>NC_135271.1:38354426-43354426 GCF_051311805.1 Agelaius phoeniceus
TTTGTTGGTCCATGCAGAGTTCAGTGTATGCTCCAAGCTTGTGTTCAGCCTGATGCTGATAGTAAAATGCCAGGCAGCACCATGGCAGCCCGGGTTACCCTCCTTCCTGCAGCATCCTCTTGCTCCAGCACTCCAGAGCTGCTGAAGTGGGGAAAGTGAAATTGCCTCTAAAACACCCTGCCTCTTCAGAGTTATATTTTCCCTCCTGGCACGCTGTTATATAAAAGGTTTTACAGACCAGGATTTCAAGATGAAACTAGTTTTCCCCTTTCCCCTCTGGCTGTGGTGCTTTAGAAGTGCATGGACAACACCTGCAATACAGAGGAGGTTAAAGAGTCAACAAGAAAACTCTGTGAGCGTTCCAGGATTTGGAGAGGGAAGAGACAGCCAAAGGAAAGGAGTAGGAGCAAAAGCATTGCTTGCCAAAGCTGAGGGTGTTTTGAAACTGCTGTGGAGCTGGATCAGAGGGAAAATGGCAGAAAGTTACACATTCCCATCTCCCTCTTTGTCTTCATTTTCCAGATAGACAAAAAGACTGTTTCTCTGCTTGGGGACCTAACAAAACCAAGGCAGGAGCAGCTACTGACACCTGACTGTCACAGAACCAGAGATGTGCCAAGGTTGATGCTAAACCCTCATCAACTGCCAAACTCCAAAAAAAGCAGGTGAGATGCAGTTCAGCAGCACTTTTTGTATTCATTCCCTCTGACATGAGGTGTCTAACTGAGCTGTCACCCTCATGCCCAGCTACAATCAGCAGCACAGACAGGACCTTCCACAGACACGGTGTCTTGTGTGGGCTGAGTCACACTCCAAAGATCCTAATTTCTGAAACTGTTCCACATGCAACTGTCTGGGAGTGTAGCAGGAATCTCCAGCAACTCTGTCCCTATCTCAGACCCTGAATAAAAAAATCTGTAGCAGTGGGTGCAATGATACAGGTTTGCCTAACCTAACCTAACTCAACCATAAATCATCTGCTTAAATATGTGCCCTGATGAGCTGCACGTGCTGTTTTTTAAGTAAAAACCTACCTGTAACAATTTTGACAAGCACTAGCTGTTAAATATGAGCATTATTAAGCATGCTCTAAAATGCTCATGGCCAGAAGAGAGCAGCAACATGACTTTTGGACAGTTCCAGCTTCAACCCTTCTCAGTTTGCACTGTGGGAAAAAGGGAATCTGGTCCTGCCCTCTGAATTTTTGTTTCCCACCTACCTCAGGCAAATGCCAGGAAAAAGTGTAAAGTGCTTGTTTCCAGCTTGCAGACATTTGAAGACAAGAGACAAGTTTAAGTGGAGCTTGGCATCCCGTGGGGTGAACTTTTCCAGGCAGCCAGAGCAATGATATTGAGCACTATCATTCTCTGCTGTACACATCTTTGCCTGACCTTATCCTGGACGCATCCCCTTTGACTCACTTCTTTAAAGAGCCTAATAGATTTTCTTTAGCTTGAGGCAGAGCAAACCTCTGCTGGATTGAAATAATGTAGAAGTATTAGAAAAGATTGGTGCTGGGAATTTTTTTCCCCTCTTCCCCTTGCTGAACGATAGGAAGAAAATATATGACCCAAATCTGCCAAGCACTTTCAAAGGGAAGGAAGAAACACGTGTGGAAAAGCATTAGAAGGCCACCCATCTCCCTTTAATTATAATGAGAATGCCACCATTGCTAAATGAATAGAAAATAAACGGAATAAGTATTAAATAATTATGGTTTCCCTCACATATTTCTTCTCATCTATTCAGCAGCAGATAGTTTTACAACATAAATAAATCTTTTGAGATGTAAACAAGTCTGCAGCAGCCGGTGCCGGGGCTGGCGGAGGGCGAGCGGCAAGCCGCGATCTGCAGCACCCCCTGCAGCATCCCGGCACGGCTCCCATCCAGCCCTGGCACCTTCCCGGCATCTAAAGCGCTGAAATGCACTCACATGCAGGGTTCGCTACTGCCGGATTCTCATTGTCTCGGTCTCCGCCCTGCACAGAAGGAAAACTTGTTTTGGAATCGGAAGGTTTGTGAAATGCGCTTTGTGCAGAGCCCTCGCTCCCCGCGGGGCCGTTCTGCTCACAGGGTCAGCGGAAGGGAGAGGGAAGGTTTGCAAATCCCTGCTATTTGGGAATAAAAAAAATATCTAGATTTTTTTAAGAAACCTGAATCTCTTCCCGAGGCTGGATGTAGACTGCTGCATTGCTTTCCTTTGGTCTGCCTTCTCCCTGCACTAGAGACACATTCCAGCCCCCAGGCCTGCCTGGCTCTATAGGGTGGACCAAAAAATTATAATTACACTCTTAAGTTCTTGAATTTTCCAATTTAGTCCTTGATATGCTGACCAAATGGCTTTCTATCTCCACAGATCCAGCACCAACCTGCTTACCTATTGAAATGCAGAAAGAGCACAAGAGAGGGATTATATCCCTTTAAATTCACTAAAATGAGTTAGAAGTCTAGTTCCCATACAGCTACACAGCATCGGGTACCCTGTGCAGGGAAACATCAGTGTGGGGACTGTTCCAGCTGCAAAATCTATAACCCAGTAAGAATACAGAGCTGCACTGCACCAGGGCTCTGTCCCACCCTGTTGTCCATCAGAGATGCTCCCCAGTTTGGTTTGACCCCTCTAGGAGAAGGACCACCTGATTGCAGAGCTGTTGGCTGCCAGTGAGCCCCTTTACTTTGCTGAAGTGCAAACAAGAACTTCAACATATTTTCCTCAGAATCAGGATGGTCTGAGCCTGTTTTTTTGCAAACACAAGAGAAAAGAAAATTTACAAATTGTTCTTTTCTTTGCCAGACTGCTTGCCAAGCAGGTTTTGAGCAGAGTTAATTTGACACACCCCCACAGGCCTCCCTGGTGACAATTATGCAACAGACCCCTCTCATGTGGGGCATTTCACACCACTCAAACATGCATCTGGGAAGAGACCTGTTTATATTGTATTTATATCCTTCTTTGCATCCCTGAGCTGCTGAGTGCTGCATGCTCCTCTTCAGCTGCCCACAGTCTCCAGCCCTTCCCTCCTGCCCCTTCTGTTGAGCACCTAGTGTGACTTTTCTCCTGTGCCCTGTCCCCTTGTCAAGTCACCCTCCTGCAGAGCAGCTGCTGCTGGAGCAGATGTAAAATGCTTCAGTAACACTCGCTAAGATTAGCATTGACACCAGCACAGAGAGGAAATAAATTCTTTTCTGGGGGAGAAGCACAAATTACTTAATGCAGCAGATCAGAGCAGCATCTGTAACAAAGCTGGAAGAGAGCTGGTTTAATATCTCCTTGAATATAACACACCAAAAAAAGCAGAGTCACCTGCCCACCAGCAGCCATGGTACAGCCTGTCCCAGCAAACCATGTACAACCTGTGGTGATTCTTTCCCAGCCTTGCAGGACTCTGGGCATTAATCTAGAATCTATTTGTCATTCCATAAAACACTGCTTCCAAGGGCTTTTCCCATGACAGTTACAGGTGGCAGTAGCAGCACTGGAGAGGTGGCTGAGGCATGTGGAGATGGAGGGGCTGCTTGCTGGTGTTTAATCAGGCACAGGTCACAGATCATGAAGTGGGGTGACCAGCAGCACCCAGGCAGGATCAATCCCCTCCATTCATACTTTGGCACAAGCCATGCAAGAGTCTGGCAGGTCAGTGGGAGGAGCAGAGGGGTTTACAGTGGCTAGGGAGCCCAGATGAAGTGTTGGAGTGACTTGAAGAGGTTTCAGCTTCCTCCTCAAGGAAGAGAAGATTCTCATGGCTATGTGCATTGCTCAGCAGTCAAATCCCACCTGTGCTCTGTACTATGAGGCCTTCAGCTACAAAACCTGCTTTGCCAATGATCCTGGTTCCAGCCCAGACAAAAAAAGGGATGCAGGGATGGAGCTGCTGCACAGGGTTCAAGGACTCTGACACTTCTGCCTGCAGGAGTGTCCTGTCCTCTGCTGCTCCAGCACACCTCCAGCCAGAGAAATGGATTTACTCTGCCCTGAGTGACTTTTCCAAGGCAAGAGTGTGGCCAATGATTTATGGTGGCCTTGAGCTGGAGAGGAATCACATCTCATTCCTGTGTTACGTGCCAGGTTTTCTGTGTGTACCATAAAGATTTTCACCTGCCTCTGAAATCTCATGTACAAGAGGGATTCGACAGGGATGGGATGACCTAGTATGCAAATGATTACATTCCTGACCTGGAAACTCCTCTTGTTTCTCCTTTGTTCTGCATTTGGGATGAAATCAATGAGAGCATTTCAGCAAAGTCAGTACCAGCTGCCCTGGTGGGAAATACCTTCAAAGAGTCCCTTTTGCTGGTGCTGCAAGGCTGAACACAGCTCAGGAACTAAGGAAATACATCAAATTTAGGAACTGCAGCCACTGACACCACCAGTAATTGGCCCATTGTCCCTTTGAGGAGTTCTAATGGAAATCTGGGCCGGTGATGGGAGTGTTGATGTGTTAATCACCAGAGCACACACCCGCCTCCATTGTTGGCCAGCTCTGTGAACAATTTCTGCTCAAATTATAGATTGGTGCACCATGTGCAACACAGAGTAGCATATCCAGGCAGAAAGAAAATAATGAATTCAACACAAAGAATCAAGAAACTAAACTGTTTAGATAACCTCAGGCTTTTTCTGCTAAGAAAATCAATATGGTTAGAAGCAGGGAAACTACCCGTATTGCCAGCAGAGTGAGGGTGCAGAGACACAGAAACCAATATGAATGACCAAAACAGTTTAGTTTCCTTTTCTTTTTGCTTATGTTACCTTTTTGAAACAGTACTAACACTGTAGTTTACACCTATCTCTTAAGGTACCTTTGCCTTAAAGGTAAAGTTCAATATTATTTGTATCCAAAATCTTGGTTTTGCAAATACTGAGAAGTCTCCTGTATCTGAAATGCTTACAGCCCTATGAGTTCCCTTTCCTTTTGATGATGTCTGTTATTAGAGCACCAAAAATCTGGCATAGAAAAGACTGTGTCAACTTGCAGCTTCCCAGCGTGGGTAGTTTATTCTCTGTATTCCATTCACACATTTCATGTCCTCACCCGACAGCCAACATGGGTGCTAATTAGCAGCTACACTCCTCCTGGCAGGTTGTGTGGGCACCCTTCAAGTAGAACTTGACATGAATTTAATTCACATCACGGATTAACTGCTGTGTTATTTGCATTGCAAAAACACCATCAGGTCCCAGGTAGGGCTGGGACCCCAAGGCACAGAAGACTGAGAAGGACAGTGTGGAGAATGTAATCTGGAAAATGTAATTAGGTGTGAGGGCATTAATAGGCCTCAAATAACCCTAACCAGCCTCAGCTGGGACCCACAACCACACCCTGCCCCCTGGGTCTGGGGATCCCACTTAAGCAAAGGCCAGTGGGTTTAACCCTTCCCCAAGCTGTGCTGTGGCTGTATCTGCTCTCAGCCGTGCTGCAGAAGCTCTTTTCAGACCTGGCCCAGGGCTGTAGGTAGCATCTTCCCAGCCCTGTCTCATGGATGGTGCCCGGACAAAGGCTGCAGCCTTGTCTCTCTTCTTTTGCTGCTGTGTACGTTCTTTGCATGGATTCTGGCCTTGATGTTCTGCCTTTCTTTATCTGGAATTGTTGGTAGACCCTGTTACCTCCAGTGCTGTGGTCTTCCTCAGCTCACAGCTTGCCTTCTGCTCTTGCTGCTCCCTGATATCAAGACAAGAGAAGTGGGGAGGAAGGAGTGACTACAGCAGGGAGCACTGGAGGAGCTGCCACTAAAGAATGGACAAGGAAGAAAACCTATCCTTGTGTGCTGCAGTGAGGAAGAGAGGTATTTGGTAGTCTTCATCCCACAGGATGGACAGAAGGAATTTGTGGGACTCCCTAAGCTTTCCTTACCCCTCAGGTAAGCATTCAAGGAGGAGAAAGGGTGTCCATACCACCTCTTACTCCAGCAGTCAGTGGATGCAGTCATTGCAGGCAGCCAAGGGCAGCAGTGGGTTGTGCTTGCTGTGGATCAATCTTTGATCCTTGCCTAAAGGTGCAGGGGAATCATGGGCAGGAGTTCTGAAACCCCTGGCCTGGGGCCCCATCTCTGGGTGTACCCAGAGCCCCCTCTGCAGTGGGAATGCCTACAGTGCTTTAGCTGATTTCATGTCTCCCTCTGCCCAGCCTGAGAGACTGAGTACATGTTCCTGGTTTCCTGAGTCATTCCCTGATAAAAGGCTGCAACATGCTCTCTTTAGCTGTATAGGTATGGCCTTAAGTTTGAGATGGCATACAGAAAGAATTCTGATTAATGGAGGAGGAAAAATACAAGAGCAAAGTACTCTTTTTAAGCAAATAACAAAATAATCTTTGGAAGAAGTTTGATCCCTCTGTGTTTTAAAGCTTATGCTGCAGAAAGGAGATGCCATTTGCTGCAAGTTTTATTTATTTTTTTTTTTATCTTGGGAAGACTAAAGACAGAAGTACTCAGAAAAAATAACTATCTACAGACACTGAAGAGTCAGGAAACAGTGAGATCTCCTCCCTTTCCATGCTTTGTATGCCAAATGGCTACCAGTGCTTGTCAGCCCTGCAGAGTATCAGGGAGTGTAGCAGACTGTGTGCTCCATACGGAGAGCCAGCTGGGCTGCCCCATAAGGCACTGCCTCACTCAGTGCTGCTGAGCCATCTACATCCCAGCACCAATAGCAGGCTGGTGAAAACCAAGCTGGGCCCCCCCAACAAAGCTCAGAAAAGGGAGCTCAAATCCCTTGTGGGGGTTTCTTAAGCTCATCTTGCTGAGCTGCCAGCCTGGAGCCTGCATGGAGCTGCATCAGCCCAGGTGGAATACTGTGTGAAGCAGCTCTGCATGCTGTGGGGAGGAAAGCTTCAGAAGATTTTTATTGAGCAAGAAACCTTAGATTTCCCCCTAGGGACCAGGGATGTGCATAGTGAGGTGTTGGTTGATGATATAATCTATAAAACTCTCATGCAAAAAGGTGTTTCTCTGTAAAGAATGAAGCCATGCTAAACAGTGGGAGATTAATCACTCCTCCTCCCCTTTCCTCCCACTTACCTCGTGGATCATTAGGTCTCAGGAAGGTTTTAATTCTGCATGTACGTGGAAAAATTGACATGAGTTTCACCTGACTGGTGACTAGGTCATGTTAAGATCTGTATCACAATCAACACTCATTAGTCCAGAACAGCAAAGAAACAATGCATCCTACTGGGAGAGGAGGAGATTTATCAAATTAGAGGCTTTTATGGGGGATAAAATGTCAAAATCTTGACAGCTGTACATACAGCTCTCCCACAAAAGCTTCCACTAATATAAACAGGAGGCAAGGAAATCTGGTGTCCCCTGGCATCCCTCTCACTTTAGTGACCACAGCTTTGTGTCCCAGACTGCTTCCCCCAAGGAGGGTTTCCATCACAGGAGCTTTGGGGTGAGAATTTCAAAATGCCTTTATCAAAACTCTTCTGTTTAGTGCTGAAGTAATGTCTCACTCAAATGCAAAGCCCTGAAGACTGTCCTGGATTGGATTTACTCCAATCTGAGTACTACTTTGTGCCTGGAGTTATTTACTGTGGAACTGTTGGGAACTGGACTTGGCCATGCAAAGCAACAGCTGTGATTCACCCTCAGTCATATATTGATCAGATTTTGATCCTTTTTCAGAGCAAATGCTCCTGAGAATCTATTTCTGTCCAGAAGAGATTGAGTTGTGTCTGCTCTTTATGGGTTAACAGTTGAATTCTTGTATTCATCTGCTGGTGCTTCAAGCAATGCTAATCTGTGCAGAGAACAGGGACAATAATATGGGATTTAAGGGATCAAATAAACTGAAGTAAAAATCAAGATTGCAGAGGAAAGATATTTGACTTAAATGTTTGAACTAAGATAAAACTCAAAGGCTGAAAACTTGCAAGTAAGAAGGGAAAATATTCAAATATAATCTTTATTTCTTATCCAGTGTTTGAAAAATAGAAATAGATTTTTTTTTAGTTTTGAAGCTTCTAGTTTTTATAGTATTGGTAACTAAAGTTAGAACTAGCTTAGAACTTTAAAAATCTTTAAAAGTAGTTTATAATGACTAGACTGGTCTTTTACAGAGAAAAAAAATCTGCTGCTTTCCTCCCCAGTTTACCAAAAGAGGCATCAAAACTCAGCCTTTCCTTCTGCAGATTAAACTAGAAGCAATATTTTACTCTGCCTATTCCAAAGGTGATTCCACTGGTAAATGATTCCATGGGGGGGTGCAGTGAATTCTAAACAGTCCATCCTCCTTCTGTGAAAGAGGTTATTGAAGTGTATTACAAGCTGTTATCAAGTTTACAAAAGAGATTCACTCTGGAGTTATGGTATTTTATACCAACTTTCAGCTTAAACTAAACTTTTATAGCCAGGATATAAACTCCTGAATATGGGGTCTTCGTAATAGAAAACTTGTCTGACTAGAGGGTCAGGAGGAGCAATGGTATAATGCAATTTATGGCCTGCTCAGCCTGGATTTACACTTCATCACAATACAATATCAGGAGCACATGTTACAATGGCAGTTCTTTTTTTTTTTTTTTTTTTTTTTTTCTGTGTAAAAACAACACTTTTTAGTCCTTAACCAGAACTGCTGTTTTCCTAGTGGGAGAGGTGGGGTAGCTCATGTTTCCCAGAAGTATTTTTATAAGCATAGCTTTTGCAACAGCAACCCCTCAGATACCCCCAAGCCCCTTCAAATACAGGGGCATTCAACATAAAATCTCTGGATTTGGCCTGTGAAATTAGAGATTAGAAGCACAGGAAAATTGAAGGCTGAGCTTTCTTGAGACAAAGATCAAGCTGTAGGGGCTCCAGGTGTTGGGAACAGGAAGCCTATTTTAAAGATGAGAGACAGGGCATTTGCCATGGGTGGAATTATTATGTTTGGAAAAGGAGTACTCTGACCAACACCTGCTCAAAGCAGGGCCAACAGAAGGAATAAAGTCACTTTTTAATGGTCCATGCAAATAACTTGCACTCAAGAATGTTGCAGTGCTTGCTCAGTGCCCAAATCAACCAGTTCAGTGACAGATATGTCACCCTAATGCTGCCTGAATAGAAACTTTCTCACTGGATCACAGTGCAATGTGCATGTAACAGATAAACCAGAAGTGCTGGAGCCTTCCCTTGTCCCCTTGCAATCCTGAACCCATTTCCTTTTTACTTTGCTAATAGAACAGAAATTAACAGTTGCTTTAAGATATGTAATAATTATAAAAACACTCTGTTTTGAACCCTGGGTGTTGCTGTTTGGGGGAAACTAGTATGCATTACAGTTTTGATCCAGTCTGGCTTGTCCTGTGATAGCTCACTGGGACCAGATAGTTTTTTGTTCTGTGCTTGTTCAGAGTCTGATCTGAGAAGGGAGAGTTCAAATACACAGCTCCCAGGCATAACTGGAAATTAAATAATGATATGGGAATGTCTCCCAGTAATTTTCAAAAAACTGATTATGTGATATTGACTGCAGAAAATCAGGTATGTGACTATTTCTGTCTTTTTTTCTTTATTTCTGTCTGCAAGGCTGAGGCAAGACCAGTCTCCTTGCACCACCTCTTTGTCACTGTTTAGATACTTTCCAGGCTACAGAACTCCATTTCTTGCCATCTACCATATTATAACTCTGAGGAGAGGGCAATGTTGGTAATATTAGCTAGGAAATTCTTGGGTGAGACTGAAGCTTTCTAACAATTCAGCTGGTGCCCATTGTTGAGGCATCATTACCTCCATAGCTGCTGGTGCTCTGTGCCACCAGCAAGGCTAGCAGTAAAACAATGACATTTAAAATATATCAAGTGCATTCTACTCTCTTTAGCTAGCTCCTGGCTGCAAGAAATGCTGTGAACTACCAGTGAACCCTGGCTGAGAGTTAATGCCTGCCATTTCATGCTTTTGGGCAGGTTCCCTGGTGTTTCCTAACAGTGCTCCTGGCCTTGAAGGTGCCAGCAAATCCATGCACTGAAAAGGGCAGTGATGGTGTCTGTTTGAGGAGGTCAAAGAGTGAAAGCACTGAAGGGAGAAGTTCAGACTGTTGCAAGAGGAGACTGAAAATATACCCTTGTTTAATATTCTGTTATGTGCCAGTGTGTACCAAGAAGCACATCCTGGGCAGGACATCCAGAGCAAGGTTCAATTTGCCATGTCCTGGCTATATTGCCAGTGAGATTTGACTGTGAAGCTTACAAACTCTGTACAACTAAACCTCCAAAACATTCAGCCTTCTGATTTGCAAATGGATACCCAGACTGGCCTTTTACTATAAGTCCATGCATCTTTTCCCTTGCGAAGTATTTCCCAGGCATAAACTTCCTGATGCCATTTTGGCTTGTCTGAATTGAATATGCACGCACATGATTTTCAAGGTATTGTTTAGAATTTTTAAAGTTTTCTAAGCATTAACTACAAGGGAAGCAAGGACTATATGTGGTTATAATAAGAGTTTCTCCTGACTCTATGTAATTTACTGTTGGTCATAAACCAAAGCACCAGAATGGATCTTCGTGGCATCTGTGATGATATCTAGTAGGCTGGGTGCTAAAGGACAGAGCAGAAGCTCTGGTTTTCCCTGTCAGTTCCCCTCACTTTGCTGCTTTCCTTCTCCACAACTACTCTGCTTCCACCCTGACTTCCTACCAAGTCCTCTATGTATTCACAGTTTGTCACTCCATGATAATCTTGATGGAGGCATCAAGGAGAAATCAGCATAAAAGAGAGGTAGGATGAGTGATTAGAAAATTTCTGGAGGATGGGATGACAGGGTGAATCTCATAGGCAGGAATTTTTTCTCCCCTCCCATAATTCTGAAGAACCCAGGACTTTCAATTAGGGCAGATGTGTTTTGTGTTTTCACACATCAATCTTTCATTGTCCTTGCATCAATCATTCACTGGTTTGTGCAAATAACTTCTCCCAAACAATATTCTCCTGTCAGAATCAGGCACTGTCATCTGCAAATCTGTTTGAATATTTCATTATTACCAGATGATGCTTTTTGTTGAGGCTTTTTGTGCATTTTTCTGAGTGACATAGCAATATAATCCCTGTGCTCCTTGTTCTAATGAAGCTGGAAGGCAAAGGTAAAGCCAGACAGTGACAGGGGCTGTGTCCTAGAAACCTTTTCTTTGTAGTCAGTGCAGGGAGGAACAAAGGTAGCTGCAAACAGGGAGCCCTTGTTCACTGCTTGTTTGATTCCAGTCTGGCCAGGCTCAACGTAGCTGATGTCAGGAGTGACTAATTGGTTTTATAAATCCAATTTATACACATACAAAGCTTACTTTAGATACCTATTCCTTCAGGCAAATATTAAGCCATAGGTTACAGCTCCAGCAGTTGTCAGATTGCTTGTTTGCTGAAGGTGCTACTGACCAAGCTCTTTGTGCATGGTCCCTGAGAGGCCACACTGGCCCAAGTCAGGGTCAGCATGGCTGGAAAGGGCTTACCTGGGGAGAAGCAAAGCACAGAACTGAGGGGAGTTCTGGTGAAAACTAACCCACCCAACAGCTTCTGAAAAGGAGGTCTGGCCAGCCATGGGACACTACAGCAACTTGGCTGATCTGAGTACTGAAAACTAGGCTGTCAGCATCATATTTTATGAAAAATCCTCTTTGCCCAGGATTCTTCTCCTGGGAAACTGAGAAGCCTCAGAGAAAAAGGAAAACAATATTATCTGATTTGCTTCTCCTGTGTTTTGCTGCTTTGGAATGTGGTTGGAGATTGGTCATTAAGTAAAAACAATTCACATGTTGGATAAACAATCACAGTCAGGCTGTGTTGGACTCTGAAGAGAGAGTCACAAGTTTTCATTAGTATCTTGTTGAGCCTTCTGTCTGCATCCTTTCTCTATTCTTTAGTATAGTTTTAGTATAGTATTCTTTAATATAATATCAAATAATAAATTAGCCTTCTAAGAACATGGAGTCAGATTCATCTTTCCTCCCCACGACAGGGGACCCCGAAAATACCACCCTAGGCCTGCCCAGAAAGTGCATCACTGATGCAGTAAGCAGTAAATGCCAAAGAACTGGGCTAGCTCATGGCTTGGGCAGTGCAGTGTTCACCCAGTGACAAGAACATGACACTTATAATGGAAGTGAATTTTTATTCCTGGTGACACAGAGATCACCATTACTTTCTGTGATGGTAAATAGCCTCTGCAGGAACAGTGCTTAACTCAATATAGGTCTTTTCAAAAGTGCATCAACAGATCAAAACTACAAATTAACACCATTTTGCTGTGTTCCTGCAGTCTCAGATTTCCCCCTCAATATACAACAGCTCCTGCAAGTGTGTATCAAACTTTTTTGTCTTTGTGCTCTCTCACCAGGTTTCTTGGTGCTATGCTTCTGCAGTAGAAAAGGCTTTGAAATCAATTGCTGAAATGTAGCTCAGTTTATGGTTCATAAAGGGCTTTGAGAAACCATTTTGTATAGAATGTGTAACATAAATAAAGGCAGCATATTCATTCCCTTTTCTTAGTTTTGAAATTATCCTATTAAGCTGGCAAACGTGTCAAATATGTAACTTAACTTACTGAAGCCCTTCCTACCAAGAGGCACTTAAGTGGATGCTTAAAATTAAGCGTGTGATTTAATCCTGCCTTATACCGTTCCTAACCACAGGCATAAGTCTCACTGGAGTCAAGGCAAGCACATTAAAGCCAAGTGTGTGCTAAGCTCTTTGTTAAACCAAGGCCTAATTCTGGTTATTTTCATATGCTTTTTTAATGCTGAAAAACAACAAGTATGCTACAACAGGCAGTGACATCTCAACTTCTGCCCCCATTAAATAAGTTTAAAAATCATGAATCCTAAAGCAATTGTATTGCCATCATACTACTTTTCTTTTATGATTAATCCAGAGTTTGATATGTCTTTCTATAGGATTAATATCTTAACAGCAAGGTAATAGGTAGTGTGACATTTAATCTCTTTGATTAAATTCCATACTAAAAATGTCCCATAAATAAAAGAAACAATTGAGGCAATCATAAATTACCTTCATTGTTGCAAAGTGATGGATTTAGTGGTTACAGAGTGTAAAATCTCATGAGCTCATTAAAAGCTATAAGGGCTTTTTCCTTCCAGAGCCCTAAAAGACGTTGTGGCCTACGGCAGGTTTTCTCACATTGCTTTCATTTAATCAGTCGAAACCTTAAGAGGAAATGGGAGATGCTTTATGTATGTGTCCATTTCATTTCCTAGTAGAGATCACCAGAACCAAACAGGGCTTTCTATCTCAGGTGCCTCCTGTGCCTTCAGTACTCTGTGCCTAAGGAGAGAGGGTGCATTTTTTGAGTTAACAGCCAGAATGAAATTATTTCAAAATTTGAGCTTTTCAACTCTGGCACTGACCTCCGCTGTGACCTTGGGCAAGTCACAGAAGGCCAAGTATTCAGGAGCTCAGTATCAACCATCCATACTGCCAAATTAGCATGGTTTGGATGCAGCCCAGCAAGCTGCTCTTTTGAGTACTTGCCTGAAAGCATCACAAGGGAGATGCTTATCTACGTGTCTCTGGAAATCCATGTGCAGGTGAAAGTCCCAAACCTTTCAAGGCTCCATTCTACTACTTAAATGCACCTAGAGGATTCATTTCTCCCTTTCCAAAATTAGCAAAAGGTTGTACCCAACCAGAAGGGCTTCACTTAGCATAGTAAGACATCATTTTCCTGTTCAATTAGAAACTTTTTACTACAAATACTAAGACACCTTTGACCTTTCTGTTAGACTCTAGCAGGTAAAAAAGTCAAGTGACAAGGGCAATAAAGTGAACAAGACTCTCATCCAAATTGCTGGGGGTTTCAAGGGCTCTCATAAGAACTTTCCTAGCTCCTGAAATCTGTGCTGTCCCTTTGATTCCTCACAATGAACTGTCATGACATGGAACCCATCCTCCAAGAAGAAGCACACAGGTGCACAGGCTGCACCATGGCTCTGCTGAGCTGCAAGGTTAGGTATGGACAAGAGGCTTCTATACTGTCTCACAGTGCTGCTAAAGAAAAAAAGAATTAAAATGGGATTAAGGACTCAAATGAAAAGCTTTCTGTAAGGAAGCATTTTTAATATAAAAGGCTAACAGCAGAGAAGTCCCCCATGGTGCAGTTTGTAGGATCTTGTAAGAGTTTAGCAAGATTAAGTTAATGTAAATTACTTGAGGAGTATCTGTGTAACCCACAATGAGGTTGGTTTTGCTGCACGTTCACCAGATGAAATGCTGCATTTCAGAGTTAAACCTCACTCAAGTGCCCATGAAAACAGCACAGCTGACAGTGCTGGGAGCAGCAGGCTTCCTACTGGGGAATTTCTGTAGGATTGGCATTAGTGCCCATGGCATGGGTGTTTTGCACAGCTGGGCCAGGAGTGGTTTTGCTGGAGGTCTTTGCCATCAGCAGAAAGGGGAAAATTCCCAATTCGGCCTCAAAAAACAAACAAAACAACAACAAAACCCAAAATTAACAAGAAAACCCCACAAAACTATCAAGGAAAAAAAAACTCTGCCCATACTGACCAAGAAATTCCTCATTACTGTCTCAAGGGCTGCCCACAGCTGATCTCCCCTAAATTGTGGGAGGCCTGTTTTAGCAAAGATTCATGGTAGGCAGAAGCTTGCTGACAGGCCCTGATAAATCAATCAGATCTTGGATTGCTTTTTAAAAACTTCAGCCTGTTTTTCTGAAGTCTGTTATTAAGCATGCCCTGTTCTGACCAGTTCCTTTCACAATGACCTCCAACATTGTTTTGCTGGAAAAGATATAAAAGGAGAATGGGCTTAGGGCCAGGGACCCTTGAAAAAATGCCTTGCTATAGAGGATGGCAGGACCTCCAGACAGTGCAAGAGTGGGCCAGGACTGCATCAAAAATTCCTGTTAGTGGAGATTTAATAATGCTTTGGGTGCATTAGCAGGGAATGCATCCCAAAGAGTCCAAAAAGGGAGGAAAACCATGACTTAGCATCCCTGTGCTTTGGTTTTCTTGTCTTTCTTTGTGTGACTGGTTTATCACAGACTGGGCCAGTGCAAGCCTGGATTGCTGTAGAAATCACAGTAAATCTCCAGACATGTGGATTCTTCATAATCCTTGCCAACCACTTCTCTTCCATCACCCATGTTGGTCTGAGTCACAGCCTGGGGCTGGGGATGGAGCTATTTTGCATTCCCAACAGGACTTCTTTTTAGATTTTCACACAAAACCCAAACATTTTTCACTATGACTGAATTTGATTCAAAACTCAAATGTCCATAGGGAGGGGAAATTCAGATTTTTTTTTCCCACCTCCTTTGTTATTAAGCTGATTATGCTCCAGGCAAGAACTAACAGGATTTAGAGGGAACTGGTAGCTACCAGGGCAACTTCAGTAGTTTGTGACATGACCTGAAGGATTGATTGATTGATTTACACAATCCCTTGGCAAGGAAGATAAGTCATGTGCAGGGAAGGAAGCAGCCAGGCATCTGAGGTCAATTGACCAGCAATCCTACAGTGCAGAGATGGGGTACAGAGCAAATGAAGCACTTTCTTCAATAACAGGAATTCAGCCCTGGTTTCTTTGAAGCTGAGAGAATTGTTTTCAATGTGTTCTGATTTATATTATAAAGAAAGAACCCATCTCAGGAAGCCGAGTTGTGTAATTCAGACCAAAGGAAAACATTTCTGACTGCTTTAATATTTGTTTGGCAGATAATATTTTCGAATGAAACAGGCAATTTTTTGATACAACTAAGTCTTAATGATTGCTGGTGTTTTCAGTTTACATTTGTTCTAGTTCCCTTTTTCCAAACAGACCACTTCACCCTTTGCTGGTAATCACAAATGAGCTATAAGTGTAGTCCTTGCTGCAAACACAGCATTCCTCTTTCATTGCTCACTTTCACTCTCTCCATGTACCTTTTACAACCTCATGCCATGTGCATTTTAACAAGTGAATTTCCAAAGTTTGTATGGACAAGTATTTACAGGAGCTTCTTGTTTTCTCTCATCCTTTGTGTATCTATTGAGCCTGGTGCCCTCTTTGCAGGTATTTGTTCCCATAACATATTTCAATCAAGAAAACTGGCATAGTCATAAGGGCTGTCACGAGGGTCACCCTAAAGCAGAGGGTTAGTACTTTTTCAGGTAGACTCTGAATTTGTATTCATATTTAGGGGTGATTTAGAAGTTATTCTCTGTTGGGTTTTACAGATACTTTTTTTTACCCCCTTCCCTTAAATACTGCAAAATGTATCTCAGGTTGGCTTGAAGAACTGTGCATATTTATTTGATTTCTCTTCTGGAAGACCATAACTTAACTGTAGCAGATTCAGAAAATGAGCTGTAAAACAGAACTCAAAACAGGGAGCTCTGGCATTGCAGGCAGTGTCCTGCTTGAGCTAGAGGCTTGAAAAATGGGTGAAAGCTGCAGATATGCTGCCACATTCATTGGGCAACAACTAAGCAGAATGAGAATTCAAAAGAGGGATTGAGCTAGGGAGAAAAGGGATTTACTGGATGTATTTCAGTGGACCAGCATATAGGATTTGATGGCATCCTAGGATTGACCCCAGCACTGTAGACAGCCTTGAAGACAAACACAGTGTTTCTGTCATGTATTTGCAAATACCCTGGGGCAGCAGGCTCCAGCCACAGCCAGAGGGTTTCTTTGGGGTTGACAATATATATTGATAATACTTGGCATTTACTTGCCAAGTTGAGAATTACTGGTGCTGGAATCTTTGTCTGCTTAGTTAAGGAGAGAACAGAATTAACACAATCTGATTTCCCCAGCCATTCACACCTTCACAATGAAGCCTGAGCTTCTAATGCTCCTGGTCCCATTGCTGTGTAGGCTTTCTTTAAACTATCAAGTTCATATGATAAATAGGTTTGTGGAAATCTCTTCATTTCAGTGGATCCCATGAGCAAAAAAAGTAGGGCTGTATATATGAAATAAAGTATTAATTCTGAATTATTTACTCAGCTCTACTTACTTATTCTCATTTCCTTCTTTTTTACTTAAACTAGATTATTCATCTTCTCTTCCTTCCTTAAAGATATTTCAAAGGTTTTTTAATCATTTTGCACATATCAAATGCTTTTAGATACCACGATCATACTTCTGTCTGGGATGCCTACAAATAATATTATATACATTGAAGTTAAAGAAACCTCATTACCTTTATTAACTCCATTAATCACAGTTAATAATGTTAACAAAGCTTATTTTAACGTCACTGTCAGAGATTCAGGACTAATTGATCTCATTATTAACTTTTGTGGAATTACGATAATCTTGAAATTTATCCCTCAGTACTATCAAATTTTATGTGAAGTCAACATTTTCCTATGAGATTTTGAAACATAAATTAAATGAAAAACATTGATTTTTGAAGCATTTTGAAGGGTTTGAGTTTGATGGCAAAAGGGCCTAAGAAGTAGCAAATGAGGAGGACTGGAAATTGAATGGGAAACTACAGAGAGTCAAACTTCTTCTCTTGACTTTTTACACTCTATTCCCCATGTGACAGAGGTGCCACCTGAGCAGCAGTGTCCCAAATCCCAAACAGGACTCAGTCACCCCAGGTGACTGACATAAAGAGCCAGGTTGACATAAAGATATTGACTCAGAGGCACAAAGGCCACTCCAGTGGTCTCCAATGCACACAGACTTTACCTCCTATTCCCTCCCAGGCTCTCCTGAATACATTATGCACTTGGATCTCCACATCTGGGGGGCTGCAGGAGGGTGTTAGCAGACTAATGTATTAGTCTATTTATAGGCTGCACTAAAACAGTTTTATTTAGCAGATTGTACAGGCCTGACCTGATAAATTTAATTCTATACAGAGCCACAGAAAAGATTACTTTATTTTCCTTAAAATGTTGTTCTTTTTTTTGGTGAAATGTTGACAAAACCACTATATTACATTTCCTGAGCATTTTAAAATTTAAAGCAGCACCTCTAATGTTACACTATTTTCTACTTTTGATGCTTTTTTTTTTCCCCATATATCTCCCATTCTGTTTTCTGGCATGGATTAGAATTGGCAGTATCTAAAATAGCTTGAAAAATATGTCTTCCAATAAATCTTTGCAGTTGAAAGTAGGAATACCCAGTGATATAAAAGAGCCAGTTTTGCAGTTAGGCTTGATAAGTATCTATTCACATTAATACATACCAGCCTTCTCTATGAGGTACCCAAATCTTTCTCAAGCACAACAGCCTTTCCTTAGAGTTCTCCCATTCCCACAGCATGAAAACAGATCAGTTGCTCATTTCAAAAGTGCTAATCCTACATAAACATAGTTTCTGTACTTTGGTCTCCAGTTATAAAATGTTAAATGTCTGTGTTGGGCTTGAGGTCAGTCAGTTTGAATTTTTTAAGAACCAAAGCCTGAAGTATCTCCAGTGTGGCATTCCCTCAGTCAGGCAGCCTTAAATCCCTTTCCCACTCCTCATGCTTCACAAAATAAGACATTTTTATTCCTACATAATTACCAGGCAGAAAGATTCAGGGGAAAAAAATAAAAGGGGGGGGGAAGCAGGGGAAGACACTTTAGAGCTCTACCTAGTGAACTGTCTGAGCCTTTCCATCAGTTCCCTTTAACTGCTCTGTGCTTAACTTCCCAGGTTTCTTTCAGTGACTAATGCTGGTTGTTAGTTTAATGGGTCATAGTTACTGATTGGATCATAAATACAGAAATCCCACCACTAAAGCTTAAAAAAAATCCCTCAGAGCTATTCAAGAGGAAAGTAAAACTCAGCACAGCAACCCAATATAGTATGCAACTGTTGGCTTTCCCTTGCCAAGAGAGCCTTTCCTGACCCTGCTGCACTTCCCCTATGTGAAAAGGGTGGTTATTTCCTCCAGAAATCCAGATTTTATAATATCTTACACCAAATTATATTTCCCTTTTCTTTGGAAGGGAGGGGTATCAAGGCAGAGGCTATGAGTACAGGTCACTGGAATGACTTAGAATTTGTTTAGAATGATGAAGATCATCAGTTTTGCCAGGTGTCAGTGGCATTTCTGTTCCAGGGCAGTCTGATACAACCTCCTTATTGCAGTGCTTTATTGGAGTCTTTGAGGGGTAACTAAGGAGCTATTTGCATTGACCTTGACAACACTGGCCTGAGGCTGAGAACAACATGGAAATATTCCTTGCCAGTAGAGCTCTGCAGAGATACCTCACGCTGCAGGAGGTGGGAGGGAGGCACACAGTGCTGGTCCAGCAATGGCCTCAAAGTTTTCCAGCTGCAAGGACTCAGAGGTTCAATGTGCACCAGTGCCTGGGGGCTGTTTCCAGCCCTGCTTGTGCCCCTTGCTCCTGCTCTGCAGAGGTGCTGCACTGCCATGTGCTGCAATGGAAGCATCTGCTCATTCAAAGTTTTAAGACTGACATTGCAGACCTTTGTGAAATCTCACAGCCTCCAGGACTGCATTTGACTTTGATTTGTAACTTTTGGGTAGTATTTGATCACATTCACACATCTTTTCTTTAGAGCTGTGAAAATGAACTTTAAAAACAAGTGAGTACTGAAGCTCACTGGGCTCAAGTGTGGAATCTTTAAAATAAAAGTATTTCAAGACTCCAAATCCAGAATGTGAGTAGTACCATCTGAGTTGGATTGTTAATGCTCTTTTCTCACACTATAGATTTGCTCAGGAACATTCATTGTATCAGCTACTTGCATCTGAGTTCCACCTTCAAGGAAATATGAATATTAATGAAATATAACTTCCAGGGACAGGTTCGCTGTCTGGCATGTGTCAGGAAGAACAAACAAGAATGTATATATTTTTACCACATTTAGTCTTCTTAGGACTTCCTGGGAAGGAAAAAAAATCCTTGCCTTTCCTACCAAAATCCTTGCCTTTCAGTCATGTATAGACACACATTAGAGGGATGCAGATGTAAAAGAAGCATGCTATCCATTTCTTGTAACTTTATTTAAAGCTTTCTTTTCAACACAATGTTTCAGTATGTTTTCCCATTCAGAATCTGAGCCAGCCATATTAGCTTTCAGACAGGTTCAGATGAGTTTTCATCCTGTGTAACAGAATGAAAACCTGAGTATGATGTGAAAGGCTCAAGAACTCAAAATTAGTTCATTGTACTTTGGATGAAGCAAATTTCAGATTCAGGAAAAAGGCACAAGTCAAATACAGCTTGACAAAGATTTATCATCTTAACAGAAATGTAAGAGTAAAAGAACTTCCTGAATTACAAAGTTTAGTCTCCTGCTAATACCTGCATGATATAAACCCTTAAGGAAAAATTAAAAAACAAAAGGATTTACTTCAAATGGACTTTTATTTTAAAAAGTAGAGTAGTACTTAGTAAAAAGGAAAAGACTGAAAGTTTTTCAGTCCTGGCACAAATAGGTAGGCAAGGGTTAAAACAGAAAACAACAGCTTTAGTGATGATCTTCTGTATAAAATCAAGGTCACTGAGGAATTTAAGGAGTGCAAGGTGAGAGGATCAGTCGCGTGCCCAGCAGAAGCAGATAGGAGCTGCTGCTCTCTTTTATTCTAACTGGAGAGGAACACAGGCAGTGGCACAGGAAAAGACTGTCTGCAGTGATAAAGCATCCTGTAAACCTTGTAATTCTGTGCCTCCTGTGAAGTATGCCAGAACTGCAGCAGAAGCAGCACACCCAGAACTGAGCGACACTTTGCCAAGGAAAGGCGCAAGCGCAGGAATGAAAGGGATGCCATCCTCTCCTCACAGCTCCAATGCCTCACAGAGATAAAGGTTACCATGAGTAACAAGTCTCATCTCCCAGGGAGAGAACATGCACGCCACAGCTCCTCACATACGGAAAGCGGTAGTGGAGCAGTGGGCTGGGTGCACACACAGGCTCGGCATCAGCAGCACCAACAGAGCTGACTTCCCCGCTGTCACGGCGCCAGCTGCACAAGTTCCACGCTGTTCCTAACTGATCTCTCAGTAAATCTTCAGGAACGTGGAAGGAAAACTACACTCTGAAAAATTATGCACCCTACAAACAGGAACCCTTGCTGTGTCGTTTCAGAGAGCTTTGAAAATGCAAAAAATAGTAGGCTATAGGATCAAAAATAGTATTGGCTTTGCCTGGGGCCTCGGAGAACTTTTGAAGTCATAAGGTCATCAGAGCTTCTGTTTTCTTCAGAATTTGCCTCAATCCCTTGTAGCTACTTAATTAGACTGAAATAATCAAGAAACAATTGATTCTGCATCCCAATTTAACTTCCTGATGGAATATGAGTCCGTCACAAAAATTAAAGCATGAAGTAGAAGACGCACTTAATTAAATGTTTAGAAGCTTCAGGAATAGACTATTACATGAGGCAGAAAAAACAATCCTGCATTTTACTTAGTATATAATATTTCTCCTTGAGCATCTTATAATAATTGATATTTTGCTAACAATTAGCCAGCAAGGCCATCTTTGATGTGCAGGAGTATCCCAAAGAAGTCAGGAGCACTGAAGGTGATTTGATCATTCTAGGATTATTGAGGACATAGGTGAAATTACTCTTCTTGTGTTGTTGCCTGATGCCCAGAGATAAATCTAGTTGATGTCAGATGCCCTCTGCCCTTGCTCTCCACAAGTTAAAAAAAATCCATGAGTAAAAGCAAGAGTATTTCAAGACTTCCTTGTTGAATGTTCTACATCTCTTTCTAGTTATTTTGCCATCATTAATTTTCCTCATAGTAAATACTCCAGGGCTTTTTGATGTGTGCTGGTAACAGTGTTGATAATTTAGGGATGTTTCCATTATTGCTGAGCAGCACTTGCACAGAGTCAAGGCCTTTTCTGCTCCTCACCCCACCCCACCAGTGAGGAGGCTGGGGGTGCACAAGAAGCTGGGAGGGGACACAGCCGGGACAGCTGATCCCAGCTGACCACAGGGAAATCCCATCCCATATGGCATCATGCTCAGCACATAGAGCTGGGGGAGGAAGGACAGGGAGATGTCCAGAGTGATGGAATTCGTATTCTCAAATCATCATTACATGTGATGGAGCCTGGCTGTCCTGGGAACGGCTGAACATGTCCCTCCCCATGGGAAGTGCTGTATGAATTCCTTGGTTTGGTGTCCTTGTGTGCAGGGCTTTTGCTTTGCCTATTAAGCTGTCTTTACTTTGACCCAGGAGTTTCCTCACTTTTATTCTTCCAATTCTGTCCCCCACCCTACTGCAGTGCTAATTGCTGACAGGGGTTAAACCATTATAAATACTTGCACTTTTCTCCCTTCTTCTTTCTGTCTTTTTGTCTGTCTACCTACTAATACACTGACAGGATTAATGTAATGCTTGATTGACTGCTTGTTGTCAATCAAGCCTCTCTGCCTTAACAACCAAACAGTCATTTAGGTAGCAAATTCTCTCATAAATAGGAGGTGTAATGGAGGGAAGGCTCAACTTAGCCTCCCAAGATTCATCCTGATAAAAGAGGGGACAAAAATGCTGTTTCTGATTTCATCTTTGTGTTTTGTTTTGTTTTGTTTTTTTAATCCAGAATATGCCTGTTAGCCATTTGTGATGTGCAGTACGTAGTAACTGATGCTCCCCACCTCTCCAACAGGCTTAGTGGTATTCTTCCTTTCCCAGTTAGGGAGATTGAATTTCTTCCCTGTTTTCACTAGTCTTATCCCCTCGGCAGCCCAGTAACCTGTGCAGCTGCAGCAGGGAGGGGGCGGGCGGTTCCCTCCTGCCTCTGCTGCTCCGCGGAGGCTGCGGCCGCATCCGTGTGCGCCGTGTGCCACCGCGCGGTGCGGCTGCGGCACTGCCACCTGCAGCACTGCCAACCCCAGCACTGCCACCGGGGCACTGCCACCGGGGCACTGCCACCTACAGCACTGCCAACCCCAGCACTGCCACCCGAGCACTGCCACCCGGGCACTGCCACCCCGGCATTGCCACCCGGGCGCTGTCACCCGGGCACTGCCACCTGCAGCATTGCCAACCCCAGCACTGCCACCCGGGCACTGCCACCCGGCCACTGCCAACCCCGGCACTGCCACCCGGGCACTGCCACCTGCAGCATTGCCACCTGCAGCACTGCCACCCGGGCACTGCCACCTGCAGCACTGCCACCTATAGCGCTGCCAACCCCGGCACTGTCACCAGGGCACTGCCAACCCCGGCACTGCCACCCGGGCACTGCCACCTGCAGCGCTGCCACCCGAGCACTGCCACCTACAGCACTGACACCTGCAGCGCTGCCACCCGGGCACTGCCACCTGCAGCGCTGCCAACCCCGGCACTGCAAACCTCGGCACTGCCACCTATAGCACTGCCACGCGGGCACTGCCACCTGCAGCACTGCCACCTGCAGCACTGCCACCCCCAGCACTGCCAACCCCAGCACTGCCAACCCCAGCACTTCCACCTGCACCCTGGCAGCGCTCTGAGCCAGCCCGGCTGCACACACAGCCCCATCACTGCTGCCCCCCAGCCTGCCCTCGGCCCTGGGGACGGCTGCTCCTCCAAGGCTTCCCACAGACCACCAAAAGCTCCCACAGAGAAATTAGTGAGTGGCCAAGGCAGAGGATGGTGGGATCTGCCTAAAGGATTAGTGCCTGTCCTGACTCCCAGAAGGAGCAAAATGGGGACTCATTCTTTTTCTATAGAGCTGTCTTCACTTGGATTTGGGAAAGATACAAGGAAGCTGTATTGGTTTTTAAGCACTCTTTACCAAGTGATCAGCCCATGTCAGGTCCATCAAGAACATAGGGATGTAGGGCACACAGTTGTCTCCTGCACTCTGTCTTGGCTGGCTTGTGCTAAATTCTGAACAACTTTTTCTAGTGCTTCTTGCTATGTAAGTAATGGCAACATTAGTGAGGTTGGAGACTCTAGAAAATACATGGCTAATGGCATTCTAGCATATTTTCTAAATTACATTATATTTTCCAGTAGGTTCTGACAGGAAATAATCTGTCTCATTATCCCGATTTTCTGTAACAGCAAAGTTTGCAGGACTGTAAGTATCTCCACCATTCTTTCCTTCAGTTTGAATTTGTTTGACACTGTGGAAGTTTTAAAGACCTGAAATTCCCATACATTTTACAAAAATAAGAAAAGATCAGAGAGACTCTAGTAGAGCTTTTACCCAGAATAAAGAGCGGAGCATAAACTGACCCTTGATTAGACATCAAAGTGTGCACTTGAGAGAGCAGCTGGAAGACAAAGTCCATAGAATCACCGTCTCCTTTTGATATGTTACTTGAAAAATGACATGTTATTCTCCCCTATGCGTGCAGAGACAAAGCAACATAAAGTGAACATCACAAGTGCTTCTCACACTGCTGCAATTTCCTAACGAGTCATTTTATAAGGTCATGGCAATACTCTGGAATTGTTATAATGGCATCTGGGCTGCCTTTTGATCTAGAGGATTCCATTATCATTCCTTTTTTACAGTTTATTGTAGCAAGAAAGCACAGACCCTGAAAATCTATAATCCAATATTTGCTTCTCAGGAATATTTATATTCTTATAAATATACAAAGAAAGAATTCTTCCAGATAAATAATTTGTACTATAAAATTATTTCATGTAAGGCCAAATACAGAAATCCATGTTTCTAATGAAGTACAGTCTTCTGAGTGAGTTGTCACAATAAAGCAAACAAAACAATTTTAGAATAAAAATTCCCATTACCTAAGATAGTAGGAAAATCCTTAAATCAATTCAGAAGAAGGTGTCCCAAAAAAGGGCATGGACAAAACCACACACCAGAAAGAAGTGACATATTACTAGAAGATGGAAAAGGAGCCAACTGTATCAAATAATTCTGCAGTGCTTTGATTACTCTTTTTTTTTTTATATATATATTTAGCTCTTTTGAATCATAGGTTTGAGACCCATGGTACAGCAGGAAGCACGTGCCCATGCTATATGCAAGCCAAACTAAGTTACACCCATACAGCTATAGCTGTTCCCCTTGGCCCCTTTAAACTCTTCCTTCCTGCACTAATTGTCTTCATGAAGTTTTTCTTAGAGTCTCTGTTCTCTCTTTACTTTTTCCAAGTGATGAGAGGCTAAGGAGTCCATGACAAATAGCAATTCAGTCAGCTCTATCTTAACTACTTTTCACTTTTACCTTTATTTCATCTTCTCAATTTCATCTGCCTTTGACTCCCTGAAACACTTCAGTTTAGCTTGAAGATTTTTTCTTATTATTAATACAATGGCTCATTAGATTAATCTCTGCTTAAAATTCATGTCCTTCTCTCTCACCTCTGAGAGACAACCACTGAAAAGTGGCCTCCTCTGATATGTATTTTCTGGCTGTTGAAGGTCACTTTGTGAAAAACCTATTTCCTTCCCCAAAAGTCTAAAGATTCAGGATGAATGGATGATAATCCATATCCTGTCCTCTTCTTTTATAGCTTGTTGTTTTAGATTTGAGGGTTTGGGGTTTTTTTCAATCAAAGGAGATTTAGAAATGCTTGCAGGAATTCAGTATTTGTTATTCAAATTGTCTGTGCCACTGTCTTGACAAAGCAGCTGTGCTCTGAAAATGATGACATTTTACCCCTCTGGGCTAGAAAAGGAAACTTCTGTCCAGGCTACACAGATCTCTAGTGACATTAGAAGAGATTTTCATGAAGTGGAAGGCAAACACCATTAAAAGCTGTAATTTTTGCTCTTAAGAAATTATGCATATTTAACCAGATGTCTTTGAACTCATGCCACCTATGTAAAAAAAAAACAAACAGCTTTTTTGAGAATTTGAGGATTATTTTACATGAGAATTTAATTTGCTTTAAAGGAAATGAATATGGATGAGGATATTTGAATAGGTTTGGTGTGTTTGTCAGTCACAACTGCCAAGCAGGGACTAATCTTGGTGATTAGTACGGGTAGTGATAAAAAATATGCTTGTACCCAATGTGCCTCCTGATTGGCAGTTTATTGCTCCTAGAGGACCAGATGTCAAAAGCCATATGCTAATACTCAGCACAGAACAATCCTCTAGTTTATGCTTTAAAATGCACCATCATCATATGTCAATATTCAGCAGAGAACAATCCTCTGGTTCATGCTGGAAAAGGCACCGTGGCTGTCACTGCTGAGCAGTGAGTGAGCAGCAGCCCTGGAGGACAAGAGCCCTTTCAGGCAAAAGCAGCATTTGCTGCAGCAGTTGGCAGAGGGGAAGCAGGGGCTCCTGGGGCTGCTCCAGGCTCTGCTGCCAACTCCTGGCATCCTATGGAGACCATCAGGGAAGGGGACATGAAATATTTTACCTAAACTGCACTTCATACTTATTTAAACCAGGAGTTATTTTCTCTTTACACAGCATCTGGCATAGTGTGGTTCTGCCTCATTACTGGAGGTGAAGCAATGGAGTTACTAAATCAGAATTTAAAAGTGTGTTACGTGAGAAGTGCATTAAAAAGAAAAGAAAAAACCTTTGGATATCAATGACTTAAAATGTCTTCTGTTTATATAGGATCTGAGTTCATGATCTTCTTGAGCAGGGGAAGTTTATATTTTTACTGGAATTATGAGTTTTGAATACAGAATTAACAATGAAACAAAAAACCTCCATTAACTGGTTTCTTTAAAAATAGAAGTGCAAGCAAAAGGAAGAAAAAAAACAAAAAAAGCATGGAGGAAGAAATACCCTTGAAGCATTTCACTTACATAAAAACAAAGCCAGCTTCTGCCTGCAGTTAAACCTTCCAGCCCCAAAATTCAGTGATACAAAGTTTGACTATAGGCAGAATTAGGACAGATTTATTCTGGTACCATTTTCCATATGCCAAATATATTAACCATAACTATTCCAGGTAATGTTAGCCATAATGTCAAGGAAATAATTGCCAGAGCCATCAGCACTTGCTGTCCACCCAATCAAACCACAGGGACAGCAATGGGCAGGTCTGTCTCAGGACAAACCAGGCTGTAGAAATGCAGAGAACCAACAAGATTTCCAGCCACTGCCAGCAATAAGCAAACCCACCACACCATTCTTTAAGGCAATGGTGTTCTGCAACACACTGCTGCAGTTTCCTTAGGATTACTCTGAAGTTTCAATTCCCTCTGATTTGATAGCTGCTGCAGAAAAAACTTCTATTTCAAAGATAGCTGAGGTAGCTCACAGTAGCTGGCCTTACAGGTGGTTAACCTGATTTTACATCCCATTCTATTGTACAGAGACTGAAACAAGCAGAGTTTTGTAGCTGTGTAGTTCCATCTCCAAGTGCATCTACAGCCACAGCCTAAATGGAAAGTGTGTCTTTGAAACATCTCCATTCCAGGCTGTATTTTGATGTAAGATGAGAATTAAAAAAGCCTTACAAAGAGAAGATCACTTGAGTTTTTTTCTTTAAGGAGAATACTCAGGTTTCAGTGTGTAGGAGCCAGAATTTCAAACTTTTGTAAAGTTTGGTGGATCTTGAAATGTACTCTGGAGTACATTTAAATTGGAGCAGATACTCAGTGATAGTCCTGAGTGCAGTTCCTGTGCAGCTGAATTACATCTGGCATGAGCTTCCCCTTACCTCTGGGCTTTGGAGAGCTCTGTCTCATTCTAAAGGAGAACTGTCAATATGCTCTGGGTGAAGGAGATATTAATCCCATTCTTATGCTATTCCCCTCTATTTTTTTTCTCAAAGTAGAAATATAGTGAGGTCATATGCTTCTTCATAATGATCATTTCCTTTGCACTATTTAATGAAGTTCTTTTCATGAGTTATGTAATTCCACACTAATTAAAGAGGGCTTAATAGACCACTACATCTCCCTTGTGTTCCTCTTGGAAGGTGTCATACACAGGGAGGACTGAACAGGAAGGAGCTCAGTGGGGGTAAATGAGCTTCTGGAGGCAAATGGTCCTGTGTATCTGTAGGAGACAGTGTTTGAGGACAAAGGTGTGTGTTCCATGCTCCATAGTATGTAGATTATGCTTATCTTACTGTTGTTCTCTCTTGGTTTTTAGCTTTGTTGGGAGAGGATCATGACAGAACATGCTGGAAGGCCCTGGGCTTCAGAGGATGCTGTTGGAGCAAGAGGTATTGTTCACTGTGACAGTGCTGTTGGGATTGTGATGGCTGAGGTAAAAAAAAAAAGACTTATAATGGCATCTTCAGAGAGTGCATGTACTCCTGCACAAGTAAGTTTTGAGTTGTGGACTGTGTGGCCAGGGAATGATGCACAGATGGAGGTGTTTTACAGGGCTTTGAACTAGAGCTGGTTTGGAGCCTGCCAGCTGGGAAATGCAGGCAGAGTTGGCATGCAAACCCTGAGCCCCAAATTATTGATGTGTTCTGTAACACCTTAGTTTTAATGTATTTCTTGAGAGCTGGTTTAATATTTCACTAAAGGCTTTGACAAGGTGAAGCTTCAGCAAATTCCAGACTCATCTGCTGTTTTAGTCGGGTGAGCAGAATGTGCTTTAAGATGCTCCAATGATTTGTAAAAACTAGTCTTGGGCTCCCTGAATTTTCCCAGTGTTTTTCAGTCTGATAGTTTTATTAACTGCTTTTCAAGTACTGTATTATAAATCCATTAATTTATTTAGTTCAGGCTGTAATACTGACGTGGGTGGTGTTCTACAGCCCTGGCTTTTAAGAATAGTAGCTTAAGAGTTTATTGAAAAGACTAACAAAACTACAGTGGTTTGTTTATGGGCAACCAAACTTCTGTAAAGAATGTAGGCTAAAAAAGGGTGTTTTTCAATAAGTAGGATCACTTGTAGTTTGTTTTTTGTTTTACAAAGGGGGAGAAAAATCAGTCAGGATGAAGCTTCATTGTGGTTTTCCTGTCACATAAATGAGAAATGCTGAAGCCTTCTCCTATGTATTATCAGTCCCTTAACAAAATTGTTTATGGTTAGGATGAGCTCTACATAGACACAGATATTTTTCTCATGTACTTTGATAAGGTGATTAAAATCAATGACTTAAAATGTCCAGAGCATTGCACCTCAAGAGAGCCCTGTCCCTGAAAGTGGTTTACAAAGTCACTTACAATCTTGCTGTGAATCATAATTGATTAGCTGTTTTAAACACCAAAATATTTATAAGAATCTAGCTGAAACTCATGAGCTGTCAAGATCTAAAGGGCTGAGGGATTTCTGAATTGTCTGCTATTAGATTGGATCAAACTTTTTTAAGAGGTAGGAATACAGGGAACCATAACTGCACACAGATAATTATCTCTAGGGATGTTAATTAATTTCTGCCTGCTAAAAATCACTTGACTTTGGACTTAACAAAGATGAAACTTCCCTTTCATTTGTTACAACTCCATATATTCTGCAGCATTAGTACTAATATAATAGACATATTTTATTTTTTCAGCATATACTCTAAGAGGTCATGTAATTTTCAAGTTTCTGATTACTCCAAACTTAATGATTCTGGGGAGAAAAATCTCTCAAGTTTGATTCACTAAGTCTTAACAAGTAATGCAGATGCTACAAGTCACAGTCTTGTAAGCCCTTAATTTACAATTCTTTTGAAGCACATTATATATCCAAGTCACCTTGCTAGCAAGTGCACTTGGTAGAGGGAGGATGATGCTCTCAGGGGGGTTATTCAGGCTCTGTTTGTTAAGCTGAATGACCCTGGTAGACTTAGAATGACCCTGGTGTGGCTGAGACTTTCAATATTTATTTGAAACCCCATTCCCTATTCTGGTTGAACCTCCACTAAACCCAGAGCCTACTTCTAACTAGCTCATAACAAGGCTGATGTGTCACTTTGGGGAGGCCATAGGATCACTTTTTCAGTGGAGCTGGGGAATCCCTTTTTTCTGGAAGAGGCTCTGGGTAGGAACCATCTCCAAGTGCTCCAAGTGCCCTTGGCTGTGTTGAGCTGCCCAGGCCCCTGGGTGAAACACAAGCAGGGAGCAGAAACAAATGGCTCGGAGCAGGGAGGAAGCTCAGGTTTGTGTGCTTTCATAATTTGGTTTTTGATACTGAAAACAGCATTCTGATGTCCTGAGGGATGCCTACCCAGGGTAAACTGAGAGTATATCTGGATATTGCTAGACTTGCCTTCTGAATGGGATGTTCTGAAAAATCAGTGCAGGCTGGATAGGATGTGGTCTCACCGGTTTCCTGACACCCTGGTGGATTTTCACCTGAGGGAAAATTTCCTCATCCTGACATCATTCCTTGTGGGGGTCTTTTGAAAAGCAGCTGTCATCTGGGCCTATTTTGTGTCCTCTTTCTGTCTCAGGGGAGAAGCAGATGGAAGCTTTGTGCTTCTTCTCTTTTTAGATACAGCATGTTAAGAACACAATGGCTTCTGTAACCAAGGGTGGCTCCTAGCCAGGCCAGAAGCCAAAACATTTGTTTGCCCCATATGTGGCCCAAGTGCTAAGCTTTAAAGAATGTCCCACAGCTCAAAGTATGGGTATATGAAGAGTTTGTGCTCTGTAAGACAGGTGTGATGAGCTGTTCCAGCTTCTGTGTGTAAGAGGAAGTGGCTGCTGTAGGTGCCTCTTCAGTGCCTACTTTGCCAGGGACCCTTGGCACACCTGGCAGCACTTCAGTCCCTCTCTTCTTCTGTTTATTTAGACCCAAATGTGTCAGAAACCCAACTCTTTCTTTTATCTTCTTTTGCTGAATTTATCATTTAGCATAGTCTGCATATCCTAATTGTAACCGCAAATTTTTTAAAATTGGAGGGAGGACACAGTTTATCAGCACATTCATTTTGATTTCCCAAGTATTACTGTAGACAATAGTAACTCTGTGGAGGCCAAAGAAGTTAGAAGCATAGAAATATCACTAGAGCTCAACTGAATTACTTGTGCTAAAATAGCCCCATGCTCCTGCAGGGCGCTGTGAATCATTTCACTTGCAGCTTTAATTTAGAAGTGTAAGTACTTTTTTCATCTCTCAATCCCTGCAAAGCTGTTTCTAAGGCAATTCCTGCAACTTTTGGACAGTCCAAATTGATCCCAGACTCAGAGCAGTCCTGAAATCCTTTACAGGTCCCCTTGACATCTGCTGTTCCCAAAACGGCTGGAGCGGCCATCTGTCAATTTTAAGCCTACAAATGTCAAGTAGCCAGGATGAAAACAACCAGGAGAGGGCTGCAAACTCTTCCCAGCTGTGTCTGTTCACTGAGTGAAAAACATCCTTTGCCTGTTTATATCTCATCTGTGGACTGTCACCATTGGTGTTCCTGGTCTCCCTGTTCTCCCGCCTCCTCTGCCTCCTGACTGGTCCAGGTCTGCTCACAGCAGAGCTGCCTGCTCCTAGGTTCTTCTCCCCTAGTAAGGGAACAAGGAACCGAGCAGACAAGGGATTAAATTGCAATGCTTTCTGATGCCAGAGGCTTTCTCTAGCTCTACTTAGGCTGTTTCATCCTGCCCGTGCTGGGAAGTGCTTGAACGTGAAGCATTCACACATTAGGTGGTGCTAAACTCCAATAAATGTGGGCAAAGTGATTTCTGCAGCTGTTTCTCATCTCATTTGCTGCCACTTGCCAAGGCTCTGGACTCATCCTCATGTTATGAATGCTGCCCTGAACAGAAGTGATTGCCAGTTCAGAAGCTTGCCAGTTTGCTGTTAAACTTGCCATCAAATAATTTGAGATTGAAACTTTCCTGAGTACTTTTTTTTCTTTCCAAAAAAATTACACCAAATATTACCAAGTTTAGGAGCCTGAATTTAATGTTTTGGAACTTTCCTGCTCCAAGCTACATCTCTGTTGCATTTAAGGGGCAACATAATAGTGAATCTGCTGTTGGGTATCTGGTAGAGCTTGAGACATGCTGCAGGACCATGAGGAGAGAAGGACATCTGTGGTCTTCCCTGTACACTGCTGAGCACATTTTTTTCATGCTCTGCACACACCCCCAGGCTGCATAAAAGGCCATGGGATGCAGCAAGAATTGGCATGGAGTACGTGGAACTTGCAGACACCTATCAGAGTTTGCTTGTAAAACATTTAAGACACACGGAAAGGTTCCTTTGTGTTCTGTTGCACAGGAGAAGCTTTGCCTTAGGAGATCAGGACCTTACAGGAAAATTGTGGACAATATTAGGAATGAAAGCATGTAAAATAGCTGAAGAGGTGCTTTGAAACAAGCTGCCAAGTAATGAATAATCACAGGGAACTTAAATGAGACTCACAGTACAGCCTTTTGTTTCTTAAGGCAAGCTATGTCTCTTGGACTTCTTTTCCTCTCTGAGAACAAAAGGCAGAATCAATAAGCCAGTCAAAGAGACTACTGGAAATTACTTTGAAGTTGGTGATGAAAGAGAATTTTCCTTCCTGTTTGAATTGCAGATTCCTTAACACAAAATGTGGCTGGATCACTTCCACCTCAACAAATCCACCTGAAGAGTCTGAGTTTTTATTCTACCCTAGCACCCAGCCCTCCTGAGCACCACTCCACCAAATGAGTTCAACCAGCTCAGTCTCTGCTGCAGACATTGCCTTTCAAAAGAGGAGCTGAATCTGCTGTTTCACCACCACAGCTCTCAGGAAGTTTTGCTGTGGCTATTTTTAAGTTGTTATATGTTATAGGGCGGGGTAAGGGGAGGTTGTTTCTCAAACAGTCCTAAGATCTTTAACCTTTTGGTTTTTGCCTTTAGTTTGTGTTCATGGGTTGAGAGAGCTGCAGAAGTACCATAATCATTACCAGTAAATTAAGAGTTAAGTTATATTAACATGCAAATAAGCACTTCATAGTTCCAAACGCTCCAAATAGTTAATGAACTATTGGCTGGAAACTGGTTGGACCAAAAACCATATAATTCCTAAAGAAGAACAAGTGCTACAAATCATATCAGTCTTACTTTCACCTTTTAAACATATAACACAATGAAGATGGATCTCTTGACTTTCTAACTCAAACCTGAAGGACACCACCACTTTTTCCTGGCTGATTCTGGCAGCCAGGGGATGTTTGCTCAAGACTTGGCTCCTACTTTACAGACACTCAGTCTCTCTTCTGCAGTTTCAGAACTGCTCAAAGGCAGGGCACCAAGGGGAGTAACTGGTTGTGGTTATCCAGGGACTATTACATTTTAATCTTATGATGTTCTTATTCTTTACTGCCATTATGAGTTAGTAGCCATGACAGAGGCATGGGTGGTCTTTATTGGCATGCAGTCATGCAATACCAGATTGTCCTTGACCACTTCCACTTCAAACATATCCCTGACAGGGGTGGCTTGTATGCTCTGTATGTTTGCAGCACCTGGTAATTTCCTTTCCATTGAGGCTCACTAATTAATATTTTACTCCATTTAAATATGAGACCTTAAACATTAGAATAGAAACTTCCAGATAGATGAGTAATTGGCAAGGCAGAATTTATGTAAGCTTTCTTAATCATAAAAATTACCTTGCTAACCCTGGATGGTGTGTAAACTAATCTTGCATCTTACTGCATAATCACTCAGGCTTCATTTGTTGACCTACAGCCTTTCAAACCACCAGGACCTGCTTTCTATCTGCAGAAGTTCATGCTGCCCTAGTGGGTCTCAGGAGAGCTGCCCACATCCCACCTAGCAGCTCCCTGCAGGTCCTGTTGGGTCCTTCAGTTAATCTCCTTTTCAGAGGGGAAATGGAGAATGACAAAACTTGGTCCCTCATCTTACTGATGGCAAGATGGACCCAGGATGAAGAGCATTTCAGAGGCCCAAGAGAAGACATCTCCACCTTCCCTCAGGTTCTCCCAAACACATTTCAAAAGACCAGGTATGCCACAGACTTTGAAAGAAGTTCACCCAACAGAAGTGCTTTCATACTGCAAGTGACCTTAAACACCTGGGTTCCTTCTGAGCTAAGGTAAAGTTGCCGGGAGATTTCTTCAAGTGAAGGGTGGGGAACAAAAGGTTAACCAGCTGACTGCAAAGCCATTCCCTTTAACTGCAGGCAGGGAGGCATGCTGCATTTTTTATAGCTTGGGACAGAAAAGTGCACAGCATGGCATGGATGCAGAATAAATGTTTCATGAGTCTCCTAAGAGACTCCTCCCTGAGAGGAAGGAGCTGGCATGGTGGTGGCAGCCTCAGGGCCTGCAGGAGCAAGCCATGAAGTCTCTGGTAGCTGAGGCAGCTTTCTTAGAGGATCTTCCCCCTTGGGCTTCCATTGCTTTTCTTTAAATAAAACTTGGGCCCTTTCTTAGCAGAAGGGTGCTGTGCATCCAGCACACACTGCACTGGACACAGAGGCAGGCAGTACTGGAGATGTGTTTGATGCAGCTCTGTGAGCCTGCTGGCCCTGTACTTGTGAGCACATGAATAATTGAATGCTCTGTCAGACCACGCTCTTATTTTTAGTAGCATTGTTGCCAATACCCTTTGTGCTACAGAGATCTCTTTCTGCAGAAAGAATGTCATTTGCAATCTAATTTCAACATGGTTAGCAGAGTTTGCAAACACGATAATAGCCTTGGGAAAAATTGTTTCTATGAGAGAAGAACCTTTGGTTTAGTCTGAGACTGTTATTATTCTATCTCTCATGGTATCTTTGTTTTATGGCAGAAAGATTGCAAGGAATTTGTTACAGCTTGCAGTGAAAACAGATGGTGCAACAAAGGAGTCAAAAACCAGGGATAAGAAAATAGACTGTGTTATTAGATTAGATTATGTATATATTATTATCTGAGATACTTTGGTCAGTTCTTTAAAAATGTCAAGCATCAGCTTTCTGGTATCAAATGTAGATGTCAGGTAGGTTTTTTCAGAGTAACTAACTAAATTACTGCACATTCTTCCACAAAATCCCTTTGCTCCAGTTACCAGGGAACAATCTTTACCCTCTGACTGTTGCAAGTCCCAAGGTACTTTCATAGTCCCACCACAAGAAGATGTCAAAAAAAAGAATTGTCCCCTGGCAACAGCATCATGATCTTCACCACTCATAAATGATGACACTCCACAAGCAAAGTAAAAAATTCATTCATCACTTCCCATGGTCAAGAGGTTCAGCCACCTCCAGTGTAAAAGCAACTGAAGAAAACAAACACCATCACACTGAACAGCCCCTTTCCTTCTCTCCCCAGCTTTATGCTGAGCCTACAGGATATCCCTGTGGCCAGTTGGTGTCCTCTGTCCCAGCAGTGTCTCTTTCCAGCTTCCTTTACCCCCTCCCCAGCCTCCTCAGTGGTGGGGTGGGGAGCAGAAAAGGCCTTGGCTCTGTGTAAGCACTGCTCAATAGTAGCAAGAGGTGTGGAAAGGTGTTTAGGAGGCATCTGGATCTGCAGCTGGGAGATAAGGTTTAGTGGTGTAGGGGTTACAGTGATAGCTGGTTTCACAGTTGGACTTGATGATCTCTTCCAACCTTTATGACTCTACTGTTCTGGGAGAACATCCCTAAATTATCGACACACTGGCAGCACAAATCAAAACCATAGCCCCATACCAGCTACTATGAAAAAAATTAACTCCATCTCAGCCAAAACCAGCAGAATCACACTGAATAAAATAAAATATTAAAATATTAAACTATCCAAGTTGGCATGAAGAAACACATCTGGAAGTGTGGAATAACAAGGGTTGTGATGCTCACACTGCCTGGCACAGGGACCAGGCTGTGTCATTTATTCTGTACAGAACTTGAGCAGTACCTCAGTGTGCACATCTGGAGGCCAGGAGTGCCACCGCTACCTGTGTGAATATTTTGCTATTTGGTCTGGCCACAGACAGCTCCAGTGACCACTAAAACCCCGGTTTTGTCCTGGTCTCCGGGCATGGGGAGCTGCCCTGTGCCAGGAGCCGGCTGCAAGCTGCTGTTACGGGACTCTCCACTTCGCGTCCTCGCTCGCCTGCTTTTGGATCAACGAGGAAAAGGAAGGGCTCTCGTTTCAGGAAGGACAGAGGCTGACAAGCAAGAAGACCTGAGTTTACCCGCATTTTTTACGACAAGAATTAATCTGAAAAATTCAGTCCTCCCCAGGCTCTGACTGAGCACCTTGAGGTTGCAGCATCTTTCCCGATGCCTCTCGGGTTTGAATGGCTTCAGGATGGGACCCACACTGTGTAGACATTGTAACCCACATTCAGGGGCTTATCTTGGCTCCTCGAAGCCCGTGGAGTATGGCAGACTGACCTGTAGGGTCTGATACAGAGCTGAAAATCCCCGGGAATCCCCTCTGATCCAGACACGTCTGCCTCACCGTGGATAAACAAGTGTGAAGCTTTCACACCACGTCTGCTAATTGGGTACTGGGCAGAAGGTATTGGTCTCATTTTGAGTCCTGATTCTCTAAAGCATCAGTCTGTGCTTCTGCTGAAGGTAATTCTTCCCTTCCCTTCACCGATAACTAAACAATCCAACTGGGAAACATCCCATAGACCTCTGTGTGTATTTCAGAATGGAGGAAAAACCTGACTGAGTTTTCACAGCTGTCTCTGTTAAGCTCCTATTACTACCTTTAAAGTTCAACTAGCTTGTTAATAAAACCTCATTCCCTGGATGTTCTCAAGGGAGAATAAGTTCTGTGCAGACCAGCTCATGTATTGCAATCACCTCACAGGACATGTGTAATTGCAGGGGAATCTCTTCACACTTCTTCTTTGCCCAATTCCACAAACCTGAAATGGATCCCTTCATAATGGAAATTATTTTAGTAAATGTAATGGAAGAATTTATAATAATTTTATAACTTTAGTATGATAACTATTGCTCAGCTTCATGAAATGTCTTTGCAGCTTTTATATTATGATAACAAGGAGTGCACAGAACAATGCACCTGCTCCAAAAGTTTCCACCAGATTGGACAGAGGAGGATTGAACGTTGCTGAGCAGCCCTGGGCCATGCCATAATAATTCTTTCAGGAATCTTTCTCTACTTGGGAGTCTGGAGCCCTGAAAGTTTCAATTCTGTAGCTGGTAGGAGACAAAAACCTATTTTGAAACTGAAGTCTGTCATGAAGGAACAACATTGTATTTCATATTATCCTCCTTTTACCAAATTCTCCTATTTTAAGGTAAAAACCTGTGGGTTTTATTTCAGATCTTTTCTCCATACAAAAGCAAGAATGTGAGACAATCCAGCCCTTCCATTTGTTCCAATCATAAAAACTATCTTGCCCTATTTCTTTTGTGAAACATTTCCAGCTTAAGTTTGCAGCATGTTGCTCAAGTACTGCCAATGCTGCTAAGGTAAACTTCAGAGGGATAAAATCATCCTGTTAATGGTAAACATTCATGGCATCAATTCAGGAGTTGGACTTTCACTCCTAATAATAATAATAAGAGGATTATCTCCTTCAGTTCCCATTCCTGTTCCCCAAACTCAATGCTCATCAGTCCAAAGTCTCTTAATTATTTTCTAGAGCTTCTGACTTTTGTTCAATGGAACAAAATTGACCAATTGTATCTGAACTTTTGTTCAATGGAACAAATTGACCAATTGTATCTGTCAATATTTTATGTCTATTTAAATCCAGCATAATTCTCCTTTGCCATATAATTCTTGATTCCTTTTCTTTGTCCTGACAAATACCAGGACACAGGCCTTTAAGCTGGGGGTTTTTTTTGCAAGATCAAGAACAAAACTGAAAAAACAGAAGCATTTATTTCTCCAAGATATAGAGCTAGAGCAACTAAAAGGTTTGGGCAGTCACTGATGTATTAGATGTGAAATACCCACTACCTTTAACAAGGTGAATCTCTGACAGCAAAGCCTTTTATTCATGGCACCAGGGAGAACTGCATCCATGGGCCAATTTTCTGTGCAGCTGAAAATCACACTATATTTCTTTACAGAAAATGCACTTTCCTTGCAGGAACTGATTGTATTTGGGTGAGTTCTACTGAAGGAATTATTGCTATTTTAAAAATAACTGCTATTGGTTTTATTTTGATGTGGAATACAATAAAAACTAGGCCAAATTATGCAGGGTTACTATAATTATTTTGAAAGCTCAGCATGGAAAAATTTGTAACAGCTCATGTGCTCACATCAGGGTTCATTTCAATTTTACCCTCATGAACAGTTGTTCATTCATTGCTGATTGCAACAATCTTTTAATCAAGAAAACAGTGTGGATACTTTACTCCAGCTGGTAACAGGGACTGGGGGAAATGGTGAGATTAATTTTACAAGCTGAATTTGAGAACCAAATTCTTCAAAGTAGTAATACTTGCTAAATAGAAAGAAGTGGCTTTAAATCTTCTTTAAAAGGAAAGGCAGTGTCAAATTCAGCCTTTAAGTAGTGTGTTGCAAATGTTCTTGTTAGTTATTGAATGGCTTCAATGGCCCAAGAAGCAGCAGTGGGAAGGTCTGTGTCACAGTCAGACCACAGAGGGAGCTTTTCCCCATTGCTGTTCATGTGGCAGCAATGGGCAGCAGCTCTGGTTTGCTTCACCAGCAACAAATTATAAATCACTAAATGAATGAGACAACACACAACAAAACAGCTGGAAGCCAGGATCTTCCCTTTCCTTCTCCTCAACATTGCAATTAGCTCATGCAGCGCTTATTTACTCTTCACTGTCCAACCCCAGCATCTGACTGACTACCTCAGAGCTGGTGTCATCTGACAGCAGAAAGGTGGACAGACATCTCTGTGCTTCCCAGAGAGGCAGATATAGGGAGAGGACAGATAACAAGTCTTCTCTCTGTCCAAGTCCCATACTCCTTGCATGTTACTCACCATCACAATTGTCTGGAAAGCACCTTTCAATATTTTCCCATTGTTAATGTGAAAGAGGGAACAAAGGCAAAGAATGTCTTTAGATGTTGTTGTTGTCAACTTTTGTGGATTTTTACCTCTGGAGAACGTTGAGGTTAAAAGTACTAGAGGTATCCAGTGGAAGCAGGAGAATTCTTGATGAAACCTGGCTTAAGGGTTCCCCCCCAAACACACACACACACACACACACACACACACATGTACTTTCTCAACAGAAAATGGTACTTCTGGAGGAAAGAACCCAAACTTTTCTGACCACTGTTTGATCAGCTCCAGGATGACAACGAATCCTTCCGATTATGATCATAGTCTGATGGATTATAGTCTGCATCATTATTTTTAAATAGGGCCCATCCAGATATTGCACAAGAAACAGCACTTGCATTGCAGAATTCCCTTGAAGAAGGACACATTTGGGCATCACTTGCACCAACACTGTTCTGCTTCAGGTTGCTGCAGGGCTCAGTTGCCTGCTCTTACTATGCTGGCTTGTGTTTGCTCTGTCTCTGCTGTTGAACTGTTTGGATCCATTCTTCCCAACAGGACACTGCTCCAAGAGCAGGACGCTAATTAGGCTTTTCAGATGGCCCATCTGAAGAGACAGCAGCAGAGTTTACCCCACAGACCTCACAACTGTTCTCAATGACCAGGTTTGGAAACATGTGAAGGAGATGCTCAAGAGATAATAATTTACTCTCAATTCAGTTTTCAGCAAATAAGCAGATTTGGAACCAGACAAATATCTGGTTTGCAGTCAGGAGATATGACTAAATAGTCTATGGGACACAGTGCTTTTATCAGTGATCTTGTACTCTAGCAAGCAGAGGAAAAACTGCATCAAAGATGTACTTTTTAACAGTAAAGTTCCACTGCAAAGTTATATACAAGTTGGGGGCTTTCTGTCAGTGTAAAAGGATAAGGCCCAGGCTCTTCAGCCTTCCCAGGCACAGCTGGAGTGACACCAGATATCAAAGGTGCAACTGATAGGCTTCACTCCCCCTGCCCTGGTTAATGCTTAGTGGCTTCACTGGGGATCTTTCATACCTGCAGAATTCAGGTTGGGGCTAGTCATCATTACTACAACAAAAAGCAAATGAGAAATCCCTGGTTAGGTGTGTTATTAGTATCTGTTTTCACAGATTGCTCTCCAGACTGATTTATTTGGTTTAGGGGGCTGTTTTTTCTACTGGCTCTTCTGGAATGCTAATAGGGACTGGGAAACTTGAACCTGTTCAAATTGATCTCTTGATATTTCCCATTCATTTATGTATTGAGATTATTCCATAAAGAGGAAATATTTGGATTTTTCATACAGAATCAAGCAGCTTTGATATGCCATACTTTACCCCAGCCAGTATCTTCTACATAGAGGGAGTATAGATTGACCTCTGTCATGGTGATATTTTCCTTATCTTTTTAGCAGCATGAAAACTGGCAAGTAAATCTTCTATAGAAGCTCCCAGCACAAAAGTGAAAATGAAATATTTAATCCCCATGGAAACAGCTTATCATGGAAGGAGGATTTCCCCAAAAATCAGATTGTCAGCTTCCAAGAACACATCCTAAAAATGGTGATTTCACATCAAAGCTGAAAAGGCAAGTGGGAGGAGAGAGATTTGGAGGAGGAGGGGGAACCTGACTGCTGGTGTTCACCAGGCCTGTGCAGTCTCACCCTCCAGGACCTAGCTCCTCTGGATTTAGTGTACATTTGAGCACTTCCTCAGATTTTAAGTACTATGGGCAGAAGTGGCATTGTTAGGTATTTAATCAGAAAGTAAAGAGGATTGTCTTTCTTCCTTTCAAATCTAAATCCCTTGTTAGCTTAATTTCTTAAGAGGGAAACACAATCAGATGAGGTTTTTTCCCCCCAGTGCAATTGAGAGTCAGGCTTCCTTTCTGTCCTTACTCCCAAAGAAAAGTTATGAAGGAATGCTTACTTTTATTTGTAGCTTTTTTCTGATCACTTAAGTGCACGTGATATGTCAGTCTCTTAAATCCCTTTATTCTGTGTCTGAGTCTGCACTCATCCGAGTATTTTGTTTTCAGTCTGCTGTGTCACTTCCCATTTTCCTCAGAGGTTCTCCTTTTACCTACAGCATTTTAAAGCTCAGTAACCACATCCTATCACACAACTACACCATCTTCTTTTAAGTTTTAGATTTTCTAATCTACTTCTAGGCAGTGATCAATGCACTTGATTGCTCATGCCATCTACCAGTAGTGGAACAAAGGAAAATCTGTCATGAATGGCCCAGACCACTTTTCACAATCCATGGTTGAACTAGGTCCTTCTGCCTTTGTGTCCTGGAATTTATTTTCTTTCTGCAAGTCACTGAATTGTCCTCATATAATTTTATGATGATTCCTTAAGTGTCTCAAGTCATGGCACTTGGACTCCTCTTTTCTGTGGCTTTTCTGCTTTAGAAACAGTGCTCAGGCACTCAAGTTATTTAACTGTTCATGATCTTTGCACAGCTGAGGGAGAACAGATTGTTCCCAGCAAGTAGCCCACTTCAGAACCTTTTATTCCTAATCTCACTGATGTGGATCTTGGCTGATGTCTGAGTAAAAACTGACATTACTTGACAGCTGGTTTTGAAATGAACTGGCAGTTTCTATTTTCTAAAGGTATGTGGATGATATGGAATACTGGAAATTTTGGTGACACCTTCGTAACAGAGAAGACGCCAAGGATGGAATTAGCATGCAATCTGAATTACTGCAGCATGATGAAACATCTCTTTAGATCAAATTAACCTCTTGTCAGTGCAAACCACCTCCATGTGTTCAAACTGTTTGGATTATTCCTTTGGAACCTGGACTGTTGCAGAATTCAAAAGATTACATTGTCAGATATAAAGACCTGTGCAAGCAACAGAATCCTTTGGACAAAGGGACTTTGGAGCGGCAATATACTGAGGGTGAGGTGGAGCCTCAGCACTGCAAGCAGCTTTGCATGTGCCCACCCAACCACACCCAAGCAGAGGCTCTTCAAGCATTGGAGGCCTTCATCCTCCACTGAAAGCCCGAGATCAGCTTTGCTTCTTGGAAAGACATATCTGTGGAAATGTCTGGCCTTCCAAAAACACCACCCAGTCCTAGTGAGTGAGGGGATGGGGGTGTGAAGGGCTTAGTCCTTCCTCACTCAGGCAACATATCATTAACTTCTTTCTGAAAAGAAATAGTTCACTTTTATTAAAACTTGGCAGCAAACAGAAGTCTGAAGAGCAGCACAATCCCAGCAGAATCCCCATGAGGTGTCCATGTGGGGCATGGATGCTGGGCAAGCAGTGTCTCTTCAGGCTGAAATCATTGCTCTGCCTTTGAAGCTGTTCCAAACCCAACTCCCCCTGAGGAAGCACTGAAAAAGAGTGGACTTGTACCAACCATTTGGGGCAATTTTAGTGACTTCCATTCCAACACAGTCCTTCTTTGAGTAAGGAGTTTCAGTTTGTTTGTGACCTGATCTAATGCCTGCCTCATTCACTGAGCTGCAAGGTTGTCTCCTCAAATTTGCTTTGCTTGAAGGTTTTCCATCAATTGCCTGTAAAACAGTGAGGCAAAGAGCCTGTTTTCCCATTTCCCACTGAGGCTTGTTTGACTGATGTTTGTAAAGCACATGGTAGTTTCTGCTTGGGGATTTCAAAGATTTGCACTTCTGCCTAGTCTAAGTACCCTGACTTCAGCAAAGTTATGAACCAGATTAATATCTCCATCTTGTGCTAGTAACTCCTAACTAATTTTATTAAATCCTTTCCAGACCCAGATCAATATCTGAAATGCACTCTGTCCTGTAATTAATCTGATGAGCCATGCTAGCCTTGCTTATAAGTCCCTTCAAATTTTTTCTTTAGAGATTTTTATTTTAAAAAATAAAATGGCTGGCTTAGAAGAAGCACAGTCATGATCTCTGTTTCTCAGTAGCTTTTTCATGCCCTTATTAAATCTCCTGTGCTGAGTGCATTCAGTAATTCAGTGATCCTGCCTGGTGAACAGGGCTGGACACCAGGTTCTTAGAGACCCTGCACAAGGGCACGTTTGGCAGTCTGATGGCTCACTGTGAAAGGAATCAATCAAAACAACCTGACAGATTTGTGGATTTGTTCCTCAGACACATACACATGTGATGAAGTGTGTGGAACTACACGAGTTAGAGTAGTGTCAGTAGTCCTGGCTCCTGCCTCGTGCAGCCACGTGTCCTCACCAAGGCTTGGTCTGCTTCAGCTCTTGAGGACAGGGTCCACCTCTTGGCAAGGATGGTTTCCTGACACCTGGCTCTTTCAAAGTGAAGGGCTATTCAACAATCAGTGATAAACCACTAATCAGTGCTTAGTGCTACTAATTGATTAGGGCATTAGACCACCGTCCTTAAGCTTCATTGCTCTCCAGAAAATTATCTTCATTTATTAATAGTATAGATGACAGCAGGACTTAGAAGTAAGCTTAGGAACAGAAGGAATGAACGGAGCAATATCCTGACCCAATTCTGTTGCCATTGACCAACAGTCACATAGCTCACGTACATGAGAGCGCAGGAAATTAACACTCCACTGTTGTGTGCAGGCTCAAACCCACAGCTGCTGGTCTGCTGATAGCAGTAATTTCCAGTCTGAGCAGTAGGCTGGACTGCAGACCTCCACAGGTCTCTCCCAACAAGCCTTTCCAGGAGTCTGTGACCCTGCCCAGGAGTCCTGTCCTGTTGCATGATACACAAATGTTCACACTCTAGTGAGAAAGAAAGGGGTCTAAGGATGGGGAGAAGCTGTTGGATATACACACAGGGAATCATTACAGATCTGAAAACAATATTATGGTGTTGGATTCTTTTCCTTCATTGGTCTTTAGTATTCTTCTTTGGAAGGGACTCAGCTAATTGAAGACATCAAGGAAGTGCTGAAGAGCCTTATGGCAACAAGGGCATCAAGCAAGGTAAGGCTGAGACAAAGCACTGAGATTCTGAGAGCAAAGCTACAAGTATTTCCAGGTCCCTAGAGCTTTCTATGGAAGTCTGAAGTTTTCCCCATTTAAAGAGTGGGACCCACAAAGATTTTTGGCCTCAGATTTAAGATTTCTCCACGAGACACAAAGAATATTGCACAGCTCAAAATGCAGTATGTGCAATCACTGAGAAAGTGTCAGCTCTTGGACATTGCTGTTGCCCCTAAAGGAGGTCAAAGGCCCTGTGAGGAGATCCATGCCAACCCTTTTTATTATTTGAAGCTTATGTCATCATAGAATTGTTTAGATTGAAAGAGAGATTTAAGATCATTGAGTCAAACCATTAACCCAGGTCTACCAAGGCCACCACTAAACCATGTCCCCAAGTGCCACATCCACACATCTCTTAAATGCCTCCAGGGACAGTGATTCAACCACTTCCTTGGGCAGCCTGTTCCAATGCTTAACAATCCTTCCAGTGAAGAAATTTTTCCTAATATCCAATCTAAACTCTCCCTGTTGCAATTTGAGGCCATTTCCTCTGTCCTGTCACCTGTTACCTGGGAGGGGAGAAGAGAGAAATGGGCCTTTTTGTCTCTTCTGAAGAGACTTAAGGCACTTAAGTCAATAAACAGTTCAGCTAATGCTTCAAGTTTGGCACAGCTCTAGAATGTTCTTGTGCCCAGTTCATGTATCTTGTAGCTGATACATATGCTAGTCTGGATTCAGAGCCCATTTAAGAACATCTTCCTTATCTCTGAGGGAATTTGCATGCTTCACTGTTCCCCTTGCACAATAAGGAAAGCCTGACCCTCCAGCTTGTGAAAATCACCCCACAGCTTGTGAAAATCACCCCACAGCTTGTGAAAATTACCCCACTTTTGCATCAAATTTTTTGCCTGGGTCTAGTGACCCAGCCAGCCCTGACTGGGAGAGATAACTTGACCAGCCAGAACCGTGCTGGGCTGAGAGGAAATTGGCAAACTCAGTTCTGCAAGGAGCTGCTCAGCTGGGCTGCTGCTGCTGCTGTGTGGGATGTGAGGATAAGAAATCCTTCCAGGATGAGATCTGGGACACAGCCCGAGCCTGTGTGTGGGCTTCCCTACCAGGGTCACACAAGACCCCTGCTCCTGCAACAGAATTTGAGAGGAGTGCTCAGCATAGTTTGAATATCCCAGCGTGGGGTGGGGGTAAGGGAGCAGCTGGGGGGCTCTTCCTATCACCCTTCATCCTCATGGGAATTAAACATGAGAGCTAAGTGCTCCTTTTCTGAAGCTATTATTGGCAACCAATGCAAAATGTCCCTTTTCATGACAAGTAAATGACCTGCTAAGTACAAGCTATAAAAATTCAGGTCATGTTTTCTGTTTCATTAATATGCTGCCTGACAAAGCCTTTGCCTGCTGGGGCTCTCTGCTGGGGAATGGGAGTTCGAAAACCCTTAAGGATTTCTCACTGTCATTACGAGATAGAAAGGCAAACAGGCTTCTGAAGGAAAGACGGCTCCCAAAAGACAAGGCTTTGTGTCCTGATCTCATGAACAACCACAGGAGGAGGCAAGTAATGCCATTTACACACAGTCCCAGTAGTGTGGGGTTCGAATGCTTTTATGTTTCACTAATAGCTGGGCCTGACTGTCCCAGAAGTCAATAGAAGGTTCTTTTGATTGCAACAGGCAGTGGACCAAAAACGCTATTTAGACACAGAAATGTTTGTTAAGTTGGCAAGGAGGGGGAGAAGAACAATATTAATCAGAAGGAGAATTCAAGGGAGAGTCTCTCTGAAATGTTTTTCCAGAAAAATCATAGAAGGGTTTACATTGGAAAAGCTCTCTAAAATCCTCAAGTCCAGCCATTAACCCAGCACTGCCAAGGCCACCACTAAACCATGTTTCTAAGTGCCTCATCTAAACCTCTTTTAAATACTTCCAGGGCTGATGACTCCACCACTTCATGGGCAGCCTGATCAAGGCCTGACCACCCTAACAGTGAATATTTTTTTCTAACAAACATCCAATCTTAACCTTCCTTGGTACAACTTGAGGGCATTTTCTCCCATCCTGTCCCTGGCTGCCTGGGAGAACAGACTGACCCTCCCCTGGCTACAGGCTCGCTTCAGGGAGTTATAGAGGGCACTAAGGTCACCCCCGAGCCTCCTTTTTTCCAGGCTAAACACCCGCAGCTCCCTCAAATGCTTCTCATAGGACTTGTGCCTCAGACCTTTCACCAGCTCCCATAGTGACTGTAGTCTTTGGGTCAGCAGCATCAAGAATTTACTGGAGATTTTTTAATGTGGTTGTTCTTACCACATAAAAATGTATTTCAGAAATCAGAGAACTGTCTCTCTGCAGGAGACATCCAAGGTGGATTCAGAGGGTGCATCACTTCTAGCTGTAACTACAGGGATTTCCCATAAAGGATGTAGCAAGGTTGGACCTTCATTCTCATGCTTGGCTTAAGCTGGATGAATCTAAAGCTAGGTTGTGGACCTAAAATCTTTTTCCAGTGTAAGGAGTTTGAGCTTGAAGGACTTTGAAGAGCATTAGGTTTTGCTCTTAGCAATATTGAGTAGGATGTGTCCTGCCTTCCTGAGTATGTTCTCTGGGCTTGCAGGGTGGTAACTGATGTGCCTAGGGCTGAGGTTTGGCTTTCCACCTCCAGGTCAATTCCCATCTTCTCACCTGTCCTGCTTCCTCAACTATAAGCTGATAAAGTGAGTTTCATGTGGAGAGCATGGAGGCTGAGACACAGCAGGGAGATCCAAAATGTAACCTGAATGCCATTCAAAGGGTTATAAACCTATAATTTATAAATAAAAATCACTGCCATTCAGAGGGCTATAAATATTTTCTTGAGCCACCAGATATTTCCATGTTTGGCATCCAAATGTCCTGATGAATTACTTCTTGCCAAAGGTAGGTTTTAGGGACCTGGCTGCTTTGTGCCCTTTGTGTGGTTCACTACCATGTATTTTTTTTCTCTGCAGTGCTCTTGCCCAGAATGCCAATGTTTTGGAGCAGCACTATCAGCCTCATTCCAGGGATACTCAGCCTGCAATGAATGCATTGATTCATAGTTTATTTTCAAAGCCAGAAGGAATTGCTATGCTGATCTGCTCTGACCTCAAGCATTCAGTGGGCACAGGAGTATTTATAGCTCTGTTTACAGCACTCTGCTCTGTATACAAGCAAACAGGGACAAGAGCAGGTTCCCTGTCCCAATGTAGGTTTGACAGCCACTACAAGTTCAACTGCTTTATTAAGGTATTGCCCTCAGTAACTGGCAGGGCAGATTAGAGAGAGCAATTCCAGAGCACGTGGGCAGGGAGTCACCCACACACAGCACTTGTGCATACAGTTATGGCCTGCCTGCAGCACAAGCAGAAATAAGCTCCAGGTGCAAGGACAGAGATCTGGGAAATCCTGGGCTTGTCTTTCTCAGTCTCCTTGCTAAGCCTGTCTTGTGTCTTCTCTTGGGGGATCCTCTGTCCTATGTTTTAACCATAGGGAAGCAGCTCAAAAGATGCATAAGATCACTGGATAAGATGACTGAAAAGAGCTTAGGAATAAAAAATACCTTGTAGGGAGGTTCTAGAGAGCAGCAGGACAGAGCCACGACCAACTGCAGCTGTTTCAGCTCTCCCAGTATAATATGTCTCAGACACATATATGTGTGTTCCCTGCTTTGTACTCAGAGTCACGCGCCAGGACACAGTGTGTTCCAGAGCACACCACGCTGCTGCATTTCAGATGTGGTGATGAACAGACCTGCCCCAAGCTCAAGCAGTCCCAGAAGATAAGCTCACTTCTATGTGTGCAACTCAGACCATTAAAATGGAAACTGCTGAAAGTTACCTCACTTTCCACTTGCCAGGCCCTGTCTTCATGCCTTGCAGCACACAGCCAGTCTGCATGACCATTTGTCCTTCCCCTGAGCTTAACTCTGTTCCTGAGCTCTTGATGTGTGGTGAATGTCCAGCCAGAATCCTGAGCAACAACCAAATCTATTCATTAGACAGATTAGCTAGTTTTTCTTCCTGTTCAAGGTCAGATTTCTGCAGGTTAATGCCCTGGAACTGCCAGTGCAACATAAGACACCCGTGTCACTTTTCTCCCAGCAAAATGGAATTTGCTACATTCCTTAGAACATTATTTTCATAGCTAAATTTTGCTGGAGTTATGATTGACATGTGTCCTGTCAGGTTCAAATTCCCCTGAGAGCCTGCCTTTTTCACCAAACTGTATTTGTGAGTGAACACATAATTGTCCAACATTGTACAACCCTCGGATGAAATCCCCAAGAGGAAAAGTAATTGCTTTTTTACATGCACAAAAGTAAAATCAGCTGGAGCTAATGCTCTGATAGTTAAGAGAAGCAGTTATTAATTTTTCTGCATGGAGGCAGGACAGCCACCAAGGCCTTGCTACTGTGAATCTCACAGTCTTGCTCTTGGGCAAAGTATATGCAGTCATCTCTAATCTGTTCCATCTCTCCCCAAGCAGCTCACCCAGCAGAGTGAACAAATTGCCTGAAAATGTCGTCATCGGGCTTCATCTGGCACTATCTCTCCTTCTGTCTGGGTCATTGATTTCCTCATCTCCTCTGCCTTGAAACTCACATCACACATTAATTTGTGGCTCTCTGGTACTGAAGCAGCTGCACAGTGCCTTCGCTGCTCAACACCAGCAGCTTTCAGCCTCTGAAGTGTCCTTCACTGCTGCTCACATGAAGACCTCCTGAATGTGTCTCAAGTGGCCTCCCTGCCTGCCACATAACAACATGTGCTCTGCCAGCTTTTGTTTCATCACAAGAGAGCTTAGAGCTCTTCTGCTTTCGGAAATTGGGTAAGATTCAGTCTCCTTCCTACAATGACTCAGTGTGCTGCAGAAATTACTCCTGCCTTGTATGAGCAGCTACTGTGGATCTCTCAGAGCTGTGCCAGTCTCTGCTAGCCACCAGCTGCCCTCTGGAGAGCAGAGCAAAGACCTGGGGCTGCTCCATGCTCTGGTCTTATGATTGCTAAATATAGTCCATTGATAAATAACATAAATGCATGAAGGGCACAAAATCAACAGTTGCTGCAGGTGCTAATGCAGCCTTTTCCTCTGTTCTTTCACCCGTCTCACTGATGCCTTTCAACATCACCCTTTGCATTTTGAGTAGGTATTGTAGCTTTGCACAGCTATTTCCAAGGATCTAATCTGGCCAGCAGATTGTGTTTGCAACCTCCTGCTTGTGTTTTATTAGGAGTAATAAAAGTCTCACCTTTCCTCAACACTCTTAAACTGAGTGCATCTGACACGGAAGTAAGTACAAGATGGTGAGACCTCAAATGTGAAGCCCTTACTCCTAAATTAATGGTGATCTTAATGGGAATAATTCCATTCAAAGGAAGTGTCAGATAAAACGAGTCCATTTCCTTAGGGAAGTGTGTTCTTTTATAAAGCTCTGCCAGTCCTTGCTTTTTTAGAAACCAAATTGGCAGTCTCTTTGTTCCACATCCAAATTTCTGATCCTAGGCCTGGAGTATGTCTGGGAAAACATTTCTAGAGAATCCCCTGTTATAAATAACCTGGAGGAGGGAAATATCCTTTATATCCTTCCTAGAACAAAGAGCAGCAGGCTGTAAAAGGGCATGGAGAAAGGGCTGATCTCTTGTACTAGAGAAAAAAAATCTTGATCTTGAGGCTGATGTTTGCAGCATGTGCTCAGGATGAGTCACGTGAAAGGCAAATTGAGATAAGAGCAAAGACTCCTGAAAGAAAACGGCCGATTTTAATCTCTGTATCCCAGTTTACATGGTCTTTGCTGTAGAAATAAAAGCTCTGCACTCCATTGTAATGTCTCCTTAAAAGATGCAGCACCCCCAGCTCCCTTGAGGTTCCTACCTGTGCCCTCACTGTATGTTCCCTAAGCCTCTCAGGAGCTTTTTCTTTGTGACCCGTTTATAGAGGGTGCTCATGGTCAGCCTGTCCCAGCCCTCCTGCAGCTGTCACAGCCACACCGTGTCCCATCTCCAGCCATGCTGACTCTGAAGAAGTCACATGAGAAATTTTATCAGTTTATGCAGTTTATGTAGTTGCATGGGAATATCACTAGATGTCCTCTACTGCTAAGCAGCTTCACTGTGGTGTGTGCCAAGCACCAGGGAAATCTGGTGAAATCAATCTCAGTTGTTATGGCTTCATTGTTCCTAGTCCATAGAAGCAGAGCAACACTGTTCATCCATAGCCTGAAAGTGTGATCTGTTTTGTCTGACCAACTGGACTCACAGTGGCAGCAAAGCTACTGCATTGGTTTCATGCAGGTTTGGAGTCAACTGGCTGTGTAGGAACACCTCAACGTTTTCCTTTGCAGGTCGTTTGAGATTGTGCCATCTGACAGAGCTCAGGATGTGGTCTCTGTGCTCTTCTCCAAACTCAACACCGAGGGTCAAGCCCACAGGGCTCTGCTCTAGCAAGATCCAATCTGGTGCAGGATGGTGCTTTTATCTCCACAGGGTGCAACAGGTACAGCTCCCTGCTCCAACCTGCCTGTCCTCCTGACAGTGATGCCAGCAGCACCTTGGGTTAGTTCCTGGGAGGGCCACTGCATCCCCTCAAACCCCATCTCCATCCCCTGACTTCCCTGAAGTGACCTCTTATCCCCAGCTATATGGCACCAGCAGGAACTTGTACTGACAAAAATCTTACGCATTGCACTGTTCCTGCAAGGAAAACTTTTTTCCTTTTTTTTTTCTTTTTTCTTAAATTTTGTGCAAATAGTCTCTGTCTTGCTGCGGTGCTGTGCAAACCCTTGTGTTTGCAACCTCCTGCTGCAGAGCCTGGGCAAGGGAAGTGTCCCCAGCAGCCCAAAAGACAGCTGCCAACAAAACAAGCCAAGAGGCTCATGCTGCACTAACCCACTCAGCTTTAATATGGGATAATAAACAGCCACATTCATCTAGACCTAATAGTGAAATACTATGCTACATACATAATGCATCCTCTGATTTAGTGAGAGCTCGCCTGAAGTATAATCTGACTTGGGGAGTTCAGAGGTTGCACGGTCACTTTAATCTATTCACTGAAGCTGAAACAGACTGGAAATGTCATGTGCTTAAATCTGTATAGGGGAAATGTCGGCTGAAATTTTAAGGCACTCTTTTCTTTTAGCTTTCTATTTCATTCCAAGGTTTGAAGTGTCGCCCAACCTGCACTCACATCCCCCAGGGAGGGCTGGTAAAGGGGAGGCTCTTGATGCCACTGCCTCTGCTGTCAAACTGAACATGATGTTTTGTTTGAGGGCTCCTTGGGGTGACTCAGCAGGATACAAAAATGCACTTAAAAAGGAGTTGTATTGTATAAGCGCTCAACTACAGCAGCAATTCCCCTTTAGCAATGTTGTTAACTAATACGCACTACAAGAAATTTAAGGCTGCTCCAGATACTGGATGGAATTGAAAGAGGACTTTTTAGCTTTCCCCCATCCATAATTTTAGTATTTCTTATGGTAGGAAGGCTCCTGAGAACTGAGCAATAAACTGGACACCTTATGTAGAGAAGCCAGGCCACAGAATTTCTTGTTAAGTGTTACTGACTTTGGTATGAAATGCATCAGAGATTTTCAGGTTTAGATGTCTGAATGTTGGGCTTGGGTGGCAAATGCAGCTATCTCCACAGAAGCAAAAGTGTGCAGCTCTGAAGGGTGATTTGTTTGAGATGCCCAAATAGAAAGCTGGATGCTCAGATTTAAAGATCTAAACCTGAAATCTTTGGCCTACCAGTCCCAGGACTGCTGCATCCCCGGCATTTAGTGACAGCATTTCCACACTTCTGAGGGTGTATAAATGACCTGCTGTGTGCAGCTTTGCCAGTTCTGCCCTCCCTGGTGGCAAGATGTGCTGATAGCAAAAACCAGATTCCTTGTAGCCAGTCGCCTCCATCACTGCACTGCAGTCTGCCCTGGGAAGATGAGGAGACTGTTTTGTCCTAGATGGAAAATTTGTAACCAACAGAGAAGCTGTTTCACATCAAATTCAGGTGTAAACATGTGACTCCTTTTGACGAATGCAAATCTTACAAACCCAGCTGTCAATTCACATGAACAAAACACATCTGTCCCACGGTTTGGTTCGGAAACCTGTGGGGTTCTTCTGGTCTGCTCCCTCTCTCTTCTTCCATGCTGCTGGACCAATACAGGTTTTGAGGCAGATACTCACGTATCTTGTTTGTAAAATGGCAGTACACTTCTCTCTGCCTCTTACACGTGTGGGAAAGACAGCACAGAGGCTGTCTTGTTCTGTGCATGCCGCAGCGCTGTGCCAGACTCCTTGGGTAGATCTTTCTGGGGACTACTGGAGTGTACACAATGCTCATTCAGCACAGGGACTGTTCACTTGGGTTAAGGAACAATTTTGAGTTCCTGTACCTCTGTGTAGCACACCACCATGGAGGTAAGCGCTGACCTAGCATGGTAAATCAGCAGGTGACTAAATGTACCCCTTGAGATGCTGTGGGCACTCAGTCTGTACCTGAGCACCACCCAGGGTTGTGCCCAAGGTGCTCCTGTGGTAGGACACATCCTTCCTGCCATGGATTATTCCCACACAGCCATCGCTAGCATCCTCTGTGAGGACAGCATGTGTCAGCAGGTGTGTGTAGCAGGAGCAGAGCTTTTGCTGGTGTCAGGTGCAAGGTCTGAGGTGGCAAAGGAGCCCGCAGGTGGCATAGTCAGTGCTGCTTTGGTTCTGCCTCCCAGTGCCAGCCAAGGGCACACATGAGAGGAAAGGAAAGTAACCACTGCCCATGTGTTCCCTGAGTGCTATATAGCATGAGCTCTGGTGTATTAAAGACGAGTTCTCTTATTGGGAATAAAGTTGATGAGGCTTCCTCGTATTAAGTATGAATATATACAGATATATATATATGGGGGAGGAGGAGAAGAGGGGTTGTGTGCGCACAGTAGCTGGCTCTCAAAGGCTCAGTGTGTGCCGTGTTCATGCGGCGTGAACGGTGCTTGTGACAGTGCGTGCCCTCCGGCTGCTGCCCCGTCCGTCAGACAGAACCGGCTCTTTACTCTCCTCCTCCTCCTCGTTTGCTGGCGTCTGCACAAACCCGGCGGCCGGAGGGTCGGTCCGCTCCCTTCAGCCACAGCCCCGTGGGGCCCGGGGTGCCGGGCGGGGAGAGCGGCCCGAGCGTTTTGGTTTAAGGTGCCGCCGCCGCTGCCGCCCCACTCCGCTCCACCTTAACGCGCGGCGGCGGCGGACGGGCCCATTGCCGCGCCGGGGGTCGGCGGGCCCGGGCCCCCGGGAGCCGCGCCGCCGCCGCGCCCGCCGGACAGCGGCCCCCACGCGCGGCCCGAGCGGCCATCGCGGCCAAGCCGCCGAGCCGCAGGTGACGGCGGGTCCCCGCACCGCCGCGAATCCCTCTCGGCGGCGCCCGGCCCGGCCCCCGGCGGCGGGGCCGGGCTATTTATAGCAGCCGCCGCGGCGATATAAGGGATGGCGGGCGCGGGCTGCGCTGCCGCGGCCGCCGGGGCCAGAGCGCTGCCGGGCCGCGGGCGCCTCAGGGCGGGCGCTGAGGGCGCGGCCCCGCAGCCCGGGTGAGCGGGCGGGGAGCGGGCTCGGAGCGGCGCCGCTCCGTTCTGTGAGCGGGGCGGGGGGACACGGCCGAACAAACAATAACCGGGTGCGATCTGCCTGTCCTCCGTGGGACAGCGCCGCGCACTTTCGGCACTCCACGCGTGACAAGCCCGCGGGAGGGGCGGGACCGCTGGTAACCGCGGCGGGGCTTCCCCCTCTGCTTCTTTCCTCTCCCCACAGCGATTCCTGCTGAAATGCGGCGCCCCACGCTGGGATGAGCCCCGCCGTCGGGAGCAGCGCGCCCCGGGCACCGCCGCTTTCCCTGGCCGCAGCTCGGTGTCGGGAGGAAAGCGCTGTCGCCGCGGAGCCGCCGCTGGCGGCAGCGCCGGACGCCGGGCGAGGGACGGACGGTACGGACGGGGGCTTCGTGCGGCGGGCGGGCTGCGGGGGGCTCGGGGTCCCTGCCCCGCCGAGAGCCGGGGAAAGGGAATGGATGGCGCAATGGTCGGAACGCCGTGCCGTACGTGTCCGCTCCGGGGTGAGCGCTGGGGAGAGGGGTCGCTCTGAGTTACGCGGTGTAATGGAAGATCTTTGTAAGTTGAGGGTTTGTTGGGTTTTGCTTGTGTCAGGGGTTGTTCCCCCCGCCACAGATTCAGAGTCATGGTATTATTTTACGTTCCTACCCCGGGTGTGTTTGGATGTGATCTGGGTATGGCGAGGATTCTTATCTTACATTAAAATTGCTCTTGGATCACTGAGTACTTTGTATAAGCTTCCATAACTTTTAGAAGGATAGAGATGCTGTCTTCAATTACAGAGAAAGGAGGAGGAGGAAGAGGTACGGGTTTGGGTTTGGTTGGTTTTGGTTTTTTGTTGTATTTTTTTTTTCTGGTTTTACTTTACTTTTACTTTGCTTTTATACTTTCTGCTTTAAGACAACAAACTGAACCACAGATAGGACAAGGTTTTTTCAGACCTTGTGATTGGGATTGCTGGGGATTAGAAAGAAAACTTGTAAGTTTTTTGTTTGTTTATTTACTTTAATCAATGGCTCAAGAGCCCTAGAAACAACGTATGAAGCCCCGCTTCCTAGGCAGAGAGAAATTAAGATAAAGCCACGCTGGCTGCAAGCTGAGGAGCAAGTTAAGTGTTAAACCTCGAGTGGATCACTCTCAAGCATCCTGCACTGCTCTGCTCCAGTGACTCTCCTTGTCGTGCAGCAAACTGGGACTTCACAGCAGCAGGTCCGAGTGGAGACAGGGCTTTTCTTGGAAGAGTAAAGCTCACGGGGGAGCCTTGACTCTGGCATGAGGCTTTTTCCCAGCACAGGGAACTGCAGCCCTTCAGCACTGTTAGCTGGCACTGATCTCCACTAATGCCACGGAAATACGAAAATCTAAGCCACCAACTCCTCAGGTAGCTTAAATCATCTAAATTCGGATTTTGTCGGCAGGCTTAAAGGGATGCTATTGACTGGCAGTGTTTATGTACATCTTACCTGGAAACTGTTGTTCATACAAGAGTTGATATTAAGAAAAGTGAATCAACTTTATAGTTGTATCAGCTATAGATGTGCTTTCTGAGTTTTCACTCTGAAATTACCTGGTTAGCTCAGGCTCTTTTTGCATCAGAGAGATGCATTTCAAATGCCTAAAACTGTTATTTTTCTTTATGAAAGGTACTTGCCTCTTGCTCTGAATCTGTTAAAATGGATTTGCAAAAACGGGGTCTGTTAATTTAAGAAAGGCTAGGAGAAAGATAAGAGAAAGAACAAGGGGTGTGGCAAGGAAATTGCACGAAGTAACAGCTTTAAAGAGAAACTCTCTGTAGGAGAGCTTCAGACTGCCTGAGAGGTAAGATTTCTTTCCAGATATTTGAGTCTCAAAATACCAAGCTGACAGCATCTCCTTAAAAATAATAGTGTATGTAGAAAATAAGGTATGAATAGCTTCATATTGTAGTTCTGCATCAATTTGTCTTTCTTTGATTTTGTTCCTCCATTCCAGGAGCTATCCAATATGATAGAATGTATACCCAGATTGCAGAGAGCCAAACACCTCACCAGCATCTCTCCTGAACTAGAGCAGCTGGGTCAGAGCTGGCCCAGCACCTCTTTTCAGAAATTATCTGAGAGACAGTTCTATTTATTGAAGTTTTTGGTGGGTGTTTTCGCAAGCTCCAAATTTTTTGCAGAGAATGCTAAGAATTGCAGGAACTAAATTTCCTTCTTTGGGGGGAACTTTTTGGTATGTGTTGCATTGGATGTTCTTTTCTTGACCTGAGGGACTGAGGCTAACACTAGGGAGGAATAACATTGTATCAGAAGAAGGTGGTTAGAGAGGACTTTCTTCCTTCTCCCCACCTGTTTTTTTGGCTCTGGTGGACAAATGGCATTTGGGGACTGGAAGGAGGAGGACGAGTCCTGCACGTGAGCTGCTGTTGTCATTGGCAAAGGCAATGTAAGGCAGGTGGATGTAGGAAAAATGGGTGTGATGATTCATTATTGTTGTCATTGTGCTGGGGTTTCTTAGACTCCTCTTTAACAGCAGTGTCCTGTACCAAGTCCTCTCTGGCCCATTAGCTGCTCCATATGTTCCTAGTGGTGTTTCTGGGCTGACAACATTTGAGCAGAAACTCCACTCCCTTTTCTTAATTCTAGAAGGCTCCTTGAGGAAAACTGTTAAGCTTTATTCAATTCTGCCCTTTCATTTTTATCTTCCTTCCTTGGGTGTGAAGTCCTTTTTGTAGCTGGATTCAAGCCAAGAACTTCTACCCACAGCTGCCAAGCCTGGCATCCCTACTGGCTCCAGGTGAGTCAGTTCATGAGGATGAATCAGTATGCCCTGTAAAAGTTTTAGGCTCCAGACTTCAGCTTGACCACTCTTAATAATTTGGTTTTACCTGGTTTATTTGTTTGTCACTGCTTCAGCTAAGCTGTCACTTCTGGTGGCTCCTTGCTTCAGACTTGCTCAGCCTTTGGAGCCATGCAGGGCCTTCAGTCAGTGTCCCTACACTTTGTGGAGCTGCATTTGCCTCAGCATTGTAACTTCTCCATGACCACTCATCCCTTTACCTCTCTTACCTGCACAGGGGGAGTTAGGGGGGATTGCCTCAGCATGGGAATGGGCAGCTCTCAATGCAGGGAGTACTTCAGACTCTGGAGGTGCAGAATATCAACATGAATCCACAGGAATGAAGAGGGGACTGTTTTTGCATGGTGGAGGTGTTTGCATAAGTTTTTACAGTCATAAATAAGTAGATTGTGATTCAGGGGACAGATTCAATGTGAAAAATAGGGAATTAATTTTCAGGCTTCCAAGGCAGGGCTGAAGAAGAGAATGGTGTTAAAAGATATGGAAATGTACCTTGAAAGTAACCTTGCAAAGATGGATGACATTATTTTTGTTGTATGAAGCACCCAAATTTAACGGGGTATAAAGCAGAAGGCTTGGGAGGATTTGGTCCAAGTGAAAAGCGTGGGTCTGGCAGATGGGAGGAACATTAGCCCACTCCTTGGTGGAGTTATTGCTTCTTTCTCCTGTTGTTGCTTACAGGGGTGCTTGAGAGAAGATCCTTACTGGGGAGGGAAGAATAGCCTTCCTGTTCTACTTGAATGTCACTGGCTGTATTTTTCTCTGTGGGGAAACAAAGTTCCAGTGCTCCAGTGGGTCACATCCTGAGTGTCTGTATCCAAAGTAAATCTAGAGCAACACTGTCTACTTCAAAAATATCTGTAATAAGCCAAGACTGGCTCTTTCTGAACAGAGAGGATAAATGAGCGATTGTAACTTCAGATGCTGAATTTTTTGGCATACTTGGTTTTTTTCGAGATTTATGGCTCTTTTATTCTCTGTTTGAGAATGTAGTGGAGCAATTGCTGATCTGTGCATGTGTATGTGTGAGAAAATGTCAGTGGAGGAGTAATATATATGGAAATCTTGCATAGAGATACAGCAGGCAGCCAGTTTGCCATTAGATAATGAAATAATTGTACAAAAATATATCTCCTGAAATAACAATTGAGGGAAGGGGTAGGGACAGGGCTGGGGGAGGTTAACAATATTTTTGAGTAATTTGCTCTACTTAGAGTGCTTGTTACTGACTCTCCTGCAGTTTTACTGCTTCAGACACTGCTTTTCCAGCGAGTGGTGCTTAGTGTTGTGCAGGCAGGTAGGTTCCATCTGAGACACCAGCCCAGTTCCTGGAGCTGGGTGAGGGGATGGGAAACTGCCCCCGAGTATTTTCTCTGTGACCTGGCAAAAGGTAGGTAGGCTGAGGTCAGCAACTCTTACAGGTACCAATGAACCTGCCTTTCACTAAGTCCACTCTTCTTTCTAAAATGGGGTAGTAGAAGTTATTTCTTTGTGGGGTGTCTTGGGAGCATAAATATAGCTGAGATACTTCAGAAGGCATCTAAGTATTTGAGACAGTCTTGGATGAGATTCCCCTTCCTGCTACTTCTCTTCTGGCCAGAACTGACCAGCAGAAATGTTCACTGCTTGTACAATTTACATATTCATTTTTGGCTAAATTTTGTTAACCTTGAAATTTGACATTGATAGGCTCAAGTGTAAAATCTTTAACTACTTTCTTGTACTTTCTTCTACTATAGAGCGGCTTAAAAAGTTCCTGGCACTCTTTCACCTTCTCCCAAATAACACAATACTTGCCTTGCCTTCTCTTTGAGAAGGTCTGCTTCTGAAAAGAATGTTGTACCAAATATATAACTTTATTGCAAGGTGGTAAAAATTGTTTATTCTTTCTTCATCCCAGCTCTTGACTGCATCTGCCTAGTTCTTGGTCTAGAGATAAATGTCACTGAGGACTGCCTGGGGACTATTTTGCATCTGAATGGTGACTTGTAATGATTCAGGTAATGGGCCAGACCACTGTTTTATGTAGTAACTGGTGCTAGTCCACTGAAGTCCAAACAGCTGCTCCAAGTTTCTATCATCTCCAGTGAAAACAAGTGCAACAGCATCAGCTTGCAGCCAGTTTACAGTAAACCTGCTCCCTGGGCTGTGGGTTAACCTCCTTAAATATCCCTGTGGTCAGGTCTGTTAGTCTTGTATGTGAAAATAAGTCTTGGTGTGCTTTCTGATTTACTGAAGTGTAAATAAACCAAGAAGGTCTTTCACGTTCAGGCTCTCTCATCAGCATATATTAGTAACGCTCATCAGCTCTTGACTGGAACTTTGATGGCATAATTACTCTGAAGTGGTAACATATTCAAAACTACCTGTGTGACTTTGGGAGTTAGATTCCTCAGAGTCTTAGTCATTATTTTAAAAAGCAATTAGCTTTTTAAGCTACACACACTCCTGGAAGTTTTAAGCAAAGGCTTCTGTTTACCTTGTCTTTTAAATGCCAGTTTCTAGGATGAGAGTGGTGGCTCTACCACTCCACTTATTTTAGATATTAAATAAGAGTGTTGGAGAAACAATTAGAAAAATACTGTGGTAAATAAATTCTCATGGGTAATCTTACTAGAGAGGTCCAAGAGGTAAAAATGTACTTTTCAGTCACCTGACAGCACGATGGATATGGGCATGCATTTTCAGCTATGTCTTCAGGACAGCTGAGAGGATGACTGATGTCTCAGCTGTTATTGTAGACAGAGCAAAGCATGTATTTCTCTAGACAGGATTTGGTGTGCTTAAACAGCTTGTGACTAGAGCAGTTCAAGTCACTGGGGCAAACATGGTTATCAGCAGAAGCAGATAAACTAAGAAAACAGTCTTGCATACTCTAATGTTTGTGTAGGTAAGATTTTAATTTGCTATCAGTCCTAGGGTTCTTTATGAGCAGTGATGGATTAGTCTTGATACTTCTGCAAGTTTTAAAGCATTCCTATAACACTTGTAATGCAAAATCTATTTATTTTGCAGCATACCTGTGAGATAGGGACCTGCTATTTATCTCATTTGTACAGCTAGGGAACTGAAGTATTCAGTAAACCTAAGCACAGCATGAAGGATTGATCACACAAGAAAGTCTGCAGGAGGGTGCTCAAACAGTCTTAATTCTCATGAAAATCAACAAGCTCTGGTCCTTGCTTTTCCCATCTGATTCTTTCTCGTTGCTTCTGAAGTGGCTTGTGGCATTTGCTTGGCTAGACAACATGGGTTTGGCTTTTCTAAGGAAGAAAGCTCAAGCCTGGTGATGGAGGGAGGGAGGTCATGTGTGTCTGGGGAAGGTGAAGAGTGGGGAATCCCCCAGCTAGAGATTCCTCCACCATCACTACTTCAGTGAGTGGCTTCCCGGAACAAGACTGGCACAGGCTGCTTCTCAGTTACTGAACTATGTTCCTCTCTGGCAAATCCCTGCTCTTCCTGTACCCAGAGCCAGCTCTGCTCCTCTTAATAAAGTTGGTATGAGTGGCTGGGTTGATGATGGAGCTTCCTGCCCAGCTCCATATCTGCTGCCACAGTGCTGAGTCCCTGTGCTGCCTGGGTTCCGTGATGGAGCAGAGCTTCCACTGCTCCATCTCAGCCATGTGAGGGTCACCAGTGCTTGGAGTTTGGTGGAGGAAGTTGTCCAAAGCTGGCAGGAGGAATTTTCTGCCATGGTTGCATGATGAACAGTAACAATGTGAGTTTTATTGCTCAGAATGTGTCCACATTTATAGGATGCTATATTTAAAAAGGAGAAAAAATGAGTCATGGGGAGCTATGCTAATGCTAAGTATTTAAGTCTACCTCTTGTGAGACTGAAGGCAGTGGGAGTTGAGCAACATTCTTGTGAGGTGTCTAGAGGATTTATGGATCAAACTAAAGCCTGCTGAAGTCAGCTGTAAGTCATGCAGTGCCTTGCTTGGGGCCCATGTCATGTCCTGTGTGTGGGTTACAGTGAAATATTCCTCTTGGGAAACCCAGGAGCGCTCTGTGCTGCCGGCTTCCCTGGGCTCGCGCAGGAGCTTGACTTGCTCCCAGTGGTTATTACTCTGCCACTGGGAAGTCACTCCTGGCTTGCTGCCAGGGCAGGAATGTTGCTGTGCCTCCCAGGCCATGCCTGCAGCACCATAGGTACGGTTACCTGTGCCCTGAGTGGGAGCAGGCAGAGCCTGGCATGTCTCAGCTTCTCCTGCACTCCCAAGGAGATGTAGTGTCAGGGTCTCCTGTGGTACAAGCTGCTGGAGCTTTCCTTTCAGAGCTGGCTAGGGTCACAGGGATGCCAGGGTTCAGATGCTTTCACTTCTGACATGTCTTGACACTAATTCAGTTGGCTTGCACTTAATTATGAAGTGCAAATGTTGGAGTTTGTTTTATTTAAAAGTTCCTTAATGAAATTGCGATCTGATTGAGAGTGCCAGTGAATTCAGCTTTCCAGGCGTCTGCTTGCCAGCATGCCTCAGCTCCTGTCACAGCTATAAGGAAGGACTGGGAGCAGGATTTCAGTGGTGGGTGAGCCAACAATGGAGTATGAAGAGGGACTCTGTGAACAAACCCTGACAGCGCCATGTGTCCAAAAAATGCAGATTTGGCAACAGCAAGAGGCTCTGCAGATCCTCTGTGTAATCCACATATTGGAAGGAGAAGGTTTTGAAGTGAGCAAAAAATAATTATTAAAGTGAAATCTTCAGCTTTATTGGACTTTTTAATTTCGTTTTCTTGTGATTTTTTTTATTGGTTTTTTTTTTTTAAGAATTGGTCATATCAGTATGAAAGTGAATGTATTTAATCTTCCTTGGATATAGTTTTGGGTGGTGCACTATTGCAACCTCTTTTGTTTTCCAGTGCAAGGCATGCTCTGGTTTATGGAAACAAATACTTGTTCATCTTGCAAATATAAGAGGGGTTGAAAGGCTTTTGAATAGGGATCTGCTCTTTGCACTGCTGGAAGCACTAAGCCTCATGGTGAGCAACAGATGATAGGCAATAGCTGGAACAAACACCCACCCATTTCAGATTAAAAGGATGTTAATGGACATCAGTGTAGTGGGAATCACAGCCACTTTTTTCTTGAACTGGCCTTCCCACATAAAGAACAACTAAAACACCACTGTAGCATGCCTTCAGGTACCTGGTGACTTCAAGGAAGCATTTAAAGGATTTTTCCCTGTAAACTTGTGATCTTGTGATACAAGTTGTTTACCAGTTGGCTGTTGAAACACTCACTCTGAAGGGGTACCAAATGACAAAAGTAACAGGATGCAGATGGAATTTAATCTCTTGGTCACATTCAGACACTATTATCGGGTCTATCATCTGTACTTAGCATACCCAGATAGCTCTTGAGTGGTCTGCATAGACAGCTGGCAGTTTAGTAGAGATTGTGATCTTCAGAAAATATGTAGCTGATGTCTTGTGTAATACTTGCTATGGAAGTATTGGTGTCACCAGCCTAAGTGCAACACTTGCAGAGTGGGGAACACATGTCTGTAAAGCAGGACTCTTTGGAAGATGTTATTCAATACCCAAGCACTCAATCCCAGAAAGAGACCTAAGGGCATCCACAGAGCTTGTGCTGCAGGGTGATGAACTGGGAGCAGGGAGATCACTGAAGGAATCCCTTTGGCTCAGCAGTGCTTGCTGCTGGCTGCAGTTGCAGACTGAGGCTGGTTTGGTGGCTGCTGGTGTTTAGTTGGGACAAGAATCCCTAACTAACCTTGGAACAGGAGGAGACATGCCCCAGTGCTCTGGAAAAACCCTCAGCTGTTGTGAATTGTTTTTGTGCAGCAGTGCAAGGTCAAGCACTGCTGTTGTAGCTCTCAGAATAGTGCATGATCTCGCTGTTAAGGTACCTGCCTGCATCTGACACAGCTGCCCTTGGAGAACAAGGCAGGTATTGCCTGAGCCCACTCTGTGCACTTCACCTGAAGAGAGACCTTGGTGGTAGCTGGGGAAGGATCACAGCTTGGAATTCGAGCATCCAGAGGTTGTGATCAGCTGGAGGACAAGGTGGACTTGAATAAGTACTTGCAGCAGTACTTCTCTAAGAAAATATTCTGTAGCTCAAGGGCAGAGTGCTTTGAGAGAGACTTCTGTTTCCTCCACATGCTGTGGATGCTTTCAGATCTAATCTGCAAACAGGGAATATGTCAGGCATGAGGAACTGTGCAGACCATTTGCTTTTCTTGAGCTCTGGGCAGGTCCAAAGAGATACTGAATGCTCTGTTGAGATGCTCTGCTGGGCATTGCTTCTTCCGTGCATCCTGCAAAATAGATCCAGGAAGCACAAGGATGCTGACAAGCTGCTGCATCACCCTTGTCCTGTGAGCAGCAAGGGTTTTGTTACATGAGATTTACTTGTGGAGTATTAAGTCTGTTTTCAAAAGTTTTCCTTGGACCAAATGCCTGTGGAGCATGAAAAGGCTTTCATGTTAATCAGCCAAGTTAGCTAAGAGAATATATAATTCCTTATTCTTTTTGCAATGTAGCAAGCCTGTTTAATTAGGCAACTGGGATTTGAATTATTAAATAACAGAACAGTTTCAACCTACTTTTCTGTTGGTAAAGATCTCCAGCAACCCTGTTTTTATTCCATGGATTTTTGAATTAAGAGTTCCAAAAACTCTTTGAACCTCAGGAGGATGACTTACTGGATCCAGGAGGACAGAGAAGTAGGACTCTTATTTTAAGGTCTGGTGAGCACAGCAAGTTACTTTCTGTTGTTTACATACCAGCCTCACAAGAATATGGAAATAAATTCTAGGCTATCGAAGCAAAGCAGAAAAATTGTGGTTTTGGGCATCTCCTGTGTTGAAGCATCTGTTTGGTTTTGTGCAGCATAAGAATAAATCCTTCTACTGCACAAAACTCTGGGAGTAGCTCTCTCTCTGATTTAGGGTGAAAGAGAATAGAGCACAGTAACAGGAGCCACAGTTCATGTGGGCTTGGGAAGACTCTCGAAGGTGAACTGGCCTAGCTGGGAGGTGAGAAGGGACAAAGAGGAGCTGTCTCAGCCAGAGCAATGAAGAGCTGCTGAATTTAGGCAGTGATTGGAGGTCTGCCACCTTCAAGGCAGTGACAAAAAGCCTGAGGAAATGCCTGCTGGAGTCCATGGTTGGGGCAGACATGCCAGCAGCCCTGGGCCGGGTGTCCTTGTGGGCAGCAGGAGGCAAGGGACTTGCTGACAAAGCCACTTGGACCCAAAAAACTCCTGAAATATCTCCCAGCCTCAAGCTCTCCAAGCCCTCCTGACCCTAGGCTAATGTATTCTGGCTCCTGTTTGGGACTGGTGCACTTCAAAAGCCTTGTTGAGTGGATGGGTGGGTGGAACTGGTGACCCAAAATACCATTTCCCCTTCCTAAGGCTAGGCGTATACCAAACTTGTGTCTCTGTGTGGTAAAAGAATATGAACCAAAAGTGCTGAGAGATGCAGTGGTTAAATTGAAACCTGCTGTGACAGGATGAAAGTAATCTTGTCCCTTACAAGGCCTTAATGCTTTGGGGCTTTATTTATTTATTTATTTATTTTTTCAAGTGGCTGCCATCCATGCTGTCTCTATCTGTGATTTTAATAGAGATATTTTTATATGCAGACATGTGTCAAGATTAAATCACCCCATGTTATATTATCACTCACTAGGTTGATATAAAAAACCAATATCTATAGCTGTGTTTTATTTAAAATTTGAAGTCTGAATTGTCATTGAAGGTGCTGAAGTATAAGAGGATAACTGTGTTAGGGTCTGTGTCCCTTGCAGTACAAAGAAGGAAGGGTCAAATCCAAATTTTTTGCTGTTTCTATGAGTCTGGTATGTAAAATATGATGCAAATCTGAGATTTACATGGATTACCAAGACTAAGGCTAATCCATAATCTCTTTGCTTGGTGTTTAAAAATAATGGCACTGTACCTGCATAGGAATGCCATATGAGATCTACCCTAAGGTTAGAGCAACATAATGCTGCATCCCACTGGTTTTGAGAAGAGACTTTGGTGTCTTGACTTGGTTACAACTTTGCAGCAGGGTAGCTGTACTTCGGAGCTGTGTGGTGGATGGAAATTATAAATGGGTCTTATGGCAGAACCTGAGACATTTCCTTGGAATTTCTCAGCCAAGGTTTTCAGGAGACTGAACAGGTTTCCTTGCTCAGATCCTTCTGAGTTTCAAACAGGAGAAGGAGAGCAGAGTAATTGAACCAAAGCAATGATTTGGAAGAGCTAATGAAGGACCAGGGATTCTTCTTTGAAGGTAGCTCTTGATTTACCTTACCTAGATACAGAAACTTTGTCCGGTTATTTGCTTTATTTGGTTCATGCGTGGCCTTACCTGTGAAGTGACCCTTCCCACTGCTCAGGTAAAGCAAAGTTCTGTACACTGCTAGGAGCTCTGAACCACTCAGCTACAGCTGCAGTGTCCAGTGGCATTGTAGTACCACTCACAGTGAGAGAAAGGTGGGTGTGCTCCAGCCCCAGAAAATGACAAGCAGTGTGGTGATACCAGTGTTGAACTGATGCTTTATCCCCTTGTCCCATCCAAGGTCCTTACTGGCCCTGTTGCCAAGACTCAGAGGTGTGTTCACTGCCTGTATTGCTCTGTAGCCCAGCACATCTTCTCATTCCTTTGGGACAGCATCCCCTCAGGGAATCTGACTGTGCAATTTCTGCAAATCTGTCAGTGTCAGCCTGGTAATAAGACAGAAGGAGGCCTCATGTTGCGTGTGGAGCACTGAGTACCTTGAAAGCTGACTGCTGAAATGAGTATGACCAAGTGTGGTACGCTTCTCCCATGTGAAAACAGTTTATAGGGCAAAAGCAGATGTTATTGTTTGGTGTGTGTGAAAGATGCTTTGTGGCAGAAGCGGGTGTGCCTCTCTTTTCCTTTAACTGGCAAGAGAATCTGCTGTTCCGTTCTTCTTTTCTTTTTATTTTTTTTTTCTTTCCTCCATGCAATGGTAATTGAGTTTTGAAGGGGTTTATCTTTCCCTGAAGTTGTGGATGAATTTCTGATGTGATTGCACAGTGTAGTGGTGGCTGGAGCCGTGCTGTTGCCTTGTTCATCAGAGCTGCTTCACGAGAGTGCAGAATACTTCTGAGGTATGATTTCCCATCACATGCTAATCCAGTGAAGTGCTGTAGATTCACTTGCTGGCACTGTTTAAATCCATAATGCAGCACCACCTGCCAAACCACAGGGCATAATGGAAGTGTTAATGAATGTACATATATACCCTCCCACATGGCTGCAAGTTGAATGACTTAAGAGTCAAGGCAGAGAATTTAGGCTGAGTGTAGAAGGAACCAGAATTAGGGTATCCTGATGCAGATCTCAGCTGAAACTGGGGAGTGGGGAGTGGCCACAGGGGGTGTAAAATTGGGTCAGCTGACTTACAGGGTGCTTTCAGATGTGTTGATTTTCAGCTGCTGCTCTATGGATTCGTCCAGTCACAACACCTGAGATGTAACTTGGGCATTCAACACCAAAGTGCAGGTACTGAGCAGCACCAGCTGGGGCCCTCATACCTCTCTTCTGAGGGGTATTCTCATGGGATGCTTCTCTCCAGTGCTGGCAGGGTGAAGGCACTTGATAGGAGAGTGGACTTGAGTCATGTAAGGCTAAACTCTGTTCCTCAGGGGTGGTTTGGCCAGCTGCCTGCTGGTTTGAGTGTCAAGGTGTGTGTTTGCCACCAGGATGGCTTGTCCAGGCTGGCACAGAGCGGAAGGAGAATACCAGGGAAAGAGCTAAACAGGGACAGCCAAGGGGTTTGCCAAAGAGAGTGGCTAGGAAGAGGCAGCAGGGCTGGCCTGGCATATGGCTGGGATGTTGGCATTTCCTGCACCCTGTCCTCAGGCAGGTTCAGTGGAATGCTGTGGCTTTGCAAAACCCTGCATCACCATATGTGAGGCAGAGGAGGGGCCCGTGCATCCACCCCTCATCCCACTCCTCATCCCTGTACCCAGCCCTGAGTTCTGCCCACCCTCCTCTTTGAGACAAACAGTTGGATTTGCCAAGTATGGAGTCACCTCCCCAGCAGGCTGTTCGTAAATAAGAGGCTTATGCTCTTGGCAGACACTGTAACAAGCCTGGAAAAAATTACTGTTATGGGTCCTGGCCCAGTGATGAGATCTTGGAGTCTTCCAAGTGACAGAGTAATGACATGGACCTGGGAAATGCCTGGAATAGCCTTCCACACAGTTCTGGGATTTAGCGTCATTAGATTCTAAATAAAATAGGCCATGTGCCTATTTGGGTAAATTTGGGAGGCAGCTGTTCCTTCCTCTTCTGAAGTCCATGCTGGTGAAGCTCTACTAAATCTCCAGCATTACAGACCACCATACTCTCTGTTATTCTGTACTTGTGAGTATTAGATGTGTTGTGGGGAACCAGGGGGACTGTCCTTGATCCAAGACCGTGGGAAAATTTATAGAGAGCCGTTCAAGCCTGTCCTGTGCCTTGGGGTGTAGAACTATTGAAGAAATATCAATGCTGCCCCACAGCTCACAGATAATTTCTGAGAACCTTGTGATGCAAAGTGAACAGGCAATGTGTCTTTTTCCATATGTTATGTACAATAGTATTTTTGCCTAGGAAGGACATAGACATGAGTCAAGTTTTGGAACAGACTTGCAGGCAGAGGAGAGATTTTGTAAATAGCCTGGAGATCCCTACTCTCCTCACCTTCCTTCATCTGTCCCTTGGACTTGGTAGGATTCACCCATCCCCTAGTGGAAATGCTATTACCGGGGAACTTCACAGCTTTTATCTCTTTGCAGCTGTCTAAGAGATGCAAAGTGTGTTTGCCAGGAGGGAAGGGAGTCTTTAAAAAGCCATTTACATCCTGAAAGACATCCGGTAGCAACACTGGAGATGTAAAAGCATTAAATACTGAATTGAGCCTGACTGGAAGACAAATGTGGAGCCAAATGCATTGATTGATTTGCAGAAGGGTGACTGGAATGAGGTGGCCCTGTACCCTTTCTATCCATTAATCATTTCCAAAGCATCCATGGGTGCCATGAAGTCTGTGCCTTGGAGCAGCCATGTGTGGACAGCATGGTGCCCATGAGGCTGCAGGGCAATGACCCTTCAAGGAGCTGGGCAGAGGGGTGGATGCACTCCTTGTTTGGCAGGGGCTTTGGGACTGATGTGGGAAAGGCAGGGTGGAGCAGTGAGGAGGTCCATGCTGGGCAGTCCTTGGTGCTGCTTGGGATCCCCTCACAGCTCCATGATGCAGCACAGGAATTTGTTGCCTAGACCACTTCCACCTGCCCAAGGTGATGCTGGGTGAGGCCAGGAGGGCTGTGCCATGCACATCTGGTTGCATTGCCAGTGTCCACATGCAGGCAGCAGAACATCTGGGCTGCAAACAGGACATTGCTAAAGCACTGGGCTATTGCTTCAGAAACGTCACTGGGCAGTATTAAGAGCAGCAAACCACCCAGGGCAGTGAATTTGGGGTCTTTTCTATTGGTGTGTCAGCAGACTGGGATGTTTGGGAGGGAAGCTGCCCATTTCCAGGGATTGTGCAAGCAGGAAGGGCAGCTACTGGAATTCGAAGCCGCTTCCTCCACTAAATTTGTTCTTGCTGTGTTATCTCTGCCTGGGCAGGGCAGGGGAACATCTTGGCAATCTGCTTTTTTGCTACAGTGTGTTTAGGTCAGCTTCATTGGTTCCATGATAACATAGGAGCGGCCTTCCTGGCCTCACTAGCAAAGAATTTGCAATAGTAATACAGGAATCTGTCATCCCCTGATGTCTCCTGAGAGTTTTGGAAATAAATGAGTAAGGAAAGAGATGGTGGATTTAAGCACACAAGAAGTAATGGAGGTAAGAGTAGCTGAGCCAAGCCCCAGTTACTGAGTATGATGCTCTCATTTCATACCTTGGCAAAAGGCTTGGATCAGCCTCCAGTGGACACCCCTAAACTGGCAACAATACAGTTTTATTTGAGGTCCTAGAGATAAAGGAATGGATCTTGTGTAGCTGCTTTCTTGTCGCATAACTGGATTCTTCTACAGAACTGGTAGTGGCAGAGCTGTAACTACAAATGACCCAAATCTGGCTGAAGTACTGCTCTTAAGAATAATAATAATAATAATAATAAAAAATCTGGCATCTGCACCTGACTGTTGGTTTGTCAGTGACAGAACTCTTCTTACATATTTTGAAAAGGGCACTACGTCACCCGGGGAAACGGGCTGAAGATTAATGGAGTTGTTGTGGGAGGTGGAGGAGGAGTTGGGAGAGGGAAGCAGAGTTGGTTTTGGATGACATTTGTCGGTGTGATTGACTCATGCTGTGCTGCACTTTACATACATTGAGACACCGACAAGCACGTGCTTCCCAGTAAAAGCAAGTGAGTCCCTGAACCCAGGCTGGCCAGGGAAAGCTGCTGCTTAGCTCTTCAGCAAGGGCTCCTCCTTACATCACTTAGGGATTCGCAGAGGGGGAAGGTGGGGGGCTGCCTACTACCTAAGCCACTTCCAGTGACGTGGCTTTTTATTATTATTATTTGTTCAGGCTATAATTCTGTGTTTCCTGAAATAACTACCAAATATTCATCAGGCAGCTCCTGCCTTTAGCTGCCTTTGTGTGAATCTCAAGTGCTTCATTACTCCCCCGGTGCGTTTTCTTTCTCTTACAGTAAATCTGAGCAGCATCTGTGTGGTGGGGGAGGTGATGCAATTTTGGGTTGAAAGGGAGAAAAGGTCTGGCTGGCACAGGAAGCCAGTGAGCAGTTCAGGGAACATAACACTTGGGGTACAGCATCTTTTTGCACAGGAGGAAATTGATGAGGCCACTTCCAGGACCCACAGTTAGATCCCCCCACATTCAAAGCCCAGCCAATTGCAGCTCTTCATTGCTTGGTAGAGGATTTTATTTTTAAACGACAGTTGGTTTAAGGCTTTCTTTTTTTCCCCCTCCCTTTTAGTAGCAATCTGATACTGCTTTGATCACTACTCCAAAAGGAAATGCCTGTAATTTCCTGTGCAGATCTTACCAGGTGCTGGGCTCCATCAGATCCAGAAGCTGATGGGAGTTGGGAGCACCTGTTAGAATCTGCCTTCTTAGAAAACCTCAGAGACTTGAAATTTCATTTGTGTTTTGCAAAACCTAATGCCAGAGCTACAAAGGGCATCAGACTCTGGCTTCCCACGTGACAGATCTGTTCCATGCTGCCTTCCCACTGAAGACTGAACACAGTCCAGCTTTTGTTCAGTGTGTCCTTTTAGAGGCATTGACTGGGAAGGAAATCTGACAGACTGGAGAAAACTTGGCTAAGAGTTACTCATCTTTATTTAATAATAATTGGCAGGTTTTTTTCATACACCTACGAGACCTTTGGCTCTTGATGGTTTGGGACATGGTCATGCCTACTTGAGGGAGAAATTCCTGAAGTTCATTCAGTCCTGATCAGCATGACTCAAGGGAAGTAGCAGCCTCCTAAAAGGGCATGTCCTGTCTTTCAAGGATTCTTAGTTCCCAGCCCAAGGGATTGCCTACAACACATCAGGCTGAACTATTTTGGTACCTGGCTGGCGTCTCTGGGTGTGTCGTGGTGGTTGTGTGGCTGCAGCCAGCAGTCTGCAAGAGGAACAGAGAGGGAAGTGTTCAGATTTTGCAGAGTTTCAGCCCTGCAGGCACTGCGTGGAGCTGCTAATGCTTACAAAGTGGCTGGGTAAAAGGGTGTAATCGAGTGAGCTGTGGGCAGGGGAAGAGTTCTTAATTGCAACCGTAGGAGGAGTTGGCAGCCTCGGTGGCTGATAGTCTTCCTCAGGTGAGATTGGCCTCCTCAGGTATGCAGAGCTCTGTCAGGCCATGGGTGAGGAGCCATGGACCAAAACAAGCTGATGATAGGAAAATTGTCTTGGCCATGGGTTGATGGAATCATCAGCATCCGTGCCTATATATTAGTGTGTGCTAAATCATGGCCTGTCTTGCTGAAGTGGACATCAGCTCCCTAAAGTTGTCTGCTTTGGAGATCTGCAGCAGAGGAGGAGGGAGCTTGGTAGTTCCCACACAGGCCCTGCTGTAGCTTTTCTTGGAGGTTTTATAACAGAATTAAGCAATTTGTGTTGCATGTTGCCATAGAGACTGTAAATCACTGTCATGCTGGTCTTCTCAGCCAGGGAGCTGGTGTCTTTAATTGCACTAACCTCCCCTACAAATCCAGGGCTTGGTTCTGAGCTTGCTGACCTTCTGGAAGGGCCTCACCCTGGGAGCTCAGCCTTCTGGACAGCAGAGCAGAAATCAGGGAAAGGGGTGACAGCACATTGAGTATCAACTATCTGGAGTCCATTTTATTTTTTATTATTGTCTTATGTGGCCACAATTCTGCTCAGAAGCTGTGCTTGGACCCACTTGCTTTCAGGGCAAGTTTTGTAATGAGGCTGGGGATTAGATACACTACCTACGTTTTGTGGGCCAGTCATACAAACTAAGATGAATTTGGTGTTTTTATGTTACTTGGCTGCTCCAAGGGGATAGCTCAGCCCTTCCACTCCACCTCCATGTCCAGACAGGTAAATGGGGTTTTATACAGTTTATTCTGCCTCCTAAAAGAAAATACTTTTTGCTGAGGAGGCTCAGTTTCAGTGACACCCTCGGACCAATGTTTCTTTTCTTCCCATCCACCTACCCCAGAAGTAGCCACACTTCTGACTGTCTCAGCATTACTGGCTTGTGCTGTCAGGCCACCAGTCTTGCCAGTGTGTATGAAGATGGTTGTATAAATGGCTGTATAAATCAGCCTCCTTCCAGTGATTAAACCAGAGCCCTGACAGCATTTGCCAGCGTAGGGTATGGATCCTTCTCTTGGCTGCCTCAAAATAAACAACTATATAAATTGTAAGATGATTATCATCAGACCTTATTAGTGTATTACCACATGCTGCTTTGTATTCAGACAATAGATAAAAACATTTGTGCTTCACTTTTCTCAGTCAGATCTACAGCAAACACGCTGATTCTTGCTCCCATCTGAGGAGGACTGTGTCAGTACTCTTGCCAAAAACACATGAAAATTAGCCCAAGTCTTTTGCACTTGCCTGTAGCTCTGTGCACCTTTGTGAGTGTTCAGTCTTTTCCAGGAAATGATATATGTTGTTTTAAAGGTTTGAATCATGAGCTGGTTAAGTTCATAATCTTGTCAAGGCATGAGTTGTCTTTGTGCTTTGGTTATCAGGGCAGATGGAGGGGCAGAGGGATGGAAGTGCTTGACTTTCTGAAGGTTTTCTTTATGTGCATGCATGGCTGGAGCATGAGACCTGTCATCTCAGTAGAAAGAGTCGTGTTTCCATGAGCAGCAAAAACAACCCTGCAGAAACATCCAAACTTGCTGCCTTTTGACACTCTGACGTTTTCATCTGTTGTGTTAGCATCACCTAAAATACAGGGAATTGTGCTCAACAGGCCAGCCTACAGTTCTTCACTTTTTTTTTTTTCAATTGTTTTTTTTCAGTTCAGTTCTTGCTGTTTTCCCCAGGCTATGTAAGAGTCAGTCTGGTGGTTCAGACACACAGCATGACCAAACTTCTGGAAACAACGGGAAGCAAATGCCCCGATTCAGCCGATAAGCATGCTGGGCAGAGACACAGTTTGTACAATGGGCTAAACATTATCCTAGCACTTTGGGGAGCATTTCATGCAAGATAAGCTTGAGGCTTCTTAGGAGCGGGTTAAAGGGCTGGCACAAAATGTCAGTAAAAATGTAATGCTTGTTGCCAAGCAGCAGCTTGTGGTTTTGTGAGGAGGTCAAAAATCGTGCACAAACGGAGTATGTTTTTCACATCCACAGACTGTCCCCTGCCATGTCAGTAACAATCAGTCTTTCATTCTGCCTGGCTGGAGCTGCTCTGCTGTGTAAAGAAGGATGGGGTGAAATTTTGGCCATGGGCAAAGCAAAAAATTGTCGTTAACTGTGTTGGAAGGAGAGGCAGAGCTTTAGCCAGGATCTGTGTCTCAAAAAGCCTGTGAGGATCATCTGACCCCAGAAGGATTACACAAAAATAAAACTTGGTCTTTCAAGCAAATATAAGACATTTAGTTGAAATTCATTGGTTTTTCAGTAGCTCAGCCTGCTGTGTATTGATGTGTGGTCTCCTAAATATGAGAAAGTGGCTTACTCAAAAATAGGGCTAAGAAACTTTTCCTTTGGGTTGTTGTGAGGAAATGCAGTGAGACTGTTTGAAACTTCAGCTGGTTTGGTCTTCTCCCCATCCAGCAGATGTTGCTTGCAGTGGAAATTCTTGCTATTCTCAAGAATTTCCTTCAAAGGTGGTTTAGAAACAAGCAGACTTGATCATGTTTCTTGCTCTGAAAATGTTGGCTGGTCTTAATTTGGACAAGAGGTCTTTGCTGTTCTTAGACTCAGAAATCTCATCCTCTGTCTCCTTATGGGCTTTTCTTTTTAGCGGTGGTATGGGGTCTCCAGTGTACTCAAAGAACATGATACCCCCAAGTTCACCAGGTCAAAAGTGCTTTTATGATTCAATATTTTGGATTAAACCAAAGTAATGATTATGGAGAAAGGGACTAGAGGAATCAAAAACTAGATTAGATGATTATGTTTTTGTGTTTTCACAAGAGCACAGTCAGCTTCTGTGGCACAGAGCACATCAGACTTGCTTGGTGGTTTCTAAGAATGAAAAAGTTGTCTTTTTAATGAAAAAGAAATCCCTAGGGTTATTGGGAAAGCCTCCAAAAGCTTGTGTTGGTTGGTGGGGATACAGGTTTGGAGCCAACAGTTTATGGAAGTCCCCTCAGAGCAGTCTTGGTCCCACCTCAGTGCTGACCCCAGCCGGTGCCTGCAGCCCAAAGGGCACCAGCAAAACCAGAATGTCTGGGAGCAGGTGCCTGCAGAAAGTGTCACCACAGCTGCTGCTGCACTGAGCAGTATTTTCAAGAAAACCAATACCAGGAAAATCAACTGCCTTGTCTTAAGCCTTATCATTATGATGAATATTTTTTTTCTCTTTAAGTGTGTGAAAGACCTCGCAGAAAATGTAACGGTCATTCAGATCTGGGAGGTGGCCACCTGTTTCCTCTGAGATCTGAGTCAGTATCACTGCTGCCCAAGGGTGGGTGGAGGGCACTTACATGCACAGAACCTCCTGTCTTCCTTCTCCTTAAGTGAGCAGTTTCTGCTGCTGAGTGTTGAAATGGGCCAGTCAGCAACGGCTGCCTCTTCTCCCTTCTCCACAAACCTGTGCTGTTGCCCAGTTTCAGCCAGGGAATTTTTTTCATTTTTCTTTTAGGAGGTAGCTCTGAGATGAGGGAAGCAGTGTGACCATGCTGCTGGGAAGCTGCTCTCTAGGCTGTGTCACAGCCACAGGCACCAGCCTTCCTGCCACAGCAGGGTTGAGGGTTTAAAAAAAAGGCAAAACAAAAACCACCTGTTATTCCTGGCCTGCTGCCTTCTTGGTTTTATTTCTCAAACTTGAAAGTGAGAGAGAAGAAAGCAGCTAAGTGCATTTTTGTGTGCTGTCAGAGCCGGGCTTGGACCTTTACCTCCAGTTTCATCCATCACCAGCAGTTCTGCCTGCAGATCTGGCCCTAGGATGTAACATACCATTTAATGTTTGCTATACCTTGGGTTAAGCAGTGAGGAATAGCACAACTCTGACTTATCAATGGGATTTGGTCACTGGCAACAGGAAACTGTTAGGAGCTTGATAAGGGCACTGAGCCAGGGTGATTTTTGTCATTGCTGTGTGGACTCAACCCCTGTAGGAAAGGTATTCAGTGGCATAGGTGTTGCATGTGCATTTGGTGACAGTTAGCAATGCTTGCAGACAAACAAGGCGCAGAGGTGGAGATCTCTGCATTTGTAAGTGCTGGGTGTGAGTTGCAGTAGAGCTGTTGGGAAGGATTGGTGCTGCTGCTCCTTTCCAAAAGGATTTTGGATGTCAGAGCTGCCTTCATTCTCACTTCTTAGGCAGCAGGTAAAAGCTGCCTAGTGCATATTTCCCACTTGTTGTTGCTGCTGAGTGATTGGAGATGATCTCTTTCTCCAGCAGGTGCAGCACACTGGCAGCATGGCTACAAGCGCCGTTCCCAGCGAAAACCTGCCCACATACAAGCTGGTGGTTGTTGGAGATGGTGGTGTGGGCAAGAGTGCTCTCACTATTCAGTTTTTCCAGAAGATTTTTGTGCCAGACTACGACCCAACTATTGAGGACTCCTATCTGAAGCACACGGAAATAGATGGGCAGTGGGCAATTCTTGATGGTAAGCAAGCTACTCTCATGATCCCCTTTCCCTTCTAGATGAGCACAATTTCAAATAGTCCTCAGTGTCTCCCACAGCATGTTGTGTCTCTGTCCCTCCTGCTCTGCTGTGGGCTGGCAGGATCTGGAGCTGCAGTGCATGGTCTGCAGCTGGTCTCCAGCAAAGCTTCTGCTTCCAGTTGCTTTGGTTCCAGTTCTGCACAGAAGTGTTTCTTGCAGGCCTGTGAAAACCTACAGATCCTCATTGACATTTGGAGTAGGCTTCTGCAGCCAGTGAATTACAGCCCTGCCAGGTGGAGGTGGCTATTGCTAATGAAACTTCATTGAGGCTGAACTTATTCCCTGGGAAATAACTGTGAGTGGGTAACTGAGTGAGTGTTTATAACCAGAAAGAATATTTAATCAAAACTGTTGTCCAGTGACAGTGAAGAATTTTTACAGCTCTTAAACTCAGTCATTCAGCATGATGTTTTCATGTTTAATTAGCTGTCTCATTTCAATATGGGTAGGGTAGCAGCCTGGAGATCTGTTGTTACCAAGTTTTCAGTTCTTTGAAGAAAAACTGCCTTCTTTTTTTTTTTTTTAAATAAAACAACAACAGTGAAACACACAGGGAAAAAAACCACACACACACACAAAAAACCTGCAAAAAAAACAAAACAAAAAGAAGCCCAAAAAAATCCCCAAACCAACCACCTTGATTAGCAGGTGAAGAGAAAGCCCTGTATTACCTAAAGCTGCAGCTTTTTCATTTATGCTTCATGAAGCAGACTAACTACAGCTACAAAGGGAGTCTTGCTCTTAAATGTTGTAAGTTTTGTTTTCATTTATAGAATAACTAGGTAGTACATAAAATCTAGCAAGTATTTTGTGCCTTAATTACCCAAGTTTATGTATGTGGCCACTAACATAACTGAGCTGAATTTAGCCTCACTTTTGCCAAGTTCTACCTCTGCCCTCTTATCGTGAAGGTGCTCAAGATCTTTGGTGTCTCTGCATGTGTCACTGGTGTGTGGGGACAGAAAGCTGGGGAATTGTCATGAGTGGTGGAATATGAGTGCTGGTGGGATTTGCTGTGAAGACTGTTAGCTTGGTCTGGAAACCTGAGGTCTTAGTTGGGCTCTTAAGGATTTATCAGATACAATTTAGTGAGTACAAATGGCCACAAAATCCTTAAAAGAACAGCTTTTATTCAGAATTTTAAAAAAACAAAACCAGCAAACAACAAAACGAGTTAATCTTGCCAACATTTGTTCATTTGAATATGTTAACAGTTGATATGAGGCAGTATTTGTGAAATTAGTGCTGAAATGTCTATTCTTGTCTGCTTTAGAGATATCTGCTCCCAATTAATCATCTCATAATGTATACATGTACCTTTATTTTTAAAATGTCAGTCCTGTATAAAAGAAAAATCCAGTCCTGCTGTAAATTTAATTCATTATTTTGAGTCCAGAATCCAGCCCTCTAAAATGTGTGACCTTTATCTTCACTGGTATGCCCCATGTCGTGATATATATACCAGCTGCTCTACCTGTTGGTGTTAGCTGAAACAGCCTTGGCTTTGCAAATTACTGAAAAGTAGAAAAGGCATCTTTTACTGAGTATTTAGAATTTTTGTTTATACAAAACAAACAAAACTTCAACAAAAACCCCAACCAAACCTGATCAGAGTGGGAGTGATGAAAGAAATTGTTTTCCAACGAGCAGAAACTTAACCCTTTGTTTTAATGACAAAGCATTTCTTTTGCTCAGATGGAGCTTAATGGCTGTACTTGGGCTGAACAGAATTCAGCTGTGACCTTGAATGGCATTTTGGGAATCCCTGACTTCCAGGGCTTGTGTACCCACAGATGCTTCACAGCCAGAGAAGTGAAACTGCAGCTGCTTCTCTTTGCTACCACTTGAGATTTTGAACAATCACAATTTTGGAAGAAAGGCAATATTCTTGCCTGAAAAAGGATGTGACCCTTCTCCATCTGCCCTGAAAAAACAGGGCACCAGGACTGACTAACACTTGTGTCATTTGCCTCAGCTCTCTGTCACAGGCTTTGGATCTAGGCCATTCTCAGAGGTCACCATATCCTGGGACAGCTGCTCTGCTCTGGCTGCATGAATCACTTACGGGATAAAATTAGGGACAGACATGATAGGTAGGGTCAAGATGCATCATGATAAATCCTAGAATTTCCAGTTGTTCTTTATGACCAAAGCCTTTACAAGCTGAGGTTTCATGCAGTGCTTGGTGGGCAGAAGCAGCTGCCCACCCCCAAAATAGGAACTAGTTTTGGAACATGAACAAACAAGTTCACGAGGAGCTCTATAAGCTCTCAAACAAGCACGAGCAGCTCTATAAGTTTTGAAATTTTCAGAAACAGTTATTATTTAAAAAAAAAATACATAGACATCCAACAACTTAAAAAAAAAAGGGAAACAGCCCACCCTTTTCCAGGCTGTTGCCTGAGCAGTTCTGTACAAGGCATCTCAAACATTTTGTAACTGCACCAGCATTATGTTGTAAAAAAACCCTTCTGCTAGCCAGCTTGCATAAAGCATTTGGCTTCCCTCCATGAAGACCTTCACCCACATTTATTCAAGAGCACTAACTGCCTGCATGATGAAATGTTTGACTTGCATTTTTTTCTCTAGCTGAAATCTCTCAGTGAAAGTAGACTGAAATGGAATAAAATTTAAATCTTGGAGCAAAAGCTACATTCAAAATCTTCCTTTACCTGTTTGTTCTTTGGCTTGGGCATGTTCTCTTTTTCTCACCAGGAGTTGTCTGTGATAGTTCCCTGCCTCCCAGAAGATTATGGGACCTGTGTTTGTTGTGTTCACGTTCCATACTACACAAACCCACTTTGTTGTTGACCTTATGCCAGCTTTAGAAGGCCATCAATGCAGTGTTTAGAAGTGTTGTAGAGTGGAAGAGGGCACTTAACCTGAATCAAAGATGTGCAGGCAATTTGTGGCTAGCCCATTTTTTGGTTGCTGCTGCTCTAATGAGGCTTTAGGACCAACCTCCAATTTTCTCTGCATATGTTATCTTGGTTTATTCCCTGCTGGTAGTGCTGAAATCAGCACAGTGCTGTGTTCAGTGAAATGCACATAGGTGCTGTACAGACATGAGGGCAGAATTAAGTGAGGGTCAGGGTTAATCTGCTTTGATTAGCTCTTGCTCCAGTTGCATTGCTGTGATTAATTTTGCACATTCCTTTCTGTGTGCAGGCTAACTTAGCAAGTAGCAGAGGATTTCTTTTGGTGTGGCTGCAAAATGCCAGTCTGGAATTATTAATCTGGGCATGAAGCCAAAAGTGGAATACCTTAATATGGCAAAAAGTTCCCTATGGTTCAGAATTCCTTATGGTTCATACATCACACAGAGATAAAAAGGTGGCAAGCAAAGGGAGATGAAGAGATGACCACAAGCACATGGCTTGGTCTTGTTGGGAATTAGGCTGAATTCTTAGCTCTCAGTGGGGCTGTGCCAGTTGGTATGAGCCAAACAAGGAATTGTGTTGGCTGAAAGGAAGCTGTGGTCTCCCTTCTCTTCCCTTTCCTTTCCCTGGTATGATTTTGATCAAACTCTCACAGCCTAGAAGTTGTCTCTCTGCTCCTGAGGTTCAGTTTCCCTTCTAGTTCTCTTCCCAAGACCTCCTCCCAGTCCTGGGGTGCCCTTGTGCTGGGCTGGACCTGCACCCCTGTGCATCACACCAGGCTCTATTCCTTCCCCCACACTCTATCTGCCCTTCCCACCTGTCTATCCCTTGCATCCCTTTTTGTTGAGGGTTTTTGCTGCTAGTCATTCCTGGGCACACTGTCTGCTTTTCTTCTGGGGAAACTTGAGATCAACTCAGCCACGAGGCCAGAGGGAGATCAAAGGTCACTTCAGATTTGCAGGCAGAAGGGTTGGTTTGTGGCTTGCTTTCTTCTCGTTTTTGTTAATTTAGAGTAGCATCACTGAGAGCATTAAAATTCAAGTTAAATTTGTACTTTCATTATTTTATTTGCGTGTACAGTATTTGCCCTCCCTTAATTGCTGGGATTTTGCAACAATAAAAGAGGGGGTTTTGTCTTGGGTTGGATTTTTTTCCTGCCAGGAAAATTTTGATGTTGCAACATGGAAAACACAAGGCTTTGAATACTTGCCCTTTGTTACAGAAAGGGCTCCTTTAAGGGCTTGCATCTTTTTTCTGTTTATTGATGTGGAAGCCTGTCTTCTTTTTGCTTAAAGAAAGGGCAATAATTCAAGTACTTGGGTTTTCCATGTTATAACATCTGTGTATTTAGCTAGGGCACAGAAGAAGGGCTCATAAAAGCCCCAGTGTTTTCCTGTCATGTGTTTTTTGCTGAGGAAAGCTGTCATGCCAGGGGCAGCGTGGCTGTGTCTGAGAAGGAGCAGAAGCATCAGAGTGACCGAGTAAAGCATTTGCCTTGCTTTGCACATGGCAAGGGCACTTCATACCTCTTCAAGGTGACTTGGGGTGTGGGGACACAGAATAGGAGCTGTGACCCCAGTACCCAATCTGTGCAGTGCCCAGAATACCAACTCCTCAGCTGAAGCCAGTGGCTGATAGGAGTGCCCTCTCCCATGGTGCTGCTGATGGGAGACAGAGACTCTGGAGGTGGCTTTCCTCAGCCTGAGGCTCGTTAGTTTGACTTGGCAATTCAAGCTCAATTTTCCCATGAGCTTAGGTACCAAGCTGCAGGGCAGTGAAACCCAAAGGCTGAAGGACAGAAAATGGGTTGACATGCCTGTCAGTTCATCTTTATCCCCTCTAGATGCCATGGACAGTGGAGAAACTCTCTTGAGGTGACCTATACACCCTGCTGCCTGGCAAGGTAAAGATGTAGGAGGACATTTTGCCTAGATATGAAAAGAGAAGAGCTCACCTGCACAACCAGATCTGAGCTCCTGGAAGGCTGGGAATGCTGTGTTTGAACTGAATCCAGCCTAGGCTCCAGAAAAAGCCATGCCATTGCTGGCTTAGAGTTCACAGTGTGTCTCTGCCTATGGTTTAGATTCACCAAGTGCCTTTGTCTCTGGATGGGCACTTGGAGCACTGTCAGTTGCAGAGACATTGCCACATGGTACACCTTGAAGCACCAAGGGCTTCTATTTTGGATCACAATTCCCGTGTATTCCTGGGTTCCTGTGCCTGCTCAGAAGTGCTCTCTAGGCAGCTGCACTCTTGCATAACCCATCAGGATTCACATAAAAATGGTATGGAGAGCTCTAGAGGGGCAGGATTCAATTAGCAAGGAGTTCATTACAGCAGCTGGGGATCACATCCACTGGAAACTGGAAAAGGCCATCTCTTCACTCAGCAACCTCTTACCTGCAAAGCAGGAGACATCCCTGCTGGGCTCTCACAGCCTAATTGCTCTTAGTTTAGTCTCCAGCTGGTCTCATGATAGCTCTAAACGGCTTTGCCCTCTTTGGATGTCTGTTCCTACATCATACATCATCCTTGGCTTCTCTCTCTTTCAGCTTATCCAAATGCTTTCATAATTGTTCCTCCTTGCTTCTTTGGTCAAATCTGTGAGAAGTTTATGAAGTTTTCTGTTGGAAGTCCCTGACTATGTGCAGCCTATGAGTCTGATTTCAGTTCTTGGAAGAATGAGGTAGCAGAAACCCCCTGTGCTTTGGTCCTTGTTTCTGTGCTGGCATTTATGTGCTGCCAGTGGGGCAACTGGTGATTCAAAGTGTACCAGCTCACAGTTCTCTGCTCATGGTTCTTTCTGTCTTCTGGCATCCTGTCTGTAAAAATAGGAATTTTAAAAGAAGGTGAATGCTGGCTAACATGCTAAATCTTCTAATCCCTTTGGGAAGACAATCACCTTCTGAGCTACCCCTTCCCAAGTTTCTCCTTGCTCCTTCCCATTTCTATAGGTAGGAGTTTTCATGAAGCTTTTATGCCACAAGGTACCACAAGCAAAGCCACTTATATCTGGCCCTTTTTTGGTGCTGATGCTTTTCAGGATGGGGTGCTTTCCTGCCCACAAAGGATCCAGACCCCTTTCCTCTGTTGTTTGCAATTCACAAAGCACAGAAGTGTTAGGCTGGGGGTTTGCCTTGATGAAGAGCACATTTAATGTTAAGACAAGGTCTTTCTCTGGCCATCTACACAATGCTTAACTTTGTATAAATAACCTTAACCTTCACACTGCTGTGTGTCTTTTACTTACACTTTCAAATTGCCATTTTAAATGCTGCCTGGACTTGCTCACCTTTTTATCAATGCTGCAAGTGAATTCCCTTTAAATAGCAGCTGCTGACACAGCAGCTCTGCCTGTGTTTAGTGTGATGGCCAAGATCCAGGCAAGATAGGAGAGTCCCATGCAGTGGGGTATCCCCACAGCCCCTACAGGGCTTGCTCCCTCTCCCAGGGGATGCAGAGCTTGGGAGAGGCAGCAGCTGGGGATGGGTTGATGGGTGCAAAGGCACAGCTGGAGGCTTCTTATGTGTTTCATGAGAAGTTTGCAAATGTGCCAGAGCAAGGGGAAGTCCCTAAGCAAATTACCATGCAGGATACAGCACATCCATCTCCACCTTCCTGCCCACAGCTTGTGCTGGAGCACCTGCCCTGTCTCAGGGGGAGGGAGGGCAGGAGGGCTCGGCTCTCAGTGGGGAGCTCTCCCACTCCCCCACAAGCTGGGTTTGTGTGCTGGCTGTCAGCTCTCAGCCCAGCCCTGACACCGTGTCTAGCTGCTGCAGGAGTCAGATGAGGGCAGCCCAGCCCCTCTGGACAGGTTGGGCAGGTAGGAGAGATCAATTTCCTCTTCTGTCCCATCTCCAGATTCCTGGCCTTATTCCATGGTAGCAATTCTGCCCAGGGCATAGAAATTTACCAGCACATGCAGTCTCTTTGGGTTTTCTATTTCCTTTTTTTTTCTTTTTTTTTCTGTACAGTCCTTAAGAATAGCTGAAATGCCTTTAAGTTGAGACCATTGTTTCCTAGATTTAGAGGGGAAGAGCAGGATAAAAGGCTATGAAGAGGCTCAGGTGACTTTCCAGCAATCTTGGCAAATAAGCCTAAATCTCAGGGTCTTTGCAAGAGCCTGAAAGCTCTTTTTACCTTAAGAGTTCATGAAAGCAGACATTCAACACCAGTTAAGGCAGGAGAACATATGAGGCTGAAGGCTGTAAAGGGCCTGCCAGCACCAAGGATGGTCTCCAGGTCTTCCAGTGTAGCTGTCTCTCCTCCAGACACGCAGGGGAGGTGTGTGGCTGGCTCCTGGGGTGTGCTGTGACATGTAGCGTGTCCACCTGTGCTGATGCAGCAAAATGGTTTTTATCATGGTCCCATCTGGAAACTGGGGCAGCCTGAGCACTTCCCCTACAGGGAACACCTTGCTGGGTCTGTGGCTTGGTTCAGACCAGACAAACCTGTATGAAGCCCTGCTGCTCTGTCAGCAGTATGCTCCTGCCACTGTCTCCATCCACGGCTACCCTGGGCTTTCCCCATCACTTGTGGGAAGCAGATGTTTACACCACGGCTGTACAGCAGAGGCAAAACAGTTTTCCCACCCAACCCAGTTGACTGGGATGTGAAAATGCTTGCAGTCATCATGAAGGTCCCATGTTTGCCTCTGGGGTGCAATGATGCATTAGGACTAGTACTTCTGAGCAGCTGGTGCACTCTGAGTGCACCCCATGTTGGTACTGGCACAGCCTAAACTGATGAACTCCTCTGCAAGTCCAGACAAAATCCTGGCTGTGCGCAAAGCTGGGGCTCAGGAGCTAGCACTGATGTGTGGATGTGGTGTTTACCCAGAAGGCTGGGGTAGCTTGTTCCACAAGTGATGGGACCCCCTGCAAGACAGATCCATGGAGAACCATTGAGTTATGGTTCCATTAAGTTTAATCTAGTGGGGAACAGCATCTGAGTGGCTGTCACAACTGAGATGTTTTAGGGCATTTGAGCATGGATTTATTCACCAAAACGTGATCACTGTATTGGATGTGCAAGGTACTTAAAGCTTTTCCATCTGTTTTAGTTACCTCCTTAGTATCAGCACACCATTTGAGACTAAATATTTAAGGGGAGTTCCCCAAGGCTCACTCTGAAAGGACAAAATTGTCTAGAAATAATATCCAGGTGTTGAGAAAAGGAAAATGCTTGTAGCTTTTACTTTGGGTTGTCTCCCAGCTCTGCTTCACCAAGCATTTTGTAGGTTATCCCTGACATTTAAACTGGCTTTTAGCTAATCTTCCAGTCTTGGGTTTTCTTTTCTGGGAGAGGGGAAAGTTGGGAGGGTTGTGAAATACTTTGAGCTGTATCTTGCCAGAGGAGCAACTCTCCAAGTTCAGTGATCTGTATTTGGTACTGGAAAAGGAAAATTAAATCCAGAGTGTCATCTTCCCCTGCTCCCAACTTAGGCATACAAGGGCAAGTGAGGTCTGGGACAGAAACCCCCATGTCAATCCAACGTGATTTCATCACATCTTTGCAGTCTTTGAGGAAGCCCAGCAGAGGCAGAAAGGCCACAGGACACATAGTGGTGCCAGCAGCTACAGGTCCCTCACAGTAATTAAAAACCTTTGTCTCTTCTGTCCTAGTTCTGGATACTGCAGGCCAAGAGGAGTTCAGTGCAATGCGGGAGCAGTACATGAGGACTGGAGATGGTTTCCTCATCGTCTACTCGGTGACAGACAAGGCCAGCTTCGAGCACGTGGACCGGTTCCACCAGCTGATCCTCAGAGTCAAGGACAGGTGGGTGCCACGGGGCTCCCCACCATCCTGGGGGATGGCTGCACGTGTGACCCCAGCTTCTGCCTTCTGCGTGTCCTGAGACAAATCATAAGGTGGCATTTGTGGACCTCATGTGGTGAATAAGAAGGGGTTTACTTCTGATAAGCATGAAGGGCTTTCAGTGTGGAAAGGGTCAGTGGTGTTAAAATGGAGTGAGAATGTGTCGGAAGGGAGAAACTTCTACCCGAGCAGTGTGAGAAAGAGAGATCAGACACCTTTGAAGGTAACCAGCTCAGCTCTGAAGAGAGGGAAGGATGCTCTGTGCACAGTGCAGGTGCTTCAGGATCACCAGCAAGGGTTCAGCAAGCATTTCAACCCTAATTATTTTGTGTGTCCTGGTACCATCTTCCTGTCCCTGGCTTGTGCCAAACACACCTTCGAAGGCCCTGCATTATTTGGGGATGTGAGCAAGTGTCTTGAAGGGGAAAAAACTTGTGCTGGAACTGTATTTGTTACCAGGGGTGTAATGTAGTTAATGCACTGTGCTCTGTAGTGAACAATTACATAGAATAAAACATCTGTTTGTGCCTGGGGAGACAGCAAGTAAGGTCGCCTCTCTCCTCCTTGCATGTGCAGGGCAGAAGGTAGCACTGGGAATTTAATCATGGTAAATAAATGTGTCCTGGCACAGTGAGGGGAAGCTGCTGGTTTATCTACAAGATAACTCCCTCTTCCCATCCTGGTTCAAGAGGCAATGGATCCATTCTCACTGGGTGGGGTGTGAATTAAGCCCTTATATGTCTGCAGCTTTGAATCACTTAGTTCTTCCGTTCATAATGACTTTTAATTATGGAAGTCATCAAGAAAAGTCACCAGAGGGTTTGGGCCTCGTTGCTGGCTTCCTTTCACAGCTCTGAATAACTTCCCCACAGGAAGGGTGGACTCCTATCATGTGAGGTTCACAGCTGACAGCTCTTCCAGTAAGGCATCCAAAGTGTAACCCACAAGAGTGAAAAGTAAAGGAAAATCCACCCTTTGATTTCATTGAAATGAAGAAGAATGTCAGTCCCTCAGTCAGCCTCTCAGATCACAGCAGCCTCAGCACTGCTGGCTTAGCTTGGGGCAAAGTAAATCTGTTTCTAGAAGCTGAAGGAGACGGGACAGAATTTCCTGTAACCTGCCCCAATCTGATGCTGATTTTATCTAATTTAACTTGGTGAAAATAAGATGTGGCATTCACTGTTTGCTCTGGACTGAAACTTTTGCCCTCCATACACGCTGTGCAGTGCTGCAGCAGCGTGTGAGAGGCAGGAAGTGAAACGGGCTGGCGAGGCTGTTTGTGCTCCCCGCTCAGCGCCGCTCCGAGCGTGAGGAGCGTATTAATGCTTCACCAAAACCTGAGCTGGGGCAGAAAATCACAGCAGTGGGAGCAACGTGAGTAAAAACCCTCCTGCTAAACCCACAGCGAGCTGGGAGCAGAGCATCACCCTGGTTTTCAGTCTGGCAGGCACTTTTGGCAACTTAAAATCCAAAAGAATTGCAGGCTGCTGTGTTAGCAGGGCTGTTCAAAGCCTTCCTCCCATTTTCTTTCCACAACTTTCATTATAGTAAAATTTCCAACTGTAGCAGCTTTGTCCAACTTGCAGTTGTACAGCTTACAATAGGGAACAAAGTCCCCATAGAGTTTTATGCCTGATGTAAACAAGGAAAATGAGATACCATCCAAAAGTAATCCCTTTCTAATCAATGTGCTGCAAGCCACAAAGCAGTCAAATAATTCAGACAAGCAAACATTTTGCTCCAGAAGGATCAGAGTCAAAATATATCAATGCTCAGGTATTAACATTAAATCACAGTCACATTATCAGAATGAATAACTCTAAGACTCATTTAAAATGCAGAGTGCAGTACAGTATTTTTCCAGCCAGAGCAATGGGGCAACATGCCAGAGGGAAGATGGAGCTGTTATCATCTCGATGAAAAATGACCCAGAAACGCTGTTTAAAAATCCAGAGTTACCAGGGAAGTGTTTTATACAGAAATTAGTATGGCCAGCTGCTCCTTACCCCAGTAAAATCAGCTCTGTTACAGCAGAGAACACTGGGATCATTTAGGAGGACTTAAATATAAGACAACAATACTGCAGTAAGTGTCAGTGATCAGAAGGGACCTCCTCCCTCCCAGCAGTGGCCAAGAGGCCCTACAGCAGCTGATTGCTCTGTTTCATTAAGCCAGAGGAGAGAGTGTGGCACTGCCAACACTCCCTCCCATGGCTCCCAACCTTGGTTCTGTTTATCTCTGGAACAGTGGAGCTTTCTGCAGGGGGAGAGGGGGAGAGCCTTGCACAGGACATACTGTGGATAAATGGATCTCTTCTCAGGTGGTAGCTGAAGGCAGGCACTTACATGCTAGGTAGTTAAGGAAATACTGAGTATTATTACAGAGGGAGATGGGTTTGGTATTTTTTTCTGGGATTAGAAAGAGAAGATGGTAGGTTAGCACTGGAAGCTTAACAAATCTCTTTGGTTCCTTCCAGCCTCCTTCCAGCCACCACTGCCAAGCCCAGTTTGTCTTGGGGTAACAGCTGATGGGCTTCTCTTTGCACCCACTCATTTTCTCCACTATTTGATGCCCCTCTAAGCACTAGCTCCCAGAGTCCATCTTTCTGTCCCCCACAGTTGCTCTCAGTAGATGACCAGGAAAGAAATTACTCCAATTCTTCCATCATCCCTCAGTATCTTGCCAAGATATGCAGTCACTGAGATGCCTTAACTAATACAAAAGAGTCCCAGTCTCTTGTCCAAGATCTGTCTTTATGTCTCAGTTGATTTTCTGGCTAATTCTCTAGATCTTTCTTCACCTAGTTGGATCTTCAGGCTTAGTTATCATCAGGCATTGCAGAAATTGTGACAATAAGTTCCTGAAGTCTCTACAAATAACAAGGAATGTGTGCATGAATGCAACTTGTCAAGTAAATTTTTACAATATGAACATATGTATAGCACAGCCTGGGGGTTTCCTTTTTATTTCTTTACACATATGTGGTATGTCTGTAGCTGAATGTTAGATGATGTCAGAATCAAAAAGTGAAATTTATGCTCATAATTTTTGTTGTAGAGTGGTAATAATTGGGTGGTGGTTTTGATGTTTTCCAGGGAGTCTTTTCCAATGATTTTGGTGGCAAACAAAGTTGATCTAATGCACTTACGGAAAATTACAAGAGAACAGGGGAGAGAAATGGCAACAAAACATAACGTAAGTTTGCAGGATTATTTAATGGCTTATTTAAAGTCCTATTACAGGCATTCAGAATCGAAAGCTGTGCTCATTAGGAGCTGCATTAAAGCTTACAATGAAACATTTGTAAATACAGTTTTGACTACTACAAAGTAGCAGTTCTGCAGTTTCCTTCCAGTAGGGCCAATTCATCACTGAAACCAGAACCTCTGCTGTGCACCAGGCTGTAGGAGAGGTGTGGCCATCACTGGGACTTCTGTACAAGGTGTCTGAAAGTGCTGAGAAGTGTTCAGGATGAGGGAAGAAAGTGCACCTCCCTGGAGTGAAAAGGCAGAGTCAGGCATTAGGAGGTAAATCCAGGTGCCTGAGCTTGTTAAAGATAATGAAGTTAACAGGGTTGTTAAGCCTATATAAACCTGGCCCACCATCTCAGCTCTGCATTATTCATGCTGTTAGTTTAGCCTGAGAAATTGGTCTTAGATGGGTGTAGATCACATGCTGCTCCACTAATCACCTCGAAATGCCAGCAGCCCTGAATACCCAGAGGGATACAGCAACTCCCTTAGGAGGTGGAACTGAAGGAAAAGTTAAAGGCAAACAAGCCTGAGACCTCTTGGCAGCTTGCTGTGCCTAAAGGACAAGTGTGTGGTGGTTTCTAAGCAGACCTCGATGGGAGTTTGGCAGGGCAGGTTCACTCCCCCTCCCCACGGAATCTGGTTTCTGTCAGAGCCAGGACACCTAAACTGCAGCACAGCATGTTGTATCCATCTGTACACACACGCCTTGGAAAAGGCCATGCATGAAAATACCTTATCAGAGGCAGTTTTATAAATCTGCCAGTGTGCTGGACAAGCACTCTAGGAGGCCCCATCTGGCTGTCAGACTTTGAAGGGGAAGATCATTTTACACTGAAGGGGAATTGCAGTCATGAAATATTCATGCAGTAGTCCCAATAAAATGTGGCAAGCAAGAATTTTTGGCAAGTGCTGGTCTTTCAACAACCTTTGGCTATTTTCATGTCTGTGAGCAGAGCTCAGGGGGAGAGAACATCTGACAACATGAAGTCTGGGATTATTCTCCCCCAAACCCACACCTCAATAGCAGCTGTTTAGCCTGGTGCTTATTCCAGAACTTTTGTAAGCAGTCACTGACCTTGCTGCAAGCGTGAGGGTGTTGATAGCAGTGTCATGGCAACACTTTGTTTACCTGTATTTCTGTGGTATTAGCAGCCCGTTTCTCCAGCCTTCAGGCTTTTCATTTTGAAACTGGTATTATCACTGATCTCTTTCATGATACACTTCTCTCCTCCAGATTCCTTATATAGAAACCAGTGCCAAGGACCCACCTCTGAACGTGGACAAAGCCTTCCATGATCTCGTGAGGGTAATAAGGTAAGCTGCAAACTCCTCCCTTCCTTACTGCCCATGGATGGAATGTGCAGGAGTCATGGCCCAGAGAGTCAGGAGCCAACTTCTGGGGAGCCAGGTTTTCTTGGGGGTGGGATATTTCTGGTGTTTATTAACTTTCTTGTCCTGTATCTGCTTAGGTCTGTTACTAGCCCTTAGCTACCTGTGCAGGACATCAGTACCATGCCCAGTAAGAAGCAGCTGTGGCTGTAATGAAAATTTTTTATTCAATGAACAGTGCAAAACCTACTATAATGGTCAGCTCTAAAAGGCTGGCATTGAAAGCTCTGGACCAGTAATTTGGGTTTTCATAGTTTTGTCCTCTCAGGATCTTGCCTTGCTAGAAGTTAAAAAGGACCGGCAAAAAATTCTACAAAATTCTAATTCTGTAGGTGACTTCTAACATTTTCTGCTCGCTAAATGGAAAAAATTAGGCCATTTTGTATGAGAAACTGCATGACCTAATGGCTAAGCCCCAGGTTTCCTCAGACTGCAGAGGTTTGTTCCCAGTTCTGGCATGAGCTGCCTTTGCTCGTTTTGGCAGACGCGCTCTCCGGGCGAACCCCTGCTCGGGCTGCCAGCAGGGAGGGACTGCCTTCCCAGAGCCCGGCTCCCCTGCAGGAAAAGAGCTGCACACACATCCCAGTATCTCCCTGATAACCTCAGTTCTCTCTGAGAAGATTTGTTTTTCTGGCACTAGTTGTCTGCCAGATTTTCTGGGCCCTCATTTTTCATGTTTTGGGAGGGCACTGAGCTGAAATCATGCTCCTCCCTGCCGCGCAAAGTGCCTCGCCCGGCAATTAAACCACAAGGCACTTATTCACAGCATATCTGTACTTGTGAATATCCTAGCAGAGCCTCAAGCCAGCCTCCATCAAAACCAGATGGTACTGCCCACTCTTCCCACATGTCTCAAAAGCAGAGGGCAGAAAGTCTTTGGAGAACTGAGTTGGAAGTGTCCCAAGCTCTTTCCCAACTGTTCTCTAACTCAGTATTAGCTGGCTGGATATTACTTTTGTGTTGCAGCAAGCTCTTACCACCATCTACTCTGCTCTGCAGGAAAGGAGAACAGCCAAAAAAGATGGAAAGGCTTTGTTTGCTTTCTCCACGTAACACAGCTCCAAGCAGGCTGAAAGGAGTATTGTAATGAGGCATTACTAATTTCAAGCCCTGAAAATGCACTCCATAACCTCAAAAATAAGTGGTACACCTCAGTTTCCTGAGTAGCTACTGTGAAATCCTTGCCAGCCTGTGATGTCAAGGGCACCAGCAATGTTGACAAGAGCTGGAACTCGGGTTAAGTCAGAGAGCAGGAAGATGCTGTGTGATCTGGCTGGTCATTGGCCACAAAGCAGTTTTGCTGGGTTTTTGGACGTTACAAACTGTCCATAGTCAAGGGTAGCATCACCCATCAGGTATTGTTTTTCTGGTTTTCAAGTAAGCTTTTTCAAATAAAATGCAAATTTCAGCTCCTTGATAACTGTCATTGACAAAGTGCTTTGCAAATGAAGTGCTTCCTCAGAGCCCTTGTGAGCTCTCAGGGTGAGGATGCTTGTTCAGGGTTGCACTGTTGGTGCTTCTTGCACTTGGCTGATTCCCAGTTTATTTAGCTTCATGCAAGAAACTGTTGTCTGGAAGTAATCCAGAAAGGAGCAGGGTGATTGAGTCCACTCAATGGATGTTTTAAATTTCCTGTGCCCCTTTTATGCTGCAGCAGTCCACACACAGGAACTGTCACAGCAGAAGCCCTGAGCAGGCCCAGGGTGTGGTTTCTGGATCTCTAAAACAGATCCAGAAGATCTAAAACAGATCCACAGCTTGTGGTCACTTAGTGTTTATCCAGATTTAAAGTATTTTTTTAAATTACATCTTTGTAGTTTTGAGCTTTAAAGTCTTACGTTTTTCACATCTCCAGCCCTCATATTCACCAAGAAAAAGTCTTACTAGTCAAGGCTGAGTTTTTCAGGTAGTTGCAAGAATTTGGAAGCTGAGGCTGTAAGAGAAACACCAGCTAAAGCCATAGTGATTTATGACCCAGTGATGTCTCATCCTGGTCTGGATTACTTGGTATGAACACTTGGTTCAATGCCTGGAATATTACATGACCAAGAGGCTGTTTTTGAACTGTTCAGACTCTCAGGTTTGAATCTATGGAAGCTGCTGGTGTCTGTATGTTTTATCTTGCACTAAAATCTGCATCTACAGGCTGCCTGTCAGGTGTTTGAGCTACAGAGCCTTCACTGGATTTGCACTGCTGGGCTGGCAGAGTAGCTGCTGCAGCTGGGTGCAGCTGCAAACAGGCATTTGGGCAGCACCTCACCTTACTGGACAGGGAGAAGCCCTGAACAGAATGCTTCAGAGGCTGCTCACAGCTCCAGGGCACACTGCTGGAGGGCTCTCAGCTGTGTGTTCCTGGTGGCTGTGACTTCAGACAGCCAGGGACATCTTTCTGGGGTCAGCTCATTCTCTGTGCACCAGTGCTCTTCACAACATCAGAGGAAGCCAGAGTCCCTTCAGCAGCAAACTCAGTTTATTTTTTAGCTCCCCTCCATCACCAAGTCTGCATCCGTGCAGCTGGCTAAGGGCAATGCCAGCTGAATGGCAGAAGAATGTATTTCTCTGTGCTCTCTGTATCTCTCTCATCCTCTTCCCTACTGAGTGTCAGCAGCGTAATGGATGACATTGCATCACTTGGAGCATCCCTGTTTCCCTGAGGAGCCCCCATGGCAGGGGAAGGAGGCAGCAGTGCACCATGGGCAGCTGGAGGCATAGTGCCCTGGCAGGACATACATCCCTGCCATTATCCTTAATGGCTTCTTTCCTCTTTCCTGAAGAATTCAGGCCAGGCCCAGCAGTGTGGCATGAAAAGCCATGCAGTGCTGGAAGGGTATATGGAGAAATGTATGCAAATATGCACACCAAGATACTGCTCTACAGGCTGCCCAGGGCTCTGGATCCAGCCCAGCCTTATGTCTCACCTGCCTGCTTTCTTCTCTGTCTCCCAAAACAGGCAACAGATCCCAGAGAAAAGCCAGAAGAAGAAGAAAAAGACCAAATGGCGAGGGGACAGAGCCACGGGCTCCCACAAACTCCAGTGTGTGATTTTGTGACAGGACACCTTGGGAGTGCCTTGGATGCCTCCCTCCTCCCCTCCTGACCCCCCAGCAGCCCGGGTGAGGAGCTGCAGCCCGATGCTGATGCCCACAGGGCCCCGAGGCCCCCGGGCTCCTACGGCGGCTCAGACCCAGAGCGGGCGGCTCAAAGGGTCCGGACCCTGGAGAGGGGCTGCACGTCAGGGCCAGCGTGGGAACTGTGTCAATGGGAGGCAGAAGGGATCAGCAGGACCTCAACTCTCAAACATCCCCAGCACCTTCCAGGGGCCTCCATGATGTTTATAAAAACAAAACAAAAAAAAACAAGGCAGAAGTTAAAAAAAAGTGTTGGTTTGATCTGCAAACATTTCTCTTTGTGACCCATTTCTGAACAGCCTTGAATAGACCCCCTGTTTGGTACAGTTGTCTGTGTTTGTGGGGGAAGGGAAAGGGTTTTTCTTTCTCTTAAGTTTTTTTTTGTCCTCTTCTTCTTTTTTGTTGTTTGCTCAGCAAGTGCTGGGTTGCAAAGAAACAACGGCCAGGCTTAGATTTTTTGCACTGGACTCTCTCTTGGGCAGCAGTGCCAAAACACAGCTTCATATGAAAGTGCATAGATTTGGAGGAAGAAAATTAATTCCAGCTGCTCTGGGTGCTCCAGACATTGTGTCAGACTCTGGAGGGTTGCCAGCTCACAGACCATAAACTCCAGTTTAGGAAAGGAGGTTTGGGCTTGGATTATATATTTTTTTCTTACCCTTTGTCAAGAGGTTTTGTTTCTGTTTTGTAACTCTGGACATGTCAAACTTAAGGCATTTTGTTAACCTTAAAGTATTTAAATTAAAGTAATTTACAAATGGAAGGGTATTTCATTTTTGGGGGAGGGGGGTGGAGGGGAAGGGAGAAAGGAAGTAAAATCTGAACTGAATTTGTTATTTGGGTGTTGAATTTCTCCCTCATAAATGCATGTAAAGTGGTGTGATCTAAATCACTCTATTATTCCTTAACCTTTCCCTGCAAAGCCACTCGTGGGTAGATTAATTGTTTTGCTTTTCCCAGGCTCATCTCACACACACAGGAAACAAAATCTGTTTATGGAGTTTGGCTCAATGTTTCTTCTTCTCCCTCCTTCGCCAAGTTGGTGACTTGAAAGGAAGAGGTGTTTTTAAAATGATTCAAGTGGGATGGGTCTCTTCATAAGCTGACTGTAACTAAAATGTCTCCCTGAAAACAGCAAGGACTAAATATGCCTTATGAAAAGACAAGGCAAAAACCCTGCAAGCATTCAAACTGCCATCTGTAGCACCAGAAATATGGCTGTGCACATCCTGGAGGGGCCACGTGTTCTTTCACACCTTTCCTGGCAGGAAGAACTGCAGTAGCAAATTTGTCTTTAATGGTATGTCATGTGCTGGATTGAATCCATTGGCTCCATTCACATGGTCACCAAATCTGTTTAAAAGTAGCAACTTGCTTTTCATCAGCTTGAATCCTATTCAAATATGCTTTGTGGGCATGATTTAAAATATTGGCAGAGTATGAATGCCTGAGATTTATGTGTCTGAGCACAGAAAATCCTGGTATTGGATATTGAAGATATCCATCCAAGATGATGATCATCACAAACTTAGTTGTCCGTACTTGTCTATTTGCCACCAGATTTCATTTCTTGACCCTTTGCCAGGCCACTTTTTAGAAGTGAGTTGGCTGCTGATTATTTTTCAGGTGAATGAGGGTAATGGAAACATGTTCTTAATTTGTCCAGTCTTCATTGCAGCCAGAAGATGGCAAAGGCCAGTGGCTGGCTCAGCAAGCTGCTTGGAGTTATGCTGGCTCTGCTGCCTCTGTCCCCTTTGGTGTGGTGACAGATGCTGGGGATGGATTAAGCAAAGGGATATTGGAAAGAAGTGTCTCTCACAGACTCTTAGGTTGGATGTGGGCCATACACTTCAGTGAAGTAGCAACATGCTGTGTCAGCTGAGATGTGGCTCCCAACCATGGCAGCATTTCTCCCAGTGCTGGCTGAACAGAACTGCAGCAACTGAAGCCATCCACTTCAAATTCTGGTCCTTGAGACTTGCCTCTGCCTTCTGGAAGAAGATCTCCCTGTAGGCATTTCATTTGTTCTGCTTTGAAAACCTCCAGTAAATCAGAAATTGTCTGATGATCTTTGCAACCACCCCATTTCACCATCACCCCTGCAACCACTTCTCTACCAGAATCCCTGTCTAGCCTGACTGCTGGCTTAATAGTTTTAATTATACACTACTAATGCTATGGGATCCCACACAGAAGAAGATTATGGCAATTTCAGGGAACTCTTTTAATGCCCCTTAGAGCCCTTCCACTTAAAAATAACTTGATTTCTGCTGAAACACCTCATCCTTATTATTTTTATCTAAACCCTTGGGAATGCTTGCCTGAAAACAGCATGTGTGTCTCTTGAGTCACATCTGCTGCGTACTCAGCACTGCATGTGAGAAATTATCTGCTTTTTCTAAAGCTTCTTAATTGTTTCTTCAATTCCTTTAGCAACTAACAGCTATTGCAGAATAATGGAGAGGAGGAGGAGGGGAAAGGGGCAAATTAACAACAGAATATGGAGTGGTGGCCAGTGGGGAGAGCATGGCTGTTTTCTTCTACATTCATCAACTTGTTTATAGCAAGGAGTGTTTTCCAGCAAGGATTGTATCTCTGACAATTCTAGGGTGCTGAAAATAGCAAGGTGTACAAAGCCTTCTGCCACCTAACCCACCCTGTCATATTCAGGGCTGCTGGGAAATGGAGAGCACAGCACCTACAAACCTGGTAGGGAGACACCAGTTGGTGACACAACAACTGCTGCTGTAGGTGGCTTATATTTTTCTATGGAGCATCCAATGGATAGGGACATTTTTGTTGTGGTCAGGGGCAGTCTGGAGAAGGATCCTGTAAGGGCACACATGGGGCTCATTGCCAAAGAGCGGATGGTCCAAGTGACCTAACATCATCTGATGTTAGACCTGATCTTGCTTTCAACACACAGTTTCAAACAAAATAAAAAGAGGAGTAAAACCTTACAGATTTATTGGTATTTAATAGCTGAATAACCTCCTTTTTCTATTTTAGACACTGAATAATATTTGTAGAACAACAAACCAAAAGTATTAAGCCACCTAAGTTTTGGCTTTGCAAAGGTGTCATCACCTCCCTGACCTGGGATCCCATAGCATCTGTACCACTGCCATCAGGTAAATCATGTTGCTGTTTCCTCTCTCTGGTCCTGCCTATAAGGCAGCCACTGGCTTTGTTTTCTTACCAACTTCTGAGGTGCAGGACATTTATTGTACCAAGCCAAGCCTGTTTGTTGACCTCATGTCTCTCAAAAGGGGGATAGGAAGGAAGAAAAGGAGAAGTACCTGGTTGAAATAAATACACATTCCTTTGGCATGAGCAGAGTTTAATTGTCCCTCTCTGCCTGCCAACTCTAAATGGCACAAAAGCCTGATAGCAGCAAAACCAAACACCACCACCCCACAGCTGAGGAGGCCTGCAGGTGGTGGCCACCTACAAACCTGCTGTCTTGGCTGCCTCAGCCAAGGCCAGGGCTGTCACTGGCAAAGCTGCTCTGTCATAGCCTGGGTACATATAAATAAACCATGTTCAGATGATGGTGCTCAGCAGCAAAACACTGGAGATGGTGAGCAAGAGAAGCAAGTATTTAACAAGGGGCTGAAATTGCTTGGTTTGGATCAGATGTTTCAGTTTAACAAGAGGCCATTGCCATTTCTTGCTCGGTTCCTTAATCTGCAATAATTAATTTGGCCGGCTCTTTTAGCTTACAGCTGTACTAGAATTTGCAAAGTAGGACAGGCTGAGGGGTTTAGACATACATGGTGTGTCTTGTCTGGAGAGGAAATGAGCATTATTGGGCACAGAGAGGACAGCATTGTAATGCCGGGTCAGATTTTTTTGTTTTAGCTTGTTTCCATCCTCAGGCCAAAATGGACTGCCCAGTGATTTATTCAGCTCCAGTGATTTCAAGGGATGGTCCCTAAATGCTGCTGAAGTGCTTGGGAAGAAGGTGATCCTCCTGAAAGCTCTGCTAAGAGTAGAATATAATGGGGAACACAGAAGATATTTTAAGAGACACAACTTACAGTCTACTCCAGATATCAGAGTTCAGATATTTATTAAAGAGGGAGACAGAGGGCTTGAGAGAAGTTTGGCATTAGGGAAATAGCCAAGGCCTTTGACAACTGCCACATCAACCTGTGTACCTTGGAATGGACAGAAGAGCTTTGTGTCTGGAAATCTGCTCTCTGTGAGCTGGGTTCAGTGCCAGCCTACTCTATCTGCTGCAGGCTGGGCAGGAAGGAGGAGCTTTAGTGCATTTATTAAGAACTGCATTAAAGTGCACAGCAAACATGACAGTGAAAAGGAGAGGAAGGATGCTGTGGCATGGGAAGTGTTGCTGTTCTTGGTCACTGCTCCCTGTGCTGGGAGGTCTCCAGCAGTCACACAGGCTAAATTGAGTATTCTGCATTTATGCATTTAATGCCATCTGAAGGTGCCTGGGCTATCCAGGGCATTTACCTGTGAGTTTCAGCTATAACACAAGACCTATGGGAAACCTGGGCCCTTCTGGAGCAGCAGCCACCAGCCAGGCAAGGATTCACCTGAGCATCACAAATGGCTCCACATGTGTACCTTGGGCAGCCAGTAGGTGCTCTGAGAATCCTCTTCTATTTCACAGCAGTGCTCTGAGAGAAGTCAGTGGATATTTCAAGAGTCTCTGGATATCCTAGTACTTCTCCTGCAAAGTGATGTCACCTGTGTTTTAGGTGACAATGCATCTAGACAAAGTCTGAAGTAGAGGTCACCAATTTTGTGAAATGTATGAATTGTATTTTGTAGCCTAGGCGATCTCATGAGTATCAGTTGCACAATTAGGCTGTAAATAATTCGATATTTGGCTATCAGGGATTCCATCAATATTATGCAGGCCTTTTGCTTCCTTTTCTCTTGCATGCAAGGGAAAGAAATATTTCACAGATGATCTCACAGATGGTTTCTGGGATGACACAGGACTTGCTTGCAGCAGGAGATAAGGGAGAGTGATGCCTGCATGTGCTGGATCCCATGATAGGGAGGCACAAGGTGTTAGAGCAGAGAGGTAGGCTCTGTTCTCAGGGAGTTTCCCACCACTGTGGTAAATCACTGCTGCTTCTCTCCAGCTCCAAGAAGTCACTCATGAGTGGCCAGCAGGTCAGGGAGGTCAAGACTTCCTGAGGCAGGAGAAACATGTAGGCACTGTGTCCCTGCTGTGCCAAAGGGAGGCACCAGGGAAGGAAGGCTCACACCCAGCAGTGGGACCTGCCAGGGGTTACTGCTAATGACAGGAGGGGGATGTTTAGCAGTACTGAGTGCAGAGAGACAGCCAAAATCCCCTAATCCTTGCAGTTTTGGGACAGCTTTTTAATTCTTTTGAATTTGGGGATCCCTTTGCCAAATCCTGGGGGATCAGCAACATCATGCCAAGCCAAACACAGCAGCGTGACTTGCCACAAACATTAGTGCTCCTCTGGTTTCCATCCCTCCTCCCAGGTCTCTCTCATGCAGACCAGGACATGTACAACATTGTCTGAGAGCTCGCACTGGGCATGTGGTCAGATCCAGGAGCCCAAGAGAGGGACTCAGGCAACATCCTGGATTTGGTCAATAAGAGAGCAGGGGTAAGAGGTGAAGGAAGGAGCTTTGTGAAACAGGACCCTGTTCTGTAAAGCCAAATCTTCTGCAAATCTGGGCAAGAGACATTGTACAGCTTGTGATTAAGACAATCTCTGCTGAGAAGTCAGCCCAGCTGAACGAGTCACGAGCTGCTCCTTGGGCTGCCACACACAGAGGGGGTTATCATGTGGCTGCTGTGACAGCAGCTCCTCTCACTACAGAAGTCAGGCCCAGCCAGCCCAGACCCAGGCAGATACTGGGCATGCCTCTTTGCAGCTCAATAGCCCATGTCCCCAGAAAGCAGGGAGCTCTTTTCTGCCAGCTCCATAGTAAGAGCTGTGTTTCAAACAGTCCCTGGGATGGAGCCGACAGCAAGCAGGAAATTCGAAGTTAAGGCTGATGCTCCGGGCTTTGCTCACACAATTGTTGAGGTTGAACAAAGCACAATGATGTGAGCTGGGGACAGGGTGCTACTCACCCTCCCCTGGGAGCTTCCTGCCTTGCCTCGTCTCATCCCAGTCTCCAAACTTTCATGAAAGCTTGTGCTGGTTTCTGGCATTGAGTTTCCCACAGAGCTGGTCACAAAGATTTGTTCCCATGGTTTCCTTGCTTGGCTTGGTGAAGTCTCTTTGTCTCCCCCAGCACCCTTTGGGCAGCAGGGTAAGAGTAGTGCTGGGGGTGTCTGGGCAGCCTTTGGCAGAAGGTGCTTTGTGGGGAAGAGGAGGTTCAGCAGGAGACAGGGAAAGCAAAGCAGTCACATCATCAGCATAAAACACTTAAAGGCAAAGGTGGCACTCAGCTAGGTTTTTGTTGGTTTTACTTTAGCACATAAAAATTGTTCTGGGAAAATTCATGTGACACCTGCTACGATAAAAGAATAGAGAATAGAGAACTAGAATAGAACTAATGAAAGAAGTAGAGAACTAATGATTTTTCACTTCAGGATCTTAAAGCATTCAAGAAAAAATCCAACCTCTTGCAGTCAGGACTCTTAGAAGCAGCAGATCCTGTTCCATAGGCTGAAGAAACAAGAGCACAGACATCTGAAATGTAGACAAAGAACAGGGGCTAGTGAGATGCCCAAACATCAAACACTGCTGGGACTTGTGACCAGTTTGCTTCAAGCTGTAAAACTATAATTAACATAGACTTAGCTGAAGATAAATATTAAATGCAAAAAAGAAGAGGTCTAAGGCCAGCTATCTCAAGAGCTTCAGCCCCTGATAAAATCTGTAAATACCTACTAGATGTAGGCTGCTTTCATAAGTGGCATTTTCTCAGTATTATCAAATGATTTTTCCCCCTAAGCAATCTATTTCCTCCCTAATTTAGGATTCATCTTATCACATCATAGAGATAAACTAAAAATAGAAAAGGTCACAAGTTCTACTTTATTTAGGGGGAAAAAAATACCCTTTGTAAAATGCCTTTGGACTTATTTACATTACTGCTTTTGTTTTTCTTAGAGAACAAAAGCTTGACTCCTGCTTGTCCCATGGAGCCCTCAATACCAGTGACTGGATCAGGGACGGGCTGCCTGAGGAAATCAAACCTCTGAGCACCACCTGGAAGCTGTGTGAGCCCACAGATAAGTTGCTGGTTTAGGTTTCCAAGGGTTGGAGGCTACTGCTTAATTTTAAAATGACAGGTCCTGTGGTAATGTTCTCCTAAGACAACAACAAAGAAATGGCACCTCCTAATGCCAGTGACTGTCCCTCCCAGCAACCAGAGGGCCACCAGACCTGGCCATGTAAATAATGGCACTGATGTCTGTGTGGAAAAAAAGACCTCTGCTTCTTGAGACAGGAGTTAGCACCAGCCTGACCAATGCTCCAGGCTGCTGCCTATTTGTTTATGTTTTATTGCCAACTAATGCCAAACTCCAGGCTTAGTCAGGTCTACCAATACTCCATGTTGGATTTCCTCTTACTGTGACTAGTATGGGACTTGTAGCACTGAAAATTCACTGGAAAGTCAGTCTAGGCACAGCACAACATTTTGTTACTGCCCAGCTGCCTCTTGTCTGCAACAGCCTTTTACCACAGGCTCTGAAAAGGTGGGACAGAGCTGCTGCTGCTCCCTGGAGAGAGGTAAGTGCCTTGAATTTGATTGTGTGGGCATGGGCCTGTGTCTGCTGCATGCCTCTATCATTAAGGGGATCTTAGCATCTCTTTAGGGCAAATTGGCTTTACAAGAAATGAATTATCTGCATTGACCAGCTGAGGGCAGGAACAATTTGTCTATGTTTTCAGGTGGTATCAGAATTAAGTGGTGGCTTATATATAGATTAAGCCTCAGGAGAGCATCTGTGATGAGAGATGACCTTACCTGCCAGGTGGACTGGCCTTGTCCCAGCCCAGGCTCTGTCAGTCACCTGCTCCTTGCAAAAATGTTCAGCAGCAAACACACACACAGGGTGGGTGGCACCTGGCATGAGCAGTGAAGTCAATGCAGCCCAGGACCCCTTCATGTGTGTGCAGTGCATGTGCTGGCAGCAGGAGTGCTCAGCACCACTGGGCATGCACTGGGTCCTTAGTAAGGGCACATTAAGCTTTTCCAGATGAGTCCTGCCTCCCTCTCTTGCCTGTTGGTGCAGAAAATAACCCAAAGAACAACTAAACAGCAGACAAAGAAAGCTTCCCTAACATCTTAGTCTTTGTGTCCCTTGTCAGTGAGGGCTGGGAGTAAAACTGTCCCAGACACAATGGTTAAAAAAATGCTGAAGGGGGAGAGTGTAACAGAGAAACTACAATGTGCACTTGTGCTGGTGGCGGATGTTTTTTATTACTGTTATTGGCTATTCAAACACTTACCCAAAAAAAGAAAAGGAGAAGTGGAGACAGCAGCCTCAAATCAAACAGATTTCAAACACTTCACAAACTTTTTCAAAATATATTAATCTTCCAAGTACTCTTTAGCCTGTTAGTTAGATTTAAATAATCATGACCTAGTACTTACTAAATAACTACAATCTTTTGAGAGTTCATATTTATAGTCCAGATCCCTGCAAAACAAAGGGCAGAAAGAAATCCCATTTGGATGTGAATATTTAATGCAGCATTTGGAAAGCTGCTGCACTGACACTAATTTGAGCAGATAATCAAATAAGTATTAAAACAAACAATTGTGCAGACATATAATTAGAACAGGAAAAGGTTCTAAGTTAAGCCAATAGAAAATGGTTTATAAAGCCCATTTGATCACAGCCTTTCAAACAGAACTGGAACAAAACACCAAGGCTGTTACTTTATATAATTTGGGATTATAGATCAGTGGAGGTACCAGCAGTGGCTGGAATGTAAATACAGGATGGATGCTGGGTCTGTTCCTCAGGGACGCATTTCAGAGCCTGCAAATGTTAACTGGACCCTTTCTGTTATGTCAAACAGGCTTTGGGTCAGGATCCATCACCCTCTGATGAGGGAGTCCCACAATTCCTTTATTTGGCAGCTTGCAGGAGAAGCAGAAGTAAAACATATTGCAAAAGCCAGGCTCCAACAGGAGTTCTGTTCAATTATGTCTTAACATTAAACTGTAGCTAATGTGCTTTTACCAGATGTCCCGATGAAATACTATTACAAGCTGGTGCATTGCATTAATTAAAGTGAAATTTCATAATGAATTCTTTTTTCAAGGCAGCAGGGATGAATTGATGACCTACATAACCTCCCTTTGCTTTCCAAACTAATGAAATGAATCCCCCTGGTTGTGGCAGGGGAGCGGAGCAAGCTGTGCTTTGCATCCCAGCTACACACTGCGACAGGAAAAAATCTGGGCACTCTCCACAGAGATTATGGCTTGCCTTTCATTGTGTCTAGCAACAAGAGGGAACTTTCAGAGGCAGGAGGACTCTCCATTAAGGCACCTTGCATAACGGGAGGCTTTTGAAAGCTCCATTAAAATTCTTGGACAGTGCCCTCACAGAGAAGCTGGGGGATAAGCTGGCTGACCCTCTACCTTATAAACTGGCACAAATGCACAGACAGTTAAATGCACATTTGTTCAAGTTTAAGAGGCTTAGGGTATGTCATTAAAATATAATCCACAAGGGACAACAAACATGCCCACAGCTGGCAGGCTCAGACCCGTCTCTGCGGCGAGCGTGTCGGGAGAGAAGCGCGAGGATCAGCATCACACAGCCCGTGTGTGTGGGGAGCTGATGGGAGGAGGGGAGGCCTCTGTTCCCAGGCATATGTTTTTAAAAGAGAAAATATGCCTGTGAATTCTGATTATGCCTGTGTTAGTACATTTTGATCCATGGTGGTTTGAGATTAAAAGCGATTTATGGTGTTGCTAAGTCTCAGCAGTCTATATTTCACTGAGCCATTGCAGTGCAATCAAAACAGTGCCTCTACCAGTGCTGGATTGTGCCAGTGAGTCCTAATTGCCTGAAAGATAATGGTGTCATTAAAGTCTCTTGCCTCTGTGAGCCTTGTACTCCCCGACAGAAAAGATGCTTTTATTGTTGGTTTCAAAGGAGCCCTCAGTCACTGCTAAAGCACATTGTCCATTCAGAGGTACTGGGAGGCTCCATTCTGTAGCTCCTTTATTTCTCAGCTTCTCCCTTCATAAGCAGTGGGCAGGCAAGAGCAATGGAGAGAAATGCAGAAAAAAATATTGACTTTTCAACAAGCAACACAAAATATAAATCAGATATGATTCAGTTAGACATCATAAGGGAAAGAATTGTCTAAGATCTTGCACTGGTTTAGGCTTCTAGCAACAGAAATGGAGAATGCTTATGTATAAGGAGACACACTCCACAAAAAATGCCTACTTCACCAATAATTTTCAAGTCAGTAGTCATTTTGACAGAAAAGCTATGACCAGCTTCTTTATTCATACAAGAGGCATGTGGCCTTGCAATTACACCTTAACTCATGGCCATTCTTCTTTCTGGACAATTTCAATTAAGAAATGACCTCTCCATAAAACATTCAGTTCTGCTACAAGATTTATTCCTGTCTTCATCTGGCAACATCTTCCTGAAAACCAGACAGACACTTATGCAGGTAAATTTATCACTTGTCTATTTATGGGTGTGAGTTTTCTTAAACAGAAGAAGGTTTTGCTATTATTATTTGCCTGTACTCTGAATCTTGTTATTTCTTGTGCTTTGAGAATCACCTTTCTGTTTGCTTTGCACAATGCCCTGCTCACTCATGGAGCCTGTCTTCACTGGCTCAGCAATACCAGACCACATACATATGACAGTGACATGCAGAGGAGCCTATAACAAGAGTTTTCTGTATTTGTGCCATCCAAAACTGAACAGAGATGTATTTAATCCCTAAGACCACAGCAGTGTCAGGACATGTCGTGTCTGCTGAGTACAGCAAGAAGCTTGGTTTGCACAGGGGCTGTAGTCCACCCAACCTGCTATCCTCATAAAATCCTTACAGTTAAATTTACACTCAGCTACCCTTAAGAGACTTAGGGAAGGCCATTATAACATAATCCAGAGTGCTCACCAAGGCATGCATTACACAAAAAATGCTTGGCATTGCTGCTGCAGGGCACTTTCAAGCAGAGAAGAGCCTCCACAAATCAGCACTCAGATAATTTTCCCTTCATACTTTCCTTCTCCTGGTCGGCCTTTCTCCTAGCTGTTGCTTTTACTCCTCCAGCTGTTATCTTTCCATCTTCTATCCATGTTATCCATCATGGTGGGTATAAGAGCCTTTCTTCGTCGCATCACATTTCCGGAGTACTTTGGAGTATTCTGTTGTAGTTTTGCCAGATTCTCCATTTGTTGAAGACTTACTGGCATTTAATGTTTTTTTTCTTTGCTGAAGCCTTTTGAATGTTGTATCTAAACTGCAGTTTTGCTCAGGGCTGTGCCTGTAAGGTGGCACCAGAGCAGGGGCTTTTTCTGAAGGCAGGAGGGGTCTCAGCTGGATGAGTTAGAGGAGCCTTTCACATGGAGGGCAGTAATTACATAGAAGAACTTAATGCTTCTTGCCTGAAATGTAAGTGGCAGAGGGCGAGTGTTTAAACCTCAAAACCAAATTTGGAGACTCCTCCTCTTCATACAATGCAGCAGCCTGGAAAGGGCCAAAGTGGTCATTGATAACCACACCAGAAAGCCCAGGGCAGCAGCGTGGGCAGCTCTCCCCAGCCTCTCAAATCCATTTGCGCACACCAGGCCCTGCCAGGGACTTGCTCTGATGCCCAAACCCTGGAAAATGTGAGCTCAGATCTTCATCTAGTGTATTGAAAATAGACAGAGTTTTACTTGTTTTTACAAAGAACCAGAGCACGAACAGCAGTAAACCCATGAGCCTTTTGCCTTAATCCCATTTCAGACACAAAAAAGAAACTCCTGCCTGACAGCCACAGCCTCTCTGGGAAAAGTCAGCTCTTCCTATGTTTCCCTAACTATATTTACTCTGCCATGTGCTGTCATCCTCCAATTCTCCTTGAGTGTCACTTGAAGAAAAAAATCTGTAGTGAATTATAATGACAATACATTGAAGATGGCTTACAGCAGAGAATGGCACTTCATAGCAGCAACTGTGACAAATCTGGGTTGGGAGAGAACATTGTGCATGTCCCAGAGATTAGAGCTTTTAAAATAAAAACCTCATTCGTGTTCCCTGGGGCTTTTTAATGAATTGCCACATGCAACAATGCCTTAAACGAATCATTGGTGATTATCCATCTGACTGTGGCTCAGTGATTACAGAATAAAAAAACAGGCAGCATCCTGAAAACTCTAAACCTACTTGAAGAGGTCTACTGATGCTAAGGATAGTCCTATTTAAAAGGCAAAGAAGTAGAGGTCACCAAAGGAGCAAACACCTTTAGAGAGGTGGGACGTCTTACTGTGGTTAACATTTCTCAGCAAGACAAAACTCCCACATCTGAGCCATGGACCAGTTGCACCACACACAGAATGAGGGCAATAAGTGCCAGTCAGATCCCAGGATGATTCAGACACCTGACTATATGAAACCCATGTTTTGCACTTCTAGCCAGAGCTAGAACAAGGCCAGGAGCAGCAGTACGGCTGGTGTGACCCAGAGGGAAGCGGTTCTTGGAGCACGAGGATGCAGTCCAGTGAGGGTTACAGGTCTTACATCAAGGACAATGGACGTCCTGTCCCATCCAGATATCTGCTTAAACACATCAACACTATGGCTTTTCCCTCTTGGACAGATATGCTGGTCACAGCATTTAACTCTGTGTTTGGCTTAGGGGTGCAGGGGAAGAGTCTAAACTACCACGGCTCCCTCTGCAGTTGCTGGGTGAGATGAGCTCCTCTCCTTTGTAACGCAGGCTGCCCTGTAGATCATGCTGCAGCAAAGTCTACCACTCTCCAGGGAGTGTACAGGGGCTCTGGAGACTATAACCCAAAATGCCTCAGCTTGGGCTGTGCAAATACACACCACAGCACCAAGTAGCAGTGGAGACTTCCAGCTCCCTTTTCCATCTTTAACCACTTTTCCAATGCCTGTGCACTGGCACTCTGGGACTCTCCCAGTGCTCCACAGTCTGTACTGCCCTAACCACTCCTTTGGGTCCAGAAGCATGTTTTAAAGCATCCCAAACTTGATTGCTCTGAATAGCCTCTGCACATACAGAAGGAGGCTGATGCATCCCAATGCACTGGGCTTGCTGCTCATGGAACACAGTGTCCCTCTGCCTTTCCCAGGATGTCCGGATGCCCAGCAGCCTGCCTGGCACTTTCCCAGATATCCACTAGCTCACTGCCTGTGCCACTGTGGAGCTGGCAGGTCCCCACACTTCCTCGACGTTCGCCCCGCATTCATTTTCTGTTGCTCCTGGGCTTGGCAGCTTCCAGGGTAAATCTGGGTCAACATCTTTCCATAGGATTTCTGTTCCCTTCCTGCCATGGCTGGCAGAAGGGGATGTGCCAGGACAGTACTGAAGAGCCATTGACTGATGAGGAAGGACAGGCAGGGAATGAGGGTTTTTTGGTTTAACTATGTCAAAGCTGTGCACAAACACAGACCCACAGGCATTGCAAGCAAATGTCAGTAACAATCAGAGGCTGATGTACAAAAATCTCTTGTTGTCTCCAAAAATTGCACAGATTCATTTAAATCCAGTGGGAAATTCAGTGTTTGTTTTTTTACTGTGATTAATAGCTATTCAGGTTTTCAAAATTTTAAGCCTTTATTCCTAATATATGTAACAAAGTAAGTTTAAAACAGACCACTTCAACTCTGAATGCTGGGAAACCCACAGGAAAAAACAGTCTCAGCCCTATTTCTGTAAATGTGCAGGAGGATCAGTATGAGTAAAAGCTCCTGTAAGTTCTCTCATGCTTTGCTCTTAGTAATTGGTTGATATTTTAGGAATGGAATAATCTGTGGAAGTTGCTTTCTGTAGCATGTGCTGCTAACCCTTTTTTTTTTTTCTGTCAGAAAATCCTTTTGAAATTAGACCCAACTCCTGGAATCAACCCAGACACTGCTTTTCAAGCCAGAAGCATATGTATAAGCATCATCAATCATGCCACTGACTCTTATCACTACTCTACATTCACTTTCTACCTGGTTTGAATTCCTAATTGGCCCTGCTGAGCAACTTAGAGCCCTGAAGAAAGTGGTGGAAGGGAGGTGGGAGAGAATGTGACTTTCCAGCTGGGACTGGGAGGGTTTTCTGCAAATTACACTGATAAAGTCTGTTTCCTGGGGAAAATAGACAAGAAGCAGTTGGCAACAGGGTGAGTAAGAGTTGGATGCAATGGGGTATGATGTACAAAAGTGTGTACAACTGGCTCAATTATCATCTGAGCAGTTGGCCTGGCAGCTGCTTATATCATGTGTTTCAGGCTCGTGTACTGCAACGCAAGCACACGAGGAGTCACTTGGACAGGAACAGGGTAGATAATTCAGGAGACAAGGCTGGGTTTCTGATTTAAGTACAGGAGAAGTTCTGGAAAAGGCAGGTGATTTCCTGTGCCACCTAGAGCAGGATTTCTCTTTCTCTCCCTAGGAAAACACTGAAGTTCTCCCCACCCTCTAGCTGTCATTTACAGAAATCTCTTTCTCACAGTAAGGTTGTCCCAAGCTGCCTAAAACCATGCAAATTGGGTGGGAGCAGCCTCAGGGACTGGTGACCCAGGACATGCTGATGGCTCTGGCCTGTGCAGGGAATGGGCTGCCTCCTCAGGCAGGGATGGTGGGGTGGGTCTCAGGTACAGCTCACCCAAACAGGGACTGGGGCTACCTCTCCATCTCAGGTGCAGAGTAAGCACCAATAGTGTGCACACAGAGCAGTTATTGCATTTGCCCCCCCTGCTGTCCCCCACCCTCTTCCCATTAAGCAGTCACACATGCTGCTGAAAGCCAGGGCAGCTGTATTCATCTATCAAAGCCTGTCAGCTTGAGAGCATAGGCTCTTCCCATTAATTAAGCAAATGTAATGTGATTAGCTAAGGCTGTAAATGTTTCTAGGCCCATTTAGGAAGCTACAAAACACTGAGCATCACCATCTCTTGTTTGCGTGTGCTCGTGCTATGTGGGATGCTCCTCTGGGGCTGAGACTTAAGCTTTAAAATTTTTGTGTGTGAGAAAAAATAGGGAGGTGTAAGAGAAAGCACAAAAAATGGGTCATGTAGTTCTAAAATTGCTGTTTGAATCTGAAGAAGAAATTAGTTTCTGTACTTTTAAAAGACTTTTGCCTACATTTTTTTTTAATGGATGCAACAATAACTGCTGGAAGCTGAATTTTTGGTAAGAATCTATATAGATCATTTAAGTTTTCTACTTGCTTTGATGAAAAATATATATTACTTAGCAGCTAAGTATCTAAACTGGGGTGCTTTAGGCTGTCAACCTGAAAGCAAATGGAACAGCCAGTGGGAAGTTGCACACAGAATAAGAAAATTCTTGAAGGAAATTTGAGCGTTATGAACTAGAGCTACTTAGGGATTTAAAGCTGAAGTGGGATGCCTAAATCTAATACTGTGATACTGAATGCAGCCCTTGCCAGACTTTCAGTGTGTATGAACTCCAAAGGCTTAAAGCTCTCCAGATGTTTACAGTCATTTTGATCTCTGGGTCTCAAAAGTGCTCCCACCCCATCCAGGCTGAGCTGCTCAGGAATGTCATGTGACTCTGCAGCTCTTTGGGATCCAGAAATTTAGCATTTCTTTCCCCAGTTCCTTGCACAGGCCTAGCCTGGTAGGTATGCACTAAGAATACCTCAGACAAAGGGGGGCAGCTTAGACCACTCTTGAGCTCCTACAAGGACTTCCTAGAGGCTGCATCCACACATGGACCACAGCAAGGGAAGCCCAGTGCCTGATGTTTCACCATCTGTGGGTTCTGTGCCAGCTCTTGAGATCAAAGTCTTGGCACATCACATACTTTCACGTGGATGTTAAAAAGCCCTCAGGACTCAAATCATGAGAGTCATTTCCTGAAGCTGAATTCATTTAAATGAACCATTCCATCAGACACTGACATCCTCTCTAAAATCTCTTATATTGATCCAAATTCCCAACTTTGTTTCCAGAAATCTTTGTTTCCAGCGTGGGTGAAGAAGAAGCTACCATCATGGCAGGCAAGGCAAGAACAGGGATGAATGCCTGGTAAGTTCTTTTCCAGAAAGGCAAAAAGCTTTACGGAGCCTGGGATAAGAAGGTGCTCCCTGCAATCCTTATCTCACTGCTCTCACAAACATCCTGGGGGACAAAGGGAGGAAAATGCTCCTTGAAATCACTTTAAAGCTTTCCCTGAAACGGGGCAGCACAGCAAAGAGCTGCTGCTCTCAGCAGTCAGGGCCAACAGAGAGCACATGGAGGAGTTTCATCAGTGGCACCTCACAGCCTGGTGCTTTCTGAGGGATTGCTCCTTTGACTGCCCCAGCCTCTTCCCAGGGAGCATTTCTAACTGCTGAGGTAGAAATGGAAGGGGGAAGAGAAAGCTGTTGCTCCAATTATCCTCTCATCTAGATGAATGTGTGATTAGATGTGAGGTTTGCCCTTATGGGGGGTCTGTGGTGCTTGAGACCAGACTGGGCTCAAGCCCAATCCCTGTCAAGAGCTGTTTGTGCAGCTGGGGCCACAGACACCCCTGGGCCTTTCTCTTACAACACATAGCTGCAGTTGCTAGAAAGGCAGCAGCAATGCCACATTTTGTGTAGTTTCCTAATGTTGGGATCAGCAAGAAGCAGGATTCAGAGGAGATTCAAAGACCTCTCATCAAGACAGTGCCTTGCTTATAGGAGTTTTTGAGTGGAGAAATTTCCCATCTCTCTTGGATCAAAAGCAGGGAAAAGGACTACCAGGCCAAGGAGCACTTAGACAATAGGACAATGCTGGAGTTTCATGTTTTGGGCCTTCACCTGGCTGTTAGCATAACTGAGAGTAAACAGATCTATTGAAATACGGCAGCATCTCCTGGCAAATCCTTTTAATGCTGTTAGACCCAGGCCATCAAAGGTGATTCCAGTGAGTGTAAGACACCAAAATATCTCCTCTGACTTATTAGCTTTCAAAGAAAAACAGGTTATCAGTCTGATTTCTGGGGGTGTGTTAGCACTGGAAGCAACACGGAGAAACCTAAGTGGCATTTGGACAAGGTACCCTTGGGTTCCCAGGCCTGGTAAAAACCATGGAAGCCTAATAAATGGGATGTTGTGAAACTCTACTAGGTGTCACTCTCCTTCTTCAGGCAAGATCCCCTGGAGTCTTATAATGCCCTTAAAAATCAGTGGTGCTTAGATGGCTGAATGCTTTCAGAAATCTGGCCTCCACCTTTCTCAGAAACGGGAAATTTTCCCTATGATTTATGCTATTGAGGTGTAGCCTCTGACAATAATAGTAGAAACCTAATTTTACTCAGAGGACTCAAAGAGCCTTTTTCATACCTCAGTTTGAGGTTGGCATTCAGTTAATGTTGATGTAATGTCTTTTTTAAAAAGACTGTAATTAAATTTACCGACACAGTCACCAAAGAGCCATTTATAAATTGTATATATAGCCGCAATTCAGCATCTGTTGTGACTATTTCATTGGGTTAGTCCTAACATCACAAGCTAATAATACTAGAAACAGGGCTATGGATAATTCACAAAGGACACTGCACTCAGTATATAGCTAACAGTGATTAAGTAGTCTGTGCTCTCAGAAGAAAGATAAGGGCCAAAAAGAATAGGTCCCTCGATAATATCAGGTAATTCTTTTATATGGTCCTTCATGACACAGGCATAAATCACAATAAAACCCATCTGCAGATCTAAGGGGTGAAATCATAAATCCTGCTTTATAAATGAAACCTGCACATCTGATAGTGTACATTGCTCCAGATTTACAGCAGCTGTAAATGATGTACAAAGGTTCACAAACCCATTTGCACTCCCTGGCTGAGGAGAAGGGAGGTGAGATTTTACTGGGAAGGAGAATATATTGGAAGATGCAATGAGAGGGACCATATGGGTGTGTGTGTCCAAGTGAGAAATGTGTCTTTTACACAGACTCGATTTTACATTTGAGACTCCCTCCTCTGTCCCCAGTTTCTGTAAATTCATGGTGCTGTGTTATGCCTTCCCATTCACTCCAGGTCTGACAGGGTAAATGCAGGTGATGGGGCCAAAGGCTCAGCATTTGCTGCTCACTGGAACAAACTGGGCTCAAATAAAACCTTTCATGCTGGCCAGCAGCCTGTGCCTTTTTTCAGGCTGCAGCTTTGCCTGAAGCAGGTGATACCCAAGTGATCATTTAAGCAAGTGCAGGGTGATGATGATCCAGCACCTTTCCTGGTCATGGCCCATCTTCTGTTCAAAGCTGGCCAGCTTGTCCAGCTGCTCCTTCTCCTCTGGGCACTGCAGGCTGCATCTCCCTGGCAGCTCCACCTTCCTCTGACCACAGAGCTGCCTCTCATGGGCAGCTTGGGGCCACTCCCCACTGCACCCACAACATGAAACATCTCTGGGGCTGCTCCCAGGATGGCAGGTTTGGGATTTTGGCTTGCCCAGCTCCTTGTGTTGCCGTAGCTCTCCCATGACTGCATTTTGCAGGGTGTGTACTTGTCTTTTCTGTTGGCAGCACAAGACATTATTTGCCTGGTGCTCTTCTGTGGTTTGACAATGCTGAGCACAGGGTAGAGGCTGACTGGGCACATTTTCTCACTTGTGAAATGTTGTTATTTGGATTCCCTCTCTTTCACACTGATGCCTCTGCAGGGGCTAACAAGGGTTAAAGTATCTGTGCCGGCACTTCCCTCACACTCTGCTCCAGCTCAGACAGTAAAACCAAGGCATGGTCCAAAATGTGTGACTGATTCTTTCATTTTCATTGCTGGGACTGGGGCCTTGGAAATGCTCTGGGTTTCCTATAACATTTGCATTTCACATTCATTAGGATATTTTCCCAATGGCACTCTTGGAGTTTGGTTTCATATACCCAAAGAAAGGTGGCCTTCCTCACACAGGCTTTTGCCACAAAAGTCTTCTCTAACCTTCATTTTTAGCACTTTACTGTGAAGTTCCAGTAAACTCTGCAGCCAAGGTTAGTGTAATCCAGCAGTGCTAACTTCTCTCCCTGTTTTGGTATTGCTGCCATCCCAAATTTACATTTCTAAATAATTGAGCCCAGCAGTGTTGCTTCTTTCAGAGCAGTTGGAGGTCCCAGGCGTGAGCTCTCTGTGTTTCCAAGTTTCATCTGTGTAAAGTTCAGCACCTCCTGAACAATCAAATACGTTCCTGTGTTTTCCTGTGAAATGCCTCAGGGAATGAATGTAACCAAAATGTCAGTCTGAGGAAGAAGTGTCTCCCAAAGAGCAAATAGTGCATGTAGAAATATGGACTCTGTTTCTCTAGGGGCACCTGCCAGAGATCAGACAATGCATATAAAGCTATTTGCTACCTGTCAGCTCCCCAGAAATCTTTCTTTTGAAGCTAGTAAAGACCACTTTATTTTATTACAGATTTCTTTTTTTTTTTTCTTTCATACATAAATATAACATTCTAGCTTTTTAACATAGCTTCCTAGGACAACTGTATCCATGCAGTCCCTCTGTGGTCTGCTGTGGTAATCTGAATTTCTTGTCCATATAAACATGTATGGCAGACAAATGGAGGCTTCCAAGAGAAGTTTCCATAAGCTCAATGTAGAAATCTATGGCTGGAGAGATGATAAAGTTATTAATGCCTCTACTGAGGGAAAATTGAGGGCCATCCCTCTGCTTGCTGATGGCTGATTGCCAGCTAGCCCAGTGTAGCTTCAGATCAGCCAAATCCCATAATGCCTTTTGACACGGCAAGAGGAAAAATACATGATGGAGGGCAAGGAGGCAGCTGGGAAGTTGGCTAGGAAGCCATATCATGAAGTGAAAGACAAGGACAAAAGAGAAAAAGGAGAGAAAAACATGGGGAAAATACCACAGAGAGGTGTGAGGAGCAAGGTGTGCTCTTTGGGATGTCCCAGGGAGCAGCAACAAAGAGATGGACTATTGCAGGGGGCAGTGCAGGAGCGTGGACCACAAACTGCCAGTGGGTTTGCTTCTTGTGGAAGACTTATTTCAGTGGTGATGGACCTGTGTTTGCATTGCCTCATTAGCCTCTACCTGGCCTCAAAGCCTAAAAGCAAGCAATGTGCCAGCTGCTTTTAGGCAAACTCTTTCTGAAATCCTGTCTGTGGCTCCTGGAAGGCATTCCTGAGTGCTACCAGGGCTTCTCAGACCCCTCTCCCCTGCTGTGAGCACCTGCTTGATATATGAAAAAGGTTGTGAAAATGATGGTAGTGTTTTCTTCATTCAGAAGGTTTATAATATATTTGTCACCTTTTCATACTGCCTTATCTCTCTTCCTTCATTCAGAAGGTTTATAATATATTTGTCACCTTTTCATACTGCCTTATCTCTCTTCCTTGTTGCTGTAGTGTCCATAACTTGGCCCTTTGTCCAAGTCAGCTGAAAGCTATTGGAATTGTCAAGCAATTCAGAACCAATTACTGATACACACAAAGCTGCTTTCCCACTGCTGTCTTCATCAGTTTTGCTGACATTTGCAGCTAATGAGGACAGAACAACAGAGGGTCTAAATCAGTTGTCTTCTATATTTCCAAAGTTTAAAATACAGGAGGGCTATTAACTGCCCCTTTGTGCCACTTTAATGATTATTTTATTTTATTTCACTTTATTTTGTTCTATTTTTTTAGCAAGCACTCCAAATGGCTCGCCCTAGGCCAGCAGTTGTGGTCAGGGCTTACCTTACTGCCTGGGGCAGCAAGGGCAGTGGGGTGGCTCTGAGGAGTTAAGTCTCAGTGATATTTCTAGTAGATGTTTGTCGTGGTTCCTCGGGGCTAAAGGAGGCAGGAGAAGTGCCCTGTGTTTTAGAAAACGTGAGGAGCAAGAAGGGGCCTCCCCAGCTAACAGAGCTGGCACAGGGCAGGTCCTGGTTGCGTGCCCGGGAGCGGCGCTGCTCCAGGTCGCTGCCAGGGACTGTTTGTGTGAGCTGCAGTTTGAAGTTGGCCGAGAGGAGCTCTAGGCAAAGCTCTTTTGTTTAGGTGCTGGCTCAAGGTTCTGCTTGGACCAGAGCTGAGGAAAGAGCTTTAACCCCTCCAGCAGCCCACCAGCTACAGCCAAGAGGAATCACCAGTGGTCTTCTGGGCTATAAAGCAGGGGGGAGGTGGGCTCTGTGACCCTGAGGGAGCTGTTAATTCCCAGGGGTGCTCATCTGAACTGCTCTTGCCAGAAATCCAGAGGATAGGATGTGTTGTGCTTTAAGGGCCTCTTACTATTGAAACTTGAAGAGCAGTGCTTCTTGTTTGTCAGTGCAGCAGGGATAACTCAGCTTGGCACCTCTTGGGACTTTTTCACATGAACATTAAGTACATGGTTTAGGACTTCCTCACCTCTCCTTCCATCCACACACAGTTTGCTGGAGGGAGCAGCTGCTCATGTCCCCCAGACAGCAAAGGACATTTGAAAGTGAGTTCTGTTACAGTTTCAGATATTAACAGATCTTTAAAGTGCACGTTTAATGCTGCTAACCCACTTCAAAGAGAAGCAGTACCTTCTAACCATCCTCCTCCATAACATCTGAAAGCTTTCCTAAATTCTTATTTCCCCTGAAAATTTGTTCACAGCCTTATAGACGTGTTGAGCATCTTAACCCTCCTGGATTTTCAGGGTGTCCCATCTCAAGAACTCAGCTGCCTGATTTCAACAGCCAGACCTGTTCCTTGTCTCTGTGCTCTGCTTTGATGGATCTGCTCAGCTTGTCCCTGACTGTTTGGATACTGTGGTTCTTCCTAATATTAGGAGCTGGCCAGGATGGGAGCACTGGACCTGACAGCTGTGGGCACTGTGGCCATGAAGGAGCAAACAAAGGCTTTTCTGTCTTGGGGGCTGTCAGTCTCCAGGCAGGGAAAGGATCACTTGCTGTTCCCTTCCCCTCCTGTTCCCTAAATGAATACAATACCCCATTTTAAACGTGCAAAACTTACCTTCCCCCACTTCAACTGAGCATCTGGGAGCTTAAAACGGACTCCACTAGTGAATAAAAAAGAAGCAGCTCGATTGGTTTTATAGCAGTAAAAGGGGGTTAATCACTAAAACGGCTTCTTCTGCTGCCATGGTTCAGATAAATGTGTTTAGCACAGCAAGCAGCCAGGGCACGCATTATGGCTCGTTCTGCAGCAGAGGAGGAGAGCTGCTCAGCCCATCAGCCCTCCGGGGCACAGCCTGCTGCCTGTGAGCACGGTGGCAGACTTCCTGCTGACTGCAGTGGAGCTGAGACTGTGCTGCAAATAAATATATGTGCTTCCAAAGGGTACAAGAGAGACAGATCAAACATGAGAGAGCTTTTCTGGTATCTAGTATGATCTTTTCCCTCTATTTCCTCCACGGATTTCCACAGCATTAAAGCTTCACTAAAAAGAAAGTGATTTAAAAATTGCATTTACCTAGAGCCTGTGACGATATGCAGCCATATTGCCACATAAAATTCATGTGTATTCTCAGCTCCTATTGGAAAAAAGCTATCTGGGCTTCAGTTGTGGCATCTGTAGCACCTGGGCACAGTGATATCCACTCTGACTCTGCCTGTGCAAGCCCTAGATCGAAAGCACCAGCAACTGGTAGCCAGTACCAGCTGACTGTTTGCAGCCTAGAGCCAAAGATAATTCAGGATAATTTTGTTAGTCTGGATGCAGGACTTGGAATATGTTAAATGAGTGGCTGTAGTCTGTATTTGTTCACACAGCAGCTGGAGCAGGGAATGTGAAGCCAAGGAGGGAAATGGGTATCACCTTCCAGGCAGGAGGGGAAATGCATGAAGGCTCAGTGTAACCTTTGGAGTCTAGAGTTTGGCTAAAACTTTAGGGGGGAACCTTTGAAATATAAAACATGAGGGGTTTTTATGTCCAACCTGTTGTTGGCATAAGGTAAAGCTGTTGGTAAATTATTGGTAACCAAATTTTGAAAGTATTGTATTCCATTAGCACACTGCTACAAACTCTTCAAAAGCAGTTTTATGGGGTAGGGAGAAAAATGCAAGATAGATTTCCATTTCCTGAGTGAATAACTACAACAACTCCTCCAGAACAAATACTTGCATAGATGGCTAAAGGATTTGATTTCTGACATTTCATGTGCAGCAGTGGCATTCACTCCTGCACAGCAGACTCACTGTTCATAAACACAGCAGAAACTCATCATGTTTTGGTACTTATTGGCTTTGGTACTGGCTTTTTGCTGTGATGTTATTTATCCATTTTTCTGGCAAACTCTCACCTAAAACCCATTAAGATGCAAGATACCATTAATGTGTGACTCTCATCTCTTGTCAGTTCACCAGGAGACAGCCACCACAGCCCCTTTCTTACAGCATGCTGCTCACTTGAGAGGCTTTCCAACTAACCCTGGGGATCTCACCAAATCTGCACAGGTGGCTGTCAGACAGCCACACCACCCTCCCCTTCTTCACAGAAAGCAGTAAATGAAATCTCTACTTATTGACTGTAGCAGACAAGCCATTTCAGGTGCATGAGGAAGAGAAAAGCCATTTGGTGGGTTTTCACTTCAGCAAAAAGCTCTCACACCAGCTGCAACCCTCAGCTCTGCTCTCAAGCCCTGCACAAGCCTTCCCTCATCCCCTCCTCTCACAGAGCCAGTGCTGAGCAGGGAGATGCTGTGTGTATCTGCTCTCAGAGCAGCTCTCTAGGCTGGTGGGAACTGACAGATGGTTGCTCTGAGATATTTCCAAAAGAGGGAAAAAACAGGAGCCTCTCAACCCACTGCAAGTCCCTTGTTCTGGCTGCATTGGTAAGGCAACGTGCTTAAACGAACCAGGGGAAGCAAATGAAGTAAGGGGAAGGGTTAGGTTAAAGTAGGTCTCAAATCAGAGTCCTCAAGGCAAATTTTTGTGTAATCTAAGTTTCCATTCTCTTCCCCAATTGCTCAGCCGTTGCCCAATTTATGAGGGGAGCAGACCCAAGCAAATGATAATCAGAAAAATCTTGGGAACTTTTCCAGGAATCAGTGTTTCTCTTTTAGCCATGGCATTCAGATTTCTTATTTCTTCATTTGCCGTTTGGTTGAAAGGAGTAAGCATGTCCCAGCAACAGGCACTGAAATGGGAAGGCCTGGTGTCTGTGCTTGAATTCCTCACTGTTTCTTGCAGAAGGCTGCTGACACTGTTGGATGCCTAGGGGCTCTGTCAGAGCTGTCAGGGGCTCTGTCACAGCTGCTCTCACTCAGGGCTGGTGCTGCTGCTTTGTGGTGAGGCACCCTTACCCTGCCCCACTGCTGCTGCTTCCCTCTTCTCTGTGCTGTGGCTTTTCCACACATCCAAGGCTTCCCCAGTTTGTCTCTTCCCAACACTTTCCCTGGCCTCAGGTTAACCCCTGCACTGCCAGGATCCCTAGATTGCTGATGAAGGAGGAACTTTAGAGATTCCACGTCCCTACTGAGTGCTTTGCCTTCCAGTAGGTCTCAACTAATTTGAAGTGGATATGGAGCTATTATAACCCAAAAAAAGGCTGTTAGTGGGGAAGGGGAGTTGAAGGACAAAATATCAAAACACTATGCCTTTGTAGCCCTGGGAAATACAGAGAGGTCACAACTCTTTGGGAACAGTATTATGCCACTGACAAAAGCTATTTCAGCTTCTCCTTCTTATTTTTTAATGATATTAAATAGCATTCACTCTCTCTCCTCGGGGCACATTCTGGATAATTCGTATTTCACTGTAAACCAAAAGCATTTCCACTAATCTCAGCAAAGACTGACTCAGTGGAAAGTAGGATTTTTAACCAGATAATTAGGGCATGAAAAATAGGGTGGTTGTCAGGCTTCAAAATTTTTCTCCAATATCTTTGCAATAATCTTTCTGCAAAGATGAACATGCAACAAAGGAACCTGCTTTAATAATTAACTCAACCCTCCCCTACATAAAAACTATGCTGATATCTAAATTAAACAACCAAAAGTCACTCTTAGAATGGCTACTTTGTACACTGATATTTGTGATGATGAAAACATGGTCAATTTCAACACCTTGCAGCGCTCCTCATTGGCAGAAATTTGATGATGCCTTTTATAACTGACAATACAAAACACCAGACTGCTCAGTTTTTAGCCATGTTACCATTTGAAAGCAGTCTTATGCAACAACCCTGTCACCCACATCCTTCTTCTCCCAGTCCTATCACTGTCAGCTATATCACCCAAATTTAAAACAACTGATAGGGGAGGAAAATAGAATCTGAAATGTTATGCAGTGCCCACATATTTCATTAAATAAGGGGAGAAGACAAATGCTATTAAGGACTCAGCTTGCTGCACAGGGTGAAGGGAAGGCTGGGATGGAGATGACCCTTCCTAGATCTAGGAGGGTCCATGTTGGAACTCTGCCTGTACATGAACCCTCAGGAACAACATGTCTGTGGACTCATTGCTCAGGCTTTGATGTCTCTGTGCATGGCTTTCTTCCCACCCCATTTAACATTTTAGTTGAGAAGGCATCTTCCTAATGTGGGCTATAATCTCTGTTATTTCCACAGATCACTGATGGGACCACCAACAAGCGAGTGAGTACATCTGGGTTTCTGTTCCTCCACTTTCCTCCCCTGTCAGCAGTAGCAACTCTTTCCTCCTTTTCCTACCCCAGAGAAGCATAAACACCATGAACATTGTGAGCAACCCTCATTTACCACCTCTGTTCACTCCAATCCTAAATGTGTTTCTATGCTTACAACAGAAATACTCCAAACACTCTTTCAGTGCAGGTCCCCGCCTACAAGACAAAGACTCTGAACAAGTGTGTGCATCCTTGCACAGACCATGTTGTCCAAGCAGGCCCATGCATTTGCTATGGGCCTTTGGGGACCTGTCCTTTATAGAGCAAGTGCATTTTATATGATGCTTACGCACCAGCACTTCACACTTCCTCCCCCACAGCCCCACATTAGTTTGCTCAGGTTGGTAATTCACCATTGCTTTGACATCTGGCACTCCAGTCAAAGCAGGATCTCACTTACTGAGGCTGCAAGGCAAGCACATCTCTGTTTCCCTGCAGCTTTGTCACCTCATCATGTTTCACAGCAGAAAGTTCATTGCTGCCCCCATGACAAGGCTCTTCTGCTACTGAGGAAATGGTTTCCCATCAGGACTGCTCTGGCAGCAAAGCCTGTCCAAGAAGTTTGTCTGAGTTCAAGCTCCCACCTACAGGTGCTTCACCCCATTCAGGTGTGCTAACCTAACTTTTTCCTGTAGTTATGCCCTCAAACGTTTTTTTTTAAGTGGATTTGCTTCTGGGAAACTGTAATGTAGCATGTCACAAAGATTCAACGATTCAACTACTCTTGCCAAGCAAGTAAGATTTCCTCTTACACTATACCATAAAATACTAATGCACACACAGCGAAGCCTGGACTTCAAAAATAATTACCACCACCACCACAAAAAGAAAAAAAAAAAAAAAAAAGCAATTTGGTATAATTTTGTATGTTTTGGATGGAAGAAAGGCTGATCAAACTTCTATTAAATTAGGGTTTACTCCTATGTTGCTACTAAATTAGGGTTTATTCCCATGCTTCCTACTCTACAATAAAGTATATTAATTTCCAGACCAGAATGTGCACATAGGAACTTACTCTGCCAAGCACAGAATGAATCAGAGGGAAATGAGAGGATCTAAGGACTCAGCTCAACTTTTCCCACTGTGCCCATTCACAGCTGCATTCAGTGGCACTAAGTCACAAGACAGATGTCCATCAGCCCTTCCACACATGACCCTGCCCCAGGAGCTCTGCGGTCAATGCCCCCAAACAAGACAAATCCTTCACAGAAGTACAAGAAAGTCAGTGCAGGAATGAGGGCACAGGTAAAGCAATTCTGTGTCTGAAATGTGATTTGTTGGGATCTGTCATCTCTTTTGTTGGAAATGAAATAATTATTTCAGCAATAACTGCTCTATCACACTATATATATATATATAAAAACTAACAAAAACCAAAACCTTGAAATTATATAAGAAAAACAAAGCTAGAAAAATTTTAAACTTCCACCATTACCAGCCTCTCTTGGGATCTAGCTGATTTTATTTCCATCACCTTCCCCAACCATGCTATGTATTATTTCAGTCAATTTGATGTTGAGCAGTGTGGTTTCCTACCCTTTAGGAGCAGGCTCTTATATTTGCTTTATAATTGTCAGTTGTCATTCTGTGTTTTTCCTGCTATCTGCTGCTTATGCTTTGGATTTCTTTCCCTCTCTTTGTTCCCAAATGCTGCAACTACAAACCAGATATCTGTAAACTTACAGCCATTCCTTCATTTACAGGGCAGGCACCAACACATCTCTGAGATCTGTCTGCAAGGATCCAAGCAAAAATCAATTCCAGACACACTGTATCAATTTCAGCACTATGTAGGAACTGGCAGAGTTTAAATCTCTTAGCTTTGTACATCTTGAATCAACTCTGCCTTTCCCTTGCATAGATACAAAGGCAGAATAATCTTCCTAACTTTGAGGGAGTTTAATTCAAGGGTACATCTGTCTAAAGAAATTAAATAGATGTGTTTCTCCCAATTCATACATTTTCTGAGGAAGGGGGAAGATGCAATCACTTCATTTTGACACTTCTAGTGACCATCAGCTAATTTTACCTTAGTCCCACATTCTCTGAAGGAATCACAATGGAATAAAACCTTAATCTTGTTCTCATTCAAGTCAATAAAAAATTCCCATTGGTTTAAATTAGAGCATGAGTGATACTGAAATATGAGTCAGAATTGCACAACTCAATTTTCATTGGGCTAGGCCTAAAGAATCTCCTTTAAACCACATACTCACTCAAGTTCCTCATGTGCAAAAATACTGGTTTACCAAATGAGTCCCCAAACCCTGACTCACTGAATTCCCACTGCAGTACTGTAAATATTACCTAGGGATTTAGAGATTTGTTCTTTCACCTTATAGCACCATCACTTTTTTCCTTCCCTAAGTCTTCTCCTCTGCAAGCCCCTACACTTTGCCCTGTGCCTTTATAGAAACAGCAAAAGCAATAAATTTTTCTTTCCCTCTACAAACATTATGAAGCTGCTTAATTATTAAAATGACTGTGTTGTTTCACTGGAGGGAAAAAGTCAAGCTCTGCATGTTCTAATTGTTTATTTTCTTCTCAGTTTCCTTGGCATAGGTTTATTTTTTTTATAAAAGCTTAAGCAAACATTTCTTCAGGCTCAGAATTCAAAAAGTTCCTAGTGAATTAAACGAGTTGAGACTCACCAACCTGAATCTTTCCATGCAGACATGATGAGGGGAGGTGATTTCATTTTATGGTAAGATGTCTGCAGGACATCGATGAATCTCTGGAAGTGAAAGAATATTGTTGGCCTTTCAAACCCCAAGAGTTACAGTCTAAAACCTTCTTGAATCTGTAGCTGAGCTACAGGCAGTGTATTGCAGAGAGGGTTTTCTAGTCAAGATGTAGCTGATGCTGTAATAAACTGTGGTTCACGAGATCTTTGTGGCTGCCAGGCCCTTGCCTGGGCCATCCAGCACAGCAGCAGCTGTGCAGAGAGGCTGTGCAGGCACAGCTTGCCACAGCAGTGACACAGGACATGGCTCCTGTCTGGAGAAACAGCTTCCTGTCAAAGAGCTCAGGCCCTAACTCTTGCCCCACATCACTCCTGCCCATGCTGGGAGCTGCCTGCAGGAGCTGCAGGCAGGAGAGAGCTCTCACTTCCCTCTTTATGAAAATTGTCATCACTAAGGTTTAAGCTCCCTTTCTCTTTGCCTTTTCAAGGCCCCTCAGGCTCAGCTCCAGCAGATGGGCAGCACAAACGTGGTGATTCCAGCATAGCTGAAGCCAGCATATGCAGGGGATTTGAGTGTGCTTCACGGATCCAGTCCAAATGTCAGCCAGCCTGGGAGGGGTTCCAGCCACAAATGAGTTCAGGACAAATGGCCAAAGTCTTTTTTCAGCCTGGAGAAAGTTGGCTTTGTGAAACATGCCCAGTGAAACCTGCACATATGGTAGCTTTAGCTGCAGAAGACTTCATGTGCATAATCCGCCTTCCCGCACTTCTGTCGCTGACAGCTGGGAGGTCACTATAATTATCCTGAATTTGGATGCTGAGCAGCACTCAGCACTTGTCTGTTTAGGGGAAGAGAGAAAATCTGTTTGCAAACGGCTTGTAGCTTAATGCCTTCAAAATGTGCCTGCCCCTTCTCCTTTATAAGGACTGTGCACTGGGAGATCAAGCAGAGGATTAATGGAGTGGATACTCATCCACTGGAGGTTTTGTTAAAGCTGAGTCACAAAACCCGATTAGTCGTTGGGATGTCCAGGCAGGATTAATTTGGGATTGGAAATAGGCTGGTAAAGAAATGCTGGGTGTGTTTCTCCTCCTCCTCCTCTGTCAGTGCTGTGAGAAGATTTCGTGCGTGTGGGATGTGGTGTGATCAAGTGGCTAGTCCATGAGGGAGGTTCTCAGCAGCAAGTGGAATAAGACATGTTACTCTCTAAGCTGCAAGGAAAAACAGAAGGAAGGTCACTTTGTTCTCTCTTTGCAATATTTACCTGCTATTTTATCAGAACTGCAGAATCCTTCTCTATTAAAAAATTATCTGTACTCTTATCTTAGACTCTTGATGAAGCTGGGCAATTTTTAATCAGAGAGAGATACACTTAAGGGGTTATATAGTTTCTCAAATTTTTTTCATGACAGCTAAGTCCTGTTCAGTTATTTATCAAGTAACACCCAAAAGGTACTTTAAGAAGCCCAGAAGGATCCAAATTTAAGGCCAAGAAGACAGCAGAACTGTCCTGATCTTCCCTACTAGAAAGAGAGCACATCCTGTGTGCACTACTCAGGTTATAGCAATGCAAATTTTTCAGGATCAAGAATCTTTTGGGATGGTGGCAATCAGAGTGGTATGTGCACAGTGTGCACTTCCAAGTATGTTCCTCAAAACCACATTTTTGTGTCAGTCCTTCCCTTGGAGGGCAGTAGACTGGAGGACCTAAGAGGATGGACATGACAGGTCAGAAGCACCGTGGTGTTCCACAAGCAACTCCCAGAGTGGCAATTTGTAGAAGAACCTCCTGTACCTGGGACTTTCTCCAAATAACAATTAGACTTTCCAGGAAAGTACACACAAAAGCGTGGTGTCGTGACTTCTGAGAACACAGCACTCTCTGCTTCAGAATTTGTCCTTAAAATGTACAGTGCCTTCAAACAAAGAGAACTGGGGCTTCATGCCTGTGTTTAACTCTGCTCCTACGCATAGTTACTCAATGTTCTTCAAAGTGGATGACATTACCTGCTCTCAGCTATGCAGGTGTACTGTGCAAGCAAGGAACTGTAACACAGAGCAGCAGGATGGCATCAGAAGGAGGGGTCTTTCATTTTTGACTTATTCATGACCCATACAGCTAATTTAAATTATTTGTATAATTCTGTTTAGACAGAATGTGTTGATGTTTTGCTCTCTTAAACCCAGAGGGCATTTTTAGGTGATCTAATATGCTATTCCAATGCTTTCAATACTAGTTCTTGGATGACCTCTGATCACAGAATCATTGAATGGTTTGGGTTGAAAGAGACCTTAAAGATCATCTTTTTCCAACCCCTCCATCTTCTAGTAGACCAGGCTGCTCAGAGCCCACATCCAACCTGGCCTTGAAAACTTCTAGGGATGGGGCATCCACAGCTTCTCTGGGCAACCTGTGCCAGTGCCTCACCACCCTCACAGTGAAGAATTTCTTACTTATATCTAATCTAAACCTGTGCATTTGTCTGTCAAACAGAAGTATTTCCCATAAAATCTAAAGGGGTACAAAACTGTAAAGGGCAGATTTATAGTGACCTATTGTTTGTACTTGGGAGGAGAGGAGACCTTCTGGGTTAGCACAAAGCTTTAGAAAACAGAGGCCTGAAACACAGCTCTCTGCTCTGATGTCTTCCTGCAACAGCCCCTGGAGGAAAGTATAATTTATGAAGCACTGAGCTTGCAAGTTAAATGAGCCATGTTGTGTGATCTGCGCATTCAAGAACGGGCTCACTTCTTACATGATATGTGAGATGCCGCAGGCTGCTCTTAGAGAAGCGAGTGACACTCCTGGACCAAGATGATTCAGTGTTTCTGCTTTCCAGGTCCTGCTATTGTGCAGATATCAAAAGATGGAAGAGGCACAGCATACAATGTTTGTTGTGCACTGCAGTGAATCTCTTCCCAGTCATACAGCCAAGTTTGAAGCTAAATTCAAATGAAAACAATTCATTTCAATGAAGATAAATTGAAGTTTGCAAAAGATATTTCCCAGAGAGTGCAACTGAGACAGATGATTTCCTCATCATCTTTGGAAGGAGAAGGTCACTTGGGAAGAGGTGAGTGAAAATTAGTCAAGAGTGCCTGTCCAACAGCCTTTCACAGGGAACTGGATCAGATTCAGCTTTGGTGGATGAAAAATAGCGAGATAGGCATTCTGTCAGCTGCCCTTTCTCCCTTCCTGCCATCAGGGGATTCTCTGGTACCAAGCTTAAGCCTTTCTCCTAAGAATAATTATCAGATAGAAAACCCTGTGGACTCCTCCAAATACCTTAATTCTTTCAGTGCATAAGGTGCTGCCACTGGGGGTGACAAGATGAAACCACCCCTGGAGAACTGACAGAGCTAAGCCCATGCTGCTTTCTGCCAGCTTGTGATCCACTCCACTCTCTCATCACATGCACCAGTCAATGCCCATGCCAAAGCAGACAAATGCCTCTCACTCACTAGCTGGGAAGTACAGAGACATCTTTTCCTGTTTTCTGGACCATAAAGCACAGGGAAATGTGCCACAGATTACCTGATCTGCTGGTGCGTTTTCCAGCAGAAACCCCCCAAAAGGTGGAAGGTAAGAATGACCTCTTGCAACTGCTGCCTTTTTTAGGAACAGTGGTGCCCAGGGCTGGCTGGCAGCTGATGGAAATGGGCATGAGTGGTACAGAGCCCAGCACCCAGAAGGTGCTGCAGGGGAGGGGCCACTGGTGCAGGGCACAGGTAAAATGCCAGGGGTCAGCTGGAAGAGGGAGGTGGTCATGTGTGCATTAAGGGTGAGTAAAATGGGAGAACTTATTAAAACATTGTAAGGCATTTCCCCTTGAACAGACATTCCTCAAGCAGAGGAAATGGAGGTGGAATTTGGGATGAGTTTTGAAACCATTCTTGTCTATAATAATGCAACAATAATCAATAATCCTATTACTTGTGCTTCCCCCCATGGTGATCTTACTTGGCACACTGACTTTTTGGAGCCTTGTGTCCAACTTTATCTACACAGTGTTTAGGGCTCTGAACACATTTGGTTGTTGCATGAAGTCCCCAGCTACTTTAAACTAGTATTAATTGAAGACCAGCATAAGGAAGAACTGAAGAGTCTGTTTTTCAAAAGAAAAAGTCTCTTGGACAAGTCTAAGCAGATCACTCTTCTGCTTAGAAAAAGAGAGTAAACCCCAGGTTAAACCACTGAAGAGCACATGCAGCCCTAGTGACCTCCTGGGAAAGATTGTGAATTGAGATCCATCTGTGTGTTGTTTATCAAAACATGATTATGTCAACAAAAATGCACTTATTTTTCTCTGCTGCTTTTCTGACAATCTCTTGTAATTACCTTGGTTTGAGATAGCATTTGATAGCATCTAGCAGCTGAACAACCTTGATTGACACCTCTGATTACAAGAGACTAGATGGTGGGAAATCTGAAATTTAGCTTTATTTGCTTTAGAGTACTTACTCTTTTTATACTTGTTCCAAAGCCCACTGGAGTCCAAATGAAAGTTTCCATTTCTTTAGGTTTTAGTTCAATACCTTTGCCAAAAGTCATTTAGTCACAGACTGACTACTAGCATATGGAATCAAAACCAATCTTACAAAGAGATGTTAAACAGTGTTTGTGGACAGCAGGGGCTCAGCATGGACTTTCACATGGGAGAAAGAGGCTCTCTAGGTCACTCCTGAGGTACTTTGGCAGGATAAAGAGTAGTACCACGAGTGCTCAAATGTTGCGTTGTCCATCTGGCACAATCACAGATTGATTCTTCAATGACCTCAATGCAGCAAACTTTCCCCTAACAAACCCTGATTCTGTTATTTCTTGTCTGGACCTAGAGTAACTTGGGAATGCAGATTGTTAGAGCTTAAACATGTAGTCTCTGAAAAACAAACCTGCAGGCAGGTTTTTTTACAGCCATTTAAATGGATTAACTCTAATACAGACAAAGTTGGTTACTCTATTTATTTCCCCCTGCCCTGTTTTCATGCATATTATCTTACTTCCTGCAATCCCAGTGGCATAGAAATCAAGCATCTCCTCATTAAAATTCAGAGCTGATAATTTTGGCATCCTCTGTGCAATAATCAGCTTTATTTCAGATTGCACATAGCCTACATTTTGTACCATAGACAACTTTACAGAGTAAAGCAAGATATATAGTGGCCAAATAAAAGATGAAAGGAGCAGGTTGAACCTTTCAGGCACAGAGGGTTTTTGGCTAGAAGGTCTGCCAGGACTACATTGTCCTTGTGGTCATTATCATAACAGGGTTTTTAGGTTTAGAGTTTTTATTAGACTTTCCCCAATACTAACAACAGTATACACACAATTGAGATCTTGATTTTTGTGTAAAATGGCTAACTAGTACTGCTCACATCTTTAGAAATGGTCCTTAAGGTTTGTAAATTTGCAGGTTAGAAAGGAAACAAGACTCAGGTGGCCTAGATCATGAGATGAATCAATTAAACTGGGGTACATTTAAGGGAGAGAGAGAAGTTGTTAGTGAATGAAGTCTGTTTTGGAAAAAAAGGGTATTTCTGTTTGGTCTTTGTATTGGGCTTTTTTTTTTTCCTCCCTATGTTGCCGGTTGTTCTGCAAATGAAGCTTTCCGGTTGTTCTGCAAATGAAGCTTTTCACACTGCTCCTGACTTACTGCATTAATGAGGATAGGCTTGGACAACAAACAGGTTTGTTAATTTCTTTTCATTTAAAATTTTTTTTTTGGTCTGCACTATAGTTTCTGTCTGTGTGTGCATTTCCATGAAAATTGTTCGTTCCCATTCTTCCTTAGCATGGAACAAAAACAAGTACCTGAATGTTCTCCAAGAGTACTCAGGAACAGTCTTCCTGTCCTGTAACTGGATGGAATGTTGACATCTGTGTGCATAAAATCATGGTATCAGAGGGATCTGTGAGCTATAGTCAGCTCTTGCTGGTTAGAGTGCTGTTTTGCAAGTTCTCCTAAACTTAAATCTGTTAACTTTGAATGAGTAAATCCTGTGACATAAAAAGATACATTTATTACAATTCTTTTCTGTGTTTGAGCTGTGGACACCATGACTCCTCACCTGGTTCTTAGATGTTGTCCCTCATCTGTGAAGTTGCTCTCTGTAAACCACTTTGGCTATCTGTAGCACTTGATATGGCTGCTCCTGACTTTAACATTAAATTATCTATGATATGCTATCCAGTGAGTAGTTATATTATGTGTTAAGTTTTCCTTTGTTTTTATGGGTAATATGGACTGCTCCTTCAAACACAGCTTCCAGCTTTTTGATTGACTCTCCAGTTTGGCAGGTCCCATGTGATTCTCCAGATGCAATTGTGCAATCAGTCACTGTTATCAGCTCCAGATTAGCAGGGAGATTGGTTTGCATTCATCAGAAGTATTCTTGGCATTTACCAACTTGTGTTTCAGAATGCGGATTATTGGCTATCCCTGTGTCTTCCCATGTGACATACAAATGTAAACTTCAGTGCTAATACCTCTTGCAGGTGTGGCCTAACAATCACAGGTCCCTGCCTTGCATATTCTTAGTCATAGAGTTTCATACTTGTTTATCTGCACCTAGAATTTTATCCTCACCATAGTCCACTTTCTCAGTCCTTTGTTTATATTTTAAGGTGAAGAATACCTTCAATTGGGGAAAAACAATGGTTTCTACTTTGGGTTTTATTAATAAATTGTTAGGAGGCTTGAAGAGAATGTAACACCACTGACACAACAGACTCTCTGAAACAAAACTGGTTTCTGCAAACCAATGCACATCTCCTTTTGTAGGATGCTGGATGGGTTGAAGTTTGTCTCTGGGTTTTTATGGTTATTTCTCCTCATACAGAGTTATTTGGAGGATATTGTTTTATACCATGAATATGCTTTATCACTTGAAAGGACGCTGAACCTGCGGTCCTTCACTTTTCAGTACTGAGATCTGGATGATTTTAGTTTTGGGCAACTCTTAGAAGACAGCAAAAAATTTGTTGTGGTGTGACTGTGGGTGGCAATAACATCAGTTGTGTAGATCTTCAGTGCTTATTTTAAAAGGTACTCACAGCATCTTTCTTTAGAGCTTACTTTCACAGATTGGGATGCTCATGCTGCAAGCCAGCTATAGGAAATTGTGTGTAGCCTGCACTTCATTAGGCATCATCAGCAATATATAATTGGAGTGGCAGTAGATGTATAAATGAACTTGATATTATGGTATCTGGATTTCACTTTAGCAGCTATCCTGAAAAAGCTATTGACCTGGAAAGCTAGTATTTGATTAAAGAGATGCTCATAAACCATGTAAACAAACTTATCTGTTTCAAAACAAATTTACTGCTTAGACAGGAACGAGTCTCTCTGGATGATACTGCTTTCTTAAGACCTTTTATCTGAGAGAGGATCTCTTCAAAACTTAATTTATTTGCAAGCACACAAGAACTGATCCAGTTATATATAAAGCTGCAATATGTGCAGTCTCAGAGATCTGTGCAGTCAGAAATACAGCTCAAAAAGTTTCTTAAAGTACTGGAAGATCCTTAAGTGACTGATGAAATAGAAAACATGGACTGTTCAGTGGCCGAACACGTTTTCCCAAGAAGAGTGTGTGGGATCAGACCCCTTCCCTCCTACACACTGCCATACCACAGTGCTAAAGCAGACAGATTTCACCTGGTTTGCAGGGTGGTTGGTTTATGGAGAACAGCTTTGGTTTACTGTAGCTGCTCCCTGCTTCACACACTCTGTGTAAGACTTGATCAGCTCCCACTCAGAAGCTGTTATTTTTCTCCTGTTACACATGCTGTCCAAGAAAAAAGCTGTGTGCTACAGCTATACGTGATCCCATCTTCTCATGATGACCTTTTCTGAAGTATTTTAAAGTAAGACCTCTGACTGAGGGGAAAAAAAAGTAGATGCCACTTTGAGAGAGGGTAAAAAAACTGTAGGCAGGTGTCTTTGAATTAGAAACTCAACAGACTGGGCCTGAGTCTCCAGCTCCCCACCAAAGCACTGGGCAGTCAGTAGGGTAACATAAAGAAAATGCTGGATTTCCAGTGCTAAAGAAAATGATTTGTGCATTAACAGAATGTGTCTTTTGTTACTGTTATCAGCATGAGTCTCCTTTTCCTAGACAGTAAAAATGTGGATCTGAGCTTTGGTAATAACACTGAATAAGACAAGTCTTAAACAGATTGAATTAATAGGAATCCAATGTTCCAAATAGATCTCACTTTAACATTCATCTTGCATTTTCTCATAATTTAATTCTGTTATTTCTAGTGATAGCTCTTCCCTAGAACTGGGATGTCTTTTCAACTGACTTGAGGCAGAGTGGAATCTCTGGTCTGGTACTACAGTAGAATGTACTGGTTTTTAGACTAGCTGGTATTCTGTTTGTAGCTTCCACAGCTTTTAATGAGACAGGAAAAATTACCCTTATCTGCAGTGATAAGGACCTTCCTGGAAGGTCACAGCATTTGTGAAGTAATCCAACCATGGAGTAGTGCTCAGTGACCACCTAGGCTGATTGACTCAGTGAAACAGCCCCAATTTCTACTTGCTTTCAAGTATCATTACCTTTGTAGTAACTTCAAATATTCCCAAGGTTAGACAGTATGATTCAATCTGTTAAATATTATACCACTGCCTCAAAGAATTGGCATCCTCTCCTTCCCAAGACACACTTCTTCCAATTCTGAAGGGAAATGGTGCTAATTAGCTGTATTATGAAGATATGACATCTTAATTCACTACAGTACCTTCCTTTTAGGAGAGCTAGCTAAATGCAGGACCAGAGCTCTTTAAAATAACTGTATTAGTTATAGACAGTGAACAATTGTCCTGGTTAACAGCTTGGCTCATGTGCACTGCCAAGAAAACCCAGGCTAGACAATGAACTTATGTTTGTCAGTTTTCATTTGATTTCATCAAATGACATCAAAATGGTGTCTGTAACACAACTAATGCAATATGGTATAGGGTCTGTCTGCACACTACACCTGAAGCAGTTTTAAATAGCAGTAGACTACTTGCAGAACCATGGGCTTCAGCATGAATTGATTTGACCAGATGCTGCAAGTGGTTTTGCTTCTCAGCTCTCTGCTGCAGGTATCCAGATTTTCTACTAGCACCCGTGTTCACCTGCTGGATATCACAGAATCAGCAAGTTTGGAACAGATCTTCATGATCATCCAGTCCAACCATCAATGTAGCACCACCATAGTCACTCCTAAACAAGGTGGATGTGTGTATTAACCTCAGCAGAGATTGCAAAGCACATTCAGATCAAGGATTGTTTGATGATTACGCTCAAAGGAATCCTGCTTGAAGGAAGGATTTTCTATTTTACTTCACAGGGTGCTCACTCTTTATCAGCTTCTGGTACATCCAGATAGAGGTGAGGGAGCTTGTACAATTAGCCCCCAGATCTGAAAATGCAGTAGCAAAGAGATAAAAACCTGCATTTTCCCTTTTCTGTGTCTGCTGCCACAGAGAGCCTGTCTGAGGTTTAGGCAGGTCTGGATCAGCAAATCAATACTTCAAAAACTCTGGAAAGAAAAGTTAGTCCCAGAGCTGTGTAGCCATCCAAATGACTTGCAGCCTCTTTATGGCTTCCAAAACACTAGTTTTTCATTCCCTGATCAGTTCCAAGCTGTGATATAGTAGGGAAGAAAATATCTTCCCAGTTCTTTAAAGACTCTCTGCTTTACTGTGATCTATATACCTGCCAATACCAACAACAAAATTAGTCATCTTTTTAGTCCTTCTTAAATATATATATATAAATACAGGGATTTGAAGGTTTGATTTGAGACCAGAAATATAACTACCTCTTCTCATGGCTGTGTTTCTGAATGTTTATCCTTTATTATGCTTGTCTACATCACCCATCTTGAGAGGAAACACAAGGTACTATCTTTAATAACATGAACATACCCCAGGTATAAGAAAAATAGTTGTGAATAGTTCATCTTTTTCAACAGAAGAGGTCTAACAAGGAGATGGGAACTTTTTTTTCCTACTACTTCTTATACATGGCTTTGATTATCAGCATAAGAATGCCATTCCAGCCAAACCTTGTCCGTAAACCTGATAGAAAGGAAAATGTGGTTTCTAATCTGCGTTAACTGAGCCAAAAGCAAAATCCTGGCATACAGGCAAAATTTGCAGTTGTGTTCCCCATCAGCTGGTGAGTGTGAATGTTCCATGGGTGGAACACATGGGACTATGAGGCACAGTGGAATGGGACATGCAGGGATATATTATCAATATTTGCTGTTACCTCCCCTTTCCAGCAACAGAAACTGCTGAGATCTGAAGAGCTGCACCTTCATGCTTTTGCTCAATGCTGTGTATGCTTCAATCCCACTGTCACTGTGCTATTTGCTGCAATTTGGAGATGGGCAACTTGCTCAGAATGACAGCTGGAAAGCCCATCTTGCCACAAGCTCTTCTTCCCCTTCAGTGCAGTTCAAGTACGAACAGGCTCAACCTTTTGGCACCTGTCAAGAACATTAAAGGTCACTTAATACAGCAATTTTCAATGCAGTTTGTGCTGAGCTGGAAGTAGTTCCAGCACAGGCCGTTGTAAGTCACTTTAGTACAGGTACTTCCTAGGCATATGTTTTGCTTCAGAGCATTGCACTGCTTCTGCATGTTCATTACTGAAGCACTGCATTCAGCAATACTGAAAAGTGGGCCAGGGAGCTGCTCTTAAAAGAAGGCTCACAAGTCATACCCTTCCTTCACAGTAGGATCTCCCCCAGATCAATCAACACATCTCACTTCAGGATCTTTTTGCCCTCTAACATTCCCTCTGTTCTTCATCAGACTTCTCTGTCCTCATGTCCTGTAAAACTCCCTAATGTCCACACTCCAGTTCCCTGGCTTTCATGATTGCATCCATAGGTAACTGGTGGATGATCTGTGTCCTGTAGGCTTTGGAATCTCTCTCCTCCTGCTGCTATCAATGCAACTCTATAGACATACATAGTGTAATTCCCTAATCCCAGACTCCTGCAACCTCTCTTTCATCTGACACCTGGGACATACAATGTTGCATAAATTTGTGCCAAAATTATAAGGTTCCCTCTGTTAAAGCTCATACCTAGAGGATGGATTGTGGAAAAACTTGTATAAAAGGTCAGATAAATCAGATAAACAGACTCCATGAAGTAAGAAGATGTTGAGGGGAGACATGTCTACATCTTGGGCTCATGGACACTCACTGACCACATTTACATTTCCACTTTGGAAATCACATGAGCAAAACAGACTGCAAGACCATATAAATCATTAAGCAAAATGAATGATTTTCAGTTCTGTATTTAAATGTCAGACTTTTTCCTAATGTAGCAACAAGGCTTCATACATACAGATTGCAAGTTAGAGAGGCAGATGATGGTAGGTACCTCTATCTTATGGTAAAATATGCGAGAGAACTGGATCATGTTCCTGAATGAGTAAGGCAGAGCGTGTCCTACAGCACCACCTAGCAGGCTAATTTAGAAGTGGTCCATATCCCTGGATCCATGACTGCTATGATGTGTATGTGCATTAAAACCAGGGCGCCCTTCAGTCTTGTTTCACTTTCCTTGGTGTAACAGCTGCTTCTTGAAACCAGAACCGCGCCAGCCTGGTGATTAGTAAAGCCGGGGTGCTGTTTCTCCAAGTTGTATTAATTATAAATCTCTTAAGAGAAACCATAGTAAGAATGCAATGCCAGATTTTTGAGGTTTAGTGTAAGAAATCTTTGTTTTCTAGATCTCTCCACCTGGTACAGACGCACCTCCCAAAGTCAGATTTCACAAACCCACCCAACCTTTTCTCTGTATTCACCAGCAGGATAAGTAAGTCTCAGTGTGATGAGGGATTTTTAAAGACTGAGAGTCTCTGGGTATTTCAGTTAGTGGGAGTCTGTTGTCTGTCATCACCTACATACAAGTTTTCTTTGTGCATCTGCATGAAGTGTGAATACCAATGCCAGCTTACAAATTGTAAGTTTTGGCAGATGATGAAGCTCCATGCTGAGGCTGCAGAACAAAGACTGTAACAGCTCTCTGCTGATATAAAGAGGGATGTGAAGTTTTTTAGGTTTTTTGGTTGGTTGGTTGGTTTTTTGGGGGTTTTTTTGTTTTGTTTTGGTTTTTGTGTTATTTTTTTTTTCTGGCTGCCTCATACCTTGTTAGAACCTTGGCACTTGTCAGAGCTTTCAGTGCCCCCATTCTGCTTGATAACCTAGCAGAAAATGATGCCTTTTTGTCGGTTACCATGTTTTCTGCTAATGGTGAGATAAACGTGATGCATAAGAGGGTCTGATGGATGACAGAGCTGGCAAAAAGTGTCTCACAGGGGGACAGGTGAAAAAGATGGGATCTTTTCTCTGACTTCTCCCTTTGGGTGGCAGCAAACTATTCACCTGCCTTGACATACTGCATAAAACCATAACCTAAGGGTAGAACTGTGCCCTGTCACAAAGGAGTGTGTTTTCTTAGCAACCTGTTTATTGGAAGTTAAAACCAAGGTTCCAGCTTCTGTTCACAACAGGGTATGCCTAGCCAGGCCTGTTTAGTACTAGCATTTCTAAAAATCAGGTCATCTAGTGGGAAAAACATAGGATAAATTTATTCATTAGGATACTTTCATGAAAGTCCTAAAAATCCCCATGAATTTGAATTAGAACTCCTAAGCAGTCAGTTTACAATCTTAATCCTTTAATGTGAACTCGAGTGTCATGCTAAAATGTCTGGGAACTAAACCTTTACTGTAAGAAATGCTTCACTCAGGGGCTGCTGCAAAGAAAGCAAGATCTGTCAAAATTAATCACAAGTAGAAAGTAGGAACAGCTTGCTTTTATTTCTATTCTGTTGCCTCTCACCCAGCATAACTTCCATTTGGATAGTGAAAAATTATTACCTTATGACTGCCTGGTGTGGAGGAACACTTTAAAACAATCATCCAGCATGAGTGCAAGCTTCCTATAAATGAGACAAACCCAACCTTTCACGATCTCCATCCCAAATAAAGCCCTAACCTGGCCAAAACCTATTCTGTATTCTGTCTTTGCAAGGACAGCACATCCCAGGGGCAAGGCTGGACTTCCCAGAGCTCAGCCCTGGATGCCGGTGCTGCCAAAGGGTGCTCCCCTGCCACCCACCTCCTCTAATTCCACGTCTTTCCAGGGCCTTCGGGGTGCTCAGGCTGTAGATCAAATCCACAAGGGCTTACTGAGAAACCACACTGGCCATATGCTTTGAACAAACAATAACTGTAAAGCAAATTTTAAAAAATCCCTGCGTATGTTATTTTACCACAAGGAATGACAGATAAATCCTACACGATGGATGCCAGCTCTGCCACTTGCTGCCTTAGCGGCAAGCATTCCTGCCCTGCAGTGGAGAGAGCTGAATTAACAATACAGATGTAAAGTATTTCGCAGGAAGAACGTTGGGAGTTAGAACACAGAAAAAAGTCATAAGGCGGGCAGAGAGCGGCAGTCCCTGCCTCACGCTGCGGCTGCCCTTGGAGGGGTAGGGGGGGGGTGTCTCTTCCTCTTCGCCTGCAGGGGCAGAGGGTCGGATCCTCCCCTCGGTGCGTTCGCCCTGAGGCCAGGTTCAGAGGGTCGGACCCTCCCCTCGGTGCGTTCGCCCTGAGGCCAGGTTCAGAGGGTCGGATCCTCCCCTCGGTCCGTTCGCCCTGAGGCCAGGTTCAGAGGGTCGGATCCTCCCCTCGGTCCGTTCGCCCTGAGGCCAGGTTCAGAGGGTCGGATCCTCCCCTCGGTCCGTTCGCCCTGAGGCCAGGTTCAGAGGGTCGGATGCGCCCCTCGGTGCGTTCGCCCGAGGCCAGCCCCGGGCTGTGCCACTGCAGCCACACCCGGCCGCTGTGAGGGGAGCCGAGCCCCGCCCGCCATGGCGCCTCCGCCCGCCCCTTCCGCCCGCAGCCCCGCCTCGGCCCGGGACCCGCGGTAGGTGCTGGGCGGCCGCGGGGCGGGGGGGCCCGGGGCTGTGCATTTGTATCACTCTCCTCTGCTATGTTTTTAATTTCGTGACAGCCGGAGCCCTGGAGGCGGGTCTGGCCCGCGCCCTGTTTCCTGATGGATCGTGCCTTAAGCTGGGCTTTCCCTTCGACTACGTGCGATCTTAAAGCAATAAATTCAGTAACACACACGTGTTATGGCCAAACCTGCCCAGATATCCCTCATCTGAACTTTAGCTGATGCAGATCTCTGAGTTCAAGTGAGAATTAAGTGCTTGTGACACCGCAGAGATAGAAAGTATTTCAGCATGTGGGGGAGGGCGCCATGTAACCGTGGCTTCATGGTTACTAAACGATTAAATTAGCAGGATATGGGCCACATAAATTGCCTTGCAGTTTCCGGTTGCTATCCTCATACATAAATTGCACAAAGTTTATGAATAAAATAAAGATGTTGTGCACGGTTAGGGTTGCAGTGGGATATCTGCAGGAGCTGAGCATCTGCACTGAGCCCTGAGGAAGGTTTGGAAGCATAAATGCTAAAATGTTTTGTGGGCAGTTTTCCTTTTATTTTCCTGACTATTAACTATTATGAGAAAACAAATGTGGCATTTCCTGCTTACTTTTGCATTCGATGTGCACTATCACATTTGATCATGCAAGGAAGGAGTTTTTATTAGGTAATGCAAGAAAGGAGAGTGGAGTTTTCAGTGTGGTCTGTCCTTCCCCACACGGGTATGGATGGAAGCTGAAGAGGGACTTTTTCCTTGAAGCATTTCTAATCTTAAAACGATGTTATTTGTCTCCAGTGGGAGGCCATTCTCTGACAGGAGAAACCTGTGAAGTCCCTGCCTCAGCTTCACATGAGGATCAAGTGGTAGGCTCCCTACAATCATCCCCTTGGAAGTGCTTCCCCCTGCACTGTAAATGACATGACCTTTTCCATCAGATCTAAGTACCAGATTTGCTGAGAGGTCATAAACTTCAAAATGGTCCTTTGGTATTAAGTACTACCATTTTCTGGGGTTTAGTTCTATTATCAAGGAGATTTTCTCCTGAAATTTGGTTTCATCCAAGGTCTTGGCTCTTTGGCGTGTTTTTCTTAAATAAGATTGTCAAAAAAAACCCCACCTCTGTCTTCAGCAGAATATAAGAATACCACTAGTTATTACACTAAAAAATACATATTAAATTACTGTATGATTACATACATCATTGTTTTTATTAAGCACTCAGTGTGTGTTTAGTGCAGCATAAATATTAAACAAGATTATTCTCCCCCTGGTGGGTTTACAGTCTGAAAGATCTTCATAGGAAGGAGTAGTAATAACATATCATTAAAACACCCCTTTAAATTAATCTCTTTTTGTTTCCCTGTGGTTAACTTTCATTTGCTCTTGACCATGACTGGTGTGTCCTGGCATGTTCCTGTGGTGCTGTTTGATGATGTTACAGACCCCAGTTGTCCACTCTGCCCCTCTGTGAGAAGTTCTTGTTCAGCACATGTGGAAGGAGAGCATGTGTCCCTGCTTCAGCTGCTGCCACACAGAGCCCAGCAGCATAGCTGAGACCCACCTTTGATGGCACTGCACGCTCAGACTTTGGTTGTATCAAAGCTCAGTTCCCTTCTTCCACCTTGGCTTTCTGTGAGGACAGCTGGAAACACTCATGTCTTTAACAGCTGCAGCAAGATTCTGTGAGGCTCATATGTGAAAGCCCTGAGAGAAGAGACTCTGCAAATGGAAAAAGTGGTGCCCAGTTTTCACTGATTTCTGCTGGATTTAGGTGCCTAATTCACTTTTATACCCTCCCAGTAGGATTTTTCTAGGCGGGAATTTTGTATCCAATAGAATTTTTTTTAAGAGGAAATTGGAGCTTTCCTGGGAAGAGCATGTAATACGGCTTGGACCATAAAAAGAACTGATGTTTCCCAAGGGAAGCATGACTCTTGAACTGAATGAGTTGGCAGGTTTGAAAGTTTTGAAGTTTATTTGCTTATTTAAAGAGTCATAACATAGTCGTAGGCCCTGAAACAATTTATCTTCCAGTTTCTGCTCTAGACTGAACATAGTATTTGTCAGAGAAATTATTTCAGAGTCAAATTTTTAAAAGTAGCTGCTGAAAGCATGCTGCTTTCTGAAAATACCTTTTTGCTGAATAAGCTCGAACCACTGCCTGGGAGTTTAAATCTGAAAGAAAAGAAAAAAAATGTATAGAAAGCACATACTGTTTCTTGTTGGTTTTTGATTGTTTGTTTTTTGTTGGGTTTTTTGTTTGTTTGTTTTGTTGGTTGTTTTTGGGTTTGGTTTTTTTTTTTGATACTGAGCTTGACTATCCATGAGAACAAACTCCTAAAGGAATGTTCTGTCTCCTGAAATTTTTCAAATCAAAATGTGATCCTGTTTGGAAAGTTGTTGTCAAACTCAGCTTATTGAATTTAGTATTCAGGTTACTGATTAAAATTTTTGCAGCTGTACTGTAGAGGAGGTTGGCATAGACTGATCTAATTATTAGCTCTTTCTGACCTCAATACCTGTAGACTGTATAGTGGAAGGCAGGACTGGGATTGTGCTAGCAAGGACTAGACAAGTATGTTGGGTAAATACAGGGTATGTATTGATTGCTGGGGGAGGAGGAAGTATGGTGGCTTTAGTATTGTCTTTATTGTGGTAAATTATTTACTGGAGGAAAGGGAGAAGTTAATTCTTCATATCAATCATCCTGTGTTGCAAGGCCCAAAAAATTGTGTATCTCTTCCTCTTGTAAAATTGTTTTGCGTTTTGTTAATGTAAAAAATTGTTTCTTTGGTTATTGTGCTCTGCTTCTTCTCATGTTTTCTGCTTTGGTTGTTTGGGGTTTTTTTTAGCACTAGAGAGATGACAAGCCTATCTATGCACACTTTAATTCCTGGTTTTGTGTTACAAACAGGTTAGGATTTGACTATGGCAGTGCGGTTCCTGTGGAAGGCATCAGTGTGGTTCAAGAAGCACAAGATCACTGTGTTGGCCGTTTCTTGCATGGGACTGCTTGGCACTAACCTTTCCTATCACGTGTTTCCTGAGCAGACATTCAAACTGCTGCATGAGTGCTGGTCAGAGGGGCAGCCAGCTGAGCTTTCGGAGAAGCTCTGTGGTGTGTTTCAGGATGTCCTTCAAGATACTGGTGTGAAGTCCACTGGCTCCTACAGAGCCTTTGCAGCTTCTAGCTTCCACCCTGTGAGCGCTGGAATTCCCTGGCTGCCTGAAGGCTGTTTGGTGGGCATCCCGCCTAACTTTGATAGCACAGCTGAGGATAAAAAAGGAATAGTCAACCATGTTATTGTAATAAATGGCAAGGAAGTAGACTGGGAGAGCAGTGAAGGTGTGGCTTTGAAGGAAGCTCTCACGTTTTCCCTTAAAGCTCAGAAGTTTGCCATTGCCAGAGAAGTTGTGTACTTGCAGAATGGCAGCCCTTTAGCAAGTGCAGTTGTGGCTCCCACTTGCTTGGCTGGGACGGTTGTCTGTGGGAGCGCTCTAAAGCTGCTGCTGGGGTTATCCAGGGGCCCTGTGATCCTCCGGGGCCTCTGTAACCTTGTCACTGCCATGGGAGGACTGCTCTGCTACTATGTCTCTTCTGATGCCATCACCTATCAGCTGGACTGCAGGGCCGACTCGAAGGCAGCCAGGCTTTCCAAGGACTATGCCAGCGGTGGCCTTGAATTTTATGATAAAATCTTGTCCCGCAACAGGATTTTTCGTGGTCTGATGGGCAAAGAAGGGATGAAAATGTATGCCCCGAGTGGTAACCTTTTCCCAAGGCACTGGTTCAGAATAAAGTATACCCCATACACTTACCGGAGAACTTTGATTCTTAATATTTTAAGAGAGCTCCAGGCATCTGATGGGAGTGCTTGAATTTTAAACTTGTGAATTATGTATTTTGGAACACTGCTGTGCTGCTTTTTTTCTTTTTTTTTTTTCTTCTGTATGTTCATTAGAATTTTGGGGTTTATTTTTGCATATAGTTCAGAAAGAGTTATTGCACGTTTCTTGAATAAAGAATTCTCTCTTAAAATATTAAAGACTTGCTTCCAAAGTGCTCAGTTCTGTGTGCATCTCAAATCACAAGACTGCTGAGAAGGGAAACTTTTCAGACACTGATCTGGAAGTTCTGCTGTGCTGCTTTGCCTTCCTGCCATTTCAGTCTGGCAAATTGCAAGGTGCAAGTCCAGCGGAGGTTTTGGAATCATTATAATTTAAACTGAGGTGTTTGCTCTTTCTCCTGTGGAACAACACAGATATTTTAAAAAATGGGCCGTCTGTATCATGTGGTTACATAAATATCAAGACAGAGTGTTTCTGTTCTGTGTAAGTTCTTGTGCTGTGTATATTCTTATGCTGCAGTCACCATTCTTCATGGTGAGACATTAGTTATGCTGCAATTCCTACCAGTACAGACAGTTTATTACCAGCACCTGCATAATTTGCTTAAATCTAGTTCTGCTCTCTCTGGTACATGGCGACTGCAATGTCACTGTGAATGTTCCCCAGGAGTGGTAGTGGGTAAGAGGACTGTCCTGGATTGTCTTCTCATAAGTAGGATAAGCATGTTGAGAAAAGGTTTTTCTGCTTGCTTTGGTAGAGTTTTTTGTTTCATTTAAAAATACGTGTAGATGTATGTCACCTGTTATGTCAGTGATGGCAAGGTATGAGACATAAGTCTGACATTTGGTGCAGAAACTGGTGAGGTCTTGGATGCAGAGTTGCCAAAGGAGATTATTCTCCTGTATCCAAAGGAGATTATTCTCCTGGCTCAACAAGATTTTGTCTGGCAGGCCAAGCTTTGCCCAGGATTACTTATCTTCTGGAGAAGTCTTTAGTGCATGGGCAGTAAGCTTTCCACTATAGTCTCACCTTGATTTTCAAGGTGATAGTTTTCAAACTTTGTGGTTCCTTCTTTCCTATGTTTCTATTGCTGTTCCAGTAGCTCTCCCTGGTGACGTCAACGTAGTTCTCATCTCTGTCGTCATTCTCACCAGCAGCTTCTGTTATTTTTTGTCTTCTCAGTCAGAGATGTGCTGAGTGTCCTCTCTGCCCTGGCTTTGTCCTTTCTTCATCTGCCTCAATAAGAACTGTCACACCTGTGTTTGCTCAACGCATTACTGAGTTCTGTTTCCCTTTTGAATCACATGGTGACATAAAATTGATATTCTGGCTGCTGCTGAAGCACTGCTGTTGCTTTCCATTGCTGAAGCCATGTGTGTGAGATGTTTGAGTTTCTGCTGAAGTAATCTGTGCCATATGCTTCTGAAACATCACCTATTGCTTGCACTTGTCCTCGGCAGGTCATGAGATGTCTCTCTGGTGTTTTTCTGGCTGTAAGGCATAAGGCTATTGTTTTTGTGTCCTTTTGTGAAAGAGTGATAAAATTTCCTGGTCTGTGGAATAAGAAGAGACTTTACTTTTAGGCAGGGGTCTTTAAAAGCTTTGAGCTTTTTTTTTTTTTTTTTTTACTTGTCTTCCAGATAAATCCAATATAAGGCATCACAGAAGTTTGTTGGTAGTGACATAGGGACTCAAGATTGGAATATAATTCCTGGTTTATATAGTCTGTGAGTTTATTTCATCCTCCTGTTACTCCTTCAGACAAATCTAAACTCTGTGAAATATTCTGAGGGAGAACTTAGCCCCTTTAGTTTATGTGGTTGAAGGAGCTGCTGCTACATAAAGAGTGCAGAGAGGAAATCAAGGCCTTCTTGGAGATTTACAACAAGTAACAGTTTAAACAAAATGAAATTAAAGTTATCTGCTTGTCTTCTATCACTCTTTACCGTTGCTTTTCATCATGATGCCTGCAGCTAGTGTGGTTATTTGACATTGTTGGGGTGTAAAGCCCCAGTGGTGCTAATGGGTTTTGCAGCTATGCACTTCACTAGACTCTTGCAGTGGGATTCTCCAAGAAGCTCCATGTATCTATAAATGCTGGGTCCCATTTAACCTTCTCTGAACTGGCTGTGGCACATTGGTGTTGATAAGGAAGGGCTGGCTAGCACTAAGATGCATGACCCTTCTTTCCACAGACAGATTCTTGCCAAGGGCTTACACACCTCCCTCTCTATACAGTTGAGCATAGTGTCAATACAGGGAAAACAGGAACTGCAATCACAATTGCTTAGTAAGATTTCCCTGAACTTTGGGAATGTGCAGGTAGTCCTGGAAAATATTTTTGTGTGTATGTGTTGCCAGGTAATTGCTGTGTGCAAGATCACCCGTGCTATTTGGCAAGTAAGGATAGCACAGCTCAAATACATGGCCATGACACTACTCGTGAAAAGTCTTTTATTATACTGCAGATGTTTTTCTGTAGGTAGAACTATCATTAAAATCAAACGTGAACTCTACATACTGGTAATAAAAATGGTCTGGTTGAGAGTATCCCAGAATTAAAGGTGGAAATGGAAATGTTCCATATTAAGAATGGTCTGATGTAGAAAAGCAAGTTCATTCAATGGCCCAGAAAAGGCCAAACAGATCAGTTTTCAGTAAATCGTGTGATATAGCCTCCCCCAGCTCTGAAGCTGAAAATCTGAGGAATTTGAAGAACTTGTTTTAGTATTAACTGGCTTGTCTTTTGCTGCTCAGACAAGGCACACTTTGTATAAATTTTTGTGTAGAAAAGCAACAAAAATGTTAAGCTAAAAGGAATTGCTAGGAGATGTAGATAAAAGAAGTCTAAGTCTAGAAACTGTAAAAGCAAAGATGTCAGTGGAATAATGAGCTCTCATAAAAATGGATACTATCTACAGATATGAACCTCTCTGTCTGGTGAAGTGATTAAAGGATGAAGAAGTATAAGTAGCAAATGACCAAAATGAGCTGCTAGTTTAAATTTAGATAAAATCTGGTTTAAAGAGGGATTTGCTTGACTGGTTTATTTGTGTTATTATCCTGAATGTTCTATGTAACCGAAAAGAAAATGATCCTTGTAACTTCTTTTTTATATAAATGCAATTCTTGCTGCTTCATAAAGCTTTAGTGGGTGATGCTGCAAGAGATGAGGGTTGGTCACCAAGGTGCTTTGCTCAGAATTCCCACTGAAGTGTAAGAAATGTACTCCAGGACCTGACTCACCTATTTCTTTATCCTAAAAATTGCAGTTTCTTGTTGTGGAGGTATTTTCAGCTTGTTTAATGGTCAAAAAGATAAAGTTGTCTGAAAAGAGCAATATTGAGACCTAGACAGCTTTCTTGAAGACAAACAAGTGGAAGTCACCTGATTACAGCAATTTCAGAATCAGCTGCTATGGGTATCTGGCTTCTCTAGCAGTTTACAGAAGCAGGAGCTTCAGAAAGAGGGAAATCTCCACCCAGGTGGCACTGAGTAAAGCATGTGGACTTGCCCAGAGGAGTTCAGTTGAAGGGCAGTGGTCCTTTAGAAAAGAGCCTTTTTTATTACAGTAAAGCACTGCTATCACCCCATTTCACATTAAAGTGGTTTCCAGAATTTGACAGGTAAGATGGTGAGAGAGCTGACTGCAGAGCTGTGGAGCTTCTTGCCCTGCAGGGAAAGCTGGTGGTGTTGGGAGAAGTGATGCTGAGAAGAGCCTACTACTGTTTTGCCCTTGGCTGCAGCAGTTGTGAAACAACCACAGTGACAAAGTGTGGCTTGCATGGGTGGGGTGTGAATTTGAATGTATGAATCAAATCATAATGACTGAAACACAAGTGGCTTTCACCAGAGGAACAAATGCAGAGGATCCATCAAGGAGTGCATACTGCTATGTGCAGAATGTGGACCCTATCCTGCAACTATGATCTGCTCCTGTTCACTAAAAGCTCCATGTAGCAAGTGTGATTGCATTCATATAAAAATCAGTAAGTTGCAGACAATCTGCTATCCATGCATCCAGTCTCTCCTTGATTTCACTCATCTCAGCTGGAAGTCTATATTATTCTGCCTTTCAAGCAGAGCAATGCTGATGTAGGAAGACATACTTAAGATCTTGGAATAAGGAGGGCACCTTCAGGGAGAGAGAAATTTGGTTGTTGTCAAAACCAGACTAAAGAATAGAAAAAACTTATTATTCTCCAGGAATTGGTATGTTAGACAAATTAAACTGAAGGCACTGAAAAATGGCTTATGGATGTTTTGCTGGGCATCTTTTTCACTGACAATATATTGGTTTGTTAAGTTGAAGTGAGTATATTTGGGCTGCTCAAACTGCCAAATCTATAAAGTGGAGAAAATTACTAAAATTTGGCCAGAAATCCATCTGTTTTTCCCATCTGGAAAAGTACAAGCCAAACTCTTAAGCTTCGTAGCCAGAAATGAACATTGAAATATCTCTGCAGTTGGAATTATTTACTGTCCTCAGTAAGACCAAGTTTGCCAAAATCTACCAGGTCTTCAATTTTGAGAGAAAGTGTATTCTTAAAAACTCAGTTTTGTGTCCAAAAATGCACTTTGATAAACACAGCCAACCCAGGGGTACTTTTTTTGATTCCTACCTTAGTTTTTCTGTAGGAAAAACATACTGATAGAAGAATTTGTGGTGCTCTCAGCTTGTCTTGAAAAAAAAATTGTCCCCCAAATCATGCTTACTGGAGAACTTTTTCCTGTTTAGTTTTTTTTTTCCTCCCATGGTTGAACTTCCATCATCTGGAAAGTTGATCCCCTTTCCAGTCCTGACCTGGTTTCTCAGAATCACTTTCTGCTTTGGTTTGCAGGAGTATTACCTTGTTAATGTAGTCAAGGTGTTAACAGCTTCTTTCAATATAAATAAGTAACAGATGAAGCTGAAGCTGTGTCCTCCTTTGTGTATAATAAAACTGCTTCTGTAGAAGTCTTGCAAAAGCAGATCTCATTAGGGTGACTAAGAGTATTTAGAAAACACAAGACATTGTGAGCCTGATCCCAGGTTCACAGTTCCAGCAGTTCTTGCAGAGTGAACATGAAGAAAGGAAATGCAGTATCCAAACAACTTTTATCCAGTAACTGTTTAGTGGTTTAGTGCAGACCTGCTGACCTCTAGAAGCTTTGTTTCTATCATATGCTGGAAATTTTCCAGTGGGAATGTTGTTGTTTCTTCATTCTCTGTTTCATTTCCCCTTGCTCTGTTACTCTAATTGCCTCTTCTGCCTACTGACTCATCTTACAAGCTGCTTTAGCTTGCTCAAGCAAGATTTGTGAACTTTTTAGTGCTCACTTGCTGCTTGCACTTTCATTTGCACCTCCTACTTTTTCCTACAGTACTTACCTGCCAAAGACCACAGTAGCTTCCATTTTCCTGTGTTTTACTACATTTAGTCTACATGTTTTCTCAGGGAAAAATGCTTTTGACTACATGAAAAATAGGCATTGTAGTTAAAATCTTTCCTATTTTGCCATAAGAAAATAATTTGATGTTACTTTTGAAATTTCCACTTAGCATTACTCTTTAAAAGATGTATTCCTTATTTGCTGTCTATGGCACACAGTTCACTTTTGATCTTAATTTGCCTCTGTCACTTTTAAGCTGTTATTCCCTTTAAGCCCTTAGAAACTTTCTTTCCTGTTCCTGAAAATTGCAGGGTATTTCATATACTTCTGACTAGGTGAGGTATTGTGAGTTGAGAAGTTATAACTTATGCAGTGCTGTTAGCTGCTTGTACTTAGGCACATCCATGTGCTGGTTTTGAGAATTGTGGATTCTTATATTGCCAGTTACACTGAGGACTTCATACATGGGTTTTAATTACCTGCCACAAGCAGCAGCAGAGGGGTCTGCTGGGTTTTGTCTGCTGAAAAGAACACTTACTTTTGATAAAATATTTTTCATGAGTCTTGCAAGGATGAGGGGTTTGGAATGAGGAAGGAAAGTGTAGGCAAAACCAAAGAAAATAATCCCACGTTCCTTACATGCTCTAAGTCTTGATGTTTACAGAGATGTGTACTGCACCAGAATTGCAATGCATTCTGTAACCAATTGCATCTGATTTCTGGGTTGTCTGTTCAGTGCATCCTCAAGCAGCACCTTTTCCATCCTTCTCAGCTCCTTGTATGCAGGCCTCTTCCAAGTATTCCAGGTAACACAAAGCTTCTGCTTCAGCCCCCTTACCCAAACCAGTTGCTCTTCAGTGCTCCTTTGCCCTGGAAGCAGCTGCTGCTCTGCCACTGCAGATGTCACTGAAGCAAGCCCTGATTTAGAGGAGATGAAAACTCAGTGTGATGGTTCCCTCTCCAACTTGCACTGAGCAACATGTGGCAGTTCAATATCCCAATGGCACTACCAGGTGTGCTGATCCAAAAAGCCCATGCTACTGCTTATTTCCAGCCAAAGAAAATGGAACTTTGCAGAGTTCTGTTACCACAAATATAGTGGTCAATATCAATGTGAATTGGCTAAGACTGAAGCCATAATTTGTGATATAAAAATCTGAAGTGGGATTTTAGAAGTGCAAACTAGTCAATTACACCACTGTAGCTATTAAGAGATACAACTTATGAGGAAATAAAGATAAAACTATAACCTGCATTAGTATTTTAAAGCTACATTGATTCTTAAATTAATTACTGCACAGTGAAATACTGGATGCGTTTCTCAGGGAAGATTTAAAATTAAGATCAAGCCATGTTGTAAATAACAAGCCTGTTTTTTAAAAAAAAATCTTTTCTCCCCCATTTTTTTATTCTTCATTTTCTGACTAGACTGGAGGCAGCTATATAAATATTTCAGACAACAGAGAAGGGTAAGAATTACTCTGTAGAAAGTTTTCCTTGTAAGATCTTTTCTCATTTGGGATGAGTTTCATTGCCTCAGTGACCATGTTTTAAAAGCATGTTATATAATTCTCTGTAGATACCCATAGACAGATGTATTTATGGTTTTTGGAAACTTCATGTAATTTAGGCATAAATCTTGAAATGTATTTTATAGTTCCTCATTAATAATAGTTGAGAATTATGCTCATCTAAGGCAGCACACATAAATTCTTAATGTTCAGACATTCATTATATGCCTGTGATGGTTAGAAGTTGCCATAGGAAAATAAAAGCCAGTGATCCCAAAGATTATTTTTATATATTCTTTTAAGCAACTTGGAAAATTGTGTTCATCCCCTAACAGTTATTTCCCTTTGATTTCCACATTCTTCATCTTAACCTAAAGATATCATACTGAATATTGAAAAAGTCAAGTCAGCAACCAGACAAACTTTTTATTGAAGTTTTCATTAAGCATGGTAGAACCTTATAAAAGGAAATGCTGAATCCATCATTTTATGGAAGTTATAAATTCAGGTAATTTTTTTGCAATTGCAATTTAGAGATCCTAATCATGTTTGCCTATATCTTATATGAAGACAGCTGTGGCACAGTTGCAGGTGGCTGGATGAAAACTTGGCATGTGTACGATGGCTTTACACCTGTGAAGCAGGTGAAAAGACAAAGGTTTTCTCTTGCTTTTCTGGCCAGAAGATAATTTATGTATTGCAAATTTAAGTCATGCTTTAGCAATTGCAAATTGAGCTGTAAAAACATTTCTTTCATTTTTTTTTTTTTTACTTTCCAGTAGCAGAACTGGATATATAGAGGCATGGAAATGATCTGAGAGCTGAATGAGAAGAAGAGTAATTGGGATTTTCTACATATTAGGGATTTCTTTCAGTTAGTATTAAAGGAAAAAATCTCTGCTGAGACCTCACAATAGATGAATCAAAAAGGTACATTTTCTTCTGGAGTCACAGGGGACTAGATCTTTTTTTCTGCTTATGCAGAAAAAAATGCAGTAGCCAAGCATGATGCCATTTTCTGAACAAGCAGTTCAGCTGGCACACACATTTATTACTTCCTTGATCCCCATAAAAAATTTGCTTGCACTGGAGAAGTGTTATGTAGAAATACTAAAGGGAAGTTCACCTGTAGCACAGATTTCCCAAATTTTAGCATGGCTGTCTCTGAAGTTTGTTTTATTCTGAGGCTGGAAAAAGATTTGATGCAGCTTTGAACTCTGCAAAAATGTATGTGTGCGTGTTCTGTGATTGGATATGTCCAAATTTTTTCTCCTTTTACTGAACATTGTCATGTTGGACTTTACATATGTTGTCTGGTCTGAAATAATTGTTCCTTAGCTGTTTTTTATAGGTGTTTGGGAGCATGTTGGCTTCAGCCTATACTATGAAAGCTTCTGGAAAAGAACAGACCTACTATGCACTAGTTTTATTTCCTGGTGTTGCTCTGATTTTAATCTTAAAGATTTTCTACTCAATTTGGCTTTGAATGGTACAGAGAGAGCCAATATTGATGGCCAAATCCAACAGAGGTGCTTCCCTCAAACCAGCAGGAGGCATGGCTGATGCTGTGATACAAATTGGAAGCCAGGGAAGGTGCATCACCCCAGCACAAGCTCTGCTTACCTGGCAGGCAGAATGCCAGGCTCTGCAAGTGACCTGGTCGTGCTGCTGCCGAGCAGGGAAGATTCCTGCTCAGCCCCTGGGTCACTGCTCCTGGATCTGGGGAGGGGACCAGACTGCTCTGTGCTCAGAGCCACCCAAAGCTTGGCCCATTACCACTGGGATCTGGGATGTCCTTTTATCACATGGCTGCAGGAGGTGACACTGTGCCCACTGTGTTGTGCCACATGTTAGCGTGCATGTTGAGAATATAGATCTGTGCTAAATCGTCTCTTCAGGCTTATGATTTGTAGATTTAAACCATAATCTCCTGGAGATTATATGAGAGAGGGAGTTGCAGGCACGAATGGATGAAGGGGATCCCAGTGTCATGGTGCAGGAGGAAATTTAGGAATTGTGGCTTTGGAAGAGGAAGAGACAGGGAATATTATGGTGGGTTAAACAGAATGGGGACTGGGATACTTGTGTCATGCAATCCAAGGAATATTTCCATCATATTCATTGTAGCTAATGTGGAAAGCGTTTAACTCCTTGGGAAACAAGGGACTGAAACCAAGTAATCCCACAAGGTGGCTGACCTCACCACAAAGCACTAATCGGGTTTTCCTTGGACGGATTATTTTCAGCAGTGTGGAACAATGTACCCTCTGCCTCCTTCTCAAGTCTTATTTTACCTTGGGTTTTCTTTTTATGTTGGCTTCCTAAAAAGAAAAAAAAAAAGAAAAAAGAATCAAACCAACACTTTCATTGCTACTAAATAGGTTATGGAGAGGAAAAAGACTGCTAAATTATGATCAAAAAAGCCCCTTTCTATAGACTTTGGCACAGAAATATTATCACCTTGTGTCTTTTACAATTTTCTATCTTTACAGCACTTTTTAGTACTTTGTAATTTCCTTTGGATTAGTTTCCATCCAGGCTATCAAAGAGCATGCAATATAAATTTCTTATTGCATGAACAGGTTCCATGAAAAGCAACGTGTCAAATACAGATTATGTTGTAGCTGTTTTATTTTCTTGGTGTTTAATGTGTGCATCCATCACACCATCAGAAACTCATTGTACATTTTGTAACTCAGCTATTAAAGGTTTTCCACCCTGCAGTTTGTGGATGGGTTCATGGGCTGTCAGCTATGAAACAGTGATTCCCTAGCTTAAAAATTACTGCTCAATGTCCCTATAAATAATTTGAGGAAAATCACAAATTCAGAAGTTTTCCCCTGCCCTGTTTCTGGGGGCAGGGGAATAAATATATTGTGGACCAAAGAGCAGTGGTTTGCCAGGCAGAGAACATCCAGGGAAGCCTCTGTGTGTCAGATGTGAACTTTGTGTCCCTCTTTGCAGGCAAGCAGTCACACATGTACTGACAGCAAATCAGTGATGAGCATATGTGCTTGAGTAACTCCTGCCCAGTGGGGATAACACTTGACATTCTCTCTGAAAGAGAACTTTTTTTCAGGAATTCAGCAAGGCACAAAGACTTTGAGGACATGACTGCTTTTCCTGGAATTAACAGGCTGAATGGAGTTGCAGGCTGAGATTCTTTGGTTCACCTAATGTTACATCTGCCATGTATAATCCTGGGATTTTAAGTGCCCAGGCCATGCTGATAGGAAAGCTAGTATCTAGCTCAAGGGCTTGATTAATGAGAGTCAAACCAAGGGCAAGGGAGACTGGCCCAAGGTTGCTGTCATCTAATTAATAAGACTAAAATGAAGAGTCTGCATTGTGGCAACTCTGAATTATTTATTTACCACAGATGGACAGGATGCCATTTGAGTCGAGAGGGTTTGGCCAGACACTGGCTTTGCTTAAAGCCTGGTGTAAGGCATATGCAGCAGGTGTCTTGTCTTGCCAACTGAGCCATTTTCTTTTTCCCATGGAGCCCTGGCCCTTTAGCAGCCCAGATGTTGGTCCCTCAGAAGGAACTGAGTGATCCTTCTCTAAGAGGCAAGACTTTTATTTGTGCCAAATTTGCCACTCAAAAAAAATAGGGTAGTTCCGAGGTGCCTTCAATGTTCTGTCCTAAAAATTTCTGTTTGACCAATAATGGAGAAAAATGATCAGCACAGCATTGCTACATCTCTGTGGTATCTGTTTGCCAAGTAAATGGTACCATAGGTTTGATGTGTAGAATATTTTCAGGCAGCTCTCAGTTTGTGCTTACCAAGATAGCAGGGGAACAGGTGCCACATCCTGGCCATGGCTCCTACCTGGATTTTCAGAGTGCTGTGTGTGCCAGCCCAGCATGGGCTGGTGAGAGTGGCAGGCACCATTCCAGTCCCCCTGACCTCAAAGCAGAATGGGTTTTGTGCACCGTCAGCCTAAAGATCCTGTATTTGGTCTGGTTTGTTTGGTGACTGGCTTTAGCAAAAATTAATATCATAGGGAAAAGCATTTTGTCCAGTTAAGTATTCACCATCACCAAACTGGTTGCTGCCACCCAACTTTCCAAGTATCTCATGTAACTTCACTCCTATGTGAGGATGAGGATATCTTCTATTTGGAGATGTTTGTCTGATGTCTGTCCAGCATATTTAATCTTTCTTGTATAACAGAGGACCACTAACATGATATAGTTTTCTAGACAGACAGAATCCACTTTCTTTATGCAAATATGTTATTTGGAGTCAACAAGAAATAGAATGGTTGCACTGGAAAAGGGTTGCTAGCTGTGAGTTCAGAGACAGAAGGGTTTTGCTGCAGAACAGTAAGAGAGCTTGAGACTGTTTAAAACTATAATCTTTTAATGTGCTAAATCTCAGTTCCCTGAACTCACAGTCTTTTTATATTATGGTAAGCTTGTCATAACTTGCAGATGTAGGCTGGTAAATAATCTTATATTTAGCAAATGGGAAAAGAAAATTAAACTTTCCCTGTAGAATTTTTTTCTACTTAAACTTACTGGAAAAATGCAAGATGACATGAACTGTGAAGTACCAAGACAGCAAATTTAGATCAGCTTTTTCCTGGGGATGAATATTCAAGGACACTGAAGCATTTCTGCTTCAATTCTGAAAAAGATGCAGACAAAGTAAATACTAGGTTTGCACTGATTTCTTTTCTTTGCACATCAGGTACCAAGGCTTTTGCCAGTTTTTATTTTGGCATGCCTAATTATGAGGTTTGCTTGCCAAGGCTGTAGAGAAACATCATTTGTTGGCAAGATGGACTAGATGACATAATGTTCATGGCTGTTCCTTGCTGCAGCTTCTTTACTTCTGCTAAACATTGCAGCACTGTTGTTTGGAGGTTTTGTTATTGCCCACTGAAGTAAAAGCTACTTGCTTATAATAAAATAAAGTGCAATGTATTTGAAAGATATGAGCATTTATCAAAGCTCTATTCACAGGGTTTGGGTGTCTGTGGGTCACATTTTCAAAGGTGCCTAAAAACATAATAAACATGTGGAGAAACATGAAGTGACTGAGAGGCTAAGTGATAGTTTGCTCTTTGAACCCAATCTCCTGGTAATGAATGTTTCTCTACTGAGCAAAAGGATTTGGAAGAACAGATTTCCACCTATTTTACCACATGAGAAAAATCTAATAATCTCTCTCCCCTCTGCAGGGGTGCTATAAATGCACCAAACCATGAAGTTAAGTGTTTTTATACCTTGTAATGATAAATTGTCCATGTTACTCTTCTTTTAAAAGCAGGAACTATATAAGGCACTTCTTCAGGAAATTGGCTCTCTCCTCATTAAACTAATCTTTTACCCCAGCACATGGAGTATTCCACGTGTTCACAATCACTAAAACATGCTCTCACCATTAAGTTGTTAATGAAGGTACCTAAGTAAGAGATACCATTACAGTCATTACCTAGTGACAAGATATAAAATTATTCTGACACCTCATCTTTTAGGATGAATTCTGTTCTCATTTGGTGTTTCATTATCAAGATAGGAATTAAAATAATACAGACAGGGTTTAGCAAATTTGTTTCTGATCTTGAAGCCATATGGTCCTGTTTCATGATGGTAACTGCTGCGACCTTCATCTGTAAGCAGAAGAGTGGCAGTAAATAAAGATGTTAAATAATTCCTATGGTTATTGTTCTAAAAAACATGACATAGGTGAATGGGAAATTGCCTAAACTAGAACTGGATAATCACCATTTACTTTGGCTGCCCCTGGACCACAGGATCCTATCCTAATCCCCTCTCTCTCCATCACCTGAGATTTAGATCTGGCCAGAACCTGTGCTGCTATTATCTTTTCTTTCTTGACACATCAGTGTTTTCTTTTAAAAGTAGCTATGACTTACATTTTTCTATGTTCAAAAATTACAAAGTCATAAATATCTGACTGATCTCTCCGATCAGAGATCACAACAGACTTTTAGGTAGCTGGCAGAGTAGACAGAGACCCTGTTCTGTGAATTTGCTTTCTGTTTGTTTATTTATTTTGAGGACAACATGTAGTAATGTGCATTATATTTAAGTAATGTGTGCATGTGTTCGATGTGTTTATTTTCTTTTGCTTCAGCTGCAGTGATCAGCAAATGCAAGTGCAAAGCTGAGTAGAGGTAAATTGTAATGCTAGTAAATGGTTTGCCAGAGCCTCATTACTGGGAGGAAGCAGTAATGCCAGTTTGCAGCTAGAAGCATTTTTAAAGTAGCATTTCATTCTAGCAGAAGGGAGCTTGATCTGCTGCAGGAGAGTAACATCTGTGCACACGCTGTAGGGTGCACCTGCACCAGCATTTCCGTTTGGTCCTGGAGCATGATTCTGAAATGTCTCTCCTAACTCTGCTGAGTGTTACTCCCCATCACCTTGGCTGGTTATCCAGTGTCACCCAGAGCCCCCATGTTCCTGCACACCCCACAGCAGGCCAACAGCCTGACCTGTAAAAGCCTTGCCCCAGAGGGCTGCAGCACAGGCACCACGTTATTTCACACGGTGCATTTGAAAAAAGCCAGCTCCCTGTTGTGGCATTACCATAGCAGCAGTAATAACAGTAATAATGACAGTAATGATGGTGTCTCACAATAAGAAGGGCCATCCTGTAAGTGTGTGTGACCTTTCTAAGAGGGAGGGAGCCCTGATCCTTATGGACACAAGCCGGCCTGTGCCTCCAGGAGCTGGGAATCACCGGCCACATTTTACCTCACGGTATGCACATCTTGTCTATAATTTATAAGAAGAAATACTTTCCCTCAAACTTGGAAGTACAGGCTGTCCACAAAGTTTTGCACCACAAAATGCCAGGGCTGTCCTGTTTTGACCACTGATGACAAAGGTGAATTTTGTTCATGGTGATGGTGTGTTTATATTTGAAAATTAAAGGAAAGGAGACAAAAGTAGCACCTGCATGTCTTGGAGAATATTTGCACGACTGGAGAATTATTTAGAGTTTTGTATGTACAGTCCTGCAAGAACAGCATTTGATCAGAAATTCAGGACTAATTGCAAGCAAATATAAACTGGTCAATCTCAAACAAATAGACAAGAAAATATGAGATTGAGTGTATTCAGGCATTAAAAGAAGAAAAGGACAGAAAGACCAAAACCAACATAAAGAATGTCAGTCAATGGAATAAGGACATAGAACGGATACATATGCATTGACTTCATATTTTGAACTTTTGAGTCACTTTTCCTTGGTTTCCTGTGTTTTTTTTATCTCCATGTTGATGCCAGAAATATTGTGATAGCATAGAGATCCACTGTGTGCAAGAGTTTGCATGTATGAAGCTGAGATTGCAAGTACTTTGGGGCTAACACCAAGTCTGTTTATTAGCCTAGAGACAAACAAGCTCCATGAATACCATTTATTCATTTGTAATGATTAAATAACACAAAGGAAATTGATTTGGAAATAACTATTCAAAGGAAGAAAGAGCTAATATTTCAATGCAACATTTGCATGAAGAATTATTTGCAAGGTGTTATTCAAACATACATCAAGGTACTGAATAAGGAAAATATTTATCCTTAATAAGTATTTGATAAAAATATTGCCCAGCTTTGCAATGAATAATTCAGTCTGCATTAGTAAGATGTGCATGACTCTGCACATTATTCATATCTTTATAAATGCTATGGTAAATTGCTACAGGTTAATACGTACTTACATCTTTTTCTGTGTAGAATGCTATTAGGTCCAATTTCTCAAAGGAGTTGAGCCACCCAGAAGTTTAAATATGATAATGAGTTGCAGGTACTAAATCTGTGTGTAAATCAGGCCATGGTGATGTTAGTCACAGGGAGGCTGTTTGGGACTTGCATGGAGGAGCAATGCAGCAGCCCAAACCAGCAATATGTTTTGTAGGACTCTGTGTGTGTTCATTTCACCCTAAACATCCTTTTCTTACCAATACAAAAGGCATGTTTAAAATGGATACAATTCAGTGTTTAAAAAATGATTAGAATCTGAACAGATTGCTGATGGGAAATACCAAAGGATGGATAAGATTGGTTATTGGACACTGTGATGAAAGATGAAACCCTTGTGAAAAACAAGACACAATAATCTAGAAAGCTCACTCAAAAAGATCTCCCCACCATGTTTCTTCTTCTCTTTCATTATAATTGACATTTAGGCAGGCAGTGGGAGTCAAGCAATGTAAATAGCTGTGAATCTGGCATCCTGTTGTTAAGCCCTGGACAGGCAGTGAACAAACCCATGTTCCAAGCCACAGAGGTGTATATGAGGTATGTGTAAGAGAAAAAAAAGAAAAATATATTGTGGAACAGTAATAACATTTCCTTTAGATTTAGATTTTTAAAAGCTTGTCATTCTAAAGCAAACTGCAATTGCTTGATTCCAAAAACTGTGTGAGAGGATTTAAAGTTAAGCTGGTTCGATTATTCACCCTCTGACTTCAAAGAGCTCTCTAGACTGTATCAGCCCATATGTCTGGTTAAAAGTTTGCATCTGTTGTAAAGCAGTTTTGATAACACAGCAGTCATACTGCCATAATGAAGATATATTAATAATAGAACATTAGGAAAACGTTGTATCTATTAATATCTCTCTGCTTATCTTTATGCACATCCCAACGGACCATTATTTCTGTACATTGAACTATCCAGTGACCTTAGAGTGGGGATGTACACATTGTGCTAGTGAAACATGAGTTATTTTATCAGGAAGCCAGGCCTCGAAGTTCACTGTAAAAAAAGCAGGGCAATACAGTGCAGGCCACCAAAAGCACAGGAACACAATGTCAGCAGGGCCTTGAAGGCACAGGACATTACCAGAAGCCTAGAGTACACATCACAATTAGTAAATTACTTTTCTCAAGAGAAATGAAATCTTGAGAGCTGGCTGAAACCAGTTTTAGGGACTAACTGGGACATGTGTTGAGTTGTGTAACAGCCTATTGCAGCTGGCTGGCAGCACAGGTGGAGGCTCCTGTAGATGGAACAAAAGATTGCAATAAAACCAAATAGTCACACAGGAATCTTATTTCAGAATTGGGTATGCAAATTGATCACTCTGATATCCTCTATGGATGCATATTTAAAATTATTTCATCATTGTATTTGCTCTTGTGATGTATTGCTTTTGTTTGGTTTGAGCCTTTGGTTTAATTTGGGTGCAGAAAGCAATACCCTTTGGTTTTTCTTGGAAAACAAACATCTAACTGCTGTATTGCTTAAAACACCTTTGCTTTATACAAAGCTTGCAGACCTTCATCATCCCTGATGATGCCATTCCATATGTCCAATTCTAGCATAATTGGCATTGTAAATCACTGGAAAAGACTGCAAGAAGCAGATATGTTTAGACATAAATATGGGTTTACAGCCTATATGGTCTTTGTAGGAACAAAATTCTTGTGACTTGATTTTTAAGCTAAAGAAAATTCATGTGCCTTTTCTACCTGCTTTTATTTTGTGCTTACATAGGCTGATATAGCAAATAAATAAATAATGTCTGCACAAAGCTGTACTAGAATCATGTAGGTTTTATAGCATGGTCACACCTAAACAGCTTGATGATGTTGAGTATGTAAATTAAAGATGTTCTTGCTGCATAAAAAGATGCTGCATGTTGTAAGTGACAAAGCTGAAACACTGACTTACAAATTAGCCGTGCCATCCGGTGAGCTTGTTAAGCAGCATCCCCTCAGGAGACAGCAGTAAATGTGAATGATCAGCCATGAATCCACTTAGTGGATATCCTGTAAGGATTCATTTTGAGCTCACATTTTTTATCTGCAGACAGTTCTGAAAAACAGTATCTCTGAAATGATTCCTTAGTGCAGACATTTGGTACAGGACTGCTGTTACAACTCCAGGACCACCTTTTTCTCAAAGTAATAATAAAGGATTTGACTAGGAAATAATGTGAGCAGGATTCTGATCCACCAGAAGTTGACAGTGCATGTCAGCTGTGGGTACCGGCAGCCAGCCTCCCTTGGGATCACACAGGACTCTGCGTTAAGGCAAATCTGCTTTCCCCCTCCCTTGAGACAGAAGTTCCAACCTGCAGAAACAGCACAACTTCACACTTCAGCTCTTATTGACACCTCATTGCCAGAGGCATTACTCTTTCATTTTGAGACCTTCTTACCGCTTTTCCAGATTCGACCTGCTTTTTCTTTTCTTCTTGACAGCTAGTGTTACATGCTATTCTAAATGAGACACTTAAACATTCTCTGAGATGCCTTCTCAGAGCTCTTCTTTGGGGTTTTTTCCCTGTGTTGTACCTGATGTTATCCACACAAGTAGTCTGTGTTTTTAGGAAGTCATTGATCTCTGCTGTATCAAATCTTAGCATGTTCATTAAGGACCTCTTTCAAACGGGCAAAATCCTCTCCACTTTTCCTTTCTATCCTTGGTATCTGGCCTCTGGCTAATGTATTCTGTCTCCTCACGGTGCCTCCCTCAGCAGCCTTCATTCTGGAAAGCTTTGCTTGGTAAGTACCTGACTTCCTCCGAAGACCCCTCTAGGAGAAAATGAGGTGCTATTGGCAAGCTGAGGAATAAATAGCTGCATCCTCCATGCTGAGACAGGACAGAGTGCCTTCAGACCAACTCCAGGGTAGCTCATGCTGCGGATCTGAGCAGGCTCTGACACGAGGTTATGTAGTCCAAGTCACAGTTCTGTAGGGTGTTTTAGTCACCTCAGCTCTAACAGGCTGTGTGATGTAAAAGCAAAAATGCATCTATTTTGCTGAATGTCTGAGCAGTTGAATCTTAAATATATTTTCCATTTATATTTTCTCTTGAGAGGCTATTCGTGCAATAATAACCTGAATTGGTTTGTACTGAAAAGACCTACTTTTATGCCATTTCTCAGCTTCAGAAACTATGTTTAAATTTTATTCTAGCAGGATCTAATTCTTTATTTCACTCAAGTCAAACCCAAGATGTTCACGCTGCTAAAAACAAACAACAACCAAAGAAACCTCAACCTGGCAGTTTCAGCACAATTTTAACAGTATTAAATGATGCATTAGCCAAGACCTCATTACTCGCACCAGATATAGATAGCATGGTGTGTTATAACTATTAGCAAAACTGACCTTCAGTTGTGAAATTAATAGATTTGAGGCACATTTGGCCAAACTTCTACACTTAGTTTGGCAGGGCATCCCCCGAGGCTACTCTGAGATACGCAGCACCTTGGCAGTACTGCTGGCATTTCAAAGCTGATAGTATAGAGCTGTATTCTCCTCCTAAGGTGGGGTGTGAAGGTAGAAATCACAAGTGATTAGCCTTCAGGTGGGCTCAGAGAACCTCCCTATGTGGACCTTATTCCAGGGTTAGTTCCAACATTTGGGGCCAGGTGAGGTTACAGGGACCAGTCAATCTGACCATCCATCAGAGAACTACACCCACTGCAGTTGGTAAATTTGCCTCATACAAATTATATTGCTGCACCTGGGCTGCTTTCAATTGAGCACTATATTTCCCTCTTTATTTGTGCCTCAGCTTTGGCAAAATCACTAATATACAGTGACAAAAAGCTCCACAAAAAATACTGTGAGCCTTGGGTAAAATGCCAAGAAGTGTAATTACTGATGTGCACAACAAACCATTTCACTTGTGGTGGAAGTGTGATCCTAGCATTGGCTTTTTCCATTAAACTTTGTGTATGATGCATTAACAGTGCTTCAGTGGGTGGATATAAAAATCTGTCACTTGTTAGAGCTGCCTCAGTGCCTGCCTTCTGACAGCCTCCAAACCTGTGCTGTGCTCTGCCAGGGGGTATTGCAGTGGTGTGAGAAATGATCACTTTGACACATGAGAAACCAGATAGTGAGAGGGGACATGGCAGCACATCCTGTGTGCAAGATTGCACCTGCCACATCACCCTGAATGGTGCAGGCAAGGGAGTCAGGGGGTGGCAAAGTGGGCAGGAATTAAATGAGGAATCTATCCCCTGAGATGGGGAGCTGACAGTGCCAGTATGCCAGTGTATCCTGGCACTGCATGTGGGGCACAACCTGCTATGCTTAAAGTTGGGTGAAGCCCTTTGTCTCATCCTCATATGAAAGCACTGATCCAAGGCATGAATGAAAAAAGAGCATTCCCACAGTTCCTATTTCTTTGTAAGGACATTTTCTAAATCCCTAAATATAACTTCTGTGTTATCCACTTGGTCCACCTGCCAGCACATTTGCTTTTGAAACACACTTTGTAAATGGTTGCTTCATGTGGCTTAGCCATGCTGCATAAAGTTTTAATTTCCTCCCTGCCCCACATTCAGAGGTTCTTTACTTTCCCTAAAATATGTGTGAGTTGTCTCACTAGGATCTTCAGATCCACAAAAAGGACAGCAAAAGGAGTCAATGGCACACTGGACTCTCCATCTTCCAGAGGTGGAAGTTTTCGGAAGGAACAAAGTGTAACAAGAGTCGAGGATGCGCTTTTAGATGCTGTGGTTAGAGGGCTGGGAGGGCAAGAAGAGGTGGGAGAGTGCATCAGAATCCACGCAGCATTTGGATGAATCCAGAAATAATGGACTTGGTCTTGTACCAGCCCAACATATGATCAGTCTGGAAAAACTTGCTCAAGTTCAAGAGGTTACAGACAAGATAGTTAGCAAAAGATAGAGTGGAACTGGGAGAGAAGCAGGGAGGATTGGGAGAGTGAGAGGGGATAATGTGAAGGACTAAGTTTTTGTAGATTGTGGTTTAACCCCAGCCAACGACTCAGCCCCACACAGCTGCTCGCTCACTGCCCTTGGTGGGATGGGGGAAGAGAATTGGAAGGGTGAGAAAACTCTTGGGTTAAGAAAAGTACAGTTAAATAACCAAAATAAGATTAAATTGATAAGAATTTGTAGCAAAAATTCTTTTTTTTGAATTTATGAAAGAGAGAGAAATAGAACCCCAGAAAGACAGGTGATGAAAAAAACCCCAGCTGCTCACCACCAACAGACCAATGCTCAGCCTGTTCCTGAGCAATGTCCCCTCACCAACGTCCCCCAGCTCCGTCTGCCGAGCGTGATGCCATATGGGATGGGATATCCATGGGGTCACTTGGGGTCAGCTGTCCTGGCTCTGTCCCCTCCCAGCTCCTTGAGCACGTCCCAGCCATTTCACTGGTGGGTGGTGCAGAAAAGGCCTTGACCATGTATGTGCTGCTCAGCAATAATGGAAACACTGTGAATTATGAGCACTGCTTGCAGCACAAATACCAACCACAGCCTCGAAGCAGCTACTGTGAAGAAACTGAGCTCTACCCCAGCCCAAGCCAGCACAGTGCAAAAGCAGTGCAGTATTTCTTGAATGTGCTAAATGGAAAAGTGGTAATCTGCAGGGTTTATCATATGGTCAGTTTACGTGTGCATGTGTGCATGCATTTTCCAGTGCTTGATACCTGCAAGTGGTATCACTCATCCAGACTTTCCTGGGACTAGTTCTACCATAAAATGACAGGCACTCAACAATTGTGATTTGAAGATAAGTTAAATTTTAGTATCAGCAGTGCATCGTTCTACATGGCTTGGGGCAGTGTGATTCATCACATGCAAGGCAAGAATATTAACTAATCTTATAGGAATATAAATGTGTTGAAGAAATTAGGCCTCAAAAATGACTTCCTTGTTTTCAGTAATTCCTATTACTATTTCTTTTTAAGTAAACTTTCCAATACTGCAAACTGCAACACTTCCTGGCTTTGTTGTGGTTTCTTGTATGGAGCAAAAAAGGTCCACATAATGTTTGGGTTTCTCCCTACAAATGGCAAGAATAAGCTCCAACCCAGGGACTTTGAAAACGAAATGCTTCCTCCCTGGTATTCCTTAGCAAGCAAAATTTCTCCACCCAAAAATTGTCTGATGCTGTGCAAACACAGAAGCCAGCAGAAGTGGAAGAGAAACACAGGGATATTTTTGCTTTCTTCCCTAGTACAGGCAGATAAAGAGCAATATTTGTCTGCACACATGAGATCACTTAAACTTTTGTAGTACCCTATCAAATTTGTATTCCTTCTATCTCCCCCACTGGCAATAACATGCCACCAAATGAGTTCTCTAAGTCACCCCTTGTGATGCTGCCTCTGTTGGTCTGACTCCACAGAGTCACCTGTGTGGTCCTGCCTGCAGTTACCAGCAGCTTCATGGAGGTGCTCAGCAGGGCCATGGGAGAGGCTGCCCAGCCTTGCTGGTTCTCTTGTGATGGTCTCTCTCCAGTCTGTTCTCTTGCCATGAACCACCTCTCACAGGGGAGACCTGGAGCAGCCCTTGAACTTGCTGCTCCACTCAGAAGACTGAAATCCCTGCCTGAACAGCAGAGGTGTGAATCTGCTGCTGCCCAGCCACATCTGCCCTTCCCCGTGGTCTGTGCCCCCCATGTGTCTCCAGCTTTGCCAGGAGGATCCTTACGGCTGCTCCTCAGCCTGACCTCTCTGTTGGAAGGCTGCCAGCAAAATTAGAAATGAATTTCAGGTCTAGTGGTGGTTTTACGCGATGCAACTGCTTGTCTGCTGGGAGCATGATTCAATTCCCAGAGTCACTGGGCACTGAACAGACTGTGCAGAGTAACAGTTTTCAATCAATACTGACCTGAGCTGGAGATGAACCCATCTGGAAAAGATGAAAACTCTGCAAAGCTCCCATTTACAATTCCCTTTGACATGCTGATTCCCTGCCACTGGCCGATCCCTTCCTTCCCAGGTTCATTATGAAGCAAACTCTATTTCATTTAGGTCATGACCTTATGTCTGATTTTTCAGAGAATTATGACCTACTTTGAGGCTGGGCTTCGTGCTTGTTTTTAAGTCTTCAGATGGAGTAAATAGAAAGTAAGTTAATTACCTGAAGACAAGCATTTATTTTTAGTACTTTTAATAATTTATTTTTAATATTTTTAATAGCTTCTCGGTATAACCAGTGCAATGTAAAAATATTTAGGGCCCTTCTTAGTAAATTTGTGGCTTTTACTCCTAACCTTGACTTTTACTCCTCACTGCAGAGTATTACATTAAATTCTGCCAAAATGAAACCTCTGGCCTGAAACACTGTAGAGTCCATAGCTTAGAATAAATAATGCTGCATCTTGCCACTGGCTTAACCATGTCTACAGGAAGAAAAGAAAAACAAAAAAGGAGATTCCCCCTCACCATGCTCTTAATCCACCTTTCTCTATACTAATCTGAAGATGAGCTTGTGAATGGTCAATAAGGAGGCCAGGGCCCAGTTTGCTGAGCATGTGGCCTAGATCCTCAGCTGATGTATATAATTTATATTTTGAACCTCATCACACCAGCAGCAGATTATGTTCCTGAACAGTAAATATTGACTGCCATTAGGCCCTGTTGAGCTTCAACAAACCATTCTTTTCTATTCTAGTTCTTTTCCCAGATTAAGACCAGATAAGCAAATTAAAGCATGTCACAGCAGGACAGGCCAATATAGCAGGGTTTTGAAGCTGTGTTTTGATTTTTGCTGGAAAGGAAGTATATCACTGATGCTGTACCTTAACCATTATCATATTGCAGTTTTCTCAAATTACATTTACCCCTTTCTTGAAACAATAGAGGTGCTGCTAATTGGGTTATAACACACAGCACATTTCTGAATAGTGTGGTACATAATAAATAGACCTTTAGGAATGGGGGTTAACCAAAGACCTGATAGAGACACAGCCCTGAAGACCTCAATTAGCTGAAACAGTCTCCGACCTTCACTTTGCTTTGTCCAAGTAGAGCCTCCAAGACAGGCTGGAACACATTTATCCAATAAACTTGTCACATGAGAAAGGCTCTGCAGCAGTGCTTGGTTGGGCCTGCCTGCACTGAGAGGTAAGAGGATCTCAGGTTGTTTACCAGAAGGTGTTGCACAACACACAAGTTAAAACCAGGCTGGCAGGCTCTGTGGGAGCCACACTGCATAGCACTTCCCCAGCTGCCAGGGTCAAAGGCTTGCATAACATCAAGAAAAGTAATGTGTATCTGTGATATTATTTGAAGAAGCTTCATAAAAAAATATAATCTAGTGTAATTTTCCAGCTCAGCATGCAATTTTGAATTTCTAAGATATAAAGAGAAAAAAGGACTAGCTCATTGTATTGGCATATATTATTTGGTTAATTTTAGATTTTGTGGCACTCTCAGTAAACCATTTCACACATTTAGGTGATTTCTTGATACAATTGCATATGAATAATAATGCCAGTAAACACAAGCTTGCTTTATCCCTCTTTCATGCAGTGCCAAGTAAGAATCTCTGATGAAGTCAGAGCAGTTACTCCAATGTGAAATGCACGAGTCTCACCCTCACACCACACAGAGCAATGCTGTCACTGTTTTATTTTAAACACACTATTCTGCACTAAGTCTTCAAATTTATGTTATTTGACTCAATAAATGTTTGATGGTCTCAGTGTAGCATCTAGTGGAGAAAGGGTAAATAACAGAAAAAATGCAAAGCAGAACAGTGCTATTAACCCTGGTGCACGGTGGGGATGAAAGTGTGCCCTGTTGGGGAGGGAGAATACTGAGAATACTCCCTCAGATCATTCAGTGGAACACTTTGGGGGTTTCTGCAAAGTGGCTGCAGTTAACTGGGTACAGTACAAGGCTTCTAATCCAGGCAGAGCAGGATGGTATCACTGGCCTGAATTCAGCTCAGGACAGTCTCTGTGTCTGAGGTACACAACTGCTATGAAGGCAAATTGTCCTTTAGAAACTTCCCCACTTAGTTTAAATTTGCTTTTGCTGCAGCAATAATGTTTCTGTCCTGGCTTAGTCAGTTTTGTGTTTTTTGAGTTCATGCTAATACCATCTCCAATTAAACTACAGAGCCAGAGCTGCTGTTCCCCAAATTTTGTCCTGACTTAGCCCTTGCACAACCTAAACGATGTCAGTGTTTCTGCAGCAGCTGGTCACACTGGAAACACCACAGCCAGATCTGGCGCACAGGGGACTTGGCTCAGGACTGGTCCAGGACCATGATGCAGCCAGACCTTGCAGGGCTCAGGGAAGTTGTGAATGCACAAGCAAAGCAGGAATTGTTCCCACTGCCTTTGCATATTTAATCTGGGATTCAAGGGCTTAGCTTTCGAGACATACCAAATCTCAGCAGGTCCTGAAAATGGGGTCCTCTGTGTAATTACTTAACAGTAGCAAAAAAAGCTTAGTGTAACATTTTTAATATAATTTTTTCAGAATGTTATTACTATATTCTGTTTATAAATAAATCAGAGTAGCATATCCATGGCAAAAGAGAAGAAATCTTAATTTTCAATAACTGCGACCTTAACAGAGTAAAGAATAGAAGGCTTGTTTAAAATTATTTTCTTTAAACTTTATTGTGACTTTTTAAGTGCATAATGTCTTCAGTATTTCATGGGGAGGTGAACAAAGAAGCACAAATCCATACACCACAGTCTGCCTCTAGGCACAGTTCATTGTGAAGAGTCCTCCACTGTTAGAGGGGGGGAGACAGCTATGAAATTAATGATGGCTTTGTGGAGCCAGTTCCTCATGATATGGCATGGAAATGTGCTGCCTTGGGCAGGAATACAAAGTAGAGGGTATGTCCCTCATTAAAAGTACCTCTAGAGAAAACTGTGATTAATCCAAAATTATCTAAGATACAATTTCTTTGCAATTCATGGGGCCTTTGTATGTTCCCACATATGTGTAGCAAGCAATTACAGAAGAATCTACATTAGCCTTGTGGCACTAACCAATAGGCAGCAGACTCAAAGGTTCCCCATTCTGTATTTGTCCTTACTAAATCTTGGGAGCAAGATAGATCAGATCTGCTACCTCCTTAATCCCCATTAGCACACTGGAAGGTGTAAAGTAGGGGGGGTTCCTATTTTCCTACCTTGGTGCAAAGAGTAGAGCTGATAGTGCTGCCTGCAAGCAGTGGGACTGCCCAGCTGTCTTCCAAAATGCCTCCCAGGTCATCTCCTAAAGTACCTTTCAGCTCTGTCTTAATCTCTGTCCAGCCCCTCATTACTTGATGTTTTCCTGCTCCTCTGAACTGCTGAGAGTCCTGTCCTGTGATCCCAGAACAAGTTCACTGCAATGAGGGTAACTATACTGGTTTTTGAATACTTAAGAAATGGCAGCAGACATCACCAAAAAACCCTTCTCACTGCAGTCCAGTCAGTGACTGCTAAGCCTGGAGCCGGAGAGAAAGAGCTACAGATTTTTACCTTTTTATGCAGACAGGAATATAATCACACTTTCTACTGTCTTAAAAGTGACTTGGGAGTATCAGTAACAACATTACTGGTAAAGGCAAGCATTCAAAAAAGAGTTTGTTTCCAAGATTGTGAAATAATGTAGGTGCATTTTAATTTTCATTCTGTTGTTCTCTGGGTTTTTTTCTGACTTATTAAACTTCCACGTTTCCAAGTCCCCACAACTATTATGACTAGAAACTTCATCATTATCACTCATCATCATTACCATGGCTGTTGGTAACACTAGCACACGAAAACTAAGATTCTTAGATAACAAGCAAATTTTATGAGCTGTGGGTAACATTACAGACCTGCTCTAGATCAGATAAAAGCCACATTCAATGTGCAAATAAATGCTAGCCTTGGTGGTGGTGTTACCAGAGCCATGAAGCACTGAGAGATCCTGTCCTCCATGTGTGGTCCCTTTGGGGTTGAGTAAGGAAGGTGCAGGTAGAGTAGTGGTGTAAGAGCAACACTGTGCTTTGCTGGTTTCAATGCTGTCAGTCCATAGGGCTGCTAACTTACCCTTTACTGGCATCTCTCTTCTTCTATTCCCTGGTAACCCAGATGCCACTTTTGTGTCTGTGAAGGCATCTTTCTGGGTTCTATTCACCAAATGGCAGTTTGAAAACTCCCGATGGCTCTCTGGTCCTCTTGTCTTTGCTGAAAGTTTCAGATGTTAGCTGGTACACTCTACCCATGCTATTGTTAGGACACAAATATTTTTATATAAAAAGCAACACATACAATATTTTGCATTCTTGATCTGAAAATATTTTTCTGCCTGATTAGAAAATGCAGTGAGCTGAATTTTCTGTAAATGTTGATGCTTTTTTATTATAATTAGTCTGGCTAATTTCTACATGATCAGCCCAAGCTTTCTAAAATTTTTTCTGCTTATGACATGAACTTTGGAACCACTTCAGGAAGCCAGAAAGTGAACATTCTATGAATCAAAAGTGCAGAACAGGTTATACAGTTCTTGGAAGAACTTAACTGGTCAAAAAATCTGTCTTGGCAATTTTTTTTTTTTGCAGGAGGCCAGAACGAGGGTGTACCAGGAAGTATTTTGCACATATGTTTTGTTTAGTTGAGTTGCTGCTGTGCCATCTTTGTCTTTTTCTTAGGACAGGCCAAATTTGGCAGTTTTCTGTACTGCACTCTAATTCAAGGTCAGAACAAACCACAACAGTCAACACATGCTCTTTTATTTTCTTCTTCAGAAATACTTGTAAAGAACACTTTGGAAACATGCCATGTTATACTGCAATGGAGAAAGGCATTTTCAGGACTGGGGGTGCATTTCTGGCTATGTTTTACCAGTGAGGGAAAAGCCCTGCACTGCTGCTGGCTGTTGGCAGACAATGCCAACCTCAAAACCACAACTGTGAAACTGCGGCGCAGTGAGAGGTGACACACGGTCTCCACTGGGTCTCACATGAGTGAGGAGTTCTGTGCAAACTTTTATAAAGCCTGGGAAAGGCTGAGGTAACCAAGCACTACAGTATTTTTTTTAAATCCTCAGGAAAAAAAACATGGGAAGGGATGACAGAAAGGCCATTTCTCCTCTCTTCTTTTGTATGTACTGGTATTTTTCAAAAGGTTTCCTGATGTTGTACTGGAAACAGGGCTGAAATATGAAACTGCCCATTTGAAAGTGTGAGCTTATTCCAATGTTTGTCTTGTAGATCAAGGAAGCAAAACCAACTCAAGCACCTTCTTTACCGATGTACAGTGTGCACTGCTTATCTACACAAGTTGCTGTCACCTTAAGAGAATAAAGTGCTGTGGCCTTCACTCAGGGATCTTAGCAACAGAAATGTAAATAGCATTGAGTATAAAACACAGCAACCTGTGCACTTACATCATTCTTATTAGAACCAGTGCTATCTGACTCTCAGCTTTGAAAGAAAACTGTCTACTTTCTGGATAGTTACCTACAAGTCAGTCAAATAAAGGTCGATGTAAAGTTAGGGAAAAATAAAACGAAGCCTGTGAAGGTGAAACCTGTATGTGTCAGCTGCTCATTTCAAATATTACTTCAATTATTTTTTATCACTAGTAGAAAGAACTCAATAGTAGGATTGAACCAATTCCACACAAATGGAGCCCACTTATACTCTGCTTTTTGCATGTATCTTTCTCTCCTTCCAAATACTCCAGAAATTTTCTGAAGAGTTCCAAATCCAGAAGGCTTTAGTGGCAGTTGTCAGTGCTGGGTTGCTTAATGATGGGCTTAGAAAAAGAAAAAAAAATATTTTAAAACTTGCAACACAGCTCAAACCAAAGTTATAGGCTGTTGCAGAAATTACTGGGTGAGGTTCTTTGGGCTAAGTCAAAATGAAGGTCTAACTAAACCATCATTTTTGGCTTTGTATCTATGCAACGGGTTTGCTAAATTTAAGATCTTAAAATGTTGATTAAATCCCTTTTAAAGTTCTAAAAACGTTCATTAGATGTTCCATTGATTTAAATGTTTTACTGGGATTTCTCAGGTTCAGACCCCACAGGATATGATAGGAAGCAAGAGGTTTGAGGTGGGGACATCTTTCTGCTGCAGCTGCAATACAAGAAAGGCTGACCCAAGCCACACCAAAAGTCCAGGTAACCTGGTGCCCTGCAGTTCCCTAGAGTGGAAATATAAGGATAGAGCAGTTACAGCTTAATTTCTCCTCCTATTTACCAGTTCAATCTCTGACTATCTAAGGATGGAATTGGAGGCCTTCACCATTTCTCTGCAAAGCAGCCTGTTTTTCTGCAAATTTGTCTAGGAACTTCTTGCAGCCCTAAGTATTTTTGGCATCTAAAAGATCTCATGATGATGAATTATCCAAATTAAGCAGATGTTGTTTAAATAGTACTTCCTTTTGCTTTTTTTACACTTCCATTTGAAAAAATATTATTAGATTCATCGTTGTTCTCATAAGAAATGAGTAATTGTTCCCTATTCACCTTTCCCATGTCAGACTTGATTTTTGGTACCTGTATTGCATCTGCCATTTCTCATCTATTTTCTAAGTAGTTCCAGAGTAATTAACCTGTCTTAGAAAGTAGTCTATCTTTCTGATCAATCTGGGCACTCTTTTTCCTGTTTTTTCATGTTTTTCCAATGCTTAAGATGCTACCACGTGTCAAAATGCTATAAGCAGAATTTTGTCTTGTATTAAAGGAAAGAACACGATTCCTGAAGATTTATACAGTAGCATTTTATTTTATTGTTGGTTTTTAATTCTCTTCTGTCCTTATCAGTCCAAACTGCCTCTCTGAGCACTGAGATAACAATTTCAGAAAACTTATCCATAGTGACTTCAAAATATCTTTGCTGACTGATATGAACTAATTAGAGCCTACTATGTTGCACAAGTAGATATTTTGTTGTTTTCCTTTCATTGGCATCTGATCGTTTCATTTTAGCTGGTATTTTATCACCTACTCCATCTTTATCATGATGTTTTTTTCTGTTGGCTACTTTGTGTCAGCCCTTTTGGTTTTGATTTTCTTGAATAATTGTGAATCCCTAGTAAACACTGTCCAATCCTGTTTCACTTACCACTTGTGAACATGTTGTAAAGCTCAGGTGCATTTGGAATCTCACTGGTTACTCCCTTTGTGATCATTTACCCATCCATCTTCCCTTTGAAGCAGTTACCAATCACAAAGAGAGCTTACCTCCTGGGCTTTTTAAAACTGTTTGGCGAAATCTTCGTATGTGATTGCTTCATCCAGGCTGCATGCTAAATGTTCTTCAATCATGTCCATAGCTTCTTTATGGATCAGACTGGGAAGATACTCCAAACATGCTCTGTCTCCCCTGGTGCCACACATTTGGATTTCCTTTCTGTGGCAATTAGACTGAGAGTAAAAGCAAACTAGGAGGAGGAGAGGAGGAAGAAGATAGCAGAAGCTGGTACAGACTTGGTCTTCTTCCAACAGGGAGTTGATTAAGGCTGAAGACTCCAGAGTCCCAGTATTTATACAAAGTCTACATAAGCCAGCTCCTCTTTATCAATATTTGTTGACTTTGCTGACATTTTTAAAGCACTACCAGGTTTGCAGTTTCCACTTCTTCTCATTATATGGTGATGAGCCATGTGTTAGACTGACTGGGTTGTCATTTCTGTTTTCTCTGAAGTCTTGTCTAAAAATTTCTATTCTTCCAGAACTGGGTTCACTCCAAACCATAAATTACAAAGCACAGTTAATAGTTTGGCGATTTCAGATCCAAGCTCCTTTTGAACCCTGGGGTGAAAAATACATTGTCCTGGCAGTCAGGTACTGTACAGTTTACTGACTGGCTCCAAAACCACAGACACCCAGTTTTTGCAAATATGTTTTTTCTGACCACGCCCCTAAAAAAGGTTTTGTTGTAGCAATCACCTCAAAATCTGACAAAAAGAACAGTGACAGGAAAAAAAGTACTTCATTTTCTCCCGTTTTCCCTGAATGCTTCTGTTACATCTCTGTTGCCTGCTAGTTCCTCACATTCTCTGGCAGATCTGTTCTTGATGCGTTTGGGGAAAAAAAATTATGCTTCAAAATATTTTTTTACCTGGTTTATTATGGTTTTGTTTTGCCAGTTTCTGCTATTTGCCAGCGTTTATGCTTCTTTTGGACAGAAGCAGAAAATAACAGTGTGTCCATGAGTGAATGCACAAGTGGACTTCACAAAATCATTGGGCTGTTTTCAGTGGGTATCTAGCAATTCAACCTTGTGGTACTTTGATGTGTATTAAAGGCAAAGAAGTTTGTCAAAGGCTGGCTGGAGAAAAAAAGGACGTGGTGGAACATGGTCCAGAAACTCTAAGTACTGATGTTTCCATTATCTTTTTGTTTCGGTGCATTTCTGAGCATTATCTATAACATATATTTATAAAATAAATACAGCCAGCCTCCAGACTGGATGATAACTGCAACAAGCTTATTACCACAAATTACTATTTTGCAGTATTCTAACAATTAGTACTGTGGAGCCCTATGGCACAGGTATTGCACAAACTTAAAAAGAAAGTGAGTCCTTGTCCCAAGCAGCAAAATTCTTCTGTCCCCATAGCTTAGGACACTGCTGAACACTCACGTTCAGTATTTATGTCCATACAATGCTCTATGGATATAGTAACAGTGATTCCAGAGCCATGCTCCAGCACAAACTTCTCTGCCATTAATGCTGAGCAGTGGCACTGCCCACGTGGGATTTGGCCAACTTTAAGGTTGTTCCTTGAGTAATGTGTGTATGTTTAAAAGGCTTTGCTGAATTAGGACCTTACTTTATAGAAAACCTATCTGCTAACAAACACGTTATGCTTGATCAAGCTTAGCGTTAAGATTAAGTGCCTTGTCTCCTGTTTTCACAGCTAAACTCCACCTGTGGTGAGAGTAATTTATCTTGAATTGCTTTAATGCAGTGTTTAAGTATGTCTTCTTGGCCACAAAGCAGTTTGCATGTATTTCAGTGAGAGGCTTAAAATCCCATTCACATTTTTAATATACAGTTTTCTCACATAAATTAATCACAGCTTGGTTGGCAGGCCTTGCATGAGTAATAAGGTTGTTGGCACAAACACATACCATGGGTCTGTTAGGTAAAGGAGAAGCTTTTGTTTGCTTCTATATTTACACAAGAGGTTTAACTTGTACAAAACGGTTTAAGATAGAGGTGCTTTACTAGCAGGACACAACAGGCCGTGAGATAACATATCCTCCCCAAAATGCATCAACAGAGTACAGATAAATCCCCACACACTGCTTTGAAAATTAAACTCTTGCTATGCAAAATATTTTCACAAAATGCAGCTTCCATTGCTTATGTACACAGGCAGACAACAGCCAGAAACTTGCTGTTATATGAAAGAGCCATGCTCTTGAAAGAGAATTGAGCTGAATGCATTTTTTACATGAGAAAGGAATGTACTCTTTTGAGTAAATAATGACAAAATGACATTTCAGTTTGCTTTCTCTCTTTCATTCATAATTTTGGGAAGTGATTGCTCAGGGTTTATAACATGTAACTCAGAATTCTGCAAAGTAAGTTTTTTGCTGAATTCATCTGAGCAATATCTGCACTCAAACATTCTGCAGTGCAATTTTGCTCCATTGCTGTTGTAAGAGCATGAGCTGGAGAGCTCTGTTTCAATATCTGTTTAGTGCTCTTGCAATGAAGGCCTGACCTGAAGTACTCTGCACATGGTGGGAATCTTCCCCTGCCTTGATTTAGGGCTTTCAATCAAGTCTTCTTTAAACAAGAAAATTCAGAAAAGACAATGTATTGCAAGGAATTAACATTGGAATGCACATATAATATCTGTATGTGTCACTAATTTTGTGTTAGATCAGCAAAACAAATCCCTTTGTAACACTGCAAGGTTGCATTTGCCAAAATGATGTTGTGTAGCTCCACTGTCACCACATGGAGTGCTTTGGGTTGCTCCTCCATCACACACTCTGTTGAAAGCAATGTATTAATTATTGCTCTTCTCAGATGGAACATAACTGTATGTCTGACACAAACCATGCACAAGAAAGTGATATGAAAATGTGAGAGGCAGAATTGGAATCTCAAATGCAAATTGACTGAAATGCACATGTGAAATTTGTGCCTAAATTTGACATGAACTGAAAAAAATTTATCAGGAAATCAAGACAACTCTGCAGCCAAGGATGCCTTTAATGCACAGAGGAACATATGCCCTGCTCGAGAGGCTGGCAGCAGCTCACAAATGCAGGATACAGTTGCTGGATGTCTCTGCTTGCACCACAATCAGTCTGTCAGTGTAACTACAGAGATGTTCAGGAAGAGCTGCAGGAACAGGAATGCAACAAAGAATGGCATTACTGATGCTGTGTGTATTATTTTGGGGCTTTATGAAATCATCAGTCTAGGAAGTGTTCAATCCAGGGGAATCATTCACATTTTCAAGCTTTTAGACTTTTGTTAATAAAATGTAAATCTCAGCAATTTATAACTGTTTTCTATTCATTATCATTAAGAAGTCTATTATTTAAAAGTGCTTCAGAGATGGTGATCTGAAATTTCTGCTTGACTGCTTTCCCCAAATTCGGTCTTCTCACCCCTGATTCAACTTGTTCCTGAAAGAAGTCATGTGGAGTATCCTGCATATCCTAATACTCGAAGGAAATGGGAAAGGTTACAAGTCCTTGGATTATTTAGCCCATTAACATGGAGGGGGTATGACTGCTTTATTAAAAGTAATTGAGGGAAAACACTGCTAAGAGGGAAGGGCTATTTAAGCAAAAGAACAAAACTGGCACAAGAACAATTTAGGCTGGAAATGTATGTAAGGTTTGCAAACATCAAACGAGTAAGATTTTAGAAAGCTTCCTAATTAGAAGAGAACATGCAAACTCCTTCAGTATTACTCCACATCTTGCTATGGTTAGAAATTTAATTGTGAAATCCAAGAACTCATTCCCAAACATTGGACTCAGTAATCTTAAGGGTCTTTCCCAGCCTAAATGATTCTATATATTTTATGTGTCTGTTACTCGGTAAAGAGCTTGTTGTGAGAGGTTGTATTTTAATAAGTGGACATTAAAGACATTTTTAACCAAACCCTTTCATACACAATATAAGTACATCAAAGGACCGGGCTGTGTTAAACCACGTCTTTGAATGCAAACCTTCCCATGGGCCACATATGAAAATGTTTATGTGGCCAGGATGCACAATACACCTCATGCTCTGGAAAGCTCCGGCAAGGACCTACAGGCAGTAATGACCCTCTGGGACATTTGCAGGGTGAGGCTGGGTGGCCATGTGACCAAGACGGAGGGTTACGACATTAACACACCCCCACTGCTCCACTGTGGCTCATTTTTCCCTCGGAACGGAGCGGGTCAGAAGAGCGGCCTGCGGCTCCCACGGGCACAAGGATCCCTCAGAGGGCCGCGTCCCCCGGGCGAGCTGAGGGCGGCGGGAACCAAGCCGAGGCACGGAGTGCCGCTGAAGGCCGCCTGCCCCAGCGCACCGCTACAGGTGTGAGTGACGGCTCAGCGGACCAATCAGTGCTCACCGCCGCCTTCAGCCATGGTAAAGCCAGCCAATCAGACCGCCATCTGCACTCCCTGTCCTGCCCCCTCCCTTTTACGGACACATGACGGACCAATAGAAAGGAGAGCACAGCGCCCGCCCCCAATCGGCTCTCGCGAGCTTTCAGAGGCCGCCTCCCGCCCTCCGCCGGGTGACTGCGCAGCCGCCATGTTCGTTGCTATGCTGCCCGCGTGAGGCGGGCAGGAGGGCGGCGATGAGGGGAGGAGGCTGCAGGTCCTCCCCCCTCCTCTCCCACGGGCGCTCGCTCGCTCGCCGGCAGGGAAGGCGCCTCCGCAGCGCCCCGGCGCTCCACCTCCCCCCGGTCCCCTTTGCCTCCCGGCCGGGGCTGCGTGCGGGGCAGCCGCCGGTCCGTGCTAGGCAGTGCCGCGCTCCGTGTGGGACAGCCCCGGCCCCTGCGGCCCCTCCGGCCGGTCGCTGAGAGGAGAGGGGGGAAGGAGAGGCCGGAGGGTGGGGGTGTCCTCCGCCTTCCCCCCGGGGCTTCTCCGTCCTCTTCTCCCCCAGCTCTTTTCCCTCTCCTCCCCCCCGCTCCCTCGGCCCAGTCGCTGCAGTACGATGCGGCGCTCGCCGCTGCGGCGGGGCGCGGGGCGGCTGCTGTCGCTGCTCCCGAGGCTGCGGCTCCGGCGGGCGCTGCGGGAAGACTGAGGGGGGGGGCGGCGAGCGGCGCCTCCGCTCCCGGTCTCGATCCCGATCCCGCGTGGGGGTGCGGGCGCTGCGCGTGCCCGAGCGTCTGCGGCGCGCGTGCCCGTGCGCGCGCCCGCGGAGGCGGGTTGGGGGTCGCGCGGGGCGGCAGCGGCGCGAGCGCGCAGCCCCCGCGCCTCTTCCCTCCGCGCTCCCCGCTCCATCTGGAACCAGGACGTGGATGTTACATGAAGGTAAAGGCGGCCGCCGGCGCGCTCGGGGCTCCGGGCTGGCGGGGCGAGGGGTGCTGCGAGCCGCGTCTGTGGGTGCTGTAACCCCCCGGTCCCCCTCCCGCAACTTCGCGCTCAGGTCGCCGCGGGCGGAGAGCGACTCTGCCCTGAGCCCTTTTGGGAGGTGGCGGGGGGGTTTGTGTGTGCGCTATCCCTCCCCTTCCCTCTCCGAAAAAGCAGGAGAGCCGGCTCCCCTCTGGCCATGGGGGTGTGGGGCTGTGTGGGGGTGGGGGGCGTAAATAGCCTCGAGGGGAACGAGCTGCGGGGGCAGGTCGGGGTCTAAAATGCAGTGAACTCTGCCGAACGCCCGAAACGGATTTTTATTTTAGCGTGTTTAATAAAAAACTTTGCGATCCTGTGCTTTCTAGGCACATGTGCGCGTTGCCCTGGTTATGGGTAGGGAAAATAGGTTTGAGTGCTGTCGCTGCATTCCTCTGGTACATTTTTAGTGTCTCCCTCGAGCAGAAGGCTTGTATAATCGCTGTGTCTATATGCGACAGAGGCTTTTCGTGTACCTGGCGATGGGTTAACTCGTGCATGCTGTTGCAGCACCGGCTGGAAGAGCCACAACGTCTTTTTCCTTTAAAAATCTCCAAGAACTAGTAGCTAAAACTAGATAGCTGCCAGTGTACGTGAGATGTTCCCGTCTCTGGTCTGTTCGAAGGATATACATCGTTCGGATGTAAAATACACGTGAACGAACTTTATGCTGTTATTTACACCCATCCAGGACTTCAGTGTGGCCAAGCTGTTACAATTTTTTAAACTGTGAGATAGAAAATATTTGTGTGACTTGGTGTATTGCAGAAGTGCTAATGGATCTCAGCTGAAGAATAATTGTTAGACTGCAGTGTGCACATGCATTTGCTCACCCACGGGGCATTTCTCTTGCCCTGAGCTAAACTCAGAGTTCAGTGCTGAGGGGGTTTTGTGAGTGCACGTTTGCCTGCTTGTTTTGGCAAATTAATGCTCTGTAATGTTGGGAGGCACCGACGTGTTCACACGCATGCAGACATTGTGTGCTCGTCACATTGTAAATGTGCGTTGCAGGAATACAGGAAGGAGTTCCATTAGAATTGGTAAAACCATTTTTTGTTAGATATGTACATTGTAGGAAAGTTTTCCAGTTCATTGCTTGAACATAATATATTCAGTATTGTAATCTTATGGGTGCCATTTTCTTGACAATGGATTTCTTGCTTCACTGACCTAAAAAGTTGTTTTTACATATTGGCACGACTCTGGCTTGCACCATGTTGATAAAATATGATTCTGGGTGATAAGCTTACAAATATGTACATGTGTGTCAATATGTTTCCCAGGCAAGTTTATACTTTATGAACTCAGAAGTGTACTGTTGGTCCGATTTTTTTTTGCTATAATTTTGTTGTCATTACAGTTTCTTTGTATTTTTAGATGTGTGTTTTTAATTTTAGTTTTTCAGAGTCAGATTAAACATTGAAATACAAATGCATATTCTTCACAAGCAGAAATGTATTAAATAATTTTACCTTTCAGTATGTTTTCCTTACGTTTGCAGTTAAATTTGTTTGGAATCAGATTTACCTGTTTAGAGTTTACTTCGATGGTTACTTCGTGTTCAACAAAATTGTCCATGGAATGTGTTGTTTGTTGTCATGCTTTACAATTCTCATGTCCTGTTAATGCCTAATTTAGGTTGTACGTAGCAGTATTGATTGAACACCCTTGCTAAAAATACTTTCAGGGTTGGGTACACTTACACCATAGTAGTAGGAAAGTTCAGCCAATATCGTTTTTCTGTGACTAGAATTAATTAATTATTAGCAGCTATACTTTTAAAATGTGAATAAAAACCAAAATCCTATAATCTTAGAAGTAATGCTAATGGCCCTGTGGAGTGGATGAGCTCTCTGTTAATGAGCAGGGTTCATGTAGTACTATTTACATGTTACTGCCATTGCCATATTTGAAATGTATGGTAAGTTAATACTCAGGGTACATCATTTTGGCTCAGATCCTGCAGCGGCCCCTCTTTGGGCAGATGGATCCACCTGCACAGAAGTTGCTGCAGGAACTTGAGCTCCAGCATTGGTTCAGTAGACATCAGGCCTGTGTTTGTCCTGGGCATGTGCTGTGTGTGAATGTTTGGTTGTGTTTGTGTGATGTCACAGGGGCTTCTGGGCATGCAGAGCTCCAGGGCTGGCAGCCTCATACAATAGTGTGTGACTTGATTACTGGGGATAAAGGGACTTCTAAAAGATTGCTTTCATATTGTAACAGCACTGCTGAAAGGTCCTGAGCAGCATCTGGGGGCTCCATTTCACTGGGCCATTATTTATGGTTGCTACTTCATAAGGATTTTGTTGAGTGTACATGGGAGTTCTGTGCATTGGTTTGTGTGCACATATAGAAGGTGGGATGCGCACTGAGAGCTGAGGGGAGGTTACACTGGAGGGGAAGGTAGCCAGGATGGGTCAGCCATCAGCTCACCTGTGTGTGGGAAAAAGAGCAGCTTGCTTGGGGCAGTTTAGGCTTTGGATGTAGTCAGTGGGTTGGGTAAATGTCTTCTTAAAATTACAGTGGATTAATAGTCTGTTCTAACTTTTCAACTGGTCAAATCTTTAATTAAAACAAGCAGCAGACATGTGCATGGCTTTTTTTTGGTGTTGGAATCAATGTTAGACTATTTTCCCTAAACTGATAAATAGTGCATTCCTATGGTTTGTCTCCTTGGATCTTCTTACTACCAATAGTTTGATCCTCTGATTCATCATGATTGTGCCTTGCTCCTCCCCTCCCCCAGTTTGGGTTTAAATTTGGTGCAAGATCATATGAATCCCATGCCTTCACATCCTGTTTCTGTGTCACCTCACTTCCATTCTCACCAATTAAAAAATGGCCAAACAAGAGAATCTTTCAGCAGATGGTTGACTGTGCTTTTTTTTTTTTTTTAAATACAACACTTTCACTCTGGTGCTGTCACTTTTCATTAAATGCCCAGACAAAATTCTCATGGGTATTAATGTCCTCCAACCTAAATAACTGTAAAAATGGTTCGTATATGTATATAATATGGAATTGTTCATGGGGGAAAGAAGGAACTGAAGGTGGAAGAGCAACGGGAGGGGAGAATGGCCTGAGCAGGAGACAAAACCAAAGGAGCTCAGTAGTGTGCTGGTAATACAACAGCAGGTCTTTACTGTCTGGACCAGCTGTTCATATATGCTTGTTTGGGAACAGAGGCTGTTTTTCCTTCAGGACTTGTAATCCACTGAAGTAGCACAAAAACAATTTTTTCTAGGCTTTTGAAAACCTTTAATTTCTAAAATTTTGGAGTACTTTTAAGTCTATATATATACACACACACATATATAATTATTACAGTGTTGTATATGCAGGTACATATTCAAATTCTCCATCTTTATTTAGATGGAGAAAACTAGAATTAGAAAACTATTGCTGTTTTCTATTTACAAAATAAATTACTTCAAGTTTATAGCAGTTAAAGGGTTCACAGAAGTTTTATTGATGTGCTGACATACCGGAATTCAGGGTCCAGATGTGTAGGTTAAAAGAATCTGGTTAACAGCACACTGAAGTCTGTGCTGGTTGTATGCAGTGTCCCAGTACATGCCACAGAATGTTACAGCTGGTGGTCACAGAGATTCCCAGTAGATCAGACAAACATAACTTGATGAATTTCTCTTTGAAATGTGAGAATTGAACCAGCTTCTCCTTTCTCAGCTTATGCACCTTCAAACAAAGACTTGGTAGGGTGATGCAATTAGGCCTCTCTTGGCACCCTACTTTGTCTCACACTGCAATTACTCTTGGACAAGTTTACTGTGACTATTGAATGATAAATGCAATTCCATTTGTGTGGTTTATGAGACACTGCCATCTCTACAGTTACATGAGGAAGCGGGAAATGGCTAATATCCATTTAAAAATAAACAGTCTTTTGATTATGAGTATTTATGATCTGTAATGAAGAATGCTCTGGGAAATATTTTTCCTGATTGGAGTGTGAAGTGAGCTCTTCATTGCCACTTGACAGTTTTCAGTCTGACCCTAAGATTGATGAGGGAGAAATAGACAATCCAGTTCTTATGGCACGTGCGTTCTTACATTGCCTTTCTGAGTATTTCTTATCTTTTTCAGGGTAACTAGATTAGAGAATAATAACTGAATTATTTTGCATGACCAAAAGCCCAGATCTTCAAATGACAATCAAATGTAGTGCTGCTAGAGATTAACATTTTCATACTTGGAATTTTTACTTTTTTAAAATTAGAATGGTGTAGATAAGCTTTAAGGAGGATGTATTCAGTTCTCTTATTAGCCTGGATTTTGGACTTTAAATTAAAAATTGCTCAATATCTGCTAGTCAGAACCTTGTTCTACTGGCGCTTTTTTTTGGGGAAACATCAGTTAAAGTCTGAAGGTATTGAGTTCTATATGATTTTGCTATTTTGTTTAATAGTTTTAGTAAGCCAAATTGAAAAAAAATTAAATATAAGCTGTTTTCTGGTGTTTGCTAGAAGTAACAATTTTAATTGGTTTGGTTTTGTGCTGTTAGCTGTGCTTGGATTAAGCAAATGATCCTCATTTTGTCTCCAGAAGAATATTAACTTTTAAGACAGCTGAGTGTATTTTAGCTTTTCCCGAGTCCTTTGGCCAGTTTTTTGCCTTTGTGTACCGACGTGTCACTGACCTACAAATCACCCACCCTCCCAAAAACCCACCCACCCAACCAAACCTCCAAGGAGTGTTTTGTGTCTGCTGCAAATGACAGAAATGAGAAACAAATTATATCAGTAATGCTCTGAAGCTTGTGTCAATTATTGAATGCAATGAAAGTTATGTAAGAGGTGTTTTCTTAAATGAGAAAACGACTCTTAGTTAAGTTGTTTGCTTTTTTATGTCAGGTTTAAAACCCGAAATTGAAACTGTATCTGCAGCAGATCGCTGTCCACGCAGCTGCTGGTAAAAGAGCCTGCTGTGGCTCCTTTGTCTCAGAGATGTGCTGGCATACTTTGTCTTGGAGGAGGTTAACAAGCGAGATTTCTGTTTTTTCTGGCCACAGTGGAAGGTGGTATGTGCAAAAGTGTCCAGCAAATGGATTTGATAACACTGCAAAGCTGTGTTTTTCAAAGGAGAAATTCAAGTGTGACACACCAGAGCTTGTGCTCTCTTGTATGTGCCAACAGAGATACAGTGCTGAAGTAACTTCATACTTAGTTCAGGCTTGACTAGAACTGGAAATGTTGTTCATTCCTGTCCTTCAGGTAGAGAAATTACCACATGATCAGTAAGAGCACCTGGAAAATATACCAGTCAGTGGAAGAACAGTTATTGCTACTGATGCTCTCTGAAATTCCAACTTAGCACAGTTTTTTATCCAGGCCAATAGAGAATTTCTTGATGGTGCTTTCCCTTATATTTTCCTAGGCCATGAAGTTGCAAAACATGTTAATTGTAATTAAAGTTCTTATAACTGATTTGAACAACAACAACAAAAAAAAATCCAAAATGTAATGTATTTCTTTTGGTACTGAAAAAAAATGCTTCTCAGATTTTACAGCTTTGATTCAATGCTTTTGATTCAATGCTTTTAAAAATGACCATTTATGAGGAAGATCACATAATAAAACTGGGTTTATTTTGTTTCTATTAGCCTTGTCAGTGAATTCAGAGATGTTTTTGGGGAAAAAACCTGCAGTCTTCCCATGAAAAATTGGCTTTGGAGAGAGTTAAAATTAACATATGTCACTTTGCATTTGTCTGTCTTGATACGTGCAACAAGCTTGTAGTGTCATCTGAAAAAGTGAGACATATTTTTGTCTTTTGATGTGTAAATAGGGTTAAAGATGACCAGTGCTGATGTCCAGTGATGTGTTGCATTGTTAGTTGTTTTTTCCCATACGAATTGTGTGTGTGCACTGCATATGCCAGTTTTGCATTGTCTCTAAACTGCATAGAGCCTCAGTACTGCACTTAAAATGTTTTTCTGAGTTTGAGTGCCCCTATTTAGAAAAGCTTTACTTTTGGAGAAGGGATGTGTATCAATTTGTTTGACTTAAAGATAAAATTTTATGGAACTTGGCATTTGAGTTTTAAATCTGTGGCCTGTAAGCTCCAAACTATGAGCTGCTATCAAGACTTCCCTTGGAAGAGGCTCTTGCCTTTTTTTTGGGAGGCAGGCTGCAGTTAGGATTGATGCCACAGTCTGTTTTTAGTACTTGAGTGCAAGTGAGGCTATGGATGGGAATCCTAATCTACAAGTAATTCCCCACTTACTATGTTTTAGGCTTGTGTGTTGATTCTGTAAGGAGAGAGTGCATCCTGTTAGCTCATCCAAGTGCACCTGCTTTCCATGGAGCAGATCTCTTTAATGTTTGCAAGGGTGTAGTATTTATGAAAAGAAGGTTTTGAAAGACTCAAGTGTGTCTGCCTCCAAAACTGAAGGAGTGTATCATCTTTGTCTAAGTTGGGATAGAAAAGAGGGGAAAGAGAAGGACAGCTGCCCTGCAACAATTTTAAAGTGTGTTGGGTTTTGGTAAATGTAATGAAGAAGGAGAGGTAAATACTTTTTTTTTTTTTAATTGTCTGCAAATCTCATGACCTGTTGTGAAGTTTGTGTTGAAATAACTGTGGCACGCACCACCACAGAAGGGAGAAACTGAAATGCAGAAGTTGTGTTACAATGGAACAAACACACCAGATGGTTACATTATGGGGTCTTACCTCCAAGTGATTTGAATTTTTTTTTGGGCTTATTTGTTTCCTATGGGCTTAAGTGAGACTACTGATTTAGATTCTCCAGTACTAAGAGGTGATGCAGTTGCTGCTAGTGGTTCTGTCACCTCTTCTCAAGTTTGCTATACATGCAGCTGGGTGAGGAGGGACAGAACATTAATGATGGCAAAAGCTTCTTACCTTTCTTAACCCTTCCCTAATTAATATTTTGCTTCTCCTTTCATTGTATGATATATTAAAATATACCATGTAGTCAGATTTGTAAACTACTCAGGCTCTAAATGGTCTTAGATATTCAAATTTGGACTAAGGAAATAATTTTGGAGTTGGTTGTTGGGAAAAGGTTATTTTTGCTTTGCTTTTCTGGGTGGTGTAATGTGGTTACAATTTTTTGGCACCTTCACCTTAAATGGTTTGCTATTACTTAAGAGACTTGCAGTATTGGTGATACTGTCTCTTCCCTTTTCTCATGGTATAGATTTGAGTATTTTGTTCAACAGTTCCTGGATCTGTCTGGGGAAGTGACCATGTGAGTGTGTGCCTGGGGAGGGATGCACTGTGCTGGATGTTCCCTGGGTTCTTTTGGTAAAGCTGTTTTGGACTTTCCACAATCCCCATGCTTGCAGAAACTCTGGATTATATTCAAGCTTTTCAATAGTTAAGTAAATTGTATAGGATTGAATAACAGACATCATAAAGATATTAATTAAAATATCGCTGCTTTCAAAGACATGCCACTTGAAGGATTGAGAGCTGTCCAGTAAGAAAATGAGGTGTGAGTAACCACTAAGGATGTGTACATACAGTTACACTTAGAACAGAATTCCTCAGTAGAGGGCTAGAAAATAGATTGAAAATGAACATCTGACAAAAAGTCCTCCAAGAGGAAATTCCTGCAGGAGAACTTCATTCTTGAGATTAATTAAATGCAAGATTAGAAATTCTCTAGATAGCTGTAAGCTATTTAATAAAACTGAAGTGAGCAATTAAAAGACTCAGTTGTAGTTAGCAGCAGAAGCATTGCCTCCTTTTAATGACCGTGGTGCTGTCCCCTCCCCAGTTACATATGTTCTCCCTCCTTTTATAGGAAAGCTATATGGGAGCTCAGTAATGCTGGGTGCTTTCTGCAGGATTTTCATAAAAAGCATCCGTCTCTGAATAAGGGTGATGTAGATTATAACTTCTTTGGCATTGGAAACGCATACACAGTCCTGAGAAAACAGAAATAAAAGTGCTTTGTAGAAATTATACTAATGAAATGTATGTGAGAGAGTAGCTTGAAAGAGAAACCTGATTAACATCTGAAACTTCAGCTCATGTTCAGCCACCTTTGAATAGAACTCATGTTGCCAGTAAAGCTACTTTGTCAAATCTCTGTTTTCTATTTCTAAGTTACATTGATGTAAGCATTTTCCAATCCACCTCTTTACAATATTTTTCCCTTTGTTTGCCAGACAAACAGATTCATTCTAACTGTTGTGGGAAATGATTGTAGCTGCTCTGGTATCTGCAAAAGCCTTTTTCCACTGAAGTCTTTCATATTCATTTGAATATATTTTGTGTTGTGGTGTGCCATGATAACTCTGTGTGCTCCAGCAGTTGTGTACAATAAGCTGGGATGTGTTACATGATCAGAGATCCATCCCTCGTTGGATAGTAGTGCATGATAGCAAATTATGTCATCATGTTAGGGACAAAGATGTGTAACTGCAGATTCAAAGAAGTTGCTATAGTTCAGCAGAAGAGTGTGCCATGAATAATTAGGAAAAATAGAAAAAAAATTAATATATGTATTGAGTAATGCTGTAATAATATTTTTAAATTGCTTCAAAGTAAGATACTACTTAAGTTGTTGAAGAGCACTCTGTGGTAAGATTATTTTAGAAGTGCTCATTACTTTCAATGAGAAAACAAATGTGGTTTCTATTAAAATAAAAATAGGCTGATACAGAAGTTCTGAAGATAAACTTATTAATCTTACTATTTTTCTGCTGTAAACAGAAAGCTACATTCTAAAAATCTGCTTTCCAGACTTAAATGTCTCTTATTAGTACTCAGAAAAACCCACAGTGAAACCTTTTCTTTTGGCATTGTATAAATATCCTAATTTTCTTAGCATAATTAACATAATATACACTTTGGATATATCTGTATGCATAGTAAGTAAAATATCATCACATTGGGTGTATAGTGGATAAAAAGATGGAGAGATTGCATTTTAAAATTCTGTAAAATAAAACTATGTTTTACAATAGATTATATTTCAAGAGTATTGCAAGTCATTTAGAAATAATGTCTGAGAAGCAAATACCAGTGTTTATGCTTCCTCTTCAGGAGTGATGGGGAAATGTATTTTGAATATTGTTTTTGTATTAGACTTATTTTCTGTCAAGCCATGTCATACATGCTTGCCGTTCAAAAAACATTGAAATGTTCTGTTGACTTTTTGAAACTTTTTGGCAATGTGACACTCTCCATTTATTTTGTCCCTTGTTTAACAGTTTTTGTGTGTGTTTTCAAAAGCACTTCCATTCACCATTCAAGGAATTCAATAGAATTCTAATAGGAACTGCACATAAATAACTACAGAAATCAATGCTTCAATTCAGCCAAGAGTTTTTTTGTGACTTCAAAAGCCACAAGAGCATTTATTATTAGAAACATACAATTGACTTTTCTTGTATTATGATTTTGCATAGTGATTTGGTTTTTACCACTACAACAAGATGTTTGACAGTTTCATTTGAAAATGATGTATTTACATTCGGCATTCCAAAACAGTGTAATTTTTATCTTTTCTCTCAAGCTCTATTCATGTTATTTTGCATGTTGAGCTCTGTGCTAAGGTTGTTAGCGAAATATTCCCTGGTGGATTTTTCCTCAGAGATCAACCAAATGTTAGGCACAATCTCCTGTTCTTATATTGTGATGAAAATGTAAAAATAGTCTTCAAAGAGTGGAGTTTGGTTAATTTTCATTTGTTCAACTCATGCAGTGTAAAGCATATCCTCTCCTCCAAAACACTCAATTTTCTGATGCTAGCAATCATAGAAGTGACCAACCTGTGATCATGCAGGGTTATGCTGGAACTACTTCCAGCCTCTAGTGTTCATATTACACCTCAGGCCATGTCATCTGGAACAGTTCCTTTGATCCTGAAGTTTTTAGGTGGGTTCTAGGAAGTGAGATTATCTTCAGGGACGTGGTTTGAGCACACCAGAAGCTTTAGAAAAATTGATGCTTGTCTTTTGAAGTAGTCCCAAGATGATGTGATGTGAAATACAGCACTCTGTGTTCAGTAATGCTTTACTTTTATAAATGAGCCCTTTGAGTGGTGTTGCTTTTGGGCAGCTCGTGCAGTTCCCCTCAGGTAATGGTGCAGTGTTACCACCTGGGGTGGGGAGCACATCTACAAGGGAAGAGTTTTGTTCTGGTTGTCAGCAGGGTACTCAGATTAATGGATTTTTCTGTGTTCTAGTTTTACTTTTCACTGTTGCTGATAATTCAGAGAACCAAGTCAAGGTACCAGCAGGACCTTTTAGATGATAGCTGCCTTTCCCCACCCTCCCAATCTCCTAATTCCTCCTCACCAGACAGTTCTGTGTGAGGAGAAGGAGGTGTTAAGAGCTTCTTTTTGGAATTTCATCTTGAGAACCAATTAATGCTGAGACTTGCTGCCACCAGTCCAGTCACCTTGAGATGCAGACCCACAGTCCCCTCCTCACCTACCTTGCTGCATGAGCAGGTGCATGTTTTGGCACTTGAGAAGCATTTCAGCTCGGTAGAGATGTAGGGAAGCATGGCCTGTCTCTAGTCCTTCCCTGTCCTGACACTTGGAGTGGAAACATTCTTCAGCTGAAATTTACACTGCACCCTGAGAAGTGTTTTGCTGGTGATGAGGGGAAAGAGGGGCAAGGTAGAGTATGGTGAGGAGCAAGATTGGTACCACAGACAATATCATAGCTACAGAGCCACTGGTGTTCATTGTTCTCATTTGGAATTATATGCATTTGGGATTTAAATCCTGTCATGGTGTTACCTTAAAAAAAAAAAAAAAGTGAAATGAAATTAGATCTTCTGTTGGTTCCTGAAAATTCTTCCCCATTTCCTTTTCCACTTCTAATTCAGATTGCATTTGAGTCAGCTGCTTTCATCTTGACACTTATGTCATTCAAGGATCCACAAAGTTAGTATGTTAATGTCTGCATTTCAACTGACTGATAGGTACACCAAAACCTATCTTAATTTTGTCACTGCAACATGAAGCTTCTTTTAATTTCCCAGGCTGTTCTGCATTTATCAAAACAAGATAATGGAACGTTGCTGGCACAATTTGCAATCCTAATGTTTAAAGTTTATTAAACATGACTTTTTTTTCTTAAAACACATTCTTGCCCTTCCTCTCTTCTTCTAGGTCCTTTGAATGTCACAAATTTATAAGCTGGAAGAAATAATCATGGGCATCTAAAAATAGTTTAGTTAGGGAAACTTTGTTCTGCTAAAGGGCAAAAAATAATTTTAAATCTCTCTAAAAGTGAGCATCACTCTGTATTTTTAGGTTTATCTGTGTTCTGTTTCTTTATGAAAAACAGTTCATGGCAGTAAGCAAGACAAACCCAGTACCTCATATTTTCTTTGACACGGGTCAAATATTTGTGGGGATTATCAATCTTCTTTGGCAGTGCTGTTCTTAGACAGCCAACCTCAAATATATCAGAAAACATTTTGATACATTTTGCATCAAATGTTTATAATTTGTTTTGAATGCAAGAGGAAGAAACAGAAGTGGAAAAACCAGAGAATGCCAGAAGTGGTAGGAGATGAGGACGACTTGGAAAGCAGCAATCTATCCAACTCATGCAAGTAGGTGCCAGAAAACCTGAAACAGAGATATAATAAAATATAGTATTGGTATGGAGCAAGAAAGAAGTTATTATTTGATACAGCATTGTGTGTTTCATAGCTCCCCAATGTCAGGCAATCCCTTTTATTGAACTTGGTTTCGAAGTATATACAAGTATATATCTTGTTTGTGGAACAGGTAGTTAAAAATTTATCTCAGGGACAAAAATACGGTCCTAAATTTGAACTAAATCCTTCCCTGACAACTTTACTGTGTTTTGTACTTGTCATCCCTTTTCCAGAAGTGCTTTCTTCTGCTAGGGCAGGGTTTGTGAGTGTGTTGCACTCCTCCTTACCATAAGAAAAGAACTGAGTCTAATATCTAATTGATGTAACATTGAATGTCTTAGTAAGCATTCTATCAGCTATATATGGATAAAAATTGTTTCAAAGTGCTTGAAAGCTGTAATACATTCAATTTCTGTGGTATTGTATGAAGTAACCAGACTGTTCTTATTTGACCTGCATCTGGTTTAGGAAGCTTAAAACCAAGTCCATTTGAGGTTTTGCAATGCTGAGAATCATGAGAGAGGACCTTCATCTGTCCCGTGGGCCGTGCGCCTGACTCCGTATCCTCAAATGAGGAATTCCCTCTCTACAACAGCATGACATAGTTGGTTTATGTTTGTGTCTTATGACCTACTAAAAATATTCTCTTGCCTTCCCACTTACCTTCTAAGATCCTTTTCAGCAGAATTGGTGTATAACCACCTTGTATGCAATTCCGGTATTTTTGTAGTGAATCGTGCCTGCTTGAAAGAGTAAAGAAATTCTCCAAACTTATGGAGGAAATGTATGTTTTCAGAAAATAGTTTTCTTTTATTATTCTGGATTGAAAGCTGAACATCTGAAGCCACTTGCCTTGATATTTTGGAGGAGGCCTTTTTGTTTTTATTTCTTGAGGAAAAAGATTTTGTGGAGTCTTTTTACGTATCTTGAACATCTCATGTGTAAAAATAGAGGGATGCAGAAAATATCAATATGTATGGAACATAATATTCGAACAAGTAAGAAATTAATTCATGTCATGTGATAGTTAAAAACTTCTATTCCTTGACATGGACTCCTAAGCACTTACAACTTTTGTTATGGAAAGTAAATTTAAAATACTATTTTAGTATCAGTCTCCGCTTTAGAAAGAAAACATTGCTCTCTGCAAATCATCTTTCAATTTTTAACCTATAGCTAACTAAGCTGTCTAATAGACAAGTACACCTAAAAATATATAGGGATATGCCTTCTCCTTTCCCTATGCCCAATTCAACATTGGCTACTTTGTATAAATACTTTTGTTCTGTAGCAATTACTGTTCCATGCCAGGTAGTCACTTTCCAGAAGATGTTAGCTTAGCCATGCATAGTTAAACCCATGTCCCCTCAGCCATTCTCACTGCTGTATTGCCTCTATTGACTATAGCAGTTATACATCCCTTGAGCACTGCAGATCCTGTGAAACAAGGTTATCTATGGCTATGCGGATTCCAATGTCTGTTTAAAAAATAGAATTATTCTAAATGTTATGCATACTTTGGCTTTTCAAGGGAATGTATACATTTACTGGCAATTAATGAGTTGTATTTGTACATGAGAAGCTTAAGAGCATGTGTACAGGAGGGGCTGCTCCCCTCACCTGTGGGAGCCTGCAGCGTTTGGAGGGCGATTGTGTCATCCAACTGCCTTTGCCTTTGTAAGTCCAGTGCCACCATCTCAGCACGTCATGATCTTGTGTCACCAGGGTGTGACAGGGGTGTGTGCTTATTGCTGATGTGGATTGATAGGTTTTTGATTGGCATGGTGCAGCAGAAACAATCACACAGGGGCTCAAGATCCAGGATCCTACATTTAAATATCTGTTTGAAAGAGCCATACCGTATCTGTTTGAAATAATGACAGATGTTTGGAAAGGAAGGAGCAGATCCTGCTTTCTCTCTTCCTTCAGCTGCTGGTGGTTTTCTGCTTTACCCACAACAGGTCTTTGGAGTCTGTGTCTGTACAGTTACATGGCATTTTCAGGTGGGAGAAGATGTATCAAGCAGCTACATAATCAACTTGGCCTTGCCTACTCACCCTCTGTTGCCTGATCTGAAAGCTGTGAGCCAGTTACGTTGAATGCACTGGCATGAAACTCTTCATAGCCCAGCCTCTGTGTTTCCATACATCAGAATGGCATTCTTTGTTTTTCATTGGCAAAAGTGGCAATCATTATGTCCAATATGAGTTTATCTATTTGGACTTGGACATGTGCAGGATAAGAAGAATTGTGAACTAAAAGTCTAGACTCCATCAATATTCTGGCAAATGGTAAAACTGAATGCACAGTAAGAAACTTCAGTGAAAGTTCTGCTGCAGAGACTAGTTGTGGGAAAATGTATTAGCACCAATTAAAACAGTCTTCCTTTTTGGAAAGGTCTCCAAAGTCATTGATGAAGATAAAATCCAGTCTTTCCTGTGGTTGTGTGCCAAAGATGATATGCTAAAGGGATCATAGAATTGATGCCAAGTTCTGTGGGTTTTAAGAATTGCTTGTTAACTAGAGGAGATTTTTTTTTTCTTTGAGTTGCATAAATTAACCTTTTTTTCTAACAATTCATCTTTTGTTTATGTGTTACTGTTCCTTGTTCATTTGTACTGTCATCGTCATTCTCCCCCCACCTCTCATGCACTAGTCACTTTTCATACCACAGGGGGAAAAATTTTGCATCAAAAGGGCTGGCACAGCACGTGCTGCAGATAAGAATGGGAGTGCACTCTTGGATCAGATAAAAGATCCGGAACTCAGTAATCCTGACAGTGATGAATAACGTGGAGATGTATCAGACTCGTGTCCTGTATACAGAGAATCTTCCTTGATGTAACCACATACAACTGATTATAAATCCATTCCTAGGTTTGGGTGGTTTTAACTTGTAGTACTCATAGCTATAACTTTTATTCTGTAGAATATTTAACTATTTTTAAATGTTCATTGTAAACCCAAACACAAAAGCATTTCTGGTGTCTTTCAGTCAAAGAAATACTGGGCTGAAAAAAGAAGGCACTAATGTGTTATCTTTTAAATGGAGTGCATTGTATAAGCTTAGTGTTCATTTTCTGAGCAAAAGAAAGAACGAGCATAAATTTGAAATTGTGAGGATCATGTTGTTGATACATATGGATGTAACTATTATAAAAGACCTTATTCTAATGCCAGTACCTGATAAGAACAGCAAGAGATGTATGACCAGTGTGGGCTGCTGCCACTGACTCACTGTGTAATGACAGGCAAATTACTTGGTTTTCTGCATCTTGTTCTATTCCTCTATAAATGAGAAATAGTTTCCCAGTAAAACTCTGAGATCATTGGATAAAAGAAGATATTTTTTGTACGCCTACTGAGTATATAAATTTGAAGATAGAAAGTGCAGCAAATACCAGGTTCTGTGCAAGTCTTTTACCAGTACAGACACAGTAGGGTGAGTCTTGCTGCTCATTATGGATTGTATTAAGCCACGTTGCACTTTTGAAGACCTCTTAATGCACAAAGAAAAGTAGGGGTTTTGGTCAGATTCAGCACTTCAGGGCATATTCTGCTCAGTTTCTTTTTGTAGTTAAGTACAGCTTCAATAAAACTGCACTGGTGTCTGCATTGGTAACTACCATTCCATTTTCTTTGATATGCCAGACGTTGCACCGCCTTCAGATGAAACAGTACAGGGAGCCCTTTAGAGTAGCTCACTGTCAATCTCCATCACCTCTGTCATGTTATGTCTTTGGCTGCATTTCATCACTGAATTTTCATAATGTTTTGGGGAACTTGACCTTTTCAGAATTGTCTGTATTAACACTATAGTCTTAATCTTTCCCCTGGCACCTCCTGAAACAAAATACAAATTAGTGATTCAGACACCACAAAACAAATCACATGCCACTTGTTTCTTCCCAATGATTCTTCATTGTCATTGTTTGCTGTATTGTATGCAAGCCCTTGTGTGTTCTGTGGTGAAAGGGCCTAAATAAGGCAGGAAATTTTAAGGGAGGTCTGTAGCAGATAAGTAGGAAAATGATGCAACAGTTTCAGGTGTATATATATATAAAAGATGATTTGGATAAACAAAAAAAGGCATTATTTCAGCACTGGCATATGGAAATCAACAGGTTTGATGTGTGCTTTGTTTTTTTAATAAAGTTGTACTTTTATTGTGATAGTCTATAGGTACCTATGGAACAAGTGGGAAATACATGAAATTTCTGGTCTCCAGTGCTGTTTTTGCACCTTCATCTCCTTCCATTCTGTTTGTCATCATTCTCAATTCCTTTTTAATTTGCTCACTTTCTTAGATGTTTTTGATCACATTAAATGCTTGCTTTAGCTTCATAATTTTAAAAAAAATCCTGTAGATTATTCTAGTTATCACCCCATTTTATCTGGTTGTGTTCTGCCCCAGATTCAGGAAATGCAGAGTTGAAAGCTTCGGTTTTGAATTTATCTTCACATTTTCCTCACCTTTTCAACATTTTCCACCCTTTTGTTCTTTTCTTGAAAAGGCATTTAACAAAATGGACGAGTGAATTTATATAAATTTGGCTGGATGCTCATACCACTACTCTTTTCCTTGTTTTGACCATGAAGGAAGCCTTCCTCTCTTCATGGCCACCTGCTGCCCTCCTTGTGCTGCTGTAGTGCTTTTGCCGCTGCACAGTGAGTCATATTGGGGAATTGGTCTGACTGAAGAATAATTTTGCCAGAATTGTGTTGCTTCTTATTTCCCCACTCTGGTTTACCATATGGCTGTACAAATGGCTATGTCAGCAGTAGGGAGAGGATGATGCAAGGCTGGAAGCAAGAGGCCAGACTCAGGAGTGGGTCAGGGATGCTGTGTTAGCTAACACTGCCAGGTTATGTCAAAATAAAAAGAGTTTGTCAGAGTAAAGTCTAGTTGTCTGTGATACTGTCACATCCTACTTCTAGAAATCATGATCTCTGCTGCTTTTTTCCTTAACCTCTCTACCTCTCCCCCTTACTGTTTGACATATTTTACAAAGCTCCTTGTTTATATCTTTCTTAGAATAAGTGATCAATAACAACATCAATAGAAAGCCTCCATTTCTCAGTGTGCTCAGGAGGTGGAGCCTGTTGCTCTCAGGTTAGGTTGAAAACCTGTTTGAATAACTTGTGTGGACATTGTGAGTTAAACCTGTACTGTCATTTGTACATACCCATAAAATAATTACAGTGAGGTTTAGACTCATAAGCTGTTTGATTTAGATATGTATAAGTTAAAAAAAAAAATATTTAAATCAGTAGTTGTCCAAATCAGTACGGTATGGTACCTGCTTATTGTGAAATTTGAAAAACTTTAGCCATTGTGGTAGAATCATTGGTAATAAAAAAATGTAAGGTTGCAAACCTAACCTGCTTTCATAGTGTCTTTCCAACAGTGACTGGATATCTTGATAACAAAATATTTCATGTCCCTGAAATTAACCACAAGATGCGCTTGGCAAACCAATGCACTAAATAATCCCTTCCATTTCCTAAGTCTGCAGAGATGCACTTCATTACTTTACAGTCAAGTTATTAACAAGCAGCATGAAAGTGTTTGGTGTTTTTTTCTTCTTTCTGTGTTTGTTGGGGGATGTTAGTTTTACTCTACAGATATTAAACTGATACTGAAATGGTAAAATGTACATCTGAATTTAAGTTACCTGCAAATATGATCATTTTCCTGAACGTAGGTTAAAGTGCACCAAAAATATGAATTCCCCTCTAAATGCAATTCTGCATTCTCCCATGTAAATAGACTTGTTCCAAGCCTGTGAGTAATGGTGTGGCTACAAGTGTTGAAGTCTCAAAACGTCTCAGCTAATGTAAGAGCAGAGTAACTTTTTGTTGTACGTTGCAGTGTGATGCCATTTCCTGTTTCACCTATCCCAACCCCCCAGGTGTGCCAACCTCTCCTTTCCCCTCCCCCTGTCCCCGGGCTTAAAAGGAGACGGGACCATGCGATCTGCATTCTGTTGGGAGCTGTTACAAGATTCAGAGGTCTGTCATCCTGGAATAAAACTCTGGATTAAAACTCTATGGCAGAATCCTCTCCTTTTTCTCTTCACCGTCACCTGAACCTTTTCCACCAGAGGTGAACTGAGTTCCTACTATGCCTGGATTTGTTGTGAGTGCCCAGCTGCAGCACCCAGCCGGCCAAGGGTATCTCTGAGGTGAAACACCACAGCTGCCGCCTTTGGCCCAGCAGCAAGGGTCAGACGGGCCCAGGCACGTCCCACCCGGTAATATTGGGATTAATATTCCATAGTTGTTCTTAAAAATTCATGTATATTATGTTCCCTCTATTCCTGTACTTATTTAGAAAAAAATAACAGAAAAATGGCATTGTTTAACAGTGTGATGTACAACCTTTCAGAAAGGAGTGATATTAGTTAACCTCTGGTCAGTCATATGAGCTATAGTTCATTGTCTTGTCCATGCCTTCTTTCTGGCTATCATAATCCCAATTATTGACTTTGTAAATTTCCATTTGTTTCTATACAAACGAGTCAATGTTTGGTTCTTTCAAAGATTGAGCTAAGAAGTAAAACAAGAACGTGAGCTTAATGCACCAAAACAGACATGAGCTCACTCAGGCTACACATGATCATTCAGTATTGGGTTTTTTTAGTAAATAGGTCATTTTCCAGAGTTTAATACCAGGAATGGATGCACTGCCCTGATGAAAGTGAACCACCAAATTCCAGTGTCTTGAAGTATAATCCCAAATTGGAAAGAGAAAGCAAACTGTCTGTGGCACATAAGGTGTAAATAAATATGACGTTTTGTGGGTTCCTTTCTAGATCTTCTCCCAAAATATCCTATGGCCTTGTTATGTGCACACTTGGGGATCTGATGCTCAGATCATCAGGCTGGCAGCACTCCTCTGGGAGCTCTTTCCATCACCTCCCTCCTGTTCTCAGTAGTTGTGTAATGTCTTTTTAGCTTGTATCAGTTCTGTATTGCTCGTGCCTGCTGATAACATAGATCCTACTGCCTGCTCTTTTCCATAAGCCCTTGAACCCTGTTCTTTTTTCCCAGCTGAAAGGAAGGCATGATCTTCATTCAGGAGTTGCTCTCAGATTTCTCAGGTAATACTTTCCTGGATCTGCTGCCACTGGAGACAATGGTTGTGTTCTCTTTACCTTAATGTTGCTGACAAATTTTCAGCTTTGTCTCCTGTTGCCTTGCCTAGATTTCATATAGTTTCCATAGATGTTGTGTTTTTATCTGTAAATGTTCTGAAAACAGCATTTAAGTAATAGCTCTCTGATCATCTCTAACTCTGATATAGTTACTCTGGAAAGCAATTTTTTATTCGCTTAAACTCTCAACCATATTCAATAGAAAATGGAAAGAAACTTCTTAGTGAAGCCAACAAAACAGGAAAACAAGCTAACTACAACAGTGAATTTTACATAAATGTTCAAACACCTACAATTTTAACACTTTTCTCATCCCTTGTGGTTGAGACTAAAAATTCATCAGTCCATGGAACTGCAAGATGAGATGTAAGAACCAGATTTGTAGTGGTATTAAAACTTGCTATGTAATGGTGGCATGGCTGCTCCTACTCCAGCTACCAGCATCTTCCCATATCATTTTTCAGAGGACTATTACAGTCATCTTACAGAGTGGCTTAATAGAATATATAGTGACAAAAATATTAGTGGCTGGTCATAGATTTTTGAAGTTATTTTGCTGTAGTGACCACCATGTGACAGAGATGTCCAGGTAGTGTAGCCTCTATATCTGTTAAAAAACAAAGCCTACCACGAGGTATGCATAAGCTGTAGGTTTTGGTGTATGTGTTCTTGAGTTACTTATTTTGGATTTCTTGAGAGCTAGATGAGATTTTTCTGCACTTTCATGAGCTCTGTCAGCACTTGTTCAGTCTAGTTGGCACCTTTTCATTTCTCTCTGTTTTTTTCAGCAGATTTTCTTACAGAAAGGCGGATGATCTAAGACTGTGAAGAAATTCTAATTTGTGTTTCTCTTTATATACTTCCAGAGGACAGATGGACACGTCTGTTATTTAATAATGCTTATGTTACATCCTTCATGAGGAATCAGAATAGCTTGTAGCAGTCTGCCTGCCTGTCAGTAGCAGACAGAAGCTTTTTGCCGATTTTGTGTTAAATAACAGGGATTTCTGCTCTCTGGGCTCTCGGTTCAGAATTTGAGAACAGAAAATTCTCAGATGGGCATTGTAGATTGTTCATACTCTTAGCTGCTGAGAAGCTCCCTCAGATATTTTTGGGTGACCTGGTAAATAGGCATGCTGTGCTGGTTCTTGGAGGGTGAGAGCTACTTTTCATAAGGATAATGTGGTGGTGATATTAAGCTCTTTACCATTGCCTCTCTCCATGATGTACATAACATCATGCTCATCATTCTTAAGAAGTTGCCAGAGCACCCTGACACCAGTTTCTGCATCTGGAAAGGACAAGCCTTGATACATTTCTCCCCTCTGAACAGTCAGAACTAAAGAACCCTTCAGATACTCTTCAGCTTGAGACACCCAGCCATCGAGTAATGCTGAAGGAGTCATGGTGCATGACACTGACCACCCACTGTTCCATGGGCAGTGCATATTCCTGGCAGCCTCAGTTCAGTAATTGTGTGATCCATCTGGAGCTGCATCACTTCTTCCTTGGTTTCACAGACTCCAGCTTTGGACACACTAAGGCTGACTTCTGAGGAGAGGACCTGTTACAGCAGTGGACAGAGCTAAACCTTGGCAAACCTTTACTGGACAGTAAAGGGGCTCATTCATCTGTTTGTTTTTACTCTCTTTGCAACTTCCAGCAGCTACCAAAACATTTCCAGTCATGGGTCACCAGGATCTGCTTCCTGTGATCTAGGCAACAAATTGTGTCGTGTCACGTCTTTCCACAGAAGGTATTAACAATTTCATGGTATGTTATCATTGGTGCTAGTGTGCTGACAGTTCTGAGACTCTTGAATTCTCCTGTCATCCCATTTCAACAACTGCATGGTTGTACCTAGGTGACTACTCCATATGTATTTATCCATGGCAACAGACACTTGCTTAAGTGTGTACTTGTTCTGTAGTCAATATTGCTAATGCTGCTGGTGTGGTAGCTGGAGTTCAGAAGGATCAATTCAATCTGGACTTTGTCAGACAGAGTGCTCTGCATAATCATAATGCAAATGTGGTGGCTTCAGATCTTATTTTTTATTCTGTTAAAAAATGTAGTTTCTATGTCTGTTCCCAGGTTTAACCTGTAATGGGAAAAAGAATGCTTTCCTTTTTGTGGGTTGAAGTTTTTTGCCTTCTCATAATACAGCAAGCTTGTTCATCTCTGTCACTGATCCACGGATTGTTTCAGAGAAGACATAACTGGAAAAACTGAACTAAGAAGCCAGTGGTTTTGGTTTGGTGCTCTGCACTTGGTGAGCCTTGCTATTCTGGGCTGTCCTGTACATCTTTGTTAAGAGGAAGCTTGTTGCTAATTGAGTTTACCAATGCAGTTTTGAAAGTACTGAATTTCCTAAGGTCCCGATTTAAGGTACTTTTTGCAGTGAAAGATCTGAGTTCCCAGAATAACTGAGTCTGATCTCTGATACTCTGATGAGTCTGTCTTGCTGAGCATTTCTGGGAGCATGGGGAAGAACTTTGTGTCCATAGTACCACTGTTCAGAGAGACCTTCACTGCAGGCCAGCATTCCTGCTGCCTCCACCTGTGGCTCCTGCAGCTGTTTCTAGGGGACCTGGCCTGTGCTGCAGAGCTGCCAGCAGGGAAAAGGGCATGTGAATAGACTTGGAAAATAGCAGAAACCAGTTGCTTGGTTTTCTTTGTTAATGTGCACGTTCCGTATCCTGCCATATGTCACTCTTCTGTAGCCTTTTAATTCTGGGATGCTATAGATGTAACGAGTTTGGGGAAGCTGAGTTTAATTACAAAAGAGTGCCTAAAGAAGCAGGTGTGAGAAAGCCATTTTGGCCTGACTGCAGGGGCACATGAATGAACAGAGTTCTTAAACACAGTGCCCAAGAGGAGCAGTGCAGATGTGCTGACTCAACTTGTTGCCTTTTAATGCCATCTTCATTTGTATGTTGGTAGACTGTTCCTTCTCAGTGCACTTGGTACAATATTTTCACTGTAAAGAAAGGTGAGTGTTATTTTTTTATCATCTGTCTCTTCACACTTACAGTCTTGGAATTGTTTAGGTTGGAAAGATCACTAAAGATCATCAAGTCCAACAGTTAGATAGCTAAGTCCAGCTTGATAGATAAAAAGCTTTCTTTTTAGGTATCAGAAAACTTAGCAACTTACTCATGTCACTGTCAATGTGTTTGTGCATGTTGAGAATAAATGTGTACTTAATCAGTTTTCCTTTTGGGTCTTCTGTTTTGCAAGTCTTTTTTTTTTTGAAGGAGGTTGTCCCTAAGCATTACAAGCTTGACTTAATTTTGTTGGTGAAAATGATATAAAATTAAAACAGATTTAAGTAAAAATGTATGTATGTTGGAGACTGCTAGGGTGAAATAACTTGACTGCATGTTCTTAATGGATTTTTGTAATGGTTTGGAAATCTTTCTGTACTGCATGTTAAAATATGTGAAATTTAACAGCCTTTTAGTGATTTTTGGTAATGCTGTGTAGATGATTAGGTTGCCATTTATCCCTTCCATTCATAACCACATGGAAAGCATCTCAGGAGAATGCATCAGACATCTGTGCTGTTACTGTGACTGTGGATGTACCTGGCAGGTCTGTATTAACCTTGGGAGTGGACTTGGGCATGGCTCTTGTCTCTTGGCTACAGTTTCTCTTATTGCCTTCGGGCAGAACCTGTTTGATTTTCTGTGCGTTTTGGGGACATTCTTGTGATTTCTGTTGCTGTTCCATCTTCTGTACCCACCCCAAAGGAGGAGGGCATCGAGTAAGCCAGAGGAAAGTTGAAATGTGATTAGAGAAATGGACAAAATGTAGGAAAGGATTTGAGTGGTGAAGGAACCTGAACAGTTAGAAAGGGGACTGTTAGAGCCTTAAGAAGGAAAGAACATACATGGAAGAGATCTGGAGTATTTGCAGGAAGTGAATGGTAGGAAACTGATGGTTTAAGTGATGAATTTATTACCTCTGTAGTTTCAGCATAGCTACCTCATCAACCTATGAATCTGACCCATGTTTGTACTTGCCTATCCAGGGAAAACAACAGGGGCAAGAGCCAGGCTATTTTAAGATTAGTTAATATATTGTTTAAATTGCTTAATAATGCCTAATGACTTTTAAAGGACCCCATTGAAATGTCCAAAAATCTAAACAGTTTGTTTTATGTTCAGCTTAACAGTGTGCTATCTCCACTGTCCATTGTTATCTGTTATTTCTGTCAGGAATCACAGCATACTTGCTAAGACAAAAAATCTTGCTTTTCATGTCAAATATTTATAGAAGAATGATTCTCCCAAGGGACACCATGTGTCATTATGAAACAAGAAAGTATTTTGGAAAAAATTGTATTTTTTTATATTATCACCATAGTAGGCTGGTTTTTGACCATGATGGTATTCATAAAAATAACTGAAATATTCATTTTTGTAACTTGTTTTCATTTCTGTGCAAGTTTGTGTTGATACTTTTGAGCTTTTTATTGTGACTTAACAAACTCTGGATGTAAGCAAGAATTGTAGTGGGAAATATTAGAACTGCACTGTCCTTTATATAAAACAAAAATGTCTTGAGAAAGCTCTTTTAGGGCTTTTGGAAAACTAAGCCAGAATATTGTCAGAACTTGCTCCATTCATTATTTTTGATGTTTGCTTATTGAATTGTTCTTGCAGGTAAGATTTCTCATTTTTTCAAGGTAGCACTAGCGGTGAATAATCACACCTGATCGAGTGGTGACATTTCTTCTAAGGACTGCTGGTAATTTGGGGCTGGCCCAGGCTGACCCCGGGTTGAATTGAAGATGTTCCTTCCTTTGACCATCAACAACCTCTGCACTTGTGTTATTCAGAGGGCTGCACTGGACAGATAGTCATTTGTGCTCTGTACTTTGAGAAGTGGAGGCTTTTTTTTCCTTTTTCTCCCACAGTAGCTTCTGTTCCCTTTTAGAAAAGAGAAATGAACCTGTCCCAGAATGTTGACTGCTTGGCAGTTAAGCAGAAAAAAAAAGTGTTTAATGGTGGATTTAAAGGAAAGGTATTTAAGGAAGTGGTGATTGTACTTGCTGGCAGCTTCCCTTCCACTGCTTTTATAGACAACAGCTAAAAATCTTTATTCTCACCTTTACCAAAAGGATAAGAAGCTGGGAAACTTGGGTGCATTCTGCAAATCTTTTTCTCTGTAAGGACACTTAGGTTTATAATTTCTGTAAAGAGTTTTGAGGTTTTTTGGCTCTACAGGCTTGGAGGAATTTCAGAGTTCATTTGTCAGAGATTTGCATCTTCACAAAGCAGTTCACACTGCAAGTATGGGTCATAGAGATCCTTGAGAACTGTAATGCTGGGCAGAAACTTGTCTACTGATGTAAGTCCATTGCTGTGTTTGGCTTTACCATAAGTACACCTGAGGATGTAGTTATGTCCTAGATTTAAGGACTGCAGCCCAGTTTCTGTGCTTAGTTCTGACCAAGGAGTTATTGCCATCTTTCATAGTGATTTAACATCAGCATGTCTACGTAAAGCTCGTATGAATTACCAAATGTTGAAGGTCTACTATCATAAAAGTACATTGACTTGTGTAACTGAGATGCTTCTCAAGTAGCTTTAGAGTCAGGATGTTGCCCCGTGTATAAAAATAACAAATATGATACCAGGGTGAGTTTTACACTGTGACAGTTTCTTATGCTGTCATTGCCAACAGTAGATCGGCTGCTTGAAGTGTGTGTTCCTTGCATGTTTTTGGAAATTGTGGGATGTTTGTTTTTCCTTGCAGATTTACATTGCCTTTTTACTTGGACTATGAAATTCCTTTCTGGTATTTATAGTGTGCCCACTTCGCTGCAGACAGGCTCACTAAGCCTTGCTTTGGGTCTCTGCTGTCAGGTTTTTGTAGGCAGCCACATGCTTCCAGTCGTTGTTACGAATTTGAAACAGAGAGACATGCAACGTTCTTACGTACTTTTTCAGTAGAATGAAAGGAGAACTGAGAGCACTGAGGGAATCGGTTCAGTTCTGTCATTCAGACCTGCTGCCTTGCGTAGCCCCTGGCTCAGCAGGGGCGGGGCTGGGAGTTGAGCACTTGCCTGGGGCAGCAGAGAACTCACCGCAGGGAAAATGGGACAGCCCTGCAAAGTTCTGGTTTCTGACAGCCTGGGGACTAGAACTGCTTCTGTTGTCTTACAATCTCTCTTAGCCTGCAATATAGTTGAAGAAACTGTCCAAATGGATTTTTTGCTAAGCATTTTGTAAAGCTGCTGTATGCTGAAAGGTGAATTAGCTTGCATACAAGGCGTCTAAATCAAGTTTACAGCTTTAGTCCTTTGATTTAAAAAAGAGTGCTATATCCTTAGTTTTATTATAGTGGGAAAAGATTGTTGAAGACTATAACATGGCAATCTCTCCTGTATACAGCTGAACAGTAAAGTTCATTTTTGACAGTAACTTTCTGTGCAAGTACTATGATTCTCTGGCATAGAAAGCTAAATTAATCACTGGATTAAGACTTCTTCTGAGAGCAACTATTGTGCTTGGATTACTTTATTATGAAGAAATAGATATCAGTTATAGGCACTATAGTATAAAAGTTAATTTGTGTTACACTTACTCAGAGTTTAGTGACTAGATATGTAATCTTCCCTGACAGCATGGTTTTCTTAGGATTAGGCTTTATTGAAAAGAAGAAATAAATAAAATTGGTCAGGTCTTTCATACCACAAGTTGGAGAAAATTTGAAGTGGTGACGTGGACATCTGTATTGGGCTGTGGTTACAATCAAGCTGGCATTTAGGGTTGTATTAGGAGAAAAAATCAAAACCCAAACTTGCCCCCAGCCTCTTGGCAGAGACCTAACTGTGTGCTCTCAGCTGCAGCACGGTGAAAAGGCTCGAGGTGAGGATTTGAACCATACTGCAGTTTTAGTGACAGAATACATGTTTTTACAGGGTCCTTCCAGACCTCTGGTTGTCTTACAAGGAAGAATAAGAGGTAATCTGATTACTGCCACAAAATCATCAGTGCCAGTGAGCTCTCCCCACATTGGTTTGTGGCAGGAGGTGTGTGCTTGTGTCCTAGCAGTTTGGCCAGATGAAAGGAAGTTCTTGGGAGCAGCAGAGAAGTAAATGCAATTGAAGGCCCTGTGACATGCAGGTGAATAAACTGCATTCAAGGTTTTGTTCTTGCTTAGAGTTGGTAAATGCATGAGAGAAAGCATAAATAGCAGTGTGATTAAATAGTAGCATGACATGAAGCCTATAAATAGCCTTTTATAATTTTGTAGTACTTTCTCCTTTTAATAGCCTTTTGCTCTTTAACTTCAGTGCACACAAACTCTGCATGTGGGGGTTCCATTGCCCTTACTGGTAATGTTTTATTCCACTGGAGTTGTGGTGTTTCTTTTATTGCTTTGTTTTTAGTTGAATAACTGGTTTGTACCATGGTTATGCGCCTGTTTTCTCAGCGGATGTGAAACTTGATACTGAACTGAGTCAATATGATAAACAAGCATTAAAGCCTCTGTGTCTTCCTGAACATGAATGCATTAGAGGAGATGGTAGAAGTTATTTTCCTTCTAAAAATAAACTCAGTAGTTAATAGAATAATTCACTTCAATTAATCTCAGACCAACCAAATTGAAAGTTTCTTGCTGGTTCTGAATGGCAGCTGATTATAGAAGTTTCCAGCTCCAAGCAAAATGGTCAGGTAATTTTTCTCAGTTGGTATTTTATTAAATTCAAATACACTAGATGGTTTTTTCTTTATAGTACATGTATACTTTATACCTGGAAAGTAATTTGCTAATATGCTAGTAAAAGAAATCTAACTTCTAATAAAAGGTTTGAGGTTGAATAGATGAGAGGTATAATGCAGAAATATGTATATATGCAGTTTGTCAGTGAATTTTAGTTTCACTGGGGTATCATGGTGTCTTCAGTCTGGAGCTAGAGTGCATTATAAACTTTGTGGTTTTAGCCCTTCCTCCTTTTCCAATTGTATACCTTCAACTTTGTGCCTTTACTTTTCGGATTTAGGAATGTAGGGATTTCTGCTCCTCCCTCCCCCCACAGTATATTCATAGTTAGCCATTGCAGTGTTATGTTGCTTTTCACACCATTAATAGTGTCTGCTATTTTTGTTAACTTAATTTTGTGAAAACTGTCAAGTATTACTGTGTAATTCTATAAAGAACAAAAGCTAAAAGGAAGAAAACAGTCATATTCAGAAACAAAAAGTAAACTTTAAGGGGGTTTTTGAAGTTTGGTTTGATGAACCCTGGTAAGAATTACAAACTTTTATGTAATTTTGGATCTTGTCTTTCCTCTTGCATTATTCCCCTTTTTTTTACAGATGTTTCTGCAAATTTGTCAATTTATTTTCAAGAGAAGGAAATAAATCCCAAAATGAAAAGTATTTTTAGGTACTCTTAGAAATATGCACGAAGATCATTTATCTTCTTACTTATGTCCAAACTTGAGTGTAATTGAACAATTTTCAAACCTCTGAATGCATGAATATGAGTGCAGGGGGCCTGCAGTCTGCCCTTAATGTGTAAGCATGTCATAACCCCTGACAAGGGTGTGCCTGTTGAGGTCAGTATGCCACAATTTTGGGAAACTTTTGGTTTGGCTCAGAGTTTCACTTTGTTACAAGTACAGATACAATTGTTACAAAGTGGATTTGTACAATTTACAAATCTGTGGAGTATAGACATCTTTAAGATACTTTGCTAAAGAAACTAAACACACAAAAATGTGATTTTATATTTCCTGTTTAAAATTCCATTGCGTGTGAATGATTATATGATTTGATTGCTTGAACATCATATGCATGATATTTTCATTGTCAGATTCATTCAGGTAATTTTGAATTTCTAATCTTGATCTGGCTTGAAAATGGAAATTATTTCCTATTAAGAAAGTCTTTGAGAAGAGGCAGAAGTCAGAAGAAAACTTAAACTGAGGTGAAGTTGTGAAATGTAGTAAATAAATAAATAAATGAAACGAAGCCTTAAAATTTGGGATGATGCAAAATAGGATGGTTCTTTTGCAACTGGACAGGTACACCAGCTAGACTGATCTTGCCTCATGTGGGGAGCTCCTTGTTCCAGTTGCCTGGTTTGCTTTGGGGTCCCTGGAGTGCTCATCCCACAGCCAACCAAAAGGTGCCCTGCTGCCTTTGACAGCCCCAGCGCTGTGGAGAGGCCGAGTGCCCGGAGTGCAGGGCAGGGTGGCTGAAAGCCAGGGCCACGGATGGACTGAGGTCACTTTTCTGGGCAGCACTGCCAGAAGCCATCCCTTGGCTTGTTTTCTGCTGAAGGAAGAAGCGGAGTTGACAAGCGTTTTCCAGGCAGGTAGCCAGATAGGCATTATTTCAGTGTTTCCTGCAGAAAATCGGTGGGTTTTGGCAAAACTGAAAATTTCCACGTGAAAATTTCTATTTTATGGAAATGGTGTTTCTGATTAAAAACTAATTTTGATGGAAAGTGTCCAATTGGTTACACTGAGCCATAGAATTAGCATCTGCTGTGTTTAAATCTATTGAAGATAATTTGGCTTAGGTTTAGAAACTCTGAACAAAATATACACAGACAACTTTTCCTCCCCCTGTCTAATACCTCAGTTTTAGTGCCAGCCAAAATTCAACTTGAAGTTGGCTATGAGTAGAATACAAGCTTTTTCTGAGTTTTGCCAGTTTGTTTTCAGTTCAGACTGCCTTTAACTTCAAAGGCTTCACAGCACAGGTGCTACAGCTGGACCTACAGCTGCCGGTTCCACTGGCTGCTCTGGACTTGTGGGTCCTTCAGCGTGCAGCAGTATTGATCCGTGGGTGCTCAAGTGGCTAATGGCAAGCCCACAGATTTTCTCCATGGGATGTTTTCTGTCAGTGTTGTTTTCAGATAATTGTGGTTGGGGCTTGTGCAACATACAGGACACAGTGGGACTCGTGTTCATTTACAGTCGCACCAAATTAGAATGTGTAATTTTGCATCATTTGGTGTTTTACCCGTCTGCTTAATTGTGTACAACTGTTGAGGACCATCAGTTGCTATTTGCATGTAACTTTTCTCTTTTTGATTTCTTAAACTGTGTTAAAATACCCCTCTTATTTGTTGATGGAAAAGCTGAAATCAAAACCTAATTTTCACTTGCTATATTTCCTCGATTCAGAGTGTGTAGTTGGGTTGTTGCTCAAATTTAGAGCTGTTAATAATTAGTTTCATGAAAGGACTGTACTTGGTTATTTTAGATACAGGCAGTTGTGCATTGTCATTAAAAACTCAAAAATTTAAAAGACTCCTTTTATATATTGAGGAGCTTTAGTTTTCTACTAGGTCTGTGGAGAACTGTAAAGTCTTTTCTTTAATAGGTGGAGAATTCTTTTTAAAGTCATATTGCAAAGGGGAATCAAATTTAATTATGCTTTGAAACCTTTGAGGAAAACTGTAGGAAGAAATTTGGATTTGGGGGGTTTTGAGGTGGGGGTGTATATTCTCCCTCCCCTTAAGCAAGACATTAAATACTAAGTTGTTATCACCTGGTGCTTCTGAACTTACTCTGATTTCAGCCCTTTTTTCTTTTGATAGGTAATATTTAGGCTTCCTGATCTTAGAGTTGTATCAGAGCCAGATTTCTCTTTAATGAAAGATCTATTTAAATCTATTTAACCTAGTTTAAGAACACATTTTAAAAAGTACTGGGGATTTATTTTGAGAAGTCTCTATCAAGATATTTTAGTAACGTTTCGTTATAGTCTTCATTTACTACATCTTATTATAGGTTTGAGTCATAAAAGCAAGAATAAGAGATCCAGCTCCAGGAATGGGAAGAGATACATGTAGTAATCATCTGTGTGAAGGTCATGGATTACCATTTTTAATGCTACTTTCAAACAAGGGCAGGTTATGGATAGAATCAAGTTTAAAATAGTGGAGGTAGAACTCACTTGGAAAACTTCTCTATTTATTCCTAGTAATCTTTAACCTGATAAACACTTCCAAATATCATGAACTGAGAGCTGCATACTGGCAAACAAGGAGGTTTTATGTCTTATAAATGCATTTGCATATTTGTTTAATTTAGAATATTTTTAAATATAGGAGGATAGTTGAAATCATCATTTAGTGATATTTAAACACTGCTCCTCTTCCTATTCTTGTTTTTCCTGGCAGACAAATCCTTTACTGACTGCTTCAGCTATCTGCCCTTCCACAGGGATTGGTTGGCTTTTTAAAAAATAAAGTTAGATGTAATCTTTTTCCCTGCTAGCTTTGCTGTTTCCATCCTCAGTGGCTCGTTGCAGGAGTGTGGGTTGCTGCTGCCACGGTGCCTGTGCGTGTTTGCTGCCTGCCCGCCTGAAGTGGCCACAGCTGTGCCCCTGGGGCCTCTTCCCCCTCTGTGGCCTTACTGCCTGACAAGCTGGCACTGCTCGAGCTGGTGCTTGCCATCAACTTGTGTTCTCATGTAACAGACCTTACATGATACCAGTATTGTTACATAAAGACATTTCTAGCCTCAGCTGCCTTCTCTCTGTTTCTTCACACCAAGGTATGGCTCCCTAACCCATTCTGTAAAGCAGTCACACTGTGATCAGGTGATTCCTGAAGATCAGCTAAAGTCCATTGCTTAACAGGGGGATAGATGTGCTCTTTTTTCTGATCCTTAAGGTGTGTAGGGGTGTATTGCATATTACAGGGAAATTTTCTGTGGTTTTGCTCAAAGTCATCTCTGAAACCTCATGTGAGGTTCTTCACACATCTTGTTCACATGTATGTGTGACTTGTTCTGTAAAACCTCCCTAGCTCCTGAATAGCACCTAGAAATGAAAAGTGTCCAGGTCAGAAACAGAGCTGCACAAATTCATGTGATGTTTCCACTCTGTGGCTTCAGTGTGTCACCTGCAGGACAGATGGGTTTGTGTTGATTGTGAATAACCACAGGTGCTCCCTGTGAAGCTTTGCCTAAAGGCATGTGCACTCCAGGCATTTTTCTTGTATTGTGTGAAAGGTCTTGTCTCTTCTGCAGTATTGTTATCATCAGGGCAGTGAGTACTGAGCCATGAGCTGGCAGGAATAGCTGGAAGGAGGTTTTCTGTTGTCTTTACATTTGTTCACGCTCTGACCTGTAAAACTGATGCAGTGAAAAAGGAGATGGGGGCCCTGATGAAGTAGGGTGGGGTGGGGGGGAAAGGTCTGTTTTAATTCTAGCTCTTTCTTGGTTGCAGACTTTTAGTCTATTGGTTGAGTTTCTTCAGCCACTCTGACAATCCAAAGCTGTAATGTGTTTGGACAGGTGTTCACTAAGACTAAATCTGAAGCTTAAAAATGGGTTTGAACCATATTGAGCTGTTTGGAATTTATAAGTTTATTAGCCTTTTTTTTTTTCCACTTCTTTTTTGCTTGCCAAGGAAATTTTAATATCTTCTCAGGCTGTTATCTCATCTAGAGTCCTGGATAGTGAAGATGGAAAGGTTATTGTCTGCATGTGAAACATGACTGAGCACAGAAAGGGAGGACATAAAGGGCTTAGGTTCAAAATAACGATCAGTGTTGATGGCGTGGTTTCTAAGAACTCTTTTATTTATTAATATTGCTCCTAAACTGCCAGTAGGTGTTGTAATCTCTAACTAATGAATTTTACCTTGCTGTTATGTGTTTCCTGAAATGTTGCACACAGGAGCAAAGCAGATACCAGTCTTCCTGTACTGTCCTGCTTCTGACTCAAAACAGAGAAAGGGATCAGCTGAATTTGAAAGGCTTTTTTGTGAGTGTGGTGCATGCAGTTCAAGCATAATGAGTATTGACATTTAATTAGATAGAAGTGTCATTTATAATAGGCTTCTCTGTTAGCTGTGCCCTTCTTGGGGGCAGGGAGGAGCAATGGAGGGAGTTGTCAAATTGTCCAAATAGTTTATTTTTCAGAGAAAACAGTAGCGTGCTACAGTACTGTCTCACTAATTTGCTGTGTTCTAATGTACAGCCTCCAGCTGTCTCTAACAGATCCTATGTAGAGTGATTGAACACTCATTAATTATTATTTTTATGTTAGAAAGTATGAAAATCTGGGCGTGACAGAGCAAGGTGTTTCATCTTTAACCTTTGTCTCTATCAGTAATTATGTGATTATAACAGTGAGCATCTTGCTGATATCACACAGCAGTTGTTCAAATTAGAAATTCCATTTCAGAGAAGTAGATAAAAAGCATTATTCAAGGAGGTCTTAGTTTAAGTAAAATCCTTGAGTAATTTTTTAACTGAGAATGCTTATTAATTTAGGCATCAAGACTGCACTGAAATCCACAGCCAACCCTATGAAACCCTTGTGTTCATTTATCTGAGTCAGTGGCTAGAATATTAAATTAGTTCTTTGCTATTGGTTCATGTATAGGAGAAGCTGATGGTGGAGGAGAGGGTCTAAATTCAACTTCTTTTCTGTCAGTTGTTGAACTTTTGGCCCAATATTTTCAGGAACTGTCCTATATACATAAGAAATAATGCTTTTTTTGTTAGATTTGGCTCTTCTTATGATTGAGGATGTGGAAAAGGAGGATGTAAGAGTAGCTTATGCATGGAAATGCAGGTGAGATAATGGATGTTCTGAGGAGAACATGAGTATGTTTCTCTTGGTGACTTTGAGAAGTGAAGTAGGATTTTCCTTTAACTGTTCTATATTTCTGGCATCCATGAGGGATTTGCTCAAGCAGCTCAGTGTCTGCAGATAGTAGAGATCTTGGAGGAATGTGTAGAAGCAGCTGCAGATCAGCTCAACTTGTGTGCTGTTTTTGCACAGGAAGCGTGGAGACTGCTCAGTGCCAGGCTGTAAGGGAGGATGCAGGAATGCCTGACCCAGGAGCAGGAGAGTTTGGAGTCTGGGAGCTGCCACCCCATGCAGGTACCAGGCTAAAGAGCACAGTTACCCACCAGGGGAGAGAAGTAGTGGAGGTTTTGGGAGTTTGAGCTTCCTAGCTTCCAAAGGCGGATCTCCTTGTATCCAGTGCTCTTCCCACAACTGTGTAGGAACATAGTAGCACTGAAGAACCAGTGGCTGTAGTTACTTTGTATGGTCAGAATAATTGTCCCAACAATTGAGTTGGGCCAACAGTGTTCTGATGGTCAACAGTAAAGATGGGATATCCCTTTTTTCAGTAAAGTTTTAGGAAAAGTTTAATAAGTGGCCGTATGATAACTTTTCAGAAGTATATTATCTTCCTTATGTAGAATGAATGTGGTTGATTTATATGTAACTGATATTAAATAAACTTAGAAATAAAACAAAAGGGTCTGATAGAGCCTGGAATCATTAATGATGCTGTTGCCTGGCTAGAAGTCTTGCTGGAATCCTTGCACCTGTGACTGCAAAGTGAAATAAGTCAGTGTTTACATATGAACTTTAATGATACTTTCCATTATTTGGTCAGCATAAAGCAGGAAGGAATCACAGAATCTTAGACTATCCTGAGTTGGGAAGGACCCACAAGGATCATCAAGTCCAACTCTCATTAGAACAGTTTCAGGATTGTAGTGCATGGGTCGATTCACTTAAATGAAAATGCATTTCTGCTCTGCTTTCATTTATAAGCAATGTCCTGAAGCTGTATACTGCATCAGAATTGCTGAAAGCTTTCAAAACAAATTTTTTAAAGACAAAAAACAAGATAAGAACATTTTCTTTGAACTTAATGTGGAATTCCCTCAGAAAATGCATGACCAGCTAATGTTTAGCATTTTCAAACTAGTCTGGATTGAAACATTTAATGTAGTGTCACTAATGTGTTTTCAATAAACCTCTATGAAGATGGGCTCTAGGTGTATCTCACTGTTTGTCTGAATTGCAGTATGTTGTATTATTCTGTTTAAACCTTCATAATTGTCTTTGTACATTTAAAAGGGTGGGTTTTTTGTTTTATATATATATATATAATTAAGTTGTCTGGATAATTTTAGTAACAATGGGGTCTGCATTTTACATATTCAAGCTGCATCATGTTATAAGGACATGGGTCTTCTATGAGTCTGACCTACTTTCCTACTTCTAGTAGGAAATTCATGTACTGTGTTGGACCCAAATGAGCAGGTGGGCTACAGTGCAAATCTGTGCCTTCTGGGTTGCTAAAATACAAGTTCCCAAACAAATGGAAATCTGACAATGCGTGAGCTTCTTTAGCTGCTTTAGATGAGCCATGAAAAATGAAATTTCTCATGTCCTTGCATGCACATGTGCATACAGTAATGTGTTAAGGTGGTTGTTTTTCTGTGCATTACATCAAGAGTTCTTTTAAAGAAAGTTCGCATCAAGTCAGCAAATTGGCTGCACTCTTGGATAAATTAAATTTCAGTTAATTACCTGCTTAACCAACTGCTTATTTATTAAGCTGCTTAAAATCAGTTAGTTTATTGTATGCCCAAGCAAATTGTCGTTATACTGTATACATTTACATAAAAGAATAAAGGATGCCGAAAATTCACTTGTGAAGCTTCTGTGTGCTCTTTAGTGCCCTAACCAAGCCAGTATTGCAGGAATGTTCTGCCCTTTGATAGGGAACACTCCCTGGAATTGCTTCACCACTTGAAATCTGAGCTCAGGCAGGAAATGTACAACTTACTCCCTCCACAGACCTGAGAGGTAAGTGGAGTTACTTTGCACGAGTTCTGTCCTTCTCCAGTTGCTGTACAGCATGTTCTTTAGATTGTTCATTCACATAAATATTACATGCTTACCAGAAGATGCTGAAAAATTATAAGCAGAAAACCTTCACCATATGCGAAGATTAAGTCCGGTTTAAATAATCCACTTGCATGTATAAAAATATTTTAGCATTGAGTGGCCGTGGCACTGCCCACAACATGGATATGCACACACAGTAGTACCTTGCTTAAGTTAGCCTGCTGTTTAAGCCAGATGTTCTCAAACTGGTTTTTTGGTTAAGTCTCAGCTTATGTTTTTACTCCTATTTCTTTTGGGGATGCAGATTTTACTTTGGAGCCTAAAGCAGTCCTCTGTTCTGTACTAAGATTAGCTATAATATTTTTATTGCAGAAGTATGCAATGAGTGTAGCTGAATTTCTGTAAGATTTTCTCATTTTCTATATCATTATTTGTTAGGAAATCGGCTGTAATTTGTAACCTTATAAGCAAGAGCTAGCCATCTCACTATTAGTAAGTTTTCAAAATATATAGCAAGAATGACAATATGTGTTTGGGAGACATAATACTATCTGTGTTCTTGGCTTATGTGTTGAAAGAAGTTGCAAAGATGATATGGGTACAGTTTGGGGCCAATTATGTTGTAAAACAAGTGTGTCAGTAAACCAGTAATTGCAGGGTCTATCTGTGCTTAACAACCGCGTCCTTTTTGTTAAGTGTACATGTGCTGATAGAGGTTTAAATATGGGTTGTGTGCACATGATTGGCCACAGAGCAGTTCTGGGTAATAACCCTGGCAGGTCTTAGAAGGAGGAGTATTTTTGAAAGTGCATGTGATGGTGAAGGTGTTCTAACATATTCCTTACATTCTTCCATAGTTTCTTTGCTCACATAGAGGGAAAGATTAACTTGGAATGTGGCTACAGAAGACAGTCAGTCTCTTGTCACCTTTCTCTCTATTAGTTTCATGGCTGTTTATTTCTGTTTTGTAGGTGCATTTCAGGATTTGAGTCATTATACTTGTTAAACTGTGTTCTGTAGTTGCAAAAACCTCTTAGTTTCATGCAAGAAACTTGTCTGCTATGAGATGGTGGTTCCAGCTACAGTGTATTTTATATGGGACATAGAATATAATGTTTCATTGCATAATCTGAAAATATAAAACATAGTTTCTTAAGTCTATGAAGAAAACATTCATGAATTGCTGATGCCCAGCATGGTGGGACTATGAGCTTCCCACCGGGAAGATGCTAAACTCCACTGGAACAGCATGAGAGGTGTGTGTGTCCTATTTGTTTGTTTCTTCCTTAGAGAGAGTGGAGAAGGCATTGCCCCTCCAGTCTTCAAGATACACAAACTGTTCTTCTGGCCCAATATAGCTGCTCCTCTTTCCATAACAAACTCGTAAAACAGTGCCTCTTTCTTGAATTTGATAATTTCATTTATGTACATTGAGAAAAATGCAGTCATTGTGCGTAACTATGCAATATTTTTTTGTTTGGCTGGAGCAAAGATGATCTGTGTTACAGCAAGAACCTTGATAGATCTGCAGGTTGGGTCTATTGAAGGGACAGAGTGAATGGTTTCATGGTGATAAAGGATTTTGAGGGTCACTAAGGGATGATTTTCTCTTTGCTCACTCTTTCGGATTTGTTGCTGTGTCTAAAACCCAGTTTTCTGTCTAGTTTAAGGCAGTGATGAGGAAGGAAAAAGTATTGCTGGTCTTGTCTTGATCAGCAAATATGACAAAAATAGAGGAAAGAATAGGAGAAAAGGTGAGACTTACCATTTTCTTCTCTTAAAACATGATGGTTTTAAGATTGTTTTCTAGTTTTTAATAAGGCCTTTTTTTCCCCTCTCCTGCAAAACTATGCTTTGTTGAGTTACTCTCCTAGCTCACTACTAAATGCATTTGTGAGGACTGCAGTACTTAAATTTGAAAGCTGAACATTCCTTTGTGCACTAGTCTTTGTATTTGTGGAAAAGCACTCTGAAGATGACACTCACTGTTTCTTGGTTTATTAGTTACTTTTTCAAATCCTTGTATATTACACCTGCCAAGGGGTTGTTTCTGTGGTATGGAGAAATTGGTTTTAATCAAATTGTGTGCTTTCCTGAAACCTTCTTAGTTTCAGCTCAGCAGCAAATAGCATCCTAACATTTTGGCTGTAGTTATCAGTTGTGTAGATGCACTGATAATGCCAACTTTTATGCCATTATGACTAGTAAGGCTTGTAGATTGTGTGGCAAAACACTAGCTACAAGCCTTACTACTGAAATGTACATTGTGAAATGTTACATGGTTGGCTTGGATCACTGGTATGGAGGTTCAATTCCTCTTTGCTCTTTGGTGTTTAAAGGTTTTCTCCTGCTTTTTATCATTGAGGTCTGTAGAAAGTATAGCAGAAGCAGCCTCTACATGAGGAGCTGTCAGATGGGCTTTGTTTTTAGGTTTTACTTGAGAGTTTTAATGTTTTGACACAATTTTTCATAAATTTGTCATTAAGACATAGTCATAAATTTAGCAGCTGGTGGCTTTATCTGGTGTCTGTATCATTCAGTTTGTCTTGTTGGTTTAGCAAAACAAAAATAAACTTGCTGGAGTTCTACATGAATACAGCATTTCAGTTCTGAAGCCAGTGACCAAGTAGCCAAAATAAAAAAGCTGTCTGGTGAGGAAGCAGGTACTAGTTAATCTGAAAATGCTGAGTAAGTCAAAAGAAGCATTTTGCAAGGATGGATGATCATCAAGCAGATTTTTGTATGTCTCAGGTGTGTGGTCATACTAAAGAGCTGAAGATGTGATCTAGAAAAGCAAAATACCTCTGGGATTTTTAGGGCAGTTGCTCAGGAGGTTGTCTGCAGGCAGTGGAAAGATGATTGAACTGCGAAGTCCCAGCTTGGTTCTTGGTATTCCACTTTCCCATGAGAGCCTATGTATCTGAGTTACCAACTATTTAGGAGGGATCGATCTTTCATTTCTTACCCCTCCCTCTTCATTTATGTATATTGGAGCATAGATACCTCTTATGATCCATGCAAGCTCTCTAATCACTGCTGGAATATTTGCTGTCCTCTGCTAAATTGTCCTTTTTTTTTTTTTTGTCATCATATGCTCCTGTCCCCCTCCACAAATGTGAAGTTAATACATAGATGTGTTTGAAGGCTTCATAATGTTATGCAAGATCAGGAAAATCAATCACTTTATATTTGGTTTTGAATGTACATGTGTTCTTTTGCTACTCTCAGGGTATTTTAATTTTATGTCTCAATATATTCTCTGCTTAAGTTATGAAACTTTCTGTTTGCTTACACCCTTGTCAAAGGATGTAGAAATAGTTTGCTGAGTGTGTAATTAAGTGAATCACAGGCCCTGATCCTGTGAGGTACTTGAGAAAGTAGCTGCTATCATTGGATAGAGCTGATAGCTTCAGGTGGGCCCGTAAGGACTTTGCTGGGCTGGGGCTGGATGATAATCACAAGAATCTTAGATTAGAAAAGTGGAAGTCAATTCTTGCTTTCTGTTGATCAGCTCTCAGCACAGGGCGTACACTTGTGATGGTCATGGTTGCTTGCTGAGAGGATGAGAATTGTTTGTGCTCCCAAACTAAATGTGTAAATCCAATCAAGTTGACATAGACAGAAGATTCAGTAGTTTGACAAACATTAAACTATTCATGTTGTAATTTAAAAAAAAAGGGGGGGGGGGGGAAAGAAACAATGCTAATGTTTTGTTACCACTGTATATTCTCATGTTTTGTGATTTTATAGTGAATGCACAGGCCTTGCAGAATAATGCATCAAAGTCTTGTTTGTTTGCTGTTTTCTTTTTCTCCATAAAGCTTTTTATGTAAGCATTTTTTGCTGTTTTGCACTGAAATTAGTTACTTAATTGCATCTAATATCAGGAAGCTAGTAGCCATAATGCCTAGCAATTACAATGCTTTTTGAATTGAAAATGTTGTTGTGAATCTTTAAAAACAAACAAAAAACCCAACGAGAAAACAGCAAACCCACAAAACAACCTTAAAATAGGGAGGGTGTGGACAATGGGCAGAAAGTAAAGGACTGAGTATTTTGGTATAAGGTTGTGTTGTAACATGTAAGGCATTGTTTTCTTATTGGCTACTGTGAATTTCGTATTCACTTTTCTTCTGTCTGTAATGGACTTTTTAAATAATGGACTTGCTGTCTTTTCACCTTTCTTTGAAGTGAGACATTCTTGCATTTGCATTTTTTGGCTCTTTTTAAATGTTCTGTTGGTTTTGCCTGCAGACCCTGTGTGGACAGTAATGACCGCACGTTTCCGATTGCCTGCTGGCAGAACCTACAATGTCCGAGCATCTGAGCTGGCACGAGACAGGCAGCATACGGAGGTGGTCTGCAACATTCTTCTCCTGGATAACACTGTACAAGCTTTCAGAGTTAATGTAAGTAATGCTCTTACTGCAAATCAATATCTGGCTTATTGCAGATCAATATCCCGAGCTTGCTTTCCTTTGCTGCGTTTGTATGGCTGGAGTTTGACTTTCAAACAGTGCAAACCATGTGAAGTAGAGAATAAAAGGGGAAGTTGTGTTCAGGCAGGCATGCTTGTACACGTGTGTACAGTTACTGGGAACTTAGTCATTCTGGCATCCTCTGTCACACTAACACATCTTCATTTCAAAATCCATCTTCATTTCAAAATCCAGTGTATGAAGCATAATTTATTTCTAGTAATTCTCTTCATGGATTAAAGTTGTCCAGTGGAAATGGAGGACAGTTTTGCCATTGAGTTGAGTGCAGCTTTTGTTCTGCTGCAGTCTGGTTTTTGTATTTTGAGCACGAGTAAGGTGGAGTGGGAACTCTTCCCATAGCTGTGTAGCTGTGGTCAATCACCTGTATGGTTATACTTGGTCACAGCTGCCATCTTAGAGTATCTCCCTGCTCTTTGCTTTCCTCAGATAATATTATTGTTCTGTGATTTCCCTCACTTCAGCTCACCGCCTTCTACTACACTAATGAGAATGACAGGAAGGAAAATGGAAAGCTGGTTGCTGAATACTGAGAACTGTTAATGGAAAAAAATCAACAACTTTTACACATGAACCAGAATTTAAAATAGGTTATTCATCCCATTTTCTAATAAAAATGTTCATGATGTTGTGTATATGTTACACAAGCACAACCCTTTCTTTCAGCTTCCTGAGGGGGGAAAAAAAAAAGCCATGAAAAATAGGCAAGGACCTCACAAGAAAACATTAAAGCATTTAAAGTCATCTGTGTGTGAGAAGAACTAGAACTCCACAGGAAAGAATCTGTAGGTTTTCCTGTGGTAGTAGAACTCTGCTTTTACTTTGAAAGCTATAGAATTGATGACTTATATAGAGAAAGGTTGAATAATGTGATGGTGAAAGTTAACAGGTGGCATAATAATTAAAATTTTTCAGAAGGAAATTGAACTTCGGCAAATGGAGTGTAGGAGTATCAAATAAGGCTGTGGCACTTCAGATGGGAAGTGAGGGAGAAAGTGAAGCAATTGTCAAATCTATATGGAGAAATACAATTCAGAGTATTTGAAAAAATTCTAATGCTCAGTAATTATATTGAATTATATTGAAACCCAGTGTTCAGCAAGAATATTGATAGATTTGAATGTTTCAGGGAAGGTTTGTGAGAGGGATTGCCTTTTTCTGTTCTGTAATCAGTGGTTAGAGCCTGCAGCTGCTGATCACAAGTGAAAGCTGTTATCTGGCAAAAACTTGCAAGAATGCAGCAGCCAGAGGCTTGAGGTTCAGAGGCAGATATGTTTTAGATATGTCAGTCAAGATGGAAGGGTTTAGGATATTCTCTTGAAGCATTTTTGTAGTTCATTCAAAAAAAATACTTCATTTTCCTGGACTTCTGAGTAGTAAAGTGTGGGAATTTTGGATGATGGAGCTGAGGGACAGATTTTTAAAGACCTGAATTTATTAACATCAAGCCTCCTTTCCCTTCTGAGATATTTTTTTCTATATGCTTTCCCCTTTTCTGTATCTCTTAACTTCTCATCCTTGCTAATAGTTTCCCAGTCTATACTGCCTGCCAAAAAGCAGTATGTGCAGAATGTAGTTGGATATAAAGCATTAGAAATGCATAAGAAATTGTAAATGTTGTCATCTTTGCTTTCAGGTGCATGAGTTTTCCATTAAAGTATCTGTCTTGTGGTTTTTTCTTATGACGAAAGTAAAAATAGGGAAGAATAAGGAATAATTGCTGGGCAGTAGGTATGGGAGATGTGCTTCCTTCTGATCTAGGTGTTCAAAAGCTGTACATTTTTAGAGGATACTAGTGCCTCTAAGAAAAGCAGAATCACCAGCTATAAATCCTCAAAAGTCTGTTCTGTCTCTCCCAAGAAAAAATTATGTAATGTGTTCTTACCACCTCCCTAGTGTACTAAATATTTTAGTTGCATGGATCATGCTTTACTGCTTAGACAGATCAGCCTGCAAGTTTGTCTATTAAAACTGATTCTAGGGAATTAAAAGTTCCTTCATGCTGAACATCTTGATCTCATGTCTTAGCCTCAATCTATTTTTTCACAAATAGGGAGTAATAGAGTATTCATTTGTAGCAAATGTAACCTACATGCTGTACAGGTTCTCAGGTTTTATAACTTTGGTTTACTTTATTGTGGTTGACACTATACTTAGCCATAAATATTTATGGACTTGTTTTCAAAATAGGAAGAACAAAGTTAACATCAAATAAATTAGCACCTTTTATTTTTCTCCTGGTGATTGCTATAGGTATTTTGTATGCTAATGATTGTAAAAATCATCTGGAGGATGCAGTGATGTGTTCATAAAAATGTACTCAAATGCTATTTCTTCTCCAACAGCAAAGTGCTGATCACAGACAATGTCTCTCGATAATTTATGTGATGTTCTAAGTTCACAATTCAACCAGCCCTTTCCATTGATCTGAACAAAAGGCACCTTTGTGCTAAGCCTTACCTTGTAGAGAGCGTAACAAATCAAACCAGATAATCCCCATGGTTTGTAGCCAGAGAAATGCTGCATTGCTTCCAGGCAGAAGAATCAGTTAGAATGAACCTGTGCCTATGTTTGAGGAGTAAAAACCCTTTCTTTAAAATGCTCTGCTTACCAAATGAAGAAATCCTCCTTCCATCCTGAAAAGCAGATTTCAGTAGAACATGCAGCTAGAAGAAAGAAGGCTGATGGGAGTTAACAACATGATCAGGATGATTTGCATTACCGTAAAACTGTTTCTTCGAGATCAAATTACTTTAATTTGTTTTAATTACTTGTTTAAATACCTAAAATTACATCTTTTCCATGCAGGCTGGCTTACTTATATTCCCTGAAAGCCAGTATGTCAAGGTAGATGGGGTGGGTTGTTCTGTGAGAAAAGCTAATGGTCATGGACAAATGTTTCAATTTGGAGCCTTTACTATCCCAGAACGTCAAACTTAATGAATTTAACGCTCTGATGGAATCAAAGTGTAAAAACCTGTAAAATAACTCAAACCAAACAAGAACAAACCAAACAAAAAAACCCCATACCACCCCTTCGTAATTTTAGACCTTTTTAGTAATTTTTAGTAATTTAATCTTCAGTATTACTTTGATACTTGCCCTTTTTTCTTTGACCAAAAAAACCCAGAAATTAAAATAATAGCATCCATTGTAGAAGGAAAGGAGAGAGTTGAGCAGTGTTGGGGAGTGCATGTCCTGGAGCATTAGCCCAGACATTGTGGTGAGCTGCAAGGGAAAGGGGTTGTGTTGCCAGTAGTGAGGGAGCACAGCCTCCCACAAATATGTGAGCAGCAGAGCTGTGACCCTCTCCATGAAAGCCCAGAACCTGTCATCCCCTTCCTCTGGCATCAGAAATCCAAATTTTTTTGGGCTGACACGGCAGCAATGCCTCGTGGTGTTTGCTGTGGGTGCAGCCAGTTCTGTGGGCAGCAGCAAAACCAGAATGTCAGTTATGGGGATGGAGAAAAGGGTGGGAGCTGCTAAGCAGACATCAGACCTGTGTAATGTGTAAACCTGCAGGTGTCTGCCTCAATTTTCACACATGGTGTTTGTGAACAAGTGACAATCATTTTGCAATTAAAAATTAATCTGTATATATCTAGTGATACTAGATGATTAATACTTCATAAAATGCAGTTCATGTATTGATGTCTAGTGTCTATGTCAAATTTGACCTAAGAAGCCAAAATTTGTGAGACATTCTACCTCCAGCAATGACTAGTATGTGCATATAACCCTCTAATTCTTCAATTCAGAAAAAATTGGACATTTTTGTGTCTAACTCTTGTGGTTTTGTCTTAGATAGCTCCCATTTTTCATACATGTTTTCATTATTTCTTGTTTTATGAGAAAATAATGTTTAACTGGAATCTGTAGCAACAAAGCAAGTGTCCTATTATGCTCATTTACAATTATTTGGTTTGCTTTTCTATTAAAAAAATCAGATATTTAAACATGCTTTCATACTTTATATATTTTTGAGCAGCTGTTCAGTGTTATGATAGTATTACAAGTATTTTGGATCTTTCTCAACAAGCAGAATTGTGACCTTCACCTGCTTTGGCAAGCTGCAACATCATTACATAAATATCAGAGATGGGTTAAGCTAAGGTCTGGTTTTGCTAGATGCTTATCTTTATTTTGCACTAAGTAAAACATTGTGATCCAAACAAACGCTTCATGTTGAAACCTGTCTTCTCTTACCAAATTTGCTGCTCAATTGCAGGAAAAATACCTTCCCTTGTGGTTGTGGAATGATGTTCTGTTTTTCTTAATTCAAACTGATCAGCCAGTTCTAAGCTTTTTTCATTAGGAAGCGTTTGTTCAGGTTTTTAAGAAACAGTATACATTGGCAGGATTAGATTGGAAAAAAGCTACAGAGATGGTATCTGCATGCTGTTAGAGGAAGTAACATGTCAGCTGTGGTAATTGCAAGACTAAACTTAGGTTCCAGACATCTCCCATTTTCTGGTAGTTACTGTTATAAGTTCTTAGTTTGTGTTCTTATTTAAATCTACGTGGGAAAAATGCCAAGAGGCAATTAGTGTTGCTATGTAATTTTAAAATTAGCTTTATTTGCTGTAAAAACTGTACTGATTATTGGTTTATTTCAAAATATAACAGAAACTTCTAATTTAGTAAAAATTAAAGTGACTATATTTGGATTGTATATAAAAAATGCCTTATACATTTATGCTGTTGTACATTTATTGTGTTAACATCTGTTTTTTTCTTTGCTTGTTTTTAGTAATTTGTAAAGTAAATTTTTCAGTGGTGGACTTCTTATCAGTGGTGCTCCTACATTTTGTAAGACATCTTCTCTGTACCATTTAAGGAAAAATAAGGTTTTTGGCAAAGTAAATACTGGAATTCTTAGGTCACTTCAATTTAGCCAGATTTATATGGGACCTGAAATATATCCCTTATGTTATTTCAACTTAAAGATATATGCAAAGTTATGGGTATGATTGTCCTCATGGGATTATTTCAGACATAATTTGTGTATAATTATTCTCTACTTGTTTATTATTTTGAAATAAATTATCATGCTTCTTGGAGTTTTTAGGCTCAAATAACTGCCTCTGACAGTTTATTAAACTTCAGTTGAATTCAGTGTAGTTTCATCTGAATAAAAAAAGTTAGTTGTGATAGGATGCTCTTAGATGTTAAAAGATGTCTGAAGGTAGATGTGTAGATTTTTCTCTTGTATGGGTATTAATGGAATTCTTGCAACCGTATCTTGATCTTTTAGCTACGTACTTCCATTTCAACAGCTAAAGGTAAACTGTTATGTAATCTCTGTGCAAATCAGGGTCTTTTGGGAGCAGAACAGCAGGGATTTTTGTTCTAAAACTCTAAAATTATTCTTACTGCCTACAGTAAACAAGGCACAATGTATCAAATCCACTGTAGCTGCAATAATACTTGGCACCTAGAAGATTATTAGAAGCTTCTCTGCTTGGTGACAAAAAGTGGAAAATCTGGGTGGAAAATGTATCAATCATCTCTTTCACATTTCTTCTTGTTTGACAGTTCTTGCAGAATTTTGCTTGTCTTTTGTATTTCAAGGTGCTATGACACTTTTAACTTCTTTGGGAAACTCCCTTCAGATTTCACCAAACGTATTTATTGAGTCCTGTCATAATGGCACACTCAGACTTTCAATTACTATATTGGCAGTATTTCCAGGTTAGGCAAAAAATTGCTAGGGACTAACAACTACAGATTCTTTTTATATCATTTTGTGGGTAACATTTGTCCCTGTAGTAGAAATCAAGTTTGTTCGCTTGACTCTGAAAAGAAGTGTTACTGCTACTCAGTTACCTTGAATTAATTAATATAGAGTGAAGTGCTATCTTAGAATGTATGTTAAGATACTTCTTGGTTAGGTATTTGGCTGTTTCAGCTGTCTATGCTATTAAACTTTGGAAACATTTTCAATATGCTGGTTCATTTAAAGTCAGGAATAGATTTTGAGATCAGGAAGGATATTTTGTGTAGACCTGTACATTTGAATTCGGTGACCCAAACAAGATTCTTGTTTGCACTGAGTTCTTTATTAATTCCTGACTGTTTTTTTTCCTTTTCTGCTCTCCTTTTACATATCAAATTTGGCTAATGAAAGGCTTTCAGAAATAATCATGTAGCTAGCTGAGAAGTGAGAAGTTCTTACTGTCAGAAAATGTCAGAGAAGAAAAATGATTTCCTTACATATGTTTCAAAAAGAGATGAAGCTCGTTTAAAAATAGTGCTGCTGGGATACACTTTGTGGTATTTTAAAAAGTGCTGCTAGAGCACATCTGAAAGAATGTATATGTGCTCTACCTGCCTGAAATCTGTGTGTCCAGTTATATATATTTATTGATTAAAGAAAAGGTCTGTATTTTTTCTCTGCAGAAACACGATCAGGGCCAAGTTCTGTTGGACGTAGTCTTCAAGCATCTCGATTTGACAGAGAGAGATTACTTTGGTTTACAGTTGGCTGATGAATCTACTGATAACCCTGTAAGTTATCCCTTAAAAAACTCTGTTTTATAAGTACAGTCTTTAAAACTCATAATCATGTTCATCACTGTGGTTTGTGTTATTTAAAGAGAGCTAAATAGAAGCCATTGCAAGATTGTGCCATCTTCCCCAACTGTGTCATTTGTGAGGGTATCTATCATCTTTTATTGTAGTTACAATAAAATTGCATGTTAATAGTCCCAGGTTTGGAGTAAAATATGGAGTTCTGTGCTTATGAAGTAATATCTTAAAAGGATATTGCTTGTTCTATTTTATCTGTTTACTAGATTGCATTATCATTGTCAAAAAAGTGAATTTGTTCTAGATTTGTTTTGTAGTTGTATTTGTCATTAGGACTTACAGAATAACAAGGGAGTTTTAGATTGTAGTGTATGGAGTGTCTGTTGGCAGCCCAGATACCTTGGTGATCTTTCAGTAGTGCTTGGTATAGTCCAGTATCTGACAAGGGCAGTCATTTTATCACCTTAACAAAGAAGGGACTCCCTTGGAAATGAGTATTTACGACAGTTCATGGGCTTAATTGGAAGGAAATTCTACACAACTGAAAATTTGTAAATCATGAGTAGGAACTAAAAGATGCAAATGTAGCATTCACTGCACTAGTTACTGGGTCCTACTGGGATCTTGATTGCCTGAAGAGCAGTTCTTGGATATTTTCTTTTATAAGTATCAAATGGTCAATACTCGTTTGGCAAAGTGCAGTTTAGCTAAGCATTATTCCTTATAAGACAGTTCTTTACCTAATTCTTACTATATGTGCAGCACAATGATGGGGTCAAAACTTAATTCCCAATTTGTGCATCAAAAGTCAGCCACATTCACTTGTTGACAGTTCTGTTAAGACATTGGTGGACTGCCTGTGTAATATTTTTATTCTAAACTTTGTTTCAGGCTTAAAAAACATAGGCAAGCAGAAGAAAGGCTGAATTATTTTTCATCTTTTTAAAAGAAGTATTTAATTGAATATTGGTCAATATTTCACTCAACATTCAGAAATTTTTCTGGCTTTCCAAGGGGTAGACCTCTAAGCTCTCTTTCTTTTAGTTTATCTCTCTGGAAGCAGCTGAGTACAACACTGTAATACAAGGATCTGATTAAGGGTTAGTCTGAAGCAGTGACTTATCAGGTATTTGGTACAAGAACATACTTTAAAGATTGTTTTAAATTTTTTTAGTTTCTAAATATTTTGTCTCTTCAGCACTATCTAGTTGCCATGAAAACACTGTGTCAGAGCTAAAAAGAAATATTACCGATATTAGTCATGCAAGCTTGAAGAATGCATGGGTTTGAATAATTTCAGGTTTTGATGCACATTTACTTTTACACTTGATTCATTTGGACAAGGACACCATATTGGGTTGATGAATATTCTAGTTATTTGTGAAATAACACACCAGAATAGTGCTAAGATATAGTTAATGCAGCAGCAGATAAAGATGATAAGGAAAATGGGATTCTGCTAATTGAGTGTGAAACCTCTACCATTGTGTTTAAACATGGATTTCATGAATTGCAGAGCCTTTGTGGTTTTTTACAGTATTAATATTGAAGGGAAAAAAAAGTATCTGTTGACATGTTTTGAAAGACTCTTATATAAATTACCTATATATCTCTGGCTAGAGTGTTCTTTAAGCTTTTACATTTAGTCTTAAAAGTTAATTGATCCTGTTTGAGGCTTTTTTTTTTCAGGTATTCACACTTTTGAGGCTGCATCAAACAGTCTCTTTACTTCCTCTTGAGCTAACTACTACAAGGATACAGCATGTGGATCTAGTCATCATTATTTGTTATTCCTCATGAAAAAATTCAGGCTAATGAATTAAAAAATGGATTTTTTAATTCACTAAAAATTACAGGACTAACTTCAGATCCACAGTGTGTGTTGGGTAGCTCAGGTACCTGTGTGTTTGCTTCCTCATCCCTCACCTGAAAAAACTAAAAAGCCCTGTGATAAGTGTGAGGGAGTTGCACTCTGTAAGGGTTAGGTGTCTGTCACTGCTTAGGAACTGTGCCCATATAACGATTTCCTCAGGCTTGTGGACTTGCCTTGCAAGGCAGCTCAAGGAATTGAGCAGTATTTATACCAAAGATCGTCTTAGGAGTTACCTGGACTGGGTTGGTGTGTACAGAGACTGCTGGGTTGCTGATGGGCAGTGGTTTAAACAACTTGCAGAAGATTCCAGGCAGTCGTACTTTTAGCTGAAATTTGCCACATTGATTTTTATAAAGCTCTGCCTGTACACAGCAGTGTTCTCCTGCAGAAATAATCAATATTTGGAACTGTTCAGTAAAATTATTCTGTAGTCCTTAATCCAGGAGGCTGAGTGCTGAGTCTCTGGCTTCCAAGATCAAGTTAGTGATGTAGCAGTGCTGACACAGGCTGGCAGTTTGAGCCAGTGGGATCACTCCCTGAATGTGGCAGACTCACAAAATCCAGAGTCAGAAGTACTGGAAGTAGTTGAACAAGTTAACTTCTGAGTTGGGTAAATGAGCCTGCTTACAGCTCTTCACTAGCTTAGGTGGTTCTTCTTAAAGAGTAGCTGACAGTTGTTAAACACATCTGACCTCTCTCAGGCTCCTGTGACAATCATGGAAGCAACTCAAAGGGGAATTACTGCTGTAAAACAGGTATCTGAACAACATAGGTTAATCTTGGGGAAAGAAGAGCAGTAGCAGTTGTTAATGATAGTGGTGATGTCTCCAGAATCAGTAATAAGCCTGTGTATGCCAGTGAGGCATTTTGGTAAAAGACCAAGTAAAAAAGTAATAAAAAGCACCAGTTTCTTGATGTATAAGGCTGTGATTTGCACTTTGTTTCTCTGAAGTTTGTGTTATAATTTGTCTCTTTCCAGAGGTGGTTGGATCCAAACAAACCTATCAGGAAACAATTAAAAAGTGAGTAATGTATGTATTTCGTCAATTCATCTATTGTTATTATGCTGTTTTTCCAGGGTGCCCTGATTAATTAGAAATAACTTTTCTTGACCATAGGAGGATCTCCTCACAGTCTGAACTTCAGAGTTAAGTTTTTTGTAGGTGACCCAAACAAGCTCCAAGAGGAATATACAAGGTAGGTCTGGTTGCTTTGTCAATAAAATACTTCTCTAGAACAGTCATTAATTTCTTTAAGGTATAACATGGAAATTTTCTATTAACTCATTTTTGTTGTATGTACAAGCTTCTAAGTTTTGTGTAATAATTACAGATATGAGCTATGCAGTTGTACCAATCAGTATAACAAAAGGCCTCTGTGAATAAACTTATGAGTTTATATGCAAAGTGAAGTAACTACATGAAGCAAATGCTACCAAGTAGAAACAGAAAAGGGAAAATAGAGAAAAGAGGAAAAACTTAATCCCAGTATTTACCAATAAGTACAAATTTAATTCTATCCTTCCAAGTTCTCCTTTGTGAGAAAAAAATTGCTGAGCATTCTGCATGTTTTCCTCCCCAATTTTCTCCTTAATAGTAATAAAATTAATCTCTCTATGGTTGTAGTTGTAGTTTGAATCACGTAAGTTTATTTTGATAGCAGTGTGTTGAAATCTGTTAAAGAAAATGCTCAGTGTGAATCAAAATCAGAAGCTTGTGAATTGCAATTAGTCCTTGAAGAAATGCCTCAAATTTTCCATATTTTTAATTACTTCTGGCCCTCTACAAAAATGGCATGAATTGACAGATTGGAATTTCTGGATGTCGGCCATTCTGAAAACAGGTCAACCCCATTCAAAAAAATGATTGCGGATAGCTTTGGAAACCTGAGTACCAAAACTGTGACAATTTGAGTCCACATTTGTTTGTCATTGCCTTTAATTTGTCATATTTTGGACAAAATTCTGCACATATCTATGCAGACAGAATTCACTAAAATGACTCCCAGAGATTCTGCATGAGACTTTGTTTTACTGAAATATTTACTCTAGGAAAATTTGGCAATTTACTCTATCAAAATAATGAATAATGAAAAACATGTTTTCTGAATTAAAGGAAAATATGTAATATTCCTGAGGAGATGAAAAAAAGGATAAATGTTGATCAGTGTGAAGTAAACCATAAAGAAGGAGAAAACCGGAGAAGTGCTATTCTCTAAATACAAAGCTATAAACACAGCTTTCTTTTAAAGGGGAAATAATGTATGGTTTCTGTATCTAGGTCAGCTCTGCCTTTTTTGCTAATAGACCTAATTGCCCCTGAGAAAACTCATTTGTATTTGGAATTATTATAAAGAGAGAGATATTATCCATGGGCTTTTTTGGAGTGAAGTTAGGATGCCATGTCACAAATATGGATCCTTTCACATAATCAGTATTCCTGCCTCAAAAAAGGGAAAGAAAAGACAGTGCAACTTCTGACAATTCCAGCTGAAGCTGAGACTGCTCCAAAATGCTCAGTTTTTACAAATTCCATGAGAACAGAGGAATGGCTCAACACATGAAAGCAGCATAAAGAGCTGTCAGGGAAAGGTTCAGTGTCTTGTCAGCTCTCTGTGCGTTCACGTGAGCGAGGCAGGTTTGAATGCCCTGGGTCAGGAGAGGTCAGTGGGAGCTCAGTGAGAGCTTTGCTTGGAACTTGGCTGGGGAGGGAATGAAGCTTCATTAGTGCTCCTCGTGGCAGGGAGAATTGTTTATTAACGTTGACTCCATTAGCAGTAATTCTGTCCTGCCCTTCTCTAGCTATAGCTATATAAGCACGATGAAAACATGGTCATGCAGTGCTGCCTTTGTTGTTTTAGTGGAGTCTGTTGTTCAGGCTTTTGCAGATCTGCTTTGCTAAAGCTTCTATTGATTTCCCATTTTGCTCAATAATATGTGAGGCTTCAGTGTCCAAACTGGTGATTGGCTAACAAACCATTAACCTCACTGTTCAGTGAAAACAGTGGACAGAAGATGAACTCTGCTTGGTGTCCCTTAATCAAGATGTCCTTTAAGTACCATGAAATATTTCTAATAAAGCTTTATACCAAAAAAATCCAAATAAAATGGAAGTGCAGCTGTATATTTGTGAAGAGATGCTCAAGAAAAGCATGTGAAGCATATCTATTTAATATATGTAATTTATTGCATTTATTAATCAGTAAAAAAAATTGCTTTATCTATTTTTTTATTTCAATATGTATTTTAAGTATTTGAAATAATTGAGATCTCTAAAGTCTGGAGAATGTCTAAGTTATAACTTCTTGAGGTTAATAGCTTTTAACTAAGCTTCTTGCCTTTTTGGTCAGTTAAAGCATCTCTAGATGTTTTTGTAGGGGTTGAGCTTGTCAGTTCACAAATGTTTTCCCTCATATTCTTACAAACATGGAATGTTTTACCTTTCTGCTGTTATATAGCTTTTAAATAATTGGATTTCTCTGTGGATATTTGTAAATGTTTGTGTAAGACTTTAAGTGGTAGATAATGTGAAGACTTCAGAAAGACTCCACTTTCTGAAGACTACACAGTTAGGAGATGTCATGTTATGTGTAATAAAGTGATATATTTTGGCTTTAATTTCTTAGTTGAAGTTGTTGTTGGGAAATAAATACTAAATATTTAGTGCTTTTCATATGTAATATTGGTGTTTGTAATGAATGGGTATGGCCCAGCTTTTGATTTAGAACTACACAAAGGAAAACATGATTGTTAAAATAGTAATAATTTAGGGTTTAAATTTATAAGAAAGCAGAAATGATGTTTAAATTTGCCACTCAGTAATACTTCTATTAAAAAATTTAAAAGGCAGTGGAGACAAATTCTACAGCAGCTTTTATGTTCTAAGGATTTTTATTCTGAAAGTTTAAACTTTTGCTAATATCCTGTCACCTTGATAAATCTTGTTTGGTACCCCACTGCAATCTCTAGTTCAGTGAAGCTTTGTAGCAGGTGTGATTTGCCACTTGATGTAAATGTTATACTCTTGTCAAATTTTCTAAAACCTCTGAGTGAAATAGGAAGGAACTAAACTGAATGAACAAAAGATTCATTCTGAGACATTAACAAAATATTTGGGGTTTGTTGGAGAAACAAAGGAAGTAATTTAGAGGGAAATTGGTTTGTACTTTCTGGCTTGTTGGAGTTCCAAGTCATGGTGTTTCTGGTGCTCCTGTTTGGTGCGAAGTAGTTTGTGTTTTAAAATGTTTGGCTGTTCTTTTTGTTCTATCAATCTCCTTCTTGACTTGAAAGAGTGGGCATGAAAAAGCTAGATTAATTTCTAAAACAAGCATTTTCACATCATAATTTAAAGAAAACTTGAGCTTCTAAAGGGAAGTTAACTGAGAGGTGTAATAGCATGCAAAATGTCCAGTGTTAGTTTTACACTAACTGATAGCAAATTATATTAAATTGATGAAAAATGATGGAATAATTTTAATTTTAATTGTAGTGTTTTTTGTTTGCTTTTCTAAATAAGGTACCAGTACTTTTTGCAAATTAAGCAGGACATTCTTACTGGAAGGTAAGACATTTTTCTTGTGTTAAGCATTAAATGCAAATCTGGTCAAGAAAAAGTTCATAATGGGAGATTTTGCCTGCTAAAATAAAAACATATTAAGGTTAAATCACTGTCTATGCAAGTGGAAATGTTTATAATAATTACCTGTCAAATTTGTCCATAGACTATAAAGGACTAGGGTTTTCAAAACCAAATGTCATATGAAATATGTAATTTTATTTATTTGTCATTTTAAAAACAAAACAGATTGCCCTGTCCTTATAATACTGCTGCTCTTCTGGCTTCCTATGCTGTTCAATGTAAGTATAATTACTGTTTGTGTACTTGCTAATACTGAAATATAGAAAAAGTCTTATTGATTAGTTTCCAAAGAATGTACTTTGTATAGCATTATACTTTGGTGTTTGTGGGCATGGTGCTAATTTTCTCATGATTAAGGACATTGATTGGTTGTCCTCCCCCAGCATGTTTTGCTGAATTGGATATGGAAAAAATACTTAAAGCCACACTGTTAGAAAACCCCAAATCAATACTCTTTAATTCCTGTGCATTCTGAAGCATGGAATTGTGGCCTTGATAATGATACTAAAAAGTATTTCTTAAGACACTAGAACATTTTTAACATTCTATACAGTGAACCTCCAAATAGGTGTGGAAAAGGGAGTTCTGGTCTTATCTGGCCAAAAGGTTCAATACCTGTCTTTGCAATTTTAAGCCACCCAGTGAGTAGATGAGTCTTGAAAACTGAGATTTAGTTTTCTTCCTCACTGAATTTTTCTTCATAAGCTGAAATGAAGCAATACCAATATATTCATTCACATTCATGTGTTTTTTTACTGTTGAAGATACATCCACGTTAGTACTTTGTATACTTTGTACATATCAGAGAAACAGTGTCCATGTTAATACTTTCATAAAAAATATATAGTAATGGTGATGTCATGTTTTATGCATGGTTTTGCTCAGTGGTCACCTTTTTGTAGGTCAATCAATAGAACAGTTTCTCTTAAACAAAACTCCCACACTTCAGCTGCCTGAAAAATGTACTGCAAATGCTGTCATACCTTAGGAATTTGTCTTAGAAGAGATGAAGTATTTGATAACGGGAACTATGAAAACTTGATAACATTCTAAGCTTTTAAGAACACAATATGGGTTTTTTTGAAATATTGTAGAAGTGGTGGGTATGCACAATGCATTGTATTTACATTTATCCATGACATCCTGCTGCTACTAAGTTTGCCAGCGTGCAGAGTTCTAATGATTCCTGTACCTGCCTAGTAATAAACTTCCTGGATTCTTTATAAATACATGTAAATAGCAGATCTCAGTCCTTTACTCTTGGATTTCAGCAAGGAGTGTATTCTGCTATGAAACCTGGTCCAATTTTCTAGTTTTTAAATTATTTAAAGTAGGATCTGTTAGAGGTGATGCAAGTGACCTTCCCTTCCTTTCCTCATCCTCCTGCTCAATAAGTGCCTTCTTCTGTCTTGTCAGTGCTGCTAGGCCTGCCCAGGACCCCAGATCATGATTTATTGCTGTTATCTCTCCTCTTTTCATTTTATGTTTCTTGTGGATCTGTTTCTTGTGGATTCTTGTTTCACTGTGCATCTGCTACATGGATTGCAGATACTTAAAGCTGATTTTTTTTCTACTGTGGTTAGAAAACCTCAAAGAATTTAAGCAAATGTTGTTAATATGTTGTTTTCTGACAAATGTGATTGTAATCTATTTCTTATAATTTTAGGAAAGTGTTACAAGTTATGTAAACACACATTTTAGTAGTTTCAAGTAGAATAGTTTCAGTATAGGTGTATGTATGTGTACTTTGTTTCATACATACAATTGAATGTGCAAAGAATATTTTTCTAATGCTTCTGAGTGTATTTTGGTGCAGAATGAGTAGCTGGACTTTGCAGATCTTCATAATGAAATAGCAGTTGTAGTGCTAAAAGAATAAACTTGTGTAATCACATGAAAACAAGCAAAAGTAAAATATTAAGAGAAAATTGAATACTTTCCTATATATATATATATATATGTATATATATATCCTACATAGTGCTAGCTGTAATGACAGCATTTATGGATTGATTTGTCTGTTAAAAATTAAACACTTTATGGACTTCCTTCATAAGTGCATAATCAAAGCTCTCTCTAAATAATCTCAATGATATTCACTGAAAATATGACTGTTCATTCAAAAGGGAAGATGGGAGTCCAAATGTCTTCTCTGTTTTTCTTTGCTGTGGATCATAAATTATGTGGGAGCAAACTCATGTGAATTTGGGGGCATTGCACAATGCCAAATACATCAGTGATAAACAATAACCTCTCTCTTTAATATTTTAGCCGAGCTGGGAGACTACAACCATTCAGAAAACTTGCCAGGCTACCTCTCAGAATATTCTTTCATCCCTAGCCAGCCTCAAGACTTTGAAAAAGAAATAGCAAAATTACATCAGCAGCACATGTAAGGATTTACATCAGAAGATACTGACTTTGTCAAATCCTGACTGCTGATGCTGTGCTATTATACAAAACAAAATAGTATTTTTTCCTAAAGGTTTTGGGGTGGGTTGTTGGGTTTGTTGGTTGGTTGGTTGGTTTTGGTTGTTTCTTTTAAGATAATGTGATTTTTTTCTTTTTCTAGATTAAATACCTGTATAATAAATACCATTGATGGTCTATACAGAATATGACTATCTAAATTAGTGAAATAATGAACATGTTGAGTTAAAGGTTCTCTGAAAACAGCATTTGTGCATATTATGTTGGATATTAACTTAGCCAGATATATTTTCTTTAAGATTTCTTTTCAGTCTTTGGGAATGTTTTGAGCATAAGGGCTTTGTTTTCATGATTCTCTTTCCAGTAAAAGAGTTACTTTAGAAGTAACAAAGTCCTTTTCTTCAATATCTCCTCTTTCCTGTGTACGATTCTCTGACCTTTCAGAAAGAGGAAAAGGCAGTGAAGCAATGGAAAACATTTTTTTTTCAGTATTTAACGTTGTGGTACTTTCCAGTGATGGTTCCTTCCTATTTTAGAACTTAAGTGCCTTTTGTTAATTAAATTTAACAAAATGTAAGCAATATTTATAAAATATTTGCTTGATCAGGTCATTTTTGCTTTCAAAAGTACAGAATGTTACATTAATTTCAGATAAAGGCTTAGAAAATTCTCTTAGCTACGTTAAAGACACTTGAGTGAGCTGATGGTAATTTAAATTACCAATGCCAAATACAGAACTGTAAAACTAATTTCCAGATTCTAGGGCTCCACAAACATTTAAATGATAAAGTACATTAAAATAAAATGTGTTGTGAGCTCTTGTCAAGACTTCTGTTCTTTTGGAAACATAAATACTTTTCTGTTAAAATTTTTGGGTTACAATCGGTTTATCATAAGAAAGGAAATTCAGATTTCAGGGTGGGGATATAAGTAGTAAAATGAATGCAGATTTTCTGTCTGCACTCACCTGGGGAGCCTGATGTGGGAGGTCATGTTAGAACATTTCTGATTTAGCTGCTTTCTTTCAGAGGGTTGTCTCCTGCAGAAGCAGAGTTCAATTATCTCAATACAGCACGTACCTTAGAACTTTATGGAGTTGAATTGCACTATGCAAGGGTAAGTTTGGATGAACTACTGTTGCAAAGTAAAAATGTATTCCTCTGAGATCTATGGAAAAATACACTTTTCTTTTTGTGAGCTTTTCTGGCTTTTGCTTACAAGAGAAAATAAGAGAAAAATATTATACTGTTAGGTGCCTTACTGGCATTTACTGATTGAATATCCACTGTTTCACTGTAGAGAGGGCATTTCTTTGCTCAAATTTGTGCTTAGTTATCTGTGTGTTAATCAGGTTGAGCTTTGTTGCCATGAATGCCATATTGAGTGTTCTATAGCAGGTGCTTGATTAGAGTGCAAACATATTTCAAGAAAAAAGTGCTACTTAAATATGCTTGCAATATTGTATGTTTTAGAATCTCTCTTCTCTGTGTTCTGAGATTGCAATTTCCTTTCAGGTAGGAATTAAAGTTGCTGGTTGCTTTTAGTGTAGCAAATGCCAACCCAGTGTATTAGTGCTGCTATTCTTAATAAACCAGAATACTCTTGTATTTATTTCATCAAAGTAGTTGAAAGACAGAAGATCTAACTTGAGAAATTAAAATTTTGAGGTAGCTTATAAGGAACTCAGAGCAGACATGCAAGTTTGTCCTAAATAGGAGGGAATAATTTAATTTCTTATTTGTCTTATTAAAACACATTTCCTTCCACATTATTTTGTGTATTTAGAGAGAGATGAGAATGAATATATATGAGGTTTGAAAAGATATTTATACTGTTCTTCAAGTAATTTTCTTTATTCTTTTAAAGGATCAGAGTAACAATGAAATCACGATTGGAGTGATGTCAGGTGGAATACTAATTTTTAAGAACCGCGTACGAATTAACACCTTTCAGTGGTAAGGACAGCTGTTTAATGTTTTTATTTGCTATTTCAAAATATTTTTACCACTCTTAAAAAGACTGAAACTTATCTTGTTTTGTATCCCATTGAAATTATTTATCTCATGTGCCATGGGGAATTTTGTGAGGGGGGTTTTGTCCTGGTCTGCATGCTGTGCTGTTAAACAACTTTGAAACTGTATGAATTTCAATACTCTTTTTCTTCAGGGGTTTATAAGCATACTTTACTTTTAATTAACTATATAGCCAGGGCCAGTGTGATGGGCTAGCTTACAGTCTTTAAAGAGACAGGTGAATTGAAAAATATTAACTAGAGATTGACTGCTTTTACCTGTTTTGTGACCTATAAATTAATTGTACTGTGTGCTTGAAATATAATGTAGTTATGGTACTTGTGAATAACTGAGGTGGAACATTTAAGATATTGTCATCTCTTCATCTGTAAATAACCATTTTCATTATATGATCAAAAAAGTGCATTTACAGCAGAAAGTCTTTGCATCTCTAAATTCTTTAGAAGTACTCTATAAGCTCTGTGGTGCTCTGCAGAAGTTATGTCGCCTTTCTGGAAATGCCTTTCTTAGTTCCTGCAGAAGTAACCTTCCCTTGGTTTCCTTTGCTGGTTTGGAGTTCACTTTGGCAGCCTTATTCCTTGTGTTGCTGAGTTGCTATAGCTGCATTCTGAGTGGGTGAAGTCAGTCATATAAGATTGTCATAGCAGACATTAGTTCACCAGGCACAAAAGCTGTTCGTTCAGGAGAAATGATCAGAACTGTTCATTTGCTACTGATTTTGCATTTTTCTTTGCTGCTGATGTGTGCTTGATCTTTTCTGCAACCCAGTGAATTTCTGAGATATTCTGGTTTTCTGTGCTAAGCTTAGTCTCAAGGTTCATTGTAGGAAGTTAGATATTTTGTGGTTTACCAAGCTGAGAAACAGTGTCATTGGTCAAATTTTAGTTGATTTTCGTAGAGAAAGAAAAGATGAAGCTATATCAAAGTGTTATCTGCAGCCAATACAACTGAATGTGGTAAACATTTTACCTGTATGCCTTTGAAGAAAAATAAGACTGAGATGACTACAAAGCATTTAAATTTCCAGTCTTCATGGTTATTGGGTAAATTAAAACTGGAACTTGCAAAGATAAACCTGAAACTACTGTACCAGTCAGTCAGACCTGCCCTTATAATAGTGACACATTCCAGGAGAGATATCCTTCATGTGGTGAGAGTTTTGAGATGTTGGAGCCATTTCTGGGCTAAGGCTGCTTTACAAATGGAATGCTGTAATAATCAGGAAGGTTTTATTTCAGTCTGATTTTACTACTGTTATTTTTGGGAAAACAGCAATAGTAGAAATAGGTTCTGTAAATCACACTGGTAAATTACTGAGTACATACAATCTAAGTCATAATTAAGCTACACGTCACTAATGGAAGTTGGAGGTTTCTCTGAGTTCTGCTTCATATTGTTTGCATGCCAGGGATGCTGATCTAAATTTTTAGTGTGTTTTTTTGTGTGTGTGTAATTACCTAAACAGTTCTTCTTTGTATTCAACCATATCAGCTGACACTAGGGATATTCATTTCTTGCTGTGAAGACTATAGTTCCAACATAATTGGTCTTTACAAAAAAACCCAAAAAAACAAAAAACCACCCTTCCCCATTTCACCCTGTTAGAGGCTTTCTTTTGCTATGAGTAATAATCTGAAATACCAATTTCCACAATATAGCTTAATAATAGACATATTACCCTTTCTTTCTATCTATCCATAATCATGTTGCTGCTCTTGTGCCACTAGTACTGATACTACTTCTTTTTGCTTCCACTTTTTCTTGTTCCTATGCAGCTGGAGCTCTGTAGTGTCTTCCTAGTGCTTTATAGGTATAGTAGAGATTTGGATACCCCTTTTTCAGTACTCCTGAGTTTTGAGACAAGTGAGAGGATAGAAATTCATGTGCACAGGAGGAAATAAAGATTTAACTGTGTTGCTTAGAGAAGACTCAAGTAAAATGTTTTTGCCCTCTCACTCTTAATTGATATTATATCTAAATTGCTTTTTATGAACTTTTTGATCATGGGGATAAATTAAAGAGGAGGAAGACAAGCGAGGAATAGAGGAAAACAAAGGACGCTGCCTTTTATCCATGTGTCCTAACTTGATCTTCCTGTATTGTATGTAATTCTTCCTTTCCCTAAACTTTGCTACCTACCAGGCACAGAGACCTGGGAATCCAAGGAGATTGAAGACCAAAGGAGAAGATCATGGAGTAGGTCATCCTTTCCTTTGCTACTAGATCACCTGTTCAGCAGTTGGAAACGTGCTTTCCTTAGCTTCTTGTTTGTGGTTGATGTATCTCTGGAAAGGTTTGATGCCTTTTGCACCCAGTGCCAGTTGTAATTCAGTTGTGCTGTGCATCTCCTGGTTTTATCCCTCAATGACTAGTGGTACTGTGCTCTTCCTTGGTCATCTGATCCTGCTTACACATCTTGTACACTTCTTCATGTGTTTGAGCCCAGTCAGCAGTTCTGAGTGCATCTTGGCTCGCCTCTTTTCATGCTTGCATATTTTCTAGCACATCAGGATCGTTCTTGATTGAGAAGATTGTCCTTTAATACTGACTACCTGTTCCTCTGACCCAAAGGCAGCTTCTGTGGGATTTTGCCCACCAGAGCTCTGAACAAACTGGAGTTCCCGCTCCTGAACCCATGGTTTAGTCTGCTGCATCCATCCCCTTCCTTTCAGATCTTTAGCTTCACCATCTCCCAGCTGCTGGAGCCAGCTTGTCTTTGGCTACTCAATCTGGACAATCCTTTCTTGTTTGTGAGTTGAGCTACCTCGAGCATCTTCCCTGGGTGATTGGTTTAGAACCTGTGTCCAAGAGGTCTTGCTCAATAAATTTGCTGGATTGCTCATGTTCTGCTTTATCACCCTCCCTAGGGTTGGGGTGGCAAAGCTCTTGTGAGAACCAGGGCTTGGTATCAGGAGATTCCTTCCACGTGTTTGAGGACAATCTGCATTTTAGACTAGGATTTCAAATATCTCTTCATTTTAAAAGATATATTTTATTATTTAGGATGTCTGAGGTGACTGTGGATGGGAAAACCCTACCAGGAAAATAATATTGATGCCTGCTTGTCCTTATGCTTTTCCTTTTATATCCAGCATTGCCAACAGTCAGAGACAAGAAGCATAGACAGGATGCCTTTTCCTTGGGCTGAGTATGGATGTGCTCACTCAGTGCCTAGCAGGGTGTTAGCACTGCATAGGAACTCTCTCATCTGCTGTATTTTTTTGAAATAGCTGGGAATCAGCTTTGCTGAGTCATTTCTTTGTACTTGAATGGTGGCTCTTTTGAGTTGAATTAGACCTTATTGGCTAATGTTACAGCTTTGAGTCTGTTCCAAATGGTTTCAGGCTTAAAAATCAGCTGACCTCACTCTGTAAGCCTAAATTATGGGATGACATTAAAACCCTGTATGTATTATTCTCTTTGAGTTTGAAAATCACCAAAGGTAGTAATTTCTTTAGCAGAAAAGGAAACCCCAGAGAGTGAGAGATAGTAAATGTTTTTATAAATAGAATAATTGCTAAGTAAATCTGATATGTTGCAAAGTATATGGAGCTCCATTTTTAGAAAAGGTATATATTAAAATGTTCTTTTAATTGCCCTGTACACCAAAGTGTTAGAAAAATTAGTAAAAACATACTTGTTGATTAGCTGCAGCCTAAAGAGTCTAATATTTTTTTTCTGTTTTTTTCCCACAGTCAGAGTGTTAATAATCACTAGTGTATGTCCTATCCAGCAAACATAAGACCCATCCTACATTATCCTTAAGCAGGTTTTTGTCACAGGAGGTTCTAAGAAGATTGGTGCATTGCCAGTGGAATAATTTGATTTCAGTAGATAAGATATAACACACCTTTAAGTGTCAAATCCTTGAGAAACTAACTCTGATAGCAAGAATTTGTTAAGAATTTAAAAAAAAAACCACTAACAAATAGGACAGTTATTGCTGCTGCTTTTTTAAAAAAAATGTTTTTATTGTTAACTGTTAAACTAATGGCAAGGCTGGGAAAGAAAAAAGAAACGGGAAAATATGTAAATAACCATAATTTAAATACTAATATTCATGGAGTGTCTTTATGTTACTGCAGATAAAGACTCTCCCAACAAATTAGGACATCCCACTTAGGTTCCTGCTCTGAATAATCCCCTGGAGAAAAATTTCTTTATTTGATTTAGTTAAGAAGATAATTTCTATATATAGATATCCAACTTAGGTGTCTGTTAATGTTTTGCTTCTCATCCTTCCTGGTCTAAAGGGTTTTTTATTCAGCAAGTGATAAATATGCAAGTAGTAATTCCAGTCAGTTTGCAGTATTTTATCAGTTGTTCATTTTTCAAGTAACAAAAGTTACCTTGTTTTTCTTTTTACAGTTTGAACCTCACTTTTTTACTTGACCAAAGTGATACTCCTGTATATTTAATAAAATATATGGACTGTCTTCATATTACATTTCTTTGAAGAAGTATATCATTAGATTGTGATGAAAATACAGCCTGTCTTTTCCCATTTTGTATAACTACTATGAGAGTGATCATCTAAAACAGTCTGGAATTAGTGTCAGTATTTAATATGTATATAGATAACCTGAAAGGTGAACGTGTCTGTAGGCAGATTTTTCCCTGTCATGTGATATTGTAAATGTTTTTTTTCCTCTTAATAGTGTGATCATTTTTTTAAGATTGTGAGTCCTATCTCTGTGCTTACATCTTATCTTAACTATTTTACTAAAACAAGTTCTGGTAATATTTAAAGACATGTAAGAACATAGAGAAAGAATGTTTTTCAGTGATCAGGTGAAGTTCAAAGGATTTTTTTCATATTCTAAGGGATAATGAAAGCAGCCTGAGAAAAGAGAACATCTGCCTGGAATGACCTGAGGATAGAAAAGCTCTTTGGGCTTTGGAATGGGGAAAAGATACCAAAATTAGCAACTGCCTTGGGTTTGGGATGTAAACAAGTGTATTTGATGGATAACGCAAATACACAGCTCATAAATTTCAAATTATACAAACTGTTTTATATAATCTTTGATACTTTATTTTTTGTCCATGGAAGGGAAATATGTTCTCTCTAGAAAGTATATTTTCAGTAGGTGTATTTAAGCCTTTAACCATGATTCAGTGTATGGAATGTTTTAATATTGTGATTTTGTTTTTCATTTAGGTTGAAGATTGTAAAAATTTCTTTTAAGTGCAAGCAGTTTTTTATTCAACTTAGGAAAGAACTGGTGAGTACTGTCTTAAATTTGATCTGAAAGCAATGACATTTCTTCTACTGCCTGTCTGCATTATACTGACTGATACTATGCTGATTATTTGTTTTTTCTGCAATTAAAAGTCCAGTTTCACCAACATTCTGGCTCTTTCATGTTTCAAATAGACCATTACAATGCTTAAAAGTTTTCTTTTTCATTTCATTTGATTTGCTTAAAAGTTTTCTTTTTCATTTGATTTGCCTATTATTTTAGATGCTTCTAGTTTTACATTTGTATGCAGGAAATGTAACTTGTTTATGTAAGATAAATGTGGAAAAGGTTGAGCGTAAATCAATATTATATTTAAATTTCATGAAAAATGAGACTCAAGGTTTTTTTTGAAGCAGCTTAGTGCTGCTTCAGTTGTATATATGCTTGTAAATTAATGTTTGATAAACATGTTGATTTGTATTATTCAGATTTGGTAATACATGATGACTTTATTATATTAAACAGAGGAGATAAGGATTCCTTAGTAGTTTTATGCCTACTTCTGAATTTCTCGTGAGAAAGGTTGGAGCTGTATGTTTCACTGCTTGAGATGTGTGTTTGCTACCCCATGAAGCAGCACAGGAACACTGAGCATTTAATTCAGCACGAAATTGATTGTTCTGTCCCCCTGAGAGATGAGCTTCCATCACAGGCGTAGCACTGGGGAAAGATGGAGGAATTTATTAAAAATATGAGTATGTGATTAACCTGTCAGATTAGTTAAGAGATTTTTTGCAATTCTTACATCTGAGAGGATTTACTGTGAGGATGGTGAGACACTGGAACAGGGTGTGAATGCCCCAGCCCTGGCAGTGTTCAAGGCTGGGTTGAATGACCTGGTCTGGTGGGAGGTGTCCCTGCCTATGGCAGGTGGGTTGGGATTAGATGATCTTTAAGGTCTCTTCCAGCCCTTAATGTTCTATGATTCTGTGATTTGAAGATGTGAAATGCTAGGTTACAGACTAGATATAAAAGATGTCTCTAGGCAGAAATGCATCTTGAGTACTGTAAGGTTGTTCCAGGTTTCGAGACAATGTGGCTAAAGAAGAGAAATACCTGTTCTGTCAGGACAGGCCAATGTCTGGTGACTGCTACTAGTGTTGAAAACAGGAGCATCTTCAAGGAGCGTCTTAAAAGGGGTATCAACAGGTGTATCTTAAAAGCACATCCTTCAAAATCATGAAGTGAGCAGGTCTGTCAATGTGAGCAGACATCATGCAACATGAGCAGAAAAGAGGTGATACAAAAAAAGGTGGAGGGGGAATGTTTTATTGGGCTGACACAGTATTTTTGTAAAATCCCACTGGAGCTACAGGCCTCTTCTCAAAGGCAGGCTGAGGTCAAATTTTGTCATTATACCAGTGTGTGTAACTTCCATTACAGTTGCAGGAAAGTTGTATTTGCATGTGAGATGAGAATTTGGGGTTTTTTTGGAATTCAGAAATTATGGACTGCAGTTGTTTCCTAAATTAGAACTTGATGAAAATGCTGTGGTAGCAGAGTTCAGAACCTTGAAGAGTAAGATACCTAGATATAAAATAGGATTGGGTACTGGGCACTTGAGTATTTTCTCTACTTTTTGCAGAAAATAAATCTGCTTGTAATAGAAGGTAATACTAAGATAGCTTTCTTATCTTATTTCTTTGTAGCGTTTTAGTACTCTACATATTGATGCTTGCATGAGAATGTAGTTTATATAATTAATGTAATTTCTCTTCTGAGACATCTTATCCAAGCTGACAAATTAAAAAGCCTTGTAGTGTTTTTCTTTAAACTCTGTGTATCAGATGAAAACTGGTGGCAAGAATTTAATTTTCATTTATTCCATGTCATGACTATCTTAAGATCAAAGCTCAAATTTGGCTTCCAAAGAAGTCATACTTAAACTAATTTTTTAATCACAGTTAATATTAAAATTATTGTTTCCAGCGTTACTTTCCCTGACTAGATTCATAGGATAAGATTCATCTATCTCACCTATATTCTGCTTCAGTTAGGTTAAAAGAACATATTTTCTGATTTGTGATACTTGGCTCACCAAAGCTCATCATTACATTTCTTCTGTAATAACCACATGCAAAGGCTGACACATCTTGCCTGAACAGGAAGTATGTTTTAGGATGGATTAAATTGTTCTCTGGTGGTATATTCTTCGTTCTGCTTTTGTTTTCTCTCCCATTAACAATAAAGGGAGCCTAAATTACTCTCTTTAGGCAGCAGAAACTAGGTGAAGTGACTCAGTGATTGCACATTTGGTATGTAAAATATCTCTGGTCTAGTGCTTTGAGTGCATATTTTAAATCACCTATTTACAATATGGCAGGGGAAATAGATTCATGGTATGCTGATGATGTGTTTCAAACTGGTGTGTAAATATATAACAAATTGTACATCTGAGAAACTGCATTTATTTGAATGCAAAGCTGAGATGCTGTAGAATATTAAGTTAGTGGACTTGGGAAAGGAATTTTCCACTGGTTTTATTTTTTCCCAACTGTGTTACATACACTTTTATATAATTCTAAAAAGATATTTTTTAAATACTGCTAATAAGTGCTGAGAGCTTTTAATTGCAACTGTCCTCAAAAGTGCAAGTGCCTTATCTCATAATCGCCTATTAAATTTATTCGCTGACTTGGCACAGCTTAAAGGCATCAACATAAGTAAAGAATTATTTGCCTACTTTCATTAGATTATATCTCTGTTTAAATAAATCACTTAAATGAAGGGAGATGAAGCAGTTGAATGTCACAGTCATTTTCCAGTGGTAGTATAATGCAATCTTGAGTGGAAGCTGGTAGAGTATTCTGACAATCATATGACTGGAGCATATATCCACTGGAGTAGGTTTTTTTCCCTGTTTTTTTAGGGGAAAAGTATGTTATATGTGGGACTTCTTCATCCAGCATTAGAAGCCCCCTGAGCTATTACTACAATAGCATTTTTTTCCATCGTACCTTACTTTGTTCTGCCTGCTCTGTATGCTGCTTCCCTTACATGCTTTGAAGGTGCTAAAGAATAATTCAGTAGTTTCGTTTTTCTAGATGTTTCCCTAAACTTCTCTGGTTGTATTTAGTTGCTTGGCTGTAGTAATATCAATAGCCAGCATCAAGCCATTAATGGCATCCAGCATGTTTTTGTGATCTTGATTCTTTGACAGCCAAAGAAGCTGTTCAACATTTTCTTTTGCTCTTCTAGAAAGCAGATGTCCATTGAAAAATTACTTGAGTCTGGAACTAAACAATATGATAGGTTTCTGGCCATAACTGAAACCTAGTTTCAGTGAGTGGCCAGGACAATTGATTTTATTTATTTTTTTTAATTATAGGTTATGTATCTGAAGTTTGTGCTTTGAATTTTGACTGACTTTTTTTGACTGACTTTTAGAAAGAACTTGGTCTGAAATCACAAGGTGGTGCATGGGCTTACCTGCCCAAGTACATACTAGATCTTAAGTGGCACTGGCATTAATTAGATGCCTACCTGATTGCTGCCTAATTTATAAAGCACAGGTCTGTTTGTCTCTCTGAGATAGGGTAGGGAAATTCTGCTTTTTTTTTTCCCCTGGGATTTTTCCTTGTTTAGCCAAAGTAAAAGAGTAAGTTTTTCAACCCAGTTTCTTTCCTGAGCAGCAAGAGATTGGAGCAGTGCTCTGGAGTCACTGTTTCAAAGCAGGTGAAGGTGGGTTTGAATGAATAACCCCACTCAAGGTGCTTATTCAAGTACTGTGGTGTTCTGTGTGAGAGGAGCACCAATATGCAGGCTGCTTTTTTGTTGGGTTTGCATTTTTAGTAATAGGAATCACAAAGATGTCTTGGACTTCCCTATATCCTACCTCTATTTGTCTTACTGTAGTTTTGTGCTGGGGCCCAGGTCTTCATTACCAGTATTGCATCCCAGCTGCTTCACTCTTCCTCTCCATGGCAAGCAGACTGTTTTCCTCTCTTTAATAAAAACCACAGACACAATTAGTAAGATAATAATTCTGGAGCAGAATCCTGCTGTGACTCTCTGACACTGTCTGACACAGCAGACATAACCCCCTGAAATGCCTGCATGTCATTATCAGACTATAGAGCATTCTGCATCTTGCTGGAGCCTTGTGTTGTAAAAGCATTCCTTGGGCTGCAGGGCTGTGGTGTAACTGTCCTGTTACTTTATGTGCTTTCAGCTGAAGTACCATGGATATTTCAAATGTCAGCTTGGGGTCCTGTGCTAAGCCCACATTGATTCAAGCCTACTGTTTCCAAAGAATGCCGGGGCAGCCTTTCTCTAAATCCAGCAGTAGAACCAGATCTTGCATCCCAGAATCATCAGCTAAGATGAATTTCAAATGCCCAAGTTACACTGGAATATTACAGAGCCTTCAAGGGTGACTAGGGGAGGGATAAGTGCACTTATGAGCCAGTATCATATATTATTCTTTATCTTAAACAATGTTTCCTAGCTGTAATTGAGATGAGGGGTAGGGTTTGAGGATCAGTTCTCCCTACACTGCAATGGAAGCTTTAAAAGCTGTGAATAGAACTATTGTTAAGGTACCTTTAAAGCTCTAGCACACCAAGTTCCTGTGAAAGTGCTGTCTTGCATTACAATTAAGTTGATCTTGCTGCAGCTCCTTCTCATCCTGCCATACCAGCTCCTCCTTCATGCTTCATGTCTGATCTACTGATCAGATGGTGGAATGAGATTCAGATCAGCTCGTTTCTGGAATACAAACTAGGGGAAACAGCAGGTTATATTTTTTTTCCCCAACCCGTAATTATAATACTTTGAATGACATTAAATGCATGATCACCAGCTCATGTAACTTGTCAGATTTTCTTTTCCAACTGTTTAAAAGGCTGACAGAACATGAAAATTTGCTACATCATGATTACTTGTTGATAGAATCTAAAATTTTAGCTGTTTCATCCTTTACTGGATCCAGATGAAGGCAGTCCATAATTATACATAGTTGCTCTCTTGCAGAATAGTAATCTAGCTTGTTTATATTGTTTGACTTTTATGTTGTTGATAAAGCCTTTTATAACTGCATAGGTAATGGGCTTAATTTCTGTTATCTTGTTTCTGATTTCTGATTTTTAAATTGTTCTGTTCACATGTCTAGAAAATACGGGGAACAGTTGGCGATACATGGAAATTAAAAACAGATATAAGTAATCTTTGTAATTGAATTAAAAGATCAGGATTTAGTTTCTTGAATATAATTTCTTGAATTTCATCAATAAGGAGTTAGAATTTGCTGTTTGTTTTAAATCCATTTTATTTTGCTCTAAATTTGTCCAGTGGCTGAAAATAGTGTCATTCTTGATCCTGAATACAACACTGGGGGAAGAATTGCAGGTCTGTGTGCCTTGGTTTCTCAGTAGATCTGAAGATGGGCAGATCAACAAAAGCTTAACTAGGAAAAGGACTTTACTGCTAAGTTAAATCAGTTAAGGTGTGCAAAATGTTGGGGAGAATTTAGTACTGTGAAGAGAAAGAAAAACGCTGCTGATATTTCTGGACCTACAGAGGTTGTTATCAAGCTCTCTCAACAGGCAGAACAGCTTAGCTTGCTTTGCCATTTTGCTTTTTGCATTTCCCAGGAATCTAATCAATCATTTTGAAGTAGAAACTGTCAGTTGCTCTTGAGATCGATACCTGTTCCCAATCTTCAATTGCCACATGTTCATGACAATTACTCATTTTAGCTGTAGTTTTGAACAGAGAGGGACATTGTCTTTGAGCTCCCAAATCACGGAATTCTTTTCATGTAGGTTGGGTCATACCTTTGAGAGTTGTTTCTATATAACTAAACACACCATTAACCTTTGAACAGGCTGTTTTTAAAACAAAAATAACTCAGGGGAACAAAAAAAAATTCTTTAAAGAAATTGTAAAGGTATTCCAAAAGGGTTTGTTGTACATAAAGTTAACGGAAAATTAGAGTCCCACTTCAAAAAGCATTATTAAAAAAAATACCCCAGAGCCAACAATATTTCTTAGTTTCAAAAAGAACTTTGAATAATTCTTATCTAAAATACATTTTTCTAATTTTTTAGCATGAATCTAGGGAAACATTACTGGGATTCAATATGGTGAATTACCGAGCATGTAAGAATTTGTGGAAAGCTTGTGTGGAGCACCACACGTTCTTCCGTTTGGACAGACCGCTCCCGCCACAGAAGAACTTTTTTGCACATTATTTCACTTTGGGTTCCAAGTTCCGGTACTGGTAAGTGCTGATTTGAAATATATGGGAAAAAATACGAGTAGTGAGCTCAGGGAATGATCTAGAATCTATATTCAAATGTAATTCAAGTAAGTTTTGAATCCTGCAACTGTTCCCCTTCCCTGTTGGCCTGAGTTTCAAATGTCACTAATTTTTTAAGATAGCTTGAAAATACAATTATTACATTATTAGTGGTTATTATTGCACTAGTGCTCTGAGATTGTCTCCCAAGCTGCATTTCTTGGCCTGTTTTCCTGCTGGGTTATGTTTATCTTAAAAATGTTGTCTCAAAATTTTCAAGTCTGACCTGGTCTTTTTGAAAACTGTTGAGTCTCAGGTACTGCATGCAGCAACAGCGACAAAACAGACCTAAATAAATACCAAATACAAATCACTGAAAAGAAACTTGTACAAGTAAAGCCCACTTATCTCCATGCCTACAAATAGGAATTAGGTGAAAACAAAGGACATAGATGTTCTGTATCAAACCCAGAACTTTAGAAAATGAGGAGGAAATTAAATCCATAACCTTTAAGGATGAACTTAAAATAATAGGCAAAAAGCTTGGAGGTGCACAGAATGACTGTGGAATAACTATAATACCTGTAATGCTGGAGTGGGTGGTTTTGGGTTTTGCTGGTTTATACTTTTTATTTAAAAAAAAAAAAATCTGTTCAGTGACTGAATTAACTGTCTCTGCAAGTAATGCAGAATGCCAGTGGTTTAAATCATGCCTGAAACAGAGAATAACAGAGCTGCTGCTAATCATCCATCTAGAATGGCAGTAGTGTCTGTGACGTACAAAGGGACATGATGAAAAGCTAGACAACAGAATAACAAGCTATTTCTGTCACACTTGTGAATTGCATAAATGTATAAAGAGGAAAGTAATTCAGTGGCTAACTGTTTATAGCATCTGTTTTTGACCAGCTTTCACAGTACCCATTTGAGAAACAGCATTCTATGATCTGAACAGTGTTTGAGACTTGACTCAATGTTGCTGTAGAGAATTTCAGGAAGCTTTTTCATTTCTGTAAAGGTTTTGAATCTGAATCATTGTGGTTACTATTACAGCTCTTTGATGATGACATTTAAGTTAAGTTAACATAAGATGAAAAGGGAAACTGCATAAAAACAAGGAAGGTCATTAAAGTTGCTGGAACAGCCAAAAGGCTGGAATTTCTGCAAGTAGTTTGAGAGATTGTTGAGAGGCAGTGTAACAGGAATAACATGGCCCACAAAGAGAGGTTGAGGGCACTAGGCTTGTTTAATCTGGTGAAGAGAAAGCAAAGGGGGATTCAGCAGCAATCCTAAAGCTACTGCAAGGGTAATGTCAGTACTGATGGACCCAAAGGTGCTGGTAACAGGCAGGTGAGATTTCTGAAGATTGAAGATTCATGAAGATTCTGGGTGGACATGAGGCAAAGTGTTTGGTTTTTTCTAGAGCTGTGTTGCTGGAACAAGTTACCTGCACTGGCTGTGGGTTCTTTGTTAGTGGAGGCTTTCGAAAGTCAGCTAGATAAAGCCATGGCCAGAGGTGACCTAGTGTTTGCAGGAGATTGGACTAGAGACTTCTAGCCAACATCTGTATGATCAAAAGGAGTCAGTAAAATACAGAACTGACTGGTCTAGACAGAATTATCTCCACTTCTGAAAGTAATTGAGGATATGAAATTTTTGAACTATTGAATTGTTACATTACCTATTTCTACTGGTCTAAAATACTTCTATGCATCAAATGTTAAAGAATATTTAGGATTTTTTTTAATAGAGCTTCCAAGAGGGATCTAGAAGATGGTTAGTGAGCAAAGGTGACTTCTGTACACTGTCATTGGATTTTTCAAAATGGTTCTTATAGTATTTCTCACCAAATACTTGTGAAAAAACATGAAGAGTTTTACTGTGTATTAGCATCTCTTTTAACCAGATGGGAAACAAGCAGGTTCCTTTTTCACAATGGAGGGAAGTTACCACTGAAGCAATACAGAGTTTAGTAGTAAAATCTGAAATCAATAGTAGAAGGTTTTGGTGGTTTTTCACAGTGAGGGGTGAATAGGCAATAAAATAGTAGATCAAGTTCAGTGCTGAAAAAGAGAGAGAAAATAGCAGGAGCATTCTCTGAAAACCTTAAAGCAGTTAGTAGTAGCACTTATAGAAGGACAAATAGAATGATGGAATTATTTGAAAGGAATAGAGGCAAATACAGCCAACTTACTGCTTGTTGGAGTTTAAAATGTGTAACCACAGCAATTTAGCTGGCAGCAGGTTTGGAAAGAGAAATTTCCTGGGTTTGCAGCATGGCAGGGGTTGGAGGGCAGCTCTGGACACTGCTGAGTCCAATGCCCTGTTCCTACAGGGTCCACTGTAGCATGTTGCCTGGGAGCATATGCAGCCAGGTTTTGCATGTCTCCAAGGAGGAAAAGTGCACCATCTCTGAGCAGCCTGGCTCAGTGTTAAACTATCTTCAAATTAAAAACGTTCTTTTGTCTTGGTAGGCAATGAGGCTGTTGTTTTGTAGCCCTGTCCTTGCTGCCTGCCCTGATTAAGATGTCTTGTATTTCTGTTTGTGCTCATTGCCTCTTGTCCTGTCTCTGGACTCCCTTAAGAAGCATCTGGCTGTATTTTTTACTTTCCCTTTCTGGCATTTGATCCTCCTGAGCCTTCTCTTCCTGAGGCTGAGCAGTCCCAGCTCTCTCAGCCTTTCCCCATCCATCAGATGCTTCAGACTCTCAGTTGTCTTTGTGGCCCTTTGCTTGACTTGTGGAGCTCTGGAACTCCACCAGGCGCTGGGCAAACCTGCTCTCCAGCCAGTTGACACTCAGCCTGTGCAAGGGGTTATTCCTCCTCAGCTGCAAGTCTTTGCATTTCCCTTCACTGAATTTCATGAGATTCCAGCTGACCTGTTTCTCAGGTCTTCACACATCCACTAGTTCCGTAATATGAAGGTGGAAATAGCTGATTTTTGGGTTTCATTATGTAAATATCCCTGTAGGAGGCTCTGTGCTTGTTCTGAAGTTATTAATGGAGAAGTGGCTACAAGAGTGAGTGTTGCTGGTATCTTGTCACCAATTCTTAAGTGCTGATAGATACTCAAAAATGGTATTTTTTTCTAGAAGAGAAATGATGAAATATTATTAAGAATCTTTGATTTGACACAAGACATCTGGTCTTGTATGAAAAGTCAGCAAGTTCCAAGATCTAAACTTAGTTTTGACAAGTTGCATAGAAGAATACAATCCTGATGTGCTTATCATGTAATTTTTTTGTGTTGTTTTGCTAAACTAAGTAGCAACTAAGTTACTAGCAATTTAGGGAATAGTTTAGGAAGAGCATGGAAGAGATGCTGTAAATTTTTAACAGTGGGTATAACAGGAACTATTATTATGTGTTACCAGAGATCCAAGCAGAAATTTCTTATTGCTTTGGATAAAAAAGCAAACAAAAGGGAAAGCTTTTGTTACATCTAAAATTATTTGGAAAGAAGACCTACATTTCTACCAAATGCTTTCTAAGGTTATGCTGTACTGAAGCTAGGGCAATTGCTTGAGCATGACTGAAAACAGAGTTTAGGCATTTTGTTGAGGTGGTTCAATTTTTAAAAAGAAATTGTTATTTAATCATGTTGGATTTAGTGGCTTGATTTTGTTTTACTTTCCAGTGGGAGAACAGAGGTCCAATCTGTGCAGTATGGTAAAGAAAGAGCAAATAAAGACAGGGTATTTGCAAGGTAAGTAGTTTGCATTCCTTAATATTTCCCCCATTTATGTATTTTAAAAATCTCAGATAGCCTTCAGCCTACATAGTTTGTTCTTACCTGTATTACTCTCTGTGCTGTTTTTATTACAAAGAATGGTCTCCTGCTGTTAAAAGACTCCATTAAAATACTGAGTTAATGGGTATTTTTTTCTGTGATAATATCTTGCAACTGTACACGTGTATTTCCTTTAGCAATAACTACAGTGAGTCTTACTTGTGAGAGCAGCTTTATCACTGTAGTCTCTGTGAGGCATTTTACTATGAAAAGTGAGCTGCTTCTGAAGGTATTTGGTCACAGAGTAGATGGCTAATCAGGAATATATTACTTAATTTTATTCCAGGCTCCTGAGCGGTTTTGTGATTACAATAAAAGATTCAAGACATAAATTTAGTTATGTATTCAGAAATTATGATGCTATTTTCCATAGTAAAGCACCTGCTACATCCACCTGGCAGTTTGCTCTGATCATGAATCTAATCCTTGTGGGGAGGGGGCAGCCCTGTCCTCTTTTTATGATTTTACTTTTACTGAGAGATCTGAGACGTCTTTTTGCCCTTTAAGGAACTCCCGAGTTCAAATTTACACTTGCAGACTTCTAGTAGTGAATCCAGCAAAGTGCTGCCATTTTCCAAGTGCCTGCAGATACTGTTCCTAAGAGCATTGGTGAATTCTGCCTTGATTTCCTTCCCTGTCTCCACCCCTTCTTTCCCTTTTCTGTGCATTAGAATCTAATTTGGGTTTTAGCTCAGCCCACCAAAGATAGATAGCTGCATACTAGGTTTGGGGGGCAGAAATGCTGGTTCAATAAATAGATTTTATAAAACCATTTTTTTCTGTGTAAAACTGTTTTTTACTCCATTTAATTTGCTTTGGAAATGTGAGTTAATTTAGATTTGTACTTGGAGCAACTTTTTTTAGTACTCAGGAATCTCAACACTGTGACAGGTGAGCTTTACTTCACTAAATGACAGTTGTGAATCAGTTAAAAACTGTTTTTCTTGTTGCACTCTAAACTTGGCAATTCCCCACAAGTGAAGAGAGTGGAGGAGAGCTGATAGTTTGTTTTGAGGAGTGCTTTTATCATTTCAGAAGCTCTTATGCAGTAGATGGCACTCTTCCCTTTGCAGCAAAACCCAGCAAGTGCTGCTGGGGGTCACTTTTAGTTTATAAAATATAGTTGGATGAAGTGGATAAAGTTAATAAAATCAAAAGCCATGGCTGGAACTGCTCTCATTTTCATAAATCTTGGCTTCTTTTAGTTAATAAAATGCTTGGCTCTTCCATCCTCAGGAATTTTATTTTCCATTGTTGCTTTTTTTATTAAAAAATAGCGCATTTATCCACATATTTTGAGTTTCTAAGAAGTGTTGATGATTGATATCTGAGGCATATATGTTTATATCAGTGAAATGAAATAATGGTGTATTGTAACAAATACATCTCAAAAGGCTTTTAACAAATCAGCTGCTTCTTCTGTCTTCCTCATGACAATGTGTAATTAATTTATTTTCAATTTTAAAGACCTTTAATATTTTCAAGAGTGAAAAAAGCTTGAAAGAGAAGACATTTCTAGAATGCAGTGTTGTTCAAGAAATTTAATTTTAGAACATTAATTCTTTGTCTTCTAAACATTTGCATCTCAGGTTGACATGCTGAGTAGCTGTCAGCCCTTTTGTATTCATACAGAGGATAAATTTTGTTTTCCAAGATTTTCCAGCTATAGTGTGGATTTTATTCCTGTAACCTGCCTTTGTTTTTCATGGTGTGTCTTTATCAGGCAAAGTCATGGTAGTGTTGAACAGCTTTTTAAGCTCTCAGGCAGTGGGATTCTTTTAGTGGGTTTTCAAGGTCTTTCCTGAAAACTAGGTGAGCACATGAGTTGAAATAATTGCTGTTGCTTTTATTATTATTGCATAAGAAGATTAATTCAAGATCAGTTCAAGCAATATTTTTGGTGGTTTTTTGTAGAGTTATCCAGATTTACACCTGGATTTCTTAACAATACCTAATTAGAAACTGCCTTATTTGCTTAATGCTGTTTAAGGAAACTTTTGAATCGTTTCATGGTAAGAAACAGAGATGTTACTACAGTGATCTGTTTGCTCTAAGTTGGGAAATGTTGATTGCCACAAGTAATGGCTAGCTGCTCTGGCCTTTACATGCTGAGTGAAACGTGGGTGCAGAGCATGAGACAGGGAAATAAATTTTTTTAACAGCTATTTAAATAAAACAAGCAATTTTTATCTACAGGAAGCAGGCTTAGCTGTTTGTTCTCAGGATTTTACTTTAAAATTAGCTGAAGGATTTTTTTTTCTAAGTTGTAGAAACCTTTACATTTAACATTTAAATATGGAATTATTACTGTGAAGGATATATTCTGTAATAAATCTCATACATTATGTAGGTGTTGTTTTCTTAGTCTTCATGCAGCACTAAGTTCAGCATTCAGAAGACTGTTGCTGCAGTTGTTTAGGTTTTTTGTGGGTGTTTTGGTTTTTTTGTTTGGTTTTCGGTTTTCGTTGTTGTTTAGGGTTTTTTGTTGTTTTGGGAAGGTTTTTTTATAATTTTCATTACAGCTTTTCTCTTGGCCTCATTTATTGCAGGGTATTCACAATCCATGAAACTTCATAAGAATTCCCAGAAAATTAATAAAAGCACATAATAAGAATAGAAAAGGTTCAATCAAGTAATGAATTGAGAGAATTCTTAAAGGGTTAGGGTTTCTCTTAGAGTCCTTGCAAAATATTCTAGGGCTGCTCAGTTCTGGTGTGCATGGGGGGCTGAGAGCAGGGACTTTGAGTAAGAGGGTGTCAAGTCATTTGTATCTGCAAACTCCCTATCATAAATTGGAGTCTCTGTTTCCAAAAATTCAATCTTGCTTTAATTATGCACTTATTGAAGTCTATTAAATAATTTCTCAGGTTCTTTAAATTGCATATGTCAGTTGTGCGATGTACCTTGTAGATTTGTGCATAGTTTTGCTCTCTTGGTTTGCAGCAGTATTTGTCAGATTTGCTGAGAAATGTGTTCCCTGTACTCCTTGTCAAAATACAAAGCAAGACTGTGGCTTCAGGTTATGTTTCTTTTTGAAAGAGAGATTATTTTTTAAATTCCCACCTGTATTCCCAAACAACACCTTTATTCTTCCCACCTTGTGCAAGGTTTTAGCCCTTCAGCTGTGGATGCCAAACAAATTCTGTGTTTGAAGGCTTTTCTGTACTGTAGCTGAGCTAATATAATGTCATGGGTTTTTTTAGTTGCATTATGTAATTCCATCCCTGCTACTCAGTTTTGAGTGTTTGGGTTTATTTTTTGTATTTGCTGTAACATTGCAGCTCATAAGACTTGGGGGCAGGTAAAGTTTTCAGTTTCTGTCGCTACTCAAATAGATGGGACTGCTTCCAACTTTTAGGAATGTCTCTGCAGGTACACCAAAATTAAATCTGTAAATGGCTTATTCTGTTAACTATCAGTGCCCTGTGCTAGGTGCAATAGAAGCATCCAGGTTGAGCAGACAGAGGTGAAATTTAAAATTCAAAAATTTCAAAGTTTTATGCATCTTAGTTCTCCTCTCCTATCTACTCAGCTGCACTCTGGCATGAGAAAATTGTTTTAATATTGCTAGAAGTCAGAGATAAAGGACAAAATTATAGGTATATTTCACAACAAATCTTAAATGTTAATAAAAAAAAACCTTATTGTTGGATTTAGAAGTGTTGACAGGAGAACTAAAATTGGCACACCACTAAGAAGTTCAGTTCTGCAGTGTGGTAATTTTTTCTTTGAAATTTCTGCAAAGACAGGAAATTGGGGCAACAAACACGAGTGGGTGGGGACTCTGAGGTTAGAGCTGTTAATAAAATAATTGAGACGAAGCTTTGGTGATAAACACTGCAGCTGTTTATCATGATGGTAAGGTGATCTTCTGAAAGATCAGACCCTATCCACAATAAAAGGTGAGTGTTTTCTTGACATGGGACGTTTTCATAGGGGAGAAGGTGATGCTTTGCTCATTTTGGAGTTGTGTTCCTTTGTTATATCGATTGAGGAAGTTTATGTAAACATAGTTACAGACTTTGGCTTAAGATGCAAAGCAATGGGGGTTTTTCAAGCAGTCAAAAATGTAACTGTTGGAAAAACTTGGATTTTTTTCCCCACCCTATATGCTCCTGTGTCTCTCTTTGTAATTTATCTAGTTTCACACAGGCAAGGATGGTGCACTTATACTGTTGTTGCATGTTAAATAAAGAAAAGCCCCACTTCCAACTTTCCTACATTCCATTTGTTGCTTTTTCACTGAAGGTAAATGAGGTTCAGTAATTGCCTTTACATGTCTGTCAGCAAATACTGTATGTGCAGTCCTGTACTTATCTAATTCAGCATTGGTTTTATTACGTTCTTCTACATTTTTCCCTCAGACTCTTCTTTGCTGGTAGTAGAATCCACCTCTTGGCCGAGCTGGCTCTTGGTGCTCATCTGCTGGCTGCAAAGAGATGATTAAGTGTCAGCAGGGTCCAGCTGATCAGAGCCCTGATCAATAAAAGAATAACGAAAGGCTGGAATCAGACACGCATTTCAGTTCTGCTGTTTCAGTTTCCTGTTCCTTTACCTGTTCAGAACTGCTTGCATGTACATATTTGTGATGAAAGATACCAAAGTGGTTTGAGTTGCTCACATTTGAAGCAAATTACAGAAAGTTGAATTTTGGTTTAATTGATCTGATATCAAGCTAATTATTTTTCAAATCAAATTAATATTCCTTAAATATAGTGAAGCATGCTAAGAATCTGGATGTGCTTCTCTGGAGGAATTAATTGATATTTCCCTCTTTTCAAATATCAATGTACTATTAGATTTTTTTCCCCCAGGTGAAATAACACCTGAAATAATATTATTTAAAATAGCCCATCTCACTTAACTGCCTGAAATTTGTCTGCTATTACTCAGTAAGACCTTAGAGCAGTAAAGCAGAGTGCAATAAATGTTTAGAACTGCTTGGTGGGGTAAAAATAAAAATAAACCCTCCACAAGAACACTACCACTCTCAGTACCAAACAGCATTGACATCTTACTTATTTCTGTATGTGAAGCTTATTCAATATAGTACTTGATTGGTTATTGTTGTAGATTTTTTTGGTAATGGTGAGGACAATATTATCTGCTCAAGGTGGTGACTTGCATTGAGTTTTAAGTTCTCTGAGAAGCAAAAATATATTTGTTAGCAAGTTTCCCGTTTTCAGAGGATGTAGTTTGTGTGCAGGTAGTTCCTTAATTTCTTAAGGTTCCTTCTTTCTGGAGTCACTCTTTCAGTAAACCAGTAATAATGACAAAGATAAAGAACAGTTACCATGTGTCACAAGGACAGTGAAGGCAGAAATTATTTTTTCATATGGGTGTATGGAGCTGCTCATACAATAATATGTTGTCACCTCATTGTGCAAAGCTGGAGAATTTAGTGATAGAATATGAAAGCAAATGGAAATGAAATTATTATGTCACAAAAGATTGAAGTATCACTGGAATTAGAGAGGGTTGATTAATGATAGATGAGAAGTCTGAACTATGTAGCACCATGAAAGCACTAGAAGTAAAGTAAAAATCTAGTAACACAAAATGTACAGGACACGTATGGATTGTTTGAAAGTATTTTTGTTATTAGCTGAAGAATTTTCAGTTGAAAACAACAAGCTACGAAAGTCTGGGTGTTTTTAGTTGCAGGATGACTGAACCATCCAATGCATTGCTAAGAAAAAAGCAACCACAGATGATTCATTTGCTGCTTTCCAATATAAACTGGAAATGTTGTATTTCATTTCATGTTATTTCATGAACAAAATGTTCATTTTCATGAGAGATTGCAAGTATGGTTTCATTTGTGCTTAAGAAAGAGGCGAAAGAAACAGAGGAGATTGTAGGCATCCTGGAATGACTGGAGAATAGGAAGAAGTTTTGTTAATGTCAAGAGAGGGCAACAACTAGAAAACAGAATTCCTTTTGTATAAAAGCACTGCTGAGAATGACCTTTAACCTGAAGGACATTACTGGCACAAAACCAGATTAAGTTCTGTTACCCACAAAGAAGTTTAAATAGTTAAATAATATTATTGCATCTGCCTGGCAAGTGACAAGGCAGGTTCTGGGAGAAAGCATGTGGTCTTGATTGAAATCTCTGATGTCTAAACAAAACTTTGCAACTCTGTTGCCATGTTGTTGATTACCTCACTTTCAGTTCTTGAAAGTCTTTGGAAGTATTTTGGCCTGATGTTTTTGCTGCTTTATTTCTCCTGAGGTGGCTAAACAGTTATGTTACTTAGAGGGAATTTTTTTACTTGCCTTTTTGTTTGGTTTTGTTCTACATTTATTAAGTTCAGATCTCTCAGTGATTATGCTGTTTGAGTCAGGTTGTCTTTGAGGCATTAAAAGTCTAGTGAGTTCAGATTCTGTCTTGCCTGTCTCCCTCACAGCCTACAGTAGTTTATTAGTTTTTCAATGGCATTCTTTTCAAAGTACATTAAATGAAGTACAGTAGATGGAGAAAATACAGGACTGCCCATGTAAATACAGCTCTGCATTATTACATTTCCTTTCTTACATATCGTTTGGTTTCCTGTGATAGAACATCAGTTTCATTGCGGTGAGTTTTATATAATTTTGTTCTTACATCATACAATTTTTGGTTAGTCATTTGACTTTCTTCTTCTAGATCCCCCAGTAAACCCTTGGCACGGAAAGTAATGAGTGGGATGGATTGGGAAGTAGTGAGTAGGAACTCACTGTCTGATGATAGGTTGGAAACACAGAGCCTCCCGTCACGGTCTCCACCTGGAACCCCAAATCAGTGAGTAGCATCAAATCTTCTCTCCCTACAAGTGACTCTCTACCTCTAATGTGAGTCACCTACTTGTGTAATAAAGGGATTCATGTGTTATGTAGACAAATAGCTTCAAAAAATGTGTGCCAAATATTCTCTGTAACACTTGGCTTCAGATTAAAAAAAATTTTTTAGGGATAATTTTTAGGTGCTTCTCACTTTTCTCACTTGACCTATAAAGAGTGTAGGATGTATCACACTGCCCTAAATTTGAGAGTTTGAGTTTTCTTAAGCACGGTTAAGACTAAGTTATTAATTTGGTTTTAAAAAGACCCTGATGATAAAATCTAAGTGATATTTTAAACATAATTTATTTCACTTAATACCACTTTTTTAAACATTGGGGAAAATTACTTCATTGGAAATCCTTGCAGGTTTATTCCTCTCAGCTTTTCTGCCTTTCTTTTCAATGTTCACTCTTCATATGATAGAGCCTTCTGTTTTAAGTGAGTGAAAAAACATTCTTGATTTCTTTTGGAGGGTGACCAATTTTCTCAGTGTGCTGAAACTTGCTTAAGAATCAGTATTATTCAATTTTGTATTACATAAACGACAAGATTTTAAGATTCTACAGCATACTAGTCACAAGATCAATGTTGTAAATACCTGTAGCATTTAAAAATTACTGAAAAATTGTGTAATAATGATGCTTAAAGCATAACAAACTTAATCATGCATGTTTGAAAGAATTTTAATATTTTCATGCTTGTTTTCAAATGGGAAAATACTGGATTCCAGAAATTATAAAACTCTCAGTGCAAAGCTTATGATTCTTCTAGGGGAAGATGCAGGGGATAAATTGTTCATCTTAGTGGATTCAGGTTAAGTTCTGCCATGAGCAGAGTCAGGATTTGTCTTCTTAGGAATCTATTTTTCCTCTTGTTGACTGGGCTGCCGGCTTGTTCATGGAGCATAATGGTTTCAGGCTTCTTTAATTAAAAGTAAATAATTTTTTTCAATAGCCCTTAGTGTTTATTAAAATAATTTTTGAACACTTAAAAAAATGAAATACATGTTGATCTGACAACGTAATTTTTTCAGTGATTTTTGAAATTTTAATAAAAATATGTGTATGAACATGTGCTTGCACTGAGAGGAAATTTTTTTAGCATCCCATTTTAGTGGGTGGTATCAGAAATGTAGATTAACAATAATATTGTTATTACTGTCACATTGCACTGCTCTGCTTTCCCTCTTAGTCGCAACTCTGCCTTCACTCAAGAAGGAGCCCGGTTACGACCCTCATCAGTCGGACATTTAGTGGATCATGTGGTTCACACCTCCCCCAGTGAAGTGTTTGTAAATCACAGATCTCCATCCTCCACCCAGGCCAACAGCATCATACTGGAATCATCCCCGTAAGTTCTGCTCTTACTACGCCACTGTGGCATGCAGGGCTGCTGAAGAGAAGAAAGAGACCTTGGCCTTGAAAAATTTATTGTTAAATGTGGGGTCAGGGAGAAGTGAGCAATCTAATAAAAAGTGGTTGTTATTTAGGGGTATTAGTGTAGGTCTTACTGTGAGAAAGAGCTACAGATACAGAGCTGAGCACCTGTGTCTGACATATTCCAGATTCAGGATTACAATACCATCCCCACCAACCCAAGCTGTGGGTTTGCTGTAATGTGACCATTGGTCCCACATCATCGGGATGTGGAACGAAAAGTTGGGTTTTTGGTAGAATTGAAGGAAAGTTTTAATTCCCACAAGTCTGGAAATGTTGCGTTTTTGTCAAGGCACAGAAGTGAGATTTACAAACTAGGTAGCCAAAATACCTTTTTGGCACCCAGGCATTTGGAATTTGGACATTGCTAGTTATTTGGTATATTGTTACAGAGTTTGTTTTTTTAAGCTGACACTGTCAGGCTTATTTTTTTTTTTTTAATAATGCTGAATATTTTTTGTACTGTAAGCTTACGTACCGTAGGATACAATGGGTGAAATAAAAACTATTATTCTCTTAGGTCCAGAAGGAAGACAAACAAAAAACCCCATTGAGTTATTCAAAGATACTGAAATACTCAATAAATTGTGTTCAGTGTACAGATTAATTAGGAAAAATATTTCAATATATACCATTTTATCACTGGCACTGTACCCTTTTAGTATGGCTTAACATGTAATGCCAGCTATGCCGTCATAGTTTTGTATCATAATCTCTGTTAGCTGGGAAATCGTACAAATGGTTTCAGTTGAGAACTCTAAAGCAGCATGTAGCTAATTACATGTTTATAAACAAATGATATGTCTCAGGAAAAATTACTCTGGAAAAAGTATTTAAACACAGTTTTAAAACCTTGCTTAGACTGACTGTGCTTTCAGTTTTAACAACTCTGTAATTTTTAGGAGGGAAATAGACTACGAAATTTTAAAAGTTTTCTAAAATAGCACATGATACTTTTTACAATAGACTACAATATTTACAATTTGACTCAACTAGTTACTTAACTTTCAGGGTTATGTAATGTTAATTCGACTTAGGCACATAAATTCTCCTTTTTTTGGTGGACTTTTTAACATATTGACGTGCCAAAGGACTCTCAGATGAGAATCTTTTCTCATATTAGAGTTTTATTGTCCAAAGGCCACACAGGGTCAGGTCCCTTCTGTTCTAAGACTTCCAACTGAAGTCACTTATGAGAAACCCCTACTGAATGACACAACGATACAGTGAAGAAAGCACAATTTTTAAATATTCTCTTTTATTCATATGTCTTTACTTGAAGTTGTACAAGATCTTCCTGGGTGTTCTTAGGATTTGTTTATTTAGTACTTGATTTCTTGAGTAAGTCACCATAGAAATGAGTCTTAGAAAGAGAGGAAGTGGTTTTGTACAACTATGGCTTCTTTTTCATGTTTTTGCACTTTTTATGCCCAAGCAGAAAAAGTATTGCTCTTCCATCGCTAAGTGTTAGGGGTTCCATTTTTGGGGTTTGTTTCCTCTTGTTAGAAGCTTAAAACTAAAATTTAATATTCCGGTATAGATCTCTAGTATAAGATACTTTTAAGAAAGGAGACACTGACTTTCAAAAATATATGAATTTCATTAAGGTATTTTGAAGGTTTAAGCTGATGTTATTGATTCAAGATTTGCCATTTATGAAGGAAAATAGTTGACATGAACTTCATTGTAACTATATAATTTTAAACTGTACTGTTCTACAATCCAAAAAGCTATTTCTTAATCAATTTGACCTTTCTGGCAGAAAAGACTTGAGTAGTGCATGTGCTAATTTGTCAGAAACTCTTGTTTATTGATCAAATTTATATGTGTGCAAAAGAGGGGCTAACCTGACTGGCAATAGGTTTGGTGATCTTTTTGAGTTTGGAATCAACATAGCAAAAGAAATTAACAGTTTGCATGCAGTTCAGAAGGATATTATAGTTTAGCTAATATAACCTTTAACTGCACGGCTTCTCTCCATCCTCAATCCTATTCAACACTAAATGGAGAGATAGTGCTTGTAGTTCCCTTAGCTAATTATAACCTAAAATTCCAAAAGCACGTGGTAAGTGTTTAGTTTAATAAATTTATGGGGGTGTGTATGGAACTTTTGCTAAATATATTAAAAAGATCAGACCGGATATCTTTAACAAAAATACCCAAAGCTTGCCAGTGCCAGGGTTTGTATGTTATTTTATTATTATGTAAATTGCTGAATTCAGTAACAGAGAGCTGCTTTGCCTGCAAAATAGGCTGCTTTCACTGCCATTGTCTGAGCATTCATAAGGAAATTCAAAGCTGACTGGGCAAATATAAAGCACTGAAGTTTATGCCCGAGGCTTGATTGTTCAGTTCTCACAATTCATTATGCTAATATATTACAGAACTTGCATTGCTGGTTGTAAAATGCTCATTTAAGTAACTTTTCAAATCTTTTCTTTAAGTTTGTGTGTTCGGTAGGAATTTACTTGTGTTTGTTGACATGTATGTACAGACATCTAGTCAAACATCAGATCCATCTTCTGCTTTTATCAGAATAACTTCTTTTATGTTTCTATTTATGTTTTCTGTTCGTTTTTTCTTTGGTTCGAAACTCTCAGGAGTAATTGTTTTCAGGAAAATACATAACTTAAAAGACTGAGTAATCTGTGCTGGCCAAACTTGAATGAATGAATACATAGGCAGCTAAAAATCTCTGGGTGACCTTTGTTAGTCGATGTCTAAATAGTTTCTAGCTGCCTTGCAGATTTGTTTTGCAAATGTTGACAATCATCATATTTTTCTCTCCACAAAAATGAATTTAGAAAAGCTGCTTATCTTGAAAAATGAAATGTGCTCTTTTTTCTGTTACTTGCACTGAAAAGTGTTAAGAAATACTATTTTTCTTCCCAACTGTGTTTTGAACATAAGGTTCTTCAGACATCAGACTGAATAATTAGTGCTCTTTTTTTCTTGTAACACTTCATGAAAAAAATATTTTCTGAAAGTTGAAATAAAGCAGAAAAATAGAGAAAAATATTGTTGGGATCTTTAAGAATGTGCTGTTTTCTTTCATGCACTGACAAAAATGTTACCAGTTTTGTTTTCTAAGACTATTGACTAATTTTTTTTAAACTGAAGCAGAAAATGTTTGGCATTTCAAAGTGAAGTGTTCTATTTCCCAGTTTTCATGCTTTTTGAAAAAGGTTCTTTTTTTTTTTTTTTAAAATCCGTATACTCCATTTTGCTGAGATTTTTATTTTTGAACATATATCTGAGATCTGCCTTTCTTGAATTGCATAGAGATGAATTTTAAGGTATGAAGTTTGATGCGTGCCTTAGGTTTTCAGATTTGCAGCAATGTGAAATCCTGTGCAGTCTCATACTGAAAGTCTTGCCCTGCTAACGGTTCACTGAGGCAAGACTACTAAATACATTGGAGCTGCTCATGTTTGTGTGTTTTGGAGGGAGTTAGGTGATGAGTTACCACTACAGCTTGCTGATAATGAAAAGGAGCAGTGTCCTCCTTTTGCCTCTGGGAATGTCCTTCCCTCCCTGCATGGTGGCCAGCCATGAGATAAACCGGAGGACCCAGGTTTGTCCAAAAAGTGGTTTTGGTTGCTTGGTGTAAGCCGCCTTAGCCAAGGGAGGAGGACCAGCTCTTCAAGGAAGCAGCCAGGGATGTGGGTGAAAGAACAGACACCCCTATTTTTGGTGGTAGCATTCTCTTTAGATTTAGCTATAACCTGTAAGTTCATTCTTGATGGTTTATGGATCTGCTATCAGTGGGCTGTTGTCTGAAATCGTTAAATGACTTAATAGCACCTTTTAATGGGATGCTTGTGGAGGAAGATATATCCTGCTGGTATTTAGAAACTAGCATTCAAACCAAGTTACTGGGAACTGTGAGCTCGCTGCCCTTTTGAGCCTTTCCAAATGTTCTTCTTAATTCTTAAATATAAATCTATATAATGAAAGATGAATCATATATCTATGTAATACGAATTACAGAGTTTAGTTTTTATTCCAAGAGGATTAACAAAAGGAAATTCACCATATTATACAAAAACACAGAGAAGATTTTTATTAATCTACAAAGGAGTGTTTGCAGATCAGAAGTAATGGGTTAAGCATGCTAAAAACAATTCTTAAGAAGGTTATAGGTAAAAGATGAACTTGCTGGTTCTGTGTACAGTTACTTGTCGAGAAAAATGCTGCAGCAGGTGCAAACTTTAAGCTGCCAATATATTCTACTGCACTACATTTTGAGATTCTAAAAATACCTACAGATAACCATCTCTCAAACTCTTGAGTTTCTTCTAACGTTTTCAGTTTATTTGCAACCCTGAAAGAACTGTCAATATCTCATGATTGTTCCACTTCATATTTCTGTTTTGGTATTTAGATCTCAAGAGACTCCTATAGATGGGCAGCCTCCAGCATTACCACCCAAACAATTTAAAAAGAACAGTTGGAACCAAATTCATCATTCACACTCACAGCAAGAACTGGATAACCATATTAATGAAACATTTGATGTTCCTGCATCACCTGAAAAATCCACCGTAAGTTTTTTGATCCAGTTAAATCATTCTGCTTTTTACCAGAATGATGGTCCTTCTTAACATGAGCTTGGTTCTAAGGCATTTCAGAGCTGCTGTGTTTGTGCATTACCTTGCAGCATTACTGTTCCTTCACTGGCTCCTGCTGGTTTTACTCTAGCTGCTGGAGTAGTGCTTTGTCAGTTGACAACAAATCACTACATTGGGATGGTTTTGGAAACCTTTTGAGCATTAGCTTTTCAGCACATGCTGAAATTTCTGCCTAACCTCTTCTTTGAGAAGTCATTTGCCATCAATTTTAAAGAAGACATTGCAGGTGTTTAATCTAGCTTTAGCTAAAAAGCTAAACCTGAAAATGCCTACCAGCTTCTAAAGTAGTTTTATCAGGAGAAGCTTCTTGAGTCTGTGGTTGCATTTCTCATCAGAATTTCCAAGAAAGAGAGCATCAAGAGGCCTGTGATAGCAAATACAAAAATATGAGCAGAAGTTCTTTCTCCATAATCAAGCACGCGTGAGATGAGTAAGATAGTCAGTTGGTTATGTGACTGAGGAGAGATCTCCCTGATCACTTTTGTGGTTTTTGTCCTTCCAGAAGTTTTCCAGTGGTTCTAGATTTTATACTGATGTGAACAGTAAATAGGACAAGAAATGTGTTGGAGGATGGGAAAACATCCAGATGTAGCAAATACTGTGTAAACAGTTTTGTCAACCTCAAGCATTCAAAAGTATGAGTCACCTCCCCAAACTGATATTTAGAAATGCCTTAGTTTGGCTTTTTTTGCATCCTGAACTGTAAACCTATGGCATTCTGATCTCTCAGGCCTTACAACAAAGTCAAGATTCCCATAAAGCCCCTGTTTCATTTCATAGCTGGGGTTCTAATGAAAGACTCAAAAGTGAAAGTTTTAAGTTTTTGAGTGTTTTGAGAATGTTGTAAATTTTTTGTTATAATTAAATAATGAAACAAAATTTGTGACAGCTTTGTCTTCAGGCAGTGCTTACCTGAGTCACATTAAAGTACTGTTCGGTTTTGAAAGATAACACTACTTTAGTCATCAAGTTTTTCTGCCCTGTATTCAGTTATCTTTACCAAATTGACAAAAATAACTTTCACTTGTTTTTTTAACTCCTTTTAGTTCTGCAAAACCAACACAGCTGTGTGAATGAGCTGGTTTTTTTCTCTGTGCATTGTCAGTGTGATTGTTTTCTGTGCTCCAGCGGGACACATTTATGCAGGCTCGCTGAAGGCAGCTCACTGTTGTAATTGAACATCTAATTTGGTCTGCTGATGACTTTTTATTTTGGGGATTGCAGAAGAAGGAACATAGCATGACTGAAATTTTTGGAATGTTGTTTTGTTTCAAAATTGCTTTTCTGACCAGATTTCAGGTTCCTGCACTGCTAAAGTCTTCTGCTGTTCCATTTCAAATATTTTAAGAAAACCCCTCACCATTTTGACTTCATAAAGCTGTTGAGTTTTCTTTGTTGCATGTATGGAGGGTCTGTGTTGAAAGGTAGTAGGACACATACGAAAATGACAACTTTTTACTCCATGTGCAATCCTTAAGTGTCCAGTCTGAGAATGTCAGAAGTGCTTGAAAGTAATTGAAAACAGGTGTGGTCAAAATCCCTTCAGTCAAACACATTAAGGATGGCATACAGTTCTCTCTGCACACTTGCATTATAAACTTCTGCTCAAAATAGCATCTTAAAGCAGGAAATCAGCATTTCCTTTCTGTCTGGGAAATGCAGTGGCGCAAAAGCTGCCAAATGCTGCAGGTGGGTAGATGTTCATTCTGTCTGATCTCCCACACCACTGAGCAAAGGCTGAAATGATTGGCATATGATCAGGCTTCCATTAATATCTCTTGTGCCATTACTTTCCCAAATGTTTCACTTTTTCATTACTATGAATGCATTTGGCGAATTTTGTCTTGTTTTAACCAAGAACAGAAGCCACCTGCAGCTGACTTCTAATGAGCCAAGTTGTGCAGACTTCTTTAGCCTAGTAACTCCAGATTCTGAACTTTCTAACATATAAAAATACTTGCTTTTCTAAGTTTTTTGTTTATTTTTCCGAATATGAGTCTTCTTCTTTGCTGTAACTGGTAACATTGAAAACTTTCTTGAAACACATTTCTTTATTACTTTGCATTCTCACTTTAGGAACTGTGGAAATACTAGCTAATGTTCAGTCTGTGAAATAAATATAGATGGGAACCAGCTAAAAATCACTTCAATGGCACGAAGTTGTTTTTTTCAGATTAAAAAGGTAGCTAATATTCCTGAGTTTATTGGCATCTCCTTTAACAGTGTTGTTGTCATCCCAATAAAACCAAGAAGAAAGCAGCTAAAATTTTCAGAGGTGAATCAGTGCAGAGCATATGTCACACCTCATACTCCAGTAGACTGGAAATGGAAATGTAGTAAGAGATAGGGAACCAGGATTTCCTTGCTTAGTACTGGCATATTACAGTTAAAAGAAACAAAGGGACATCTTCAATTATCTTCCTTTTCATTGTACTGCATTCTTATTGCAGTTCTTCACTGTGGTCATAATTAAAATTAATTTAAGAAATTTCCATTTGGTAAGCTGTTTTTATTAGAGTTATGAAGCCAGTTAATCTTTTCTCATATTCTTTCTTACTTTGAGCTTACTTTGACAGAACAGGCCTTTAAATTAGCTATGTCCAAGACTCTTAAATGTGTAATTTTTCCCTTTTATGCAAACCCAAGATGTTTGTGTTCTTGATTGATATATTCCCAAGTGTCCAGGAGCAGTTATTTGATAAAGAAACTGCAGAATTACTAAATACAATATCCTCAAAATCTAACTGTGAACAAAATATATACTAATGTATTATAACTTTTGTCTATTAGCCCAATGGTGGTGTCCCCCATGACAATCTTGTTATGATCAGAATGAAACCAGATGAAAATGGAAGGTTTGGCTTCAATGTAAAGGTAACAGTACATCTATTCTCTTTATGTTTATTAAGGTTATTTTCTGACATTTGGGATTTCTTACTAATTTAATTTGTTTTTAAAGGGTGGATATGATCAGAAGATGCCGGTAATAGTGTCCAGGGTAGCTCCAGGAACACCTGTAAGTTATCAAAAAAGCAGACTTGGTAGCAATATCTATGTATCTTGAAGGATGTACTGAAAATGATAAATTATTTTCTAGCTGCCTATGAAAATTAGGTTTTGCTATAACGTTATCAGAACAAAACAAATTACATGCAGTAAGAATTTGATAGGGCTGTATAATATATATTTTAAATATGTTAAATCTTTAAAAGTATGTCAAATCTTTAAATATGTAAATCTTTAAAAGTATTTTTTTCCTCCTGAAACAAAGTTTAATTTCTGAAAATTACAAGACATTACAGATGCTCAGTATGTACTGGTACTTGAGCTGTGCCATCCTAAAAATACTTTTACTTTATTGCTTTTTTTAGATATAGACATTCAGTAATTTCACATAAATTACATATTGAAAGAGTGTTAAAAATAACTAAAATAGCAAATGTCTTACTTCAGTGACAGATGTAGCTGAGTAAAGCCAACATGTAGATTAAAACCAGACATTATGAATCGTTCATCAGGTCTGATTGTGTGTTGTTACTGATGTTTAGTGACTATAAGATTGTCTTCAAACTAGGCACAATATTTGTCAATTTATTGCCAGAAATACTGACCTGGTATTCAGCTGACTGGAGTCAGCTCTGTCCATAGGTATTAGAGTGGAGTTAACCATTTATTTGCCTTTTTCTTTTTTTTTTTTTTTACTCTTTGAAAGTATTGAAATGTTTGCTGAAATAATTCTTCATGTATCTTGTTAATTATTATCCCTGAAATATTCAATAACATGAATAGTTTTGGCTTTAAACATTCAGTCTGTAGGGAGAAGATAGTTGGTGATGGCATGTGCTCTTTCTTTTCTGCAATGATGTTTAGACTATGCTTGTAATAACAATTTTTATCACCTGATTCCTCTCCCTGGGATTACTGGGAGTTGTGCATTGTTTTTTTGCCATTACCATTACAGTATTTCAGACCTGAAGCATTTAAGCCTGTGAAATTGATTTGGACATGGTTTTGCCATGTTTCTCCCCTCCCTGCAAAGATAAAAACATCCTGCTTTTTAATTGCCTGTACAAAGGGTGATTCAAACAGAGGAGCTTTCTGCATCAGCTGAGGGGTAGAGTAACAGCTGCTGAAAGATACATTACAGTGCCAGTCACCTCCCAGCTGCAAATGGGAATGGCACTGCCTGTGGATTGTGTAACTCTTGGAGTTACCATTTGAATACAGTGCAGCAGCCATAGCAACAGGGCTGTTAGGATTTGAGAGCCCAAGTATAGTTACTTTAAGTTGTTATTTTAAGGTAAGAAATTGGTAATGGCTTGTGTTACAGATGGTTTTGGTTTTTTCTCTCAACCTTGCAGGCTGATCTGTGTGTCCCTCGTTTGAATGAAGGGGACCAGGTTGTCCTGATTAATGGCAGGGACATAGCAGAGCATACCCACGACCAAGTTGTAATGTTTATTAAAGCTAGCTGTGAGAGACACTCAGGGGAACTGGTGCTCCTAGTTCGACCCAATGGTGAGTGGCTTGTACATCATAATTAAAAATAAAAATCCACACCCTGGTCTCATTTTCTAACCTCCATTTTGTGTCCTGGCATGGAATGTGTAACCTGTAAGAAATAACTCCCTTCCCTGAAAAGGAATTGCAACAACACAGTGTATTGATCCCATAATCTAAGGAGCTGTGTGTAACTAAGTGTTGCAAAACAATAAAGTCAGCCATCAAATATTTCTGAGAGAGCTAATTTAAATTTTGTTCTCACTCTCATTGATAAAAATGTCCAGAAAGCTATATGGATATTGAATGTATTTCATAAGGTTGTTATTGTTCTCTTAAGGAAAATTTAAACCAAACACAAACAAAAAACCCCTCACCAAATACTCAGTGTTCGGGTGACATTAGAAGTCAATACATACAATATCCTTCCATATATTTTTAAAACAGTCCAAAACTACTGGTAACATTTCTACTTGAGGAGTCTTAGTAGAAGTGCTAAAATGCAGTCTAAATAAAAGCTTATGCAGTGTATTCACAAAATACACTGTTGGATCATAGCCAGCAGATGGGCACTGGATTTAATTCTGCTGCACCTCCTAACTACAGTGGAGTTGGAGAGGAAAAAGCAGAATGAAAAATATTGAAATAATTGCAATTACTTTTGCAGAGTACCCCATTCACCTCATAAAAATTTTTCCCTTTTTCACTAATTTGCACTACCCACTTAGATCTGCTGTCATTCTGTGTATAAGTTCTCTTGCAGCTTTTGTGTGCTTACTTTCTTTTCAGACAAAATTATGAGCTTTGTTTGCACATTTTCTAAAACAAACTGTCTTTCCCCTTGCATGTTGATTATCTTTGTGGTTCTGGATAAAAACATGTGAGTTGTAGAAGTGAGGAGTTGCCAGTTTCCTTCTTTGTAGTAATGTAAAATAATTCAAAAACAGGCTTTTGAACAGCATATGTCTGTTATGTGTAGCAGAGGATGCATATTATTTCTGAGCTTATAGGCAAGGCACACACAGAGCATTGACAGTTTTATAATGCCATATATTAAATGCAATTTTCTCAGGTGGTCTGCACATCTTGCCCAATTACTGAAGCCTAAAATGAGTTCTAAGTGAATTGTAAGTAAAATGTAAATGCAGCTATAATGATATCAGAGGCATGATGTGAGAATCTGAGATTTGAGAGTTATATCAGACAAGGCAGGGTATAATGTGAATTTTGATCAAAATTTTAGCTGTCAGTGATGGGCTTTCACTTAAAATTACTGTTACACCAAAGAAAAAAATAGTTTTATCATGGATTATAATGATCAGTAAAGGCTTCCTGTCCTTGCTGATGGGGACTAAAATCAATGTGCTAATAAGTGTGTATTTTTCTACAGGAGAAATGCAGTGTTTCTGCTGTTTTAAATAAATGACTTACAGCTAACTTTAGTCAAACAGCATCTTCAGAGCATTCATAACTTTTCTTGTTCTAGCTGTCTACGATGTTGTGGAAGAGAAGCTGGAGAGCGAGCCTGATTTTCAGTACATCCCTGAGAAATCTCCCCTCGATGGTGTCCATCAAGATGATAATGCCCTGAGGGAGTCCATGATTCAGTTAGCAGAGGGGCTTATCACTGGAACTGTCCTGGCTCAGTTTGATGTGAGTACCGGATCGCCTGGAGCCGGGGGCAAGTTCCACCTCTTTTGGGATAGCACTTATTTTAAACAAAGCAGATTTCAGTTAAATTTCAGTACAGTCAGCATCCTTTAGGAAAACAATTGCCTTACGCTCTCAAAAGAAAAATAACCAAGGGAAAATCAATCCTGTATTGTATGTGCAAATTAAGAATACCTAATCCTAGGTTTTCATTTTATAAATAGTTCTATTGATTACTTACACTTTTTGTGGTTATCAGGGACATACTAATAAAATACTTTCATAAAGATGAAGGTTGAAGAATGTCTACCAAAATATGTGTTCTGTACTCAGGTCTTCATTCCATACCTAAGTTGCTGTAGAAACTGAATGACACTGAGCTGTTGACATTCTATAGGCATTCTTGATGAGGGAAGGTAAAATAACCAATGGAAAATACTGCCCTAATGTTAAAGGCTAGTGTAACTATGTTTTTTATAAATGGTTGATTTTTATTGACATATTTCAGAACAGTAATGTGCATTTTCTGTGGGGCATTAAGCTGCTGATACCCATGGTCTTTCTTCAGCTCTGACTTGTGCCTTGGTGATATCCCTCTTAAATGCATGAGATCAAGTGGCTTAAAGCAGGAAACAGTAGGTTCGTAAAACACAGCAGTGCAAATTCTGTGATTTCTTCACCAAATGGAGACCTAGCATTGTATTTTGCAACATATATCTGTAAAATACATTTTATATACTATTCTTTAACAACTTTGGTAGAATTTCCTTTTATATTTAGAGCGGATTTTTTTTCCGAAGTTATTTAGAATTCTGCTTTAATATAAGTTTTATTCTCCCTAGCAGCTTCAATGTGTAAAAGTTTTTTTAAGTGCTTTTTTTGAATCTGGATCGTTTCACTAATATTTTTTGTAGCACAAGGGTTGTGGCAATGCATGACTAAGGCATGAAAGGGCAGAAACCTCTCAAAAGCAATTTTGTACAGGAAAAGTGAAAGGTAACCAGGATTTGCTCTAAAGTTATTGGAATACAGAAGGACGTCCGGGGAAAAAACCAAAAATTCTAACTGAAAGAAGTGCAATGCCTATACACAACATAATCTGCTTGCCCCAAATGACCAAGTGGGATTTCAGTATCAGTGAGTTCACTTATCACTATACAATACTACTTTTTCTCTGGATCAATGTTCTAGTGAAAGATTGAAATTTAATGTTCACTTTGTCTTTAACCAAGTTTTGGCTACATCTTGGTCATTTTCAGTGATCCCAGAGCATAACTAAATTTATAGTGCTTTATTTTTGAACGTATTTTCATGTTTGTGGAAGCTACTGTTGCTCTATAGTTTATGTTCTAAAAAGCACCACTTTTTAGAACAAATTCTATTTAGGCAATAATATAATAATGAGACTATTGCATCTATTGTGTTCTGACCATCTGCTTTGTCTTTTAGCAATTGTATAGGAAAAAGCCTGGAATGACAATGTCTTGTGCCAGATTACCTCAAAACATTTCCAAAAATAGATACAGAGACATTTCGCCTTGTAAGTATTGCTATGTCTATATGTGCTCTGAAAGTATTTTACTGTGGTTACTAAATAAGTAACATATTTCTAAAATTATTTTCAGATGATGCTACACGGGTTATTTTAAAAAGTAATGAAGATTACATCAATGCAAATTATATAAATGTGAGTAGTATTTTTCAGAAGTGCTTCTGACATTAAGTAATTCTATAGTTTTTCAATGAAAAAATTGATTTAAAAAATCATTTTTTATAAATCTAGTTCAGGCTGGAATACTAAGCCTCTAGTCAGGTGATTTGAAATTTCCTGTAGATATATTTCCTTCCTAATGTTTGGTGGCACATCTTTTCAGAAATGTTTAAAGTCTAGCCCTGCATTTAATGTGAAAAAATGCAAACTGAAGCCAGCCCTCTCCAGAGCAATTAATTCTTCTTTTCTGATTACTTTCCTGACAGTTGTGTTCAACAACAGTAAAGTTTAATTTGGTATCAATTTCTTTTGCTTCTTATTTTATTCATTGTTAATAACAGAAAACTTACAGCTACTTATTTAATGAAAAAAACTCCAGATATTAAATTCTGAGATCTGTGTTTTAAAAGCTAGTGTCAAAAAGCCACAGAGCAAGAAATAGTTGCACCTGAATTATTTGCCAACTGCTCTGTAATTTCTTTTTTCACCCATTAATCTTCATTATGGCAACTACATGACTGTCAGTTCATATGTAAAGTGTATTTGAATCTTTGTAGTAATTTTGCATGTGAAACACTTAAAGAATTCCCTATTATTCTTAAATAATAGCCAATTCATATTTGCTAGCCTTTAAGAAATAGAATTAATGTCATGGATGGTTTTTTAAAAATTAGTTACCAAACTGTAAAAGTGTGATGCCTTACTTTCATTTGCTGTAATGTAGGAATTGAAATAATGACTTTGTCTTCTTTTAGATGGAAATCCCTTCTTCCACAATAATAAACCAGTACATTGCTTGCCAAGGTCCATTACCGAACACTTGTCCTGATTTCTGGCAGATGACTTGGGAGCAAGGCTCTTCCATGGTTGTGATGTTAACAACTCAAGTAGAACGGGGCAGAGTAAGTAAAACATTTCCTTAGATGTCACTTCCATAATCTTCTAACAAACTGTTAGTGATTAGCCTTTAAAAGATTAGAGGAATATATTGTGATGGCATATATGTCAAGGGGATAGTAGGAAGTAGTTTTAAACTAGAAAAGTGTAGGTAGAGTAGATATAAGGAAGAAAGTTTTACAATGTGAGTGGTGAAATACTGGCACAAGTTGCCCAGAGGTGGTGAATGTTCATCTCTCTGGCTGAAGGTCATGTTGGATGGAGCTCAGAGCAACTCAGTCTAGTTGGGGAGGTCCCAGCTCACTGCAGGGGGCTGCACTGGATGGTCTTTAAAGGTCCATTCCAACCAGAACTGTTCTATCAGTCTGTAAGTGTTTTTCATAAGAGCAGGGCATTCCCAGTTCTTTTGCAATGATGAGTCTTAGATTTTAAACCTTCTGGTGTTGTTAATGTAGCCAATAGTTAAACTTTGTTCAGTCTTGAAATGCACTTAACTCTTCATGTATTTCCTCAAATACTTTCAGTCTGCTCTGTTTGATTCCTTATTGTAAAGTAAAAAGCATCTAGAATTTAGCTTCCTAGAACTTTTTTTCTCCAAACTGCAAATGAAGGAACTCCAAGAAGTTCCATCAGTTTTCATAGAGTACTTCTTTGATATGTAGTGAGATTAATTTTTAATGCAGCCTAATACAGCTTTGTAGGGTTAATATCCCATGCCTGGATGGCTGTCTTATCAAGGATTTTCTTTAACACTTTAAAATTTCCCATAAAATGTTATTCTGTTATAAAAGATTTGTTTAATCATGTGAAATAATCATTGCCCTTTAATTTGTATATGAAATGTGTTAAAATAGAATACCAGTAATAGAGTAATTAAGACTTAAAATTAGTAAAAATAATTGTGTATGATGCTATAAAAGGCCTCAGGTGAATTTTTTGGCTTGTTTGGTTTTGGTTTAAACTGTAGTTTCTCATTAATAGCTTTGGATTTCATGCAGTTCTATCCTTTGCAGATAGGCAAAACAATCAAGTGTGGTCATACACAGTGTAATTCCTGAGTTACTTGGTTTAGTCTGGAGCATTAACAGTAGCACTGGCTGGTTAAGTGTGTGGACAGAAATGACTGTCTGCCATAATAGGGCAGTGGAATTCCTCCATATCAGGGTTTCTTTTGAAGATGGATTTATAGTGGGTTGTGGCTGTTCTGACCAACTTGAATTGTAGTTCAGCTGCCTGTATATATTCTGACTTTTTAACAACCATATACTTGCTGTGAGGTCAGGACTCTATATAGAATTAAAATAATTGAAGGGAAGTTGCAGTGGTTTTAAACCATTTTTCAGTGACTCAATGTTTGCATGATGCTGCCTGCTCCCAAATAAACACGATTAGAGGGAATTTCAGTACAAGTGCCCTTTTACTTTGAGTTTTCTTTGCAGATCTGCTAAGAACAGACTTGCAATGGCAGTTCTCTGAGGTTCCCCCACCCCTTCAATAATGATATTTGTGGAGTTCTTTAGAGAGCTGCTTAATAATGAAATAAAAGGCCTTATCTGTCTTATACCCATAGGCAGACTCCCTGCTCTAAAGCTGATCATGAGGCTTCTGACATCACTATCCCACTGCATGCCGGGATGTCTCAGTGGAGCAGGAAGTCTGCAAATCTGGCTGCTCTTAAAGATTCGCCAGGTGGGTTGGAAATGCAAAAGTACACTTGAGCTGAAATGACCTCTGTCATTAGGCATTCAAACCATATTTCAGAAAACCACAGTGTTTGAAGTTTTCATTCACATTTGAGGACTTGACTGGGAGTCCCTGAAGTCCACCATCCTCATCCCCTTATTTTCTGCATTAGCTTAGCAACTTTTTTGTTGCATATTTCCCTTTTTTTTTGTTTGTTCTTTTCCCATATAAATGCACTTTGAGAAGATCAGATTAGGATTTTGGAGGTCAGAAATATTTATAAAGCAGCATCTTTGTCAGTCAAGTGTTAAGATGGAATATTTATAGATAAAGTCTTAAAAAAATTGTAATGGATGTTAAAGGCGGCATCCATCTTCAATTAAACTAACTGCAAGAGTTGGTACATGTGTCCTCTTGGAAGGAGAAACAGGAAATCTTTGTGATACCTTATTTTATAAACAGTAATTAGGTAACAAAGTCTATTTGGTAAGTAATTAAATAGTGTTTACAAAATGTTCAAAATAATCTGTAACAAATAAAGGTATAAAAACTAGAGGAAATGAAAATTATACTCTGAATTTAAACACAGGCATCTTTAAAAATGTGTTGACCTTAGGTTAAATGCCATCAGTACTGGCCAGAGCCATCAGGAAGCTCATCATATGGGAATTTTCAGATTACCTGCCATTCAGAAGAAGGAAATCCTGCTTATGTCTTTCGAGAAATGACATTGACTAATCTGGAGGTAAAATCTTAATATATTTTCATGTATTAATCTGCAGAATCCTTGGATACTACCGAAAACATGCATAGATTTTCTTTTCAACTTGGTGGCATATCCATATAAATGAGACTGTGTATTTCTAGAACCCTCTAGAAAACTAATTGTCATGTACTTTCCTAGGAGAAATTCTGTCCATAAAATGATAACAAACTTTTCACAAGCAAAAATATCACTGAGATTCATTTTTCATAATCATATTAATTGGATCACATGAAGGATATATTATCCAAAAAGTTTTTATTGGGGTATTTCATAACAAGGCCCAAGAAAAAGAGTAATAAAAGAAGTTGAGAAACTTGTTATTCCCTTGATGTTTTCAGAACTTGAGACATTAGAGGTGTTTCATCATCACACTGATGATGGAAAGTCTTTGTAAAGGCAAATAATTCTTAATAATTCCATCTTGAACAATATGTGCAAGAAGATGGAAGATAAATCCTGCTGAAAGATGAATCTGGAGTGGTGGCTACATGTAAACAAGGACCTTTTTGTACATGCATTGCATGATTTTTCAGGGCATATGTAGTTTTCAGAGCTTCCTCAGCCAGCATTTCAACGTCAGAAATGTTTGGAAATGAATATCTGGAATTTAGTTCACGTAGTTATTTCTCACTGCTTGAGTTACCAGTTGAGAAGCCAGTTTTATAGAGCTGCCTTTTAGTCAATTTGCAGTTAAAATTCCTGCCCTGTGTCCTGTTGAGACAATTGCTCATGTGCTATCAGCCGTGGAATCTCTGTAAATGATTCAGTGCCTAAAGGCTATTTAAAGTGCAGTAGCTCCTCTTCTTTTGAAATTCGACTCTGGTTGCCCGGGCTGTCCCCTCCCCCAACCAGAGGCCATTGATTATATTTGTGATATCACAGCAAGGGCCGGGAGGGAGGGGAAAACAAAGTCATTGTGCCTTTTAGGTGTAGGAGGGTCAGATCAAGCCAAAACACTGCTGCTGTTCACACAGGGTCTGAAGGAAAGCTTTTATGTCTGATCTCCCCTCCTTACCCCACTTCTGTCATTTGATCTTGTAAGATGCTATCTTGTTCTGTTAAATTTGGCTAAGAATATGACCACCTTCTTGTACATCTAGTGTTCAGTTAGATTGCTGGTATCCTTTAACTGCTTTTCTATTACGTGCTCTGTAATTTTTTTCACCTGTTGAAGATGCAAGCATTTGTGGATTTCCTTTTTTACTTTTAAGGAAAAAAAAAAGTAATTGTAAAGTCCAGGATGACTGATGGTTAGTGCTCACAAAGCACTGCTAGTTGCCTGAAGTCACTTTGATTATGGTACAAGTTGCTATAAATGTACTATTGATTTTTTTATTATTATTTTTGGCACTTTTTTAAAATGGGACTTGAATTACCCTTGGTTGAATTTGATGTGTCTGATTAGAAAGAAGAAAGCCGCCAGCTAACCCAAATCCAGTACATTGCATGGCCTGATCATGGGGTTCCTGATGATTCCAGCGATTTCCTCGATTTCGTGTGTCTTGTGCGAAAGAAGAGGGCTGGCAGAGAAGAACCTGTTGTTGTTCACTGCAGGTATCACATTTTTTTCCCATTTTATTAAATCATCAAAGTGAACTTTTTATCATCAAATAGCTGTTCTTAAAAGCTGTGCTTTGTTCTTGAAATAAATATTTAATAGTATCTGCTTTGGGGATGACAGGAAAACTCAAACCTTGAAATAAATACTTAATGTGGTGATCACATTTCAATAAGCAAGATTTTGAATAGCAACATGTGTTGATCTGTTCAGGCAGTTTGCTGGGATGTTTTGGGGTTTTTTTTTCCAATTTAAATGCTTGTGGTAACAATCTATGTAATAATTCAGGGGAATGGCAGAAGATGCTTGGTAACCATGAGGAATAGGTTCCTATTCTACAAAGCTCTAGAGTAGTTATGTAAATGATCCATTGTGGAAAATGTGGTGGTTTATTAAAAGATCAATTAAAAGACATTTTCTCTCAGGCCTGTAGTCTTAGGCTATGTGGTATTTTGATACTTATATTAAGATGAAACATTTTTCTCAACAATTTACCTTTGTCATGAGTTAAAATAACTGTTGTTTAGATCTTTACACGCACATGAAATGTAATTTTCTTTTCCTTGTGCAATACTTTGTTATAGCATTCTCCATTTCTTTAGTGAATTTCAAGACCTTAATCATTTTAAAATACCTGATTAGCAAACTAGAATAATACCAGTTGTTTTCAAGTGAACATGTGCTATCACAATTCTTGGAGAGCAGTTCTGTGAATATTTGACCTCTGAATTCTGAATACTCCTCAGAGAGTCAGTGTGCCTGAGTCAGGCATATATCGTTCTTTTCAGAGAGAAGCTGAGAAGTGTAAGGGATAAAACAAATTTGAAGACTACAAGTAAACTAGACATGTATTGAAGGAGATGAAAGAAAAAGAAAAATGCACCTTGTGTATCAGAAATTGTATTTCATTAGTTCTGCTCTCAAGTTCTGTTTTATGCAGGTCAGGGTGAATTTTACTGACTAGGGAAACTAGTACCAGAATGCCAGTGTCTTAACTGATACTGCTTCTCAGCTTCCATTATTGATATACTTCTGGTTAATGTGGTTGTGAAAAGATGGTGAAAATGGGCAGCCAAATATACCCTCTATGATATAAAATGTGCAGAAACACTGGAAAAACAACACTGGAGAGTAGGAACAGTTTCATTCATCTCAAGGAGGCACCAGTTCAGCTCCAAACTGATAATTTCAATTGAAGCTTTATGAAAAATTTATGTTTTACAGAAGAAAAGAGATGGATTATCACATAATTTACTTAATTGGCCCAACTTGGTGGCTGTTGGGAAGTATAACCAAATTCCAGCAGGGAGTCAAGCAGAAGGAGCCCAGGTGTTCCTCCATATGGTGCATGCACTCTATTTTTAACACCTCTTCAGTATAATAGGACAGGGCATTAGTGCAACAAAATTTGTTTTCAGGACTAAGCCATCAACTTTATTGTGAGGAATCAAAGTAGCTAATGGAAAATTATTTTATTTTGTACAATAATAATAGCTTAAAAACAAAATGGTCCAAACTCATAGAGATTATAAAGCAACCAGTACCTTAAGGAGTTGGAAAGGTTTTTGTTATATTGAGCTGCATAAACCACTGGTTTCTGATGTTGTGTCATGTGGTTATTTTTATCTCTACAAGCTCTTACTAGTTTTGTTGAACAGTTTCTAATTCTTGTTCTAGATGAGATAGGAACCACCCATCCTGCCCATGCCCTTCATGATTTTCATGCCCTGTCTCAGTGTTCTACTCCATCAATCAGTGATTGCCTTTTCTAAGCTGAAGAGTCCTACCCTACCTTATGTTTGTCATAGGGAAATTATCACATTTTCTATTGTTGTTGCCCTCTGAATCTTTTGAAATTGTAAAATGAGTCATTAGGTTCTTTGACAGTTACTGTTTGTTTGTACTTGGATTTGATAAAGCATTCTGCATTTAAGTTCTATATGCATAAATTCTAGAAATATAAATATTACTGAATCATTTTATATAACCAGCAAATGTACATCTTGTCTTAAAATTCTTGTGACATCACTGAAATATAGAGTAGCTTTAATGCCACCTCCTGGACAAAGATTTAAATAGTAGTTTAGCCAGACTTAATTTGAAGTAGCTTTTTAAAATCAGAACAAGTGACTTTCAAAGTTTGAAATGTTTATATTAATCACTTTAGATCCAAATACTTTGATTTATTATATGAGTTAGAATAATGCTGGCATTTCAAAATATGTATGTGTTCCTATATTCCAGTATGGGGAAATATTTGTTGTCTATTTCAAAAGTGCATCATTAATTGAAAAATTTGAAACTCTTCATTGAATTCAAGATTAAATGTTCAGTCTTTAATGCTTGCCACTTCTGGAAAAGCCTATGTGTATATAAAAGTAGATGAATCTTTAGATTTGTTTTATTTTTAAGGAGAAAATGTTTGTCTGTTAGCTCTCGATAATTTTGCCATTTTGATATGTGTATATTATGGTACTTCCTTGTCTTGAAAGGGATTGCTATCATGTATTCCTTTTAATAACAAGAAAACAGTCCTTATTGTCACCCTTCAGAGGTTTCTAGTAATTGTTCCTTTACTTAACTTGGAAATAGGAAGGTATGCATTGCTTGAAGGACATGAATACGATTTTATTGGCCCAACATTGCAGAAATCATTTCAGCAATGGTCCAACTGACAACATGTCCAGCATGCACTCGTGTTTTGTTATCCCCTAGATGTCAGTGTGGTTTGTAATGGGATCTCAACAGACATCTCTCTCTGTCAGTTCTGCTCAGGGGAGTGGCTGGGTGAGGCACTTCCTCCTCCAAGGAGGGGCATTTCTGATGGGTACTGATGGATTTTGCTCTGTTCAGGCAGGACTGAGGCTGCTTCCAGGCACAGACACAACCAGTCCTGTCCCTGACCCAGCAGTATGGGAGCCACAATGGGCAACCCTGAGAATCCAGGAGAAGGAAGATTTATAAGCATGAGCAGTACTCCAGACACTTGATTTCATTTTCCACTTTGTGTTTTTGTTGCTGTTCCAGTGCTGGGATTGGCCGGACAGGGGTTCTGATCACGATGGAGACAGCGATGTGTCTCATTGAGTGCAATCAGCCTGTTTATCCTCTAGATATTGTAAGAACCATGAGAGATCAAAGAGCCATGATGATCCAAACACCTGTGAGTATCATCCCTGCTGTTCTGGGCTGCAGAACAATGATTTCCTGTGATCCAGTCATACTGGATGGATTTTTAATGCACTTGTTGATCATAATGCAGAGATCACCTTTACCCAGTGTAGCTGTAACCTTGGCTCCAGGTAAAAATAAATTCTTAAGGCTATTGGAAAGGAGCAGTTCTTTAAATTTCTACAGAGAAAACTTGAAAAAAGAGCAACAGCTGTTTCAGGGATACCTGGGAAATAATGACAAAAAGGGTTAATTTTAAGCAGTGTAAAAATTACTCAGAGAAGAAAGAAGGAGCGTAATTCCAGGTGTTAAGAATGGGAGTAGTATAAAAGATAAACACAGAAAGAACCAAAGTATGCAAGAAAAAACTTCAGTGATGAAATTCAGTGATTTTATGATGCCTTAGTTGTAATGGAAAAAGCCTTAATTATGCCCTGTAAATGACTTAAAGACAAGTTATCAGAGAAATAATATTTGTAAACATCAGTGTATTAAATCTCATGTGAGATGCATCAAAGCAATCCTAAGTACCTTTTTCTTTAGTCTAAAAAGAGTAACTTACTAAAGGATTCTTTTGAGGGTTTCATACCTTAAGATGCCACAACTTATTGTGCACCTGTAAAGTTTGAGTTTTGTGAGATAATTCGTGTATTATATTTCAGATTTGTATGAGTTTTAGAACAGATTTAGAGACATGTTATTGTATCAGTCAGGTATTTCATATCTCTAAGAGCACTTTAGTTTAGTGTTTACATTTTTAGAAAGTACCTAAAAAGGGTGAAAAGTTTGAGTTGTGTTGTCTTTCAGAAAGAAAAAAAGAAGATTGGATTTTTGGTTGTCCCAAACTTTGGATAGTTCCAGGTTTTTTTTATTTTTTTGAAAGAGTAATCATGAGTAATTGGTGTAGTTTTACTCACAGTATATAGCATTTAGAGAGAAAGCATCCTGAAGGAGAAAAGGCACTAGATCCAGTATTGAATCACAATTACTTGAAGGTAGTTGCTGTAGTAATTTTCATATCCACGCTGCTGTTCCTTGAATAAAATTTGAATAAATTTTTTTTGTTCTTCAGAGAGTGCTAAGGCTGACAAAAAGTATGTATGTGTCTCCATTTCTAGTTCATCAGTCATTTAGTGGTGCTGAATTCATGTTCCAGTACTCATGTTTCACTAAAAAGTTGTATTCAGGTAGCACAGGAAGGATGGGAAAGGTGATGATACATGAAAAATAGCAAAGGATGGCTCTTGCTGTTTGTCACAGTTTTTTAGGATGGATGGCTGTCTTTCTAACATATGTGGAGGGGGAGAAAGTGTTATTAGTAAAGGTAGGAGTTGCACTGGTGAGAGTTCTAACTGCATTTTTTCACAGTATGTGCTCAATATAATCTGGCTTCCTAATTTTTCTTAGAAAACAAAAAACTTCAAGATTCAGTGAAAAGCAGGTGTTAAGTGCATCGGAGGGAGAAGGTCTAATAAAGGAATTGGGGTTTTTTTAAGGTTCCATGGCCATCCGCCGTTCCCGTTCCTCCTCCGGCAGCCGGAGCTGGGCCCGTGCGTACGGCGCGGTTCGCTCGCTGTCCGCGGGGGGGCGCTGTGCGCGGCCCGCTCCGCCGCCCTCGGGGCGCGCTGGGGACAAACGCGGATTGACCCCAAGGAGAGAAATGAACTCCTTTATATACACGCGACAGGACAGCAAATAATGGCTCTAGTGCTAGATGTGTTCATATGTTAATCTCTTAAGATCTGACATCACTAACTGCTGCATAGACAGGGCTGTTCCACAACACTGACAGTGCAGGTGTGCTGGAGTTCTAACTAGCATAGACTCATTGTGCAGGATGCAGTGTGAGTTGTGGTGCTTTGCATTTATTTCAATTTGTTTTCATTATATTCTAATTTGATTACTGTCGGGTTTTTTAACTGTTATTTAAATAAAACAAACTTTTAGTCACCTCTGTGTATGCAGGCGCTAGACTTCAGTGCCTTGAAGAGTTAGACAAATAATGTTAAGAAATGGGAGGTTTGGGTTTTTAAAACATGAAACATTTCTTTTAAATCAGATCTGACAGGGAGGTGCCAGTAACATGCCTGAGTTAATGTAAGTATGAAAAAGTGCTTTGAAAATATGGCTTCTAAATCCAAGGGCATGGAAACCTCAGGTCAGTGAAATTTCAGCAAGGAAATAAAGAGGAGAAAATGGCTAAATAGGTGATGTTGTAATAATAATACTGGGGTTTTGGGTAATGACTTTCAGTATATATTTCAAAGTGCCATTCATCCTATTCTTCTGCTAAGAAACAAAATGCTGTCATCTAAAGTTCCCTTTGTATTATGTTTCCTAAACTAACTTTGAAACATAGTTCTTGGCCTGTCAAGAGAATGGGGTGGGGAAATCTTAGAGGCCTTTTCTGTTTCCAAATGACATTTTTCTATTACATTTCTTCTCAATTTACTGAATCTACTTTCCTTTTCAGAGTCAGTACAGATTTGTATGTGAAGCTATTTTGAAGGTGTATGAAGAAGGATTTATTAAACCTTTACAAGCATCACTGCATAAGTAAAGAGCAAAAAACCTATTATATCAATTGAGGAATCCTGTCCTCTATAATGAACTGGCAACATTCTTTGTGCCATAATACTGCTTGCAGGAAATGATAGTGAAGTACAGCAAAGAATTGACAAAGGACTTTGAAAACTTCAGCACTGTTGCACTTTACGTTGAAACAAAATCAGTCTCTGAAACTCTTCTAACCTTCATCTGTTTGAAGACTTTATTTTCATGATTTGCTCCGAACAAACCATGGACTGAAAGAACTGATTGTGTTCAGGGTAATCGCCGATATTTCATTGTAGTGCCATATACTGCGCTTCTGGTTGAATTGCTACAAACAAGGCTTGGAATTATTTCACTCTGTTTTACACCCATGTCTCTTAAAATGAAAAACAAATGAAAAAATACACTAAGCCATGGTCTTTTTCCAGTGCTAGGTTTATTTACTATGTACAGACTCTCACAGTTTTGTTTTTTACAACATTAGCAATATTGCCAATACTAGATAGATACACACTGCCTACTGATGCAGCACACTTTGTCCTACACCCTTACTAGAGACCAGCTGGTTGTTAGAGGAGAGCTGGCATCTGTTAACCCAGCAGTAGCTGCATAATGCCCACTTACCAGCATCTTGTACAAAATAATAACAATAAAAATTTTAAAAAACCAACACATAAATAAACAGCATTTCTTTGGCACAGCTTGTGTGTCATACACTGGTGTATTCTGATTTGTGTGACTTCAGATTATGTGATGGGAACTAGTGCATGCATTATGTCTTAACCCCTTAAGTGCCTTGAGACTTACAGCGTACATCCAGTGAAAGGCACTCATGATTCCATGGGGGTGGTATTGTCCTGTCATATTTATCTTAATGGGTTCAGATTTTTTAAATGGCCCTTGGTGCTTGGAGTATGTTACCACAAGGGGTCATGGAAATACCATTCCCTCTTCTGTTATACAAGTACCTGTGTGCTACTCTGTAGCAAAAGCACCTCTGCCAACATAATGAATGAGCATTGTATGCTGCTGTGCTGTAATTATATCAAAAATCTGACACATTCCTTCATTCCTTCCAACTAGTAACTTACTAGCATCTTACTACAAAATGCTGGTAGGTCATTAGAAGCTGATACCTTGTTTTATCCTTTTATTGAGAATAGCTGTTTTACTCGATTAGACATAACTCTTTAATAGCACTGATAATTAAGTTGAACTTACAATCAGATGTGACTTAATTCCATTACCTTCTAATTAACCTGTTCAGTCCTCATAGTTGATTTCAAGCCATGTTCGTACAGGTCTGCCTTTATTTTCTTTTATTTGTTTGGAGGGGAGAAGGGAGGAGAACACTATGAAGTTATCCCAGAACTTAATTTTAATTTCATAATGACCCCAGTCGCCTTCTGTTATGCTTGTGCAAAATTGTTCCAGTTGGTATGGGTTGCATCTTATTTAAGTAGGTAGAAGATTTGTAAGAAATGTCTGTCTGATACAGTATCTGAGCTCATTCTAAAGATGCATAAGTGTCCCCATTTTTAAATATTTTTCTAGTATAGCAGAAACCAAGTCAGAAGCAAGGTACCCAGTGTAATATACTGTAAGAAAAAAAGAGTCACTTATTTGACTGCCCTCTGACAGCATAACTTTGTGCCCTCTATTTAAAAGTTTTAATTTATTGTATTGGTTTCCTGAAAATGTTTATCCATTAAATTTTGTTGTAAGCTATATACATAGCATAGAATTTAAATGGAAAGTTCTACGCTAAATAATTTTTAACTATTGAAGAATTATATTGTATAATATACTTTGTTCTATGGACATTTGAAACAGATCAGCTATGAACTATTAAATGAAAAGGGATTCAGACAATGTGAAATCCTGGCTTATGACTTAGTAATGAACAAGAACTACAATGCCAAATGAAAGATAGAGTTTTAAATATTTTTAGAAAACAAAATAATATTAGGAGGGCTGTGGCCCTGTTACTTATATTTCTAGATTTGATGCTGAAGTCAATGTTATCCCTCAGTGAAAAATAAATTTTACAAGAATCTCTGGATCTGAACTGAACTGAAAAAGAGTAATATGGTAGCTTTAATCTCAGTTATATTTTAAGCCATTTGCAACAAATGAAAATTCTTTTTTATAATTCTTTAACTTCCATATGATGAGGTCATTAGCTGAGTTACTGGCTAGTTAGAAGGTTATATTGAACTCAGCACTTACTGTCCAAAAATAAAAAAAAAAATCATCCATTATACTGAAAGAAATTTTCTTCATAGTTAAGTTGTAAACAAAAATAGCATTTGCCCTGTTATCCTGAGGGAAATCAGAAATGGAGTTTATGCAGCATTATATAGCATTGGTATGGCACATATTTAAATATTCTTATGTAAAATTGCCATAGCAGTTCAAGTTCAAAAGTCCCATTTATACCACAATTAAGCATGGGATATGTATTATTGGTCATCTGTCATTACTGTTTTGATTACAAACACAGGCAACAATAGTAGATCTCCTCAAAATTTTCCTCTGCACTGACTTGTAGGTTATTAACTAGCTGCACTGGGGAAAAATTTGAAACAAAGTACCTATTCTTAATTAATTGGCCATTAGCAACTCAGTGGCTTTTGGCTTCTCCAAAGCCAGGATAAAGGTAACCAAAAACTGCTTGGGAAAGAGAATAGCACTGAAGCCTTTCTGCAGCATAAATCAGTCATTTAAATTTTTCTACCTGTTGTGGTATAAATGGCCTTTAAAATATTTTTATATGGCCAAAAAAAGCAAAACTGCTTAATATTTTACTTTGGGTTATGAAGATCTGTATCATCCTTAAGAGTTTTTTAAAGAAGTTTTTGTATGTTTCATGCTGTACAAAACATGAATGTATCTTTCAGACATAATGACTTATAGAGCTATATGTGATTGGTGTTATGACTGTTGGATTTTATGAATAATTATTTTCATACCATTTGATTAGGAAAAATGTTGGGTGGGTGTGGGAAAGAGTATGTTTCTAACACTTCCATGATGCAAATCCAGTTAAAGAAAAAAAAAGTAGTTTTCATTGTAAATAAGAGCAATATTATGACAAATTTGTGCCAATGTAAAATGTTAGGATTTTTGGTTTTACTTTTAGGTTTGGATTGAAAACTACCACTACCATCTCTTGTTTAAAATGGATTTGAAGGGGGTTTTTCATAGAAAGACATGGGGCTCTAGTGGGGGCTTTAAGTGGTTTTTGGGAGCATTTTTTACTTTTGCTAAATATGAAATAAGATACAGGTATTGTTTAATAAACCACCTACAGACTGTCAGCCAGTCCACTTTGAGAAATACTGCATTAGATATCCCAGGTAACTGAGGGCTGAAAAATTTCACTTATCCTGAACTTGGAAGCATTTGGTATTTTCAATCACTTGTAGGTCTTAAGCAGTAAAATACTGCTTTTATGCATTTTATTTTTATCTATTCTCTTCCCCGTTATGAAAAAGAGAACGCCTGGGGATTTTTCTTGCTAGATTTAATGCTAGCTGACATTTCTTCCACATTTCTCTGTTAAATCTCAAAAGCTTATATGCCATATAGATAAAGCAATAACACTTCTTCTAGAATATCTGATTACAGTCTGGCACACCATCTAGTAAAGAAAGGATGAGAAAGCAGTTGGGACATTAAGGAACATGAGGAGGTTGTTATGGAACTTGTGTAGTTGGCAACTTTCCATGAAGACCTTCCAAAAAGCTTCATGGTACCTGTGGAAGGGCCAAAATGCAGCAGATGTGCTGCAGTTGTGCTGCCCAGGGAAACAGGACGAAGGGAAGGTCTGGCATAGAGATGTTGGAGCTCCAGGCATGCTGTGGAGCTGAATTATGTGATATTTTTATGCTTATGCAGTGTGTGCAGGTATGTGGGTGATGTTTGGTGGCTCAGGGAATTAGCATGAGCATGAAAAGCTCTACAGATGCACCAAGCTCTACAATTTCCAAGCAAAAGAAGGTTGTCCAGTACATATGCTGTAGTTTTGACTGTAGAGCTACTGTGCAGGCAATCAGCAAGCCCCTCAGCCCTGAGGATAAAAGGAGTGATCTGGTTATGGTCCACATGAAAATTTTGCATATTTGGACTTCCACCAAGTAGAGGAATGATGTCCTCTAATATCAGTTGCAGTCTTTTTTATAGCTCACATCTCAGGTCCCCAGTCAGCTGGGTTGGGTGTATTTGCCAATTTTAGTGTACCCATCTTTTGTCTTGAGACTGAAAAAGTTCTTTCCCATTGCTGCTTCTAGTGCTAGGATCCAGTATTAAGATTGGTAAAAACATATTCATTGATTAACTGTGGATCTTGCATGAATATGCAGGTATTTATAATTAGTGGTGATTTGGAAGCTGTTAGAAGGAGGAAATGGTTGGTTTGTTTCAGTGTAACTGTTCTGTCCAGTCTCTGTTATCCCACTGCACTTAGTCACTTGTTTGTTTAGAAGTCTGCAAAGAAGGCCAGTTCCTTATCACTGGATTTTACCTCTGTGCTTGTTACTCCCACAGGTGTCTATCTTTTCATAGGACTTCTCCTGCTACAAGTTTTGATCTGGTGCATAGGCTGTAAGTTCTGACTATTGGCTTTGGCATGTTTTGCTCGTTGAGATTTCAATGGTAAAAAGGGGAGACATTAGCAACTTTCTCAAAAAAAAGCTGAAATATTCCATTTTTAAGATTTAGACATTTTGATTAGTAGCCTTATTTGAAAAAGCCACTAAAATGTCTGATTCTAGTCTGCTGTAGCAAGAATGATGGTTCACAGACTGGCTGGCAGCTTGTTGGTTGTGGTATTTCATATTTAGCAAGCTTACACATTTTAAAGGATAATTTTTTTCAAAGTGTTTTGATGTTTGAATAGTAGCACTTTATGTCATGCTTACTACTGACTGAACTATGGGACAAAATAAATTGGGTTTGGAGAGAGATGCTTAATGGGTTTCTGTACAGAGATGATTTGGCTTACACCCTGGTACGAATGCTTGCTGTTGTTCCAGCCATTTCTTGTTGATTGTTCACGTGTTTCTGAGGGATGTTCAGAAAATAGATATTAATAAGATAATTCTATCATCTCAATTTTCCTGTCTTAATACAAATATGAAGCCTACATTTGGGAAAAAAAAAAGGAAAAAAAAAGGTGCAAATAGAAACTTACAGGGTACTTGTAAATTTATGTGATCTCTCTCATCTAGCTGCAAATTAGCTATGTTTACTGTAAATGTTTCTGCTAAGCATTATTTTTAACATTAGATCAATTACCTGGAAATCAGTATTCTTTTTTTTTTTTTTTACTTAACTTATTTGAATTTTGATAACTAAAGATAATGCACAACAAAGTTTAAGGAAGTTGTCACCCTTTTGCACCTAGGCCAGGGGCCTGAGACATGAGTGAGAGGGTTAAACAGTTTACGTTAAGCTCTTTTGTTCTTTAACTAGAATATATCCACAAGGACTAGACTATAAATGATCCAGTGCAATTATCTCAGTACATTGGGGCACCACAGTAACAACCCATAATAATGTTACAGGAAAATTAAGGTAAGAGAGTGAAGGTTTTATCTTATCCAGTGTATCCAGATTTGTTTTCCATTTGGTTTGCTTCATTTACCAGTGATCCCATTTTAACCAGTCAATTTGGCAGGGCTGTTTGTGTAAGGTTTGGGGGTTTTTTCTGTAACAGGTGCTATACTGTGTGTAAATACAAAGGGAAGAGGATTATTTAGTTCCATCATTAACAATCAGATGGTGGCAATATTTTTGCCAGTTACTTCTGGTAATTAATTTGCATTTCCAGCTGTGGATTTCAGTTGTCAAATTTCATCTCAGTTTCATACTGCTGAATGATGGACTGCAAGTGTGGAGTAAATCATCTCAGAGTTGAACAGCTCTTGCATTGTTTAGACTAACTCTTGTGTATCTTTATTAATATTGGGGGGATGCAAAGGCTCTTCCCATAAGTAGACTTCTGCCTATAAATTTGTTTAAAAGCACATGAGGGGGAGGGAAAAAACAAACCAACAACCTAAATGCATCATCTTGGCTAAGCAGCCAGGGTGGTTGATGGAAAACGATGGAAACTTGAAATTGGTCAACACTGGACAATGTGAAAATAAATTCAGCTTTTGTCACTGCAGCTACTGTATGCTTTAAAGGGCCTTATGTATTTGTCCTCATTTTGATAAAATTAAAATTCTTGCCATTAAAATTATACACTAACTTCTACAGAAAACCAGCAGTTCCCAGGATAAATATGCTAATTAACATTTAACAAGTCTTGTTTTAGTCTTAAGTAAAATTTCATTCTATTATGTGAAAAAATGCTGTTATGCATATTTTGTGGATATATTTAATTTAAGTTGACAAATAGTTGTCTAGGTACAGACTTGAAAATATATATATAGTTTAGTTGTGGATCTTAATTGTTTAATTGCAAAATAAAGATGTGCTTTAGTAATTTAAAGTTTAATTTTTTTTTGTGATTTTCTTGCTACTGTACACATGGTTTTGCTGTGCCACATTTATTTGTGTCTGGTGCCAGATAATGTTCACCTTGTATTTTCCTTCTTGGCATTGTATGACATAAATACACCCCTGTGGATTGTGCATTAGAAGAGGTTGCAAATTACCAGGAATTAAGTTGCTTGGTTAAAGCATCAGCCCAAGTTTTTGTCTGAAAATATGTAAATACTGCAAGATTTGCTCTAATGGAAAAATAACTTTGAAATTACCTTTTATGCAGTGAGTGTATTTGCGATAGTGTTCAGTAGAGATGATAATCTGATCAAAAAGCTGAGGGTATGATAAACACTGATGTGAAGAACAAAAACTCCAGATGGAAGCTTGTGATGAAGTATTTGCTGCCACAAAGTGAGGGGATGTTCAAAACAAAAGTGGGTAAAGATAATGAAAGGACTTAGGACACAAGACAAAATTCTTGGGAGGGACGAGTGTCTGAGACCCCTGTATGTTCTTACTGATAAATACAGGACTTTAAACTGAGGACAGGGTGTTTGGATTTGAAGTACAAAAATATAAACCAGTGGGAAAGCACTTTAAGGAGAAAAACAGATGTAAGAAGAGGTTTTTCAATAGAAGGAGATTTGTTTAAACTGGAAGACTGGATATAAGACAAGCAGCAGATAACGCAGCTGAATGTGTACCGTGCATACTTGGACTGTATCTGAGTAGCAAAGAGCGAGGAAGGAGTAGACTGTAATTACAGGAAGAGTAGCAAGAGGGTGGTGTGAAGTAGAAATTGCAAAAATGAGCTACTGAGTCATTGTGTCACTAAAGCTACAGGAAGGACATAATCTTTGTGAATGACTGAGGGGAAAGAAGCTCAATTTGAGAAATAGTTGAAGATGGTTAGAACATTTAGGGACAACGTCCAAGAATTAGGGAATTCCCTACAATTCTTTGTTGTATAGGAGAATGTGAACTGGTGTAGACTTAATAGGCAGGAGACTCCCATTTACCTGGCAGATCTCCACTACATACTAAGCATCTTTGATATGCAAACCATTGGTTAGTTGATCTGAGAATTCAGATATCTGCCAAACCCTCAAGATAAATTATTTTTCCACATTAAATATAGTAAGATTTTGTATGGTTTCTTTGGGAACTTTATTGCAAGCTCCCACAGGTATTTCATGACAGGCTATGGAAAGCAAGCATAGTCCTTGCTCCTCTGATAAAAAGTCAATATCTAAATTACCCCCCCCGTTGTAATTCACCTTTCTGAATAAATAGGCACATGAATGTGAATCTCACCTTTCCTCAAAGCTCGCCCTGCTCCTCCCCGCGGCAGGAGAGTGGTTGTCAACCTGTTACTTCGTCGGCAAATGGTGGCCAGCTTTTTTATTCCCCCCCCGCCCCCCATTTCAGTAAATGACATCAGGGGAACTCGATGTCTATTCAGGCACTGGAGCTGAGGTATTAATGTGGGTTTCATGATGCCAATTCCACTGCCTGGAGGGGACTGACCGGTGGCAGCCCGCGATTCAGAGCCGAGCATAAAAAATGTTGTGTTATCTTTAGCCCAAGTATCTGCTCTCCCAGGCTATTAGATAGGCTGGAGTCCCAGTTATCCCGGGATTTTGAGGTGTCTGGAGCTCCTTTACGCCGAGCTTTGTCACTCTTAGCAGGCATTAAGCACGAAGAGTTTAATATTGCTTTTCCTCAAATACTGACTCGGACACAAATATTTATGTAATAAAAAAAGCACAGTCTAGTGTAGCCCTCTGTAATTGCTGCCGAGGAGCGGGGCTGGTGGCCCGGGCTGGAGTGACACGTTAGAAGAGCGATGGAAGCGCGGGGCACCGGCACAGGCTGTGCGGCTGCATTTAAAGTACAAAACTGCATTTTGTAGTCGCTTATTTCAGTGTATAAATATACACTGATTTAGTGTATAATAGCGTATAATATACACTTATTTCAGTGTATACATATTAACAGTGTTCGCTTGTAGACGGCTCTGCTTGATCTAATACACTGCTACCGCTGCTCTTTCAGGCACTGTTTAAAGATAAGACTTTCTTACAAATTTTATGGTTTAAGCGTGCATTTGCCTAAAGGTTCCAGTTACCGCTGGACAGCAGAGGGCTGGTCACAGTCCTGGCCAAACCACCGAGGGGAAACCTCCACGTCGCATTAGCAAAAACTCCAGAACTTTTGGGAAATAACCTGAAAGGCGTCCCGAAGGCTCAATCCCCAGGGGTGCCCCATCCCCGGGGCCGCCCCGCCGCCCCCGCTCCGCGGCCCTCGGCCCGCTCCAGGCTCCGCGCTGCCGCCCCCCTCCGGCCAGCACGTGGTCGGCGCCGCGCCCCCCACCCCCCGCGGCGGCCCCTCCGCCGGGCGAAACCACCTGGCACGGGAGGGGGGGCGCCCCTTCTCCACCGGGCCCCGCCCCGTTAAAGGGGCGATGGGCTCCCGGCGCGGCGGCAAGCAGAGCGTTCCTTCTCCCGTCCGGCTGCCGCCTTCCCTTCCCGCCGCCCTCCGCCTCCATCTCCGCGCCGCCACCGAGCAGGAGAGCGTGGCCGGGGAAGCCGCCAGGTAAGTGAGCGCGGGGGGAGGAAATGGCCGGCGCGTCGCTGCCCGTTTAAGGGCCTCCCACGTCGCTCCGCCATGTCCGGCGGCCCGGCCCCTCCCGGGGCTACCTCACCGCCCCCTGCCCGCCCCCGGGGCCTGGAGGAGCCGCCGTGGGGACGCTCCCGCCGCCCCGCAGGTGAGCCCGGCAGGTGGGGCCGCCACGGGGCCGGAGAGGGGCCGCGGGGCCGGGGCGTTATGTAAGGGCGGGGGTCGGAGCGGGCGGGGAAGGCGCCCGGCGGGGCCGGGTCTCGTCTGGGGTCGCCCCTCAGGCTCGGGGCTGGCTCCCTACACAGCTCCGTGTGTGTGCCGGGAAGCGCCGTGCCCGAGGGGCGCTCGCCGGTCCTGCCGGAGCCATTTCTGCTCGGAGAGCTGGGAGCGCGGCTCTGAGGCGGGAAGGGTCGCTTATCGCTTGTTTTCGATGGGAGAGGTGGAGCTGTGAGCCAGGAGAGGAGCCGGTGGTATGTAGCGCTCAGTTGCCTCCCAGCTGTGCAAGATCACCGTCTCTGAGGAGCGCGCCGTGGCGTTTGTGTTATTGAAAGATTGCGGAGGGCAGTAGGTGATCTGCACGATCGCTATGTTTCCCTTAAGCGTAGTTTTGTGTATTCCCAAGAAGTCACCCAACCGTCTTCACAGTTCTGAAGTTTGGGGTTTTTTCAAAAGTCTCTTTCAAAGACTTTCACAGCCAAAGACTGTGGGTGTTTAAATATAAGTGAAAATCTGTTTGATCCTTGACGTTTCTTTATCAAAGTCTGGGATTCTCTAATAACTTTATTGCAGGCTTTTTTTTTTTTTTTTTTTTTTTTTTTTTTCTGACTCCGCTTGAGGTTTGTTTGTTTTGGTTCTGGGGTTTTTCTTCTGTAAAAAACTTAACCCTGTTCATTTTCTCTGTTGGATGTTGTAGCCAAGATGCTGAGCTTTTTCCGCCGCACGCTGGGACGCCGGTCCATGCGAAAGCATGCGGAGAAGGAAAGGCTGAGAGAGGCCCAAAGGGCTGCAACCCACATCCCTGCAGCTGGGGACGCCAAATCCATCATCACCTGCCGAGTGGCGCTGCTGGACGGCACAGATGTCAGCGTGGACTTACCGGTATGAGCGATCCAAGTGTGTTTTTGAAATACGCTTGGGTTGTGTTATTCTGATGTGGATTGCTGTTTGCAAGTTAGGTAAAGGCATTGCTGTTTGCTGTTGGTAGTCGGCCCTGTGCCTTGATGTCCACTAAGTTGCTGCTCATAAAAAGGTTCTGAAAGAATAGTTAACTTTGGCATTCACTGAAATTCGAGAGTGTTTGCTGGATGTCATCATGCCTTACACACTGAACACCTTCTAATGTTTTAATGCAATTTTTGTGCCAGGGCATAACTTAGAGAGAGTAGCCTGTTTGGTGAATTGGGTTTTCTTTTTGGTGAGCTATCTGTCTTGACAAAGAAGGTGAATCTCTTGGTGAAACTTGTTGAAGAGGGGGATGAGCAGAAGTACCAGCAAGAATTTCCGTGTGGGTTGGGTTTGGTCTGGTTTTGTGTCAGAGGTGGACACAGTTTTTAGCACTAACTTGAGAGGGGAGGGGAAGAGGAAAAATCTGCTTCCTTCCCCTCCTCAGGGCAGATTATATAGTAGGGATTGTCTCATGGCATGGTGCTTTATTCCGAGTGAGGTGTTAGCCACTGTTTTACATTTCTAAAGCTTCCTTAATATGCACGTGCCTGTTCTGCTTGCCTAATTGCATACCTGTTTTTGGCCAACAGGATGAGCAGCAGCACCAGAAGTGATGTGCTCTGTTTTTCCATTACCATGTGTTATAGTTGTTTGTGACTTGTTTTAAGCTCACAGAGCTGAGCATTAGGAAGTTAGGAAGGTGTGGATCTGCGAGACCTGACTATCCTCTGAGTTGCAGAGGATTTTGGCTGCAATCACAGTTGTGCTGGTGTTGGAACTGCTGACTAGAAAGAAAAGCTGTTTCAAGACTGGCTGCTCCACACAGCTCTTTCTTCCCTTTCTTTTTTAATCGTGGAGTGTTTAGGTAGTGCTAGGAAGTCAGCTTGATTGAGCAGTGCTGTTGACTTAGCAGAAATAACTCTTATGATATCCTGAACCCCAAATAATCTAGAGTTAGAGAAACCCTTTGACATCTTTATTTGCTAAGTGACTGTACAGATAGGCGTTTATAGAGGGTGGTAAAGTCAATTTGTAAATCTCTGAAGCAATGTAATGAATATATCCAGTGCTGCTTAGTGCCTAGGATGTTTGATTTGAAGCCAGGAATGCCCACAAACACTTAATAGCAAGAGTTAACACTTAAAAAGTACTCAAGTTTAAATTGGTGTCTCTACATAAGCAGAGCAGTAATCTTTGGAGCTGGAGTCGGCTCTGTAGGCAAATTCCTGGTGGCTCCAGCAACATTTCTAAGGCTTTGAGGAGCATAAATTGAACCTGAAGAGGTGTCATGACCTGCCACCTGGCCTATAAATCTCAGACCGGGGTGCAATAGTAACTATTTACTTCTCCAAGAAACTCTTTTCACTCCAGATTTTTTTTCTTTGAAAGCCAGCATAGATCCTTGACTGTGAACATCTGAGTTATGAGTAACAGTAACCAAATTGGCATAGCCAGATGTGGTAATTAGAGTGCATCGTCAGTGGCTGACATGTACCAGTTTCTTCAGTGATTAAAGTACAATAAATTAAAAGTAAATTAAATGTTTCATTGCAAACTTCCTAGAGTGTTTATTCTTGTTTCTCCACTTTCATCATTCATATTTTGAGGTTGACTCCTAAAAAGGAAAGAAAAAAGGGTAGGAGAGACAGGGGATGAAGTGGGGGAGGATACAAAATCCTGGCAACACAACATCACCTTGTAAAATATAAAGCTTAAATTAAAAATACATGTGTATATTTATTTTCTTTTACAAAAACTTTCTTTGAGAATCTTTGTGCTCTTTGAGTTAAGATATTTTCCAAGATTGGTACTGTTACTTTTTTGGCAGTAAATTTGCTTTAAAATGAACTCTTTCTCTCCAAGAGGTGCCCCCTGCTCTGCCAGTTCGTTTGTGCACAGTCGCATTGTCTACCTAAGCACTGTGAAAATGTTCAATTAAAAAAATAAATAACAAAGCTTTTCTTAAGAATGAATCATTTAGCAAACAGGTTAGTTCACAGCCAGAGAAAGGGTTGTCTAGGCAGGAATGAATGCCATACCTTTTTAAATCCACGGCTACACAAATACTTTACAGTGGCATAAGCTGTTGCTGCCACAGGAAGAAAAGATGTTGCTTTCGTTATTGCGTTTGTCCTTGTTTTCTCATACCCCTTGGCAGAAGAAACAGTATTTTAGCAGCCAGGCAATAAGCTAAGTCAAGAAAATGCTGTGGCTGAAAATAATCAGTATAATTTCGTTATGTAGTTTCCAGCTGGAGCAATTCTCCAATCTGGTTCCCCATGTGCCTCCCCAAATGTGGTGAAGAAGCATTTAGAGGTGATACCAGGCTCAAGTTTGCTCAAAAAGCTGTTGAGCTCTATCCTTACAGTAAATTTTTTACTGAGAAGAGTATTCTGCATTTACAGTCATTGATATAATTGAACCTGAGATTGCTGAATTTCTCCTTAATTAAAAAAAAGAAAAAAAAAAAAAAAAAGAAAGGCAAAAACAACAGCAAGAAGCAACCACCAGGGACGTTGCTATGTAAGCCAAACACTTTGAGAATTATGAAGTAGCAAAGACTGATATTTTATGAATATTTACAATGAGATGGAAGGGACAGGTTGTAAATGATGCAGTTGAGATTTAACTTATTAGACACAGAGCCAGGATTTGAGCAGTAACTCTGCTTTTTGTCCACTGATCTTATCTTTGGTGTCTGTCAAGCCACTTAATCTTTCTGCTTTTCTATGTCTTCTGTTGTTTTTAATTAGAAAATGCCTGACTTGAACTTTTCACCAAAGCTGCAGTCATACACAGTACATAGACTGGATTCTTTGCAGGAATCTACTGCTTGTGTAGCTATGTAAATGACTGAAGAATGTCAGTGTCATGTGTACTATTCACTGACATCTTGGTATGTTCAAAATGGGAGGCATGAACTTAATGCAAGTTATCACTGGTTTTTTGGGGCAGATTGAATTATGTCAGATTTTTTCCCACAGCTTCATATCAGATTTAAAGTTGTTTTTTGACCTGGTAGTTTCCCTCTTACCACTCTTTTGAAGCTTTACATTCAACCGTTTTTACAGATTTATGTGCCTAGTGAAACACTAAGAAGCTTGTTACTTTGTTAATCTTAAAAAAGTCTTTATAAAGTAGATGTTGTCTGTAAATGCTGCTGTGGATGTTGTTCATTATACATTCTGCTTTTCTGTTAACTTGAGTTAAGCTTGGACAAACGTCAGGTTGTGCTTTTTCTTCCCATTGTTTAAGATCCGTGGGTGGAATGTTTACTGAGTGGTATGAGTGGTGAGAGGACAAGAACTCTGTTTTGCTGACATCCCTTATCTCACTTTTCATCCTGTTCCCATGCAAAACTAAACTACATCGTCCCCCACTGCACCTCTGGAATTCCCAAGGCTCAAAAGCCATGAACAGCCCTGGTTTATTACCTGAAGATTCCATCAGCTCAGTCATACCACTCTGATCTGTCAAGGGAACCCCTCAACAGCTGGAATACCAGCTCTCTTGGTGCTCGTGGTTTGTGAGGAAAGACAAGTTGGTGAGGGGGTACTTGGAAGTACAAAAAACTTTCATCTGGCGTCACCAACAACTTATGAAATAATTAGGAACAAAAGTGTTTGTCAAGAGTTTAAAATAAACTGCTGTTTTAAGTAAGAGAGAGCTCCAGAGGATTTTAAAATCAAAATATTTTACAATTGAGTATTTGTTTACTTAATTCTATGCTATCCATAGTAGTAATTGGGAGAGGGAAAAGATAACGTAGATAGGGGGAGAAATGTTAATATAAATAATGTAAATACGGGCACTTGAAATATAAAATTTTTGGTTTGCTTTTTATGGGGGTGCAAGATCAGCCTTACAAGAGAGACAGATAGTAAGTGCAGGGTCTTATGGAAGCAGAACTGTACTTGTGGAAGCCAGCTGTGTTTCAGTAAAAAAACCTGACCCTGCCTAACCCACAATTTACATAATCTTCTCATGGATAATGGAGCGTTAATTGTATTCCAGTTTCTGTATGTGCAAAGTTTTAGGTAAATGCTTCCTGGTGGTATAAGATGAAAGAGAGAAATGATGAGAATGGATGCTCTCTCTGAGTAGTTTTTTATCTTGGAATATTCCTTATTACACATGCATGAAATTTGATATGGAGGTTGCAAAATGAGATGGTTTTGTCCTTATTATAATGAAGTATCATTAGAACAAGGTCTTGTATAAACCAGTCCAGTGGTTGTGTGTAAGAGTGGAATTGAACTAAGCTGTTTAGACTTTTGGAGTATAAAACAAGATGAAAAAAGGACTGTATCTGTGGTGACTATTTTAAATAAAAATAAGGAAATCTATCTGGAATGTAAAAATCATTACCGAGTGCCAGTAGCTTTTTGTTTGGAGAGAGATGATTTGTGTTGATCTGACTGCAAGATCAGAGATGCATTGTGGTAGTTGATTTTACTCAATAATCCACTCTGGTTTATTAAAAACTTTTGGAATATTTTTGGCCACTTGGTGAATATTTGTGGATGTAAATATGAAATGCAAAATGCTCTTCCTGGCATGGATGCTGATTAACAAGAAAATCTAATACTGTTAAAAATGCTGGAAAATCAGTCATCAAATAAAATGAGTACTCTGAGTGTTCAAGGCTGACCTCTAAAGTTTCAAAATAAAGCTCAGCTGACAGAAGTAGTAACTACATAAACATTTGAACGTGCCCCTTTTTGTGTGTGCTGAGGCTATAAAATTTTGGATTAAAACTTTATTTCCCATGTGATCTTCTGTCTGAAAGTATTGACATGCTTTTGAGTGTTTGCTTAAACTTCTGAAAGAGCTTTAGGGGACTGAAAGTGGACAAAATGATTCGCGAGCCGCAGCAGAGGCGCTGCTGTCTGGGCGGTGGGAGGGGGCCGGCGGCAGTGCAGGGTGAGCCGGTGCTTCCCGGGGTGCCTGAAGACTGAAATCCTCGCTGAGATCGTGCCTGAGCCAGGGGATGCTGAGTGCCTGTGCCCTGTGAGCAGCACAGGCTGCCCGCACAGAGTCCTGCTCACAGCCCAGCCGCTTCGGGGCCGGGGCAGGCGGGCATTTCAGGCTCGGGGCAACGCTCCGTGCCCTGGCACCGGCGGAAAGGAGGGAGGAAGGGAGCAGCTGGCAGCAATCTCTGCTGCTTGAAGAGAAAATTGTTTGGCCTGCAGTGTGCTGCCAGAGTGTTTCTGGGGCTTGTGCTGCAGGCTGGTTTAGTTGCCTGAAAGTTTCACATTCTTAACTCACAGCGAATTTTATCTGGAGTCCTGCTTTCCTGCTGAGCTGCCTCTGCAAAGAGCTCAAAGGCTTGGGACTCTCTGGTGCTCTTAATCAGAGTGCTCGTGAGAAAGCTGCAGGTGGAACACCAAATAAAACTGAAATGTTTGACAATATAATAGGGGGAGGCATTTAATCTGTAAACCTTAATACTGAACAAGCAATGTGGATATATTCTGTATTAGAAAGAATTAAGAAATGGATTAAATCAAATTGGTAGTTAGAAGATAAAAATTGTCAGGAAGTTGAAACAGCGGCTTCCACAAAACAAACTGTCAGACATCAATGTTTTGAGTCTTTGTCTTATGTAATAGGGTCAAAAAGCCTGAGCACAGTAAATTAAAATCCTCCTACATAGCACTCTAATGATTGTACAGTTAGGATTGGGTATTGAAAAAAATTCTTTATGAAGATTTTTGGGAAATACCTTCTTTCTCCAGAGAATAAATAACAAAATATTTAATCCCAAATGTTTACCTTCCTGTACTTGTGAGACACTGAGTAAATACAAGAATTGATAAGCTGTGTCTGGAGGTAGAAATTCTCTCCAGCCTTCCAGCCTGCAGGGTTTTATATTCACAAGTGTGTATAGCAGTGTTGTCAAAAACTGAGGATAAACCAGAGAAAGAAGCACTAGAAGAATTAGTGTTTTGCTGCCAGTGGCATCTTTAGATGAAGAAGAAAATTGACTGGAGAGTTTGGAAAAGTTATTTGTAGGAGTGGGGCTTGGTGTTTGAGGAGAGGAGCAGCTCCATTTGTAGGTCAGAACTTAAAGCCATAAGAAGATCAGGGTGATACAAATAATGTGTACTTCTAACGCTGCCTTTGTAACAATAAGGGGTTTTAACCCTCCAATTCTGCAGCAAACTTTAATGGTGTTAATTATAGACACCTTTTGTGTGATATTGGTATGAAATCTTCTTCCTTTAAAGCTCACTGTTGAAAAAACTGTTGAAGCTTTCTCACTGTTGAAGCTTAGGTATTTGAAACCTGTGGTTTCAGAGAAGAGGATTTACTTCATTTAAAAAATGGGCAGGCTTATCTGCTGCTTCTGTGCTGCTGTGGTCTGCAAACATGCATAGGTGACATCCTAGCAACTGGGTAGCTGTAAATCCTGAATAGGGACCCATACCTTCTCTGTGTGTGTAAATGGTGTATTTCTAAGGAAGCTCGTATGCATATGAATGGTAACCCTCCTGATAAGTTGACAAAAACCAGGAAGGAAAGTTTTTGCCACTTGGTAGCTATCGAAGACAATAGCTACTGTTAGTTATTGTTAATAAAAATGTTAATGTGATCATTTGAAGAAATCTAAACAAAAAGTACAGCTGCAAAGATGCAAGGGATAGTTAGTCCCATGAAGGTAGTGTTATTCATCTATTTTTTCCAAAGTTCTTCTTGTATAGGGCCCTCCATTTCTTCAGAAAGAAAGAGATAAACAGGAGAGATTATTTTCTGATAAGTATTTAAATTAGTAGTTTTATTAGGTGAGTATTTTGATCTTGGGTTTTTTTCCCCAAGTTTTGGAAAAAAAATAACTACTTTGCTGCGATTAAAAACTTGAAGTGAGCCATTCAGCTGGTGCTCACCAGCACAAGCTCCTCTCCAGTGACTGTGAGCTTGTGCTGCTCCTCCAGCGCTGCTGTGTCCTGGCTGCTCTGTCCTGAAAGAGGCTTCGACCTTTGATCAGGCAGGTTTGGAGCACCTGGCTGGCTTCTCCTCATGGATGCGTGTCCGTGAAATAGCCGATACTCTGAGACCGTGAGAAGAGGGTATAAATGCTGCCTTTCAGGTTTTAGGCAGTGGCTGAGATGCCTGAGCCGAGGAGAATGTGCCGGGATCGCCTTAGCCGGCAGTGAAGGGACAAACCAGCGCGCCGAGGTGAACACCCAGCCTTGTTGCTGAGCTACCGGGCTGAGCCCAGCCTGTGGAACACCTACTCAGCCAGCAATTGCAGTTATTAAGAGCAGCAGGAGATGTCATTAGTTGGGAGCATCCCTTTCATTGGGGAAAGGGGGGGAGGGGGCGGGGGCCGTGTGATTCATTCCCAAGTGATCAGAAGATGCTTTTATCCAGTGTGGCAAAACCAGGAGAGGTCCTGCCCTATGTATATGGTGTATTTTGTTTACATTTTCCTGTTGTTCATTCTCCGGCTGTGAGATGTTTGCTGTTGCTTGCTAGAGAGAATAGCAAACTCTGTAAGTCAAATAGTCAGGTTTTACTGAATTGCAAACCCATGAGAAGTTTAATTTGTGCCCTGAAGGGAGGACCAGCTACTGGCTGGACTGCTTGTGAGTGGAGTTGTTAATAGTTCATCAGTAACCATTAAACAGTTTAAAAATATTTGTCCTTTGAGTGTAACCTGAGCTCTGCTGTAAGGGAAAAAAAGGAGAGGGGGGGAAAAAGCATAGGACAGCAACAGGATAAAAATGTCACTTTCACAGAATCACAGAATATTCTGAATTGGAAGGAACCCACGAGGATCATCAAGTCTAACTCTTAATGGCCCATATGGGGTTTGAACCCTCAACCTTGATGTTATTAGCACCAATGTTACCATAAGAAAGTTAGGACAATTTTTTACAAGAAAATGTAATAAAAGTGTATCTTGGCTCTTTGAAAACTCTTGAGATCTCAGTTTTATTGAGTACAAAGAAATTAATTTTGATTAATGAAAGTTGACTGGTTACAAAGCATTAATATTTTTGGTTGCTCTTTGTTTAAGGAGGAAGGACTTAAGTAAAGTAAAGCATGTGTGACACTTCTGCTGACTCGCACCAAATACAGCTGCTGATGATTTAAGTCATATGCAAAGTAGTGCACAATTAATTCCATGTTGACAGCCCTGGTGATTTAAGTCAGAGAACAACCAGAAGTCCTGCAGGTCTTTCCACAGCTGCTCCACTGCTTCTTCAGGGGCTTTATCCCACATTAGTTTTTCAGGGTCCAGTTAATCTTCGAGTCCTCTGCTGAGATTTCTGAAATGTGGAACACATTCTGAAACTAATCTGACACTGCAGAAATTTAAGTTTTGCTCGTGGGTAGTCTGAAGTAGTATGTGTAGTATTCCAGGCTGGAGTCAAAGTGCTTCTGTCACCAGCAGGGAATTTGCTGAGATAACTGGTTAATTCCACTTTTTAAAGATGATCTACAGAGGAATTGAGAAGGATCTCAAATGTTCTGCTCAATAAAGGGAGATTTTGCGCTAGTTTTAGACAAGCTACTGAAAGCTTCATGCAACATAGTGTTTTCTAGTTTTGCTGTTGCAGGTGCTGAATTGATTTCACTTGTATTATTATATTAATGTTTAAGTAGAAGATATCTTGTGTTGAGAAAAATATCAACAATTTGATGCCTTGGTCTTTCCAAACTGGGGCTACAGACTCTATTAAGAAAGAAAGGTATGGGTTTGTATGTGTAGATGGTTTGCCTTAAGGTTTCTGCTTGAGCTGGTGTTTAATAAATCTGTTACTGCCTGAGAAATTATTTTTTCCTGAGACCAACAGAGGACACTTTGTCTGAATGAATTTGATAGGTTGACATTTAGTATTTGTATTATACAATGTTTTGTAGATGCTGTGTATTTGTGAAGTTGCCTGCTGGCCCAAATGCCTTCCATTCCTGCTATTCTCCCCAGTACCTGGAAAGAAATAACTGTGTGAGAATTTGCTTAGACAGGCTCTGTTTGCAAACTTTTTTTTAGGATTTTGCTTTCATCTTTGATATGTTGTGTTGGATTTAACTGATACATGAAGTAAACCAATGATGATGATTGCAAAGTTGAATATAAAATATTTGACGATCAGGGTAGAAGAAGGTGACAAGAATGCATGCAACTTTACTTACTTAGGTATTACTGATTAAACCAGATTATTTCTGAGAACAAGAATTTGTCTGGCCCAGAATTTTGAGAGCTGTACTAAATTTGCTACTAGCTTACTAAATATGTGCTTAGAAAGTTATCCCATTTCTCATGTTGTGAATGTATAAATATTGAGGTAAAATGTTGCAAGATGGTGGTTTTACAGAAATAGAGAAACCCTTCAGCTGCTGGCAGAGTAAGCATAAATAATGTCTGCATTTCTTTGCATTTAATTTTTTTTACACTATGACCTTTACTCTGATCTAATAATTTATTAACGTATTTTATTACATTTAAGCATCTTATATATAAAAACTCTTTAACTATTATTTCCATTTTTTGTTATAAAGGAGCTCACAGCATGAAGAATATACGTTGTGTAGAAACTGCTCAGTGCTATTTATGTGCCTTCTCTTTAAAAACAACTGTTTAATTTTTTAGATCATCACTGTAAAAATGAAGTTTCCTTGGGGCTAGAGCTGTTTTTTTCATAAATTATGTATGAGCATATGAGCTGGCTTTTTGCACCTGGAAGTTAGTTTTATGAACTTAGTTTTGTAAATGCGATATCTCAGTGCTGTTTATTTAAGTTGCTTGCCCCAGACTGTTTCCTAGTAGTTGTTAAAAGCACTTGCTAATGGAATGCTATCTCCTAATTCAATGGGTTTTGCTACCTGCTTCTAAACGGGTGAAACACCTAGATACCAAACAGTAGTAAATTCATAAGCAATTTGCTGTACTTGGCTCCTAAAGTTTTCCAGTACATTGGTTATTGCAATTGTACTGGCTGTGTTTCCAGTTCTATTGAATGTCAGTGAGTAAGGAAAGCCTATAAGAAAAATGATAAAATGACATTTTAACACTTTTGGCAAGTCAGTGTTGATATTTTCCAAGAAAGGAGATTATGCAAGTTCTTTATGGATATTCTGTGTTTCTTGTGGGGTGTACATTTGCCTTTCAGAGAAGAAGCCATCAGAAAGTACAAGGGGGTGAAAAAAGGTGTCCACATTATATTTTCAGAAACTAAATTTTTGTAATTAGAATATAATGTGTGCAGAGAATAAGGTAGATGCTACAATAAATCTACCTGCTGTGTACTAAGTCCTGGTATCTTTTCAGAAAAAAGCCAAAGGCCAGCTCCTGTTTGAGCAAATCATGTATCATCTGGACCTTATCGAAAGCGACTACTTTGGATTGAGGTTCATGGATTCAGCACAAGTGGCAGTAAGTAGTTATGCTCTTTTTTAAGCAACAATGTAAAAGTTGAATCCTAGTACTGACAAAAATGCTATAAGAAAGCTGCCTTTTGTGAATTAAGTTTTGTGCAGAAGCTCTGTAGTGTGTGATTTTCTGTGTCCCCAAGTTTAATTCTGCCTCCAGCGCTCTAACGTATGACCATGCTGTTGTGTCTCTTCCTTTCTTGTTTCCACGTGTTCCTGTCACACTCCTGCTGTCACTAGGCAGGCTGGTCCAGAGCCTGGTGTGTGGTGTAGAAACTCTTGGTGCTGATGATACAGAGAGGATGGAGCAAAATTAGAATGTGTTTAGCCCTTTTGTTGTGTGCTATACAGAGAGGAGAAGGTTTTCCTTTGCAAATGTTGTCAGCTTTCTTGTCAGCAAAAGTCACCTTCTTAATGTCTGCTTGCAGGAGGGGTATACCTTTGATTTGTTCGAATCATTTGTGACTCAGACCTGCAACTGTAAGTTTTTAGGAGGCTACAGGTGTGTTTGGATCTATGAGTTTGACTTGAGGGCTCTTCCAAGCCCAAGTTTGTTCGTGTTTTATTGTGTGTTTCTAAAAATGTAAGGTTTTGAAGTCAGTAGCAGAGCATTGTCAGTAGTAACCACAGTTCTTTCACTTGTGGGCTATGCAGTTTTATATAGATGCTTCTTATAGTCAAGTATTTATTCCTACCTAGGGTAGCTGCAAGTTAAGTGAGCCTTTAGGCAAGGAGTGTTTTTTCCTTTGTCCTGCATCCCTGCAACTTAAACTTGTATTCACTTAGCCCAACATCCCCAGGTAGAATGAGATTGGTGTTTCCTGCTGCATATGTCAATCTTATTTGTTAGATGTATAACCTAATTGGTTTTGAGTTTTAAGGCCACTTCAGAATTATTTCATGCTTAGGATGGCAGAGGGGAAGCACAGACAGTTGAGCTAAATATAAGAATTGTTCAAGGTCAGCATACAAAAATGGAGGCAGTGATTTATATTCCTTTATTTCTGTGAAGATCTGTGTCCATAACAGTTTGAAGGTGATCTCTTAGTTGTTGCAACTTTGTATAAAGGCAAAAAAAAAAAAATCCACAAAATTGAACCTTTGAAAGAAGCTAACAGCTTTGGATGCAGTGCTCCACCCCAAAGCACTTATAACCTCATGGCTTCTTTCCAAAATTATTGTGATCAAATTTTATGCTTAGCATGTAATTGTAGAGATTATGCTCCTCAGAGAAAATTGTTGGTGTTCTGCATCTGAAGCAAACTTCATGGCCACTGGGATTAGCTGCTGGTGGTCTGTAGTTCCCAGTAGTGAAAGTGGTCTTAAACCCCTTGCAGAACAGAAACATTTAACACTAAAGATACACTAACAGATGGATGGCATTCAGAGCCATGCACAGAACAGAAATGAGGAAACAGCCTATTGCATACCATTTTATATTTCTCAAATCATGTTAGCTGTGCTCAGCATGTGCAGTCCAAGATGCTGAGTATTGATAGTGAAGTACTCTATTGCATTTATCTTTTTGTTTCAGAAAAGCAGTGGTCTGTATGGTTAAGGTATCCTAACTCAGTTTCTGCCTCGTGGCTTCTGATGTATTTCCCTGTCTCCAGGATCTCATGAGATCATAGTGGGTTAATTTTAACTGGTAGAATTATCTGTATGATAATTTTTTTCTCTTCCTGATCTGCTAGCAAATAAACCTATTTCATCTTGAAATGTGTTAATAAGAATTAATCTTTTCTGCCACAGCAGTGGCTCATAATTTGCTTTTTCTAGCAAATTATTACTGCCAGTCCAGAGGGCACATGATTGAATATTTGATACTGCACAATCTACCAGGTACAGGAGATTTCAAACTCTGTTTGCTTCCTTTTTTTAACTATGTGTGACTGAAAAGCAGCAGAGTAGAGATAACAATCTGTTTAAACTGGACCTTAATGATGAGCTGTGTATAATGAAGCAGAAAAGATTGAATTTTGCCAGAAGAGCTGAATGCAACAGCCAGAGATAATTACTTGCTTTAAGAAATGAAGAACTGTTGCAATAGCAGCCATTCCTGCAGAAGGAGGTGGCAAGTTTTAGCAGAAACCCAATCTGCAGCTGGAAACAAAGAACAGAGACTAATCAAGTGACTTGTCCAAGATTATTCAGGAGACCTGTTAAATAAACAGTGTAAGAATCCGGTCCCTTACTGCAGAGAGAATTGTCCACTGGCTCTGAAGGATATAATCTTTCTGCTATCCAATTTCAATCTAAGAATATTGTCATACTTGCTAGTTACTTTTACTGATACAAACTAGCAATACATAGTTATACAAAAGTTTTAGAAATCCCACGCTTGTTTTAAGTACAAATAAGTTTTCAGTAGATCTGTTGTGAACAACTGAAGGATTTCTTTTTTTTCATCCTTTTCTGCTGCTGAAGTGATCACTAGTTGCGTGTTAAAGATTTCCTGGGGAGTGGGGCAAACCCAGATAATGGAAACTACCTGGCATTTTGGAATTTAGTATTCAAATAATAGCTTCTTTTAAAATGTTCTTGAAACCATTAGTGAAATGAAAGAATTGTTGTTTTCATGTGATTTCTGTGTTCACTCTAGTCTGCTGTTCAGGAAGAGATCAGTTTTAGCCTCAACATCTTGTCTAACAAACCTCATTTGCCCAAACTTCTTGAAATGTTGCTGGGTGAGGATTTGAGGGGTTTTTGTATGTGTTTTGTTTTTAATTTCTGGAGCACCAAACCTTTAGTCAGGACTTCCAGTACTCTGCGCAGCCTGTTGTTTGTAATGCCTTCTGTTTAGCAAACTTTATCTCTGATTTTCAGCTGTGCTGTGCAAACCCTCATCAAAAGTAAACTTTTTTTCCAGGTCCACTTGGATTCCATTATAATCACTTGGAATAAATCTCAAGCTTCTTGACGTCTGTGTCTGTCCATTCATTTGTTGGTTTTGGGGCTGTTTTTTTTTTTTTTTGTTTCATTCCCACCCCCACTTAAAAGCAGTTCTGTTTCCCTTCTGCCTTGCACATCATCACCATTGAGCAGAGCTCCTGTGGGCAGCAGCAGTCAGAGCCCAGCACAGTGAAATGCTATCGGTGCCTGTCATGGGCCTGCCTCTCTGTTGCCTTCCCATGGAATGTGGAGGAGATGAGAGAAAACAGGAGGGAGATGAAACAGGGGTCACAGGCAGCCCTGGAGCCTAGAAAGGGCTCTCCTTGCCATTTCAGTATCTAAATCACCTGCAAGCCTCCAGCTGTGTGGTTTCTATATTTTTTTGGTAGAGGAAGGAGTAAGTAAACTCTCTCTTACAGCAAGTGAATTTACAGAATAGGAAAAAAGATTATATGATTTCCTTGTAGAAAAAAAATTGCTTAACTCCCATTTCACTGGTAGCGTAAGCAAAATTTATGTAAATATTTGCTTCATTCCTCCTTAAGCTTCCTGCTTTATTTTAAAAATGTATTAGATACATTTCAGATAGCTCTGTAGCTACTTAGTTTGAATAGGCAATGAGAGCATTCTCAGCTGTGTGTGCAGCAGCAGCAGATGGTTTAAGCATTCTCATCTGCAGCTAATACAGCAATCAGTCACAGCCCGGCTGTGTTACAGGCTGACTTCAGCTCTCTGCAGAAGGCAGGGCTGTTCTGCAGGCAGGAATGTGTTTACACTTGGCAGTGCTACCTGAAAATACTGGTTCTTTTTCATACCCTTCTTGCTTTTCTGTCCTCCCCGGAGCTCCCTGTGAACTTCATGTCACACAGTTTAACAAAAGGAGTCTTACTAAGTCTATAATTCATCAGTATTAGTTGCCAGGTGACGTTTGGGATTGATCTGATGAGGTGTTGCTCCCTGGGCATGGTGAACCATGCAGGACATGGTGTGTCAGGTAGTTGGCTCTGGCTGTTGAGTCAGTGCAATTATGCTGGTCAGGGTGCCATGTTTCCTGTTTGGGTGAGTCACCTCCTTTGGAGGAGGGAGCTGTTGGCCCTGCACAGCACTAGGAGGGAGATCTGTCCCGCTAGATGTGTGTTGGATTTCCAGCTTTAACTTCTGCTCTAAACTCTTCAGCAGTGCCATTATGTACAATTATTTTGGGGAGCATAGTGTACATGTGTAGGTATTTCAATCTGCCAAGTATAGCTTTTTCACATGCTGTTGTACACAGTGTAAGTCAAGTCATTATTTTGGCTTCTTGTCCAGTATATAGCTTATAATTAGCATTAGTAGGTGAGGCAGTAACTTGTCCTCCCATGTGACAGTTGCTGAAATGTCACCCGTGAATAGATTTTTGAGAATTAGGTAGAGCTGACTGATGTTGGGACACATCAGACAGCTCTGCTGTTACTGCACTTGAGTCATCAAAAGAAAATGCCTGAAAGCCAACAATATTTATTTTGTCTCTCCCCTTCCTGCCCCAAGTAAACATCACACACAGCTGAGTGCCAGAGTCTTCAGCTATGATTTGTGCTTCTCTGGCTGATTGTCACTGGCTGACCTACTAATGTGTGAATTAAGTGTTTGTCTGGACAGGATGAAAATCTAGTGAAGTGGTTTGCTAGTATGTTTATTTTTCCTTTAAGTAGACAATGCTGTCTTGAAGATTTGGTTTAAATAAGATACTACAGGATGTTTCTGTTGTTCAAAACTGACATTTTGCATTACAAACTTTGAGCAAAACAATCTTCAGCAAGCACAGAAAGCTATGAATTGTGAAAGATGTGAATTAGATTGTTTTAACAAACTACTTGTTATTCCAAGATGGTCTTCACACTTCCTTTTTTGTTCTTTCTGGGAGATTTCTTTATTGATAATTCAGTGAAATTAATTTATTTTTCAGCATTGGCTGGACAACACCAAAAGCATTAAAAAGCAAGTTAAAAGTAAGTGTCCTTTCCATTTTCTCTTGGGACATTGTATTTAACATACAGAGAGCACAGCCAGTTGAAATGGGTGATGGGGGCAGTGTCCTGTGAGGGGGTGAGGGTGACAAGTGACAAAAGCCCAGCATGGTGCTACTGATTGTTTAATGGCATCTTCCCTCTGTAGCTCATACTACCTTATTCTAATGTTCTTAATTAAAGATGTTATGGGCTCATTAATTATAGTTGAAGTGGAGTCAAAGCAGCTGAAGATGTTCTAGGGTTATGGAGCATTTTCCTGGCGGTAGGAAAACTTGTCTTGGAACCTCATGCATGGGGCAGTCCTGCATGCTTGAATCTGTGTCCAGTCCACCAAGTCCTCCTCACCTGCTGCACAAGGCTTAAGTGTGGCCTGGTTGTGGCAGTGATGTGTGCCTGGTGAAGATGTTGTTTAGCAGTTTCCTTGCTCTGCTCTGTGGGAAGTCTTCAGGGATTTGTGGTGTTGTTTTAATACAAGAGAGGTTTTGGAAGCAGCGAGAGGGAGAAAATTCCTCCTGTCAAATGCAAGAATCAGCAGAGCGATGCACATTTTTAAAGAGCTATTAATCCACCCTTTTGCTGAATTAACTCTTTGGTTTCCAGAAGATATGTTTCTTCTGTAGAAGAGTCTCTTAAATTCCCACAAAGTATGTCTAAACTTCTGTGGAATAGCAGGGCCTGAGTTGTCAGCAGTGAGTATTTCCCAGAGCCCTGGGAAGGTGTTGCAGAGACCAACAGTGTGCCTGAAGGTTTAGTCAACTGTAGAGCCAAGATGCTTAGCTTTTGTGGTGATTGATAGAGCCCTTAAATATAGTGATTAACCTGGATTCACATGCTCTTGGCAGGAAGAATCACATTAATGTGATATGATCATTGGCTTGTCTTGTAACACATAAAACTGTTTTGTGTGCATATTTAAGTGTCCTTTCACCCTGATGTTCCTCATGGATTTCCCTGGCATAAAGGAATTCCTGTCTTAAGACCTTGTGTAGAACATAGCCAACCAATTTCAGTCAAGTTTTGTGATGTGATTCTGTGTAATAAATAAATAAATAACCTGTCTTATCCTGTAACTGTCCTGCTGTCTTGCATGAATTCTGCTTTGCAGTTGGCCCCCCATATTGTCTGCATTTTCGTGTAAAGTTTTACTCATCAGAGCCCAACAATCTACGTGAAGAGCTAACAAGGTAAGAGGGATTTTGTGTGTGAGAGGGGGACCCAAATAAGGCCAGGGAAATGTTTTCCATAGCATTTATTTAAACAATTTGGAAAATTCTTTAGAACTGGTTACTTACTTTATTTTTTGTAAATGTAGTTTTCTTTTTGTAAAGTGGCTATTTTGTGTGTGGAAATAAATGTGCTGTGACACAGAGAGATCTAAATATTTACATATTACTTAATGCACCATTTTTCATTAGGCAATTTTGGCAACTGATCTGAGTAGCTTATACACGATGGACAGAGGTTTTCACTGAAGAGAACAGACATCATTCCTCTGTCTTTTTTTTTTCTTAAGCTGTTAGTTTGAACTGCATGCAATCATCCTGTCTCCAGGCAGAAAAGCATTGAATTGCAAGTTAGAGGTTCTCTTTGAAAAAAGGAATTTCAGTTAGCATTTCATTGCATGTGTGGTCCTCAAAGAGCTTATGGAAAGGGAAAGTAATATTTTACTGCCATGTTGAGCTGAGTTAACACTACTATAGGTGTAGGTTTGTAGTATCAGGTGAGCAGCAGTTCCTCTTGATTAAAGCATTTCACAAATCCATTCATAGAACTGCATTTCTGAATGGGCTGAGACAAGGAGGGGAGCTTTGAAAAGGAGCACAACCTACCACCTGTCAGGAGTATAAATCTGTTGTAAGAGACAGCACTTCCTTGCGTTGTTACTGCTGCTGATCCCTTTTGGAGAGTAAACAAAGTTATGTTTTCATGATAGCTGTAGACATTTCATACCTCAGCCATTTGTAAGGGTGTGAAGTGCATTTGTTTGTTGTTCAGGTTTATGTCTGTGTGGATCTTCAATCTGCACTTTAGCCAAATCCCTTGGAGTGCTACCAGGAAGATTATAGTAGCATTACTCCTTCCAGCCATATGTACCCTGTGCAGCTTCATATTTACATGTGGTAACATAATGTGGTAACTGCTGCTTTTTAATGCTTTCCCGCTGATCTGGGAAGAATGTTTTACCTCCCCATACATGTTCCTGAATAATCATTTAACTGTCTTTAAAACCAGCAACTGCAGACAAAATTCAGACCTGTATCTGTATCTACTACTATGGAGCATTTTCATCCATTTTGACTTGAGTTCTGCCAGTCAGACCTTGCTGTGCAGGTTTTAGCCGGGCAGACCTGAAACCTGAGGGCTTTTAAACACTGTCTGCCTGCTTAGCTAATCCCCCAGAACAGGAGAGCAGCAAGTTGTCCTTCTGTCTTGAGACAGTGTGACACCTTGAAATAGCAGAAGCAGTGCTTTGCTGTGGGTTATAGGTGTCACTGGCAGGGGCTTTCCCAGGGTTCTACCTTTAAACAGCAGGACACCCAGCTGGAGCTTTTCAGCTTCCACAGGTGCAGCTTGCTCATGTTCTCAGCCAGTGGTCATGTAGCACAGCACGGGAAGTGCTTGAATTGTGTGGAAGTGTTATGTGGCTGATAAGCACAGACTGGTCACACCCACTACACACTGGAGGCCTGTGTTCATTTTCATATCTGAGGTCAGTACCAACCAAATTTATTCCCCATGCAGAGGCTAGTGTTCAAAAGGTTTTGGTTAATAAATTATTTGACAAAGTATTTTGGAGTTCTGTGAAACCTGTAGGAAAAACACCTGCACCTGTTTTGTGTCTGTGTATGAAAGAGTGAGGAGACAGAGGCACATGTTGAAGCAGAAGTTATGTGTAAGGTTTCTCTACTAGAAACCTCTACTAGAGGCTTCTCTAGGAATCTCTACTAGAAGGAATCTCTGCTAGAATCCAGACTGGATACCATGGTGGATGCCAATGTTTTATACTTGATCAGAGCTCTTCTCTTGTTAAAGGAAAGCTGTGTACCATAATGGAGCAAAGGGCTGCTCTTCAGAGGTATTGGTTCAGAATACTTGGTATTGCACACCAAAGGGATTCTTAGTCAGTATTTGCCCCATTTCTAAGCAAAAAGAGTAGAGAATATGCAAGGCAGTGTAGGAAAGTTGGCTCTGAAGGGTAAAGAAGTTGAAAAGGCTGCAGCCTGCTATTTATTTTTAGTCACTTTGCAGTCAGTGTTCCAGGTTAGATTTTAACTAAGCAATCCATAGTAGAAATATTTTTTTTCAAGACTCAAAAATAACCATTCTTTTATGGGGTTGGTATGTGTATGAATAATGAAGGAAATGTGGAAGATGCAAGTTGTTCTTTGCTCAAGTAGAATCAGAAGAGAAAAAAAAATAGTTACTTCAGTACCCTGTTTATTTTTCCATGCAACACTGTAGTTCAGCTTTTGACAACTTGTACTTTTGGGTTTGCTTCATTTGAAATGCCTGCAAAACACACAAACCCAACTGATGAAGCCTTGAGAGGTAACAGTGCAGTTTCTTTCATCTTGGAAACCCATATTAAGAGTAGAAAACATTTTTATTTGTCAAGCTCTAACTTACTCCTGTTGACTGAGTGACACATAAGCACTATTACTCAATGACTTATTTCTTATTTAATCCTACAGGTATTTATTTGTTCTGCAGCTGAAACTGGATATTCTTAATGGAAAGTAAGCAGCCTTTTAAACCATTACAGTGTGTTTAGCATAGAGTTTATTACATTTATATTTGAATAATTAATAAGTTTTGCTTAATAGTGTAATGTTATTTTTTTTTCTCAAAAATACTATTTTCTATGCATGAATATCAGGAGAGGAATGCTTAAATAATGTATTGCTTATCTCCTGATAATTTTCTGAAAACCTACCAATACTTTTTAATTTTCCTATCCCAGACATTTGCAGTTTCTTACTGTCAGTTACATAAGTTGTCTGCTAATGGTGTCAGTTCAGGTTTTAACAGTGCATTTCTCTTTTGGCAGATTGGAATGTCCTTTTGACACTGCTGTCCAGTTGGCAGCTTATAACATGCAAGGTGAGTAGATGCAAGAAGGGAAGGGTAAAGTTGCACGAACAGTTTTGTGTAGACTCTTATTAATTGTTTAAAAAGTCTGTCATTGTTATGTCCATAAAATAGACTCTGCCCAGCCATTAGTGATCCTGTGTGAAATGCAGATCTTTTAGATTGTACTTGTGCTTGAGAGTATGTACAGAAAATTGCTCAGTTCCTCAGGAAACAACAAGGAGGTTCTGAACATAAACAGCTTTGCCCTAAAGTTGTTTTCTCAGGTGCTTATGTGCAAATCTGTCCACTTTCACAGAAGATACGAGGCCTGCAGCCTTCCTGAATCACTTTGGTGTAGTAACACAGCTCACTTCTTTTTCATCATATAGATTCTGTCAAGTGTTGTCTTTGTTGTCAGATAAATCAGATAAAAATTGGTTTTGTTTGCACTGTGTATAAAATACCAGCTTTTGATTTCATCTTATTTGTAGGAACATCTTAATGCCCTATGTCTCCTTCTTGTACCTGAGCATTCCAGGTTGCCAGGTTGAGCTGCACTTGTTAGGATTTCAGATTCTTCTTTGGCCACAAGATGTGACTCTTTTTTTCCTCAGCTATACAGCACTGTGTTTGAATCATTTGAGATTTTATTAATCAGCTGTCTTTAACTTTTGATTCCAGATAAGAATGTGTTGTTTGCATGAGGGTGTGATGTTAACAAATGTGGAGTTTCCTATGGTTTCAAGCAGAGAAGCTCAAAAAAGAAAGAGGGGAGGCTTGAAGTATTAGAAATGCCTGCTAGAGTAGGCTTTTGGGTCCTTATTTGAGGGTATAGATATATGGATATACGGCTTTATTCTAGCCAATTCATGTGCCGTGTGTTTGAGCCACACAAATTCTCCACACAACATTTATCTCATGAATCTGCTGTACTTACTCTGCATGAGGTAGGACGAAGTCACTGAAATTTGTCTCTTACAAGTATTTTTCAAAACACTTTCTTCTTTTCATGCAGGAAGTGCTAATGGCCCTAAATCATGTGTAGGTATGAGATTTGGGACTAAACTGTGAAGACACTTGCCTATTTAACCTGCTCTTTTGTGTGGAAGGAAAGCAGTTAGAATACATTCCACACTTAAAATATTAGCATTGTTAGAGCCTTAAGATACAGGTTCAGTAAATAAGATTTTGGAAGAACAAAGTGTTTTAATTAGGCCATATATCCACTGCTTTTTGTGGTGGTCTTTTCTTTCCTCTCTCCACAATGAGGCCTGTAGCAGGGCTTTAATCTTACTGTCTGACAGCTGTGTACTTTTATTTAAATCAGCTGGAACCTAAGCTGGCTTTGACAGCATTCCTTTGAACAGAGGCAGGCATTTTAGTGGGAGTAAATTATTATAGAACTACAGACTTCCTCAGTCAGCATTAAAAAAAAAAAAGAAAAAGGAGGGGGTGAAAATACTGTTATTACACTTGCAGCATTCAGAATCCAAGAAATGGAGTTTTCTATCAGTAAAATAGTAAATTGGTACATTTTTGTAAAGGTTTCTAATTGTCAATTTCAGCATTTAGATATTTATCTGTCTTTAAAACCAAACAGCACAGATGTTAGCATCTGTGGGAGATGGAGTTGTATTTTTGATGTGGCAAACCCCTTGCCTGGTATGTTCTTGTATGTTTTCTACATAGCATCTCTGGATGTAGGAGAAAGACCACAAAAATAAATTTAATATTTTAGACAAACTAGAAAAGTGTGCAGAAATTCTTCTGTCTGCAGAAATTTCCACTGTGTTTGTTGAGAACAGTGCCTGACAGTGTTGTTCTTTTGTAGCTGAACTTGGAGACTATGATCCTGCTGAACACGTCCCTGAGCTGGTGTCCGAGTTCAGATTTGTTCCCACTCAGACTGAAGAGATGGAATTAGCTGTTTTTGAGAAGTGGAAGGAATGCAGGTACTAGATCTTCCAGTTTGTACTCAATGCTGTTTGCACTGATTTTTCTGAGAAGAGAATCTATTAAAAAGATACTGCTGATGCTTCTTCTGTGGCCTTGTTCAGAGATAGAATTTTAATATGGCTCTGTCCTATTTTGTAAAAGAATATAATGTGATAAATGAAGCTTTTCAAAGGTCTGAGTAAAATGATGAGGTACAAAATCTTGAAAAACAGTAATTTTTGCAGCAGCACTTTCAGATTAAAACTTTAAAAAGTGACCTTGATCTTCAATAAAGTGAACAGGTGTCACCAGTGTTTCCATTTTTCACAACTTTCAGGTAGTTCTTTTCCTCTTTCCTCATTTACCAGTTTTTTCTTTCTGTGCTTTTTCTGGCATCTACCTAACAGCAAAAATTTTATTTCAGGGGCCAAACTCCAGCACAGGCTGAAACTAACTACTTAAACAAAGCTAAGTGGCTGGAAATGTATGGTGTAGACATGCACATAGTCAAGGTATGTTTAACCACAGCATGGTGACCTTTGGAAATGATAGTGTTAGTTTTGTGTTGCATTTCAACACTGGTTCTGCTTTGAGGGGGGAAAGAAAAGGAATATTGTTCTCCTGCAATCCATGTAATAAGTGAGCTGGCTTTGTGTCAACATTCCACTCTTTGGTATATGTGTCTAGAAGGTATAACTTGAGTCCAGGCATATCTGCTGTGTGTTAAATGTGTGATTGATGTGGAAGTTGTACTACAGTTTGTATTTAGACTTAGAAATTCTGTGAAAAATCACAGTAATTCAAATTTGCTGGGGTGTAGTCAGCTACCAGCTGAAGAACTACAAATAAGCATAGATCTCCTGTGGAGACACAAGGGCAGCAAATGCATAAGGGTGTCTTTATTACACAGACAGATCTAGAAACTTTAATATTCCTCTTTTGTCAGCCTTATTGAAGGATTGCAAACAAGAACAATCCATTGTATGAGATCATCAAAATATAAGAATTTTGTTGTATAAGATAGCAGACGTGTGTGTAATTATAACACTTTGCTTGGACAAACAAATTACATTAATCACTCTAGTAAATTGGATAGAGGGTCAAACACCAAAATGAATCTAATTTTTATTTTGTGTCAATTAGGCAAGAGATGGCAATGATTACAGCCTGGGACTAACACCTACAGGAGTTCTTGTCTTTGAAGGAGACACAAAGATTGGTTTGTTTTTCTGGTAAGCTCTCTGATTGTGCTGTTCTTGATTTTGGTTCTTTTTTTTTCTTTTATGATAGCAAAAAAAATTGTTTGGGTTGTGAGAGCACCATGAATATGAGGTACTTTATCAGTAAGTTACTGAAAGTTAGACATAACCTGCAATTTCTATTCATCTGGCAGGCCAAAGATAACAAGGCTTGACTTCAAGAAGAACAAACTCACTCTGGTTGTTGTGGAAGATGATGAACAGGTAGATAAATATCTGTTTAGTTAAATCTCAGTCTTGATTATACACTGCTAGTGTACATACTCCTAATCTTTCCTTATATTTAAGTTTTAAGAATTAATGTGGATGCCTGAAAAATTTTTGATTGTGGCTTGTGGGGGAAGGACAAAAATGAAGGGACATAAGTAAAAGATAAACTTTTCTGTCATCCATTTTTTAAAAAGAGAATTCCTGGTGAAACTAGAGCAGGTACTTTGGAAACAGCATGCATTGCACAACGAAGTTTTTAAAAAAATTCCACATACCACATTTAGTAGAATGAATTACTTAAGCAGATTTCAGAATTGTTTCTATGGGGAAGAAATTGCATATACCTGAGACAATTAAAAAAGTGAGCATTTGTAATTTGAGAAGATTAGATTTGGAAATGAAACCATGTTAGCCTCATGAGCAAGTACCTTCCTGTTGTAATAGTATCTTTAATTTGTAGTTATTCAGAGGTTTGGCTTGTTAAATATATGGACTCCGGCCTTTTCCAACTTTAGACTATATAGCACTTGTTCATTATAGTTTCTGCAAATGTTGATTTTCCTGCCTAAAACATTTTTTAAAAATATTTATTAGGAATCATAAAAACCAAATTTTATTTCGCTTGCATGGAATTTTAGCTTGCACTTATTCCAGCCCCTTGTAAGTTGTCAGTGTGCTTTGTATGCTTTAAGGGAAAGGAGCAGGAGCACACTTTTGTCTTTAGACTGGATCATCCCAAGGCCTGCAAACACTTGTGGAAGTGTGCAGTGGAGCACCACGCCTTCTTCCGGCTCCGGGGGCCTGTCCAGAAAAGCTCCAGTCGGTCTGGCTTCATTCGCCTGGGCTCTCGCTTCCGGTACAGGTCAGTGTCACTGGCACTTGGCACACACCTCCTGGCATTCCTTGCTTTCCTGGAGGCTGGGGTTTAGCCCCGTTATCAGCTTTCTCTGTGACTTTTGGCAATATTACTTAAGCTTTATTCTCTCCTAGAATTTTCAACTTCTCCCAAAATTCGTGCAGTGAGATCACAGAAATATGCAAAGGGCACACATGCTTTTGTCAGCAATTTAGTATTTAAAAAGTCGTTGCTTCTGCCATTTGTCTTGGGGAAATGGGGTGAAGAAGAGTGTTTCTAAAACTCTTACCCTCTTTTGTGAAAGGTCTTTTGAGGTGTGAAGTTTGGGATGTTTTTTTAGAATTGACATGAGATAGCTATGAAGTTCAAGTAGAAGTGTGATGTTTTTATGAACATTATCTCTATTCTATCATTAAAAATAAGTGATTTATTTTCCTGCTTTGCACTCTTACATGGCATTTTTAGTGGGAAAACAGAATATCAAACCACAAAGACCAACAAAGCCAGGAGATCAGCATCCTTTGAAAGAAGGCCCAGCAAGAGATACTCAAGACGAACCCTGCAAATGAAAGGTAAAAGAACTTCCATTCTGAGAAGTAGAATCCAATGTGAGAATCAGGTAATCATCTCCTTTAAAATTTTTGGGTAGGAATTCTCCTGTAGCTGTTTGCCCTTCTCTTGAATTTTCAAAATTAAAATAGTTTTAAAATTTTTTAAAATTTTAATTTATTTTTTAATTTTTAATTTTTTTTTTAATTAAAGCCATGTTTGCCTTCAAATACTTGCTTAAATCTGGCTTTGGTTTGCTTTTCAGATTTTTTATTTTATTTTACAATTTAGATTTTGTTTTTCACACATTATACATGAGATTTGTGCAACTTTTGCTCTTTTGGTTCAGCTTTTGCTCTTTTGGTTGCCTACTCTTCGGCTGTGCTAGGCTATTTTTATTTATCATATAATTAATGTTTAATTTGTAACCTAATTATAAATTAAATTTTAATTAATGCTTTATATTTTTGCAGCATACACTGCTAAACCGGAAGAAACAAGGTAAGATGCATTCCAGTGTTTGAATTTCTGTCTTTGGTGTTTGGCACCTGTACTTCAGCACATGCAGAAGGAGGATATAGTGTTGGAGTCTTAACTGTGGTTTTGCTGTGGGTATTGTTTGCTTTATATAAAAGTTAGTGTCCAAAGCAAAGCTTCTATGTTGCTGCACACAGACAATTTTGCCAGACTTGTTTACTAACTAGCAAAGAAGTTTGTTTATTACTAGCTGTGATTCTTGCTGGATATGAGCTGTAGTTGATGTGCTGCCATGTAAAGAGATCAGGTAAAAGTTTGTGACTGAAATACCTCATTCAGTGAAGGTCAAAAACAGGGAAAAGATAGTAAAATGAGTCTTTTTGAAAGAAGTTGATGGGTTTATATTCTGTGTTACACTTGCATTTATTTTCATGCATGATCAACATTGAAAGGGAAACCTTTTGCTTCTTTATTTCTCTACCAAAAGTTCCTGGATCTGTAGGTTCATACTTGCTGTTGCAATGTAAATTACTCATATGTATCTGAATCATATGATTTTCATACCCTTCCTTGAGGGAAGAGAGGAAACCAGGTTAAAAGGAGCTGCCTGGTAGTGAAGAAACTTAGGTCACTCAGTTCCGGTTTCTGTCCTTTGCCTTAATAACTTGTGAACACTTCAGTGATCAGTTGCAACCAAATTATTTTTTAAAAAGTAGGTATTCATAGATACTGAGCACCATGGAATGCCAAAATAACATTTCAGAACAACAGACTTAATGCAGCCCAACATTTTCTGTCTGTAGTAGCAGGGCTAGTTCTTTCATGAGAGCAGGAGAAGTCTGGAAGTGGGGGGACAAGGCTGCAGTGTGACTTCCTGTATTGTTTTTAATTTCTATACAATGGGAAAATACTCTGCAAACCTGGGTGTCATTAAGATCTTCTGCATGCAAAATGTGCCTATTTGATTGGTGCTCTTGTCACACTGTGTTGTTGTGCCCTTCCCTGAGTTTCAGATTGCTTAGGTCATTCTGAGGGTGGGAAGAGAAACTTCATGTGCAGTTTCTCCTCCTGATAAGACTGCAGTCTCCTGATCTGCACTTAGGTGTGGCAGTGTTGTGTCTCCACAGCAAGCTATGCCATTTCTGAAACTCTACACTCCAGTGTTGCTAATTGAAATGCATCATGAAAGATGTATGTTGTTCCCTTCTTTGTGTTAACCCAGCACAGGAGAATGTGCTAGTCAGAAGACACTCCATAATATTTCTGAAAATTCTGGGGTAGCCTCCACATTTGCTCAATAGAGAAAGGGTGAAGGGAGAAACAGGCAAGGAACAGCTTGTTCAGTGTTGACATAATGGTGTTTTAAATAAAATAATTCTAAAGAGTCACTGAAGTAAATATAGAAATCTATTTGAATTGTCAGCTTGCCAGGTTGGATAGCTGTTATCCAGACCATAAATCAGAAAATTAGCAGGTCGTAAAAGATGGGAACCTTTTTTAAAAGGCTAGAAGTCTGGGGAAAAAATTTGCTTTGCATAAAATCTATAATGCATAATTACTGCTTTTAAGTCTCTCAGAAATGTGCAATGTCTCTTGCAGGTTCAGAAATCATCAAGAATAGGGATATGGGTCTTATTTAATTCATCAAATATAGTAAATATTTAATAACATAAAATTATTATTAATGCTATGCTGAGATGCTGTGCATGTAAATTTGAATAGCTGCTTTTAAGTCCTTTAGAGGTTGTATGCAGAAGAACCTCTTTAATTTTTCTGATAAACTCTTGTGATGTGAAACGTCAAATCAGGAGGGTTCTAGTTATGGAACAAACATAATATCTACAGCGTGTAGGTGAGCTTTTCACAATGTCACATTTTGCTGGGTGTTTTAACTAGAACTGCATCATTTTTGCTTTAGAAGTGCCACATCTTAGTGCTGAATCAGGAAGACTTTAAACCAAATGGGTTTAGGAAAGGAAGAGTTAAAAACAGATGAGTTGCAGATAAACTACAGCTTGAACAAAAGAAAACTAACTTGATACCCTTTGTGAAAAGAGATGAGTACTTTGGAAATATCTTAGACTGTTTCATTCTGAAAGTCCTTACAGTTCTACCAGCCTGCAAAAGCAGTTTGTTGATCTGATTCAGTTTTAAATTCTTCTTGTCTTTCAGTGCTGTAAACAATGCTGTTATCAGCCAAACTAATGGATCACAAGTAAGAACTCTCATTCTTTCTAAAGGCAATTTTCATGTGTCTCAACAGATTTGAAGATTTTGTTATTTGTTCTTGAAATCCAGTGATTGACCAATTGAATGTTACAGTTAACTATTAACTATGTACAGTGCTGGAAAAGACTGGGCGTAGATATCCAGTGCAAGGGAAATAAGGGAAGAAAATGGCCTTGCTTTAGCTTTGTGCTTAAGAAGAAGCGTGGATATGTTTTGTTCACTTTAATGTGTCATCACTTCATTAATGTGTGTATAATAACTTGTCTGTATTCTGTCTCTAAAGAGCTGGAATGCAAAGCCAAACCTACCTGTCCTAACAGCGGTTCCTTCTGCACCAGTCTTAGTGGAAATAGAAAACCTCCCAAGGAGCCCAGGAGCCAGCCAGCAAGATAAGAAGTGGTATGTTAAGCTTTTTCTGGGAAATGAATTCTGGTTACTTATGCATGATTCAAGTAGCTTTTCCTTTATCTGTGCTTAAATAAGCTGCCATCCTTGTATCTCTAATATAAGTTGACAATCAAGTTAGGGATGATGCAGCTGATTTCTTCCAATGAATTGTGAGTGCAGAGGTGAGGACAACAGGCTTAGTCACTGCCAACCAAAAGAAAATTTCTTCAGGGGTGGGGCTAAAGGATTTAAGGAGGAATAGCATTTTAAAGTCTTGGAGAGAGTTGGGTCCTTCTCTTTGCCATAAGCATGTAACTCTTTGCTTGGTATCATGGGGTCCAAGGACTTAACCTTGATCCTTAGATAATACAGAACCTTGTAAACTGATATCCTTGTGAATTGTCTTTTGAACCTTCTGAAATAGGCAAGCTGACTTTTCTCATGAGCTTGTGTAGAATGGGAGCTTGAGGAAAATTACACAAGCTGAAGATAAGAGCTTTGATTTCATGTAATCAGATATTTGTTTTATGGATTAGATGCATCTCAAAATGAAGAGGATTTGTTTGAAGATAAATGGCATGTACATTTATCTTTTCTTAAACTAATTCTACATTGCAAAGCTATTTTCAGTCCAAAAATTGGCATATATCAACCCAGTACTTGTGCACAGATGAACTTAACCTCTTTGGCTTCTCTTGCCTATGGCTTCTCCAAGAAGGGAAATTCTGGCTTCTGCCAGACTCATCAGTCATGGTGGAATGGAATGACACCAAAGCTCTTATCCTAAGCAGTTTCAGCCCTCAAGAGAAAGGGTTTTTCTCCCATTGTCAGGCATATGAATCTGCTTTGCTTCAGTATCTCTTACAAGTAGATGGTGCCTGTTTCTAACAGTGCTGTGACAAATGTACTTCAATTGTGTAAATTGTATTAATTTAAAGACTTCTAATACTATCAATTTTGAATGTTAAAGGGGATGGTAATTCTGCTTTGAGTTGCATTTTATTGACATTTCAATCAGAACATATGATGATAAATACTGTTTTTCTTTCTTTTACCCTTGATTTATCTAGTATCTGAAATCTGTGCTTGTCTATGGTGGGATCCTGTTGATCGCTCGATTCCTTCCATGGTGGTGGGTGAAAGGTGGTGGCATCTTTCTTCTTCAGCATTCTCAATATGGTTATATTTTTATTCTTTTGGCCTAACTGCAAGATGAGTGCTAGCCACCTGTATTTCCTTTGGTGGAAATGTTTGACTTGGCTCCAGACCAGCTCTTCTTGGGTACCTGATTTGTGCTAATGTTCCTGCTCATGTTTGCAAGGCTGCTGTTGCTTACTGAAATCCTGCTGCTTTGGTTCTGAAGCAGAAAAGGCTCTATAGCCACTCAGTTTTGGGTTTGTTATGTGTGTTTTTAGGATTGAGAGCTTGAGCCCGTCTGTCTTAACATTGTCCAGGAATCTCAGCTTACATGCCAGCTGCTGCAGGATGTAGTGTTTGTATAGAAGAGTGGGAATGAATGCAAAATATACCTGCATGTAACCCAAAACAGTGTGTCCTAAAGAAAAGAAGCTTCTTGGCAACTGATACATTTTAATTGAGAGTGCAATGCTTCTACTGTGTCTGTGTTACATTTCTTTGAGACATTGTTAGTGAAATGTTAGTGAAAGTAGTTGTCTTCTGGTTTTACTGTGTTCACTGGAAACAGTACTGCCTGCATTAAAAGGCAAATCCAGCTGTAGGAAAAAGGCAACAGTTTGGAGCTGAGTCAGGAATTGAGCTACATTCTGATTTCCTAGATGGGAAGTGGGGTTAGGTTAATGGAATTGCCAGAACATACATCTTTATTGCTGGGGGCTGTGACTTGGCTATTGTGCCTGCAAGGGTGTCTCCACACTGCTAACAAGATCTCCTTTCAACTGCTACTGTCTTTAATTGGCCTGTTTCTGCATGAATTATCTTTGCTTTCTGTCAGAAAAATAGTCTTCTTTTAGAGAGAGCTTGCCAAAGATTGTTGAGAACACCAAAATTTTCTGGCCTGTGGATTTTGTAGATAGTTAGATTGAAGGGGTTTAGAAGTAAGGTCCTGACCTCCTGGGTTTCTGTACTCTGCTTGGCAGATGCCTCTACTGGCTACCTTGCAGCTTAGATCCCTTCCTAATGTCAATGTTTCCTTTAATTTAAAATGTTAATGCTGCAGCTGCCAACAGCAATTTTGCCAGATTGTAGAAAGTACTTTGCCAGATAGGAAGGATTTTTTTGCTAAGTTAGGACAGCAGACAGAGCTTTAATATTTACTTCCTTACTATGGGATAAATAGGGAAGTTTTTTTTTTTTTGCTAGTGGATGTAGCTTTCCCTTAACCACATCCATGAGAGAAATGGTAAAATAAAGGAATGAACTGTTGAGGATTGGAGCCCTCAGTATTCACGGGTCACTTCCTCAGTGTATTTCACAAAAACCAAAATTCTGAATTTACACATGGGTGATCTTTGGATAAATCCTGTTTCTTTTCTAAAGGAGGACTATCCCCAAATGTTAATCATTTACCACTGTTGTGAATCCTGCATGCTTTTCTGCTTGCCTGCCTTAACACGTGTGATCTTCCAACTCAGCTGTCTGCTTGGCTGTTCTGGAACATGAGAAGGTGGAATTTGAGCTGAAGGCTGTCTGACCCCTCGATGTGAACAGCAACAATCCTTCCACTTTGTTTAGATTTGGCTCATTAAATCGAATCTTTTACATTAAACTGAAGGAATACCTTTGTTTTAGGAATTTCCTTACTTGAGTAGTTTATGAAGTGCTTTTTTCCAAGCACTTTTTTGATATATGACTGTACCTTTTATCAGCCTCTCTTAAAACATACTGGTGAAGGACTCTAGTGCTACACAGACAACAGTTTACAGATCATTGTCCATTTTTCAAGTATTTTAAAATTCAGCTGTTTTCCATTAATTGCTTACCCCTTCTGCTTTGGAGATGTTTGTGCCTAAAGCCTTCCAGTTTCCTAGCTAGGGGCTCCTGCATAATAATATTTTTCAAAAGACTGAATAAAGTGATGTTCTCTCTTGCACCTCTTTCTAGCTTTTGGAGGAATTCATACCAACTGTGGCAAAGAGTGGCCATAACTGTGCACAGCATTTCTGTGGGTTTGATTTTAGGAACTCTAAATTTAAAACTTACAAGCCATTGTGCTTTCATATGCAAAATTGGAAAGTGAGGTCTTAGTTTGTGTTGTGACCTTTTGTAAAATGGTTCTTTTCCAGCTAAATTTTAATGTTAATGCAAGTTATAGCTGCAGACAGCTTCTTAAATAGTATTAATCCCTTAGTCACCTAAATTGTGGATGATTTGTTTGCTCTACTGTTTGCTTCTGCACAGTAATGTTCATTTCTTCTGAGCTTCTATTTTCTTCTACTTTTTTTTTTCAATTTGCTTTAGAATTTGCACTTCCCAGTCACTTTTAAAACTGGTATTGCTTTAGGTGTTTGCTTCAGGTGTACTTTAGAGCTACCACTTAAACTTGTTTTCTGCAAACAAAATGTGCTGTATACTTGAGGTCTGTTTCTCATTCCCATTATTTTCTCCCATCTGTAAAATGCACATAATTCTTGCTTACTTCTATGAAGTGTTTTGAAATATGACGTGCTTTACATTTGGGAAGTGTAAGCAACATATACGTGAGAGTCAATTCAGACCTGTACAGAAACGTGCACGATGCTGTGCAGAAAAGGGTTTATTTGGCAGCGTCATCATGTGCACCTGCACTTGCATGCCTCTTCCCTCCAGTATTCACCTTCCAGGACTTGTCCTTTCGCATCAATCTCCTGGCCCTCACCTTTGCTTTACTTTCCCACCCTTTCCCCCTCGTTTCCCGCTGACTAATTTTCCCCCTCCCGCTCCCCACCGCTCCAGGCCCCCCGACGCCGCCGGCCGCTGTCAGCGTGGTGGAGCCGCGTGGGAGGCGTGGGCCCCGCCGAGGAGCCGCGCCACGGACGGACCGAGCCCCGCGTTGGTGCCCGAGCGCAGCGCCAGGAGCGCGGGGCTGCACGGCGCTGCCTGCGCGCTGCAGGCCACCATGACCACGCTGTGACTCGTGGGCCGGCCGCAGCTCGGGACTGCTCCCCGGCACAGGCTGGGAAATCGCCTCCCGAGCTCCCTCTGGGACAAGGACTACGCGCCCGGAGCTGGCTATAGAGAGGCAGAAGCTTTTATTACAAAGGCTCTGCAGATTGTGCTGCTGGTAGTGAGTCTTTAAAGAAAAACGACATATAGACCAGAAGCCACACATTACTCTTATTTTAAAAACAGTATATATATCTATCTATGTGTGCATATAGATAGATATGTTTTTAAGATTGTGTTAAAGTTTTTCTTAATGACTGAAAGATCCAGTTTTTTTAGCTGGGTTTGAGAGACATGCAGGAAGTCACATTTATTTTAAAACTGCGTATATGACCAGTGGGTTATAATATGGGTTCAAAAATCTGAGAAATAGAGGATATAACTGGCCCTTTTGAACCATGATCATGTAAAAAATATCTAAGATATGTGGTTGATCTGAAAACCAACCTTTTTTTTCTCAATAAGACCTCTTCTGAGAAATATTGTTTGGAAATGGAATAGAATTATTTTAAATTTTTTAAGAATAAATTTAACAGAACTGTCAAAAAGGCAAAGAGTAATTTTTTAAATTTTTTTTTTTGCTTTACAGCTTTTTCTTTCTTTTTTGCTTTTCTGGTCCAGTTGAAAAGAAACAGATTTCCTGACAAACACCAGTCCTACCATATGATTCACAAGGTTAATTGTTAAGTCAGAGGTTAAGACTCCAGCTTCATGGGTCAGTGGTATTCTTGGGGGCCTTTAACAACATGAAGAACAAACCTTTACCCTTGAACAAACTTTTTTCTTGTGTTTTGTGAAGTTTGTTGCTTTTAAATTGCAATATTCTTTTCCTATTAAAAAAAAAAAGAAGGGAAAATGGTGACAGAGGGCTTTTGAAGTTAATACAGGATTATAGTTAATTATAGTTAATTATGTAGCTTTTAGGATAAAGGTGTTGTTTGAATTATTTTCAAATTATTTCACTATGTTTCAAATTGCCACAGAACCCAGAAATAAAAAAACATTATTTTCGGATATCCAGACCTGAAGAACCAAGAAATACGTTTCAGCAAAGAACTTAATATTGCATGAGATATTTTGGCCTCCTCACCCCCACATCTGATGGGGGGAAAGAGTTTGCTAATGAAGTATGTCTCTCTATTTTACAACACTGCTAAAAAAAAAGTATGAACAAGCTGTAAACTAAAGATCTGTGACACCTACCAAGCTAATTGGAACAATCTCTTGTGCTCTTTTTAGTTTTAGGTTTGGAATGGTGGATGTTGTAAACTTCTGGAGTGAAGCAAACCCATTTGTTCCTTTCTTATTTATAAAGTTGCATGAGAATATGCAAATGAAAATAAGTTGTTTACAGTATTGTATAATGTCTGAGTAGTTGAGCGAGAAAAAGACAAGGTATCTCACACCACTTTTAACTGAGAGGTTTCTCAGTCATGTTATACACTGAATGCAGTGTGGTACCTATTTTTACCAATATATGGGCCAGGCAAAAAGAAGGGGTAATGCATTAGCTACTGCCTTAACTGTGTGAGCTCCCTGAGCATGTAGTGACTTATTAATGTGTTGACAGACCTTTACATGCATTGCAACCCTTCATTATTCCTTATATTCATCGTTATTTATGTGGCTTGAACTCCTGGTATCTTTTATCAGCATTTCCCAGAGAATATTTCTTAAAATATGATGGTAGAAGTTGGTTGAAGACATAAAACCTAGCAGTTATTACTATGCAAAATATCCCTTTGTGTGTGGGTAAATGCAGGTTTGTGGAAGGCTAATACCTGTTCAGTTCCTGAGTACTGGGAGCTGACTGGTAGAAGCCCTACTTTTCCTGGGAAGCCTTGGACAATTTCCCTTATGGCTGGTGTACCAGTTTGTCAGTATTTTGTAAGAGGTGTCAGAAATTCTGTGCAGTGATTCAAGTTTTTTGTGCTTTTTGCATTCATGGTTGGGCCTTTTATGAAGCCTGCCTGGTAATCTTCTTGCTGGTGCTCTGAAGAGGGTGAAGGGTCTGGGAGGCTTCAAAAGTTTTGCTGCTCTTTGGAGAACTCATGCCTGCAAATTCCAGTAGCTGAGGGTCTCTCAAGTACAACTTGCCTCTTACTGACTGCCTGTCTCAGGTGGCTCAGGAGGTGTTTCAGTGGGTCTGAAGGCAAGAGGGGTCAATTCCTACTTGAATCTTGACTTAGAAGGCTTCCTTTAGTTTATCTAAAATTCATTTCATTTCCCTGATGCCCTGTCCTGATGTGGGGTGAAAGTTCCTTCAAACTGTCATGGTGTCAGCAACTGCATGGTGTAGGTAAAATCTGAACTTCTTAAAATGGTGGTCGTATTAAAGATTGGAGACTATTTACAGAAAATTGTCAGAAAATAGGAAGAAAATTGTTGTCTCCATGTGAAGATTATAAAACATTTCGACTCATGTATCAGCAAAGTAAGGTATGGGATTCAGTCCCACTTTCTTTGTTGCCTTAATTGGAAGAGCATCTCTTCCTGTCTATTAGTATCTGTCATTCCCTCTCTGCAAGACTGTGTGCTGTTTGCCTTTTCCCATTAGTGGTGCAGAGACAGGCTGCACAGGAAGTTGAAAAATTTTCCCTATTATTTGCTTTGCTAGTAGCTTCTTATTCCACTGCTTTAAGAGAATCAAGCCAGTGGCCTCAATATGCCTCACAGCAATAAATTGACTTAAAATGATTTGTACATTATTAGCACTAGAACAGTGATATCCTGTAATCTGATTCAGAGGTATATATTTAACATTGAAAGAATTCTTTGTGTGCTTGAGCTGAAGGGAAGGAGTTTTTCCCTGCAGCCTCTGTAGTGACAACAGGACATTGCTTCCAGGTTCCAGGGCCTGGAGCGGGGCATGAGGCACTAACCTGGTAGTGGTAAGGGAGAAGCTGGTCTAAACTGTCAAGTAGAAAATGTCTCTTGTCTGTGCTTAAGGGTAGGTTCTATTCTGTTGTGGTAGGTATGGGCTTGATATCATTGTTCTCATATTTGGGACAGGACTTGCAAAAGGGATTGATAGATTTTTCTTAAATCAATATTGCAGCCAAACTGTGATTGCTGATAGAGAGTGGTTGTTGATTGAGCTGGGCAGCAATAAAGCTGCAGTTGTGTGCACAGGCTGTCTGATGAACCATTGCATTGTGCAGCAGTGGTTTCTGTGTTTGCTCTTAGGATAGCTTTAGCTGTTTCCAAGCTTTAGAGAGATGTATGAGATTCCTGACTGCTTGCTCAACATAAACATCGTAATATAATTTTTGTTTTTGTAACTTTTTTTCCTTGTTCATTGAAAATAGAGCTCATAGGGCAAAATTAAAAGGAGACATTTCCATCAGAAACCAAGAGAGGTGAAACAAGTGATCCTGACAGGGTACCGAGTACACACTGTGGTTCACTTAAAACACTGTGATTGCTAAGGTTTCATTCATTGCTCTGCCTAAGTTAACAAAACTGGTTCTAGGTATGCCTGACCATAAGTGTCAGAGCAGTCCTGTGCAGTGCACCCTTCTGCCCTCTGTTCTGCTTACCAGTGTTGGGTGAAGTGCTGCACAAACAGCTTTTTGTGATACCAACTTCCCTTGCCCTAAGTTTTCTTTTTTTCTTGTAAAATCCTAAAGGGTACATTAAGTTTTTTAGAAAAACTGCAAGTGTTTGTTCCAAAGAGTGTATTTCATGGATAAAAACTTCCCTTCTTCTCTCTTCACTTTTTCCACTGCTATGTAATGACACAGCAGGCAACATGGACCTGTTCTGTTAAGAACTCTCTTATACAAATATGAAATGTTCCCTTTTTCATGTTTCTTAAGCTCGCTGAAAACCAATGTCTGTTAGGTACCTGAAACAGTTTTTCTAGATTGTGGCTGATCAGCAGAAGACAGCTTTAAAAAAGACATTGCATGTGTTAAAGCTATTTCTTGTTACAGGAAGAGTGGTAACATGATTGTGCGTCTCTCTGCCCATCTTTCTGCCCTTGCAGCATACCTCTTGTTGATTTGCTAGACAGCACAGACTTGCCAGAAACTTGTGTGGATGATGCCCTGGGCCGTCCAGTTGTTGGCTTGGCAGCAGGAGATTCAGAAGAGGCTGTTAGTCCTGGCACAAAGGAAACTGCTGCAGACAAAGCAGACTCTGATCGTAAGCAAACTGACAGATTTTTCCATATTGTGATGTGTGAGATCAAGATGAAATAATAGATTGATGTGAGATTGTTTCCTTACGAAAAATGCAGGATTGTTTTAGGATGCTCCCTTAGATTATATGCATAAGGACAGTTTTACCTATTACTGGAACAACAAGGACAGCGATACAAATAAAAAGTCAGTTCTACATTGGAAGTGACTTTGCCAACAAATACAGTAAAGTGCAACCATCTAAGCAATTAACTCTGTGTTTTGTTGCTCACTGTGAGGATGGCTGGGTCAATGAGCCCCCAGGAGTGCAGTGTTGTTGTTTGGTGCACACAGTCTGCAGGCTTGAAATTTGCACCGAAGCTTGAGCAAGTAGATTGTTCCCCCATCCCTGTGCTTTTTTGCACAACTCCAAAATTATGTAATTAGTATTCAGGAATAATGCAAGTTAAAAGTCAAATAACTCCATGGAACATTAGGAAGATTATACCTTTTTTGTCTTTTTCAGCATTTGAAGACACATTCCTGAAACTGAAACAGCTGGAGACAGAGCGCAGCAGCCCTGTGCCGACTGAGCGTCCCAATGTAAACATAAACATCCAGGTAACTGGCCTTCATTCCCCTGCTACGGTCCTGGATCTTGTTCAGATCCTTCTGAAAAGCCTTCCACTTGCCTTGCTCTGTTTGCAATGAGTGAGTCATACTGGGGGATAGCAATGGAAATACAAATGCTTTATGATCTATAAACCTGTGTGTGACAAGGCAGTGAGATAAAGATGGGGGCAGAGGTGCATGTGTGCAGACTTGTACCCTGGTGAGATTTTCTAAAATCAGTGGGAGTAAAAGGCATAAATGCTTGAAATGTTTGTCAGTTGTCTTTATCTGTAGGTTACTACCTGCATGGTGTTGGGTAGTTCACCCTCTGTCTGGAAGGGCTGAGCTGCTTTCCTGGCATTTTTCAATTCCAAGAAGGTTGTTCTGATGCTTTGTTTTGAGTCAAGTTTGCTGATGATCCATCCCTCCTGTTAAGTGGCCAGTTTGTACCTGCTCTCTGATGTAGGTGTTGGTGCTCGCTGTTTACACAAAGAGGAGTTGATATGGTTTGATTTACTGCTCTCAAATCACTCTGAGCAAGCCAGGCTGCACTTCACGGGCAGCTGAGCCAAGTACAAGCCTGAGTGCCCCGAACAGGGTGGGGGCTCTCTTCTCCCTCCTTCCTCTTCAGCTTCCCTCTCCTCTCTCACCACCAGGAATCATTGCAGGTTTCACTGAACAAATGTATCTACAAACTGGCAAAACATTTTTTCCTGCCTTTGTTTTTAACTTTTTGTCGAGGTGCTGGGTTTCTTTAGGTTTTTAGTTTGCTCTTTAAGTTGGTAAATAATGAGTTAAATAGGTTCAGGGAAGGGGTCAAAGAAATGCCAGGGCCATAGTGAAAATAAGTGCTGTTGCTAGAAGGGATGGAGAAGCCAGGATCCTCCCTTAACAACAGCAGTGAACTTTGATAGATTCACTAGTTATCAGACAACTACCTCCAGACAGGATATTCTTCTGTGTTTTTTTAATGAGCTTTAAAAATGAAATTTATTTTTCATTACTCTGCTTTCTCTGATGCAAAATCTTTGGGAGATTTTTGTGTTTTGAGCAAGCAGTGAGAGCGAAACACCTGGCAGTGTTATCTCTGTTTAGGCTACCCTCCCTTGCAGGGAGGCCCGAGGATTTATCTAGCTCTGAGTGAAGCAGCTATGATTTTTCTTGCTCCCTCAATAGTAACAGGAACCAGGTGCCAGGAGAGGTGTTCAGCAGTGTGTGTTTGAGCTAAGCCCATTCCTAAGCGTTTGTTTTCCACCTCCAAGTGAGAGGAGGCTGCTGCTGTGGGTGGTGCTGCAGGCTGCTTGGCTCATGTCCCCTTTAAGGGCTGCTGTCAGGGCTGCCTGGTGCACCTCTCTGCTTGGTGAGTGCATTAAAAAGATTACCAGGTCTCTAAGAAGATTAGTCAGTAGACTGTCGGTCCTGTTATGCTGAAACACTGCTTCTACATAAACTAAAGCAAATGAACACAGTTTATTTAAGAATATTTTAGCCTGTTGAGCTCCACTTTAGTTCAGACAGAGAGAGGGAAAAACATTTAATTGGTTCATTGAAGAGAATGGCCTGGACCTGTTTCAGAGGTTTTTAAATTGTGGCTGATTTATAATAAGCAAGCTAAGATTCCTGTAATGAGCTAATCTAACAAACAGCTGCCAATACAGAACAGTCACAGTCATCCAGCTGCTGTCACATAAAGTGCTGAGGAACTTCAGAGGTTATAGATACTGGGAGGACAGTAATCTGATTAGAGAGCAAGAACATTTGCATAACAGAGAATTATGGATCTACAGTATGCCAATAGGTGGTAAAACACAGTTCAGCCTTCAAGAATGAAGTGCAAATTTTATTAGGAAAATGTAAGAGTAGATCATTGGAGGTTTTTTTAGGGTAGAAGAGACAGAATAAAACTTTTCCGCCTATGATGTAGCTTACCAAGAAGTCACTTGAGAGTGTTTGTTTAAAAAAGATAGACAAAGATTAGAGACTCTCTGCATACTTGAAATTCCCAATGCTTCAGATTGCAAAGACATGTAGGTTACAGTAGCACCAAATGAGCACACCCTTCAGAGGGGAAGGTTAATGGTTTGAAAACCAGTCCTGAAAAGAGTGACCTAAAAGTCACCATTAAAAATTCTGTTTCCTGCCTTTGAAGGCTGCTTTAGAAAACATAGAAGCTTTCATTTATGGTGTTTGTTATAAAATGTACCTGTGGGCTCTTCTCCTGTACTTACTTTTTTTCTTAATCTGTTAGTAAAAGTGTTTGTGCTATCCTCTTCTGGCAGAATTGCATAAGACTGCAATATATCTGCTAAAACCTTGCAATAAGTTTAGATCCTGGAGCTTGCTATTATTTCAGAGGGAATGCAGTATTGCAGCATTCTCTCTGAAGGTGTGTGATTACAAATTTCAGCACATGCAGAAACTGTTACAGTACATAAGAGGTTTGGAAAATGCATTGGGAGAAAGTGTTATCTTTCTACTCCTGAAGGCAGAGCTGCATCCTGAACTTCATGACACTGTTATATGCCAACTCACTTCAGCTTTGTTAATTAAAAATCTTTAACTGTTTTCCATCAGGAGATAGAGATGGCCTGACAGTCATCTTTATGTAATTCTATGCTTGCAATCAATCAATCCTGATTGATTGCTTTGATAGGGAAATATTTATCTAGCTACCCTGTTCTTCTAGAGAAAAAGAGGAAGCCAGGGAATGAATGGCTTCATTTTTCTCTGCTGCTCACTGCCAAAATCTGCTGGGATGGAAGAATGAGACTTTGTCCTGTTCCCAGCTTTCAGTAGTGCAGTGACCAGATCTGGCAAAGAGAGCAAATAGCTTTAAATACACCAGTGCTCTGCTTTCATCAGCTTCTGAAGGGAAATGAACAATAGAGGTTCACCCTGTTTGCCCGTCTTCAAAGTCTGCTCCTGAGTCAGAAATACAAGGACATGAGGGTTTACTTTCTCTGAATTTGTTGTGATCTGTAAATGCATGGAAGTTGGTTCAAAATGTACATGTATTAGGCTCCATCTTCCTGCACAAAGTGATTTTTAGTGGCACTGGGAACAGAACTCAAAAGCACAAAGGGTTGGGATCACATGCCTTGTTACTGCCTTTAATCTTTCCTTGCCTTTTTGCATCACTGCCTAGCTCCATGTTTTAATTGAAGAGCACAGTACAAGTGTAGTTTGTCTGGTCCATGGAAACAGCAGACGTTCCTAATGAGCTGGAATAATGACAAACCCCGCAGCTTCACCATTTTGTGTGAACACCTGAAATGTCTTGTAAATTAGACATCTGGAGGCATTAGCAGGTGCTGGATGCTTTTCCCTCTAGCTACACGCTTTTTTCATTTAAAAAAACTGTAAGACACCTATGCTTTTTTCAAGTGCAAAATAGGGTCGAAAAAAATGGATCATTAATATTGAGGGAAATGCTTCCTTGGTGGTATGAAATTTATGCTCTATTAAATTAAAATATTCTGTAATTGTGCTAAGCTTTTTCAAAAGTAGGGAGTCTAATTGTTAATAGACTAGAGTGACCTAATTAAATTGATTTTTCAGGTGGAGGAAGCTGAGAGGAAGTTAAACAATAAAATGGTACTTCAAGCACCAGTGTACTGATGTGCTCAGTTAAAATGATCTGATTTATTGTATTAGTGGAATAATGCATTCAAAATCCTGTACAGGTAGTGTCACACATGGCATCTGCTTCAGTGAGGTCCAGTAAAGACTTAAAGATTATCTCAGTGGGTGCTGCAGCTGGATAAATAATAATAATTTAGTTGTAATTATTCCTTTCGGTAATTCCAGCAACTTCTCTGAAATAAAAGTACTTAAAAGTACTGTTGGTCCTCATAGCTTTTTATGCTGACAGTGATGCTGAATATTTTGTGAAGTTCATTGCTGACTGGGTCAAAATTTGAAAATGGATTCTCCTTTAGAGAGTCTCCTAAAATCTTGTTTGGATATCCCAAAAGGCGATTTAGAGGGAGACAAAAAAAAAAGGAAATGTTTTTCCTCTCTCTAAAGACAAAATAACTACAAGTTCTCAGCAGTGTCTCCAGGGAATGTAGAAATCTGACAGTGGATGGAGAGCTGTGGGGGGACAGGTGTTCACCTCTTTTTAACTCCTCTGTTCTGCTCTTCTCTTTGCAATGTGCTCCGTTCCTCCTGGGCACGCTGCAGTTGGTGCAGGTGGCAGTGCAGCAGGGTTGTCCCTGCTCAGGGCAGTCCTGCAGCACAGGGGGAACAGCCTGCCCTAGACCGTGGCATATGGTGAGGAAAGCAGGACTCTGTCTCCCCCTGCTGAGTCATACCCTCAGAAGGAAGGTCACAGGGTTTAGTTTTCACTCAGCTAATTAACTTCTGCCACTAATCAAATAGCAATTAGTAGATTGAATGCTTAATTAACATTTTATAATTAAGAAATGAAATTCTCATATTGAAAGATACTGTAGAGAAAGGTATCTCGTTCTTACTTCTCTTCATTATGTATCTGGCTGCCAGTTTGCTCTGATATGATCAGTGGTGGGAGAGGTAGTTAGTAGCACATTAATTAAACTCTTGGTCTAACTTATAAGTGGATTTTAAATTAAAAATCTTCCCAACTTGCATTTGAGAGTAAATGATCAACTTTTACTTAGGCTACACTGACCTGATATAATGGCTGTTATATTAATCTCCTCTCAGTAAACTAGGCTGCAGTTTTAGGATGCACTTCATTTCTTGCACACTGTATTTTTAGCACAGCAGTTTGCATATCCATATTCAAGCATTGTGCTTTTTTTCCTTTATGTGTTGCTAACATTATAACTGAGTTCCAAAATAAAGGAAAAATTGCTTTTTCATTTCAATATAAATCTGCTGACTTCTCTTTGGCTTCAGAGCCTTGTTATTTAGAGATGTTGATAAACTTCCGCCCAGACTTGTCCATGTGGAAACTGCTTCTGATAAAGATGTTTTCCTGTCTAGGATGAAGTGGTGAAGTTGACAGATAAATGTCTTAACAATGCAATCGAGAGCCCAATGGTAGCAGCCAAGTGGCTTCCAGCAGATCTCAAAAGCAATATCCTGAAGGCCCAGGCAGAAGCAGGGCACAAGGTAAATACTCGACTGAGCAGAGCTGTGACGCTCTCAAATGTTTTATTTCTCTTCAATTGCCTGGTGTTGGAGAAGGTGCCTTGCAGATAAGGGTGTTCCAGGAGCCTTGTCCAAGGCAGAGTCAAGGGCTTCTCACAGTGATAATGGTTCTGTACTGGAATGGTTGCCCAAGGAGGAATTTCTGTCCTTGATGATACTCAGCAGGTAACAGGACAAGACCGTGTGCAAGCCCTGGTTTGAGAGGTCATTGAGACAGGTAACCTCCAGAGGTTGCCTTCTAATCAAGCAATTAAGTCACTAAGACTGGGCTTTTTGCATATTGTAGTAAATTCCTTAGCAAATAACAGTATTTTATTTGGTTTTGTTGGTGAACTATTTTTATTTCTGCACTGAAGTTGTCATGGAATTGATGTTGTAAGTCCCTGAGTTGTAGATGAACAGCACTTTTTTGTGCTGGGATAGAGACACTCTACTGTGAATCTCAGAACTGACACAAGATGCAAACAGGTATCAGAAATGTCTGTCTCTGTTCATTTCTTCTTCTCAGGTTGGAAAAGATGACAGCATGACAGGTGTCAAGAATTCCAATATTCAGGAGGCTGCTGCCAGGTAGTGAATAGATTTGTAAGAAACATGTCATTTAGTTACCTCACTGCAGAACTGAGAATCTGCAGTTTAGTGTGGTCTGCCAGTGGCTCAGTCACCATTGCATTTTACCTTGCATAGGGTACCTTAACCTCGTGAGTGTGAAGTGGTTTTGAGAAGAAAACCAGGATTATAACTGCTAAGTGTTATTATATACAAGATAATACAGATGCTCTTTATTCTCCCATACCTGATGACCATTGTTACAACAGCAATTTCAATCACTAATTATTTCTGAAATGTGAACAACTTCGGTGTGGGGAGAGGGGATGAGTCTGTTCACAGTAAATGTTTTCTAGTGGAGGAAAAAAAATTGTATACAAACTCCTGCAGTGCCAGTTTCCTAAGAATTACTAAATATGAAATGATTGCAGGTCCAGTGGGACAGCAGGAATTAAAAAATGTAAAAGGTTACCACATCTAACTTCTTGACCCTTTGTGACGATGCACATGTGGCACATCTCAAAGAGCAGAGGGTGATACTGTAAATAAAATGTACAAATAAAATCTACATTAGCAGTCCCAAAACTTTGTTGTAACAAGTGATTCATAAAGAGCTTTCCATGGAAGGTTGTACCTGTTTTCTCTTTTTGTTTTTTGTTGGTTTGTGCCAGGAACCTTATCCTGTCAGGCAAATCACAGAGCAGTCCCCCAGCAACCAGTCCAGTATTTCAAGATCCAAGAGAGCTGCTGAAAGCAATCCCTGCTTCAAACACCTTTGTTCCGTAAGTGACTCTGGAGAAACATGGTTCTGGGGTAAGGGGACCACGTGCGGGGTATGATGAGGGCTGAAAAGATGAGGAACAGCTGCTGAGCATTTCGGCTGCATCTAATTAGGTTTAGGGATGCATTTTGAATTACCGTTGCAGCAGTTAATCAGTGGGCCAGGCCTCGGGGTGAGTATCCTTGCAAGCAGTAAGAGAATCTCTCTCATCTTGTGAAAGGACTGAGATTCCTGACATCCTGCTGCCCCTGACTCTAAAGAGGAAGATAAGAGGATGACAGGGAAGGCTTCAGGCAAATTAGACACAGGGGCTGAAGAAACTCCTTTGAGATAGAAGACATGGATACCGTTGGGTCTATGCACAGCTGTAGCTGGAACTGTGGGAGAGAGCAGTAATCTGTGGAGGTAGTTGGAAGGCATTTACATTAACATACGAACACCAGTCTTTTGTCTGCCTCCCTGGAACTGGTGTCAAGGTTTTGAGCTGTCCGGGAAGCAGCCCTGTTCCATGCTATCCAGGCAGAGTGCTAATGAGGATGTTTTCCCCTTTCAGTAATACCTTGAATGAGGACAATGCTGACTCTAACCATGAGGACCTGCTAATTCCAGCTAATCTGGCTCCAGCTGAGGAGGCCGCTGTTTCAAAGGTATCACCACCTGCCAGCCTGGAAGGTTTCTGTCACATTCTGAGTTCTGATGCCTCCAGGCAAGCCCAGCAGACCTTGCTGCATGCCTCTCATAGCTCTGTGAATGCCAGCCGCTGGGGAATGCCAGAGAGTGCTTTCTAAAGCAGGCAGGGACACTGCACAGATCTTTCCAAAGGCCATTTCTGCGTGTCCTTTCCAGTTCATGGCATAACTCTTATTTTTCTAAACTGGTTATTTTTCTCACACTGGAGGGAGCCCCTTGCATCCCAAGGATTTCATGCTTCAGTAAGAAGGTGGTAGGGATGAAATTCTGACATAGGCAGTTCCTATCAAAAGAACCACAGAAGGAAAAGTTTAAATTTAGATGTTCATTTGTTATACCTTAAGGTATTTTTTAACTGGATTCCATGAAGAGCACAAATTCGGGGATTAAAATTTCTTTTGTCCCTCTTTAGAAGAAAAGCAGAGTCCATCCAATAACATTGGACCTGTGCTGCCTTTACTTGAGCAGACTGACAGATTGTTCTGGATGACCAAAACATCCTGCCCTGTAGCTGTTTGGCCTCTAAACCAGTATTACATAGTTGATCCCCCTGAATAATCATAAATTTCACTGAATTAAACACCCCACTCTAGACCTTGCTGAGCTTTCAAATGGTGCATACCCCACCTTCACAGAGGGGAGGGGACAGTTTCACTGCTTGCTTACAGTAGCAATCATGTTTTTTCCAGTACATTAATGAGAATAAGGGAAATCAAAAGGCTATTTTAAAAGATCAAATGGAAAGACGTGAAAAAATAAGCCTGATAAAAAGTAATGTTCATTAAAGATACTGGTCTATAACTAAGGAAGCCACTAGAGTATTCAGTAGACCTGTGTGGTTGCTACTGGGAATTCAATTCAAAACTGATTTATTCCATAGAGCACTCCAGATGACCAGGACGTTTCCTTAACATCACTGACAGAGAATCTAATTGACTTTACAGAAGCCACACCTCGGGTAAATGTATTTCAAACCCAGACTTTTTCCTTTGCACATAACAGTGATTTTTACTCATGGACTCTTCTCTGGCTTTAGTGTCTGTCTGCCAGGCTTGGATCTGCAGCAATGGAAAAAAGCGATGGACAGGGATCACTGTTCACATGGCCCCCACCTGCAGGGTGGCTGGTGTAGGGATGTAGATGTGACAGCTTTGCAGGGAAATGAAGGAGCCTGGAGAGTGAACCTGTGTGTGTGCCACAGGAAGCTCTAGTACTGTTTTAGTAGAGCTGCAAGTGCCAGCCTGCTTCTCACACTTAATAAGGGATATGTAAGGGTTCAGAAATACATAATTCAGAAATTATATTTTGAAGATGTATGTACATGTGTATATGTCTGTGTATATATAGATATACACACAAATACTTGATTAGTAAACTTGTAATACTAATCAAGCCTTTTATATAGATAAAAAGAAATCTCTTGTAATCTATGCTGGCAAAAATGAGTTCTATTGTATGCACCAAGAGAAAGGGGGAAGTAGGAGGACTTTTGAACTCTTCACAGTAGTGTCCTCTGGATTAAGATTGTCCACAAAGCACTAAAAGATGATGGATTCTTGCCTTTGGAAGGGAGCACTGAGTTGAAACTGCACCCAGTGAGTGTCTGGCTCTGTGCTCAGTGGGTGCCACATCTCCAGCTAATCACTAGTGTGATTCAAAGGCTAACAAGGGGCAAATATCTGAGATTGGTTTTGGGGGAGGTGTTGTTTTGGGAGGTATGCTATTTTGACAACGTTTCTTAACTGCTTTCAACCTTTTAATTGAGTTTTTGTTTGCTTTTTGTAGGTGTCTTCTCAGCCCATTGTAACACCGAGGTGGATAGTGCCAGTGAGTTACTTAACCATTTCTTAAAGAAAAAAGCGAAAGCTTTTGTCATGATTAAGAAACAGGAGTTCAAGTTAAATAATAAAATACAATAGTTTTTAATAGTTTGATCTGCTACATTAATTTATAGACCTTCAAAAACAAAGGAAACTAATTCAGCTGGAGTAAATCAGACAACATACCCTTTTAATAGTTAAACTTCATTTTTGCTGTATTGTACTGCAGGTAAATGCCATAAAATTTCTTAAAGAATTTGTATTAGTAAAGCCCAGTCTGGAGTTTAATGAATCCTATTTTTGCCATTTATATGTAAATCATATTGAAATGTTAGCTTGTCTTGTCCTGGCTGGTGTTTTGAGTTTCTTATCTCATTCTTCCCCATTCAGACTGGACTGATTTCCAACGGGCCTTTGGGAAATAACGTTGCCTTATCTTTGAAGGCAGTGAAAGGCAGCACAGAGACCCTGATGTCCTCAGCTGGGCTGACGCCATCCCAGCAGGCACCTGAAGTGAGGTGAGCTCACTCCACAGGTCTGTGTGGGCACTCTTACTGCTTCCACTGATATAGTTACAGTGGCCATTTAGACATAATGCCTTGTTTTGCTGTGCTAATAAACTGTAGCTCTGTCTCAGTGTATAGCATTTCAAGTATGACAAATGAATGGATGTGTGTATGTTAATTCCAAGCTATAAGAGTGTCAGAAAACCCAACTGGTAGAAGCCTTTTCCCTTGCTATTCCATTCTGCCATGCCGGTGAGGCAGAATGATGGCAGTGGCAACCACCCTTGCAGTGACCACCTTTAAAGAATGGCAGTGGTGCTACTGCTGCATTGTTTAAATTTATTCTGTTTGCTCTGCTGCAGTTGTCCATTAGAAAAGTTTGTCTGTTGGTCTCATTAAGTTACATGGGAAAAAGCCATGAATGCTCTCTGAAGCAATACTCCTCTCTTGTAATGCATCATGGCAGACCTTTTTGGAGGAATGTATTTACAGAGCCTTATTTTTTTTTCACCCCTTTTAGCCCAGTTACTGAGGATGCTACAGTAAGAACAAAATGTTTACTCACCACTGAACTCTGAAAGGAGTCTCTGAAACTCTCACCTTGTAAAAACTCAAATCTTCTAACATGTCTTCATGGGATCCTTCCAAAAGACTTGCTTGGGATCAAACTCATTCTGAATGGGAGTCAGACAGCCAGCTGGTTTGCCAGGATCCAGGAAGAGACTTCTGCATTTTTCACAATAACTGGAACTGCAGCCTGAACTGGGATGTAAAACCACATGCACATTTGATGTTCTCCTTCAGGAGAAGTGAACTGTCACACTGGCGCTAGTTCTGAACTGAGGAAAAGAAAGCAGCTGTGTCCTGCTCGTGCTGGTTGATTGTTCCTTACCCTGAGCTGGCTCTGGTGCTGTAAGGTGTCGCAGAGCTCTGGGGTGTGACTGGGGCCCTGATGGCTGCGGGATAATGAACGTCGCAGGGATGAGGAGAACTCGCAGGGCCACCTCGTGGCCGTGCCCTGCACAGGGCTCTCCGTGGTGGTCACTGTCCTTCCCGCACAGCCAAGGACATTTTCTTCTGTGTGATTATTCTCTCTGGTTTTCCCTAGTTGTACCAACACATACTCTCCTTTTTGGCCTTAACCCCCTTAATAGTCCTTGCACACCCTGTTACAGTACCTGGAAAGCATGAGAATCTAGTCCATCAGTGACCAGCTGTGTAGGCTGGATTTGAGCTGCTGCTCACTGCAACCAGGAAAATGGAAATTACCTGCCAAACAGCTTGTAGCATTAGTAGCATACAGCAGAAGACTTATACTGATGATTTCATTTTCTACATGATTAAAATACATGCATTTTAGACTAGAGATCTGTATGTTTTAAGAGCCAAAGCAGTGAAGGTGTGAGTGCAGCTTGCTTCAGGAATTGCTTATTGATTAGTATTGTAGTCTTCTAGGACTAGAAAGGAAAACAGTTTTCTTGTTTCTCTTCATGCTGTTTCTGGGTGTTTTTTCCAGACACTGTGCTTAAGGTATACTTACCAGGTATTTTTGCAGCCTGAGGATACAACTGGATCAGTTTTTAATGCCACTTTGTATCCTGTTCCAAGTGTCATCTAATAGTTGTATGTGGAACAAATAACAGAAAGACTAGGGTGAAAATAGGAAAAAAGCAATTTTTTTAAGCAATTCACTTCTTTGTAGAAGGAAGGTAAGAGCACACACTGCACAGTGTGAAGGCATTTGGGTGCCCAGGTGAAATTTGGGGTACAGTGCATACAGTTCAGAGATCATTTGAGCTCTGGGCAGCAGTATCATCACATGGACACTGGTGATGTAGCCAGTGAAAAAAGTAATGCAGAGTCACAGGGAGGAGAAACAAAGATGATGAATCCCACATCTAACAGAGAAGCACAGATGAAACAACTGTGATCTTTCTTTCTGAAGAAGAGGTTTGAACCTGTGACTGAGGCTGGAGGGCATTTTCTGCATAGTGCTGCTGTTTGTAGATACTTTCATGCATGTGGTTATTAGAAACAAACTTAAATGTGAAAATTGGTTCTGGATCCTGTATGCACAACTTCATTTCTACCCATTGGCTGCCTGCACGGTGTCTCAGTGTAAACAAAGGTTTGGACCAAACTACTATGAGCTGTGCAGGTAAGCTGGGCCCAGCAAGGCTGCTGCATTCAGGCTGAGGTGTTCATGCTGCTGTTGCTCTCGTGCTCTTCTTTGCAAGATGCTGAATGAGTGTTAAGGGAGAAGCCACGTGGATTTTACATGACCCACTGCCACGTCTCAAAACCCCTGAGGCCTTAACAGGAATGTAGGGACCAGAGAAAGCTCCTAGGACTGACATACCAGAGTGACTCTGCAGGCAGTGATTTGCAGCCATTGCCTCAAGAGCCAGGATTTCAGGATTAGTGGCAGGTGCTGCAGGTGCCTCTCCAGCCAGCACCAGGGCAGCACACGGCAGGTCCTGCTCCTGCGCTGCCGGATGAGCGGAGCCACTGCCCCTGCCAGGCACAGGACTCCTGCTCCCAGCCCTTCAGCTCTCTCATTGCTACTTCCAGTTGAGTATTGGCTTTTTTTATACTTTTAAGTCTCAGCCTTACTGCTTTTTAAAATGTAGAAGATTCCTGATTCGAATATCAAATGTCTTAGTCTGGATTAATAATGCAGTTGCCAGCAAAGTTCCTGCAGGAAAAGGGAAGCAATGGCTGCAACAGTCTGCTTTCTGCACAAAGCCAGGACTGTGTGTGGAAACTTGGCACTTGCTATTCATCTGTTTGCTCAGCAGCTGAGCTGGCATTCACCAGCTACATGTGTTGGGTTTGTAAATAGACAGAATGCAGTAGCATTTTCTTAGGCATGTTTGATATTTGGCTCTTCCTGTTGGGTTCAGGAGCTCTGCGAACTGTCAGCTTGAATCCCTCCCAAAACTGGAATAACAGAAGTTTACAGTTTTCCAGCACTGTGTGTTGAATACCATCCTTAGATTCCTCCCAAGCCATCACAGCAAAATAACAAGTAAATAGCGTGTGGTGAGTGTGTCCCCTGAAATCTAAATGGTTCCAAATAACCAACTGTTATTTCAGCATGGTCAGGATAGCCGTGTTTGGAGGGGAATGTTGTGATTACATACATGCACACACACAGAAACTTCAAAGGGGCGAGGCTTTCCTCAATTTTCAGAGGACTAATATTTGAAACTTCACATAAAAATGCAAACATTTCAACTGGTAAATTGGGAACTTGCAAAATCTTATAGATTTGGGGCTACAAACCCAACTTTTCCCAGCAAAATCTGATACTTGGAGCAACTATTCACTCAATTTACCTTGATGTAGCTTACTTATCTAACCAAATCATTGCTTATGTAGGGAGCCTGGCGAGACCAAGGTGACACAGGTTTGTGATCTGAACATCCTGCAGTTTGGCATCACTGTTCTGGTTTGCAGCTAGAACTACTGTCTTGCAACATGACTGCCTAACAGGTAATGTAGCATTCCTCATCACCTGCATTTTATCAAACACAAATAGGGATAATAGTTCCTACAGTTAGTGTTATAAAGTATCAGTTAATGCCTGTGTGCTACTGAGAAAAAAGGATTTTCCTGCCATTGCTATACTATTGATTGATTGGCTATAGGGTCCAAGCTTGTTCTTAAAGTCTATTTTTTGGTATTTATTTAAAGAGATTTATAAATAAAGCTTTTGTGTGAATTTGGTGTCAGGATGTTGGCAGGTCTGCCAACCACTGAAAAGCTGTAAGAGTTGACAGGAGTGAATGAATGAATGCTAAGTGATTGCATCTGAAAGTAAAAGTGATTTTACTCCAGTCACATTCTGTGACTGGAGTAAAAGGTTTTATAGATATCTTGGTGTTTATAATAACAGCATCCCTGCCCTTATCTCAGACTGATTAACCTGAGAGAGATGCAGTTCAGTCTCACCCATTTAGGACCATCAGAGTCTGCATGTGCTGTGTGTATTTACAGGCTTAGGAAATGGGCATTAAATTGTGGGAGTTGAGGCTTTCATACACCAGAATTAAGGAAATCTCTTCTTTAGTTCAGTGGTAATAGAGTTTATTATTAGGTAATTTATAGCACATAAATTACCTACTTACCTGTTAATCAGTCATGGTTAATGAATTAGCTTGAATGTATTTGATTTTAAACTTAAATTTTTCTCATACTTTGTCAAAGACAGACAGCTATGTAAGATAATTTTGGACAATTTTTTGGACACAACTTTGGCAAGAAAATTTGCAGCCCTATTAGAGCAGCTCAGGTGAACAATGCAGCTATGTGTGGGTCTCTATACAAACTGTTTGCAGTCCTTGCCTGCTCTCCCTTTGTCTGCACCCTGCTCCTTCTCGTTTCATGAAGCAAAGATGTACTCTTGGGATGAGCGTGTCCTTCACAAACAGCACTGGATGTATTTTTCACATTGTGAACGTTTTCTGGTACAACCCAAATCTACTGGTGAAGTGATAGCAGCTAGCAGCCAGCTAGCATTTAAAGCTCTGTCTGGGCACATAGTGTTTCTGAGTTTAGGAAGCTGTAGTATCTATATACATATATATATATATATATGTAGCTGTTAGACACTGTAATGTCACAGCTTTCAAATGCAGCTGGACAATCAACTTTTCAACCAAAAGATAGACCAATATGTACTAATGGCCTTTCAGTGACACAGGGGTGATCCGGGTGTGTTTGCTCCAGGTGTTGGCACCACAGACAGGAGTGCAGGGCCCTCCCCACAGTGCCGGGCAGAGGCAGAGCTGCAGTGGCTCCGGGCAGTGCTGCTGGGGATGCTCAGCACAGCCCCATAAAGCCAGGCCTGGCTCTGTGTGGCTGCTGGTCTGAGGAGCAGGCACTGCTGGCAGCGCTGCCACACCCACAGGGCCGGGAGCCACAGGATTCTCCTGCAGAATTCACCTCCTCTAGACTGCTTGGCTTGAGCACTCTGCTCCATAAACACACACACCACCCCCACCTATATAACTGGACAAACTTATTTTTAAAGTACATAAGAATATTTTTTTAGCTAGATTTGTTTTGTTAAAGCCGCACTAACTACTGTATTTTTACTTTTTATATGTAAAGCTTGGCAATAGCTCTCAATGTATAATTTATTTGTTGGGTTTTTTATAAAACGAAGTGCACCCTCTTGCTTCTGTTTCACAACACTGGTAACGTATGAACTGTCTTAGGCACTGCACTGAGATCTGTATTGAAACTGTACATGGGAACAAGTAGATTTGTAGTCCACTCAACCCAGTCTTGGAATGTTTGTACTGTAGTTTTGTCTTAAATACACCATGTCAGTGCAAAAGTCTTGCAGAGTCATCTTTGGGCACCCTGTGTTAAATGGCACAGCACTCAGAGGTGGGTTAGCTGGGGCATGGGACACCGGGTTGCTGCTCTAAACTTAGCCTGTTGTCAGTTAAAGTGTAACTTAGGACAGCACCAAAGCTTGCAGGTAGATGCTAAAGAATTAAATGCCTTTTTTCCAACAGAGCTGAGAGTGTCCAGGAGGACTGTCAGGTGTGCAGTGCCTTTGAAAGGCAGCCCCAGGCGTGTGGCCAGAAGGAGAGCCCGAGCTGCCCAGTGTGGTTCCAGTCAGGCCAGTTAACCAAGCACCCTCACTCCTGTCTCCAGCCAGGGACTGGGCTGTGCTCTCAAGTGCAGCAGCACTGATGATTGATTGTTTAAAGGGAACTGTTTACTCCCAAGCCCTGACTTTGGTTAAATGCTAAAGATGGTAGCAAAGGGCAACTAAACCCTTTGATAATCTTTGTTTCTCAAAAACTATTTGGAAAGTATCAAAAGGAAGAGAAATTACTCCATCCTAATGACTAAGCTCATAGGAGATAATTTCTCTTGTGGCGTAATTTGTTATGTAGGTCAAACTGTGATCCCACTGATAAATCACTGAATTGTTCTTCAAATCCACTTACAATTTAAAACAGTGAAACATTTAGGTGTTTCTGTTAGTAACTGAAAAAACCTTCTTTGAATATCTGCATTTTAGAAGATAATATTTCTGCCCTTCATATATTTTAATGTTCAGAAACTGAATGTCAGTTAAAACAATGAGGTTGTTGAGATGTTTAGTGCTGATCAATTTGTTCCCTTATATAAAATTTATGATACAACAGCACATCTTATGTCAGATGAGGTTGCCAAGAATTCTGCATGCTTTTGCATTTGTTCTATGGACTGCATTTCTGTGAGCATTGCAGATATGTGCAAGGTTCCCTGCTTTTCATAGACATTCTAAACAGCCAACTTCAGTGGCAGCCCCTTCAGTCCCAGCCAAAAATGGGGTGTTGTGTTTTGTTTCTAAATATTTGCCACTAGCTGGAGTAATTCCATTCATTATTTCATGCAGGCCACCACTGAGCTTTCAGATGGCAGCAGCTTTTAGTCACTTGCTTGGGCCTGGGATGAATTCTTATTGACTGCTACAGTTATGGAGAAATATCATAAGCACATCCACAAAGGCTTTTTTCTGCCTCTCTGAAAAGGTGCCTGCAGTGGGAAAAGAGGGGTGAGATGCTCCTGAGAACCTTTTTGGTGTAGCTGATAGCACTGGCTAAGGTTTGAAAGGGGATATGATCAGGAAGTGTCACAGTGGTGTGAGCAAGGATTGTGTCCCTAGGTCTGGACACTGGAGGGTACCTGGAATATGGTTTGTGCATGGCCAGAGTGGACTGAGGTGTCAGGCACTCCTGTGGGCATTTGTGGGATGCAGTCACTTCAATTCCCAACACCCCTCTCTTCCAGCTTGAGCTCACCCTTGTTTTCTGAAGACCTGGGAATGGGCCACAGGGGGAAAAAGATCCTCCAGTAGCTTCAGCAAAGCTGCTGTAGCACAGAGCCCCACTTCAGGATCAAGGCTCTCTTCCCTTGCACAGCATGGCTGGGCCCAACTCCAGCTCAGCCTCCCAGCCCTGAGCTCCCATCCCTGCAGCCAGGCCTTTCCCGAGCCCCTGCTCTCCTGCTGTCCTGTCCAGGGCAGGGAGAACAGCAGGGCCCTTAGGGCCAGCTCGAGAGGTTTGGCATCCCTTAGTGATGGAGTGGGTGTGGTGCTGCCAGTGCCGTGCCCCCACCTGACCTGGCACATGGGCAGAGCCCAGGGGAGCCAACAGGGGAGATGGGCTCGCTCCAAGCTGCTTTTCCTGCCCGTGCCAAGCCATTGCCTTTGGGCTGGCTTCTGTCCCGCCTGCGTTGGCTCCGAGTAAATGTTAAACCCTTCGTGGGGCTGCCAAAGGGAAGAGAGTTTGAGGGGGCAGGAAGAAAGGAATGGCAGAGGCTGGATGGCATTTTCCTGGGGCTCTTGCACATCCCCAGGATACCGCTACCTGCCAGGAGGCCTTGGCGTGACTTGGAGAAATCACTGGTTTATTGTTGCCCTTTCCAGTTAAATTTCCTTCCCTTGTCAATCCTAGATAAAAGGCTGTATGTTACGGCAGCTCCCAGGATAAAGCCAAAACAGACATGTCAGTCAGCACCAAGAAAACAAGCTGCTGATTTAAGACTGCAGTGCTGAGTACATGCTCAGCTCAGTCACTGTATTGATGTCCCTTCCAAACAAACCTCAAACTGGGAAATTCTTGTTCTTGGAGGAGAAATTCAAAGCCTGGGCAGCCCTCGAAGCCGGCTGAAGTGCAGGGAAATGACGGGCTTGCAGAATCGTGTTCCTTGGTCAGAAAGGTAAGTTCCTTGTTCAGTTAGAAAGTACACATATTTTAGACTCACAAAGGTGAACATGAGCACACAGTGATAGGAAATGGAGCAGGCTTTATTCATGTGGTAGTGTACAGTCCTCTCTGTTTCCAGGTAAGGGTCATGGATGGTCCAAATAACTCTTAAGCAGCTTTTGCACATCCACCTATAATTTTCCTACTGAATTCATGTGACAGTTACTTGTGAAGAGATGATGAAAGTATCTGTAAATATTCTTGAAATCTGTAAATTACTTCAAAGTCGTTATTCCTATGAATCTTTTGGAAAGTGAACTTGTCAAATATTTGGAAGTATAAACTTACACTTTCAGGTAATTTCAGATACCAGCAGCTCTTACAGACAGCTGCTGTTCTGTCAGAAGGCCGGTATTTAGTAACTTCTATGGAAATAAATGCTTTGAATGCTGGACAATATTACCTTGCAAAACAAGCACTTTTTCTTTTCAGCAAAGAAAAACCATATATGAACTCAGAACTTACTACTACAGAGAGGAAATGTGTAACAAGTGCAACGTAGGGTGATAAAAGAGAGATGGAGTTGGAAAAGCAGAAATCTCTTTAGGGCTTAAACATGAGTTACCAGTGGAAACAGCCCATGCTTTGTGCCACTCTGTCAAGCCCTCCTCTTTCTGTTCCCTCCCCACCCCACTGTGGGAAATCAAGCCCTTTTGATTCTGTGTTCAGCCATTAAAACCAACACTCATTTGGCACATCCTTTGTTCTCACAGGTATAATGCCCTTCCTCTGGTCCTTGCTGATGATTTCCAGGGGGCACTCATTGTTTCACTTCCTCAAGGTTATATACAATCCTTGAATATCTTCTAGAATTCAGTTGCTGATTTGTCTGTTGGGTTCTGTTGTCATAGGCCATCTCATGTTGCCAATATATTGTACAAAGGACACTCAAGAATATAAAATCTTTAAAATCTTAGAGAACATTCATGTTAAGACTAATTGAACCCCTCAAATGTGACTGTGTTTCTCTCTTATGCCATGCAAAATGAGCAAGCTTTGTCCCTGAAATGGCATCTTGTGGAGCCAGCATGGGTTACTGCAGTTCTGATTCTGAAGGCAGCCTCAGCCATTGCCAATTTGAAATGGTATGAAGTGACCAGGAGAAAAGTAACAAAAAGAGCAGCATTCCAACAAGCTCCTCTCAGAAATCACAACTTACATGCAAGTTGTGACTTAAATATATGTCAGGTTTTGTTAACATTGTAAAAAATCTGTTCACAGCAAGTATGAGAAGGTTTAATTATTTTTTTCCCCAGCGTGCTGATAGGAAGCTGAAGACAGTTGCAAGCAGTTGGTTTTCCACCTACTGCCACGGTGGTGGAAATTTATTCCTTCACTTTGCAAGCAAAGCAATCACAAGCAATCAAACTCCATTTGCCTGAAGGAGATCTCAGAGAAGCTGGACAAAGGTTTGCCCCCGATGAGCAGCAGTGTGTTGGTCCTGCTGATCCCACCCCCGGTGGCCACACACCCCCAGTCAGGTCTCTCCTCTTTACCCACAGCCTGAGCAGCAGCAAAAGCCTCTCCTGAACAGGCCAACAGAGGGAGAGACTTGTCCTTGGACAAACAGCTCCTGTCTCTCTTTGGGCCTAGTCCTGTCTCTGAAGTGGCCTGGGAGGCAGGGAATTCTGCTGGCTCCAGGGGCAGGCTGAAGGTTTTCATTTCGATGGTGTTGCTCCGCTCTGTGGGCTGTGGGCAGAAGAAGCTGCAAAAGCCCGAATGCCTCAGGATGGGCACCAGCTGGGGATGGTCCCTCTGCTCACTCTTGCAGTGGCTGGGGAATGCGTCAGTGAAATCTGAGGTAGTTTGGAAATCCACACCAATTCCTAAGATGCAGTGATACATTTTAGGAGAAAAGTTTCCCTTTGTAGTACTACTAAGCTTCTTCCATGTCTGCGTATGGAAATGATACTTCCAGAGGTCATCATAAGGGCTGGAATTTGAAATCCCTCCACCAAAAATCAGCATAGAGTCTTTGCAGACTATTGAAGCGTGACCTACCATCGGAGGAGGTCCTTGGCTGAAGGTAAGAGAAACCAGCAGTTAAGGGGAGACCAAAAAGAAACTTAGCACTGATTTTAGCTTCTGTTTTCCTTTTGACTCAGAAGGATGACTGCTGAACAGCTGCATTGGGACATCAAAATTACACTGCTGACAGCTGCATCAACGCCTTGCCAACAGCTCTCCCGAGCAAAGCCAACTGGAGCCCCAGGCATGGCAGCAGCACTGCATCCTGATCTGAACAATCCCTGCAATTACCAACAGGGCATCGGCTCCCCCTCCACCCGCACGGAGAATCAGAGTAAGACGAATTCTCTTTCTCTGCTCCTTTAGTGTAACAAATAGAACAGTTTACCTTGTTCTGATGCTGGACCAGCTGCTGCTTCCAAAGTCCCACCTCCACAAGTCCCTCTGTTCAGTGAGCCCCAGCAGCCCCCCAAAGAGGTACATGGCTGTGTGATAAACCACTGCCGAGTGGCCGTGCCGCGCTCCGGGACCGCTGCTGTGACAGGGGCTGGAGACACACAACCACTTCCTTGTATCTGAAACACAACCACTGATTTATAGATGGATCAAATTTACCCTTTTTGAGAAAGGATTTGCTTCCTGGAGGAGGTAGCTATTCAGTTGGAGAATAAGGGTTTCTGCTCTAAGTTTATTATGAGTTAACATATTAAATTCTGACACTGAAAAAGTGCATTTAAAAGAATCAGTTTTGAAATAAACTTTTAATGAAAATGTCAGATGCTCTGTGACAGATGCCATGGAAATTTTATTTACAGAGCAGTTTTTCCTACAGCTTTGTCAGTTCATTGACTCTGATACAGAAAGATACTTTCCTGGCTGTTAGAGAGAAAAAATCAGTCAACAAAAACATTAATTCATTAATGTCTATGCTTATTCTCCCAGTGAGGGAAGGAAGGATGAGATAAACTCATCATTTATTTCAAAATAGTGGCAGAATGGCCATCAGATAACAAGTTATGCATTTAGGAAATCTCTGGGAATCATCTCATTTGCAGTAATCAGACTGGTAATGAATATGCTAATAAACTATCTCCTGTCAGGTTTGACTCCCCATGGTCAGCTGGAGATTTGAGATCAAAAGATGACATTAATAGGCTGAAATCAGGGTCCTTGCTCGGTCTGAAAGTTTTTAGTAATGCTTGAACAATTTTAGTGGGTAGTAAACAAACATTCTCCCTGATTTTGAGCTGTAAAACTGGCAAATACTGCAAAATGTATTCCAGTGTAATAGTCTAATTAATTTCAGCCAGAAATTAATTGAATTTGACACAATTTATTACTAAATGTTGTCAAAGAGAAGCCAAAACTAACTTACAGGATTTCTACTGACAAGAATTTTCTTAGCAGAGCAAGCTCTCCTGCTGCAGCTGTTGTTTTACACTGGATCAAAACCTTATCCTGCTTTTTTAACTTACCAAAATGGAATTCCCAAAACTCCTGAGAAATGCCTTTGATGCCAAAGTATCCCCCATAGATGTACATGCTGGAATGGTACACGACTGCACTGTGACCTTTTCTGTTAGCTGGTGCAGAGCTCTAGAACAGTTCAAAAATAAAAGCCTATAAAGTCATATCAGCAGCAATATCTGTCTTGGAAATTCACCTTTATTTTTCCCCACAAATAACCCTGCAGTCCCAAAATTTCTCTTGACTCCTCCATCAAGCAAAAGTAACCAGAGTGGCAACTGTGTCACATCTTAAAAAAAAAATAATTCTGGGTGCAATTTCCAAGGTATAGAAGCATTGTGATGATGAAGTTTCAGTAGCAAGAAATGAGTGATTCCTAATGTGTAGTGATACAAAATCAATCTCAAAAGACCAAGCCACAAATGCTTCTACTCAGGTTTCAATTAGAAGTGGCAGTAACTTGGTGAGTCCACGTGTTCACACTGAAGAATTGAAAAATGCTGCAGCACTTCACGTTCCAAAACGTATTAGCGTGGCTGCCAATCTGTTTTCACAACCCTACTTTTAAAAGCACAGGCTTCACGTATGGTTGCAATATTCCATTTAAAATTAGTTTTCTTGATAAGGATTTCAGAAAAACAGAAGCAGCAGCAGAGGAGAGGACTTAACTTCTTATATAGGACTTAAAATTTAAGAGCAGTATTTTTAAACACTGTTTTGAAGAAGGAAAAAGCCTTAAGTTATTGAAAGTGCAAAGAAATAAAGTACAGCCACATGTCTCTGAAGAGATGAGATTGGAACTGTTTGGGGGAACATATTTCAAAGCAATCTGTTTAATCAACAAAGCAACAGGCATTTGATTCACACATTCCCCACTTCCTGGCTCCTTACCTCCGTCTCTGCTGGTTCGTTGCAGCTCTCTGTCCATCTTGCGGAATCTGGGGATTGAGTTAATAAAGCGCAGTTTAGATCCCGCACCACAAGAGGACACTCCTCCCACAGTAACTGCTCAAATTGCACAGCTCATTTTCAAGGAAGTCTCGTCCTGGTGTTTTCTACTTGACAAGGCTGAAGAAATCCTGCTAGGACAGCAGCACTGACAGACTTCAGGAGACACAGTTTGAACAGTTTTCCTCTGTCCTTATCTGATACAGAATCACATAGGTGCCACACTGTATTCCCGTTTCCTAAAGCTGAATTTCATAATGCAGAAGTAACCTGTGATTTTCATCATTTTGTGAACTTGTAGGAATCCCAGATTTCCCTATGGATGTATGACTCCTTTTGCTTACCACACACACACCTTATTATGGCACACTTATTCTTTCTTGTTCTTTTTCAAAGGTCCCTTAAATAGCCCTCAAATAACAGCCAGCAATCACAGATCTGCGATCACCGTGAAGGAGAGGAAATATCAGATAACACAGCACAGAGATACAATGAGGAATCAGTGCAGGCTTGCATTACTTAAAGCTATTCTTGCCAAAAGATTTTAAATAATAACTATGAAACAGCTAGACACACAACCAATGTTGAATAACTCATTTCCAATTTCCACTGGTAAGTACTGTGAGTAATAAGATGCTTTATCCTTTAAAATATATTCTGAGGCTTTTCTTTCTTCCAGCAGGTTATCTCAGACAACTGGTGTAAAACACAAAGGAAGGGTTGAAAAAAACCCCATTGACTTAAAGTTACATAGTGAAGTAGCAAAAGAAGACAGGAAACTTAAATCTTGGTCTGGACACAAGATTTACCAGCTCAAAAAGAAATGAGCCTCTCTCTCTCCCCTCCCAGTCTGACATCAAAATAACAGCTATTACTGTACACAGGATTTCCAAAGGGCGAATCCATGGTGTATGACATTTCTATTAAATTCAAATACTGCACTGTATTTATTAGAATACACACTTAAGAGATCCCAAATTTTTGTTCTTAGGAGAAAAAAAAATACATGTTATAAAATGTTGATGTTAATTTCCCACCTTATTTAATTTTTGATTTCTCTTGCTCTAGCTTATGTGTTTCTTCAGTAAAAGTACAAATGAGATATATTTTACTGATCTACTTTCTTTCATAAGAAAGTAGAAGCCAAGAAAGCTTGGTTTTAAAATATATGTGGCATTAAAAATAAAAATTAAATAATACATGAATTATCAGGTCTTATGATCAAATAGTAAATGTAAAAAGGAGTGAGGGAGGAATGGAAATTCTGAGACTTTAAAATACATACAATTTTCCCATATAATCCTCTCTAATTGAAGTAAGACCTGCATCTCTGATAGCTGAACAGCCTAATTTGGAGAGGAAAATATGGACACAGTTTTACACTCATTACTTGTTGTAAAGCTTAATGAAGGCTCTGTTACAAGCAGCAGAAAACAGTTTGGTTCTCATTATTTATTACTGCCTATGGAATATCCCATGGAAAATACTGGGTATTGTGTATCATACCAATGTCATATATCCAGAGAGGAGTTTTTGCTTGTGTGAAAGCAGAATCCACCATCCCACCAAAAATATACAGGCTGCCCTGCAAAATAGACAAATATTTGTCACTTACAGGAAGGCACATAGCATGCAAATAATTTTAAAAACAATTCTTAAATGCAAAGGTTGCTATCGGCAAAATTTAGTTAACAATATGATGATCTTTTAACAATCCCAAAAAGCCACCAATTTTTAATTATTCTCTCTTTATTCTCTCCCAGGGTGAAGCCCTGAAGAACATTGTGCTGTTTAATGGGAACAGTATTTCAGAACTGCTCGTTTCTTGTCAGCCTGGGGCAGCTTCAAGGCTGGGAATCTGAAGCTCTCTTGAGGCACTGCTCAGGTATATTGGATTATGCATGTTTAGAGAAATGTTTCCTTGTGTGGAAGCTCTTGATATCCTAAATTCTGTCTTCCCCTCACAGGCAGGGCTGTAATTCTTACTGTGCTTTACTCCCCCGTCCCTCTTCTACGCGAGTTCTGTAGTGAATGTTTTTGTGCCGTGGCTGATCATGCAAATGAATTCAGAGCAACTGTTACAACTGCACAGATAAGTCAGAGAAAGTGCTGCCAGGGTCTTTATCTGGTATTACTGCTACTTATTGAGCACTGACTGAGGAAACCAGGGGGCTGCTGCAGAGCTGAATTACTTCCACTCTGTTCAGAAAGATTTCCAAACATAGGTATAGCTACATCCAGAACTGCATCAACACAAAAATGCTTTCTGGGCATAGTATTTCAGTACATAATACCTATGGCGTTTTATTGCACTGTATAGGAGGAAATAAAATGTCAGGATATGGACAATATAATCCTGGTCTAGTACCTTATAAGCCACCATTGAATGTTCTTCCAGTTCTTCTGGACCATCTCTTGAGCAATCCAACATTTCCCATTCATTTTTCACTATAAACCAAAGCTGAGGTTAAGACAGTGGTGCACTCAACACATTAACAGTAGGGAAAAGGTGAAAAGGTGGGCTTTGAATGTGGCTGTGCTGCGTAAAATGAAGCATTTTGTCATCTTTCCTCTGTTAAAAATGAAATATATTAATTTTTCTATTTAGCAAATTTAAATATAACAGTAATAGTTACATTTAAATACAATAATTGTTACTGATTGTATTTTAATTGTTACCTACGTCAAATTTGGACAATTCCATGAGCATGAACCCCAGTACAATTCTGTTTTATTCCAGTAACAACTGACCAGGCAAAACTATACATCAAGTAAAAAAAATACCAAGGCTTATATTTGATAGTGCATTGATACTACAAACCTACAAGGTATTGTATTCACGTGTTCCCTTTGTGCACTCTCATAGGCATAAACTATTGCTGTGTTAGAGAGTCAAGAAAGCTCATTGATATCCCTTGCTAGAACCAGGATATTTTAAATGACTCAGTATTTTTGGTTGAGGAAAAAATACCCCAAAAACAAAAGGAACTGAACTGAAATCAAAACTTTGTGGGACACTTGCAAGAGGAGCAAACACCCCCCATCTGCCCAATGAACAAAAAGCAGTTTATCCAGCCCTGTGACAGAAAGACCTTAAATGAGGATAATCTGTTAAGCACAGAGCATCCTCAACTTCACTTTGACTGATGTGGAATGGCTTTAACCCTGGCATTCAAGAGAAGGGGCCAGCTCACCTGTGTGGTATCTCCAGAAGTCCCTCAGCGTGGTGCTGCCGTGCCCTCCGTAGAGATAAACAAAGCCTCTGCAGACGGCACAGGCGTGCTTGTACCGGTCACAGGGACGCGGCTGCTGCGCCTCGGCCGCTCCGCAGGCAGCTCTTCCCTTCATGCTGATAACCGGGATCTTATCCAAGGATCAGCTTGCAAAGGGCTACATGTCACAGGAGGGTCCCAAAATATCAGGGATGGGGCTAAACCCTGTTTGGTCTGCAAAAAGACAAAAAAGGAAAAAAGAAAAGTCTCTACCTTATGATAAAATGTTACTGTGTTTTCTTTTCAATCCCCTCAAAAGCAACAGTGGACAGCTTTGTCCATCTGTGATAGTACACTAACTTGAGTAAAGCACCTGAAATTCTGACTCAGATTCTTGTACCAGTGAGGCTGGGACAGGAACATTCCTGGAGCTGAAAGTTTTCCAAGGAATATCAATAAACTGAAATCGGTGAAGCTCCAACACGCTACATTTACAATACCAGGGCTTGGTCTTTTTTCACAACTAAAAGAGTACTTTAGACAAACCTGTACTAAAAAAAACTTTGGAAAGAGTGAATATTACAGATGGAAGTAATGCATTAGCAGTTGTCCAGAATTTGTTTAGACTTTTATCTGTAAACCTGCTGAAATGAGGATGCATCTGGAAAAAAATGACACCAGCCCTTCCCATGCCACAAGATGTCACTGTGTTCTGTGAAGACGTAACTACCAGGAAAACATTCTTCTATTAACCCTCTTCAAAACAGTGGCTTATTTTAACATAGATTATTTTACAAAGCACACCCAAAAAGCCCCTAGCATTAGACCAGATTTTGGAATTTGTGTTGGTAATGTGTCTGAGGTGGCATGTCACCAAATGGAGTGACAGTCTCCCAATTCCAAGACTTTTCAGTGGGAGCCAGATTCCAGCTGCATTGAGAACCCAGGATGGAAATCAATAGGGAAGAGTCATTTACCTAAGAGTAATGTGTAAATCCAGGGCAAGCTGTACTTAAACTTGAGGAAGAACAAAGATTATAGTAAAACAAGCTAGATACAAAAGCTAGTTATATTTCATATTAATATGAAATCATTGTACCTAATTTATCAGTCAATTAATTGCTAAAATTTACCCTTTTTAAGATTGGAATATATTCAGTGACAAAGAGATGCTGGAGAATCTCTTGCAGCATATTTGGGCAAGATTAACTACTTCAGTTTTGTGGGGATTTTTTTTCATGCAAACCAGTATTGTAAGCTATGACTGTAGAAACTGAAGCATATTCTTTGTATGTTTTCTCAGAAGGAATACAAAGATGGGTGGCAGTTACTAAGGGTGCATTTCTCATGTCCAGGGGAATTAGCAGATATGAAGTAATGACACGTTATAGGTGTGTAAGTCCCTAATGCTTTCTGGAATCCCATTGAAAAGTGAAAAGCAGCTGAAGGCATGAAACAGGGATTATCTCCCTAACTCTGCCAAGCTTCTGAACAACCACAGCCAAATCATTCTCTTCCACAACTAAATGGGGACAGTCACTTCCTTAGTACAACACTTCAAATTTGCTGATGCAGTGCAGTGTAACAGTGCCAAGGTATTACTGCTACTGATATCATTAACTCTGAAAAGGGTGATAGGTTACTAATACTTTACATAGGTAGAACAGGCTTGTCCCCTTGCTGTTTGTGGTTTCTTTCTCAGTTATAAAGCTGGTTATTCTTCTTCCTACATATTTCTCCTTGTTTTTCTTCCTCCAAGCCTTGCCTCCTATTGTACAAACATTCAGAGATGATGACAGCCCTGATTTCATATAACAGATCAGCAATGAAGTCCTGTCCAGTTGTTTATCTAGCCCAGCTGAACTCTTGCAAGGCAGGTGAGCAGGATGGGATAACAAAAGGCCAAGCAGTGATGAACTGAATGGGTGTCACCTCTCAGTCACACCTTTTCAGCATGGGCTGGCCCTTGTGAATCTTGGCTATTTACTCTCAGCTGAAGCATTCTTGGAAGCAGACCTACAATCCTGAACAATCAGTTAACTGCTCCACTTCAGAGCTGGGGAAAAAAACCCACCAAGTTAATCATAAATCTTGCTTTTCATCATTGGTATTTTAAACTGCAAACTTGACTCCCTATCAAGTTTGTCCTGTCCTTGATTGCCTGTCTACAGAACCCAACCCATCAGAGTTCATCTACTGTCAACCTGAGCAGTCCCATTTCCAAAGAAAAGTTGCTCCTCTTCTGAGAACAGCACCACTGAGCCTTGTCCTCTGTGTCCCGCACCACTGACCTCAGTTTCAACTTGATACAATATCAGTTATCCAATAGGAAGCTCTGACTTCAGGAAAAAAAATCCAAAAAGACAACTCTGAACATTTTTATTCAACTTTTTTTTTTCCCCAAAACAGCTGTAGCACACACAAAAATGTCTGCTGCTCTCCAAAGTCTTCTGCCATTCCATTCTAAAAATAGCTTCTGTGCAATCAATCCCAATTGTTAAAGGGCTGGAGGAGCTGAGTGGAGGGCCTGGAGAGCTGCAATTAGTGCAGTAACTATAGCACTGAGTGTGTATCAATTAATGGCGCCCCACTACTGTTTCATAATACAAATAATTCAGGAAATGTAGCAAGACAGGAATTACTTCAGGAAATGTAGTTTATATGTTCATTATATAATTATTTATATTTCTGATAGATGTGGTTTCTCAGACAAATGATTTATTTATTTAAAGTATTGCTTAAATAGATCTTCAGTAAAGCATTTTTCTGTCTCAACCCCTTGATTCATTTCCATCTGTTTTCAATACACTCAGAAAAGTTTCATTTTTAAAATGATCAAGCTTTTTGGAATATAATGAGATATGAAACCACTAGTATGGGGAGGGGCCCAAGTAGGAAATCTTGTTCTGTTTTGGGGCTTTTTTGTTAATGACCCAGTTTTCTGAACTCAAGCCTTGAGCCTTTCCAGGCAGAACACTGCATTTTCTCACTAGGCAACTTGATGTTTTACTGCTTTTCAAAAATAATAACAGATCTTCCCATTTGTACTTATCCCAGAAACCTTGGCTCTGGAGGTGGTTTTATTGTAAGTCTTGTTCTAACGGGACTGCCTGCATGAATGAGGAAACTCTGGTGACTTGCAAGGCCCTTACGAAGTTTTAGAAACAAACCCAACTTGTTTAGAATAGAGAAAAAGGCTTTTTTTCAGTATATCATGTTTACTTGCAATGCTTCACTGTGTGTGATAAATTTAGTATCCTCTGGTTTGCTATTTTATTTTTTACTAAACTCAAGATAACCTGAACTGTTTCTGTGGTGAGGTTTTTTTGTTTTGGCTTCGTTTTTTTTCAAAATACAGGAAGTAATTTTCAGAGATGCTCAGCTTCAGCTTCACCCTGAAAATGTGAATGGCTCTGGGACTGTTGGGTGTCTGTGACAGTTCTGTATTATTAGCATTCTGTACTGAAATAAGGGCCTGGCTTTGCCACGTGTTGTAAAACATGCAATTACCACATGACTGAGCTTACAGTGCAGGAGTCAAGACAAAAGGAAGGGAACAGAAAGAGGTATTGCTCCTTACAGGGAGAAGCTGAAGGACAGAAGGAGGGTTTGTAAAATGACAAATCAAAGCAGAAGACACAGCTCCATCCTGATTTCAGGGTTCAGAAGAAAGACAGGTACTTTCAAGTACAACAGTAATATCCCTGTTTTCTGAATAAAGCTTAGAGCAGACATACTAAAAACTGACAGAAAAACTGGACAGCTTTTATTTGAATAACTCTTAGTTGAATTTTAACAGTTTTAGGGCACTATTTGTAAACATGATCACTGCTATATCTCAGTGCTTCAAAATGCTTTTTGACATGAACAGGTATTTTAAAGGGGGCAACTCTTCTGAGACAGCATATATTGCAGTTTCTATAACATGTTCTATTACATGTTATAAAGCATATAATCACATTTTCTCTAGGCTGTAAGGCTCTGTATGTAACTGCTCCTTCTGGAGAGAGCAGTGCCATAGCACCGAGGGCATTGGCACCTTCACTGCATAACAGAGAGAACATCATCAATCTCTCCCAGAGAAAAGCTCACTGCCTGTTTCTGCAGCTCTGCAGGCAAGAGATTGCTTTGCTTTAATTCAGATCACATTAATATTAAAGCTTTAATTTTAGAAGTTCATAATAAATTTATGTTTGTGTATCATTGCAAAATTAAAATTTGCAAATTGACATTATTAATACATTGTCTTTTTTTTTTCTAGAAGCTTTCACCCAAGAATGAAAATCCTTTAGTTGTTAGTGTTTTGTAACACTATTTCATTTCTGTTACAAAGTGAATTCTTAAGTAGTAATAAATTAGCTTATTAAATAAATATAAATATATGCAGTTGTATTTTCTATATGCTAGGTATAATTCTTATTTTTAAGTAAACAAATTTATCACACAGAAAAATACAAACTTGGTTTAGAATAATACAGTAAATATTTCCCAAATATGGTGGAGGAGGAAGTATCTGGAAAAAAGAAATTCAGTATTTTAAATATTTCTGGGGTTGTTACATTTTTATATACACTTCTAGCATATGAATCAGGAAATTGCCTTTTCCACTGTATTTAAATATGTTTTATGGTAAGATGAAAGTGAATACATTTTTCCCACCTTAGTTTCCTTAGTAAATTAAAATTTCATTTGCTGGGGATTTTTTGTTTGGTTGTTATTTGATAGTTTGTTGGTTTTCTTTTTTTTTTTTTAAAGAATGGGGTTTCTTTATAAACTAAAAATTAGAATATATAGTTTTGATTAGTAGACCTCCCCAGGTAATCTGTTAATTACAATTTACATTTGCAATCAATTATTTAACTGCATCTCAATTTTGAATGAAGTTTCTGACAAAGAGCTTCCCTAAATGCACATCCATGGGTGGCACAAGTATAGCATGTTATGGATATAGAAATCCAGGGCAGCAACCATGTCTGAGCAAAAGTTTATGCTCATATTCAGTGTGTGTATGGGTTTTATTTATTTATGGTCCTTAATAGGATATTTACTTCAGAAACCTAATCTGCTTTTTAAATCTTATTTAGGGTCCTGTTGGTGACTCCACCCATGGGCAGAACTCAGTCTCTGTTGTGGTCTCAGCACAATGCAGAATGGAATGGACACCCTGACTCTGAAGTGCTGCTGCAGCAGGGAAGCTCTGCAGAAATTACCCGAGACAAACAGGTGATTCTGCATCTTCTAGGTATGACAGAGAGAGGAAATACAGTTCCTGGTCCTCAGACTTTATGAGAAAAGAAATGAGAAATTCCCACCACGTTCTCAGGGCAGTCTTAAGATGTATTTGGCCTTTTAGCCTTTCCTTGGAAGTAATTTGTACTGTCACCACTGGAGCAGGTCATTTCAATGCACAGGTCATCACCCTTCCCCCAGAAATAGCAGTTCTCAGTGTTCCTAGAAGGCATCATTTGGGGATTTCACAAAAACTAACTGGCTGGATTCTTTCAAGGTACAGTAGGCAGGTCCCCTGGAGACTGAATGTAATAAATCTGTCCTTAGGTGTGACTGAATGCATCTTCTTGACAGCTTGTGACCTGCTGCTGAAGTAACTTCAAAATACTTTATTTCCTAAGGGAGACTCTACTCACACTAATTCACAAAATTTTCTAGCTTAGGAAGAAAGACTGTGGTTGACAAAGGAGTCAGTGGCTGCTCAGCCTGACTACTCTCCTCAGGCATGAATTAAGGTACTAGAGTATATGCCTGACAGCTGAGAGTCTTCAGTGAAAAACTGTTATCTTCCATTAAAACCAAAAAGTCAGCATTGAATTTTACTTGGTTGTTCTTTATATCCCCTGACTGAGGAAAAGAAGCATCTAATAAAACACTCAGTCACACTTACAACTTAATGCCACACTTCATGGAAGATAGACATTGTGTTTTTCTTGTCCCTGTGACATTTTGCCCTTAGACAAAAATGCAGCAATGAGATAGAGAAGACATACAAGGTTATGAGAATAGCAGAAGCTGTAGTTTAAAGAAATATGAAGGAGGAAAGAAAGGGCATTTGGCAATCAGAAAAATAAAAAGTTCCAGCTGGCAGATACTAAAACATTCAGATATCCTGTTAGAATCAGTATGAGTTTAGATTATTCTGTATGGGAGAAGTCATGAGAGACTTGTGTGAGAAAAACTCAGACGGCACAACTGGAATGACTGTCAGTCATGACTGGAGAAAAAGCTGAGTACAAAAAGATCTTTTATGGGGAGATGAATTTACACCATCAGGTGAAAGATGGTTGCATAAAAACATGATATAATTGCATAAATGAAATAGATTGCAAAGAGAGGAATAGCTGCATTTTAGTCTGGCAAGGAAAACAAAGGTGTCAGCTGACAAAGAGTAATAATAACTGTGATGGTTCACTATAACCTTGATGCCAACAGTTATTGGGCTGCACCATCAAATGGAAAAAAACGAAACCCACATCATTTCAATATATAAAAGAGACAGAAAGCATATGAGTAACTTTACACATACACGTTGTCGCTCCAAATTCAAATGGAATTACTCATGTGAATAAAACCAGTGATATGCATGAGCCTGCACAATGTAGCCTAGATACCAGAGCAAAAGAAGGACCAACTCTTTTGTCAGAAGCCTGAAAAAATGTTTTGCAAGCTGTTTTCATATTCAGACTCCAAATGACAGGGTCCGTTTTGGACTGGAGTCCAGCCTTCTGAAAAATTCTCACTCCCAGCTGACATGATCCAGTATTCATCCCAAGCCAGATGCACTTTGGCTTGGGTTTTGGATGGTTGCATTTCTTTGTTTGTCTTTTGCTCGATAGAAGGCATTTTGTGCTTTATGCTCTTTGACTGTGGAAAAGGGAATGAGCAAAAAGAGGGTGGTGAATCTCCTAAACTGGAAGCAGGCAGCAAGAGCTCTGGCAATTCCTACCACAGACCTCCTGCGCAGCATCGCGGAAGCGGCAGGTCCCTGTCCCCAGCGGTCTCCTGGCTGCTGAGCGCTGAGGGCGCTTCCTTCCTTTCATGCGCTTTCTTTCTTTTCGTACCTTTGAGTGAAAGCGACTTTGTGCACAGCTGCCCACAGCCCCGCCGCCCAGCAGTGCCGCGGTGTGCCCGGCCAGGCTGTGCCGGTGTTCCCCGGGCTGCTGGGCGTGCATGAGCGCTGCTCAGTGCCCTCAGCGCCTTTCCTCAGCGCCCTTCTCCCCCTGCGGCCCGGGCGCTGCTCCTCGGCGGGCCCGGGCCGGCTCTGGCTGCTGCAGGTGCCCCCTCAGGCCTCTGATCCCCACCACGGCTGGGCTTGTCCCCACCGAGAGGGGGCCAAGGAAAAGAAAAAAAAGGAAAAACAGCCTCTGAGCCGGCCGGGGCGGCAGGGGTGCACCAAGCCCGGCCGCGCCCGCTGCCGCCTCTCGGGCCCGCCCCAGGCACTGAGCCCGGCGGGGCAGCGCTGATCCGCGGGCGGCAGCGGCGCGCCCGTCCCCTACGGCCGGGAGCCCGCGGCAGCGCCCCCCGCCTCCCGGGGGCAGCAGCCGGGCGCCCCCGCCCTCCCCCGGCCTTACCCTCCCCTCCCCTGCCGCTGGCGAGCCCGGGGCTGGCGGAGGCGCGGCCGCTGCCCGGAGCCTGCGCGGCGCCGCCGGGGCTGCTCGGGGCCGCCCGCGCCGCGGGTGGGGACGCGCTCAGGGCCGAGCGGGCGGGTGCGGGTCCCGTCCCTGTCCCTGCGGCGGGGAGGCTGAGCCGAGGATGCGCGGGGTGCTGCGGGCTGCGTTCCTTGCGGGCGGAAAACGTCTCCTAGTCCTTAACTGCCCTGTTAGTCATGGGGAAAGTGCAAAATCTCGTTTCTGGCCTGAACGCAGCCAGAAGCAAACATCTCTATAACTTTTGGGGGTTTTTTCTGTGGTAGTGGCTGTGGGAAGGGGGAGGACGGAGAGCGGTGTTTGTTGGTGTGCTCCGTTTCAAGCCCTTTCAAGTCAGCGTTTAGCCAAAGATCCCTTTGCACGCTTCTCAGTGAGCCGCAGCCCCAGCGCTTGCTTGGACTTGTGTCCTTGGCTTTCCGTTGGGCTGCCACCGGCTCGCTTTTTTGCCTGTTTCTCGTTTACAGCTACATAAGGCTTCAGAAAACAGGAATGAAACTCCCCCACCCACACGTGCATCTATTTTCCATGCTGACATATTTCCCTGCTTTGAGGCGGAGGCTAAAGCTTTCCCCTAAGCATTGTTCCTAAAAAAAGAGTTACTTAGGTAGCTGCAAGTGAAGGCCGACAGATAGACCGGGTCCATAGCAATGCAAAGCATATGGTGTGGAGTATATAAATAATGCAAATACATTTGATTTTAATATATTATGTATATTGTATCTGACTATAGTAGTGATGTGCACTTCTGAACTTTTTTATTCTAGAACTCAGGTGTTATTAAGAGGCGAGGCCAGTCCAGAGCTACAGTGCAGCACTTTCTTCCAGCCTTAATTGTGTTCTCCTAGGGATTAAAAAAAACACCAACAACCCAACAACAAAACCCAAACCCCAAACCAAACCCACACATATTTCATAAAAAGAACTCTGAGATCATTAGCTAACATTTGGAAGTCCCTCAAATTAACATGCATGAAGGACTGTGGCCAAACTCCCACTGGCTCCCATAAAAGCAGTAATCAGTCCTTCAAGTAAGATTCTCCACAAAATAACACCCAGAAGCCCCTGCAGAAAGGATTGCCAATCTCACCATCTGACTAGATTAAAAACAGCAGTAACAATGTGATAATTGACAGAAGAAACTTCCCTGACAAGGAATGAATCAGTGTTTATTTTTAGCCTTTCCCCCAAAAGGCTTTATTTAAATGAAAGATTAGCTAATTATTTCCGTCGTTGTATTGTCCACACTAGAAACAGGAGGTGGCAGATCTGCACTTGTCTTTGGCTCTTCCTTTGAGGTCTGCACCCTGGAAGGGTGAGATTTTGCCAGTTGTCTTTTCTAGTCTGATCAAATATGAACAGTATGAAGGTTTCACTAAATTTAGACGCCCCCCAATCAATTTTTTTTTCCTGAGTAGAAAGCCCCAGCAAAGGTGTCAGAAAATGTAAATTGTGATTGTGTCCATATCCCACCTTGGCTCAAAGCTTCTCTTGCCAGCAAGTCATTAATCCTGTTGCTGCAACTGCCCACTGCAGCCTTTTGCACTGACAGAGCACTTGCATTCCAAGAAGATAATTTCCTTTCCCTGTGTACAGGAGCCAGCAGTAAAAATTTATCTAGGAGAAAGCAGCTTACCTAAGAAAAGACTAGAAAAATATTTGTTCTGTTTTACTGGTCAAATGTGAGGAAACTGTATTGATCCCTTAGGCACCAAGTAATATCTCTGTTTCTGATAATAAGCATTTGGGTTCTGCTTTTTTTGAAGGGAGGACTTATTTTTTCTGATTTTTTTTTTCTTCTTACATTTTTTTCTGATTTTTTTAATTAATTGTGGACTGCAGCATGGGTTTAATGAACAGAAAAATAATCAAACTGCTTTGAAAATGTCTGAGGATACTTTTTTTTTTGTTATTGACTTAACTGCTGTGGAATTAAGACAAGTAAATTACTCATTGTTTCATTCCACCACATATCCATAATATGATGATGGCTACAAAGCACACAAAGAGCTGATTTACCAGTCTCACTTTCCAGGTCTCAAAGCAATTGTACCACACAAAATTCATAAGTCAAATCGCATTAATTTTAGTCCTGGAGAATAAGTCTCATTTTCAGCATTTGAGTCTTTATTTTTCAGTGCAAAATGTTTGTGTATGTTTTTTTTCCACACTTGTTAATATTTCACACAATTTTGAATATTACTACTTTGGCCAGACCAATTCTAGGTAAAATACTTTTGTACTAATTTAGTGTATACTTTTCATTCTTGAACAGAGTGAAATGTGAAGTAGAAGTGATCATAAAAATGTGAAATTCTCAGTTTTATGTGCACCCCACTGATCTTTTTCAAAAGTTAGAGGGAGAAACTCTACTGTTGTTTTGCTCTTAGGAGCAGCCTGAACATTCAGCTGCCTGAACATTCAACTGCAAAAGATGCATCAAAATGGAATTTTTCCTAGAAAGAAAAGTATTGTTTTTTCCTGTTTCTGCATCTCCTAAAGAGACCTGGCAGAAAGGGATGCTCATTGGGATTGCAAGTATTTAACAGCAATGGTGCCTCCACAACCCCAGATAACTCAGTTCCTGTTCAGAAGATGCCTGTAATGCTAATGGGAGCATTGTATGAAATTATTTAATCTGTGGGCAATCGGGCCAAACAAATCCATGAATCATTCACAATCGTTCCTACACATCTGCATTGCAAGAGATACAAAGGAAAACATTACAGATGGGGGGAGGGTAAAACAGAGAATAAGGTAGATCAGTACAACTGGCATGAAATACATGGGGTCTTAACCAGAATTTATTTTATTGGCTACAAGCCAAGTCCAAAAAATAAGTGGTTAGAGCAGAATTTGAGCTCCTAAGTCTAAAACTGAGATAGTGGAAAAACCCCAGTGAGCTGTGTCTGACCTTGCATCACGCCTAGATTCCCAAACCACGTTTCCTGTTTATACAGGAGCAATATTCTGCTGTATAGAGCCTCTCTGTGTGCCTAGATCTGCACCAGTTCAACAGGGCTGAGCAGCTTGGCACTCTTTCATATCTCAGCTCAATCAGGAACTAAAAGCTTTATGTTGCTTTATTCAGTTCCCCAGAGAGGCTCAGTTCAAGAGGTAGTCCTCAAACCTCTCTAAAGGATGCCAATCAGACTGAGTCTTGACAACTGGAGCTGTACCTGTTCTCTCTAAAAGACATTTCTGTGATCTACTAGGGCAGGTAAAGCATTTATCCAGGAAGTGGAAGGTCTGAGTTCAGGGCCTGTTCTTTGCAGATCAGAGGTACCAGTAGCCATATTGATGTCTGGGTAAGTATTCACATGAAACCAGCCTCAAAGCTTGATCACTCACAGTCTCAGCTCCATCCCCTGCACAGGGCACTCCAGAGCAGGTGATGAAGCTCGGTACAAGGATGCTTAAATGAGCACTGGTGTGTTCCTCTCAGATCTGACTAATGCCATGCCAGCAGAGGGGGCTGAAAAGTAGCTGAGAGGGTGGTGGTAGTACCTCTGAATATAGCTGTGCCAGGGGCCTCCCCCTTCAGCATGTTCCTGCTGTTAAGGAAGCAAAGATCTACATACATCTAAACTATTTCAATATGGAAAGCTGATTTTTTTTTTAAAAAAAAAAAGAGGTAAATTATCAATTTTTAACAGAAATGTTCCTCTCAGCCTAGCAATAGCTACTCAGGAGTGTGAATTTGCAGCTAACAGGTTGGTAGATAGAAGCAGCACTGGCTGCTGGTCAACTCTCTGGGAATGCCTTCAGTGAATACAGGTTTGGGAATTACCACTGGATGGCAATCTTGTGCCACAGAGGCTGTAACCACCTGTGATTTTATTTGGCTGCAAACATAGACATTTTTTAAAGGCTTCCACTTCTTCCAAGCACCATCATAGGTACTCCATGTAAGGCATTTAGTTTAATTTAGAGTTGCACCAGCATAGCTGGGACAAGAATATGAACCAGATGCTGAGAAGTGATATTTTGACTGTTAATTCAATTATTAAAGTTTTGAACCATTTATGAGACATAAATACAAGGAGCAAGAGTAGAGGCTCTGGCCATGAAAGACCAAGAGCACCCAGTATCATACTCTGTTATTACAATCTACACTAAATTCTAATCACTGACCTTTAATGCCTAGTTACAAGCAAGTGATTTTGCCCTTAATACTGCTGTATTATACACAGTATTTAAAGGTACAAAAAATTTCTACTACGGCTGGCTTAAAACAAGAAGTTATCTGAGTTTTGAAAGTTAACATTTGAAGTCTTTGTTTTAAACTTTCCAGTCTATGTATTTAAAATGTTTGGAGAGTGTTTGAATAATTTCTAATCCCAAATATTATGTTACTATTTTGAAATATTTGAATAATGGCTCATTTTTTTTTACATAGCATAATAATTGTGTAAAAGTCAACATTTTTTTTGAGAAAGTATTTAGGTTTTTTGAAAAGGAATCAATTTTGGACTAAATCTGCATTGTTAAAAAGTGGTGATTTTTTCAGCTCTCTAGTGGAATAGAATCCTATTCCAAATAACTCTTTAGTAAAGATAACCCATTTGGTTTAATGTTCTTTGTGCTTGTTGTGTATCAATGGGGTGTATGAGAGAACACCAGGAAATTACTGCAAGTACATTTGAACATCAGGGAAATATCTTCCTTAAATTTGTGCTTCTGCTCCTTTTCTGTTGGTACTGATGGTGACACCTCTTTCCCATTAAGAGCTTCAGTTCCCCAACCCCAAACTTCACAGTACTCTGAACATGAGGAATATCTGACAAGTTCAAGAACTCCTTCAGTAAAGTCATCTTCCCTACCTTCCTTTTCACTAAAACTATCACAAGAGCTGGTAACCAATTTAAGCTGAGGTGTTTTCTATTTTGGGGCTGGTAGCATATCTCTGGTTTCAGCCAGGGAAGGAAGTGCTCAGAGTTTTATCACAGCCAGATCTTGTGATTTACTTGGCATAACTGGAAGAAGGAAACTATGTAAATATGGGCTAAAGCTTATTCTTGGGAAATGCACAGTTCCATGGACTTGAGATCTTTAATGTATATTTTTGGTTATTCCTTGCTGTCACTTCAGTTCTTTATTTGTAGTATGAGAATAATAATCCACAAATTCTGTGATGCTTGACAGAAGAGTTATTTCCATGGGCTAAACGTACTCAGAGGCAAACCTGTCAGGCTCAGGGTAAGAATGTTTCAGCACGCCTTTCCTTCCCTCCCTGGTTTTTAATTCTAAATTAAGTCAATTCTAAATTGCACTCAATTGACTGTAATGGCTGAATAACACAGCAACTTGAATATACTCAGAGAATAGGCTGGAAACTATTGTCTTCTCATATTTCTGCCCTTCTGTCTTTACACTTGATGCTGGGACTTTGAGCATTCCCAGTTGACAGGATAGTCTGCAATTCCAATTCACTTGGGTCTCACCCACTTTGGTGTATGTACCCTTGCCATTCACTGAATAGCTGATAGTTACTTTAATTTTTAAAATCTATTTTGTGGCAATTCCCCAGGTCTGTGTTCTTGTTTGTGGTTTCTATGTATTAGCTATTGTAGGTATTGGTAGTTGAGAGAGATGCTCTTAAAGAAAAGTTACAAGCTCTAGGAAGCATAAGTGGAGAACTGAGATCCAGGGAAATAAAGGGATTTGCCCAAGGTCACATGCAAGTTTTGTGGCACTGTTAATCTACCTGACCTGATTATCTAAGGCATGTAGGCACCAATGCGTATTTAGGTGCATGTATCAGCCCCAGGAATGCTAAACTGGAGAAGTTAGTTTGGGAAAATAAAGGGGGGGGAAAAAGAATAAAAGGCATGTTTGGCACTACTTGAAGACTTTTCAAGAAATTTCTACTTTCCCATTCTTTGAATACTTTGGAAATACATAAACGCTTGAGATCTGCATTTTAAAATGTTGTTTCAAGCTGGAATAGCATCTGTTAAATGCAGTTAAGAAACATCTGTTTTTCCATTCCTGGAACCCTGAGCTGAGGCAGCCGTTTTCCTGTCAGCTCTGCTGTGGAGCAAAATTGGTTCAATAGGTCATTCTGTTCTCTCCATTTCTTAGCTCTCAGTTTCCTATTAAAAAGATGGCCAACAGCATGAGTAAGCAGGAGGGGAAAGGAGATTCTGTGTAATGTGTGTATTGGCTTGTGGAAAAAAATCCATTTAGCTTCAGACTGAGTTAGATAACTGGTGAGAGCAGAGTTATTAAGCATTGCAATGAATACCAGGGATTATGTGGAGCTGTGAGATTTATTAGCCCCCAAATAGTTTATCTTTCATCAGTGGAAATAACAATCTGATACAAATCCCACTGAAACAAAACAACACTTCACACTGATGGTCACTGGGCTCTGGATCTGACCCTCTCTGGTATTGCTGATAGATGGCCTGGTGGAAACCGGTCACCAGTACACAATATATTGGTAGCAACTGTTGTTAACTCTGATCTGAACAGCTCCAGACTGGATGCAGCAATTGGAGGGCCAGCAATGGTTGTATATAACCATCTTTTCAACCATCACTCACTCCAGTGGAGTCAATCTGAGAACAGCTGGGAAGGAGAATCAGAAGAAGAGTTCAAAGGCCTCCTGTAGAGAAGACCAAAAGTATATTTTGTAGGTTTAAGTTCTTACATTCCCAGCTCTCTGTGCTTTGACAATGCCTTGGACAAACAAATACATTGTTGAGAACTGCATATTTTTTCCCTTCATCTTTTAAAAATAGGATCAAGACTCATAAAGGCATTTAGCTACTTATGCTCCCCCTGAAATAATCAGGCATTAAAAGCATGAATAACATTGAGATTGTGCACCATGATCTGATATTTAATTAGCAATGAAAATCTGTATCATTCAGTCAGTGGCATTAAAATTAGGTAACAAGTACACTGAGTTGGCAGAACCTCCTATATGTATCCTTACTGAAAAATGACAGCACTCCTGTTTTGAAAACAATTGGAAAAGGACATGTTGTGACCTTCTGTCATGAACATTTTGTTAACAAAAAAAAGCCAACAGGCCATTGGAGTCCTGTTTCTTATATGGATATAATTTGGCATCATTCACATTACTTAAAAAGCAAGACTAATCCAGAGGAAGGGTTTCTTCTTTTTTTTCCTTAGATGTGACCTTTCCCTTCCACTTTGTGAATTTAAAATACTGAGGAAGTGAGTCCTAATCGGAGGAAGAGTTTCCAAAACAGAATTGGAGATGCAGCACTTTCTGTGGCAGGGTCTTGAAAAGTGCTGATGGTATAAATTAACTGAGGGGAATCAGGAAACTTGTGAAAGGCAGATAGGGTGCAGGAAGGGAAAAGGGAGTTGAACAACTAGTGGGCAATTGCAAGCAGCTTCCTGACACCATTTACTTGGTGAAACATTTTGTTTCCTCCAGAGCAGTGTTTGACTTTGCTTTCATCATTGCCAGTGTAAGTCAAATGCTGTTATTTATGTCATGTCTGGCTTACATTGCCCAGCATTCACAGTCTGATACTGACGTGACCATTGCCTCACTAGACTGGAGTTATCTAAATCTACATGGTGATATGGTCCTTCCAAACCCCAACTAAACTACAGACAAATGTATGGTTTCATTAAATAAGACCTAGTCTGACTGCCATGAGAGACTATGCTATTTTACTTCATGAATGGCAAAAAAATAATAACATGTGAATATGAATAATGCTGTTGTCAATGTGTAGTTTGGGATGGAATGATGGTGGTTTCTGTGATGCCTGGGTTTCTGGTCCATTTTCCTAAATGCTATCTTCATCTGCTTTCTTCAGTCTCATCTGATTTTTGTATTTGCCATATATGCACTTTTTTTGTGCAAAAGGGGAGGCTCAGATTGAATATTAGGAATTTCTTCACTGAATGAGTTGTTAAGTTGGAGCAGTTTGTTCAGGGAAGTAGTGGAGTCACCATCCCTGGAAGTGTTCAAAAAACAGGTAGGCATTTTTGATGTGGTTTAGTGGGCATGGCCATACTTGTTTGAAGGCTGCACTTGATGATCTTGGAGGCCTTTTCCAACCTTGATGATTCTTGATTTTGTAATTTGTCTTAACACAGTTACTGTTGTTGTCTGTTTGGAGCACCAATATCTGGACCTGCTGTGACTCACAGAATCACACTCGGTGTGATTCAAAGGACCAGCACCTGTTACAGAAAAGTCCTGCATGATGTGAACACAAACGTGCTTCTGCACTGCTTGAGTTCCACCTGAGTCCTGCTTTTCCTCATGGATTGTCTCCCACCTGGAGCTTTACGTAGGAACGAGGGACATCTAGTGGCTCGACAGAACATGGCAAAAGAAGATGTTGTGCCCCAAAAGGTGCGTTGTTGTGCAAAGAAGACGGTTCAGTGTCAATTAAGCTAATGACTATCTGAGTAGTTGAAATGTAGTTTCAATATATGTAATTCCTTTAGCTAAGAGTCAAATAATCAGTGATGAATTTTATTTTTGTGTTTCTGTCTTCTTTGAAAAGATGGGCTGGCTTTGAAACTTACACAGGTTAAAAGTGTTCAGTACCTAATTTCAGGAGGACAAAACATCCTCTTGCACTAGGAGAAGCTGAGATACAGCATATGTGGATAAGAAACAGAAGCAAATCACACAACACATCTTATATATTTTTTGATCCCCTAAATGAACAGATTTATTTTATGCATGGGAATTCATGATGTGATTAATTAGACTTGGTGATACCTAATAGCTTTCAATGACAAGAAATGAATGTGCAGAGCAGTTAAATGGAACTTTTTTCTTTCTCTGCAGTGTGTTTCCTATTTTAATATTTAACAAATGAGTTTCTTTAACAAGCAACCCACTCTGAGTCATGTTTTCCTCTCTCCCTTTTGTTCTTATCCTAACCAGTAACTGCTTGTCATCCCAATAGCTTTTATTACAAGAAATGAGGTGCACTTAAGAGAAGCAAAAATATCTGCATTGAATTCTACACTGGTTTTGTGTTGTGAGCCCATTTGTGCTAGGTTTGCCATTCTGTCTTTTTCTAGTCTGTACAAAAATCTGGATGAAGTCTATTGTAATGCTTAGACCGGGCAGTGTTTGATCTCTCAACTTGCAATAACTAAAACTGAGAGACCAGAGTCAGGTAGTCAAGGATGTAATCTCTGAATGTGTCTTGTTCCCATCCTAACCCCACAAGAAAAACCAAATTCCACTGATGCAGACAGAGCTGGAGTATTTTGGCTGGGGCATATGACTAAAGAAGGCAGCCTACATATAAAGAGGGAGGCTTCTCTGCAAATGAGAGCAAATCATTGCCAAATATTAAGACAGATAATCTTCAGAGAGCAACAGGAGGCATTCTGTCTCACCTGAAATGCTGATAAAACCTGGAAGCCATGGGAGTGAGAGTAGACTGAGAAAAGACGAATGACTTGTTATTTTGCGAAGATGTGTAACGTGGGAAATTTTTTAAAAGAGTAAGGAGTGATGATTAAGAAAATCCTTTGCAAACCAAGAGGATTTTGTCTTCCCTTTCCCCTCTGAACAGACTAAACTAGAAGCTTGTAGGCATTGGTAGTTAAGCTAAGGAAGTCGTGAATAAGTAAGCAAATGGCTCTCCCAGCCCAGTTCCATGTGGAGCCCCTCTGAAGACCCTCTGCTAGGGGTCAGGGAGGTTTCTCAGTCTGTGTGTGTGCCATTAAAACGATATAGGAACAGTTATTTTAAAGTTACTCAGCTCGCATTAGAAGCTTGGAACACAGAAACTGGGTCCAGTGGTTTGGGCTGGTGTTGCTGGGGGTGGTTATTGGTTATTGTTTCATCAAGATACACTGGAAGCAGGAACTTTATTAATGTCCTACAATTAATGAGTAGTGGAGAGAATATGGCAGCAGAATGATCTTATAATCATTAAGATAAATGAAAATATTTCTTTACAGTGGGGTATTAGCAGGCTTTGTTTATGTGATTTAATCTGCAGGTTTTAAACTCCTGAAGTTTTAGCTGAACTAAGAGGAACAAAGTTATGTTGTTGAGGTCCCATTTATCTCCAGATTTCTTTCAACAACAGTTCATTGTAGAGAGAAGTTGCCATGAAGAGAGCTTTGAAAGATTTCTGTTTGAATCTCTAGTGAAGGCTACATTTAGGATGTGGCCCTGGAAATACCATGTTGCTGGCAACATTCAAACTAGTATTAGGAACATGTGAGCTGGAGTTGGTTTAGCTGGCAAGTAATTCTTTCTATTTCAGAAACTTCTGGGAAAGAATGGCAAAGCCAAGGTACACCTGACTATATATATGATCTATCCTGATGCAAGTGTTGTCAATGACCAGAACGAAGAAAAAGAAGCAGACTCGCTTTTTAACAAATATTTTTTAAATGCAAACTTCTTAAATCTCTACTTACCTTTACCACTGTGAGACTCTGGTTACCACATTACTACTTTACTGATGAAAGTAAATAGGGCAGTGCAAAATGCTTGTAAATAGGGCAGTGCAAAATGAACCTACAGTTACCTGAGTTTTAGAGATAATAATTTTCCTTGTGAAAAGATCTAGGAAAAATTAACAGCCCTGTACTGACCTCGGATGAGGTGAAAAGAACATGTTTTGGGGAAAGGTTGGAGTATGCCTTGGACAGATTTTGAGCAGAAAGGGTAAATGGGAGAGCTGAGACCCACTACCTGACATCCTTCACATGTAAACTCTGTTACAGTACTGGAAATCAGCCTAGCACTCCTCTGTTCTTACTTCTGTTGATGCTGAAGTGCCAACAGCAAAAAAGCTGTGACTGCTCCATTCAGCCTTCAACCCCCACTGCCCTGGTGCTTTGCCCCTGGCCCTGTGCAGGCATGGGTACATATTTACTGACTAATACAGGCACACACAAATTTCCATTGACTAATCTTCCTCTAGCAGGGTGAGTCATCACATTGGAAAGGTTGTTTCTGCTTGTTCTTTGTTCAGATTGAATCCAGTCAGAGTTCCAAAAAGGCCAGGCCAGTACCTTCAACACCTATGACCATCTCTGCTCTCCCATGGTAACGGAGGGAAGCTTTGAAGGATGTCTGTAGCTTCAAGATTTCTGAAGGGAAAGATCTTCCTTGGAAACTACTTTGAAAGGAGCTGGCAAAGTTCCTGGTAAGAACTTAGCCTTTTCTCCATCTGTCAAAACAAGGCATAATCCTTCCCTGCTTCACAACAGTCTTGGGAGGAATCATCAGTTAACATGTTTAAATCACTAAAAGTGATTTCCTATTATAAATCACCTAGGCTTCAGTTCTTATGAACAAACTCATCTCACCCTTCTTAAAGATCTTCTCCCTCTTTTCACACATCTGTATTCTTCTTTACATTCTGCTATTGCAAAGTGCAATAGCTGCTAGCACTGCTTTTATACACCTGAGAGCAGTTTTAACAATCACACTGTATTTTCCCGAACAATTAAATATTCAGCAAAAGAAAATAATTCTTCTTCAATTTCTGTTCTCCTTTTTATCAGTATTGGAAAATGCTTTCTACCTAATATTGCTGACTACTGAAATTTCTCATTACTGCTCCAACTCCTTGGTATTGTTATGAAGAAGAATATCTGCATATATCTATAAAGCATTTTTTAGTCCAGCAGTCTTTAAGAGAATTAACTGTGATTGAAACTGGAGTTATCTATAAAGAGTGCCCCTGTAGTGCCCCTGTATTAATATTATGTGTTGCCTATGTTTGCATGCTGCAGGACCTGTAGTTCTTTCTTCAAAAAGACAACTTTCTCTAGAACAGAACAGCAGCAGACCAAAAGATCAGCACTGTTTAAAATGTGAAGTACTATCCAACTGGAATTGCACAGGGTGCTAGGAGAGCAAAATGCTCTGGAAGCTCCTGCAATCAACTTCATGCCAGAACTGGCAAGATATTTTTAGCTATGACACACTCTTGAAGATTTATTTAGGGTTGTAAGAGGTACCCAAATCTGGGGGTGGTGACCACTTCAGTTATGGTCCTGCCTTGTCATCATCCAAGTTCTCCTCCCACACATGACCTTGCCTGACCTGTGAAGCAGTCCTTGCTTTTCTCTCTCACTGCCATGATTCCTTTTACTCCTGCTCATCAGTGTCTCTCCTACTATAAATGTTAAATCTTGGCTTTTCCTCATTTCCCCATGCTATAAATCACTTCCACCTCTTTCCCAAGCTCAAAACTTCTTCCCTATCCAGGTTTTCTACCAGATGCTGTATGTTAGCATAAGGAAACCTCTCACCCTTTATGTGTTACACTTCATATGGACTTCACAGTGAGGGTGGTCAAACCCTTAAACAGGATGCCCAGGGAGACTGGAATGTCCACCCTTGGAGATATTCACACCTAGACCAGGCAAAGTGCTAAGCAACCTGGCCTAACTTTGAAGCTCTGTTTTTAGCAGGTAAAGGATGAGGTTATCTCCAGTGATTCCTTTTAATCAAAATTATTTCATAATTCTAATTAAATCTTGAAGAGGAAGAAGGAGAATACGAGAATCTAAGAAAAATATGGTTTTCTGGCAAGAAGCAAAAGGAATGCAACAAAACAAAACAGAGCTGTGCAGAGTTATCCTGCTTCTCATGCTCGCACTGAAGTAACTCAGGATGCAATCAGAGAGATGCTAAAATCTGCAGAGAACCAAGAAGAGAATGAACACCAACATGTCTGTGGTTAACCAAGGCTTACTTCATCTGTTTGACCTCAAAGCCTGGTTAGAACTGAGCGTGTTGTCTTCAGAATATTCTCCTCTGAAATATTCCAAGGCACCATCTGTTTTATTTGCTGCAGATTCAGAGTAGGAGAATGATGCAGGCAGTACCCACCTCCTCAGAGCTTGGCTGAGCAGTGACCTGGGTGCTGCAGCCAGATGTTCACTGGAGATTAACCCCTTTGGGGCTGCAGAGGAGTAGGAGCACACCAGAGGTGCCCCTGCCCCCTTCATGGCAAGCAGCAGTTCCAGCTCTCTTGTCTTATGAACAATTCAAAGGTATGGTTTGCAGTCCAGGGTGTGAATACATGAAATGTCCAAATCAAATCCAGAGCTGTGACAATTGTTTGCTCTTTTAGGAAATCTCAGATCCAGGTGATCACCTCTTTAGGTTTCCTAGTACTAGTAAAAATCAAGGTGAGAGCAGAGAAACAAAATATACATGTAAACTCTGTCACAGTTTTTTTAGAAGGACTTCCCAAATTGTACAAAAATTAATGTATTAGTGATCTTAAATCACAGTCTTCCAACTCATAAACAATTTGAGAAGTCATTGCCCTCAGATCCTTCATTCCAGAGTACAAGTAGTTAAACAGTCCCCAGAATCTTTATGAAGAAAATGGTTCTGTGCTCTGGTTTATTTTACTACTGCTGCTGGTTTATTTGGGAGATGTATCACCACCGGATAAACGAGCATTGATAATACCAGCATCTGTTTAATAAATAATATATTATAAAGTATTGTTCTCTTACCCTCTTAAATGGAACAAGTTCCTGAAATTGAAAATCCACTAACAAAAGGTACAAATAGAACAAGAAATCTGGCAGCAAAATATTTCTTCTTTAACAATAGAGCTGCAAGAGCAACACCCTGTTGTGCAGCTCAGTACAAGTCCTGACAAATACTGAAACGTAGAATGCCTGATCCCTAAACTGATTTAATATGATAAGTTTAACATGATATGATGTCCTCAAAATCCCAGCCATTTAACTAAAAGCCAATACATTTATGAAAATTATTATAAACTATAATATCACTCACAGGTGGCGTTAATGTTGAGTCTGGGATGAGTTGCATAAACAAAAATCACTGGAAATTTTTAATACAAAAAGAAGAAATTTAAAAGCCAAGCACAATGACCACCATAACAGAGAATGCAGCAATTCCTAACACAGCATTAAAATGTTGCTTGCTTGAAATCTGGGCTAAATTTTTCTATGAGTGTGTTTTATGGGATTATAATAGAAACAAAATTATCCTGACAACTTGAAAGAAAAATGAGTGTCTTGGTAGATGAATTCATAAAGCTGGAAAGGACAAAGAAGCTTCCAGGCATGCAAATGCTGCTTCAGATCTGAAGTAAAAACAGAAAAAGCTAAATCCAGGTAAAGAACAATTGTGCTGAGTTAGGACATCTACTTTGCTTCAAATGCTTATTAATTTCTTTTTTAAAAGCTGTAGACAATGACCTGGTAAGTACATTTATAATAATATATCCCTGCAAATAATTTCTGAAGCAGACTTGCAATTAGAAAAGGTCTGAGGAGTAAAACTTAACCTGGCAAATCTGCACAAAATCACATTGACTTTTCATAAGAATTAAAATCCTGTTTGCTTACATTGCTTTAGAAAATATTAATTGGATTCCTGAATCACTTAGATGCTTTAGAAGATTTTACTTTTGCTGAGAAAGGCAATGAACAAGTCAGGATGCTGGCAAGGAGTGGATACACGTGGGTCCCTGTTGCTTACACAGACCCAGCTGTGGCTACAGACCCAGCTGTGTTGGGCCTGGGTATATTTGCCTCATCAGAGCCGGCTCAAAGCTTGAGCTCTGACAGAGGCAGCAGCAAGCATTGCTCTGAGGTGGCTCAGTTGTACTAGGTCTCCTAGGCTAGTCCTACTAATGATGAAAACATAGTTTTCTAACTTTATAATTTTTATTTATTGGAATGTTTCACTGGAAAAGGTAGGAGATGAATTAAAAAAGTAATTTTCTCTTATTGGCCATTCAGGATTTTTAAGCTGTTACTTTTTAAATTATCTACAACAGTTTCCTTGTTTTTAGAACGAGTGCATGATATCATATCCTGAGCCCTTCCCTTTTCTTGTAACTTTCTGAGGTACTAGGAGGCGTCCAGCTACAGTCATCATGAGGATTGGCCTGTAAAACTGCAGTGAAGCTCCTTCTGCCACCTCCTGCCTCCCTGATTCCTACTCCTGAAGAAACTGCTGCTCTAGGACAAAGGATCCTTTAAGCACAGTGAGTATCAGCTGAGAAAGCAACCAATTTATCCAGCTTGTAAAGTTGCATCAGAGAGCAATCACTGCTCTGTGTGCTTACATTTCTGCGTAGATTGGGACACAAAAGTAAACTCAAAACTTGCTGTCATTATTTGATACTGAAGTGGAGAAGGGAGTTCCCTGGCCCAGCTGGAGTGAGAAAAGGAACAGCAGTGACATGGGAGGCTCTCAGGGTGCAGAGATTGGATTAAAGGTGTGGGCTAGGTGTAGAAAAGCTACATGTATTGTGCCAGGCAACATACCTATTTGCTGTGGATGGACAGAGAGACAGGTAAAAAACAGCTGCTAAAATATATGTGCAAGTAGCTGTGCCCAAGCACATGGTACTGTATTCATGCTGGATGACAAGCACCTCTTGTTTATTCTTAATCTGGTTTCATATAAGGAATGTAGTAGTACTAGCTAGTAATAAGCAAAATAAAAGGAGAATAAAAGAAAGAGTTGTCTTCAGTAATCTTCACTCATCCCTAAAGCATGCAGGCCAAGTACACATTCACAGTGAGTCATTGACTCTTTTTAGTATAACTATAACCTGTGGTGGTGTTACTGCTGCATTTTTCCATCTTCATCTGTAGCTCTGAAATGTAGAGCTGAAGGTTCTGCTACCATGGGTGGAGAGCCTAAGGTTTTGTCTAGATGTCTCTGGCATGATAATTTAGTAGAAACTAGGTAAATATATAAATAATAAATTTATGATCATGATTTCTTATTATATTTAATATTTGTATAAGTAAGGTAGTATGATCCATGTTTCACAGCATAGAAAATGTTATAATGAAAGTAAATAAATGACATGCATTTATATCTACCAAATGAACTTGCAGAACTCCTTTATTAACCTAGAGAGTTGCTTTTAAAAGGATAGAGCATCTGAATTTTCCTGTGTCTGTTGTCCTCATAGAATACCAAGCACTTCATTCCAAGGTTGTAAAAGACTTATGACCATGTTTTACATAAAGGCCTCGATCTAGGATTAGCTGAAACCAACAGAAAGCAGCAGTGATATTTCTGTGAAGGCTTAAGATAACAATAACTGTCTTCAAAAAAAGTCCTTGGTGATGTGAGCAATTATAGAGGAAACACATAACCTCTGCATATGTCATTGATGACATTACTTTGTGTTTTTACTTTGCTCACTGTGGTTTTGATGAGCTCCTTCATGGGGGTCACAGCACAGTGTTATTAAAAACCATTGCTTTTTGTTGTCTGCTAAACTGCACTGTGAGGTAATAACTCCTTTTTGGTTAAAAAATTGCGGATGTAGTTAGTTTTATGATCGATCAAACCTGATATTTTCTATAACATAGCTATGATAAGAGTAGCAGGAGGCTAAAGATGTGCTGTGTGCTGCTCAGCCTCATTAGCATGGAGATTGCTGTACCAGAGATGACCACTGGAACACCTCCTCCAGGCTTCTGCCTCCCACAGTGACCTGATCCAGCTCAGTCGAGAGAGATCAGCTGTCAAATAGGCTTCACAGGTCATGTTTTACATGCCTTCCAATTAGTACTTTTACATGTCTACTGGTTAATAATTGTCTTGTACCTTGCAACATGACAGATTTGTAACTCTTTCATTTAATAGAATATCACAGTGGATGTTCATGTTTCCATAGAAATGTTTGTTTCTTGAATTCTCTGAGATCTTGGTTCCAACAAAGTTGTGTGGCCATGAGTTGAGTAAAAATTCTATTTTAGAAAAAACATTTATTTCCTTTCTCTGGATTTAAATCACTGCCATTCATTTCCATTGGATATAAAATTGCTTATACATCATAGAAAAAACTCAACTTAGCATTTCGATTGTGTGATCTACTGAAGAATAATATATTTTTATTTCTACTTATAGTTTGGTCTGTCTAGTTTGTGACAATGATTTTTTTCAACTTATAAACTTATTTCAAGGGCTTGACTCACAGTTTTAGAGTTCTAGAATATGTGATGTAGTCAGGCCACTAGGTTGGCCGCTTGCCCTAGATGAAGCCATGCTGAATATCTCAAATCTCCTCCCTGTCCCACATGTCCTTTCCTGATTTCTTACACCTGGGTATTGAGAGCTCTTTCACTCTATGGAAAATGTCTAGGTCTGCCAGCTCTGTTTTGCTCCTTTTTCTCTGAGGATGGTTATTGGGGGCTCCTTTTGCTAACTCCTTGAAGAGCTGGAAATTTTTTTCGCTTTAGTAGAATTCAGGGGCCTGACTTTACTCTTGACCTAACTCATATCCCTGGGGACTGGAAACTCCACCAGTGTGTGATCACAGCAGCCCAGGGTGCTGCCAATATTGATCTCACCAATTAGCTCACTTGTGTTGCTGACTAACAGGTCCAGTAGTTAATTATGTTGTTGTCATGCTTTAGAAATCCAAAGAAAAGAATGAATCAAATGAAAGAGATGTGTATTTTCCTTTACAGAAACTATCTGATTCTGCTCTTGTATCCTGTTTTTATACATCTTCAAAATAAATTTTCCAGCACCTTGCCTTTAAGACATGTTAGGTGCATAGCAAATGTTTAATTAAGTAATCCCACACAGCACTTGTGAGGCAGGCTCCTTCATTTTACAGGTGAGACAGAGTGAGGCAGTAAATTAAGTGACTTGCTTAATATCACACAGTGAGTCAGTGCTAATGCTGAAAATAGACTTTGTCTTCTGGTTCTTTTCCCTGTATTTTAATCATCAAAGTAGACTCAACTCTAAAGTTGAATAAACTCCTTAGTCTATTAAAATAATTGTTCTAAATTTTGCTTAATGTTTTAATCACCTAAGCAGTACTGAAATATTTACAAAAGTTTTCCTTGCTTAGGACCTTTTTGTCTTTCTTGTTCAGATGTTGCTTCAGGTTATTAGCTCAATATGTTTTGTTTACAGTGATCCTGAACTTCAAAAATATAATCTAGTGAATCTTGACAAAAAAAAAAAAAGAATGCACTTTAAAAATGCACTTAAAACTCAGAGCAATCTCCTTCAGTCAATATAACTTTTTTCATACTCTTGTGAGTATAGGGCTGTTCCACTCAATAATAGCCATAGCTTTAATTAATGGAGCACGCTGAACTTATTGGCCCACAGAAAGCAAAAGATAGACTGCTGGTTATGCTGTCATGACTAAATGAAAATGTATCCTGAAGCACAAAAGAGCAAACAGCATGTTAAGAAATATGTGCTTAGAAGTGCAGTCCTGAACTCCATGCTGGGTCATGTCTGAATAAACTGGTAGAGAAAGAGATGCCATCCTTGCAGACCTGTTTAAATTAACAGTACCCATGTTCAGGCTAATGAAATGCTCCTGCAGTTTTAGAGCTTTCCTGAGCACGGTCCACAGATTTGTTTATGCTGATAGGACATATATAAATTTTTCCAATCCTTGCCATGTTACTTGTTCAATAGTGTTCTTCAGCATAGGATAGAATAAATGGCCCAGAAAATATGTACTTAGGTATAAGACTTAAGAGAGGCTCAGGAAAGAGGAACGAGGGAATGATATTACTGTGGCTTGCTCCCTATTAAACCTGAGTTCAGACATAGCTGTCTGTTACACAGCCTTATACAATATTTTTAGTGTGGGTGAGACAAGCAGCAAAGGATGTGGTCAGCTCCAACATTTTTGTAAAGACTTTTGCCACATGTAACGAGTTTACATTTTACATTGTGATGTAGGCAGCCTTACAACTTAATTGAAATTTAACAACAAAATACCTTAAAAATTCAACTGCTTCATTGCTGAATGAAGCAGTTGCAAATTGAAGCATTGCTGCAAATAGAGCAAATTGAAGCATTGCTGCAAATAAAGCTCCTAGGTGGCAGAATCAGTCAGTAAGCATTGGCATGCTATATTTATAGAAACAACTCTAAAGTAATTTAACATGTTGTACTTGTAAAGAAGATTGTCACATCTTGCCTACTGAATTACAGGCTAGACAGAATGTTTCAGGTAAGATGCTAAGGAGAGATGTTCCAATAAGGACATTCTGTTTCCTCTTTGGGGTCAATACTTCTACTTTACCGTGTAGTTTTACTTTGGGGTTTATCTTCTTAAAATGTTAACTATGAGCATATTTTGCACTTTGCCACTTGGGCTGTCTAATCAGTGATCAGCTGTCCAAGATCCATCAAAGTACCACTCCAGCTTTGCTTTCTGTTTTTGTCAGAGAGTAAGAGGTTTTTCTCAGAGATTTCAGCAAATATCCTGAAGCCAAGTGATGAGCAGTTTGCAAGACAGCGCTGTGTCTGTGTACCGCTATCAGGGACAGAGATGCTGCCTTTCAAAAGGTTTTTGAAAAGCAGGCAGGAGTTGTTCAGTACACATTGGGTAAAGATAGTTTTGTGACTTTTATAGACTTTGAAACCAAACCCAAAAAAGCAATACAAATAACTGATTTTTTTTTTGCTAGCTCTTCATTTATGTCTCCTTTTATCTGTAGTTCCTACTATTAACCCATTGAGTGAAATGGTAATAGTGTTTGAGAAGTTGAAAACTTTAATCAAACATTAGGCAATATTTAAAAAAAAAAACAGGGTTCAAAATAAAATGCCCAGGTGTTCTCTTCCTGACTGGGAATAGGGAAAAGAATCTGGTCTGTGTGTCTGACCAAAACTAGCCAAACCAGTAGAAATTAAATACATGAACATTCAGTTCATGGGTAGAGATTCATTTTCATTAACAATTCAGCTAATAAGTATGAAAATGAGTCAGTGTGAGAAAAGCATTACTTGTGGATAATCTGAATGAGAATGGGGGATGCATAATACACTATCACATTTGAGAGGAGTTCTGACAAAACATGGGCCTTGAATTTTGGATGCAAAGAGTTATACTTGCTTCATCTATTATTGAAGAGAATAGATACAAGCCAGCTTCTATGATTAAGTAGATACTGTGCTTTTTTACATAATTAACATTATTTAAGATCCTGCTTTCAGAGAAGACCTCACTGTGTCCTGCCTACCTTGAATAATCGGATTATTGGTCACTGCTCCCTGACAGGTCTGTTGCAGCCCTGTTCTGTTGATTCAGCACAGAAAGCAAGCATTTCAAGAATGTCAGTTCTTCAAGTAGTGGGGATTATAGGCATGGTAACAGTACATGTTTGTGAAAGGTATATGCTGCCAGACTTCATTCCCCATGATGGCAAGAGGGAAACTGAGGTACAGCCACAGTGCTGCTCTGAAGAGTTCATATAGTTAATGTGTAATTCTTTAGATTTGATTCACAGAATTGAGAAAGCATTTGTGGTAATATGGTGCTTATACATGAGAGCCAGAAAATGAAAGGGAAAAGAAAGCGAAAAGAAATGCATAATGAGGGAGTTGGCCAGTTTATTTCCCAAGCTCTTCTACTGGCCAAAGCACAGTGAAAGGGGCAAAACTAAGCATTCAAGTTAAAAAAAAAAAAATCCAATAGGAGTTACCTTAAGCTCTAATAATTATAAAATATGGTGTTAGCAATGCAGACAAGGAAGATTTTTTTCTAACATTCCTTATTATGTGTTAACATGGCACCATAAAGGTCCAAGAACCTTGGATCATCACACAACTTGCAAAATACCCCTAGAATATTTTCTTGCTGAAACTAGGAACAGCGAGATGAGTACAAGCTGAAACTGTAAATATGGGAAAGACCTTCTCTGTTCAATAAAACAGGTGGTTTCTGCTGAAACTAGTTTTGCTTGAGGACTAATTTGTAGTTCCAAGTGTCTTTCAGTGCTGACAGCTGAAGAAGGTAGCTCGGGGCCAGATTGTAATAATGTTCACCCCTTGATCTAATGGGCGGATGTGTTTAATTAACCTTTGTTTCTGCAGAAGCCGACATTCTGGCAAGCTGTAGGAATGCTAAAGAAGGGAAATCTAAACTGCAATGAACCTAGGCATATTCTATATATCTAGTACTAGATAAAGAATGTTAATGTAGATAAATACTGTTTCCTAGGAGATAGATATATATATAAGCTATTTCTGTAAAAGAAATTTAACATGGATCCCCCTGTAGGACTAACCCTTATTAATTTCACAAGATCCAGCCATGATCCCATGCCCTTCAGACACTTGTCTCTTGTGTCTGGCACAGTTCTTCAATAGGTGGTCAGAAAAGCATGTATTTAAAATGAAAATATTCTGTTTAGTATCTCTTGGATGGAGTTAGACCTGACAGCCTCATTGCTTGTTCCATGTCCTCCAGTGACTTTTCCAGAGCTTGGACTGACCCTTCCCAGAGCTTCCTGTAAAGTGCAGATCTTAAGGTTTATAGCTAATTCTTCAGAAGGCTTATGGCAAGTCTAATGCAAAGCAGATATCCTTTGCATGAAATTGCTGAAGGCACTGATTTTTGCTTGAAAAACTAAAGCACTGTAGATTGCAATCATGCTAGCACATCAAACTCCCTGGCCACAATGTCCCTAATCTTACACTAAAAAATCACCAACTTTGTTGAGTGTTTTGAAAGAATGCAAATCAGAGCTTATTGTCTCTGACCTTCATCAGCTCTGCTGCCACAACAGCATCATTGTTTGCTATCTCCTCCCTTTAATAAGAGACACCCTGCATTCCTCTTACTTCCTTTCCATCCTAAATCTTTCCATCTGAGAGGCTTTTTAAAGCTCTGCTTTGTCATCTGGTTTTGCTACTACTGTGATCTAAATGCCAAACTTCTTCAGTCCTTCGTCTCAGTCAGCCAAGTCTCTGTTTTCACTTAAAAGGCATCTTATGAGCTTGAATGTTGGAAATTCCTTCTACTCTTGTAGTCTAACAAACAAGGTATATTCCAGCTGAAAGAAACATTTATGTTGCAGCATTATTCTTACTAAAACTATGGTGCAGCAACACAGTATCAATAGGAATCATAAATGGTACTTTTTCCACCTCAGCACTGTGACACAACTCTTTCCTTCATAATACTGTGCAGAAATCTCCACATTGTTACAGTACATAAGGACTAGTGCTAAGGGTGCAGTTAGATTACTAATTTACTGATCCCATGCTTTATCCACTGGGTTTCTGTTCCAGAATGAAGTGTTGTGACAACAAATGAGGTAACCAAGGAAAAATCAAACTGGCTACAGCTGTCAGAATTATGAGTTCAATATAATTCTTCAGCCTGTTCGTACTGGTCTCTGTTTGTTTCTAGTAAGGACTGATGACTCCAAAAGCCACAAACTGTGTGTGAATTTCTTGGGTGATGACAATTTCCTTTGTAATGTTGCCCAGTATCTGAGACTATCCTGATAGGGTTGTGTAGCCCTGCTGTGAGCAGTGTCCTATTGCAAAGAGAAGGTTTGCACAAAGACTGAGGATGGAATAAGTCTTTATGTCCAGATATAAACGGTGATCTCCAAAAGCTCTTAACACTGAGCACAGTCAGTGGATGCAGTCAGGCTGACACAGATGAATTTGAGATTCTTGACCAGCATGGTTCAAAATGCAGCCCTCTGGCCCAGTCTGGTCTGTAGGATCTTCTGTCTTGTTTGAAACACCTCTTCTATGGAAATTCCAACTAGCAAGCTGCTGCCTCCTCCTAAAGAGAAGGAAAGGAGTGAGGATTTTTCTCAGGATGAGCTGCTGCCTCATCCCAAAGAGAAGGAAATGTGGGCAAGGAGAGCACCCTAATACAGAGAAGTTGTTGCTGTGCTTCTGTCTGAATGATTGTGAGTGCTTGGACATGCAAAAGAAACACTCCTAGACAGCCTGCTGCCTTATCTCTTTGCTGAGCAGGTAGGAACAGCAGCACCTCTCCACCTGTGCTGTTCTCATTTGCTGCTTGTTGGGGGGTAGAGAGGAGGGATGGGACACAGAGTAGGGAGCAAGGGACAGTAATTTTCCCCTGCAGCCTGTTGCTCCACCCAGCCTTCCCCTCAAGCATGATTCACTGCCCAAGTATGACAGTGTGAATGGTAGGAGGTATGAAATCACAGTCCTGAGCTGCTATTGATTGTTGTCTCAGGCAAGCTAGCAGGGTCCCTCTCCAGATTTTGATCAATGGCAATTAATTATGTTTTTCCTCTTTGGAAGTGGTATACACTTCTTTCTTTTGTTAGCACGTCTGATAATGGCAGGGGATTTTTTCTGAAGGTAATCTTGGAACAAAACAGCAGCTCCAGGCACTCTGTAAGAAGCCAAATCCAAGGGAAGGGCGGAGCAAAGTTGCTATTTGATAATAGGAATAGTCTACAAGAAAGTTTCCTTATCTCTCTTCAATGCTTGTTTTTCAGAAAGTAGAAACTGTGATGAAAAGGCAGCAACTATTCTTCTCTGAATGTAAAATCTTTTCTGATAAGATTTCTGGAAGAACTTGCATTCAAATCTATCTTCATTCAAATCCTTCCTAAGATTCATTTCTTCCATAAGGTGTTTCTATGCTAATCCACTAGGCGTTGCTATTTACATCTTTAAAAGAAACACAGGACTTAATCTGGACTGATTGTAGAGTAAGAATGACTAAGTGCATGCATGTCCCATAGGAAAGCATAGTCTCTGGAAAGAATCTATTGCCTCCTGGCAGTAGTTCTTTATATTGTGTTTTAATTACTTATTGTGGATTATAATCTCCACAAGGAAGGGGCATTTGTCTTTAAGCATCATTTATGCCTTTTAAGGCATCATTTATGTCTGTAACTTTCTGTAATCACAGAAAATTCTGAGTTGGAAGGGACCATAAGGATCACTGAGTCCAACTTTTAAGTGAATGGCCCATATGGAGATCAAATCCATGATCTTGTTGCTATTAGCACCATACTCTGACCAGCTGAGCTAATAGTGAAGATCAAGAAGGAAACAAGAAGTAATTTTACAATACAAAGTAGCTCCATCTTGAATAGCTGTCAGATTCTACTCTGCCATCTCTGTGCATATCCAGATTTGGTGCTAAAGTCACTGGAATGGAATATGGTCATAACTCTTGAAACAGAGAGACTGAAGGGGAGAGGAGGCCAGTAATACTGCAGCTAATAGATTCATTCCCAGTATCTCAGACTATGCAGACATTAAATAAGGCTTAGTCAGCAGGACAAGCTGAGTCTGTGCTGCCTTGTGTTACAGGCTGCTAATATAGCTCAGAAGTGCACATCTGCTATGTAACAGTGTAAAAAGGTTCCCAAACCAGGCGCTATACTTTTGAGGTCACAGCTTCATGAAATTACATTTGGTCACATATTTAGGCTAGTATTTATTTGGGGTTGCATTAAATTCCTTCTCTAGCAGAACAGTAGCATTTTTTTCAGTGAAAACTTTGGGAAACTTCTGTGATTTACTCTGTGAAAAATTGCTTGGAGAGACTATTTCCTCTGAGTCATCACTGGGAAAATCCATTATTACAGAGGTGAAACATGTACTAGAATTGAAAGAAAATAACTACAAGTGTAGGTATTTTGAACATACTCAAATTTTTGTAGGTATATTGAACATACCCAAATCAGCTGATATTTCAAACCCAAAGGTGTCAAAACTATTGCTTTCCAAAATTGTAATTAATCTATATGTCCAAAATTTTACATTGCTATAATAATTATCATAATAAAGTTTATCATAATAAAGATTGGTCCTTCACAACCAAAATACTCACTACTAGATAAAACATGATGGTTATTTATACAACAGAGAAGAAAAAAAGAAATAAGATTATTGCATCCACCAGAAATGTCTGCACTCTCTATTTTTTAGCAGCATGTGGATATCTGCTCTGTACTCTGGCAAGGAAGCCCTGCCAGAAGAGGCATAGGATGTTGTAGAGGTAGCAAGCTTGGAGCCAGGAAGGAAGGCAATACTTCCTGACACTCGCTAGCAATCTCAGAGGAAGGACAGCATCCTGCCTAGTCATGCTAAATCAGCTAAAGAGGCCCTACTAACACAGCAAATCCCTTACCCATCCTTGCTGAAGCAGAAGGATATTCAGATTTGGTTAGGAAAAAGAAGCCATGATTTTGGATGTGGCTGTGCAAAGTACCTATTAAACTTTACTCTCCTACACTATGACTTTATAATTTGCTCAAGGAAGCTGTGAAATGAATAACCTGAGGGCTTACCTACCTTTGTTTCATCTCCCTTTATCAAGATTTAACAAGCACACTTTGTCAGTTTTCCTCTTTTTGTGCTATGCCTTGGCTTAAATATTTATACCATGTCCCATTCAAATTCTCAGCAGAGAACTTTCATTCTTTCAGCAGCACAGCTCCTGCAGGCCATTTGATAATTTGAGAAATTCAAATATTTAATGTGACTAAGTAGCAGAGTTTGAATAACAATGGTTTGTCTTTACACACAGAACTTCTATATCCCCTAAGCCAAGGTGAGTCCTTAGAGTTCAGCCTCTTGTGCCCTAATAGCCCTTCACTTCTTGTCTAGCAACTGCCAGTTCCACAGACATTTTGTAATAATAATGTTTCAAGAACCCATCACAGTCAATCACACAGTTTGTTTTAACTGTTTAGAAGTGGATTTCGTTGTCTTTTTAGACAATTGGTCACAAATGACAGCTTTAATGGAAGATTTAAAGCTGCCAACCTCATGAGGTGATTCCACATGAAGTTCTTATTAGCAACATAAAATTCCAAAAATACTTGTGAAACATTTGTTAAATAATATAAATTTAAATTGGTATGTGCTCAAACCATTGTAAGTAACAAGTTATACAGACTAGAATACATTAAAAAGAAAACAATCACCAAAAAAAACAAAACAAAAAAAAAAAAAAACCTTAGGAAAAACAAAGAAGAAAGGTGATATTAGGTGAATATATCTAAAATCTCAGACTATGTTTCATTACTATGACTCTTACCATTTATCAAGGACTTTCAAGCCAGTTCTGATATTTTGTCCCTTTGAGTTTGACTGTTACATTCTCAACTGTTGTGTTCTTACCTAAACTATCTCTCTTAAAAGTTTCTTTGTCCACATTATTTCTGGTTGGATTGGAATCAGCAAAGCAGAACATTTCCTGTCCTTGGTGGGATGAACCCACACTGGATATGAGGACACTGTGTCAGCACTAACAGGATGCAGACCAGGAAACACTGCATTTTATTAACAGGAACTAGAACAAGAGTGGCAAAGTTTTGGCAGAATTAGAATGAAATGGTTGTACATGGAACAGAGTAAGAGCTGGAACTAAAACATTTTTTTATATAACTAAAACAAGGCTGCCAGCAGACTGGTTTGGTAGATTTGGAATACATCAGGAGTATATGAGAAAAATGTTCATTCAAAACTTAGGGTTTGAATGAGAGCTCTGGCTGCCCAAATAACTGGAGCTGTGTCTCCAGCAGGCTGGAAAAGTCTGCTTTAGTGAATTGAGAATACAAATGAGTTATGTCCTGGAGCAATGAGCCATTGACATTCTCCTGAAAAATGAATAGTCAAAAGTTTGGAATTCACAGAAATGGAGTTAGAATTAATATTAGTCAATAAGAATAAAAACAGACTCAAAATCTCTGTGCTGGAACACAAAGCATGCTTCTCAGAGAACTAGAAATGCACATGGACCAAAATACAAATAGGAAATAGCTCTGTGGTGTGGATCTAAAATAAGATCAGGAGTAGCCACAAGTGTGGTGCCTTCTAATGTATCATAGCTCTGTCTGCTGCTCAGCACTTTCTAATCTGGACTAGCATGCTTTCACACCTCTTCTAGCAGTAACTTTAGAGTCTCTCCACAATCCAAACCTGTGACACATTTTTGAAATTTGCTAGATGGAGAAGGAATGTACATCTTAAAAAGATGACAGATTTTTATTGGTCGGCTTTAAAGGCTGGTCTTCCTCTTAATTATGGCTATATATTGAAAGAAGTCTCTAAAGAGATAGGTGAGCATGGTCCTCCTTTAGCTGACTGGAAAAGCACAAGTCTTATTTCTTCTGTAATTAAAAGAAACTTATATTTAGCTTGAGGGAGATGGAAACCATCTTTTTAGAGAAATAAATTTTACAGCCTTTTTAATTGTTGATTTGTGACCTTGAGATCTGTAAAACCAGGCAGTATCCTGCTTTATGACAGCTGCTTTTGTAACAACTGACATGGTAGGAGGGCAGCCCTTGTATTAAAAGGGCTTTTATTTTAGAAGAGAGAAGGTGAAATTGATGCTGTAGATGCAGCAACCAAGGACAAATAATGGCAATCACACCTTGTTTTTACACTTATTGCTTTTGGGAACTGACAGGAATGATTATTTTTGATTTATACCCATTCCTGAGAAGCAGACACAATAATAAGCAGGTAGTTCACCTGTGTCATGCAACAGCTATGTCAAAAGCCAACAGTTAAACTTCATGTCATAAGGATCTTGTGTGTGGAGTCACCTCATAAGGACAGCTTTAAACAAAGCTGGAAAATTCTGGGCATGAGACAGAGTGTTTCCCACACTGTTATCAAGCTGTTGAATAAATCTCATTTGCTTTTAAGTGGAATAGACTCCTGGATCTGAGATCTCCTAAGGCTCTCTGGAATCATATTATAATGATCCCTGACTTTTAATGCTGGTAATCAATTCTTCTAACGCAGGTAAAAGCTAAGTGAATCTTTTACTTCTATTTGCAAAATAGTTCTCCATCAGAAGTTTTGATTTTCTTTCCCCATGCTGAAATCTTTACCTGCTTCTACTTTTTAATTGCTGTGTTTGCATGACAAGAACTAAGAAATGAAACTTCCATAAGATATGTGGAACCTTAATGGCAGAAAAGCTAGCTATGTCTTAGTGAAACTGAAAACTTTTGTAAAATCTCTGGGCAAGAAATTATAAGAATTGTAAAGATGAGCTTAATTTAATAAAGTATTAAAGATGAGTCCTGAAGTTTAAGGAAATTTTAAATGCAAGTAGAATAGTGCTGCAACTCTTTCTTCCACGATTCAGACTGTATTTAGAAATACTAGCTTAGACCTATCTCCACTGATATACAACAAAGCAAGAAAGTGCAAATCAGCTAAGTGGAAAAGGAATTGAGTTTTACCATCTTTTCCTGAATTGAAAGTTTCCCAAGTTATCCCAAGAAAACCCTTGGAGAGGTGTAAGAAAAGCCACAAGGAAACTGTTTCTGAGCTAAGAAGTCAAAGAAGCCCAGCTGATCTAGACAAAGGATTCTTTACATGCTAAAGAGAGGGATTCAGCAGGTGGTCACATTGCTTAGGCTCTGTGAAAGGAAACTGAAAAGGCAGAACTACATCAAGCTGAATCTAGCATGGACGTGACATGACTGTTGCATTTTGCATCTGACATGATGGATATCTGCAGCCACAATGGTCAAATCCATGGCACTTTTGCTTTCCAAAGAGCATGAAGGACTGCTTTTTTTTTTTTTTTTTTTAAAGGATGAAGGAAGATTCCACATTAATTTTAATGCATTGTACGCTGCTTCCAGAGAATGGAAAAATAAGATTATGGGCCACCTCTCCACATTATGTGACCATTTCTCTAGTGATTAAATCTCTATCAATTGACATTTAGCATTTTGCAGGGGTTTTCACAGACAGGAATTAGGGGAAAAGCAGGCCTTGTACATCTTATGACCTGGTTATCATTCCATTTAAAATGTTAGTGAACTATTGCATAGAAAATGGAAAGCCTAAAAAAAGGCAAGAGTTATAAAGGGAATAACTGTAGTTATGTGAGCCAGATCAAACCAATTCATTTTCTGCTACTGAAAATCTGATCAGGAAAAATAGACTAAAGGTCTGTTGTTGCCCTTCAAGAAATCCAGCTTTAAGATAAAACTCATGCCTGAGTGCAGCAAATCAATTTTGAAAAGTCAGAGTTTGATTTATTGTTCCCTGAAAGGTTGCGTGAAGCTTCTTACTAAAGATCTCAAAGTTACACAAAGGTATTTTGTATGATTAAAGGCAATCATAGTTCTCAAGGACTTTTAGAAGATGCAGACATAGGTTTATTTTTCACTGTAATTTTTAGGGTTTCATTCTGAATAGATGGAACTTTTTGCATTAATTTGCTCAGCATTTGCATTACAAGACACACTGATTCAGCAGTAGTACAGGTGCAGATTTGCAGTAAATGATATACACAGATTCTGCTCTCATCTATTAAAATGTCAAAACAAGAAAACAAGATTTGAGAAAGCCAAGATATGACACTATTCAATAAACTGTAGTTATCAAAAAATGTCTGATGAAGCCATTCTTTGGTCATTCTGCTCTAGGCAAATCTGTAACACAACTTGCAAGGTCTTAAAGCACAGTCCTGCAATGGAAGGGGAAAGTCAGACTAAATTAAAGCAAATATTCACTGTTTCCCAGTAAACAGCTCCTTTTAGGCTGCAAATATGGAATGAATTTGGGATTTCAGTTATTTACTTTGAGGAGATTAGCCTAGGTAGAAGAGTGGGTGGATTTGCTTGTGACTACATAATGCAGTTTTCTTGTGCTACAAATCCAGTGGAGCAATGGATTCAGTGAATTTTGGGCACAAACAGTATTTCTGTCCCTTAAACACTATTTTAGTTGTGCAAAATCACAACAGCTTCAACTTTTAAATTAGAAATGTATATATACCCACATAGATATGCATCTCTCTCTCCCCTCAGAGGTTCTTCCCTCCTTATATTTCCCCTTTGCTTGCTCACTTTATCCACAGTATCAGGAATTCAACTCAGAACTTCCTGGCTCTTGGCAATTTTGTTAGCCTTCATTTTACTGTAGTGCTCCTGTTTTATTTTTTTTATGGTATTCCAGAAATAAATCATAATGAAATAACAAAACTTGAGGATTGAAGAGAAGCTTATGCTGTGGTTGTGAACTGAGAGTGTACTGTAGTTATTTTTTTGGCCAAGGTACACTGCTTTTGTAGACTGAGGATCCCACAAACCAGCACACCTCCTCCCAAGCTTTTCCAAAGGAATAGGAGATTTACTGTAAGTTGCATCAGAAGACAGAATGTAGTGGTGTTTAGTTTTTTTTTTAATTGACAATGTATTTTTTAATGAGTTAGCAGATTGAATATTGATTAAACCTATTAATATATTGAATCCCAATTTGCTACTAATGACGTAATTAGCTTCTAGCAATTAGTCTTTTCTAAAAAGTTAATCTCTGACTCTTCTGACAGATCCTAAGTGTGTGTTCCTGTTCACTGAAAAGATAAAAAACAATTCAGAAGCCCAAATGTTACAGGATACGAGGCATGCTTATTTTGAAATTGCTTTCCTTAATCCTCTCATGTAAAGCATATTGTGCTCTTATCAATTTAACATTGAAAAGAAGGAGGGGCTCTTTGTAGACTGTATTAGTAGAACTTGTGGACTGTAGACTTACCAACCACAAGTAACGCGTCTCTTCTAGAAAAGAATGCTGTATAAACTAACACAGGAACACTCAGCTCAGCAGTGAAAATTTCTCAAATGCAGCAGTATTATCATATGAGTGTATAATGTGCTGAACAAGCTCTCTAGTTGAGGACAATGTAATGCTATAATAATACAATACTTACATTAATGTATTCATAGGCACACAAACTTCCTCAAAAACTTCACTGGTGGAATAAGTTCCTACAGGATTACTACCCAGTTTACCCACTTTTTTAAGGCTTTCATCTCTGTGTTTAAATACAGGAATTAACAAACAGTGAAGTGTTATATGATGTAAATTTAGGGAGTAGTATCTGTAGCAAAGTGCAGCTGAAGAGGAATTTTTGTAGACAAAATTTGTAGCCACTTGTTTCACCATCCAAACCACTTCAAACAGAAATTCCAGAGGAGATTTTCCATTCAAGTTCCCATTTAGACCTTTTTAAATTAGACATTTCCCAGCACAATAGTGCAAAGTTATGTTGTAGGTGCAAGAAAAGTCTGATAGTTTTTAGCCAAGTCGTGTCAGAGTTTATTCTAGGAGGAGTGCCATTCTTGAATAGGTAAAATACTGTCATCATAAAAAACTGTGTTACAAAATTCAGTTGCCAGGATCTCTCTGCTAAGTTGCGAGATGCTTTCGAAAAAAAAACTTCTATTGCCACTTAAACAGTGAAGGGGCATCAAACCTTCCAAACATTTGCAAAAGATGTGATTAAACACGGAATAGGGAAAACTGCACTTCTAGTAATGAAGATAGTAGACTAAAAATTAAGGGCTCTCATGGTCAGAATATTTTTACATTAAAAAGTTTGGTTTAATTATCTGGTTTAATTTTCAGAAAGACATTTTAACCTCATTCTAAGTTACATCACCTTAATTAGAGATTGTAGACAGAAGTAAGTACTTAAAAATAATATAATTTTAATTGAAAATTCTTTTTCTTCCTGAAGTATTGCTCCCACACTGCTGGATGCTGGATGCTATAAAAGCCAGTAATTTTCATTATTAATGTAGTATATTTGTCAATATTTTAATCTGGAAAATTTGATTTAAAAATAAGGGGGACAAGATCTGTTAGCATGAATTTTTTTCTAGTATGCTCACACTACCTTCCAACAGAAGCTGTTCATCAAGGTAGCACTGTTCAACTCAGGGAGGTAAATCCTCAACTCTGTTAGCTGCTTATTATTCTAAAACAAAAATCTCCTGCCTTATCCATTTTTGTAATAGTTCATGTTTTTACCAAACTGGCTTCAGTGTGATCTGTGAGACATTAAGGCACACTTTCTACTCTACATTTAACAGGTAAAGCTTCACTTAATGTATCTGCTTCAGCAGTACACTTTAGGAAACATCAGCCAGCTGGAGGGAGTCCAAAGGGGAAGGAGAGTGACTGGCAGTTAGGAAACACGATCTACAAAAAACAGCTGCAAAATCAGGTGTTATTTGAAAGAGGAAAAGAACTATAAAGAGTGAAAAAAGTAATGATTTTTGACTATTTATCATACAGGTGCAAAAAAGGGGAAAAAAAAAATCTCATGGCTATGTCCAGTATAGAACTAATTAATACGCTTAATCTGCAGAAAGTGACAGGTAAGGTGAATGTTCTTGGGTTTTTTCCTTATGATAAAGTAGTCCAGTACTTTAAACAAACTGCAATGAAAATACCACTATCTTAGCTGCATTTTAAAAAATGGCATGCCAAAAATTATATATGTGTAACTGATCTTGGCTTTGGGCCATGGAACAACCTCTTCTAACTCTTTGTAGACCCTTTATTTTCTTTTGATTCTTGGCTATCAAGTTATTTACAATAAACTTAGCTCCTTCTGTAAAAGTTCCAAGATCAGGCCCTAAATCTGTCATGGTGTTGATAATCATGACGATCAGAAGTGTAACACTTGTAAAACTGGAATGTGAAATCCCTTACCTCACAAAATGTCAGTGAGAATCTCCTTAAAAATGACCTTGTGATATGATCCTGACAAATCCCAGCTGTATCTGAAATGGAAAGGTTATTTGACAGTGAACTTTATTTTAGTGTGGTGACTTCCGGCTGTTTGTAACAAAAATAAAGTGAATGGTACAGTCAAAACACCATAATCTCAAACAAGACCAAAACCGGAGTCATATTTCATTGCTTGTTTCAGATATATTTTAGTTTATTGCTTTATGTTTTTTGAATGCTGAAGTTCATAAATCATGGTGAGGTCAGCTGCATTCTCTTAAGTATACAAATAATCTGTAAAATGTACTTCTTGTTAGGCTATCCGTGCCCAAATAGAAAATCATCTTTGACTACTTTATTTTTAATATAGAACAAACTCTGTTTGAGGGCACACTATGTACATGTACCTCTTCTTACAAGTTATCTGAGCCTAGACTAACACTGGCAGCTGAACTCTGCACATGCAAAAAGCTGGGTATTTTGGGAACAATTGGGACATCACAGCATTCTAGATAACGCAGTGAGGGGGTGGTGTTTCTGTTCCCCAAGCATTCCTCTGGTTCCCCTATGAATACTATCAAGAATAACCAGGTGTGCAAATGGTGTAGGAAAAGAGCTAAATATCTGGGATTTACATTTTTCCCATCACCAGTTTCTGGAACTAACTTCAGCTAATTTCTATTTAGAACTGCTCAAAAGGGAAGCATAAGCCCTAATCTTTGCAAAGAAAAAATATTTACTGTTCAGTCATCCCACCACACTTACTCTTGTTTATGACTCTGGCAGTGACACGCACTGCCCTCTTACATTCTTAGTGGATTAGAAACTAAATATATGCATAAAATACTGTCCCCATCTCCAGGAATCTGCAGTTTAAAAGATGTTATGGTAGGATAAAGCAACAGCCAGAGACAAATTTTTCCATCTCAACTAAAATTTTACGTGTTTAGAAAGTGAAAGCAAATAGAATAAAATAAATGCAATATAAATGACAATGAAAAGGAATTTTCTCCCCTAAATTGTTCTATAGAATTTTTCTTCATAAAGTGCTGAAGCAAAAAATATATCGTAACCATGGAGATTATACCAGGCAACATGCATAATAATTCAAAATGTGGCATCACACAAATGTTCTTTGTCATGAGTGGATTACTACAGAGAAGTAGGTTTCCCCTAAACAATTTTCAGAAGCAGGGTAGATGTGGTTAATTTCTTAACCCTCTTTTTTGCAAGGGGAAAGTGGAAGTGTCAGCATTGTGGTATGTGCAGGAGAGTTGTATTGCATTCAGTTGGAAAAGACTCAGCTTCCCAGGTTCTTGGCAGTTTTTAATCATAGGTACAATTTGCTGAAAATGTTTGTCACATCAGAGCAATGAATCCACCACAATGCCCACATGGCATGAAAGATGTCCATGGAGACACAGTTACAGGATAAACAGTAAACAGTGCTAATGAATTTTTGCTTGGGTCTTCTTGGGTTTGTTCATGTGCTTTTAGGACCAGATACAAATGTCAAGAATCTATATTAAAACCCATTCCTGTTTAATCCTAGAAATACCACGAACTGGCTAATTTAAGTGTTAGCTGTAAAACAGGATTCCTTCACGTTTGGCAGTATTTTTTTCTGTTTATTCTTTCATTGTGTGGATGGTATCAAATAGCTCTCAGTCTGCCAGCTTCTAGTGCAGGATGAATATTGGTGCAGTTCTGATACAATCTAAAAGGCAAAGAATTGCTGTAATCAGAACCTTTCATAATACCTTAATTTCATAATACCTTAATTTCATAATTTCACTTTTCCACAGAAGGAATTAACTAAAATCTGGTGGTTTGCAGTTTGAGTTAGGAAGACAAACTGATGATGATGTAAGAATGATGTAAATCCTGTTGACTTACAAACAACATAGAAAATGTTGTTTCATTGAAAAGAGGAAAAATTCAGAAGATACTTCCTTTTTATGCAGTCCTGAAGTACTCAGCTGTTTCTCAGAACCACACTACTTTTTTTTCTGCCTCTGCAACTCCTTTTTTCCAATTCCTGGCATTTTTTCCTGACTCTGAAATTACAGATTTTAGTAAATCTCTTTCAAATTCCTCCTCCATGGTATTTAGCTTTGGCAATAGGCCATTGTTTCACCTATCACTTTTTTAAGGATGAATTTTTTTTGCATTTATTTTAAGTGACAGGCCTTTTTTATGCTCTCCAACTTGAAAATGCAATTTCACCCAGCCATCAGTGGATAGAGCTAGAATGTAATTAATTCTTTCCCTTTCTCTTCTGCAGGAGAACACATAGAAGCCCAGTGTGAAAGCAGGAGTTAACAGTTACTTAACATATTACTTCTGTCCCAGAGGAGCTGAACCCCTCAGATATCAGTGTAATCATAATTTCCATTGTTTCCCAAAGTGGGTGTTATCGTGAAAAGCATATTTTTTCAGAAGGAATAATTTTACCCAACATATTCACTCTTAAATTTAGTGAGTGGAATTCAAATAGGTCAACATTGAAGCCTAGAAAAATTAAGCAAATTAAAGCAATGAGAAAAGGTATGTTTTCTTTTGTAGCTGGCAAGATAACACACCTGGGAATGAATCACACACCTGTGTGATTAGTAACACACCTGTGTGGTGAATCACACACCTGTGGGATTAGTAACATTGAGATGGCCAGACACAATTTGGATTTGAGAACGGATAAAGACTTGAAATAATCACAGTAAATACAGCAATAGCCATTACTTTATTTTCCTGAGCAGTGAAAACTGCTCTGTGCTGCACACACGTGACAGCATTGCAGCTCAATGATTTAATAAAGCACTCAGCACTCCCGACCCGTATGAGCCAAGTGAGGGACACTTCCACTCCTTTGCATTCTGACTTCAGATTTAATTTCTGCATCTGTTGGTAGAACTTGCACTAAAATATGTGATTTATTTAAGACAGACTTCTTCTCTTACCCCTGCACTCGGCTCTGGTGAGGCCACACCTCACTCAAATCCTGTGTCTCGTCCAGGGAAGACATTGAGGTGCTGGAGCGAATCCAGAGAAGGGCAGCGAAGCTGGTGGAGGGTCTGGAGCACAGGTCCTGTGAGGAGCGGCTGGGGGGGTTTAGCCTGGAGAAAAGGAGGCTCAAGGGGAACTTTCTCGCTCTCTACAACTCCCTGATAGGGGGCTGTAGCCATGTGGGGGTCGGGCTCTTCTCCCAGGCAGCCAGGGACAGCATGAGGAAAACACAGCCTCAAGTGGGCCAGGTGAGGTTTGGGTGGGACATCAGGAGGAAATGCTTCACAGAAAGGGTGATTGGATATTGGAATGGGCTGCCCAGGGAGGTGCTGAACTCACCGTCTCTGGAGGTGTTTAAGGAGAAGACTGGACGTGGTACTCAGTGACATGGTCTAATTGACGTAGTTGTGTTTAGTCATAGACTGGACTCGATGATCTCAAAGGTCTTTTCCGACCTAAATGACTGTGACTCTTTTGGGTCAAACCGAGCCGGCGGGGCTCGGCACAGAGCTCGGGGGGCACAGACGGAGGCGGCCGAGGGTCGGACAGCCCCTCAGGCCGCTGCGTTTGCAGCACCAGCCCCTCTCACGGCTGGGCCCGCCCCTCACAGCCCCCGCCAGCCCCGCCCCAAAGCTGATTGGTTCGTGAGCGCCACGTGACCAGCGGGCGGGCGCGCGCTCGCGGGGAGCAGGGCCCGGCGGGAGCGGCGCCGGCGAGGGCGGAAGTGCGCGGCGGGGGCGCGCGGGCGGCGGTGCTGCCCCCTCAATGAGAGCCGGGGCGCGGCGGCTGCGGGAGCAGCGGGGCCGGGGGGCACAGCCGAGACGGGAGCCGGGCTGGAGCCGCCGTGCTGAGCCGGGCCTTAGCCCCCAGGTGAGAGTGAGCAGCGGCTTCGGGATCCCCCCCACCCCAAACCCGGGCCGGTGGGGGCCTCCGCCGTCCCGGCCCCGCGCCCTCGGTGAAGGTAGGCGGGAGTCGCCGGCTCCTGGCCGCAGCCTGGGGACGTGGCTGAGCTCCCCCGTCTCGGCGCTCTGCGGAGAGGGAGGGAAGGAAGGTGTCAGCGGCGGTGCGGGGCAGCCCCTCTCTCCCGGGTGTGTCGGGCGAGGAGAGCCCTACGGCTTCTGCCCGGAGGTTCCTCGGCCCTGGGAGAGCACCGGGGCTGGGCGCGGGCAGAGCGGGGCAGCCGGTGACCGTCGGGCCTGTGCGGGAGCCGCAGTGAGAGGCGAGAGGCCCCGCTGGTGGATTCGGCCGCTCCTGCGGCTCCCGGTGGCGCCGGGCTGAGCTGGAGCCGGGGTCCGCCGTGGCTCCTGTCCACAAGTGGGACGTGGCGGAGGGAGAGGGCGAGGAGGAGCTGGCCTTGAGCGTTAGTGCAGGCTGCCCTGCCTGCTCTTGGTGCCGTCGGATAAGTGATAACGTTTCGTCTGCGGGAGATAAACAGAGGGGTTGGGATGCTGGCGGTCTTAGTTGAGCCAGAAGTTCCTGGCTAGTGTTGTTTTATCGGGTATGTTCTCTCTCTGCCCGTCTTTATCCTCCCCGCAGCCTTACCGGTGTAGCTCTTGTAGGAAGGAAGGGTGGTGCCTGAGTGTGACCTTACCTGCAGAAGGGCAGGGAGGCAGGTGAGACAAAGCGGCCCAGTCATGTTTCCTGAACAGCTGGTGCAGGCCTAACCCGGTCATTCTGCTGCAGCCCTGTTGAATCGATTCTGTTCTGAGAGCAGGAGACAGTCTTGACTATGCCTGTGCGTTTTCATGGTGGAAGGGAACAAGGAGACTGCACCTGCACAAGGAGCAGCCTTGCCATTGTCAAAGCTGAAGTCTGCAGTCTGAGTAGTTTTGGTTTTTGCTTTTTTTTAACTGTTCTAACATTACTTCTCCTTGTTTCTCTTCTGAGGGACAGGGAGGTGCCTGTCCTCATCCTCAGAGGTACATGATTTTCAAGAAAAGATGTATTTTTTTTCTTAATGTCTTAAATACTCCATGCCCCGATCCTCCCCCTCCCACCCCCCAATTAAAGTTGTTAAAGTGAGAGTAGGAACTAACAAATCAGAACCAGACTTGTGGTTCTTGGAAGTGATTTGCTTGAAGGCCAAAAATTTTTGTTATAGAGAATTTAATAGTACCAGTTCAATCTTCCTTGACAATAGCATCTTTGCACTTATTCATGCATAGCAGACTTGCTAGAATAATTTCAACTACTTGGATTTTTGCTTATGATCAGATGATACCAACTTACTTATGGTGAAATATTTTGCATTTCTTTCCTGTATTAAATGCTTCATTTAAAAATAAAATAGCCCTTAGACTAGTCCTGTAAACAAGTTTCCTGTGTTAGACTTTTAGTAGTAAATTGTTTATTTTCACTTCTTTTGAAGTAAGCCAACTTGATTCTGTTTTGCATGCCTGAAAGAAAGTGAAAATGACCTATTTTTGCTAGTGTTACGTATATACTGCAGAGGAATTTCTAGTCTAAAGATTTTGGTGGAATGCTTTACAAAAGCTCTTAACTGAAAGCTTAATTTGACCAGACAATATCCTTTCTTGGCTATCCTTTAAAACTCTCAAACTTGTCTCTAATTGTCAGTGCAGTGGTACTGGAGATCTCAGTAGAAGAGCAGTTGAGGCATTTTGATCAAATCAAGTCAGTAATGATGGGACACTGCCTGGACCACTTGGAAGTGTACACTGAAATCCTGGATGGTTTATAGTTTCTGTCATCTAATGCCTCATTTGGACTCAAAGTTTTTTCAGCTGCTTAATTGATTTTGCACCTACTGTTGTTTGACCCAATGCTGGATAAAATTACTTGCTTCTCTAGGAACTTTTGGGGTCCAAGCTTCACACGGAGCAAAATTGTCCTGTGAATGGAGCAGAAATGGCCACATGAAACAGTGGAACAAGCTCTAGCATCATGGTTTGGTAATCTGGTTCATAGTTTGTTCTTGTCCTGTAAACCTGTTCACTTTCCTTGCAAGTGGATAATTGCACAGTGACTCAATCATTTCCTACTAACTAGATTCAAGCTCCATGTGACTGATTAAATGAATTGCTTTCTATTACACAACGGATTCATGTGAATTAATAGCCTCTCTTAGCAGGGGCACTGAGGGAGCCTGTTTCTCATGACAGCTGTGCAGGCACTAAGCACCCATGGGAGTGCAAGTGCACACTGGTATCAATCAGTAGGTGTCTTGTGCCTCTTGCTGTAGCAAGCAATTTGGGGTAGCAGTAGTGGTGTCCAGGGGTTTGAGTGAAAGGCAGTGGCTGGGGAGGCCACAGAAGTGGAGAAATGTAGGTGCTTGTTGCTTTTCATTGCCTGGGTGCCTGACTTCAAGTAACTTTGCATGGCTCACTTGGGAGATGTGCTGATCCTAATTATCAACCAGGTTATATAGCAATTTATATTCTCAAACTCATTCTGTGTTGAGTTGGAAATACTCTCCTACTGATAAAAACCTGCAGATTTTAGGTTTTCTCTTTTCATCCACCTTTGAGTCCCATGTCTCTGCTAACTTGTTCTGCATCACTGTCAAGCAGTGGTGATAAGATTCCATTGCTTGTTGCCTGCTATTGCTTGGAGCAGCAAGGTCAACAAACTGTCTTGGTTGTTTCACTCTCCTAGTGGTAATAGTCAATTTTGTGGCTTTTGTTGTATGATACAGTTGATGCTTGCTTCTTGATAAGAGGTTCAGAACATGTATTTTAAAAGTCCTTGCTAATAGCTGCTGTAGGGCAATCATTTTGTTGGTAGCTCTTTTAGCTCATTAAACAGAACTAACCAACTTCCTCTGTGCCTGCCCCAGAAATATCAAGTTGTCTTGTCATTTAAGCAAGATAAGTCTGCATAACTCGTGCTTTATCTCTTCATGTTCTCCCAAATACTGCTTTAATAGTAATATTGCAGGATCTGTTTTGTCTCTTGTGCTTGAGATGTGCAAATGTGTTTTTCAAGACCTGTCAAAATGAAAGTCATGGAGTCTTGTAATGTGAGAATGTTATTTAGGCTGATGTGTAAGTAGCTGCTCGATTCTTTATGGTAACAAAGTGCTTGCTTAGAACTTCAACTATTTTCTGTGGAACCTTGAGCCCAAAGCCCTCCTTGCTGAAGCTGTTGACAAAGGAATAATGGTTGATTACACGAATATGAGACTTAATGGAAATGCAGTCCTGACTAGGAATCTTTGCTGGATCACAAGTCGAAGACCGAAAAAATCAGTTCTGGGATTATAAGCATTTGTTAAAGACTTAATCCTGTCAGCCGTTACTTTGTGAATTAGTGTTGCTGTCAGTTGAAGTGATTAGTGTGAAATGTTTTAGGCCACTAATAATGCAGCGAAACTGGAGTTTTTAATATGTTCTTCTTAAATTTGGAATGTGTCAAAACTAATCTGAAGGCAAAGCATAGAACTGGAAAGCTGCGAACATGCTGAGTTAAGCAGATGCTGTGATTTCTCTGGTTTCTAGCTCTTTCTGTATATATTTTTACCTGCAGTGATAGATGATTTTTCAGAAGAGTACTGGAGACTTAGACCTAGCCCCTATTTTGGGCATGGTAGATGGATATATTAAAGAATGTTTCCAGCTTGGATTTAATATTGATGACTTCTTTTTTTTCCTAGCTGATGGTTTGAATCACAGGTTTAACAGAGGAAAGAATCCCACTTTATAGACAAGATTGTTATAGAGTACTGTATTACAGGTTTATACTTAACATGACAAAGCGCTTTAAAACATTATTTGTAGGAATTATCTACCTGAACCCTGGAATTCATTCTGCAGAACAAACACTAAAGGACTAAAGTGGCTTATTTTGTTTTGTTTTGTTTTTTGGTGGTTTTGTTTGTTTGTGTTTTGTTTTCTTTTGTTTTGTTTTTTTTCTGTTTAGTAGGTGTTTTATAAGGATAGGGCTACCCTGCTCCAGAAGATGCTGTCTTGGGTACCAGTCTAAAGCAGACATTTAACAAGTGAGGTAGTTTTAGATCAAGTTGCATACCTGTTGCCTCAGCTTTCCAGAAAAGAGGTGGTTTTGCTAACTGGGAAAGCTGCTCCCTGATTAAAATGAATTAATTATAAAGTACGTAGTGATCTGTGATACAGCCTTTCCACAAAACTGCTGCTGCAGTAAGAAACTCCTCTCCATGATGGTACTCTTCTGCTATTTAGTGTTCTTGGCTTACTGTGAGATCTCATTTTGGGTAGGTAAGGAATTCTCATTAGTGTACTCACCAAGAAGTCTCACTGACTGACTTTTATGGCAGCTTTCTGCTTTTATCTACCATGTCATAAAATGGAATAGCCAAGAAATTTAAAGAAATGGTGTTTCAAAAGACAGCACTAGTTTCAAGCACACATTCCAGTCTTTCTTTGCACTTTATCATGTTTTAAAACACAGTTTAAGAATCAATTTTTTAAACAATTCTGCAGGCATTGGAAATTTAAAGTTTGTCTTATAAGGCAAACTAAATTCAAAGTAGGCTTTATTGGTTAAATCTGTTCTGAAGTTTTAATGGAAGGAAACTAATTAAAAAAATTATTAGGCAGACCAGTTGGTGGTGATACTGTGCATCTTTATAGTATTAGATAAAGTTCCTAATAAAGTGTTAGTCATGATGGATTTGCTTTAAGTTTTCTAGCTCTGCTGTACTGCTTGTGCAAGTTGAAAAATGGGCCTCCCCACAGATAAGATTTGTAGCAACTGCATTGCTGGGCACAGACTTGACTTAAAGTTGCTGAGGCTGAAGACACTTGTGGAGACTGCCTAGTCCAGTGCTCCAGCTGACTGCTACTCCTGACCCATAAGCTGGCTCATGATCATCCCTAGGCAGAGCTTTGTGCACTCCAGCTTTTCTGATGGGAAAGACAGCTCTCCTGCCTTGCTCTGTCCTAAGGAGCCTGTGGCCATCCACACAGCAGCACTGCAGCCATGAGAGCTATCCCAGCTCATCTCTGTGGTCCCAGGGATGTTCTAGCCCCTGCAGCTACACACAGACCCCAACATCTCCAGCTCATTCCCTGTACTGCATGCATTAATGTATGGAAGCACACCCTGTTGTGCTGATTTCCCAGGAAAGGCACGAGCTCTGGGATGAGCTGGCTGTGTATCAGAGTAGTAGATTTTTTATTCTGGTTAAGTGCTCTGCAGAGATAGGAAATGTCTCCAGGAGCACACAAGAATAAATGTTTATATTCTGCACTAGTTCTGTATGTTCATGTGACCTGTCATTTGCTAGGTCATAAAGGGAAGTGTCCTGAGCTAAATGTGTCCTAATTTTCTGTGTTGAAGTCAAGTGGTTCTGAGTTAATAGTCTGCCACCCAAACCCAGAGTTACCAAGCATGTTATATTGTGCCACTCTTAATTCTACAGCACTCTGGAGGTTGTGTTGAAGAGCACACATTTGGCTGTAAAAGTTTTTTATAGTGGTAGGCGCAGCACTCTATGAGGAGACCAAGGATAGTGCTTCTCCCATAAGTAAAGCTCTCCACAGCTTTTTAGTCTTCTTAACTCTAAGAATACTTAAATTGCGTAAGACCCCTGTACTGGTGTCATAATCCAGTTCCCATTTGAAGATAGAAATACTGCTTTTGGCTTTGATGTAAAGTATATGAATGCAGAAGTCTGAAAAACTGTCTATCATTGAAAACATTTGCTCCTAGTCCAGTAGAAAGGCAGCTTCTTGCATGTACAGAATACCTTGGTTTGTATGGTATTCTCTACCTCACTGGGGAAACTGGAGTAAAGAAATCTTTTTAAAGATGACTTAACACAGCAGCTGAATTATGGATGCTAAATGTCACTATTGTTGTTTTGTGTGATGTAAATGCATTGATTGAAAGATGGAGGAAAAGGTTCAGTGCTTGACACTTGAGTGATGTTGCCTGATTGAGGGAGCTTAGTGACTCACTGTATACATCTGTAAACCCTGCAGTGAAGTCAGTGAAGTGCTTAAAATAGTGGAAGTACCTTCACAGGCCATAGGAAGGTGATCCCTGAGTGCTCCTAGGGAGCTGGGATTCAGAGCTCAGGGTGGGGGATTATTACTTGCCTATCTGCATCAAATGTGGTCTCAGCAGTGGCTTGCATTTCCCCAAATGGAGATGTGAGCATGAGATACTAACTTCAGTTTGCTAGCAAGGAATGTAATTGTGTGGGCAGAGACAGTTGCTTCTGCGGGTATTACCTGAATAATGTTTGGACTTGTGACTTATCCCAGACATCCAGTTCACTAGGGAAGCATGATCTAGTGAGGTGAATCCTTTGGGGAAGCAACAGTAGCAGCTTGTGGTCTGTCTGCAGTGTCTGGTGCCGTGTTTGTGAGACCAGTGTGCTGGGTCTGACAGCCCCAGGACTGGGTAGCAGTAGTGAGAGCTGCTGCAACTCTGTACCACACTTCTGGGTGAATGGGCATTTGTTGGAGTTTGTGAAATCAGTGGTGATGACTTTCTTGTGGAATATATAGCTGCAGCTTTTTCACTGAAGCAACTGAAACATGTTGTAACCTCGTACTGAGGTAAAATTTTGGTTATTTTGGGCTCTAGAGTTCCACTTAAGACACTGATTGTGTGACCTGACATGTTTGACTTGGCTGTTGTATTTGTTAGGCTCTTGGAGATCCAGTTAAAAATTGGTGTGAGATTAGCTATCTGAAACATGTCACCACTGTCTCTTAGTGGTTTGGTGGACTTTGTGTATGCTGTGTATCTAAGATGGACATGTTTCTGCATGGGTGAGCTTCCAAAGGAAGTGTAGTTGAAATACACTTTGCAAGTCAGTGGGAGTGAGGCTGTTGAGCAAGTCTGTTGCCTGAGTGTCACTTTTCTGGTATGAGCCAAATTAACTAGTGTGAACAGTGCTGTCATAATTCACCCTGAGTAATTAGGCAACTAGACTGTTATCACCACAGTGACAAACTCTTAGCATAGTAATACTGATTAATGGTATTAACTCAGTCTTTGTGCTTGTAGAAGAATTCTGACAGGTTTTCTAGCAAGATCTTGCAGGGTAAGAGCAACATGGTAGATCCCTCTCTGCTGTCGTCTGTCTGCAATGTGTTTTCTGGGTGTTTAATATTAGACTTGGAGGCTTTCTGAAAGTACTTGGAGAGGTCTGGCTAGATATCTCCCTACAGAAGAAGTGGTTTTAGCTGTAAAGGCACTCATGTCTTATGACTTTGACTCCAGGTAACACTGTCTTGCCGAAATAAAGATTATATTCTGTCTGGTGCTACATACGCCCTACTAGCTGCTCTGTACTGAGTAATAATGAAAGTCATGTGGAGAGTGGTTTCTTACTTATTTCCCCATAATACTCTACGTAACTATGATGTTTGCATGCTATCTGTGCAACAATGAGGCAGTTATTACAACTGTGCTGCCTACATGCAATGACAATCTCTTGATACTGTTGATACCTGGCTATTAAGAGCATTTGCTTTATAGCATGACATTTGAAACTTTATTTACTTATATATAGATGTATGTGATTTTTTTCAGGGCAGTGGGAGAGGGTGCCTTAAAAGCACTATTGGAGGGAAGTCCTTTTTCTTCTCTGAGCTACTGCTCACAAACAAGTTACTTGGCTGTTTTTCTTTCACTCTGATGGAATTCTAAAAATAAACAGTCAATCAAATCCAAGCAAACAACAACAACAAAAAAATCCCCCCCAAAAAACCCTGAACAAACAAATTCAGATACTTAAGTTCCTTAGGAGCAGGGATATGTTTGCTTATATTTAACTTCAGCCTAAGATCTGAGTTTTAAAGGGTTGCTTTAAAGTGCTGCTTTTCTGAGCAATGGATCAGACTGATTCTTTCCTGTGACTAAATCTTTGAAGGTTGCAACCTTGCTACAGACTTGGACAGGATTTAGTTCCAGTTTTTCTTAGACATCAAGATTATTCTTAGCAAGGTTATTGGCATGAGATTACTGCTTATGCATAAGGTAATATCTATTTGTAATGAGTAATCTAGAATGGTCCTGTACTGAATGATGTGAGAGGGTATATATTTAAGAATTTCATCTAGTAAGTAAATGTAAGTTAAATGCTGTCAGATTTGCTTTCCAAGCTGCATGGATGCATCTCTGAAAACTTGTAAGAGTTAAGCTGTGCTTGGCAAGGACGGAGGGGATTGTGGGGAATGTGAGTATATACAGGTATTGTGTACTTAAAATGGATCACTGTTGTGGTGGTCCAGATCTAAACAGAGCCTTGAAAGATGGAATTATCCAAGTCTAGCTATAACCTGTTGGAAAGAGCAGCATGCTAGACTTTGTAGGTTGCAAGGACAATGATCAGTTAAAGGAGCAGTGCACCTGGGTGTCTCTTGTTCTTCCTGTTCTACATAATAACTGTTGGTGCCAAAAAATAGTTTGTATACTAAGTCCACTCTTCTCAAAATCACTTGATCTTATTAAACTTTTTTAGTCTAAGTGAAGAGCTGGAGATGGCTTTGCATGCAAATGTGTGGAACAGTGAAAAGTAAGCCAGTATGGAGACCAGGGTCGCTAGTAGGGATTCTTAATCCTAGTTGGCTGGTATCCAGTGGCTGGATGTCTGATGCTATTGATACTGTTGGAATATTTTAGTGTGATATCTGTGTCCTCTTCATGCATGCAGAGAGGGCTCCTGATCACAACTACATTAAAAATACTGGTTTTATACTCCCTGTGATATTTTCCAGATGAGCAAGTCTTAGGGACTCTCCTGCAGTACAAGTTCATCTCACAGTCTGCAGTCTTTCTTATTATGGAAGCTAATACTCCAGTCTGATTATTTTGATGAAAAACAATTCTGAATTGAAATGGCTCTGCAATCTGTGCTTATAATTTCCCCAGCCTTGTAGGAGATGGAGAGCAAAAATGACCTGGCTTCAGGTTCTGGTTTAACCTTTAACTGCTTTAACAAAGTGAACTTGCTAGTCCTGGTCTTGCTTCATGTGTCTGTTAGCAGTGTATATGTAGCTCCTGCCTGAGCATATTTGTGACAGCCAATATCTGTAAGTGTACACATAATTCTGGGGGATTTAGGCAGGATTAGTAACTAATAATAATTGTCTGAAACTAGTGTCATGTAGCTTTCAGTGTGTCAAATAAATGTATTTATTCTTAGTTTTTGCCTGTAAGATTTAGGGGCATAGTTGTTGCCACTTTGAATAAGAATAAAGCCTATATAAAGAGGTTAGATCCCTTCATGTGTACAGAGTAAAGTAGTTCCTTGCTTTAAATTCTTACTTCTCATCCTGATATTATAAAGTATTAAGTTTTCAAAATCTGTTTTGAGTTTCCTTTCCAGTGCCCTTATTGTGGCAACTGCAAGTCTACTAGTAGATCTTGGGAAGAGAAAAAGCCTGATTACCAAAAGCAAATCTGGGGTTTGGGTTTCACTCCAGTGCTCAGCCTGGCCACTGAGCAGAGTGGTGGCTGCCCCTTGTCTGGGGAGTGAATTGTGATCAGGACCAGGGCATTGCCCTGTTTCTGCAGCAGTATAAGCAACTGCTTGGCTGCTAAACCTTCTTTGGCCTTAGCTGTACAAACTCCCTTCACATCAGCACTGAGGCATGTGTGGCCTTGCAGATGTGAGTGGCAGGCCCAGTGGGCTGTGCTGAATGGCTCTGCTGCAGGAGGAGATGGGCTGGAACAGCCAGGGGCAAGAGAGAGGGGCCTGAGGGACAGGGGATAGTGATGGCAGCATTGGGTGATATAGATGGGAACTGCAAAAGTACCCCAGTGTGCTCTGGAAGGCATCTCAAGCTGAATGAATTCTTTGATCCAATTAAACATGGCTCAGAAAAATCTATAAGCGCAACTGAGAAGGTAGAAATGTCCAGCTTTACATAGGGAAGGATATGAGGATATCCCAAGCAGGAATTTCTACCAAGCACATCATGATCTCTGTTTAGCTTGGAAACCATTAACTGAATATATGCCAAGAGTAAGATATTAGCACAGCAAAAGAGGACAGAGTAGCATTTGTAATTTTTCAGCCTGCATGTCCTAAAATTTTCAGTGGCATTAAATATGCCACTTAATCTCAAATGGGTTTTTTTAGTTGAATTACCAGTTGGAGCATTTACAGTCCATTGAAATCTAATGAAATTTCAGTACTTAAATATTTTCTAGGTAACCTCAGAATGGCTGAGGAGCTCTTACAGTTCATAGCTCAGTGAGATTGTTAATTAGTTTTGTGATCCAGGGAATTTCTGTGACTGCATTCTTATGGGCATATCACAGAACCAAATACTTCAAAGCCTCTAATTCATATTCTGATAAATGAGGATCACTAAAATACCGTTGCAAAACCTTACTCTTTCTGTGCTGGCTTTTGATGACATCATATTTAAGTCTTTATAATAGGTTGAATACCCAGATTTTCCTTTAAAAGTAGGTATCTGAAGGGTTTAACAAAGCTCCTCTGTCAAGCTATTGGGCTAAGGGTTTCTAGAATCCTGTTTAAAAATCCAAAGAATGGCTGCTTTCAGTGGCAGGATAGCAATGAAAAGAAATGTCCAAAGATATCAGCTGCACAGCAAGAGAACAAGGGCTGATCTCAGCAATTTTGAGCTTAGAGCTTTATTTCAGTTTTAAATCTTAAACTGAATGGAAGAACTAGCAGCAATTCCAATTAAAGCCTTTGGAGGGTCTCAGATTCTTTTATTACAGCAGCAGAATATTTATTGGAAAGCAGGTAGACTTAGTGAAGCTTCTCCTTTTTTTTTTTTCCTCATGTACTTGGATGAACTGTAGCAAAGTTTCTTGTGAAGTGACAAGAGTGTTTTTCTTTAAGTGTTCTGCAGCTGTGGTCATCTTAATGCATGTGAAATAAACAGGGATCTGAAAGTGTGGTCTGATTTGAAATACATGTAGTTATTCAGTCATAGTCTTTGAATCTTGGTATTAGGTAAACCAGTCCTGTTTGTAAACTGTGTTCTGAGCAGTTTTGCTGTTTAGGTTGAGGAGAGGGTGGAGAAAAAGCCGTTTACTCAGGTGTTTATAAACAATTGCCTTGAAGTGCTCAGTTTCAAGAATGACACAACATTGTGCAGGGGGCTTTAGTTAACCTGCAGGAATTGTAATCTAAACAGATAAGGGAAGGCTGAAATAGCTGGTGAGTTTAGGGTTAGATATCTTACATTGAAGGTGGCATGGTTTGATTAGTCCTGGCCCAGTGGAGATCTTCAGAAGTCTAAATCAAAACAGCTGATTAGTAACTCCTATGGTTTGAATTTTAGATTCTGTGCTTCATGTGGGCAGCCTGTGGCTGGTGTAACCTTCCTTTCTTGATCTGAAGAGCATCTTTAACCAGCATCACAAAGCTCCTATTGTGCATAAGGCTGTGTGCTACCTATTGTAGAATAAATGCAGCGTTATCAAGTCAGTGGCTTAATCCTTATATTTGAAAACAAATGAAACAGGTAATTACTTCTATTTTCTTGAAGAAGAAAGACTGCTAGAAAAAGTTTATTCTTTGTTTGTGAAGTTTATGCCTTGCTAGACGTGGCATCTGTCTAGCAGTTTATTTCAAAGCAGGGTGAATGGTAACCAGAAGGAGCCACCTCCCTACCTCACTTCCCCAAATAAACTTTGAGAAGGTTTGGGGTGTGGTGGGTATTTTGGTTGGCTGGTTGGGGGGTTTTTTTTGTTTGTTTGGTTTTTTTTGTTTTTGTTTTGTTTTGGTTTTTTTTAACAGCTTATGACACTTAGCATGTGAAGTTCAACATGGTGTCATTAAACCCGAGGGTAAAGTGACAGATGGAAATTAAATAGATTGACTGACTGCCCAATGGATTACTTCTTGTCCTGTCAGAGGAAGGTGAATCTTGCTGGAAAGTAAACTGTGCCGAAAAACCAAGTAAAGAGCAGTAGGGGAGAGGAGGCATTTTACCACAGCATTAGGTGTCTTGTCTGGACACCTACTCAGAGTGTGCTCTTCAGCATATGCAATAAGACCCTTTGCCTTAAATCTGTGCTCCTTGAATGGAAGGGACCTGAGTAAAAGCAACTGCAGTTGTCACAGGTTCTTCTAGACACTGCTCCTTTTTTTGAGAAGTGGTTGAATTTCCCAAGACTTGTTTTTCTGTGAACAGATGAGTTAATGTCAGTGTCTTGACTGCCTCAAGGATGCCTAATGTACAGAATAGGAAGAAAATTCATCCTTGCCTACTCAGAGATATCAGAGGAGAGAGCTTCCACTTATGTTAATAGATTTTGGGGTTTTTTACTTTTTTTAACCTCAAGGAACTGTTAGATGTGAGCTTTGAACCATGTTGTGTAAACTGTTTCTTGGGCTGCAGAAGTGGAGATAAAAATAAACAAACAGTTGGCTACAATGCTTTCTCTTGTTATTTCATTAGAATATTCCCATTATAGTCTCACCATGCCCCTTTCTGAAGCAGTGATGTGCTGTCAGCCTGTTCTGTAAGCACTGGTGCTTCTGCACTGATACTGACTGTGTTAATCCTGTGTCACACTGCTTCAGCCTTGCCTTGTCCTCTGTTCTTGCCTCCTCACTGCCTGGCTGTTCTGGAGCATGGCCCCCTCTGATGCCACCAGAGAGGAGCTGCTTTGTGTGCAGCTTCTGGGACTAGTGCACACTGCACAGGGTCTGTGTTGTGAGCATACTGCTGCATTCACAGGGTCCCTGTAGTCCTGATCCTCCCAAATATTGGAGTGGCACCTGGAACAGCTCTGCAGGGAAGATCAAGTGCTTTGGCCATGAAGAGCTTTAGATGCAATCAAACTAAATTTTTATGCTATTGGGTGGATTTTGTTTAATATTATACTTTGATTATGAATCAGGTAATAGTGTAAGGCTGACTTGCAGTTTCTACAAGCCATTGTTGGGGTGGAACAGAGAAGGAAGGATTGAAATATTGTCTCCACTTACCTTTATGATGAACTCAAGCTTGTTGGTATTTTTCCTAAAATACAACTATTAATTTACCATGACCATGTAAAGATGTGGTATTTGTATTGACAGAAAGAAAAGTCTTTTCCCTTGCTATTAGTAAATTATGCCTTTATTGCTGTTGCATAGCACAGTGGACTTAGCGCTGCTGCTGCCTATTACATATTCCTGTTTGTGATGGCAGAAAAATGTCTAATTTGAAAACTTTGTATTAGATAGTACAATGTTAGGATGTCTGATAAAAGAATACACACAGGTTAAATACAGTCACAACTATATGAAAAGTAGCTAAGGGTCACACTCCAGAAAGCAGCTTATCTACTACTGTGAAAGCCAGGCAACTCTTGAGCTAGGACAAAACAGCATTCTCTACAATTTAAGAGCAGGCTGTGTTATTTCTAGAACACTTAAAAGTCCCTGAACTATCTCATTGTGTGGCCAATCTGTAGCTCTTGTTTCTTGGGTATTTATGTCCAAGCAAGCTGAATTCTGATTTACCATTTGTAGACCATGTGGACAATAGGCAAAGCAACTACTTCTGGAGTTCAGGTGCTACCTGTTGTGGTTTTACACATTCCCTTGGCAGGGAAATGTTCTCTTCCTCTCTTGTCTCTCTGTGGCAATGGCTGAATTCACTGTCCCCAGCAAATATATGTTTGTGCTGTACAGGGAGAACCTATGCAGAAATAGGAATTGTCACACCCCATTTCTGTACTAAGGAGTGGATGAGGGAGCTGATGTATAACATAATAGAGAAGATTACCAGAGGAAAATATCTGTCTTCACTTACCCATGTTTATCCCAGAATGAGCACTTAAAGATGATTAATTTGCATTGCTGTACTAAATGTATGTAGCAAACAGGTGTGAGTAAAAAAACTCTGCATGGAAAAGTACTGCTGCTCAGATGTTTGAAAATGCTGTCCTGAGGGCACTTCTTGATTGTTGGCATGTTTGTTCTTGTATGCATGAGTCAATGAGAGCTTAGTTTGATTTGTTGCTTTTCAGAATATCAAGTCATGACAAGGGGAAAAAAATAGTCACTATCAGTGTACTCTAAGAGCAATTGTCCAGACTGGTCATGGAATTGTCAGTCTCAGAACACAGGGCACAAAAACTGGATTGCTTGGAGCAAACTGCTTTCAGGGAGAGGTTTGGACTGGGCAGTGTCCAAAGGTCCCTTTCCAAGCTAAATAATCCTATGGCATGTTTGTAGGCTGATGATCCCTTAGTCTCTTGCTAATTTTGTTTAGGCCAGCTGGTTGTCCTGAAGCTTTTTCCAGTATACTACTGAGTAACTTCTACTGTTGGCCTCGTGTTTCCATTCAGTAGTACTTGCTGATGTGGCAGTTGCAGTGTTTTTCTAGAGTAATTGTGTCTAGGTAAATTTGAGACTCCTGGAAGGTCCATTGCTTCTGTGCTTCTGGAATCAAGTGTGCTGCTGTAAATCAAGGCTGGTACAGCCACTTCCTGTAGCAGTCTTTTCTGAATGGTCTGCTGGTCTCCTTACAGCTCTGTGCCAGGATATGATCAGCTGGGGTCCTTTGTGGTACTCCAAGGACACAAAAATCTCCTGCCATCTACCATATACACATTATGTGTCTGAAATATTACTGTTTGGGGTTAATATTCTTTGTGGGAATCCTGACTGGTGACACATCTTTGTTTCACTTATTTCTGATTTTATCTTCAGTGTGCTGTCCTTAGAGATGCTGCTCTGCGCTAATCAGCATGGCAGCTGCTGCTTGTGCTTCGGGTACAACTACTGTGTCCAACTACTCTTAAAAAACCCCAACCAACCAAAAAAAAGAGGCAGTATTATTTTTAAGGAGCCTCCAGTATTTAATTACTAGGCTCACATAACACACAAACAGAGGCTTGTTAGCTAGGGCTTGTTTATTGAAGCTTACTCCTTTATGGCTTAGCAACATCAGGAGGAGAATAGGAATTGAGATTTTTTTTGCAGTAAAGCAGGAATTTTTTTTCTAAGCAAATTAGATTTGCAGCATCAAAAGGCAGGAAGAGTGTAAAATAAATGGTAATGCCATGTCATGAGACTTTCTGCTAGAAGCTCTTGCAACTTGTTCCTGCCAATTTACTGCGTATCTCTGCTGTTCTCTTAGCCTATGTAGGGAGAAGATCAAAAGCCAGATTTCTGTCTATGAGCAGATCTAAGGTAGCTGTATCAACATTAAAGAAATATTTTAGAAAGGTGTAATGCCTTATAACAAGAGCAATAAAAACCACTTAATTTCATATCTTTTGAGAGAGAGTGGGTTTTTCTTTAGAATCTACTCTAGACACTAGTCTCATAGGCTGGGTTTACAAATTAGGAGTAGCTTGTTAGAGACCTTTGGCACTTTTATTCATCACACTGTTGTCACAAATAAAAGGCATTTGTTTTAATACCTTGTCCTACTCATAATTTAGGCATGGTTTGCATGCCAGTGCATTGGAGTGGCCCATTCTTTAGGCTTGCAGGACAGGGTTTTAATCTGGTCTTTCAGCACTTGTGAGACACTTTACCTGCATGCTACCCTGATGTCACCAATGTCATGGAAGGGTGACTGTGCTGCTTCTCTCTGCAGATCTGATTGGTTGCCTGGCACTTCGTCTGTGGCAAGCAGGACAATGGCTGCCAGCAAGAGCAAGAACCAGAGTTCCTTGGCCCTCCATAAAGTAATTATGGTTGGCAGTGGAGGTGTGGGTAAATCTGCCCTTACACTTCAGTTTATGTATGATGAGGTAAGTAACTTCAGTTCAGCTTCTCTAAAGCACAAATTCATAGGGCTTGCTAAGCTTTTTTCTGTGGGACAGGGGAACTAAATGTGATGAGCAAAAGACCTGATGACCCAACTGGCAGGAGCAGGATGTAGAAAGCTGGGAGATGTGTCCTCTGGGAACATCTCTGGCTAAGGTGACAAAATTGATGCTTATTTGTGAAAGAAATGTCTTCAGAAGTCATGCATAATGTATGGATGCTTGTGTACAGAAGCTGTTACTACTTGGAGTTGAACTTTAATTTTGTAATTTAGGTCAGTTAGGGCTGAAGTCAGAAGTAAACATTCTAGCTCATTCTGAGCCAGGTGGTGAAGTAGGCATGTTCATAGCATGAATTCTTCCATACTGGTTTACAGGAAGCTAGATTAGGCAGCCCGCACTAGTATGTGAAGGAATACATGATCCTGTAGGTCAAAAGTTAGTATTTATCTATAGGTTGCCCACACATGCTATAGTAGTGTAAGTATCTGAACATGATGTAGTCATTAATGAAAGCCAGCCAGCTTAATTGTTGTGTTCTGAGGCTGAGAGGCTCTTTACCTCTCTACTTCTCTGCTGGATGAACTAAGTTGAACTGGCAGTGGTTTTGTGGATCTGATCAATTCTGAATGGACTAAAGTATGTGCCTGTGTAATTATGGAACAGGCTTTCACGTCCAGCAGCTGAATGCTCTCATCTACACCTGGTAAAATACCTGTTCTGAAGTGTATTCAAATGCATTTTCTTAAAGTGGGAGATCTAGATAATGCCAGCACATTGCTTAACTTATACTGCAACTCTGTTCTTAAAGTGTACTGAAATTGCTGACAGTGTTCTGTGTGGCAAAACTTGACTAGGCAAATTGGCTCTTTGATGTATTAAGGGCTTAAATAATTTGCTTTTAATAGTAATACTGAAAAAAAGTGGTGGAACTTAGTGGCTGACTGAATTATGAGAAGGTTTTGGGGAATTTAAATGTCATGGAAGTGAAAGAAGGAAGATAGACAAATACTGAGACTGTTTGACAGTAATTCTAAACACTGATCCCTTTCTTGTCAGTTTGTAGAAGACTATGAACCTACCAAGGCTGACAGCTACAGAAAGAAAGTAGTTCTGGATGGTGAAGAAGTTCAGATAGACATTCTGGACACAGCAGGACAGGAGGATTATGCAGCTATCAGAGATAACTATTTCCGCAGTGGGGAAGGGTTTCTTCTTGTCTTTTCAATAACAGAGCACGAATCCTTCACAGCAACAGCAGAGTTTCGGTGAGTAGTTTCTCTCCTAGGCAGGGGAAGTTACCCAGTTCCTGTGTTGCTCTGACAACCCTGCCTAAAAGCTACAGCTCTTTATTCTTTGTCTGTTACCATTTGATCAATAAAAGTGACACCTGACCATTTTGCTCTCAGTAACTGATAACCTAAACCACAGTATTCAGCCTCTGGCTTTAGTCATCTTCGTGCCTGCAACTTTCAAGTACACTATGCCAGCAGCAACTTCAGGCAAGTAACAGATTCTTGGACTCTTAAAACAGGCATATTCCAGCCAATTTTCAGTCTTCATGGATGTGAAGTTTAATTATCTTAGAACAGTACTTCTGGAATTAAGTCTGTATTTGGCCAGGTTTCAGACACAGTATTGCTTACTGCTAGAAGCAGGTGCTCTAAGGAAGGGAAGGATTAGCCTCCACTCTCAGGTATGGATTGGTGCCAAACAAGGGTTGGCAGCCAAGCATTGCTATTGTAGGCAGACGTATTCCTAGAAAGACACTGGGTAGTAGTAAGCACTTCCATTTTTCTTCTTGGGATTAGCAGTTCTGATGTAAAAATTGGCACCAGATTGACCACAGAAACTGCTTGTGTAGTGTGGGGGGTAAATAGAAAAGGATTTAAACCACTTCTCTGGTTTTAGAATCCATGTAGCCACATTCTTCAGGGCAAGTGTTCTAACTCTTTTTGATAATACCTGTTGCCTCAGTAGAAGGTAAACCCGAGATTGCCTGGAATAGCTGTATAATTTGAAGGAAAACTTCCCAAAGCATAGGAAAAGTTTAGGAGTTCCTTATGCTTGTCAGAATAAAAGCTCTTTGTCAGTCTGCCTTATGTTCCCTTTGCTTCAATGGTACAAGGTTAACAGATACTAACTGGTAATGGAAGTGCTGTAGCTGAGGACACTTATTTCTAGGTTTTTCTTAAAACTAAGGCAAACTCCCCTTGCACTCCAGAACTTAACATATCATACTTTTTCAACAGTACTACCTGACCACAAAATCTTTCATGAGGTATAAAAATACTGGTCCTTCCTCACATAATACTTCTGTGACTTTGTTCTTCTTCAGAAGGCTGACAGTCACGGGACACACAAGCAGAGCTCAGTTTGCTCTAACTGGAGCTCTGAAAGGAGCCAACAGTTCAACTGCTACAGGACTGCAAAACTGAGTACTAGGACTCTTCCTAATGTAAGATGGAGGAAAAGGTCAGGTAACACTCAAAGAACACAAAGAAAATGAGACAAGTGGAAGCAATTGGGTTTGGCTTATGTCCCTAAGTGAAATATAATGTTAAACCCAAAGTTTAAGGCTTTGAATGAAAGAGAGTAGGAGTATTTATCTTGGCAGTTTGGTTTTTTTGTCAGACTTCTGTAACTAGGTTAACGGTGTGTTGGTTCAAGATTCCAGCACAGCAAAACAATGAAAAAGCAATGCTAGCCCTGAAGATGGGCAAGAAGGGCCTAAGAGCTTTGTGATGCAGAATCTCCTACTTTTCAGTGATTCAGAAGTAAAATAAATAGTCAAACTAGTTAAATGTAATGTTTAGGCTCACATGCATGAACCAGCTCCTTGGTCCAGGAAGGAGTGTGGAATGGGTAGTATGAGTCACCAGCAGCCCATGCCAACCTGCAGAGTGGTATTGTTTACTGCAGATCAAAAGGCTCCAGAATCCTAACGCTGTGAAAAAGTTGAATACTGAACAAACGATAGGCTTGTCTTTAAACCCTAGCTCTCCTGCTGATGCTATGCATTCAGTGTTTGCTTTCAGTGCCTCTTTAATCTGAAAATGTGTGAAGATGCAGTTAAATGCAACAGCAGATTGTCTGCTTCAGTGTTAATGCTATTTTAGAGTCTCATGTACTCTCCATACATTGTTATTTTGTAGATGGAAAATGCAGGCATCTGAAGTAGTGTGGTGACTCGGTGAGATGAGAGGGTGTAGCACTGTGCTCATGCCTCGTTTAGCTCTTCTTCATAAGTACTCAAAAATAGTTTAGAGTGGTAGAGTTCTTCCAGCATCCTAGATGGACAGCAGCATGAGTCAGTCTGGTTTCACCTTGTGTTTTACCCCAGTAATGAACAGACTGAGACTGGTATGTAACATCACTCCATCTCTTTTCCTGGACACTGATACATCCTCATAGCATGACAGGTTAATGCTAGCAGTGGAATATCTTCTTGGAGTCTGTGAAGGAGGAAGGTTGCTAGCATTTTAGTTCAGAGTTGTGTAGTAACTCTCTCCTTTGGGTAAATTTTACGTAGCCTTTAGGAATGATCTCTGCCAGCTAACTGGGCTGTTTGCAGCCTACTGCCTTGGCAGACTTGATGTTGCCCAGACCGAGATAGAGATATGATGCAGACTGTGAATTAAAGATGGTGACTGAATGCCAAGGTGGAACTTGGCAAACATGGCACTTGTACTCTTTTCCTCATTCGAATGTGAACTCCTGCTGCCAGTTGCTCTTCTGCCATAGTCTTCTTCTTTCCTAGAGCCTGATTACTCACCAAGTAAATGGTAAAACTGCCTTCCTGGAAGTGTGAGGCATTCAGTAGTGTAAAGCCCAGAGCATTACTATGCTAATCTTGGAGTCATTTTAAAGTGTGTGTCCAAATGTTGGGAAATACCCAGTTGTGAGCACTAATAATGTGCAGACCACTTGATCCACTCCACATAAGTGTGATAGTTTTGTTGCTACTACTAACACAGATATTTTTATTTTGAATACCTCATGCCTTAGGGAACAGATCCTGCGTGTGAAGGCTGAAGAGGATAAAATCCCTTTGCTGGTAGTGGGGAATAAATCTGACCTGGAGGAACGCAGACAAGTGCCTGTAGAAGAGGCTCGAAGTAAGGCAGAAGAATGGGGGGTGCAGTACGTAGAAACCTCTGCCAAAACTCGGGCGAATGTAGATAAGGTGAGAGAAATTACATCTGCTCAATTAGATCATCGCTACTCGTTTAGTAGCTGACTCTTGCTGGGACAAAAGCAAGTCCACAGTTTGGTTTCTGAAAGCCTAGTTTATTAAAAAAAACCCAAAAAACAATGAACTTACTGTAATGTGTGCATTTAGGCACATACCTAGCTTAAGGGAACCTGAGATCTCGAACAAGTTAATGCTATTGTCTTGTTTTAACTGTTTGTACCTGAACCAATAGTTTTTCAATAGTCCTTAGGGTAAATGGTTCTAAAGATTCTTTAAGTATGTTATTTTGTTTGTAGGGTGTGTCCTTCTTATAACACAAATAACAAGCTATGGACAATTAGAAATTGTTCCCCCTTCCCTATAAAGCTACGTGTAATGTGGTTAATCTTAAAAATTTTATTCTTCTTTTCTGCCAAGATTACTATGAATTGTGAGAACAACTTTTTGCTGTGTCCCTGTCCTGTTTTGACTTGTCTGTGTTGGTATAGGACAGTTATTCTCATGTTATTCTGCTGATGTTTTCTTGCATAAACAGTGGTGGTGGGGTATTTATTCTAGAAGAGAAATGAATTATGACTATAAAGTGTTTGTCCTGTATAGAGGACAAATCAATTTCACTCATCCCCTTTATTTTGTTTGTAGTGAGGAGTTCTTGAAGAAAAGGGTGTCTTTTTACTTCACCAATTCACAGAAGATTATATGAAATTACTGTTTGCACCCTAAGGGCTCCAAATGTGTCTTACTAATATGCAACTGTTTAAAGCTTACAAATTTTAAGCAGTTTTCTCTTTCGTTAAAGAACACTTGCAGCTAGCTATATTCTTCTAGACAGCTTCCTGTTCTTCTATATTAGTTCACTAGTGGAAATGTTGTTGGTGCACAAGTAACTGGCAGGAACTCCTCCTCTCATTAAAACTGCAGTATATGAAACTCCTGAATTGAGACTTCTTGATTTAAAGAACGTGGCATAATTTCAGTTTGGTGAAGTCACCATCAGTTGCATAAACTGGGTGATGTAGTGAAGCATGAATATTTAGACTTGCTTTTCCCTATAAGCATCTCATATTACTAATGAATGGCTAGCCTATTTTATATTTAGACTAATCTTCTGATCAGTTGGGATTAACAGCAGTGGAGCTGTGTGTCTGGAGTGTACTAGCATGGTGATCTAGATTTGCTGTTACAGGTCTTCCCTGGCTAGCTCATGTGGCATACTGGTTGTCGTCTTTATAAGCACTGTTAGGTACATTGTACAACAAGATATTTCTCTTTGTGGTGATTGTGTGTTAGCACTGTGGCAGAATAAAAAAAGCTTAAGAGGGTTTTGAATTACAAACTAATCTACTTTGATCAATAGCATGGTCTTGTTTCCAAGTATCAAAGGCTTGAGAGTTCCCTGTTTGGAAACAAAACACACTTTAGTTCTACAGGGTGATGCTAAGCTCTTATTCTGTAATCATAAAAATTATTCTAAATAATAAAATAAAATTATTTTTAAATAATTCTAAAAAAAATACCCAATGACTGTACAGCAAAACTGCTTTTGCATCTTAAGTGGTATGTACCTAGACATCAGGAATACAGGGGTGAAATTGCCTAAGTTTTGGACGAAAAGATTAGAGAGACATGAAAGGAAGCGTGGCTTTCTCTGAATTTTTCTTAGAACGTAGTTTTGAGAATTTTTTGTGCCCTGTCACTTGAATGCTGCACCTGTGTAATTATAGACCAAGCAGAATAGTAACTGCATGGAAAAGACTGGACTCACTGCTTTCCATAGTTAACAGCAGTGGAAATGTTTAAATGTTTCTAGGGCACAGACAAATGTTCTCATGAGCTCTGAATGCTGCTTTTGTGCAAGAATCATATTTAAAAATCCCTTAGAGAACAGGGCTGTTGAATTTTTTGATAGCCAGGTAAAATTGTGCAGGTGTTTGTCACTGCTTGACACACTACATAATTCTGATGTTGAGTTTGTCACAGGAATCTTTGTCTATACTTATTTGTGCTGTGTTGAGTACAGTGTGGTTCTACATCTTTATTTGCTGCTGAATACGGTAGTTTTTATCTGCTTTCTGGTGGCTGATGTTGTTTAATCTTTCTTTATTTTTCCCTCCTAGGTATTCTTTGATTTAATGAGAGAAATAAGAGCAAAGAAAATGTCAGAAAACAAAGACAAGAATGGCAAGAAAAGTGGCAAGAACAAGAAAAGCTTTAAAGAAAGATGTTGCTTACTGTGATGCTTTGGAACTGTAAATATCTATCTACAGGTGGCACGGATAAAATACCACTAAGGATATAGGGCTGGATTCATGAAAGGAAGTCTGTATTGACTCCCTTATCTTTTGCTTTGCATATCACACCTTCAAAATGTGAAAACAACTTTGCAACCATTTCCAGTATCCAACAAAACCTTTGCCTCCTTAAACTGAAATGGGCTCCATCTTCCAACTTTCAAAACTAGAAATAGTTTCAGAACTACAATCCTTCTGCTTGGTTACACAATGTACTTTTGTATTAACTTCCTTCTAATGTTTCTGTGTGTTTCTCTTGAACCTCTATTGGCCTTAACCAGCACAGCTGTTCAGGTTCAAACACTTTTTCCCGCTGTTGCTGCCCTCCTTGATGGTGCAAACTGCAGAAAGGCTAGATGACACCTGGTAAAGGGTTTGAGTCTCCATCTTCTCTTAGTTGTCATTGATATTTCTTACACTGAAATCTGCTGACTTCCTCCCCACGGTCCATGTAAGAAATAGCAACTGACAGTTGAGAGTCAACTCAAAACAAACTTTCTTCTGTGTTCTGTTTAGTCAATACAGCATTCATGAATCAAGCCTATGGACTCAATTCAGACTTATTTAGGAAATGCAAAAATTGATATTTAAATACAGGCTAGATGCATTCCCTGCTGGGGTCTGTCTTCTCATCCTTAAATTAGTGGTATGGGGTGAGAAAATGACTGTAAGCCTTTTTTCAAAAGGAATAGTATTATCACCATCTCCCTGAAATGCTGTCCTGGGTTTCTTCCATGTATTGTCTTGACTCAGTTACACTCCACATCTGTCATCCTTCCCTTACCTTGTACTGGAATAGTGGAAATAGGTGTTGATTTAATAATCAGTTATGTTTATGTTGGAACACTTGTGATGATAATGTTGGAAAGTGAAAACATCTGCATCTGTCTCCTGTCTTGCTGTAGATGAAAATGCTGAATAAGGGTGGGTCCCATCACACAATCATGACCTGGAATAGGTGAGGCATATATGTTACCTCTCAATGATTAGCTGGCTAGTGAGCTGTATGGTGTCAAAAAGCAAATGAAGTTAAGCAGTTGCCACATCTGTTATTCACTGTTAATTTTATATGTACTGTTTCTGATGCACAGCAGCCTAGCACATGATGAGTTTTGCTGTCAGTTATGCAGTGGTGGTCATGTCTGTTCAACAAAAACAGTCTAGAAGTGGAAAAGTCAGTACTTAGCAGGTTCTGTTGTCAGCTGAATGAAATGAACTTTCTGATGCAGTTTAAATGAAGTGCAGTTGCCAAAAATCTCTTCTGCCACTGTGGAAAAGAATTCTCTTCTGGTTGTGGAGTTTCTCAATGAATTATGGCTATCTTCTGCCTCCACGGAATAGAGAAACTTGAAGAGTAACTGTATCTTGCTGGTAACTGGATGCTTAAAACACAGTTGCTTGGTGAAAGGTTGTTCAATGAAGCTCATTGCAGCACTAAATTAACTAATGGTGTTTCTTCCTGAGATGGAGAAGGGAATACTGTTCAGTACTTAGTGTTGTAATTTGAGGTTGAAAAATATTTTTTCACGTGTACTAGATTGCTTTTGTGCATTCTGTCTCTGAACATTGAAAAAAAGTAAGATGTGATCTATATCAGAACCTCTGTTGACCTGAGGTTTCACAGGGACTTATCACAAACTCATTGTCTTCCATCACTAGTTCATCTTGTCAGGCAACTCATTGGACTGGGGAAACTGTACTAAATAAAAGGTGCTGTAATCTTCATTCTTGTCAAATTAAATTCCTTCTTCGTTACTCTTATCTTGTATGGGCAGACAGAAAGGTTAACCAGCTCTGGAAATGCTTCTCTGTGAACAGTATAATTAATTGTGAGGTTGGCTTTGTAATGCCCAGTAGTGTTTTGAGGCAGAAGCTGGAAGCCTGCTGGCTTACAGATCTTGCCACTCGAGCTGTGTCACCTGTGTCTAAAGCCTAAGCACTGAATAGGACACTGGGAGGTGTAACACATCTAACAAAGTTTCCTATTGAACTTCCATGGATAAAAGTCCATTTCTGACTCTATATTGTCCATGCAGCAAATGAATGTCATCTTCTGGAGGAAGGCAACTCAGTTAGGTTTGGTTTTAGTTGAGACTTAAACCTTTAAGTCCTTAATTAACCTAAAGGATGAACAACAGTTGAGTTGATATTACAAGCTTATCTAGGTCAAGCCCCTCTGAGGCAGGTTGTAAAATGTGTATAACAAAACTGAATAAACTGACCTTACTGTATGAATAATGAATTCAGCAAAGCTTACAATGAGCAGCTCAGCTGTGTTGGCTCAAGAGACTTGGATGCCTTGACCTTTGATCTCCATAGTCTTAAATTATCTGACAGTATTTGATAGGACAGATGAATTTCTTCTCAGAACAGCAAGTCTCTCACTGGTGTTCTTACAGTCCATGTGCTGTTTTCACTCAGGTTAATTTTTTTCTCCAACTGATAAAGCTATGCCACTGAGGTGGACTTCCTTGGAAGAAGGTGCTTGCTGTTTTATGGCTTCCTGCTGCATCTCTTCAGTGTTCTGCTCTTGTCACCTGCTCCAGAAAGACTAGGCCTGGAGACTAAATAAAGCAGCTTTTCAGTTTTCCTCTTCTGTACTTGCAACAAACTCAGTTTAACTTGCCAGTTACAGCTGAAAACACAATGAACAAAGCAGCTACCTTGGAACAGTGGGCAGCAAGCTTTCTGACTTGTACCAGAAGGGCAGTAAAGCTGGTCCCCTGGACTGAAATCTTGCTGTCTCCACCTCATGGTGGAAGTGCCTGAATATGCCCTTTCTGAATAGGGGCAGTATGATTTGGGGGTTCTTGAATGGCTTCCAGGTGTGCTTCACTGGACATCAATGGATATCACCATCAGGTGGGTTGAGTTGAGTGAATATAACATGGCACAGCATCCTGTGAGCAGTGTGAACGGAGCTTTGAGTAACTGGGGGCCAGGTACATCAAATAAGGGATGACTTGGGCAGCAGGGGGTTCGTGGCTGCCTGCTGGCCCTGCTATGTAGCTGAGGAGACTGAAGGCTGGATTGAAGCTGACGTATTCTATCAGCCTTTGCACGTTGGGTAATTAAAAACCACGGCTTCTCTTTGTTGGTATAATGTGCTCTTAAATCATTCTGGAGCATGGCTGTAGGCAGGTAACTGGATATTTGCAGCTGGAGGTCATGCAAGACTTGACTATGCACTTGCACTTAAGCATTCAAGTATTATTCTTGCGCAATGGTTTAACATGAAGTCAGGGAACTGTTTACTGCTACGTGCAATCTTCCATATGTGGCTTAGCTTCAAGTGCTCCAGTTTTCCTTCTGCTTTGAGCAGAGCAAACAGGCCCCTGTTATAACAAGGGCCAAGTCATTATATGAAAAAAATACAGGACTCCAGGACTGCAAAGGCAGACTTGACTCTTGTAGAGGACCATCTTTCCAGGTGGGAGTACAGATGCAGCGTGAAGTGTGTTTTCAATGACTTGTGCCCTATGTGTTCTTACACAGACTGATACACCTCTACTGCAATTTCTAGGGGAACACTTGGCTTGATGAGGAGAAAGATGTGTGCATACATTTACTGGGCATTAAACTTCAGTAAGATGTTGATAACCATCTGAAGTTCCAGTTGAGTCCTATCTGGTTTAAGTATAATGCTCAAGAATACTTCAGGTCCAAGGTACAAAACTACAATCTGGAATGCAGTAAGAGGTATGTAGGGGGGATATGCATCTAACTAAATGCTCACCCAGAGCTCTTTTTAAAGCTTTTCAAAGCATTAACCCAGTTCTTAGGCCTGACAGGTCTATCAATTCTTGCTCAAAAAGAGGATACTGTTATCAGTTCAGCTCAGAGCTTATGTAGACAGAAGCTTTCCTTAATTGCTATAAGCATATGTTGCAGTGTTCACCTCCTGTTGACTTTATAGTTGGGAGAAGGAGGGAAGAGGAACAAATAAAAAAGCTATGATTTTTCACTGTAATCTCCACACTTCATGGAAATGGCAGGTGTTCCTCTTGGGAGGGGAAGGTGTTATCTCTAACACCAAGTGAGAAGTTTAGTGTAGAGGAAGTGATTGTGATTGCAAGACTTAATGAAACTGCCTCTAAACTATGTATGCTATACTATACTATACAATGTAAATTCTTATTTTTTCCTTACATAGCTTCAGAGCTTTGTCTCTAACTTGCACAAACATTTTTAATGTCTGTAAAACTGGTCACTTTTCATTATCATGCTAATACAACTGATTTGTATTACTATTGATAATAAAAAGAAAAAATGAGCTTCATATTTGTTTGTTATTGGTTTTTACAGCATTCTAAAAGCATACCTAATCCCCAAATTCTTGAATGAGCCAGCCACTGATTTTCAGTGTTGGTAACTAACCTATCAAATATGTAACAGGATTATATTGCAGGCTATGGGAGGGAAGGAAGAGGTGACTGAGACACTCATCATTGGCTTTCTGGAAATGGTATGCATGTTTTTCAGGACTGAATTGGCATAGTTTGGTTCATTCACGGTTGATTTTCCAGAACTTAATTGGCTCAGACAGCTTGTATCAACTATATGAACGACAGAGTTGCTTTGTCTTTTCTTCAGACAGTCTTGAGCCTTTGAATAACAGAATAAGCAACACTGTGTGGAAAAAGTAGTCCTTAGTTTTTTTAGTGTGCCAGACTCATTCTCTGTGTAGGTTTGTGGTGAATGAACTGCAGGAGAGAAGCTGAGATGCTTCTGAGGCAGGATGGCTCAGGACAGACTCACTGCTCTCTAATGCCACTTAATTTGGAGTGGCAGAACAATGGGATTCAAAGTAAACTTTCAGGCAGTTTCTGTCTGTCTGTATAAGTTGGAAGTGGAATATTCTCTAGCTGAATGACTTCTGGCCAAAGACTACAGCAATTTACATAATCTTGTTTACATGGTGCTTGCCTGGTGTTTGCCCTGTGTTTCTGATTGCCACAGTGGTTTATGTTGCTCTCCTTCCCAGTGAAGTAACTTTTAAAATATTCCATGGCAGAGAAAGGGTAGCGTGGAAAGTGTCGCGTAGGAGGCAGGAGAGGGTTCTGAGCACAGTTGTGTTACACTGCTATACCCAAAGCCCAGATTGGCACCTTCAGGTAGTCTGCAGATGCTTGTGAGGAGCAGGCTTGCCTTTGGTTGCAGCAGGATAAAACAGGAGGATGATGACTCGTGCATAGCTTGGCTCCTGCCTTTGTGTTTGCCTGTATTCTGCCCCAACCAGAACATTTTAGTGTGGTTCTGTGAGCTGAGTGCTGACAATTCCTGGGATGGCACAGGCACCTCTTCCTGAGAACTGCTGGCTCCATCTTGTGGATTTAGGAGTTAGAAGCTCTGCTGTGGAGAGGGGCTGTTCAGCATGCTCAGACGAGCAGACAAGTTGCTGCTATTTATCTGCCACCTGAATTACATGTAGAAATCCACACTAGCTAGATTCTTCTGGTTTCGTTGCTTGGCTATATTATTCTCTCATGCGGTATGAGACTTTGTTCTAAAATTAAATTTTCCTTTTGCATGCAAATGCTAATGTTAAATCTTGCCTAAACATTCTTCCGTGCAGCAGAACACCCAATTTCTCATGAGGATGGTGGATTTACGTTTTTTCTGGCATTAAACCAGTTTGCCTTGCAAGTGTAAGTTTGTTCTGCTTGCTGAGCACTGATTTGCATGCCTGAAAGAATACTTATTGTTCCCTGAGACTGTGCAGTACTTCACTAAATGTTTTGTTTCTATGGGTGACTAAAGATGCTGGGCTTTCTTTGAAATATAAAGCCTTAATTTGGGGGCAGGGCAGAGAATATCCTATTTTTTTTTTTCCTGGCCCATGGTCTTTCCTCCCCCAAACTACTCAGTGTCTGTTATGGGAATAGGATCTAGTAGGGGTATAGCAGCAAATGCCCTTAAGCATTGTAACTCCAAAGGGGGTTGGAACTAAAAAGTTGAGGTGAGACTGGGATCACATGCTCTGTACTTGCCTTCCTGATAGAGTTGATTAATCTGCAGAGTTTACAGTAAGTTCCCTTCAATGAGCTTTGTTACTTGGCTTTGAGGCAGAATCATGTTTTTGATATAATCAGAGTTTATGGAGTTTGTTTTTAAAGCCTAGCATTTGGGTATCGGAGGCTTTATGCATGTTAGCTTCATAGGCCAAATACCAGAATTCAAGGACAAACTTGTGCACACATGTAGCATCGAGAGACAAGGAAAGTTACTCCCTACTGTTTAATAGTGCTGTGTTTTTATTCTAGAAAGGAAAACACATACAACAAACTGAACCTGCTGTTTGGATGAGTGTTTCAACCTGTGGTCTGTAAGAGTGCTCTGTAACATGATTACTCTCCCCACAAAATGATGGCATTACAATTCTATACTTGTAAACAAGGAAAACAACTGTGGACTGTGGGAAGGAGTAATTATCTGAAAAAATAGCCAAATTCTTCCTTGCTTCTAAATGAAAACCATCATGGTAACATTGCCCAAGATACCCTGCAGTTTTACTCCTAGAAATTTGGCTCTTCAGTTTTAAAAAGGCTGTTAAGAACCAGAGAGACATGGTCCTGGTCAGACACAGACCTCCCTGACAGAAGTGTCTTTTCCCAGAATGACAGGCTTCAGAAATCAGAAATTAAAACTGTTTCTTGCTTGGAAGTTGGTGCTATGAAACCCCAAATCTTTTAGGTTGCTGAAAAAATGCCTGCAGGATGGACTAGGTGTTTGGTTTTAATTTTCTAGTTTGTGCCCTGGTCATTGGTGTGGAAGAGCCTCTTTCACTGAGGGGTCTCTGCTTTAATTTCTCTGTAGCCTGCATGAGGGGGTTCGGAGAGTTTCCTCAGTCTGCTTAGGTTCAGGCAGCTTAATAAAATATGAGCCATTCTTTTCCTTTCACTCCTGGTGACTGCACCCCAATTAGGTGCTGAGCAGTGCCACTGTACTGCAAATACTGGGGTACTTGGATCCCCAGCTATGGTTGGCTGTCTCATTCCAGCTCTGAAGACTGCAGGACAACAGAATGAATCACACTATGGGAAGAACAACTACTCACAGAAGGATTATGAGCACTAGGAGAGCTGGATACTTCAGACTTTGCTAATGAAAGCTGCTTCCTACCTGAAGAACAGCAGCAGAATATGTGATTCACCTACTTCTGCAGTCAGGTTAGAACTTTCTAATGTGGTACCTTGAGTAAATCTGCTTGAATGATGACAGTAGTGCACTAAACACTCGTGGAGCAGAGGGTAACACCGTGCCTGCTTGAATTGTTTTGATTTGCCTTTTTTCCCCCTTTCCCTCCCTGAACAGTACAGAGGGAGGAAGGCAGGCAGAGCTTCTCCTGCGTGGGAATAAAGGCCACATTTGCAGCTTTGCCTCAGGAGCTTGAAAAACCATAAGTCAGGCCTCTAAAACTGCATTTGGTTTAGAAATAATGAGATACTTTAGAAAATGAACTTGGAGTTCTCTTTCACAGTCTTTTTGTTTCCAAGCATTTCGAGTACCCTTGCTTCATGTTTGCAAGCTTGCTTTCTTCAACAATGATGGCAGAAGTACTTTTTTCAATGAAAACAAAGATGTTCTTATGCTTGCTGATTCCAGCACCTGGGGCATAAATTTTAAAATATTGTGGCATTTGGAGAGAACTGGAGGCAGGACACGCAAACCACTCAACTTTGAGCCCCATGTCTGCTGGGTCACCATCCTTTCCAGTAGGAATCTGAAGGATTGCAAAAGCCGGAACATAAGGATCCCCTGTTGGTGGTCCCAGTGTCTGTCTTGGCAGCTTGCCAGGAGCCCAAGGGATGCACTTAATTTTCTTTATTCATTAGCATATTTTTAATCAAATCCATCAAACCACAATGTTTCCACATGTCTCTCCCATGGCAGATGAACAAAAATAGGTCAGTGCCCAAATGTACCTTTAACACACTGCAGTTCACTCCCCTTCTATAGTTGCAGTTGGAGGACAGCAAATGACTTGTGTGCTGCACCTGGTGAAAACTTGTGATGAAGACTTAGCTCTTCTCCTGAAAGAGGTGAGCACATGGATTTTGTCCATGACACAAACTGCTTTCCATCCGCTGCCCAGTCAGAGGGCAGAAAGAGCTGTGTCTGAATCCTCTCCAACTTGAAACTAAGTTTACAGCCATTTGTTTAATAGTGAATAATCAAGCAGGTGCAATGTCCAGGGCTGAATTCCCTGGCCCTAATAAAGTTCCAAGACTGCTTACACCTAGTTTAATAACAGGCTTTTACATTCTTGTCACCTGTAACCTACCTTCATATACCTCATGCTGCCAACCCATCTCTAGCCAGGCAAGGAAAATGTTGCAGCGTTGAGATCATGTTCACACTTGCAGCTGAGACGTGTCTTGCCTTGTTTCTTATCTCTGAATTGTTCATAACAAGAGCTAAGTAAAAATTACTCTTCATGTTTTTTACATGAGCTTTCAAAGTTGGTTCTGGGTGGGGTGAATATTGCATCAACACCAAGTTAAAACTTATCTTTTGTTCTTCTTTTTTGGAAAGAAATGGGGATATAGATTCCAGGGAAACAGTCTTCCGTATGAGACACAAATTGGGTAAAGTCAGAAGTATTAAATAGGTTTGGAGTTTTTGAAATGCAAGTGTATGACAAAGGGATGTGTGCTTTACTTTGTTTTCTTTTTCTTTTGCTAAGAAGCCTTTCCAAGGACTTCAAATATAAAAAGTTGATGAACGTATATCCTAAATGCAGAAATTGGAATGGACTTGTAGCCTGTTCCTAGCTGCAGAAAAGCTAGGGAAGTGAAAGGTGAAAAGCTCTGCAGCCCCACCTCTCCTGGTAACCCCTTCCTGCTGACAGCACCATCAACCCAGACAGGCTGCAGCAAGTGACGCACGCACAGAGGAAACTCTGCTGCTGGCAGAGTCTCCCTTTCAGTCATCACAGGCTCCTTTGCGGTTCCTCTTGTTTTGGGAAGTAACCGAGGGGTGAGGGTAGGAAAGGTGTCTTAGCAAGACTGTTAATTTTGGCTTCCCAGTTAAAGGATTTGGGCACTTCCTGCTGGGAAGGCCTTTTGCATGTATTTGTGTCAAAAGCACAAAAACAGAGTATAACCTCTAAAGGCAGGAAGTCCATAGTGAGAAGATAAAGTTTTCTCTGATGTGCACCAGGTGGTCTCTGCTAAATAACAAAGCATCCCAATTGTGGGGCTGGGGAGCTGTTTACTCCTGCCTTGGTGCATGCCTGTAATCATTCACAGCAGCAGTCCCATGTTATGGGCAAATGCTCTACCAATTTATTGTTCTATTCATTCAGCTCTTCCAACTTCTGCTCTAAGTACTGTCTTGACAGCTACCAACCACTTGGTTACTTTCAAGTCTTAATACAGCCAGTTAATGGTTTGCCTTGTCTAAATGACTTACCCCTGTATTCTTTTATTGTCCTTTAACCATTACTGTTAAACAAGCTCAGCCTTGCTACCTAGACAGAAAATAAGTTCCAGCAGGACTAATTTCGCTACAGGCTTAGTCCTGCAAGTTCGTTCCTTGTCACTCTGAGAGGGAAGAGAGTCACTTGGCACATGTACCTCACAATCTCTCTGCTCTCCTGTAGTCCCTCTTTTGTGGGCAGACCTGGGCCTGTACAGAATTTATTGTGCAGGGGTTTGGACTCTGGGGGAGCTGCCTCTGCTTTTGCTTTGTGGAGTGCTAGCATGGCAACGACAGTGATGTTTTAGTTTGGTGGAAGCAGGCTTAGAAAAGGTCTTGGGCATCACTGGGGAGTGTTGCAATGCCAGTCCTTGGCAGCCGCCACAAATCTTTGCCTTTTGAAGTGATGTTTCCTGAGCCATGCTCTACCTCAAAATGGCAGCCACCAAAACCAAGAGGCTGCTCCTCTGCCTGAGCATGCCACGGGCAACACAGCCTCTTAAATTTACCTTGCTTGGGGGCTGAGGATCCCTTGGGCTTCACAATTTAGGCTTCTCTTGGCTTTTTTCCAGGAACACAGCGTGGGTCCGTTCATGCAAGGGAAAGGCAGGGTGGTTGGCAGCACAGCAGTGTTTTGTATACACTGTGCTCAGCACTCAAAAGGCTAGTGCTGAACATGGGGAATTTCACATGGCTCAATTCCCTGCTGCCCCGGGGAATGTGTATGTCTCCTCTCCCAGCAGAGTGCGCTTACCAGGGTATGCTTGATGCCAGGGAGGGGACTGCCTCCATCCTCTTAAAGCTGGTCTCATGTGAATTAGCTAGTTCCAAATGTTTTGGCTAGCAGGGTGAGAAGAAGGAAGGCCTGGGCTTGTGGCTCTCTGAACTGTCTGTTTACAGAGTTGTGGGTTCCTGCTCCCTTTGGTCACGCACTGACTCAGCTGGAGGCTTGGGGAGTGCTCCTGTCCCAGCACCACCCCATGGTCTGCTCCTTCTGAGAACACCTGAGCTGCCTCTCATGCTCCCTGGGATTCCTGTCAGGCAGAAAAGAAGACTGAGCCCAGCTCTTCTTCATGAACTGTTGGACTACTGACTAAATTAAGGTATGAATAAAAATAGCCTACACCCATATCCTCCACCCACCTTGGGCTCTTTTAGAAACAGAGAAGAAAAAAAAATTGTATTTATTGCTGCATTTTTGGACACCTGATCTGGAAGGTGGGCAGACTGAAAACACCTGCTGCACTGAGTCCTTAGGGAACAAAGTCAGAGATGTTCATCTAGTCATTGTAAGGGACTTAGTCCGAGATGGATGCTGCAGGCTTTACAAGGCTTGGAGGCCTTTGGTTTGCCACTAAGGCCAGCAACAGGCACCTGGACATCTTAAATATATCATCATGGAAGTCACTGCCACATCAGATGCTCAAGGTTTCTTTGCATTTTGCTATGACACAAGTGATTTTAACATAGAAAGTCAATTAATGGGGATATGAACTCAGCAGCGGCTAAAACCACACATTTCACAAATTTCAAGTTGCTCTAGCAGAAGTTGAATAAGTGTCTTCTGTCTCCTTGAACTTTGTCCTGACCTGCATGCACAACATGATTTGCACTGGGAGTGACAGGGAGTGGACATCCACCAAACATTTCCCCAAAGTGAAATCTGTGCAACAGCCTTATTTCTCATGATATTTGTTCCAGTAGTTCACCTGGCTGTGGTCAATTTACTTAGCTGCTGTCCAGGAAATACAAGTAAATAGCATGCAATCATACTGATGATATTAAACAAAAGCACCTTTCCAGTGTGACTGCACACCATTGGCAGCTTGAGTGCACATTTTGTGGTGGGGAAATGCCTATGACCTGAAGAGCACCTGAAGCTGAATGAAACAAGAGCCCTTAGAAATGCAGTCCAAGCCATCATACCTAATGCTCAGCTTTTATGTCATTATGAATATCTTTAACACACATGCACACAAAATATAGGGGTACTGTGATGCCTAAATAACTGGTTATCTTAAAATTTTCTCTAACCCTGACATCTGGAAAAAGCTGTGGCTGTACAAAATACCATCTATTGCTAATTCTTTATGCAGCTCTAGCACCTTTCACCCTGAAGGACCAGACCCCTTGAACTCTGGCCCATGACTACCTTCCCATTCTCCCCGAAAGACCACAGTAAATGAGGTCATCTAAGAGAAGTCCAGCTGTGTGATAGCAGCTGCTGCCTTATGCTCCCCTAAAGGGAAAGTGGGGCCTGTTTTGGGGTGTGTTGGGACCAACTGGATGCAGGCCTTGCATTTTCTCTCAGTGCCCTTCACTGTTCTTGTAGAGGTGGCCCTGCAGAAGAGGGTCCCAAAGGGTGCAGCAGCCAAGTGCAGCATCTGATGGAGTGAAAATTTGTGCACAATTCAGAGCAAGTACCAGTTTACAATAACCTCTAGTAAAGAGGAAATGTAGAGAATAAAACAACTAATTGGGTCTGTGTCACGGTGCTTTAGTACCAACGATAAAATTTGGCCAAAGAAATGAAGCTCACACCTTTCTGTTGCACACAAATAAACCAATATTTCCTAGGGATCTTTCACAACCAGTATTGGTGAGGATTTATCACACATAATGTCCAAACCTGAATGCACCTGGCCCCGGTATGGGATCCTTAGTGATTGTTTTTTGGGGTTTGGGTGGTTTTTTTAATATTCCATTTTCAGCTGGAAATTACTGATGTGACCAAAGTCCGATTCCTTTCAGCAGTTTCTCCCTTCCTCCCCCCACCTTTTCGCACTCCCTGAGGTCTGACCATCTGGAAATCCTCCTCCACCTCTTCATCATGTGTGAATTTCCACCTAGGGCTGAAAGTGTCACTGTACTAAAGTGTGATGCATTAACACATTGAGGCAGAAAGCAGAGGGGAGTTGGGGATTATAACACTTCATGACCCACTCCGCAGTTGCTCTATGATTTAATCATCTTTATCAGCTTGTATCCTTTTCTTTGTATCCCATATTTTCCCTGTATCCTTTATTAAAAAATTTCCATAATTAAAAAAACCCCAATTCTCTACACAAACATGTAGAGTGCAGAATCTTATACTGAGACTAGGATTGACTGAAAAAGGCAAATGTCTCAAGGAAAACATGCCTCACTCAGGCAATCTGGGAGACCTAGGTCCCTTTGTCACAACAAAGCTGAATAATTATCCATATCTCCTATTACAAACTTGGGTTTCTTCCTCCCAACTCTCATACACATGATCTGAAAAATATATACGTATATCTAAAATGTAAGTAGTAAAAATGTTATCTTGTATAGAAATGAAACAAACTCTGCAAACCAGGTGCCATGTTGGTTTATACTTTAGGTAGAGTGGAATGGAAAATTCACTAATTTGGAAGTCAGTTAGCTGCCTAGCCTTCTTCTAACTAAATACTGAGGCTTATTATGCTTCAGATAAATATATATATGTATTTTGTGGCTTGGTTGCTGTAATCATCTTGGATGTAATAATGTTACTAGCCTCAGGGCTATATTTATTAAGATTTTAATTTAAAATCTTTCTGTCCTTCAGCATTTAAACAGAGGAAAACCCCATGTGGAGTAGCCAAAAAAAAAAAAAAAGTTCATCCTTTTCTTTTTCATGCATTCCCCTCCCCTAGGCCCTCTCTCTCATCTTTTAAGCAAAAAACCCTAGAACAGCACACTTTCCTGTTACAGCTCTGCACCCTGCTAAGACTTCAGTACCTGTGTAGGTTTGTTAGATCCAATGTCTGCTTAACATGATCTCTGTGCTTCTGCTCTTGCCATCTCTGAAGTGGTGGTTTATTTTCTTATCCTGGTATAATGGTATCAGTATATTTCACAGTAATATTTCCACATATTATAATTTATTCTTAATAATGTTCTTGGTAAGGATCTCAACCACAGCTGTAAACACTGAGGGGGCAAGATTATTACTCAGAAATGGCAAAGGGCTGTGGAGAAGTTTGAGGGTTATTCTTTGTTAATAAGCTCCCCCACTTTTGGGAAGATCATGGCAGGGAAACAACAGAACAAGAAGACCTGCTTGTAGCCTGGAGAGTGAAAAAGCTGTCACAGTGTAAGTGCTTTTTCACATGTTTTGGAAGAAATGGCAGAGGTTAGCACCCAAGTCATACAGCGTTTGCAACCCATTTTGTTTTAATCCTGCAGCATACTCAGGCACTGACTTATGACCGATAGATGCTAAGCAGGGCAGAAGGTGATTCAGAAATTTTTGTTAATAACCTTCTCCTGTGATTGTGTGGTAGCAGAGGACCTTGCTTGGAGCCAGTGTTCACACAGCAAACGTGAGGCAGTCTGAACGTTCTAGCTAGAGGCCTGCAGAGGCTAAATAGCACTGGGCAGATGAGCGTGAGTCGCGTGGGGCAGCTCTCAGCTGGGCCGAATCTGTAGAGCTCCACAAACTGTGACAGTGCTACTGCTCTGCCCCTCCTTGCTTCAACTGGGGCACTTTGCTGCTCTTACAGGAGTGCCTTGATCCTGGCCCTAGCAGAGAGTAAACCATATATCACAGTCATCTTTCAAATCTCACTCTGACATTCTTTTGCAAACAGTCGAACTGCACAACAGTTTTCATTTAATATAATAAGATTCATGGAAACAAAACTGTGCAGTTTAACTATGAACAGATTGAAAATTACTTTTGACACACAGCACCAAGGCCATGCTGTTTGTGTCAAGCTCCATGGAAAAGATGAATTCTTGTATGCCTCTTTTCTTCATTTCAAAGCAACTTCCAGAGGACTGAATGCTGTCATCCTAACTAACAGCTAGTGAAAATGGGGTAAAGAGAGGGAAGCTCAGGCCTAAGCCCAGGACTTCTGGCTGCAGCCTGTCCACAGGAAGTAGGTGTAGAGACTTCCTCTACTTGCTACTTGCTTGTGGGGAAAAAAAAAGTTTATGTTCGGGTATTCATGGAGTACTACTGATTATCCACTGTGAATGACTCGGGTACTCCATTTATCTTAGGGCATTCATTGCAAAGCTACCAGCCATTTTTTGCTTCTGAGCTTCATTTAAAATTTGAGGGAAACATTTCCATTTTGTCACCACTCCCTGATAACCACTGCTTTTCTCAGGACAGCTGATTTTAACATTGCTCCATGCTAAAGTTCATTTTCTGGATCTATCAGATACATCAATCATGGGTGGATGACAAAAGAAAAGCACCCATGGACTTCTAAATGCGCTGCCTCAGTAAGTAGCGTTCAAATTACAAAAAGTCAGGTTTTAACTATTTTGTTTACCACTTAAATGCAGATTTTATTTTTACCCACTTTGCTACTTTGCAAGCCTTTTGGTGTGAACTTAAACAAACATGAAAATCATGTTCTTTACAGCATGTTAAAAGTGCTTATATGTTAAAAGTGCTCACCACAAAGCAGACACTTCTTTGTTGGGCAACCAGCACAGCTTTTTCATGTTCTCTGTGTGTCCTCACCCGCCCCAACCTATTTAGGTCAATACAAGCAACTTCAGAGGAAGTCACTGCCTGGTTATAAGGCTACGGCTTTGGACTGCAGAGGACAGACTGTGCGAGGAAAGCAAGAACACTCTGGGCCATCAACAAGCAGAGGATAGCTCTTGAATATCACAGGGGATATCCACCCGATGGCGTGTGGTCCCTTTACTCTGGGGACTGGAGCAGATCCCTGAAGTCAGCCCTTCTGGCAAAGGGACACTGCCTGAGGCAGGGACCTGCCTGCACTGCACCACGGGCACGAGACTCAGCCACGCTCATTCCCCACAGTGAACCTGGGGCTCAGCTGCAGACCCTCCCAGAGCATGGAGGGGTCATTGAAGAGGATCAACCAGCCAACACATTGCCCATGAAGCACAGCCAGGTAGCTGAGGTGAGGGGAGTGGGACTGCAGCTGTGCTGAAGCAGGTGCACTGGGAGCAGGAGGCTGAGGCTGTGAGTATATCCCTGCCACCTGTCCTGCTGTCTCCCCCATGTCCCCCATCCTGCCTGACACTTGTGCTGAAATCTGGCATTCAATAGGTGCTCTTCAAAACCTGTTGAGGGCTCTACTGTATTTCTCTGTGACTCAGATTCTCGTTGTACCTGCTTTAGACGAAGAGTTCCCAGTTTGGTCAGGTCTTTTGTTTCTGTCTGCTAAACCCCTCTTCTTCCAAGTGCTGTTCAGAATAGGACCCTTTCTTTTAGAGAATAAATCTCTGTTAACAAATAGTTTTCAATTAAAGAAGCATGGGCAGGAGCAAAGAAGCCAGATTAATCTCTTAGTGTTTTTATTTTTTAATAAGTTAAGTCTACCTTTGATAGTTCAGAAAATGTCTAGGTCATTCAGAATGGCATTTACCTACCTGATTTTCAATAGGACTTTTCTTTCATACAGAATTATGCTGCTTTTGAAACATCCACTGTCTTTGTCACAGTTGTTCAAGAAGTAATTTTGCGTAGTGAGGAATGAGTCTGATTACGGATACATAATTTCATCTGAAGCTAAAGAATGTAATGAACACGAATTCCAGATAGAGCACAGTACTCCCAGCCTACCCTGTATCTGTGTGTCTCAGTTTCTCTGTATTTCCTGCAAGATGACAATGGCCACTTTGTAAAAAGCTTTCAGATATGAGGCAGAAGTATATACTTCAAGGTCTAGCCTTGAAACTTCTGTGGGATAGCAATGCTCTTCTGAAGTGCCATTTAAAACAGATTGCGTTTCACTACGTGCAAAAATCCCCCATATAGATGCAGCTATATGAGCAAAAAAAAAGTGCTTTTGCCAGTATAGCCTATTTTATTTGGGAAACGCTTGCAGAAAAAGATGCTTGTGCTAGTAAAACTTGTATTTGCTGGTTATCAAAGGAGAAGCATTTCTAGTGCAAACCAGGCCTCTCATATGTGAAGCTTTTATTCAGTTCAGCCATCAGTACAGTAGAGAAAATCCTACCTCAAAGGGATTAACAAGGTTACCTAATAGATATTATTAATGGTTTAAGTGCATAAAAGGTGCTTTAGCTAAAGGTGAAGGGCTAGATCCTTTGCTAATGTAAATTGTTCATGGTCCCACTGAGGGCATGGTGGAAACACAGTGCACTGAGGGAGCTGCCTTGTGCCATCGCCTCCTGCTCAGTTTCTAGCTCAGGGCTGCACTGACTGGCCTCTCCAAGAGTGACTTCTGCTTCCTTATCCCTGAGAAAAATGTGCATAAGCAAATATCTAGGTTAAAAAGGAAGAAAGAGTTGTATCTAGGAGGACCCTGTTTGGGCAGGGAGGTTGGATCAGATGACCCCACGGGTGGTCCCTTCCAAGCTGACCTGTTCCGTGATTGTGCAGCAGTTGGATGTCTCGGGAACATGCCGACTTCCACTGCCTGAGGATCTCAGTTTATCCTGTTTTCATTATATAGTAGCTTTTTATAGGCATCAGATTCCAGTCATGAGACTGGATGATTCTACAGAAAATACCCTCCGACGCTGTACTTTCTCACAGCAGGGCTCCCTGGCTAATCGTGTGCTTGCCCGTCAAGCACAAATCCCAGCCATTTCCTTCCCAGTTTTCCCCTGCATTTAATGTATGGAAAAGCATGACCCTGAATCAGATGAATAGCAGCCGGTTTGAGAAGGTGTGTGTGAAAATGTATCCTCACGCAGATGAGCTCAGAACAAATAGAATGGAGGGGAGGAGGGGAAGAGAGCCGAGTTGGAGAATGTGAAGCTACCCTCTCCCTGATAGCTCAGCCACTATGTATAAGCAACAAGTTTATGCCCAAGGGAAAGAACTGAAAGCTGAGGAAATCTTAAAATTAACAGAGCTTTATGGCTCAATCAATAGGCCATGCTCCCTGAGCAAGATTAGAAATCAGATGGCACATTTCTTTCTGTTAACCCTGTTTGCTCTCCCTGAAGGCTCTTCTGCCTGAAAGCATCTGAGGTTTGATTAAGTTCTTCTCTAGGAGGAAGCCAGAGAAAGTCCATTGTGTGAGAACTGCCTCCAGAATGCTGTGTTGGACACACTTTAAATAACAATAGAGGTTATTATTGTATTAGTTTGTTAGTAATTGTGAGAGAAGATAAGTCTTCCCAATATTTGAATATGCAAAATGGCTTTGGCTGAGAGGGGGAGAAATGCAAAAACCAAAACATGCCACTACAGCAAGTAACAGGGATGATTTAAAATCCCCACATGTAAAAAAGAAAACCTCTACCTTGTTTTATTGTAGAAATACCTTGCCAGATTTGTTATCCCCACCAAACCCATTATATTTTCCCTCTTTGGCATTTCATTTTCACTGGGGCAACAAAATACTTTTTTCCAAAGGGAGATGGACTGTGTTTGCACCTATTTCTTGTTTGACAGTGACCTCTATGAACCAGTCATCACTGCTCTGCCTGTTGTTTTCTTGTTAGCTCTTTGCTGTCAAATTAATTACTGTGAAGTACTAAGCTTGTTGCATTCACGTGCTCTTATTAGCTCACAGGATGTCAGAGTGATTGGATTTTTAGCATTATTTCTTTTTTTACATTCCAGGCTTTCCATTCAAAACCTGTTACTGGCAGGGAGGAAATACTGTACCTAATTCTGATCTCTCATCAGGGTAGCTCCAGTGATGCTGAGGATTTACAAAGCTGTATATGCAATTAGACTTTGTTTATATTAAACCCAACATGAACAACTAGATTGGGATTGCAATGTGACTTTGAAGCACAGCATTGAATGTCTTTCCTTTTGCAGTATAGAACAAGAAAGAAAACATTTATGATGAGAATTGCATTCGTCCCCTCCATTCTTAAATCACAGTAATGAGCTGATCCTCCACTTGACCCTCTTCACACTCCTGAGTTGCTTGTATTTGTGACAGCTAACAGCTCTCACTCGAGTGCAGTCCAGGGATCGATGAGAAGTTTTATTATTTTCTTCTTCTACAAAATGAAATGAGCAGAAGGGACTTCTTTGCTGTCATGCTTGAAATTTGTGTGTCCTGCATCTGCCCTTGAAAAGCACCATCTGCCTCGGTGAAAAAGATGAAGGTCTTGAGAGTTGTCTTCATTCCTGAAGGTAGATTTTTTTTTTTTTTAATTAAAAAAAAAAAAAAAAAAAAAGTAGATGCGATTAGAAGGGCCGGGCAGAAGGCTCAGCCCAAAGTGCTCCTTTGCCCAGCGCTGAGCTCCGGCTCCAGCGCGCACCGCCCGCCCGCTGCCCAGCCCCAGCCCCTCGCCTCTGCGGGACCCGGCACCCCAGCCCGGACCGCGGAGACCTCCCCAGCGTCCCCACGGCCGGGTGCTCCCGTGCATCCGGGGGCTGTCCCGGGATGCGGCTGTCCCGGGATGCGGCTGTCCCGGGATGCGGCTGTCCCGGTGCCGCTGTCCCGGTGACCCCGCCCGGCCCCGCCGCCGCTTCCCCGCGCGGCCCAGAGGGGGCGCCCTCGGCCTAGGCTGGCCCTGTGGCGGCGGCGGCGCGCGCGGGCCCCGCGCAGGTGAGCGCGACCCCGCGGGGCCCGGCCCGGCCCGGCGCGGAGCGGAGCGGCCGCGGTGCCGCCTCGGTGGTGCCGCCGCCTCGGTGGTGCTGCCCTGGCCGCCGATGTGCGCCGGGCTTCTCCCCCCGCCCCCTTGGCCCCTGTCCCTGGCCGCTGGTCCCCGGGCAGGGCTTCTGGCGGGAGCCGGTGGGGATCTCTCCTGAGCGCTGCCGTGAGGGGTGTCACGGCCATCCATCCCCTCTGCCCCGGTGCCCGCTCCTCCCCATCCCCAAAGCGCTCTCCCGCGAAGGCGCGCAGGAAAAGCCGGTCCCCGGGCGCGGGCAGGGCCGGTGCTGCTGGCGGCTCCCCTGCGGGAGTGCAGCGGTCCCGTTATTTCCCCTCCCGGCTCCCCTCGGCCCCCGCCCCGGTCCCCCTCCCCCTGCTGCCTCCGACAGGCTCCGCGTCCCTGCTGCCCCACGGAAAACACACACAGTGCCCGGCACCCGCCCCGGCTACCCGGCTCATTCAAACAAACAAACAGAAACACCCCCCCGTCGCAAAGCCAACCGATGGTAAACTTTCTAATGACTTTCAAGTGCTTAAAAGCCAAGGAGCACCGGGGGAGGGGAAGAAGGGGGCATCCATCTCCCGGCCGGGGCGGGAGGGGGCCAGAGCTGCAGCCGCTCGGGGTCCGTCCGTCCGTCCGTCCGTCCTGCCGGACGATGGGACAGGGACGCGAGCCGGTGTGGTGGGTGTGTTTGCAGGAACCGGGAGGGAGGGAGGGAGGGGACGGGGGGAGTTAAAGAAACAGCATAGTTAATATTTCCACATCAGGAAGTTACTGTAATAGCCCAGGGGGCAAAAGACTTAACTTAAGCTCCTAAATAGTGAGGAGCCCATGGCGTCTGTTATAGGTTGGAGTTCCCACGTGGTTTTAACTCCTGTATAAAAAGTTTCAGTAGAAAGTGCCACAATGTCGTGATTTTGCAGGGGGGGAAAATTAGCAGGAGGAGATCAGAGAAGATAAGCGAAGAGCAAGCAGCTTCCCCGAGACCTTTCACTGCGGATCCGAGAGGGAACATCAGACGCGTAAAAAAAGAAAAACAAAAAACAAAAACAAAAACCAAAAAGCCAAACAAAACAAAAAACCCCAAACAAAACAAAACACAGCGTTCAAGCCAGCACAAGGCGAGCGAAAGATCAAAAAGACGCAGAGGGAGACAGATTAACTGGAGCAGCAGCAGCAGCAGCAACAACAACAAAAATCACACTTAAAATAATAATAGCAATAATAATAATAAAACCCAAACCACCAACAAGGGAGATATTGTTTAAAAGAGCAAGCGAGGGAGCGAGCCGAAGAGCTGGTCTGACCAAGTGGATCCGTGCAGCTTCTCCTGGGATCGCCGGGATCGCGCCGCTTCTCAGCTCCGCGTCGCGCAGCGTGCGGTGCCCTGCCCGCGGCGGGGGTCCCCGGGCGCCGCCACCGCATCCGCGCCGGACTCCGGACCCTCCGCGCTGCTTTGAAAATAAAAGCATCTCGCTAATAATAAGCGGGACGGTGAGGGGAGAAGACTCGCAACAGTGGAGCTGCCAGCCGCGCACCCTCTGCCCGCCGCCCCCGGCTCCCTCCCCAGCTATGCTCCGGGTCAACTTTGATGGCACGTTGAGAAGCAGCGGGCGCTGAAGGGGGACAACCGAGCGACGGGGGGGGCGGTACAAGTGGTATTTCTCTCTCCCCCCCCACCCCCCCCTCCTTCCAGGCTATAAATTGGATTGTATATAAATCTGCTTCGTTTATCTCCCTGACCCCCCTCAATGACGCTGGACTAGAGAGCTCCTCTCCGCGGCCCGCCCGGACCTGGCGAAGCGAGGGAATGGACCACGAGCGACTGCGCCCGGGGATGCCCCTCTGAAGCGACGCGGGGCACCGGGGCAGAGCGGCGCCGCCTCTCCCCTGCTCCCCGGATCCCCTCGCACCTCCGGCTCGCTCCCCGCTCCCCGCTCCCTCCTCCCCGGGCTCCGCAGCCACCCCCTCACCTGCTGCCGTCCCCCTCCCCCGTGTGGAGCCAGGCTCTCCGTGCACGCCAAGCCTGTTCCCCCCCCCCGCCGCCAACTTCGCCCTCGGTGCCTGCGCGTGCAGCCTCCCCCCTCCGCCTCCCCGGCGGCACACGCCGCTTCCCCGGGCGCCCCCTCCCTCCGCCGCGGCTCCCCCCCTGCGCGGAGCGGTTGCGGCCCCCCAGCTTGGCTGCCACCGCCCCCTCCGCGCCGCGGAGCGCTCGGAGCGGCGCTGCCTGCAGACGGGCTCCCTGCGGCGCTCCGGGGCGGCCCCCAGCTCGGCCCCCCGCTCCTCCGCCATGGACGGGGCGGCTCGCCGGGGGGTGCTGGCCGCGCTGCTGGCCTGCGGGCTGCTCCTGCTGGGCGCCGCGGCCACCCCGACCCCGCCGGCCCCCGCCGGCGGCTCCCCGCAGGACACATGCACCTCCTGCGGCTTCCGGCGGCCCGAGGAGCCGGGCAAGGTGGACGGGGATTTCCTGGAGGCGGTGAAGAGGCACATCCTGAGCCGGCTGCAGATGCGGGACCGGCCCAACATCACGCACGCCGTGCCCAAGGCGGCCATGGTCACGGCTCTGCGCAAGCTGCACGCCGGCAAGGTGCGGGAGGACGGCCGCGTGGAGATCCCCAGCCTGGACGGGCAGGCGAGCGCCGGGCCCCCGGCCCACGACCCGGTCTCCGAGATCATCAGCTTCGCCGAGACAGGTGGGCGCCGCCCGGCCGCGCGCCCCCGCCGCCCGCACCCCCTGCCCGACCCGCCGCGGCTCCTGCCCTGCCGCGCTCCCCGCCTGTCCTGCCTCGCCCCGTCTGTCATTCCCCCCGCTCGACCCCTGTCAGTCCCCCTGCTTGACCTCTGTCAGTCTTCCCTCTCGCCCTGCCTGTCCTCCTGCCCACCTTCTCTTTCCGCCTGCCTGACCCGTAGCAGTTCCCCGGCTGCCCTTGCCTGGCCCTCTGCGCACCCTGCCTCTCCTCCCGCCTGTCCTTCTGCCTGGTACGGGCACCTGGCCGCCCAGCTCACCCGCGCTTGTCCTCCGCCTCATTCGCTCTCCCCTCTGCCCCGCACCGTCCAGCTCCGGCCCTGACCGCGCTTTCCCGTCCTCCCTGCTTGTGCCCCTGTGCCCGGGATTCTCCCCGGGTTGTGCCTTGCAACTCCCCTCTCTTGTCCCTCCATCCCTCCGCGGCCTCTATGCTCCCGGCTCCCCTCCGGCTGTCCTTGCAGCTGCACCGGGGCTTGTCTCTGTCCCTGCGTGTCCCACTGTCCCTCCTCTGCCTGTCCCGCTCCATCTCTTGCATCCCTTGCCTTGTCTGTCTGCCCTGCACGTTCATCTGGTTCACTGCCTGCATCTGTCTGTTGAGGCTTGCATTTGCCCATCCCCTCTTGTCGTTTGTTTTCCATTTATTTAGCTTTCATTTGCAGTATTGGCCTTGTCTGTTTGTCCATTGCATGCAGTGTCCTACGAAGTGTGTCTGTCTCCTCTCTGTCTGTCAGTCCGTTTACTAGCTGCCCTCCATCCCCACGGTACCAGCCATCTCAGTCCTGTCCAGCCATTGCAGTTACATGTCACCGAATCCCTTCAGCACAGCTTTCCAGTAGTTTAACCACTGTCCCTGTGAACTTTGCACATCTGGCTGGAACACCATCACTCTGTGAATTACCTGTCTATCTGCCCATCTCTCCTTTCCTTCATCACTCTATCGCTCGTTTCATTTTCCTCTCTCTATCTTCTTGTGGCATCTATATATCATTTGTCCACAAAATAAATCTCTTTCTATCCTGTATGCTGCCCACTCATCTTCTTTATCTACCCTCCCACTTACCAAAGGCATATACATTTACAGTATCTATGGGATCTGTTGCATTATACATATGCTTGTTATATTCACATACAAAATTTATGAGCGCACACAATCTCACACAACACAAGTGATGTGGATCGGTGCAGCAGCACCGTACTGTTCTTTTTCTGTCACTGTCACCACAGTTTACGAAAAAGTTGTGTACTTACTAACATGAGAAAGGCTTTCTTACTGTACATTTTGGGGGTTATTATTTTTTAATAGGATGTCGTTAGGAGATCGGGGGTGGGCTTGTACTTCCATTTGGTATTCAGTCAATCGCTGTCTTTTGTAACACTTCCAAAATTGACTTTATGTAAAACGTAGACAAACACAGTGAAAATTTTTGTCACTGAACTATTACAAGGTACTGAATGGGCTCTGGAGGCACATTTGAAAGGCATCTAGGGTAACAAATGAAGACACCGACTACGCAAAAAATCCCATTCAGAGATTGACAAAAATGCTAAAGATTCTTAGGGAAGGAAAAGGCAGAAAAAAATCTACATTTAGCTCTGTACAGACGGAAGCAAAACTGATAAGGGCAGATGAGAAAATGCCTTTCCAGCAATAATTTTAAATAGCAATTGGGATGCTTTGATTCAGGGACCAGAATTACGGTCTCTGCCATAAAGGCCGGCACATTTATCACCTACGCCAAATTTAGTTCGGACTTTCATTACAAAATTGCAGGAAGGCCGCTGGTATTTCTGAAATGTTTCATGCAGCAGGCTCTTCTGTTTACAAATAAGGGGTTATGTCAGACATTTGGTGACATTTGGTTTTCTGTGACAATTTCTCTCCTTTAATTCTGGTGTTGCTGAAAAGCGTATTGAGAACAGCCAATAACGGCGTTACAGCGGGAACAACCGCTCCATTGCCTTGCCTCGTATGGGAGCTCATCGTTCTGGGGAGAAAAGGCAGAGATTGAAATGATTAATAATAGCTGATATTCTACCAGACTAAGTGGGGGTTAGCTTGATCTGTTGGACAAGCAGGCACATTACTGAAATATTTTCCGTTCTGTCTCGTGAATCGTCTCCTTTAAACCGCAACGAGAATATGTGCAAATCGAAACAAAATCCCTGGTTTGGCATTGGCGTTTTAGTGGTTATTGAAAGAGCTTTCCCCTTGAGAATTGGCAGGTAGCTGAAAGTTAAAACTATTCTTAAACTGATGAGATAGCAGAGTTCTAGAGCTAGTGCCCGTCTTTTTCAAAGTGCTGCTGTAGCATCTTTAATTCTTGCTTTCTGGAAAAAACATATATTCTGTAAAACCCTTACTGATGTCTGTACTGTGGATCTGACACATCCGACTACAGCCCGATGTTGAAGGCTGCTGTGGGAAGTCCCCTTTTCAATTAATTCTAATTGCAAATTGGGGATATCTGATGCAGTGCATGCCTTCTGACTGGCACAGCCCCGTCACTGTTTGCTCGATCTGCTGTGCTCTAGTGTTGTCCCTGAATCCAGAATGGCACACAAGCTAACATTTCCTTTTTGACTTAATCTTGCTGATCTCTCCTTATCTTGCAGACGATCTGGCCTCATCTAGAGTCCGCCTCTATTTCTTCATCTCAAATGAAGGGAACCAGAACTTGTTTGTCGTTCAAGCCAGCCTGTGGCTTTACTTGAAGCTGCTTCCATATGTCTTAGAGAAAGGCAGCAGGCGAAAAGTAAGAGTCAAAGTCTATTTCCAAGACCCGGACACTAGCAACAAGTGGAATGTGGTTGAAAAGAAAGTTGATCTCAAAAGAAGTGGTTGGCACACTTTTCCCATGACAGAGGCGATCCAGGCTCTGTTTGAGAGAGGAGAAAGGAGACTGAACTTGGATGTTCAATGTGAGGGCTGTGAAGAGTATTCAGTGCTGCCAATTTATGTGGACCCCGGGGAGGAATCCCACCGGCCTTTTTTAGTGGTGCAAGCCCGCCTCGCTGATAACAAACACAGGATCCGGAAAAGAGGCCTGGAGTGCGATGGCAGGACCAATCTATGTTGCAGGCAACAGTTTTACATTGACTTTAGACTCATTGGGTGGAATGACTGGATCATAGCTCCATCAGGTTACTATGGGAATTACTGTGAAGGGAGCTGCCCGGCCTACTTGGCCGGTGTCCCGGGGTCGGCTTCCTCCTTTCACACCGCTGTCGTGAATCAGTACCGAATGCGGGGGCTGAACCCGGGCACCGTGAACTCCTGTTGCATTCCAACCAAACTTAGCACAATGTCAATGCTGTACTTTGATGATGAATACAACATTGTGAAAAGGGACGTTCCCAATATGATTGTGGAAGAATGTGGTTGTGCTTGATTTAAGGTGTGTTTTGGGGGGGGAGAGAGAGAGAGGGAGAGAGAGAGAAACATTCCCGTACAAGATGGTGTTGGAGGAAGTTTCACTGTGTATCCAGGCATCAGTGTTGGAAAGTCACTGTGGAAAAGTTTGACAAAAAAAAAAAAAGAAAAAAATAATCATTTCACTTTGGTGTCAGGACAGTGGCAGTTTGTGGATCATGGACACTTATATATTCTATCACTTATAAGTTAATGCTATGAAATATCTTAAAGACACACACACACACGAAATGTGGGCACGCACACAAACACGCGCTCAGACACACAGACACACACAGACACACACACACGAGGCAGCTCAGAAAAGGGACATGAGCACAGAAAGTCAGTGACCAGTGACGATGGACCTAAATGCCTGCCAGTACGAGTGAGCGGCTGAGCAGCTGTTTCCCCGCCTGCCGGCAAAGCCAGACCGAAATGAGCTCCCTTTGCTCAGGCAAAAGCACAGACTGTGAGAACACAACGTATTCTTGCACGCAGGTGTCAAAAATGACCAAACTTAGAAAATTAAAAAAAACAAAAAAGGAAAAAAAAAAGTCGACTGTCACCTCTTAGGTCTAACAGGAAGCTGCAGGACACCTGCCTTGGGAGGCGATCACTTCCTCTTAATTTAAATTTATCTAAACATAAACATCACAGATACCCACTTCTTGCTACAGCACTTCCAGCAAGGAATCCTGTGGTTCCATCGGGGGGAGAGAGAGAGAGAGAGAGAGAGAGAGAAAAGGGGACAGACATGTAAGAAACTGCTGTATTTCTAACACCTGGCCGTTGCAGAGTCACAAGCTGGGCTGGCGTGATCCAATGCTTTTACTGCCCACTAGCAACCCATGGTTGGCTACACCTGCCGTGTCTTGGAAAAGGGAATCGATACCATATCTGGACTGTGTTGACTGTTGGCATCTCTCACTGTGCAAAGAACAAAAAGTCAAAAGTTGCAATCTGTGTTCTTCAGTGGGGGACTCGGCAAGGCTACGTCACGTGGGGGACGAGCAAACAAGCAATGGCCACCACGGCTAAACCAATGAACCCTAAAGAGGAGTGACAGCGACAGAGTGGAGACATTCTGGGAAATGCAGTGCATTTAATAACAGGCGAGGAACATTTTCACAAGTCTTGGAAAGGAGGAGAGAGGAGAGTGCTTTCAATTTCCTTACCAGGAGGTGTCAAGGATGGCCATAAAGATCAGAAAATAATGATACAGCATAGCACTTGCAAACTGCTTGAATGCACGTATAATAGCACTTGCAAATTTCAATGCCTTGAAAAGTGGTACTTGATAGTGCACTTATCTTTGCTCACTATCTAGGTAAACAGGTGCCGCATGAGCTATGCAATTTAAAGTGTTGACCCATACTAGACAAAACTGGACTTATGATATGACTTTTTTATATTTTTTTATACTTGAAATTAAATCTTTTGCTTCTTTTTTAAAGCGAATGATTGCTTTTAATGTTTGCACTGATTTAGTTGCATGATTAGTCAAGAACTGCCATTTGAAAAAAAATGTTATTTTTATAGCAGCAAAAAATGAATACAGTTAAATGTATTATACAGAAATTTTGGAACCAAAGAGGCCAACATATTAGTTATAATTTTTATGAGATGGCAAAGCCATCATATATCATGTAGTCATACTGAGCAATCCCTCACGAGGCCTACCAATTGTTTCAGGGTACAAAATGGATTGATTCTGTTTGTTCTATTCAGTGTCTTTTCTATACCATACGCACATGGAATGTAGAGTGAAAAAAAGTGACTATTGTAGAATACATTACAATATGTGCATCCTTTAAATCCAATTTTTATGTTTATTTAATAAAGTTCCTTTTAGGTTCTGTTCCATAATAATTTAAACCAAACAATTTTCACTTAGATTTGCTGTTGAAGTATTTTACATTTGTGTACAGTTTAAATAAATAAAAAAGATTGAAAACTGGATGTGCTTTTTTTTTTTTTTTTCAGTGTGTAACATCTGGAGGAACTCGCTTACTTTCGGGGCTGAATAGGCTGCAGACGGTGAACTGTCGCATTAGACCGTAGTCGTATTAGTCATTGCAGAAAGCCTTGTCTGAGAGCTCAGCTGCGATCCTAAAAATGTTACACTCCAGTTTTATTGCTGTCTATACATGTAAGCATCTGCTTCTTTCTCTCTGCAGCAGCGCAGGGGCTCTGGGCGCAGGAACGGCGCTATTCTGCATACCTGCAGGTCATTTACAGCAAGTTCCCGGTTCACCTGCTGTGTAAGAATGTAACTTCTTCTCTGGGTCACTCCCTGACTGCTTAAGAAGAAGTAAAAAAAAAAAAAAAATGTGGAAAGCACTTTCAGGAATAAAGGACAAATAGTAAGTTTAATTTTTTTTTCCCAAAACTAGCTGACACTAAGAAAGAGTTGTTTTGTTTTGTTTTTTTTTCTTTTTAGTAAACTATTTCCCTTTTACTAATTAGCCCTCAAAAATGTTGACAAATACTCAAGTACTCAGCTGCACATATATCCCGATATTGATTTAACTGATTTTCACAGACAAATTCTTCCTCCTGGAGACCTGAGCAAATGCCAGCTGGAGCTGACAGAAGGACCTCTGTTGACTTAGTAAATGTTAGATCTGACCCTGAAACCTGAAAAGTGTTGAAGAAGCAAGATCATGCAACTAATGATGGGTTCTAGTTACAATTCACATTCAGGTGTAGCTCTGCCCAGCTCTCCTCACAGCCAGGCACTGTGGTTAAACGGGAGACCTGGAAGAGTCTAACTTTGTCCTCCAGATCAAATTTTTTTAATATCTCACAGCTTTCTTACCACCTCAAGCTGCACATTGATTGTCAAAGCCACTAACCACTTGCTGCTCCACCTCTCAGCAGCCTTCTCCCTGGTTTTCATTCTATGGGTTAACTGGGCTACTGATGAGTTCAATAAATTCCCCTTGAAATCAGTGGCCAATACCCCCTCTTCACTCTGAAGGCATGTTTGCCCTAATATGACACCATCATTATAAATAAGACTGGGCAGCCCTTTAAAAAATGGGATATATTAAGAAATCTTGCCCATTGAAATACAATGCCCTGGAGACTGGCTCCAGTTAGGTTTCATTCTTAATTGAAAGTGTTTGGTTCCTGGGGTCAAAGCCAAACCCTGCATGGGACACAGGGACTCCTGTGCTCAGGAGAGACCAGGGTGTCTCAGAGAGGGGTTTGGCCCTGCAGCCCTGGGGAGCAGGGAGCTGCTGCCAGCCAGGATGGCTCGAGCCTGGGCTGGCCAGGAGCGAGGGGCAGGAACTGTGCTCTGCATCCTGCTGCACACCCACAAGTGAGCTCGGGATCCTGAACTCTTTCACACAGGCCATCAAAAAGCACCCCTTTTCTTTAGGTATAAAAGTATTTCCCACCTTTCTTCCCCTGTCCCTGCCTTCTCTGCTCCCTGATTTGTAGCTAGAGTCACAGTGTTTATGGGACAGAGCATGAATATTAGGATAGTGTGAGGGGCATCATCTGGGAGTGGGAGGAGCTGGATCATAGTCCAGGCTCCCAGATCCTTTTATTTTGTGTGAGACTCTAGAAATCAATGTGAACTGAACATGCTTGGAGTTTTCTGCAGCATGGAGTCACTTGCTGCTCTGGACATTCTACAGACACTGAGGTGTTCTTGTATCCTGGTGCTGACAGCAACCTGTCACACAGATTTCTGAGGCTAAAATGAAATTAAATCGTCTTTAATTTTGTGGGACCAATCTGAGACAGTTTGACCTTGATTTTTCAGAGATGTGACAAAGCTACTGCTCTTGCCAGCTTTTTACAGGGGAGTGCAGGAATTCTGCTTTGTGCAGCTTCCACCTCCTGCATTTTTGAAATTGGGCAAAATGAAAAATGAGAAGGCCAAGCCTGATGGCTGCTTTTCAAAAATTTTGGGGTGTTCCCATCTGTCATTTCCATCCTTATAAAACTGAGTATCCAGTTTCATTGCTTTATGCCAGGTTAGGTACTCTACCTCAAAAAACAGCTGGGTCATATCCATACCCCCCCCACCCAAAGGTGACTTGGTGACTCTCTCTTGTCTTTGATAGGCTTTGAACTCGATTCTGTAAATGCTAAATCAGTGTGACAGAACCAATCTCTTGAGCTGGAGAATCTTCACCCTTTAAAACATTCTAACCCAGGCAAAACCCCATCCTGGACCTCCCACTGCTGTCAGTGAGGATGGTGTGAACAGGGTGACTGTCACAATGTGATGCAACAGAGCACTTGTGGGATTAACTCTGCATACATCACGTATTTCCACACATAATAGACACCTGCTCCAAAACTGCCAGCTCTCACCTTCTTTGCTTTGTCACTTGTGAGAGATGAACTCAGCAGCTGAAAATTAATTGCTGCACTTGCCCTGCCACCAGAGAACAGGGAAACCCCTCACTGAACGCATCCTTCCTAAGGATAATTTTTGTATGGAGTGGTTTCTGCTGGGAAGGGTGGGAGAACATTTTGCAAAATGGATCAGAAATACAAATTTCTGTCTAAGAGTAGAGTCTGTTTCAGTTAATGCTGATGTCAGTCTACAGTAACTCCCCTAAAGTCTGCAGATGTAATTCAGGCTAGCACCAATTTGAATGAAGACACACCTGAATCCAGTTTTCTGGAATTCCTGATTGGGCCCAGCTCATTCTCAGTTCTCAGTGTTTCTAAAAGAAGTAATTTTTCCTTTGGAATCAGCAGCTAAAAGTTTTAGCAGAACCCACACATGCTGGGTGACAGATCAGAACAAGAGTAAAAGACATCTAACTTTGTCATGAATCTCCCTACATACACTGGAATTTGGCCAGGAATTAGCAATCTGCCTCAGTAAAACATGTCCCAGTAGCTTTCATTTGCTTGCCCAGTCAGTAACCTTGAACTAAAAGCTGGTTTTACGTGCCTGCTTGTAACAGTAGGGGCCAATTTTATTTGGGTAACTTCATTGATTTCAAGGGAATTGTTTCTGATTTGTACTAGAATAAGTGAGAGCAGATTTAGGTTCTTTAATGTTCTTCCAGTTTAGCTCTTGGAATAACTTATATTTCATTATTATGTGTTTATGTAATTAGTGCAATTATATCAAATTATATAATTGGTACAATTACTTGGACTCATGTAACCACTGCATATAGCATTCCATGCTGTAAAATCTTTTACTCTGGGAAAAAAAAAAAGAAAAAAAGAAGCAGTCAATATTACATGGGAATCTTAATTTGTTTTTAAATTCCAGTATCAAATTTAGGGCCTGACCACATGCAAGGAACTTCTGGTTCACATCAGTGGAATCTCTGAGCAGGCAGCTTGCAGCCTTCACCATAGATATTGCATTTTTAATCTGATTTGGCCAATTCTATTCAACAGAGGCCCTCCTGGAATGTGTGCAGCTCTAACCAACCCTCCCTGTACAAAGCAGAGATGTCAAGCTTTTACACACACACACCATATGACATGGGAGATCCCAAAGCCATCAGAGCCCTGAGATATGTGTACAGTTTTTTTATACTTGTGAGCTGCTGTTGAGAATTTTAAACTAGTATTTTATTCAATTCATAGACTCCCACTTTTTGGTCATTGAAACTGTTTTGCTTTCCTCCCCTTCTATAATTTGCTTTCAGGCTACTTAGCTGTGAGGGCTTGGAAGTAGAGGGCTCTGCTGTATCTGTTGGGGGCAGAGGGAGGTTATTCTGCCCCTGTACTCCACTCTGGTGAGACCCTTCCTGGAGTCTGCATCCAGTTCTGGGGCCCCCAGCATAAGAAGGACATGGACTTGTTGGAAGAGTCCTGAGGAGGGTCACAAAAATGATCAGAGGGCTGGAGCACATCTTCTGAGAAGACGGACTGAGAGCACTGGGGCTGTTCAGGCTGCAGAAGAGAAGGTTTACAGTGCCTAAAAGGGTCTACAAGAGAGCTGGAAGGCAACTTTTAACAAGGGCATGTAGTGATAGCCAAGGAGTGATGGCTGTAGACTGAATAAGGATAGGCTTAGATTAGCTGTAAGGCACAAATTCTTTACTGTGAGGGTGGTGAGGCACTGGAACGGGTTGCCCAGTGATGTTGTGGGTGCCTCATCCCTGGAAGTGTTCAAGGCCAGGTTGATGGGACTTTGAGCAACCTGGTCTAGGGGAAGATGTCCCTCCCCATATCAGGGGAGGTTGGAACAAAATGATCTTTAAGGTCCCTTCATAACCAAACCATCCTATGAGTTTATGAAAGTCAAAGTGAGCACATCCAGCAAAACAGGAAAACCAGGTAAGAAGGAAACGAATTTGATTTCCCTAGGTCAGGCCAAGGAAGACCCAGGGTGAGAGCTATGATTGATAACCACCTGATGGACCGCTCCTCAGAAAAGATCAGCCCTCCCAGGTGCTGTGCATTTGGAGTTCTGCCCTGGCCCAAATACAATCATTGAACCCTGCTGCCAGTACACAGACCCCACGGGAGGCACTGCTCTACCTAAGGACATCTCCACAGAGTTTACTGCTCTTTCTCATTTTGGACCTGCTTTTGGAGAGGGTTCACCTCTATGTGTGCTCTCCTGCAGTCTGGCCTTTGAAATCAGGCTACAGCACAGCCATTTTAGGGCTGCAGCTCGTGCTGCCTCACTGCCTTCCTCCAGCTGGTAAGTGTGCTCAGTGCCTGTTATTTTTATCTTGAGCTTTTGCTTTGTTTTTTGAGGATAATTACACATTATTGCTGCAATATGTTATAATAAGTGCTATGAAGATGGCTATTGTATCCAAGGGGAAAGAAGATGTGGCTGGGGAACAAACCTAAACCTATGTCGCAGCAAAACAAACATGCAGTGTTTGGGCTGTGTCAGTCAAGTGGTACCAAAGTGGCGTTTAGGTTTTGCCCGAGTGGAGGCTGCTGGACTGATCTCACCCCTCTTCACTCTGTTGGCTGGAGCGGCTCGGGCCCATTTCCACAGAGGAGTTTGTGAGGAGCTGGGGAAGAGCTGCAGCAGCCGCGCTGTCCTGCAGCCACAGCTGAGCTCCTCGCTCACTGATGGGGGAGCCGGTCCTGGGCAGTGCAGCAGGAGCCAGGTAGGAGAGTTGGATGCTGAAGGCAGTATCCCCTTGAGGATAAAGAGTTATAAATAATACTGCATCTGGCTCCTGTGAGCTGAAGCAGACTGGGCTCTTGGACTTTTGGACCCCCATGTACCATATCCTATTCACTATATAGTCTGTAATCTCATTTGGTCTTGTATAGCCTGGTTTTGGGTCAGGTTTTGGAACTGATCCTCAGCTGTTGGGACTCCAAGGTTTTCAAATATACTTCAGGACCTTATAAATTAAGGCTATGGGCTCTTGTGAAAGGAAACAAACAATGTTATCTGTGTTAATGAGACGTGTATTTTGTATCCAATTGTATGCATTATCTTTAGCAGTGATACTTCATAAGACCAAATAATTTATGAGGTGGTTATCAGTGACTCATAAGTATTTATTTATGTCTTATATGCATTGTGTATGTTTGGCTTGATCAGGGTGGCATGTTTGCATGGGTGAGCACCATTTCACCTGTAAACACACAGAACAAGAAACAAAAAGCTTTATCTAAGCAAATTGTCTTCTGCCATGCTAATGCCCCTGTAATAAAATTTATTTTGGGGGATCCTGATGAGAGATTGGAGTAATGCAGTGTAGCTACTCACTATTTTGAGTAGATTTCTTGTCTCTTGTGTGCCCCATCCTTGGTTAACATTCAGTGTGTGGTATGTAGGTGCCCTTGTGCTGGCTGGAGAGAGGCACTCTGTTCTCAGATGTGGCTCTGCTCCAGCCTGCTCCACATCCAAGAGAGTGCAGCAAACCACTTTTGCTCAACTCATGTTTTGAAATTGTTCAGAAACTGGTTTGGTCTTTAGCACAGTTTGGAGCAACCTTGAGGCTGCCTTTAGGACAGCTGCCAGGGGTCCCCAGCGTAAAAGCTGAGAAGGGGCTGGAATACACCAGTGCCCTGACAACAAGCCTTGTATTTGGCCATGCTTCCTGTACTGGGAGCTTTTGGGTGGCACTTGGATGGAGTGGAACCCATCTAAGTCTCTATGCTGAGTGTTTCTTATTAAGTACATGATAGGCACAGAGATGCAGGATTTAAACCAGCTCTCTTCCTCTTAGCTGTGCACCACAGTGGTTGAATCACTATGTTACCAGTGCGTGACAATGAATCAAGGCCTATATTTCATTTTATGGGTGGGTTCCACTTTGTTCTCATTTTCTCCTCCCCTCCTTTTGACAATTTAGACATGTGCATCTTGGAGAACATTGCTTCCAGACTGTATCCCCTTGAATGGGGTTACTGCATCAAGCAGGGAAAGTAATGCTGTGTTTAAGTTCTACCCTAAATGAAAGCTTTTTCTACTTTGCATGCCACAAATAGACTTTTAATTATGGGGAGCACATGCTGTAAGTGCACTCCAGGATTTGATTCCATCCTTTGTTAAGCTTGTGGATGTGCCAGCTCTTAGAGTAACCTTTTTTTTTTTTAGCATCACCAGTCGTAATCCATAGTTAGCAGATAAAGCAACAAAAGGAATGGCAAATCAATCGTTGTGCTGATGGTCACCAGTTTGCTGCCTCTGGTAGACGTTCTTGAGGTGATATTGAATGTTAAAACAACATTCAGATGTGCTCTGTGATTTGCTGGGTTTAAAAATCTGTTGATGTTAATGTAGGGCTAGATTCAGTTATTCACACCTGTGGAAAGCAGGTTCAAAATTCTACCAAATTGGAATTCCCCAGTCAATTACAGTCAAAAGCAGACTGCAAGACTGTACAGAGCAAAGCCTGTAGTACTTTTGGTGCAATATCAGAGCCTCAGCTGAAGGTGCTATTACTCCATGAGCTTCTGTTCAGTTGCACCCATTTGCACCAGGTGTGAGTTTATCCTGTTGGCTTGAGGACAAATCCCTTGCTTTAGATCAGTCAGCAGTCAGGCTTCTGGTGCTCTGTGCACTTCTGTAGCTGGTGATAGCTATTGTTCTTTTCTGCAGTATGTTCACAGCATCAGGCATTATGACTCATGTCATAACACCATTGTGAGCCATTTGTTTAATAATACAGCATCCGTGTTGTGTCACTCCAGCAATGTTCTTAATTCTTTCTATTATTAACATCTGTTTTGAAGTGTTTATTCTTGTAATTTAGCTTTTCAAATTCTCACTGGATCTAAGCTGGTGCAAGAGGAAAATTTTCATAAACACATCTAAAAGAATCTGACACTTTATTGGCCATACCTGATCAGAAAACTAAGAAGTGTATTTGTTTAGGCCTCTTTTTGGTTTGCAATAAATGGTAATGCAGGTTTCTTCAGCACCTAGAAAGTAAAATGCAGGTGCTGCTTTTTTGTTGGTTTTGGTTTTTTTACTCCCATGGGACTAGTTGGATTTTAATGGTATCTTTTAATTTGACAAAGCAGATGCTGTAAAAAAGGTAGCTTACCTCTTTCCAGTTGGGCAAGTTACTAATTTGTTAGGGTGGTGACTTTTTTAGACAGTATCTACATCCCATCTATAGATCTTTGAAGCTGTTTGTGCATCCCTGGCACTGTGCAGAATGTGAAGAACCTCCTTGGGTCCTTCCTTTCTGTCTACTGGCAAAAGAGTGGAGTGAGATCCAGCAAATATTTGGGCAGCAGCTCTTCTGTTGGAGCTGTTGGAGTAGAAATGCTTAGCCTATAAACAGTTTGGGGTCAGGGAACTTCTGAAAAGTTCTTTGTTGCTGTTGTTCTGTTGTTGTTTTGGTTGGTTTATTCTTCTGATTGGCTTGGCTTCTGGCGATGTTGTCATACAATGACAAGTCAGAGGTGTCTTTCTGGAACATAAATGTAGTTCTATTCTGCTGGGATGTCTGCAGTGACCCTTTATTGGGGCTCTGAGTAAATCTTGCCATAATTGATAGAAACAGCTTTAAAAGAAAAGCAAAACAGATCATGAAGAAAAGAAAGAGCTGATAAAGCTTCTAGCATCAAGAGTGTGCATGTTGAAACACTCTCTAATTATATATTTATCCAATCCAGTTAATACTACAGAGCTTGCAAAAAAAGCCCCATAATTAGGGGTTATGAAAATGTCTACATAGCAATAATATGGCACCTAAATATAGCATCTTTCCTCCTGAAGCACTTTACATCATTTGAGAACCATGAACCAGCTGGCATTCACAGGTGCAACCTTATTGATTTCAATGGAATAGTGCCATTTTTACCAGGGATGAATTTTGTTATAAATGGGAGTTTTATCTTAGGGGCTTCTAGGGCTGCCCATCACAATAGTATCTGCATATCTTTTACATCAAATTGGCTGGCAGTAGCAAAACCTTTAGCAGACTTCACAAAGTCTCTGCCACATCTGCCTTCTTATCCTGCAGAAATCTTTTCTTGGGCTAAACTCTCATATTTTTTGTCTTTTGGAGACTGGGAGAGAAGAACAGCTGATAGTAGTGAAGATGTACAATGCTCTTTTGGTGGGTAGTGCGACAGTGGGTTTCATTCAATGTTTCTGCTGGAAGCTGAATTCGCAGTTGTAGTTTCTGGATTGAGAATATCAAGACTTTGGGACTTGTGTTGCTCAGAGCAACCCTAGAACTCAAACATCCTGTAGCAGGACCTGAATTATGTATTGGTCATGGTACCTATCACTGACAAAGTGACTGCTACATACAATTTAAAAAAATCCTAAGTGAACTTTGTCCAATACTTGGTGAAGTCACTGGGAATAAGGCTCAATGCTCTGCATTCCCCAGTGTCAGAATAGGCCCTGGAGATTTTGGTGTACTTCTCTGCCACTTTGCAGATTATGTATAAAAGTAATGACAAACCTGCCACCTACTTCCTTCTAACATGGGAAAGACAGTGTTTCCTGAGTATGAAGTAAAAAGGGTGCATTGGGAGCTCAGAAGCAAAGAAAAACAGTTGGCTTATACTTCAGTTGTATTTGCCACAACCTTCCATGTGAGGAAAATTTGATTAGGCTGAAACTCGTCAGCTTGAAGATGAGATGTTGGTGGGGTAGGAGTGAATCCTTCAAGTCAGGTGGGTAGGGATTGTTTGTTCTGTGGCAGTGTATCAATTAAAGTCATTAAATGAAACTAGAAGCACCCAGGCTCAAAGCAAACAAAAAGAGATGTTCTCTATGCAAGTGGTAGTGGACACAAGGAATTCACTGCCAAAGGTGGTTGTGGAGGCTAAAAGCTTATTAGAGTTCAAAGGATGACTGGACAAGTTTGTGTAAAGAAATGCACAGAGGATTACTAAGTAGCTAGAAACCACATCTGGCTTAGGAAATACCTTGATCTGAAAATAGCTGGAGGCTAGCAGAAATGTGAGGGAAATAGCATAAGTGGTTCCCTGGCTTCTGCTGCTTTCTGGCTTGCTCCAGGAGGCAGCTATAGGAGACTTGATGCTGGGCAAGATGGACTGGTATGGCCATTCTTCTGTTTGTACTTGATGTGACAGTTCTGCCCTGCAGGTTGTTGCAGCAGGCACATGTGGGTCAGTGCTCTTAGAGGTGTTGTGTGCTCCAGTTCTCCATTTGTCATTGGTAAACTTGGTCCCATGATGTCTGTGAAAGTCTGTGTTCAGAACCTCTGTGAAATGCACCTGGATGATGTTTTATGCTGGAATACCTGCTTAGTGTGAATGGAATGGCAAGACTGTGGAGTACTGAAAATCAGTCCTGTTTCCTGTAATAACTGATTTTCCTTTGAGGCTTCTTCTCCAAAACTTTACAAGACAGACCCTGTGTAGTTCTGAAAGGATCGAGGAGCTATATAGTTTTATTGTGAAAGAGAATAAATTATATTGAGCAACTCCTACACACACATACGGAAGAAAAAATTTCACCTCCTCCCATAATATCAGATTGTTGATATTCCCTGCATAGAACTGTAGGGAATAAACAAATGCATTCATTAACATTTACCCAGTAAGGTGAACTGAGGACAGAATATCAGTCCAGATATCCAGGCTTATCTCTGAATTTCCTGGATTTTATGGGTTTAAGTCTGACTCTGAACAGGTCTTAAGGGCATTTTCTTGGTGGATTAGAAGGATCTGTGTTTGGACGGTCCCATCTATAGTACCTATGGGATTGTACAAAGCCCTAGTTTTACTATTTGTATCTGTTTTAAAATCCTGCTATTCATTTGCCTGAGTCAAACAGCTTTCCAACAAGAATTAGAGTTGGGTACATAGCACGAGGGGAGTACACATCTGGAAAGAGCTCGAAAGACTCAACCAATGTTTCACAGACAATGTTGGAAAACAAACAAAAACCTCTCTGAAAATGTGGTCTGCAGATGGGTCTTTATATTCTCTTCCCCATTATTTTAACAGGGAAAATTCATCTTTAACAGAAAGGCATTCAGCTCAAAAACAGCAGGAAAAGGGCTCAATGGGAGTCATTTTCCAGGCTATCTTTCTGTCTGGGTCAGAGAATAAATTCTTCTGTGCCAAGAGCTTCCACTCCTCACGGGGTAGCTGCAGCGTCGAAAATGCCATCATCAGTGTCTTCTGCTGGAGCAGTGCTGGGTGAAGCTGCAAATTTCCTCGGGATGTTTCTCCAGTAGCTGGTATGGGGCTCTGCTGTGGGCTCGCCCAGTTTGCCACAGAAAGCGTCGCGTGGCTCGGGCGGCCAATCCCAGCTCCAAAGATGGTGTGCTTGTTGCGAGCTCGTGCCAAGCCATCTGTAAGATTTGTCAGATAAATGTGACTAGCGAAGTGGCACTCGTGAGCAGATGAAGGGAAATTCCCTAGGGGATTCTTTATTCGCTCATCATTAGCAGGAGAGGCACTGGGAAAATTCATTGTTTAGCTGTTCAAAACAGTGGTGAACATTTGATACTGAATAATCTTTAAATCTTTGTCAGGGGATGTCAAACGTGTCTTGAGCAGCCCAGACTGTGCTGGAGGCGGAGTATCATGTTCTGCATGTCGCGCTTACCTTCATGAAGAAGGATAAAGATATCCCAGTTCCTCAATTTTGTATTTCACCTCAAAACCACCTCCCCTCCCTGGGGTAGCTTTATTTAAAGTGAGCTGAGGCATGGAGCAGCCTGGAGGTGCATTACTGCTGTTTACCTGTGTGTGTCCCTGATCCTAACTAGAAAATAAAACGTGTCCCTGCTGGGAGAAGGTACTGCCCATTCACTAAATGAAACTGGCTTGCAGGCTTTTTGGTGGCAGCTTTGCAGTGAGGGCTAAATCTCATTTACTCCAGTCATGAGGCTGACTTAGATATGATGTCTTGTGGAGTAAACTTACTGGGCTCTGCCGCTGCTGCTATTTTGTGAGCTAAAGTGGGCCCACTCTCCATGCTGATGAGAAACAGGTCATCAGTCTCACATGTTCTCTGTAGAACTCCTTTTGTGCGACTCACTTTGCTGCACCAAAGGGATTTTTTTTAAGTCTTAGAAGTGATTAAGCTCCTATAACTGCCTTCCCTAGCCAAGATATTTTAGGCAAAGCCCTTGGTTCTTTTACATTTTTATGGTAGGACCAGGATGCCTTATGACACCTGTGTGCTGACAAGGGCACATGTGGCACAAAGTATTCTGCTTGCATTGTTAGCAGCCCTGTTATTCATTCAAATTCTATTTAGATTTATATTTAAACAGGAGCTTTGAAATTAATGAAGATATCATCTGCTTGAAAGATAAAACATTGTTGTTACACTCATTGGGGTCTTTTCTTCCCAAGGAGGATTGGGAGAGGGTATTAAGCTGGTGTTTGGGGAGAAGGAGAGAGGGGGCTGCAGAATCCAAGTCAGAACACTCTGTGATTCTGTGAGATTCCCAGTTCCACAAACTCTACCATGGCTGGAGACCAGCACAGGTTTCATCTTCAGGGAGGCTGATGCAGTAGAGAGGGTGTAGGGAGAAAGGTGGTCTTTTACTGAACCCCATAAGACCATTCCCCCAAAGGCTTGCTGGTGTAAGGTACTGTAGAAGATTAAGGTTCTGTCTTCCACCACTTCCTCCCATAAGTGAAGATGAAAATCAAACCTAACAATCCATAACACCATTGTACCACAGCAAGGGTCCCATATCTACATTCAGCATCTTCACTGTGTGAGCAGATTTGAAAAAGCTGAACCCCTTTGCAGCTCCACTTGGCTTGAGGAAGACAAGAAGCAGTGTCTGACTTTAAATGGTAGTATGTGAAATGTAAAGGCTATCAGTGAACCTTGAGGAGTGAATAGGTAGTTTTTCAGATGCAGTAGGTTTCAGCAGTGAAAAGTATTTGTGAATTTGAGTTGAATGCAGTGGATAGCTAGAAAAATGAGAATATTCCAACAACAGCTCCAGACCTTGCTTCAGTTTTTCTGTAAATAGATGAACTTCTGGTGACTCCAATACAATGTTGCTTGCTTGCATGACATCGGTCTTTTTTATTACAAAGGAAAAAGTCACCTCACAAGAGACCTTTGATGTTTTAATGTGTCCTGGCATATCGATGGATACATCCAGTGGAGAAGAACAATTTGGGACACTTGGTCTGCATTTGTGCTTTGCTGGAGATTTGCTATGTAACCTCGAGCAAATCTATTAATCTCCCAGTACCTCAATTCCCCAAATGCAAAATGGAGATAATAAAACATAACTCCCTTAGCAGGGTAAACACATTAAAAAATGCACTTAAAAGCAGTTGGGTACTAGGTTAATGGAGACCTATATCTTGTGGGGAAGATTTGTTGTATTATAAATAATACATCTTCACAATTATTCCACTTAGTCTGCCTTGAAGCCTTCAAAGACATACCACGCAAATGTTTACTGGCAGCATGTTTCCCCCCTTTTATTGGCCAACAACATGTTTAGACCAGACTTTGCTGTGGCAAAGTATTTCAGCACATTGCACATGGCAAATGGCTCTTTTACGGTAAAAGTAGATTTTAATTTTTTTTAGAGAACACCCCAAATAATGCTGTACTCAGCAAAGGCCTGTGCACCTGGAATAGCTGTCTCTGAGCAGATTTTCCTTGCAAAATGTTCAGCCTGCTTCTGCCTAGAGCTTTCAACAGAAATGGAGAATGAAGGAGGTGTGGTGGGTACCAAGGACAAACTTTTTAAGGGTGAGTTAACTTTGCAGACCACCTGAAAGAACTTGGGTATGTCTCAAGTCAGCTAAGCAATGCTGGTGCCAGAATGTCCTGGACAAAAAGGCCAGTGTTGCAGAGCATGGTTGAATTGCCCAGGGTACAAAGTGGGGGTCTGGGGGACTCCACTGCAGTGTTAGTGCACAGGAGCTATTCAAGCCTTCAGACCACCCACTGTTTTAGCAGTGTTACTTCGCTTCCCTGGACTCTGTAATTGCTCTTGTCACGTTACTGAGGATAATGTAGAAATATTGCAAGCATTTGCCTTGAACTTGGAGTGTTGAAGCTTATGTAAGGGGGGGAAAAAGCTACACAGAATAAAATGAAGGGTGTGATTCTTATTCCACTTCTGCTTGTTTTACATTGGTTTTCCCTCTGCTGGAGTAATTCCTCTTTAATGATGTAATATGTTTAGAAGAAGACCTCTGTATGTTTGTGAAACATCTTTGCCTGCCTAAAAGAGGTGTGTTATGAGGGTATTTTGAGGAAAGCAGCATCCAGGAATTGGCATTGGCTTCAGTTCAGATAAGTTGGTTTTTTTTCCCCCCTCATACAGTGAAAGGCCAGTGTGGAGTGCAGAAGAAGGAAAGCTTTGTTTCTGTGATCAGGATATCAAATAGAGAATTGCATTTTCCCAGGTGCCTTTCTCATGGGGATGCTCCCAAGGCAGAAGTGTGCTGTCACACCCTCTGCCTCAGGCTGCTGGAGATGGGCAGCTGGATTTGCTGGTGTGTGAGACCTGTCATGTACCTGCTGCCCAGATTGGGGGGGCTGGTGTAATAAACCTGTGGTAGCTCTGGTGACACAGTTAATCCCAGGTCTGTGTCTGCTGCACAGCTTGGGAGGTGTCATGCAGCCAGCTAAGAAAGGCTGGGTACCAGGAGAGTTTTCTTTTAACCTCTGCCCCGAGGTACAGGAACTATGGAATTGAGGGGGGTTTTGGTATCTGCTGTGTAATGCTTTTGGGTGAGAGGCACCACGGAAGAATAAAGAAGTGCAAAAATAGGAAGGGCCCTAAGAAGAATACCCTGAAATGAGGATTAGATGGGAAGAAGGGTATCCCTGCAGAGGGGCTTCCACACTTGCCAGTAGCCCCTGACAATTTTCCTGATCTGATGCTAACAGAATCCCCAGCAAATGTTTATTTTAACCTCTGGCAAACATCTATTCATTGGGTAAGACTAAAAAGTTGATCTCATGCTTGGGAGGAGCTTGGGAACAGCTAGTATATGCCATTTGGCTGTGCTTCAGACACGGCTGGCCAGTTCCTCCAGCAGGTGATGCTGGGCACACTGGGAGTGCTCTTGGTCTCTCTCAGGCTGTGTGTGCAGCAGTGAGCACAGCTCTGAGCCTCCCTGCAGCCTGGTCTGCCTGGGCTGTGCTACAGGAACCTGAAATAGGGATGAGGTTTGATTGTGTTTGACCCCTAAACATTATGGTATTGCTAAGAAGGTAATATTAATTTGTGGGTACCCCTGTGTGCTGCTCAGATGGCACCTCAGGTTGCACACTTCATTAATGTTTATTCCACAGCAAAACCCAAAGCAGCTGAACCACTGTCCTGTAATAAGGCAAAGACATGTATCTACATTATTTTCTTAGTCCATTGTGGAGAGGCCCAAGAAGAGAAACTAGGTAGGAGTAGATACTCCAACCCTGCTGATTGATGCTAAACTGAAGGTCAATTTTTTTCATATTGCATAACTGCTACTGTTGCTCCTATATGCCCTAATGAAAAGCATTTATTTTGACCCTGTATCTTGGGTGTCTTACCATATCTTGATGCCTAGAGTCTATAGGTTAACTAGTTCTTTGTTTTATTGGGAAATATTTAAAATTACTGTAGATATTAATTTGCTGATATCATGACTGTACTTTCTATTGTGATTCAGATTACCTCCTTTAGCAGTGCCTTGTCCTTTCTCCTTGATTTTAACTGTGTTTAGGACATGAAACTATGAAATGCAGGGTCATTTATTCTTCTGTCTTGTGATCATCTGTTACCTAGACTAGCAGACAACAAAGAAAAAAATGGTAGTGCCAATCTATGAGGTGTCACTATTTATGTATAGCACCTAGCACAGTTGGGAGTATATATTATCGACATTGCTGTGGTGTGAAGGGACCTTAATGCTCCTGGCATTACACAGACAGACAACAAAATATGGTGCCTCCCCAAAGAGCTTATGAACAAAATGTGGTTAATGATCAATTGATCTTCGCAGCAGAACCCTGTAGAACCCCAGTGGATGAAAGCTGCATAAAGCAGTGACACACACACAATGGCATGTTTGTCTGACTGACATGCTACGCTTGTGCAGAGGCTCAGGGCAGGCTGTATGCCAGATTCCTTGGGAAGAACCTGCACGCACTACTTCGTGTGAGTAGGAGGAGTTAGAATGATGAAGTAAGGCCTAGCTAAAGGCCAATGGATCAGACAGAAGGGATGGCTGAAAATGGGAGTTTGCAAGAATCCCTTCAGAGAAGGCTAGACGCATATTCCTACCCATGCTAAGGTTCTTTACACACAAAGACAAGCCAGCCAGAGGCTGACACTTCTCTCTTGAACCAGGCAGAGGCTGCTGGAGAGGCTGCCTTGGTAGGTCTGGGTGTACCTGTTGTGCCATCACCCTGTGGCACATGAAGAGAGACACTGAAGGCCCAGGCAAAGCTGCTTAAAAACTGGTACTATGGAGAGGCAGGGTGGAAAGAAGGGGATAATGAATTTGAGGTTGTTAAAGAAGTGGGAGGACAAGGCTTTCAGAAGAAAATACAGATCTGCTGTTGTGCAGGTGATGATGAATGCTCAAGGCTGAGGATGGAAAGACTTAAACTCACGTTTCCCTAGGGAAGGTGCTCCAAGCCTCAAACTTCTACCTTTTAGACCAGCAGAGTGTAGGAGAGTGTTGCAAGATGATGAAACCATACTGCATCTTTGCTTGCTTTTTTTGAGGGGAAAAGATGCAATGGCATGGAATGAAATTCATGGAGGCAAGGTTGAAGAAGTATCAAAAACTAATGGAAAAGCAATGAAAGTGCAGGAAGTAAGGTTCATTTGCCTTGGAGGAGCAAAGCTTGAAAAAATGGCAAAGCAAGAGAGCAAGTACGGGGACAAAAATGAAAATCCAAGTCACAATAATGTGAACAGGAGGCCTTTGGAGAACATGTGGTGCAGGTGGCCAGCACCTAAGGAAAGGAATGCAATGGAGGTATAACCAGACAAAAGAAATTGAGTTAAAGTAGAAAGCACAGCTTGTGACTAAATTAAAACAAATATTTTGTATCTTGCTTTTTTTTTTCTCCCCCAGATTTTACACACAGCTTTTGTAAGGACTGTGAAGTATTTTGAAATGTGTTGTTGGAAAAAGTAGTAATTTCAATATCAATGTATTTGATGATGATTTTAACTATTTGTTTTATGGTAGAATTTGGGAAAGAGTTGTAAATCCTCAACCTGCATTTCTTGTTTTAGCATGAATATGTGAAATTGTTTGTATGAATAGGACAGAGCTTAACACTTAGAGGCACAGAAAGAAGGCATAAAAATGCAGATTAAATAGATTCAATATGAATCAAATGGATTCAGATGTGAAATCTGCAAATGCAATCTACTGTAGTGTAAATAGGGTTTATTTCAAGTTTTTATCCCAAGCTTGATCTGCACCTGAAAAAGCTTAGCCTAAATAGAAATACGAATCTGTACAAAACCTCTTGCCAGAGTTTAAAAAATAATTTCAACTTAAATTAGTGCAGCTTTTAGTTATAAACAAAATATACATGTTAGAGTGGAAACTGAACTCTGATTTCTGCTCTTCTAATTCAGCACATACACCACAAGCCCACTGCTTATGGTATGAAAATCAGAGCAAGAGGGGAAGATGCAGAGCACAGCAGCACAGGATGGTAATGTTTTGGTCTTTGTCATGCAATATCCTTCTGTAAGAACTGCAGATGAGGGGAGCCAAGAGAGGGCTCTCTGTAGCCCTTGGAGAGCAGAAGGTCAGGGTGAAGTATTTATATTGTAGTGTTGGGGAACTGAGGTTTCACAGAATGGGGGAGGGTGGAAGGGAGCTCAGTGGGTCACCTGGACCATCCCAGAACACATGGCACAGGACTGGGTCCAGACAGTTCCGGAATATCTCCAGTGAGGGGAACTCCAAAGCCTCTCTGGGCAACCTGTTCCAGTGCTCGGTCGCTGTGCAGTAAAAAAGCTCTTCCTTTTATTCAGGTGGAACTTCCTGTGTGCATCAGTTTCCACCCACTGCCCCTTGTCCTATTGCTTGGCTCCAAGAAGAGTTTGGATCCATCCTCTGTCACCTCCCCTCAGAGACTGTTAGTCTACAAATTGATAAATTTCCCTGTCATTCTTTCCTTTCCTCTCCCCACAGTGTGGAAAACCATGGCTAGAAACGTCACCTGGATGTGTGAAATGCTTTTTCCCCCTCCCGTGCAGGCTGTGGAGGCTCAGAACTTTCCACTGCAAAGGGAAGAGCTGATAATCCTCTGCAGGGTCATCAGAGCTGCTGAGCTGTCAGACTTTGGCTGCTCCCTGTGTTCCCATGAGCACAGGTGCCCATTCTTCTTGCTTTAGGGGATGCTGTATTTGCACAGCCTTAATCAGCAGAATGCTATGGTTTTGGCCAGTGCAGTCTGTGATGGTGACAAAGTGTATATATATATATATATTTATTTTAATGCAGAATCGGCCCATGCCTCATTGAACAATGTACAAATAAAAGATACGGAAATCAAAACTGGTTTGGCTTGCTGGCCAACATAGACAAGAATAAAAAAAAAGGGTGAACAATTCTAGCAGGTAATTCCCAGTCTTTAGTGGGTGCCTAAACTTCCACATTTCAGAAGGAGAGAGAGCAAGACTTTTCCTAGCAGCATTGCATGCATTTGGAGAATGACGATTATGACTTGGAAACATTAATTCTCATACAAGATGTTCTTCTTTGACATTCTAGTTTTATGAATATTAAAATCTTTATCATCTGGTCAACAACTCCTGCTACACATTTTGAGAAAAGCTGATATTTTCATGTTGTTCTCTAGGTGGGGATTACAGAAACACTGCTCTGTGATCCTGCACAGGCAAGAGTAAAAACAAAATAGGAAGCTGGACAGAGTCCTCTGCTATAATCAATCTTGCTCAAAACTTTAGGTGAAATAAAAAGAACGCGATTAACCATTTTCAGGTCTGACCCTGCTGAAAGCCTCTGAGAAAAAATAAATATCTTGCTATGTGGGCAGGCTGCTTTCAGTATCTATCTCAGGGAAAGATTTCACTTGATGACAGAATCATTATTAAATCATGTATTTGGTTGCTGGGAGTTACCTCAGACTTGAAATCCAATAGATAATAGGCTTTATGTTGCTGATGAAATAACTAAATCTGCATATATTATATCTGAAGTAAATGAAACAAGCAAAGGGAATCTACTAAACAGCTTAAAGACCTTTTCTACTTCACTTTTGGAAACAAGTGCAAAATGAAACATTTCCCAGTGCTTGGCTGAGTGCAGTTAAGCCCTTTATTTAAGGGTTTAACTGCAGCAAAACAAATAGTCCAACTGCTCTGTCTCTGCTGGGGTAGAGAAGAACATCTTGGGTCCTAAATGTGCTTATTTAGTACAGGATACTTTGAGAATCCTGAACTGAATTTGAAGAACATATCTGTAATAAATAATAAAATCTCATTTTCATTTTTTTAAATACCTGCTTTTCTGTTTCCAAGGTACATAATAATGCAATGTGATTGGAGTAGTGAGATCACTCTCTCTTCTCCCTAAGAAAAAAGATTATGTAAGGATATTAATCGTATTAGGTGTAACAGAGGGCAGCTATCTTTTCCAATACTTGTTCCACAACATAAATAATTTTTCTGGATGTCTTCAGGAAGGATTAAAAAGTCTGCTGTTAAAGAGCAAGGAAGATATGGACATTTTGATTTTGTCTTTACCTTTGTTAGTCTCACCCCAGATAAAACGTCAGCAGCAAATTTATCTCTGTTGTGTCTTCTGTCCAAGTCAGCTTGGGTCTCTGCTTCAGACTGTTCGGTGTTTGATAATTTGCATTTAAGTCAAAGCTCCTGTCACCTTCTGCCTGTAATAGCTGTCAAGGTGTAAAATACACAGCCTCCACACAAGCACTGCTTAATTGGCAAATAATTCATGGCATAGACCTTCAGCTGTGATTGCAAATCAAACTGGTAACATGAAAAATCCTGCCATGAATACAGCCATCATTATCTTTTAAAAATTGAAGATCACACAAGCAGTTTCTCTTGCTGGGGGGTAGAAAAGCTCTGGCCAAGCTAAATGCATCTCAAAATTCTGAGGAATTTGCAGGGAAAATGATTAGATGTGTAGCTTTTCCAGGCATTGCTATAATGGATTTTGTCTCAGAATAGAAAATGGAGGTCATACTGAGAAAAGGAAAATGTTTCTTTTATGTGGTCAAAAGTGGAAGCCTTCCAAATTTGGGAAAATACAGTAATAAATCTGCAGCCACCTAGAATTATGTGGTGCTACAAGTGAAGACAGCTCCAAACTTCATTCCTGCAGCAGGAGCAAAACTCCATTCCCCCACCTTGACTCCACCACTGCCTGAGCTCATCTTCATTGGCCCAATGTGCTCTCCAATGTGGAGCCAGACTGCCTGAGCCCCTGCCTTCTAGAGCACTGCTGCCCAGCACAGATGCTTTTGGTACAGTCACACCACAATTTTTACAAAAAAGTGTTGCTTGTACTCTAACATATGGGACAGTGAAATTCAGAGGTCTTGTGGGGCTGGGTGGCATCTCCTGTGTTTCTGGATCCCTAGCTATGGCAGGCTACCACATCAGTTGATTTCAAGAGGGGAACTGACACTAGGATGGGTTTGGTTTCTCACCTCTGTTGCTCTCCAGGAAGTATTCAGCTGCTTCACCTCTCTGATGGTTAAGCAGTGGCTGCTTCCCCTGCTGAGGTTCTGCACTTGGCGCTGTGCACAAGCCTGGGAGGGCACCTTTGCTCCCTGGCAGCCTCTCCTTTACAGTTCTCTCTTGCATGTTTAATGCTGTCAATTCATTTCATTTTTTTTCCCCCTTCCCTCTTGCTTGGGGATTTTCTGCCCATTTTCTCTGTGTTGCCAAGTGGTTCTGTGTTGTAGCTTGTTAACTGCCAGTGTGTTGGTGTTGCATATGGTAAAAAAGCGTAGCTGGCAATGTAGTATCACCTCCGCAAAAGAAAAAGATGTGAAACCCTACTGAATTCAGCCTTGAAGCTGCTTTTGCTGGGACCGTCTGGGGCAGAGACCCTCACGGGTACAACGAGTCAGGGATGCTGGGCAGCCTGGTGCACAGGGCTGAGGTCGGGCAAATGTCTGTGTGCTGTCAGGCTCTGCCACCGGGGATTTTAAAGGTTGAGCTTAAACACTGTTGCTGGAAATTCCCTGGGAAATTGTGGGGGGGACTCCAGCGGGAGCAGAACAGGTAACGAGGGCGGAAAGAGAGCTTTGCCCCCGAGCTGCTGTGAGAGGGGAAGGGGGCACGGAGGAGGAAACAAGCCCCCTGCAAGGGAGGCCGTGTTCCTGCGTGGGGCCAGGTGGGAGAGGAGCAGAAGCCTGCGGAGGAGAGGGGCCGGGGGCGGCGGGCTGAGGGGGCCGGGGGCGGCGGGGTGAGGGGCCCGGCGCGGCGGGCGGGGGCTGTGGCAGCGCCCGGGCTGTCCTTGGCACCTCGCTCACGTGCGTGGCGAGCACCGCCGGAGCACCGGGCCCGCGCGGCGCGTGGGTGCCCGTGGTGAGGCGAGGCGAGGTGTGGGCCGGAGCCGAGCGGGGCCCAGCTGCTTCTGTTTATGCTCCGCGGCACGGAGGCACACACAGCGCGGCTGTGGCGAGGCAGCCGTGGGCTGCTGGCCGTGGGGAGGCCGGCGGGGACCGGCAGCGCTCCGCAGCCCTTACCCGCTCTCCCCGGGCCGTCGTGAGGCCGTGGTGCTGGGCCAGGGGGATTGTGTCACTTGGGACTCGCCGCGCCTCCGCAGCGTTGCTGCCCTCATCCCTCCTTGCTCTGCTCCGGAGGCCCTGGCAGAGTTCAGGATCGCTTTTTTCTCTTTTCCATCTTGAAAACAATAGTGAAATTCCTGAAAAGGGGTGAGCATGTACCTGCATGCAGGTCTGTTTAGGGAGGGAGGCAACTAAAGCTGAGAACCAAGTGGTGAAGGGAGGCAGCCCAGGGTCTGCGGCGATGGTCTCCTGCTTGCCCCGGTGGTTCTTGTGAGGCCATCAAAGCTTTGTGGAGTTGCATCACAAAACCCAGTTCCACTTCATTTGGCTTTTTCAGCCACAGTCCATGCCCCTGAGGACCATAAACTTTTAACACACCCCCCTCAGGCAAAAAAAAAAACCAAAAAAACCTCAGGCATAGTCAGTGATTGCCGGAGCTCTGGTCTGGTGATGGTCTTAATGGTGTCATGGTGGAAGAGCAGTGTACCTGGAACAGACGTGAAAGGAAAAGGCAAGAGACCTGGCCTCTCTCAGTTTTGTCTCCCCATTTCAATTTGAACAGGACACGCGGCTCCTGACACATGTTGTCTAACCAGCTTGGTTTTATGTGCTACTTCAGTCAGGAAATTAATCGGGCAAAAAAAGATAAGGAAGCATTATGCTATTCAGAGTAAATCGCCGCATTACACAATGCTGCTCCCATTGCCTAGGTAAAGCTGTTTAAGAAAATGGGCTGGCTTGAGGGCTTCCTTCTGATTGTCTAATTAAACTTCCAACCTTTGCAATTATGAAAATAACCATGTGGTTAGAAGTACTCGTATATGCTATAGGTAACTGTTGAATTAGCGAGAAAGAGGCTAAGATGTTTGCATTGAGATCTTATTCCAAGATATCTTTTTTTAATGCACTTTGGCTTTTTTTCCAAAGACACTATTTCAATGTAGAGTAGCACAAACTCATAAATGCAACTGCTGTGAAGACTAAAACTAGAGGTTCGCTTGTTGCAGCTTCCCATTTGCAGCAAGACCCAATTAAAAAAGGCCTTTGAGGAGACAAAAGACACAAACCAGGTGGGTCTTTGTAGCCCACAATTAGTTTCCATTTAAAAATCCATTTAAATGATAGTCAAGCATTTGAAAGATGATGTCTTGTGTCAGAGAGTTCCACTGGTTAGCCATGTGCTGCATTAATGCAGAAAGCATGAGCTATTTTCCTGTTTTCTGGCTTGCAGACATGCTTCACGTGCTATTATAAGAGAAGGTAAAGTTGTAGCTTGGTTTTTTTGCATCTGGGAGCATTCTGGCTATTGTTTTGTTATCTGCAGTTTTGAATACACATAGTTTCCATATAAGTCTCAAATACTGTTGATTCATCTCACTTAAGTCAATCAAAGTCAACAAACTCCCTTAGGATGGGTATGTGCCCTAGCCTCATATAATTTGCTATCTTTCCAAGACCTATATATCAGTACTGGAAACAGCTGTCTGCCTGATCTCCTGGGGTACAGTACTTTTTGGGTGAAGGTGACTCTGTTTTTCACAGTACATCTGTGCATGGTGCAAGCAGCATGCTCTGCCTACCCCAGCCATGAAGCTTTTCATTAGAGCAAAGCTACAGATGCAGATATTAAAAATCTGGTCTTTGAAAGAAGTGTCACTTCTCCCTTAAGCCCCTGGCTCATCACTGTGGATAACTGCATCAAAGGACTGGTAGCAGAGGCTGTGTTGTCCTCTTGTGCATTGGAATTGGACTTCATGCCACCCAAAGTGTTTCCCATTAGGTTCTGTTAGCACCTTATCCTCAGCTTTTGCTGATACGAGTGAGCAGATCCCTTTCCTAGTTTGCTTGTGCTGTTATTGTCATGACCCTGAGATTAGCTCATTTGGTTATAGCACAGTGCTAATATCACTGAGGCTATGAGTTCAATCCCTGTATGGGCCATTTACTTAAGAATTGGACTTGATGATCCTTGTGGGTCCCTTCCAGCTAAGAATATTCTGTGCCTCTTTTTCTCCTGTTTTATCTGATCCTCCTTAGAAAAACAGAGCTATGTCGTGCACAGCTGGATGCGCTTTGAGAAATCTGCCTGAGTGCTACCTGTTCCTGTGATTGGAGGGGAGTGCTGAGCTGAAGAATAGAATATGTCTTTTGTGATTGATCTGCCAGGCGGGTTTGATAGCGCGGAAAAAAGTAGGTGTTGTACATAAAGGAACGTTAGGGCTTGGACTCTGTTTTCAGTATGAAAGATGAAGTGTTGAAATTGGAAGGGAGAGAGGGCCTTTGCATAACCACGTGGTAAGTGCAGATGAGTGACTTGTCTGGTGCGTTTGAGTGATTTTTCAGTTTCTAATGGCGCTGGTTGCAGTGCGGACTGCAGCGTGGTAGCCCGTGGAGGTACTGACAGAAGCAAGGATCTGGTGGTGAAGGTGCGATACATGTGGTATTCAGCCATCACTCAATGCTTCACATTCTTGTGAGAAATCTGCTTTAATCTGGGTCTGGTTCCAACTGGCAGTGCATAACAACAAGGCTTTCCAGCCTTCTCCTCCCCCGGGGTTTCAGTCCTTAAAGATGCAGGTTCTGATAGCATGTTTTTCTTTCTAATCCAAAATTTAGTTAAAAAATTGACAAGCACTTACAGCAAAATATTTCACCTTACTGCCAAGATGGAATTAGCCTGTGAGTTACTTTCTGCTATTTCATGGTTAACAGCACTATTGCAGTGAGAAAGCAGCACAGCTACTTCTCTTCTCTTTGCATCCAAGAGCGCCATGAGGTCACCCTTTTTTCACCGTGGCTTTTCTGAGATCTTTCTCTAGTAAGATCATCACCAATTTCCTTTCCTTGTAGTTTAATGGTCCCCTTCTCACAAGGTCCCAGGAAGCAATAGGTAAGGGATCACTTCCCCTTGGGACACAGATGTGATCCTTCTTTTCCACTCCCAAGATGCACAACTTCCATACAGTGGTGGTGACTGCCAGGATCTGTGCCGTGACTGAGCAGGGCTACATATGGGTAGAATATGCTTTCCCTGGTTTATTTCAGGGTGACCTTTAGTATTCTGACACCATTTTTCATATATTTAGCAGAGTGAAGATAACGTAGACTAGAGATTACGTGTCTAGAAGTGTATTCCATTGCCAGCTGTTTATGCCCCTAGCCACTGAAATGGACCGTTGTCAGACTTTGTTATGTAAAAAAGTGCATGATATTTGGTAAAAATAGGTTTTATATGCAAAGTCAGTGCCCCAGTGCTAACTCAGGGAAAATCATTCTCTTTCTAGCTATCATAAGCAAACCAGGCTAATTTTGCTCCAAAAGGCCAGTTTTTCATGTCCTTTTGCAGTTGATGTGGTCTTGGGTTTGTTTGTGCTACAAAGAAGCCTCAGTGGTTCTCTCACAGGGGTCGTTGTGATTTTTGGGGCTTTTTTTGTGACCAGTACAAAATAGCTCTTGTCCTTCCCTGAAGACTTTTGAATTGTGACTGATTTTTGTAAGTCCCTCTTAAGGGACTTTGTGACACTGTAAAAAATGCAGCCTCAGTGTCTTTAAAAGTCTTGATAACTTCTTGGTAAGATGACTGTAACAGCAAGGCTGTGCTGTGCTGGTAGCTCCAAGTCGACCTGGTGGCAGTAACACTGACTGTCTCAGCCCAGTCCATCCAAGGGGAAAGGGATCAGTTTTTGGAAGGTTTTACAGGACCCCTTTGTACAACATCTTGCTTTGCAGAGCCACAGTGAGCATCATAGGGCTCCACCCATAAAGACCTTGTGAGCATCAGTGCTGAATATGTCCCCTGATAGCAGGCATCGACCTTGGTACAGCTGAGCTCTGAGAGCACAAGTATTTGGGTCTTTTGCAGTTTGCAAATTACACCGATGCTCAATTCTTTGCTGGTCTGGGACCTAAAAATCCCATTTGTAGAAGTTGTAGGGGACTGAGTTTCTAGGCAGAGAGACTCCAGCTGACCTCTGAACAGTCCCCGTGAGTCTCTAATACGTTATTTTTGTACACACTGCTTAGCTTTCTGCAAAGAGAAGCCATAGACATTGGCTCTCTAAAGCATACTTGATGTAGGTTATTTTCCATTTACTTTAATCATATTCTCAACCCATTTAACAAACAGACAAATGTGTAATGCTTGGGGCAGACCCAGTTCGCCTGTGGGAGAAATAGTTATTTTAAATAAAAACAGTCTGATTTTTCTGGAGGTGATGAAGACCCGCAATTCTGATTGACTAGTTCACCAATAGATAAAAATCAAAATATCATCAAACTTATCTATTTACAAATTGTCCAGGAGCAGATTGTGAAATTGTCAGGTTTGTCATGTAAAGTTATTCACTAATTTCTTCAGGGAATAATTAGATCATTAGACAAATATGCCATAGGCAATCTGTGTGGGAACTTGTGTAATTAACCAATCCAAAATGAGTGATAAATTGTATATCGGTAATTTTCACACTTAGCAATTTAAGACGTGTTAAGTAGTTTTGTCATCAAGTTAAGGAACAGAAACAATACATTATGACTTATATAACTAATTAGCATTCCCGATTTTACAAACACAAACAATTTGGAATTTACCTTGGGCGACAGTTTGCTCATGTGATGTAGGAGAATATTCATGAGCACAGAACTTTGCACTCACTTTTTGCAAATGCTTGAACGTTAAAGAGGTCATAAATCTGGTTAATCAGAAATTTGCCTTTCAATTTTAACAAATGTTCATGGTATGTTACTAAGAAAAAAAAAATCCTCTTTTCTTTCCCTGGTATTGGCTCAGCTTCTTGTAAAATCCTCTTGATAGCACTCACTGAATCAGAATTGTGTTGTACTAAGGAATGGGCCTGTGCATGTTTTGTAAGGTACTGGGTGATTCCTTTGTTCACCGAATTGCTGAATTTATGGTGCAATGCCAAATTATGATTTTAATTGTAAATTAACTTGAGGTGGGGGGGAGGGCAGAGGAGGTTGAAAACAAAAAGGTTTAGTAATTGGAAAAGGTTAAATTGAGAATGGATGGAAGTTATCAGGAGAGGTTAGACTGTGGCCACAAGTAAACAGGAGTGGCACAAGCCTGGTGACCAAGTGGAGAGGCTGTGACCAGTGTGGTATAAGAGGAATGTAGAATGTAGCAAGGAGAAGTGTTGCACCATAAAGTGGTGAAAGAACAAGAAAAAAACCTCCAGGTGCTGCATGTCTTTTATGACCTCACTACAGCCATCTAAGAAGGTGGGATATGTGATGGTAAAGTGGGTAAAGACAAAGGATCTTGCTGAAGGTTAGCTGTCTATATGCATGCATTTCTGTCTGTACTTGTCTATATATATGCACATATATCATGTGAAGAAAGATGGTGCAGGAGACCTCCTGGTCCTCTTCCATACCTGAATTTGAGGTCCACAAAGCCCACAACCTTGCAAGCACATTAGGCACAAATCCTCTCATCCTCTCCTTCTCTACAGCATCCTTTGGATACAGAGTGAGCTCATCACTATAATATTAGGTCAAGCACTACGCTACACCATGTATATATAACAAGGCTGTGGTGTGTGTGCAATCCAGGGCTACTTATGATATCAAGGTCCCTGGGAAGAACAAGCAGCTGTCTGCTTTTAAGCTACAGGAACTGTGAATGGTCTCTGGTTTGCTCAGAGCACATAATTAAACACAGAGACAAATCAGTGACACGGTCCAGTTGCATCAAGTCACCAAAAAAATCCACAGACCTACCTGACTGGAAACTCTTAAAAATCAGTATGTTGTATTCTTGTTTTCAGCTTGAAAAACATGTGTTAGTGCCAGTATGGTTTTAGAGGCAAGAGTGTTGTTTATAGATGGTTAAAAATAAAATTAAAAAAAAAAAAGAGAAAAAAAAGGAAATACACTGCACCACTGGAGAGTCAGCAGAGGGAGTGCGAGTTAGGAAGCCCCTCTTTTAATATCTGAATGGCTGCAGTGCTGGAGGAGGGAAGTAAACAAAAAGATGTGTGAGCTAGAATTGTGGGGAAGAAATAGGCCTAAACCAAAATCTTGATGATAAGGTGACAGCAACACCTTGATGAAAACTGTGATACCCTTGCTCTTGAAGGTATGTGAGTTTGATTCAATCCATTTTAGAAAATGCAATAAATTTCACAAGGTTGCCTAAGCACTTTCAGCTCCTGTGATTTTAATTATTATCCTACAATATTTTGTATTCACACCCTCTGGTCCATCAAATCATGGTTACATTAAAATCCTTTCCTTTTCTGTATTTTTGTCTCTTTAGTTTCTGCTGAAATGTTATTACGTCTCAATATTACCGAGATGGTTATGAAGTCAGGCTTAAATTGTGATCTGATTGCACTTAATGTGTGAAAAAGCCATAAGGCAAATAACAAGATTCTCAGGGCTTGAAAAGTCATGATGGTGCTTAAATGCTTTGAGCTGGCAGAGCTAGCACTACTTGAAATGACATTTAATGAGGGTGCATTTCTGGGCAACTCCACAGAATCTATTTTACCTCTGCATCTTGTAGGGTTTTTCTTTTCAGTTACAGAGAAAATATGTAATAAAAAAGCCTGAAATGGCATTTTCGCATTTGTGTTTAATTTGTCTGTTCCAAGAATACACAGTTATTCCTTAGAGACACACTCTGTATTTTTGGTCTGTTCAGGACTTTTCCTTAAGCCATGCCTGTAGTCAATCGTGTCTGAGACCAGCTATTTTCTTGAATATGTTTTAGAAGGATGTCCAGGAGTGGCCCTAAAAATGAAACCAAGCTGCAGTTCTAATTAGGGAAAAAGTTCTTTCTCAGTCTAGAGGTAAAAAAGCAATGGCATACTAGATGGATAATATATTAAATAATTGACCGTTGTTTTGTCTGAAGCTTCAGAAATACACAATGTGTTCTTTTTACTTCCAAACATATCTGCATCAATGTAGATGATCAAAATGAAGATAAGCAGTCGTATAGGAGATACTTGTGGGCTACTTACATTTTTGCTCGGCTTTGAATATGGTTCTTCTTCTGTAATTTACTTTGAAGTATGTGCTCAGACAGAAACGCTCCTTGAGATTTAGGGGGCAATGATGCTGAAAATATTGCTGGCTGGGTTTTTTTGGTGTTTTTTTAAATTTATATTAGGCACAAAAAACCCCTAGTAAAAATATCCAAGGTCCACTCTTCTTTTGACTGCTAAAGATCACTCTTAGTAGGCTGCAGAAATGTGACTTCTAACTGTGTCTGTCTGGTATGGGCTATTGTGCTAGTAACTCCTCATGCATTTTCAGTTTGTTTCTTTCCAGTATTATGCTACCCAGTTTATTTTCAGTGGTGGTTTTTTTTTTTCTTCTCCTCTCTCCCCTTCCTAAACTTCTGTCAATGTGTTATGGTAATGCAGCTCGGCTTTCCACTCATGAGGTGCCTGCATTCATTGGTGGGTGATACGAATAAGTAAAACCTGTCTCGTAGTGCGCATTCACAAGAGTGTTGAACTGAGATTACACTGACATCTGAAATTCTGGCAGTTTGTAACTCCAAGTGCTTACACTTTGTAAATCTCAATCGCGTCCTTAATGTAGATTTTGTTTCGTTTCCTGCTAAAGAGTAAAAAATGTAAATTTAGAAAGACTGTCACTCTCCCCCTTGGTCTTTGAGTGATTTAAGTCATTCCTTTGTCAAACGATCTAATGTGTTTTTGCAGCGATAATGTCTGCTTAGTCTCCAACATCTGTGTGCTGGACAGAAACTGAGATTCCTTGATGTGCCTTGGGTGCAACTGTATCTGCACCGTAGCATAGTGACATGTAGGTAAAATACATGGCTTTATGCAACAAGTACAAATAAGACTGTTTTGAACTGGGCATTGTTTGAAAGCTATGATGAAAGAAACTAGTGTCAGGTGCAAGCTTTTTTGATTTTATTGAAACTGTCCTCTTACTTGAAGAAACTGGTGCCATAACTGGTTCTGGAACTGTTGACTCCTTGGGAAGGTCAGGTGTGGGTGAGAGTGACTCAGGGCTCCTTCTGGCATGGGCTGAGTCACAGCCCCAAGTTCATGTGCCTTTCTGTTGCCTGCAAAATCAGAGACCTGTAACTATGGCCTCTGCTAAGAGGAGCCTGAGCCATGTCCTGGGTGAATAGAGCAGTTCTCTGTGAAGAGAACATTTTCTCCTGATTTATCTGAACAGACATCTCTTGCTGGTGGTTGTTCCCACTGGGACTGCAGGACACTTTAGGTTTGTTCCTGAATTGAGTTTGACAGGGCTTTAGCTCTCAAAACTGGGCACGGTTTGTTTCCTTGTCTTTTTACTTTCTCCATAGATGTTTGCCACCTTCTTTCCTGCCTCTATGTGCATGCACTTAAGAACTTTTTATCAGCTGAAGTAGCCTCAGCATCACTGTGGGCTGCAGGCTATCTGTGAATATGGCTTTATTATTTTTTTTTATTTAGGGCAGAGGGAACCAGAAGACTTGACTCCATGCCTCTCAGCTCCCAAGAGCCCAGAGGCTAAGCAGGTACCTGAGATACAGTTTTAACCCACAGAAGATAGGGTTTTTTCTGCATTGTTGTTTAGTGAGGCTGGAGTGGGGTCTTTCTCTGGTGTGGACCTTGGAAACAGACTGTTCCCAGCAGAGAACTGATGAGCCTCTACATGTCAGACTGACAACTGCCATTTGCCCTTGTACGGCATCACCTGCTAAGTAGGGAAGGGAAAGTTCCAGCTACAAAATTATACGGTTATACAAATACAAAATACTTCTTACAAAATAAGAACAACATGCCAAAGTAAACCACCACTCTCTGTAGTGGAGAAACGGAGCAGCTGCTCTTGGGCAAGATCAGGGGTGTAGCTGCAGATGCGGAAATTGGGCTCCGCGCCGGGGGGCAGTGCTGGAGCTGGGTGGTTTCTGTTGCGCAAAGTGCATGGTCTTTAAATAAGTGAAGGGCTGTGTGCCCTGCTCTCGTGCCTTCCTGGGGAGAAGCTGTGGGACGTGGCTGTGCTCGCTCCACAGGCTCTCTGAGCTGGCTGGTTTCTCATGACACTGATATTCCCATGAGCCCCGGGCAGGGAAAAGCAGAGGGACTGGTGAGTGGTGGGCTCCAACCTTTGCCTGCAGCAGTGGCTTGGTCCAGCCATGGGTGTCCAAGATGGTGCAGGAACAGAGCGAGGACAGGCTTTGTTTGCTGTGGGGTCCAGCACTCTCCAGGTCCTGTAGTGGGGATTGGCCTCAGTTTGTGTCCAGCCAGTCACTGCTGATGTCCCTGGGGACTGTCCAGTTTTGCTCAGTCACTTCATTGTTTTAATGACTTTTTTCCTTTTCCCTTTTTAATATGAGAGATGAAATAGATAGAAATGCTGACAATTTAAATGCAGCAAAGATCCCCTGACTCCTCCATTTAGTGTCTCCTTGTAAAAGTTTGCTTTGGACTTAATTGTTGAAATTGAAATGGACATAATTCTTCTGAGTGAAAATTCATCACAAGCAAAAGTTGCTTCTGGCCAAACCAGTGTCTTTAATTTCTTGTTATCTGAACCTTCATTAAGTTTATTAAAAAAAATCAAATTAAACCCCATTTTTTATTTTAACTCTTCCCCCCAAACCCAGAACTCATTTAAAAGCCCGAGAGAAGCATTTTGACTTGTAGAAGTTGTTCTCAATTCTTTCAATAGACAGATCCAAGTTTGACGTGCAATATCAAACCCTGTTAATTTTAAATAAATTGATAAATAAAATAGTTGTCAAGAATGTTGCCAAGCCTTTCTCATGTAGATTTCTGTGTGTCAGCTGCATTTGGTTCTTATTTTTAGGATTTCTCTGTATTGTAACAGGTTTAAGTCCCCAAAATGAGGACTGACATCTTGAAGACCAACATCATCATCTCTTGTAAGCTTAGGCAAAAGACAGGAATTGCAAGATCTCTGACTTATGTAACGATACATTTTCCTGTGTTTGAATAATAAAAATTCTGCAATTACTTTTAATTAATTTAAGCAAACCAAATTTTCAAGGATGAAAATTTCAATTTTCTGCTTTTCGTAATGAGAGTGGGCCACCAGAATTTTACTTAATTGGCAGCATTTGACTTCTAAGTTATTGCAGTTCACCTTACCAGCTGAAGCTTACACTGTGTTTGGAGCCCATGGTGGGTAGATAATCTTCCTTTAGAGCAGGGGCTGGTCATGGTGGTGCCACTTGCACATTCATAGTATTCCCCAAGGGAACCGGGTTGGAGGAATGCTCTGGTTTTGCAGCCAGAGCCAAGACCCAGGAGCTGTACTTTCAGTTTTGCTGTCTTTGGGTCCTATTTGTCTCTACTTGAAGAAATACTTGAGAGAGTGGCAGAATCTTCTGGATCTCTGTGTGTTTTACCTTCAAGACTTACCCCATGGCATGAGGTATGCCACCTTCTGATCAGACCACGCAAGCTATGCCTTATGGGTTCAGGTGAAAAGTTAAACAGTGCAAAAGGAAATACCAGTGGCAGTGTTTGACTAGTTTCAACAGAAAAGCATTCACTGAATATGTAATATGAATTGTTTCTGGAACTCTGACCTTGATTAAGCAAATGTGTTTGTCTTTGGAAGCTGGCACCTGTAGCCACCCACAGAATGAAGAATATTTTTTCAGCACAGTCTCTTCTGCTGCAGAGAGCTCAGAGGGGAGCTGCTGCTACAGTCTAGTTATGTCAGCCCTCTGCTGTGGATGCTGAGGGAAGCTGCTCACGGTTGGCTGCAGCAGAGCTGATCTGTGGGGCAGCCAGCTGAGGGCTGCTATGTTTATCTTCTTCACCCACCAGATCACCGTTTTCTGAGAACCCCTGATCTGTTTGGCCATGGGTTCAGGTTGTGCTTATACTTCCTGCTGGGTAGGAAGCAAAACACTAGGGACAGCTTTTAAGCCTGTCTGCAATATCAGCCTCAAGGGCCGTGGAATAGTTTGAAAACAGAGTATGTAGCTCTTTGTGGATTTAAGAATCTTAGAAAGAAAAAGGGGGATACTCCCCCCCACCTTTGTAATTAAAATTTTTTGGCATCTTTTTCAGTCTGAGTTGGACCAGTGCTTCTTCATTGATCCGTGTGAAGATTGCTGAGCCATATAAAGACCCTGCTGTCATATTCTTGTCAGATATCCTGTTGTGTTCCTGCCCAACTAGCAAAATGTCATGCACAACACAGCCTTTCCTACACAGAATAGCCTTAGGCAAATGCACTCTACTAGTGCCTAACAACCCATGGGATCTAATCTCTGCTCCCTTACTGACTGTTCATAACCTTTCTGTGCACTTCAAGACTTTTCAGACTAATCCTTCTGCATATAATCACAGCAGATATGAGATTGGGAAGGGAGTACTGGCTGGGGCTGGGCATCCAAGTGTCTGCTATGACAAAAATATAGGTTTACCACTTTTCCACATTGCTTTCAGGAAGCAAAGTGTCTGTGATGATTTAACCACAGGAAAATGTTTAATATATTCTTATTGACAAACAGGCAACGACAACCCTTTTGCTATGGACAGTGCTTCCAGTATTTGGGAGACCCTCTAAATGTGATCCCTGAAGGTGATAGCAATGGAGCTTTATCCTACCTGGCTATTCTCCTTGGATAGCAGATTATTCTGTGTAGCAAGAAAAAGGCAGTTGAGGGGTTATTTGGCATTCAGTGGTAGTGTAGTCATTTCTAAATAACTGGATTTCTGTGGTCTGCCAGTGTTGGCTGATGAACCTGGAGATACATGCCTTTCATGAGCTGCAGTGGGGGAGACTTACTCAGTGGGTGTGATGACTTAGTATTTTCTATGGGATGGTACACTTGGGGGCAAGTGTGCCAAAAGTCCTGTAAGGTCCTAAAATAATTGCTATTATGAAGATCATTTTAGAGTGAAGCATGTGCTGCAAGGTGACATTTGAGGCTGGGTGGAGTTGAGATACCTGATTAATTACTATAGTTAATTGAATCCACCTCTGAAAGTGGAGATAGGTGGAGATGTTGGCTGAGGAGACATGGGAGTCCAGCAAGTGCAGCATTGTAAACTCAAGTGAGCTCCAAAGTACTGGAGTTTTCTTGATACTGTCATGTCCTTCCAAAGACAAATCTCTCTCCAAAACCCAATGATTTTTTTGGCCTGGGTATCTGGTGGGATATCATTAAGCTGCCTTTTTATTTATTTATTTTTTAAAATGTGTGAATCCAGCCCAGTTTACAGCAGCTGTAAGAAAGTAAATTAAACTAATGTGTGCCTGGTGACTGCTCACTGCAGGAACCTCTGTTGTGGCTTCAGCACTGCTAACAAAATTCACTGCTATGAGCGGAGCAACTCAGAAGAGATCAAGGCTGCAGATACCAACTTCTGCTCTCATCTCCTGTGGGAAATTTAGCCCTGCAGGTCAGGGTTGGGCTGAGATGGCCTGGCAGCAAAGGTGCCTCTAGGTAAAGAGATCACATTTTTCATCAGCACTGCCAAAAGGGTTCCTTTTGCCCCATGATAATTCTCTGAAGTATATTTACATCTACACTTTAAAGAGTTGCAAATTGGGTGATTTGTGTGTCAGTAACTAATGCCTTTTGCACTGAAGCCACAGCAAATAGGGAGCTGCTGCTTCCTTTTTCTCCCTTACCGTTGATAAAACAGTTCTCCAACCTGTTAGTCGTTCCAGTGAATTACACCTGGGATTAACCTGTGCTGTTGGCTTGACTCATCTTTGTGTAAAGCAAGCAGGAGTTCTGAGAACATCCACGGGATGGAAATGAAGGATTCCTGCATGTTGTGGTACATTCCAGGAGTAATGAAAGAGACACTTTGCATTTTTCCTTGCATAGGTAGCAGCTCTGAGAGTACCAGGGATCTTGCCCTGCCTACTCAGTATGCTGTAATCCCGGGGAGGTGTTTGTGATAGCAGCTTCAATCCTCTGGTACCTCTGACCTCTACAGACTGGGGTGCTGGAACAGCTTCAGCCTAGCATGGCTCTGCTGGTTGAGGGAAGAAGTCAGAAAGCTCAGCGACAGAGTGAGAAAAATTGTTCACTGGAACAACTCATGTCTGGGCTGATACTCTTTCTTTAGTCTTGGAGAAAGTTCAACAGGCTTAGCTTCTCTCTCGACACACACTCCTTAGAAAAATAACTTCAACCAGGGGAAAGTGCCCAGACATCACATTTGCAAAAGAAAGTTTCCATTTTGTTCATGCGTTCATGGCGTTTTGGTCAGGCTGTCTGAAACTGTAACTGTGCTGTTACAGCACGAGACTCAGGACTCTATCTTGCTGTATAATCTCTATGTTTAGGTATAATTTAGGAAATAGCCAGAGACTGGGGTCCCTATGATGAATTACTGATCTAAATGATAGATGTGACAAATGACAATATAACAGACATCAGAAAAGGAGGGAACAGCATACTGCAGCTTGTGGATTTGTGGCTGGAGTTTAGATGCACCTATATTTTATTGGGTCCTCTGTTTATACCAACACGGGAGGCCAGATTCTCATGCCGTGTGAACGACGAGCTCGGTGCAGGGCCTGCTCTTTGATGTTTGTAGGCAAAGGGATTTCTCAGGAGCAGTTTGAATGAGGTGAGGGGCTGATGTGTGCTGACTGGAGCTTAGAAAGCTGTTCCAAGCATGAGAGAAGGTGTGGGAGATGGTGCAGAAATGCCTCTGTGATGAGGGAATGAAGGGGAATGCAAGGTCAGTGCTGCAGGACTCGCTGGGGGGTGGGTCGGGTCACATGCAGGACCGTGGGCAAATCCATTAACTGCTCTGTGCTTAAGCTTTACTGCTGTAAAGTGGGGATGGTAATGCAATATCCTTGGCTCCTGTGGTAACTCACAGTTGATAACAGAGATGTCCAGAGTAAACACAGCTAAGCCTGGATCTGGGTGTGCATTTGGGTTTGTGCCGTTCATTCTATTTGATGCTTTTAGAAATCCTGCCAAAGTCAAGGGGCTATGAGAGACCAGGCTTTCTGTCAGCATCTGGAGGCCAAAATCCCAGCAGAAGACCAGTTATTGTGTTATTCTACTTCATTAAGTACCTTCTTGAAGGGTTAAAGTAGCCTGTGAAAATGTGTTATCATGAGCAGCGGAGTGTCTTACAGCCCTTTGGGAAAAGGGAAGATATGCTATCTGTACACTTCAAGATCCATTTGTAATGGCAGCCACATAGATTGCACCCCCCTCCCCCAGCTTTCTGCTCATCATAGCACCTGGACACTTCAGATATTGTGGATAACTCTGCTCTACAGAAGTTTCCCAAATAATGCATGTTTCATAGTTACTGTAAGAATCTCACATACAGAAGCCCTGGACCCATATAGATCAAAACTCAACGTTTGACCAGGAATATATATTGTGTTGCCCTTGAAGCCATGGAGGTAGAAAAAATTTCAAATTCTTGCATCCTTGAAGGAAGCTGTTTCTTCTACTGACTGCTGTACTGACTGCTGGGATGTGTATGGGTTAGTGCATGCTGAGCTGTATGTTATCCTTTCCTGGTAGTTCCTGACCTGAAATGAACACTGCTCTGTGTTACCATTTTTCATGGAGTTTCAAGCAATAAATGCAGGGAACTTGTTTTCAGGACAATTGAAAGTTTAAATGTGAGTTCAGGAGTTTGTAGAGTAATAGATCCTGTCCTGTCAGATTCAATACCAGAGGGTATAAAATATGTCAGATAATTCATCAGCTGTTGGGATTAGATAACATAACTTAATTAAGGTACAGTTTGGCTGAAAAACATGCATTAAGACAGGAGTAATGCTATTACTGAAAACCATGTAGCAACACGTAGATGTCTTTTCTGGAACAATAGAAGAATAAACAGACATCAAAATGGATAAATCTTTTCACATATTGTTGAAGATGATCAAATAACTAATGGCAAAACCTATCTTTGTTTTTTTCCATTTTTAAATCCTTCATAATCCGGTCCTCTCTTCTATTTTCAACTTCTTAGTGTCTGCCAAATTGCTTCTGAACATTTTTCGGCTGATGAGTTGCTCATGAGGGCTCTGCTCTGTAACTAGCTGGTATTTGTTCATGATGTGCTTGACTGGCTGCACTCTCATTCTTTCTGAGTAAATGGCTTAAACTTTTTGAGCACAGAGGAATAATGGAGCCATACACACTTAAACTGCGTAATTTGATGATTTATATTAAAGTCATGAAATCTTTGGGTTTGGGACTGCTTTCATAGGCAGTGATATAGGCAATCCAAAAAAGGAATAAGTATGACTGGACTGGTAGCAGCAGCCAGATTTCATTGACTTTCCCTTCCCCCTTCCCAAGTTCATTGTATCATTCAACTTGATGAAAAAAAATATTTCCACTTGTGGTTCTTGTTCTTAGTGGGGTGCAGTGTGTCTAGGTGTGGTGGCTGACCTTTGCCTGGTTTCCTGTACAGATATGGGTTGGTCACTGCCTCACTGTACTGCTCAAGCAGCACTGCTTGATCCCCTCCAGCTGTAGAGGTGGTCCTCTCTTTACAGGCATGTCTTGGAAGGAGTTGAGGTGGCCTGACACCAACTGAACTAACAGCCCACTGCAGTGGACAACTGGGATTCTTATGCTTGACCTTGGTCCTTGGCCTCCTTTAACACTGTAGGTGTCAGGACCTACATGATTTATCCTTGACAAACAGCTAAGGAACCAATTCTCTCCTATCTTGGAGAAGCATTACTAGGGGATGGGAGAATATTATGTGGCAGTTGGTTTAATAATAGGCTTTTTTCATTTTTTAATGGGCAAAAGCAGTTAGAACCAGAAAACATTCTATATGCACTAAGGGAAACCTTCAGGATACCCAATGTTACATTGAAAATAGAGGTTAGCTATGGATATAAAAGGGAAGGAAAGTGCAACTTCTGCAGTAGTGAAAACCTTGAGATGGCCCAAGGAGAAAGGATATATAGGATCTCTTAGCCTGTAGGTCACCCCTGTCTTGTCATGAGGAGCAGGCTAATGCGTGTGAAGAATATGCTTATTTATATCTGTGGTTTTACCAGAGGGGGTTGTCAGATTATACTTGATAAAGCTTGAAAATGTTTCTGCATTTATGGCACTGTTGATTTGCTGAAAGGAACAACCCAGCAAATAACTGATGACTGATTTTTGCCGCCTTGTGCAAAAATATGTCTAAGTGCGTGACTTCCCTACCACTGCAAGAGAGATCAACATCAGTATTGCAGACTTTTGGACTGAGGGAGAAACTTTGTTCAGAAGCAAGAGAAGAGGAAAAAATGATCATTTAAGTATATTTCAATGGGACATTACTGTATCTGCATGTATTTTTTTCTTGCTTTTGTATTAGCTTAGGTCCCTCACTTTGTTTATCTTTGTTCTTAGGAGGAACAAAGGAGTGATTCATCACCAATGTGCAGGGATACCTCACTTTGCATTTGTATGGTATTGTCTGTCCAAGTGGCTCAAAGGCCCTTACAGACTTCAAGGGCTGTCTTCAGCTGGTATAGCAGTGCTATGCTGACACCATCTGAAAATCTGATCCTATCTCACTTCCATTTTTGTCTGTATTTTTTGACTTGATATATCATAATATTACAGATGCAAAACTAGTCCCCCGCAAACTCAAGAGCAGCATGATTTACCCATGGATGGCTTCTCTAACATCAGCTTTTAGAACTGCAGAAGTACCTGATTCTCTATTCTATCACATTTTTCTTGTTCTTGTAGTTTTATATATCTGTACTGAAATACACTGAGTGAGTCCAAGTTAGCAACTGATGTGAATTATTTTGTACAGTAGCCCTGCATTTACAGTTATTTACTATCTGTCAATCCTAGGGGGATGTCTCATGCATTTTATGATGGTTTGTCTTGTACATGATAATTTTATGTCAGTGAAAGTTTCAAAGCTAGATGTGCATTCAGATGTGGAGAGCTGCTCAGAACTCCCCTCTGTGATTGCTTTCTGTACCGTAGCTAATTATACATTAGTTGGGAAATGTGTGCTACTCATACTGTTGCAACATTCTAATGTCAAAATGTCACACTGGACCAAATGCTGCAATCCCTGTATTTCTCTGCAAGTAGCTATATTGATCTTGTCACTTCTGCGAAGAATTTATATATTTTATATATATGTGTGTATGCATGTGTAAGATTTTATATTTGCATGTTATATATAATTATTTTCACTAAAATAACAGTGAAAGGTATTGATTAAAACAATCTGTATTTTTTATTAGCAGTTCTATTGGGCTTTTTGTTTGTTTCCACTTGGCCACATTACTCTGAAAAATGTACAGGTTTTTTGACCACTCAAATATTTATCACTTAATGTACTTACTTACCCTTATCTTTGGGATCTTCTGGAACTGGTTTGATGTTCCACTCTAAAAAATAATAGTAATATCAGTAAGATATTTTTCAGCTGAATATCTTTGGTATTTTTTAGTTATGAATTATTGGACCTATTCACTAACAAACATTATTTAACAGTTTTTAATAATGAATATTCTTCCCCATCAGTTGAAAAAGTTGGAAGTCTTAATTTCTAATAGGAAGTACTTCATCTTTGTAGTTCACATGCATGAGAATAAACTGCAAGAACATGGAAGGCTGATTGCTACAGGGAGGTGGTTGAATTGTCAGTAACATTGCAGAAACAGCAGAAATAGTTTTGACTTTGAGGAAGCAGCATTGGCTTTATGGCCTTCTGATTAGCTCCTCATTTAAAAAAATCACACTTTCCTTTGTATCTCTTGCATCTACTAAGCATTATCCCTGTCTTTTGAAACAAAACTTTATTAGTACTACTGGCTGTGGGCTGCCTGCACTGATGCTGAATGAGTTTGGGTCCAAATAGTCCTTTTGGGAACTGCTGGTTTAGTAACTAGTTTATTTTGAACCCTTAAAAATATAGCAAATAAGAAATAGGAAGTCCACGTGTAAAGGTTTTCATGCATGAATGTTATATTAAATATTACCTGTGATTTTCAGAAATGTCTCACTACAGTCTGTGAGGGTTTCCAGCAAACTGGAGTCATGTAATGCAGTTTTTAATTCTGAACGTTTAACAAGTGTTCAAGGATTAAATCATTCTGCTCCCTGATGTGCTTTGGTGGTCTAAAATAACGTGGACTAAGATTCCCCCATCTGGGCTTTACATTTCCCTGAAGTCTTATATAAGCCATGTAATACAACGGGATGCTGTGTCACTTATTCCAAAGGTATCATCACCAGTGGAGATTTGCCAGGTGACTTCATCCTCCCACTCAGTTTTGCCTCTGTCTCATGGTTGTGTTTCGGGGAGGGAGCATACCAGCTTGTTGTCCTTGTGCACGTCGCTAAATTTTCTTTCTGTATCTCCTCCTGTGGAGTCCTTGAGGATTACTTGCCCTTTTAGGAAACCTGAAAGGCCTCCTTTCATAGCTGCTTAATTCCTATCATAAAGATTTTTTTTTTCCTCTCTGACCCTTCAATCTTTCTTTCTTTCTCATTCCCCTCAAGAAGGATTCCTTGGTATTTGCTTTGCTAAATATTGGATATTTCTAGCTGGGTAAAAATGTCTCCTGATTCTTTTTCCTTGTGGTCACAAATCTGTTTCTTGTATCTCCAGTTCTTGTACCATCTGTCCTTCCCCCTGCAGCATGTGTGGCTGTAATTTGGGTAACTTATTGTCCAAGAAGTCTTTGTTTTCTCAGATGCTGTGCATTAATGACGTTTGAGTTTTAGACTGTGTGTATTCTTCCCTTTAATGGATCAGGAGTTTATTTGGACCGCTATCAGATTGGAAAACCTGAGCACAGCCAAGACACTACCAGAAAATCTTGCCTGCTCATCTGCTCTTTACTTACAGTAAACAGTGAGCCTCTCCTACCCAGGATGTCTCCCAAATTGGGGGTTAACTGCAGCCCCTTCCCCAGAAACTCAAATAAGCTTCATTTCAAAGATTTGGTGACATCATTTTGCAGAAGTGCTGGGTGAAGCATAAGTTCATTTCCCTCGGCACCACTTCTTAATGCATTTTTGTTCATCAAGGCGTACAACTAATGTGAAGAGGCAATTCAGTCTCAGCAGTCATTCTGCTGAGGGTGAAATACTGATAGGTACTTCATTTAATAAAATAATAATGCTGTGCAGCTGTACACTGTCTCTCCCACAAGGATCTCCAGGTACCTGAAAGAGTATTAAATAATTAAGCCTGACAATACCCCTGTATTTCATTAGTTCCATTTCACAGGTGGATTAGCAGAGGTTAAGTGACTTGACCAAGGTCAGGATCAGACCATATTCCTGTGAGGGAAGCCTGTTTGGGGGATAGTTTGTATGTGGGTGGATCAGCTAGTGCTGCAATGGGTTTCTGTGACAACCTGGGGTCTGTGCATGGAGGCAGAGCCAAAGCCCATGGCAGAATGGGGAGGGAACCAGGGAATCCTGGCTCTGTTTTCTTAATTTGTTTCCAAATGTCCAGGCCTAGGATAATCCATACTAAATGCGGTGACAAGACTGAAGGGTTTGATTTGCTGAAGCCACAAAAATATATAACTTGCTGCCCAAGAGACCTGTAAGCATTTATTTAATATTCACTGACATCTCCTGTCCAGTTGGCTCAGCAAGTCATATTTTTGTAAAGTTATTTTGCACCATCTGTATTGAAAATGGCAACCTGGCCAATTACAATGGATTTTAACTCTCTTCTGTGAGAGAGTTTTAAAATGGAAAGAATCCAGGAGTGAGGCAGGGGGAGGAAATACCATATCTTTCCCAAGAAAAGTCGAGGTTTGATCCTGCAGGCAGCTGAAACTTGCCAAATTAGTTGGGTGCTGAGTGTTCAGCATCTTTTCAGCAATGCTCAGGACTTTGCAGAGTCAAAGCTCTGAGCTATAAGGTTAAGCATGAACATTAATGAAATGTTATCTCTCTACCAGATGGAACTAAGTGACAAGTACTCTGGCTGTCAAGCGCAGAAAATCGTGAATCTGTCGCACATCCCCTGACAACAGCAAGGCAATCTTCTTAAAACTGAACTTATGCAATAAGAATTGCTCTGTGGTGGGGTATCTCATTCATGTGGTCAGGAAGCTGACCTTTGCTGGGAACTATTTGTCCCTGTTTTTTGTTTGTTTTGGGTTTGTTTGTATTTTTTTTTTGTGGGTTGCATCTAGCTTTCTGATCAGCTGCCACCTTGCAAATAATCCACTTAAAAGGATATTTTTCCAATGCTAAAATAGCTACAAGCTAAGGCTCAAATTGCATAAAAATTACATGTATGCTTGAAATCTTTACAACTGATGATTCCAGATAAGAGCAGATACTCTGTTCTGATCAGCCTTCGGCTGAAAGGTGTAACCACTACCAACCTTTTGCTGTCAATGAAACATCTTCCCTGTCTACCAGGATACAACAAAAACATTCTGTTGCCATATCAGAGCACAGGAGAACTTTCCTGGAGCCTTAAGGGATTGCCTCATATTTTACAGACTGACTGCTGATAAATGAAGAACAACATATTTTTATATGTGCATACTCTACATGAATGATCATGTAGTATTAACATTTAATCCACAACTGAAATACCTGCTTTATAGAAGTGGAATGCAGAGGATATGGGAGAGCACTCACATATTTGAGGTTGGAACTGAGATGAAAAGTGGGGCTAGGAAAAAAAAAACAAGCTTTCAAAGGGATCGCAAAATCTAAGTGCATCTCTTTGGCCTAACATTGCATCTGCAAGCTGATATCAGCAAAATGAGGTTGTTCAGAGGAAACTGAAGTTCCTCTGGAAGCTTGGCTTCTTGTTGTTTGGCAAATAAATTTACCTTTGCCATGTAATTGACCTGCTGCTTCAATTTTCACCTGCTCTTAGGAGAATGCCCTTGTCTGATGTTCAAAGAAGGGCTCATTTTATCATTAAGTTTAGATGAATGGTTGGAGTGGAATCTTTTGGTATAAAATATTCATTATGAACAAACTGTGAACTTGTGAATATGCATGATTCCCCTTTAATCTGGTTTGTTTTTTTTTTTCTGAGAAACATTTCCTTTCCAAAAAAAAGGCAAAATCGGTCTGCTCAAACTGACCAACAAGACTTAAGTATCAGTTGCTGAACAATCTGCGCACAAGCTGCCTATGGGTGTGATTATTTTTCACGTAAAGAATTTGCTGAGAAAACCACAAACGTGACTGTGGACAACTTGCAATGGACTGAAACTTCCTCAGTAAATTATGTGTTTCACTTTAGCAAGAAAAGAGTCTCCAACCAATGGATGCGACACAATTAAGATAAGAGAAAGAAACCTGTAAAAAAGAAGCTAGAAAATCTTGAGGGTATACCAGAAAACTCCTTCCATACCTGGGAAGTATGTTTGTTAGTTTCCTTTCCTTGCAAGAAGGGGAATTGGTCACAAGGTTAATGCTTGGACAAGTGCATTTCAATGGTGGCAGAGAGCAGACACATTCTTATGATGTGAACATTTCTGCATCAGGTGGTTGCTGAGATGTTTTCAGAGATTGACACTGTTTAAAATAGTGTCCATCTGGGGGAATTCCCCTGCTGTCATGCAAGGTGTCCATGAAGCTTGGCTTTAGCCCATCTTGCTCCCCCCTCACCCAGGCAATGCTGCTTGCCATGTGTCACTTTTGGGTGGCTGATCCTTTGTCCCAGTGGTAGGTCTTCTCAGAAGACCTTTGTGTGGGAAGTGACTGTGGCGAAAGGGAAAACTCCAAATGTCTTATATTTCAAACTTATTCTAGGAGCTGTAGAGGAGGGAAGAGTCACCATATCTGCACAACCAAGCTGAAGATAATATACATTCATCTCTTTCACAATACTCAGGGGTGGAGTTGGGGCAAAACATTGGGAAACATTAATCTCAAAACCATATTTAGCCATGACTATTCCATTTTATTACAAGGATGGCTTTCCAGGGACTTGCTAAATATGACACAAGAGTTGTGGTGCTTTTTTAGAAGGTTAAACTTCTGTCTGAGGTGGCCAAGCTTTGGAGATGTTGACCTGCAAGTTGCTACAGTACTTTGAGGTCCATGGCTCCTAGATACATGGAAACACTCTTTGAGAGAATAGTGAAGAGAGAAGACTATAATCCTCTTCTATGAATTATATCTTCCCTAACATTTATTAAGTTGCATGATGTGGGTATGGAGCTTCTCTAGATGCTGACCTGCTGTAAGAAATTTCTTACTTCTTTATGTAGTTTCAGTTGAGGCAGTGCAATAAGAGTGAAATGTTCTGCTTGTGCAATTGTTCCTGGTAATAAAACCTATGGTTCAAATGTATGCATTTACATTAATGAAAGAAGGTTGCATTGCAAGTAGTGGCAGTTTCCACATTGGTCGTAACTCACCACAGTCCCAGTTCAGCAAGTTTTAATTGGTGAGATTCTTGCTTTCTCACAGGCAATTTCCAAACCATCTCATTAATTTCATTAGAAGTTTATGCTGCTAGGAGATATTGAGCTCTTGAGGAGGTACAACCCTGAAGAAAACATGCTTCTGAATATTTAGCTTGCAGCCTAGGTAAGCACAGGGTAAGAGATAAGTGCTCTGATATGATAGGACCAGAGATATGTGAGAACAAAGTCTTGTTTTCCTTTTCCACAGCAAATACATAATTGAAAGCAACAACCAAATCAGCTGACAAAGTCTGTGATTGTGGGCAGCATGGGTCAAGTCAATTATGCGGGAAATCAAAACGTTCCTTTGACTTCTGAGTGGTGGGCAGCACTATGGCATTTCTGGAAGACTCTGAAAGCTTTCTGGGATATAGTCCTTCACAGTTAGGGGAAAAAGGATCTCAGGAGCAGGTCTCCATCCTGCTTGTGAGATTTAGGGTGTGCCTCTTGTCCCCACTGCACCCGTGTACTCTTGCCTTAAACGTCTGTGTCATGCTTGCGATGAAGTGGGTGTCAGAGCTGGAGGAGGCAGGGATGTGCTGAAAAGTCATGTGTGTTTGTGAAGTGGATATTTAAGGGATAGAAATCTCAATTTAGATAGGAAGAAAGAAGACACCCTCTATATGCTGTAACAAGGTGAGAAGGTTATAGAAAGGGAAGAATTTTACTTCCAGAGTTCATCCACTCTCTTTTCCAGGGTATGACCAGGAACCTTGCATTTGAAAGCTGTCCAAAAAACAGAAGCTGTCAAGGACTGCTGAAGCTTCATATTACTGGGTTTTTGAGATGTCTCCTGTTGCTTAGTTTTGAAATGCAGCCAGTGCTGGGGTAGGTCGTGCAGTTGCAACATGCACATCATTTTTGAGCAGAATATCAGCTATGTGCTAGAGAAATCCAGGCAGAGTAGAAGCTGGCTTGGGCACCCGTGCTTCCATCTCTGGGCTCATGAAAGTGAAAAATGAAATATTTGACTATCGCAAACAGCTCCAACACAGTGATCTTCAAAAATGTGTTGTAGGAGCACTGCTTTGCTGCTGGCTGTGGAGAAAGGAGACTGCACTTCTGGAACCACCCCATCCTATCCTTTCCTTCCTCTCCCACGTGCATATTGACCTAGCTTAACTCTCTCTGGCAGGGTCAGGAAGCACATAAGTTTAGAAAGGCTACCTGCCAACTTTCATTTTTCATAGTTTAGTCATTCATGGTTTTCTGTGGAAGAAACGCCCTGTTTGGTTGGAAGGTAAACTTATTTTGGCAGAGAGGTAAATTCGCAATTTTCACTGTCAAATTATGGCTAAAAAGAAAGAGAAACCATTTTTGCATTCCAAGAATTAAACTCGTTAATGTATGTAGCATTACATTTTAGCAAAGTAATCACAGCTGAGCATCCAAAATGTTGTCTTGAATGCTTGAAAAATTTACTGAAAGTAGAAATGGAAAGGGCTCTGTAAAATTCTTTGTAAGAGAAGCTGCTAGGAATTCTCATATTGGGTCAGCAATTCAAGATGCTACAATTTTTATTTATATATGATAGATAAATTGTGTGTTTACTTGTAAGGGAAAAAAAATCTGACAATGAAAATTTTCAGTAGCTTTCCATATTTCAAGCCATACTTCTGCCTCAATCCAAGCATTTATGATATCCATTATCTGAAGTTTAGGCTTTCTGAAGGGTACATTTATAAACATAATGTCATAATTCTATTATATAAATGTGAAAATATACATAAGTAATTTTTAATTATAAAAGAAGAAAAAAAAATGGAGGGGGGGCGGGGAGGGAGAAGGAGCAGAAGCTTCCTAAACTGTTTTTGGAATTCCTCTATGACTCTGTACAAGTCCTTACATTGGAAAGGTATCAGCTTTAGACACCACCCTTAGTCTTTGGAAGTAAGGCACTGAATGTTGTACAGGTACTTTTTTTGTGTTTAAGTAGAACTGTAATAAGCAGTATAAAAAAGTTGGCAAATGTGAAGTTTCATGAGGGCTGATTTCTAAGCCAGTTTTCAGACACTAAATTGTTGGGGAATGCTCTCATTGATCCTTGGCATTCTTGGACCTGAGAGGATCTGCCTAAAACTGGCTTTGAGGTGTTGTCTGAATAGGGATATGTGAGAACTCCTTAGGTTTCTGTATTTATGCGTGTGAATTATTTATCAGGGAAGTTGAAATGGATGCTTCATTTTTGTTTAGTGTAATTAAGACCCTAATATTAATATATAATCAAACATATTGCTTAGGGGTTGACTCTTCTGATTCTCAGCCTCAGCTTGAAGATATTGTCTCTTTCTTTCCTCCTTTTTCCTCATTAGTAGCTTAGATAGGCATGAAAAATCTTTTGAGCTTAAATAAGAGATCTTTGTTGTTGTTGTTCTTGTATAGTTCAAAAGCAGTTAATTTTTAAGACCTCAAACTTGGCATGTGGCCCCTCTCAGCTGGCAAATACTCCCTTGCTATTTTTGCTGTGTGTGATTTTTAGTTCATCTGGAAGCTGCTGCCAAACAACTTTTGTCTAATTCTCCTGCCCCTTGCCTCTTCCTATTGCTCTCCAAGTGCTCTCATGTGCTTCCACCCAGTTAATGAACCATCTGTAAAATGAAGGAGTAGCTCAGTCCTTGATGCCTTTGCTGAATCCCCAGGCCATAATGGCAACTGTGGCGGCTGGTGGCTTGTGGAGCCATGCCCGAGTTGGCTGCGCTGGCAGCTCTGCCTTCTCCTCCGACCCACCCCGAGCAATCATCCCATGGATGGCGGAATTACAGGCACTGCAAGGCTGGTCTGCTTTGGAGCTGTGCTCCCCAGCTGTAAGGTGTTCTGCCTCTTCATCATTCCCCTCTGACATCCATCCGTGCAGGCAATTGCATCATTACAACCACATCATTTTGTCTGGCATTCAGGCTGCAGCTTGGGAGAAGATTCTTGTAGCTTCAGGTGCATGAAAGTAGGAGCTGGCGTGTTTTGTGAGCGGCAGGTGGGAGTTGTTCAGTGGGAAAGTTAGATGAGATGGTAATTGAGAGTCTTCAGGCTAGTTAACAGGGCAGGAAAATTTGTGTGGATTTTATTTTCTGGTTTAGAGCAGTTTAGGAAATAAAGGGAAATACCGTATCAAATTTGAAATCAAAGCTGGGAATGAGCTATCCAGAGGCAGATTGTAAATACAAGGAGGCTGGCATGGACAGTAGCATTAAACAGTTATTATTCCAAAAGTTCTTCTTTAAAAGCAAGGGTTTTTTTTTATTATTACTTATTAGATCTGTATTAATGCTATACAGTCTATCTGCTGGAAATTTTCTAAATTAAACTTCTGCAGAAAATACTAAAAACTCTTACAAATCTTTCATCTTTTTGCCTTGTCCATCTCCTTGTTTATCAGTAACAGTGAAAAATCTGTCTGGGAAAAGATGCAGAGAAAATCTAAACAACTCTTGTTCCATCTGTAAAAAGAAACCGTATCTCTTTGAAAAACTTCAAATGGTGTATCCCTCTCTTGTATCATCACACTTACTATATGTAATGTTATGGAAGTATTTAAAAAAGATTATATATTAATGTAATATATCACAAATCTCTTGTTTGGTTTTACCAGGAGGAGTTTGGTGTGCAGTTGATTCATTGCTGTGTGTGAATTGCTCGTGTGTCCCTTTCCAGATCTGAGTGTTATCTGCGCATGGTCCACCCACACTTCCTGGCATGCTTGGCAATGCTTACAGGCAAAGGTGACTGCAGGGCCCAAGTCCCTTTGAGATAGAAACACTGCGTAGGAGAGCAAGACAATATCCAGGAAGGGCAGAAAAGTAACCATTGAGTGACAGTGTGCGTTTTAAAAAATAATAAAAATGTTGGAGGGGGGGAGTTGCACGGCAACGTTATTCTTGTTCCCTCAGAAGGCCAGAGGAATAAGGAAGTGCAGGCACTGTCAAGGCACTGTCATCTTATGTACGTTGCTTATTTCTCACAAACACAGAAGGGTGAGCTTGTACTGAACGGGTAGTGGATTGAATTAAGCAGACAGCACTGGCAGCATAGCCATAACTTGCTGAGAGTGAAAAAGCTGAAATTGGCAACTGCAAATTAAACACACCAAGGTTTTTGATATGGTTTTGTTTAAGATAACAAGTGAGACATCTGCAGAAACTGATGAGAATTGTCTAGATTCCCAGACACTTTTTGCATCAGTCAGATTTTGGGAGTGTGTCTGTGTCTGCACATGTGATCTTTGCTATGAGTGTCTGGCACAACATGATCATCAGAAGCCATCTTCATTACATCTGCACTAGGGTCTCTGCTGATGTCAGTCATTAGGGGATTTTTTTTTTTTTTTCTGTTTTAACAGGACAATGTGGAAAGGATGGAGTTTATTCTTGCTGTGTGTAAATTCTGAAGACTGATTATAAGTTTCTCAGTCCCTTCCCTGCATCCAAGATGGAAGATTATGAAAATGATGTGGGTTGCAGTATCACTGAAGCTTGGTTGATACTTGTATACTTGTATCTCTAATTGTCTTCTCATTGGACCTGTGTTCAGTGGTTCCTTTGCTTCCTTAGCTCTTGGCAGAGGTGGTAATAAGCTGGTTGCAGTTCTGTGCTGAGCAGGTGATAACAATGAGGATTGTTCAGGAAGAATGGGTGGGACCTTCTGCCTGCCTCAGCTTGTATGATATATGTCCTATACTATTATATGACCTAAAGGCTTTCTCTCAGTCTGGAAGAGAGAAATCAAACCATTTGAAATCAGTACTTGCTTTTAGACAAGTATGTATTTGTGCATCTTTAGCTTTCTTAAACAGAAAACACACAAAGTAAAAGAGAAGGGAGAAAAATTTCACAGCAAATCCATATGTATAGTATGATTTTTTTAAAAAGATAATCTGTATCCATTTCTTCTGATCTACTGGTGGCAAATAAAATCTTGAGGAAAGCAATTGGAAGGAGTGAAGAATTTTGAGATCAGAAAATTTGCAGGATAGAGGATGGATGAGAACAAGCAAACAGGAAGATGAAGAGAATTTTGTCTTGGGACTTTTCTGATTTGCACTAAAGATTGTATTGTCTGACCAAGTTTGAATGAATTTTCAGTTGGATTGTTAAACTTGGCAATGTGGGCTGTACATTGAACAGGAGAGACTTATGAACTTAACTCATGCAGGTGGCTGTTAGCTATAAAGGAGCCAGCAGCCTTGGTATGAATCCCTCAGCACCTGCTCTCTTGAAGGTCACAGTGTGATAAACCCCACAATGCTGCTGACCCCTGAGGAACCTGAAGGAAAAAGGCATAACTGCTACTGTTAATATGTGCATTTTCTCTGTGTTCAGCTTAGTTCACTATTCAGTTCCCACTCCTAACTGTAGATTGTACAATTGGTTTTAGTGAGTCTTAACCACCTTTACAGTGCTAATAAGATCTAATTTACCTTTTGTTCTTGTTCATTCACTCTGCCTTAACAGTGCGTTGAATCTTCCAGTATGAAAATTCAATCAAATGCAGATAGAATGTATTAGGCTGATAGCCTGAGTTTTAGGATTAGGATGCCCTTTTTTTTTCTCTCTGTGTAATTGTATAAGATGCTTTATTCATTTGGTGGTGTTTATATGGCTTATATTTTTCCTGGATGTATTGTGCTGTTGTAATTCTTTAAAAAAAATCAACCAATTGTAATTTTTATGGTCTTATCTTTTACAGTGAATCTCCTCCTTGCGGATTTTTCACTGCTAAAGAGGACATGTATTTTCCACTTTAATGCACCATAGCTAAGTTAATAATACTCATATGAGGCTTTAGCATTTGGAAGCATGCTACATACATTAAATCCTGTAAAATTCTAATCAACTTAGTAAGTATTTTTTCCCACATTGTACAGATGAAGAAATGCAGTCAAAGTAGTTAAGCTACTTGCCAAACCACACAGTGAGTTAAAGACAGAGATATGATTGGACTTTGTGGTTCTCAATCCATGTTCAGACTAGTAAATGATATTGAACTTCTGGGTTCTTTCAGTAATACAATATCCAAACTCTCTTTGATTTCTTTGTGTAGAGTGAAAATGTCATTGACAGAAAGACCATTTGATTTTTCTCAGCCTTGAGAAGAATATGAATTTTTTTAGAACTGAATTTTTCATCAGAAAATTGTATGCTGACTTTTATACGTCACAAATCCCATATGGACTCCTAAATATGGAGAGAGAATAATTATGAGCCCCTTTGTACTGACTCACTTCTCTGATTTTTTTTTAAGCTCCATTTTAAGGATTCAAATGCTGATTGCCAACGTGGTGTATCGCTTCTGTTGTTAGATAATCTTAGCTTTTTAACTGAATACAGCCATGCACTGCCTTATGATTAATTACATGTACAACAGGTGTTGATCTTGTTGGACCAAGATTATGAAGTTCTTTGCTATCCAGGTGGTCTGTTTTAATATAAAAAGACCAGTAGCATAATGAGCAAGAAATTGAACTAACAAGCGAGGGGAAAAATACTTGAATGCATTAATCACCTTTAATAAGCTTAGCCAGCTCAGCACAGCTAATCAGCTGGGAAGTCCTTGCTTTGAAGAAGCATCAATTGTTGTATACCCAGTAGGGTAAATAAAAGATAAGCCAAGAGCGGTGGGAAGGGTGTTTGTACATCTAAAAGCTTTCAAGATTTTCCAAATATAAGGCACCTGGTATGATGGTTTTTAAAATTATATTAGTCAAAATGAAAATGCAGTTACCTTTTGGTAATGGAGAGATATGTCATTCAGATATCTCCAGATGCAGTAGCATGGTAGTAATTATTGAAAAGGGTTGGTTATTTGCAATATAGCTCATTTTAATTTTCACACTTTGAAGGGAGCAGTGAGGCTAACTTAAAGCCCTCTAATGACCTCTGTTCATAAACCCTGAGCTCAGAAATTTGAGACTAAGATACTGTTCCTACTTAGAAAGATATGTGGATAAATCCCTCACCCTCCCTCCTTCCCTCCAGTATTTTACATTTCATATACATCAATTCTTTGTATTTCAAATTCTTTGACAGTGAATGAAGTGTCTGTCTAATGCTTAGTGAACAGCCCTTTTAGCATAGCATATATAATTTTTTCCTTAATGCCATAAATATATTTTCTTCTCTTAACTCCTGGTTTTGCAACTCTTACCCATACGGTAGCAATGACTACACTCGGACTGTTGAGGTGTTGTGGGCTATTGGACAGTTGCAGTGTACAGATACAAAACAAATGCTCAGAACCGCCAATGATGGAATCTCCATTTTTTAGTTTGTTTGTTTGTTTTTTGAGAACTTAAGCAGTGCTTCTGTGTTGCTGATATTAGGACAAAATGGTTCTGATTCTGCAGTTTGCAGGTTAAAACTCTGCATATTTCAAAGCTATTGCAATCTTTTTCACACATATCCCCCCAACATTGCTCTAAGCCTGGAAAGGAAGGAGAGGGAGCTCTCTCAATACCTGTGGTGCTCAGGATATGATTTCCTCACATTGTTCAAGTGTCTTTTCCACTACAACTGCTTAAACCCTTTCTCCCTTTCTTTCTTTCCTTCTCCCCCACTCTGTGATTTTTCTCTTCAGGAGTTGAGGGATGTGCTGTATTTGGAGACTTCACCCTGCTATTCTGATAGTTTTGAATTTTTTTCATTGAAAAATGTTTTCCTTTGTTCTCCCATAATCTCAAAACAGTTAAACAGACCTTCTTCAGACTTTCCAGATCAATTTACCTTGTGGATAAAACCAAGAAAGCAGTTTCAATATTTCTGTATGAAATGAGAAAATATGATTGCCATGTCTGACCATGCTACACAGCCATCACCTGAGCGAGAAATCCTCATGTGCTGATACAGAAATGTTACTGCCTGTTCTGCAGGATTTTCTTAGAGAGAAATGGCATAAAATATTTTAAAGATAATAAAATCTGTCCAGACTGATGCTTTAAGTTAGTGTTGTTTAAAGTGTAACTGTGGCTGTGTTAGAGGCACTTGGGTGCAGTGAGACACTTATACACTTAGCTGGCATCTTGGTTTAACTTTCCAGTATGGTAGGAATCTCGCTATTTGTGTGATCACATCAAGGCAAGAGCAGCTACTGTTCAAGGCAAGAGCAGCTCTCGTTATGTTTTCTTCTCACAACTTCCGTTTGATTACTAGTGGTGGTTATATTGAACTTGGGGCATGTCTGTACAACAACTCCACACAGATGAAGCAGGACATTGATTCTGTGGCTGGGTACCTTGGCATAGCCCTTCTGTAGCTAGCACAATCTGATGCTTTTGTAATTGGAGGTAGGCAACACCTAAAATACTGGCAGCACGTGGGCATGTACAGTAGCCACTTTTTACACAAGGCTTCTGGGTTTTTTGCAGCTGCCTGGCACAGAATTTGGCAGGACTCATGCTGAAGTGACTGAGGAGAAGGTGATCTCACCCTCATAGTATTTTCGTGTTGATGTACCTCATTCTCCAGTAATGTTGTGATTCGACTGAGGCTGTCACATATCCCTTAACATGTTCAGACGAACGTGTTCAGATTTGGCATGCCGGGCTGAGATGTGCAGCCAGGATGCTAGAGGGTGAGGAAAGCCTCCAGAAGTTGCATGTTCACTGACATGACCATGGTGTCATTCATTTGAAAGAGTCCATGCAAGGCTTCCCTTACTCTTCATTTAGTAGTTTGGCAGCACTGTGGCACAATCCCAAGTCTGCAGGAAGGCTGTCTTAGTCAGGGCTCTCAACCTGAGGACTTCACCCAGGGTGAGAGAGAAGCTGAGAGTAAGAAATGTGAGGGGCAGTCTGGTACATGTGTTAATGCATCTGTGCTGATGGCCGTGCTAGGAATGACCTGGATGTTGTGACCACAGATGTTGCCTTCTTCAATTAGAAGAATTGGACTTTGTCCAAGCTGCTGATAAATGTTGAGACTGAAAATGGCTGGTTCTTATTTTGGAATATCACCATCAAAGTCCTTGATTCATAATTATGATCCTTGAGGCTGGAGTACAGCAATTCACTTTTCCGCTTGGGTAATGGGAAGGTAGGGGGAACAGCTGCTTTGCTCTTCCCTTCTCCTCTGCTGAAATCTACACACTCTCAGCAATTCTGGGTGCTTTCAGAAAGACACACAACCCACATGTTTGCTGTTGTTAACAATACTGGAATCAAGCACTCCTGTTTCCCTGAAATGGGAAAGCGTGCTTCTTCTGTCATCACAGATTAGGTGTGTCAGTCATATCAGCTGGGCCTTGTGTTGAAGCTCCTACCAGATTGTACTGTTGTTTTAGAGTCCTGCATTTGCTTGTACCCTGTTCAGGTAGCATGGAAGAAATTTGCTAATAGAGAGCACACAGATAAAACTTCTTTCAGAAATCCTTGTCCAAATCCAAAGTCAAATCCTTTTGAAGTGTCTTTTCTCCAAGACTTGACTCTGGTTAAACTAAGGCAGAGTAAGTTACCCATCCAGCACTTTACCAGAAGACATCATATGCTGCAGTACATTGGGAACTTGATAGTGGGTTGTGTAAGGTGAGAAAATGGTACAATTAGTTTTAATAGTCAACTTGTATTACTCCAAATTCTCCAAAATAATTTCCCCTATCATTCAAGACATTTGTTCAGTGATACGATAAAATGGAAGTTTGATTGTTCCAAATGAGTGTTACTGAAAGTGAGAGAAGAAGTGGGTGGGATGGAGTAATCCCTATCACCCTTACCCTCTTAAGTTTCACAAGCAAAAATGACCTGCAGTCCTGGATATAAATTTGCCTTGTATTCCCTGAGCAATGCTATAATCAGGGATATGTACATTAAGGGAGCTGACCTTAAGCTACCTCCCTCACTGATTACTTTCCTTCCTGCAAGCTCACAGTGCTTGGGAGCATATGTGCATGCTGTCAAAGCATGATTTCAAGAGAAAAAATAAGGTTATAATGATAATTTAGGTCTTGGCTGTACTCAGATTATTTCAGTAGAGAATCCTTTTTATACTCAATTTTCATTAGATTTTTTAATGCCCTTTTAGATGCCAAAATTGTCATCTTTATTCAACAATCTATTGTTGAATACATGTGCAATTTGAGAGAGCTGGAAGTATCTTTCTGATTTTGCAGTGTATTATAAATCACTTTTTCTTCCACATGTCCTGCCAAACCTGAAAGTCCTGCAGCTCAGTCAACATATAGATGAATAAAACAGATTGCTAAAAACTTTCTTGAGCCTCTGTACTACTTTCAGAATTGCCAGAGGTCAAGCTGACCTGTATCCTTATAAAGGAAGTTAAATAGTAAAAATTTCTTTAGTCATACAAATAAAAGAGAACAAGGAACGAGGAAGTGATGTTACTCAGCAATGATGCAAACAAAAATGTAGTAGTTTCCTAATAAGTAAGTTGATACTTTGCCTCTAGTTTTTAAATAAATATGATAATTTGAAGTGAAAAGGTAAAATCAAACCTTCCAACGAGAATGAGCATGTATAGTGAAAACTGGCACATTCAGGTGGAATTATGACTGAAGAACTTAATGCACTCAAGATGCAGGAAGGAGATAGTCTACATTCCAAAAAAAATTTGAAAATTCTGGCAGTGTGCAGTGAAATTCCACCAGTGAGGATTTTTAATGCATTTGTCAAGCTGATGTTGTGACTGTGGAATAGCAAATGTATTTCCATAGACATTAAGGAAATGTGGAAAATTTATCCAGGCAACTACAAACCTGTTAGTCTGGCCTGAGAAGTATGCAACTTTTTGGAACAAATTCTGAGGGGAAGTATTATCAGACAAGATAGTGGAGAATGTGATAAAGATGTAGTGTATTTATAACAAAAGACAATCATGCCAGGCTAATCCTATAGTATTTTTTTATGTGATTGCTGATCTTACAGGCAAGCCAGCTTGCTAAGTCTCATGTATTTGTTTTTCAATGAAGCATTTACTGAGGTGTTCCATAGGAAAGTATTAGTTGAGGAGAAAGTAGGATTTGGTATTGTAAGGCAGATATTGTAAAAGTTGTGATGGGAAGAAAACTTTATTATTGGTTCCAGGTAGATGAATAATACTCAGTTTAAAGGATTGCGGGGCATAAAAGAGAGAAAAAAAGCAAAGTGAGGTGCATCGCTGTCAACAATGTTGGAAGCGAAGTTGTGTGAAGCATTGTGATGTCTGAGATAGCCTAGGTTTTAAATGACCAGGAATTTCATGTTGTTTGGTTGTTGTGACTTTGAGAACACCAGCATTAGTTCTTGTTGAAAAATGTGAGTTTATCAGCCAGAAACTGAGTATAGAAGTAGTAATAGTTACACATTCAGAGTGTACAACTGCACGGCACAGCAGTTTTACAGAGGATCATTATGAGCTACCTTGTGATCCAGCCATGAAAAAGACAAACAGAGTGCAGGCAACTATTTATAGTGGGGGTATGAGCTCTTAATGCTTGTAAATAAGGCTTTGTATACACAAAATAAGATGTAACTTTTAGTCACCCATATTCAGCAGAGAGTGGTTTACTGGAGCAGCTTCAAAGAAAGGTTAGCATAGAGGACTGGGAAAATGGAGAGTGTGTTATGAGTAGAGCTGAAAAATGTTTGGCTCTTTCAGTAAAAAGAAAGCACAGAAGGGAAATAATTGCTGTCTATAAGCAAATCACATGGGTAAATAATAAAGGGAGGGGGGGAAAGTTAATCCAAAGAACAGTGTTGGTAGCAAAGCAAAACATTAAGTTGGTCATGAATATGGTTAAGATTAAGTGAAAGATTTCTATTCATTGACAAAACTGTGAAGTTCTGGAAAACCTTTCTAAAAGGACAACAAACGCAACTTTTAAGATGCAGTAAAAAAAGACTATGAGCAAGATTATGTCATGCTTGTCCAGTTGTGAAGGGTTGTGTTGGATGATTCTGGTGTTCCTATGCCCAATGCTCATGTTATGGCTCTACCATGAAGCTGGTCTGCTCTTATATGTAGCCTCAGCATACTCTAAAGGAATTGTTGGTTGCAGGCATGAATGTAGAAACATATCCTATACCAATGTTTTATTACTATAAAAAATAATCTAGTCCATTGACAAGAATAATTGTCTAAATTACATAGAATTAGTTGGCTTTTTTGGTAATACAAGACCAGGTTATAGGCTGGTACATATTAGCAGACTTAAATCCATAATGGATTTAGATCAGATCCCTTGTTTTAAGCTTGTTGGTATGGCAACCTATGGCTGAAATTGTCCAAAAGGAGTTTTCTTAGCACGTGTCTCTTTGTCTCCATATCTGTATATGCTTGCTGCTTATTTTCACTGTGTCAACAAGTTTGAGGGGTTTGTGGTTGTTCTGGTTTGTTTTAAAATCTTTTCATCCTCAAAGTGTAACATTTTTACAAGGGCATCTTCTTTTTAAGAACTTAAAGCATCTGCTTTTGTGCTTAATCATAGCTTCTGTGTCATAGCTTCTGTGTTAGTTCAGCAAGTTGAATTTTGCTTTTTATATTGCACCAAGTGTGGTCTATGGGCTGTTTAAGAGCAGTTCCACAGAAAATGTGTTGTCCTTCACACAGGAGGACTTGTTTGAAGACTCACCTTAACATTTGGAGCTCATAATGCCAGATGTGGCCTTTGAAATAGGCTTCATTACCCTGATCCAGCCATTGTTCCCAACTGGAAGTGTCTTGGAGGGCTGGGGTGGCACCTGGGGATCTCCATGATGCAAGTGCAATTCCTCAATTCCAGCAGTAGCAGTGGCATTAATTCCCAGCGTGGCTGTTGGGGCTCGGCTGGGCTGAGCGCTGTCTCCCTGGCGTCATTGCTTTTTTCCATCCCCAAATAGGTGATGAGTAATTACTTGGTCTTGATTTATCATTTAGATCATAGTAGTTCTGTTACAAAGTAAACATTTTTGTTGGCTGAGTCCTAATGCAAAGACCATTTCACAACCACCTCTTATTTTAGGTTTTAATTGCTTTGCTTTGCTGTCAACTGATGTCCCCCTCCCCCATGCCTGGAGCCCTCCTCCCTTCTCCCCCTTCCCTGGCATGGGTTTTTTCCTGTTCCCACACTGCTAATGTGATGAGCAACAGTTGCAGTATCACGGGGCCCACTCTGAAGGAGAAGAAAAAAAAGAAAAAAAAAAAAATCCCAAACACCACCTTGTTTGCTTTTAGAGCCCTCCGCCTTTTCAGTAGGGGCTGTGTTAATCCTTACACTATGAAGGGAAACTCCTATGTAAATCAAACCAGTGCTCAGTGCTCTCCTCCTTCCCCCTTCCAGCTCCCATATATTAAGTGATTGTTCTCCTCCCTTAGAAATGACAAATGATTGGTTGCTTTACTCTTGGCTTTCAACATATTTTCTTTACGGCCCAGAATTCTGGGGTTAAATCATGCTTCTTTCTGTTCTGTTTCTATTCCCTCATATTATGCCATACATTCATGTGAATTTATTTTCCACCAACATGCTCAGAATAAACCAAGGCCTTTCCTTGATTTAAAGATGCAAAAACTAATGCAACTCAACCCAGAGCAGATTGCAACTATATTTTTTTTTCTTTTTTTTCCTCCTTTTTTTTTTCTTTCCCTTTCCCCTAATGCTGTTTCTGTTTTTGTGCTGCATAGCCTTTTCTGGTTTAGCCTGCACTCTGAGGCTAGATTTTGATGTCAATGATTAGTATTTCTAATCGGTTGAACAAGGACAATGTCCCTTCTGCTGCGCAGAGGACACAAAGGCCCAGGCACTGATTCTGCTCCCCCTTGAAGCATTTTGGCTCCACTGGGCCTTTTCCCCCGTTGCTGTAAATCAGGGGAAATTCCACCCATCCCTGGGGTTATAGATTAGAGCTAAAACCATAGGGGAGCTCTGGTTCCCCAAGGTGGGCAAAGCAGGGAAGCTCATGTGCACCTTCAGCCTGGGCTCTGCTCTTTGCTGTGGACGGGGACTCTGGTGGTCTCCCTTTGGTGTTGGCTCAGCAGCTGTGATTTGCTGCTTTGGGGGAAATGACTCTGGATTTCCACCTGTAAAGCAGATTCCAGGGCTTTGTTCTGCCCTGACAAGGCAAACTTTGCTTCTGGCAGCCCATGCCTGCTCAGCTCCTGGCGGCATCTGAGGGGCTGAGGCTGAGGGGCCCGTCCAACTTTCTTTGATATTAGTGGGATTTTGCAGTTCTTCTGTGCCCTCAGGATGGATCCATGAAGTGGTCGTACAGGTTCAGGCTTCACTTCTTTTATTTTTCCTGAAACAGTTAGTAAGTTAATTTACATGAGATGTGCACCCTGGCAAATGCCATCTCCTAGCTATTGTTTCAGCTAAGCAGCTGTCATTTGCGTAACATTATGCATCCTTCATTGTACCATGCTAATTTTTTGAGGGGCAATTTTTCTACAATGAGCACTGCGGCTTCTAACAGAAACCTCTTTATGGCATTGGCCCCGGGGAGCTGCAAGCCCTGCCAAAGCAAACAAAGGCTTATTGCTCCAACTGGGCATGTCTGTGCCTTTAATACAGCGTGAAGTTCACAGAACACTGCATCCAATCTGCACATAGTTAACACCTGGTCCAATGCCTTCTGGCAATTAATCAAGATATCAATCAGTGGTGACAAAAATTAATAAATAACCCATGCTTGCATATTGCACATTCTCAGAACGGGAGAATTTGCATTGACACTTACAGCCTATTTACATTTTTTGACTGAGTTTTCAGAGTGTGATACTGTACAATACAGTAATTACTGATGCGTATATGTAACTGGTACTTTGGACACTTATGAAAGTCATATTGGTCTGTCTTGATGAAAAAAGCTTTGACCTCATTGAATCACAGTCCTAAACTTTGATGTAGGACCACAAAACTCTACTGCAGAAAATGCATCAATGGGGCCAGCCTAACTTTGTCTTCTTTCAAAAGCAGTGGAGTGGTTTGGGGTTGAACATGGCATATTCTTATCTTGCTAATTAATGGGAATGTTTTCCTATACCTTAAGCTAAATTCCACTGTTACACCTTTATTAACTCTGAATAAGTACCCAAACTTTTTCCCTTTTGAAGTAACTTGGAAGCTAGCCACAACTTCAAAGGAAGGAAGATCTGTTCCTCTCTTCATTTAGAATACATAAAAGTACTCTGGACTATGTTTAATTTATCAAAACAGAGGCAGCACTTTGCAAATATAGGTGCACAGTCATTTGTACTGGCCACGCGAAGGTGTTATCAAAGGAGTGGCTTGTCTGCCCTGAAAATAGAAATCACTTGGTCGGATATGAACAAAGGTATCCTCTCTTTTGTAAAAGCTGGTACTTGTTCTCTAGTGATGCAAAAAAAATATTCCTGGCAAAGAATGAAGCAAGTAGCTTTTGTTATCCTACAGTCCTCTACTACAATGGTCAGAAATGGTAATTATAAATCCCCGTCACAAACGGTTCTTCTCCTCTGCAGCCCGAGAGGCCGTGGCTCTACGGACCTGGAGTTCAATATTTGCTGCTGCTTTTAGGTCAGGGTTGAAGCTCATTAGCGGTGCAGGGGTGGGGAGTTTGTTGTGCTTTCACAGCATGTTTCTGTCCTACCTGCTCTATGAATGAGCAGAGCTCTCCTTGGGTGTCAGCTGGGGTAATTAAACCCGCTGATGAATGTCATGGCTTTGAAAGAGAGGGTCATGCGTGGCCAGGTAGAACCAGGAGCAGGCAAGGAGGAGTTGTACCCTGTACTGACCGACTGCGCTGCCCTAGTCTCTTGAGCAATAATCTGGCTATCGTACCACACTAGGTAGTGGCTTTCCAATGTGGGTAAATACAGCCTTGGAAATAGCAGTTTTGGTGAGTCCCAATGCAAGTGTGAAATCCTGTCAGGACCTGCTAGAACTGAGAAATGTAACAGTTTCATAATAGTCTGGTACATGAAACAAGAACATAATTCTGCTACCTGAACCCAAACTATGGTATCTCTAAAAGGTAACTTCTGAAATAGTTCTGGTTTGGCTTCTGAATTATTTGGAGTATAACAGTGCCTATGAACTTCATGATTTAAATACTTTCCAGAACAAGGAGACAAGAACATTTAAATTAGCTTAGTAGAAAGGCATTTAACATAAAGAGAGCAATAAAAATACATCACCTGTCACATGTGATCTTTATATGACCTTAGCCACAGAACAATAAATATTACATAACCACACTAAAAGCAGTTTTTAACATCATATATTTATATTTAATAAGTCGTGATTTTCTTTCCTTCAAGATGCAATTTTGATGAGACACTTTAAGTGTGTGATCTAAAGGCAAAAACTTTGTGACTGGTTATGTAATGCTTCTAGTGGGGCATCCTTTAAAGACTGTTTGAATGAAAACACAGTCACTTTGTTTTACTCTGTGTCTTGCCAATCTAATATAGAAGTAACTATACAGTCCCTTTTAAATATGATTTATGTTTTCTACCTTTTATTTGTGTTTGACAGTTGGGCAACTCTTCACCCAGATCCATAAAATTACACTTGCTGATTTCTGCATATTTCAAGTGATCAGTTGCTATCCCCAATTATCAGTTTAACTGTTAGATTTGCACTTGTAGTCTATAAAAGAAAAAATATTGCAAGCTAGTTAGACTTTAATTGTCCCTTTTAAATTAATTATGTGAGATTCAGGTTGCAGTATAAAAATGCAACAAGGGAAATCAAAGTATCCTCCTTTAAATTAAATTAGCTTTTAATTACATTAGAAAGTCAAATACTACAATTGTAATTATTTTTTAATTGAAGGAAGGCTGATTTTTTTGCATGTGCTGTCCTGTCTTACTAATTTTTTGGGGGGGCAGTACCTATTAAGAATAATTTTGTATAAAGGAAAGGCTGATAGTACTTTCTATACAAATATAGGCAATAAATATTTGAAGTCTAAAATAATAATGAATTTTTTTATTTTTTGACTCATGTAAGCTTCCTTCAAACCTCAGAGTTTTATACTGGCCATTTTTAGATTCATGTTATCTGTCCTTAGATAATGCCCATAAATATGTAATAGATAATGAGTTCATTAATCCAACTGGGGAGAAGACAAAGTTTGCCCCTTCTTTCCCCAACAAGTTATAACTGTTCTGTGCAATCAGCCTTTAGGCACTAGTCAGCTGAAATGGAAAAAATATTTAATAACAGAAGCTCAATAGCCTGCAGATCTCTGATGTCTGAGATGACTTCAACTCTTGTGATGAGCTACATTTAACCTAAGAAATATGATTTAATTCCACTTCAAAAGTATACTGAAATCTTTGATATATGGTCTGTGGCCTATTAAGCTTGATCCTGGCCTGACCTCTTAAAGGAAGAAAAGCTTTGTTTCTTTTAAAAATGCATAACCAAACAAAGCAGAAATTTCTATGTGGGCTCCAGTAGTTATGGCTTCAAAAATGAAAAGCATTTAAATACAGGCTTTACTTAAGTGTTTCTATTGTCTTATTGACTTCACAGTCTAGATATTTCTTTCTTGGCTGTTGGGAAACATTGACCTCAAAATTGCTCCTTGCATTGGAGTTCCCTGATTGACTTCAGAGGATGTTACTTGAATGAAGCCATCTGAACTATGCTTGCTAGAGGGGTCAAATAAAATAAATTTGTATGCAGCTAAATTAAACTCTTAGCCACTTAATGCTCTCACGTGCAAAGAAGGGGGCAGTAGCTATGCCAGAGGGAGTAAGCATTCTAGAAAGACTAATGGGGAGAAAGTATATTCAGTGTATAGGCTGGGTGATCAGTGAAGGGTTGGATGTACATACAGCAAGAGACATGCTGTAATATACTGAAGGTCCCTTCTTTTGTCTTTCAAAGAATATGACTGAAGGACTGGAAGAAATATCTATTGCATCTCTGAATTTAATTTCCTGTTTCAGAGATAACCACATCTATTTATCACACTGTAAGAAAAAAACGATTAATCCTTTCCTCCTGCCTTCTAGTGATGGACTGTCACACGTGGTGAGTAGTTACCTTCAACTCACAGCATGCATTAATTCATGACAAGTTCATACCCAGTTCTCATGTCCCAGTTTTTTGTTTGACTAAATAGCTCTTCCTCCATGATGCTTGTCTCTGTGATCCATCTATAAAGAGCAGTCATAACCTTTCTAGCCAATGTTTTGGTAGGCTTGCCATACCACGCTGTTTGAGTCCTGCACAGCCATTCATAGGGTTGTTCTTTAAAGCTTTTCCAGTAATCTGGGACCGAGACTGCTTATCACCTTGATCCTGGGTGGCTGTAAGGTGGAGTGAAGGGACTTGTCTGGTTAGAAGAACTATCATATGGTATTAAGGTCATTACAGACACTATAATTACAAAGGAATGGGAGATTTGATCATCAGCTAGGTCGTTACAGTCGGATATGGGATGACCTCAAAACAGCTTGGTGGCTTTTGGTTGGGTACAAAGTAATTGATGATAGCTGAGAAGAAACCTTTGGTCATGGTGTATGTTGACATTGGTGTAGGAGAGAGTTTTAGAGAGTTAATTTCTGAATGCTTCAACACAAGGTCTCTCTCTGATAGTTTTCTCTGGATGTTTCCCAGTGTTACATGGTGCAGGGAGGGCGAGGTAATCTCAGGTTCTGCAAAGTGTAGCTAAGCAGGTGTGGCAGAGTAGAGAGAAGTTAAGCTTGGTTAGGTGTTTGTAGACATTTTGAGGAAGAGAAGAATGTGCAGGAAAGCAAAATAGAACCTACTTCAGGGCTTACAGAAAAAAAATCAGGATAATAATTAATCTCGAGAAACTGATGGAAAATAAAGAACTTGCAAATGGGAGACATCTGCCAAAGATGTGGGTGAAACAAAGAATTACAATAGAGGGTGGGATACAAGTTTTAATCAAATTAAGGGGGGGAAAAAAGGATGTGGCAATACATTATGTGAAGTCAAGTTAAAGTAAGTGAAAACCAGGCATGACCAGAGAGGTTGGAAAGCAGAATTGTGCTTGATGGTCTTCTACAAACCTTAATAAGAGGAAAGGTTTAGAAGAAGCATAAAATATTGGATTGTATATGGACATAATCATAACCGGAAACTTTCATATAAACCTGCTTTCTGATATACTGGGCACTACTAGGTGAAAGAGGGCACAAAAAGTTGCTCCAAGACAGTTAAACAAAAGGATATTTTATCTCTTCCCATACAGAGTAACTAAAACTGCAAGAGGATCTATTTTATGGAAGCAGAAGTTTCTTGATATTGTATATATGTTTTTTAAAGCAGCACATTTTAATGAATCAAAGTGGTTCACTCAATGTTATGAGAAATGTAGCATTTTAGTCACAGAGTGATGATAACTGATCAAGAAGTATCAGAACTCTTCTAAATTACCTTCAGTGCATAAAGGCAAAGTAGAGAGTGACGGAGTAATGCAAAAATTAAGGAAAAACATTATCAGTTAAATTAAGCAGTTGAGAACAAAACTCTGCCTTAAAATAAAGGGAATAAAATCTTTTTAGGTACCATGAAAAATGTTTCAAAAGAACATGTATTGTTTTCTTGGCTCCAAGGTCAGTTAGGTGAGAGAAAGCAAAGAATTGGATTTGAGGGCTCATTTCATCAGAAGAAAATATCAAGTTTGATTTAGCTCCTGTGTTACTTAACATGCTAGTGGTCTGCAGAATGTGTGGGGAAAGAGGGAGGCAGCCGAATTTCCCAGCTGACGCAAATGTGGTGAGTGCTTTCTTTAAAGTAGTGAGGTGGGGAAGGTGGGCAGCAATGTTTACACATGGATCTCTCTGCAGTATTTCTGCTTTGCACCTAGACCTTACACAGGAGCTTCTGCAGAACAACACTGGGTTTTCTCCTACCATGGTGAAGCACAATGCTTACCCGTGGAAGGCTTGTTTGATTTGCATTGGTGCTGGATAGGTTATATTTATTGTCTAAAATCCCATTAATTTTCTTAGACTAGAAAGTATTGCTTAAAATATTTTAATATTCTACTGTAACAGGAGGCCCCAAGTATGTTAAACATTTATATGAAATCTAAGTTGTATAGGGACTTAATCTTGCACCAGTGAAGTTGAGGCAAAATTTCCTTCAATCATAACGGCAACAGGTTCAGGACCTTTTATTAGTCATCTTTTAACTCAATTGATGTGGTTAGAAATTGCATGTATGCTTTTTCTTCTTCTTTCAAACAAGTAACAAAAGCTGAATTAGGCTGCAGTGATGAAATCTGAATCATTTCCTCCTCAGACTAAACTTGCTAAACTGGTACAATCTGGAGAATGATGTAATGAGGAAAAAACCTGTTGTTTGTCTCTTGATACCATTCCTGAAAAAAATAATTGCTACGTAATACAAATATAGTCATCACCTTTTATATCCTTTCACCATTGCTGATATTGGAACCCTTCCAAATAAGTAGCATTCCAAAATTGGCTGTAGCCTTCTTCACAGTTTACCTACTTAATTATAGGTTAAACTGGCTTATTTTTCTTTTATTTTTTTTTCTTCTGCTTTTAAATAAAGCACTACTGTTTAAAAGGTTGTTTCAACAAGCTATGTAACAATATTTTCATTCATTGTTATAATAGAAATATCTATCTTTAATCTCATTTTTGCATTGATTTAGAGCTCCATAGTATCTTGGCTAGACTTCCTTTAGTCACGTATTGCTACAGTTTTGATGCTAAAATAAGAAACTGAGGAACTTGAATTATTCATGGGAGACTCCATTTAGGACTCACAGCTAAAACACACAGGAGTGTAAAAGTTCAGAGGTGGTGTTTTTTTTGGTTTTTGTTTGGGTTTTTTTTTTTGTTTTTTTTTTTTTTAATAAAAGACAAAACAGCTTGAACCAGCTGGGTAACCTGTGGTAAGCTATAAATTGTAGATGTCTTTGACAAAGATGATAGAGATGAGCCAATGTTGTATAAAAGAAACACTCAAGTTCTTAAACTGTCTGGCACACATGCTTTCCCAGAAAAGTAATCAGCTTAAGGAATGAATTCTTTATTTCTGTTCGGCAGTTCTATCATGATTGCCAAACTTATTTATCAGAAAATGGAGAGAGCTTGAGGCAAGATAATTGATATTATTTTTAAGCATGAACTCAAAATGAAAATCTTCTGTAAGTTTTACACAATGACAATTTAACTTTATGATGCGAGTTTGTTATGTAACACCAGCCTTACACAGGCATTGCATTGCAGAAGTGATGAATTGCTTCAAAAGAGGAAAGGTAGCCTCCTGCATTTAGAGCCCAGCAGCAGGGGTCAGGAGATGCTAGTTCTGTTCCTTATCCAGCCTCTGATTTGATATATCACCATGGGAAAGTTTTTGAAAAAGACACTGGCCTTGATCCTGGAATAGGTGCTTTATGGGTAATCCTCTGAACAAACACTGCTTCTGTGCCTTTCTGACTCTAACAGAGGCTCCTATTCAAATGGAGCTTGTTGGAGGAGTAGGGTGATGGTGAAGATACCCTCTCTGCACAGATGGAAGAAAAATCATAATACTTCCTTATGTAGCTGGGAAATTCGTTTTAGAGTATTCTGAGCTCTCAAATGGGAGAGGCTTGTAATGTGACAATAATAGATTTTAACTGAAGAGCAATCTCTGGTGTCAGAAATGTGAATAGACCTTATCAAGGTGCATGAAATGCCATGTAGGAATTTTTATGCAAACTCTTCATAGGGAAAGATTTCTTGAGAATAATGAATTGTAGGTAGCTGGAATATTGTGTAGAGCCAGGATGATATAAAGCAGAAATGGGTGAGCAATTACAAGAGGTAAAATAATGAGACTAGAGAGACTGTTGTGGGAAATGGTAAAGTGTCAATCTTGGCTACAATAGAGAGACAGCAGCTTGTTACTTAAAGACAAAACAGCCAGGACTTTTTTTTTTTTTTTTTTTTTTTTTTTTTTTTTTTTTTTTTTTTGTGAATCCACAGCTCAATTTGGCATTACAGTGTGAACTGGGGGGTGGGGGTGGAGGTGGTGTTGATTGTTACTATTTTTTTTTCTCCTCTTCTTTTTGAATGTGCCAAGTCTTGCAAAGATAAAGGAAGTTTTAACTGAAGAAATAAATTTTGGCCTCGCTTGGAGCTTATGGTCAAGTAATTTGAATAGATGCAGAACTGAAACATAACAGCTATTGTTAGAAATACTGTGTGCTGTCCTATGAGAGTACAATCCAAAGGTGCTTTACCTCCTGAAGGCCTGATTCATTCCAGCAACAGGTTCATGCAGTAGATGTTTTGCATATGCCACCATCATATGGTTGAGCATTCAACTAAATCTATGGAATTGCTTCATACAACGGAAAAGCATTCTGCTCATTCAGTCATGAACAGCACATATGCAAAGTCTTTCTTGGGAAAGGGTGATCAGCTAATCTGAATTTCTGCATGGCACAAGCTGTCGGGTGTCACTGTAATAATTATATTCTGCATTAGTCTAGTATGCTACTGGTACCAGTTGAGGAGTCGTGGTGACGTTGGAGCACATCTTTCAGAGAAATATCAACCGTTGCAGGTGTAAGTTGTTCCAATGGTTTAAAAGTGGCACTGCTTTTCTAGACTGAAGTTGTCTGACACTTACAGGGCTGAGTGTCAAACATTTGTGAGATGTGGAGCTTTTTGAAATAGCTTTTTATGCCAATGAAAAGCTGAAAATACTAATTTTCAGGAATTTATGGAAAAAGGAGTTGGGGAAGGACTGAAACAAGGACAGAGATCACATCTTTATTTGTTGTCCCCCATGTCTGTGAAGACTGGACATCCCAGTGACTAAGGCATAAACCCAGGGCTTAAGGTACTCTGGTGCAGTATCTTTGCTGGGTAAGAGTTAGAATAGGAATTTGAAACTTTCTGGCTGCTTGGGGCACTCCAGTACAGAACTGAACTATTCACTGTGTATTTGAGAAAAACAATAAAATTAATTGCTGAGTAACTTGATGATATATTAGCAACAAAAATGTTTTTATACTGTGCTCTAGAATATTTTGCTTATAGGTTCAGAGGCTTTTATATAATCATCATTGTTTTATTTTCTAGAGGTGGGTAAAAAAAGGAAGTATTGTTATCACTGCTTCTGCATTTCCCATGGCCCCAAAACCCAACTAATGACCAGTCTTGACAAGTTCATTTCTGTGGAAGACATTCTCTTACTTCCAATTCACTACCACCCACAGATGACACTTTACAAAATGTCACTGTTACATAATTGATAATCACTCAACAACTGAGAAAATGGAACTTGGAAAGAGGCAACATTTCTGTGTCCAGAGAGGAAATTCTCTTTCAGCTACTCCATCCCAGAGTGAATAAAGGTGAATGTTCTACAAGTTAGGAAAAAGTTCATTTTTGCGTGGAGGCATCTTTGCGAAATGATGGCCATAAAATTAAAAAAGAGAAAGAAATAGCTATTTAATACTTATTAAATAAAGTGATGCTCATCTCAAATATATCTTGCCTTCTGGAGAACAAAGACCTTAAGAAAATCCAAAGCAAACACTCTGTCACAGGGGATGCAGTATGCTGAAGGAGAATCTTGACAAATTTCAGTGGTATATTAAAGCTGGGACACTGGAGACAGGAAGTGTGAAAGATATGTTTTTCCCTCAAGTATTATGTATAGATAATTCCACTGTAACTGGACAGTCATTGTGATTGTACAATCAATCCTATTGGATTCCTAGGTGAAGGGTGCAGTTTTTAATAAGTCCATCTCTTCAGGCTCAATCTTTTATCTGCTGTACAGAATAACGCATCTGGCGCTTCCCCCCACCCCCATCTCTGGGTAAGACTGTTAAAAGCACGTTGCAATGGAAGATATAATTTCTTTAGTCTGTGATGTACACACCTGATCTCAATTAAACTCTCCTGCCATTCACAGCCTGATGGTAGCCGGAGAAGACCCCAATATTTGCACAGCAAAGCAGGCATGTGTGCAGTATTTCTGGGTGCCTATGAGAGAGCTCTTGGCTGGTGTGCGATGAGCAGCAGCACCAGTGGAAGAGAAGGGCCTCAGTTTGCACCCCAGAAGTACAAGGGACGAGTACTGCTGTAATTAAGCAAGGTACTTACATAGCACTTATACACTGATATTTCCAAACTGGCATCCACAGGCACTTCCAATTCCTCTCATTTATTATTGAGGCTCCTCACAGCAGTGTACGGATTCCTTCCACTTCCCCCTGTGCTTGCATTCGTCATATGCATGACACCTTGGAACTGGTGCATGCATCCGTGATTTGTGCTGTGATTAACACATTATCAGCTTCCCGTTTCTTGTTAGCTAAAAATAGTCCTGGCTATCCCTGCTAGTCTGTCGCTCAGGTGATGGAGATGGAGGCTGCAGGAACCTTCTGTGCATTTGGCAGTCAGGTCCATCTTTCTCATGCATTTCCCAGATCTTTCCATGATCTCCTGGCATGGGTAATGGTTCAGGGTTATTTTTTGATGTCTCTTGCTCAAAGAATTGGAAGAATTTCCAAAACCTACATTTCCATCCTATCTTTTCTTCCTTTTCTGATGCTATCATGGACATCAGCTGTCTCTCTCCCTTTCCCTGCTTGCAATGATGCCCACATAAGGCACGTGAGGCTCAGTCCCTTCTTCCTGCAATACTGCCTGTTGTGGTTGCACCACACAATTTTACAAGCAAAATACAAACACAAAAATACCCAAAAGAGTAAATGCACCAAAAAGAGTGCTTTTCATCTGGTATTACTCAAAAAGGCCAAACAATATTTTTCTGAAACTTTCCTGGAATATTCAGCCGTAGGGTGTATGCAAGCAGAGGAAGGTTTGGGGGAAGTAATGTATTTTGGTTTCAGGTTAAACTTGTATTCAATACACATTCTGGAAACAGAACTTCAGGTTGGTGCAAATATGAGGAGATTAAAACATTAGAGATCAAATTAGCCTCAGAATTAGAATCTACCTATGTTCATCTCTTTCCTTACCCCAGGCACTTGCTTATTGAAGCTTCAAAATCTTGAACTATTTGCAAAACAGAGCACTATAGAGAAATGAATGCCTATGGTACAGAAATATGAATTCCTGCCACTTCTGTTCTATGCTGTTTGCTGTCTCCAGAGTAAAAGCTTCTATTTCAGAGCTGTGTCAAGAACCATGAAGCGTTATAGCCTGACCAAGCATCGACCTAGCACTAAGCAAACTCTTAAACCCTGGAGACAAGTCAGTGGAGAGATTGAATAAACTTCTTTTAGAAATGCTGTCTCTCAACAGTGGCAACAGTAGCACAATTTTGTGGCTCCTCAGGTTTTCTTCAATTTCTGATTTATTTTACCCTTGCATATTCTTTTTTAGCAATTCATGCATCTTATTTTAGTAATTTTGTGCCTTCATGAAGAATGATATGCAGTCCTCTACTTGTTAATGTTTCTAAACCTTCCAAAATGCTGTGTCTTTCATCCTTTGACTTTATACTCCATTGTCTTATCTACTCCATCCCAGAATCCCCTGCTTATCTTTCAGCAAGAAAAAAAAAAAATGCATTTGGACCCTTTTCTGAAGGCTGTAGGAATAGCAACTGAACATTAATAAATCAACCAGCTAATTTGATAGTTTGACCACACATGTGACTGTGATGCTAGGTGCCTATTTTTACATGTATGTAGAAAACCTTAATGTCTGTTAGCAGAATATCTGCAGCTTAATCTAGAAGTTGCTGAATTAGAAATGTCAGATTTCTGGGATGCTTCATTGGGAGGTGGTTACTCCTCCCTTAAGTAAGTGTCTCAGCTGAGGTATCTTACTACAATCTTAAAATTCTTTTCCCACTGTCTGTGGCTCAGAGGTTTCTGTGAATATGTAGCAGGTGACAGCCTAAGGTTTAATGTTCAGAGATTTTTGAGACTGCAAAAGATCACTGTTGCAGTGTGATCTGACTCTTTGTATGCCAGGTCTGTGGGATGGCATCTAGTTCAATAACTGGATGAATTAGAACATCAGTTTTGGAAAAATGCTTAAACCTGATCTTGTTACTGAAAGCAAGGAGATGTGTTCCACACTGAAATTTTGGGATAATATCTGTTTGAAGTCTTGCACAAGGAAGGTGAAAGTTTGGCATTGCTACAGACTGAGCCAGGGGAGGGTCCTCTGCCCTGGCAGAGCTGGTGTGGGGAGACAATGCACTGACAAGGGAATGTGAGTGCTTCTGTATGCACAAAGTCTTCCCATCCACTTGGCATTTGTTATAAATGTGTGTCTGAAAGCTGTTTCAGATGTTTCAGTCCTTTTTCTCTTCTTTGTCTTTAGGTTCAATCCTCATTTCCCCTTGTCAGTGCAGCATCCAGAACACTTGCAGACACTCACTGGGAAGTGCAACTGTTAGTTTGTGCAATTTTACTTTTTTTTTTCCTCTAGAAGGAAGACAATGCAACTTCCAAAGCATACATTTAATCTGTTTGTGGGTACTGTGCTTTATTTGTTATTTAAGGGAAGATGAAATAAGAATAATTGTGCTTGATGTAAAAAAGGGGTGTGATTTAAAATATTTTTCCTGAGTTGTGGATGTGCCAGGTGCAGGTGTGTGTGACAGGGAAGGTAAATCCCAGGTTCTGGGGTAGATTTGAAAGGAGCATTATGTACAGACAGAGCCTTGGCATGGTGCTTTTCTTCTGTTTGCACTTCCTTTGGGACCTGGCTTGAACAAATACATAAGACCCTGAAAACTTTCAAATAAGGCTAAATGCATGTGATGTTATGCTCCAGGGATGAGTGGAATTAGCTGTGCAAGTAGGGTTTTTTTTTCTTTTCTTTTTCTTTTTTCCCCCCCTTAGTTTTTATTTCGGAATGCTTTGAGTTGTGGCCATGTGTGGGTGTATGTCATTGGACTACAGGGCTGTTTAAAGTCAGCATGCATTGTAGGTCTGTGGGCCATATCTACATTTAGAGTCAATGCCACATGGCAGAGCTGGCTCCCACCTAGGAATCTGGCTGAATCTGATTAAACAATCCAGGTATTTTTCACACCTTATATGTCCCCACCAGCTAGACAGGTTTATCGTATAGCAGGTCACTAATGTCCCCAGGAAATCACTTGCTACTACTGAAACATATTTTGTATTCAACCTTAGCCTGTTGGGTGTTCAGTTTTGTTATGGAAATTAAAATTTTAATACCTAGTGAATGGGTCCCTCCATTCTCTGTCATTGGAAGTGACCATGATAACTTCATGTGGTAAAGCTTCACTTTGGAGATGGGGGAACAGGACTCTTGATGTCCCTGACCAACACAAGGTACCACAGGGCAGCATGTAGCACACAGGGAGAACAGGAAAGCAGCTAATCCCAGCCAGATCCCATTGCAGAACATCTTACTATCTGGCTAATCAGGATAAGTGCTGAAAAGCTCTGAGTGTGATGTCAGATTTATTTCACGATGAACAGGGAAGATCTCTTGATCCTCAAACACTTCAAGTAAAAGTTAAAAGGGGGGGTGTGAGGTGCGGGGGAGGAGGCGGAAAAAAGATATTGCGCTTTTTTTCTTTTTTTTTCCAAGTGTGATGAACTGTTTTCTCCTCTAAGTGTTTTAAATAGCGGCAGTGTGAAAATTACATTTGCTTTGAATAATTGCTAGCGTTTTTCCCATTGCAGTCCTTCTATCTGGAAGCTTTGTATCTAATATTGCTCTTGCCTGAAACTCGGAGGAGCAGTGTGAATGGAGCGGCAGGTCCATTTTTAAAACAAAAAATATTTTATAATATTTTATTTGCTCAACAGTTCTACGCTGTGGCAACACAGGCTTACGCAGCAGTTTATAAGCGTAGGCCCTGGTCCAACAAAGGCTTATATGGCGTATGTTTAGCTTTACGCTGACTCCAAAGGGAATATCGTGTGTGATACGGACTGGAGGTAAGGCCCATTTCCTGCCCTGAGCAGCTTGCAAGTGAAGTAAGACAAGACCCAGAACAACCGTGCGCAAGTAGGAGTCTTGAACAGGGAAATGATCCAGGGGGAAAAACCCTACTTGGAGGGATTTTTAAAGAGGGAGGAGAAAAAGACAGATTTTTTTGTGTTGTGGGTCAAGGGCAGCGAGAGGGAGAGCTCAAGGGTGGCAGGGAGACCTTGTGGGAGGACAAGGCAATGGATGGAGGAGTGGAGGCTCTCTGAGGAGATGGGCTGCAGCAGAGTAGCAGGCCTAGTGCAGTCTCTTGGTTTTATCTGTTGACTAAATAAAACTGGTTGACACTTCAGGGCATTCATTTTTATTCAGTCTAATGAATACTGTCAAATCCTGAGAACAGCTTGTGGAATTCATACATAATTGTTTCACTGATGAAGAAACCGAGGCAGGGAGACTAATGATTTTCCCAAGGCCACAGAAGGAACATCATAATTTAAAAAAAAAATTCTCTTTCCCAGGCCTGGGCTGAACCACTAATTTATCTCTGAACAGAGGGCAGTATTTACAGAGGTGCTGTACTCTCATTTTTAAGTGATCTAGGCACACCTAGGAGTTTGTGTCATTGGAAGGCAATTCTATTCCTGAAAGGCTAGATCAGGTTTAAGAAGGAACTTTGGACTCCTAAAGATACTGGAAAAGATGATCTGATATCTGTATTTGATAAGAAATCATAGACACTTTATACCATAGATATAGCTGGGCTGAATTGTGCTCTGCTGAAGTCAAGCAGATCTGATCTGCTACAACTTGCTGGAAAAAAATCCCAATTAATTCCCAGCTTGGTAATCACCTCTATCAAGTGTCCTGCTTTACTACTTTCTCTTAGAAGCCACGATACCCAGGCTTGTCTTAGTATATAGTAGCACTTCGTTTTTTTCCTCCTCTACCCATCAGTTTGGAAATCAGGTTCTAGTTGGCACCATCTTCCTCTTGTGTGGGTAACACTAGGAAAAAATGATTGTTAACTGTAGATACTCTGTTTAGGGAAACAGACTCTTTTCCCAAGGATATATATCACTTTCCAACTTAGTCATGTGCACACCCAAGCCTGTGCATGAACTGCATTTCTGTTGCATGATGCACACTCCCATTTCATTCAGGTGGAGTCCTGGTAATATCTAATAAATATCTGCTTCCGGCTATTTTGAAGAATATGCTCTGAATCACCTGCTGTTTGGCAATACATCCAATATGTAAACAAATTCACTTAAAACCACTGTATGGATAAGCTGAAACTCGGAGGAGCTGCAAGCAGTATGCAGGATAAGTTGTTAGGAGAAAGCTTCTACCCGTTTGAGCAGTAAGATTGCCTAAATGATTCACTCTCAGGTGACCATGCCCTGCCCCAAGTTACTGCAGGGTTTATTTTTCCCTGGGACAAAGTGCAGTGATGCAGGAGGAGAAGAAGCTGCAGTAGAAGGGGTTTAGCAGAGGGAAGACCTCTGGCCTGTGCCTGCATGAACACCACTGCTGGTTTTAGCTAAAGGTCAGGGAAAGCACAGTCTTATCTGCAGCCCTGCATTCATTCCTGCCTTTACTTTGCTGAATCAGAAATATCATTTGGTTGTAACTTCACTCATAAATCTGTGGTTTTGAAGTGGGAATCGGGTACATTCAAATAGGAAAAGACATAGCATGCCTTGCTGCCTGTGGCCAGAGAAGGGGGGCCATATGATCTGCAGGTGAGATTTGGGACACCTGTGCATCTCTTGCATTTGGACATATGGGAGCTCTACCTGAGTAGAGTGTTGTGAGCCCTTTGAAACCAGGCCCTAAGTGTTTGAGTGAAACCTTATGTTATGAAAGGTCCTTGTGTAGTGTCCTTTGGGAAAGGGCTTAGTGTGCTCATTTGCATCTCTATACCCAGAATGCTTTTCCAGCTCATTGCTGTTTCATAGTCGCTCTGGTGTCAGTGCTACAGAGCAGCTGAGAATGGCTTGATGTGCTTCTGCATACTGCTACTTTCCCTCTGGAGCAAAAAGAAAGGATGTCTGTCTGGAAAGGGAGGATGAAACAAAATGTCCCTATCTTCCCCACAGCATGGGAACCCTCCTGGCCACCCAAACAACCAGCAAGTGCTGCTAAGAGGACAGATGCTGGTACTCAAAATCTTAAGCTGCCTGTAAAATATCATCGCGCTCCCAGGCAGAGACGCAGCTGTGTGAAATTGTGAACCTTTAACGTGATCCCACCTCCCTGACACAGACAGTTCGTGGCAGCTTGGAGAAGTGCTGAGGGTCTAGAAATGTAAAATCCTGACTTTTGTATCTGTTATAGGGAAGAAAATATGGTAGATTTTGCACTGAAACATCAAATGTGGCAATTGTGAGTGAATCTGGTAATGTTAAAAGCTCTGGGATCAGGTGTGAGGGCTACAAAGCATCCACTGTGCTGCAGAATGAGAGCTCAAATGGAAGAGAGCCTGACCAAGTGGTCATCAATTCCCTTCCCCGACAGGCAAGGGCTGTGCCCTGCAATGAATATTCTGGTTAAAGACATATCCTTGAAGATTCAGCTGTAATAATTTGCAAGTTGTAGCCTGAGATAACTCAGAGGAAGTACTATATAAATGTCAAGCTACTCTTAATATACTGGTGGTGGTACTATACACTGGTGGTGGTACTTTTTCGAGGAATTGTCACTGAAGTAAAATTAACATGCAAAAGATATGGCAAATCTACTAGCAAATTATGTAAATATTTTGCAAGGGGCAAACTTTCAGTGCCAGGCGTGAAAATTGGGTCACAATTCCCATTAACAATTACACAGCCTGCGTGCCTAATTTTCCAGGCACCATGCTGAAAATTCACCCCACGTTATGGAAGCAATTAATGGCTTAAAATTCTTTTTAGGCCAGTAAATGTGTAGAAGTGTTGATAGCCTTTTCTGTGTGGCATTTAATGAGCTATAATCTGATAACTAGATTAGATTGTTCTCTCATGATATCAACAAAGATTGCTTTATATCATTATTATTGCTATTTAAATACTACAGCAATGCCAGATGCAGGGATCAGAGCCCTGTTGCGCTAGGTGCTGTACAAATATCTGTGAACATGTGGTCTCTTCACTGAAGACAGATATAATAACTACTTTGCTATTCTGGTCTGCTTAGGCACCAGGGAAATGCTGAAGGTTCCCACACAGTATGAATCTATTAAAAAGATAATCTGAAGCTATTTTGGTTTCTCATATAGAGGATTTTTTTTTTCCCCTTTTCAATGCTTACACATGACTTTCATTAGCATTAAATGTGTGTGGAGGAAGAGTTGTTCTTAACGTTTGTAGCTTGGTACCTATCCCTTTCATATCAGTTAAATCCCAGCGAATATAACTGTTTAGTAATTGTCTGGTATTTAATTAAAATACAATAACCCCTTTCCAGAGACGCCAGTTGTGAATCTGGTGGCCCAGTCATAAAGATGCTAATTTAATGAATATTCATAAATCATGAATATTCATAGAGTGTCAGGGATGTTCTTTTGTACCCTGCTGCTATGCCAGGTCTTGCTGGCACAGCAGACGGCACATGTTGAAGGAGCTTTGCTCCTAGGGGAGAAGAGAAATATTCACGCTGGAGCAGGACAAGTGTCTGGGTGTAACTCCGAGCGGAGGTGCTGGGAGGAGAGGCGACGGCTGGCGAGGAGCGCACCCGACCCGCCAAGTGGGATGCACAGTCTCGATGTGGCTACCAGGTGGTAGGATGTGTTCCCTCTCAGGGCCTTTGGTGCTTTTACAGCTGATGCACAGCTCTGGCAGAGGTGTTGTGGTCAACCTTTGCAGTCACAGTAGCCACAGCCACCACTATTACCACCCGAGCAGAGTCTGCCTGCTGGGATTCCCAGTTATTCTTGCCCTGGCCAGGCTGTCCATGTGGAAAAGGCACTGTAGGAAGCTGCCTTAAAGCACTTCAGCCTGCTGCAAGTGATAGGTATGACTTGCCCAATACTGGGGTGGGGTTCATGCAGGGGAGCCTCTCTTATCTAGGATGTGCCAGTTTGCTCCTTGTATTGGGATCTTTCCCCAGGGTTTCCAGGGATTTGGCATCCTCCTTGGTCAATGACAGTGACCCAGCTTGACAGTGATGTTGTAGCCAAATATTTTTTTCATTAACTTTGGGGTGTGTTGGGGAATTTAATGATACATCTCATTATAAGTCAAAAGGAAAAATTTTAAATTCCAGAAGATTGTATTTTATCCTGCCACTTGGGATACTGCAGAACAAAAGTCAGTGTCCCTCCACAGCCTCTCAAACTCCATGTTTTCCTTGTGGCATGTTTTTAAAGAAACTGAGTGTTTATCCTAACCCTAGGAATCCCTAATATGCCATCTAAGGAGCAGGCAAGGGAGCCAGCCTTTTATTTGTTGCTTCTACAGGTTTCAGTTGCCCCCAGAGTTGCAGGTTGATGGCTGAAATATGCTTGAATGCAAATGCTGCGCGCCCTTATGGTGCCTGTGCGATGCCAGTGAGGCGCTTTGCCGCAGCTTCGCGTTGGGAGGCGCGTACCTATGGGTGCGGAGCAAGCCCGCTTCTCACCCCGCCGCACACTGCTGGGATGCAAATTTGTTCTTGTGAAAAAATGTCAGCGCAGAGAGTTGAGCTGTTTGCTTTGGCAAAGTGTAGAGCAGGAGAGAGCACCCGTCCCTCTGTCCGGGCTGAGATGTTGGAAAGTTTACGAACCCCGAGCAACACCGGTGCTCCTCGTACCCTGCTGCCTCTTCCCCAGGACCACTGCAGCACTCAGGCTCTGGCTTTGTGCAAGACATCCTTGCAAACCCCCTACCAACCCTTCAAATGTGTTTGCAAAAACTGGCAGGGAAAGGAGAAGGGAAGAAGAGCTGCTGGTGCTATCCAAGAGAGCTCTGTTTTCTCTGGTAATTTATTTCAGCTAATACACTTCTCTAATAGCTGCCGGCTCCAATCTTTGCTTACATAAACGCTTATTTAAAGCTCTTACGATCAAATCATTCATCTGGACTCAAACTCGCTTCTAAATTTGTGCATGTAAATTTTATTCATGGGCCCAGCTGTGTTCGTGCCGAATTTGCATTTGTGCATATGAATGTGTTGTTTTTTCCCTCTGTCAGCATACAACCACAGGCTGCAGCTGAAAATATGGACCTAGATTTCAAAAATTTTAATGACCATACACTGAAAGTTTTAGTTCCTTTCCCCCAGAGCTGGTAAACTTGTCTGCATAAGCCTTATCTTTATCCTTTGCTTTAGGGAGCTTGCTACTGTGTGTGTCTGAAGACTCGCTTGCACGTGGTGTTCAAATATAAAATGAGACTTTGTTTTGCCAATATGGGTATTGACATGAAAGGGCAATTAACTTTTTGTCTTGCCTTTTCTGCAACTAATCCTTCCTTCCTTCCTTTCTAAGTTTGTGCCACCTCAGTTTGTCTACCAAAAGATTATTTTGAGAAGAGCTGAAATTTATCTTGTTCATAGGGGTGGCAGGGCAAGAAATCAATGCACTGGAGGCTGGGAGGAGAAATACCTTTCTGCCTGTGTAAATAAATACACTTCAGAGAAGGAAACGGTAAATCAGTCTTGCAGAGCAATTTAGATATCTGATGTATGCAGCATGACTAACCTCACTTTGTGTACTACCAGAAGAGTGAAGCAACAGTGGTGATGCAGGTTCCCCACAACTGTTAATCAGAAGGGTCTCACAGGATTCTTTGCCTGATTCTTTGTGTAGAAGATTATGATGAGCATTTGCCTTCTTCATGCACCATTCATTATAATGCTCTTCCCTTATTGTCAAGAGTGGGAACCCAGTTAAATTGGGCTCTGGTAAAAAGTTGGTTAAATAAACTTGCAGTAATTTCTAAACTTTAAGTAGTTACAAATTTGTTAAAAATCAAGAACCTTTGCAATCTGCTGGGTACGAAAATATTGTAAATCAATTTGAGGGTACTAAAACTCACTCCAGTGCTTCTTAAATGAGTAAACTGAAAGGCAGAATAATCCAGAGTAGAGCATGGAGTCAAGGGGATCCCAAGCACTTTGCATGTAAGGGCTCTTCTGAGAGATATAGTTTTACATAAATTGCTTCTCTACCTTTTCATGTGGCATAGGCTATTTCTTTGGAGTTGGGGTTTAGGTAACAGTGTAGATTTTACCCTGGGAAATGCAGTTGTGAGTCACAAGTTGTTTGAGGTAAGTGAAGATGTTTATGCATCTTCAGTGCTCAAGTGCTGCACAGGAGCTGTAGGCACTGGGAGTGAAAGACACAAAGAGGTGAAGACCCCAGCATCATCTTTTGTTATCATTATAATTCTCTCTTCCAGTAGGAAATGTTGGGTACTCATAATTTTTCTCGAGACTGGGGACTTTGGAAGGAGATGAAGGAGGTACTTGCTGATCTTGTGAGAGTTTGGGGACATTTAACTTCCTTTGGCATCTGACAAGACTGTGGGAGTTTTGGATGGTGACGACCAGTAATGTCACAGGCATGTGTTGGAGGCACACTTCCTCTCCAGTAGTTTTTGGAAAGCTTTAGCCAAAGAGGTTAAAATAGGGTTGAACAGTGATTAAATGATAATTCTGGAAACAATCCAAATTCCACTTCTTTTACTGCTTAGATTGTTCGTGCAAGATAAGTAATTATATCAAAAATGTGGTATAGGAAGCTGGGCAATTCCACACTTGAACAATTATTCTGCATTTGAGGTGCAACCCTGCCTTTTAAAAAAAGTTTGTTTTTTTTTAAATTCTCTTTTCTTAGTGGTTTTGGTCTGGATTTTTTGTGGCATGCTGAGCTGTAGCCTGTTTGTGCACTACTGACTTGACAGTAGTACAGAGCTGTGGTGTCCCAGTGTCATTGCATGCAGGAAAGCATGAAAGGTGAAGTGAGAATTCCTTTTCATCACAATTTGCACTATGCTGAGGGCCACAGAGCATCTGGGATGTTCCCTACCTTGTGCTTTTGTGCCTTAACAAGTTTGGATGAATAAATTATTCCTTGAAATGATACCACTTATTTCTTCAGTGCAGCCTTTCTCAATAGGAAAATGTCTCAGACCTGTAACCTTTGCAGGCAACATCTGAGTTTTCCTTAGTCTCAGGCATACTCTAAAATTTGTCAGTGTAACTAATTGGAGTTCTAAGATTTCATTATGGACCCTTTAATGAAAAAGAAAATCCTATTGGGATGTATTTTACACGGACTGCTCATACTCTTTTGCTTAATAATCTAAAATAAAAGCATATTTAAGGAGGGCCTAATTACATATTTATTCAATGTTTTTAACTTAGATAAGAATTTCAATGGGATGTCTTCACCCAGAATATTCCTCAACTTCGATGAGGAACAAAAGATGATCTACAGAAATCAACATTTTCTGCTTTAGAATCCAGTAGTGCTTGTTTGAAGAAATAGTAGTTACAGAAGGGAAAATGACAGTCTCTTTAACATATACTTAAGTATGGTAAGTGCAACGATGAAAGCAGACATAAGGAGTGAGAAAGATATAAATGGAAAGATTAATGACAGCATTAATTTATTTGCATCTATCATGGAGAAGTTATTTGCAACATAAAAAGTAGCAGTTTGTGAAAGGCACTGTAGTAACTTAATTCTCATCTGGGTATTAAACTTAATACGTGTAATATTTCTACAGTTTCACCTGCCTCCCTTCCTTTTTTGTTCTCTGCCTTGGAATTTACAATGCCCTTTTGTGTTCTTATTCATGGGGTGGTGAGCAATGCTTTAACCTCTTTTGCGCTTTAGACATGAAGCATGTGTGTTACCTTGTCTGGTGAGTACAGCCGTCTTTACGCCATTTAAAGGAAAAAAAATCATTTGTGCAAGCAGATAATGCAAATTATTTCTTGGAAAGTATTGCAGAACAGCAACAATGGGATATTCTCATTTATGTTGCAACTCCCTTTTCCCTCGGTATCCAGGCATGAGTTCACGTGGGTGCTCGAGGGTTGTGTTTCCTCCCCTGTAAGCCTGCCTGTGTGGTGAGCAAGGTCTGCATGTCACCTGGAGGGGCCACAGCCCCACGGTGCCCTTGCACCAGGGCAGCAGCTGCTGCCCTTTCTGCCACGGGATCCCTTTGCAGTTTCAAGTAGCAAACCTGTAGTAAGGATCGGTCTGATGCCAACTGACACAAAGAGGAAAACTGTGTTTCTTTGAAGCTGTGGGGGCTGGGCAGGAGGAGCAGAGTTATTAGACTGACACAGAGTAATTGCCGGAAGCAGAATTTGGCCAAGCCTCGTGATTCATGCTGGGAGCACCTTATGCAGTTTATATTATAGTTATAGATTTTTCTTGTGATATCACTTACCTTAAATGACCATTGCCTCCTTAAATGACCATTGCCTGAAAGACAGTACATAATGAGATAATGTTCATCCTGACACCTTCCTGGGTAATGGCTCAATGTTCACTCAGGAAGAAAAATTCATTCTGACCAAATTACCTCTACAACAATCTGATGGCTTTTTTAAAATTTTTTTTCTTTTTTCCCTAGAGGGCTTATATCCAAAGACTGTCCAAACTTCAGGAAAAAATCTCTCATGTTCACAGTCTGATTCAATAGTTTGCAAAGAGAGACAGCCCATTAAACAAATGCACAAGATTGTCTTGGCTCGGCATTTATTCATTGTTCAAAAATTTTAATCCAACAGAGGTTCTCCTGCGTTTGGAAAGAGATGATCTTTATGATATATAATGGCTTTTCCTTTAAAAAAAGGTGAACTTGAGTATCAATTCCAAAAGACCAAACCGTTATGGCAGCAAGGCCATTAGGCTGCAATTTGTCTTATAACAGATGTTGTAGAGTCTTGTCACTTCGAATGCTAAAACAGATGGGATATACACTTGAAAATGTACTAGAAGTATTTAATTTCCTTTCCAGCACTAGAGATTTCTTCTCTCCAAGGTCTTTGATGCTCTTTGCCTGTTTGTTAAATCCTGTTGCATTGGTTTGGTATGGTTTAATCTCCTTGGAAAGCTTTGTCTGAGTTTGTGTTCTAATAGAATTACTCTTGAATTGCTTTGATTTTGCTGAATGAGACATGATTCTGTTTCAAGCTGACTTTTTATTAGCCTCTTTCAAGATCCCTTATAAACTTGCTATTATCACTATGTTATGTACAAAACTGTGGAGGTGACACAGTATCTGGCACTGATTTTCAGCAGTTATGAATAACATTAGCCAAATGCATATTATATATGTCTATGTATTGAAAAAAATCCCTAGATAATCTGCGATACTCATATGCACTTTAGATTACAGGCTACCATGTACATTGTGAGGTTACTGTTGTTTACAATAACTATGATTTCCCATCATCTGGAGGAAGACTCAGCTGACTTCATTGGACTCCATATCAGGTTTTCTAATCCAATGCAGATGCTTTTTCAAAGTCTGGGGATTATCAAGTCAATCCCCAGATGAACTGGGAAGTTGTTAAGTGAAAATGACGATGCCGTAGTGGTGGAGGAGTGGGGGACTAAAAACTTTGAATGATTCTCCCCAAGACACGTGGAGGGAAACTTGGAGAGCAGGTATTGACTTTCATGAGCTGGCCTTGGGCTCTTAACTGTGAGTGCTGAACAGCAGATATTGCAGACACATCCATGTGTGTGCTTACATTTCATACTATATAATCAATTTTCTCCTTTTAAAATCAACTTTCCATGTAAGGCTTGTGTTTTGTTTTTGTAAGTCAAAGGAAATGCCCTGATATTACCACATCAGTTTTGTTCTTGTTTAGTTTCAAGGCGTGCAGAATACTCTGACAAAATTTGCTTTATGAATATCAGTGTTTAGATAGCTAGCACAAAATTCAGCATCTTTAAAGTGCTCTGTGCTGGGCCGTCTTGGGTCTGCCTCAATAAATTAGGGGACTGCACTGACTGAGTCAAATGGCACTCTTATTTTCAGCTCCTGAGAGATTTTTAGTGTGCATGTATTTAGAATCAATTCTAGAAGGAAAGCACATCCAGAATGCAAAGGACCTTTCACTGTCTTGAGCTTGGCAGCTTCATTTTCTGAGCTTTGGAAAGAAAGCCATGAGTACAGTAGTTTATAAATGTTTTTATTTCTTCCTTTTCTTTCTGGGCTAGTGATCATAATTTTTAAAAACAGTAAGTAAAAGTTTATTTTATTCTTTTTCTTTTTGATAATTTTAATGAACTCATTTTCTAGAGGGGGTAGACCATGGAGCACCTATTAATGATTCCTTCTGTCATGCCATTAATGCTCTTCTGCCTTTACTCCTGCCTCACCAGTTAAACTTGAGTTTTTGTAATTTGAGGATAAAAACCAGGCTGTTATAGGCTTTGTGCTGATATGAATTTGTACTTTGGGTGGATTTCCTTATTGTAATACTAAAGTCAAAAACAACTGCACTATTTTTCATATAGCTGCATCTTTTGGAAACAGAAAACTCAGAGGGCTGTTCCAATGCACTGAGCTGGTTGGTGAGAATGCTGAATAAGAAACAACAGAAAGACAGAAGACCCATAGAAGATAATTTCTTAGCTAAGGTGGAGATGGTGAACAAAGTGTCTTTCATGTAGCTCTACAGTTTCTAGTTCTCAGGTGCTGCATCTTTATTGCCATATTTAGTTTCCTGTCTTGGAGGGGACTTGGTTGTATGGGGAGTGGGGGGAAGTTACCATTTCATGGAAATGACAGTTGCTCCCAAATTTTATTTCTCCTCCAGCTGCATTTATGGGAATGTGGTATGCTGCTGCTTTTCTTTCTTTTCTTTTTTTTTTCCCTTTCTTTTTTTTTTTTTTTTGTAATCTTTTTCTTAGATATTATTTAAAAGGGTAACACAATTTGAAGTAACAAAATACTTCAGGAAGTTTATACTTGCCGTTCTTTGAAGTGGACACAAATAGAACAAAACTTTACTACCTCAAGAAAATCAGTCATCCTCAAATAATTTGTTTATTAAATAAAATATTGATCTCATGTTTACTTAAGCTTTTTACTGTCCATACTTCTCCCGTGAAGTTTTTTTAATCATCTACCATGTGAGTCAAGCTGTTAAAGCTTCACATGGCTAAAAAGTTATTTTAAGAATTTATTAGCAGCTTAAAGTGATTCTGTTAGAAAGATAACATGTACTTGAAACTGATATGATTTGTGTACCATAAGAAGAACTATGGGAAGAGTAAAATTGTGTAAGGTTACCAAAGATTCAACTGAAGAGGGTGAGGCTTATGCAGAAGAAAATGTAGGCCTTTTTTTTCCCTCAGTTAAGTAGTTAAACAATTTAAACACCAAGTTTAAAATGAGAAAAGAAATTGAAAAACACATATCCATGCAATCCAGAACCTATCAATAGCTTGCCATCTAAACTTTAACAGTGACTTCTCTAGAAACCATTTAGCCTGAAGCAAAAAGTCTAATCTTGCCTGAACCTATAAGTGACTTAAAATTGAAGTACAAATGGGTGTACAGTTTGGGCTTTTTTAAATATTGTCTGCACAGCAAGAATACAAAAGCAACTACGTGCAAAAAACACTTCTCTGTATTCTAAATATAGCATCACCCACCTGAATGAATATTTTATACAAGAATAACCTGTATAAAAGGAATAAACACAGGCAGCAATGATATTGTTAGGATATTGTTTTTAGATGGAACATGTTTTAAATGAGTAATTGAATATCTAATAAAAGCACTAAATCCTTGTATGAATAAAAGTCTGATAGACCAGTGTTTTGTTGGCTATCCAATAGAAAACTTTTAAAACAGGGAAAATATACATAAACTTAAGTTGAAATAGAAAGAAAAGTAGGAACTTGTGCATGTTTCTCTAGCTTAGACTTTTTATTGCAGCTGACTGGTTCACCTGTGATGGGAAGCAATAAAAGGCAGATGTAAACATGGCCCTGTTGTGTACAGAGCCCAGGATGGATCAGGCAATGCCAGGGAGGAGCCACGGGGTGAGTTCCCTCCTCTAGTAGGGGGAATGGAATGTTCTTTGGTGGTTTTGGACTAAATCTCTTTGAGGAAATATCCAGGGTCATGTTAGGCAACTGCTTTCCTTCCCAGAGCTTCACTTGCCTGGGGTCCTGCAAGGTTTCAGGCTGCTCCACTGACACACATTGTGTTGGCACGGGATTACTGAGGAACACAGTGTGGGATGCGCTAGGTGCAAAAATTACACCAACCTTTACATTTCCTCCACCACCTAGCTCAGATGCTCCAGTTAGGTCTTGGGCGATGTTTGGAGCATAAAACTGAAAGTGTTGGCAGGAACTTCACACAACAAAATGAACTGAACCTTAGGCTCAGGCCAAAGGGACAAGGAATGCTTGAGCCTGCCCCGAGCAGGATCACATTGTGTTCCCTGTGTGCAGGCTGGGGACTTGCTGAGCTCCTGCCTGGGAGCCTGCTTTGTCACTTTTGCAGTTGATGGGGAAGCACCTTCTATGCAAGGACTAAAAATTTAAAGCTCACAGATTTTTGACCAAGTGTCTTGAATTTGATACTGTAGCCTGACAAGGGGATATGAAGGAGAAGGGGGATTGATGAAGAGAGTTAAATAGATAGCAGAAAGGTGAGAAAATATCCTGAGGCCCAGACTGTAGGGATGAGAAAGAGATCTCATGAAAATTATGTGTAGAGATAAAAGGGGCTACGATCTATTGCAAAACACCAATCCAGGAAGGTCAGATGAATAAGAATTTTTGGGAAATTAATGAGAATTTTACATTCATCTGGAATTTTAAATGCTTGCAGACATCTCCTGAGGGAAAATCCATAGTAGGAAATGGATGATTCAACGAGTTTTAAAGAAGTAGTGGGGCTTAGTCTTGATTTTTAAAAAAATGTTTGTTTTGCAGAATAGAGAAATGTGTCAGGAGCAAAGGCTTTTTTAAATTTTATACAATGAAGGTGAAGTAGCTGTGAGTACAAAGGCAATAGGAAAGTTGGGTGAAATTGAGCATGAAATGAGATTTCACAATCTTTGTGAAGAGATGAGGAGGAACAACAATGTAACAAAAATGGACTTGAGAGAATGATAGCTAAGATTTCTCCAGAGACAAATTTAATAGTTGAAAGCAAAGGTGAATTAGCTGCCAGATCCTCAAAGATGTGACATTATGGTACGAGTACAAAAAAAACCAATATAGAGATTAACTTGGCTAAAGAGCTGGGTTCTGCACAGGGAGAAAGAGGGAAATACATCAAAGGGAAAGAAATGGTACCCAAAATGGCACAAGTATGAAGGGATGAAAGGAAGGTCCAGGCACTAGGTTGCAATGCTAACCAGTTAGTTAGAGATGTTGAGATGAGGAGGAATCATCCTCAGCATACATTAATAATAAGGTAATCTAGTCAAGGACTGCTGCTTTGCTTACAGGAGAAAGCAACCTGATAATGGAACACTGAAGAGTCTTTTTTTAATCCTTTCCTTTTTTTCTTTTTAACTGAGACCTCATTAGGAAAGTTTTTTGCTTTCATATTATTGATACTATTAAAATCAATAGAAAAGGGATACAATCCTAGACAAAAATAGAAAAGACCAAGTTAGGGATTTACAGATGATTCAGATGTTTTCAAATGGACTGGTTGTGATGGACTTTGCTGCAGGGTTTTTCTAAAGGAATCTCAGAGCAATTAGTGTTTTCTTTGAGAGTTCATCTGAGATCAGTGATGTACCAGAGGCTGGGAAAAGAGAAAACATAATGCCTTTCATTTTGAAAAAGGGGGGGAGAAAGAGGAGCCAGAGGATTTCAGACCAACCAGTGCTAACTCCAGCTCCAGTCCACAAAAATTCTGGGGAGGGGAAAAAAAAATCAAAACCAAAAATCAAACATTTGAAAGCAGCTGAAGGATAACAAGAAAGTAAAAAGCTGCCAGCACAGATTTGTCAAGAATGAATTGTCAAACCACTTGGATTTCCTTGTGCAGCAGAGTAACAGACTTCATGGAAAGAGAAGAAACAATTGACATAGTTTCTTGAGTATTGTGAGATCTTTAAAGTTGGCTTGCAAGACATTCTCTGAAGCAAGAGAAACCTAGGCTGGATGAAAATGTTAGGTAAAAACAAAACTAGCTAGAGAAACGCTTTGGAGAATGAATTTTAGGAGGATGAAGTAGTATCAAAGCAGAAGTATGCATTGAGGAGTACTCTACAGAGCTGTGCCCAGCTCTCATTAGACCATGACCTGAGTGATGCAATACATATTATTCATGTTAAATTTACAGAAAACTGAGTGGAAAGCTTTATGAATAGAAAATGGCCTTGAGAATGGGGAAAAGGGTCTATAAGAATAGGTTGAAACTTTGTAAACTGAGTATAGAAGAATGGTAGTTCAGCAGAAACAATAAACTGCAGGAATACGAGAAGGGGAACACCTGTTTTCACAGTAGTTCTTTGGAAAAATTACAAACCAACGATGTCACGCTGTTGCGAAAATGGCAAACATCATCTAGGAATTCATAAATGGCAATATAATCTGAAGGGTGTGTTAAATAACTCCTCTGCCATGCTTAGCACAGGCAATGTCTTCCCAAAAGATATTGACCACTTTGGGGATACCTTTGTCCTTCTAGAAAGATGCTGACCACTTGGAGACAACCCAGACAAGAGCGATGGGCATGGTCACCATGTCCTGTTATGGAGACATATGTGGATGGATGCTGTTTACTCTAGGTCAGGAAAAATTCCTGTAGGGTCCTACCAGTAATCAAACATGCAAAAGTATGGTGCAGAGAGGAAGAGACAGGTTTCATTTTGCATAAGAGGAAATGAGAGGAAGAATGAGAGGAAATCGTTGTTAGGAAGAATTGGATATTAGGAGAAATAAAAAAAACCAAAACAGTTTTCTGATAATTCATGCAGGGCAGTTCTGGAACAGACTGTCCCTTTGTGGCTGGAGGCTGTTAAGAAGAGGAATGACAAAATGTAGAGCTGATTCTGTCTTGGAGCAAGAAGTCTTGCAGACAGCCTCCCCAGTCCTACTTTCCTTGATTCCACAGTTTCACTGCTAATGATAACCATCCATCTTCTGTAAGTACTTGGAAAGTATTAAATCATTGTGGAATTGCTGTTGTTCTAGGACTCTATCCTTGGCAATGTCTGCTACAACAGGCATGGCTGTCAATATCCAAGTGAGATAGAAAGTACTTTGGGCAGGCAGTTTGGTCCAGCTCAGGCCTGTAACAGACAGCACAAAGCAATAGGTTTTTCCTGCTGTTCTGAAACTCCTCGCTGTATATTTGCAGATAATTAATCTGTCTGTCTCTGTCTTTCATGTACTATGTTGATGGAACTTCTGAGCAGTACAACTAAATGATCAGAAAATTTTTTAGTTCAGAGCTGGTGTATCGAGTTTTAAATCAGGCTAAAATTTTTTTCCTTGTTATCCCAGTCAAACCGCTCGTACTCCTTTTAAATTCCTTCACTCTGATTTTGATTCTCAATACCCCAGATTAAAGCTCTTTATCCATACCTTCATGCTTTCTCTTTTGCAGCTCCAGTGCAGATTTGCATAGCAAAGGAGATATTTGTGTTTCTCCTGACCTCATCTATATTCTGGTGCGCAGCGTGCACTTATATGATAGTTTATTCCGGGATGATGAACAGATGCAAAAGTGTCTTCAATTGTCTCTGGAAATTAGCAATGGTCAATACATCCTGCAAACACAATGCTGGATGCTGTGGTGCATGCAAAACATGCATGGCAGGCAGAGCACATAGCCTTTTCCTGCCTCTAGCACACTTCATTTAATTTTAATAGTAGAAGGAGATGTGGTATCTTTTGAACATAAATATCCTTGTAGGCTAATGTAAGGCTTGGACAATGAGAGTTTTGCATAGGAGAATTTGGCTTAACCTGTCAGTCTTCCAGAGATTAACAACTTCATCAGCCACTGTTGATATTGACAGTCAGTTGCTAGGCTACATGTTTACTGCTAAATGAATAGGCGACTTGGGGCCAGTGTGAATATTCAACAGATTGGCAAATAAGTAAAACGTGCTGTGACTTGATTTGTTAATTATAGTCAAAATAAATGGCTGTATTGATGACTATGATTTTACACAGCATTAGTCCTCTGAAAACAGCAATTAAGTCTGCCATGTAAACATATATCTTGCCTGTGACAAAAAAAAAAAAAAAAAGCTTTAAACAACTGAATACACCACTCCAAGCAGTTTCACTAGGACTCCTGAAGTGCTTACATTAGTTAAATTATGTCCTTGGGTGTTTTTACACCTCTGACTGAAGCACAACTTTCAGGCATGGTCTGGATTTTGAAAAGCTTTCTTGTTTGCTGCATGCAGTGCTACTTATGGTCAGAGTTTATCAAAAGAAGCATGATCACACTTGAGAGAGAAAACTCAAGTAGCTGGATTTCAGGAGGATGGTGGGGTTTTTTTCCTGATGGGAGAAAGCTGAGCATTAATTTTATGCTCTATATGCTCTTTTCTTGTGAAAAAGTTCTCACATGTATACCCTGTTACTGTGTTACATTTTATCACCTGGGTTAACTAGAATCCACTTCCCTTGATCCGTCCTACTCTCTCATTGTGTTTGAAACTCTCACTGTATCAATTCACTCATTTTGTGTTTCAAGACTTGCACACACTAGCAGGTGCACTGAGTATTCAGCATCACTCATTGTTCAGTGTTGCATGTGTATAGGCAATGCCACTGTTCTGGGCTGTACTGTGCCTTTTGGTTGAAACTTGGAAAACACATATTCTGTTCTCATTGCTGTTGACAAGTTTTGCTGTGGCACTGGTCATGCCTCTCTCCCAAGCTTTGGCTCAGTTTTGACATCTATAGTAAATAGTTCTTGGGGTTTTTTCCTTTATAAATAACAGCCAACCTGAAGAGCACTGAAGTTGCCAAATATTCCCCAAGATTTGCAACAGAGAAAGAGAGGTTGTTTTAAGCTTGAGAAAAGTAAATGTGTTCTTGCATAGAAAAAAAATATTACTTTCCCTGGATAGTTCTGTGTTACCAATACCTGTTGATTTAGGCTGGTAATTATCTTTTTCCCAAAAAGAGGTGGGAAGGTGCTCCCCTGTTCAGACCTCATTTTTATTCCAATGAACATCGGAACGTCTGCCCTTCTTTGTAAGCTCTTGAATTGTTGTTTTCTGCTGTCTCACCGTGGGGTGTCCAAGACCAAATTTGCAAAAGTAAAACCACACTGACCTGGTCTAATCACAGCTGGTCCGAGGCAGAGTGGTACCAAATGCTTAAGCCAAGAGGGAGTTTTGGCTTTTCTTTCAATGTGTTGCTGAAGGAGAACCCACCCAATGCAGATGCTTGGCTGGCAGATGTTTGAAGAAAATCAGGCTGAAAGCGTGTTAGAAATGAAACTAGAAATGGAGTAGGACTAGAGATTGAGCTGGATATCTTAGAAGGCAGCAAATAAGAAGTGATTTGTACAGGGAGAGCTCCACAATGAAGAAATAGCTGGGAAACAAGTTGTTGCACTGATATCAATTTGATGAGGGGAAAACAAAAAAGATTAAATAAAAACCGGAGTGATAATCAGCTGCAAATACTGTTAGCAGCTTTATCTTTGCTTAAGGATACGAGATCAGTGCTCTCTGTCAGCACATTGTCATACATCTGCATGCTATTCAGCACCTTTGTCACCAGTGCAGGTTATGTAGAAGGCTTGCAAACTACCCCGATTCCCAGGATCTACACTGACTGTTACAATGAAGGAGCAAGGTGCCAGGGATGTTGACAGCTCTGTGAATTCTTGTGTGCTCCACAATGATTAAGGAAAAAAAAAGTTAATAGTTACCAGGGAAATCACTGAAGACAACACAAAGAATATCAAGGTTCACCTTGAATGCACTCGTGTTTTGGACCTTTCATTTTTGAATGCTTTTGTGGATAGGGAGAAAAACTTCAAAGGAAGACAAGGATGTTCCAAAGCATTGAATGGCTTTACAAAGTGGGTGGTAGACCAGCAGAGCTCACTGCCAAAAGACATTGTGAATGTGACAGGTTTACATGTTTAAGTTCATGAAAGACAAAATCAGGGAGAATTACTAACGGCATGTAAACTATACACGGGTCAGGAAGTCTCAGAGCTGAAAATAGTTGGAAGCTGAGAGGCTATGAGTCGGAAATAGGATTGCTCTGTCCTTCCTCATCTCCAGCATCTGATTATGGCCACCACAGCAGACAAAAGCACTCCTGATACATGGATTTTGTCCTGGACATTTTTCCCTGATTAGTTTGCCTTTGCCTGCACTGCAGCTCATCTGACTCAGAGGGGTATTTTGAGGGATTTCTCTCCCAAGGGCTACACTTACCAAATTAGTTTTATGTCTTATGTTGCACCATAAGTCCTGGGATCTCTTCTTGGGAAGATGACAAATCTTCTTTCACTGGATGAAGCATGAATATGTATGCTTCTGGGAATCATGGGAAGATGACTGTGTTTCCCCAGAGATTATTAACTGTAATGAGCTACTGGACCAGGCATAGTTTCATAACCAATGTGGCTATGCAAACATACATTACTGGTTCAGTCATTTTAGGATTCCCACAATGTGAACCATTTCTGCAAAAGCTTCTTCTATGCTGAGTGTGAACTTCCTTGCAGATCCAGCATGGGAAAACTGTTTTGTTGGGGGATCTTCTTGTTGTGGGGGGAATAAATCTCTTCAGAAAATTTGAACTTTCATTCAGTAATCCACTTTCTAAGTTTTGTGTGCAGTTGCACTTGCCCCCAAGCACTAATGAGTGGACAGGATGAAGAAGCCTCAGGGTGTAGGTAGCTAAGACAGGAACAATTGCAAAAGCCCTTTTCAAGTCTGGAGACATTAACTTTACACTGACTTACTGGGATGCTTTCCCTAATCAATTTGGTGGTTTTGCAATGCTGAAAAATATGCTGATAGTCTTGAAAACAAGAAACAGAGTCCTCCCAGAGCTGGTGCCTATCCCTGTGTGGGGGCAACTGCACAATCTGGGCAGCTTCTCATTGTCCAGGGAAGTCTTGCTCCCTTCCTTGCTTGATTTGCCCAAGGTAAATTGCCTCTTTTTGAAACAGGCTCCTAGCTTTTCTGTTTAGACAGTCTAAGACTAGCAGCTTTAAGCTAATTACACTCCATTTATTGATGTATCAGTTCTTGTTCCAACATTTTACCATGGACCAGGATATCATCTAGGTATAACAAACAGGCTGAGAGAGGCATGCCACATAACACCCTCTTCGTTAGACTTTTGAATGTAGCTGATGTATTGCACTAGCCAAAACCCATCATTTTAAATTGCCACAGTTCTCGTCCTGCTGTGAATGTGTTGGGTATTTTTTTTCCCTGTCCCTCTGGATCTACTTCTACTTGCCAATAGCTACTTTTAAGATTCAGAGTAGTAAACCAGACCAAGCTTTCACCAGTATCTAGGGTACTATTTACAGTAATAAAGGAGCACAGACTAAATGACTTTGTGTTGTTTTCTGTAATCTGATGCTGTCACCTTTTTTCCTTAACTGGACTTGGCCTGACATTTGGCTGAAGGGTCTGTTCTAGCTTCCTGACACACTTCTTCCATGGGCTTATAAGGCTTCTTTACTGCTTCCCTGCTGAAAAGAAGGATGCTGTTTAGGTATCCAGGATCACTTTTGTGTGGAAGCAAATACAACTTAGGTGTTTGTCAAAGAGAGAATAATTTCTAACAAAACAGTCTCAAAAATATTTTTTGCTTCTCTGAGTGCTTTGTAGGGTGCCAGATTAAAATTTAATACACTTTCTGAGTGTTCACATGTTCACACCCAAACTTCCTATAGTTCATATTAATTTACAAGATCCATTTTTTGCCATCACAGTCTGCCTTTCCCCATCTCTTTCTGACTATTGTCAGAAGCATGCTGTAAATATATAGAGATTTGCTCTTGTTTCCAGATCCAGGAGAACTTCAGCAGCTAAAGATCCCCAGGGATCTGGGATCTCAAAGCAAGTTTCAAGCACTCCTCATCTTTCATTTGCTGGAAAGAGGTCCCTGCCTGTAGTTCCTAATGGTATTTCTGCCCCTAAAGGTGGGGCTTGGGCATTGCAAAAGAGATCTGTAGGTTGAATGACCCATTCCCTTACCTTCTATTCCTGGTGTCACAACCAAAGTCTGACTCAGTGATTCTTGTGTATTTCAGATAGTTACTTATTACACACTAAATAGCCTTCTCTGTTTATTTCTTCTTTTAATAAAAGTAACTGTTAAGCTCCCTACAGAAACTACAAACTGGTATGTGACTGGTGCTTGAACTCCTGGCTTGCTTCAGCTACATGCTCCCCTCCAGCCTGTTCTTCATCTTGGTGTTGGAGGTCTGTTTTGGAACATGCCATGCTCTATTCTCACTAGGCCTGTGTTTATAACTATTCTCCTTGAAAGGCATTTTTTTTCCTCCAGGATCAATAATGACCTCATCTGCATTCCTTCTTTTTTGCCATTGTTGCCAATTTCTTTTGCTTTATAAACTCAGATTGGTCATCACTCCTTCCACAAAGCATAATGATGGTATGAGCCATATTAAAATTGCTGAACTGAATTTGAGATAGAGAAACAGCACTGTAAAGATCTTGGCAAATTCCTGGCATCTTCTTCTGTTTGCAGCAGCTGTTTCCTTTTGTGGTATGCAGCTGTGAAAAAAGTTCAGGATCTGTAGTAAATTGTGCAGTCAGTACAATATCTTTTTGTCTTTTGCTGATCTTTATTTCCGGCTCTTACCTGAGTGTCTGCAAACTGGTGTATAGCCAATTTGCCCTTGAGGTCCTTGCTGATATTTGAGTATATCAGGGAAAAGATTTGTTCCCACCTAATTCAAATGAAGTTTTGGGGTTTTTTTTCCTTTCCCTTCCTTTCAGCATGACATGGTTGTTGATACTGGTTCATTTTCATTCTCTGGGACACTTTTCAATTCCCTGAGCCCTTTCTGCAGTTTATCAGATAGCAACTTCCATGTTGGTCAAAGCTTTTGTAGCCCTTTCCAGTCTTTTTTTAAGCCACAACTATTGCAGCTGCAACTCTTAGTTTCTTTGGGCATTTTGCCATTGGCTTTCTAAAAAGGGCTCATCTTTACCAGTAAGTTTTCAGGTGCTGTTTTAACTCCTCCAGTTCTTTACATGTTTGAACTGTGTACTGCCTTTTGTTCTGCCCTGATACAAGAGAGATACCAGCTCACAGGCTTTGTTCTTGGAAACCAGAACATGGGGGTTTTCTCTCTTTAACCCTCTTGTAGGAAGCCCAGAGTCTGAATGTTAAGAAGTGCAATTGATGATTGAGTCACTTATCTTTGATGCAATCCTGTTTATTTACTAAGTCCTGATTTCTGTTTCTGCAGGTAGAATCAAACAAAAGATAATTCCTTTGCTTGAAATTCCCAATCTCTTTCAGTCAGCACTTGCCTCAATAGCTTTCTTACGGTTTATCTTGAAGTCATGCTGTTGATGCTTTTGTGGCTCTTTTTGATGCTTCCTTTTGGCTTTTGATTGGAGATTCTCCCACAAACATCCAAAACAAGCATTCTGCTACCAAAGTCCTAAACATCTAGACTCCAGGGCTTATTTTCATTCCAAACTTCCCATATGTTTATGCTTTGGTTGTTCTCCCATTGTTTTGATTATTTTGCTCCGCAAATGAGCTTAATGTTTATTTGTATTTAGTACAAATGAAAAACAGTTCTTCCACTCAATGATTTCAGCAAGTTTTGGTCAATCCTGCTGTGATGCTTTCTTATTGCTCTTTGGATAAAGGCCACAGAGGTGCATAGACACTGCAGAGAGAGAAGGGCAGCTGCATGGTGCTTAGTATGAATTCTTGTCTGACCTCCTCAAGTGGTCTCTTAGCTGCTGGCTGTCCCTTTGATTGTGTCCAAAAGGACTGATAGAGAGATTTGGTTGGAGAAAATTATTTTTCTCAAATGAATAATTTAAAGATTTTTTTTTCCTCTCTGAAAATGCTTTGTGGACTGCAGGAGTGAAAAAAACTTTAGCTTTTTGATGTTTTTAGTAAAAGGCACTACTTTAGGAAAAGTTCAAGATTCTTTATTTCATTTTCTTTGATACTGAATAAGTATGGAAAAGAGGAATAAAGTTGATTTCATTTGATAAACAATTTAAGCAAAAAGGGTTTTGGAGAAAATGTTGACTTAGAAGACTTTGCATCAGACCATTGTTCCCATGTCTTAGATCAACTCTGAAGTTAAACTCCAAATTCACTCTCAGCAAAAATGTGTTTTTGCTGAATATTTTACTCCTAGCAAAATTGCTAAAATCTGAATCTCCCAAGGAGATTAAAATTAAAATCTCCCAAGGATGCTTATGGAAAAAGTTGCACGAGGCATGGCATGGTTCAGTGCTGGCGTTTCCCCGTGGGATTTGGGCATTGTGTAACACTCCAGTCCCTCACACAGACCACAGGAGACTGGGACTTGCTCTCTGTCATAAAGTTCAGTGATGCTGCATGGTGAGTGATCACTACAGGTTTGCAGAGATGCCAGTTTGCTACTGACTAAAGGCAAGCTTTAATATTCTCATCATAATACTTAACTGAGTTAATCTACTCATTCACTTGTGTTTTAATATCTGATCAAATTCACCCTGTGGACTCAGAGTCCCTGGGGTTAGACGTGACTGATCCACCAAGTTATATTGCATGGAGCTATAATAATCACAATAAAGTGGGATGAGTATTTGGCATGGAGTCTGGGAATGCAGGGATGACCAGGCATGTGGGGTGAAACAAGGTTGCTGTTTTGAGCTTTTTCACAATCTCCAGGCATGCAGTAGAGGATGGAAATGACTGTGACCAGGTGCCAGCAGCCAGTGTCCTAAAAGTGCAAGTTTGATAGGTGAAAATGTTGAGTTGTAAATTCTTGGCTTACCATGTCTTGTCCATCTTCCCCAGATTTCATGCTTGCTAGAAGGGAACCTTACCAAGGGCACACCATGCAATCATCCTGTTTCTCTGTTTCTGGGTGGAGAGCAGAGGGGCTCAAACCAGGGTAATCAGAGCTTCTGGACTCAGTGGAGAACCAAAGCAAGCACTGCAGTGTTTGTGCCAGCACAAAATGCCACATTGCACAGAATACAGCCTTTAATTCTACCAATTTCTTGTTTGACACAGGAAAACAGAGCGTGATTAAAAAATTGTGCCTTAACTGACTGCTCCATATTGTCATGCCAGAAACAATTAGCTTAACTAGAAAGTTAATTTAATTGCAAATGTGGATGGGCAAACTGTGCCAGCCACTTCATTATCATTATTCTATGTTATTCCTAATGCTTAGTGCTGTTTAATATGTTCTTATGGTATATGGTGGTGGAATTAAAAGATTGTCTCTGTAGCAGTTAAGGTTGCTACTGAAAATAACTTCCAGTCTCAGTTTTACATGTCTTTATATGTGGGGCTTTTAAAAGAAGTTCTAGAATTTTCTAGCTTCTTTTTCACTTCTATGGAAGAAAAAGAACAAAAGCAGAAGCACTGCCAGAAATATATGTAGCAGTAGGAATTGACCACAGATATCTTATGGTAAAATATTCAGTATTTTTCTAGGGGAAGAGATTTTCCCTGTTCAACTTTTATCACAAATTTATAGATATTATAATTAATTTCTGTAATTTTTACAAGCAAAATAAGTTTGCCTTGAAACAGTGGGTAAACACTCAAACCTGAAGATTAAAATGGCATCAAATAATTTCCCTATTTTCTGGTACAGCTAAGCATGGGAATGGACTCTTGCAGTGGGAGTTTTTAGGAATAAGCTCCTTTGGGGAGAAGAATCACAAGGGAAAAACTAAAATTTGGTAGGGAAACATGCAAATTGTGACTTTTTTCTTATGCAGTTACAATGGATGATGCTGGTAATGACTCAGCCACCTTTTATCCACGGACATTGTTATTACAACTGTTTTACCTCATATTATTATATTTTATTGTGCTCCTTAATATTTTGTTACCTGCATTTTATTGCTGGTTTTAGATTTGATTAGATTTGAAGATTGCTGTGCTGTAAACACACTGCACTGGCAGAATTTATTGCTCTTCTCTTTGAATAGCTTTGAATCAAAGATCCATCCTTGTCCTTCCTTGAACTGGAAAAATTCTTTTATATGTGTCTTCTTTTTAAGCATTATTTTGTAATGCAAAAAAAAATAAAGTAATACCTGCTACATCAGGCTTCATCATGACAGTTCTAATGCACAATATTGAAGAGTGTGTGGGTTTTATATTCCTTATTGAACAAAAATTCAACCCCAAAGCCCTGTAAAAATTTGGATCCAGTGTGATTTAAGCCACCCACCCTTTGGCAGGCTCCCCTGCCTGAAAAACTCAGCTTGAGACAGGGAGTGCTACCAAGGTTGAGTGACAGAGAAAAATTGTAATAAAATGGTATTTGCTTTAGCAACATTGGCTGTAATCTTGTTTCGTGTACACCAGCTACAAAATGCATCTCAGCCCTCCTGCTTCAGACCACCAGCTGATCTTTGCTCTCAAGCTAAGCCATCCTAGCTGTGTTTTCTGGGTTTTTGGGGAGAGTTGTTTGCCATGGGGCGCTAAGCCTTTGCTTGTCGCGGTACACGGTATTAGCTGACAGAATATCTTGGACTAAGCAGGCCACTCATCTGATCCAATATGTCATTTTTCATGTTCCCATAGAAACTTAGATTAATCGCTCATTCCTGATGCATTTCTTGTACAATATTGTCATTTTGATGCTCTTTTGCTGCTAGTTTTGAAGGCAGCTTCAAATCCATTCAAGGAAATAGAGCCAACTTTGTGCTGCTTTTTAGCAGCAGGTACTTTGCCTGTAATGAGGAAAATCTCATTTTACAGAATTCTTGCAAGGTAAAGAAAACATAGCTTCATCTCCTTAATGAGAGCTTTCTTATTCAAGAGCGCTTGACTGTAAAGAGTGCTATCCACAATGGTTAGTGTGGAGAGGAAACCTTAAGTAGAACATGCTATTGTGGCCTTTGAGCAGTTCCCATCTCCTCTATTCAGAAAGCAGAGTTAACTGAGGATAGCAAGAACAAACTGTACATGCGCTTGAGAAAAAGAACTTGACTTGGCAAGTTGGCATAAGTGTAACACAATATATTACCACTTTCTGCTGGGCTTATTCTCTTACTGTCATTGACCAGATCTGTTCAATGGCTGCCATTTTCAGTTGCAAGTAGAAGAAATCCCAAATACAAACCCCCACCCACCCTCCCCCCTGTTTACTTTCCAAGAAAGACAGTTTATGTAATCGATACTAGGGTCTGTCTAGGAAGCAGTTCTGAAATTTGGGGGGTGGGAGGGATGCAGGGGGAAGAGTGAGGGCTGAAGGATTGAAGGAACAAACATTAGACCTGACAAAGCTTGAAATATAAAACAAAAAAAGCATCTGCGAGGCATAATAAAACAAAGTGTATATACGTGTTGTTCTCACAGAGTATTTGGCTGAGCCCGGGCAACGGGAAAGCATGCATAGCTAACGCTCCTGACTGTGTGAAACCCTTTGTATACTCCAGAGTCTCTGCAAGAGACCTTGATTACAGAGTTTGGCATGATACCCAATACATTTTTTGGAATGGTTTCTTGTCCATCACTGACACTCGTAATGAGAAATTTATACACCATCCAAAGCGGATAAATTAATTTCAAACACTTTTGACTTGGGTCAACAATGGCTATTGGCAGTGCCTATTATTTGCCTTTTTATTAAAAAAAAAAAAAACAACAAAACAAAGAGGAGAAATTGCTCTTCTTCACGGTGATAGCATGGTAAAGACCCCAAGTACAGTGGAGATAGAATCTTGGCAAGCACATATATAGGTCAGGATAGATTATTTCACTTTTCAATGTAAATGAAAGTAATTTTCTTCAGTATGAACAGTTTAATAAATTCCCAGGATGGTTTTCATTAAGAAATTTGCATATTGGCTAGTGTAAAAAATTTCTGAAAGCAATCAGTTGGCAAAAATAATTTGATTCTACTTCTACTTTCCCAATGCAGTTAATAGTCAAGGAATGAAGTATAAATTAGCTTTTCCTTTGAGAACTCCTTTTAAAACTTGGATGCTTAAGTTAGCCTTTTAAAGATGATAATTGTGCATATTCTCATGCAGATACACACACCAGAAATGGGGAAAAGGCATTAAAACACACCTACACACACAAAAAAAAAAAAAAAAAAAAAAGTGGATTGGAAGCAAACAAGAAAATTGCTACATCTCCTTGGGAGATATTGAAATTATGGGGACATACAGATAAATTACTGGTAAGTTCCCATTATGTGCAGCCAAATTAGATAATTTACTTAAATTCTTTAAGTCAATGTAAATTCCAGGGTTTTGATTTATGTTAGACTTTTTCAGTGTGTTTTATTTTGTACATGCAAGGTACATGGCTTTATTGAAGGCAAAGCCCTGTTTATATACCGGAGGAATCCAAATGCAAGAATCTGCTAGCTTCTAAAATATAACTAGAGAACTTAATGTCAATAAATTCTTTCATTTTTCAGAGCCATATGATAATAGAAAAACATAATGCCAGTAAATATTAAAAGGTGAAAAATAAAAATAGGATGTGGATTTTTAGGAAATGTAAAATAGGACAAATAATCAGCCAGGATTATGGAGTGTGAACACAGATGATACTGCATGTGCACTTTTATTTTGTTGTGTTTCAGTTAGCTTCTTTGTGCAGGAACTGTTTACGGTTTTGATTTAGGCTTTTATGCCTGAAATTTCGGCCGTGTTGCAACAGGAATGGCAAAAATGGTATATGTGATTTTTCTGAGAACTGCTTTGGAGGCTTTTTTTTCCCCCTAAGAAGGCCAATTTCCCTTTTATCTCCCTTCTTACCTACCTGCTTCCTTTGTGCAAGTAGGATTGCCGGAGGAAAGTGGTGGCTGTGAGTGCCTGGGCGCTTTGGAGTTGGAAGGATGCTCCATGCAGCTGATACGCTGGCTGCACTGTGCATAGTGACAACTGAAACACGAATCCTGGGATGCTGTGCTGCTAGGTCCTGATGGCATCGCATGGACACCCATTATTAGGGAAGAACCAGAGCAGGTTTTCAGATGAGCTCAGACTAGATGATCTAATGGTCCCATCTGGCCTTAAAATCTGTGAGTCTATGAAAGACAGTCCTGCAGTTATAAGCATTTTAGAACTGTCAATTCCAGATTTACTTCAGTGTAAGAGGCAATTGCTTCCATGCTGAAATTCTCAGTTATGTATTATGTACATCGTGGCATAAATGCTCTATAAAATAGAGATATGCAGTGTGAGCAAGGCACAACAAAGCAGAGCAGTTCATTGTAATAAGAATGAGGAGAGATGATTCTTATATTTGTAGAGGGCGGGTGTTTGGAAGAGATTTGAGAAAGGAGTAGAGTGCATTTGGGAAAGAAGAAAGAATGCATTCCCCCAAATATGAAAGACACTAAAGCTGCAAAGCCAAAGGAAGAGAGAAAGAAGCAGCAAGAGAAAAAAGGGGGTGAGTGAGATAGCAAGAAATTTAAAAGGACCAAGAGTAGCAGACAGTGAAGCTGCAGGATACAGAGGATTAATACAACTTGTTTATTCACTCCCTTTATCATTATGGGACTGTGCTTGTATGTCACAAGCTGTCAGTGGCTCAGCTGCTATGCTTTCTTCAACTCCCCAGCTAAAATATAGGAAAGGAGAGAACTGGGCTTGGGGAGAAAAGGTGGGAGGTGAGGGAAAGGTATTTTTTTGGTTCTTCTCCTTATTAATGGAGCTAGGTGTGCATACCTGGGTGTTGGAGAGCATGCTTGAAGTACAGGCCCTGGGGCTGAGAGGGGCCCTGGCAAGTATCTGACAGCTCATTAGAAAGAGTTGAGTGGCTGATACTGAAAAGAGGGGCTGCAGGGTCTTTTCCCCAGCACCCTCAGAAGAGGGTTCTGTAGGTACAGTTGTGTTGTAGTCATGTGCAGTTGTATTAGTCACTCTTACTCTGTTCTTAATTTTTGTTTTTGTATTTGAGATGAATATTCAACTTTTTGCTGCCCCTGAATATCCCAGTGCTTTTTGGGGGGGGTTGGTTGGTTTTTTTTTTTTTGGTATACTGTGGATTAATGTTAAACATGCTGAGAGGGTAGAGCCTCCTTGCCAGTGCAGATGTCTGCAGCTGAACTGTTTCCTCAAAGAACTTTCCCAAACAGCTCAGCAGCCTCTGTGCTCTCGCAAATACAGCAAAGCCTGTGCTGAAAATACACTCTTAAAGCAGGCTGCACAATACTAATGATGGAAAAATACACTTTGTTCAGATGAGAATTTCCTTCTGTAATCTCAACAATTTTGAATTGTGGATTTTTGCTGAAAGATTCAGTGGTTAGAATAGATTTTTCTGGGAAAATGGGGTCATTTTTTCTCTGGTTGTCAACAGCTTTCACCTGAGATGCTGGAGATGGTTTAAGACAGCGTTCCTCCAAACTCACAAAATCCTAAGCCTTATTCTTTGAGCTAATCAAAGGAGTGTGATAGTCACTTGACTATTAGCTGTGATACAGTATCTTGGGGTTTTTTGCTACAAAAACAGTGAAATGGTCAGAATTTGCACAATCAAATATTTGTGCTATTTATTTTGTTTTGTTTATTTTGTAAATCAGTTGTTTCCTCACCAGTTCCTAATTCCCATATCTCTGTTTGGCTCAAGCAATAAGGAAAGGTGCTATAAGGTGTGGCATGGCAAGGATGGGATTACGATTTTATTACCATTTTCCCCACAATCACAGAAAGCAGAAGTTGATTATCTTGTAATTGGTATCTCTCTAGGGTGATGCATTTCTTAAATCCTTGTAAGTGATGGCACTATCTAGTTACACTGAACAGACTACCTGCTGATTGCTGCTTCTGGGGTTTACTGATAATGCTGAATGCCAGAATCTTTCTTAACTGTGAGTGGAAGAATTAATTTCCACTGTCTTCATTTACTTTTTAGTGACAGTTAACACTGTATCTAGATTTCATTGTTTTAAAGCATAGATACTAAGAAATCTCTTTAGAACAGAGCAGACAGGATTTGCTGGCACTTTTTACCTGTTGCTTTGATGGGACAGGGAGTTATTTTCTTCCTAGCTGAATATCTTTGACTTAATGTTCACTCTTAATAAAGCAGCCAGGTTTTACCATCAGAGGCACTTTCCCTTGTGTGTTTGGAAATGGATGTTACCTCTAAAGTCAAAACTGTGTACAAATTTCTTTGGTGTTTCAGAAGATGTTCATCCAGAGATTTTATCTTGGGCTTTTTTGCAACCTAGCTGACAGAACACTTTTTGTTTCCTTCGGGAAAATAAACTCTCTCAGTGTTATTTCTCATCCTTTTAATTTTATTTAAAATATAAGATAACCAAATGTGATGGGGAATAAGTAGGGCCAGGCAGATTCAGACCTGGTGTAGGGGGTAGAGTGCAGCTATTTACTGGAGAGCAGTGGCAGAACTGAAATGGGCCCCAAAATATTCCCTCTTACAAGTTGGCTCCCTGGCACGCCTCCTCCCCTGGCCAAAATTCCGCAACCCATGTGGCTGCTTGGTTGTGAACTGGGGTGCTCCTGAGGGACTGGGCAGGGCTTTGCTAGTAAACAGTGAGTGCTGGGGATGAATGGGGCTGGGGGATGGGGTGGGAGGGGAAGGGAAGGGGGCAGTGATATATTCCTGCCGCCGGGAAGCAAAGCGGAACCATGCGCCGGGTATCATTGCATAACAGATGATGTATTGTACAGCCTGTACCCTCTCCTAAAGAGCAGAGGTGGGCACGCCAAGGAAGGCTTGAGCCTGGCTCCTGGTGAGTGCCTGGCTCTGGCCTGCCTCCATGGCTGTGAATAAAGACAAGTTAAGGAAGAGGCAAAGGGAGCATGCTGGCATCGCCGTACTCCCCGTTACTCACAGTAAGGAGATTGTTGTGAGGGTGAAACAAAGCCTCGCTGCGGGCAAGGGACGGGCTTTTCTTGCCACAGAGTGGAAAGCCAGGGAGACCTGCTCTCTCCAGTGTCTCCCTGCACATCTCAGAGCCTCCTCTTCCCCAGGCAGAGGGGTGGGATGTCTCCTAACAACATTGCTTCAAGGACATGGGAACTTGCTGCCTTTTACCCCTTCGGAACCCCAAAGACTGTGCTGCTTTCTAGCATCATGTCCAGGCTCTAGCAGCTACTGCCACCTCAGCCCAGGGCAGCAGGACCAGTTTGCTGCTCCTTCTTGCACAGCTCAGACCACAGCTGTCTCCAGATCAGGGTTTGCAAAAATGCAGCTCATCTTCAGCCTTTAAACATTTAGCAATGAGCAGAAAATGGGTCTGTGAAAAAATCCCGACAAGATACAATACAGAGGGGATGTCTTTTCCCTCTTTGTGGCAGATCAAACACATTTATCTAAGGTTTTAATTTCTTTTCCTTTCACATCATAGTGAGGATCTTCAGCAGGGAACGGAACAGCCGGGTGATATATTTTTGGGTTATAACTTGAGAACAAAAGCTCATTAGGACTCAAAGATTTTATATGGATAACACCACCCACGGTTACTTTAGATAGGGTAGAAATGTTTTTATGCTTTAGGGCACAAACTAGCTATTAAATTACTAGGAACTACAAATATCTACTAGACATATCGATGGGAGTGCAAGCAGAACGCAGAGTACTACATAAAATAATTACATACAGCACAGCTAATATTAGATCACATGAAAGTACATGACTGTTCTATAAAAATCGTTTGCCTCTCTGTATTGGACATTGATTGAGGGTGGCACTGGTGTTGTTCAGGGAGATGCTGACCTAGCTTTCAAAGAGTCAAAACCTTGTAGCCTCTGCCAGCTACATTTCTCAGCACGGCTCTGCCACTGGAACTGCCAGAGGAGCCAAGTTTCCTCAACCAGAACAAGTCCTCTCTTTTCTGTGGCTAGGTGGGATGTAGGAAACCCAAATGAGAGGGGATGGATTATCCATCATGCTGAGGATCCACCAAGCAAGCGTGTCCTTGACGTGTGAGCCTGAATTGGGGTCGGTGACAAGGACAACTCTGACATCATATGAGTCATGTGAGGAGGGAGGGGTGTCGCTGCCTCCTGACGGGGGGACGCATCTGTTCCACGCTAGCTCGTGAGATGTGAAGAGGTTGCAGTGCTAAGATGCACATAGGGAGAGTGGGAGTGTGCCGCTTAGCAGGGCTTTTTTGAGTTTGGGAATCTCATCGGAGCTGCCTCTCTTCTGCTCTGTGATTCCCACCCCTCAGGCGCAGGTGGTTGTTGGACCAGAGCTGGCATGGTGGCAGAGGGGCCAGGGGCCAGGCTGGTGTGGGAGAGCACCGCAGGAAAGTCAGGACCAGATTTCCCACCTCTGTGGGACTTTGGAGGTCTGTGTGTTGTCCCTCAGGGGTGCCTGAAGAATAATGGAAGAAAAGCTTAAAGAAGGTCTTGTGGGGTGCACTTCTATTAATTAGAGGGCATATAGACCTTGGAGTAGCTAGCTGCCTGGTGTTTCCATTAGAAAAGGCACACTTTCATTTGCTTATAACTTTGCTGAGCTGAGAAGTCAGGGCATGTGTACAAATGACACTTTCTAAGCTGCCATGTCTTTCTCTTTGTGCATCAGCGCTGTGCACTCCATAGGGAAACATTCTTCTGAAGAGAAAAAAACCTAGTATGTGAACTTATAATTAAGATCACCTAACAAGTGGCTCCACTGACAAGTGGGGTCATTTCTAGCTGCAGAACTGTAAATATTTAATTTTCTGACTTAATTCTTCAGCTTAGTTACTTGGTGGCAGAGAGCTAGGTCCTGGGAAAGAAAAGGTGGTGAAATAAAATGTCTTCCCTCAAGTACTTTAGATGTGTGCAGTGAATATACATGCAAGCTTCACTGGTAATTACAGTTGGGCTTGTATCAGTATTTAAAATATTTTTTGTGGGTATTACCTGAAGGCTAATAATTTTGAAGAAGACAAGATTATGGGCAGCAAGGGGAGGTTATGAGGGTATGTGTTTGCAAATCTAACAGCAGGAAGATGCTGAGGTAAGTCACTGTAAGCCAACTAAAGTGCAGTGGTTGCAAGAGGGCGGTTCTAGTATGAAAAGGTTAAAAAAGCAAACAGAAGCGATGAGACATGACATGCTTGGTAATCTGAAGAACAGGGAGCTAGTGGGGAAATGTAAAGAAAAAGCTGATACAGTCTAGCAAGGGATGAAGAAAAGACCCTTAGAAAGTTCTTGGTGGATGTTGAATCAAAACAGAAATAGAGAATGTGCCATAGGTTGAAGTGGATATTAAGCAACCTGCATAAAAAGGGCGGTGATTTGTATTTCTGCCTGAGATTAAGAAATGACAAGGTGTAGAGGAAGTAAAGAGGATAATACAGATGCTGTGGGAACTACTGTGATAATTCCCCTATTGTGGATTACTGGCAAAACCTGAAGCCAGAGCCCTCAGCATTTGCATGCAAAATGAATGCTGCTTGACTTCAGGTGCCTGACCACCACAGCCATGTGAGTACAGAATGGAACCAGTTGGTCCATGGAAGTAAAAAAGACTACTCCCCCAAGCATGGGCAGTGACTTGGGGATGCTGTGTGCAGACTTAGGGAGCAGCCATGCCTGTGTCCTATCCATAGGGTTTCTGTTCTGGTTAGGGCCTGAGAAGTGAACTTCAAGGAGCAAAACATTTGAAGGGGAACTTGACCCAGTCCAGCTGCATTTCCTGTAGTATCTGCTTCTGCTCTGCAAGACTCTGCTATAAAAAACTCGTACCTAAGAGTCATTTATATACTTTATTTTTTTAGTGTGAAACTTTTCTGCCAAATTTTCCTTGGGAGCATAAGCTGGAAAAGTTTTGGGTACAGCTGGATAGTACAAAAGCCACAATTTATATCTTATCAAAATCAAGAAGGGATTTTGTGGACCAAGTGAAAAGACAGATGTGCAAGGTTGGGGCTTTGTTCCAGCTGAATTTCAAGGGTTGTATATAAGTGCAAGTATGATAGCTTCTCACAAAAAGACTCAGTTTTGTGTACTGGAATTCTCACTGAGCTCTATTCTAAAGCCAGCATCATAAGTACTCATAATGCTCTAACAGCCAGTAGCCCAGCTCATACTGGGACCCTGTTGCTCTTGGCACTTGTCACACAGGGTGAGAAACAAAAGCTTCTCCTGATACATTGCACACAGCATGAAATGAACAAGTGTGCTTCTGACGTGTCCTAGTTCAAAGAGCAAGCCAGTGGAATTCCAGGGACTTAGAGCACACCTGATTATGGGGATTTTCTATTTGTATCTCTTAGGGTTTTAAGCACGTCTTTGGACCTTAACATGTGTATTTCTCCCAGTCTGCTGCTGGTGCCCTGTTGTACACCTCTACATATGGAAAGAGAGAGGAAAGCTCAGCCTGCTCCACTTGGCAAGGGCCACCCCATGGTCTATCCCAACAGCTTCCTCCTCCCCAGCAGCCCTTCACAGGCTGCTTCACCATGCTGGCTTAGTTGCAAAAAATCCTTTCTTAGGCCTTAAAACTGATGCAATTTACTCCTATTTTCTTCAGTGTTTTGTTTTTGGTTTTTTTTTTTCCTTTTCTTTTCTTTTTCCTCAAAGGAAAGCCCCTAAATATTGCAGTGTCATATACAGAATTCTTCCTTCTCTTTCCCATTTTCTCTGATTTTCCTTGGTGCATGTCTTTGGGTCTAGACTGGGTACTTATCCAGGAAAATGCTGGAAACATCACCTGTAAAGTAGTCACAGGCCACTGTAAAATGTGAGGGAACAATGAAGGTGTTTGGACTTGCTTCTTTTCTTATACAAAGATCTTTCAAACAAATAGCCTTGAGAATTTTGTTACATTTCAGTCCTGCACGGAGCCCTAAAGTAACCCCCATAAAAATATAGCTTTTGCTTTAGTGGCTCTCCTAACACTGATTTTCTTATTAATCTCCCTAGCAATACTTACAAAAATGCTTGACTGTGGTTACGCAGATTGTCTGATGTGATCACTAGCAATTATGCTAATCACAGTCTTCTCACAGTTCTTTCCCATCTGTTTTATCCACCTATGGATACTTAGAGTGATATAAATGATAAGAGAGGCTCTGATCACATCATGCTTTCATTTACTAGTTGATGTATGACCAAAAATTTTGCATATAAAGACTGGGTAAAGGACAAGGAGTGAGGTAAAAGAAGTTACAGAGTACTGCCATTTTCTATGGAAGAGGAATAAATACCTTTCCAGAGATGCCTGTGGCAGAACTGTAGATCTGTGGCAGGCCTTTGGAAAACCTTTGCATGCAGGTATGAAGCCATGTAGGCTGAGCATCACTTAAAGGGAGTGTAGGGGGGAATACAGCCTCTGTGCTGTCATTTACTGAGACTGGAGAAAGAGGAATGCAAGGGCAAGGAGCAGATTTTGTTTGCCTGACCCTCTGATGTCATTAGCTGTAGGTGGAGGATAATAAAACATTGTTTTCTTTGCTGAAGAACTGCAGTTTGCCAAGTGCAACTGGGTTAGTGAAGACACGCACTAGTCAAAATGCCAGCCTCGAAGAGAGAGGCAGTGCAGCTGGCACCTACCCCTGAAAGCAAAGGGAAAGGGATCCTTTTTCCTTCAGGGAGATCTCAGTGATCCTCCACTCTACAGCATTGCTTCTGCAGCCCAGTGACAATGCTGTTTCTCAGCATCTGGGGAGAGAACAGGATGACCAACAGGGCTTGTAGCTGTGATGTGTCTAAAATTGTTAATGTCAGGGCAGTAAAGCCTATTTTGGGGGAGGAGGCTGAACACTCTGCAGTGGCATTTTGGCCTGAAGGTCCATACTGGTGAGAGCTGCATCCCTGATTACTCATATGGGGACTGCAGAGAAGGGGCACAACAGGACTAGATAAGAGGACAACATATTTTTGGGTGGTAAAGTATATCCTCTCAAAAGCTCTTGGCAGCTGAAACAAGCTCTGTGCTTCCACACCTCAATGCCTCACTAACCTCTGATGCAACAATGAAAGAGATCTCAAAGAAGCACTTGTTTGTAGGATATTGCACTGCTTCAGGAAACTGAAGCAAAGGTTTATGACGTGAATTGCTGTGGTGAATGGCAGTAACTTGTTTGGAGAGTAATGGCCTGCTCCTTTTTCCCCTTCATAAATTTTTCCTATCTTTATGGGGAGACTTAGTGCTTGGGAGAAATGAAGTGTAGCCAGTAAAGCCTGGACAAGGAAAACTGCTGGAGTTTCCAGGTGGAGATGGGATCTGCTGCAAAGTGGAATCCTTAGTATGTTAAAAGTGCCTCAAATCCATGAAAAATGCTGTAGTACCTATTTTTCATTACATCTGACTGTGCACAAATGATGAACTTCTTGAAACAGGAAATGTGTTTTCATTATGTGTATGGACACACCTATCAGACTGGGGCCCCAGCTCTGACCTGAGGGTGTAGATGCTACCTTGATAAATGACAATTACTTTTCTGAAAAACTTGGATTAATCTTGGACACAAAAAAACGCAGCAGCATTCACTTGGAGATCATTTATGGCCATTGGAGAGAAGATGATGCTTTGGTGGAATATTACCTGTCAGAAAAGAACCCCTAGACCAAGAATCTTTCAGGGCTTTATATTCCATTCAGTAAAATCATATCCATCAGGAGATGCTTTCCTGCAGCAGATCCAGGTCCGTGTCCCATTTCCGGCTAATACAACACACAATGGGACTACAGATTTTGAAGGAAATAAATTCTTTCCAAGCAGTTGTCGAAACTGTTGAGTCTAGGGAAATATATAGAGATGGATGGGATATGTCATTCTTAGAGGGATGAGTTATTTAAAGCTAGTCTGGGGTATGCTATTCTTAAAGGAATGAGGTATTTATTAACAGACTTACATATTCCTGTAATGATTCCAGTGAGAACAATGAAAATTGTGACTGAGTAAACATAAATTTAGAGTTTAAAGTTAACTTAAGCTTGCAATTTTCAAAAGCACTTAATGTTGACCTAACTCCGAGCTCTTCAAAGTCACTGGAAGTTTTATCCCTTGTGTCAGTAGAAAGAAAATTACTCTGATGGAGAAAGCTTCTGAAATCATGCTCTAAATTGATAAATGCATACTTTCACTACATTTCTGATATACCCCAATAGATGCATATTATTCTAAGAATGGGATTTTTCAAATACTTCCCTTAAGAGTAATGGAATTTGAAAAAAAAAAAAAAGAAATCTTAAACCTCTTTATTGTAAGGAATATGTCTTTTGCATCTTACAAAGAGCTTATGGCACCAAAGCTTTAACATAAATAATTTAAAACTAACAGTGTTTTCAAATTGATTTTCTAAATGCCTAACTATATATTTAAGTCATTGCATATCATATATAGTCTTAAAATAGTGTCTGGGTATTTACAACAAGCCTTAAGATACTCAGCTGATAGTTAAATCCATAACATATGCCCCACCTGCAAAATATGGCCCTGAAATAGCTGTTTGAAATTAAATTTCCATGTGAAGTCTGCATATTTTGGGCCTCATCTCCACCTGGAATACTAAGATTAATTTCTTTGAGAGTTAACTCTCTTACCCCAGCTGAGCATTGCATCCCAAACTTGTTTTTGTCCTTCTGGTTAGCTGTGATTTTTAGAAAGGCTTGATTGTGCTTGGTCAGTGAGCACTGGGAAATATGTAAGATGCAGAGTGAAACCAAAGTGGCTTTAAGGGGAAACTTGTGAGTGAAATCTTAGTGCTCAGAAAGTCAATTGGAGTTTTGCCACCAATTGACATGGGGTCAGGATTTTATCCCTTAACTTCTCTAATGTCTTTACTTTTGATGACTTGCTATCTAAGTCTTTATGATACACTAATGCTAATTTATATGTTCTGAAGATACAGTGCCTAGTAAAATGTAAGATGTAAACCTAGTACAAACCTCTAGTGTGTGTTTCTGTTCTGTCTTCTTCAGGCATTAAAGGATGTGTCTTTTTGGCTACTGCTCTGCTGGAGCTGAAACTTTCCCAAAACTCACAGCTAAGCAGTTCAGTGTGTGTTGCATGGGACAGCTACAGAATTCCAATTACTGCAATGGTGAGTAGCACTGAGACATGTAATCCTCAAATTTAAGTCATTAAAGAAGCTGTAAATGCACCCGGGAGCATTCAGAACATAAACCAAACACATTTAAATATAAATATAGAAAAAGACCTTCAGGCCACAATACTCTCTGTCAGAGGTATTATTTGGTATTTGTTTAGTGTATCAGAATGATTTGCAAAATGAGCCCTATTTCATTAGGCATTATAAAGTGCTTGCAGACAGACTCTCAGAAATCTAAGATATGTATGCTGAGAAAGCTGCTGCTGAAAGCACGATAAAGGAGGGAGAGAAGCATTCAGTGCAGTTCTTGCATGTGTGTGTTTTTTGTCTTATACACTACTCAAGCAAAGATCAGACATCCTGATTTATCCTTTAACCTGCTCATCAACCAGCTAATTTTCTACAGTGTCTGTAGCAGAAATAAGTCTTGAGAAGGGATTTGGGGGAAGATTTAAAGACGGATTTGAAACATTTGGCAACTGGTTGGTCAAATTTTCCATTACTGACAGTTGACCTGTGACTTCTAGCACTGTGCTCACAGGAGGTTCAGATTAGATTTTTTTTTTTAAACCAGAGGTATGACTATGGTTTTGAATATAGATATAACTATGTTTTTTTTATATACATATGTATATACAGTGTAACTTGATATTTATGCTGGTCAGTAGTAAGCTATTGAAATGAATTTAAATGAGATTATTAAATGTTGGATATGCCACTAAATCCCCACAGTGAGGCAAGAGCTCTGTGAACACTGCATGTAGCTGGACAGATACTTGGGTTTAGCTGAGTGATTATTTTAATATCATCTCTTCTGCAAAAATTATAACATTAACAATAAATCATTTGTCTTTGCTACTATCACCACAGCATTTTTTAAAATAAAAATACAGATTCTTTTCCTGGTTGTAGTTTCTCAACTAAAAACCAGATATCTTTGAATTTATAAGCTATGTAGTGTTATTACTTGTGTCACAGCTTTAGCCAGGATTCTTTGCAGTGTTCTTTCTGTGTGAGACAAATAGACAGAAAAATGACTAAGTTTGTTTAGAAAGCCTTGTAAGCATTTCCCCTCTTGTGGGGTATGCTTTTCTTTTGCAGTGTTTTCTTTGATTTACTGAATTTGTGTCCTGTGTGATGAGCTGTTAGGTTCTTTGATTGTGCTTTATTTTAAGATTTTTTCACTTGCAGCCAATGGAAGCTGAATTGAACACTTTGAAATTCTAAATGCATCTTTTTTTATTATCATGGTTATGGTTTAAGCTGTTTTGTTTCAAATGCCAAAGCCTTGTGGCCTAGGAAAATGCTACTGATCTTTCCAAACCCGTGTAGTGATGCCAAGTATAAGGACCAACTTGTGGGCAGTAAATGCAGCAATTTCTCCCAGAATTGCTCAGCATTAGGTGCAGAGATATTTACTCTTGTATGGCTGAAGATGCAAAACAACAGAAGCCAGGTTATGCCTTCAAACTGTAACCAGATAAGGGACCCTTCACATCATCTGCCTTCTAGACATGTCTCCCCTCTGTTTCCAAGCTCACCTTACTCAAAGGCAAACTTTATGGAAGAGGAACCTAATCACAAGCTTCATTTAATGCTGTGCCATAGCAGGCAAGTGAATAAGCAGGGTTCAGAATGGGTTTTTTCGGCTGAAAACCGTATGTGCTGATTGCAACTTTGTTAAATACATAAATAACTGGAGCCCTTCCAATCAGAGCTAGCCAAACCTTTTAATCATATACAGAAGTGTTCCTCGTGACATAATTATGCTATCCAGACTCCTTCCCTCATTGGGAAATATTCTGTCAAACAGTAAAATAATTAACATGGATTTTAAAATCGGCATTGACATTCTAATGTCTAATTAGGTAATTGTCATTGGCACAGCAATACCTATTAGGAGCATGCAATTTGTGGAAGGGGTTTTGATGGAACAGACTGCAGGTGCAGATGGTCTAACAGCAGGACTCTTACCCGATGTAAACAAAGGTATTTTAATTAGCCATGTGACCCTGATCATTGTTAAAAGGTAAGGGCTGCACATTCATCTTCCCACCAGCTACTTCCTGGTCCTTTCAAGGGGAATGTTGAAATATCTTGACCTGTGGTAAATTATGTACAGACTTGATTGAAATTCTCTTCAAATCTAATTATTGTTTCATTCGGCTTCTGGCAACATTAGCGCTATATTGCAGTTGGCTCAGAAGTCTTACCTTCTTGCTGGGCTATTTTTGGTTTGTAGATCTCAGTTGCTAACCTACACAAAGATACCAACTTTTGCTTGGTATACTAGGGAAGACTTCCAAGATGTTGGGGTTTAGTTTTCAGCCAGTGTGTGCTAGAACTACTTAAAAATGTGCAGAAGACCTGAATTGTATAAAATGATAAAAATCCCTTGCTGGTGAGTCTGCATGTAACTCAGCACAGATCTTAGCTGAATGAAAATAAATTGGGAGAACAGGAATGACCACGCAGCCTCAGCAGCAATGAATAACCTTCAAGTTTAGGAACACAAGAGACCTGATCGTCTCCCCATTCTGTTTGCATCAGCTGTGGTAGAAGATCTGCGTATGTTAAATGGTCCAGAACAGGGGATGCACCTGGTATCTGAACCAAAACTTCATAGAAACTTTGTGCATTTCAGTTTTCTTATTACTGCAAAGTAAACAAGTAAAAAAAAAAAAAAAAGAAAAGGAAGTGAAGGAAAAGCACTTCTGTATTTTTTTGTATTTTTTTTTCTTTTGGAGACTTTTATTTTGCCTAAATTATATTACAGTTCTTAATTTAAGAGTATATTTTTCTAATATACTTTGGCCTTAATCATGTTCAGGTTTTTTTGCACTTAGTAACGTGTGCTTCACTGCAGTGATGTTGAATTGGAATTGTTCTTACGAGCAAAAAATTAAGTATTTGTAGAATTGAGGCCTTAAGTTGTACAATGCTTAGTGCAGAGACAGACTCTGTGGTGTTTTCTGCAGTGTTTAGCTCAATGAATTACAGATTACTGAGAGCTGCAGAGCTGATATTCAAATACAGTGAAAGGAATATATCTATATATCTTCCCTCTCTCTGTTTATTGGAATCTGTTGGTGCTATGACAAGGCACAAGCTCTGGCTGACAAAGCTCTCAGCTTGGCTATTTAATAAACATCTAATAAAAGTTTGCTAGGATAAGTCTAGGCCAATCTGAGAACTGGTTTAAAGTGTGTGTGTGTGTGTGTGTTGTTTTTTAGGACTTACAAAAATAAAAACTGTAAATATTTTGATTATAAATAATTATATTACCAAAGTTCTTCAAATTCTCAAGTAGCTGAGATGCATGAGAACCCAGCAAATACACTTTTTTGAAGACAGCTGCAATGGCTGCTCAGGCATATGATTTCTTTGGCATATGAGAACTCAAAAAAATTTTTTCCGAGTTATTTGATTTGTTACTGGTTTTGGGGTGGGAGGATCTCTGAGGTGCTGAAGCATAGGGTGCATCTTAGTTATTTTATGAGGGACTTTTCCATCCTATGGCTTTATAAATGATGCCAGACAGAATCTCTAATGAAACATATGATGGTCTTTTGACATTGTGTTCAAATTCCTCCAGAGCTATAAAATGAAGAATCTATATTCCTGACAGAGGTGATAAGTGCAATGGTTTCGGCATTTTTTTAAGCTATCGAATCCAAGCACAGAAATATTTATTTTATCAGTGGTGAAAGATAAACTTTTGTTGTCAGTTTAGACACCTTTGGGAAAAACCTTTCATCTTGAGAATTGCATGGGATATATCACTGCTTTCCAATCAATGTGAATGTTTTTCCACTTCTCTCAAGCAAGTGCTATAGATGCCTTATTGTTTGAGTGTGAAATAATGTACACTTGTTAGTTAATGTGTTCAACCACCATGAGATAATCCTCAGGTGACATGATGACCAGCTGTGCTTCAAAATAAATAAATAAAAGCTAGAAAGAATACAAATGATAAACACACATTATATCTTGCCTACTGATGCTGGGGTTTAATTATGGGGGACAATTACCTACCATAGTCAAAGGATTCGCACATTAATAACATTATATGGGGATAATGTCTTTCTAAGCTGCTATAGCATTTAAAAGCTGGTACTTATGTTGCAATCCAGATTCCGTCTACCCGTCAGTCCTGTCTGGATTATTGCTACATTATGTAATGTGGTCTCTTGTGGTTTTTTTACTGTGTAATTAACGTGTGGATCTGACTTATCCAGTCCACTCTAATAAACCATCCTTAATGAGTGAAATAATAATAATGATAATAATAAATCCTGCATGATTTCTGAGCTTCCCTGTAACTCTTGCTAAGACATTTGTATTTAAGCAACATGAAAGCTCAATTAAATATATACGTATCTAATTCTAATTCATGTGCAGTAGTCTTCTGAGAACTTTTCTCTGGTTTTATCCAGGAAAAAAACTAACTGCTTTGGAAGGGTAGAGTAAATAGACAAACTTTCTAACTCTGCATTCCCTGCTGCTCCTTAGTCCTGCACTTTCACAGAGGAGAGATACACTAAAACCCGTCAAAACTTAATCTCTTGCATATCCTTCTTAAATATTGTGTTTTGTGCTCTTCCCACTGTAAAATCTGTTACTGATCTCTCCTAGGAATGAGTGAAGGATTTGTGACAATATTACAAAAGCACAGGTAATTAGAAAGCCACAGAAATACTGCTGGTTTCCTTTTTTATTTTATTTTTTTAACTTTTGTAAAGGTACTGCTTTTTGTGTCATTTTTAGCACACTCATTGAATGAATGGAATTTATTCTAAAAACAATATGACTTCAGTGGGTGTTAGATTTCAGCAGACGAAGACAAATCAGTGGCTTGAGTTAATGACAGTTGCTAATTTTCAAAAGCTTTGGGGGGAAAAAAAGAGCCATAACTTACTCATAAAGAAATAATTCCTAAGAGTTGAGTACTTTCTTTTGCATATAGTGCAGGTTACTGTAAGCAAGTGTAGTGTGCCTGTGCTGTGAAGAGCTCTGTCTAATTTACATTGATAACTCCTGTGCTTTCTGCTGAAATTAAGGAAGGGTTTTTCTCGGTATTTGTTTGCTTTATGCCATATTTTTCCGATGTTGATGCATGAATAACTCAGATAATGATGCACTGTCATGATTTTTATGGGTACCAGAAAAATCTCTTCTTGGCTTATCACAAAGTTAAAATGCGAATATAAGCAGGACATATTGGTTTGTAGCTGAACTATGAACCATGGCATATATCAATGGAATTCAGATTGATTCCAGAGGGGATTATTAAGATATATTACATATATATTTAATTTATGCCAGCTCTAAATTTGCTCTTGGATTTTAGGGGTTCTACTTTTATTACTCACTGCTGCTAGGATTTGTTTTATGCTTTTAAAATTTGCCCATTCTCTGCAAATATCAGCATGTAATTGGAAGCAGAGCTTTTAAGAAGATAATTTCTGATTAAAGAAGTTTTTCATGAAAACTTGCATCAGCCTGCATGTAGAAATCCATGTACTAACGTAATAACTTCTTAATATAGATGCACCTGAATTCAAAGGATGCTATAGCATGTAATCTCTTTGTACATTAAGTATAGCTTAGGTAATACTTTCTCTTGGGATATGGTTTTTGCTAGTTTTATTTTTTTTTCACCAAACCATTTTTAGCCTTCAGAAATTTGTTAGCGAAATATTATATCAATCACCCTGAAACTGAAGGTAGAATGGTGTACTTTTATCCAAATTGCTTTAGCAAATATGTATGTGTTAGCTTTGTATAGCAAGGTTTGTAGGAAGTATCTTTTATTAGAACAGGGAAAATAGCTGGCAGAATAAAAAGGACAGTCTTAAAGAGAAACAGAAAACTTCTGCCAAAGAACACTTTGGAAACAGTTGTTTTAATTTAATTTCACGTTCCTCTATAAGAAAACTTGTAGGCAAAGCTAGCACCTGTGGAGCAGAGCTGTAGTACTGCTGAGGGAGATGCAATATCCTCAGTGATCTGTGACAGAGGAGGCCAGCAGCTGTGGAACAGCAAAGTGCAAAATCATGATATACTATAGAATGAGTGCTTGTATTGAATGTATCAATTCTTCTGGCTAGTACATATTCCCAGGGCTTCAGGATGGTGCTGCAGCAGTGATGGACCCAGGCACCACACCTCCTAATCTACAGGTAGCTACAGTCCAGCTCTCTGAAGGAGTGAGAATTAACATTCTAAATGAAAACACAGTGTGGATTGTGACCGTCAGTTAAACTACAACACACTCTTTGAAGATGAGGATAGAAACTAAAATTCCTGACATGACTGAATACCAAGAAGCATGGGCTCAATAGATACTCTTGATTTATGGCATGCTATAACTTCCTTCATTAATCTAATTCTGCATTTCATGGGCTATAAACTACCTGCTTATTTTTTTCTGCTCAGGGAGAACCACATTACTATTTCTCTTGTCCTTTCCCTTTCTTTCCCCCCCTCTCTTTGCAAACATCCTCTCTGTTTCACTGGTGCTAACTACCTTTTATTTCAGAAATGGTCTTATAAATACTCGTCTTAATTACACTCTAAGCAACTGTTCTCAACTCGTTTTTAGCTTAGAAGTCTGTTGCTTCTATTTCAGACAAGAAATAGAAGAGGACTCGTATGCCCAAAAGCTTGTGTTCTCTCTAACTGCACCAGTTGGTCGAACAAGGGACATTGCCTCTAACTACAAACTTGTCTTGCCTCATTTCCATGTAATTGTGGGCCTTCCTGGATAATCAGGGTTGAGAAATTTTAGATGGAGCCATTGCTTTATGACAGACACTTCCCGGCTGGTAACTGAATATGTCTGATCATTATCAAGCCTCTTCCAGTGTATGTTGACTGTCCTCACCCCTATAGCTGCTGTGCAGCTTTGTGGATGGATATACTCTGTTCTGAGGTGAATGTGTATAGAATGCTGAACTGGTGTTTCTTTTGCTCATGAGCATTTATTTTTACTACTGGGAAGATGGGCTATGACTGTTTAATAACTTCCAGGGTAGGGTAGGATTAGCTGTATATAGGGTATTCACTTTGTACTGTAATGAGTTAGAATAATATTAACACTGCTCATTCAGGGAGATGATCTGTTCCCCAGAGAGTATTCCTAGTGAATAAAGACCAGGTGTAGCTTGGTGAGATTGGGTCTCATGTTTGCTCTTCTCATTGCAAGTATGATGGTGCCTCAGGGTTTGGGTGTCTATTTTGCCTTTTTAATATGTATTCTGAATGATTTCTGACTCCATGATGTAGGTCTAGAGGTTTTTACTAATAGTAGTTTGTAGGCTGCCATTTCTTATGCTGATCTGATTGTAGAACTGCAATGATATTATGGGTCTGATACTCTTTAGAAAGTCGATTTTTGTGAATTGTAATTTTATGGGAGGAATTCCCCCCCAGATATACTTGGATGAAGAAATAGTTCTTACTGAATTTATGATGGGAACAAAGAAAAGAAAAGAACAGAACTTTAAGCCCTGTGTGTGTTAGTGTCAACCTATGGTTGCTGCAGTTACCTAGAACCTGTTCTTTGTAGTGGGATATGAAAGAGTTGAGGTTACATGATCATTTCAGTGCTGGTTTCCTAGGGTCAGACAAAGTCAGTTTGGGAAGTTAAAATGTAAATTTGTTAATATAGTTGGGTTTGAAATCTGATGGTTGGGTGTTGCTTTCTAAATGCTGAGGAGTCTGCTGTCACAGGCAGGTAGATAGAGGATGAAGTCACCTGCAGCTGTGTGTAAGGCTGTAGGATGTTTCTGTGAATTTTGCTACCCTCTTAGCAAGGACATCATAGATACCTATAGGTCTCCAGACATTCCTTAATTATGCATCATGAGGACCATGTGACAAATTTGGGGATGAGAATGAGAAATTAGAGTACCATCTTTTCTAGCAGTTGTCAGGAAGTGGATCCAGTGGTATTGATCTGAGCTCTTAAATGAATGAGGCACTATAAAGTCTGTGTTAAGTCCCTTGCAGTAGGTAGGGTCTGCTAGTCTTATTCATGCAATCTTTGCAGGTTAACGTGATGGTAACCTTATCTTTGCCTGATCTTTGACTGAATGGTAAGGATTCTATAGACTTTAAAAGTGATAAAGGTAGGAAAGGGAAGAAATGTCCAGAAGTTTTTTTGTCCTGGCTATAAAAGAAATCTTGGATATATGGTTGGTTTAAAGAAAATACCCTTTAATGTTCCATACACTTGAAGTTTTTTGGGGTAGCTTCTCTGTGCAGAAGTGTACATCTATGGAGAGGTTTATTTGTTATCAATTTAACAACTATGACAGCCTTGTGCCAGATGTGGAGAAGGTGCTCTGTGGTCATGGACATTGCAGCTTTGGGTGAGGTTGTGGTGTCTTGCCCGGCCCAATGGTTTGTATGGTTTATTCTGTGTACTCTTTCTATGGTGGTATGCAGAACAGTAACAGAAATTGTTGATGTGTTTCTTATCTTAATATTGTGATTAAATTTAAATGACTGGAGATCAGCTAATTGTGCACATACAAAACCAACTTATCTTCTACAGCAATATTTGCTGATTTGCCAAGGTTGGGGCCCTGTGGTTCTTGGCCAAGCAGCATAAAACCCATTCCTAAAAGAGGCATTGCTCTGATCTCTCCTATCATTGTTCCTCAACATTGTCTCTAGTTTTTACACCCACTTAGTGTATACAGATCTAAATTAAAATGAGAACTTTTCAGGGAATGGCTTGTTTATTACTTTGTGTTACAATGCTTGCTGTAGTGGAAATTCTGCTTGCTGAGAACTCTGAGGACACCAGGAATATAAACAATAATAGTACTGAATCATGGAAAGTTACCCTTTCATCTGTTTGATATTTACATTCTTTGTGAGGGAGAGACTCGGCCGGGTTCATACTTTTGCACTGTGTGTGAAGAAGCCTTTGCTGGAGTTTTGGGATTTTCAGTTGGTGTCTTGCTGCTTGCATTGCCTCTGATAACTTTGCAACAGCTCATATCCATAGCTGAGCGAAGAAAAGGGTACAAAGTTCAGAGAAAGCAGAGAAATATGGACTAGAGGTGAAGCTGTCATGGACCCAGAGAGTAAATCCACTTGCCTCATTCCTGCCTTGGTCCTGTACAGGGGAGCAAACATGCCTGGAAGAGATGGGGACTGTGATGCAGCCCCCTCCCACAGGCACCAGCTCTGAGAGAGGAGTGAGGGGTGCCAGTTTGGCCCTGCTTTCCTTTGTGATGGTGTTTGTGCTCAACAAAAGTACCTTTCAAAAACTTTTCCTCAGACTCCTGTATAAAGAAGAGAAAAATGAAACAACCCAGACTCCTTTCCAAAGACCCCTCTACTATATATATATATATGTATATATATATGTACACACAGAGATGTATAAAGATATCTATGTAAAAATATACGTATTTAATTTATAAAATAGAAAGCATGTGTTTTTATCCTATCCATGGACCTCACAGACTCCTCTTCTCTCTTCTCTCATCTTTCACATGCTTTATGGTCATGAAAACACACACAGGAGGAGTCTCCATGGATTTGGGGTAGGAGAGTTGTTTGTTTCTTGTTTTCTTTCATAGTTGTGTGGGCACACAGCCATGAGGTAAGCACCTACAATTTTAATTTTTTTTTTTCAGGCTTACCATTGGTTTATATCCTACCTATTTAATCTGTATGTTTACATTTTTTGATTCTCAATATTTTGCTATGTTCTGTTAGGTATACACAGGCAATAACAACACTAGTCCATAAAGCCATCCGTGAGCCTTTGTACTGAACACAGAGAAAATTCCTGGGAAGTGCAACAGTCAAAATCATGCAAATTACCAACTGCAGCATCATAAAGATGTAATTACAGGACCAAAATGCCAAATTTTCATTCCTCTTCTGATTAGTTGTTGGAACAATGAGTTATCACAAGATTGCTACTTGTTAATATTGGCAAATCAACAGCTGCTATTCTTTGGTATAATAATATCACTCAATTCTGTGATTGTCATGTATCTAGTTTTACATCAGAAATGATTATGCCCATTAGGATTGAAGTCATTATACAGTAGGATTAGAATGGAGCATGAATTTGGATAATAACAGTGTTAGTGTCACTATAGATTTCAAATTATATTAATTTCTGTCAATATGCAAAAATACATTAGAAAATCTTTTCACACCAGAAAACATTTTCACAGTGACTGGGACATGTGTTTGTTTCCTGGTAATAATATTCAGATGATATCCAGGCTATAAATGAAATAGGATTGTATAATTTACTGTCTGCTCATAGTAAGAATATGCACTCTGTCGTCAAAAATTCAAGCGTTGTAGAAATGATCCCATCTTTGAGCAAATGTTGCAATTACTTCAAGCTGTCGAAACTCTGCTTCCTTTGAACAGAAGTGTCCAGAGCAAATACTGTAACAATGAATCTTTTTATCATTCTGCAATCCCATTTGTGATAAGAGGAATTCCTTGGGGATTACTTTAAATTCTGTACATTAGCAGCAGTTCCGTGGGTTAAATCAGATAAAACGGGCTCTTATCAGATTATTAGTCACATTAGGCAATTACATTCTTATCTCTTGGAAATAATTCGTGCAGCCTTGGTGCTTATTTCTCCTCATTAGAAGAGGCTAATTCCTGATTAAGATCTTTTGCCTTCCGTACAATAAACCTTTATATTGGATTTGCCACATAAATTGAAAAATACCTTGCGGCAGAGAGGGACAGCTGCACTTCCCTTTTAAAAATATACCTCACTTATCACCTAAACATCAGCCATGCACATTTGCTGCCTGCAGTTTGGGACTGAAGAAGTCAGCACTCTAGCTTTCCATCAGCATCAAGGTTAAGGGCCTCCAAGGCAGAACAGTTTAAGGGGACAGGGAAAGCAAACATGCTTTCATTTAGTTTTATGGAATTTGGTTTAAATTGCATGAAAATTGAAGAAAGGGAAGGATGTTTCACATGCCATTTGCATAATGGCCATAAATACATTGCCCTGTGAGCAAACCCACCTGTGGGATGCCTTCATGGTGAACATCCTGTGCAGTGTGAGGGGGGGATGTTGGCTCAGAGATGGACCCTAATCTCTGATATGTGTTGCTCTTTTTGGAAGTTTTCTGCCCACATGGTGTCACACATATCGGGTTGGGCTTTCTGGCAGTAATCTCAAACATGGGTTTGTGTTTATTGAAGGAACTGGATCAAAGTTGTGCTCTTTCATGTAATTAACTCAACCCAAAAGAAATATCCAATTGAGTGATTTACTTCAGATAAGCAAGGCACTTGGGAAATGTAAATACTTCAGTGGAAAGGATGCATGGGAAAAAAATAAGCGTCAGATTGCTCCATAGGTATGTCATGCTTCCATTTCTGACATCTGTGTCAGAAGCTCGTTGCTGAAACAGATACCTCCCACTTCCCACCCTTTCAGGAGCATTTGCTTTTGCAATCATTCCATACTACACTATCTCTACTGCTGTTCTTTGTGCACCATCATGTAAAAATCTGTTTTACACTTGGAGGCCTCAGCCTGTGCTAATGTGCATGCTTGTGTGAGAAATGAGTACAGTCACTGTTGCTTCATTATTTTTATAAAGGACTAGAAAAAATGTTTCCCTTACTAGAACTGAGATGATGGGAAGTTTTCAAGACAAAATGTCAAACACCTAACTCCTATTAAAAATAAATGGGAATTAAGTGTCTGCCAATTAGACCTGTGAAAATCTTTCTGGTGGTCCTTAGGATTGAACCAAATTACGTTCAAAACCAGAGGGGGAATGTGTTAGGGGTGAAATGATTGCTTGAGACAAAGCGTTGCCTGTTGGAGGTGGTCCTGAGTGAAATTTTCAGTGTATGTCTGTCTGTCTCTACACCAAGGCATGTCATATTAAGTTTACAGGGCATCTTTAGTAAGAGGTTCAGTGCAGTGACTGCACAAGTATTTGTATGTAGATTGCTTCCCTTTAGTTTTCATATTTTTCAAATGGTGTTAAAGATTCTGTCTAGAGTAGTTGTATTTGCATATGTATCCACTGGATTGCATGGGAAAGCCTAATAGCTACTTAACTTCTTCATAGAGCTCCTAGAAGACAGTCCTGTGGTAAAATTTGAACCTTCAGGGTTGTAGCCTTTCAAAATACAAAAGGAAAACTGCATTTGATTAAGAAATTGATGACTTGTGAAAGAGGCTAGAGCAGTTTCTTTCACAGATTGCAGGACAAGGGTAAGATGTTGCACAGGTGTTCAGGTTCCCACCTGAGCAGATCAGGACAAGGACTTGAATTTGGGTCACCTTTGTCATGCCATGTCCAGAGAGCATTGAACCTTCCCCTCTCTCTGCCCAAAGCTCTGTCAAAGCCCTCCTTAGAAAATGTTCCCGTGGGACAAACTTTCTTAAGGCAAAAATGTTTGACTTAGTCCCAGCTGTATGGTGCCACACAAGCGCAGAAACTCTCAAGATGCTAGACAAATAATTTCCATGATAGTCTGCACACAAAATTACATTGTCTAAACAAATCAGAAGTTAGAAAAAGGAAGTATTATCTTTACCTATGTCTCTGAGGTATAAAGATGAAGTGATTTGCCCAAATCATGGGAAATTCAGGGGAAATCTGAAAAAGTGAGCCCAATCTGCTACTCTCAATGTCGCACTACAGATCTGATTCTGGCTGTGATATGCCAGTGTCCCAGCACTTATTTGGGCCAGCATGATTAAAGGTCTGTGGCAATTGTGTACCTCAAGTGATGGGGCTGAAACCATTGCTCTGAGCCTGGATGGCTCTCAGGCTGCCCAGTCCCTTAATCTCCAGCTCTGAAATAGAAGAGGGATGGGGTCCTTGGGCTGCTCTGCACAATTCCCAGTTGGCCAGGCAGTATCTCCTCAAATATCAAAGCACTGAAGAAGGGCACATAGAACGATTTCTTAAAACTATTGTAGAAGGAAAGAGTTCTATAATGGTAAAGTCTTGCATATCAGAAGTTTTTACAAGTAGAAGCTGACTAGCTGATATCTAATCTCCACTTGAAGCAGAATAACACAAAATTGATCAATGGAGCAGTAGATCATGGCTATTTCTTTACAGTTATCCTTCTCTGGATAAACTTGGTTGTTTTGCTGACCTTTGTTTTGCTGTGAAACAGATAAACAGGTTCTGCTTGTAGAATACTTTTATTATGATTATTATTATTGAGACTTTTACTCTGGCCTGGTTCCATTTATGAGGAAAGTCTGGTGGAGCAAAACCAGCTTGACAGGGTAAAGGGGTCTTGAGCAAGCTCCTATGCTGAAGCTAAGCTCTTGGCTCTTACTCAAAAATCAAGTGTGAAATGCTATATTGCCTAAGGTGTGATAGAGTAACCTCTTTTTCTAATAACTATAGCATTTTTCTCCCCTGTGTATTTCACAAATTCTATTTCCCTGTCCATTTAAGAAATGTGATGTTGGTAACTGAACTACATGAGTTCGTTAATTTTCTTCAGCTTCTAATAGATCAGCATTGACGAAAAACTGCATTCATTCTAGGACTGATGGGTAAAAAAAAAGAAAGTCTCTTCAAAAGCTTTGATATATTTTATTTTTCCTTTTCTTAACTAAAAGAAAAAAATTCAGAGAGCTGCTACTTTCCTGGAAAGCCTGTTAATTTCATTGGAAAAATCCCAAGCCAAAACATTTCAATAGGAAATTCACATATTTCTATTTGGGTTTTCTCTCCTACCTCCCCCATTCTCAAGTTGCTAGACTCAAATTGTTCTTTTCTATATATCTAAAAATGAAGTTTCCTACCAATGGATGCTGCTAGCTTCTGTGCAAGTCTTCTTAGAGGTGTTAGATGTTGATTTCTAGACCTTGCATTAGCAGGCCAGGGTAGCAAAGAGCTCAATCAATGTGGCCATAAATTTAGAACAGTTATGAACTCTATTTCTTCCTCTCCTCATCTAGAGTTAGAAACATTTTCTCTTTTAAATAAAAGTATTTCTAAAATGTGCTTAATAAAGTTATTTTTGTTCCCTGGCCTTTTCTCAAGGTCTGATGCCGAATGAGAAATGGGCAGCTCTCTAGGAACAGTACATGGTAATGGTTGCTTTGCTGCAGAGGGATTTGTGAGTTTTATGCCTGCGGTTACTTGATTTTAACGAAGTGGGTCTCTCTGGGACAAGCGATTGTAGTGGAAGCATAATGGCCACTTGTGACATAAGGAGAATTTATGACAGATGTAACAACCTGCTTATGGTTCTTGTAATAGCCTACGAGTTCATATACCATGACCTGCCTTTGAAAACCCCTCAGATGTGGGCTCAGCTAAAATAGGGAGCTTACAGTGACCATATCTTCTACTTCTCCCTAAGACATTACAAGGGGGAGAGAGAGAGGTGTACCATGTTTTCTGAGCATTGATTTAATATTACAACCTGTGCACCAAGGAGCAGTTGGCTACTTTCCAAGTTCTTTATGTGGGATGGGAATAGTTGTTTCTTGTTACCTTGAATCTATCCCATGACCAGAGACAAGAGGACAACAGATGAGAAGCCTTGCTAAGGGATGTGCTAACCTGTTAAGAACCATATTGGTCACAGTGACTAGATGGTCACTCCAGGGAAGGCTGTCCACTGACTCCAATTTCCATTCTATTTGATCTTAATCTATAGATTTTTCCTTCTGTTCCTCATTCCTACACACAAGATCACTGCCTGTTAATCATGAAATGATGTCTGTGTATTCCCTGCAATTCTTCACTCTTGGAAAATGTGTTGCCACATGGAATGTTTCCAAATTTCCTCAAGGATTGCCAAAATATAACTTAATAAGAAAACAGAAATATAACAATATTTTGCTTTTCCTTTCAATCTAATTCTTTGTTGTTGTTGTTTTTAAATCTAGAATTTTTAGCCCTGAGTCTCTCAACACATGTAGAAATAATTGCCAAAATGCAAATTTGCCAGATTAGAATGAGAACGGCATAAATTCAGTGGCAGACCACAATGATCCACAGCAATCTGTGGACTAGCTCATAGGGGTGTTGAAAATCCTGGAGTAAAGCAAGTTAATAATCAATAGGCTTATGTTTGCTACATAGGGATCAGCAAATCAAAAAGATTTTTAAAAATCCCCAAAACCCACTGGAGTTTATTCTGTGCTTGACCAAAGACATGAGTCATCCTTTAAACAACCTTCTCACCACATGTTCTATGGTTCAATGTTGCATGATGCTTTATAATAGAAAATATCTGTCTTCCCAAAAGACCTCAAATTCTGTTTAAAGAGTAGTTCTTGCATATTATTGTCATGTTCTCGCTTGTTACAAACTACTTACTAAGGTAGGTTTTATGAACACCTCAAAGTTTCTCCTAGGAATTTTGAACATTATAACAGTAGCTTTTCAGAATTTTAAGTTTGGTAGTTGGAAAAAAAAAATTGAAATAAATGAGCTAAGTTCCAGTTTTCTCCAGACAAAGGCAAGTGTTATTCCCATCTATGCTACCTGAGCTGTTCAGGGTGATGATTTTCGCCTATCTTGGGGCAAACCTATAAGACATGGTGATAGATCATTTTTCTTTAAATTGATTTATAAAGAGAAGGAAAAAAATCCCGACAAACCAAAACCAAGGAAACAACACAAAAGCTCAAATCTGAACTAGAACAAATACTTAATCCTTCCACTTCCTGTAGCACTGTATATTTAAAACATCATTACTTATATTCAACTGGGTCTTTTCCAATATCACTCATGGAACATGGAAATTCTCCAGCTGACTTCACAAGATTTTGGCTTGAGGCCTGATATGGAGAAGTGGACTGAGTGTGTGCCTGAGCACAGTGGAGCAGTGCCTGACAGGAGGCAGCCTGAACTTCTGGCGATGCTGTCTGATGACCTCTGCAGTCACACCATGGGAAACTGATTTACCAAGGGCTCTACTCATATCTTTGGCTGGGTTCCGGCCCATTTGTTGATCTTTAGCCTCTTTCCTCCTTGAAAGTACTGTGGGTGCTGAATGTAGCATTTTAGGGCCATTCAAACCTTCAGATCCTGCATTCTTGAACACACTGGAAACTTTACCAATAATGGGGGTGAGCACCTGCTGAGTCCCGGTGTGTGGGGTTAGCACTGATTTATAAGGATGATAACAGTATGGTCTGTATAAAGGTCTGCTCAAGTCAAATTTTACAGTAGAAGTGATCTAAGGATAATTGCTTTTATAGCCATCCTTACAAAGATTTTAGTGCTCTTAAACTCTTACTTGCTTAAATGCAACAAAAGTTCAGTTGTAGTCATAGCTGTTTATTTTACAAGGCAGTTATAGGTGGATTTTGCTGTTGGTCAGGTTTGTAAAAAACACATGCTTTAACCTTAATTATTGTGTTGAACAGAATAGTTTTCTCCTTTTGGACTGTCCTTTTGTGTATTTGATCCTGTTAGTAGAATAACAGGAATAAATGGTTTAATTCAGCTTTATTATGAATGGGATTTGATTCATAAATTCAGCTGAAAGTGGTAAGTGCTTCATAGGAAATCCTCCTAACAAACCTCCTAAACATTTTGGTTTATTTGGTCATAAAGAAAGAAATATATATATATTTTTAATGTAGATAATTCTAAGTCTTGATTAATAATTACCTAAAGCTTTGGAATTTGGTTTTAATTTTGTTTAACTTATGAAATCTGTTGGCTGACTAGAGACTTCCAGTGTCATGATGAAACTGCAAGTCTGTTCTAGTTGTATTTGCATGTGAACAATGTGCACAAAATATACAAAGCATCCTAATTCTGGAATCAGTTAAATACCTTACCTAAATTTAAGGAAAATCAATGCATTTGACTAATTTGAACAGTGGAGCATTACCTAAGTATATTTCACTGAAGAATCAGGTAGGAAAGAATTAACAAGTGGGAACTTGTGTCCTCTTCCAGAGTAGTTATTGCCTAGATTACGTGTGGCAAAACAATTAAAAGTCAGTGTACAGGATGGATTTCTGTGTCCTCTGAAAGACAAATAGGTTCATTTTCAATAAATGATGTGGAAGAAGTTGGGCCTTTAACTTGTTATTCATATTACCTGTGGTCTTACATGTTTAAACAGTTCTGCTGCTTTGGTTTGCAGTGATACAGATGCTACCATTGTTTGCAAAGCTTAATTTGCAGTTCTGCAATATAGCAAGAGACATTTAATACAACCTTAAATATTTATTTATTTATCCATATGCCACACTTCATCTTACTCCTGAGTGTTTTGTGGAGAAAAACATTTCACCAAAAGGAAAACTATTTCACCCCTTTTGCCTTTCTTTGGAAGGAGACAGAAATGAAACCTAGCTGGAGGAAAGCTCTCTTGAGAGAGGGAGGACAACAGAAAACTATTCTATTATATTGTTTGGATCAAGATATTAGTATGTGAAATCCGGTTTCACATAGACTTCAAAAACAAACAAAGACAAGTCCTTTTGAGCCTCTAGCAATGTGACTGGCTCCATAAGATCAGAGCTCAAATTTACATGGATCTGTATTAGTTCAGGTATGAAGAGTTTCATTTTGCTGATCTTTTGAAGCAAATTCCACATAGCAGCACAAGAAAGGGCTGCCACATCGGATTTGACACCCTCCAACTGTGCCTTATGCCAATGTTTTCGTTGGTTCCCTCCTTACAAAATAGCTCTTTGCCAGTTTTCTGAGGGCTCCATCCTTTCTTTCTTTTCCCTTGGTGTTTTGTTTTTTTTTTTTTTCTCCCTGTTTGAGAATGGTTTAGTTTGGGATTGTTGAAGTATGTACAGAAATAGCCATGAAGGAGGGGGAAAGGAAGAGCTGGCTTGCAATCCTCCTCTATTTTAGTTGAAAAAGAACCCTATTGGAAGGTGATCTGTTGTTTTCTTTTGATCTGTAAACAGTTCTTACTCTGTGTGCATGTATTAGCCAAACATGGGTGTAATTGATAGCTTGACAATTTATAAGATCTGAACATGTAAAGTATAAAATAAACCAAAGCTCAGCTCTTGATTTATGTTGTTTCTTAGGCATTCCCAGGCTGTGCTTTTGCATTAAGTGCCTGCTTTGCCCAGTTCTTTCAAGCTTCCTTGAACTGACTTCAAGCTTCCTGTCCTCTGGGCACAAGACAGCTCAGAGACATGTGGCTACATGCTCAGGACCTGTGTTGCAATCCCCTTTTCACATAAAGGACTGTAGAAACTGTCAGTGAATGTGAAAATTCCGACAGAGCTCTGGGTTAAGCTATGGCAGCGTGAGACACAGCAGAAGGCAGCCAAAGCAGCAGCAGAGTGCCCAGTGCAGTCCTCAGTGCCTCTGGCTGTGCTCTGTACAGCCCCCATGTACAGTTCTTGCCCTGATGGTGCTCCTGTGTTTGCTGGCTTGCAGATCACTCACAAGCAACCAAACTGTGACCTGCTGTACCCAGCAAATTGAATTACTGTTAAAATAACACAGCTAAACAACATAGAGCTCGCTCTATATTCCTGTTGTGGCTCAAAAGCTGCTCTGAGCAAATGGTAGTAACTGACAACTCCTATATTATGCTATATATGGGCCATAACAGCCTCTTACAAGCTTATCTTCTGCAAGATGGGTAATATTCATAGTTACTCCCTCAATTCTGCAACTTTGTCAGAGATGTAGCATTTAGTTTGCAGGCATGATGCACTGTATCAAGATCAGCAGTTTTCATACTGTTTTTTAGATGCTCCTGCCACACAAGCCTCCCCTCAGTAGGTGGGAAGTGGTTTGTGATCTAAGCTTTGCGAAGAGAAACAAGCAGGGTGACTTCATGGCATTCAATGCAGGCTGTTTCTACTCCCCAGAAATGGTTGGTAAAAAACCCCACTTGCAATAAATGTCTTGATTTATAGGTGGGTTCATTAATGATTTAAAGTTTGGAAGGGGTGAGGTGGGTTGCACACATGTTGGTTTTTAGGTCTTCGTTTGGAAGGCTTTGAAGTTGGAGTCCATTTAGAAATTCTCTGCAAATCTTAGAAATAACATTTCTGTGAAAACGTAACGCAAAATCTGGTGGCATATGGTTGTATTTAGGTGACTAATACTCACTTGGGGCCACCTTCTTAATTTACTGCTGGCTTCACCATTCATGAGTAATGCATCCATTCCTAGCTCATGCCAATAAAGCTTTATGCCACCACACATACAATATTTCACTACATGTCTTGCCTTCTCCATTGCTATGGCACTTATGTGGTTTACATTGACGGATAATCACCAAAATGAATAGCACAGCAAAATTATATAACTTGTAATTAGATTTAACAATTAAAAAGTCTAAAAGCAGACTTTGTAATGCCAAGACTCCATTTTGTCAAGAAATCGATTTTTTGATCACAGTAATAGCATGTAAACATACCCTACAATGGGAAGAGTTTTTCTGCAAGAAATATTATAAAAAAAAGGTAATTAGGTAATTTTTTTTCTTTTTAAAAAGGTGTAGCTGGTGAGTTGGACCATAGCAAAATAGTCATTTTTCTATCTGTTAAGTTGTGAAAATTGCCAATGTTTGTTTCACCATAAATCATCCTGGGTTCCAAATATCAGCATAAACAATCCCATGAAACATTCCAGTACCTCCTTTCCCTCACATCCTGGATTTGGTTGCCTTTAACAAAAACTTCTCCAGGCTCTTGTAAGTGACTTGTACATAAGGGAGAGCCTCATCTGCCTCTGAGACTTGGTTGTCAGAATTTTTACAGATGATGTAAACTGGCACATCATCATGTTCCTAGGATGGAGACAAAGACAAAAATAGTTTTTTGTTGTAGGGGTGTTTGGTTTTTTTTTTTTTTTCAAGTCAGCACTGGGGAGATGAGTGTTATCTAGAATGTAAACTGGAATATCAGACTGCAGACCAAGGTATGGGAATGGGAGCTATTTTTACTGAGAACAGGTTCATGAGTGGAAGATGGGGAGATTAAAAATGGCAAAGAAAAGAAACTCACTCATAACCCATGAGCAGTGTGCTCTTGCCCTGGCTCCATCAGTTCAGCCTATGTAAGTGTCACTCATGATGGGGTCACAGAGTTATGCTTTCAGTTGTCTGTAAACTGTAGGTCATATGAAGAACATCTCTTAAAGATCTGACAAAGTATTTTAGACAGAAGACATAATTTTTTAATTCTTCAAAAGACAAGTTAAATGTATTCATTGCATAAGAAATCTATAATTTAACAGCAGCTGTGCAGCAGCCTTTCCATGCTATAGTGCAGTCTACTATATTGATGATTTCAAATATTTATACCATCATCCCACATTCATGAAAAATATTTAAATTAAACATGCATGGGAACAGATGCCATTCTGTTCTGGCAAGAAAACCTAGTCATAAACTTCTGCTTATGAAATGTTATTTCACTTGACCCCTATCAGTAGGAACTCATGAAAATTAAACTGGGGAAGGAGAAATATTGTATGTAAGCTTTTCTCTCAGTGAAACCTTTGAGTGGGTATGTGAAGACAAGATGTTTCCATTAAAAGCAGAGCAGAGTTTGATTTGATAAGGTGAAGATCACTGCTTTAACTTCAACTGCAAGAGTCAGTCCCCACTTAAAAGTTTCCTTTCACCTGCAGAAGACACTTGTTAAAGAGATTTTCTAGACCAAATTGCAGCTATTCATTTCAGTAGCTAATGCTTCTATTAATTGTTAGAGATGATGAAAAGTTACTACATTTAGTTTTGTATTAAAAAGCAGAACTTTACTTTTGTTCTTGCTATATTAAAAAAATCCAGATATAGATTGTTCCTTACTAATTCTAACTTATGTTATGAAATAGGGAAAAGAGAAAGGAAATGTCAGGTAAAGATTGCAGGCTAAGGATGTCATCAGCCCCAATCTATTCAAGTGAAACATTTACATCTTCTCATGTAGACCTAAAAGACTACATATGCATTTGACTGGCATATTTGTAGCGTGGCCTGAACAAACAATTGGTTCTATCTATTGTATCTAATCTATCTTGGCATTTATACAATCCTTTGAATCCTGTTATCTGATGGAAGTTAGAAAAATAAGTGGGTGATTTCATGGTTCTCTCCACTTCTAATAGATCCTGTTTGAGATGTTAGGATTGGATTTTCTTCTTCTGGCCTTGCATTTCAGCTGTGTTAACAGATTTTATTGTGTATGTCCTCCCTTCCCCCTCCCCAGTGGAAGTAAAAAATCATGGGACTTACTGACACTGGGATAGTTATAACATATGTTATTTGTCATCTTACTCCTGTTTTAATTTGCAGAAGGAAAAGGGAGAGGGGATTCATGGACTTAGACACTTGCTCTGTTTTTCCACATGATACTGTCGTGGGAATCAGAGTTGGGCTGATAGAAAGGTTTGATCATTCCTGGGGTTGAAATGGTCTCATGATACTGAGCAGTGACAATGAAGCACTATTGCAAATGCATCACACCTTGCATCTGTCCAGAGCGCAGACTTCTGCCTTGGTTTTAACGAGAGTCTCATGATGAAAGGATTCTTTGGCTTGTGGAGGGGAGGTCTGTTAGCCCTGTGGGGACACAGCTGAGGGCAGCTCAATATTGCAACATTTTGGCCAAAATCCCTGAGGGATGATTCTTGAGAGCATGAGGTGCAGTAGATTCCCCAAATGGAATGGAAACCCAAATAAAATACAAGACCTTGCAACTCATATAATAATGAAGCTCACCCTGCTAGTTGGGTGCAATTTGCCTTATTTTGCTGACTCTAGAGTACAGTTTCTGGTGGCTTTTTTCTTCCCAATTTTTATTGATATTATACTAGATAAGGAAGTATTTTTACATTAGCAAGATTCCAGGGTTAGGAAGTCATCAGATTCCCTCACCACAATGTTTTCTGTGAAATGTCAGAAAAGACAAAAGGCACAAGAGCTGACTGGTGATGTGCAAGAGGGTACCTTCATTTTTGTATTCAGAGTAGTGTACAAGCACTGTTCCTTTCATGGCCTCTTTACTTGCCTTTGAACTTGATACTGTGTGAGTCAGAAGTAACAGCAAACCAAGATGCATGACCTGGCCTATGCAGACAAATGTTAACCCAACTCTCACCATGTCCTTAATTCTCTCCTCTCAGTCCCTGTCCTCAAAAGGCTGCATTAAAGAAATAATAGTGTCATTCTCTGAGAACAGAAGATCTGTCAAGTTATTAAAAAAACACAGGAACAAGAGCTAATTGACTTGGGTTTAAATTCTAGCTCACTCAATGAATTGTAGCATGAGTCTTTTTTACAAATTGCTTAATTTTTTTTAGAAATATGTACATGCCACCTGTACTCTGGGAACTGAGAGAGAAGGAAATCTATTCTTGATACCAAAGACTAAGCAATTAGATTGCATTTCTCAGATAGCCAATAGCCTATTTCAGGTTTTAATATATGTTTGAGCATTTGTGATGTCCTCAGATTTATCTATGTATTTTAGAATGAGTAACATAAACACTTCTCTGCACTTACTTCCAATATAACTCCCTCCCTCCAAAAAAAAAATTGAAAAATTACTAGCTTTTGGATGTTGCCAGGACAACACCTTGGAACAGTGAAAGGACATTTCTTGGGCATTTTGGCAACAAAACAGTCAAAGATTAGAGAATTAAAAATAATATTTTTTAAAACATCTACCAGGATATCTACCTTAAGGAAATACTGACCAGAATTTCTGCATATATGATGTAGTTTGCAAAGCAGGAAAGTATTGACTTAACAAATCATGCTTTTATTAGGGTCAAAAAAGTAGACCATATTTCCTATGGACTAGCCTTGGAACATTTGTTCATCTTCCATTTTTTATTTTAATATAGCAATTTATACATCATTACTGTAAATTCTTTGCTTTTAAGTAGTAAGTGGATCAGTTGGACTGAATATTTATGGAAGGTCCTGGATTGATAGTCTTAAAAGCTTATAAACCTCTGTTTACATATAGTTTACACATAGTACTGTTGGAGCACAGGCAATGCAGCAATCCTCTCACCAGAACATAACATGGTGAAGGGAATGATTTGCTTGGGTTTCTAGTCCAGCCAAGGGCTCTCCAAAAAGCGTCAGAAGGGTGATTTGCTAAAGACCACTGAGTGATGGACAGGACCTGTTCTGGGACCCTCCAAAGTACTTGTAAGCAAAGCAGTTGTGGGAAAATGCCATTAAGATGCAGATAGTATCTTCCTGGCTGTTTGTATAATGGAAATTAGTGAGCTATCATAATTCTTCAGGATGGGTAAACTGACTGCCAATGTGCCCTCAGCTATATCAGTGGCAATTTGCAGTAAGTGCATTGCTTATGACAGAGCTGCTACAGGTCTCAAGAAAAGTAACTGAGGAAAGAATTGGCTTTATCTCTGGTCTTTTGATAAGTGGCATTTTACTAATATAATGTGTACACACCGATATCCTGTGAAATTCCTGCACGTCACCAGCGGTTTTTATTCATGCCCATTAAAATGCATTACAGTGAGGAGGTTGCTGAAATGTAAATTAAAGGCTACGGCGCTCATAGTTTAACAGCTGCCATGTAGATTGACAGCCTTTGTGCGCCCAGCTGGCAGTGTCAGGTTAGTGGGTCTCTAGTCACAACATTAATCAGCTTTATTAGTGCCACTAATACCAATTTGTAAGCAGACTGCAAGGATCAGACAGCCCAGCTGTCAGGCACTGCACATAGATTATTACAGGATTTCTTTTTATTGTTTAAGATTGGAATTATAATTTAATTACAGAATTTAACTATTTTTTACACCCACTGAAAACCACCAAAGGTTTAATAAAAAAAATGCTAACTTCTTTACCCTGCCATTCTACCATCTTTTCTACTTCCCGCTCCCCATCCTCCTCCCCGCCTCCACCCCAGCACGCACGGGAGAGAAAATGAATTCGCTTCACAAAACCTGTTGTAGCATATCACTTGCTGAGATGAAGAACTTCTTACACTGCAGCAACAGCTCATATTGTGCTAGTCAGGATTTCCAACTGATTTCAACAGATTTTCCTTACTGCGTTGATGTGATATACCCAGTGCCTTGAAGGACCAAGAAATAGAGGGATTATGTTTATAATTTCCTCAAAAAAAACCTGCTAGCCGCCTGCCTGGTTCCTAGTTTCATCATAGTAATTACTAATTTTTCATCAAAATGTGTGTGTAAACTTCACGAATCTGAGGACTTTACTAAATTAGGGTCATGTTGTACAGCAAAATCTGATTCAAGAAAAGCAGAGCAAATACAAATACATGGACATCTCTTAAAACTTCCTCTTCTTTTTTGGCATGGGACCTCTTGTCCTTATTACATTACACATCAGTTTCAACTCAGTTTTAATTAATGATTTTAAATTAGGCTAAGAGGATATTAGCTTGCAAAGCCTAGCAATGAAGAATGGATGTTGTGGCTCAGACACAACCTTCCAAAATCTCTGCAGCTCACATCTTATAACACTTTCATGTCGGTCATACAGATTACATTTCCTGCAACACTAAAGCAGCTTTTCTAGTGGGTCAGAAACATGATAGGTTTATCCTTCAGTGTGGCCTGAAAATATACTGAGGAGGGGAAAAAAATGCCTTTAACATCTTCTTAGAGCATGGAAAGAAGGAAACTTAAAGATAAAATTTCAGAGACTTAGAAGACTTATGCAGGAGATATTTTCAACAAGTGTTACAGAGGTTTTCTGATACCCCAAAATGCAGGGTAAATGGAATTTCAGCTGAGAGGTCTCTGACCCCAACAGCTCCTACCTGTACCTGTGGTGTGGCCCACACAGCAGAAGGGTCCATGCCCCCCGTGTTGCCCTACCAGGACTGCTGCAGAAATGGGCAGGCTCTGCAGGGCACTGGCTCTTATGCTACTGGCTGTCCTCTGTGGTAGGGCAAGTCCCATGTTCCAAATGGAGAGCCAATGAGACAGGCTATTTCTTGTTTTGCTGGATTTCTATTTATCTCAAAAAGCACTGAAACATATATGAAGTGGCCAGATGCAGCTGATGTACATATCTGAAAGAACACTCAGTTTATATTGCCATTGCTGGGCAGGAGCAGAAATTCAGTTTTTCTTTAGGAAAACTGTTTTTAATATGTGAATCCTGACAACCAAATGTAATCCCATATTTTTCAACCCAAGTGCCACAATTATGAAGCTATTTAGAAGAAAAAAAAAAAAGGAGACAAATTTAGGTTGATTTCTTGTATTTAAAATTTTTTATTTTTAAGGAGGCATTTTGGGCAATTTCTGCACCTGAGGTATCAGGCCCAGATGGCAAGTATAGTGGAAAATACAGGGGAGCAGTTTTTAAACACACGGTAAGGAAAAAACCCATTACATGCAAAGATTAAAAAATTGAAAGCTTCTCATGATGAACAGTAACAGTGACTTAATGGACCTCAAATGACCAGAACAATAAGAAGATGGCCAACAATTGCTGCCCTGTTACATAACGGAGGCAAATTATTAGCAGATGAAGTTGCAAAGATTAGAGTGCTTATTGCTCTCTGGCAGAAAGCCACATCTTCATTAAAAGAGCCAACTTGGTCCACTTTGCCATAAGTAATCCAGGAACACAAGGGCAACACATCATCTTTCAATAAATAAAATCTGGAGCATACTCAAAAGGGGTCTGCGTATTAGACTGCTGGAAAAAGGGAACCTACTGTATACATTGAAGGAAGAAAAAAATAATTGAGACAGTGCAGCTTAATTTCTCCAGAAAATACTGGAACTAGACATTAGGAGGTAATGGAAGCAAGCAAAGGCCACAAACTTACCAATAGCAAATAATATAAAATATGTCCAACTTCCTTCTGCAACAGAACAATACACCTTTTTAACAAGAGGGAAATTACAGTCATTGTGTTTGCTGATTTGTGGGTTTGATGCTGTTTCACAGTGTTTTCTTGTAAGTAAACTAGGGAAGTATATTTCTAATGAAACCACTGCAAACAGGGTGCCACTTTGACTGGAAAACTGTAACTGCAGGTTGGAGGGACCAGAGTAGACCAGTCAGAATGGTCACATTCTGATACAAAAAACTCAGTACGAAAGAGAAGAATCAATGGAAGTTTTGTCTGTGAAAGAGAGGATTGAGGGAAGGCAAAGTAATCTTTAAAAGCATAAAAGGGAGAAAATAAACTATTTATCTTGCATAAGAGAAAGTAATACACTCAGATTGTAAAGAGAGGTTAGTCATTAGAAAAACCCTGACTTTATAATGGTAAGAATAGTTGAGACTTGCTGGGAAGATTAGGGAGCCTTTGGTATTGGAAGGCTTTGCAAACAAGTTGGGTGAGCATCTGTTAAAATGACGCAAGCATTGCTGATCTTGTTTTTGGACAGAGGTGAGCTAGATTTCTCTGGAGGCCTCTTCCAGCTGCCTTCTCCTATAAAATTTGATTCTGTAACATCAGCAACATAATGCATGAGTTGGCTGTGGGCCTTGCCTTGCCGATATCATCAGCAAGTGCTACTTGGTGGAAAATAGCACAGGTTGTCTCGGGGCCAAGAAGGCAGTGCACTCCCTGCCGTGCCCCAGGGACCTGATCCACTTGGATTCTGCCTGCTCCCAGCCCTGCTCCAGCTTAGTTACCTCTGAGTCCTTCTCGCAGCAGCTCTCAGCTGGAGGATCAGGGCATCTCCATGCTAAACCTTGAGGAGGGATGCCTCTGGACAGCATGCTTGGCTTGTCAGTATAGCAGCATTTCAGAAAGGCATCCTAATGACCCGAGGTGGGCTCTGGGTAGTGGGTCCACAATGACAACAGCAGAGAAGGTGGCCCACGAGTTTAGAAATTCTACTGCTGTTCTTACTGAAACAGAGGCCAATAAATCATCTAGAAATTGTGCAGGATCACAAACAAGTACAGCTCTAGGCAATGAAAGTGCAGGATTCAAAACGGGAAAGTATTAAGAGGTTAAACCTGTAAAGGCTGCAGAGTTGTTCTATAAAGTAGTCAGGCTGAATGAAAGGTCATCACATTTTCAGAAGCTCCTCTAGCTAAAGAGTGCTTCTGCCAAGTTTTCTTTTTAGTTTAAGTATTTACAGATAACTTCTCAAACTCAAAAAGCTCATTCTAAAATAAAAGTTTAGATGATTAAGTGTGCATGTTCAATATTTGATGGACTTAAATATTTTATAGAAATCTTGCAGAAACAGAGGAAAGTTACTGGAACATATATGTTCTGATTATAATCCCTCTAGAAATTTGATGGGTTTATTAACCTTATGGAAGCTCAGATAAGTTGAGCGTTTTAATTAAATGTAAACAACTTTCTAATAACAACCTTGACATCTCTTCCCAGAGAGTGATCCTGGAGGCCCAGTGCACTTAGAAATACCAAGGAGTTGCATTACAACCTGCTGAGACACTGCTGTACTGTCAAAATGATGTGGCAGTGAGCACATTTTGAACAGTCCTTTCCCGATGTTCTGAGTCTGTCAGCTTTAAAAATGTATTGTTTCCTTCCAGTTTTATTAGTTCTTCATCTCTGTGTAAAGGGTAAACTTTCCAAAGACTAGAAATTCAATTCAAAGTTTCAAACTTGTTCTGAATTTAGCAGATATGAATAGAACAGAGACATTTTGGCTACCTGTATTTGTGGGGTTTATGCAGTGATGGTCCTGACATTCTCAGGTGCACTGAGGAGAGTCCTAGGGGCTGTTCAGAGTAATTTTATATTTTCTTTCATCCCAGTTTTCAGAAGTTATGGCCATGCCCAGCATGTATTTCTCTGCAGTCAGGGAGATCAAGATGTGGACAATCTTTGGTCAGCAGTAGAGGTAGAAGTCAGAAGCTAATCTGTTTCTGCTGGTGAAGGCACCCTGCACATCTTGCATGGCTGCTGCAGACAACTTGTCATGGCAAGCACATGGGAGTGAAGGTTGGCATGTCCTTCCCTTACTTTCATAGGTGGCTTTCACTGTGAAAGAGGGTAGAGGGTTAGTACACAGTTATCCTATAGTACTCGTTTGGAGTTTTTCTGAACAAAGAGTTGGTCCTTTCTGAGTCATGAACCTGGCTATTGCTTCTGTTCTTTAAGTGCTCTATTGCCTATTCTTGACTTGCCTCCTTTGGGCCAGAGAGAAATTGTATCAACAAGCATACTTATCATCAAGTAAGAAATAGATTTTATGCATCTTTGTCAGAAACTGAGAGGGGTCAGTTATGTAAATTTTGTACTAACATGCATGATATGTTCAGTGCTTATCATGAGAAGGTGAGACAGTTCAAGGTTTGCTAATCAACAAGAAAGGGGAGTTAATACCCCCAAAAAGCTTGCAGTCAAACCATCAAGCAGCACCAAGGGTGCCTCTCTTAAATGGGGCAGCCCTTCTGACAGTCAGAGACTGGGGTCCTGCTCTTTAAAACTGGTGGGAGAGACCTGTGAAGAGCAGGCAAGAAGCAGGTCAGTGAAGCTATTCCCACAGGCTGAGAGCTTCAGGGCAAAGCATATTGATCCTCTCTTCTCTGCTGAAGGGAAAGCCCCAGGGAGCAAGAAAGCAGCATGAAGATGGAAATGGCTGTTACTTGCTATTTTCATCTGTCTCTGCATTTGGAAAAAACCCAGCACTATTTCTCAATGAAAATGGGTTCATTCCTTTACAGAAATCAAATCAGGGATAGGAAATACTAGTTGGGAAATACTGAGGAAGAATTAGTCCTGCAGAGAAGAGGGATGAAAGTCAGCAGGGAAGTGGAGTAGAGTGAAGCTCATTTTGCTCTCCATGTTTATGTCAAAGACCTGGTCTCTGGAGTCCCTTCTGACCCAGCAATGACATGCCCATTGTTGGACCTAGCTCAAGAAGATGCTCATTTGCTACTTGTGTGTGTGTGAAAGGCTGTCCTGAAGTAGGTCATAACCGTGAGTTGGGAAGGGCTGAGCACCACGACAGAGATCCTGTCTTGTGGGAGCCATACAAAGACTTGAGGTTATTTTAGAGAAGAAAAAATTCTACCTAGGGAGCTAGCATTCTAGTCAGGTTCCTTTTAAATGTCAGCTGCTCTGTGTGTTACTACAGTGAAACTCAGTCTGCAATAACTGGCATTTATCAAGGCAATCTGTTTATTTTTTTTTAACATCTCATTTATGGCAGTTTTAAGTTCTTTACATTGGACTGTAGAAAATCCTCTTACAGATTCAGAAATGATCCCCCATATATTTATATAAACAAAGCTTAGGAATGGGAAATCTAAATTGTTAATCACTTGTGCTGTTTTCTCCATGGAAATATCAAGCAGCTTTCCTTTGAGAGGGTAAAATACCCTCTTTGCACTCCATACAAAAAGGTTTTCTTTGTTACACCTGCCAGCATGAAAAAGGATTAATTTTAACAGAGCTTAACCTAGCCATCTAGGGGAAGCCGTTTAAATGACTCCATGTCTTGGTTGCTTTTAGTGGCACTGCTCTGGTGACTTCATTTAGTTTTGCAAAAGAGAAGAGAATTTTTTGACCTATGCCACTCAAGTTTGTTGAATTTCATCTCAATTTTATAGATAATACAGGCAGCCTTGCCTGTACCTCACTGTGAAAAATACTTACCTGTTTCTTCAGAATATTTTTCAAGAGCATTCATCAGGGAGAGCAAATAAAAAGTGCACCTTTTTTATCATTAGTTCATTTTATAAGGCAAGGAATCCAAATTCTGGTGAAAATTTGCAGAAGTCTTTCAGACTGTGTTATATAGTAAGCAAAAAATTGGTATTTTTTCTGGGTTGGATTATAGGCATTTTCTTCTCTTTTAAGCTGTTTTAAAATTAACCTGTCTTTTGTAAAATAGGCAAACCTAGAATTTCTTCTCAAAGGGACTGGAAAGAAAAATGTTAATCAAAGCAGGAGTTAACAATGGACATGTAGTGGCTTTTTATTATCTTGACACCTTCTGTAGCCATTACCAAAGCGAAGGAAATGCACAGGGCTACAATGAGCACCAATGTCACACATCCAAGTTAGAGAATTTGCTTCTCAGAGTATCAGGCTGTGGAAACCCTTAAGGAGGAGGTGCTGCAGACCTGCACACTGAGAACTCTGTAGTGAGGACTGGCCTGGAGCTGCTCACCTGCACAAGGCCACAGGGACATGGGCCATGTGCACCTGTAAGGCTGGTACAGAGACACAAACAGGAAAACCAGGGGACACGTGGCTTTTTTAGTTTTTGTGATTTTACTGCCTTTAATGCGCTGGTAAATCTGTCAGCACAGATAATGGATTTTCAGTTTTCAGTTCTGTGAGCAGGTCTTTGGGAAAGAAATTGTGAACAAATGATACTGCAGTCACAAAAAATCAGAGAGAAATGCAGTCTTTTCAGTTCCCCAGTACTGAGGCAAAGTAAGCAGCTCTTAAACCATCCTTCTTGCATACTTCATTAAAAAATGCATCAAATTCAGCAAAATAAGTGTTCCCCACTGAAAATTATTCAAACTTTTAGGATTAGCTGAAGTATCTTAAGCACAATAGGCTTGTCTAATTGCTGACAAAATTTAAATATTTGAATTGAGCTGCTTCAGGCAGTATTCAATAAGAAAACCAGAACAGTGAAGGTTTTTTTTTCCTTAGTATCCTTCTTACTCTCTTCTTTTCTTTATTCTTGGTGTTAGCAGTGGTAGCGAATAGCTTATTTAAAATTTGCTTTAACCTATTTATAATGAACAACCTCACTAAGCTGAAAAGTAAATTTGTACAAAGGTCCAGGTGACATCAGCTTCTGCAAATACACTGGAGCAGATCAGTGAACAGGAAGTAATTAAACCTTTTAAGGGAAATAAATCTCACCATTTAATGGAACAAGCAAAAAGTTCCCTATTTTAGTGTTGATTTCTTGTGAAGAAATATTTTATATCATAAAATATCCTCACTGAATTTAAGATTTAATAAAATTTTTATACATTTGGACTTTGTTTGTCTTTGCAAAATCCCTTGAACGTAATGAAACATGCCACTTTGAAATGAAGTTTGCCAAGATACAAAAATTTTAGTTCAGCTTAAATACAAAATAGAAAAGGAATTTCTAGAAACTGTTAGTCATTCCTCTACTACTAACAAACTATTTTAGCTCTATTATTTTGTTTCCTAAATACATATTTGCAGATAAAACACTATACAATAAAGATTTCCAAAATTAATAGAAAATTGTAAGTTGACTTTTTGAAGGATTAAATCATCATATGTGCAATATGTTCTTTCTCTTAATATTATAGAATCATTGTTTCTAAAATTACCACAGTAGTTTAACTTTTCCCCCTTTTATTTCTGTGAAAGTGAAGGGAGAAAAACTGCCTCTAGCAATAGTCCTGTGCTTCCTGACAGTGTTGACTTAGGAGTTATTTAGAAGAAGCTGTGGACAAGCTCTGTGAACCTGTTGTTGTATCAATTGCAGCCATGGGTTGGGAGGTGCTTTTGGAGATGTGTGACCAACACCAGCTCTGTGACTGCAGCACGAGACCTTTTGGGTTGTAATGAAATCTCAGGACTTTCCAAGCTCTTCCTCTTGTAGCCTGTGGGATCTGAAGGATCCCTTTTCTGCCCTGCCAGGCTTTGCAAGTCTGCTTAGCACAGTGCCATTAGGAGAATAGCTGCTCCAGCCACATTATTTATAAATCTGGATAAACTCAGTAGCTGAATATTTTTAGCCGTAGGTTTCTGAAGCCAGAAGAGCACACACCAGTCTAAAAAGACAGTCTAAGCATTTCATGTGGTATTTGATTTAATTTAGATTAAGCCCCTTGAAAAAAAGGTGGTATCTACAGATTGATAAAGATTTGATCTGTACAGATCCAGTAGGTCTGTGGATCAGTAAGTGCAACTGTATTGCACTTAATTATGATCTGCTTTAAATAGATCATCAACTCTAAATTATTTATTATGGAGGAGTACCAATGTTAGCTGAAGATGCCACTCTTTCCTGTGACACTCTGCTGCTGTGTAATTTCTAGGCGGAAGAAACAGAAAGCTCCTTGCCACTGCCCATGTAGGAGATGTGCTTTTATTTTTTTCTCACTTGGGATAGAGTAAAATATTCATATAACAAATAATAGGGCACAAAACATAGATTGTTTTACTGGTGGCACCAAATTTCAAAATCACAACAAGAAAGTGAGTTTTTTCATGCCAGATTTTGCCCTAAGAGTAAGCAACTTCAGAGGAGGTGCTGCTAACTTTTAGCTGCATTTTTCCAGGGTGACCTCCTGAATTTTCTTGTATTTTTTGACTGAGTTTTGTGATTCCAGGCATCTCTTTGGTTATATAAACTATATTAACCTTAGTTTTTAGAAAGTGCAATAAATCGCATAAATAATCTAGTAATATTATTTACAACTTTCTGAAATCATCTACTCCTTAATTATGGGTTATAATTAGTGTTTCTGTAAGAGTACTTTGCTTTATTCTTTCAATCCTCTTCACATCCATTTATTCTCCTATACTGGCATATTGAATTTTACATGATGGGAAATGTTGATCTGAAGGTGATCTTGAGCATGACACAGGGGTCAAGATGAATAAAAGACTTCATCTGGAAAGGAGGTGACACAATGGCAGTCAGGAAATTAGCTTTTTCTTTTTCCTGAGTTTTCATCTGTTCAACATGGATTGTTACTAGAGCAGAAACAGGAATACGACCTCACCTTAGGTAAATTTCTAAGGTTAGTACATGAAGGTTGAAAGGTGCTCTGATGTGATGGTGCTGGAGAACTTGCAATGAATTACCATAAATCATGGTCTTTTTGTAGCCATTTAAGTAGAGGAATGGGGTTTAGCATATTTCATCCTTTAAATCTTCCTTTTGCAGGTTTTTTCTGATACCTGTGGGCCCTGTGCCTCAGATTGCTGTGCGTATTTTTAGGTGCAGTGAAGCATTTTAGCCTCTCTGAAAGAGCCTTGTACAATAATTTCAGAGGTCCCTGTATTTTGAAAACATCACTACCCAAGTAAAATGTGCACTGAAGAACACAAGTGTGGTGTAATGAATGTATTTGTAGTCTGACAACAACTTTTCAATGCATCCAAAATCCCAAAGACCTTGTTCTGCTCTCACCTCTGGGAGAATCTCAGTGCAGTGAAAAGAGCACATTCATTTTTGGGGTTTTGTTGAGGTTTATTTTTGTGTTATTACTTCCCTTCTGTCATTCAGTTTTCTGGAGAATAAGGTAAGTCCCAGACATGAGACAAACTTTTTTTTTCCCATGGTTCTGAAGAATAATGTAATGCAAAGCTGTTTGATAATAGGAAACAATATTCAGTCTTCCATCCTATTTTATAGTTATTTAACCCCTATTGCAAGGTCAGCAGAACATTACAGATGAGCTGTTCAGTGAAGTTTACCCATAGGCTTCAGTAGCATGTGAGCAGGGTAAATTGCTTTTCTGTGAATACATCTTAAATAAGAGTTCAGGAGTGGCAAAAGTGATTGGATCTTCTTGTTCATCACCAGTCTGAGTCTGTCCTTTCTGCATTCCAGCCAGTGATGTGCCAATCTGTGTAAGCCCTATGGCACTGATGCTCACTCCCTAGCAAAGTCTCTAATATACCCCAGCCCTGAGGAGGGGATCAATATTGGCTTCAGGTGATTGATGTGCCTGCTTGGTGTCCTCTGGGTATTCCTATAACTCTGCTGTGAAACAGCTGGCACTGATGATGATTGGGAGAGCTTCACTTCTCCCATTTGTCTTGCTTCTTGAAGCATGTTTTAAATTAGTCAGGGCAGAGAGAGTCTGAAACCTGTGATTCTCCACTTGTACACTGGATTTGTTCTGTCCAGTTCTCATCTCCCACAGATGAATTAATTTCCTTCCCAAATAGCATATTCAACCTTTTGAGCAGCACCACATCATAGAATCAGAGAATTATTAAGATTGAAAAAGACCTCAAAGATAGCATGGTATCAGTAAGATCTTGTAGGATCCAGTCTGTGATAAAACTTTGAAGAATTCTAGTTAGTGCCCTCATGGGTCAGATATATGTGATTTGCTTGATTAATGCAGTTTGTGGCAATAACAGATAAATGTTTTAGTAATCTGTTTAAACTGCCTTACAGATTTTCATACCGCATTCAGTGCACTCTCAACCATTGTCAGTTTTCTTCATTGTGTCCTTTAGGAATAAAAGATACATATCAACAAAGTATATTAAGTAAGTTTGAGGAGTAAACTCCCTGCTTTGGGAGTTTGTGTAACCTGGTTACGGTTTTCCAGTAAACAAATCCTTTTAAATATTACCATATAGTAATTGTACAATAGGACAACAAATAACATAAAGCAGGACCTGACCTATAATTATTTACACTTCAGGTGCTTAACAAATGAGATACAGAGCATCTCCCTGACAAATGTTTACCCTCTTCTTCTCCTTGGGATAGTGACAAAGGTTTTTCTATCCCTGGCTGATGACAGATGAAGAATTTGGAAAGTTCCTATCTCCCATCTGGGAAAGGCAATTGCAAGCTCACTTGGCTTCTTTTCGTTTCTAGGAACAAGTGAATCAAGGCAGGGATTTGGAGGATTCCTGCCTAATCCTTTTCTCAGAGATTCTTTTCTCCTTTTCCTTTGGTTTTGACCCCAGAGGGCTGACCTGTACATTTTATCTTGTATCTAGTCTAAGAATCGGAAACACTCTGCTTCCCTGCTACCCTACATTTCTGCAGTGACAAACTAGGAGGGAGGGTAGGAAGGGAGAGATGAAAAATGCTCTTCTAGCCCTCAGTGATGCTCAGGTCATGTCCTGAAGACTGATGATCCTTTGCAATCATTATCCTGATTGCTGTGGTTTATCTGCAGGGGGGCTTCTTTTCTTTCCTCTCACCTCAGGCTCTGTGACAATTGAGGGGGAAAAAAAAAAGGAAAAAAAGAGAAAGGAAGATAAAATACCCCACCAGAAAGCATCTCCAAGATTAGATGCTCGCCTGTGGGATGTAGGCTGAAATGCTTATCCATGCTTTTGTGATTAGCAGACTGGATTATTATGTAACCCTGCATCACCGGGTCTCCCCGCTTCAACTCTCGCTCAACCCTCTTTGCTCCAAGTTCCCACTGCAATGGAAAGGCCGTGGTGAAATCTCGACTGTAATATCCTTATGTTGACTTAAGCAAGGCTTTGCGTGGCCTTGGTTCATCTTACAGCCCTGATCTGACTTCATCCTGCTCTCTAGGGATGTCAGTGTGTTCTGCTAAAGCTGCTATGGATTAGATCACATGGCTTGTGAATGAGCATTTCCTTGTTGGAGACTCAGATGGAAAGCTCCCTCTAGGAAGCAGTGAGGTTTTTCTACAGCTGAAATCAATGGTAAAGCTCTCACTGATTCCAAAGGAATTAGGAAAGGACTCAAAAATAGGTTTTACCATATATATTAATCAAATTCTACAATTCACATGGTACCTTGCTTGTCTATTTTTTTTTTTTTGTTAAATTTAAAGCACATTTTAAGTGTGAGTGCAATCTCAGAATGACAAGTATTAACAATCCAGTTCAGACTTCATTGAAACCAAAGGGAAATTTTCATTTACTTCAGTGGGATTTGAATCAGGCTCTGAAATTACATTTTGACTGTTTTCTTCCCTAACCTTTTGCATACTTGATTAGAATCAAGTAATTTTTTTGCCTTCTTCCCTCTAGTGGTTTCCATTGCTGTACATTCTTGAAGTAATCTATCTCACCATAACATGCTTTGTGTTTTAATCACCCAGCAACAACCCACACCCTGCTCAGATACACAAATGCCCTCATCACCTTCCCCATGCCCCATCAATGCAAAAACATCGATATGCCTAAACTATCTGTATGAAACACAAGTATACAGCCTGTTCCTGCACAGCATACCAGAGAGAGAGCAGACCCAACTAATTGACAGAGGGGACTGATAAATAAGGATGTGTTCCTACTTCCGCTATCAGGTGTCACCACCAATGGATTGGGAAGGGACCAGGTGGGTAAAGGGTCCCCCTTTGGAAGACATTTTTTCAGCTAAATTTGCTTTTTGTGTTGTCAAATCCAAACCAGGGAGAAACCATCCACCAACCACAGACAGAGGTAGAATAAGCATTTAGCCAAACACAGAATGGGAAGCTTAGTTAGACAGCAGATTTACAGAAGAATGTTCTACTTGTGGATGAAAAACTGAATATGAGTCAATAATATGGTACTAAAGAAGCCCTCCTTGGTCCAAGAAGAAAAAATACAAATGTCTGAGCAGGAATGAATCTGACCTCTGTACTGGGCAGAGCCCATGCTATTAATAAAGTAGAAATACAGATAAATATGATTTATTGTGAAAACACAAGATGGCATTTATAGAGGGATTTTATCTCACAGATTTGTTGGAGCCTTGTGTAAAGGAATTAAATACAGACAAATGAAAACCTCTGCAGTGGAGCTGATAAAGAGTATATTTTGAATTTCCAGCAAGTTTCTCCAAACAATTTCTACTTGATGGCTTTTCATAGAATCCTAGAATTGTTTAGGGTGGAAAAGACCATTAAGACTGAGTCCAGCTATTCACCCAGCACTGCCAAGTCCACTACTCAGCCATGTCCCTTGGTGCCACATCCAAAGTCTGCCCTCCAGATGTCCAAGCTTGCAATTCCTGCTGACCCAACTCTTTACTTCTCCATGAACCAAAAACTGTATAATTTTGTGATTGCTGTGCCCAAGACAGCCTCCAGTTATCACATCACTCACCAGTCCTTCTCTGTTCACTAATAAGAGGCCCAGCAGGGCACCTCCCCTGGGTCCCCACCACACACTCCAGGAACCTCCCAGGCTGTTTCCTTCTGCAGGGTTGTATTTGCAGAAGACACCTGGTAAGAAAGAAACAGCTATCATAAAGCATGAGGGACAATCCTTTTAGGGGTTAATAATTAGTTAAAATATGGGGGAAAAATAAGTGGGAATAAACGGTCAGCTTGCTTGGTAAAGGGAACTTAGTAGTATCCAGCTGGTAACTGTGCTGTTCAACATATTCATAAATGAACTTAGATACTAAATTGAATAATGAGAGCATTTGGTGATAGAAAATTATTCTGGAAATCAAACTTAAGCATAAAGAGTTGCAGAAGAATCTCACAGGAGTGAGTGACAGCATGCTAGAGTGGCAGATGAAATTTACTGTCAATAGAAGAAAAGGAAAATGTAGATGGGGAAACAAGTATAATGCACACAGGAATAAAATTACAACAGACATGGCAAATTTCATTTTCAGAGAGTAAAGCCACATTTTGGATTTGGAGTGCCTTTAGTTAAAGAAATTGTCTCTGGTTCAGAGACTTTAGAAATCATGGTACGTGGAGAAGTCTCAATGTGCTGGCTCTCGTTTTAATAACAAAAAGTTTACTTTAATCAGTATTCAGTACAAACACACAAAGGACACTTTTAGCTGTATTTTGAGTTCATGCAGCTTCAGCCACATGTTGTGTTCAGGTTGAGGCACTACCTTTGAACAAAGAAGTGGTTTCATTGGAATGAGTCCCAGGGAAAAAAACAAGGATGATTTAAGCTCTAGATAAAATACTGATCTAACAAAGACAAGAACATATTATCATGGTATCAGGAATTCTTCTAGATTGGTGGGGATTTTCTTAAACATTTATTATTACTATTATTATTAAGGCAAAGAGGGAATTGGTATTCACCTAAGCAACAGACCTGGGCCTTTGGCTCCTGTACAGCTTGTAAGTCAGCAGTTTGTGTGGATGTACCTAGCAAAAACTTTTCTCTTTCAACACTCAAGTAGCTCCTGCAGCTTTGGTATAATGTCTCCCAGCTCCAGAGATAAAGCATTAACTGCTGTATATTTTGTCCCTTGAATTAGCCTTTTGTCTGGTAAAATCTTCAGATCCAGCTCCCACCATGACAGAGATGTGTTGTGGCTTCCCTTTTTCCAGTAAAATTTAGGAGTCCATTTAGAGTTCATGAATTCTTGTTCAGGAGTTATCAGAAGCAGTAGATGTGTGACCAACCTCCTGGAGATCAGTATTGTAGTGTAGCTAATTATTTTAGGTATTTTCTAGATCTATTCTTTTCAAGTTCATCTCCTCAGTTTTTGTCATATTTGACACAGACTTGAATAAAATACTTTGTCCTCAGTTGTCTGGTTCCAGATGGTGTCTGCAAAGAATTTCATCTCTGTGAGGTGCACACCTATGGTGCTAAATACTGCCTCTTGTGCACTGTGTTAACTGATGAAATTATAAGGTTAAAGAAATAATTAAAGAATAATAGTGCTATTAAAATTAGTTCTTCACAGTTTGATAAGAATCCACTTATAACTAAAAAAAGAGGCAGACCAGGCTGGTTTCTTTGTATTTTCAACACAAAAGGTTGAGCTGTTTCATCTCAAAGTTAAACTAGAAAGTACAGGAAAGAGCTATATTAATATACACATAAGACTATGGGGTAATTCAGTTTCTATTTAAAAATGTTTTTGGACTGGGACTAAAAGTGAACCTAACCAAACCTCAAATCTGAATTTTATGAGGAGGTGAAGAACATAAAGGAGGACAAGTCTGAACTGAAGAGCAATAGCATTTGTTCAGTTTTCCCCAGACATTGTAGTAAACATGATGCTGCTTTCTAAGCTCAGTGTGGTGCAAATGCAAAAGATGTGTTGTGTCACATTTTGATTTTAACTCAGTGAAATACTTTTCAGTTTTTATGAGTTTGCAAACACACTGTTACTTAATAACACATCATGGCTTAATTTGACTGCTAAAGCAAAATTTCAAAATGCTAATAGAAGTAAAGTAGACTCTAATTTTCCACCCTTTTCCTCATCAGCATGAAACAAAATTGAGGTATCTTAACACCGCACAGGTTTCTTGAGTTCACTGTTTTCCCTTTTCTAAAAGAATGTTTGACTTCTGTTGTTATCAAAATTTTTTAGAGGCTTAGTGGTTGTGATTTATCTTGGGAAGACAGCAGCAGCAATGCAAACTGTTGTAGCAACCTGCCAGAATGAAACCACATCTAGGTCCAGTATGGATTTCTATAGGCAAGAAGAAAAACTGCTGTGTGAAAACTGTCTGTGAGTTAATACAAAGAATATCCCAACACAGAGCTCTGCAAACTCAGAGAGGTGAGCTTGGCCACTGTGGAGCAAGAGCAGCCAGTCCATTGCTTAAACCTACAGAGCAGATATTGAATAAAATTATCTTTGTTAAAATTATTGTCTTGTTCTAAGTGAAATATTTGTAGACAGTGTTATCTTGTAACAGCTTTCTGTAAATAAAATGAGGCAAAGTTAACTTTTTCCCCATGCGAAAAAATCTCCCAAATTCCCCAGGACTTGTTAGTTGCTGCAAAATGAGCAGCACTGCACAGATAAAATGCCCATCATCTAGAAATCTAAACTGTTTTAATTGAGGATGTGATTTGCATATGACAGATAAAATTCTGCTGTGAATTCCTGCCATGGAGAGAGGGATGAGAAGCTGCTGGCCATACCTCTGAGGGAAGGGTCTGGCCCAGTACCTTTATGAAAGAAATCTGATTTGTATGTTTCTTCTCTCTGCAGAGATCAAAGACAGTTTACTCAGCTAAATAGTGAGGGCTAGTGTAGATTTATGGAACCAATTTAGAGAATTAATAAACCACACCATAAATCTTGTCAAGGTCACACTGTATGTGATTGTGCCTATATGCAGACATGGAAATTTGGTATCCTTCCAAGTGAGAAGACTAGCTTTCTTGAGCTTAGTTACAGTAAGTAATTAAATTCATGCCCCTTAAATAATGGATCATTGAGGAGAGTGTTGTTGGTTGTTTGGGTTTTTTTTTTTTTTTAACAGAGATTTTTAAATTATGTGCCCAACCCTTCAAAGTACAGAGCACTTTCAACTGCCTTGGACTTTGGAGGGAGCTGAAAATGCTTTGCATCTTGCAGAATCAAGGCCTTCAAGTGGGTCTGAATCAAAACACCTATGAACTTCGAAAAGACTTTGTCTGAATGCAAATGCTAAATCCTACAGACCTGTTTTTAATACAAACCAATATTTACAGTTTGCATGGTCCTAAAATGTAGTAGCTAGCAAGTATGGTCTCTAGAATTGATTGAAGGAACATGAATAAAAAGAATCATCTCGTGAATAGAAAGGTTTAAAATAGATTGTATAAAAATAGCTTGTTACTTGGGAAATTTTCACATCCTTAAATCTTACAGAGAGACTGAGACTTGATCTTTAGGCGTTTGTTTTGTTTGTTTTAATTCCCCTTAGGTCAAACCCTGCCCTGATAAGTAATCCATTCTCTCTGCTCTACAGATATAAATCTGCTTTTACACAGCTTTTGGCCTACTAATTCCCTGTAATTGACCTTTGAGGTTTTCTAAATATTCATAGTTTTGCCATGCAAAAAAGACACAGTTTCCTCCTCAAATTTCAGTTAAGGTGCATTTATATATTTTTTAATTATTATTTTAATTTGGATGCATGAGGAAAGGTCAGGAATATGACTGCAGGCCCAACCTTTCCTTATCCCTAGGAACGTGTCAACCATTTTTAGCCATGTTTAACACAAGGCAAGAGGAATGTTTCAAATCTCAAAGACGTGGGGTGTCTGCTAGCAGACCACCTGCTTTGTTTTTGCCGCTGTGTGTGTTTCCCCTTGTCCAGCTCCTGATATTTCAGGTCTATGGTGGGACACAGAGGAGTTTAGCATCAAGGTGGAGGTGCAGGGACATATGGGAGGGGAGGAAAGACTGAGTGTGGAAAGAGGTTCTGATCTGTGGATCAAAGTCATCAGAAAATGGGAGTGGGCAAATCTGCTGCTCCAGAACAACCTCTCTGTATTCCTGGTCTGTGTGTCAGCATTGGTGGTGAGGTTACCATAGCTCTGGAAAGCCTGTGGAGTTGTTTTTTTTCATTAATCAGAAAGCAGCAAAGCTAAGAGACTGAACGTACTGCATTAACAGTGGTACTGCATCTCATCCTAGTGACAGGGTTGGCCAAGTTCTTTTAAAATACATGTGTAAAAAAAACTGTAATCCCCTCTATAGCACCATCTCAATTTTTATATCCCGCTTGAGAGAACAGTCTCCCTCCAACAAGTCATTTCTAGCTCCGGCTCTTGGTTTGAAATGCTGCTTTGAATATGACATGAAAGAGATATGATAGTGTGTAGGAAGAGGAGGAAATACAGTGGGAGGAGAGAGACAGCAGCGTAGCTGTATTGTCATCTGTCTTCATTATTGTTCCAAAAAAACCCCCTGTGTGTAGTCACCTGCTCTGATATCATTTAGTTTGAAGACCTAGAGGTCCTGGCCCTGCTGAGTGAGGTTGCAGGGGTAGTTTTTCAGAGGATTTTTCTCCCCTCTTCTCTCAGCCTGGCTGTGTGTGGTGAATTCTGCTTGGTCAGTTGCGGTCGCAAGCTCAGACTGTTAGCCACAAGAAAGGGTAAATATCTGAGAAGTCCCTAAAGCCATTCAGGTGACTTTCAGGCTCTTGGAAGGATCCCTTCCCCCAGAGTGGCATTGCCTGTGCAGCACAGCAGTCCCTGCTCGCAGAGCTAACCAATGTTTACAGAGTTAGGGGACTAAGATGCTAAAGACATCTAAGACCTGTTGAGGGCATTTCATCTGTCTGCCCAGTTGCATATTAATAGGGTGCACTGTAAACCAAGACTTGCAGCTGAAGGGCAGGCAGCTTAGCTCAATTCTTTCAAGCTGCTGTGAATGTAATTACACCTAACAAATCAGCCTTTGAATGATGCCCACCAAAAACGAAGCACACACAGATTTATTGCCTGGTCTGTGTGTGAGAAAGGAGGAGAATGTGATTTGAAAGAGAGAGAATAAAAAATTAAAGAATCCCATAGAGCGCAGAATTCTCCCTAGATGTTTAAATTGGAAAAGAGCAGCAAGGTTTTGATTTAATTTTAAAATACATCATCAGGTGTTCTGCCTCTCAGAATGCATCATATCAAATCAGTGGCTGCTGAAGAGGTACACAGCAGGGTGCAGAACCACACACTGCAGAAAATGGGAAACACACGGTGACAGCTCTGTTCCTGTCAGTCATCCAGGCTGGTCCCGTACGGCAGAGCAGCCCTGACTGCCTACCTTGAAGTGCAGCACTAAACATATGCGCTTGCCTGCTTCTGACAAGGGAATAGCACTTGTATCACTGACTCCCAAGGATCTGGAGTGATTTATTTTTCCTAAGCATTCCTGATAGGATATTATTATATGTTGGCTTATTTCCAGCAGTTGGGGTGACATCCAGTATTTTAGCATTATATTCAAAATGCACACACGTATCAGAAAACGGACTCTAGCTGAAAAAAAAAAACAACCAACCAAAACCTAAGAAAAAAAAACAAGTGACATGAAAACCTTACACTTTCTGAATGCTATGCACATACTCATCAACCAGGGATAATTAGGCCTGTTGAAGCCAGTGAATACTGAAAACGTACAGAGGGTTTATTTGTTGCACTGAAGGGGTGCAATAACAGGTTTCGTTTCTTTCGCTGTTTGCCTGTCAATCATACTTTTAATTACCTAATTGTTAGATCTGTTAACAGCCAAGACTGGTTGACAACTTTAGGGTAAAGGGCCTAATAATTTTACTGTCAACAGTACTCCAGTTTTTTCAGTACAAGGAAAGAAAACAAATGCAGCCTTCAACACAAACAAATGGAAAAAACAGCTCCAAAAGCAGCATGAAGCAAACGACAGGCAAGCTGTAGCACACTCAAATGATCAAGCTGCTGTAAGTGGATGAGCATTGTGCCTGGAGTTGCCTGCTCTGGGGTTGTTGTTTGCTTTTGCCTAAAGTCTGAATTGAACCATAATTTGTGCTAAGCATTATAGAAAGTTTGAGAAATTCAGTTTCAATTAAAAAGTGAGGTCATTTGTGCTATGGTCTTTTTATCTGCAAAAAGTTTTTTTGATTGTTTTCATTCCTCCAGATGCTTCTGATGGTAGGAAGGACCAAATCTTGACAGTGCTGCTCAAAGTAGGCATGACTGTCAGGACAAAATACTGAACTTGTATTGACAGTGTCTGTGCTGCACAGCTGACAAACGTCTGGGCCACGTTAAAGGGAAACAAGGAACTTCTGAGAAGTCCCCCTGGTGCACACTAAGCTTTCTAGCCCAGAGTTTCATTCAGACAAAAATCTCATTCCAGAAGACAGTATAGCTTTAAAGTAATTTCTTCTTTCTTCTCAAAATAATTTCTTCTTTCATACCTACGTATAAGAGGCTAATATATTGGCCTCTTATACTGTTTCATGATTTGCTATTATTTAGTAAAGGGCCTGTGTTATTGCTGCCTTAGGGTATGACAACACACAGAGGTCAGAGTTATGACAGATGCTGCTCTACTATCAGCTATCTACAAATAATCTGTAAGGCATAGTCTGGCCTAAAGATATCGCACTCTATTTTAAAAACAATTCCTTTTTGTATTTGCTTTTTATCTCTATCTTCGTTTTTGTGGGATAAAAACAGAGATTGCTACTTTACTGGGTGCCAGTATTTCTGTAACTGGATGGGAGCATTTGATGTGACCAAAGGTTTACTCCTATCTCTGGAGTCACTAGTTCAGTTTTCTCCTTTTGGATCAGTGTTTAGGCTATGGGAGTTTGCGTCATCATGAGGTAATGCTTCTATTTTGTCTTTTATTGATTAGCTTTTTTCCCACATTCTTCTGGCAGGGTGCAAAGGTTTGTAAAGCATAGGACACTTTTTCTGGAGCTGTTTAGTTAGCATTACCCTTACTAAACCTAGTTACTTTTGGTAATTCCATGGCAGTTTCTTAAATGCAGTTAGTACAAAACCAGCAGTATAAAATACTCTTATGCAAATGCTATGCCAGGCTTTAAGCAGTTTCTTCCTCAAATAGGGGCCAAGAAGAATAATGTCAGTTTATTCTAGAATTTAGTTCAGTCATGGTTACAGATTAATGTTATATTATTTGCTGTCATACACAAAGAAAATCAAAAATAACTTCTACAAGAGGCAAGCTAGTTGCAGCTTATTTCCTGTCTGGTTTGTAGGGAAGAGGGACTTAAACCAAAATATTTTCTTCTAGGGAATATAAAAAATTGCTATTCTAGACATGTTTATCATTAAAGGTTCTGATCCAGAGATTATTTAAGCCCATTATTAGACTTGTATGAATCCAAAGAAGCTTAGATCAAGCTATAACAGGCAACTTCAGCACATTTTTACAGGATCTGGTGGACTGCAAAAAAAAAGTATTTCATAAAACCTTTTCATGCTACTGCTGTTGACATCCCCACTGACAAGTCCAATGTCATAATTTCACTGTTTCCAGCTGGCATTAGATTTTGGAGCAGAATTATGGCTCTATTCCTCAGTGTGTTCACTCGTCCTGTAGCAGAAGTCAACATAACAGAAGCCAACTGAGACAAACTTGAAGTATCCTGGTAGGGTTTGCTGAGATGTACACAAGGAGAGATGATGATTTTTTTTTCCAGTTTTAAACTTGATGCACAGAGATAAGAAAATTACCGGGAGTTGTGTTAAATGACCCAAAAATTAACAGTATGCTATTGTTTCTCATCCTTGCTGTTTTGCTCTTTTCTTGGTATCTTAAAATATTTTATACAAATTGCTTACAGCTCATATGTCTGCACATTAGCAAAGCAGAAGGTTGCTGTTTTATAACACAACCATGGGTTGAGTGACTGGTACCAGGATGTCCCTTGAGGGGATATGGGTCTGCTGCTGACTTTTCCGTCACAATTAAGCAAACTTCAGCAGGATTGGTGTAATAGCAAGATCCAGGTCACAGATATAGATAAGGAAAATCACTCCTCAGGAGAGGGAAAGTAATGGGATTGTGCTGGCTGCTTAAAGCCTGGCTATTGCCAATATCCCTCTTTCATTCTGTGCAGGGTAAGAGCGCTTGTAAAACTTCACTGCCTGTTTCTTGGTAGATATCTGATGTAAATAAACCTGTCCAAAATGATACTCCATGCTCTGTGTGTAAATCCAAGGCTTTCCTTGGTGCCCACTGGGACCTACCCTGTGCCCTCCCAACTTCAAGTTTGAAAACTGGGGGTGGGAAATTGTGGCTTCTCACAAGGCTGGCTGCTTCTGGCAGCCAAGACCCTGCTCCTGCTCTGGCTTCTGCATGATCTGTCTCTTAAGTTTTCCTCCAGCCCTATCCCTGCCTCTACCTCTGCTCTGCCAGTGACTCCCACATTTAGGGTCACTCTGGTAATTTTGAGAGCCAGACTGAAGTGGAGACTCTCCTAAAGGAGCCCCCAGTCCTTGCCCTCTCTGCTGCAGTGGATTGACTGCCTACCCTAGTGTCCTGAGGTGGCTTTTCTATACTTTCTGTGGTTACAGTCACAGGCTAAATGCTTTTTAAATTTTATTTGGTTTGGTTTTCCTCATGAGTACTTTGGGGTTCATAGTGGTGTGCTCCATTCTTATTCTTCATTTAAATTTTGACATCATGGTGCCTAGGTATTTGACAAATTTATGCCTGTCTCACCTGGATTCTTTTTGCTCTGGTATACTTGCTCTTCATTATCAGTTCATCTAGTTTTGATGTATATTTTCAGCAACTCAGTTTTTTTCTGTTCAGAACACTTGTTGGGTTTGGGCTTTTTTTCTCAGTGGTCAGTCCTTTATGTTGGAATCAGAAATCATTCATCCCATGAGTGATTTTTCTTGTGTTTAATGAATCTTTCAGATCTCTATATGTAGACATGGATACCAAGGCTCTGAGCAATACATTTTAAGCAAGAATTTATTTCCTTTGCTTATTCCAGGAGCTGAAATGTTATTCTGCATTCTCAGTCACTATTTGTCAAATGTATTTTTTATCTATTCACCAAATATTTTAGATAATTGGATCTTATTCTTTTGTCATTTCTGTTTCAAGTTAGGAGGACATCAAAGTATTCACTTTTAAACAAATTCCTTAATTTTTGTATTTTGAATACCCATGATCTGCTTGGTCATGGACTGAATTCTTCTTTCCACGCTTATACAAGGCTTGGAATTTAGTGCTCCTGTTGTTCCAAGTCCCTTCTTTGTTCCGTGCTCAGAGATGTTTTTATTGTCTTCCTGTCAGTTGCGATCTCTTCTTTGCCGTTGCTCTCACTGGACTGAAAGACTTTGTACACTATTTGCCAGCTAATAATATGAGACAATGCCAGGCTTGCCAAATGTGCTTGGCTTCTTACAAAAATAACTGTATGTGGAGATTCATGACCTGATTACTAGTTATATCCTCTGTATACGGTTACTTAACTAACTTCCAGTAATTCCAGGAGCAAGCTGACTCCTCCACACTCCTTCCTCCTGTAGGCTCTGCTCCCTCCCTCTGGGCTGAAAACAAGTGCAGCTAAGCCCCCTCATCCCTGGAGGTACCAGGGTATCTGCAGTGCCTCCCGCCCTGACCCTCCTGTGAGTGCCTGCGGGGCAGGCGGGCTCTGTGTGCTCAGCAGGGCATTAAATGCGTGGCATCGCTGCCCAGCTTTGGGAAAGCCCCAGTAAAAATGGGCTGATCTGGAGAGCAGATCCCACAGACACAGCCTCAGACCCACAGGCAGCTCCAAGGCGTGTGACAACAAGGAAGTTTTCTGGGATTTGCCTCAGAAATACTTCACCTGTCTGAGGGCTTCACACAGTGTGTTGAGGGCCAAGAGTTCTTGGCCCCAAAGCCAAACCCTGAAGGTAGATAATAAAATTTTTTTGTATCCCCATGTAAAGAAACCACCCTACACAATGAAGAATTTTTTTTTAAGTGGAGTTTTTTGACACAGTCCCATCTCCAAAATAATGCATTTTCAAGACTTTGCTGGGGAAGTTATAGAGCATAGGGCAGATTTGAGTTAGGTCAAATTTCTTGCAAGCTATGTGTTGTACAGTGCTGAATTTGGTTTCCTGTGTTGTTTCATACTGTTAATGGTTTGATTTTTATTACCTGCATAGTCCTAACACTCTAAAATCCCAATGTAGAAGAATCCCACTGGAGTTTATACAGGCAGAGCACAAAACAGCTCTACCTGCTGAGTTTGCTTTCTAAGAACAAACTAGGAGAAGAGCATGGTCTCCCTGAGAAGCCATCATGTAAGACATGTGGTCTGTGACCAAGGGAATTCACCATGCAGAATTTTCATAGATATTTTGACAATCTTCCAGAGATCTACACATCCTTATCATAGCTGTACATTAGTCTAATGAAATCTGGAGCTAATAATACATAAATCTTTCCACTCAAGTCATAAATAAGATGTTCTAGAGCTGAAGTATTGTAATAAAGGCTGTATTCATAGGTTGATTATTCTTTTTTTTCCCTGTCCTCATGGGAGCTGTGTTCAACTTCTCAGCTGATGTACTCCTAATCTCTGATTGTGCATTCATTACCATAAAACATACTGCATGTACTTTAAGTATGAAATAGAAATTTAATACCATGCTCTTTTTAGATCCCCATTTCAGGTAGTTTATACAAAAAGGAAAAAAAAGGTGGCTGATCCTTCAGTTTTTCTTTAAGGAAAATTGACAAGCTGCTTTGAAGACTTGCTTTGAGGCTGAGTTATTAGTTTTGCTGTGGTTTTAAGGAAAAGGTGAAGACAGAAGATGAAATTAGATCAGCAACAGGCTGAAAGTCCTTTCCCAGAGCACCTGGAGAGGTTAAATAAACTGCATATGGCCCACATTGAATTTACACATTGTTAAGACTTCTGGGAGTCAGGGAGAAAAGTAGGTAGACTGCTAACTTGCCATCTTAAGCAAAAAGCAGCTGGGGAAGTGATTATTACAGTCTGAGATAGGCATAACATATAATGAGATATTCATCAAGCTTACAAAATACAATTCCTTAATTTGACTAAAATCTCCATGAGTTAATTAGGGTCCTGCATGCAAGATCCTGAAAGCTACCCATGCAAGGTAATTTTTTGTTTGTTTTATTTACAATCAGGAATTTAGGTTTGGGGGTGTTTTTTGGGGTGAAGGAGAGGGTTGTGTTTGTTTGGGGTTTTTGCTAAACTGCAAATGCCTGCTCCCTATGGGCTTGCAACAACACCAGAGTTTGCTGATGCCCTGAAATAAATGGCAATCGTGGTATGCTTTCACCCAAGCATTCAGGGTATCAGGGATGGTTCACTGAAGTACCATTGGATGCTATAGGCTGACAATGTGCTTTTGTTTGTAACAAACTCCGAAGCCACAATCCTCACCCTTCTAGTGTTAATCCAAGATCTTGGCTTGCTTTCAGGCTATAGAATTAACTGGGAAAAGTTGGAACTGCTTGAGATCTCCCAGCTGCCTTGCACAACGGCTTTTCTTCCAGTACACCTCCTGAAGGCAGTCAGAAGCAATTAAATGTTTGAGGGATGAAATACTAAGGAATTCTGAAAAACTTGCAAAGATTAATTTAAAAACCACTGTCCTTTAATTGGCAAAATATAGCAGGTGGTAGCATGTGATTTATATGTTTCTCCTGGGAAAAATTAACAAAGTCACATTTTACTTGGATATTTTTGTATGGTTTGAGTAGCTTGGTTCTTTCCATATTGTGCTCTGGGTGTGATTCTTCTAGACTATTTTCCAGAAAATACAGACTCTGTACTGCTAAGAATAGTTGCTGAACCTGCAGAGATTTTACTGTTTTGTTGTCATGCTTTGAGCCCTTCACTGATCCCACTAAACCCGTAGCATCAGCCCAGGGAAAGGCCAAAAAAGCATTAAAACAGATTCTCACACTAAAATCCTGGACCCTCATCTACACAAGGAAGCCTCAACTGTTCAGGCTGACAGATTGCAACTGACACTTCACAAAGTCTCATTGGAGGCTCATTTCTCCATAGGATAGATTGATTCCCAGCGGGTAGGGCAAGAACTAGTTGAAGAGAATACCTCTGTTGTGGATTGTATCTTATAAGTCCCACCTTTATAGGTACATCTGAAATATGTATTGATCTTTGGTTTATAAATACATGGGATATATGCAGTTCTAAGACTGTCCCAAGTTTGGCCTTTCTCTGCTCTATTGACAGAAAAGGTATTTTTGACTTTTGTAGATGCTTCTGAAACCTGTTATGAAGAGTAGGAGTGCAAGGTCTTGGCAAGCAAGCTCACAGTTTTGTGCTGTGTGGCCAGGTTAGCCTTTAAGTATGCATGTCTGACAAGAGGTTATGTAAATGAGCATATTTTTGTGTTGAACTCAAGGCAATGGATGGGAGGCAGTAAACAGACATGTGGTAGCTCATGTGATACCTTTGCATCTGAATACTTAGAGGCATTGAGAAGCAGCCCAACATAAAGACGGCTGTGTGAATTGTATGTGGAGAGGAGGAGGCCAGTGAAGGTCATTGAACATGAATATCTGTTGTGCTTGACACCACATCAACACATACCCAGGTACAGCGACTGCCCAAAAAGGTTTCACCCTGAAGAGTTAAAGGAGACACATCAGAAATAAAGAGTCTGAAATAATGCAGCCAAATGCAAAATCCTACATCTATGGACAGAGAATGTAGGTCACACTTAAAAGGTGGAGATCATTTCCATCAATGCCATGACATGAAAAGGGGATTGGGGTAATGACAGAAACACAAGTAATTCTGGACTCCCAAATAGAGGATGTCTCTTAAAATGGCAAGTATGATTATTGGCTGTGTGAGGAGTAGGAAGATAGGGAGACAACTCCGGGGTTACTGAGCCTCAACTTCACAGAGTGTGTGGAAAAAATAGAAACAGCATTTAGGACAGAGCTACCAGAATGAGTTGAGGACTTGGAAAGATCTTTTGATCAGTGGGAGAAGCGAGAGTGATGTTTTGTTGCCAGTGTAACAGAACGACAGATGAAATGCCCACAATTACTATTTGTGGCTTTAACTCTACTAATAGACTTCTTATGGACACAACCCTCTGGATGCCCAATCTGGTGCATTTTATATGGTTACATGGTGTCTGAATCCTTCTTGGACAGTGCTGGAGCAGATTAGGATATGTACTGTTGCATAAGACTTCTTACATCTCATTTTTAAGATTGATAAGAAGATGCCAATACCTGAGCTTTGCAGGGAGGTTATATCTGAATTTAGCTTTGAAGTTTCAACCTTTCTCAACTGTATATGAAAAGAATATTAATCCTGATGGTCTAGTTTCTAACACAAAATCAGTGGTAGCTAGCACTTTGATAGCTTCTCGAAAGAGGTGCTTAAAAAAATAATTCTTGAAAGTCAAAGCTTTCTATTGTGTTTCCAGATAGGAAAATAGATGAAAGCTAAGAAGATATGCCAAGTAATTCCGAAATCAACTTTAAAGCACACGATCATGTCTTGGCAATCTGAAAGCAGTGTGTGGAGAAGAGAAAAGGGTTGGCAGAGGAATGAAGAAAAGAAGTATTCTACAAAAAAAGAAATGGCATGTCTTGGCAGAGAGACAATGTTTGCTAACCTGTTGAAGGGTTCAGTCGTAAAAGAACTGTGTTCATGAGAACTGAAATAGAGCAGAAACCATTTACCACTTGATGTTTTAAAGCAAACTGCCAAATAAAATTCTGAAAGGTTTCACTTTGCAGATCAACTCGACCTTATCATGTGATAACATAGCAGGAAAATCTGTGCTCTCGCTAGGTTCTTTAATAATGCATCTGAGAAGACAAGTCACATTCTGCTCTCAGTTACAGTGGAGTAAGCCGTAATATATCTGTTGAATTCATATTTATTTTGGCATAGCTGAGAAAATGAGGTAGTCCAAAAGGTGCAGAAGGAACAAAATCAGTCATTGGGGTGATAAATCACAAATATAGACCAGGAGTCAGATGTTGAGCAGGGCAAGTATTAGTCTATGGTGGGTGCAGTTAAACTTGAAATGGCAGGAGATACTATTAAGCTGGTCTCACACACCAGCATCCTCAGTGTTTGTTTTTTCAGATTCCTCTTTATGTGACTTTCTGGATCATCTTTCATAACAATATTTTGCATGCAATGAGATAAGCTCAAGAGAAAAGTGGAATCATGGGGAAAGCCACCTGAAACACCTGAAAGAAATTATGAGGAAGGTGAGCCTTCAGTAGTCTGGAGAAGACCCTGCTTTGTGGGTGACTGGTTGTGGCTATCTTGTGCAGACGGTCCCTGGCACCACAGTCAGGCAGTGCTCCTTCTCTTTTGCAGCACCATCAGAAGTGCCAAAACACATAACCAACCACCTCTGATATGTTATTAAAAATTATTATTTAGACTGAGGTTTTACTAATCAAGCAGGGAGCAGCTGAACTTTACTCACCCAGACAGAAGCCCTCTAACCCCTATCCAGCACCAGATAACCCAGCTCTTTGCTCACCAAGTGGATGCACAGGCAGCCACTGAAGCTGTGTTTGGATACACAGGGGTTTTGTCCAGCTTGAAAGATGCCTGTGTTTGTACTCAGCAATTAACTTTGCTGTTATCTGTCTGCAGCGTGACGGCTCGGCTGCGTGTGCTGCACGGGAGGGCTCTGCCGTGAGCACAGCCAAGGACGTCAGCACCAGCTATACAGCCAGGCTGTCTCATATGGATTGGGCTTGGTATGCAAGGTGTTTCTGCAGTGACTCACATTTTCTGAGTAGCAACTCTTGTTACACAAAGATAGGAGAAGGGTTAACGCAAGCCCTTTTCAGTCCCCCTTCTTTCCCCCCTTGCCAAACACGCACGCTCTCAGCAAAATCTCTAAATCATGCTCTCTTCCCGGAGCTCCAAGACTGTGAGCTACACATAGGACCTCTGTAGCTGCACAGTGCCACACTATTCTGAACGAGATGCTGAAGGCACTTGAGTTTCTTTTACTCTCTCCCCTCCCCTCCGCCCCAGATTTAACCTAGTTTTTATGGCATGAACAGCCCCAAAGAAAGTCGGAGAGAAAAGAGATGAAGGCCAGAGAGCAGAGGAGGACCAATGAAAGAAGCAGTAACCATTCTGTCATTCCTTTGGAGAGCAACACTAGACACCTTTAAATGCAGAGAGTGTCCTCTGCCTTTTTGCCAAAGCCCTTTTATCTGTGTGAATAAAAAGGGAGGCAGGTCAGCCTAGTTTCTGTTGCCAAATAAAAGCATGAATAAATTAGGCTATTCTTAGTAGGCAAGTGAAAGGGAGGGGGGGGGAAAGTCAGTATCTATTTCTAAAGCAATTTCATATTCTGCCCCAACTGTTTGCACATGATAGAAAGGGGCTGGAGCTGCCTACTATTATGATTAGTACTATTGTTATCGCTGAAGGGCCTCATTGTTCTAGAAGATGTTAGGTTTGCACGATTCACAATCCGTCTCTATTCATCCAGGAAAGGTTAGGAGAGAGGATCTGATATTCTGCAAAGGGTTTTTTCCCCCCTCCCTCCCCTTCTCCTTTACTGGCTTAAGGCAGAAAGCAGGCAGAAGGTCTCCTATTAACTAGAATTAGGAAACAGGGATCTAGGTGCCTGGGAACAGCCGCTCCATAGCTCTAATCCCAGTGAGGACCTTAATTGTATCTGGTTTAACAGTTATTCATGCTATTTTACTGCAGGCAGGCACGGTGATTAGGGACATTGGTTGGAAAAATCTGTTCATTAGCCTAATAAAGGCTGCCTAAGCCTGCTTGTTCAGCCACTAATAATCCAACTATTAGTGCCATGCTAGATGCCTTGGTATTAATATGTGTAGTTTACTAGTGTCACAACAGCAATATGGGTCAGTTTAGTGGCTCCTTGGTTTCACAGTCAGGCACCCTGTGCCGGTGCAGGAAAGAGAAAATGAATGAGTGAATGAGTAACAAAAGAGATCACACCATATAGCGAACCCCCAAAATGTTCTTTCCTACAACTCAGAGGCAGCCCAGGAGCTTTAGGAACAAGGTTGTTTGAGGACAAGAAAATCAGCCCTTTCCAGTGATGGATGTTCTTGAAAAGCAGTTTATTTTTTCATAGGTGGTTCACTTGTTTTCTTCACAGAAGTGTTTTGGCTGTCTATCAAATATTAACAGAGAGTGATTGTTGGGGAGAGGGGCGTTTGCCGTGCACCGCCAGGGCAGGGGCAGTCACACCTCCCATGTGTGCTGACACCAACACCCAGCCTGGCCATGGCCAGCTTGTCTTTGAAGGAGGAGAAAAGGAGGTGTAATTGTATTTTTCTCTGCTTCCTTGATTTCCCTCAGATGACCTAAACTTTTCCTTTCCTGATAGAAGGAGGTAAAAATACTGCTCACACTTCAGGGATTCATCCGTCCTAAGCATAATCCTTGTGTTGCTAATTAGAGTGTCAGTGGCTCCTTTGGTAATAAAACCCTATCATTCATCTTTCTCTTTTATTTATGGGAATGATTTGTTTCATTTTCCACTGGAAGTTGAAAATTATCCTAATGTAATATTATAAGTGAATTGGTGCTAGGGATCTTTCTATAGAAGTTATTTCCAAAGATTTTAATGAGAGATTAGAACATTAAGAGCTGGATTATTGTTTTTTCCTTCTATAGGTGATCTTTCACCTGTATGTTTTCAATAGCTCTTCCTGTGAGACATTCTATGTCCAAGTTTGTCTTGACTTTGAACCAAACTAGACTCCTAACCACAAAGCATATGAAATTAAGTATAAACACACACAGTGTATGTCTGTTAACAGCACTGACATCTGTGGTGAAATGAGAAAAAATAAAACCAACAGACAGGTAGGTGACCTGTCACTACTTACAGCTACCCACCTAAATTCAAGGATATACATTATACTACCCCTGATAAATACCCCTTAAAACACAAATGGCAAAAATCTCCCATCCTTATGGAGAAAAACCAGACTTCTTCATCTTCACTGAGCCTCACCTGCTCTCTTTTGAATCCAGAAAAATACTAACCCAAAGCCTCCCACAAAGTCCAAGAGCCAAAATGTGTCCATGCTGAATGCTGAGTTGTCTATGTGAAAATGATATTGCATGACTATAAAAGAAGCTGTTTGTTGCTCAGTACCTTTGGGATAGGTAGATATCTTAACACATAGTTTTTCAGTTAAATGGCTTTATTTTCTCTTCTAGGTGTGTATTTTTATTGCAATTGCTATATGCTCATTTATAAAAGATATTATTTTAATCCATTTGATTGGTGTCTCATGGGTTTCATGTCAATGGTATCTATTATTTTTTGATAATACTGCATTTCAATGGTTTATTTAGTGACCTTAAGAGAGAATATACCAGGTGGGCACGTTCACTGCTGCCTCCATATGCAAATGTCTACATCTGGGATGCTAGTGGTACACTAAGTGGTGCTGCACATTTCATGAATTTCAGTAAAGTGAAAAAGTGTATTTTTCATGCTCCCATGATCATCAGTGCTTCAAAACTTTGCTTCCAGAACTACTGATGCAGAAGCCATGCAGATTCAGGCAGCAGTGAGGGATGTGCTTTTCCTTGCCTGCAATAAGTTGGCTTGGAAAACAGGTGAAAAATAATCCCATTGAAAAATATTAGTGAGAGGCCTTGTGGCTGATGTTTTCTAATGTTTCAGCTTGGAATTATGTTTTAGTCTAAAAGCTGGAGTATTTCTAGGACTGCACTGAGAAACATCCCATGTTCTCATATTTCAGACATGACAGATTGTATCTTTTTAAGTAATTGTAATAGTTTGGAAAATACTATTAAAATCAATTCCTCCTCCCTACAGAATTAATCACAGGTGGTTGTTTAATACATGGAAATCTTCAGGACTAGAAATAGATGTCTTTGTGTGATTTCTGCTGTGTCTCCCTGCCTGATGAGAAAAGCTTAATGTTGTAATACATTATAAGATTTTTTTCTATATATAACTTTGTTAGAAGTAATCAGATTGATTTCATAAGACTGGAGAGAAAGGCTGTTGAAGAGATTGTAACTGAGCATGAACTACCTTTAAAAGGTCCTGTATATTGGCTGCTACCACATTGCATTATAATAATTTTATTATTACCATATTTTCTTTTGCTTTTTGACATTCAGCTCTATAACTCTGTCAGCCTTACTTTTGATTTTATTTTACTTTTAAATCAACAATGATGGACATAGCAATATGTTATAAATATTAAACTTTTGTGGGAGTCTAGCAATAAGACTGATCACAGCTTTAAATAATATTAACAAGAACTGTTGCTACAGATGCTGCTGTGTTGGAGTAGTTCTGTAATAAGGGCAGAAGAGGCAACTCTCTTGTACTCTATTCCCAACACTGATGATGCTTTGTGAAAAGTTTAGCAAGAAAAATGAACTTTACATGACTAGTCTTCCAAATCTGTAAAATTATTATAATTGCAATTCCAGTCTCCAGAAGATCTCAAAAGATGGAAATATCTTGGGACTTCTGAATGAAAAGCTCGGGGAAAAAAAGCCCTTTTTTTACTGGCTGCTTGCCTTAAAAAAACAGGATCTTTATTTCAGGAACTAATTGCTTTGCTTACTGCTTTGTTTATTTTGGAGGATCTATCTGAGATATAGGGGTGCAACTGCTTTTTAGCAAAGTGAAAAAAAATAATTGCTCTGCTAATGCATTCAGGGGAATTGAAGTGGATAACTTTTTCTGCTGGTGTGCTGCTAGACTTTGCAATAAAAACAGTATGCTCTTCAATGATTTTAAGGGGTCAGTGAAATGATTTTGCCATTGCACATTGAAATATAGCAGTGCATTATCCCTTCTCATTATACCTCCTTTTATTTCAAGCCTGCATCTAGAGGGATGAAGGATGAGAGTGTAGTAGCCAGAATGCAAAAAATTGCCTAAATTTTGGAGTAGATGTCTTAGTTATGTAGATTAGATCTCTGTATGGACTGTGACAATGCAAGAGGATGACTCTTATGTCATTCTAATTTTTCAGCATAAAACCTCAACACTGACTGGCAAAGCTGAAGTACTCATAGTCTTTATGTTATAAATACTGAAATTGTGGTATTCAAATGCCAAAGAAAGGAAATCAAGTGCAGGACTAGTTGTCAATTGACAACTGGAAAATCTAAAAAGTTAAGCAATCATCTTTCAATTGTATTGCATACTTGAACATCAGCTGTTACTTCATTAGATGGAATTCATTTTGTTTCACTAGCAATAGATGCTTTCAGCAGAAGCTCAATGGAAACTTCTAATTCATGTTACCAATAGTTCCTGAAAAGATAATTCAGTCTAGACTTTGGTGCAGTTTTAATTGGATTCCATGGATTTTAGATAAGCCTATGGCTGGAAGCCTAATTCTAAGAACCCTTAAGGAGCAGGAAATGGTAACTTTTATTTCAACACCTGCTAAAGAATGGCCATGGAAATGTCTGAAATTCCACAGGTATCTGGCTGTAAAAATCCAAAGAAATCCAGCTGTGTCCTCATTTTGTGTTGTTTCCAAACATTTGGCAGTCCACATGAGGATTTTCTGAGACATCTCTTGTCCACCTCATTGCTTGCTTTGCCTTAGTGCTGACTTCAAATTCACGTCTTGAGATGAAAACAGAGATGAAAGACATTTGTGGTAACTTACTCTGTGACTTTATTCAGCCTCTAGTAAACCCCCTCCAGGGAGGGAATGGCGCTTATTCTACCAGGTAGCAGGTCGACTGCTATTTCTTAGCCACTTTCGCTGTAGATGAAACCTTCTAGGTTTTCCACACACTACCAGTGCTTATCTCCTCTAATATATAAGGGCACGGTTATCCAGAGTGGAGAATGTATTTTGCAGCAGATGAACAGTGAGTTGCTGTGAGGGACTCTGCTATCTGATGGTGAGAATGCTGGATGAGGATCCATGAGATTTGTCATCTATTCCCTGCTCTGCCTTGTGCCTGTGGAATGACCTTCAGCAAGTCACTGTCTCTCTTTTGTCTCAGCTATAGTTTTACCTGCTAAGATGTGATAATGAAACACTTTTTTTATGAACTGCTAGGTGCTGATGAATAGCACTGATGAAAAGTACTGTACAAAAGCTAAGTGGTATTGAATATGTGATTGCACTTGGCTTCATTGAATTATGAATGATAATACAGATACTGACCAGGAGGAAGTTTTAATGATTCATTAGATATTATACAATTACCAAATTTTCTGTTTGTCTACCTTTATGAATTTTAAAAATAATGCTTCATAGATTGCACTGATTTTGCTTTCTGCTGCAATCTTACAGAGAAGCTAAAATCTTGGGATCTGTTGGCATTTATTTTGTTTGCTGACCTTGGGAGGGAATGGAGCTCAAGATGCCTATTTGTATTAGCTAATTTAAGATTAGTTAAACATAGTAGGCTGAGGAGTCTGGAAGACTTGTATTCAGTGCAATTTATTGTGCTTGTTCAAACATAAGACATAGAGTTTCCTCCAGCTGTGACCCATCTGCTGTCCTGAGTTAGTGGGAACCCAGTGCTGTACCTGAGATGCTGTGTGGAACACCCTTGCTTAGGAATGGTAGGCAGATTTAATACACTCTTCTGCTTCTGTGTGGTCATGCCTGCTACTAGACACAAGTAACAGGGAGGTGGCTTATATGATTTGCCAGAAATCTGTGCTGAATTACATTTAGCTAAGATTTAGAGGAATATTTTAAGTCTCTTAGCAGACCAAGAAGCCCAAGGATGCTTCATGCCACTTAACAAAAAGTTTGCTACTTATCTCAAAGGGGTTTTGTTTTTAAAAGGCTTTGTCCTGATGCAGTGCTTTTCTGGCTTCTAACTTAATTTCATCCTGAGGTTCTCAGCTGGGGTTATATTGAGGCTCCTGTTCCTCCTATCACTTTCTGAAGGATTAGTAAACTCAGCCCTAAAATACCAACTACCTGTTAGTGTTTCTCAATACTAACATATATATTTTCAGTAGTAAAGAACTTGGTTATTTCATTTGTGGGATTTTTTCAGAAACGCAGCAAACAAAAACTCCATGTGTACTTCTTTGGTGTAAAATTTGCAGTGTTATTTTTACTTGCTGAATTATGATGTTAATATCACCATTCAATTTTGTTAAAAACCAGTGTTTATAGGTCTGTATTTCTTTGGAGTTGACACCTTGAACTCTCAGATCCTACCTCTTGACTGGGTGGTCAGCAGCATAACTTAAATGGATAGCTTTTAGATAGGATACATGGACAAATCATCAGAGTATCCCCAAAAAAAAGTCCAATAGCTTTGGAAGTCATAAACTTGACTAAAAAAAGATATATTCAAAAGCTCGAATCAAAAGGAAGTGACCAGAGTCCATCTGTTCTCAGTGGCAGGTAAACATCTATCACTCACATGTTTTAATATCAACTTTCCATCTTAGAAATTGAGGCTGTCCTAGGGGATCTGTATATTAGTGTTTCTGTCATAGAAAAGATGAACTTGCTTCCATAGTTATGCAGTGTGCTGCAAGAACTGAAGAGAGACATTTGATATAATAAAAATAGCCAACCAATAAAACATGAGGCTCTGTTAATGTTGGCTCAACCATCAGAAACATAAATCGTGCTCCTCTGTCTCTATGTTTGAAAGGTGAGGTTTAAAGATCCTTCCTACCTATGGCTAAATGATGAAAATTACCAAGATAAAGGACTGTCTCATTTCCTGTCTCTCAGGCTTGGAGAATCCTTACAACACAAAAGGAATTTTTATACCATTACCGCTGTTTCAAGTTTTGTCTCTATTATGAAAAAAACCCAAAACAAGCACTCACCCCCCTCCAATTTGTTCTTCAAAGCCTAAAGGCATGAAATTTGTTCCCTAAGTTTATGGCCCATCAATGTGCAAAGATAAAATTGTCTCCCCTAAAAAGTCTAGCCTTAGGAGAGGGAATTCAGAAAATGACTGACAGCTGAACAGCTAATTCCCTTGGCCTCCTCTCAGCTTTTGTCGTTAGAGTTTAATTTCCTATTTTTGGAAATATTCATTCAGAAGCTGCACTCCTTTACTTCTTTACTTCTCCATAAAAATTCTTATTTGCTTTGCTAAGCCAGCCATTGAACTTCATAACAAGTAAGAATACAAAATCCAAAAAGTAGAGAGTGACTCATCCTCAGCTGAGTTACAGACTTGAAGGCATTGCTAAATGGTATTTTTTTAACCATTAGTGTCCAAGCTTGGGATGCCATTGAACACTGAAATTGTTCCTTTAGACACTAAAAAAGAGATGAAGATCCCTTTCCCCAAGGGTTGGAAAACTAATACACTGATTAAGTATGATCTTGAGAATTATTGGCAGTAAGGATACTTTTAAGGAAGAGTGATTTTTAATATCATTTCTCATTTTGCTACATGATTTGCTACAGGCCTCTCTCACATCTTATTTGGTGATGCTGTATAAATTTTAAGTCACATACATTCTGCTTTCTGCTGTTTAGATTTGTGAATATGTTTAGAGCCTATACTAATTTTGTGGAAAGGATAAAAAGAAGAGCTATTTGGATTATTTGAAATCCTTCAGCTTGCACATAATTTCTATTACATGAGCTATGGCTTCCAGAGAGACTCTCCCAGACAAAAATGTAGTAAATGCATATAAATATATTTATATCTACATGTATCTATATTGTACCAGATAACTATTGTGTTCATTAGGATTCCATTTAGGTCTTTGCTGTAATAAATTTACAGGCACACATGACTTTTTAAGGGTTTCATAGATGTGCCTGTGTCACAGCACTGTGAGCCCTGGTGTTCGCTGTCTCCATCTCAAGGGCAGAGCATGGGGCTGCTCCTGCAGTCCTCACTCTGCAAACCTCTCACCTTGATGCCAGAGCATTTCTGTGACATTGAATATGTGGATTCACACCAGGAAAGTCGTATTTGCCTGTAGGTCACCTTCCTTCTGGTCCTTTTCCAAGGGTGGGGGGGGAACTGGAGCCAAATTAAGTCGAGCATTAGCCAGCACACAGACTAATTTTCTGTTATGACATTGAGAAGTTCTATTTCTTTAGCCTCTTGCTTCAAGCTGGGAACATTTTATGAAATAGTTATATTTTTCTCTAGAACCTCTTCTGTTTACTTTTCACTCCCAAACTGGTGTTATAAGGAGCTGAACTTACATCCAGCACAATTTCCCTACCTCAACAGAAGAGATGTCCTTGGAGCAGAGTGCAGCAAAGAAAATCTTTTCACTTTATTATTTAAAAAAGCAAAGCTGATATCTTGATTAAAATATCCCTGTAATAATAATTAATTTCTTTAATAACTTTTCCCCCAAGGCCTGCCTGGTTTCTCTGCTCCTTTTTCACCCGATGTCTTACCTGTAGGTATGGGCACGATGCACCTTGTGGTGCAGCTGCAGTGCAGATGACATGACTGCTCTTACAGTCCTGTTACCATGAGGCAGCTGCCAGTTCCAATTAACCTCTGAGAGATAAGAACTCAAATTAACACAAGCTGACAGATACCTGGTAACAGGAGGAGGACGATGATTTGGGTTTCTGTGTTGTTAGGTTATGACCCAGCATGTATTACTGAATGATGTGGCTCACAGAGGCCATGTGTGATGACACAGCCTCAGGAGGTACCTGTGCAGGGTTCACCATGGTGTGGCATGAGAGCAAGAGTGACCAGAGCCTCCACTGGTCCTCCACCTCCACTGGGGTAGCCAGGAAGGGCTTGAAGGCTATGTGTGTGCAGGAACAGGTTATGCCAAGTGGTCTTTGGAAGAAGGACAGTGCTATCATCACCTGGACGGTGGTTAGATGTTGCTGTGAGTCTCCAATCAGTTGGAAACTTCTTGGAACCTGGTTATAGTCTTCTGTATTGTTGTGTTGTTCTTAAAATCTCTTCCTCTCTCAAGAATTGTGTTATTAGAGAAAAATTTAATTTCCTAGCAGAGGGTAGAAATGCAAATATTCACAGTGGTCAGTCCCAGGTATTTCCACATGGGAGAATGGACGTGGTTCTTTCACAAAGGTTAATGAACCAGCCAGAGTCAATGCTATTTAAGATTTGGTTTCAGTAAACAAAGAATCTTTCTTTCAAAAATAATACCATCATAAGAAACTGTTACTGGATTGGGAAATGCTGATTTGATCCAGTTAAAATCAGCTAAAAGTGAAAAAGACAAATAGTTCTGTCACTGAAATTAACATCTACTTGAAAACAAACTTTGCTGAATTTAGAGATATACTAATAAAATTCAAAGAACTACAAAGACCAGAAGAATACAGGGTACAGGCAAGAACTATTTGTCAGTGATGTAAAGTCTATCTGAAATTTCTGTTTCCAGAAGAGGAAAAAGAATAGTCAAGGGCTACAGATCCAACCAGAAATGTAATTGGAAAAAAAGAAAAAAAACCAAACCAAAAACAACCTAGAAAGCCTGAGATAATTTTATTCAAAGAAATCTGTGTTTTGTCGTTCAGAAGGTTTAGAAATAAATTGAGAGTTTCTAGTAATCAGCTGAATTTGACATGCAAAAGAAAGTACAACAGAAAGAAGATTTTTTTCAGGCACAGAAACAAGAAGACTAAGGAAAGAAGAGAGGCTTAGGGAAGAAGTTCAAGAAGCTGAGCATCCTCCCCCAGTCAGCCATAGACCCCCCATCCCTCACATGCACCACATCACAATTCTCCTGACACTCCTTGTACCAAAATGTCTCAACACAGAATGGGGAGAGAAAAGAAGCCTGAATTATAAGGTTACCAAACTGGGCTTTCTCATCATACCCCCACGTTTAAATTTCATTCTCTAAATGTATTGTTAGTACATACTTGGTAAAGGAATAATTGAAGCTAAAGGAAAATACTGGCTGGAGTGAACAAATGAAAAAGTGGATGTAGACAAATGTAGGCTGAAAATAAGAAGGTGACTGCAACAGCAGTGACAGTCTTGCAGCCTTTCTCCCCCTGTTTGTATTAAAGCCTGACTAACTTGAGCTGGAAATGCAGTTTTTAAAGTGGATTACACGGTGTGGCTGTTAACCACAGCAAGGCACAGACTCGTGACCCAGACTGCTCCTTCCCCAGTTCTGCAGCAGAGCCTTATCTGGCAGTAAAAGTGCAAGCCCCTAATATTGATTTTTGACTAACTGATAATCAGAATGAAACTGGAAAATGAGCTGATTGATATCTGACGTGCACCCAAATATCCCACTAAAGTGAGCTAAGCTTCTTAAAGTTGACATAGATATTATAGGAGGATGTTTGGTTCTTGCAGCAGTTCCCTGTGCAGAATATGAAGAGGAAATGAGTTTTGAGATGCTCTGTCACCAGATCTAGCTTGTTTCACCTTCCAGCAAGTCTAAGGCCTTCTGCATCCAAATTATGTATTCCTTACTCAGTTTTCTCTTTGCTTTAAAGACCCATGATATCCATTATCATATTGAATAACTGGACTTGCAATTTTGTCTTTATACTTTTGGCTATTTAGGAAAAAATATAGCAAACCTCTATGTGAAAACAAAGGATTTGAAGAGTTTTTCATCCTCTTCATGTAAAAGCATACACTTCACTTGTACAAAAACATTTATTTTCAGTACAAGCTCTGGATCACCAAAAGGACAGATAGTAAGTGTTATTATTTCCTTCAATCTTTTGAAATTTTTTTTCTCCACTGTCAGTTGTTTTCTTCTAAAAAAGAAAAGCCCAAGCAAACCAAGCAGTCCCAGCTTGAGTCATATGTGCTCCTTCCAGCAGGAAACAGAATTATGACATTGCATATCCAGCTTTTGGTCATGGCCTCTGCTTTTGAGACATTCCTTCTGTGAACTCTGTAATGCTACCATGCTAATAGCTAGATAAACTACAAAATCCTTTTGGAAATCTGCCATCTCTCCTGCAAAATGTTATCTTTTCCAGTTTTCAGGGATAAGCAGTTATGTGTCTTGTTCACTAGACTTTTTTTAAATCATGTTTTTGGAGCACAAAGCCATCTACTGAAATAAGACAGTAACGTAACCTTCAGGGAGATGTATTTCCTTAGTCTGTAGAGGTTCTGTGTAATGGCACCCTTAATTCAGGTGGGACCACTTTGTGTTTCACCAAACAGAATTTACTTTGTATATACATCAGAAAGTGACACTGTTTAGATAGAAAAATGTTATTGAATAACAGTCCCTAAAGGTTCTAGTGTCCAGTCCATAGCAGTTTTACTTGATCTCCATATGAAGTTTTCTTTCTATATGAATTCAAAATTTTTCCATTTTAAAGCCATGTGTTATGCTCCTATATTTTTACAATATTTTATATGAAGGAAATAATAATTTTTGCCTGGAGATAGTTTGTTGATAGGACCTCTGAAAATGAGATATTCAGGTCTGCCAAAAAAACATTGCTGGAATTACAGCAATGTAAAAATGGGAATTGATTAATTCTGTAATTTAGTTATGTTCAAATGGTTTCTATAGACACAAAGAAATTGAGTGCACAGGCCCAGATTTAATTCTTATAAAACCAAACCCTAATTCAACAAAGCACAAACCCAGTGTACTGTTTCAGTCCTCAATGCTTTGCCTCTAACCCCACTGGGTGTATCCTCTGGTAGTCTCTGATCATCTTTTCTGGGCCAAAACTGAAGGTCTGGTTATTTTCTCATCCTCCTTGATCAGTCTTGATATCAACAGGTACTCATTCCTTTCTTTTTTTTCTTTTTAAGGTTCATTCCACTTATGAATGTGTTCACCTGATGAGTCTATGTGCAATATCTTACTAGCCACACTTGCCAGAGACCTAAGATCAGCTGCACAATAGCATAAAATGCATGGAGACCAGAGGGAAATGGTGTTTAATTGACTACAGTCAATCAGATCTGAATAGTTACCTGGGATTTGTTCAAGTTGTATAAAAAGTTCCTGAAGTTCCAGAGGGATGAGAAGTTTCTATTAAAAAAATCAGATAAGGACAGAGGAAACTGATTGTCTAAATACAGCAAAGGAAATTGATGAATAACTCAGCTTGGAAGTAATTGATTTTATAATTCTCATTTTACTGGCAGTTCAAATGACCTAGTGAAGTTAGAACAACTACAGCCCCTCAGTTAAGCTTAGAGCTAACTTTAGTTACAGGAATCTGCTTTTAATCATGATCAACTTGTTAGTCATCATCATACAGTGCAGACCAATTTCCAGTTCTGGAAGATCGCTGTAGTCAGTTCATAAATACCTGCATTTGTCAGAGAAACTGAATATCAGATAATATCTGAAGTGGTGAAGACTAAAAATTAACATCTTCATCACTTCTGACAGCATCTGGCATTTAGTAACAGCTACTAATACTTTTAAAATGTAGGGACTATCAGCAGCAAAAAATGCTCTAAGTGCATGTAATTTTAGTGCTGTGTTTTGTACTGAAACACAACTTCAGCTCAAAGCACGACTACCGCTAACAATCTTGTGTATCATTAGAAACTTTAAAAAAGTGTTGAAACAGATAATTTACACATGAATGATCGTTACAAAGGAATTAATTTCAATATTTTTAATGGACAGCGTTAGAATTTTTTCAATTATAGGTAAGTTGTTAGGCATTAGAAATGACTGATTTTTGTCTAGTTTTGATGAAATGAAGTAAGTCAGCTCCTGTCCATGCCTAATGTTTCCTTTATGTATCATTTAGAAAGTGCTGAATGTTTTTGGTGGGGACCCTTTCTATACCCAGTAGACAGGAGTTTTCAAACAGTTGAGGGCTATCTTGCACAGAGATTGATTGAGCTAATTATTTTTTAAATGTGCCTTTGTACATATTTTTTCACAACTATTTTTCTTCCCATTAGGCCATATGCATATGTTGTATGTCTTGTTTTCTAAGTCATCCTTATCTCAGCTATTCTGTTCTCCTTGCCTGTTTGGCTTCCTCTGACTTTTGTCCTAGGACACTGCAAATCAAACATGTTTTCCTTTGAGTCTGATATTCCAGTTTCCACAGCTTCCAGTAAAGGGAGATGAAGTTTGATGGCAGTATTGTGTAATCTACTGCATGCCAGGAATATCTTACATACAGTTCTTTAGAAGGACGATCTGGTAATGCATGTCACCACACTGCTTTTTAAAGATGATTAATGGTCTTTTAAATGATTCCTCAGGTGAGCTGTAGATCTTCATTATCTTCTCCGAGGACATTGCATTAGATTTATTTGGAGAAAATGAAATTAGGGTCATGAACCTTTCTTGAAAAACTAATTTATATCTTCTGAATTATTGAGAAGCACTATACTCTAATGATGTGATATGGTTGTTGATATTATAAAGACAACTGTCAATAACATCCAGAAGATAACTGTTATTTCTTATTTAACAACTTGGGAAGTTGCTTCTGTCTTTAAAGCTATTTTTAATAGCTGCCGTTCCTACTTTGGTTTCATCTGGATACACTCAAATTTTATCTGACTACCCAATAATTAGCTGCTGTCAATCCAATCAGTGCTAGATTGGCTAAGCTATTTTTTCTAAAATGCAAAAGTTGTCACAACACTGCTTGACAATATTATGTCATGATGACGTTAGGTGCTTTGCCACCTCACCCACTGCATAATGGTTAATTTGAGCAATATTAAATGAATGATAGGATTTAGAATTTTGATGAGCCAGAATTTGCCTGAAGAAGTATTGCCACATAGAATATTTGTATATAGTTTATTTGGATGAAGAACATCACAAGAATTCTGTCATTTGCTATTGATACATTAAACCCTTCCAAGAAAAACACAACATCTAGATCTGAAAATAGAGGCTCTGGCCTATTTTGTGAGCTCCTCATTAGCTGACTGAGAGTTTATGCAGTGAAGAATCTTAGTGCTTGGGTTTTTGGTGCTCTATCACTATGTGTGGCCGTATATTTAATTCTGTCAGGGTTGTATGGAAAACTTTGCACAGCAGATGCCTTGTACCTCCATGATGTTTGGGAAGTGGGTGGTTTGCATGGAAGTACAATTCTTTCTTTAAAATTTTCTGCTGATCTTCAGTTTCTCCATGGTTTCCTGTTCTACAACTATTTAAACACCTCCAAAAAAACTGTGCTAGCTTTAAGTGGTCTTTAGTGGTCTTAAACATCCTCTGTGGTGCAAAGAGGTTTTGCCATTTGAACTGCAAACTTTTTAATACCCAATAAATATCTTTTAATGTATAACCGAGATTAAAGAGGGCTTTAGCTGTGGACTGCTGATTAAACTGACACGTTCTAGAATTTCTGTGCATCACCACTCAACAGTACAGCTCCAAGCACAAGGCAGCTGCTTGAAAAGAGTGGGTGTTTTGTAAAGCTCCAGTGATCCTACTCAAACTCAATGGCCTGGTCTCTGGTGATCCACAAGCACCCATGGAAGTCACTGGTGGACCCAGATTTAACCATGTTGCCTTCTCAGGCTGGGAACTCGAGCCTGTCACACACAGGCAGTGCACAGAACATCTTTCCTTTAGAGCCTGGCAGCTCAGGCTGTGTTCCATAAAGGGACTGTCAGCCCCACAATGGGCGTCATCGCACCAGCCTTTGGGCAAGGAGCTCCAGTGAGCGAGCACAATGTCTGCTTGAGGTAAAATGTTCTCAGCACAGTGGCTGTCAGAAGAATAACTGTTATCTCCCAGATTCTGGCAAGCACTTAAAGGTCAGAGTTTGGGTTTTCAGGGCCACAATGGTACCTTGCTAAGCTCAGAGTGTCCATAGCACTTTCAGCCAGCTCTCCATGAAGATGGCTTAATGCTCTTCACACATGTAGGATAAATCTACAGCCTCACTCCTGCACAAGCGTTTCAAGGCTTCTTCAGGGTTTGATCTAGGCCCCCTTCCTTTACCAGGGCACACATTTTCTATGAGATCCCCTACTAAAACAGCTGGAGCAGTGGAAGGTGGCATGGACTGTAAGCATGCTGGGGCCAGTTAGTATCTGTTCCTTTTGTTTGTGTATTTCTGTTTGGCTATCAAGTCCTCCAAAATATGAATATGAACTAATCCTTTCATCTTAGACATTTCTTTTAAAACCAAATACAATCTCTTACCCCAGATTATATCATTTGCTAATTAAGAAAGCTAGATGGAGTACTGCAAGAGTATGTATTTTAACCTGAAGTATTTCTAACAGCCCTTACAAAGGGAATTACTGTGGTGAATCACAGTACAGTGAAAAAGGCATTCTTTGTATCTCTGAAGAATAATTGTGGTACAACAAGTGCTGAGCAACTCCTCTGTATGTTGCTGGAGGTGTCATTGCCTGTGATTTAAAGCTCTAGACGAACTGTGCAGCCTTTGGCTAAGCAGCCTGGAAGCAATGGTTAAAATACCCTTCAACTGCACTATCACTTTCCTTTTTAAAAGTTAAAACAGGTCAGCAAAGGTGACAGAAAGTTCTTTTTTTGATTGCCTTCATTAAGCTTTTGTTTAAAAAAGAAGGGAGAAGGGACTGAAGCATACAGAAATCGCCTCAATAACCCTGCAGCAAACTGCCAGAAAGTTTTCCAAAGCTCTCATGCAATTGAACCTGGTGAAAGGAACCTACTCCCCTAGTCCTGCCCACAGCCCTCTTTAATAAAGTTGCTGGAGGTTAGGGTTTTTTTTTTTTTCTGAACACTTAATTGTGTAGGTCTCCCAACAAACTGGTGCCAGCCTGAGAGAATTGGAGCTGATGTTGATAGTGGAGAAGGGAAAAAGCCGAGCTGGAGGGAGGACGTTCAGGGGTGCGCGGGAGAGTGGGGACCAGCAGGCTCCAGTTTCCACTGCTGGCCAGAGTACAGAAGTCACCAGTTATGATTGGGTTACAGCTCATGACTATTTAGACTTGGACATGGACTTGAAGCCACTTCGTGTCAGTACAAAGGGAGGAATGTAACACTGTCTCTCCAGTGCCAGGGGGGAGAGATTTGTAGGTTGGTATGTGACCTTCACTGCTGGCCCATGCAGGTGCTGTTCAAAGGCTCTCCCCATTCAGCTCTTGATACTGATACTAGATTAAAAAGAGAGAATGAAAAAAGTCCTTGTTAAAAACTTTCCTCTCTGTTTTTTCCCTTTATCTCTGTGAACAAGTTGTCTTTTGATTTGCTTGGGTTTGTGGGTTTAGGAGGTTGTTTTCCTTTCAAGGACTTACTCTTGTACTATGTATTTTTTCCTTTAGCAAATAACATTTAACTCAGTGAAAGAAGATTTGTCTTGAGGCGATTATTAGGTATTAAAAAAAAAAAAGGTTTTCATTTGTGCCCATGCTGTCTCGTCATACTAGCTTTTTACATTTTAAATTTTAGCTCCTTACCTGTATTCCAGTGCATGTGTTAAAAGAATCAGAACAAGAAACAGAGAAGTATTCAAAGCCAGAAAATCAAATCAGCAGGGCAATTAAAACAATGACTGGTAATAATCTTACTGACTGGTGGTCAAGGAAGAGACCAGCACCCTCCCTAGTCTCTGGCACCATGTTCCAGATCAGTTGTGTTCCCTAAGAGCCCCACTGGTGTGTGCACTTGGGTGACTCACAGTGTTTAAGATGCCTTCAGAGATGATGTGTTTGTCAGGGACTGTGCCTCGCCATCCTGTAGTCAAAAGCAGAACAGACCAGCCTTCCTCACCTGCGAAGCAGACAGCACCCATCAGCAAAGACTTGGCTTAGCACAGATGTTCGGGACTAACTTTTGTACTGGAAAGATCTCAGGATTTCTGAGGAGCAGGAGTGTGCAGCAGAGCTAAGTTTATGTAAATGTCTTGTTCCAGTAAGCACTTAGGTCAAATTTCTTCTCACAGCCTTTTGGAAGGCTGCAGAACTATGATGCCCACTTTTAAAGACGGTTCTTTTCCTGTGTGCGTGCTGAAAGGACCAAATGTGTAGAACAGAGTTGCTCCTTCTGCTTCCAGATTCCCTCCCTGGAATGCTGTGCAACCGAGCAAGCCTGCCCAGCCTTAGCAGCAATTTTTCCTTAACCCTCATAGGGTTTTTCGATTGAAGTGGTTGGTATAATTAAAAAGCAGCTTGACTGCTGCTGAGTTTCTTTGTTTTATATTTACTGGAGAAAACCACTGGGCTGTTGATCTGTGAGTTTTATGTTATTATTTAATTACATTGAGGGAAGATCCAGCATTTTGGATAATTTATTTTGAGTGCTATATTTTCCAGGGCTTCGTTTAGTTCTCGTATTAATCCCTTTCCTTCACAGAAGTTTGCATATTGTTTTGGATTATTTATACTTCACTATGCTTCCAAATCCATTATTAATCACACAGGTATTGAAATACATTTCACAGATAATACTGGACATACTGCTGTATTGTTTGCTCACATAATAGTCATGCTTTCACTCGGCAGGTTTCTCATACATCAAATTATCATTAGATAAGAAAAAATGTTACAGTGAAGATTTGCCAACAACTTAATGCTGAATGCTCAAGCAAAACCCTGATGTTTCCCATTCCAGGTGATGACTCCTGGGGACAATAAATGAGCAGATGCTCTACTTAGATGAGAGCATATCACCTTCAGGGATGTGAACAGTGCAAGGTTCTGCTCAGTGGACCTAAAGGAAACCTCTTGTTCATTTTTTCTCCGGCAGCAGTCCAGATGACTAAACAAGAGAGATTTCTTTCATGGTTGCATTTTGGTCAGTATAAAAAGTATTTTAGTTTTGAGAGGTCCTGCAGCTATCAGTGTCTGTAAGCCTAAGAAGGTAGGGCTGGAAAGGACCATCTGGGTCATGGCATCCAATTTCTGGGTCATCCAGCCTCTAGAAACCCACGGGCTGCAGGCCACGCTTACCCAGGCTCCACTGCGTCATCGCAACCTCACAGCAAAACCCCAAAAACCTCAACTAAAAAGAGAGGAAAATCAAAGGAAAAAAACAAGAGTGATAGAGAGTTTTAGCAACAGTCTAGACCCTTGCAAGAGCATAAAATATTGGATAAAACTCCTTGATGATCCCAGCAGGCAGCCCTAGCCTACTGCACAGAGGAAGACAAACTTTTCTGTCCCATTTCTTTGCAGGCTTTTCCACTGAACTCTTGTATAAAAATGGCCCTGAGAATTTGAACAAGGGTATCACTCAAACCTTGGGACCCTGCTGAGAGCTGCAGCATTTTCCACCCTGTGTTTAGTCTCTGCCTACTGGCCACACCAAGGCCAGGTGTTTTAGAGCCAAAGGAGAGCACAGCTTTGCACACTGGAGACAGCAAATCCATGAACACATTTCCCTGCACTCTACAGAACAGGACTGTTCAGGGGAAAGGGGTGCAGATATGCTGTGCAACACAGAGCTTCGGGCTGGGTCCCTGAGACAGTTTTTCCACCCTCAGTGTGGCAGAAGTCTCAACATGGGTCCCTAGCTGTGGCACAACATGGCACTGGCCCTGGAGTCATTCTGAGTTGGCACTGGCTTAGGGAGCTTAAGTCTGGGCATAAATACAGTGCAGGGACCATGGAAGAGCACACAAAAATTGGAGTTCTCAGTGCTGTTCCCATGTCAGAGAAGAATCTTCAAATACCTCTCTTTTTCCATTTGCACATCTGTACTTGAGGGAGAGTAATTGCACTTTGACACAAAAGCATTTTTCTGGTCCTTGGATGGATGGTTAGTGCTGACATTAAGACATAAATCTGTTAAAACTGAGGATTGGTTAAATAAGTAAAATATTATTACAGAAACTCTCTTAGCTGTTCAAAATGACCTTTCTCCTTAAATTAGCAAAGTGAAAAAGGAATAATTGCTTTCTGTCTGCCCACAGAGTCAGGCACACACAAAATCCTCTAGGTTTATTAGACTTCACAACAGAGTGGAGGACATCCACTGTGTCATCCTCAGCAGTTCCTGCAGTCTCTGGCTCTTTTCAGCACAGTAAAAGGTTACTTTCTGCAGACAAACAGCAACAGTAATAATGTCTACATCACTCAAATGGAATCTCTTCTCTGTAATTCAGAGGAGTAGCAGCACAGGTTTATAGGATTTCCTTCCAGTGATCTCAAAGGACTCTGCAAGTGGAAAAAAAATCTCAAAATCCCCACCCAGTCACTGGGCCCCAGTGTGACTGTTTTGCAGGTGGCAAAGACATGTCACAAGCAAGAAGTGACTCATCAGATATACACATGAGAGTTGGGGCACAGCAAAGAGCAAAAGAAATTGACTCTGTTGCCTGCCTGTACTAAGAGCTGATCTTATAAAAATGAAAAAATGCATGAAGTAAAAGTAGGGATTTGCTTCTTATGCCATTTGAATTTAAGTCGTGTGTAAATGACTGTGTATTCTTCCTTTTAGTGTAACATTGGCTTTAATTTGGCTTAGCCTTTGGGAAGGATGTTTGACTGAATTAGAGAAGGAAGCTCAATGCACAGGTGACTCTACCAAAACCATTTTAAAGATTGGCTTAAGTTCAGTCCATTTTGAGGATTCATGAAATCTCTTTATATGGTGATATCTATAATTTATGTGCAATGTTTTTAATCTTTATCATTATATGATTGTAATATGTTAATGTGGTTGTTGTAGATTCATTTTTCTGCAGACAAGCACTACTGTGCATCCCAATTACAGCTGGGCCAGGGTAGCATTCTCTGACCCATCAGTGTTCTAGCTCAGAAAGGCCTTGAAAGCAGGAACTTCAACTTGCCTTTATGAGTTTCTTGGTCATAATTTTTCCTCCCAGAACTTTGTATGAACTTTCATTGTTTTACTTGCTGGTTCAAAAGCCTCTACACTGTCTGCTTTTAGACTGTTATTTCTGGGCCCAAAATAATGGGATTGCCCAGAAGCCCAGGGAATTTCTTGGGGTGGAACAATGTCTTCACTGGGTCTAGATGCAAAGCTCTCTGGGGACAGCACCACCTTCATATTTTGTCTGTTGAGCACCAGCTCACTGGGGACTTGGTCTGGGACAAGAGATTTTGCCAAAAGCCATTTGGGTACAAGACAGTTTTGAGCAAAAGAGCTCGAGAGTTTGCTTTTCCCGAAAGAAGGGAAAAGGCTGTAAAAGTCTGGAGGGAGAGGGTTGCTGGATTTTTTTTTTTTTTTAACAGCAGCATCATGACCCCTTCCATGTTTATGTGTCATTACTTCTGTCAAAACTTGAACTATCTCCTCTGTGTTCAGGTTTGGAACATCAAAAGGACCATAGAACAGTTTTCTTTGATGTTAAATTTTTCTGCTGATGCCGTCTGTGGTCAGGTAATACCACATGATTAATGTGAAAAGATTCAATTTGCTTATTTTCCCATGTTCACTAGCAAAGCAAAGATGCAATGCATCAGTGGGATATGAGATACAGTCAATCAAGAAAATCCTCCGTATTAGAAAACATAATTTTGGCTTTCCAAAAATCACCCCTGATGCATTTTCTTTGGGTTTTTTTTTGTTTTTTTATTTATTTTTTTTTAAATGTGTGAGTTTGCATAATTGCTTAATATTAAAGAGAGCGTGGTTTGGTCATTTAGTTAGTAAAATGAGGCCTTGAGACTGAGAAGAACAGGCTCCTCTCACTCAGCTCAGCTATTGGCCAGGACAAGCAAGTCACTTTGCCTTTTTATAAAGTAAGGATAATGGTTCCTCCATTGTAAAGATGTGAGATCTACTGCTGAAAAGCAGTACATGAGAGTTAGGTAATATTATTTCTGGCTCTCCTACAAATGTACTTAGTGTTCAGTTTTCCCATCTGTAATGTGGGGATGTTAGAACTAATCTACCTCCCAGGGTTGTTTTGCTTAATTCCATAAAGTACTTGAAAACCTCACATGGAAAGAGTTATAGGAGCACAAGGTTTCTTAATAAAGCTCATTCATGAGTAATGTAGTTTTGAAGTAAGTGACTTGAACCTTCACCCATAGTTGGAAACCAACATGAGCCAAGTCTTCTTTGTTGTTCAGCAAAGGTTGGTTGATCTTTTTTTTTCCCCCTTACATATTTAATTCTCATACAGCTTTACATCTCTGGTTTCTGGCTATGATTGAAAGCAGAAATTCCAAATACCACAAGAGAAGACTGGGGTTTTTTACTTTTTTCCCCTGACCCTTCCAGAAGCTGGAAGTTTTGAAACATATAAGAGTCTCCCCCACTATCCAGTTCTCAGTCCCCCCAGCATAGATAGGTGTCTGAAGTAGTCTTCTCTGAAAACTGAGACTCAGCCATCCAGACACAGCCTGTACCCTGCCCCCTTGCCACCTGCTCCCCACCTTGGAGGGGACAAGTGACTGAGGTGTGGCAGGGCAGCTCTGTGCAGAGCACTAGGTGCCTCATCAGCCCTGATCTGCCCTGCCTTCATACAAACTACATTCAGTCTCATCTGCTGCATGGTTGTTGTTGTTGATTGCTGCTCAGAGCATGGGGAGGCTCTTTAGAAGCGCTGCACAAATGCTGAGGCTGAGATGGTCTTTACGTCAAAGGGCTGTAAGAGAAAATTAGCCAAAACTCATTTATCTCCGTGTCAAAATTCCTCCTAACTGGGGAGGAAGCGAAGTTGGACCAGGCTGGAGGCTGCCAGGGAGCCTGGCCATCACACCGTGGGATGCATTACAAACCCGGATTTGCGGGATCTCTGCCTGCAAATAATCCACACTCGGAGTGCTCTGCACATATCATTTGATGTGTGTAACAGAGGGATGGTGCCAGGAGCACAGAAGCTAACTTGGAGCTTGGGGAAGTTTTCAATCGGTTTTGCCAGGGTTTCCCTCGGTGGGAAGGCAGGACGGCTTTCTCCTGCCCCCTCCTGGTGCAGCCCTCAAATGTGGCTCTGGAAGCGGTAGGCTGGAAAAATGGCACCTTCATTTTCCAGGGGATTTGCACCTGGCATATATGGCAAAGCTGGTCTGTTTTCATGGCGTGAAAAGGAAGCGTTATCATTATTTTTATTTTTTACTTCCTGGCATTGTAAATCCAGTTGAGCTCTATGAAACAAAACTAAAGCTGGATCTGGTCAATGCCAGTCGAGTGGAAAGCAAACGTTAGGGTATTTCAGGTGTGTGATCTAATGCCTTTCATCATTGCAGTACACTGCCTTGGGAAATAAGTTCTGTTTTTCTTTTTAAGCTGCTGTGATACTTAGCCAACCAAAAAATAATGTAGTGCAAATAATTTAAAGAAGATAAATAGGATTATGTAGTCCTCGACCAAATTCTTTATTCTTTACTCTAGGAGACAGCAGCAAAATTTCTCCTGAAGAGTCAAACTTGGCAGTGGGTGCAATGCTCCCATCCTGCACTTGAACGAAAGGCAGTCCCTGGGCACTGCACTCCATGGAGGAACAGGGCTGGGGCAGTGCCCAGACTCCTCCTGAGGTCTGCAGCACCACAGGCTGCACAGACCAATGCAATCTTAACTTTTGCCACGGGTACCCACCAGTAAAGCAGTAAATCGATTAATAGTAAGTCAAAATAGCTCCTGTATGGGATCATACTCACTCTTAAACTGTTCAGCCTTTTGGATTGAGCACAAGTGTGAATACAATTGAACACAAACTAAAACAGACTTGCCTAAAAGTGGGCATCCTAAGTCTAGGCTGTCATTCTCTCTTCATATCTGCATTAACTTATTTCACTTTGTAAAATGATTATTGTTCACAAAACCAGAAAAAGATTTTCAGGCCTTTTGGTTACCATATTTCAATATAAGTCTAAGATCTTCCTGTCTGTAGACTCAAAACTGTGTTCTGCTCTTGATGTAAGTTCTCTGGACATCAACATGTTTCTTAACAACAACAAAACAAAACAAAACAAAAAAAAAAAAAAGAAAAAAAAAAGAAAAAAAAAAGAAAAAATTCATAAACTTAGAGTTTTTTAATCACAGAAAAAGAACTGATCAGTTTCTCACTGTTTAGATAACTATCTGTTCCCTTATCCTGCCTAACATATGACTATTGAAGAGGTTGAGTCTTCTGAATTTTCTAAGAATTTGGAAACAGCTTTTATGTGTGTGTGTGTGTATGTATATATGTGTATATATATATAGATATATATATATAAAGTATCAGCCAGCTGTGATTGTGCTGTATTTTCAGAGGCTTTGTATTTCCTGGGAAGGTGTTGAACTTTGATTGTCCAAGATGTTGGAAGCACACTTTCTGCACAGCCATATCCCAAGCTAAGCTGAAGTTAGTGCTCAAGAGGGTGTTGTTTCTTCAATATATTTGTTTGAAAAGCACATCTTGCAGCACTAATAATACAGATTCGTCTCACTTAAAAATAATACCTTTTCTGTAATGTATTTTGGCTGAGGAGTTTCCATGTGAAGTGAAGCAACTCAGCTCCCTTTCTCTACAGAGCTGGAGAAAGGTGGGTAACACTTTGTGATGCTGATGAATGTGTAGCTGCAGCATTGGGCAGGGGGAGACACAGAAAACCACATCATTTCTGCTAAATGGACAGTATCAGAGACAGGACAAAGAGATAGGAGTTTCCTTTTTTTTTTTACTCATGTCCAGTATTCTTAAGGAGAAGGTCTGGCTGCACAAAGCTTTCTCTGTCTGAATATTGGTATTTAGGAAAATGTGCAGAGAGTAATTCCTTTTAATGAGTTTCTCTGGACTTTCCCATTGCAGCTTGTATCTGGCCAGTTTTTGAAGGGCTGTGACTCTGATCCATTTTGATACTATCTAAATCCATCAGTTTATCTCTTAAAGCTGAAATGCATAGAGAGGTCTGAGCAAAGCCACAAAAATTTTGGGAGGTGAGTCATTTGTTCACCACTCAAAAATTCTATTATGGGTGGACTTTTGAAGAAAATTTTCCATAAATTTATGTTTATATGCAACAGACCGCAAAGACAAAACAATTTCAAATTAAACAAAACAGTTTAGTCAGACTGATGAAAATAACTTTTTTTTTCCCCCCATAGTTCTTTCCATCAACAAACAGACGTGAACTTCACTTCAGGGCAGTGTGAATGTTTTTTCTCCCTTCAAGTTCACCTGGCAAACTGAAAAATTAGTTATTTGTACAAGCCTGGCTGTGAATCATCTTGACTCAGATGTGTCCCTGCTGGGGAGGACACGTTAGCCCCTGCCACCTTTGCGTGGTGCTTTGAATTTTCAAGTTTGCCATAATCCAGTTTGGCCTCAGATGACCTGAAAAATACCATTTCTCAAAAAGCACTTGAACTGCTACAGGGCTTCAGGGCAGGTGAGTACTGAGATAGGTATTAGATAACCAGAACCTCCATTTCTGATCTCAGACACTGGGATAACGAAAAGCAGGCTGATGTACCTTCTAGAGTAACTGAGCTAAAGAAGTTTTGTAACAGCACATAATGTAATGTTCAAATTTTCATTCTGTTAGACCTTCTGCACAACAGAGGTTCCATCTATCCTCATTACTTTTAACATCCTGACCATGACTTTTACTTGAACCATAGCACAGAAATGATAGCAGTAGGTGGAACCTCAGGAGGTAATGTAGTCCTGTCCCTCCCTAAGCAGAATCAGTGTGATAGAACAGAATAGACTATTCCAGTTGAAAGAGACCTAAAATGACCATCTAGTCCAGCTGCCTGACCAGTCTGGAGCTGATCCTTGTGGGTCCCTCCCAACTCAGAATATTTTGTGATCCTGTGACCAAAAGCTAAAGCCTGTTAAGGACATTGTCCAAATACCCCTTAAACACCGACAGGCTCAGGGCATCAACCACCTCTCTAGGAAGCCTGTTCCAGTGTTTGACCTCCCCCTTGGTAGAGAATGGCTTCATAATGTCCTTTCTAAACCTCCTCTTAGAATAGTTTTGAAGCATTCCCATGTATCCTATCACTGGATCTCAGGGAGAAGAGATCAGCACCTCTCTCTCTGCTTCCCTTCCTCAGGAAGCTTTACAGAGCTACGAGGTTGCACCTTACCTCCCTTTTCTCCAAGGAACTGAAAGTGTTTGTGTAAAGAAGTCTTAAAAACTTCAAGGTTTCTACAACTTCCCCAGAAAATTAGTCTGCAATGCTTAAAGCTACAAGCAATTATTTCTCTGTCTCACATTTGGGATTTTTTTTTTGTTTTTGTTTTTGTGGGGTTTTTTTGGTTGTTTTTTTTTTGGGGGTGGTTTTTTTCAGTTTCAAAAAATTTATTTTTAAAAATCCAACCTAGATGTACAGTTGTTAGAGTTGTAGTACCATCAGCATGTCCAGTGGCCAATTAGTCACTTTATTACTAATTTTTAGCTCACTTTCAAGTTTGGTTTTAAAATCTTTTCCTCTACTAGATTGCATTGTTCTACCAGACTAGAGGTAACTTTCTTGCAGACATCCAGAGATTCTGCACTCAGAGAGGACCATGCAGTCATCATATTTTCTCTCCCACATGTTATAGACTTTTATATTTTGTGCTGATACCCAATACTTTGCATCTGAATTAAGCATAGCTTTTATTTTGGCTAAAATATATTTTCTGGAAAAGCATCTAATTTTGATATGAATACATCAGGAAATGGATAATCAATCATTTCCTTTAGAAGTTTGTTGCAGTGGTTAATCGCTGTCACTGTTTGAAAAATTGTGACCGTTTTGAATTTCTGATTTCAACTTCCAGTTACCGGTTCTCATTATGCTTTTCTCTGCCAGATGTAAGAACCCTTTAGTATCCAGGATGTTCTTTTCTGCAAGTAACTACACAGTGTAATCAAGACATCACTCATCTTTTTCTTCACAGTAAACTCAGTAGATGGGTCTTTAAATCTCTCACAGTCAGGTGTCCCCTTCATTCATCAGGTCAGTCTAACACTTGTTCTTTCCTGCCATTTCAGTTGTTTATAGAGGTTGGTAAAAACTGGACCAGACTTCTGTGAGATGTTGCACTTTGAGAAGATAAAAACACATTACTGCTTGTTTGTGGGTATATGGATCATAGGGACAACCCGTCCTTTTTTATAGACTTTCTGGAATTAGTATTTTCAAGGGGTGTTACTTGCCCACTGTGATTCCCAAACTATTCTCCAGAATCACACCTTTCCAGGATCCTGGGTCCTATCAGGTTATTTTGCTCTCTGCCTTATAGCTCAGCTTTGTACTTGCCTGCATTTCGTTCAAATGGGCTCCCTCTAACAAGTGACCCAAAATACTCTCAGCATTAGTATTTTCTCCTCATAGTTATTTACCAGGCTGCTAATATTTGTGTCAGCCATCTGTCTATCAGTGCTGACTTTATATTCCCTTGCAGAGCATCAGTGAAAACGCTGAATAGCACCGAGTACACTTCAAAGCCCTGCGGAAAGCCAGTAAAGAATCCTCATTTGATGATGATCTGATTGACGCAGCTGGGTTTTGAGTTATGCTAAATAGCCATGTCTTAGCCATTTAACATAAGTTTCCTTCATGTTATATAGTGTTTATCTAGTAAGTATGTCATGCACTAAGTCTAAAGCCTCGAGAAAGCCTGCTACATCTGTACAGTTGGCTTTTTTTTTTGCAGGCAGAACATGAAACCAGTTTTATTTGAGCTATTTTCCATAAACCCACATTGACTGGCAGTAATTAAAATCTTGTTCTTTCATGTTTTAGCAGTTCAGTCCTGTCTCAGTTTTTCCACTCTTTTACGTGGGATTGATGTGAGGTTAGCTGCTCAATAACTCCCCTGTAATTGCACTTGGTTTCCTGTTCTCCCTCTCTCCCCTTTTCTCTCTTTATCTCTATCTCTCACTTTCTTTTTTTTTTTTCCCCCAGGTTACTACCCTGCTTCCAGTCACCTGGAATCCCTCTGATATTAAAATGTATTAAAAATTAACATTAGCAAGCCAGAGTTCTCCTCAGTCAAATATTTTAGGACCCCTGGGTGTTATTTATCCAGGCCTGCTGATTTAAAAATGTTTATCTCTACTGGATGATGTTTAACATCCTGCTTATTTCCTAATGGGCTGGAAAGTACTTATTCAACCTTGCTCTCATATAAACATCGTCGAGATATTACTTTTCAAAATACCAAATGGAAACATTTATTGAACAAGTCTGGCTTTTCGTATTGTTGTTCACAGTTCTACTGTATGCAATTCAAACACTCCTCAAAAAATCCTGCTCAGCATTGCCATGGGCTAGTTTTTCACAATCTTTTTATTTTCCAATATAAGTTTTTCTTCACTTCAGACAGTTGCTCTATTTTCCCCATTTGTTGAATATTTAAAACACTTTCAGTTTACCAGTGGAGTAGTTGAGCCAGTCTGTCCTTGATGATGCTGATGGACTGACTATTCTGAAAGAACTTCTGATTTCCATTCATGTTTTCCTCTCTGATTTCTTCCTCCCACTCACTGTTTTCTCATAATTTTCCTCAGCTGGAGGATATTAGCCATTGGGAAGTACCAGCTACAATTGTCTTAATTTTGTCCACTTTTAATTACCAGCTCTTAGGATAATGTTACTTGCCAGCTGTATGACTGCTACATTCTCTGTTAATCAGAATGAGTTGCAAAATGAGTAGTTGATGTTGGATGCAGTATCTTTTCCTGATGTAAATGTGTAAGCGCAGGTTGTCATCCCATCACTTCCTCACTCTCTTTTGGATGAACTGCATTGCACCCAGGATTAATGAGATCATTAAGATTTCTCCAGAAACATGGGTCAGGTTTGGGAATCATGCACTGGATTCAGGCCTGAACCTCACCTTCTCCAGAGGATAACAGACATCAGGCTTTGCTTTTCATTTTGGCCTTATCTCACATTTGGTTCATTCCTCTCTGCCTAAATTGCTCCATATTCTGATGCCTTCCTCAGGGCTCACTGCTGCAGATGGTGTATTTATATTAACTTAAAGATTGCATTCCATTCCATCTTTCAAATGAGATTAATATATTTTTCAGGCCATTGTGGTTACCCGACCTGACCTCCCATAAACGCAGCCTATAATTCTTCACCCGGATTCCAGCATCTGGTCCTATAACTCATACTTGAAACACGGCATGTCTTTTTTAGAAATGCATCTCGTGAACATTTAAAGCCTCTGTCATTTGGATATTTTTCCTTATTTAGTGTAAAATCCAGTCTCTTGATGATGTGTAAACATTGCACTACCTATGGCTGTTTATAAGTATGCAACAGTGTCATACTTCTAACTGTGTTTCCAACCCTGCCTTCTACCTACCTAAAATATTGCCCTTATTTTCTTCCAAGTTGATGTTGTTCTAGCCATGAAGATGGGATCTGGAAGTCACTGAGAGTTACAGATGCTTAATGAAAGATGCTTGATAAAAAACAAAATAATCCAATTATTTATGGTGTCAAACTTCTTAAACACATGTGCAGGAGTTGATTGTCTGTATCTCTGATTGCTATGTCTTACATTTCTGTAATGTCTTTCAAATGAGGATGGAGATACATCTGCTGGAATTAGGAGGGTATTGACATTTGCTCTGTGAAATGGACACACATTTTTGTATGTATGATTAGTGTCAGAAAACAGAAACTGGACTAGAGTGTTCAACATCTTTGCTAGTACTCTTGGGGTTTACACTTATTTTTTATTTCATTTAATTTCTTTTTCTCTGGTGAGATTTTACACTGAACCCTAATATACTCCTGCAGAATGGCATTCTCCAGGGCCTATTTGAAATTCTTGATCTTTTCTGCATCTGTTTAAATCCTGCGTTCATGCACGTACAGTACAAGGTCAACCCTTTTGTTTGTTATTTTTATGGAGTTTAAAGAAAGTCCAAATACCTGACCGAGGTACCTGTCTGGTGTAGCCTTGTGACAGTTGCAAAATCTTCAGGCTCAGAGAGTCACATGATTGTTTCTTGAAGAACAGAGGGAACCATAAAATCAGGGTTGAAGCTAACGGGTGGCTGGAGCTGGCTCCCCACCGATCAGGGTGTAGGAGGTGGTTTGAGAGTTGCCTGCTCAAAGGAAACCAGCCCAGAGTGTATTGCTGAGCCATGCTCCAAACAGAGCCCAGCGTACAGGGAGGTTAAGAGCTCACAAACAAACTACAAAGCTTAGCTCTTCCTTGGGTTTATCACCTCCAAATTCAATCTTACCCCACAGCATAGCTGACCAGCTTCAGAAGACCAAAGGGTATGGAAGTAAAGATGATCTGCTAAGAATATTTGGGGTTATTTCTGCAGAGTCTGGGACTGGCACTTTTCAACTCAATATTAAACTGAGACTTCAGTTCAGTGTTATTAGAGATGTCAAACTCCTAGGGGGTTGTTGCAGATCTCAAACACAAAGCTGGGCTGCCTGGTGTGCAACTGTCTGCGCTGCTAAAATCCCCAGAACTTGCTCATGAAAGGTTTAGCTTTGGAATGGCTACAGTTAGCCCTGAAATGATAATTACTTTCAAATTTTTATCTGCTTGGGTTTTTTTGTTTTTCCTCCCAAAAGATAAACTCCCTTCAGACGTTTGAAGGGATTTTGTTATATTTCTGCTACATTTTATTGGTGTGAATCTCTGGGGAGAGGCTGATGTCTAAAGGAAATTTATTATTAAGAACTAGCTATACTGTTTCCCAGCACTGAGCTTGTTACTGACACATCTTCATCTAAACTCTGTAATTGGTAATTATGTTTGTCTGACCTACATTCTTCTGCATAATTGTACTGAGATATGGTATCTTTCAATTCCTGAGTAAAAATGTCCACACCAGTTGTGAAGTGTTGCTGGGCAGAAGCTTTCACCCTCAAAAGGCAGTAGTATTTTTGTGGTGGAGGATGCATTTTTTTAAAATGTATGTAGCACTAGAATCCTATGGGGGTAAAAAGCAATGTTGAAATAAGTTAGATATAATGACATGATTTTTCAGAACCTAGGAAACTAATGGTCAATTAAGTCCCAGTGGAGGGTGTGTATTAGCTTCCTAATTTGTTTTGGATCCATGACTGGAATGTATACGCACATGCTATTCAGTCCAGAGCATTCATGTGAAAGATCCTTTGGGTAATTTAACAGCTACAAATGGAACTTCCATCTAAAATTGTTATTGTGTTGTGTTTCTGCACCAACTGAGCCTTCAGTAACAGATCTGATGATCAGGTTAGAAAATTCCCTCTCCTATTGATTTTATCATCAAAAGAAGGAAAATTCAAATTCCTTATAAGGTTCTTCAGTGAATAAAAAGCCATCCTTTCCACTTAACAAAAAAAAATTATTTCCCTTAAATAACATGGGAAATATCTCTCCTACTGCTTCACTTCAGAAGTTTTTCAACATTTTGCACCCATGAAGACTGAAGGAGCTAGTGGATTATTAGCATTTCTCAGTATGTGGACCAGATAATTTGACCAAAACCTTGTTTCTGAGCCTTTCACTCTCTGGCTTATTGACCCAAAAGTTTTTTCATCTGTTCCTTGGGGGCTGCTGAGAATTCTGATATTTTCTCCATCTGTTTCTCGAAATTTCCCTTGTGAGCACTCGGCGTGTTTCCCTGTTCCTTCCAGATGACCCTCTCTTGCTGTTCCCACTGGGTGTCATAAAGTCCATGACTCCTTCCAAGAAACGTTAAGGTGAGTCTCATTTTATTTATTGTGCTGAGTAATGCCATTAACACATTCCAAATTGATCCATCAAAGAACTCAGCCGGGAGAGCCTGCTCAGTGAGCAGCTTCAGGTCAAATATTTAGGTGGGGCAGTGCCTCTCACCTGAGCACTCTGGGAAGTTGTTATTGAAGTGTATCACCCAAAATACCCCTTTGGACTCCACTGGAGTTGCAGGTCTGCTCCATGAAGTCAACCAGCTGCTCCTTTTAGAGTACCCCTCTGAAATGTGAGCACAGCACAGGGAAATTGTTGTCCCACCGGATCATTCATCTGGAACAGACATTATTAACAAAGGGTGATAGACTTCCCATTGATTTGGGATGAAGGGATGTCCTTTTTATGAGTGTTTTGTTTTATCATGTTTTGAGCCCAATGCTGAGCCCCTGAGCACAGCCTGGCAGAGGCTGAATCTTGCTTTAGGGGAAGTGCACAATGTTGACACTTCCAATGCCTGCATTGAATGCAATCTCTTCATCTGAGGGAAACCAAAGGAGTAAAAAAAACCCAGAAACAGATCATTCCTTGTGATGTATTAGAAATATGAAAGCTGATGTCAGGAGCTTCTCATAAATTACTTATTTGTCCTCAAGCTGTCTGTGGGGGACAAGAGACAGTTATTTGTACTCTAAAAACCCAAAGAGATTAATTTAATAAAAAGTTATACTAAAACTATTTCTCCTTACATATTTTGCTAGGTGACTTTACTGAAACTCTGTTGTTCCTGTTGATCCTGTTCTCTTCCAGCTGTGCACCCACCTTGGTCTGCACATACCATAATGTTTCATGATCCACCATTTGGGAGAGGGGGGAGCAACCCTAACAGGAGTTCCAGCCACAGGAGTGCTGGGCAAGCTGGAAGCCTGGCACACGGGGGAGAATGGGAAGAACAAGTCCACAGAATGACAGTGTTCCTGGTTACCAGGGAAACAATCCTAAACTGGAGCTTTTTTTTTTCAATCAGAATATTTGTTTTCATTTGAAATATTTTGATAAGGGATTTTGGTTTTGATTTAAAGCTAATAATTTTCACAGGTATGTCTGTTTTTAAATTCTTAACCTTTTTTAAAAATCAGTATTTATAACATACAGATTTCATTTAGAAAAAATATGGGGAGCTAAGTCATCGTCATCTTTTCATAAACATCTAACCTTGTACACAACTTCATAGAAATGCAGAGATCATTGATGCAGCTGGAGGGACTTAGAGGGGTCCACTGGTACAGAACAGGATCAACCACACCTGAATTTCCCCCACCAGGTATTTGCTTAACATGCTTGCAGGGAAGCTCCCATTGTGGAGATTCCTCAGTCATCTTAGGCTTCCCTTCCCCCACAGTAAGTAAATTTTTTCTGATACCAATCTAATCTTTGTCACAATTTTAAAACATTTAAACACAAATGTTGACTTCACTCTGCAAAGCAATCTTTTGCATGTTTGCAGACCATTATGTATCCTCTGCCTCTTCCAAATACAGTAATGTCAACATTACTTTCCTGGTCAGAGGTCTATAAATCCATGACCTCTCATGCTTGTTCTCTTCATGCTCTGTATCTTTCTGCAAGTGTCATGCCCACAGCTCACATCAATGGTTTTATCCCAGCATGCACATTTCTGATTGCAGAAAGGATCCTACTTTTTAAGCAATATCTGCATCTTTTCCTTTGAGCTGAACAGATATCTCACTATATCCAAAACTGTGTGTTTAAACATATTTTACCCTTCATGCCTATATAACAACAATATTTTGACAATGTAATTCGTCAGTAGCATCCTCCTGTTAAGAGCTATCATCTATAATCTGAAGAAGTGATACAAATCTTAAGTACTCATAACCCTCTTGACTTGTTCATCGAAGATGATCTTACGTAGCCTTCACACCTGCCATTTCTCTGGCATTTTCCTCCACAGTATCCATTTGATGCTCATTAGGTTTTCAAGTTATTTTCCCAGCTTTTTAACTATGTGTGCAATCTTGTATTCTAAATAGGGTTGTTTATGCCCCATGTGTTTCAGTGAGTATTTTGGTAACAGTACACAAGCAGGCGATATATTTGTCCTACACATCTTTGTCCCAGCATTCTGCAGTTCCTTCCCACTCGTGCCTGAAAATTGGAGTACACTGGTTTTTTTCCTTCATCTCATCATTGTTGTTGTATTTTTTTTACCCTCTAGCATTTTTAGAACATAACATATTTTCATGTAAGTAGTGTTAATTATGTAACAGTAATTTATCTCAGATAAGATCTTTTATTTTTGTTTCAATTTGGCAATTAGAATGCAGAAAATTTCATGCTTTGAACTCTGCCTTTTATGTCAAGTTGTCTGCCCACAACTGATGAGTATAAGTATCTTATTTGCTTCAGAAAAGGAAGTGAAAAAAGTACCATCTGCAAATTTATTGGAAATTTAAATATCTTGGAGGTATGGCTGAAGAAATAGATCAGGGAGTAGTCAAAGCTGTTCTGACCACAGAGTACTTGAATTCAGCACCCTGAGAACCATTATCAAAGGGCATCAAGAATAAATGTAGATATTGCTTCAGACATAAGGTTAAAGCAACTGGCCAGTGTTTGATGCACAGAGAACTGCATGGGAGGGAACATAAATGAAGCTTTTTTGCTCAGGCATCACAATTTATTTGGGTTCTTTGAAGAGGTCAGCAAGCATATGGATAAGGGAGAGCCAATACATACAGGCTACCTGGATGTCTATTTATAATGCTTTTATGGGAGCTGAATAATGGTTGGAGAAGAGGAAGGACTGGTGCATGAATTGAAATAGCTTAAAATATGTAAAATAGCAGAGTAAATGGCAACTCTCAAAGTGGACTTCTACAGGGCTATGTAGAAATGTGAATGGCAAGTCTCACGGTTGAATACTACACAGATCTGTTTTAACCCCTGATCTTATAAGCATCCCTGGGTTCTAATTTAGTCAGTGCACCACTTGCTTGATCCAGGACTCTTGACTGAATGGTAAGTCTTACCTCACATGTCCTAAATATATAGCTTCCACATGAACTCTTTTAACATGACTTCATAAAGATGGTGTTTGTTAGGGAACAAAACGAATGGGGACTCAGTGCTCTACTGCTTCGTCAGGAAGCTCAAGTTCTAACTTCAGTATCAATTACAGCAGACAGTTTTGTGCTGGGTACACAGACAAATTTGATCCAATATTCTCTGGCTACCTTCCTGCAAATCTGGATGTTGATGTTGTGTCATCTTTAGGACATGGATGTTGTATTACCCTTAGGAGATCTTACTGTGTTGGCACAGAGCAAGCACACTAGGTTTCCCAGTAATACTAGGATGATCTGTAGTGCTCTGCTTTATTCTTTTAATCTTACAGAAAGCATCTCTAGATAGTCATCTATCTCTCACCATCCCTCAGAGTACCTTAGTGACAGAATTATCACAGTCACAGACCCTGATTTAGGAATTCTTTCCATGTTGGTAGAACACCCATGTTATCTATGCACTGCCATGGCACTGCTGTGCTATGGAGGATGTTACTCACCACACTGTATCTATTGCTGGCAGATTTGACTGTCCTCATCAAACCAATCAGCTGACAAATAGAATGTATTGCCTTGAACGTCAGAGTAGATTTTTCTAACTAGGTCTAGCTACTGAGCATATGCAGGAGCCAGAATAGCAGTTGCCTGCCTTTATTTCATCCTCCTCCTCTGACAAAGCTAAACTAGCTGATGCTCCCTACCCAACATGATCTTTCAGGCCTTTCAGCATCCTCTATTCAAACAACTCTAACTCTCATAAAGAGAAATTGTAACTTCAAGCCTGCTGGGAGCAGATGGTGGAGAGGAATTACCCAGGGTGGGAAGACCCTTGCACATATATGAATCAATAGATGTCACGCATTACCAAGAAATATAACCTCTAGATATCTTCAAATATGGACTTTTCTGACCTTGAACAACCACAGAACAGCATTCTCATGACACTCTAGGCTGTACATCTAGAAAGGAGTATAACTTCATCAGTGTCCACTAAAGCAGAGTCTTTTAAACAGTTACTTTGAAATGCTGGCATTGCTGGCTCTCTGCTGATCTGCAGCAGAGCTCCTTGGTGCACAGAAAGTCCTGATGACACAGAGCCCTAATGACCATCACTCCTACACCCAGGCAGTGGCGGATCTAGCTCAGCAGGGCAAAGTTTTCTTTTGGGACCTGAGTGTTTCAGAGAGGGGGACACTTCCCAGGGATACATGGGGCTGAGGGACATGAAAGCACCATAGTGCTGTGAGTAATGCATCTATTTGGTGTGTTTTCTTCACATGGCCAGGCTTAAGTCAGTCACCAGGTTTGGGCTGAGTGAAGAGCATTTCTACAGCAGGTACCAACACCTGTTTCTGCTTCCTATAGTTTTGTCCTTTTCTGCAGCATGGTGCACAGTCCATTTCCCAAGGACTGTGTGTTCCAAATCTTGTCCATTGTATCCACCTATATTAAGTGGCCAAATAACAGTTATCAGCATTACTAATCTGAGATCACCCACTCAGTTTCACCTACAAATGCCCATGAGTCACAGTGAACCACCTCCCACCCCCAACAGGCTGTGTCATTAATTTATCCTGTATTTGTCATCTTGCATGGTCCAGTTTTGAAGTTTTAGATCTTTGATGAGAAAGTTTAAATTGGGTTTTGAGAGCTAGTTTGTGATTAGAGCTGTCTAGGGCTGGGGGGAAGGTAAAGGAGAAATGTATTTCTTTGCTTGCTCGCCTTTCATATACTGCGGCAGTGACTGTAGAAACCTGGTCCTGATGACCCAGCTACCATGTTCCAATTCACTTTTTCCCCTCCCTTGAAGGATTGTAGCTCTTCAGCAAAAGGTAAATAACCCTTTTTCCTCTGACCCAGAAATACTTATATGAGTCATAATGTTCTAAATGTGCTTGTTGGTGTAAAACTACATGCTGATGTGAAATCCTTCTTTGGCTTTTCAAGGTTGTTTAAGAACAAAGTGGATTATAATTCTTCACAAATGTTTTACTTTATTGTCCTTAGAACTGGGGATGAAGGGACCTATATGTGGTTTTATTAACACAGAGCAAATATCTGACTGTTTACTTCCAGTCTTGTAGCTGCACCTTGATGAGGAAAAGAAGGGGAGATGAGGAAAGGAGACTGCAGAGATTTAAGCAATTCTGACAAGGACAGGAAAGAAATCAGTGCTTCTAGAGAATCTGTCTCCTAAATTTCTCTGTAGTGCCTCCTGGACCATCTGTAATTCCCACAGAGCAGGATCTTCAGAACTATTGGAGAGGCCACTGAGACTTGAAGTCTTTTATAATTTGTCTTCCTGAGCCAGAGATACCTCTCAAGTACCTAGGTGTTATTTAGAATAAGGTTATTCTGACTCGGATAAGCAAAGGGAACTCACCTTCTAGTGGACACAACACCATAGCTAAAACTTATCTTAAAACTTCAAGTTCCTTTAAACAAACTCTTTTGTGAGTGGAATTAAAGTAGGAGAGAAGGGGGCAGACCAAACTGAACAATTGCTGGGAATATGAAAATTATATAGGGCCAATAATGTGTTTATCATAAAGAAGAGCTGGCTAAAAGCTGTAGGAGGACAGTGACAGCTTGCCAGGTTTTCTTGTGGGCTTTTTTTTTTCTATCACTATTTTAAAGTTTCAGAAAAATTATCTGTTCTACAGAAATAATGCTTTGATGCACTTTAAAATATATGGTAGCTAGCATAGTTTCTTGCAGCTCTGGAGGTGTTGCTCTTTCTGTTTCTGGAGAAACTGTGACCCTGCAGGTCTCAGGTGAAACCCCTCTGTAAGTACAAATGCTCTGCCCCACGTGGGCTTTGCAGAGCTGGGAGATGCTTAGCTAGTTTTGCCAGCCTGGATCTGAACCTTGAGTGACTACAGGAGGGGAGGAGGGGAGTAGAGACACCAAATGGCTCTGTCATAATTATTCAGGAGGTATTTAAGGTAGTGCCATGGACTGTATTGCTTTGTGTTCCACGTTTGTAAGCAAAGCCATGGAAGACAAGAGTTCCTCATCCTGCTGTAGATCTAAACTGGAGTTGTGAGTACAGGTAAGCAAAGTGTGAGGCAGTCCTCAGTGCACCAAGATATCAGGACTAAAGAAACAATTGGATCAATGACACACCTCAAAAATTGCAGTCAACCATGTTAACATACATGAAGGTTTTAAAAGTCTGTACGTGCCTCTTTCTCTTGTATCAGAATCCATCTCACAGGCCATAAAATACTGTCAGAAACTTAAAAACAATAGCAAAGGGTGTGAAACAAACTAGAACTTGTTTCTGGATAAGAGCAAGAAAGAGACAATTCTGCTGATGTCCAAAGACCCTGTGATAGCCAGAAATCTCCATTGGAAAAAACTCACTAATGGCTCCTGGGAAGCAGATTATGGTCCAGAGTACAGAGAGGGAGAGGAATCAGCAGCAACCCTCCCAAAGAAGTTCTCTCCACATTCAAATATGGTTGTCAGCTTGAGATTTGGGTCTGTGCATGGATACCCTGACCATGAACCAGATTTATTAGTTGGGAAGAGAATGGTACAGGATGTTAATGATTTGTTACAGGCATGAAGCAGAGATGAAGGGATCCTGCTTCCTAATTCTTGTGCTGATTTTATAGTGAAGTGAATTGAAGAAAAGAAACACCGATCATGGAGACCCTTGAATTGTTCTTGCACCTGAAGGTGCAGGGATCTGGTTTTTGCTGCAGAAAAATGATCATTAGAAAAGATGTTTTTGAGCCAAGATCAAACAGAAGGGCTGTAAGCAGGAAGAGCAGTGTGATTTTTTTTTTTTTCCTTATAACTGTTTTTGTGCATACTGTAACAGCTGTACATTGGTGCCATCTACTGCCTGGCCTGGGGCTGTCCCTGCCTGGATCTCTGAGGGCATCACCAGAGACAGGTGTAGCAAAAGTGCAACAAAGGAAGAAAAAGCTTTACTCTGTTGATGCCCTGACATAACAAGAAAAATCCTACCTACCTGTCCTGATGAAAGCTGCAGTGATTTAAAGGGAACAGAGATGTTAACCAGTGATACAGCTCACTTGCCTTGGAGGTAGGACAGAAACCATGGGTGAGCATCTCTTTGGCCTGAAGGAAACATAAAGGAATCAGCTGGATTCCTTAGCTATGTTCACATACTATGGCAAAATAAGTCTCTTGTGATCCCATACAGATGCCAACAGCAGTGAGACACTCTGAGAGACAGGGGAGGAGATCCTGCAGCTTTCACAATGCCGATGGTATATGGCTTCTTCCCTGAGGTCAAAACAGAGGTTCATGTGGCATCTGTACCAGGAGACTGGCACTAGAGCATAGCCCCCAGCTCACACCCTGCAGCCACTGTGACTGTCACCAGCAGCAGGCTGCTGTACACTTCTGAAACTTCTCTTTGCATGCCAGGGCTTCTCTGTAGCCCATGTCTCTCTTTTAATGCCATTACCATAACCCACCCATAAAGCTTCCACGAAGCTGCTGTTCACAGTGGCTGTAAAAATAATATATGTAGGGGGTGTTTCCATCAGCTGGTCTGAGCTGCACAGCACAGTTCACATCATCACAGCTAACTCAGCTGAGGCTGCTCCAGGAGACTTTCTAGGAAAGGTGGGAGAATGATCAAATGTGAGGAATTGCTCAGGCTGGTAACAGTGCTCCCTTCAGGTAGGACAGCCACAGGGATCAGGAGCAGGACCTGGCATCCTTCCCTGGTAGAACAGGAATAGGGTTCATGTTCCTCTCAGTCCAAGGCATTTGTTGTTATTAGCCAACAAACTGACCATTTACAGGGCCCTTAGCACCACTGTGGTTAAGGATTTCATCAATACACTGTGCCCTCTTTGTCGGTGTGCTCTCCTCCTTTCACAGGCAACAGCAGCCGAGATTCCAGTCCCAGCTTTGTGACCAGCCACCAAGCCAGTGCCCAGGCAGCAAGAGCACAACCAGCAGCAGCAGAAAAATGCCATCTTCCAATAGACCTGCCCAGAGGAAAAGGGGGAAGAGTACTTGAAGACAGACATGGTGTTTGCCTGACTCACAGCTCAAGGTAAAGGATCATTTAATGACACAGGTGTCTGTTTACTTTGTGACAGAGATTGTCTCAAATATTTTCAATCTGTGGGTAAATGCTGACTTTTCTAACATGTCATTCTGAAGCCTCGTTTGATCAGTATGTTTACAAGGTAATCTCATAACCAAAGACTCTTTTAAGTGCTTGTGGAGTGCCTGAGTTCAGTAGGATCTGTCTTAGTTTTCTCTGCTTCAAATGAAAATCAATACCCATCATAAGTATCCCAAAGCCAGTTCCTATCCAAGGATAAAAACTTTTGTAGGTAAGAATGTATATATTTGTTATTATGGAAATTATACTTTAAAACTGTACAAATAAAAGGGGTTTCATTCTCTTCTTTTTCTTAATAATTCAGTTTTATACAAAGTGAACATAAACTCTTTCTGAGAACGTGAGAAAAAAGAACGAACATTTTCTCAGAGCTGCAAATCAGTGGAGACTGCCTTTCAGGAGAAGAAACTTGAGTTTCCCACTGGGAGCTGATCCCACATATGACTTTTAGGAAGACCAGCCATGGCCACCAACAGATACACCATCAGAGCCAAACATAAGCCTTCGGGGGAATGTGATCTGACAAGCAGCTGCCACTGCTGAAAACTTTCTTTGTAGACCCTGACATCTGGATTCCTCAGCTGCCAAGCTTGGCTTCCTCCAAGGTGCCGCAGGAGACACATCTCTGCAGCAGGTAGGAAACTGGGAGGATAAAGATCACAATTTGATGTGACTGGAAGTAGGAGATGAGCTTGGCTGGATGTAAGGCACTAATTTGTATGGCCTTTGCAACACCTTTTATTTTCTACAGATTTGTTCATGAGTTGGCAGTTCTATATGCATAAATTATTTTAGTAGAAGAAGGGAAAGGCGAAGAAGGGAATGGGAAGTCACACCAGAACTTTCAATCCATGTTTATATATTCAAAAGATTGACATAATTTGATGTGGCTTCAAACCAGAGCTCCAAATCCAGTGCCTTGTTACATCTAAAAGGATGTGCACATCAGTATTAAAGGTGTCAGGAGAACAAAATTAGATAGGACAAATGCAAATTTCACAAATGGGTGAAGGCTGAAAAAGTGGTGGTCTCTTCAACCCCCCTGAATACTGTGGTGATTGGAGACTCCCCTGAGCTCAACGTGGCAGTGTTCTGCTCCATGTCTGGAGCTGAGCTCCCTGCCAGTCTGCAGTGGTTTTGTTTGACACACAGACCATGAGCACTTCAATCCTTTATAAGGTGTGGGTGAGACCAAGCTGAGGCTTTTTCAGATACTGAGTAAGCCAAGGTTTCATTTCAAGAGGGGATCACTTGAGACCTGAATGGGGAGACAGGGTGAAGGGAAGTTCATGTTGCTACACTAGGTGTGACTGCAACGTCACAGTGAGAACAAGGTGTTTGTTTTCCCTGGCTTGCCAACTGCTAGCTGTACAGGGAAGGAGGAAAAGACCAAGATGAGTCACTCTCTGAAAGGAGGATTTATTACTCCTTCCTCTGAAGTGTCTGTTCCCAGTGTGGGAGACAGGCTAGGTCACTGGTTTCAGAGAGGAAGCTACTTTGAGTTGAGTCTTGGCATTCTGCAACTACCAGTTTTCCAAAAAGGTTTAAATGGTTCTTTACTTTATAATAATTTTTGCATATAATTGACTGAACTGCTTTGTTCAAAACTTGGCTCCTGCCTAGACCTCAGTGAGGAGGAAAAGTAATTGCCTGAGTTTAAATAGTCCCCTGTTTATAATCCAAACACTGCAGCATGGAACCATTGCATGAGAACTGGGAAGTAAACCTGACTACAAGCCAGCTCCTCACAAATGTGAAACAAATGTCAGCCTTTCATTATCCAAGACAAAATGTAAAGCAAACAGCTTCCGAGGAAATTCACTTTTTAACCTATCTCATTGAAGGATAGAGGTTTTCCTTGAAATGCAGAGGAGAATATTTACTACAAATACTTTATAATAGTGAAATTATAGAATGGTGTGGGATGGAAAGGACCTCAAAGACCATTTAGTTTCAAGCCCCTATGCCTTGGACAGGGACACCTTCCACTAGACCAGTTTGCTTAGTGCCCCATCCAGTCGGGCCTTGAACACTTCCATGGATGGGGCATCCACAGCGTCTCTGGGCAACTTGTGCCAATGTCTCACAACACTCAGAGTGAAGAATTTCTTCCTCATATCTAATTTTAACCTGCCCTGTTTCAGTTTAATGACATTTCCCCTTGTCCTGTCACTCCATGACCTTGTAGAAAGTCTGTCCATCTTTCTTGTTGGCCTCCTCCAGTTACTGGAAGGCTGGCACAATGGGTCTTCAGCAAACATATTATATCCAGTATACAGAGTTATCGCCAGAAATGGCAAAAAGTTAAACAGTACCTTTTAATATCTACCACAAGATGGCAGAGTTGGACTTAGAGAACAATTACTGTTTTGGGTAAACTGATAACTAAAACTTCAGACTAAAAAAAGTCTTTGTGTCCTGTAGAAAAACAAAAAACCAAGAGCCAGTTATTACATCTTTCCATGGCAAGGAATTGCATGTCCATATAATACCAATAGTAGCAAACTTATCAGATCTGGCTAGCCCTGAACTGGGACAATGAAATGTGGGCTCCCTCCTGAATACCGTGGTCACAGTGGAGGAAATTACCTGGATGGTGACATGTAAGAGAACTGAGGAGTGTTTTGGTGGTACCTTCTTGTTTTCCAGGGTCAGGCAAAAGCCAGCCAGCAGCAACTGAAAGTTAATTCCACAGATGCCAGAAATATATGTGATGCAAACGGCCAGCTACCATTAAACTTCCACAAACACATTTACCATAAACAAAAAGTTACTCACTTCTTGAGAAGTGCTGACCCTTACAGATTGTCTCTCCTAAGCAGCTCCCTCCAAAAATGCAGTTATCTGACAGCTGCACAGTAGTGTCTCCCACACAAAAAAGTTGCTGTCTTCAGGGATATCCCGAGAATCAGATTTCCTATGCTCCAAAATGGTGGTATGATCCTCAGGATGCTAATCACCAACAGAATGCTACTGGATCCTATGGGGAAATTTGGCTCTATATACACATCTTGGGGCTGCTCTGAATTCATGTGGTCTCCCTTAGCTGTGTGAAATTTTGTTGCTGGGTAGCTGGAAGGTGACTTGGGCTGTGCTAAGTTATCACATGGATGGGACTACGTGGTGACTTTTAACCAATGTAAATACACAAGAACTCACACAAGTAATGTTATGAGCATCATATATGGAATAAACACCTTACATATTCATGTTATACATTTATGGCCAGACTCACTGTCCTTGGGAGGGTAAAATGCCTACCGAGGGTTGATTATCCAAGGAGAGCCTTGTCTGTGCAACTCCCACTTATCTAAAAGAGGTCGTTCCATTCTTGCCAGGTTTCACAAAGGTTTTTTGCCATCTCAGTTCCTGGTTAAGGTGTAAATTTCACTTTCCCACTAGATGGCAGATTGTTATAGTTGAAATACTCGTTCAGGCCCATTCCATTAATTGAGCATCGTCTACTTGCCAGCTTTGTAGTTGAACTGTTTCATGTACGAATGCATTGGAGCAGAATAGATATGGTGATGTGCTCTTCACCAATTTGTTTAGAATTCAACAAGTTTGTTTACTTATTGATGGATCTCACCTGAGCTCAGTTTGACATTGCAGTACCTACACTGCAGGACACATGGTTCCTGAGAAATGATGGGCATACATCAGATGCACTTTGCATCTCCACAGGACCCTTTTACACAGCTCCTCTGGGGCTCTGCAGGAAGGAGTGTGTTGGCCAAACCACTCTCCTACAGATCTAGGATGTGTGCTGTGGCTCTTTCAGATTTCTGGACACAGGGCATCTCAAAAAGCCCAGCACTATGACACAAAACAATTTTTTTCCTGTCTGAATGCTTAACAAATTGAACATACTTTCTAAGAGCTGGTAGCTGTCCTGCTCCACATTACAGAGCTTCTCAATGCCTCTTTCCCTTGCAAGTGATGAACTCTTCATTTGAGCAGGTCCAGGACTTCAGAATGTTGCAGCAATAAAATCTGCAGTCCTGATGCTCCTGTGCTTGCATGAGGTTCTTCAGGTTCCAGTTCTGGCTTCAAAATTCAAAGCAAACTCTTCTATAACTACCAGATATTTCTTGTTTCACTCAAACCCATAAATTGTTACAGACACCTGGAAAGATAACCTTGACTCACAGGACACTTCATCTAGGTGCAGATTTTCTCCCCTTGAACTTGTTACTTATAACCTTAAGAAATTCTCCTGGAACTTGTGCTAGTGTCATGCACTGAGTGATGGATTTTTCCTGCCTTACTTTGGTGCAACATTGATGACAGTTGGTCCTGGTGACTTCTCCCTTACCCATGACTCAGTTTGCTACAGTGCTCTCCTGGCTCTGCAGTCTGTGTTGAGGAAGCAGATGAGCTGTTTCAGGATCAAGATCTCTCCAGCTAAAACTGCAACACAGATTTTCCCATCAGTGTTGGGGATTTAAGCTCCATTAGCCACTAAGCAGGCACTGGCACTTGAAATTTCACTTCTGAAGGAACATGTGTGAGCTTTGCATACAAAGGCAAATAACAAATTACACTTCAGGATGTGTTAACTTTGTCATGTGCTGTTGTTTCAGCAGTGGGGGCCTTTTAACAGTCCCAGAGAGGTGTGATGTACTCACACCTATCTGTATCTGTTTTCCTAACTCTAGTGCAAGTCTTTCAAACTTTCATTTGAGAGGATCAATGCTTCCTAATAGGTTTTCAAGGGCATGGAGCATTCTCACACTTTCCTGTGACCTAGGTAAGGACCTTGGCATCTCACAGAATTGACTGGAGCCTGTTACAACTGGACTGACCTGTTGTACTGTGGTAGCATCAAACACATACAGGTCACACAATCTCTTTTTGAGAGGAGGAATGATACCCCAAACTGGCTGTGTCCTGGAAGGTGGTGATCTCCTTTCTTCACACATCTAATTTGAATTACTCCTGTTGTGGCAGATTAGCACTGACTGGACACAATAATCAGGACACTTCTGGTGCCCCATGCTGCTGGGAGCTTCCTTGCCCTTGTTACACGGTAATCTTTTCCATGCCTTTTGCAGATGTCAAGCTGTCAAAGCAATTCCCTGGGTTTGTTTGTTCTTTCCCTACTACTAGTTTTTCAGTGTAAAAGGTGGATTTGCAGATCCATCTCTGGGGGGAGGGTTTGGCTCTTCAGAGAGCTGTACAAGTCCAGCAAATAGAGGCGTGTGGAAATCCTTCATTTCACCCACATGTAGCCCTTCCTTCAGGCTCCCAGCCTGCTTCGAGCCCATTCCTCTTTGTGTCCATCTGCAATTTGCTGCAAGTCTTTTGTTGCCAAGTACTTTTTGACTGCATACAAACAGAAGGTCCCTAGAAACTATCTGAATTGATCTAATGGAAATCTGAAGACTGTGGCAATGAAAAGCCCAGTTATATGGCAGTGACAGTTTTTCTGTGCATAAAAAGCTTGTGACTAAAAGTCCAATACTTCATAGACTGCAGAAGTGGGAGCTTTATATCATTTCCAGCTCACTAATAGTGTTGCCAACTCTCATGATTTTATCATGAGTCTCATGATATTCTTCTTAAAAGCTTAGTTTCTGAAGTCAGGCAATTACATGAGAATCTTTCTCTCTCTCTCTCTCTTTTTTTAACATTCTTTTCTTAGCAGCAAGTTTCTAGCCCTGATGCTTTCAAGGGGAAAAGAAGGGAAAAAAAAACCCAAACAGAGGAAGCTTTAAAAGATGACCAAGGTTTGTCCTGAAGACTCAAAAACACCAAGAATGCAAACCAAAAGTGGTACATAGATATTACTGTTTGCTTGTTTCTTTTTAATCTTGTGGGCTTTTTTTAAGCCAGCCTTATGTCCAACTCATGATTTTTGAATGCCTGGGATTGGCAACTCTATTTTGACAGGCCTAATGCCTATGTGTAGCACTGGAAGTCCTGTTATAGTATTTATTTTTAGAAAAGCTATTTTAGCTCATTTGGCACATTCTTTATAGCTTCATCTACCTCGTGTAGTTCGACTCATGGGGCCAGATCCTTTGCTGGAGCAAATTAGAGCAAGATCTGTGATTTAAACCATCTGGAGATCTAGCTCATGGTGCAGTCATCTGGCTTTACTGGCAAAGGGATACAAAATATAGTCCCAATAACATTTTTAAAAACTCCATAAACTGTGCCTAAAATAGTCTTCCGTCGTTCTGGAGCAGATGTGGTACATACAGGGAACCCAGGATGGAAAGCTTCAGAGGGTTTTCTTGCTGCTTGTGTGAGTGCATCTCCATAGCTCACTCCATCAGATCTGCCTGTCATGGGTTTTGTACTCTCCCCATGCACTGCACCACAACCGAGCTGCTGCTTAAGTGTGTCTGTGCTGGGTGCTGTAAAATCAAATGTGATTTCCATACAGGGAGATTCCTACTGTGCTTCCTTCTCTTCATAACCTTTTACCCATTGCAGTGGAACCATGTAGCTTAACATGAATGAAGGAGCCCCTCAGAGAGCAGCTCACATGGAAATGTCTTTGTGCTGGGCTCCCAAAACCCTCTGAGGGCAGACAAGGTCAGTGCTGCTCTGGAGTTGGATTCCTCAAGGACCACAGAGGAGCTGCAGGAAGTGGTCTTGGTGACTCAGCTGATGGCAGTCCTCCTGCTGGGTCAGCATTGAGACAATGCCTGGCATGATGGGAGAAGGCAATGTTTGCTTCAACATCCTTCAGGTAAAGTGCAAGGTGGGGTCTCTGACCATTTGTTTCCAAAAGATCTTACAAACCGTTTTGTAGGAACAAAAATTGGCATACCCTTTCAGGAAACTGAAGTAGTCAAAAAAATATGGTAAATCAGAAAATGGATTTTGTAAAAATATATGCAACTCATTTCCAGCCCTTTTTCCAGATGTTCTACAGTGAAAGTCCCCACAGCACCATGCAGTCCTCCTGAATGTCACTGAACCTTTCCCCTTTGCTGGCAGCACTTCATGAGGCTGAGCTCCCCTTGCTGAGCTGCTGCCAGTGTTGACTGGAGTTGTTTAAAGCTGCTCTTCAGTTTCTGTGACTGTGTTGTTGGCACTGCACTAGAAGATGTGAGCCCCTTTCCTGCTATTCAGTGATTCCAGTGATGACTGCTGACAAAATGAAACATCAATGCTCAGAGTCCTGAGGAAGCTTCGAGGAAGCTGCTTTGCAGTGCACAGGAGCTCATTTTGAAGGTGGTGGTGGGAAGGAGGCCACAGCTCAGCAGCTCAGCTGCAAATTGTGCAATCCCTGAACCACACTTGTGGCTGGAGCTCTTTGCTCCCAGGAAAGCACTGTATCTAGGATGGCCCATTTCCTCAGGGACTGTACCCATGCAGGGCCCAGGGCCCACTGTGGTCTTCTGAGCTGCTGGGTTTGTTTGTTGTGGGCTTTCTCGTGGTTCTGCCTGCGTCACTCTTGGTTGAGTTATTCTTCTACAGTACAGTCTGGGCTTTCCACCTTTGGACTACAGGGTGTGCACTGTCTCAGGTTACATCAGCTCCAGCCTTTTTCTGTGTTTGCTTTGCATTTTTCTCTGGACTCATCCAGAACCTGATTAAGTTACTTTGTCCTGGGCAGTTAACTCTTTAGAAAAGCTGGAGAAAAAGGGCATTTTCTAGAGAGCATTTGGAAAGGAACAGAGGTGGGCTGTGCCTAGCACCCCTGGGAGTGTGAGTGACCTAACCCAGGCTGGTGGAAAGTGCTCTGCTGTAACACTTGGTAGATTCACCCTCTTTTTTTCATGGTCTTCCAAAGTGTGGCACACTTCACATGGCAGCTGTGACGTTCTGTGAAAGTTAAGGAAAAGTCTGGGCAAGGACAATCCTTCAGGGTGTATGTGATTACTTTTACTGTGATTTATTCTTTTGCAGTCAGAAGGAGAAAATGTAATTTAGTGGCACAAGAAAATGCTTACTGGGTTAAGTGTGTTCATTTCAGAACATTTCAGGTTTCACACAATTTGGGGAGAGTGTGTTCCTGAGAGAAGTCTCAGGGTGTAACAAACTGTTGGGCTGCACCAGGATCCCATGAGTTACCATCCCAGTTCTGGGGATCCTACTGGTGCTTAGGGGTGCTGCAACTAAATGATAGAAAGACTTTTAACAGTATTATTTCTGATATTTGGAATATATTCATAAATTGGGACTACTGGGCTGTATTCAGTGTTTGTCAACTTCTTTAGATGATCTTTGAAGAGAGGACTGTTGTTCTTTGCACTGATTAGAATCTGCACGGTCAATATGGACGTGTTCATGCCATGAGCTCCTGGCTGGGGGAAGCTCTGCTCTCCTTGGGGCTGCCTGGGTGAGTCATTCTCACCATGTTACATTTAGCATTTGGGTTATGTCATATCAGCTCTGCCAGCTGGAATTGAGACATTTGCAGTGATACTAGAAGATTAATTGTCCTATTAAGAGGTCGTATTATCAAAGAACCAGATTTACCCCACATTTTTATATCAACATAATACAATGGGGTTTTTTCCTTCCATGTTTTATGCTAAATAATTACTTGATTGTTGATCCTGAGGAAATCAAAAACTAACAAACTACACATTAGTAGCATAACCTCTCTTCTTGTGTGTAAAATTGCTACCAGTATATTTTCTAGGATTTGTTCACTCCAAATTTTGGAAGTCTTTGGGGATGGAATTTGTTTTGCCTTGTTTTTTTTATTAGTATAAATATTGTAATTTTCATTCTGTTTTGGAAAACTTTATTTGAATCCATGCATCAGAAACAATGGATTCAAATGAATGGATGGTTAGGAGATGGTAGAAATTAATTTTTGACTTTTGGTGAAAGTTTTGTGGTCCTTGCTAGTCACCTTCTGCTGATGCCATTGTTCTGTAAATATATTAACAGATCTTAGTTGTCTTGGATAATTAAATAGCCTCTGCATTTAAGAGAAAGATGTTAATTTTGTGTGTGGTTCCAATGTTTGTCCTGCCTATGGTTATGTGACCTAGTGTATATATTATGTTCCACTGAGGACTTTATCCCATCTGCTTACCCCATGAGACATGCACAGATCACCTCCTGTGTGTAAAGCCAGCAGGATCTAGGCTGTTTTGGAAATGTTTGGGATGTTCCAGAAGAAAGTAATCATATTAGTATTATAGAGCTCCCTTTCTGTGCTTATTATCCCAAAACCACTAACAGAGAGAGAAATGTGCTTTAATTCTGTGGAAAGGTTTGATGCTGTGTGCGTTTCAATGGAAATAACTTTGTCTCTGTGGATGTGTAGCTTTATAGCAGCAGTCCCCTAAGTATATGTAAAACATATTCTGCTGGTAAACCACTTTTTGTGTAGTCAATATGCATATTTATTGGTAAAACATATGCACACTGTCATCTGTCCAATGTTTTACGTGTTACCCAATTTCAAATGAATAGAATAAAACAACTGCATTAGGCTGCAGTACATTGGTAAGAAAATATTTATTCTCATCACAGGGAGCTCTGAAGCTCACGAGTGACTGTGGTTCCTAACACCAAGCCCAATTAAATAGGGTATAGAATGTTGCCACGGTGGCAGTTTGGGTTGTGCTCCCTCCATGCAGAGCACAAAGTAACACATTAAGTTCAGCAGCGGATCCAGAGAAAAGGGGCATCCAAGCATTAATCATTCATTGCAGTGCTTCATGAAAGAAATCACAGTGAAAACAAAAGCAGGAAACTCAACTATTCTGAGAAGCACTTTGAGATAGCACTAGTTTCAGCTGCCAGGTATTTGCACTATCAATCAAAATATATTTATTTATCAGTTGAATCATATATTAAAACTCCCAGCTATGCAGAATAAGAGGCAGAAGAGAAATATTGAATGAATACATACAAAAATACTGAAGCCTACACTTTCTAGAAATAATACATAAATGTCATTTGCTGACAAGAAAAACAGATTGTTGTAAAAGGAACTCCAGCAATGACCTGACATCAGAATCACAATTTCCTGTGTCACAGGTTAGTGAGAAATTGCTTCTTTACAGCCTAACAATTCAAGGAATAATGACCTAATATTGTTCCACTGTGAATTGGGGCCAAGATATATATTTTTGCAGGTAGCAACAAATAAGAACAAACCTTTCAAAGAACTAGAATACATAAATCCTAAAGCACACCAGAGAATTCACCAGTTTTGACATAAGCAATCTATAAACAATATAACCAATTTGAAATATATTAGGTATGATTGCAACTGTTCCAAGTCTCTTCAGCAAAACTGGGCTGGACCTCTGTGGGCAGTACATAGGAGGGCTATCATTTAGGGATTTGGAGTACTTCTGATTCCAGATGTTTGTGCCACTCATTTATTCAACAAATGTAATGGAAATTCACATTGGCTTAATAGAGTTTTCAGACACCTCCTGCCGTTCAGCCAGCAGTTTCATGTATCTGTGGCCACATTCTTTGCTCATCAACATAAGTTGTTAGTCAGGATTCATGGTAAAGGATGGGTATTTTGGATGCTTGACTTGAGATAACTCACAGACAACTCATTTCTGAAGAAGGCAGGCTACCCCTGAAAATATGAGTACTGAAAAATTGGAGCCTTTTCCAGAACTCTTTGTATTTATACAACTTTGGCTGTTGTTCTGCAACCCCTGGATGTGTTATCTGGAGAAAGGGGCCTTTAGTACACAAGAACTCTGAGATGTCAGTGATGCAGTCATATTCTTATTTCTAATCCTTCTATTCCTTTACAGCCTCCTAAAACTAGGACTAGCACAAGAGTTCGTGCTTCTGCTAAAATGCCATCCAGCATGGAGGATTTGTAATTCCTCCAAAAGACTTAGAAAAAGTGATCTACAAAAGTAAATAGGATGAGATCACTTTGAATGCTTTATATACCCTTAAAGTCAGGGCAGAATAAAGCAGACTGAGCTCTGGCAAAGGATTTCTTTGTGAGACAGCATTATCTAGTAGCCTGAATTTGGGTCTATGAATTGGGATTTCCTTTCCAGCTGTATCAGGGATTCTTTATCTGGCCTTGGATTAGATAAGCATTAGAGATCCTAATTAATGGTTATACAACTATGAAGTTTAAATGGATAAAGTTTTTTGGCTGGAGGAAAGCACAAACTTTTATTACAGGCACTAGCCACAGTAGATAATGTTTCAGCAGTCCAACCTCAAGGCAAATCTGTGCAAATTATTTATCAGTATATATACACTGTGTATATGCAATATGGTATAATATGTACAGCACCAGGTTATACATTTTGTACTGACAAGGATTTCTATTTTTCTGCAAAGCCTAACAAATTTTCTCTTCGTGGAGCAGAATGAAAAGTCTTCTTGTTAGTTTTCCCTCATGAAATATAAATATAGCTTCCAACAAATCTCATTGACTTTATATCAATGTCCGAGTGTTGCTTTCTGTTCCTTGCCAATTCCAGCTGTTTGCAGTTCCTCACACAATGCCACTCACAGGTATCCCAGTTCCTACTCTGTGCATTCCTGTGCCTGCTCTCTTCCCCTCTTCCCTATAAGGAGACAACAGATTTCCAGTAACCCAATCAGCCCTGGGGAGAGAATTGTTATCTGGGCTCTCATCAAATCAAGCATTTTGCTGGGGACAGATGAAGCCCAGAGGAGTCCTGCAAGGCTGCTGTGCTGCCCTGCTCCCTCCTCCCAGGCAGGCAGAGCCCTGTAGCCCATTCCTGGCTGGCAGAGGGGGCTGCAGTTAGAGGGACAGGGAGAAGAGGAATAAGGAATGAGAAACTGCAAATGGTTATGAGAAAAGACCATCCCTTAGAAGCTGCACATTTTGTTTTCACATCTATGCCAGAGAGCAGTGCTTCTGCAGGGCTGCTTGTTTTCCTTTCCCCACATAAGCACAATGCACTGCTGCTTTTCTGCAGCTGGAAACACTGTGAGAAGCACAACTTATCCCTGAGCTTTTCATATGAAACTTTCTGCAGTTTGATCTTGGCGTTGCCAGTCTTAGAGCAAATTGTGCTTCCTTTTTCAGACCTGAGTGAGAAGGGCCCTCTCAGAGTGTGACAGCAGGCTGGGTCTGCCAAGGACAGCCACAAGTGCAGAACTTCTTGAAAACCACGCAGACATGATGGGCTCTGTGCACTTTGAAGAAACTTCTGTCCTTCTGCTAAGACAGGTAAGGATGGTGTGTGTATCCCTGGTCCATTGTGAATGCCCAGTCAAATGGTTTATTTATCATTTTACAAGCAGAAATTTCAGTGTATATAGTCATGTGAATAAGGTCTTGTTTAGCAGGGCTTTTCAATTTGAAGTTGAATAAGAACTTGCATCTCTGAAATGACAGGCAGGCTTCCAGGCCAGTTTTGCAGTAAATAGATGTAGCACCTTCTTTGCTGATATAGTATAGAAGTATCATTTTGTAATCACAGAAAACCCTTAGAAGAGTTTATGGTATTAGTTCAATATTCATGATCCAGTATAGATTAAACAAGCCAAAAATTGATCTTTCCAATGCAGCAGAAAACCTCCCAATCCTCCCCCAAAAAACCAAACCAAACCAAATAAAATACAAAAACAAACAAACAAACAAAACCAAAGCAGCATCTACCAGGAAATTAACATTGAAGTTATAATTTGAATATACTTTGGAGAGAAGAAAAATAAAATAATGCTTAATCAAAATGTAAAATGCAGGGAGATGGCACCTGCCTTGAGAAACTTAACACTGAAGTTTTAAACAAGAGACAACACATACATGGAGGCAGATAGGAATCAGAGCTGCATATCAACCCCATGAGTATCAGCTCATTGTCTACCCACAGTTACATTTCCCCCAGGTAACAGGGCAACTTTAAAAAAAGAAAGGAATTTACTGTGCCAAAAAATCTTTCCCATTCTCTTAGTAAAATCCTGAGCCAGCATTACACATGACATTGTTAATTCATTAAATATCACTGTGATTAATTACATTCAATAGATACGAGGTGCATTCAGGTTCAGTGCAACTTCATTGACCCCAGAGCTGGTACAGCTGTTTAAATCAGGGCAGAAGTGGTCATGTACTACTTCCCACTTGGACTAAAACCAGGCATCATAAAGATATGAATTGCATGAAACATGGGTTTAGGCTTCTATCTCCTAGTGATCATCCCACATGTAATTATTTTCTACATTCTAAAAGAGAAGCATATTTAAATGTGATTTTTTTTTCCCTGGTAGCTTCTACCTGTGAATATCCTTTGGAATACTCAAATGGGCCTTTTAATTTATCATAAGGATTTATGAAGATTTATAGAAAGAATTCTATAGACACGAACAGAACAGACTGGAGCATTCCCCACTGCTTTTTCAACAATTGTCTTTTAAGATGTACTTTAATAAAGAATTACAGTCCATTTTCAGAACTATATCAAATATTTTAATAGCCACATTTGTGCCTTTTGAGGCTAGTCTAACTTCGAGATTCTTTCCATTGTCCTAACAGAAATGGGACAGATCCCAGATTAGCAATCCTGGACTTGGTGGTGTGTCAATCTTTTATCATTGTGAGAGGTTTTTTCTAAAATTGTGATTAAAAGACCCTCTTTCCTTAGTCCTGAACATTTTGGAATGTATCTTCTATATCCACATGATCGTGCTACAGCAAGATATAGTAAGTGCACGTTGTCATATGTCCTTATATCCCTACTTGGTTTCATCCCTATCAAGTTGTACAAGAGCAGGAGGGAAGACAAGAGGGAAGGTTTGCACTTTGACCCGTTGTTCATATTTTGGTTCTTTTATGTGTACCAAATGTCAGTCATCCTGTCGTCTATTTAATCTCGGACACCTATGGAAGATTAAGAGAGGGCAGTTCAATGAGCAGAGCAGGAGAGGGAAGGATAGATGAGCTACAGCAGGCAGATAATCTAAAAGCCGACTCAAAGTTCTCAAAAAACTCCAGCCGTCACCAGCCATCGCCAGCCGTCATCCTTCAGACAAAAAGGAGGAGTTTCCATTCAGGCTTAAAAATCTCCATCTTCTAAAAGATTGGCATGTGAGAATTCTAGAAGGGAAAACTGTCCTTCTTTACATAACTCTGAATTAATCCCTTAATTCTTCCTTCTTTTGATTTTAAATATGTTCTTGGCCAGGAGTCTGGATGTACACATGTTTATCACTGTGCAGCAGGAATTTAGAACATATCTAGTGTTATTGTTTTGCCAGCTTGTCGTTTTGATCCATCCAAAACCCTGTTATTCTAACCTATATCTCAAGCTGCTGGGTCATCTTTCCCAAGTAAAGTAACCTGGGAATAAGAGTGAGCTTTGTTTTTGGAGATCAAAGACTTTTTTTGATCCTTCTTTTGGTAACCAAAGCCTCCTCTCCCTTGCATGGTGCTTATCAGTAGTAGGTGCAATGAAACTCCTCTCTGCACAAAATTGTCCACTTGGATGGGGTAAGGTTGTGCTGCTGTGCCAGCACTGACTGCATGTGTACCACGGAGAGAGGAGAGAATTTCTTTGGATAAAACACTGTGTGCATATTAATGCAAGACTTTGACAAAAAAAAAAAAAAAGTTGCAGTGTTGGTGATTGGCAAAATAACCTGCCTCACAGTCCTTCCCAGGCTATCTGAATGGAATAAATGGGATTTGGGAGTGCATGGTGAGCCAGTTGTCACCCTCAGATACTAGCCTTCTAATGACATCCAGAAAATAAGGGGGGGGGGGGGGGGGGGGGAAGGAGAAGGAAAAAAAAAAAGAAAAAAATGAGAAAAAGCTATGTGTGCAAAATTTCAGACAGAAGGCACCCAAATTGGTAGCTGGTTTTTAGGATTAAAATTGTCGTGTGAAGCAGTCCAGCCAGGTTGCTTTGCACAGGCTAGAAGAGGAAGGTTTCTGAGTGGTTTGTGCTCATTTTCCACTTGCCCGGACCTGGGCTGCGTGTCGGGCAAATCCGCTGGCAAATGTTAACACTGCCCAAGGGACTGAAAGTGAAGCTGGGGGCTGATGTGGCATGCGGTTGCCATGGTACTGGCCATAATCCTGCCGGAGTCAGATACCCTGATGATACGGCGAGTTTGAGCTTGCTCTGGAGTAAAGCGCAGTGACCCTTCCCAACAGCATCTGGTTGTGTTTTAAACTTTTGATAAATTCCATAGCCAAAGAAATCAAAACAATTTAAATAACAAGCCCAGCCTGGCCAAAGTCCAAGTTCAGGCTGCTGCGTTTCTCATTGGTACTGCTGTTTAATGTAGAATGGAGCAAAAGCAAAGATATTCGGGGTGGGAGCGGGGCACTTTTTGGAGATTCTTTCTCCCCTCCTCGTAGCCTTAGTCCCAAAACAAGAGGATGAAACTAGATTCAGCCTCCGGCGAGGCTGCTTATCGCGTTTAGGGAACAGTCTTTAATGAACGCGTTTCTCCCCCTAGATGTTTCTGGCGGGTAAAGCCGCCCGTGTGCGAGGATGTTCCGCGGAGCTCTGCTGCCTCCAGCCCTGCTGTGGCGGGGGCTTGAAAAAGTCGCGCAAACTCGCGGGGAAAAAGCAACCACCAAAGTTGGAGGAAAACCACCCCCAGCTCCATCCCCGCCTCTCCGCGAGCGAATCTGCACAAGCCAAACTTGTGCTGTTTGGGGAGGGGGGGCAGCTTTCCTCGAGAAGGGGGATTTGTGTGGGCTCGCTGCAGATGTGCTCCAGCTGAGCGCGGTGTGCGGGGGCTCCCGGCGCTCCCGAGCGGCGCGGCCGGGCTGGGTTGGCGGAGCGGATCCCACAGAAAGCCCCGCACCCAAAATGGTGCGGTTCGCTGAGGCGAGGGGGCGATCCGGGATGAAAGGGGCTGGGGGGTGGAGAGAGAAGATCCGGAGCGGTGCGCTGCTCCCGCGCCATAAGGGTGGGAAGGTTTAGATTTCCCTTTTTTTTTTTTTCCTTAAAGGGCGGGTGGAAGAGAAAACAGACCCTAGAGCCAGTTTTCCTCTTGTGTCAGGGCTTGAAAGCGCTCCAGCGTCCTCCTGCAGGCTGCTCAACTTCATCCCTCGTGTGTGTGCATGTGTGCGTATATCTATTATATACATAAAGTAGGTGTACGTGTGCGCGCCGTGTCCCGCCGGCGGCCCGGGCGGATGGGCAGCAGGAGCCCCCTCACCTCTGCACGCCGCCCCCGGCCCTCCACAGCGCTCCCTCCCTCCCTCTCTCTCTCTCTCTCTCCGTCCTTCCCCGCCCGCCTCCGCGGAGCTGCTCCGCGGCTGCAGCCGGGAGAGCACCGCGCCGCCGGGATCCGCGGCAGCTTTTGGCGAGGAGCGGAGCGGAGCGGAGCGGGGGAGAGGCACAAAAGGGAAGGACGGAGGGAAAGTCCCTCCCACGCCCCCCTCCCCCAAGTTTATGATGGGGGTCCGGAGGAGCAGCGCTGCTCCGCGGCAACCGCTCGTCTGCTGAAAACTTGCTGCTCCGCTTTTTGGGTAAAGTTGATGCTTATTGTGTCTTTTCATTGTGCTTTTTATTCTTTTTTCCCCCCCTCCTCTTCTCCCGCTTTGGCTGGAGCTGCCCTGCGCCGGTGGGGGGTGTGTGTGAGGGAGGGTTCAGTTTGGTGAGGGGCTCTCCTCGCAGCGGGTGCCCAGGGGGGCCCGTCCCGTGTGTCCCCCCGACCTCGCAGGTGAGCGGGAAGGATGGGGCCGCGCGTGTGTCCGCTGTGTCCCCCCCTTTCCCCGCCAGACCCCTCCGGGACCGTGCCTCCACGGCCATTGTTTTTCCCGGGGGCTGCGGTGACAGTCCCAGCCCCGGGCTGCTGCCGAGACCGCCTTGCCCCTGGCTCCCGGAGGACAGCAGAGCTCCCCAAAGCGAGAATTGAGTTCGTCTTTTTTTCAGAGGAAAAATGAAGTTGCCCCCTCGCCTCCTTGTCATCCCCCCATCCGGGAGGGGCAATCTTTCGACAAGTATATTTGCTGAGGAATTTAAAAAATTCCCTACTGCAACTTGATCCCTGTGTGATGAGGAGCGGGTTGGAGAGACCCGGACTCCAATCCTATTAAGGACTTAGAGAGTTGAGAGTTTTTCCCCCGGACTCGGTGGCTTTAAAACAATCAGGGAGGAGGGGAGGGAGATGGGCTCATCTAGATGCCTTTTCTGCCTCAAGTGATTGCCATCATTTCCTGGGAAACCTGACTTTTCCAGCGCGGGGGCTTAGAGTGATTTATCAGTGGTCCTGCTGCCGGTTTTCCCGAGGTTTACGGGCTTATTTATTTATTTATTCATTTAGCTAACCTGCAGCCAGGGCTTCAGAACTTCCCGGGCCGGGGCTGCGGCTGAGCCGCGGGTGCGGTGCCCCCTCCGCGGGGCCGGGACCCGGCTCGGCCCCCGGTGCGTGGCCCGGGCGGCCAAATGTCCGGGCGTGGGGGTCATCGCCGGCCGGGCCAGTGAAACTTGTGTCTTCCCATAGCTGCCCTCGCGTTTCATACTGCCCCAGGTGCTGGAAAACTTCGTGCTTACAGAAATTAGCATTTTATTGGTGTATGGTGTTTATATTTTTACGGCCACAGATAAAGGTGCTAGTTGTAAAAGCTTGTCTACCCCCTACCAATCCCCTTCTGTTTTCTTTTTATTCTTTTTTTTTTCAACTGGGGCTCTTGGGATGTACAAGAATTTGAAAGTAAGCGTTACTAGCATGTGCATAAAACAGCGTTTAAACAAATACTGTATTGGCATGTGCTGTGGAGTTGGTGCCAAAAAAGTTAAGTAAATAAGCCATGAAATTCAAAATACACACAAGTGGAATAGACTGATTTGTTGTAAGACTTGCTGATTTTATCTGCTTGTTCTAGCTACCTTGCTTTAAGAAAAACTTTGGAGGTCTTTTTGGGGTTGGTTTTGTTTTGTTTTTTTTTTTTTAAGTTCTAAACCTAATAAAAGTAACTTCATTAGAAAAGAAACTAAATTCACCTGGAAAAGAGGATTGTGCTAGATAATTAACTAATTGTTTATGCTGCTGAGATGTTTGAATTGCGTGATAATTGCTGCATACAGCAACTACAGTTGGTGAATTGGTTTGGTTCAGCTTTTCTGATGGGTGGATATGGTAATTTGTATTTTGGCTGTAACGTCAGGAAATGGTGACACCTGTCAAACTTTGAATTGCAATAAAAATGTATTGAATGTTATTGCAAAACTGACAACTTTTAAGAAGCGAGTGAAATTCATTATGGCTTTTCCACTGTAAACAACTCCTGGAAATTTGTCATTTGATTGAAAGCATGACCTATCTGTAGCACTGCAAAGTGCCTGATTGACTGAAGATGAACTTGTTAATCTATAGGTATGTGTATATCCAACCTCTGGTGTGTGTTTGTGAAAGAGTTGATCTTTAAAGCAAGTTGAGGTAAGATTCACTTCATCTCGAATGTTGTTATTGCTTAAAGTATGTGACTTTGAAGTGCCCAGAAATGCAACTGCTGTTCTTCAAAGGAAAACAGATCTCGAGGACTGTTTCCAACTTCCTTTCAATGTCTTTCTTTTTTTTTTTCCTCCAGTGTGTCAAAGGGGATGTATACAGATGGACAAATTCTATTTGTGTTAGGTCATTCAATTAGAGAAAAATTAGAGCCATAGAAGAATTTGAACTAGATGCATATGTCAATATAAATCTAGCATAATTTCATTGAAGCTGCTCCAGGTTATACTTGGATAAAAGAGAATAGAACTTGACCTCAGACATCCAATACATAGCAGCTTGCATTCCCAAATGTCACACTGAAGTCACACTTAGAAAAGACAGCCTTCTGGCTGCATATATATAATGAGCAGTATTTTTGTCATTGTTTTGAAAACCAGTTTGAACTTCGATGTCAAAGAACCATTTTTGATTATGTTTTCTGTGATTCTAATGATCTTACAAGTTTATACCACAACTTCCCTTTCAGTGGCACAGTTGTATAGAAGCTGCACAGGCTCTGGGGCTGTGTGATCAGCCGTATACAGAAAGGGTTATCTGGTTGCTACGGTTTTGTCTGACTTGAAAATACATTTTTCATGATCCCGATACTTTATTTCTATTCTATACGTTTGAATTTTTCAGTCCTCTGGACACATCTCTTTTTTAGTTTAAGGACAGGGTAGAGCATATGACCTAATAGCAGTTTCCTTATTCTCATTCTCTGTTTGCAAGTTCAGAAGACACTTGGTTAACTGCCTGCCCCTGTTTTTGGTGGCCTACTGTAAGCCAGTTGTTTGCCCTGTAGTCTGAAAGGTACACAGATACTTCATGCTTTTGTACTCTGAGAAGTGCTCTGTTCATAGTGAAGTTTCCAGTGCAGATTAGTGAAGGCAGTGGATTCAGCAAGCAGTCACCAAAATCTGTATGTATTTGTGGAGCAAACACCTATCTATTGCCCCGTCACAAAGCCTCCACTTAATAATCTGGCCAAGGATTTCAAGGCAGTGAGTTTTTTCAAAGAAGCTACTTAGGAACATTAGATGTGACTATAGCATCAAACTAATTAGTTGCCACTCCATTTCTATGAAGCTTCTAGGGCTTTATAGAAATGCAATATTTGCACTTCTCACTTGCTGCTAAGGCATTGAGGTTAAGCGGTCTCTGCTTTTTGTCCGCTTTCTTGCTGATGGGAAAGATTCCAGGGCATTGTTCAAGAGCTGCACAACCCCCTTATGTACCTGGGTAAATGTTTTAAACAGTTGCACATTTGGACAACTTGCCACAAAGCATTAAGTGGTATTTAGGGTTTGCTTCAGCTCTGTTGCCAGGACCCTTGTAAAGAAAACCAAAACAACTTGTAGGTATTTGGGAATTAATTAATGCAACACTAAATAAAATAACAGCAAAGAATGAATCCTCCTAGGAATGACAGCAAGAAGGCATTGTGTTAGAAAGGCAAATAATACATGTGTGCCTGTGCATACCTACATGTATGTACACACATTTGTGTGCATGCATGGAATATGCACAATTCATGACCTGTGTATACAGCAGATCCCATATATATGCATGTTCTAGAAACTAACTGGTGTTTGGTGTAAAAGGAATGAAAATTGCATCTTGCATGGCAATCTTGATAGTTCAAGAGGCAAAATTGCAGGTTTCCTTTGTGAACAAGTGAGTGGAATGGAAATAGTGGGTAATCAGGTCAAATTTTCTATAGACCAGCTCCAGTTGGGAGTGAATACATGTTTGATGTGTGTAGTCCAGGAGAGGCCACAGAACTTTGTTCATTCACTCTTGGCTACTGTAAAACCACAACCCATAACCTTTAACTTCTTATAAACAAAGTGAACCCAAATGCACTAAAGATGAAACGTGTTGCACAAAGGGAACAGGAAAATTGTCCTTTAATTCAGAAGGTCAGAGCTGTAAAAATTGTTTGGGATTTGTGAATATTCAGTACCACAGCAAAAAGAGGCCTCAGTGCCTGGAAGTGGACACCCAAATTAGAAAAAAATTGAAAATAGGCTCCCTTGGGCTCCTATTGTAATGAGTGGAAGCGTTTCTGATACTGTCATGGGCATGACTGCCCAAATACATTAGTCACTGGTGAATCTTTTCTTATCGTTTCACAATTATTTGTGATTGGCTGTCACCTTTCTGCAATTATAAATATTCTAAGAGGAAACAATACAAATTAGAACTGTAGGTACCAGGATCTTTGTACTGGATGTATTTCTTTTTACTTTCTAAGTGTTCTTTTTCATATGAAAAGAGTCTTGCAGCTTTATCCTTATTCAAGTCTTTTCTTTTTGTATCTACTGGGGAGAAAACCATTAATTTTGAGGAATGGTGAGAGTAAGCCTTAAGCTGTCTTTGACATTTTACTTTAACTTGAATAGGTTAATTTTTTTTTTTTTTAAGAAAACAAGTTGGTGGGAAGTGTGTTTTAACTGTGAGCACCCGATTTCAACCATTAGCATAAGAAAAAAAGTTTTAGTGCATTTACTATTGTATTGAATGAAGAGTTCCAACAGTCAGGGAAAAGAAAGTAAAAGGCTGTAAAGAAATGATGGTCTATTCAGATTATTCAGCAGCCCAGAGCTCTGGTCATCTGCCTCTGAAATCTGTGATCGGGATATCACTTTTATCTTCCTGTGCCTTTCTCTCCTCTATTTCACATGTTCACTTTTGTCAAGGTTTATTGATCACGTTTTCTTCTCTGCAAATCTGTGGAAAATTTAATGAACCAAAAACAACTGAGAAATAAAAGGAACTTTTTATTCATTAGTCACTAGATTGAATTTTGTTCTATACTCACTACCCTCTTGCCTCCCATGTGCCTCATTGTGTCACTCCTGCAGCAGTTACAGTATGTACAGTGGGGATGGCCACATTATTAATTCTCTTCCAGGGAAAAGTTTGTTTAAAGTTGTGAACTCATGGCAGCCCCAGCTCTGCTCCTTGGCTTTTCTCTGCCTTCCTGACATTTGGATTCTTGATTGTGGTGCTTCTGTCACTAAATGCCTTTAAGTGTGTATTCGGCAGAGCATTTACCTCTTCAGGAATTAAATGTATTTGCTGCCTAGCAATTAAATCCAAATTTAAATGATTGCAGATTAGTAGTAGTTATTTACAGTCCTGATTGTTTTGGTGCTGTGATCCTTGTTCATTACACATCTGCTTTGCCGTGGTGCTGCCCCAGAGCGCTTTGTGATGCAAATGCTTTTGTTAACTTACAAATAGTTTCAGTATCTAGATCATCTCAGGTGACATATTTAAGTCGCTTCTTTTTTCCCAGATGGACTTAAAAAAGCTGTAATTAAATGTGGCTTCCAGTATGATTAAGCTTTGCTAACATTTTCCATGGAACGATTTACTTGAACTCTGGCACTTTCTGAACTTGTCTCTGGAAGATTTTTCAATAAACGCCCCTTTTAACATTAATTTCATTTCATTTAGTGCAGCTTGTAAGTGTAGGGAAATGAGTTAAAATTAAGCATATATCTGCCTGAGAGATTACTTGGATGTTTCTTGATTCTTAAGAACTTTACTGCTACCCCATGTTAAATGCAAAGTGTAAATCCCAGGGGAAGCAAAACGGTAAAGTTCTGTAGAACAGTCCCAAATACTCTCCCAATGAATAGTAGCATCAATCCTGATACTTTTAAAGGATGACCTAAAAGCCACAAAAAGGACTCTGGACTTGAGTTTGTAATTTCAGCTACAGTGATGGCACATCTGTTTTTCTGTGCATGGAGTGACTCTGTTCTGTAGGAGTAGACACTTGAAAGCTTCAACTGCCTGTAAATCTAGAGAGAGGACTTTGTGCCCAGCAGAATGAACCCTGCTGGAAAAATCTGGGGGGAAGGGGGGTGGGAGGAATAGTAATAAAACGTCTCCTATCCCCTGTGAAATGTAGGATTTTAGTGGAGGTAACCCATTCACATGAAACTAATGGAATCTCTCCAGAGGAAGACGGACACCTTCTGTGGGATGCTGTGCCGCACAGGGGAAGCCGGTGTGGGTCCAGCCCCGCAGAGAGGAGCACCCTGTGGTCACAGTCCCTCACCCCTGCCATGAAAGCGGCAAATACCCCCAGCAGGGGAGCAGCTGGTTCTTCCCACAATCTGCAGGGGATGGTTAGCTGCACGGCTTAATTCCTACAGTGGCAGTGGGAAAACTTCCCGCGTTACAAATGCAATTCAGAAGAGTGGAGATTCTGTAACACTACAGTGCTGTGGCTTATATTCATCACTAGGAGCTTTAAATATCCAGTCTCTGGAAGTTAAATCCTGTTTTGTTTAAATATATATTTGGTGATTATAGTCTATTCAAGCAAGCAGATCTCCTGGAAGTTGTTTAGCGCTGTGTTAAGCAGTTTGATTCTGTCGCTAAAATTCATTGAAAACCCCTTGAAAACATCTCAGCATTTATTTTTTTTCAGCTTGGAAAGTGACATTCCTAGTTAGAATCAGTGTATTGCTCCCCTCCATGCTGACCTGAGGAGCTCTATTAGAGCCCTTTTATCACACCGTCTTTAAAAGCAAGGTCTGTTGATTGCAGCGGTGTTAAAAGAGCATCAGTTCCCAACACCAAGATCGCTCCTTTTCACAGCAATGCTCAGCAATGCCCCTTTGTGCGGGGGACAATGCAATAAGTCAGACAGGACTTTCTGAGCCACCTCTATAAGGAACTGTAAGGGCTGCTGAAGTACACTTGTGTTAAGTTGAATTGATTGAAATTTAATGGCTGTTAGTAGCTATGAATGGTAATGATTTTCTAGAGTATCTTCACCATGCTTGACATTAATAACTGTAGAGTGTGTATGTGTGACGCTAGTATGTTATTCATTTTTAAAGATGCTTTCTCCCAGCCCTCTTTCCCATAATTTAGTTGCTTTGATGCTTCAGAAAAGAAAAAAATCTTTGTGCTTCGAAGAGCACGTACATCTTGTCAACATAATTTTGTGCTCAAGATTTTTATTTTTTCTAATTCTAACATAAATCAGACTACAATATAGTGAGAGTGATGAATTTGTTTTACATGCCATCAAGAATTATTGTTATGCAAATAAAAGCTTTACAGGTGCCATGATTTACTTAATAATTTCAAGTTCTAATATTTAAGCTCATTCATTATGTTTGAGTAAAAAAAATAACAGAGCATGTTCATATTTTAAAACATGAAATGTGAGATTTGTGTGCATTTGCTGTGTGTAGTTGCTGTGTAAGCACATTTGATGGCTAAGAAAGAATCAATCAGTGTTTGCATTCGGCATCCTATGCCTGTAGATGTTACAGAGACATTTCAAAGAGAATAATCAAATATTTGTATGTAAGGAGAGGAAGAGGGTGGTGAAATATCCTTCACAGATACAAAGAAACAGAAAACTGCCAAAGAAAACTTTTCTGGCCTTCAGAATTTGAGCAGGGCAGCACAGTTTTGCTATGCAAAGTGGCCTTTATTTCATCCTGAGCTGTTTGCTCCCAGACCTGCCGCCTTTGCCGCACGGGGAGGATGCACTGAGGAGCTGGTGAGAGCTGTAGGCATCCTGGGTCAGAGGTGAATGGGAATGTGATGGCAGCAGGGTTTGCAGCCTTTGATATAATTTTTAGTGTGCTTCCCAAAGGCTAAGGACAAGGGGGAGAAAGTTTGACACATAAATACATCTTGAATCTCTGAAGATAAGAATAGATTTTGATTTTATTTCTCAAAAATTGAGGTCACAGTGGCCTGATGACAGGTTGAAAGCCCATCACTCAATTTTTTTTCTGTTTCTTACTTTTTTTTTTTTCCAAATGAACAGACAGATTCTTATTTTTGATACATTGTACCCATTGAGTTAGTGACAGCATATTCAGGTTTTGAAGTTTGTGGCCCCAGGATCAAGGTTTAGCACCAGCATTCAGGCCTCCCTGCCCAAACAGTAGTGATTTTACTCATAATGCCGTTATAGAATCAAACCTCTTAAATTTGGTAACAGTGAATTAAAAGTGAATCTTTATAAAATGCAAGAGGGTCACGTGTTTCTGTGATTGCTACAGTTCATAGCTGTGGTAGTAGGCTCAAGAATTGCTCCTTGACCTCTTCAAGCCCAGGGGACCATTGGCCAGGGAGCAGAGTGGTACTTGGCTTTTAGTAATTTTGACAACTTCTCCTTTTGCTCTGTGTTCTTGAGGAACTTGGAGGAGAAACTCATTCGGATGAGCCATTCAAGCCGAGGATTTAGCTGGGTGTTAAAGGGCCATTTGGGAAGTGGCACACAGTGTATGTACCGTGATCAAGTTAATTATGTTGCTTTGGCAACCCCAGCTTTGGTATTTCCTGGCTAGGACTCATTGATGGAATCATATTCCAATATCTGGCGTCATCAACACTAAAATCTTCTACAAAACCAGGTCAGTGTTGTAAAAAAGTTGCAGAAAAAAAGAGATGGAGGATTTTTCTGAGAGCGTTAACAATTCATTGTTTTACATGCTTTGTGTTGAAGTAAGTTTCTGTTTAGAATTTTTAAGTATAATTCCATTGTAGGAAATACAGTAGCAATATAATTGCTTTTCCAGTGGACTCCAAGTGATTGTTTTAGAATTCCTTTTGTGGAGAATTTCAGCATTTTGAGATTTTGTTTCAATTCACAATAAGTCAGATTTGGAAACCTTAAATTTCTTTGTAACTGCAGTAACTGGATTCTTAACTTTGCTTGCTGCTTCTGAGAGCTGTAAGGGAACAACAGGGCTGAGCACAGCACATGCGTTTTTGAACCATGGCCATGGCCAATTTTTTCATCATTGATTTATTGTGTGTGCTGTTGGAGTCTTTTTCCCATTTTCTGGAGAGAAAAGGGAATGAAGGGGGAAACATTGTGCATATTGGGGTTGCATTATCCCAGCAAAGCTTGCAGTTCTTTAGAGACCTTGCTGCAGCACTCTAAATCTCCATTTCCTATTTGAGAAAATGTTCCTACTTCTGCATATTACTACAAGGCCTCTGGCAGGGGTTGGTAAAATTTAAACTGTGTGTTGGACTTCTTTTGAGAAATTCACTGATGCTGGAGGTGATTTCATCCCTCTGGGTCAAAGCACATGGGGGAAGTGGGCGGTGAAAGGCAGGTCTAGATCTGTGTCGAGAGGATGGGGATGAAACGGGGCAGTGCTGGAGGTTGCACCATTCTCCCAGGAGCGTGCAGGGTGAGGGATCTTCCTCCTCTCCATTCCAGAGGGCATTTCCAAGGTGCAGATGGCAGGGGCATCTTTGCCAATGCATTTGTTTCCTTTAATCTCTTCTCAGGGTAGAGAGACACCTGAGAATCAGACTCCATCCAAGCTGTTGAAGGTGGCAGATGAGATGGGCTTTCTTGGTAGAGAGGAACTCGCTGCTTCTGAGTTGGTGTTGCTCTCTGCTGCCCACTTTGGGCTGGCCCATTTCTGGTCACTGTGGGTTTCTCTGCACCAGGTGGTGGCTTTCCAGGGAGACACTGCCTCAGTTTAGGCTGGAAACTTTTAGTGCATTGGCTGCAGTCAGGTGATTAAATGCTCCAGCTGTCAGGCGGGAGGAAGGGGACACAGAACAACTTGGGACCCCTAACCTTGGTCATTTGGGTGTCTTCCTCCTTTGCTGTTGAAGATGCAACTTTCAGCCTTCTGCCATCACCCCACTCCCTCCTCCTGTTACTGCATGTGGAATAACTAGTGCATTCATGGGGTTTACCAGAATCAGATCTCCAGTGAAGTGGAGGACCCTCCAGTGGAAGTGAAGAAGGCAACCACTCAGGATGTCTTCTTCAAAGTGACTTCTCCATCCTTCCTCAGTCACTCTCATTTGCTGGCGTGGTGCAGCCCAGGGGTGCTGCTTGGGACTGGCAGGCTGTTAGCCCTGCTCTAATGAAGGGGGAGTAGTTGGGGGATTTTATCTGGTTTATTTTTTTCCTCTCTTGCCATGTGTTGTTGGGTTGCTAGGATGAGGTCTGTGGTCCTGGTGTGCTTTCCACATGTGCTAAATCACTCGTCCCACGAACCTCCCATGCAGGCTGGACGGGGAGTCCTTGGTGCAGCAGTTCAAACAGAGTGCAGAGCTGCAGGTGCTCTTTTGCTGGCTGAGTGCTTCAAATGTCACACCTATCCTCGGCTTAACATCTGTGCTCTTTCAACATCTCATGTGAGCTAATGCAGTTTAGGCATCACCCATTTCTCTCTCTCCCTCCCTGGAGGTTACAGATTTCCAGACACCCTTGAGATGGAGTTTTAAGGTCATCAGTGGCGTTTTTAGGTCACAGAACTGCAGGACCTTGTCTTCTTGCTGGCTAATCAAATGACTAATTAGTTCATATATCGCTGCTGTTATCTTTCTCTCTAGCTTTGGTTCAGCTCTGCAGGATGAAGCCTGCTAGGAGATGACATCTGAGAATTACTTGATTGGAAACTTAGAGGCAGATATGGTCAAGGGAATCCATATGAGCAATCACTGGTGCCTGAGTTAGTCTCTGTACCCCAGTTCATCCATGTGTATTAATGCATCTGTCAAAGCACAGTATTTAAAAACAGCCTTGCTCTAAGCCTTTCCATGATTATGGCAGTGAATACTCAAAATACGCAGCACTCTTAATTCCATTGTAATTTGAGTAATATGCACAAGACTGTATTTTAACAGATGTAGCTGTATACATATATTTTAATTTATTTTAATCATCTATGAGCAGTTTTACATCTGGGCACTTTATCCTGCACCCTCTTAAATGCTCACAAATAGGGACTTGGGCAGTGCAAGCCTTTGTGCGTATCACAGCCGCATTAACCCACTTTATTTCACACTTTTCTCAGGTGTTGATGGCATCTGGTTGTGACAGATGCTTTCTGGTAAAGCCTTCAGATCAACATGCCTTTGGAGACATCAGTGCTCTGTGTTGGTACTTGCAGACTGCTGTATCCAAATACTCTTCTTTAATTGTCTTATTAAGTAGAGAATTAAGCTGTGTGCTTTGACTGTTTTGGTGCCAGTGATTCTTATTGCAGGCTTTGGCACGGCACCACGTTGTGTTTTAAAGAGACAGCATCACTTTAATGATGTGGGAATTGAGTTGGAGGATAAAAATCCGCTGAGAAAATGGCTGACTGAAAGTACAGTACGTAAAATCTGATTTTATGTTCTACCCCTCAGACTATTAGGTGGGGGGTTTAGTTCAAATGCCTGCAATGATTTAAGAAATAAAAAGCAGAAATTCTCCCTGCTGCCAGACCACAGGCTCCTCAGCGCCAGACTTGCAGACGAATGTCACATGTTGCTGTATGTTTTGAAAGCATACCATGTGTTATTCTTTAGCTGTCTCAGTCTTCCCCCCCAGCTATATCATCTTCCCCCTAGCCAATCTCACAGAAAAACTTCTAATGAAAAAACTTTCCTTTCCCCCCGTCCAGCATAGACCCCAGGATCTGTTCCCCTGTACCTGTCAGTCCACGTGAAGGTCTCTGCCCACAAACTTGCAGAAGTGATTTTAACTTGACTTCATGTAACTCTGCCTCTTATGCTTTAAATCAGACACTTTTGACACTGATATTGCAGCTTATGTTGTGCGTTAGGATCAAGAGCTCACAAATGACTAAACATATGGTTAAAACTTTTTTTTCATGAAATATAATATGTTTCAGTTTAACTCAGCTGTGGGTCTAGATAACAAACCTCCACAGTTTGCCATTAGAATAATTGCATTTCCAGAAACAATTTTTTACTCCTTCTTTTCTACTGTCTTGGATTAATGTTTCCTCCGGCTAATGACAGGACTGGACATGCAGACTGGATTAGAGCATAGTGTGAGTACTATGAGCTGAACATGCTGGCATCTCACTTTATTGCCTACAAGGTTAAGCGGTTTACTGTGAGGTCGCAAGAAGTAAACTGAAAGCAAAAAGGCAAATTAATCCAGATCTCTTGGGTTCCGTCAGCGACGAGTGTGGCTCCCAGGGCACTTGCCTCTAAAATGTTGTTTTGCCTGTCCCCCCAGCCTGCAGCAGTGGAGCTTTCTGACTCATGACCAACTTGTGCCTAAATGGGAGGTCAGAGTCCAGCCACCCCTCGGGTAGCAGGGTGTCACTCCGCCAGAGTGGCCACGGGATGCCGCTCCTCCTCCTGATCTGCAGTGCCAGGATGAACTGTGGCAGAAAAGTTGGCAGCAGCAGCCTGGCGCTGCAGCTCTCGTGAATGGTAAAGGCTGCTTTGCATTAGAGCTGCTCCCTGGGGTTGCCTCCTTGCAGGAGGTCTGCTCCCAATTTCAGCAGGGGTAGGAAGCAGCCAGCACTTGTGCTCGACATCTCTATTAAGTTCACTGTACCAAGGAAAAAACGGCTACTCAGGAAAGCCACTGCTTGGGTTTCTGCAGAAAAGAGCCTTGAATTGGTCCAGTGGCAGAACTGCAGATCACATCTCTGATAAGGAAAAAACTGCTGGGGAATAATATTAGGATAAAGGATAGGGCTGGGAAGACCAGAGCAGATGGTGCAAGGGATCATACATGCATCACACCCACGTGTGCTAGCTAGACCACTGCTGAAAATTCATTTGTATTCCTTTTATTTTTCCTTTTTGTTTGTTTATTTGTTAGGAGTTTTTTGGGGTTTTTTTTGTTTTTTTTTTTTTTTTTTTGTTTGTTTGTTTGTTTTTTTTTCTTTTTAACACTACTGTGAATGGGATTTATGCAAGTACCTGCATCCAGCTGTACCTTATAATTGTAGGTGGTATTTCCAGCTATGAGCTTAGGTGGTGGGTGTGCCATCTGATGTCACAGTTTGCAAGTGGACTGGTCATACTGGGGACTGAATGAGTCTGCCCACTTATTGTACACAAAAGCTTAGATTTGAATCCATGTTGGAAGGCTGGATCACAGCCTGTGTCTTAAGCGTGTTGGGCTTGTAATTCTCTTTTCAGTAGAAATGAAAGATTTATTGGTTATCTATGAAAACAATAATAGAAAGTTGGTGTTTCATGTTTAGGTATGAGTGTGGTGCTTGAATGATGAGATGTACTGTGTTCAGAAAGAAACCTGGTACCATCCCACACGAGTGCAGGGCTTCCACTGGGCTGTGTCTCTGACAGATCAGTTTGACAACTCTTGCTTTGCTGGGGCCTCCTTCTTCACCAATCCCTCATGTTTCCTGGGGAGCTGCAGTGTTCAACTGGACTCAGCAACCCAGCTGTGTTGTAGTGGTAGAAATATTTCAGGGACGTGGCAAGTGCCCTGCTGGGACCACCAGCCTCAGGCAGAGTGACTCCTGGATACGGAGCTGGCTGTATAGCTTGTATCTGTGGAGAGGAAAAATGGGTGTTATGTTTCCCCTCTTGAAGTCAGTGGGAACTTCACCAGAGTGCCACAACTTCTCAAATACAGTGGATGATGGCTTAGGCACTTCACCCACCAGCTCCCTCAGGACCCACAGCTTAGTCTCTTAGAAATACCAGTAAATGTTGCAGCTCACCAAGGGCACAGGGCTGCTCTTTGTATCCCAGGTTCATGGCCAAGAGCTAGTGAGTGATGACTGCTTTGTGAGACCAAGTGTGACCAGGAGGGCACATCCTGCCTTGTGTGTTACCAGTTGCCTCTCATGTGGACTCCTGTGACCTTTTTGTACTGATGTGTTGGATCTGGAGCTGGGCCTTGGAACCATGCAGAGCTTGTACTGGAGCAAGGGACTTACCCTGCAGCCTTCCACAAGCAGTGATACACACTCTGCTTCCCTGTGCTTTGTCTGTATACAAGTCGGCAGGGGCATTTCAAGATAATTGCTATAAACTGGAAATGTTCACCATGCTAAGGATTTGCATGGTTGGGACAGACCTTTCCTTTGTGACACTGTCATGGTGGCACATGAGAAGCTACTTGAACCTGATCCTCTTGATTTATGAAAGAACTGGTTGTAAGTTTGATTATTTCCCATGGGGCTTCTCAGAAAGCAATGCTTTCCCTGCCCTTTTCTTATCTGAGGGAGCCCTTCCTGTGGCCTGCAAAGATCACCTTACTTTCAGGGCATTTGTGGGACATGCAGTATTACAGTTCTAGTTGGTAACAATACCTGTGTGGTTTATCTTAGAGAAACTATTGCATTACTATGTAGGAAGTTCATAGAACTTTCACTGTCTATTTCTATAAGGGAGATCTTTGCCTTAAATTTGTTGCTCTTTAGCAGAAGAGCCGGTGCCCCCGCAGAAGAGGAGGCTGGAATGTGATGTTATCAGCTCTCTGCTCTGCTAGACCTGCGGGCTGGTACAAAACCACAGTTGGCCCCCGAGCAGGCACTTGGCTCACCAGTATTTAAGGGACATGAAGGGGTCCCAAGGAGACAGATGCACAGACAACCTGGTGGCAGCTGGGAAAATACTGTCGGGGAAAGAAGGGATGTAAGACACCAAACCTGTAGGAAACCAGTCTTCATTATTTCTGTAACTTGTCTGACTACTTGCACTCTTTTATTAACTTTTTATTACGGCAAAAGTGAATAGAATAAAAATAGTCTAAGTGCCAAGGGGATAAACAGGAATTAAAAGGATTAAGTTCTGAACACTTTACTGCTTTTAGAAAGATGTTATTTGATTTACTAGCTTAAGTTAAACTTACATGACCAAATTACTTCTTAACTTAATAATGACTTTTGTGGGGTAAAAAACCTCATCTGTTTAGGTGTTTTAGCACTTAATCCAGAATACATCATAACTCTTTAGGCCATTATGGAAGAGTGGAGCAGCTATCCTTTGTGTCCTAAGCTAAATGAGTGCTGACTGGGATTTGAGTCTTCTGGAAGTCAGCATGATCTGCATGTGGTGTAGGTATAGATAACAACTCAGCATGTAAGATAACAAGGGAACTATTCCCAGTGTTACATTAGCTAGTTGCCAACTGTGATATTTTTGATTGTTTCATTTTTCATAAACTCTTGAAATAATTTAAGATAACTTGTTGGGGTTTTTTTAAAATATTAAAATCTTTGTTTTCAAAAGACAGCCCATGGAAAGTTGATGACTGACAGTGGCAATTCTGTTTGAGATCACCTGCAATAAACTTCTCTCCTGATAGCTGTCAATGTAGTCAAGCCAAGCTCCTGCCTTTTATAAGGGCTCAGAGTTGCTGGCAGTTTGTGTTGGTTTCCTCTGAATCCACAGTGCTTGTTTGTGGCTCTTTCTTCCCCCCACAGCTCCTCACACAGCACACTTGCATGTTGGACAGAGTCCAAATTTCCTCCCTCCTGGGGATTCCTTTGCTGTTAATTTAAGTGATGGCAAATGCAGACTTCTTGCCAGAGCTTGCTGTGTGTTTTTTGGATGCTTTTTATAGCTGTTCCCTGAGGGGTCAGCTTTTGTCCTTCCCCACCATGCTTTCTGCTGTGGGGAGAGAGGCCTTGAACTGGAGCTGATCGGTCCCACCTGGCTTTGAATGCATCTCTGACATGGCTTCAGGACCTCACTGTCTTGTCTTTCACAGTTTTTGAAGACTTTTGCTTTGTTGTTGTTTGTACAAAGCTGAGCTTTATAATAACTTGAGTGTATATGTAATCTAAAAAGCAGAATTGATCATGCATGCCTATAATAGAGTCTAAGTTCATATTAGACGGTTTTCTGCAGCACTGTGACCTGATGATTTTAGATGCTACATGAAAGTTACAATTAGGGAGGAAAATTATTATTTTTAATAGGTATGCAAAATAGCTTTTCTCTTCAAAAGTCATATGGTGAAGACATGGTGCTAATATGAGACAGAGCGAATGTGTTGAAGAGAAGTGAGTGCCCATCTGCTGTATGCCTGAACTGTAGATTTATGGGATATCTTCTCAAACTGGGGATGTTCACACAGATCAGAGCACAGTCTAGAAAAGCACTGAGTCTCCTTTCAGGTAGACCAGCAGTAGCCAGGAAAGCTGAAAAGCAGCTCTTCAGTTTGAAGTCATATGTGCCGTTGCTCATTTCCCTTCAAAAGGTCTGCCCTTGTCACCAGAGGGGATTTGAGTGCTTCCCCCAGCCACAAGTTCTGCTTCCCAGGGTTATTCTCCAGGGCCTTTGTCCTGCTGTGAGGTTTGTGCTTGCACAACTGAGAACCCCTTTAGTTGTGGTTTTAACCCCTGTCAGCTGTTTTCAGCCGTCCTCCTCTGATTTGTCCCGACAGTTTTGTTGAAGGAGCTGTGCAGCAGGACATGTTCACAGGACAGGGAGAAACAACGCTGGCTTTATGGAGATGCACATGTTGGAGGAATGTCATTTGTTTGTGCTTCATTTTGCACTGGGGTCCCTCAGGGCACTATGTGTTCTGTGATCATCTGGGCTGTTGTGGAAGGCAGAACATTTGATTGAGCACAGAGGTTTGTAACACCAGCACTTCATAGCTTTGGTGTCCATTTCGTGTTGAACTGAAAGTCTCTGGTAGAATCAGAGAACCATAGGAATGCTCTGTGAGGGCACCTGGTGAACTAGTGGAAATGATGGTGAAGGAGTTCTCCTTTGTGGCATCCTGGATGGAGAAATAAACCCTTGAGTCTGGAAGCAGTGTGGCAGGCAGACTCAGTGTTTGGGGAAGGTGACTTGTGGAGACCATGCAAGAAGCAGCACAGCACCTTAAAATGGGATTCAAGCAGGAAGAACAACTAGATTATCTGGGGGAAAAAATCCAGTGGAGTGGACATCCAGGATCCAGCATCTATTGGGATACCTAGGTCCTCAGTAATTAATAACTGAGTGTGAAGATCTTGCAAATTTGCTGCTTTTCATAACCTAAAAAGATCCCCCAAAAAAGATTTGGTTGCTTGTCCTGTGCTGAGGCAGCAGATGGGACTGAGGACACAGCACTGGTAACTGCAGAAAGTGTAATGCATTCAGGTCTGCTTCACTCCATTACAATAGAGATTGACAAATTGGAGAGAGTTCAGGAGAAAAAAAGAAGTAACAAGAGAGCTTGAGGGATTGACTTACAAGAGAAGACCGAAAGAGCTGAATATAGATAACTTGGCTAAAGGATGACAAATGGGGTGGTTGAGATATAAATCTACAAATATCTGAAGGGTGTAAACACCAAGGCTATGAAGAATTATTTAGAGTGGTACAATGGGGTGTAACTAGAAGTAATGGGATGAAATTTAAGAGAAGGCAAATTTCAGTTGAATAATGGGAGAAGCTTTTTGACAGTGTGATGTATTAAGCCATGGGCTGCTTTTCCAGCAGTAGTCCTGTTGCTCAGTGTTTAGGGCACAACCCTGTTTGCTTAAGAAGACAGAGTTTTCCAGAGTCTTTATTAAGGGCAGTTTCAAATCATGCCTTTTGTGTTTTATGTATTTGATGCAGAGGCATGCAAACCATACACCAAAACTGCTGTGCCTCTCCACACATGCACCATGTCTGGGTGTGACATAGCAGCTCCTGGTGGTGTGGTGGTGGAGATGAAGGCAGGGGTGTGAGCAACCTCTTGAGCCACAGCTGAGCCCAGATGGCCCTGCTGGCATGGCAAGCTTGGCCAGGTCAGTAGTATCTGCTCTTTGATCAGGACCTTCTTTTATGTCCCACACTCCTCCCATCCAGGTGCTGTTGTGTTACCTTTTGGGGGTTAGTTCACTTACAGTCTCTGGAGTAGATATCAAAGTTATGCTGCAGCTCTGCACCAAGAAATCTCCCACTTTGCTTCAAAGAAATCAGGACAAACAAGCTCCCATTGATGCACATGGTCTATGATCTTTTATAAATCTACAATACTGTACCATAACTTTTTCTTTAGAAACTCCCATTTCTTCTTCTGCTTTTCACTTCTCTTGAAATGCAAACCAAGTTCAGAGGATCACTTTCCTACTGGCAGAACACACTGCATTGTCTGTCACTTTAAAATGTCCTCCACAGTAACTGAGGAAAGGTTCCTTTCTCTACTCTTTATGCTTAAAAGTGATTCTTGAATGCATTTTTATTTTCCTAATCTAGAAGGGCTAAATTAGAAAATTAGGTTAACTAGCTGTGTAAATCAAGTTAGAGTTATCTCAACTAAAATGGTAGCACAGGGAAGATGGCAGATTCATGTAAATGGAGAAACAAATGCAGCTGTAGCACTTAGCACACACTGGAAACTTGGCTATTTTGTTGAAGAAAGGGAGGACAGAAAACTTTAAAGCACTGGCATTCTTGGAGCATAAATGAGACGAGCTGAAAGTGTCTTTTATAATTGTTCTTAAATGTGTTTTGTATTGCTCCTGCTGTCCCTGAAGAGGTCTGTGTCCATACGCTTCAGGGAAATTTCTGAATTATATCCTCTCTCAGTCTGTGGGAAGAAAGAACTGCTGAAGGGTTTCATTCTCCTCTGCATGGGGATGAATATTTTTCTTGCTAAAAAATGCAGTTTTGGTCTCCTCAGAACTGGATTAATTTGGTGGATGATTTTCATGGGGAATTTTGTATGTGGGGAAATGTCAAAACAATTGTGTCTTCACTGCATTCCCATTACTGAGGGCTGTGGTGAGAGTACACTCCTGGAGAGGAGAGCTTTGCTTTGAACCACTTTTCACATCCAGACCAGGAGTGGATGTGTGCTCAGGCCCCATCGTCTCAGGAGAGCAGCATAACCACTAAGCTACCTCAAGTTTGCCACCTTAATCTAAGTGGTTTCCATTCAGCAGAAATAAATCATTTATGTCAGTATGACTCCAGAATTATTTTTAAAAAATTGTTTGGTTTCACTGCTGTGCAGGAGTATCAATTATCCTCCCTACCTTATTTCTGAGGCCACTTTAAAAAGGAATTTTAATTATGCAGCTGGGGGTCTCTAATAGCATTTGCAGGAGACATCACTGGAGTTTTTTTCCCTGGAGGTTGATTGATGATACTTTTGCACCTCTATTAGTAGACTTAGGCCCAACCCATTTACAAGGCAGACTTTCCAGGCAGGCACTCCTCAAGAGGACAGTGTAAAACCTGGTCAGGTTTCTTTTAATCGTTGCTGCAAACTTCTCTGAACCTTGACAGTGAAAGACATCTTTGCAAAAGCCAAGGCTGAGCAACTGAGGGAAGTGTTTGGGGGGAAAGGGTACCTTGGAATAAACTGCAGCAAATTTTGGGGTCACCATAGCAGTCCAGGCCAGTTTTAACTTCACAGCAGGGCTGGATTATGATCTGGAGCATTTGGAGTATTCCCAATCTTGTTGGTCTGAGTTGATAAACTGCAGCTGAAGGGTCAGGAGATGGGTGGGAGCTATGAAGCACCAGCAGGAGCAGCAGAAATTCAGCTCCCAGAAGTCCTGGCTTGTAAGAGCCAGCCTGTGTAGCATGGCAGACTATAAGGCACAGTAAGCATACTTTTTTGTCAGTATAAGAAAGGAAAAGGCTGCCCTTCCTCCTTATCTGTTGAGGGCAATGAAAAATCTTGAGCCAGCTTGTGCAGGGAAAGGATTAATTTGCTGTGGATGTTTGATTAATAAAGCAGTAGTCTATCTCATTACATTTCCCCATAGTAACTGCTAAAGAGTTTCAGATGTGCGTGGCCTTTGCTGCTCTCCCCCTACTGTGAAACAGATGTCTCACTGCCCCCAGAAAGGAAGATCAGCACCCAAACCCTCCTTCTGGCAGGACATGAGGAGAAGCCAAAACTGAGGGAGGGAGTCAGCCCAAGTGCAAGGAACATGCCTTTCTTTTTCTTCTACAATATGAGAAAACATAAACGAGTGTGCGTGAAAGCCAGGCAATGGAATCAGATTATTTGGACTTAAAATACAGTGTTAGTTTTCTTCAGCAGCATTTAAAGGTTGGAAAGTTTACAGCTAATTTTGCTGACAGTTGGACAGTTTCTTTACTGCCTTTTGTCCTTTTCCAGGGCATCCAGCCTTCATTACTCCATACTAGTGCCCTGCCTGTATCTCTTGCAAGTCCTGCTCCTTGGCCCAGCACTGTGGGCCTCCAAGAGTAAATGTTTATAATGTTCATTTAGGTTTCAGTGAAATCTCTTCCAGCTTTCAAAGAAAGCTCTTTAGTTTGGTCTGCACAGATGTAAACTTTCAATAGGAGAAATTCCCTGTGTTCAGCTAATGGCTTCAGGACACCAAGTGATGCTGATGCAAACTATAGTTCAGTGTCCTTGTAGCTTCATGTAAAAACTATGTGCTACCTCTGATTTTGAGTTTAAGCACTCTGTAAGAGAGGATTTAGGCCTTCTATACATGCAGCATATACTAACAGTACCTTATTTTTGTTTATGTATAAATAAGATGTCTCTCCACAAGATCTGTTGGAAGCCAAGTACGGGGTTTAAAAAAGGAATAAATAAGCAATGGAACAGTAATTCTGTCATAAGGTGCATTGTGTCAACAGAAGTTTATTTTATTTACCTCTTAGAGTAGGAAGTGCTCTGACTTGTTAGTTTGTTGTTGCTTTCTGATGTGTTGGGTTCTAAGACGGTTCTCAGTGACTTGTATTCTGTTTTCCCAAGAAAAGCCTTATATCACTGTTTCAGTTATTTTCCTTGGCAAAACTTAGTATTTTATTTATTGTTAGCTGCCATAAGTTACAGATGAACTAGCTCATGCTTAGAGCTACATATTTCATTCACTTAGTTTGCACATTAATTTAGAAAACTGAGGAGATGGTACCAGCCATAGGTGATGGAAGTTTTTCCCCTGATGCATTCTCATTTCACAACAAATCTAGCAGTGACTGAAGGTCTAAGGGATGTTGTTTCTTTCCATCAACACCCATACAAATATTTTCTTCCCATATGTCTCAAAGTGCTTTAAAGAAATGCTTGAATATTATATACCAGATGCTTGTGTTAAGAAGCTGAGTCACAGATGGACAGTCAGGGCTATGAGGACACCTGATAATAGTGTCAGAGAATGGGGGCCCTTTGCCCCCTGTCCTGGGAATTAGACCACTGCTTCATGGTCCCCACCTGTCCCACTGCAGAAGTGGCTTAAGGTCTGCAAGAATTTCAGGATCCTATATTCTAATGCAGAACAAATGTTCCAGGATTTATTGTGATGTCCACAAAATCAGCTGTCTTTGCAGTATGTCCACTCTGGATGAATCATTTCTTGTCACTTTTCTCTGACAAGATGGGAGAGTGAGTGGCTGTAACTCTGAGCTGTGTCCTACACGTCGCTCCTGAGGGCCAGGAGGAAAGGGCAGTGCTGGGACTGGGTTCCCTTGGTGTGGTGCAGCTCCAGCACCTCTGAGCAGGCATCAGATGAGCAAGTGATAAGGCAGGTTTAGCAGTGTCCTGGCAGCTCACTGGTGAGGTTGAGCAGCCCAGCACTGGGTTGCCTTGGACTGGCCAGCCCCAGCCCAGAGGTGCCTTAACGTGCTCCACACACAGCGCAGCCGTGTCTGCAAATGACTTCCAGAGCTGCAGGCTGGGGACTTAGACTAGACTAAAACTCCCTTAGGAATGTAGAAATAGAGGTGGAATTATTAGCAACCAACTGGTGCTGGACCCCTGAATTGGTCTACCTCTGTTATGGTTTACACCCGTAAATTCTGATAGCTGTTGTAGGGCCATGTGTGTATGGGAGCAGGGAGAGGAGGAGAGAACTTCTGGTAGTGATCAAACTGCATCTTAAACTCTGGTTTGTGTTGAGCCAGAAGGGTTTAATTATATATATGTTACATGCAATGAAAAGCAACATGGGTCTTGGATAGACCATATGTCTTAAGTGCTGCTGGGGATCACTGAGAGCTGCAGAACCAAGCTTTAGATTTTGGAGATGTGGTTCAGACACAGAATTGTGCTGGTGTCCCTAAACTTTCCTGGTTTTGAATAACATTTTTGTAGCTGAGGTTTTGCATGAAGCCAGCTTAAGGAAAGTTTATGATGTGAAAATTAAGTTTTCTCTAGTAAGCTGCAGTTTGTCAAAACAACTGCACACATTCCTGTTGGGCTAGAGTTTGGCAGGATGCAAAGATTGCATCTCTCTCTTTGAATATCCAAAGAAAATGGAAACCTGGCATGTTAATCTTGCATGGATTTCTGTACATCCCTTTCAACAGCTGGGATAAGCTCCTCTGCTTTATCACACATTTTCCCTTGTGTTATGAATCACCACCTTCTCTTCAGGCAGTTCACATACAGGATTCTTCAGTCTTTGGAAGTTAGTGTGTTTGACTAAGGGGAGCAAAAAAAGGTTGTAAAGGGACTTGCCCAAGGATAAGACGGATCTCAAATTTGGTTGTCTGACAAGAAATGAATTGTCATATAATTGGAGCTGGTGCTAACTGACATTTCTACTTTTGGGGAAAATATTTTGTGAAAATTCACTCCGTTTTCCAACAGACCTCTTAAGAGGGTCTCACAGAGAGGAAATTCCATACATTTTTTGCTCTGGAAGCAAAAAAAAAAAAAACCAACAAAGAAACCCCAAAAAACCAAAACTGGTTTTAGTTGATTACTCTGAAATGAAAGAGAACAGCTGTCTGCTACAACTCCCCACTCCCAGGGAAGGAGGCCTTAAAGCCCCCCTTTAGCTTCATGTAGAGCTTGGATTCATGGAGCTCTCACAAGCTTTGTGCTCCTGCCAGCAGCTTGGGGTAGGCATCCCAGCTCCCAGGTGCAGAAGGAGTCCATGAAGTGGGTTTTCCTGGGAACAGAAGCTGGGGAGTTTGGGTGTCTTCCTGGACAGCTGCTGAGGAAAAAGCAGCGTTCTGACCCAGCCCACAAGCAGTTACCTCTGACTGATGCCCAGCCATAGACATTTCCAGTGTGGACAACCTGATGATTTCCATTGGAAATCTCTTGTGGCAGGAGCTCCTGACCTCTTTTACACAGGTTTTGGTATATATGCAATGTGTAGCATATTGCTGATAAAGCTGTATAGTGCCATTAAGATTTGGAGTATTGCTGGAGCAGAGCTCAGTTGGGGAATCTGCTTTTGCAGGTCACTGTTTGGATAGGAACTTAATGGTGGTATCCAAGCAGTTGTAAGCAGGAGATCAATAAACCAGAAATGTCTGAGTTATTCCCTTTCTGCTTTGTGACCTCGCTATTTTAGAGCTTTCCCTTTTATGAAACTCGCCCCGTGTGAATTCGCTCACAGCTGTAAGAGCGATTTAGTTCCACTCATTAGTGATGAAGCAAAGGTCCATAATAAAAAAGAAAGGATAATACATCCCCTAATGTATTTTTTCCCCGGGCTTGATGCATATGGAGCACTTTAAAGTATTAGTTGTTTTCAGATATAGTAGAAGTATTGTGTGTTTTGGAAAACTTAACTGCGTAAGTAATAGGAGACCTCAGCCATACGCTTCGCTATTAAATCTTTTCTGAGAAGTATGGAGAAACGTGTTTGCTCTGCGTGTGTTTGTGTGAGTTATGGGCTGTGCAGATCAGCAAAATGCAAATTAGCAGTCCTCTACTGTCCTGTCATATCTCGACTCGCAATAGCAGAGTTCAGAAGTTCATTGCTTGGGGGAGGCAAAAAAGGAAAAAAAAAAAAAAGAAAGTTTGCTCTGACTTACTTGTGCTTTTATGAAGACTGTCTGGAGCTAAATAACCCCTGGTGAACTTGTATCCTCCACCCCAGCTGCAGCCTTTCAGCTCCAACAAAGACCACTCACTAAATCCAGGAAATCGAGCGGCGCGTGGGTGAGTGGCTGACTCCGCATTCACACCCTGCCTGTGTTCCGGGGGAGCTCTGCCCAGCCCTGCGAGCAAAACCCTCTGCATGTGCGCCTGGAAAAAATAATTCCTCACCATCCTCAGAAAGCTGCACTTTCCATTGAGTTTTTCCAGCAGTGCAGCTTTGTAGAAACCACAATAAAAACATGGGGCTGCAGGAGTTTTATTCTTTACATTCCTCACTGCACAAAAAGCAGCACCAAATGTTTTTCTGGAAGCAGGATTTCCAGCCATGGAGCAGTGATTTAGGAGAGTGAGAATATCAGTTTCCAAGAATGTTTCGTTTGGAAAACTTTGAGATTTACTTGAGACATCACCAATCTATCTCCTCCGCTTTGATTACTCTGTTTCCACATACATTTATTTAGCCACCGGCTGTTGTTCTTTTACCCTCGAAAAATCTGTTTTGATGCCCCTAAACATCGTCTTCTTTGTTATGCTAAGGCGGGAGATAGAGCGGCATGCAGAGAGAGAGAGATAAAAGCAGTGTTGTTTTATGGATCCTACGCAGTGTACTTTGCAGGAACTTTAAAAATAATTTGCACAGTGCTCCACAGTGGGATAAATGTTCTCTAAGATCATTTACAAAACACGAACAAAAGAATATTAACAAAGACGAGTAAGCACAGATTTCCTCGTTTCGCAGGTGAAGAAACAAAGCTCTGTAAAACTTATTTGTTGATACAGGGCCTGGTCAGGGTTAAAAAGGGTGAGGCTCAGCCTGCAGGGCCATCATGTCCATATATCATGGGAGTTGCAGAGAGATGGGAGGTTAAAGTGGCTGAGGAAAGAAGTGGCTGTTTAGCAGTTTAGTCATTGGACTTTGCTGCTTGTGTAACATGGCATTTTGGAGATGCTTTCAGGTGATGGGGATTTCTGTCACTGGGGTGTAAAAACAACTCCGAACCTCAACTGCCCCTGTCAGATACTGTAATATTTTTTTATTAGGGAACTTGATATTTTAAAAAAACATACATTTTGTGGTTCTTAAAGACCAGAAGTTTCCTTAGGAACTTCAGCACTGCAGCCTGAAATGAAGCAAGTGGGCTGTTGTGCCAAGAGTGAGAAGGTCCCCAAAGGAGTAGCTGTGGAGGAATGCCTGACTGGCCCTGGCACTATCCATTTGCACTTTTTATTAAACCCAGTGATTAGTGGTTTAAAAATAGGTACAATAAAGCTTGTGAGAAGACGTTAATGCACAGTAGCTGGAGCTTTGCACATCTTCTTCTGACTGTGCTGTTGTTCTCCAGCTGCTGCCTGGTGGCCTCTCTTGGGAGGCAGATGACTTTCAGACTCACTGTATTTGGAGCAATGCTCTTGGTCAGTGGCAGATTCACAGGAGTGCTGTCAGGATGGGACTTGGAGCCCAAATGCCTTGCCTGGAAGCCATCACTAGTCCCCCCAGTGCAAATGCCTGCCTCTGAGAGGCTGAAAAATTGTCCAAGGTGCCTTGTGGATCCACATGCATGGCCTTTTCTGGCCCCTCCCCTTGCACCAGGATGCTCCAGTCTCTGTTACTTGTGAGAGAATGTATTTAGAATTTTCCTCTGCAAAGTATTGGTCAAAGGCAACTTAAAATGATACAGCTGTTAAAATCGTCTTTCCATCTTTACCCTTCTGGCACTCCTGTGGTCATATATCATACACATTCACGTGCTGAAAACAGGTTTTTAAAAAATTCCTCCCAGAATAATGTTTTTGTCTGGATCAGTTCCCTGAACTGATTGACACTGTGATTGCATTAATGTGAGCACAGGAGAATGGGAGGGAAGATGGGGGCAGGCAGGACAATGGGATCACAGCATCCCAGGCTTGGTTTGGTGAAGGCTGTCTCCTTGGTTGCTGGATAAGGCTGTATCTGTGGTGGCTGGTGAGGCATAAATTTGAGGATAATTTGTGCAGGAGAATACAGAAAAAAAATTCATTGACTGACTTCCCAAGCCAGTGGAGGTAACCCTGTGTTTCAGCTACTACACAGCCTAAGTAATTCTGGTTTTTAGATTTTTTGATTTATTTTTTAAATTGCTTGGTTATACAGTGGTTTCACTCTATGTCATCCATGCTTAGTCATGCTTCTGCAGTGTGATCCTGCTTATCAGTAACTGGGATTATTCTGTAGCTGGAGCTGAATCTCTCATTGAGCAGCTCCAGGAGGAGGGCTGGTCCCCAGAGGCTGCTCTGAGCAGAAGTACACCAAGGGTTTTGCAGCCTGCAAATGTCAGGCTGATTTTTCTTTCCTTTTCTCACTGGACATTTCTATGTCCTCATAACTGTAGGTACAGCTGCCTTTCTTCAGTTGCCTACAGCATCAAGACAAAAATTACTTTGGCTATCAGTGCTTCTGGCTGGGTTGCTTTTCTCCCTGCTGTTTGCAGGAACATCCTGGGACACAGAGTGACTGTCCTGGCCTAGCCTGTCTGTGAGCTGTTCTCTGCACACTTCTAGCTGTGCTTCAGTCGTGTCTCCCAATGGGCTTGACAGTAAACTGGAATCATCTGTCTTGCAAATGGCCTTGTCTTTAATTAGAAAATCTTTAATGTCTGCAGAGTCACATGTGGGTGCCAGAGTTTGCAGCTATATAATATTGGTTCTGTTGACTTGCTGGTTTTAGGCATAAAGTTTTAAAAAATTATCTCTTGAGCCTCAGGATAGCAGTGTATCCATTGAACCCTGCTTGCAGATTTTCAGGAGTTAATTCTGGCCAAAAAACCACCCCTCTAATTCACATTTTTCCACCGGTGAATCACTAAAAAAGGTCTTTGATTCATTTTCTCATCTTCATCCCCAATGGCTAGCGGACTGTTTATTTTCACTGTCTCTGTACGAGTGCTAATGCATTTTTTGTTTTGTGTTGTGTTTTTCTGGTTTTGTCCTGTAGTTAGGTATCCTGAGCCTGTTTGCTCTGTGTCAGGCATTAGCTTGTTTCCTATCAGTGCCATGCTCTTCCTGGCTGCAGCTTTTGTGGTCTGGCTGCTGCTGCCAGGTTTTGTGCATATTGTGTGCAGGGTGGCACTGAGAGAGTAATATGACTCCAAACTGTAGCCTCCTTCTGATGAGAGACTCTGGAATGCTGTGAGTGGAGCCAGAGCAGGAGCCATGTGGGCTTCTTGGTGTACCCTCCCAGTCTCTCTCATCCATGTCCATCCTGTGTTACGGGATCCACCTTGTGCCAGGCTTCGAAGGAGCAGAGACAAAGGGCAGGACCTTGGGTGAGTTCTTTACCAATAAAGGCCTTGATTTTTTTTCCATTTTGTAGGACCTAGAAAAGCATAACCATGACTTAGCTTATGGGGTTGTGGAGGAGAGACATAGCCCAAGCCTAGATGGACCACAGGTCTCCTGTTTCCTTTGTCATTCCTATAAATTATTCCTATATATTATAGCATGAGGAAAGGATGCTGCTTCTTTCCAGAGGCTAATATTCCCAACTTTGGGAAGCATTTCGTGGGGAAAGCTTGTTCACTTGTGCAGAGAAAATTATTAATGAAATGAAACAGCTTCATGAGAAGTAACACCTAGTGCTTTGTCTGTGAAGGAATCAGTCTTTTATGAAAGACTTTGTGTTCCCTGATTTATTTATTTATTTTTCCATTGAATGAGCAAGATTGTTTAAAAAGGGTGGTGGGGAATGTCACTGGGGAAAAGCCCCCTCCTCTACTCACTCATCGATTCTTATAACATTAAAAAAATTAATTTAAATTGCCACTTTCCTCAAAATGAAGTGTAAAGCTTCCATAGTTCTGTTGTTTAATTTCCCAACTGGATATGAAATTAAGGAAATTGTAATTGTTTGACCTCTCGCATCAGGGAGTCTAGGTATTTTTTCATCTGTTTCACCGGAGTACATCTATATGAGAATAATGGCTTCCCTGGAGACTCCATTTCTTGTAAAATACAATCTAATGAATTAAAATACAATCTATTGAATTAAAATATATCTCCTCTTCTTGGTGCTTTTTCACGCTGTGACCTGCCTTGGGTTTGAGTGCAGGGTGGCTCATGTTGAATTGTCTGAAGGCTCTCAGCATACTTCCTCCTACTGAATTGTTCTTCCTGAAGTTTGCCCATTGATTCCATCCTCTGCCTTGGGTCGGTTGTCTTTCTTACACGGTTCACTAATTTTTCCTCACTAAGCATTGCTAATGTGCCTTCCACAAACTTGCAGCTTTTTAAGCTTTGATCCAGGAACCTTACCAAAATCAGCAAAAACAACTAAAGAAGCAGGACTTTTTTTTTTCCTCCTCCTTTCTTTGTGTCCTTTGTTACTGAAGAGGACTGCAGATATTTAGTACAATTTAAAGCCAGACAAAAAAAAAAAATCCCTCTCATTTGGTGATTTCTCCAAAACACCAGTTGATTATTGTTGGCAGGGATATCACACTGGAAAGGACTAGCTGTTCTGTGTGGTTTTGAGGCCAGAATACTGCTGGGACTGTCCCTGGTGGCTGGGTGGAGCTCGCTGGGTACCTGCCTGAGAGCTGCAGCGTCCTCATGCAGCAGATGGACCTCTCTTGGAGGGAGGGAATTAGTTGACACCAAAGAACAATGCTCTTCTCCCCCAAAAGGTAAAAAAATACATACTCAGTATCACTGAGAAAGCAGCAAATATTGGTCTTGAGATCTCTGTGCTCTGTTTGTCTGATCAGATGGAGGCATGATTTTTCAGGAGATCTAATACACTGTCTTTTAGAAAATTGCTGGGTATGTCAGAGTGTGAAGTAAGGGAAAATTAAATTCAAAATTCAAAAAATGCATTCCTTTTGAAGGCTCTTACAGAGAAATTTTTGTCCCAAAATCAGCACTGGGAGAGGTGGGATTGGAGGCTGAGCTGACTTGCCACCAGAATAAGTGTATTTTGCTCTTGAAGAGAAAAGGTGAGAAAACATCAACTTCACTGATATATTTAGCTCTCAGTGATTGCAAGGATGAGTTCAACTGGATCCATAATCCCTTGCTTAGCTCTTATTTCCCAAACAGGCCACACAAGTGGCCTAATGCACACCCATAGCAGCTGGCAAAACAGCTCCACTTGCGCAATGGAAGAAGTTGGCAGGAGGGGACTGTCAGGAAGGTTTTGCCAGGATTTCATGGCAGAGAGGTGACTCTGTCAATACCACACAAAAGTTGGTCCCGATCCGATCAGAAGTCAGGATCTCCTCTGTCTCATTTCAGGTATTAGAAGCTCTGGTTTATGTAGCATGTGTATCTGAGCTCTAAATAGGTAAAAATCCTTGAATTTATTTCCCTTTCTCCAATCCCATTGCTTTAAACGGAGAGGAAGTTTTCAGCGTGCCCCAAAGAAGAAAGTGACAAAAAGGCTGGCAGTGCTTCAGGGCAAACCCCTCCATCCCAGGCTGGCAGAGGAGGCTCCCAGGAGCGGGGTGATGGCCGGGGTGCTCCGTGTGCTGCCAGACCACATCGGTGTGCGCTGAGCAGCAGGAGCAGAGCCTGCCCGTGGCCCACAGGCAGCTGTGAGGCAGCAGCAGCAGCAGGCAGCTCGCTGCCAGCACGGCTCTGGCACCGCAGAGAATCGAGCCCTTTGTATCTAACCACCCAGACCTAATACACTGACATGGTCGTCATCAGATACAGTTGACACATGTTTAAAGAGTGTATCTCGCTGCTTTGAACAAGTGGGAAAGTGTTCTTGGACTGCTTTGCTCTCCGCATTTCTACAGAGTTTCCCACTGTCCATTTTCCATAGTTACTTACAGCAATTAACTGGAATCCAGGGCTGCAGCGGCTGCATGCATAGTCTCTCAAACCACACCTGTGGCTTTTTTGTGTCACATATAATTCATGACTGAGTGACACTTCCTGCCTTGTCATCTTTAGTCCTGGATGAATGAATAGTGTAGCTAAATCAGCTTAGTGCCGAACTGAAGTGGTGGTTCACGTTCAGCTGTGGCTCTTGCACAAGTCGTGCAGAAACTTATTTGTGTTGGTATGGCTGGCTGTTCACTGGAGGCTCCAGCTCTTTTGATATCGGATCCACTCACAGCTTGCATGTCCTGCCTCAGCTTTATTTTCCCTTCCAGAGGCATAGATACTGCATGAATCACTGTGTCTTTGCAGAGGCTCCAATGGGCAAAGGTATTTGTTCTGAAACCTCACCAGGCTGTAATTAATCTGTAGACGAAAGGAAATGGTTTTGTGACAGCTAAATGAAGACCAAATAATGCGATGTGATGAAAGGTATGCTCAGCAGTCGGATTCAGGATCTGAAGTTATATGAGTTTAGCTTTATGGTGAGCTGAAAAGGGTATGAAAAAGGAATTGCCTCTAGTCCCACTTAGCAGCAGACAAAAGCAGAGGAAAACCTGCATGTCGTTATATATTAGTATGGAGAAAAGTGAGAAGAGATTAAAAAAATTACACCGTGTTATGCATTATTTCGTGTATTTGAAAACATTTGGAAAACTTACCCATAAAACTGTATGGAGTGGTGTACACAGGAGGGCATGTGCTTTCTGCATTAGATCTGTGAGATCAGCATATGTGCCAGTGAACAGGCTGTCTTTTCTTTGGGCTTCAGTTGTGCTGCGATAGAAGACATCTGATAACCTTAACAAAAATATTGCAGACTTTTGTAAATTAGGCTGAGGAGTTTTTCTCTCCCCTCTCCTCCCTCCCCCAAATCCCCATTTTGAAATGTTTTGTAGAAGGAAAGAAGTTTGTGATCATCTTGTTTGAAAGTTAAATATTTCTCCCATAAAAAGTTTGGGAGTTATCTTTTTGTTTGTTTTTAAAGAAGGAAGAAATATTTTAAAGTCATGTTTCAGCTTGTTCATTATCAGTTGCACCTTTGATGCAGGTTATACTTCACGTGCAGCTGGGATTGGTTTAGCAAAAAGTCCCCTTGTTAAATGTGCACCTTCCCTGTAGTTTGCTGACTCTGACCTGTGGAGTAGGCACTCAGACTGGTTGATGCTGAACATTTCAAGCAGCAGCAGCAGTGAATCCTTAGCTAACTGGATGATCATTCAAAGCATTGAGATTTTTCATCTCCACTTCTGCAGGATCACAGAATCCCAGAAATTTCAGGTGACAGAAAGCTGAGGGGGGCTCTTTGTCCCCAGCCTCCAGCCCCAGTGGGGCCTGCCACCAGCACTGGGTTAAATTGGTCATGGCTTGTTTAGTGGAGTCTTGCAAACTTCTTTTGGCAAAGAGATGCCTCAGCCTCTTGAGGGTGACCTGGTCCAACAGTGCATGGTTTTCCTGGAGAAAACTTTTCTGAACACCCATCCTGAACTCTCTGGCGAGTGTCATGTAATTTGCTGCTACCAGACAAGGTTTGGCTTTGTTATAACTGCAGACTTCTACATTAGGTCATGTATACATGCTTGTTTTCTGTTTTATCCTAAGACTTTGATAAAGAAACTTCACTTAGACTGTATTTAAAATAAAACCCGATTAGGATTACCAAATTTTAATGAAATCCTAATTTCACTAGGGCTATATCATAACTATGCCTTAGTAGCGTTATAAGACTGTGACAGTATTGTTATGAGGATTATGATTGTTTTAATCACTTATCTATATTCAACAGAAACATACAATTTCAGGTTGCTATCCCTAATTCTGATAGCAGAAAATTATTTTTATGACTGGACAGAGTTGCTTAATGGTAGGGGAATGAGTTTGATTCTCTTATGACTTCAGCATCATCAACAAAATATCAAGTACTGTAAACTTACATTATAATTATGATGTCAGAAACCATATAACTTGGTTTTCAGGTTGACTGAGAATATGCCCTGGGAATTTGGAAGAAATATATTTTTCTCATTTGGAAGCGGAATAAGTCCTAACAGAAGTATTTCAAGAATATTTATGTAGTTCGGTGATGTTATACTCAGCAAGTATTTTATAAATAGCGGAAGTTTTAAGACCAGAGCATCTCATTTTTGGTTCCCATTTTATTTACTTGTCATAAAGGAACTCAGGACTCTGCACGTTTTGTTTTTTGGTTTCAATATGATTTGCATCCTATACATCTACAGCAATACTCACTTTTCTCTGAGATGGAAATTACTTATTTAAGTAAGCAGGTAGTAGATAATTTGAATCTTGAGAAATGAATGTTGAAGGAAGAGCTGTTTCAGTGTTTCAGTTAAGACATAGGACAGTATTTTCCAGTCAGTGTAGAGAATTAGCTGCTGGAATTTTAGGGACACTGGAATACCTTGTATGTGCAGCAATGGGCCAGGTATCTTAATTCCTTCTGGCTGTATAATTTTTTTAAAGCAGAAATGGATATCCAAAATCCTTCAGAAGTGAATAAAGGTGATACCTGGGGCACTCTGATAGAGAAGGTAATCCAGAGCTATACAGGATGTTGCCTGCTTCTCCAAGTCACGTGAAGGGGACTATTCTTCCTCAAACCAAATCTTTGTACCTCTGGTGACGTAGAGTGTCAGAAGGGCTTTGTCTTCAAGATCTTTCTGGTTCTTCCTTAAGGAAGGCTCCTCTCAGTCCTGCTTTAGGGGTTTTCCAGGATGATCTGGAGGAGGTGGTGAAAGCAAAGGGCACAGTGGTGTGGAGAATGATGCCATCTCTCGTACCACAGTGGGTATGTGAGCTCATCTGCTGTGACGGGAAGCAATGGCCCTTCCAGCAGCAGCTGCTTTTGCTCCTGTTGGTGGTGTCCAATACCAGTCACCTGCTTTGGAAACAAACAGCACCCACTGGAGCTGGGCATCCTGTCTGTGCAGCAGCACAGCTCTGTGGGTTTGCTCTCTTACCTTCATGCCTCTCTCCTCCCCTTCCCCCACAGTTTCCACTATGCTTTCTCTTGTAGACTGCAATATAGGATCAGACTGCTTTTCATTTCCATCACTTTTCCCTGCTGTGCCTGAATCTGTTGCAATTAAATTTTAATTGAGATGCACACTGCTTAAATAGACACAAGACAGCTACAGCTATCGCTAATTAATTTTCTTCCAAAATGACAACATTTAATAATTATATTCCTTGTCACTTACATTATTTATACAAGTTTAACTCTGGGAATTTTTTTAAAGACACGTCAGCTGTGAAAGTGCTTTATGGTGTTAATCTCCTGTAAGGCAATTGTGATTAACTTCAGAAGTGGAAGTATGTTTATGGTGCATTTATTAAAATGTAGCTCTGCAAGCTTCAGGAAAGATTGAGGTATTTCTGCAATAAGGTAATAGTGTTTCTGGTTGCAGTATACAAATCTAGAGAAGCCCTAATGGTAATAATGCGTGCTTCCGTATTATCTGATCTGACGATCTCTAAGCACTTTCTGACTACTAATGAACAAGTTCACACCTTCTGCAGAGATGCTTCCCCAGTTTCTCACTTCATCTGACATAGCACAAAGAGATCATCTTCTGCCCCAGCTTGCAAAAGTCCTTGCCCTCTGCTACCTAGCTGTAATACTGGGCAAAGCAAATGACCTTTTTGTATTTTAGTCTGAGGAATCCATCACTGGTTGCTGTCAGACAGGGTGTTGAATGAGTGGGACCATTTGTCTGTTGCTGTGTGACAGTCCTCAGGCAGTGCTGTGACAATTTGAGGTTCTGTCTGTGCTTGAATACATCACTGCTGCATCATGGCATGACTTTGGTGTTTGCAGAGAGGTGCATCATCATCAACCTCCAAACTTCAAACGTTCACAAAACAGGCAGAAATTTCTCAGGACAGCTGTGAGGAGAATTTTTCCAGCCTCTCCTGTGGGGATATGTGGCCGTGGTGTTGCCTCTGCAGAACAAAGGAGCTGGCTATTGAAGGTGAGATGCATCAGCCCTGGGGTTTTACTGGCAGATCAGGAAACTTTGGGAATGACTGAAGAATCAGAAAGGCTTTTTTTTTTCCTCAGTGAGGGTCCTGTCTAGGGTGAAAGTTTAAGCTGGAAGCTGCAGCAGAGGGATTTTCTGGGTCAGAGAAATAAATGTGGGAGGGCAGGACAGGTAAGACTTGGATCTCTCGGAGGACCCAAGACCAGTAAAAGTCAAAACTAGATGTGAAAAGTGACTGCAAGTACCTGGGTGTGCATATTTTCTCTACTAGCATCGAGTAACTCTTTAGAAATCTTCACACCTTTGTGGTCACTGGCAAAGTAAAGCTGCTCTGGGAATAGAGCTCTGGGAAAGTGTGTGTTTGCATTTATTAAGGATGTTGGCGATTAGTACTGATGTTGCAGAGCAGAATGATTTGGATGATGCAACCCCATTCCAGGAAGGCTCAACAGAGAATTTTTCCAAGGATGGCATGAAAAGCAATTGTACTGTGTGCTGCTGTGACCAGAGGAGGTTACGATGGTGTGGATCTAGAGGGCTGAGCAACTGGACATTTGTAATGAGTCAGCCAAAGGAAATTAATTTAAATATATTAATTGTGCATATAACAAAACTCTTTTGTTGGACATTTGGGACTATCACAATTATTACATAAATTTCAGCAGTTTCTTGACGTTATTTTGATTCATTTTATAGTGAATATATAGCATAATATATATAACATATATATATCTCCAAAACCATTTAATTCTGTATTAAGATGAATTTGAATGAAAAGCTCTCTGGTCATCTCTCTATCCTCATGTACTGTCATAGCAGCAAAATTGCATTACAAAAGCTTTTTATTGTCACTTCACTTTATTTTCCTCTCAAGTTTTACAATAGCAAAAGAGACTGGGCAATATTTAGTGCTGTTTTGGTATCTCTTTGGTTTCTTGTGCACTGTTGTACTGTGGCAGGGGCAGGTAAGCCAGGAAATTGCATAGAGGATTTTTTAGAAGCAATGGAACCTTTTTGCGCCTTTATTTTATCATGTGTCTCAGTAGGGTGTAGTTTACTACACTCTTCCTCAGAAGTTAGTGCAGTTAATTATTTTTGTGCTTATTGGTAATACAGTCACAATTCTTGGCAGAGACACAGGTCTGTGTAGCACAGTGGGGTGGGACAGCAGTGTGTTCCTTCCAAGTGGGCCTGTTCTGGGAGCCAAGGTCTGCTCCGTTGCACCTGAAGAGAGAGGAATCATTTCTTTCTCTAACAAGTAGATCTCTTCCTATGTGTGTTTTCCCTGAAGTTACTTACACACGCAGCCATTTGCTTTGAGGTCTTGCATGCTCTGTAATTTGCACGTGGTGCTGGAGTTGCGGATGGTTCGTTCCTTTGATTGCCGATTCTCACGCTCTGAGAAAGGCCTTCAGCTGCCAGTGCCCTTGGCTGGCTCTGGGGGCTGGAACCCAAAAGGCTTTGGGAAAAGCTGTAGGTTTTCTGCATGACGCACAGTGTGAGTGCCCGGGTCCCAGCCAAAGGGCCAGGCAGCAGCCGTGTGGCCTTGGGGCAGTGATGTATCATTGCACTGATCAGCAAAAGGGAAGGTCTCAACATCAGGGAATGTTCACAGCCAGCAGTCTTGTGTTCTAAAAATCTCAGCGGGCTGCAGCAGTGGAAACCAGTCCAGCACATGCTTCAGGTCTTTCTCTGAAGGCATCTGCCTGAATATGGTCTCTAAATAAAGAACAATCTTTGGTTACAAGAGTGCTAAGGGAAGACATCTACTGTTTTCTCAGTATGCCACTATTGATTGGGGGATGTCCGTCAATTTTTGCTTTCAAAAAATACATTTTCTCTGTTTGTTTTTTTTTAATTAACATTTATAAGTATTTATTAGCAGTAAACCTGTGAAGAGCTGAGTTTTCAGTGATGATACTGTCTCCAAGACAGAAAGTATGTTGATAATGTCTCACTTTATAATACATGAAAGGCTGGGAAGTGCCCAAGAGTCCAAATGGTACCAAATGTTGAGTAGCTATGGATATGGTTTAAAAACAAGAAATTGTGTGGTCATCTATGGTTGGTGACAAATCCCCCAGTCCTGTGCCTTCAGTTCTATGAAAGGTTGGACTCAAAAGGATGAATGTAGGGATGGGGAAAAATAGATGTTTAATTTCTTTAGTAGAGAAATAGATAACTGGGTTTTAAGTCAAGTGCTAGGTTGTGACAGCAATTAAAATGCATACTTGAAGAGGTTTTTCAGTATTTGTAGTGTATAATTTTGAATGTCGCGTGTGTTATGCAGAGAGCAAGGGGATATAAGAAGTAAATCTTTCTTTTGGTGAGGGACAAGTGAATTATGATAAATGCGTTATGCAAGTGATTATTCCCTTACAGGAGGAAACATAGCATTAACTGTGGAACCCTAGTACTTCTAAAAACAGAGCAGGAAAATCAGAACTGGTTCCTGATTTTCTGAGGGGATCTGAGTCTCTTACCTTGGAGACCTGAAATGAAACAGAAGGCAGCTGAAGTTAGTAGTTTCAGTGGTGAAAACTAATTATGAACGAGACTGGGAGTGGGCAGATATCTCTGACCTGTATGACCAAACCCACTCAAAGAACACATATTTAGGCCCTGATGGAAGCAAGTGCATATGCATTTGCTCAAGTCTTCCTGAAGCCAGTGAGATTGAAAGCATAGTGTGGTAGGCTTTGATAGGCTTTGAAAGAGGAGACAATGGCCGAGGCAAAACAAAAGAGCATGCCATCAAAGGATGTAAAGCAAAGTGACAGGAAAAAAGTGACAAGCTAGGAAAATGTTCTTTGTTCCCACATTCTGAATGGCTGTGAAATCAGCTTTGTACTCATTAGAACCAATGTAAAGGAACTTGCTGTAAATGAAAATGAATGGGTTAGAGGCTGGTGTTTTGAGTTCAGATATGTAGGTGAGTGGCAGGAAGCTCAAGGAAATGCCAAACTCTGAGACACTGTGCAGAAGGAAGAATCAGGAGTCAGAGGTGGCCTAGAGGCAAAATCTTACAGTGAGGTTGGAGGAATCTTGAGGACCACCCCAGGTTTCAAACTTGGATAACAAACAAGATGCTATCCACTTCTACAGCATTTGGCATCATTTGCTAGCTTCTAACCATAGCCAGACTTCTGTGAGAGATATTTGAGAGATAGACTGAAGTTTCTGTGTGGTTGGAGGGAATTAGGTCCAAACTAGGTCAATCTGACAGTAAAATGTAGGTAAGATTTAGTGGAGAGAAAGCCCAGAGGCTACTGGGCATTGAATACAGCTTAGCTGTAGTGAACAAGAAGGAAGATGGAAAGAGTTATAGGCACAACTCGGATTTTGGGTTTAGAGGGAGACAGACCAGAAAAAAGAGGAAAAAAAAGAGAGAGCAAGAAGAGTAAAAAAAGTGGCTGTGGCATGGTTTAGAAGATGACTGTGCAGGAGTGAGATGATTGAAGGAAAGAGTAGTTGAAACTTCAGGAGCAGGGAGGAAGTTGTAGATGGTAGGTAAATGAATTAGCTTGTTTTTACTGTTTTCTCAAGGAAGAACTCAACAAGCTTGCATGCAGAAAAAGATACGGATATAGAATATAATTATGTGCATTCATATGCAACAGAAATAATGTACAATAACTGCAAGGTATATTGTAACTGGTTTAGTAGATAGTTGTATATTAGTTATAACTAAATGATAACTGTAAGTACAACCAGATGTATGTGTATGTGTATATACACACATGCTCCTGTACAAGAGTTCTGTCCTGATGAATTGATATGAATCCTTTGCATTTTGTCTTAAATTAGAAACTATCACAGAATGAAAGCAAATAAGGAGGCAGGATTTACAGAATCTTCTCAGACTAACCTTAATGACTTGAGTCTTATGTAATGAAATAGTTGAAAGGATCTTCTTGTGTCTAGTGGCCACATCAGTCACTATGCCCTGAAGTCTGGTACAGCCTCTGAAAATCTGTGGGGGCTCAACAGGTGCAAATGCAGTTTCCAGTGCTTGGGCCCTGGCCTGGCTGCCACCACACACAGTTCTTCTGCTTCACTTGTTCAATTCCCCTGAGCCATAGCAACCTGCTGACATTTGCTACAAGTTCACTATGGCCTTTGTTTTGTTCAGTAAGTTTTGGGGACGTGAGACATTCTGGCTTGTCAGCCCAGCTTGTTTCGTATGTGAAGCAGACACTGCAGGGCTGCAGAGGACCAGAGCTCCCCGTATTCCCACTCTTCTCTGGGCTGTGGAAGACACCACTGCTGGGGTTGAGATGGGAGGTTTTCCCCTTAGCTTTTTTTTACAAGAGAATGAAATAAATTAGTGTTGTTTCTTTCCTTTTTTTGATGCTGGCAGCTGCCTACCAGATCAAGAAACGAAGTGAGTTCTTATAGGCTACAACGTGAAGATTGCATGATATTCTGTTGGTGAATGGTTTTATAATTTGTCTTAGTCATCAAAATACTTGTAGCACAGTAGACATAACTGCATAGTGAAAGAATGTATATTCTGCAACATTGCTATTGGCAGGACATAAACACCCGTCCTGAGTCCTTAGCACAAAAGAAAAAAATAGGGAAGCTGGAAGGTAAACATTAGTTTTGTTGTCAGCAGAGATAGTCATGCTAAAATTGAATCATAATAAATGCAGATGTTTTGATTTGTGAGGGTATGGCAGACCAACTATTAATAATACCCTGATACATGGGTGCACAGAGGATCAAGGTGCTGATCTAGTCTAACCTTCTCTATAATACCATTAGAGGACTTTCCTGTACTTAAATCCATCTTGTACTTAAAACTCATGTGCTGTGATAAGGCACACTACAGCAGACCTCCTGAAAAATACCTGAACAAAATGTCAGCTCTGCCATGCTAGAAAGTCTGGCACCAGCCTGAATCTAGTGCTCTTTTCTGTTGAAACTGGGAGCCTTGTTTCTAATCTGAATTTCTCTAGTTTAATATCTGTCTCTTAGCCTTTGTGGTTGTGTATCTGTTAATATTACTGATCAGCTCATTCTGCAAGTGCCTCTCTGTTGACCTCTCTTTCATTTTTCTCATGTGTGGCACAGGAGCCTTGGCAGTTTTCATCTCTCTGCTTGGGCTATGGGCACCAGAACTGCACATATTGTCAGTTCAGGGTTAGGCAGAGAGGCATTACAGCCTCCCAAACCCTGTGTAGACAAACACATATTGCTTTAATAGTTTTAATGTTGGTACCCTCCATGGAGCTTCTCAGACACTGTCTGCCCACCATAAACTTCAAGTAATCTCCGGTCAGTGTTTCTCAGACAGTTTTCATTTTAATCAATTATTTTCCAGATGTGTGGCCTTGTATGTGGTTGCTTTAGAACCTATAATCTTTATCTAGGCCATCTAGGCATGGAGAGCATCTCACTGGTATAAAGCAATCATCTTTATTTACCATGTCAACACCCATTTGTCACTGACAGACTTCATGGCTCTGTGTTTGTTTCCAGTCCCTGATACACAAAATGATTGTAACTCTCCATTCATGTGAATGTTTCCACCAGATTCAGTAATACCAGTCAGGACTAATTTGTGTATTAAAGGAGCTATTCCACTTCTTGTTTATTACTCATGTTCATAGTGTTACAGTCTACACAATTAAGGAATCTCTTCTCTTTGAGTCCCTTGGTACCTTGATTAATTTTAATCTTGACATCTTGATTTCTGGCTAAATGAGTGCTCATTTTCACCCTTGTCTTTTGTCATTAGCTTAATACCCTCCTGAATACTTTAGCCTGTCTCCTGAAAGACTTATTCCCATCCACTGTAATGACAGCCAGCCACATTGTACAGTTTCTTTTCTCTGTAAAGATGGACCTGCACTGCTGAAAACACAGGGGCTCTGCCAGTCACCACTTACTTAACTGTTAATTTCTGGAAAAATACATAGCTTTGTAACTTGAGTCACAGCTCACAGAAATTGAATGCTCTTCAAAGTATTGATTTCATTCTTCCTCATGGAATGTTCCTTGCAAGGATTTTTGGTTCTCCTGGAATTTTTCTTCACCAGCATGCTTGTGTCATTGCAGACTAGTCTTTGTTGTGGTTCATGGGTTCATCCCATATAACTCTGACCTCTCCTACAAAAGCAGCCGTCAGATATTGCAACAGTTTTGGGTTTTTCAAATGCTAGTTGTGAGCATAAGGCTGACCTTGATGACCTCCATGGTCCCTTTCCAATCCTAGATATGTTCCTTTGAGAAACTCTTCTGCCATTCTCATCTGGATGAATTTTTCTCCGTTCTCCTGTTTATGAACTGCCAGCCATTTTATGTGGTCTGCATCCTGCCTCCAGCTGGCAACTGGAGTCTTATAAAGACAATATGTGAAGTGGAATAAAGTGTGGAATAGCAGCTTGTGTGGTGTATGTGTTCAGTAGAGGAAAATGAGCCAACTGAAGTGTTGCTTTTTGTTTTTAATTACATTCTTGTTGCCTTCCCAGGCTTCTCTCTTCTGCATGCTTACATGTGTGCCTCTGGAGGGAGAATTCAATAGGCTGATGAACAGAACTGTAATGTTTAAAAATAAACCAAAATTTTGTAATGAAACATGTTCTGAAAGAGCCTAGTTGCTATAGGGATTTTTGCAAGGATGCAGTCCTTCATCTTTCATTGCTCAAAATAAAGATTTTCATTTCTTGAGCCAAATGAGGGGTTTCTTATCCAAGCTTTGGAGCCTGTTCAATGTCATCTGGATGGACTAGCCACTACAAGACATTATTACTCATCCCACCCCTACATAAAGCAAACCCATTAAACTTCAGTCCATGTGGTTTGTATTTGGGGTTTCATTCATGAGAGTTGAAAGTGCCCAAACTACTGCAGCACGGAAGTGAAACCCCAAGAGGATTCTCCTTCAGTCACCACCAAGCCAACAAAACATTCACTTCTCAAAACCTCCCTTGAATCCAATATCAAGGCAGCTCTTCTCCTGTTAGCCAGACCTCCTGTGCTGACCCTTCTCTGCTCTGTGGACTCTGCATAAACATTTCTGCTCAGAATCAGTTTCTGCTCCTCTTCTAGTATGTGCAATTTACTTTTGTAGTATCTTTTACTCATAAAACCTGATGAAAAGTCATTAGGTTACTAGTGATTTGCAATTAGAGTCTAATTTTGTTGTTAACAGTTTAATGGTCCTCCACCCTGGTCTTCATGCAGTCTGTCACCCACCCTGTTTAGCTGTAACCCACCCTGGTGTGGCTGCCAAGCACCACATATGTTTTCTCTGACATGTTAGTTATTAGCAGTTCCTGCTCTTGTTGGAGCATGAGAAGGCTTGATGAAGGGGGTGTTCAGGGGGTGCTATATTGCCTTTTTTTTAGTTTTCTATTTTGGTGTGCGAAGGTTCCCTAAAATGAAAACAATACTTCTTCATTAGATACGTGTGTGCACACATAGGTAGTATTTGTAATTTTGGTTCTGTTTTTGGAAAAAACACAGTTGTGTAACGGGAAATTGAAAACTTCTTTGGATTTACATCAAAAACACAAACTTAGACAACGCTTTGCCACAATTCTCTCACTCTTACAACAAAAGCAAACAAATAAACAAAACCCAATGAAGATTCATGGACCAGTTATAATGGTGACGCATCAGTTTTAAGCAATTTTTGTTTACCTGGTGCCTCCTCCCATATTTTTTGCTGCATGTTAATACAGCGTCTGACTACAGGAGTGTCTTGATTATCTTCTTTGACGGTTTTTTCGCATGTCGGAATTTGCTTAGTGGAAATTTTCTCATGATAAGACATGTAGGATTGGTTTTGTAAAATTACAAGCATGACTTTGTTTTCCTGTTCTACCACAAAAGACTCTTCCCTCCAGCCCCCACTCCTCCATCTTCTCAGCTCTTCCAAAGTAAGAAACAAAGATAACTTCTGAGGGAAAGGAGGGAAAGTCAGGTACCCCAGCCTGCATGCCTCAGCATGGACCAGTGCTGATTCTGTGTCTGGCTTTGAGCTTTTATGTCTGTTCGTTTGTTTTGATGATGTATTGTGATTGTTTTTAACCCAGCATCTGAAAGATAATTTTTGTTCAAGGCTCTAAGTTTGGCAACTTGGAAATATACTGGAAGTGGGGAAACGATTCAAATGTTCTGCTGTTTTATAAATCATACTTGTTTGTAATGAAGCAGCAATATTAAAGTGACATTAGTGTTTGTGAAAAATAGGAACATCAGGCTAAACCTGAAAAACGGCTGAAATTTTAGTTCCTCTCTTTAATATCATCTCCTTTCCAATAAATGCAGCCTAGAAAGTAAAATGGCTTTAGAAAGGAAAAAATAATTTATGTTGCAGTACAGTGGCCTCAGTGCTGTCATTTGGTGCCACAGAGCATCCTAGGATAGCTGGCCTGTGGTGGCCATTCCTGAAGGACGTGTCTCTCCCACAAATGCTATGCCACCTCTGTCAGCCCTGCCCAGGACCTGGGGGCCCAAGGGCTGGCTGCCCCTCTGTGCATGCTGGCATTGCAGCCTTGCTGCGTAGCACCCATCAGTGACTGGCTCCTGCTGGAAGGACTCCCAGGAGCTGCTGAAGGCTGGTTCTTGAGCAGGTGGCTGAATATTTACAGACAGTCCATGTGGTGATAATCTCTGAGTGCTACCACTCTTACTGTCCTTGTGTGATGTTAGGGGAAGGCTGCTGTGGTCAGTGTCAGCGTAAGTAGGGGGGGGCAGCACTTGTGACTCTTTTTGAGATGGTTTCCTTTCACATGGCTGCGACCACCTGAAGCAGTAAAGTCTTTTTGTGCCTAGGCACAAAGTCTTAGGTACTCCATGTACAAAGAGTGATGGAGCAGGCTGGAAGGCTGCACTCTTCGAAGCTGTTTGCCGGGCATATTTCTTCTATCAGAGAACCTTGCATGTCACTTTTCTTCCCTGTGTCTCTCTTCCCTCTGTGCCCTGCCTCCCTGTCCTGTCCCTCCCATGAGCAGATGTCATGTTGTGCCTACCCCTGCCCCAGCAGTGCATGTATCTCCATCTCTTGAGGAGCCAGGTCTGCCTACAGTCTTGCTTCTTCTCTGTTCTTCTCTGTTTACACAGGATTTGCCATTGTCTGTGCTTCATTCACTCATACTCCTCAGTAATCTTTAAGGTCATCCCCCTATCCCCTTATTTCCTATTTTCCAGGCCCTTGTCCATCTTCAGGAACTTACTGCTCTTTCCACATCCATCCAATCATCCTTTCAAACATCCCTCCTTCCCTCATGCCTCCTTCCTACCCTGCACTTTTCCTTTCTTTACCTTCCTGGACAGAATTGTGCCTGAAATATCCCAGGACTTGTGGAGCTGGCTGGAGGTGATGTTACTACAGTACAGAGAGACCCTACCAAGCCCCAGTCAGTTCTGGGTGCACTTTGACCCCTCCCAGTACTGCAGAGCAGCTTCTTCCTCGTGCTTTTGGTTTGCTGTTGCCATATGGAAATGGCAGATGGTGTTGATCAGGAAGTTAATCTAGAAGTGTATCCGTTTCATGCCGTACGCGAAGGATTTGTTCATTAAACTTAGAATTCTAATTTAAAGCCAATTAACGGAGTGATTTGAAGAGACTTGTTGTTTTTGAAGTTCAAAAGAGATGCTAAGTCTCTGATTTCAGCCTTTGTACATTCCAGAACCTGTATAACTATTGCAGTTTTGCCAACCCTACTGGGGGTATTTTTTGTCTCTTTTTCCCTCCTCTCTTTTTTTTTTTTTTTTTTTTTTCTTTTCATTTTTTGGAGTGATACAACTTTTACCATGGGCTGGAACTGTTGGGTCAAGCTTTCTCAGATTTCTCAGCAATTTTAGCCTTACCTTTGGGAGTAGGCAGGCAGAACTTGTGTGTCTTCCTATCCTGTTTGCTGCTAGCACAGCTCCCTCCTCCCTCCCTTTGGCAGCCTGGTATTTCTCTCCTCTGAGCAGGAGTCAGGGTAAGGGGTAGAAAACCAGCATAACTCCTGAGCAGCTCTGTGCCCTTCTAGCCCTGCTTCTGCCAGCATGGGTTTGTCTCTGCTTCCTTTCATCCCAGAAGCTGGGAGGGACCCACCACAGAAGGTTTTTTTGAGGGTAAGGGGCAGGAGTGGCTCCCAGACAGAGAGCTACTGCCCCAGTGTACAGCTCTAATTTCCATGTGTAATCAACCCTATAGGATTGGCCCAAGCAAACCATTCCTAAGAAATGTCAAGATGGGAAACCTTGTGTCAGGAGGACCTCAAAAGTGATTAGTTCTGAATTAATATTTATGCTGCTTTTACCTGAGATTGATATTCTGTAAACAGTTGTAGGTCCTTCAGCAGCAGACAGCCTGTTTGGATAGTCCCAAGATTTACTAGTGGCATTTAGACAGAAAAAACTTTCTTTAGTAATTTGAAGCATTTGCTGATATAAAAGAAAATAGAGGGGTCAAGTTTTGCTGTGGTACAGAGCCTATGACTTCACCAGGTTAACTGCTGCTACTTCCACGTAATTGAGAACATAATTTGGCTCAAACCCTGGGAGACTGAAAAGGATCACAGCAGCCATTGTATTAAGCCAATGTTCAGAGCAGTTGGCTCACACTGAATTTCATAAGTGGATCATGTATTCAGAAGGCTTTAGCTGTATGATACAGTCCACTGAAAAGAAGAGATGGTGGGAGTGTGTCCTTGTTTATCTTCACTAAAGCAGCACACCAGGAAAAGCTATCAGACCTGGGATTGTACCTACATAGGGCTGATGTGGCAGAATTTATTGTCTCCCTGTGGGTGCCTGAGCACAAACCTGGCAAGAGCTGTGCAAAGCTGCCCTTGGTTATCCCAGCTCCCATCAGCCTTGCCAGGAGCCAGCAGCAGTGGTAATGGACACTGGCTGTGGTGCTGGTGTCAGCAGCCAGCACACGTCCAGCGTGTCCCCTGGAGGTGACGCCACCTCACTGGCACTGCTAGGGCTGTGTGTGGGGAGGTCAGGTGGGGGTGAACTCAGAATGAAGAGAGAATACACACTGGTCTGAGAAAGCCCAAAATATTCCCAGAAAGTGAGATGGCTTCTGGAAGCATGCTTTGGAAATCCCTTTCTGCCCCTTGCATGGGGCTACCAGCCTTGAAGGTGGCACTCAGGATTGGATCTGAGTCTCAGTGTCACTGGCAGTGTCTGCCCTCTGCCAGAGAGGATCACTCCCACAGTGCTGCTTACTCTTTGAGCAGATATAGGCAAAATTGGTCATTCATTTGTCACAGAGAAGAAAAAAAATGTGTTTTCTGCCCTGTCTAGGGGAGGAGAAGGGGGTTTCCTGATGAAAGAACAATCCTGAAGAAGGAAATAATTGCCTTTTAAAAAAAAAAAAAAAAAAAAAGGGTGTGCAGAGGGTATGGCTGATGAGTATCTGTTCATTCCTAAGTTTGCCAGCAGTCCTGCTCAGGCTGATGCCCTCCAAAAGAGACAGGCATTTTCGGACAGCACTTCAGACCATTCCTCAAGCACTTGGCGGGAGGGATTGTTTTATTAGGAAAGTTTACGGCTTCTTGTTTTCCCTCAAAGGCAAATGTGACTTTGTTGTTTTTAATTCTGTTGGGATTTCTCCCTTTTAATATACAACACAGCTGTTAAAATAGCTAGGGTTGTCTAGGGCAAATCATATAGCACTTTCCTTGTTCAGATCTCAGATGGCTGCCTTTTTAGTGTCACTGCAGAATTATATTACAGGGCATATGAATAGTGCTGGTATTAGTGTCAAAATCAATTACCCAGTCCTCCTCCTGCAGAGAAAGCTACAAACCTTAGGAAAAATCTGAGTAATCCATTCTGGTTTTCTAATTCTGAGTAATGACGGAGGGCAGAGAGTTGTGCTTGAATAAGTGCATAGGGTCTTTCTCTGTATAGTCACTCCTAAATGCATGCTCTTTACAGGAAAAAGCAGGCTCCCTGTGAAACCCTTTTTCATGCCAAATGGCTCACTGCTAAGATTAATCTGTCATTGAATTTATAAATTCTGTGTGGCACAGAGCAGCAGAAAAAGTTTAGCATCAAACAGAAAGCAAAGTATGCATTGCTTAAAAAATGAATGTTGTGCTCCTGGATAGTGTGGATTGACTGCCTCCACCAATATATCTTCTTATACTGGTAATAAAAACACTTCCATAGCCTTGTGCCTCAAAGGATCTCAAAGCACTTTGCAAATAGGGCAAAGTACTATTTCCTATTTTATGGCTGTGGAAACTGGTTGCAAGAGAGGAGTTAAGCTTTTTGCCCAGGGACACTGAGGAGACTGTAGCAGGTCCATGATGGGGACCTAAATCTCCAGAGTTCCAGTGCTGTGTCCTGGTCACACATTGCACCACAGGGAAGGCTGCTGGCCACCAGCTCTTGGCTGCTGTCTGTGAAACCTCAAAAGGTGGGGTATGAAACAGTGTTGGTGCTCCTTTGCTCACTGGTCTGTGGGCAGAGGTGCTGAGCAGAGCAGGATCTGGCAGGAAGGATGCTTGTGTCTTCCTGGGCTGAGATGATCAGCTCTGGCTGTGGGGTGCTGTGAAAAGAAAATGACTTTTAGTTGCTGCTGACTTGGGGAGAAGCTCGGAACCTCACAGTCAGCCTGCTCTGCCCCAGGCACCTTTACAAAGCAAAAATAATTATAGATTTATTACCCTAAATCCTGTGAGATTAGAGTAGTTGCATTATTTATTTTTTTTCTAATCTGGTATTTGAGGATTTACCTGTTTAATACAACCACTTATTACAAACACTTGAATATTGTTTTAAATTCATAATTCATCTGAAAAGAGAGCATTACAGCTGCAAAGACCAGATTTTCAAATACAGGCATGATCTCCTGTCACATTCCAGTTGGATAAATGACACATCTGAAAAACTGGGTCCCTACTGAGGTGTCTGTGGCAGGGATGTAGAGGTTTTGCTTCAGGCATCTCTGGAAAAAAAACCATGGCTCTTATCTGCATGTTTCACAGAACAAGTCCTGTTACCAGTTCCTTCCTTCCCCTCGCTGGCTGCTGAGCTTTGCAGTGCCCGAGGATGCTCCCTCACCCCCAGGGCTGCCCCCAGGGTCAGGGTGCCCAGAGAAGGGGGGTTGGGGTGCGAGGGCCAGCGTCTGGTTTCAAACAAAAGTGCAAAGCCTTGAAAGGAGGGACTAAGAAGAAACAGGTGGGGGGTTAGCCATGGAGCCTCTGAAGTTTATTTGCTTAACGAACAGAAGCCCAGGCTGTCAGACCTAGGTCAAATACTCCTGCAGTTCGGGTGTATTTATTTCATACGTGGCCTGTAACCCAACCTGATTCCTGGATTAAACCACTGTAAAGTCCTGGCCCCAGGAACACATCCCATGCTTGCCATCAAGCCCAGCACATGCCGGGGCAGGACCTTGAGGGGCCACCTCGGTGTTCAGCGGAGCCTTGTGTCATCAGTAAAGCCTGTAATTGTGGGTCCTGTCATTTCCAGTGCGAGCTCTGCAGCTTACAGCTGCACACTGTGACCACAGATCCATCACTTCATTGTCCCATTAACGTGAGCCACGCCTGAAGGCTCCTGGGATGAGCTGCTCAGGCTGCAGCACACAGCTGCTTGGTGGGACACCACTGTCCCAGAGCCCAGGCAGTGGTGACAGTTCTGCACAGGCACCAGGTCCATCACAGGGTGGGAACTCCTGAAATCTTTGTGCTTTCAAGTTTTTAGGAGAGTTCACCTTTTAGTTCAATATTTTCAGGAGTCAAGTCAGTCCTCCAGAGCAAAGGGAGGGAAGTTCTGAATTGGCACAATGGTGGTAAAACTACCCGCACACACACACAAAAAATGTTCTGGTTTCCCAGATATTTCCCCAATCCCATTAATTCTAGTAAGGCAAACAGCCAGTGTGCTCCAGAGTATTTCAGGAGATGAAAAATTTGCATTTGAAAATTTGCATGTGAAAAATTGCAGATCTGCATTAAAATTAGAAAGGAAAGAGGAATTAGCAGTGGGTTTTCCCAAGCCCAGCCTGAGGCTGATAGTGCCAGGTAACTGTGCTGGTTACCTGCAAGGAGGAGTCAGGTGGAGACGTGTGATATCAAACGAGGTAAAATGAGGGGAACAAAGTATTTGCATTCAGAAATAAAGTATGCCTCATCATTTTAGAGAAACCCTGTTTTTACAGCAGATTTTGGATACCCATATGTTTGCTTTAAAGTCTAAATCATGCAGAAAAAAATGGTCAAAAAGTTCAGGAGCTGCAATGTTTTATCAACCTAAGTTTAAAAACCTAGGTTATTTGTATCTTCTTGTTTTGTGGATATTTCATGGCATTTAATTCACTATTTGTGGCTGATTTTTAGATGCAATTAGTCAGGATAGAAGAAGTTTTTTGAGAGAGAAAGGGATCAGTGTTTGTTAGACTTCACCAGTGAGAGCTTGATGGGATATGGCAGACCTGCTATGGCTTATCTATAAGCATTGCTGAATAGTTTTGATCATGACACTGGTTCCATACCAGCCCACAGCATAGCCACCCACTGTGGGATAGAAAAAAAACCTCACTTTGAATATATGTTTATCTGTATTTTATTGAAAATTTTTCACTGAGTTTTTTCTTAGGATGATCTAGGTCATGTATACAATGGGTAAATCCATGTAATGTGTGCTAAATATTTGTATCTCACCTATCCTATAACCCTGGAAAGCCCTTTGGACCTGTAAACTTTACTGTATAGCCCAAGTTTAGCTGGGGATTGGTTTTTGGTCCTGATCTTTGTAGATCTGTGAGAGCACCCAGTCCTTTACATGGTTGTGGCCTTTGTGCCTATGTTTGCTGGAGTTAGGAACCCAGGAATTCTTTGCTGCTTGCCATTTGCTTTTGAACTCTGCCAAACCATCTTATGCTTCATGGAGTTGATTCTTCCTGTTTTGTGAGTGGTGACCAGAATCTGGTTTTGTTTTATGTCCTGTAGGGTTCCTGAGCTGGAAGATGCCCGTCTAAGATGGAAACTTCTGCTTCAACAGCTGCTGGGAAAAAAGAAGGGAAAGGTGCTGTTCTGGAGGGGAATGGCTTTACAGAGACGGGGAAGAAACCCCCTCCTTTAGCAGCAGCGGGAGCAGCAGTGTCACAAGGAGGTACTTTGTTTTCCACAATTTGAAAGCAGCAGGGGTGTTTTTCATTAGACTGTAAGAATTTAATAAGTATGGTGGCATCTGTCTTCCTGTGAACACGCTGAGTTTATTGGGGTTCTGGGCTGTCAGAGGATCTGGAAGCTGTGTCACTGCGCGGCATCCAAACGTCACCGTGGTGTGATGGAGAACTGGGCTGGGGTGAGGGGTGGCTGGGGGGGAGTTGGGGCATCCCATCAATGCTTGCCATCAGCTGACTGGTGCTGCACAGTGTTGGCAGCACTGTGCCCTCCACTCCTCCATGGTTAAAGAGTGCCTGGTGGGACTGGCTGGAGATGGGGAGCACCTCATTGTCCTGGTCAGAAAGGGGTGTCATGTGCCAGCTGTGATCCTGCTAATGAGCTAAACAGACTGCGTGGTCTTCAGTCATTGCTGCTGGGATTTCATGGTTAGAGAGGAATTTGGGAATGTCCAGACCCAGTGCAGGCATGTTCATAAAGAAACCCCTCCACTTGTGCTGTTCCTGTTCAAATCAGTGTGTTAAGCAAGATTTTGGTCTTGCTTCTGTTGAAGTCAACTGGGAAGCTCTTGTGGACACCTGCAGGCATGGAACCATTACTGGTGGATGTAACTGGTGTGCAGGTGAACATGCAGGGATGTTGCTCCTGCCTCCTCCTGCTTGCTGTGGCATGCAAAACCCACTCCCATCTCTGGTACACGTGTGCTGGTGGATATCCAGAGTAGTGCCAGGGCCCATCATGGTGGCACAGCTGTGGGCCAGGCTGTGCCCACTGGGGAGCCACCATAGCTGCCCTCTTGCAGGGGACTGGTTGTCATCTTTGGACAGGGTATAAGAGACAAATTTAGTTTCCACCAGTTTGGATGTGACAGGAGACACCCCAGCTGTGTAAACTTTGCAGACAGCTTTTTTTTTTCCTTTTTGAAATACATGCTGTTGCTAGTCAGAGTCTACCTCAAAATAATCCTGTCCTCTCCCCTTCCTTCAGTGCAGGGTGGTTTTTCATCACCCCAGGAGAACAGAATGACTCTTCTGTGAGCTCCTCTCTTTCTTACTTAGATTGGCTGGAGAGTTTGAGTTTTTTGTTGCCTGAGTTTTGAAGATAGTTTCCGACCAAAAAGGCTTAAATCTGCTTTATCACTCCTTTTCCGTAAACTTTGCTACTCAGGTTTCTTTTTCCAATTGACCTGTGAAGATTCAGATGCACAGAATAAAGTAGAGTGGCTAGTAATCTATCAGATTAGTTTGTGTGTTTGAGAAACATTTTCTTAAAAGCAACCAAAAAGTCTTTTATAAAATTGTTTGGAGGGAAACGCAGTTTTGTGGTGCTGGATGGGTCTGAGCCACTTTCCTTGTGAGCACTGCACAAAGTGGCAGAAAGGAAGGCTTGCCAGGAAGCAGAAATAGGGGGGACAGCAATGTGCAGAAGCTTGGCACCCCCCAGCAAATCCCTGAAGAAGCAAAGGCTGTAGGAACTACTGAGGCAGCCCACTTGAGGTATCATCTCAGTGACTGGCAGACTTGAAGGGTTGATTGGCCCCAACGTAGTCCAAGCATGTTCTAAAATTCACAACCCAGAGATGTGCTGTTATGAATAAACACCTTCTCCCCACTTGGCACTTGCCTTGGGAGCGCCTCCACTGAGGAAGCAGTCACAACCTTTCCAGAGATCCAAATGAGGATGCCCTGAGGTGGAGTGTCCATCAGCCCGTGTGGCATCCCTGGAGACCTAATTGGTTTTTAAGCATCTAGTATAATGTGTTCTGTTAGCAGTGTGCTCTCACCTTTGGAAAAAAGTGATTTATGGGCTCAATATTTCTCCTTTTAGTAGGAGGAAGTGGAGAAGTAAGTTGAGGATTGTTTGAAGATGTCAGGGGAATTGTGATAAAAGCGTTGTGTAATGAGATGTAAAGAGTGAAATCTGTGTCACGCTGTGAGGAAAAGTGCTCATAAATGACCCAAAATGGCAGCAGTGGAGCAGCGTGTGGCTGGGCACTGGCCGCGGGACGCTGCAGGTGATGCACGTGCTCTTGTGGCTCCAAGTGCTTCCCTTTGAACTCTGGCTAGACATAATACAGGCTCCTGAAAGCCAGCAGCATGCTTGTGCATGTGCTTGAAAGCAGGAAAATTGATACGAACTTGTCTTCTAACCTGAGTTAACTGCAAGGTGTGATTTAGCAGGTGATGACAAAAAGGCTGGGTAGAGATGAGACTCTACTTACATGGTATTCATGCTAATGTAACATGTTTGATGCTCTAAACTAAAGTAATTATTCACAACAGGCCAGAACTATGAGTATTTATGGTCATATTTTTACAGAAGAAAGCAAACGAGCTTGGAGATTAATTAGAAAGTTCAGTTTGAGGAGGGCATCAGCTTTAAAGGGGGGGCCTCTGAGCTCCCCACCCTGCTTTGGGGCCGTACGGGCAAGTCTTTATTCTCATCCAAGACAGACTCTTGATTTCATTTATTGCAGAAGTTTTACTCTTTGTACTAGCATATGAGGCTCAGCCAGCGCTGCAAATCACCAAGCTGCTCTCCAGAGCCAAACAAATGTAATTTGCAACACATTTCTCCTCCTTTATTCTACTGAGTCACACAGAAGGAGTGCCATCATAGCATGTTTTGCATATTTCTCAGATCATAAGGTTTTCTTTTTCCCTTGTAGGAATTAATGGATTCATAAGGTTTTATTTCTAATTAATTGAAGGAATAAACTGAATATTGGTTAAATAATTGAAGAATAACTATTTGATTATATTATTAGTTAGACTGTATTATTATAAGATAATATGTTCAGTTTGCATTTCTAGTTCCCTTGCTTTGGGTATTTGTCCCAAATGTTTCCAGCCTCTAACAAATTAAGTTATGGCTGTGGGAAAAGAGATCAATATTGTTGATGCTGGCAGTAGAGAAGAGTCCTTTTGTACTAAAAATTTGCATCTCAGTCTTCTGAAGCTGCCATTTTAAACATCATCTGCGACAGTTTTTTTATAGTAACTCATTGATCAGATGTTTAGAAATTGGCCTCACAGATATGACATCAGGGAAGTCTCTCCTAATTTTCTGGTTTTCCATAAATCATGTTGGCCAGGGAGTCAAAGCTTCTCTTTTCACTTGCAGTAGGGGCAGCTGTGTATGTGTGACTGCGATGGAAAGTGTTTATAATGACAGTGTGTAGGAACTGTAGACAAGTTAGATCTGCAGAAGAGGCTCTTGGTTTTATTGTCTCTACTTCTGGGAGGGCAACATACAACTATTCAAGTTCAGAAAACCATTCTGTTGAATGCCAAAATCCATATTGCTGTGTAGGGTGGGAGGGTTTGGTGCAGAGCACCACGGGTGAGGCTGGGTTTTGTCCTCCAGGCTGGCTCTGACACATCCTCTGTACCTACAGGCATGAGGAAGCCCAGGCACATGACTGTAGGGGAAATTTAAATGAGCCACTCTTTCAAAGGCAGAGATATTTAGGAAGATAGGTTTCTCATCTTGTAATAAAAATTAAATACAAATTCTCCTAAATGCTAACTGCCCAACTTTAACAAGGTCCAGAATGCACCTTTCCCTCTCCACCCCACCCTCTGCATGACACAAACTCCAAGTTCCCAAATTGATGGTGTTTATGTTTGAAACATTTTTCTGATGTCTGGCTCTGTCAAGACTAATTTTAGCATTTCTAAAGCTGAGTAAAAATACAGCCTCATTACTTTGATGTCAGAGCATAGTTTACTATTAGTATATTCTGGGGTTTATCATTTTAGTCATGTTTAACACAGCTACAGCAGGCATGCACTATTAAATCTGGCTTATTTTACATTCCTGTCCGAAATTATTTATTTGGAACAATTTCCTCTCTATCAAAAGACACGGCTAATGCTGAGTTTTAATGTGTTATTTACACACAAAATAACCTATTTACAACTCAGTATCTGCCGCAGGGAGAATGAATGGGGCAGTGCTCCCTTCATCCTGTTGTATCTGAGTTTAACAATCTGGATTGCTAATAGAACCATTTATCACAGGGTGGTAATTTATTTTATGTTAGCTGCACAGGTCTCCCTGCCTCTGATCTATGGAAATACTTTGTATATAATGAAGTTCAACAAGTCATTTGGTGTAAACATGGGGAAGCCAAGCTGCAGAACTAGTACGACTCTGGCTGTGCTTTTTTTTTCTTCCAGGAGGTAACGACTCTCCTCTGATATTAAGGCTTCAGTTGATGAAATACAGCTCTTTGCCCTGTGTGTGCTTTAAAGGCAGAGTATGGGGCTTTTCTGCAGTGGATCAGAGATTGGGATGGAGTTTGCTCACTTGATTTATGGGCTGGCAGGAATGCTTAGTTCTGCAGAAGTAGCACACTCAGCCCTTTCACAGGCAGAGGAGAAGGGCAGGGAGCACCTCCCATTCCTCTCCAGAGGTCTTCCATAAGCAAGCCCCAAGTGGCATTGGCAGGGAGTCCTTGTGCAGTTCAGCTTGTCTTAGTGCTAGATTATGGGAAGACCATGTAAATGAGGAGGAGGAAATGCCAGCATCCCAGCACACCTCAGTGCACTGAAAAAATATATAGTCTGTGTGGCCCAAGACTCAGACAAATTAGAATGAGAACAGCCCCAATGAAGTCATCTCCTATGTCCACCCTGGAGGGGCAGGGATCTTCTTGAAGAATGTTTTTCATTCAGTTCACATTTTCCAGGAAAAGGAACATAACCAGTACAAGCACATTCTTAGTTTCCCTGCCCTGCACTGCTTTGCTGTGTACATCTTAAAATACTGAGAGATGTGTTCAACAGAAAAGCTGGGACTGGCTCCAGGGGGAGAGGGGGCAAGTGGTTAAAACTGAATGATGGGAAAGTCCTGTAATTCAGACTGAGAAATTCTCCTACTGCACAGACTTCAGTGGCCCCCACCTTGGGTAGAGCTTCAGTGCAGTGCTGCCACAAGAGCAGCAGCAGTCAAGAACTGTATTTCTTCTCTGACTGTTTCTGTCAGCCTTTCATGAAACTAATTCTCTTGGGTCCTGAAGTGTATTTCTTTGCAACTGTAGCCCTTCTGAGTGCGCAGATTGCCTACAGTTCCTTGTGTACCCACTCATGTCCCTTTGGGCAGCTGGATGTCTCAGATGCTCAGACTGGTGCAGTGCTGAGACTGTTCCCAGTCACAGGATATCAAGGACAGTGACAAGCTTGCCAGCTTTGTCTCATGCTGGTCACCTGGCACCTGCTCTTTGGGATAGTTGAGAAGGATTCGTGTAGAGATAGATGAAGTCAAAGCCAGGCTGCACCATTTTTATGTTTCATGAGCAGTGTCTGGGGTGTGGGCCTGGCAGGGAGTACTCTGGGAACAGCAGGTTTAGTTCTTCAGTTACAGTGGCAGAATTTTGATAATTAAGATTGCCACAAACTGTGCTACAAAAGCACGTTTTGTCTTCTGCCTGCCCTTTGTCTTCTATCCACAGCTTGCAATGCTGTCTCCCTAGTTTCTTCTTCGAAGGAGTCAGCCCAGGTAATCCTTTGCTTTGCTTAAATGTGTGATTGGAGTCTGACTTCTTGGTTTGTTTTCTTTTTTCCCTCATGGGGGAAAGTTCTTGCCCAGGCCTCTCTACTGACTTTGTGTGGTAGCCAACCCTGTGGGCAAAGGTGTGACCTCAGAGTGGATAACCATTAATGTTTACAGACTTTTTCATTCAAATTGTGTAGCCCTTAGGTGATGCAACAGCTTTATGGTTGGACATGATGATCTTAAGTGTCTTTTCCAGCCTAAACAATTCTATAATTCACAGCATCAGCTAGCATTCCCTAATTGTATATAGCTCCTCCACACTGTTAAAGCAAAAGTTCTTATAATTTCAGCTCGTTACAGATGCAAAGGTACTTTTGAAGACAGAGTAATTTTATTTCATCCCTAACCATACTGCCGGTTTGCACGCCAAGTTGAAAAGCTTTTATGACTTTAAAATAGAACAAGTAATTCTTCACAGGCTGGTTCTGGCATTGGTGATCCCAACCATTAAGCGCCACCTGGAAGACCTTTGTATTTTGTGAGTGTATTATCTTACCATTAATAATAACTGTAATAATAATAACTTCTGCGTTTCTATTACTCTGTAAGCTCCATAAGTTTATTCTGGCAAATACTGGTAAGTCTTCTTCTCTGGGGACCCAGTTTAGTCTTCATGTAAGTGCCCTCAGAGGGTACCTAAATATAACCTTTATAACTGGTGCTAAACTTACCTATTGTGGATTGGTCCATTGTAGTCAAGTAAGAAAATCTAGTGGTGATAATGGATTATCTCCTGGATTGTCTCCTCTGCCAGCACATCCCCAGAGCTTGAATTTTTAGTATCTCTGGCAGCTTTTTGCTTGAATGTCTGTGAATTTGTGCAGGTTTTATAAATCAATTCTCCCAACAGCACCCATTAGCCAAGGCATTTGAGCCTTCCATAATCATGGGAGGACAAAGGATGGGAGTTATTTTGTCTAAGTTTGCTGCCTAAGTGTTAGGTGTCTAGTTTGGGATGCTTTTGTATTAGAGTGGAGTGAATCACATTGTGCCTGCTTTATTCCTTTGAGGGCTTCATGCCTGATTTAATGTTAGGTGGAAAAATCCCAGTCTTCCCAACTTTGCCAAAATTTCAAAGTGGGGTTAAAGTGAGAAACCAAGGTGGGACTAGATTAATATTTAAAGCCTTTCATTCATGTTCATCAGTCCATAGCCTGATGAGCAGTCTGGGAGCCCTGACTGCCAGCTCTGAACTGAAATCTCACCCTTGGCTTCTCAAGTTAGAAGCAAACTCAGCGCCCAGATGTCAACATAGCCAGGGGGGCTGCTTCCCAGAGCTGCTCCTGCTTTACACCAGGGTTGGCAAAACTAGTGTTTTAACAGCCCATTCAGAGAGATGGGAGATTTAAAATCCCCACTAAAAATACAAGGGGAAAAACCATAGTAAATTCTCAAGGCTACAAAAAGCTCCTAAAAATAACCCAAATGGAGGAAGGCTATTAATGCAAAAGTAAATAATTATGTTAAGGAAAGCAACTAGAGAGGCCAGTTGTGTAAATCACTTTAAGGGGAACAAGCCTTAGATAAAATCCATCCTTTTATCACACAGATTAGGTCTACCTTTGGATGCTAAATAATTGATAGGGTTTGGCAGAGTGTTCCATGGCTGCCTGCACAGAGCAGTGGGACTGCTCCCGAGGTCAGACGAGTGGCAAAGAAAAATGTTCCTAGAAACGCTGTGCATCCAATACCAGCACCAAGAAACAGGGCTTTTATTCCCAGCACCCCCTAAAGAAATGGCCTTGAGAAGGCATCCATACACCTTGCAGTGAAAAGAGGACTTGGCATTGTTCCTCACCTTGTTAAACTGCCCCCATGAAATCAGGTTGTCTGTTTTCATGGTTTTGTGTGGTGATGAGTGAGGTGCAGAGGCCTGAGAGGATACAGCCAGTTTCGCTGGAACTTTATAATTAGAGAAGATTAATTATGCTGTATGGTGGCTTCTGGGAAGCCCAGGGCTTGTGGGGGGATTTCTTGCTTTGTGCAGCCCCCACACAGCCTCAACACTTCAGCATCTGTCTGCGTATGAACATCCTGGCAAGACAGGGAGAGGTCATTGCTCCCATTCTGCAGACAGGGAGACAGGGGATTTTTTTCCAGGATCAAAGTGGCTAATATGGATTGAGCTGTTTCAGAGGGATGTCAAGAACTGATTATCTCTGGGACTTCAGATGTTCATATGTGGCGTACATGGGATATAGATAATAGTACAGAGGTCTTAGCCCAGGTTCCTTGGTTCACCATATCCACTAGCAAGCCCTTCCTCTCTCAATGATATGCCATGTAATCATGGTCAGATGACTCAAATCCTCATGCCCATCTGCCAAACGGAGGCGTTGTTTCTTTCCCTTCAGGAGAGATGAGCACAAGTTGTGTATGCATCATCCAGAGCCTCTGAGAACATCACGATGCAGCAGTCAGCTTCATTCCTCTTGGTTGTTGCATAAGGGTATGAAAATGCTCAGTAGCACAAATAGGTTATCACTGAATTTAAACTAACTCAGCAGTGCCTTTGTTCAGTACCTAGCACAGTGGGCTCATAATTAGAGACTACAGATTTTTCCAGAACCAAGTGAGACAAAAATTGTGGAAACCTTAAATTCTGCAATAAATTGATATCCCATGAATTCTGTGTGGGGACTATGCTTGACAGGATGAGTTCTATGATCTTAATGGTAATGACAGAGAATAAAACCTCAGCCAAGATTGTAAATTTAGCTCTTGAAGGAATGAAGGGGATACAGTATTTTCATGCAGACTTCTTCAGAATTATGTTAAACTCTGACATTACATGTCTTATCATTACATTATGACTTTACATGTGTTGGAAAATGACCTATGCTGGGTGTTCTGTGACTCCTATAGTAGTGTTGGGTTGAAATCAGGCAAACCTTGCTGGAAAGAACTGAACAAAACTTTGGGCACATAGGCTGAGTCCAAAATGAAAATTAAAAAAATTGAATGTGATCCCACATGATCACAAACTTGACTGAAATCAATTCTGCCTTTTCTGTAGTTTGTTAGAGAGCTCAGTGGGGGTTTCTCTCCTCTTTTTTTTAATACTTCCTTCCTCCTCCTGGAATCCCAGATCTTTTTAAGATCATCCCATTGAAAATGCTTCCAATTGTAAGTAAATCATAAATAAGATCAGGAGAATTATAAGCAAAATATTTATATTTACTGCCACCAGTATCTGATTTTTAAAATACGGTGACATTTGCAGGGATTGAATGGTGCCATTTTAGCCAGAAAGCTGTTCTATTCTGTTCTCTTTTCTTACAGTGATCAGCTCTTGACTGACAGATTTTCAGAAAAAATCACAGCTGGCAACAGATGCATCCTTAAATAAACAGTTAAAGTAGATGTTTTGATGGCTTCAGTTGTATTGATATAAAAGATCAGTGTCTGGCATTCCTGAAAACTATCCAATAGAGGAGGTATCTTCTTCTAAGCCCCTGGCCCTGTGTGTGCTGCTTCAACAATAGTTTAATCTTTTAAAGAAAGCAGAGGGTTTATGCACCTGTGGGATGCTCTGAGCCAAGGGAGAGTGACAGGGGATCAGCACCGCTGACCCTGGAGTCATAATGTTGGCCAATATTTAGATTTTCCTGAAATGAAATTTTTCTGTTTGTGAGGTGATAAAATTACCTTTCTCTCTCAGTTTTTCTACCTGAGACTCACCCTGGTTTATGGCTACTCTTTGTGGGATGGACCAGCAGTGATGGGGAGAATTTCCTGCATCCTGGCTGGAGTGAATATCCCTGTCCTGTGTTAATGTGTCCAAGTGCCTTCTTGCAAGTGAGGCTTGAGGTTAAGCCAAATCTGTTTGTGTTGGTTTGCAGGTACAGCTGATGATGTTCTTTCAGAGGCATTTACAGCCACACTATAAAGTAAAACCAGGGAGCCACAAAGGTGAGGACTTTAGGCATTGGTTTGCACGTCCCGTTTTAACGAGGGGAATTATTATGTGTTGTGGGAAGCTGATCCGACTCCCAGAGGCTGCTTGTGTGAGGATACCCAATTTTTTGGTGGCTCCCTACAGTGAGGGCACAGAACTGAGCCTGGAGAAAATTAGTTTCAGGTCCTGATGAAGTCCCAAACTTCCTTCATGATTTTGGGAAAGCTGCTTGACTTCCCTTTGCTCCCTCATTTATATAATGAACTCGGGTTGTTCTTTGGGCCTCCAGGCCCATCCATCAGCATCTGGTAGCATGTTTATGGCATCAGTCACAAGGAAACACTTAATGGTCAGACTGTGGGGAGGTTACCATTTCCCACTCCCCACCACCTGCAAGAGAGTGCTGCTGCCCCTGGGTGCTGCCTTACAAGGGTGACCATTTCATATGTCTTAGGTGTCGCATATGTTGTCCAAAGGGGACAATAAAACAGTTTTTTTAGGGTTGGGGAAGATAAGTTTTAGTTCTTGCAGTAAAGGTGTTTTCAATATCTGCAGTGGAGAGTCCATTTGGGGGTATAGAGATGGAATGTATTCCAAACGGCCATGCTTGCTCTGAAGTGAGAAAGTTTTTCAGGTGATCTTACCTGGAACTCAGCTGGAGAACATCAAATTGTTAATAACAACTTGTAAATGTAAATATTCTGTATCAAAAAAAAGAGAAAATTATTTTTCTTAGTTCAAAACAGTTTCTTATGCAAGTAGTCTGTGGGTGAGCTCCAAATACCTCAGTGGGATTTTGGACACATCTGGATGAATTTACAGAAACCGCAGAGAGCTTCATGGTTTACCCTGACCCAAGCAATAGACACCCAACAGACATGTATATTCACCCAGTCTAGCAATAGACAGTGGTCTTAGCCAAGTCCTTTGTAATGAGACTCTTGGATGCTAGGTGATGGAAGGATAAAATCATTGTCATGCGATAACAGCTTCGGAGAGAAACTTAGTTTCAGCTTACCTTCCCATTAGTCTGCTATGCACATGCAAGTTCTAATACTGTAATCAGCTGCAGAGGAGCTGGCAATGCTCTTGTTTGGTGTGATTTTTTTTCCCTTTGAAAACTCCTGAGGAACTTTCTGTGCTGTTAAAAAGACATCCTTAAAACATCTTTACTGCAGGATCCTGTGTTTCAACTGCTGGAGCAGTGACTCTTAAAATAGATATGAGATGACTGAATGTGTGAAAAACATTTGCATCTCATATTCTGAGCTCTGTGCATTCTGCATCACTTATACAAGCAAGTTAAAAGGGTTGAGAGTTTTGCAAATTCTTTTGCTGCTTTTAATTCCACTCAGAACAATGTCTTTGCAGGTGAAATAAGATCCAAGGCTATCTTTTGGTCACATAGAGTCACTGACACTTGAAACAGGCTGGATTTATATGTAGTTACTAAAAAATATATAGCAAAATTAAAGTTTCAGACACTGAGTTCACATGCACTGCCCATTGTAAAGATAAGTAACGGCTGTTATAAGAACACTTAAATGGTTACCTTTGGGACATAAAAGGGATCTTTGAAGACAGTAAGTCTTAATACAGAAATGTTTACTCATAAAAAATACATTTGGAATGGGGGAGGGGAACACATTTCCTATTAATGTGGGGTTTGCCTTTCATGGCAGGTTGTAGCTGGTCTTTAACCTCTGTAGCACTTGAGTGAGGATAGAAATGAGCTTCTCTAAGTATCAGCCCACAGGGCCTTTCCTCAGTGCCTGTATCTGCAGTGGTTTTAGTTTATTCTTCCTTTCTGTGACCATAATGAAAAACTATTCTTTTCCAGCCTCAGATCCTTCCCTTAGTTAAGTCCTGAGGGTAGAATAGAAATGTCCTCCTGAATTTGCTTCATTTAACCTTGTGTTTTATGAGATACAGGGCTGATGGCCCAAACCAGTGGGGATTTGAGGGCAGTGTCAGCTGAAAAAGGCACAAGAAGAGAAGAAGGAATTGGCCCTTGAAAGCTATGGTTATGGATACCAAAAAGAAGGGTTGATGTCTCTCTAGACACTTGGAAAGGGTGCAGCTGTGCTCAGAATTCCCAGTCTGCACATGAAGTGGATGGTGGCTCATGTTACCTGTGAATTTTCTGGTACCAGTTCTGCCGGTAGTTTTGAAATTATTTTTCCAGGCAATTATTATGTTCAGTGAGGCAAAAGAGAACGCCAGGAATATTTGATCAATGTGAACCCCATAACTAGGGAGGATGTGATTTCTGCTTTGAAGTTTTGCAAAGTTATTACTTGATGGGGTAGGACACAAGGTGCCTGTAACTCAGAGTAGTAGAGAGTCCTTTATGGAAATCATGGTGGAGTAAAGTCAAAAGGCTTTACTCAGATACAATAATATACAGAGCAGCAGAATTAGCCTGGACAAGTTGTGTGGGAGGAGGGCTGAGCTGTGCAGAGCGATCTGAAGACCCTTGACCAGCTGCTATACAGAGATGTGAGAAACAAGAATCTAACAGCAGGGTTTGAGTCAAAAGACACAATTTTGTGGGATCCTCAAGAGGAGAACTTGGTAGCAAAGTGAAAAGTTAGGAAATATTACACACTCAGAAGTGTAAGAAGAAATTGGCTGGGTGCAGAAAAAGACAAAAGGTAGATAAGCTGGAAAAAAGTACACGTTGTGAAGATATGAGGTTACCAAGGTGAGATGACTGGATTTCTGATAAACCTTTTCACTAAGCCCATGGCCCAGTGCAAAATTAGTTCTTCACATGCTAGTGACAGGGCAGAACAGTTGGTGGGCTTTGTTATTCTTGTTCCAGAACATCATGCTCGTCCAGGCAGTAATCATTTTAGGTGAGTAACAGAAATTAGGTTTTGAGTCACATACTGACCTGTCTTTGTAATTAGTACAGCGTGTTCTGGTCACGTAATGAGAGAGAAGACAGATTAAATGAAAGACAGGCAGGATTTTCATTCAGGAAATTGGTATGGTAATGACAGATATGGAGTCTTGGCATGTTTCAGATAGGCTTCGTCTGGTCTCTTCAGGTAGCAGATACAAGCACGGCGCTCACTTATATTCACCCAGTCAAGCATGAGGAGGTAACAAGTTCTCCAGGGAGGCTGGTATTTAATATCTGCCAGATGCCTGCTGGAGAATACTAATACAGATCCCAGATTTAGTGTGCCCTGGGAATGCAGATGGTTGGTAGCAACGTGCCTGGCCCAACAGTCACATCTCCCTTAGCTCCGTCCGTGGCAGAGCTGCCTGGGTTTTTATCCCCTGCTATTTGGATTGTGAAAGTGATGACTTGGCCAAAGAAGCCTTTTCTGACTTCCCTGGGAGGAGGGTTAGCAGGCAAGAGAGGGAATAACACTGGGGTTTCTGTCAGGGTGTCACACTTGAGGACAGGGGTACTGGCAACATCAATTCCCCTGGATGTCACTTGGACCATTCTCTTGGGCAGGGCTAGCCAAGTGCTGTGAGGCAGTGAGGGCCACAGGGAGGATTTGTGCTCGAGGAGAAGCTTCAGCCAGCTCCTGCAGTGTGTGTATTCCCCTCTGAGACCACAGCAAGGGCAGAGGGAGGGTGGCAGCGCTGTGGAGATCCCGCAGCTCATCCTCAGGCTGCAGCAGGGAAGGAACTGGTAGGAGTTTCACTTTCTTACCAAATAAAGGGAAAAAAAGCCCCAAACCCCTGCAAGGCTACTTATAAATCAGGGCAATAAAACTGCTGGTGGTCATGATCAAATTATGTGGTCTAAATCTATATAAAAGAACTGGAGCAGGTTCAGTGTAGCACTAATGTCCTTCTTGCTGTAAACAGTGAATGGGGGGTGAGGAGAAGGAGGAAGGGCAGGCACTGGGCTCCCAACACCAACACACCGGGGAAACAATTTGCTGAGGTAGTTGAACTACATGTTTTCAGAATCTGTTTGTGTCCATAAGGGTTTAAGAAAAGGATGTCGTCTGCTTACTCGGTAACTTGTGTGTGGCCTGTGAGTGGTTTCAGATGCTGGGCCAAAACCAAATAATCTCTCCTTTTAGGAAATTTGAAAAGTATGCATGCATCCCAAAAAAGAACAGAGATTTTCACTGATGTCCCATGCTCGAGCCACAACGCCTTGTGTAATTGTGGCACTGTGTGCTGTTGAGATGGGCAGAGAGAGGGTTGCTGAGCCGCCTCTGCTAGAAACAGAGACCAGATATGACTTGGGCTTTCATGAGACTGAGTTAATAGGCTGTTTTTAATGGGAGAAAGGGCTACCAGGGTACCTCGTATATCTTCAGAATTTAGCTGAATGCTGCAAAAATGTCCATATTAGGACATGTTCCTTACTAGAAGTGAAATAACAGAACTAGTGAACTTTCACAGTACGAAGAACTTGAAGATGAAGTTGAAATTTCTGATGGTGTAGGAGAATTTTAAATTCAAGGGTTTTGCTTCTTTCTGAGTATCCTGGTCATGCTGATGAGTTCATAAATCTCTGTGGTGTTTGACTAATATACCAAGGATCTGCACTGTCCTACTCAAAAGTGGTAGCAGCCATCAGTATTAATTAAGGGCTGTATTAGAGAAGAGCAGGGGGAGCAAGAGGGGTCTTTCAAGTCTGGCAGCCACCACTTTCAGAGGAAATGGGCAGAGACTGCACACATGCAGCTGAAAGCCAGTGTGACTTCCCGTGTCTGCACAGCAGCTCCATGGGGCCACCAGAAGGTGTGAAAGACTCCTTGGGTGGAGGGAGAAACTTAAAATTTTCTGGGGCATGAGGGTAAAAGAAAAAAAAAGCCAAGAAGCTAAAGGCAGTAGCAGGTTTAGGCACAATCCATCGAAGGCCACTGCAGGCACCAAGAAATTTAATAACCTGTTATATTTATGTAGCACATTTCATCCTCAAAGCGTTTTGCGAACTTAATGATGTGCAAACTATGTGCACACGTATCCTTTCATCTGCCAACGACTGTAGCCGCCTTCAGTGTGAAGCCTGATGATGGCTGCTTAGCCATCACAACAGTGTAGAACAGCAAGTGGAAAATGCCTGAAGTGCAGGAAGATTTAGGGAGGCAAAACATAACCTTTGGGCAAGACAAAAGGATTGAGAACACTTGTGCTGGCAAAGTGCACATATCTTCTGTGACTACAGTAGATCAGCAATCCCATCAGATAGAGCTTTCTTTCGGGAAAGCTGGAAAATTCACCTTAGCTGTCTGGAAATCTGGTGTGAGCTCTCTTTTGTGCCAGTTGGCAGTCTCCCACCTCAAAAAGTAGTTGCTGACTCCGACTCACATGAGCTGCTTTTCCACCTGAGATCCAGTGGGATCAGATGACAATGTTCTACAAATGGCCTTGTGATGTTGTCCATTTCTTAAATTCCACTTAATGGCATTCTCATCTCAAAGGAAGGGTGTTTATTTTTTAGAAGGGTCAGTAAGTGAGCGTTAGAGATCCTGGGAGATGTGCAAGTTGATAGCATCTCAAATTTGTCAGGAAAGGGGGGAAAAAAAGTGCCACACCAGCAGTTTTGCCCATTATCTTCCCAAGGAAGTTCTATATTGTCAGGCATGATAGTTTTCAATGTCACCCTCCCTGTAAGAGTTTTGGTGTGCCATCTAATCCCCCAACCTAATGAGTTCTGCAGGGATGCACCATGATAACTAAAGATCATTTACCTGAATTGCTTTTTAATTTCTGGAATGGGAAGCTGCTTGTGCAGCAGGATAATTACATTATAATTTACAGCAATCCAAAATCAATAAATTTAGTCATATTGGGATAGAGAAGGAGGATGAAAATCCCCCCCACCATTAAATTATTTTACTCTCTGTACTTGATGATCCAAGAACTCAACAATAAACTTTGGGGGATGGGAGAGAGGGTTGGAGAATCACTGGCTTCCTGAAGCTGGCCAGTAAATCAGCTTTGTCCAGCGATTTCTATAGTGAAATGACACATGGTGTGTTTGCAGAAGAGGGCAAATATAGCAGATAATGTCCTTTTTCTAATTTATTTTAATTATGGAATATTGAAGGAGAGAAAATGCTTTGTGCTCTCTGGCCCCTTATTCCAGTGGGGAAAAGCTGATGAGCCATCACCAGCTGCAAGCTAAACCTGGGCATCTACCTGAGCTCTGCTCCCTGCCTCAATGTGACAGTGGAGTTGAATAATTATTGGGATGAGCCACTAAGGGAGCTGGTGGGGTTTCAAGCTCTTGATGTCTTCATCAAGATAAGATTGGAAGCTTTCTTTTTTTTTTCTCAAGTTAGGATTTTTGCCATGTACGAGCTGTTTGGCTCATTGACTCATCTCTCATAAGGAGAGCGGGCTGTGCAACATTGGAGTATTGTGAGCTTCCCTGTCCAGGAAGGGCCACTTGAAGGATGAGTTTTTCTTTTGGAGTGTTGAAAACACAGTAGTGCTCTGGTCATTGGAAAGACTGAAGGAGGAGGGATGACTTCCAGTGAGAAGGTTGGTCTCAGCTGGTCCTTGCACCTGCTGCCAGCCCCTCTTTGGTGCAAGCCAAGCCCTGGCAGCAGCAGGGCCAGTGTAGCCCCTCCCTGGGCCACCAGCCCTGTGGTGTCCACAGTGATCCATGTTTTCAGGGGTCCACCCAAGACTCAGGTTTGGTTCTGGCAAGTGAGAGGAATAGCAAATAGACACAGGTAGCCCAAAGACACCCCTCCCTGATTTAAGAGAAATATTATTTGAGCAGACAGTTCAAAGGAGTTCAGTTGGGCACATGGTGATTGGAGCTGCGGTTTGGTCTGGGTTTTTTCCTTCTGTTTTCTTTAAAAGAAAGTATCCTAGTTGTATTAAATCCCACCCATGTCTTCACTGCTGAATTTATCTCACAGGAAGATGTATTAGATGTTTCTGGACTTCCCCCACTCAGACTGACTCAATTTTATTTTTCCTTTGAAACCACAGAAAAGCTGTCGATGCTGCACCCAAAAAAGGATGCTGTATGAAAAGGAAATCACTTTGTCTCTTGTATTTGAGGAGGATTATGATCTGGCATGACCTCATTATGGGTTAGGCGAGGATATTTCTGGAAATACTAATTAAATACTTTTTCCATCCCTTGTGCCCTTGCAGCAAGTGTAGACTTTATAACAAGAAAAAGAGGGAAAAAAAGCTGTCTGCAAGGAATTTTTTCAAGCTCTTTCTCCACTCAAATGAAGGAATTACAGTTACAGTCATGATAGCAATATTACAAGCTATTAAACAAAATTTTCCTAGTTGTGACGAACTAGAGGAAAATAATTATCTGAAAGAAGACAGTAAATGTGGGATTCTTTTGGTGCTCTGTCTATGCCTGACTTCAGGAGTCTGAATTGATCTTGTTATTTCAGCAAGATCACTCTGAACTGCTGAAAACATCCTACCTTGTGCAGTTTTTTTGCTTTAGTTGCCCTCCCCCAGCAGGTTCAGTGAGCACAAGCAGTAGTGCACATCCCCACAAAGAATCCTGTTGGCAGCAGCCAGTGGTGAGCATGGACTGCAAATCTGTTACACAGGCACAGGCATGGATGAAATTCCATGGTACCATGTTTACTGTTTTTATTAATGGATATTCTCCTGTTATTTCTTGGTGGCATTTTCCTCCTGGGCTTACCCATTTGCTCTGAGAGATCTGTTCTCAACTTGCGGCATTTCAGTGAGTTATAACAGCTCTGAATCCTGCCCTGACTGTCTGAGCTGTTTCCTATTCAGGTCAGTGGGAGTCTTCCACTTAACTTCAATGGAAGTTGGATTTGGCCACTGACAAAATGTCTTCAAAAATTGCCTTCAGCAAATAAGCTTGTAAATGTTAGCACTAAAATAGCGACATGCAGGCCCAAATATGTCTGTATTGAAAACACATGCTATGAGATAAAAATGTGTTCTGACAAAACCTTCCGACATCATGATGAAGAGGCTGTAAAGATTTTTTAAATTTTTTTGATCATATATTTAGCACTTTGGTTTGCTGTTCTGTTGTGTGGCACACAGGATTGAGTCTAATGAGGCTAACACCAGACTTGTTTGAACGAGCAGTCGGTGGCTTTTGTTTCCGGTTATTGTTCTAAGTCTAGAGATGTGGTTCTTCTTTTCCATGTGAATGTGAGATTTTGTCCAAATTTCAGTATTCCTCTGGAATGTAACAATATCCAGTCCTGCATGTTGTTTAAAGTCTTGTTGCCTCCATGGGAATGAAACAGGACTGCTATATTATAGCCAAAGGAGGGAAACGGATGCTTTCTCACGATAACTTCAGGAATCGTTTCTTGACCTGCAAAAGCACAACCTTGCATTGAAATATCACAAATAGAGAGAAGGTGTGGGGGAATTGTCCACATTTTTACACTTTTGCTCTCTCTGTGGCTTCACAATGGCTAAGGAAAAATGAAAGCTGTGGTTAGGGTGACTTGGGGCAGCTGATGAGTCGACCATGGCTTGTCTGTCATCAGCATTCTCAAGTGCTGCACTTGAGTGATGGTTAAGGCAAATGGAACTGGGTGATGGGTTAAATGCCTATTGTAAATTGGTGAGTCCTAGGAGTGGATTGATAACGGATAACTTGATTCAAAGCAAAGCAGGGGCATCTGTGGAAGTGGTAACTCCATCAGCCATCCCAAGCCCTGCTGCCTCTGCCCATCAGAGAGCCAGAGACACCTCGCCTTCAGCCGAAGAAAATGAAAAGATTTTATCCTGGCTCATCTGAGTTGATTGGTCTAACCATCTCCATCCTCCAGATTCAAGTCAGTAATGTTTGAAAACTCCACCCATCCACATGGGTGATGCAAATGCTGTTGTTTCCTTTGTTTCTGTTTCTCTTGCAGAAGTAGGTCTTTGTAGGGATAAAAATCAAACCTCTTCCTCTAAATTCTATTAAAATGACTTTTACTCATTGACTGGAACAGGGAAATATTTGTCAGGGTAAACCTTCTTGGGAAGCTAATGGAAGCTGGAGCTCAATGGATAAAACCTTGAGATGAGCTGGGGTTTGCCAAGACAAACACTTGGACTTTTCCTGGCCAGTGAGACTTACTCACATAGCAGGGTATGCAGGGTATGCAGGAAAGGTACCAAGACCCTTCCCACTGCAAGGAAGCTGAAGACATCCACAGTGCTTTGCAAATTGGATGTGGGGTGGTGGCTGGTTCAGCCTGGACCCATTATATCAAGGGGAGGAGCACAGAGAGGCACTGTGCAGAGTGTTAACCATGCCACAATATTTTTGGCTTTGCAAGAGAAGGGCTCCCATTCTTCCCGTTAGCCTAGAAGGCTTTTGAGAAGCTTTGACCTTCTTCCTCTCCAGCTCTTGAGCTGAAGTAGGGCTGTTCCTTTGGGTAAATGCACTTGTAGGATAAAGGTGCAGATGGTTCAGGTCCTGGTCACTGCTGTTACAGCATGCTGTGAGACTAAATCACAGCTTGGCACAGCCACTGAGCCCAAGCCGATTATGTGAAAAAGTAACACATGAGCAAATTCAGGGTGAAGCAGGAGAACAGTATGGGATTTAAAAATCTCAGCCCTGTTATTAATTTCTCTGGAAAAGGTGAACTAATGATACTACTTTTAATTCATTAGTATTTAGGCTAAAAATATGTTGGCTTTGAAAGAAAATGATTAAGTAAAGGGGAAGATGTAATAAAATCTCCCCCCACTTCTCCTCTTAAAGAAATGTTTTGCACAAAGACAATTCACTGATTAGAAATGAAAAGTTGTAGTCCCATGGGGCCAGGTTGGAATTACTGCATACCACTTGTCTTTGAAATCAAGGCCTCCAACCTTAATGTCCAGGTGGGGAATTCTGGTGGCTTTACTCTAATCCAGGCAAATCTGAAATCCAACCCTGTAGGGAGGAAACAATGTGGGAAACAGATTCATCTTGATCTCGGCTTTGTGCCTTGGAAAATGATTAAGACCAACTGTTAAGCAGCTCCCAATAGAGTTCACAAACCTGCCGGCCTCTGTGTGACACAGATTTCTCAGTTCAGCCTTCACCCCTTAAAATAACAGATGGAACTGATATGGTTAAGCTACAAAGTGGGTTTCCATTATTCCCCAGTTGTTTAAATATTACTTTTGTTGTTGGAAATTATTTTTAATCTGATTGATTTGCTGCAATTAATTATTTTCCACTTTCTATTGTTACTTTAACAAAATCAAATGCAAACAATTTAATGCTACTGACAGGCAGCCACTCTGACTTCTGTGAGAGTGCTGTCCTGATACACAAAATCCTGTGCAGCATTGCAGAGGTCACACACATGGTCCTGTCAAAATCACCCAGTGGGGATCCTTCTGTGCCCTTTTTTCTGTCCTGATCTCAGTCAAGATAACTGGTTTTATAGCAGCTTTTGAGGATTTCAAAGTGATTTAGAAAATCAAGTCCTTTGAGGTAGAAAAGTATTCATATTCTGCACGCAAGTAGAAGTGGGAAGCAGAAAAGCTGCTCTTTGTTAAAGCTTATTTGGGCAAATCCATGAAGAAAACCAGGGACTCAAAAGTGCATTTACTGAAACAGTTGTTAAGAAAACATCCTCCAGAGAACCTGCCTCTATAAAATTTCAGACCTGGTGAATGCTGGAAGAACATTCTGGCTTTGCAGAAGCCTCCTGAAAACGAACCTTAGAAAGTTTGGAGGTCTTTATGTTCCTGCAACACTGATTAAGGGAGTGTGTTAAGAAAATAGTAACCAAACATTATGTAATCTTTGTTATTCTTATTTTTCCTATATTTATTGGATGTGGTTACAATCAACACCCATGGGTAGCAAAACTTGTTGCTGGTTTGATTCTCGAGTAATTCTGCAAGTAGTTACTAGCAGATTTGTGAAGTTTGGCACCAGACTGTGCTATTTAAGGGTGGGATTTCAAAAGCTTCCAATGGAATTTGGAGCACAGATCCCTCCGTTTCTCCCCTGCGAACAGACATTTTGTTCTTTATAGTGGATTTATCATTATTGCAGTTTTGGCAAGAATGTATCAGCAAATTTTGTTTAACGCCATTCCTCGGCATTCCATTACTTAAAAGGCATGGATTGCTTTGTTCTCCCTTTTTAGACAGCCCATCCAGTAGGTGATTTTTAAAAGTGCGATTAAGTGTGCACTTATTATGCACCTCTTTTACACCATGTCAAGGATAAAGGGATTGATTCTGCTCTTCTTTTTATACTGAAGGTATTCTGCTACTGGCCACCAGTCCAGCTCCATGCTGTAGGCATGGTTCTTACCTCTTGCTAGGACCAGGAGGAACCAAGAAACCAGAAGATTAATAGAATGGTTTGGTTTTGAAGGGACCTTACCAATCTTTTGTTCCAAACCCCTGCTATGAACAGACATAATTTGCACTAGACCAGGTTGCTCAAAGCACCATCCAGCCTGGCCTTGAACACTTGAAGAGATGGGGTAGGTGCCACTTCTCTGCAAGTCCCTTTCAGCCTTAAAATTGGGGCAGAAAGTTTTGTCAGTTTACCATGGGGGAATGTTTCTCCCATTAGTGGGGTTCTCAAGGTCAGTTTTTTTTTTCCTCTTTACCAGCCCCTTTTTCTCCAAAGATTGCTCCATTTGACTCCTTGGAGGCTGCCCAGACACCGCACATTTGAGCTGAAACTGGAGCTTTCTGGGTTTGCACAGTAGCTTGCAGACTCGTCTGCAGCCCCACTCCCAGTGTCCAGCAGGGATGAGCAGGGTAAAGCCTCTCACTAACCTGTTTGAGGGTGGAGGCCTGGCTGTGCTCTGTGCTGCCTGCATGTGCTCCTGATTCTCCTTGCAGGGCTCCAGGCCCCTTCTTCACCAAATAGCAATCCCTACCCCATGAGTGTCAGTGCCCTGCTCCCAGTGCACTTTGCTGTGGTCCCTGCTGAGTTTAGAGATATCTAAGCTGAAGTTTTGAGCACCAAAGTTGGGTTGAGTGGGAGAAAACACTATAAGGTTCTGCCTGGTTTTGCCCTTCGCCTTTGCAATTCTGTACAGTTGCTTGCAGTTAAGAATAGGCGTTTCCTTCTTCTTACATGCTGGGAATGCAGTAAAAAACTAGAGAGCGTAAAAGGGAGCTCTGTTAGCACCGAGCCAGAAGTCCAGCCCAGGAGAAGCTGGAAGGAGTTTGAGAAAAAATTCACATCTATAACTGAGTAGGTTTTTATGTAGCAATATACATACTTAATTTATGCTTGCAGCGACAGCAGTTGTATATGCAAAAGCAGGCGTGCAGTTACATGTGCACTTCTGTTTGGGATTCCAGGACTTAAGAAAGAAGCGATTATGATCATGGATGAGTTATACTGTAACGGCTCTTAGTGTTGTATAAGCAGCATCTGTATGCTGTATCATGCACATGTGAAACTATTTTTATTATATTAATTTGATTTCCCTGGGAGATTGCATAGTAACCGTTTGTGTTTCATGGCTGCACAGAACCTTGTCTTGCAAAGAGCACTGTTCATGTACGTGGCTCTTGATAAGGCAGAATGTACCGAGATGGTTGACATTTACACACTTACAGTTAGTATTTTTAATAATGAAAAATCCAGTTTGTTTGCCCCAGAGGAGTTGCCTTGTGAGATTTCCATTGTAATTCCAAACATACATCTTGCCAATTATTCTATTCAGGTACGTTTCTTAATGAAGAACAAATTTGTTTTGATAAAGAGTTAGTCCTCTGCTCAATAATTATGAGCAAATGGTTGGAGAAGATTGGCTGTGGAGAAGCTTTTGCAGTTGCCTGTGTGAGATATCTGTTTCCATTTATTTATTTATTTTTTAATTTTATTTGCTTGTATGTTTCAATCATTTCCTCTTAGACTTTTCCCCGTGATAAAACTCACTTTTCACAGGATGTAATTTACTTCTTTTCCTGGCTCTTCTAAGGCTTAGGAAAGTATGGTTCAGCAGTTCAACCTTCTATATTGAGCTACCTCCTTAAAAAAACAGATGCACAAGACCTTGCTTCAGAAGCAGTGGAGCATTTAAACTTCTCCCTTTCCCAAGTCCATCCTTTAACTTGATTATTTACAGTCAATGGTGTTATCCATACAGATGTGCTCAGGTATTTTAAGACTTTTCCTGAAGTTTTGTCCACACTAATTTCTCATGGCAAAAGGTTCCCCTGGGAAGCCACGTGCTAAAATCTCTTACATTTGCAGGCAGTGGTGAGTGGTGTGTTGCAGCTGACTGTCTTGAGTGGAGACTTCAGGGTTGCATTTGAACAACCACCTTTGCTTCTGACTGTGTTTTTTCCGAGGCTGACAGCTTCCAGTTTTGAGACTGCCTCTGTCACAACCAGGAATTTTTTAACTTCAAAAATAAAACCCAAGGGAGGGTGCATGGATGATCAGCTCTTCATGGTTTTCATTCTTTGCAACACAATAGCAGGATAAAAAAATTACATGCAGAGAGATGGATTCTAAATAATTATGTTGATTCAGTATACGGAGATATGCCAAGCCTTGCCGCAGAGGTACTGATGCTCTGTTTTATGTGGCTTGTACATAGTATAGAGGAAGCCTCATGAACACCACAACAGGCTTCTGAAATCTTCCAAGGGCTGTTCCAGTATCTACTAGTCCCCTTCCAGAAGAAGTACTCAGGCAGAATGGTGAAAACAGGAAGTTCCTCAGGACTACAAAGAAAATTCATGTATTTTAACAGAGTATAAATTTTTTACAGAGGTTAAGGTTAATTTTGGCACTGGTAAAATAAATGTTCATCTGTGAGTTTTGTTAAAAAAAATATTTAAAGTGTAGAGGCAGTTGATTGTTGATGTATATCTCCTTGATGGGGCCTCTTCCCATTCTTTTTCAAGGTCTGGGTTTAATAATAGTAATATTCTTGTCATATATTTTAGGTAATGGTCATTGTATTTTCTTGACTCCTTAGAGACACTGTGAAAATTAATTAGCTAGTGTTTATAAAGGAGGACAGTCAGATTCTGTTACTCTGACTAATTACTCTCTGAATACCTGTATTGATTTATAGGAGGAGTGTCCCCAGGATGGGATAATATTTTGCAGGGAGAAGAGCATCAGTGTCTGGCTAGAGGTGCCCTGGGTTGACACATGCTCCTGGTTACCCAACCAGCTCTGAGGGTGATAGTGACAAATATCTGATACTTACATATGCCACCTTACCTTCTCCTGCAGAATGCATTTATTGCAATGATTATCTCCCATGGTTTGTTAGATCGCATAAAACATGACTTGAGGGGGAAGTCCTCAGGTTTCAGGGTCTGACCATTGGGGGAGGCAGTGTCTATGGTAGGCCAATGTATTTATGAGTGCGTGTATTTGGGTGCAAAGATAATGTTTGTGCATGTCAGATCAGGAGAAACTTATTTCAATATGTATATTTTTCTTCCTGATCTAACAAGTACAAACTTCAACTGGTGGTAAGAGCACCACTTTGTAATTGTGTTTAATAAGGAAATGGCCTGGAGCCAAGCACCCAGAGATCCCAGTACTGCTGGGTTTGGGAATGAAGCAGGTCTCAATCAAAGCTCTCTGGTGCAGACACATCCTTTCTCTGTAGTCCATCCTGGCAAGGACTCTGGCACCCACTGTGGCTGACAGGTATGACCACACCAGCTACATTTTCTCACCAGAGAAACCAGGGCTCCAGGCAAAAACTAAGCCTGAAGAGCATGAGCTGAGTGGAAAAATCTGATGATTAAACAATCACCAGGTTCAGTGGATCCCTGAGTTTAGCAGGTAAACCTGTTGTTCAGATAGCAGCAACAGCTGAACTTTAGTAGCCCAGACTACAAAATCCAGCCCTGTGCAGAACTATCCTGTCCTGAGGCCAAGCTCCCACACTTTAGCTTGGTACAGATGAGCGGCTTCCCCTAATAAAGGATGAAAGCCATGCATTTGTACGAAGGGGCTGGAGAGCAAACAGCAGTCACTGGTGTAAAGAGCTGTAAGCCCTGAACATCCCCACTTTCATGGCTTGCAGTGCAGACCAGAGGGTGTACAGAGCAAGGCCAGCTCCTCTATGTGACTTGTAGCCCATTCTTTTCCTATAACCAGTCTCAGCTGAAGGAGAGTGTATCCCAGACTAGGTATGTAGTGAAGGATGAGTATTTCAGCTTGCTATGACTCAGAAGCAAAGAAACAGCTTGGGTCTGGCAGAGGTGGAGCTGGGTATATGTTGCAGCCCAAGCATAATAAAGGTCTGGAGGCTATAAGTGGGGAAAACCATTCAATCCTGACTTGGCAAAGCTCTTTAAAAAAGACTTCTTTGCCCCAAGCCACAGTGCCTCCCAAATCTCAGTTGGTTCCCAGAATTCAGACACCAGTGTTCCTACAAGAAATGAACACACAGAGTTCATTTTAATAAGGATTGAATTGGCAGCTGCATGGAGTATTAGTTACAAGAACATAATAGACGCAATAGAGGGAATTTTTAAGCCACTAAAAGTGACTATAGGGAATATCCTGTCACTCCTGGAGTCATTTTCCTTTGGCTTCTTCCAGTCATGCAGCAGAAGTGTGCAATTTCAAGGAGGTGAACATGTGAATACCTTGTCAGTGGGACAGTGCTGCTCTTGAGGCTTTCACCACTTCCTAGATTGCATTAAGGGCTGTGCTTTGCTGCAGCCTTTAGAGATATCTCTGCTTTTGTCGACCTTTCCATGTCTGAATATATTCTGGGTGTTGTGACCTTTCTGCACAGTGTGGTTTTTGTGTGACTCTTGTGATGCTGCCTCATTTAACAGTAATGTGCCGTCATCTCAGTTTTGCAGCCTCAAGGATCAGATGTTGTGATGACTCAGTTTCTGCAGGGACAGAGACCATGTTCACCATCATGGAAGTTTGTTCCTGCAGAAACTCTGAATGTGTGTGTCTATACATACATTTTCATGGTTTATTCTTCTTTAAGCAGCCTGAAATCTATGTGGATTTCAGACTAGAGGCAGTGAAAATGTATATGTGACTCAGTTCTAATTTTTGGGGGGATTTAATGGCTTTCTTTATTGGAGCAAGATGTATGTTGTAGAAGAAAGGCCTTGGATAAGATACTATTTCTGTGAAGCTGAATAGAGAGGTTTTCCTGAAACGACATAAAATCTGTTTGGGGTATGCTGGTGGTGGTGTACAAATGAGCAAACTTAAGGCTGGAAAGGTTAAGATCATGGCATCAGAGGAAGAACATGGAAACTACAAGTTTCAGCCCATTTGACAGCATGCAAGAGAAGAAACCAAAGTTACTGTTTCTCTTCATTTGGCCACTACATACAGCTGCTCAAGTACCGCTGCAGCAAAGTGTCTTCATCTGAGGCAGTCCCCTGCATTGCCTGGATAAACCACTGAGGGTTAAACCACAACAAAATATCCTCGTCACTAAGTCTGCAGATCTGGAGGGGAAAGAAGTGAGGGATAGAAACAATAGATGTTTTTTGCTGGTTGCCAAGATTTATAATGATGATTACGATGATGATGAGTAGCTGAAGGAATGTTGCTCACATTGTAAACCACTGATCTCCTGATGCTCATCAGCAGAATTTCAGCTCTCAGATATTTTAGTGCTGGGGTGTTTTCTATCCTTATCCAAGTGGTTTATTTAATACAGCTGCAGCCAAACCTCCAGCATGGTGAATTCCAGCTGCAGAGCCTGTGAACCCCCTTCCCAGGCTCCCCTGAGCAGCTGCTGTGCTGGGAGCCCAGCACAGAGAGCAAGGAGGCAGATGTCGCCAAGCAACATATCTTGTTTATCTTTTATTTATTGCAGGTATTTATACAGGGCAGGTCTCTCTGCTCCCAGCTCACAACTTTGCACCAGTGGCGGCTGCCGCTTGCCAGGCAGAGGCAGGGGAAGGCAAGGGAAGGGGCATGAATAATGCAGTGCAACATATTTATCGACATTGTCAAGTTGAGCCTCAGATCAAGTTTAGTGGGTAAAGAAGAGGCTTTGAATTCTTGCCGTACTATGCATTAAGATTCAGATAACTTGATTTCGTAAAATAAGTGAGTCCAGGAGGCTGAAACACAGGAATGCTGTGTACAAAATGCACCTAGTTTTCTTCTCTCCTTTCTTTCCCCCCCTTCTTGTGTTACTAGTGTAGGATTTGATGTGGGGTGTAAATTGCCTGAAAAATATTAGCTGGGCACAGACATGCTTCTCCTTTTTTCACTGCACATCTCTCCCACCCTGCAGGACTGCTGCTGCGTGTGCTGAAAGCTTGTTCCTGTGCCTTCCAAACCCTCATGTAAATTTTGGCACTTCTTTGATATGCACCATCATTTGTAATTGTCAAGGCAAAAGTAATGAACTGTTCCCGTAAGTAGGTGCGGGGTGCAGTGCAGCTCCCGGGAATGGCCATCATGCTGCAGCGGTGGTGGGGCAGCCCTGCCTGCATCCCTGTGCTCACAGCAGCCTGGGCTTCCCTCACTGCCCCAGTCAGCTGCAGGAACGGTGCAGACTGCTCAGGCTTAGAGAACAGTGATTTATGTATTTATTTATCAATTATTTATTAGAACACTGGACTAGGCCTTGAGAGTTACTTTCTGTCACAAACTACTCCAGTTGTTTTGAACGTGTCATTAGGGCTGGGATTTCCTTAAAGCAGGTGGCAGCAGTTCAACTTTTCTGCTGTTTGAAAAGAATGACAGCAAGTCTTGAAGAACATCAAGGGGTGGGGAGGAAAGAAGCGAAGAGCAAGTTAAATTAGCACTGAGTACTTCAGAACCCCCCCACCCTTCATGTTCCTATTTTCATCCCTGTGTGACATTTCCTTACAGCACAGAGAGCCTGAAACATAAGCCATCCTTAGCTGCAGTGACTTTGCAGCACTGTGGACACAAATAACTTATTTCAGAAAAAATTTGATATATTTTTATATTCATAAGAGTGCATGTAATTTCATTTTAATATGAGTTGCCAGTTATGTAAACTGTCCTTGTGTTTTGAGTCCTGGACACCAATTTCCCTATGCCCCTGCTTTTGTTGTTACACCTTGGTTTGTCCCCTGCATTTGGGGAGGCAGCTGCTGGTCCTGGGCTCTGAGATTAGGAATTCATCTGCAGCTGCTCCCCCACAGGTAGCCAGTAGTTCCTTAAGGCACAGTTCAGGGGACATTTCTTGATTGATAGTCCTTTTGGCTGCAAATAGTAATTGCAGATGAAAAAAAACCCCAACAAAACTAGTAAAGGTAGGTAGAAGCCAGACTGGCCCTTGTGTGGTGTGAGGTACTTTACTGGCTTATAGCCTCTGGTTTTTAAATGTCTGTGCAAGGACACCCTGTTGTGTGTATGTGTGTGTGAAATTAAAATAGGATTGTTATTCAGCCTGCGTTTTAAGTGCCTAACCTCTCCATTCTGAAGACTTCCTTCTGCTTTGTGGGAAAGCTCATACTCTTTAAATTGTATTTTTTTATTGGGGGTGGGGGGAAGAAGTCCGCAGGGAGTTTCATGGACAGTTCACACTGTCAACTCAGCATTTTTGCACACTAGAAAAAACATAAGTCTTCCCGGTTAAAAAAAAAAAAAAAAAAAGCCAACAAAAAACCAGAAGAGCCCCTGAAGAAATTATCTTAATTCTAAGCAATTTTCTTTATTTAAATGTGAAGGGCCTGGGATCTTTTTTTTTTATTCAAACAAACAAATATTTTCCAGAAAGGAAACATAATTTCACTCTGTCTACAGCACACAAGGGAAAGAAATAAATGATTACTTGACCCGAGGACAACACGATGCTCTTTTTTTCTCTGTTGTCTGGTTGTGGTGCTGGAATGTGCAATCTGCAATCAGAACTGGCAGATGCACAACTTTTGTTTGTAAAACTGACTTCATTATTCCTGCTTTAGGGGTGGGCTGGCTGAAGACGTTTGGGATGCTGACAGTTTCTGGCCTTCCTGTTGAATCATCCGAATATTTGGCCTGAACTGAAGGAGCAGTAGCATCGCTAAGCTCAGATCCAGTGTCTTGGGAATCAGGGAGCAGCCAGCATGTTTTAACCATAGCTTTTTAGCACTAGTTCACATTATCTCAGCCTTAACGTGGTTTTACTCCACCCTGTCCCTTGGGTTTGTTTTGACAACTGCTGAGACTATAGACTTTTTGGACCAGGGTCATCTTTTCACATCACATGCAAAAAGTAGAGCAGAGGTGGTTTTTACTTCAGCTTTACATAGCACTATCACATGACAAATAACTATGATCTAATGTTATATATCACCATAGAGCTAAAAATCCCAGCCGCCCACCAGTACTTAGCTATATTTTACTCCTGATGGCTTGTGCAGTGCTGTACTTCCTGCTTGTATCACTCTAATGACTGTCTTCCCTTATTTACCTTCTCAGATGTCTGCCCTAGTCTGAAGTGATTCCCTTAAGGTTAAGACAAAGACTTTGGGGACAAAAATGATGTGATTATGTAATTAAAGCGTGTATTAATTTATGCAAGGTAGTCTGAGCAGCCCAAACTTCTGTATTTCCTTTGGAGTTCTTGAATCAATCCTCCTATTTGTCTAGTAGGAAAGACTTATATTTTTCATAATTTTCCAAAGTGAAATTTCTTTGTTTTCTTAATAGAAAATGCCAGTTCCACTATGCCCAAAAATGATATTTCTGTTTCCTTTGCAACCACCCGTGGGGTTTGAACCACAGACCTACAGCACTGTAACAGAGGTCTCTATCATGGGCTAATTAAAGGGCTTCAAACCAAAGTCAGACAGAGGGGGAAAGCAGCAGCTTGGGGCCAGGTGTTAAAAAGGGAGTTTGATTTTGGGGCACATCACATCCCCTCTGTGCAATCCCCAGCTGATCATACTGTCACTGACGTTCCTCTTTTGTTGCCTGTCCCTTTCCAAGTCTTGTTTGGAAACTTTCCCTTCCCACTGCTATGGGACTGCCTTTCTCCCTCCTGTTTCTGCTGTTATTCATCCTTCTAATTGTGTAAAACGTTTTGGGCTGTAGTTTCCATAAAGGATGCTATGCAGACTAAAGTTAGTGCTGTATATGAAATCGTGATCTGTAATTTGTATTTACTTCACTGTATAACTCAAGTTTATTAAATAAGGATGTGGCTGGATGTAGTTCTTAATATCAAGTAGACAATGCAATTTGGTTTTACCATATCCTTTTGTTGATCCCTCTTTATTACTTTTCATCTCACTTGGAAGAACAGAACATTTGGATTGTGGCTTTTCAGCATCCTAACAGTGGGTCAGAGATGCAGGAGATGGAGAGGAGATCAGCAGGAGTGATTTGAGTGTCTGTGACTCAAAGTGACCAGCAAACCCCCTGGGAAGAGTTCAGTGTCTGTGAATCTCATCACCCTGTTTATTTTATTTTGCCTTCCTAGTATTTAGTTATTGCTAACACTTAGAAATCCTGTGCTTAGGAATCATGTTGACTTGGGACCTACCTAAAGTACTGAACACTCATTACTATAGCAAAGCTCACCTCCTTTGTGTCTCGTGACACTTCTGCAGCTCAATGACCTGGCTGGTGGCCCTAGCAAGGCCTCTGATCCTACCTTTTTGTTGGCATAGAGAGAAAAAGAAAAAAAGGGAAAAAAAGGGCATTAAAATTAAAGTCTCACGACTGTAATGAAAAGGTTATTTCCCCTTCTCTCTCAAGTTAAGTTCTGTGCAATTGCAGCTCACTTTGTCCTGTCCATCTTGTAGTCTCATTAGCTGCTGGGCCACAGAGGAATTGAGGAGAGAGAGTTGGGGGTTTTATCTGCATGCCGTACCAGCGTAGAAGATTCAATGAGATGATGGCTTGTCATTTTTTATTAATGAGCTGGAGCCTGATTCATTATAGATGTGTGGAATGAGCTCGGTGTGGCTGCAGGGGGAGGGGAGGGACCCTGCCAGGGGAGAGGTGCCCGCGCCGTGGGTGTCCCCTGCAGAGCCCTGAGCAGAGAGGCCTCGGTGCCGCTTTGCGCGGTGCTGCGAGCGCGGCTCGCCCAGCGCCCAAACCCGCGGCTTCCAGCGTGCCCAGAGCAGGAACGAGCACTCAGTGGTGCTCAGCAATTAGGCCTTGCTAAGAAGGCACTGTCCCTCGGGGTCTGTCTCTCTGTCAGGCTGGTGGCTGGAAAAGTCTTCCAGAGTTTCTGTTTCAGTGGTGGATTGGTGTGGTGGATCAAATCATGTTTTCGCCAACGGAAGCAAATAGCTGTGTGTCCTTCAGTCCTTCCTTGCATCTGCTGGCCTGAGTCACATGTATGTGTGATGTGTGTGCATATAAATACATACATATACACTTGTGTATATGCAAAAAAAGAGAGAAATTATTATTTTATTTTTTTTCAAAAGCCATGTGGTCAGAAGAAATCAATTATGTTCGAAAGGAGGTATGCTAAGCGCTGGGGAGGTTGAGAGCAGGTGACCTCTAGCCCTGGGCAAATCTAAATTCCTTTGAGTAGAAGTGGTCACTGACACTCTCTGGACCCCCTGGCCACACCACCAGAGGAAGCCACTCTTGGGGGGCACAGGCAGAGGTTGGGCTGTGCCCTGGCGCTGCTGCCTTTCGCTGGCTGCTCCTGGCTCTGGCCACGTGGGCAGCTGTGCCACTAGTGTGCCTCTCTCTCCCTCACTGACCACACATGCCTCTGTGAGATGCTTCCTTGGGGGTGAGGAATTTGGATAGCAAGAGCTGTTGAATGTTGGAAAACAGGATTAAATACTTAAGGAGTATTTAAGACCAGTTTAAAGAGTGTTTAAGCCAGCTTTAAAAGCCCAGTGTAGGCTCTTCTCTTTGCACAAACGTAGTTAATTCCATTTTTGTTGCTTCTGTGTTTTCTGCCTATTTCTAGAAGCCCTGAAAATCTGCAAGAGGGGCTTCTCTCTCTCACTTTTTGTGTTATTTCTATGGATCAAAGAAGTGCAAGTAAATATCCCAGCTTTTGGAAGTGTTTGACAATAATCTGGCCTTTTGGAGAGTCATCAAGTTGTAGCTAGAGGCAGAATAGGCATCATTTAGCTTGCCTGTTGCATTTTGTTTATTATGTGTTTAAATTTTTAAGCTCTGTGCTCTTTTCAGAGATAGGTGACAATTCAGCATTAATCTCAGTGGAGGCTGTCAGAGTCATGAAGTTGCAGTTGTCTCTTCTTAATCTGCAGTGAGGTCATGCAGGTAGAAGTTATCTGGCTCTCCTTGTACACAGAAAAGTGTAAATTCTGCATGTTTGGCAGTGGTCTCCCACTGGGAAGGTGTGGTGTGTGCCCCCTGTGCCATACTTGTACACCCACTGGCATACAGGTTTCTTCTCTGAATCAAAACACCGAGAGCAAATTAGGAAATATTCTTGAGCATCTTGGAGGATCATTAAATTAACAGCTCTTGTTGAATAAGGGAAATTTTCCCTACTTTGCATTTACACTTGCCCTCAGATAAATTCTGGCTGAGGTTACATTCTGGTGATGTACAGAGGACAGAATGTGCTATTTTCCATTCTTGTTATTTATAATCATGCAGTGTGGTTCAAATATTTTAGAGGTAGCTGCACAACTGGGTACACAGGGAAATAAAGATATGCTGTTCCTGTCTTTGGTGAGAGCTTTCTTTTCAAATTTTTTCAGGATCCACAAGTATTTTGAAATGGTTGGGTGTACTATATAGAAACTTAAATAAAAACTCAGGGTGCTGTTTGTTATTCTCTGTTTGCAAGAAAAATAAAAGATCAAACTGTCCCTGCAGTAGGGGTGCAGGCTTGAAAGGGTTAATGCAACAAACAGACCTAAAGGAATCTTTTCCCCTTGTAAAATATGCAGCCGTAGTGACAGCAGTATTCCCAGAGTCAAGTTATCTTTTACATTAGTGAATGTTGTTCCTAAAGCTTTAGCTGAGGTAATAAATGATTCATGGTAACCACACCTTTGTGCACAGCCGTCCACTTGATGTTCAGTCCATGTGCGACTTCAAGAAGCCTTGTGCAGGAGCTCCACAGCTCCAGTTCAGCAGCTTTCTCCCAGTAACTGTGACAGGGAGAAAAGCATTTGAGTAACAAATGGTAACTCGAAGGGAAAGGTTTCTCTTCTGCCTCTTAAAGTGTAAATTAGCAGTGTTTGCTTGTGCTTTCTGTGCAACCTAAGTTTGATGCATGTTCCTGAGAGTTGGGACGTGGAGAGGAGACGGCTGAGTCTATTCTCTTTGGAAAAAAGGAAAATAGGAAGGGAGCTTGAAAAGTTCTGTATGTCAGTTCTCCAAGCACATGCCCAACATGCAACTAATGAGACCTCCCAGTGCATTGGTGCTGCAAGATCCCCTTGCAGAGGAGCTTCAAGTCAGATGACGTTCAGAGGTGGGCTGGAGTGCAGGTCTCCTATTCCCTGACCTTCTGCAGATGCTGTTAAATGTCCCCAAGTCTCTGGGCTCACCTCAGACCGTTTGTGCCCATAAGGAGTGGTGGACCCAGGTTCCTTCTCCTAGGAGAAAGTGGCTGACCCAGGTGGGATCTCAGCTCTGGGTTTTGAAAGCCAAGGCTCAATCCCTACAGTCTCTGTGGTTTGTCCTGCTGGGACAGTAATTTGATAATTAATTGTGTCTCTTGATAGAACACGTCAGATGTGTTCACTTAACCTGGCCCAAAAGCACACACTTTATGATGAACCAGTTAAGCCACTGGCACAAATTTTTTTGCACATCCAGGAAGTTCTTCATCTGATCTGGAGGATGGATTTCTAAAATGGTTGGGAAAATTGCTTTTGGAATATTCCATCCGCAGATGAAAGGGAACTAACAAAAAGTTGCACATACAAGAGATACCCTATCTTTCCTCTTCCTGGTTGCATTTACACAGTTGAAGGGATCAGGGCACAGCATCATCTCTGGTCCTGCAGTCCAGTTTAACCACCCAGATCCATACTGCTACACTGCAGAGTAGCAATCCTCAAAGCAGAGTGGGCTTGTCTGCACCACACCCTGGAAACAGTCCCAGGCCAGTGCTCTCCTCCAAGATGTGCACCCTGCCTCCTGGCACAGCACAGCAGGATGGTTGCACTCAGTCAAACAGAGGACCCACTAGTTCCCTGGTGGGACTTTAGCTTCACTGATCCTGGTCCAGTGGAAATGACTGAGAAGGTAACCACTAGATGCTGACACCCTGTGATTACTAAAGATATGTTTGTCCAAGCAGTCAGTCTTGTGCAAGATTAAAAAAAATCTTAAAGAGTCTTCTTATTGGGAGAAACAAAGAGGCACAAGATTGACCCTATTAGAAAGTGGATATTGTTAACAAACCGTGTCAGGACACTGGAGGATGACCACTCATGTTCTGAGATCCAGTGAGAAGTGAGTGGAAAGAGGAGGTATCAAAAAGCAGTGTTGGACTAGCCTGAGAAGTTTTTTAGCAGTTCAGAGAAGAGCCTAGGATTAATAAGGACAGCAGACATTCAGGAATGACAAATACTAATGAAAGGAATTTGTCCCAGTTTGTTTAGTTTTCTCTGCAAGAAGATGTGGGGGAGGTTTTTGGTTTTGATCTTGAGTTGACTTCCAGCAGGGTAGGCAGTGTGTCATTCCCTTCTGACTGTCCCCTGCACGGGCAGGACACGCCGTGCCCAGTGTGCAGCTGACTTTCCCAGAGCCACGTTTCAGAGTGCCACACTCTCCAGAGCAGCATAATGTATTGGGGACCTGTGCTTTATGTATCCCTCTCTCCTGCAGTTCATGAATAGTAAGCACAGTGGGTTTTACAAGGACAGATATGGAATGGCCTCCATGGCATTTGAGTAGAAAGTACAGCAAACAATTGATATAGCTCAGTCTTCAGGCATTTGCTGGTTTGAAAGAAAAACAATTTCCAACAATTGAGGGGTCTTTTTCTTAGCAGACCAATCACAAACTTTTGAAGCATGAAATGAATTTCACTGGTCCTTGCCAATAAGCTTCTTTCTCTCATATTGGTTTTTATGAAATGGCTATAATCTTTGCAGGTAATGAATGAAAGCTACACTATGAAGTCCCACCTAACATTCTTCTTCTTGATTTATGGTGTATTGGTCAAAATAGTAAACTGATAATGATCACGAAATAGCGATAAATCACTATGGGATGATGTATCAGAAACAATAGAAAATGTTCTGGAGGAAGAAACTTGGAGCTGTTTGGGGAACAGCTGGGTGTTCTGCAGATATGAAAGATACCAGGGAGTCCTCAAAAATACAAATTAAAAGACTCTCTCCCTTTGTTTCTGTCAAGACTGGGCTGTTCCTTGCTTCTGCATGAAATAAACTCAAGACATTTATGATGAATTAAGGTTCCCACACCCCCAGTGTATCAAATCTAATTAGAAAGTGCTGGTGGAAATCAATTTAGGCCAAAATCCTGTCTGGATCTGAAGTTGCAATCTGGACGTGATCATTCCAGTTTGTACAATTCTGCAGACCACTGGTATTTAGAACTCACTCCTGCCAAAAAAAATGAACCTTCTAGATAAATTTATGCATTTAATAGGTTTTTAAAGATGAAGCAAAGGAATGTTGTTGTCTTTTCTCAGCTTCTACATAAGCCCTTTTTTTTGTCCATCAGGTGTGTTTTCAGACAGTCTGTATTTTTTGTTGGCATCATATAATTGTAATACATTCTCACAGATGTGCTTTGCCTAATGATGTGCCAATAGATAAAATAACAGGTGGAGCAAAATCACCCCTTCCTGAATGTAGTTTGAAGACACCATGGTGCCTCCCGAGAACCAAAAAGTTACCCAATCTTTTGGGGACTTGAGCTATCCCAAACAGATCTTCCTAGAAAGATTTTGGGTTATATTCTCCCTCTTGTCTTGTCTTGTAATGGAAACTTTCTTTGGATTTGGTGCTAATCATACCAATGAGCCAGCTCTGATTGGTACTAGCTTGCAAAAGGCCTCTTTTGTTCTTGTTAGAGTATCTAACCTCTAAATCTATTTAATACCCTTTCCCTGGTTGTCCATCATTATGACACATGATTTTCCAAAGGATTTACTATTAGTTAGCAGCACAGGGCTTTCTCCCTGGGGTAGCAGCTACTTGCAGTGAAGAAAATGCATGTTCGATGTAGCAATTTGTCTTTTTTTATATATTTATTATAAGAGTAAATGAGTTATTGTGGGGGACTTCAATATTATTGCAAATTAGGTGCTACAAGCCAAGCCATGCACATTTGTTATGTTTCCAGGCATACACAGCATGCATAGCAGTTCAAAAATCAGCAGTCATATTATATCTAGGCCTTTTCCTGGGCAGCTGCTACTTTGCAGGTATTTTTGTAGTGTGACTGTTCCATAACTCTGCTTACTTCAAATGAGGGGATGGGGGAATGTGTCACAAAAGTGATTGCTATAAAAAATGTTTTGATGAGCATGAAGGCATGAATTATAAAATCTCTCAAGATTTAGTTTCTAAAGTAGGTATGGGCTAATGAATATATAGAGAACATTGTTTGTCATATATTTCTTCTATAATAGTAATTTATTAACTGGTTGGGTTTTTTGTGTTTTTTTTACTTGTGCCTTTCTGCATGTACTTGTAAGCTGGAAACTTATCAAAATTATAAATTGCTCCTCTATTCAGAAAAGCGTGCAGATTCAAGCAAAGCAAACAGAATCAAATCCTATCTGACATCTGTTTCAACAAGGGACATAATTTAATTGAACTTTAAATCAGCAGAATTAGTCAAATGTTTTGGTTTCAGCAGCTCACCAAAGCTGAGGTATCTGTGTTGAGGAGGGACTGAAGGGAGTTCTGCCCCAGGTCAATCTTCTGACTTTCTGGTGTGGGGAAAAACAGACTCTCACCACAAAAATTCCTTTTTGCGTAATTTCATCTCACAAGGATGCAGAAATGGGCAACCAGGCAAGAGCCTCATGTTCGCATCTTCTGCTTGAGCCCTTTTTTTCTAGCTTAGCCATCAGCTTAATCCTGGATTTAGAAACTAATCTGGATTCAAACTCGGTTTCTTTTGATGTTCCTGCAGGACGGGTGGTGTCTGGTGGGAGGGGAAAGCACCCTGTGTACAAAACAGTAAGGAAAAAAATTCTGAAAATCTCCCTGGCTCCAACAGATTTCAAAAGAGAGGAATTGATAAGAATGTAGAACCCTTCTGCATCTTTTCTACTTTTCCTTTTTCCCCAAGAAGAGAGCCCAGTGTGTCATGTTTCGTGTAACGCTGGTTAAATTCATCATAGGTGACCTGGATCATTTGTACTTGTGGTTTATAGTCTCTCGACATGCATTGTTTTCTCTAGCTTGAAATATAGCACATTAATGAGGAATGTATCTGTTCAGATGTACACAGTCAGCTCATGAAAGATGCTTTGGTAGCACTTAGACTAGTTTGTCAACAGCGAGCATTTTGGCAGCTGCAGAGAAAAGCATCCAAAATTCATACAAGAGACTAAGAAAATATGACATTAAACTTTTGTGAGCCATCTTTTCACATGCTGAAGCTAACTTAGTAATTAGTCACATTGTAACCTCCCTAATCCAAGCTCCAGTGAAGCAGCTGTCATTTTACAGTCAAATACACATCCATTCCTGATGGGTCTGTATTGATACTTCTGTTCTCCCTGTGTTGTTTGAGGACTGCAACTAAGGTAGCCAACAGCCTGAAAAGGTACAGCAGCCCTGGAGAATAGCACAGGGTTGCTCACAGTGGTTCATGTCAGGAATCAAGGATGAGCATGTTTGCTGAGAGAAACCAAGGATGCTGGCAGCATGTTGGGAGGCCTGGGGTGCCTGCACCAGCTTGTGACCTCCAGCATGGGAGACTCACACTAGCTTTTGGTCTGTGTGGGGTGGCCCATGCAAGCAGCCTGTTCTCTGGCTCTGTGGGCCCCCCATTTGTCCTGTGCTGTCCCATTGAGCACGAGCAGCCAGTTCTGGCAGTGCCCAGCAGTGGCTCCCTGCTCGCCAGCTGCTCGCTGTCCCCGGTGCTTGCCGTGGCTGCAGTGGCGTCTTTGCTCTTCCTTATCACAAAAAGGGGTCACCTTTTACTATTTTCCTATATGAGATCTGGAATTGTTTGGTGGTGAGAACAGAGTTACTGGGAAGTGTTGGGACTCCTAAATTTAGCTCTTTATTTGGCTCCAGGTTATTACTCTGTGAGTGCATGCTTTAGCAGTGCCTTGGAAAGCTGTTAGTGTACCACTTTATAGCTGTTGACTTCAGTAAGCATTGGACTAGGACCTATTTGCAACGTGATATTAGATCTACAGGAGCATTGGGAACAATTTGGATTGTGTTCCCAGTTACCAAGGCAAGCTGGAAAGACCTTTCAGACAAATTTGGGAAGGGAAAAACATTATTTCTATTTCTCACAAAGACAAAGAGAAGAAAAAGAACTTCCTTACTAAGCATTTGTGAGGTTTAAGTTGTGGAGTAAAGTCCTGTGACTGCAGATGAATGCAGCTTTTTCTTATCAATATACAATCATCCTGAAAGCTGTCTCAGTTTGGCAGAAATTATTTTATTTGCATGCTGGTGCCTTGTGTATTAATAGATGATGGGTGCCAATCTGGAGTGGCATCCTAAGGACAAAGAACATGACAAACTACATCTTGAAATCTATCTAAACTTGAGTAGTTCAAATCTCAAGAGGCAAAACTCTGTTATAAGTATTCCTGTTGAGTAGTAACAAGTCGTCCCATTAAGCAGGAGCTAGAAATCAGCATGTCTCTGAGACAGCCCGGCAGCATTTATTCAGAGACTGAATTGTGGGCGAGATGAGCGGTGCTGCCTTTGTACTTTGCTCTGAAATACTTATCCTCCTAACATCCCTCTGAGCTCCCGGGCTTCCAGAGGCCAGGGCTGCCTCTTAATCTTTGTTTGCATTCACCTCTCGAAGATCAGTACTTTCTCATTACAAATTGCTGTGCTTTTTAAATGACAATAAAGGTAACTTTTAGCCCAGAGACTGAGCCAGTTGTTTGGTTAAACTAGGGGTATATATTTAGGGGCTTTCTGATTCACTGGAGTTTGTGTGTATACATTCTTAGGAGAATCTTTGCTGTCAGGGACCTTTTTTTCTTTGTACAGAGACTCTTACCAGAGCTCATGCAGCACACTTTCTAGGAGCTGAGACCATAAGGAGTTTCTCTCAGCTGTACAGAAATCTTTATTGCCTTTAATCATTTAGTATTTCACAGAAATAGTATTGTCGTCATCTTTTTTTTTTCATGTGCCACTCTAATATAAATGCATCTTTTATGTTCACAGATTTGACCAAACCAGTATGTTATTTCAGCTACTTTTCATTAACAACTTGGGGTATTTTAGCTGTGCTGTAGTTTTTTCATTGTGTTTCTATGCTACTTTACTGTTGAATGAAATTTAATACATTGCTTATAATTAGCAGTGAGGAATGTTACCCTCTCATCAGTTTGCTGCTATGAGGCTTGCTTGAAGATTTTAACAAAGAAAATATTCTTTACCCTTGAAATGCTTTGCAGTTCTGCTCAGGCTGCTCAAAATAAACATTGTTTTTGAACCAAACTCTTCCCTCCTACCTCCCCTACCCCCCCTTCCAAAACAAACAAAATATCTTCAGTGGCCATCAGATAGAAATTTGACCCTAATTACATGCTTTGTCTATTCATGCAATGTAGTAGGGGTCCAGAGACTGATAGTTTGAAACTGAATGTGCTTTAACATACAGTCAGGTGCTGGCAGAAATACACAGCATGTGTGTTGAAAGGTTTAATGAGAGTTATGTGCTCTTGTAAGCTTCCATTTGCATATATGAAGTGAAGTGGATTTTTCTTCTATAGTGATTAGCTCTTCTGAGCCAAGCCCAGAAATCCTTACTCAGCTGTAACTCCTGATGCTCAGTCATTGTTCACATACTCATGGTACAAATGAACTTTTGCATTAGTTGATTTTCCAGAGACCATCCCATTTCCTGCATTGCTGTGGGTTTCAGTTGTCTTTCAGACAAATCTCCAGTGCCCAACTCTGCAGTTTTACTTGTCACCTCTTGCTCCAGAATCAGGATGCTGAATTCCAGGGATGGGGAGATGTCCCTTGGAGCAGGTACCCAGTTTCTTTGCTGGTTAAGTCATCCACACCATTGCTTGCACTCCTGGGCACTTCTCTGGGAAGTCTGGGAAGGCTGATGACTTCTGCTGATCATAGCCAAGGTACCCTGTCTGTGGCTGGGTACCTGCAGCCCCAAAAGCACCTGGAAAGGGATCTGCCCAGTCCATGCTCTGCTCAGTGGGAATTTTTACAGTCACTGTAAAAATGGGAAAGCATTGACTGCAGTGGTGTTTCCCATGGGGTCAGCTGAAGGAGCAGCTTAGCAGATGTGAACGTAAACAGCAGCAGTGAGGATCGTGATTTGCCTACAACTTTGCTTATGTCTGTGTACACCCAAGTGATGTGGGTTGGTGTCTCAGACCTGAAAGGTGCTGGAGGTTGGTGCTGGTGTGCAAGTGCCCACATGAAAAGCTGAATCACTCAGCAGAAGGAATTCTTGGTTTTCCCTGGGTTTTATGGCCTTGTTGCACTGTCTCAGTTCTTATGCCCCCACTTCTCTTACTAAGCTCAGTAAGCCACACTAAGGTACTGTCCTTCCCAAACTCAGCACCTCTTCTTGAACACAGATAAAAACCAGTAACATTAATGTTGTTTCACTTCCTTTGGTGGTTCTTTTTTGTTTGTTTATTTCCTTGTTTTGGATTCAGTTTATGACTTTGGTTTCTCAGATGTATAGGAAATTGTTATGGTAGCTCTGCACAGATATTACTTCTAGTCAGTGACCTAAAACAAAACAAGAGGGAGAGAGAAAAAGGAGGAGATTGTCTCTTAGTTACAGAACAGCTAGTTCCTATTGAGAAAGAGACTAACTCTTAAAGAATGCACTGTAATTTGTATTGTAGATCTAATTTGTGTGAGTCTTAAGTGCAACAATGCATTAGTGTGTTTGCAAAAATTAAACTTAGAGATGTGGGAAGAGATAGAATTTAGTTTCTAATTTGTGCAAACATTTTAATCTCCCTCTCACAGAAGATTTGTGAAGTCTCTTCAAGCCCAGAATGTTTAATTGTTCATACAGAGCTTTTTCAATAGGCCCAAGGCAAGCAGGGACAAACTCGCAAGTGAAAATCACGTCCTTGGCCTCTTTTTTGACCAAACCTGAACAACAATAAGTTTGGCCAGCAGGGTGAGGGGGTTGACTCTGCCCCTCTGCTCTGCCCTTGTAAGACCCCACCTGGAGTGCTGCATCCAGCTCTGGGGCCCCCAGCACAAGAGAGCACAGAGGGGGCCACAGAAGTGACCAGAGGGCTATAGCCCCTCTCCTGTGAAGACAGGCTGAGAGAGTTTGTGTTGTTCAGCCTGCAGAAGAGAAGGCTCAGAGAAGACCTTATTTGCGGCCATTAAATACTTAGAGGGGGCCTACAGAAAAGATGGAGAAAGACTTTCTGCCAAGGACAGGGTGCAGCTGTTTTAAACTGAAAGCGAGTATGTTTAGAATGAACATTAGGAGAAAATATTGTACGGTGAGGTGGTGAGGCACTGGAGCAAGTTGGGGATGCCCAAATGTCCAAGGCCAAGTTGGATGGGGCTTTGTGCAACCTGGTCTAGTAAAGATGGCAGAGGTGTTGGGTTAGTGGATCTTAGAAGGTTTCTTCCAGCAGAAAACAGTCTATGGATCTGTGATTATAGGTTTTCAGGCTTGAAGCATGAATGCTGAATGTTTCACCAGCATGAGACACAAGCTGTCTGAAAGCAGCACAGAGTCTCAAACTGGACTTTCAAAATCTCTTAAAATGCTCTTGAAATAATTCTCTGAGTGTGCTGAGGCTCATTACACCCTCTTCAACCTGCTCTTAAGAGGGTAGAGATTTGGAGTGTGGCTTGCCCTAAAGGCTCTCCCCCAGACAATTTGGATACTGTGCTCCTGGTAATACTGAATGGTGTGCCATAAACAGGCTATTTTCTATTTTGCACACACCCGGTCATCAATGGCTTCCTGCTTGGGAACTGTGGTATTCAGACACTTCAGCAGCAGCAAAGATATGTAAACACATTTACCCCCTTTAAGTCAAGGCCAGAAGAATGTTGGCCCATCCCAACTAACAACATAATAATTTGCTCACTAGCACAGGCCCAGCTCATTTACTGAGGAGTTTTCTGGAGTAGCCCAGACTGGTGGCCGCATCCCAAGGAAGCTCCCTTATGCTGGAGTTGACTGAAGGAATTGCAAAGCCATTGCTGTTCTCTTCTTTCATCTGCTCTGTCATGTGCTTGAGGGATGATGGCCATTTTGGCCATAGTTTATTCCAACATAGTGTTTATTTCCCAAAGTAACCGTTGGGCTGCCAGTTCCATTTCATAATGGAAAGACAAGCAGAAATTACGCTGAAACCCACCATCAGAATCTGCTTGGGCAAAGCCCTGTTATTTCATAATCAGCTCTGATGCTTTTGGCCTAACTGTTTGGGAATCAGTTCTCATCATCTTAAGAAGCCAAATTTCTGGTTTTTTCTTGGTTCTGGCATTGCTCCTGCAGTACTGTTATGATGTCTGGCTCCAGTGACGCTTGCAGTGAATTTGTATTGCTGACTGCTCAGGATGGAGCAATCATACTCAGGCTGTGCTTAAACAGAGGCTTCAGTGGAGTACATCACCATGCCTTTGGCTGACACCACAGAGTGGCAGTTCTGTGTCTGCTGCATGGCAGTCTTGCTTTGTATTGGAGTCAGTATTTTTGTACCTTCATGTGTGTAAGTGCCAGCAGGTACCACTTTACAGGCACTTTAGTGTAGTATCAGTGCTCACCGCTGAAGATTTCTAGAGTGCTCCAGAATAAGCTCCAAATGGCTGAGAATATGGGCAGTGAAACCTGACTCTGTGTGCTTATTAGTTGATCTACTGATTGATTTTTAGTGCATTTTGAGGGTATGTGTGTTTTTTTTACAAGAGGCAACTTGGTATTGCAGCTCCAGTCTCAGTGGCCTTAGAGGACTTCTGCACACATTTTACAATGGGTCTTTGAAGGCAGTGACTCATAAGTGGGTTTGGCCTGACACCATGGAAAAGTGATTTTGATCCCTTCCAACAAGGGGCACCACAGCCAGTCTGTGTCAGCCAGCACACGCTCCTTTCTCCTTCTGTGTGTTCATATATCCCGTGAACCCATGACAAATCTGAGCATGTGTGTGGCAGTGTTTTTCTTTTCTAAGCTAAAAAATGTAGTAGCGATGGTCCAAGTCAAGCCAAACCTAAGCACTTAGATACTTTGGGAGTGTTCCCGTTATAACAGATAGGAAAACTTCCATTGCACAGAAGGGATTTTGCAAATACAAGTGAAAAACAACAAATAGAAAGCTCATTAGAATATACTCATTAATTCTTGAGTTAAATTAACAAGGTTAAATATAATTTAGTGAGTTTCTCAGAGTAGGTCTGCCCGATTCATTAACAGGAGTTTAAAACAAACACTGTGATAACCACATTTCTTAAGAGCTGTATCAAAAATGCTTTGGCATAAGGTCAGCCCTGGATCTGTGATATTTTGGGCTACCCCGTGCTCATGGGACCACTTTCAGTGCTTAACATGCAGTGAATAAATAAGCACTCTGGATCTCTTTTTTTTTTTTCTTTGTTTTTTTCTTCCCCTGAGTGTGAAAGGCTCTGAGAAATGGTATTGGCAGCAGGAGCACCTTGCGCAGATCAGAAGGAAAACTGCTCTTCTGACTTGAGCTGACTCCTGCTAATTATATGGCTGGAGATGGACTTTAGGGAAGCTGCCCCCGGGCATTGTCCTGGACAATCCCCACCAAATTAGGGCTGGTCAAGCCAAATGCAAAGAGAGTGGTGATTACTGAGATTATTTTCTTTTCAAACATGCTCCTTAGCTCTACTTTGCTGGGTGTTGGTTTTCAAAAGGGCCTTATAATAAATGTGGGCCATCTATATATAGCCCAACTTTTGTTCGTTTGCACAGTTCAGAAAGCCTACTGTTTGAGGTTAGCCTTGAGTAAACTTGTACCATTTACTTTGGAGCATTTCAAAGGGAACAAAAACACAAATCATGATGAGGCTAATAAGAAGTTTGGGTGTTTAGTTTAAATGTGTACACAGCAATCATTGTAGAGGAAGTCCTTCTCTTTGGGAGTACATTATTATTAAGCAGCATTGCTGTTTGCCTGGTTTTGTCTGGTCCGCAATTTGCATTCAGTTGATGGATTGCCAGGGTCGGAGGTGCACTACTTGGGAAACACTGAAGTGCCGTCTCAGCAAACTCTTAAGAGGAAAGGAACACTAATACAAGCATTTACCCAAACTCCTTGAGTCTTCTTAGGCTTCCTTAGGCTGTGCTAGATCAATATGACAGTTTGCTAAGAAGCTTTGGACATGCATTCACAAACTCTCTCTATTGGCTTTCTTGGCATGTTATTCAGAAGGTAGTTGCTAGTGAAACATGTCTGCTACCAGCAGAGAAGATTTATACATGCATTTTCTTCTCCTGCTAAGTGATTTATTTACTAGCAATAATGCCTTGCAGAGCTGCTTGGTCCAGTTTGCAAGACTCATTATGTCGACCCTCAACAATCTATAGATGAATGGGATCACTATCGTGCTCTCCCTCTCTCTGGTTTCCCTCCCCCTCTTGCCTTTTCCCTTTCTTAAAACAGTGGTCACATGGTTCCAATCCTCTTGTTCAGTGGAGGTGATCCAAAGCTGATGAGCATTTCTTTCCATACTATGCACAGAGGTAAGTTTTCTTGTGCCACCTGTCTCAGAGCACTAAGGGGTTTGCTAACTTGCTTGCTTTAATTGTAGTAATTTGCTTTCTGACTGCTTACTGTCAGTTGCTTGCAAATGGATAAGCTTATATGGGTTACAAGTTATATGGCTTATTTCCTGTGATCTACAATCCCTGCAAAATAGAGCAGAAATGTAATTTTGTGGAAGTTTTTAATGGCAAACACTTGATACTGGACTTCATTCACAGAGCACTCAAATCTCTTGTTCTTGGGCCACCAGAATCTCATGCTGGTGCTTTTCAGTCTTTCCACTCATTGTCTGGTTTGAATTCTGCCTCTCCCGAGCACTTGATGAGATTTGGCTCTTTTGCTTCCCACTGGTGAAGGATGGGAAACAGGTTGCTCCAATAGCTCTCACTGTTGATCCCTCTGCTGAGGGGATGATGCAAAGGTGAAGAGTGACCAGATTATTCATGTTTTTATCTGTGAAGCACCAGTGGCACTCCTCGTGTCATGGACAGGAGCAATAGAGCAGTCTGGGCCCATATGCACCAAGTGTCCACCTTCCCCTCAAAGCCCTGTGGCCCCACATGCCAGGGAGATGCTGGCCCAGCTGTGACAGGGCAGAATTCCCAGCACCTGCCCTGGCTGTGAGCAGTGGAACCTCTCCATTCACCATACACTGAGTTTTCAGTTGGTGGGGGGAAGTGAAGTTCAAGATTTGTGTCTTCCCATCCTTCTGGGGAGTGGGGTCTTTCCACTTGACACAAGTCTTTGTTTAGTGAGCTCCCCAGCACTTTTGGCATTATCTCCTTCCCCAAATGCCTCAACAGATACATGATTCCTTGGACATGTGATGTAAAAATGTTCCAGGGCATCTTAAACTGTTCCACATTCTGTTAGCCCTGCCAATTTCTAAGCACACCTTGAATAAATTCATAGTTGGTGGTTGTGGCGTATGTACCTTGGCTACCGTGGGTGGATAAAAAAACTTTTATACCCCCGAGGAGCAGCAAAAGTGCGAGTGAGCCCCATGCAGCAAAGGGAGTGAAAAAGTTGGATTAAATCATGTCTGTCTGCCTGTGGTTGAACTAGCAATGAGGCATTTTCAATCAGAGGTCAGGGCTGTGGTCACATTTGTGCTCCAGTTTTTGCTTGCCGTAATTTTCCCTCATACCAGATTCTCTGTGAAACACCAGAAGAACCGAGACACTCTGTGTCTGACCTTTTGGGGCAGGATTTTTCAGACAGTCCTGTTTCAATTGAACTCGCTGCCAGAGCATGCAGGAAGGAAGCGACATGTGTTAGTCATACGCCCTGGTGTGTGTTTAGCATCCAATTTGTGTACAGTCCAGGAATAACCCGGCATAATTCTGTAAAGCTGGACTCACGCTTAGATGTTTTGATGTTTGGGCTAGGAGGGGATTTCTTCATACATGAAACAGGCTTTCAGTGCTCGGGAAGGATCAATTCCTCCCCTGGGGAGCTCAGGCAATGAAAATATTTTGGTAAAAGACACCGGAGCTCATCCTGCACACAGGCACGCTGTGTGAGCGTATTTCAAAGCTGAAGTTTACCTGCCCTTACCCACCCAAGCCCACCAGGTGGGCACCCTGCCCCGGCTTCACGGGCACATCACACCCCAGGAGAGCTGATGTGTGCCAGCCTGGGGCAGCGTGTGCCACAAAAGGCAGATTGTGACAAGTGTGGGAAGAGCCTGAAGCACGCTTGCCTTGCTCATGCAGCCTTTGGAAACAGCGCTGGGGGCAGCCACGCCAGGCTTGACATCTTGAAACAACATTAATTAAAAGTAACTTTTTAATCCTTGAGGGAAGAGAAACTAGAAGTGACAGTCTCCTGGCTACAGCCCTTCAGTTTTAATCCCAGTTTTGACTTTTTGCCGGGGATCAACAAGCCACAGAGAACAAAAACATATTTTAAAAGTTCCTTTCAAGGCAGACGAATGTTAATCATGAGGATGGGGTTTGGGGATTTTTGGTTAGGGTTTTCTGTGTGTTTTGGGGTGGGGTTTTTTTCCTTTTTTTCCCTTGGTGTGTAGTTTTTGGGGGTTTTTGTAGTTTTTGGTTTTGTTGGGGTTTTTTGTTGATTTTGGGGATTTTTGTTTGTTTATTTTTGGGTTTTTTGTCTGCTCTTGGTCTGAAGGAGCTGGAACAGTAGAGTGCCTCACTTTCAATGGGTATCATTCTACTCCTTTATCTAGGACAATATTTCTGCTCTTTGGCATTGACTGTCATACATTCTGTCTGGCTATTTTTGGGACATCAGGCTGCTGTGCAGATTGGCCAGGACTTCACATCCCATGAGCATGATGCTGGGATGGTCTGTGTGAATTGTACTTGACTGTGGTGCTCTGTGGTGGGAGGAACTGGGGTGAGGCAGTATTTGGATCCATGCATTTGTTGTCCTTGACAATGGGTTCTGAAGCCAAGCTGTAAGGAGAATGATCCAAGAGAGGTTGGAGATGCTGGTTTCTCTTCTTGCTGCAAAATCCCACACTGTTTTCCCTCTGACACACCATGCTAGTCAGTACATTTTTCTCCCTCACAAGGCCTTGGCCCATTAGTAACTGGAAACACTTCAGCAGACCTTCTCTTCTCAGCTACCTGTTACAGCAGCAAGCCCAGGATTTCCAAATAATCCACTGATCCAAAAATGTGTGTATGCAGTACTGCAATTAACATTCCTTCTGAGTGCCTTGCATTAAGCATCTCTGTATGTGTCTTGAAGGAAACCTCTGAGAGATTGTCTTTTATGGAGGAGTTATAAGAGATTTCTTATGGCTGAGTTCACCTATAGAAAATACAGAATTGTAAGTCTATGTAGTTCAAGAAAGAAACTGAATTAGCCAGACCCAGACAAGAATAAGTTAACAGTACTCACTAAGGAGCCTTGAGTGGAATTAGAAAAGAGAAAAATGGCATGCTGATAAAAACAAAAGCTTAAAAACTTGAAAACCTTCCTTCCCCCATCCCCATCTAATCAGTCCAGGACAGAGCTGGAGCAGGGGTGGGAGGGAATGCGGGATTTACTGGATGTCGGTGGTGTATCTCCTCCTTCCCTTCTTTATTTGACCCTCTTTTAGAGGAATGTTTAGCAAAGCTGTTTATTTTGCATAAACCCAAGTAATAATGTGGCCCCGGGTGACAGGACCTGAATGAAGATGACAGCAGTTTGATTTAACGATTAGCCACCTGACCCGATAGCACCTCTGGAATCTCAACTGCAGAATAAATTCCCATTCTTCCCACATGGGCTGCATGTTAATCACGGGAAGAAAAGCAAAGGGTGGTTGCAATAGGGCCATTGTTCCTGGAGGCGAAGGCTTGAAAAGAAATTGCCCGTTCCTGCCTGCTTTGTGCTGGCTTCACGCTGAGTCTTGGACACTCAAGTTTCTTTTACTGCTTCTGTATCCCCCTCCGCCAAAATACTGGTTTCCAGTGGGGTAGATTCAGTTGAGTTCATTCAGCGAGGGACTTGCCTTCCCCCTGAATTATCACTATGTAGTTTCTAGTATTTGTTTCAGCTGAAAATCAGTGCTCGCAGCACAGGAGTCTATTTGCAGAGTTAGCGGAGCAAGTTGCTAAGGAATCCCTGCTTTTTCCAAACGTTCCCCAAAGCAGCTTAGCAAAGTGGTAGGGCTTTGTTTTGAGGGAAACCAATTTGGGGAAAATCTTGCTGTGCTTTTTGTTTCCTCCCTCCCCTCCCCCTGCCCTCCAAACTCTTTCAAAGCCCTCGCATTAAGCACAGCTGCAGTGGTACAGCCCTCGCCTTAGCGGGCTAATATTCACTTACAGTTCAGCCTTCCAGCTTGGTAGCACAGGGAGAGATGTGGCAAAGGGGAATTAAAAAATGATTGCAAAGTCAATGGTTTAAAGAGTAATTACAGAGTCATTAAAGGTTATTACAGGGAAATGTTCAGCTGAGCAGCGATTAGCATTCCTGATACCTCAGGTTCACCATGGTTTGAGGACACAAGTGAGACGAGTTGTTGAGGTCTCTGCTGCGAGGGGATGGAAGTGGCAGTGAGCCCTGCAGCTCCTCTGGGGCTGGCAGGCTGCTACCTTGGCTGGGCACTCGCTGCTGGCCTCCTGCCTCCCCCAGGGCCACTGGCTCAGCCAGCAGCTGCACCAAACCAATCTTACCAACTCCAAACTACACATGGCCATGCTCTGCCCCAGAGCAACACTCGCTCAAGTTGGCTTGTGGCTGCTGATTCTAGCCAACCATTCAGACCTTCCTCAGTCCTATTCTGATTCCTTCCCATGCAAAACCTTAAGGTGCATCAGGATTCAGCTCTCACTCAACATGGGGCTTAGAGGGTTGCAAGCTGCCATTTACATCTGCAAATAATTTTGGAGGTTAAAACTCCCAGCAGGCAAATGCTTAAAGCCAGCACTTGAACATTGCCCTTGCATGCTCACTGCAATGTACTCCTGTGGCTGTGTCACCCCAGTGCCCAGAGCTTCTGGAGTCTGGGATGCTGTCCCTGACATGGATGGGCCTTGCTCTGCCCCCTTTCTCTGCTGGGAAAGCCTGGTGTCCCTCCATACTGTAATTGTGAAAATCTTGAGGTACAGCAAGAGCAAAGAGTGCTGTCTTTTGCATGTTTGCATTTGTTCATATGCAGTGAAAAAAACCTACAAATCAAAGTCAGGTCTATTGGGTCAGTGTGAGAAGAGTGAAACACTGGCTAAAGTCCCTGTTTTATCGCAGGGAAGGCCAAGTAACTATTTAAACAGATAAAACACATAAGTAAAATAAAACTAAGTATTAATGGCAGCATTTGCAAATTATAAATATTTAGGTATAAAGCAGGTACCATTCTCCCTTCTCAGATGCTTGGCTTCTGGTCTGTGCTGCTGTTTGGATTTTCTTTTGAGCCTTGAAAAGAGCATTAATATGTTGCCAGGAAATATTATTTCCAAGGTAAATTTAAAAAAAAAAGAAACGGGCAGAGGATCCCAGCTGGAGCCCTGGGATACGCAGAGGCAGACCCTGCTGGAACCCAGCATCAGGGCAGGAATGTGCTTGTGCTTGAAGGAGAGCAATGGATGAGTGCATCTAAAGTGGGTCTCTGGGGCAGTGAGGAAGACTCAGACTTTCTTCTTAGGTAACATAAAATGGGATTTGTTTTCAAGGTTAAAAAGAAATGTATTTTTTAAAAAATTAGGGATGATAAAAAAAACGATGTTTTCCCCTCTGAGGAGAAAAAGCAGTTAGTTTGCTTACCAAGCGACACCTCAGGAGGAAAACACTGCCGCCCTTTCACCACACCACTGCCTGTGTGTCTCCCTGGGACCGAGAGACAAGGCACGTCCTGCCAGCCTCCCCAGGGGCCACAGCCCATCCAAGGAGGGAGCCTGCCCTCTGAGCCTGTCTGGACAGCTGGTATTCATTTATGTTTTACAAGTAAGCCTCTCACTGCAAATAGCTTTTGCAGATCTCTAAGATGTCGGAGCGGCACAGGGAGGGAGGCCTCACTTCCAGCTGCATGGGCCTCACTTCTGCAGCACTGCTCCACAACAGGCCCTGTGTTCCCTCTGTTGGACCCATCCTAGTCTGCTGCCAGCGAGGGGATTTCCACACTAACATGACCAAAGCTCATCCAAACGCATTCAGTTAATTCAGTTGCTTTAATTATTCTTGTAGATTGCGTCTACCATGTCTTTGTAATATCCTGTGACATCTGAGATGGGAGGTGGCAAAGGCAAGAGTTGGTATCCTGGCCTTTTGAGGCCCAGCAGTGGCAGAGAGATAGCCAGGCATTCTAGGTGGACCGTGGTGCATGACAACTGCTCTGCATTTGAGCTAGTGGCACACCTGAGGCCATCAGCTCTGCCAAAATATCAGGGATTGAAGCGTAACCTCTTGCTGATGCAGAAGAGCCAGCTCCCAGACCAAAAACTGGAGTGGGGCTGGGAGTTGGGGATTGCAAGAGGCCACCCTTAACACAGAAAATAGCAAAAGGGAAGGATCCCCACTTGCTGCAGGCATTTGGAAATATTCCACCTGTTTTCTTCCCCACTGATGGAAATACTGGCAGCTGTATATGGAAATACTGTATATGAGTTCAGATGTTCAGCTGCACAAAAAACATTGGGGGTAAGGAAGACCTAACTTAAGCAGGCACTGCCATTAATGCCAGGCTGGCCACTTCCCAGCCTCCCCGCTGCTTCCACCTGCTGCCAGGCTGTGTCAGGGAAGGGTATCCATGAAACTTAGCTCAGGAGCAGCAGCAGCTGAGGTCGAGGTCAAGGTCTGTCTGCCTCTGACTCCAGCTTCAAAGGGGCAGGAGTGCTCAGTTGCAGTGCAGGTGTGGAAGCAGCTTCCCGGTGGTGTTCTCACAGCGTTGCAAATGTTGCAGTTCAAGGACCAGCTGATTTCCAGGTGGCATCACAGGATTTTTCTTCTGTGAATTTGTAGTCATTTTCTGAAATGATACATCCTTTTAGTGTGAGCACCATCCTACAGCAGTGCCACAGATAGGCTTTGAACTGTGCAAGGGAATGCGTTTGATCGTCGTCACCTACATCCTCTCTGTGCTACCTGGTGGCTTCCATGGGAAGAGACTGTGAACTAGCAACCTGTAGTGCTGTCTTCATCCCAGCCACAACCTGCTGAACTTCCTTAGTTGCCTGGGGTTTTTTTCTGACTGATGAGCACAGGTTTGCTCACTTTCTGCATTGAGTCTCATTGCAGAGGCAGAGCTTTGCGATGCTGGTCTCCTCTGAGAATCCAGGATGTACTATCTTCTCTGTTGGCTGCTAATGGCATGGAGTCCTATATTCATAGTGATCCAAATGTATAGCTTCGTGGTGGGAGTCCTTTCTGCGTGGTTTACCCCTTCTGTTTGTATTTTGGTTGTAGGGGACTTGCAGTCCTTCCCTCAAACCCATCCTCCAAGGAGCAGTATGTTTTACCTTAGAAACAAGATGCAAACACAGAGTCGTGTTCCCTGCGTAGTCAGTAATGCTGGTGACGCTCAGTGCACTGTGAGAAATGCCTGGGGCTGTACAGAGCTGCTTTGTGCAGACCTGAGACCTGCTGGCTGTCCACTTCTTTGAAAATATTATGCATGCGTGATGGTGCATAGGGAAAGTTGAGGAGTTGAAGAAAGGGCAGGAACCAGGTATTTTTGGGCAGGGGCTCGCCACATTTCTGCCAGCTCAGCCCTGACCTTCTCTTTCTCTTGCCTTTTCCTGTCTTGTCTACCTGGGAGCAGCATTGGGGCTGGGAATGCAGACAGGCGCCAGTGGGAATCTGCAGCCCCTCTGAGTTCAACCCACCCAGGCTCTGAGCACGGGTCTCCATGGGTGAGTGATCAGTGCCTTAAACAATCGCACTGCGCTCTCCCGGCATCTCATTACCAGCACAAAACAGTGCGTAATAATAGATATTGCAGAATAGCTCATTCTCCTGGAGGATTTGATCCAAACCTCAATGAAGTTGGTGGAAAGACTCCCATTGATTTCAATAGACTTTATGTCAGGCTGTTAGTGTGCTGTTGTCTGCTTTGCTGTTAACTGCAATACACTTTTCCCAAACTTTTTCATTTAAAAGAAGATCTCAATTTTATAAATTATTTACTTGAATCAAGGAAGTTGCCATCCTTTTCAGAGCAACTGTCGCTCTGTCTTTTATTGTGGTGGTGATTGCCAGGAAGATAGCATTATTGAATATCACCAAGTTTAGCTGTAGTAATGACAACTGATAGTTGCATTTTTTATGTTCCAGTAAGTAAAGGTGTGCAGGAGTTTATCCTAACATCATACCATTTCAGGAGCTTGGCAAAACATTTTGTTTGCTTCCTCTTCTGAAAGCACACATGAGGGCTGATATATACACTACAAACACTGTTCTCCTGTGCTTTCGCTCCTTGTGGCTGCAGTCTCATTAACATTGCTGCGTGTGAAAGACTCCTAAGACTCTTTTTGTAAACTGAAGGTTTTCTCATCCGATATTTTCATGAGTATCAGGAAAATATTTCAATATAAACTGGTGGAGGAACAGTGAAAGTTGTTATAATTTGTATTACATCTTTTAAAAAAATTAATGCTTTAAAATTCTTATTGTCTCGTGGGATTCCATCACTACACACTACTCTAGGAAAAAATGCTTATGTCTGGCTAACACAATCATGTCCCTTAAAATAAACCATTTTCTTTAGGAAACTAAAATTTAAAGGTAGATGATGTTCCTTTGCTGCTTCTTGGTTTGACCCTGGGGAGGAGGATGTGAGAATACCGTGCCTTAGTGAGCACTTTGGCTCAAGGATCAAAATGCAGGGAGTGAGCCTCAAAAGTGCTGAGGCAGAAACAACGTTGACTGTCATGGAGAGAAGGTATTGGGAGGAATGGTGCACATCTGGTAGGGGGAATGCTTTGGGGTGCCTGAGGGTGGTGGAGATGTGCCTTAGAGCAGTGACCATGTCCCTAGGAGATAGAAAAGGGGTTTGATGAGGAACCTGATGGATGCTGGTATCCTCAGAGCCGGGAAAACCCCTGGGGAAGGAGCTGAAGAGGTGCCTAGGGATGGGAAAGTGGGGCACCTATTGTCATCATGTTCAGGGAGACTGTTTAGAAAGGCCAGAAATTAAGCAAAAGGAAAATATTGAGAAGGACATTCAGAGCTGCCCCAGAGGAAGATGCCTGGGAGAGAACAACCCTAGTGGGTGACTTTACCCCAGCCAGGTGCCATCAATGCAGGTTGTGCAGCTGCTGAGCACAGCCCTGTCCCAAACCCAGAATTTCATGAGCTGTCAAAAACAGAGGAAGAAAGTACCAGGAGGGAAAGTTTCACTGCCTCTGTTACCAGCTGGGCCAAGGAGGAGGGGGTATCAGCACAAGAAGAAATCCTCTTTGATCCCTGCACTGGAGCTTATCCCAGCTCAACAGGGAATATTGGGCTGTGTATAAACTTCAAATTACAGCCATTCTTGCACACGAGTACACAGGTGCCTGGGTGGTGGTTTCTGTCTGCTGGGCAGCCAAGCCTGGGGGACAAGCTGCCCTGAGCACCACTCTCAGCCTGACATGCCAAATCCAAGAAAAACAACACATTTTGCAGCCAAGAAAGAGACAGCTAAATTTGTCTTCAAACTACAAAGATTTGGAGCAGGATCCGTGCAAGGGGAAGCTGGTTCGTCACGGTTCAGATGATTATTCAAAATGCATGAAATTTGCGTGGAATTTCGTTAATCTGCCTTTATAGGAAAATTCCTTTCCCATTTCCTGAGGGCAGGCCTATATTGTTGAAGGCAGCATTCTTCAGCAGGGGGATATCATTTATTATAAAGGATCATGGGTCAAAGTATCTTAACCCAGATCAAGGGCAAGGTCTGTGGGGACTGCCTGGAGCCTTTCGTGATAACTCACAATAAAGAGCCAATTACAGAGCGAGCGGCTGACACCAAACCCACACCGTGGCTGCAGACAGTGAATGCACCTACTTGGGTTGTGCATCTTGGGAAGAGAGAAATTACTGTAGGTTCAAATTCCTGAGCTGGGTGACCATGGCTACCTGACTAATTATGCCTTTTGAGGGAGAGATCCATGTTGCTTAACACTCGCTATATTTTTCTCAGTAGTTTAACCTTGATATCTTTCCTGGGATTAGAGAGTGATGAAAGGTTGAATTATTTGTCTCTGAACTCCCACCACGAGCTGTCTGACTGCATCTGTTCAAGTTCCTGGTTTCTCAATATAGGTGTTGCATGCGATGCTCTGAGGGTGTAAGACACCAAGATTGTATCACTCTAAACTACTTTTATTTGCTTGGGATACATTTTACTATTTGAAAGAGTCAGCAGTTCCAGGAAAAAAGAATAGATGCATGAATGCCAAGTAATTGAAAGAAAATTTAAAAATTAAGGGGTTTGCATACATATGCACAGATTTCTGTCCAGTCTTTTTTAAAGCCAGGCAGGCAGTGGTATTGTTGTTAAGAGATTCTTATAAAACTAAGGCAGCCTTTTTTCTCCTGTTCTTCTGCTGGGCAGTGCTCAGAAGGGAAACCTCTGAAAGGTCATTAAATATGAAGGCATATCTCTGGCTCAGGACACAAGATGGTAAATTGCCTTGGGGGAGGACTCTAGAGTATGATGGCAGGCATCTTCTGGCCCTCTCCCATCTTACTGCTGGAGATGGGTCACCATGAGCTTTGTCTGACCTGCTGGAACTGCTTAGAGGTCCTTGGGCACTGCAGGGTATTGCAGCTTCTGGTCAGGAGGTTGGGAGGAGGAGGAGGAGGCTGAATGTACCATCCACTTCTAAGCAGTAAAATCTGCTTATTGTGCTGTTTTGGAAAGCCAAACAAAACTTGTAGAGAGCTGTGTTTCATTCCAGTTTTGTGCATACACTTTGGACGTGTCCAGCTGCTTGGCCAAGGCAGGTGTTTTTGGGTGCAGCCCTGGTGCACAGAGAGCTCTGCAGGGGAGTGAAGGCTGTGGGAGGGTAGAGGTGTGTGGGATGTCTAACGCTGCTCTCAGTGCCAGGCTGTGCTAGGAGGTACTGCAGCCTCTCCCTATGTCATTAAGGCATATCTTTGCCACAGACAGTTATTGGAAAAGGCTTTTTGCAAGGCTGAACTGTAAGCAATAAAACTTGCATTCTGATACAGCCATAGTGCACTTAGGTAATAAAAATAGCCTTGGTGTCAAAAGGTTTCAGTAAATGTGGCTAAAGATATTAGCAGTCACTGCATTTGTCTTTCATTTCTCTGTAGACCGGGGATGAGGTGAGGTGATAAAAATGGTCATTTTGTTTCCACTGGGAGCCAGAGTCACAGAAGTTTACTTAGGATGGGGAGGGATCAGTCCTGATGTTTCTCAAGGCAGATCATCTCTCTGCTCTTCTGCCTCCTTGACAGCTCAAATATGCTTCCAGCTATGATGGTTTAATGTAGAGTGTCCCAGTTTGGGCAGCAGAATTGTCTTTTCCTCTTGACCCAGGGTGGAAGGCTGGAGCACAGGAGAGTGCCTGACAAGGGTGGATGGAGACCTGGCCCTGCCTCTCTCACCACCTCTGCATGACTGGGGTGTGTTGTGTCACTTGAAAGTTCAGGCTGTGAAAAGAGGGATAGCTCTGCTGTGATGGAGATAAGGATATGCACCATCACTTTCCTGAATTGAGAGCTGTTTTCCAAAGCCTGAATCTGCCACCAGTCACAACTGGAGCTCCCTGAGGTCAGTGAAACTGTTTGCAAACTACGGTATTACAGGACATAAGCAAATGTAGCAACACTTGACTTACAAATAACAAATTAATGTTTTCTTAGGACCAGACACTAATAAAAAAAAAGAAACATATCATGGCTGAAAGTGAACAATTAATTTCCCTTATTTGCCCAGCTGCTAACAGATTTCTTTCATGTGATCACACAGTCATTTGAATCAGAGGAAAATGTATAAACCAGTTTGCCTCCATTTCCCAGTTGTATGTCAATCACATGGCATTTGCCAGGTGATGGGAGTACCTGTGATTTGGATTATACTCTAGAAGTCCCTTCTTGGCTGGGAGCTGTAGTTGCAACAGTTTAATAATATTAATTACCACGTGTATGTACTATCAAAGCTGTGTTTGGCAACTCTTTTGGGCTATGGATGTGGTTTGCCCTGATACTAGATGAGATAAAGTCAAGAGAAGATCAGAGAAGAATGAATTCCGAAAAATGGAGAAAACCCAGCAATCTGGAAAATTGCTGTGCCCACAAACGCACTTTCTGGCCAGCCAAGTAACTGAAAATCTCATAGGAATGAGTGTCAATAATTAAACATGGCCATAGTGATTTGTGGCCACTAGAGTTCAATTAGCAGTTTAGAAAGGTGGCTGCAATAGCCTGTCATCCCTTTCCTTCACATCACAGCTTCCCTTGCTCTGTTTCTTACACCTCTTCTTTCTATTTAGTAAGCGAACGTGTCAGGATAAGTACCACCTGATTCCTGGAGAAATGGAATAGGGCACTGTGAACTCACCAGTGTGGTTAGGTCTGCCGTGACCTCCACTAGTTGTGGCTTTGACAATCCAAGTGATGCCAACACGAGGTTATCTTGGTGCTTTCTTTCCTTCCTCTTCCTCAGCAGCCCCAGCAATGTTTCAAGGTGCTGGTGCCTACCTGGCACTGTTGTTCCCTGTGGAACAAAAGCACTCTTCTTGCAGTGTGATTTCTTTGGCTCCTCAGTCGCTGACCCAGATCCCTTTTCCTTTTGAGCACACACAGGCTGTTTGTTTGCAAGGGAAGAGTTGTGAAATCAGGGTTGGTGCTGGGAAAATGCTCATTTAGGTGTTCAAAGGCATCTGCTGCTGCAGCTTTGCTGCTCAGGATGCTCCCAGGCAGCAGGTACCCTGTGTGAGGGACCTATTCATACTGATACCTGTACTTGTGGGTCTGGGTGAAGAAAATATTCCTCAGATTGGGAGCTGGGAAACTGAGCATCCATGAGAGCGCTGACCGCTGCCAGCAAGGTTGCATGGGTGACATGACACGTGAAGACATGAGTGCAGAGATTAAGGCACTACAGCTTCCTCAGCTGTCAGTGCAGCCTCATTCACATGCATTAGAAATTCACTTAAAATTTTCAAGAGGGTAAGTGGAAAAGTTGCTCTAAAATGACTCTCAACCAGAGTGTCGCCAGCTCACAGGAGCGCTCATGTAGGCCATGTTTGAGTTATCAAACCCAACAGCTAGAGGCAAATGTCAGCTTATCATAACTGCTCTGTAAACAGAAATCATCACGTAAGCTTTTGTCTCAGCCATCACATGCAGGTGACAGCCCAGGAAGCCTATTAGCAAATGCCAACACACCCACCACACCGGGCGAGTTACGTGCCTGGGTTAAACACCGCGAGGGGAGCACGGAGCCTCAGCAGGGGAACAGCAATGAGTCACCTCAAGTCAGAGAAGTGCTAAGTGATTTTCTCATGGGAAAAACTGAGAGCTAGCATCACTGGGATTGAAAATGTCTTCTTTTTTTTTTTTTTTTCCCTTTAAAGTTTCTTATTGAAAATACCATGCAGGATAAAAGAGGGGCACCGGAAGAGGGTGCGTATACCCGTACCACTCTGGATGGGTGTATTACAGACTGAATTTTTCCAGTGAGAAGATAAATTATAGAAGTAACCTGAGCCAAATGAATACCAGAGCTGGGAGTAAAATTGCAAGAATTACAGTACATACTTCAAAGTAAAGTGCTTGTACTAAAAGCCTGATAGCAGAACCTGTTTCAAAGTTAGAAGTGTGTTGTCAGTAAAACACAGTGTTCACAGATGTTTTGATCTGCCACTACTGCATTTCTGAAGAACTTAATATACCCATTTCTGCTGTTACCCTATTTTGCAGGCCCAGTTCACAAGTGGTTGTGTAGATCCCATCCTGAAATGGCCCAAGGGGCTCCAGGTCAAAGCAAATCCGAGAGTCTTCTCCTGTCAGGATGTCTGTCTGTTTTTCCTGAAGGCACTGAAAATGAAAGAAAAGTTCAGTATGATGCTATAGCCATTGTGCAGTGGCTTTTCAACTCAAAGCCTGTGCTAGTGTTGCTTTCAGCAGATGATGAATGAATAAATTAAACCCTAAATGATATCTGAAGCTGTTTGCCATAGGAAGTTCCCCATCTTGCAGATCTCTCCAGGTATCTTGAAGTTATCAGCACACATCAGCCGGGCTCTGAATTGAAAATGGGGAAACAACTCTGTTTTCTGCTTGCTGATAGAGACACATGCTACAGAATTACCCAGCTTGGAAGTGTAATGAGGTCTTTTATGCATGGGGAATTTGGTATCAGTGATAAATAGAGTAAAAACAAAAAAAGAGGAAAAGGGCAATGCGTTAACTACAAATTAATAAACTCATCCAAATTTATGCAAAATATGAGGTTCCAGAGATCTGGCTCACATTTTTAAGTGTTTGCTTTTTGTGTATCTTTTAAGATTAGATACTTTTTAATAAGAGACGCTCTCCAAAATTGATTGTGGGATGAGGTGGTTGTGATGATCATTAGGTTTTTTCAGTGCAAATGTATTTTGGTTAACTGTAGCTTAGCCTAAGACTGTTTTAGGCCCCCACATTGTCACTTCTAACCCAAGAGAAAGGGGTTTACACAGATTGCCTTAAATAATAAACTGCACATAAATGAAACAGCACAGTTTTGTGGTTTGATCTGGACAAAGTAATCTGCTTCACTTCCCAGAGTTATGGGATAGATTGACTGGCTGAATTAATATGAGGAGTGATACAGGATATTTGAACTCTTGTCAGTTATTTCATTCTGTTTTTTCCCAGCAGTAAAATGGATTTGTTCTGAAACCTGGAAAAGAAAGAAATAAACTTGGCAGATGTAGCCAGTTTATGATTTATTCTGAGTTTGTAGCCTGATCCAAAAGCCACTGAAGTCTACAGAAATCTTTTGGGGGATTTCAAAAGGAATCTCATCAGACTCTTGATTAATATGCTGGGGAATTGGGGGGCACACGTTTGGGGCCAAGGGAGTCTTGCAGATCTAATCCCTTTTTTTCCAGGGTTTGCATTCTCTTGGTGTACATCCTTTCATGCAAGTCTCTCAGTGTTCCCTGAACCATATGTATTTGGATTAAAAGGTAATATGAGAAGTGCTAAGAAAAGCTGGAGCCAATTCCCATTTTATTGCAGGAAGGCCTTGAAATGATGTGAGGAGGGACAGTGTGTCTGACATCTGGGGCTGTGGGAACGTTGCTTAGTGGCTGCAGTGGACATGGGGGTTTCTTGTCAGTCCTGTTTCCCTTGTGTCCAAACTCCTGTGCTCGTGTGCCAACTGAGAACATTCGTGGGTGGAAAGGAAACGGGGGACGAAGGAGGAGAGGTTTGGATCCTGTGATCTCCTAGCACAAGCCCCACTGCAGGCAGGCAGCTCATCTCAGGGTGGGGGTGGAACAGGGTAACTCCCAAAGTCCTGTGCTCTGGTGCACTTTGGATCTCAGTTTCATGAGGCAGTGTAAGTGTGTGTGACCTTAATCAAGCTGATTAACCTTGCTGAAGCATCTGGAAATGGAGACGAGAAATAATTGTAGCAGAATTTAGCATGCAGCATCTTTTAACTTTGCAGTTATCTGCAGTCTTTTCTGGATGGGAAAATTTCCAGATTTTTGTAGGATGGGAAAGGCCACTATGTATGGAAACTAAACAGGCTTTGCATCTTGATTTATTCCCAGTCTTATTATTGTGTGACAGGATCAGTTATCTCTCAAGGGGTGGTATTAATTAATGTTTACAAAACATTTGCAGTACTTGGGGAAAATGCATCACAGAACCGTGTTTTTACTTGAGCTATTTATTAGATGGCACCCTAGGTGTGAAATCCCCTCCTTGTAATCACGACCAGGTTTGAGAGTACATTGTGAGCTTTCAGACTGCTTTTGGAAGAGCTTGTCTTTTAAAATCTTATTATATTTTCCTTTTTTTTTTCCCTCCGCTAAAGTGGGAGGGAATCACAGATGATCTTTCACATGATTCTTCCAACACCCAGTCATTCATCAGCAGAGACTTAAAGATAATAAACTTTTTGTTTCAGGCAATTACTTAATCTCGACAAACTCCTGTGTTAAGCAGGGCTATTAACTGAGCAGGCTATAAATCAGCGTGTTGCCAGGTGGGTGAGTCTCCTGAACTGCAATCACTCTTAAGGACCTTCCAGAGACCCCTTACAGTCTTAAGCACCCTCATTACACAAGCAGCATGCTAACAACCAACACTTTGCATGAGCTGCCCAGAGAATCTGCTGCAAACTGCACTGGGACCATTTTTAATACCGGTCAGAAAATTTTCATACGAAGGCAGGATGATACATGGGAGTTATTAGCCTGCACCAAAACCACAGCTGGGTAAAACAGATAACTTCCTCACCCCTCTCCTCATCAGACCTTCTGCTTAGTTAAGAGCAGCAGGCTGCCTTATGTCTGGTTAAAAGCCATCTCATGCAATATCCTCTCAGTCTTTATCAGCTAGGACTGCTTTGGGGACTGGTGTCCTGAAGCATGAAAGCTCCCAAAACTCTTCTTTGAAGGCTGCCTAGATGTTTATCACCTGGGTATAAGTGCAAGAAAGAAAATACCCAGCCCTGCAATTTTATCACAACTAGTAGAGAGCAGACATCTTTTCTTCCATTTCCAGCAAGAAGTTTGGTCAAAATGCACAGCAGACACTGAAAGGGTTTTTTCCAGGCTCGATCTGTTCAGTTTTACAAATTACATAAACAGACCTTTCATACGAAGGGGAAATTTTTCAAGCCATTGCCTATAGGAACAGTTTGATTTCAATTTGTTTTAATGCCTGGAGGAGCATATGCATAAAGAAAGCAAACTGACTCCTGTGGTTTGGATTAGAGAGGCTCGAAATGCCAGCGCTGAATTTGAAGCACAGCCTTGTCCTGAAAGATTGAGCAAGTCTTTGTGGCATGAGGCAGTACAGGTGTCCCCACCACGGCAGCAGGCAGCCCTGCAGTGGCAGAGACCATTCAGGTAGGTCTGTGCTCAGGGCGGGCTGGCATGCCCTTTCTTGTTGGCATTGGCACCTGAGCTTTCACAGGATTTAGGCATCTGCTTGGGAGTTTTTCTTCTGCAAGACAGCTCTTTCCAGCTCCTGCAAGTTGTGTTGGCTGGTTGAGCAGACAGCTCGTAGCGTGCTACCTGATGGATTGGGGGAAGTGTATTTAGTTAGCAATGGCCAGTCAGCCCAACTGCTCCATACATGTTGAAGCAGCTGTGCCTAGTAGGACCTGCAAGCTGGGCTGTGAGCATCAGCTGCTGAGGAGGGGTGTGTTATCTTTCATTGAGATGTACTCCTGAGTCCAGTCAGCCCTGCAGTCACAGAAAACATCCTGGCCACCATAATAGGGTGTGCTGTGTTGTGGGGACAAGTGGCCAAGGGAGGTCAGGGCTAATGCTTTCAGTGGCAGCCTGGGCTGGAAGTGGCTGCTGAACAGCAGCCTAAAGGCTTTTGCTTTTTTCTTCACCATTGATCTCATGGAAAACTGGTTCAGGGAGCTGATCCAGCCAAAACCCGTGCAATAAAATTTTAGGTGATTAGTTTTCAACTGGATGAACTCCCTGAGCTGGCTCAGTGTGCGATTGAGTGAGTGCCAGTGGCACCTCAGGGGAGGGGTGTGAATGCATGAAAGGGGGCGTGAAAGCTAAAAGACATCTCCATCTGTAGATCACTCCTAGAAATGTGCCTTGGGATGAAACTCCTCAATAAGGTTTTATTTGCATGAGTGGAAGGTGCATGGTCAGGGCTCTGCTAGATTTGCTGCTCAGATGAGTGTTGTCCAGAAGGTGCTGTGTGATAGCTGATGTGCTCTCCCTCCATCTTCATTTACCTGCCTTGCCCTTTGGTACTCCACCAGTCTTGTGGTTTCCAGTCTGAAGCTGCTCAACTTTCCTGTCCCTCCACATCTCACCACCAGAGATCTTGGGCTTGTTCAGGTTGGATGCAGCTGAGGGCAGCAGTGTTGTCTGGTGCTCCTGCTGCCTCCTGGTCATAAATGCCAGATAGTGCTTTCTCCCATTACACCTCAATCTAATGGCAATATGCAATTTGGCCTTGTATAATAGGTGATCTGAAGCATTTGCACTTCAGGGAGCCGAGGAAAATTCCTTTGAAAGTTTGGAAGGAAAACTGCTCAGATGTAAACTCAAGCTCCAGGAACACCTGAGCAATACTGAGCTATGTGCTCAGGTAACTATGGACTCAGGCTCTGGTTCTCTGCTCCCCAGAGTCACTACTGCAGGAGGCAGGACTGCTGTCCGGGCCATGTTTGCACAGGCATCAAATGCATTTCTCTCTCCTCTGGATACCCAGAAAAAGAAACCTGTTGAGCACTTTGGGAACTCTCACAGCCAGATGTTGGGGGACCATGGGAGAAAGGCAAGGGGTATTGGGGAATACTCTGGGCAGTCAGCTGAGGTTCACACACTCCCGTTTCACCAGCTGGCTTGAAGTGAGGTGGGTTCCACAGTGAAATGAGCTTTACTGTGAAACAGGCAAGGTTTGTCATCCATTGGCCTGGTCCCAGAGAAGTCAGGGACAAATCTCTTTGCCTACTTATTTTCCAAGTTACTACATCAGTTGGAGGCTCAGGCAGTTTATTCAGTGCATAAACTGAATCCTAGTGGCTCCCCAGGGAGCAGGATGATAACAACTTGTGGAAAATGTCTCCCTTATAAGTGTTCATAGAAGTTTTTGACAAACTGATTTTTCTCTTCCTGCCCGTCCAGGCAGGCACAAGCTGAACCACCATCTGGTCTGCCCCACCTCCCTGCCCGCCCCTCGCGTGCCGGGATTTCTTCCTTCCTGCTTGGGATTTTTCTTCTTTTTTTTTCTTTTTTTTTTCTTCTTTCCATTCTCCGGCAGCAGCTGTTGGGAGAACAAGCCCCAAGATCCATCTGGTCCTTCGAGCTTATCAGGCTGTGTCTTTTCCCAACAAAGCAGCAGTGGCCATGCTTTCATACAAGAGTTACATCATATAACAGCAACTTGCCTGAAAAGCAAACTGCCTTTTATTTGCTTGTGCTGCCTTTCTCCCTTTAGAATTGCAGCCACAGCCGAACCACAATGTAGCCTCAGATCTGAGTCAGTCTAGAGGGCTGCTTTTCTCTTTCTCTGTTTCTGTTCTTTCTTTTTTTTTACCCTTTTATTTTCTTTCCCTCCTCTACTTTCTGGAAGAGTTGGCACAGCCCTGTGTTATTAGGACATAAGCTAGCTTGTTCTAGTGGAATTTCCTGTCTGATTTTAATTTCCCCCTCTTTTTTTTTTTTTTTTCTCTCCTCAAAGTGAGACAGAAAAGCTTTTTAATTGCACTGCCGTAGGTTGGCCTTTCGGGATATTATTATTCTTATTAAGTACTTCCTGTTGGGAGGTGGCACATGAGTAGAAATAACAAGGATCTCGGTGCAGTCAGGGCTTGTGGCCTCTTTGTTTGTTAATAACTGTCAGATTGGCAGCATCCTCAAAACACATCTTGGCCTGACAGCCTGGCAATTAAGTGATTTTCAAGACTCTCGGCATTTGCAGCTCACCTGTGGAATTAATAAGCTGCATTAGGCCTTTCCTTTTGGGTTTCTTTTCTGCCATTCAGTGATCATATCACCTCACCCAGCTAATACAAAGCTAGCACTAGTGGGAAAGTCTCACTCTGGAAATGCTCAGCATGGATGTAGGAACTCCTGATCAGGTATGGTGGAGTAGGCTGGTACATCCCAGGTGGGATTGGCATCCTGCTCCTTCTCCAGCAGCAATGTGTGAGTGGAGCAGGTTTCCTTTCCTTCCAGTGCTGCTGTTTCAGATTTCATTGTGTCGCAAAGAATTCAGTGCTTATTTAGCAGAGAAAGGCAATTTTGATTTCTTTTTAATTTTCCAGGAAGCACAAATGCGCAGCAGTCCCTTTCAAATCTTTTTCAGCAGATATTGTTGAAATAAAGTCAAGGCATTTCAACTTCATCACTTCCATATTCTTGTAGTCTAAAATATAATAGATCTTAAACCATCTTAAACTTTTCTTTGCTGCTTCTTACAGAAGGTGCAGCTACCTCTAAAACATTAACTGATGAAAAAGTGTTCTGGCCTAAAGCTTCTCCCAGCTCCAGCTATTTGGGATTGAAGAAGGTGGCTGGTAGCAGCAAGGCTGATCAAGGGACTTTTCTAATTACTGCTCTTCGAAAAGCCATCAGAGATTTGGTGTTTGGGCACCCCACTGCGGGACTTCCTTGTGCTTGTGGGTTTCCTCCTGGCCGCAGGAGAGCTCTGCTTTCATCTTATTTACTCTTCCCAGAGGTATAAAAAAATAATGGTTTGTCCCCCTAAGGCTGCCACTTATCAGTAACCTGAAGACCCCAGGAATTCTTGCAGAATAATAGTTAATGCATTGCCTTCATGCACAAATGCTAATCTGTTTGAAAATACTTCTTTAGACCTGAATATATTCATCCCCCCACACCATTTTGAAATTTTTGGAAGTTTTGGGTACAGCCTATTTTGCACAACCAAATCGAGGACTTCTCATGTCAGCAGGCTTCAGAAAATTCATTTTTTCACCAAGAAGTGAAATGCCCCATTTTTGGTCACAAAAGAAGGGTACTGCAAATCCAGCTGCTGCATGGCAGCATGGTGAAGAGATTCCTGCGGTCCTCCTGTCCCTTCCAGCAGCAGCTGTCCCTGCTCCTTGGGTGGATGAGGCAGGAAAGCTCCTCATGATGAGTTTCAGAGATGTAGATAGCAACAAAGGAATTTCAGGGTTTGATTTTTTAACGACAATTCTGTGTTCTTATGGAAAATGTCAATGAACTCTTCAATTTTTAATCTAAATTTTCCAGTAGAGGGAAAGGCCATTTTTAGCCTCACTGTAATTGCTCCGTCTCTTTTGCCCATGAAAAGATGGACAGTTTTAATGCCCTTACCAAAGGTCAGGCAGTGCATGGGAGAGCGCTGAGTGGAGCTGCCAGGAACTTCAGGATGGGTTAGACATCGAGCTGAACAAGAATATCCTACTTCCATTAGGGCCTGAGTTCATTTAAGTGCGCTGTCTTCTTCTTGGGGGTGGGGAGGAAATTTATGGGCAAATTCCTTCAGTGTTGCCTCGAGTTGGCCACGGGGCTGCGGGGGGAGCTCTGTGATCTAATCTCGCCCCATCCCAGCTGCAAGAGCCAGCTCGCTCGGCAGCCGCCTGCCTGCCCGCCCGCCCGGCCGTCGGACACAGCCCGCGGCGCTGCCGCAGCTGGGCCGGGCTGAAACGAGTTCCGGCTGCAGGGCCACCAGAGCCCTGAGCGTGCCTGCCGTGTGCCGGCAGGGCCTGCGCGCTAGGCAGGCCTGGCTAAGGGCATCCCTCAGCATCTTCAAATGAATTTTTTGTTGTTGTTGTTCTTCCACCTGAGCTGAAGCAGTAGAATGAATAAACTTTGTAAGAGGATAAGCTCTTCTGGGCCATCCTCAAGAGGATGGATGCATGGTTGTTGTGATTGGGATGACTGAGAGGGGCATCCTGCCGTTTGCAGTGTCTGAGGGAGATGTTTGCTATCTTTCATGTATTTCATAATGGCATTTTATATGCAGTAACCCCAGGAATGGGCTTTATTCTGTGTCAAGTAAGTGTCCACATGTGCATGTGAAGTCTGTGTCCCTGCAGGGAGCTGCACAGGGAGCCCGTGGCCCCTGGTTGTGTCTGTGGTAGTGAGGTGCATGCAGGGGCTCCAGCAGTACTGCAGTGGAGAGACAAGCCTTATCCTCTGCCCCTCCCTGCACCCCAGCTTCTCTCAATGTGGAGTCACACTGACTCTGTCCTGCAGGTGCTTTGAGATGTCAGTACAACAATGCTTTTCAAAGCATTATTTTTTGTGATTTTATAGCTGAAGGGCAATGTGGTTTTTCAGTATTTAGTGTTTACTTTTCACATATCTGCATCCCAGCAAGGCCCCTTCTCCTTCCAACTCTCCTACAGGGCATTTACCATTACTTGAGCTGTTTGCCCAACAGAAGTTAGTTGTGTGATCTTTATTTCTTACCTGGATGGGATGCTGTACCCAGCCTGCTGTTAAACTAAGCATGTTGTCTTCTCCAACATCCTGACATGCGTTGTCTGAAAAACATAGTTTTATAAATCAGGCTACCACCATCTTTCTCCACTAGTTATGTTATAAGAAGAGAAAATTTGTTCTGCATCCCTTTGGGTGGCAACAGCTGGCTGGATGTATTTCAAAGTGGTCTGTAGTGCCTGGGGCAGGAAAGAGATCTCCCCAGGTGAGCTGGTGGGGGCCTGCCTCCTGCTTCTCCTTGCTATAATGTTCCCAGTGGGCCAAAATGAATATTTCCTATTATTCTTCTTGTGTAGTTCCTCTTTTATTTTTGTCAAAGCCATTGAGCAGGTAATAAAACAACAGAATAATTAACCAGTGATAATTGAAGTATGCTGTATGAAAACCAAACTAAATGCTAACAAGCCAAACAAAAGGAAAGTAGGCATGGTGCAGCCCTGTTTATAGGGCTGTCTGCTGGAATCATTATAGACGTTGATATAATAATACTGAGCACTTAATTACCACATCATTTTTAAAGAGCTGTATAAACATTAACCAAACCTCTGAGGTAGGGAGGTATTATTATCTCCATTTTAAAGAAGGGAAATTCTGACAAAGCAAGGTTAGTCAGTAATTTAGTGTTGTGAAGACAGGCAGCTGATGGGGCAGGAGTAGGGGTTGCAGCTCCTTCCACAATTTTGGAGACAGAAAAACAGAGCTGCTGAAGCACCTGGGGTTTTTTTGTGAAATGCATAGTGCTGCCATTCAGAGAAGGGGCACACTTACCCAGACACCTCTCTATGCTTAGAAAATTCTCGGATTGGTGTAATTAGCCATTGCATAAATATCTCTTTTTGAAGGAGGAATATGGTGTATTTCGCAAAGTAGCTAAACAACATTAAAGTCAATCTCTCAAAGGAGGGACTAAGAGGCAGCTACTGTAGCCTTGTATGTCTGTCCCTGCTCCTTCCCTTATTGATCTGAGTGGTGGTTCTGGGAATGGCTGTCCCTGCAAAGCCCTTAACATTCTGCATGGTGGTATATGACTTCATCCGAGGAGAATCCCACGGACGCATCAGCGTGATCTGCTCTGTCATGTTTCTGTGACCCAATTTTCCCTGTTCTTTGTCTCAGACCTTCCCTGACCCCAGGCCTATTATCCCTTCCAATAATTCACCCAGACCATTATTAATGGTGCATTAACTTTGGCTGCGCTTTCAGTGAAGATGTTTTTCTTGTGCTCATTCATTCGCTCAGCTCACTTAAACAGCTAGATCATTATTCTGGGGACGTCACACAAACACAAAAACATCTCCCTTGCCGACACCTACAGTCCTGCAGCGCTTTGCCAGAGGGGCGGCCATCCAAACACAACAGTGAAACGCCCAGGAGGGACTATCAAAGGGAGTCAAGTAGCCACACACAGACTCAGTGCTCGAGGCTGGGTTTGCCTCCTCTGCTCGCACACTAAGACTGTCCAGGGATGCTCAGAACTCACCAACTCTAGGAGAGCTCTGATGTGAGGAAAATCACCGCAGGAAAGCTAAGGAACAAAGCAGGGGCCTGTCTTTGCTGTTTCACAGCCACTGTGCTTGTTGGATGCCAAGATACACCTCTTTAAATATATACTGTGGATGAGTAAAATTGAGACACTAAAACGTGTAACATGAGAAACTAATGCTGCCTAAGATTTCTTTCTCACTTGATGCTTTGGGCTTCCCTGGGAGATTACTGAATGAAGAACACTTCATGTTTGTTTTACCTTAACCTTGTTCTTGAGAAAGAGATTGAGATTTGGACATCTGGGAGAAAATGTGGGCAGCAAGAAGGGCCTTTGCAGATATCTGTTGTTTCACTATTATTTTTTTCAAAGAAGCTGGACCTGGGAGAAAAAAAAAGAAGCAAAAGTTGTTGTAAGTTGCTGTGTCACACCAGGTGGCATCCCACCTTCCCCAGTAAGAGGGATTTGGCCTCTGACAGCACAGCTCAGTTCACCTGTGGAAGTACTGGTGAAATCTCACGAGCATCCTCTGGGACATGCCTTTCCCATTTTTTCTGTCAGTTGCTTGTGCACAGCTGCTAATGACACTGCAGTGACAGGAGAGTGTGAGCTGGTGTCTGGAAAAGTTTTTTGCCTGCTAACACAAATCAATCCAGTACCCCAGGGCTCTGAAGCTTTTTAGAGATAAAGTTGATAAAGTTGCAGTTTCTGCCTGCTCTAATTGAGGTTCATTGGTATCCTGCTCTTGTTTGACTATGTAGACTTGTGCAAGTTATTTTGCATTAGCCTGCTTCAGTCCCTCTCAAGTTAAAAAACAGCACTGTTTTTCAAATGCATGTTTTCTTCCCTTCCTAAAGAGAGGTGAAGCTTTGTTACTCTTTGCAAGGGATCTTGTGATCCCTTTATGAATGCTGTGTCCCATGCATCATTGACTCCATAGGAAATCAAACCAAAAGGCATGTCAAGAAATCAGAATTTGTGTTCCCTCTTTTATAAGATACCAGTTTTTATGGGATCTTTTTTTCAAATTTGTCGAGAAAAGCACAAGAGGTACTGAATTATCCAATGATATTTTACATTTTCCTCAACAAATTACTTAAACTGTTGATAGCAAAATATTTGTGCACTATTTCTGATGGCAAAGAAGCCTACTTACAGGCTGGACTGCTTGTTTCCCCAGGAGACTGTGGGACACCCATAGGAAAACTGTATATTTTTTAGTCCATATGGCGGCCTGTACAACTCACATGTGCTTCAGATAAAGCAGAGAGCCCAGTACATTCTGTGTGGTACCAAGGGTGTGTGTGGGGCTTTTCAGGGTCTCTTCCCAGCCAGTCTTGGCTGCAGCACAGCAGTTGCAAGTGGCAACTTCTTTAAGTCCTTTCCCAAGAGCTTTCTGAATTGTTTTTGTCAAAGCAAACTGCAAATGAAACCCACTTCAGTGCCGTGGGGTCTGATTTCTTTTCTTTTCTTCTTTCTTTTTTTTTTTTTTTCAGCAAATGTGTGTAAGCTGAAGTATTTGGAATAGAAAAAGCTTGCTAGACCCTTCCTAATTCTCACTTTTGAGCTCAAGAAAGGTGCTGCTATGAGGGATGTCAAAACAGCTCCTTTGCTTGCTATGCAAACCCATATAGGCAGTCTTGTTTCTCTCGAAACACAGATTTATCTGTAGAGATAATCAAAAGCCTGCATCATCCTCAAGTAAGGGCTGTTTGTGATGCCTACCTCCCCGATTCCTGGGATTTTCAGCAAACGGACATCCCCTTTAAACCTGCATTTCTGCCTCCTATCTTTTCTCTTTGAAGCCAGAGAGTTGGCTGGCCTTTGAATAGACAAGGATGAGAACACAGCAGTGGGAGGTCCGTGTCTTGCTCATAAACCTTGGCCAGAAAATCGGCTCTGACAAGTGGGGACAGGTAGCAGCATCTTCCCCCTTATCAAATGGCACGGTGGAGCAGACACATTCCTGCAGGAGCCCGGTGGGGTGGAAGGTGGGGCCTCCTGAATGTGCCTTGTGCTCTGCTTCACCAACTTGGTGTAGAACTGTGTTGTTTCTGTGCAAAACACCTTGTTCTCTCATTGTCCCTGCCCCTTGCGTGCTGCTTTTGATGTGTTCTTTGGCTTTCTCTTCTTTCAGCAGAACCTGGAGAAAATGTTTATCTGTGGTTGCAGTGCTTGGGGACTTTTGGAGGTGCTATGTCATGCCTTTGCACCTCAAACTATTGTATTGCATGGCTTGGTACAGCCCAACCTTTTCCTGGGGAAAAGCTTTCCCCGGGCCTCCTACAAAAATTTCCCTCCCTCTTGTGTAAAGCAATCATCATTAGCTCTAATTGGGCAGCTTTGGGGTTAAATCTACAAAGATTGCTTGGGTTTGGTAAATCCTCTGCCACTGCAAAGCAGATAATGCTAAACAAAAGATTGCCTTGATTAGATTAAAGTTGGCAAATTCATTGCCCTAATCATCATATTGCCCTTCCCGTGGCTATTCAGGAATACATCACCATAACTTACTTGAAGTAATTGAATATAATTGTCTTTTTAACTCGTATGTGTAAAACATCCATCTTTGTTAACAGCATGTGTTGCTGTCCTGCTGCCAGCTCACAGTCCTCTTCTGGAGGGGTGGGAACAAGAAGCAGAGCCAGGCTGACGTTTATGAATTGGTAGTTGATTGCCTATAAAACCATTCATTATTTCTGACCAAGCACCTGGAAGAGAATAAAAATGAACAGCACCAGCCACTGGGGCTCGTAGGCTTGGCTGGTGCTCCCAGGCAGGGAAGCAGAGGGGAAGTCATGAAGGGGAATGTTGCAAAGGGATGTCAAAAAAACCCAACCCTTTCCCTTGCCCTTAGTGGCAGCAAAGCACAGGGCACATGGTGGGGTTACAATTGGGAGTGTGAAGCAGATACCCAAGGCAGAGGCATTACTGAGCTTCCCATGGGCAAAATAGGTTGAAATGCTAAAAACAAACAAAGAGTACAGTGGGAAGGAGGAAGTTCATGGAAATTTTTTCTCCCATTAATAATCTGAGGTGTGAGGAGGGAGAAATTCTCTTCAGATGTCAATTTATACCAACAGATAGCTAGGAAAGGAGGCCAGGCAGCAAACAGCCTGTGTTTCTATTTCCCAGCTCTCCTGAGTGACAAGGAGAGACTCTTTTAGCACAGAAATTTCCAGTATTATCTCAGCAATCAATCATGTAGAAATGCATAGGTACAAAATAAAACATAGCTGGCCTGGCTTTTAAGAGATTCAGTTTGACCTGTTTTTAGTAGTTTTATCATTATTAATAAATTAAATTGCCCTAGGGGACAGGCCAAAGGATTAGAGTGACTCCACATCATTAAAACTCAGCGGCGATGTCCAATACAGTTTCAGCCCAGGTCAGCTCTCACTTTCCTGCACTCTAGGGGATTAACTCAGCCCCAGACCTGTCCATTAGAGGCACAGTGACCATCCTATTTTGGAAGGTTGCTAATCTTCACCTGTAGGGATGCCACCAGCAGCACTTGGGTTGATCCCAGGACCACAGAAGTTTTCTTGCTTCTTTTGGTTTATTTGCATAAATATGGGGTAGGCACTGCAGGAAGCCCAGCCTAGGGGCTCAGGCTGGAAGAGATGTTTGTGTTGTTTGCCACTGGATGTCTGTGCAGGGACAGTTGATATTGTGACCATGCTTTGTATGTGATGATGTAAAAGCTCAACTCCCTCTGGTCCCCACAGCAGCCATAGGTTGTGGCAGGGAACAGCAGTGTCCCTAGGGAGGAGGACAGCAGCTGTAGGTGTCTGCCAGCCTAGGTTGGAGTTGGAGCTGAGCATGGTTTGGGGAGACCAGAGGTTTCACTGTGCTGTATGAGCAGGGGATGGGGTGTGACAGCTAAACTCTCATGTATTTTTGATCTGGAAAAACACGGCTTGCCTCTTAAAATGAAGAATTCCTACAAGTGCCCTTATGTAACAGATCGTCCCTCCTCAGGACACTTAAAGGGTGAATCTTCCTCCTGCAGAAGCAAATCCTGAAGGATCCAAGTTCATTCTCTCCCTGAGCTGCTTTTGGGAGAGGAGGGGAGGGGGGCAGAAGCGGGGGAGGTGGTTAACAGTTACTCTACTGTGTCCTGACATTAGGCAAACTGCAAAAATGCTCCCACTGTATCAGGTAGTGTGAGGTGCCAGCCCTTTGCTGGAGCACGGAGAGCAAGTCTGCTGCAGAGCCCTAAATACTTTCCACCCCGACTACCTTAGCTTAACGCCTTTCAGCAGAGTTGGCAGGAGGGTTGTTTTTGTGTAGTCTCTCACCTCTCCCAGCAGCCTGGCTGACGCGCCTGTGCCGCACTGTGCTCAGGGATTGAGCGTTGCAATGGGAGTAGGAGCCGCAGATCCTCTCGCTGATATGCCGGGAAAGACGTATATGAGGATTACACGCAGGCTTTGCGCGAGGGACCCACGCGGAGCGCAGCCCCACCGGACACAGTCGGCGTAGTGCTGGTGCAGCTGGAGTCACAGATGCAAAAGGCTGAATTTTAAGTCTTTTGTAGAAAAAGAGTTTGGCATTTCTGAAGTTTGCTGAGCAACAGCAAGAGACTTGGCCCAAGCCTTGACACTTTGGTTTTGGATGGTGCTTCCCCAGTCTCCAGAGAGATGGTACCTGTCGCGGAGGCAAGTTACGGTGAAATACCGAGCACAGGCTGGGTTTTGAATTGCTCACTTAGGAGGTTGGATTTGTTTTATTTTTGGTCTCCAGCTAGACAGAAAGGCCAAGAAGCCAGAGAAAGAATGGTAAAACCTGCAACAATATGAAGTAATCTTTAATGAAGAACTTCTGACTGTAAAGGCAGAGCAAGACCAGCCTTTTATCTTTAAACTGGTTGCTGCCACAGATGTAGAAAGGGGCATCTTTAGAGACGCGCAGAGCCCTGTCGGAGGGCGATTGTGCGGGATCGCTATTGCGGTTGTGCGGTATCGCTGTCGAGACTCTGCTAATTCTATTTCTTTCTCTTGCTTCTGTAATTTTAGCAGGAAAGGCCCAGGCGGCCAGGCAGTATTGTTGGGGGTGGTGAGGAGAAATAACCTGATGAATTTTCCATCAGCTCAACTCACTCAAATATTCTCGCCGTTAACTTTTGGGGTCAATAATAAATATTAAAACCTGTAGATTTAATAAGTCAATGTAGGTGTTCGCTGCCTTTTGAGACCACTTTATCTTTCCATCAAAGATGAAACAAGCTTCTCAAATGAATAAAAAATAGGGCCTCAAGTGATTACAAGTGAGAGCAATTTGAGCTCCTCTCTCAGAACCTGGCAGTAGGCACTTCTGAGCCTCTTCTGACTGCCTAGACATTCTGCTTTAGCGCTGCTCTTGCTGTTATATTTTTAGGTAAATATTTCCAACTTGTGTGTACAGACCTTCAGGAACAGTGTTTGCTGCCACTCCAGGCTTGAGGGACGATGCAGGTCTGGATCCCACCAGGCTCTGTTGAGGCTGATTTGCGTTGCAAGTCTAGTTTTCCTTGGTGCTTGCTATAATCTCCTCAAGTTCAAAGAGCGCTTAGCTGCTTGTCTTTGTCAAAAACCCTGTTGGAGATCTTTTATGTCGAAGATGTAGGATTTTTCCGCATGACTTTGATTATTTATTCATTCCACTTCTCTGGTGTATGATAGCGCTGATATCATGAAGACCCCTTGTCTTGCACTGCTCTTGCTCTGAAATTCATGGAGATTTAGTGCCTTTGAAATTGTTTTAAAAGGGAAGGAAAAGTTTTTGAAGTCCCTTTTTTTTTCTTCTATTCCCCATAACAGTGCCGCAGCACATTTTTCCGGCCTTCCACGCTCCTTTGCCAATTGACATGCGCCACCAGGAAGGACGATACCATTACGAACCTCACTCTATCCACGCTATCCACGGGTAAGTCTTACACCTCCACTCCCGTGCCTCACTAAAATGTCAGCCACCTGCAGTATTCCAAATCCCACTGCTAAAGTCCCTGGGACTCACGGCCCTTCTGGCAGGCTGGCCCTACTGGCCACCCTCCACCTCATTGTCCCCATCAGTGACAATACTGACCTGCCCGGCAGGAGGGCTTTACAGCTCTGTTAAGCTGACAGAAGTGCCCTATAGCAGCAGGATGGGAGTATAGGGCTCCTTTGTCATTATCCAGCTCAGCTCCAGGGAACAGGCTTGACTTGTGTTTTTGCACCCGCTGTGTTTCTTGCATTGTGCCTTGCCTGGGTCATTTCTGCCACCATCTTGGCAAAGACCCAGCGCTGCTCCCTCTCTCTGGAGACCTTGTGTACCATTCCTCCCTGCCTGCCAGTTGTGGGGATGGTGGCAAAAGGCTGCTGGGAATGCCGTAATTCAGTTTGATTTCACTGGACAACAGCCTGAATGGGCTGGTAGCATTTTCTAAAAGCAGTCATAAGTCAGGTTCTCATGGGGGTGTCCATGTCCACCCTGGAAGGGTAGGACTCTGAGTTTTGCTGGTGACCTTCTCATGAAAGCCTCCTCTCCCTGAAGCAGCTGATGGGCAGTGAGCACAGAGACTGGTCAGGGGCTACACCCTGAGAGGGGGGGTCATGGTTAATCTCTTCATCCAGGGACGTTACAGCTCAATAGTTCTTGATGACATGAAGGAGATGTTTACAGAGAGATCTGTTTTCACCTCCTGTGAATTTTGATCAGGGCAAGGAAAATGGAGCCAGCAGGGATCTGAGCAGTGATTCTAGTTATAGTGGGGCTGGAAGTGTTTCTTCTAATACCTGACATGCACCTTTCCCATGAGAGGTGAGGAGCAGTGTGATGGGGCTGGCAGTCCCACGGCCATCCCAAAATCCTTCAACCTGCAGCTGTAACACAGGGCTCAGACACTGGCTGAGGGACAGGTCCCAGAGCACTGGCTGTAGGGGAACCACTGAGGGCCAGAATAATTTTTCAAAAACAAGGAAAGAACAGCTAGGGCTCATCATTTAAAAAACTCTCATTTGATCTCCTGGAGTCCTGTTGCAGCCTTGCTGTCTGGCCAGGGGCTGTGCTCACCCAGGTTTGCTGGAGCTGTTAGTGGAGCTGTGCTGCTTCTGGATAGGTGTGAGCAGGGGAACAGACCCTGGGAAGCAAGTAATGCAGACAGCAGCAGCCAGATCTGTGGAGCCCCACAGCTACCGCAGCTTTATTCTGCTTCCAAAATACTGTAAGAAATAAATGATAGGGCATTCGCCCGGATCCTACCAGAAGACAAGTCATTGTCTTTTAGGCTGACAGTCAATTTGACTGGATGGTTAAAGGGGCAGAGCAGCTTCTTCCATGCTGTGTGCAAAGGGGAAATGACAAAGCAAGTTGCTAACATGGGAACTGGGGGGGATTAGGGAGGCTGCATGAAATAGTTCTGGTCTTTCATGCAAAAATTGTAGAAAAAAAGACAGAATAATAACTTGCTGGGAGATAGTTATTAAGCCAGAGCTCTGGCTAATAAAGCATGTATGGAAGAGGGAGATAATCAAAACAGTGGTTAGAAGAGAGGCTGGCAGATGTCCTGATGTTTGTCACAGTTTATTTGTGTGCCCCAGTCCGTGTTTGCCTTCAGTCCTCACATGGAAGTTTGGGGGCACTGCACATACTCTGGGGCTCCACAGCAGTTTCTATGGTGGGGTCATGAGGCAAGGTCTTCTACAAAATGCAGCTGAGAGCTTGCCACTGATGCTACATACCTATGAATCATGACCCCAGTAACCTCAGTACTTTTTCATATTGGCTTTGTCCAGCTGACTGACCCTGGCTAAGTGTACAGCCCTGGCAGATCAGGTTTCAGTTCATCTGCACCAATATTAATAATTTACTGTGTTAGCAGTTACCACATTTGTCTATCAGTGGACCAAGTGTATTAGTATTTGGGTGGAATTGTTGGCAAATACCTGTTGCATTTCTTCTTTGGGATTCCTCTCCTTCCCAGCAGCTCGTCTCACAAAACTGACTTGCGAGGTATGGGAGAGAAAACTTGGTTGCAGGTAAGAGAAAACATAGTCCTCCTTGAAGCTACCTGGGCACTGCACTGAAAGGTGCCTTTGTGGCTGGGGATGCTCCAAAGTCCAAAGCTGCCAAGTGCTTCTAGGCTGTGACAAGTTTTTAGGGTCGAGGGAATGCCGCTTCCATTTGTTTGTTTGTCAAGAAGTACCCTGCGCTATGGCACAGCCATATTGGGAAAATTCTCTGCAGCTATGGTCTCAGTCCTTTTTCCTCTTCAGATTTTATCTGCCAACATCTTAAAATCATGTATTGCCCTTAACTCCTCTTGTTTTTTATTCTATATCTCTTTCGTCTTTCTTCTCTCTCCTCCGGTCTCTGCTCTGGAGGTCACACTGTAGCGCTCACCCTCCTCGCTGGAGGATGTCCAGTGTGAAATCATCCAGACATGGTGGTAGACCTGGGCTAGAGCATACTTGGTGGTTGCATGGCTCCTGTCCAGTACACTGGACAATTTATGCTGTCAGCTCATTCGGGCTGTTGTCCAGTGAAATCAAACTGAATTACGGCATTCCCGGCAGCCTTGTTCAATACTCCGTGGGCACAGATGAGCTTCTAGAAGTTTGTACTTCATCCTGATGGGGCAGCAATCAATCCTTTTTGTTTCAAAAGTAAACAACCCGTAAAAAAACCCCAAGGGCATATGCATATTCTCACTCTAGAAAATTATGGCAAATGTTTGGAAGAAAAATTGCGTCACTGAGTTTTGGCTTTATGATTAATGTGATGGGTGCCTGACAGAGAGCCCCCAATTCATCAAGTCTATATTCTACCTGTCTGCTGCCTTGACAGTACCAAATTTATCTAATTATGTGAACGTTGCACGGCAAATTAAGTGCAGTCTCATTTGTTGCTAACTATGGGGTCTTATTATCTGCCTGCTGTATTATGTCAAAGGTTTGTTTCCTGATTGCTCGATGTGACCTGGCAGTGCATTCCCCTTCATCACTGTTTGCATTCGGCCTAATGAGAGCATACGTTATTTTATCTCAACCGGAGAGAACTCATCTGCAAGGCTCTCTTGAGCAGAACCACCTGTGGGACCCTTTGCTTGGGAACACAGATGGCAATGTGAAAAACTTGAGTAAAAAAGGACCCCCTGTGCCACGATGGGCCTGAAAGACTTGCTGTGTTTCTCCTCAGTGTTGTCATTCCTGGTGTCTCAGTGATTTTCTTGTTAAGCAGCATGACAAATAATTTTCAGGACATGAGTCTTCTTCTAAACCACTGAGGATTTATTACATATGTCCAGAAGCAGATTATGTTGGGGTTTCCTTGAATTCTACTTTTAGAGATTGTTTTGGTGTTTCTCCAGTCATTAGGACAACCCACTTTTCTGTACAACCACTGTTGGTTTTACTTGTTTGGTGGTGAATTTTTTAGACATCTTTAATATTTGGACTTTTTTTTCTTAGCATGAACAATAATTTGACAGAATTGTGGTGCTTGCTTGGCTTGTCTAGAAAAATAAAGTGTCTCATTCAGATGATTGTCCTGGATTGCAATGATAGTGTGCGTGTGGTAATATGGAGGATAGAGGGAGAGGCAGGATTGGAGTCCAGTGGACACCGTAAAGAATGCAGTGCAGAATGGAGTGAGACTGAATATGGGATGAAATCTATTCCAAGAATGTAGAACTAGAGCAGAATGAATAGAAGAAATTGTATTGGTGCATAAAAATGGTAAGAGCCAACATTTCCACAATATAACATTCATTTAACAGTAAGTAATACTACAATACTCAAAGGCTAAGAAAAGACAGAAAAATAAATTTGGAGGTTTTGCGTTATTCTGGAGATACTGGATCAAATTACAGAGCCACATACTCTTTCTTCTCTGTGATCCTCTCTTCCAGAGCACAGGATGGCCCAGGCTCTGTGGAAGAGCAGTGGTGGGTCTTACATGCATTTTCTGCATGCAGCTTTTATTGATTTGTCAGAATTTCACTCTTTGCTGCAGGTTGTAGGTCAGCATTATTTGAGCAAAAATCATCAGCCAGGTGTGTGCAGGCTCAAAGCTGAACCAGAGAAATTCACTTCCTAAGTTAGTATAGGTCCTTTTCTAATAAAAGGGGTGTTTTGTATTTTAGTGAACTTCTTCACAAAAACCTAATGCACTGGGGCCTGGTCTCTGCTTTAAGCTAAGGGGACAGCATCAGCTTTGCAAGACCAAGCCCTTGACTAAAGAGGAAAGTTGCTGGCAGATATGGAAGGTGATTACATGCTTACCTGTGTTTTATTATTATTATTTTTTAAATCACAACAAAAATAACTAAAAACTCCTTAGCTCAGCTTAAAAGTCCCTGCCAATGCAGGAGCCTTTGGGGCTAACCCGAGTAAACAGCATGCCTAGGCTTGACACAGCAAGAAGCTTTTTAACAGTAGCTCCTAAACTGTGGTTAAAACCCATCAGGCATTATGCACTGTAAAAAACAAAAGCAGCCTTGTTTTTCTACCAACATCCTGGTGGTGTTTTAGGATGCAGTTCTGACATTATTTATTAACAAAATATTGTGTTACTCTTCTGTGCAGACATAAAAATAGTAAAAACACCCCAAACCCTGCGCTGATAATCACAAATTCCATGGTTTTCATTAGGATTGAATTATCCCAAAGACCTAAACATAGAGACGACTCCATCTCCATGATAATGTGGAGTTGCCCTTATTTTCCCTCTGGTAGGGATTTTATCTCATTTAATCAAGGATATTCCTCCATTTCCCTGAAATCTTAATATATTATTGCAGATTTTTCCTGATATCCAGCCTACACTTTTTTTCTTTATCTGATTTTATTACCCCTCCCTGTTGAAGTTTGTTTCCTTTTTACTGTGTTAAAACTTACAGGATACTTTTTCAGGACCAGTTAAAAATGTTCCTGAGCTGTTTATGCAGGGTGATTCACAGGCAGAGGAGTTGACTGTTAAACTTTTCATCATAAAAAGACTATGTCTCAAGTGTTTACAAATATGCCAAATTTAATGTCAAACCCAAGATTTTCCATGTTTAATATCTGTTCCAGTCTGGTTCTCTCTTTCCTTTGTTGTTTTTTGTGAGATTCAGCCAAGGGAGGCCAAGTGGGGTTAAGGGAAAATATGTTGTTTAGCCATACAAAAAATAATCATCATCATCTTATAACTGCTTTTAGAAACACCAGTGTCTCTTGCTTTAGAGCTGGAATTTTTTATTGTCACAGATGTGCCTTTTGCTGTTCCCATTCTACAAAAACACACACAAAGTCCCATCAATTTTGCCAGATAGGAATCCTTTGAAAGGTCTTGCTTCCAATACACTCATTGAAGGGATGTCAGAGTTTTGCAGTGAAATTTTCTGACTGCCCTGTGGCCCTGACCACGCTTCAGCTGAGCCTTGCCAGGGCTCACCTGATGGTGCTCCCCGTTCCCTGCTGAGGCCTCTCTGCCATCCCTTCCATCCAGGGGTATTCCTGACTCTGTGGAAGAGAGGAGTTTGCAGAGAGTGCTCTGGAAGCTGCCTTTGTGCAGTATGAGGTGTGCATCGAGTGCCTTGGGTTACCCTCCGCGGGGCACCAATGCCCAGGGCTGCAGCTGGGTTTGGTCATTCCTGCAGCAAGGATGCCTCTCAGCTGAGCCACTGAACGTACATACCAATAAAACCTCTGTGTTTTCATATTTACTTTGCTACTGGAGTAGAAAATCTTTGGCAGGTCATGATTGATGGTACTGTGCTGCTTAGGAGACAGAGCGAGCTCCCTCCGGAGTCAAAGCAAACAGCTGCTCAGAGAGGCCTTCTTACGTGTTTTGCAAAGTTTTACAACTTTCACCAAATAGATACATTGCTCATTTGGGAAACAGGTTTGGGGGCTCCCACATCCAATTTATTCTGTCCCCTTCTTTCCCACATGCTTCTTTCATTTATTTAAGAAAATCAGAATGTGTAAGTTTTCAATGGTTTGCAGGGTCTGGTCCCCTCCAGAAGGCTGGTTCAAACCTCTCCGTGATCTGTAATTAGCAGGAGTCTGTTGCTTTGAGGTGGCTCTTTGGTAACCTACAGGAGGTGATTTGGGGGACTGTCAGTTCCAAGATTAATACTTGATGGTCACTTGATCTCCATCTCCAGGAGACCACAGATGAAATACTAGGCTTCGGCTGTCATGTTCTGGGAGCTGGAAAAATTACTTTAATTCTATCTGTGCTTTATTTTCCTCATCTCTAAAATGCTGTCAGAGTACTACCCATCCTTTTGATATCTGAGAGCTAAGAAAAAGATTCCTTTGGCTTCCAAGATTGGTCTTGTAGCCATTTTCAGGCACCAGGGAAGAGGTACACAGCGCTACCTGCCTGTGCAGAAACTGAGAAGCTACGTGCCTAACTTCTGGCCTCAGTGGGAGGACAGGCTGATCAGGTCTTTGGAGAATGGGGAAGGCGTAATCCAAAACACTGATCAGGGCTAGTATGTTTCTGGAGTCTTTTCCTGTCTTATAAACTATTCTGCAAAAAACCAAACCAAAACACAAACAGACAAATAAACAAACAAAGCCAAAACCAAACCAATGCAATACAAACCCCCACAGCTTTCTCTTTTGAATCTTTTTTAAATTGTTCAGGCATATTCCATTATGAGAGAGATTTACACGTCTGTGCTGTTCTTTAAATTCAGGATAGTTTTGTCATGTGCATTTAGTTAAATAGCCTTCAGAGTACTTTGAGTAACTGAAACCTGAAGTCCAGACAGACCTGAAGGGGAGTGGTTTCAGATTCACTAAACTATGCAATGAAGTGCAGATTGGGCTTGGAAATGTGTGGGCTGGATCTCCAGTTGCTGAATGCTGTGACATGAGGCTGGAGTGAGGGGCTTGGGTGAGCTCAGATGGAGCTGTGCCTATTCACATTTAGTGAAGATCTGGGCCACCGAGTTGCTGGTGCTGTGAAAAACTGCACCTCTAATTTAGCCTAATCACTGCCAGAAGTTTAAAAATGGCTAAGAGGTTTTAGTACTGAGAACAAAAGCATGATCTTTGAGGTCTTTTATGTAAACCTCTGGCATGTGTTCATTTAATATGATGTCACTCTGTAATCCACCATTGCTTTTAAATGTCATTCGCAGAGCTTCATGTCAGCGAGTCTTAAGTGATAATCCCTTTGCTTACCTCACTTTATAGTAGATTAAAAGTGACTTCATGCTTCCACCTTATCCGCTGTTAAGCTTGTGCTTTAGGAAAAAATTATTTGAACTTTCTTTTCCTGCTGCTTTCTAAAGAGTTTCTAAACAGAGGGTGTGTGTCTTTCAGAAGCTATCTCAATGGGATTGCCCATTCTCCACTGCTTTCAGCATCTGTGGAAATGGATAAATGTTCGGTGCCAACTTCCTGCCCTTTTAAACTCCAGTGTTCTGAATTTGTTTCTCAAGTTTTCTCTCAGCTAAATGGGGAGCACTGCCCTTCCTGGCCTCTTCTTTTTTTTAATCCTAAATAAATCACCTCTCTAGATGGTATTTTGCCTCTCACCAGCTTCTTGCAGTCATAAAGACAAGAGATGCTAAGACTTGTTGCAGTGTTCTCCTCCTTTGTAGCACTTTCTCTTGTACTGCACAAGGGTCTGTGGGCTCCCCCTTGTATCTCCTGCTCTTGTATCTCTGGGTTGAACTTTTACTCTATCCTGTAGCAAATCCTTTCTCAGTATTTAAAGCTCTCCATGCAGTTCACCTTTCTGGTCCACCGTCCTTTTTTTCTCTCCCTGAATTTCACCCTCCTGCTGCTAGCACACCTCCTTGTGCAACACGTCCCTCCAGATATTTGCTGCATGTTGTCATATCCTCCCTTCTCTAATGAACTGGCCAGGCTGCAGCCTGCAGCATATAGTCAAATATCAATCCACTCAGCCTCCTCATTTTCACTGTGTTTCTCTGAAATCCTTCCAGTGTGTGTGAAGATAAATGGACAAAATGCATCCATCCCATTGGCTTGTGGAATGAAGCCTGCGGCACATCACTTTTCAGGTGCTGGTTAATCTGGATTCCCAGCTACCAGTGGCCATGGGGAGCAAATTACACAGGGTGCTGAGAGATAAAAACTAATGGCAGGAATGCTGGCTTGTGATGTTGGCTGGAAGAAAAATGTAGGATTTTTAATGTCCATACAGAGCGGAAATTTTCAAATCTCATCCAAAAGTTCCCCCCACGCAGCAAAGAGCAGGGAAGTCAATTTACCCTGGATGGATGAAGGACTGAGTCAATTCTGCTGGGATTAGAACATGTGGTTCGAGGGATCCTAGGTATTTTGGGTCTGATTCTTGGACCACCCAGATGGCTGGGGGGAAACTTAAAAGAAAAATAGCATAGTGAAAAGGACCCTATTTGGCAGAAGTGTGGATCTGGATACCCTGCGTGCAGCTGACACCTTGCAGACACATCTGCACAAATCAAAGAGACTGCAGAACTGGGTGCTGTTACCCTGGCAAATCTCAAACCTGCACATCCCTCCCGTGGGAGTGCGTGTGTTTTAGCGGGCTTTCTAGAGCCCTGGCTCTGACACTAAACCACATAAGTATGTTTTTCTTCTGTGTGCCAGACCATTTTGAGAATTTGTGATTTTACACAATTTTCTGCCTTGGAGACTCTTGATTCCTGCTCTTTTATGTTTCACCATTGATATTAAATAGACAGCTAACAGCTAAAATTTAGAGCATTTCTCAAGGGTCAAACTTTTAAAAGTGCTTGTGTTATTTCAGATCATAAATCCCAGTGTACTGGGTCTGGCTAATAGCATTTGAAAGTGGGTGTTGTGGGTTTCAAAATAGTGTTGACTCTTAGGTCTGGCTTGTCAAGTGCTGGTAATGCAAAGGCTCAATGGGTTTTTCAAACAAGCTGGATCCTATTTAAGGTCAAACTACTCCAACCTCTGTTGAAAATCAGGACACTAAAGCCATCTGTAGTAAAGGAGTTAAGTACCCAAAAATTCATAAAGTGGCTGGAGTGGAGTTAAGAAACACAGACATGTTAATGAGGTGGCTTGTGCATACTTGGAGCCCAGTGTGCATGCCCAGGCCATGCAGCTCCCTCAGGATCAATGGAGATGTTTTCTGCCCTGTCTCCTCTCTGTTGTAGAAGCATGCACATGGCAAATCTCATGGGAGGATGTGCTGTGGAAAAAAAACATTCAAGGTTTAGATGATATCAGTTGGCCAGGCTCCACTTCAAGAGCAAGTTTACTGCATTCCCTGCTCTCACTTCATTGGCTTATGTGGGGCTGGGTTTTGATATAATCGATGGTGGTAGCTGATAGTGAACCAGGAGAATGTGAGCCTTTTGATGATTTTTTATAGCAGATACTTGTCAGAGGGGGCAGTGCCTTAGAGCATGGTAGGAGCTGTCCTTTTTCACCCCCTGGGCAGTAGAAGGACCTGTATCGTGGTTTCCTTGCTGCTGAGCTCATGCTGTTAGGTTAAATGTGAGAATTAGGCTCCACCCCTCCCTCCTGCCCTTTCTCTGGCTGCAGTGGTGTGCCAGTGTTTCTTTTGCACAGGTGGAGCCTCCTCACAGCAGGGTATTTCTTCCTGCACAGCTCATCTTATCTCTCTCTTACACCTCTCCCTACTCTACACACGTGAGCCAAAGTCATTTATATAACAGCACCTGGGTACAGCCAGGCAAGACTGAAAAAATGTGTTGGGGCTGTATAAAATGCAGTCACATTCAGCTTTTTGACTTTTAGTCTCTCAGGGAAATAAACATGCGTTCTTAAATCCAGTAAGGGACTTTGAGATATTTTTCTTTTGATCCTGTGAATGCATCCTGGAGAAGAATTTGTCTTATTCCTTCTCTTGCCCCTTCAAAAGAGAGTTTCCTAGCTTGGTTATGGAGCTACTTCCATGGCTTCTGATTTGCAAACCAGCTGCTGGACATGGTACCTGCTGATTGAATGCTTCATCTGAAAGCCTCTTAAGATCCCACAGAGCAACCACACATCCCAAAGTACCACTGGTAGAGGAAGTCGACCAGAGTGTGGTTAATACATTAAAAATAGGAAAGTTTCAAGCTTACAGCTGCATTAGGGTGATGTTCTTACGTGCACATACTTGAAGGCTGTTTGTCTTCACTGTGAGATAAAACACTTGATTTCATAGGCTGTCTTTCATTCTCACTCAAGTGAAGTAGGATATTTTACAAGAGAAAACTGCATTGTAGATGACAGAAAGCAGAGTGTAGAATGATAGGGAGGTGAAGGAATTAATGCGTTCAGTCATCAAATCAGTAAATTAAAGGAAGATCAATCTAATGAGGACTAGCAAGAAGGAGAAGATTTGTAGAAGATACTTGAAAAGTATCTTCTTGAAGAGTATCATCTAAAAGATGAGTTGGTAATGCAGAGGGTCACACAGAAAGTGCTCTGGGCTAAAGAACTGTTTTTAAGCCTCTTCCTATTCAGGAGAATGTGTGAGTGTATGCTTAATTAGAAATGCCTGTTTAGGTCTGATGACTTCAGAGAAACTTTAATGAATATTCACATGCTGTCCTGAGGAGAGTGCTCTTCTGAAGATACCACAGAATAGAAATGTTTACTGAATTCTGTTTGTGTATTTGTGCTCTAAAATTAATTCACATTAGTAATTTTTCTTGTGTCAATATGAGCTTGGCTGTTGACTTCAGACCTCTTACAGCAGTGGATTATTTGCTGGTATTCTCATGAAAGACTTCAGTTATGATTCTTTAGATGAGTTTTGCAAAGTATAAGTCCACATTTAATGAAGAGGGACTCTAGAGCTGTGGTGGTTACTTCCACACAGCGTTGCTGTGACCCCAGCATCATCACAGAGGTCCCAAAAGTGGTGTCAAACAGGCCAGTTTTGAGGAGTCCAGCCATGTTACTGTGCAGACAAAATATCCCAGTGTCAGCTTCCTATGATGACCAAATTTTCAAGGAATTACCAGTGTTTGAGGTGCTGCTTTGTGTAACTGATAACTACTCGGGTCAGACTGTGTTGGTGCTCAAGGAGCCAATGACATTCTCAGTTCCTCTGGCCTCTGAAATGAGGCCTTTGCTGCTCTTTTACCCTGATTACAAGGCACACATTTTGTGGTGACATCTTCTGGGGATCAAGGTACAGCATGAGAGTTGGTATATTATAGGGATCAGGTCAAGGTGAATAATTCTATTTTCTATAGACCAGCTAGAAGGATTTTGCAGTTGGTTCCCAGGAGTGAAATCATATAGAAGTGATTTCTATTTTTCTCTTTTTTTCCTAGTCCTCCAGCCCAACTGATTCTCTGTAAGAATTATTGCTAGGAAGTGATGGACAGTGAAGTATCTGCAAAGTTTTATCCAGTATATTTTGAATCTTCAATAGTTACAACCTGTTTGTATATTGTTTCCAATAGAAGTCTCTAAACAGAAAAATAGTCATATGAAACCAGTGTCAGCAGACCCCAAACCACTTTATTCACTTGACAAAATAGTAGACTTCCAAAGTCAAATAGATTTCTAGCCATCTTTGGAAAAGAAATTGTACACAAACACATAACCCAACCACTTTTCAGGCTAGGTCAGAGAAACTCAAATCCTTGCCCAGGACATGAGATGTAAGAGACTAAAATGGAACTGAGCCAGCTTAGATATTTTAGAAGTCATGTCTTTTAAGGGTTCCAGAGGATCTTTACAGAGGACAAATACTGGACTTGCAGGCTTTAGTGGCTAGCAATGAAAACCACTTCATATTCCTCACCAGAGCAGCATCACATGGCCTTGCCTAGTGAGTCGAGGGAAAGGCATTCTCCCACCAACACCACTTCCTCCACGTCCTGGGGACTGTCTGCTCAAGGCTTGGCTAGGTCTTGACCTCTCTTGGCATGCGAGATCTAAACCTGGTATGACTCCAGACTTCCCTCAGCTGCGTCTGGTTTGAATCCTGTCAGTGCCTGGATGAGTGTTACCACAAGAATAAGAATCTCTTCAAAGAGTTGTTTGTTTGTTTGTTTGTTAGTTTAAGAGATGACTTGTGCCAAATGTGAAGAAGGTAGGAGCTCTGTGAGCTGTAACTTCTTTCCCTTCAAGTCCTGATGTACTGCTGGAGCTTAGTATTCTGTCAACCTGGTTTCTTCCTTGCTTGATCCCTGCAGAGCAGGGTTTGCATTTCTGGTGAATTATGTGACAGTTTCTGATAAGGACGGACGGTGAGCAGAGAGTTGGGTTTGATTTCTGTGCACATGTCACATTGCTTCAGGTATGTCACTCTGGTGCAGCATATTGGGTGAGTGACCCTTCCCAGGGTGACTCAGTGAGTAAATGGCACAAATTGAGGGACAGAAGATTCCATAAGGTGCCTTGTGCTGAAGAGCAGCAGATTGTGCTCCCTGCCAAAGTCTTGCAGTGGAAGCAGTGGTTTCCTATCCCTTCGCTTGGTTTTTGACTATGTTGCCAAACTGGACTTTTTCCAGGATCTGGTTTCTGTGATTGACTTCATTACTTTGTGTTCCATAAACCCAGCCCTTCCAGCTGTGTGTTCATTGGTGCTTTTCTCCCAGGCAGGGCAATTTTGTGGTTCACATATTCACCAGCAAATTTGCTGCAATCTATGAACTTCTAGTGCAGTAAGGATTTGTGTGTGCACATAGGGTGTGTGTGGTGTCTTCCTTGCTTAGCAGTGTAAGGTCTCAGTCTAGTCTCCTCCTCCTGTTACCATCCTCACTGGGTGAAAGCTGGGCTGAAAGTAATCTCCTGGCCTACAGTACACCATGGTCTGCACTCCCCAATCACATTTGAGATTCAGTTGAAAGAGCCAGTGGTGTCCAGGAGGAAAACTTTGATTAAAATGAAATTGTAGACTTTTAGAAGCTGTTCTTGAAGGTTGAAGGTAGAGGGTGGACATGCAGCCCAGCAATCTGGCTTCTTGGGAGGTGTTACAAGAGCTTGACAAATATGCCTGTAAAAATCCATGTCTACAATACCACAAGCTGCATTTGTTATTAATTTTTGACTTGTCAAACTTTTGGCCTCCTTCACTGAACAGGAGAATGTGAGACCTTTCATGTGGGAATTTTGTAATTAAAGGTTTATCTCCTACCAATAGGTCCTTGTAACTTCCTGCCCTTGCTCTGTCCCTCAGATACTCTGTGACTGACCTTAGAACATGGTCTGGGCATTCTCGTACCTTTTATTCCATTGGCTTTTGTAGTAGGCGTGAATGGTTATATTAATCCTTATGATTTTCATGAATGCTAAACATGTACTGCATGCTGGGTAAGAGTAATTACATTGCCATTAGATTATAAGCAGCTTTCCTGTACTGTGATGTGACATGCACAAATAGAATTGTGAATATTGGCAGTTCAGATCCAGATACTTGAATTTCCTTGGTTTCTACTAATACTTTAGATTTTTTAAACAATAAAATATTTTTTAAATCAACATTAGTTTCACCTGTTACATCCTTTGCTTATTTAAACGAATCAATCAGCTGATTCAACTAAATAAAAAACCCCAAAACATGCAAAGTTCTATTTTAAAACTAAACTGCAAGATAGGAGAATTTCTTATCAAAATCCTGTCTACAGCCTTTTCCTACAATGAAGGTATGTAAGAGCTTATACCCCACTGAAACCAACTTGGGCTGCAAGTGATACTTGATGGTGCAAAAAGATGACTGATGGGACTTTCAAAAGCTTCTACCACATGGAAAACCTCACAACTGGGATTTCAGCATAGCTTTGATTGCCAGGCTTGGTTTGTCTGCCACTGAGTTGTCTAAAGTGGGTAAAGAAATCCACTGCACCTGAGCAGTTCTGATTTCTCATTTCCAGACCACAGTACAATGGCCCTGTGTTTGCCTTTTCCAAAACCAGAGAGAAATGTTTAAATAACATTTTGTGCTGAATTATTAAAACTGATGCAAATGTTTTCATTAAAATTGGAGTACGTTTAATATCCCTTCTCTTGAATTTTAAATAGAACCAATACTTGGTGACTTAATTGCCCAGCAATATATATTTTTTAGATTTTTGCCTTATATTAATAAAATGAGTGTATTTACATAGTTCCAACCTAAGCACATCTCGTTTTACTGACTAATTGCTTCATTTAAAGGGCACACAATGTTAACACCTTTTGGCTTGCCTGAGACTTTACGTCATGCTACACGCTGAATCCCACAGTGAACTTTAGCCTATGCAAAAAATAAATCATGTTTTCTATCTTTCTTGATAAAATGTTCCAAAGAACCCCTCCACAATTCTCTGGTCATTTTAAACTGTCCCCATGGCAGTGAGGTTGTGTTCAGAGTATCTAGGTGACGCTCTCAGACAGAGCTGGGCTGCTGTTGTGGAAAGCAGAGGCTGTAACCTGTGAGTTGAGTGCCTGCACTTGCCCATGCAGCCATCTCTTCCTCAGCTCTGCAGCATTTGAGTGTGCACAAACAGGGCTGGGGGTCTCATCCCTCTCACCACTTTAATGCCACGTGCACTGGTTTTTGGTGAGATGCAGGAAGGGTGATTTTTGAGGTTGTGGAGTGATGAAGATCGTTCTGTTTCTGCCCCTGGATCAGCAGTACAGGAGGCACCAGAACTGTTAGTGTGAGGAGGATGAATGGGGGCCTTTGCCAGCGCTGATGCTGCAAAAACCCTCCTGTTTTTCAGGCAGCACCCCAAACCCAGCTGCAGTTCCCTGGAAGGGGGAGCATAAAGAGTGGCTGTGCCTCTGCCATTGGAGCATTTAGGAGAGAAACAGTTTCAGCTACTTGGCATCAACCTGGTGCTTTTGGGAATTGGATGTTACATTTGAGGTCAGGTTGGCATAACTTAAGGGTCAGCTGAGGACTGGAGGTACTGAACTTGCTGCTTCTACCCAGCTGAGCTCAGTGCCCAGTTTTAAACTGAGGTGAAGGAAGGTCTGGGGTGTCTAATATTGATGGGAGGCCCCATGCAGGCAGAGAGGCAGGTGAGAGCAGTGGCCAGGAGAGGTGAGGCCATGGCACAGCCCTAAGGACAGAAGCCACTGGTGGGTGGTGGCATGGTGAGGAGCTGTCTGTGCCCAGGCCCCCTCTCCTGGCAGGCTGGTGAGCACCAGACCCACTGGGCACCAACACAGCCACAGCAGATATGCAGGGCTGGGTTCTTTGGCCTGGATAGACCATGTGCATGTGTACATCACTCTCCAGCTGCAATGACAACGGCTCTTTGAAATGCTCTTCTGCATTTGCATTTACAAAAGCTGGATAAGCCTTTTTTTAAAAAAATCTGATAAGTAGCAGGCAATCGAATTAACCACTGTTGACTGTATTGCTGTCTCTTAACAAACTCCATCTGTATGGTCTTCCTTTGTAGACACAATTTTATAACTTAATTTCCCTACCAAAACATCAGTGTTTACTTAGTAAGAAATCTGTTCTTTGTCAGCTTAAAACAGTGATTTCTTTATTACCACTCTGCGCAAGGAATGACAGCAGAGAGTTGGCACTGGAGCAAGTCTGGTTGAGTCTACAGCGTTGTAATGGAAACAGGGTGAACTGAGGGTCAAGTATAATGGGATTTGTATACAGAAATGTGTCTGCATAAGGAATAGCTGCATGAGATAAGAGAATCAAAGATGAGGCCCACAGGTCTCCCTTTGCATGGTGTTGGGAAGGAGGTATTGCTTTAGGTACACAGCAGTCACAGGAGATGGGGTTACCTCTGCACCAGCACAGCAAAGCTCCCTAAATCACATGTGCCTGCTCCTGCACCAGCTGATGTTGGTGGGTGTAGGATGGATTGGTGCAGTCATCAAGGATTACTCTAAGAATGTTTTGTATGTAATTTTTACTGATTTTGGGAAGCATAGGGTCAGTGAGGGGTTTTCAAGCTATTACAGTTTGTGGCCTTCCTAAAAAATTTCTAGCAGAGTTGTTAAGCATAGTATCATGAATTTGGCCTGAATAACAAGAGATTTGCAGAGATTTTTTGCTGTCTTTCACAGCCCCTAAAGGAGTTTTTAGTGTTTCCCAAGGGTTTTGCAAACCACAGGTTGAAAAGCACTAATGTAAACTTTCAGCAGTAAACAGCTGGGGACCATCAGATCCCTATTCCTTCCCTGATAAATGTGTTATATTTTCCTACGCCGCTGAAAAACCAAAAGAATAAGAGGGCAGCTGTAGTCAATGACACCAATGGATCTGGGAGCAAAGGAGTTTTGCAAGGAAGGTTCTTTGGGTGGTTACATGGCAGATGAGATATGAAACACCTCATGTTTTTTTGCCATGAGATGATGATTTGGGGGGCAGGGGAAGCATCCTGGCTCCTTTGAAATATGTTCAGGTTGTACAGTGCAGTGAGCAGAGCTGGGGTTTTACCACAGGGCTGGGCTTCTGTTTATTGCTTTTACTTTCTCCTGCCATAGAGCCTTTCTCAGTCTTACATTGCAGGCTAGAGCTGGTAGAGAAATGCCAGTTGTTTGTTGCAATAAATTAGTTTTGTTGCAATTGGAGAGACTCTGCTTTCTTGGAATTTTTTGTGCTCAGCTTTTCCTTATGAAAAATTAAACCCTAGTGGAATGCTGTCCAGATTTTAAAAAACCATTTATGTCTCATTCATGTTCATTTTCTTTCAAATGTTAAAAAAGCAAATAGAAATGGAAAAAAAAAAGTGATAAGCTAAAAAGAAGAAATAAATGTTGAAGTGCTGATTTATTGTTAATTCTCTTATTTTGTGCAGAAAACTCCAGATACTTCAAGAGAAAAGCTTGTTTGGAATAAAAAGGGTTTATTCCCTACAGTCATATCAGTGAAAAACTTTTACCTAGTTCTGCTCTTCACCATGTAATTGCTTGCTTTTCAGCATCCTCGTTGCAAAGCAAAGGCTGGTTAGATCAGCCAGTCTGCTGGATCAGATCTTACATTACATCTTGAGCTCTTTGAGTGCCATTAGCATTTCCTTTTAGAAGTGAAGAAATATTGACAGTTTGGTAGGTTATCTCGCATTTTACTGCACGTTAGGGCACTTCAAAGTCTTTATGTAGTGATGGGAACTGTCATGAAGTAGATGTGAAAAGGGCCTTTGGTCCAACTAAACCTGTCAGCAAAAAGATTTAGGGCAGATGGTTATTATTAGAAATCAATGTATTTATTATATATTGTTCAGGAATATTTCCCTTTGGAGGTTACTGTGAGTACTGTTGCTGTTTAAAATGTGTCAAATGCCAGTAAAATTAATTCCTGCAGAAAACCCAGGGAGCCCCAACCAAAAGCTTTGTTATTATGGGAAGGCATGTCTCTTTACTCCTTTGTGCTGTGATGCACCAGAGGCAGGTAGACACACAGCACACCAGCAGAATGCCTGGCATGTGTCTGTGTGTGTGAGAGATGTATTTCTGCACAGTTATCACAATCACCTTTATGTACTGACAGAGCTCCTCTGTCTGCTGTGTCTGGAAAGGCTCTGTAGAGATCTGTGCTGTACCTGTTCCCATTTTGTTATATTCCCCTTTGTAAACTATGAGGTTTGGTTACTTCCAGTTAGTTACAGCAGCTTACTGCTGCTTAGGTCAAGTGTGTCATTTCTCTAAGGCTTGAACACCAATGGTTTTCTCCTGTACTTTAGTAAAGAGAAGCAGGATATTTCAGAGTTTTGTAATTAATTGGATGTACGTTTTCCTTCCTTAGTGTCTTGTTTAGCTATAGGTTTTATGTTATAGGACCTTGGATTATGGGAATAGGACATTCCCAACAGAAAAGGAGCATATTAGCAGAAACATTAATGCTGGAAGTCGTTGTCCTGGAACAAAGATTCATTTTCCATTCACCCCGTGATTTACAGCACATTCCAACCAAGTGATTTGGCTATGGTCTTCTGGTCTTCTGGCATAACATTGTTTGCCCTTTCCCTGACATTTTGCATATAAAGAAAAGTTATGAGCTTCTTGGGCATTCAAGGTACCAGGAAATGCAGGAGTCTTACCTAATTTGTTAACATGAAATTATAGATGTCAGACACAGACTCTGTTAGTTAACGTTGGTTAGAGTAATGCTGCAGCCAGTTGATTGTATTACAGTCATGATGAAGAGGAATGGTCTTTTTTTGCTTTTCTGGGATATGACAGGTATGGAGCCAAGGCAGATTTAAAGTGTAATGAATGAATAAGCATTTTTTGTGGGTTGTCTGACTCTTCCATGAGCCCTGTTGCTGTGGTGTTGCTGCCACTGTCTTTCTCTCTCCTCAATGGGTTAGTGCTGGCATAACATGGAAACAGAGTTTTCCAAAGTAGTATAGGAATTGTCTTTTAAATGCTAAACCCTTCCGTAGCACTTGAATGTTATAACCTTTTAAGGGAGAGAAGCCTCCACCCAAAAGTAGCATAGGAGGAAGATACTGGGCAGGGATTCAAAAACTCAGATTTCTTCCCCACAAACATGCACTTCCATTTGTTTTCCCAAGCCCAGTTTCTTCACAGCTACAAGCAAAGTATTCACTTGAAAGTGCTAATATCCTCAACATGTGTCCCAAGGGAAAACAATGAGATGCAGAGAAATGGCTGTGTCACATCTGACACATCTCTGACACCCATTTCCCACATCCCCACACCAGTGTTGGTTCCTCTCAGATCTCCCTCAGCTCTGCCATCAGGATCTGGTCTGCCTCTACACTTATCCCATCTTTTTCCACACCAATTCCCACCTGGCTTGCTCCTTCAATCAGCCATGCCACTGCTCAGTCTTCATCCCCTCCCAGCCCTGACCCTGCAGCGTTTTGACACCCTAACTCTCAAAATTTGTGGCTACTGGAATCAAGTTCTCATGCATGGTGGTTTCAACCTGAAGCTCACATGCCTCCAGGTTTCCACAGCTCCTTAGGTTTGCTTCCTTTCACTGGCTCCTACACTTCTATCCATGCTTTGCTTCATGCCTTTTCTCTCACTTTTCTTCCTTCTCTCCCCCTCAGCTACCTTCCTTGAAGTTTCCCTTCTTAAAATACGCTTCTTCTCTGAAGGCTTTCATCATTAATCTCTCAAGAAACTATCTTAGAGCCTCATCTGCTGTGCTTTGATTTATTCGTTGTGCAGTTTTTTTGGTAAGTATCTCACAGGAACTGAGCTGGTCATCCTTCTACCTCCATTCCTAAAGGAAAACTTGTGTGAAAAGGTGGGCTTTCAGAACTTAAATTAAAAGATCATGTAAGTAAGATAATTAGATTAAAAAAAGGATATTAGGATCTGAAACAGAATGTTTACTTGCTTTGATGTGCTTTTGGAACATATGTCTGCACAGTGGGTTGTGTGGCTGATTAAGTATAAAACAATCCGAGAAAAAATCACCACTATTAAGCTTAAATCAAAGATCTCTCCCTAAGACACTAATTTGATTTGGGTTTGAAGGTCCCATATCAACCCTAATTTCTATCTTTGATGTCTTGCTTCTTTGTGTGTTGTATAATGGAGGGCAACCTTACTTATAAAAATTTGCGGTTTTCTTCCATTTTAAAAGCAAATATTGTTATTGTTGTTGTGTTGCAGTTGTGAGCACAAATGTCAGCCAATACCAGACCCTTGTTGTGATAAATGCAGCACAAATGCAATGAGAAACCATATGTGGTCAGGAGAGTTTTTAATCTGAGAACCAATCCCTGTGCTCAGGCTCCCAACTTTGCTCTCTCCAAAAGTTGCCCTTGTCCCCACTGAGGCTGCCAACAACCTGTAACCTTAAAATCATTGTTAACTTATGGGGGAACTTAGATGAAAAAAGGTTTCAAGCTCTAAACCAAAACAGTTTTGATTTCATTATTAAAAAATAATGCATATCAGATGAAATCAAATAGGTTGTTTGATTTGTTCTTGGATTTAGATATTTTAGGTATAGGATTGAAGTCAGGTATGTTTGAATATGGAATAATCCTTCAAAAGGAAAAATGAAAGATGTTTGCCACTGTTTTTTTCTACTTTTGTAACAAAAAATTATTTTTCTTACCTGGAACAAGTATTTTAAATTACTCACATGCTGGAAGTAGCTTTAAGTCTAAGGCATGGAAAAAATAATCATACAAAGAAATTGTACCTGCCTTATATTATGATACTGTGTAGGTGAAAATCATAGGAGTTGTGTTGGAGACCTGTTCTTGTTGCTCTTCCCATTGGTTGCAGAGTTTTCTTTGATTTCAGTAGTACACAATTAGACTGAAGGCATGACAACTACCATTGCCAGTGGATGTGGAGTGGGATTTTCATAGTGTCTACCTAAATCCTTCTCAAAGTGCTGCCCAAACCACAAATTCACAAATAAGAGATATCACAGTCAGAGTTTTTTATCTGTTAAGGCCCAATGGAATTACCACAGTTATCTGATCTGACATCTGCAGCACCAGTCATTGGATTCCCCTCTTTAATTTCTACTGTGGGAGAAATGGCTATTTCCTACTATTAAAACTCCAAACCTTGCTGTGCACGTAAAGCCCATCTTTTTAAAAAACATCTGGTTTTGCCGTACAGTCTCGTTGCAATGCTGAATTTACCAATTCCTTCCATAAACCCATCTAATGGGAACTTACCCTTGTTGATAAAAATATCTTTTAAAATCAATATTTTATTGTTATAAACCTTTTATTATTATTACTTTTATGCTTCCTTTTTTGCTCAAAGACATGTTTGAGGGGAAAAGAGAAAATACGAACTACATGAAACACATACCCATTAAATTTCTGCAGAAAAGCTGTAACAATTTTTTTTCAGATTCACAATCTCTATAACATCTTATAAGTAAGAGCATTAACTGCTGAATTAGCCATGGTAGCTCTGATTTTCTATATATTCCTCTTTGTGAGCATGAAAAAAAAAAATTAACCATATTTTAGAGCTGAGAAGATACAGGGGAAAAAAAAAAATTACTTGTGCATTCCGATGGAGCGGGGGCTGGGAGATGGCAGTGATGTCTCTGGAGTCCCCATCTCGATCTCTTTGTAGAGGGACACAGAGGCCGGCTCTCCAAGTTGATAGTCTTATATTAGATCATCAGGTCACTTTACCGGGTAATTATCAACTTGTTGCAGTGCTGGGAGAGCTGGGAAGAGCGAGTGATTCCCCATCGCCTCATTACCGGCGATCCCTGGAGCGGCTGCGGGGAGAGGCGGCTGCGAGGCAGCTCTGGGCCGCTGCTGCAGCACATCCTCTGCTCTCCGAGCTGAAAACACGGCAGGGAGGGAAATCTGTGTGAATGATCAAATGCCATGTGAATTTGATAGTCGTGGCCCAGGTTTGACCTCTGGAAGTTACCTTGTTTTGAGGGACCTCGCGGGGTTTGATCCTCAGGGTACCGCACAACTGTTGCGACCTCTCGCCCTTCCTGTTGTAAGGGACTTTAAATCAGAAATAAACAGAGGTGAAGCTGAGGGGCTGGTGAGAGCTGTTTAGACTGAAGCATTTAGCATGAATCCTGGGGCATTTTAGGTTTCCTGTTGAATACAGCCTTGGCATCCCATCCATACAGTCTCTGCCATGAGAGCAGTCCATTTTTCAGTCGTCTGTATGGCTTTCCTCCATCTCCTTCAGACAAAAGTGGTGTTCTGGGTACACAGCACTTGGAAAAACAGGCTAGGAAGTTTTATGTAAAGCAAAACAAAAGGAAATTTTGGGGTTTAAAAGTGGGGTTTAAAATGATTGTCAGCTTTAAAAGCTTTTTTTTAAAAGCAATAATAAAAAATTAACAATTTTTTAATAGCAAAAGTTTACCAGAGTATGATACCCCTCCCCAGGAGTAGTTCTGTTCCTTGCCTCTATGTCTGTTTAGCAGCTATGCGTTTCTTTATTGTAGAGCAAAACAATTGCCTTCAAGTGTCCATATTCCATTAAGCATATGGAAAAGTATTCAGCCCTTTGTTTTCTGCAGAATGAATTTATTTGTCACATAAGTATTAATTTAGACTAGTCATGGACCATTAGTGCTTGGTAATTGTCCACATTTTTCTGGGGTTTATTTAACTGATGGAGATTATTTCAGAAATGTGCAACTTCTTTAACTGTTACATTCATTGCTGAGTGCCCCTTGCAGAGGATGCAGGCTCACAGCAGTGGCAAGATGTTGCCTCATCTCTGTCACGCAAGATTTTGGGATTGCTGATGCATGTCCACTGAGAGAGAGCAGGAAAAAGTCACCCCAAGGCCCTTTTCATAGCTGCCAACACTGGTTTTGCCAGTTCCTGAGGTTTTGCCTTCCCAGGAGCCCAGCCCAATTCCTCACAGAGAATGCTGCTCCTCTGCTATGGGACCACAAGCTTCTTTCTCAGCACTGCATCCAGCAGCAGCATCAAAGACAAGCACCTGCCAGGCTCCAAGGCACACAAAGGAGAATGGTGCTCTGCCTCACTGAAAACCATGGGCTGAGGTTTCCTTGCCTTGGTTTTCAAAGGAAACTGCCACCTCCTTCCCCCAGACTTTGGGATGAGACTGCAGAGCTTCAGATGAGCTGTCACTCCTTTCAGCAAAACCCAAGAGGCAAGAAAATTAAGCAGATCTCTTTTCCCCAGTGAAGGACAGTTACAGAGTGACCAGCTCCTGGGAAACCACCAAAAGTCTCCCAGTGTCCCACAGGCAGTGTGTATCATGTCTCAGATGCTAGTATCTCAATCTCACCTTTCACTGATTGTGTTTCTCTGCTGTCAAGTGTTACCACTGCCCCACAGTTCTGCTCCACAGGTGGCTGAAGACTGGTAAATTGTGCCAGGATTTCTGCTCTCCCATAGGGGTCATCCACTGCGCTGGTAAAGACTGCTCTGTAAAGCCTTTAGTAGCTTGTATGCCCCCAGCACCACCACAAGGCCCTGCAGCTCTTAGGTGGCATCAGGTGATGTCTCCCTCTGTTAAAGAGCAGCAAAGGAAAAGCCTCTCCTGGGTGGGGGAGGAAATGAATCCAGGCTCACGTGCTTCGTCAGAGATGCAAATTGCTCTGCAAATCCTGAGCATTAATTATAGAGCCTGGGCTTCTTGATGGAGCCACAGGGAAAACAGGCCCCTCGCTCACATTAAATTTAATGGTGTTTGGACACCAAATTCCCTTAGCCTATTTGAAAACCAGAATCCCACTTTCTCCAGATACATATGTGGTCAGGTGAAATCCCTCATCCCACTGCAGACGGCAACATTTTTACAGTATTTTGTTCAGCAAAGCCAGGAGCTCTCCCTCAGGTGGTGAGGTGTTTTCCTCATGCTGTCTGTGTGATCCAGGCAATAAATGGGGAGTGATGTGGCTAGCAGAGGTCTGGACAGAGAGCTCTATGGACAGGCTGAAGAACACAGCTCTGGCACCATGCATGGGCTGGTTCACCACACAAGCTGAAGGATGTCCCACTGCAGGGTCTGGGGCATGGGCATGGAGAGCCCTGCACGCCCTGGATGTGAGCTGGACATGGGGACAGAGCTGCCTTGCCCCTGCACTGCTTCATCTCTCATCCACTGCCTCTAAAGAGCAGGATGTGATGGTCTCCTCTGCAAGGAGCAGACCTGTGAGGATACAGCTGCCTCTCACTGGGTAGTTTAGTGCCAATGCGATGGCTCAGTGTGGGATGAGATAAGAAACAATGCAGTTGGGAAAAAAGCGGGGAAAAAAATCAAACCTTTGGGGAGTTAGGAGCAGAGGATGCCCCTGGCTGTGTGAGTTGTTCCTGGGAGGCAGCTCCTGGAAGCCACATTATTTTGCAACATGCTGCACTGTGGGATGTTATTTTGCTAGAATTGTCGATGTACAACAGTGAGCGGTGATCTCTGCCTGGGAGGGCTCACAGGAGCCAGATCTTGATGGGAGTATGGCTGTCCTAGTCCACAGATGGACCAGTGAGCAAGGACAGGCTTTAAGCAGAGCCATAAGGAGCTGCCTACTCTCCAGCCCAGTCTTTGTGCACAGGGCCAACCTCATGCTCAAACACCAGCTGCGTTTCCAGCTGCATGCATTTTGGGGAAATTCTTGATCTTTTTCCCAGTGTTACCTCTTTGTTGAGGGTGGAGTTTTCCTATTCTGAGGGACTCCAGCATTTCTGCCTAATTTAGCACAGAGAAAATGAACAGCAAACCCTTCATATTGTTATACGCATTTTAGATGTCGGCCTCACAGTTTGATCAGCAGAGGCTCCAAAGGCTCGTAAACCTGGTAATACATAGTTCCAGGACTGCATCAAAGAAGTTCACAACCCTTTTGGGAGAAGCTGTGAGTACTGATGAAAGAGGGAACTTATTGTATATGTAAGAAAACCTCTTTCATGGCTTATGTATTAAGGCAGGCTCTGTGGCCCAGGGAAGATTGGGGCTGCTTTTAATTTACATCGCCCCTCACTTATATTAAGTCTTCGTCAGAAGAAAAATTAGTCAGATGTTTTCTTAATGACATCATTTTTTTTAATCCTGTTTCATTTTTTCCAGATGAGGCGGTGGAGATTATTAGAAATGAATTGAAACTAAATCTGGAACAGAGACTTTGATTCACTTCTCCCTCCTCCCCGGTAGAAATAAATTGGTCGGCTCCGTGCTCGGATGCCTTTATTAGCAGCCTCGACAGAAACCAGCCCCAGCGGCCTCGGTGCAGCTTCCTGAGCTCGCCGCCGCCGCGGCTGACGTCATGGCGAGAGGCACCGGGGAGTGACTTTGGTCACCCCATAATTTTGGTAATGGAAGGCCATGGCAACACAGGTGGGGAGGTTATGAGGTCTGAAATAGCCATGCCATCATCAGTTTGTCTTTCAGTGTCATGAAAGAAAACAGGGTTGATGCTGGTGGGTGTTTCTCTGGCAAAACCCTGGCCTGGGTCTGATGAGCCACCTGTTTTGGTGGCTGTGCATCTCCACAAAGCCTTTATGTGTGACAGGTTTTCACTGCCTGGTATTTCACACCACTGAGCCACAGAGTGCATTGCTACAGGAAAGTACTTTGAACTATAAATATTTCAGAAGGCATTTAATTTACTACCCATCAGCAGAAAGTGTTCAAAAAGCCACAAGGTTTACTAATTTATCAGAAAGACAGAGAAACACATAGAAGATCAAACAAAGACAAACATGCTTGTTAAATTGCTGAATAAGTCTGCAAAGCTTATATTACATTTCTGTGTGGTTTTGTTGATATGCAGTATTACAAATAAATTAAAATGCACCTGAACTGTTGATAAGACAGGGTGGGACTGAGATCCTGAGGTGCTGGTGGCATGTTGAAACTGCTCAGACCATCGTGTTTGTGGTTGTCTGTGCATGGAGAGACAAATCTTAGATGAACTCACTAATGGCATATTTGGATAGTCTTAGTGGAGGGCCTTTGTAAAACCCTCCCTTAGATCAGCCCACATCCCAGATCCCTGACCTCCAAATCCCTGTTGTCTTCTCTGCTCAGGGTGCAGCCCCATTGGGTGCACATCCATCTCCCTCAGCTTTGCCAGAGCACCCAGTCAGGGATAAATGCTGTCCCTGCTGTGACCTGTATGTCAACACCAGCTCTGCTTCCAGCAGTCTGTGAGTACAGAGAGAGCTAATACAAAGCAGATTTTTCTCTTTTGTTTTGCCTAATGACAGCTCTGCCTCCTTTGGTGTCTAGGTCAGATTTTTTGCTTCTCAGGTCAGGGTGTGTAACTTTTTCTCCTTTGCACCCTCTGTGGTTTGTCTAAGAGGCAGGAGGGTACAGTAGGGCACGTGTCTGGGAGAAGTCTGCAGACTTTCTCTTCCATCCTTGTTCACCCTTCAAAAAAACTGCTTAAGCACTAAAGCATGCATGTGACGTTTTTTTGTTACCTGCTGAATCCCTCAGTATTTACTGACTTTATTCTCAGGTAGCACTTGGCCTGGGGAAGATCTGAGGGATTTGAGAGAGGCGGCCCCCAGAAAGCATGCAGTAAAACCTCTCATGAACTTTTGCCCTCTGAACCGTACCACCGACCTGTCAAGGAGGTTTGTGCTGGCCATGATGGACGCAGGAGGTGGGGCTGCTGCACCAGCACAAGCCAAGCCATGCATGCTGGGCTGAGCAAAGCACAGCCCAACATCACATAAGTTCTCCTTGCTGCATTTCCATCCTTGCACAGACTGCCCTGTCTAGGGCTTTCTGCACATGCCAGGACTAAACAGCTGGATATCCAGGGGCAGCAAGGAGCTTGTACACCCCAGGTTTGCCTCAAATATCGTTGTGTGGCCAGCCTCACTGTGCAAGGAGATGGGGTGGGATCTCTAGAGCAGAGTGTGTTCCATGCCTCCTCTATGTGCAGGCACTGCCTAAAGCAGCTCATGCCCCTTTCCACAGCAGCCCAGTTGGGGTGAGCCGCCTTGCACAAACACATATTTAGTGCGGTACTGGTGCATGTCCACAGGAAACTTGGGAACTTCAGACTCTGTGTATGCCAAGAAGAGAGGATTGTCCCACGATGTGCTTGAACTCCTCTCTTGTGGGTGAAGGTGGTGGGGCAGGACAGAGAGGGGTGGCAAGCAGTTGTGCCTGCTCTGGGTGTCTGTGAGTGACAGCATGTCTCTGTTTTCCTCCCCAGGCCTCCTCCTCTGAGCGGCAGCCCTGTCATCTCCGACATCTCCCTCATCCGCCTGTCTCCACACCCTGCCGGGCCCAGTGAGTCTCCCTTCAGCCCCCCTCACCCCTACGTGGCACCCCACATGGAGCACTACCTCCGCTCTGTGCACAGCAGCCCCACGCTCTCCGTCATCTCTGCTGCCAGGGGCCTCAGCCCTGCCGACGGTAAGACACTGCTACTGGTACTGCAGCAATTTTGTAGCTCACCAGGACTGAAATTCCCTAAAACCCGGGGATTTACAGCTGCAAAGACTCCGCAGCTGCTCTCTGAAGTGGGAGAGCTGTCTCTTTTTCTTTTTGTTGGTTTTTTTTTCCCCCTTTAACTACACATTTGTTTTGCATCATCGCACTGAGAAAGCAGAGCGTGAGAATAGCTATTACTGCTGGATCATATTATAAATATTTTGTTTAAAGTACGTTCCTTTCTGCAGCGCTCTCTTTCTCTCTTAGGAGCTTCCCTGTTCTTATGTCTCTGGGACCCAGCTTTCCCCAGAGAGGGTCACAGTTGTTCTGGCTGCCTGGCCTGGCTGAGACTGATGTTACAGAGGAGACAAGGCCAGCTGGGTTATCCCCTGTTGGCTTTGTGTCTGGGGTCAGCGTGGCTGCTGAGTGAAGGCGAGGGGCCATACTTTCTTCCTCCTTACTCCTGAGCTGCTCTGCAGCAACCCTCAGGGAAGGCAAGGATGTGTGGGGAGTTGGTGCTGGGTGCAGGCAGAGGTGATCATGTTCTCTGAGCCCTATCAGACCCCATGCTGGGGAGCTGGGGACAAAGACATCCAGCAGGGAAAGGGGAAAATGCACAACACTGCTTTCACTTGGCAAGGTGTAAGTCATACCTTACTTCGTCAGAAGAGCTTCACTACACAGTTGCAGGTGGCTGGCTCAGTGCCCAGGGAATAGCTGGGGACCTGGTCTCTGCATGCCCAGTGAATCCCAACATCCCTCAGCTCCCAAGCTGCTGCAGGGGCCAGCAGCCCTTCAGCGCTGCAAAGCAAAGTGCACCAGAGAGCAACAAGGCCCCTGGATTAGTGTCTGGCAGCATAAAACTGTCTTGTATAGCTAAAACAACATCACTATAGTGATGGGGACATGCATATGTCTTCTTCTTCCCTCCCCTTGAAACGTCATTCAAACTCTCAGGCACCCGCCAGAGAGAGTCTGATGGCTTGTGTGTGTTTGTGTGTGTTCTGCCCTGTCCTCTCCTTCCAAAACCAGTTTCATTGTTTGCTGTGGAAGAAAGGCATTGCGTTTTGGGTTGCTTTTCTTTTCCTCCTTTTTTTTCTTTTTTTTTTTCCCCCTTGTTTAAGGTGGTGGTAAATAAGTTAATGGGGCAAGCGGGTGGGGAGGCAGGTTTGAAAAATTACAGCTGGGAGAAAGTGATTGTAATTGGCTTTGGCAGCCAAAATGGTTTTATGCTGCCAGACACTAAACCTAGTTCTATGCATTAGACCTTGGCTTTAATTTCCTCACGCTGCTATCGGGAACTGGGCTGCATTTGTCTTTCCTTCCTAATAGGCAGGGATGTTAATGCTGACAGGGTTACTGCTGTCGGCAGCCTGGGCCCTCTCCCCGCCTCCCAGGGGTGCTGGCCACGTCCAAACGGGAGGATTATTAGAAGGGGGAACGAGAGATTGTTTATAAATTTGCGGAAATGGAGGAATGCAGAGGCCCCAGCCTGGTCTCCTTTGTCCACAGAAGCACGCCCAAGCGCACGTCACGCGCGGAGCCGTGCGGCTGGGGCTGCCGGGGGGCGCGGGGGGAGCCGGGGCCGCCAGCGCCAGCTCCAGGGTCTAACACTGCACTGGGAACCTTCTCCCCATGTTTCTCTCCTCGCCCGCGGCTCCAACAGTGGCTCATGAGCACCTGAAGGAACGAGGCCTCTTCGGGCTGCCCCCACCACCGCCGGGAGCCAACCCTGCTGACTACTACCACCAAATGACGCTGATGGCCGGCCACCCAAACCCCTATGGGGACCTCCTCATGCAGGGCGGGGGAGCAGCCAGCACAGCCCACCTCCACGATTACCTCAGCCCTGTCGATGGTGAGTAGCAGCTTGGGTTTTTCCTGGCATGGCTGAAATTTTGGGTTAGATGGATGAGACTGCCCTCCAGGTGGAGGTTGCTGAATGTGGTCACTCTGCCCTGCTGGAACCTTTGGGTGCCGCACTATAATTTTTGGCTTAAAAGGTCACCTCCTTCCATAGATATAAAATATACGTAAACTAAAATAGGTACACCCTGCTCTCTTAGGGAGGATGGCATGGCTGCAGCATGGGTAGGAGATGGGCTGGTCCAGCAAGCTGGGCATCGCTGCTGTCCTGCTGCATTGACCATGGGTGACCGGAGCGTGCCTGGGGACAAGCTGCATCTCTAGCTCCCCATCCCACCGTGTGTTTTGCCTGCTTGGTGTCTGGGTTGAAGTTGGGCCATGTGCATGCAAAGCTGTGCTAGGCACAGTGGACATCTCATCTTGGTTAGGACCTCTCAGGTCCACAAGGAGAGAAAACTGAACCTGAACGGGGAGACACAGTGGAAAGAATAAAATAGTATGTTGAGCAAGGAAATTTTAAAAAGCAGGAATGTGGTATTTGTGATAGCATTGTGTGTTGTAAACTCAGAAAACTCTATCTCCTTGCTACATGAAGAAGAAATAGAGTCATGTTAGGCACTGTAGTGCTGAGTCACCCCTGTGGCCTGACTGCTGCCCTGGGAAGAGTCTGTCTGGAAGCATATATGAGGTCCAAATGATTTTTAGAGCTGTTAGAAATGTCTTTCCTTTCACTTCATGCTACATCTTGCAAGAGCTGGGTTGTACAGATATTACAGAGGGCAGTTTGAGGATTATTTCTGCTGCAAGAAGGAGAAATCTCAGCTCAACTTTCAGATTCAGCGTCTGTTTCCTGGGATGTCTTCGGATTTGCCTGTGGACCATTACAATTTTTGGAGTGGAGATCTGCATCATTTCATTACCGCTTCAAAGTTTCTGTTGTTGAGCTTTTAAGATGAAAGACTTTGTGGTCTTTCTGCTTCATAAAGTGACTGGTTTAGAATGATAAAAGCTGTTCTGGCTTTTCAGTGATGGGAGTTTACAGATACTTCTAATGGAAAAACAGTTTCTCATCTGTGGCTGCTGTGGAAGTTTTACCTGAACAGTCATTTTGTGCTGCCAGTACCTAGATTAATTTGGAACCTGGATCCCAGTCAGAGAGAGCACAAGCTCCTTGGTACTATCCTGCCCTCTAACACCCAAAATATATCTCAGGCTTCACTGCTGCAAAGCAGCTGGTCAGTAAGACTGCTCTGTATTCTCTCCCAAGGGTTAATGCCTGTGGTTATAGCAGATGGGTGCAAAGGAGCCCTGCCAAGTTCTCCTTGGGCTCATGAACAAGACTCCTTCCTCCTTGCCTCCTTATTAGTCCATCTCTGACCAGCAGTGCCTCACTGAAGTGCCAGATAAACAACCAGTGAGGGAAGCAAACACAACTGTTTTCATGGTGGTACAGGCTGGCTCCCAGCACACCGAGATGCTCATCCTCTGGTTTGCTGAAGATCAATCTTTATCTGAGGTACTGAGATACTCCCCTTGGCAGAAGACTCTCATATTGTTTGCCTTCTCCTGAAAACAGCTCTACGGTGAATCATGTATCAAAGGTCTCAGTTTCCTGCAGCCAAGCTCATAACCATGATTCACTGCAGAGCCAGGGCTCACCAAGAATTTATTATGATCTTTTGGAAAAGTTTTGTTGGTGATTAACTGGAAAGCCTTTTCTGGGCCTTCACGTGGGTTCTGTGTGAGATGGAAGCTTTAAAACATTATGAGAATGTGGCACTGCTTTTTAAGAATGTGTAAAGGAGCACCAGTCCAGTACAGTCCATGTGCCTGGGTTTATCCATCACCCAGAGAAAAGAGAGAATTGTACATTATTAAAGCAGAGAGTAAAATGGATGGCTCTGAAATGCTCGATGAAGGGACAGTGTCTCCTTCTCTTTTTAGAAAGTTATTTCAAAAATTTAAATCAGCAGGGCCTAAGTAAATAGTTGAACAGATAATTTAATAAAGCATCCTCTTATGGTGTTTTTCTGAGACAAGAATATCAGTAGCATGCATAAACCCCCAGTGAGTCACCACCTCGCTGCATCTGTCATTCAGAGAGCCTTTTTCTTCCCAGCCGGGAACATAGAAACTTTACAAGAATTTGTTTGCTGAAAATGCAGGTAGCTCTTGTTAAACCACATGCAGCACCATCATTCATCTGTGATAACACTGGCACCTGCAAAAGGAAAAGCAGGAGATAAGCATATATTAAATCTGGCCTATTCAGAGTCACATCACTTCCAAACATCTGCAGGTTGGTCCATGGGAGCTGTGGACACTGGCTATGGGGGTTCTTCCACAGACACATACCTGCACCTTTCTGGTTCCTGTAATTGCATTTCTCAGAGAATTTCTCAGTGCCTTCATGTTTGTTCTCAGAATTTTTCACTCCATCACATGTCTAAGGTCAGGAAAAGTAATAGGATATGAATGTTAGCTGGAGTTTGTTGGTGCCAACCCTGTGCCAGGTCTGCTGAGTGTTCACATGGTGGCTGCGCTGGGCTGCCCAGAGCTGCATCTCTGCTGGGTTTTCAGTGTACAGCTAGAAGTTAAAACAGTGACCAGATTTAAGTTTTACGTACAAGATTGCTGTGGTGTTCAGGCCAGTCCCAGTGGAGACTAAACAACCATTCAGTTGCTTCTCCTGTTCCATTTCCTCATCCAAACAGGGACTCAAAATCCAAGACTCGAATTTGAATCCAGGCTTAATCCCATTTTCTGGAAAGCTTATACTTTCAAATCAAAAGTTAATCACTTTCCAATGTCACAGCATTGCTGATGGGATACATTTGAGACTCTATCTACAGGTTCTATTCACCAGACCAAAGCAATCTTTTGCATTTCTTTTTTAAAAGAAGTGCTTCATGGTGGATTATTCCAGGTGATGGAGTGGTTGTGCAAGAGCATCCCTGAGGCAGGAAAGACTGGTGGGAAACAGAATGACCCTGGAGATGGCTACCACTTTCATGTTTAGTACTTCCAGCTGCTTTTTTCCCTAGGCACAGGGCTTCCTGTGACTACCCTCAGCCCTTCAGGAGGAGACATTTTCTCTCAAGAGGAGTCCATCCACACTGACTTGATGCTGCTACTGTTATAGACCTGTACACCAGCAGATCTCAAAGTGCAGCACAAGCAAAGCCATTTCATCACTGGAGACCACAAAGAAAAAGGAGACCAGTGAGTGGAGTAGTGGCAGCTTTAGGAGCAAGATCCAGATCTTTGGAATAATGCCAGGGTGGAAATTAGAGATCATCTTTAGGTTCATTACTTTGCAGAGCTTTTAGAGTGTGATTGGGTTGTGCATGCTGAGTAAGGGAATGGGAAAAAACATCTTGAGCATAAGTTAGGTCCAAGGTAGTCCCTCATGTCAGGAAGGCTGTATAGATGTGTTTGTGCAACAGTTGCCAATAGCAGGGATGATCCAGCAGTGCTGTCCATTTTGTCCAGTTTTGGAGCTAGAGGGGGGATCCCTACCCTGTGTTTTGCTGCCTGGTGCCACAAATGGTGTCACAAATGTCTTGATTCACAATCAGCAGTTTAAGTGGTAAAAGGCTTTGTTCAGTGCAGCATGGCCAGCAGCTGGCACACTTGCCTGGGATGTGGGCAAATCACAAAGCAGGACTTTATTTCCCCAAATCAAACAATGATTCAGCTTCACCAGCCTCTTTCAGTCAGTGTTGCTGGAGCCTTTCTCCTTGAAGGAAATTATTTAATAGCCAGCAGGGTTAGGAGCAGGGCTGGCAGTGCAGCTGGGTGGTGACTGCAGTCTGCAGGCGTGTGGCTGGGAGAGGTGAGCTCGGGACTGTCTCCAGCAGGAGAGAGCAACTGTGGAGCAACTGCTCCATCAGGACAAAAGCAGAGAGCCAAGCCTCATGGGGACCTAGGAAGGAAGTGCTTCCCCTGGGGCTGGAGGGGCAGCAACCCTGGTTTGCAGGCTGGATGTGCTGGATCACAGATGACTTCCCAACCAAGCCAGCTGTTGGCTACTCTGGGCAGACGGCGCGCCCTGTAGTCGCTTCCTTAAAAACTCTCAAAGACCTATTTTTTTTTTGTTGTTTTCTTTGTCCCAGCACAGAATGGAAACTTGCTGAAATCTCAGAAAAGGTTCAGAGAATGGGAAACAATTTCCCACCCATTTCTAGCCAGCAGTGCTGTTTTCCTCCCCAGAAAAATATGTGCAGAAGAGAGAAAAAGTCCCAGAGCACCCCATAAGTGCTGTGTCTGGAATCCTGCTGCACTCTGGTTTCTAAAGAATTCAATTTACATATGCAAGTTGGGTCGACTAAACAGTTACCTTGTGGATTGGGAGTAGAAGAATGCAGTCTTGTCTTTCAGCTAGGATTTGAGGGAAGCATTAGTATTCCTTGAACTGCAAAGTTGATCGGCCTATGGAGAGAAGAAAGAAGGGTCCCAGGGCAGTGTGTGGTGCCAGAACAAATGTCCAGCATCTGCTGCAGACTGAAAAAGAGGTGTGTTGCCTCTGCAGAAGGAGAGAGGGAACTAAGGAACTGGTTACACAAAGAGCGTTTGTAGTTTATTGCCGCTTATCAGTTATGGGACCATCCTGTGTTTTTATGGGGCCCTTGGTTTTAATTTGATGATGGGAGTGGGGGGAGATATTTCTTTACACTTTGGATGGAGTTTTGTGAATGGTGAGGAAAGGGGACCATTTTGATAACACAGTATTTATCCTGGGGCTTGGCCAGGGGATGGAGGGGAAGCAGTGGCTCTGGCCAGGTTTCAGTGAGGCGGGAGGGCGGCGGGCAGGGTGTGAGCCATCTGCAGCCCATGTGCCTTACAGGCTTGTCTGTTAGGGAGCTGATACCCCTGATGATCCTGTGCTGTTGCGAGCATAGAAACATATTTGTCTGTAAAGATTTCCTTATCCTGGAGGAGCCTTGAAGGAGCTCCCACTGAGTGCCTGGTGTTTCCTTTCAGGAGGGCTTTGCTGCCATTATTCCTAGTGTGACATGAGGTCTGAATTCTTGCTCCAGAAGTAAACATCTCTTGTAGAATCCCTCTGACAGCCCACGGCCACAGAAGTGGTCAGAGCAGGAACCTCTGCTCCCACCTCCCAGACGAGTTGGGATCTGATCCTGCCCTTGGGCACTGGGATCAGGCGCCAGAGTTGGTCCACAAGCTGCCACATGTAAGAGCTGATCATTTGGTCATCACTGTCCTGTTGCAGATTAAGCTAAATTTGGGAGAAGTATCCCAGTTTCTGAGCAACTTGTGGATATGATAATTCATAGGCACCACAGGAAATTGCCAAGGATACTCTTTCCTTCTAGCACAGAAATCTGGACTTTCCTCACAGCTCTAAGTCTGGGGAACTTCCCCCAACATATTTTCCAACCATCAAAAAATTCTTTAAACTAATCCTGTTCATTCTGGAAGGGGAGAGGAGAGAGGAGTGTTAGTGATAAATGTTCCCAAAGCTTTCCATCTGTGTGTCTGAAAAATGGAACCCGCCTTTAGTTCCTTCTCTGGGCACAGTCCCTGCTGAACAGTTGTGTGTGGCTTTTCTTTTTGAGCAACACTGGACCTCACGCAGCAGAGGACTTTGCTTATGTGCCCCAGTGGCCGTCAGTCAGCCCGTGTTGAACCCCTTGCTATGTACAGCCACACAAATGCTGACCACTGCTGCTGCCTGCTACCATTTAACATTCCTGCTCCATGTCCTCCGATCAGAAGATTCAGGTCAGGCAAACTATTATTTAGAACAATCCCAGTGTTGTTAATCTGCTTTTGGATAATAATTTTGAAAAGATTCTCTCTTCCTAAATGCACTGGTGAGCATTTCTTCATGGGCCTAAACTCCTTCTTCATTTCCCAGCCGATTCTCTTCCCAGGCACCTTGGACAGGCTGTCATTAAGAAGAGAGAATTGTTCATCCATAGCACGATTTTAGGTCACAGCTTTCTGTGGAGGCCTGCAAGACCTAAGAGGCTTTCGTGTAAAGCATGAGCCCAACCTATTGGATCTGCTATCAAACATTTCAGACAGCCCACAGTACCTGCAGGATCTAAATTAGAGTGGACACTAACACAATGCATATTACTGGTTTTGGGCTGGAGAATTCCCAAGAGAGCTTGATAATCTGACAGCTTTCCACAGAGTTTTACATGGGGAAAAAATGACATACCTGTGTGCAGCAGGGAGGAGTGCCCACATCGTCTGCACTGCTAAAACCCTGGTTCTGTTGGACATCAGGTCTTCTTCCCTCTGCAAATTAATGGGGACCAATGGCTGATCCAGCACTGTGAGCATAAATCATGTGAAGGAAGAGCGAGAAATGAGTACAAGGCTTTTCTTTCTATTTAGTAATTTATCAAGGGAAGTGGCACATTAATAAACAGATCTCCCTTGAGATGTGGGAGTAACAGAGATAAATATGACTGTCAAATCTGGCCTGCTTCCTTCTGTTAGAGAAGGAGGAGACTGTGGGAATGCAAATGCAGGAAACAATATCTATATCTGGAAATACACATATTATTTGTAGGACAGAAATCCTGACAATTCATCCGAGATGGGGCCCCATCGCACTTGGTGCAGTATGTACAGAATAAAATACAAGCCCTGTCTAAAGGAGCTCATTTAAATAGATGACACTGGGAAATAGGGACACAGAAAGAAGCAGCAACTTGCTCAAGGAGGTATGGCTGAAGAGGACTGGGAAGAGCACCCAGGTCCCTCCAGGTTGTGGTGCATGTATTGAATCAAGATTCCTTATGGCCAGAGGACCATTGTGATCTAGGCCCAAGCAACCTTCATGTTGTTTGGTCCAGGGCTCTGGCAGGACTCAGATTTCAGGAACCAGATGTGAAGTTTGGGAAATCTCCATTTCAGCCTTTTGGGCTAGGCTTTGCTGAGACGAGTTCAGTTGCACAAAGAATTGTTTGATCACACCAGCAGGACACATCTTACCTCTTTCTACATCCCAGTCAGCCTCTCACCTACCAGCACTGTCATCAGGACAGAACGTTCACGCTCTTAGAAAGTGCCAGGCTTGTATTTGGTGATACGCAGCCAAAATCGGTGCCTTCAACTTGCTAGAGGAAAATGTCTCATACTGCCTGTCTGGGCAGTTCAGTATTTTATTCACAGCATTTAATAGGATAAACCCATAGGATGCTTTCTGGGGAGACCACCACTGGACAAGTCAGGTAGTGATACGTTGCTGTGCTCATCAAGGAAAGGAGCTGGAGCAGCTGAGCCCTCCTGCACCCCTAGGTGGATGGCAGGGATTACCAGCCAGGACCCATTGCCAAGTGCTATATTTCACCCTTAGTTGTTTTTTGTTTTTTTTTTTAAATACATGATCCAAACACTTCTTGCTTTGGAGGGATGAGTCATTCCAGGCAGGGTTTGGATCTGGTACCCTAGCATTGAAGAAAGTTGTGATTTGATCCATCTGCAGCTCCCATCCATGCCACCCCAGAGATCTGCAGGTGGGTCGGGCCTGGGCAGAGTTTCCTTTGGGTGAAGTCAGTAGTTCCAGTTAGTGGTGCTGAAACACTGAGAGATGCCAAACTTTTACAGTATTAACCCATCATGTATTGCAGATCCATAAATGGGCCTGGCAGGGTTGGAAATTACTTCATGCCTGAATGATTGACAATTGCTAATAGGGTCCAGGCACTGGCAGGTCCCCTCAGAGGGGGAGAACTTGAACTTTGTGCCTGAGCTGCCAAATTGGTTTTCTTAAAACTCTTAATTTACTTTCAGGGTTTCTGGAGCCTCGCCTCCTTCATTAATTGGTTGGTCAGCATTGTGCTCATGCTCGTTTGGTTTCCGATCCCCCCGCACACAGGCACACACTCACCATTTGCAATGGTCACCCAGCTTGGATGTGCAGCTCCCCTGGCCTGCTCCTCCTGACACTGAGTCAACAGGCATGGCTGCACTCATGGAAACCTTGCTGGCCTTCTCCCTTTTAAGTTAATTTAGTGCCCATGAAAGGGGATTATGGACAGGATTCTGTATCCCCTGAGGACAGCAAAGCAAGCGGACATTCATGGTGCTGCCCGACCCCTGTGATTCAGCACCCAGAAGAGAGGAAACCTCCCATCAAAGGGCACTTGGTCCCTGCAGTGCTCCTGTGTCCTGAACATCCCACAGCAGTCATGAGTGCAGCAATTCTCAGCACTTCCAGCCTGCCTGCAGGAAGGGAGCAGCCCACAGGTCTTGTCTGACAAAGCCTCTCTTTCCTGCAGTGTCCCGGTTTTCGAGCCCGCGGGTGACTCCAAGATTAAGCCGGAAACGAGCCCTGTCTATCTCCCCGCTCTCTGATGCCAGCATTGATCTCCAGACAATGATCAGGACCTCCCCAAACTCTCTTGTGGCATATATCAACAACTCCAGAAGCAGCTCAGCAGCGAGTGGCTCCTACGGCCATTTATCTGCCGGGACAATCAGGTAAAGCTCTGGGATCAGCTCCATTCAGCTGAGGAAACACCCGCATGAAAGAAGGGATGATCCTCCTGCAAGGGAGAGCTTCCCTTCCTTGCAGCCTCTGCTTTTGTGCATCAGGGCTGTGTAGCATAGTAAATCAAAGCCCCCATCTAGTTTTGCATGTGGAAAGGTATTTTGTGGCATTTGGGGTGGGGTTTCTTTGGCTGGATTGGGGTTATTGGCTACCACGTTTCCAGTAATTACAGTATGATCATGCGTCCCTGCAAGCAGAAACAGATAATAAATTGGTCTTAAAAAATGCTCATTGTGAGCAGTTTGACTGGTTAAGAAACACTCTGATTTGAGAGATTGCCCCAAAGTACTCTCCAAATTACTGGCCCACATTCTTAAAAAAAATGTTGCCTGGGTGGATAGAAGAGCCTAATTCTAAAAGCATATTTAAACCAAATCTAAACCCTTGAGTAAAGTTTTGTTCAAATCTTCATTAAAAAGCACTTACATTAGCCAGCTGACTGTTGTCAATCCCTACTGTGATTGCTTCACCCAAGTTTCACAATGTTATTATTCTTTTTTTTTCTTAACTGTTAAAAATGTTAGATCTAATTAACACTGATGTTGCAAAGCAAAGGGTTACGAAGATTATGCATGCTTAAAACTTGTGGGGGAAAACAGAGATGTTTTTATTAATAAGTGTAGCATTAATTATGTAAGTTGCTTTATCCAGCAGCATAATTTAGAAATTGACTGTAAAATCAAACATAAGACTGGCATAAACAAATTGCAACTTCTTACCTGGTAATCGTATTTTTTCTAGCCTCTTTACCTGTTGTCATTAGCTGCACATACCTGTAGCATGTCAACTTATACTCAGATATTAAGAGTACTATCTGGTATTTTTGACAAATCAGTAGAGTCCAGGGACTGACCTAATGGTCAACTTTCAGCCTCCAAGGGAATAATCAACTAATAATAAAGAATTTTAACCCCTTCTCAGTGTTCTAAAAATATATCCTAAATGTCAGGATTTGTAAAATGGGTAACATATATAGCAGCATAACTGCCAGAAATTTGGTATGAAAAGACATTTTTGTTATTATTTTTACAGCATCTTAAAGGCAGGAATGAAATACTCTCTCCAAAAGCAAAATTGGTTATTAAGCGTGTTTCTAATTATGGCCCTATTCTCTGAACAGTCACACCTCAGGCAGTTTTTGTGGTGAAAATACCATGAGGGTAAAGGTTCAGGGCAGCCACTTCTTGAAGGTGGCAAATAATCAATTTTTGAGCTGTCTATGGTTTGTTTATCACACATCTAGAGTTACCACAGAGCATCTCCTGTGCTTCTCCCTCTCTGCCCAGTGGACTTGCTCCTGGGAGTTAACCCCTTTTTTCCAAAAGCAGAGTTTTGTTTTTACTGCTCCCCACTGCTGCATCCTGTCTTGGACCTGTTGCCCCAGTTATTGCCCAAGCAGCCAGGGGGAGTGGTGTTCCTGGTCACTGCTGACCTAGATTGGAGATGAACCAGTGACCTACATAGGAAGGGTGACATGCTTCAGCAGTCCCCTGAGCCAGCACTCCCCTCACCTGAATGCAGAGTAAATTGCATGGTTTTGGACTATGTTAAGTGGATACTTATTCATCCTTGCTGTAATCTGTGCCAGGTGAGCCAGGTGATGCTTGTTTTTCATAACCAGGTTAGCATAACCCCAAAGTTGCAAGTTTGCAAAAGAGGTCTGCATGGGAAAACCCAGGAGCCTTAGGGGCTGCAAAGCCAGATTTACCGAAGTCTCATCCTCTTACTGAGGATCCTCCCTTATGAACTCCCAAGGGCTTTTGTTGGGTTTTTTTACATAGGAAGCAAGGAAATCATGATCAGTCTAATGCTTGGGTCAAAATGATTCACAAGTTTGCTGAGGCACATGCAAGTCAAATGATGACTTTGCAGTAAAGTAGGCAGTCAGGCTTATCGTCGCATTGAAGGTGTCTATCTGGGTATTGCAGCTTGGTTCCTGGAGTCTCCAAGAAGCCAAACTCGAATCAGTGACTGGCTAATATGATAAATATTGTTTAAAATAACTCCTCATCATTTCTATTTCTCCTGTTGCTGCAGTCCGGCATTCAGCTTCCCCCACCCGCTTAACCCCGTGACATACCAGCAGATCCTGACCCAGCAAAGAGGCCTGAGCTCAGCCTTTGGACACACTCCTCCCCTGATCCAGCCATCCCCAACCTTCCCCTCACGGCAGCACATGGCAGTCATCTCCGTGAACCCATCACCAGCACAGAGCAGCAGCAACAGCAACTGCATCTCTGACTCCAGCCAGGTAGGGACAGCCATCCTGCATGGCACATGTGGAAGTGGAGGCACCTTCTCCATGGGAAGTGAGCTTCCCTTCATGGTGGTTGTGGGAGTTCTAGCAATTCTCTTTTTTACTCACTGTGCCTTTATGTTGCTGTTCTTTTTCCTGGCAAGTGTTTCTGAATTAAGCACAGACAAATTTTGCACCCATCTCCCTTCCTTCCACCTACTGTTAGAGAAACCAAAGGCCTTGGTCCATCAAAGTATTGAACACAGTATGCAAGGTCATCCCAGGCAGGAAATTTCCTTGAACATGCTATATCCTGTGAAATTGAGGGACGTCAGTTGCTGTAGTGTTTTGCAAAATAAGCACCTGTGAACCAAGCTTCTTGTTGGGACCTTCACCAGTCCCTCCTTCCTTTTTTGTGCTATCTGAATCATGATGAAGGTCTTAATCTTTAATGTGTAAGTGCATCCTATGTAGGACCTCTTCACATTTTACTTGCTGTTCTTCTTTTTCAGTAGGTTTTCTCTCAATGTGTCCCTGCTGTCAGTTTTTACTGCTCAATTTTGCAAAACCAGGGGCCAGATTTTGAAAACTAGGAATGAGATCCCAACACCTTAAATGCATCCTTACAAATACCTGTGAGCACACAAGCACATATATGTGTGCATAAGCCCTCCGCATGCACTGGGTTAGTGAATATGCCTAGCACATGCTTAATCATTTTTCTTTTCCACTTACATTCCTTCCAAGTCTAAATTGCAGTTGCTTTTCTCCCCAAAGACTTATTTCACCATATGTCACACCCATTTCAAATCGTTGTTCTCGTATTATCATACTGAACTTTTCAGACTGGTTTATTGTTTTAGGGTTTCTCATGGCTGCTGCACTGCAAATTCTGTTTGTTATTGCAGGTTATTTGATTGATTGGTTTTGTTTTCTCCTTACAAAACTAGCTACCAAAATAATGTGGCTGGAAGGAGTTCTGCCTCTGTTTAAAAATTTGCAGGACCAATCTTGAGCAATTAGCAAGAGTATTTAAAATGTTAATGTTCTAATTTTATGCACATACAATGGGATGTTTTTTCTCCTGAAGTTGTTCTTATTTTTTAAGAGCTTAGCAAATTACACACACAGTCTTTCATGGACACAGCATGCCAGAGCCCTCACATATAACCAGAGACCCCTGCTTCCCCCAGGAATTCATTTTCTCAGCAAATCATTTTGTCACATTGAGAAATAAAACTGGCTTGGGTGGGGGTTGTATAAGGCTTTGATGGCTATGCCATGGACTGGATTGCTCTGAAACCGAGCAGCAGTGGCGAGGCCAAGCTCGCCAGTGAGCCTGAAGCTGAGGCTGCCCTTGATTCTTCCCTCTCTCCCATCCCCCTGCCTTGCACAAACCCACATGAGCTGGTTTTCATATGAACCCCAGGCCAACCCTGCTGTCCCCTGCCACTCCTGAAGCTCAACCTTGACTGATTTTAAAGTGAGTTTTCAGTGAGGAAGTGGGCCACTGTCTGTGTGTCATCCCAAACCCCAGTGCCATTTCTTGCCTGGTTTTCTTTCCTAGAGCAAGCAGAGCAGTGAGTCGGCCGTGAGCAGCACCGTCAATCCAGTAATTAACAAACGCAGCAAAGTCAAGACTGAAGTTGAGGGCTTGCCCCCAGTGTCCCCAAACACACAGGTAACCTCCCTCCTGTGAGCCATGTTGTGGGGTTGAGGCAGCGAGCTGCTGGGACTCATCTTTGGGAATGATCCTCTTGGCATCTTTTGTTGTAGCTGGGAGCAAGGCAGCAAAATCTGCCAGGCAGGCAGGTGTCTCTTGGAGCACAAAGCCCAGGAAGGGACGGGGCAGAGCTGCAGTGACTGAGTGAAGCATTCCATGGGTACTTGGGACTCAGCTTGCTGTTGCTGTGCTTGGATAAGGAAAAAAAGGAGAGAGCAAATATATCAAGTATAATAATGTAAAAATGATGTCTGAGTTTTCTGTGCTGCAAAGCAAGCAGCATTAGTGTCTCAGAGCAAACATAGATTATGAGGGAAACTTGCATGTAGGTAGAAAGCTTGCAAAAAAAGGACGACTTCTTGATTCAACAAGGAATTGCTCCTAGAAACATCCTTTACACTGGTGACACAACATTTGACACCAAGAAGGGCCCAGAGGCCTTTGCTTTCTTTCTGGAGCCCTGTGATTGCAAACTGCTTAATGGCTGACAGTATCCATCTGACCGTCCTTTATCACAACTGTAAACTATCAGGAGTGCTCTGGGCACTTCATTTTCATGAAATATTAAGCCATGTTATTGTCAAGCGAATGGAAGAGTTGATGACAAATTTCTCCTCCTGCCCTGGTTCAGGAGCAGGTCTCAGCATGATGCATGGGGACAGCAACGTGTGTAGTCATCAGGGGGCTGGTAAAATTGATGAAGATAGCATATCAGGGAAAGATAAACATGCTGTAGTCAGCACGATTAGGGCAAAGAGGCACCTCTCTGGAGCTTTGAGTTTAGGAGTGCATCCACACACTGCTGCAAAATCACACGCCCTGAAAAACCAATCTGGCCACTGCCTGGGCTAATAGGGCAATGTGTTTATTTCTTGCAGCAAATGAAAAAATATTCAAAAGCCATCAGTTGCTTTCTCAAAGCATGTGTTAGTGGAGGAGCTGTGGGACAGACAACGGCTGCCAGCCTCCGTGCGCTGCTCCATGCGAAGCCGTGTGCGCCCAGCTTGGGAGTGCTTGGAAAGCACCAGCCTGGCTCACCCCTGCTCCAGGGGTTTTATCCACTGGGTCTTAAAAACACTGAAATTGGCAGTGAATGGAGCAGTTTAAAGTAATGCAGTGAGATTTTATTAGAATAGCAAGGTGAAATTAGGGGTAGGAAAATGCACGCTGATCATCTAATAGTTCCTAATGAGGCAGTATGTGAAGTAATTCCCCAAGAGAAATGTAGGTTCCACATCTTGCAGTATTTCAGTATTGACTGGGAAATTACTAGAAGGTACCATGTAAAAGCCCGTTCTTGGCAAGGAGAACAGATTAAAAAACTGAGTATAGTGGGTGTATACTTTGGTCTAAGCAAGAAGAATTGATTAAATTTAGAAATTCCTTTTCTGCAGGACACTGTGCTGAAAGTTGTGTTACAGTCAGTTAGTAATTGACTGATCCACTTTTTGCTGACTGTGAAGTTCATCTATCCCCAAAAACGTGTGTGTTTTGTTTTGGAAATGCTGCATTTCAAACACCTCATATGAGTTGTGGTTTGGGTGTTTGCAATCCTTGGCAAGACAGTCTCTCCCATGATGGTTTGTGCTGTAAAAAATACAATCATACAAGATTTGTGGGACACAGTGAAGTACCAGGCACAAGGGACCTGAGTTACTGAACTTCTGCAGTGCCACAAGAGAGCTCCAGTACAGATTCAGACTAGCATTGAACTAGCTGGAAATAAAACAAGTTAATTCTTTTCAACAAATTAAATTGTTACAGTTCCATTTTTCCCACAGAAAGTATAAAAATTTGGGGAAAATAAGATTTTTATTAGAAAATTACAGTTGTCCAGGAACCGCACTTTGCACAGAGACAAGCATAAAAAAATTAGTGTTTAAAGCTAAACCAATAGGAATTTCAGGGAAAAAAAGCTGCTCTTTGAACTTTCTCAGACTTTTGCTCTGGGCTCTAGTATAGCTTGAATCTCCAGAAGTCTTTCTGTAAATTACTACAGTTTCCTGTCCCAAGAGCCACCTTGCAATATCTTTTTTTTTTTTAAATAAGAGCTAATTAAAACAAATCTCTTCTGTCTGAAGGTGTCCTGGAGGCAGGATGCTTTGTGCTAGGCAGCGGTAGTGTCTGGGAGGAAAGGGAATGAAGGGGGTCAAAACCTGCTGGGTTTTGTCTTGCTAGATTCCCAAGCCAATAGTGGGTGCTGATGGCCTTGTTTGTAGTGCAGGTATCTGATCCATGCAGAGTTGACAGTTGTCCTTACTCACATTTGTACTAATTATGTTGTATGTTACACTGTTGTGTAGTTGCCCATGCTTTAATCCTAGCAGCCATAACAAAAATCTTCTGTGCTTCATTTAGCACTGAGGATCTGGCTAGACAGAGAAGTTAAGGAGAGAGCTCGCAGTGTACCCAGCATAAAAGTAATTCATTAATGAGTCCACAGTCCCAGGAGCTCTCTTCTGCAACCTACTCTTCACTGGGTCTTGCTTGAGCTTTCCAAACTCCCCTCTCAGGAGAAGTGCTTTGAGACCTCATCACTTCATCCCTGTGGAGCAACCTGCAGGCATAAATCTTTGGGTTAGCTATCATTTTCTCATCTACTGAGAGATGCAGAAAACAGGAACCCCCTGCCCAGCCCATGTCAGGTGAGTGGGCTTTGGGCTCTGACTGCCCTGTGATTTCTTTATGCTCATGTTTCTCCACTCTGCCCAGATCAGTTGTGTTGCTCCAGCAAAGAACATAACATAACATAAAGGTCAGAAGCCAGCTCTTTCCTTTTTTCAGTTTTTCCTGGGACTGCCCCCAACCCAGCTGAATCCAGGCACTGCTTCATCAGTGGCTTTGGGGTGTTTCATATTTTGTCGTCAGCTCTGATCCACTTCTGCCAAAACCCTGTAGCTCCTTATTTCACAGTAATTGTGGATGTTATGTAGCCACAAAAAGCATGGTTTTGTGATCAGTTGATACTTGCCCTGTAATCTATGAGTGATGGAGGAATTCAGATGAAAGAAGTTCACCTTATACAATGCACCGTTATGTGTTGCAGGAGCATCTGACAGACCTGAAAGAAGATCTTGATAAGGATGAATGTAAACAGGAGCCTGAGGTTATTTATGAGACTAACTGCCACTGGGAAGGGTGCACAAAGGAATATGACACTCAGGAGCAGCTCGTCCATGTGAGTAATGGTTGGGAGGAAACCCCAGCGATAAATTTGGGTTTCTGTGCACTTGTCCTCATTTTTTATCACTAGCTGCTGTACAGCCAGAGCTCACCCTGGGAGCTACTAAAGGTGCAAATCAGAGATACGGTGTGTAAACACTGCCAAAGCAGGTCGCTGCTCCCCGAGGAGTTCAGCTGAAAGAAGGCTCTCATAGATTATGTGATATTGCTCCCTTCTCAGCTGCTGAGGCTGCACTTTCAGTCTCCCTTGTGCATGGCCCAATGACAGAAGGCTCAGTGCAGAAGACTGGATCAGAAAATGGGGAAAGGGGCTGAGCCCTTCTCTCTTCACTGGCCGTATTCACTGAGCCTTCCCACAGAGCTACACCAGCTATGGGTCAGGGATCATCCATGTTGTCCTCAGTCCTGGTCCAGGCTGGGAAAGTCTCTAATGCTGCTGTTAATGAGCTGTGCAGCTATATCACTTAGAGGCTGTTGACCTGCTCAGCTCATCCCTCCCACAGAAACAGAGCACTTTCAGACTTTGGAGATATGCTGCAGTGTCTGAAATACAGAAAGTGGGTTGATTTTCTAAATCTTGGGCAACAGGGCTTCCATAATCACAGTGATGTTCCCAAACCCATGTCAAAACTGCTCTCTGAAGGATCCCCAAACCAAGTCATTAATCAGATTTTCAGTTCTAATTAATTCCAAGAACCTTTTGTATGCTTTGCTTCCTCTGGGTATCTACCATTTGGTTTCCTTTGGCTTCTGGGGTCAACAAATTCCTCATTCTCAGGGAAGTGCCTGTGAAATCAGACATGATCTGTGCCTAAGCCCCATTTTGCTCCCAGCCCAACACCTCCCTAGTCCTTACTTTGGGTCTATGGTGCAAGTCCCATTTCTTTGAAGCCAGCCCATATCTGCTGGGAATTCACCAGCCCAGCAACCCTGATGCTTGCAGCAGAGTTTTGGATTAAACACATTTTTCCTCAGGAGCTGCTACCTTTTCCTTTTCCTTCAGCCTTTAGCTGCTTGTCTCAAACAGGCTCCCAGCTTGCCAGGGGCCACCCATGTGCAATTCACATGTAGCCCCCTTCCTGAGGGCTTGTGTTTGCTTTCACCATTTTTTATAGATCTTCATTTTGGATACATTTAGATGCCCCCAAATTGGCATCTGTCACCATTTGCCCGTGCTCTGCACACAAACATTGTGCAGAGGGACTACACTCTAAATTACAATTTTGGGCACATGTTTTTCTTCCAAGGCTAGTGCCTGCCTGCCTGTGCCAGAAGCCACTGGTTCAGTGCATCAAGTCCTTGAGTAGAGACAGATTTGGAAACGGTTTTCAAGGCCAATTGAGTGATCAGGTGCTTAATGGGTTGCACATTGCATAGTATGGGGCATTGCTTTTTTGGGGTTAAACCACAGCATGCCTGTCAGATGGGCTGGGCTCACATGTGTCCAGCAGTTTTTGTGTGTTTCCCTCTCAGATGTAAGAAAAACTAACTCTGCCCAGAGCAAAGTACAAAGCACCAGGCAGCTCAGCACAATTTCCAGAAAAAAACCCCAAAAATAAGCAAAGAAAAACATTTGATGAAATATCCCAAGATTTTCCTAAATTTGGAAGGTTACAAAAATTGAGTCTTCTGTACTGTGATTACTAGCAACATGGGGTTGTGGATTTGGGATGCCCAAAATACACATGCAAATGAAATACAGATGTTGTGGCCCAGCTTCTGAGAAGGTGCCATCTCACCATGCATGGAAAAACTATTTTGTGTGCAAAGTACCTGGGTGAGCAGGGTCTGTTCCCCATACACAGTGTGCTTGTGGGAGAAGTGCATGTCAACAGGGAGCAGCAGCAGTGATGACATATTTTTGCAAGCATTGCTGCTGCTCCCAACCTCAAAGGTCACACTCAGTTTGAGAGAAGCCCAAGCAAAGCCTTCAGCCAGGTAAGGGCTAAGGACTGTAACTGAAGTGGGGTGAGCTGTGCAACTCCTCCTACACCATGTGATGGGAAGCAGATGTTGCCTAGACAGGGAGTGAATAGTCCTGAATGGGGGCTACAGTTCCCTTTCTGTAAATGTTCTTCCTCTGGCTCAAACAAGACCAGAAGGGTAAGCCTGTGCTCTTCCACACTCCCAGCATTGCTGTGTGTAGTCTTGGTTGCAAGTTAGACTCCATCTTCCACACATTGCTGTGTGTAGTCTTGGTTGCAAGTTAGACTCCCACACAAGCAGAGCCTGGAGACGTGTCTCCCCAGGCTGGCCTGGACATGGTTTAGCATGTCCATGGGTCTCTGGAGAGGTTCATCAGATTTCCACCATCTGAGGCTAAAATCTCACACCAATGCCACATTGTAAAACCAGAACTGTAGGCAGCAGAACTCTAAACCCATACAAAACCTCTCCCAAACCAAGGCTTCCCCAGTTCTCCCAGCACACAGCTTTGGCTCTCAGTGTTTGTGTGTGGTGCCCAAGAGACCAGCTGAGCCCCACACACCTCCTCTTGTCTCTGGGTAGAGCTGGGACCCCAGGCAGCAGGACCTTGACCCCAGGATTGTTCTGCAGTACACAGAACACTGAGACTGAGTTCAGCTGGAGCTGTGAAGGCTGATGAATCTGTTGTAATGTACTTTTGTGTCCTCATGCTGCCTCACGGCCCCAAGAGAGTCTCATCCCTAGCTGCAACATGTGTGCCTGGCCTTGGCCTGGGGGACGAAGGCGGGGGCTGGAAAAGATCTCAGCACAAAAAAAGCCAAAACCCAAAACCAAAGTGGTTTATTTTAGGATTTCCTGTCAGTGAATGTCTTCTGAAAACACAGGAGCGAGGACAGGCATTATTTTTGGCAATGAGACCCCATTCAGAGAGACAAGGCCGCCGCGGGAGCGGCGCTGCCGACGGGCTGGCCCCTGGCTCTGTTTATTTTCAGCAGGGCTTCATCTGCCCTTCACTGGGAAAAAACAGCCCACTTCTCCCTACCAGGGTGGATGAAGGCACCATTCTGGGTCTGGCTTTTCAACACTCCAGCACAGAGTTTTGTGGGCCTGAGCAATTAGCAGTAAATGACCTCTCCCTGCTGCATAGCTCTTAGATGCTGTCATTTCCTGCCAGCCACCAGCTCTGGACGGCAGGTGGATGTCATCGGGCCAGCATATGGACTTAGATGCATAGGATCATTTAGGTTGGAAACAGCCTTTAAGATTATTGAATCCAATCAAGGCTTGTCTCCTGTCCATCATCCTCCAGCAGCATCCCAGGAAGGGGTCTCAGGTGTGTAAATGCAGCACAGGAGGGTTCAGCAGAAACAAAAATTACTCTGTCATCCCTGTCAAGAGTGGCATCAAGCAGCTGGGGGCACGCTGAGAGGGCTCCCTGCTCCCAGAAGCTCCCATTGCTTTTGCAAACCTCTAATTTTTAGCCTGCTTTGTACCCAGTGTGCTGGGTGCTGCACACTTTTCTCAGCAGGACACACCAGACCACAGTGCTGGGTCCACATCCCTGTGGTGTCACCTGTGCACCTGGCACCCAGGTACTGCAGTGCCTGACAAGCACTGGGGAGGGAACATCTGGCTTTTGGAGCACTGTGCATGATTCACTGGCATCAGCTCTTCAGGAGTGACCTGGTTTTCCTTTCTCTCCTACCAGCACATCAACAACGACCACATCCATGGAGAGAAGAAGGAGTTTGTGTGCCGCTGGCAGGACTGCACACGGGAGCAGAAGCCCTTCAAGGCCCAGTACATGTTGGTGGTGCACATGCGAAGGCACACGGGAGAGAAGCCACACAAGTGCACGGTGAGCTGGCAGGGGACATCTCACTTGGCAAGTGGGACACCAGGCTGGGGTGGTCACAGAAATGTGATGGCAGACATGGGCATGCCTTCAGGTAGGGCTCTAGCAGGCCAGCCACTGGCAGCAGCTCAGAGCCAGTCCAGCCCTCTGTGTCTGGGTTACAGCTACTTGCAGGTTAGACCCTGGGGACAAGAGGACAAGGAGTGTGGGTGAGGTGTTAGTGGGCAAAACTGCATTTCTTTGGGAAGAACTATTTCAGAACTACCACAGAGATCCAAAGCAACTCAGGACACATCACTTAAGGTGAAAATCCAGCCAATTTAGTTGCCTACATCCAAGAAAGAAATTCAGTAATGCCACACTGTGGGGAGTTGCCTAACCCTGGTTGTGTCTAACCTGGCATCACCCACTACAGCTGCTGGAAATGCAAGATTCCCTCACCCATGGACCAAAGCATACACGCATGTCTCTTTCTAGCCTGGGAATCTAGGCCAACACCTCCTGCCTCTGCTCTCTTAATCCAGAGGTGAGGATAAGCCATAGGTGCTTAAACCCCAAAGAAGTGCTCAGTCTCCAGACTTTCTGCATACCAGCAGCACTGTGTCTAGGGTTAAACATTGCCTGAGGAAGAGTATGGGGTACTGTTTTGTATCTCAGCCCTGTGGGTGCAGGCTCACTGACCACATGGGAGAGCTGGGCTCTCCTTCCCCTTAGCCTCAAGATACGAAATCCCATATGTGCCTTCACATTTGGAGCCTCTCACCACACTGCTTGCTGATGTGGGGCAGCCAAGGACGCCTGATGCAAGGCACAAGAGGGAAGCAAGGTTATGGAGTTCAGTGACTGTGGTCAGCTGTTGGGAGAGATGTTCACAATCTCCCTCCTCATCTCCTCCAGCCTTTATTCCTCTTTTCCTCCCTGTCTTTTGATATCCTCTGCTCTCTGCCTTCTCCTCCCGATGGCATTTCATAGCTCCTCTGCGATCAGCATTACACTGTTCCTCTCCCCAGAGTCTTGGGGATGAGTCTCTTCCTGCTCAGCAAATGTCTGAGCCCTCCTCCCATATATTCCTCCTCCTCTGCTCCATTAGCCAATTCCAGCCCTGCTAACTCCCTGGCTCTGCCCCAGCTCCTGCTTACAAATATTAGGATATGTATGATTTGCCTGCTGCATGACTCCTTTATCAATCTTCCAGCCTTGTGTTCATTTAATTTAGAGTATAAGCTCCCCCGGGGCACAGGGCCATGTCCTTTGTTTTAATCTTCTAAAGCACTTTGCCCAGTCTAGTGCTTTACCAATCTTCCTTAAAAGTATCAAGAAATATTGATTGTTGGTGTATACAAAGTGAGCACTGAGGGCAAGTCTAGCCTGCCCTTGTAGGCAGAGGGACTCAGGAGACAAATCCAGCAGTGGCTGAATCCTCTTTAGTGCTGTGGTGGAGCAGGAAAAAGACACTGCTGCACAATCCTGCCCTTTTCAAGCCTCAGCTTTGTCACACTGGGGCAATGGCAAGGCTGTGTTTGAGTCTCAAGTCATCCTCTGCCTCCTGGAGAACTGCAGGCCCTCCATGTGCAGTATGTTGCATGTCCCCAAACTGGAGGAACACCATTTTCCAGTTGTCTGGGATAATGGCAGTTCTGCAGACGGTGCCCTTCTGTGGCACAGCATTCCTTGTCCAAGTCTGGCAGTGATTGTTCAAAGCAACAATGGTTTCAGACAAGTAAGTTTGTGGTGTACATAAAGCTACAGATGAGCCCAATTGCAGCCTGGGATTTGGTCAAGGATTATTTCAACAGATGACAGCTAGAACTCCCACTGGCATAATCAAATCCACACGTAAGTGTGGGAACAACTGCTTTGAACATGCACAGCCTGCTTTGCTGAGAAGCTTTTATTTGAAAATGTGGCCTCAGAACTTTTGCTCTTAATAACTGCATTTTTGTGTTGGTATCCAGCAAAACTAGATTGGATGCATGAGTTGTCTCATGCTGAGTTCCCTTTGTTTTCCAGCAAGAGGAATGATGTATTTCAATAACTGTAGAGACTTGACTTGTAAAGGATTGTTGTACAGGGCAAGAGAAGAAAGAGATATACTGTGCTACCTCAGAGCTGTGGCATGTTCTGTGGGACAAATGGGCTAATGAAAGTTGTCTGAGGAAGAAAAACTGGATCCATCCCGCCCTGACAAAACTGTGGAAGGAATCAGCTCTTGCAGGATTCTCCTACTGGTCCTTGAAGAGATGTGAATAGCTCAAGAGCAGAACAAATCTGCCTTATGTCCACCATCCCTATGCTAGACCTTAAAGGGGATCTTAAGTAAGCCTTTGCCAACAAAAATGTTGCATGGGATCAACCTGTACCTACATGCTTCCTGGGTTTCATGGGCTGCATGTTTGCCTCCCTCCCTAGCAGTCCAGCAGTGCATGTGGAGCCCAAGGCAGCAGGTGCTGTTGCTATTGAATGCAGTGCCTGTGACCAGACCTTTGGATGTGTAGAACCACTCAGCTGCCCATGGAAAAATCAGACACAGAGCATGACCTGTCCTGCTGTGGCTCCAGTTTTTTCACTGGCCAAGACTCAAGCAGAGTAATGTAAAGTCTTGTCACAACTGGACTGAACTTGTAGACATGTTTAAGTGATGTGACTAGAATACAGCACATACATTACAGCAGCAGGGGCTGCTTGTTGAAATTTAAAGGGTGTATTTTTGTATAGGAAGTACAGCCTGGAATTTTCAATGCTCCCAGCTGAACAGGCAATGCAACATTTAGCTAGAATTTCCAAGGGAGCCTTGCATTTCTTAAAACCTCCCACTTGTTTTGTCAAAGAGCACTTTACAGACTCCTTGATTGGAGGTGAAACCCTCCCATGCTGAGATGGGGCAGGTGCAGGGAGAAGCCTCCAGCCCAGCCAGAATGGAGGGTGGCAGGACCTTAATCACCCAAAGCCTCATCATGTCTCCCAAGCTGCTCCTTCTCATTGTGTGGGCAGCTGGTTTCCTTCCAGGAGGAAGGTTCCTGGCCTGTTTCATCATCCAAAAATCCATCTGTCTTCAAGATTGAGAGTCTTGTTTTTTAAACTGGTAATGTCAGACAGCCTGACCACAGCATCCTCCAAGAGTAAACCCAAGCTGTAATTTGGGAAACTTTAAAGCTTGCTAGATTTCTGTTTGTGTGTTAGGGAACTGTCTGCTCTTTCCAGTGCCGGTGCTAGTGAAGTTGCAAGGCTGGTCAGACTGTGGAGAAGCTGTCAGTTCCCTAGGTGGGAAGGAGGGGGCCCCTGTTTCCGAGTGTTTTAGATGCAGAGGGGTGGCAGGAGGGGCTAAGAGAGCTCTGGGAGGAGTGGAGGGGTGTTTAGCTCTGCTGGAAAAAAAGAGTCACTTGTTGAAATGTCAGGTGGGTACCCAACAAGGAGTAGCACCTCAAATATGACTCACTTCTGAAACTCTCAGCCTGCCTAGGGAAGCAAATTCTCCCAACAAAGTGGATGTTGTTCCCTAAAACACAAGCCCTTTAAAAAGAAGAAAAAAAAAAGAAAGAATGAGAAACAGATTGGAAGGGTTTAGGCAGGGGGAAAATCAAATTTTTCTGGTTAATTAATCACTCCTCATGCGGTTTTTTTATTTTAGTTTGAGGGTTGTTCCAAAGCCTATTCCCGCCTGGAGAACTTAAAGACACACCTGAGATCCCACACTGGAGAAAAACCTTATGTCTGTGAACACGAAGGCTGCAATAAAGCCTTTTCCAATGCCTCGGACAGAGCCAAGCACCAGAACAGGACACATTCCAATGAGGTAAGCCTGGGCTCACCACAGCTCAACGGAGGGCTTTTTTTAAATTTTGCTGACAATAAACATACACTTTACACACTGGACGCATGTAAAAAGAAACTTACTGTAATGAGAGGTTTATCTTATTTTTTAATGGGATTTATTTTTGCTGGGGAGCCAGACCACATTAGCTTTATATTTATGAAAGCTGTGTTTGAAATCATAAACAGATGTTAAAGTATGCAAACTTTTTAATCGACTTTGGAAATGAAAACAAGCATTTTCCAAACATATAATTTTTAATAGCACAGATAGTATAGTACAGTTGTGCAAGTGGAGTTTAATATTACTGTGGAGCAGACTTGCAGTAATATAACAGCTACCCTGGATCCTGATGCTCAGGAAATAATAGTCCCTCCATCATTTGATGTACAATGATAGAGCACAATGCAATGCTTTGTTAACCTTGGATAATTAAGACCCACTATTAGTAGTTGGGGAGCAGAGGAAATTGCCTTTATTGTAACGCATGTGATGGTCTGTTGCAATCAACCACGGCCGACGATTGAAATTTATATTACCACTAATTAGCTGACAGGGGAAGAAAAACAACACTCTAAAGTTCTAATAGTGTTTTCAGCCATGAAGAATTCAGTCTGTAGCCTAATTTGCAACAGTTAAATATCGACCATTGGAGAATGGAACACAGTTGTCACGGTTGACAGCCTTTTGAAGCGATGCTGTGTCTACAAAGGGCTTGTTGGGAGTATTTTTATCTCTGGCCTAGTATCAGTCAGTGATAACCAAAGCTCTGTAGGTTTCAGAGATTCTGTTTGAGTCAGAATGAGGACTCAAAATCTAGAAACCTCTTCCAGGCCGAAATGATGCTGAGATGGACTAGTGAATAACTAGGATCCCAGGGTTGTTTGAACTGGGTTGGGTATGAACCCAAACGTCAGGATTGTTCTCTACTAGCAAGACAAAGGTTAAAATTAACCCATATCCACACTAAAACTGGATAGTTTGGAGATGTTTTAAGTCTACACCAACCTTGAGGCCAGGAGGGACTAAAAAGGTAGGTTGCAGCCTCTCATCTGCTCAGCATCCTGCATTCCCAGTAAGTGGTGTTTGACTACAGAATGTTTCTGTTAAAGCTTTTTCCCCAAAAGGTAGGCAATTATGATTTAATCTCACAATTTAGGTGTTGGAAATTGCTTGTTCTCCAGCCCTGGATGCTTTTTCTGCCTTCCTCCAGTGCTGGATCCATTGTCCCTTTCATCGTGGGATATTTCCACCTCTAATTTTGCAGTGTTAAGCCACTCTCCATGTTCTAAAACTGAAAAAATCAATCAGGCCACTGAAGATTTACATTTTTGCCACATTGTTTCCTGTCTTAAAGGAAATTTGCATCTCCCTTCGATTCCTAAGGATTCTCATGTGAATGGATCACGACTGCTGGTACAGCTCTCAGTGCTGGATACAGACTCACTCAGCCCAGTCTGTGCACACTGACAGTATGTGAGCAAATTTTTTGCCATAGATCACTTGAGCTCACATCCCTGGAGCTTTACCAGGAGCTTTGCTAGGCAGGGCAGTTTCCCATTTGAGCCAGCTAATGTCCCATGTGGAATTTTCATTTTGAATGTGTTAGTAAATGTAGTTTCTCCAATGGGTTCAGATTCATGAGTGTTCCAGATCAGGAGCTGCATTGGATGTGGGATGACTCCTTGCTTATCTGAGCAGAGCTTGAACACACTTGAAAGTCAGATCATTTGGGTTCCCCTTGTGCAAGAAGGTGAGGCTGTAGGGCAGGAGCATCCAGCTCCATGTCTCTTGTGGACCCTGATCTAAATATGCTGACACTTGGCACAAGCTGCTTTCAAACACCACAAATCAAAGACTCAGATAACAGATAGGGATTTTATGCTCTGCAATTGCTTCTCCTAAAGGACACCTACCCCTTCTCTGGTGTAGGAACAGTACAGCCACCAGTGGAGGATCTGTACCAGACCAGCTGGCCCTGCCAAGGAACTGTAAGGCACTGCCACTATCCAGACCATCTTACATGTTGCAGTCATGCTTATTCCTGAACTGCTGTTCAACCCTCCTTGATGCAGTACAGAAACACCCCAAGACTGTGGGAGATGTGTAGGCTGCATACAATGGCTCTCTGGGCCATATTTTTGACACCCTCTTTGTGAGGATCATATAACACAATCCTTTACACCAGCTGGTATCCCTCACAGCAAAGCTCCTCACACTGGGCAGCAGGCCCAGGCAAGGGTCCTGTGTCCAGCTGTGGCCATGACCACTGGCTTAGCAAACTGTACTGAGACCTTGGCTCACAAAACCACACAAATGCAAAGCAGAAGTTTGTGGCTGTGAGTATTTCCCATTATCCATTGGTAACTCTATTGTGGTTCCTAGCTACCTTCTAAATATTTTCCTCTGCTTGCAGTGTTTACTTGGAATACACCAGTTTCAGAGTTAGTCATCCAAGTCTCCTCTAAGGGGGAAGTTCCAGGTTCCCTGTGTTTGTCACTATCATTGTGTGACAGGACGTAGGTGTATGGTCCAAACATGCTGAAGTTCAAGGCTGGGATGTGTTACCACACTGACTTTGGTTTGATTGTTGAAGTGTCATACACACTACATTTTAAACTTTCAGTGACTGTTTGAATCCCTTCAGGGGATACCTTCAAAGTTACACCTGGAAAAAGGGCTTCCATCCTGTGACCACTCTCCAATGCATACACAGAGGAGTGCCTTGAGTTCATAGCCAGCCAAAGACTCAGAGTGACATTTTCAGCAACTCAAGCTGAACAAGGGTAAAACACATAAATCCTGTTCTGCTTTGTGTGGGGGGAGTTCTCCACTTCTCCCACCCTCAGGAGTATTATCCCATATGTGCATGAGTGTGGGAGGGAGGCATCTGAGACATCTAAACTCTTGACTTCACTAGGATGAAGATGTCACTAGATGTCAGAATCTGGATAACCCAGGGACAGATGAAGGCACACCAGTGAAACAGCAGTTGTGCCTAGCTCAGTTGCAAGGGCTATGGCCTGATGAAGAGGATGATTGAATCCCCCTAGGTGGAGTGTCTGCTGTCTAAGCAACAGTGATCATGTTACCCTTATTGCTGGGGTCTGAAAAATCAGAATGTTGAGCCTAAAGGATATTTATAAAAAAATCTTTGAGCTGTTCTTATACAGGATTTTTTCAGCACATGTTGTGGGGATTCTGTTCTTTGTAATAAGGCTTAATAGCAATAGTAGTATTTCTATAATGCTTGTCCAAAAGGTTGCATGGTATTTTTAAACAAACTATTTTAATTTTTGTGCTTTGGTTTACCCAGCTTTAAAATATATTTACCTCAGTGGGGTGTAACGTGGATTTAGCTGGTTTGAATGATGTGCCAAGATCAGTCAGGAAGTCAGGAAGCATGCTTTGGAATACATAACAGACTTTCAGTGTTTTTCATGTGATGATGCTGGCTTTCTGCAAAGAATATATACTCCTTTTTATTTTTTCACTTAAGTTCCTGGACAAAATTACAAAACAGATTTTTAAAAAAATTTAAGGAATGGTCATTTTGGGTAGCCTTCAAATAACATCTATCTGTTTTTTCTCATGGATCTATCCTATTGCATTGGTAGGAAAATACATAGAGTTGTTGTGGGACCAAAAGTGGAACTTGGGATGAATCCTGAGCTTCCAGTGCAGCAGCACCAGCTCAAACAACTGCAGTATTAATACAACTTAGGAATTGGAGACTCAGTAAAATAAAAATAGTTAAAAAAATAAAAGTATCTGTTGCCGATTTCTGTTTTCAGAAGCATGGCTTCAGCCTTGTTTTCCTGTGGCAATCAATGATTCATGAATTCAGGATAGAGTGCTGTCGTGTGAAAAAAACATTGCATGCCTGTGGTTTGTTTTGCACAATAGCAGATTTCAAGGTGACAGGTGCTGGAGTGGTGTGATAGATTGAGTAGGGTGAATCCAGTCTGGCTTGAATTCACTGGACTTCCATCAGCCAAAAGGTTTCAGACATTTTCTTGGTGTAGACCCCACCTTAGCAAAGCGAATGTGTTATGCCCAGTCCGCTACATCACCTCCTTCCCATCCTTAATCAAGAAACATTCCTGTGGCCACCCGAGCAACTATATACATGGGAAAGTAATACTGAGAAAGTATTTTGTGAATTCTTAGCTGTCTTTTGATCCAGAAACTGAAAACAAGAAGTTTAGCCAACATGAAATGACAAGCCAAGTCTGTGTGGATCAGCAGCAGCCCATATATCACATCTTCCATATCTCAGTCTTTACAGAGTCCTGTGGAGCAGATGCTCCACATTTTGCTGCTGCCTGCTGCTATGCTCATTGTATTTTCTTGGCCCATACACTGTACCTGGAATATTTGGGCTTATGCTAAATATAACCCAAGATTTGTTTCTGTTGACAGAAGCCCTACGTGTGTAAAATCCCTGGCTGCACGAAGCGGTACACGGACCCCAGCTCCCTCAGGAAGCACGTCAAGACGGTGCACGGGCCCGATGCTCACGTCACAAAGAAGCAGCGCAATGACGTCCACCCAAGGCCACCTCCTCTCAAGGAAAATGGGGACAACGAGGCCAGCGCCAAGCAGAGCAGCAAGGTGTCAGAGGAGAGCTCCGAGGCCAACAGCACCACACGGAGCATGGAGGATTGCTTACAAGTCAAAACGATAAAAACAGAGAATTCTGTGGTAAGAGCAGTTGCTTTTGGCAGAAATGACGTGGTTCCTGATCTCTCTGATGCAGTAGGTGCATGAAGCATTTGTATTCCATTTACCTCTCTGGGCAGGTGCCCTTCAGCCCTAGAGTTCAAGTCCAGAAATGAAGCTGCAGGTCAGGGCACAGTCCACTACATTTTGTACCTTCCTACCCAGCATCATAAATTCCTGCCCTTGTAGTCACGGGGGCCATGTGGTGCCCTTTGCTGAGGTTGGCATTCCTGTGCTGTGAAAGTGGGTAAAACCCAATTGTGTTGTGGTCAAATGAGCTTTACCTACCTCACCAGTTTAAATTGAGCAACGACCACAGGGCACAGATTGATGAATGCTTCTTGAAGCAAAAGTCCTGGCCTAAGCAGTCCCTTTTCTTCTCCTCCCTGCACCCTTCAGTCCTTTTCTTTGTAGTCTGCTGCTGTTTGATGAAGCCAGTGGGGATAAAACTAGCTGTTCTATTTTTGTTGAGTATCTTAAAGCAAGTTTAATTCCTTGTCCACCATACACAGAAGCACAAAATCCCTGGGGTTGTCAGGGACCTCTTGAGATCATCTAGTCCCACCTCCCTGATCAGCCCAGGCTGGCTGGAGCAGATTCCTCAGGAGTACAGAAATTCAATACATGACTCCCAGCTGCCATAGAAAATTGTAGCGAGGTCATGGGGCAGGGGAGTGAAATTAGGAATAAACTGTGGCCCACAGAGTACAGCCTGTCACTCAGCCATGATCAAGCTTTACAGCTCCAGCACCTGAAGCAAAGACCATTTATTAGCTTTCTGTCTGTTACAGCAGCTCCACAATTGGCAGTAGTGTGGTCAGTGGTACTAAGGAGCTGTGTATAGTGGTGCTTTCAAACACATCAAACCTCTTCCACCCCATCCAGGATGGAGGAGGAGATGGAGGGTTACAACACATGAATCACTTTTACCTTTTGATGTTTCTTTTCACTTTTGTACCCAAAGTTCTGGTCTGTTGCACCAGAGTGGGACAGGGTATGGTCTGGATACAGAAGAAAAGACCTTCACCTGCAAAGGAGTGTTCACATATTCCCCAGACTTCCCACTTGAGCTGAAAGGACTTTGAGCTCCAAAATATATATTTTCTTGATTTGAATCCAGGCTAAAAGATTGTTATTCCTGTGAAAAACATGCCCTGGAGCTACAAAGATTTTCTCAGAAGGGTTAGGGGATGTGTTGTTGGACAAATTACTAATAAGCAGCATGTTTCAGTTAAGAAAAAATTTAGTATTTACACATCCACAATGTCTCTAATTGACTAAAGAAACAGTTTCCTGTGATGAGGTTCTGTAATGTGTTACAAAAGCTGAGTGTGAGAACCACTGGACAGAATGACCTTTCTCCAATACTCTTCCTCCATGTGTTTTGTTGTTTTTTTCCTATGAAAACACTGACACAATTACAGCGCCCCACCCTGCTTCTCCTGAAGGTATGGGCTTGTTTTCCTAGCACTCTGTGCTTCCAGGGTTCCAGCCAAGCCATCTCACTGGCAGCAGGGCCCTGGGTCATGTGTTACTCTTCACTGTCCCTCTCTAGCCCTGCGTATTTCCCTTGAGCACCTCTGACAGGTGGCATCTCGTCTGGTGGGCCCCATCCAGCTCCTGTTTCATGGTTAAGGTCAGGGTGGTAGGAGGGGTGAGATGCTTAACTAGTTCCCATCATTCCCAGGCTCCTTGTTTTGACCTATATTTGTGTGTCACCCCAAACCCATGGAAACGGGTAGAAAGTCTCTTCTAGGAGCTTTTATTTGTGCCCCCAAAGAGGGAAGGCAGGGAAGGTGGGGTATGGGAGTGGGGGATATGTTGGTAATTTGTGCTATATTCTGCATTTCTCTCTTCCTCCTTTTACTATCCTGGTCCTTTTTGTTAATGCTGTCTTTGTCCTAACAACCTGTTCTTTATTCCCACTTACCCTTCCTTACTCTACCTTCCTAAGGACAGTCGGTACTAAGGTGAGCAAAGAAATCCTTTGTATTAAAATAGCTGTATAAAATATGATCTGCAGATCTCTGTCTCCATTTAACCCTCACAGGGTGGAAGTGGAAGTATGTGGGGCAGTGGGGAGGGATAGGAGAAATTTGCTTGAATGCCGAAAGGGGGAGGATGCAGTGCCTGAGGATTCCCTTTGCCACCTTTCTCCCAGCATCACAACTTGCCATTAAATATTGGGATTGCAATCTGTATTGCCTAGACTGAAGGACAATCAGAGCCAGGCAACCCTGCCCATGGGGGGCTGCTGTGGAGTAAAAAACAACACTGCAGCACTCTGCATTCCCACCTTGGCCCAGGGCAGAGTACTTTGCCTTTTCAGCACTCCCATTTTTGGCTGGAGCATGGGCCTGGAGCAGAAAAGCCAGGCATCCTGTTTGGTAGCAGCAGCAGAGCAAGTTCAGACCATATAGTGTCTGCTCCAAATAAACTACTCAATGTGAGTAGTTTACATTCCTAATGTAAATAAAATAAATATTTATGGTGCTTATCTGCCTTATCTGCAAGTGGGAGTTTGCAAACAGTGAGCCAGGTTTTTATCTGGCGGGGAAGTTTGTCAGCTAACATAATTATATGTTAGGGTATTTTAAAGACAGAAATACGTTGTGTCTGAAATACTTAAGCCTTGATCCCATGTTAGATAAGCCAGTGTTTGCAGCAATATACCTTGCACAACCAGGTGACATGCTGCTTTTCTTCGAGAAACATCTGTCCTTCTTTTGGAGGAAGAGCACTTGGTTTCTCTCTATCTTGCAGTTGAATCACCATGGTTTTTCCAGCTGTGGGGTGCTGTCCCATCCTCCTCTCACAGGAGGGAGGCATCTGCCTTTTAGATGAGCTGGGATCTTGCAGCAGGGAGGGGTAACAAGATGAGAGCCTAGGATAGGAGCTCTCCTAGCCTCCAGGACTAACACCGGGGATGTTTGGCTCCTGATTTCTTCCCAACCATGTTTTCACCTGCCCAACTCTTTTTCCTCTTTTCCCTCCCTAAGATGTGTCAGTCCAGTCCTGGTGGCCAGTCGTCATGCAGCAGTGAGCCATCACCCCTTGGCAGCACCAACAACAATGACAGTGGAGTAGAAATGAACATGCACAGCGGGGGAAGTCTGGGAGATCTGACGGCGTTGGATGACAACGCTCCTGTCGTGGACTCAACAGTGTCATCTGGTAACTCAGCAGTCAGCCTGCAGCTAAGGAAACACATGACGACGATGCAACGACTTGAACAGCTCAAGAAGGAGAAACTCAAGACAGTTAAGGATTCCTGCTCATGGGTGAGCCCAGCTCCACAAGCCAGAAACACCAAGCTGCCTCCCATCTCAGGAAATGGTAAGCCCTGGGCCTGGACCATGTCCTGTAGGAACATTTCAGAGTTTGACTCCGGTTTCATAACCAAGAGTCTGCCCTGGAGGAATGAGGATCATTCCTTATTGCCTCTGAGTCATGCTTTGATAGATAAAGATGTCAGGTAAAATGGACAGCTTGGGTGTAAACACAGCCATCTGGTGATGTGCAAGAGAAGAAACCCAGATGCTCAGTTCTACAGACCTATGAAGGGAGACAGGGGTTTTGGTGTCCTTGTTTCTGAGCTTGCCCAGAACCCAGACACAGCTGTCCCCATTGTCTCAGTTACAACCACAAGGCTGCTGGCATTTTTTCTAGCAGTAGGAGTTCCCCGAGGGCTAATGTGCTTCCTGGGAGACCACTGGAGCACAGCAGCAATCCAGACAAGACCTCCCTCCATAATCTTGCTCTGACAGAAGCCTTTTGTCACTCAGAAACTCCTGGCTATGAAGCCTCCAGCTTCATATGCTTGTTTCCCACTGGCTGGTGATTCCTGGTAAAAGCATCTTTTTGAACCCTCTAGAGGTCCTCTAACTTTGCCAAGAAATCCAAAGTCATAGTGCCTGGGTGATACTAGATCTCAGAGCTTCTTGGGTTGCTCTTGGAAGAGCCTTTGAATGTCAACCTTTGGATTCTCAGGCTGCTCTCCCTGACTGCTGTGCATCTGTCCCAGAGAGTAGCTGTGGTTGTAGCTGTATGCTGTCCCTGTGGCACTGTTCACACCAGTCCTACCTTTGTCCTACTGAGGGAAGCCCATGTGGAGACATTTCCTCAGAAGCTGAGTATAAGGGGCGTACATGTTACAAACACTCTGCAGCAGGGACTTCTTAACTTCTCTCCCCAGACTTCTTGCTCCCTTTGCATGAACATAGAGCTAGAAATGAAACTTTGAATTCACTAGCAGCGCATGAAACTCATCATTACTCCCATTAAGTATTTGGGGGTGGCTTTGTGGGTCTGTATTCTGGCACCTAGAACACCACAAAGTGAAATTTCTCAGCTAACTAAACCTTTTCCTTCCCTGCAACCTTTCCAGGCTCTGTTCTGGAAAACAGTGGTGGTTCTTCAGCTATGCTGCCTAACCCCAGAATAATGGAGCTGTCTGTCAACGAGGTTACGATGCTGAACCAGCTCAACGAGCGCCGTGACAGCACAACAAGCACCGTCAGCTCTGCCTACACTGTCAGCCGCAGATCCTCAGGGATCTCCCCGTACTTCTCCAGCCGCCGTTCCAGCGAGGCTTCGCATCTCGGGCACCGCCCCAACAACACCAGCTCCGCTGACTCCTACGACCCCATTTCCACGGATGCCAGCCGCCGGTCGAGCGAGGCGAGCCAGTGCAGCGGGATGCCGGGTCTGCTGAACCTCACACCAGCTCAGCACTACAGGCTGAAAGCCAAGTACGCTGCTGCCACAGGGGGCCCTCCTCCGACCCCCCTGCCGAACATGGAGAGGATGACCCTGAAGAACAGGATCTCACTGATGGATGGACCAGACCCCACCTTGCCCTCCGTCCGCCTCCCACCGGGCCCCAGGCGTTGCAGCGATGGTAACACCTATGGCTACCCATCAGCTCCAGCATTTCCCCATGAGGTGCAGGGCAACTGCACGAGACGGGCAAGTGACCCTGTGAGGAGACCTCCTGGAGACCCCCAGGCTCTCCCACGAGTTCACCGCTTCAACAGTACCAACAGTGTGAACCCCTTCCATCCTCCACAGCCCACAGACAGGAGGAATTTTGGTCTCCAGAGCTATGGGCGCTCAGACGGGAGCCTGCCCCGGCACTCCTACTCACCCCGGCCCCTGAGCATCAGTGAAAACATCGCCATGGAAGCCATGTCCGGGGAGACAGACGTGCCCATTGGAGATGATGACATTATGCTGCCAGATGATGTGGTACAGTACATCAAATCCCAGAACAATGGAACAGTGGCTGAGAGCACTTCCATGGGGTACAGCAATGACATGCAGAACTTCCAAGGAAGTGGAAAGCTGCAGCCTCCAGCCTTGCCCAATCAGCGCAGGATGGCGGTGGCTGAGGCAAGCATGAGCCACTTGGGACCTATGATGGCAGAGTGTTCCATGAGTTTTGATACTTCTTCAGACATGAATAAAAATAACATGCCTGTCCAGTGGAATGAAGTCAGCTCAGGCACAGTTGATATCATGTCCAATCAGTCGAAGCAGCAGTTTTCACAAGGGAACTTAGCGGTGGTCCAGCAGAAGCAGAACTTTGGTCAGTACCAGAACTACAACCAGCAGCAGATGCAGCTGCCAGACAACAGTATGAATGCAACTCAGCAGAGCTTTATGCAGAGAAACATGGGCATGGATGGGCAGAGGCTAAACTGCATGCAGCTGCGGCAGCAGCATATGAGCCTAGGTCCCAGCATGAACCCCGACATGGGCTTGCACTCAGGGTATAACCAACCACATCAGATGCTGAGCCCCAGTGCAGTCAGTGGCAACCCAAATCAGATCTCTCCTAATTGCAGCAACATGGCAGCAAAGTCTGGACCTCACCTTCACCCTCAGCAAATGGACATGGCAGCCAACCCTTCCTTGATGGTCAGGAGCAACAGTGAGCGCACAGCGCTGGGACAGGTCATGCACGAGCCAAGTCAGCAGAACTACTCATCTCAGCCAAGCCACCTGAACTTCCCTGTGGCTCAGGAGACCTTTCCTCAGCCCATCATGACCTCCAGTCAGCCCAGTTTTGAGCCTCAGCAGAGCGTGGTGGGTTCAGCTGCGCAGGCATATCCACCTGGCATGATCCAGCCTCATCCTCCACCGGAGCCAAACCCGGGCAGCAGACCCCGAGGGGTCCGCACCGCCCAGCAGCTGGGCTACATGAGAACTGCCCATCCTGCAAACACCATCAGCTCTGGCCAGGAGACAGCGGAGGCCATGCACAAAAGAACCAGTGACATGTTGCTGGCACCAGCCCAGCAGTGTGCGGACGGCACGAGAGACAACAGCTTGATGTACTATTATGGCCAAATCCACATGTATGAGCAGAACAACGGCTTCGACAACCACGCGGACTGTCGGGTCAGGCAGCAGCAGTGCACACAGAACAGCAAGCCAGCCACTCTGCCTTCCCCAGGAACAAACCAGGTGTCCAGCACAGTGGACTCTCAAGGTCTTGAGCCGCCCCAGATAGATTTTGATGCCATCATGGACGATGGGGACCATTCAAGCCTGATGTCGGGAACCCTGAGCCCCAGCATCCTGCAGAACCTCTCCCAGAACTCCTCTCGCCTGACGACTCCACGAAACTCTCTGACACTGCCCACCATACCTGCGGGGATAAGCAATATGGCAATAGGTGATATGAGCTCCATGCTAACCACGCTGGCAGAAGAGAGTAAATTTCTAAACATGATGTCGTAACGGTAAAGCACAAGGCCTTGGTGCTATCCAAGGGGCTCTGCGTGAAGCAGTTGTATGAATGTGCTTTTCAAAAATAATCTGTTTCAATAGAGTAGGGTTTTTTATAAGTGTTAAATACATTAAAGGATTTCAAAGTGAAAATTTTAAAAAGTCTGTGTACAGAATTATGTAAACTTTATGCAGGCAGTTCAGTACCACAAGGGTGCACCTCTAGTATTATTTTTTTGGCTTGGTTTCCTGGAGCACTGAACGGTATCACCACCAAGCTAAGAGACAGCATGAGGGTGGTTAGAGATGAAACCCTCCCTTCTGGGAAGCCCTGTAAATAGCCCTCCCCATCATTTTTCCGTTAGTTACATTTGCAAAAAAATTCCGTTTTCAACCCACCCCAGAAAGAAATGGGAGGATGCATTTTTGGTTAGAATAAAAGCCATACGATGTATTCTGCTCTGATGAGAGTAGGGTTTAGTGATGTCTCCAAACAAGCCCTCTGGCAGCAGTATTGTTTTATACCGTAAATACCTTTGTACCTTGCAAAGAGCGACGTTTCCAAATGGCTTCTCAGCAAAGTGCCTTACCATGCTTTCTTGTTAAGTAGCCAAGGCCTCTCTTCCTTTAAAAATCAAATATAGTGTATTGTCAGAAGCGTATATAAAATGTACATTTATAAAAACATAGTGGTGTTTCTGAGAAAACATTGGAAAGACACATTGATGAGACACATAAAAGGTGAATGCACACTTTGATCAGATGTGTTTACAACGTGGTTTATATCATGTGCATAGTGGAGCAGAGGTCTGGGAACAGCAATCACTGGGAAATAATCCCCCGTGGCAGGAAGGCTCTGGCATGCAGACTGACACACATGCATAACTTTGCACCTTCTGAACACAGTGACTTTCTGCCAGTGCCCCACATGCATCTTTAATGTCAGAGTGCTGGAGCACACATTACTGGATCCCTGTGCAGCTTTGCAGCATCTTTGCTCTCTGGTGGGTTTTCCATGGTGAGGTGCTCACATAAAAAAAAAAAGTGATGGTGATGGAGAGACTTTTACTTTCGTTCCAGCCTAGTGTGCACTGTGGCAGCTCTGGGGGAGCAGGTTAATCTGCCAGGGCTCATCTGTGTGATGTGCTCAGTGCAGGGTTCTGTCTGGGCTTCATGTGCACAACAGGTGCCTTGCTGCACTGATATGGGGCCAAGCATAAGCCAAAATGCCCTGCCCCACAAGCACCCAATGTTAGCTTAACATGTCCCACAGCATGAAAAAACTGCTGTATCCAAAAAATATACCAGGGTCAACCTGAGTTGTTCATTTGAGTAGCAGACTGCACCTGCAGCCTGCAGCACCTGCACCAGCAGACTGCACCTGCAGCACTAAACATGTGTATAGTCTCAAAACAGGAATTTGGGTCAGAATAGTAGCTTGGTCAGTGAGAATCTCTTGGAACCATCATTGGGGAAGAGATGGGAGGAGCAGGGCCTCCTGAAGTCAAATTCTCCACCAGAATATAACTGCTCATAAAATAGTGATCAGCTGTTTCCAGGACAGTCCCACCTGCCAGTAAGTTGATCTTTGTTGTATTATTTATTTTTGCTGTCATTAGACAAAAGGGTAGAAGCAGTGGGGTGCACGTACTTGGGAGGAGGCCTTGCTTAACTTCAGACTGCGTTGGACAAGGACAACTCCTCTCATCCTGCTCTCATAGCCTCAAATACTTTGTACTCCATATTTTGAAGGGCAGGGAACAAGTGTGACATCCCCCCCAGGTTTTTACAGCTGGACTGAGTAAGCATCTGTAGAGCTTCACTCTTTCCTTCCCATCTCCCTGTCATATCAGTGTCATTTTCTCATTTGCACCTACTCTGTCCCCTGCACAGGACCAGGACAGCTCTATAAAGGTGTTTTCTGGTGTCTCTGCTTTCCTTTTGCACAAACTGATGACAGGATCACTCTTCCCAGTATCACCAGGGGCTGACATGAAAATGCCACGTGCTACCTCCAGGCAAACTCTGTGATATCAGGTAGGCAGGAGCTGTGCTTGGCAGTGGTGGATCAGGACAGCTTTGCTGTCAGGTATCCCTGGGTATGGCTGGGGCAGGGAGGTGCTGCTCAGCATCCTGCAGTCTCATCATCCTCATCCCAAAGGCAGAGGGTGCACACAGGGTGCTCTCAGCCCTGCCCTTCACCCCCCCATGATTCCTGCTGATGTCCAGGGTGCATGAGGACAGGGGAGCAAAGCAAGGTGCCTGGCTGTTTATTTGTGTCTCCTGTGAAAGTTGTGTTTAAAGGGATTGTTTTATAGTCTGCTGTATATATTCTCCTGCAGTTACTGACCTTGCCCTTGCCTTCGCATTTATGAAAAGAGGGCAGTACATGTTTTTAGGACATTGTATGTTGTCCTGGACGCTTGGAGTACAACTGGGCACCCCTTATGCTGAGATGGACCAGGCTTTCATGTGTCCTTTGATTGCTAATGACTTTTTTAGAGCTGCATAGGGCAGCAATGGCTCCTGAGTCCCTCCTCACAGATATCTCATTAGCAAACATTCAAATACAGAAGCAAAACCAAATCTCCAATGACTTGAGATTTTTTTGGACTTTCCAGTGGTGGTCTTCCTTCATTTACTGAAAAAGTATTATAATAATCTTTCCAGCACTGTATATATTATGTATAGAAGACATCATTACTAAAAGTACTGTAGGTGAATTGTTCTGTCAAATTTATATCCTAAGAACATTTTTAGCTGTTTTCTACATCATAAGAATGGAGGTAACATGCTGAACCTGTATATAAACCTTTTGTACATTAAAAAGTAATTTTTTTTTCATAATTCATTGTGTCTGTTGTTATTTCTTTTTATTGACAAATGGTGGCTCGTCTTGGTCTGTTGTTAGCACACCAACACTGTTAGTTGGACTCTGGTGGTGCTTAGGAAGAGTTGGTGAGGAGCTGGTAGGGCATGTGTGTGATACAGCACAGATGTGGAATGGTCTTGCCTTGAAGAACTTCCACTTAAGAGTGAGATGGAGGTGGCAGAAAGAGAGGCAGCAAGGCCAGTGTGTGCTGCAAGCACAGTTCTGCTGCCCAGGTGTCTTTCACTGCCTCTTGGCAGAGGTGATTTGAAGGACAGTGGCAGTGCAGCAGGGATTGTACAGGAGAGGAGATCAGAGCAAGGGCTGGGCAAATTTGTCAACCAGAAGATTTATGATAAAAATGGCTTGTTGACTGACTTGGTCATTGTCCAAAAGGAGACAGAAATAGGACAGATTAGCAGAGCTGTGATGGGCCATGACAGTGGCAAATTGAATATTGGGTTTGGAGAAAGGGGAAATTAATCTGTGCATTATGTATGTGATGGGAAGCAATTATTGGGTGAGCAACTGATAGATACATCAGTTGTGACTAGTTAGTGTCTCATCCAGCTCCTTGATGAGAAAGATTTAATTTGGCTGCAGCAAGAGTTAGCTCAGCTACTCAAGAGACTGACTTTCCACTTGTTTTTGTAGAGGTGGGTTGGTGTGCACAGGGTTAGAGCCTTAAGGGACGGTGAGGAGGCTCACAGGTGATCCTCGTGGGCTCAGCAATGAGTTTGGAATGAAAACTGCTGAGCAAAGCAGCTGGCCAATGAATCACTGAATTACACTTGCTGCACATGAACCAGCAGTTTCATGCAGAAGCAACTGCAGGGGATGGACTCCTCTTCCTCTCTGTGGGATCCCTCCTGAGCTGATTGGCAGAATCAGGTATGTAGAATCAGGTACATATGGGACAAACCCTCACCCTGTCTTCAGGATCCCTATTTGAACCTTCCAGGTTCCTTCAAAGTCCATGGCAAGAGATTGGCACATCCCTCTTGTGAAATTAATCTTTCCTGTCTTAGACGCATGGAATGGAGTGGAGTTTTCACTGAAACACATGCGTCACTCTCCTCATTGATTACAGAGAGACCCCCAAGTAGGCAGCTTAGATGCCTTCTCCAGTGGGGCAAGGTGAATCCCACACTCCTGTGGATCTCTTACACCAATCTGGTCACCCTCAGCATGATCTGAGGCTGAGTCAGTGGAGATGTTAGTGATCCTGTTAGCCTGTTACTTATTGAATAAATATCACACCCCTCAGTACTGTCCAAGAACTACAGAAATCACAATAAAAATGCAGACATTTCATTAAAAGGCAATTGTTCAGATCTTTTCTCTTGACAAAAGCTTTTGGAGACTCAGATCAGCTCCTACTGCTTTTCTACTTCAAACACTTAAAGTAGGTTTCTAATCTAGATCAAATGATGCTTTTAGCTGGTGTTTCTCTTCAGAGTTCAATCAGGGCACACCTCTGCCAGTGTGAGAACATATTTATTACTTAAACTGGGCTAAGATTTCCTAGGAGCCCACCTGAGGTCATGTACCAGCATGTGCATTTTTACTGCTTTACCATCCTGGAATAAACAAGGAACGAAAGGCTTACTGCTCCAATTGTAAGCAGGTAATAACCCTTCTGCAGCAAATGTTGTTTATAAGCCAGAGCTTGGAGTTTATACTACTGTGGCAGCTGCATAATATTCAATTAACCTTCTTTTTAATCAATCATATCCCTTATGAAAACAAACCATCCTAACAGGTCTGATTCTGATCTTCTTTGGTGAGTGTTAACCTCACTCCACTCCCAAAACCAGTGGGAGCACAGGAAGAGTAAGATCCCACTCTGGGTAAAACCATCACAGCTCTTTAATATTGCACTAATATCTCAGGTTTTCCTGGAGGGGAGAAAAAAGCCCATAAAAGCTACTGTTGCTGGATCTGATTGCACTTACAGAGTACAGAGTCATTCCCAGAGCTCTTTATTGCAGTGGTCTCTGTAGGGATGACATAGGGGCTCTTGTTCTTTACGAGCTGTTGGATCTGCTTGGAAGCGCATACGTGTGGTAAACAAATGGTGTGTTTTATATTATTGGAAGGACAATTTATGACCAACCAAGGCCTCTTGCAGACAGCCATTTAACTTGTAAGTAAAATGACCTAACACTTAAGAAATTTAGAAGCTACAAAACAACCCGTGTTGTGCCCAGTACACTTATTTCTCTTTGATTTATGCTTCATGTAAAACTTGATATGGCCATATTAAATATGTTCGGTGTAAAAAAAAAAAAAGAAGAAGAACAATGCAATGTTTTCACGTATGCTGAGGGTTTGTGACTACTGTAGCTTCCTCCAACTGCACCAGCACTTCTGATTCATAACATGGGTCCCTTTGCCTCCCTTATTTCCATTTTCCCCACACTGACCTGTCAGGCAGATATGTAGGGGGCATGGTGGCATGCCTGCTGTCACCTTTGGAAGAGCTGCTGCACACAATACAGTGCACTTGCTGGAAACATCTCTCCAAGTGTTGATGGCTTACCAAAGAGCAAACGCTATGGCTGATACCTTTGCCTGTCAGAGGCTGTTTTACCATCCCATCTTTACCATCATGTGTAGGGTGGGTATCAGCAGGCAGCAAAAGGTGTAGCAAAACACCACAAAAGGCAGCTTCTGCACCAAAAAACAGGGAATAGGACTACAAAAATATGTGATCTACATTCCTTTGCCCAGCCTTAACTCTTACTCAGTGCAGCCCAGGATAGTCTTCATAGAAAAAAGATGTTTAAGGAAGCACTTTGAAGTAGAAGCTTGGTCTGATGCTCTGAATGTCTTCTAAAGGACTCTCTCTTTCCTTTTCTCCATTCACTGTACAGAAAGAGTACAGATGAAGACAACCTTCACAAATGTCCCCTCTCTCCCCTGCCACTATCCCTTTTCTGTTCCTCTTTGGGAAGGACCCCGGAGTGCTCTGCCCATACAAACATCTTCTCTGCCAGGCTTTGACAGACAGACATTTTTTGACTCAGGACTATGAGGAACAGCTTTCCTTACACCTGTGGAGTGAATCATGCAGAAGAAGAGCACACATTTCACAGCTGGATGTTGGCCAAAGCACCAAGATCTGTGTTCCAGAGTGGTGGTATTGGTTAAAATAGATCAAATGAAATGAGGACAGCAGCAGGGAAGGAAGCAAAACTCTGGACAAAGCTGAGCTAATTTTCTTCATGGCTTTGTGTCCCCCAGTGTGTCTTCCACTTGGAAAATTCCATGGGCCATGAGGTGTAACTGGCTGTGACAAAAACAAAACAAAGAAGTGATGCTTATGAGGGTGTAAGAGAGATCTGTTTTTGAAGAATTTCGGTCTGTAAAGCTTCACATAAAGGACTTCTGGAACAAAGGCGCCACTTTTAGCTTTGTTACCTTTTTTGCCCACTACTCTTTTGACCAGCTGAGCAAGCAGCCATGGCCTGGGAAGGTGCTGTGACCAGAGAGCCTCAGCCACCTGCTGCTCCATGGGAATGGCCGTGGCAGGGACAGAAGCGGAGGAACGCAGCTGGGAAGGATTTGCAGCAGGCTTGGAAAGGCACTGCAGCCCCAGGCCTGGAGTCTGTAGGTGGGCTGCCCCACCCTTTGGCAGCACCAGCATCCTGCCCTTGGCTGAGAGCTCAGAGCAAAGGAACTCCCAGGCTCTGTGGCTCAGCCAAGCTGCAAGAAGCAAACGTGCTTCTGCCTTTCTGCCACTGTTACTGTACAGCACCAACCTGGAAATCTCCAGGTGGCTTCACTGGGCCCCTTCCCAGCTGGCAAAGCAGCCTCCTGAGAAGGCACCTGCCTGCTGCACTTACCCATCTGATTGGCATCTGAGCAAAGTGTCTCCACGGACTCAAAACTGATGTATTCTTTTTTCTTCTTTTTTTTCTTTTTTTTTTTTTTTGAGCAAAATGTCTTGATGCGAATCATTTAACCTCTGTGTCACTCATCAATAATGACGATAAGTGAAATTCGATGAAATGCACAGAGGATTAAACATCACTCCAGGCACGCTGAAAGAGGGCTGTGTATCTGGGAGATCTGAGGGAGGGGTGAGAAAATGGGCTTTGCTCTGCAGCCCAAAAGGCTGAACCCCCTGTAGCAGCAGCACCAGCTGTGGGGAGGGCTCCTCGTGGTGATCCCAATCACATCCTGCAGGCCAGTGAATCTGCCCTGCTAGCAGCCATCCAGGAACCAAACAGGTCTCACCTCGCTTGAGGACCTCTCAGGAAATGATAGCTTGTCTTAGCAATGTCAGGAGATTTGTCAGAGAATGTGAAGGATGTTTTCAGGGAATAGAAACTGGGGCTGAGCCAGGTGAAGGTTTCTACTTAATTGGAAAAAAGAAAATAGATCCCAGCATTTCCATCATTAACTGGAAATAAGTGGGAGCATTTTGAACAAATCAGCAGTGGTCTATGTGTTGAAAGCACCAATGACACCAATGTGTTTGAAAACCTTTTCTTAGAGATGAGAGACAGATTTGTGGCCATTGAACACTTCCAAAAAACGGTCTGTATTTGCCCAAATTATGAGGGAAATTTAAAACCTGAACCCATTCAAATGCTTTCCCAAAATTTAACATCTACTAATAATACATCAACAACTTTATCCTAAAACCCTCAAATCTAAACCTTGAATTTACAAGAGCATTGGGCTGAGACATGACTTCTTAAGTAGTCTTGAAAAAAAGCAACATCAAAAAGATTTTCAACTAAACTACTATCTGCACATTTCTTCAATAATGTTTTAACTGTCATTTATGGGTTTTTAAAAAAAAGGAAGATTTATTATGCAGAGACATGGGCTGGTTTAATCACAGGTGAATCAGTACCAGAAAAAGTTAAAGTCTCTAAGGAGCTCACATGGAGTTGTTTTCCACTCCTGATCATTCTACAGAGTTGTTTCACTTGCAGGAAGTTGGGATTGAGATCTGACAAAAGAAAAAGGTGTAAAATAATGTAAGTGGCTGAGGGCCTTTTAGATTAGCATCATCCCTCCTTTTAACAGGAAAAACCACATTTTTAGTGGTGTTCAAAATTATTCCAGATAACACACAAAATACAGTATTGTGTTACAATTAGATTAGCTGAGGTAAAACCTCTTTCCCAGCCCTTATTTAAGTGCTGACAAAGTCCTTCAGTCAGAGCACTGGCCCACAGATGTTCCAACAGATTCAGAAATTGCTTTTTGTGAGCACAACTGGTGAACAAAAAGGGTATTTTCTCCCTTCAGAATAAAATCCAATGATAGACAGGATGAGGTTTATTATTTTAAGATATTTCCAATGCCTTTAGTACTACTGAAAAAAAAAAAGACATTTTTTGAATAAAAATAGCAAGAGACCTATCGGGGTATTGCAATTATAAACTAGATATTGTGTACATGCTTCAGTGTTCTCTATTACAGTAAATGAAAACTACTCAAATTAGGGGAAAAAACGTCCTCTAATGACCTGGGTTTTTTGGTCATTTGCTTTTTCTTAAGACAACAAATTTTGAGCCTACCATTTCTCACAGAGCAACAGCACTCATGGGCAAAACTAGCTCAAACTCTGTCTCACAGAGCAACCTGCTGCCTCCTTTAAGAGTGAGCTGATTTTTTGAGTTTTTCCACAATATCTTGGAGTTCCTGGCTTGGGGTTGGGTGTTTGGGTGTTTTTTTTTTTTTTTTAATTTATAAACTTGCATATATTACTTTTCTCTCAGGGGAAACTCCCCCTTTACAAAGAAAATAGCCTTTGTCCAAGCTGCAATCAGCAATGGGAAAAGAACAAACCAGCTTAGTTTAGGGCCAGGGCCCAAACAATGCCAGTCACAGGTGTGTGCCTTCAATGGAGAAGTCAGAGCTTTCCTTCCACCTCTCCAACTGCAGGAATCCAGCTCAGAACACAAAATTCCTGTGAAGAATGTGGCACCTGTTGAGAAAAGTCTTTTCTTTTTCACTGGAAGTTGTAATGAGAGACACAACCATAAGCATTACAGAATCACAGAATCATTGAGGTTGGAAAAGACCTCAAAGATCGTAAGGTCCAACCATAACACACAACCAAATCCATCCCCTAACCATGTCCCAAAACACCACACCTACATTTTTTTAACACTTCCAGGGATGGTGATTCCACCACTCCCCTGGGAAGCCTATTCCAGTGCTTTACAACACTTTCAGTGAAGACATTTTTCCTAATGTCCTATCTAAATTCTAACCTATTCCCATGAAATGCAGCAGAAAGCAGACAAAGAAGCAGGGGTAGGTCTGAGCTTAGTGACAGAAATGAGAAGGACCACGAAGATGCACAGCACAAGGTGTGGCACCAGCCACCTGCAGCCCCCACAGTGTGCTCAAGGTGACATTAAAGGACAGCTCAGCCTGTGCTCCATATGTAGGAAGCAGGAGATGGAGCAAGTCAGGCTATAGCCCAGTCACATGGGACATTTAAAGGACCACTGGAATGTATTGGAGGCACAATGACTTTGGGTAGGTTTTTTTGGCAGCCACAGGAGATTGGTTTTTTGTTTTGCAATGTACTGGATGAGACAATGTGGGTACCATCAAGGCTTCATCTCATTTAAAAGTTTATTTTAATGAAGTCACAATAAGGCCTCCAGCTGGAAAGGTTATTTATTAACCTCTTATTTACAAATTGAGCCCTGATTTGAAAATTAAGGCATAGTAATTTAATATTAACCCACATGTCAGAAAATAATGAGACAAACTACAGGGAAAATTGCATTCCATATTGCAAAAGACCCATTTTATTTATAATGACCAGGATTACAAGTTGTGCCAACATTGATGGATCATACTTTAAAAATCTTGATAGCTCATTCATTTCTATAATTATATTTATTACAAATTAAATAAGTTGCGGACACCCTTGATATACAAAGAGACAAAATTAATTTGTGAATCAGTATTAATCTGTCATCAAACTAAATGAACTCCCTTTCTGGCAGTCTACTGAATATAATGTACTATACAGACTTTACTCAGGACATGGGAGCAGGGAACTGCAAGTCCAAGCTGTGGAAGGAACACCTCTTCAGTTGGATGTATGTGATTGCTCAGTATGGCTTTTAAGTCAAGAGATTAGACCACTATAGAAAACTTGTCTGACCAACTTCTAGAAAGCAAAACAAAGTCTGATGATTCCAAACACATCTGTTCTTTGCCTCCTCTCAGGTCAATAGTGAGATGCAAGGTGCTTCAGCACTTCTATACCTACATCACACTGGAAGCTGAAAGGCCGGTACATTCCTGCTTCCCTTCCTGACCAGACAGGTCCTGAGGCCCTGGGGCAAACCCCTGCCCTGTGGCAGCAGTGGGATATTTGTGCTGGATGCCAGCCTGAGCATCACAGGAGACGCTCACTCCCCTTGGCCAAGGGAGAAGGGGATGCTCAGATGCTCCTGGATGAGATTACAGACCTTAATGCTCAACAACTGCCACTGTGCTTAGCCAAAACCTGTGCCCATCTGCTCAGGGGTTTTGTGACTGCAGACAAGGAGTTCTGCCAGCTTCAGGAGAACTCAGGCTTTCCTCCAAAGTATAAATTTGGAGAGGAAAAAGGGAAGAAAAAAGGACAAAGAGTCAATGGTGCAGGTTAGAGCACACAGTCCCAGTGGACACAAGCAGAGCTGGGTTGTGGCTGCATGCCCCCTTGCCTGCATCATTCCTACCCCAGCATCATCCAGACTCAGTGCTCACAAACCAGTGCTTGGGCCATTCCTCTTCTAAATAGGACATGACTCATCCTGAGGCAGTGGAAGTGTTGCATGTGGAGGAGGAAATCATCCCTGTGTTTACAGACTTATTATTTTTAAATTTCCACTGTATTATCCCACCCCCCTTCCTCTTGAGTTAATCATCATCAACACCCCTTGAGTTCATCATCTCAGAGGCAAAAGTTCAACTCTAGTGGGTTGGATCCCATCTAAAACTGGCCAAAACAACTGAATTTCCCTGCCATAATATGCTGATCTCTCCATGTCATTTAGCAGCTAGGATCAACTAATAAAGTGCAAGATGTAGAAATGTCATTCAGAGTTACCTACCCGTAACTAAATAACTTTGTAATGAATGAAAGGCCATTTCGAGCTGCTGCCTTAAAGACTAACTCCATCTCCATAAAGAAAGAAATATGACTCAAGCAGAGACAGCCTGCATGTGGCACTAACAAACCCTCTTTGTTTCTGTAGGAAAGACTGACACCAAGTGAGTTGAGTGCTTGCATCATCTTCACCTTATTTTCCTTAAAAACTGATGACTCCACCTCAAAATATTCCTGCAACTTTAGGGCTGCTTCCAGGGAGCAGGTGGGCCCCTTTACTATGGAATAGAGAGCTCTATAAGTGTTTCTGAGCTCAAAAAATTTTCTTAGGTTAACTTGAGCTAGAGAACAAGAACAGTACTGTTTTAGTAATACAACAATAATTAATTCTGTCTGTTCATAGAGGAAAAACACAGTGTTGCCAGAAGAAATGATTTATACATCTTTATATGACAGTGGTTTTCCACTCACCTTTTTTTGGAGCATTTCCTTCAAAAGACATTAAGCCCATACATTACTATTTAAGAGCTTAATTCAACCCAGGCAATAATGACCCATAAATATTCATGATTTTGTTTAACATTAAAATAACATCTGTTTCAAAACATCTGCAATCTGTTTTCAATGCTTGGGTAACATTTAAATTAACTGTAACTAATACAATAAACCACTATTAGGGATAATGATAATGAAGGATGCCCTATTAAGAGACAGGAACAACATGGAACTGAATGAAAAACAAAACAGGGGGTGGAGGGAATTAACCCAATGGTCAGGTACCAAGGCTCCTTGGAACTTAAATCCACCATTATGGGAGAGTTTGCTGTGTGCAGGGCTATTGTTTAACCATCTCAGCTGCTGGGTCTCCACTCTGCTTGCTCATGTTCAAATTTCCACTGCTAGAGCAGTAATTTATGGTGGAAGCAGTGTGGCTAGTTGTAAGGCCGGGCTGGAAGGGAGAGTCACTCTCTCCAGCTGAGGGGGCCCACAGAGTGTTTCTGAGCTGGGGAAGCAGCTCACAGTGTGCCCAGGGCTCTCCCAGCCATTTGTGCTTCTCCAGCCTGCTGACTCCCACCCCCAGTGCCGTGTCCCTGTCCCAGCGAGCTCCGAGGGCCGGTGACCGCGCTCGTGGCTGTGCCGTGCCCCAGGCCATGGGTTAACCAAAATTACCAACTTCCCCCCAAAAGGGCCATTGTTTTCTGCTGTGATTTCTCCCTGTGGCCAAGGCAGATGACGTCACTGCACATCTGTATATGGTACAAGGGTGCAGGTGAAGGTCGGGCGTGTGACGTGCAGGGGAGGGCGGAAGGTTCCCATTCCCATCCTCTGACACTTGGCACTCACCTCCCTGAGACCCACATGGACCTCGCACCCACAGCCCCTGGCTGGAAAGTTTTACTTTCATGGAAAGCCTCGGTGGGTCACCAGTCATAAATTAAAAATTATATTTAAGGGGTTTTGTGGCTTGTTTAGTTTTTTTAAGCCAGCCCTTCTTCTTTACTTCTCCCACACCCTGACAAAAATCCAGGAGGCGTTTCTAATCTCCTGGACATAGTGCAAAAGGCAACGGAATATAGCAGCTGGTTTTGCTCTTATCTGATGATTTCTTTAGAAATAAATTCTATGTTAAAACACATTTTTTCAATCAAAACAAAGCCAGGACTTGCCACACATCTGTACAACCTTGATGCAATAAGAGCAACTGTTTACATTGTCAGAGGGACATATTTTTACACCAAAATGCCCAGGCAATCTGAAGAGGCCATTGCATAGGTACAAAGAGCTCCAGGAAAGCCCTGGAGGCTGTTCATCCTCTCTGGCCTGAGCACTGCACCCCTGGCACACACCCTGCATGCTGGCTGTGCTCCCAGCCCCTGGCACCAGCTGGACCAGGTCCTGGCTGGCCACCACGGAGCCGTGCCTCTGTGCCTTTCCAGCAGTGGCAGCAGCCCGTGGAAAGCAGAGCATAAATCCAAACCATTTAAAGTGTGATTAAGACTTCCCCTGATTACTGCTCTGCATGATATTGAATGCTTCGGCTGTTGGTGATTTATTGAAGTAATATATAATATGCTGCATTCAGTTAACAGTCCCCATCAAGCACAATCTAGCTGAATAAAAAAAAAAAGAGTCAGAGAGTGAGAGAGTGTGCTTTAAGAGGAAATCTCCCTGGATTTAAAGGAAATTGAAATATGCGCATGGTAATCTGTGTCCAAAGCTTTTAGCGCTTTAAAAAGTGCCAGTTGCTAATACCACTGGCTAAAATCAGCATTTCTTCAATCACTAATGGTCCCAGTGCCATCCTCACCCTCACTCCTTCCCTCCACCACCACCAGCTGGCTCCTTCACATGCACTGCTTTCGCTTTTTGTGTTTTTTTCAGTTTTATTCCAGAGTGAAGTTTCAGGTTCTTCAGCAAAGGGAAAGCTGTGCCACAGTGGTTTTTGTATCACCACCAGCACCACGTCAGGGAAAATAAGGTAAAACTTGAGGTAACTGTAGTCTGAAAGGAAATAAACAGGCTGTCATTAAAAGGGGGGGAAAAAAAGGAAAAAAATAGTAGTATAAGCAGTCAGTATAGTTACAGTGCTTTAAATACTTCAGCTTTAATAGCAGAAGTAGCTATTAGTTATGCAGGGAAGAGGTTTATTTATTTTCATATATGGTACTTAATGTATTACTGCTCCTTTAGGATCTAATTCAATGAGATACCTCCACAGTGGGCTAATTTTAAGGTGTCATCTTCAATTAACACTGATCTCAAACATAAGCCTTCCAAAATAAGGTGGCTGACTTAGAAATTATAAGATTATTTTTAAAAAGGGCTTTATTTGACATTTTCTTTTGAAGATCCATGCCTCCAAGTTGTTGTGCGCTTTGTTTTTTCCCCCCATGAAGGCACAAACTTTGGAAATTTCTTTTTATAACCAGCAAGAATGAAAGCAGATACTCTCACAAAAGCACTCTTGCTCTGCAGCCTCAGGCTTTCACAAAACCCAGATGTAATTCCCAGAAATCATAGGCTTTTCAGTGCACTACTCAAACTTCAGAAAAAAAAAAAACAAAAACTGGCATCTGAAAACACACAAGGAGATGGGTTTGGTTTCCCTTCTTCAGTTTCTAAAACTGATTAAAAAGGCCCAGTACCAACCCTGGTGCTGATGATAAGGACTTTGCTTCAGCTCTGGCATTCTTCACAAAAGTTGCGGAGTTGTTTTTGTGCACTGCAGCAGAGAGCTGACTTACAGCCAGTGTGTGATGGACATCAGCGCCCATGTGCATTCCCCTCTCAGAGGATTAATGGTTCAGGTGACAAGGGAACATTCTTGGCATTGCCCTGGCTTGACTGGCAAAGAGTGAGACTTCAGCTCATGTCTTTAGCTGTTCTTCATTCTGGATGCCAGAGAGACATCTTCCATGGTGACTGCAGGAGACACAGTCACTGGAACAGGGCTCCTTCCCTCTTGTTAGCTGAGAACTCAAACACACAGAGTTTGGCTGTTGGGCTCTAACATCTCTAAAGTACACACTGACAAAAAAATTCTTTTTTATTCCTGCAGTTAATGTGGGTGCATTTTGATGGGAGGAGCAAAAGTGCAGCCCTGACCTGAGGGCAGGCACATGCCAACTGTTGAGTTCTTTCTTCAAGGCCCCAGAGCCCTAGAGCTTCTCTGGAAAATGTCTGCAAGAATATTTTAGCTTGGGCATCATATTTTCCCTTAATCTCATTTTAACCAATGTCATCATCATTTTAGCTTGAAACTTTCCAAATTTAACTCAGCCCAAGGCACGGACTGTTGAAAGCCTGGCAAAGTTGTAGACTCCTGGGTCTTCCAACAGGAAGACTCAAGGCAGCCTTGCAGAGAGGTGGAGGTCCCAGCTCTGCTGATGAGCTGAAACATCATGTGGCCCCTGAAACCCAGAAAAGTATCATCAGCCCAGAGCCTGGGCATTACAAACCTCAAAAATGCAGTAGCAAAAATTTTGCTATTTCTCAGCCCAATAAAGCAAAAAAATGCATATGCAATAAATTGCCGTTTTTTGTTGGTTTTTTTCATAGTTTGATTATCCGTCATGATAAGACATTACTTAAAGCAGTGGTGACACTGTCTAATCATTCTTGTGAAATATAGACTTCTCTCTCCACTTCAGACAGAGCAGACATTAATACACATTTATGCAAAGCAGAGCTGGAGCTGTCAGGGGCTAATCTTTACAAGTATGATAAATGATGTTTATTTTCAGTGATGGAACGAAACACCCGGGCTGACAATAATTGTAATAAAAAGGACAGATCAACTTCTATAAAGTGATTGAATTACCAGTCTATTGCATTAATGCCTGATCCTGGCTCTGTCATAAACCTGCTTTAGGTTACCAACGATTGCACATTAGGGAACATCCACCTTCAAACCGACACCCTGCCCTTGACCTGGGGCAATGCAGGAGAGCCACTGCTGGGTGCGGGGTTTGGCCATCCTTACTTAACACCTGTCTGCAGTAAAGTAATTTTACTTCCTCTTAGGCCAAAAAAGCAGCAACCTGTGTCTCTTAAGCCTTGCAAAAGAGTTTCAAACCCTCAGAGCTGCACACGCCTCCTCCACACACTCACACTGCCTGAGTGCCCACATGCAGGGATGCCAGTACAGAAATCAGTGCCTGCAGTGCAGGTCAGATTCACCAGCATCCACAGGGAACAACATACTGACTGTGGACCACCAGAGTCCCCTTGGAGCAAAGAAATGGAAAGAGGTCAACCTTCCCCACCTTCCTGGGCACATGGATGCTACCACTAGATTTTCTGTGATTGCCCTGAAGGAAAAATAAAAGGAGCTTGAAGTCCTCTCATCCATGGGATGACCAAAACCTCTCATGAATAACTGGATCAATTAATTGCTTTGTAATTAACTCCATCATAGGAAGTAAAACCAGCTTCAGTTTATAGAATGGGACAGATGCTGTAGGAAAAAGAAGAAAAGAGACAAATAGAATAACAACGTACAGTTACACCTGTGTATGTTCATAAAACATTCATGCATATACTGCCTGGATTTCCCTCCAGCTAGGATTTCTGAAATAAGACTAAAAACTGAATAGGAAAGGTGAAATTTGGGTTTGTCAACAATCCCTTACAAAACAATATTCTGGAAACACGTCCTTTCAGGTCAACTGAAACATTTGTTTGTATTTTTGGATTTTTTCTTTTCCATTCCATTATGCTTATATTTAATGTACATTTCATATTTTGAGGATTCCATGTTTCTATTCCAGTCCAGATTTGGATAGTATTATTCTGTTTCGTAATTCATTTTGCATTATTTCATGTAGGATTTTGTACTCTGGTATACATTAATGCACAGTGGTGCCAAAGAGAAGGCATTTGAGACTGAAAACTTGAAATGTGCCATTCTGACAGCTGACTGCTCTGAATTTATTGAAATAAGTTATTCTGGGTTTTTTTTCCCCTAAACTTAAGTTTGTCCAAATTGACACGCTCCCATGGGGATGGCTCAACTGTAGCAGAGCAGCATTTTCTGACAGCAGACACTAAGCAGGAAATTTCCAACCTTTCTCAGCTGTGTGTATTTGTCGGGGTATGAGTGTGTGTGCTGAGCCTCAGGGCAGGAGCCCTCTGGGGCTGGGAGCTGCAGAGCACCCTGGGCAGCCAGAGCAGGATCACAGCCCAGGTGATGTTTCCAACAGCCCTGGCTCCCACCCAGCTGGTGCTGGAAGGGTGGTGATACTCCTGAAAGTCCCAACAAAGAGAGTTATGATTGTGAAACAATATTTGAAAAAAAAAAAAAAAAGTAAATATTGCTGATCTAGACTTTGCTGACTTTATTGAAGACCATTTCCTGGATGAATTTTTTAATGAAATAAATTTAATTTCAGCTGAATCTATCCTAGCATTGCTATCACAAGGTTTCAGCCTCTGTGGATGTACCTGCAGTCAGGAATGTGACAGTCCAAGGTGCAGTGTGGCTTCTGTGTGCAGGCCTGGGAACACCTGGGAAGCCAATTTGTGTGGCAGGTTCCTGGGAGGGTCCTTCAGCCACGGGGACAGGGGAGCAAGGTGGGAGCTGGGCTTGCCCATTCAGCTGCTGCCACGCAGGGGGCTCGAGGCTGGAGACAACTCTGATCCATGGATCAGGACAGCACCCACATGGGTGCAGATATTCCCTGTCCTGCACTGCAAAGGGCACTCAAAGCTGATACTGAGTATCAGTGCCTTTTTCTCTTCCCATTTCCCACTCTGAGATTTTCTAAATACTCCACTATCTTAACAATTAAAAGGGGGTTATGCGCATTGGATGTGCATCTCATAAAGAGGGCTGGAACCTCTAAATTACATCATACCTCAATTTTACATGTCACATAACACTATATATTCTAGTGGGTGAACTATTGTCAGAGTGGAAGTCAACCTCATTGGCAGCTAAAGATTTTTTTTCCCCAGACAGCAGTAAGAAAAGATTCAACACAAAGTCCTGACCATTCAGCACTGCCTGTGTCTACACTTTGATGTCAGAAATGCTTGAGGGCTGAGTCAGAACAGCCTTAGCTGCTTCTGTCATGTCCCACACATCAAAAAGACATGTAGGGGTTTGTTGCCCCATCATCCAATAATGTCAGCAAGACACTGGCATCTCAAAGTATTGCTGACCCCAAATGTGCTGGAACTCATGAACCAGCTATGCAAAGTGCACATTTTAGCTAAAAGACAGAAAAAAAGCATTTATTTTTAAAGTCATGTGTTTGATATTTTCCTCTATCTGGCCTTAGCTCAGTATTTCTGAGTGCACTGCAGAGAGCAGAGACAGACAAGGGGGCAGGAGCAGCCAGGGTAGCGCTCCCACAGCTTTGCCCAAAACAGCCCGACCCACTCTCATTCCAAAAGTTACTGGTACAAGCAGACTTGGGTGAGTTTTGCCTGGGAAAAGGAGGAAGGTCTTGCATAAACTGCTCCCCCAGCAGTGATGCAACAGCCCTGGAAAAGAGAATCATAGAATCATAGAATATGCTGAGTTAGATGGGATCATTGAGTCCAACTCCTGGCCCTGCCTAAGGCATCCCAAGAATTCCACCATGTGCCTGAGAGCATTGCCCAAGCACTCATTGAACTCAGACAGGCTTGGTGCTGTGGCAACTTCCCTGGGGAGCCAATTCCAGCACTCAAACACCCTCTGGGTAAAGAACCTTTTCCCAAATATCCAACCTAAACCTCCCCTGACTCACCTTCCCGCCATTCCCTTGAGTCCTGTGCTTGATCAGGCCATGACAAAACACAGAAAGCTCCTTCACTGGCACAGAGCACAAGAAGGGCATCTCAGTGCAGCACAGAGCAGCTGTGTGAGGCTGGGAGAGAGCAGGGCATCGGGGTGTGGGGACACTTGTCACAGGCACTGCAGAGTGGAGGGGACGTGTGGGGCTTTTGCTGGGACTGCCAGAGCACAGAAAGAGGCTATGACACTCGAGAGGGTCAAAAAGCAGTGCCATCATAAAAACTGTGCAAACAGCAGGAACATTTCTTTAATAAGTCTCCAGACAGATAAATCACAGCTTAAGGAGAGATTGCAGTGCTATTTATTAGTCATTTGTGCATGATTTGCTCACTCCATTGGTAGTGGAATTTCTTTTTTGGGTATTTAATTTTCATCAGAAATGATTTGTGTGCTGCACAGCGGTTCATAACGACACCACTGCCCTGCACAGGCACCTGTAACCAGCCACCTACAGACAGCTCCAGCCTCCAAGAAAAGTGCTGACAGTGACCTCCTAAAGGAGATGCCCCAGTGGTTAAATGCATCGGCTTTCACATGTACCTTTCTTATTTTTCAGAGCTCTTAGGCTTCCTTGCATGGCTGAGCAATACCCACCAGGTAGCACACACTCCTTGGAGCTGGGTTCCCTGTTTCCAGCCTTTTCCACATCCCAGTTCCACACTGCAAAACAACATGCTGGGTGGTAATGGGTGACAAGGCAAAGAATGAGAGCTAAAAGGCTGGTGTAAGGAAGACAGAAATCATTAAACACAAACAAATGACTTTCTAGAAGACTGGGTTAAATGCCACCACAGTTTGTACCTGCTGTTAATCCAAGGGGTTGAGTCAAAGATGAATTTTCTTCCTGTATGTAACATCCAGCAATAAAACAGTGACAGGACTAAAGTGACAGTGCAGAGGCTCTAGAGCAGTTTTTGTTGTACAGGACAGATCTTGCTATTTGATAGTGCTCCAGAGCAAACATTCCCAGGTTTTGGGGAAGTAATTAGCTGTCTGTCAGAGATACTCATTGTGGGACCTGATGATTGTTGGTTTGGCTGCATATATTGTTGGGCAATTTTTACATTCCCACTAGCAAGAGGCAGCAAAGCAAGATCTTGCATGGTTGCCAAAAGTTTTCAAACTCTCCAGGACTAGCAACAGCAAAGACTACTTGGAATAGTTTAACTTACTCACAAGCTAAAAATTATCTCTATTTCTTGTTTTTCTGATAGTTCAAGACACATTCACTTCTTCCCTCAAAGCCTCATTTCTCAGAAGCAGCTGTTAACCAAAAAGTTTGAACTTTGGAAGCCATTAATTGAGAAGTATGAGGAACCCTCATGTAAAATCCACTTTTAACCTTATTCAGACACACAGAGAAATTCAGTCCCCAGTCTACTCCCTGCCCAAGTCCTTGAACTTGCAAGAAAGACTAGCAGATGTTCATTAGTGCACTGGTAACTAGAGAATTGGAGGCACTTGTCAACTCTGTGTGTGATGAATAAATGCTGGAAAGTTTCTGCTGGGGAATAGTACTGTTTTGGGGCCAACTGGATGCACTCAAAAAAGTGTGGGAGGGGCAGGGGAATTATGACCAGCAGTTCCACTTTGTTACTCCTGTTATTCATTTTAATAATAAGTGTTAGCTGCCAAACACCTGAGGGTATGTACCCCCTACCTAAACTTTAGAAATAGCAAATATTTGGCTGAGATTAATGATCTTTTCAAGGCTTAATAAAGATTTGGCTGCTCATGGATATGTGTATAATGTTCTCCTGCTCCCTGGTGCCACAAGAGCCTGGACATCACAGTAACCCCACAGACCAAGGAGAGCAAAGCTCACACGGGAGCACTGCAAGCACCCACGTCACACAAGGCCATTAAATGCTTTCCAAACCTGTCTTCAGGCTTGCATTTACCTGGCAAGTCCAGGATATTTTCCTCCCCTGCAAATACCCCTCCAGAGCCTGAACTTACCTCCAAAATCCAGCAAATATCTCCCACTCCTGTGTGGCTGTCGCTCACACCAAGTAGTCCCTTTTAAAAGGACAGAGTTACTTTCCTCAGCATTGAACTATGCTGCATGTTTCCCAGGCTGGGCTGGGACTGCAAACAAGATAACACTGCAAAGAAAACTTCTGAACTGCACAAGGAAACAAAGGCTTGGTAGCAGAGAAACTGCATCACTTTGAAAAACTCAAATACTTAAACACTCTTGGTAAAGTAATTCAAAAATGCAACCCTGGCCCAAGAGGAGAAAAGCCAGTGCTTCTCCCCAGGCAGCTGTGTGAGCCAGAGCTCTGTCTGTATGTGGGAGTGAGTAGCTCTGCTCAGTCTGTGAGCAGAAAAACAACAGAAAGTGATCTGCTGGAAGCTGTCTCCACACACAGGCATGTGGACACGCAGACACGCACACTCTGAGCTTTGAAATGTGCCTCTGACTCAATTACAACTGGCAAACACACGGGCTAGATATGCCTGAGAACCATGCCTGACAAAACTATATCCCACAAAAGAGAACTTGGTTTCCCAGAGTAAAATAAAGCAGATAGTGGCCACATCTGGATTTCTTCTCACTCTCACATCGCTCTGCATTTCCTGCTTAGAACTGGGATCTCCCCAAGAGAGGCTTTTCTTGTGGTATTTCTAGCTGGGACTGGATGCACCACAAATCTCCTGAGAAGGTCTTTCCTTCCAAGATTCATGAGCTGGAGCCTCATGGAGCACAGATAGTTCAGGGAAGTGATCAACTGTGTGTGTGGATGCTTTCCAAGCTCTCAGCCTTTTGGGGGGTCTGGTAGCACTCACAGTGATAGGGGATCACAGTGATAGGGGGTCACAGTGATAGGGGGTCACACTCACAGTGATAGGGGATCACAGTGATAGGGGGTCACAGTGATAGGGGGTCACACTCACAGTGATAGGGGGTCCCCTCTCACCCCCTTCCCACCAGCATGGACACTTGACATCACAACTGTCTGGAAAGCTCCTTACTCCAAACATTACCAGGGAGACAAGAAGTCCCTCTGGGTCTGCCAAGCAGGGCTTGGGGCTGCCTGGCTGCTTCAAGGCCCTGCAGCAGGAACCTCAAAGCAGCTGGTGATACAACAAGAGCAGAGGGACACCACCAAATTACCCTCCTGCTGATTTCCATCCAGGGGACACCAGCTTTGCTCTGTGCTGGGAGGTGAGCAAAGTCCAGTGGGAGCCTCAGACCTTCCTTTACAGGAAAAAAATCCTCAGGTCAACACAAGCTCTTCAATCCAGTCAATTCTGGTCCAATCCACCTCCAGAGCACACGTACCCCACTCGGCTGGCCTCTGGGTTTTCTGAAAAGGTAAAAAACAAGCACTTTCAACAGCATTTAGTTGATTATGGGATACTTAGGAGCTCAGTTCCCTATCCATAAAAACAAGAGGGAGAGAGAAGCAGCAGCATTTCCCAGCTTCGCTGGGATCTTGTGAAGATTAATGCATTAAAGAACAAAGAGTGTCAAGATGGTGCATAGGGAAAGCAAGTTAGGTCAGTGTAGCACTGAGGAGGAGTGTATTTCAACAGAAGGCTTGTTTATTCCGTGTTGTTACTGTCCAAGGGAGGTTTGAAGGGTCAACTTAAAGCAGAACAAATGCAACTCTCTCTGTGCTCCAGAGGGGACTGCACAGTGTGTGGGTATCTAGGAATGCTCTCAGGAACAGGAGGTTTGGAAACTATTGTGAAAACTGTGCTCAAGAAGAACCAAAGCTTACTGAATTCGCCAAGGAGCCTTTTCCACTCAGAGTTCTCCCTGTGGACAGAGTCTGGTGGTTTCAGGCTTCTCTGCTCTTTGACCCAAATGCAAAGAGTGGAGCCACACAGTCTGAAAGGGCTCAGCCACCAGGTGTCAAACGTGTCCCTCCTCTGCCTTGCTCTGTTGTGGCTCCAGGGCAGCTCACACTGACCCCCCCAAACCCAGCAGGCACCTCCTGGCACAAACCTCCAGCAGAGTTAGGGTTAGACACCCCTTTGTACTGTAACCCCCCTCCCTGAGCACACAACCCTTCCCCTTGATCATCCTCAAACCTGAGGGCTTGTATCCCTGCCTGTCCTGCAGGAAATCTCACTCTAACAGTGTGTTTTGGCACAGCATGCACTGCCCAGGGTCACATCACATGGGGACTGTGGTTTGTATATTAGCACAGGACAGTGAGGCTTCCAGGACCTCTCCTTTTCACACGAGGCAGCACCACTATTCCAGAAGTGTGGAGCCAGCTGGGAGCTCAATGCCCTCCAGTTCAATCTGCAGCACCGTGCTGCACATTTATTTTCCTTCTGCACCCATGAGATGCACATTCCTGAAAGAGGACATTTCTCTCCAGGCAAGTTAACACTCTATGTTTGGGCCTCCTTTGACTGTCAAAAAAAGCACCTAAAATTCAGGTCCACCATGTCTCAGGCTCTATTAGGAAACGTTTACCATTATCATGAGCCTATATGAAGAAAAGTGAACTATTTCTATTTAAGCACTTATCCCAGACAACTCAGCACAGGACACAGTGCCTCTGAATCCTCATGCCATGAAAACAACCACCTCAGGGCTGCAGAAACCTCCCAGAGTTACTGCAGTACCTTCAGATTGAAAGGCATTGCTGATCCTTTCAGCTGGGTCAGGCCTTTCCTCATACCCCATCCCAATCAAGACTGGTGTGCTTAGAAAAAGGTTATGAGCCAGTGTTGTGCAGTGCTGGGATCACAAGAACTCCAGGATGAGAGCAGCCCCAACTGCTGAGCTGCACAGCTCCCACTCATCCAGTTTGCCCAGAAGAGCTAAGACAGAGTCCCTGCTGTCATGCCATCACATGCAGCTCATCCATCCAGACTTCACATAATTCAAAGAAACATAGGCAGCACTTCCACCCTCCTCTGAATCACCAAGGTGGGCAAATATAGATCCAGGCAGGATGTTTGAGTGATGGGATCCTGACACACCCCCAATCCACAGCACCTGTCACCCTTCATCCTTTAAACTATTATTTTAGATAGTGCAAAAAATTCCTGAAGTGAAATGTGGTAATCCAGAGTCATGGAAGAGCATGGAATGCTGAGGCTGGTGCCTCACTCCCTGCTTCAACCCCCCACTGGGGGTCCAGCTTCCACAAAGATGCCTGGAAAGCACAAACTAAAGCAAGCAGACACTGAAAATTCAAGCCAGTCTTTGGTCTAGCAGGAGTCAAGTGTCCTGGGTGCTGATCTGTGATTGTTTCATCACTTTGCATGGACCTGCTGAGCCCAAAGCCCAGGGAAGATTTGGCTAATGGGGAAGAGCAAACAGAAGATTTGTGCAAGAGGTAGAGGTAAGGTCAGGAAATACTAGTGTGGGACTGGGTTTCAGATAAACTATAGTCAAAAGGAAAAAACACTTTTCCTGCCCAGGGTGTATTGCAAAAGAAGTCAGGGGCATAAAGTGTGGCAAAAAAGAGATTAAAGTTAGACAGCAAGAAAATCTCTGTAAGGATGAGGGTAGTGCAGACTGGGGGCAAGCTGCAGAATTACCTCATTAGAGCCATTTAAGCACTGGTCAGATGAACCTGTCTAGCAAGAGCCAGGTGTTTTTGGTCCTGCCTTCAGGTGTGACTTCTTTAAGCTACTGCCACTCCTCTGATCTTTCAGGGTGTGGAAAAGGAGCTCAGGCAGTGCTCTGGGGCATCTGTGAATCCCAGCCCTGGGCTGTCTCTGTGGGGACTGGAGATCTCAATGGGAAACCATCTTCTTGAGGTGTCAGGGCTCCTCCTGCCACCTTCTTGTCCCTCTGTCCAGGCTGGGCATGAATCCTGCCTTGGAATAACTCCTGCATCCTAGTTAAAACCACTGTCAAGCAAGATGTGTTTGACTTGTGGGAGGGAGAAATCAGGGAGATACAGGGAGTTAGCATCAGTGGAAAACACTAAAGGCTCTGTCACTGCTATGCAGGCAGTGCAGCCCTGTGGGCAAAGCTCACCAGCTCTGTGACAGGCTGGGGTGGTGCTGGCCCTGCAAGTGCTAGATGAAACCAGCAGGAACACTTCCCCTGCTTCCCTCTTTCTTTTATTAGATACAACCCATTTCAAACCGTATTCCCCAAAACCAATCAGTAAAGGGTCATAAAACACCCACAGAGCCACTGGTGATGAGCAGGACCCAGTGTTTGCTGGGTGGCACCCGTGCCCTGCTCAGCACCCTGGCCACCCCTCACCTGTCCCCCAGCCCTCTGCAGTGACACCCCTCTTACATTTGGGCCTGCTGGAGTCCTGGCTAAAACAGAGGTATTCAGCTTTATATAACCCCCCTCTCATACTTGCTCAGCTGTGAGAAGCTGGAGGATTTTCAGCCAAGCTCTTCCCTACCACCTAGTGGGAAACAGAATTTTTCCTGTCCTGATGAGCACAGAGCAGAGTGGGATCTCTGGTGTGATCCTGAGCAAACACTTTGCAGCCCATTCCCACTGGGGAGATCCCAGTGACCCCAAAGGCCAGGGCAGCCCCAGAAATGGTTTCTTTCCTGAGTCTCAGCAGCACCCTGGCTTAGGGGCCAGAAAGACTTGTTGAGAGAGGTTGTCCCCTCCAGTATTCCCTATTTCTAGTGCAATTACACACTGGCCAAGCCTATTTTCCAGGTGACCACCAAGAAAAAGGGCACCTAAATTTGCATCATCCCAATGCCTCTCAATGCAGCACCCACATCCACATACAAATAAAGCTGAATTTCACCCTTGTGCATAAATTCTCCATATTTTCCCGTCTCCATCCACTCCAGACAAGGTTTGGGCATGACCCACAAGGCCCCAAGCAGCCTCCAGAGCTGTGTTTGACCCCACAGCCCCCGAGCCCCTGCCTCTGGGCCCCGCGGTGATGCTGCAGGAGCAGGCTCTGGCCAAACTCCAGCACAGGTAATTGCAGCCTGTGCACTGCAATTCCCCCTGCAGATGCAGCCTGTGCTCATTTCCTGTCCTGAGCTGTGGGGTGGTGGTGTTAAACAGCTGCCACGCGCTGCCCAGAGGCGCCTGTGCCTCGGCACTGGGTGGGTTTGGCACACCCAAGGATGCTGAGAGAGCAGCAACGAGGGCACTGGCTCAGGCTGCTGCTTCCTCCCCAGCTCCCCAGCATGGCTTAGGCACTGCTGGCTCTCCCTGCTCTTTCTCACACAGCCAAAATCTGGACAGCACCTTCCCCTTTTCTGGTCAGCAAGCGGCCATGGGGAAAGCTCGGCTTTCTTCCAGCAGCTGCCGGATGGGAGGAGGCAAAGGGTTAATTCCACCAGCGAGGGAGGGTTCTCCTGGCAAACTGGAGACCCCTGTGAGTTTTATGGGGAGGGCTCATGGGGGTGGAGGGACACGGCGGGGGGAAGAGAATTTGCTTTATGGCTTTGACAGGAACTCCCATCATGGTATAATTATGGAAGCGAGAAGTCTGTGTGTAATGAAGACCATATGCCGTGTTAAAACACACATGCACAAATATTAGGCTCCCGTGAGGCCTGTGGGGGAGCTGGGGAGGGGATTAGGAAGGGGTGGAGGAAGCTCTCCCCCGAGTTCTCCTTACAGATCTTCCAGCCCAGCCACAGGCAGGGCAGTGGGGATGTGGAGCAGCTGAGGAGCCCAGCGCAGCCAAACACGGCTTGTTTGGGGTAAGAAACATCCGGTTTAAATAGCACTGGGTGGAAGGAAGAACCTCGGTGCCAAAAAAATGGGGTTTCACTCTACATTGCTCAGACAGACTGAGAGCAAGGTTTCCTTCACCAATAATTTTTCTTCAGCTTCTGCTACAATTTTTCCCTTTCCTTTCAAACTATGCCCTCACTGCTCTTCCTGCAGTGGAAAACAGCTGCCTGTGGAGGCGACCAGCCCTCCTCCTCCTCGCCTGACCCAGCTGTGCTGGTGGAGCAGCAGGAGCCACACAACATCCCCAGGCAGCTCCTGGGCTGGGGAAGATGACTTCAGCAGGCACCAAGGCCACCCAGCTGCTGTTTGAAGTCCCCGTGCCATCCTCCCCATCACCCCGCCTGCGCTCCATAATGTGAAGCTTTCTTGGCTGTGGCATATTATTGTCTCCTTTCCTGATCTCACATGTCTTCTGCTTCACATCTCCCACTCGCTGCCTTTATGGGTCCTTTAGGCTTTTTGAGGCTGTTTCTTCCTTTGCTGGTCGCATGTTTCCAAGATTACTTTGCTGCTCACTTTCTGCATCTGTCACCCTGCAGGTGCCTGTGTCTCTCATGCCCAGCAGCACACACTGGCCTCAGCATGCTCAAGTACTCACCACATCCCTCAGGGAGCCATTCTCCATGTTAACCTTCACAGGGATGGACAGAAGGTGTCCTTCACAAGCCTCAAATCCACTTACTATGTCCATCCCCCCCACCCTTGTCCCTTCTTTTCCCTGCTGACAGGACAGACTCTGGCCTGGAGCAGATGATCCTGGTTTTCCTTACTCTGGACCATTTTCACCCTGCTGGTGGTGACTTAACTGGGAGTCCCTGGCAGCCAGCCTAGTTTGCTCTTCCAGCTATTTTGCCAGCAAAACAGGAGCTGTTGCTGTTGTGTAGCAGGGCTGGAGGTGAGAGCTGTGCAGGAGGGGCTGTGGGCAGGGATGCTGCTCTCCTTGCCAAGCAGCATCGAGGGTGTCCAGTTGCAGGGCTGGCTGGGGTAAGCAGGGCAATGCAAGGCTATGGGAAAGCAAAACTGATTAGCTCAACATAAGCTCTCCTTGCATCAAAGGAGGGAAAAAGGAAAAACACATCCCTCTGCCTCTCTGGTAGAAAAGAGAGGTAACAGGGAAAATCCCATTCCCTGTGGAAGAAATACCAAGTGCAGTGGAGGATTATTTTAGCTGGTTTCACTGGGACTGGCAATGTGCAGGAGAAGAGAGCCCAAAACTTATATTTTTCTTATCTTTCATACAGCCTCCGTTTAAAATACTCTTTTCATTCATCTATACATACATATATATAGTTTTGTCTGTTCTCCTAAAAAAAGTTGCTGCTTTCCACCACCCATAGATGCACTAGAGATAAAGGGAAGCACAACTCCCACAGCAGTGCCAGGCAGTATTAGAAGGTCAATCACTCCAGGAGGGAAGAGCCTGCATTTCCCAGGCATGAAAAGGGAATTCCTCCAAGACTACAGCACAGAAAATGCCTAGATGAACGCTGCTGCCAAATGCAAGCTCATTTCAGGATGTATCTGTCCCCCTCACTTTATCAGTCTAACTTCTTCCCTCACGTTTCCCGCCTGCATCTGCTCTGAGGCACAGCAGTCATGAGCATTCAGTGTCAGGAGCAAAATCTTTAATTGTTGCTCTGATTAGAAGTATCCCTGACCACGGTGGTTAGAAGCTGCTGATACTCAGCACTCATCCTCCTCAATGCTCACTGCCCACATGCAGCAAATCCTCCCCTCTGCTGCCCCATGCCTGATGAGAAGCAGAACCATCCCCAGACAGGCCCAACTGTGATACTGTGAAATTTCCAGGGTTCCTGCGAACCTTTACACCCATTCTTACAGGGCAGAGCTGCCTCGTGGAGGTGAGTCACAGGTGTAGTGCCATGGCCTCCCTTCACTGGGGACAGCAGGGTGAGGAGCAGCCTCTTCCCCCGCCAGTGTCTGCTGCGATCCGCGATTCCCGTCATGCACAGAGTGTCATTTCCCACGAGTGCCTGCCTGCTCCTGCCATCTGCCATGATTTATAGAAAATGGGCAGTGATTAATAGCCCAGTCAATGCCGAGTGAAGCCATTTTCTTTCATTTACCTGCTCCCTGACCTCCCTGCACAGTCCCAGACAGGGGCTGGGAAAGTGTATTAATCATGCACTTAAAATATATTTAAAAGGGGAGATTGGCTGGGAGCTCAGTGGTATTTATGGAGTCATTTTCTACAGAGGATGCAAGCTAATTGCCAGATAAAACAAATGGGCTCTTTGAAATGGAAATGAGTCACTTGGAGGTACTGGATGTTTGGTCCTTGAGTGATGCCCCAAACCCATACTTCTCCTGGGGCTCTCTGTCACCTACTGAGTCCAAGTCCAGTGGCAGCTGTAGCTCTTAGACAAAAAGGATGGGGGATGCCACACCAGCTCAAAGTGTGAGCATGGTGCAAAGAGATCCTTGGCACCAGAGAGGTCTGTGCTCCCACTGTAGCATGGTCACAGCACTGGGGCAGGGGGCTGCAGGGGTACAGAGAGATCCTGACAGGCTGCAGTCCTCCTGAAGAGTTCCTGCAACACAGAAAGGCTGTTTGGGGGAAAGACCTTGATTTCTTACGTCATGAGCTGTATTACTAGAGCACATGGTGGCATTTGTCCCCTCTCTGGACCCACAATATTAACAGCCAGTAGGCAAGCTCCAGACCATCTCCACAGACACAAGGCAGGCTCTCTACACCATCTTTTATGACCTCCAAGCAGCAGGACTGGGCCTCCTCATCCCTCAGCAGAAGCAGATAACTTTTTGGGGGATAAACCTCAGTGTCCCTTGCTTCCCCCAAGCTCAGAACTAGAGCCCATGTTCACCTCTATCCTCTGTGGCACACCTGGAGTGGCACCCCCAGAATCAGAGAGCAGGTGAGGCTGGAAGGGACCACAGGGGTCACCTGGTCCAACCACCCTGCTCAAGCAAGGCCACCCTAGAGCACATGGCACAGAGTCTTGTCCAGACAGTTCTGGAGTACCTCCAGTGAGAGAGACTCCACAATCCCTCTGTGCAGCCTTTTCCAGTGCTTGGTCACTGCACAGCAAGGAAGCTCTTGCTTGTGTTCATTTTCTTTCCTTGTGTTACAGCCTCGGGGCAGCACCATGTACGCTGTGTCCTGTCCAGTTTTGCATGACCTCTCAGAAAATGCTGCTGTGCCCTGGGCCCCCAAGGACAGCTGGGGTTGATAGCAATAAAAAAGAAAATCCCCTGTCAAGCTGAACAAAATTATTGAATTATTCTCACCAGCCGGAGACCAAAGGTTTGTTGACAACTTAATTAACTGTGTTTGTAATGAATTTTTGGCCACATGCAACAGACTAATTATCAAAGCAAACATTAATCTCTTTCTAGGTACATCAAAGTGTTGAGAGCACAAAATATTTACACGAGCCTCAGATAAAATTCTTTGCACTAATTCTAACATAATTAAAATTATGTTGGGGCTAAGGTAATTATGCAAGGTGCTTATGTGACATAACAATGTAATAGAAGACGGTGCTTATTTTTCCTAGAGTCAATCAGCAAAGTTCTCAAACAAATGTAATGTCTTTTAAATGTATTTTCAAGGCAGAGAAAACAGCACCACTTTTGAGCTCAGTTGAGGCATTTTAAATGGCCCACTAAGGCTGGATGACATAAGCACCCACATTATTTGTACTATCTGGGCTTTTCCCAGTAATAACTAGACATGAGTAAAATTGGTGAGTTTTAAAAGGACCTTGCAGCATTTCCAGCTGTCTCTGTGCAATAAGTGATGGTTTGCTTTTCTATGCTTCAAAGTGCTGATCTGAACTTGATGCCTGAGAGGTGGAGCAGACTGTGTCCACCCGTTATTTCCTAAGGGGTTATTTCCTAAGGGATGCCCTTCCCAAGAGCAGGCTGCAGGAAAGGAAAAGAGAGAAGAGAGAAGGGAAAGGGACCTGTAATTTCCTGGGATGAGCTGTGGCAGGACCTCCTTGCTCTGGAGAGGGAGGCACTATGCCACAAGGCAAAAGTGGCTTTCCCAGATATCCCCAGGTTGTAGAAACAAGGTGGCCACAGCGAGCTCAGCACCTGCTGCCCGTGTCACCAACAACTGCCTGCAGTGCACCAGCTCAGCCTCTGCACGAGAAAATGACCACAAGGCAAGGTCACTCCCAGGTCCCACCTGCCATCTGTGCTGAGAGTCATTTCTGCTGTCACAGGAGGTGACCTAGTTTCAGGCAGCAGGTCCCAGAGATGCTACCCTGCATCCCCCACCCTGCCCTCCTGTCCCTGGCCCAGCACACCTGCGCTGCTGCGACACCACGAGGGCCTCGTGGTGTGAGCCATGCACAGAGGCCATGGTGACCCAGAAAATCCTTCAGCTGATGAGAAGGCAAGTTGTCTGGATTAAAAAAAAAATTAAATGCTGCCTTAGATCTGTGTCACAGTACTGCAGAGATGTGGTTGTGCATGTCTGCCTGATGCTCTGAGCCATCAGGATGAATTCCAGCACTGGAGGTGAACAGCTTGTCCCTTCATGCTGGCACTCCCCTTAGAAGGTTGTTAACTCTTCTCACTTGTGTCTGATCCTGCCCTGCCTACCAGTGATGGGCAGAGGGGAAAACCTTCATGGGCACAGCAGCCTCGTGGATCTCATGGGCATCTCCCAGGACATCCATCTGGCTCCTGATCCACAACAAGGAGAGTCACCTCCATGTGGGTTGTACTGGGCAGAGCCTCCAGCAGCAGTTAAAAATTGCCCATTCTTAACAAAACATGGAGCTCAGCTCCCTTGTGTCCAAGGGTAAACCAGGTAAGCCAGCAGCAAGGCCAGAGGGGCTTGTGCTACAGCACTATTCAGTAGCTGCACCCCATCCCAGCACCATCCCACCTCACATGTCAGGACATATGTTCCTGTTTTGCCAGTACTAAAATCAGCTCCTTCCCATGGCCTTTGGAGACATTTGCTGGGGGAAAGGCTGCCTTTGAACAGATTTCTGCCTAGGTTTCACTTCATAATTCAAATAATTTCTTGACACAAAGCACTGAGGACTTGCTCGGGGTGCAAGGCCAGAGAGCAGGGTCATGTCAAGTGGCTCCAAGGGGCTGCCCAGTGTCATTCCCACAGACACACAGCCTTGAGGAACATGTTAAACTTTCAGCCTGATTTGCAGACTTAAAAAAAATTAACAGGTAAGTTTGGAGCAACAACAAGAACAACTTTTCCAATATCAGCTGGTGTTACTATCCAAAAGACAACTAATTTTACACCAAGATAAAGAAAGCAATATCACATCTCAAGGTCCTCAAAAGGTGACAGAGCTATAGAGGGACTATCTGGATTTCTTCCCTGTTGGTGGGGCTTAGCCTAGAGTTTCTCAGGAGACAAGCCCTGCTGTTTGGCCATATGAGAAACTAGCCAGCTAATTGCTCTGAGGAATCTGAAGGTGGGACAGAAGAAAGCCTGGTCATGAAATCTGTGTGCAGGAGAGAGCTCTAACAGCCTTTCCCCTCCCTGACTCTCTGGCCAAACAGTTTTGGCATTTGTTCAGCATTTGAGAATGTGAAGCCAAGTCCAAACACTTGACAGGCTCCAGTGCAGTGCTGCTCCTCAAAGTCCAATTGCCCAAAAGACAACTCTCACGTTCCTCAAGTTTCTGAGCAGCTTTGTGTCTGGGGTTTTCTTAAAACCTTCAAAGCTCCAGCAGGATTAGTGCTTGGCTTAACCTCTGGCAGAATTGACAGAGGCTTTAGGAGCTGGAAAGATTTTAGGGCTTTGTCCATGGCCTCTCAGCAGAGGCCAGAACCTTTATATTCAGGTCACCTTCCAGCCCCAGAGCTGCTGGGGGTGCTCTCCAGTAAGAGCCTGCAGAGAGAGGAGAGGAGCAGTGTGCAGATGTTACCCTCAACATCTGGAGCAGCTGAGATAAAAATACAGCTGCAGAGGGAGGCAAGCTTTTAAAGTACAGGGAAAAGTAGAAAACATTAGCTAGAGGAGGCTACAGTCTGGTATGAATATCTTGTGCTCAGGTTGCTCTGAACAGAAAAAGGCACAGTAATTTCCATTAGTTGTCCAAAGACATTTGTGAGAGCTGTTCAGCACACTCATCTTTAGCTGCTTGCAAAAGGAAATGCCCTCACTGTGGCAACTGAGCAGCTCCTCATAGTTTTTGGGGATCTTTTCATCCTGACAAAACTCTCTCAAGATTAGGGGTGTTAGCCCCATTTTAGTAATAGGAAACAGAGACAGAGAGAACTCAGGTGTCTAAAAGGTTTTTAGCACTGGCATAGAGGAAATTACTCAGCATCAGTGGAAAAGATGCATGGACAGACCTCTGTATTTTAAGAAGTTATAATAACTCCAGAATCTGGACCAGAGTATGGAGAGGGGTAATTTTAATTTTTTTTTCTTTTTTATCTTTTCAACATTATCTTTCCAAGTTATGAATAATAAGATTGGGAATTAAATAGAGTCCTGACATTTTCCCACTATTTAACAGGGAAGTGATCGGAAAATCTGGTGGGAGAAGGGCTTGTGAAAAAATGAAATTCAAGAAAAAAAAAATCCATGAACAATTTCCATAGCTACAATGACTTTTGGACTTTTCTCAGAGGAAAACAATCTCACATTATTCCCAAATTATCACTCCCATCATCCTGAAAACTATGGGATGTTTTTATTTGACTAAAAACTACAAGATTGCAAACTGGGGGAGAAGAAGGTCTGGTTCCAGCCTCTACACCAGTCCCTGCCACCAGCTGTCCCCCTTTTGAGGCCATACATGAAAAAAAAAAAATTAAAAAAAAGGGGTCAGGATGGGCTTCCCAACCAGGATGGACCAGACAGAAGATTCTCAGACCTAAAACTTTCCTGCCTGCTGCGGAACAGACTCTTTGCTCACAATTCCTTAAGCCCCTTGTGGTGAGCAGGCGAACCTGAAGCTGAACCCGGCGGCAGGGAGGGAGGAAAAGCCCCGCGGCCGCGCTCCGGGACGCGCCCGGCGACAGCAGAGGGAGCTGCGCGACCGCCAGTGCGAGCCCAGCGCTGCCGCCGCTCCGGGACACCGGCCGGGATGGGGAGCGCCTGCCCCGCGCGGCCCTTGGAAGGGCTCCCTCCTCGGCACAGAGAGAAAGAAGGAAAGAAAGAAGGAAAGAAGGAAAGAAGGAAAGAAGGAAAGAAGGAAAGAAGGAAAGAAGGAAAGAAGGAAAGAAGGAAAGAAGGAAAGAAGGAAAGAAGGAAAGAAAGAAAGAAAGAAAGAAAGAAAGAAAGAAAGAAAGAAAGAAAGAAAGAAAGAAAGAAAGAAAGAAAGAAAGAAAGAAAGAAAGAAAGAAAGAAAGAAAGAAAGAAAGAAAGAAAGAAAGAAAGAAAGAAAGAAAGAGAAAGAAAGAAAGAAAGAGAAAGAAAGAAAGAAAGAAAGAAAGAAAGAAAGAAAGAAAGAAAGAAAGAAAGAAAGAAAGAAAGAAAGAAAGAAAGAAAGAAAGAAAGAAAGAAAGAAAGAAAGAAAGAAGAAAGAAAGAAAGAAAGAAAGAAAGAAAGAAAGAAAGAAAGAAAGAAAGAAAGAAAGAAAGAAAGAAAGAAAGAAAGAAAGAAAGAAAGAAAGAAAGAAAGAAAGAAAGAAAGAAAGAAAGAAATGAGAAAGAAAAAGAAAGACGAGAAAGAAAGAAAGACGAGAAAGAAAAAGAAAGAAAGACGGGAAAGAAAAGGGGAGGGAGGGAGGGAAGGAAGGAAGGAAGGAGGGAAGGAGGGAAGGAGGGAAGGAGGGAAGGAAGGAAGGAAGGAAGGAAGGAAGGAAGGAAGGAAGGAAGGAAGGAAGGAAGGAAGGAAGGAAGGAAGGAAGGAAGGAAGGAAGGAAGGAAGGAAGGAAGGAAGGAAGGAAGGAAGGAAGGAAGGAAGGAAGGAAGGAAGGAAGGAAGGAAGGAAGGAAGGAAGGAAGGAAGGAAGGAAGGAAGGAAGGAAGGAAGGAAGGAAGGAAGGAAGGAAGGAAGGAAGGAAGGAAGGAAGGAAGGAAGGAAGGAAGGAAGGTTGGGAGAGGGCAGAGCCTGCTGGTTTTTGCAGAAAAGACAGATGCTCTGAGGTTGGGATGTGGTGTTTGTTTCCTGGCCCCACTGCCACCACAGACTTCATCTGCAGCCTTGCCTGCATCACTCAGGGGACACCATTTTCCAGGGAACTCAGGTCATTGTCCAGCAAATGGACTCTGGAGCATCCCAGCTCCTGCTTTCCCACTTCCCCTGGCAGTCCCCCAGGATACCCACCATCCTGACAGCTCCTGCAAAAGCATTCAAAGGTCAGAAATGGCCTGCTGCTTGTAAACAAAAGGCAAACCCACAGCTTACCTCGGGAATTTGGGGATCCCTGGGGGCTGCCCCTAGGACATAGAGTTTGCCAGCTCTGAGCCCCCTGAACAAAGAGCTCTGGTGCTGGCCCCAGTGGGTGTTCCCAGAGGTGCTTCTTTGGACACTTGCTTTGGTAGGTTATAAAACTCCCTTACAAAGTAAGTGATTACAATTAACTCAGGTTTTATAGATGTGGAGTGCTCTTTGATGGTGTTTGGCTCACAGGAAAGAATAAAATAAAATGAATGATGCAAGTGTGCCAGGGCCAGCAAGGCCAGGCTGACCTTGCAACAGATTCATTCATTTCCCCCAGCACATGCTCAACACAGCAGCACCTCAGGTTGTGAGAGATTTTATAGAAGAATAAAGCAGTAACCGAAGTGTAATAAGCTAACACACAGCCCTCCTTAGCTTAATTTTTAACTGTGTGAGTGACAATCAACCAGCAAAAAAAAAAATCTGTGGGGGTGGGTGGATTTGACCCAGATTTGATCCGTTGATCCCTCAATGGATCAGATCCATATCCTCCTGTGGGATTTTTCAGGGGTGGCAAACTCAGTTTCTGGGGCAGGCCTGGCTGACACCCCAGTATCTGACATGGGCATACATAAAACATTTTTAAAAGAAGCCCATTTAAAGATAAGCTACATGCATGCTGTTAGATTGAACTCCCTGCTGCTGCAATAACTGCAGTGCATTACATGTACACTATGCTGAGCTCTCACACCAGCCTAAGAGACTCAGCACAGGGCTGGGTCCCAGCCTGAGCTATCACAGCAGCCCTGCACATATTTGCAAGCTTGGATGAAGCTGTTCTTCAGGCCAGGCCCAGGCCATCCCAATTATCATCTAATTTATGGGCTCAGGGCAGCAGAAATGAGAGAAGGTTTTTGCTCAAGGCACATGTGAGCCAACATATGATTGCAATGGCTCCTTCTCACATTCACATCTCTGGAGTGCTTCTGCACACAGGAACAGTAGGGAACAGGCTGTTTTCTCCACGAGCACAACCACAGCCTAACATTGCACGGAACACTTAGGAACAAAAATAAAAGTGTGTTCTAACCATGTTGCAGCTATTGTTCTTCCACAGGATTTTCATCTCGTGGCAATTTCTGAGGGAGTTGAAGTCTTTGTGGTTTCTTGCATTTGGGGGGAAGAGAAGATCAAAGCACAACACCCTCTGAGATCTGGCCCGGGCGACACTGTCCCCAGATGACTCGGTGTCGTGTGACAGTGCATCCTGCAAAACAGGCTTCAACAAGGCAGGACACACCAGAGGCTCAGTGCTGGCTGCCCCACCGTGGGGATGAGCAGCAGCACAAGGTGGATGCAGGCACCTGAGCCCTCCATGGAGTGTGGCAGAAGGGACAGCTCTGTCCAGAGCAAGGGCAGCGCGATGTCCTAAAAATCCCATCCTTTGAGACTTCTGCCCTGCTGCATCCCAGTGCCATCTGCCCCGGGACAGGCAATGCCTTCACAGCCCAGGTCAACTCCCACTCACCAAGAAAGAGAGATTTTAAAAAGTTTCTTGAAGGAAAACAGCCTGGGAAGCTGTGGGCTCTCAGGGGGGTGTCTCACAGTGCCTTGCCCAGGCTGTAGGCATCCAGCCCCTGCACTTCCATCACACTTCTTGCAAGGCCCCAAGCAACCTACCCAAAATCAGCACTGATTATAGCAGGGAGTTGGACCAGAGACCTCCTGAGTTCCTTCCAGCCTCAATTACTATGCAATGCTACTCTTGTGTGCCACAGGAGGTCATCCCAGGCCACCACTACCTCTTCCTATGCGCTGCCTTTAGGGCTAAACCACTTGGTGCTCCAAACCTTGACCCAGAGGCTCTGCAGGCTCTGATATTTAGCTTATCCCTTTGGCCAGCTCAGCTGGTACAGATCACTGCCTGTGCTGGCACAGGATCTAGAAGAGTCCATGCATCACAGCTGACTCAAGCCCAGCCTTCCCAGGATTTCTTCCATTTGAGCCAAACCAGAACAAACCCACATGCCCCAGAAACACTTTGCTACAATCAACCAAGATGATGCAGAAAATCCAGAGTTTAACTACTGAACCCCTGTTAAGTTTGCAAGACTGAAGCCTGAGGGAACAGACATTAAAACCCTTCATACAGCAGCCTCAAGAGGCAAAGCAGAACTTTGAGCCTGGGAACTTTGATCACTTTGGTAAACAAGCAGGCAGGGATTGGGAGACTGGAGAAGGACTCCTCCAACATCCTGGTTTGCCCATAAAATGAAAGAATAGGGTGTACTTTTAAGAACTTTGCATGTTTTATGACATTATTGTCTGTAAACCTTCCTAGTTTCCTTAGTAATCAGAAAACCGACGCCTTTAATGGAAAACGCAGTGTACTTGCCACAAGAGCAGAGAATGAAAATTGGTCTCCTATGCAAATAGTTCAATTATAATCAAGAACAAACACTGGAAAAGGTCAGGTTCCCAAAAGGATGTGTGTTTACATTATAAATAAGGAACTGGGAAACAGGAACAATATGATAGCTTTACTACATGGGAGCTGTGACTTGTAAAGGTAAACTGCAGTTTCACAAGGGGGCTCAAGGTGTGACAAACTCCCAGTGGTGGCACTATGCTGCCTTTTTTCCTTTTTCTTATGAAAAGCTGCAAAAAGTCTTATTCTTTTCCACAAAATCATGAGGCTGAATCCCAGAAAAGGTGGCAGGGTTTTTTATTTGGATTTGTCCTGGGTGTTCGCTTAGTTGACCTGAAATCAGCACAAACAAGTCTGAAGAAAGCAGAATTTGTCACATAAATTCTTCACTGAAGATAAAATAGTATCAAAGATGGATCCCATCCTCAGGTACAAGGTGAAATCAGTTCCTTGTAACTATTTTTAACACCTTTTGGTCCCCAGTCATGGTTTGTTAGTCTGGCTTTAAGTCATTTGAGCTTTCTTGGAGTAAAAAAATCAAAACCACTAAATATTTTACTATTTATAAGTAATCTGTTACAGGAAAATAATGAAGCCCTACTATAGCTTTGAATTAATGTATAACTTAAATAATGGCTAGCCTAGTGTTGGTGTGCTGGTTTACATCCAGGAAGGCTTTAGGCAAAAGCAAGGCCTGATGGGGATGGTTGAGTAATACAATAGAAAGAAAGAAAGCCTAACATAAGAAGGGAAGCAAACCCAGCATAGAGAGTTACAAATATAAGACAAGAAATACATAAAGAAATATAAGAAAGCTTGCTATAAGCAGACAAAGATTTCCCTCTGTCACCTCTCAAGAGGAGCCTCAAAGTTTTGAGGGCTGCAGGCTGAGCACCAAATGAGCTCTCAGCTCCCAGCTGCAGGAAGAGGTCGAGGCTGGAGATGATGTGTCACAAACTCTGGGTAGGTGTAGAGCACTCATCTCAAGAAACATTAAAATGAGCTCAAGTGCCCAGCAATGAGCCATGACTGCTCTGCCCCAGAGCACAGGAGCAGCACTCTCCCAAGCCATCCATGTGCACTCTAACACACCCACTCAGAGTGGCTGCTCCCAGACACACAGCAGTGCTCATAGTCCCACTGTCCCACCATCCATGCTTAGCTCCTCAAAAAGCAGAGATCTTTCAGGAATGTTGTATCTGTGACAACTTATCCTGAGGAAAGCAGCAAAACCCCTCCCAGGGGACATGGAGGGCCCTGTGCAGGCCTGTCCAGCCTCCCCCTGCCCAGCAGGTGCTGTGTTCTAAGCTCCTTGTGCTTCAATATGCTTTTTGCAGAGCAAGACAGGTCGTGATTATACATGATTCATTTTATAAGCATATTTTCAAACTGCATTAGCAAAATATTTTCTACATACCATTTTACAGATGGAAAAACTGAAAGAGAAACCAAGAATCTTCACTTTTGATATACTAAGTTAGATCTGTTCACCGATTTCAGTGTTTCTTTGGGAAAAATCCATGAGAGGAAAAACTGTATGTAGCCAGTATCAAGTGACAGAAGGAGCCCACACGAGTCGGTGCCTTTAACTCCTGAATCAACTCTGCTACCCCCAATTAATCAGCATAATCACCAAATTTCCAGCTCACTAAAATCACATTAAGCATTGCAAACTTTCATGAGCACTTGCAAAGCTGAATATAATTTCCACTTCCAAACAAACAGAACCAGACGTACAGTGCCTCCTGCCTAAGGCCAAACTACCAACAACATTGTCCTTTTACCTCCCTTGAACAGTTCAGTTCAGTATTTTAAGCTTCAGGAGAGTTTTGGCCCAGGTATGTCCCTGCTCCCAAATGCATATTCACCTTGTAGCTCAGAGTGACTGCAAAGGTAAAAGGATGCAGATCCACATGCCAGCAAGGCTCTGAGCCTGCCTCCTCTCCCCACACACAGCTGAGGTTTCAGCTTTCCCTGGGACAGGCAGGCATCAGCTGCATCAGGCACATTGGGTCAGACTGGTTCTTGGCCCAGATGCAAATGTCAGAAAGGGAGGGAGCACACACTGACCAAAACCAGCTTGTTGGAAATGTAGGGACAGACCCGCAAATGCAGGAAAACTCAAGCGTTGAAAATACCCAGAAGAAGAAAAGGGATGGCTTGGGGGCTGAATGTCTTTTCTCCTCAGAGTCTGAAGGAGAGCAGTCAGGGACAATCAGTCTTGCTCCAGCTGAAGGAGGGATTAGGGACTGCTTCCAAGAGGAAGGACCCACCAGTAAATTCAGAGAGATTCAGCAAGGGTCACAGAGCAGGACCTAGGTCACTTGGACCCAGTGATCTTTGTGGGTCCCATCCAACTCAGGATATTCTATGACTGACAGCAGTTGTTTACTGTGGGCTCATACAGACTTCAGCAGGGCTCTGTTTACTTCTCCCCCTCTCCCCCACATTACCTAACACTGCTGTGCAGCATTTAACAGCTGCCATCCCAGATCCCAGGAGGTGGCTGCACACCAGCAGGGTGAACATGGGCACACAGCACACCAAATGCACACGTCTCTGTCTGTGCATTAAGCACTGCTCCAGGCTGGCTGCAGAGTGACAGCTGTGTGACACTCACTGCCAGTGCTGCACAGCCATTTGAGTAGCTTGAATGAAGAAAAGGCACAGATGTTTTCCAAAATCCTTCAGGACATTCTGACTGTTACCAACAGCTGGGCAGCCTTTCCCATGGTAACATCACAGCAGTCAGCAATGCAGAAGTAAAGGAGGAGCTGGGGTCTGAGCTGAGCTGCCAGCATTCCAGCAAGTAATGTTATTTCAGTAAGGAGCACAAATGCAGATGCTGTTTCTGAGTAGAGTAGAATCCTTCCCCACCAATTCTTTACTTGAAGCTTGAATTTTGTACCTTCTCTCCCATAATAAATGGAGTTATTTGTGTGATTTTTGCTACTGTATCAATAGCCTCGTAAGGAAAAGGAAAAAAAAGAAAAAAAAAAAGAGCAGGCTTAGGTGCCTCTTGCACCCAGGTCTCTGTCTGACTGCAGTCACTTGGTCTCCACACGCAGTGGGAGATCCACAGGATGCAGTCCATGGTGTGCCCTGTGCCACACAGAGCAGAGGGGCTGCTGCAGTCAGGATGGAAGTCTGCAGTCTCTGGGAAGCCCGGGGAGGGGAACACTTTGCATGTGCATTGTAGTCGCAGGTGCAAAGCCATTCTGCCATTCTCTCTCACAGCAGCAAAGCCATTCTGCAAATGCTGATCTTGTTTTCTCACACCCTACCTCTCCATCACACAGACAAAGGCTTGCCAAGGTCGCTGTGTTTGCTGAAATGAACCAAGACCTCAGAAAACTTCCCACCAGCCACACAATGCCAGAGGACCAAAGTGACCTCTCTCAAACAGGCCTTCAGCATTCTGAGAAATGCACACAGTTTTGCCACATCTTTTGAACAAGTTTGTTCCAAGAGGTGTGCAGAGGAAGGAGGGGCAGGTACTAATGGGGCCAGCTCTGTGCTTGAAGAGATGTAATTAAAGAGTGAAAGCCAAATTACATCTCAGTGCCATGTATTAACACAATATATTCAAAAGCTCAGAGGTTTTACCAATAGAAAAAAAGCATCGTAGCAAGTCAGTGTGAAAGAAGGCTTTTGGGTTTGGTTTTGGGGTTTTTTTGTAATTAATCCTGTCTTGCAAACAAACAAAAATAGAAGATTGGCTGGATTTGTGGGAGAGTAACATTGGGAAACCCAGAGCTACACACTGCACCTGAAAGTCACTCTCTCTGTGCTTTTCTTTCCTCCTCTTCTTCAGCTGCTGTCAGGCCCCATAGACAGCTTCTTAATACAAATATTAATGTGTCATTAATACAAATATTTATTCTACATATCGAGCTAGAACCTAGGAGTCCATCACAGGCAGTGTTCTTACTGGGATTGGTGCTGTGGAAATGTGGAAGTACAAACTAGTTCCTGATCACAGCAGAGGTAACAGCTCTCCAACATGAAAAGCTCTATAGGACCACCCAGTCCCTATGGAGCAGAGTCAGAAATAAAGTGTATTCCTCCTCTCTAGTCCATGAGATCCACAGGCAGAGCACACAGGTCCAGCCAGCAGAGTTGCTTTTCTGGCCATGCCACATCTCTCTGAGGTTTGGTCCACTGTCCAAAGTGCTTCTACTCTCTGTTTTAATTGAGAAAAATGCAGAGAGCGCCTCAGGCTCCGTTTGTACCAACCTGCAAAGCAATTCAGTTACAGTTTAACTTCTCCTTGAAAATGAGGTCAAGAGGTGAAGCCTACAAGTCAAGGAGAAGTCCTCCAGCAAGCATACAGTTATTGGGTGCACCACATAAAATCAGCTCTGCCATCTCTAAGCACAGCCTTATGATTCATCACGTGCACAAGGCTTTGCAATCTGTTGAAGACAGCTATTGTCCCTGGGAATACCAGCTAAATTGGGTAAGAATGTGATGACTTCATTGTATTCATTAGGTGCTTTCTCCTACCAGATGTGGTACTGGGCAGCACAAATTTTGACCCAAAAGAAGCCAAACTGGCACATCAAAGCTTGCAGGGATCTGTATGCCTTCAGCTCAAAGCCATCACTTGTTTTCATTCTGCCAGGGCTTTTGGAACTCTAAAAATCTCCTAAGGCATGCAAAATACAACTTTACAGACTGTGACATCCCTCTCTCTATTCTCTACAAGCAGGGAAAGCCCTGTTTCCTCTCACAAGCCTCAGAACATGTCATGCATGCTGAAAAGCACAGAAGACCTCAGACAAGGCCTCAGAGAGTTTAGGCAGAGGGGCACCTGCTGTTGTGGAAGGGGAAAGGCACCGTGAGTGACATTTTCTAAAGCAGGGCACTGTCCAGAGAAAAGCACAGTACCCACTACCCTGCAAGAGACCTGGGCACAAGTGAAGCTACCAGATGTCGTGGTACTTCCACAGAACTCCATCCAGCAAGGGACATGTGCTGTCCTTGTTCAGCTGACAAGGGGACATCAAAAATGCTGAAGCTGTGAGACAAGGCTTCATCTTTTATCTGATCTCACACTTCTGTCACATCACTCAGCATCTTAACACAATCTCAAGCTTTTCTTGGTAAACATTTCCACAGAGCAGCAGTGGTATGTGCTAACTCTTTCCATTTGCCCTTTGTATTTCTCAGGGTTGCAGGCAATTTCCCATTCAGCGGTGCTGAGGAGGCTCCCCTGAGGATATCGCCAAGCAGAGCCTGTTTTTCTCTCTCTCCCTTTCCCTCTGGTGATGGCTCTGCCCTGCCCTTCCTGTCCCTCAGCCCAGTCAGACAACTCAGTCAGTCTCCAGTCAGCCTCCCTTGCCCCTGCACATTACCTTCCAGCATTTACACAACACAACAAAAGTGCGTTTCTCCAGAAAAACTCTGCCTCACCCACACCTGCCCATGAATCCTTCTCAGAACCCATCTTCCAAATTGGGTGGAGGCGTTTCAGTAGGCTTACAATGCTCCTGTGTCCTTCACCCACAGGATTGCAGAATGAGCTGACAATCCTTTGTATTTTCTGGGATCCGTGGAAAAAAAATGGAGATTTGACAATTTTATCTGGATTTTTTTTACAAGATAATTCTGCATCTTTGAAGAACTATTGAGATTGGGAATTAGCTGTCAATCTAAATAACATTTAACTGGAAGATTTCTCTCTCCACCCATCTCCAAACATCTGGGCAGATCTTCAGCTGATGTAAATCTGTGTAGCTGTGCTCAGTTACTCCAGCTGAGAACCTGGCACGTCTTACAGTTCTTCCAATATTAAAAACACATTCTCTTTTTATGTAAGCACAAATTTTTATGTGATGTTCTCTGCACAATTTTGCGCTTTTTTTGGTGCAGATTAGTGTCCCCCAAAGAGATGGGTAAGTAAAATGGTTGCAGCACTCAAGCTTTATTCAGTCCCTGGGTTCTCCATTTCTTCTGATTCTTGTTTGCATCATTGTTTTAATGATGTGAAGGGTACATGAAAAAATCCATGTATGGGAAAGGAACTGATGAAAGACCAAAAGCTGTTTATAGATGAAATGCAAAGTACTTAGTGGAGTTAATACCAACAGAGCCAAATAAGGCCAGTTGAGTTAAATGGGTGCCATTCTTGAGTTGAGAACCAGATTTTGTACATTTCTAAATCTTATGTGCCAGGTCGCTGCACTGGAATATATCCACAACAATTGAGATAATGGTTACATGCTCATTTACATCAGAGGACGAACTGGCCACTTATCTATATATGGAAATGTATTTATCTATCTCCCTGAGATTGCCCCACAAATTTATCTTTAGACTTCCTGAAATTGAATTTAAAACCTCTGTGTCACTGTAGTACCCGAGTTGCTCGAAGGATAAAATCCAAGCTCTAATAGCCTTTTGCAGCATCCCTGCCCTGCAGTCATACAGGACATGACTGCAGTTCACTGCTTTTTACAGTATTTGATGGTCATCCCTTGAATACAAGGGCAGACTTGCTTGATGACTTCTGAATCTTGACTGAAGCACATCACTGTTTTTCACAACGGTTGCTGAAACAGCTGCATGTTAACTACTACATAAATCTCCTATTTCCCCCAAACACAGACAGTTTGGAATCTTCTTCTGTGTGACTATAGAGGTTTTTTTCCTTCCCATCAGTCACACTAGATAAGTTATTAAAAACAGTGCTTTTAATAAATCCCAGAAAGCTATGTATTTCCTGTACATGCCTGGCTAGCAAAAAAGGCTCCTTTTCAGCAGTGCAACATGCAAACCTTCCATCATCTGCCAGGAAAACTATACCTGTACTCAAAGCATCAGAAGTGAGAGAACTAAAAGAAGAACCTGTGCATATTTCCTTTACCAACCAGCCTCCAGCTGCTTCAGAAAATTTACTAGGAATGAGATTTCTATGCGTTTTAAAGCCCACAGGATTCCTCTGTCAGCATTAGAAAAAAATCTTATTGCAAAACCCCTCTCCATCTTGTCTTGTCTGCCTACAGAATGAGCTGGCTCAGAGACACAGTTTACTTGGTTTGTCACAACATCTGGAAGTCATAGTGACACATCCAAGCAAGTGAGAGCTGGAGACCAGCAAGCTGTGGACAGAATGAACGTGTCTGGGCAGACCCTCTCCCAGACACCACAGTGCCATGAGGGGGGATAAAGGGAGCCCAACAGGGAAATGCAGGTGCAGGAAAAGGGTAATGCAGGTACACTCATCTTCATCACATCAGAAGGCCCAACTTCAATTTGTGTTCAGAACGAGAGATGAAAGTTCATACTGATCAATATGTACATTTCTGTGCAGGAGGTTAAGGGAGATACAGAGAAATGCTGTTAGGAAGAATTAGAGAGGTGATAACTCCTAAGCTTCATTTTTAACTCATCAATTGAGTTAAAGAATGGGTCTCTCTGTTGGTGGACTTTACTACCCTAGTAGTCATGGTTTCCGTGAAATTACTGGTGACAGCATCACATCTTGCAAGTAAAGCTCTGTTTGTACATGGCATTTCTAACAGAAAGGCTACCAACTATCAGAATTTCTATATTTTCATAGTGCCTCTTTTCCCAGCTCGGCATCACGCCATGTGAGATGCTCCAACTTAAGCTTCATGACAATGCATCACAGCACCAGCATGAACTGCAGTTCTCATGTGATTTTATCTATATTACATCTTTTAGGTAATCTTTCTGCTCTTGCCTTACCATCAACACTGTAACCCTGGTGTGGGAGGCTACTGCATTTGTCAGGGCTGATTTGTCTTTAATGAAGCCACATTGGCTGTCACTAATCACCTCCTTAGTTTCCACCTGCCTTTGCCTAGTTTCCTGGTGGATCTGCTCCATGATCTTGCCAGGAACAGAGGTGAAGCTCACTGGCCTGTAGTTCCTTGAGTTTTCCTTTTTAAAAAATGGGGGGGTATATTTCCCCCTTTCCAGTCAGTGGGAACTTCACCAAACTGCCATGACATCTCAAATAAGATGGACAGTGACTTAACCACTTCATCCACCAGTTCCCTCAGAATATGCAGATGTATCTAATCTGATTACAGGGACTTGTTCACCCTAAGTCACTAGAGTGAGGCATTAGATTGATTTTAGGGCATTTGTCTTCTGGATAAATGTGGTTTTGGGTTCAAGTTATTTATCAACAGCTTTTAGGGTACTGGAGACAAAATTTGCCTCAAGTGATGACATGCAAATTTGGGATAAAGGACCAGATCCTGCCCCTGAAATGCTGCCTCTGAATTAGACTGGAGAGCAACATTTGTACAGGGGAACAGCCATCCCCTGTGCAGAATTTCCTTAGAAAATACACATTAAAGTGACTGATTTACAGTGCAAAGTTACTTCTCTGCACAGCTGTGGTCACAGAAAAGCAACATACCTCATTTGTATAGATCTTAAGAATCCTTATTTTTATTTATAAAGAGTCCATATCAGCTCCTAAAAGCTAGACAGGCAGCCTGTCTGCAGTGCAGACAAGTAGCACTGCACATCTCTATGTCTGCTGATCCTATATTTTGCCAAGATCCTATATTTTGCCAAATATTCCCTGGTAGGGAATAATTTTAATTTTTCATACCCAGAGGAAGCAAAGAGCTGTTGTAAAGGCAGATCTGGGCCTAATTTGAGCATATGGCCCAAATTGCAAACTGTAGAAATTTTAAGGGCATGGCAGTTATCCATGTCTAGTTATTGCACTGAATTGAATTTAGATTGCATTTCAGGAGCCCACCTGAAATTGAAGGGGTCCAAGAAACTCAGCCTATATACTAAAAGAGTCAAAGAGCAGGTACTGCATAAAATACAATAAATCCTTTTGGTCAGATGGGCAACAGACTGGTCGTGATTTGACCCAAATTGTTGTAGAGCTTTGTTGCAAACACTGTAGTTTGCAACATGGAAACACCATGCAGGTATTTAATTTGCTTTTACCCTTGGCTGTTATCATCCCTCTGGAGCTGGCTCAGGCAGAACCAGGTCAGTTGGTTCCAGTCTAACCTATCACAGGGAGAGGAAGAAGGAGGGACCACTTATTTGCACTGCTAAGCAAAGCCAGTCTTCCTATCTCCATCTGCCCTGCTCTTTTGCTAGATTACTTTTTTTTTTTTTAAAAAAAAAAAAAAGCATAGCTAGAAAGAAAAAAAAATACATACCCCACCAGCCTGCCTCCACTGCATAGCTGCCCTAATCAAAGGTTAAAAATGAACTCGGGCCAATGAGATGGAAATAGAGAATAAACATGCAGAAGCATCTGAGATTTACTACTCAGATAGGACTATTTTCCATAGGATTTGACTAAGAATTCCTGGCAGAGGAATGGAAGGCAAATCTGTCCTTTGAATGGAATGGGGATTTTCAGGTCTTTCTCTGGCTGGGTAAGTGCAGGCATGTGCAGCTTTCTGTGGATTTGAGCAGATGTAAATACCATATTCAGCAGTAAAAGGTTCAGCATAAGCCTGCTGCTTTCAGAGGTTCTGAGATTTAAACAAAGCCCATAAAGGCAGCAGGGGCCTTCCTTGACTCAAATGCCTGGTCCCAAAGCCTGTGGAAGCAGCATGTCACCTTAGTATGGATGTTCTCCTCATCCTGAGTATGAGAGTTTTCAATGAAATTCACTATGAAGTTTGTAAGAAATGTTGCAATAATTAGGGGCAAAAGGTGCAAATTTCCTTTACTGTCGTTCATTTCAGCTAAACAACTTCAGATCTGAGCAAATTCCAGTTCTGCAGCTCAGATCCTCAGGAGATCTCTCTCAGCAGTCACAGACACTTGCATGTAGCTCCCAGTATAAGACAAACCTATTTTTATGCAAGAACAGTTGTCATTAGAGCAGTCAGTCTTTCCCAGTCTGGGAACACCATACATCCCTAATTGGCATGTCACACAGACAGGACATCCTTAATTAAACCCATATAATTATGCCACTCCAGGCACCTGAGTGAGAAGATATGTGGATGTACCCATCTCCCCCAGGCAGGTGTGGGTACCTCCATAAACCTTGCCTGGCACAGACTGAGCTCATTGCCACACACCTTCAAAGAGGAGAGGCAGCCTTTGACTCAGCCAGCCTCATGAAAGATTTCCTTGAAGCACAAGAGACCAAGTCCTCAACTGGTATTGACTGGTACTAATGGTACTACCAGCAACTGGTATTGACTGGTGAGATCCAGTAACACCATCCATTTATCTCACCAAGTTCAGTGTATTCCTTGGGACTGCATCATGCTTGGCAATATCCCCCCTGTTCTACATGGGCTCCCAACCAGCACAACCCATGCTGGATGGAGGAGATTTCTAGCCAGAGCACTGTTAGGAGTTTGGGATTTGGAGGTGGCTCAGCAGGTGAAACATCCCACATGACCTCAGTTCACAGCAGTGGTCAAAAGCAGAGCTGTGCATGCTGGATGTGCCTGAGAAAATCCAGAACAAACAGCAAACAAGCCAGACCTTGCTGAGCTCAGCAAAGGCAGGCTGTGGCTCAGCAAAGGCAGGCTGTGGCTCAGCCTTTCACAGTGCACTTTCTATGTGGCCATCTTGGTGCATCAAGAAAGGCTGAGAGGGAGAAACTTCTTGAATGCTTTTGACTGATCCATGAGAAATCTTCCACTTGTTACCCTCTTCCCTCAACATATCTAAATTCTTAATATGGTTGATCCTATCAAATTGCTCAATGGGGTAAAGAAACCTCCTCTTTTCATTACACAGTTGCATCACAGATTCACAATGTCACATTGAAAGCACTGAACATCCTAATTCTTATCAGTGCACCAGATTTCTACTTAGGAACCTAAATATCATTGTGACATTTAATTCAAATTGACTACTTATTTTCAGACCTGCTGAGTCAAACATGGAACTAAATAGCCCTTTGAGCCTACTTGCAGATGGCTTATCCCTCAACCAAGGTGGATCCATCTAGCTCCAGTGGGTCATGCAGGGAAAAACCCAGGCAGAAAAATCTCATGTTCCTACATCTGGATTCCTGCACAAGGAAAAGTCCTCACTTCCAGAAAGGTTAATTTGGTTTTTCCTGGAGGTGTGTTTCCATCCAAGAGCCATGCAAACTGAGCTAAGAACAAGGTACTGCACCTGCCATGCCCATCTGCCACCCTAAGCACACAAGTCCATCTCTTGCTCCTGGCATCTGGCATCAAGCAAAGGTGAGGAGAGAGGCAGAATTCTGCTTTTACCCCATCTCTGCACACACAGAGCAAACTCCATGAATGCCATAAGCACTCAGTCTCCTCCCTTCTCCACCGTATTTTGACAGAATTTTGGGAATTGCTTGAATGCAAGACAACTACTTGAACTTCATACCAACAAACACAACCAAGCATTGTTTAACACCAGCATGGACATAAAACACCTACAACAAACACCCATCTTCACTAATCATCTGGACATCCAGCTTCTGTTCAGGTCTGTGTCCTCAGAGACATCCCTGTGTTGCTCTGTAGTGTGTTTACACTGAAGTTAGGAGCTTTTGTCCTTATCAGTGTGCTGTGCTAAATAATCCTCTTGTAGCATTGCTTTTTTTGCATTTTTTTGTTTGTAACAGAAATTCAATACTCACAGGCATTATGAAAACAAGAGTGAGTGAAAACAATGATCCAAGAACACTACAGTTACAAGCTGCTATAAGGAAGCAATGACCTGAAAAATCTCTTTCAATTTTAGTGTAAATATTTAAATTTGCATGAGTAGTAAGTCTTCATATACTGCACGCAGCAACATTTTTGGGTGAAACTAGGGCAGGAAGAATATGGCCACAGACTCCTGAGGAATCTACAACACCTATCCCATATTTACCCCAAAATATTTGTCTATCCATAATGGCTACTTTCTACTAAGATTGCAAGCTTTTGGATAGACAGAGATCAACATTTTGTTCCACCACAATATTTTCTTTGCTGTCAGCCCAGCAGTTCTTTCTGGGATTACGAATCCTGACAGAAGGAAAAAACACCCTTCAGTGTATGTCAAAGTATCTAATAAAGGAAGTCAGTGTCACAGTTCCTGGTTGACAGAGGGGGAAAGCCGAGAAGGAGAGGTCCTGCCTGTCCTGGTTTGAGAGAGCAGGTTTGAGCAGCACAGGCTCCCACCTGCTCCTCTGTGCTTAGCTCTAGAAAACCCAGTTGGCCTTGCCTGGGGGCACAGTAAGTGCTGTGTGTGCCTGAGTGGGTGAGATCATGCCTGCCCTGGATGATGCCTCAGGCACAGGTCAGTGGCTGCTTGTACAGCAAATGAGAATGGCCTGGAGGCACACATTGCCAAGCAGAGAGCTCAGACATCCCACAGACCTCTTCTCAGAGCTGGGAGAGGGACTTCAGGTTCCAGGTCCTGCTCTGTCTATATCCTTCAGTTTTCCAGTCAATAGGCATTTGAAATATCTCCCAGCTAATTTAGAGAAGTTTTCTTTACAAGGTACTGATATCCAGTCTGAGGATAATGGTTCTTTTGCAGCAAAGAGTTGGTCAGAGTGTCCAGCACGTGTGATAGTGACATTGTTATCAATACCCTGAATGTATTGATAACAAATGCAAAGCAGGGGATGTGTGCTAGGAGGGCAAGGATAACTTGCAGAAGGTCTCTACTTCTCTGTAAAGCCAACCCTCAAGATATGTGTACTCTGGAACAATGGGATTTAGAAGAACAACTAGGACTTACCAAAAATTTTCTTTTCCTTGTTTTGTAAAGATATCATGCCTGACACTGCTGCATGTGCTACAGTACATGAAGGCAAAAAACTGGGCCGTAGTATAACACGTTCCAAGTGCTTAAAAAGGGCAAAGACAGCTGCAAAAGGTAAAGTCTGATTTAAACTTCTGGTTTAAACACCAGAAGTTATCATTTAGGTGTTCTGATAGGAATTCTAACATGACAGGGACAGTCAGAGTACTTGTTCCAGCTTCAAGCAATGTTCTTTAGATAAGTGTCTGCTGGATATGCTACAAAGAATTGCTGTAATCATAATGACTGTGGATTTTCTGTGCAGACTTTGAAGGCATATAAAAAGTCAGGTGTAACCAGACTTCAGTCCCACCTGTGCTAGTGCATAGAACAAAGGCATCAGGGCTATGAAGAAACCAATTCTGTGTCAAAGCAGGTATTTCACACCAGTCAGGCCCTGTTTCCTCAATATAAGGTGCTAGAAATGTGTCTATAATAATTAATGTCAGATGCGGTACAGGACTTTAAAGTTCATTTGGTGTGAACACCTTTTATTCCTTGTATAGGTCCTCTCCTTGGATGAATCACTCTGAGCAAGTCCTAATCACCCACCCCAAATCAGATAATGCTCTTCACCTGTCTACAACCACATGCTAGCTCTTTCCCAACTGAATTCATCACACTGCTAGTGATTCACCCAATACTGCAACTGGAACAAGTCAAGGGTAGAGCTTACTCAGACTCAATTCAATATCCAAGAAAATAAGAGAAGAAAATCCCAGGTTGAAGGGACAGTTATCAGGACAGTATTCACTTAATTAGAACAAAACTAAGTTTTACTGTAAGAAATTAGTCTTTTTGCTGCTTCACCAGTGTACCCTTCACTATTTCATCCACAAAGACGACAGCTTTTAATATAATTTTCTGTGAATCTCAAAGGATTGGGTTAAACAATCCAAAACTTAAAAAGCTTTTCCAAGCTATTTGACCTTCTGAAGTCTGCAAAGTCTGGTACCAAATACTTAGTCATTTACATTTCCAGCCAAAAGCAGAAGTGTAAAGACTCACACAGATGAAAAACAAAGGTGGGGAAGGGCATGCCTTGGTCACTAGAATTGATTACTCTGCTGATTGTATAGAGCTGCAGAAGTCACCAGCCACCCTTCCTTCTCATGTAACAGAGTTGTGCACTTGAGGGCAGGGGTGTAACTACTACCAAAGGGCTTTTCCAATTGGTTTCTGCCCCAGCTCCATTTTTATAAGATAGTGAGGCCTTGTCAAGGCTGACCTAGAAGAGAGGCTAGACAGAGTTAAAGAATAAAGTAGGGATTTACTAAAAGGCCTCAGTGGATCCACCTTGGGCAGTACAAGACCCTTGACAGGGCTACACCCAAGACAAACCCAAAATGGTCACAAAAAATGGACAACCAGTCACAAGGTCTCTCACTTTTATAAGGTTTGGTCCATTAGCATATTGGAGTTAATTGTCCAGTTATAGCTTTAGCTTATGAAGTCCCATCCTTCTTGTTTTTCTCTCTTCAGTCCACATTGCTTATGCTCTTGGGCCTGAAATTTGGATCATTTTTCTTTGGATCCAAGCTATAGAAGGAATTGTTTTGTCTATGTTCTCTGTGAAGAAAGCTCATCATCCCCTAACATGAAGCTCAGAACTACTCACTATAGCAGTACAGAATCTGAAAAATATAAAAGCTAAAACCTAAGGCATCAACAGCTCCATCCTTTTTGGAAATTGCTCACAAATTTCTTCAAGGAGTCCGTTGGGAGATGAGGTTTTCTAGGCTAAGATTCAACCCAAAAGGTTTTAATTTTAGCCAAATTGATTTGACTGTTTTTGAGTAGTGAAGGAATGGAAGAAAATACTTGTCCCATATGTTCCAGACAGAGGAACACATTTGCTGAGAAGAAAGAATCGTTAAGGAGACAGAGGGGGAGAGGGGGCAAATATCTCTAAAGGATAAAAATATTCCCAGACACAACACCACCATGAGCTCAGCCCTAACCTTGCGTCAAAGAACACAGCAGCAATGGCATTTGTGTTTACACCAGCTGAGTATCTGGCCCGTAGGAATGGAGAAGAAAGCTTTCCATTAAAATCTTGGATAAGATACATCAGAATCTAAACAACATGACAAAAGCCTCATATGTAAAACTCCCTTCCTGTTATTTCTCAAGACCAGAGGACAGTGTATTCCAATGCATGGAGAAGACAATCTGCTGCAAGCCTTGCCTGGACACAGTGAGTTTGTGCACAAGACATCCTTGCTCAGAGCTTCCACAAGAGTCAGGACCTCCGGGGATCTGGGCTCATGAACCCCAAGGGTTCATTAATGGCTCTGTGCTCCTGGCAGATCAGCTGCTGAGCCTCTCTGGGTCAGACCAAACCTCCCATATCTCACCTGTTGCCTCTTGGCTAAAGTGAGGCAATATGAAGCCCAGGAAGAAAATGAAAAAGGGCAGTGATGAATACAACTCAAAATTGGAGTTTCCCCAATCTTAGCAGTTCCAATATGAGGGAAAGACAAACTTTAGAACTGCCAACTTCTTGTCCTGACCATGGAAGCCCATGGATCTATAGCATCTGCCTGTGGTGCTACCTTAGGCAGAATTCACAAGGCTTGAGGCATGTCCTGTTGATAAGAGTGCCAGGTTCTCACAAGAACCCAGCTGCACAGCATGAAGCCTAGAAATTAAAAAACACGGTTTGTCTCTTGACTTACTCTCAACAGAGCCTCTAAAGTTTGCAGATTCTTGGTGTCATATGCCAAGTCCAAGACGTTCCAGTTTCCTCAGCTTCCAAGGAGATTCTCATCAAGAAATCAACATGAAGCTGTGGATAAATGAGAACCTGAAGTCACGACCAGCACGCTCATTTTTATTTAGTAATAACATCATTATTGCGTAGCTGTGTCCTCAGTCAAGACTGACAGGTGTTACACAGAAACCCCTGCCTTAAAGAGTTTACAATTTATAAAGAAGAACAGCAAATACAGGAGGAACTAGGCAAAGATATATACAGAAATATACATAATTCAACATCAGTTTGCAGTGTGCAAACCTATAGGTATGCTCACTAGTACCTTTGCATTAACTCCATCTGTGCTGCCCCCCTTAGCAGTTGCTGGTCTACTGGTTCTATTTTTTAGTATTTATTACAGACATAGACCTCAGAGGAAAAAATACCTGGTTTTCTTCTCTGTTTTTTACAGTCTCCTTTGAAGCCTGCCATTGAGCTCTGCTGGAGCAGGCCCCTCACAAGGACACTGAGGATGCTCATAAGCATTTGATAGGGCACAGGTGAGTGGGGGCACGAGGCAGGTAATGAAGGAGTGAAAGAGCAAACAAGGTCTGAAAGGCAAGACTCTTCCACTTGGTACAGAGAGCAGTAATAATGAAAAAGAGCTGCAGATATCTACAACAACATCATCAATCAGCACGTTTTTATTAGTGGTGATCCAGTGTTCATACCTTTAGCAGCAGTAGTCTCTGGGAAGTTAGATGAAAAAAGGAAAGCTTGCAGAAGGCTAAGAAGGAAAAGAAAAATGAGAAAAAGATGGGAGAACACTTTCAAAATAATTAAAAAACCAAAAATATTCGCATAGATTATACATGTGTAGCAGAAAAGAGTCATATAAACAAAGCAGTAGTCATTTAATAGCCAGAAAGATGGTAGGAAACCAATGGGATGGTGTTTTAAATACCAGCAAAGTTTAACAGTAGCTGGTCCATGATAATAAATAACCCATTAATATTCCATGCCATGGACACCTGGAGACATGAGTGGCTGTAGGAAGATAAGTCTATTAAATAATTTTCTCCAGTGTAACTCCACTAGCATGAAGACACGTGTGCAGACAGCTTACAAAAGCCCTCATGCTGGGGCAGGTTAGCCTGAGTAATACAATCATCCAAACCAAAGGCTTTTTTTACCATCTTGATTTTTACACAGGAACTTTTGCCAGCACAGCTGCACTGGATTTGAACATATCTAACTAATATAATACTGGGCCACAGCCTAGGTAGGTTCTTGGAAGATACACCTGAGGTCCCAACCCTGCAACAGGATTGGCAATGTGACATTCTAAGAAAGGTTTCCTGTATTGCAACCTGCTAATTTACCTGCTATTGTCAAATCTTAGTGATTAAAGACATGACTCACACCCCCTAAGAGCAGTATGTTTAGGTTAAACATGATGGGGTTTTGGAAACATGTTAGGTAATAAACGTTGGGCTTCTTTTTAAACTGCCTTTTGTTTAGGGTTGTCAGTTCTTCAGGTTAAAACTTTGATTACAGATAAAGGTGATTTTTTTCATCCTGGGAACTGCAGCCAGAGCCAGGTGTGTAGGATTAGCTCATTGTATCCCCAGAGCAGAGCAGCACTGCAGTGTGAACCCATGGCAACACCCACAGCCTGCTTGACAAGCCACCCCTCCAGGTCCTGTTACTGCTGGGGACAGTGGCATGGGCCACACAAGGTAGTGACCCTGAGTCTGAATGTGGCACAGCTCTCTTTCCCAATCAATTAGAGGACTTCTGGGCCTGGGTCAATGACTCTAGTGAGGACACTGAGCTCCTTATGTGGCCTTGGCTCCTTATAGGACCCTATATGAGCTTAGTCACATATCTTTGTGTCCAAGTTTCCTGTCCCTCAAAGGGGACACTAATCCCACATGGGACCCCACTTGTCTCAACTATGCAGAGCAGCTGAACAGTATGCAAAAAGAGGGGAGAGCTTCTTTGCAAACACAATTCAGTCATGGTTATAAATTCTCTTTCATTTAATTCAACAGTGTACTTAATTTTTGCCCAGAATAAGCACATTGACTTGCAGACAAGCACCAAGGCACTGAGGTGGGATGGGCAGCACTTTGCCACTTCCAGAATTCTTAACCCTTGTGAGACAGAAGTTGTCTCCACATCAAAGTCATCTACCCTGAAGAAAAACAGGACAGTTCTGTGTCATTACTGCAGGGTCTGGGCTGTAGGTTGGTGAGGAAGTCCCTGAGGTTAAACATTAGGAATACAGCAACCAGGAAAAGAAATCAGCATGAAAAGCAAGCCCCGAGCAGGAGAAATCACTAACTTGCTGCAGCACTGCAGTAACTGTGACCCTTGAGCACATATCCTCTGAGGACCTCAAAAGCTTCTAGAATAAACTGGTTACCATGAAGTTTGTGGGTGAAAAGGGAAGAGAATTGGAACCCATAAATGGTTGCACTTGATGATAGAGCACATTCATCCCCACCCTTCATTTCCTGTACCACCAGCATCAAGGATTGTGTTGACCACAGACCTTCTAACACCAATCCTGATATCCAGCCAAGATGTGGAGAAAATCTTCCGTGGTTTGGATTTCAGGACTTGGCCAGAAGGGAGCAGAAGAGTCCTGCAAACGCACACACTGGGCACAGTGTTGTCCTGCACAGAGCCCAGCTCTGCTGTCAGCGTGTGGCAGCCAGCCTCCCAACAGACATCACAGCTGCAGGATTAAGCAAACTCATCAACATCACCTCACAGCCTAGGAAATTGTAGCTTTGCAGTTCTCTACATGTGCAAGTTGTATGCCTACAGTCACGCCAGTCCATGAAGACACTCAAAGTTGTCCATTTCCTTTCCCACTGCTTGGGTACTTTCAGTTTATAAATACGTGAACACCAGAAAAGTTCAACCCTATAGAAAAAGAACACAAACCAAGTCCAGTTTCACATAATTTTAGAAAAGTGGAACTGTATCTATGCTTGTTGGAAGGTCGGGTTAAGACCAAATCTCCCCTTCCCTACTGACTTGGATACCTTGGTTCCTGCAGTAAAATTTCAGTCAAGAATTGAAAAATCAAGTCTTAACTGAGCACCACGAAAAAGATGCCAAGAAGGAATCTGTTTCAAATCATTTCTAGTTAGGAACAATATTTCAGAACAGGTTTCACAATAAGACAGAACAGTAAACACAGAAAGCCAAGGGTTTGCCTTGTGCAGAAGTGTTTCCTAGACAGCAGTTCACGAGGCCCCGTCCTGGACACAAGGCTCCAGTTGCTGCCTGGCACACAATTGCAGAAGCAGTCCTGCAGCAAGTTTTACAACTGGTTTCTTGGAAGACCAACATTAGCAAAACATTCAATGTAAATATGCCAGTCTTTAACTGCTTAGAGACCTTACAGCAGACTTTCATCTGACAGCAGCTCCCCTTTAAGCATGGCCCAGGTCCCTCTACACCATCACTGAAGAGTCAGTGCCTTACCAAGGACATTTTCAGACTTGTATCGGGGTAAAGGAATGTCTTGTATGTCACATCTGGTCCAAATTCAGGGTCACATTCTTTGGGAAGGCTTAGAACCATGGGCTTTCCTCAACATTCTCCTATTACCTGTGCTAGTCACAGCAGTGGATGCAGTAGTTGAGAAACTTTGGACACCCAGCACAAGCATCCAGGAGCACATTGTGGTCCATCTGCCAGAGAGCACTCTGACCATTCACCTGGATCAAACAGTTCCAGAGGCAGCTCTGAGCTAGCCCAGCTGATTTTGCCCAGTGTGAAGGAAGGCAGAATCACATCAGCACAGGTAACACTCAAGTCTTGACTGGGCACCCTCAGAAGCATGGTCAGGAACCCCATGGGCTGAGCAGTGAATCCTGCTTATACCTTAAACTCAGAGTAGAGTTAGAACACACTATGCTTTCTAGCAGCTGGGCTATATACACAAAACTGGGTGTTGATGTTTACAAGACCCAGAGCTCATTTCTGTTTACTTCTATGCACAAAGAACAAGACATTTAGCTACTTTTCCATCTAAAATAACTTTGCTCTTGTCTTTTTGCCTCAACAATCCAAGAATGAGGGCTCTGTGTGGCCAGAAGAAGGGAAATGCTTGGAAATCCATTTTGTTCAACTGCTGCTGCTCCTTGCTGACATTTAGCCCAGACAATGTGAGCACCACCCTCAGTTACACCCAGCTGGGCTCAGTGACTTCACTGGGAAGCCATGGTGCAGCACGGCTGCAAACAGCAGCAAACACAGCTAAAGGATTTCTCTGTGGAGCATGAGATTGTTTGCTAGATTGATTCTTTGCTCAGTATATTTTGGGTGCAAAATATGTTACCTTAACCTTGCTGCACTGCTCCTGATCCCAGGGGTAATGGTGCAGGGAAGATGAGATGGGAACACAGATTCCCTCTCCCTGGCTCTGCCCCAGGGACAGCTCTCACCTCTGCTCCTCCGTTCTTGTGGCTTTGGCAGGACCTTGCAAGCTAGAGATGAAAGAACAATCTGAAGAGCCGTCTGCTGTAGCTGCTATCATTCACACCTTCCAAAATATCCACTGTGACAGTGAATCAGAGAGGGGTGCTTAGGTGGGACATAGTAGACCCCAGTAGACCTCAAAAATGAGCAGGGATTCAGACTGCTTCTCTGCTGATCAAGCCATGCTGTTTTAGTGCTTCAAATACACAAATTTCTGAAATCGATCAGCGTGGCCAAAACACTGACTCAAACCAAGATATGCCCCAGCTGAACAGTAAAATGCAGCATGAGGTGGGGGATGAAGGAGGAAGAAGGGATGATCTCCCCACCAACCACCTCTAGCCAGGAGTGAGCTGGAACTGACTCAGCATTGCCTAAAAGAGAGCTCTGAGACCCAGTGCAAGAGCCACAAACTCCACATGGTGGGGAAAGAAAACCCCATCTGCATCCCCCTGCAGCCCTCCCCACACACCCCAGCCCCAGTGAGCCTCCAGGGATCCTCCCACTGTGATGGGGGTTTGGTTCTTGCTGTGACAACCCAGCTGTCCACACACAGGTGCCCAAGCCCTGGCCGTGGATCACCCCCTGTGCCTTGGCTTTGCCCCTTCAGGGCAGGCTCCTCGTGCTGACACATCCAGCATGAAGCAGCTCCCAGCCAGGACCTTCAGCAAAGCCAGCAAAGTGTTCCTTAGGAGCAAAGTGCTCCTTTGCACTTCAGCAAAGTGCTCCTTAGGAGTGACAGTTTTGCTTCCCTTCGTCCCTGCTTTCAATCCTGGCCAGCCTTGCACTGCTCAGCTTCATGCACACAGGGCAGAGCGCGGCTGAGCGCCAGAGCTCTGTGTGCTATTCAGCCTTGCCTGGGCCAACAAGTGTCTCCCCTCGCAAAAATCTAGACATAAATAAAAAATTTAACAGCTAGAACGTCCCAGTTAATGATTAAGCAGGCACAGTTGCACAACTTCCCCTGGAATGTCTCTGTTGATGGCTGCGGTACGCTGACAGGCTGGAATGGCAAAAACAGTCTGACAGAAGGACAGGATGGGCTCCAGGTGATGCAGCTGCCACAGCAGGAGATGGGCTGTCCTTCTGCAGCAGGAGCTGCTCCCCCTGTTAGTGTGTCAGCCCCACGCTCCAGGGATTTGGGGCACAGGGCTGGTGGTGACCAGCCTCAGCAGGTTGTGGGAGTCCTACCATCACAGAGAGCAGGAAAACACAGCTCTGCTGTGTGCTTTATACAGCTGGTTCGTTTGCAGGCATGGGTCAGTGAAAAGCAAATGCAAACCTCATGCCTCAATGTCCTTATATATGAGTTTAAAAGCACACAGCACACTTATAAAAGGGCTATGTCTCCAGGCCTAACCTATAAGTGCCAAACAAAAATCCACCAAGATTGATGAGTCGGGGTTTTTTTACAGCATTCAGCACATCTGACATTATACTGGACTTTAAAAAGTCCTGCAAGAACAAGGGCAAATAAATATCTAGAATAAATACAGTCAAATGGGAGTTCAGACACTCTACTCTTCATTTGCACGGGCATGTCCTGTACTTGGAGATGTGGTAAGCTTTCAAGTCAAATTCCTGGAAAGATTAGCCCAATGCACAACTCCCAGAGCCCACAGCTCATTAGGAAGAGGCTCTAATGCAACACCTTCCAAGCAGTCCATGTGCATGCTGGCAAAGCAGTTTCTTGCACACATTTGCTGGAGACAAAAGTCTGCTTGTCTGGTCATTGGGTCATTTCAACTTCAGAGACATCACCCAGCCACAGACAGCATCCACCCAGCGCTTCAGGGTGACAAGGAACAGAGGAACCTAATGCTGCTGCTGGAAAATGGGTTAGTGGATTGATTCATCCAAAGGAATGATGTCCTTCTGGCACACCTTTTGCTGGTTCCAGCAGAGGCCAAAAGGGCACACGTGTAAGGGCCAGCCCAGCACGTGGGCTGTTTAATGATGTCCTGCAAAGAAAACTCTCCATTGCCAGCTTACTTCATTACTGAAAAAGAATATATGAAATTCCCTGACACAGCCTGCATGAAGGCATCTGAAGGTGAACAGGTCATTTCCAGTATTAGCAATTTTTTCCTCTAATAAATTTCAGAAGGGGGATTGCTGTAGAGGCTGCTGAAAAGCAGGCTCACAGAGAGCCAAGGCAGAGGGGGGGAGGTGGTCCCACTTGCAATGGTTAACAAGGACCATTTTCAGGCAGACTCCAACTTGCAAGCTCAGAAACCACCCAATTTCTCTAATGCTGGAGAAAACACAGGTCTGTGGAAGGACATCTGTTGCCAATAATCCGTCTGCACTGCCTGCCATCAGATGCCTAACTCACCTTTAAATGAGCCATCTTCTCAGTCTTGAGATCAGTTCTGTCCCTCAGCCATGCCTTGGCCACCCACTGGTCCCTGCCTGGTTGAGACTGCAGAAATGCTTCATAACTAACAGCAATTATCATTCTGGTTTCATCACTGCCTTTCCAAGCAGCTTCTGTCTCTGCTGTTTGGAAACAACGCTCAAGGCTACCAGCACCAGATCAATAACTCATCTGGGAACAAACAACTGAGATGAAGGAGGATGGTCAAGGGAGGACCTTTTTGCCAAGGGAAGGTTTTCTGCCCCATGATAGGAACCAGAGATGGTCGTGAGAACACAGGCACAGAGAGCAGAGCACCAGCATGGGAGGCCAGGCACGGAGCAGAGAGAGCCACGCACTGGGGAGCATTGCTACATTCTGCTGACATTAGTGCTCCTCTCCAACTTGTCTACAGTCAGCTGAGGAGAACACATGGTCCTTGTAGCCATGGGGGCATCATATGTAAACCCCAAAACTCCAGAAAGCAAGCTGATGCAATTTTCATTATAATGAATTAATGTGCACTCATACACCACCCATCCAAGTGTTTCCCAAATACTTTTCACATGTTCTTGTTTCTTTCCCATGTTCTGAGAATTGAGCAAAAGGTTTTCCTGTGTAATTTTTTCCAACCAGCATATATGAGGATTTTTTTTACCAAATGGACAATTAATGAGTGTGTTTGCCAAGAGGTGGAGTACAAAATATGGTACATCTGTAACACTGTTATCCAAAGGCTCAGATTTTGACAAATATTCAGCCCAATGTTTGCACAGGACTGATGTTTCATAGAAAACTCAAAATGGGTCTCTGTCATGTATCCCCATCCTCACTACAAGGCACATCCCTCTCCAAAGGAGGGGAAAACAACACAAAACATGCATATGCACCTACCTTCCCAGAAAGGATCAAAGGATCAAAGTATCATGAACTATATAATGGGATAAAACCCACTGAATGTAGCAGAAAGGAATAAATATCAAACATTAATCTTTGAGCATCTGGCCTTGGACTAGCTGGGTCTTTTCCCAGGACTGCACACTGGAGAAAGGTGCAGTCTGAACTTCATATATGGCATGGCTGCAAAAACCAGCAGTACCTTGGTAATTCAGAGAATTTAAAGCCAGAAGGAACCATATTGCTTGTAAGTTCCCTTTCTATTTACTGAAATGACTTCTTCTGTTTAAAATAATACTTTGGTATGACTAAAACATACCTTTCACCAAGGACCTCATGCAGTAGTTACCAAGAGGCAGATAATCAATGCCATCCCATTGTGGTTTGGCTAATCACCCTCCCATTAAAAGTTATGCTTTATTTTTAAGTACCAGCATCTCTCTTCAGCTGCAAACCCTTCATCTTGCTGCTCTTTCCAGAAGAAATGGCATGCTGCTCTTGCTGCTGTGGCTACTCAGGGTGACAGTGAGCCTGCCCTCCCATATGCTAAAGACAGAGAGAGTTTCTTACTTCTCTTAGTGTAAAAGAAAAGGCTTCTCCCAACACCCCTTTTTGGGGCACTTTTCTGTGCCCCATTAATTTTTTAAAAATTTCTTTTAAAGGCTCTAGAGGTGAAGGCTCTATGCCAGTGTCAATCTCACCTATACCTGATAAAAGCAGCATAACCCAGCTGAACAGGCAAATGAATGATAGAATTAGAAGCTACAAATCCACTGAAATTTTAGTCACATACTTGACACTTCCCCACCACTGAAACACAGCCAACTTCCAAAAGCACTATTGGTGCTTTAAAACTACACCTCAAAGGTTGCTTTGGCTGTGACAAAAAGCACAAAAATAAAATATGACACAGTATAATAAAATATAATTACTAGAACTGTGGAGATTAATATTCGCCATTTAGAAGAAGTGCCTTTTACAAACTTTAAGGACCATATCTTAGATCCTTTAACAACCACTTAATTTTATGGTATTGCCACCATTCTGTGCTGCTGCACATGATTCAGTCTTTCATGAGGCCATGTACAAAAGATTATGTTTTGGTTATATTTTAACTGAAGCAAAAATACAAGTCATACAGCTCTTTCATACACAGTAGTATTTTGTTTGTGTAATGTAATTGAAGTGCTCTCAGAGTTCTTATGGCTGTTAAAGATGTCTTTGGTCCATAGATTTGGACTGCTGGTAATGGATCGGTTATTAAAAATCATTGTGGACGTCTATAGCACAAGGCACATTAGATCACAAAACCACAAGAACAATTTTTCTAGGTCACAGATAAATATATTTGAAACAACTGTTGGTTCTCCCCTCAAAAATGTTTGCAAATTCCTTAAGTATCTCATAAAATTTGTATTTCTCAGACGGCCCTGGCAGGGATTTCAAGTTTGCACTTCATATCATCACTGAGGAGTTCATAAAAAGCAGACTTCCAAACTGGACATACTTTTTCACTCCCAGCTACACAGTGATCCTCAAAGCATTGCATTTTTTCCCTGGATGCACCATAAGAATCAAATCAAATAACTCACAGCTTGTCACTAGATTAGAAATTAAAGACGAGCAGGAGCAACAACCAGACCGACAACTTGCTAATCCAAACAAGATGATCTGATCTTATTACAGGGAAGGTTTTTCTGGAAGAACAAGGGTGTTCACTGCTACTGCAGACACTCAGCAGAAACACAAACCTTCAGCTAGCTTTGTAATTGCCCCTCAGCATGAAAACTGCTGTCAGCACGTGTAACTGGTGGGGCAAATGTAAGAACCCGAACCACAGACCACCTTTGCTGTGGAAATTGACGTTTTATAAAGTCCATGTAAAGAGGATCCCTGTAGGAGTGTGAGCATGTGTGTGCAAATCATGTCTGAAAACGCAACTGGCCAGCTCTATAGTCAATTATTATTCATATTTTCTCAGAACAACTTAGAGTCCCTTCAAGCATGGCACATATGAAATTCTATTCACAGGTGTTTAAAGACTTCAAACTAGGACAGAGGAAATCTGTGTTTCATAGAGGAAGTCAATGCTCTGATAGGGATTATATATTGTTGAATATATTGATTTTCAAATATTTTCAGAACTTTTAAAAAACTTATTGGGAGCCCATTGTAAAACAAGCACTGTGACAAAGGAAAGAAGACAACATTTCCCAGTGTCAGCATCAGCACACTGTACGTCCTATCTCTAAAAATTAAAACAGAAGATTTACAGTAATAAACTTCCAGTTACCATATCAATGTGAATAATTTCCATCTTGTCACTAGAAGAACAAAAGTCTATATAATACTGAGCAAATTACCAAGAAGACAGCAGTAAAATATGGTTGGTATTTCTGTAGGTATTTGACTGCTGAAAAACGAGTTGAGATTATTTACTGAGAATAATGTAAATGAAAGTACTACCTATATGTAAGAACACACACATATGCATGCATTATGTTCATTTTGCAAAAACATACCCAAAATGTCTTCAGCCATGCTGGTTTGAATGGGTGCCATTCCTTCTCACCATCTGCTCTAAAGAGCATTCCTTGGCGTTAAACTGTAATGCGTTTATGGAAAACTGGCTACAACCAGCTCAAACAGGTCAAAATTTATGTCCTCTCTATCAGCAATCAGTCTCTTGCAAAGAAAGCCAAGGGGAAATGATCCTTGACACACTGCTCTGGGTAGCTATGGAAATCCTTCTAATTGTACACTACTCCCAACAGTGACAATAAGCAGATACTATTTGCCAATAATACTGATTGCCATCAGTCTGGGGTTACTATACTTTCACACATATAAACTGCATCTCAGATAACACCTATATAAAAGCATGAGTTGTTGTGAGCATGTCCTCAGTTCACCTCAGCATTGACTACCTCCCACAAAGCTGGAGGTGGAGGCAGGTGCCAGCCAGGGGGTTCAGGCATCGTGGTGATGCAGCTTTCCCTCATGATGCACTGACGTGTCTGTGGTCTCTCCTACTGCTAAATCACAGGGACTTTCCTAGGGTGACACATGGATTTATATGTTGCTACTTTAAAATACCCATAAGATAAAAATGAGAGTGCCTGATGACATGTCTCTAGCTGGGCACACAAAATCCTCAGTCACTTGTCACTCTAGACAGTTTCCACACACTGGGGAAGACAAAGGAGTGCCACCACGCTGGTTTAGGTGGTCACAGGAGTACCCTCTCATAGCCACACAGCGGGCATGGCTGCACCATGCAGGGAGTACAGCAGGCTGCAGTGACAAGCTGAATCACAGAATTTGTCATTTAGGTTGGAAAAGACCTCTAAGATCACTGAGTCCAACCATTAACCCAGCACTGCCAAGTCCACCACTGAACCATATCCCTAATCACCACATTTACACAGCTTTTAAATACCTCCAGGGGTGGTGACTCAACTGAAATGTCATGCCAAAGGTTTCCAGCAAACTTGCACTCCACAGACTAGTCCAAAGCCTGACAGAAGTCCTGATACCAGGACTTTTTCCAAGGGACAATCTTATCTGTGAGCATGTTTACAAGAACATCATTAACTGTAGTTAGAAATTAGGGACCCACTGGGCCATTCAGACCAATGGACAACATCAGTCAAGTTGGCAGCACAGGCAAAGACCTCATGCTGATGGAAGGTGTCCTTCCAAGCTCAATGCACGTGCAGTTCTTGGAGTGAGAAATTAATCTGCATTTTTATTTTCATTTCCTTGAACTGGAGATAACACAGCAATGATTTTGTATCAGGTGTGCTTTTTACTGGACAAAGTTCACCTGACATGGGGGCAGCAATCACATAGGCAGGTTACAGCTCTGCTGGGTTTTAAACACCTTAAGGTGCTGTTTAGGCAAAGAACTGCTTAGCCTCACTTCTAGCAATCCAACAAGCCACTTTAAAAGATATTCAAAATAATGAAATAACTTCTAGAAGGATTTTGATGATGAATGTTTAGCCCTTGTAAGGTACACTTCAATTCCATTAAAAGCTGAAGACATTTTGTGAAGCAGAAAGCTGAAAATAAAAATGCCTGAAACAGCAGAATCCAGGACAAAAGGAAGTAAAAATTTGTATGCATATTAAGAAACATCTAATATCAAACTGAACAAGAAAACTGCCTGAAATGAGGCTGCAGGAATGCTCCTACTTCAAGAGCATCACACTGACTGACCCAAGCACATAAAACTGCAACTTTGCACAGGGAGACACTGAGAAAAGACTGGGGGCAATTCTCCACTTTCCAGAAAAGACAGGGATATACTTAAGGAGGATTGGGCTCAACTAATTCACTGTCCAGCATTTACAAGCTCATCACCAGTGTATGCTGATCACACAGGCTCCTTCTGCATTTACACAGGATTCACCCCAAACGTGTGTGGCGACCTGAGGCAGGCTGGACTAGTTACTCCATGCAAAATGAGCATAGTGGGATATGAAATCACTGCTTAGACAAGATACTTGCTTTTTGGAGGGCTACAGATGACTCCTAAGCACAGATTGCCATTTTACCTGGAATGGTTTTGGCACCAGACAGTGCAGGACCAAGCACTTCCTGATCTACTGAGATCAGGTCCATTTTTCTTTATTGGGTAATACCATAGCTTCCTCCAGGACAATGCATCCAAGTTTTCTTGACATGAAAAACCAGACTGTGTATGTCAAGATCTTATCTCTGCCAGGCCTTGAGACACAGCTGGATCAGGCACTGGATCTGGCAGTGACAGTAAAACTACTTTTGGTCCCATGCAGTTCCTAAGTCACCGTCTATTTTAAGTATTTCAGATTCTCAGGCAAGGGAGATGGCATTTTTCTGGAAGGCACATCTGTGTGGAGCTGCATCGTTGAATACTGAGGGTTTCTTTCAATAACATCTGCCTGGAGTGACTCCTGAGTCCTGTTCAGCTTAGCTAAAGTTACCATCTGACTACATCCAAAATATCATAAATTCATCTTCAAGGAAACATTTGTTCTGACCACGGACAGTCTCTGTCTAATAAATGTCTTCTAGAAAAGGCAGAGTATAGTACATCTCATAAAAATATAGGACTTACAGACATTTAACAAATCTGGATCTTGAGAAAAATACCCAGTTAATTCAGTGTGTTTGGTAAGAGCATTACACTGTCACGTCCCAGCAGATACTGTCATCCACCACATGCAATGTCTGCATTCCCAAGTCAAAACATTGGCATATTTTTTTCTCTGAAGGCTTGAGTCTAGTGCCTTATTCCTCTCATCAACCAGTAATTTCTTCCTTAATGTTAGCAAGCACCTTATTTCCTTTGCACACATTAAATTTTCCCCCTTATTTTCTCCTCAGGAAGGCTTCACTCCTTCTGTATGTTGAGCTACTTTCTCTCTTTGATTTTTATCGATGAAAAAATCTCATCACCAGATACTCTGACATGACAGCCCAGATCACTGTTTTGCCTCATTATACATTGCTATAATATACAGTGCTTAGGACCCACAATCAGGTTCACTGCTGGTAGAATTCCCTTTTACCATGCCTAGTGTCTTTATGAACTTTCTGATGTCATTGCTCTTTGAAAGAAGCAGGGTTTCTGGGTAAATAATTTCCCATTTTGGAAGCTCTCCAATTAATATTTTATTTCTTGTGGTGTCCTTGCAACTATGTTGAGTTGCTATTCCCAAAACAGTTTTAGACTGTTTTACCCTTCCCCTCCAGGGATGAGAACACACCACATACTCCTAGCTCACATCATCTTGAATCCATTCCTCACAGCACTGAACACACTTTCAGCACTTTCCTCCATTGTAGCCCATAAGCCATAAGTTGTCATGGCTCATGAAAATCATTGGTAGAGCTTCACCAGCTGGTACGCAAACGAATTTCATCAATTGATGAGGCAACTAATCCATGGAGTTGTCTCTTTTCAAAACTGTTCCATCACTTAATTTTATTTTTTCATTTCTGTCTACACCTCTGATTCTAATGTCAATCTACAAGCTGCCAACTGAACTGTTCCCACTTGTTTTGGTACCACAAACTCTTTTTGGTAACACTAACCATTGTCTGCTGGTCTGGGTACTTGGGTTATGCCCCTTCACTATTACCAAATTTAGCTTTGCTGTTATGTTGCAGCTGGTGGTTAATGCCATATGTTAACATTTCTTTCTAATTAGCCTATACATTAAACACATGTGACAAAAAGAAACCTCTTAGGTTTTAAGCACATACTGCCAAGCAAAATTAACTTACAGCATGGTCTTTGTGCCTTAAGTGAGAGTGGTGTGTTAATGGCCAAAATACCAACAAAGCTATGACAACACAACCCAGGTGATTACAATATTAAAGCTCCCTGCTGATGCCACAGGCTGCATTGTTTTAGCTTGTAACTCACCCCTCTCTCCAAACCCAGGTAAAAACAAAAAGCAGAGAAAAAAGATAAAGGCAAAGACAAGACAAAGGAAAGGAAAGTGTTGTTTCTCCTCCACCCCAAACTGCACAAGAGGGAGAAAGGCATCTGAACAGGCGACTCAGTCAGCTCAGGGAGAGCCATCAAAGGCTGAGAATTTTTGGCATCATGAAAACATTTTCCTCAGAGTTTAGGAGCCTAGAGCATCTTCAAAAAATTACAGACATAAGATAAGATGAGATATTATGATCCATTATCATGGTAAACCTGACCAGCTAGATTCCACCCAGGCTTCATTTAAGACCCCTGGATGCTCTGTTACTCGTTCTCCTCAGTCTCCTGTGCCTTTAGTCCAGTCTGTCTCCTGTTCTCCAACACAATGACACTTTGCAGAGACGACATTACCAAATATCAGAAGGTGCTCATGCAAACCTTGTTGTTTGCTACACAAAAGAGTCAGTGAGAAAGAGACAGATGACCTTCTCTCCAAATTTCAGTGTTCAGCTTAACACTGATGACCCTAAGGTTGCTCAAGTTATCTAGTGTGCTGTGACACCTCAGTGAGCCCTGTTAGCTAAGGACAGCCAGGAACAGCAGCACTCAGTCTGTGTGAGGATGGATGGATGGATGGATGGTTGGTTGGATGGGAGCCACGAAATCTGGATGCAATCTCATGCACTACATGTCTCATGGATATATGTCTTTTATTAAGTGACATAAGGTGGCTAGACAAGACAGTCTGATTCCACCTCTTTCATGTCCTGCAATAGCTTTTTTGAAGTCTCATCAGTGTTGCCTCTTGCACAACCAACACTTTACTTGCTTCTTTTCCATGTTAAGGAACCACATAGTCCTTAAGCCAGCACTGTTTAAAGCCCAGGGAGTCCCAGTGCTCTTCCCATGGAGCTGGACTGCAGACCTGCAGGAGCAAACTGTGGAAGCAGTGGGTGCCAGGATCTCTCTGCCATGTTAGCCCCAGCAGGCAGGACTCAGAGTCACCCCCAGTCATCTCTGAGATGCTGCAGCAATCAATGACCAGGTTGGACAAAGAGAAGAGAAAACCTCCAGTCCAACAGACACAGCAAGAGTCTGCAACACCAGCGCGGGTGCACAAACCAGAGCCAGCTGGAAACATGAGCAGATCCTTGCAGGAAGGCAGACAAACACTTTAACACCACTGCTCATAAAGGGCAAGGCAGAAACAGGGAGGTTAAGTAGTTTACTTAAGCTATGGAGCAGAGCCTAGTTAGACACCCTGGAGCTGGGCTCAAGCCACTGTTAGACCAGCAGCTTTCAAATAATCATTCCCACGAACTTCTTCTGTGGTGATATTTCTGAACAATACCAGGGAACATTCCACCATAAATTGTGCTGTGTTCCAGTTTCCACATTATAGCTGTGATGTAACTCAGTAACACTTTGTCCCATCAAGCCCAACAACAATAGATTTAATCAGAACATTTGTCTCAGAGAGACAATGGGGAGTTCTGATTAACCTGGCACCAAACTCTGACAGTTGCCTGCAAGGGATTTTTTTATTTTTATTTTTTTCTGAATGCTTGCCCTTGGCAGCTCTTCAGCCTGCAATATGCCAAGCCCGTGGCTGCCAGGAGAGCTGTGAAAATGCCCCATGCCATTTGACATGCAAACAACATACCTCAGTTCAGAAATGCAACATTTCTGCAGAAGCAAGGAGGAAGATACTGTTCCCTGAGCATCCCACCAGCCAACCACATGAGCATCAATGACATCAGACCACTGTCAGATGCAAAGGGTCTGTCCTGTGAGAACTTGCTGGTGGAAGCTGAACAGCAGGCACTGGGCTCTCAGAAGAGGGACGAGAACAAGAGCAGCACTGCAGCTCTGCTCTGCAATGGGTTTTGCACCTCTGCCCAGAGCACAAACCCTCTGTGGGCTGCTGCAGAGCAGAGAGGCCCCTTCATATAGAGTAGGTGCAGGTGGGAGCCCAGGTGAGAAGAGAAAGCACAGGCCTGCTCAAACACAGTGATTGACAGACATCAGTCCGTCATCAAAGGTACAGGAGCACAAGCTACAGCCCAGTGGGACTGTGAACAAAGCAGGGCTCCGTGCTGCATCTGAGCAGCAAGTTGCACCAGGCAGTTCCCTGAGGCCTGCAGGGTGGGATAAAGTATTTTTTAGGTTTGGCTTAGGGGATATCCTGTATTGTTCATTCATGCAGCCCTCTGTGCTCACAGCCCATCCCAGACAGCTCCCTCCCTGGCTCGCAGGCAGCCAGCATCTCCACGTCTTCCTTCCATCCATCCATCCATCCATCCATCCATCCATCCATCCATCCATCCATCCATCCATCCATCCATCCATCCATCCATCCCACACCTGTGCTGCTCACATCCCACAGCCTGGCTGCTTCCCTGCATGTAGCTGCCCTTCTCCCTAGCAGTGCAGTCACAAAAACCCCTTTCCATAAGGGACCAAACTATATCAAGGCTGAGTCTCAGACTTGCCCTGGAGCAGATTGCTGCTAGGAAGTAATGCTCAGGAGTTGAAAATGTAATGGGAGTGTAACTCAAACTAGCCCTTGGTGTTTGTAATCTAAGACAGTTTGACATAAGTTGGGGGAAATACGAAAAAAAAAAAAAAAAACAAAAACAAAACAAAAAAGCCAGAAAGAAAACAATGAATAAGAAAGAAGAAGTGCAATAACCAAAGCCTGCAAGAAGGTCCCAAAGCAGCTGTCAGCCTCCAGCTCTTACTCCATCCTTCCTCCTGCTCAGCCTTGCTGTCACTGCTTTCTCTGCAGTAGCACAAATAAAAGAGCCAGTTCTGCTAGAGGAGATTTGGGTCCAGAGAAGGAAAGGGGGCTTGCCCAGGGCTCCCCATCAGAGCAACTACAAATTGTACTTTGGCACAGCATCTTCTGCATATCCTTCTTTCCCACCAAAAAGACAGTTTCTCCAATACTAGACAAAATTCCAGATACCCTTGTTTTCACCAACAGCCACTTCCATTCCCATCCTTTTGCCCTTCTTATGGCTGGCATGAGTGGTACTTCTGCAGATAAGAAGTTCCTGTGTGTGTTGATGGAGTTGAAGAAACTTTCTCTGGGCGGATCCAGTCAGACAGTTTGAGACTTTTTATAAGCATGTTACTCATCCTGACCAGCTCCTGCCTCCAATTCATTTCAGTAAAATGTGTTTGTTTTGTTATAAATCTTGATTTTATGTCCACCACTGCCAAGAAAAAACTCTGCATTCTGCATATCGCCACTATGTTCTCCTCTTCTTAGGAGCTTGATGTTGTGAAATAAAAAGATCAATTTATATTAAGGCCATATTTTTATCAGGCCAAGGCTTTTAATGGAAGGAATCTGTGTATGGTAAAATATATTTAAAATGACTGTTACTAAAAACCCCAACCAAAACAGTTGCTGTTCAAAGCATGTAAGCACCTTTTTCACTCTGTAATTTATTCAAAAACCCCTAGCATTCTTATGACTGTTGTACTATTGTTTTATCCACCACCAAAGTAACATTCTGATTCTCAGATTCATTACAATAGCTCTGCAATTATACATCCAGATTGCTATGTGTGCACCAAGGAATTAAAAAAAAAATTAAAATAATGAAGAACACCTTGTCTTGAGCTTTCTTAGAGGGCCTTAAGAGTGGAAACACTCTCATTTCTTAAGGACTTGGTTCATTTTAGGAATTATATTCCTTCCACAGAGATGTACAAATGTTTCCAGTCCAGAGTTTTTGGAGCTTTGCAATAATTAGAGTTTTTCTCCAAGCTCAGGAGGTATTGGAATATTCTGAAGATACCCAGATTTAAAATATAATAAAATCTTCTCCACATGGTTGCAGAGTGGTTTAAAAGCAGATAGAGAAGATCCAGCTGTACAAACAATTATCTTCCAATATGATCTGGAAGCCATTCAGGAGCTGGTTACAGTGCATATAACACCATTGCTCTGTTCTCCCACATCAACAGGCTAATCCAGATGCAATTACACTTCCAACCATCATTATGCACATTCCTAATTCATGGTGTTTCAAAGAGACTAATGTCACATTTATTCTCTTTGTTACCAGCCCTATGATATTTTAAAACCATCTTTTTGGTTGAACTGTACCTTCATTAGAGATGGTTTCAAATCAGATTTTTGATGCTCCAGCTCTGGGGTCATTCACTATGTAGACCTCAGGTCTATCTCTTCCTATAAATATGACCTACAAACCAGGGCCCAAAGCCAGTGATCCCCTGGCTAGTTCATCTTGATGTGTTATTTACTAACTCTTCACTCCCTTTAATAGATTTAAAGTTCTACCTCCAGATATTTTCTTTCCATATGCATTTCTTTCTGAGTCTAGTAGGTTTAATTATTTCCAGACCTTGCAGCCAAAAGTGAAAGAAACCTAAACCATACGATTAGAACATTTTTTTCTTCAAACACCACAAATAATCCATTACAATTATTTATGTCTTTGGATTGAGACAAAGAAAGAAAACAAGTATGCCATAAATGACAGCTTGATGTATTTCACCACGCCACAGAACTGCGTCAATGAAATCACTTTTAACTTGTTCTGCTGAGGTTCCTGAGAAATCTTATCAGGATTATTGCTGAACACAAACCAAAGGTGATACTGTTTGTATTTTCAGTTGCAGGAAAAACAAGAAGTGTTTTGGGTGATGCTTGAAGACAACCAAGAAAGTTTTGAGAAAACAGAAGTGGTTGTGATGGTGTAAGGGCAGAGGCAAGGCGCTGTCTGCAAGGAGAAGGCAGTACTGCCGAAAATGTCCTTTCATGCCTCAAAACCTGCCAACTTTTCCCAAATATAAGACCAAAAGATGATGTCTTTACCACAGATTTTTCCCTGATCACCTGTACCCTACCCTTCATCTACAAACCTTTACATTCCCTCAGGGAATCCAGTTGCTTTAGATCAAGTGGAATGTGAGCGAACAATCAAGTGATGCTTCTTGATTCACAATAGTTCATAACAATAACAGTGGCCACAGCATTTAGAAACACCTTTAGATTGTGAAGTGAAGAACAGCACAAATCATAGCATGTGCATGCATCTCTTCCATAGCAAGCAATCACAGAATTGACTGGTCTTGCTCTTGACTTTGAGTTTGTCATCATAGGATAACTCAAACTGCTCTTTCCTTTATCAGAAATTTTGATGATACAGTACACACTTCTAGAAAGAAAATAGTCCCTAATAAATTCTCATTCATTAGTCCTACAGAAAAATGCTAAATGTATTCAGTAGGCAATACTCATACTAAAAAAAAAAAAAAAAAGTAAATTTTTCTATTCTGAAAGACAATTTTCCAGATCCGGTGTTACTAGCAGCTTTCTTTACAACTGAAAATCTACAATTTCTCTACCACTGCCCATATTCAGAATTTACAAGGAGGAATTTCTGCCTCTGCAATTGGAATTTGGGTTTGAAAAGGTCTGTGAGCAACCTAAAACAATCTAGTTCATTTATTCCATGCTGCCCTGCAGAATGACAAGCGCTCTGCATTTGGAGTTTTTCCCAGTTAATACCTAAAAAAAAATACTGCAGGGTAAGGATTTGATGTGTGCATCAACTACCTCACTTTTGCCAAGCCACCACATCTCCCAGTTTGTTTTGTGCAGTGCTAAATCCCATCTGAAAGCAGTTTTGCCACAGCAGGGCTACCTGTGATGATCAACCAGAACATGCACTAAGTCTCCACTGTGGTCATGCTGTCTTGCTAGGAATTGATGCATCCATAAGTCATCTCAAAAGAGCAGTTCTGAGTCAAACCCTATGGAAAAAGTTGCACATAAGCATTTAAGCAAAATTAGTGGTGCTGGCATTTATGTGTCATTGCAGGTAGAAGATCTTGAGACTTCTACACATCCCATGAACTTTAGTAAACTGACACATCTGGAATGCTTCAACACATTGTTTTGGTTGAAAGAAAAACCCACATCAAGCTGTTTTGCAGCTTTATTCCTAAAAATCCATGACACAACGTCTTTTTCTGCAGATAAAAAAGAGAGCTCTGTGTCAGGTTTCCTGGTTTGAGCAATCCCAAAGCTTTACATAGTGTGAGGTTTTGAGAGCACTAACAAAGTCACTGAGAGACACTGAGGGCTTTGGCTGTTTTACAGCTTTGTCTCAAGGGAAAATAAGAAGAGACCACAAATTTGTTCATCTTTTAAGGAGCTGTACTTTGTGGAAACATGAAAATAGTGAGGACTCCACTGGGTGACTAAATAGTAGCCCATATCAAGTAATAATGGTACTGACATTGCTTTTTAAAGTAAGTTCAAGTGTAAGGAGCTGGGGCTGCACTGAACTTGCTGCGGGAAGCTGCACACAACTCTGGATCCACAGTGCTGCCTGCTCCCTCCGTAATCTTTGCTCTGTCTCTCTCTATGGGCCTGTGGATTTTTAATAACTAATTGCCTCATCCCTGGCTGAGGAGCTCCATCAGATACATGAACCACTTGATGAGTTCATGCTCAACTTCCTCAAGGAGCAGCAAAGAGTTTGGGTTAGCCCTGGCCTTCACAGGGCACAGCCAAGCCATGCACCCAGCTCCTCCTGCTGGGGGCCTCAGCACCCGGGATGGGGGTGGTAAGGATCAGATCAGGCACCTGACCCTGCTTAAAACATTTTTCTTCAAGTGTTCACCCCTCTCACAATCCAGGTTTGCCACCACCTGTGCCAGAGACATCCTGGAGATGAGATGAAGGGACTGAGAGGGCAACCACAGCTTTGTGGTTGCAATGTGGTAGGAAGATGGAAGTTAAACCATCACAGGGGTTACTCACAGAGGTTGGAGATGTGGCCCTCATTCACACCCCACTGAAAACCAAAACCAGCCCCCCAGGGTGCAGCACAACTTTACTGCTGACCTCTCTGGCATTGTCTGAAAGAAGACAAGACACACATTCTTCATCTGAGGCTGCTACTGTCAAACTTGAATGTGCATTTTCTTTCCCCAGCCACCTCAAACACACTGTCTTGGACCAATATGCCCATTGTTGTAGCTATGAGATGAATCAGATGAAGAAATCCTTCCAAGTCACAGCCAGTCATTTATTTCTAACCTGGAGTAGTGTCTGCACAGACCCTGGCACAGGGCTCACACCACAGCCCAGGCACAGATGGAATGCAGGGCAGGAGTCTCTGTGGGGCAGTGCAGCAGCCAGACACATCCTGGTGTGAGCCCATCCCGAGCACAGACAGCTCATCCCAAGACAACAGTGCAGGGTCAGCAGCAAGAGTAGGGCAAAATACACACAGAAAACCTGAAAGAAGAATAAAAGGGAGGGAGGGGGGAGCATGAAAACAAAATACTGTGGAAGAGGAAGCACATGGCAAGTGTTTTTTGATCTTGCCTACAATTGTATAGTGAGTGGTCATTAACACATACACACATCACTTCCTGGGACTGTCTGGACACACAACACCTGAACACAGAAAATGTACAAGGCCAGGGAGAAGGAAAGGTTTACTTTGATCAGCAAAGCACTGAATAACAGGCTCACTATGTCTACGTGAGGATTTTACCCCTTGCTAGCTCACAGGATCACAGACTCTGAAGACATGAGTGGCACAGACAGGAAATGTCACTGCATTTGCTGGTGACTGCCCATGGCTCCTACCTTACCTGTGCAGCAAGATCAAATATTGTCCTTGCCTGCACAGGGCAGGGAGTTCCATCTCTGAGTGCTACATTTCCAGTGACAGTGGGAACAGGTGAAGCCAGGGCTCTCTGCTCCTTGTCCCAGGAGTGTCCCTGGCTTCATTTTCCCACATGGAGGCCCCAGCCTGTTCAGTGTGATAATCTGTGACTGCTTGGTGCTGATCCAGCACTCTCCAGCTCCTTGTAGAGTGCACTAACCTCTGTTTTTTGACCATTATCCAAACACACTCTTTGCATCACACTTTTTATCTCCCCAGCTGGTAATTGCACCAAAGGAGGCTCCCGGATAAATATCAGTAGTTACAGATTCTCCCTCACTTGTCATTGTTCTACCATGATTCAAACAGCTTCAAATGACAGGCTTGAAAAATGGCCAGGGTTTGCAAAGTGTGGGAATGGAAAGTTTCTGAATGCTGGCAAGTGCTTATCAACCCCTACATCATAATCTCAGCAACCAACTGGCAACAGGGCTGTGCCAAATTAGGTGGAAAAGGAGCACACACAAAGAAAGATCAATAGATCTAAAGACAGAATTGCTATAAGCATGAGTACTCCTGAATAACTTCACCCACTGTTTGCTACAGCAGGACTTTCTCTCCAGTAGCATCTCCAAGTGCTGTTCCAGTGACCCTCAAGAAGGCTGATACAACATCCAAGAGTTTCAGCTGCAGTACAACATACACCTCATCCATTTTTGCATCTGTCTAGCAAAACCAACCCTACAGCTCAGTCATAGTTTGCTGTGGAAAAGATTTTATCAACCCATGAATTCTTTGGATCTGCTTGGGAATATGTAAATACTCAGACAAAGTATGAAAAGAGAAAATATTGCTGGGCATCAAGTGCTACAGAAAAATTCTTACTCAAGAATACACAGGGCAGATGTTGGTCAGCGTGGTGGGATGCACTGCCTGGCCAGCACACAGGGCTATTTCACTGAGCACCACTGAAGTTGTGCTTCTGGCTGCAGTGTGTGAAAACCTCAAACACTGAGCAGTCACACCCATCCCATCTTCTCCCTGTGGAAAAGAGGGTTTAGCCATGCTTCCCTAGTTCAGTTACTGCCACAGGTTCCTGACAGACCAAAAGTATGTTTGCACTACACAATTTCCCTCTTCATAAAGATTATGTTGAAAAGAAACCATCAACCCCCCAAAAGTCCATCTGAACATAAAAAAGTGTAAAAAAAAAAATCCTGCCCTTTTTTCAGCAACTTTTGCAAGAACTAGGACATACCAAGCATGACTGCCTTTTATATGCTGAGAAAACTCAACAACATTAAATTTCCCCAGACAAACACCATGTCTTTTTAAGGTCTTTCAAATGCACTCCACTAAAAATACATAAAGAGATAAAGTATTACAGATTAGTTAGTAAAGGCTGGCCTTAAACCTAATTCTAAGAAAGTTCCTATTAACCCTATAGATCCCAGCTGAGCTGGTCCCAGGGATGCTGCAACAATACTCAGGAGCCATCCGGACCTATCAAACATAATTCCATGGGTCTTGGGGCCAAGCCATCATGTCAAGCACGTGTTCAGAAAACAGTTTGTGTTCTCAAAGCAGTGAGAACAAAGTGTACAGGCTAAATAACTTGATAAATAAAAATGTACCTTAAGCAATTGGTGTTCTACCCTGCTCTGCTGCCTTTAATTTACTGAGGTGAACAATGAATTTAATAATACTCTGCCAAGGGGAAAGAAGTCAGTGTCAGAATATCCCATTTTGAAAATGAGGCAGGAATAATTTTGAATGGCAAAACCTAAGTTTATCATTTGTTGAATTTCAATTTTTAAGTAATATTTTCACTCTAAATATCAATTACTCCCAAAAAAATTACTATGAAACAGAATAAATCTTCTCTTTCCCAGAAGCTTTATCAGTCACAGGTAGACTGTTTGAAGGAAGCTTGAAATTAAATTCCATGATGCATTTACTACTGCACAGACCAGAGTATCTACAGATGTTCAGTAATGTTGACAGAGACTATTCTGAATGGAAAACGTGTCAAGTAAGATTTTAAATTGAGAAAACCTGAAATATAGAACTGATTTTATCATCATCATCAGATTATGCCATTTTCCACATTTTAAATCTTCCTAAAGTCAAAACCCTTTCTAGCATGTGTCTCACATTCTTCTGAGAGAGCTGCACTCCAAACAGGACTCTTCAGTGTGAAGCCCATGGTCACAACTTGGGTGATTTAGTAGTTTTCCCATCAAGTTCCCTCTAGAATTTGCTCCTTTTTGAAGGAACATAATGATGATTTTCCTCAAAGAAGACACATGAAGGCACCATGTAATGCTTCTTATGCTTTTAGCCCATGATCCAGGCTCAGCTTGTAAGACTCACCTTAGTTTCAGGGTAGAAAGCCCTGCCAGTTGCAGCCTCTCCATCCAAATAAAAAAAGCACTGAAAATAGCTTACATCTTTATTTACATCAAGACTGTAACTTAAGGATAAGCATCTCTTATCCACCACCTCCAGAACCATTTCTCCTCTTGACTGTGTGTTCTTTCATCATGCACAAAAAAAAAAAAAAAAAAGCCAAGTTAATGCAACTTCTCACATCTGGAGACATCAGAACAAGCAAGCAGAGCTGAGAATTTGCAGCACACATAACCAACTGCATAAGAACCCAGTTTGGAGATTTAATGCATTCCCAGCACAGGTTCCCCAGGCTCCCCAAAATGTAGACTGCTCTGCCAGGCACATGTGGAGCACGAGGGCATCTGCACAGTATGGAAAAACTCATCCATTGAGGTTTCACCCCAATTTAAAGCCCCTCAGACCCCTCACACTGCCAATTCCACCCATCATTGTGAAGCAGTACTGTTAGCAAGTAAAACCTTAAGTTTTTAGTGTCCAGCTCCATCTTTAGCTGGCAAACACACCACCACAAGAACTGCCCAACTTGGTAGAAAGTGATTGCCAAGTTACATTTTTTTCTATTCACTGGGGAAAATTAATAAGTAAATAAATATATCCCAAGTAAAGTAAAATATAACTTTATATAATATAAAGTTAAATAGACATTCTTAAGGGATGAATGAAAGATAATTATGGCTTAGCACACCCTATGTTGTTTTACTTTTCTCCCACCCAACACTAGAAAGACAAAAATCTTTTCTTAGTGATTCATGAATTCTCTGTGGCAAGAATGGGATATTATAATCTCTATTTGGGTTGCCTGGCTAGCACTGGCCATGGGCTTCCCCGTGCAGACCCTGCACAACAAGCAGCCTTTGGCCTAGCCCCACTCTGAGCAAGCCCAGATGACTTTTGAAGACTCCTTCCACACTAAATTACTTTATGAGCCTGTGAGTTTATAGCCTTTATCACAATAACAGGTTGACATCAATCACACTTTCTGGCAAGATAGTGAAACCTGATATTAAGCCTGGGAGCAAGTTTCGCCCATACTGCCAGCTTTCAAGAGTAATTATTCCATTGAATGCAAAATCACCAGCCTGTAATTGATTTAATTGCATCCTTCTCCAGCTCCCAGCAGTGCCAAGCACTGCACAGCCAGCACTGGGCTGGCAATTCCTTGAGCAGCCACAGGTGAGGGAGGTGTGAGCCCCAGCAGGAGGGATCAGCACAGGTTACAGCTGCAGGTGATGCTGCTGGCTGTACCAAGGCTTTGGCCCTAGAATTTGGGGATAGAAAGTTACTTGCCTGTGTGACCATTTTTATCCCCTGGACAGCTGAGATGTGATGGCTTTTGCTCTGAATTGCTCAGGATTTGTCTCATTTACACACCCAGAAAGGCAAAACCTGGAGTCACACAGACCCTTAAGAACACAGCAGAAAGAGCACACAGAGCACCACTCACTAAACAAACCGTCACTAGATGCTCCTGTCAGAAAACTTCTCCAGACTATACCATAGCTTCATTCCCAGCATTTTAACAGCAAAAACTTATATCACAGCTGGCATGAACCATGTACAGCCAGTCCCCCAGAGAAGTGGGGGAAATACTGTAAGGGTGGGGAAAGCATTAGGGATTTTCATGCTGTGGGACCTGGTACAGACCCTTATGGAGTTTTATTGCAGCTTTCTATACTCCAAGAACAAACACTTCAGCAAGGCTCATCATAATGGGACAAGGAATAATGGCTTTAAACTGAAGAAGGTCAATTTGTACTTTAACCACACCCACTCACCTGAGATACCACCCCTGCTCTGCCCTCAACTCCACCACCAAGGGAGGGAAGCATGTGGTTTATAAAGCCAGGTGTCCTGAGCAGGTGCAAGGAGGGCTCCTTGTCTCCAAGCCAGTAAGGCTGACCCCACCATGGGCCAGTTTGGGAAATTAACACTCCCAGGAACACCAGCTGGCTCGTTTGCATCTCCCAGGATATCCCCCCAGCTTTAGCAAAAAGGATATTTTCAGTGCTGGCTTCCTTGGAGAACCTCCTAAAAAGTCAAATGTGGAGGTGAAAAAGTGTTGCTCTTAATTAAGGGCCATCAATTTCTTCCCCAACATTTCCTAGACAGCTTCCTTGCCCTCCATCCACTTGGCACCCTGCTAAGGTGACAAGGAAACACCTGAAGAAGGACCCTGGTAGTGTAGCTGTGACACTCTGTTGGGATGGGGCTCAGTGTCTTCTACTCCTGACTATAAAAATGCCCTGTTAATGTTTTACCTAATGTCTGATCCATGCTTCAGCCATAAATCTCCACAGGAAGAATTACGTTAAAAATCAGACACTGCAGACAAAACACATGTGGCAGAGTGCTGCCATGGTATTTACATTCTTACCATTCTTCCTGTGCTTTGTGGGTGTATAGAATGTAATTTCTTTTTTTAAATGTATATGTCTTTTATTTATTCCCTTCTCAAACCTGAAATGACCTCCCCACATATTCCCATATTTGTTCAACCAAGAGTGGTGGCTACCAGTCAGGAATGTACCAGGAGTCCAGTGGTTTGAGGGTTTCTGAGTTTCACAGCACTGTAATGTCATAAGAATTTCATTTTATAAGCAAGTGCCAGGCTAATTTTTCTCCACAGCCCTAAGCCCTGATAAATTCATCCATCTCTTTGGCCCAGGGTCTGAGTTTGGGCTCTTGGTCATGCTCTTTGCACTAAAATATAATTTTAAGGGCATTTTCACAGAGGGAGACACAGGGTCAACACCTGTGGGCACGGGAGCCTGAAAGGTGACAGATTAACACCACTTGGTGATGCTCATGAGAGAGAAAAAATTGTTTCATTGTTTTAAAGTGGGAGTCTCCAAGAATCCAAAGGTTCATTTTCTCAATTACTTTGCTTGAGGATCTGGCCAGCAGTGACCAAACCATCACCATAACTAGATCAAAAATCAACTGTTGGAGAATTGAAAAGTGCAAAGCCATTGGCAGCGGCTGGAGGAACCAAAGCTTTAGAAAAAAAAAGAATGTCTCTCCCTTTCTTCCCCCAGTAATCACTTCAACAATCACCAAAATTATCCCCATGTTTTCATTTGGGAATACATTTCTTTCTTCATTTCTTTCAAGCCATGCCTGTGACAGTAAATAACTATGGCTGCTGGAGGAACAAGAGTTGTGGCCTTGTAGGCACTGCTGTGAAATGAGGTGAATCTGAAAAAGGGAAACTGTGGGCGGCTCTGGAATAATTTTGTCTGGGCCAATGTTTTTGTCCTCAGGACAGCAGTGCACCCTTGGCTCAATGTATGTGGTCTCCAAGCCTTTGTGCTGGGTTTGCTCTCCAGGGTGCTCTAGCCATGCACCCTCAGCCAGGATTACCTGCACTGAGTCATGGGCTCATCTTTTAACTTAACTTTTCCCTTGTCTTACTACCACAGGTTAAACCATTAGGTGATATAATGGAGATCCTAATTCCCAAAGTGGTGCCAACCCATCCAGGAACTTTCTTCTGGGAGATAGTAGGCTTTGAAAATATTTTCAAGGAGGAATTCCTCTCAGCATTGCCTTTTTTTTTAAGTGTATCCAACATAATATTTCTAGCACGTCTCTTCTCTACATCAAAGTCTTCAGCATTTAAATTTTCACCATGGAAAAAACTATTTCTCAGTGCACTAATGTGCTCAGCTAAATTTGGATTGTCGCTAATCAAACTTTTTTCCAGCTGCATCATACTTGCTTATTACTTAATATCAGATAAATCAGAACTGAGGCTTTTCTAGACAGCAAAATGGATAGTGGCACTGTTTGCAACAGCCAAAAATAGAAGATTTAGGATGGGATAGGATGAGACAGTCCTGCCTCCCTGGGCCACACATCTCTGGGGAGCAGGGGAGTCAACACTTGTCTGAAACTCCAGTTTGATCAGGACAACCAGCCTCTGCTGTAATATACTAAAAAAACCTTCAGCAATTTAATTTATTGCAGGATCAAATCTTTCCTACTCAGGTAAGCCTGGAAGCATTTAGCTTCTTTATGGAAGGAGTATGACAGGTGGTATTTCCCTGTCTGCTCAATAGTTGTGACTAATCTAGCTGAAAGACTGCATTGTTTTGGGAATTAGAAAATTAATTTTAAAATGTTTACTTCCTATTGAGGATTTAGATGAGACTATGCCAGTGCTTTGACTAAACAGCTCCAGTCCTAAGTCTTGTTTCTCCTCACTCACTAAGAATTCCTGTCCAGTCCTATAGCTGCTGCTAACTTCTGGATCTATTCTGAGGTTGTTTACATGTGTTTCCCACAGAAATTAAATTGTGCAGAACTACCACTTTCCCAGTCCTTGAACACTTTTTTCTTAGGTAAAAACCTTCCTAGTGTTCCTTTCTGCATTGACCAACCCCAGCCAGCACATGGGTCAAGCTTACAGGAGAAGAGGGATAGTTTTGTGTGGAGTTTGGTAGGAACTATCCACGCACATGACGCTCCCTTGGCCCCCCACCTTGCAGGATCAGGGAGGGATTCACCTACAGCTCCCAAGAGCCCCAGGGATGGCCCCTGCAGCTGGCAGGCCTCACACACCCCCACCAAGGCACCAAGCATTTGCTGCCAGTGACCCCCCACACTTTGCACCCTCCAGCCAGCCCTGAAGAGCCCAGATGCCAGCCCTGGACCCTGGAGTGCCTACCAGCATCCTGCCCTCAGGGAACAACCCACCCAAATTCCCTGTTGCTGCCTGGATGTGGATTTGAAGCTACACTGAAGCTGTGTGAACCCAGGAGCCCTGTGGGACACAGGGCTGCCTCACCATGCATGGAGCAGCTGAATACAGTATCAGGCCTCAGGTGGCTGGACTTCTGCCTTCAGAGGAATTTTAAACTAATAGACATTGGGGTAGACAGTCCCTTTCCTCTTCTAAGGGACACATGAGTTACTGGTAGGAAAAGATAATAAACTCTCTTGAACCTCTACCTAGGAACATTGTCTGTGCCCTTATACTTTGCATATGAACTGCTATTCACACCCAAGGCCCAAGATATGTTTTCTAATTTTGAGATTCAAATACTACTTCAGCAAAGGAGCTGAAATGGCTTGAGGTCAATTCAGATTAAGGAGCGCCCTTACATTGGTTGTACATCCATTCTCATTACTTTGCCTTGACATGAAGTTTGGCTGCTGGAAGAGTATTCTATCTCCAAACTGGGCTCCATCTTCTCTGACTGGAAAATGACTCTGAACATCTGCTCATTTCCTGACTATGTAAGTTACTAGATCTATGGTTTGAACCTTAGAGGATACTGGAGTTCTTCCAGCCAAACCACTGTGAATGCTGCACAATCCAAGCCTCACTGCCAGCATGTGTCTCACAGCTGCTCAATGGGACAGAGCGTTGCCGTGAGGAGGGACTCTGCTCATCTCTGATGTCAGCCAGGACAGGCTCTGAAATGGCTGTGCCTTCTGAGCACTGCAAGACCAAAGCCAGCTGCCATCTGACACAGCTGGTGCCCCCAGTAAAGCACATGCCCACGGTCACAGCCCCTGCAGGGACGAGGCTTCTCCTCGTGCCGTGACCCGGATCAAACATGAGCTGGTCACTGTGCTGTGGGGAAATGCAGGCAGTCCCAACTCGAGGAAAACGCTGCAGGACATTTGGCTGCAGCTGACATTCTCTGCCCAGCACTTGGCAGCCCTGCTCCCCCTCACCCCGAGATGGTGCCCAGCCCCTCACAGCTGCACGCCGAGCAGCAGCCAGTGCTGAGGCGCTCCTGTGCCCAACCGCACCAAAGAACCAGAGACCAAACCCGTGCTTCTTACAAACAGATTTATTTGCATTTTGACTGGAGCACAGATTCTAGATACAGATTTCTTCTGCACAACAGTACAAGAGCCAGTGCAAAATATGCTTTTTTATTATTTATTCATGTACAAAAAACCCCAAAAACCAACAAAGGAAAAGACGAAGAGTGTGGCAGTATTTACTCACAACTGATACGCCTCAGCCTCCCATCGACCCACCTCCACTCGCCCTTGCCCATCATGCCAACTTTGTGGCCAGCACTGCCTGCCTCTAACAGCTGCATTGTCAGTGAAGAGTGGTAACTCCCTTTTGAAAGATAAACACCCCAAGCAAACCAGGACAGCAGGCTACTTTAAAAAGTTGGGCACACCATCTGGTCACCAATGCATCCCTCGCCAGGGAGCAGAATTTTGAGGGAATGGGAAAAAAAATTACAAATCAAAAATGCACAAAAAATTAGGCACTAGCTTAACCTATTTGTTAGAGAGAGCCAAGGATGTTAGATACACCTCCAGTCTGCCTTCTCGCATTCACCCACGGTAGTGATGGTCAAAGCCAAACACTCCCCACTCTGAGTACCCTGTGCTGTCAAGAGATTATAATCTAATGAAAATATTTCCATTACTAGCATAAAGTTAAACCATTTCATAACTGGAGGAGAAAGAGAAGCTACAGTCTGAATATAAGCATTTCTTTGAAAAGTAAAGAAAATCCCAACAGATAACAGACAAAAAAACCTATTTGAGTCATCCACCAGATGATTGTTAGAATTACAGCCAATGCTTAAGCAATACAACATTGAGCTAGGAAAAGTCATCGTATGGTTGTTCTGCTTATGGAGTAGCCTTACTAGTTCACTAGCATTGGGCAATCTATTTCTCTGTTACTCTAACTAATTTTCAGAAGCTGCAATGTAGAACTGCAGTGTTAGTGAAAGAATATGCTCATCTTCACCAAGGCCTGGGATTTGTATCACAGAAATTCATCAAACTTACATCACTCCAAGTGTACCATGTCCAAATCACCTAGTTGCTACTATAGACTTTACATTTCTACCCAAGGAATGGCTGGGTTTTGAAGCTTGATCAACCAGAGTCTTTTACACTGAACTGCAACTAAACAAAGCAGAGTACCAGTTAAAGCCAAAGAACACATGTACTCAGCACAAATATGTGTTGATACAGTACAGTATGTATGTGGATATATATGTATATATATATGCATATATATGTATATGTTACATTATAAGGAGAGTGCCATTCAGGGCTTCTCAAATGCAAGAATCCTTTTATCACCTCTGAGTCTTGAAACTTCAGCCCATTAAATTTCACACTAAAAGTCAATGAGAACTCCAGTATTTTCCATATTGAATGATTATTTCTATTTTAGCCAATTAACCATGCAGGGCCAGCAGAAAGAACAGGAGCTTTAATTTTAATAGCACCAGTCCTGCCACCTCAATCAGATGGCCAAGATTTTATCACCAGATCGTTTGCCCTCTCCCTGCCCTGCAGTTGTGTATCATGGGCATTACTTAGTTTTCCAGACATCACCAGAGTCATATTAATTGATCTCTATCATTTTACTCCATTGATAGAGAAAACACCACAATTTATGAAATTTCAAACAGACAGTACAGATCCGACAAGAATGCAAGTTTATACTCTGCAGTACTGGCTAGAGTCATTTGGTATTAATCACATGATGATTCTCCCTTTTCATCCCTAGCAAGCCCACTTTTACTCATAGTGGCTGTCATCATACATACAATTGAAGAAATGGACAGCTTGGGAAACTGTGTTACTCACTGTTATCCTAAGCCCCAGTCCTTATAAAGTTCTGCTGCACAAATTTCACATATAGCTGTAAAAAGTTCCAGTTAAATCACTTTGAGTAGGTTTTCTTACTTTTTTAAGAAAGAAATAGAAGCAAAAACAATAAAAAAGAGTAAAAATAAGTGTAACAGGCACTTAATAAAAACTAAATGCTATTTAGATGAGTGGGAGCTACTCATCTCCCTTGCCTTTAGTCTATCTAGAATTTAGATATCTATCCCAGACTAAACATTTGTGCTTCCTCCACTCTTGAGGAAACAAAAGTTTCCTTCTGGAGGCTGTCACTTCCACAAACGAGTCAAACAAGTCTCTCTAGGGATGGCAGATCCAAGGACAGTCAAGGAGTACCTGACACACAGGTGAGACAAGTCTTTCCTTCTCTCTTTGTCTCTCTGCACTTTCCTCAAGGGCAGCAGGGGAGGGGAGGTGCTGATCTCCCCTCTCTGGTGACCAGCAGCAGAAGTGAGGGAATGGAGTGAAGCTGAATCAGGGCAAGTTCAGACCGGACACTGGAGAAGGTTCTTCACTAGGAGGGTGGTTGGTCACTGGGACAGGCTGCCCAGGAACTTCCCTTGCCCCTGGTCATGGCACCAAGCCTGCCAGAGTCCAAGGAGCACCTGGGCTGCCCTGGATGACACTCACAGACACAGGGATCAGTTTTAGGTACTCCTCTAAGGACCAGGGCATTGCACTCTGTAACCCTTCAGGGTCCCTTTCAACTCAAGACAGTGAGTGAGTCTAAGCTGAAGTAACTCAACAGTCTCCTGGACACCAAACCAGCCATGCTGTGTCTTCATGGACATGTATATTACTTAACCACTAGCCTCCAAATTCCTGTTGGGGCTACAGAGGTTAAACAAGGACTAGAACTACTCTGTCAAATACGGGTAGGTATTACACACACCCCTAAGCCATACAGCTTTACAACAGCCTCACACAGAGCCAACCCATAGGAAAATATACATAGTCTATGGGATTGTTTACTCTGGTATATCTTTTAGAGCATAAGAGCAAGATATATTGTCAAATTCATCCTCAAATTATTTGATTTATTTTAAAAAATCTAAATACAGGAAGGCCCTAAGAGACTTCTTTTTGTTCAAAATTCATCAAGCAAGTACTATAGAAACACTATGAGGACTCTGGCATATAATTCCTTACAGGCAAGATTTGGTTTTTAGAAGAATCAAGAAGTTAGACATTTTATAACAAGCAAACAGTTCTCAGTCCCTAACTCTGGCAGCAAAGCCACCTCTATCCTTTCTTCACTCTACTGTATCAGTATTGCTGTGTGGCCTCAGTTACAGGGCTACCACACATATCATACCCAAGTGGATATGATATGATATAGGCTACACTCCTGGAAACTTCAAGGTCTATTTAGAACCCTTCCCATGAGGTCAGATTTACCTGAGCTGCATGCCAATGACAGCCATACCATACACTGGGCCAGTATTACAGAGCAGGATGAAAAGCCACAGCCAACATCCATCTTCCAAAGCACCTTCTAGAAAATAAATCAAGCAGCTCCTGGTACACAGGGGCACACTGGTCGCACCTGCTCACAAAGGCATCTGGAATTCATTCACTGTTTTGGAAGGCAGCTGTGCATGGCCACAACCTGGATTCCATGGCCAGGAGCTCCCTCCTGACCTACAGAGCTTGGTTCTCAACAAGAAGCCTCAATTCCTTCATTTCAGAAGGGGGAACCACCACGCCCCAAAGCCTAGACATCCTCCTTGCACGCCTACAATTCATGGAGCATCCAGGACAGTCAGTTGAGCAAGATCGTGCCTAAGGAGGCATTGCTGCTCAATTAGCTGAGTTGGCTGAAGGTTTTCCCATTGTAACACAAGATTTCTATTCTAGTATTATTTTCGGTGTTAAAAAAACCAAAAAAACAGTGGAGATGGGTGGGGTTTTTTTGCGCAAAACTTGATGCTTTAATGAAAAAAAGGTTGCTTTTCTCAATATTTTGCTGTTTATTTCTGTTGGGAACACTTGAAACACATAACTTTTGTCAGAGAAATATCAGTCCGTGTCTGTCCGAATTCCTCCGGTGTCAGCTGGGAGCTGTAACTCAAGGGCTCCATGGCCCCCTCTCTCCCTGGGCACCTCTCCAGCCCTCATGACGCATTCCCTGTTTGACTAACCCAGGGTAGGAGCATCATGGGATCTGTAATTCAGCCAAAGAGCTCAGCCCCAAGGGAGACATGGCGCACAAGGCACTTGAATGACAATTTCTGAGGGCTGCAACAGTAGCTCAAACTGATGCTGCTTGAAGGGCCAAATGGATTTAATTAAATGTTTCCATTTAAAAAGGCTGGAACATTTTATTCAGTGTTTTCCAGCTGACAATTTCTCATTTTTTGAAAAATTTCCATTCCAGGAAAATGTTTGGTATTTCAGCTTTCCATGTCAGTTCAGGATGTAATGAAATGTTCAAGAATCAGATTGTGATGGTATATGGACACTCAGTTTGGGGAAACAGCCACATTAGTTAGCTGTCAAAAGTGGAATGGTTTCACCCATGCAAGAAAGGTGTAATCCAGTTTGCCTTTGACTTCAGTGGAAGCCATCTTTTTAGCTTAATGGAGCCTGGATGGAGTCCCAAAAGACCAAGGGAGGGTGGAGCTGATCATAGTTACAGATATGGGAAACAGGGGTCAAAAGTGAAAGAGCAAGAACATAGGAAGCAGCAACTAAGATGATCTGTTACCTGGTCTTGATCAAAACAGTTTTAACCTCAGTAACAGGATGAAAATCCATTTAGATTATAACTTCTAATTCCCAGTTACAGTAAAGATAGCAGTTGATCACTAATTTGTAGAGTAGAATAAATCCATAGTATGAATTTGTCATGAGCACTATAGCTTCCAATGCTCAAAACAGTTCCTCAGAAAACCTTCATATGCTCCATTCAAGGAGACTACTCTCAAGCTACAGATAATAATATGGTACTGAACTGCTCACCACAAGTTGTCTGTCCTCCCTCAAACCCCCCAGAACTGCTCTGCTGGATTGGTACTACAGAAGGTCTGTCAGGAGGGACCAGGGTCTCTGGACTTTGAGCACACCTGCAGGTGGAGAACAGCTAAGTGTGGGCTTCCAGAGCTGACACATCAGTGAAGGCTGGGCACCAAACCCATCCTCTGCACTGCCCAATCTGTTTTGGGAGGTAGCCCCAAGCCTTCCACCTCAAAGAGTACAAGAGGAACCCTGTGGAGTCCACATCCATCAGCATCAGGGTGTGTGTTGAAAGCAAGAGAGCACTCAGAACTGTAAGTAAATCAATTCATGAGGGGTGAAGAGAATTGGGATTTGTTTATCTTTCATTTCCCTTTAGTACAAGGCAGATGTTTCTAAGTAATAAGCAGAAACCTCTACAATTTTCAAGACTGAAGAGGAAGGGAGGGAGGAAAAAACATGTACAAGCTTTGAGGATGTTCTCAGCTCCAGCTTAAAAAAACCAAAAGAACCAAAACAAAAATCAAACCAAACAAACAAAAAAACCAAACCCACCAAAATCACACACCACCAAAAATTTCTATCTGTAAAAGCAAGTTTTTTCTTAAGCTGTTTGGTAATTCTTAGTTCACAGGAGCATTTATCCAGAAGGTTCTTCGTGTTTCCAGTCTAGGTTGTAGCAATCTCAGTGAGGCACTAAGTTTTAGGCCATTAAAAGTCTCTCTGTGCAGCATGGTCATTTTAAAATGATGTGGTAGCCATCATTGCTCTCAGCTGAAACAAAGAAATGCAAAGCATATTTTCATCGCTTTTAAGAAACACCAGAAATACAGAACTTCAAATTTTCTTTCTCAGTATTTTGCAATAGTTCATACACTTGTTTCACAACCCACTCATGAAAACCAATGTTGAACACCTAAGTAAAATAATTTACATTAAAAACCCCTAAATACTATCATATTTTATCATTTTACTCAAAGGCTTCCTGCTCATTTATGTCAGTGGTGTCAATGGATTTATGGAATTTTTGTAGCAGTGTAACTGAGAGTAAAGCATTGATCAGTCTATCATAGTGTAGTCAACAGCTTGACTTACACTAGATTAGATTACTTATCTTTTCAGGATAACAGCATTGAATTTGTGATAACATTTAGTGCAATTGAAAGGAGGAATTATCTTTAGAGTAACAGGTAACAGCAGCAGCAATACACACCTTTCAATGTACTGATAACAAAACAGGATTCATCTTGGAAGTTTTGCACCATCTGAAGGGCAGAAGGAAAAAAGCCAACACAATACATTTTTAGCAATTAAATTCACAATTCTTTCAGAGCCAGTATAGACTTAGAGGAGAGGTATTAAACAGCATTTGGTGTCTAATCCTGCACAGTCCTGAGCAACCCTGCCCATGAGATTATTAATGTACATGACTGATCAATTAAGGTCCTTGCAGTTGCTACTGTGTTTAAGGGAAGCTCACACTAAATGTGTTTGCCTGAAACTGATCTAGCTTATTCAGCATTTTACCATTCTCTTTGTAGCTCTTGATCCTGAAGGTTCCTATACCACTCCAATTATTCTATTAAAGATCATGCTCTTTGCTGCTTTTAGTGAAGCTGTACTAGTTTAGACAGGATTAAGGTAGTCCCTTTCCTAAAAATCCAATAGTGGTAATTATATATTCAGCTAAACTATGGAGCTCAGCTGAACTTACATCAGCATTTAAAGAATACCTGGAAATGGTAAACCCCAAGAAATGGACTCCCTTCTGAATAAAGGAATTGCTACTGAAAAGCCACCTCAGCAGCATCCATCTGGCTATTTTGATCAGACATTAGTACAGATGCTGTGCTTGCAGGATTAATTTACCTGTTTGTATTTTGTCAAGGAACAAGAATAGTAGTGAAACTATTGTAAGAAACAAGGCAAATCATAGAAGAAAGCTCAAATAGCTTTAGGTTCTAGTCTATTTGTGAGAGGCAACTAGATTTTCAGAAGAAGTGCAGATTCCAGTGACAGCTTTAAATAAGAAGATAAAGATTATTTCAGCTGCAATATGAAAAGCCCATTTAAGATTCATCCTTAAGTCAATGCTTCCTCTCATCTTAGAGTAGTTATGTGGGACAGAGGAGGTAAATTACCTTCAGGAGATGTCTCATACAGTTGAAACAAATGCTGGACACAATTCCAGAGAAGGGAAGAGTGACCTGAACCTCTCTGATCAGTTCATGAAATCCAGCCTTGTGAAAAAGCCTTCTCCTAGCTACTGAGTATCATTCAAGAAGTACATTTTTCAGCTGTAAGTTCTCACATCAAAATACCCTTTTCAACGTAGACTGATCTCCCTATACTCTTTTGGATTTAACATCCAGCCTCTACTCCTTCAAATCAAACTTCTCTGGCCAGTTTGTGTGTCTTTGCCTAATGATGCATGAAGTACATTCACAGAGTGCCACAGTCTTGCCACTATAGTACTAGAACAAGAAGAAAAATATTAGAAAAGCAATAGAACTTGTTAATAATTGACTTCAGCAAATACTTAAAGCCTTATACCCAGGCTGGTTCATGCAATTCCCCTACCAAGAGCTGCCTCCAAGCATTTTGCATCCATAAAGCATTGAAGTTTCAGATTTAATCAGGCTGGAATAGCAAGGAGACTTCAGGAATAAGCATTACGGCCTTCCATTTAGGCTCCAGTTGAGACCTATGCTCTGCTTCATTTGTTTTAACAATGCTTCTTAAAATGAAGCTCCTTAAGTGATTCTGGTGCATGAATGAGTAAGTAATTTAGTAGAGAAAAAAGAGGAAGAAGGGCAACTCACTATTAACCTGTAAGTTAATGGAATGGACTAAATTAAGGCATCATATAATGGGACACAAACAGTATGAGAGGTCCATAAATTATAGTATGCATATAGTGACAGACCCAGTGCCTGGAAACATGGGCCAAGATGTAAAACTAATTGCCCTACAGATTTTCAAACTTACTTTCTTTGGGCAACTTACCTATTTAATTTTAAAAGTTCTTTAGATCCTCACTTCGAAAAGTGTGTAAGTAGCCAAAATTAAAAGAAATTCATAGAATCATTTAGGTTGGAAAAAACCTCTAAGATCACCATGCACAAACATTGACCTGGCACCAGCAAGCCCAACTCTAAACCACGTCCCCAAGTGCCCCAGGGATGGTAACTCAACCACTTCCCTGAGCAGCCTGTTTCAATGCTTGGTAACCCTTTAAATAAACTATTTTTTCCTAATACGCAATCTAAACTTTCCCTAGTACAACTTGAGGCCATCTCCTCTCATCCTGACACTTGTTACTTGGGTGAAGAGACAGAGCCCCACACTGTCACAACCACTTTTCAAGTAGAGTGCAATAAATGACCAATTTTGTTGGTTTTTTTTTACTTTAAAAAAGCAAACAAAAACCCCAACATCTTTTACAAAGCAAAGGTCTTGAAACCACACCAAAATCAGTGTTGTGCATGCTGATTCACTACTTTAACTTGTTGGGATTAATGGCTTTACAATTCTCCCTTGAAGGTGCATTCCATAATTTGAAAGTTCATTCTAGCTTCAAGAAGTCAGACAACTGTTCCACCTCTGACAAAGCTGCAGCCCCTTCAGCCCCCTCACCTCATTGCTCACGAGGACGTGGATCCCCGTGGGTCCCTGCCGGTAGATGCGGTTGATCTGCTGTGGAGAAATGCTGTACAAGTTTGCAATCTTCTCCAGCAACTCCAGCATGGTCAGCTCCTCTAAGAAGATTGCATGATACACTGCAACAAGTGGAAAGCAGCTACAGAACAGCAAATGCAGATGGCACCAAGACACTCAGCATCAACAACCAAATGGGTTTAAGATGAAGTTCAAATGGAATAAACAAGCTTAGTATTTTAAAGCATCCTCCAAATATCTGATTTGATGATTTGCAGAAAAATACCCACTATTCCTATGCAGCAGGCAATTAAAACACACACAACTTTTACCCAGAGGAAAACATGGGGACTAATTACAACTTGCATCATGAGGCACTAAAACAGCCTTCTCATAAAGCTGCTTATATTTGTGGATAATCTTCTTTTACTGATTTTTGAAGTTTAAAAAAAATAATTCCATCAAATAGTAAAACACAGGCTATGTCACACCAAAGCAGTATTTTATTAGATACCATTCACTGATTCCATAGGCACAAACTAGAACGTACAATGTAGAAGGTAACACCATGGATGACAGTATTGTTTTAGAAATCTAATCCAAATCATAGCTACGAGGTAGGAAAGCTGTGCCTGTTTATTACTAAATGCAAGATTTAAGGAGAATCTTTGTTCTCATTTGATTGTACATTGTGTCATGAGGGATGAAAAATTCCCAAAAGCTGTGAACTTTCAAGAATTATAACATTACTTTAAGACCTACCAACCTTCCACTCCCCTGAATATTTTCAAACAAGACATAATCTAAAGAAAATTGCAGATGGAAGGGTGGTTTTTAATGCTGTTGTCCCTACTAAGAACTGAATAGAGATTTTGCTGTGGCACTCTGCAGACAATTTGTAAGCTGGGTCTGTCCCCCAGGCAGACGGTGCCATTTGGAATCTGTAGCTGTTAAACCATAACCAAAGTGGCAAAACTGGGATAAACAGGATCCCCTCAAACCCTAAGGACACCAAGCTGTTCTACACAGGAGCTCAGGCAGAAAGCAGCATTCTCACCAGGTAAGTGTTTAACAAAATCCATACATAAGAACTTACCACAAAGACTGCCATCTCCATTTTCTCGTTTTTGGTGGAGATGGGACCTGTTTTGCTCTGGTTCTTGACAGACATAAATTGTCATCTTGGGCCTCACATTTCTATGGATTAATCAAAACCAGCAGTAAGTTATTGAGTAGATCTGAAATAGATCTAAAAGTTCCAGGTCAGCTATCAAACAGTAAGAGATGGAATCATTCATGCCATGCATAAGTAACAAACTAAGGGATAGTCTTGATGCTGGTGACTAGACAGCCTAGGATGTCTAGCAAGAGACTCCTGGGAGGTGATGCAGAGCATCTTAATCTTTTCAACATCAGATAAGAACAAACAGTTTACAGCACTTGCTAAGCAGTTCATCATACCTGCCTCTACTGATTTAAATCCTGCTCAGCTGTAGAATTTATGAGCAGCATAGGGTAGTGTAGGCTGTGTATCTCATGAAATGATGCAAGCAATCAGCTGGCAGCAAATAAACCACTAGAGATCCACATTATGCTGCTTTGTTTTGGCAACATTTCTGAGCTGTGCTTGGATTTGAGTATCATTGTGATCTCCAGTCCCTGAGAGAACCTCTCTGAAGTATTAAAAGGGAGTATAAATGCTACAACTCCAGGATTAACTTCTAGTTAACACTGAAATTATCAAGGGATCAGAAAAAAATAGAAAGGAAATAGTACAAACCTTCCTTTAATTGCATTAAAGAGCCGAATTCCATCCGCAGGCCCACAGATTTGAACAAAATCTTCTTTGGACATCTTCAGTAAGTCGGCACCTACATATTTCAAATTGATTTTTCTTCAGAAGTTAAGCAAATCCCAGATTCCAAATAGTATGTATGGGCAGCAGAAAAGGGCAGGGGTAGAGGGCATAGAGAATCCACAAAGCTAAACCACATAGATTTATACAGAGAAGTTGCAAATTCAGAGAGGTGTGCACTTTAAATCAATCACTGTGAAACAAAGCTGGAAGCTGCCAAAAGAACAGTGCTGCATTGGAAAATACTCCAGCCAACTCATAAACAAGGTAAATATTTCACACTGGCCATTAAATGACCTGTTCTTCTGTAACTGTCACGTTCACTGAGTTATTTCATCATGCTGCAAGTCAGAGAGAGTCTCCTCATGGTTTCAACACCTCTAACAACTGCCCCTTCCACCGTCTTACTGGTGTGTACAACTGCTGAATGGGAGGGCACAGCGAAGGTGCCAGATGCCTCTTAAATGTGCACATGGACAGGATGGGAGGCAGCAGACAGAAGATGAAATGCTAATTAGATATAAGAAAAAACATTTTCACTGTCAGAATAGGTAAATATCTGAAGAGGTTGTTTAGAGAAATTGTCGAATGTCCAGCTTTGGAGATGTTCAAAGCCAACTGCACAAGGCCCTGGACTTGCTTTGAAGTTGCACTTCATGAACTTAGGAAGGCCCTTCCATCTTAACTTATTTCCTTCCATTTTTACTTACTCTGTAGGTCTACAAATTGTTTTGACAAACGGTAACTAATCTAAGAACCAAAGAACAACCACACTGGATCAGACCAAGGATCCCATCAAACGTGGCCAGCAGCAGATGCTACATGAGCTGCACTTACAGAAGAGAAAAAAACCAGAACATTTGGACTGTTTAAACTCACCCGAAAAACTTGAGAAGAGTCTACAGAATGGAGAGAACCTATTACGATGAAGCCACTGCTGGGCATCTTGAATAGAAGCAGAAGGAAGGAGATGCTACATTGCAAAAAGAATAAGAAGGTCTTGAAATGAACTGTTCACCAGTGTCCTAAAAGAGAAAAGCACCACATTAACATGATCTCAAGTACTTACATCATTGCTGGGAGGCAGGAGCTCCATTTGGTGGGTTGGAGAACTGTTGCTAAAAGAAATTATATAAAGTTGGAAGAGAAAAAAAACACATTATTTTAAATTTTACATTGCAGTGTCCATCCTCTTCCCCCTCCTCCATTTGACTCAACTTTCACAAATTACATCCAATTTGGCTTTTTTTGTCTGTTACATCCAACTTGGCTTTTTTTTTTTTTGTCTATCAGATCTTTAAAAAGGTGTTCAAAATTTGGAACAAGAATAATAAAAAAAAAGAGCTCTCTACCTGAGTCATTTGTTGGCCATTTGAGGTCCTCATCAAAACTAAGAGAAAAACTCAGGTTTGCTCACCTCAATCAAGCTTTTCCATATGGTTAACTCACTAATGTGACATCACCTAAGCAAGAAAATTGTAACCTACAGGGTGGCTGAACTTGAAATTTCTATGAGCCAGAAATATCCTAACTAAATCCACCGTCTAGTAATAATTCTTTACAAAAAATGAATAAAAGACCTTATAATTCAACCCTAGTGTTATCTTAAACATAGTCAAGTGCCATAAATCATGCAAAAACCACATTTCTAGTAAATTCCCCTAAACGCAGACAGGACTCCTAAACATATCAGGGATTTTACCAAAGGAAAAAAAACTTAGCAGATCTCTCTACTAACACAAAATTTTGTAGTTTCAGTGTTTGTTCTTTCTCATAGTCTGAGGGGATTCATTGAAAATTAGTGATACAGCATGGATTAATACAACATGGTAATTAAGTTGTGTAGGAAGGCAATAAGATGGCAGAGTCCTACCAAAAGAAAAAGGCCTATACCAAAGTCCTAAGGGGAAGTATGCAGAAGGGGGGACTGATAAGTACTGAGGGACACCAGTTATCTTCAGCATTTCAGTATCACTAGAGCTGTCTTGTTATGATGGCTATTTAATGAATTAAACATGTCTTCATTAGCCCTTTGTTCTGAAACAGCATCTCAAAAGCCAGGCTGTTTTGCCACAAACAGGATTTCTTTACATGTCATTCACCTAGGAATTCAGCACCCCAAACTACCTCAAGACAGAAAGTAAGGAGGAAACACCAACTCTGAAGAGGTGCTGAAAGCCTCTACACACTTGTGAGAAGATACTGGGGCTGGTGGTAGAGGGCACGGTGTATTCTCACCAAGAGTTGCCCTGAGGCCCTCTGATGCTCCCCTTCCAGCCATCACATAAACATGCACAAACAGTACTCTGCACTACAGGGAATTCCTGGATGGAAGGTCTTAAAGGCTTTTGGAAAAATACTTTCTCCTTGCCAGAAAGGGGGGAGGTTCTTAACATCATCTTGCAGGCTATGAGATGCATGGACACACAAAGGCTACCATATCAAGAGGAAAGATAAAGCATGTATTTGTTACATACCCATCTCCGAGGTTGAAGCTGTTGGGAGAACTGTTGTAGCTTGGAGATGGAGCATTGTTCATTTGATAAGGCACATCTGGCCAGGGAGAGCACTGTTGGAAGAAAGGCAGTGGGGAAACTTTCATAAGGATGGAAATAAAGGATTTGATTCTCCTCTAATACCACATTCATGCTGTTGCCACGCCACTAACTTCAGCTCATCACTCCTGCTGGGAGGAAGAGACGGGCCATGGATTTTCTACACTGCTCTCCAAGTGGGCTGTCAGGGGGCCAAGATTGATTCCAGTTGTGCATTCCACATTTCTTTCTCCCATTTCACAAAGCCTGTCCCCAAATAACACTGGGCCAAAGTGTGCACAGCTGTAAGTCAGAGCAATGCCAGTAAGTCAACTCAGACTGAAGGCAGCAATGATACAGAAATACCCCTGGTCTCAATTATAAATCCCTAATTAAATCCAGGCAAGAGTGACAAAAATGCTCCTGTGGCATTGCTTCAGGTTTATACCAGCAAAAGAGCAGAATTTGAACCAGCCTGCTGAAACCTCTGGCTATTAGTCAAACAGCTCCAATCATAAATGGCTACTAAGTGGAAAAAACTTTAGATAGACAGACAGACACAAAGCTACTAAAAGCCTTCACAAATATAGGTCAGACTCTACATTCCATGACAGTAGCATAAAACCAGAGTAACCCAGCTAGAATTGGTGACTCTGTCCTGAATTTAAGCCACAGTAATCAGCAGGAGAAATCTAGCCCTGTTGAACCCCCCGCCACCAGGAGCTCAAGAAAATGCTCTGTAGTGGCCTTGTTTGCAATGATAAAAAGACAGCAAGTGTAGCTTTGGAGCTTTATCATCTCCACAAACACTAGCAAATATTTTATAATCTCCACAAGCACTGGCAAATATTTAACTCTTTGGCAACCCACATTTCCCCACGCAATATGTCAAAGTGCATCAGAGCTCGCAGGCAGCGTCTGGGATCTGCCAACTCAGTAGAATTAGGTCTGTCAATCAGAAAACATGCTGGTTGCTCCTGGCAACATGAGGAAAATGGAGTGGGAGAGAATGGATCTCAAAAATAGGAAGTTTATTTAAATTAAGAATAATTAACATCATTTTTGGAAGTCCAGCAAGCTGCTCCAAAAAAAGAAGTACTAAATCAAATAACAAGTCATTCCCATAGGGAGACTGAGCAACACTTAAATCTCTTGAGCCCTGTTGCTGACTAATTCTACAGCCTATGCTAAGTTTATACAAACATCTTAGTAATGACAGGGAGGGGCAGAAACACATACAACTTTACACCAGCTGCATCAGAATATAAAACAAGATATTCCTAGAGTACAACGCAAAATCTTGCATGTAACAACAGCTTCATAGGCACATTCCCAGAAAAACAGATCAATAATTTAATCAGACAGCCTATTCATCTGCTCAAGTGTCCTATCTTCAGCATGAGCTTTTGCCAAGCAGTTCTGAAAAAAATAGACAACTGTATTTTCATACAACTGGCACCTGAGGACCATGACAAGTGCCCAGGAGCACAGTGGTAAAAACTGAGAAAGTTGTTGTTTTGGTTTTTTTTTAAAGCCAGGCTTCTAAGGGTTAGTTTATACCCCAAGACAAACTTTGGCACCTTTCATAAATTTCAGCAGTGAGTCATTTTATAATTTTGTTTCACTCTCAGTTTCACTCAGATCTGAGCACACATGTCTCCACACAAGACAATCTCCAGGGGCTCAGATGCTGTTTTCTTTTAAATTTATCTCCCAACATGATGTAGTATGATGTGTCTAAAACACTTTACCTCTGTGAGAATAGTTGTCTCATAGGAAGGCTGATACTTCTCCTTCTCTTGGGTGGTCTTCTTTTCCATTTTTTCCCTGTCAGTCTTCTGTTTTCTGTCAGCTCCTTTAGGCTATAAGTACAAGCACAGGCTCTCCCTTATGCCAAGCATTACAAGTTTGGAGACAGAGGCCAACAGATTAATCTGTTCACAAAAGTCTCCTTAAGATTTACAGGCATTCTACATATGAAACAAGATCAGATCTGCATTTTCTAGACAAAAGAAAACTAATCAAGCATCCCTACTGTTTCTGTACGTTCACCACTGATGCCTATTGCAATTCTGAAATGGGCTGACCACAGCTCTGAGATGTGATTCCAACTACTTCAGTCCATAAGTTACACACCTCAACTGGCATTTGTAGCATCTTTCCAGAAACAGGAAAGACACTGCTCACAGGAACACAAGTGGAGCAGCACATCCCTTGAGCAAACAGGCCTATGGAGAGTTTGTTGTTAAGTAGCTATAGGTCTGCTATGCCTGGATTAGGAGCTTCAAAGATTCTTGTTCTATGAATCTTTTTCTCCTTCAGGTACCATAGAGACAAACTCTGCTCCAACAAAAACAAAAGGTATTTAAGATCTCCACAATAAGATTTTATTGTTCATGGAGGGTTCAAACAAAGAAACTGAAGATGCCCTAATGCCTTGATTGCCTAGGAGCATCAAAACACACCGGATACCCCAAATATGTCAGTATTTTTGTAGTGTTTGAAGTACAACAGACTAGCACAAGCCTTGGTGCAACATTTCAACTAGAATTGCTGTGTAGGTCAGTGTTTATAGCAGCATGTGCACAGGAGTCCTGTTTAAGATCTTAAGCATACCCAGTTAAAAGTCTGTTCTTTTACTCCAGTATTTGCATTGCTCCTATACCACCTGAAATCTTTGCATATTCCTGTGCCTTAATCTAGTTGATGACAAAGCCAAAACTACCTCATACCTTGAACACTTTGATCTGGCAGCTTGCAGAATGCAAGTGTTCTGTGTATTCACCATTTTCATTCTGCTTAAAGGTGTCGATTTGCACCCGGAAGGGCACCCCTTTCTCTCCTCCATGCTTCCGTGGAGTAAATTCTGTGCTGATGCAATGTACCTGGCAAAACAGAAACTGTGCTCATCTCTGGAGACAGCTGGAACCTGTGCTCATCTGAATTTCAGATACTGCCTGAACATGAGCTTTGGCTCCTCACAAAAAACTAAGAGGCAGAAGAGCTTGTATGTTTTCATTTCTGTTCCTTTCAACAAAATAATCAGAACAAGCAGTTCAGAAAGAAACAGGGCATCAGGAAAAGCATCCTTTAAGTAAATCCCTCATTCACATTAAAAACAAATCATTGATGCTCAGAATAAGAAATAGTCACGAAAGAGGAAAGCAAGGAAAACTAACAGGTTATGAACAGGTTCCTCAAAACAAAACCTATGCTTAGAAAGCAACACCAGTGTCTGAGTACTTTTTTAAAGAAAATCCTGGCAGTAGCAGGTAGTACCCCAACATTAACAAGTAGCCAGCAAATTGATTTAGCGAGTATCCTACAAATTAATTACACATGACTATCACAAGCTAGTAATTATCATTACCATCCTTCTCTCTTGCTCATGTACTGGCTATTTTTTCTCCCCAGGTCTTTAAAAGATATCTAACCACTGTATTTAGCACAGAAATATGACTTATCTCTTACCTGAATGAATGCTGAAGCCCTCTTGGACGGATCCCAGAGAAATTCAACAGTGTTCAACTGCGTCGGGCTAGCCCTGGGATCCAAGATACCAACTGACAGCGGGATATCTGTAGAAGAAAACCCCTAAAATTTTAAAAATATTAAATTGAAGAAGAGAAAGCATTTCCATACAATCAGAACATGCATGTGAAAGCGAAGCCATCAAAGACAGCTCTACTTGTGCCTATAGCGCCAGATCTCCTTCCCTCCCAAAGACATACAGGATTCTTGGGAAACCTAAACACACATGCAAACACTGCATGCACCACTCATCTCCCCAGCAGTGCAGAGGTGCCACAATGAAATAGCCTCACCTATATCGAGGATGCGGTCCCCAGGCCGACTCCACCTCCAGCCCTCGAGCTGCTGATGCTCCGTGTACTGCAGGCGGCGGTCATGGAAAACCACACGAATTATACTCTGTTAAAAAAATAATGAACAATGGCATCCAGAACCCTCTCTCAAGATTAATTTGGTTTTCCAGAGTAGAAGCAAAAGCTGATCTGTTATGCTTCTCACCTCCATTGATGAGGAGAGTAGAAGGGTCCACCCAAGAGACCCATCACCATGTGTATCAAATTCCCTAGGGACCCCTGAGAGAGAAACACACTTCCCCCTTCACAGGGCACATCTTACAGGAGTAACACAGCCCTGTACAGCTTTCTGGGATTCACTCTGGAAGCACTATAGCAATGTCCACCTAATCTTAAGTGTCATGGCATGTAAACTTCAATATTTTGCCTCAACACCCAAAAGGGCTCATATGGGGGTAATATTTAATGAGTCTGTACTATGTCCCAGCCCCAGTATATCCCATTCTGATTTGCAAATGTGGAAGCAAGCTCACCTGTTGCTGTCCCAGTGGAGCTGATATGTCCAGACACCTTGTCAGTGGGAATTAAACTTTATTCCAGCCATTAAGAGCCAGTCATTGGATTTGCCCCAGAGTAGTTAAACAAGGGTAGGTAGAGTAGGAAAGCATCTGTAACAGCAGGCTGGTCTGCAATGGTGCAGCCATGCCAATAACTGGAGAAAAAAAGGCTGGAATAAGGGCAATCCCCAGGACAGATAATCCTAAGTACTCCTAACTAAAATGTTCTTTTGTATATTCACAGTGCTATACTTACATGAGTTAATGACCCCTAACATCCCAGTTTCTCAAGCCCACACTCTTGCTGGGGACTTCTGTATCAAGTGAGTGAGCAACTTTTGCCAGTGAACCTGAGAAATGTCCAAATCAAACCCTAGCTTAAAGATGCAAACAAGCCACAGTGGGAACACCTGCAAAATTGGAATCTCAATCCACATGCTACCTGAAATGGGCCAAAAGACAAATAAGGAATGGCCTAAACTTGGACAACATTTGAAATCCAGATTGGAATACTAATTTTGCAACTAGTTCCCACTTCTCAAAGGAAATCCTGAGGCAGAAAGCCAAGAATTGAAGGTTGGATCCAGAACCAGGGTCCAGACCAACGTTTTTGAATTTGAACTGTTTTGGCAGTGGAGGAAACAACAGGAAAAAGTCCCCCAAACCAAACGATCAAGTTCTATATGTTCATCATTATGCCCATTACCAAAGTAAACTGGAGCTATACAGAATCTGCCTGGCAGGACTATGGAAACACCCAGGCCCTCCATTTGTCACATAACAACCCAGGCATGCTGCTGTGATTCAGTAGGGAGACAAGTCTGCCTCTCCACAGCTTTGACCATGTTCACCACTGAACTTTGGGATTCCCCTGAACCCAACATTCACAGTGAAACTCTGGGGTCGTGATCACAAACAGAATAAAGCCCTGCAAAGCCAAGCTGCATAGTCCCATGAAACTAGCACTCAACAACTCCATCACCCCTGCTTCCATTAAAAACAATGGCAAAGTGTTTTCCATTGTCTCAGTGGGAGCAAGGTCAGGCCCTTCATTAAAGGCTGTATGTAGTAGCAGGAAGAAAAGAAATCTATGTTTCTCCTTACCTTTACATATTTTGTGTTTAAATCTTGAAACTCTCCCAATTTCCTATTCTCAAGTAGACGGATTTCATAAGACTGACCTAGAGTTTAAGGAAACATTTCCAAGGTGTTTAATATGTTGTAGCAATGAGAGAGTCATGCTGGCATTTATGTGGCTGATAAAGCATACGTTTGATCAGGGAAAGCTTATTTTTGCTAACATAATGCATTTGCCCCAGTAATCGACAGGCACTAAAGCACAGCAGAAATCTGAGGGGAAGGTTTGCCTTTTGGCAGCTAAAAGCTCTCCATTAGGACATCAATTACAGCTGTCTCCCGAGGCTGCCATGGTTTTCTGGTCACCCTTCAGAAAGTCACCAGGTTGCTTGAGGCAGTTGTCCCCCCCATGCCACATGGCTGTAACAGCACTGTCTCTGTCTGTCCCTTCTGCCAAAGCAATGCCTGTGTGAAGAAGTGTGTGCTGGCACAACAGGTCCAGGAATAATTCTGCAGAGGATGGCAACTGGAGAAAATCTTGCCATCTTCAGGGAGCAGTCAGGCCTGCAAGGTGTTTTGGTGAACCACAAAAAAAAAAATGTTTCATAAGGCTTGGAAAGTCGCTGCCAAGGGCATAAGTATTCCTCCAGACTGGTGTGGAGGCAGCAATGGGTATTACAGCATGTGCAAGGACCAGTTCCAGGAAGGGAATACACACTTCCACCACCCCACCACCACCCTCACATAAGGAATTTAGTCAATTCAACAGAATTCAGCTACCTGGTTTATGAAATAACATCTCTTTGAGGCTGACAGCAGACAAAGGAGACTGATGTCTCAATACCTTACACATAGAAATTACTAAGACAGTACAAAAGCTCATTGTACTATACCAAGTCTTTACAATAAGCCTGCAACCAGTACCAAGGCAGGGTAGTACCATTAGGATTAATGGAGCATATGTGTACCTTATAGCTAGCTTTTCTTGCTTATTTTTCTATTCTCCCTTTTCCTGGAAAATGCACAGGGTATGTCAAGTCAGGCACCAAGGAGGAGATCAGTTTGGTTTTTCTGGCTTAACCAGTATCTCTGCAGAACTGGCCCTGCAGAAAACTGCAAACAGATCTATCTCCCTCTAAGCAGCTTCTACCAGAAGAGACAAAAATGCTGAATTTTTGGATCTGGATTTAGAAATGGGAGACTTATGACAGCAGATGTGTCAGAGAGGCAGACTGCCTTTTGAGAATCCCACCTGCATGCGTACAGACCATATCCACAGAGCACAGAGATAATTGTGCTTATTCAGCTGGCTGGCAGATAGGAAAAAGAAAAAAAAGGAAGGACAAAAGAGGCCATATTGAAGCCCCAAATGTTTGCACAACAGCCCTACTGATGTTAGTAGGAGTTCTGCAAACAGGAAATGACCCCTTGAATCCAGCAAGTGACTGAGGGCACGGGGAGAGCAGAGAATAAACCATATGAAGTACCAAAATAACCATGACAACATGCACCGATCTTTACCCATCTCCTGGCACATAAGTAAAACAAAATTACAACAATGACCTGGCCTTTGAAGACTGCTAGAAAACAAAAGTGGATTTTGTAAACCACAGTCCTGAAATTGAGGTCTTCCACACTTAAACTCACAAGACTTTCCAATGCTTCCACTGATACATGTTAATATTGTTCACCTGGCAAATTTTAGCGATATTTACATCATCAATTCTGTTATATCAGCATAAAAAAGATCAAGGTCAGGTTAAAAAAATGGGTTTCTCTCAGAATCATAGAAAAGACCCTTTAGACCATCAAATCCAACCATTAATCTAGGAATGCCAGGTTCACCACTAAAACATGTCCCTGGCACCATATCTGATGTGCTATGCACTTGTATGTGCTGTACATGTTTATCTATGTTGCACAAATTGACTGCTCCATGGTTCACTCTGGAGATACACTTCACCAGCTATAGAGTGATACAGCTCAGCATCTTGAGCCCATTCACACAGCCAAGTATCTCTTGCACTGACAGTTCATTCCCATGCAGATATGAGGCTAATTAATCATTACAGAATATTAATTTAGGTTTTGGAAGCAAGAGACAGTAAAAGACATCTGTGACTGTACTCAGGGGTAACAAGGACAGTGAAATGTAGTGGTATGAGCTGTGCTATGGAGGAAGGCAGTGGTCAAACCAGAAGCATTGTCAGCCATTCAGCAAGTATTTCAGGAATAAGAAGGTTTTTGGGACACCCTTGTGCACTGATACACGCTCGCACTTTGGTCAGCTTGATCTGCTTATCCTCAGTTACAATTAGACAAAAGAAAATAACAAGCATAAAAGCATCATCCATATTCCTTTCAAACTAGCATGAAGCACTCAACAACTCAGCAGCCATCTCTGACCCTTGCAGGGATAGGGGCAGAATTGCAGCCTGGAATGCAGTGGGCACCACACATCTCCACCCGACAGGAGTGATTCACCTCAGAAGGAGTCAGAAACAGATCCTGCAGACCAGTGAAAAAGAAACTGCAGTGTAGACAGAGTTAATATTAAACAGAAAGCCAAAGAGGAAATAACATGCTTTGATGAAAGATATATGGGTCATCTGATGGAAGCCCTGGAATGCAGTTTATGCCATGAAAAACCTCAATCAAAATGGTATTTTATGCTAACTGCTTTCCCCTTGAACTCTGAATGTTTAACTTGAGTTGCTACATGATTATCAAACAAGACTGCTTCCAGACAAGCTTCAGAAAACATGAGGGTATGTTCCCCTCTCTGTGAAACTCTGTCAGTGAGAATTTGGTCCCAATTCCTCAAAGTTCCCTTATCTATCCATCTTCTGGTAGTGGTTTTTAATTTATTCTCCTTAAAGCTTTCCAGCAAATTCATTGCTTTGTGGCTTATGGTACCCAGAATTTATTAGCATGGACAGCATTCAGATATTTGTACTTTTATAGCACATAACTGCTTGGATTATACTTTCTCCTTGGAAAATACCTTCCAAACCTTGTTTACCCTATATTTTCCACCATTGCTACCAGCAAAACTAGTGAAATGGTGAATATTACAATCTCAGCCCTGCAACTATTACTGTAGAGAAAAAAGCCTCTATAGAATGACCACTTGGATGTTGGAAAACAAAATCCCTTTGTAAAATAAAGCAAATAGCAATCTAACCTGAAGGAAGCTGAACCCCCCGGCGTCAAAGAGGGAAAAGAAGTCACACAAGGCTCTGATACACAGATCATTTATGAATCCTGCACCACTGACTCACCAGCACAAGCAGGCACACACTGACAGTTTTCTGCTAAAACTAAATCAGTAACAGATCATTCTTAGTCAGGTGTCCAAATCTGTAAAGAAACATGTCTGTAAGTGTGATTAAACAATCTGCACTTCCAGTTCCCAAGTTAGACTACAACTAGCTAAGCCCAAAACAAAGCTGAAATACAGAGTTCCCCCATACTGAGTTTTTCCATGTGTCTCAGATGGAAACACAGATTAATACAGGTCAGACTACAACTTTCCAAGTCAATATGTGGTGGTAAAGCTGGAGACAGGAGCAGAGGATACCAGTGCTGAGACTAACAGTGATTTGATTGAACAGCCCAGGTCAGGTGTAACACTGGGCACAAGCACAGGGGCACCTAAAGCACTTCTGTCACCACCTGAAACCAAGGGGACACTTTGCAAGCAATCCCCAGCACAGCTGATGCTGCAGCAGCCTCCTCCACGACTGTGTGACCTGTGCTCCCTTCACTCACCACAATCCTTCTTCTCTACCTCAGGCAGAGAACAGGATAGTAATAATGCTCAGAAAACCACAACACATTCCTGAGGTGCAGTTTGTCTCCCAACTTCATGGAAAGCTTCAGGGGCACCAATAAAAACCCAGGCAGGTGACAATACACTAATTTTTATTTTAAACAGACATTCTCTGGGCAGAAGGAAATTAATGTAATCTCCTCCTAGGCTAGAGTTTGAGCAACTCACTTTACAAACTAAGTAGTACGCAATAAATAGTAACCACCCAGGTCCAGAGAGTTCCTGGTTCATAATTCATGAAGCCAACTCCACCTATCTGAAGGAGGATTTATAGACTGCTTATATTTTAAACTTGCATTGTCTTTGATAATTAACACACATTAAATGTGGGCATGGCCACTTAATGTGGGGCCAGTAGAATTTGAAGTCAAGCACTTACTACAGATGAAAAATAATTCAGTTCAACACAGGAATGATTTCACCTGCTCAAAAGGTACAAGTTTAACAGCTTACTGATTTTAATGGAATTTAGACAGGCACAGGAATTTTAAGCAATTTCTGAATACAAAAGATTATCACTATTTCAAGCTCAAACTTACATTTTGTTCAAATGTCATTTTACTACACAACCACAATATCCTGTTTGCTTTTCTTTGTTTTGGTGGTACATTTCAAGGGCCACTTGCACTATGCATTTTGTGGTTTTCTGCACAATACACCGATACAATACACTCATTTCCAATTAGGATGCTGATGTTCCAGACTGATATGACTCAGGCCTTACTTAATCTAACAAATCAGCCTTTCCAGAAATTAATTAAACCCTAACCTTTGAATAAGCAATATCCCCAACAAAAGTCTGTGGAAAAGGGAAAAAAAAATACCCAAAACCCAACAGTGTCCTCTTTCTCAGAATGGATCCACATAGCACTAGACAGAACCAGCCTGGAAACTGTTTGATTATTAAGCCAAGCCAATAAAAATTCCATTTAGCAACTTTATATGGACATCCTAAAGAGCGCACAGATAAAGGCAAAGGAATGCTGACAGTCAAATGCACCATGCAGAAGGAGGGGGAGGGAAAAAAAAACCCAAGCATTTATCATACCAAACCAAAGCATATCCAGCAGGCAGGAGAATCACCTTTGAAACAGCCAAACACAACTATTCAGGGCATCAGGCACACACAAAGATTTTTCTGACAAGAAAGATTAATGAACCCTCAGGGTAAACACACAAGAGTGGCAGAGCTGGCATGTGAACTTGCATGCTTGATGACACACACCTTTTTAGCCAGTCACAAGCTGAAATAAAAATTAGCATAAGACTTGCTCAAGTGTCCCATGTGTGGACACTCTGCAGGACAAGAAGCAAAAGCAGAACCCTCAATCCCTGAACCACAAATGACAGTGAGATATTCTGCAGTTGCTTACTGTAGCCTCATTTGACAAGATGCTGTAGATGTTTATCCAGTGGATATTTTGAATTCACCAGCAACACAATAGGCCACCCTGGAAGTTCCCACTATGCTAGGAACATGGAAATCCTGCAAAGGAGGACAAGCTGTGGCCCAAGAAATGCAAAAGGAGCACTAGAGTCGTTCTAACACTGCAGGCCCATCTTGCCCCACATCCCATCTTCAACACAGCAGCCAGAGATGGAGCAGGGTCAATAAAGCCAGCATTTTCTTCCTTGCCATATCTTCTCAGTTTCTGGTATTCAGAGTCCAGATTGCATCTACATTGAGCTGCCCAGCCATGACCAATGCTCATTAACTCTTTTGTGTGGTCTCCTGAATTTGCTTGTACTGTGGCAATCAGAACCACAATTTACATATGCCTTGCTTTAGCACTGGGCCTTCACCTGCCTCCTGCCTCTCCCCTTGCACAAAGCCCCCTTAGCTCCACCATGTTTTGGTACTGAGGATTCCTGCTCTGCTTGCCCCTACCATCAGGGCAGCAGTGCTACAGGAACACAGCACAGCAATTCAACTCCCAATTCTACCACCACACCACAGAGCTTCACCCTCATCATGCCCCTTTTATGTTTTTCCTCCTTTTACAATGTGCCCCCAACTCAAGGGGGGTTTTCTTGTCTCCTTTTTCTACTTCCCTACCTCTTTCTTGTGGGAAAGCCAAAGAGCTGCCTGGGAGCCAAGTTTGCTGCAGGAAAATTTCACTGCTCATTTACTATATGAACATTTTTCAGAGTCCTACTCTCCACAGACTTTTGAAGATGGTCTATTTTACAGTGGTGACACTTCATAGCTAACAGGCACTAACAGAAACACTCCTCATTGACAATGGTTTCCACTCAAGAGAGGGAGGTGCATTTAAATCCCCAAAGTCTCACTTTGAATCAAGGACACAAGACAAGCCAGTGGACACAAAAATTCTTCTAGTTGCTAACTTCACTGTGTGCACTTGGGTTTCTTCTGCATAGACTTCCACTTGATCTCACCCAAGTTAAACCATGTTATAAACTTTGATTTTTCATACAAATTAATCAGTGAAAAAATTGAGGACTTCCCATGGAAAGCTGAAAAAAATACCTACCCTGTGAAAATAATTTCTTCCTGTATTTCCACTTCTTTAGCATGTATTGAAACACCCAGGATTATCTTAGTCACATCTGTCCAGCTCAGAAAACCTCAACCCTCTCTGTGTAAGTAAAAAATACAGGCTTTTTCTGGTTTCAACCTGTTTTAAGTCAATTTGGACAACAGGTTTTATAGCTTTGAAGGAGTAGCTTTGTGTGTAATATTTACTTGAGTTTCAGATAACTAAAATGAATGGTGCTGGGTGAGGGTGCTGACGAGGGATGCAGAAGAGCTGAGTATGACTCCTGACCTAGCAGCTCCCTTAGATGCCCTCAGGTTAAGTCCCTTCCTCCACATTTCTGCAATAGGAAACTGGGAGAAGCCAGTCCCACTCCCACCCGTAGCTGCTCAATCAGGCTGCCACCACAGGGCAGGGAAGGAGATGGGATCAAAGCTGACTGTACCTTCCACCAGTCCCAAACGTGGCACCAAGCTGGGACAGGAGGAATTTCACTGCTTACTGTCTAGTTTCAGGGACATATAATAAATGCTTCATAGGAAGCAAATAGGAGGAAAAAAAGGGTGGGTTTTTCCCTACCTCTTAAGGAAAAAAAGTATATTCACTTGTAAAAATGTATATTATTCCTACAAAAACAGTTAATCAGGTCAAACCTACAGTATTTTTCAAGCTTCTTACTGCTATCTAAAATGTGATCTTTTAGGGCACGAATTAGAGGAGGCTAATTGGAAAACTTCTACATCACCTCACAATGACAAGTAACATTCACACTAACAGCAAATCCTGTAAAATCACAGGCAAAAAACTCTGTCATAATTAAAGGAATCTCAAATAGATATGGATAATGAGGTAAAGTAAAAAAAATCATGTGGAATATCAGGCAAAAATCTTCCCAGTATTTTCATACTTCTTACTACACTCTGAGGAACTTCTGAGCACTCCCTTTTTTCACAGATATTGAAGATTTATGGGGGAACAAAATGCAGTCTAGGGGCTTCCAGTAGGATTTGTGCACAGGCTACAATCCAGCAAGCTCACAATCCCGTTTGAATTTCATCCAGATGTTAGCAACAGAAGAAAGGATTACAAAAAGAATAGAAAACAGCCTCTTGGTTAAAAGACAACTGAGATTCTAGCTTCCTCGGGACAACAGAAGTCAGATGCTCTACTTACACAGAGGTGCCCTGTCATCTGAAGCAAGATTCATGGTGAGCTTTGGGATGGTGTGGTTTGGAGACAGGGTTGTTTATCCTGGGCTGCCAAGTGAAGACAGAGCTGCCAAACATATGGGGAAATTGCTTCTAGCACAATTAATGGCTTCAGCTGAGACACCAGAACCTACTCAGAGCTGTCTTCAAAGTCAGGCAGGAGACAAATTCCTTCTCCAAAGATGAAGTGCACCACAAGAACCAAAAACACCAAAAGCCACTTTCAGAAATGGGAAAGACAAATTAGCATTGTTAGCCATTTCATTTTTTAAGCCATCCAAACCTAAGAACAGAGTGGAAAGGGGTCAAGGAGCAGTATGGCATCCCATAACGATTAGGGAAAAAGGATGCATGGGTGGGTGGGCAGGAACCAGGAGCACCTGGTACTCACAGTCCCAATGGCACAAAGCCACTGTTGTGCCTGTGATCTCAGGCAAGGGTGGAATGTTTGTCCACATGGGAGAAGCCACCAGCAGCAGAGCTCCTACACATGTCCAGAGCCTGGTCAGTGGTGGCAGTCACTGTTAAGAAAAGAGGTAGTCCTAGCACGGGACAAAGCAAAAATATCCCCATAAACAGAGCTATAATTAAACCAGAAGCACACCCAGCCAGAGCTGGTCACTCAGCTTTCTCTACACTTCATTTAGGCAAATAAAGAACCATTCCAGGAAAAGTATAAACATCCAGGCAGTTGTGACCCCATAAAAACTCAATTACGTCGGAGTTAACGTCAATATAAAACAGCTTTTTTCATTTACTGTAAAGCTCAGTGTTTAAAACTGGGCTCTCTTACTGTAGATTAGGCAACCAATTTGAGCTTTAGACTTAAGGGAGGCAAAGGTTCTCTTCTGCCTCCTGCTGTAAGCAATTTCATCTCCCACCCAAACAATTAGGCATCTACTCCAAAGCATCCTCTTGCCCAGTGCTTTCTGCACCTTTCTTTGGAGAAGCAACCAGAGCACATCTGCAGTCGAGCTGAGGCAGGACAACACCTAACAGATTTTAATGCAGCACCATTTAAAATGTGCCAGTTTATGCACACATATCTTGAACCTGGATATATGCCTTGGCACCGTGGGGGTGAAATTTGGGCTTTTGCTGAGGTGTGACCCAGACTCAAGTCCATCATTAGGTTTACGAGGCATCACTTGCTAATGCCCCTCCACAGCAACACTCCCAAAATCACAAGTTCTCTCAGATATTAGTGGTTTTCCCTCATGGCCTGGGTTTGTCTTCTGAACCATGTAGGACTGGCACTAAGGCTGACTCCTGGAAGACACCATAAAGCAGGGGTGTCCAGCCTTCCAAACCCTAGCCAGCTGTACACTAAAGTCTTTGCAGAGCCAAGAACCACAAGCCACACACTGCAGATCGGGAGAGCTGAACGGAGCCCAAGGAAACTTCACAGGCAGATGACGGCAAGTTACTCTGAAGTACCACTGGGACTCTGGGCTGGATCTCTCACACAGCTCTCAGTGACCCTCTGCCACCAAACTTAGCCTCCCTCCATCTGAAGTAATTACCATCTGAAGTTCTGAGCCAGCCCAACACTGGTCATGAAACAAAATCATGACTTGAACAGCTCACAGTCCACATGTGGTTCTGGCACTACAAGCTGATTCCCCTGGGCAATGACTTTCAGGTTTTTGTGATTTTTGACATTTTGTTTTTTACAATAATGACTTTATTCCTCAAATTTATTAGCCTTCAGATCTACTGTACACAGTGCTTGTTTCCTCCACATTCCTTCTGCTGCAATGTCTGGAACCATCTTTCATTGCATCCAATTCTGTCCATGATTGAAACTGGTTTCAACCAGCCTTGGTCAAACCACACCCCATATGGCCATGGAATATGCAGTGCATCAAGCCATCTTGCTGAAGCAGTGGTTTGTAATATGGTTGCTGGTTGATTGTTTGCTTGAAAATCCCTATCCACAAGAGACACTGAAATAGTGCTAAAAGGCAGGCTAGTTCCAGAAACGTTAGGATGTTTGTGCTGCAGACTTCTGGACAACATAGTTCTGTTGACAGATGTGATCCCTGACCAAAGGAGAAATGCCAACAGCAGCTTCCAGTGCAAGGACAGCACCTTTACCAGTCTCATGGACTGAAGGTGGAGTGGTATTGAGACACCACACTAATAAGCCTGTACTTTGTCCCATCAGATGAGTAATCCTCCTGAGATCCAGTAAAGACCTCTTAATGAAGGAACTGCCCTAAGGATCAACAAACTAATACTGAGTTCAATTTGGCTCCAGTCTCCCAAGGAATGTGGGAAGGCAGGAGAGGAAAGAGATTGGGACTGACAAGTGTAATGAGTCAGTCTTTGGAAACCAAGCTACAGATCTGACTCTAGTTACCTCATTTACAGGCTGGTTCTAGAGTTGTGGCCAGAGAGCACTCATGGTTTCAAACTGGAGCAGACAAACTTGGGACTCTGCCACTGCTGAATGTCCCCAAGTCAACTTAACAGCTAAGCTCACACTCCGTTATGCTCCCTCACAAATCCTTCCCCTGCCCCTTTGTGCAAATACTGGTCTCTGGTTTCCAGCTCCAGAGTCCTCTCAGCCTCCATCCTTGGGGAGAGTCCAGACCAAAGACCTCTTCCTCCTCAACACCACTGACCATCCCTCTAGGTCTATCCTGCAAGAAGCAAGGCTCAAGAGAAGCCATTATGCTTCCCAAGTCTGGAGCCCTCTCCCACCTGCACACAAACACAGCCACTGGACAGTCCTCCTTCCTAGCCCATATGAAGTCTTTTCAGATCCCACATGGAACTCTCCACTGATTCCTCTTCCATCTCTGCAACTCAACATGGCCTTCAGTTTGCTACCCAGTATTTCCAGCTTTCCACAGCCCATAGGTCAGGTCTGACAGAGCTTTCTTCCATGCACTTCTGCATATGGACATTCCTGAGCTGGTCCACTCACCACCACTGGAACCTGTCACATGTGGAGAATGTGTTCCAGGGCAGGAAGCAGAGCTGCTTCACAGTGACAAAAGCTCATAACTGAGTGATAAAAAGCTAAAGCTGAGAAGGAGCATTTGAACAGCAAGAATCACCTAGCAAGCAGAAAAACCCAAAGCCCTTACTCACATTTTGAGAAAGCAACCACACTGGATGTGAATTGCTTTGTTGGTGCTGCTGGGACAGCCACTGTCTTTGTACCTACCTTACTACAAGCCAGCCATGACTGACACACAGGCAGGGCAGAGGGACATTCATTAATGAAGTTACCCATTTGCTAAAGTAATCCATCACAACACTCAAGAAGGGAAATTTTATGTAACAGTGCTTGGCCAATCCATGATAAACACAGAAGGAGGTTAAGGGGCAAGAGGTGTCCCTTTGCTTACAGCCAGCACAAGCTGATAAGGCACAAGGAATGGTCTTAAATTGCTTCATGAGATGTGGCACTGTAGCTGGGTCACAGTGCTTTGTAGTCAGCCAGTTCCTCTCCCATGCCACAAGCATTGGTTCCAGAAACCTCAGCTGCCTTGAGGTCCCCTTCACAGACCTCATCAAGCTCATAGAACACAACTCTACTAAGGGGATTCATTTTCTGACAGAGCCTTTTAATCCTCATCCCTTTTCAACCCATGGCAATGTTCTCACCAATAGCCCACTAAAAGAAACCAGACAGCCCAGCTTCCCCAGTCGGCCCCTCTGCACAGCTCCTGCCAGCCTCATCCCTGCTCTGCTCCTCCAGGCCTGCCCAGATTCATGCTCTTCTCTATTCTGCAAAGACATCCCACCTTGAGGGATGAAAAATAGATGATGTCCAAGAAATTACAACAAAGCAGGAAGCACTGTCAAGATGTAACAGTGGACAACTCCTTGCAATAGTAAGCAGGACAAAGCACAACATGGTCTATATAAAAGGCAGTAACTGTCTCACTTTACAAAGGAAAACATGGATTGCTCCAGTCAGGCAGTTTTTAACAAACTCATGGTATTGCATTAAGAGCTGTCTAACTTTTTCCCTGCCAAGGTAAAAAAGTAGGCACTGCTTCAAGTATGCTAAAATATTTGGCTGTCAACAGATTTTCATTTTAAAAAATCTTTTATTCCAATAGGAAGAATTGTGTTTCATAGGAAGACTGATCTCAATCTCACAACTGATATGCCCCATTATAACCTCCTGGGATCAGCTGTGTTTAGATAGATAAACTGAGATGACACAGTCACATATTCCAAGCATCTTTTGATCCTGAGAGATAGAACAGTGCCAGCTTAGATGACAGGAAATACCTTGTTCCTTGGGTAGAGCCTGATCTTTCTGTGGGGGTTCTATGGGTCTACCAGCTGTCAACACAGATCCAGCAGCCAGCTGCACCTGAGGTCAGAGCCCAAGGGAGGTCAGGGCTCCAATTTCTGCCAGCATTAAGAGACATCTATCCAGGGAGGCACCCAAGTGAGCATCCTACTCAGGGCATGAAGCTTACAGATGAGGCAGTATCCTGAGGCAGGAGGGGATCTCAGTGAAAGGGCAGACAGCCTTCAGCTTGTTGTTAGACCCTTTTTTACAGCCTGACAGAAACTGGGCAAAAATATGTTTCAGCATAATCTGTGCATGGAGAGGTCTGATCCCCTCAAGACCCACGCACAGGAGGTGCTGCAAAGTGACAGCCAAACACCAACCACAGATGTGTCGCTGCCAAAGGGGGGAAAAGGAAAGAACACAGAGAAACAAAGTGTTTATCCAGGAGTATGAACCAGTCTGGGAGGTCAGCTATACAGGGCCTTGCTGCACTGAACCCTGGCAACTTGTCAAGTTAGGCACTGAGCAGAGCCACCAGCCAGCCTGCTGGAGAGATGTCACTGCCCAGACCTCAGAGCAGCCCTTGGATACCTGCTAAATCATTCCCTGGCTATACCCTCCAGCAGTGCCAGGGGACTTGTAGTGGGGTAAGAGCCCTCCCCAGTCCAATGTGCTTCATCAATCTGGCCTTGTGAGATAAAGGCAGGAGGCTGCAGCTTAAGGTGTCTGAGATCAAGCCAGTGCTTTGCCACAGGGAACTGTGCATGCTGTAACACTGCCTTAAGTCAACAGTTAAATCAGTGGTATTTCATTATTTTTAAATAGTTGATAATCTGGTATCTAAATGTGGAAAATTAAATATTTCTCCTTTCCTCCACCCCCTCCCCACATCTACCCCTCTTTTCCCATCCCGCTGCCCTCCCGCTAAGGCAAAGTATGGGATCACATCTCATGAACTGTTCCCAGGAAATGTCCTCTCCTTCAGTGTACTGCAGACCCTACCTTGGTTGAGGTAGGTCAGAGTCTCTTCGTGCAGTTTCACGGCGGGGGAGGTGGCTGTGCAGAGGACGTACTGAAAGGGCGGCAGCTTGGCATCGTTCTCAGGAGACAGCTGCGGCTCCTCCTGCTTGAAGATGGGCAGCGCGAGCACATCTCTGCAATGCACAAGTTATACACAGTCAGAAAGAGTTTATGGGCTATCCCAGCCTCAATCTGCATCTGCTTCTCACCATCTGAGATAACAGGATGGTCTCTGGAGAAACACCAGGTTAAAATGGCTAAAAGAGGAAGAATTTGGCCTGTTTAATGTAAGCAGGCAACTTCTGCATCTAAGATATCAGCACTGCTCACAAAAGAACAGCAGAACAGAGTATGCCTGAGAACTAATGCAAGGTTTCAAGAAATAAATCAGATTCACTTTTCAGTTAAGCAGTCTTCTGGATGAGGAAAAAAAAAATCAAAAATAGATCCTTCATCCTTGTGGATGTATTTGATTAAGAGTTCTCAGGTTCTCAGATGAAAGACTTTCAGAAAAAAAAAACCAAGAAAGGGCACTTTGACAGCCAAAAGTCAGATCGGTAAAATGTCTTCAAGTAGCAGCCATGGGTGGGAAGCAGACAAAGCTCTGGTGTACAAAGGAGATACTCAGGTAAATGATGGCATGAATGGCTGGATTAATTTATTCATAATATGTCCCTGCATTCTAGTAAACCTGATCCCAAGGAAGCATACAGCTCTTAAGTCAGCACCTGGCTACCTTTGTAAATGCACACACAGGTGTGTGGGAGCAGCTTCACTAGGACCTGCACACAGCCCCAGCTCCCACTTCTTTACAAAATGCTGATAGTGACCTGCCTGCTGATTTAGTCCCAGGCTGATCCCAACCCACACTAATCCCCAAGCAGAACTGGTATTAGCAAGGCTGAGAGCTCAACAAATGATGAGTTGATTAGTACAAAATGAGATGTCAGGAATAAGCATCCTTATCTCAGCCTGTCTAATACTGAAGAGCCACATTAGCCTTCCTATGCCACTAACGCTGCTGATCACTGTGTCCATCTACTTAAAACATTAATACCCTTCCAAATTAGGAGGATTATACCGAACACGGTGACAATTCAGAACAAGTGATTCTTTTTCTCCTCTATTTCTTCCAGATGTGTGAAGACTCGAGATTCACTTTACACAGGCTGTAGCTCTGCTCCTTTTGACAACCCCATACACAAAATGCTCTAAGAAAAACCATCCAGCACGTACAGGCACGCAACGTGAAAGGCCATTAAGAATTTTTTCCTTGCCTGTTCAGTTAATGATCCACTTATAACACTCACAACCTTGAAGGCTACCCAGGTCATCAGTGAAACAGTGCAGCAGTTTAGAGTAAACTGCTCAAGTGCCTGGTTCAAACACAGGTACTCCTGTTTAATAGAAAACAATGCCAGAGAGCAAACTGTGCCATTTCAGATGCAGACAGAAGACATTTCTGTTTCCATTCTCTTTTGCAACCCCACGCCCCCAGTATTATCAGCCACTCGAAGGCATCCAGCCCCATTTGCTTCCTGGCATTACTGACATAATCACAGCTCTTGCCTAACTGCTGCCACAGAGAGGCTTTTTTTTTTTTCCTTAGTGATGATTTACTACAGCAATGAAGTGACAGAAATGCCTGCAGTAGATTTCTGAAATAGATAGCATTGCTCCACACACATGCAGGATCTGATACTGCTCCGGAGTCATCTCACCCAGCCCGGAGTCATCTCACTCGGCCCGGATGCCAACATTTGCTCCTGAGGATGCCAACATTTGCTCCTGACCCTCTCTGCACAATGCTCTCTGAATGCCTGTGGCTTTACAGATGAGAACAGGTCAAAAACTCCAGCGCCCGAGAACTTCTGCACTCCGGCAGAAACCGCGCACAAAATCTGGCCTGGGTTTAACAGTTAGGGGTGAGGAATTTTTACATACACTCACCTGAAAGAGTTGAGAAATTCAGGCAAGGGGAAGTCAAAATTTAAATACCGTATTTCACATCAGGTTCTCTGCACCCCTACACCTGCCAGCACAGTTGTCTGATCACCGAATTCTGCAAGCATGGAGGAATCCATGACTTGGTTTCTGGAAAGCTTCACCGTATTTAAGCTCTAACAAAGCCACATAAGTTAATCACATTTTTATTCCTAGAGCATTTAAACTAATGGCCTGTGGTGTAAACTGCTTTGGGCAAGACCTTCTTAAGCATTCGACCTTATTATAAGTGTTTGGAACTTAGAATGAGGTCAAAAGAATTTTTAAGTTGTAAGTATATAAGCCATCACAACACTTATTTAACTCTTCACTCAAGAGCTGCAAATCAAGTTTAGGGAAAAACAGGCTTTTACAACAGTTCCTATCCTAAAAAAAAGAAATATTGAACTCCTTAAAACTTTCCCAATTTTCACCGTTATCCTAAAGATTTACAGTTCTGCACTTAAATAACAATTAGTTTGCATCCCTGGAAGGAGAGAAAGTTAATTGAGAGTTCAGTCAGCTGACAGAACAGAGGGTAGAACATGTACTGCGTTTTCATTAAAAATGAATGAAAATTTGTAAGAATTTTTCTGTAGCATCATCTTGCTCCTGCTACAAATACCACTGAAGTACAGCAGAACTTACACTGATGTCTCAAATACACAGAAAGCTCTTGATCTCTGCAAAATGTAACTTATGCAAACTCTTCTCACAGCAACTTCAAATATTGTACTATTTCAGTTTCTTGTAATCACTACAAGGCGGTATAGAAAGCCTTCAGAACGGCATTGCTCAGCAGAAAAATGCCCCTGTTAGAAATGCATGTCTTGACACATTCTCATGGAAAGTGAATTGGCCAGAATTAGCCATCTCTACAAAAAAAACAAGGGTTTTGTTCAGCCAACCTCCTCTGAAACACCTGAGGGCATTGTTGCCATAATAGTGGCTACAGGGATTTTAATCCCAGCTCAAACCCGCCACTTAACAGAGACAGGTACTCACTAAAGCTGAAGTTTGTTCCTAAAACACCCACAGGTCACCTCCATCCCAACAAAAGCCTTCCTGACAGAACAGATATCCTTTATCCCCCAGCTAGCACCAAGCCAGCAAAAATAAGCTAGTATGTTTTCTGGCCCATTAAACGGAACTTAAATTGTGGAGTAAAGCCTGACCCAGACCTGATCATCTTCTAGCACTCCTGCTACAAATCCATGGAGTTAAATGCAGCAGCCCGACCACCGTAAACACTCTCTAAAGGAGAATATGCTGATGCTCCTCTGCCAGTACCATTTTCACTGTTCTAAACTAATCAGATTTGCAAGTGCAAAGTAAGAGAGAACAAGACTTTTGCCACATACATGTTGTGAAACTGAGTTATTGACATAGAGGGAGGAGATGAAGAATCTTGTACGAAGAAACGGAAAAGCTGCCAGAAGGCAAGAATCTCCCAAAATTGTATTATTGGATAATGGGAAATTATTATTTAGTCCAAAATAAAATTCCTTTGCAAGTACACTGATAGGCAGCAGAAATAGTCAAGATAGCGTGTCTCCTTGAAAGAGAAGCATTATCTGCAATCTAAGTGCTTCCCCAGACAAACTCAGTGCTCTCTCAAGAGTGGTTATTTGGGGGTACATTCGAAAGTCAGGGTTCTTGGGCCACAGCCAGGTTCTCCACTGCCACAATTCAGCAAAATCCCACTCCAGCAATCGCCACCAGCTGACGGCTGAGCTTTACATCTTCAGAAGGCAAATCACTCACAAGCACCCAGCAAAAAGGGAACTCCCAAAGTTGCCTGCTTTGACATCGTTTGGAGGGAGGAAACACGGGTTTGTGCTACACATGTCACAGACTATTGTTTAGCAGCCCTTGTACTTAAATTAGGCACATTTAATTGAACGCAACTGTGCAGAAGCAGGAAAAAGCTGGTTTAGGCAAGTTCAGAAAGTGAAATTCTGCGCTTATCACACATCGTCCTAAAACGCAGAGAAAGAAATCCCATCCCCAGAAAACTGGGTGCCTTCTCAATTTGCCAGCAGGCGTTTTCCTCAGACCTCTAACAGCGCTCCGCCGCCGCACCTCCTCCCTCGGAGCTGCGCTACCCCAGCCCGGAGAAGAGGGAACCCGGCACAAACACGAAAGCAACGCTGCAGGGAGCTGCCTAACCAGGCGCTAAAAAAATAAAGAAGGGAAAAGAGAAAGCAAAAAAGGAAAGCGGTCCCTCAGGCAGAGGGAGCGGCGCGGCGGGGCACCGGGAGGGAGGGAAGGCGGCGGGCGGGCGGCCGCGGGACGGGGGCACCCGACCGAACACGCACCCGTGCCAGGGCTGCCGCCGCCCGGGACTCACCGCAGGTAGCTGCCGGTCGAGTGCTGGTTGTAATGCTCCGGCTGCGTGTGCCAAAACAGCATCTTGGGGGCGGCCGGCGGCGGTCCCTGCGCTGCGGAGCGGCGGCCGCGCCGCGCTGCCCTGCCCTGCCCTGCCCACCCCACGGGTGCCCGGCACGGCTGCCGCCAACTGGAGCCGCGGCCCCGCCGGCTCCCGGCGCTTTTATGGCCCAGCCGCGGCGGGCGCGGGTTGGCCGGGCCGGGGCGCCGCAGCCCGGCGAGCCCTCCCCCGGCCCGCCCCAGCGCCAGCCCCGGCCCCCGGCGGGCACGGGCCGCGCAGCCCCGGGGCGGAGCGCCGGCCCCGAGGGACTGGCCTGGCGCAGGGCGAGGTGTGAGGGTCCTGGGGACCCGGGGAGGCACGGACGTGGCAACTCCCGGGCGATCCCCGCCGTGCTGGGGCTGCCGCCTGGGATCTGGGCTGTGATTTAAACCGGGCCGCTCCATCCTACACCGGTGTGAAACTCCTGCTCAGGCTCCTCGGAAGTCTCTGTTTTCTTTAAATGAACGACAGCTGATGGCTTTAGGCCCGTGCTGTCTCTTACACTGCCCTGTGCCTCAGGTTAATGCGACCTTTGTGGCAGGGGGTGTTTTCCAACTGAGAGAGCAAGAGGCAAAGTTTGCCTGAGGAGGTGGATGAAGAAGAGAACAGTGTCAGAGACTGAACTCACACCTATCTATCCCATTGGAAGCCCTCCTGTCCTTTCTATCTCAACTCCCCCACACAGTACAGAGAAATCTGTTTCTTTTCCATGTCAAATTGCAGATCCCGATCCTCAGCCACAAAACTGCCCACAGGTTTCATTTTCCTAACCCCCTGCTCTCAGGGCACCTTCATGTCCTACCAGTTCTTCTCTGGTCTGATAGTTTGGACAGGATGGAACAAAAGAGGAGAGGGACTCCCTGTTTAGTCATTTCATACTGTCTGTCCAGCAGCAGAAATGGGAACAGATCCTTAGTTACTCTGAGTCACTAAACTAAATATTTCAGTGAGTTTTTCAGGAGAGGGCTTCCTATCCCTGAGGTTCCTGGTCAAATTTCAGCTGAGAAAAAGGCACTTCACTCAGGGTACTTGTCAGCACTGGCTGTCAGATTTCACTGTTGGATGAGTTTTTTCAGACAGATGAATTTTCTATTCTTCTGCCATGATTATAGAATATTGCTATTGTCATAGCATTTATAGATCATAGTTAGGTCAAGCCCAATAGAGTCAGATGCAATGTAATGATGGTCATTGGTGTTTCGTATCTTGAGATAAAGAACAAGGTAGCCTGAAAAGCAACTAAGCAGCTTTCTAGAGATGTTATGAGTCTAAATGTTTTTAGGATGTGTTAATTATATCTGCTTGTTAATTTCAGAGTAAGAAATTGCACAAATCAATGCACCTTTACAGTATCCTCAGTTACTACACAGTTAGACAAACACTGACTCTAGCAAAGCAAAATGGCTGGAGTTATCTTTTTTATACTCTCGAAAATATTTAGCTCTGCTCACACAACTGAGACCTTGATTAGGCAAAGACTATATATAGCTCTTGGACTGAGAAACAAGGCAAAGTTTGCAGAGCTGTCCAAGGACTTCTCTAAATAGTAAATATCCTTCCACAGTTTAAGTAGTTTGCTGCACCTACTGGGGAAATATGAAGTCCAATGTAAAAGTAAATTGCCACACTCTATAAAACAAAGGATCCCATCAAGTCTGGAATGATATATTTTCTTTACTATCCTTCTAGAAAGTACATATGTTGGAGTGAAAATTACTTTAAAATTATTCCACTCATTTCCTCTCTAGCCTGTTGATGAATGTAGAAAATAGGGTAAAGTCTACTAATTAATTTTACAGAGATCTGGCAGCAGCTCTGTCTTTTAAACATTCCTGTCCTTCCCATTCCTTTCTACGCCAAATCTGATGAAGAAAATGACTTTGTTCTTTGTCTACCTCTCCTGAAAAAATCTCAGCCATTTTCTGGTCTATCTGCTGCTCTTCCCCCAGTGTGGAAGTTTGTGCCACAACATCAAATACCTTCTCCTGGCCTTCAGAACCCACCACATCACATAGGCCAAATCATCCTCTGCACCTCTCTCTCTGGGGCTCTCAGCATCTGCTCTTCCTCTTAACACAACCCCTCACTGAAGAAGTCTTCTCCACCACAGCTTTGTCACCCAAACTTCCCCGTACTCTCCTACTTCCTCACAGATTAAAGTAATTTCTTTCCTGTGCTGATTGCTTTTCATCTCTTGTTTTAGATGGTTGTTCAATTTGCCATGGTAAAATAATTTGATCATATGATTAAAAGAGATTGATTGAATATTTTGTTTGTTGGATTGTTTTCTACTTGAGGTAATGCTATGAAGGGACCTTGGGATACTTTTTGTGTTGAAAAAAGGTATTTAAAAAAACACAAGTGTCTTCTCCTGTGGATGTTTGTACCTGGAAACCCAAGCTGTGTGCCAGTGAGTTCAGTCCAAAAGTTCATTCTGCTGCTTCACTGTTCATTGCAATCCCTTTAGGTAAGCACTGAGTGGGAAACATCTTTCATCTGCTTCACTGGAGAGTCAAGAGGTTTTGATCAGCTTTTCAGCACCTGGAACCAAACTGGCGGAATTTGCAGTGAAGTGACTGAGATACAGTCACATATTCAGTTCCCTTTCTGCTCTGGAAGAACAATGTTCCCATTAGCCAAGGGTATAAATGGACTTGAGCTAATTGTCCATTGGACTAATTGTCAATTGGACGAATTGTAACACTGTAGAGATGGCTACAGATCTATAAAGAGTGAAACACTTCACTTGCTTCTGAAACTGAAAAGAAACAGAACATCTCCATACCTTTATGACTTCCATCACAAACATCTGAGTTGCTTCCGGGAAGTCTAAGAGGATGTTCTATTATCAGTTTAGCAATTTTGTGTTCACAAGCCCCAGATAAAGGATCAAGGGTGAACATTATAGTGTACCCAAGAGCAGCCAGTTATTCAGGGATTACTCCACCTCCCTCCTGATGCACAGACCATGGAATCTGGATGAACTGCAGGGATCTGAAATGAGCTGCAGAGACTTACTGAGATGGTCACCCAAGCACTGAATATGCTCTTATGAAAAATAGTCAGCATATGCCTTTGTGTTGCCTCTCTGAGTATTTTAGCTCACAGGTTTCCAGCCTTTGGTTTGGGGATCCTTGGGGAAGTTATACTGAAGGAGGCTCTCCAAGATAACCAAGAAATGTGACTGGGCTATGACTGGCTAAATTTGCTCAACTTTCCTTGGAAAATACTGAAGGCACCGGAAAATAGAAAGGACTGCAGGCCTGAGGTTTTAATCAACAGCAATATTATGAATGAAGAAAGGAACAGCTTTTACACAGCCCTTATTGCTTTAAATTAGAAAAAAACCACATTTATTTGGCTTTGTCAGGGTTTGGGACTGCTTCCAGTGGCAAGTACAGACTTTCACAGGTACTGACCCTCAAGTTCTTCTCATCTATTCCATGCTGGTCCATTTTTCAGATGGAAACCAGCCCAGGTGGGTTCCCATTGCCCTCTGCTGAGCAGAAGCTGTGGGCAGTGGCTACCACCAGGAGTATGAATGTAGTCGTGGTGTTACAGCCAAGAAGGAGGACACTGAACTGGAAAAACTGAGAATGAACGAGGTCTTGAAAGTGTGCATTATACTGACAGAAACACTGAGCTTATTTTGGTTTTACAAGAGGAAGATTAACAGGTGACTCAAACATAGTCTATAAATACTCACATGGAAAATCAACATTTAATAAAATATGCTCCTGAACCTCACAACAAAGATACAAGAGCTACAGAATAAACACTGCAAGTTAATAAGAACATACTGCAGTGAATGTAATCCACCATGAGTGTAACTTTCCCAAACTTTGTGGTTAAAGCCACCTCCCGCCATCCCTATTTTCTAGATATAATTACAGACTAATTTTTTTTCACACAGACACAAAAAAAAAAGGAAAAAAAAGAAAAAAAAAGTTGAACAGAAAGTAATTCATTTAGGTCCTGTGGCCAGTTTGAGAGAGGAGAGCAAAGAAGCTCACCAGGACTCTTTCTGTCATTACAATCTGTGACGTCTCCTGCCAAAGGCTTCCAAAAGCCATCTTATTAAAGTCACCTCCCTGCTCTACCTCGTGAGTGTGGAGCAATGTGTCCCCTTCCCTGACAGTCAAACTGCCCCGTGCTCATATGTTGTGATGTGCTGTCAACACAATCATCCTGACACAATGAGAACCACATTAACTGAACTTAATAGCAAAACAAATATCAGGAAGAATACCACACAGACTGGCTTATTTTCTTATTCAAGTCATTCATTAAAACCCTCACCATTTTCTTACTTATCAGAGGTCACCATCAAATTTCCAGCTGCCACTAAATTTCCAGGCACAACATAGCACTGATGTATCCACGAGGTCTTTTTGCCACAGAAATTAAGCCTCATTTGCGAGCTCTCCCCAATGTCATATTAATCATTTTGACTGTCCTGATTTTATCACCAGAATCAAAATTTTCTTTCTTCCTGGTGAACATTTCTTTTAAAGTCATTTTGTCGTGGAAACAAAAAAAAAATATTTACACAATGAGGAAGATGGATGATTGGATGACAAAATAAGTGCTTTTTAAATGCTCATTATACATCTATTCATCTATTGGCATTGGCTGTCTCATTGTGAGCTACAGGCTGCAATCGTGGGGACACACAGTAGCCGTGTTTACATTGCTGCAAGAGAGACCTCCGGAGCCAGCAGCACAAGCAGGAAAGCAGCACATGACTTTAAAAAAAAAAAAAAATTAAAAAACCAACAAAAGCAGAAAAAAAAATCATGTACTTTTTGGCCAGCAGCAGACACTGACTCTGCAAACAGCTGTGCCCAGAAGCTGGCTGGGGTTAGTTATGGTCCCTCTGCCTGAGGTCACCGTCTGTGCTGCGCTCCTGTCCTGGCTGGAGCAGCGTGAATACATCACACCTCACACACCAGGGTGGCAGAGAGGGGGGACTGTCACTGCCTGGAGCTTCGTGGGGAGCCGTGGCAGGAGGTGAAGCATCGTCACTCAGAGCTGACAACAGCCTAGCTCTGCTCACAGCTCTGCTGCTAGAGGAAGCTTTGCTTCATAGCTGAAAAATTGTAGCTGGGCCAAAAATATCTGTGATGGCTGAGTGTATCCCACATCCGCCCACCAGCCTGGTCTGCCACCCTGCCCCAAGCACTGGTGTCAGCACTTGCAGGGAGAGGAGAGCAGGGAAAGGAGAGGCCAGGAGCCAGGCTGCAGCAGGAACTGACTGCTTCAGCCAGCTTTGCCAAGGGTGGGTGTGGGAAAGCAGAAGAGGTGCCAGAAGATGTCTAGTCCATAGATCCCACAGACCAAGGCTGTGTCCTCTCTACTCATGGAAAGGGAGTTCTAAAAGCCTGAACAAGAGGCAGAAGACTCCCTCTGGAGATTTGCAGGCACCACCAAACTGGGTGGGGTGGTTGGCATTCTGAGCACCCGTGCTTTGATCAGCAGGACCTTGGGAAACTTGAGGCCATGAGAAACCTCAGTGAGTTTTGCAGAGCCATGCAAAGCACTGCACCACGCTGGAATAACCCCATGCATCAGTTCAGGCTGGGAACCAGCTGACTGCAGAGCAGCCCTGATGAGGAGGACCCAAGTGTTGTCTTGAAAGATTAGGTACAAAACAGCAGTTCCCCCTTGCCACAAATGAGGCAAACCATTCCTCATAATGCATGAGATCAAGGAAAGCGGTCGCCCCTTCTCCTTGGCGCTGCTGGAACTGCACCTGTTTGAGCCTCCTGTTCAAGGTGGAAAATTTTGACAGATCCAGCAGGTGAACTGCTGAAACACTCAGTAGGGCACAAACCACCTTTCCTTTGAGGAGTGCTTGAAGGCATTAGGCTTGCTGGGTCTGAGGATGATGACGTCAAGACAGGACCTAATAGCAGCCCACTATGCAAAGGCATTTAAAAAGGTGATGAAGTCAAGCACTTCTCATTGGCAGCAGTGATCAAGGCAATGTCCACAAGCAGTCACTTGGAGATTAGACTGAGCATTAACAAAAACTTCTTCACCAGAGGACTGGAACAGGCTACCAGACAGGCTGTGGCATCTCCATCCTTGGAGGTGCTGAAGACGACAGCAGCAGAGCCATGGCTGATGCAGTTCAGTGGAGGCTCCAGCCCTGTTTGGAGGTGGAGTTTAGATTAGAGACATTCAGAGGTCACTTCCCACCAACATTTCAACAAGTCTAAGAAATCCTGCAAGGGCTACTGTGGTCCTGACCCAGGTTTTAGTCTACATGCTCCATAATCCCCTTTCTCCTCAAGGCAATGTCCAGGTCTTTACCAAATGTGTAATGCCCTAGCACATGTGGGATGTCCACAGTTTCCTGAAGAGACTCGTGGTAAAAGGTCTGCATGCTGCTCTACTGCATGTGCTGTCCTGCCCCAGCAAGACTTCTATGCAAAAGCCAGCTGAAAAGTGGTTATTTTTAACTCTAGAGGAAAGGCTTTATTATAATCTGGAGTTGGCAAAGTTACAGTGTCAAGTAGCCACATCCTCTCCAATGTAAACTCTTCAGACATGAAATAATTTCAGGATAATTACTAGACACAGTTGAGCACGTAGAAAGAACTCAAATGCTCCACTCCAGGGCATTTATCTGTTTTAGGACAGCACTAAGTATGAAATACATTACAGTCTCTCATTTCCCCTTAAACACTTTAGAGACATTTTAAATTCCTTGAGAGGAAAACAATTCAAGATGCTTCATGTACTCAAAACACCTTTCAATAGTCCCTCGGAGAATGCTTAGTACCTCAGCAGAATCACATAGTCCTTCACAAACACTGTTTATAAACTCAAAATACAAGAATACATTGGCAATTATTATCATTACTATTATAATAATATTTGTTCTTTGCTTCAAAGTAAAGCTTCCATCAAATTAGGTTTTTCTTATAGAAATGCTCTAGTTAGATGATTCACGCAACAAATTCATAACTAAGAAGATAGACTGGAAAAGGGAGTGTGGTTTTCTTTTATTAGCTACATGTAGTCTGACTGTAATTATTCCCAACTGGAATATTTGTACATAAAAGCAATTTTGCAGTGGCAGTAATTTGTACAATTATTCTAATAACATGTTATTCCCTTAATTTTTATAAACAAATTCTAAGACTCTTTTTTATTGTGTTTGCAGAGCAATTCCCAAGTCAAATAATGAGGCCTCCCAAGTTCCCTGCAAGGTAAGGTAAGGTAAGGTGAGGTGAGTGGAGACTGACCTCTACTGCTAGTTAAAAATGCATTTATTTCCTCAATATTCCTTTCTCCCCCAGGATATCCCAGATTTCCTGCTTATACAAAGTGTCCTCTCTTGTCTCTGCAAGTCCTCTGGGACAAGTTAACACATTTGTATTAATGAGTTAACACATTTGTATTAACTTCATATAGATGGCGCAGAGTGTGGGTTCACCTTACACCTGCAAATATCCCATCACCATTAGGTAATGACCAAGTCACCTCACACTGCAGGAAAATTAAGGGCAAGCTGACATCACCAAGAACAGTGGTGGATGTGTGAATAAGTCCCAGGGTGATGAGGCCCAGTCTGGCTCTCCTCAGCAGCCATACAGTAGGGCCATGGAGAAGCCATCCCTTTCAGGGTGGGACATGCAGTACTGAAGTCTGTGATTTCATTTTCTTCTTATGCATCCAGGGGTAAACTTAAGAACTATTTGACAAAACGTAGTCAAGTTACAGGAATGTCAAAACCTTGCATGTGAAAGAAGAATCACAGAAACACAGAATATCCTGAGTTGGAAGGGATGCACAAGGATCATCGAGTGCAACTCCTGTTCCTGCAGAGGACATCCCAAGAATCTCACCATGTGCCTGAGGACATTGTCCAAACACTTCTTGAGCTCTGGCAGGCTCAGTGTTGTGACCACTTCCCCAGGAAGCCAGTTCCAGTGTCCAGTCACCCTCTAGGGGAAGAACCTTTCCTGATATCTTAATATCTATCCTAGAGTCTTTATATTCCACATAACAGTGGGCACATTGATATAACTTTACAATAACCAGAGTGGGACCAATAGAAATGTGACAATTTCAGCACCTTCCCTCACAACCCAGGGCAATGTTTAAGATGCTGCACTTTCCAAATCTTTTAAGACTTGAAATCACCAATTTCAAGTCTCTAATACACAAATCATCTGCCCACTTGTGCTGTGGATAAAGACTCCCAGAAGGAACGGGATAGCATCTGAGGGCACAAACAGACTATTTGAATGAATACCCTCAAATAAGACAATCCCAGTGACCAAAGCACAAAACTGCTGCACCTGCACTTGCCAAAGAAGGCTTGTGGGTTTGTTTTCCCAGTGCAATAACTAACCTCCCTGCACAGCCCTCCTGGGGGCCATCACTTCAGCTTTTCCCATGATGTAGTTGGCGGAGGTCAGCAGTAGTTCAGATGCACACTATCCAGTACTGCTGGCTACAGCATGGCAAAAATGACCCATTTCTTGCCTCCTCTAGGTCTGACTGTCCAACAGCAGCTGGACTAAAGAGACAACGGATACCAGGGATAAAATTAAAGCTCACTGTACGGAGCAGAAACTGCTGTCTTCAGCAGGATTTTGTCTCAGGCTAGAAGCACTCCTGGATTTCATAGCAAAGACAAGCGCAGACTTTCAGAGGGAATTTTTTCTATTGTTCTACTTTAATCAATCAGTGCCAATTAACCAACATTTAGTTTCAGCTTGAGGAAGGAATGACAGAAATAATTATGTCCTGAGACAAACATCCCATCAACTTCTCCAACTCATTAACTGCATCAGATGAATTGGCAATCAATTAACTGAGATTAAAAAGTCTAACACACATCTTCATTCCCCTCTCTAGAACCAGGATGACACAAAGTTATGCCCAACCTCTGCATATCTTCATATAAATGCAACCTTACTCTGTCCATAAAACAGTTTTGCTGGTTCATCTCAGACAGGGGTTCCTCTGACACTGAAATTCAACGTGGATTTGCTCTTAGCTGACCCTGAGCAGGGAATGGAATAACCCCATAACCCCTCCTGACATGTCTGTTTATAAGGCATCAGCTAAATAACTGTGTTACCACAGAATGATTCAGTCAAGAGCCTTGTGCTATAGATACATGTTGCCCATTGTAAAACAAATTTGTAGGCTTGAAGACAGATTATTGTAGATAAAGTGAAGATGTGAAAAATATAAATACTAGTGTGAAATAGGCTAAGGTTGTAGTAGTTTCACTGTAGCTCTGCCTTCCTTATTTGAGTTATTATAAATATTTTTTTAGTATAGGGTGCAGAGCATCCTGAATTCCCTGGATTGTGCCAGTGTGATCCTATTGCTATAAACACTGAAGACGAATCAGATGAATCCTGCCAAACACCTGTTTTCATTTATCAAAACAAGGATAAGAAACCTGGTCACAATTTACAAACATCTCTTGGGAAGGGGAGGTAGACAGAAGAAGAGGTGGTAACACTGAAGGGGAAGCTGAGTTCATCCAGCAATGTCCAGCTCATAACACCTGGTGTGGGCAGTAGCAGTCGTGGGGATTATTTATGGTGAGACAGGACCATTATTTTTATGATAAATAAATAGAATAAACCCAAAGTGACAGTCTGATGATTAGATATACTTAGTAGTGTCAAGCAGTCAGATTTATATCTAATCATCATAGCTGCTTTTCAATAGTTTCCACTTATTTGAAGTGGCTAGCATGTTGATTTATCATTATACCTGCCTTTTGTGCTTTTTTTCTTCAAAAGCATAAAATACATTATTCTGAAGTTTTTCTTCCTGCAGGTTTCTTGTTTGGCCTGTTCTAACCTTAGCATTGAGTAAACTTACAAGGTTTTAATCCAGCAATCCAAACATAAACTGCACTGAAGAACTGTCTGAACCATTGGTGCCAGTGTACAGCATGGCTGGGAATCCATGGGGAATTCCAGAAAAAAAGGCTAGATTGTGATAATATTTACAAAAGGGGAGGGATGGCCTACTTGAGCAGCTTGCTAACTGCCCAGCTCTAGGAATCAAGCAGTGAGGAACACTGGGGAGATGTCTCTTGGTAGAGGCTGTGGGTGGCACACCTGGTGTTATCCCAGCTCAGCAGCAGGAGTTGGGAACAATCAGACTGTGACCTTGGAGTGAAGAGAAATGTGCTTTAATAAAGGTAACTTCTTTTCCTGCTGTCACCCCTGGGGTGGCCTGAGGCTCTGTTTCACCTGTGGGCTGTCCTTTGCTGTAGGCCATCCCTTGTTTGCTGGATCCAGCCTGATGGTGCATCTCTGCCAGCTCCAGCCCAACACAGCTGGGCATGGATGAACGTGACCAGAGGAGTTTTCCTCTGCAGCCCCTCACTGTGGGGATTTAGATGCCAGCAGCTGCAGAACAATCCCCTGGCTCCTCCATGCTGCAACCTGTGACCCAGAGGCCCTGCAAGGGCCCAGGTTGCTCCTCGTGTCATTTCCCCTCTAGTGGACAGTGACTGCACTCCACAGGCCAGCTGGCTACAGATGGGACTTTTGGGGGATTCCCATCTCTACTGGAAATAAAAATAATGGTTGAAAATCATTGAACTACACAAATGCTAGAGCCTTCCAGTGGCCTTGAATATGCTATTCATTGAGGTCGGAAGCTGCTATGGAATTTTTCAATACATGATTTAATCTGGGCAGCCTGAGCTCCAGAAGCAGAGGGAGGAAACCCTTCCACTCTGGAGCCAGGGGCCCTCGGGCAAGGAAAGGGAACATTTTCAATGGCTTTTAGAGGACACATTGGCCAAGTCATGCATGTTCTAGCAGTTCACTGGCAGCACTATAAAGCTAGAAAAGAAGTGTCAGGTGAGCTTTCTAAAAGGGCAAAGATTGCTCCCTGCTCTGGTGCATGCCAACATTTGGACATTTGTGGGTTTTAACTGCATCATGGTTTGAAGGCAACCTCTCAGCATAGAGATTTTTGGCCACCCTAAACAGAGCCAGCAGAAGCTCCTCAGCAGGCAGAAACCTGCTGTGGCACCCACTTCTCAGCAACTGAGGTGTCCCTAGTTGGTTCTGGGGTGACCTTGCCCTGTCCTGAGAGCTGCACTGCCTCCCCATGCGCTTCCACCCACCTGCAAGACACACTGTCCCTCTTCCCTCACCTGTACCAGCAGCACCAGGAGGTGAGCAGCTCCCTCTGGGAATTGTTCTTTCTTCAGGAGAGGAAAAAATGCCTTTTTTTGTTCTTCAGTTTGCTTCTCAGATGGATCAGTCCCTGGATCTCAGTCCCAGTGTAGAGCAGTTGTGCCAGCACAGTGTGGGGAGCAGGGAGGGAAGAAGCCAAGGGAGGGCTGGGGATGGATTCTGCTCTCAGCCTAGTGAGGTATGAATATCACTGAGGGTATAGCCAGTGTCTAAACAGCTTTCCATGAACTACTTCCACATCTTCCTGCCTTGATGGCATTCCTTCCCTCCTGACAAAGTTTGCTGACATTTTCTGCATACATCATCTTCTTTTCTATTCCAGAAAATCTGGAACCTTATTAATAAAGCAAACAAACCCATGAGTCCTAACCTTCACTGTTTTGTTTCATTCAGTCCCAGTAACCCAAGGGAAAGTAAAAGACAACATTCACTGACTGGTTCCTGAAGGGTGTGGGAGCAGCTCTCAGCAGGGAGAGGAGACCCAGAGCTGGGGAGCACCTGAAGGACACAGACTGTCTCTCCTCACCCTGCACTACACAGCCCTTCCAGGCCCTGTGGTAAATGTGTGTTGAGCTTCAAGGGTGATGACCTCAAGTCAAGGGAACATCATCACCAAAGAGGGACCTGTTCAATTTTCTGTCCTTCAAATGCCAGTGGCCTTTTTGTGGGTGTCTTTGATTTTAGAGACTGGTCGAGGAATTTGTACTTCACACTCAATTGCATCCAACTGCTTTTAAAGCAGAGAGCACTGCCAGCCCAAGAAATACAATCTTATCCCAAGGCCTTGAGAAACTGGTGGTGGCTGTTTTTAAGTGTCTTCCTCCATCACAAGCAGCTCTTTGTCAAGGGCATCCGAGGCTAACCAACAGTGATAAGAGGATCACATCCCCCACTGCTGCTCCAAGGGAATCAGGCTCTAAAGGAAAAACCAGTGCCTTGAAAGGCCTGGTGCACCAGGGCTGAGGCAGAGCTCCCTGCCCACCCCCAGGTGCCCTTGGCACCAAGGGTGGCAGTGCTCAGTTCAGGGTGCACAGCACCCTGGCTTCAGTCCCAAGGGAAGTGGCATCACCCCACACAGGCAGGGACCATCAGCTGCACTTCCCATCTTGGGGCCAGTTAACCTGGGAGAGCCAAGGGGAGGGGAGGCTCCCCCTGGCAAAGGTGCCTTCTGCAGCATCCATGAGATGGGGGAACCTGGGACATGAGGTTAGAAAACAAACCCTAACACAAACAGAGCTGAAGGGACGGTTGGATAAAATTTGAATGTGTTTCAGCAATGGAGGAAGCCCATGACTGAACAAGTGTTTTAACTCCCTGCAGATATGTAATAGCTGTGGAGGGATCCTGGGAGTGCTGAGAAACAGCAGAAAAATAGAAAACTCACCATCCCCTTGATAACAGGAGCCTTGAAGGAAGATGTGCCCCATGTCCCCAAAAGATCTCCCAGTGACTGTAAATTGCTTTGCTGATTTTTTTTCCTGGATGCAGAGTTTGCGAGGCCTTCTCCTGAAAGGGACCCTGTTAGTGCAGCATTCCATGCTGCTGTTTCTCCATCTGCACATCCAGGGCAACTGGGCTGTCACCACAGGAGCACTGGGAAGATGGATTAGTTAATATTTGCTTAGTGCTCTGGAGATAGCACTATATAAGTCTAATTGCATTTTATGCCCTCATGTGATAAGGATGTCATCTTGGATTAGAGGGGATTAGTTGTTAATGCCATTCCTGTACATACCGGTCCCCTCCGGGGCTCTGATTTCTGCTGAGAAGGTTATTCACCCTGCTCTCAAATCAGTGAGGTCCTCCTAGTTATGATCATCATGGAAACCAAAGATTTTTGGTGGATGAAAACAAGACTTGGTGGATACCTGACTGCTGTCAGCCAAGCCTAGGTGTGTGCTCAGTGAATGATGGTGTGCACTCTCTTGCTCTGGCATCCCTAAACCTTTGGCAAGGCCAGGAGAAGGGACTGAGGGTGTCCCCTCCCTCTGCACTGAGTTCCAAACACACCACCAAGTTATTAAGTACAAACGTAAGTTAATGTTTAGCACTTGCCCAAAATACAGTGATTGCCAAAAGCCAAAACAAGTGAGGATACACCACTGGTAGTGACTGCAGGGAAAATGCCACTGAGGGGGCATTCCCACGTCCTAGCAGTGCTGCCCTCCAGGGAGTGCTCCCAGCTGGGGACATGTCCCAGAGGGATGCAAGGGGCCTCTGGCTCCCATGCTGCATGGCAGGAGCTGAGAAATCACAGGGATTTGGCTTTTTGAAGCCGGTTGCAGTGAAGCTTGCATCCCTTCCCCACAGCAACCCTGATGGCTCTCAGGAAAGCCAAGGCCCCCTGTCCTGGTTGCAGAAGTATCACAGATTATTCCAAGATCCCTTTCAAGATTCCCTTTGCAGCACTCCCAGTTGCTCCAAGCATTATTTTGGAGCAGGCTGGATTTCAGCTTCTAGCTCAGAAAGAAAAGGGCTGTCCTGTCTCCACCTCCCACCAGCAAGGGTTTGTCCCAGAGGAAACCCTGGATCTATCACCTATGGCTGACCACCCAGGAATAGCCAAGGGTAGGGCACAGGCTCCTCTCAGCAGCAGAGGTTAAGGGTACCACCTCCTGGCTCCCAGCCCCAGCTGACAGGAGCAGTTTTGGCTTACCAGCATGATGAAGAAGCTCATTGGAAAGGAAAACCTCCAGGGACTTCTGAAAAGCTGCACTAAACTTTCAGAGACACATCCCACCATGGTCCTTTAGCAGGGACCATCTGCAGCCAGGTATAAAACAGGGAGCTGCAGCAAGAAGTGGTGAACAGCAAAAGGAGTGAACAGCAAAAAGAGTGAACAGCATAAGGAGCCCTTTCTGGGCTTCATGGCAAGCACCCATGACAGCTAAGAGGGCACAGCTGAGTGAGGAGGAAGGTGAGGGCCCCACCTCTGGGGAGCCTGAGGGCTCAGGTGAGCACAGTTCAGGCTGATGCTGCTGGGAGCCAAACTGGGTCAGACTGGAGGTGCTTCTCCATCATCAGTGGAATGCAAAAGCAACTGGAGCTTTCTGCTTACCTGGGTTGGCTCTACAGAGCAAATATCCAGCTCCATTTATTTCTTATTGTTGGCCAGAAGAGTTGGTCTTTTGCAAGAGAGGAATAAATTACTACCACTGTCACTCTGGGTGGGTGTTCTCCATCCTCCCAGGGGAAGAGGTGCAGGTGGGGTGCAAAATGTGTGAGGAAAAAAAGGTTAGTTTGGTGTCTGAAACCAGACATGTTCCGTGGAGGACACCCCATGGAGCAGCAGGGGCAGCTGCAAGGCAGAGTGCAGGGGGACATGAGGCTGAAGGTGCCACCAGGGTGCCCTGGCTTGGCACAGCCTGTGCAGAGCCTCAGCAGAGCCATCACCCTGGGAGCCCTGAGCATCGCATTTCTTTGGCTGCCAAGACGAACCTCCCTCCCAGCAGCTACTCCAAATGCAGGGCAGGGAGCCAAGCTGTCAGGGAAGCCAGCAGGATCCCTTAGTAATTTTATTAAACTCAGCATTTTTTGGGAGAACATTTCCATTTCAGTGAGTCAGCAGTCTTGGGAAGTGTCCGTCTGTCGGCAGCGATGAAGCTCGAGGTGGGCACACAGGGAAAGCGTGGGGACACACACCTGACCCAGCATGGACACTGCTCAGGAGGAGACATGCAATGAACCTCCCACTTTCTGGCCAATTCTCCTCCAGTCTGTTCCTTGTCCACCAACAGTGAAGCTTGTCCAAGCTGAGTTTTCAGGTTTAAGTGGACTGACATGCAATAGGTCAAAACAACAGGATTCTATTCCTTCACATGCTTGATCACATCACCCCCTTGCAAAATTAGGCCTGGAAACAAGATGATCATAACTAGGAGGACCTCACTGCTTTGAAAGCAGGATGAATAACCTTCTCAGCAGAAATCAATTTATTACTCTGATTGTTATGTTTTCCTCATCTAAATTTTTCTTGCTAAACCCAAAATGTCTTGCCCTATCCAGAGAAGAGATTAACCCCCCTGTGGAATTGCCTCTTGCATATTTGAGGGCTGCTCTCATGCCTCCCTGAGCCCCTTCTGTTGCCTGTTATCCAGCCCAGGTCAAGCTTGCTGGGAGTCATCATGTCCTTACTAATCTCTGGCCTCTCTCCAACCTGCCCATGTCTTCTTCACCCCAGTGGGAAGCCAGCTTATCCTCCCAGGCCTTCTCTGCAAACCCCCAGTCCCTTCTCCCAGCAAGTCCTCACAAGGATTTACAGCCTGTCGCTCAGCAGGGATGGAGTTGCTCTTGTTGTTGGAGAGATGGAGGAGATAGGGCAGGGGATGCAGGCTTGGGGGTACACAGCAGATTGGAGACTTGCAAAGAGACCAGAAATGTTGTCAGCCCCCACTCCCTGCTCCCTCTCCACCAAGAGGGATTTTTCATCCAGGGAGCTGAACCGGGTCTACCACATCAGCTTGCAGTGCTTGAACCAGGGCTTCACCTGGTTCCCAAAAGGGGATGGCTCTGGGGCGGCTCTGGGGCAGCTCTGGAGGGGCAAGGCAGGGAGTCAAACTGCACTGGAGATTCTCAGGACTAACCAGGACCCTGGAGTGTCTCCTAGGGCAGGGCTTGGTTGGTTTCTCTCCTTCTTTTTTTTTTTTTGTTTTGTTGTGTGTGTTACCAGGGGTGGGCTGGAGTAGGACTGACACCGAGTCTCATCGGGCAGGACTCAGCTGCTCCCCATCCTCTCCCAGCAGGGTTTGCAGGGCTGCAAACTGTAGCAGTTGCAGGTACCTCTTTGCAGGAAAAAGCAGGAAAAAACTGGCAGGGAGTGGAAACAAGTGACAAGCAGATTAGAAACCCAGCTCCTATTTATAGACCGGCAGTCAAGAAACTGCCCCTGTGACAGGGCCATCCGTTTAACCCTTCTGGTGCCAAGCACCAACACCCGGAGATGCTGAGCCCACCCAGCCTGTGCCATGAGAATTTTGGCACAGGGGAAGGAGGATCCTGCACCAGGGCACCCATGGAGGGGGCAGAAGACAGGTCCAGGCACAATGGAGCCTACAGGGGCAATTCCTCAGCAAGGCAGTGAGGAGAGAGGTGGGCTTATGGTTGTTAAGAAGTTTGGTTACCAGGACAAGGAAAGGAATATATCCCAAGTATCCTGCTGCGTGGTATGCAGAGAGAGACAAAAATATTTCCTCTAAGAGGGAGGTAATGAACATGTTTTAGGGGCAGCTCCAGTGTTTGCAGCCTCTTTTGTGTCCCCTGGGCTTTGGTAAGTTTGAATGTAGTGGGGGCCCTGCCTTTGAGGGGCACTGTGTATCCCTTGCCCAGGAGAGGCTGCTGATGCTCACACAGGGCTGCTGCATCCCTCAGGAATGCACTGTGACCCCTGCTCGCTGCTGCTCCTCACCATGGACTCCCAGAGCTCAGACCCTTCACCAGCCCCTGCTGCACTTGCAGTGATTTGTTAAATGGATGCTGAAGCTCCTCTTGGCTGTTACTGTACCTGCTGTCACTTATGGGTGTCTTTATGCCATACACGGTTGTTTTATACACTGCCATGGCAAGACTTTCCAGCTGTTCCCCTGCTTGCTTGTGTCAATAGCTATTTTTACAAGATTGCCTTTCTTTACTTCTTAATTGATCTAAATCCTTTCCCTTAGCTTTCTTGTTAAAGGTGGATTTAAAGAAAAGGACTTCATTATCTCGGACATTTTTGAGTCATTATGAATTTCATCCCTGTCTTCATTAATTACTCATTACCCCTCAGTTCTGGAGGGCTGCTTTGTGCTCGAGGTGTTTGTGAGCAGCTTCCCAGGCACCCTGTAATCCCGCCAGCCCCGTGTTAGCTGGGTCTGGTTTACACTGCCCTCACCATCCCCTCTGCTGCTCCCAAAGCAGCTCCTGCCTTTCCCTGTGCCCAGCACTGCCTCTGCACAGTCCTGTGGCCCGGCTCCCTCAGTGGGGTGCACCCCATGAGCATCATCCTGTGCTTCCTGCCTGCCCCAAGGGACAGGCACCCACTCCCTCTGTCCCTGAGCCGTGCAGAGAGAGTCCCTGGCTCAGGCCAGTACTTCCCAAGACTTGGGCTGCAGTCAGATCCCCAGGGAGAATCTGAAATGTGAGCATCTCCTGTGCTGCACTGGTCCAGGGGCACAATGGCTGCAGTGGGTGTCACTGCCCTCCCATCCTGCTGGCAGAGGAAGGCTGTGCTCAGTCAGGCACTCAGGTGCTGACCCTGCTACTGAACCAGCCTTCTGCAGCCCCTTTTACACGCACATCCTGGCTGTAATCCTGATTGTCCACAAATGGATCTGTGACTAGGGATCACAATCAGGGATGGCCTTTCTCTGGACCTATACAACCACACAACCATCTGAGAGCCCTGGTTCATGGTCTGCCCTCTCCTCCCTGGGTCAGTGTTACATCCATTTCTGCCCTAAGCCTCTTCCCAGCAGGCTCCTTGCCAGGGCTGGACTGCAGCTGCTGGGGTGGGCCCTTTCCATACCTCATGGAAATGTATGAAAAGGCAAAGCAGGAAAAATGTGTTGGGTTGGTGAAAGGAAGAGAGTGGTATGTGATATTTGCTCAGAGAGGGTAAATGAGGGTTGCACAATCAGAAGCAGTGGAATTACTTAAGTTACCACTGATCAACTGAAGGGGGTTAAGCCAAAATATCTTACTCTTTAAGTGGAGAAAATTGAGATAAGACACCTACCTGGTCCAGGAGTGCAACTCTGCTGACATATCCTAAGTCACTTTTTGGCACTTCCCTTATTGGGAGGGAAGGGGTCACAAAATCATCTGAGGGGCAATGCAGAGGAAAGAAGCAGCAGCAGCTCAGACTCTTCAGGACAGAGAAATGAATTGAGAATGGGCTGTAAGTGCTTCCAGCAAGTCTTCACACTTGCCAGGAATCTGCTACCTACCTTTAATGGCTGGCAGTGACTCCAGTCCTCCTCCACAGGGGTGAGCTCAGCAAAACCCTCTAAACCAGGGATTACAGCCATTCCTTGTCCTCCAGCTCAGTCATGTGGCTGAGGACAAGGGACTTCATTGCAAAGGGGATACAAGGCACAGATACTTTCAGGTGGTTCAATAAACAAACTCTCTTCTGTCTCATCCCAAAGAACACATGAAATTCCATAGAATCATTTAGGTTGGAAAAGTCCCCTAATGTCACCAAGCCCAGCTGTTAACCCAGCCCTGACAAGTCCACCATAAAACCATGTCATAAGTTACACATCTACATCTTTTGAATACCTCCACAGATGTGACTCAGCCACTTCCCTGGACAGCCTGTTCAATGCCTTGGACAACCCTTTCCATGAATTTCTTTCCTAATCTAAACCTCTGCTGGTGAAACCTGAGGCCCTTTTCCTATGATTTGTTACTTGGGAGGAGAGAACACCTCTCTACAGCCACTTTCAGCTGGTTGTAGAGACCTGTAAGGTGTCCCTCGAGCCTTTTTCTCCAAACCAAGCACCTCCAGCTTCCTCAGCCACTCCTTTCAGTATTTATGCTCCACACCCTTCCACAGCTCCATTTCAGCACCTCCATGTCCTTCCTGCAGGGAGGGGCCCAAAACCCAGGATTTGAGGTGCAGCCTCACCAGTGCCCAGCAGAGAGGGACAATCACTGCCCAGTCCTGCTGGCCACACTATTCCTGATCCAGGCCAGGTGCCACTGGCCTCCTTGGCCACCTGGGCACAGCTGGCTCATGTTCAGTCACTGTCATCCAGCACCCCTGGGTTCTTCTCTGCTGGACACCTTTCCAGCAACTCTGCCCCAGCCTGAGGCACTGCCTGGGGTTTTGTGATCCAAGGGCTGGATTTGACACTTCACCTTATTGAACCTCATACAATAGTCCTCAGACCATCAATCCAGCCTGCCAGATCCATGTGCAGAGCCTTCCTGCCCAACTTGGCATTGTCTGTAAACTGACCACGGGTGCATTTGATCCCTTCATCCAGATCACTGATAGAGACATGAAACAGCAGTGCCCCCCACACTGAGTTCTCAGGAACACCACTGGTGACCAGCTGCCAATTGGGTTTGACTCCCTTCACCACCTCTCTGGGCCTGGCCATCCAGACAGTTTTAACCAAGCAGAGAGAGCACCTGTCCAAACCATGAGCAGCCAGTGTCTCCAGGAGGTGCTGTGGGAAATGGTGTCAAAGTCCAGGTAGAAAACATCCAAAGCACTCCCCTCCTCCACTCAGTGGGTCACCCTGTCACAAAAGGAGATCAGGTCAGTCAGATAGGACCTGCCTTTCACAAACCAATGTTGGCTGGCTCTGGTTCCCTGACTGTCCTGTGCATGCCTTGTGATGGCACTCAGGAGGATCTGCTTCATGCAGTCATACCTCAGCCTTTCCCTCATCCTTCCTCACTATGTTTCCTGTGCATGCAATAAAGGATGGGGATTCCCCCTCTGGCTGTTAATTGCTTATTGTCTTTTACAGCAGCAGCCACAGCCAGATTAAGTTCTAGCTGGGATTCAGCCCCTCTAATTTTCTCTCTGCATAACCACATGGAAAGTGCTCTGGTGAGAAGCCAGGGTCACTGGGCAAGGATGGACCTTCCCTCCTACTGTTCTGGCACACAGCAGAGTCAAAACAGACCCTGCCACTACAGGGGCAAGATCTGCAGCAGGGAGAGCCAGCACTGCCCCTTGCTCCCAGCCCAGCCCCTGAATCTCAATGCAGAAGGGTCCCTGGGCTGACCTGGGGCTTGCTTCACTACAGGTGTTTAAATGGTGATGAGTTACTATTCCCACAGGAAAACACACAAGTGCTTGAGTGCTCAGGCTGCCCAGACAATTCAAATTCAAGTTCTTTGTCATTTGGTACCAGGCACACAAACCTGTGCAGTTCCCAGCATTCCTTCACTTCCCCAAATGCTTCATCACCCAAATTTCTACAGCCATGTATTTTAAAACTTCTGTAATTCTCTCAACAAGCTTCAGAATACAGGTCTCTTTGAAGCCCTTCCTCCCTGAGTTAAATGACTTTGCACAACCATCAGCTTTCAAACACAACTGAGTCAAATAAGACCAAATCATCTACAAGCACAGGTTGCAATAAGGAGCTGTGTTGGACAGTGAATTACTTTGATGTTTCTCCCCCAAGAAGAAACCCAACCTCCACTTACTCTAGGGCAAACTCAAAAGGTTTTATTTTAATTTTTTTTTTTTAGCAAATTCTATCACGTAAATGTTAACAAAAAACATCTGTACAATTGCCATGATACACTCAAAAGTGAAACAAATAAGATATAAATACAGATATGGATGTAACATGACAAAAGCGGAAAAAATAGAAAAAAAATACATGCGCATGAACACGGTGCCAACAAAGTCATTTCTCATGGCTGGCATTTTTCAGAGCGTTTTTTACTTCCCATTTAAAACATTGTTAGCAACGTCCTGCTGTGTACTACAAAGGTCTATTTTTCTGTCCCTTAATATGTAATATTATGCTTGATAAATAAAGGGGTGGGGAGAAAAGGTTCTGATGACAAAGATGCAAGTTACATTACTTATACAGGTTATTGGTAAGCTAGTAATAAGCAATTAAAAAGACAGTCTTGTATTGTAATCCAGGCAAGCACACATAGTGTACCTTAAGAAAGCCACATGCCTCGGTATTTCTGAACTACATGAGAACTACAGTACGTAGACCTGTGGGGCAGATGGAGCCGGGATTTGCCCATGCCCACGGAGCACTGGTGCAGCCAATGGCAGAAAAAACATCCACATCTGAGATTTCGGCAACTTTGCAGCCAAGAGCTGCTGTCTGCTGAGAGTTTTCTCCCATTCAGATTTTTAAAGCATGGTGGGCAAAGAAAATACACTTTTTTTTTTCTTTTTTTTTTTTCCTTTTTTCCTTTTTTTTAAAGGTACGAAAAATTGAAGCCCTGCATAATGGGCAGCAAGAAAAAAAAAGGCAGCTGCAGTAGGTGGCTACTGCCAGGAGAAGGTGAACACAAGCTTCACCGGAGCAGTGAGGCACTGCAGCATGCAGACCTTCCTCTGCAAGCGTGCGTGGACACTGTGATTTGTAGCCAGAGAGACCTTTATGCTTGCTGAAGAGAAAACAAGATGATTGTACAGCTTGTTGAAGTCAAAACTGGAGATCAGAGAGGTGACATTCAGAGCTAGCCCTTTGAGTACTTCAAAGGAAACACAAAATAAAAACTGGGTCATGTTCAACATACTAAAGAACCCCACTATGTACATTGTCGGCGATGATTTATAAATACCCAAGCAGAATGCTCCTACTGTGGACAGGCAGAACACACCCTAGAGTGCCCCAAGGATGGACAGTCCTCCACTCACGCAGTGAAATCAAGCAGCACATTAACGAGCATCTGCTGACAAAGAGAACTGAATCTGATTCAGGAAGTAAGGCCTGATCCCCCTGCAGCCCCAGGGAAGCACAGGCTGGCCGCAGGCGCCGGCTCAAGGACGAGCTCGGACCCCGACTGCGGAGTCAGGGCCGTACAGTGCGTTCACTCTCAGTGCATACCCACAGGGTTTTATAAAGCATATAAAATCATTTCAGAAGGAATTCGATTCCTGGAGATTTGCTACAGTGTGCCATTCAATGGAAAGGAAAAAAATCAAAACCAACCAACAGCAAATGATGATAGACCAAGCTCCATCACAGCTGGGAGGGACTAACACCACCTGGTCAGCTATGCTGACCTTCTGAACCCCAGAACTGGAACAGAAGATGCTGAGCTGAGATGGGGAGAAAGAGAAGCATAAATACTAAGCAGTTAAGAGCACAATTAAAAAAAAAAAAACAAAACAAAACAAAAAACCAACACCCCCCCCAAAAAACCTAGCCCACTACTAAAAATTCAAACAAGACAGCTTAACTGCTGCCAACAAGTCAACTGAGTATTTCCTCAAAAGGAAAAATAAATTTGTGTTAAAATCAAATTTGAAGCATTCAAAAAAAATAAAAAAGAGCATTCTAACAAGCACACAGAAAGATGTGGAAAAGAAATGGTCCACAGAAAGGCAGACACGAACCATGGAGCAGCCAATCCTCCCCCTTTAGTGAGGATGGCTTTTCTGAGCCTGCAGAAAGACCCTGGGGGAATCCCCCACCCCAGGAAAGCACATAGTTTCTCCTGCTATAGCATTACTGGTTGGGAAAGATGAGGGAATTAGCCCTGCAGCCAGCAAAAGCCTCACACGTGTGTAGCAGAGCAGGTCACCTCCCCTGCTCTCAGGTGAGCAGGGAAAGGGACCAACAAGCTTTGCAGCCCAGTGACACACAGTCCCCACCAGCCCCAATCCCTCCTGAGAAGAGAACTGGGAGAAAAACTGGCACCAAGTGTCAGCTCCCAGCCTAACTCCTCAGGGATGGGGTTGAAACACAGAGGGATAATTGATGGAAGGGGCTTTACCCTCCCCTGCTGCAGTAATGGAGTCTCATGTTCTCAGTGTGCTCCCAAGGTGTCCCTTCAGCTCCCTAAAGGGGAGATGGAGGAAGCTGGAGAGATGCCAGGGCACTGAGAGCAGCCAGGGAACACACATCCATCACCACAGCTGCAGCCATAAGCTGCAAGTCCATCATCCTTTTGCATCACCATGGAAAACCCCAAAACCCCAGCTGGGATCCATGGCAGGTTTGGGGTGGGCATGCCCATCAGCCAGGATCCAGCCCAGGGCCAAACCCAGCACATTAATTAGGAACCTCCTGCATTCCCTGGTTACAGGCAGAGCCAGGGGGAGCTCCCCCTGTGCAGAAAGAAGGGTCTTTGTTCAGGGAAGGGCAGTGCTGTGGGGTATCTCATTGCTGCTGGTTTGCCTCTGCCCTGGTCTGTGTCATCAGGCTGCAAACTCCTCACCCAGAGCACCCTGCTGCCAGCAGTGCCCAGTGAGGGACCCCCACTCTTCTGAAATGCAGAGCACTCCTTTGTGCATGGAGATGGCACAAAGGAGGCTTCTAAGGGCAGTTAACAGCACTGCAGGGTATTCAGGACTGTTCCAGCTGGCTCAGAGGTGCTTCCATGGGGTATTTCTGTTCAGATTCAGACACCCTTTCTGTCCTCTGGGATGAACATTTTGCCCAAAGTGCAAAGGAGCTGTGGGGACAAAGCCATCCAGCATCAGTGGGTCACTCAGAGCAGCAGATCAGCCCTTTGATGCTACAGATTTCAAAGAAAACAGCTGGCACTGCAGTACAGCTGTGCCAGCTCCCACTGCCCACCCACTGACACACTCAGAGCCTAACCCAACCCCACCCACCCAACTCCACTATCCTATCTGCACACACCAGTCCCAGAACTGGGTCTCAGGTTCCCTTTGGGGAGTAACAGGTAACCTGGAGAGTCTTTTGAACATATGAAAGAGCCAAATGGGTTGAGAGGGGAGAAGTATTTACAAAGTCAATGAAAAGAACAAGAGCCCAGCTGTTATGCACAGCACAGCTGGCTGGATAGCAGTTACAGAGAGATCAGCCCATCCGGGGTCTGTCAGAACTATGTACAAAACTCAGATGTTTAAAAAGAACCTACTTTCATTACTCACTTGGTATCTCTCAGTATTAAAGCATCTGAGGCTGGAATCACAGCCATACCTGCAAAGATCTCCCCATGGAGGGCCCTGCAATTCAGGCAAGCTGCAACAGGGAGTACAGAACAGGAACACAAGACTTGAAAGAAGAGAAGGACCCAGCCAGAATGGGTGAGGGGAGAGAGCAGGTAATTAACACAGAGAAACCAAAACTGGGTATGAACTCTACCAACAAGATTTGTTTGACTTTTACATGTGCCCAGGTTCTCGGACTCAGTGTTAGAATGCTAACCTAAACATATTTCTGAGATTTCAGCAGGCTATACAAATATGTTTAAGTATGGCTTTCTGATGTTCACTTTTAATAAAGACTGCGACACAGACCTTGCTTCCTTTACATTCAATACCAGTAAGATTCTACATAAAAGCTTTGAAGGGACTAAAATACTGATTGCAATAAATATCTGCGTGGCCTCCTTAAGCTGATGGAGCGCGCCAGTGAAGAGTAGCAGAAAGGTCTCTGAGAGGCACCGTTGATTGCTTCTAAGTCTACACATATGTCCACAGATCTCCATTAACTGTGCGTTGAAACATCTGAAGAGGAGCTGCTGTTGCTGTTGGTGGTCTGTGCCCTCTTTATATACAAGTTTAGTAGCTTCATCTGAAAGAAAGAAAGAAACATCAGGAGAAGACGCCAGAAAAAAACAGAGGGGAAAAAGCTGACTGCCAATGTAAAAACTCGCATTCCATAGTGAGCTCATTTTGGGGTGAGCTGACACTGGGCACTCTGGAGGAAAAGCAAGAAATCTGACCATATTTCAGAACAGAGACAAGAGGCTATGCCCAGTCCCACTGAAGTTACAGACAGACTTAATGGGATTTAGAAAAGCCTCCTGCATTTCACTTCAGCAGCCATCAGTTCACAGACCTCAATCCTGCAGCCAGGCCAGGTCAAACAGGATTCCCACAGAGGTCAGTAGGGCTGCAGGCACACTGGCAATCCAAGAGCCAAGGGTCTCCCTCCTAGGAAACACCCTGAACTTTCCCTGTTGTATAAAATGTTCTTTTTCAATGACATTATATCTTCACTAATGTGGTACATCTAGTGCAATTGCAGTTGTTATGACTAGATACTTCCCTTGCATGGAGTTGTTTTCTTTTTCCTCCTTGCCACCTAAACTCTAGATCCTGTAATGACTCATGTTAACATTTAACTTTAAACAGGCAGGCAGTCTGCATAAACCCAGAAGAATTACTTACATGTTTATAGTTAGTGATGTGGTGGACTATGTTTGTGGCACCTAGGATACTGGAATAATAAAGCCTCTACAACATTTTACATGGGGATTTCCTAACATCCCAAATATAAACTTCAGCACACATAGCTGTCTCCTTGCAGAGCAATTTGAAGGCACAATTGTAATTTTTTTAGTGACAAGACAGAAATAAAATCCAAGTGTTTTTAGTCTCAGATTGTTTTGGCCTATACCACACTTCCTTACCCATGAAAGAAATTATGACTTCAAAATGACAGAATGCAGTCCTCTGAAGTAAGTAGCTATTTATGTGCACATATTTGTTTCAGAAACAAAACCTGCAGAATTCATCTTAAAATTGTGTAGAAATCTTGGGTATGAAGACTTAAAACAGCAGAAAAAAAAATTTGTGGTGGCTAGTTGAGAGCTCTGAAATGCAATCAAACACCAACACAAAATTCTTGTCCAAAGGACACAGTTGAATTAAGGCCTTCGTTTCACTTGCAGCATCAGGTCAGAATTTGAGTTTTGCAGCTAGTCTTACTCCAGGGTACAAAATCCTTTGAAGGGTCATTTGAGCTTGCTGTTGTCCCAGAATGGAAGGGACACACGTGCCCTGCTGTTAAGAGTGAAGCTTTACTTGCATTTCTACCAGCCCTAATCACAACTTGCTGCTGAGACGACCTGCTCTCCCACCATCCCCATGCACTCCCACCACTCTCTCCATGAGGATGCCTGTGTGGCCACAGAGCAGACTAAAAGCTACTTAATTTGTATTGCAGATCTGGTTTTCAGCCAGAGCAGCCAGCTGAGCCAGCTCACTCCACAATCACCTCTGGATGTAATGCCAAAGGAGGAAGACAAACGTGGCTGGAGAAGGACCTGCTCAGAGGCAGCCTGCAGTTACACAAGAGCAAATGTATCACAAAACCAATCTCCAAACACTATTAAGATTTTCTAAGTGGGATTTCAAATCCTCACAGTGCTGAGCAGGTGCAGTGCTGCTCCTGTGGCATTTGTCAGGGTGAGAGAGGATTTAATAGAGTTCAGGGAACCCGACCCAGAGCTCCAGTGAAGCCACTAGTCTTGCTGCTAGTAATAGCCAGCAGAATGGCTTGCAGTACCAAAACACCAGAGACACATTACTCCTGTACCTTGCTTCCTGTGAGTTGTGCGAGATGAGGTTTCAGTTCTTCTCCAATTACTGAATAAATAGCCACAAGGCAAAATACACTGGCTTTCCTGACACTGCTCTCCGTGTTATCATAACCCTGGAAATGAGAGGAAAAGGTCAGAAGACAAACAGCACTCCCCAACACCCTTCCTGAGCAATACACTACAGAACTGATGTACATTTTACAAATGTGGCTGACCTAAGAGATCAATTAAAAAAACCTCTGCTTAACCTAACAGTCTGCAATCTGAATACTCAAAGAGCAAAAGAATGCAATCACCCTATCTGTTCCTTCTGTTATTACTTATTACTGTCATGTTATAAGTTATTAATATCTAGTTATTTATAGCATTAGATAACAACACATGGTTTCCTAACACAAGCTCAGGACTCCATCAGATACACACATTTCTGTGTCCAGTTCAGATAACCTAGATGAACTATCCTGAACAGTCAGGACTCTGGAGGGCTGCTTACTGATCAAGGAGGAAATACCACAGGAAAGAACATGCACAAAAGACCCCTGTACATGTGCTGATCTCTGGCAGCTTGGGCAGAGCTCAAACTAGCCAGCAGCTCACACTCAGCAGCTATGGACAGCAGTGCCAAGCTCAGGCAGCATCACTCAGCAGCCATCCCACCCCTGAGAAAGGCAGACATCACTCCAGCCTGTGGGATGCCAGCTCCTCTGGATGCAGGGTGACCTCTGCCAGAAAAGCCAGAGGAGGGATGCAGCACAGCTGGGGCTGTCCCAGCTGCAGGGCCCAAGTACAGCCCAAAACAACAGTCTGCAATCCCACAGAGCACTGAACTAGGAAAGCAGGAGACCTTGGTGAGCTCAGAGAAACACTAAGCTATTGAGCATCAAGGTGGAGAAAAGGCTGAGCCTCCTCATCAGGACCAGGACAAGCACCACAGCTCTGCCCTGCCAAGCCCTGCTCTTCCATGGGGTCCCCCTCTGTCCATGGAGAGCCTGCTCCAGGCTGTTGAGCTGCACACTTGTGCCCACACTGCTGCTGACACTCCTTGCCTCCCCAGCACTCTGCCAGGACCCGCAGCTTGGAAGCAAGCACAAAGGTGACTCTCTCCACACACAGTCCTTCAGCCAGCATCCCAAAATACTTCCCAAATGTAAGGAGTAAATTCCTTTGATCACTGAGTTTCTAAGGTAAGGAAATATCTCAAACTCTGCTCTGAAACAAGAACCATTTAAAGTAATTAAAGAACCAATAAAACTGCCTTTTTAAAGGCATGCTGCTCTCAGATTTTTCCAGTGCATCAAAGCTTTACTGTTCGGATTGTTGTCTCCAACAATGATGGCTAAAACCATTTTACAACAAAAGTTTAGATGAATACAGAATTGTCCAATTCCCAGAAGCTGAGATTTAAGAATTGCAAGAGCTGACACTACAAAGTTGGGAAGAATGCCAGGATGCATAAGGGGAATATCAGACTTTGCTCTTGTCCTTCCAACATTTTAAGCTCACAATAAGGAGTCCTCTTTATCCCAGTTCTCCATGGAAGTCTTACCCACCTAAACCCATCTCCCCCTTTCACCCTGCCTGATCTGTTCCTGTCACAGTCTCTCCCCAGTAAACACACATATTTTCTCTCCTCCCTCACTGCTACTTCATGTATTTTCTTCTTGTTTGCAGCCCCATCCCAGCATTGCCAACTGCTTGTGCAGGGGACCAAAAGACAACACTGCTACAGCCAGTGCTCAAAGCTAAATCCACAGTGTACAACTAAGCCTTAGCACTGGCAAAAACACAGCTCCCCACCCAGCCTGAGAGAATTATGAAAGAGGCTGAAAAAAGTCAGCCAGTAGCTTGGTCCTAATTTCAGAGAGAAAAGAGGAAAGGAGCAACCTGCCTGCTGGCATTCAAATTCAAGTGAAAAGCACCATCAAAGCACAGAACAGCTCAGCAGAACTAAAGGGGAATTAAAGGGGACTACAAGATGTACAGAGACAGTGTAAAATGTGGCTAACTTCTATCCTCAAATTTATTACATGGCTGCTACTGGCTTATTTGGGAGTCAGGAAAAGGCATCCAATTGTGGAATATCCACGTAAGAACCTGAGTTTTCCTTTCCTTAGCATTAAAAGGATGAAAAACTCATATGTAAAAATTTTATTTTACCAAAAATAAAGGGCTTAATTTACCAAAATCTGGCCCCATAGGATCCATCATTCTCCCTCCCTTGAGGCAGAGATGTCACAAATTAATGGTGGCTTGTGCTCAGGAGCAGTGACATGGGATTTTGTACCTGTAACAACCCAGGAATGATATCAGGTAGGAGCTGGTGCAAGGATTCCTTGGAAATCCTCTCGATGACTTTTGTTTGCATTTTGATGGCAGCTAAGTTAATTGGATAGTCTGCAGTCTGAATGATGGGGCAGAGCACCTTGATGCACTGCTCGGGGTGGATGGAGCTCGCCAGGGTGGAAGCAGCTTCTTCAGCAGCTCTGACGACCTGAAATGAAAGTAGAGCAAACCCTTATGTTAATGAGGTCACCCTTGACAGCCAACACTGCTGCTGTGTGCTAGGAATAACTGCCAGGAAATGCTTGGGGATGTTCATTAACAGATCTGCAGGAGGCTTTGTTGGGGGGCAAGTGACTCTGAGATCTTCACATCCTCTGTCTCCAGTGACATCTTTGTTCCAGCCAGTGGCAAGAAGTCCTTCCTGCCTGATGTAACTGTGTCAGAGTTGTGGCTAGGTTGAAAAAATGATCTGTCACCCGAGGCAGAAAGGCACTCCCAATCCCAGGAGGAGAGAGAGGATGACATCTCTCCAGCCACTGCCAAAGAACCCAAACCCACCAGCTTAGACTTACACAAAAGGTTTCTCCTTAACCATTATCACAAATGGCTCTGTTGCAGCTTCTGGTGTGCACTCAGTGCTGAGTGGCACATGCCAGGCTGAGGCACCCCTGGCAGCTGTGTCCTGCCCCTCCCCAGCTGAACCACACTGCAGCCAAATCCAGGTCACAGACACAAACGGGCTTTAGGGAGTCCCTGACTCAGCCCAGGTAACCCATCCAGGCAGCACTGGGATCACCATACAAAATGGGAGGAAGAACAAATGGAAATAGCAGCAGCACCCACCCTTTGCAACCAGCCCACACTGTAAAGGAGTCACACAAAGCAAGGATGATGCTAAATTCAACTCTACCCTGAGAGAAAGCAGATTCACAACTTTCACTCTTCCCCAGCAGGTAGGACAGCTAGTTCAAAGAAGAAAGACCCAAATCTGGTCTCTCCTCCCAAGAGAATTTATTAATTTTACATTCTGCAGTAATTGGATAAAAAAGAACAGGATGGGAAGGCAGGTTTTCTTTTTTCAAGTGTCTGTGCTAATTGCCAGGCAACAAAATGAAGCTTCCTCTTGGCTGCCCTCTTCCTGGCCACAAATAACACACTCTTTGCTCCTCATGTTCTTGTTACAACACAAAAGATGGAAGATGCTATTTTCCATCTTCTCTCGCTCCCCTCTTCTCAGGGCTTACTTTAAAGGGAGGGTAAATCCTGAGCAGACAGATGCCCCCATGGGCAGACTTAAATCCAACACCTCAACTTTAAGAAGAAAGAAGCATTTACAAATCCTCATGTTTGGGATCTTCCAGCTAGTCCCAGGCAGTCCCTAACTAAGCCCAGGAACATTATAGCATCCCTCTTTCCTGGTTGTGTGGGAGGCTCAGGTGCCCAGCACCAGTTCTCTACCTCCTCCTAAACTGAACTACCTGGGGCTGTCTGAAGTCAATACTTTGAAACCAGCACCAGGAAATCTGTCCCAGGCAATCTGCAAAACAGCAAATCAATCAAACCACAGGTCTCCTGGCACTTAGACTGAAGCCATGGCTGCTGAATTCGTGTTGTTCTCCTCTCCCACACATCAAACTCAGGGACTCCTATTTGAGTAAGGCAACCTATGGACAGATGCAGCTCTATCAAAGCCTCAAAAGAAAGCGAGCTTTCATTATTTTTAAGCAACTACTGTGGATAATGCATGAACAAGGCATAGCTGGAAGCTTATCTTAGTCTATGGACTACAAAACACAAGGTTTAATTGACTTTTAAGAGAACAGCAATTAATAGTGACCAGAAGGGATCATCTCCACCTACAGAGCCAGCTTCACCCACAGTCACAGCATCATAGCCATGCTGCTAACATTAATCTTCCACTCATGCTGAGAGCTATCTCCCTGAAAGGAATGGCACAAGACACTTGTATTCCCAGGAAACAGCAGAACTCCTCTTGGCTTTTGGCATTCTCTAAGGCAGATCCAACAGTGAATGTGACCTCAGACACTTCAGACAGCACAAATGTTGCATGCAGGCAAGATATGGGCAGGATGGTGAAGTAACCTGAGATTATGAACTTCTTCTGTACCAGTGCCCTATTTACAGAAATAAAGTTGTCCAAGTGCTCCATTTACTTCGAGCCTTTCTCAACATTTAATTATAACATTAAAACATATTCCAAAATGAATGGCACTCCACAATGTGGTCAATATTAAAAAAAAAAATTCTTCCTGAAAGATCTGTGAATGAGCAGCTATCCAGAACAGAATGAACAGAATGCTTGCTTTCCCACTTACAGCAATTTTCCCTCTTCCAGCTATGCCTTTGCTAATTTCTCTTCAATTTCACACATGAGAAGCATGAAAGTTAATATTTTTCCACATAAGTTAGTACTAGCTTAGGAGCCAGCACTGTGTGATTTTGTGGGGAAAGAAGAGAAACATCCAAGTACTTAAGGGAAATCTAATGCCAGGCTTTGATAGCACAGAGTGGAATTGCTGGAGTAGATCAAGCCAGGAGCTCCCAGAAAGTCTCTAAAGGAATCCACTTCCAGGCACTGCAGCTTCGGATGTCTGCTTTCCACAAATGATGGAAAGCATGAACTTAGAGGGCCCTGATACTTTACCATCAATTTAACTACTCACTAGCAAGCCACTAGCTAAAAAACCCCAAATATTACTATTTGAACACAGGGATTTTTTTCTGCAGCAATGTCAAACACAGTTGGAAGGATGTTTTCAGACACTCTCAGAAAGAAAAGCTTACACATATATCACAACACACTAAAAGAAAATTGTAAAAAAAAAAATTAAACCTTATATTCTCTTGGTATCCTACTTGATAAAAAAGCAACAATATCTTAGTATAAACCTATGGCTAGACTCTGATCTCAAACATACTACCATTAAAAAAAGCAGTAGGTGAAAAATTTAATGAATATTCTATCTGGGTTTCAGCTCCATATCCTGTTTGCACACAGTATACTATGTCTATTAAGTTGAAGGTATGAAGCAAGTCCATGAGACAAAAAGCCTATTAACTAATCCCAAGCACAAGGAGCATTAAAATACAGTGATAATTTTTCACAAAATAAGCGAGAGTTCAACAGCAACAAAGGTCACACCTATTTTGCCCATCAAAAGAAGAGTAAGGAAAGTTGTGAAGGTACAGAAATTATTATGGCCCTGACAGTCCTGCTTTCAGCACTGCTGCCCAGTTCTAGCATGGATGTGGCTACATTTAGGCAGGGGCTGGCTATTTCACATCCCTTTCCCCCACAGGAGAGCGCATTACACATATCCAGCATGACAGGAGCTTGTAAATGTGACAACACCAGGGAGACTTCCAAGCCTCCCATAAGCACATCTGGCAGACAATGCCTGCATCTCAGCCACACTTCAGCAAACTCCCTGAGCTGTGATTAACTTTAATAACATGCTCAGGTCTCACTGACATCAACAGGATTCCAGCATGTGCTAACATGCTTGTTTGGATGAGAGCCTCTGCAGGTAACCAGCCCCTGGCTCCCTAAGGAAGCACCAGCAGGTGACAGGGTGTAGGAAGGGGTAGGGCAATACCAGCTGACAGTGAGCCAAAGAGAAAAACTCATCCCTGCTGGCACAGGAAGCCAAATGCCACCATTTTGCAACACAAGTACTAGCCCTGTCCTTTCCTCCTGGCTTTGGCAAAACAAAACACTCAGCCACCCAGAGAGACTCTGCATCCCATGAGGGGCTCTCAGTATTCACCCAACTGGCTCAGAGTTCTGCTCACCTGGCACTGCCAGAGAAATCAGCAGCATTCCCAAACAGAGGGAAGAGCATTATCAGAAGGTACAACCTGCCAGGTCATTTGGCAACAAGAACATGCAATTGTAACAGAGTTTAGCAAAGACATTTTGCCATGAGGCACACCGCTTGTGCCTTGCAAATTGTACATACCTTACAGTATCAAAAAATCAAGTGTCATTTTTAATCAGGGCTTTAACCTGACCAGCAGAGTGAAATAACCATAAAAGGAGTGGGAGAAATGAATAAACAGGATCAAGGAACAGGTCTTCCTCCCAGCTTTGATGGCAAGATCAACAGATACACATTGGGAAGTGACAGGAAAGGCTCATACTAACAGTGACACCACAATAAGCAGTGTCTATGTAATCTACACTTTAAGCCCAAGAAAATGAAAGGGTGCTGTTTGCTACGTGCTCAGACTGGGGACCTTGCTGTCACAAGAGGATTAGAAGTTAGACAAGTTAACCAAAGGGGGAAAAAAAAGCCAACCAAACCCAGGGAAGCAAGGCAGAACCATTCACACGGAAAGGCTTTAAGACAGCTGGAAGGGGGAAGAATATCCACAGGAAGCTTGTATGCTTGCTTCTTGCTAGTGGGTCAGGTAGGGTATCAAGTGAAGCAAGATTTTTGTCTGACCTAATATAATTATTCTTTGGAATCTCAGAGATACAAAATAAAAGTAGAAAAGCCATCAAATGATGACAGCAGCTGGGAGCAGCAGGTTCAAAAGGGTGGCTGTGAAGCAAGATGTGCAAGACTAGAGAGAGCCTGCAGTTCTTTAAAAGCACAGACACTAAGCTGGATGTAAGGTATGTCACAAACATGATTTTACCTCCCAGTAAAAGCTTAGAGCAAACCATGGCTTGAACTGGATAGTTTGACATCGTTCAACACAGGGCAGGTAGCCCTGGAATGCAGATCTAAGAGATAGCTCTTGGCCTTAAAGCAGCAGGTTTTTCTCCTTTCTAAAGGCTTACCTTATGCTCTACACACTGGAGACTAGATTCAGCCTGACTTTTGCTGGCATAACGTAGGCTCTGTGTGCTGGAGGGCTCCTTGAAAGACATCTGTGATGCATTAAGACCTTTCTAGTGAGTGTCACAAAAGAGAAGTTTTTATACTTCCACCCAGCTTGCTTTAGGGAAGGAGCCATATTCACATGCACAAAGCCAGTGAGGTGTAGCACACAGAGAGCTGTTCATCTCCAGCAATGTCTTCCTTAATGCTACCAAGGAGTAAACTTCTTGTTAGGCAGTAACAGGTCAGGCAGTCCCAGGAATATGCACGGGAATTGCTTCCTAATTTCAGTGTGAGGGGATATGCTGACGTGCAGCATTAGTGCGATCAAGACAGTGAACTGTCACAGGGCCTTGTCTTCAAACAGAAAAGCACACTGGAATCATCAAAGTTCTACAAAATTTGCTGGACAAACTTTGGATGACAATTCCCACTGGTTTACCTGGTTCACATCACACTGCAGCCACAGGATCCTATTCATTTAAGACAACCAGAGCTCAGACTCCATCTCTTCCACTCAATTTCTTCTGCTCAGCTACTATACTTCATGCATTAACATGTTGCTTGCTGCCTGACAGCTGCAGCAACCAGCTTATGAATTTTCATAGTTTCATTTCTGCTTTGAAGAGACACAAAGTACTGGAAAATAAGTAAAGGAAAATGTCCTGACTCCCCTAAGGCATGCCAGGCTCATAGGCTACACAGGGCATCAGTGTAACATGTAGGGATCTCAGCAAAGCAGCACCTGTGACACCTGATGAGAGCTTCCCACAGGAGCTTAAGCTCCTTTTGGAAGTACTTTGGGAGTACTTTGCCATGACTGCTAGTTCCAGTGTCTCTGCAGAAGGTTGTAGAGGATGAGGCAGTGCAGGCAAAGCTTCACTGAAAGTTTAGAGGCTTAGTACACCACTGTGAAACATGCAGAGCACAGAGAAGTTTATTAAGCAGAAGAACAAGGTTTTGCTTTCAGGCTTACGAGGCATGTGGCTGTGCTTTTGAGCCAATTTTTGCCATGTAGAGGTGGTTACCTAAAGCCTGTATAATCTGAGCTGGAGGGAAAGGAGGTTTACCAGTACTTAGTCAGGCAAACTCCCATCCCTGAAGGCTTTACAGTCTAATTCAGACAGGAACAAACAATTATGGACTTGGTTTCAAAGCAGGAAGTGGACTCAGCAATGGGGAGTGCTAAGCAGATGAAAAAGCAGTGTGATTTTTATAAGGATTCAGAGATGAAATAGATTAGACTGCTTCTCCTGGGCACTAAACATTTGAAATGTATTGGGAAACTGAAAAAGCACATAAACACGTATTATGAAACATCAGTGACTGCCCAACTGCAGCACTTGGTAGCTTCCAGCATAGACTAGGTAACAATTAAACTTCAGAACTTGATCATTTAGTGCTTTTCGTTTTGCAGAAACCCACACAGATCATACCATCATCAGAGGACAGTTACAATATATAAATATCAGAGGCCAATCTAAAAGCACCTCAGAAAGATAATAAAAATTATCGACAGGTAATGGGGTAGCTGATTTCTTCTTCTCTCCCTCTTTCAGAGGGTTACAACAAAGAATGTACAATAATGTACAATAAGCATCCCAATTATGCTTATGGACTTTCTATATCATAAAATACAGAAATTAGGTATCTAAGATATGCCACAGGATCCTTTCCTTACACATAGAAAACAGACATCAGTTAAGTCTATAGGAAGCAGGGAATTAGTTATCCTATGATTTCTAACTCCGCTGCTGATTTCCAAAATACTAAACTATTTCTGTTTAAAAATACTCAATAATAAGAAATTATCCTCATTTTGCTGGCATGAATCTGAAGCAATGTCATTATCAGTGGTATGGGGTCAGCAAGCAGCATCACTCCTTAGTTATGGGTGAGTAACTACACTGGAACAAACGAGTTAATATTAACTAATTGGCAACAGAAAGATGGTTCTCTTCCAAATAACTACAAACAAAGATTGATAAAAATCAACAAGATTTAATATCATCTACAACTTCAATTACGTTCTAATGCTCCTAAAATAAGTGAAAGGCATTTACATGCCAACCCTCCTAAATGTTTCCAGTTGTGACTGAAGCAGGCTTGACTCTTCACATCACCCCATTAAATCATCAGCATTGAACAGACTGTTGTACTACAAACAGTATAAAAACAGGACAAAGTTAAAAAATGCAAACTAAACATGAATCCCAACTGAGAGCCTTCTAGTCTGTAGCCTAGGGTTACATTAATTTTGACCTGCTATTGAGGTCTGTGCTTTGCCAATCTCCTGCATTTGTACTCACAACGAGGTGTGACTCAGCTCCAACTCCATGTACCAACTTTTCCTCTCCCATATCCCTGGGGGGAAATGTGGTGCTCTCAGCTGTGCTGCTCTGCTGATCCCCGACCTTGCCTTCAGCAAGAAGGCAGATGATTTTTAGACATGGCAAAGACCCAACTGTCTAAAGACTTCTGCTTGGCCTTGGAAAAACAGCCAATTATCCAGGCATCCCAAAATATCCAACTAGGCTAACACTGCTTTGATACTTCCAACTATGTAATATGGAATAAAGTCACAGGCCTTTTCTTGTTTAAAAAAGAAAAGAAACTTTAACTAGATATCAGCACTCAGCTGGGGGAGGTGGTGATGTTTGCTGGTTAGTGAATATATTGGTTTTGACATTTGATGTCTCCTGGTGATGCTGAACAACAGCAATATTGGAATTTGTGTAGACAAACAAACCTTCCTGATTTCCAAAGAACTGCCTCTTACTATGACTTCTTGGAGACAGTACCCAACCTTAACACTTCTGCTCCTCTTCAAATTCCCTTTGCTTGGTCACTTTAGATTGAGTCTCTGTGGGTCACATATAATTGAAAATGTGAGCAGTAGCTGGGAGCAATTAGTAGTCCCTGTGCTGAAGGGGAAATTCAGGTAAAAAAGACTTAAACAGATATAGCTTGCTCAAAACAGACATTTTCTCCTAACTTACACAGCCTGTTGGACACCAAATTATCAAATCATAACCAAGGATCACTTCTGTCTTCTGCTACAAGGCAGAAGCAGCCCAGAAACATAAGAAACTGGAGTGACATCTTATCAGGACATCACTGACACAATGATTAACCCTTTCCCAATTAAATTATATACCAGCTTTTCTTGAAATAGTTCTTACAGTCTAGAGAAGATTTGATTTTATGCAGTGTAAGAATAGTGCAACCACTCCCTTTAATATTGCTCTGATATAGTAAGAAAGAAAGCTGTGGAACAGACTGCTCAGGAACTTCCTTTCCCTCTTCAGCTATCCTTTCAAAGTGCCTTTCACTCCCAAACTGGTGAATCCTCATTTAATCTCCTGCTCAGTGGGATCCAGTCAAAGGGCAGCTCCTCCTGCCCTCCTGGAGAGAGCAGTGCAGCAAAGTCAGCAGTGGGAGCAAGCTGGAGGGCCACCAAGGGAAGGGAATTTGTGACTCCTGGCTCTAGGCTATGAGTTTGACCAACTGAGCCATGCCCAAATGATCTCTCAGTTAATTTTTCACTGACTTAACTGAATCAGCAAGTCCCAACTACAGGTAAAACTACTTTTGAGCATATTCCCAGGTATATATTTAGCCTAGCTCATGTGGACACTCAAGTGCAGGTACCTTTCTTAACTTCAGGAATGCTGATATCCTCAAACTACTGACAGGCAGATGATACTTTCCTGGGCTGCATCATGGTTCTGAGAGCCTCATTTACACAGGGATCAGAAAATACTCATATACAGAAAGAAAAATCCAGAACCAATGTCCCCACTTAATACAGCTGTGCATACACAATGGCTGGCAAAACAGGAATATACCTGCAGTGTCCTGCTGTGACAGCTGCCACCCAAAGGTCCCACTGCAGCAGCTGATGTCTCATTATGAAGCTGCTTGGAAAACCATGTCAAATCAAAGCCACACTATGTGCAGCACAGCAGCTACTTGCTGAGCAGAGCACAGCTCAATTATTCTATAAAGAAGTGCCAGAACTCCCACCTCTCATTCCTGGTTTGAGTTTATCTTTCCCTGCTTTTCCCTAGGAGGCACCTCATGCAAATCCTGAAGAACCCTTCCACACCACAAGAATACAGGGGCATAAAGCATGGTGCTTTCAACTCAGTCTTGATTTCTCTAAAACCCACCAGTCCCACAAGGACAGTGAATTCTGAGGGACATTAAAAACAATGCCAGGGACAATCTGGAAAAGGTCCTGCTAGAAATGTTAGCTCTGGAGGATTCTCAGACAAAAAATACAAAGGGCACTGAGTCAAGGTGAGCTGAGAAGCATGCAAGCAGGAAAACTTGCCAATAAAAGGCACTCCTTCAGAACATAATGTTTTGTTTGACTGCTTTATCAGAATATCAATTTACAACTGCTTCTCACTACTCTGAACTGAAAAAGACAGGGGTGCAAAGGCTCTAAATCAAGAAGAGGAAGGTAGGTAGAGTAGAGTGGGCCTCATTCACTAAAGCATTAAACATATTCTACTTCTGTATTTTAGAGAAATCCAGACTGTTATTTTCTTTCCCTGAGGGTGTTTTTTGTTTGGCTGTTTTGATTTTCAAACAGTACAATTTCTGCTACCCATGGTTAAAATAATCTCTGTCATGCACCCAATGCTCTGGAGCAGTCTGGTCTATTTTAATAATCTTTTCATGGCCAAATATCTTCAGAGATGCCTAAAACTGCTAACTTAGAATGATCCTGCTGTAGAGAAGAATAAATGCCTTAGATTTCAAACCAAGGGCTTTGGTAACAAAACCATCACAGACTGCTAGGGAAGTTCTGGTAGCACTTTCCAGAAGGTTTAGTTCAAATTTCCAACATGAGGTAGATTAAAAGATCCAACTTGGAAATCAATCTACAAAGACTAACCTTAAATGTAATTTGAATTGATCTACTTAAAATGTTATCGTGTCCCTTTATTCTTGCTTTATTTCAGAATACTTTCAGTTTTGTATATGAGTTCTCTCACAGAAAGGAAAATGCAATTCACCCTTCCCTTTGCTTCTTCCTCTGCCACTGCAGCATGGCCTCTGTCCATTTTCTCCTGTTACTCACCAGTTCCCAATTTTCCAGCACAGCCCAATTTCACCATTCAGTTTTCACACACAATTCTGCTTGAACACAGCCTTTGTGTTCTTGAGTACGTTTTGTATTCTTACCTGTACACACAGAGGCAGCACAGTGCCCCCAGCATGCTCTAAAAAGTAATTAAACATGCACTTTTTCCCCTACAGTTCTCAACCTGTCCCAGAATAAGCACGGAAATTACAAACAGTGGCCTACCACTCCAGACAGCTCCAAGTCTATATAACAGCTCTGACAGTCTCCACTTTTTTCCTCACTGTTTCAGCATGTAAAAATCCTGTCTCTTCATACTTGGAGACTTAATACTGATTTGTTCCACTGTCAAGATGATTCAACATGTTTGCCTGTTAAGCCTCCCAGGTCCTACCTTTCTTCAGCAGGTCCATGTTGCTTTTCCAGCAGCTGAAAGGTTCACTCACCTCCTTGTGGGAATCCTTATGTGCTTCCAGCGTTTTCATGATAGTCAACTCCGCGTAGTTCTTGAACCGCGCCGGCTGGTTCCGCAGGATTTCCCTCAGGACACGCAGTGCCAGGGCTCTGATTGAATGCTGTGTCAGGAAAACCAGACATTAGAAAAAGATTAGAAAGAGTCACTTCTCAAAATTGTAGTCTGAAGTGAATTCTGATGGCTCATCAGAAGTTTGCATGGCTCCCTACGCCACCAGCTCCAGTGGAGCGAGCAGTGGAATCAATGTAACAAAATTCAGAATTGGGCTCCTTGCCTGCTCTTGCACAAAATGCCACATAAAATGACTGTTCTCACATATACAAGAATCAGAATTACTACTTTCCTAAATTCCATTTTCTTTTGGCGATGAAGTACAAATTTGTACTCACAGGAGGACATCTACATTACACGATCATGTATGTTTTGCCTTTCCTCCTTTGCTCAGCTTGGCAGATAACAAACGGGGCTCCATCCATGCCACAAAGCTGTTTTTCATGTACTAAAGAAGTGGAACTGACTTGTCCTGTAACTCCTATGGAAATTACTTTCAAGGACTTAAGTTACTGTAGTCAACACTGACCTGTGTCTTCATCCTTCCTATCAAAAGATCATGAGCAGAGGGGATTTATAACATCTGTTTCAATTTCATAATTTACATTAAATTTTTGACCTGTGGCCACTCCAAATAGATGTCATTATTTCAGCAGAGTTCAGCATACTTTACTTCATCCTCTTCAGCCTTTAAAACATGTGCTTTGCTATTCATCTGCAAAATTCCTACAGTAGCACAATTCATGTGTAGTTAAGACAAAGTCACCAGACCTTCTGATACTTGTGTGATGGTGCTATCATTAAACATGTAGAACTACAGCAGTTAATGCTTAAACTAAGAACAATGACTGAGAAAATGTCAGCAACCTATCCTGCTTCAGAATTAACAATTCTGAGAGCATGATATATATTTTACAAGGAGTGTAAGAAATACAACAGATTTTTGAATCAGATTAAACAAAAAAAAGAACCGTGAGTGCTTTGAAGCCTTAATATTGTAATGTTCAGATGGAGCATGGCTCTGATGTGAAGGTGCAGTGGGGTGTTGAGCCTTTATCAAATATCATTGTGCTGCAAGCTGAACAAATACCTCCAAATGGAAAAAAAGCCTAGGCTGTACATTACCACTTTGATCAACTACCAGACATAAAACTGTGATAATAACACTGGTTTTTTTTTAACATTTCAAAACAAGATCCCCTATAAAAGCAGCTTGTTCTTCATGGCATTTTTACAAGAGACAGAGACTCATCCCATGAGATCTAATACCCTGGGTCTTTAAACAACCCAGAGGAAAAAATTAATTTATTCTAGAATGCCTTTATTCTGCTTGCTGGGTATGGGTATAATATAGCTAAGAGCTTGTAGCTTTATCCTAACTCAGAAGAGAGTAACAGAAGTCTTGACAGTTTTTTACTAGACTAGAACTTCTTTTCTGTTTCTAGTTAAATTTACTATCTATTTATTAGTAACACTCTGGAGGGAGGGGGAAAAACTGGGACATTTAGAGTAACTTAAAACTCATCACTGAACAGAGTGAAAACTAAAGTAAGAGTTGTCAAACTTCAAAAGAAAAAATGAGCAGTGCAGTATCACTGATGAGTGGCAGGTTTCATTTAAACTTGTGTGTAGGAATTATTACCCAAGATGAAGCAATGGACAGGAGATTTAAGACAAAATCTACATCTCACATCTTTGTCTCCAAGCGTTTCCAGCAGCAAGAGCAAAATGGTTTTGAAATGCTCTTCCCAAACTCCAAGATTATCTTCCCTTGTGATCTTCAGCAGTTCCAGGAGAGCTCCTTTCCGCTCCTCCACCCGTTCGTTGTGGTTGGAGAGCTCTTTCAGAAGATCAGCCACCAAATCCGAATGGTCAATGGGTACTTCTAGGACAAATGGCAGCAAATCATTTGGAGAAATGGGGAAAAGATCAAAGGTGCCAAGACTGCTCACCCTCTATGGAATAAGGTTCATGTAGCAAGGGGTCCCCAAAAATGCATCAACGTCCAGGTGGTCTCAGTCAAGCAGGCAACAGAATCAGACTAGGCCATAATTTAACCTGAGTTCATAGCACGGCTCATGCATCTGCACGTGGCTTCTAATGAACCAGGAAGAGATGACAATTGGATTTCTTCCAGTTCCAACAATTACTTCTACAAGATGAGAACTGCCGTGGTTTTTCCCAGACATACACACCCAAAACCAATGGTCACATGTATGACCTTTAGATACAAGTACAGTGACTCATCAGTGTACTGCAAAAGAATAAAGCTGATGTGTAGCTGCACTTAAATGAAATCAAATACTCAATAACAACAAGCTGTTGAGTGAGGCATTTCAGCCATGAAAAGGGGAAGGTTCCAAAGCAGTGTCCCTACAGATGCATGTGGATGCTAAAGGGAGTAGTTTACAGGAAACCCCAGGCAAACAAGAATCAAAACCGCAATATAACATTTCTTCTCAGTATCCATAGACGAGATTCTGCTGGGACATGAGAACAAAGGGTATTTCATACCAAGCCTCAGCTCAGTTGCAATGTAATACACAACACATGCACAGGCAGGCACGTATCTGAGGGCACCAGCCATACACCAGTACACCAGAGAGGCAGTGAGCTGCCTGCAGGGTTACGAGGTGAGCGGATACAAACCATCCCGGAGCTGATCCATGTCGTCATCAAACACTGCTTCCTTCAGGGCAGTCTTGTCGTAAGTGTTAATGGTGTCAGCGTAAGGATAGGGGTTGTACTCCCGAGCACGGGGCCCTGAGAAGGCGCGGGGAGGCTGCGTGTTCAGGAGGGAGGTTTTGTTATCCAGAGCCATCCTGCCGCCTTCCACCATGTCACCGCTTCCGCGGACATCGCCACTGGGGAGAGCAAGGCCACCATCCCGAGACACCTAGGGGAATTGAACAGAGGGAAAAAGGTATGTTCAAAATTCTATGGAAACCGTAGCATTTTTGGAGTTCACCCACCAACAGGAAAAAGCCCAGATTTACTTGTATTATTTATACATATTACTTACCTAAAACTTTGATTACTACCTCTTTCTTTCACACTACTACACCTGCCCAAAAATATCTCATAATCATAGTTTCTGTAACCACTCTTGCAGCATAAGATACTGTATGAGCTGTGCACTTGGAGTGATCACAGGTCCTAACATTTCCCATTACAGAACTGACTACACACACTCCAGGCAAAAGCCATCACTGAGCCATGCTGAGCCTGAGGAACACCAGCACTGTTTCCATCCTTCATGGCACAGAAGCCCAGTGAGCACATTCCACAGGAGGCCAGAGTTCAAAGGGAGCCAAGGGAAAGTCAGTGAAACCCCATAATTAAGGTATAAGAAATTAACAACCAATAAGCAGAAGATGCCTGTAGCAGGAATAACTGGATTTTGTACACTAACAATCCACAGACAGGTTTGATCACAACATTTTAAAATTTCATCTATTGGGGGACAATAAACAACAGAACACTTACAATGTCACAATCCTTCTTTCCATCACGTTTGATTGGCTCATTCAGGTCCTCTTGACTACGGAAACTAAATTTCTCAATCGCTTCTGTGACTCCACGAAGAGAGCTGTAGATTTCATCAGAGTTTAGGTTCTCCGTGTCATAATCCAGCATACTAAAGACCAAACGTATATGAAATGTTACAAATGAAACTGGAATCCGCTTCTGACTGTCAACAAAAACAAGCTGGAGACATATGGTTTGGAGTGCCCTTTCTAACAGTGACTTGTAACACAACATGGATGGAATCAAAGCAGAGTTCAGGTCTGAGCTTCCCCTCAAATGGGGCTAAAACAAGGAGAACACATTGCTGTAAGTGAAGGGAAAACAGGTCCACTGTTTCTTACATTCAGTAAATGTGCTACCTTCTGTAAAACAAAAAACCCTATTCCCAGTGTGGCAGTGGTGTAATTTAAAAAGGAAAATACTATCAATCACTGTAAGAACTCAAAATGGTTGTGACAGCTGGTGGAAATGAAATCAGTGAAATTTAAGTTTAACAATATATGAAACTATGACAGATTTAAATGGAAAGGAAAACATAACTTGACATAAACCTTAGTCTAACATGGCCCATTTTAATTTATGAAGTAGTAAAACCTAACTCACTTGCACAGTGCCTTGATAAAAACAGCATTTCAGTATTTGGCCTAAGTTTGGGAATTCTCTCACTCAAACCTGACACTTTCTCGCAGTTTATCAGTTACTCAGAAATTTCTGAGCCAAAAGTTTTGGGATTCCTTGAGGAGTTATCCAAAATTAGGTCTCATGATAAATGCCTTGCATGCAAGGGCAGATGATATTAAAAGATCTGGCAAAAGAGAAGTTTCCTACAATCTTTGAGAAAATAAAAAAGCATTATTGGCAGGGCTTTGCTCTATCTAGGAGAAGTTGAGTTTGCATGACAATCGCTAAATTAATAGATCCAGTAAGAGAGAACAATTTCTGGCGTAGTCTCAGATCTCAGTAGAGCCAGAAGCAAATAGACTGAATCAGACATTTACATCAAGTTGTTTGTCAATAAATGCAAGAAGTGGCTCCCTACAGTGGTGAATTACTATTTCATAACATTTTGGGAAGAATGACAGGATGAGCTTGGAGGCAGATGGCTGAACTGAGCTGTGTTCCTTTTCCACAAAAGAAAGATTCCCTATGAGGTGGGTGGGGAAAAACCCAAACAAACAAACAAGAAAATCCCTTCTGAATTCTGCGTACACAGCTGTTATTTTCAATGGAACCAAAAGCAGGATATTTAATATCTATTAAATATCTAGAACCACAGCTTTTTTTCTGGAAGAAACTTGGGACTTCAGACAGAGGATAAGATGGGATTCCCAATTCCTTTGGGATTAACACACTGAAAATAGCCATAATCCCTGGCTCCCAAGCAACGTGTTCGCACTACACTTACACAAGCATCAGCACCATGTATTTTGGCAAAGAAACCAAAGAACAATTCCCCAAACAGTGTCTGGCAGATCAGGGAGAATGAGCAATCATTTAACAGACCAAGATCAGGAAACAAAAGCTGTTCATAAACCTACAGAAGTTAAAGTATTTAAGGCTTTTCAGACAGCTGAACAACAGTAATGCACTGTGATGGCTTTCCAGACAGAAGGCAAGGCAGTTTTTAGGTTCTTTAGAAGTACCAGTAGGGAATAGGAAAATCTTTGTTTCATACAACCTCAAAAATATACGTTTTGAGCTCAAGCACGTTTAATTCACAGCTATTAAAGGACTTTTCATACAACTTTGAAGTGGGCAATGAAACCACCATTTGAAAAGGTATGACTGTACCTGTGTTCTCACACCAAGAGATGATGTGACTTACCAAAGGTCACACAATTAAATCCATGGCAGAAAACCCAAGAAATAATCACAAATATAATACTGACAATAAATCTGCTGAAGTCATCACTTCTTTCCTCAGGGATGAATTCTGCCCTACACTGTTACCAGAGAACAATGAGAATACAGACTCTTCAGTGCTAAGGGACTAAGGTAATTTCTCAGAGCCACCAATCTGATGCATCTGTCAAAGCACAAACCCACATTTTAATAAAGATCTAAAGAATCCAGTGATTTCATATATCAGAAGTAAGCCTGTGTAGGAGGTCACATTATGGCTGTGCTCTACATGAATGAAAATTCTACAATGTGAACACACGTCTCTACTGACAGTATGTGCACTGGAATACTTCACAGACAACACAATGGGGGGAATAAAAATAAAATGGAACTACACTCACCTTTCAGGAAAAAAAAGGCACAAAAGGGAAAAAAAATTATGACCCATGCAGAAAACTAGAGGAAAGGCACAGGATGAATAAGAAGTGAGTAGAGATGAGCAGCGTTTAGGGATGTCACAACATTATTTTCCATCTGCTGCACAAAACCAATGCAGCTGTCTGTAAGCTTATAAAGATACAATTTGGTAGTTTTCCAGTCTGGCATGAAATACATTTTACTTCCATAAATTGTTATTCAGTTTCCAATCCAAACTATGTGTAAGTAGTCCACAGTTTAGTGTCTTCAAGCAGTACACAGTAACTCATGTCCTTGCACTTTCAGGCTCTGGGCTGGAATATATGTTGCATTATTCCAAACCTTATTATCTGGTGTCAGATAAAGAAGACAGAAAAAACACTCTCAACTAGTTTTATTCCAAAAATTAATATGGATCCCCTCCATTGATATCTCCACAGTGTCCTAGCAGAGTCAGAACATTAATTTAAAGTTTTTAATTCTGCAGGTATTCACAGAGGTACCTACTACTGCATTCTATTTTCTCACTCAGATGTCACAGGTTCTCAAACTTTAAGCCCTTAAAGAAAAATTTCTTTGCTTTTCTTTCAATAGTTTTTCATTAGGACCTTTTGCTTTAAGGAAAGACTATATAGTCCTTCCTCAGGTAACAGACATATCTAAGTCAGGAGAAACCACATTTACAGATGGGTGTGTTGTCAGGGTTTAAACATTAAAAAATCCAAGTAATTTAACAGAGATCTGACAAATTAAATTTGTATTCAGGTTGGGTTTTTTTTTTTTTAAACTAGCATACAGCTTTAGTCCACTTTATTGATCCAAGATGCAGACTGGAACAACATGTGAGGGCACAGGAGGAGGAACAGATGTTGAAATTGAAACTGATATACTCAAAATCTTGTGGTAAGGACAATTTTAATTTCAATACTACAAATTTCCAAGATGTTTCACAATCACAATACACAAGCAAAGCTCTATGTGAAGTCACTCCTGAGCTGTATGTGTCCATCTGGAGATCCTCTACTGCACATGCACGGTGCAGCCAAATTGAAAGATCCTGCCCCTGGTATTGTAACGCAACCAGTGCCTGCCAAAGTGCTCAGCAACTGTGTTCTGCATTGGAAACTGACTGTGAAGCATATTCCCTGCCATCTTCTGGAATGGGTGAAAGAGTCTGGAAAAATCCACTTTTTTTTATCCCCACTTGCAAGCTGCATCTTCCCCAAGCAGCGAGCAAGTGGTTGCTCATCACCCCTACTCTCTGAAAGGTATCATCATCATCATCTCTGTTCCTCTTCCAACCAAAGCCTCTGCAAATCCCACATTTGAACAAATCCTGTGGTGTGAAAGGTAAATAATACTGTGACACCTCAGACAAGTTGGTTTAACAGGTAGCTTGTTACCTGGGAGAGTAAGAGCGTCTGAAAGTCTTGTGGGAAGGAGCAGTGGGGATGGAGTTAGGCTGAGAAAGGGGAGGGGGGTGCTTCGACAGCCCATCTGCACTCCAACCCCAGAGCCGACTGCCGTGACCAGAGGAGAAACAAAAGAGAGAAAAAACAGAGAAAGGAGAGGGAGGAAAAAAAAAAGAAACTATAATCTGAGTGGCTTAGTGCTGTCATGCTGCCTTGGAGAGAGAAAAAAATTAATAGAAACAAAATTAAACAAGAATACTCCATTGCGCCTCACAAGTCTTTGTTTTGGTCTTTATTATTCATTCCTATTTTTATTCCTAACATAATATGATTCACAAAAAATCCAGTCCCTGCTTGTACTAACCAGTAGATTTCACAAATGGATATAGCCTCTATAAACAACTCCATTTATAATGTTCTACGCAAGCAATCCCTGGCCACACGTGTATTCAAACTCTAAGCAGGTGTTTCTAAGCAACAGGATTTCCCTGGAAGAAAGAAAAATTGGATTTTATTTATTTTTTTATTAGACACCTGAAGGTACCTTGTAAAGTTTGTCTCCTGGTGCCTCTATAAAAGCCTGCAGTCAGGCCCTACATAATCAGAAAACCTTTGCAGGGCTTAAGATCTGATCCTGTTTCACCAGATTCAAACTGAAGAGTTGAAGCCAAATATGCAGCAAGTGAAAAGTCAGTCTGGAGTGTCAATGTATCATAGGGACCTGGCCCAGGTCTCAGCAGACAAAGCTGGAAAGACTGGGTGAAAGCAGCCTCTGAGTTAATTCAGATTGCTCCTTAAACTTTCACAGGCCCCTTTAAGTTACTGCATGACCCTGTGCCTTTGGGTCAAACATCCATTCCTGTGTCAATTTGCCAAACCTCTTGCCTTTGTCCTTTTCCTATTACGGTACATGGATTTTCAAAATCACCTTCCAGTGAGAACAGATGCTTCAGCTGGTGGAGTATTCACAATACTACTTTGTTTCTATTACATTTCAGCACATTGTCTTGGATATTGTATTTGAACATATGCAAGTGAAAGATACTTTCACGTGAGAAGTGACAAACAAGTCAAAATTGCTCCAGTGCAAACAGCAGCAAAGCCAGTTAAAAAACTCCTCTGAAGAGCAGTGTCAAGAATTTCACTCATTAACCAGCAATCAAATCCCACAGCTATTACATGCCAGTATTATCAAGGAAATACTCCAGACTTCCAGACTGCTTATCAGAAGTTTCACAGCTCAGGTCTCACCTACCTGAACACAGGCCACCAAACAATGCAGGCTTGTTCTTATTGCATAAAGTGAGTGGCTTATTTTAATTCTGTTTCCATGTCTTTGTTTGCTCAACTTAATACTGAAAGTGTCAATCAAATTTTGTTTTTAATGGTATCTTTTATTATCAGCAAATAGCAAATATGTAAACTTACATAGCCAGATAAAATTGTAGCCTTTTATTCTGATGCATTTCCTCTAAAGATCTTTGAAAGACTAAATTGTTTTCTTTAATTTTGGGTGATCTTTGTTTACTTGTTTTCAATAAACAAAACTTGGCAGAAACTCATTCCAAATGTATTCATTCAATTACTCCTACAAAATTCTAATATGTGATGTTCCCAACCTGAATGTAAAATTTAAATTTGCAGAAGTCAATTTACCATTCAGAACAGTATTCTAACACCAAAGGACTTCACAACCTAGTGTTTGCCACTTCGTGCTAAACATCATTTATTAAATCTCAGAAGATTTCCCTGTCCTACACAAACCCAAGCCATTAATCTGTGCTTTGCCTAGGAAACATTCTTCTCTTTCAGTCTGAAGTCTGGTGGTTTTTTCCTATTATTTTCAGTCTTCCCAAATGCCCTTCCCTGTTTTCTTTTTCAGAAAGCACATCTCTCTTCCATAACTCCTCTCACCAAAAACTAACACTGTTAATGAAAAAAAAAAGCAGATACAAATGCAGAAGTAACTCACAGATGTAGTGGATATGTTATAGTGACCATGAAGCAGAACTGGAAGGAGTAAATGAAGACAGGAGAAAGGACTCTGTCCAAGACCCTGAAAGCATGCAACCCTCCTGAAGACTTTAGGGGATACTTAAGCAGATGTTATCATCTGGATAGGCAAATCAGCTGTTTGCAGAGTCCACTTCAGCCAAAACATTCAAAATCTATCCCTAGAGCCCAAATACATGTACACATAAATACACAAACACACAACTCCCAAAAAATCAGTCACCTGGAACACACAGATAGATAATACAGTAAATCTGTATCAAGGAAATCTTGCTGACTAATGTTGAGGGTGTTGCCCTCAAACCATCAGTAATATGGGAGAGCAGCTATGCTTAGCAGCATTTTCATATTTCTACAGAACCCAATTATCCTTTCTGCACATATCCCAGCTCCAAACACACGTATGCCTCTGCATTTAACTCCAATCTGTGAACCAAGAAAAAAACACAAGGAAAGCATAATCTTCAAAACCAAAGCTGGCATTAAGAAGTGGAGATAATCCTTCCACTGACTACACTCAGGCTGCCTGTACAAGGCATGGGCAGGGACAGGGTAAGCAGGGCCTGCACACAGAGCATCCCAGGAGGCAATGGGAATGCACAACCTGACTACAAACCTTTGGCAGCAGGCCCCATGAAAATGTAAGGCCAAGCCTACTTTTGGAGAAGAGCTACACAAAGAAACTGGGAATCTTTATCCTTTACATTGCTATCAGAATGACCTGGGCATGCTTCTGTTCTGAGTTTGTAGAGAGAAAAGTGACATTTCCCAGCAATGCTGAATAGCAAACAAGCATTTGAAATGGAAACATGACACTGAAACACCTATACCAAAGAAGGCAATACTGCAGCACACGCTACTCACCACGACCTGTCAGCACATCTTTCAAAGCCTCTTCTCTGAAAGGACAACCAGAGCTAAATTCTCCCTTAAAGTCAGGACCGTGCCCAAACTGTGCTACACGAGACATTTTCAAGAAGGATGCAGCCCAGCAGAGCTTCAGAAGCTACTGCCCCTGATTTGCAGTACTTGCCTTTTCTACAACTGGCAAAAATCTGCAGATACTGTTACAGCTCAGAGGGCACTCACCACAAAAACATACAGCTTCTCCCTTCCAAATATTTCAAAGGGCTTTCATAGCAGCTTCCACCTTCACCTATCACTGAAGAGTAACTTTTAAACATCACTCTTGAATAACTAAATCTAGCAAGGAAGCAGGGAACACTTCTCAAAAAGACACCTAAATTTTTGATTAAACACCTCCAAGAACTCTACAAAATGGAAGGAATGATTGTTTTCTAAAGGAAATTCCTGGCCGACTGCATCCATGGCAGAATGCTCTGGAATTATATGCCCTCTCAAACTAGTCCTTGAGAACAAATCACATGTAGAAAAAACCCTTCAGTTTCTAAATCCAAAATGCTAGAAAGCAACAGCAACAATGTACACTGGATGCTTTAATCAATACTTTGATATTTGCCTCCTGACATCAAGAGGTGAGAAGAATGCAAAGACAAATAGAAAACAGTGAGTGAAGTGGCAATAAACAATTGTGTCCCAATGGCAAAACCCAAAAGGCATGGTAAAAGGTTGTGGAATTACAAAATAAGCGCCACATGCCAACATGGCCAACAAAACCACAACGTAACCACAGGGAGACACAGTCAGTAATTTCCCATGACAGAAATCAGCAGGGCAACAATGCTCAAGCTAGTCAAAAAGGAAGCAACATAGTTGGAACTGTTCCCCTGAAACTCTACCACTTAATTTCTTAATGAAACATTTGTGGAAAAAAATTCATAATAGGCAACTTGGCTTTGGCTTGCCAACTCTTGGTTTAGTTTTGAATTACAGGAGATTTAGAAGTCACAAAGATGTATTTAGATACCCAAAATTTTCTCAGGAATCACCAATGATTCCTATGCTGCTGGTATTAGTATAATTATTCATTAAATGCTAAAGGCCTGTACTTTTCCTGACACACTGGAACTCACATGTCTAAGCAACCCTTCAGAAAGAGTTTTGCAAGTAACATGGGTAGATCAACAGATTTCAATGTCATCTGCTACACTGCACTATGAACTGCAGTCCCCACCCAACATGGTTCCTTATGCTTTTCCACAACCTGTCATGAAGAGGACAGACAGATAAAGGCAGCAGAATTTAAGCCTTTCCACAGCATGAACCAGACCTTGTTCAGGTAACAGATTGCTGCTTTCCTCCAGTATTTCTATGGTCCCAGAACATACAGTCTACAATGTCATCTCCCCTACTCTAAGTTTTAATGCTGCAAAACATCCACATTCCCAGCAGCCAAGAGCCCATGTCAGCTGAATACAAGATTTTGGAGTGGACCAAAATATTCTAGGGTAGCACCTGCAGCTTCAGCAAAACACCTGGTTGCAATAGACCTGCTGGTCAAAAGACCAGGCCACTGCTCTGCTGGTGAGGAGCCAGGTGAGCAATTTGGGAGGTACTCAGCACTGAAACACAGTCACCGACTTTGCTTGTCCTGCATCCTCACAAAGAATAAGAGGGGAACAGCAGATACAGCGCTTCTCTCAGCAGCTCAAGCCCTGTAATACAGCCAGAAGAATTACTGATTACAGGTCCACACCTAAAAAAGGGCACAATCTGAAACTCTTGATCTGAAAGTCATCACAGACTTCGTGACATAAGCAATCTCAACAGGACCTTATTTCTAATGCTGCCAATTAATATTACCTTCATTAGCCACAAATGTAATTCTGAAGAAGGCCACGAAAGAAAACTAATATGATAAGAAAAGATATTAAGATTACACAGACAGCATGAGGACTGGAACACTGAAGTCAATCACCAGCCACATATTATCATGTTCAAACACTGCTTCTTTGCAGAAATCTACTGTAAACTTATTGTCTTCTTTTTGCTTTCAAAGTGAGTCATATTCTGCAAACGCACACTTGGTGTTGAAATCCTTTAGTATTTTGCAAGGGGTTTAATTAGCCTGCCACATTACCTTGGAGACAGTCCACCATGGGAGCAGTTGGTAGGTGAAGTTAAGGGGCTGGTTCTGCTGCTGGAGTGCCGGGAAGGAGTCCGACCAAGGGTATTGCTGGGGGAACCCTGACACAGAAGCAGGAAGACAGGGATTAGCAATGTGTTGCAATGCACAGGCAGGAGTACAGCAACAGGTCCAAACAGTGCCTCTGTTTGTTCTAGACAAGTTTAGTGCAGTTTTGATTATGCCTTTTGACCTAAAAATCTGCAGCCATGGCTCATGTAGTCATTAATATTTTCCTGAAAATATGACTCTGAGGATAAAGAAAGTGTATTTGCACTTCTGTAAAACCCACAGTACCTGCAAATTTAAATACACAACATGTATGGCCTGCAAATATTGCCAGAGAACTGGTCAATCAATCCAGCTTCTCAAACAAGATTTGCAAGGCTCCAAAATATGCTCATCATTACCCTGACAATTTAGTATTCTAATTACACAGCTATTTTCCACATTGTCTAAAGCATTCTGATTATGCTCGTTAGGAGCATAAGTAAGCAGTGTAACTTAGCATTTTTCCACTGGCCTGCACAATCTTTTATACCACAGCAAAATGAGTAGGAATTGCTCTCAATTCTGACACTTTTCTCACAGAGTCAAAACTATTAGAGAATCCAGACCATTTGCCTGGAAGCCTAACACTGCAGTTCTAGCTTACACTAAACTCTATTTAGCCCTGTGGAAGTGCAAAGATAGGAGGGTTCAAATTCCAGCAAGTTCACAAGATTTCCACATTAAAAAGACAAAAAATTCCCTAATCCTTGCTGCTCTGGGAAGGGAAAGAAATTTCCTATTTAAATCTACTACCATATTCCTTCAGTGAAATAAAAATATGTAAGAGCTTCATATAAAAGCAAAACATAAGGAAATAGGCATAGAGTGAGGTGACCTTGTAGGTCCTATTAAAGATCCTGCAAGCTCCTTAACAGACAGTATAACAGTTATTAAATTGATCTCAGTAACAGTCATAAGCCCAGAAAATCTGTGGTATCAGGATCTGTTTTAGCCAAAAAGTCATTACTGGCAGGACTTTCAAAAGCACCACCAACTTGAAAGCACAAACCCCACCAATTTTAATGCACTTCTCAGTAATTCTTTAATCTCTTCTGGTTAGGACTATATTAAATTTTAAAATAACTGAGTTTTTTATTTTAATGGTTCCTATTAAAAGCAAAATCAAACAAAAGCCTCTGTTGCCATATTGCTTCAAGACAACAGTTACAGATAATTTGAATGGAACATCTGCAACAGCTTATCAATGAGCTGCTGTCTTTGGGGCTCTGCTGTTTGCAAGGACAAGGGCCTCTCACCACACTGGTGTTACTGGAGTTCTTGAGGTGGTTGTGCAGGAGCTTGGTAGCACCATCCTGGAATGTTTTTGGCAAGGCACCAAGTAACATGGTAAACTCGGGAGTGTTCAATTCAAAGAGAGAAATCAGGACTATTTGTGCTGCCTGAAAAGAAGAAGAAAAAAGAGACCATCAGTTTTTGTTCTTTGAAAGGAGCATGCATTCTCTTGGTAGTGATCCTTACAGTAAGAGATATGTGTTTCATTCAAACACAAGACTCCCCTACCAGACAAATCTTTGAAATGTTCTTTGTGATAACTCATAATGAATTACTAACAGCAGTAGTTAGCTTTAGTTCTTAAAACTTAAATATATTTCTGCATTTATATCATTATTTTCGCAGATGTGAAGTGTACAGCTATTCACAGCCTAGTGAGAAACTCTTACCATTGTCCTCTCCAGCACATATTTCAATTGAACAAGTTACTGCAAAGATTTACTGAAAACAAATAAAACTTGAAGTTTAAACAAGTATGAAGACTCTAGCACTGCAATTTGTCAGTCCTGTGCTTTTTATTTTATGTGTGAATGGGATGAGCTCTCTTCCCACCCAACCTCTTCTCTTCCTAGGGATCCCAAGTTTGTTTCATCAAACAGATTATTCACCTCTCCTTTTAAGTCTTGACCACTCAGGCTTTTTCAGCAATAAAAGACTCCATCTGAAGTGGAAGACTTATGAGGATGGTGATAACCACCATTCTCTGGACCATGGGCCAGCTAGACTCCACCACATTTCCTAAATTTAGTAAGTGAAACCGAGGTACCACTGAAACAATTGAGAATTCTATCATTAATTTTACTGGATAGGGTTTGCTTTATGTGCCTCAGAGAATCCTGCCAAAACAGGATCTCCCCATGTCCATTAGCAAGCACACTGCTCTGCAGATCCTGAACCAAGACAATGGAATCAAATGGGAGTGGAAGCAGAATAAATCACAGTGTGCAGACCTGAAAAAGTAATTAACCTCACATGTTCCTAACTAGACTTCCCCAGCAGCATCCAACCTGTGTGGATGCACCAGTTCTGTGGGCTTTTTCCCTGACTTTACCTTGAAGAAACAAACATCAATAAAAAGAACAAAAAAAAAAATGAAGCTATGATGAAGGACCTCTGACAGTCTGCAGCAGCACCTTCTCCAAGGGGGGTGTAGCCATTGACACATCCACCTTCAGAATACATATCTGGACACAAAGCAGTGGCTTGGGCTCACAAAGTTAAGCAGCAAAGCTACACATGCTCTTATTTTGGAAAAGCATACACATATGCTTAAGAAGAGCAGACACTTGGGTTTGATCCTTTCAAGTACTTTCTAAAATCTCCTAAAAATTAAAAATAACTTTGAAAAGGGTACAAATGTAATTCACTGCTGTAGGGATAAATGTACATTCATCGTTCTCATTACTTTAAAGAATGATTTTTTACTAAGTTATGTGCTCAAAAAGTTGCCATAATTAATTGGATCTGCAATTCCCTGTGGAGTGGAATTCTTCACAGATTATGAACTTGGGTACACAAGCACCCTTCATAGTGGAAGGGAATCACAGTACCCCATTGTTCCAGTGTGCAACTGCAGTTCAAGCTATACTGTTTCTTCTGTCATCAGCAGCAACCAGCACAGCTTTGCATATAAAAACACTTTCCATCCATGAAAGTTTGGTATCATCCTTTTCATATGGCCAACAAAGGAACCAAGGCCCACAACACTCAACAGGCTTCCAAGGACTGCAGCAAACAACAGGTCTTCAGACTTCATACCAGATGGATCACGATGACTCTCCTGCCAAAACTCTTACTGACTTGAACAGAAACACAGTATGCCATTATTCACTCCATTCTATAGATCTAAGGATGAAAGAAGTGGGGAGATAGCTTTCCCCATGGCTTTCTCAACTCCATTGTCTACCCTCCTCTGACCTGAAGTTTTGGACAACTCTGCCATGAAGCCTGCCTGGTATCCAACAAGGAAGTGTATTTCTGTCCATTTTGATCCAAGAACTTTTAAGCTTTCATCAGCACAGTATTTTCTGTAATAAAAATATTACTGCACACAAGAGATCTCAGAACAAGGAACAGCAAGTTGAACTGGATGCAAAGTGACAAGTCATGCCAAAGAACATTCCTGCTGGTGAACGGCATGCGTATCCTCGATAGTTAGGAGTGGACATGCAGATCCTCTGTGTCAGAACAAGCAGACCTCACATTCACTGAGATTAAATAAAAACCAACAAAACCAAAAAACCCCAAACCAAACCCCACAAAAATTGATCAACAAGGTTCACAGATTGAGAGATTGCTTAGAGAATAAAATATCTGGAGTTATCAACTGCTAAGTCAGGAGCTGCCCAACAGAGATGTTTGAGATGCATCTCAGAGATCTGAGAGAAACCTTCAGCAAAGCTCCACCACAAACACTAATAGCACAGACATTGTCCTACAGCAGGAGCTGAGAGAAGTTTCAGGTCTCAGAGGTCACTACAGTTTTGTTCCACTTTTGCTTTTTGGCCTTCATAACAACAGAACTATGTCTGCCCTCCCTCTTTACACAAAATACAGTTTGTCTTTAGGGGTGTCTGCCAGAATTCTGTATACCCAGTGCTCTTCAGCAGCTTTCCTGTCACCTGTAAATAGTCACTGGGCTTTGAATGATGTGCTTAACAGCAGCTCCCAATGCTCACAATCTTCTGTGGCCTCAAAGAAAACAGACCTATAGTTTATGCCTTTTGAAATAAAGCCAAGGACTACTACATCCTGAGAGTGGTGTTCCAGGAAAGGTCTCAAAGACAACACTGAAGTAACACAGGTAAAACCCTGTCTGTGTTCTTTCTAAATTGTCTTCAGACATCCAACGGCACTTCCAGGTTTATTTCAGGCAAAAGCCATTATTTGAAAGTCTGCCCATAATTTCCTATTTAATATTTAATACACAAAGGCCTTGGTCCCTTACCACTGTAAGATCAACATTGTTACTTACCAGCCTCAAAAGCTGGAAGGTCCATGCTAGCTTGAAATCACATTTGTAACATGCTTCAAGTTTCACTCCTGAAATGCTTCTAACACAAGTACTTTATTTTGGTAATGAAGAGCATCAGGAGCAGCATTTCCATATCTGTTGTAATAGTTAGATCTGGACACACTTGCTAATCCTCTAAGTTTCACTTATCTAGCATATTTTTACCTAATCAAAGGACATCTTCTACAGATAATGTTTCTAAGAATTTTAAATCTGTGGATTTTCAGTTTGTAACAAACCAAAGACATTTTCTTAATCTCTGAATTTCTGGATGTCTTTCTTCATTAGATTACTGTCGGAGTAAATAAATAGAACAAGAAATAAAAAAACTTATTTCTGTACACAATGCACATTCTCCATGCAACACTCATGCTTGATGATATATAGTCTTAAGAAAGTCATATCTGAATTTTCCCTTGCCTTTGTGTCCCTGTACCATTAGTACAGAACACTAATCCATCTCCTTCAGTGACATGTAACGTAGACTCTACAGATTATCTAATCTTAATGAAGCCATTCTCTGCTGCCTTCAGCTGGAGAAACTCCAGTCACTTCAGAGCCTGACTATGCTAGAGAGGGGGTCTGGCTCAGTGTCAGGTTCTTGAATCATTTGCAAAGGATTGCTTATGTCACTTTGTTATTTTCCTTATCACAATGCAGTGAGAGATCAGGTTCCACAAGCCAGTAGCAGCTCCCAAAGTTTCACACTCAGGTCACTGCAATTCCTGCTGTCCAACAGTGTCACTTGTTTTCTAAAAGGACACAAATGCTTCAGCAATATCTGTTTTTTGTTTTTACCTAGATGGTGGATGATAGTCAGATTCATCAAAATCTGTAACTTTTTCAACTTTGTAGAATTATAATAAAATGTCTGGGTAATCTTTTGGGCTTACTAAGCAAACAGATCAAGGCTAAGTGGAAAAATCCATTGATTTTAGAAAGGAAATGTGGTCAGTGACCTAGGGTTAATAGAAGTGCCTTATGACTGCTGCTGCTGCTGCTCCAGTGGACCAAGCAGAACAAGCAGATAGTTGCCTGAGCTACATGAAGGCAGTTTCCAAGTTACTCAAACATCTATTGGTGATGGGCTCCCAACACTGGCAGCCCCATAAAAGAAGGGGACTTTGTATCTTGATCCTTTATGAGGAGCTACAACAATAGAGTTAACAGAAAAACACATCAAAGCCAAAAATTACTTCAGACAGACACACTTTTTTCAGGCTCCCAGTCCAGGTCTCTTTACACAGCTAGACAGTTGAGTTGAGACTGCAAACACAATTAGTGTGATTAGTGCACAAGGCTTTCAGTCTACCTGTTTACATTTCTCTTCCAAGTTTCCTTCACCAGGCCCTGAGGAGGCTGTAGTTGTCCTAGCTGGCAAATCCTCACCCACCCAACTATGCATCGTCTGGGTTTGACAAACAGGAAAGTTGGTATTATTCAAAGAAAACATTGATTTCAACTCAGTCACCTAAACAGTACAAGTGGTATCTTTTTGCAGAAGAATTTTGATCAATTTCTCGCCTCATTTCAAGTAACAGAAACTAATAAAAAAAGCATTATTTGATGTCATCAAAAGAGCATTCCTTTTGGCAGAGGGCAGCTGAAATTAAATTCAAAATTAAATTTGGCCACAGCTCTCTGGCTTACACATGATCCCTTAGTTCTTCTACAAGGCATTGCTTTGGCAACCTCCTGGTGGCCTCCACAGACACTTGAAAACCTCTGGTGAGGTACAGAGCCTAGGCAGTGCTGAACTGGGATGGCACTTGCATCTGGCCAGCCAGGAATGGGGCAATAGGTGCATCTCCCTGCACCTGCCCTCACAGAGATCTTAAAGTTCAGAGAAGGTTATGGTTAAAAACTTGCAAACTCCTGTCTCCAGTCTGGACATCAGTCTGATGGACCAACACTGCCTATAAATGCCTTTTATCATGTGATCAGTCTGGGGAAGAGCCTCACTAACATCTACTCATCACTTTTGACAAACACAATTATATTCTGAATGCATCACACACAATTGTATTCTGAACGCATAACCATCCAGTCTAAGAAAAATGTGGTTTTTAATAACTTAAGGACAATGGAGGAGAGAAGCTCTCTCTCATGTCACTTTGATTTATACTAAACTGCAGATCAAATAGAGATCCACTGAGATCAAGGGGTAGCACTTGCACATTAGGCAGCTTGCATTAGCACACACTGGCACATGGCTGCAATTCTCCAGTGAGTAGCTGGTGTTAAGTGAGTTATTCACATCTACTGAGAGTTTGCAAGCTCTAAACAAGTGTTATTTCAGTGTACTTTCCAGCAGACAATTAAGCATTTGCTGGCACTGAACTAACAAACTATCTACCAAACCTTCTGCTTGTTCCTTTTCCAGGCCTAGAGTCAGATGAGCAAGAACATCCACATCACAGGTATGGCAATGTGAAGCAATAAATGGCTTTAGCAGTTTATTATAACCCAAGCATGTTAGCTTGAGTACAAGTTTTTAAACACACAGTTTTCCCAAAACACTTGTATTAGCATAGGCTGTTCATACCCACATCCTGAAAAGGAAGAATTTGTTTAACAAATTAAAATACAGAAACAGATGAAATCCATGTTGCTATTCTGTTTTACACAGTACAGACTTTATACACCACAAAAGGCTTTTACAAGTCAGAAATAGTTGTATTACAAGTGTCAAAGGCATCTCAGAAAAGTGACAGCAAAAAAGATGCACCACCAAACCACCACACGTTTGGATTACTGTTCTACAGCAGATTATGATTCATGACTGCTATTGTTTTGTGACCTGGGCACAGAAAAGACCATGGCAAAAATGTTCATTATTTCTTGAGAACCAAATATGACCCCAGAAACCAAGTTTGATGAAGGCTACCCTGAGTAATTTTGCTCATTATAAAATGGTAGTTGTTGCAAAAACAGGTTTCAGGACTAGAAACATAGGTTACCTTTCATTAACTACTGAGGAACTTTACTTATAAACCTGGCACAATAGAAGTCTAAATTCTCAGGCAAATATAAACTAAGAAAGAAGAATAACTACTGAAGTCATATGACTTGGAATGAAAACATGCACTTTAATCTGCATGGATTTTTGAAATGCTAGAGGAAGTATGGCAGAATTATCTGTCACACTGCAAACAGCTATGCAATGCATCATGTAAACATCACCTCTAGACTTAATTTTCAAAACAGAAACATCACCTCTACCTGTGTAGGTGTGTGAGTGCTTATATAAATGGCACATACACACAAACATACTGTTCACAGATACATAAGTGTGACTGTACAAATTCTGGGAAGCCATTTCTTCTCTCGTATTACCACGCACTAGCTTTTCAAGCAAACAGAGTAAGTGCAGAGTATGTGTATTCAAACTGCTTTCAGTTTAAGGAAATCCAGCCTGGCACCATGCTCCCAATAAGAACATCCCCATTTTCAGGCCACTAACACTGGGTGAAAGCCATTTTCCTTACAGTGCGTACACTAAAAACATTTGGGCTCTCATAGCTCTGCAGCATCAAGTTCAAAACAAACAGAAAATGAGGGATACTATTTTGGAAACACAGCTAGGACACAGAGATCCTTTTTGTTCTAATAGCTTTAAATCAAGTAAACACTACAGTCCACCAGGTGCCTTTTTTCATGCATTACACTATTTTTCCTAACACTGACTATGTTTTAAATGCCTGACAGAAGTTGCTCTGGGCATTTAAACTGAGTTTGACTTTTTTTGGAATATTCTTTGGCTAAAAGGCTGACCTCAGCAATATGGATGCAGTCCTATTTCAGATTTCATAAGTCTGAAATGAAATCCTAATGCCTGGTGGTGCTCTGGTAACTTGGCTCATCATGGAGTCCATGAGATGCACAAGTCTGGTGCAGGAATACTGCAAGAGTGCTAGAGAAACCTCTGACCCAGAAAGGCAAGGGCCTGTTGGCTGGAGACTACTAGAATAATTTGCCATTCAGAAGTATTTCTGCAGCTGTCCTCTTTGCCACTGCTACTGTAACAGGCCATGACCACCACATTCACTGGGTTCATTGAGTGTTCACTGCTCAACACCACAGATAAGCAATGCCACTGCAGCTCACTGAGAGGCTCTGAGAGTGCTCTTACACATCTGTCCCAGAGCAGCTGAAATCAGACCAATGCTAGATGGATGATTAAAACTTCCAAGAGATTTTAGAGGTCTCATGGCATCACCATGCAAAGGAGCCTAATTTCCTTCCCTTAAAAGTGTTTGCTTTCCTGTCACTGGTCCTCCTACAGATATCACAGAAATATTTTATCTAAAGTTGCTTGATCTAGGTTTCACTGATAGATAGGTTTTGCTAATCAAAATGACAGTATCAATATTTCTGAAGAAATGACCTTGAGGATTACTAGTTACAAGAAGTAAATACATCTTTATTGACTGCTTTGGCTTATGAAGTGCATCTTGGCCTGCAGTTTTTTCTCTGAAATCTTCCTCATCTTCTTCATAATTCCAAAACTGTTCCTCAATCAATTTTAGTGAAAAAATCTGATCCCAAACTCATTTTCTTAGGATATCCCTCAACTTCACCTGCAAACCAGTGGTAGCAATCCAAGGAGGGCCTCGCTCAAGGTACACTCAGGAGGGCTTCATCTTCATGAAACTTAGAGCAATACAAGCACCCTCCTGGGCTTTTTGATTCAGTGCAATGAATTTGGATTTTCTTACCAAAACCCATCCAACTGTCTGTATTCAAGGGCAGCTTGCAGTGACAAGTGGGACAGTTGAAAGGAAAAGTCTTCCCAGTTACATAAGTGGAAGGCAGAACGTGATGTACACGTGACACAAGGCTGCCCATAACATGCAAAAATGCCTTCAGGCTTGTAAAATAAAACCACCATAGGAATGTTTCATCAACAGAGAAGCCAGTCAGGATATTTGGAGCAAAGGAAAAAATTTCTTCTGCCCTGAGATTAGTAGTCCAAATACTGATCAAGCAATACAGATCTTGTTATTTATCATTTAGACCACAGCTGGGCTGATTAACAAGATGGTAAGAATTGTCACTGGCCCTTCACCTCAGGAGGCCTCACTCCCCTTCAGCCTGTATAAAGTCCTCCTAAACACTAAGATCCTGTGTGCCCTCACAGCTGATTCCACAGCCGCAAATTCTGGGCACTTAGGTTAAACAAAAGTTTCCATTCAGACAAGCCTTGGACACGAGGTTTCTGTAGGCTTTGGCCAAAGTCAAATGAGAAGCCTTATGCTGATTTCCATTCTCAAACTGATGGCTCTTTTCCAGGATCAAAGTATTTTCCCACACACAGCCCATGCCTGCCATCCAAACTCAATCAGCACTTTACCTACGTAAGGATTGCACAACAACTCTGCTGGCACTATCACTAACAGAATGGTGAGGTTACTGACTTACAATGTCCTCACAGACCAATCATCACAGTACTGGCATTGCCATTGTGTTACTTTTCTGTGTGGTAATTACCTGCCTTTTGTAAAATTATTTCATCAAATCTTAAACAAATTCCAGAGAATTAACACCCTGCTACAGCAGGAAACAAATCAGTGCAGAGGAAAGCCAAGCATCTCATACAAGGTTAGATGCTACTGCAGTCGAAATTACAGCTCAGTTATCTGAAATCCTGATCTGTGCCCTGTCCACTGATAAGCTCTGCTTGGGAAAAAAGCCACGAGGTGGCTGCATGTGCAGGAATCACCAACAGGTGCTCTCCTCACACTGGAAGCACATCTCATCCAGGTCTCCACGTGGCATTGCAGGACCTGCTCCTGCCCTGTGGCTGCTGATCAGCATGGAAGGCAAATGTCTTCACCTTTCTTCCAGCACTGCTTGCAGGAAGTGAACCTTAAGCTGAATGCAGGGTAAACACATACAAGTACTAACAATCTTTAAAACAAGACAAATATTTATCCATAACACATTGCAGATCACTTTATTTTAAACTTAAAGCTTGACAATAATTTTAACTGCACATAGCTCATGGCTACTGTCAGCAGTTTAAGTGGTTTCTGCCCTGAGAGTGAATCACAACATTTTGTCAATGCACACTTTAGTATCAATTGCATGTTCCTCATAGTACATCACGTCCTCCCTGTGATAACAGACCTTATGTTTTAACTACAGATGTCATTTCATACAGGACCATAAACTGCTTTATGCAAATCAGCATTTCTTTTGACTTTTTCTTATCTCATTAGCTACAAAACATGAACTGTAGTTCAAGTTGTGTCAGATTGGTTAAGTGTGCTCATTAAGTGTGTTTAAGTGCTGCCACAAGAAAACACAAAGTTATTAATAAAGCTGTAGCATTCAGTTTGAAAAGGTTTTTGAGCTAAACTATATTTTTTGTTCTGTTTTTCCCCAGTGCCTTAACACTATGTGGCTGGGACCTCCATGACCATCACACACAATAAGTAGTAGTAATGGACAGACTATCACTAACAAAAGGATAATCTCAGTATAGACTGAAAATATAATCAGTTCTGTTCTTGAACAGATGCCTTGATTGCTATAACAGGACCAGATTTGCATGACTAATTGCCAGGTGCACACAGCAGCCACATGTCTTCCTCACTGACAGACATCACCAGTGTGAGGAAGTTTGCTTTATCTGCCTCTGCTCCCAGGTAAACCCCAGCCAGAACAGCATGGCCACCACACAGATATTACTGGCATTATGGCAGAATTCAGTAACTCAGACTTGGGTGAAGAGGATATTGGCTGTGGGACTCCATTTCTTGGGGGAAAGATCCCTGCCTCCACGAGCAGCTGAGCAGCAGCATCACTGCTCCACCAAGTCAGCCACAGCTGGAAACTGGACTGCAGCACCCAGCTCTCCATACCACAAATGCTGTGCACTCCTATCACCTGCAGGAGCTGAGCTCATTGCACTGATAGTCTTAAGACCAGATTCTATTGAAAAACTATTTTTACATTTTTTACAGACCTCTTGTGGCACTTCAATCACCTGAAGAAAAAACTGATTACTTCTTCTTCTCCCCAGTAATCTCCACTGCTGTCTCAGTTTTCAGGGTGTCAGTATTGAGAGGGCATGGTCTGCTTTGCATTTAGAATATCATAGATCTTGAATGCCACCATAATACCTTCCACAAGGGCAGAATCTTCTGATGCTTAAATGAATCATCTTGATACTAAAAAGGTACTAGTACTACTTTTTTTTCCCCCCAAGTTATATTGCCAGAAAAAAACATGGCAATATTTAATTGTGTTCTTCAGAACATTTCACCTGCCTAGATTGGCTCTTGATAATCCAATTCACTATTGCATAATAAATTTATAAGTCTGTTAACTACAGTCCTGACAGAGATAATGGCCAATGATTGCTTATAAATCCTTAGCTGCACTGTTTCTTCTAAAGCCTCTGGTTTGTACTATGTTCTTAATAAAATCATAGTACAGCAATGGTATGATGAAATAAAGATCACCTGTGCATTTGTTTTTAGTAGCCTAAATTAGCTTAACTGTGTAATGATTTATTTGGAAACTACTGGCAACAAAGGCAAATCCACATCACATACAGGTTTAATAAAAAGAATTTTCATTCAGTAATCTCTTGCCAGCCCCAAGGCACTTGCCCAAGTACCACTCAGGTAGAGTTTGCTGGAAGTTTTGCCAGAGCTGTGCAAGACATTGGAACAGACAGAAGGATGGACACCACACAGTGAGCACCTGCTCCCCACAGCCCACAGGGAACAGCACAGATCCAATTTTCCAGCTGCAGCAGATACTCTCTGCTTCCCATTGCACGCAGCAATGATGACCCCTAATGGTGGAATGTTTCTCCTGCTGAGCAATATGAAGAGATTTTGCTTTTCAATGCATATTTCTACTTAAAATAATTACAACTTCCCCTCACAGCCCAGCAGCCAAATAAACTGCTTGAGATTCACCTAGACTGTAGCACAGAAGCAGCTGCTTTGCCTGATCAATTCTTTCTGACTTTGGACAGGGAAACATTAAAATGCAAATCCATATTCCAGATCTAAGTCAAGAATTTAAAGTATCCCTTTTTTCCTGAGGGAGATTGTCTTACAGAAGCAAGTTTCAGTTACAGTGCTGTGAATAATCCCTCCAGGAAGTCTTCAGAAAAGAGGATATTCCTTTTTCCCCTAAAACCAATCATCTTTTATATGAGCAAGCAAACAGCACACGCCCAAACAGCTTCTTTGAAGCCTTCCTTCAGCTGCTGGATAATGCTGCATACATGTGTGTGGGAGAACATTTGATATCCAGCAATCTTTTCATCAGAATCAAATAAAAGTAATTTTATTATTTCCAAAGTTATAAAATTGCATGTTATTCTAGTATTTTAAGCCACCATTTCATGTGCATATAATGTAAAGTTCTCATAGAATTTTTACATTCTGGAATTATTAAAATTGGGCTGGGATTTTTAAATCCAAGTTCATCTCAAAGCCTTTTAACTCCTACTGGAAATAGAAGGTAATTTTAAATTGTGTTACAGATGCCAGCTCCATAAAGCTAAGTCTTGCTGCTCTCTTGGGAGAGATGAGTATCACTAGCTGTCCCATTTTAGCTTGCCTGACACTTGCATTGAGAGCAAGAGAAAGAACAAGGTAACTATTACCCAGGCCTGACCTAATTGTGTCAGTTTTTTCCAGGTAGAGATAAACACACAGCACTTAAAAGAGAAGGGTTGAGAGCCCCTGGCAGCTTACTGATTTGTTTACTTTCTTTTAACAACATTATAACACTGAAGTTGTATTAGCTTTCAGTCTACAAAGCACAAAGCCTTCACCTAAACAAAATACAAACCTAGAGATATTTCCAGAATGCTCAAGAAAAAGCACATTTTCAAACCATGATCTCTTTTTGTATGGTAATAGTAGTTAAAGTCACACAAGTAAAAAAATATATGAAGACATGTTTCAGAATTGTGTGTGGGCTAAATTGACAGTTTTGTTTGGACAGTGAGGTATGTAAAATCAGGAATTATTAAAGTTTGAGTCTGATCACTGAACTTTTCATTACCTTTATGACAGGTTTGTTTTTTTTCTCCTTCCTGAAGAGCAATAATTACTACAATTACTTCATCCTCCTGGCTTACCTTTCTCACATCTGAGCTCTTTGGTTCTGTAGTCCAAGTTATAATTCTAGATACAGCAAGTCTTGTCTCACTGGAATTCACAAAGTCTGTTGGATCCATCTGTCTTGCCAAGGACTCAATATACTTCAGGATGGCAACTTTGACCTGAGAAATGCAAAGGGATTTGTGAAGGTCAGGAGTTGGCAAAGATGCATTTTTTCCATAGGAACAGATCCCACTACAGATTGACAAGACTTACATCACATGGTGGGGAAGAAGTATCCCTGGGACATGTCTCCAAGTTGCCAATACAGTTTCTATATCATGCCCATAATACAATAATTACCTTCTCATGAGTTCTATGCTTTATGACATGCCTGACATGACAAGCTAAGACAAGCACATTGATGCTTTAGTGAAATGGCTTTTGATACTCACCTTCAGGTTTGGTGTCTGGGTCTGATCTACAATAAACCTCATCAAAATGTTAAATTGCTGATCAAATGGAAAAGAATCCCTGTCCAAAGGAAACAAAAGCAAAGATGTAATGCAACATAAATGAAATTAACTCAATACCTCAAAGCTTACATTGCAGATTTCAACACACTTTTCTTCTTGGTAACTTTACCATCAATAAGAAAAACTCTAAGCTTAAGGATTAGCTAGTGATTGACAAAATACTGGAGAAAACTGCTAAATCAGCATCTTTGCACACTGTTACTCTACTGTCTGTACACTTCTGTTGGCATGCCTGTCCATTTCATTTCAGACTCTGCTTTGCTCCCTTATCTCTAGAAGCAGCTTGGTTTATCTTGTCCTTAGGTTTCATACCTGGTTTTGATCTCTCTCCTTTTTTTTCCCCACTATTTTCTCCTAGATTATGACTAGTTTTTCTTTTCTTTTTTAATTATCCTATTTCTAGAATGAGCTCATCTTTACTGTAATAGTATCCTGTGCTGGACACACTTTGCAAAAGACATGGAGTACACAGTTGGTGTGAACACTGCAGTAGCATTCAAGGTCTTATCCTGACCTGTTATTTGTGTTTGAACAACATGAAAGAGGTGCTGAACTTTGTGGTAAAGCACCATTCATATTCTGAATACTGCATTTTTTTGGGTACCTGACAATCAAAAAAACCTGGTATCTGAGCATACACCCCACAAAACGCTAAAATTAATCCATTATGTATTTTGAAATTTATGCTTTAAAGTTATTTATTTACAAGAGAGACTTTTTAATTCAATACTTAAAACACTGTGACATAACTTTTTTCTCCTTTATTCTGATATTCATCAAGATTGAGCCCTCAAAATACACAGCACTGCTGGATTTCTAAAATCACACCTTCCTGTAATCCCAAAAAAACCTCAGCAACATTTGCCATCTGAGTACTCTACCTGGTGACATCCAGAGCTTTTTGAACCTTTGCCTGCACAGACCCCAACAAATCTGCTCCCATTTTCTTTAGCAACTGGGTCAGGAGAACAAAAAGCCAATCCTGCAGGTCATCTTTATGAATGATGATGAAATCAACCAGAGTTTCCAGAAACATGCTGAAGACCTATAAAGAAAACAAGTGTCAGAAAAACAAATACAGTTCTTAAAATAAAAATATTCAAAGGGGAAGGGGGTTTACAGTCTGAGTTTCATGATGATTTTGTTATAAGAGTTTCATGAATGAATGATTTTAGTGACTACATTGCTCTGGGAAAAAAATCAGGCAAGACATGCCTACAATGTGTTGTATTAAAATACCACATGTAACAAATGAAGGAAGGAAGGGGTAGGAAACACTTACTCTCTGTTGGGAATTCCACGGCAAAGCAGGCCATGCAACAAAACAAACCACTCGTTAGCACACAGAGTGATCAAGGATGCAGTTTCTCAACAGATAAAAGACAGAGTCATTCAAAGTTGACATTTTCTTAAAACACAGTCTCTTATTATATGCCTTGGATCAGATTCAGTCTCATCAGTCAAGAAAGTAACATATGTTTACATACAGTTATATGAATAAAGTTAATGTGTTTAACACCATAACTAAAGAGTTTGTATCAGTAATTCTACAGAAGCAGTGAAGATGACAGATCACTGCTGCCACAAAGGATATACTTGAGCCCAGTGTGCAATAAACTCCCACCTTACTCAGAAATTGGAATTATTTTGCAAACAAATAATTACACCTTCGCCCTTTCTACTCCACAAACCTTGGGGAACCAAAGCATTAAGAACTTACAGGTAGGTAAGTTGTACAAGCTTGGTGAGACCTGTGGGACAGCTGGCCCACAGTAGAATTAAGGCAAAAAATGCACATTTTGAGCAGGACCTGTGACAGGCTCCTCTGCCTGCTCATGGAATTTCCACTCAACAATCATTTATTAAAACTGGTTTACCAAGAGGTTTTGAAGTACAATGATTTATACAACTTATTCTTTCTCAAACTGCATTTAATGCGGCTGCTAATGTTTTTACACAGCCATATTGGTTTTCCTCAACTAGCAAAACTCAAAAAAGGGCATGAAATTCCATATTCCTTTTTCCCTGCTCTTTCTTAGCTGTCCATAGAAATCCACTAGTCTCGAACATGCCTATGGACCCTACATCCCCATTCTGTGGCCCACTTCTTAAAAATGTTTGTAAATTCATGCCACAACCTTTAACTTCCAAGGTCAGTGATTTAAGGAAGGCAAAGTATTAAAGACCTTGATTATGAGAATCAGAATAGTATCTTGGTGAGACACCTACTCCCAGGTGCACACAATACACAAACCCCAGTGGCTGTGATGTGGCTCATGACCCCTAGAGGAGACCACTCTTCCCTGTGCATCACCAGAAATACACCCTAGAGAAGTGCAAATCAAACTGAACTCCTGGCTCCAGGAGGTGACCTCTGAAAGGCACCAGGCTGCTCCTCAGGCAGCATGGAGTAACCAGCTCCTATCAACATGAGAGAGACTGAGACACATCCCCTCCTTGTAAAAAAATGCAAACCAAGGAAATTTTCAAATGCCAGTTTTCCCCAGCAGATGGCAGGGGGAATACAAGCCACTCATCTTGGAACAGTGCCAAATGTGCACACACAGTAATGTAGGAGAGTGAGCCAAGGCTTTGTGATCTTACCTTGCTGTGAGGGTCAGCAAACATGCGAGTAAATATTTCACACAGCCTTTTTAACTCCACTCGGCTAAAATACATAAATAAAACACAACATTAATGCCAACGTTTTAGTTGCAGCATAGAAAAGAAAAAGCAGCTAATAAATATTAACAGCTGAAAGATCTAACCCTCTTTATTTAAATGTTACTTCAGTCACACTTCTGAAAACTTTGTATATCTAGGCAAAGCCTTTACTGGCACTTCAGTTTAACTGCTGGGATCACCAGTTTTACATTAAGAATCTAAGAAACACTTTTTTTAAAAAATCTTAAACCAGACAATTTTATTTTCTGCTGCTTTTATTTTCTTTTATATTCTGGATTACAGAAGGCAACTTGAAATGTGCATGTTTGCGAGGCACTTAGTTTCTGTCTGGGTCAAGGTTGCTGAATCACTGAAATGTGCATTTTTTCACCTTAAACATAGGTTTTTCGAGTCTCCTTTGTGTCAAGTATTTCAAATTTTCAAGTAAAATCAGAACTTTCTGGTTATATACTAATCACATCTTTTGGGTTAAATTCCCAGTTGCTTCAGTAGTATCAGTCTAGAATTACAGATTATTAACAGATTCAGAACGGACTCCAAAGTCTGACAGCAGGCAGGCACATTGAGGAGCCAAACATATAGAAATGGAAGAGACATTAATGAATGGCCAACTATTAAATTAGAAGATAATTACATCAAGGAACAATCTAACTTCCTATTTGTAAGAGATTATTAGCTGCTCAGTAGTGCTCTTTTTATGGCAGGAGGAAAAAAGAATGATGCATGAGATACTGCGTTGGAGTCAAACACAGAACTCTTTGGTGCCAAAGCTCTTATCTGCAATGTATTGAGAAGTCTTAGCTTTCCTGCAAAGCAAACTGGCAAAAAGGACAGAAGCTTTTCTTGTTTATGGTGCAAACAAAACCAGAGCAAGGCAGTTAGGTTACATTTCCTGCATACTACAGATGCTAATGGACATTTTTCACAATTACAATGAAACCAGAGCAACTAGTGAAATGAACACTGACTGCTCAGAGAAGAGTTACTGAAGATTTTGACTAAAGGGAATGTATTTCCAGACCAACATTAATTCTACAATCCACCAACTTCTCTCTAAAAGTAATCTTCAAACAGGCCAGAATAAGGCAGTAGTCTACAGATGCTTTATGTTACATTGTTTTTAAGAAACACAGAACTTCTTTTCCCCCAATAAATCTATGCATGAAAGGCTGATTAAATTTTAAAAGGGCACAAAACCAATGGGTTTAAGAGTCTGGGAGAGAGGGAAAAGTCTTCGTAACAACATCACAGTAAGCTGTCAGCTTAATTCAGGGTGAGGCTGCACAGGCTCAAAATGACTACAGCACTCTCCTGACATCATGCAGATTGCATGTCTCTGAATGAACCCTTGTTTATTACTCTAATGAATTTCCTTTCTGGACAAAGGTTATATAAAGTCAGCAAGTATATGCATGTCTGTTTCTAAAAGCTCACAGACCCAAGGTAACAATGCAAGCACTAAACTGCAACAGGCAGTGGAAGAACATTTCCTTAAGGGCCTCGTTTGCCTTGTTTTATTTAGGAGACCTTACGGGGAGCCCTTAAAAAAGTAGGCCACATAAAGCTCTATAAAACAAAAAGGATGGGAAAGTGCCATTCCACTTTGCATGCACATCTCTGGATATGCAAATCCCAGCTAACACAGGATCAGCCATCTTTCAGTTCAGAATACTAAAGAAAACCCAGCCACATCACCGCCTCTTATTAATGTGTTTCACCACAACAGAAGGCATCAGGTTTAATTACAAGACAGACTTGCCCCTTGGACTAATGACCTTGATGATGTTCTCAAGATGCCGTGGGAACAAGCAGGATGATAAAATCTAATCATTAGAACAGGCACCAGATCAACTCTGAACCAAGGAGGAAGCAGATCAAAAGAAAACCAAAATGAAATACAGAGAACTAATCACAGTATCAAATTTAAAAAATAACTGCACAGAGGTGTAGTTTCTGGGACAGATTTAACAATTATTCAGGATCAAAGCTAAGACAACTTGCTAGCTTGAGGGACTGGTGACAGCACAGTTCAAAAACTACAACCAGCAGGGTTGAAATCAAGAGTTTAATTCCACCAGTATTTCTGCTAAGATCTACTGACCTGGATAAACAGCCCATCACCAAAACTTCTCAGAGCTTCCTCCCTTGCAACTATCCCCAGCAGCACTCCAAACCTTGCTTATAATCCTCACACACTTTTGTGGCAAAATCAAAATCTCACCCAACTTTTTCATAAAAGTGATGAGGTGCCACTGTTTTTCCAGACAGTTTGTTAAAGAGAAAGAAAAAAGACAATGTACATGGTGGAAGTATCTTTTAAGAGACTCAGAAATAGACCACATCAAAAAGCATCTGTGATCTAGAGACTAACTACCCATTTTAAAAACCTGTAGCTCTTCCCATTTAAGGCCTGAATTACATCATGGGAAGTGCTAGAATATTTTTATAATGGCAAGAAACCAACTTTTTCAGGCCTGCCCTCAGCACACTTTTATTCAGGCTGTTAACATGAACCATCAAATTCTTTTCAGCCAGTGTGAAGCCCTTTTAAAATAGAAACAATTGCACAAACCCAAGTAGGGAGGCTCTAAACAACCACTTATAAACTTGGCTATAATTTAAGTACATATAATTCATAACAGAAAAATAAAATTGTCATTCACAACTATTTGTGAATGTTACCTTCAAAGAAGCCAAGAGATAAACAGCTTATTTCAAACACTTTCTCCATAAACTAAGGGTGAAATGTCTATGGCCTGAGAGCCAGCTGTTTGCTTAATGTGACCTGTGGCCATAGGGAGTTTCCAAATGACTACTGGATAATTCTGAGACCTACTGGGTAATTCTAAAACCTCTTTAAAGGCGTGATGTGCCAAAGGTGTTTGAAGGGGTTATGTGGTTCTCAGCAAGGGAAAAAGGTCTCCCTCTCCTACCATATGCAGTTTCAGAGCTGGTACACATACTTCACAGCCCTAAGAAACTTCCCTCTACATTACAGACTACGTCATTTATATGACACAAGTTTCTGATATAAAATTTTTCAAGAGTTACAAACAGGATCTATAATTACACCTAACACAGCCTTCATAAAGAGTCAAAGTACAGCCAGCGCCAGCACTGTCTGATCTCAGCTTTGAAACACACACCCCGAGTCATTTTAGAGTAAGTGCAGTGTTTGCTTCACCAACTAAATTGCCATGGGAAAAAATACTGAGGGTTCAAACAGGCTAATGTAAAAATGGCACCACCCTTAGAGTATGTTAACAACAGCACCACTTTGGGAAATTTCATGGTGCTACAACAACACCTATCACTGGAGGTCTTCATGAGACAAATGAAGGCTAGGAGAAGACAGCATGCTGACCTGAGCCCTTTCTACACTACTGCCACCAATTATTCTGACGACACAGCAGAAACCTTTCCAAAAATTAAGTGCAATCCCACATTGTGGAGACAAAGCCTTCACATGGAAGACACTACCTGTCTCCATAAGGCAGGTACATAATACTGCCTTCTGTCTGCAGTCATTCCTAATGAATTACTGACACCAGAAAACTATGAAGTCACCTCAGTGTCCTCTGGCTCTTCAGTAGATTCTGAAGGCCTATGAGCCCCTCTTTCCTTTCAGACCAGTTGGAGCTGGCGCAGTGGTTGAGGACCTCAGCCACATCTTCGGTCTGGCGCAGGTAGTGCGGAATGCCCCCGTTCCTGGAGCCGTAGGAGCGCTCCGAGCAGGCGCTGGAAGCGTCGCTGTTGGCATCGTCATCCGAGTACATCCCATAGGGCTCATACCTCCTCCTCACTGGCTTCTTCTGGAAAAGGGGAAACTCACAGTTATCAACTTATTTATAGTTACATTGATGCCAAAAGCAAAACATTCTATTTGCAATCACTAAAAAGGAGATTAGTGCTACTGTGATAGTGACTGAAGTGTTTTAAAGATGTCACCATGCATTGCCTGCTTACCTCTCACAGCAGTGCAAGAAGGAGCCCACTGATTTCAGTGAGACTGAGTGACTCAGGGGAAGAGAGCCTGCCTTCCCCAGCATGAAAATGATGTATTTATGCCCAGTAGAATTAAGTTACTGGTAATGAAATTAAATACAATACATGTTCTATTGGCAATAATGGTCAGTTCTATTGTTGCAGATACTATGACAATACAACCTCTACTTTAAAAAAAATAAAGATAAGGAAGAAATAGCTGAAAGAATCTGTGCTGGCATGCCCAGTCACTTTGATATCAATACTGAAGTGACTCTAGAAATGCACTGGATATGGGAGATGGCAATTTCTCTGTTAGTCTGGGCTAGGATTCTTTCCAGAGGCTGCTAAGGGAGTTGAGTACTCAAATCCCACTCATTTCCATAGCATGGCATTAGAGGACCTAATTCCCTTAGGTACATCTTTGACTGCCTTGATCCTTACAGAAAGAATAGTAGCATAATTGGCAGCAAAAAAAACCTCTTAAATAAACCTTAAAAAAATGGCGTTGACAACATAATGTATCAAAAAAAAAAAATCATCTATATTCTCAAGTGTTTGCTACAGAATTCCTTCCAGTGTCCAGTCCTGCAGGTCTTGGACTTATGAGCCAGCAGAGTTTTGCTTCCACTAGGACTGGAGGATTGAAGCATAGAAATTAACTCACGTGCAGTATCATGGGCGTTAGCAACAGGGTGGGGAGAGTTGGAAAGTAGAAATAAAAAGTCAAGAAAGCACTAGTACCTTGCTCCTGGAGTCTCCTAACAGCTGTAGGCAGGAAAATATTGAAGGGTGGGAAAAAGCATAGAGAATTATGTCAGAAGCTTATGTAGGGTTTGTTTTTGCAACAAAAACGTATAGCAAATGTGTCTAAGCAAATTAAAAAAAAATACAGTTTTTGCAAAATAAAAGTGGGTATAATAATGCCTGACTTTATCTCCTAACTGTTGCACTACTCATACTGGCTACAATTTCCTTTAGGGATCTCGGAAGTGAGAATATCTGTTAAAACTTTTTAGGAGCAGATCTATACTCAGCACCTCTTTTCTTACTTTTAAGAAATCTACAATTAAAAATACCAGAGATTTTGGTAGCGATTTCTCTTTCCCCACATATTACTAGCAGCGTTTCATTTTAGAGTCTTGCAGAGAAATCCTGATGTGAGGAAGTTGCTATCTACAGTACAGCACACTTAATCAACTTCACTTGCCAAGTTCTCTTTCAACCCACAGTTCTTACACCACACTGTTTTGAAGATTAGCTTCTTTTAAGACCCCCTGGTTGGCACCACTGGCTTAAAGGCTTTACTTAACAGCAAAGTTTCCATCACCCTTTGAGCTCTTCTGACAGACCCAAGCAATGATTCCCAGTATTGACACTGTGGGTTTAGGCCAAGTCCAGCTCAAACAGAAGTAGTGGATCCAACAGTAATTGTACAGAGGGAGAAGAGGTCACAGAATGACCCACCATGTTTTGTTCCAATTGAGGATTTGGCTGAAGCCATCTTTGGAGAAGTTCTTTTCATTTCTTACTACATGGAAAAGACAACTCTCTGAAAACAAGGTTACTGGGTAAAAGCTGGCATCACAACAGTCTCTCAAAAGGAGCCTGCACAGGCTTTGTAAGTTGCCTGTTGTCAGAAGGCAATGAAGAGAAAACTGGGGTGGTGGGAAAGAAGGGATTAACAAGATTGTGTTGCATCTCCTGAAGCTGTACAAATTCAGATTGATCAACCAAGTCAGCAGCACCAGCTAGTTTCCTGCTAGACTTAAGTATTTCCCTTTTAAGTGCTCAACCCTTCAAAATTTTAACATTTCAGTTTAATGTTACTTAACATCAAAGCTGGAATATTTAAAAGAGTACTCCAAGTCTTGCTGAAGATTAAGTCACACCCAAAGAAATCTCAGGGCTCAGCAGTCAATTGAAATACTGTGACACTCTCCTCCCTTAGAAACCTGTATTCAGCAGCTGCTCACATGCAAGGATAAAGGCTGATTTCATTTACACAGGCAAACCATTGTCTGTAATTATGTCCTGAACTGCTCTGGTAGCAAATTTGAAGTGCTGAGAGCAGAAATGGGCTCACAAGCTATTACATTTGGTGATGAAAATGCTCACTAGTGATTCAAACCACTACATGCAATAGTCCCATCCATTATACACTGCTTTACCTTTCTTTGTTCACAAGTACTTTCTTTGTTTTGAAAGATAAATTTTGTAAAAAGGGCCACTTTTCTGGAAGTACTCTAATAGGTGCCATGAGCTGGGTGATAATCAGAAATAAAAAGGAAAATGTTGGCCCTCCTTGGGGAAAGTGAATTAGGAAATGTAGAAAGGCCATCTATCACAAACACTGGCAACATGGTTCATCTTCCTTAATGTGCATCTGAGACAGATTCTGAGAGATCTGTTTCAAGATACATCAGGAAATCCTTCCCTCATTCAGGTCTACAGCTGGAGAAGACCAGTGGGTACCCAGCTAGCACTGTACAATAATTTCTCCTGCCTCTACACATCCTCACTCCCCCAAATATTCGAGGTACATACAAAGGCTTATCATGTGCCTTCTGAAAAGAAGACATTTTCTGGGTTCTATCCAAGAGATACCACAGTACAATAAGATTATACAAGACAGCAACATTTTTTAAAATGACAAAATTTACTAGGAAAAGCAGTGAATGCTTGAAAGTATTAGCAGCAAACCAGACAAATACTATTCAACTTACACCATAACAGCATGAGATGGTACAGATTCCATGCAAGCCAAGTTATGAGCTCTCTGTGTATCTACCCAGGTGCAAATAACACAGGGCAGAAACTTGCTCTTGCTAAAACCTGATCAGGAATTGACACTAACAGAGAATGCTGTTTTTCTGACAAATTCTTCATGCAGGTAATAGGACTGATGGAAATCTCTGACCCCCTGAGTGCTGAGCACCCTCACAGTGCTGGGCACATCCTCTGACAGCCAAGTGAAAGGCAAACAGCTGATTCAACCCATCCTGCAGCTGTAGTACCAACCCACAGCACTCTGTCTGACGACAGCTGCAGAGAAGTGACATGGAATCAGCAAAAACATACTGCTGCCAGTATACCCAAAGTCAAACCAGCAAAAGGTAACTCTACAGCATCAGACACTGGCACAATCAGGATAAAGCTATTTAGAAAGAGGAGAACATACGTACAGGTAACTTTAAGCCACTTTCCGGAGTTGGAAGCATTTTGTATTTTTCCTCTTACCAGTGCATCGGCCACAGCAGCCTCCAGATCTGTGCTGGTGCTCAGGACTCGCATGGCATTCACAGAAGCAGGCATCCTGCCTGGCTGTCCGAGCCCAAACCGGTCTGCACAAAAGACAACAGTGAAAGGGATTGTTAAATGATTCACATTCACTTGGAATCCTAATCAGGTGCCCCAGTAGTTCTCCCCACAGACTCTGGGAACTCACAGTGCTTTTCCATTAAATGCCCTTTTACCCAGAGCTCCACAGAGTCTGCCATTAGGGTAAGAAATAAACTATTGCCTGTTGGGCGTTGGAGGCAATTTTGGATCCTCAGGGCAACTTTTCATTTATTTATTTTAAGATGGGAAGCAGGGTACTTATTTTCTGTTTCTTTTTACTCAGTTGTCTCAAAGTTTTATTTTAATGTCAGAGGCAGACAGGTCCATCCCAATCTGGCACTCTCAAAAATCAAGAGAGCTTCTCATTAACTTCAGAGAGACAGAACCATGCCCAGTGTCAGAACATGAAAATACTCGAGCACTCATCTATCCTGCAGCCTTTTCTCTCAGGCAAGGATGTGAGACTAGCAGCACCAGATTAGTCTATTTTATGTCTCAAGGCTTGATTAACCAGTAGAATATACCCCTACACCTTCACAGTATAAAAATTAAGTTAACAACTCACTTGTGAAGTGACTCCAATTTCTGGTTCTCTTGAGAAGAAGTTTAAATTCCAGAGCTCTATCAAAACTGGTTTTGAGCAGACAATATAATCTTTTTTCCCTTTGAATTTGATGGCAAAGCTCTCAATGGCATCCAAAGCAATGGCATTGAGTTTAAAATGCCATTTACACTCCTAACATTAATTAATTTACTATCATTTGCCCAGTTTACCAAAAAAGTTACTGAAACTAGGAGTTTTTTTAGCAAAGACAAATTCAGAAAAGCCCACTAGCAGAGCTATGACAGAATCAGTAACTTAAGTATCACAGGCCAGGTTCTGGCAGCCGAGTCCTTCTGGAGCAGGGGGGGAAATCAGATACCAAACACTGGGATCCTGGCTCTGGTCCATAAGCAGAAAGATTGGTTATGACATTCCAAGTTTTTCTTCCTGTTGTTTGCTCATGGAGGACTCAGACCATCCCTCCTGGAACATATGTTACACCTCTGTCCCTGAGCCCACACATGCCAACAGGAGTTTTGCCAGCAAATTCAGCGGTGCACGGATCAAGCTGCAGGAGCCCATTTAAGAGACCTTCAGCTGATCCACATCAAGCAGCAGGAGAGTGGGGTCAAGTCACACAGGTCTTTTAATACTTCATCTATAATTAATTTAACAGTGGAGAAATACTGCTTATCAAACTGCTGAACCATATTGTGGATTTACTCAAAAGTGAGGCCAAACATGGTATTCAGCAGCTTAATGTGTTTTTGGGGAAAATACTGCATATCAAAAATTTAATTGCTTTTTCCTTTATGAACCTGCTGCAATGAAATATCTTTTAGGGATTAGCTCACACTGACATGCATAATTTATATCAGAGATTGAAGCTAGCCAGTTCTACTGTCCTAATTACAAAGCTTTATTCGAGATTAAGCTACTGCGGGGATATAGGGAAGATTTTTAAAGTTCAAAGTATTATGAAAAGAAAAAAACCCTGCAGACTAATATTTATTTCCAACAGAAGTGATACCTATCAAAATTTACTGTTTCTTAGAGTTACGTACCCAGACAAGACATTTCTGATTTACAACAAAAGCACATTTTCTACAAAACACGTTACAAGGGAAAAAAAAAAGAAACAAATTTCTTAGAACTACTGCCAAAAAGTAATCAAATCATGACATTTCACGAAGAAATAAAAGTTGTATGTGTTATTACTATCCCCTTTTTTAATGCACTTGGGTCAAAGAATAATTTCAAATATGAAGATGAAACAGTGCTTTATTCCTAAAATGGAAAAGTCTGTGCACACTTAACAGAAGCACAGAGATGACAATGCAGTAGGTCTGACTGAAACTAAAGACACCACTACAGAGATATACACACTATAAAGTTGTACAGAGGACAAGGATTTTCCTAAGTATAAATGAGATCTGGTACAGTACAAGGGCTACAACTGTTAAGTTCTGGACTTGGTTTTATATTTAAATCCAAACCAATTACATTACTCAAGTGTTACTGAGATCAAAATTTGGCTTTAACTTTTGAAACTACATAGCATGAAAAATACCAGTCATTTGTTTTTGAATAAATTTAGTGTTACATTAGAAAAGGGAAGATAGTTGGTTGGGGTTTTTATTAAAATGAAGAACAAAATGACAAAGTAATTCAATTGTAGATCAGTTTAAATACCCAGCATAAAGAAACAAAATTGAGCTTTTTTAACACATTAAGTACAGTGTGGCATGCTGGCTTCTATCTCCATGGCTATCAGGAATCTTCTGTACTACTTTGTTCAGTGTTTTTGAATTTACAACACCCAAGTAACTACTCCAGGTTTCTTCCCCCTGACACTGCTGCCATCCTGGAGTGCTGAAATAAGAGCACAGGAGAGACCTCAATGTATCTCTGATGTGGGGCTGGGAATACACCTGGCTCCAGGAATAACCAGCACAGTCAAGCCCAAGGTTACTGGGCAAGAAATCTGCAGATGATGCTCTGGCCATATTCCCTCATCTCCCTGGCTACATTCATTCATTATACTTGTAACAAACTTGGTGAAAATTTGCAACCATCATTATTCATTGTATTTTGCCATTTTTTAGAATATTTTGGCCTTCTGTAGCACACAGGTAATCATAAAAAATTTGATTATGCTTTGTACCAATCCACAGGAGCCAAACATGAAGTGACTATCACAGGAAGTCAAAAGCAAACAAAGCTTAAATCTGTATTACATCTGAGCTATTTCAAATATTTTTAATTATTTTGGTTAAATACAAATTCAAATTGTTATCTGAAAAATGCCAGTCAAATTAGCTTGCATCATTTCTGTTGAGTAACATGATAAGGGAAATGTTTTGAGAATTTTAATTAAGCGACAGCCATTTAACTAGACTCATGAGAAACACAGTATTTTTCACTCCCTATCTGAAGGGTGTTAATTAAATAACTTTCAGTATAACAAATTCCTTATAAGATTTTAGCCTCCAAGAAAACACTGAAGCCCTCATCTTCTACATTTTCTTTGTCCCCACAATTAAATCCCTGTTGTCCCAAAGCTAGCACTCATTCAATTATTTTTAAGATTCCCAGTAAAATATCCTTATTTCAAAAGGAATTATGGGTTCTCCATAACTGCAAATCCAGTACAGGAGTGGGACAGAAGTAACTGGAATCTGCAGATTTTTCTCATGATATGCTACCATCAGTCACATTATGCAAAGCCCAGTGAAATTAAGAGATTTTTTTTTTTCTTTCAAAAACTTCCATGTACTTTAGACAAGGCCTTGAAAAGTATATGAAGGATGGATCAGCATGTGTTATGCTCCAAAGTTCATTCTGAAAGCTCATCAGGTGCTTATTTTTTGCTGCTTTTGAGTATTTTGGAGAGGATTCCACAAAGAACTTTCATTAATAGAGACAGGAGTCCAGAATATTTAGTAATAATGGGATAAAACCCATTGGGATCCTGTCCTAGGCACTGGAAAGTGCTACACTGTTAAAGAGGAAAAAGAATCTGCAAGTACTCTGCATCAGTCAGGATTTAGCCCATGCTGCACAACTGATCCAATTTACAGGAGAATTGAGAAAGCCCTGGATCACCCTTTGTTTAAACACTGTTCACAATGTTCCTAAAATGCACAAAATTAAAAACATCCAATAAATGAAACTCAAAACAAAAAGCCACGTTGAACAAAAGCAGAACAGAAAGCCCGGCAGCGGTGAGAAGCACATGCCAAGTGCTGGCTGATGCACACGATGGCAAATGTTAAGATGGTGTAAAACAAGACTACGATTAAGAAGCGGATTCATGCAGTTAGCGCTTGTTCACCTGACTGCCCAACAGAATCAGCAGTGGAGAGAGCACTAGTGGACCTGGAATGACGTCGAGAAGCTGCAAGTAGAAGGAATGGCAACACCCACAGGATTAACACACATTGAACCCGAGACAGAAAATGCCACAATCCAAAGGGGATGCGTGTGAGCGCCACCGGCAGAGGTGTTTCATAGTGACAGGGAATGGCGCCGCGCGTGGATGCGGAACAGCGACAGTGCGAGCCCCGCCGCCGCCTGCAGCTCCCCCCTTCCCCATGGCCATTAACACGATGCATGACAGAACTCATCTGGAACAGTCCCAAACTGGGTGCAGCTCAGCAAAAACACCCCGATGCACATCAGTCACGTTCCAGACCTGCAGGTCTGGCAGGCGGCCGTCATGAGAACGTGGAGCACGTAACTACAGAGAAGGGTTTAGATGTGTCTGATCTAAACCCCAAAGTGAAGCCATGAGGAATGGTTACGAATTGTGCTTGCAGGTATTTTTCCACAACGTTCTAGCCTATGCATAATAAAATCAACGTTAACAAAGAGAATGCGTAACCACATAAGTAGGAAGAGTCATACAGGGAGGTCACCAACCATTGCACAGGTCCTCGGGTTGGTTTCTTTTCCAGGTAAACACATGTACACACATATTCAAGTGTTGCTACTTCCAAAGGTCCCTTGCTTTTAACAAATTTTGCATACATGTTTCTTGAACTTTAGTATGTACATGCAGAGCTAAGGAGAATATGCACATCACACACCCATCTAGAATGACACATGTATACAAATTGTTAAAAGCAATGGAGTGCACACAGTAGCAGAGGAGCCTAAGCCAAATATAGCTCCCACTTCAATTCCCAGTTGTTAGCAGCACATCAATCAAAAAATGCCTTTGGAGAGGTTTTCAGTTCTTGGCTTCAGCATACAAGTGAGTTCTTTATGAAAGCAAATGAAGAACGGGCCCAGTCATTCCCAAATTACACAAATTTAGTCTTTCAAAAGAAGTTTTCCCTATGTCTAGCAAAGGACATGCTCACCAGCTCAAAGCAACTGACCCAAGAAACCGACTGTTCATTTAAGCAATTCATCACCACAGACTCACTGAAGGCCTTGCTGCTTTAACATCATAACTAGTACTGTCAAGAAACTGAAAAAATAAAGCAGAATCACCTTACAATACAAATAGGCTTTGTCAATTATGCACATAAGTGTGCAGCATAAAGTTCTAAGTCGTCCGTTTAAGGCAAAGCATTCATAAACACAAATACTAATATAATGAAATAGGAATCAGCAACGTGAGAAGAAAAAAATGTTGGGTTTTTCTGACTTTGAGAGCTTCATTAAAAGCTATATGTAATGTGGCCTTTAGCCATGGAGAACACATGCATTTATTGAAGAGAATTATCTCACTGATGTGGTAAGTAAACTCATCAAAGTTTTGCATGATCAGTGCAGGATTATGGACTGAACCTCACAATTAAGGTTCAAAGGTCACAATTGCTTTCCCCCAAACCAGCCACTGTGCCCCTGTGGAGACCACTGTAAGATCAAGGCCCAGGGAGAAACAAGAATAACAAAAAAATGTTAAAAACCTACATCTCTGCAAGGAGGCTGACTGTTTTACTAACTTAGGAAGCAGGATTCATGATACACAGACATGTGTATGCCTGTACTGCAGCCCCAAAACAACAGGATGTCAGTGCTGACATTGACCATAATGCCATTAAATACAACAGTCTTGTCATTTCCATTTAGTTATTCTAAATATAATTCACAAATATACAAATTAATCTTTATAAGCAAAAAAAAAAAAAAGAATGGCAGAAAACCAGAGTATGAACAGCAGGATTATATTACCTTTGCATTATTGCAAGATTAACTGGGTTCTAAAAATACTGTAAGAGAACCACATTGTTTTGGCTTGAACTGACATATATAAATTTCTTTGAGATGAATTACACACCACATAATTAACAAATTCATGAACATATTCGATCTTAAAGCTTGTCAATGAAAACACAAGAAAAGGTAATAAGGTAACAACTACATTGTGTTATTGTTGTTACATTGATATTTCCTCCCCATGTAACCTTTATGACCTAATAACAATGTATTTCTTGAAAATCATTACTCTTCAGGTAATTAAAAATCATGAACTAAAATGAGATTATGCTTTCCTCACAATTTCCTCACAATAAAACAGTATAACACACATCTGTAACTGACTGTACACTTATAGTCAGTGTAAGAGTCAGACTCAACACTGGTGGAAGTCCAAAGCTCACAGCAACTATGGTTCTGATACACTGCATTTACTTTTCAGAACAAGGGCTCAAGGCAGTATTTCAATGACTGTATTTTCAATAAAATAAACAAAACACAGCACAGTGACATAGAACACTGACAAATTAATACTGAAACCCAGCTTACTTATACATTTTGGCTGGAGGAAAAAAGCTTCATTCAAAATTAAAGCTAGGCAGGTTAACTATAAAAATAAGCTACAGATATGGATCAACTGTCTTTTTCTAGATCTGGAATGAAATCAGCTTCATTTAATCAATAAAATGTTCATCTATTTATCTTAAAGAGCTATGAACCAAGTTATGAGTGCAAAGTTGAACTCCTTCCATTTTTCAGCAGAAGTTGAGATAATAATGTAAAACAGATTATTTTATAGCTCAATATAATGAAGTCATTGAACCCAGAAGCTTCTCCAATATTAAAACTTATGCTCTGTTCCATTTACACATTACATCATACAACTATATTTTGTCACAATGTGCAAAATAGATACTGTAACACCATTCTTCAATAAATTACTACATAAATGAAGAGGGTCTGGAGATTACTGTATTTCATGTCTGAGATGACAAGTTTTGATACAAGAAGTAATGTATTTGGTTGAACATATGATATGGCATTTGATCAGAAACATTAACTATCTTGCTGTATTCAGCATTGTGCAGAAAAACTTCTGCATAAGGTAAGTGTAATGAGATTTTCTATTTGTACTGTACACTTTAACTGCAGTTTAATGATGCTCCTTTAAAATCTCAGTCTTTCCTTGGTTTTACACTGCCTGACAAAGTTTCCTACAGCATGTGCAACTTAATTATGATTGACTATCCTGTAAAACCTCTACCAAAAGAGAGCTTCTATCTCCACTGGAGGATTCAGGATAGAAATTATATACTGTAACTGTACCTAGCTGTAAGAAAATCCAATCATGAATAATTGAGTCACTCAACAACAGGCTACAATGCTACAAAAACTACTTCACTGTGACCTAGAAAATCCAGGCTTGCCCTCCCATAGATTTCCATCAGTGTTATTAAGCGAAGCACAGCAGCCCAATAGAAGCTGATTCAATCAAACTAAAAATTGCAAAAGTTCAAACTAAGCTATTTCCCTGCTAACAGTGAAGTGCTGAGAACCAGAATTGAAGCATGCAGAAGGAAACAGAAGGGGAAAAAAAAACGGGGTTGGAAACGGGGAGTGTCAGGAATCCAGAGGACAGAAAAGAGCTCATTCCACCTAGCAGTGTCTTGAAAGGGTAATCACAACAAGGGAAAAAGGCAAAAAAATATTGACCCTTAAAGCTCCAATGCCTACATGTACTCACCAAGTGGAGGGAAGCCCCGAGCAGGGCTTGTATCTCGACTGCTCTCACGGCTGGTATCACGACTGCACCCCTGACTCATGCTGGGTCGGGGGATGCGACTGCTCCGTGCTAGCATGCAGCATGGAGAGTTTCAGAGAAGGTGAACAAGTTTAATGAGGACAGAAAGCTCAAAGTCAAGTCACAGTTCTGTTAGTTATGGTAATTATTACATTAGTAATTACAATTTGTAGCAGCCTGCTCAGGCTCTTTACAAACCAACTACCTTACATGCTGAGCTGTGTTTGTGATGTGAAATTTCAGCAGCGTTAATGTCTGGCTGACAGTCTGCTTTTTAATTAAGCAATCCAAGTTTTGTCATTCAAGTAGAGCAGGAATCTTCAATCATTTAGGGAAGCTCTACTGTTGCAAAACAGATGAGGCTGAAAGAAACCCTTCTGGAATATTTCTTCCTTCATTTTAAAATAAACACCCTTCTGGAACAAATGAGCAGACAAAAATTTCTTTAAGTAATACCAATATGATGTTTTTACATAGATTTGCCTTTCACAGGGAGAGTTTTTGAACAAATATCCTAAGGAAAAAAAAGGTGTACTGCACAGACTTGCAGAGATATGTTTCTCCAATGAAAGATAATGGGGAAAAAATATTTAGAACCTGAATACCTGAAAGACAGGTTAAAAAGTGTTTTGAATTTGAAGAGAGCAGTAGCTTCAGATATTTAACAGAAGCTAACTTCTGCTCCTCAGACATTTCTAGAAGTTTATCTTTATGGTTTTATATGCACACAGTTTGAGACTTATGCACACTTCAGGGGGGCTTTAAACTATACTCTTTACTTGTACAAAACCCTACATGCTTGCAGATGTTTGAGACCCTGAATGTTTTAAAAATGTTTGCAGAAAGTTATTTAGTAAGCTTTATGCCTGATGAAGAATACAATATTTTCTTAGAGCAAAAACCAGCAGTTAATTGTCAGGAAAATTTAATTACAAGAGGGATTTCCCTTGCTCTTTTAAAAAGGCAGTAGCATATTTCAAGCGTTCAGGAATCGCTGTTGAGGAATTTTCTCAGGCACAGAGTAAAACCTAATCTACCAGCTTTGGTGACAACACAGCAGAGGTACATATGCATGAACATGCTAATACTTTAACTGTACCCTAATTTTATAAAAATAATGTCATTTTGCATGCTTCAGAATATATATATATATTCTTAAAAATCTCTATTGGTTTGTATACAGAACTTAAATGCTAGACTCAAGCTGAAGTTCCTCTACAGTGCTTCAGTGCTCTCACATCCTTCAAGCATCCTTCAAGCAAAACAGTACAGAACAAAATAGAAACCTTCATATTTGGGTTTTAAAATTCAAATAGGGTCTTCTGCCAGATTCTTGCTTTGTCAAATCCCTTCAAGTTTTGCAAAACCAAGTTCATATCTCTGCGATGAATTAATGGTTCTGATGGTTGACCTCTGATGTCAGAGAATGTGAGATGAGCTATCAACCAAGCTGATTAGATCACCACAATGTCTAATGATAGTGAGTTAAATGATCATACAATAAATATGACAGACTAAATTATAAGAGCTGGATGAAATTAGGGTTCATGAGTACAATAATCCCATCTCAGATGTACAGAGGAAAAAGCTGACAAGTGAACTACAGGTAAAAGTAACGCTAAAGTTCTCCACACAAATACTTGGTTTGAAATTGCAGACTCTCTAGAAGCAAACTTCTCATTCTTGGGTCTCATGCTTAGATGTAAATAATGGCAGCCTTCACATCAGGTTTGCACAAGCAGTCATTTCTCATAAACAGAGAAGATCTGCCCATCTTTTCTATAATACAACTGTACTAAAAACAGTAAAGGCTCTTTAGAGAGGGAGAGATGTGAATGATTACAAAAATTAGAGGATGCACACAATAGATTCTCCTTCCATACCAGCTAACAGCAGCAGCATGAATATGAGGAAAATGCACTTTAATTGCATTGTCCTACACTAGTAGGACAATGCTACAGATGAAGCATAATACTGACTGCACAAACAGAACACCCAAAGCCAAACACTGGGTACTTCAGGATTAATGGTCAAATAAAAGGATTGCATGTTGCTGGATACAAAATAAAATTAAGGAAAAAAAATGGATTGAAAAGAACTGAAGGATGAGTCTGCTGTGGACTCCCAGGCACCTGCCTCACATTTTCACCACCATGTTGTGTAGAGAAGATTTTGTATCAGCTACTTAGACTATTTCCTTTAGACACTGCCAGCAGTAAAGGCCAGCAGTGTTGTCATTTAGCAAAGTCTCTCACACTGTGACAGCCTGTCTCTGCAGTGCAGGGAGCAAAAGCAAAGAAGACAGACCAAGTCTCAATTGGAGAGTTCTCAACCCCCAAAAGCTGGACAGAAATCAAGTGAATGAGTAGCAAAACGGATTAAGAGGAGTAGGCAGCATGAAAGCAGACAGTGTGTCCACAGCCAGCTCTGCTGTGAGAAAGTCTAGGACAGGACAAGGACGGGTTGTTTCCAATAATATTCCAACTTTGTAATGTGTACTGTACATCCAAGTTTTACCAATTTCATCTGGAAAGTCAGAGCACTCCGACATGGCTCACACCATTATTAAAACACATTATCAAGCAGTCTTATGCCAGTGGAACCCGAGAGATGCAAATATCCCCAGCAGAACATGAAAGTGCCCCTGTTTACCAATCTACCAGAAGAAACTGGTATTTCATTAGGGTGTGAATTTTAATGATTCTTAAGTGAAGACTAAAAATCAGCAGACGCTTTCTTACATCAATACCAGCATTTTAAAGAGCCTGAAATTCTGCCAAACAGCCAAAGGAAAGCTCTGCAGTGGGGAACACCCAGGCAAGGCAAGTCAAGAACTGCCTGCAGATTTCCAATGAATGTACACAGCATAACACCAACAGAAAGAGTGCTGCTGCATGAAGCTGATAGGCAGCTGTGCTTGCTCCACTTTTTGGAGAATGGCTGTCTTGGACCTCTCACTTCTTTCAGATCCAGCTGTGCCACACAATCTGCAGAGCATCCAACAGAATTAATTAACTTCAGGCTGATAATTTTCAATCCATGGGAAATGGACATCGCCTGTTTGAGCACATGATCTCCTTCAAGGAGCCCAAAGAAATGCTCAAGATTAAATGGACTGCACTCCTCCTTCCCCTAGTAAAACTCACTGAGCAGACAGCAGAGGCAGGCTTAAAACTGAAGTGTCACAAGCACAGACATACAGGTGACCACACAGGACCTCAGAACACTGAATGTTCCTTGTTGCACTGCCTCTGGGGAAACAAAATCTTCTTCAGGCTTCCCAGCACACAGAAGGAATCTACTTCATGGATACCTGTAGTCATCATGGAAATCAAAGCTAGCAGCAAGGTACTGATGCTAACAGAGGGCTCTATTATTGCTACTGCCCCAGGAGAGCCTGAAAAACCCCAGGGATGGTTTCTCCATTTGGAATCAAGGTGAGTGGGAGTTTATTTAATGAAACGAACAAACAAAATAAAATATCAAGGAAATATAGGGACTGAAGCAACACAATAAAAAAGCATAAAATACTGTTAGCTACTATGTCATAAAGTAATAAGTACAATGGAATAATGGTATATAGCTGACAGCTCAAAAGCTATCTCCATCTAGGTCAGTATTACAACTTTCAAAATCCAATAAATAGAAAGAATTTCTGCATCTGAACAGTAAAGTGTCCGACACTCCTGTTCCCATAACAGCTCAACCCAGGCTGTGTCCATCAACCTGGGAGGAACAGGTGAAAGCCACACACTGATACATGTCAGATCTCTCTCCCACTCTCAAAGAACAAGCACTGCTTATGTTCTCAGGGAGCACGTCAGAGAAATGATACAAACTACTCTTTGAAAAGAATTCAAGGCTCCTGTAATATACCTGAAAGCAGGCAACCCAAGAGTGAGGATTCTACACAAGGCAATTTCCCTTCAGGTGCTCAAGAATGTTTCAAATCAGACCACATAATATGATGATCAGCTTAAGCATGTGTGATGGTACCATCCACCATTCTTTGCTTCCTCCTAAAAAACAATGCTCTTCTACACAGTGACAGCAGAACAATTACCTCTGTGTTTGGGAGGCACTTTACATTTTCAAAGCAACGAACAGAAAAGCATAATGTATTCATACAGAGCCCATAAAATAGAGCAGACAGGAGAAGAACACTGAATTTGGAAAAGCAGTCACAATGAATATGCAGTATTTTTTATGAATCATAATGGCATATACACTCAGGTGCTTTAAACTCATTTCAGTATACTGGAAAGAATGAATGAAATAGTTCTTTATTAACAACCTCCACTAAATAAAGATGCAGCTCAAATGTAAAATATAAAACTATTGCTAAGGCAATAGTTACAAATTTAACTGCCAACAGTAAGGCTACAATTTCAATAAATTTAATCTACTGGTAAAGTTTCTGGAGATAAAAATAATTTAGAATCAGTATCATTTAAAATGTTCTTCTACATTAGCTTCAAACTTATAAAATAATTTATATTAAAAATGAAAATGTTCAGACAGCACACTGAATACCTTTTCACTTCAACTCAGCTACATAAAGTTTTATATATATATTTACTCACCTGATGTTAAAAAAAAGTCTGCTGATAAATTTGAAAAAAGAAACTATTACAGAATGTTTACATAACAGATTACAGTCACTGAGAGGAGAGTATCAAAAGCAGAACAATTACTACCTAAGTCTAAAATGCGTTCTAAGGACGTGGCCAGGATATTAAGGATGAGAGAAGCAAACCATTTAAAATGCAGAATTTCTAAAATAATCCAAGAAGGTACTTTTTGCCCTTGATTCCATGTGACTGTAAAGATTGCTCAACTCATTTTAGGAATAAGTTTAAATGAGGTCTCATTGTTCTGATGGTTATTCACAATTGTTCTTGCTTCCTGATCTAATAATATTGCTCATGTTGACTTTCAAACAGAAAACACATCGTGACATCTTTAAGCTTACTTTGAAACCATAAGCTCAACCTGGAAAATTGAAATTGCTCTCCTACAAACCACAATCACATTAACTTGTCAGCTGAAAAACTCAGAAGAATAACAGCAAGATGAACAGTTCCCCAGCCAAGAGGCAAGGCCCTCCTTCAGGCACATGGGCCAGCAGGTCCCTGCAGTGACTGCTCTTACCTAGGCCTATTCTGTTGGGACTCGTCTCCCGGCTGCAGCCCTGGCTCCGAGGAATCTTGCTGCGCTTCTCTGAGGAGGATGGCACTGCCTGGACTCGGGATGTTCCACTGCTCAGGCCACCATAGGAGCTTCCTAAGAGCTTACCCGGAGAACTAGAGCGGCTACCAGCTAGGAGAGAACCAGAAACGAGGAACAAACAATTAAAATCCCCCAAGATTTTAAACACACTGACAGCAAAACTGGAACACAGTCAACTCTATGTAAGAATCTAATCCAAATCCCTCAGAAAACTAATGGGAGTGCTCCCTATAAGCTTTCAAGAAGACTGAGAAAAGCCCATGGACAATGAACACTGACATCAGGAACCCTCTGCTACCCATGTAGATCAAGCCCAAAGCAGACACTGCAGTGTATGAACACCCTAGTTGGCTTTTGGAGAGCTTGTGGAGGTGCTGGGGCAGCCTTGCTGCAGCAGCAAGGGATTTCGAGGCTGCCTCACCTCCTCATAAAGCAACACCAACCAGGCTGTGTGCAGAGCTGTGCTGCAGTGCCCTGGCTTCTGGCACAGGTCACCTGCTGCAAATCAGCTCAGGCACCTTCGTGCTACACTGCAGTGGTGGCATTGCTTTCCTGCAATAATTCAGTGAAGGAAAATAAAAAACCCACCACATCTGAACAGATCAGCACAATAATGGGTAAATCCCATGAGCCTCACACTCGCAGAGATGCTGGCTTACTTAGGTCTGGCTGGTTAAACATAAATCATTTATTTTTCAGATGATGAAAATTTTTAGCAAGTTGATTAGTTGGCCTGTTTTATTTTTCCTTGTCTATTTGAATAGTACATGGCAACTTTACATTTCTTCTACGAAATGAATATGTGAGCCCCTGAAAATCTGTGGTTGCCATTGCTATTTCTGACATTAAATTTATTTGCTGAAACAGCCTGGAAAAGTATATTTGAAAGGGTTGCAAGAGCATACTCAGGCAAGCTCACATTTTGAACCAATATTCACACTGATTTCTTGCTGAAATGCATCTCACATCTCAGAAAAATTTCATTTCCAAATACTATTACAACTAGAGTACAATGAAAGTTGAAGATTGTTCTTCTGTCTTAATGTAAGAAGATAGGGAATTCTATTAGCATCACGAACAATACCATAGCACATGTATAAAGTTACTTGCCCCCTCCAATTTCTTGGCCAGAGCCATTCTGAACCAATCAAATATACTCCAATACTGTATGAGATGCCAGCTCCATTCTCCCCACCCCAAAGTGACAGGTGCCAGTCTTCCACACAGCACCATGACCTATGAGTCACTGGTGTGAGCAGGGAGGAATTGAAGTAACTGAGAGAAGAATTCAGCTCCTGGAGTTTGAGCTGCAGCAGTGAGCCAGCTTTGACATCAGAACATACGCTTACCATGTTTGATCAGTGGGAGAAAGCAAAGTCCCCTGCCATACACATTTTGATTTATGACTTCAACAAAATGCATTTAAGTCTTACAGTTAGGAGAGAATGAGGAAAGCTAAAAGCTTAGCAGTTAAAAAATGTGAAGGAAATAACGTGAAAAAGCAAGAAAGGGAAAATGTTTCTTACCACCAGCAGGATTAGCTGATCTGGATCCTTGATTATGAGGGCAGACCAAGGGACAGGCAAAAAGTGGATTAAAAGACAGCAAGACAATACAGCGTTCAGCATGCGGTTTGTGCTATACACAATACACACAGATTTATTTACAAACATGTGACTCCTAAAGCCTCTGCAGAATGCAGTGAGTTAATGTGCAGATGCAACTAAACTTCCCAAGGTTGACCAACTTCTCAGCAAAATGTCAACCAAGACCCAAGTTCTGCTCTAAACTGCACCCCAACCCAGTCTGCAAAATTACAACGTGGTTATGCACTGTGTGGGCATGGAGAATCTGGTCCTGTGACCAACTCAACATATTTGAATTTGTAAATTATTCCATGCAACATTTGTTTAAGGATAAAGATCACATCTAGTTGAGAAACTCAGCAAACTAGACCAAGACAGCAGGTCCAGATATGACCACCTGAAATCTTCATAAGGCATTCTATAGAAATATTAGGTCCATAATCTTTGAAACCTTTAAAGAATAACTATTATTTAAATACTTCTGAGATTTGTCTCATTTGGTCTGACCATTTTTCACCAAACTAAGAAAAAAGGTGACTTCTGGCTTTGGATAAGTTCTAAGTACAATACTGAAAATATCAATTTACATTAGCATCCCAAAGCCCAAATATATCCTTATGACCTCAATGTAAAGATTTCCATTTGGCCCCATGCTCAATATACTATGCCTTTCTGCAGATCTCCCAGTCTAACACAAGGCTATAAACAGCTTTTTCAACCCTTCAGCATGACAGAGCAAAGCAATGAAAGAATGAACAGAGAAGGGCTTTCAAATAGGGGTACAAAGCAAGACAAGTCCTCAGAACAGACAGGTCCTTCACAATCCCAATCTCCTATTCACAAGGCTGAAGGTCCTCATAACAGGGAGTTTCTCGTTCCCCCCAGTTCCTTTTTAGAGTCTGAGTGACAAAATTCTCCTCAGATACACATGACAAATATGCAGCAGCACCGTATGTGTGGCTCCTAGGAGAAAACCATGCCTTGCCAGGAAGCCAGAGAGCGCAGATGCGTCATGTGAATCAAAGCAGAACCCTTTTTCTCATATCTACACAAAATAGGTAATGTCCTATTTTCAACTGATGCCAAACCCCATTAATTTTAGACAGCTCACGTGTTCACACATACAGAAATAGTCACATAAGCAGGAGAGGCTTGGCAGGGCAAGCAGTCAGCTACAGGCACAGGGGGTGTCTCAGCAGACACAGTGCCAGTTATTTAGAGCTACACATCACAGTGACGAAATTCTGCCGCACAACTGGTAAAAAAGGCCACAACTAAGCATTGGGATTTGGGGCCCTGTTTGGCAGCAGGAGCGCACACTGGCTAGGTGGGATTCGATTTGTCCAAAGTGAGCCCAATTCTCTGATGGTGCTACTGCAATTCAAGAGAAACACATGAGTAACTCTTTGTTCTGCTCCCCCAAGAATAAAGGATCCTTACGCTGGGACTGGGACACCACTTTAGCGCGGCTGCGACCTCGGGTGTCGGCAGGCGTGGAGGTGACACTGGTGGCACTGCCAGAGCTCTGCCTCCTGGTGCGGATCCGGCCTGGAGGGATGCAAACACAGTCACGCTGTTAACAAGGCTCTTACAAAGGCAGCAGCAGCAGCGTCTAACACACTATGCACACAATAAGCCAGGGTACAAAAGAAATTTTCTGGGAGAGGCAACACCTTTTATTATGCTGGCTGAGATGCAGGGGAGGGAGTGGAAACAGCCACAGCCCATAATCCAAAATCTTCTCTGCTTTCTGTAATGCTATCAGCCAGTTTAATTAAAAAAATATTACCTCTCCATAGCTTTTGCTCCTGTTCTATAGTAGCTTCTTTACAAGGGATCAACAACAAAAAATTTCAAGTCTCCTAAACGCAGCTTCCTGTATCAAATTATTACTTTCTGACAAGGTGATCACCCTTTCAGAGACAGGTGTGACAGATGCCCTCCCAAATTCCATCGCTGGGATTTCCAACTAGCTGTCTGGTGCTTTATATCCTGCTCCACCTGCACAGGCTGGCAGGCACTCCTGTGACAGTCTGTCAACACAGCCTGACCACACTTTTATTTCAGGCTCATTGAATTTTCCCTGCTGTTAACAGGTCCCTCATATTTATCCAAGATCAGTGCAACTTTACTTGTAATGGAGAGCCCTATTTAACATAATCAGTGTTGAGGAAAACAGATTCTGTGTGACTTCTCTTTATTTAAGCAAAGAATGGATAAAAAGTCCCAAAGTGTTCTCAGTCCTTGTTCTGTCCTTTCCTCATGGAAAAGCCACTGAAATTTGAGCTAGGAAAGCTTACGGGGTCATCAGTTCATCCCTTTCCTGGGGTAGGGTTGTTTCCTACAGAATGCTCTTTCCAGTGCAATGCTTCAATTATCTGTCTCTAGTTAATGGGAAAGAAATTATAATTAAGAGTAACACAAAGAAAGCCTCCATCAATACTTTTCCACTCAGTTCTTAGCCAAGACTGAAGTTCTTTTCTCAGGACTCATGCCAGTACTATCCTGCATTCAGAGGATGACTTCCAGGCTCAGGCACAATAATGAAAGGAAAAAACCCACAGCAGGTAAGAGAAGTCTAGACAACTGCACCCAGTGGTTATAGATACTCATCTCCTACCCCTCTGTCTCCACCATAAGCATAACAGAGATATATGAACAGGGAAACACACACACTTCCCTCCCAAAAAAACCCACTTCACATAAGGCACACATGCAGGACAAGACAATGGCAAGCAGCCCAGACAGAGCAGTTGGGAGCTATGTTCCTTCTCTGAGCTCTCAAAATATTCATAACATGGTCTGAAAGCTTCTGCTAGACCCAAAGTGACAAGGAGATGCCTAACTTTGAGAAGAAAGGGTAAATTTGTTTGCAAGGAAAAAAGCCTACAGGACAGCTCTACTTTAAACCTCTTTACCAGCACCTAGTTTTAAAAGAGCTGAGTAGGCAAAGTACAGGGAAGTACATTCAAACAAGTGTTTATAGACGAGGAAGGAATCATCAGCAGAAAACTGGGAAAATACAAACAAAACTTTTTAACCACTGGCTCAACTGAACAAGCTCTGAGCAAACCCACGTGGGTCCAACAGCCATAAAACTGGCTGCTGATGTCTTCTTCACCACAAGCAAGGCTGCAGATTCCTCTGCTCTAGGGCATTCTTGCCCCTTACAAAGGGTCAGCCTGATGCACTGCCAGAGGCAAGCTCTAGAGCTCTCTGCAAGGCAGATCCCACCCCGTGCAAGTTTGGCACAGCTCCACACAGGTGAGCAGAGCCACCCTGTCACTTGTTGATGAGGTGGACCCAAAGCCCAACACAGGCTCCAAGGCAGGCAGGCATGGGGAAGGAGGCAGGCAGACATCATGCTCCTCTCAGAAACCTCAAGGCTTCCCTTCACTTCTGTCAGGAAGGCGTCACAGTAAGACAAGAATTTAAACCTGACCATCTTAGGAACCAGCAATGGAATTCATTTACATCCTTCCAGAAGGCCAGTGGGAGGCCTTGGCATTGCAGGAAGTCCTAGGGGGAAATCAAGCTGAAATTCAACACTACACAGTAACAGGCAGTACTGGAAGACACATTTAGTGATGTGCATGGGCCAAGAATGGGTGAGAAGGGACTGATGTCTCCTCCTCCTACACAAAGGCCACTTAAGACCCTCAAAATTTTCTGGATTTTTCTACATTTACGCAAGTTGTTTTTTTTTTTTCTTGTATCTTCATCATTAGGTGACTAAGAAGGGGAAAACTGGCATAAGATGTGTGACTTTTCCAACTTATGAAAAACAAAGTCTAAAATAATATATGAAGTGGAACTGAGATTCTGAAACCATTTCTAGAGGCTTAAAAAAATTAAACAGAACTAAGAGAAACTTAATTAACATGTGATTATCAACAGGACTGGAAGAAGAAAACTCAGCCCTATTTTGAAACACATGAGGGCTGGTGGACAGATTCCTACCAATTTCAGCAGTTTCTGAATGAATGAACAAATGCCCAGGAACAAAATTCTGCTTCCTTTTGGACCGGTACATTTGCACACTGATTTAGGCCTACTGGGTGTCAGAGAGAACAGTGTGAGAGGAGACGCTCTTCTTCCACAGTCAGAACAGAGTCCAAATGCTGATACAGATTTTCTCATCCTTCAAAAAATGCTGAAAAGCATTTGGACTAACACTGCACTGGACTTGCCTTGTGCAAATGGATTTTTAATATATATTATACCAAGTACAACCTGCATATATAGTAGGTAATACATACAACACAAATGTGGCTACTACATTCCCCCAGGAATTTCATTTGCAAACAAGAATCTGCACTCACATCCAAGAGATATTTGCACACAGGACTATGTGTGTGGTTTTATCTCTATCATTCTAACCCAGACATAAAAACTCATTTCAAGCAGGACCAGAAATATAATATCAAGTAAGCTATTTAGAATGTTTCTTGTTCTTAAATTCAAGCAAACACCTCCCCTCCCAAAACTTCTTTGCTTTCAAGTGGGTTTGTTTCCATATCTAGTTCAAACTACAGATGTAGCAATCCATATTTCACAACCATTATTTTTCTGCTGCTTTTAAAAGTATTTCTGCATTCGAACAACAACAGCACAGCAATGGAATAGATAAAGACTGCCCCAAAATGGTTTCCAAAAACCATGAAACTATTTCCATAAAAAAGCTCTTGATCTAAATTTGACATGTGACACAGTGCTGTTGGTACAGAAAAGATTTTGAAAGATTCCACATAAATGTGTTAAGAAACCATTTCTGGATTTTTAAGAGGTTTTGGTTTTATTTTTTAAAGCTATTCTCATCTTTACAACTATGGTTCGGAATCAACCCTGAAATGTCTAACAAATGCCTAAAACTAGAAAGGTTGTTTTGTTTTGTTCTTTTTCAGAAGAGGAACAAATTAAGGAAGTTTCTACGATAACATTTGTGCTTTACAAGAGGCTTCACCTGGCAGGTTGAGTCCTCTGCGTGGATACTGCAGTATCCCCACCCCCAGTGCACAGAACAGCCTAAGGCTTTGTGACACTTAGTCTGCATATCACACTGAAGAAAATGGTTTTCAAATAGTCTAGAAATGGTATGCAACAGCTTCACAACTCACTTTAATGAATTCCATGCAGTGAATAGGGACACCTACAACCACACAAGTTATACATGGACTCACTGGGGCAATGATGGTCTCTCCAGGGATCATATTAATGCATTTAGGTTACCCAACACTGGGGTTTTTGCCCCACTTGGAGAAAAACATTCCTGAAAGAGCCTCTAAACCCTAGCTGTATCACTGCTAAATAACACACGGGCATGGGAGACACACACAGAAATCAACTAAAAACATAGATAATATTTAAAGAACTTTTTACAACCTCTATCAGAATGGTTTCCATGCATATTTAGCACTTCTGCAATGACAGAAAGACCTGACTCTGCACAATGATTTTCCCTGAGAAGCACTTGATCCTTATTGGAAACCATCAGGCTGTGCTGCCTCAGGGTTTTACATGAGATCTCCCTTCAAAGCAGAGGGCTCAGTGAACACTCCACTTTACCCTACACAAACAAACACAGCCAAATCAACTCAGCAGTTGCAATGGGATGGAGCAAGAAAAGCAAAAAACCTACTACCCAAGCAATTCTGTGTAAGGTACCACTGTCAGTCATGACTTTGAATCAAGCCTCACTCTTAAGGACAAGGGACAGCTTTAAGGCAGAGAAGAAAACAGGAATGGTGATTTCTTTCAACTTGTGTTACTCCTAAAGCCTTTGATAATGCACTCAAGGTGTCTACCTGAGCCTAAGTTATCTGAAAACTGTAACAAACCCCACTTTATTGCCTTTCTGGTGAATACAAAAACTATTAAAAATGTGCCACTGACTGCAAACTGCTGATTTTGTTGTGAGCTTGCCAATCACAGGTCAAACCACCATTTATGCTTTCCCATTTGGAGAAAGGCTTTGTCTGAAGGGCTTGACTTCATGCTTGCTTTGAAAAAAAAGTAACACAAATACTCTGAACCATTCTAATTAATGAAAGCATTATGCAGCCTTTTAAAATATTACTTGAAAAGCTGTTTCATGATAAAATAAACAGAAACTTTTCTAATGTTTTCTTTTTAGTCAGGTATAACAAACATGGCACAAAGGCCACCTCCCTAGCAGCACTGGCTGTGAAGATCAAGACTGTAAAGGTTTATCTCTTTCTGTGTGTAAAGCCCTTAATACAGTTCAGAAGATCCCCATGCATGAAGAGTCTGGGCAATCAAGGCACATCTGTGCACTGCATGAAGACCTGCACGAACCTCACTGGAATACAGACTCACCTGCCTTTCCACAAGGAGGTGCATTCCTACAGCATTTGCCAATTGTTGGGATGTCACAATTTCAAACCAAAGGACTGATACTCAGCTCTTAGCTGGTATTCTTGCACTGACATCACCTACTCTATCTTGTTCCATGAGGAGAACCAAGGGCAAAGCAGAAGGGGACTGCCAAGTCCACACAATGCTGGCTCCCAGCTGAGGGGAATGAGCAGGATTTTACAATGTAGCTACAGAAAGCCATGATGGGAACCAGACTGCAGATTTAATGTCAAGCTGAACCACACAAAATAACACAGGAATTTTCTCTTAAATTACTTACTGGTGACATGCAAAAAACCCCAAACAAACCACAGGAGCACGACTGTAGATGACATTTCTGCTTTATGTCCTGTTTCCAGAGCAAGAGGATGTTTTTTCCTAACCCCACCCTCTTAATTTTTACATTTATGTCAAGAATACAAAGTTTTATCTTCCCTGCGGTTCCTGAGTCAATCTGCAAGATCACAGAGTTGGCAGAAGACCTTACTCAGTTTCATTATTCAGTGAAGGACATACTCAATCCTGAATAAAGGGTTTTTTGCCTCAACTACCTCAAAGGAAAAAGATGAAGAGTTTCAAACAGTGATTAAACTCATTCCTGAAGTGCTCTAGCTATAGCATACTGAGTTTTAATTCTCCCTGATCCTCCTCATCAAAGAAGAGAGAATCCTACGGCAAAAAAAAGGGATAAGACTTGGTATCTAAAACTGAGGGGACAGCAAACTCAGGTTCTGAAAGTTCATCTCTATCTTCCCTGCCCCAAGCAACTTGCTGGTTTCTATTACAGATTTTTACCAAATCCAATCTGCTCCTAATATAACTGAATTGAAAACAGTAACCAAATAAAACCCCCACCCTTCTGCATCATGACAATAAAGTATTTAATAAACTAAAAATAGAGGTATTGCACAGGACAGCTGTTGTAACAGGCCTCTGCAAACATTATTACAGCCAAGGAGAGGATTGAAAGCTGGTATTTCATATAAAACATTAAACCCTCAACATTTCAAATGTAGGCCAAAAATAGATAGGTTTGAAAACTAAGACAAAAAAAAAAAAAAAAAAAAAAAAGAAAAAAAAAGAAAAGCATCAACAATTAAAAAGAAAGGAAGAATAAAAGAGATCAGTTATTACAACAACCTGGAATTTTCATCTAACTCATGCCTGATTTAGAAATACAGGTCTCAGGTGAACTTCATATTCCTTATCACTGACAGATCACAAAGCAAAAATACTTCCTGCTCAAGATGAGATGTAGCTCCTCTCTCAACACTAAGTACTATTTCCAAAAATGGTACAGACCTTTTCTTCCAAATAATAAATCAACGTGTCACTAATAGTAAAGAAAATAACACAGATGTCACAACAGCACAGTGGCACTTCTCAGATCACCACATCCAAATACAAGCAGCCATCAAAGATATGAGCACAGTCCCACAAGACAGTAATAGATCCCTTGAAAAGAGACTTGCACTGGGAAAAAAGGCTTTGCTGCAGAGTGTGGTATCTCCATTCTGTGTAAAAAACATTTTTGTTTCCAACTGCTGTCTACCTCAGAAAAAGTAATTTCCCAGTGATCTTTTTTTGCTGAAGAAATAAGAAATAAAGAACAAGTTTTGACAACGAGCCAGAAAAACAGACTGGGATCCTTCCCAAACTAGCAGGCTCAGTGTTCTAGTATAAAAAGCCTTTCCTCCAACTGTCTTTGGTGTAAGCCATCTCACTCAGACAGTTAGCAACAAAAAGAGAGAGGTCAGGTTTAAAGAGGTTGACTAAATATTCCTTCCCTAGAGATCATTGTTTACTGTCCTCATTTTTCTGCCATGTGATCATCTCATTCAATTCTCTCACTGCCCAGTCTCTTCCCGAAAGCATTTGGCAGTTGTGACCTGAGCTTTGGATGGAAAAACACAGCAAACCTTTACACATCAAGGAGAAAAGAAATCACAAGCCTTGTGTTGTTTGGGAGTTTTTTGGGGTTTTTTTTTTGGTTGAGGTTTTTTTAGTCAATACACAGGTCACCTTGAACCAGAAGCAGAGCTTTAAATAGAGAAACCCACACAATAACTTAGTGACCAGAGTCATAAAAGCAGACTAATGGTTTTTAGTAGGGAGGAGCTCAAAGAGAAAGTGAAGAATACCCCATGGCATCAAAATGAGCAGGACAACCATGCAACACTTCATGCAGGTCACCAGTGAACATGGATGAGAACCAGGTAACACTTTGAGAACAGAGACCAGGTAGGGTAGAACGACTGTGGACACACCTCAGTTACACAGAGACTGCTTACCCTCAGGTTTACTGGTAGTACCATCTTTAGGCAAATTAAAGAAAAGTAAGGACAGGGTTAATAGGGAAAAATCAGTAACATCAACAGAAGTGGGCACTATATATTAGCTAAATAAATATGCAAAAAAAATTAATACAATTAAAGAAATGAAAAAAGTTGGACCAAGCAGCAAATCAAACCTTGATGTATCAGAAGGAAACACTTGCAGGTTTTCCCTCCTGCAACAACCAACCTTTGCCCAACTCCATTTTCATTGTTTGCCTCACCATTTCTCTTATGGAAATGTGCAGGTGATAAATGTCCCTACTAGCTAAAAAGGAAGCAGGATCCTTCAGGAGCAGCCATGCTTGCATCACTTAAGAGTGAATTTGCTACTTTTCTCTTAGAGCCTGGTTAAAGAACAAGACTGACACTGGATTCAGTCTATAAGCTTCAAGGACCAAGTCACCTCTAAGCAGATAATTCCTCCCTCTTCATTCTTCCTTATGAATCAAGACTGTTTGAAGCCAGTTTAGCCACTGAAGCCAGAGTGCAGCACAACTCAAAAGTGGCTGCATCTGTAAGCCCACCATCATGGGATCAACTTCACATTCTGTAATTACACTTCCACTGCAATGTATCTGCATCTTGAACCAAGTAAGAACAGTTTAAATCAGAGTAAGAATTCAACTTCTGAACTGAATACAGCCAATACACCTAAGCCAAGGTAAAGCATTTCAGATGTGAAAGAAACCTGTCTGAAAATCGAATCCATAAAAATCATCCCTATATAATTCACCACTTACTTTTGAACAGGTTAAAGAGCAAATGCCCTAGACTGAAAGAAGAAACTCCTCAACCCCTCTCAGTGAAGACAATGTACACAGCTTAAATCAAGAGCACAGACCCCTGAGTTTCTTCCCTGTTGTAAAGGTAGACCGATGACAAGTCTGGGATTAGATTAGTGTAAAATCAGCAGAATGAGGAAGGAGCTCAGATGATCAGCTCTGCTCACAACTGAGATGAAGCTCAGCAAATACGATGTCAACAACTGCCTTGCACTTCCTCCTCCGTGACACCCTCAATGGCAACTCCAGGAGAGAAAGATCCAATGCAAAGTTTGTTTTAAGAAACCCTGAGACACCTGAAGGCGATACACAATGCTCTGAGGGAATAATGTGACATGTGGCTATAATCCAAAGAGTCAGCATAAGGAACAGATACTTATATCCTGTCTGATGACATGGCAAGGCTGACCTCCTCTTTGCTTCTCCATCTTTCTCCTTTGTGAAACAGAAAGGGAGCAAACTCAACTAAGATGTACTATTCAAAGCATAAAACAATGGAAAAGCAGTTTCAGGAAAGGAGGGAAGGAAAAGAAGGAAAAGAGACAGGGGAACACGTCAAAAGGAATTGAGTAGCATTGTCCTCAATCTGTGAGACGCAGATTATTACACAATTCAAAAATGTTGCTTCAAGTCACTTCAGTTGTTTTATTTTTTTTCCTTAATCCCAAAGGGCAAGAGATCACACACTGATCCTGGAGAGCTGGTAACTATCTCAGAGGCACGTTCTTCTAGTCAGAGTTTATTATTCCAATAAAACTGCGAGGCACTAAAGGAAGCTAACTGCAATTGTAGAACAGTAGATTTACCTAGTGATGCGTATGACCCTGGGGGTAAGGCTGCAGCAGAACTGAAGGGGGTGGATGCTCCAGCAGACGTCACTTTTGACTTGGCACTAGCTGCTGCATTCACATCGACGTCACTGCGGGATCGCTGCAGAGATCCTGGTGTTGACACAGATTTTGTACTTACTGTAGATGCTGCAGATGGGAGTGGGAGATCCAGAATAAAGAAGATTAATTTTTTGAGCTGTGTGCTTCAAAGAGCCTGACAAGCAGTTTAAAGTACTATTTTTAACACTCCCTGCTGGCACTGAAATACCTCAACTAAGAATGCTTTATCAGGGCAATGTGGGCTTCCCCACACTGCCTGCAAAGATATTTCATCAATACTGCCCTGATACTACCTTTAAGAACTTGATAAAGTTCTAAAAGCTTAAATGATAAGATAAAAAGGCTGTCAGGCCAGTAAAAAGAAATTTCTAACAGAGTCTAGATGGGAAAGTTCAACCACAGTACCCATCACTGGCACGTAAGAGTTGCTGGCCAAAACAGACCTGCAGGTCCTTCAGTCCAGGTTCTAATAACTTCCTTCCCAACACCTCATCTTCTCATGAGGATCGTTGTTCCCATCACTTGTTGATGCTCACCCTCTTAAGCATGAAGCTTGACTACTCAGCTGCAAGCAAACATGCATTTGTGTGCACAGTCAAGTAGGTTACACAACAACATCTCCTTGAATCAAAGGTATCCGTAGTTAAAGAAAAACCAGCCAGAAACCCGACCTTGGTCAGGTGTAAAAGGCAGCTTATCTTTTACCAACAAAGTTTTGTCTATTATATTCTATATTAAAATGCATCATTTAGATTACTGTATGCATTTACTTAGGACAGAAAAGCTGTACCTAAATATTCCATCTGACAAGAAAAACAGATTAGCAATGAGATGGAAATCAACACTGTAGGACTTGTGTGTAGACACCTCCAGTAAGTGCTGAAACCACAGAGAATAAATAACAAAAATTGTAAAACTGAAGGCACTATTAGACTAGGTAGCTGCAAGTCTTAGCATCAGCAGCAGTTTATTCAAGCTATTACAAAGCATACCTTGGCTACAATTTTCAAAGCTTTTTATGCTTCCCTTCAAGCGTAAGAAATTATTGATTTACTAACTTCTTATAAAAGCATTATTTTATCAGCAGCTGATGTGCAGAATATGGTGTAAAATCCAAGAGTAATTAAAATTTCTACATTCTGAGCTGCTGTTTTTTACTGAGCAGTAAACAGTGATCAAAGTTGGTTTTTGATTATCACAATGTCACACTTCCTCAGCAACACCTGAGCACATTTTTCAGCTCCTGTTCTCACCTCTTGATGTTGTACTTCCAGTAGGACTTCTTTTGGCAGACAGTGGACGGCTGGAAGTTAATACAAACACTTATTAAAACAAAAACTTTATATTTCAGTCATCAAGAGCAGTACAATTCTGTTCCCTCAGTACACAATTAAGTTAACAGGAAATTATTTATATGCAGGAATAAACTACCAAAGCTTGTTGTTCAAGAATACAGCATCACCATGAAATTATTTATAAAAGCATTAAGAAATAAATTAGTACTCACATTATTTGTAAAAAAAAAAAAAAAAAAAAAAAAATTTTAAGAACATTTTTTGTAGAATTAAAAAGTCACACCAGTAAGTTACAGATATTTTCATATAGGTCTTACACTTAAATCACACACATTTGGAGACTAAGTTGACTGTATATCTGAGAGTAGATAAAATACATAAGAGTTACATATTGATTCTGCAGTTACAACTCAAGTTTGTAATTTCTTTTCTTTTATCTGGAAAAAGACAGACTTAAACCTCTAGGATTAATGCTTAAGGCAGAACTTCAATCTAAGCCCTGTTTTAAGCACCTGAAAGGAATAACTAACATTATCTGCTGAGCACAAATAGCTTCCTAGAAAACTATTTATGGAGTCAAGATAATAATTATATTTTAAAGCTAGTACAGGGTTTTTTTGTTCATACAATGTTGGGTAAAAAAACCCCAAATAAACAAACAAACAAACAGATCTATTTTGGAGTAACCAAGTATAGAGTGCAAATAATGACCAGATGAGCCAAAGCAATGTGATGGCTCCCTTCAGTTTAATGGAGCTGTCTGTCAGCAGTTGGTCAGATGGAGAGGCAGTGACACAGAAAGCCTTACTTGAGACTCTCCTGGGAGCTGGAGGAGGAGCGATCCGACTGTGGCAGGGACACGATGCTGTCAGAGTTCTTCAGGTGGGACTGCAGGGCCTTCTGGTAGGAAGACTCCAAGGTGTGGTACAAATGCTCAGCCTCTCTGCTGAAGTGACTGTGGAAACCCCAGTAGCACCTGGAATGAGGCACAGCACTGTGAACACCCCCTTGTCACGCTTTAGGGGCTGTGGCACAAAGGCACAGCCAGGGCCCTTCTCACTATACCCATCAGTGGGGCCAATGCCCAGCCATTTCCAAGCTCCTACTGCCCTGACACATTTAAGACAAACAGCTTTTTCAACCATTGTATTGCTCAAACAGCTGCACAAAGACAAAGCAAATAAAAAAAACATTTGGTGCATTTGTTGTAAAAGCAGGAGTAGCCAACAAAGCTGCATTAGGGAAGAAGCCCTCATCCCCCCAGCTGTCTACTGCACATGGGAGACTGCAGGCCCACCAGACTGACACTAGTTTGGGACTGGGTGTGCAGCAGCTACTTCAAAGCCAGCCAAAGGCAGAACACACATGAATGGGCCTGACTGAGGAAAACACCAGCTGCTGTTTCCTTCCTGAAGTTTAACCAACAGGTCCCCAAGAATGCTGCAGAGACATGTCTCTGTACTGAGCTGAGGCTGCTGCCTGTCTTTTTGGAAAAAAAAAAAAACAAAAAACAAACCAACAAGAAAAAGGAAAGAGATGCTCACGTGCACTTCAAATCAGTGCCATGATGAAAATAAAAGAGCATTTTAAGATGAGGGAAGAATTCCTCCTGGCTGATGGCTAAACACCATTCACTCTTGAGGCACAAAGGAGATGAAGACTCTCAGTACTTTTCAAGGGGCAACTAATGGGCAGTTCAAAAGTAAGATCATCAGATCAAATGAATCAAGAATTGTTTGCATGTGACAGTCAGTCCTCAGAGAAGCCACATGCACTCTCCCATCACAAGAAGAAAACAAATTTCTGTCTCACAATCAGCCACACTACTATTGAATAAACATGGGAAGAGAGAATTAAGCATGCTCTCTGAAGTCCCATGCCATTCTCCTTGCTGTCTATTCAGCTTAACTAGTCACCTGCTGTGAAGTCTCAGTGACTACTGTAATTTTCAGTGATGGACATGCTGCCTTTCAAAAGGATTTAAGCATCCTACTGTGAAACACCACTGCTTAAAACACAGCATTTAGATTAATAAAATTTATTATTCATTGTTTTTATGTTTTACACTATCCTCTTTCTGCAGAAAAATGTTCCTGTAGTGTTCTGTTCAGAAAAGCAGGACCCTGGTACACAGCACACTACTGTAAGTATGATCATACTAATGGAAATGCATAAGATCTTCAAAAGAATAAAATCAATTTCAAATATTAAAATTTCCTACAGATATACACAATTTTTTTTTCACTGTCATAAAATACTACCCTAATTTAGGATACCATTTAGCAGTGTACTAGCACAAGGACTTTGATTTCAAGAGTAGCAAATAACAATAGAATAGGCTACCTCAGTGGGATGGGACCTCTAAGAGACATCTAGTCCAGCTGCCTGACCAATTCAGAGCTGACCAAAAGTTGAAGTCTGTTGTTAAGGACATTATCCAAGTGCCCCTGAATCAGGCCTGGGGCATTGACCATTTCTGTAGGAACCCTGTTCCAGCGTTTGACCCCTCTCTTGGTAGAGAAATCTTTCCTGATGTCCAGCCAGAACTTCCCCTGACAGAGTTTTAAAGCATTCCCACCTGTCTACCACTAGATCACAGGAAGAAAGGATCAGCACCTCCTTCTCTGTTTCCCCTCCACAAGGAACTGTACAGAATGGTTACCCCTCCCTTTTTTCCATCAACTGGGAAGTCAGGAGAATGTATCTTAACTGGATTTTTGTCTCAACTATTCAGTATCACTGACTCATAAAACAGGGACAAAGAAGGGGAGGAAGAAAAAACACCAACAACAGCTTCCACTTACTTTCTTGCCTCTATCCTAGCTTCAGAGTCTGCATCATGAATTCCCTTCTTTATTGTTTCAGCCAACACTGATATGTGTCTGAAATAAGAAAGAAAATATTATCCAGCAGTTCAGAAAGACGTGCCACACTTATAAAGAAATGACTAATTTGATTTTGCCTTGGTTTCTGAGAACAAACAGTTCACTACATCCTTTCATTGCAATCAAGGATCTTTTGTGCCCTTTATTTATTTATTCTTAAAAGTCAGTTTTATTTCATCTACACTGCTGTCTAGGAAACAGCAAGCAGCATCCTTCACAGACCTTTACTTAACTATCCAAACTGCCTTGATTCTAGAACAGTCTTCTAACCCCTAGTCTTGTGCACTCTAGGGCTAAGCCTCTCTTTGCACAATTACTTCAGCTAGTCACAAGTCTGAAGTAATGTAGACGTCTCAGAAGCTCCTGATAAGACATGCAGCAGACTTCACCTCACCATCTCACTTCAGGGTGCAAAAGGAGAAAAAAATTGTTAAACAAAAGTTATTGAGTTCAGGGATTTGCTGAGCCAGGTTTTCCAAGGCTGGCATAGGAGACATACTCACCAGACTCTGACAGAACTACAGAACAAACAGTGTATGTGCATACGTGCTGGTTTTGAGTGGCAAAAACATCTCTACTACAGCTACCTACTATGATCTTCTCTTCTAAATGATCCTTTCTCCAGAATGGCCCAGGAAATTATCTCCTTCTCCCCAGATAAGTAGGAGAGAACAAACTCACTTGTATTCAGAACTTACCTTTCTAAGGAGTGTGTTTGCCACTCCTGCAACAGCAAGTCTAAAAATTCAAAGCAGCGCCTGAGAAAAGAGAGAAGAAATGCTGAGTTTAAGTCAATTGGGGCACACTGGCTTTGCCATACCTGACTGTGAAAAACAGCCATGTTTGCTTAGGAAACGTTTTGGGACGTCAAAATTCAGTATTAACCCTAATAAAAATATCAACAGCTCTAAAATCATTAATAAACAGTCAGAAGTATTAGTTGGAGGCAGCTTGCTACAGGGAAGTGTGAAGAGAGGAATTGCCATAAAACAATCCTGGAAGCTTCCTTTTTCATTAAACAGGATAAGGCCCAGGAGATTGACACTGACACTCTGTACCTCTTAGTCCAGGCTTCACACAGAAACCTCACAGTTTGCCTCACGTGGGGAGAGACCTTCCCTCTTTACTCTCCCTTTGTCACTTCAAGAACCTTAAGGCACAAGTGTGCTGAAATGTGTTCAAGGTTTGTCACCAAATACAGCAACCAAAAAGCCCTTCCTTTTGTCCAACTCAAAGAGAGCCAGTTAATGCATAAGGAGGAGACAAGAGTCTCCCAATGAGGTAGTGGACTGAAGCACTTAGATTCCAAGTGCAGAAAGGATCATTAGACCATTCAGTCCAACTTCCCTTCCAGATGATGTTTTCCTGTAAGACTGATTTACTGGCTCAAAGAAAACAAGCCACTCTAACAGCCAGCAGTGGGGAATAGGAACGTGTCTGTAAAAATGCCAACATAGTATGTTGTTATAACAACGTGTAAGGACAACAATTAATTTAAAAAACATTTCTTCTTGTGGAAAAATGCCTTTTCCTCTCTGCAGTGATGCAGTTTGTGCAGAATAGCTGACTTTGAATTTGAACTCAAATCAAGGACAAGAATGAGATTCATGTTATAGTAAGTGTTTGCAACCCTTTTCACAAATAACAACAAATACATTCACATTTTCAGAAAGCATCTATTTACTAGGAAAAACCAGTAAATGCAAAGTAAATTCTCACCTTCTAACTGCAACAGACTTGGAGGTACAATTACTGGTTATGATGGGTATTAACCGAGGGATGTGCGTGTGCTGGAAGTAAAGAAACAAGAACAGGAAGAAATCTTTACACAACAATTCCACAGAATGAAAGACCATCTCTTTCAGCCACCTGAGCCCATTTCTCAGATCCTTATTGTTGCTCAATGCTTAAAAATGGAACTGCTAGATAAAGGAACACTAACAGATATGGACAGATTTTTAATATCAAAAATACTTTACAATTTATCAGCTAAAATACCTTTAAGAAATACTTAATTTTCTTCTATAACGACACTCTCTAGTGAGTCAAGTAGCTGAAGTCACTGCAGGAGGATCTGAACTGCCAATGGTGACAATTTTAGAGACATTAGGCTACCTACAGCTTACCCAATGAATCACTAGGCAGAAATCACCACTGTGAGCTAAGACTTTTGAGAAACATGGACTGTCTGTGAGGTATTTTAGAGCATAATGAAGAGGATGAGTCTGTGCTGCAAGGCTGGTCTAACACCCTTTCAAAGAAAAATGTTTGCTCAGCTCTTAGAGAGATGGAAATATCTTGCCCTGCAAAAAGAAACATTTCCCCTACTATCTTGGCAGAGCTTAACAAGCATCATCTGCACAAGGCTGCAGAACATCTGAAACAGCCAAACCCAACACAATCAGAAAAGTAGATTAGGCATGAATCTTATTTTTATTGCAGCAGCATTCATATTTCATCAGAAACACTGCAGTGTTTGGAAATCATAAAACTGTTCTCTTTTGATGTATACTTACTCGAATGATTAATCTAACTGCTACAACACCAGAAGTGGCCATGACTTTGGCACTATTTGGAATTAGGTTAAAAATTGTTGGCATGATGGCTTCTGCCCCATGGTCAAACTTGTTTCCCAGAACTGATGACAAATGTCTGAAAAACAGAATGAAGTCATGCTGGTAAGTGAGCTGAAGATAAAGCAAGTCAGACTTGTACAGAACATGTGACATAAGCACATCTGACATCTCAATCTTTGCAACTGTCACCTCCTCTCCAACTCCAAAGGACAGATAACACCATGTTTCAAAAAACAGTTCCTTTCCTTTCATTTCAAACTTGTGTCCTATATTCATCTGAACCCTGAGAAACAGTAAGGTCAGCATAAAATAAAGTAACTAGCATAGCTAAAAATTTATTATCAAACAAATAAGGTGATAGAATATTTTTTGTTAGTTTATATTACAACTTCTCTGAAGCTCTCTATTTTAAAAAAAAAACAACATGTCAGGAACCATGTCACTGCAGCACACTTTTTCTTGAGTATTTCACAAAGGATAGACCATTGGAAATAAAAACTAGCTCAATCTGAACCAGAACAAAACATAAACATTTCCAGCTTTATTGTTCAGTGCTTCCCTACTTGTGCATGAAGGCATAGCTTGCTCATTCATTCTGTGCATCCCACATCAGCATTATTTAGTATTTAGGAACACAGCTTGGCAGAATTACAATTAGTGGCCTACATGATGGAGTTTCAAACAGATGCATACAAGTCATATTCTAGCTTTAACTATTTAGCACTAGCTGCATCCTAATTGTGTTTTAACCAATGCCTGTTCCTTTCCTTCTACATCCCATTTTAAACACACACAGAAAATAAACTCACCCCAAGGTGATACAAGCCTCTCTGACAACTTGAGAGCGCAGGTCTTTAGCAGATAATTTAAATGCTCCATCCAAAAGTCTTAAGTGCTGGAAGAAGTTATCATATTCTGCAGCTCCAGCCAAAAGTAAGGAGCGGATCTTTTTCAACTGTTAGGAGTATAAAGAAATCAGTGACTGTTAATGAGCAGCAAATAAAAGGACAGCTCAAGACCAATACCTGGTTCCAGGTTTCTTTGTGCAATTATTCATCTACATGCACTGAAGAAGTTGATTCTTGATGTCCAAGCAATTTTATTATTTCCTATCTTATATTCAACCCATGGTTAGTTAACATACTAAGTACAATAAGCTAAACAGCCTTGCTAACTTACAGAAATCCAGAAGTGTTGCATTCAGCTATTCAAATTGTATCATTAATAATCCAAACAATATTTTTTTTAACTAAAAGGTATATTAAACATTCCCCTTTGCTCTCTTATTTACAGCAGCTTCTAATGTTTAGGTAATCTCACAGCTGACTCTTGTGTTTAAAAGATATCTAGACTTAAAGGGCATGGTTCACACTCAGGCCCGGGTAATAATGACTTATACCCAGAATGTGTCCATTGACTTCATTAAAACAGTTATCTGGCTCTAGCAGAAGGGGAACCTTGACCCCATCAAAATGGGAAATTTCCTATTAATATTACAGGGACCACCATCTCACCCTACAGGCAATCCTCTGACACCACCTTCACAGGCCCTCCCATGCACCAGTGCATCAGCACATGGGCTCAATTTCAGCTCCCTGTTACTCAGTACAGAAATAAAATTAAACGGAAGTAAGCTGAATCAGCCCAGTCTGCCACTCAGATCTGTAATACAGGGTCTGACAGACATGGCAAAGCTGCTACACCAGTGATGAAAGTCTACTGTGTGTAGACAAGACTGTGCATCTATTTGAATCATGAAAACCCAGCTCACCTCAGTAAATAGTATTTGGTCTTGACATGCATATAACATCCAATTTTCCACACTTCCCACAGTCATATTTATTTATTCAAAACTTAAGTGTGTAGATTGTTGCTGAATTATTTTACACCTTCCTTTTGCAGAAGTATAAATAAGTTCTCTCTAAGCAAAGTAATTTTCTGCCTTATCAGGTAAGTTTTAAAATATTCTGAGTAAGACTTGACATTTTGATTTTAGCACCTGCTAGCAAATTTCTAGCTTTGAACCTGGATTTGCTGCACAACTTCCAGTTCAACCTGATGCTGTCTCAACAGACTCTTGTATACCAAATAGCAATTTCCCTCACAAATGTGGCTTAAATTCAGTCTCACAAGGAAACATTTCCCTCAAGTTTGGTGGAACACAACAGGTGCTCACCACTAAAACTGCATTCCAGCCTTAGTCCAAGGTTTTCTCAGTACCCTCAGTGGGATTAAGCTCAGTGTAGAAAAAGCTTCTATTAATAGAGATCCTATCTAAATTCACTACTTACCGCAGAAACTCTCTGTTCCCAGTCATGTTTATCATCTGATAGGATCTCTCTGATCTTGTTTATGGATTCCTCAAGATCCCGGCTGGAATAAATCTACAAATTGAAATACAGAGTAGCACCATAATGCAGGATTTACTCCATAAAATCAGATTATTTCCCAACTACATTCTTATGTCCTTTGCACCTCAATGCTTAAACATCATGTGCTAGCCTTGGACACAACTGACTTCTCGCAATGCATGGAATTTATACCCATTGCCTGCAACTAAAAATTTAAAAATTATCACGAGATGATTAAAGGATTGTATTGCATTATTTTACTATAGTTTCACAATTTTAAGCAACATTCCTGCAGCTACTAGTGGCTATATTAGTCAAAACCTACAGAAGATCATGAGTAGACACATGTGCTGTTCAGCAGTCCCAAATATAAAGCTCCAGTGAAGGAGAGGGGATACATGATGCATCTTGGCTATCCAGCTAAATCAGCAAACATGCAGTTTTCACACTCACAACAGCAGTGCTCCCCGAGTCATAAGTCACCTTTACAGCTTTCAGTTCCCAGAGGGTTTCACATAAACTACTAGCACACCCCACCATTTAAAACCTGCCTCCCTTCAACTTCTAACCTGCTTTCCCCTTAAAGATTTGCCAACATCACAATGAAGCACAATTTACCAGTGATTAGCATGAGATCCTATATCCACCTTCTGCTTTTTAGTACAGCATGGTTTAACAGTTTACTTACCTGAACTGTAGGGACATCTTCAAATGCCTTAATGAAGTCTTCTTCATCCACAGCACCTGCTCCCTCTTTGGCTGCTGACACACAAATGAAAAAGGCTTTTCAATCTTGTTATCAACAAGAGAATCAATTAAGAAAGCACCAGCTATCAAGGCACTTAATCAGGAGAAAGTTCACTACCCATGCAGCCTGGGAGTGCTGCAGATGTAATGAAAGCAGAGGCAGGGAAATTCAATGCCAGGCACTGGTGAGACATTCATGGCATCCTTCAACTCACAGGCACACAGGGCACATTAGGGAAGTCATTACAGTAGTCACTCAACAGTTAGGGGACACAGTCTGAAAGATGAAAGGGAATACTTACTTTAATTATATGGGAGACTTTATTTTAAAGGATTTAATCCCATCTATAATAGATGAAGGTGGAGATCTGACAGGTGCACAAACAGATGAACGATAAGGAAGATAAACAGTCTCTGGAATACTAATCAGATTAGAGACTGCCTGATATAGGGAACTTTCTCCCTTTCCCTAGGACACATATAAAATTAGAGCTACATGTAAAATAATTGCTAACATTCAGAATGACTGATCAGTATCCTTTTTGCACCTTCATTACCAGAAATGCCCAAAGGTCTTAAAAGAAAGCCAGCGTGTCAGGTTTAGACTGCATGGGCTGAAGTGTGGCTATATAGTTTATGTAGCTCTAAGCAGCTCCAGTTCAGACAGAGTTGAAACTACAAAGGCAAAAATCTACACACTGGAGCACCAACATGATTTACTCACAACCCTCAGTGCACAACCACACAGGTGCAACCTCTCTCAAAATGCAAAATAAATTATGGGGATATGGGGATTGCTTGGAGATTCATCCTACCAGACTGGCTGTGGCATGCAGAGAACACAGACATAATGACTGCATAAGGAAAAATTTGATACTGGATTCTGGGGGCCAGTCTGGAAGTGCTTGCAAGAAGCTCAGTATAAACACTGTAAATACTTCACAGGCACATTGATTTATACAGGCTATTGGCTTACTTGAAGACTTGGAGCCCAGAGGTGCAGAGCCAAGTCTGCGGGTAGTGCCCATCCCAACTCTGCGTGAGTTTGCAGGGGCCTTTGAAGATGTAGAGGAGCTGGCTGAGGAAGGTCTGTTCCCATCCACGGAGTCTTCATCATCAAAAATTTTATCTGCCAAAAAAACCACACTCAGCTGTAAGACCAATGAAGCAAAGGGATGTCCCAAGGAACATGCCTGTGTTATGGCAAACATGCTACATTTTCCAGCCTGCTCTGCCAGCTCCCATCTCAGCAGTGTCCTCATGCTAAAATCCAGTTAGTCATGGAATGCCACCAGCTCACTGAACCCAATCCTTCACTACTGCAGCCACTATGTTATAAACCATTCAATGAATGCATTCAGATGAAAAGAATGAACTTCAAATCTACAGCAAAAAGATGCAAGCCCCAGAAAATACTTGGGGTGTTGACAGTCTGCAGCTCTCACATTTGTGTCTCCAAGAGCTCTTTTGAAACAGACTGTAGTGAAACTAAGACCACAAGCAAATCCAAGATCCAGCAGCAACTGCCTGCACCAGACCAAGGATAAACAGTCACCCAGGAAAGTTCACATGGCAACACCCATGTTGTTGATGAACCACAGACCATTAATCACAGACCCATCTGGAGCTACAAATCCCCTTTAACTCTTTAACACCAGAGATTCCTTACAAGGAAATACAAAAAGTTTCCCCAAATTCATAAAAACATCATTATAAGGTGCATTAAACCCTATGGAACATTCTGTGTACATCCAACTTCAGCCTCTACCAACAAACATGATCATAAATTAATCAAAAATGAATTACAGCTGCTTTGATTCTCAGTCAAGGTTACTTCAATTCCAAAGGACTGCTTATATTGCAGTTTTACACAGATTAGCTAATTCACTTGAAAAAACAGCCTTAGGTTGAAAGGTGACAAAGCAGTTGGGCAGCTGATATAGATGGAACACGTAATTATTGAGGCCAGAAAGCCAGCTCAGCCCCCATCACTCAGCTTCTCCACAGGAACACTTCATTGAAGATTTGAGATCAGCTTCATGCCCATCCCTCTCCAGCAGCCCAAGGTACACACTCACTCTCCACCAGATTAGGAACATTTCCTTCACAATTTGCACTTGGCAAAAAGTCAAGCAGGTGCTTTAATCCATCCCTGCTCAGGAAAGCATCTGGGGACTTCCAGTAACAAATACAGGCTCCTAGTGAGACACTAATGAGTGAAATTTAATACAGGCTGAGCTTTCTGAAAGTAAAAAAATAACTTGATAACAGTACAGGCATCGTCTTGGGGAGGCAAAAGAACAGGAAGAAAAGCCTGTTTTGTTCTCAGCTCAACCACCTTCAGTTTTCTCTGCCCTAAGTGGCACTGGCTTATTAGCAGCTGGACACAGGAGAACTATCACAGATCATCTAAAAACCTACACACCCCATTTCTGATGTGCAGCAGTGCACATGATGCCATACACCAATCACAACTCAATACTGACATAGCAGGTACACAAAAGCATCCAAAAAGTGAAAACAGGTGGACAAGGACATCTCTTCATTTTGATGTTTAAGATGTCTTGAAATATGGGAAAGGGCTAGGGGAAAAAAGCAACTCTAAAGGAAAGGGGTAAAATAATAACTGTTGTTCTATTACTGTTATTGTACTGTTGTTCAGGAAAAAGTGAACAAGGCAAAAGTGAAAAGAACTTAGATAAATTTCAGGTCACACAGATGAAGAGAGAATATAAACCACAATTAGGATGTGGGCTGTCTCTTTAATACGGTGCCTGAAGGCAGCCATGGAGACCATGCTATCTCCCTATTGACACCAGTCTTGTTCTGACACATGTAATTCAAAACTAATTTGAAAAGAGCTTAGGGAACAATCATGAGAATGATTAAAGGATTAGAAAATATGTTTTTAATTCAATTAAATGAAAATTCTCTGCAAGAGATTGTTTAGTCTAGCCAGATTCCTAATAAGTTGCTTGATTATGTTCTGTGTTAACACAGCTACTGAAGATTTATTAACACAGTTTTCCAATGTGATTTAATAATATTGTTTCTCACCTAATAGAAAAATATACAACAAGGTAACTGGCTAGAGGTTAAAAACAAATTAAATTCCGAGTTGCCTTTTTTCCCCTCTCTTCCCCCCTGCTCCCCCCTCAATTTTTTTCAATAATCACAGGGCTGACCCTCTGTGAGGTAGGGAGGTGCATCACCCAGTGAATTCTACCACAGGCAGTTCTTAAAAAAGCAAAACTGAATTTTTTCCCCCCAAAAGACAGTCTAGTTCAAACAGGAATTATTTCAAAAACACTACTTGGTGTGAGTTGCACCAAGGTCAGGGCCAATCAAAATAAGCTTTAAAATGTGTAATCTCTGAAGCCTCTAGGACAAGGTTTAAGTGATTCAGAAAGACTTGGACAGCCATTCAATCCAAAAACTTCAAGCAAAACTTGTTCCAGGTGCAATTATTTCAAAAGCTCCTATATAAATATTTAGCAAACTATCATTTGACATGTGTGTATTAACAGCCAGGAGCAAGTCGGTTATATTCGAAACAAAAGGTACTTTTAGTGCTTCATAGCCTCTTTCATCAGGTAATAAAATTCTCCATCAGCTGCATTTCAGACTATCTGGATGAAGCCTTAGTTAACTCACTTCCTCTTCTATATGCATTTTTAAAGCCTCAGCCCGCTGAAGGGAGAAGAGGGTGTGGTTTCCTATTTCATATAATAAATCAAAACTAAAAAAAAATCCAGATATTAAAAGCATTGCACTCCTGTAGTATTTTAGCAACTAAACAGACTATAATTTCTTTCTAAAACAGGCTTTTCTGAGCATTAGCAAAAAACACAACACTCCAAAAATCAAACCAGCCCACCCACAGTTCTGGGGATGACTGGATTACAATCGCATCTTCCTGCTCGTTAAGTCTGCAAACTAAGCATTACATATTTATCAAACCAGAAAAACCCTTCAATAACCCAAGAGCATTTTCTCATCTGAGCAGTGCAGAATGACAGCACCACGTTCAGAACTGCACATCAAGTCTGCCAGCAGCACGTGTGCAGAACAGAAAGAGAAACAAAGAACAGAAAGGAACCTGGACACAGGAGTACAGAAAAGAACAGAAAACCAAGCTACTATACATTATTGTTACAGAACCCTTTTTTTTCTTTGCCACCCATTGATTCCTGCTCATAATAATCATTTGAACCAGGATCATATTTTTCATCATATCTGCAAATGGCAAATTCAGCATGGGTGTAACTCTCAGGACAGCAGCTGAGGTGCACTGAAGCAGAATCGGTGCCCCACTCTAACATTAAATAACCATTGACATTCTCCCATCACAAGACACCCCAGTGCTCTTTTATAAGGACCTTACAGTACTCTCTGTCAAAGACATGCCCCTATAAAAGAGGCCTTTGTCTGCTCGCCACTCGGCTGTCTCAGAGACAGAGAGAAGACAATCTGCTTTACGTTTTTCAATTCCTTTACATTATTTAAGAAGAAGAGAAAATTGCTTACAAGTACATATCCTTCTGCAAATAAGCTTCCTCAACATTCCTTCATATTTTCCATAGCGTGCCCAGATGTAAGAGTGCTTCACGGAGCGCCGCAGCTTTCAGTCCACAACATAATCAATCATTGCCCCTCGGATTCATTAAGCATGCTGTCTTCACACGTGGATTTAAACAGCCATGGCCTCTGTCCTCTCTCTCTACGGCTGCAGATCTGCACAATTCTTATTAGCAACACCCATTTCAGCCCAGGAAAGTTGGGTTCACTTCTAGGGAGGAAATTCCCTACTAGCGAGGGGAAGCCAGGACAAATAATCCGGGATGAAGATGAGCTGAGTGTGCCTGGCTCGGTTGCCTTGCACTAGGAGCCAGCCTGACTTTATCCCCTGGGAAGCACTAACAGGAGCATCTCAACAGCTGTCATCATTTGTCCATGACGAATAAATTTAGTCATTATTCATTTTAAAACGTAACCCCTTCAGGTCTGGGCAAGGTGAAAAGTGGGGACAAGAAGCTGCTATTCAGGAACCATGGTAAACAGGGGCCAGCACTTCCCTTGCCTGCACCACCAGCCTGGGACCTTTTAAAGCAGAGCCTCCAATGTCCTTTCCAATGAAAAAAGATGTTTTCTGGCTTTTAAAAACTTTAGTATGTCAGATTCAAATCTTTTAGTTATTTGTGTGTAAGCTTTAGAGAAGACAGATACTCTGTAGTGATGACAGACTGGGAAGAGAGCTTTCCATCATATCTGTTCCTCACAAAGATGCCCTACTATGGTCTTCAGATTCTACTCTGTAAAGGACTAAACTTGTCCTGGGCCCACTGTGCCCACTCATCATCTGTTCCATTTCCAAGCAACAGAGCAGCTGAAACAGGCAGGATGGGTACCTCTTGCATGAATCACCTGCAACACTCTCAGAAGAATCCCTCTTTTGGGTGCAGATGGAAGTGGACAACACCAGAGGAACCTGCCTCCCACCATTTCTATGGCATGCTCCACCAGGAGCAGACAGGTAGCTGCTAAAGCTGACAAACATTACAGCACTTCCAGATTCCATCTCAATCCCCACTAGGTGGACAAAGCCCAGCTCCCTGAAGATCTGAGAGCCCTTTACAAGCCAAGAACACACACCAGCAAAACTACCGATGCCAAAGGAAACACGGTGTGTTCCTCTTTAATCCTTTCTGCCAGGCACAAGTCCATGAGCACTGGACCATATTTTTGAGACAGACACCCCTTTGACATCTCAGCTCATGCCCTCCCCCCAGGGCAGCATCTGGCACCCCCATCTCCAGCTGTGACTTCTGTTGTCACCCTCTGTTGGGTGTCCAAGCGAGACAGCTTCAGCTGAGGTTAGAAGCCTTTTCCTATTAGCACGCATGAAATCCAGGCATGGGTTAGCTGCAAGGCTGTCCAACTCCAACACAGGTGTTGTAGAGGTTTCTCCAGGAAAACGAGTTTATAAACCCACTAAAGATAAAGAGACATGCATATGGTCCTCAGCAGGATTAAGTGTTTAAAAACAAAGGAGTGGCAGCTACAGGCAGAAGTCCATGGGCACAGCACATCATTAAGGTTTCCTGCTTGGCCATCTCCCAGTGTCCCAGCTGCTCTCCCTGGCCCCAGACACAGCTCCTCCTTCCCACTCTCCACACCAGGCAGTGTTTTGCACCTAAAAAGCCACCCACTTGGCCTCAGTGACCCTGGTCAGTCCTGCCAATGCCACCTGCCCCTCTCTCGCCCATCATATCCAGTTATCCCAGCTTGACCCAGTCACCAGCTCCAGTCCCAGCCCACCCCTGCTGCTGCCTTCTGGCACCATGTGCTGAACCACCTCATCTCCTTCACAACTGGCTTTGAAGTGGAGTCCCAAAAACCTGACTTCAGCATGAACTGCTCCAGGGGCTGAACAATGGTAAGGACATGCATATCACCCAGTACCTTGGCTTTTTTTCTCTTATCTCACATATATCACCCTATTTAAACTACAATCCACATTATTATGGGTGGGAGTTTTTCTGAATAAGGTTTCAACAATGCAAGTCTAGTCAATGTATTTATGGCAATAATATATACAATAAACAACAGAGCTGCCATCAGCCACAGGTAAGGTGGTGCTTAGAGACTCAGGCCAAGAATGTCAGGCAAGGCAGGTGCAAAATGCTTTTTGCTTTAATAATTCTTAAACACCACATGCTTTTCATTAATCCCAAATGCTTCCATTTTCCCTCCTTAGCAAGGAAAGCCATCATCGTGTTTGCTGCCTCATTCTGTCTAATCACTACCTAATGAATCTAATAGGTCTTCAACTTTCTTATCACAAAGGAAATGAAAAATCCTCAAAGAAGTAGCACCTGGAATTGTCTTCTGCTCCAAATACATTGTATTTACATATGCTATTGTTCTAATACACACACTGCTTAGACCCAAGCACCCAACTATAGCAATTTCATAGTATTCATGCCTGCCATCTCTCTGTAAGCAGAAGAACATTTAGGCATAGAAATAATTTAAAAAGCACATTCCTGTCTAGTGAGGAACCCTATATTTATTAAACCCATATCAGTATGATAAAATTGACTTTACCAAACTGGTATTAGGAAATTGTTGCACACATTGACCTGACCACATCCAACCCCAGACTAGGCAGACACAAATAAGCATATGGAAAGTAAATTCCAACTTCAATCTGCAAGAATAAGCAACAGCCCAGCAACATCCAAAATCTGCTCTCAGGGACTGGCCTGGTAAGTCAAACAAAATCATCCTGCAGAAGACTGATCTGAAATCATGCAACTTATGATGATTTAAGTTACTTTTCTGAGGGACATTAAAATTTTCAATCCTGGAATCAGATTACTCCAATTTAAGATGTAGCCATGATGGATGGCTGCGGGCATGGTTGAGAACAAGAGTTTTAAAGACTTGAAAACAAGAGACAAATTAAAAGGATGTAATGAGCCTGTTTACTTCAAAACAGAACATTTTTAACCATAATGTTGACAGTATTAATGCCATCATGTCAACAAGTCACAGCATGCCCTCTCTAATAGCATCTATGAGCACTAGCACAACTAAGAGCACAGGAAACAAAATTTTTAAGAAACTTCTGTTCATGAAACACACATGGAAATGGGAGTTTTTAAGAGTTAGTGAAACTGTCACTTAGCCAGTTTTCAGCCATATGAAAATCTCCATTAGCTTTAAGCAGATTTAGAAAAGAGGTGGTACAAATGTTTCACTCCTATCATCTTAATTAAATATCAATAGCAGACAACATAATAACTATGATACTGAGTGAAAGAACACCAGCTCAAATAACCAAAATAATTCACAAAAGCATCAAATATTGAAATAAATTCATTAAGAGCTAGGATTTATAAGTTTCACCAATTACTTTACTACAGTTCATACAGACACCTAAAGAAGAATCAAACACCCATGTGTGAGGAGCTGCACAGACACAGCCTTTACCCCATAATGATTTTTAAAAATTAAGTAACTGAGAGACAGACATGTACATAAGGCAAAATCAAAGTGGAGAAGAGACAGAGATAAGGATTTACTTTCCTCAAAGTAATCCTTGGAAATACAATATTCCCACAGTGCTTTTTCCAGCCAGCCACACAGCCTTCCCCCAGACCTCAAGAGCACCAGGAAATCCACAGTGCATACCTTGGAAAAACACACCCACCCCAAAAGCCCACACATTTACATAAAGTTTCAATTTAAAGAGCAAAAGCAGCTTCTCCCTGCCCTGCTCTCACCCCTGTGGTTTCCCAGAGGTTGGTCATTATGCCTTGTGGGGCATCCACCCTCCATTCCCTGCCAGGCTGTCCACACATCTCCCCAGCCTTCACAAACACCCCAGCTACTTCAGAGCCTCTAACACACTCCACACCAGGGTGTTACTGCTGTGGCTTTCCCTGCTGACTATGCTTGGGGGTGCTGCCCCACTTCTGTTCTGGACCCTTGAAAATACCCTTTAAATTGCATTGCCTTATTACTCCCTCCTCACTGTGCTCTCATTAGCATAATCTTCAGAGATGAAAGAGACAAAGTGGGTCCCTGGGCCCTAGAGATACCAATCAATGAGAAAGACTGTGGATGCAGGATGGCTCAGGGAGATCTTTTAGAGTCAGAAAACATCTTTTGACAGAACTACAGGAATGAGCCTTGTCACAGCATCCTGTCATACCCAAACTGCAGATTTCACTATTTCCCACTTTAATATTAATCCTCTGTGCTGCACTGCAGTGGCAATGTTAAGATTTTGCCTCAGCCTTACTGAAGTTTAATTATTTATGCAAATAATTATATAAAAGAAAGTTAATTCTTCTGCCTTCATTCACAAGACAGAAAAATTCCATTCTGCAGAGGCACAGGAACTCCCTCAGGCACCATTTCCATATGCACACATAACAGGGATGTGTCAGGTTAAAGAGCAATCAATGAACCTTCCCCTTCCTTGCTCTCATCTCCATCTCTGCATTTGCTGGAAAACTTATAGCAACAGCCTGGACTCCCTGTGTTTGCAGCAAGCCAACATCAGGATTCAGGCAGCAAAGGGCATCAGCATCACCCAGCTGCTGGTCACCCACACTACACCCAGCACCCCAGGCAACAGCCTCCTTTGCCAGGTCTGTGATCAGCTTTGCACAGCATTTGCTTTAAAAATTATATAAATGTAACTAAAAGGCTGAGCCTTTCAACAAGAGCAAGAAGTATTTGTTGTTATTTTAATGTGTGAGTAAACTGAGACACAGCTGAGGGACATTCTCAAGGGCGTGAAGACTCCAGGGCACTGCCAGAGCCTAGATTAAGCTCCATTCCTGAATAGTTTTTTGTACTGGTCCCTTTCTCTTCCTCTGACTAAAGATGCAAGGAATGCCACAAATGTTTTCTTATTTTCCCAGTATTATCTTCAAAATTGCTCTATGCATATTCAAAAAAGGACATTTGCAAATGGCTTGGGAAAAGAAGAAATAACATCATATGTTAGAATCAACATATTAGATATAAAAATTTTAATTTGGTTGCTCTTACAGGTTGCTTGAAGTTTAGCCACATCTAAAACTGAGTTCTCTGTATTTCCCAGGGTTGGCACTACAGGAAAACAGCAACCAAGATTAAACTAAGCTCCCAGGGAGACACCTGCTGGCAGCAGCCTGGGGCTTATTTGCCAAAACCTGAAGGAACAAGGAGATACCTGTGGAATCAATATGTGATATTTTGTCTTACCTGGGCTGCCTATACCCTATGGAACTTAATTAGCAGGCGTACCAACAATCTGAAGCCTTCCAATGGGCAATGTTTATCACCAGTGAACAGCAGGAGCCCCATGAGCAGACAGGGCAGGCGACTCCAGCCCCACAACCAGGTCCAGATTTCCAGCTATTTGCACCATCTGCTGCCATGACTTCACAGGGTGAGGCACTTCTCCAGCCTGCACTCCCCAGTTGGCACTCCCTGCACAGATCCTTCTCCCTCCTCGGGCAATAATGACCAGTGCAGCTCACCTCGATGCTGACTGCCCCAACAACATCATTGTCAACACAAGGAAATTGCAGTTTCTACTGTTAGCACTTATCACTTCTTGAGGGGATGCTCCTTCTCAACACACAGAACACCGAGGTGTAAAGTACTGACAAGGAGCACACAGAGCTGTTTTTGGAAGGAAGAGCATCCTGACGTTTCTAGGACAAAGTGCTGTTACAAAAAAAGGCAAAGGCATCTTATTGCCTCCAGTAACACAGAGCACATTGGGGGGACAGAAATGCTGCAGATCCCACTTCCAGCCACCACAGAACATCCTGTAAAGCCTGCTAATGCACCAAGTCCTGCAGGAGAAAGCTTTCTAGAGATATCTGCAAGGAGATAAAAATGCCAAGCTGCAGCCTTGTTTCTTTTTGGGTTAATTCCCAGAGGATGGCTGGGTCGGTGAAGTTAAGCCAGTAAGCTGTGCTGCAGGGACCTGGGGAAGCTGCACAACCAGCCCTTTCCAGTACCTTCATTTATGTTTATTTGCAATCATTAACAGGGACATGTTGCCCAGCACCTCCTGTGAGATGGTGGGGCATCTAAACTTTCCAGGCAGCCACCTCTGAGCCAAAACACAAAATAGATGCAGTTATCCCAGAACAATGAAGGAAAAAAACAAGGCTGTCAGCCTACAGCCTGTACAGCCACAGAAAACAGGAGCCTTCTGTCCCAAGGCATTCTGTCTGGTTAAAGGCCAATGCAAGAACATGGGTACTGCACTGGCAAAAACTGTACAGTGTTACACACATCACACATCAGTGATTCCCATCCAGAATGCCTGGCCTGATGCATAATTAATGTACTTTAATTAGATGACCATTTAAAATACTGTCAAATGCTCAGTGGGCAATAATCACGAGATAAGAATGTCTTAGACTGAAGGCAGTTGAGACAAAAGAAAAACCATAGGGAAAACTATGGAACAACTCCCCAGCCTACATGCCTTTTGAGAAAGATTATCAACCAGTAAAACAGGCATGACCAGCCTGATAACCAGGAATTTCCACCATAAATAAATGCTTCATCTTTATAAAGATGCGTATTACTACAGACTGTGAAGACACATGTACAAGCAAAGCATACAGACAAGTTCTGTTTATTTAAGAATAATCCAAAGTTGAATTTTATGATCCAGGCTATGCTCTGTAACCAGAAATGGTTACCAAACAATGGTCTGAGGTGCCTCTGAGCTCCTGCCACAATGGCTACTACGTTAAAGAGTTGGCTCTGTGATCTCCACTGCAGCTGTCAGCAAAGGAAAGGGATGGGGAGCCAGACTTGATGCTGGTGCTTCTCCGGAGTATTCAGCAGCACTGCCTGCCCGCCACTCTCCTGATGCACAAGTTTCTGCCTACTCCTAACTAATAAAAGCAGGACTTGGGAACTTTCCTGTCTCCCCACCAGTTCAGTACAGCTCCCTGAGAGCAAGCAGAGCCTTTGAGAAGCTGCTTCAGCACCAGTACACCCGGCCAATGTTTGCAGACCAGACCAGCTTTTGCAATGTCTGCATGAACACATTCGACTGCAACCAGAGCTTAGAGCAGCAGCTCCTTAGAGCTGGGGAGAAATACCCATTCCCCACTCACATCACACTCATTTTGGCTAACACTGGCAGAGGGAAGCAATGGTTTCCTGACAATCAAGCCCATTTGGTTCTTACCCCCAGAGTGTTAAAGAGAATAAACACAGTAAATGAAAGGCTAGCATTTCACTTTTCTCAGGATCATTGTAGAAAAATCTTATTGTATTTATTATGATCACTCAAGACCAGCGACTCCAAAGGTAGTCACTGAAAATGTCTGGGGCTTTTTTAAGATGCAAAAGCAGAAACTAGTAAGTAATATGAGACAGGTTTTACTTTAAGTGAAAAAAATGCTTTTTCAGTAATTTTTAGAATGCATGTTCACTGGCAATAATTAATAATACTACTCTGCACAGATTTGTGTATGATCTAGATAGGATTAGTTCCACATTTTTGGCACAGTGGAAACAAAGGCCAAGTACACGAGGAAGCTGACTGCAGGTGGAGCAGAAAAGTCAGAATTAGAGCACATGCCGGAAGATGTATAAGAATATCGGATTTCCTTTATTTAATCACCATCACATTAGGCTAAATTCTGCTTCCAGCTCTATACATTTGGGATGGAGGTGAATCCAAAAGTGTGCAGAACTTTGCAGGATTTTTTTAAAGTTGCTATTATCTCAGATTTTCTTCTGCATGGTTTCAAGTGAGCATAGAGAAGTTTCAGTACATCAACTAGTAGCCTATTTGACAGATACTTCAGTACAGCATATGGTTTCCACATGGCTGGGTAACATAAACAATTCAGACTGATATGTAACCTTCAAATAAATATTTAAGCTTCAAATAAATATAAGCACAGTCTGAATGCCTGATTTACAAATGGAAAGCTCCAATTCCTGAGATACTTCAATTTCTTGGGCCTTTTTCACCCATCCTTCAAAGCCTCAATTTAAGAAAACCATGGGCTTAAGGAAAAAAGTCACAGGAGAAAAGCACCAAAACAAAAAATGTGTCACAATTTATAAAATATTAATAGTCATCAGGGCTTCTGTTTTCCTGAAGCTTGTTTCATCTACTCCCCAACACCTTTAAAACAAAAGGTAGATCTTTGCTCCTTCATCCACATTCCTCCCCATAAAGAATCATCATTAGGTACAGCAAATAGAGCAGTCATACTCAGAGGGAGAAAAGCAGACAAAAAGGTAGAGTGAAGACATTGCTGAAACTTTCCTTCCTTTTGTCATTAATTACTTCAGCCTACTAAATTTGGTATTCATATTTCAGAGCAACATGAAACTCCGAGCAAGCAGGGGAACTTTAATGTGCTACAAAGAAGAAAGCCTCTTTCTCAAAGTGCTTGCAATATAAATAATGCATAGCACAGATAAAAATAATTACTATTATTTGACTTTATTATTAGACTTTATAAAGAATAAGCACAAATATCCCCCTCCTTCTCTTTTAAAACAAAAAGGGCAGTTAAAAAATGCAAGTAGTTGTGTCCCAATCAGTCTAAGATATTCCTGCCCAACCCATTTTTATTTGGCCTCAGTCAGTGCTGCTGTTCACTTTCTCCCCATGGCTCTGCACCCTTTTTCAACCCTCCTCAGGTCCCTGCACCCAGGTAAAACTTAAGCCTGTCATCCAGCCATCCAAAACCATCTGCCATGACTGAAAGTTGGACTTAATAATTGATTCTGATCACAGCTGGTCATTTGACTTCTTTAGTAACCATGCTCTTTTCTTCCCACATACTATGTTCACAGTAGAAGACTTCCACAGCTGGTCTGTCCAAGAAGTAACAATGAAAGAAATCAGTTTTACCACATAAAGCCACCTACTGCATCACATAACAACATGTCAGGATCAAATAGGAAATTCAAATTGAAAAAATGTGTTTGGCAGACCAGTAAAATCTTGATTCATCTGAGCTGAACTCTGCCAGTTTCTCTGCTGTATCTCCTGTACCACTCGACTCTAACTCTGAGACCATCTCACCCACACGAAGAACTAAACAAAGGGACTAAGGGCAGACTTGTTTTTGACCTTAATCTCTTAGTTTTAATCAAGTTCAAAACTTGGTAAGAGGTGGTGGAAGCTCTGAATAAACATTTACAAGCAAGCAGATTCCCTCTGGTTCAAGGGCAAAGTCTGTCAAGTGAAAAGGAAGGATGAGTTTGCCTCAGGACTCAGACACACGATCAAATTATTGCTGCTTAACAAGTTATAAGACACCAGCTGAGCCAAAGTAGCAGCCCTTGAGATGCTATTAAACTATGGCAAGTGTAAGGTAATTTAATTTAACTTAGCCCTAAAGAAAGAAAATTAGGCCAAGCAGAATCATTCACATTTACCACAAAGAATACAAACACTAACCACAACCCAGCTAAACATCTTACTCTTGATCTGCTCATTAAACACTCCACAAAACAAATGCTGACCTAAACAGAATTGGAGACATTAAAAACCAAAGGGGTTCCTATGCAAAAGCTGGGAATGCTGATTGCAGAAAAAGCCTGGCACAGCCATTTTCACCACTACTGGGGAAAAAAAGAAGTCAAAATCACTCATCTTTCCTTAGCATTTCTCACAGGTGATTCTGCCAAGAGAAGCTGATGTGGAACAAGACTGAGGCAAGGTGGTGAGCATGGCTGGTATTAAGTCTTACCTCATTCAGAAAAGTTACCAAAATCATTATCATCACAGGATACCAAAACCCAACTGATTTCCATCTATACAGATTTCTGGTTTCAGACAGGCACATCTACTGCCTCCATGCAAGACTTAAAGAAGTCAACAAGGCAAAACTAAAAAGAAAACAACACTTTATTAATACAAAGAACTACTTTCCAAGCAGCATGAGAAATCTCTTTTCCCTAAGGCAAGTCTGGCTGGCACAGTGACTTTGTACATCTGTGACCCTGAAAGATCACTGCAATGATAATTCAAACGGACAAATTAGATAGCAGCTTCTTCCCTCTTGCACTGCTTTGTCTATGCTGTAGAGAGATATGTCCCTTCATATGTGACACTTACACTTTCCTCCTAAACAGCAAGCTGTAAAGTGTAGTCCTTGTGAAGGCTCAGCCCCTAGAAGCAAGCTGTCCCCTTTTCAGCAGGCTGCTTATGATACAAACAGAGAAGTCACCAGGAGAACCACACTCCACTACACCGTGCTTCTGCTTTGCTACATTGTAAAGATGAGCATAAATACATGTTGAGATGAACAGTTCCTACTTTTATTTCAGTTCTAGGATATACAATTCACTCTAAAGCTTGAACTCAATAACCTGAAAACTAACGAGGATTTTTACTACTTGCCTGAAACACTGATTACCAAAATCTAGGTAACCAGGGCTTAGTATGGTATTTGATGTGCAATGCCTGAGTTAAAGTTTGGGGAGATGGAAATAGGCTCTGGAAATTACAGAGGAGAGGCAGAGATTAAATTTCTACAACACACCAGGAAGGCCAGATAGTGAGTAGAGAAGGGAATAGAGAAATTCTTGTAAAACACGTATGACAGGAATTCACACACTGTGCTTTGTGAGCCATCCCAGGAACTGGTGCATATGCAACTTCTTACTTGTCAGATCAAATAATATCATGCTCAAAAAGCAAGAGGCAGGCATCCCTTTCAGTCCAGCAATTGAATTAAATACTTCCTAGTGACTGAAGCCATGATTCCTTATTACCCATTACTATAAAGTCACTCCCCACACTTTGATGTCAAAATCAAATATTACTAAAACAGTATCAGCCCAAGAGATAATTTAAATGTCTAATTTTCCCACTAACAGTCGGTTCTTGGGTGGTATTTTTAAAGTTGCCAGACAAGCTCAAAGCCTGGCACATCAATCTAGGGTGATTCAAGGATGACCAATTCAGACCTTCCTCCTGTTCAGGCATGTTATGGCATCTACTGTAATGCAGGAAGACTTTTAGATCCACCTCCTCTCTGGCACTTAAAGGACAGAAACCCTTGTACTCAGGGGGTGTGGGAGAACAGACAGAAATAGAGATTAAATGGATTCATATCATTGTAATATCCTACCACTTAGGAACAGAAGAGAGCACATGGGCAACTAACTGCAAAACCAAATAGCACAACATCTGAGCATAAATCTTAATCAGGAGTAACAACAGAAACTAACAGATTGCTTTAATCCTAAAGAGGCTTCTTTCAAGGTTATTCAACAAAATAAAACAGGGATGAAGCCTGAGACATTTCTATTTTGGAAACTCTGCAACAGGTTCCCAGGTTGGGGTAATGGTCTTCAAGCACTTACTGGGCCTTTTACAGTGCAACAGCATTGATGAAATCTTTCCCTGAACCCAGGTTTACAGTAAGTGATGACTGGGAAGAAGAATTTGTTTTCTAAGTTTGCACTGAAGATACTGATCCCAAGATAAGTCTCCATACCCACCAGGTCACAGAGGTGGAAGAGCTGAGGGAAGGAAAGCTCTTTGAAGCACCTCTGAAATCAAAGTATGATGCATCCTCACATTTGCATGATTTCTCATATCCCCATTTTATTAAATCTTTATTTTTAGACCACTTTGTTGTCATCTTCCACTCACTTCACTTTGTTGTACAGGAGAAAAGGCATGACTCAGACAAGAGGAGGTGCAGAAGAGCACCATTTCTCTTTCAAAAGAAGCAAAATGGATGACTTTTCTTTGTAAGGGTGAGGCCACCCAGCGAACCCCCTCCTGCCAGTCCTCACTCAAACTATGGTCCTCTTTAATACATCTGTGTACTGAGTGACAAACAAAAGGTCCAAGTTCAAGGTTATTAAAGGTACTTTGTCTCTCATGGGTTGTAAGGTGTCCAGACACACCTAGAATTTACATTCCAGAGCAGGAACAAAAGAAAATACCACATGTCAAAGAATTCAAATCTCTTATTTTAAATGCATTTAATTTCAGACACAGGAATGGAGATAATTAAAAATATGGGACTAAGTTGTTAAAAATGAAATGTGTGTTAGAGAGTAAAATCTAACAAGGAAAACAATGGTTCTTCCACATCATTCATTTCACAACAGCTTCCCACTCATGTGTGCAAAGCAAAATACACTTGTATTATATACAAGTAAAATGTATTTGGTGGTTTGTATTTATTAATTGTGTAGTAACATCAGGATTCCAGGTGACACCAAGACCTTCCTTCTACCAGCTGGAAGAGACTCTGAAACCTATATTCAAATATAGACTTTATCTGAGAGTTTCTTTTCTGAACCTTCAATTTTGGGGCTTTCACAGTGACTCACAGGAGTGCAAATACATTTGTCCAAAAGCACACTTGAAGCAGTTGTAAAAACTGAGAGCTACTACTCACTAGTTCTATTTATTCCTTCACCAAGTAAAAGGATCTTGACACTCAAGTAAATGATTTGGAAATTGTAATACTGCTTAAGATCAACAGTCAGATTCCAGACTCTCATGCATTTGCTTTACATTTTCACAAATCAGAAGCAGGAATGACCATGTGTTACACTCTGTGTAACCAAGTGTTAATACTCACTTTGACAGGCAGGATTACTATCTGTTGACACACTGAAAAACGCTCACAAACTCCATGACTGAAACACTATCAGGTATGGAAGTGGTAATACCACAGAGCAGGTGTGAAAGCAGAGGCAGATATGAGCACCAAATTAGCAGGTTTTTATTATTAGCAGGTGTTTCCAGGCATTGCTTAGACTATCCAAAGAACCAGTATGAAAATTAAAAAAAATTTGTATGAACAGCTGACTGTAACACAAAGAAAATAAAGAAGTGTATCAGTAGTTGCACATCAGAAAATGTCAAGCAGACCAAGTTACAGAAGAAAAAGCCATATAAATTTTTCTCCATCCAATTCTTAGTAATTTTTAGCAGACTATGTAGGCTGCTGCTGCCTTGTTGTTTAACACAAATAACAGGGAATGCTCATAGGGCACTGTCATCTGTCAGCAGCTGTTACTGAAAACCAAACATGGGGCAAGTGAGCAGTTCACAGCATTCTGCCTCCAGATGGAAACAAAATTCAGAAGAAATAGGAATAAAGTGTAGGGGAAAATAACGTCTTATCAAATCCTTAAACCCAAATTGTATGCTCAAATATACATAAACCTTCAGCATTTCTGGAGAAGACAAGTATCAGTCATAGCTTGACCACTTCATTCCCTTCACAAGAAGGAGTGCTGAAGGTCCTGTACACATGCAGATACTATAGAAGAGATTTCTGTCTAGGCATGATTATTCCTCAGATGTGGCCAACTGCTTTACCAGGTATCAGTTTATTCAGACAGAAAAAATATTTGAGGCCTCCCAAAACATGAGAGCAGGATCAGCCTGGTTCATCTGAAGTTTCCACCATTAACCAGCTTGAGCCACCTGAATTGCTCACCTCCACTACAGATCCCTTACCTTAATTTCAAGTAGCAAGAATTATTATTTTGTCCAGACTGGAACTGAATGGCTCAGTTACACAACAGCTCTTTACTATTTGTCCTGTTGTGGGCTGCCTGCAGCAATCAGTGACCAGCAGCATCCTTTTTCATTGGATATAGTGCACATCCCATCAGCTCCCTAGATGCTGTCAAACACTGAATCCATGCTTAGAAGCCACAAGCCAGCCAGGGAAGCAAGCTTTGGACCATTAGCCTGCATATTAACCACCACCCAGGGGCCTTTCAGGCCAGCTAAACTATGTCAGTTGAGCTAAAAAGATGAAATTACACTCACACTGCCCCTCTGGCATGAGAGTCTCTTGGCATGATTTAGTCTGAAGAGTCTGTGAAGGGATGAGAACAACTTTGTCTCCTGGCACTATGGAGAGAAGAACCCCTAAGTGTCTTACAGAATTAATGCATGTCCTACATGAACTTCTCCATTCATGGCTGACTCATGTCCCATTCTCGTTTAGGCTCAACAGGTAACAAGCATGGCTTCTTAACAACAAATGACTGAAAGGTCAGCAAGCTTCTTGCTAGAATTAAAAAACCCATAAATTAATCACACCACAAACTAAAGATGGTGGCAAAACTTAGGAATTTCAACTTTCTAAATAAAAATTTCAAACTCAAAGCAATGACAACAAATCAGCCTTAGGCCTGTCCAAGTCCCACTCCTGCAAGCACACCACCATGCTGGCAAATCATCTGGTTCTCTTTAGCAACCATCTGTGCTTGCCTTCACTTAAAGAAGAATTAGCAAACAGAGGAACCGGCACATGAGAAGCACAGCACGTAACAGACAACTACAGATTCACTTTTAGTTTTGCTCAGAGATTGAAAGCAAGTAAGTTCAGGGTTTTTTAACTGGGAGGCAGGGATTTCAATAAAACCTTTACATAAGGATGTGCATAAGAAGTCAATGCTTCAATTAGCATAAACTCAAATTGTCTGCTTTGCCTCTTCACCCATGCAAAGCTTCAAGGCTGTCCACTTCCTCCTCTTTACAGCTAGAGACTGAATTTATGAAGTCTTCACTGAAAAACAGAACCAAGAAGATGGGCTGGAGAAGTTCCAGTCCCTCCTTTTTAATAGTAATTTTGTGTTTAGTTTTTAAATATTTGAAACAGGTTCTTCTAATTCATCTAGAAAGCCTCTCCCACTGACACAAAGAACCACTGATAATTCCTGCTTGGAATAGAGGTGGATTTGTTGAGGTGATCTAGGTTAGTCATCTAGATTACATTTAAACCAGGCTTACTTAGCTTCCTTTTCCAAATATTACAAGGAAAGAAGGCAAAAAACCTTACTGAGATGAAGAAAAGGAATTCAAACATCCTGACTTATAAGACATATTTAGGCTGTCTACATAGGGAAGAGGAATACAGAGATCTGTCTGCGAAATAAAGCTTGCCATTACAAGTGAAGTTTCAGGAGATTCCTAATAATAGTATTTTGAAGAATGGCATGAATATTAAATGGAACAAAATACAGCTCACCTACTAATTTGTAGTAAACTGCTCTTCACATAAACAGTTAGACTATATCCACATTTAAGTATCAAGTTTTAAATTCTTAATATTAAAATCAAAGAGTAATTTGCATCTTAATGCTTCACTGAAAATGCCCATGTGCAACTTGACAGTCACACTGATGACAGACCAATAAAATTTAAGTGAAGCATTATCACCCATTCTAGCATAACACCAAATCAGCAGAGGATGTGCATTAAAGGATACATGCTGCCATTTATAGAGGTGCCTCTGTTGTGGCTTGCAGCCTTTTCATGCTGACATCAGGCTGTGTTGCTAGTTAAGGTCACATTCTCTTCTGCCTTTAGCCCTGTTACCACTCGTGATAAACTGGAGAGCTGAATATCAGACACAATCTCAAATGGCAAACCTTGCCTTCAGCTCACTGACACATACAGCTAGAAAGTACTGAGTAAAAAAACCACTGAATCAGTTTGAAGATCTTCCATAACTACTGCATCCTACAGGAGGAAAAATGAAATAATGGCATAATTTAGGTTAAAGGGACCTCTGAAGGTCAAGTGACTCAACCTCCTTTTGAAAGCAGGGCTGACAAAGTTGTATTGCTCAGAACACTTCCAGACTAATTTTAAAAACCTCCACGGATGAAGATCCTCTGGGCAACCTCTTCCAGTGCTTCACACACTATCTTCAAGGAAAATATCAACACATGGGAGAAAACCCCAAGCATAAGGCTGTCCTCTCAGTCCCTAAAGTATGTGGACTGCTGGAACTTGCATAAAACCAACTGAAAATCTCTTGATGAAAAAAAACCTACTTCTAATTCAGAGGTTTTCTGGAATTAGTGGTCTATGCATTATAGGTACAGGAAAGTCAAAATTCCAGCCCAAAATTTACAAGATGAGCTGCTCATCACAGCTTTTTACTGGCATTTATCCTGTGTGCAGTGTCACAGAAACCCCCTGCATGCCATGAGGGAGCAGAGATCACCTGCTTTCAAACACTGGTCAGGCCATCGCTGGCCAAGGGTGCAGAGCACCATCAAACACAGTTCAGGTACATTCTCACCTCTAACAGGAACTATTTACTGTTTTTAGGGCATGGTAAGCATGGTGTTTCAGATGGCTCTGTGATGCAGCTTTCCTGGGAAGAAGCTGTGGAAAGGACCAAACATAACATGCTCCCACAGGAGGCCCTGAAGGGAACATTCTGCTGCAGCTGATGGAGCGCCTGGCCTGCTCTATACAAAACACACAGGACCTGGCACAGTCCAGCTCTGTCACAAAGCTCCAGAGCCCCAGAATTCTGCCACATCTCCCACACTTTCAGCAGAGTGAACAGAGCTCCTTATAATGTGCTGCTGCAAACAAGAAATAGTTAGGACAAAAATAGGGACAAGCCTGCTTTAGAGCCCATGAGAATAAATAGGCTCCAGGGAGCGCCACGAAGGAAAGCAGCAAGCACAGAGCACAATGTGCATACAAAGACCTACAATACAGAGGCTTTGGAGAAATCCCACTGCAGTGAGAAAAAATCCAGTGCACACATCAAAAAGAAAAGAAAAAAAAAAGACATCTAAGGAAAGCACTAGAGACAAGTATGGAGCTTCTTAAGGGGGAGGGAGCAGAGAATAAGTTTCAGCGTGCTGGTGCATAAATATTTTGCCTGTGGAAGCTTGGGATCAGATCTTATTTAAGTCTCCAGTGAAAAGGAGCGTGATTGTCCCTCCACATCACAGAAGCTCCATGTGATTAGAACCCTCTGCAGATTCAGCTCCTGCCCAGCACAGAGCTCAAACAGCAGGAGCTTAAATCGGAGCTGAAGTGCACTGGCAGAGCTGCAGCAGGGAGAAGTGTGCCCAGCCCTGCCTCTCCAGGGCTGCCTCTGGGATTGCCCCTGATCCCAGCAGGAGCTGGGGGGAGTTCAGGGGAAGAAACATAAATGATGGAGAACAGTTAGACCCATTCTTCATAAAGCTGCCCTAATTAGAAATGTCAGGCCTCATTATGAGCCAGCGCTCACTAGACAGGAGTCCCATTGCTGGGCAGAGACGTATGCGTGAGACATGCATTTCTTAAAGATGTACACATCCTTCCTCTACCCACACCACAGCCAAGGGAACAGCCTCACTGCATGGGGGTGAAGGCAGCACCATGCTGCCAACTGCATAAACACTAGCAGCAGTAGTGCCAACACTGTTTCATACCTGAAACTCCCATCTCCCCCTTCCCTGTGGAAGGCTAGGAGCAATCATGCCTAGAATACTCATAACAAGGCTTTTTATAACACAGTCTACCAGAAATTTACATAGGGGACTGTTCGTCTCCCATGGAAATAATTAGAAAGAGTCCATTGGTGTCAAAGGGAGCAGATCTGGAGTAAAAAAATAGTGTAAATTTCTCTCTTCTACCTCTGCATTCAAGCATTCATCTCCAAAGAAGCCCAGATATGTCTCATATTCCTTAGACATAAGCATCTGCACCTCATACCAGACACTTCTATGTCAAGCATCTAAAGGATTTTGTTGTGCACTGACAAGCTCTGAAAGAAGGCAGGTTAGGTGTGTCACAGGAAAGGGAACAGCTCTGGAAATGTGGCTGCTATAGGTTTTGCAATTCTTGAAAAAAGCAGTTCAGGTGACACTTCATATTGAATGAAGGTATTTCTCTCTTCCTCTGTAGTGCATTGTTTATAAATTTTGATAAAATTCACCTGGCTTGAATCTGAAGGCCACCTGCAAAGCAGCAGCCATCAGCTGCTTTCCTCATGAAGATTTGTCTGCAGTGAGATCCCTGCAGGCTACACGTGGGGTGTAAACCTAGCCAGGATTATTCAGGGCTGTCTGCAGCTTTGGGGCTTCAGGGGAATAAACAAAAAAAGATACTCAAACTGCTTAGCACAATGCAACAAAAGGATTCTTTTGACAGAGCAGCAGGGCAGAATTAATTCCTTCAGCAGGCAGAAGAAACCCAGTCATTATGCAGTATTTGCTGTCTTAATACTACAAAAATAGGATGCATTTATTATTATAGCTCTGTTTTGTTCTATTTCACATCACTGTATTTGAGCTACAAACAAAATACTTCAGCCAAACATAACAGAGGAGGAAGGCAGTGTATTGCCAGACCAGGGCCAAGTACAGACAATGCCTTCCCTGTACCTCCCCTCTGGAGTAACAAACCAGCACTTGTCCACTCCTGCATTTTGGAAAAAGCTCCTCTTCATGCCCCCCACTAACATGGCTTTAAGGGCAGGTTTTGTTCTACCACTGCATGTTAAAACTGGATATACCATCTGTATTAGTAAGTCTTCCTCAGAAATGGGCTCAGCAGTCTTAGCTCATCCAGCCTAAGGTCAATGATCTGAAAAGGGAAAGTAACTAGGTACAAGAAGACCTTCAAGTTTCCAGGTAATGGGTCTCAGGTTCTTTAGAAATCAACCAGGTGCTCTTCAGTCTAGACTCTTTAATAAAACCTCACAGTTATGGCAGCTGCAGCTACTGTGGTTACAATATACAGGGACAGGGATGTTATTTGTTGCTGGTAGGAGAAATATGTTTCATGAACTTCTGCTGTCCATAAAAGCCTATCCTGTATTTCACCAATTACCACAGAGTGACTGCTGTCCTCAGAGGCTGCTAATTACAGCAGCTAAACCCAGTCCACTTGTTACATACTCAACCTGAAAATAAATCTCATCAAATAAATGAGAGCAGCAGCACAGAATTTATCAAAGTGCTCCACAAAAGATGCAAGAAATTTCATCTCTTCCTCAAGCAGTCTTTGGCTACCATTGAGGCAGCTGATTAAGGACAGCAACTGAATTCTAACTGGGACAGTCATTCTATATAAAAACAGCCCAGAGCATTCATTTAGAAGTAGTTATTAGGAAACTACTCTCCAGCACCCAGCCAGCATACAGAAAGGAAAAAGAAAGACATCTACTCCTCCACCACTTTCTTGGAAACTGAACTATTTGTGAGCCTGAGGCAAGGACTTCTATGCCAAGAACAATTTTGTAATTATTGTCATAGGAGCAGAAAGCTTGTGATACTTTCACTTGTGCTCACAGAAGTACTCTATTATGTACCCCCAACAAGTGTTGAAGTCAGTGTATGTGAAACACAAACACAACCCAAATAAACTTCACAAATCTGCACAGTGTACAACCATAGGATTGGTTGTACTCCCACCAGATTGCCCTTCAATGTGCCAGTCTTCCTCTATGATATTGAATAGCTTGTACTCCCATTGCCCAGAGAATTGCTGAGAATTAAAAGGCTGACTTAAAATCACTGCTACGTTGACAGTGATCAATATGTGTGTGCAAAGGCATATGTATGAACCATCCTACTGATGAACTTGCCCCTGGAAGATTCTGTGTACCATAAACAAAGCTAAGTGATCAAAACCATAAGATTTAGCTAGTCCTTTCATGTAAAAATGTCACTGGAGTTAATAATGCTCCAGCTTTGACTGCAAGCTCTTTCTGACAGAACAACTACAAAGGAGAGCCAGCTGGGAAAAACAGCACAGGAAAATACCACTAAACTGGTGCAAAGACTTTAAGGACCACTGCAAATTTAAGGCTTTGTTTTAGAGGTGAAACCAACCTGACACCAAAACAGGTGAAAGAATTTGAAAGAAAAGGTCATAGCAGAGAAATCAGCTATTAAGCATTCCTGAACTGTGATCACCTCCACAGCTGTACCAGATGTTACTGCAGTTTCCTTGGGAGGGAAGGGTGTAGGATTTTTTTCTAATTCCAATTCTTTATGAACACTGGACTATAAATTCATAGTTGCCATGTGTTCTAAGTTGCATGTGTTTCCTGAGGCAGCCACGGAGTTTGCTCAGATACACATGGTACTTTACCAGTGGGGAAGAAGAGAACAGGCCCTGCATGAAGAAATTCATCTCCATATGGGCAGGACATTGATGCATTTAACTTCCATCAGTAATAATGGAATGGTGCACATTAATCTTTTACTCATGAAGCCCACACTAAACAGCAGCATCTCATCCTTTAACTGCCTACTCCTTCAGCCTGTATTTATGCATGTTTGTTAGTGATGCTGGTAGTAAAGTGGTTCTGCTTAATTACACCAAAGCTTTGCCAAAAGACCATTTGTGTGTTCATATAAAACCAATGGGATTAGGGGAAGTGATGAAACAACCTGGTCTTCTCTGCAAGGAAATCCTGGATCAAGGTACTTGGATTCAATCCAGAATTCACAATACACTAACAACTTACACACATACTTTTCTTCTGACATTTGCTACTACTACAGTTCAGACAACCAGCAGTGACCTGGAGGTCAGACATTTCCCAGCTGATAAGATCAGCTAGACCACTGCCCCAGGCTCTTCATTCCACCAGCTGATCTTTTAAAGCTGAGAAGTTCCCAGCATGATGAAATCATCACACTTCATTGACATGCTTGCTTTCTGCAATAAACAATGAAGTACATTAATTATTTAACATAATTCCAACTTTGGAAAAATCATGGATTAATCTCAGCTCCTCTTTTGAGAGACAGGAGGAGCCAGAGTGCAAGGGTCTCTCATCTGTAGATAGTACAGGTGATGCAGTTCATGAGGAGAAGAACCAGCCCAGACAGGTTTCTGTATTCATTTCCTGGCATTGGGAGGCATGTACTGATGGTGAACGAGGAACACCACATATATGTATCCACTGCTTCCTCTGAAAATACATGCAGCAATTGCCTTGGAAAACAGTGTTCCAAAAGCATAAAATAAAGATCTGTCCACATAAATGGCACATACTGTAGCATGCAGTATTCATTCCACAGCATTCAATTTGCCCAGGAGATTTCCACGTTCTGGTACAAAAAAACTGCCAATTAACTCACACCTTGAGACAGTAAATAGCAATACAAACCCAACGTCTACAAAATTTGGATACCGACTGACTCAGACTCCCTAAAATTAGTCTACTGCATCCACAGTGTAGGAAGGATTTCAAAAAGACAACAGGTACACAGACTCGAGAGAAAAAGGGGAAGAGCTTTTACAAAGATGGCTAACAGAAATCATCTCCTCTGAAAGCTCAGATGAAAAGCACAGGCTTCTTCTGTACCAAAAATAAATACAATCTGTGCTTCCCTCCTGTAAATTAATTCTTCACAGGTGAACAGATACAGAGCTCCTCTGCCTTGCCATTTCACTAAATCCCAATACAGCCTCACCGACTACCACAGACATCCTGTTACAGAAACGCAGTTGAAACACAAAATACAGGTTAAAAAGAAGTGGAATCTCTACTTGGTACATTCTTGGAACTATGATTCAATGCAAATTCAAAAGTACTCATAACCAATTTAAATAATCTTCCCAATTGGTGCTGCAAAAGGAAACAGTTAGGAAATGGAAGTCTCAGAGATCACTCAAAAACAACCCAGACCAGCAGGGTTTCTGAAAATTCATGTCCTTCACCTCTCTCAACCTGTTCTGGTCCCTTACTTAAGCAGACATTCTTTTTCTTCACCCCATCAAACAGACCATTTATCATATTTTATATAATCTTAAACCGAGCTTGATGACACCAGGCTACAGATGCTTGCAGACTATTTTTTTTAAGTTCCACTTTTACTGCAAGATTGCTTCAGTCCCCACACACCGTTAGAAAGAAGCAGAGCAGTGGAATACTCAGCCATTAACAAATAAACACATCCACCCGCGTGGCACATTCATTAGCACCTACCTTTCCCTGTAGTCATTATTCTCTGCAGTGCTGGGGAGCTGCTGGAGAAGGGCGCTGTGCTGGGGAGCAGCCGTCTCTCAGTACATGTTTCTCAGCAACTTAATCACCAGCAAACTCGCCAGCCTCCTACACCCCTTTGCTGTGTGACCTAGCAGGCGATTGCCACCTCTCCTCCAAAATAAAAGCCTGTTCAGCATGAGCTGAGCTCCATGTGCCCCCCTGTGCCTGCCTGCTCACACCCCTCCCCTGCTGCATGCCACAATTTCAGCAATATGCTTATTTACAAAGCTGTCAGAAAGGGAGCAGAGCTCCTCTTGTCCATTTATACATTTTATTAATTGATAGTACATCCTTCCACAAGGATGTACTATCAATTAATGGTGTTCATTCAAATATCACTCAGACACTGCTGCTCTCTCTCGGCCCACACAGGTGAAGAGGCATTTATTTGCTTTTTTCATGCCCTAAAAATGCTGAGTCAATTAAACCAATCTTCTGTTTCACTTTGTATTCCAACGTGAGAACTGTATTAATAGAGAGCAAGCCATAATGGCAATTTAGTTGCACAAGAAGGTATGAATGCAAAAAAGCACAGTGCAGCATTTACTGGTTCAAAATATCTGTTATCCTGGACAATTGTCACTCCTTCCCATCTGCAATTCTGCTGCTTGGATGTGTGTTGACAAACAAACAATATTCCACCCTCAGATGCACGGCACCACTTGGCAAATGTGGGTGGTTTTCCTTCATATAATAAATATGAGAATAGTTTCCAATGACTCAGCTTTATTACCAGCAAAATAACAGGACTCTAAAATAGCTCCAGTTTTCATCTATTTAACTCCAAGTTCACAACTTCACAAACAGAATTCATTTAGTAAATAGCATATTTGTCTTGTACACCTTCCCAAATAGAAGCAGCTCTACTGAAAAGTAGCATTGCTCCCTCTTCATATGTTTTCAGTAACTGAAATTATCATGTCTTTTATTCCAGCACTGTTTTAATTAACTTGCTTACTCTTAGAACACACACTCATGCAGTCAGCTACCAAAATTGCATCCTCCCCTCACCTTACTCCACAAGTACCCGTGGGGGAGAGATTTCAGCTCCAGAATTCTGGCTCTAAGATCCTGCTTTGATTTCCTTCCAGACCAAGACCACTACCACCTCCACTGTCCCTAAATCTTGCTCTTGTGAGTCAAAATTCAACATCAACAAGAAAGTTAATGCCCTCCTTTGCCACAGGAACACCACTACAATATCCCTTCATGCACAAATATAAATGCATCTCACAAAAATTATGTGACTTACATAAAAAAATGAAGGTTTGCATCACATTAGGATAATCACAATGATGAAAAGCATAAAAACCACACTGAAACATTTTGGTTGCTAAAAACTTTGGTTTGGGTCATTGATTCCTATCAGCCTGTATTTTTCAGTAGATAATTTATTTTATTCTTAATCTTCACTGAAACTTGATCATAACATCTTCTGGAGTCCAAATCTGATTCAAAGTCAACTCAAATCTATGGAAAACCTGTACAGTTTCTGTAAAGGCCCTTCCAGATAATACCAAGGAAACCCATACAGCATGAATTTCTTGGAGTCTCTGTCCAATAGCCTCTCTCTGTATCACATCCAACTGAAGATCATCACACAATGCCACTCAAAAACAGCAGCTGACTAGCTGGCAATTACTGGCTCTTTCATGCTGAAAATGTATTTGTCCCAGGGGAATAAGGCATCTGCATAATTAGCAAAAGCAGTTACACAGAAAATAATTAGCTTGCTGAAAGCCCAAAGGGGGAAAAACTATAATTTTTGCTTCAAGAGGCTGACTAATTATATGCCAAATAACAAAACAGAGATGCACTGAGAATCATCAAGAAATCCAGCATGGATTTTAACTTCATATTCTAGCTATAAGGGCTGCTGGTAGCCTAGCAACAAGCAGCATACTTGGGCATGCCAAAACCTCCCCCGACTTAATGAAACACCTCAGATTACTATGCAAACCTCCCCCACCCCACCATGCATTTGATTCTTGTGTTACTAAATGATAAAAACAAAGCCTAGCCAAAAAAAATAATCAAACAATTCAAGATAAACTTAAACAAGCACTAATGGACTACAGTATATAAAGATAAGCCAAAACAAAACATGAATTATTTTCAGAGACTTGAAATTCAGTCTGATTAGAGTTGACTCATTAGATTTCTTCTGTGGTTTAAGAGAATGTCCTATTATTTTAAGCAACTTTTCTAGTAGTCTTTGTAAGATTTGTGTTTGTTTGTGTCTTGGGAACCCCTTGATATGAAAACTTTAACAAGTTAGAGCAACTCACTAATCTCCAAAGTACTGCTGACATACAGAGAGTGCTGCTGCAATTCCTTCCTTTTACTTGAATCCTCAGTGACCTGGCAGAGGTAACTGCTGTCCCAAACAGTAGTCTCAGAGGCAAGAGACCAGTTTTTACTGTGTTCCACCGCTCTAGAAGCCAGAGCTGCTGCCCCAGCTGCCCAGTAGCACCGTGTTCTGTGGTAAGAGAGGTTTGACAACCACTTTCAAGTCTGGCTGTGATTAGCACAACTCTGGTGCTCAGTTATGAGTGACCTTTCAGCCAACAGCCTGCTCCTGGTTACCCACAAGAGAAGCACATTCACACAGTGACCCACCCAACCACTCTGCCAGGTTCAAAGGGTTAACAAGACTGAGCTATTTCCACTATTTCCCGAGAAAGGCAAATCTTTTGCATGTGCAATATCTATCACCATCCTCCCTGGTGACTCTGACAACTGCTGAAAGTGTCACCTTTGTTCAGAAAGTGTCAGGGACACAAGAAACCTGACAAATTTAGCTTGTCTGTCTTTCACAGGCTACAATAAACTTGTGACTGTGGGTGAAGATAAGGCTCCTTTTGCTGGCTTACACAATCTCAGACAGATAAACTGCAAGTTGCACAGAGCTGTTGACACACAAGATAGGACGAGCATGTAATGCTGTATTTGTGCTGTGCTTGGAGGGCAAGGAGGAAGCAACAACCAAACCTATGGCACTAAGGGAAACTGAACCCTGCCCTCAAACACACACAAAAAATGTTATTAGTAATGTTATCATTACTAACTTCACAAATGAGAACTACTTTAATTCTGCAACTATAGAACAACTTTTTCATTTCTAGGGAAGATGAAAAGGTTCTGGCAGAACAATAGGAGATCCTACACTTTGCTCTCTTTGACCCTTAACACTCCTCCAGCCTCCCTTTTCCCCCAGGCTACTTTTTTGTCTCAGTGTTCAAACAGGAGATTCTACTGAGGAGAAATCCTACCCCACACACAGACTCCAGAGACTGCATCCTGCCACAGCCCAAGCAAGAGCAGGGAGACATCAGGAGATCAGGTTAAACAGAGTGCAGAATACAGGAGTACTTGTGTTGGGAGGTACTGAAAGCCTGTCCATGGAGTCAGAAGATGGAGATCATAACATCTCAGGACCTCAATGCACAAAAGGGTAAATCTTTCACTGAAACAGTGACAAAGGGGTATCAAAGAAAAAATAACTTTCAATGAAGCCTAAAAGTAGAAGATCTGATGCTTCAGATGTAGCAATACATCTCAGATCACAAGTCTGCCTCCTAGAAATACCAAACAATAGCAATCTACCTAGTACAATGATGCATCAAATTGCTTTTTCTTTTGTTGAAAGTTCATTCTATTCCACTGCTAGCAAGACAAAAATTCCACCTTAGCCTAGCCAAGCAGAGAGCAAAGAAGTTGAGTCAGCAGTAAATCTGTTTCAGTTTGAGTAGGGGTTTCAGAGAAATCATCTGGAGGCTGGGAACCTAAACAAGTTTGCTAAGGGATTAAATATTTACTTCCCCTCCCACCTGTTAAAGAAGAACAAGGACATTTGTTTCTCAACTACACTTTTTTACCCCTGTAAGGCTCATCCACCTGGACATACAAAATAGTCCCATATTATGCAAAAGTATAACTTTAACCTATTCCATCACAGAGAAACATGTACTAGGTCATCATCATTCCCAAACATACAAGATAATACATCCCATTTCTGAATAATTCAAACTATAATTTCAGGATTTTCAAATCAGTTAATTTTATTGATTCTGCAGGGATGAAGTTTACTGTGTTGTAAAATTGTTATGCAAGAAGAATGGTGGCCAGAAGTGAAAAAGGGTTTTTTCCTATTTAAAAGAGAAAACACCTCTCTGCTCTCTTGACTTTGAAGAGCATGGTGGGAATGGCTGGGACATCACCTCCCCAGCTCCTGGCCCTGCAGAGGGTGTGAGTTGATGGGAACACACAGTGCTGAACTCAGATTCTTCATCTGCTCTACTCAAATGGCAGCAGAAAGATGCATTTCCTCACCAAGGATTCTCACAAAAATCTACTGTTAAACAATACTTATTAAATTTATAATACTTGTTAAAATTGTTTCCTCGCTCATAAGCTTATCTGTAAACACAGTAATAAACACTTGTTATTACAGTAAGCAAAATACTAGTCTCAGACAAGACAGACAGAATTAAGGCTCAGATTAAGGGTCTTTGGCTATCAGTCCTAAACATACAAAATATGCAAATTTAGTGTCCTGGTTTTGGACAGATTTGGGAGGAATCCCAGACACTTAGGAACTGCAAAATACAAACAACATGAGCTTTAAACAGAACACTGCTGCATTATTGTGTACACTCTCTGTGCCTTTTAGGGCATTAAACTGAAAAGGCAATTCTTCTCTGAAATTACTATTTAATTCACCTTATGAACAACTTACATGCACATGGACTTGAGAACAGGAGATATATTTTCCTAATGTAACTCAAAAGGAAAAGATGACAGTTAATAGCATCACCTTCTCTTCTCAAAACTTAGGTTTCCTTCTCCTGATACTACAAAAAGACAGCAGACAAACTAAACATCCATTTTATTTGTTGCAAAGGCACTGTGTATATTTCTGAACAATCACCATTCTTGCTTCCCCTAACAGAATGCTTGCTGTATATGCATTTGAATGCCTCCCCAACTGAAAATTGCTAAAAGCACCAAACAGAGAGTACTTCTACTCACCAACTGAAGTCTGGACCATGTTTCCAGATTTTTGGACCTCATCGAATTTTGTAAAAATTACATTCAACCTGTTTGAAAGTTAAAGAAATACACAATGAACAACTGAATTTAAATTTTAGGAATATTAGAATCATAAAATCCCTAAGGCTGGAAAAGACCTCTAAGACCATCGAGTTCAACCTTTAACCCTGCACCACCATGTTTACTACTAAACCATGTCCTCAAATGCCACATCCACATGGCTTCTGAACACTTCCAGGGATGGTGATTCCACCACTTCCCTGGGCAGCCAAGTTCTAACATTTTATGATCTTATAGAACAGATGTGGCTTCACTCAGGTCATTGGGAGAACTGTAAAAAATGTCAGCAGAAAAATGTCAATGCAAGGAAGTTATTTTAATATTAAAAAAAACCCAAAAACAACACCAACACACAAAAGTTGAAAGGAAAACCTGAGATATAATTGAAAATACTACATTACTGAAGATGTGATAAGGCTTAATTGTTCTAGTTCCAGTTCATCACCACTTTTTCTATCTTATCTATTTACAGAAATACCACAAAACACACCCCTAAAAACCAACTTGACACAACATTTGTCTCTGGCCCTGACACCTTCCCATTTATGTCACAGGTCTGGCAGAGCAGAAGATTCTTATCACATCTCATCATTCCTTCCCAGTGAGTTTATTACTTTAAGGCACATTGTGGGAGCAGATGCTTCCACTGGAGAACAAGAGGCAACAACAGTGCTGCCTCCACCTGCATGTGCCCCAACTCCAGAACCACCTCTTCCCTCTGAGCAGTGGCAAGCTGCCATCTTCTCCATCCTCAGGGCTAACCCTGCTCTGCCCTGAGCACTGGAGGCAAGATGCAGAGCAGCTGTCTAATGCACCTGAAACAGCAGAAGCAGAGAGACATGGCTTTGGTTTTGATGTAAGTTTGGTTGCTTTTTGTTTGAGGTTTGGTTGGGGGGGCAGGGGAGGGAAGCTGGTTTTTTTTTCTTAAATAAAATATTAAAATGGATTATTTTGTTTGTGAGTTTTTTTGTTTATGACAGCCTAAGTTGCATAAACACAAGCTACTCTGAAGTGTCTCCTCTCTACATATGCAGAACCTACAGGAAAAATATTAATTCCCTTAATCTTGATCAGCACTAAGTAAATCTGAGCGTTTATCAGATTAAAAAATAAAAATAAGAAATGAAACAATGATCCTGGGAGAAGGTTCAGGTCATGAGGTTCCTGAAGTCTTCTGAAGGAAGGAAGGGAATAAAAAGCAGCCCAAAAATAGTGAAGACCTAAGGACATTCTCAACTTACCGAGACTGGGGTAATCCTTTTTTACTGAGATCAGCCCTTACACGCTCACCAACATGTCTGTAAATTTCCACAAGGCTGTTTATTGCTGCATCTCGAACCTGGATGTGAGACATGAGAGAAATCAATCATCTTTACAATTTAAATTAATAAAATCCCTAGTAAGTCCTACATTAGAGAACTAAATTTGTCTATTTCTCAGCAACAACAGCTGCCACTATACACATTACACACAGCTCATAAAGGAGCTTCCAACCCTGCCTTTCACATGTTAACAGTATCAGCAGGTAATTGAATTGGAAAGGCAGTGAAGGTGGAAGATGAAAGGTTTCGTGCAAAAGGAGCTTGGCTGCCTTTGCCAAACTCCTCCCATTGTATACAACAGGTACATTTACTGGATGAAAAAAGGTAGAGACACAAACAGATCTTATATTACTGGGAGATTGTAAAATAAACTGATTTTTAATGCTATCTTAAAAACATACATTTCTCTGTTGATAATAAAACAGGGAGGAGGGGAGGAGTAATCAATCACCTGAGTCACCATGAATTTTGCATATTTTCCAAACTGATTTGCAAGAAATTGCTGAGCACATCCTTCCTTCCAGCCAACAGAAGAGACATAAATCTGATTAAGTGTCACCTTTCTGTACTTAAAACCTTCCTCCACTAGACACAGCAGGCAGAGAAGGTAAACAAACTATCTGCTCTGCAGAAACACCGACTGTGCACTTCTGCCTCTCAGAGGATGGCCCAGCAGCTACCCCCAAATACACCCCAGAACGAGACATGGAATATCCTGAGACACAAGCCAGAATTGCCTGTAGGTGGGAGTCAAAGGGCAGGCACACATACCCTGCCTCCTGGCCAAAGAAAACCCCAACACCTGACTCACACCCACCTCTCCCCGTTCTCCTGCTCCGCAGCCTTCCCACTCAGCAGGTCCCTGCCAGCCTCCAAACCCCTGCTCCACTCATGCCAGCCCTCACTCAGCACTCCTGCCCATCAGCCCCATTTGCCACCAGTGCTGCTGGGCACCCCAGTTTTGGGGTGCACAGACCCCAGCCCAGCCTGAGCACAGCAAGGATTGCCCTGTGTGCACAGCTAAGCAGAGGCACAGCTGCAGGACTGTAAATCCCAAGAGGCAAGGCAAGGAGCCCACAACATTGTACTTGGTTTAGTCTACCACAGCAATAATAAAGCTTTAGTAATTTTATTTTTGAGAAAATGATCAGAGTTTAAGAAGTGTTGTCACACCAGATGCACACTGGGTTACTCAATTGCATCAGTTGAAAACAACAAAAGCACTATTTTTGAAAAGGGCTCTGATGGAACAGCTTTCACATCCACAACAAAAGAAAAAAAAACTGGACTTGACCGGGAACTGTTTCTCTCCTCTCTCCAAGAGAGGGCAGCAGTGACCGAGCCCAGCGAGGCTCCCAGCGCTCAGCAGCAGCTCCAGGGGAGCCCAGGACCAGCCCTGCCCCAGGGCGGGCACTGTTTCACCCAGAGCCACTGGCACAGCGATTTCTGTCTGACCAATTCAGGCACAGGCTTTCTGGGGATGAGGCACCAAACCCAGGAGAAAGGGAAAGAGATCAGCCTTGTTTCCCCCTGCAGTTGGATACAGGACAAGGAGCTGTGGCAGGCACAAGGAAGAGGCAGCACAGAGGAAAAATGTCTCAGTGCCCTCACCAACTTTCCAGTTAATTCAACAGCTCATCTATGGCAGCACCAAGGCACCTGTGTGCTTTAGCCATAAACTCAACATTTCCCTGGAGGGTAACAGCTTGCTTAGTCCCAAGCTGAGAACTACAGAGGACCCTAAACATGAAATTTCTTGGAGTAATGAGCTTACCATCCTGCACTGGCACAAGCAGCAAGGGAAGGCTGCTTCACTCTCTGTCCTCTTAGCAAGGGGAGGCCCTGACAGCCACAGAAATCTGGCCAACTCCCCAGAGCAAACACAAACCCATTCTCCAGCTGGACACCCCCCACCTCCTTCCAGCTGAACACCCTCTCCAGACCTGGATCACAGATGTGTCACCCATGCTGGCAGAACAACCAACAGCATTATTCAAAAACTGCTAGTCCACATTACACAGCAAGTTTGAACACTACTTCTCCACCTCCTTCTTCTCACTAACCCCACATACTTGCACCTAATTCCAAACAAGAAAAAAAGCACTAGGGAGGAACAGATTTTATTCCACTTGTATTTTCATTGGGTAGCACTGCTGATTAAAGGTCCTGGTACAGGTTGTCTTCCCCCCTATTCAGAAACTGCCTGTACAACTTGTGGCAGTGCATATGGCCAGGCTGTCTGACTGACCCCATCTGCCCTCCCTGCCCAGACTGGTTTCTCTCTGAAGGTAAGGAGTGCTGCACTGAGCCCACAGGGATCCCTGCGGCCTCCAAGGCACAGGAGTTCCCTTCCCACAAAGGTTTCCCTTTTCTGTTCATCTCACCTGCAGATTCATGTTGTTCTGCTGAACCCTTGGAGTAACTGATATGCTGGTTTGAACATACTTCAAATTACACCTTTCCAAAACCAGCCAAGGGTTCTGTGTGCACAGCATTGTTCAGAGCTCACCACCAGCAGCACAATTAGCTCATTTACCAACAAGGCAAGCAGCACAACCTTTAGATGTGACTCACAGCAAAAGCTCACCTGGCTGTTTGGATCTCCAAGTAAGTTACATATATGTGGCACTATCTTACTCAGTGTTAAACTCTGAGCTCCAGATCTGGGAATAAAGAACAAAAGGCACCATTATGAATCAGAGCAGGCTCATCTACACAACACACAAGGTTTGCAGAAGGTTCTGACTTACGCATTGAGTGTTGCAATAAGGCAGAGGCAAATCCCTTCTCTTGTCCGAAAATTCTTGTGTTTGAATCCTCCCAGCATCCTGTCCCACACGTACTGAGGAAGACAGGAAAGAGAAAAAAATGAGATAGGGTAAGAAACAGATTCTGTCTTCCAGCAGACATACACCACACCACCTCTGGAGCTCAAATACAAGCCTTACACCCATCCAAACAGAACAGGACAAAAAGGAGCAAGATACTTTTAGATCTGACTAATTCTTTGTTTTGTGCTCACTTCACAGTAACTCCCCACTACCTAAAACATACTTACAGAAAGCAAGTACTTTCCAAAAACCTGGAACAATAACTCTTGGCATATACCCATCCCATCCCTGGGAAATCCACTGACATGCTCTCATGTATCCTGTCAGGCAACAGCCTTCCCAAGTGAAGTAAACATCTTAAAACAAGGTCTAGGGAGATGAAGCCATTTCAGACAGAAAAATGGCAGAGAAACCCTTCTGACAGAAAAAAAGGTTTCCTGTTTTTTCACAACCAGTCATTCATCCTCTGGAGGACTGCTGAACATACCTGAGGGTTAGCAGCTTGTTCCATGATTTTCAGCAGCAAGGTCTGATCCTGCTCCCTCACTGAGTCCTTAGAATCTCCCAGCCTATCAAGTAAACTTGGCAGCACTAGGGAAAGAAAATGGGAACATTCAAATACCTCAGGAAAAAAATGTAACAGTGGCAGAGCCCCTCTGCTATTCCCCCAAAGCCCGATGGATGCACCAGCCTCACTGCCCTTCAGAGCATGAAAACCACCAAGAGCCTCCCAAGTGCTCTCCTGGGAACAAAGACAGCTCTGAGTCCAGCAGCCAGTGCAGGTGGTGGCAGTGATGGTGACACTCACACAGAGACTCCTCACCTGTGCCAATCTGGGCCTTGAAGCGATCTTGCAAGCGGGACACCAGTGCAGAGATGATGTCAATCCCCAGGAGAACCACCTGCAAGCACAGAACAGGCAATGAACTAAGAGTGCACTGCAACTGTGATTGCTGCTCAGTGCTAAATTCATGTATATAGATGTGCAAGGTACACAAACCATGTGCATAAACCATTTCAGTATTTGCTGTAACTAGCATTCCTAATTCATTGCAATGATTACAATTATAATTAGAAAATGGTATGCACTAAGAATTGCTTAATTATTTATTGGCAGAAATGAAACCAAACACTTTTATGATGTAACTGGAATTCAAAGAGAGACACCTAGTTTGAGAGAAGCTTCATGACAGGCTGCAGATCAGAAAACCTGCTCTGATTTTAACTAAGCTTACTTACTAAAAAAAGGACTGAATGTACTGTGTAGCCTGTGTGTGAAACACTTCGCAAAACTCTATAGATCATGATCATGCTGGTACGAGACACTTCTCCCTAAATTTCTGGATAAGCACCGAGGTTAATCACCCCTGGAAGCGTTAGGGACAGCCAGGCTCCCGAGGCGGTGCCACCAGGACTGTTCCAACACAGCCCAGCTCCCTGTACATACCCACAACCGTACATATATACACAGACAACCAGGGCAGTGGTGGTGGCCCCAAGCCTGCCAGAGGCAAGGATTGCTTGGACAAGGCTCTCAGGCACATATGGGATTGTTGGGGCTGTCCTGTCCAAGAGCCAGAACTGCAGCTGATGATTCTTGTGAGTTACTTCCAGCTCAGGATATTCTACGATACTGTCATACATACATGTATTTGCACTTCCGTGTATACACGCACACAGCTGTACTCGTTGTGTACCCGCTGTCCCTCCCGGTACCGGGAGCTCGGTTATCCCCGCAGCCGCGCGTTACCGGAGCCGTGCCCTGCAGTGCCGCGGCCGCTCGGCAGAGGGCGCGCTCCGTCGCCGCTGCCGCCGGGCGGTGGCCCCGCCCCTATGCAAATCTGTTCCAGTCTGGCGCGGAGCACTCTGGGTAGCGGCGCCGCCGAAGGGCTCGAACCCGGGTCGGAGCCTCCCGGGCGCGCCGAGCCCCGCGCGGTGCGCGCCCCCGAGCCGGGCGTCGGGCAGCGCGCGGGCCGGGGGCGCGCCGCCCCTCGCCGGGACCTGGGCGCGGTTCGCGTTCCCCTACCGGCGGCGCGCCCCAGCGGCCGCCAACCGTCCTTATCTGGGGGTTGCGCGGCTGCTCAATGAGCGTATGGCGAGAGCAGCCCTGCTAACGCCTTAAACAACACAGCAGCGCCCGCTCCGTGCGCGGCGCAATTTTTGGAACCTCGCACCGCGGCGTGTGCGCGGCGCGTTCTGAACAACGCTCGCCTCGAGCTGAACCGAGCATCCCACGGCGCTGAGCGGGACCCGCGTGGGGCTGAGACCTCCGGGCCCCGCTCCCGCCTCCCGGCGCCGCCCCCATTGTCCCTTCCCCCTCCAGGCACAGCGCTGCTCCCAGCGGAGCCCGTGCGGGGCTGCTCTGCGCTGAACCCCGGTGCGCTACTCGCGCAGCAGCGCTCACCCCACAGCCCTCAGCCTGTCACATGGATTCGCTCCAAATTCGGCTCCGAACACCCAGGGAAACAGCCTACTACTCCATGCCAAGTATCCTGTGAAAAAAACCTTCCTAAATACCAGCCCCTGGATCTTAACTTCTCCCAACATACAACTTCACCTTCTCCAAAGAGCACCTGCAGTCTTCTCCCCTCAAAGTAACAGACCCTTCAACACTGCCAATTTTTAATTCAACAATATTTATTCATACACCAAAGAAGCTTTTTCCTCGTGCTTTTGTTTAGCTGTGTTTCGTTTTCACATTCATCTCGCACACTGGATGTAATCTACCATTGCCAAATGCTCAGCCAGCTGCCCTAAGGGCTATCGCTGCCCGTGTCTGCCGGCTCAGGGGAGCCTCGCCCGCCTGGGGCCCGGCAGCAGAGCCCCAGCAAGAGGGTGGGCTCCAGATCCGCATCAGCGCAGAGAGGCTTTTAGGGAAAGTCAATGGGACTCTGAGTCACCATTCACAGCTGCCTGATCAGAGCCCCATCACCGCAGCATCCTGCACAGAGATAAGTGTGCTGCCTGCAATTACAGAGATGTGCCCCAGGGATAAATTCGATCCCGGGAGAGGAAGGAATCCATCTCTTCTTCAAACTGCCCGAAAGCCAGGAAGAGTGAGGGGAACTCATCACTCAAACATGAGAGGAAACACATGCACAGTGCAAACATACCCTGCAGTTCACCCCCAGGAGAAGGCCAGGAGGATGAGCTAAGCCATGCACGATTTTTGCTGTTGTCCTTATAAATTAGCACAATTATTACAGTGGTGCTTGGACAGCTATTGAGGAAACAGCAACTGGGGTGAGCAAATGTTACTCCCAACTATGCTGGATTCATTTATCAACCCCAGTGTGACACCTGCCTCACAAGGTCAGAGGCAGAAAGCAGAAATCATGTATGGATTGACAGAGTCAACAGATCCGCTACAGACAGATAACAGACAACCCAGGGCACGGCTGGCAAATGAACAAAGAATTAATTGAATTCCAGCCCTGGCTGCATTGCACTGAGTGCACTGAAGAGCCCACCCATTCAGTGCTGGAACAGTTACTGAAGCTCTGCCTGAATTAACACACACCAGGGGCCAGGAGGAAGCTCGGGAGCAGCGATGGGCGCTGGCAGCAGCCATCCCACTGCCGTGATCCCGATGCAGGCCTCTCCCCAGGGAGCAGCTGGCGGGCACAGCTCCACACCAAGGCACAGGAAGGGCAGCTCTCCAGCCGAAATTCCAGATAATGCTGCAATGCTGATAACTACACAGCTATTCCAGGCCTTGACATCAGCACAGATCTTTTAGCCTCCTATTTACACGGGCCCCCAAAAGAGTGATCACAGAATCAGAGAGTGACAGCCCTCGGCCTGAGGGTCTGCTCTGCTCATTTGACTCCTGAGGTTCCCCAAGACAGGCAATAAAGCAAGTTGTGCCACCCAGTATTCAGCTCATTTGGCATCTGCTGCTGCTTTGTCTTGTCTCAGAGTACTTTCTGTAGGCGCCAAGGGCTGTCAGCAAACCCTTCTCCTGCCTCTCTCCAACTGCCAGGTCATCTCTCCCAGTAAAGAAGTCTCTTGTTAGTTCCCAGGATGCAACACAGCCTTTCCCAATACAGACAGTCCTTTTTTCAGAGGTCAACAAAAACAACTCAAAGCATCTGTCCTTTAATATCTGGGTGGTGCTGAAAGACTTGCAGGCAGCTTCCCATATCAGAGAGCAGAGAGTCCATCATCATCTGCTCCAGCAGTACATGGTCACCAAGCATGGCAGACAAATCCATCCAGTTTAAAACAAGACACACCTAAACACACTCCTATAAAAGGGTAAAGAAGCTGCACAATCCAGCAATATCTGACTGAGCACAAAGAAAGCAGTGAATCAGCTTCAGGCCACCCCAATGGCCTGGACAAGCTCAGAGGGGGGAAAGAGACAAGCCCTTGCCTCCACTCACCACACCATGCCACAGCAGGGATGTGGAGGTGGCTGCAGGAACGTTCTCCCCCTCTTTGCAGGGAAACAGCAGTGGGGTGGGCAGTACACCCCCACAAAGTCACTGCACTCTGCCAGCCTCCTGCTGAACCTTCCCTGCCTGACAGCTCGCGACCTAAACGGGAATGCTGGAGAGAGCTTCTACAGCAGCTGTGACACCAGTTTGCTTCATGCTGCTCCAACATGCTGATTGTCACCACTGCTGACACAGCTCAGCTATTTCACTCTAAACTCTGAGAGGTTTTCTTTGGAGAAGACATGGGAAATGGAAGACAAGACTTCTAAATTTCAATATTAAAAAAAAAAGAATTCTAAGAGTATTCAACCACGGTTTTTTTGAACAGTTGCTTAGCTAATCTGGATTCATAAGCAGAAACATGGAGAAGTGCTTGCATACTTGGAGTAAATTTAATATACTTTTGAAAAAAGTGTAACACTTCAGATTACACACCGAGAAGTCCAAGGCAAGCATAGATGGCTCACATCACTGCTGGTCTGATCAGTGCTGATCAGAGAGGGAGCAGTTCTAATTCCTTGTGACATGAAACATCCACCACAACTGAACTGGGCACTCAAGACCAAGCTGAAGTGAGATGATATTGGCAAATTTAGTTTTGAAGCCAGGTATTTTGGGTCAGCACAGCAGCAACCAAAGTCCTGTCAGAGAAATCTGGAATCAGCTTCTGAAATGCTGTATCCCACCTGCACACGACTATAACCACATCCACTTTGGAATAGTCCATATCCTTCTGCCATTCCAAGAGTTAACACTCATCTTCCAAGGCAGCACCACATCTGCACTGGAAGCATGAGTCCCTCGCCCCAGCCCAACAATCCTCACAGAGACACTACGGTTTTTTGTACAACACAATCTGCAAAACCAACACCAGCAAAGAAAAAGGCAGCAAGAGCGGCACAACTGATTTTACTGCCATGACTGCAAGCTATGGTCAAAGAGCTGAATGGGTGGAAAACTTTAAATATATATTCTTGAGTTCTTTCTCTAGATTGATGAGATACCATTCATTCTGTCACAGACACCACCTTGAAAATCCTCAAATTCCCTAATGGAATTAGGTGAACTGAAACACCCAATGAAACCACCAGCACTTGTAAAATAAGCACTTGTAAAAACACTGGTTATTGAAAGTTCTTCTTCATTTACAAGCCTGGTAACAGATGAGCAACTCAGTAAAAAATGCATTGTTCTACAGTGAAATAAATTCCAGGAGAACTAAGGTCATTTAAATGTTGGGAGACATTAAGAAAAGGTTGTCAGAGATTATCTCTACAGAGATGTATTTTTTCCACTACTGTTAGGACACAAGGGCACCTTTCATGTGCAAAAGCAAAAAATTCCAGTAACTATCTTCTGGATTCAGTAAAGAAAGCCAACAAAGTGCCTCAGTTGTCTCTTGATCTAAAAGCTAGAGATTTGGTAGAACACATGAGAAATTTAAAGCAATTTAAAGAAAATGCACTGCAGAGCAAAAAGTTATCATTACAAAAATTCCACAAAGTGATTCTTAAAAGAACTCGATCACCCTGAAATGCAGACATCTGCTTCCAGAAGAGCTGACAAGTATGTCCCAGGAGAAAGAGCTGGACCAAGTCAGCCCTCAATCACAGTGCTCCCTACCCTGCCTCTGCTCAGGGGAACTGAAGGGAGGAATTCCAAAGAATAAATTCACCCTGTTTTGCAAAGGTTCTCCACTTGTGGTTGTGTATGATGAGAAGAGGAGCAGCCACTGGGCTTTCTCCAAAGGACATGGAGGGAAGCACAAGTTGCAGAGTCACTGCTGTGGAGTACAGGAGGCTTTTCTACCCTGAGCAAGGTCAGAGCTCCAGACAGCACAGTGGGTAAATCACCACTGACACAAAATACAGTCTGCTAAGTCTCCAGGGAAGCAGCACTCATGGTAATACAACAGGAGACTTTGCAGTTGGAAAGCAAAGTTACAACTTACTTCACACTTTCACATCTCAATTACCCCAAACACTGCTGGAAAAACAGCAGCAGCACCATTTTTCAGGAAGGTGGTCCTGCTTATGCAGCTTCTTACAGCTATGGATATTCAATGCTTATTTCATTTCACATGAAATGAATTCAAAACAAAACACCTGCACTACCAACTGCTATTGCCTTTGGTTTCTCACCACAAAACAGTTAAATATCTTAGTCACAAACACTGCCACTATTCCATACATTTCCATTGCCCCCAGCTGAGCATTTACACTTACAGCCAGGTCGTCAGCCAGGAAGGAAAAATTAATATAACTGTGAGCACTGATGAGATCTTGCCTGGGATCAGCACCATTACTTCCCTGTAGCTTTGGTAACTAGTTGCATCTCACAGCTCAAGGCATAATGAAGCCTCATACAATGAGACTTCATTGTATGAAGGATTCCTTTTGCTACAGAAAAGCAAAAAGAATATGGCAAGGAAAATAACAAGGCCATTGCATTGCCCTGTTTGGTTTTTTGTAGGAAAACGGAAAGCCTTTATTATGGCAACTAATCAATTGCCAACACAGCAATGTGCCTTATTAACAGAGCAGGCTGCTTCACCTAATAACACTGCCTTTCCCCTCCATTAGCAGAAAAGGCTGCTACAGTGCACAGAGCAAGTGAGAAATCACACTGGGAATCTGCCTGCAGGCAGAACCATTTTAGCTGGAGCACCTAAAAAGCTCCAAGCACAGAAGCACTGACCCCAACTCCATCTCTAACACTACAAGAATAGAAAGGGTCAACACATTTTAAAACTGGAACAGAAGTGTTTCTGAAGGTTTAGACAGCATCTGGAAAAAAACAAGGGAAGCACACAACCTAGCAGATAATCACTGACAATCTTCTGCTCCCTTAGGACTCCCAAAGTCTACTGAAAACTGTGAGGATGTTCAAATATCCAGATACTCCCTTTGATCACTAGTTTCCAAGCTTCTGAACATCTGCACTTCCAGATTACACCATTCAACACCAGCTTTTATGAGGAACAGCAATACTGCAATGCAATGATGACAGGATGCATGGCCAGCCTCATGAGGAGGGCACCAAAGAGATGCAGACACAGCAAAGTCCCACCAGCTGTTGGCAATGTGAAAAAAGCTGGGGATCAGTCAGGGAGGCAGAGCAGCCCCAGTGGTGAGGAGAAGGCAGCAGCCGAAATGAGTAGGAAACTTATGAGATGATGACAGCTCTTGCTAGGTCCTGGCTAAAGAAGCTTTGTTCTTGCCTTGTTTGGGAAGAAAGGAACACATGCAATTTAAAATGCAATAGCATTTTCAGTAGCCACTGTCTTTGTAACATTTTGGAAACACCCTAAGACCTAGAGCTTTCACAGCACCTCCCACCCTGCACAGACAGACTGCCTGCTCAGCACGTACCACACAGTCCTACGCCTTTGGGAAGTGTCTCCAGACACAATCAGCAACAGCTTAATGTACAACAGTGAAGAACTCCATTCAGAAAAGAAGGAAGGTTCAAGATGCCTTTGTCAGCCACAGAAAGATACAATAGCCCAGGAAAGTGAAGAGATGGGTGCTAGGAAGAGAAAAGGGTGAGAGGTGGGAAGAAGGAATTCCGCAGAGGAAGGCACCACTTCAGCCAGAATCCTGCTCATACTCTTTCTGACCCACTCAGGAGAAAGCCCAGAGGATGATCCTTAAAGGCACAAGTTAAAACACTTCCCAGTCTCACCAACAGCAGTGAGGGGTGCAGCTGAGCTACATCTAACCCAGCATCTACAGCAGCCACAAGACCTAGCAGAGTCCATAACAGAGTGATGCTTCCCCCTGTCCTGTAAGGTCAGTGCAGTCTGAGAGCTACTGCCTGAGCTCTTGATTACACCAGTTTGTTCTTTTGCCATTCCCTCTAACTCCCTCTCCAAGCTATTCTTAATTGCTGTTTCTCAATTCATGTCAAACAACTTTAAGGGAAAACTTTCAGGGGCTTACCATCAGTGCTATACTCCAGCTAAAACCAGGACCCCAGCAGCAACAGTGTCACAAGAACATAGAACAGGGGGACAGTCCCAGGGCTGACCTGCTCCCCTGAGTGTGCCTATGCAGGTGGAACCAGACCTCACAGCAGCAGATGTGTACCAGTGCCTGTCTGCAAGCTGGGCAGCTGTCAGAATGTGCTCTGCTTGAGCTGCTGTGTGTTCCTGCAAGGGACAGGGATGTTTGAGTGAAGTGACACCACTGGGCCAAGCCTAGCACTCTGCAGACCTTCGTACACAGCTTTTGGCTCCAGCAGCTTCAACCACTCTGTAGCCCATGCATGCCTCTTGCAACTAACTATGTCTTACATCCAGCTCTTAGCACAGCTCTTGATCAAGTCCAGCATCATTTTTAATATTGTTTAACTTTTGGCAACTATATGTCTTCCCAGACTTTGATCTGTCTGCTCTAGGAAACCAATGAAAAAAATATTCTGTCCCTGCCCATTTAAAAGTTAATTCTAGCTTAGAGAGTAATGCTTTCCACATGCTTCAGAACCAAATCCCACATGTCACTTAACACAAAGGAAATAGAAATTATTTAATGTTGATCTCCTCAACTCCTTTTGACCTGTGTGTCTTTCCCTTTGCCTTTTTGGCTGTCATCATTGAGATCTGGAGCAACAGCTGATGCATCACTGTGAGCTCTCACAAGAGAATAAAACATCTGTTTTCCTCCCTCAGACTGAAAACAGTCGCCTTTTTAGTTGTGTCCAACAGACACTCAATTATATGACAGCACAGTGAGGCACAATGTATCTAAATCAGGGCACACCCTCGGGCCACATGGGTGCCTGGCATGTGCTCAGGAACCCAAAAAGGCTTTGCAATCTCAGGCAGACTACCTAGCCAGAAGTACCCAGGATCTGGGACATCTGCAGCACACATCAAGGGGAGTTTTCTTGCCATGGAAATGTCTGCAGAACTGCTCTGGAGCAAACACCACAAGCACCAAGTGCTATGCAGTCCCCCTGTGGCTCTGCTGTGGACTTGGGGCTTCTCTAATAAGCTGTCTGGAAAACCCACTTCCATACAAAAACCATTCCTTATCAATCAACTCAACTGACATTCCAGATCTGAAAGAGGTGATAGCAGTCACCATGGGACAACTCTCCAACAAAACCTGGCTGGAGAGATTTTTCTGGCTACTGTAGTCACAGCATAACTCACTGCTATGAACAACTCCTGCAAAGCACACCTGGAGAAGCCCAGGCACAGCAGAGCAAGGTGAACAGCCTGGCAATCATTGGTTCAAGATTCAGCCAGGGACACATGGATGGGCTGACACTGCTAACACAGCTCAAGCAGTGCCTGCTCCATGTCTGTTTCTGTGGCTGAAGCAATCCAGTCTCCAGACCTGTTCAGCTGCAAGTATTTTACAGAACCCACCCCTCCCAAAAAAACAAAACAAAACAAAAAAACAACAAAAAAACACAAAACCAAAAAAAAAAAAAAAAAAACCACAAAAAACCAAACAAAATCCCAAAGAAACAACCAAACCCCCACCCCCCAACAAATCACAAACAGAAAAAAACCCCAAAAACCGAATACTCTCAGCCAACCAAAACAAACAAACAAACAAACAAAAAAATCAACCACAAACAAGGGAAGAGAAGGGAATTCTGCATCCTGCACTGCTTGAGGGAGCCAGCATTTTGCTCAGGGAAAAGAACAAGCCATCTGAGCAGCTGACAGCACAAGTGGAAAACCAATTGGAAAATTATAGGGACAAACCACATACATTCTGGCTTCTATATCCAGCTCTAGAAACACATTTAAACAAGTCAGGCAAATAGCTCCTATCAATGCTCTAGTGCCACAGCTACACAAACAAGCATCCATCACGTTAAGAGGTTTCCATGAATTCTTGTGCATTAACACAAGTAAAGTATTAATTAAGTGTTCAACGAAATCATTAGTTCTTGGATTAATTATCTTGAATGGAACTCTTTAGACCTGAAACAGACCAGAGGAACAGAAGCTGTAAGTGTAACAAAAGAAGCCACTCAGGGTTCAGCACAGGTACACAAGATCTGACACCCCGGGGGAGCTCAGCCAGACCAAGCAGGTACATCCTGGACAGGCTCTACTCACCTTTCACAATGCTTTTACTACATTTTTCTCTCCTTCACAACTCATTGTTATTTTCAACATAACAATGGCTAAGCTGAATCAAGTGTTTAAATAACTTTTTTTGGGTGATTTTAGAAGACTGATGCCTTGTTTTGTAATTCTGTTATTTTCTCAGAGGTTTGTTCTCACTGGACACTTGCTGACAAGATCAGATTGCTTTCTGCTGAACAGGTTGGAAGCTATGTAAGTCTTCCTGCTCCTGCAATGTCAGTAGTGGTTTATTTCCTTTGAGATACTTATTCCAAAGTGAAGTATCCCATAATTATTTTGTTTTAAATAAAGCAGCAAAACTTTCACACAGATGGGAAAGCATGTTCACTCTTAGAACTTCAAAACCTGGTGTCTTGTGAATTCTGAAACAAGACAAGACAGAATGCTGGATGTGATAGTGTGCCACTGTTAACCTGACATAAAAAGGATGCCAGACTGCTTCTTCCCATCCCAGTTGGACTTACTGCATATTCCAAACCGAGTAAAATGAAACAGTAACTCTTTTAGCATAAGAATGGGCCTCATCAATGAATTCAACTGAGAATTTGTTTCTGAAGGCCAATTAGTTCAACACCATCTCCCCTCTGCTGCTCAAATTAGATCAGTCAGGCCACTTTTCTAGAGAAGGTGTTTTGTTGTACTTGATTCTTAACACATAGGTCTTCAGCTGAAACTGACTTCGACTGTTCATTAAAACCTGCAACACCTGTTAGAAGCAGCCCTGTCAATCCAAAACCAGGTTTAATGAGCTGCTGTGTCACCACCTTTAAGACCCTGCTGACAGACTGTGAAACAGAAAAACTTTTTCTTTTTTTTTTTTTTAATCCTTCTCTATGTAGAGTAGTGCAAGCCAGGCAACATTTTGTAGCCCCCAAAGACTCCAGCTACATGATCTGACCCATGACAATCTTGGACTTCAAGAGTGTTTCACACAGCTAATAAAGGATCTGCAACACGGATAAGGGAGCAAGATACACACACACTTCTAGTTCAAATACTGCCAGTCATACCAGGAATTGAGTTATTCTTTTCAGCAAAGAAAAAGGCATTGGGCTTTTGGTTCATTTATCTAGGAGGTTTTAACTTGACATCATCTGATAAAAGTAAAAACTTCAAAGTCACACAGCGATAGGCTTCAATTACTGTTTCTCTATCAGTCTGTCAGTGGCAAAGTGACTCAGGAAGGAGGAGGGAATGCTGCTGGCAAGTCTCTTGCAGTCTAAGGCACAGAAGCTATTTCAGCTGAATTGGAGATTGAGTTTCACAGATAGTAACTATGTCAGGCTAGAAAACATAATTTAGAGGATTTAAAATATGACAATGCCCAAGGATAACACAGAAACATAATATGCTTTTCAGATAACACTGCTTGTAGTACAGGTTAGAGACCAAGTGGCTGCTTTTTCTTAAGAACAGACATTGTAAGAGAAGTCAAGCAGATAAGTTACTAAGTCTTCCACAAAATCAACACCACAAACTGACTCAGAAGCAGATGCAGCTACAGTTATGCCTCTTCTTGCCCTTCATCCTTTTCCTCCTGTAAGTTAATAGCACTTTCCTGCACCATAGCATGACAGGAGATACAAGGTAGTGTTTTTCATTAGTTTTCATATCCTCATCTAGAACTACAGAGCATTATTACTATCATAAACTTGTCACACTGAGGTCTAGCAGTACTGTATGTTGGAAAGAGGTATTATTTGGCTTCTTCATATACATCTGCCTGCAGTGTTGGGACCGTGCCAGCATGCAGTCCAGTAACAAATGTAGTTCAGTCTAAGATCTATAGATGCAGGAAAAAAATATCCATGCAGACCTACTCGTATAATTACATCACCATTTCAAGAGATTTCTCCTCCATCTTTCAAAGGACTGGGAATTTGACTGAGCACATATATACATTCTGTTCCTTGTCTCTGAATTTGTACATCAAAGAAGATGCCACAACCACAAAGCAACACAGAAACAAAGCACAGATTCTTTATTAACTCTTTCTTTATAAAAAAGTCTTCAAGAAGTATGCAGGCCCTGCAGTGGTTTCTGCTGTATCTTGACATTTTCATCAACCAAAAGTAAGGAATTTGGATTAGCTGGTACAGGCCAGATTCTGACCCATCAGACTAGCACAAAACCAGAACCTTGAGCCAGCTGTCTGCATTCACATTCTCTCTGTCCAGAAACACAACAGGGAAATCAACTGTCACTGCAAATTTCTCTCCTTTTGATGACTTAATTCAGAGTCACCTAAATTCTATTAGGTACGGAAAAAAATTCCAGTAACACATTTTTTGCTACTAAGCTACTTCAATCTACTACAGAGACCACATGCTCTTTCAAGAATTGCCCAATTATATGCTGATCTTACATGGGCTTTGATGGTTTCTTTAAGTGACTCATTAAATAATCCAAGATAGTGAAAACTTTATTTTGCAAGACAGGTTAATGCAGTTACATTATTTTCCATAAAATTCTTCTTGATCACTAGATAATTAGGACTAGGAGTCAAGATACTGCAGCACTAACTCCTCCCTTTTACTACTTCTCTCTAGCAAGAAATAAAAGGTCCCAGGAAAAATACCCATGGAAAGCAATCCCAAATGCCTCCTTAGGAGGGTTTGAGAAGACATATAACACCAATCAACACCAGCACTGGTTTTATTGTTCCTTTCATCTGTACAAAGCAGCATGCAGGCAAACAGCACCCTTCCAGCCTACACTGTCTCTGCAAGAACTTGAGGAAATTCTGACTTTACAGAAAGGAACTGGAGTGCTCCCAGGTGCCTCTGAGCACCACAAAACAGAGTTGCTGTAGCAGAGGTAGGATGGGTCTCCCAAGGGTGCCCTCCAAAGCCTTTGGTCAGGGTCTCTTCCCACACACAGGTGATGTGGGGCTGGCCACAGCTGCCTCACAGCCACCCTGAGCCAAGAGCCAGCCCAACACCAGGCACACTCAGCAGGGAGCTGACAGACAGCTCTCTGTCCTCACCAGGTGAGAGAAGAGCAGCACAAGTCAAACCAGTTTTCTGCTCGCATAATAGCAGCTCAAGAACTCCTTTTGATACAGGTCTAGGAGCCATTGCTGGCTTCTTGCAAGCCCTCACTAGAGCAGCACACTGCAGGGCAGCCACAGTGCATGTGAAAGGCACACTCTTCCTCAGGCTGCAGAGCTAACCAGGAACACCAAAAGGAGAGCTCCACCAAGGAATGGACAGGAAAGACTGTGAGCCTTAAACAGACAGTCACAAACCAAAGCACCATTAACACCACCCATCACTCCTGCCATGTACATCAGATGACTGTAAGACACTCCATAAGCACAGTGACCACCAAGGGAAGCTACAGCCCAGCTGTACTTGATCAGGACATTACTGCTGCAGCCTCCAAGACTGTTTCTCCTCTCTGCTGTTGCTTTTCAGGCTGTACATGCAAGTTCATCCAGAGGAGACTGATTTGAACCCTCTGTCTCCAAGGGCAAAATCCTCCATGCACAAGGATCAATACTACCTCTTCTATAGGTTCCCTTCCCAGAAATGCCCTTAATTCATATCATCACATTCTTGATCACAGCTGAAGTTCCCAGAGTGACATTTCAACATTGTGACCCGCTTGTCTACCACAGCAAGAAAGCCTCACAACAGTGTCTCTTTGGTATGACTGTAGCTGCACTCACCCCATCTGCCAGCGTGCTCTTTTCCCTGCCACATGCTGTGCCTTTCTAGAGATTACAAAAACTATCTCTGCCCACGACAATTCCTTTAAAGCTTCATCCCACATCTCCCCCCAGCTCTTTGCTAATGACACTGCTACAGACCTGGAGCTGGAAGCCAGAGCAGCTACCACAAAATGGCTAAAGGTTCCTTTAGATCTTCATTAAATAATGAAGATATTACACCTCCAAGGGCACATGACCCCTCAATGAAAAGGAGGCATAAACAAGGCCTTTGCCTTTGAGCATACCTACAGGGAGAGGAGTTCTGTTCTTCTCTACCCTTCAATTATTTAGCACCTTTCTGGGATGAAAAGAATGGTGTGCCCTCCCCCCAGAATCCCACCAGATCCAGCAGCACAAAGCTCTGCCAACACACTGCAGAACAAGGCACAAACCACCAGCCTCATTTGGCACACATTAACAATTGTACTGAAAATCACATTGAAGAGATTTTGCTAGCATAGACTTGAGCAAAGGTGGTGATCATCCTTTCCCATATCCTCCAGGAGAAGGATAAAGAGAAATCCTCTTAGATTAGCTAGAAAGAAAATTAAACGAGCAGAGGGGCACCGGAGCAGACTGATTCGGGAGAATGTGAAATCTTCAAAGGATTTATTTTAAGCATAGGTTGGATAAATATCTGACAGAAGACATCCGGGTATATTCATTTGTCTTCTGTGAACAATAAACTGGATTTGACTGTTTCCTGAAGTCCCTGGTATTACAATACCTACAAAGCCTCAAAATTTCCTCCCTTGCCATTAGAAACACATTAACAGCAATGTAAGTTATTAGTTAGTAAGCATCCTTTATGAACAATAAAAAGCAGAGTGATAGACTCTTATTAGCAATCCTCTGTAGGAATACACTACACTGGCTAATAAAAGTTACTCCCCAGGGTAAGGTTGACACCCTGGTTAATAGAACTCTCCAATAGTGGCTTAAATCAAGATTAATGTACAGTCATGAACTATATAAAGACTACGCTGAACCTTAGGTTCCCTCTCCTAGGTCTGAAAGTCAAACCATATCCATCCTTTCTTCCCCTGCAGGATCCTTAGCAAATTCTACACTAATGATGCCAACTTAAACACACACACAAATACAATTTTCTTGACAAAACTTACTTTGAGCCAAGCTTTGAGAAATATGGAGCATGTACATCACAAGATTTCTTGGAATAATATATTAGAGAAGGGCTCACTCAGAGAACATGAAAGAGCTTTCTCCTCACTGCAAGATGCAAGGAGACATTTGGATTCTATCAAGCTGAGCTGCTCCAAGACCTAGTAAAACTCCTCATATTTGTGACATTCATATCCAACAGCAATAAATACATCTTAACAAACTTTTGGCTCTTCAGAACAACTTTCTAACCACCCCTACAACTAACTACACAAAACACACATGCTGGACTCTGCATGGAAAGGAAACAGCCTCAGAATATTCAGCATGCTCTGTCTTGGGTTCCATATCAGTATGACTCAGTTGTGCTGCTTTGCAAGACCTGCTACCAAAGCCAGAATAACACACAGACCAGCCCTTTGCCAATTAAATCGAACTCATTTATGCCACACTAAGTGAGTTAAACCTTGTAAAAAAGGCTCCAGGCTACTCCAAGCAATAGAAAAATTACTTTAGGCTTGCAGTGTTTTACTTATTAGGGAGAAATTTAAACTAAATTGCACAAAACTGTGTCAAAAGAGATTTGCACCATTTCCCAGACCATATGGAAATTGTCTTACCACCATATAGTTAAAAACCACCACATCATCTTTAGCTGTTGGATCTGGAAGGGGCAAGACACAAGCTGATCTTAAGTCAGACATCCTTCCCCAACCTCAGATGTCTTGACACCACCCCCATTTTCAAATCACTACAATGGGCCAATATCCTCAATTTAAGAAGCACAAACATTTTCCCTAAAGAACAGATAAGAGACTCAGGAAGAAGGGAAGACTTCACAAACTTGGACACTGTATACTGAATCTGAGTCTGTAACAGCCCAGTTTCTGCCTGAAGCACAAGCCCTGCCCCTCCACTGACTCCAGCTGTGAGCTTCACAGCTCCCAGGCCTTGCAAACAGACTCACTGCTCTTCATACAAGAGAGATATTAAACAGCCCAGGTTACCTGGAAATAGAAACTTTATTTTAAAACCTTATCTCAGGAGATTTTTTTTCTGCTGTGGGTAGCCTGAATACCATAAAGACAGAGACCACCAAAACACATTAGTTACTACAGGCTAGTCTTACACATTAATGTGTAGAACTCATATCACATTATTGCAATGCCTTTTCATCCTAAAACCACAGGGAAAACACAGCCTAGCTTGCAGTTAGGGTTTCCTAAAATTTCACATTCAATCTCTGAAACTCTTCAACAAATTTTCTCCAGAGCTTTCCCCGAACACAGATGAACAAATGGGCAATCACTTCCAAGTGGGGCACTCTGCACTGCTGCTGCAACTGTGTCCTCTCTTGCAGCCTTTGAGCAGAGAGGCTAAAGGACCTCCTCAAAACCTCCGACAGGCAGGGAATGCATCTCCTTGCTGACTGCAAACCCTTGCAAGCAGGACAGAAACAAGCCCAAAAAACTCTGCTGGTGTCTGCAAGGTATCCAAAGCGTTATCTCATGAGCCACCTGCAAATACACTGGACTGCTATTCTGACTCCCTACACAGAAGAGCTTGGTTGTGGTGCACACCTGTGGTTTGCAAACCTGGCTTTTATCACTACCACCTTTTACAGCCTCAGCACCCAGTGGAGAGAGAAGGGTTTGCTGCAAGCTGAGTCAATAGCAGCCTCTTCATTATTAACCACTCTTCACTATTGCTCTCCTTGTACTGACACCAAAGAAAATCCACACGGCTCCTTCACTGGTCAGATTGGGAGCAGTAGAGGTTGCTTGACAAGGATCTGCAAGAGAAGCTTTCTTCTTTCAAACCTGGACTATACAATATGCTTGGGAAGGGAAGAAAGGCAAGGTTCTGCCCTCCAGTCATTTCCCAAGAGCCCAAAATACTGGAGGCACAATTGCAATCACCTGCTGCTAGAGCTGCCAGCTCAGCAGCAACTAAGCCCTACCCATGACTCCAGAGTGAATTCACTGTGCTGGTTTGAGGAACTGGGCAAACAGACCAGACTCAACAACTGAATCCTGTCAATACACTTCTCCTTTAAACAACCTCCTTGAGACCTGGGGGTACAAAGCATCATTAATCTGGAACGAGAAGCATCTGCATGTGGCATTAGCTAGAACACCTGCATACAGCAGCAGGAGAGAAAACACCTTTTCCCCTGGAGCTAATCCCTGCAAGGGCACCTGCTTTCCCAGCAAACCTTTACACCAGCAGAAACCCAGTTCCCACCCAGTTGATCACCATTCAGCAACCCAGACAGATGGTCTTTAACTTGTAATTGTAATCTTCTGACACACACAAAACCCACCTGCAGTAGTTTAATCATGTTTTTACACAGAAGGGGCCAAGGCTGGCAAGCAACTCACCTTCCACACAGTGAGGAATCCTTTTCAACAGGAATTTGTGAAACAGCCTCCATACTTTGGGGGGTGACTTACAGCTTCATAGAAACATAAGGCAAAAAATGAAGACTGTGAAAAATATCCAGGGATTTCCTCTTCACTGTGCAGTCACCTTGCCTGCCAGCCTACTTCAGTCATGCAGGCAGAGGAGGGCTTCCTCCCACCATGCCTGGTACAAGCGTATTCCTAACACTGGTCCTGTACCTCTCCCTGTGACAGTAGTGCACACCAGGTTCTGTGCTCAGTCACACCAGAGCAGTCTTGGCCCCTAGAGCCAAGCTACCTAATGCACCTGCTGCTGCAGCAATCAGGGCAGGGGGAGCAGCTCCACGTGAACCTCTACCAATGTTGCAGTAAATACACTTAAATCTTCAGAGCAGTTTCCTTACCCATCCGTGGGCAGAAGGGAGGCAGGGTACACTGCAAGCCCACTTCCAGATTTTCCCTGTAGTATTGCCTCACTACTTCATCTGTGAACTAGGAACCAAATACAATCTCTGCCTTAATGCCTGCTGACTAAAGAACATAGCATCAATATTTAAACCAGTCAAATTCCCTTGACAAAAAGCAACACATTTATGCCATGTCTATTGTTCAGGCAGGTAGGAGCAGCAAGCTTCAATGATGGATTTAGCCATTTTCTTGGTCTGAAAAGTAATTCCAGATACTTTCAGATGAAATGCACTACAGAATTTAAACATTTATATTAATCTCCTTCTTCCAAAATCATTGTTTTCTTTTGATCCAGCATCAAAGGCTTTAAAGATATGTATATCATTAACTATGCCAATCAGAAGAGCAGTGAACCTGCAAACCAACTATTTACAGTATATGTTGAAAAAACATGAACTAAGTATTTCTAAATCAGATCTTGCAAGATCAGGGGAGAAGCAGGAAGGCTTCTCATAACAAGCAGGACTTTCAGGAAGTTTTATACAGATTAGTTCTAGTGAAAGCTTTAGACATCAGACATCAAATAACATTATCTCTATTGAAGGAGTCCATGCTCTAACCCAAACACTCTGGACAAGCACAGAAGATGGCACTACACAAAGCATGGGCCACCACCACAGCCTGAGACCCACCAGGCCCAGAAATGACATGAGGCTCAACTGTCTACAGTGCAGCCAGATCACCTACTGCTCACCACTAACAAAAGAGCATAAGGAAACAGGGAATCTATAGCTCCCCAGGAACTGAACATTTACCTCCCTGTGACTCTCCCCTTGCAGACTCCTGGTGCATGTGCACAAACTTGCTTTCAGCAGCAACTTGAAGCTCACAGCATTAAGGAGAAAATTAGCTGTGCAAGTCAAATAAAAGCACGTATGCTTCTTTTCAAGTTTCCTTTTAATCTTTTCATGCTAGATAAAAGGAAAAAACAAGATTCATCTCACAGATATGCAACTGTTCCAAAAAAGAGCACTGAAGAGCAGAGATTCAAAACAGGCACAAAGATGAAAACAATATCCATATGCAGGTTAAGCATGTCATCCACAAACACTGAACCTGTCAGTGAGAAAGAGAATGCTTGTGGCAAAGAACCTCTTTCAGCTCTATGTGGGTTCATTCCTTATCTCCCTCCCTGCTAAGCCTCAAGCCTCAGAGGAGCAGGATGCACCCTCAAGTTCAAGAAGAATGTGGAAGAATGCAAGAATGTGGACACTACCACAGGTCCTGGGACAACCAAATATCTGCTGCCCAGCTTTTCCAAATACCTCACTCTCAGCTCTCGTATTTGCCAGAGAACAGTAACCCTTTCAATACAATGACACAACCCCCAGTTGGTAACCCAGCATGAACCCAATAAACCAATGTTCTGGACAGGGACAGCTCTCATGACTGAAACCTTAATTCCAAATCACAATCCAGCTTGTAATGCTGGTTAGTCAGATGCTCTCCTCAGATGCTTATACCTAGAATGATTCTATTCAAGTCAAATGAGATAGCAGATTTCCCACAAAATAACCAAGAGAAGATTTCAGGATGTCAAAACAAACATTGTCTGGAAGCAGAGGGAATCTCACACTACTGATCTAGGAAGTACAAAGGAAACAGCAAGAAGAGGAGAAGAAAATGATTGAAAACAGTATCTGTCTAGCATCAAGCTACATTATTTTAAAGAATACACGCAGCAAAAACTATGATCTCTTTATCCTACATTATTTGCAGCAGTAACAGATTTTTGGAGGCAGAAGGGCCTCATTGGATCAGTTAATCTGATATCCCATGTAATACAGTACATGAAATCCCAAGCAGTTCCTTCTGCACGGAAACCAATTATTTTCTATGAATAAAGTATTTCTTCTGAAACAGCGTTAGGGTTTAACTTGATTTAAGATTCTCAAATCAAATAAAGGAAGAAAATCGGAACTAAGAACTGTGACCAACAATTTATTTTTTGCTATAGATACAGACAATCCCTATACCACAGTAAAATGCAGGAAAACATAAGCATTTTTGTCATCTGCCAAAAAGGGAATCCCCACTCCCAATCCTAAACCAATAGTTTTCAGCCTTCTGAAACATACAGTGATCTACATACTTTCTAATAAGGATGTGGAACTCTACAGAGCAAACAGAAGCCCACAGACAACAGCCTCATTTCCTTCAAGTTATCTTTATAGCTCCCTAAACAATAAACCAAGTTCCACATGGCTGAGAGCTCACAGCTTAGAAACTGGTGTGCTGCTCCCAGTGTGCAAAAAAGCAGAGAAGGCTGGGGTTGTTCCCCTATCCATTCTTAGGGCAGTATTAAAAAAACTGTAACAGCCCAAGATTTTTCCCCCATCTTCTACTGTGTAAGATTTATACAAAATAGCGTATTTAGAAGATGCCACATTCACAAAATACCTAAGTAACTAGCACAGAAGCCAAAATTTCTGATATGAATTCACATATAATTGATTAATAAAAAGAACTATCAATGTGTTACTACTTTAAAATCACTGAAACTATCACATGGAAATACAGATCCAAAAGCTTCAAATAGTGTGAGTGGAAAATCATAAATTTCAATCACAATCTCTTCCATAACAAAAGACTAAACAAGATTAGTTACCCCCCCATTACTTATTATTAAAGGAATGCCTCAAAGGAATGTCTCCCAGAAAAAAATCTCCATAAGAAACAAAATTCAGATGTAAATTAATCCTTATTAACATGCACACAAGTAACACAGGCATGTTATTAACAGCATTTGAAGATCTCAAACTAAAAATAGACAGATCTTCTCCACATTAGAGGTGGTGCTCATCCAAAATTCTGTCCCATCTCTGGAGAGCCTGCACATGGCACATTGCAGCAGCTGGGGTCAATTTGAGTTTCTACAACTTCAGTGGCAGCAGGATTTGGCTCTTAATTAAGTTCCAGACTTCCCATTGTCCCAACGCTACCACACCTTTCCTGACTAAAAAAGCAGGTTTTAGAGCATTTTTGTTTTAATTGTTCCTCAGCCAAGTTTGGCTGTAGAGCCATTTTCCAGCACACGTTCACTTACCAGAACTGCTTTTCTCATTTATCACGAGTGTCCCTCTGATCCCTGGAAAACAACCCCCCAGTAACACACTTTATTTCCATCCTCCCAGTCTGAAGATGCCAGACTTCAATGGTGATAGCCATGAAGAAAACAGAAGGAAGATAAACAGGCTCAGGGCATCTTCTTGACGTGCCAGAAGTTTTTCCTGGCTCAACTCCCACCCTAATGCACACCAGCTAAAAGTCCAGCCCTTGGCCTCTTCTCTTTGCCTGTGATTCCCTTATCCCAGTTTAAAAAGACACACCAGAATCTCTCCTCCTGCTCTCTTCCTCTCAGACTGCCACATGAGAGCCACCACTGGATATCTTCCCACAAGGATAGCAGAGTCTGTCCCACACTCATCTTTCCCCAAATCAGCAGCTCCTTTCTCCTCCAAGCTCCTGGCTCATGCAGACCTGCAGATTCCCCAGAGGGCTTTATCCAATTTGAACTGCCAGCATTAAACTGTCTGCACAACAACTGGTTCTTTGAGACAGGGACACTTGCACAGCTCCCCCCTCTTCCTCACTGTGTGTCTCACCCACCCAAAGCACAGCTCAGCAGTGTTCGAGGGCTGCAGCTGCACCAAAGGACCCCCTCTGAATGGGAGCATGAAAACAGCAGGACCACCTGAACCACCCTTTGTGCCAACAGACTTACACTGATGTTTGACCAGTGATCTTGGAATCATTACAAAACACACTCCTGCAAAATAATTGTGATAAATATGGATTGTAGTTAAAACATAAAGAACGCCACATGGAAGCCTGGGGTACCCACACAGAGTATAAAGTATATATTCCAGCAATTCATCGTGGCTCTCCTGTCTAAATCAACTTTCCCTTCACCTTATTTCCCTCTTTTATGTTAGCTGAAAGAACTGGGGAGTCCATGGACCCATGTGACTTAGACAACTTCACTACTACATGATGAGAAACCTGCTTTCCACCGACAAAGCCAGCAAGCCACCCTCACACCAGCTTTCACATGGGTTAGTTTTGTAACAGAGCTACCACCTAGAAAAGTCATCAACTCTCGTTCCAAAGTGTTTGCCCAGCTTCAGCACACTCTCTGCCACAATTCTCATGCACTACTTCCTCCTGAAAATGGCCACCAGAAAACTGAGAAATGCCTATCAGAAAGCCATCAACTAGATCAATTAGCATCAGCCCCAGATACCTCAGTGATAGCACAATGACATCTAAGACCATGATTAGCACAAACAGCTAAGACCATGTTAGCACCTAGAACTCAAGATCTCTCCCTGATAGAAACCTGAAAGATACTTTTCAAGTTTGTTAAACTTGAATGCAGACCTAAAATCTAGCCCTTCTCATCTGTATTAAACAGATTGAAGTTCTCACATGGTTCCCAGCAGCTCACCTTTCTGCTATCACAAAGCCTCTCCCTTCCACCTTTTCCAAATGTATGCCCCAATTTGTACCACTGCTCCTGTGTAAGGGAATTATCTTACAGATACCTTTTTTCATGGATGATCCTTCTTTTCACACCACCATCACTCTCTAGCTGTTCTGCAAATTGAAGCTTCAGATCTCCACCTTCAAAGCACTGTCATTTAGTCCAAGATGTCAGCTCCTGCCTTTCCATTCATCTGCAGTACCAGCTCCCATCAAGCCACCTCTAGGTGCAACTTTTCACAGCACTTTTCTCCACACATGCCCTCCTGCTTAGGAAACCTTCTCATTAACTTTCAGCAGGCTTATAGAACAGGAAATTCCAGAAGGAAACATTAAACTGCAAGTAGAGAATGGGACCTGACCAACATGAAGAAAGAAGCAGAGTTCTTTGAAGGCAACAAGAAAGTTCAGATCTTGATGGGGATTGAAGCTAGCAGTCTTCCACATGCAAACCTACTCACATAACTTATTCACATTCCAGCAACATTATGCAGGTAACAACTTCCCAAAGACCTAAAGGAAAAGAAAGCAGAAGAGGCAGACAGGAAAACCAGGAAAGCCACCCATACAGGCCTGGAAGAAAAGCTCTAGCCAGACTGACTATATTCCAATCTGTAAGAGCATGCACCTCCCAAAACCTGTGTGCAGTTTCAGCTCTCCATACCACATCCAATCATTGCATAAGAAATTCCTTCTGGAAGTCAAGCAGTTCAGCCAGGCACACAAGAGCAGCACAGCGATGACACCCTTGGTGCCTCAGGATACAACACTGCAGTGCCCCTCTGAGCATCTCAGAGTCAATCAAGGTACACAACTGCCTTCTCCAAGGGCTTAATTTACAAAAGTAGGAGTGTACTGCAGTATTTGCACAAGGATCATTCTGTCCACAGCACTCCAAACAGATGAAAGCACATACAAACACACAGTTTATTGAGGAGCATTGGGTTAAACAATTTGGCGCATCAGGACTGATTCCATCAACTATGAGCAAACAGAATTCCCTCCAAAACTCAGGTGCAGTTTTTATTCCAATGTGAAAGCTCAAGGTGTCTATATTTACAGAGCTATTACAGTCACTGGAGTATGAACAGGTCTGGCTTCATCAGACCACTCTGGTGATGGGTGTACATCAGTAAAAGCCTGTAAAGCCCAGCTCTGTACCACACTGAACGAGCTGTGACCTTTTATTTAAGCTCCCAACAGTGAGACATGAAGTCCTCCCAAATTGTTAAAAGCAGACATTTTTTCCATGTCACTGCACAAGCACTGATGCCTCCATTTGCTGCAGAATTTCCAATTAGACCCAACACAACTATGTCACTTGATATTAGTCAAATGGAGAGTCATGGCAATACAAGGCAAACTCGCTGTCTTTTAATAGAGCACAGGTCTAACAGACACAAAGAAAATTAGTACAAAGAGCTGATTCCTAACATACATTTCACAGTAAATGCAGATCTTACTCAGACAATATAACTTCAAAACACACTGAACTAAAGCAACTTTACGTTTCCCATTTGCTGTTACCAGGTTCTCAACTACCAGCTGACTGGCACAAACACTCAACACTGGCAAGGCGGCAGCACCACAGTTCACCTCACAGTGCTTCCACATCCCAAGGAAATCTTGCCAGCCTTTGTGCCTGTGTGCACATCCTGCCTGTAGGAGCAGAGCTGCCACAAAAAGGGCATGGCCAGGCTGGATGAGGCTTTGAGCACCCTGTTCTAGTGGAAGGTGCCCCATCCAGTGGCAGAGGGGCTGGAACCAGATGATGTTTAAGATCCCTTCCAACCCAAGCCATTCTGTAGTTCTATGTCAGAATGGGACTCTAGTGTGCAATTTTTCATCATTTCCACAAACTTCTCCCCAGGAGGTTACTTCAAGAGATGAAAAAGCATTAGTAGCCACAAAAATTTTCTCACACTTAATGCAGATTCGATCCTACACATTCTTTCCTCTGGCCAAAATCCCAGCCACACTATAAAAAATTATCAGGCTCTCCATGGTCTGATAACTGCGAGTCTATGCTCTGATTCTTGAATACTCAAATGTTGCTTTGTTTTAAAGTTCCATGCTTAGCACAAATGAAGAACTCAGTAGGTTTTGCCTAGTTAAAAAAAAAAGAAAAAGAGATCCCATCTAGAAAGAAAGTAATGAATGATTTGTGAGAAGCAACATTCATTTGAAAAATTCAGACTACATGTCTCCACTGTGTTCCCTCCTACATTTAATGATACAGCCACGGACCAGACGACACATGGGATACAATTACATGAGGCAGCTTCATACACAAAGCACAGTTCAGCCACCAGCTCTGAGCAAGGCAAGCTGACTGTGCTCAGCCTCAGTGAAGCTGTCACTGGTACCCTGGGTGACTCAGAGTCACCACACAAAACTGCTGGCATCACTGGCATCCCAAAAACATTTACATGGCAGTCAATTCATGTAAGCACCTCTGACACCGGGACACTTAGTACTTATCAGCTAATAAATTCTGCTAAAAAACAAGTCATAAATAAGCTTTAGAGCCTTGACAATATACAGTGATATGGTAGATGAAACTAGATGGTGAGTCCAGAGGCCCCTGCAACCTGAGTTACCCGGTGACCCTATAGCTAATGCTATCTTTCTGTTCCAAAATGCACCTGCTGAAAAAGGAGGGCTGCCAGAGCCAGAAATGCACATCTGAAACACAAAGGTAACCCTGCAGCAGATTACCTAGTCCCATGGGCTAGTCTTCCAAAAAAACCCAAAGGTGCACTTAATGCTAAGAGCACACTGGAATGTTTAAAAAAGCATTATCAGGTATTTTCCAGTCCTATTTTTAAGGAAGAGATCATTAAATTATTGATCTTATATTCATCTATTCTTTCTTCACCCAACTTCTGAATTCTCTATCCAATTTTAACAAATTTCAACCTAATATGATAGGGAAAACAGAGATACCAAAGATTATATGCAAATACAAATACAGTAACGAAAAGAGAATCCACAGAAACACAGACCTCAGCATGAGGAAAACCAAAGCATGATATACCAGCAAATCTAAAAAGAAAAAGGCAAAGGAAAAAATGAGGCTTCATACAACTTCCCTACTTAAAAAATTACTTAATTAAAACTAGACCAAGTCAGAGGCAACTGGAGCCCACTGACAGTGGGACTTTCAGTACACAATTTTTTCATGCGGAAGTTCAAAGGGTGAGACAAGGATGACTTTTAAGACAACTTCAAGGAATGTCCCACAAAGAAGACATGGAAGAACGTGCATACTTTCAGTGGAGAAGCTAACAGGTTGGTGCTGGTGGGAGGACCCTGGGGGCTGATGAGCATTTCTTTCAGCATCAAGAGGACAACAAAACTCCACTGAACAATTTAGAGACTAGCAAAAAAATCAAGGTCCCAGTAAATCCAGCACTAATACCAGCCTTCCATTCAGGTCATGTCAGGAAAAGTGAGGATTCACTCCTACTCACCCTGCTACCTACTAAACATGAAGGCAGATGGGTCCCACATGCATATAAATGACTGCTAATTTTACTCCAGAGGTAACAAGCACAATATGAACACTCTGTAAGTCACTTGGGGATTTCTAAGGATCAAAACCAGTACACTGTTCAAAATATTTTATTTAAAGTGTTCAAGCAGTTTAAGACACAGTATCATATCTGTTCTACCACACAAAGGACTGAAACAAAATTGTCCTACCACTATGCATAATCCTGTTACTCTACAATGTACATAAACAATTCAAAATCATCACAAGATCTATCCTAAAACCAAATGTCTTGTCCTTATCTGTTCATCTCCAGGAGTTTTCCAATGTTCTTTCTGCAGGCAACTTTGATCTGACATGCAGTCTAAATTTACTCACAGCCAGTTTATACCCAGTCGTTCTTGCGCTAACCTTGCCCTTTAAATCTAAGAGTTCTTTCCCATCCCTGACAGTCAGTCCTCTGATGTATTTATGGACAGCAGTCATATTCCCTGTCAGCCTCCATACTGTAAACTAAACAAGCCAAACCTCTTCGTCTCCTCTGGTCAGGCAGGCTCTCCAATACCCTGAACACCCCACTAGCCCTTCCCTGCACCTGTTCCAGCTTGAATTCCTTTCTTGCAGACAGGCAACTAGAACTGTACAACACATGCCACAGAAGGGCCCAATAAGGCACTCTACAATAGCATTAGTACACCCTTATCCCATGAAAATAAATCCCCAATAATCTGCCTTTTCCACCAATGCATCAGCTGTGACCCTTAGCCTGCAGTGAAGCAATACACACCGAGGTTTTCTGAGACCTGGCTAACTCTGTTAGACCTCTAATAAACCCTAGTGACAAGACTGAAGTGCTGCACATGAAACACAACACCAGCATTAAAGGAATAGCTTTATCCTCTCAATTTAGTAACCACAATGGTTCAGTCTGTCGTGTGTTGACCCAGACACACAGTTCCAAACAAGAGCCTCTCGGCCTTGCCAATGCTGAGGCAGTCACTCTACCAAACACACAAGAGAAAACATATCTAACAAAACAAAAATATAACAAAAACACCCAAACAAATACACACCAAAAAATACCACCCCCCCCCAAAAAAAAACCACACGCCAAAAAACCCCAACAAAACCAAAACCACAGGCACACAAAAATTAAAACACTTAACAAAAACAACAAAGCAAACAAACAAACAAGAAAAAAATAGCCCCAGACAACTTTTCTTAGTCCCAGCACTAAAATCCTAAGGGAGCTTAATTTGGTCAGCTAACAAAACCGGGGAATCAAATCTCTACAAGACAGAGTGATATGCAAGGGAGACTTTTACTTTGCACCCCATATTTCCATTTATTTCTCACCATCCACTATGGGCCACCAAGAGACAGGATATCAAGCTGTAATTTAATTAAAACTCCATGTAAGTGTTGCAATTACCCTCAGGCTGCTTTGGTCAAAACAACAGAGATGGAAGTGGTTGAAGGGGTTTTACTGAGTGTGAAATTCTTGGTTGGTTTAAAGCATCTCCTTATGGTTTGTAAGGTTGCTGTGCTGCAGACACTTCTGGGACATCTGAGGACTCTGCTCCAGGCTTCAACTACTTCTGAAACAGGTGACCCAAAGGAAATATACTCTGGTTTACAAAAGCTACCTGTCTTCTCAGGGATGGAGTTATTTTCCCCTTCAATTCATGAATGAGCTTTGGATATTGAGCTTTAAAGCCAGGAGAAAAAGAGGTTAGACCTTGAAAGTGCCACTATGGAAACAAACTTCTGTCCTAATTATTTCAACACTCTGTCTGCACTCTGCACGTTCCCTTGGGATCCTGTAGGTTCTCATTATTTGTATTTGATTTGGTAATACCTTGGTAAACAACTGAGAGACACTGTTCTTTAGCATGCTCAGGATCACAAACCTTTTGTTTTATGCAACCAGTAGCACATCCACTTTGTGCATAAAACAACAAGAAAGTACTACTGCTCCACTAGAGTTCTTCCCACTACAGCCAGAAAAGGACAATCCTTCCTGCTACACCAGTCATTATTACCTTTTAAGTATGAAGAAAAAGTTACAGAGGAATTCTAAATGCTGACTTGCTAGAGCAGGTAATTTTTCCCCTGCTCTGAATCCAAAGGTCTGAAACTAGCACTAAATTTGATCTATTCCAGCTGCTACAAATCTTCTGTTCTCCACTGCACCCTCTGTGGCACTCCCCACACTGCTGATACCACTGAGGTAAGAGCTGCACCATAATCCAATCAAATTACCATACAGAGCAGTTAAGTGTTGGGAAGGCAGGTCCAGCTATTAGAGCCAGAGAAAAAAAAAAACAACTGATCAGCTGGACTGGGAATGAGCACCAATGCCTACAGGAAACTGGATATCCTGGAGCCCAAACTCTGCTCTTCCATAAGTTTAAGGCAGGAAAACCCACCTATTAGGAGCATGCCAGCACAGAAACCTAAAAATAAGGACTGGGCACACTCCACAAATGCAGTTCAAACGGAATGAGTCTTTAGCCCTTCCTAAGGTAACTCTTCTCCCCACAAGGGAAGTCATCAACAGCAGTTTCTGCACAGTCCCTTTTGCAATATGGGCATATGGAAGGAATGGGCTGTACTCTCAAGTCCAGATCTCAAAATCACTTTTCCTCCATTGTCACTTTCTCATGTCTTCTGTACATCAAAACTAATTTAATTCATCTCTATCAGCCATTTCAGCTTCATGGTAAAGAGTGATGAAAGCAGTAGCTGACTATACATTACTGATCTCCATGCACCCCCAGCAGCTCAAAACTCAGCAGCTAACAGCAGCTGCTTGGAAACCCTTTACAAGTCTCTTTTTCTTCCACAGATGGTGAAGTCCTTTCCCTCCATGAATTAAATACTCAACAAAACACACTCACCAAATTATCATATCAACCCATAACCATGCATGATCATTATGTCTTAAATCAGGATTTCTTCTACCGAATTTCAACCAAAATAAACATGGTATAGAGAACAAATGTATGCTTATAATGAACAACCATTCATCAGCTTAAGTAACTCTAATGGATGTCACTTTAAACTAAGCCTGCACCATCTGTTCTACCCCTCAATTAGCAAGCAAAAAAATTATTCGATACACAGTTTAAGAAAGCCAGCTAATTTATGTAAGTTTTATTTCTCTTCAGCTCAGTGAAACATGCTCTTGTAATGCCTGATATTCAGAAACAGATCAGAATGGAAGGTTGCTTTCTCTAATGCTATTAGGAATTTTGTCAGGGGAAATAAAATATCTGTGCCATATTTCACCATATCAAAAAAATGCTCGTTAACATCTTACATTTTACATTAAGGAGAATGATGTCTCTCTCAGTACCAAAATCAGCTGGGAACTAAACAAATCAAATCCGAAGTGCTGCATACATGGGCACAAACAAAGCTCAGGATGAAGCCCTGCCCAGACAGACTGAGTCTACCAGCACAGCAGGAGGCTGTGGATGTGTCCTCAGACCCGGGGGTCTGTTAACCCTGTCAGTTCCTAACTCGCCTCTCAGAGGCAAAACCCAGTCCAGTCCTACTGCTGCTGGGCCTCACACAGACCTGGCTGCCCTGGGACAAGGGGACCATTCCATGCAAGGTGAGATACTCTCCTAGGAAAGCAAACCCTGTCCAATGAGAGCAGTGCAGTGCCAAAAAATCACTACTTGTGAAAGTGCATGAAAAAAATACAAAGCTGCATCCAATTCCTTACTGCAAACCTCCATCCAGTTTCCCTTCAAGCTGGCCTCTCCTATCACTCTGCAACAAGTGAAAACACTGAATAAAATCTCTCTTCATTATGTTGGACCCTAACCTGCTTGAAGGCTCTGTCACCATAAATTTCCCTCTTAGATGTTTGTCTAAAAAACCCTACAAAAATAAGAGCTATTTCCACTGGAAACCTCAACTCCACCAGTACAGGCAACACATCCCAGGGAAAAAGGTGCAAGAGACCTCATCTCCCAACACTGCTGAGGAGAACCAGGTAAGAGAAGTCACAGTGCCAAACACTCTCAGCTCACCTCTCAGAATAGCATCCTGGTGGAAAACTACTTTAACATCCTGGACATGTTACCTTACACCTTAATTTACATCATGGTTTGGGTACTGAGAAAGGCTCATCAGGCACAGATGAGCCAGGAGATCCTGCACACTTAACATGCCTATTACTAAATGCTGCAGAAGCAGCTCCAAGGGAGATGGCTCACCAGGGGATTACTGACATTTCAGCTCTCTCCCCTTGCCATAGCATTGTGGAACCTGAGAGGACATGCTGAAGCCTCTGACACTGCTGTGCTGTTTTGCCTCATGTTTTAAGACAGACAGCTCTGTGCAGGCCTTGGTTATTGTTCAGAGATTGAAAGCTCAGCAAAATAACTCTCTTTTATGCTTAGCAGGGGAAGAAAAGGAGTCAAGCAGAGCCACCATCCTGAAACAGCACAGACCAAGCAAACAAAGCACAAATGAAGAAACAGACCAGAGGCAGAATTCCTCTTTGGCCTAAAGCATCCTGCAATACCTTCCCCAGCTCAGCCTCACTGGTGTAATCCACAACTCCTAGTGCTCACACAAACACAGGCTCTCTGCTATAAGCAACTGTGCTCCAAAGAGGAGTAAGAGCTCTCAAGGAGAATTCATCTTATCACTCTGCACCATTCTTATGTCTTCTACACACCTGTAAGTGCTGCTGAGAAAACTCAAGCCTGCAATGGCTGTTGGGTGCAGTTCAAGCAAGCATAAACATGCAAATGGCTTTGCACTGGACTTCAGTGCCTTGTTTCATACAATCACCTTTATGTTTCCTTGACTTGAAAAGCATCCTGAACTATCCAGGTGCCTTCTGCACCTCAGGCATCTGTCTGTTACAAAGCAGGGACCAGTGATCAGGTCACAAGATGATTTGTTAAGGAGTTTTAGAGTACTGAATGCTATCAGAAGTATGCTAGGCCTCACTATATTTTACACATGCTGTTTTCAACAGACTTGAGACAGCACCAACCAAAGAAAAACATATCTGCCCCCCATCGTTCTTTTTTTTCCTGAATATCTTGAAAATAAAGACTCCATTATCTGCAGTCCTGGTGCTGAGGTCAAGGACTTCACAAAGAAGTGTCATGAAAAAATAGAAACAATGTACAGAAAACCAACAAAGCCTAAAAAGGTCAACGAGGGTCATGACATACACAGATCAGATGGCATGCCAGTGAGGGAGATAGCTTGAGCCCTTCCTGTAAAGATGCAATTTCATCACCAGTTCAAGCTCCTTTTAACCCAAACTAAACTGGTTTGCCTTAGAGATGCCTCTTCTCTGGTCCACTGCTGTTTCCTTGGTGATAACATATAAGCACAAGTGTTCAGTTAGAGGAGTCCTAGACAGGCAGGAGCCATGAATCCACTGGATGCTGTCCAGAATAATGGCTCTTGTTATCCATACTCAGTCTTATTCTGAGAACACACACTTTATTGGTGAAGTGCTAGGAAAGTTCAAATCATGCAGATGATCTCAATCTTTGTTTTAAACTGATACTTTTTCAAGCGAAGTGACTGAGGTGAGAAGAGAAACAGACTACAAATACTCAGCTTCTTCCACTGTGAGCACACCACTGCAGTTCAGCTCTCCAGATGGCTGTGATGCTTAGCCTTTCACTCCTAAAGTTGACACACTAATCCATGAACTGGATCAGATGGCACCAGCTCCCCTGTGCTCTCACACCAGACAAAGCTGAGCTTCTGAACCCCTACCCCACAAGCAGTCAGGGAAAAAGGCAACAATAATGCAGATGCAGGCATTAAAACAGAAGGAGGAGACTGGCATTAGAGGGGCACTAAGCCTTGGCTGGATCCTGAGGCAGACTTCACCACACCACTGACCTTCACATAGCCAGCTTGCCCCACTCAAAGGCTTCACATCTCCTACTGTACTCATTCACTGAGAAAACACCCTCCAGACATCTGAGACATGTCTCTGTTATGCTTACTAGAACTTATTAATCACAGCAAATGCTATCTATAGAACACACACATTAATGAACAGCCAGCTCAGCAGCATGAGTTCTGGAACAGAGTCACTACAGTACAGAAGTGCCATCAGTTTGTTACTGGAAAATGAATACCACAGAGATCATTATAAGCATGTAGTTCAACAGACAAAAGATTGAGAAGAGAGCAAGTTATCTGAATAGAAATTCTGCAAACTAAGTGCAATACTGGGATTGCAAAGCACTGCACAGCTCCATGATCTACATCACTTCATGAAATCCATGCAACATTCTGTAATAATTTCAATTTTACTGTGCTTGGGTTACTGTTCCATTGAGAATCATGGAAGTTTATAAGAGAAAACCAGTTAGCAAGAAAAGGGGCAGTAAGAATATATAATACTCTCAGAAAATTATATGTACACTGCTTGTTCACAACAGCAAGCTAAATATTTCTTTATGTGTTCCACCAGAATAGATTCTCTATTGAGACCATATTAGCTTTGGTGGTTTGGTGATAGTGTTTTTAGCATTTGAGGTTTTTTTCCCATACATGCCAAACAGCTTCTACAACAGCTGCTTGTTGACAAAAATGAAAAGAAAGAAATGCAGTTGTGCAGAACACTCTGCAATGTCACAACCACCTCCCAATCAAAACTTGTATTAAAAATAATTTAAATTGAGTATGCTGAGCTCCAGAGCACTTACAACTTACACAGCCTGTCCCTCCTTCACTTCTACAGGTGTGAACTCCAGTACAACCCCCATCTTTAGGCCCAGCTCTGTAGGAACTTTCACTCTGAGATTCCCCACCACTTATCAAAAAGGAACATTATTACATCCCACACATTAGCTTCAGTACTTCATTAGACTTTTCAGAGGGCCTCATGAACAGACCAGGACAAGAGTTTTCCAAGTCACAGCTGAGAATCCCTCCCCACTCCCACAGCACCTGGGTGTGGTAGGACTTGCTCATTAAATCTGAAGGGAAATGAAGTTTCATGGCAGGTATAACAAGGCAGTGGAGTTCCATGTCCTACCAACTCATCTCAACATTATCAAATCCAACAGAAGGCACATACACACATTATCTTTCTTGAGCCAAGTACAGTTCATCTACTATGTTGCCCACAGAAAACAGCAAAAGTCTAGCAAGATTTAATAACAGTGAAAACAAATGCAGTTCATATATGCTCTTTTCAGTTTGATAAACCTTTTAGTATGGCAGGAAATCATGAACACTGCTAAACTATTGGGATGGCCAAAGCATGGCACCAGCAAACAAAGTACACAAAGAAACCAGGATATCACAAACTATGAACACCAAATGTAAATCCACTTGTGCTTAAAACACCATTCACTGAATTCCTACTGCCTTGAGTCCTCGATATCATAGCAGCTATCAACTACCAAAATACGGAACAACAATCACTGATTCAGTATAATTACCACCTTACAGAACAGTATCATAGAATGTCTACTATACAGCTTTCATTTAGATCAAGTAGCATTTGACATCGACACTCCTGACAGTAACCACATTCCACAAGACAAAGTCTTACCTTATAATTGCTGGAATTTACCCAAGAAGTGGCCAGTCCATCAACCATTTTATCCAGCATAGTCTGATCATGTTCAAGATCAGCTGACTTCTGTTTATCTGAGAAATAATCTATCAATTCCTGGCCAACCTGAAGTCTTTTTCCAACATCCTTCTGCAGCACCTGCGCTAAGCAGTACTCCATACTGGGCTCCATAGTGTCTCAGAAATACAGCAGCAGCCAGAAAGCCAGAGGGCAGCAGGGCCAAAAACTCCCTCTACAAATGTACGCAGGAGGTCGCCTCTTTCTTCTGTGAAGGTTACTGAGGGCCTGGGTTTCAAAGATGCAATTCTGAGAATGGCAACAATGCACCATGTGTGTGTGGACAGCAGCTGGCAGGATATTAAAAGTCCAATTTAAATAACTGGTAATAGATGAAGCAATGAGCAGCGCTGTACAGTTGAGTCTGCAATAAATCCCAATTCAGCAGTCCATTCTGGAAGAAATGAAAAAGAACAGTATTATAGGTTAAATTAAGACTGGAGGAAAAAAAAAAGATTGAAAGCATGTCACAAAATAGGTTATTCACATACAGCTGTGAAGCTGTGGAAGGCAGATACGAGCAGCACTGGTCTATTTTAAGGAATCAAACAAGGTAGGTCAGGACAAAAACCTTATTCTTTACAATAGCAGTTATCCATCAGTTCCCTGCAAGTTTTAGTGACAGACAGTAAATTTGTGGCTTAAAGTAACAGCTGATTAATAATCAGTATTATTGCAACTGCCATCATTCACCCGAAAAGGTGGAGACAAAATCCTTAAGCAGGTTGCCAGGAAAACCTATCTACTTTAAGTGAAAGCAGGAAGAGGTCTGGATCCTGTTTTGACTGTTGGCCTTCAGCAATCAATGTCATCAGCTGGTCAGCAAGATAAAGCACTAACACGGGGCTCCAGGAATGTACAATGATCAGTTTTCAAAAACCAAGGTGCTCAAGGCTGTTTCCAGGCTGAATTCTGTTACATCCCAACTACACATGTCCAGGAAACAGCACTCACTGGCACACTCTAAATGCAGTTCTGACAGCCAAGGCCACACACAAGGAAGGGTCAGGCCGAACTTTGCTGCCACTCTGAGGCACAGCATCACCTCAGAAGCATTTGGCTTATGAAAAGAAAAAATTACTGTATGTTTGGGCTCTGTTTATGTTCTTGAACTCCAGGAACTCTCTTGTCCGCTTCATTAGTGATTCTTTTTGTCCCTCCATCTGCAGCCAAATTAATCCCTCCAGGCAGCCAGGGACCAGACTTAAGGGCCTGTCCTCCACCTTCCCACAGACCAGGGTTCCTGGCATCACCACAGTGCTTCCTGAAGCACTCCCTCATCACAGGTTAGCCCTTTCAGGAAGTGGGTGATAAAAACCCAGGGTGTCTCTTTGTTTCCTGGCTAATAATACCCAAAGCTAGAAATCTGCCCTACTTTTCCACCAACATGAGGAAAGCAGGTCAAGCTCAGAGTAAGGGAAGAGGTTGTGCAGCGGACACCTGCTTCAATAAACAACTGGAAGGAAGATGGAAGGAGGCACAAGTTTGCTAATTGGAAGCACAGGGGCAGCAAATAAATACCTTCTGTTTGAGCAAATAAGGTCTTAATAAGGCAAAATGGACCTGACAGCAGATGAGATGAACACAAGAACCCCAGCCTGGAAAGAAAAGCACCCTTTGCACAGCAGGCTATTCAGTTCATTACCTCACCCCATCTTCCCTGGCCACATCTTAGCACCACCAAGCACAGCATCTAGACTCAGCTCTGAGGGCCTAAGCTCCCCTAACCCTACAAGCATTGCCACACATGTCCCAGCTTCCCACACTGGTTGTGCAGGAGTCACCAGAGTGCAGATCCCTCCATTCCAGGCAGTTCAAATCCCTACTGGCTGATGGGCATCAAAACTGGTTTAGTAAACCAATGGACTCACCTCAACCAACTGCCAGGCAAATCCTACCCTCAGCCAGAAGGGATTGTATATTTGTACACTAAGCTCCCTCCTTGTCAGCAAAACCTCATCCCCAGAGCAGCAAGGAAGCCTTGGCTGCTACTGCACACACAGCACCTCAAGCTTTGAGTTAGTGCTGTGCCAGATTACTGCTTGTGACCCCTACCCCAATCTAAACCATCTCAAGGACACACAGAATTCCCACCATTTTGTTTCAAGTCACCTCAGGAGGGCTTTGATTTTAAATTCTAAGACAGTCAAAAACCCCTCCAATCAGTACTCTTAACACCTTTTTTCTTCTAAAAGAAAGTTCCAAACTAGAAGGAAGCATTGACTTTTGTACTGCAGTTTCTACTGATGCTACAGTTTCTCACTTGGTCACTCACCATCAAATCTGAAAGAAGCACTCTGAGCTTTCCCATCCTCAACCAAAAGTGGTTCATGACATGGCACTCACTCCCATGGCAGCAGAGGCACAAAACCAGAGCCACTTCCACAATCGTACAGGCACAGCAGATGCTTTCATTCAGGTCTCCTGTCTGCAGCTTTGAATACTGGCCCCTGCCCTGCCCTCTAGCACAGGCTGGTCTTGCTCCTTGCTGCAGACACTCCACTTAAGGGAGACAGTCTTACACACAGCAGCATCTAAATATCCAGGGGATGGATTGTTACATAGTAGGGAAGCATTTCACTGGACACCTCTCCAGCATGGAGCTACTGGAGAAGCAACAGGGAACTGGACTCCAGAAGCTGCACTCATGTTCAAAAGGGGACTCTTCTGCTAAAACTGGATACATAGGGAAGAAAGTCTAAATGCTTTTAAAATGGAAATTTAGAACTTGCTTAAACTTGAAAATTCAGATTACAGAAGGGTGTGAATGAGTGCTAGTTGCCACAAAATAGCCATTTTTTATTAACATCACACAGAGGCACATCCCAACACGTCCAGTAACAATTAGCTGGTCATTCTGCCATGAGAAATGAGCATTCAAAGTTCCAGGTCGGCCTTCTATGTGGTTTTCATTAAAGAGTTTATAAGTCTCTGCCTACAGAGACTTATAAGCACAGAAACAATCTTTAAAGCAAACAAATGTAAATAAATTTCTCTCCACTTTCCTTGCTTATTAAACACAAGAAGGAAGGCATAGGACAAAAATCTTGTCTACAAAAATCTTGCACTACAGAAGAACAAATTTGTGTCACAACCTTGAGGACTGCAGTCTAAAGAAGATCCACTATACATTATGGCACTACTATCAAATGCATATGGGGAAGAAGAGCCAGAAATATCTTTGAACCCTGGGGAAAACAGTAATAGGAAACCAAGAGGAAAAGCTCAATGTGGCTTGCATCTACCAACTAACAGATGTTTAAGTAGCACTTTTCTAAAAAAAAAAAGCTATCCTACACATGTTAGGAAGTCTGTTGTCTCCCCTCTTCCCAAAAGGAGGAAGTGGAAAAAACACCACCTGAGAAAAACAAGACCCACACTGACAAAAAACCTAACCTGCCAGACAATGAAGCAAATGGCTGCTGCATCCCATCAAGTCTGCAATCATCTGGGCAGGTGCTCCCCACATAAGTTTTGAAAACCACCAAGCCACAATTCTCAGCCCCAGAGGTCCACTCCCGGACTTTTTGGGTAGCCAACATTACAAGACATAAACAACTTTGGACAGGGATGTTGAGTACAACCTCTTCCCACAGAAGAACAGTCATGCAGAACTCAAAATTAATAACTCAGTGGCACAGGTCCTATGTTTGGAGCTCCCCCAAGTTTTGAGAAGGGTTGCCAGTATAAGCTTCAGAGCAAGGGTTTTCTCCAATCCTCCCAAGCCCTGTAGTCTGACCTCAAAGAGACAGGCTAGGCTCAACACGTAGACAAAATAATCCAAGAGAAAAAGCTACCCCAATTCTGTCATTGAAAAAAAGTTCTTTGTTTCACTAATCAGCCATCAAAACTATGTGCTTCACAACACCCAAATTCTCCATCAACAGCTATCCAGCAGAAAGCCACTATACCAAGGTTTATGTTTAATGCCACCTTGGAGCTCAAAATGATGAATTTAAAGGGGAAAGCTGACAAAGATCAAAAAGCCCAAAGTTACTCAGCTTAGATACTACCATCATAACAGCAAAAGCTGATACAATTCACAGTAAAGCAACTGGCTCAACACATTGAATAAATTAATCCAAAGAGTAATAAAGAAATACTTGTTACCTAAGATCCTGTGGCAATATTAAACTGGGTACCCAAGACAATGAATTTTTTTCAGCACTTAGGAGAACACCACTGACCTCAGACTAAGTGAAAGTGCATGATTTGCAATTCTCAAGTAAGATTTGATCTTAGGATAACTTCACATGAAATTTTGAATCTTCTTCCTCTTGCAAGGAAGGGAACCTCAAGCACAAAGAAATGCACTATTACTCTCTTGGTGTCCTGCCTACCCTTGGGAGTTCTTCCAATATAACTATTTGACTTTAAAAATGATATTCCACTCTCTTCTGCTCTAGACATCAGGTTATCACCTTTGTCATGTTTCACTGTCATCTTCATTTGCCAAAAAGTCAATGCAGTCCATGACTTCCCCAGCCAACTGTTCCAACACAACTGCTCCAGCCACATGCATGCAGAGACAAGCCTCTTGTTGCCACTCACAATCACTAGAGGCAAGAGCCAGCACCACTCAATAACCAGTCATCTTCCTGAAGGTCTCTCTCAACTTCCAGCCAGTGAGACTAATTTGTAACCAACTTGTAAACATGACCACACTCCTTTGGTGCCTTTTTTTTTGTGTACATGGTTAGGTGCAGCCCAACATCTGTAGAAATAACACAGCAACACAACAGTACCAACAAGTCTCCTTCTTCACAAGTCTCAGGACCTAATTGCACAGTCACTTCAGTTTAAAATTAGTTTAAGGTATCTTCAACAGACCTCTGTCAACAACTGAACTCTGATCCTTCAGGAGATCTCCACCCTAGCCAAATGAAGCAATTTTTTCAAATGTAAAAGCAACCAAGCATCCAACCTGCAGCAGTTCACCACTTCTGCAAGGTGGGCAGTGTGAACACATAACTAACTTGTTTTGCCAGCCAAGCCCCCTTGGGCAAGAAATTCAGAGCACTTAGAACAGCATGTGGAAACCATGTGCTGCAAAGACTAAGTGGATATCTCATCAGCAAGGCAGTGTCAAATTGCAGCTCTGCAGGGTGGAAGTTCTCAGCCCTCTGTCCACTTCTCTATTTTTGCTTCCACCAGTACAGCTATACCCTCCCCAGGGGGGACTGGTGTCAGGCCTCTACAGAGTATTACAATCACCAAGCATGCAATCAAACCTGCTCTTCCCTCGGGTGTGCAAGCAGCCGTGAACAAAGCAGCTCAAAGTGCCCCTACTCGTTCAAAGTCTGAGCCAAGGAGGTGGCAAGTACCACATCAAGTGTCCTACTTGAAGAAGAAAGCAACATTTTTCTGGAGGCAAAGGGAGTTTGTAGGAAACACCCACCAAGCAACTGACAGATGGGCTCTCCCCATTGTTCACCTGTATCCATAAGAAGGTAATAATGTTTCTTTAGTGACAGGGAATATTACACAATCACTGGGATTGTTTTAAATCAGTAATTAGTGCTGCCCTGTACTTGAGCCTCCCCCTAATCCAAAGATGGCATCTTAGATCTCCAGACTGACAACTCATGCTTTTCTAATTAGCTGGTGGGACTGCCCCGTGCTTATCTCCCTGTACCAAGTGTCTCTGGTGGCACTTGATGCACTCCTTCCACGCCCCATCCAGTAACTTTTAACTGTCCTCAGACAGTGCCAAGGCCACCACTTCAGTCCAACATCGCTGAGAAGGAAAGCACTGCCTAGATGGATGCAGTTTCTTTTCAGGAAGGTCTTCAGAGGAGGGTTTCTTTGTCTTCCCACAGCACCAGCTGCACTAAAGCAGTGTAAAACGCTACTGCTGCAGGCAGTCCATCCTTAGAAGAGCCAGGACTGGCTGAAGGCTTGCTAGGACTCTGCTAAATACTGGCTGGTCTTCAAACTTACCTGGAGTCTGCTAAGGGGCTCATCTTCAAAATGACAGACAGTAACCAACCTGCAGCAGGGCACAACTCCACTGCCATCAGGAAAACTGAAGCAGATTTCTAGAATGAAAACAGCTGAAAGATTTCCAGGGCTTAAGTTAACCATGGCCTTCCAGGCCAGATGCTGGCTGTGAAAGTTGCATTACCTAGCCTGGGTAAAATGAGAGATAAGCTTCAGATAACAGAAATTCTTATGCCTCCACTAAGGGTTTACATTGCTGCCTGGGTAACTGAACACCTCACACAGAGCTACCAATTTCAGCAATGCAACAATCTTCAAAAAAATCTCCTCAGTAATGAAGCTGCAGCAAATCAAGACAACGCACAGGTCACCTCAATGTGACTCCAATACCCTACACTAATGAAACCACTTTGCAGACTGGGAGTAACCCTTCCAGAGTGGGGTAGAAAATGAGATGAGCTTTAACATCTTGTTTTCCTAATACAACCCCTCTCTGAAATTAGTTTGGTTTTAACTTTGTCTGAGACAAGGACAAGTCTAGAATGAGCTTTCAAGGTCTCCTTCCTTTTTAACAGTTCAAGTGCCAAGACACAGCTCAAAATCCTATAATGGCAGGAGCTGCTCTCCATAGACTCCCTCTTGCAGACATCTCAGTTCATGGTTCCAAGGAAATTTACTGCAAGCAACTTCCTAGGTGCCTGTGGGACCAGTGGTAGGGGGACTATCATCATGACACGGGGGACTATCATCATGGCACTTAATTCTGTGAATAGTTCTCAAGTTTTGAGTTTACATGTATGAAAATATCCTCCTTGTCCCTTACTCTAGAGATCTAACCTTACCTCAGAGCCTGCAGCTCTGACACTGTGGGACCCTGGCACACAAACCATCCAGCACTGGCTCTACGACTTCCAGCCTGGCTCTGCAAGGTGATCCAGCCAAGGGTGCACAAGGTTCCCTCCAGGGGGCTGTCTGGCAGCCCAGAAGAATGGAGGTGTCATCAGCCCCCTTTCTACAGCACCTAGGAGAGCAGGACAAAATTTTCCAGTCACATCCTAACCCTCTCCTCCACAATCCAGCACTAATATCGGATCATCTGGAAAAAACGAAGGAAGAATAGACTTTCATCTGTAGCCTTGTGGGCAAAATGCTTAGCAAGGTTTGGAAATAGAACACTAGTGAGAATTAGAGCAGTGACCCATCATCACTTGCAGTTTGCTGGCATGACAAGTGGCTTCACAGAACATCTGAATCTTGAAATTTTTCTTTGCGTTGTGAATTATTATGTCTCTCAGGCTAAGATTACTAATTTATGCAATCCTGAAGATGGAAAGCATCTACTTTGTGTACATCACTTGAAGAAAACAGTAGTATAATATCACCTTCCTATTTTACAGGCAGGTACAGGGTAGGAATTCAGTGCCTTTCCCAGAGTCACTCTAAAGTAAGTCTCCAGTGGCAGTGGTAACTGAGGGTGAGATAACACCTTGGGAAAAGAAAAAACCAATTCATCACATAAGATCCACATAACTGAATTTCAAAGAGAGCAGTGCTTTGATATAAATTTCTTACTCCAGTTGTCCAGGATGTTGCTATTCCTATTGATATATAACTGGCTAGTGACACAGAAGTCAGTTTTTGTGTGGAAGACCAAGCCAGAGCTACCTCGGAAGGAAGTACTTGAGAGACAAGTGCTTATAGTAAAATGACAGGCTGGAACAGGAAAATAATACAGAAGATCAAACCTTGGGTGCAAGCCCTCAAGGGACACTGGCTGTGGGGTGCAACAGCAGCAATTTGCAAGTCAACAGTTTCAGAAAAAGGTTATTTGCTTGGTCTCCTTTCAGGCTTCCCAGCTAATACCCATCTCTCTTCCATGATTCTAAGCACAAGTTTTCTGCATGGCAAAACAGGGGTCTTTGCCTACCCCTGCTCTCCAGGGCTGCCATGGAAACTCCTGGCCAAAGAGAGGAGAACTCAGCAGCAGCAGGATCACAACTATTGACAGGCTGGGGGGTGTAGAAGGCAGCACCCAGCATCAGTTCAGCTCCAGGCAGGGAAGGAGAGTTACCCTCCACACTCAGGCATAAGCAGATCTCACTCAGCCTGGCACTTGCAACTGCACTGAAGTGGATGCCAAAGAAATCCCTCAGCACAGACTGCAGGGGAGTGCAGAAAGCCACCATGACACTTAAAGGTATATAAAACACTGGGTGGAGGAAACAAAGGACATGGAGGAGCAGAAGGAGGTTTTATGACAGTACCATGAATTGGGCTGAGCCCTAGTAACAGTTAAGGAACTTCTGGCCTACGAAACCACCTGCATATAACAAGCAGAGACACACCTGCAGTCCCTCTCTTCTACTCAGCAGCACTTTGAAACACCTGTCAAAATTTGACTTCATTTTGATCAGATCTCTGCCTCAGCAAATTACTGTTGGTTCAATTTGGCTTTCTGAAGTATCTTGGAATCTGAAGTATCTACACGCAAAATGTGGAGAAAGGGCCACAGACTAAGCCTGAAATACTGAAACACTGCATCAGGGACTGGCCTGGTTAGGCTGTTTAGTCTGTTATCCTGCTGGCAGTGGATATAAATTAAAGATTTTTAAATCTTCCCACTCTCAATAAACTAATGATGATGACGCTTCCCTAATAATTAATTTTGTGGCTCCTGCTTGGCATACTTGTTTCTGGATGCAGAATGGACATCTCCTTTCTTGCAGAGCCAAACATGCAGAGATTTGATTAAGGGGCAGGACAGGAAGCCAGATAAACTCAAACACTAACCATGAACTGAGATCAAATCTCTTGGGGAGCACCTGCAACCTCTTCAACAAAACCCATTTACTGCCCTTCTACAACTTGAACAGTTACAACTCCATGCAGTTAATTTGGGTTTTGTGGTGTGGCTTTTTTTCCAGGTGTAAGAGTGCTAATGCTCCCCAAGAGAGGAGAAAGTGAACTCTCCCATGTATGACAGAGCCAGACACCAGTGCAGAATGCCAAGGAACATGTACGTGCTCAGCTCCTCAGTGTGCCACTGTGCAAAGCTCACAAACAGCTCACATCATGCTTTCACACAGCTTTGAGAACTGGTGACAGGTTGGTCCAATGGCCAAGATCCAAACCACTGAATGAGCTCTAAAGAAACACATCATGCAAGCTTCAACACTGTACAGTGTGATGGAAATGGAACAACTGAGCAAAGCACAACATGAAGAGGACACCATCAAACAGCAAGGTAAAGCTAAAGCTGCACATCACTGTCACATCAACCTTCATCAAGGAAGAAAACAAACCCCTTTCCTCACAGTCAGACTGCTCAGAATTTGCTCAAGTCACAGTCTGAATAAATTAATAGACATGGACAGTCTATCTTACTTGCTGGGGTGACAGACCTTTCTATACTTGCCAGCATTTTCTCCACTGCACTGGCAATCACTGCTCCAAGGTGTGCTGGCGCTGTCACAAACCAGGAGAAGCTTCAATTACAAGTGCCAGCCAAGGAGGCACAAACAGCAGCAAGCCCCATCCAGGCACGCCACCAAGATTTCCAGCCCTGGTCTAGGCAAGGCCTGAGATAATGAGACACTCAGTGACACATGAGCCTGATCCAAAGTCATCTGAGGCCAGAAGGGAACTGTAATGGCAGTCCACAAGCTTCAAAGCCACATTACTCCCACAGAAATCCACGTGTATGTTGAAATTGTGAGGTACATGCAGGGAAGGTGACTACTTATCCCTCTGAACATTTCATGTCCAGCCTCCTGAAACATTTTCTGACCTGCTCCTGACACAAAGGCTGTTGGGGGCTCCTCTGTAGAGGACATCTTGCCCCCATCCTCCTCTGTGATGTTGTAAATCACTACAGAAGTGGCCAGACTTGCTGTCAACTCTCATCCTCTTAACACCCACCTGCCCTGACCCAAACTGCCTGATGGATAGAGAAGGATTGATTAATATGGCAGAAACAGAAATTTCATTTCAGTTTGACTTTTGCTGTTTAGAGATATGGTTTTCTTAATACCTAAGCTGTAGCACAGATTCAAGCTCCCTACAGAACTTCAAAGATGCCTGGAGGACCAACTCATTCAATCACAGGCACTCTCTCCTCAGCTGTACTTCTGGGGAACATCACATGAACTAGAGAAACATTTCCACTTCCAAAATCTGCTGCTCTATCACTTTTAACACCACTTGTTATCAGCTAAGTGAAGCAAGGCTGAAGTGTATAACGCCATGGCATTATTCCTCTTGAAACAGAAAGCTTTGAAGCTGCTTGACAAATTCTAAGGACTTCACAGGAATGTTGCAGGCATCAGTATGAAAAAAATCTATTTATGTTGGCAACAATTAAAAAAAAATTAGGCAAATGAGACTATGAAATACAGAGAGAATCACCCCTGGTGACATGTCATTGCTCTGTCCCTCTGGTAACTTCCAGGCGTCAGTCCCACTGACAGGGTTCAACAGAGAAAACAAGCAAAGGCTCGACTTTGCCAAGCCCAGGAATGCAGCACAAAGGCTTGCTCCCCACAGCAAGCTGTGTTGCCACGACAAGGAAGACCCTGAATATGACAGCACTGCAGTTCCACTCTGCACTTGGGTGCAGTCCTTTACTCAAGAGAAAGCTGACTCCTACTGCAAGTTTGCAAACACATCCCTTCTCCAGCTGCAAAACTCTTAAATCTAATTCAGAATCCCACATGGAAGCAAACACTTGCACTTCCAAAACCTTCCAAGAACTATCTAAGCACTACTGATATAAATGATGGATCTGTGTCTCCAGGTGTCAAGCGACAATGATTTATCCTCAAAGGTGCCCAGGGAGCATCAAGAGGAGCAGTAAACAGAGATGCAACAGCCCAAAAGACGCAGAGAAATGGGCTACACTGCTCAGCAGCAAACTGGACTAAGACATTTGTCTCTGATGCTGGCACAAGTGCTGGGCTGGAGACCACAACCCTGCCCTACCTAATAACACTGGCTTGGCACACACTACTTTACTAAACCCTAGTCTCCTTTACTGAACACTGAGTTGTGAACTAAGTCCACATGGGGCAGAGAGATCTATTGGTCAGAACAACCCACACACCTGGGGAGCCTCTGTGCTACTCCACCTCACGCTTCCCAGACAACCCTGAGCCTGTTGTTATCCTAGCTCAGTTTCCCACATCCTTCTCAAGCAGCTGTGCAGGTACTAGGGAAGGAGGGAGCCTTTCCCTTCCTCACCAGTATCTTTAGACATATAACATTAAAAATACCTTAAGCAGAGCCCACACAGGCCTGTAACGTGCACAATTACATATTATTTACTCAGACTTATTATCTCTCTTGAAGCATTTCTGCAGGATTTGTCTAATGACCAACCCAGCTCTTCGCACAAACTCACAGTTCTGACCCAACTTCCATTAAAAACGCTGCCAGAAACGAACGAAGCGGAGCACGGCACGTGCACAAAGGGGCCAAGCACAAGGGCCGAACCCACCCAACCCACACGATGCTCTGGGAGCGCAGCAGCCCCAAGCGTTAGCGAAGCCCCGCGCCGCCGGCAGAGCGGCCGCACCTCTCTCCGTTCGCCGAGCCGTCCGTTCCAGCGGGAGCCCGGCTCTGAGGCGGCCCCGGCACCGCCGCTCCCGCACGGCCGGTGCTCGGCGGCCCCAGGGCGGGGGGCCGAGGGGCGGCCCCGCGCCAGGCCCCGGCAGCCCCCGCAGCCCCGGTCCCACCGGACCGCCCTCCCCTGCCCTTCCCGAGCCGCGCCGCTGCGAGAGCCGGCACCGCGCTGCTCCCGGCCGGTACCGCGGACGGCTCGGCCCCGCCCCGAACCGCGCTCCCCGCGGTCACCCGGCGGCGGCACCGCACACAAAGCCCCCCGGCCGCGCGTCTCCCCGCGGCCCCCCCGCGGTGCGGGCGCGGGCGGTACCTGCGGGGCGGGGGCGGGGGCCGGGCGGACGCGCTCCCTTCTCCCTCTCGCGTCTCCCTCCCTCAGTGCCGGCGGCGGCGGCGCCCGCTCCGCTCCATGGCCGCGCGCGCGCCCCGCTGACCACGGGAAGAATGGGGGACCCAGCGCGCACGCGCCGCCCGCCCCGCCCCGCCCCGCGCGCCGGCGCGGCGCCGCCCTGCGGCCGCTGGTACCGCGGTGAGGTCAGCGCGCGCCGTGCGCATGCGTCGGGACCGTTACCGCGCGCCCGGTCGCCATGGCGACCCCGCCCGCCGGGAGCCGGGAGCGCGGACACGCGTGTGCCTGGGAATGCCACTCGTATTCCTGGGAATGCTACTCGCGTTCCCGGGAATGCCACGGCCCCGTCCCCGCTGGCCGGCCTCCAACCACTGCCGTGCCCCCGGCTGCTGCTCCGACCGGGGACAGGCCGGAACGCTTTGAGAGGAGCCCCGCAGGCTGCGCGCGGAGCGTGAGGGCTCAGCGCTGCCGCGGGTCCGTGAGCGCGCTGCCTTCCCTTGGGAGGAGCCGCAGAAGCACCGGGTGCGGCAGCCCGGACAGACACAGCGGGACACCCGCTCCAACCTCCCTGCTCCGGCAGGGCCAGCCCAGAGCACAGGGCACGGCATTGTGCCAAGGCACCTCTGGAGTGAGGGAAACTCCGCACTGTCTCTGGCCAACAAGCTGTTCCAGTGCGCGGTCACTGCACACTGGAGAAGTTCTTCCTCGTGTTCAGGCGGAGATTCCTGTGCATCAGTTTCTGCCTGTTGCCTCTTCTGTTGCTGGGCACCACCAAGCAGAGCCTGGATCCATCCTCTTGACATCCCCCTTTAGATATTTATACGCATGCATGAGGTCCTCTCTGTCATCTCAAGGCTGAACAGCCTCAATTCTCTCAGCCTTCTGATACCAGAGATGCTCTAGTCTCTTCATGATCTTCGTTGCCCTCCCACTAGACCCACTCCATGTCTGGTTTTTGCAGCCTTAGTTTAAAAGCTGCATTTAAAAACAACCACTTCTTTCTCCTTAATGGAAAAAATTGCAGTACTCCCACTCTATAACTGAGGTGAGAATGGGAAATAAATGCCCTGTGCAGAAGCTCTTTACCAACGTGTATTTGGCCATCTTGTTCCCTGGGCTCATGACTGCTGTTCTCCTGTTGGTTGTGGGGAATGAACCTCCATGTCCCCTCAAACCACTACTGTCCTCCTCCTCTGTGCTGCAGAAAGCAGCTGACCTCCATAACACTGCAGCTCCCGATGAGCACCGAGTCTGAGCCCTCACAACGTGGGAGAGCAGCATGTGGAACAAAGGATCCATTTTCATTCATAACTTCGTGAAATAATAACGCCCTTCTCCTCGGCTCACAGCTCTGCCACAGCAGTGACTTTTGGCAAGCTCCCTCCAATAATCCAAGATTTTCCAGCTTTTTTGCCATCAGGTTGCAGAGCAATACCTACCTGCTGCTTTGGGTGAAGCCATTGGCACAGGCTGAGTGTAGTCTGGAACAGGCTGCACAGATGTAAAGAGAAAGCTGGGGATATTAGTGCTTAAAAGGATGCCAGGTCTGAGTAAACTGAAAGCAGGTGATTACAAACCAGCTTTAGAAATTACCATGGTTCTCACCCCCGGGCAGTAGCTAATCTCCTGAGAGCCCTAACTGGCTAAGCCCTACCCACAGCAGAGACAGCTCTGCTTCAGCACAGCCCGTGTGCCGGGTGTTTCCCCACCCCGGCTGGGCAGCTCTGCAAACAGGACTCCTGCAGAGTCTTGCCCTTCTCCTGCTGTTGGGACTCCTGTTTTGCAGTCTCCCAACAGCAGCTGAGGCCAGAGATCATGGGTACATTAACAAAGGACCAATCATTCCTCTTCATCTGGATCTGCTAGAACTACAGGTAAAGTTCTCTCAGAGAGTCTAAATAGATCCTGCTCTGTTCCCAAAATACCTTCACAAAATACCTTGCTCATTTTGAGCGAGAAAATGAGATAAAAATGGAATAATAGTAAGTTAGGTGAACTACAATAAGCAATATTTTGTTTAGTTTTAGTAAGAAATCAATAACTTCATATCACACATTTATTATTGCATGTCACACATTTGCTGAGAATTTTTTCTCTTCAGTATTACAATGAAGAAGCATTTACTTTGGAAATCTCCCAAAACTGTCTTCTGATATAATTGTATATTTACCCTTTTTTCACAGATTCTTTCTTCTGGTGATTCTACATTCACTGTTTGGCAGGCTAAAGCTTTGTAAAGAAATGCTGAGAAATGCAGCTGACATAAGTTAAAGTATTTTTTTCTCCCCTCCTAGGTAAAATTTGCACAGAAAATATAACTTTTATTCTCTCTTTTGTTGCAAGACTTCAGGGGACAACAATGGCATAAAACCTAGAAGCTTCCTTGTGCAACTGACAGATTGTGGACATGGGCTTTATGCATTTTCTTCACATTTTTATTTTAAAGCAGGTAAAGTCTGCACAGAAATAAATTTGTCACATAATCAGCTCAAATATTTGGATTTTTTTTCCTGTTGCTACATGACTGTTTCCTTGCTCCCTTCAGAGACTTTTAGAACAGCTTATGCCTATATTCAAGACATTGTTCCATGAGCAGCAGCACTAATGATGCCTGGTTCCTCACAGGTCGGTGTTCTTTGTCCCTCTAATCCACCCTGCTCTCTCAGCAGCCCTACCTTCCTTTGTGTGTCCTGTGCCACTCCCCTCCAAGGGGACACGGTGGCACAGTGGGGTGAGTCCAGGGCTGTATCCCTGTGCAGATGGAAGGGCAGCCCTCCATCACAAGGGATCAACCATGCCTGAGCTCCCTCCTGCCTTCCCCTGAGGCTGGCAATGATTATTTCTCTCTTCTATTCTCATGAAACTTGAGATTGTTTCCTCCCCCCTAGACACTGAGAAGGGAAAAGGAGGGGGTTAGCCTGACAGCTGAATAGAAGCAGACAGACAGACTGGTCACATAAGCCTTGTTTTCATTAGGAAAAGAAGTCAAAAATACATTGTAACCTGCAGGTTTTCTTCCAACTTTTTAAAAGTAGGAGGTGAAAGCATTCTTCTGATTCTTGGCCTTTAGGTTTCTTACCATTATTCTCAGTATTCTTTAATTCTGCTCTCGATTCCATGGCACAATCCATCAGCTTTCCCAGGGCCATCACTCTGCATTAGTTCTGGCACACCTGTGACAAGCTGCGCATCATCGCCTGCGACAGTTCCCAATGGAAACACCATGAAGGCATTGCAGGATACCCCAAGGGCAACCAGATCCAAGCTTCTGCATGGAATCCAGTCTGCAGGGATACCTCAGCCTCTCCAAAGTTATGGTTAGGTAACAACTGTGCTATTGCTAAGGAGCCCTTGGGGATTCATCCTGGGGTGCAGAGAGGACTCTCTAAATGAAGGAAATTGAAGAAACCACTGGAGGAGCTGCTGCTATCACATGAGACTGCTTGACCAGGCCTTCACTACCAGTGGCTCAGCAGCAGACATTTGGCAGTTCCCCTATCCATAACATACCTTAAAAAGGTACTTTTTACTATGCTCTCATTTCTGAAAGATCTCCATTTACCTACCTGTCTCCAAAACAAAGAGGCTAGTGCAGCAGAAAAGTCTCCTGAGAGGATACTGCTCCCAGTGAAGCTGCAGGCATCTCCCTAATCAGTCCACTGCAAAGTACACTGTTCCCTGCTGGCTGAGAAAGGTCTGGTTGGACACAAGGTGCTGTGTGCTTATACACATGCAAAACAAAGCACAGCCCATCTGCAAGGTGAAAAAAGAGATGAACTTATGGACATCTGCAGCAAGGGCACAAAAAGCTTTAAGTAAGGGCAAAACAAAGTCAGAAAGTTTTTTAAAGTAAAGAAATGTAAGGATATTCTAGCTTTCAATTACAAACACTGCTCTTTCAAATAAAAACACATCAATAAAACTAGTGGGAAGCAGATGGATGGACTATTTCAGCAGAAACACTGACTATACCTGAATGACCTGCTCTTCCCCTTTCCTTCAGGGCCTTTTTGCACAACATCTGCTCAGGAACCTGAGAGCCTGGTGCTTCAGGGTGAAATGTTTTTATTTATGAATGACAATATGATGATGTAGCTGCCCATAACAGCAGAGGACAACAGTGTGAAAGCCTGGCTGTCCCTGGGTTGTTTTCCTATGCAGACTCAGCCACATTTCCTTTATGTGCTGTCCCAACTTGACTGCTTGCATGGCTAAGGGGGGGAACAGCTTCGCTTGACTCGATGTAGCAATGGACCTCTCCCTTTGCCATCTCCTGGCACTTACATCTCCTGCACGGCCTTGTGCCATGCTGAGGAGAAGGCTGGACTGCTGTTGGCCCAAATACCATGGGCCAACACGAAGTGAAGTCCAAGTACCCAACTTCTGAGTGCTGCTGATCCTACTCTGGCACAGGTCCCCGTGTGACTCACCTCTTCTACCCCTCACTGACCTGGGAAACAGGGAATAAACTCCTCATCAATGCTGCATGAGAACAACACTTGAGACAGGGAAAGCACAAGTACTTCAGATCAATGTGAAATTTAGTAATTCCTCGTTCTTCCCTTTGCACATGGCAGTTGTCACAGCCCCAGATTTGAGCACTTTCAGCTCACACAATGTGCTCCCACACCGCTATCTTTAATTGGCACTTTCCTGCCAAGCCTCAGCATTTTGCATCGGACTTTTTCCACGTGAGAGCTGCCACGAACAAAGCATCCCACTGACCCACTTAACTCCCACGTGAAGGCACATGAAGCTTCGCTTCAGTCACCAAACAGAAAAGAAAACACAAGAGCAGAAGGTTTTGATTAAAGGGAAATGAGCAAATGGCTTCAAGGCCCATGGAGTGCACACTGGCTTGTCTACGCGTGCTCACTCCTTGCAGACATTTGGCCACCCAAGGAGAAACATCCTGTACAAAGCAGGTAGTCCTCAGGCAGTGTGAATTGGGTTGGATTCGAGATTTCCCGTTGGCAGGAATGTCCTGTGAGCCATGCGACATCCCCACAGGCTTCTTCCCCTGACCTGGAGTGACTGCCTCCAGGAAGGCAGGGAATGGTTCATTCTCCCTGACCAAACATCAAGGAAGGTACCAATTAGTGTTAATTGTGGTGTTGTATTGTGACCAGAGCCTGAGCTGAAACCCCCCAAAAATGAACACAGGCTACTGGCAACAGTTTTCCATGCTTTCTGAGCTGTGCTAGATTTAATGCAGTAGCCTGGAAGATCAGCTCTGGCCTTACCAAGGCATGGGCACCAGGTCTTGTATTTGCATCAGGGACTGTATTTTTCCTGGCTGCCCTCAGGCCTCTGGGAAGAGACATTTACAGGTCAAACTTACAAGAGTCCTATTTTGTCTTGCACTTAAATTTACATTAAACAACATTTCATCCCCATTTCCGCCTCCCTCATTGTTTCCTGGTTACGCTGTTTCAAATGGATTTACCTCTTCCTGTGCTTGTTCTCTACAGTCATCTGCTGATGCTATTTTATCTTTTTTCCACCATCCAAACACAATCATGCTCATATCTCCTTTTTTTTTATACTGGCACATTGCACATGCACATACCTTACCAGCATGGGTTCTTTCAATATTTGAAAAACATTTCCTTTTATCCTCATTCAAATATTAAGCCAACTGGAAAGTGACACATCAAGGTTAGGAATGCAGTCTGCTCCTGACAAGGAAAAAATGCTGAGCTCTGCAATAGAGGCTAAGTGGATTAAGATCCTTTTTAAAGATTAGATCACCCTTCACCCTAAATGCAGATTTCTACTGAAATTAATGGAAGCTCTTACAGAATGCAATGGGAAGGCTGACATTGAATGGCAACACAGCAAACATACACTGGCAGACCACCCAATCCCAAGTGTCCAAATCACTAAGTCCAAATGAGTCTTAACAACCAACTGGTTGATTTTGTACTATATATTAACAGGCAGGATTTAATCTTGTAAAATTATGAGCTGATGGGGGAAAAAAGATGAGGTAGTAGTTCTCAGGATAAAAACTTAGGCTGTGACTCATCTGATGAAGCTGCACTGACATAACACCAACAGACACATTTGCTGTAGGAGAATCCATACTACCTCTGGAGCTAGTCCTTTGCACTTGCATAGCTCCTGCCAGACCAGCCACAAAGCTCCAGCAGTTCCAACCTAGAATTTGTTTTTACGGATACAGTTCAATAAAATGCACTTTTAGCACTGCCCTGTTAATAAACCACATACAGCATGTCTTTGTGTGGGATAGCTGAAGGAAAACTTTATAGATTTGTCTTACATTCCCTCTGCCATCACCTCTGGGCAGATGAACCTAACCCCTTTCTAACAGGCAGACCTGCAAATGCAGCCCAGCACCTGAAAATCACACCAGAGCCCTTCCAGCTCTCACATCAACAGAAATAAAAATAGTGCAGGTGACAAAGCAGCTTTGCTGCTGCTGCACAGCTGGCACAGACCCTGCTCACTCCCCACTGCATGGCTGCCTTGTGTGAGAAACAGTAACTGAGCAAACAGCAGAGGCAAGTCCTGCCTTCACCCTCAAAATGCTGCAATGCTCTCAGCCTCATGAAGCCACGCTGACAGAAGTAACTCTACTTCCCTGCTTGTTTAAAAAAAAAAAAAAAGCAATACACAAGCAAACTGGGAGCTTTTGCAAGCCCTTGTGGGAAACTGGCAGCAATGCCTCACTACAGAGCAAGCAGCCCAATTTCCACATCTGTACCTGCTTACCAAGGCTCCTCTCAACCAGTACTGGAAAAACACACAGAAAAGAACAGGGCTTTCCAAAATCACTATCACAAAAATGAGATTTGTTTCTTTCCTTCCTGTTCTTTAAAACAACAAGTTTCAAATCCAGGGCAAGCCCATCTCCATGTGAAGGATCAAATGGACAGACAGGGAAAGGAAGCAACACCAGTGCCTGTGGCTCACTGCAGGCCCCATCTCGCTGTCTCAAAGTCCCGCAGAGTTAGTCCTCATAGTTCTGCCTCTCTTCAACAACATGTTTGAGGACTATCATAACCCAGCATTTTCTTCCCTGATCAGAGGCAAACCTCGTGTAGGAGCTTCTTTGAAGCTTTTCCTTTCCCGGCACAGGAGAACCACATGGTTACTGGCCACAAACACACAGGTGTGTAACTACTCCAAGCCTCCCAGGACAGCCAAGATCTCTGTTCCTGCCATATGTTGAATTAATGCTGGGTGTCAGAAGTGATGAGAGGCCTTGCTGCACCCTGCATGGAAGAAAGCGTTTCACTTCAGGAATTCTCACTCACACATTAACCATTTCCTCAGCTTGCTCTGACAGCTGCTGCCCTTGGGCAGGGAGGGATGTGCCTGCATTAGCAGTGCCAGCAGCAGCCTGACACACAGAATGGCCTCCCCACCATTCCAGCAGCACCCTGGGCTGGTCCCCAGCACATCTCTGGCTAAGAAGTGCAGATTATTGCTGCCTAGAGTTAGACATTTCAAGAATCTGGGAGTTAGATGGAAAAGTCAGGAGAAAAGGACATGTTTGAACAGCATCTTGGACAATGAAGTAGTCTGGTCCAAGAGGATTTGCAGATATTCCTGGAAAACATATAATGGAGATCACATTCCCTGTACTCCTGTTACCTGCCTGCCCAGCTTTCAGCTGCAGCACCCTGCCCAGGGCAGGGATGTGCACAGCACCTCACACAGCACAGCCCACCCCAGCTGGCTGCATCACACTGCAAAGTGAGAGCCAAACTCCTCAGCACTCAACACAGGAATTTGCTGGAGCTCCCCTCTGCCTCACTGGTTAGTTGGAGAGGAGAGCATGTCACCCCTCAGAGCCATGCCTAAATCCTCCCTTGCACCATGAGCCATTTGCAGACAGGTTTTAACCTCCTGCTCCCCAGGGCTGCAGCCATTTCCAAAGCCAGGTATGCAAGCAAACAGGCTTGGTACTGGCAAGAGCAAGTGTCACTTGCCCAGCCTGCTCTCCTCCTTCACCTGGCTCATGAGCAAGTACCAGCACTTGGACTGTGATGGCAGCACACACCTTATCCAGCCTGGGCATCCCACAGCACATCTGACAGGCACAATAAGCAGCAGGAAAACATAAAACTGCATCTTTAATTTTGAGCAGCCTAACCTTGCCACATTCACCAGTATCTTCGTCTTGAGAGGTGAGCATTGCCTGCATCATTCCTTCCTTCCCTCTGTCTTGCAGCCAATTCTGCTTTTCTCCCTCACCCTCCCTACCCCCCATTCTTCTTTTACTTCCAGTATTTCTTGTGCCAGGAAATTGTGAACACTCTTAAACCCTGTTCCCTCCTCCAAAACAGAGAAATTGTAATAAATGAGTGTAAATTAGCAGCTTGGCTAGCACCTAAGTTTCTCAAAAGAGTAATACATACATGAGTGTTCAGCAAAACAGCTCCACAAAGTCACTCATAACTGAAAGGCAGAGCACTTGCAAGTCATGCCTTGAAACCACAGCCCAAACACTCCCAGCATCCCTGTAAAAACAACTTGGAGCCTATCCTAAAACCAGTGGCCAGGAGGTTTGTGTTTGTCCAAGATGAACAAACAAATTACTGGAGAAATGAGAAATAAAAATCAGTGCAGGGACTGGGGCATAACTCATGACACAGCACATCTGTCCACTTGCTACGGAAACTATGTTTGGCAAGTATCAGGTGTCTGAATTTCTGCTTACGTACATCTCCCTGGACAGCAGTGTATTAATAACACAGGCAGCCTAAAAACAGAAGCTATCACCAAGAAAAGCTGCCTTCTGCCGAGAGCTCTTTGCTGTAGCCCGGGTATTGTGTTTTCCTCAAACAACACAGAATTTTGCTTCCTTGCTGTTCAGAGTTGCCATCTAAGCTGATCTCAATTGAAGGAAGATGAACAAACAAAAGGAAGGGAAAGGAAAATTACAGCAGGAAGCAACCCTTATTGTGAGCAGTTTTCTTGAACGTCTTCCCATCAAGGCTCACACCACTGTGTGACTCTGGAGAGCCAGCAGCAGCCAGGGGTTTAGCTTAAAGGCACAAACATTTCCAAGAGACCTCCAGAAGCCAAAATCTCTCATGCAGGGGACACGCAGGAGCTCATGCAGCCAGACAGGACAGCCCTGGCACTGCAAGCAGCATGGGAAGCTGAGTCAAACATGGAAGAAAGCAGCAAGTGAACACAGGCAGGGGCAGAACACTGGGCACAGAGAGGAGCACAGCAACAGAAGCAGAGTGGGAAGAAACCAACTCCACGTTCAAAATGCAGGCCAAGGCATTGGAATGGGAAGCACAGGAATGGAGATGCTCAGGCTTTAGGGAATGTGGAACTGCACCAGAGAAGTTACTCTGGATAAACTAAGTTTTCTAAAGAGCAGCTTTAACTCGGCAGCCTAGGAAGAAGCACTTGTGGCAGCAACACAGAAATGGGCATTTTTGGTTAAGATCAGTATCAGGTTTCTCATGTATCCTCAAGCCGTGTTAGAGACGAGTCACACCAGTGCAGGCACTCACTGGCAGGAGAGGCTTTCCTCACAAACGCGCGTTGTTTCCCAGGAAGCCTCGTGCTGCGGCAGGGCCACACAGCAGCGCCGTGCTGCCCCCCGGTGTCAGCAGATTCAGCTCCCAGCAGGAGGAACGCAGCCACATTTCTAGCTCATCCCGACTCAACAGCCATCTTTATGTGCCCGACACAAAGTCGGGAACAGGGATTTCAAAAGAAAACCGTCTATTCTGGGCAGATGCATTTTGCTTCTTTTCTGCTGCTCTCTGCTGTATGATGTCAAGGTAGAAGTTTTTCACAGGTGCACATCAGATACAGATAAGCAATTTCTGCTAACCACTGTGGTGGTCATGTATCTGAAACCTCAACTCAGTGCCTATTTCTCACACGTTTGGGGTACAAGCATTGCCTGTTTCCCATCAAACAAGGCACAGGGAAGGAAGCCTGAAGATGTTCACAGCAACACTTCCATTGAAAGGCAAGGACTGTCTGTGAGCACTGGGCTGGTGAAGAGATTCCCCTGGCCTGCCCAAGGTGACAAGCATTTAATACAAAGATGCAGTCATCTAAGTGGCTTCCTCAAGAAAGGAGAATGATCTAATCTGAGTCATCTAGACAATGTCATTATGATCTCAGGATTATTCCAGTGATCAGGCCAGATAGATCAGAATCAGCAAGGCCAATGGTTTAAATTAATCTTTCTCTGCCAGGACTTCAATTAAAGTAGCCAAGAAATTAGTGCCAGACACCTACCTAGCTGGTTATTATCACCTGGGCTTTCCTCTAAAATCACCTGCTAAGCCTGACCAGAAGCCAACAGCATTAGAGTGTTTAAGACAACAAAAGATGAAGGCTAAATATGTGCACAGAACCCAATCTGGGATTTCTACACATCTCAGACTTGCATTAAAATCCAAATTCTAACTGCACAAACTGCCTGTTCAAGCAGGACTAGATATCTGCTATCTGCAATGACAAGCTAGTTGGAACAAGAATGAATCTTAATGCATTACAAAAAGCTACACTCAATTCTCTGAACTCATACGACTGCTGACAAAAACATGCCTCTGCACTCCTGGTTATTACGATATTTCAACGTGCTTATCACCTCCTGAAGCAGAAGACACTGTAGGTTTCATGCAAGCAGTGAAACTAAAATGCAGTGACAAAGGACAACAGAACTGCCAGTAGAACTCAGACTGCTCTGATTACTGGTGCATCTTCTCGAGAGCCTCCATCGGTGCAAATATATGAGAACTTTCACAAAACACAGACATTCAGTTAAACAGAAGAACCATTACCAAGAGCAAAGAAAGTTGAAAAATGGTAATTTCTTTAATAACCTGTAATTAATTATAAATTTAAGACACAGTTGCTTGCATTAGCAAACTCTAAATGGACAGCCTCACATTTTCTTTCCAAACAGTGAGCACTAGACAAGAGTTATAAAATTAACTGAAGATTCTGGACTACTGTTGCTGTGTCACAGCACGGGCACTTGTGAGCACAAAGTCAAGGATATCTTCATATGTCCCTTGATGGCTAAACCACAGGGACAGGATTTGTGAACAGAGTCCTTCCCTAAGAAAGCCTGAAACAGTCTAGGCAGGATGAACCAAGCCAGGGCAGGAGACTCAGTAGAAGCTCCACCTCGAAAGTTTTTAAAGTTGAGAAAAATATGGCTACAGACATAAAAATTTTAAGTCTGTTTCTGTTTCTTCAGGTTTGGCCTTTGCCTTGGCTGCTTCTTTGGTCTCTGCACAGCGTTCTTACCGCTGGCAGAGGGAAGCCTGAGAGTTACTTCATCGTCCTCTGTGTCATCATCCATCCGAGCAGCTTTCCGGCGCTCGAGCACTGCTGGAGTACACACTGGAGTAGGATCCTGAAGAGATCAGAAAAAATGGATTCACAGCAAAGCCATCTGCCAGAAAAAGCTGTCCCTGCCCCTGTGGTACCACAAGACACCTCAGTCCAGCTCTCCTTCAGAAAATTGTTTACATTTTATAACTAGCTACTTTGGTAGACATTATTTCTTTGGACAGAAGCGTCACCTTCAAAGAAGTGTATGTGAAAGGCAAATGGAAATTAATTCACATTTTTTAACGTGTTGTTATGCACATTTGCTTTCTAAACTTTGTATTTCCTGACTCAAAGCATCACTAAAGTCAAGTGGAACATAATCAGGGCAACGAGGCAGGGGTTGAGGGAGTATATTTGAGACTGGCATACAGAAATGCCACATTCAACTTAACAACAGAGCTGAAACACCCCAACTTTATTACATCAGTTATCCCTCAGAACTCAGTTGACAGAATGTATTAGTTATCCTGTCTTCCTCACAACCAGCCATGCCCCAATTATCACAAGTAAACCCAGTAATAATAAAAATCCCCAAACACTCACTCCCCCAACTCACAACAATGATGAAACAGAACAGAAATGTTAACGTCTTACAGACTTTTTAGACTGCCAATATCCCAAATCTCAGTCCTGATGACCTGAACTTCCCTTTCATCCTACTGCTACTTTTACCTGGCATTTGTTTCCAAAACACCAAATACTGTGCCTGGAGAGCACAGGGTAGGAGGGACAGTACAGACGGAAATTGGGACAGACAGCACTAGACTGTATCAACAATTCAACTCCCTGTTTATCAAAACAGGCAGGCATTGAAACATGGTCCAACAGAAGGACTCCACCAAGGAGATCATGTCATCCCAGGGTAAAGCACAGGTGCAGGGGGTGTACAGGTGCCCCAGCACCCTGCAGTACCACAGCCTCAAGGGAGTGCTGAACAGCAGAGGCTGACAGCACTGAGGGACAGGCACTGCTGGTTACAGCGTGCTGAGCAGAAGCCTTTGCTGCTCCATACTCTCACAGGAGAAGGAACCATGAGGATTCTGTCACGCTCCTCAGTTCAAGAGTGTAAACACATCTCAAAGGAGCTACTTCTGGCACAAACATCTCTCAGGCAAACAACGTTATGGGTTTTTGTGTGTTGAAATCAGTATTAAGGTGCTAGCAGAAGACTTCAAACATCTGCCCCAATGTGAATGGTGGTACTGGTCAGCAGCAGGAGTGGTCTGTCTTACCTGGCTGCTCAAAGAAACGTTCAGTTTTGATTTCTTGGATGTTTTAACTTTCTTTCTCTTTTTGGAAAGCGCCTGTGCAGCCTAGGAAGAAAGACAGATCAGGTGGATCACTACACATTTGTGTGAAGACGCAGTCACTTAACAGTTCATAGATTTGTTTCATAACGACAAAGTCTTTGTTACAGCAAATAGATTTAAAATAATAAACTGACTGACACAGAGGTGACCTGGTTTGAACAAAACCACCAAAAGCAACACAAGAAAATGTGCTACTCTGCATTTTTAGAACATTCCATGTTAAACAGCATTAACTGCTCACAACTCAAGTACTTGACGGAAGCACTCCGCAGAGGAGGAACATACAAGGGCTGTGGATGGAAGTTCTGGCCTTGGGACCTTCCTTCAAGCCCCCACTCTGCTAAAGCCCCTCTGCTCTTTGGTGATCTGTGCTCCAGTATTAAACCACAGAATATCCAACTGCTTGTACCAACAGAACAAAAGGAACATCTGCCCTTTGCTGTTACCTATTACTTCTCTACAAGTAAACACGCAGGCACATGGAGTGCAGCCCAGCAACAGCAACAGCACTGAATTCCTGGTGCTTCCATACAGTTCCTAACACAAGTGAGCCTCCCTGGGGCTCCGTCTCTTTTGCCAGTTCCACATAAAACACATAATTTCCATGCATTCAGCACAACTCTAGAAACACATCTTGCTTAACAACCTCACTGAAGCAATGCCAAACTTACAAATCCTGGGAAGTCATAGTCCAGCCCCTTCTCAGCCAGCTTCTTCCGTAAGAGCCTCTCCTTCCGCAGCAGGCGCTGGGTCATCCTGGCCTTCTCCAGCAGGGAGCGCACGCGGTTGTAGCGCCGCACGGCCGGCTGGGAGGGCTGCCGAAAGATCCTGTCACAGCCTTTGAACAGGCTCTCATGGACCTTCTCGGGAGGCACAAACTGACCTGCACCAAGCACAGCACATGGGTTACAGCAGGGCTCCCCTTCCTGCCAAGGGCACTCACACAGCACAGCCCACGGCCACAACGCCGCGCTACTCAGCGAGTCAGGAACAAAGAAACAGTCACTGCACCCTCAGCCAGCCAGAGAAATGGGTGGGTGTGTAGGGGGATAGAATATAAGAAAATATAGTGTAAGATAATCTCACCCCTAAGGAGTTGCAGCTGGGCCAATTATTAAAGATTAGGAACAGGCCTGACTTTAACAGGCCACAGCTGTCACCAATGAGAAGAAGATGCTATAGAAGAGTGAGGTGGCTGGGTGAGAAGGGAACTGGAGTCAGTTGGCTGCTTTGGGAAGAAGAAAGAGTCAGTGCTCTGAGGATCTGCCCATGAGAAACACCAGGAAGGTATGAAACTTTTATGATAAGGAGACAACAGTATGGAACTCTTGTGATAAGATAACAATGTGGGTGGATGGATGGATGGATAAAATGCTTTAACAGTTTCATCCAAAAACAGCCGACAGTTGACGTGTTTTACAACATGTCAACTCATAATCCTTTACAAAGAAAGTTTTACTGTTACCATGACTGAGAAACTCAGATTTCAACAATCTTTTACTCAAAGCCTCCTTTTGTCCAACCTTACAGACAACAACTGAAGCAGTTACAAATGCCAAGGAGGTTCCATGTGAAAGGAACTATCTCTACAGCAACCCCAACTTTGTCCTGAGATTTCATGTTACACAGTCACTAGGAGCAACATCAGCCCAGAGGAAAAACCAGCACTAGTGACCAAAAGCCTGCTGAGCATGTTCTTTGCATGTGATGAAAATCTTTACACATGATGAAAAGGTCAGCCCCATAGAAAATACTTCTGGGACAAAACTTCATTAAAAAAACCCTAAGAGTCTATACTTGGTTGAAAATGATAACTGAAATAACCACAAGTTTCCTTTGCATGCTAGAGGACATACACTGCACCTTATACTTACACTTCAGCAGTCTCTCAGAGAACAGGTAGTTATTCATTGTGTCTGCAACAATCTTGGCCACATCATCAGACTCAAACTCCATAAATGCATAGCCTTTGCTGGCTCCAGTCTGTGAGTGAAAAGTGAGAAACATCAAACAGTGCTTTGGTACCTGAAGGGCTCTATTAAAATTATTTTATTCTCTAAAGTCATAGCCCATTCTCAGCAAATGATAACCAATTTCACAAAGGTCACTAAAATTGTGAAAAACACAATTTAGACCTAAAAGACAAATTTAGTGCTAAATTGGCATGACGTTATTTGTAAAATACATATTTGCACACAAAAGAAACTGCTCACAGGTATCTACTTGCTAAAAAACCCAGAGCTGCCCTGCATTGCTGCTGTTCCACTGTTCCATGCTTATACAGTAATCTTAAAATGTAACAGCAAACCCAGAACTGAGAAAAAAATAGATTTATCAAACACAACAAGTTAAAACAGAATTGTGGCACTTCAGTTGTACCTTGAACTGGTGCATTCTGGTATTTCCAACTGGAGTGAATTTACTCACGGAAAAAAGGACCACAAGAGCCGTGCCCCAGCCGCCGCCTCGCAGTCGGGGACAGCCCCGGGCCCTGCCGCTCCCACGAGGGGCTCCCGAGGGCCCCAGGGCGCAGCGGCCTCTGCGCGTTCCGAGGGCCATCGCTGGGCACGGGGGGAGCTCCAGCGGTCACGGAGACTGCCCGGCCCGGCCTCAGGCGCTCAGCCACATCACGGCACCGCACGGGCCGCTACTCACCTTCTTACTCCGGGAGAGCCGCAGCCGCGTCACCGTGCCGAACTGCCCGAAGTACTCGCGGAGCTGCGGCTCGCAGAGGCCCCGCGGGAGATGCCCCACGAACACCACGCCGGGCGTCAGCTCCTCCTGCGAGCACAGAGACCGCGTAAGCCCGGGCCGGGACTCGCCAGGCCCGGGCCCCCGCCCCGCCGGGCCGCCCCGCTCACCTTGGCCGTCCGCTTGGTGCGGGCCCGCTGCACTTTCTGCTGGAACTGGCGCTGCAGCCGCGGCTCCAACGCCAGGAGCGGCGCCGCCTTCACGGCCGTGGCAGACGCGGGCGCCTCCGCCGCCATGCTGCCTCCGCGCGGCCGCCGGAAGTGCGTCACTGCCCTCGCGCCGGCGCCGCGCGGCCAGACGCCGTCTCCCGGCAACGGGGCGGACGGGCCCTAGCGCGGCCACACCGGGCCCGGCCTCGCCGCACCGGGAGGGCGGCCTGGGACACGGACACCGCTGGGGCGGCAATCTCCCGCCCTAGAAGCGGCCAGCTGCCCCCCCCGGGGCGATCAGCACTCTCTGGGTACCCTCCCAGCCGCTACCGGGCCATTCCTGGCTGCTCCGGCGGCTCAGGCGGTGCGCGGGGCAGCCCGGCGCGGCGCTGCAGGCGGTGCGGGGGCAGGCGCGCGCCGGCGGCGCGGAAGGCCCCGTGGGCGGGAAGCGGCGGCACCATGTCGGTGAGCGAGATGTTCGCGGCGCTGCAGGGAGCGCTCGGCCAGGACCAGGACATCCGAGAGGTGCCGGGGCGGGCGGGACGGGAACGGGGACGGGGTGGTGCCGGTGCCGTGGCTCGGCTGACGGCGCGCTTTGCCCACAGGAGATCCGGAAGGTGGTGCAGGCGCTGGAGCAGACGGCGCGGGAGATCCTGACGCTGCTGCAGGGCGTGCACCAGGGGCCCGGCTTCCAGCACAGTGAGTCCCGCGCCGCCGCCCCGAGCAGCGGAGAACAGCCGGGGGCGGGAGTGCCCCTCGGAGCACGCAGGTGCCCTGTCCCGGGGCCCCTTCTCCAGGGTCCGGTCTCTGCCGGGGCCTTCACCGTGGGTTTCCCGGAGGCTGCGGGGAAGAGAAGAGCGCAGCTGGGAGGTTTCAAGCCAGACAAGCAGTGAAGCTGCCGTTCAGCGTTATGGACAGCGTTCTGTCCCTTTCTCCCCCCGCTAGCGGGGTGCTTTTCTGTCTCGGTGCAGAGCAGTGTGTTCTTTTCCGGGTGTTCATGTCCTGGGCCGCTAAGTTGGCTCTTAGGTCTCCCTGTAAGTGGTTTGCACATAGATTGTGTTATCATCACTTGTTGGGCCCTTGATCATCTCATCTCTTCATCCCACAGCCCAAAAAGCTGTGGTCCTGAGCACTGAAAGGGTATTCAGGATGGGCTGGGATGAGGGGAACACACTTCAATCTGGTTTGTACAAACACATTCTCTCTGTGTGTATAAAATCCTCTTAACGCAGCAAAACGTAAAATGAATTTCCAAGGGCTGAAAGAGCAGGACCTGCCCTTGTTGTCTGCTTGAGTGACAGCAGGAACAGTTCTGCAGTTTTGGAGGTTTGGGTTGTCATCAGCCTGGTTCCAGGCTTCTCAGGTGTTGGACAGAATGTTTCTGGGCCAGCCCTTTTCCTCCAGGCCACAAGAGCAGCTCTGCAGGCTTAGGTGTCAGATCTGCTTTTTCTGCTCCCTCATTTCTCAGCTTACTGGTGACACTACTGGACTAAGCTGAAATGTGTCCCTTAAGAGCTGGATTTTTGCCAGTCAGTTAATGTCTTGTAAGAAGAAGCAACCATTCTGACTTTGCTGGAAACTCTTGAGAGGAATTTGTGCAGGCCACCCTGTGAAGGGAAACAGAACCAGCCTCCCCAGGTGCTGAGTTACTCCCTTGCAGAGCTGACAGGTTGTTTTCAGCCTGATGAGGTTCCCCAGCGTGCTGGGGGCTGGGGCTGGAGGCCTGGGCTTCCTCTGGCCTCAGAGAGGGTCTGTGCTCAGCAATGAGCAGCACCTGAGGCTTGAGCTGTGCGGGCAAGTGCAAGTTCCATCTGCTGGGAAACTGGCAGTGCTGGAAATCAGAGCTGCTGAGTGGTTATTTGCACAAGCTCAGTTCTCAAACCTGGGAAAATCCCTGGTCATTCTGGGGGGAACAACTTCAGAGTTGTTGTCAAGCATTTAATTGTAGAGGCCCATGTTCAACTCAGTGTATTTTCACTTGATGTTTAATTCCTGGAGAGAGCTGGTCCTGGAACTTGAGGAGTCTGAGAAGAGATTTGGAATAGTTAAAGAAAAAAAAGGACAAAACCAACTAAAAAATGAAAAACAAAAAAAAAATCAAACCAAAAAACCACAAACAAATAAACAATCAGACAAAAAACCCAAAGCCTCATCTTATAATTCTTGCACAAATAATGCTTAATAAGTCAAGAGTTAGCTTGTGATAGCAGATCTGTGAATTTGTCATTAAAATTTAGCTCTGTTAGTAAAACCTTGGGATAGTTGAGAGTTTGATGGAGGACAGCTTCCCATACCAGCCAGTGGCTTTTAAAATGTCATCTCCCAGAGGCTTCCTTGGCTGCTTGTCCCAGCTGGAGCTGGAGAGCTGCTGGGAAGGCTGGGCAGGGCAGTGTGTGCTGTATCTGCTGTGGCCTGGTGGCAGGCAGGGCCAACACAGCCCCAGAGACAGCTCTGTCCTTGCTCTTGCAGCTGCAGAACATCAGTTTGAATCTGGGGTAGTGTGTGTGTGTCACTGGGCATTGTCTGAGCCTTTACAGTAAGGATTGTTTCTTTTTGTCACAGGTGCCTCTGCAGAACCCAAACCTGAATGTGTTCCTTACTCTTTCCCCAGCTGCACGATGCTCACATGACTGAGGCAGCCCTGTAGCTCTCAGTGAGCTTCACACAGCTCTTTCATCCTGGCTGCCACATGGAGCACTCTCACATTCTGCTTCCTGAAGCTTTCATTTTTTCCATGTCATTCTTGTCTCTTTTATTTTTTTAAACAGAAACAATGTGTTACTAACAGAAGTTTTATAATCACATTTGAGTGACTCCTCGTAGGTGTTGTTTGCTAAAAACCATCACAGCTTTCAGATGCAGCTTTTGTGAATAATCCTGGCTTCTGCACATGAAGATGCAGGAGGACCTGTCAGGTTGATTTTGTCCTTCCTTGGGCTGTGACCCGGCTGTGTGAGGGGGCTGCAGGGAGGCTGTGGCACTGCAGGCACAGCGGGGCTGTAACTCTGTCAGCGAACGGGAGGTGGCAGTGCCTGCTGCAGGAACAGGAGATCATTCCTCTGCAGAGCTGTAACACACACTGGGTAGGCTGCAACCCAGGCTCTGCAAATACATCGTAAAAAGCAGGAAATGCAGTTTCCTGAAGGGATGTTGCACCTCATGTAGCCAAATTCTGATGGATTAGAAAAAAAAATAGGATAAGATTTTAATATAGAGAAAGAAAAGTTTCTTTTCCTTTGACTTTGAGAGTTGCCTGGCAGCAGTGCTTGGTGTTTGCTTCCTTTGGAGCCAGCTGCTGTGTGCAGTGCTGTTCCATTGCTTGGGATCTGGCTGTTGCTGGGACATCTTGGCTCAAGTTCAAAACAAAGGCCCAGAGTAGATCAGACAGCCTGGAATTCCAGAGTCTTTCTGCTTTACCTCTATGGCTCATGGTGTCACCAGGAATACTTCTCAGACTGATTCCAAGTGTCCATAGCCTATCTTGAACAAGAAAGAAGTATAAACAGTGCTGTCTACACAGGGAAACTGTTTACAAACCTCTGCTGCCTGTCAAATACCCATTTCCTGAGTGTATTCATTCCCCAAATGCTGTGCTGTTTCTTTTTCAGTTCCAAAGAAGTGTCAGAAGGCTCGTGAGCACTTTGGTACAGTGAGGACACAGATGGAGTCTCTGAAGACCAAGTTTCCTGCTGATCAGTATTACAGGTGTGCAGGATCACACACAGCCAGACACATATATATGGGAATTGCTTGGCATTTGGCATCATTGCTTTGGAATAATAATGTAAAGGTTGATGGGCTGAATGCTTCTTTCTCTTTGAAAAGTAAATCGTGGTAGACAAGTGTGAGGTTTTTATCAGCATAGATAAAAAATGCTTTTGCTCAAACACTTTAACTTTTCACCAAAAATACTCAGTATTGAATTATTTTTCTAGGAATTTTCTTTAAAAAGAAAAAGGGAAGCTTAAGAAGTTGGAGCTGCCCTTGTATCTGGGAGCAGGGCATTTGCTGCTCCATTAATTTCAGTTAAGTTGTTCAGTTTGGGGCGTTCCTGGAAGCAGAGCTCTAAATCTGTCATGAAATGGCTGTTTGGTTCTGCAGACACTAAATGAAGTTGTCACCTTTGTGTTCTGTTGCTGCCAGAAGGGGACAGTGCCTGGCAAGAACATTTCAAAGAACAAGAATCTTGTCAGCTCAGATCTGCTGAGGGAAAGCTCTGGCTGTCTGTGGGCAACACAGCCTGGAAAAGTGTGGGAGCTGAGGAGGTGTGTGAGAGGGGTGAGCAAATGTCAGTGTCTGGTGTGGTAACCTGGGTGAGGAGTTCTGGAGTACCAGGGAGAAGTCTTTTAGCTGGTGTCATTTTGATAAACCAAAAATACTGCAAAGTGCTTGTGTTAAGGCAGAAAACACAACACACACAGAATGTGTGCTTGTTGCCTAACGCTCCAGTAATAAACATTAATTATTTTTACCTGGACCTGGTGTTTCTCCTGCAGGTTTCATGAGCACTGGAGGTTTGTGCTGCAGCGGCTGGTGTTCCTGGCAGCATTTGTAGTCTACTTGGAGTCAGAAACATTAGTGACCCGGGAAGCTGTTGCAGAAATACTTGGGAGTAAGTTAATGCTGTAACTGAAGAGAAAAAGCTTGTGGCCTTAGACACTGTAGCTTTCAGAGGTACAGGGAAACGGCAGAACTTAATTTCTTCCTGAGAAATCAGTTCCAGAGTTTATCTGGTATTTGATTTCATTATATCAACAACAAATTCTCAGAAGACGGAAACTGGCAAACCTAATGTTAACCAAAGTACTTAGTTATTAATAAGTTCTTCATCAATGAAAGTCATTCATTCAAAGTGTGTAAATGCACCAAAAGCATAACACAAAAATGAAAGCTTGTTTCTCTAACTTCTTGCTTTTGGTATTTAAAAAGTGTGTAAAACAGATTAAATTCTTGCTATAGAAGAATTGTATCTTCACAGAGCAAAAGATTTCGAAAAAATACGGACAATACATCCTGTATATAGATGTAAATCTAGTTACTCTGTTGGATGTACAAGATGCTGAATCAAGAACAGAGGGGCTGTAATTACATCACATACAGGAAAAGGCTGACTTTTATTTTGTAATAGTATTTCATAAATTTGATATTTCAAATTAGCACCAGTAAACAAATGCAATTTAAGGTGGCTGGGTTTGCTCATGCTCAGCACCACCTCATCACTGCTCTGTTTTTGTCTCAGTTGAAGCTGATCGAGAACGGGGCTTTCACCTGGACATTGAAGATTATCTTTCTGGTGTATTAACTCTGGCCAGTGAGCTGGTAAGAAAGATATGCATGCATGTGTTTGGTTTGAAACTGACCTTGAAAACAGCAGTAATGTGTTTTTTAGCTTTATCGAGTTGGTCCTGGCAGTTATGATACACAGTACCTTGATCTGAACTTATTCAGAGGCAAGATGCTTCTCTGCGTGTTCCTCAGTGATACTTCTAAGATTTAAACTTAAATTTTGATTTGATGGAAAATCCAGAACTATGCTCAACAGAAAGGTAGATCTAAGTACAAATAAGCTGACTGCCAGGACCACAAGTGCATCATTTGGTACAGTAACTGGTGGGGACTGTGATGTGATGTGGGTGCTGTGCTCTCCGGTGTCTCCTCTGGCAGGCCAGGCTGGCAGTGAACAGTGTCACAGCTGGGGACTATTCTCGCCCTCTCCGCATCTCAACCTTTATCAACGAGCTGGATTCTGGCTTCCGCCTCCTCAACCTGAAGAACGACTCCCTGAGGAAGCGCTACGATGGCCTGAAATACGATGTCAAGAAAATCGAGGAAGTGGTTTATGACTTGTCCATCAGAGGACTCAATAAGGAGGCAACAGTTGGTGCAGGTGGAGAGAAGTGAAGGATGCTCCTGGAACAGCATCATCGATTACCTCAGATGGTTGCCAATTTAGGAAGTACCTAGAGAAACCTTCCTACAGTAGTTTAGAAGAACTGCAGCTCAAAGCTGCTCTCTATTTTCTTACAAAAGGTGTAGTACAGGTGTTAGATGTTTTGTAAAATCATGTCTAGATTAGGACAGGAGACTGTTTCCAGTGGAATTCCTCTGTCAAACACACGGTGCTGTTCTCTGCATAGCAGCAATAGTAGTCAGTAACTCCCATGAGCTGAGATTCCCATTGTTCTCCCATTGTTGCTTCCCTGCTGTCAGGGAGGTGCTGTGGCTATCTGCTCACACAGCACTCAGCTCAGTACAGACACGTGGGATCTTTAAAGAAACACAGTTTGTAAATACTGACTTTTTTTTTTAAGACACTTTTTTTTTCTTTTTGTTTCTTAAATTTTCACCTATGTAAGTTGAACAAATTTGTATAATTGTTTATGAACCAGATCTCTTTTTTTTTAATGGTTTCTCATAATGTACACCCTGTAATTGAGAAATTAGTGAAAATACTCCTGAGAATTCCTCTATTGGAACTGGTGTCTTGCACCCCAGTATCTCTGTCTCTCTCTCTCTCTGTCTCATATTTTTTTTCTTTCCAGCATCATTTCAGTTACCAGGGAGAGCAAGGTTTTCTTAGATACCTGCTTTCTCTGTCTGGTATTTGTTTTACTGGCATGACTAAATGCAGAGTTTTAATGATGATTTGCCTTGAGAACTCAGTGTAACCAATTTGTATGTTTTTTTAATTTCCAAGTTTTCTGAATAGAGAAGTGTAAACTGACAAACTGCAGCTGGTGTCTGAGTTCTAACAACCTGTACAGGCCACAACTGTACCTGTATCCTGGGATTAAAAACAAAAAACACCACAAGACTCTAGTTTGTGTAGTAAAATGTTTGTACCTATCTCCAGAAATTAGGAGGTTACTGCTTTCAGGTAAGTATGTAAGATGTTTGCAAACACCAACAGCCTCTTTCATGTGTGTAAGTGGACAGACTCATGCCTCCCCATGTGTTTGTTCTCTTGTCCTAAATGACTTTGAGTTTTGCCTTTCTCCTACTTCTGGTGGTGCAGAAGGGTTAAGGAGAACAGCTGACTTAGGAGGAGGAGGAATACTTCAGAGGATGAATGGGAACGGTCAAGTTTATGCAGAGTTTGTTTGCATTTCGGTTTCTTAGTGAGGATTTTCCACTGAGTTAGGGGGTTGTTTTGTTTTTTGGAAGAAAATAGTTTCTTGGTTATTTTGGCCAATAAAAGCTGTTCTTTGATTATGGCCACTTGGTACCTCTGCCTGTCTGTTCGTCTGCTGTTATTTGCTTCCCTTGCTGGGAACCTGTTCTGGAATACCAGCATTTCAGTTCATCCTTCAGCTGTCCTTGGACAATAATGGAGTTCCTCCCCTTGGCTGTAGTTGTTCAGTAGCACACTTCTAAACACTGCCAAGTGCAAAGTCAAGCTGCAAACAGATTTCACAGGCTTTTTAAATTTATTTTTTTTAACTTTGAGCAATTTCACCAAGTAAAACAGGAGAGCTATGGAGTTTATCCTTATCCACCCAAGAGGTGGCAAGACTATTTTAAGTGCATCTCATAATCTTTCATGTTTGTCCTCATCCTTTGTATCTTGTCACTTAACACGGGGAGATGGCAATATTCCCCTTTTCACAGCTGAAGAAAATGAGGGTGTAACTTCCTGAGCCCTGTGGCAATGTAACAGCTTTCACAGTATTTGTTTTTGCCCTGTGCCAGTGTTTGCTCATTTCCTGACTTAACGCTGTGGCAGTGGGAGGAAGGAAGGAGCTTAAGCCAGTTTTACTGCCCAAACCAGAGGTGGGGGGTGAACCAACACCCTAAGGCTGTGCAGACACAGCTGTGCACTTCAAGGTCACACAGGAAATTTGTGGGAGCAGGAGAATAGAGAAGGGTTACCTGAGCATCAGTTTGGTGTGCCTTTGGTTAGAGGACTCCTGGCATGTGGGACTGGGATGTGAGGCCATGTGGCAGGGCAGCTGCTGGTTAAGGCTTTGCACTGACTTGCGTCCCAGGTGCTCCAGTTGCCTTTGGTCATGCAGCAGGTCTGCTTCCTGACACAGGATGCTGTGTGCCTAACAGAGCTGTTCACTAGATCCCACATCTGCCAGCTCTTGCTGCTGGGTTCTGAGAGCTGGTGGAGATGAAGCAATGCTGTGCCACACGTGCAGGTGCCATGGGAGGGACAACTGGAAGAGCAAGGTAATTACTTGGGGCTTACAGAGGTGCAAGGTGTGGGATCCTTCTGTCTAAGGCTCTGTGAAGAGCAAGTGCCCAAGAAAGAAACACTCAGTGATGTCTTCTTGGAGGGTGTTTAGCAAACAGCTCCTTCTTTCCTGTTTTTAAGTCTTGGGGAGAGCCTGCCATCATCCTCTGGAAAAGCACTGTTTGCAAGAGGCAGGCTACACAGCTCATTCCCAGCGTGGGTCTGGAGAAGGAAAAAAAACCCACTAACTTTCCCTAGGCAGCAGCAGAGGAAGATGGGGATGCTTTTGTAGCTTCCTCTGCACCACCGTAGCCTGTAGGACCTTGTGACCTTGACAAGGAATCTGCACATTTCTCTGATCCTAAATGGTAAATTGTGTTCCTGCCCCAGAGCTGGGAGTAGAGGGAAGAAGGGAAAACCCAGAAGGACTTGAGTAGGGAAGGGGGAGCAGGGAATGGCAGTGGACTGCAGAAGCTTGATGGCTCACGGTAAATCAGATGCACTTGAACTCTGAACAAGTGACTCCTGTTGGTACTGAATGGACTGTGCAGCGTGTGCTGGCAGCTGGGAGGGGAGTGAGTCAGCGCAGGAGCACTGGAGAGGCTGACTCAACACCCAGCACGGCTGTTCCCTGAGCCACTTCAGCCTCAAGTGTGTCCCTGGGAGTGCTTTCTTGGATCGTCTTTGTATTCGCTAACTTGTTTGTTTGGATTTTTCACATCTTGATGTCATTTCTGTGGGCTTGCTTTATTTCAGTAAAAAGGGTACTTAAATAGTTGATTAATGGCTCTTTATTTATAGCCCTGCCTGTTGAAGCCCAGCAGATCAATGAAAGTGCTGACCTGAAACAGTCTGGGAAGCAGGGGTGAGCAGGATGCACAAGAGACCTTGAGGCTGGCTCTTGAACTGGGCTCTGTCTGCTGGAATTGATTAACTGCAGCCAGCCCAGCCACCCCTTTAAACTGGCAGAGGACACGTTATCACCTCCGGGCTGCCCTCTCTCTCCTGGTGCCAGCAAACCAGGTGTCTGTGCAGTGAGCTGGATCAAGGAACTGATTTAGCTGAAACAATCTATTTTCCAGCAGTGTTTGTTCCTGACCTGGTGCATCACACAGTCCCCCCTTCATGCTGTGCCAGTATGTTGGAAAGAGGCTTCTTCCTCTGCCTGTGGTGCCAGCTTTCAGTATTCTCTGAGCTGTAACATTGTCTGTAAATTGTTAGATTTTTCTTGCAGTAATTTAACTGCTTCCCGTTTTGAGAGGATTGCTAAGGATTTTCTCTCTGAACAAATAATTTGCCTTCATTTCACTGCAAAGTGAGTGAGCTGCAGAACCTCACCCAGGTTTTTCAGCCAGCAAGTTCATTACACACCGAGACAATTAAGGGGAGCAGAAAGTGAGCATGGATGATGCTGGGAGTTTGTGTGTGGATCCTGACCCATCATCTGCAGTCCATCTTCTCTTGTTCAAGTACTGTCACAGGATGCAGCTCTACTAAGGAGATCTGCACTGGAAGCAGGGTGCAGCTCTACTAAAGAGTGTAGGGGTTGTTCAGAGTCTCCTCCCTGCTGAATTCATGGAGTGCTGTGAATTGAGTGTTTGGATTTCAAAAGGAAGACTCCTACCTGTTTTGTATCTCCTGTCTGTGTGTTGTGGGTCAGGCAGACATGGGTATGTCCTCGCAGGTTTCACTGCCTATTTATTGTCACTTCAAACTGGCACTTCTGGTTTGCATTGGTTGGTCAGCACTGGGGGCTTGCCCTGCCCAAGGAGAACGTGGCTGTTAGAAAACCAGCCCTTTCTTGAAAGGAGGAATACACTCCTTGTCTGAGTGCTTGTTCACCTGCACATTCACACTCTGGGTGTACAAACATCTAACCTGGGAAAATGTAAGAGCCTGCTCTGCTCCCCTGGAAGTCTTCCCAGGGATGTGGCTCTGGCACTGCAAGGGAAGTTCCTGTCCTAGGAGGGAAGGGTTCAAGCCACCTGGGCCTCCACTGCAAACAAATCCTTTGCCTGATTCCATGCAGAGAACCTTCCCTGAGAGGCCTGTGGGCAGGCTGGGTCTTCGCAATTGCAGCTGAGAAGATCTGAGGGATGCAAAGGCTGCACTGGGGGAGATCACACTGGGGCAGGATTTGAGCTGGAAATTATTATTATGTTAATCCTTGCTAATGGATCTAGAGCCTAATGCCATCTTCTCTTCTAATCATCTTCTAATGCCATCAACTCTTTCCAGCTGTGTAACTGCTCCCAGTCAAGCCTGGGCAGAGACCAGTGCTGGAGGATGCTCTGCCCGTGCTCTGATTTCCCCAAAGTGTTCCATCTCTGCTGAAGAACAGGAACTCTGTTCCTATCACTCAACCTTTCCATCATGTTGTAGAAAGGTTTCCCGCAGGGGATCACCTTCAACTTCCCAGGGGAGGTGTATTCTTTTCTAATGAGTGCCCTTAGGGCTTGTCTGGAGTATTTAGACTGAAGAGTGTTACTGTCAAAACTTCTTTTTTTCTTCTTTGCTTTACCTATGTCTGGTCAGATTGCTCCTCTGCAGCAGCATGTGAGAAATAAGACAGTTCCCTCATCTGCCTGATCAGTAAGACATCTTGCTCCTTCATACTCCACTGTAGTGACGGGTCACTCGATGACAGTGAGAGCTTTGAATATTTATCTGATCTCTGGGAGGACAGTTTCCTCTGTTGCTTTCAGTTCCAGGTTTTTTCCCGTTTCAAGTCAGAAAATGTCAGCCTAGTTCCAGCTAAATCTTACCCAATTCCCCAGCACACACATAAGAGGAGACATCACAAAATGAGAGTTACTATAGCTGCCTCATCCATGAGCCCTGAAGGGATCTTTGACATGGTGCTAGAAGATTTAAACTTTTTTTCTCTTTGAACATATCAGGGACAAGCAAGACAGTGCAAGATTCACCAGAATCTCCTGCTGGGAAAAAAAAATCTGGGACTTCTGTTGCATTATAAATTCACATGCAGCAAGTCAGGAGATCTGAGATGATCTCAGAGCTTTTTTCAGGATTTGCTGTATGCTGAGGTCGATCTCAGTATCCAATGACAACTCCTTGCTGAAAGACCAAAGCTGGTCTCAGATGTCTCTCAGATGTGTTCTTGATGAAATAGTGAGACCCACACTGAGCACCCCTTCCCTCTCTGCACTTCATTTAATGACAACCAGGAAAGTACGAGAACACCATAAAGGAGAGGATCTCTATTCACTAAAGCAGAGGTGTCTGCTCTCTGAAGTATTTGCTCTTCATCTCCACATGTCTTCTTCAGGCTTTCCCACCCAGCCTCGTGACTCATAAAGGAGCTTTTCTTTCTTTCCTTGGGACCCGAGCTCATAGAGGGCTCTTAGTCCAGTGTTTTGTCATCTTGTGTGTCTGCCTTCAGAACTGAAAACTGCATGGACTCTAAAAATAAAGACTGGCTTTTGTTGTTTTCTTTGTAAATGACCAGTAAGGCTTATACAAAATGATTTCTAAAGGTCATTTATGAGTTCTGGTAAATCAAGGGAGTAACCAACTTTTTCTTTTTCCCCCTGACAAGGGGTACTTCCAGAAAGGTCTGCTTGTACTTCTTGTGTAAGTTTGGTGAGCAGGAGTCTTGAAAAGTAATCTTAGTATTGTCAGTCATGAAAATGAAAGGCATAAAAATATTACAGAGACCTAGGAGGACAGCCAGCTTGGAACAAATAATTGCTTTCTTGGCTTGCAGACAACCCTGTTCCAAGTACCCGGGGTTATAATAGCATTTTGTCAGTTTGTTAATCAGAAATGGAAAAATACAGCACAACCAATCTCCATGGCTGCCAAGTAAGATGTGTACATGTGATACTGAAAGACCTGGAACTTCCCAGGAGAGGGATCATCTAGTTCAGAAGGGTGCCTGAGGAGTATGGAAATCTACTGCCTTGTCAGTGTACTGACACTATTGCCCTTCCTGTGCTGCCTCACCCCACACCACAGACACTCACAGGGCCACAGGGATTGTTCCCTGCTCATGTCCCCTTTCAACACCTGTAATTTACAGGCAGGTGAGCAGCTGCACACACCAGGTACATAAAAGTAGCCCGTGTTGGAAGCACAACCTCTGTCCAGTCTGACAGGTTCAGCAACCCCACTGTCGCTTCCCAAAGCTGTCCCAGATCAAAGGGCTTGTACTCACTGTTCCTTGGCCACAGCTCTTTAAACAGGGCTACAGCACCACGTACACGTCCTGCTCATAACTCAATACCCGGTGATTATTCATGGACCTTCTTCTGGGGAGAGTTTGGTTCAGAGGAAATAGGCCATGATTACAGGAGCCTGGCAGGCAGGTGCTTCCTGTGATACTTAGAAAAATCCTGAATCTGACAAATTGAACAATCAGCCAAACATAAGATTGATGCTAAATATCAGATCCTTTATGTACTTATTGTTCCCTAACCTTTTTGAACAGCCAGGCTGGCTGAAGGTATCTTGATTTAAAGATATGACTGTACAAACAGTCCACTAGTGGTTTCGAGCATGAATTGAGGTGGAGAAAATCACTGTGCTGGAAAGTAATTGAAAACTTTCCAGCAAGCAGAGCTTTGTGGCTGTGAAAGCCACTCACTGTTTGGATAAATTGGGCTGTTACTGTACTTATGCCTTCTCTTGTCAGAGGTGCCCCAGAGAAATGAAGAGAAAGTGGCTGTGCCATTGTGGTCTTGGGAGAGAAGACAAAGGTGCTACAAGCTGTTGCTTTTTGCATGTGAGGTGAATGGGGCTTGAAGGCTCATAAATGAGATCTGTCACAACAGCAGAAGAAAAATCTTCCTCCAGCAGCTGCTCTGCTCAAGCATCCATCTCTGTGAAAAACAAATGGCAAACTAAAAGCAATGCCTCATGCTCTTCACTGGCTGCTAGTGCATATTTTGGGGGAACAGCTTATTGTCTAGTGATTAGAAGGAGCTGGAGGGAATTCCAGCTCACTGAGGGAGGCAGGCTGCTGCCCTGCCAATCACTTTGACAGCTATTGCTCGCTACAGAGCTCGGCTGTGTGCGGCCACGCTCATGACTTGGGTACCCTCCAGATGATGCAAATCTTCCCATTTCCTCAAGGACAAGATGAAGCACTAAAGTGCTGGATGGTGCAGAATGAGAGAGAATACAGCCAGTAGGCACACACCAGTGGTGTCTGCCGCAGTGCCCGGAGCAGTGCAACAAGCCCTGGCAGCTGTGGTCAGAGGACAAAGCACGGCACAGTCTGAGGCTTGCTCAGATGCTGGGTCAGTGGTGACTTTACAAGACTAGGGATACCTTTGTGAAGATGTCTTCTGTCTGCCTTTAGTGGTGACCTTTGATACTGGTTGATCTCTGGAGAAATACATAAATGTGCTTGTGTGAATCCTCCTGTGAAATAAATGCCTGTAACAAAAATATTTTGTTGGTAGTGAATAATACTGATTGGCTTTGTCTTTACCCTGTAGGCCTAAAAGACCATTTACAGGCTGTCCTCCCAGATCCATGGACCAAAATTGAGGCTCCTTTAGTTTAGCCTCCAGGCTGAAATCTGGCCTTTGCTGTGTAAGTCACAGCGTGACATTTTGCAAAGCAGCGGTCAGTGTTAATGTCAGGCTGAAAAGGTTAAACCCTGTTTGCTTTTTTATCATTGTTCAGCTTTGAGTCATTTCCCTGCTGAGCAACTGAGAGAGGTTGGACCCTATGGGGCAGTTATTTGTGGCCTCAGTTTTGGCTCCAGAGCAAAAGGGTTTGTGCCAATCTGTTGTTGTCTAGTGAGGACTTGAGTAGCAGGTTTGTACCATTCACCCAGTCTCATTTGGAGTAGCCCTGAGTTCTGTTCAGGGGATCCACAGAGCAGATGTAGGCACATTGCTCATCTGAATGCCACCCATATGAAGTGAAACATATACTCCATAATACAAATATTAAAAATATACCCACTTAAAGTAATTGAAACATAATTATTAAAACATTTTATGTTACTCTACAGTACAATGTAAATTGTTCCTTTCAATTAAATTTTGAAATACACTAGATTACATAATTTAAATAATTGCAAACTCTTAAATTCACTATCAGTGGTAGCAGAGCTGTATTTACATATACTTCTGAGATATTTCTTTCAGATGCAGCATTATGTTCCAGTCCCTAAGTCAGTTAAGTAACAGACTCTCACTGGTAGTGTGCTGCTCTTCCACAGGTTCTACACATATGTGGGGTTTATGTGTTTGCTCTTTTTTTTCTCTTTTTTCTTTTTTTTTTTTTTCTGCTGTGTGCATGCAGCTGAATTTGAGCAAATTGATATCTACTTGATTTGGATTAAAGATGAAAGGCCTTTCTTTTTAAACAAGTGTTTTGACCAAATATACAGAGGTGAATAATGAAACACAGTCCTTAGGAGTAGTGGTGGAAAACAATTTTTTCCAGCTTTCATCTTCAGTTGCATAATACTGCACCTAATTTTGCTGAATACCCGGACTTTACCTAATGCTGATGAAATAAAGTCAACAGTGGAAACCTCTCTCATTGTCAAGACTGGCTTTCAACACGATCCATGCAATGGCAAGCATCATACATCATTCTCCTGCAGTGCAACATTAACAAGTTAAATTATTATCCTTGGGTGATCTCCTCGAGTGGAGCCCATCTCTGTATGTACATGAGCCACACACTATTGTGAGTCCAGGGGTTGGAGTTCAGCACCAGGCTGTGGCGTTTGTTTCCAGTGCCAGTCAGAGTCTTTGGGGACCAGGCTCCTCCCTGTGTTGTCCATGGAGCACGTTCAGGCCACTGGGGCTCTTGATGGTCTTTGCATGCGGCACTGGCCAAGCCAAGCCTGCAGGACTCAGGGCCTGGTGTGAGGAGTGCTGATCATGATGTTGGGCAGCGCGTTGCGCCGCTTCTTCCAGGAGCCCAGCTCCCTGGAGTAGCGCCTGATCTGCCTGAACCAGTGGTGAGTCCGTGCCCGGTCGCTGTCCCGGAACACAAACGCCTCCCGCCTGATCTCAATGAGTTCGAAGGTGTCGTCGCAGTCAGGATCAGTGGAGACGATGCAATTACTCAGCCTCAAGGGCTCCCTGAGCAAATGGAACTTCCCGTTATTTTTGTCCCTGATGAGAACCAGGACTGCGTCCTTCACAGGCCCTGGCTCAGCTGATTCCAGGCTGGACTCGGACACGCGCTTCATGTTCACCAGGAGGAGGACCTGCATGTTCTGGAACTTTAGGGTCTTGCTGCCTTTCTTCACCCACTGGCCGTCGGGGGGCTGGGCCAGCTGCAGAGACCCCTCCATCACAAACCGCGTTTCCTCCCGCAGCCACCCGACAGTTTTGAGGGCGGTTTCTCTCATCTCGATGTTGATGACTTCCCTCTTCTTCTTGCTGTCCTGGCGAAAGGATCGGAGGGTCCACGTGTTCCCCTCCTGCTTGGTTTTCATGTTGATGTGCTCCAGGTGGGACTCAATGCGGCTCTTGGCCTCCCGCAGGCTGCTGTGGTCTGGGTGGTACTCGGTGGTGGCCTTGATGATTCTGCTGAGCAGCAGGGGGTACTTGGTGACCCTTTGCAAAGGGGCCATCAGGAAGGACCTCAGGTTCATCCGCCGCAGTGCTGTGTTGTCATTCTGGGAGACATTGAGGAATATTCTGCAGGGATTTAAGAAGACAGGATGAAATGGTGGTTGCTCTGCCAGCAGATGCTGCAATGCTAAATGCAAATGAACAGCATGGTGCTGACAGCTGCTGGGCACTGCAGCCCCCCCCATTTTTAGCAACCTTGTGAATTCTGTCTTATTAAAGACTAACAGCCATTTCTGCAGCTGTGTTTAGCTGCAGAATCCCGATGAGGTGCCTGGGACACTTGGACATAACATTCTAACAGTCTTCTATTACATCATAAAATAGCAAGGGTGTGATCTTTCTGTGGTACCTACTGATGTAAACATGAGGCAGATCCATCAGTTTATATCAGATTGCATTAACTTGTAATGCCTTTCATCATTAGATTACAAAACATATTAAATAAGAATATGGCTGAGCAGTGGAAAGAGAAATTACTTGCCTAACATTGCCCAATAGACCATAGGAATAGGAACCAAATTCCAGTCATGTGTGCCACAAAGTGGCTTTCTGCAGTGGAAATCCAACCTGGGCTCCAGCACAGGGACTGAGAGCTGATCTCAGCTGAGTATTATTTGGTGACAGTTCAGTGCAGTGGTCATTGGGCAGATACTGCTAGCACAAAACACAGAGTACAGCTGGGGACCAACTGGTTGATACCAGTGGAGATACCCAGGATTGAATATTTTTTGAGAATAAATGACTGTCCTCACCCTAAGAGGAAGCAGCGATAACTGAAGAACACTAGCATCAGACTTTGATCTAGATGGGCTGGCAAAGGCTTCACCTGCTGCCCTTCTGTCCCCAAAGCCTGGATGAATATGCTCATCCCCCTTCTCACCTGAGCAACTCCTTCTCCTTCTCCAGAGCATTAAGCATATTCACAGAGGAGGACTGCTGAAGACAGTACGTCTGAAAGGCTGGCAGCATGTTCACAAACTCCAGGAATATTTCTCCGATGCACACGGTCATCAGGTCATCATCCCCCTGCAAGTATGCAATAGGGCCCTGCTCAGTTAGCTCAGGAGAGGCACAGCCAAGGGCCTGCCTTCAGTCCTATCAGCATGAACTGCTGCAGGATCAGCTGAGCACCAGACCAAACGTGGAGCTGGGCTCACCCTTCCCAGTCAAAAGGCAGTTCCTGCAGGTCTGGGGGGAGTCAGTGCCTGGGGAGGGGAAGGAAAGATGGTCTAACTGCTTGCTTTTCCACATGCAAAGAGCTGTCTGCTCTCCTCCTGTGGGCTCAGCCAGCTCATCAGAGCAAGGGCTTGAAGGCCATAGTGAGCTTCTTAGTCAAGAGGGTGTATTGTGCCTATGCTGGTGGGGAAGGAGAGCTCCTTGTGCAAGGCAGGGTGCATCAGTAGAAGCGGCCATACACAGCTGTAGAGCAGGGAGCAGCCTGCACTGCCTGGCCCTGCAGACAGTCTAGAGCCAAGCTGCAGTAAACTGCAAGCCAAGGCAAACACAGCCAAGCCAGCATGAAGCCAGCCTGCTCAGGGCTGCAAGAGCACAGCCTGAGAGACAGAGCAAGCTGAGCTCTGTGCCCCCATGGTCACATTCTTGCCAGCATCCAGGCCAACTGGCCTAAAACTAACTTTGATAATGGGACCATTAATACCTGTTAATGGGATAAATGAGCAAGACTGCTGATGTCAGTGGCATCACCACAGCACAGTGAGTCCAACATCTGCGACCTGGCACAGAGCTCCTGAAATCTGCAGGAATAGCTGAGAGAGTAAGGAACTAGATAGCTGACAGCTGACCAAAACCCAGGAGTCCTACCTCCTGTTCCTCTGCTCCAACTACGCTGCCCCCCCTAATACAAAACCTATTCCAGTCTGCCTGGTCCAGACCCTTTAGAGGGCGGAGGCAGCATCATACCTGATCAAAGGCCTGATCAATCTCTTCTTGAAGTATCTCCAGGAAGTTTTCATTGAGGTCGATGAGCTCCTGGATGTTGCTGAAGATGCCCTGGAGCTGCTCCTGGCTGAGCAGGCCAGCTGCCTGCATGGGCAGGTAGAACTCCTCTTTGATGATGCGCAGGTCCTCTCCATAGCTGGCCTCCGTGTTGACAAACTCCAGCACAGACTCCTTGCGCTCCGTCCTGCGCTTGCGGCACTTCTCGCAGAGATCAGCCCGCCTCTGGTTGCAGTTCTGGACATCTGTCTCCACAGGGAGGTCCCTTTCTCCACAGTCAGTGCAGGGACGGTGGGCTTCCCAGGCCTGCAGGGAGCTCAGCGTTTCAGAGGCCCTGTTCCTCCACTTCCTGGCTGGCATCTGGCCAATGCCACTATCTGCCCTCTCCACATCCGCTGACTTGGTGCGGGTGGCCGCAGTGGGATCCAGATCATCCCGGGCATCATTCACACCGACAATCCCGCTGTCCGTGCTCAGGCTGCTGACGTTGCTCCAGTGACGTCTGGAGCGGAGGGAGCCCCGTGGGGTGCGTCGGGTCTCATCAAAGCTGCCGCCATGGCCAAGGTTGGCCTTTGCTACCACAGGACCTGAGAACAGACACAAATCGTTACAGGCACTACCAGCTGCACAGAGCTCACCCGAGGAACTCGTGCTGGCACAGCCATGAATGGCAGGAACCCTGGGGAGACAGGCTGGTTCTGGGGAAGCAGGGCTGTGAGCTGCCTCCCCTGTTTTGCTGCTGAGACTGGTGGGAGTCAGAAGGAAACAGCTCCCAGGTGAAGTCTGGGATCTGTCATCTCTGTACTGCCCATAGCTGTGAACTCATTTGGGCTGTCTCTTCCCCTGCCATCTAGTCAGGGACAGAGCAGAGCAGATCCTGATTTCCTGCACACCTGGGTACAACCCAGGATGCTTCCCTCCCCTATTTTTACAGAGTTACTCCACATTTACAGCAGCACAGCAGGGCGCAGCATCTGGCCCCTAAGCCCTCGAGTGTGCAGTGTGAGTACCACAGTCCCGCTCCTGCCGGCGCTTCTGCGCGTGCTGCCGCGCTGCAGCCGCGATCTTCAGCTCCAGCTGCTTCCTCTTCACTGAGTCTGTTGGCATCGGGTCACTGAAGTGCGGCCGCAGCCGGCACTCCCGCTGGGCCTTGGCACCATCCGCGCTCTCATGGACAATGTCGGAGCTGGATCGGCGACAGGCAGGACTGGGGCTCTGCAAGAAAGGCAGGAAAGGCTTTGGAGCAAGGCTGAGCTCAAAGCAGCACCTGGTTTTGCAGACATTGGACTTCAGTTGCCAAAGGAGGGAAAAGGAAACTCATCAGTAATGGGATGGTAAATGTAGCTCTGCTACATGATGATTAAGAAATCTGTCCCCCTGAGTCCCTCTGTCTTGCTCAGCCCTAACAAGAAAAGACCTCTCTCCCTTTGATGTTGTATAGCTCTGAGTAAAGCAGTTCCAAGGTGGTTGGATCATGGATGTCTAATAACCGTGGAAAAGTCAACAGCACAGCCCTGGCTATGGGTATATGCTCAGGGACCTGAGCTCACCTGCAGCTGCTCTGTGAAGGTTTCAGCACTGCAGGGTCAGGAAGTTCAGCCTCTGTGCCCCATCTGCACCAGGAGCTTGCCCAAGGGGGCACTAGGAGGGAATCTGTCTGAACCCCCAGACACAGTGGAAGCCATGAAATGCAGTGGCACAGACTGAGGCAAAAAACTCACTCCTGTTTTACTGAGTGTAATAAAAAAGCTTCTAATGCTTCTAACAGCATTTAATCACTCATGGGAGTCTTCCAGATTGCCATCTCCCAGCCTGCCCAGTTCCTACAATGAAGGGATCCTTCAGAGCTTCTAACAAGGAAAAAATCCTGAACACATGCATGAGAGGGGAATTCCTCTCTCTTACATTCCCTGCAGGTGGAGTGTCACTGGATGTCTTATTGCTTGGCTTATCCTCCCAGGTCTCTGTTGCCATGGACATCGCTGTGGGCTGCTGGCTGTCTTCCAGAGGTGGGAGATCAGCTTCCCTCAGATCACACTGCCCCTTGGAGGGGGATTTGGCAGCAGTCTCGGCATTGCAGCTGCAAGGGAAGAAGCAGACTCCATTGAACGTCATGGATGCTGTTCCTGACACAGATGAGACTGAGCAGAGAGCACAGGTTCAAACAATGATCTGCAACAGTTCAGGAAAAGTGCAGGCAGGGTTCGTGACTGGTCAGCATGGACGGCTGTGCTTGTGTTTCAGGGGCTCCAAGCACTGCTCAGTTAAGAATTGCAAACTGGGTAACTACACTTGTGCCAACATCAGTCTGGGTTATCAAGTCTTGGCTGTTCACAGGGCATTTTTGTGTCCATAAAACATGAGGTGCTCCACAGGGACCAGAAACACTCCTTTCTAAGTAGGCCACATCCATATTTGCTGCTATTTAAGGAGATGCTGCCAACACAGAAACCATATTGCTCATCTGGAAGAAAATCACCTGCTATAAACCATAATACTTTGAAGGGATTAGAGGATTAAAAGAGTATTCCCTCTGTTTTTCATCTCATATGATCCCAAGCTCACTGAAGTCACTGGAAAGATACTATCTGTTTTCAGTGAACTCATGATCAGGCCTTTTGGAGCACTCGAGACCTGAAAAGCCTGGCAGTGTCTGTTGCTCTCACTTGGCAGCTCTGGGATGCCCTCACTCACAGCTGTCCAGTGCTAACAAGGGCCTGGCCTGGCTGATACAGGCAGCCTGTCCAACCCCACATTCCCCCCTCTGTAGACAGCATTGCTCTCCAGACAGACTCAGTCTGGTGCAAAACCACTGACTTGACAGAGTAGTTGACAGGCTGTTGTTTGTGATACTATTTGTGATACATTTTTTTTAACAGGCTTTCTAAGACATCTTATTTCCATGCATAATGAAGCCTGTTGGGAAGAAATTTTTTTGTTGTTGTTTACTTAATTTTTATGGACTTGGATTCCTTAAAAAGGAAGGTTGTGAGGACTGAATATGGATGCTTGTATATACAGGAAGCCAGTGTCTGGAACATATTTCAGGTTCTGCATGTATTTTATGCTTAACAATAATCTCCTATGAGAAAAATTTGCTTCTTCTTAAAGGCTTCACTTGTGAACTTATGCTGGTAGGTCACACTGCTAATGTGCAATTCCAACAGTGTCAACTACAAGCAAACACATGAGACAGATGGGCATTCTCCTTGCAGTGAATGACACTTGGCTCCAATAACAAACCATCAGCCAATACTAAAATGACTGAAGAGGGAACAAATCTCCCAGAACACAAACTGGCTCTGTTGTCAGGCCAGAAAAGTTGGTTTGCATCTCTTCAGCTGATGCTTTTTCATCTTCCTCCATTTATGTTTCCAGGTCCCTGCTGACACAACCAGTTAAAAAGAGTATAGCTATGGCTACGTGACAATGGCAACAGTGCCAACAGCAGGCTCCTGGCATTTGCTTTTTTGCTATCCCTCTCCAGGTCTCTACTCCCCAGCCTGCAGAAAGGGGATACCAACATCTCTGCTGGCACAGAGCAGTCTGTGGCACTTACAAGGCAGCAGTAAGAGCAGCACAGGCTCACAGCAAGGCTGCAGCCCCTCTGTGGTACTGGCCTGGCTTGGTCTGGCTTGAGAGGCTCCTGTCTCCTTCCTCCCCACTGTCCCAAACCATGCTTGGGGTGCCACTCCTTAAGTGTGTGTAACTGTCTGTGTGGCCATGATCTAAAATCAGTCTTGAAATTATATGGGTTTAAAACCCCTCCCTCATGCATTCTCAGACAGATAATTTCATCTGTGTTTCATTGAGTTGTATAAAGTACGAACAAGTCAGCTGGGCAAACCCATGGGAGGGAAGGCACAGGTTAAGAAGCAAGAAAACTCTTGAAGAGGATGTGCCACTGCTGAAAACCACCCTTTCCAAAAGCTGCTCCTGCTCAAAAGCTCCTGGTTAAATAACACAGAAAAGGGACCATGCTGGGGCACAGAGAAGCAATGGGATGCACCCAAGGTTAGTAGCAGAAGTCATAATTGGAATATTATCTTCTTGATCACACCAGCTCCCACTGTACAGAACATACTCTCATGAGAGATGCTGAGCTTTCATTTGTCGTTTTCACAGTGCTTCAAGATCATCCACTTAAATATGGGAAGCACTCCAAAGTATTGCTGCTCCTCTAAGTGAAGCTGACAGCAGCTCTCTGCTGATAGAGTCTATAGACCAGATGCCACCACTTATTGCAGTTTCCATAGCCCAAAAGGGATATTTAAAAAAAATCTCCAGACATGATCTTCAGTGGGAATAAGAGCCAATATTACCCAGAGAGCTGAGCTAAGGAAACATGACTGAAGATTGAGAAATTCAACCCACCCATGGCTGATCAGCTGGAGGTAAGAAAGGCAGATATGCAGAGCCCACATTGTGTGAAAGGAGGCTTCTTCACCCCTGGTTTGACTGCTCTACTTCTTGTCATGATAAGATCTCTCCTGCTTGATGTACTGGCCACGTGGTCTTGGGGCAAGTGCTGCTCCACACACCACTAGATTAGTGTGTGATCAGAGGCATGTGGGCAAAACAGAGAGGATAGAAGCATTTTTGTGGAACAACATCTTAGGGCTGCTCCTTTAACATTTGCCTCTGGCTTAGGAGGAAGAGGGGACATTGCCAAGAAAACAGCATATTGCCCCTTTCTCTAGTCCCCTCCTCCTGGCAGAGATCTGTGCTGCCAACAGGTTCACACCATTGCCTGCTCAAGCAAGTCAAATCCCCTCTGCCCTCACAGAGGGGTGTAGAAGGGGGGACTCCAGCAGCTTTCCTTCTGTTGGACCAAATCACTTATTGGGACAGGAGTTTGTGCCTGGGGTTGGTATCAGTTTTTCCTGTTCTCCCCAAGAGAGGTGATGCACTTGAGCCAACATAGAGAGGACCAATTATTTTTGAATGTGTTTTTACACCTCTGGCCATCAACTCTGAATTTCATGGAAGTGGAGGTACTGGGGATGGCATACAACTGGAAATGCCCCTACTTTCCTTCACTGTCTCTATGGGCCTCTTCATGGTTTTATCATTGTCCAAGCCAGCACTTCTCAGCCCTTCCCAAACGTTCCTGACTCTTTCTGACTAATGGAAACATTTTTGTGCATGCCTTCCCTGCTGCCTTCCTGACTTGGTGTCAGTCCTCTGCTAGGGGAAGCTGGTATTGTACCCACTGTCCTGTTGTCACCCCACATACAGCCCATCACTCTTTTCAGGAAGCCTTTTCTTAGTCATATCTTTGGCTAAATAGTGCAGCCTTCTGTTGTCACCATGTCACTCATTTCATAGACACAAACCTGAGATATTTGCATGTCCTTATCCTGAACAATTCCCCACTTAAGCAATTTCAGAAAATGGACTGTGTACTGAAAAGCTTACAGGATTTCCACCTAGAGAGCAACACCCCTTCCCAGCCAGGTCTACAACCTAAGTTAAGGGTATCCAGTGACCCATGAGGGGGCTAAAGCCACCATAATTATGAGATTGACAATCAAATCTTCACTGAAAAAATATTAAGTTAATTGACTGAATCTTAAGTAATTAACAATTAATTACTATAGAGACTGCTAACTTACAGACGAAACTGCTTTGTAAAAACTGACACACTAGAAAGAGATGACAGCTATTTTAGCTATTTTACTCTGTGATGCTCCATCACAACATCTCTATCAGAGACTTGCTGAGCTGAGTATCTGTGGAAACAGGACCAAATCAGCAAATGAGCTTTCAGCTAATTTCATTTGAGACTTAGAAAGAATGTAGTCTGGATGGCAGTGATCGTAATTTAGCACCCAGAATGCAGACAAAAATCTCCCATCTCTGCAGTGAAAATCAGCTGAAGTAGTGAATATTCAGGGACATTACGGTCTCAGGTGAAAATGATAGAAAACTGATAAAATACAAAACAAAGGAAACCAGAGTTTCCCAATAACCAGTGTTTTGGCAATATCAATTACCATTAATTGTTATTATTCTGAAAAAAATAAGGCCAGGGTGGTTCCTTCACATATAAAACTACGTCTCTGATACTGGAACCATTGTCATTCACATTTTTAGATCAACTGTCATTTTGGTGTTAATGAAAAATTGCTTCATAGATTTTAACAAATCCAACTGGGGAGACTGAATCCATTCACAGAAACAAAAACCACTGTGGATATTAAAAGCACAGAAACCACACATAAAGGCCCTGGGCAGGAAGTGTTTGGAGGCTGGGAGAGTAGTGGGAAGGAAGATCATATGCACTCCTCATTTCCTGTACTTTGCTCTGCATGCAGCTTGGGCTCCAGATACCAGTACAATCATTGATCTGCAAAGAGACAGCTGTTCTTACACCCTTACTGCTTGTGCCATTCTGCGTATTTCATTTCACATTCATGACAAAAATAGCCTAATCCATTAAAATGGTTGCATGCCATAACTCTCATCTACCTCTTTACTGGGTTTTCATACTATAGAAGAAAAGCACTAAGGCTGGGCTGGACAGCTGAGAGCAGCACTGAGGACTCTGACACCTCCTACTTCCCTTTGGATGTAAAGTTGCAGAATTATTTCTGCTGTCAGTCTGGCTTCAGCCCCACTTAAGTTCTTTCGGATGACTCTAATTCCTGTGCAGAAGTCACTATCATCTCCCCCAAAAACCAGAGTCCAGTCTCAGACCAGCCATTCCAGAAATAAAAAGACAGCATACAAAGTTGATGCCCTGTCATTTCACAGACCCATCTGTGGATTGCAGAAGCAGCCAGGTACCAAGTCTAATGCAATTCTTGGCAAATCCAACCATGAAAGCCAAGTGCATGGAAACAAACCACTCCACCAACACTTACTCCTCCTTTTCCCACCAGCATCATCTCATGATAAGACAGTGATAACTGGTCCCAATTCATAGCTTCTAGAACTTGGCTGATTGCTAATGTGCCACCCTGCACAGAAAGGGATTCCCACTTCTTAAGCAGGAGGAAGGTAACAGGACTGCAGTGTCCAAAACCAGGATAGAGAAAGCAGTTGTTGTGAACATCTTACCCAGAGAAGGGGAAAAACCTTGCATAGAGAAGGAGGAAGGCTCTACAGAAGTATTTTCTCTGGCTGCCTACACAGAGATGGCAAAAAGACAGTATTTACAAGTACTTTCACTAACTGCCTGTGCAGGTCTCCAGGAGGGGGTTAAAGACTCACAGCAGCCATCTTACCCTTGTGTGCCTGCTCACTACATTCAGGCAGCAAGTGAAAGCACTTGCTTTGTCACACTATCTAAATTCATGTCCTGCAGTGGTGGGACAGACTCTACATCTTTATTCAAAGGAATCATATCAGCACTTTGTATCCTTTTGTTGTCTTCTACTTTCAACAGATGCTAAAAACAAAAAAAAAGACATTCTGACAATACTGAAATAAAATGGGTGGGGAAACTGAGTGTCAGAACTACTAATGGCTGTTGTCTTTACAGGATTAAGGTGCACAAAAAGGCAAAGTCTAGATGAAAATGCTTTTTGATGTTTAATCCCCCACAAGGTGGAATTTAAGCTGAACAGCTTTAAAGACACGTCCATGTGGCTATCAGAGACTCCAAGATGAAAGGCTCTGCCAACAGCACATTTATGCTACAGGAATTAAATATACCTATCAGGAGAAAGACCAGATCATTAACAAGGGAACTGCTTTCAGGTGACCCCATGGAGCATGTTACCTTTTCTTAATAAGTTCCAAGGCCGAACCTATGAATTCATCCTTCATTTTTTGTAGCTTAGCTCCATAGCTGGATAAGTCTGTGGCTTCTAACAGCAGCGATGAACAGCAAGAGGACTGGGCTTCAGAAGCCAGTGACTGCCCTGCCACGTGGGGAACATCATTTAATTGTCTTGTCTCTCCTTTCTGCTGCTCAGCACTGAAGATCTCCTGCCCAGCACTGTGTATTGCTCCTGCCTGTAGAGGTGATCGTGGAATAGGACTGGAGCAAATAGGGACTGGTGATGTATCTGGGATGGAGCTCTGGAAGGTTCTGTCCTTCTCCTCAAGACTGCTCATCTTGAAACCATCCCATGTGGCTGGGTTTTGGGAAAAGCCAGCAGAGGTATGGTTTTCATGAAATACATCATCATCCTCCTCTGCAGTGACAGCAGGTTCATTCACAGCTTTGGTCTCTAAAGCTTCTGGACAGACATTCTTACTGTTTTCCACCTCCAGCGTCTGGTTTGCAGGCAGACCCTTTTTCAAGCAATCTGTTTGCCTACTGCTGCTGTCAGATGAATTTCCCTCCTTACTTCTCATTTGCTTGAACTCCTCAAAGGTGGGTATGTAGAGCCTCCCTTTGCAGCGGCCTTTCTTGCTCTGTCCCAATGAGACTTTGCCATCTGTTTCCCCAGTGCACTGTTCTACGGTCTCTGCTGTTCTGGATTTGCTCATCTCATGGCTTTCCCCAGCATGCTGAAGGGGCAAGTTCGGGGAGCTATTCTGCCTTCGGAGCTGAAGCCTCCTCTGAGCTTCCTGCTTGATGTCTTCTGGACTGATGATCCTGTGTGCCAAGCACAGTCCCTGCCCCGCTGTGAGGCTGTGCCTGAGAGCAGTGTGTTCCACCAGAACCGTGCAGCAGTTCACAGCACAGCCGTTCCTGCACTGCCGGCACACCTGGCACCCAAAGCACTCCTGGGCCAGCAGCTCAGGCAGGGCCACCTGTGGGCGCAGTGGCTTACAGGGCTCTGCCACCTTACTGCTGTGCAGCCTCAGCTTCTCCTTCAGCTCTTTTCTGGCATCCCCGTGAAGGGCTCTTTCCTGTGTGGAAGGGAAGAGCCACTGGGGCACTTTGGCAAAGGGAGGGAGGAGCACATCCTGTGTGGATCGAGATGTCTGTTTAGCACGGAGAGAAAGGTTCCTCAGAGAGTCTGACGCACTCTGTACTGGGGCCACATCCACACAGCCTTCTGTCCACTGACTGGTGCCTCTATAGTGAAAGATGATCTCGTTATCCAGGCTCCGGCAGTGAGAATACAGCCCACAGTCAGCAACCGCTGCCCAGTGCAGGTTTTCCACACTCCGATACATCCGGTTTTCCACAGGACTGGCCAAACATGCCTTGCCTGTGTGACAGGCAAGAGTGTGGAAGTCCCCAGAAAAAATATGAGTGTCTAGGTTCTTTAGTGGATGCATGCTGCTAACTGAAAAATCCTTTAAGCCATGTTGCGCACAGAGCTGATTGTTTTGGCAGCTCGAGATCACCCGGCAGTGTTCCTGTCTCTCATCAACACTGATGTATGTCATAGCAAATGCACATGGAGGCTCTAGGACAGTGGCGTCTAGGGGGACAGGAGGGAGCTGGGGTGTTGCTTAGATGCCAGTCAATGTCCACAGCCCACAGACAGCAAAGTGTGCTGCTGGGCACTCACGTAAGAGAGCTCTCACATGGGTGGAGTCGCCATGCGTAGAAGACCTGTGAATGGAAGGAAAGATGAGTTACTGAAGCAGCCGGGTGCTGGCTCGCAGGATGCAGCAGCAGGTCTGCTTCCAGGCTATGCAGAATCCAACACCAACAGCTTGGGAGGAGCAGAGCAGAATAACTGGGTGATGAGCTGTGGGGCTTGAGGCAGGGAAGCTTTTTCTTCTCCAGCCAAGCCAACAGTGGCCTTACACTACCTGTCTGAATTTGGAGAAGTTTATCCTACCTACCCTCAGCAACTCCCTCACAATAACAATGCTCAGCTCTAGAGACAAATGCTCAGAAGTGCTTGCTGCAGGCTCACATTACTCACTATGGAGATGGCAGGTTTATAAGAGATAGTGAGGTCCTTTCCCTCAAATGGGGTGCAGACAAGAGTGTATGAGTTAAGGGGAATGCTGGGGCTGGGAAAGGATGACATAACTGTGGTCTCCTTGAAGACTCAAGTAGCAAGGAGGAAGAAGAAGGCTGACAGCTGGTGGTTTTGTGCCTGACAGTCACATTGCAGCCCCTTATTGCTCGATTCACCCTTCACAAGGAAGATACATATGGTTTATTGACTGCATATGGAAGCCAAGGATTGCCAAGGCCTTTCCAGTGCAGAGACAAAGGTCTCTTACAGACTTTGACAAATGCACCCTCCTGACTCCTTAGCCACAGGCTCAAAAGATCACCCTCCCACGACAGCTCAGTGGAGGCCCCAAAAGACAAAGCTGTGCTTTTCAAGGCTCCTCCTATGAGCTGTGTTCAGCACTGTAAGGCCCAGGAAATCTAAGTGACTGAATCACATGTTCAGAGTGGAGAATTTAATCCCTAAAATCCAGTTTGGGCCAGCAGGATGAAGGCTGAGTGGCTAAGTCCTTGCTGGAAGTGGTCAGAGCCTCCTTATACTGAATGGAGAGACTCTAGATTTCTTTAAGGGATTTAGGCCTCATGGACTTTCCAGCAGTCACACAAGACATCAGTGTCTGTCACAATCTAGTCTACTCCCTTCCTTGGCAATCAGAGGCAAAGGGAATGAGTAAGTGCCATATGTAAAATGGAGTGAGATTGGGCAGGGGATGTGGGGTTAGCCTGAGATTTGTAAGGGCAAGATAGAGCTGGGATGGTGGGGCATGAGTCTTTAATAATAAGCCAGGCAAGAACCAACCAGGCTGAACACACAGGAAGAGGTCTTGATAAATCAAGACAGAACCAGTTACAGCCCAGGCTGTTCTGTAGTGCAGCTGGATTCCTCACATGTGGCCAACTATTCAGGCGGCACAGCCACCTTGATCAGGAGGGGAATGAAGAGGTTTGTTACTCCCTGAAGGCACCACAAGCACCTAGCCATGTGATGCACCAACAGACATCTATCTGAGGGGAACTCTGAGGTACTGTATTGCCTGGAAGATAATCTTGAAGTTGATTCATCCCTTGCTTAGAGTGGCTCAAATTAGCATATTTTCCCTGCATTAATGAAATTATGTCTAATCTCATCCCAGAGAGGGAAGGCAGAACTGCTCCTGTAGTTCACCACTGAATGCAGAGCATAATTTGCATCCTTCATTACTGCTAAAAATAAAAATTAAAACTAGCTCTCAAAGTGTGCTGTTCCCCAAAACGTCACAGGCACTTCTCACCCGGTCTTCTCATGGTGGGGCTGGAGCTCCCCCTTCTTCACGGCTCTGGAGGAGCCCACAGGTGACAGCAGAGAAACGTGAGGATCAGGACTTTCTGTGCTCATAGGTTATAACATAATCTGTCAAGAAAGAAAGAATGATATGATGTGAAAGCCAGTCACTGAGCAGAGAGCATGGCTCCTGGTAGTGCCGGAGGGCTCCTGTGAGGAAGTGCTGTTAATAAAGGATGCCATGCCCTGTCAGTTTGGTCTGTGATCAGGTCACAGCCACAGGATTAAAAGCCACCACATACTTATGGCACTATGCTTTCAGAACAAGAAGAAAGAGAAAACAGCCCTGGCTGCAGTGAGAGCAGAGAATAAAGCTGCCCTTGGCCAAGGCAGGGAGTTACACAGAGTAAGGCCTGAAGAGAAAGCAAGGCCCATGTGAGGCAGGATCCTGGGCTGGACACTGGCTCAGCAGGCTCTGCATGTGTGCATGTGACAGCAAGGGGGCCAGAGGAGAAAGGGCACAGGCAGGGACAGAAGCAGTCGGGAGAAGAGCAAGGAAGCAGAGGCACAGAAACAACAGGGTGGGATCTGTCTGTGGGTGCTCCATTCACCCAGAGATGGGCAGCATTGGGAAGACAATTGATTTTTGCCCTCCTTCAGGTGGAAGCTCACTGTCTGGGCTCATAGAGCTGACCCCTCTGTGACCTGCAGGTCAGCTACAGAGATGCCAGGCATGGGAGGTCAGGGGCGAATCTGTCCCTGCCCACTCAAGTGCACAGCACAGGCCATGCAGGGAGGTTTACACCCCTCCATTTCTCAGGGGAATGCCTCAAACCCTCCAGCAGGTGAGGGCACCCCTCTGCACTGCAGAACAGCACAGGCCTGTTTCCCCAGCAGCCATGGAAGGTGCCACTGCTCTCAAGCACTGCCAGGCAGAAGGGACCTGCTGCTGCTTAGTCGGGGCAGAATTTTTCAGAAAATGTGCATGAGATGGCAAAAGTCACTTTCAGGGAAGCAGAAGCTGGAAGAAACCTCCTTTGGGCACAGTGGGGCAGGCAGAGTGAGGGACAGAGTGGGAGACAGAGGAAGGTTTGCAGAGCAGAAGAGCCAGAGAAGGCAGAGAACAGCCAGAGCTGGCTGTGAGACAGCAGGGGACAGAGACTTTCCAGAGGAGGCTGCACAAAGTTTGCTGACATGTAGACAAGAACCAAAATTTACTGCATTGAGTGCAGAAAGATGGGAATTTTGTTCCCAAATAATTTTAATATTTGTCACCCTTCGAGGATGAATTTTCTTTCTCTGAACAGTGATTTTTTTGGTTTAAACACTTCTGACACAGGAAGTTCCTCTGATACTTCCAGGAGAGCTCAGAGCAAAGGTGCACATGGATGTAGCTCGCAGGTGGGTTGGAAAGGGGGTCTGGTGCCCTGGCTGGAGTGAGAGGGAGTCTCAGAAATCAGTGAGTTCTGTTCCCCCTAACACCTGCAGGGCAGCTGTGGAGTTCTTGTAACAGCCAGCTCAGGCAGCAGCACCTTTGTTCCCTGTCACTCCACTCCTGGAAGGACCATCTCTTTCCAGCTGAACTCTTGTGATCTTGCCTGTTCCTCCATGTCACTGCCCTGAGGGCTCTGCACAGCATGTCAGGCAGCTAAGCTTAATTTCACTGAGCACCCAAGGCAGCTGCTGCCCGAGTCATGACCTGGACAGGGGACTGGCTGAGGCACAGCCTCCTTCCCCCCCTGCTCAGGGATGCTTGGAGCAGGAGAAAAACAGTGGTCTCTCTAAAACACTAGGTAATTTTTCCCTGGCCTTGTAACCAGGAAACACTGAGTGCTTCTCCCTCCTTCCCCTGTTCTTGTGCTCCATGGCATATAGCAACTGCATCATAGTTTCTGCTCAGATGCCTGCATTGGTCAGGTCATTGACACCCCATGATATAAAACATGTGCCTACACACTCAGCTCCCAAGGACCATGGCCATAAGCCTGTTGTAGGCAGTCTCCTGGAGGAGAGCACAAGATGGAGACAGAAAAAACCCAAACCAAGTTAATATGCTTCTGGTTGATAAGCTAGAGATGACCTCTGAGCACATACTTGGCACACACAGAGTATTTAGTTGCAGTCTTATATGGTCACCAACAAAGAAACATTGGGAACCACAGCAATTTCCAAGTTTGTCCTCCCATCACCTCAGAGCTGTAAGTACACGCCATACCTACAGCAGGTGATTCCAGGCATTGACTAGCAAAGGTCAATGAAGTGTGAGGCAATGGAAGAAAGGAAGAAAATGCTGATTTCTTACATGGTGACCCAACTCTGGGTCCTAATTTACCCTCTCCTAAAGGTGCACAGCAGCCCTAATGTATCCTCTGCTCTCCTCCAGTTAGACCAAGCACTGAGTTGCCCATCCTTTGTCACTCTCCAGTGTGTGTGAGCACTGTGAATTGATGCTCCTTTGTTTACCCCCCTGGGTACTCCTGTCCACACTTACCCAAAGCTCAGGCTTTATTCTAGAGCAGCAATCCTCCAGGCCAATGGTCCCTTATTCCAGGCCAAATAGCAAAGCAGAGTTTAGTGTTGGCTGCTGCTGCAGCACGTCATTGCTCCTCAATCACATTGTCTGTGAAACATTTTCCTGTTCCCTGGCACAAGGACTGAAAAGTTTCTAGTGGTTATGAGCCTCATGCCTTAAGTGAGCATAAGACTAAGGGCAATGTGTGCTCAGCTTATTTTCTACCATGTGATTCTGTTTAATCAACTTCTCCACTACTCTGATAAGTGCCTGCTTGGAGACTTGCCATTAACCTTAATTTTCCTGTAAAATCCCCCCCAAGAACTTATTTCTCAAGGATTAAAGCTTGAAGGATAAATTATTTCTTCCCAAACACATCAGAACCGTTCTGCCTGGCTGACCTTCCCAGCAAAGCACGAGACAAAGTGTCAGGAGGATGAAGCAGGCACGCACTGGGTAAGTAGCTCATTGCTGATGAAAAACACTGTGGAGAATACCAGATATGTTCAAGGACTCCAGGAATACCAGGACGAGGGATCACACAGCCTCACAAGGCCTCAGGAAGAGAAGCCACCAAATCTGACAGGGCTGAGTAGGTTTACTGGTGCTGCTTTGCAGAGTTCACTGCAGCAAGATTTACTCTGTAGACTTCTCAAACATGGACATTTGTTCCATGAAATGGTGGAGAGCAGCTTGCATCTGTCTGGCATCTCCTGCTTGATCAGAGACATCAAATGAGTCTGGTACATTTTCCATTTTCCACATTTACAACATTTCAGTCACAAGCAAATGAGCTTCTGAGTCATGGCCATCACACCAAACTCCTGCTTCCAAGGGAGGGGAATAGCTGCAGATCCTTACTCCATCTTGAAATAAGAGATTACACTAACCTTCAGGTTTTATTCTAATGTCTCTGCATTAGGCTTTGCAAATTGCAGCACTGAACAGAGGTTGGTTTATTCTGGACTACAATCTCCCTTTTATTTCAGAGATCCAGCCAGCTAGAGGGATGTGAACAGCACATTTCAAAGAGCTAGCTAAAGGATTTCAGCAAGCTATTTTACTGCTGTGAGCTTTGTGCTATCTGATACAGCAAACCTCATGGTCACAGCATGATCTGTTTACTGACACGTCATGCACATCACTTCAGCTGCCTAGCAGAGCACCAGCAGTCTCAAGGGAAAGAATGCCAGATGTTTTATTTTTTTAATATTAAAGGTTAACAAGAAAAAGAAAGGTGCCTTGGCTGTATTTGCTTTCTTAGCTGTTCTCTTAACCAGTGCTGTGCTGCAGGAACTGGTTGATGAAGATAAGGTGACTGTAGTTAAATTTCTTGGGGTTTTTTTGTCTGTTGTAGAAGCTGAAACAGGAACACAGCTTATATAGTGCCTATTAATTGGAGCAGGAGAGGTACAGCCACAGTACAATTTCCTGGGTTTCTTTCTCCTTCCTAGGGTAAATATAACTTTCCCTGAGTTTACAGTATTATCACTGCTTTCATTGTCCTCTGCATGGCATAAATCAGGATTGCTAACAAGAGGAACAACTGCCAGATTGATTTCAAAACCAGGTAATAATGGGAAAACAATAACCTTTATAGTCTGCTCACTGACTTATAGTCCCTCTGTTCTCACCTTGAGCATAAGAAAGAACCACAAAGTCTGAGAGACAGCTTGGCATGGGAAACCCCTGAAGACAGAGTACAGCCCAGGGTCAAGAGGGTGCTGAGAGCACAGGCAATGGCATTAAATTCTGCTGTGTTATGAGCTGCTTGCTTCACCACGTGATATTGTCTAGTCATTTTCTCCTTTCACATCTCTTTTCCTAATCCTTTTATGGATTTTTTTTTCATGCTTCTCCAAGTCTTCCTCCATCCCACTGCATTCAATACAACACAACTTGTTGTTAACAACTTGTCCAGAAAAACTGGTCTTGGCCACAGTGAGGGCTGGCTGGTCAGAGCAGCCCAAATGGCACACATGTGCCAGGCAGATGTGTCACAGGAGAATCTGGCCACGGTATCTGTTGATCACCATAGGAACATCCTGCTATGGATCAGCTCGGTTCCAACAGGGAGAGTGTAGGAATCACCATATCTTCATGTGAGTTTCTATTTGGGCCAGATTGACTCCGAAATAGTCTCAAGGCAGCGCAAAAGCTACTCCCAAAATTTTATCAACTCACTTAAGTATTCTTGGTTCCTTTTCTGTAGGATTTTTAAGCTGTTTGGGAACTATTTTTATTGACATAAAAGGCTTCATCTGAGAAGCCCTACTGTTCCACACACCTGTGCACTTGGCAGCAGTGCCTTTGACGAATTTTTCTGGCTGCTCTCTTAGTCTGAGCAGCCTCTCCTTCTTGACACCCATCATGGTTTTCCCCTTGTTCCTCTTTCAAAAAGGCTATGATGAGATGATGCTTCCAGCCTACCTCCAAGGGCAGGCATTCCAGCACACTGATTTCAGGTAGCATACTTCCAAGGTGACTTATGTTTCCTCTTGATTCCCTGCTTTGGGAAAGGATACCTCCTTTTGTCTCACCAATGCACCACTCAATCTCTTGGATAATATTGCTCCAACAGTCCTGCTGATGATGCAGCAGAAGGACTGGAGCTTCAGAGGATTGACATTTATCTTGCAGCAAAGGAAGGCTGAATAGGTCAATTTTGTAGCAAATGCTCCAGGAGACATCAGTGTGACACCCCCATCAAGTGTCCCAGCTGGAGTTGCTTGTCATCATCAGCTGTGAAGCATCCCAAGAGATGGCAGCATCCACCATCTGCCGAGCCTTAAGTGATTCAACACCCTGGCTGACCACAAAGCTCCTTTGGATGACTCCCTCTCAGGAGAAGCAAGTTCCATTTGCAATGAAGTCTTCTCAAGGGAAGATCACCCACAGCACCTATGAGCCTGCAGGTACATCTGACTGACAGATGCTGCCCGTGCCTGTAGCACTGTGAGCCACTCTGCTCCCCTCTTACAGAATGGAGGGGGACTCCACAGGGTTATAACCTGCAGAGACAATGCTCAGGCTTGAGTTAGCTGATGTTCAGGACCCAGGTGGTTTCCCCTGACCTGTGCAGACACCATGAACCAAGCATTCCCAGGCCTTTGGGTCAGGCAGAGCAGATCTTGCCCACCACCCCCCTTGGTCTTGGCGCACACACACACATCACTCACTATTGGCCTTACGAGGAACAGGATCTGAGCACAGGCTCTGACCTTGCTCCATACCTGGCAAAGACACACGCAGTTCTCAGAGGTAAACCTGAGCCAGGAAAACCTACCCATCCCCCTGTGAGATCTGGGAATTATAAAGCCATATGTCAGCTCACTTTACAAGCTGGCACCTCCACTTCTCCTTCAAATTCCCACTCTGCATAGGTGTAACATCAGCACTAACTGCAGAAAATGGTTCCAATATGGCTACAAGTGAATTTGTTATTTCTTGGGAGGAGGGGAGAAGAAAAGGTTAAGGCTTTGACTTGAAGCTCAGTCCCAGCAAAGGGTCCAGCATCAGTTGTGACTTCCCAGTGCCAGCTCCAGACCATTCTCCTCTGGCTCCCTGCCAGAGGTGTGCCCCAGCCCAGCCCTGATATGCTCAGTCAGTGACTCAGACGCCTTTGTGAGGCAGCCCAGTACTGCCAGCCCAGTGCTCTGCCTCCAGCTGTGCTCAGCAGCACATCCTTCTGGAAAGAGCAACACAGATGGAGCACGTCTGCAGCTGAAAAATGATGAGGTGGGGAACTACACCTCAGATCATCTAAAACTGTCTTGATCCTCTCTGCATGTGTTTGAGGAAGGCAGAAGGGACAGTGCAAAAAAAGCAGGGCACAAGGGGTCAGCTGAGTATGAGAACTGACAGGGAGAAGTAAAACAAGCCAGTAGCAGGAAAGGGCTGTCTGCTCCCTTCCCCTTGCAGCATGTGAGGAGGATCAACAGAGCCCTCACCTAAGCTGAGTGTTGTCATCTTTTGTGCACTGAAAACTGGCATTTCAACTCACCATTTTCATTCACTTTCTGGCAAGAAGTAAAAAGCCAAGTCACTGGGAAAAATAAAATCAAGTCCTTTTTTAATATTGTCATTTAACTAATGATTTAATCTCATGATTTGCAGGGCCTGAGTCATGATGCTGGATTTCTTTCAGGGTGGAAATACCCCTGGCTGAACTAGCAATATAAGACCATCATGGCACACAGAAACAACACTTCCCATGCCCTATTACATTGCTTCCACCAGTTCAAGGACAACACAAAACCAGTCCTATGCAGTTGGCTCCCTCAGGGTTGCTGAAGGTATTCCTTCTTCCTTGTTCTACAATTGTCCCAAGAGACTCAGCCTAATCCTGACAATGCATAGGGCACAGGAAAGAAATCACACCCTAATTCTAAGAATAAGCTGTACGTCCAAAGCTCCTACTCCCTTCCTTGTACCAGGAAAACGTTTTTTGCAGCACAGCCACAAATGTTAAACATTGAATGCACCACTGGCTTACTGCATCAGTCTTTCCAACCAGACAATATGAACCTTGGCTCCCATCTCACTAGTGGGGAAAGAAGCCCCACAACTTAATTCTGTTGATCCCAGTTTGCTAACTTTGCACTGGAAGCCACTCCAGCAGTCCCCAAAGCTTTGGGTAGGTGGATGAGCAGAGTTCTTCCATGCCAGCACAAGTGAGATCAGAAAGAGATCTGGGGGGAGGAAGAGGGTGTTGAGGATGGTGAGGGACATGTATGATCTCATCCTACACCCTGCTTGGTTACATTCCAAAGCTGTCAGGCACTGTGTCATACTGCTGGCAGGCAGGTTTGCCATGAGGAAATGTGGATGACAGCAGTGCCAGTAGTCCTGGCTGGGCATGGATGACCACGGGCAGTAACACTTCCTGCTCCATTGGCTCTGGAGGCACTCGGCAGTGCCTCTACAGAAAACCAGGCAGGACTGTGCCCACCACCTGTCTCAGCTGAGGGATGTATCCTCAGATGGTCCAGCACGGCATGTTGCCCACTATGAGGCAGTGGGAATCCTGGCAGGGAGCTGGTGCAGCTGGCCAGGCACCACCTCTGCAGCAGTCCCAAGGAATATCACAAGCTCTTCCCTACCTACCAAAAAGAATTTATTTTCTTCTTTTTCACAGATTTTCAACTTCTCCCACGGGCCTCTCTAAACAACCCCCTCCCTTTCAGATGCTGATGCTTTTCAGCTGATTAAACTGTGGACCAGACCATGAGCTGGGTGTAAATCAGTATTGCTTGTCAATGCTAATTTACACCTGCTGAGACTGTCCCTTCCTTCACCATTTAGCAGAATTATATGACATGTCTTTTATCTCCTCTCACAGTTTAGCCTGCCATTCCCCTTTCCTGGCCCCCAAGCCTCCCGCTTTGCTCTGAACTCCCTGGAGGTTTACAGGATAAGTTGCTTATTTGCAATGTAAAGTGTCTCTCAGAACCACAGCCCCGTGCAAACAAACCCAAGAGAGGCAAATTTATCCCTACTTGTGCAACAAATCCAGCCCCATCTTTTCCTGGCAGCAGTTCCCTAAGCACACACTGCAGAGAACTTGCTAAGGGAAGAAATATGTCCCTTATTGCCATTACACAATGCAGGACTTCTCTGGGGAGATGCAGAGGATGGAGAATGAAAGGATTGATTCCACAGAGACCCTGAGCTCTTTCCTTTCTCATTGAAACTGATGGTGATGGCTTACCACCCAGATCAGCACCCTGTAGATTCTGACTGTCAATAGGCAGGATACCATTAATGACTTCTTGTTGCTATGGTGATATTGATGGATACTCTGTAGTGGTGGTGGGAATCCTGTGAAAGCTAGCAAAAAATAAAAAAAAGTGGGTCAACAAAACAGTGAGTTTGCCTACAAATGGGCAGTTATGTGACATAATTGATGAATTCAGTAGCACTTCACACCTCTTGCCTCCTCCTGCCTCCTACAAGAACAGCACGGTGTTCCCCAGAGTCAGTGCAAACACTCCTGCTCGCAGCAGGGCTCTGGTGCAGAGGTGCAGTGCTGCAAGTGGATTTCATTACTCGGCATTACTTTTGCAGCTTCACCCTGGCAATTCATTTCACATACAGAATAAAAATCTTGGCTCCAGTGAAATCACTTGGACCTGTGCCAGTGGGCACAGAGCCAGGATTTCCCCCAGCTCTCAGGATGCCTTATCACAAGTGACAATTTCATTCAGCTGCCTGGATAGCCACTGGGAACCCCCTGCCTCTCCAGAGCTGTTTCAAGCATGGAAAAGCCACTGTTGCAGTCTTTTGCTCTATTTCGCTGAGGCTCAGTACTGTGGTCTCTATGAAGGTGGTGTCATGGGCTCTCTCTTGGTTTCCTGCTTTGCAATGTGCAGTTTAGAGCAACCTTTCACCTTTCATCCCAACCGAGTGACCACTGAAAATGACAGGCTGGGCTCCAGTCACAATTGGGTCTTTGCACAAGTGTTCTTGGGATTTGGGGCACAGGAGCCATCTTCCTAAAATAACACTTCTCTCTGGGAAAGTCATTCCTAACTCATGTTGGTGGCCCATTAATGAAGAAGTGATAAAGCTCCAGTGGAACTCCTTATTTCTCTACAGATGCTATTTATCTATGCCCAACAAGGAGTGCACGAACTGCAAGATGCCTTGTTTTGATGGAGATTTTAGTATGATTAGCAAATTTTAGACTATGCTTTTTGTCTATCAAAGACTCTCATCTTTTCTGCTTTATGTCTAGGAGTACATACAAATTTACTAAAGAACCTTTTATTCCTAACAGTAGTACCACTCCAGGTATCACGCCATCACCTGATCACTCTTAATCCAGAAAGTTTTTATTCATTTGGATCTGTTATTACAGAAGAATTATATCCACAGGGGAGCATTATCTATAGCAATACCATTACATGGATAGTTTTGCCAGTACTGCCCCAGGGCAGATCAGATTCAATGGATGTGTCAGTGTCTTCAGATCCTTTGCCTCCGTATGAACTCAGGAACTGGAATCAAAATTACCCTGCCCCTCTCCTTTGCATCTTTTGATATCCCTAGTTCTAATGGCCTACAGAGTCTGAAAGCACTTTACATCAGGAACGGATCCCAAGAGGAAAATTCAGTTTCTTTCTCTAAATTACATGTAGCTGTTGATCAAATTTCCCAGGCAAGGTTCCTAAGCACACGGAGGCTGGACCAGCACTGACAGAGTGTCTCTCTTGTATAGCAACCCTTTGATCAGACTGACAGCATCATTTATTTACTTTTGTTTCATATTCTTCAATGCTCCAGTAAGTTATTTTTCCCAGTTGATTATCAAAGGCAAAAGCTGCCCTTTCAAGTTGGATTTGCACCTCTTCCCTTCCCCTCCATTTCAATTAGCTATGGAAATTACTTGGATTTTTTATCTCCTCTTGCCTGCCTGTCTATACAAGAGGCTTTAGGAACACTGATGGCTGGAGAAAACTCCAGCTGATGTGTTCCCTGTAGGAAATGTTGTGACTTGCAATTAGCACATCTAAGTGCTCTGTTTGACCTACTGCTAGCAGGGTGGAGAGCACAGACCCAGCTGCAGTGTCCTGCCTTTTCCCCAGCTAAGGGAAAGGGGATGGAGGGCTGTGAGTGCTGTGGATGGAAGAAAGGAGGTATCACCACAAACCAGTAGGGACAGGCAAGGACAGGAACTGGTTTACTACACTGGAAGACAGAAGGTGATAGGAACGTAAAAGCTTCTTGAAATGGGATCTCTGCCTGTGGGGAGCTGCTGTTCTGCTGCGTTTGCAGCTATTACTTTCCTGAAAACAGTTCTGTGACTGCAGAGAAACAAGAGCAGTGAACTGCCCAGAGCAGCTTAGGGCTGAGCAGAAATGGCATTTGGACTGGCTGGAGCTCTGGGTTCCTCCACCTGGAGGTACATGGATAAATGGCTTCAGGCACAAATCCTAGCATGCTGCGAGGAGCACACATTCCACAGGGCAGCTTTCCAAGTGTCATTTGCCCTAAACAGCTGGTCACCAAAGGTTTCTGAGATCACAATATCAAGACTTAAAAACACATCAGATATGTTCAAGATAGGAGAATCACTCTAGGCTGTATTTGACACCAGCTGGGCATTAACACCCAGGTGACCCCACAGGAACAGCATTTGGAGAGATCAGACTGGAGGCAGTAGAGATCTGTGGGATTTCTCACCACACACATCTCCCCTAGACACATCATGTCATGGTTTACTAGAGATGTTTTAAAGTCATCATTAAGAAATTCTAAGACTGATTAATACCAACACATGTACTCTTGGGATGTTCCTAACCACATCTATATATTCTAACTTACCAACATGCCATGGGACTCTTCCTTTTTGGTTTTCTGCCAGACCCTACGCTATAGTGAAAGGTGATGGAAGAAGAGGCCAGACATGCCCCTTGTTTAAAGCCAGCTGTAAGAAAATGTTTTTATCTGCTCAGATGTACTAGATACTTTGTACAAGCTGCATCTTCACACAGTGCAGTCCATAGTGCAGGTTTGCAAATGTAACATGGTGAAGAAAAGAATAAATGCAGCAATTTTGCAGCTCTTTCTAAGAGAGTGAGGGAGAAGGATAGTGAATCAGATTCCTTTTCCATGTGCTGCTGGTGTTAAATATTTCTACATCATATAGACTCCATGACATTAAGTGTGATGAAGACCCACCCTGGAACCAGAATCACAAGACTTCATGTCACTTCTTATGCCAGTAACTTGCTGCAGGGTCTAAAGCTGGCAGTTCCCAATCAGCTCTGGGTTCTTACAGCCTAAGTTTGGTATCATTACTTCCATGCTATTTTGCGAAATATTCCAAGAGCCTAATGAAGGTCACTACATTCTTGTTAACCTTTATTTTTTTCACAACTGGGAAAAAATAATACATAGATGATAGTAGCTGATGAGAGTTCTTGCGTGCACATTAATTTTACCAAAGTAGTGCTAAAAACTAAACCAAGAGCATCAAGGCAGAGTTGCAGGCAACCAGCCAGGTTTTTTTAAATAATACAGCAGCCAGTGTTTGCAGCCTTTGTGGTTGTCACAAAGTACACACACCTACCCAAAGCTGCATGGCAAGGAGGCAAAACCACACTACTGATACAACCTCACAATACCAATCAAAAGAAAGGAAACACTGTCCATGCAGACATCTAATCCCTCATGGAAAACAGGCAGGAATCCCTTGTAAGCACCTTTTTAAGGAGTACTCTGAGAAGATACAGTGGAGATACTGCAGCCAACATTGTGGTAAGAGTCTCATGCAACACAGCATCTCAGAAAAGAATTTAATCTCAACCTCATAAGTACTGTCCATCAACAATTCCTGCATGTATCTATAACACCTCAGAAAGTTTAATTACCACTTAAGAAATGGAAGACTAAATGAGCCATGTGACATTTCCCACCCCAGACCCTGTAGGTCAGCATTATTTAAGACAACTGGGAGCTTGAAAAGCTAAACATTAGGGTTGGCAGATGAACAGATGGATGGATTGCTGCCAACATAATCCATCTTCCCACTTGCCTCCATAGGACTGGGTGACATTCAAAGCTAACTACTTCCCTATGCAAAGAGAAATGCATGTGGTGCAATGAGTAGGCTTTAAAAAGGACATATCAGCTGGCAGGACCAGTGGCAAAATGCTTTGTGGCTGCTGTTTAATGTGCAGGTGAGACTGTAAAAAAGAGGCATCAGGCTGTGACAGAAGAGGGGACTGTAGAGACCAGAGTGGATTAGCTGTAAGACAACATCTGAGCAAGCTCCTAAAATCTGTTAGGATGCTGTCATTTTTTCTTTGTGCATAAGAGGTCTAAATCTAATTAACCTTTTAATCAGAGCAGATAAAACTGTGGTATTATCATCAAAGGGGTTGCCTTATCTACAGCTTCATGAAAATTTCCATCTCTGCTTAACTTGGAATTTTTTTTTTTTTTTTTTTGCTTGAGGCTCTATGAGTAAATTCCCCAAACACTGAAAAATAAAAAAGAGTAGAGTAGGAGATGGTTTAACACAGCCAGTTACTATGCAGATACCAGCTCATCTGATGCCAGATGGGTCTCAGTTCAGAACTTTCAGATCCAGCTCAACTACCTGTTCCTGAGCACAGGGGAAGTTGCTGCTCCCTGGCTGGGGCAGGCACAACAGGAGCAGTGACACACTGTGCCAGTATGAATCGTGCCACCCTCTCTGACCGGGGACACCGAAGCCCACAAACTCCCACACACCCAGGACTTTCTGGTTTTCTGCAAGGATTCAAACAAAAGTAAAACAATCTCCTACATCTACTAGCTATAGCAGGCTGCTCTGGCAGCTACTAAACTACAACATAACTTTTCTAAATTGATGCAAATAACTCTGACATTTACCTTTGTACCTACAGGACCCCAAAGAATAAAGGTTGCTGTCTCTGACTAGCCTATAGTATAACCCAGATCAGACTGTATGTTGTGGGATTTTTCTTACAATGGCTGAAGTCTTCAAGATTTTCTACATCTGCTGCCAAACATCAGTACTGTTAACAAAGTCAGCCAGCACAAGCAGGTGCAGAAAAAAACCCCAATCAAGATCTGAACCTGGGACTCCAGATAATGAAGCTTCCTGAGTAACATACTGGTGCATCTGCTTCACTGAACTTGCCTGTGTAATCTGAACCAAAAACCTCACTCATTTCCATTTACTACTGCCCATATGTCACCTCTAAATATACTTGCATACTAGCATTTATGCAATGTTCAGTAAAAAATCCATATGGCCCCTTTCAGCAAGCAGCAACAAGGATACTTGCAAATGGAGTCTGGAGATGGAGCTTCTAAAGATTTCTTTCTAAGCACCATACAACATTTGCTGTAGATAGACAGAGGTGGAAGAGTTGTTACAAACTGTTCCAGATGGACCACGTTCTCTTTCTTGCATGAAGCTAAAATGGATTTATTTTCTATGAAATGTCTCCTAGTGATCCCTCTGGAACAGATTTTGGGTATCAGGGCAGATCCAAGCTTAGGCTGAGGAGTGTTGTACAGCTGCCACTAATGACTTTGACCAGTCTCATCTGGCACCTTCACCCTTGCTCCTGCCCCCACTGGCCTGGGAGCTGCATTTAAGCCCTTGCCCTGGCCCTTACTTGGCTTGCACTTGCTCTGACCTGCTTAGCTTTACTTCTTTGGTGACATCAGAGCTGTGTTGGAACTACAGGTTTCTCTGAGGCCTTTTGGATGAAAAAGATCCAATCATGGGACCCACTCTACCTTTCCTGTTTAGGTGCAGTGGGACTGTGCCCCTTTTCCAAGGTTCCTATCTCAACCTGCTCTGTTGTCTGGCTTCCACCTCACCTTCCTTCCTGGAAGGAAGATGTCCATCCTTACTTGCTTCCTGACAAGGAGTTTTCCAAGTCCTTGAAATTGGTGAGTATAATCCACAGTTAAATAGAAGAAACAAATGTTCCCATGGAATGAGTGAGCAGAAAATCAAGAGTTTTTGAAGCTCCCCTGCAGCGACCACTGCTGGGTGACCTTCCAGGATGTAGGAGCAAAGCAATTCAAGCCTGTCCCACTTGGCTTTCTGACTGTCAAAGAGAGCCTCTGAATCTTAACAACTTGCTGCAACAGATAAAGGGTAAATATAGGTTGGCTGTCACTGCCTGAATCGCAGGAATAAAATGTGGCAGCCAATGAATTTCTTCTACTTAAACCATCAAGACTCTAAGACCATTGAAATTTCCCATGCACTGAAAGAAAAAGGTTTCATGTCTCTAAGAGACTGCAGTCAGAGCAGTAAGTCAGGGGCCTTGTGCTGCTGTTGCTCTTAGTCTTTTAGATGATAGGTTCTTAACTCCACAAATTGTTGTATCCCTTATGGACACATGCTGTGTTAGACTTAATCTTGACAGATAGCAAGGAATTGATCACAGAAATAAAACATAACTGGTTGCTTAGTTACCAATGATCACTACACAGTTACATTTGCTGTGTGCAAACAGAGCCCTGTGCAAACCAATTACCCCTCATTACAACTCTAAAATGTCAGCTTCAGAGAGCTGAGAACAACTGAGCCAGGTAATGAAGGGAAATTTTAGTAGAAAAATACAAATGATAATTGGGAACTTTTACCCCCCCCAAATGTTCAAATAGGCACAATCCTGTGGCTGAGGAAAGTAAATATATTGGTTTGAAAAAAACAGGATTCTTGTTTATTGGAAAAGTGAAAACTAGAATATTATGTGTGTAAACACTGGGAAAGTAGAAAGTAATAAATAAAAATGACCATCTAAGAATTGCACAAAACTGACTGGGGGAAGAAGACATAGGGAGAATTAAAGAGCTTCAGGATTAATGATGGTATAAAGGAGCTGAAATACTTTGGGTCCAAAAACCAGCATGGTGTAACTCCATAAATGAAGTGAGGGGTGTGGTGATTAGGGGTAATGGCTTAGGCATAGGAAACAGCCCTATGTCTTTGTGAGGCAGACTTGAAGAGGCAGCAGATGCAATGGTTGCAGGATCTGCAAACATCCTTCCCACTTCTTAAAACACAGATATATGACTATTGTTATTTAATACACTGCAAGGAACCACCCTCATACTTCTCACAATTAGATGCTATTCTTCTATGGTTCATCCCCAAAGACCAAATCAATAAATCTCTCATAACTGTGACCTTCCATTAGCAAGGTCTGTCTTTCATCCATCAATCAAACAGAGCTTTGGTGCCAGCTCTGTGGATAAACTGCTTTGCTTGGATGCCTCATCAGAAGCACATTCATGAGAGGATGCACCACAGAGATGCTGCAGGTTAGATACTCATGGACTAATCCATGCACTGAATTTATCACCAGGACTGTAAACAATACATTCTTAGCATTGCTTGTGTCCAGCCTCTCGCCTCCTCAGCAGTTCATCTTCCCTCTCCTAAAATACATGATAATAAAAGCACCTATGGAGATTTCTGCCTTCCTTGCATGTGCTGTGAAGTGCAGCTATCTGACTGTGTCCTCATGACAATTTAAGTTCTCTGAATACAGAGCTGGATGCAGCCATAGTAGAAATGGGTTTAGTCTGAATGCTCTGTTCCTCTCCAGTAAAACCTGCATGTCTTGTGTACAGGAGGGACCATAAGTGCTAAATCCTCTACAGGATCTGGGCTGGAGAAATACCCTATCTCGGGTAACCTGCATTTTACAGAGGAGAAGAAATAGACCCATTTCTTCCTTTCTTACCTCTTTATGCAGTGCAGCACAATGTAATAAAAATAAATTCTACAGGGAATGAAGAGCACCTTTTTGCCTTTGACTCCATTATGAAATTGGTTCCTATGTGGCCAGAAGAGAAGCAAAAAACAAAATGAGCAATATTGAGGTTGATAGTGAATAGAGAGAAGTGTGTTCCTGTCTATTCAAGAGATGTACAGAAAGTGCTACAAGCACTTCAGTGTCAGGAAGCATTTTCTGTTGTTGAGTTTGAGCAGGAGTTCAAGGAAAGACACTTTACAACAGCCACCAGCTCAGCTCAGTGTTGGCTGTGGAACTGTTGCTCTGTGAAGAAGTTTATCAGCAGCCTGGATGGGATGTCTGCAGTGTAGGAGAGGTGCTGCTTGTGTTTACATTAATAATTGTGTGGGGCAATGTGTGCATGTGTTACATTGATGGCTGATCCACAGAGGTGCTTCCTAAATGGGATTGGTTCATAAACATCACAGTGTACCTGCCATGGAGAAACATTAGAGATGTAGGAACAATGCCATGAGAGTGAGTCCATGTGAAAGATGGGAAGTGCCCCTCAGCTGCTGTGGTGTCCAGGCCATCTGCCTGAAGGGTGACACTGCTCTGGGGGTCAGCATGTAGCAGCTGAGTCTGTTTCTGTAGAAGCAAAGCCACCTTCCCTGTGGAAAGACAGAGCTTTGTGATCTCCTGAGAGATGGGGAGTTCTGCTGTCTCTTCTGCTCCGTGTAGATCTGCCCCAAGTTAGCACTGTCTGCTGCTAATCCCTTGGTTATTACCAAGGCCCTCAGGTATGTAAACGTGGACCAAATGAAAAAGGCCTCAAGAAATAATGGGCTTACCTCATCACATCCCAGCTGGCAGCACTGCTGAGGACACGGTGGAAAACTTGATTTATTAAAATTGATGAAGGAACTGGCTAGTCCTGAATAATTCATTACATATCAGCTGCTGCTGAGGTAATAGGAGCTCAGGAGATCAGCAAGATCCTCTTTAGCACTGCACAGTGCCTAAAATCTTTAAATAAGATGAAGTCAAAGATTGGTTAGTTAAAGATTGAAGGGCTTTCTCCATGTGAAGTGAGAGCCCCTGGCTCCTGGTGCTGAGGTCATCCAGCTGCGAAAATCACCCACGTCTCTCAAATGGAAGCCAGCCTGCTAATGTCACTGATATTTGCCAGGGCATGAAACATTCTGCCTCAGCCATCAACTTCTGCAGAATATAATAGCTCCATTTTTCCCAATTCTTACTGGAATCAGGTTTAGTTTTCAATATTCACCACAAGCTAGGGATGTCTGAGGGTGTTGTAAGCATTATGCTTGAAAATAAATCAGCCTGGTACACTAAGAAGTAAGCACTACTATTTGAGTTCTCAGCTCTTGAGGTGCAATCTCTGCTGCTGCTCAGGGCTTTTGTCAGCACCAGCAGAATCAAATTACCCATAGCCTGGGCAGTGGCTGGACTGGGTTTTGGAAGCATGTCAGAAGCCCTGGAACAGAATCCTGCTAACTTAATCTGGTCCCACTTAACAAACCAAGAGCTCCTTTTAACTCCACTGATGTCAATGGTAAAACCTTTGATGAACATGTAAAGCAGCAGCAAAATAAGGCACTGTAATAAGATGGCTGGTATGCCTCTTCCTGTATGTCCTCCTGCAGAGGTCAGAGGAATTGTAGTCAATAAACAAAGAGGAAAAACCAATTGATGTAATGGACATATTCCTGCTTCCCTTCCATACAGCTGCTGGTACGGGGTCTCCACTATCCACAGTTACGGACCCTCCCTGAAGCCCATCACTTTCTCTCTTTGCAGCTGGTTATGATGGAAACTGCCCTCACAGCCAGTACTATTGTCAGCTCCAGCTCTGGCTTGCATTGCCTTCCTTTGTCCCCAACCAGGCACTTAGGAATTTGTGAGGTGCTGATGATACAGCACCTCTAGATCCTTAAGACAGCTCAACACAAGACAGCCTTTGACTTAAGATCCTAATGAATACAGAGATTGTGATGCCTTGTTGATTTCCTCATGCCAGATTTTACTTCCAGATGCCATTCCTGCTTCAGCCAGAGCAGATGATTCTAGCCAGTGTCTGAAGTATGTTGGTAAAGGTACTCTGATGTACCACTGGCATCATAAGGCATTTGACACAGCACCAGAAGACTGTCATTTTCCTCTCCTCTCCAAAAATACTGCTGCATTAATCACTTGTGAAAGTGTTTTAAAAATTAAAGCCAACTCACCCTTGCCTTGAAATGCAGGCAGCACTTTCTCTTCCTGCTGTTAACAGCCTTTCTGCAGGAGGTCACACAACGCTGATTTACACTCCTGAGCTTTTTGTGGACATAGGTTAAGATCATTTGGAGAAGCCACAAACTGAAGTTGTGACTTCTCACCCTGAAGTGTGTGAATGAAGCAAATACTGTAACTCTCACAGCTGCGGAGTGGGAGATGCTGAGAACAAACTGTAACTTGGTAACACATGAGACTGGTATCTGCTCCCCCATCTCCTGAGACAAGACACTCCAACTCCTGTGTTTCAGCTCCATTACCTGTAAGAGGCCAAAATAAAACTACCTTCCAGAATCTGCAAGAACTCTCCTGGCAGTCTCTGAGAACCAAGGAAGGTCAGGCAAGGTTTCCTAAAACTGAAGTGTAATCACTTGAAATTAACTTAATTCTGAGACCTGTGCTCAGCTGTAAGAGCTCCAAGCCACTGTCTGAGCACAAGCTGGCATGGCCCAGGGACATATGCCCTGAGAGACACTGTGCCTTCCCCTCTGACGTGGCAAGGACAGAACTATGGTTTCAGAAGAACAGCCCATGACCCACACATGCCTCTCTTTACCCACCACCAGCATAACTCTGTGTGCAGTTCTGTCTTTGCAGCTGCTTTTGATCTTTCAACACTGTTTTCTTCTTATTTTCCTTCTTTCTTGCCTTTTTTTTTCTTTTTTAAGAGCCATCTGTTCTCTCCTGGAAAGGGCACCTGACTAGGCACAATTCCCTTGGGAGCTGGTTTAGGAGGCACAGTGCCCTCTGACCTGCCAGACAACAGCAGTTGCTATGTGGTTTCCTTTGCTTTATTCCTGCAGGAGACCAGCTGGTATTTATAGCATTTTCTCTAAGCAAGGCATCATCCCTGAGGTACACTCAGGTGAGAGTACTTTGGGGAGTTCCCACTGGGAGGTAAGAGTAAAGGACTTTATTATTAAAAAAACCCAAACCAACAAAAAAAACCCCACAAAATCACAAGTCCTGGAGGAAATGCCATTTCCTTTCAAGTGATTCTGTGAGGTAGGGACTGCAAGAGAAGTAGGGAAGCAAGAGTTTTACCAGCTCCAACACAATCCCTTTTTTTTCAGAAAGATAGTAAAAGCCATTTCAATGCAAACCCTTCTGGGGAAGGGTGGAAGCTGAAGCCTGTTCAAATATACACCTGATTTTAGCTGGATTAGAGTTCATTTCCCAGCCTAAACAGTGGAAAAAAGAGAAGGGCACAAAGCAACCTACTTCTTACTCCAGACACAAAGGAAGGCAAATGGTATAAATCAAGAGCAGGAAAACTTATACGTTTTTCTTAAAGTTTGTTTGTTGTTTTGGTTTTTTTTTAACCTAAGAGATATAAAATAGATTAAATTGAGTCGGCTAGAAATCTGGGGACACTGGAGTGGCTGGGTTCACAAAAGAGTTTGTAAGTTGCCTGAAGAGACACATTTGTTTCTCTGGGGTACAAGTGAGGGAGTAAAAGGGCCTGTCTTCCAGTTCTGTCCTTGGTGCTGCTGTGCTGAAGGTACACTCAGTGCCACTGATGGCCCAGCTAAGTGAGAAACCTGGCTTTGTCTATACAGAAAAAAGAAAAAGAAATGTTAAATGCTTTTCTATTTCCTCTAAGGATATGGTGGAACTAAGCCAAAAACCTGTATTTGTACTGCTCTGCCTAAGGCAGCATAAGAACCTTCTCTGGTGAATCACTAGGCCCCAAAGCTTTTACTCCTCCTAAATGAATGCCAAGCATCCTGGGGAAGTGCTGCCAGGTACAAGGACACAGTGACACTGCTGGGCTAATGTGTGATGGGTGTCCATGGCTGAGGGTCTGCAGGATTCAGCCCCAAACTCCCTAGGATGATGAGGTTTGGGATCTAATCCTCTGTATCTGACTTTTCACCGTGCCCCAATTCACCTCAGTTTTTCTGCTTAATGCTATTTTCCGATCTTCTATAATGCATTTTCCAAATATTTTGCCCAGTATCTTCCACGAAGCTGGTGAGAGATGTTCCTCACTGTTCAGGGGCCCACATATGCAGGATGTTGGCAGGTGGATGCACAGGGTATCTTTGGAGATCAAGGAAAACAGAAGATTGCTGCCACCATGCTTCTATGGACAAAGTACACACAGAAAAGTTTGGAAATGCATCTTCTGCAAGATGGAGATAAAGGGTGCAAGGGCAAACTCACTGAGAGAAATTTGAGGCTTCCTCTGCAGCTTCAACAGCCATATTGACATGCACGAGGTTAAGACCAGACTCAACAATTTGATTTAATTGCCTGGCTGCTTTAACTGGATATAGGCTCCAAGTCCTGGAGTCAGCTGTGCGACACAACCAACTGATATTTACGTCTACGCTGTCAGATCTTGCGCAGGGCTGCAGGGTCAGTGCACATCTTCCTGTGCATTAGAGCTGTCCACAGAACTGGTGGATTATTTTGCAAGAGAAGCAAGTAACATTTCACATCCGAAGGGACTGTTCAGACTTTAATTTCAGGCAAAGCTACTCTGGCCTAGGTTCAGTTTCTGCTCCAAGGAATGGCTCCAAGGCACTGATAACCATCACCAGCAACCAGACAATAATCACTGACCTGTTGGGCTACTCACTGGCAGTGCAATGACTGCATGTGGACACCCAATGGCCTCTGACTGGTGATGTGACACTCAGGCAATGCAGTCAGTGTCCCTCTGGACTCGCTGAGGGGCACAGAGGTCTCATGCTCTAAGGACACACAGAGTTAGAATACCACAGAGTAGTGGTTTGAGCATGGCTGTGGATAAGGAAGCTTTTTAAGATGACCTTTGGAACACCAGGATTCCTGCTGCAGTCTGTGCCAATGGGCTGGCATGTGGAGGGATGTAGGACTGCTGAGTCCAACTTCTGTCTTTCTTTTTGAATCTCTCCCATCCAAGATGATGTAGGATAGGAATACCCTGGGGGACAGAAGACACCCCTACTGCTTCCAAGCACTGCAGTGCCCTGTGAGCTGACTCAATTAGGTGGAGCACCAGGTCTGCAGCCATGGCCAGAAAACCACCAGGAGCTGGGAGCAGCAGGTTGTGCAGTGCAGAGATAACAGGTGGTTCCTGGCTGGGGCTGGTCATGCACTTGCACCAGTGCACTGGCACGCCCAGCCTGGCTCCACTGAGCCAGGGGTGCCACTGAGCCTGTGGAGCAAATTCCTGATAATGAGACTGCAGATCATCTTGTAGTGATGCCTGTTACAAGCAGCAAGACACTGTCTCAGCCTCCTGATCTCAACCTCTGTGAGGGTTTTGTATTAAGAGAATACTGACTCAATTTCTCATCTCCATTATAACTTCAGTGATGTAAGATGATGTTAAATACTCTGCATCAAGGCGTGCTGGGTCTTTTTCCAAATAAAGTGGAGGAGGATCTGTGTGTAGGGTGTAGTCCCACACAAGCAGCTTTGATGACCACTCATCTGTCCTCACAGTCAGTACATCAAACAGAAAGGCAGCTGGGAGACCCAGACTATTGCATACAGAGAAGCAGTACCACAGGCTAGTGCTTGCCCTCATTTGCATGGATGTAAACAACCTGCTTGGAAGCAAGCAAGGATACTTGATTTTTGCTACTGCCAGTGTGAGGAGGACACTGCATGGGGTACAGAGCTACCAGGATAAGCTACAGTGAAATCAGCCCAGCCCTCTTCAAGCCATTTACTGCAACATGAGGCAGAATGAATCAATAATATGTATCGAGCTGGGAAAGTTAATCTGCATCCAGAGCATCATAACAAATTAAAAGGAAATAAAATCAGTACAATTCCACTGGCTCCCATTACTATCACAGTGGAGAGTAATTAAAATCTATGGGGCGAATTCAACACTGTAGGAACTCTCCTGAAGCCAAAGGCACTGTACAAGGGCATTGCTTTTTCCAGATGCTATGTATTTCCAACAGCAGCAGGAATGGCAAAATGGGCAGAGTGGATAGGGTAGAGTAAGAGCCAAACCTCTTTAGGAGCCAGGCATTCTGCTGCTTGCTCTTCCTCATGTGGAGTCATGCTGCACAGCTGCTGCTTTGGTGCTTGATGTGCTGACTTTCAAAAGCTCCAGGCATTTGTATGTGGGGCTCCCATTCAAGGACTTCCCAAGCCAACACACAACTTCCATTCATCAGCTCTGGCTGTCACCTCATCCTGCCTGTTCCCTGCTCTCCTGTGTTAGCCCGCTACCTTTGCACTCCTCTCTCCTCCCCACTCCCAAGCACAGCCACTCATGCTACACACACTCTCTTAGGTGCTAAAGAAATGCCTTTTCCCGCCACAGAGCACCTTCTGCTATCCTGTTGCCTGATAAGACTCTCAACCCATCTCTCTGTGCTTTCCCACAAACTCCTTATCCTTTGACCCACACACATCCCTGATGAAGAAGCTGAAGGAGGAATATCACCTTCCCCAAAGCCACAGCCGCCTGCACTCCCATTACAGCTCTGCTCCAGTCCTGTGTCAATTATGATCTGGAGCTGTGCTATAAGGTAGGAATTCAACCTGAAGCAGCATTCACTGCCCAAACTTTGATACCTTGACTCTGTGAGAGGCCCTGCTGCCCCACAGCTGAGGCACTGTCATGACTCAGTGGAGCACCTGATTCCCACTGAGTGGAAGGAGATGTGTGAAGCACAGGCAGCACGTTCCTCATCACTGCACACAGCACTGTGTCCAACTACCCAGCACTGCAGCGTGAAGCAGCGGTGCAGCTGCCACACTGGCACCCAGAGGCAACTGATGGTGACAGCCAGTGGCATGGGGCTGTACATGCAGTTTGGTTCAGCTGGAAACTGCCATTAAAAGAGAGAGGCACTGGATGGAACAAATCAATCTGGGGAAGTCCTACAGATGATGTGTAGCAAAAGATTTCATCTCAGCGTGCTTGTCCAGCTTTCACCTTTATGAACCTCTTATCTCCTGTCACCCCACCCTGTGTGTGGCTTCCACCTACAGAAGCCATGCCAATGTCAGCAGGATGATGCAGCTACCAAATACCATGTGTGGCAAACACCAGTCTGCACACACATAGTGCTGCTGAGGGCTCTTCCACATGGACATGTTTACCATATAATAATTATGGTAATCTACAGAGATAATAATCCAAAGTGGTTTGTTAATGCTGTTTTACAAATTGGTGTACTATGGTCCTGCAGGTGGAACCATGGACTAGGAGTTGTATTTCCAGATATATCATGATCTTATTCACTGTCTGCAAAAGTGGAGGTCTCACTTGACCTGGCCTTACCCCAGTATGCCTTTCAGAAGTTCAACCACTTTATTACCACATATCCACATCTGTAACCATGTTCAGATTCACCAATGAACAGCACAAAAGCCTCATTCTTAAAAGTCTTCAGCACCTTAAAAGTCACAGCCATATTATCACAGAATGTGCTTCAACATTTCACCAAAAACAGGTGCTTGCATCTTGCAAAACAATCCAGTAAGGAAAGAAAACAGAAATCTGCCCCTTAATAAGTACCTATCTAGTGGCCAATCTCTCCCTCATTTTTCTAATTTCCATCTGAAAATAGCAGACCTTCTCTCCAGATATATAAATCTCATCTGCTTTCCTATTACAACAACTTTGAGCTGATTTGTATGATATTTATATATTCTTCAAAGGGGTTGCTCTTTGAGGTAGAGTTAGCTTGAGGTACAACTGGAGTTTTGATATGAATATTACTTCACTCAAAAGGGACTGTGCTCTAACACTCTTTATAGGAGGTGAGATACAGGTAGAAGAATGGCTTTTAGGCAAAGAGGAAATAAAGTTTCTGAGTCTCATCCCTTTGTACAGGCCAGGGGGAGTAGGGATCTTCTTCCTATGAAGGTCAAAAGCCATCCTAAATGAAAAAAAAAATCTAAGGTATGCATTAATGTATGCTGCACTCTTGTAAGCATGAACAGGATTGCTGATGTGGTTGTGGGCTATGCTAATGCCTGCAGCTGCTTCTGGCCGGGTTAGCTCTGTTTAATGGATTTACTTCATGCTACTGCTGTAATGAAGAATAGCCTGAGGAGTGTGCTGAGAGCCAGAATAAAAAGTGTTGCAGAGTTATGGCTCCACTGTCTGCATATGACCAGAAGTATCACAGCACTGTGTAGACAAGCAATGACTGCCACCCTTGGGAACATGGCTCTGTGGTACCCAGGTAAGAACAGAATGCAGAATAAAGGGCAGAAGATCCTCACTGAGGACAGGACTGGCTGTTGAATTGGCAGACCTGGTTCTCAGAGCCATGAATGAGACATTGACTCTTTGTTGGAAGGTGCTCCAAAACTCCAGTGGCAGGTCAAACAAGCAAGCTGTGCACCTTAATCTTAAAAAGCTGATCAGCTCAGAGGCTGCTTATCAAAAGGAATCCATGGCCTACCCATTCCTCTTTCAAAAACAGATTTTCTTTTTATTTCTTTTTTCCTCCTGTGACTTAGGTTGATGCTTGTTTTCAGTGATACCAAGCTTTTAGGGAAGCTGAAGTACTGTGTTGTGAGGTCTACCCACTGCAGGTAATATGGCTTCTGCAATCATAAATCACCAATTTCCAAAGCTGTATCTAGCCCTTAAATAGGAGGAGAAGTGCCACACTGGGGCTTACTGACAGCTTATCTTGTGTTGTGGAAACCTGAGCCCTGACTGTCCACAGAGAACAGAGCTGTTGCAACAGCTGTGGTAAAAAAAGGGGCACATCAGTGCAAAACAGTTAAGCACCACAAACCAGGACTCCTGAGGGAGTGCTCTCATCTGCTTGTAACTGAGACGTCTCAGTTCAGGCCTGAGGGGCTTTTTTCAGGTTAAACTACCAGAGCACAGATTGATAGTGAAACTCTATTGATTCTTTATGAGAAGCAGTTACCTCCCAGGTTCTTACAAGGCTCTTTCTTGGAAAGGCTCTTTCAAGACAGACCTCCTCTTGGAAGGGGCTGCTTTTGTCTACTCCTAGAAGCAGGCTGGAAGGATCAGCCACACCACCACAAACAACAGCAGTATTTCAGCACATGGCTGATTGATATCTCCAGGCACTGAAACCCTTTTGGTCAAGGGGCCTCAGCTTCAATCCAGTACCAGCCATGGCTAGTGCTAATTCCACTCCAGCCAAACTCTGACCCACTGCTCTGTCTCTAGACCTCTCTGCAAGGTGTGTTTATTGAGAAAGATGCTTGAGATGTAATGATCCTTAAGATAAGCAAGGACTCGAGTAGAGGGAATGGTAGGGAAGTTGTCCTTTCAACAAGCTAGGAAGCCAGCAAATAAATCTGACATAACAGCTCTAACAGGCTGTGATAGTAGAAATTAATGTGTATCACTTCTGTGCTAGGTCTGAATGGAGCTGTCTCTGCTCAGTGTCTGAGGGTCTTTAATTCCCTTTTTCCTCAGAGAAGAACCTTGCATGAAAAGTTCAGCTGTGTGTACTCTGAGTCTTGTGAATCACTTGATTGTGGTCAAAGCCACTGTCATCTTTCAGTTGCTAACTGGCTTCCTAAACATGCCTACAGAAACAGTAGGATTGCTGTGTGGTAAACAAATTACTTTTGACAGGAGACTGCCAGCACTGCTCCCAGACGCCAGGGAAGCCACAAGATGGGCTGCAGTGTCTGACTGGAGCAGCTCTAGCACTGCATCCACAGCTAGTGCAGTGTCAGGCTGCTTCTGCAAGCACTGACAAAGAACCGAGCCTGCAAACTCCCACCACCATCTGCTGAAGCTTCATATCCCAAAGGAAAAATGGATTTCTGCTTACACATATCTTTAAGCATTTCAACAGCAGAAAAGGCAAGGGCGTAGACACTCTCTCTAGCTAAAAACCAAACAAAGCCATGTTTTTCCTTTGTAAGAAAAAATTTACTGCTGCTCCTTGATTTCCCATCTAGGGCAGGGTTTATTTCAAAAGCTTTAGAACCTTTAGTCCCTTTCTGGAGAGAAATCCTTAGGACAGGTACCACTGAGTTCCCAAAAAAGTTATTTCTAGAATGTGAAAATAAACAAAGGTTTCAAAAGGGCTGCAAAGGGCCCTGAGATGTTACATGGCAAAAGGAATATCAGCAGACAGTGGAGATTTTTTTTTCCCCTTGTGCTTCACCTTGAAGCAGCTGTTAGCAAAGCCAGAAAACTCCTCTGCCCCTTGGTGTATTTAATACAGCCTTGGCAAAGGGACTGCAGTCAGCTCATGAATATGGGAATTGCCTAATTCTCCAGCTATTCTTATTACCTCAGCCCGAGGATCCCAGCTTTTCATAACTAATTTCTGAAATCACAGACTTTCCACTGTCCTTTCTGTCCTTGAGCAGCAAATCACTCCTCCTCATGTAACAGATGCTGGTGCCTGCTGTGGTGCCACCCGTTTTCCCAGGGCCCTTCCCTAGCAGGGACGGCGCTGTGGACAAGGTTACTGACCCCCGCACAGTTCCCAGAGATACTCACCCTTTGTTGCTGTAACTTACAGGAGCATGTCTGGAAAATAACAAATGCTGCACAGCCCTGTGCAGTGGCTCAGGCTGGCTGAACATTCTGAAGCCTGGGCAGGGGCTGGCAGCTGTAATGCAATCTGTCTCTGGCAGCAGAGATCTCTAACCCTGTTCCTACAAGCCGACTCCCTCCACATCCCACTTTGTCTGTGCTCCCACAAAGACCCAGGATTTGCAGTGCCTCCCACGTTGTCACTTCATTTTGCCCTCATTGTCATATACATTCTCAGCCCACCTTCCCTCTCTGTGCCCATGTACCTGTTTTCTATCTGTTATTTTTCCTTATCTCACTGATCCTGACAGCCCCGTCCATCCTCCCAAGACTCAGAGCTAAAGCTGTTCCTGTGCTGGAAGGTGATAATGGCTGCCAGGAACCAGCTGTGAGGGCCACTGCAAAGTGAAAAGCAGATGGAAGCTGAGACTGGGCTAATTATGAAGCAGGGACTGCAAAACTTGGGGAGATGTTGGCCAGAGGTACCCATTTTATTCCCAGACACAAACGGGTGCATCCCTTGAATGCTGGCAGGTAACATGGGAGCAGAAAACTCATCAAGCTGTGGACAGCTTTCCAATCCTGGCTATGGAGCACTGCATGTGATGCCTCCTCATCTCACTAATACCCACAACTGCTGCTGCCAAGCTGCTCTGGACAAGGAGAATGTGCTCACTGCAGTGGCAGCTGAGGAAATCTCCAGGCTGGTTCCAAGGGCTACACTCCTGCAGGACACAGGCAGGTCAGATCTTTTGTTGCAGGCCAAGAAAACAGCTACAGCAGCACAGGTTATACTGCAACAGGATCTTGGCAAGGTGGAAAAAAACTGTTAAGATCTTCCTGTTTCTTTTATGATAGAGGATTTTTTTTCCCTAAGAGCTTGCCAAAAGGGTAACTTCATCAATGGAAAATAAAAACTGGGTTATGTTCTCTAGTAGTTTATTTCTTAGTTCCAAACTGGCCCATTCAAAAGCTGCAGAAGAAATCACCTCTGAAGTCCATGGTTTTGTAATCAGAACCTCCCTTTCAATTAGTCATGTTATAGGGCTGTAAACACAATAATTCCATCAATACTATGGAACAGTCATGTTGCATCTGTATTAACATAAATGTGTGCTGATGTGCCATAGGGCTAATCTGATATGACAGTAATTGGCTGATGCCCAGGCATGGAGGCCCTGGAGCTATGCTTGCTGTCTCTCCTCTAAAAGAACTGTCCTCGGAAACACTGGAAAGGAAACCAACTGTGATGCTATATCTTGCCTGCCATCAATCAGCAATGCTTCTTGCACCTGCATCACTGAGGTGTTTGAAGTTGGATGGTAACTGTTTAGTTGGAGAAGCTGTATTTGAAGTGCAACTTGATCTCCTACAAACTTAAATATTAAGAAATCAGGATTTCCAGACTATCTTGTTAGACTAAATCAGACTCAGCAAGCTCGCAATGGATAATAAACTCAGAAAATCCATAAAAGCATTCCTTTCCCTTTTCTCCGTGACTACAGGGAGCTGTGCATCATCACCCAGTGTGCAGTAGGCTTTTCTTACACAGATGAAGCTTAAGGAGCTTAAAACTTTATAAGTGCTTTGGGGCTACCGTTGTTATCTTGTACAGTGCTCTACAGACAGAGGCAAGCCTTAAATCTGAGACTGCAGCTGGGGTTCTCTGGCTAAAGGCCTTAAAGAAGATCAATATAAACAATGCCTAAGGATGTGAACCTGATCTCAGACAGTCCATCTCCTGTCTGGGCCATGCAAGCAAGTGGACAAACTCAAAAACCAGGCTAGGATCAGGAGTCTTTGCAGTTGCAGGCACAATAGGAATCACTTATTTTGCTTTTGGCAATATACCCTTCAAAGAGCCTTAGTGAGGAGAGACCATGTCTCCTTTTGAGGGATTCTGCCAAAGAAACCACAGCAGACACCCAGGCTTTCTGTATCTGGCTCATCAGCTCTGTGTAAGCTTTGCTGTCTGGATGCACAATGCCTTGCCTAATGCATCCTTGTTCATGACAGAGCTCTTGGGTTCTACCTCAGCACAAACCAAATAAGAGAGACTTGTTTTACTCAGAAACCATTATTCTCAACAGTATGGCACTAAAGGTGCATCACTTTTGGCAATATGCAAGAGCAGTATCTCAAAATCCCAGAGAGTACGTGGCTGACAGCGCCCAAACCATCTCATGGAGCAGCCAGTGAAATTAGGAGGAAAATTTTTAAAGTAAGGTGGGGAACAGCACCCTAAATAGGGAATTTTGAATCTGTGCTTACGTTCTGGATTTGACTTAAATCTTTCTAGGACTCTTATCTGCTCCTTCATCTGTAAAATGAGATCAATAAAACCTCCTCAGATTTACAGCAGTGCTCCCAGTCTTATTTGATGTCTGTGAAGCATTTTGAGAACCATGACTGAAAGAAACCACTACCAAGCCCTCAGGCCTTACTATAATACCAACAAACAAGCAGAGTTGTTTACAATGCTTTTCAGTGCCATAATTACTAGGAAATGAGGAAAGGTTAAAGTGTAGATGCACCCAGTGCTGCCTCGCTGCAGTGTAAATGGTAGGAGCAGATTTTAGAGATTTTCCTCCAGGGAATTCTGTTTTCAATAATGCAGTAAAACTTCTACCTCTCTGGATTCAAACAGATGCTCCTGCTAACACCTCAGGTATCAGAACCTATTATGAATTTGGGAGAATGCGTCTTGGAGCTGAAATCACACGGAAATTAATTAAGAAATTACTCACTGGGACCTCGAAGATTTAAAGAGCCAGGTGCTGCCCAGCCACCCTTTCCCAACGATTGAGCTCAGCCTAGTACCGTACCAGCACAAAATATCCCACCTTGCACGGGACAAAAAGCCCCCAGGCCCCTCCAAGGCTCTATCCTGCCGCCTGCAAAGCTCTCTGTCCCTGCGGGTGCAGTTTCAGGAGCCGAGAGCAGCGGCCGGCCTCGCCCGGACCAGCTCCCGGGCAGAGCAGAGCGCTCCGTGCCGTGCCGTGCCAGCGGAGCCCCCGCTGCTGGGGCGAGCAGCGAGCGAGTGCGGGGTGCGGGCACATGCGGGGCCCCGGCAGCGAGCAGGTGTCAGCCGGGGCAGGTGTGCAAGGGCTTGGGAAGCGCGTGTATCCCCCGCTCCCGTCTCCGCGCTGGGCGCCGAGCTGCCGGTGGGACCCGAGGGGCCCCGCTGGACCGGGGAACGAGACCCAGCGCACAGATAAATCACAGAGCGCTCCACGAGCGGTCCCGCAGCCCTCCCCGCCACGCAGCCATTTGCCTTTGTTGCAGCCCCGCGCCCGCAAGGTGCGGCGGGGCCGGGGCTGAGGCTGAAGAAGGAGCTCGCTCCCCGGTCGCTCTCCCCTCACAGAAGGGCGGTGGGGACACGTTCTGCGGGACTGGCTGCCGAGAGGGACCCGCCCGCCCGCCGCCCGCACCTGCCTACCTGCGGAGCCCGCCCGGGACGCGTCGCCCGCCGCCTTTGTTGTGCATGCCCGCCCGGCAGCGCCGAGCCGCGGGTCGGCTCCGGCCCGGCCCCTCGGCGCCCGCCGCTCGCAGGCCCGGCTTAGCCCGTCACCACGGCAACGGCGGGCGCGGCTCGGGCGAGGTACCGGCCTCAGCGCCCCGCCCCGACAGGGCCGAGGGGACAGAGCGGGCGGTCCTGAGGGGAAGGAGCGGGGGCACCCCGGAGGGCCCCGCCCCGAGCGGGGCTGAGGGGAGAGCGCGGGGCGTCCCCCGGGGCCGGGAGCGGGCGGTGCTGAGGAGACGGGGCAGGGCAGGGGGGTCCCCGCGGGGCTGGGAGCAGACGGCCCTGCAGCCTCGGCCTCAGGCGCTCGTCTTTCGGCGCCCGCCTTTCTGCCCAGCCCTGCGCCCCTCCTTCCCCACAGTGCCGGGCAGTTCCGAGCGCGGTTTAGATTAGCCCTCGGCTTCCTCTTACGGTGCTTGGGATCCCTCATTTTCCATATCCGGCAGCTGTTCTTTAGACTGGCCACCTCGGGAGTCCCTATCTCCGGTCACAGATCGCACGTTCTTTTGTCCTACAGCAAGCACGGCTCTGGTGACTCTCCTGACTATCTTCCTGCATCAGCCGCCACAGGCTCTACACGTGACGGGCAGTCTCTCTGGAAAGAGGGGAGCTGCTGTGAGAATAAAGCCAAGGCAGTGGTAACGCCTCCGTTTATCCCTGTTCTGGGTGAGGAACTAATTGTATCCTGCGTTTACAAGTATTTTAATTGATCATTCATTTTAGGCATAACCATGACAGCTTGAACCTCTTCCCTTTCAGTCATAAGGACTTGGCAAGTTAATAGTTATGTTGATTGTTTCTAGGATTAAGTACCGCAGTTCATTGGCTCTATCATGTAATGCTAGACTGAGCTGGGTCTTGTTACTGGACTTACACACGTGTGCCTGTGTTCATCTCGTTGTGAACAGGCAGGCTCTGGACTGGTGAGACATGTTAAAAGGAAGGTCCCTGATCAGAATTGCTCATATTCATGAGTTTCGTTAAGTGATCCAGACTAAGTAAAGGCATTGTTTCTGTTTGAAGACAATTAGAAAAAAACCTAAATTCTGCAGAGAAAAGTTGATTGTGGAGAGAAATAAATAGCATAGCAACCCTGAACTCTTTCTATGTGTTCAACACCTGATTATACATTTTTTTTCTTTCTGAGGTCTGGCAAACTCATATTAACATTAGTAGAAAGGGATTTCAGTGGCACTGGGCTCACAGCATCCTCCACTGAACGCTCTCGAATTACAAATAAAACATATGAAACCTCTTCAGTAAGCCTCGTGTCAGAGGAAAAGACAGAGACAGAATGTGCTCAAGGTTACAGAGATGTTCTCTGGCAAAACTGGGAAAAACTGCCAGAGCTGTGGTGTCCTGTCCCTGGTCTTCATCTGCCAGACTTGGCCATTCTGTCCCAAGAAGGCACCTGAGGTAAACCCAGCCCTGCCTTCAGGGAGAGCAGGGGAGACGGGACGGGAGGCAGCTGTCCTTTAGTTCCCCTTGGTCAATCTGGGCCCATATATTGCTCATGTCAGTAAACAATCTCCTTCTTAAGGGGTTTTTCACTGGACACAAGGACTCTTGGAGGATGACCTGGTGTTATTGTGCGGTAAAGGATGATAAGGAGAACTTGGAGATCTATTGCGATGGTCTTTGCAGCTCCCCCTGCAATGAGCTGCCTCCTTTTCCGTTGCATGCTAATTTATAAATAGACCAGATTCCGCTACTCAGAGAAAGCTTTTGTCTCTCCTTGTGCTCGATATATGTGATACTCTGCAGTGGAGAGCAGATGTTTGTACCAGATTCTGCTCCCATGGAAATGGGCAGTAGAAGACTCAGAGGCAAGGGGTGAAATAGCATCAGGGTTATCTCTTGTCCTCAGCTCAGAGCTCCTGTTACAGCCAGTCTGAAAGGCCAGAAGACGCCCTTGGATTTAGCAGCACAGTCTCGAGTGTATGCCTGTGTCTCTGCAGGAGATGGAGATCCTGTTGTTTGCAGACTCCAGTTACAGCTAATACTAAAAAAAAAAGCATCTATCCGCATAAACAGGAATTTTCCTCAATTGCAGGAGCTAGCAGAGGACACTACTTTGTCTCTGTCTCTGAAAGGGCTGAGTAATGTTTTGTTTGTTTGTTTTGTTCTTTTCGCTGCCTTCTTCCAGCTCCATGACTTTGGTGGCACCTTTGGCAGAAGAACAGTTGCCTTTGCTCCCATTTTATCCATATCCACCAGAGGATTTTGTTTTCCAGATTGTTTGCTGCTGCTGAAGCCATAGCAATAATGTTCCTGTATAGCTTTACTTAAGGGAGGGAAGAAACAAAACCACATGACAAATTGGTCCAATTTATCACAGCAACAGAAACCTGCAATTCAGCTCAATCGCCCCCACAGGCCAGCTTAGACAGCATCAATATTTAATTACCTGAGCGCCACTGCTTTCACAGGTTGGGCTCCACCTCTGCCTTTGCCTTGCTGCAGGTATCCCCCAGGAATGTCACCCCACCAGTGTGGAGAGGACCCCCAGAACTCCTCTGGGTGAGCAGGGTCTGTCTTTAGCCTAACAAGTCAAGCCTGCTTGCTACCCAAAGGGGCACAGTCCAGACCTGTTGGGTATGACTAAACTCCCTTTTTCCTGCCTGGCTGAACAACCCATGCCGTAGGTTAATGCCCAAGCCACATCTCCATGCTTTCTGGGCATGCCTGTGGTCTGTGGCAAACAGGAAAGCAGGAGCAGGACTGGACCATCACAGCTCATAGCCTCTCCTACAGTCTTTTTTTGGGTAATTGTTTAAACCAGACAGAACTGTTCACTTGTTAGCAAGCTGGAGGAGACTTCTGTTCAGCTGTCAATATCTGTTCCCATTATTAAGACAAGAGTATTTTATTCCAGAAGGGGCTGCAATGAAATAAAATGCCAGTAACTTGTCCAGCATGCGGTGCAGGAAGATTTGAAAAGAGAAGGAGTCAAACTACACCAAATCCCTCCTACTGTGAGCCAAGCAGGGCATCAGAGGAGGTTGGGAATCTCTTTTACTGGGCCCAGGCTCTGAACTGGCCACAGTAATTGGCATCCAAGAACATCTCCCAGCTCCATCCCAGAACATGGCCCCTTTCTGGCTTGCTCTGCCTTTCGGCAAAGCCCTTTTGTGACCATCTCCCTGCACCAAGGACCTGTTAGAATAAGGGTGATTAGGAATAAATGTAAGAGCAGAGGTTTCTGCATCAAAATAGTTTGGGCCAGAGGCTGCATGGCCAAGGGGATGATGATGTGCACAGAGGACTCAGGCATTTAGAAAGGAAAAGCTGGCTTGCTGCAGTTCATCCAGAGATGCTGGGCCATTTCCAGTGCCAGAGCTTGGCTGTTGAGGGATATCTTCCATCCCCTAGAGCACTTGGTGACTGCACCCTCTGCTCTTGTAGTTGTAGGGTACCTGTCTTGTTATGGGCATGGCTCAAAACTAACACAGCAGAACTGTGCAGCTCAACAGACACCTGCAAGTGCCCTAGAAAATACTTAATGGATTGTTCCATTAATTAACTGTCCAAGAAAGGAATTGTGAGCCAATTCACTGCATTCCAAATCACAGTTCTGTGAAAAAAGTTAACACAGAGCACAGCTCTTCCTCCTGGCAGCCATCCAGTTATTAATTTCCATGTATCAGCTGTATCTGAATGGGCTTGGTCTTCCGCCCACTGTTTCTATTTATTTGTTTTCCATTCATCTCCACTAAAATTAAAACTCAAAGCCTTCCAGAGAGAATGGAAAACAAACATGCTGAACCAAAACTGCTGCCCACATACAACCAGCAGAAACCCCTGCACTTTTTCCTCCTTTGCAGTGAGGCAAGATCTAATTTTTAAGACTCTGGCCTTTCACACCTAAAAAATAGCACAGGTAGCTATGGCATTAGCACAATCTCAAATTCTTGTTTCAGACACATCAGTAACTGAAAAGCCAAAGGTTATGAACTTACTTTTAAAGTGATACAAATTACAAAATATGTTCATTTAAAATTACAGTATTTAAATCCTATTTGCAACAGCACAATCAATAGGATCCAACTCTTGATGTACAGGAAGGGATTCTTATTAAGTAAAATGTGCTAAAATAAGGCTTTGGTCTTTTTCAGTCTTTTTCAAATGTTTTCCTTCCTTAAAAATACACAAGTGAGTGCATAGTGCTAGATATGAGTCTCGTTGAATATGAAATTCTTCTGCTTGTTACCTAAAAGGATTTCCTTCCTCCAATAAACAGAGTTTCCAGTTCTGTGTTTATAGCATCATCAGGAATTGCATCATCCTCCATAAACTCATCTCCAAGCTTCTTCCACCATGGCCAACGAGTGTATCTTAGCATAGTGTTGTGGGCTTGTCTTGCCTTGGTAGCTACAGGGATTGATCGACTCATAAAGGCACCAAAGTCTTTTTCTGTGGTCTCTGCTAAACCTGGAGCATCTGCAAGAACAGGAAGAAGAGTTTTCTGTATTTTGTTTGTGGTTTTATAAGTATTAAAAAAAAAAAAAAGAACACTACCCTCCCACTTCTCACCGTCCTAGGCCACTCCTTTCTTTGTGCTGGCATTGCAATTTTATGACTACCTGATAAATCATAAATCTGATTGGAGTGGCAATCCAAATAAAGGCTAATCTGACAAAAGAAATACATAATGGGGTAGAAAGAAGAAAGGGGAAACATGGACTGCTTCTTTCAGGTGCAGTGGTGGTATCCACCAAAATGACTTCTTGTAGAAGTATAATTTCAGAGGATCTCCTGGTCACTACTGTGGATCAGTGCTCCTGCTGCAGGGTGACATCAGCTTGGTGTTTCCACTGCTCTGGTGCAGCAGCCTTGTGGTTTCCCTGCTTGGGGGACCCAGTACAGTGTAAGTGTGTTGCTGATTTGCCTGCTCAGGGAATGATGAGCTACAGTGACACAGCACGTGACAGACTAATGGAATTCAGTAAGTTGCTGAATTCTGCCCAGCTTGGGTGCTCTCTGGTGGCTGCAGTTTGCTACTCTTGCTTTTTCATGCAGCCACTTGTCTGGAATTAAGATAGCACAGTGAATTCTGTTTCATTCAAAGCCAGGCCAGAGAAAATGAAAACATGGAAATTGCAGCTCAAAGATTTCCCTTGTCATCTAGAAGGGGTGAGAGTGTTTTAACCAGCAGCTTACTCACAACATGAGAAAACAAACCAAAGCAAAACAAATGTGGGTGAATAGGTTGTGTGAAACCCCCTTTTTAAGAAATTCTAATGCCTGTTACAGGGCTATTGCTTTTCTTGTGAACATATCAGACAGAGACTTCCAGCAGAAGAATAAGATGCTCCTTGAAAAACAGGTGTTTATCTTGAACCTACAGCAGCACTTGGATAATCTCTAACAAAGCCTGGATCTCAAGACAAGGCACATGGCAAAGAAAGAAAGATATTTCAGTTTTGAAATGAGGCTTTACCACTGCTCACTCTAATTTTCCCTCTAAATTGGTTTCATCCAAATGATAATCAAAGCCATGAGCAGAGCAGTCACATACTCATTAGCAGCTCCACATCGGTGTTGACCTGAGCCAGCAAAGCCTCTCTCCGCTGCGCCGCTCTCTGATCCAGCCTGTTCCTCAACAGGAACTGTGCCAGCTTTGCCTGAGCCTGCACATGCAATTCTTTACTCCTTTCTTCTGACATTTGGGAAGCCTGGAGGAAAATAAGTTTGTTACCATTAGGAGCTGGTTATTTTAAAACTTCTGGGGGTAGAATAATGCCTAAACAAGGAATGCAAATGCTGTTCCTAATTGTTAACTTTGTAATTTTGCTTCCTCTGCAACTCTCTTCAAAATTATCCATCATCATGTATATAAATTTTCCAATTACAGTTTGCTTTGACACTTTTTATTAGATTAATGGTTAAAATCCCCAGTATCCTAGTGCCTTGCTGCCAAACAAGCAGGGTTAATACATACATACCTCAAATGGATTATCTTGATCATAATTTATGAAGATGAATATATTTCATCCCTACAGTATTTTATGTTGCATCATTAATGCAAATTATGAAATTACTAAGAAACAGACCGGATGCAATTTGATGTAGTCATCCACCTTCTGCTGCAAAGCCAGTCTCTGCTCATCAGTCAGTCCCTTGGGTTCTTTCCAAGGAGAGAGAGGTCTCCTCCTCCTTCGTTTCTCCAAGAATTTACAAGCCTTTGTAAGGAACATATGAGAATATAACAATCACAGAGAGGAAATTTGCCTTCCTGTTTTGTTTATAAACAATCAGTGAAAGTGTTTCAGTACTGCATCTGTTAAAGCCTAAATGCAGCCATGATGTTGAAAAGACAACATACAAGGTCAGCATGAACACTAAATAGTAACAACACTCATAATAAGTTAGTGACTCATCTGTAGTATGGTGACATTCCAATCCTGGGTTTCAAAGAAGCAGCTTTTATATTTTAGTTGCAAGACTGTATTAGGCTTTGTAGCCTATACAAGCTTTAACCCTTTAAAGCAACTTGTGGCTCTAGACTATCACACCCGAGTAATTTTTTTAATAAATTATGGCTACATTAACAGTAAGAAAATAAACAGTTTTATGAGGCTTCACAACAATCTGCTCAGTCCTATCTACTGTTAGACCAAAGTATAAATACTTACTGCTCTTTGAATGATGACAGCTGCCTTATACTCCTTAAGAGACTGTTTCTGCTGATGAAAAATTCTTCTTGCTCTATACCCTCGCCAGAATCTCTGGATAGTTAATGCTGATTTCTCCTCCATTTCCTGCATGTATTTATTCAACTGACCTACAAAGGTAACAAAAATTCACAGTTAGAAGACTGTGGGTTATGTTCTCTTAACAATTTACATTGTTAATCCTCAAGCTAGAGAGCACCAAAAAAACTTGGGTGCTCTCAGTTAAAAGCCCCTCTTTCCCCAAGGTGTCCTGGCTGTGGGTCAGGTCTCGCAGATCATAGCTGCAATGGAGCTTTGTAACACAAGAAAACTCTCTCTCCCTTTCTCCTGAACCATTTTTAAGGCACCAGATCTTGATCAGTAGTTACTGAGCCCTGGGGGAATTAGCACATTCTCTTTCAGATAATTGGGTCAGGAGAAGAGACAGTAAGACTACAGTGCAAATAGACATGCAAGATGGGGAAACAGATTTGGGGAAATTGTTCCTAAGGACACCCAGACACTTTAATCTTCTGCTATAGTTTAATATAAATCATACTGGCATGGACAACTTCCAGTAAGGCCAGCTGTCGTTCATGGAAGAGTCTCATGGCCCTCTGTCTCTGAAGTTGCATTTGCAGTTTTAGAGCTTCATCTTCCTTCTGTTTTGTTAAATGCTGCAGCTCCTGTTCCCGTTTAGCTCTGCAATACACAAGTACATTAACAATTACCTAAAGTTGTACATTTCTTTAAAGTACATCTCCTTTTCTTTGTGTTAAGTGGTGCAGCACTGAGAAAGAAAATCCACAAAACAATCTGCTATGCCAGCTGTTGGCTGCAGAATGACACCAAGCAATGAGAAGTCTTCTGCAAACTAACACATTACCACACTAACTATAGCCACGAAAAACTCTGAACCACTCTACAAAACCAGAGTGTAAATCTTTACTAAGGATAAAGTTCTAAGGGCTCTGAAGGGAATGATGCTTCATGTGGGACATTCACAGCCAGAATGAACTGGAACAACAATTTTGATTCCATCATCTGCTGAAGAGGTAAAGCAGCATTAGCCATCTGCTCCAGTACCCACCTTTTCTAGTTCATCCATCAGCATGCACGGCACATGCTTCCCACAATACAAACAATTATTTTTGTACTGACTGCGAAAGGAGATCAGGATATTGGCTCCCAAGCCTCACTTCTTAATTTTGGAGGGATTTTTTTTCTCCAGAAATACAGACTGACACATTTAGTCCATCAACTTTGTTAGAGAACACTAGAATTTTAAATATATAATAAATATAATATAATAAATATAATAAAGAATTTTCTTGCAAATTCTTCCTGATCTTTTCTAGATTTGATGTTAGGGTGTTGCCCTGCTGTGCGCTGGAAAACCTGCAGCACAAGTTTCACAGATGAGACAGTTGAAAACTCTGTAACTGGCCCTGGAGTGTTGAAGCTACTAACAACATGTACATCAATGAAATACACAGCAACACATCAATATAGAGACTAACATAAAATACCTAATATACTGATGTATTGATACTAATAATTACTGAGACCACTAGGCCATGGTCTCAGTGAATTATGAGGAGGTGTGAGCTAAAGCTCCCCCTCCCTTCACCTCTCCTTCTCATCCCAATGGACCCAACCTAGCAGCTTAAAACCTGAGAATGTATAACTTTACCCCACAACAAGGTAACAATGGGATTTCTCTGCTCCTACTGCAGCAAAATCACTTCCCCACTCAGGACCTGAGTACCCTCACTGGGTCCACAGCCCAGGGTTCTGCTCTCCTCTAGCCCTTTTCTGGGGACAATGAAAGAAGTGCTTTAAGCACTCGGGAAGAAAACCAACCAATGGACAGAGCAGAAGTATAAGGCATGCCAGAGGAGGAAAATGTCCACAGACTAGACCTAATGTTCAGGTAATTTTGCTATTGCTGCATGGCACATACCTTTAGACTCACAGTACTAATGAGCTATCTGTGTTTCCCATCACTAGTATAAATTGAGCTATAATTTTCCCACCAACCATACCTTCTCTTTAGTCTCTAAAACTGGGAGAAATTGGGACGGAAACTGTTGTGTGAAAGAGATGCTCTGGATTTAAAGATCTGACCTCAACAGATCTCCATCACAATCTGACAGACCATAATCCTTTTACAACTGTAATGCAGACTTGAGGTGTGCCCACACACCGACCTACTGAGACAGATCATGATACATGTGATTATATCAGAATGGTTTCAAGGAAACTAAAGGTTTTCAGCCCACACATTTCTATAAATTAGAGCTGTAAATTTTTACATTTTTAATTTAGGTAATTAATATTTTAGTCCAAATATTATATTTTTAAGACAAATGAAGTCATAGAATCAAACAGGACAATTGTTCACATTTTCTTGATAAAACTTTTAATATTTTGCCCATCAATTTTTATCAGCTTCACTAGGTTGAAAACTACAAAAATGTTTCATGAACTTCTCAGATCTGTGAACACATCTGTGAAACCAAGAGTGTCTGTCAGGTATTTAAATGATTCTTTAATACTGATTCTTTCCTATGTAGTCTGCAAAACACATTTGTCCTCTGTTTCTCCCAATGATAAGATATATTTGCTTGCACAAGACCACACTGTGATAGGGAACTGCCTCTGAACTAAAGTAAAACATACACAGAGTAAGATCCAAGCTTCCTTCTGCAGTTCATGGCACAAAGAAGCCTCCCTCTGGTCATCTCTTTAGAAATGTAAAATGGTTTCATTTTTGATGTATTATTAATAAAAAATATTGCCATTTAAAATGTCCTACAATTAGCTATGTAATAGTGAACTAGCTTCAAGGAGAGACCACAGGCTTTAACATTCACTGAGGAGATATTTCTGAAACCACAGTTTCAAAAGTTTATAACTTGAAGAGTTTAAGATCTTCCTCTGCAGCTGCAGGTGAGCAAAGTTTGGAGTTTCAATCTTGCCACTATTTAACCACACTTGTTCTAAAATAAATCTGTGAACATAACCAGGACCTGACTGCTAAAAATTAAAAAGTACTCTTAAAGACTCTTCTAAAGTCATGTTTACAGGATTCCCAACACTATTTTTCAGTGTAATGTTTTGAGGTAGACAGAAGAAAACCAACACTGGCACTGTACAGTTACTGTATTTGCTCAGTACACTGGGACTGAGTGAGCCATGCACACACACAGCTGTAAGGACATTAATAAGTTTCCATTCCTCTCAATATTAAACAAACACCTTCCAAAAGTCAATTTAAATTACTTGAGGGCTACTTAAAAGGCACACACTAATGCTTACAATATTGAAAATATGACACAAGGGAGTCAAGCAGCTTGGTGATGGCTGATAGTCTCACCATCCTTTCCCTGCTGCTTTTCCATGTTACACCTTAGCCCATCATCCAAAATTTCTGGGCTATAAGTTTAGCTTGCAGGCTTGCAATATTGGCTTCAAGTGCATGGTGGAGTAAAAGGGAGTAACAAGGATGTCTGACTCCATCACAAAAGTGCAGTGACCAGTGACCCTCAACAGATACACTGCTTACCCCTGCAAATCTTTCAGAATTTAAAAACTACACCTTAGATAGTCCAATATCCTCTTAAGGCTAGTCTAGACAATAAAGCATAGTTGTTTGCTTTGTATTACTTTGGTCACAATGCAATGTGATTTGACAGTGATTTATAAGATCTACTTTTGACACAGTAATGATCAATGTGCAAAAAAAGTTTGAAAAAACTTGCTGTGGAGTCTACGGTTGATTTTAATCCCTTAACCCATGTTAAATTCAAACTAAACTTCTCAAAACAGTTAGCCTAACACATGCTAACATTACTGCTGCAGTGTTATTCAAGTGAGACAAGCATTATTTACATAGCTTCCTTCTTCTCTGCTGCTCCAAGGCAGAGGATACTATTTCTAGGTCACTGAAGTAACTCTACTTCTGAGAGCCAAAGATTTAAAAATTAATGAAGAACACGGTCTTGCAAGCACTACACTGGCACTATGGGCCAAGCACTATGGGCCTTGGTTTCTGCAGCACTCTGGCATGTGCAAGCTCCACCCTAGCGCCAATGTAATTTACAGAGCAACTTTGTGTCAAGTTAACTGTTAACCAGTTATCTGTCCTATCACCAGCACATCATCTTCTAGTGCTGTTTAGTGCAATGGGAGGGATAGAGACCGTCCAAACAGAGACAATCAGGGCCATGGAATGTGGGATGTATAAGGACAGGCAAGGTGTGTTTAGCCTAAAGGAAGGCAAACCTGTCTCTCACTACCTAAAGAAGTGTTAGAAAGCAGACACAGCCACACTCATGGGGGTGCTCAGAAAAAGGACAAGAGGTAGTGATAAAGAGTGCAACAAGGAAATTCCCACTGCCTGTAATGGAAGAATTCTTCACAAGGCAAATCATCCAGCACAAGGAAAGGGAACAAGTGAGATGGTAGGATCTGCATCCTTGGAGACCTCTAAAACTGGATGTGGCCCTGAGCACCCAGATCCCATTTTGAGGCAGGGCCTACTTCAAACAGGACACTGAATTAGATGATCTGAATTCTTCCACTTCCTTTGTGACTTGAGAAAACCCAGCCCAACTCAAACCTTCGTACTAGATCCTGTTCTTTACTGTTTTTCACAAAGTCATACTGTTTACCTGAAGCTTCTCTGTAAAGTCACCACTGCTTGGGGCAGCTTTTTTAGCCTTTTCCTTGTCTGAAATCCCCACCACGCTGCCTGGATTACACAAGCTGCTTCATGCCGCTTCTGAAATTAATAAAACAGTTGGTAGAATATTGTCTATGCATATAAAAACACTATTACTGCTCGCATAATTGGACAATCTCAACATTTGGCCAAACCCCATCAGTTTCCAAATGCATCAAATGGGAGAATTTAAGGTTTTATGAGACAGTTCTTATCATGAACTCCATACTTGCCCCAAAAGCAGTGAATCTGACCACCGGTATTGATGCTGTCTGTGATAGACAAACGAATCTACAGCACAAATATATATATATATATAAAATCAAAATGAGAAATTTGTACTTAAAACACCTGAAGCACTTGGTATTTCAAATGGTGATTCAATCAAAATACCTACACTAGAGAGGACAGAAAGACAACTTTGAAGAAAGAGCAGCAGGAAAAAATGTTAGATTTGCAGGATGATCAGAAGTCACTGAAATGCAAACATGAAAAAATCTATTCTATTCTTAAATGGATTTTTCATAAAAAACCACAAACAAACTGCATCAAAAAACACCCTGCTCTGTTGAAGATGAAACCAGGTCTCTGCAAACATAACTGATTTTCATTGAAGTATTGTCTCTGAGAAACCTGCATGCAATTTTTTTTAAGATGCTCCTGAAACACACATTGTCTCTTTCACTGGGAACACAGTCCAGGTGGTGTTCTTACTGCACATTTTCTGTATATGACTTAGTTCTATGTAAATGCTGCCTAGAATTCAGAGATCTAAATTTGTAACACCGATGTGAGAAAAGCAGATTCAGTTATTTTAATCTGATAATTAGCAAAAAAATTAATTATTTCCCCCCATGGTTATATTGAAACCTATGGTGAATCTGCACAGAAAGCCAATCTCTTGAGTCATAGTCCCATAATTTTAATGGCTGAGCAATTTCTTGATGTTTTAAAAAACTACAATAAAATAATTTCAAAAATGCAATTAAAAATTAATTAACATAGTGAAATAATAACACAGGTTTGAAAAGTTTCTACAAAGTGATATAGTAAATCTATTCTAAACATACACAAATGACATGTAAATAGGATTTCACATCTAAATAGGATTTCACATCTGAAAGTCACATTAAACTTAATCACCTGCATTTCTCCTTTTCCACTGGATTGTTCCAAATACATCAGGTCCAAGAGTTGATTGACCTCCCTGTCAAATCCTTTGCCAGTCCACTGTTTACTTAAAAGCCCTTTTAATCCTAAGAGAAAGAGAAGATGTTAATTCAGTATCGTGAATTTATCCTTTCAGGCTCTCAAAGTAACAAACTGTGAACCAACAAATTAAATCTGATTCTATGTGCAAAGAAGTGTGAGAGCTGAAGACCATCAGCCATCTTTGAGTGTCAATGCATAATCTTATCAAAGAATGTCTGGTGCTCCAACTATCACAAAGAAGTATTATCCAGTGATTTTCTGTGTCCGAGTCAGTATTGTGTTTATATCACTGACAGTCAAATTACCAATCTACTTTCAGTGCCTTATCAGTAAGTCTTACTAAGGTGCTAAAAAGAATTCAAAGCACCACATAAGTGCTGGGTGTTGTTAACACTCTTTTCATATTTTTCGTAATAAAATTTATTTCTTTCCAACTGGAATTGTTTGATGTCTGCACAGCATCATTTAACTGTGAGTGCATGTGCATCCAATCCACGAGACAAAAGAGCTTTTTGGGCTTGCAGTAGCTAAAAAGCACCCTTGTGCTCCCTCCACAACACACACACACTCCCTATGCAAGTAGACAGTAACATGTGGTAAAATGTTTGTATCAGACAAATCCCAGAGCCTAAGGGCTGGAGGGAAGAGGAGGGAGGGCAGGAAGTATGTGCATGTTTGCCTCCTGAAGAACTGCAGATTCAAGTAACTTTCCCATCTTCAAATTATTGCCCATAAACGTATTCATACACTGGGCAACTCCAACACAACACTCACATGTACTTACAGGATCTGGAGCACACAGAAATGGCACCTCTGTGGGACCATGTGCACCATTTTAGAAAAACAATAACAGGTAAACACTTCAGGAGAGACAGGCAGGACTCCAAATGGGTGCCCCTGAGCCCTGCAAAAGCAGGGAGCCAGGCTACACAAGAGAGCTCCCTCACCCAAGTGCTGTGGGTCTCACACAACCACTTGCCAGTCTCTGTGCAGACTACACAGCCATATGCTCCTTCTGGCTACTGGCAGGGAGTACCTCCAGTGTGCCTCACAGATGTGTCAACCCATGCAGGACAAAAGGCCAGGCCCTCCAGGGAACCTGGCACAGGGGCTGTGCTGGTCCTGGAGGTGCCCTCACCTCCAGCAGGCTGCCTTCACTGGCAAAGCTCACACCAAAGCACCTCACACTGCCACTGTGAAGCCAAGGGACTTCAGTGAGATGGCCAGATGGTGGAAATGCTGTAATGCTTTCTCTGTTGCTTTTATTCCTCAAAGTCTCTAAAGGATTCCAAAGCCCAAATTAAAACTAACAGAAGGATTCTAACTTAAAAAAAACCAAAAAAGGTAGAGAAAAAAAGCAATTTTTTTTTTCATTTCTTAGTGGAAAGAGGAAATGTATACAGTTCTAAATGACTGTGGCATACTGTGATTCTAGAGCAAAATAAAGCATCCTTTGATGGAGATGTACACAACTTCAAACAAGCCAGCATTCTACAGCTGGGATGATCAGACCATCAAGGCAGCTTCCCAAGAATCCACAATGTGATAGCAGCCTTAGGCACACTATACTTAATTCCACAATACAAGGAATCCCTCCTCTCAATTCTGTAGACAAAAGGGTGGCAAAGCTGTTCATCTGGTCCAGAAATTTATCTAGCTGTTACTCTATAATAAGTAGTCAGCACAAGTGAAAAAAATGGAAATTGGACGTTTTGCCTTGCATTTCTTCTTTTTACTGTCTTTGTCCTCTAAGGACTGAGGCTGCTCACAAGTAGTTTTGACCCACAATAACATCCAGAACATAAAAAGACATGGCAGATATTATGCCTGTTCCTTAGTCCCCATGGGCATCATAGAGTACAAAGGAGTTTCCTGGAGCTTCCTGCTATGCTAGAGACAGCAACATTAAATGGGACACCTCATTAAGGAATGAATAACATAGAACAAATTATACACAAACTCAGCCTTATCATATGAAGGCATCGAGACAAAACGATAAATTAATCTCGTGAATTCTTGGAAAGAGCTCATTCCAATTACTTGGATATCAAAAGACAGCCAGCTCCTGGATAGCTAAACAGCCCCCATCAGATGAGGAGACTTGCAACAGCCAGGGTCAGCAGGTCACTAAGTAAAACTTTCATGCTCTGGATTAGTGAGCCTTAGCACTGTGGCAGATGTGACACAGGGCTCTCTGACTGTGGCAGTACAGGCACCCTGCCAGTGGATCCCTCAATAACCAACCTGCACAGGGAAACAGAGAAGCAAAAGCCCATCAGGCTGGAAATCACAATCAACAACTTTAAAAGACCGGTTGCCACATGCAGAGTGCTCAGTACACAGAAGAAAATAAATCTAGGGAACAGAAAGAGGTGCAGTACCTGCAACTGCAATGAAAATGAATAGAAGGGGAAAAAACCCACAAAGCAACGTGGCATTGCAGTTTCCACCTGTACTGGAGGGTTATTGAACCACAGGGAAACCCCTGTCTTTTTATTTCCACAGGGAATGCAAGAGGAGGCTCAGTGATTGGTCCCATGCATGTTTACAAACCTTTGTAGCGAGCTGTGAGTAACTGCACAAGCTGTTTGCAAGATTTTGCCACTAATAACAGCAGTTTTGTGGCAGCACTTCCAACAGCAGGATTGGTGGTAGAGGACAGCTTATAAACAAGTTCATCCAAGACAGAGTGAAGGGTCTCTTCTTCAACTTGAAGCAAGACAGAACTTAAAAAAGAATAAAGAAAAAAAAGGGGGAATGGGACAGAAGTGTTAATTGAAAAACATGAGCTTTTAAACAGTGACTTATTTAGCTATGTCAGGCTATATACAGCAAGCCAAGATGCCCAGCTAGCTGGACCAGGAATATGATCCAAACAGTACTACTGTTTCAATCAATCCATTACCACTCCCTCAATTTAAGAAGATTAAAATTCCAGCTTTTTAATGTTTTTAATTTCTACTACAAAGACTAGGGGGGAAAAAACCCCCAAACAGTAAAACACAACAATGCTTGCAAATGAAAAGATTTTATTTTACCAAGCAGTAATGAGCTACCTTTTATATTTATTATTAAGAAAAATAATAATACAAAAACAACCAACCTATCGATCCTCAAAATATTGTGTAATACAGACATCATGACAATTGCTGTTTCAACATTATCTGTTATTAACAACTGCAGGAAGCGATCATTTTGTAGTACTGCAAAGAAAACAAAAAACAAGCAAACAAGAAATCATGAAATCAGAACCAGACTTGAAAATACGATAAATCAAATAAACTTCATCATAAGTCATAGCAAGTAAACCCAGACACTGTTTCTGGAACAAACTCCCTCATTTATAATTCTTACACTGAAACTTACTGAGATAACTAAACTACTTCAACCTCCAAAAAACATGGTGAATCCTGTTTTTTCTGCCTTTGGACATCCCTCAGGCATTGATGTTGCAAGGGAATGAAGGCTTTAAACCTCTTTATGTTACAACAGTGCCCTTTTCTTACAACAACAGTGAAATTAACACTGGGGAAACAAAATCTGAAAAAGTTAAGGACCTCAAACTTGACAGTTTGTTACCCCAGATTATTTAATGCAAGTACACTGATGTCATTAAAGCACCATCTTTTTATCCCAGTGTATCACTGGCTATGTATTCAGTAATTTTTCTGACCATTTGTGTTTTTATATATATCTTATGATCCTTTTGGTTTTTGTCCAATACTAGAAACAAAACCAAATTCTGCTTTTCTGAATCAGTGCGATTAACATCAGTTTAAATGAAAGCTTATTTTGGCCAGAAATATATCGTGAAGTTTGTTAGATATTTGTACAATTTCTTGTCGTGTAAAAAACTTCAGAAATCTGTCTCCAAATCTATCTACTTACAGGGCTAACAATGTACTCTGGTCAAATTTCTACATATTTTAATCACATACAGGAAAATATCAATTGTCTCTTATTGGAAAGAAAAACCCCAACAACCTGATTTTTAAAAGGTATAGACTTACAAAGATAAATTACAGGATGACACTTTTAAATGTTTGTCTCTGAAAGACTAGAAGGGGAACTCTTGAGTATTTCCCTTTAGTGGATATTTACCATTTCAGATATTGCTGTTGAGCTGACTACTTAAAAAGACTGATTTAACATCTACTCAAGTTTAGAAGACTAGGTGGAGATTAGCTTAAGAATGAATTTTGAAACTCCTAGTTGCCATAAATAAATGTTCAGGTGTTCTGTGGGTTGACATTTCCCTTACCATGTGCTGCTAGTTGGATATGCCCACCGAACAGCCAGCAGATGGCATCAGTTACTATTTGGAACCAGTGTAAAAAGTCTTGTTTTTCTTTATCCTAAACAAGAGAGAAGTAGGTAAAAACATGTGTATGTATCTTCATTAAGGACCTCATCTTGATGTCTTGGGAAGGTTTGTATGCCTCAGGAATTTGGAGACCAAACTCCACCAAATTTCCAAATGAAGTTGGTGAAACTGTAGGAACTAGTAAAAAAAAACCACCCCCACCTGTGAGACCTTTGGGGTCAGAGATCAATCAAGAAGATCTGAAGATACTAAAAAAATAAAAATATGCATTTGGGAAAAACAATCACAACAACAGGAGAGAAATCTTGTTTATGCCTCAAAAATATTTGATAGCATTGGAGAGATAAGACAAATGATGGCTCAGCAAATATGCATCACAGATTTAATGCACTAAGTGGGAAATATATTACTTTAAAGAAGAGGGGGAAAATTAAAAAAGGTATTGTGGCCAAGGACACAGTGAAAATGGAAAAGGTTCCTGATAGCTGGTATGGTGAAGCTTCAGAAGCACCTTCTAGCTGGAGGTGTGGGAGCAAACACCAAACCTCTACAAAGCTGAAATTTGATCTGTTTGCCAAACAGACTACATCATGTGCTTGCCTGTGATAGCACTGGACTGGAAAAAAAACATAGAATCAATCATAGAATGGTAGGAAAGGACCTAAAGTCCATCTTGTTCCAGTCCCACTGCCATGGACTGGGACACTTAACAGTAGACCAGATTTCTCAGAGCTTCATGGAACCTGGCCTCAAATGCTTCCACAAATGGAGCAGCCACAGCTTCTCTAGGCAGCCTGTCCCAGTATTTTGCCACCCTGACAGCAGAGAATTTCCTCCCTAATTTAAACCTCCCTGCTTCAGTGTCACTCCTTATTCTGTCACTACATGCCCTTGTAAAAAGCTCCTCTTCATCTTTCTTGTAGCCCCTTTAGGTACTGGGAGGTGATACAGGTTCTCCTCAGAGACTTCTCCACGCTAAGCAACCCCATCTCTCTCAGCCTTTCTTCACTGCAGAGGTGCTCCAGTGCTCCCCTATGACCAGCAGGAATTCAGGTTTTAACACCTGAATGCACATACAGATGCACATTCCAGTCTGTATTCCAAGTGTGAGCCATAGACTACTGGAAATCTGGAATCTTAGTGTGTGGAACAGCAAAAGGGTTTTTGACAGTACTTCACTGCTTACAAATGTTGCTACAAAGCACATGGTCATACATCCCACATTAATTCAGCCTCCACAAATGAAACCCTGGGAAGCCTAGTCCTAGATCCCAGCTGGAGCCACGGCTCTCAGTCAAGCTTTAACTTTGTATTTGGTCCAGACTGACGAGGAGAAATACAATAACAATACAAAATAACAATAATATGTTAAGCTGTAATATTATCTGTTCTGTGTTTTGGCAACATGTCTTTTTCTGAAAACCGTTTCACTACTTCACTTGACTTCGAAAACTTGTACACAAAGCAAAAGAGAGTAGCAAAATCTCTACTGGTAGAGTGGGATTTCCAAAATTCCACTGAGCAAGCATCAAGTCTGGGTGCCCAGTCACCTCTGAGACCATGAAGTTTAAAAGCCAAAGTACTAATTATAATGTAGACTGCATTTGCATTCAAAAGAAATCTTTGCCCACAAGCGTGACTCAAGTAGTATGTAGGCTGAGACATAATAAGAAAGTATGGGAGAAATTACATATTGTGGATAAGAGTCTTCTGGGATGTCATTTAGGAAGCTTCCTTGTCAAGCACAAAATGCACTTTTCAAGTACTCCACTAACAGAAACTATGTCATTGCACTGATGCTTTCTGAGAATTGATTGTCTGTGGTGTCTATCACAATACTTTGTAGGAAAACTTTGGCTAAGTGCTAGAAGCCAGTGAGCCAAGAAATGAGATAGTATGGAGAAGTGGGGTTATTAAAAGAAACTGTCAGAATCCATGAAGATGGAAATTTAAATTACTTGTGGGTTTTTGTTTGTTGGGGGTATTTTTCCTTCTGATTCTAGAACTCAGAATACTCCAGAAGCATGAGGGAACCTCGCTGAGCAAAACCCTTCTTCATTGCAAAAAAGGAGGAAAATGTGAGAAAGTGTTTAGATCTATAAATTCATGAAGTCTGCCTTTGGCATTCTCCATTTGCAAGTTCAGAAATAGTGAGCATTCTTGGAATTTTTTTGCCAATTATGCAGCAGAAATTGAATGACAAAACAAACTTCAACAAATCTGATTTAAAATCTTAGGGCTCCCTAAATCGTTTTTTGTATAGCTGAATAAAATGAGTGAGAACTAAGTCATTATGAAGGCTGAACTAATGATATGCAAAGTTAAGACACTACTGTGACTGGGATGCTGTCTTTTGTAGGGCTTTGTGTAGTGGCTTTGCCCAAGTCATGGAGCAAATGCTGCACAATTACAGATGTCAGCTTCAGAGCTTGAAGGCATAAGAAAAACCACTGCAATTTCTAGAAAATAAATTTTCCTAATACCATATCCCTAGAATAATATCCTACTTATCCAATATGCAGAAAGTTTGCAGGCGTTCTCTGCTCTTTTAGCCATGAAACGTAAATACCTTGATTGCTCGGATAAATCGTGCTTGCAAGCGTTTCCCCAAAACCAGCAGGCTGTCTATAACTGAAGGAAGAAACTTCCTGTAAAATTCCTCAGGATCTTCTTTCACCTCTAGCCCTACACAACAATGACTGACACGGAGCAAAACAAAACAAAACAAAAAAAGAAAGAAAAAAGGGAAAAAAGTCAACCTGAATAGTCAAAGGCCTGTTTGAACAACTTTGAATGAATGTCACGTCATCAGAGAAATGCTTCAATGGCATGGAACAATTCCCCCTGAACAACAGCTCACTGCTGTGACTGGCTCCAAGGTGGCTGCCTCCAAGGAAGAGCAACCACTCGCAGGTTGGAGACCATATTACCACTTATTATGGCATTTCTCAGTTAAAAACATATCCAACACACTTTCTCCTTTAGCTTCATAGAATCTGTTCAAGCTCGTTCTATATTCTAGGGAAGGGCTCTGATGGTCATAAAGAAGAAAAAAAAAGGCAAAATAGAAAGGTAGAAAAAAAAACTGATAAAGGAAGCCCGATGATGTGCACAGTTGTCAGTAAAAATAATTTGTCAGTAAAAATATGTATAAAAAATATACCACAAAACCTTCAGCGAGCCTGGCTACAACTTTTCTCAAACTGAGGAAGGCATGTGGGCTAGAAATCAGTTCCTCAGATCTCAGCTCTCTTATTTTACTCACCACAATACGTCAGTTGTTTCTAGAAGACTTTTTACAAGAAACTGCATGTTTTACAACTGATAAGTTGTTTCAATTCTGCACTTGGTACTGATACCAGTGCAACAAAAGAGTCTTCCTGACTTTTTATGAATTTTGCTTTCTGATATCTTATCTAGGCTATATTAACATTTTGGGAATGCACACACATAAAGCTGTCTACCAAAGCCCTTGGAAAACAAATTCTAGGCATGAAGCTGAGAATCATCTGGCTACAAAAGGACATTTTTAGAGCTAAAATAAATTTCAGTATTCTCTGCAACTGAAACAGCTTTTAGGGGATGATTTAAGCATCACACTACTCTGGTGATAACTCTTGCATCCCTTACTGAAATTCCTTGCATTAAAAATTCATACTGCAGATATGGCATAAATAAGAGATGGTCACATAATTACTTCATGCCTTAGAATTTTACTCCTTAGTTAAGCCAAACCTAAACCTGAGGAAAATTTAAAATGTATTATTTTTCCTGACATTTAAAATTGAGATTGGATCGCTGGGGGTTTGAGTTTAAAGTTTTCTTATTTACAATGCCATTCTCACAATATTCCTACATCAGGTTATCTAGTCTGTATGAACTGTGTTATCTATTATATTTAAAAATGTAAGTAGATATTTCAAATTGGTATATCAAATAAATATTTAAGTACAGTCAGGCCAAGCAGGGAGTCAATCAGGTTGGAGATCTTTGCAAGATGAAATCTAAGCAAACAAAATAACAATTTTTAAATAGCTACAATTCAAAATTATATAATCACTGGATAAAAACTGCTGCACTAATGAGTACTGTCCACAAAAAAAAGGTAAAGCCAACACAAACCCTGTTCCCACCATATAGCTCCCCCAGCTCAATAAAACACAATGCAAATGAATTAAACAGGACCAATTAGGCTATGCCTGACCCCTCTGCTCTTGACTGCTTCCCTGCACTTTAACCCTGGCCTTTCCTGAACAACAAGCCTTGTTCTGGATGGGAGCCAATGTATTACAGCTTGAAAAGAGAAAGAGCAAGATGAAAGGACAGAAAGAAAACTGGAAGCTCTCTTCTTAGCTTTTTTTTTTTTTTACCTTAGTATCTCTGCTAGCTGGGCAGCAGTAGCCCAGGCTCCATGCAGCTGAGAGTGGTCTTGCTTAAGGACCAGCAGGCAGTACTGAGTAAGACCATAATCGTATATATCTTGCTTAATTTTATTTGATTCTTCACATCCTAAGGAAGGACTGCTTAAAATTCCTGTGGGAAGAAAGTGGGAGAGAGACAAAAAGAAACATAAGATTCCGATATGCAGGGGTTTTTTTCCTTTTTCTAAAATGTAAGAAGAGTATATGTACACAGAACCAGGATCCAGGATTAAAGTAATTGTAAAAGTGCTAACAACACCATTAAATATTTTGTCAGCAATTTCTGCTGCTACAGTTACAACTCATTTGAAAAATTATATGACAATTGGGAAGGGGTAGCTAAACTTAGGTTTCCATTTTCTCTCTACATATTTAGTAGCATAACATAGATTATCTGGGATATGAACCATTTGTATGAATTTCCTAGGCTAGATAAAACCACAACCACTGGGAAACATATAGCTTCCTTATAATTACATCCCAATTTAGAACAGGACCTGACTTGTTTCAACCATTCCTATGAGCAGTGGCTGTATAGCAGAAGGAAAGACAGGGAAGTCACACAGGAGATCACACATATGATCTTGTTTCTGTGTTAAGATTTAAAAACTGAATATAGACAACCACCCTCGCTCTCTGCCCAAAGAGCACTGGGAGAAATGATTTGACCAAGTGTAAGATCCTTGCCTGTATCAGCAGGGAAAGGGCCCACATTATCAGCATGACAGCTGAAAAGCAGAAAAAAATTCTGTCCATTTGCTCCTCAGCTCCTCCTCTTTATTTTTGCCAAGTCAGACGCCACTCTCAGGAAAAGCTGCCGTATCAACCTTCCTTACAGAGTTTCAGAAAAACTTTCTGTATTTAAGGAGGTTGACGGAAGAATGACTGGCCATAGTTCACCAGCTCATAATTTTATTTTACGAACGGCACTAATTACCCTTTAACTTCAGCAGCAGCAGGGGGATGTCCTGTTCTCTGCTCTCAGTGATCTGAGCAGCCAAGGCCAGGACCTGGGGGTCCGTGGCTGCCATAGCGAACAGCCAGGAGCGCACACCACCATCGATTCCACCGTCTTTCCTTTTTATGTTAAGGCGCGGGGTCCTCAGGCCACTACTTCATCCCAGCTCCTGCAGCACAGCTGGAAGCCTCGGGCTGCAGGACTCCCCCTGAGAAAGGAAACAAACATGGAGGAAGCCCCACTTGCGCTCCCTCCCGAGGCCGCGGGCCGCCAGACCGGCTCTGCCGGCAGGGCGCACCTCCGGCCGGGCAGCCTAAGCGCGGCCCCACGGGGCGGGCAGCAGGAGCGGCCTCACCTCACCCAGGGCCGGGGAAAGGGCAGAGGGAGCGGTGCCCTCTCCCAGCGGCGCCACTGTCCCCGGGAGCGGCGGCGCCGGTACCGCGCAGCCCCCAGGCCGCGGGGCCCCTCGGGGCGCTCTGAGGGGACCCGCACGCACCCACGGCCCCTCTCACCGCCACGCGGGGGCTCCCCCACTGCGGGGGGAGGGAGGGGGAATTGGAACTTCGAGCCCGCCGTCTCCAACGCGACGGCTCCCCCACGCCCCCCTCCCCTCACAGCTGTGTGGTCGCGGCCTCTCTCCGCCAACCAGCGCTCTCCCCTGCGGGAGGAGGGTGTATTTGCATATCCGCGTGCGGACTAGTGCCTCCGCCACCCCATTGGTGGAAATCTACATGGGGACGCGCCCGCTGACCAATCCGACCCGGGGCAGGCGGGGCTCTGCCCCTCCCGGCCTATCGGAGCCCGCGTGGGCGGGTCCCGCCGGCCCGGGCGGCGTGAGGGATGCTCGGTGCGGGCGGCGGCGGCGGCCCCAGGGCCCGCCATGGTGTGAGGCGCTGCCGCGATGAACGGAGCGGTCCCGTCGCTCTACGACCCCAAGGCGCGGGTGCTAAAGCTGGGGGAGAGCTTCGAGAAGCAGCCGCGCTGCGCCTTCCACACCGTCCGCTGTGAGTGCTGGGGTTGGGGCAGCTCTCGGGGGTTGCGGGGGTCGGGGAGGGGTTCGGCGGCCCCCGGTGCCCGCAGTCCCCTGGAGGGCGGGGGTGGCTGCGGCCGCTCTCGGCGGCTGCCTCTGTCCCGGGATTCTGGCGCTGAGTGCCGTGGGGTGCTGGTCCGGGATTTCGGGAGCCGTGCAGGTTTCAGTCGGTGCTGGGAGCACGTACGGCCATTGTATCCTAGAGCTGCCCCTCGCTGTCCGCTGGGCACTAACTTCCCTTTCCATGCCTTTTCCATAGCGTCTCCCTGCGGTTCTGCTGGAAACCGAGCTAAGCTGAACCTGTGGCTCTGTCTTCTTTGCTTGCGCTCAGTTTTTAGAAGTTCCGTGTAATTCAGCAACCAAAGGTTAAAGGCAGGCGGTGTTAATCACGGAGCCAGTACGCCCTCCCTGAGTACATAATTACTATCTAGAGAGGTGTGTGCTCAAAGATTCTGAGGGTAGCTAGGAAACAAATGCTCCCAGGATTATAGTCCTTGGTAATTTAGGACTGCAGCTTCTGGTTTTGTTGTCTGGTTATTTATAGAATGAAATCCCCAAGATTCAGAGAACGTATGTTCTCTGGAGAGTGTCCGGTGTGCAGGATGGGTAATGTGCTCTCTGTGAGCAAAGGGAATGGCACTTAGATTGTCTCCAACTGTAGAAGTGGAGGAGAGGGGGGAAAAAAGCTATAAATGGATTTAAACAAATGCTGCAGTTTGATATTTACCCTAATTTTAAAGAGGACTAACCCTGTCTGGTACCTCCTACCCTTAGAGTTTTATGCTGACTCTTCTAATGTGATGATTTATTCTGAAATCTGTTTTGAAATCTCTCTTCCTTTCCAACAAATGAGACATAGAAACTGGCACGTTCATCAGTTCTATCAAATGCACAAGCAGAAGAAATATCCTCCAACACCTTTTTTAAACAGTTGAGCAAAAGGGACAACAGCTGTTAGTTAGAAGTTAAGATTGGCAGTATCAATATCTTCATTTTCTCGATTGTTAACAGCTCAGTGGCCATATAAAAAAGCAAATATTCTCTGATTTGATGAGAAACTTTGGAACTGTTGTATGCTTGTTCCTGCAGGACGGCGTTTAGGGGTTTGCCCAAACAAGGTTAGCAGGGGCTGTCACCGGTGTCTGAGCTGCGAGCCTCCTCCTGCGCGGCCCTGCCCAGCAGCTCCTGCAGCCTGGTTTTCCTGCCCGGTTGGTGTGCTGGCTGGAGCCGTGCTTCCAGCTGCGGTCTGTGCGCCTGGCCCATGGCTGCAGGCCGAGTTAGGGAACTGGGAAGCTCCCCAGCTGCAGGAATGCCGCCATCAGTGACCAGCAGAGTGTGAGATGGGGCTGGCAGCGAGGCGAGCAGCGTGTGCCCGCCGATGGGTCCCCTCCGCGCCTCCTCCGGCGTGCGAGACAGGGCACCGGCATCCTGCCGTACCTGAGCCGCGGGCTCAACCCCACATATGTTATCACAGGCCTTCAGGAACCTCTTGATGCTATCCTGTCTCCCTACACCGGCACAGACAGAGTTTTGGCTGTAGCCTTCCCCCATTTATTTGTGGTGGAAATAATGCTTTGTAGGTAATGGTATGTGACAGAGCTGCCATGCTGATGCCTGAACATATGCTCATTTGCAATGTCTCAGAGTTTTGAAAAGGATCAGAAATCAATACCCTCTTTTGCTCAAAACTTATTTTAACGAGTCCTTTAGATGCTGAAAAAAAAACCCCAAAATGTAAATCAATGTTAAATTGGGAAGGAATTTCACTTTCAACAGAAATAACTAAACTGAATCACCAAGTTTTTGTCAGGTTCTGACGTGCTTGTTACAGTAAAGTTAGAAACAGAAAGAGAAATGCATATTGGGGGGTTGATGTTGTTCTTTGCATTTTCTGTTACTTGTCTATATCTCTCATGTTTGGGATCAGCATTTTCAGGAACTGTTTATTGGTACTCCTGAAAATAATTACATGAGAGTGTACCTTTTGAAATACAACATAACTTGTTTGGCTTTCTTATCCATTAAAACCTAAAGGTGTTTTTCTAATTTTAACTGAAAGATTTAAACATTTATAATGGATCCTGAGAAAAGCATCTTGACTTTGAATTCTATTAACTTATGGAATGATCTGCTCAGGGGAATGCTAGATGATACACTAGCAAAAAAGGCTTTTACTTAATAGCCTCCAACTGCAATTAAGTGGTGCCTGCATTTATAAGATTCCTGAAAAGCCTGTAAATAATCTAGTTTGTTTTTATATTTAGATGACTTTAAGCCTGCATCTATTGATATGTCCTGTGAAGGAGACCTTGAAGTTGGCAAAGGTGAACAGGTGACAATAACACTGCCAAATATTGAGGTGAGTTGATGTGGCTGAAGAGTGGCAGGCTTAAAAGAATTATTTATTTTGTTGTCCTAAGTATATACCCTGACTATGGAAGGGTATAAAGTTTTAGTGCTGTTTCAGAGCTGCCTGAGTGATTTTTAGAGTAGAAAAACAATTGCTCTAAGACTGTAAGATTACAAAAGACCCAAAGGTTAAACAGCTGCACTGTAACTTTAAGTGTATTTGCTGCACTGGAAATATGCTGTAGGATGACCCAGAAGTGTTGCGTACACAGAAAAGCTTCATGTGTATGTTGGCAGTGCAAGCTTCCCCTTGGTATTTATTGCTCTAGTGCAGCTCTAAAGCAGGAAAGACTGGAAAGGGAAAATTTACTACCTGCCATGCTTTACTGCTCTGCTGATATGAGAGCTGAAACCCCTTTTGGTGAGATGAGTCCTAGAGAGAAATAAGGAAATATTGGGATTTTATAATATATATATAATCAGTTTCAAACTAAGCTAAGTGAGTAAAACCCCATTCCAGTCAGACACCAGCTGCTTTTGGACATGGCAACTGTGAATCTAATTTGAATTAACCAGTAACATTTTTAATGGCTAGAAATGATCACTTGTAGTGAACTTGTCGCCACTGAAGGATTGCTGTTCCTATGAAAAACGACTACAGGAGTAACACTTACTGGACTTCTGATTTAATAGGGCTCAACTCCACCAGTGACTGTGTTCAAGGGCTCAAAGAAGCCTTACCTTAAAGAATGTATCTTAATTATCAACCATGACACTGGAGAATGTCGCCTAGAGAAACTTAGTAGCAACATCACTGTGAAAAAAACCAGGTGGGTGATTTACAGGAGAGACAACTGTGCTTTAGTCATTTTGAAAATCAGTGTAAATGAGTCTAAATTGAGATATATAACTACATATCGCTATTTTTAGGAAAACATAATTTTAGAAAGTACTTGGCCTTGCTCAGAGGAGTGAAAAGTCTGCTTTCTCAGCAAATTGACTTCACATCTTTTGAGTTGTGAGTGCAGAAGAAATCAAAATGTATTTTTTTATTATCCAAAACATGTTATAGTATTGAAAGAAATAGTTACTATTTTCTGGTGGTTTTAAAGGGAGGAAAAAAAGATCTGTTTGGCTAGTAGCTTGCCTACTGTCTTCTGGCTTGTAAATGAGGAAATTTAAAAAAAAAGAAAATTTTGTGACAGGTCTTAGTAATTGTAATGGCTTATTTTTCTCATACCAAGTTTTTTGATTTTTTTTTTTTTTTTTTGCTGCTGAGTCCATACAAGTAACTTCCAGCAGAATTATTATTAAATGATCCTGGGTAGCAAGGTATAAAAACAAATCAACTGACAAAATATTATAAAGTTAATAGCACTGTATAAAAATAATTTTAAACACATATACAATATTAATAGTATATATTAATGTATTATGTGTATTAGTATAATAACTTACCAGTATAATAACTTACCTAAGAATCAAATAATGCTATTTAGAAAGGCATGAGAAAAAAATCCATGGTACCATATTCCCTGTGTTCTTGCCTTTTTCCTTGCCTCTTGCCTTCTAGTAATTTAAAATCTTTCCCTCTTACACACAGAGCTGAAGGAAGTAGTAAAGTCCAGTCTCGCATTGAGCAGCAACAGCAGCAAATGCGAAATGCAACAAAGGTTCCAAACAACGTTAAAAGCTCTCCATCAAAGGAAAAAACCTTTCCATCTTCTCCTATGGATGATATTGAACGGGGTAAGCTCCACTGGCACATACATTTCAGAAATTTTGCTGTTAACAAGCCATTAGTTTTTAAGAGGTTTTGGGGTGTGTAGGTTGTTTTTGTTTTGTTTTGTGGTATTTGAGTTTCACACTAGAAGCTGATTATGTGAGCAACTTCACTCTGATATGGAAATGACCACTGTGGCTCAAGTGGGTAAAAAAGCAGCATTTGTAGCTTGTTACAGTAAAAAAACAGGTAAACCATTAGGTTTAATAATGCCAGGGGTCCTACTGCTGTCTCCTTGACTCTGTCTTCCACAGCTACTTTAATCAAGTATATCCTTGGTTGTATTGTCATACTGGAACTAAGTCACTTCATTTTGACATTCCTCCTTTTTCTTTCTGTGCACTCAGCAAATATGGTACAGTACTTCACAACTCAACCTACACCTTAAATTACCAGATAGAGCCTTGTGGAAGATGAGGTTCCAATGAAAAAGACAGCTAAAAACTTGCATAAATCAACCCTTGAGCAGTGCTATGTACTGTTTCCTTGAGAGACTCTGGTTTGGTGTGACACTCATATTTCACTTAATAGAAGGCCTTATTTCCTTTGGGAGGACAAGGAAGATGGCAGGTGGTAATTACTTGCTACAGAAATGCTGACAGGTGGCAGTTTCATTGACTGGAACTGACATCTGCTTCCTAAGTTGCTCTGAATTCCTTTAAACAGATTTTTTTTTAGATGTATCATTATGAAGATTGTTTTTGTTTCCAGTTTGGTTTTAAGCTCTGACCAGCGATCTATATTGCAGAACAGTACTTGAATTCATCTCAGGTTCCAAAGAGGAAGGAAAACTTGAGCTCATTAAATAAAATTATTCCTTTCTAGGTGGTCTTTTCTTCTGGGGGGAGTGGTGTTATCAAATACTGGAAGTCTCCAAAGTGACTGCCAATGTACCAAACTCTTGTGTAGTGCCAGTCCAATTTTGAGTACCATTTAAAATGCTGAAAAAATTAAAAGGATGGTAGAGATATTATCAAGTCATCTAGTCCATCCTTCTGTCCTAAAGTCAGATTTCTGATGTAACTTTTCACCTGTTCTTAGAACCTTCCAGTGACAGATCCTCGTACTTGCTGGCAAGCCATTCCAGGGCTTTGCTCTCCTTACTGTTTGGGTTCTCTTGTATAGATAGTCTGACAGCAAGCCTCTTAATACTTTCATATTTATCATACAAGTACAGAGCAGATTACTGTGCTGCTTTTGAGCAGTCCCTCACGGACTCAAACTGCTGTCTTTCCCATTCTTTATGCAAAATTACACCAGTTGGTTCAGTCTTTCCTTAGAAGTTTCCTTTCTAAATCCCTGATTTGTTGTTGATTTCCTTTAGCTTTCTTGCAATGAATCCAAAAACTTCCTAAAGTATAGTCCCTAAACACATCTACTGAAGTTCTAGCAGTGCTGACGTGAGCAAGAAGGCTGCCTTACAGGCACTATTCATCTTTATACACAAAGAACAAATAGTATCATGCCTGTAGTATCACAAGACCAAACAGTATCAAGTCATTTCCGCACAGCATGGAGTGGCAGACCAGTGTAGGGATCCACTGTAACTCTCAGACTCTTCAGAAGTGTTGCCTGCTAATCATTCTTCATCCCATGGTTGTGTAACTGACTATTCCTGCTTAAGTACACTACCTGGAACTTGTTACTAACTTTGTTTTCTGGGGTGGAGGGGCAGCTCATTCTGCCATTATCCTCTAGTACTGCTCTCCTTCACTGGTTAAAATTACTTAATTTAAATTCTGTCTGATTAAATTACATCAAAATTCAAGGCAGAGATCTTATTTCTTAGCTTTTGGTATTGGCCAGTTACTTAAAATTTTTCTTATATTAGACATTGCTTAGGAGGAAGTGGAATTGAATGCTTAGGATTCGAGTGGTGTCCTTCAGTTAGGTGTCTTACAGCTCCAGATGTGTGGAGGATCATGTTCTCTTTTACATGTCCTTAGTGAAAGAAAGATGCTTATATGCTTCCAATTTTTATTTTCTTTCTGCTCCCCTTCTTTTTTTCCTTATGCTTGAGTAGTTCAGTCTTTCATTTTCTTTCTTTTCTTTCCTAGCACTGGGTTAATTTGTTCCTGCAGGCATAGCTGCACTCTTAGGTGCCATTTTTCCTGAACACCATTTTCTTTCAGACAGGCCTTTGATAAAGATGGCCTTTCCTTGAGAGTGGCCTTTGATAACTTAGAGTTTATTTCATGGAAGTTTGTGTTGAAGATTAATCATTTTATTCCTCCTGCCTTCTTCTCTTAAGCTTTACACCATCTTGCATCTTGGTGACTTTCACCTTCAACCTGTTCTGTATTGGGTAAATTTGAAGAGAGATGAGCTACTCTCCTACTTGCTTTATTGTGTCTGCTATATCAAAGCTCTTCCTGAAGTACTCTAAGAGCTTGTAAGACCATCTTAACAAATGTCTAGGTAGTTACAATCTTCTATAGTGATGAAGTTCTGCACCCTGTATGACTCCTCAAGTCTTCCCCCCACCACAGATTCAGAGGTCTGTTTCAGACCTCTCAGCACTCGTGTTTTGTACAATTATTATGTGCACTCTTCAGCAAAGATTAACTTCCTCTGTATGTTGGACTTATGTCGCAAATACATACTGTGCAGCATTATTTGCACCTCCAAATCTATAATGAAACAAGGATTTGGAGAAATCTTCCTAATATAAACTTTGGCTGTCTCTTTTGGCTATTCTTCGTGCTTAACTTGATTTTGAGCAAAATGTCACATGGTCCAAACAAATGTATTGATTGCAATGCTGAATTGCTGGCAGGCATTTTGGGTGCAACTGCAGACATCTTGCAGTGACTGATCTGTGGATTGTAACTGCAGTTTTTAGTCAGTGAAAGCCATATTTGGGGTGCTAAGGAAAACACAGAACATTTTCTTCTAGTTGCAGAAATTAAAGGCTATGTGGGCTGCATTACCCCATGGAATGTGGGTTTAAGCATTTGTGTTCACAGTCACCCTTGTTCTAACACTTGGCTTGAAAGGGAGAAAGTGCTCAAGCTATGAGGATAGAAAACCACATGACAGGCTGGATACCATTTGTGCCCTTTTCTTTGTTCTGGAGATCTTTGGTGGGTTTGGTCTGGGGTTTTTTTAAGTTGCTGTAGTGTGTGCCTGATGTCTGTTGATTTTTTTTTTTTCCTTTTCCCCCCTCTTCCTTATATTTCAATTATGATGAATGTAAACTGAGAAACAAATCCTATTGTTTACAGAGCTAAAAGCAGAAGCCAGTATCATGGACCAGCTGAGTAGCTCTGACAGTTCATCTGACTCTAAAAGTTCTTCGTCCTCTTCATCAAGTAGTGAAAATAGTTCTAGTGATTCTGAAGATGAGGAAATGAAGCCCTCTCTTCCGATGTCGATGCCGTATTTGCAGCCTCAGCCTACTGGGTCTGCCATGCCACAACAGGCTGTTCCTGACAAAGATGCCAGTCATAACAGATCCCAAGAGAGCAGTGGTCATATGATGAATACACTACGTAAGTACAAAGGCTGTTCTTTTCTTAGTGCACAATTCCAGACATCAAGATTCTGAAAGGAAACCATATTGTTTTTAAGTATGTCTCTATTATAATTAAAACTGTGGGAAGTGATGCTAGGGTTTGATTGTTCAGCAGCAGGCTGAATTAGACACTGGGCTAGAAGGTTCGTGGTTCTCAGAGATATTAAATTAAAGCTGAAGCAGTTGAAAATATTTCCTAAGCTGTTCTGACTTCCTCCCAGCTCTATACATTGGGACTGGAGAACAGTAATTTTGTATTGAAAATTCTTGAACTAACAGGGCACTCCCTAAACATATGCTTTTCATTTCTTGGATAGAATTATGGGAAGGATACTATGGTTGCAATACTCTGAGTTACAGAAATGATGGTGTATTCTTAGCTGTGTCAGTTACAATTATTCATGGCAGTGTTCCACTGGCCAACATGGCAAAACTGTCCTTTGCAGTTTTGGAAGGAGGTGATTTGCTTTCAGGTTATATTATCTTATTCCAACATTCAGGCAACTAAAAATGTAATTTGAAGAGTAGCTGTGATGTTCAATAGGAGTTGCTGCACAGCCTGGAACTGCATGCTCAATGTATTCAAGAAAAGGAAAATTTGGAAAACTCTCACATGAAAAATAAAATCCCATTAGGTAGAGAAACTTAAGTTCACTGCCTAAATAACAGGAGTACTCAGACATAGAAGTGAGTATTCAGCTGTGATAACTCTTCCAGAATAGTTACATTTTTAATTAGCTGCTTAGCTGCCAGATCTTGGTTTGAAGAGATTTCCATCAACCCTGGTTTGCAGCCTAAGATCCTTATGGTTTATCATTTATATGTAGACTTGTTATACTGAAATTTTAGACTCTGGCAGATCTACTTTTATTTCAGCTCTTAGTGGATAACATGAATGACAGTTCTTCTTCTTTCTTCTCTTTTTTTTTAGCTAGTATTTAAATACTTAAATAACCTGCATTGATATTTCATTATGTACTGCATGAACAGATAAGATCAGAGTGAAAAGTCCTGTGACTTTGTGTGCAGAGAACGAAATGCTGCTTTCATTTTGCTGTCACTGCAGAGAACAATGTCTTCAGATTTACAATTTGTGTAACATTAGAGTGCCACTTATTTCAACCCTTACTGACAAATGCGATTTCCCGTTCTCCACACTTTAATAAAACTGTTACGGAAATTTGATTAACCTTTATCCCCAGTGACAGATTCTCAGGTGGGAAAGCTTCCAGTGGGAAATACAAGTACAGGTGCCAACTCCACCAGCATAGGGAGAAAATGCTGCTTAAACCATGACAGCATCATGACTGTTTCAGGGGAAGTTGGTGGCTTGATGTTGCTTGAGAACCATGTTGACAGGTAGAACCTTAGGCCTCTGAGCTTGCCCAGCTCTTGAGATTACTGCCATTTACTTCTATTATGGTTACAGATACTGCTTAAAACAATTCCATCCCCAGCTTCTAGTGCAGTTAACATTCACAAGACACCTCCACTAGTTAAAGATCAAACCAGCTACTTCCAAAATTGCTCTTCTCTAGCTCTGTGCTGAGGGAATTTGGCAGGAGAGTGAAACCTGGAGAAACTAAATGGATAGCACATTGTTCTACTTTGAATGGCAAGAATCCTCAGTAAGATTTTGTACAGTCATTTCTTCCATCTCAAATAAGGTTTTGCAAAAATAAAATACTGAATCAACAAATGTCAGCACAAGCTGCTTGCTTGTCTAATCTTGCTTTGAGGTGTGTGCTTATGTCTGTGACTAGTTTTGTGCACCTCTGTAGAATCAGGGCCATACCAGGTAATTAGTGAAGTTTTTCTTTGACTCTCTTTGTGCAGGGAGAAGGTTGGGGGAAGCTTAGACAGCAGAGTTTTATCTTGCATGTAGAAATTATACAGCTGAAATTTTGTAGAACTTGGAAAATGGAGGTGGTGGTGTCTGGAGCATGGCAAGTAAATACTTCTGTCAGATACATAACTACCTCTTCAAGAATCTGGGGCTCAAGACTGGCCCTCACCCCCAAAATACTGCTTCTTCCCTTTCTACCTTGAGAAGCTGATTATATAGGCTCACAACTTGCCTTGTAACAAAGTCTGTAAATGGTAACACTAATGAATCTGTTCTTCATGAATATTTGCTCATATGTTGCTTTATGTCTACTTTCTGTTTAAACAAGGGTTATGTTAAACAAAGTAACTTTCCAAAGAAAACCCAGCATAGATGGGCTGTTCTGTGGCCTTGTGTTAGGTACTTAGTATTCAGCACAACTTCACTTCTTTTGATGCTTGGTACAAACATAGCTGGTTTACTTTGACAAATAATAATTTTCCCTTGTATTAGTTTGGTTTTGGTGTGACCACTAAGATTTGTGAGACAGTGATCACTCCTGAGTTTCCCTGTCCCCTATAACTAGCAAGAATTCAGTTGAATATATTACATTCACTGATTTAAAAACATAAGAAATATAATTTGCAGTGCAATCTATTTTCCCAATTCATATTGTTAATAAGCAGCTGACACCATGAAAACAATTCAGCAATTTTCCCTCGCTTCGTTTCTGCCTCATAAGTACAATAGTCTAGATGTTTCTTCAGGGTCCTCATTAAATGAGCTTTCTGTCTTGGCATCAAATCCATCTGAAAGCCACCAGCTCTAGATTGTGCTATTTTGCCCTCTCTCTGAAGGTGTTTTTTTGAGATAGGATTGCAAAAATGAGGCAGAAAGCTTAGCCTGAAGTAAATCCTAACATATTAATTCTGACTCTGGAACTTGGAGTTCTTGCTTTTCCCATCTGCTGGTTTTCACAAGCACTGGTATTTTTGGCTGGTGTTACAGGGTTTGTGTAATTTCTATTAACTGTGTTGAAATAACTTTTGAAGGCTGCAGAAACACCATTTGGAAGGTTATCTTCTTGTTCACACTCCCTGTCCTCCCATAAAGTAGCTAGTGCATAACAGGGCTGGGATTTCTAAGAATTCACTCTAATTCTCCTTTGAGTGATAAATACATGAGTTAAATTTACCAGTACCATTCTCTGTCTTGAAAGATTTTTAGGGTATTATATTGTTTTGAATAATTATTGGCAAATAACTTGATTTTGTTTTTTCTAAAGTGCTTTTAAAATTTATCTTAAAATAATATGGCTGTAATTTTTTTTTATATAGAGGATTGGAAAGAAAAAAATTGTCTTTAAAGATTTTTGGAAACAACCATTTTCACTATTCTTTTCTTATATAAAGTGTTTGTTGTTGCAGAGAAGCATGTACCACTTTCTAAGCTTTATTGATGACACAATGGAAAACAAAGCAAGGCTAAATGCAGCCATGTTAAAGACTCCAGTGTTCTGGCAGAGATTATATGCCTGACAGTAAAAGATCCAATCTGAGTCTTGTGGGGTTTTCATGTAAGAATAGAGTATTGACTCAGTTGTCTCAGTTTCAGTGATTTTTTGTTTTGTTTTTAGGCCATTTCTGCACAGCCTGAGATGATTTTTTTTTTCTTTTGTAATGGTTGTTTGGCAAGGGAGGTGTGGGTAAAAACATACCAGTTGGAACAGACTCCTAAAAACGTGTGGGAAGTTGCTAGATGTGATGTAGATTGTGTAGAGCATGCTGTTTGTTAGCTATGTCATCCTGGGAAGATTCCCTCCTCACATCCCCTGAGCTTATGGACATCCACAGCAAGCATAGTGTAGCCTTTTTACTTCCTCATTTTGAAATATATAGAGAGAGCCACCAAATTAAAGTGCTTTTTAAATTTCTTTGATGTTTTGTTTGCTCACTTGTTCCAAAACCAGTTTGAAATAGTAGGTCACTGATACATCTTTAAGTGGTATGTCAAAGAGCTGCTCTTCTTGATTGAGACACCACTTTGTTTTCAAGCACAGCTGAGTAGCATTCAGATGTTTCCAAAAAAACCCAACAACTTGTTTTTCATGAAACTGCATTCGCCAGCAGTTTTTCCACTTGTGAAGCATGAAAATGTGGGTGGCAGAGATAGCTAGGTGTTGTCTTTTGTGATCTGGTGATGTTAAATAAATGCCCTTGTGCAAATATGCTAATGGCTTCCTTGCCAAGATTTTAAAATTGTAGAAAAATGATCTCTCTAAGGTTATGTTACTGTGAGTTTGGTTCTACACCCACTTATTCTTTTATTATAAAATAGTTTGGGTTAAAAGAGACTTGAAAGATCATCTAGTCCAGCCCCTCCTTACCTGTTTGCTATTAGCTTTTGTAAGCCATAATTGGGAAAGGGAGTATCATGAATGCAGAAAATTATTTCCTTGAAAATGACTAATACGTTGACTCTTTTTCTTCTAGGAAATGACTTGCAGCTGAGTGAATCTGGAAGTGATAGTGATGACTGAACAACTTTTTGGCCTTAAACGTATCACCTTTTTTGCTAAATATGTCTTAGCATCTGTTTTGCACTAAGATTAGATTACCAGAGACTGGAATGAATGTCCTCAATTTTGATAATAGACATCCTAATTTTCTACTGACACATCATGTCTATAATACAGCAGCATTGATATCCTGTCAGTGCTATGGTTATGTGTTTATCTTTCAAATTACTGTATTTACAGTAAAATTGTGTATGATCTGATTTTGATTATTTTTGCCTCAGCCACCTGTTTTACTTGAAACTGATTTGTAACAGCTAGTTACTTTATATAAATAGCTATGGAATGGAGAAATTTCTGATATTTATGGAGGCAAGTTTCCTTCCTATCATTTAAATGCTGATCTCACAACTTTGACTTGGAGGGGGAGAAAGGGAGAACAACTAAATGAGGTCTGCTGTGTCAGCTACACTTTTTGTTCAGTTCACAGTTCATACCTTTAAGGAAACTGCTGAATAATGTGGTCCACTAGTGCAGTTACAGTTTACAATTGTTCAACACATTGCTGAATTCTTAATTTCATTATATAATGGGACTTTATATATTTCTGAGCCTCAAGATTCCTAAGGGAACTTGTCTGTTCTCTGCCTGTTTTATGTAACTTGAATAGGGCAGTCTTTTTACAACCTTTTTGTATCTAAATTTAGGTAACTGCAGAGAGACAGCAATGAATTTCCTTCATTTAATTCTGTAATGGAAATCAGAAAATTTCTTTGTAGAAGTATAAAAGTAATTTAATAAAGCAAATGTTTATCATTTTCATGCATCAGATTCTGTTTTTCCTGGTTAAGAATTCAATTTTCTACCTAAAGTAGTCCCAGTGAAGGGGTCAAGCGAAGAAATAAAGCAGTGAAATAGTAGCTAATAAGGACTCTCTATCCTGTCTACAAGACTGAAATGTTTGTTGCTTTTGTTACACTGAGGTGACCCTTAGTAAGAGCTTGCCAAAAGTTTACGGTGATGCAACTGAATGTTTATTACAGATTACATCCAAATGCCAGTGGGAAGTAATACCATATTAGACAAGAAAAAGTCTTTTTCCACATTTGAAATGATACTTCAAGACCTGAAGAACTGAGAATCAGACTCCAAATTTCATCCTGTAATTTACCACTTAAGAGTTTTGTAACAGTAGCAAATGTCTGTAGGGTGAGTTCTGACAAGATAAGTCTGTTCAGTCTTGCACAGAAGTCTCCTTTGCTGGATTGCAGTGGTTGGATCACAGCTCTGTGTCTAAACTGTGAGGATTGAATCCCATATGTCAGCCTGAATGCGCAGACATGGAAAAAACTGCATACTCAGTAAATGTATACAATAGATGGTACTAGAGGAGCTTATTCTCTGAACTCTGCTCTACCAGCCCAGTGAAATATGGGAAATGAAATGAAATGAAATGAAATGAAATGAAATGAAATATGGGAAATGCTGCTTTCTGATGCTTCCAGACCTTGTGCTCTGCACCAGGTCACCACTTGTTAATCTTCTGGCTTCCTAAAGCTGGAATTGTAAGAAGCAAAATGTTCTTGTGTTCGTACTCAAAGGAAAAAGCTCAAGTTCATAGCCATGCGTGAGCAGGTGTTATTAAAGGGCCAATGCACAACCTTGAGGAAGGATGCTATGCAATAACCCCTGTAAGACAGTGGAAACTCTTGAGGGAAAGAGGATTGAGGTCTCTCATAGATCCTAGCTGTTGGTGTGGGAACTCTAGCAGAACTCTATCAGAGATAGAGTGGGAACTCCATCCTGAGCTGAAATGTCTTCTCTTTGCCTTCCCTCTGTCCCCAGTGGTTCACTTGCTTCGAAGTTTTCCCTTAGGATGATGCTAAATTCTAATTCCAGCCAGAATGCTGCTGTTTTTCCTGAATAACAGGGCATCCAGGGTGTACAGAGTGAGCAGATGTGTGGAAGCACTGACCAGGCCACAATCTATATCATGCAGAGCACATGTATTCATGGATTATAATCACTCCTTCAGTGATAAAACTGTTGAGTGCAGTCTGTATGTAACTGTGCTCCTCTGTATACAGGTGCTTAAATATAGCTCAGGGAGTAAAGCAGATTTCCAGGTTCCTGGGTCTCAGGACTGTAACTAAGCCTGTGCTATCTTTAGGATTTGATCTTTGGGTTGAAAGCTTTCTAGGAAGGGAAGAATGTTATTGAAGATTTTGTACAGTATGTAGTACAGAGTGGTTACCTACCAGTCAGGCATTTTGTCAAATGCACAATTGTGATAATGCAGGAAAGCTTCCCTTTAAGTAATGGGACAGGAGATAAGATTCTCTAACAGTTCTTAGAGAAATAAGGGGAAGAAGATAACATGTAAATGCATTAAAGAATAAAGCTCAACATGCCATTTCCAGCCCAAACAAATGTGATTGGCTTCCCCCTTATCCATGTACCTGTCAAATATCAGCAGGTGAGCTAAGGAGCTTGTGCAGCCTCTTCTCATGCAGAGGACTTGGCAAGGGTCTCATTTGTGACTTGCAGGGGGCATTTCCTCCCCTAAGGCTGGGGTTGTGTGCCCCGAGCAGTGCTGAGCCTCCATATCTCCTGCAGGTTGTTCCCAAATGGCATGAGTGAGAAGAGGACCCTTTTTTGACCCGGATTTGAAAATTCTATTCTTCTCCCTTAAAGCCAGTTTTATTCATGTGATATCAATTTAACTAGAAAGTAATAAAATCAGTAACAGCTGCAAGTTCCATGACCACTGTTCCTACAACCTCTGAGTACGTCTTTCAAAATGACTTGAAATATATCTGGCTCTATCTTATTTCTTTTAGTTTTTTTGTCTTTACATCCAGAGATTTAAAGCACTAGTGTGTTTATCTCTAAGCAGCAGGTATATTTGAATAATATTTTGAGACAGTATATATTTTTCTGTGACTTTATAATGAAGCTATTGTGTATGTTTTGGATTTGAAGAACAGCTACTTATCACTTATATTGATAAATCAAAAATACCTTCCCTATGCAGCTGAAAACTTGAGAATTTTTTAGTCTTCAATGCTACAGACCACTGCAGCTACAGTCCACCTGCCCCTTCTCTCTGCATGGCACCTGGTACAAGCACAATTTGTCTGGTAACTACTTCAAAGTTGCAGTATTCACCCTCCATTAATTCCTGAAATAGGGAATATGTGTGTTTACCTATTGTACCTACCTTGCCTGGCAGCTTCTAATATCTTAAGAACTCCATCCTCTTGTTTTTCATGAATCCTGCCCTGGGGCATGTGGACAGGCCAGGGCCATCTCTTCAGGGTAGCTCTGGCACCACTGTATTCCATGATAAACACTGGGATTGCCATACACTTGGGGTTTTCTGAAGGCACGGTATAATGATTTTTCAGATTAAACAACTTTACTAAGTCAAGTAAAGTTCTTTACTTCTTTACAGAAGTAAATAACTTTACTTGACTTAGTAACAGACATTACATCACCTTAACAACAGAACCACAGTATTTTTAAGAATTATTTGTTGCGTCTTTCTTGACTGATTTCTGGGGAACCAAATATGAACAGATCATCTCAGATAATAGTTTGATTTGGTAATCAAGATGTTGAGCCATAAAAATCATATAATTTCTGGCCAACAATTTTCATTTTCTTTAGAATTTCTACAGGAAGGTTTCTGAGCACAGCCAAACAGATGGTTGAATCCTCCTTAAACAGAAGAGATGAGGGTGCATAAACTGGACAGAAATGAAGATGCTCAGAGGAAGAAAGAGAAGATAACTTGGGTCATAATGGTTGCTGGGCTGAATGCTTGCAGTATATGTGAATTCCTTCTCTCACCACTTTTTGAGGTCATTCAGCCAACCACATAAGGTGTTAAGGACAGTCTTGATATATATGGGTTTCAGACCAGCTTTTTGAGGACATGTAAAAAGAAGAATGAGGAAAAAGAGTTTTGAATATTGTTAAAGTATATATTCCTGCTGCTTTGATCGATGCAATAAGAAGGTGAAGATGTGCTGAAATGAGGGGGAAAAAAAAGTGAGAAATGATAAAGTCTTTCACAATTTAGACCTCAAATATGATATAAGTAGTCATCCACATCTAGGGGGGGGTAGAAAGACTTCTGTGTCTCAGCTATCACTCTCCCCAGTTCAATGAAACTAGAGTAGCTGCTTTTCCTGTCTGTTGACTGGTTAGCAGTAGCATCACAAGGCAGCGGCTCCTTGCTTACCAGATATATGCATAGGAGTGGGCTGAAGTAATGGAAGTCCCTAAAGCATCTGTTACTGTGGAGTTTACTTCCCCACTTGCAGATTCTCATGATGGAGAAAAGCTCCTGAAGGGCAGACTCAGAGGTCAAGACTTGTGTTGGCATGGAGAACTACTCAGTTCCAAAACAGAACTCCCAACTTCTCATACAGGGTTTGTGTAAAACCAGTGCCACATCTGCTGGGAACAGCAAAGGCTTGGGCTCTAGTTGTTTCTGTGGTTTTCTGAATCCATAGAAGAAATGAGTATGTTCTCAGATTTTCCTTCTCTCTAAAGCAAATCCCTCTGCTGTGGTCAGGAAGGAATGGAGGTTAGAGGCAAAGATGAAGGAGCCTTTCATTCAACAGAGAAGGCTTTGTTGATGTACAACACATACCTGGTGAGTTAGCTGCTGAGACCTCTCTTGACTGGCTTTGAACAGGGGCCCTTGTTACAGAACCTGTTCTCCATCTCTCATCTCCCATGTACTGAGCAGCTTGGCTTGTTCTCGTCAGTGCTTACGCATGACAGAGGATTACTTGCTCCGTCTAAGAGACGAGGCCTTCATACTGTTTAAGTTTAAAGAAGAGTGGAGTGTCTTAAAAAGTTAATTAAAGAAGACCCAACAGCAACCTAAACTCTTCTTTAATATCTTTAGCTTCACTTCCACATGCTGTGTATCTTGTTCTACCAGTTTCAGTGCTCTTGCAAAACGGTTGCACAATGGCTTCCTTTCAGCAACCAGCAGAATTAAACTTGAGCTCTTCTAACTGAATGTACCTTTTCTAGGATGTGCTGAATTTCCAATAAACTCTACAGAACCCTCTTTTTCCTTGTGTCTTTTCATTGCTACAGCTTTTGGAATAACTACTCATGGACATCCTCATATACAGCTCCCAGAGAGACATGGGAGCAGGTTGCAGCATGAAAATACCAACTCATCCCTTATCCAATTACCTTTTTTACACCTGACTCTCTGCACATCAGCAATTTATGAAAAGATTTAGGCTTTTACCAGAGTTTTGATCCAAGTGTTTATTGTAAAAAATCTACCACTGTGAAGTGTTCCTAAAAGCTAAGACTGTTTTAAAGGCCAGTGTCTGATTGAGATTCCCCCTTCAAATAAAAACACATTTGTGCCAGTTTCCTGCAATGAGGGCACAACAAACTATTTTGGAATTAGCTGTCCTTCAGAGATTCTGCTGGAAATGTTTGTGTGCCTTTTTATGATCCTCTCCCACCACAGTGTAGAATAACTTCCACTCCCATGCTGCATGATGACCTGGGCTTTTGGGTTTTTTTCTGGTTTCTTTATTGTATTTTTTTTCCCCGTGTGTGAAAGTTGACATTTAGCTAACATTTTATAGCTACTTTTTGTTAGAAATGCTGGTCATCAAAAATGTGTTTGCCAAATGTGACCTGAATGCAGATGGGGAAAACTCCATGCAGATTATCAGCTACACTTGTGTTACTCCCTTATTTGAGCTCTTTCTCCCCTTACAAGCCAGACTTTTCCTAGTAGCCTTCACCAACATGGCATTTGTCAAGGACAGTGATGATCAGTGGCTGTGGCTATGTTTAACTCAAGATGCAAGACCGTTAAACTATTTAAGAAGTTCTTTCCACAATGACTACATTTTAGAAACTACCACCTGGAAGGAGTGTACCGAGCTTAGTGGGGACTTTTTATCCCCATTAGTTTGTAAAACAAATGCACTACTAAAAGATTAGAACCCATCCCTGCCTTTGTACTTTCCATTTGACTACCTCCTGGTGATGAAACAACAGCTACTCACAGGTGAATAACTGAGGGCCCCAAGAGAGAAACTTGTTAAAATTTTAATAATGTGTCGCCTATATTTATAATTCTGTAGAGCTGAGCTGAGTGAACCAATGAATCTACCATGTTACATCAGAGCCTCTGATCCAAATCACCTCTACTGTAGAAACAGTACATGCTGATGCTGCACAAATCTCCCTAAACCCAACAAAAATACATGTGAGATTGTCTGTGCTGTACAGGAGAATGATTGCTGCCACGTAACTTCAGCTGCTGCTCAGTGGGAGCAGCTCTGTGATGGGAGGCTGACAAACAGCCAGTGTCCATGGGATGTGTGTGAAGGCAATGTTGGATTGATCTGATGCTTTCTGGGAATTTGAGAGCAACACCCAAGCAGGTGCATTTGTTGCTGGAAGTGCTGAGGCTACAAACTGTGCTCCCTGCTCTGTGGTAGCTGTGAGTCTCTTGGGTCTTATCAGCAGCTCACACCCCACAGAGACCTCCTGCCTGATAGAGATGCTCAGCTGAGAGAGGCTGCCTCACAGCTGTGTTTTCTTCACCTTGTGCTTCTTTGACAAGAAGGATGGGCTGTACAGATGGTAAATTTGTTTTCCAAGCTAAATGAAAACTGTAATTTCAAGCTTGCTTGCCTTGGCACTTCTCACAGCTTTCCAGTTCACAGGGATACTGGCAGGGTGCTCATCAGGGAGGGAAAGAGTTTGGTCATCCCACAATAAGGTGAGGTGACTGTTCCAGGTAGTGCAGTGGCTCAACAGCAGGGATCCTCACTGCTGGACTCTGCTCAGGTGAGAGAGCCACACAGTTTAACACCCAATCAATTTGCTGCACTACCACAGTGTTCCCAGACTGCCACAAGCCCAGTTCCAGTGAAATCAGGCCCCTTGGCCTCACAAATTTCTTTTCTACCATGCTAGCATGAGCTTCCCTCCTCCCTTCTCATGCAAGAGAGTATTTATGCCACAAGTCTCTCACTCCACTCTTCATGTAGCTATTCTGTATTGTTTGAGTTGATGCAAGAGTATTTTACGTCGTTACTATGTCTCTTCTGACAAAGGAATGAGGCCTAGCCTTCCTAAAAAGATGCCAGTTTCAAAGCATAAAGACCATCTCAGAAGGGAGACGAGCCTTGGGAACGACACCTGGCAGCCCTTTTCCCTCTGGGTCTGAGTTAGTCACACATCCAAGCTCACAGTCCTGTCAGGACATAACCCACCCAGCTGCATGGTCTCCCAGCCTCCAGCACTACTGCCCAGGAGGAAAGAAAAATCATCAAGTGTAAATGTTTGAGTCACAAACAAAGGGTGGGTGAGTAGGACTAGGTGAGGCTGTGTTGACTAACCCACCCCAGCAATAGGCAAGTATCGCTCCCAATTTGTCCTGAAGGAAATGATCTGGCTGTGTTAAAGCTCAAGGTGGTGTTGAAAGATGCAGAAACATCTTAACTCTGATCATGGGCCACCCTGCCAAAATCCACCCAGGACTAGATCTGTCTGGATTTAGATAGAGACATCACAAAATCAGTGATAAAAAGCAAACAAGGAATATATCATTGTTGCTATTGCATCTGACAGTCAAATCCCTTGAGGCAGAAACAATTTATATGTGTCCCAAAATGACTCATTAGGAGCTGTTTCAAACAATTGGTGTCTTCGTATTGAAAAGGCAAGTCCTGATGAAACTGGCAAGGACACAGTTTCAGGTTACTTTGTACTCTGCTTTGTAAAGCTGTATGCAGGGTTAATGACAGTTTAGTACTAATTGTGTATCTCTGGCAATTTGCAGAGAGACATCTGTCTAACTAGAACCTTATTCTTGCTTTTAACATTTCTAGCTCTTGAACAACAAAACAACTGGAAATTAGAGCACTGCTTTCTCAAATGACTTTATCTGGGCTTTCAGGGTATGATACAATTAAGTATTTAATTGTGAGGCTCTCTCTGGACAGTGTAAAATTTATGAATCCCCAACCATGGCGCAGCCTCCCTAGAGTGTGATGGCTGTTTACTAGCAGCCAGCAGTGCCAAAATAACTCCTTGGAGTAGCAGGGGCTGGGAGGAAACGAGACAGTCAGGGCACCTTTAGCAGTAAAGCAGCTTACCTGTTCAGTGACGCTAACAAACAGATGCAGAAATACAAAAGTGTGGCTTCTTATCACAGGCAACACGTGTGAGCGGGCTCTGAGACCTGGCTGCTTTCAACTTCCAGGAATTAGCTGGTAATGCATTAGCTGTGCTAAGATAAACTCCTGTGTCAGCAAGGCCTGCTGTTAACTCTCCTTTGTGTGTGTGTGTGTGTGTGCTGAGATACACTCTGAAGAAAGAGCATTTGGTGCTGTAGCTTCTGGTCTCAGCTTCAGCAAGATAAAGACAACTCTTATGCAGCAGTTGTTCAGTGAAGGCCATTTGTTCAGCACAAGGGAGAAATGGCTGATAAGTTTCATTTTTCATTTACAATGGATTTAAATGCCTTTGAGGAGGAACATAGATTTTAAATTCTGATCATTATTTAAATTATTTTTAAAATTCTAACTGACTTCTATCTGATTAAAATGACAATTTGAATTTACAAATCTCCAAGTGGTTTTCTTCAGGGCATGGAAAATTAATTTCCAGGAGGATTTAATAAATGCACAATGACGTCCACAGTCCCTGCTCTCAGCTTATTTTGAATGACTGGTGTGTTTTGGTGTTTCTGCACTTCACTCTTCTGCTGATTACCAGCAGGACTGTTGATCCCTATGCACTAGCACAGCTGAACTGTCAGTGGGAAGAGAGTAAAGGCTCTGGGAGCATCCTGTCTCCTGGAGGAGACATGGTGCCTGGACATGGGTTGAGCTAGAGCTACTTCTCAGATTTTCTTTTTTCTTTTCTAGTTGCAATTAGAGGACGCCCCAATTGGTAAACGTTTTTGTATTTCATGTGCTTGTAGGTTTCCAGAAGCCTGAACTTGGCATGCTGAATAGGTCAACCTATTTGACCAGAGTGACACCCAACTTTGATTTGTACCCTCTTTGGGCAAACCTTTACTTAAACTTCAGTTCCTCCAGATACAGAAATTTCCAGGAGCTTGTAATTTCCTAAAGAGCTATAGTCAAATACTGGTGACATGCATATATAACTTTTCCTAAAACTGGTGTTTCAGCACATGGTACTGGGGGAGCAGTTTGTGGCATTTGTGTGCAAGACAAGAGATGGTGATGTGTTTGGGAATAGTTTGACTCTCTGGACTTGTGGTTTGCAAGGAAATCTGAAGCTATTTGGTTTGGGGCCTCTTCCCACAATTTTCTCAAATTATGAGAAATGTTATTTTTATACACTGCATGCTTTTCTTTTTGTGCAGCCACAGCTTGCTGAGGAAGGCAGACCATTTTTCCACAGCCTCAGACTGAGACTGTGACAGAACCTCTGGAGCTTGGGATGGGAAGCAGCCCCATGAGAGGTGGAATTGGTACTGATTAGAACTCAGCTCAGAGGGCTTCCCACAGTTAGCCCATGGAGCAGTCCAGAGCAAGACCTTTTACTAATGGATGTCTTAATGATTTCCTGGGCGCCCACCAGACTCTCTATCCAAGACACTGAGAATTGGGCACCTAGAAGAGGACTGCTAGCAGTGACAGAAAAAAAGAAAGACGAATAAGAGTGGAGTCTTTTGGAACATGTTTTCCCTGGGGAACTCTGGAAACAGCTGTACAAACACTCAGATGGCAGCTGCATGTGTCCATATGTGCTGGGCTCAATTCCCTGCCAGGTAACACTGAGCCATGACCGTAAGCTTTGCTACCCTACTTCTCCCCAATTCCTACTCAAGGACCTTCACCTCATTTGCTCCTCCAGTGGGGATAACAAGCCTTGGCACTCAGGGCCAGGTGCCAGACTCAGGAGTTGCCCAAACTTTTGTTGTATTTGAAGAATGCCATGTTTGGGATCTCCAACTCCCTTTTTAAAAGCACTCTTGATGTTTCAGTTCATCTTGTGATGTTTTTTGCCACTGCTGAGAAATTAAACTTTGCTGTTGATCTACACATGTATGTCTACATATGGGTGAGATGAGAATAAATCCTGAAGGGAACGATTTCCTTTCTCAGTTCCACAGATTGCCATGAGTCCCAAGGACTACCTTTCCAACAGAAGCCTTGCAAGCATAACATATTCAAAGAAACAGACACGTAAACCCCCCTAACTTTAGCGTGGAGAGAAAGAGGCTCCCAGGGGACCTTCTTGCTCTCTGCAAACAACCTGAAGGGAGGTTGTAACCAGGTGGGGGTTGGTTTCTTCTCTCCAGTAAGAAGTGACATGATGAGAAGAAATGGCCTTGTGTTGATCCAGGGGAGGTTTAGGTTGGATACAGGGGACAATTTCTCCACTGAAAGGTGGTCAGGCATAAGAACAGGCTGCCCAGTAAAGTGATGAAATCACCATCCCTGGAAGTGTTCAGAAGGCGTATGGATGTGTCATTTTGGGACGTGATTCAGTGCGGCTGGATTAACAGCTGGACTCAGTGACCTTAGAAGTCCTTCCCAGCCTCAAAGGTTCTATGATTTTATTCTGCATTTTTGTTGCATGTTAGAGGAAAAATATCTCCTGCAATTCCCAAGATCTGCTGCAACCACCTCATCCCACAGTCACCCTCACAGAACTCCTGACCCAGCCTGAGAGCACCAGGTTGGCATTGAAGCTGTTTTGCAATGGCTCAGTGGCCATTTAAAGATTTGAAGGTAGTGACGACTGATGAGAGCGGCAAGGAAAGTGCAGAGAGCCCGGCCCAGAGCAAAGATAAACACTCTCCTGGCCGCAGGTCCCGGCACCCGCGGGGGCCCTGGGCTGCTCCCAGCTGCGGCTGCTCCAAAACTTCATCAGCAGCAGCAAATGTCCGCTCTCGTCAGGCCTCGGTTCAACCTGCCCGCTGCAGGCTGCCCTGACAAAACCTGAGCTTTCCCTGCCGGGGTGACCCCATTCACTCCCGTTCCCCGGGTTCCCGTGGCTGCTCTGGACGTTCCCGCCCCCAGAGGCCGAAGACCGGCTGGGGACAGGCCGGGGCAGGTTCACGATTTCCATGGCAGGGCGGCCATGGCCGAGGAGCCGGCGCCACCTCCTGGGCACGGCTGAGGGGCCACAGCCGGGCTGGGAGACACCCGCACCGCGGCTGCCAGGGCACAGCCGGGCCGGGAAACACCCGCACCGCGGCTGCCAGGGCACATCCAAGGGCAGTCGGTGATCGAAGAACAACCAGATAGGTTCCCTCAGCCTGGGAGCCCCGCCGGCCTGCCAGCGGCTGGGAGGAGAGGCGGGCACTCAGAAAACCCTTCAGTGTTATTCTGTGTTTTGTGTCTGTGCTCCCTTCCCCTTCCTCGCTTGGTACTGTGGGCTTTTGTCCCTTCCAGACTGGTGTTTCTCAACCCGCTCAGCTCGGGGCAGAGAGCCCAGCGTGGTCCCAGGTGCTTTGCCAGCTATGGAAGAACGCGCTGAGGGCCGCCTCCCGGCTCTGGCGTGGGACGGCTTCGCACGGGCAGCGTGTGCCATGCAGGCCTCGTGGAGCCCTGGGACTTGCTCTGCTCAGCAGAATGCCAACCATGAGAACACAGGCATGAAGAAGTACCAATCTCACTGGTGTCGGGAAGCCACGGGCAGGGCGCTTTTCCTGGGCGAAGGCAGAGGGATGTGCTGTGCCGGCACATCACCCCGACAGACACGTCCTGAGGGCTGGGTAAGTACCCGGGCCCTGCCTGAGCGGCAGCCACAGCCGGCCGTGCTGCGCTCCCCCTGCTCCTGCTTCCCGGCGGGATTGGGCTTGTGCCAATTGTTGTGCCCACACAGTCTCTGGAGGTGTTCAGTAGGGATCTTCTTACTTGCACTTAAGAGCTTCCTGAGTTCAGTGCCTCTCAAGGAGGCTAATCTCATGCTGAGATTTCTCAGAGCTGTAGGAGTTAGCAGGAGGCGTGGGGCACTGCATCCCTGTTCCTTCAGTTTACTCAGGGTCAGCCTCAAGAGGTTTTCATGGTTGTTATCTGATGGATCAAAAAGAAATCTCATCAGTACATCCTTGCCCTGATAACTGCTACTCTGCGTGGAAGGAGGTGGTCTTCAATGAGTGAGGTGACCAAATAACCTGTGAGAAATGGGAGATTTACACAAGTGAGTTGCATTTCTTGACTAATATACACTGATGGTGAAATAATAAACTTTGGATATGCTGCTGTGGGAATGCATAATGAATGTCATGGAATCATTGCTGCTGTGCCTTTGGAAGGGACTAGCACTTCCCATCCCACCCTTCTGCCATCTTCCCAGACTGCAAGCCCTCTGCTCCAATGCCTGTCTCTCACTAGGTGAGGGAATGATATCTTGCACAATGCAGTTGTTGTATCTGGTGCTTTTAGGCACCAGAGAGAGTTTCTGCTAATGACTGTTCCTGGCAGGAACTCCTGTGGTGGTGCTTCTGTTAAAAAACAGGAAACTGTAGAAATAAATCTCTTCCTCTCTAGGGTGTTTTGTGGTTAAGCAGAGTTGCAATGCAAGGGACCACTTTTGCCTTGCCATTGGCTTGGTGTGACTGTAGGCAAGTAATTTCTTCTCTCTGGAGTAACTTCATGTCTCTGAAAGTCTGAGAAGCCTGCTTCTGACATGAAAAATTGGGTGTTGAATCACTTGTATAGCAGTAGAGGAGTGTTTTGTTCTTGTTCAGTTGCCTTTTATTATTTACCACATCAAAGAAGGAAGTGGTGGAGGTGATTAGCATAGGGAGAAACGCCTTTTGAGGAATATGAATTCACTGAAAAATACAGTTTTGCAGAATAAAATTATTTGTGAGTCTGGGTTGAGTTCAGTGAATTGTTTTGGGCAAAAATGAAGACGGAGAACTTTTTCAAGTAAGGGTTTTTCTGACAGCCTCGGAATAAAATGTGACACATTTTGTGGAAAGTGATGTTTGTATAAATCACTACAATTTCTAGGAAGGAAAATGGGACCTGTAGTTTGCCCCAGAGGAGAGAAGTGCTCAGAGGTTACTGAAAAAGCCTGAAAAAAAGTCATAAACTGTCTAAGGTCAGACTAATTTATGGGTTATGATAATTTCTTTCCTCAGCCATCATTCAAACCTCTGTGTCCTCATCCTGATAAACATGGACTGATGAGAGGACTCCCTGACATTTTTCTTATTGTAGAGTTACAGTTTGATGCTGCTCCTACCTGCAGGAAGAATTTGGCTTGCACCTCAGTGAAGAACACAGTGGAGTGATAGCAATTTCCAAAGAACTATTTGACACTGTTGACTGTATCCTGCAGATGGGCTTTAGGAAAGGGAGTGAGCCCCCAGAAGGGGCTGCCTTCCTTTCCTTATTGAGGAGAAAGTGCTCATCATCATCCTTTACATACCTCTGACACACAGCTTTGTGTAACTCCGGGACCCTGGGAGGGAGCCCTGCTTTCTGAGGCAAACAGTGCCAGACTCAAGCTGTTTTCAGTTGTGTTGTGCCCCCGCTGTGTTCTAATCTGTTTGAACTGCAGATAGATTGTCTTATGGGGAAAAGCTCCCAACAGACAAATCCTGTCTATCTATTAGTTTTGTAACGAGCCCTAAAATCTTGGAGGACGAGGGAAAAACTGCTGCAGCTATGCCCCAAGATTTGGTGGTGACTGTGAGGTCTTTATGTTGGGAAGCACTGTTTTGGTTTTTTTTTTCCCTTAAAACTGAGGGACTTGGCTTGGTGACTATAGTTATTTATATATTATATATTGTATATTGTATATTACATATTGTATATTGTATATTATATATTATATATTATATATTATATATTATATATTATATATTATATATTATATATTATATATTATATATTATATTATTACTATATTATATAGTTATTCATTATGTCTGAATGTGCTGATGGGGAAAGTGAGGGGTCCTTCTGTAAGGACTTGATTACTAAGGATCAGGAGCGATGAAATAGCTGGAAGACATGCGTAACATCATCTTAAAAGGCTGGCTTATCCATCACATGTGGCTGCCAATGACGAAGCATTCTCTCCTACGTGCTGGATAGCATTCCTGGGTGTCCCTGGATAGCACCCTGGGTGTCCCTGATGCAGCAGCGACTCGGGATGAGCTCTGCGGGCAGGACAGCCCCGTGAGCGGCACACGCGGGGCGCACGGAGCGCACGCCAGTCCCCGGGCCGGCCAGGCAGCGGCACTGAAAGCACGGCTAAAGGCCGGCCGCCAGCCCGGCAAGGTGTGTGCTGCTGCACGGGAGGCGCGGGGCGCGCTCTCGGCTGGGAGGCTGGAGCGGGCATTCGGGAGGAATCAACTGCAGTTTGCAGAGCACTCTGTCCCTTGCCATTTGGCAGCTTGCTCTGTCAGCCCGAGTGCTCACAGTGTGCATCTGCATCCCAGCTGGAATCCTGGGGCTCTAATTCACCGGGGCTGTCACCAGAGGAAAGCGAGGGTCTTTGTTGCTTGCTCAGTTTGCCCTGCAGAATGACAGACTTCAGCTTTCCCTTCTGCAAGAGAGGTGTATTTTCAGCCTTCTTTTTCTTCTGCCTCATCTGTCCCAGGAATGAGATGCTGACTTGGCTCTTGAGTGTATCTGCAGACTGCCTGAGTGCAAAGAGAAGCTGGAGGCAGAAGTGTTGTTAAAAGCACATGAAAAAAAGGGAGTGTCTGCATGGCAAAGGTTCTCACTCTATCTAGTGACAAAGGCAAAGATTTCCTATTGATTTTCTAAATTGCAGAGTAGGCACAATGCAACAAATGGTTTTGAGCTGTTGTACTTGAAATGGCTGAAAATATTTTGATGAAATAATTTTGTTCAGAAAATACTTCTCAAAAGGGGGTGGTTTTGATTAAACTCCACTTGGATCGAGGACATAGAGAGAAATGATTGCATGCTCTATTGCAGTGCAGAGCTTTGCAGATCAAACACTGTGAAAACAAACAATCTCTCCAACCTAGTGCCCTGTTTCAGAGCACCATCTGCCTTTTTCTTGTACAATATCTCCCTCACTGGTACTACAGCTATCCCCCTCCCTTGTGTAGGGACAGAAAGGGTGATGGGCCAGTGCAGATTTACTGTGGGTTGCCAGCTGACTCCACTGGTAGATCACTTATTTCCCCAGACTGTCTGAGTTCATGTGCAGTGTTGTTCAGGTTGTTCTTACTGCAACATGAGGTTACCATCTACTTGCCCACCTTTGGTTGCCTTTAAGTGCTGTTCTTTCCTCAAGGTGTCTTTAAGGAATGCAGTTACTGCAACTTGACTTCCTCTGGTTTTTCAACCTCTGAACAAGAAATCAGTTTTCCCTGGTGTGTTTGGCCTGTAAATGAGCAAAGGAATCACAGGGATTTCAGTTAGCAGTGGTCTGCAGCAGTGAGGGACTGTGGTGTGCAAAAAGACCTTAAAGAAGCCTCTTCTTTGGCCTGTGAGGTCCTGTGGCTTTATGTAAGCAGCTTGTAGACAGTCCCTAAGACAGGAAAGGATGGAACCAAAGGGACTCAGTCTGTCCTAAAACACAAGTCAAACCTGCTTGGGATGCAGAACGCAATTTTTCCTTTACTGCTAGCTCCACGCCTCTTGTCAGGTAGGAGGGTTCAGGCAAAAACCTCAGCTCCTGGCAGTCCCAGCCTGGCTGTCTGTGCCTTACATCAGCATTCCCCTCACCTAACAGGTATATTGCTTTCCTCCTCTGCTGTCTGTCTCTGATTGATGCTGTCATTTGTGTATTGAGACAACCAGAGCTTATAAATCCTTCCAAATACCCTGTTATTAAAAAGGGATCTCACCTTCAGCTTCAGGTGGTGAGAGGGGCTCATTATGCTTCTGTTTGTTAGCTGTGCTTGTGCAGGCAGTGTCTCTTGAGGCTGGAGATGGCGCTTGGGTGTGTGGTGTAACGCAGTCAGCCAGTAGTTGTGTGTGTCAAGAGGCATCTGGAGGGCAGGCAGGGGTTTCAAAGGCAGCAGCCTGTAAAAATTGAGATATTTGCACCTGCACTGGGAGGGCTGGCAGCGTGGAGACAGGCATTTGTGACTTCTGAGTGGCTGCTCCAGAGCAGTTCAGAGTGATGGCACCATCCCAAGGACCCTTTGTTGTTGTTCCTTTCCTGTGGCTGAGGGTGAAGGTGGGTGTAAAAACCAGAGGTCCAACTTAGCAAGTGCAAAGTCTGCCTCACAGAGCCTGTTTGCAGGGCCAGAAACAGCCAGGATGAGCAAGGCAGGCACTGTTATGAACAGATGAGAAGCTCCTCATCCTGCTTCTCCTGTGTTCTAGGGGCTCTGCTAACGTAGGGGAAGGCAGGTGTGGACCAGCCATGCACCAAACCTCACTTACAGGCTGATATACAAAGATATTTATGAGAAGAATCCTCCACGTACAGTTTTAGCGGTATTGACTGTCTACTTCATGTCACCTCCAAAAAACCCATAAAACTGAGACAAATGTCTATCTCTGTGCCCAGGTGGATTCAGTTTTCTTGCATTCTGGACGTTTCTTCCCCATTTTTTATTATGTTGCCTCCGGCAGAAGGTTCTGTTTTAGGGCCAGTGCAATAACTATCATAATTTTGTCAGGCTGACACATCAGTATGGTGCCAATCATGGTTATAGAGACCCTGGGACCACTTCATCACAGCAGCTTCACTCCAAGGTTCCTTTTAATCTTTCCTAATAAAATTTAAATGACAGTAGCTGTTCCAGTCATGAACCAAGAAAAACCTCTTGTATTATTTCCTCCTTTTTTTTTCCTAATGTTTGGTTCTCTGGTTTATATTGACTAATTTATATGAGAGCTTCCAGAGATGGATATGTGAGTCTGAAACAAGTGTCACTTCTTTTTAGTGACTCTCTTCTCAGCAGATAGGATTTTTCCAGAAGGATGTGGAAAATTGTGTAGTTGGGCCTTTGCCATCTTCATCATAATCCAGGCTGAGGTTCCTGAGGCTTATGGGTGGTTTTGACCAGGAGCTGTTATTGAGCTTAGATACATATTTGCTGCAGGTTTTTCTAATCATCCATGAGAGATCTGACCCACTGGTGATGCTGAGGTACCTGTCAGTCCCACATTTAATGAGGTGAGCCAATTCTCCTCATATACTTCTACTTTTCTCTGCTCCCAAGCAGAAGATAGTGGAAGGAGAAGTTTAACAAAACTGCACAACCATTTCTGTTTAAGCATGAGTGGTATTAAATGGCCTGCCCTACTGGGAAATGGGCCTGCCACTTGGAAGGAGAGGTAGAGTGGTTTTTAGCAGATTTTTGGATCTTGCAGGCTGCACAGTCCACAGACTTGGACCAGCCCCTGAGAAAAAATTTTTGGCACTAAAAGTCAACCCACAGAAGACAGTCTCAGCCTTCCTAAAGTGTGAGGGGTCAGGGAGCTGTTTGGAAATCCTGTGGCTTGAACCTCTGTTTGAGCTGTTTCTAGCACTGAGCACAGTGGGATTGGAGCAATAATTTGGATTGTGCCCATGTCTTTTGCTTATTTTTCATTTAACCTGCTGATGGCCTATGTCTTGTATTGCTTTTCAGATCCACTGAGAGTAACTGCTCATGACTGCATTAGTGGGAATGAATGTTTATGACTGATCCCTTGGTGGTTGCAAAACCCATCATGCTTCATCAAAACATAGCACTGCTGTGGTTCAAGTAAGTGTTTTTTTTTCTGGTCTGCTCCTCAGTCTGTTTCTAGCAGAAGGCTGGAGAATGACCAGAATCACCAAGGCTGTCAGAGTCCTGGTGGGAAGGAGGAAGGATGCTGGTGTGTGTGTGGGTGTCAGTCTGGTGGGGTGGATGCTGCCCTGGTTCAAACACCCCATGAGTGATGAGTTCATGTGCGGGGTTGTGTGCTCTGGGAGGGGAAGTGCAGGGTTGCTGGGCCAGATTCCAGGCATTGCTGTGTTCCCTCCATGTCATTCATAGGTCATGAAGCTGGAGGGAAGGCAGGAGACTGAGCTGGTAATGTGAAATCCAAGTGCTGTGGCAAAGAGGTGGGAGATGAGGACTGATGTCATTACTCATTTCTCTTAAACTCTCATCCAGAGAATTTTCACTGGTCTAGTATGGGGAAGACCTGCTGCAGGTCCTTCACCAGCACAGACCTCTTCTTTGACATAAAGAGTTTTTCTTCCTTTCTTTTAGCAATTGGCCTAGTCTCACATGTAAAGAAAATGTCAGTGAATTTAATCAAGGTATCTTCAATCTCCTTTCTGTATGCACATCAGGGAAGGTGATATGTGGGGCCTTATTAATACTGCAGCAGTGAAATGTCACTGACTCTGTGGCACAAGCAGGCCTTGATTTACATGAGTATGATAGAGATCAGACTGGGAGACTCAGACTTCAGCATCAAAGGCCTGCAGAGTTAGATTAAGCTTCCCTCCCTGGTGATGGAAATGAAGTCCTGGGGGGAAAAGAGTTGTTTGGTCTCATCTGAATTCTTTCTGAAGTAGTGTTGCCTTCAGAAACTCTAACTGGCAGCCAGTACCTCTCTTCTTGGCAGTCTTAGCGGGAAAAACAAGGAATTAGTGATCTGGGAACAACATTTTTGGCATTTCTCAGCCATCTATGTTATCCCATTTAGCTACAAGAGGGATTGTTACCAAGAACATCTGTGGTGTCTGGGTGGAGGATGAGAGAGCATTTAGGAGACACACTGTGCATCCCAACCTCTGTCACTTTCTGGAGTCAATCCCCAACAGGCTGTCTTTGAAGGGGATGATATCTTTTGTTCAAGTTTCCCATCTTTACTCAATATCCATGTCCTTCCATCAGCCTACACCTTTCTGCATGACTGTTTGGCCCATATCCACTGGCATCATTGTCCTTTTGTGCTGATACCTTGCCAGCACGCCTTGAGATCTGGCCCTTTAGCAACATTGCATGTTCTGGGAGACTTGCCCTTCAAAGACTTCTGGCCAAACTGTGTCTGTCTCAAGAGCTTGGATGTTACACGGCATCATCAGCTCTTTCTCTCTGAAGTTTCTTCCAGTTGGCTCATTCAGAAAATGCTGCCTAGACTGGTATTTGCTTTCTCAAGTTTTAGAAGTTGTGGGGGAAAGTGAGCTAAGCTCATATGTCTTAGGGATCCTAACATGAAGGTAGGTATCCTGATCCTTTGGCCTAGGGAAATGGATTTTGTAGTAAGATGGGAGCTCTGGCTGTTGCTTTTGCAAGAATGACTGTGAAGACCATACATGTAGGTGTCTGGTGGCTGGACAGGCCTTTGCTGCTTGTTCCCTTTTGTGTCTGTGGTTCTCACCTATTTCCTATTATAATGGTGTTCTTGGGGACCATTTATTATCATTTCTCTTTTGTAAGAATTTTTTAGCAGAAACTAAAAAAATTATGGGAAATTTGGCATAGTTACTATTTTTCCTCTTTCAGGTGCATGTTCTCCTATGGCATATGTAATTGCCCCATTCTAAAATGAAAATACCCCCCTAAGTGCTGTCTCCCCAGGGACCGCCTTGTTCCCATTGAGGCAGAACCAAAGTCACATGTGTCATATGAATTTCTGGTGGCAGTCTGAGTAGTTCAGGGGTTGTTTTCAGGGTAGATGGGGACCTTGCTTCTCATTTTCAAGAGACCAAATCCTTTTAAGCTCAGTCTAAACCATATAAAGATTTTACAAGATGCCTAGAGTTTGCCACAGACTAAAGCCATGCAGAGACACTTTCTTGAGTCTATTACTTTTGGTGGATCTCTAAAGAACATTATAAATGGTCAGTTTTGGAGCCTAACAAACCCCTAGGGGGTAACTGAGGCTCAAAAAGATACAGTAACTCAGGCAACACCTTTTAAACCCCTTTTCTTTTCTCTTAAATTTTAAATCCTGTACCCCTGTGCCTTTTTTTACCATGTGAAGTTTCTAGCAGAGAGCACGCAAGATTCTGTTTATAGGGGACTTGGGTGTGAATTATTACCTGTGAAGCTTGCAGTCAAGGTAGTGGGTTATAATACTAATTAAGGCAAATGTCACAGCAAGAGCATGCTGACGTTGTCAGAATTAATGGCCCAGAGCATTACTACTTAGCACACCTTTTGAAGTTAATGGAATCCTATTAATTGGGATCTTGGAGGGGCTGAGGGACACAGAGTACATCACTCCTGAGCAGCATCTCTGTTATTACATTAGAGCTGGAATAGCATCCAAATTCCTCCTGCTTTTTAGGACCCTTTTGCACAACCATTTCACAGGTGGGTGTCTCTGATAAGCACCAGGGGAAGGTTGTTTGATTCTAGGGTAAGAGGTGGAAAAGTCAGTTCCTGCTGTGGTTGCAGAGAATCACTCTGTCTCCAGAAACCAGTGCTGAGGACTGCCAAAATGCCTCTGGAACAAAACTGAGGGGTGAAGGAAATGTGTTCAAAAATACTGTGTACCTTTGTCCCTGAGTTTGATTCTACAAATTCATCTCCCCTCCAGAGCACTTGTTCCAATGGGCACAACCCAGGGTAGTGGTGCAAGACACAGTGTCAGAGCACTAAAACAAAAGTGTCTGTCAGCAGTTCCAAGTTCTTTTGGATATTAGCCAGCTGTGGTAGCACTGGAACCAGCACAAGGCATGGTTAGACCTAATGCCAACAAAATTCTAGTTTTGAAATAGAAAACAGCAAATCATGGAGGGCATTTGCTTGATGAAAAAATCAGCCTGAAAAGCTTATACTTATAGAAAACCAAAGCTCAATACTTTTAATACAGTGCTGTGAGCAGATGAGGAAAAAGAAAAAAGCCCAAGTTTTCTACTGAGGATTTTGATTCTAAAGCAGAATGTTCTCATTTTCATCCAAGTTTTCCACATGGGGGAAATAATTTTTAAGCATCTCTCATGTAAAGTAATTAACCATAGATGAGAAATGGAAGATTTCAGAAGAAAAGGAACACATGCTATCTTTAGATAATGGTATTAAATCCATTGTGCACTGGAATGGAAGTTTTTATGATACTCTAGATTTTCTGTGCCATTTTATCCTTCTTGAGTTTAGATTTTAAAGAAATTACTTAGCTATGATAAAACCTTTTTTCAGTGTTAACAGGAGTACAATTATTAATTGTCCTTTGCAATGTTACTGTAGGTTTGTGATTACTGTTGACTAAATTTGTAGGGTTTCACATTCTCTCCTGTGTTAGCATAGGGGAAACATACATATTTGCTAGAAATGATGATGATTCGATATCAGCTCAGTTACCCTGAATAAGTAAGGTAGTAGGAAGTAAGAAAGTAGTACTTTTTTACTGCGTGAAAGTAGAAACAACAGCATGGTTGAGCCAGTGCTGCCCACATGGGAAGATCCCTCTCAGCTCCAATCCCAGAGGCTTGACTGCAGTATCCATCCAGAGCTCATCCCATATGGTGCTGGTCAGCTGAGCAGAAGCTGTAATATATGAGCCCTAAATCTGTTGCAGGCTTCCCGCATGATGTTAGACACACCTCAGCCTCACTGCTGGGTCTGCTGTGCAGCCTGTAACTGGCTGCAAGGGAGGGCAGGGCTTTCCAGCAAAAGCCCTTCTGCTTAGGGCAGTTTCTCTCAGGGTTTGTTACCCTGACCTGAGGCTGCAGAACTGCTTTGCTCCCAAGCAAGCGCAAAGTGCTCCTGGCTGTTTAAATCTGTCGCAGTTCTGTTTGAACTGAAAGATTCCTCTGTTCCTCAGAGGAGTGTGTTGTAAAACAGTAACATTTGTTAAATGGAGAACACGTAGGGCAAGGACTCCATCAGCTTCAGGAGACAGTGAGTAATGATCCCTTAATATCTGAGAGCTTTAAAGCTACTATAATATTCTTCAAAGTCAGGGTAGCGTGGTGGGGCCCCACAGAGCTATCTTGTGTTCAGGAGCAGGTCAGTGCTGAGCACACAGCCAGACACTGTTCTTCAGCATCATCTCTGCAGAGGGAAGCATTAGTTGCTGTGCAATGTGCATCCCAGCCCAGACAGATTTATGATTTACTTCTGAGCGTTCCGGTAGCACCCATCACTCAGCTGGTTACCTGCGCCTGCCAGACACTGCTTTGCACTTGGGTTGGTGTCTGCTCTGCCCTCTTCCTGACACAAATCAATGTGCTAAGCCTCAGTGCATTTGGGAAGGAGGTAAAAGTTACACAGTCGTCACCACAAAAGGAGGAATGGAGGGGAAGGTCATGTCTGTGATTGAATAGGAACCTGTGGTACAGTTGGATGTGGGTCTTGATGTTTTGGATCCCTCAGACTTGTGATACCAGGGATCTCTATGCGGTGCCATGGCTTCGTGTTACCCTTTGGGCAAGGTCCTGGCTTTGCAGAGCTCAGGAGCAAAGATAGGGCAATAACTCCATTCAGGCTGTCTCTTCCCCTCTTGTGTCAATGTCTTGAGCTGTCCTGGGCACATGGCAGAGTTTGCAAAGGCTTCCTTACAGCCACCATGACCTCTGCTGCCATGCACAGCACAAGACTGAGCTGATCCTCGTCTGTCACATGAAGATGTACATTTATGCTATTTGAAACTTGGCCAAATAACAACTAAGTGGTAATGAACTGTGGGTTTTTGGCTTCAGAGTCTCTGGGACAGAGGGATGGAAGCAGAGAGATGATTTATATCCTCAAGTCTGTTATTTACAAGCAGTCATGCTCCTCATCTTTCTGTAGACAACTGGAAGGAGTTGTAAATTTGCCATATACAGTCCCTTGAGCTAATGCTTATGGGAAATATAATTTAAAACATTCATTTGTCCTGAAGAAGTGAGCCTGAACCACACTGCCATGGAGATAGGTATAAGACCCAGGAATAGGTGGATGCACTTCCATACCATCCTTAGTATAAAGAATTTGCTATCCATACAGACACAGCTGAAGAAGCAGGAGAGAAATTAGGTCTCCTGAGTTGCAATTCACCTAATTAATCAGTGCAACAGATGACTAGTTAAGGACTAATTAAGGGCTAGCTGTGGGTCAGGAGAAGTGAAGCAGCTACCAAATAGGCATGACAGCATTGGGCATTCATTCCTTAACAGATCACATAAACCTGAAAGGGTACCCCCCTACTTTTAGTAGGCCTGGGACTACTCACATTTTAGAATTAATCTGAAAAACAGTTATGTCTTGTTGCTTGTGTGTATGTCTGGGGGGATACAAGCATTATGTGAGATAAAGTGTGGGTGTCAGGATCAGGCCTCAGAATTTTTGCATTTCTTCCTTTCTGGACACTTTTATGAGGACAGTGTTGTTCTGTAGAACTCACCCTATGCAGAAGCATTTGTTAGAGCAGGGGTGGTGAGTTTTGTTTGCAAATAGTCTGGTGTTTTAATATCATCACTCCTCCATGCGTGCGCTTACCACCCACATCAGGATTTTAAGGAAGAGGTGAAATATAGCTATTTTGTGCACTTTATCTGTTTTCCTTGTAAATCTTCTTTCCATCTGAAATGAGGATTTTTGAGGGCTAATGTTAAAGTCAATAGATCCAACTAAATGGATTAGATTCCCTTTTAATTCTAGTAATTGTACTGGCTTGACTGGAGTTGTTACTGATTTATAAGGAATTGCCATTTGTGCCATGGACTTCTTTAGTGAAGGACAAAGCTCAGCCTCTGTAATACTTTATGTCTCAGTTTCCTCTCTTCCACCTCCACAGTCTTGTTCCTTGGTGTGAGTGGACCCAAGTACAGAGAATGCCCAGTGTCTGCTCTGGCTCGTGGGCAGAGCTAATGACAGAGTCCCAGCTGGGCAATGGCAAGAGCCTTCTGGCTGTCCTGCTTAAGGCTTCCACTCATATCTGAAGCACATCATTTTTTCGTGCTAGAATGTTATAATGAATTATGGGGATAAGACTTTGCCTGTTTGTCTGGGACTACATCAAAGTAGTGTTACAAGCAGATTGCCAAATTCCTTTGTGCTCTGGATCTGCCATTCTTCTGGTGTGTACATGGATCAGGCATGCCTTGGAGCTCTGCAGGGCATAATGAAATGGGGCTTCAGAGGTAGCTGCAGCAAACTCGTAGTCCTGGGGTTGTCATGGTTCTGCTTGTCTGCTGGTTCCCCTGGTCCTGCTTGGGTATCTCAGTGCTGTGCTAATACACTGAGTTCCTTTGCTAGCACTGTTAGCTTCCATAGATCTGATGCTCTCTGGCTGTGATCTCCATTTCCCACACAGCTGTTAAGTGCATTTTCTCTTTTAACTGGGTGTTTCATGTATCTGGCAATGGTGACTGCCCTATATTTTCCAGCACCACTTTTGAGGCTATCTGCACTTATTTATTTCTCTCCCTCCCAGATATATTGTTTCTGTCATGCATTGGGTCCTCCCTCACTGCAAAGAGGCAGAAAGAAAAAAAAATCTCTTCATAAATTCCCCCATTTCATCACCTGCTGACTCCAGTTCACCCCTCACATTTTTACTGGAGTAATTGTCTTGTTTACTCTCTGTCTGGTACAGGCTTGTCCACAGTGCATTGTGCTTCCTGGGAACCTCTGTGTAAGTCTGGTACTCAATATCTCTTTCTGGTTCCTTAATAATCCTCCTAACTCACTTTGCCTTGTTTTTATAGGTCTTCTAGTCCCCTTGCAGGTAGTTCATATCTTTAATACAATTCTCTTTATTGCTTCTACTCTTTTTTACCTTCTGGCCTAAAAACTAAAAACATTGCCCTCTAATGCCTCGGGTTTTGCTCCTAGTCTAGACTCCTGTAATTAGCACTGAGCTCACAAAAGGTAAAATAGTAATTTTAGAGAGCTGCCCATGAACCTGTGCATGTGAGAGAGCATCCAGGGGCACAGCTTGGGTTTCTCTGCCCCTTGAACTCTCTGCCCTCCAAACTGTCTGCTCCTGGATGCTCCAAAGGCCATGCTGTTCCTTGTCTTTTCTGTGGTCTATTGTTTTTTTCAAGTAGTAACTTTGGCTCTTATTAAACCTGTTTGGCATTTACCACAGTGGAGCTTGGCCTGCAGGTGTCTCCTGCTTGCAGATAAGAAAGATGCTTCTCTGCTAGTATTAGGAGGGTTGTTATCTCTCATTTTTAGGCTGATATCTGCAGAAAGTCCAGTGCCAGGTCAGTGGATGCAGAGGGGTGGATTTGACTGGGTGGTCGAAAGCATGTGGAAATTAACATTGGTCTCTCTACATGGACCCTTTTCAAAACTTAAGTGTCTAAGTTAGAAGAAATCTAAGGGTATTCCAGTATTGTACTAAAGCTGGGAAGAACTTAGGAAATTGATGACTGATGGAAATTATGCTGGGGTGTTCTGTAGATCAGGCTCTCTCAAAGCAAGCATGAATCCTTGTGTTAGTTTGTTCTGCTTCACAGGTCCCTTTTATATTTGACTTCATTGATTGTGTGTGCAGTTCTTCAGATGGACTTGGGACTGCTAACAGAAAGGGAGCATCTCTACAGGCAACATGTTAACAATGTGAAAATAAAAATCCTTTCTCCTTCACATTGCCAAGATAAAATGAAGTGCTCTCCATGTCCCTGACCTGTCACCCAAATTCCCATCTTGCTTTTTTGTCTGTGGCAGTAACAATAAGTGACCCAGCAGGATGACTTTCCATTGAAGGAAGGGCCTGATAGCTGAAATTCTGTGAGGTTATTCAGAGAAGCAAAGATACTGAGGAACAATTACATCTTTTCCTTAATGGCAAAAAAAGCTATGTCAGTATGACTTCATCTTCCTGCTGTGCAAAAGCTACAGATGTGCTTTTAAGGCCCTACAGGAGTTGGCATCTGCATAGCATGTCCTTTGCATTGTATTGCTCTGCTTTGGTGCTGCAACTTTGAAACACAAAAAGTTGCATTAAAGCGAGGCAGACCACAACCAAATAATGCATAAGGGCAGTACAGTGAGGATGTATGATTCTGGCATTACAACAAAAGGCAGTGAGGGCTTTGAAGAGGAGAATGGTTCCTTTGTTTTCAGAACCAAAGTATGCCATGGAAACCTGTTTGCCTTTTTCCCTGGGTACCATTACAAAAATTAATAGATACAGGTACAAACACAGTGTGTCAAATGATTTATTAGAGACACTGTTTCATAAGAAGTTACAAGCAAAATTAATTTCAGTTGTCTGGGAAGTAAATGATACCCCAAGGCTACAGGGACACATTTTGGTTGGTTAGAATATGAAATGCATGCTCCTGTCCCAGAGAGGGGGTATATGTCTGATTTTCTATTATTGATTATTAATGTGTATGTTTTCTTTGTCTTGCTGGAAGAGACAAAAACAGAAAGAAGAGTGTTCTGATTAGTTCCCCATGCTTGTATTTGTGCAGAACTCGGCATGCAGCCTTCTGAATCTTGGGGCAGAGGTCCTTTCCTCTCCCTGCAAGTCATCTAATGACAGGCTGAGAAGACTTCATCTCTTCCCAAGGAAAGGGTTGGAGATGAGCAGGTAAATTGCCTGCCTGAAAAGTTGGTCTCCCTCCAATGATTAGAAGAACTTTCTCAGTGAAAGTGGGTCTCATTGGGTTAGACTACAGGTGTCACTTTTGTTTAGCTACAGGTGTATGAGGGATGTACCACACCTGTGGTCACACTTGCAGAGATACATTGTGGGAGTTACCTGACTGCCTCTATGCTAAAATACTCTGGGAATTCTTTTATTCTGTAGAACACAAGGGAGTACTGAAGGAAAAAAAGTACTTTCCAGTTTGGGCAGTTGAGGAATTAAATGATAAGATAAAACCCCATAATTCTGATTTCCCTGTTAGCTTCCATCTTCTGGTATTAAGCATATTCTGACATCAGTCATGAGAACACCTGCCTGTGGAATTAAAGCTGCACTATGCCTTGGAGCAGGGCACACCATAATTTCTGTGCTGTCTTTGTTTTGAGGAGTCATAGGAATCTTGGACCTGAGGTACAGTCTGGGAGTAAAAGCAAGACAGGCATCACAAGGAGATGATCCTTTTGAAAGGATTTTTTTTCATTCTCATTTTCAAAATAATCCATATTGTCTTCCATTCCCTATTCCTCATCAGTTTCAGAACATTTAATTAAAAGGTCATATCCATCTATGCCTGGTGCCCTAGATAGCTTCTTCCTCCACTTTAAAGAGAAGCTAAATTTCCCTAGTGAGGATAAATGGGAAAGTATTAGGCCAAAGTGGGTAGATACAGTTTCTGTGGAACACGTGGAGAAGGAAAGCATATGTAGAAGTCACATCTCCTGACAAGACTGCTCAGGCAAGACATTAGTCACAGGCTGGGAGTCAAATGGCTTCCTGAGTAACACCAGGAAACAGCAGTTCTCATCAAATGACGCATCGCAATATGATCGTTTGGGGCAAATTGCTTGATGCATATGCATTTCAGCTTAACTCACTGTGAAATAAGGACAACACAGTGTTCACTCATCCCAAAAAGTAAATACGTGGGGAAGGTAATAAGTTTGCCAGATACTCATGTCATGGAATGATTCATCGGAGTGTGCTTGCACTGAAGCTTATGCACTGCTGCTTGATCTTGACAAACATGTCATTTCATATGGAGATACCTGGAAGCATCTATTTAATCATCCTGGATGGGAGAGGTTTTGCCATGTCCTGGGTAGGAGGTTACATCCTGTTCATGAGGAGTGCTCCTACCCTCTGATACATGACAATGAAATTTCTGTACTTGAGCACTCTAAATACCAGATGCATGTTTTTGATGTGTGCCCTTGTGCCCATACATGGGGAAAACTAAAGAGGCTCCATTAACCCCTTAAACAGAAGGTTATTAAAACAGTTAAAGCTGTAAAGCCAGTTTCATAACTCATGTAGTAATGTTCCCTCTATTTAATAAAGCTATTTGTTGATCTGCAGCAGCAAATTGTACTTTTTGAGCATTTAAGTAATACTTCCACTTGGCTTCCAGTTTACGAGGCAGTTTAGTATTTCCCTCTGCTCACTAGTTCTGACTGTACACAACTTCTGGTGTTGGGCATTTAGTCAGCGTAGAAGCTTGAACAAAGTTATTGCTATTTTGTGCACAATATGGGAACATTTCCTTTTAGCTATCTCCCCTTTGCCCAGCTACCTTCAATCCATTGGAGCATACCCAATTCTAGCAAACAAATCCAAAAGGAATGGATAAATCCAAGTGAGTTACATAGGCAGCCAACATCAGGAGCACCTGGCCCAAAGAGGACTTGGTGCAGATTTCTAAAGCTGGCCTGACTGGTTCACCCTCTCTTCAAAGGCACCAAAGGACCTGGTGTCTCATCTGGATAATGGGAAGAATTCAAACAGAGGACTCAGGTGCCTTTAAGAAAACTGTTTCAGAAGGATCCATTCAACAAGAACTGGTGGTGTTTTTGTTTAGCCCTAAATTATTTGAAGATGATTTTTTATTATCCTAAAGCTGTTTTGGTTTTCTTTTTAGGTCAGCTGATGTAATGAGAGATATTGCGCCCATATACAAACCTCTCATCTGCGGTCTTAGACCATGGCAATCAGGATGGTCACAGCTGTGGACAGCAGAAGCTCCTTGACCCCATCCACTTGCAATCATGGCTGTTAAAAATCTGCCAGCATGCTGCAGCTGATTCCATGAGACAAAAATATCCTTCTTATAGTAGTCCTTTTCCCAAATGGATCCTTCTTCAGCTAAAAGCCCACTCTAGCCTGCATTATTTCAGAATATTTCAGAACATGTTTTTTCTAGGATATTCCTGAGCATTTTTGAGGCATTTCCTTTAGGTGGCAGCAGGAGTACAAGAATATTCAGCCTTCACGGTCCCCTGCACCACTGCGATGGCACAGCTTTGTGCTGAAGAATGTAAACCCAGTTTTACCACCCTTTCATAGCCTAACACTCATGAAAGTTTATTTGCATTATTAGAGCAACTTGCTGATGATCTGAAATCATGAGTCAGGACCCTGTCACCTGTCTGGACAGTCCTTTGGGTCTCTGCATGTAACTGCTATGACAATCTAGACACTTAACAATAATGGAAATGATGCAGGCCCTGCTTAGGGGACTATCTGGACTTGGTATTGCCTACACATAACATTGTGATGGAGTGTGAAAGGCAAGGAGATGGGGAGGAGAATGCTCAAGATTGTGTGGCATGTTCACCTGTTCTAGGAGTAGAGGCAACACTGACAATATGCTAAACACAGTTGCAGCAGCTGCTGAACTGTAGAATTCCCAGTTTCTGGGATAGCCCTACTTTTTGCTTATCTGCTGGTAGGCCAAAAGATACTTCTTTATACTGTCCCTAATTTTCAGATTCTCTTCCTTCCTGTTTGCTTTGAAAGGAAATTCCCAGCTGTTGTGTCCATCACATTTCCTGGGAAATGCTTTAAAGTTTGTGGTCTGCTTGTGAGACAAGGAAGTCTGCAACATCATTTTGCTTTGAACACCAGTATGCTATGGGGTCTCTCGTGATGAGGAGCTGGGACCTGAACTGTCAACTGTGCCATTCAGGCATTTCCATCCAGCTGGAAATGAGCCAGTAACTCTCATTACTAAGGGGGACCTGTCTCAGGGCACTTGCCTTGGGCCCTTGGGAAGTGAGGCAGAGGCTGAGCTTTGGCTGTTCTCTCCCACACCTGAAGTGCCTGTGGGATCTAGCTGGAGATTCATGGCTGGGCACCTCAAGCAATTGCTTGTATGTTGCTGTGGAAGAGCCTGCTCTGGTTCAAGCCCTTGTACCTTCTGCGCTTATTAGCCTCAGACCTCATTTCTCAGTGCTGCTCCAGAGGGGAAATGATGTTTCTCCTGTATATTGGTCCCCTGCTTTCTCATGAGGGCCTTGAAGTGGCTGCACCTTTTCGAGGAACAAGCAGATACACCTGTTGCAGTGACTTGTGAAAGCTGTTGGTACAGTTCCCAGGATCCTGATGTTCTCTGTCACGCTCAAACCTCCTTCCATTCATCTGTCAATGAACAACTGCTGTTGCCTCACACCCTCCTGGAGCCTGGCCATTTATCCAGCTTTTATAGAGAGTAAATAATATGCTCAGTTATATGTCTGGAAATAGTGTTCTGTACAAATTCCTGGGGCAATCAATATAGAGTCATTTTATGTTAGAAATAGCTTGTTCCAAATGGCCATATATATCTTTATTATATTGTAAATTCTCACACTGTCACTGGAAGCCACATATGCCTTAGTGCAGAGCTTTGGTTGTAGAGCAGCTCTTTCCTTCCTTCCATTTCCAAGTTTCTTTCTGTTTCCTCCCATCCACCTGGATCAAGGCTTAGGAATTGACTGAACTCTCCAACGCACCTCAGAATCGCCTTCTCTTTCTAATGCAAATGTGCTATTAGGATATTTTTCTCACCTTGAAGGCCCACTGAAGTTCTCTTCCAAAAAGAAAACCTAATCAGTCTATGAATGCCCATGTCCTCCCTATAGCCTTACTATTTTGGTCGTGTTTCTTCTGTCAAAATTAATTCTATGGCAAAAACCTTGAGAGCTCCAAGCCAGTGCTGAGCCCTGCTCTCCCAGGTCCTGTACACAGAGCACAATATGGCTTTAGTCATCTTGAACCAACAAATCTACCAGAGGGAATCTGTATCCTGTGGTTATGGTCTCTCCATATCTGGGGACTAGTCTGAAAGGCCTGCGAAATATAAAAGTGTGGGACCTGAGCAGTCAGATATAGTGAGGACAGTTCCAGCCACATCATGGAATATAGAATGCGTTTGCACTGTGGGCAAGGATGAGGGATTGGTGGTTACTGCCCCTAGCAGCTGGGGGGCTGCCACACAAACATGTCCATTAGCTACAAAATATCTGGCAGTGGTATAAGAGGGGATTTTGGTAACCGTGAGTCCTCCTGTAGGGAAAATGTAAAAAAAAATAATGTAAGAGGCAGAGTGTGGTGATACAGATAGAGAATGAGAGTCTTCACACACAGACACAGATGCTATTCCCCTAGAAGCACTCTCATCTCCTTCCTGTGATGGGAAAATGAAAGTTATTTGCAGGGTTAAAGTTATGGCCATTGGAGACAGCAAAATAAACAATAATGGCTTGGAGAGAAGACAGTAAGATGAAGCATGGCTGTGCCTTGGGGACAGTCACTGCTTGCACAGCATGTCTTGCTGCTGTACACCATCTCAGACTGAGTCCCACCTTCAGAATTTGAATTACTTTAGGGGAGATATTTCTTTTTTACTGTTTTTAGCCCTGTTGTGCCCAGAGAAAGTGGGCAGGGCTTGTTCTGCTCTGGCACAACTGGAGCAAAGCTCTGGCTAAGTGAGAGCCAGAAAATGCCATAAAAGAGAGGGATGATTCTCATGGGACTGAGGAACATGGATTGTAGTTTACTGTGGGTCTCAGCTGAGCTCAGAAGAAAGAAATTTCTTTGCAAGTCCAGCAGATTTGAGCAAGTTCTGAGGAGGCACTAAAATGTCTTGCTGGGAAACAGTTTTTGTTTTTCAGAATGAATGTGGCTATCAGGCGCATCTACTTTGCAGAGCTGGGCCTGGGTGGAAGGGCTGAAACATGGCCCACAGGTCTGGGGCTGAGAAGTTTCTTCCCACCCTGTGAGTGGTCCCCTTAGAATAAGGGTATTTCTGTGTGCCAGAAGCTGGTGCTCTGCTTAGCACAGAGGCACCACATCTTCAGCTGTGGAGTTAGTAGTGGTGACTGAGTCATGACCTTGGATGCTCTCAGGGAAGATGTGCTGCCAGCTCCATGGCCTGACAGAGAGGGGATTAGTGAAGCTGCTCAGTGTGGTTGTGTGATATGTTTTGGGAAGGCTGTTTGTAAAGCCCTGCCCCCTGGGACAGGGTCCACATCTCTGTGAGCATCACCTCCCTAACCTGGACACGGCGTGAAACCCCACCACAGCTCCCTGAAGGCCAGCACTGCTTGTGTGGGGAGGCAAAGCTCTGCTGGAAAAGCCAATGTAATCCTGCACCATGAAGTCACAGCTGGAGGCAACAGGCACATCCTTTGCCTGTGTAAATTACCGTGACCTGATTGATTTCGGGGCCAGCCTTAGTATTGAAGATGTCGCAAAAAGTTCTTTCAAAGGACCCTTTAGAGAAATGTCTCCCCCTTGGTCTTCTGTTAACTTGCCTGTGATAATACATCTGCAGGTGCTATCACTGTAGAGCTTGCTCAGAAGAAGAAGAAAGAAAAAGAAAGAAGAAGAGAGGCTGCTGTTCATCTTATTGACCGCTTATTCACTTCTTTAAAAGTAATTAGGAGTTTAATCAGAGTTTCTATGGATTTTTGGGGGAATCTGTAATTAAAATCTGCACAGTCAACTTGCATTATATACTTAACCCTCTTCCAGAGCTGCTCAAATATCTTTAATATTCTCACGTCCTCTAATGGAAACTGTCAAGTACCTCAACATAAAAATGAGCAGCAAATCCCCTGCAACAGGGTGCCAGACTGCAGCCCCCAACAGTTTTTTTGTTGTGAGGAAAGGTCTGCTCTGTGATAACAGCTCAGGCTGTAGGTTAACAGGCCTGATCGACTCCGAGCTGATTTTTCTCTAATGAATAGAGATGTTTCTTTTCATCAGCATAGAGTGCAGTGTATGGAGAGGGGGAAGGGAAGCAGAAGAAAAAAAAAGCTGTCTGACTGTGTAGAGATGGAGCCAGTCTCTTGATAAGCTTTCAATTAAGAGCAGATTAAAATTAGGTTTATCTTCTCCTGAAAATGGCAATGACGTTAATATAATAATACAATGTAATAACTTAATAACCCAGTTGGAAGTGACTCATCCTTATTGGAAAGATCACATTTTTGCTTCCTGGTTCTGGGAAGGTTAAGTGTGTCCATCCCTCATTCCTGCAGGTGTGCAGGCACCCATGGGGAGAGGTAAAGCTGAACCGTAGTTCACAGTCTGGCTGCTTCTCCTCCTGGGAGGTTTGATGTGACTGACAAGGGAGCTTTATGGTGCAGAAGCGTGTGATGGGTCCAATTGTAGAAACAAGTGTTGAGGCTCAGCAGAATCCTGCACTGCTTGGTCCTCAGTGCTTACTCAATTCCATTGCTCCACCAGGGACAGGACAAAGACCCAGAGCTTTGAGGTATAGCAGCTGGTGTCTAGGAAATTGCTAGGAAAAGATCCAGAATCAAACAGTCCCAGCTGACTGTTCCTTACTCAGTCCAGCCCATCCTCAGCCTTTACTCCTTCTCAGTCCAGCCTGTCACATGTATGAAGGACTATGAAATCTGCTGGCCATAGTGGGGGTTTATTCCTTCTGTTCAGGTAAAGGAAGTACATTTCCTCTGCCACAGGAGACTGTGTGTGTAAGCTGCCTTGTGCAGTGTTTGCTGCCCCAAGCTCAGGTGTTGACCCCTGAAATTAACCCAGATTTTCACCTGAGAAGAGCCTGACTGAACTGGTGTCATGGGAGAGTGCAGCCGCTCATTCTGCTCAGGCTGGATGATCTCAGATGTGCCATTTGGCTGCAGGGACAAAGCTGGTAAATCCTTTCCTGCAGTCGGGAGATCTGATTTGGCTGAGGATGATTTGCTCATCTCATTTCATGGGCTGATCAACTCTAGCCTGTAACTTGTGTGTTGGATGAAGGACTTGTGTCTGTGCCCTGTGAGGTGTTTTATGGAGGAGGGTATAAAACACTTCTACTCTCTTCTCGTGAAGGCTGTCATCATCATTGTCTTGGTCCAGAGCCTGAGCTTTACCCATGAAAAGTGATCTGATTAAATTAATTGTCTTACTAGAGCACCCAAGACCTCTAAATAATAAAGTGCAATGATATAGTTATTTTCAACTGACAATGTTTAAGCATTTGAATTAGTTATTGTGATTTTGTGCGCTGGCCACTTTGTTATGTGCTGGAGATTTCCTGCACTTCAGCATGTGGTTTGCTTGTGTTCTTTAGTTTATTTAGCTGAGAATAATGAATTAAAGCATCTTCCCAGTAAGACAAACACCTGTGTCCAAATACAAAACCCTTCAGGGCAGTATTTACTCATTCTTGATCTCTAATGTGGGTTTAACAGTTTATCTTTTGAGTTGAGTGACTCACTGTGAGTGACTGCAGGATGGGTCAGCTCAGTCCAGTCCAGGTACAGGGTGGACAAGTTCAGTGATAAAGAAAGTGAAAAACAACAAAAAGCAACTGAAGTAAGAAGGAAATATCAGGAGAAAAAGGAAGTGCCTGGAGAAAGAACACCAGATTTCTTGGCATTATGGCCAAGAATTTTTTCATCAAAGAAATTGAATGTGTAGAAGTCTTTGGTGTTAAAACTCTAGCTTTAATTCAGAAATGGCTCTAATGCACTGAAAAGTCATCCCATGGAGAGTGACAGCCCAACAGTAATGTGGCCATGACTAGCCCTGTTCCTTGTGATCTTCCCTTTCCCACTTCTGACTGACCAGCTGGAGATGTTAGAATGGGAAAAGAAAACTTTGCAGCCTGTCCAGTACTGCTTGAATGCTCTTCTTCCTCAATTATTTGAGGATAGTGAAGGTAGCAGTTTCTTGTTTGGATTTATACTGCTTTGAACATTGAACTGTGGGTTGCTTTTGGGTACTTCTGTGTCATATCAGCCATGTCCTGTGTCCAGTAGGACAACTGCATACATTTTTTAACACTGTCAAGAGAAAATTAAAAACATGGAGTATTTTGCTACACAAGTCTAATTTTTGTTGTAGCAAGGATATAGACTATATTCTTGGGCTTTAGCCTGTATTATTTTTGCCTGAATTTAAAGTGGTTATTTTTTAATAGTTTTCCATTGACTGACATGGGAGGCTACTTGTAAAATTATAATAGAGAAATCCAAATGTCACACTTTATAGAAAAATAAGACACTCATGCTGAATATCATAAATAGGGAAATTTAGCCTTTGACATAAAGAACAAGCTCAGCTGATTGTAGATGTTTCTGAGGATGCTTTTTAGCTTTGTACCCTTTCATCATAGTCAGGACTGGACCTCCTGCTTGTGTGTGTGAAAGCTCCTTGTCTTTATTCCAGAGCAGCCAAGGCTAGCTAACTGATAACTGTATTCAGTACTCAATAAATAGTGTTTCTTGTTGTTGGAAAAAAGTAATTCCCCTTCTGGCAGTGAAGAAGATGTGACTTGTAAATAGAGGTCTGGCAGCAGTGCTGTGCCTGCTGATACAGCAAGGGTTTGACAAAAAGGCAGCAGAGCTGGATTAGGTATGTGCTGGTCTGCAGGAGCAGAACAACCCTGTCAAAATGCAGATTCTGCTTGCTGGAGCCACCCCTGGATGACACCCTGCAGAAAAGAGTTACTGTGCAAAGTGGCTCAAGTGCCAGAGTTCCCATGCTTACCAAGAGGGAATTCTCCAAATTATATGGGACAGGAAAAGCATGTTGCCTAAAGCTTTGATATAATTTCAAATGTGAAATGTCTTTAAGAAAAATGTTGTACACTGGCCACGTCATAGAGACTGAGATGCCCACTAAGGCTTGTCACACAGGTCACAGCTGTTTTCCTTTGAAAATTGCTTTTACACAGAGATCAGTGTTCTTCCCAAGCATCACCACTCACCTGGCACACTTTTGCAGGTTTTCAGCTCTCAGGAGACTTTGCTCTGATCTCCCACCTGGGGTTCTCTTTGTCATTAATTTCCTCTGGAACAGAAGCACCTGAGCTACAGATTCAGAAGCTGGAAGAGCGGGAAGTCCATTTGGGATTGTGACATTTGCCCTGTTGCTGCATTTTTCCCTAAGCATCTTTGGCTGCAATTGGAGGCAGGCTGTTGATCAAGTGGACACACATCTATCCTGGTAATGCTGGGGTTTTTTTTAGTTACTCTTGTTTTTCTAACCCACCATTTTACTATCTGCTCTCTGTGCTGAGAAATTGATTGAGGATGTACCTTGGTCTCTTCCCTAATTTGAGCCTGGCAGCATCCACAGGTGGGATGTGGAGAGGGCAGTGAGCATTTCAGGTACTGGTCCTTGGCTGCCAGTTTATGCAGCAACCCCACTGGAGAAGCCTCCTTTTCTTAAATATAGGATTCTCACAGTAACTGCAGATATTGTGGATTGTTCCTTGTAGCATTTATCTCCCTGATGTGTGCAGCCATCACATCCCTGCCTGGAGCCTGGCAGTCCCACTACTTAGTTGGGATATGGATGTTTAGTGTGTTTTAATCTGATCCTCACAAATCAGGCCCAGAAGCCATTTCTGCTGCTTCCTCCCAGTGTCATGCAGTTTGTCAATACCCAGCCTGCTGCTGGGGATTTAAAATGTATATGTGTATTTTATAACCAAGCAGTTCTGCACTGAGCTCTTGGAGAGCAGAAACTGAAGGCTGTGTACAGGGAAGCAAAGCTGGAAAAGGGAGGAAGATCCACCAGGATGCTTGCTGTCTCTGAGTGACCCCATTGAGGACCTGCTCAGAGCCCATGCCCTGTTTGGAGCCCGTCACCTCAGTCATTGGGGAGCTGCTGGAACAGGCTGGGAACAGGCTGTGCTAGTGCCAATGGCGCTACACAAAAAGGCATTCACAAATAACGAAGCTCTGAAACACCCTGAAAATAAGTGTCAGCAGCTTGAATTGGGGTCAGTTGTGCTGTGGTGAGAAGCAGGCCAGACTGGGGAGCAGGGAAGAGATCTCCCCTTCTTCTGCCTGCCTGGAAGAAGGGGCTTCTGAGGCAATGGGGAACACACCTGTTCCTGCTGACTGCCTGTGGGAGAGGCAGGCACTGACAGGGTCCTTAACCCTGCTGCAGATCAGGGTTTGGTCATCCTGGTATTCTTCAGATCTCATGTAGACACCCAAAAGAAGCATCCCCCCATCTGCAGAGCTTGGTTTCCTGAGGCTGTGGCAGGCAAACAGATGATCCCCACAGACCAGCAGCTCATGTAGCCTCCTGATTGTCTGCAATACCCTGAGCAGCCATGGACAAGTTGCCACCTTGCTTTCTGCCTCAATTTCCCCTTTTCATATCAGGATAGCACCATGGGGAAAGAGGAGGTGATAAGGGCTTTTGTGTCATTATGGCTGTCACTGCTGAGGGGCTGCTGCTGCCAGAGAGGGAAAGGAGGTTGCTTTTGAGACTAAGGCAGAAGGATATTTACCTTTGCCATTAAACTAGTGGCTGTCTCTGGCCACATGATGACACCTCTAAATGCTTTCCCTTAAAACAAGAAGGAGGATCCCCACAAGGTTCAAACTGCACCAGGGCTCTTTGAGTTTACCTCTGTACCAGCCAGTCTGTGGTCCCCCTTTGAAGATGTCATGTCTCTGGCTAAAGGACACTCTTCGAGTTCCTAAGGACCCACCACAGCAGGCCATGAAAAACACTGGCTTTCCACAGGCTATACTTGCTTTGAGGAAAGAAGATAAGATTTTTAATGCTGAACTGAGTGGTAGCAAAGCCTGCTCCTCTCTCCCAGGTATTGAATAGCAACTCAGCTGCTAAAGGACTTTGCTAGCAAAATTGCTCTGAAGTGCTGTGTGCAGGCTTGAGCCACCAGTGCTCTCTGCTGTAAGACATGAGGTGCAGAACTGAGAGCAAACGGGATGCAGTGTTGCTGTTCCCCACACTGGAGTGGTTACTAAGTGTGCAGATACCAGCTGGACAAGTGTTCAGCATTCTTACAAGTGCCATCACCAAATGCTGTCTCCTGAAACCCTGGGGCTGCTTGGCAGCAAATGAAAGAGAGCAGATGCCTGTGTTATTTCACTGGTCAAAGTGGGGAGAACAAATTAAAGTGCCTATTTTAGCACACTGAGATAGCTGTGCTCTTCTCAAGCCGGTTCCTGAGGAGTCACCTATCCATGCTTGATGGAAGGGAAAGCATCTGGTGCAGCAACAGCGAGTTAGCCAGAAGTGGAGGAGCTGGCAAAAGCTTCCTGCTGTGGAAATCTTCGGATGACACCTTGGCAAAGACCAAGGGACAGATGGAAGCCCTGAACACTTCCTCCTAAGCAGTGTCAGGTGCCTTTCATGGGACTGTCAAGTGCCAGGTGAGAGGGGGCTGTGATCCACACAATGGGGCATTTTAGGGCTCAGCTGCAGTGGCTGTCAGGTGCTGAGTAGGATTTGTTCACTGTTGATTATGACTCTGAGTTACCATCAGTAGAGTGAACTTGGCTGCAGGAACAATCTTCAGCTGCTTCCCCAAAAAGGCAGTCAGTTACTTAAAGAACCTGTAGTGGTTTTTAAACAGTACAGATGTATTAAGTATATCATGTTACTGTTAAGCCTTGGTGCACTCTGGAAATGTCTGGCATTGCTATTCTTCTGTTAGCAAAATGAGGCTTAGGGAGTTTAAGTGACCAGAATCCCAATAGATTCTGGAATGAAGAGCAAGTGGAAAGGTAGAGGTGTTGTCATGCCTTACCAAAGGCATCAGAAATGGTGGGTGGATGGATGTTCTTAACCATGCTTCTTTATTTCTAACATAGGTCTTGTAATAGAAAGGAATTTGGAAATTGGAGAAAATGACATTTCAGTGTTAATAGATCCCAATAACCACACTGATCAGAAGATGCAATCCCTCCCCATATATCTACATAGATGCTGAGCATATTTCCCTGTTTCAGCATGCAAAATACTGCATAGTGATTGTCAGCATTTTCTTTTACCCCTTGCTTAGAGTGATTTATATTTCACATGATATAACTTAATTAAATTAAACCACACCAAATCTAAGCTTAAGTTTCTCTTACTTGATGATTAGAAGCTTACACTTTGGAATAAGTTCAGCCTGTGATATGCATGTTTGGGTGCTCCTGGGCTATTCCTCTGTGGTCCAGAGCTGGGAAACATCACTCTACTAACAGATTTCAGTTTCCCAAGCAGTGTGTACCCATCTCTTGTAAAAGTTCGTATGGATCCACAGTCAATAAAAGGTTGCACGTGATTGTTACAAAGTGCTGACTGCTTTAAGACAAAAGAATAATTCCTTTTCTTTTCCAGGTGAAAACAGGTCCCAGAGATTAAGTGCTTTGCTAAAGGTTCCTCAGAAAATGTAAAGCAGACTCAGGAGATTAACCCAAGTCACTTGACATCCCACGTTAGCCAAACTGCCTACTTGCATTATGGGAAGCTTGGCAAGAAATAAGGGTAATGAAGCTGCCCAGCTGCCTGGAAGAATGTCTCTGCTGCTATACAGCAGATAATCCTTTAGATTTAAGAAATGGCATAACTTTTAAGGAGGAAATTTACAAAATATGTCATCTGAAGACGTTGCCATGTTTAATGCATTTGCTGCCAGTGATTTTCTTTCCCTTGCTATACTGTTTACAGAGCAGCTGGTGCAGAGCTGTTGAGCTTGCTATTGAAGATGAAAGACTGGTTGTTTTTCAAAGTCTTTTGTGCCTGTTTGCTCCTAACTGGAGCTGTCAGTGTAGATGTTTTTTATTTCCTTTATCACTATAGGTCTGAAGTCCCTTCTTTAAAGATTTCCTCAATTCAAAGAAAGATTTCTTTTGCTCTAAGTCCCAAAAGACCTGAAGGGTCTTTGCTCTTTTGTTTGGGCTGAAGACTCCACAGGCAATGCCAGTGCCTCGAAGGGTTGCTGAAAACCTTTAACCCACAGGCAGCCAATGTCCCAGCTGAAGTCCTTTGAAGAAGGCATGAGCAATTCAGTCTGTTCTACTCATTTCTGTGGACTGGGAATGAGAACAGCCCTCTTGAACTATAGAGATGCAATGGAAGACTTCCAGTGATTATTAATTAGTGGTGTTTACAATAGTACATAAAGCATGGAGCTTTTCCTCTCAAAACAGCCACAAAGAGCATGTGTTAGGTACTGTACAACCCCCACTGAGATACTCAGTCAAGTTGTTTAGAAGCCAAGTAGTCAAGGCTGCAGAATCTTCCCCATTCCAAAACTGAGGCACTGAAGTTATGGGAGGTCAAGTCATTTGCCCAAGATCATGGCAGGAGGATGAGACAAAGCTGAGAACTGAAACCAAGATACCTTTTAACAATCTGATTTTCTGTTTGTGTGCCACCTCTCATGTACTGAAATAGGCTGAATTACAGGATTTTCTCTCTCTCATATAGTCTGTCTGCTGGTAGTTCTGCTACTTTGGTGAGGGAGTTATCTTAGAAATCTCTCTGATCAGTCATTTAATCTTCATGGTTTCACTTTTTGGAAATGTTTTAGCCAACTCTCTGAGTTTCTCTCAGAGAAGATCTGATCTACAATGGCAGTCTGAAAGGCAGTCCCTGTGATGCTCATTTCAAGCATGCAGCCTTCCCACCCAGCCTGCACCACCAGAGTTATCAGTCACTCAAACCAATGCTCCTACCCAGCAACATCACCCAAATGGAAAGCAAGTCTACACAAATCTCATAATGAAGCTGTATTGAAAAGAACTGGATCCTGAGTGCTCTCCAAAGTGCTCCTCGTCAGTGCATTCAAGTGACTTTGTGACTGATTAAATGTTCTTCAGCTAAATGTGCTTTTCATTTTTAAATGTGTTTTCTGTAAATGATCCACAAAAGTGATTCCAACTGGTATTTTTCATGTTGCCCTCTAGTCCTGCTGCCAACTCCCTGTCCTTGCTGACCAGAGTATGGCCCTGAAGAGGAGCTGCAGCTGAGCTGATTGTGAGCTGTGTAGGGCTGAAAAGCCCATAGTCCAGCCACTCTGATTTTAGCTGAAGGAGAAACAGTCACAAAGGCACAGTGTTCACAATGGCCAGAGCAGATCTTGCCGTTCTTGTTGAGCAGTTGCAGCACTGAGCAAGAACTGAATCGATACTGAGTGTGCTGAAACCAAAAGAAGAATATCTCTAGATACATTTCCAGTTTTAATGGTCTCCACTTAGCAGAAATTGATGGGGTCTGGACACTGGGAGATCCAAGCAACTCTCTGCTTGCTCATATGAAATGTTTTCTTGCTGGTTTATTTCTCAGTATAGTGTACACAGCAAAACCCATGCAGAATGCACACAAACTCCTTCCTTCTTTGCTGTTTGTGATTCATTAGAGAATTGAGATTAGGCATGCATGAATGTGAGGAGGGTGACTGCTGCCAAAGAAAACTTGTGTTCTACATCTTGAGTTTCAGGTTACCAGAGAACTGTGTAAAGAGTAACCAAAATGCATATAGTCATCACTGAAGGTGACTGACCCTTGGCAGGGCATGTAGTTCATACTCTCACTGTTATATTTAGAAAAATTGCACAATATCAGTGCAAAAACCATTCACCAAACCCAAAAGATAGCTGCAGTCACATGATAAGTCTGCTCAGAACTGGAAAGTTAATGTGAATCTTACATTCTAGAGCACTGCCTTCACTTGGCTTTGTCAAACAGCCTGATCTAATAATGGCATATATTCTTAACCTGACTCCATTACCAACTTTGCTGATTTCTCTTCTAAAAAAAGTTTGTTGATTTTTATTTTGTAAATTTTAACCTCTTCAAAAAATATCCCAAGTGCACTAAATAGATCATCTTTTTAGAGCCCTTAGAACCCTTTCTGGATTGATAATTAAGAGATTGATCACCCCCAGCAACAGACATAAACGTTTAAACAGTACATAACTGTTCTCTGTACTTATGCAATAAAAGTGGGTTTACTTTTACAGTGGTAATTTCAGCAGCAGTCTAAATCAAAACCCTGTTGATAATCAGACAAATCTTGCTTTAAAGAGAAATGCAGTGCAAGTGAGCTTGTTAGTATTATGGGCACATTATTGTCTCCACTTTCCTCAATCAGCTTTTATTCATGCTTTTACAATAGGTGTAAATTTTTATGTTTCCTTAGGCAAGCAGAAGAATGAACTGAACATCTAGAAGATTACTTAAAATAGGTTATGGTGATAAGAAATAGACAATCCTGTACAATGTTGAAAAGGTCAGTAGATTAGAGTGCTGATTTCTGCAAATGAGCAGCCCTGCTCTGCTGGGGCTGGCAGGCAGCTGGAAAAGAAAAAAATTGATGGGGGACGTTTAAAATCCAGTGGGGTGTTTTCTGTATGGATGTGTCAGGGAATTTGGGAGGGAGAATGGTGGGGAAACATTTCTGCAGTATGAGACACAAGCAGGGGGTGAATGGTGTCTGAAAGAGGAATCATGTTGTGTGAGGTTGAGGACTTGCTCAGACCCAGGCTTCCTCAGATGTGCCTTGTCTTCATCCCTGAGCTCTGGTCTGCCTTGTAGGTGTAGGAGAAGTGAGGAAGCCCAGGGAAGTGGCTTTGCGCCTTTGTGTGTGATACAGTGACAAACAGTGCTCTGGGTTGGATGCTCTCAAGCAGTACTAAAAATGTAGGGCAGTCAGTTTTATTTTTCCATTCTGCTGACAATATTGCTTTAAAAAGTTGAAATAAATCAATGAGATATTTCTGGGCTAAAATTTCATGAGTGCTCCTGTCAAGTACATGCTTGTTGCTCCACATGACTATTTCCAAGCTGCACTGGCTCTGACAAGTAACATGGTCATTGCTCTCACTTGCATTGCTTCCAAGGTGGAGCTTTTGATTTTGCTGTTTTTTAAGTCCAGCCAAAGGAGTCTGGGTCAGACACAGGGGGCCCATCAAGCCTCTTTGTAGAAACTCTAGATGGATTTATGTTTGTGGTTGATCTGAGAATCACCCCTTTCCTTATATCAGGACTGTAATTCCTGTTGACTCCAAGGAGAATCTGTTCACTTGAATATCTAGAAAGACATGTTAATTATGATCCTTTCTGCTCCTTTAATACCTGGGTAGTACCTTGCTGTCCTCTTCTGACCCAAGACCACTCCTGACTCAGTTTGGATGCTCCATGCAATGTGTTGCTCATGCCTGACTAGGGACAGCTGTTCTGTGTGAACAGAGAAAATGCTGTGGTCCTAAGTATGCCCCATCTCAGATAGTTTGACTCCCATCTGAGTGCTGTTTTGTAAACTCATGAATTTTGGTTGCAAAGTGCTATCATTCCAATTTTTGAGCAAAAGGAGAGAAATGGTGGTGTCAGATCCAGTGCAGCATTAACTGAAGGTGGTGACATGCATTACATTAATGTTGGCCTTTTTATCCCTGGTCCTTTCTTTTTTTTATGACTAGCAAGATGACAATAAGTCAGCTCAGGTTGACTGCTCCTTTCCTGAAGGGCCATGAGAGTGTTTTAAGAGATGGCTTTGTGATGGCTTCTCAGACATTTTAAATGTTAAGCCTTTTATGTTTGCCAGAATGCAAGATTCCTCATAAATTACTTCTTAACAGAGCAAGTTTGGATCCTGTGATAGAAACAGCCTCCCTTTCAACCAATAGGGATGGATTCAGCTATGATCTGGCTTCTCAGGCCTGATAAAATTTGTGGGAATACCCATTCCTGAGCAGAGCCTGCACCTTCTTTAGTTGCTTAGTCCAATGGTTCTCCTAGAAATGATAAGATGGGTGTAGCAGTCTGGTTTGCTTTGTCCTGGAGAGCTGTGTCTCCACTCTTACCTCATATTTTCTGCAGTCAGTGAGAGATGGGCATGGCTTTGATATCTGCTTGTTTTTTTTCTTGGGAAGTGAAATGGAATCAGCAGCTCATTTTAGGTGTGCTGCTGGATTGGTGCTGAAAGGCAGTGCAGCTGTACTTTGTTACCAGTGGGGAAATGCAGGGCTGATTACCTTAGCCATCAGGACTAGAATGAGCATGGACACTTCCACAGCTGACAGGAAGGAAAAAGACCAGGGAAGGAGAATCTGTGGATCAGTGACCTTTCACATGTTGAAGAGCAGAGAGGCAAATCCATCTGTCAGCTGATAGCCCATCACCATGGTTCTGGAGTGACTCAGAGGACAAGCGCTCTATGGCTGCATGCTGTAGAGCAAAAGGTTCATTGAGCTTCTGTTGTGTGCCCGAAGCCAAGGAATATTTATTTCATGGACAGTGCTAGAATTGACCTTTTGTATCGTATCCTTTGGGGCAGGTGCTTGGCTCCAGTGTTTTGTGTAAGCCCATCCTTTGTCTTGGTTTTGGCTTTCTTTTGCCTTCCCATTTCTGGCTCACCTTGGTTCATTATATGTCAAATTACTTTCATTTTTGCTGCCTGCCAGGGTGGGTCTGGGGCCAAAAATACAGTAGAGCAGAAGGTGCTGCACACAGAGCTTTTACTGGCAGATTGAGCTGTGCAGTCCAAGCCAGTGGTCCCAAAGGTTTCTCCTTACCCTGTAAGCAGGCAGGGAGCCTGGTGCCTTCAATGACTCTTGCCTAAGAAAGCCCTTTGTGACTTGTCCTACAGCAAGGTGTTAAGTGATGCAGACTTGTCTCTCTCCAGGCCCCAGATAGAGAAGAGGAGCTGCTTACTGTGCTATCTAAGCTATGTTTGGACATCCTGCCATTTGGGCAGACCTGCTGCCCCTCTCTGGCTTGCACAGGAAAACCAACTGCCTCAGGCAGTCACCCAATGCATCTGCCACAGCTTTCATTGGCATGGCCAGAACCATCTGTTCTGCATGAATGGGGCTGACCAGCATCTGGCAAATCTCTGCACCACTAGGATGTGTTGTAAAGGGCAAGTGACCAAGTACTCCAACAGCATGGCTGTAGAGCAGAATTTAGTAAGCAATGGCTCTGCCCTGGCTTGGTTGCCTTTGAGCTTTCAGCTCAAAAGAGTTGGGCTCTTTCCCCCATTTAAAACCGCCTGAATCCACAGTGTCCAGCAGAGTCACAATATCTGTCACATAGGCAGTTTTTTGGGTGCCCATGTCTTCAGATTCAGTGGCTCTGGCAGCCAATGAATAGCTGAGGTATCTGAGAGTGTGCTGCAATGAGGCAGGGCTGCATGGGGTGCACAGGTAGGGCAGATTTGGCCCATGCAGGTGGCAAATAGCCACTCTTTGCCGTGCCCTTCCCTAAAGCAAACACAACTCCAGAACTTGACCCTGGCTGACTGGAAAATGAGCCGTGCTCACTGAAGAGGCAGCTGAGGCAGTGTAAACCGGTGTTGCCACTCACTGGGACTGCCCTGCCTCACTGCATGTGGTTTGTCTGGGCCAGCGCTCCATTAGTGAGGTGCAGAAGTGGAAGGAGTGTACACTGGCAATGCAGATGTCTGTCTCTAGAAGATCTGGAAATTTAACAGTCTTAGAGACTTAAAGATGCACATTTCCACCTCACCAGAATGTCTGAGATTTAGAAAATCTTCCTATCCTGAGGCAGAACAAACTGCCTGTATTTTGAAAAGAATGAAAACATGAAAAATATGGCTTGAGTCAGTCAAAATATTTTTGACATGTTTTGTTTCAATTGTTCAAAGCTTTTATGATGTGTTTGCAGATTTTTTATCTACAACAACTGAAATCTTTGAAATTACATATTTGAATATTGCTGAAATTTCATTCTCTCTCTGATTTCATATATAAAGACAATCTTTTCAATTCCTTTCCTTGCAAGTCCATATTTTTTTCACTGGTTTAAGTGAATGCCTACTTTCTGCTTAGAAAAGAAGTCAGTTGGTGTAATGTAAATCTGCTTGATTAAATTAGAAAGAGCTTTTGAGGAGAAAAGTCAGGGAATTTATCTCTTGTATTATAAATGGTGCCGAAGAGGTTACCACTGGTTCTAAAGTTAACCTGGGAACTAGTTTTTCTTATCTTCTAGCTCAGTTTTAAATGCTGGTAATTGTGTCTTTGGTTTGAGTCAGGAAATCAGTGTAAGAAGCCTCACAAAGCACTTAGAGATCATTTGAGCATGAGGCAGGAAGCAGAGATGAACATCCTGAGGTTTTACAGTCCTCACTGCAAACAAAGACATTAGCTTCTCATCCACTGGCAGTTGATTCCAAATCCCTCTAAAGGGCTTCAAGAAAATGTATGTTATAGAGCTGTATCCTCAGCTAAGTGTCCCCTCATACTAGATCTTGTAGCTGCTTGACTCCAACATCATCGTGGTGCAGGACCTGCTGCTGGGCAGGACGATGCTGGCGCATTAAACTGTCTGGATGTGCACATATTCATATGTATTTCAATGATATGTGACACCTGGAATTGTTTGAACAGTTCACCTGAGGAGGGTTGAACTGAAGTGCAAGGGAAGCAACCCTGCCTGGCCAAGACACAGCAGAGGAAATCTCTGCAGTAACCAAGAGTAACAAACCACAGCAATTACTCAATTAAAGCTAAGCCCCTCTTTAATCTAGCAGTCAAGTTAAGGGGCCCTCGGGATTTTTGTGAGAAGGAGGAAGTCCTAATCATTGCAAAGGGAATTGCTTCTTTTTCTACCAGGTTTGAAGTTGCCCTCAAACTTGCAGATGCTAATTTTGAAAAGGAGAATCATTAGTTTTTAATAAAGAATTTGCTCCTTGGGAGGTGTGGAGATGGACTGAAAGCATTTTGCCATTCAGTTTAGAGTTCATTAGTGCACCCATCAGGGAAAGTGTGCGAGAAAAGTGAAATCAGATGAATATTCCTTATTTAACCTCCAAACCAGTAATTTGGAAAAAAAAAAAAAGGCAATTTCTTCTAAATCTGGGTTCCAGGTGACTGCTTTTTATCTGAGCTCCATTAAATTATTCCCCTGCTAAATTTTCATGAAATAGGCTTTTTGCTCCAGCAGACGCTGACTCCCTGAGATAATTTTGAAAGCAAAACATTCTGTTTTTATTGGTAATGATCCATCTTCCACCCTGGTGCTATGAGGGGCTTGAGGAAGGTGTTTGTGCCTTGGTGTCAATTTTCTGCACTGAATCCCTGTTTTTTCACTGACATGGGGATGGGCAGGATGAGCTGGTTCCTGTTTGTCTCCCTGGCTGTGGGTAGCACCAGCGTACAACAGAAAGTCATGAGAGCACCTGGCAGTGATTCTGACTGCAGATAACTCAAGAGGCAGCATCCCTGGTCTCACTGCTCAGCCTTGTGGCTAGATCCCTCTCACCCTCAGTCCCACTGCAGTGTGAGACTGCAGAGAGGAGACTCTCTTTGGGCACAGTTATGGTAATTTCTTCCTTCCTTGGTTGTCCCATGTGATTCATTCCCAGCTTTTATTTTTATGTGGCAACCACCAGACACAATTTTTCTACAGGCTCCTGTTTATTCTGGACTTACACATGGCAAGTTTCCTACACAACCCTTTTTAAAAACACACATTTATTTGCTTTTACTGAGTCTGGTCAAAGCAGCTATTCTGAAATCCCATAGGGATGGAGCATTAGGGGCAGATAAATGTGATGAACTGGAGTTGCTCCACATACCAAATGCAGCTGGTTGAAAATAGCCTTGACCTTTTTATAACCTGAAGTGTTGTCCAGCCCTGTTTTCACTGACCTGACATATTAATGTGCTGAGGGGACTGGGCAGAGCAGCCTCAACATTTCCCAGATGGTCATTTCTTGGGACATGTTTGCCTTGACAGATTTCTTCCTGTGCATGAACTCTGAGGTAGAAGGAATCTTTCACAAAGATTTTGTATTACTGTCTATGATTTTTATGGCAAAATGAGCTCCCTTCATGTTGTTTTTCTTCCCTTCTTTCTTCTCCTTGGTGACCTCACAGCCATTAGTGCCTAAATTCCAGCCTTTATGTACCTCATTTCCTCTCTCTGCTGTCTCTGAGGAGGGCTGTGTGTCCATGACCTGGCCATATGAGGCTTGGATGCTTGTACTGCAGTCTAAAAGAGCTGTTCCCATGGTATGATCAGACTGGGGCCTATCTAGGTGTGTAGAAGATCCCAGAAGTCTGGGATTCCCTGCCACAAGCAGCAATGGAAAAAACAAGCTTGGTTTGGTCCTTCCAGGCTCCTGCCTCTATGCTGGGAAGCCTGGAAGCCCCCATACTCCAGGGATTTGCAGGGTCCTCACTGTGGGAATGAGCTGGGTTCCCTGGGCTGCCAGGTGCTACTGAGGTCCGTGACCCAGATATCCTCACTCCAGTGCAGTCCTGCCAACATTCAAGGAGGGGATTCTTCCTATCAAGCCATTTTACTGTAGGTTTGGCTTCACAGGCAATGCAGAGCCTAGGTGAGAGGAGAATCAGGCCTTTCATCTCAAGGAATGCAATGGCATTTTATCATGTCCTCTGAATTATTCTGCCACAAGCATCTTGAATGTCTGGTTTATCTCCTTTAAAAGATCTGTACACTGCTCGTCAATCATCTTTATTTCACAACTAACATGCCACAGGTGGTTCAGCAACCTGAATGTTTGGACTGAAATTATTGAATTTTCTGGAGCTCTGGGCCTGAACCAGCCGGAAGCTGCTGGTGCATTTGAGATGTTTGGGTGCTGTGGAGATGAGGCATGGGGTGCTTGGGTGGATGGCTGGTCAGCCACCTGTGTCAGGCTCTCAGGAGCAGCAAATTTCAGCTTTGCAGTAGATTATGAAGACAGGACTGAAGCAAGTGAAAACTTCTTTTCTTTCTCAGTTAAAACACTGAGGGTTGCTTTGCCTTAGGAACACGGGTCTACCTGCCTGGCTTGCTCCTATTTCACTGTAACCTGGACTTGCATGGCAAAGTGATTCTTGCATGAGTAGAAATCGGGGGTGCCTGAGAAATGTTCAGCGCTCCCAGGAGGACTGGCTTTTTGGAGAAGTTGCTTGTCAATCACCAAAGCCTAAATCTAATTTTAGGCATTAAGCTGAATATGAGCTCTTGGAAAACATATGGCATCAATTCTGCTTACTGATCAGTTTTGATATAGTTAAACCCTTTGAGTTGCTTTCCATTCCCCAACAGGGAATGTGAAAAAAGGAGGAAACTCTAGGGCTAAGAGAGAGAGAGATCAGGTCTGGCCAAGCTAGGTCCAATGTACCTGTTTTGGCTGTCTACCCTCTCTGTATGACCAGCTATTTATTTTGAGCCCTGCTCTGGAGCATGTGCAAGTTGGGAAGGGACCTCACCAATAACTCTGCACTTACAAAGCCACTGAGTGATACAGAAAATACAAAACACTATCTGAAATACATGAAATGATGAAGTAAAGAGTTAATGAATCCTCAAGAAGTTTCAAGTTTGCATAGAGAAATCAGAGAGGGGAGGTTCACCAGTACATTTCTCTGGCCAAACCCACAGATGAAGATTAACTGAAAGTCTCCTGGGACAACAAACAGAACAATGTTCCTGTGAGGCCAAGAGTTTGTTTTGCCATTTGTTCTCTGTATGTTACCATGGAATACAAGTGCTGCTGTGAGTACAAGAAGAAATAACTTCATACCCTGCATTTATCTTGGACACATCCTGAAGCTTAAACAGGTCATAGTGCTCTTCTTTTGCATTGGACCATTTCACTGCTTTCTCCATGGAAATGCCTCCACCTGGGGACACTCCGCCGACACCTTTGTGTGAGACTCTCCGCAGAGATTTCCGTAAGTAACATGCTTGGATTGTGTTCCTGTTCTTCCCGTGTTCCCTGGCTGGGTGTGCTCGAGCAGACAGACATTGTGTGTGGAATGTTGGTGGGAGTGGGCTGTTTGGAGGCAATTGTCCAAAATATCCATGCAAGAGCTTCAGAATGAGAGTTGTGCAAATCTGCACTGCAAACCTGTTTCTAAAATGTGTGCTCATCCAGGTGGAAATCTGGGAAGCATATAAGGCAACCTACTGTCCTGTTGTGCCTGTATTACAGATCACTAATACTGTTAAGTACCTGAAATGATTTTCAGAAACTACATGACAAATTGCTCTGAAAAACATATAAGCCGAAGGAAAAAACACCCCTGTTCATAGGGGGAAAGAAAAGCAAAAGGTGGAAAATGAGCAAGCTGCTATTAGTTTTTTGAATTAATCACCCATCTTCAGATCTGACAAAATACTCAGAGGAAGTTGGAGTCTCTTTTGCTCTATTTTCAGCTGGTGCTTGAAGCAAAAGTGTCAGAAATCTCTCTGCAAAGCCTGTTCTGATGAGATTTCCAGCCAGTTTCATGAATGAAGTTGGTTTGGATTAACTGTGAATAAGTTCCTTTGCAGAGAACTAGCAAAGCATGGGTTCATTGATCATAGACACTTCTGTGTGTGGTGTCTGACCCAACACTCAATAAAGGCAATGAGAAACCCACTGGGGCAGCTTATCCAATTGCTGTGGAGCCACTTTGCAGTTCCAAAGCAGCTAGAGTCAGCTGTTCCTAGACACTGGAAACTGGATGGGAGGGAAATTTGCTTATGGTCTATTCACCTGATTTATGGGGGTTTGCATCAGGCCCAGGGACAAGTTCTCTAGACCATACACTGCTCATTTACAAAACTGGTGTAGCAGAGGAGACCTAGTAAGAGTCAAGGTCTCATCTTTTCCTCCTTCTGCTCTCATGCCTTACTTCCCATCAGTAATTAACAGGGATGGATGCCTACTTCTTCTGGGATTGTTTACTGTGGGGACAGTTCCAGGGCTGTCCCCTGAGGCTGTCTCCACAAGTAACAGGCTTTTAAGTTATGCCTCTCTATTGATCCCCCATCTGAACAATTAGCAGTGGTGATTGCTCTGAGTCCAAAGGTGTGTGCAATCAACCCCACAATGATATTCAAGGAGAGCACTGTTTTAAAAAAGCTGTCTCTCCTGAAGTGTGCTGTGTGTTTTAAATGTGACAGGCTACATGACAGGACCTGAAAAAGAGACATTTGAGGAAGCTTGGAAACTTCTGATCCTTGAGCCTGAGCCAAGCCATACTTCCTGAATTTTTGGCTTGGGAGTCTCTGGTTCAAGCACAGCATTTTCACCTGCTATCCATAGCTTTATCATTCCTGCAGAATAATCAGTGTTTTTAAGATGCCTGCCTTAATATAACAATATAACAATTCTCTGCATGACAAAACTCTAAAAATCTGGTGGCTGGTAAATAAGAATTATTGAGAATGATTGTTTCATTTGAGGCATCAATAACTTCAGCAGAGCTGTAAGGAGAACAGCTCAGCTTCCCTGAAAATTGCAAAGGAACTTTTTTTTTGTTGAGAAGCTCACTTTGCCTGTTCTGAAAGCTCCAGCCAAGGCTCCTGGGGGTCAGATTTTCTGGAGGTGGAAATCCAATATTGAATGTCTGATGGGGCATCAGGGCTACCAATTCTGCTTGTGAGGCTGTGTGAAAAGCTAATATGTGCATTGGGAAGTAAAAGTACTGACTGAATGATCTTTCAGGAGTTGTGGACTCAGTTCTTGTTTCTATGCAAGAATTCAAGGTGTTCTGTATGTTTCCTGACAGCCTTGAGGTGATGGCTCTTCTCCTTGTCCTCACATGGGTTTAGTTGCTAGACCAGTCTTGCAGTAGTTGGAAGAGAGTAGGAAAGGTCAGTCCTCCCATCTGCTTCTGTAAGCAGCCTGGACAGCCCCAGGGCTGGCAGAGCTCTGCCTGGAGTGTCCAGAGTCAGCAAAGGGGCAGCAGGGCACTGCCATCCTTATCTCATGTGTGCTGTCACTGTGCCCCCATGCAGCTGTGCCACCAAACCACCTGTGCAGCCAAATGCCATACAGGAGATGGACGTTCAGGGGGCATCCTACAGGCACTGCTTTTCCTTCACAGCTTCTCTTCTAGAAAGGGGATAGTCCTCTGTCACTTCTGAGCCTGGTGGCAAAGCTGCTGGGGCTGGCAGCCCTCAATTTTGGGGTGGATGCAGGAAGACAGGTTGGGGCGAGTCTGCTTGAAGAGTTCTGTGCTGATTAGGGTCAGATGTTATTGCCATAGGGGCAGTTAATTGAGGAGGTATCAATAGACAGCAGTCCACCTCTAATTTTCCTTCCCTGCCTGTTATTTAACAAAACTATTGAGAGAAAGGCTCCATTAACTATACTTTTGTCTTTAATTCTGCAACTGCAGAAAAAGCCAGTACAGGAGAAGCCTCTGAATACAGGATAGAATTGGTTCTGTAATAATAATAATAATAACTTGCTTTCCCTCTTTGAAAATAAATATGGTTCTTAGTAGAGAGATTTACCCGTTGCTGGCAGTCAATCAGGCAGGACAATTTGGGCTCTGAGTACTTGATTAGAATAACTTTAAGGAAAATTGCCTTCCTGAATCAAGTAAAGATCCATTAACCTGATGAAACAGCGTTTGCTTATCTGGGAGGTTAAGACTCATAACACAGCTTGGACTGCATTAGATGAGGCCTCTTTTAGAACAGAAAGTAATAAAAACACCATCTGTCATGTCTAGTCAATCAGACCTTGTATAAGAGAGGAATTATTCCTCTGACTTTACCATTATAAGATCATCTGTTTGTTAACAATGGGAAGTGTCAGGAATGCTGAAAACTAGTTTTATGCCCTCAAATTATTTCTAGCTGCCTTTATCTTGGAGAGAATTAATATTAATCTGAGTTTATACAGGAAAGAAATATTTCTAGATGAATACAATGCCAAGTCATTCCATGTTGAGTCTCTTGTGATTTATTGTTAGAGGTAAAACTGAATGGGAGATAGAGGAAAAAGTGCCATGTACACTTTTCTTCTGAAAGTGATTATTTCTATAAACAAATCTCTTGCAAGTTGCTGAGCACTCAAAGGTTCTTTGAAGTCAATTGAATGTATTCAATTCACTCAAGTGGCTGGCTGCATCATAAAGGACTGGCATGGCTAGACCTTCTCATGTAGCATAGGTGTAGCTAGAGGTTGTGGAAAAGGTGTTTGCATTTTTTGGCATGGATTTATCAAAGTTATTAAATGTTGTCACTAATGGATTTCTCTGATAGTGGTCTCCTCTATTTATGAAGGAGTACTTGGAGATATGTAAAGACTGAATGCCAGACAGCAAAGGCAGCTGTGGGCACAGGAGGTAGAAAGAGTGGTGGAAAGCATGTCCCAGTGTATCCCCAGCACCCCTGTGCACCAGCTGGGGTGGAAACAGAATCCCCACTTGTCACACACCACAGGTGAGACTGCAGTGGATATATTCATATACATCATTGCCTGCTGCTCGGGTATGTGCCATGCTGCTGCCCAGTGCATTCAGCACTGCTCCATGGGTGGCCACAAGCTGGAGAACACCAGAGTGGTTTTTGTGTGCCCATGGAAAAAACATTTCCTTTTTCAGGGTTTACTATTTGCACAAGAGAAGCACACGGAGTGTTTGCAGGTGTGTGATGCAGAACTCAGCTGTTGTGTGGTGGGCACAACCCCATGCAAGATCCCAAGAGGAAGGAGACAGACTGGGAGTAGAGGAGGAGGAAGATTAAAGCAAATGCCTAATTCAGTATTCAGTCACAGCCAGAAGATGTGCTCCAGTTAAGGTAATGAGACTGGAGATTTGGGAGAAAGATGGTTGAGCAGAAGGAAGACAACATGTCCTCTGGGGTGGCATCAAGGGAAGGCTGAGCACTCCTGGTCCCACTGATGTCAGGTGGATCAGATGCCACTCATCTCCTAGGAAAAAAGGACCTTTTTTGAGAGTTAGCATAAGGATGAAGAGTCACAGATAAATTCTTCCTTCTATAAGAATATAACCCTTATCCCTGCCAGACTCTTGAGGGGATTTGTCATGAGTGCCAGTGGAGAACAGACTGCCCTGGGCACAGGATGGCCAGAACAAAAAGAATTGTGCTACAAAGTGTTAGGGTCCCTGGAGACCCTATGGTTAGATCAACATTAAAAAAAGCAAAAATATCTCCAATTCTGTGCCAGTTCCTCTGGGACCTGATGCAGGGAAAACCCACATGACTCTGCTTTCCCCTGGATCTGGTGAGAGCTGCTTCCACTCACTCTGTTAGAAAATTGATCCCCCTGGTCACTGCGGGGGGAGGCTGAAAAGAATAGATGGCACTGCAAGCTCGTTATGAAAATGCAGGGAACCAGAGTTAATGAATCTTGGACGAGCCTCTAATCTGCCTGGCCCTTGGTGTGGTGGTAGAGGAAGCTGGCTGGGGAGGATCTGATTAACATCTCAGTGGAAATGACAGACCCTAGAATGCAGAAGGTCGTATCATACCTGTCAGTGCTTGCATCTGGGAGGGGCCCCTGTCAGAGAGCTGAGATCTCTGTGGATTAGATCAGGAAGGTTTTTTTCATCAGAACAGATATATTTTTGGGATTTACATCTTCTCTGTCCCTGGCAGCTTGCCTTGATGAAATACTGATTACACAATTGCAATCTGACTTAAACCACAGCTAAAAAATCAGCTGTGTGCTGGGTTATGGTGAGAATACCCTTTCTGTGATGGCAAAGATTTGAAATTGTGCAGTGCATTATGTCTCCTGACACAGGAAAACTTGCAGAGAACAACAAACAGGCTGTTTACTGTGGGTGTATGGAAAAAAATTGGAAAAACTGGAATTCATGCCTTTTCTGAGATTTTCTTAGTCCAGTGCCAGATTAATGAATGAAACCACTTGCCCTAGATGTACAGGAGATTATGCTGCTTGATGCTTGTTTTATAGGCAGTGCAGTTAAGGTTAGGAAACTTGAAATAAGTGCTCCAGGGACTGACAAGCAATGTAGTCAGAACCAAACCCCAGGGTCCTGCTGTCACATCCTGTAGCCCCTCCTTCACTCCCCAGCGGACACCCCCCACCCAGTTCCAGGCATCCCTGTGAGCTGGCTGTGAGGAGCAGAGTGGTTATAGGATTTCTGGTTTCTCAGTAGCAACTGCCTCACTGAAGCCAGTAAAAGCAGCATTTTACTCAGGAGCAGGGTGGGAGAGGGAGTGGGACACACCACCAGAAGAGAGCTACTGGTCAGCTGAGAGATCAGTGCAGAAAGAGAAATCCCCAAGGCAGTTTCTGTCCCAGAGGCTGGAAGTGAGCACTGGCAATGCACCCACGGGGTGGCTGAGACACTGGATTCAACTGTCTTTCAGCATTCCTCCAGACCCAGGCTGCTGCAGGCTGTGATGTCTTCAGTGGCTGAGCTGTCCCTCAGAGCCTGTGGCACAATAAATCAATAGCTGTTTCTCACTTGTTCTGATAATGCTGCAGGCGGGGCAGCTTAAGGGAGAGACTGCTGGGCTGGCATGCAAGAGGTTTTAGAGGAGTCTACCTTCAGCAGGATGTTTCTTCCTTCTTTTGCTCCTTTTTGAAATGGAGGTATTGATATCTGCTCAGTGAGATGCCCTGAGATATCTGCTGCTGAAAGGCACCATGTGAGATTCTGCTTCTGAAACCACCACGGAGAAAATGTTCTTGGGACACCAAATGGTCCTCAGGTGTTTTCCAAAGTTCTGCCTCATCACATACATCTTTCTTCCAGCTGCAGGGAAGCACCTCCCACCTTCTCACACCAGGAAGGGGACGACCCAGCCTCAGCTCCAGGCAAGTGGACTGGGTAAATGTTTAGATTTTTCTGTTTCTAGGCTCTCTCTGATAGTCAGAAGTTTTGAACAGAGAGCCTGAGTTGAGCCTGAGACAGACAGGTATCTCAGTACCAGCAGGTGTGGCACTGGGTGCCCAAGGGACCAGCACACTTTGTGACAGTCAGAATTGATCACTTCCACCCAAGAGAGACAAACAGCACTGAGTTAGAAATGGAGCTCACATGCACTTACTTGCACACCTATCTTGGCTCTCCTTTTCTGCATTTGTTTTTTTCCAGAGCACTCTCTCTGTTGCTGACTTTACATACCTATATGAACATTAAAAGTAGCTATTGTTTCAACTAGGAACTGTCTCCAAGCAGTGGGCAGCATTGCTAAAATGCCTGAAATTTCTATAAAAGAGAAACAAAGGACTGTCATGAAGGGCAGAATGTAGAATCATCCCAGGGACTGGACATGTTCCCATTGCCTGGAGCACCTGTATGTACATTTTCTTTATGTCTTGAACTTACTGAAACCAGTGCTTCTAGTCAGTGCATGGTACCTTATACCATAGCAACAAGTACATCTTAGAAGTGGAGGGGAAAATAGCTGGAAAATAATTCAAGTGGTCCTGTAGCCCATTTCCTTACTGACAGCCTGAACAGTTAAATTATCCCTGATTTTCTCTGCAATATATGGCTTTCCTTGATATTCACTTGCTGTTAATCAGTGGTCAATTTTGAAAGACCACAAGTCTTATTCTGGAACCAACTTCCTTTTTTTTTTTCAGTGGTTTTGTGATACTCTCAACTTGAGAGCCTAGAAAGTAATTTAAATTCATGGTTGTATTTTGTTTTGTGCTGTTTTCTTAATTTCCTGCCTAAGCTCTCTCATGCTCTCATGTGTTTTCCTTGAACATTCCCTTCAATGAAGAGAAAAATCCTATTTTTTCCTTCCTACGATAGCCTCTTAAATAATTGTTTAGAAATAAAAGCCCTTCCTCATGTGTTCCTTGTCTCTCCCTGCCCAAATCTTCTAATATAAGTCACAAGCATTACCAAGTGAAGCCTTTTATTTCTCCCAAAAACTATTCTACCTCTAGCTTTTCTTCTCTGTTGCATTGTCTGGCCTGTAGTGCTCATATGTCTTTTCTGCTTGTTTTTCACAGTGCTTGCCCAGAGTCTCACGCTGCTGGCTTTGCCATGCTGTGCTTTGTACTTATCTATGCTGTATCTTCTTATAATATGAATAACACTCCCTGGATCCTGGCCATACTTCCTACATTATAGATTTAAATTCTTCTTACCATCTATCTTTTCTTTAATATCTCTTCTGTGCACAGCCTGCTCTTTTTTAGCCATTATTAAAGTTTTGCTTCAGTCCTCCTTTCACAAGCCCCTCACGATTTGCCATCATCTTTTTATGAGTTGTTCATGCTGTTCTTCATCTTTTACTTCAGGCTTTGCATCCCTTGTTGCTCTATCAAATGAATAATCATATGTAGGAATTTATTCTTAATTTCATTTTGGAGTTTGACTGTGATCAGCTTAGGCTTCTCACTATTGCACATTGTAGCTATTGTTGTGTGCTTCTTTTCTCTCTTAAATTCAGGTGTCTCTCAGTGTTTCCCTAATGCATCTTTCTAGTTGTCTTGCCCAATTCCACTGGTCATCCTATGTCCAGCTAATAGCAGAGTTCATCAGGAGCTGACTGCCTGTTTGTAGCCTTGACTTTATCTTGAGGTGATGATGATAGATACAGGACCTTGAAGCAGGTGGGACTTTACTGCAATAAAAAGGTGAAGGATGCAGATGGCTTCAGGGCCATGATGTGGGTGATGGAGACCCCATTTTACTCTGTTGCTGAACTCACTCTAAACTACTTCTGTGTCTGCAGATAATATCTGGGGTTTTCCCCTGCAGAAGAATTTCCCTAAAGCCTCTCTGAAAGAAAGTCACAGCAGTTTAGAGGCAGTTACGGGGGAAAGCAGAAAGGAGTAAACAGTGGAAGTGCAGTACAAAAATTATTGATTCTCCTTCAGGCAGCTCATGGCTTGAAGGTGAAAAAGGGTCTGGAGGGACAGCTTGTCAATGTTTTATCTGCTTTTCTGTGTGATATGTGAAGAACTGGAAACTGAAGCCAGTCTGTCAAAGGTTGGTGAAATCCCGTGTCTTCTCAAAACCATAATCTTCTCACTGGGTGCCCCATCCCTGGAAACATTCACAATCAGGTTTGACAGGGTTCTGAGCAACCTGATCTAGTTGCAGATATCCCTGCTTATTGTAGAGGAGTTGGAATGGATGGACTTTGAAGGTCCCCTCCAGCCCTAACTGTTCTGTGATTCTATGATAGTGAAAGACATGTATAGTTAAGACCAACTCTGTAGCTGGTGTACAGTGTCAAAAATTTGGATTTATGGCCAGCTGTAGATCCTGTCTAGTCACAGAGCCAGTTCCCTATCCTCAACCAGAAGTAGTAATTTTATTGAAAGATAGTGTAGCTGCAGTGTGAAGTGATTGATCGTGAACATCCGTGAAGGGTGCCATTTAGCCTCAGAGGCTGTATTCAAGAAAGGCAGATTCCCTATGACACTTGAGAGCTTAGCAGAGATGACTTCAGATCAGAAATAAATGGAAGTTTAACTATTTTAGTGGTGGCCAAAGGACTGCTGTTGAGAAGGGAAACATTAACAGCAGGGTGAAAGAGAGCCAGGATTGCTTAATGAGGTTCATCTTCAGGCACAGCAGAGCTGGGCACGTCCAAGGCACAGAATGGCAGAGGGGGACTGCACACCACAGCCTGCAAAGGAAGCCCAAGCTGGTGAGGAAGTGTTTAAAGATTTCTTCTTGCTGATAGTAGGAGAAACTGAGGGCAAAAAGGCATGAGGAGGGATGAGAAGTTTCTCTAATTGTTACAGGTTGACTTGTGACCAGATGACAGGTTCATAAATGCAGATTAGATACTTAATATTGTTAGTGATATTGATCTAAATACCTTCACAATTTTAAGTCTGTAATGGCTGGTGAATAGAGGAGAGATGTGGGTTTGAAGGCTTCTGGCATATTTTCCTGGTTGTTCAAATGATTTGATACATCATTTTCTTAAATTACTTTGAAGTTTGGGAGAAGTCTGCAGGCAATGGAAACCACTCTTGATCTGTATAAATCAGTTAAGCCCTGCTCTTTCTTGTGATCAAAGAATTGGAGAAAATAAGCCAGAAGAGACCTCCAGAGGTTATCATGTCCTTCCAGGGTCTGGTCATTAAGCCTGAAGTGTTGCTGCCACGTACTCATCTAGTTTCTTAAAACCTTCTCTCAGAAACAGAGAAAGAGGAGAGAAATACAAATATCGCAAAAGGGCTATAAAAGTATGGCCAGTGTGTATGAATTAAAAACAAGACTCATTATTAAAAGACAAGTGTGGCTGAGCTGAAAATTAGGAAGGGATTGTACCATGAGATGAATGCAGGTAAAAATGAAGAGATTAGTTGAGTATAAACAGATTAAGGTGCACAGCACTGCAGCACGGAGCGGTGAGAATGTGAGGATTGTAAAAGCAATATGAAAATGCAGATTCTCTTTCTGAGGATTTGGGAATCAGAAAAAAATTAAATTATGAACTGAAAGTCATAGCAAAATGTATTAATGGGAACTTCTGGCTATGCAGGGCATCTGGTACCTGAATATAACATGTAAGCATGAATCATCCTACAGAGTCCCCAGTTGCATAAGGGATAATTCAGAAATGAGGAAATCGTACAGAAAGTAGTCCTTGCTTTCACACTTACCAGGTGAAGTTGTTTGGCACAAGATTTTCACAGAAACTCAGGAGGGCACCTCATCTATATGCCTGCTCTGGAACAGGACTTGATATTTATGTAGTCCCTAATGCATTCTTATATAACAGACATTGCCACACCATCTCTGTTCCAATGCTCATCTGTCCTCACTGAGAGGGAAATTGGAAAAAGGAGCACCAAATATTCTTTACTGAAAAAAGTCAGTTATTTCTCTCATCTTATCCTCAACAAAAATGGATTATAGTTCATCTCTCTGGCTGTTTTTCCTGTCAATGGAAAGGAGTGGCATTTGGTATTCTTCTTTCCCAAATTTCATCGTTTTCATTCCAGAGTTGTAAAATGGTTTCTCCCATTTTGCAACACCATTTTGGGTTCATACCCAATTGTATCCCAGGCTTCTTCACCATGGTTTTGAGTGCAAACAAAAGCACCATGCTGGCTGTGCTGAAGTTTTCTTTGCTCATGGAAAAGCTGAGGACCTGCATGCTTCATGCTTTCCTAATGTGATGGAAAATCATTGATACTCTTAGAGGGATTTCCCAGTTGTCCACTATTATGAGCATTTCATATGAACCCTATTTCCTTGTGAGAGATCAGAGGCACTGGAGTTAGGATATATCACATACAGAGCTGCTCTAGGTGTTACTCCGCTTAACAAAGAATAAACCAGTCTGGTTTGAGAGCATTTTTTTCCAATCTGAAATGGCTGTTTTGTAATCCTTATTCTCCTTTTGGTGCTTAGAAGGGATTATCTGATCAAGTATCTCTCTTGTTATGGAGGAACACTCCTGGAGGAACAATCTGCTTTTTAAAGGCAGTGGTGATGCTTGTTTTGCTTTTGCCCTTCACAAGGGAAGTGGCTCAATGTGGTATTCAGCACTTGAAGGTGAATTTCTTCAGGCTTTGATGATCTGAACACATTTGAGATATCCAAATATTATTTAAGCAGTTTTTGTCTCATTTCACACATACTCCTACTGGTTCATTTCAAAGGTGTTGCATGCCTTGTTGCAATTTATTTTTTTAGTAAAAATAATAAAAAGGGCACAAGTTTCCTGGCTTCTCTGGATGATTGTTTTCTGGTTTAAAAAACAGCTTTTCATTTTCCTTCCTCTTTCTCCAATATTGACAGCATTTCTAACACCTTTTCTTATTGCCTTTTATGTCCCCTTGCTAGCTGTGGTTCATTTTGTGCCTTAGCTTTGCAGGCACACTTCTACCACTCTGTTTGATCTGTTTGTCTATACCTGTCTTCAGAAATGCCACCTTATTTCCATTTGTGGTACAATTCCTTCCTGATTTTCAGTCTAGTCGCACAGGTCTCCTTCTATCAAGTATCATTCTGTATTTGTATCTGAGGTGCTTGCAATTTTATTCTCCTAAACTTGTTTTTGCTGTTTGCTACAAGTTACCATTTATTGCCAGACATTTAAATTCCTTTTCTTCCTTTCTGTCTGAGAAGACCTTCTGGCAGCTAGTGGCCTAAACAGCTCTGCAGTGTATTAGACAAGTAGTATGTTAATCCTACTGACTGATAGGGTTTTTCATGCTAGCATTAAAAAAAATAATCATTTAGCTTATGTGACGCACAGGGCTGTATATACACAGAGGAAATATAGCTGCAGGAGGCTGAAAATGTTAAGGCATCACACTGCAGCAGCATGGGATCACTGTGCAAGGGATGGTGAAACCCTTCCTGTCTTCCTTTTTTATTATTCCTTTAGTAACTCTGCTGCTGTGATTGCTCTGCTTGCCTGTGTATGGCAGAATACAGCAGGTTTCTACTGGGAGCTGTAGAGAAATACCTGGGGCATGAGATACCAGCAGAGGGTTCAGAAATATTTCTGCTGCCTCTAGCACGGGGCCAGACTTGCAGGACTTGAGTAGATGCCAGCCTGGTGTGTAGGGACAGAACCCATGTGAACAAGATCTGTTCTGTCCCCAACACTGGGTATTGAGCTTTTGAGCACTCATGCCCATGAAAAGGGCTTGATAAACCTGAGCTCCCTGGAGGCTGCAGAGGCTGCACCCAGGTGAAAAGCAAGGCTGTGCAGGTGTGCAGGTCACTGGGAGGGCTGAAGACAAGGAGCTGGTTTGTGGCAGTACCAGAGGAGGTACCCATCTCTTATTTTGCCACTGCTGTAGAAGAAAAAAGGTACAAGGAAGGATAGAACTTTCTGGCACCATTTGAAGTTTGGCCTCCAAGTCAGCTGCCCAGCTGACCCCATGTTTAGCTGCCCAGTTAGCAGGAGTGAGATGGGGTCTTTGGGGATTTTCAGAGAAAGCAATGCCAGAGGACATGATGGATAGTAATTATGTATACTTTTTCTGTGCAGTCCATCACATCTGATTCTCTTGTGTAAGTGTTCTCCATGTCTTGTTAACAATAACTGAAACCAGATTAAGGATCTGTGGTGTGGCCAAAGGCCTCTTTCCTGGTTCATCAGCTGCAAACTTGGTTCTTGTGATAACCAAACACTATCAGCAACTGAGTACTTTCACTAAGGACTAGTTTCTGGAGATTCCTTGAACCAGCTGTGGATTCTGGGTGTGGTCTGTGCATTCCTGATAAGAGAAGGGAGAAATATTTGGGAAAATTCTTTGAACATTTGCCTTTTAAAGAAACCTCTGCACTGTGTTGAGGATACAGCAGAGCCACAAGCACTGAGGATAGTTTATGGGAAGTTTGTGAGTTTTGCTCTGCAATTGCAACTGGCATTGGAAGAGTGCAGATGAAGAGCTCCACTATTGGCATGGGAAGGGCATGGAAGGAGGGACAACTGTGTACCTGCAGGGAGCTGAGCCCACGTGGCTGCAGGGGGAATCCAGGGACTCCCAGCAGAGATGGGCTGCATTTGTCACATAGGGAGCCCCAAAGTGGTCTTCTGGATAATACAAAGTGAGAGAGAGGGGTTGGGGCTACTTCTGTGTGCAGGCTGTGCCTGCTTGATTGAACTGTCCCATGGGAAAAGGCAAGGTCATTCTAGGGAATTGCTGTGGGGATGAACCCTGGGTCACTTCACTTCTGCAGTAGCAAAGAAATGATTTAACACAGTGCAGGCATCTGTGACATCCAGTGTCCAAGGGTTTGGTGGGATGAACATTTTAGTAGTTATGTCTTGGAATGTGTGGCTTTCCAGTGAAATGAGATCCCTGCAGAGTAAACCTGTCATTACCACACTGGGAGGGAGATGTACGCTCTGCTCCTAAATCCACAGGCAGTAGGTGTATCTGGGACCTGGGATTTTTATTCAGCTCACATCTGTGCAGCATCCAGCACCATGCTGGGCTGGTGCATGTGAAATAGCTGGGGGCATGCCAAAACAACAGGGAGGTCTGTGCCACAAAGTGCTGACAGCCCCAACCTGTGACTGATTTAGGCTGTGTTCCCTCACTCCTCTTGAACTCTGGAGCTGTCTTTCCTGGTAGCATCTCCCTCCCCTTTCTGCCCTGGCTGCACAAATGTGCTCAATTAGGGTTAACTCAAACTGAATCAAACTTCGTGCCTGAGGTTGGAAATCTTCCCAGTCAACTCACCACAGCCACATAGCATGGTGGGAGACAAGGCGAGAGGGGAGATGAACGCTTTTCAGAGAAACGAATCCAAGGAAACTTTGTTCACTTTTATTTCTGCAGGAGATGATCCCCCCAAAGGAGATTTCCCTCTTCAGAAAAAATCTCCGGTAAGTGTTACTGCTGGTTTCCTTTGCTTTGCTTTCTGCTCAGCTTGTTTTAAACATTGCAAGATCTCTCTGTTCTCTCCTCTGTTGTGCTCTGGCTACAGACAAACACCCTTTCTTGCAGAGGGTTGAAATAAGCCTTAACAACTCAAGGCAAAAATCCCTCCACTAACCTGATTAAGTTAAGAAAGTGCAGCTTAAAGGGAAAGCACAAATGTCTGAATGTTTGGGGAAAAGGATAAGGGTTTTTATTGCCTTTTCCCTGAACACTACTTTCCTTGTGGGAAACAACTTAGATCTCAGAAGTGGATGGAGCTGTTGTGCAAAGGAGGGAGGGAGCTGAACTCTGTTTAGTTTGATGAAACCCACCAGGGAAGGGTATCCAGATGATGAAAAGCAGAAGGAAGGACAGGGATTGAGGACAGGCCACTGGTGAGTGTTATAGAACCCAACTGTAATGCCAGAGCCATGAGTTTACATCTTTGCCTCTGATTTAAAGCCCGAGTCAGGTGCATGTGTTGCTGCCTTGCAGCTTTGATGTTTGTGCAGGTTTTCAAGCTAATTCTTGTTGAGTGCTTGACCCCTAAAAACTGTTTGCTGCATAGGATTCAGGAAGAATTTGGCTTATGTTGTAGCTGCTTTGACTTGCAGGATAACATGTAATACTTGGTCTTAAAACTCACAGTCATGTCATTAGCAAACCAACTATTTAACTCAATTTTAATTACTGTGCAGACATTAACTATTGGATATCCAGAGCTCCTGGGAAATATTAATCTTTATCCTATTTTCCATTAGTCAGCAAGAAGGAGAGCTGAAAACAAACGTCTTCTGTAGTGGGTACTTTAAATGAACTTTCTTTTTTCCAAAGACACGGTCTATCAACTTTCACAGTATCTTTAAGAGATCCATAATCCCACAGATCCCAGGCTTGCTGTGGAAGCTAAGCACTGCAGACTATCTGTGTGTTCATGAATCCAGGCTTAACCTCTTTGCTTTTGCTGGGACTGTTTGCTGAGCATGGTCCTCCTCTGCGAAAGCGAGCAAACTGCATCTGGCTCCCCACATGGATGAAAGCTTCCCACTTTTGGATGTCCAGGCAGGCCACAGGCAGGTCAGTGATACAGTGGAGACAATACATGAGGGTTTCTGCACGTGCTGATGCCATCTCATGACACACAAGCCAGATGGAAGTACCCCTGCTTGTAAGTCGTTGCTCTGTGTTTGTAAGCACTTACTCAGGGTGGTGGCTCAGGCACTTGGCAAGGTTTAGCTGGGAAGTCACTGCCCCCTGCTCTCCTTTCCTTCCTTACCCCTGCTCGTCTGTAGGAGGTGCCCATTCCAGAGCAGGAGTGGCTGAAATGAGTCACTGCACCTTAAACCGGTGCAAATGAATCCACTGGAACTTGTGCACTGGGTGTGGAGGGGTTAGTTCAGGCAGCAGTGCTCCTGACACCTGTCCATCTGGTTTGGACAGTCACTCTCTGTACTTCCACCAAATGTTATTAAATGCCATGAGTATGTATAGTAAGGTCTGGGAAGGAGAGGAAGAAAAATATCCCTGTTGTACAATTTTACTTCCAATTTCATAAAATGCCTCCCAGCACAAGCATGAAACATAATCTGCCTCTTATGGATTTTCTTCTATTATGAAAAGCTTGTTGGAGAAAAATATTCTGTGTGTTCATATGGCTGTGTATTTGTGCATTTACAGCTTATATATGCCACCATTTTTAGGCTAGTCTAAAAGCAACAGGCCCCAGTGCAGTTTCCAAGGGAGCCCACTCTTTCTTACAAGCCATATTGCTGAGCACAATTGTTTCAGAGTAAATCATAAATTAAATGGATAATTATGTACTTACTTTAGTAAAGTAAGAAGGGTTTCTTACAAAAAGGCAGCCCATATTTGGTGAGAAAAATATATAAGTATATATTAGATGTAAAAAATGGATAAAAATATTTGTCTTTAGAGGATTAAGTAATGGAAAGTAGGGGGGGGTGGGAGTTGTGGAGTTTTGATTTTCTGTCTGTTTTGTTGCTCTTTTGTAATGTTGAGGAAGACAGCGTCATTAAGCTATACTCTTCTAAACTTGATGCCATTGCTTTGGGAATCCAAATAAGCTTAGGTCTCTTGGTAGTAAAATAAACCTGAATAAACACATCTATTTTGGTACTTTATTTGCATTTGGGACTCTGGGAAGAAATACAGGAATTCATTATGTCTGACATGAGGCATAGAAATGCATGTGAAGAGTTCATCTCACTTCACTGGCCCATACCATGGCTGTTTAAGTCCATAAGTATAGTTGCATCTGTTAATATCACACTCCCCCCAGATTCCTCACCAAATCCATGGCCAGCCCCTCTCCTGCTAATTGGCAGAGGCTGGGCAGTGCTGTGCAAACCTGCTTTCCTGTTGTGAGGCAGTGGAGCCACTAAGCAGCTGGAATCTGAAAGCTGCTTAGCTCAGACCACGGTGGGGTAGCAAGAGGGACAGAGGCCCACACAGGGTCATGCCAAGACTCATCTGTTTAATGCTTTGTATTTCACTTGGGAAGTGCTGATGTTAGCTGCAGTAAAGTCAGGCTCAGAGAAAGAGTGGCCACACTTAGGTTTGACAGTCTCATCACTGGCTTTTTTTTAAAGTTCTGATTAATAAATTGAATTATCCATAGCTGTGCCAGCAATCTTGAAATATGAAATGGATGCCATGCCTGAGGGAGTGTCAGACAGAGAGCTGATGCTCTGCTCAGAGAGTGGTGGCACAGCTCAGCACAAGTGAGGAGCAGAGATTGAGAGAGGTAGCAGCTTTACACACAGAAGCAGACAGCAGATCCCTGGGGTTTCCCAGTTTCTGAGGTAAGGTCTGATACTGGAAGAGGGAGCAGTTTTGGGGCAGGGTGGTAGCTTTATGTGGAGTGCAGAAGAAAAGGCATCCAAAGGTGTTTTTTTGGTATCAGTGACATTTTAGCATTGCAGTCGAGAGTTGGTAGCATCCTTCCAGTGGAGTTCCTAGAGCTCCAAGCATGGTGGGCTGCTGAATCCCCATGACAGTCCTTACTGGGCTCATGTCAGCCTGGCTGATTCACTGGGGAGCCTTAATCAAACCAAGAGTACTCTGAGGTCCACTCTCTCCTTTGAGTCCAGCTCACAGGCCAGTCAAGCAGCTGTGGGCACTTGGTTTTTGGACTGGACTTCTCTCCACCACCCAGACACTGTGGGAATCTGGTGCTGGGATGAAGGCTTTGACAGTTGATATGTTCTTGTTTGTCTCCCACAGAAACTCTGTGGCTCCAACTACCCCCTGAGCATTGCCTTCATTGTGGTGAACGAGTTCTGTGAGCGCTTCTCCTACTATGGCATGAGAGGTATGTGGCTGTGACTTTCCTGTCCTGAGGTCTTTACACAAACTGCACTGGTGTTTCTGAGCTGTGCTGGGTGTAGTATCAGCTGTCTTTCAAAGTTAATTGATATTTTGGAATGCACATATGAACAGTGTATCCTAACATTGTTGCTGTATCTAAGATGAGAGGAAGTTGGGACTAGAGGCCTCCAAATGTACCTTCCAGTCTAAATTATTGTACAATCATTTATGTCAAACCTGGTTTTCTACTGTGTGATGTCTTTCATAGTTGATGTGCAATCAGTGTGTTTGGGAATTGAATCTTACAGGCACCTAATCTGTAAATAGAAAAAGTGCATAAACAGAACTACAGGTTAGGGTAAGATAAGCTAGAAAATACGTTTTTCAGCTAAACATAACTGTTTATGAGCAAAGGATGTCAGATTCTCATATATCTCATTTTAGCTTCTCCTGTGTCAGAGATTATGAGGAGCAGGTCTGGAAGCACAAATCTTTCTACAGCACTGCACAGTTGCTAGACAAATCAGTAGTTTTCTTGCCACCATGATCCTGCTTACCTTATCTACCTTGCAGATATACACATTAATTATCTGATATGATTTTTTTTGTTGTTTGTTTCCTTTTAGCTGTTCTCACACTCTATTTCTTAAGCTTCTTCCACTGGGATGAGAATCTCTCCACTGCTGTGTACCATGCCTTCTCTGCGTTGTGTTATTTCACACCTGTCATTGGAGCCATCATGGCAGACTCATGGCTGGGCAAATACAAGTAAGTGAAGACCTCTCTCTAATTTAGTCAGCATGCAAGACAGTGCTGTGTGTGCTCCCAGTTTTGAGCTAGCTTAGAGTGCAGCAAAGACACACTTGTGAAGGTCAGCTCCTCTCTTTTAACAGAGCTGATCTGTTTGCTCATGCTGTTCTGTGCTTGTCTAAACACAAAGGCCAATAGGCAACAAAGTTGGGACAAATTATATGTTGCAATAACCCTTTTCCTCCACTGTCCTTCCATACCTGACTTCAGGAAGGGTGTAGGGCAATTAATCTTCAGTTTGCCATGGTCTGCTTCTGAGAAGGATTCAAAGACAGTGAGGAAGCAATGTCATCATGTAGATCTCAGATTCAGATGAAATATCATTAACTGTAATGTACTTACTTACACTTCTCACAGCATGGGTAATGTATCAGCACACCCACTTTTGTGCCTAAGAAACCTGTGTTCTCTCAAATCATCTCCATCAGTACATAACCAGGTAGATTCTTCCTGAGTAAGAGTCCTTAGGCAGTCTTCCCTTCTGATGATAAGCTGTGGAGAATGTGTGGGCACAATCTGCCCCAGAATGGTGATGAGCAGCTGGATATAGGACTTTCTTTGCTTGCCACTGTTTTTTCATTGTCTGAGAAGTCTTGGCTGTCAGGGTGATGAAGTGCAGCTGAACTTTTTTTTCTAAGACTAAGCTATCTGGCAGAAGTGTCTCTATAGGAAATAAGCAGCTGCCATATGCCTATCCAGAAGAAAGTTCTTAAGAAGCTGTCAGTGTCCTTTTTTTCTCTGTGCTCAGTTTTAGTCATTTTCTTGTCCATTTGAATGAAAAAAAAACCAAATAAAAAACAGTGGGACTTTATTAAATTTATTATTTAAGGTCACATAGCAATGTTCATTAGTTTTGAGGATGTTTATCTTGCAGCATGATGTTGTGAGAAGGTAAATCCTTATACAGATGCTCATGTTAGTCAAGAGACTTTCCTTGGAGTAATCCCTATAATTTCATGGGCAGTGGCTTTTACTGTAGTAGCTGAACCTTGGCCAGTATAACAGATAAGAGGGGCTTTTAGGAATGATCTGATGTGGTGCTAAATTAGCTGTTGCAACCAGGGTTTGAATGCATCAGGGACCTCTTCCATGCTCAGAGCTCATGGGACTTCTAGTGTTTCTGTCCTTACAAGTCCTTTGATTCACCTCTGTATGTGTCTTCAGCACAAGAATACATAGATTTCCCTTAATATAGAGGGTGGTGAAGGAATAGAATACACTCAAGAGTCTGATCATCCTGCTTGTATTTCTTCTTCTCCTTCACCAACGCATGGGAGACAGATAAATGAGCTCAGTCTTTCAGGGATACTTGGGACCCAAAACAGACTTACAATGAGGAAACCACACTCCTAATTCAGGTTTGTTGGTTAGGTGAGTGGAATGTGGGCGACAGTCGCTAGATATCCCTTCCCGTCAAGAGATTCACTTATGCACATCCTACAAAATGCCAGTTATTAGTAATCTGGAAACTGAGTTGGGCCTGAACAGTGCTCTTCTCTTTGCAGTCTTCCATGCATGACAAGACTGGAACACTTTTCATTTATTCTGTTGAGTAATGTCTACAAATAAAGCATGGGCTATCCCTCCTTAATCTGATCCCATTTGCATATCTATTCCTTCACTGTTGACACAAAGGAATTACAGCTGCCCACTGTACCACTGGTAGAACAAACCAATTCCTTGTGTGCCAGCCAAGTAGAGCTGCCATACCAGGGCCCATGGGCACACTCTGTTTTCAGCTTGTACATCACCCAGCACCTCCAGTCACTGCTGTTTGCTTTCCTCGCAGGACGATCATCTACCTCTCCATTGTGTATGTTGTTGGCCATCTGATAAAGTCAGTCGGTGCCATTCCATCCCTGGGCAACCAGGCAGTTCATGTGTAAGTAGCCCTTGAAGCCACAGTGCTCTAGTAGGTTGTGATGGTAGTTTACCCAAGTCTTTAATTTGTTTTATCTCCATCAGACCAGCATTTTGGGGGCTGTGCATGGATTACTTTCATCAGGGAAGGGTTAGGAATGTCTGAGTAAGAGCAGAAGGGTGGATCTAGTGTGTGAACATTCCAGACAGAGTTGGAAGTCACCACACAGACTCTAACCCCTTTGGCACAGGCATTGGGATCACTCCTCTCTGCTATACCATGCTACTGGTTTGGCCTCCTGTATCCAACTGCCTGCACCAGGCTCCTTCCTGGAGCCTGCTCATTTCATCAGCACAGCTGCCCAGCTCAGCAAGGTTCCCCCATGTGCATAGGAACACAAAACTGAAATACATTTTCTGATGACAGGGGAAGGGTCTGTCTCTTCCACAGGATACAACCCTCCAGATTCTGAGCTGATAGGTTTGTCAGAGTAGTGTCTCTGAAACCACCAAGCTGGTTTTGTCTGAGTAGTCATGGCTCAAAAAATGTGCACATGCAGGCAGGAGCACATGTTGTTTACAGAACAGTTTTCTTTTGTCCCAGACCTGGTCAGTCCTGATACTCCTGTTCCCTAGAGACATAATCTGTCAGGCCAATAATGGTATTTCGGAAACCACTGGGAGGTAGAAAGCATACAAGAATGAGCCTTATTCAGTTTGTCTGCTCTTACCCAGGCTACAAGGTTGCAAAAAGTACTCCCCTTTTTCTTTTTTTTCTTTTTCTCAATTGATCTCTGATGCCTTTTGTTGTCATATAAGTAAAAATAATTCCACAGATCTTTGATCTCCTATATGTCCATTGGACCTCAGAACAACAAGAAACTGACAAAACCAGTTTGGTTAATTGATTGGTATGGAATGCAGAAATTAGGATAATTAATTTGTTTTTCAAATTATTAGGATACTTAATTTGTTTGTTTATTTAGCTCATCATCATTACCCATGTGAAAAAGACAACACTATCAGAGGAATCATGGTTGGGTGGCACTAAAATGCTCTCATAAGCTGTGGAAAGGTTTTGCAATGGTGATATTTTTGTTCTTGCATGAAGGGTCCTGTCTATGGTTGGTCTGTTTTTGATCGCCCTTGGAACGGGAGGTATCAAGCCCTGTGTCTCCGCATTTGGTGGGGACCAGTTTGAAGAGGAACATGTAAGACTTCTTTTCTTTCCTAAAATCTGCAGTGTCTGCTTACTTTGTGAGGATATTTATGTGATGAAAATCCTGTTGTGCTAGAAGAAGGCTAGTTTGCTGGAAAAGACATACTAAGGCATGAGATAGGACTTGAGAGAATCTAGATGCTTCAGGAAGGCAAAATTACAGCAGAACAGGATTGATACTGAAAAGGATAGGTCATAATTGCATCAAATCATCTAAACGTTAATTGGACATCAGAGTAGTTGAAAAATCCTGTCTTGCATATCACAGAACTGTATATATCACAGCTTAACAAGGGTGATTATAATGCACTGCACTGGAATATGGCAAATGAAAGAAAAGACTATCACCAGCCTATGCTTCTGTGGGACTTTTTCCTCAAATCAGTCATAGTCTGTGTCTCAGATGTTGTTCAGAAAGAGCTATAGGAAATTCTAGTCTTTTGCAAGTAATGCCAGAATGTTTTCTGGATATTTCAGAATGTAAAGTTCTGAAGAGTTGAGAAAATGTTTTTGTTTAGCTGTGTTTGTGCTGTGTATCCTGAGAATTGTAGTCCAGGTGCTTTGTGTCCTCATTCTCTGTCCTGAATGCTTAGCTCCTCATCTGCACTAATCTCAAACTCCCATTATTCAGAACAGGGGCTAAACCAGGGATAAGGTAGTGCTTAAGGAAGCAAAGCAGGTCAGGAAGTGCTAATCCTCAGGCAAAATGCTAAATTTTTCAATTGATTTGAAGTTAAATAGATTTATGTTGACCTAACACACAAATAAAAATTTCTGTTTTCTCAATGACAAGTATTCAAATCACCAAGTTGTGTGCAGGGCATAAGTCTTCAAATATGTAGAAGGCCACTGCTACAAAAAAGAAAATAAGTGTGGGGGTCTGTGGTGAGTAGGCTTAAACTGAAGGAGGATTATTTAGGACTGACAGTGTGAAAATTTTTTCCAGAAGTAGATCTAGAGAAACACTGGAAAATACTAGGGCCTTTGTGAGATGGAAATTACCATCAATGGAGGCATTAAAGAAGGACATTAGACTAACAGTGTGTCAGGAAAAGCACTGGTAAATTTAGATAAGAGTTGGCCCCTTGGACAAGGAGCCCAGTAGGGCAGTTTTCTCCTTGTCTTTTGCAATACCCCAATATGAAGTCAACATGTAATGAAATAATATAGACTAAATTTAAAATTTTGGGAAGAGTTGTGCTTTCTGCACATGAACTGAGTGATGCTGAAGTGATGAAGCTTATGATTACTAAGAAGTAACAAAACATGGGATGTTCTGTGGTCACTTGTCCAAAGCAGATCCTCCTGCAGGCATGTGTACATGATGTCATGTGCTTCATGGCAGCACAGCACACATGCTCTGGGATAGCTGCATGCATCCCAGTGCATGGACATCCTGGCTTGCTGCACCAATAGCTGTCCCAAAAGAATTCTATGAGGTCCAACAGCAGCATTTACACAAGTGCTACTTCTATGAATATTAATGATTAATAGTGTTTATCCAGCATCTTTCAATTACCACCTAATTACAGTATGATAATAGGTAACACTTATCTTCAGAGTGTTTTATAGACTTCAGCTAATGAATCTCAACACCCCTCTCAGGCACATACATATTATTATTCCAACTTTACAACTACAGCTGCATCACAGAGCAAAAACCTGAACTGCCTGTGGTTGTGCAGGCCTCTGCCTATTCTCCAGCATTCAGACTACATCTCTCCAACAAATTTATCAAACATTCACCTGTGTGCTACCTTCAAGAAAAACTAATTTAGAGAAAGAAGACTGTAAAAAGCATTCTGATAAGAACAATGTTTTCTGCTCTATTCGTTCTTTTTCAAACGTTCTTTTCAAAATAGAACGTTTTCTATTTTGCCATTTTGAAATGACTTGGCCTTTCAGAAGAAACAAATGTTTTATGCTATGTGATAGGAAGTTTAAGTCATCAGAATTGGAATGAGAAGTTTTGATTTTGTAAGGAGTGAAAGGTTTGAGGCCAACAGAATGTTTCTTTCCTCTGGAGTGGTGTTTGAGGGGTCTTATGTTTTATTTTCTTCCACTCCAGGTAGGCTGAAATAAGTTTTAAAAATTCACTATGAAATGAAGCATTTGATTCCCCCTTAATTTTCAGGATGCCAATAAACTTCATCTGAGTCCTTAAGTGCACGGGCTTATTTGTTTTGTCTGAAAACTTGGAATGAGGTATTTCTGTGTATAAATAACTAAATTACCCCTGCTATTCCTAGAGACAAGTTTATGTTTTGAGGTAAATGCACAACATCAATCTGATTCTCTCTAAAGTACTTCAGGAGCATAATAGTCTTGGATCTGCCGCTTTGAGAATGGTACAACTACAGACAGTGATGGGGACTAATTTGGTGGGAGGTCAGATAGGGAAAACAGATTTATCTGCAGAAGATTTCCAAATGCCTTTGTCTATGGGATTAGAAGTCCAAGTTAAGAATGCCTGAACAAAATTATATTTACAATATGTTATATGAATGTGAAGCTGCTGCACACATTAATTAGGGACCAAAGCTGCTTTCAAACAATGCAGTATGGTGTTTAAGGTGCTAAATAGCTTTTCTTTGTTTCTTTATTTTCTGGTTGCCAAGGAGATCAGGATTATCATGTACAGTACCTTTTCTCAAATTAGCTAATCCAAATCATGTTGTTAATGTGTGTCTGCTCTAAAGATTAAGACAATAGGGATGAAATTCTTTATTCCAATCAGTATAATTTGCAAGCTGCAGGGTCATTGTCTTTGTAGTTATTTCAGCTTTTCTGACTGAAAATCAGTTATTTCAGTCAGTATGTAGTTATTTCAGCTTTTCTGTTTTTCTTTCCATCACTAAAATCTGAAAATGTGTGAAATAAGATGCTCCAAATTCTTTATGCATCACTATCCTCCTCTCTTACTACCACATTCTTTTTAGTAATTGTTGCTCTAGACTTTGTCATGTCAAGAGTGGCATGCTTGAGTTTATCACAGCTCCCAGAAATTTTGATTTGCTCAGATATCAGGGGTTAGAGACATGCCATGACAATTTGGCTAGAAGAGGGCAGGGCTGTGAGGGTTTTACTGCACCACCCTCGACAAGTCATGCAAGGGCTATCCAGGAATGGGGAAGATTGCTGAGGCTGCTCATTTCTCTAGTTTTCTCTATGATGACAAATAACTGGTCACAAAGGTAGAATGAAAAAGAAAATATAATTTTACTAGTTTAGCAGTAGAAAGTTCTGGATTATCAAAACTACCAGCAAGGAAAGGAATATAACAGATAGTAAGACCCACTGCTGTTTTCTATTAACCATGAGAACATGCCATTGAGATGATTTTTATAAGGCTTTCAAATCCTTTTGCCTAGGATAAATAATTTAAGAGGAATGTATGGGTCAGCCTTGAAAACTCTAGAAAATAAAATTGTGTAAAAGCCAAAAGCTCACTTGATGGGGTCTTCCTAACTGTGCTGGGTCACGGCAGAAAGCCCTTAATCCAAGCAAGGAGACCCCCAGACTCCTTGGTGGGTGGCAGTGGGAGGTGATGGGGCTCTCACCCTGACCTTCTCAGCACCCACTTTACAAGGGGGCAGAAAGAAAAGCCCTCTCACAGTCTCCCACCTCCCTTTCTTCCCTGCAGTAATCCCCTGTGATAAGAGGCTTCTTGCCATACCCAGTAGCAATATTTCCTGTTGGCTGCACCATCAGTTACAGGAAGTTTTGTTACATTTTTGGAGCTCAGGATTCATTACTTTACAGCTGTCCTCTTTTAGCTGCCTGCAATTCTTCACACTTTCTCCAGTTTTCTAGCCTTGTGAGTATTGTTGTCTCAGGGAGCAGACGGAAGCAGGACACATTAGAAGGAAAGGAGACAGAACAACAGTCCCTGAGGAGTTTCCTAGCCCTCAGCTAAGTTAAAGCTTTGCATTCAAATGATGCTCAGGTCACGGAGATGAGGCTCAAGGTGCCCTGGGAGCTCTCTGTCGGGCACCATGCAATGTCTGATGCAATTTTCCCTTCTACCTTTATCAGCTCAGGTGTCCCAGAGCTGCTGATAAGCATGAGCACGGGGTGGGTCAGGTAGCCTGCCTTTGTTTCCCCTCTCTGCTGGCCCACCCAGGTGCAGGGAGGAGGTTAACACTGTATACAGCACAAGTGTGACTGTGCATGAATGTCCCTCCCACAAGCAAGGAGAGACTGCACACACACATTACTCCTGCACAAAGGACCAAACTCTGCATCAAATTCTTGATTCCTTCCAAATTATGAATTATGCAGGAAGAAAGAAGATCAGCATGAATTCTTTGACTCTATAAACTATAATATATTACAGCTTAGGTTAAATTCAAAACTCTTTCTCTTAGAGTTCATCCCTCCATCAGGCTCTTGAATTTGCTCCCCTAGATTTAATTTACCCTATATAGTTTGAGGTTGATTGGCCTCACCTTGATGGTCTCCTCTTTGATGGATACTTCTCAATTGCTGGCATTCTTTCATCTATGCTGTGATTACCAGTTCCTTAAAATATACAGGTTTCTTTTTCTATTTGTACGCAGGAGAGGAGGGGAAAAAAAAAGAGCTCAGACATGGAAAGAAATTATGAGCTTGTCAAACCATGCCAAATTGGATTGAATTAGGTGACAAAGGATCTGAATCATGCTACTTGTTCTGAATAAGTAAATGCTTTCCCCTCCTTCCAGTTTCAATACACTCTCAAAGCAGCAGCTTTTCCTCTGAAATGCCAAAAAGCCCCAAAGCACTTCTCAAGTAACGTGAGCTGATTTGTGTGAGCATTTACCATCACCTGAACACGAGCTTGTTTGCTTAACATTTTATGCACTTTGTGTCAATATTTACCCAGCCTTCCTAACGAGAGAATTGATAGTGTTCAATTTGCAAGCCCAATGCTGTGTATTAGCCATGACATTGACATTGTCTTCTCTTGTTTTAGACCTCAGAGAGAAGCAAGTTTTTTTCCATCTTCTATTTATCCATTAATGCTGGAAGTTTGATCTCCACGTTTGTAACTCCTGTATTAAGAGGTCAGTGTGGATTTAGAATAAAACAATAAATTACCTGCCCTCTAACTACTCTACTGTGCATAGTTAGACTCTTATGACAACAGAATGGCAGAAATTATATTATCTGTGGAGTGGTCAGTGTATTGCATTTACACCTTGTTAATCCTGCTGTAGCAGCATAACAGATTTATGATACAGACAGACAACTCACAGAAATTATATTCCTGGTTGTATTTCAAAGCCAGCCTGAACTGCAGAATTAAAACATGAAAAGTGGAAGGACCTATATGGTCATCTATTCCCCACTGCCAGTGAAGAACTTGGCTTCAGGTAAACTATGGATGGGAAATGAGCTCTGCTGTCCTGTGCAGTATCAGGGCTGAAAAACTTAGCAGGGCTGGTTTTAAACTCCTACCTTCTCCCTCCCACGGGGTGCTGCTGACTTCTGGAGGGCTCTGTCCTGGCACTCAGGCTTGTCTGCGTGGATCTGCTTGCAAGATTGCTGCCCTGAGCAACTAGCCTTGAAGACAAAGCACAGGCCTGTGCCCCATTTAAGTCCTACTTTATATTCCAGCCTGCTTGCAAAACCCTTTTTAGTCCCTAAGCCTTGCTGCCCTTACTTCATTGTATTGCAGCGCTTCGAAGCCAGAAGGATTGGCACACTCTAAACACAGGCACAGGAGCAGAGCAGCAGGCCATAGGTGATGGGGACAGGGACAAGGTAGTCTTCACATTTAGTTGCCATTTTTTCCATTCCATTCCATCGCTTCCAGAAGGCTCTGTTTGTTTAGAGTCTCATTTTAACAGGCTCTTGTCTTGTGTTTACACCATGCACAGGGACAAAGACAAATGCTGTATTTCTTACTTGTTTATTCTCTGGTGTCTCTGGGTCAGCATTCGGTTGGGAAGGGTTTTTGCTTAAAGTCGTCAATGGGCAGATGAAAATCCAGTTCCTTGAAGTATCAAAACATGAGCCAGTATAAACTAGTTGCAGCATGGAACTGGAGAGCATGGGGAAAGAGTAATGTTCTTGCTAAGTGTGAAATCTTTTCTTGGAAGAGCAGGAAATGCAGTTTGTAGACATTTGGTACAAATACAAAATATATACTTCTAGGTAGAGAAGTCCAATTCATTTAACGTGTTAAAAGTTCAGTGTGCCCAGAGAGCCCATGTTCTCAGCTTTGTTGGATTTTAGCTAATTTGCTGAAAATAAGTAAATAAATGCTATGCATGCACACAGCTGTGCAGCTGGAATTTTCCAGCTACAACAAACAGGAGCAGCTGAGGGCTTCATGGATTGGTCTCCTTTTAACTCTGTTGGCTTACTTTAGCCATTTTGTCATTATCCATGTGAGAATTCAGTAATGTCTGGCCCCTGGCATTCAAAGACAGAGTCCACTGCTGGTTTGCTGTTTGCAGTCGGAGCACGGTGCAAGATCTGACCTGGTCCAAGAGGCACAGGTTTCAGTGACCCAGAGCTCAGATTGATGCAACCCATGCTGTAACACACCTGGTTTCCTAATGGGGTGCTTCAAGACCTGACATTTGAAGCAGGCTGCCCTAGTGAGATTGGTGGTGGTGAGAAAGGGAACTGGAGTTCTGGGGCTTATCCTGGGCTCCCACTTACACAGTGCAGGCATTGGCTCCCACTTTGTCCACTGTAGGTCGCTATGAAAACAGATGCAGGTTTTTCATTTAAGACTGATGCAGCACAGTACTGGTTATTTAGATCTAGTCAAATACAGAATGGCTTCAGGTTATTTGAAATGTTGTGCTTTTTTCCCTCAATTACAGTTCCTAGTACTTCTTTATACCTATTTGTCTGCCCCCTCCCTTCTACTGTTTGCATCAATATTCCATTATCAGCTGCTTTTGCTGGCAGACACTAACCCTGCTTCCAAATTGTCTTCATCAAGGGAGGACAACTGTTTCAAGGAGATTCAATTCACAGTGTCAAGCACCAGCAAAGAAGATTTAAAACCAGGGGAGGTGACTGATTTAGGGAATCAAATCAAAAGCCCCAGTAACATAAGTCTAGATGTAATGAGCTGCTTTTATTCCTGACTTCTTTTTCAGGGGATGTGAAATGTTTTGGAGAGGATTGTTATGCACTGGCTTTTGGTGTCCCAGCAGCACTGATGGTGTTGGCACTTGGTGAGTGGAAATAGGAGTTACCAGTTTTGAGTCTGTGGACAGATGAGAAAATGCACAAATTCACTAATTCTGGATGGATACTGTGATGGGAAATGAAAGGGTTCAAGGTCACCTAACAATTCCCAGTTCAGAACAGCAATAAATAGCAGTAGTTGATGGATGGTGGGTTGAGCATGGTTTTACTGTTATCTTTTATTGTGATTCTGTTAAGGGGGTGGTCTCATGGATGTTTACAGTATAATTGCTTTGCTCTAATGCAAAAGCACCAAAATGATTCTCCTGATGGCTTGCAGCTTTGCCTATGAGCAGACATGGCCTTTGAGCTGCAATCTGAGCAGTCCTTAGAGATCCCCAGCTTATAGAACAGAAGCTTAACATGGCACTTCTAACCTTTCCATGGGCTTCCTGCAGCTCAAGGCCATCTTCAATGGCTCAGACTTCTGCTGCTGAATCTGTGCGCTGCAGAAGGAGCTAGATGAGATGTTAGTTTGTTCTGAGCTGTCTTACTTTGCTTGGCTGAAGTAATTCCCACAATTGCAGTGACAACTTATTATTATGTTGCAATAAAAAAATCCTTATTGTCCAAGTGTCAGGAGACAGCCACAATCCCTGTGCTTCTTAACACTTGCATCTTAACCCCATTAATGTACTTGTCAAGATTTCTTCTTCAATCTTTATAAAACATTCAACAATCTCCCCATTTTTAATGTTACTCCTTTGGTAGCCAGTACAGAGGACACCCCATCAGCTTTAGTATCACAGCTGCAAGCTCTGAGAAGACCAGTTCCCTTATTATACTGCATGTGTGAGCTTTTGACACAGCATGGGGTGACTTCTCATTCCGCTGGTTACCATCACTGAGAGACCAAGCAGTTGTGTGATTTCACTGCAGCATCTGGGATTTGAAAAGTTTGTCCCCCAGAGAATGTGAATGTTGCTGTTTCCACTCAAATTTCCATCAGGGAGAAGAATCAGGAAACTGAAGAAATGTTATCAGGCCACAGCTAACATTGCAGCAATTATTTTCAAAAAAGTGCATGGTCACGGGCCTGAGAAGGTTCTATTTTCCCCTGTGGCCTGTTCCTATCAGTTTAGGGCCCCACTGTGTGCACCATGCTGTGCTGAATGTTTCTAGCACAGCAGTAGTTGCCCAGGGGAAAATGAACGTGTAAATATTGCAGTTTCAGTGAGGGCATTGGTGGAAATGTGTTTTTAGCTAGTGTCCTGCTGCCAGATTCCACGTCCTGCCTGGCAAAGCAGCTCTCTGTTCTTTTGTAACATGCTAAAATGCTCTGGGAAGTGATATATTTGACTATGTGAGTAGCATGCAGAAGTGGAGAAAATACCCTTTTGGCCCTGACTGGCACTCTCCCTGTGTTGCAAGGGATAGCAAGGATAGATTTAGAGGCAGATTTAGAGCAAGATTTTCTGGGCTGCTACTGCTCCTGAAGGATGGGGTAGCTTGATACCATTTAATTCCAAATTCTAAACCTAAAGCAGGAACATAAGCTCCCAAAGGAGTCAATGGCATCACCAAAAGGTGTTCAGCAAACCTAATCACATTTTTAAAAGCACGAACATTTTCACAGGGAAATGCTAAAAATTACGTAGTGCAGCTACCCACTCTGGGTGACTTGCACAAATGCAAAGTGCTACTCACCTAAACTGACTTCAGAGGTGTCTCAAGTCAAACCTGGGTGCTAAAAGTCTTCATAATCAGGTAAAAGCAAAGGTGTGTTCCCTGCAGTGTCTCGGGCTTCCTGTGTTAGGACAGAAGTATCTGCTATTCTCTATTGCCTATGGATTGACCCAGACAACTGGGTAGTTTTAAAAGTTCAGGTTAGTTAATTTCATGCTCAGTTTTAAGGATTTCATGCTCAGTTTTAAGGTGCTTCTCCCCACTAATCTCTTTGGAATTCCAGTGTCCTCGAAGACTCTCATAGAACTGGATAAATGATACACAATCAGGTAACTCCATCTCTGACAGGATTTTACAGTCTCATTCTGATATTCTTCGTGCTTTGAGGGAGAAAACCAGGATAAAACAGTATCTTAAATTGTATATCCCTTTGTGGAAACCATAAATGGAGGTAATTTCTGTTAACATCTCTGTGTGAGGCAGGGATCTTTGGGCAGTTTCCATTGAAATGTGTGTGAGATGCAAGTGCACAGGGCCTGTGCTGTATCTGGATTAATCCTCACAGGTTTCCAGTGGGTGAGGGTTGATTTCCAACATCAGGTGCAGCAATTAAATGTGGATTGTACTATAAGTTTCATCTACAAAAAGCATAGACAAAGTGAATTTTCAAAGTTTTGTTTCCCAGAGTGAATCAGATGTGGAGGTGCCTATTGTGCCAGAGCAGATATTAGGACAGTGGTGACTTTCTAGGGATCACACTGCCTCTTGTAGGATGTTGCATTTTCTTCCATCTGTAGGCATTAAAGGACTCCTGTATATTCATTTAGTTGGAAGTGCAATCCTGTGTGCCCCAAGGGCAGAGCATTTCTGTTGAATACAGGGGTGGGTGATCCTTCCCTGAAGCCAGTGCAGGATTGAGCTTCAGCCATGCGAATCCACATTTGGATAATAATTTTTTTTCAGTTGTGTTCATTGCTGGAAGTGGACTGTACAGAAAAACACCACCACAAGGAAATGTCTTGCTGGAAGTGTGCAAATGCATTGGTGTAAGTGTGTGTAATTTTCTTTTTCATGTGTGAGTCAGAGGTTGCAGGACAAAAAGATGCAAAGAGAAAGGGGAGGTGACTTTTGGAGTTCTTCTCTATGCTGCTTTGGGATGTCTTGCTGATGAGCTGTAAGGACTTAGAAACACATTTAGGTCCTAGTTTCTTTTTTCATCTTTTCAATTGTTTTCCCTTAGCTCCACGAACTGTTCAGTTGATGTCCACCTAATAGAACCACAAGTGGCAGATGCTGGTGGAAACTGAACTGAAAGGAAAATTCAGAAACTCTGAGAGTATCAGATATATGACTTCCTTTTTATTCAGTTGAATAATTTTTCTGAACTTTATCAGTTCAGCAGACAGTAATAGCACACATTCACATTATGGACATTCAGCATGTTCATGTAAATGCAAGAGACACTTGCTGAAGTTGCATTAGAGCCTTATAAATTGTTTTTCATGGTGTGTGAGCTGAATACAGTATGTGAAAAATACTCTCTTATTATTAGGTGGATAATGATGTTTCTATTTCAGGAAGCTGTTGCTAACAGCAGATGTTTTCTCTTTATCTAGGTCAGTCCTAGTGCCAAATTTACCTTGGGGAAACAGGCAGGATCTTAAAGACAGGATTTCTAAGTGAGGTCTGCCACTTTTTTTGTCAGTGTGTTCAGTGACTGGAGCACACAGCATAAACAGGCCAGGAGCTGGACTTCAGTGACCCTTGTGGTACCCTTCCAACTCAGGATATTCTAAGATTCAGTGATTCTCTGATTCATTGCCCCTTCATACCTTTAATCAACCGGTGTCATAGAAACTTCCCTGCAGATAATTCATCATAAAGCCTCCAATCTGAGACTTTAGAGGTATCCAGCAACCCACCCCCTCAATGTTTTGGCACTACTTACATTTGGAGATGGGGAAGGTAGCCTTGAGTTGGGAGTGTGACAAGGGCAGGTACGGCATGAGTGAGTTACTCACCTGTTTTTCTCCCTAGTTTGCTATTAAAAACCGGCTGAAAAACCGCTCCCCTGAGATTCCAAAGAGAGATCACTGGCTGGACTGGGCTTCAGAAAAATACTCAGTGAGTGATGCTCTTCCTGGTAGGTTTGGAGTGGGAAGGGGGAGATAGGCAGACAGGGGAGAGAGTAGGACTAGCCTGGCCACACCATTCCTCACATGCATTTTCCTGTCCCTTCCCACATCTGTACTCTCCTGACCCTTAATGGACGGTTTAGGTGCTGCACTGAAATTTAGAAATGCAAACATATCCCATGTCACAAGGAAGAGCAATGGAGAACTGCCATGCAGAAAGAAATAGGAGTTATGCTTTGTGGCTTGAATCACCTGTGGGCTTTACACCCCTGCCTTACCTTTTTGCCTGTTCCCTTTTAGAAACAGCTGATTGGGGAGGTCAAAATGGTGACTCGTGTTCTCTTCCTCTTCATACCACTGCCAATGTTCTGGGCCCTGTTTGATCAGCAGGTACAGTACAGTGGGTACAGCTCTGCCTGCCAGCCTTGGTTGGCACCTCTGTCCTTTTGGGGTAATTCCAAAGCATCCTGGGGACACAGCACGCCATATTCCTACCAAGTGTCCAGGGCCTTCCACCATCACTCCTGGTCAGCCCTTCAGAGTCCTGCAAAGTGTCTGGCACAGGAGAATGAGAGGGGAGAATGTGCCCTGCCTAATGACAAGTGTTACAGGGAAGGGAAGGAATAGATGGGAAATAAGACCTCCATCACTGTCATCTTCTCTGTCTCCCTGTTTTCTAGCCCCATAGAACATCTTGAAGGCTTCACTGCTGTCTGTTTTCTCTTTAGGGATCCAGGTGGACTTTGCAAGCCACAAAAATGAATGCTGATTTTGTAAGTACTTAATGTCATCAGGGCTGGTAAGACTAGTAGTAACATCCCTGCTCTTGCTTATTAACCGGAGTCTTGCAGTACTAAGAGCGTCTGCTTGGTGAATCTGGGTGAGTCTCACTTCTGGTGATTAGAAGCCAGAGGCTCTGTTCATGCAGCCATGTTCAGTTCATCACAGCTCATCTCAGCTAGAAATGAGGGCTGGGGAGATCAGCAGCCTACAAGGTCAGGGGTGCTGACCTGCTGGCAGCCAGTGGCCCTGTGACCTAGAGCAGGTAGGATTTTCAGCCTGCTGCCCCCATGGAAGGCAGACAAGTCACTCAGCCCTTTTAAGGTGTGACTAGAGCTGTTGTACATTTCTGCACTGGATCACTTGGTGATACGTTAATGAAGCCTCTCAAAACCAGCAGGAACCTTGTGTATATGTTAAAGATGTGATAGGGATTAATTAGCTAGTTTCCATAAAGGTCTTCAAAGGTGTGAATGGCTACAGTAGCAGATAAATGTAGATCAGCTATCTGCCTGAAGGTGTCCCCACACTGGGCTGTTTTTCAGCCCCATATGTGTTTTAATAGGCCATCTAGATCTGTTTAGACATACATGTTTTAACAGGCCATCTAGGTCTTGCCTGCAGATGCTCACATCAAAATCTAGGATTTTAAGTGTCCATTTTCCAGTTTAAAATTGTCTTAAAGCCACAAATCTGAGACCTTCTATGTCACTCCTGTTAAATTTGGGCTCTCAATATGTGATACTCATTAGGCTTAATTAGTTCAAATGAGGCATGAAAAAGACTACACCTTGGGTAATATTTATCCACCTCAGAAAGACAGAACAAAGTCCATGCAGTCTATGTGATGTATATCTAAAACATTAGTTTTCTGGTGTTTTGCTCACATGCACTTAGTGATCCATTAGCAGGAGAGCTAAGTATCACCAGGTGTCACTACTGGCCTCTCCCAGGTGAGGAAAATAGATTCAAGGCTTTTTTTTTTGGTCACATCAACTTGGATAGCTCCTTGGCTTTTGTTTCAGTCTCCTCTGCTCTCCCCTCATGAGCTGCCCCACCTCAAGAAGGTGAAAACAAACTGCAGCATTGGAATGATCCCACCCTTAGGCTTGTTGGAGTTTATGTTTGTGAGTTGGAGTTCTGTAGACAAGGGCTCAGCTAGGAAGTTAGTGTCAGATGAAGTAATTGCAGGCTCATTTCCTAATGGCACATTTCTATAGTGTGTGCAAAGTAGCAGGAGGGGGTATTTGCCTGGTATTTTTCCACTCTCCCAGGATGCAGCTGTGGGCAGAGACAGGCAGCCAGTCTAGATTCTGCTCAGAACAGGACTGGCAGACAGGAGAGAACCCCCCAGTATTTTCTTGGAAAGACATTATTTCCTTCATAATTTCTTCCCTCCTGCACTCTTCCCCCTGACCCCTTCCCCCCCATCTTCTTCATTTTAATTTCAAATGAAAAGCATTTAATGGAGTTCAGAAAACCACCAGTCCCTCCCTGGAGACAGGTCCATGGTTCCTTTTGGAGTTTGGGATCCCTCATCCATCCATTCCTGTTGACCTTGCCCATTTGTGATGCAAGTGTGAGGCACCTCTTACAGCCCTGAGGACTCCTGCCTCAAACCTAGAAGTTGCAGTTGTCCAAAGCCTCTTAGGTGCAGATGGGGGGAGGAAAGAGGTGTTTGTGAAGCCCACTGGCTCAAGGATGGTCTTCTATTATCCTTTGGGGAACCTGGGAGAAATCATGGGGTCCTGAAGCTTGGGAACACTCACTTATAGGATTGGGGCTTTTCGCTTCATAGAAGCAGGGAGGGAGGAAGCTGTAAGCCTGCCTCCCAACTTGGACACTTACCACCCCCATCCTCCTCCCCTCACCTAGTTCATGGCTCAGCCAGCCTGAAGGATGGGCCTCAGTGCCTGTCACAAGCTGTGTCACAGCTGCCCAATACCAAGGATTGAGTGCAGCATCCTTCTGCAAAATGATCTTATTAAACACTGTGTCCTTAGACAAAAAGTGTCAAGAACACAATATCAGCTGCTAAAGCCAACATAAAGCATTTGAGGAAACCACCTTGGCTGCAAAGGCCTCTCTGGGACCGATTACTTATTTACCATATGCACTGATATGTTATAGTGTTTATGAATCACTTGGACTGTCTTTTTGTTTCAGGGAATATATGTCCTTCAGCCTGACCAAATGCAGGTAAAAGATATTACAGGGTAGGAAATAACGCTTTGAATGTATCTTCTTCTTTTCTCTCATTTATATTTTTCTCATGGGACCAGTGGCCATTCTCTGCTCCTTTTCAAGGTGATAGCAGTGCTCCTGCTGCTTGCTGTGGTGTGGCTTCTGCCTTATTGTTGACAGGCTGCTTTGCAAGCCTGGGGTTCAGAAGACCCTGAGGATGTCCTAATGCAGAAATTGACTCCTGCAGAACAGTGCAGAGGTGTGGGGTAACATACCACCATAATAATTCTTGAGGTAGTGCTAGCATGTGGAGAATACAACCTGTACCTCCTTTTAACCGGCTCCTGTCCTGGGATGAACGTTGTTCTTGAAATATGTTTGGTTCCTCCCTTTCTGCAGGGGAGATGAAAACATGAAAGCAAGATGGTGCTATGTTGTCACAGTTGATTACAATTCTTATGGTGAATAGCTCTGGAGAAATTCAAAGCTGTTCTGTTCCCTGAAATCTTCCTTTGGAACTGAAACAACATTTCTCCCTGCTTGTTCTTCATTGCTCTCTATTTTCTTGCTTTGCCACTTCTGGCTGGCAGACAAGCTGTGCCCCTACCGGGAGAAACTTTGTTCCTGGGGGATTACTTGGTTGTGTTGAAGTGTGAGAAATTGCCAATCTCACAGAATAGTGCCTGTTCCTCTGGGATTTTGCCCAAGATGTTTCCATTGTTGCTTATTTGTTGTAAGGTCCCACCACAGCACCAAAGGTCACCTGTCTCTATTGTCAGTGGGGTTTGTACTCTTTAAAAACATCATCTTTCAGTTCTCTCTCCAGGGAAACTGGGCCAGTGATGCTTTCTTGCCTCTTGGAGAGGAGGATATGAACAAAATATATTCATGCCTGTGAAAACTAAATAGCAGAAGCTGTTAAGTGCAAACTGTGATTATATTTTAAAAGGAGGTTTTAAGTGTTTGTCCATGTCCCTTCTGTAATGGAATTATTTCTGGAGGACAGTGCTTTATGGGTTTAATTACTAAAAGTTGCTTTCTAGTCACTGAACTCCCATTCTTTTGTATTGCAGTTCTTAAATCCACTTCTTATTCTTGTCTTCATCCCAATTTTTGACTTTGGGCTCTACCCCCTGATAAACATGTGCAAATTGAATTTCACGTAAGTACTTGGGGACAGTGCAAATACACCTGTGCTTTTTCTTTTGCTGTAAATGTGCAGAATAGCTTTTAAGGAAGAGAAACACAAATTTCCATTCACCTTTCCCAATACTTGAGTATACTTCAGTCCCAAGAGGCAGCATCACCCTCTTCCACAGAAGGGAGTGACTAATTTCCCCATGGAAATGCCAGAGGGTAAAACTCAATGTTGGATTCTGCTCTGTACAGATTTTTCCAAAAGCAGATACGAGTAGTCTCATTTTGAATTTGATCAACGTGTTTTCCGCCTTGTTTCCCAGGTCATGCCTAAATAATTCCCTCCCTGAAAAGTCCCCATGGGACCAAATTCATGGTCCCATGCTGGCTGGGATCTTCTACATGAGCCAAGCATTTTATCCTTAGTCTATGTTGGCAAGAAGTGCAGTGTAATAGGAGCAGACCTCAGGTTGTTTATGAGACCCACTTTATGCAATTTGTGTAAATTAACTTCAGAGTATCTGTATTCTGCCTCTGTGGACTGATGCCCTGTAGCAGTGCAAGTACATTATGTGCACTCTTGGAGTGCCTTTGTCAGTGGAATTTCAGCTGAAAGGACACAAGTTTCTATGCCCCAGCACCACTTCTGCATGTGAGCCATAGCATGGGAAAGGGTAATGAGTGGGGTGACTGGCTTAAAAAGCATATTCCAAATCCAAACTAAAATGCTGGACAGACAAAACCACATAAAATGGGGGTGGCAGGTGCCTCAGAAACCTTCCCCTTCACCCTGCTGGTGAAGGGGAAGGCTTTCCCACCATCTGAATTACTTGCACCTGAAGACATATCAAAAATATTGTCCAGCCCTGCAGTGGTGCCCCTTTTGGAGGATACACATCAGAGCCTGTGCTTCTCTCTGATACCATTGTGAGCCCACAGCCTGGACTGTGCCTTGACTTGGCAGAAAACTTCCTGATCCAGAACCAGATTTGTCTCAAATCTCAACAACTCAATACTCATATTGAATCTGCTGTTCTGGACATGAATTATTCTGATTTATATCAGATTTTCTCACGTAATTCTGGTAAAGTTGCACTAGCTTTGCCTTGAGTTTAAAGGAAAGATCTTTATTTCCTAGAAATGTAAATGTATTGGCATGAGAAATAACCCAGAATGATGCCCCAGATGGTCAGAAACATTGAGGACATAAACTACACATTTTTCTATTCCTTATTCCCACTGCTAAATAGAATGTTACTTTTCTTTTGCCTTTCCCAAAAGGGACTTGAAGATACATAATTTCTGGTGTTTCTTCCAACATCATAGATTAACATAAAGTCATGAGCTATTCCCACTAGAAGAGCTGGGAAAAAGATAATATGAAACTTGCAAGGAAGGAACTGCTTTTCATGGCATATCAGTTTTAATTGGCCTCAGTGAGTGCTGGCCTCATGCAGAATAATAAAATAGTTTTAAGTTAAGAGATTGGCAATTTAAACAGCCTGTCATCCTGAGTGCCACCTGTCGGACAGTTTATTACATGGTTCTGGCACATCTTTGGCTCTGAGGAATGGTATTCTATAGTTTAAATCACTTTTTTTTCTTTAATGGCACCTCTTTCATTTGCTCCATAGACCTATTAGGAAAATGGCAACAGGTATGATCCTTGCAGGGCTGGCGTTTGGACTTGCAGCCATTATAGAAGTCAAAATAAATGTAAGTAAAGCACAAGGCATTCCTCAGAAATACTTTCTTTCCATAGGTTGTTATTAGTGATGTCTGGTAGATAATCCTTTAAGCCATTGTGCTCCTTGATCAAAGTTTGTAATGTTTTCTTTACAACTGAGCATACTGATCCAGTTGCTAATGATAATTCTTACTTTGTCTACTTTTCCCTCTCTTTGTCTCTGTGTCTTTCTTTCTAGTTTTTGCAGTTTTGCTGTGCTGGTCATCTGTATTGGTCTATATTCTAGATTTCCATCGTCAAAGTGCTTGACAGACATCTAGTTAGTGCTAGTGATTAATTTCCAAAAGGTAGTCTGTTCTCTCTCCTATTTCCTGCTGTAGCTTGCCTATACTTTTCTGTTTGGGGTCTTTTGTGTGTGTGTGGTGGTTTTGGTTTTTTTATTTAATTGTTTTAAAATTTTAAAATGTAATCACTTTCCTGCTTTATGATGGGGATGGCTTTTTTTACAAGCCAAAGTGTTTCTCTGGAGAGGCAGGTGAATGCTGACACAGACATCAGGGACTGCCAGGCATCCCCAGAGAGGATGGCAGCACATCTCCTATAAATTCCATGTTAGCTCCTGCAGATTTGTACTGTTTGTTTCTGGTTCATGACCAGCATTGTGTAGACTTTGGCTGACCTTTGTCTCACAAAAGTTACTATAGGATTAATTTTTAAAGCTTCTATGTATACTTAAAATGTTCTGTTAGAGTGGCTGGCTCACAGCCCTGGATTAACATCTGCTGGTTGCTCAGGTGAATCCCCTAACGAGCCTCCCACTGAAATGAGACTGTGTGGGTTCAGGTCTTTTTTCTGCTCTCTTTATGTGAGCAAAGAAATGCTCTCATTGCCACCACCAGAATCTCTGGCCAAGTGCCAAAGTTTGCTCTGGCTGGGGGTGAGAGGTTCCCTCTGCCTGTGCATGAAAATTTTACCCTAAAGGCATTTTAAGATCTAGCAAAGAGGAGGGTAAGATGGTCCACCTTCACATGACTGTGGGTAGCAGAAGTGAAAAGCTACAGAAATGGAATTTGCTGGATAATATTATCTGCCTGTTGGTCCAGAGCAACATATGGATACAAGGAAATCAGCTCATTCTGACTTCTTTGGCAGTGTGTCTCCCCACCCAGTTAGGTTCAAAATGCCCTGCCTGCAATACCCAAATTATCAGATAAGATAGAAGAAAAATAAATAGCTCTGCAGTATTGCTTGCAGCTACTTGAAAATAAAATGAGAATAAAAGAGAAGTTAAAAAAAAAAATTAGCTCTGCAGGTAGTACAAGGCTGACACTGATTGATGTACTCTTTCTAGGAAATGGTTCCTGACAGAAGGAGATACCTCAGTGCTGGAGGCATCAGCTTACCTCTCTTAGAAAACAAGGAATAATATCTATACAGTCAGCTGTATAGATAGCAAGGTCCAGTAATGCAAAAGCACTGATTACAGACATGAAGCTGGACTGGGATTTTCAAAACTACTTAACTTCTGGTCTGATTCTTTTCCCAGTCACTGACTGCAGTGGGAAATAATTATTCTTGTCACTGCTTTTGAAAGCTAAGCACAAATTTTTTCATTCTGATATGGCAGTTGGTTAAATCCAGGCATGAGGGAGCTGTATAATGAAAGTTGTGACATTGTTCTACCTCCTCAGTAGGTGTGCAGTCTGTACACTTAGTGGTGTGAAGAGCAATTTTTGGGAGGAATGATGGGTTGGCCATTGAGCTACTATGAGGAAACCTCCCTAAAAATGATTTATGTTCAGTTTTCTCTGAGTGCAACTTCTGTTGAGGAAGGGATGGAAAAGTGTCATTACAGAGAGGAAGACTATTATGGCTAAAAATGAAGAGATAGTAACGTGCTAATAAAGCATACAGGTGGCACTTAAAACCTTTTACTTTGATTAGGAAACTGATATGCCTCGACTTGTCCCAAAAGAAAGTTTAATTCGGGTCCTGAATTTGGCAAAGAACCCTGTTCAAGTGGCAATCCAAGATAAGGACCTATTTCAGCAGCCTGTGGAGTCTTTTCAGGTAAGCATATATTTGGGACTGAAAGGCCTGACTTGCATGTCATTGAAGAAAGGATGGAGATTTTTACAGGCATTTTCTAATAAAGCCCACAGATGCAAAAGCTTGTTCTGCTCCATTGCCTTAGAAGTGCATGGGAATAGCTTTACAAATGAAGCATAATATCTCTGTTGTATGAAACAGAAATTGAACATTTGGAGAAGAATTTCCCCAGCAAAGGATACACCTTACATTCACCTGTAATTAGGAATAGAGGATAACAGGATTACAGACTCCCTTAAAGAGGGGATAGTGTTGCACCTGGTGGGAAAATACAAATCCTTTCTTATCTGAAGAACGTGTAACCAAGTTTATTTTCTTCCACAGAACCCAGCTGAGTACTCAAAATTAATATTGAATGGAGAGCAACAGAGCCTTCACTTCACCCTGCAACATCAAGCATTGACTCTTGCTTTTAACTACACCGTGAAGGAAAAATCAGTATACAGCTTAATTGTTTTTGAGGCAGAAGGAAGCCTATCAAGCCGCTTAGTGAGTGTGGGAGTGAAGTGTAAATACAGTATTAATTCAATGGCTGTGATGCTACAATGGGGTGATAGGCTCATTAATTCATTTGCTCAGTTGCAATGTCTGTCTGATTGCTCTCAGATGGTCTAAAACTCACTTCTTAGCTAGAGGCACTGGATCTGTACACATTTCTGCTGGTTGATTAATAGAGGCGTTGTGGCATTTGAGAGTTTCTGGGCACACTTTAATCCACTGAGTGCTGCAGTGGGAGAGCAGAGTCATGCCTGCTAGGCAGCAGAGCTGGAGAAAGCTGGGGAAACAGAGCCAGGGGTTTTCCCCCAAGATGGCTCTATAAAGCAAAGATGTTAAAGAGGCTCTAGGGCTGGCCATGGAATAAAAGCATCAGAGGAATGATTCTGGGATTAGTTATTGCAAGTGTTTAGTGAAAAAGCACAGAAGGCCCATTTGTTTTGCTGAACAGAATAAATGATTAAGCTCATTTCAGGCTCTGCAGCAGAGCTGGCTGTATTTGGACTTTTGTGTATTTCTGCAACAATCAGAGAGGGGCATATGGGATGTATAGGGCAGATTCTGATACCTTTTATGCATAGCTGTATCCTAAGAAGCTCTCTTGAAATTCATGGTGTTATTGCACATTGTGGCAGGTGTGTAAATGCCATCAGAATCTGTCCTCATGCTAAAATATCCATTCTCTTTGCAGTTCCTGAGCCTTTTACCTTGCAGGGTAGCCATATCAAGCATTCAATATTATATAGTAGAAACCATATAACTTTTTTTAAATTAATTTAAAGAATTTATTTTGTCATAGCATCAAGATTTTTTGCTGATGATCAGACTTTTTGATTTGGAGTCTGGGGCTCAATAGCACACAAAGTTTCCCTGTGACCCTGAAAGCTGTGTGCTTTCTTTAGGAAATGGATACTTGTGATTTTCATGCAGTCTTTAAGAAGCAAAAGCCTTCAACAGGTTTGGAGCATAGCAATCTCAGAGCTCCAGTACATCTATGCTGCCCCAGCTGTCTAGACTGTGCTTAAATTAATGCCCACCCTGGCACAGGCAGGCTCTTATGTGCTAGGAAACATCTGTGCTGTTGGGTGATGCTATTGACCTGTCATTCACAGCTCTAGATAAGGGAGATGTGGAAGACAGTGTGATAAATGATACTTTTCCAGCATTGCAACACAAGGAAAACAGTGCCAGCATCACTGCTGTGTTGCAGGGCTCACCCTCGAGTTACCTCCCTCACTGCTGGGTTGGCCCACTCACTCAGGTGGGAGTGCTTTCCTGGAAGAATCCTATCTCAAATTGGTTTCTTCTCCTTTGTGGGCTGTTGAGTAGGCAGGAAATGAATTTGAGAGCTCTGGGGATCATCAGTGAAAACGAGTAATAGTTTGGCTGGTCTGTCTGCAAGGAACGAGAGTATTCATCCCCATGTGTCTCCCATGGAAAAAAAATGACGTTGCCGTTTATTATTTATTGCTCTGACATTTATTATTCACTGTGGCTATTTATTATTTAGGGCATATGTTATTTGTGGGTAGCATATTACTCTGAAGTACAATAGACATTAATAGATATACTGAAATTCTGGATCCCTGGTCTCAGAAACTCAGGGGTTTGCATCAGGAAAAAAAGTGTGGAGAAAGGGCCAGAAAATTTTGAGAGAGAGCCAGTTTCTAAAGTCCCTCTTGGCTTGCCTGGGTTCCATCTGTGGGCAGTGCAAATTGAAATTGCCCTGCCATCTTCAGTGGACATGGCACAGCTCTGGATTTCTACCAACCAAGAGCTTTGCTTTGTGTTCTTTTTTTGTGACATACAACCTCCAGGGCAGGGCTGTGACTTAACTGTGTTTTTTCAGTGTTGTACACCAAACAGGTTTCTCCAAATGAGTGTCAATTAACTATCTAGCTGCTGTGCTAGCTGTGGTCTCCAGGAGAGACACTCTCACTCCCCAGTGTGCCCATCCAGATGGCCATTGCAGGGACCTGTCTGCAGGGATCTGCACAAACCAAGTGTCTTGGTTTCTCCTACTCTGTGCCTGCATATTAAAACAGTTTAATCTCTTGAGTATTGAGGATCAGGGAAAGCATGAGTGATGCTTTGATCATCAGCATAGTAACCTAGCAGTTCCTCTCAGCTTTAGACTTCTGTGAAGTCTATGAATATGACAAGAATCAGGGTCTGAAAGTTAGGCATTTGGAGATTTTTTAGGAGTGATGCACTTAAGTTTAATTGTAAGTAGTCACTGAAAGATGCTAATGTGGATAATGCTCTCTTGCTAGCTCAAGATCAAGAAAAATACTTTTTTTGGAGAGTGTTACATGCCTCAGTAGAAGGGTGACTGGCTGAAACTCAGCAGCCTTTGTTACAGAAGAGATGAGGAGAAAAGGTATGATCTCATCCTAAGCCCTTGGAGGAGATGAAGTTTTGCCATTGGCTTCATTGTACCAGGGCTCCCCAGCTGTGGCCTGATGTAAAGCTTATGTGAGAGTCCAGTCAATTTCCACAGGCTTTGCAGTACGTGTGTAACTCTGCAGACACCACTGTTGTCTGCCACACATTGTAAGACAGCATTACTAAATATGTTTGATGGTTTTTTTTCTTCCTCTCTTTAGATTACAGACTTGGAAGCAAAGCCAGAAAATGGTTTGGCAGCTGTTAGGTAGGAATGGGGTTTTTTTTGAGGATTTGGCGGTGGTTGGGAGAGGGAAAGTGCTTTTGTCTAATGCATCTGTATGTAACATAGCCCAGATGTTCTCGGGTTGGAATCCAGTCCACACTTCTCATGCAAGACTTGGGTGTCAGTTGTGGAGGCTTGACAGAGTGTCACCTCCCACACATGCCATGCAGAGCTGAGAACTATTGCTGCTCACTGCCTAGGGTAGTCTGGGCTCTGATGGCAACATAAAAGAGCTCCTTCCTTGGAAAAGTGGCAAATTCATCTCCCTGATGAAAGGGAAGCAGCAATTTGGATAGGAATTGTTGCTATGTCCTTTGCAAATTGGCCAACCCATGATGTTCACCCAAACTCATGTACAAGTGTCTACTAAATTGGATGCAGCAACAATTTTACATCCTCATAAACAATTCAGCTGGGCAGTGGACTCTGCTTAGTGCACTCTTCCTAATTTGAGCTATCCCATTTAGTCCATGAACACTCCTGTTCTGGTTTGTGCTGGCTGCTGAGGTGCAAAAGATGCAAATTTGCAAAAAAACCTTCAAAAAACAAAACAAACCACCAAACCAAACCAAAACCAAACAGACAAAACCCAAAAAAACCCTTAAAAACCCCAAAAAAACAGGATTCCAGCTAGACTTTCTAGAGGATTTGGGCAAGGTGAAATTAGAAAAAAAACCAAAGCAACAGAATGAACCCACCACAAAATAAAAACAAAAAACCAACCAAACAAATAAAACCTTAAAATCAATGTCCAACCCCTTTATCTGAAAACCTGTATATACACTAGTTTGTATATAAACAAACTAGGAGAGCAGTATCTCTTCATAGCCCTGTACTTGTGAAGGTTTCTATTGACTAAACACCTTGAAGACTTGATTCAGTCAGAATTTTTTTATATTTTCTTGGGGAGATTTTTGACCAAATCCCCATACTTCCCATTTAAGAATTTGTAAAGAAGTTTCACTAGGAGGAAACTATTTTTGCACTAAAACATTACTTTTGTTAAGCACTTGACTAACTTCAGGGATTTCACCCCCATTTAAAGAGCTAAAAAGCAAAATATCTTAAAACATAGGTCAAATGAAAAGCATTTGGTTTTACTATCAGTTTTTGAATTGTCAGAAGGAAACTGTCTTTTGTCTATGAAAAAACACCAAACAAATTGTTCCCATATAAGTTTTAGTTTTGATGAAGATATTTTATTATGCTGGAAAACTCCTTGCTGCTGGTAGAGGCTGCTTCTTTGCCAGCATGGTGCACCTGCTCATCAGGATGCACAACTTCAGAGTTTCCTGTGATCAGCTGAGACTCTGTCCCCTCACAGAGCCATGTCACAGAATGGTCTGGGTTGGAAGGGACCTTGAGATCACCTTGTACTAACACCCCTGCCATGGACAGGGACCCCTCCCACTAGAACAGGTTGCTCAAAGCCCGATTCAACCCGGCCTTGAACATTTCCAGAGTTGAGGCATGCACAACTTTGTTGGGCAACCTGTTCCAGTGTCTCACCACCTTCATAATGAAGAGATTCTTCCTAAAATCTAACACAATTTAACTCTACCCTCTTTCACTTTAAAGGCATTCCCCCTTGTCCTATAACTCCATACCCTTTTAAGAAGCCCCTCTCCAGCTCTCTTGCAGGACCTCTTCAGGTACTGGAAGATGCTCTTAGGTCTCCCTGGAGCTTTCTCTTCTCCAGGCTGAACAGCCCCAACTCCCTTGCCCTGTCTTCACAGGAGAGGTACCTCAGCCCTCTGATCATCTTCATGGCCTCCTCAGAATTTGCTGCAATCTTTGTTGGTCTCTGAGACTGGATTGCCAGGAGGTTCTAGACCACAAAAAGTGAGGGTCAGTTTTCACAAAAAAGAGAGTAAGAGGGTAAACTAATGCAACAGGGAAAATAATCTTGTATTGAAAAACTAGGCAATGAATCAAACAAATATTTTGGTAACTTGCAGAAGAGACTCTCATAAACTTGTGGAATTACAGAATGCTTTGGGAGAATATGCAAACTTCTAAAGTGTCTGCTATTATGCTTCTCCTGCCCTATGTGACAGGTCAATGAAATATGGTTTCTTTGCAGATTCGTTAATGCTTTGAGCCAAGATGTCAACCTCACCATCGATAGCAAAAGTTTCATTGTTGTTCAGAAAAACTACAGTGCTTCTGAGTACTCACTGCTGGAGAGGGACATGTAAGTCTCTCTTCCTGAGCTGAAGGTCCTTGCTGAGGCACCTTGGGTACAGAGACTTTTCTCAGCCTAATAACAAAACCTGCATTGCTATTGTCTTGGCATGTGGTTGTGGGGGCAGATGTTTGTAAAAAGCAGAATTATCAACTCAGTGCAGAGCAGGTGCTCCGGGCCACTCGTGTGTGCAGAAGTTTTTATTCACATTATGTGGGGGCCTGGAGGGAAGACACTGGCCATTCCTGTGCATCTGCCAGTGGAGTAAGGTGGAACATGGTAAAGTCTCCTCTGCCATTTAGTGCCTGCTTTATTTTGTTACTCTCTCAGGCCCAAGCTCCTCGTGTTGTGGTTCTCTCAGGGAAAGGCCAGTTCATATTCCACACTACCAAGTGTTAGTATGTGGGCTGGTAACATCAAGTAGCATTACATGGCTTTGCAGGCTGGGCTTGTTAGACAGGGGCTCCATATGGCCTGGGTTTGGCAGCACTGGAGTTGGCTCTTGTAGGGTATTTCTAGCATTTCCAATGTTTCAAAACAAGCTTCATGGCTTTTCTCTGCATCAGCTCCATCCAAAATATTTATTGCTGCAATTTAGTAGGACGCAGCATCCATTGTGGCAATGCTACTGAGCTTCTGTGCCATCTCGCACATCCAAAATCAGAAGAACAAATATGAAAGCTAATTTGCTCTATTGAAAGGAAACAAAGTTGCTTCTGGGTCCATATCTCTGAGATCCTGTTGACTACTTGTCTGGCCTACATTTCCTGAAGAAATGCAGCAAAATTTCAGGGAGGGAAATAAACCTAAGGGGAGGGAAAAAATTACATCAGCGCTAAGAAAGAGCAGAAACCATTAAAAATGTTAGCAATGGCCTGGGTCATTAGGTGAATTCCAGTCAGTGCCCAAGTGCTTCTAGAAAGATAAGATAGCAAGAACTCCAGTGATTGTTTGATGTAAACGCTACTGTATTTTTACATCTTGCATCCTCCCTGCTCCATTTCAGGGGTGTGTTTGATAGCTCTGCTCTGTGTTCTTTGTTTGTGGAACTAACTGGGAAATACTGTCCTTCATCCTTTTATCTAGATATAATGATGGAAAATGCATAACTGAAACAGGAGAGTTCCCCCTGGAGCTGGGGCTGCTTGACTTTGGTGCCTCATACACTGTTGTGATAACTAATGTAAGTGTTCCTATGATGGTCACACACTCCTCTTCTACTCTCTGGTAGTGCTTTTGTTCCTGTGTTAGTGACTCTCCTGTGCTTTGTCCACTCTCTCATCCCTGAGCAGTAGCCCTCTGAAGGCAGCCTGTTATCAAAGGGATTGTGAAAAGTTTTGGTACCTACATTAGTGAGGTGGGTGTATATTTGTTCCACCTTACACTGTGATCATGTCAGACTGCATGGGTTAAAAAGAATTAAAATCTTTTCCTTGATAGAAATCCTCCATAGAGAATCATGTGATCTGTGGTTTGTGCTGGTCTCATGCCATCCTTGAGTAGTTAACATTGACCCAGAGCACTGCAAAGAGTTATTACCATCTGCCAAGAGCTGGCTCTGCTTGTGGTCTTTAAAATATTGTACCTGGTGGTGCCTCACACTCAAAAAAATTGCAGAAACAGTCTGCTCTATCCTCACATTTAGCTTACTGAACTAAAGTCTGATCTTCCAAGATTTTGTAGATTATGCATAGGGGGAAGAGGGACAAAGTCTTGGGGGAGGAGGTTGGTGAGGTTGTACATCTGTTTCCTCCTCTCACTGTCTGTACAGCTAATTTGGAGCCTAGTATAAAGTCAAGGCTTGGTTTTCTGAACAGCCTAGCCCTGATAAGGTCTGAGCACTTCTGAGAGGGTGGATTCCTTTCCCTGCCTGCCAACCTCTCAGACACACTGCTTCAACCCTGGTCCAGCTGGCTGGAGCCACAGAGATGAACGTGATCAGCTTAGTTCCCATTTTAACCTTTCCACCACAAAGGCACACAGACAAACTGGGTCTGACAGGACACACTGCTAAGCTGCCCTCTGGGACTTTGGCTGCTGTGTTGTGATGAGCAGAGCAAAGTGTTGTCAGCAACTCCCTGGCAGTAGCATCTCCCTGTTGGGCAATTAATGGGAGCTGTTCATGTCTGCAGAGTCCAAATACATCGGGGGAAAAATATAGCCATGAAGCACCTGGCATTTTTTTTTCCAATTCCAGTAGCTGGAGTGGGATGTACAGCCCTGGAGGGAACAAGCAGATGCTGCCATCTGTGAGTGCAGAGATTTATGTACATAAAACACACGCACTTGAAGTGATGTTGGCCAGACCCCTCTCCCATGGCTGCAAGCCTCTTTCACCAGATGAGAAACCAGATAGGGAAGTTGCATTAAAAATATAACTCTAAGAAAATGGCCCCAGAGCCACTGGTAACAGGGCCAGCTGAGGTAAATGTGTCCCATGTCACTGTGCCAAGGATTCCAGTTTGTGGTTCCTGCTATAGCCCTGGCTGCTCAGGGTGGCTCTGTGCCTCAGCCCTTCCGAACCCTGTGCTAGTACTTCAATATTTTTCATCCTCTGTTTTTCCATCTCTCTCTCTGTGGTTTTCTGCTTTCTGTAGAGAGTTAGTTTGCTTGAGGCCAAGATCACTTTTAATTATTGCAGTGATTTGTACTGAGCCCTGCTCCTCTGCCAGGAGTGCCATATAGAAGAACCAAGAATACAATATATTAGTCTGCTAATGTAGCTGAACTGTGAAACTTAAATCATGGGGATGCTGCCTTCTACCCAGCCTTCCTCAGTGTGCAGTTACAGCATGGTGCTTGTGACATTTCTTTATGGGCTAAAGAGCAATGCACAGCACTCTTCTCACCCCTTTTAGCCTGCTGAAATACAGTCTCTTGATTTGCCTCCCTGGCAATGATTGGTGATTAAGAACATCTCGTAAACATCCCTTGTATTTTCCCAAGTACTCTCCTTAAACACAGGGCTTTCTGCCTGAAGTCATTTCAATCTAGTGTTTTCCTGGCTTCTAGTCAAATCTTTCTCAGCCTCTGAGCCTCTGTGCATCACAGGCAGTATTAATTACACCTGGGGAAAGAAACAAAAATAATTAGGAATATAGCTACCATAACTATCTGAATAGATCTAATATGGAGCTGTCTTTGCTACTCTTGGCATTCCTGAGCTGAATTTGTTTGGGTATCAATGATATCATAGGGAAGTTGTACAGTGCTGATAAGATGGGAGCAGTGACCACATGGATGCACACACCCTCTCATCCTTTTTCAACCTTGGGGACAGCAGCAGGTCACAGGCTCTGCACTGGAACCTCACAGCCTTTTCCCAGCCCCACTACAGAAGACAACTGGTTGGTTTGCAATAATTCAGGGAATTCTTGTGGTACCTAAATGAGCTGGAATGCTTCCATCCTGCTCTCTCTGCCCCATGCAGGAGGAGTCATCCTATTCCCAACAGGCTTGAAAATGGCAGGGTTGAGAGCCATAGTTTGCTTCAAAGGCAGGGCTTTTTTTCCACCTTTGCTTAAAACTTTGTTTTTTAGTAAGTTTGCTGCTGTTGTCCAGGCTAAGAAAGATCTGATCTTTCAGCAACTAATCAGTGTGCCTTTAATTTCCTGCTAGATTTCTGGAGGTGCTGTTGAGACTTGGAAGTCAGAAGACATCAAAGCCAACAATGTCCATATGGCCTGGCAGTTACCACAATATTTACTGATATCTGCTGGGGAGGTGATGTTCTCCATTACAGGTCTGGCCTTCTCCTATTCTCAGGTACTCCACTTAAAGATAACGACCTTACAATTAGACTTCAAGATTTATTTCTGCATCTGTCATTGACTTGTCATACCACTTTTGACATGACACTAACAATGTTATCTATCCTTCAGCTGAAAGTGGGATTGTAACACAGCTTTCTGGGTGCCCTGAAGCTAAATTAATTCATATTCTGAAGGTACCTGTTCTCAGTGATATTCAGAAATATCCTTTTCTGGTATGCCTGAGAACACAGAACAGAACTGGATAGTTAACGGGAAAAGTCTGAATATTTTTATATCAGGGTTTTCTCCTAGTGAAGTATTTTGTGCTATGTATTTTTCAGTGATATAAAGGCAAGGTATCTCAAGGGCTACAGGGTGGCATAAGGATTTGGCACCTGGTTTAAATTGAGAGACTGAAGGGGTCTAAACATGCAAGGTTGTAACAAGGGAGCAAGGGGTAATGAACCTGCAAGGGATGATTTGATTGTTGTCTGGGGAGGTTGATGAGAAGAGAGGACTGAGACATTACATGGTCAAACAGCTACTGAAGCTGCTCAAATCTATCCCTGGAGTAAGGTGCAGATGTTTATTAATGAGGATGATTAATGCAGTGGGATGATCTGTAATGGGATGTGAAAAATTTGTCCTCAGCAGGAAATTTAACATCAAGATCCAGTCTCTTTTCCAAAGGTGTACAGCCACATGGCACCAGATCCCAAGCTGCAGGGCTTGTGTGGCTCCTTGGACGTCCTGATGGTACCATTTCAGATGCTGCAGGTTGGGGATGACCCGGATTCAGCTCTGCAACACCAGCACCTCCTGCGTCTTCATGTGTCCTCCTGTCAATGTTTTGAAAGCTCCTTGTATGCAGATGTTGAGATTAACCACAGATTACCCACTCCACACAGAGGAAATTCCAGCATCTCCTCCTAGGCTGAGCCCAGTGGCACCTGCACTGGGCAGGACTGCAGAGGGTGAAGCAGGGCCGAAGGGCGCAGCGCGGTTCCCACTGATCAGGCCCTTCTCCTCTTTTCAGTCTCCAGCCAGCATGAAGTCGGTGCTGCAGGCAGGCTGGCTGCTCACCGTGGCTGTGGGGAATACCTTTGTGCTCATTGTTGCTGAGGCTGCACCAATGGCACAGGTATGGTTTGGCTCTTAAAACAGAGGTCATGCTTTGCAACAGGCTTCTGGTGCTTCTGGATGGCCATGTCCTGGTGCACAGCTTCTCTGCCCAGCCCCAGGCTCCTGCCCCTGAGCTGACAGCAGCTCACTCTGAGCTGTCCCCCTGCCCCTGCTCTGTGGGGCCCTCAGTGGAGCTCCCCTGGGGAGCACTGGCCTTCCCTGGCCCTCCAAGGGCTGGAAGTACCTGACCTGTGCTGGTAATGCTGCTGGAGCTCAGCTCTAGGCAAACTGGCTGTGTCTGCACCTGGAGCCTGGACACAGTGGCAGCCACACGTTGAGTGCTCCCCAGAAACGAGACCCGTGGGCACTCAGCTCTTCCTCTGGGTCTCACCTGGGGAATCCTGCCAGGCTGCCTGAGACATCCCTGAGATGTCAGGCTGACAGAGATGGTCGTGGTAGTTAAATTCAGGCTGTGAAACTTCTGGGATGATGCCATGAAGGTGTGAACTGGGGCTTATTTCTGGCCAGCATAAATCTGCCTCCCCAAAAGAATCTTGTAGGCAAAAAGCCCAGGTGGGTATGTTCCAGTCAGATTTGTAAGAACAGATTTAATGGAACCAACTCAATCTGTTTTGTTTCAAGAGGTATCACATATTTGTAATCACATTATTTGTACAAGCATTTACCAGAAAAGCAGGATGAGAAAGTTTCTATCTTGTGAGCCATTTTGGAAACTAAGAAATAATTTTCATCCAGCTCTTTAAAAAGCACTTGAAAGTGCAGAGATATCCTCCGGACTGAGAGTCTGGGGTCTCCTGACCTGCTGTTCTTTTTTCTTTCCTAGTGGGCTGAATTTGTCTTGTTCACTGTTCTCCTCTTTGCTGTGTGCATTATTTTCTCCATCATGGGATATTTCTATGTCAGTGTGGATCCAGAGGACCTAGAAGAAAAGGAAGAGAAGAGAGAGACCTCAAGCAGAGGAAACATGATTGGTCTTGTTACTCAGAAAACAAAGCTCTAACAAATCATGGGTTGGGATTTCTGTTTTTAAACTCAGTTATGAGAAGGTGAAAGAAGGGTGGGGACAGAGTTATTTTATTTTAGAGCATTGCAGTCTTTGTTACTCAAAATGTAACCACCTTATAAATGGGACCAAATGGCCCTATATAAAAACAATGGGGGTCCTGAAATCAGAACAAAACTCCCTGGGAAAGCTCCTCAGGTATTAAAAGCCCTTATTAGTAATTACAGTGTAATTTAAAACCTGCCCATCTTTTTAAGCATGGAATGCTTTCCTATGATTTTGCCTTAAACATATATTTAGGGCAGCAGGTAGGAAGGGTGGAAGGAATGCCATATGACACAAAAATCTGGAAATGTTATGAAAGAAGAAAGGAAAAACTAGTATAGGAATTAGGGAAGAATAGATGTTAGTGACTGAAGGATTTTTAATGCTATCATCAAGGACTGTAAGGGTTACACACAATCCCAAAGGATTTCATCATGTAACTCTCCTTATGAGTATTTCATCCCATTATTGCATGTTATGAATGGTTCTGATTTATGATTTTCACCTTCAGGCTCAGAAGTAATAACAGGGAATTAAATTCTGCAGGCTAAAATATTCCCAAAACACTGCTGACGAAGACAAGCATGCTGCCACCTCTCCCATTTTTCCCCTAGAAGTTTTTAACAACTGATGGTGTTCTTTGATTAGACATGATTAGAGAATTGCTTTATGCTTTCTTATTTCAGAATTCCAGACAGTTATTTGCCATCTTCCTATACATTAAGCCTTTATTGAGCATTTCCTTTTACAGCACCTGTCACTGCAAGTTAGGATATAGCTGATTTCTTATCTCATGCCTCAGTTATTCCCCACTGGGAGACAAGTTGCAGTAGTTTCTATAAAATTCCAGGCATCCTGCAGTGAGTTATTTACAAGGATGCACTTTATCATTTTTTCAGTCTGCAAGAGGAGACCATGGCATATGAGATTTTTCTTTTTCCTACTTGTTTGTCTGTCTCTACCAGACTTTGGATATAGCAATTTTATTGGAATTGTGATATAATTGTCTGATTTTCCTCAATTGCGTGAAGCTGTGATTTCATGTTCTGCATAGGAGTAATCCAACCACTGCTGATCTAGTAAAACTCCTGAGAGAGTCCCTGCCTTCCTCTGTCACTTCAAGGCCACAGTTGTAACAGGTCTGGCCTAATTTAAAACAAGGTTGTCAATAGGATCTTCAGGTTCACAGAGAATAGGTTTTAAATTATGCTTTCCTCTTCCATCTTGGCATTGGCCATAGGTGGTTGCTGATACTTTGATTCAGGAGATAAATAATACATGTTTAATTTAATTCCTGTTCAGGACAGTGCTAGGAAATACACTTAGTTTGACACCACCTCAGCTCCTTTGATGTGCTGCCACTGTGTGTGTGTATCTTCTTGAGTAACACTAACAAAACACAGCTTTTTGGTTTTAACTCACAGCCTAAGATTGCTCCCTCTGCTTCCCGTCCTAAGTGGGCATGGTCTTTCACCACTTGTTCTGCATGAGCTCCTGCCTGCTGTGAAGTAGCATCTGGGGTTGTGCCAGAGGGGGCCCATGGTCTCATCAGATAAATGAGAAGAGGCTGCAGATGTGCACGCAGGAACACTCGGGGTGGTTCAGTCCATGCAGAAACATTTATTAAGCTGTGGTGGCTGGATCCAGGCAGCTGAACCCTGCAACTCCATGGAGAATGAAGGGCATTGAAAGCCACCAATTAGGTCATCCAACCTGCTTCTCAGAAGCCAAGTGAGGATTATTCCCCTCTGTTCTTTCTGGTATTGTTCTCCTGCTGTGATTCTTTGTGTGGGTTCTTTCTCGTCCAAGCATTGTTGTTTTCCTAATCCCATTTTATGACACACTGTGAATCGGCTCAGAGGCTGCTGAATCACTCTGCTGTGATGCTGTTTGACTGGCTTCCAATTTGAAGCACTAAGAGAAAGCATTTCTTCCTCCACCCACTGCAAACAAAACAAAAATCCCCAAACTAAAGGAATGGACAGGCTCCAGTAACACTGAACAAACACAATTTAGAATTATTGGAGCATTTAATTTTTTATAAGCCTTGAATTTAAAAGTATGTTGGGGTTCGAGGGCATATGTGGTGTAGAGACAAATTAAAATTATTGAAGCACTTTCCTTGGGAAGCATTGGTAAGCAGTTCAAAGTTGCAGGAGGGAAAGCAAGGTCTCCAGATCTCTAAGACTACATATGCTTGAGAACCTCTTGATTTTTTTTTTTTTTTTGTTTTATTTCCTTATTGGCGACACTACCAGAAGCTGTCACAGACTCTGAGCTTAATTTAAAGGAATCGTTCCAAACTCATAAAAGATACATTTAGGATGTCATCTGTATCTGCTTTTTAGACTCCTGATGCCAAATTGCCCCTTTCCAAACATCTCCGCGTTCCAAACTGTCACCATAATGCTGGGGGAAGGAAAAATTGCAATTCACAGTTGGGAAGATATGAACAGGAAGGCAATGCTATAAATAAAGTGCTAACATGAGGCCGGGGGCTGCTCCTGCAGCCCCTCCCAGGAATTGCTGGGGGGACTGTGAGGCTCTGTTCACATTTCTCTCAGAGATGAACTGGTTACTTCTTCCTACCTGCTCATCATCACCTATTGGAAGTTTTTCCCTTCTCTGATCTGCCTGCTTGGTTGCTGGTATGATCCTTCCCCACTGCTTCAGCTGCTGTTGTAGCTTTGTTAAATTGGACCCATTTATTTGGAATGCACCAGCAGTTTGGAGGGATTTCCACTGGCATGCTCACAACCAGCCAGGAGCAGGCTGGGGGCTCTAACAATGAGCTGCCCCTTCTGTAGTGAGAGAAGGTGGAAAAATAGAACATTCAGCCTAGCACTTCTCCAGTTTTAGAGCCACAACTCCATCCTTGGAGGCCTTGCATCACTTTCAAATGGACTCAAGACTGGATCAAAGGTTTGGGACTTGGTTCCATAGAGTAATGAGGTCTCTGGGTTTTTCCTCCATATTATCACCTCAGAGATGGGGCCATGCTCAGCTCTTCATACCCTATTTTAGAAAAATATTCTTTATTCCTTACAATTCTTTGGTTTAGGATCACAGGGAGGATCCAAAGTAGTGATAGCATATGTAAAGTTGAATGAACCTCTATAGAGAAATAGCAAACTGCTACCTGTCCAGCTTCACCTGTCACTGCAGATGCTCAGCTGCTGGTGAAGCTTTCCCTGGCACAGATTAGGGAAAGCTCACTCCAACTGACCTACAGGATTTATCCTCTCCAGCTGAGGGACAGGGAAGAGGTGGTGGAGACCTGTAGATGTGTTGCTGCACAAACTTTAATGGAGATTGCAGGGGTTTGGCTTTGCTCTGCAAGTATGTGTGTTTATCTGTTTCTCTGAAAGGTGCTTTCTGAGGAAGAATTTTGTGCAGAAAATTCATTTGCACTGGCTCTTGCAAATTTTCCCCTTAGCAGGTTGTAAGTGTGACCAGTGTTATTTCCAGTTTTGCATGAGATAAGCATAAAAATGAGATTTCAAACTCAGCAAAATAACATTGCTGTCAGTTCCTTAAATTTACCTTTTTCTGAGGAAGTCAAATGCCTTTAGGTAGCAAGTTCTCTGTGCAGCTCAAAGGGCTTGCATCTCTCCTTTCTTCCATCTTCCTTTCACCACAATCCCAGAATTCCAGAAGATGAGCCCCAGGAGGGCTGCATGGGACAGACTTGAATGCAGCTGGTGTGTGCTTCACCACTCTCTGGGAAGCAGGAGCCTGGCCAGGTCAGGAGCTGGTTCCTCTCTGGATACTCAAATGGGGCCTGGCAAAGTAGACTGAGGCAGGGCTGGCCCTGGTGGAAGTTGTGGTTTACTGAGCAGTCAAATAGATGTGATTTTTATTGGGAAAGGGAAATGTAAACGAGTTAAAGAAAAAGTTTTCACTTTACTTGGCTTTGGCCTGAGGCAAGGAAGCTGCAGACTGATGGGCAGGGAGGAAACAAAGGGCTGTTTGATCAAGGTCTTCCCAAATCCTCAATGAACAGCTGAAGTTACATTGAATTAATTGCAGAGAACATGAGAAGAGAGAAGAGGAAATCTCAGATGATTAAAAAGTGGATGAATTCAGAAGAGCACCCTCCTAGCTGGTGGTGAAGGGCCATTGTTGGAGATGGTCACCCATGGTTTGAAAATGGGTTTGGCATTCCAGAGTACTGCAAAAACCAGCATGAAGACCAGCACTGGTGGGTCTGCACTGAGCAGAGAGAGGAGCAGGTGGTTTTACCCTGGCAATGTCCCCACCATCCCTGGGAGCCACCACCTTGGCTTAGCCATGGGAACAGAGCAAGCAGCTGAATGTTATTACAGATGTGATTAGCACAGGAGGGAGAGCTACAATTAGGGGTGGTTAACAAGTTTTAGCCAGGGTCATATAAAGAAGGATAATCTCTTTTTTCCTCTGCATTGAATTTCTTTTCTGAGCTACAAGAACCACTTTCTAGCACAAGCTGCTTAAACCTGGGAGAGCAGCACCATGGCAAATACCACATGCTGAATTTTGGATGGTCCCAGACTCTGCATTTCATTATCACTACATTTGTTATTGTGATACAATTCTAAAGCAGCATTTAAGAGATGCGTCTGGTCCCAGATGTTGACAGATCTGGCCAGGGTTTTCCATGTTGATAGCTGGATTCACTAGCTGTTGATAGCTAGTCTTTCATGTTCATGTGTGTGATAAACCTCTCATGTACTGGTAAATGTGGGGCCTTTAGAATTCTCCAGCAATTTAGAAAAAAAGCCCCGAAGTTCCACATGAAGCTGGATAAACATGAACTGTGGCATCGCTTCCTTGAGGGAGCTTCCCATGTGCTTTGTAAAGCAGGGACCCTCGTTCATCTCCTCCAAAGTGCTCCCCAGAGTGACAAAAATGGGGGACACAAACATTTTGCCTTGAGAAGGGCTCGTGTTGCCTAATGGAAAATTGCATGAAAGAAAATAATTGCTTTGCTTAAAATCCCCCCTTCCTCACCATCTCAGGTGGATAACAAGGAGGGAAACAGTTTCTTATTAAGCTTTGTATCAAGGAGCTACTGCATCTTCTCAGTCTTTCATGCTGTGTTTTGCCAGCAGATCAGCATTAACCTGGCCCAAGCACCTGTAGATCAGAAGACTGTCAGGATGCAGAGCAGCCACACAGCAGGCTCCCACAGTCTGCTGATCAGCTCTGATCTCTTCGTTTTTAATGAATAGTTGTAGCAGTTATCCTGCAGGGCTCAGTCAGTCAGAATTGCTCTAAATTTAGGCCACAACTAAGGACCTGAGAGAACTGTAATCAACAAGATAAATAGCTAAAGTCTCAAAAACCTGCTAAAACACTAACTTAGTGCTTAATTAAAATTCTAATGTGCTTACAGAAAGTAAAAATGTAAACCTGAATTTAGCAATTCAGTCAGAGCAATGGGGAGCTGTAGCTGGAATCCACCAATGTGACAACTGGCAACCAAGATGAAGATACACAAATCAAGCAAACATTTCTCTTTGGATTATTTTTTGTCATCGCATACGTTGTACAGTCTGCTTGGCCTGTCCTGATGGATCTAGCCATGTGTGTAAGGAAAAGAAGCTGAACTAACTCACCATGTACCCTTTCCAAGCTGCAGCTTGGTTCTCCTCTTGCTGCAGACTCCCAGGTTAGCTCCAAATGACTCCCTTTGCTAGCAGTCAGCCCCCTCAGTCCCACATGCTGATCTTCCCTCCCCACAAGTCACTTCTCCCTGATGACTTTGCCAGCCCTCAGCAGCTTGCTTGTTCCTCACTCATGCAGCCTCCTGGCTGGCAGCACCATTGTGTTTGTTTGGAGCTGTCCTGGACAATGCTGCCCACTTTCCTGCATCCAGAAAAGCTGCTGACCCACAGGAGAACTGTGTCTGGGCAGAGACCACGCCAAGCCAAATGTCTGGGTGGTAACAGTATCTGCCCTGGCTGCTTTGCCTCTGGCTTTTTGTCACGGCTTTGTATGCCCTGACACATCTTCTGCAAGCAAATCAGTTCAGAGCACTGACAGGGGTTGTCCAGCATCTCCCTCCCACCTGTCCTGTGCCTGGTTAGCTGCCCATAGTCAGCCCTTGTGTTGTGCCAAGTCAAGCCACAGGGACTTTTGGACTGACACACTGCTGTCACCAGCCCTGGAGCATCCATTGGTGCTGCCTGTGGCCCCAGCCTGTTTACACATCATTTATGGCCCTGCCCTGCCAGCCAGTTTCAGAGTCTCTTGCACAGAAGTGAGAGAAAGCCACACAGGCTGTGTCCATCTCAGCAGTGGTGTGTGGTCAGTGGGCTGCCTTTGCAATCACAGACCTGCCATCAGCATGGAAACAGCAGCTGGTAGAAAGGGGCAGCTCCTCTGTCACCAGTGCCAGCTGGTGTCAGTGGGGCTGGCTCTGTGGCCATTCCAGGCTTGGCCTGACATAAGTCAGTGTCAGTGTTTTTTGCTGAGAGCCCTGTCCCATCCCTGTGTATTACCATGTGCTGCCAGGCTTCAGCTTCTGAATCTTGTGGCTGAGGAGCAGCAAGCTGCATCCTGGCAGGGCACTTTCTGCTCCTTCTTGGTCTACTTGTCCATCCCCAGTGACCAGGTCTTGGGTAATAACTGGCATCTCCCAGACCTTGCTGTGTTTGTGCACCACTCACAAATTAAGTTTCTTCAAATGGAAGTGAATTTCCTTGAAGCTCTGACTCTACCCAAGTCTTGGAGCTGCTGGGAGCCTTTGTTCAGGCTCTTTCTCTGTTTAACCTGTGCATCAAAACACTTTCCAAGCAGCTTCATGCTGTCCTCACCAAAGAAAGAAACCTCTCAAAGGTGCTGTACCAATATGGATTTTTCCTGCCCAAGTTAGAGGTGTAACAGGCCAGCAGGAACCACCAGGCACCAGGAGCTGCTGTCTTTCAAAAAGACAAAGTGCTGTCAGTCACAGTGGCTCCCCTCATGTGAGGCCATGCAGTCCAGCTCCTGCTGTGCCCTGAGCTCCACGGATGCTCCAATGCCTCTCTGGGGGCTGCAGCTCCCGGGTCCAGCACTGGCCAGCCCAGTGTGTGTCAGTCATGGGCTGTCAGCGCCAGCTTTGCTTCCTGACACTTTATACAGCCCAAAATCTGCAGAGCAAAGAGAAGACAGTTCCCTCTTTCCATAGAGGGTATTTAATTTGTGTGTTCCCGCTCCTTTCTCAGCACAGCCAGTGTCATCAGTGCCCTGTTGTTTCAGGGATGGCCAAGGAGCTGTGCAGTCCCCCCATCTCATCACTTGGAATAAGGGAAGGTTTGGGCTTTCCCACTCTCCCCACCCACAAGCACCTTCCTGGAAGCTCTCCTCAGATTCAGGTCCTCCACCTCTCCAAAGAGCACTCATGAGACCAAGGATTTGACATGTTTTTAACCAGTCAGTCCTTTTGTGGGGATTAGCCAGCCTGGGTAATGTTTGCATTTTACCCTTTTCTGTCTGCTGGTTGTGGATTTACTTTTGGTGCTAATATCACTGTTTTTCTTTACATTTTCTCCCCAAAGGTTGTCCTAGACCACCTGCATTCACTGTATAAAATAAATAAATGGCCTTGGCTGTTTTCAGGTAGATGTTTTATCCATTTTCCACCAAAACTTTGATAGTGCCATGAAGAATCCATCTGTACTAATGGTGCCAGCACAGTCCTTTACATCCCTACTGGAGGATTTCTTTGTTTCTCCCTTGCACCATCTTTTTGTATTTGCTGCTTGTAACCAAAGGGCTTTGTGCTCCATTTCTCACAGCCCACATCACTTCTCGCTTCTGTAATGCAGGCTCTGAGTTCCCTCTTCCATTTGAGCTGAAAACTATTAAAGGCTATTGAGAGCTTCAGAACCAGCTGAGTTTTATCTAGTAAAGTCCTTTTTTTTTTTTTTTTTTAAATTTTTTTTTTCCCCAGTGTGTTCACATCCATCACTTACAGCTCAGGAGTGAAACACTGTTCCAGTCTTCTCCTGTCAGCTCTCTCAGGAGAAGGCTGGGCTTTTAGCTTTTCTATTAAACCCTTATCTGTGATACCTTTGGTCCTAATGTTCATTGTTAGCATCCCTTGAAGCCAGGGATTTTAGTTCCTTTCTTTGGGTTTTTGCTTCAGTCTGCTCAGCATTTTTTAGCTGGTGTCACTGTATTGCACCTCCTGGGGTCCACTGACCTGTTGGGCTGAAAATGAGCAGAGAAGTCATCCCAGTGGTTTTAAAAGATGGTCAACTCTGAAAGATTTGAGCTTCTTTTGAGCTTAGGGAAGAGCAGGCACTTTTTTGTGTAAAGGTGTGTTTTACATGCCTACTGCATCCTGCTCTGTCTGGGAGGGGATGCTGCCAGGTCAGAGCAGCTCCACCTCCACAGCACTTTGTGCCTGCTTTTCTCTGGCTCTCCATTTCCTAGCTTAGATTTTCCTCCTCTTGGCCTCTCCTTGGTGGGTGTCTCACAGCTGTGATATTCACTCAGAGGTAGATATTGCCTCCAGCAATTTATTTTACCAGTCTCATGTTGTTGCTTGTGGTGACACCAATCACGGGATTTATTTTGCCTTTTCAGTCTCCACTGTTTTTCCAGGTTTCTGCTGTGATTTCTCTTGATTCAGACTGTCAAGCTCTTGCCAATTTTGTCTTCCTCCTCATGGTTTCCCATTATCAATGCTGTACTTGGAGTCCAAGTGCCCTTCATGCCCCAAATCTGCAAGATAAGTAAACTTAGAAAATCATTAGGGCGGACTTTGGCTGCTGGTGTCTCCATCAAAGCCTGGGATTAAATGAAGTCCCTTTGATAAGCCGAGCTGATGGGCCCATTTGGAGCGCACATGTGGTATTAGGAGCCTCGTGGGACTTATGATTAAAAGACACAAGAGAACACAATTATTTAGAGAGCTACCAGGAGATTGCTGTAGCTCACTAGTCACTTCTTTATCAGAACAAAAGGAGAGTCCAATTCTCCAGGGCGACAGGCAGCTCCCGGGAAGTGTCTGTGAGTCTCTAATTGCTGTGGGAGGCGGGGCTGCCGCTTTGATGTGTGCTGCAACTCTGGGAGGCTGCTGGGGAGAAAGCCACTCCAACCATTTCTGTCCCCAAGGCACTTGGTCCAGGACTGAAACCTTCCACACAGGTGGCTTCTTTATCTCTTTTTTTGGTTGCTTGGGTAGTTTTGTGTTTTGGGGTTTTTTTCCACCATAAACTGCAGTTGCTTGTGCAGCAAGATAGAGCTCAGCTGGGCTTCTTTGCTGTGATCACATCCTGACTGGCACAGGGAGCTCGGTGCAACCAGGGCTGACTCCCTGCATCAAATCTTCAAGGCTGGGCTGGATCCTGACCCAACAGGAAAAGTCATGTTAGCTTAGGCTCTGCAGCAAGCCCTGGAGATGAGAAATGTCTGACTGGACACAAATACAATTCTGCCTGTTCTTTTTTTTTTTTTTTTTTCCCTCAGGGTCAGGCTATTGAGTCAGGGCTGGATGGCATATGTAATTGTAGCAAGGCTATTTTTCTCCCTTTTTTTTTTTTAAAGGAACATTCATGCTGCATTTTAATTACAACATTTAGAACATGTCCAAATAGCTTGAGCTCAAATTGATCTTGTTTTTCAGCCAGGAAGCTTGTTTTTCATCTATTATTATAATAAATGTGCTATTGATAATAGTTTAGGTGCAATACAGCAAAGCTTTGTGTTATGCATCAGCTCTGGAGGCTCAAAATTTTCTTATTATCCATTACTGACATGACAGTTTACAAATATTTAACAAACAAATTACCAGGTTTTCCTTGTTCCCACTTAGTTTGCAGTCTCAGTCCTTTTGACAGCTGAATTCAGGATTAATGATGATCTTGTTTAAGACAATTGTTTGCTAGCAAACAGGTTTATTCTCTAAACCTACAACTACAGTAGGAGAACTAACACTGACACTTTGAATTAAATCTCATCCTCAAAACAAATTTTTTAGCTTTATTCCATCCAGTTCTCCAAAGAAGAAATTGGATTTGCCTGGTAAGGTGCTTAGACCTGTTAATAATTTTTTAGTTTATATAGTCATTTTATATATAGACACTTAACATGAAAGGCTGGCAAAAGGAGTATTTTTTCTCTGCCAGCTCTGAGCTTGCTGGGTCAGTCAGGCTGTAAATGTTTTAAAATCCTTTCTGAGCATAAGCAGGGGAGCAAAGAGACCACCTTGACCCTTCATGGAAAAAAAAGAACCAGCAGGAGAAGCTGGATTTGAGTCTAAACCACTGGGAAACATTGAGCCCAGGTCCTGGGAGTGGTAAAACACATCCACACTTTGCAGCAGCTTCTTCTCTACCTGCTCCAGGTCTGAGCACGGGGTGAAGGGCATGGAAAGGGCTGATGGCCAACATCTGCTTGGGAAGGTTCCTTCTGCTGTAGATGGCTGCAGGTGAAGCAAGGAAGGTCCTACAGCCCCTGGGAAAGCCTGATGCATCCCCAGGGGAATCAGGGGCATCTTCTGGGAGAAAGCACAGCACTGGAATAGAGACTGAAAGAATGTGTGAAGCATCCCCTTCAGAGCACGTCCTGGGCACTGGGCCATCCCTGCCCCGTGGCTTCTGATCCTGGGCTTTGCGTGCACAATACAGGAATTCACGGGTGTGTGGGCCTGGCTTTGGAGATGAGAAGTGAATTTGTTCTCAAGAAAAATCACTCTTTGTTGGCAGAAAATCTGTCAATTGGGCTCCCCAAGGGCATAGTGTTTGAAAATCACCGATGATTAAAAGATAACACATTTGAGGGTTAGTTTTGTTTTATGTTGTTTTGGGGTTTTTTGTTTGGTTGTTGTTTGGTTGGTTTGTTCTTGTGGAAGGTGTTTGTTTTTTGCCTTTTGGGTATGACAAACTGAATGTCATACATAAATTTCTCTACAACTGACCTGGCCACATATTTTTTTTTGTTTTAACGCAAGAAAAACTGAGACTTTCCTTAAAAGAGGAGGCCTCCCACCTGAGCTCTGAAGTATCAAATGTCACACTAGCAGGAATAACTAAAGTTGGCAAGCGTCAGTGTAGTTTATCACATCAATCTTAAACAAAGATAAACCAAATCAAATCAGACTTGAAACAGAATAAAAACATGCCTGGCTTGAAATAATGTGTTAATAGAGGGTATTTCTTATTATCTTTTATTTGGTAAGCAATAAAACCACAGACTCACAGTGCATACAGTTGTTTGCAAGGCAAGCCTTCATTTCTGACTTCCCATGGAACCAGTTTGGCCAGCATGGAGAAGCAGGGACAGGGACAGGGGCACAGCTGAGGATGTCAGCATCTCTGCCCATGTGTTTTCAACCCTGGAATAATCTCATAATATGGACATCTTAGCTCGGTATTTAAGCCTTCATCTCACTTCTTTTTAAGGCTTACTTGACACTTTTGCAGTTGATTGATACAGCATCAATCACAGTAATGTGCCAGCTATGATGTTCCTGTTAATAACTCCTGAGGAGATGGGTGGCTCAAGGCCCTGGGCTGAGCACAGGCATTTTCCTTGCAGATGCCAGGGAGGATTCACTGACAACAGCAACTTGCAAAATGTGTGGGGCAGCAGCAAGAAAGTGCCCATCCTTCCAGCCCCAAGCACCTCCCAGTTTGGGAACATGCCTGTCACTGGGGTTACATCTGCAGCTTTTTTCTGCCCAGGGGTAAAGACTTTGAGGAAAGTTTGGGAAGTGCAGCTACCAGCTGGACCCACCAAGGGTAAACTGGCTCCAATTGCCTGCTTTTCTTATGCCAATTGCCATGTGTTACAAATCAAGCCACTCACAAGGAACCAAGCTATTAAGCTGCTTTCTCATAATCATTAATTATAAAGATAGCATCACTCGTGTTTGTAAAGTATGAACTATCCTGTGATAGCTGATTTACTTTTTTTTCAGTTCAGTGAATTGTGATGGTGAGGCTGCAAACAGTGTTGGCAAGTGATTCCCACAAGGATCTTCAGGTCTGAGCTGGTGAAACCCCCCTGTTCATGACACAAAGTCAGCACAGTGACCTTGCAGGTACAGATTTATGCTTCCCCCATCCTCCTGGCCACCCTGCACAGTCTCTGGGAAAATCTCAACCCTGCAGAAGAAGGTCAGGTTCTGACCTTTGATTTGATACTCTGACAGCCAATTTAAGGAGAAGCTTTCAGGCCAAAAGGATATCACCCTAAAGACTTTCTCTGACATGCTGAGCACCCCAAAACTTTACTGGGATCCATCACTGTAGGTACTGATTTCTCCTTTGCTTTGCCATCCCTTATGTGTTTAGGTTCAGAGTGGCAGCACAGCGAGAGGGACTCTTAAACCCTTCCCCAGGGCAAAGGCAAAGTTCTGGGGAGACCCCATGTTTCTTCAGCCCTCTCCCAAATCATCCTGCTGGTGTTCAGCCTTCCTTACACACTTCTGCCATTTCCTGCTGCTGGGTAGGGCAGCCAAATGGGTCAGAATAGGAAAAGCCCTTCAAAGCTATTGATGCCACCAGAGCCAATTGCTGCCCAAGTTAGTCATGATCTGAAGACTGAGCTTCCAGAAGGATTTGCCACCACAGCACGTGGGACAGTCCTGCACAGTTTTGAGCCATTGCTGCTCTCTGGACAGATGTGTGCCAGCTGCTCAGTCTGCTCAGGCTGCGCAGGAGTGATCGGATCACTGATCGATGCTCCGCTGCCATCTGGATCTGGGGAAGAAGTGACAAATCTTCCTCCCTCATAACAGCCATACCTTCCATGAGATTTTGATGAATGAGATCTTTATTGGCTGCTGGGCTAATTAAATAGAAGTTGCATCAGCTTCTAGCTGACAGGCTTTAATTGCTCCTGAGCAGATTTTGAGAGGACCAGATGAATACAAAAATAAGAGGAAGGACTGTGGATTGGATCCAAGGATGTCTCTGACTGCATTGTGCTTCAGCTGAAAGTTTGTTCCTCCTTTCCCTGAGGAACTGGGAGGGGACAGGGGGCTCCTGTGCTGCAAGAGTGCTGTCAGAAAAGCAAAAATTAACACAGATAACAAAAAGCAGAAAATAGTATCCTGGTTTTAGGTAAGAATTTCTAAAGTCTTACCTTTGCCCAGTCTCCAGCTTTGGCCTTGAGCAGCTGGTACCCATCCACTCTGTGCTCCTGTTCCCATTTGTCACACAGGACTAACAACACCTGCTGAGCGCTAAACTGCCTGGGATGCTCTCACACAATATGTAATCCTGAGACTGTTTTTCTCTTCTTTCCCCCGCCCCCCTCCTGTTTCTTTGAAGTCCAAACACTGAAAAGGGTGTGTCAGGCATCCATCAGCCCCAGTAGCCAGGCCCAGCCCTGTGCATTTCTGCTGAGAGTTTAGGAGTAGGATGCTCCCTTCCATCAACAAGGACTTTGAGCCTGGCCCTTCTTTGGCACAGGTCCTTTGAAGACAGGAGATGCTGTGTGTGTCCCACAGTGTGTGCTGGCTGCCAGCAAGGGCTGCACTGCCCTCTCAGCCCCTTGCTGCCTTTTCCCCAGGGTAGGGGGCTGATTTGCATCACTCCTCCAGGCTTCTGTCTAAACCTCCAACTGGGTATGTTCATGGCTCAACAGGAGAGCCACTGACAGAAAAAGTTTGTGGGTACCCAAGGTTCAGGTTGGTACAGGACAGAGACAGATCTGGTTCAGATCAGTAGATTAAAAAGCTAACTGAAATTAATGACCAAGCCCTCAGTGACTTCAGTGGTGTCATGTTTTCCCCAATGGACTCTGCAGTCTATATCTGGGCACATCCAGTTTAAGAGGCTTGTTCCATGTTTAATTTATGGCATGATGGATGAGTTCTTAGCATACAATGCACTTAATTCTATTTTGGGCTGATTTATGGTGTGTTGTGAACTGCACGTGAAGTTTTTAATTCAGTAGGTGGTGACTCTGACCCAGTCTATGGAGTGTGACAGAAGAGATGATAAAAGATGATGCATCAACTTCAGTGTGAAGTGCATCAAATTTATCACATGGCACATTGGTTTCAGTGCATGACACCCCAGCAATGGCAGTGCCAGGACAGTTCAGTGGGATACTTTGACTACATCACCAGTGGTCCCCCACATCCACCACCTCCTCAGAAGAAAATGGCCCTTGCTCTTTGTCTTTCTTTTGATCTTGCAGGTCTTGAACAAAATCATAAAGATGGCCCATTAGGTGCTGGTCAAAATATTTATCTTCAATTTAATACATGCACCAGGTAAAGGCTTTTGATATCCCACATAATTTCAGGTCTCAGGAAGATGCTGCTGTTCTGGGGAACCTCAGCACCAACCAGCAAACTGGCTTAATTTTAAGTTAATTTTATGACTCAGTATCTTTGCTTTTGGCTCAACATCTGGCTGACACACACTGCTGAGTGGGAATTTGGAGTTTGAGTCCTCTCTGGGAGACTGGGCTCTTCAACATCTGCAATTTTTGACAAATGTTTAAAAAACCCTCTGGAGAAAACCCCTTCTCCCTCGCTCCTCCCTGGGGATGCTTTTGGGTTAAGACTTCCTGGCTGAAATAATCCCACGTCTTGATCAGGAGTCCCTAATGGCATTCACACATCAGTTGCTTGGGACTTGGTGCACACAGTCTGGAGAGCCCAGGGTGTGCTGAGCACTGAGGGGCTCCCAGTACCCCCAGCTCCTTCCCCATCCTCACACTCCGTTACACCAGCACCACTGAATCCAGCTGGGACTGCAGAGCATGGCAAATCATTGAGGCAGCCAGGAAAGACATGAGAGGGCTGATGAGAGGATTTGGTGACAAGCTGAGCAAGAAGTAATTACTTTTCTTCTTCTCTCCTCCTTTTGCTGCCACAGTCTCTGTGGCAGTGAGGATAAATGCAGTGTATTAGCTGCAGTGAGTGGCAGATTCACTGGTCTGCAATTTCTAATATTGTCCTCCCCAAAACCCCACTGGAGGGCATTATGAAGTTAGCTAAATAAAGGGGAATAAAATTATGAGAGGGTCACTGTGGAAAAGTGTTTGGAAACCCTCAGAAGAGAGGTTGTTTTCTTCTCTCCAACTGTCTTGTTGAGCTCTGAGGGAGGGTTAGTGCTCATACACCAGATATTAAATTCAATCCAGTGAGAAGGAGCAGATGTTGATGTGCCAAGCCTGTCTGCCACCACGTCTAATGCATAAGGATGGCTGAAAAATCTTCCATCAAAATGTTTTGATTTTTCTTGAAGCAAAAATAAACTTCTGCTGGAAAAAAACAACAACGAACCTTCAGGGCAGAAAACTTCTGGCTGAGAAAACTTTGTCTTCAGACTGTTGATAAAGGGTTGCTGCTGTCAGAGGGGATAAAGAGGAGGATGTTTTTCATCAGTCATGTTAATCTGATCTATCTCTGCATGCAGGCTTGTGCAGACAGATAAAATAAACCAGATACTGATACGCTGATGAGCCAAACTATCAGTTTCCAAGGGACTTTGAGCTGTCTGGATGGAGAAGCAGGGGATGGATTTGCTTTGAACTTAGTCCCTGGTGAAGCGTGTTAAGCACTGGGAAAGGCACTCAGGCTAATGTGCATCTGGTCTGCCTGCAGGGAGCTGTTTGCAGGCTTGGCCTGTGCTCTGTGCTCCCAACACCTCTATAGCAAACAGGTTGTGCTGCTCCGGCTGCTCACAGCCCAGTCCCTGCAGGAAGGGGAAGCTTTAAGCCTGGTCTTCACTCTCCAAAAGGGTTAAAATCCCCCCCAAATGTATAGTATAAATGGTTTAAGGAGTACAAGGGAGGGGAAATGCTAAAAATAACTCCTTTCAATAGCAAAAATGCTCATGAATCTGAACTCCTATTTCAGCACCACCTTGCAAACAGCTTTGTTCATGACCAGGGTAAGAATCACTGGGTTTAGGAGGTTGCTGTGCCTGCTCCTCTGTCCCCCAGGGACCCCCCCTGAGGGGATGCTGGTGCCCCACTTAACCCTGGCTGGGGAGAGCAGACAGGCTCAGGGATGCTCCACTGCTGCCATCCACAGAGAATCTCACTGTCTGGGCCTGAGTGGAGCTGGCACCACGAGAAAGGCAGCAAGGAGCATCCCAGCTGAACAGCATGGATCCTGCTCCTGCATCCCAGCCCACTGAGCCCCTGGCACACACACTCCTGCAGGACCGTGGAGGAGCCTCCCATGTTTGAGCTGTGGAGAGAATTTATTTCTTCATTTATTTGCTTTGCATGGGAGACAAGGCTGCTGGTTTATAATGTGGAATAATCATTTTAACTGACTGAAATCAGTCCTACAAATCAGTTGCCCTGTCCATAGCATTAACCAGACCCAGGGATCAGTAATTTTATGATACCTTTCCATGTTACTCTGGGTGGCTTCTGGGCCAGAGTCTCAGCTGGTGTAACTTGATGTCACTCTCCAAATCCAGGTGATTTACACTGTCTAATGCTGCTATGAACTTCTACAAGTTTGACAATCTCAAGTGCCCTAGTTTTTACTGAAGAGTTTATATTGTTGTTTCAAGGTGTTTTAAAATACATTTGACTGAGAGAGAGCACACAGGTCAAACTGTATATTCCAAAAAAATGCGTCTGTCACTTCAAAATTAGTCCAGGCTGAAGGACTGGAAGAAAGGAGGTCCCTCTCCAGTAGTATGTACTCCAAAGGCTACTGGTCCCAATTAGCCAAATTAGGTCTCCTGCAGCCTCAATTCCCTCCTCTTTGCATTGCTGAGGCTCTCAGCAGATTTGATGGTTTTCCTCCAAATCCTTTGACTATCACCAACAATGAAGCTGCTGGCACTGCAGGCTGATAGGATGGGTCCTGCCTCCTCCTTGGTTCACCCTTGTCCAAGATTTCCATCCATCCATCCATCCATCCATCCATCCATCCATCCATCCATCCATCCATCCATCCATCCATCCATCCTTCCATCCAACATCTTGTATTCAGAGTGCAAGATCCTGGGATAGGGAATGTTTTTCCTTTTTCTCTTTTATCCCATTCCTTGAGTTGCAGGTATTTATTGACTCACAAATACACACAAAGGGAATTTCTGCCCATGATCTAAAGGATGCAGTTGAGTGAATCTTTTTCCAAGCTGCTTAAGAGTGAGCCCTCCCTTCTGATTTAAACTGCAGTTTTTAATTTCTGATGGCTAAAATGAGGGGTTTGTGCCTTCTGAGCCACAGTGGGCACTCACATGGCATCTCCACTACAGGGTGGGCATCACCACTGGAGAATATCTTCCTAGATGCAGGATCCCTCACATCTATCATGATCAGATGGTCACTCTGTACTGTTGGATTTCCTGGGGATGTTTGAGACCTGGGTGATTTGCACCATTTTCTCTCTCTCCATTTCCCCACCCTGCTCTGCTATTTTTTTTAAATTTTTTTTTATTTTATTTACACAGAGAAGAGGAAAATATCTGAGGACTCTGAGGGATACTCATTCTCTGCAAACAGAGTGCAATGCACACTCAGATGGACATGGGCCTGTCCTGGCTTTTGACATGTTTTCAGATAGAGCTAAGCTTAGTTTCACCTGTAACACTTCCCATTCACATGAGAGGATGTTTCAGTTAACTGATAATCCATGATGATGACTTTTCTGTGAACCTTAGGTCCCAGGAGGTTTGAGGAGAGTGTCTGTCTCTCCCTTTGACATGGGGGCATTTGGGAATGGCTGAGTTCCAGGCTGTTTTCTGTACCTCAGCTTTAAAAGAGTGGAAGTTATAAAATTTGGGCAGTTCCTTATTTATTTTGAATCAGCTTTCCCCAATTTCTACCACTAGCATCTCATCTGGCTTTGTCATGTTTTTAATGTATAGCTTCAGCTTGCACACAAAATTGAAATTTTCAGCCACACAGTGCAAGATTTGTAAGTGGTAATTGCATCAACTTAGGATCAATGGAGCAGAATAATATCTGCCCACTATTAACAGCTTAATAAAATTAATAGTGCTGGCTCTGCCATGAATTACTTTAAAATAGAGATTGTAGGATAGTAATGTAAACAATCATTGATTTTTCTTGGGAGAGTACTGTGAGTTAGATATGACTCTCTTCAGTGTGAAGTTGATACCAGACAATGCAGAAAGTGCATCTGAGTACCTTTAAGGTGGGTGGAGAGGGAAAAAGTGAAAGGGCCCCTGTGGCACTGGGAAGGTGATTAAATAAATGAAAGCAGCCCAAAACCAGAAGATGAAAGCTCAGAGCCTCCTGGCACTCGATATTGCTGCCACCCAACCCGACCCAATTAATAACACATTAGTGCAGGACAGGTCTGTTCAATGGTTCAGGGCTGTTAATTGAAATAGTGTGATTAATGGCATTGGAGGGGATGAGGAATACCTAGAAAAATGACAGGAGTCTGCAGCCCTGCAGTGGAGCTGATGCATTACTTGGGGGTGAGGGAGATGGGAGGTGGCTTTTATTCCCACTGAGATCCCAGCAGCATCCCAGCACTGAGCTCTGTGTCAGAGCCAGAACAGGAGAGCTGGCAGCTGGAAAAGCCAAATCCACCCTCAGCCCTGCCCACAGGCACAGGGGAACTGTGTGGGCTCTGGTGCCTGTGGGGTTCCCATGCTGGTGTCTGGCTGCATCTGGATGTGGGGCAAAGGCATCTGGAGTGAAGGTTGGGCTGGGCATGGAGTCACCCATCTGATGGGGGCAGCACCCACTGCTGCCCTTTGGGGGACACTGGCAGCAGCATGGCTCTGTTCCCACCACTCACACACAGCCAGCTTCCCCGCTTCTCCTTCCAGAGGCCAATTTTCCTGTCGATTCCAATTAACCCCAGTGCTGACATCTCAAGGACAGCTCTGGAGGCGACTTTGCAGAGGAGAAGCAATTTGGAAATGTGTCGTGGGGCGGAGATAGCACTTTAGAGCCCAGCCTTAATTACATCAAATGGCCAGAAAGAGCTATGCAGTGGTTTGAGCTATTGCCATTTGCAGAATGATTCTGCTGCAAGATTCCCTTCAGTCCTGCTCTTGTCCTGGTGTCTTTCCTTTATATCGGTGCCTGTGCTTGAACTCTGGGCTCAGCACTGGGGCAGGTGTGTGTGTGATGCACACCCTGGGTGTTTTCCTGGCAAAAACAAGCCTTCCCTTTCTTCTCCCTGTTAAATATACACCCTGCAGCTGGTGCATGACTGTGTGAGGGAAGGGGCCAGTGGCTTTTCTTCCAGGGTGGCAGGGCAAGCTAGCAGCTCATCCCAAACAATTGCCCCTGGCTGTAAGGAATGAAGCATCATTTCTCAAGATTTGCTCTGCCTTGGTCCTTTCTGCTGTTTCCATCAACCCCATGAAAGCTGGGGGGGGAGCTCTCCCCCTGTGTTTGGGTCAGCCATGCTCCCACACCTCCCTCCTGGTGCATGTGGGGCCACCCTGTTTGAAATACCCATATCCACAAGTTTTTGAAGGACAGTATGGCTCATGGGGATAGTTTGGGCACCTTCATTCCTGGCAGAGGCTGCAAGAGCAGCAGACATGCTGTGTTTGTTTTCCAGTCCTCAGAGGGAAAGCGACAGAACTTCAAGAGCAGCAGCAACACCAGAGAGAAGCGGGTTCAGAAGGACAAGCCAAAGCACAGCTTTTAACTTGGGGAATAATAAATGAATAGAAAGACCCACAGCGCCACAATAAAACATCCCTTAAATCCTTTGTTTTCATTTTGGATGATAAAGGAAAACCATTAGGGCTCAATTAGTCACGAGAGACAGGGGTCCTTCTGCATTGCACCCGCTTGAGAAAGCGCCTCCTGTTCAAGAGCACACCCTCCCCATGCAGTGGGGGATCATTAAATATCAAACACTTTATTTGTGCCATTTGCATTGCTCAGAGTGCCCTTGTGCAGGATGGAGACTTGGCAGAAATAATTGATGTACGTGGATTTAAAGGCACCTGGATCTCTTAAAACAGGCAGGGAAATGAAGGAGAGGCTCTAAGCGGTGGCCGCCGATTCTGCTGCAGCAGCACAGCGAGGTAAAATGGGAAATAAAAAGGGGAAGGAGGGACAGAAGAGTTTAGGTGACCCTGACACGAGGAGATAAGGGTTTTAGCTACATTGCCTTTCACTTGGGGGTGGAGAGGAGGGGACCAGGTGGGTGACAGCCACTGCTGGACATGATGAGACACAGCTGTGCCACTGGTCCCAGCTTGTCACTGGGGTGAACTGGGGCTTCCTCCCTGCTGTGCTGGGGGGAAACTTTGCTGGAACAGACCATGCACATGAGCACGAGACCTTTAAATATTTATAATGCAACAGATGATGTTGAGATGCTGGGCAAGAGACTGAGAAGATTCCCAAAGCCCTCTGCACACGGGCCCTTCTGCAAGCTCTTGTTTAGTGGCTGCTGGAACTCTTGGCAATGTCAGTAGGGAGCTATGGCTTGCACTGAGCAGACAGAGGACACCCCAAGAGGAAATAAAGGAAATAGTCCATTTTAAAATCCTCTGCATCAGAACAAGCTCCCCAAACCCCCCTCTCTTCCCAGAAGTGCCTGTGCTGCACAGAGGCTGTGATTTGTTGGTGTCACCATGGGAAATGTGAAGCACAGCAGCAGAGCATCACTTGCTGCTTTATTACCCTCCCTGCTGCCTTCATTTCTTTGCCGAGACTGCAAACAAAAGAGCAGACAAGTGGTGGCCGTGCCACTGTCCCTGTCCTCAAAAGCAGAGTGGGCAGAGATGGCCAGAGGGGCAGAGCCCCAGGATGTCCCCGCAGAGAGGAGCACAGGGCACAGAGTGGGGACAAGCACACAGGGCTGTGCCTGTTTTGGCACATGAGAGCCTGGGATGGGCAGAGAGGGCAGCTCCAAGCAGTCACCTCAGGACAGGTCACCCACTGGGGACAGGCTCTGGCACAGGGTTACAGCAGGAAGGACATGGGGTGGGGTCAGGCACTAGGAGGAAAGATGTTTGTGCTGCCACAGGCACATGGACAGCTCTGGAAGGAAAAGCCTGACTGAACCTGCCCAACCTAAAGCAGAAGGGACCTGCTGTGGCTCTGGGACTCAGGGATTTAATTTTTTCCTCTCTCTGCAATTTTTTCCTCCCTGCAAGCAGAGTCTGCAGCAGGCTAAACAAATAAGGGGCTGTAATGTAATCTTAGACATATGCTCTTGAATTCACATTTAGAGTGCAAACCATAATATTTTGGTTTATTATTTAATTACATAGCTTGTAAATGTAAATGGATTTAGACCCTTAATTTTAGGAAGCTTGAATTACCTTCCATTCCTTGTTTAATATTCAGGTGGAGAATTTCCATGTCTGGCTGCAGCATGTTTGGGGTGTGCAGCAGAGCTGGGTGAGCCAGGCATTTTCACCACTCTGTCTTCTCGTTTGTAGGAGTTGGGCCAAATTATGTTTTGCTGTAAAGTGTCTAAAATTAATTAAGTGGTATAGCATAAGGAGTTGGTTTCAATCCTTCTTCCCCCAGCAGCCCTTTGCAAACTGTGATAACCTCCCTGGTGAAAACCAGGAGGAAATTGAGCCCCCACTCACAGGTTTTTCTTATGCACCTGGAAAGAAAAATCCTGTATTCTGGAAATGTTCCCCTATTAAAAATTGTTTGCCTAATATTAATTGTGTCAGACAAGCCCTCCCCAGCTTGAAATGTGAGCTCTGTTCCTACCCAGTACTGGGAGCATGAGTCTCATTTTGAAATTTTTCAAAAGGCTTGAGCATGTGTGTGGGACTGGTACTGGAGTATGCCAAAGAACTGCTCCTATTCAGTGCGATTGAGGCTTCAAAACACCAAAACCTGAGTTTTGGAAACTGCTTCTGAGACCTTGAGTCTGAGCCCCCTGCTCTTGGGGCAGCTCCTGCAGGGGCTGCTGGGGTCACCCCACAGCAGGAGGGCAGCACCCAAATGGCCCCAGTGAGCCCAGGCTCCTGAGCCATGTGTCCCCTGGCCATGCCTCCTGCACATGCCCCCAACCAACAGGAATGGGAATTAGGGGAATTGACCCCTTGCCTAAGCAAGGTGCCAGCAGGAACACTCCCACCTGGGAATGAGGTGGTTATTTAGAAAACTCCATCACTGGGTGTTTTCATCCCCCTACCTGTTGGGCTGTCCAAGTCAGGTATCACAGAGTCCCTGCTGTGCAGGCTCTTGCCCCAGGAGGCACAGCATGCTCTGAGGGTTTGGGATGTGGTCCCCTGGAGGTCCTTCCCCGCTGCCTCCCTGGTGACCCCCTGGTGTCTCCACAATGGGACTGAGGCAGGTTTAGGGATGCTTTGCTTGTACCCCACGAGAAGGGGCCTGAAAGCAAGCTGCATCCTTTCCTGCTGTGACCAGAGGAAAAAAGTGATTAATTTTATCGATTTGGAACTGTATTGAACTGAGGCTGCTCACCCCATGCAATTCCCATCTCCTCAGGCTGCCTCCCAGCATCAGTGATGTCTGCAGGCAGCTGGTCAGAGCTGTGAGTGACTCCACAGGGACACTGCACATGGACACATCTAAACCTCTTATTTGCTGCTCAGGCAGACCCCAGCCAAAATCGGGGAGGGGGCTGCAATCACATCCATGCCTTCTCAGGCGTGTGCCCACTCCCACCTGGCTTTTGAGCAGCAAGTTATGGACAGTGTAATCTCCAGGCCAGCTCTTGTACACAAAACTCCTGCTTGTTCCATGCTGAGTAAATAATTTCTCCATGAGAAGACTCTGTGGAGGGCCTTGCCAAGATTGGTAACATATTCTCTGGATGTACACTAAAGAATAAGTGTGTAACTTTTCTCCCTCATGGGCATCAGGTTTTAGCAAAGCCTGGTGGTGGTTTTTTTTCCCTTTGTAATGTCATATGATTTTAAACCACTGCGTTCAAGCAGATGTGCATTAGGCATCTGGATAGACAGTACAACATAAAGTAAAAACCATCTAATTCCTATCCATCTGGATTCACCACATAAATAATCAGAGCAAAGCACCTGGAGAAAGGAGGTGAGGGGGCTGAGCCTATCAGCAACAACTTGCAATAAACAGCAGAAGAAGATGTCAGACCCACACGATGGGTCAGCCTTGATCCCTCACTGCAATTCAGTACCATAAAACCACCCCCCATTTGAGTCTGGGCTGTTTACACAGCTGAAGCATAAATATTTAGATTTTCAAGAGAAACGCTTGCTCAGCCAAAATCGCTGTGAGATCTCTGGAGTCAGCAGGGGGGTGTGGAGAGGCCCAGCATTTCCTTGGAATGGAAAAAGAGAATCGATAATAATTAGAGCAGGGGAGCTCTGCTTCCACAGAGAACCCAGCACTTTTGTAAAACTAACTCAGTTCAGGTTCTTTGGGGGGTGTGGGAAACTCCCCATGAGGGTGGGCGAGTGCTGTGACAAAGCTGCACAAGGGCCACACATGGGGACCTCAGGGACACAGGGGTTGGCACGTGAGGTGTGGTGGGGAGGGTGCCAATGTTGCTCTGAGGGCAGGAGGTCCTGGGAGAGCCACAGGCACCTCCTTGGGACAAGTTCAGCCTGTGGGACAGCAAGGAGTTTGTCCAGTGCATTTTGTGTCTGTCAGGTGCTCTGTGATTGATGTGCCTGCCATTGCCCTGGACAGGAACCATTGTATTGCCATGAATTGTTTCTTTCCCCTTGCATTTTCCTATCATAAAGTTGGCTGTGGACCCAAGTTCATCTTTTCCCACCTCTTGCCAGGGGAAAGGAAGGTTTTCACTGCTTCTCAGTATTACACAGACAGGTACAGCATCCTCCACCCCAGGGAGGGGATGGAGAACCAAGTTGGCTCCTTCCCACTGAATGACGACAGCCTCCTTTCTAGAAAAAAATGTTTAAGTGGATTTTTCATCAGGTAAACCCTCACTTCAGGAAAACCATAAGGTATAGCAGTTATTAAAAAGATGATTTCTACTAATGCATCTGCTGCATCTTCATTATGTCAGGGCATCTCCATGAAGGGATTTGCAGCTATTCATTTCCACACATAATTCCTCAATAGCCCATTTGCTTCAAAGACTTTTATAGACTTTTACTACTACAGGAATCCCCAGATACTTATTTTTTAGGCTCCAGGGGATCCATTGAAAGGAAATTCGTTTTCTGAAGTTTTATGACAAAGGTTTTGCTCTGGATAAAAGCTTCCCGTTACTTCCAGCTTCTGTTCTCCACAAAGATGACTTTGGCAGGTCTCTTCCTATGGCTGCCACAGGGTGTGAGGCATGGGTAGAATTTTAGGTCCCAGAAATAAATAATATATTTAATTAATAACTGGAAAAGGGTCCTTCCTTACCCTCACTGCTTTCAGCAGTGTGGACATTTTTCTACAGATATACAAATGCACATGAACACCTGGGAGTGGGAACCCTGCTTGTTTCCATGTTCTTCCTGTCACCCTCATCTACCTCATCCCCTGACCCATCTGGTACAGGCCAGCCCCCCAGGGATGGCCAAAAATGCTCTTATGGATCCCCCTTGTCCCCCCAGTGGTGCTGGAAGAGCAGCAGTGAGCAGCAGCTGGTGGAAAAACCCGAGGGTAGGTGGGATGTTGGCCCCTAACCAGCAGGATCCCACCTGGACAGAGGGGCCATGGAGATGGTGAAACTTAATAAGAAACAGGCAAAACTAGTAATAATAAAAACCTCTCTCCCCATTTCCATGATCCTAGTGCAACATTTAAGCCACACAAGGGCAAGGCAAACTCACAACACTCAAGGAACATTTCATACATCAAGTGGTTTTTTTTGGGAAGGAGCCAAGTCTTTTCTAATTTTGCTTTCCTAAGGATTGGGAATTTCCAAAAGCAAATCATATGCCTTGAAAAATAAGCTAATGTGAGTGTGAGGATGTCACACACATGCTCGAGCAAAACAGGCAGTCAAGGGAGTCCACAATCCAGGTGTTCCTGTCTTGTGTAGCTCCAGGGTAAGGATGATCTGTGTAAGCTGGAGCAGTCAATGTGCCTTGTTTAATAAAAATATAAACTGTTTGGTACAATCTTGCTCCTGTTGGAGTCCATCAAGATGGCATTTCACTGTCTTCAATGAGAGGCTGAGTGAAGTGGGGTGATGGAGATGAGGCCAGTAGAGGGTGAGAGGGGAGGATTAGAGGAGAGCAAACATGGTCACACCAGCCAGGCTCCAGAGGCAAAGCCAGATGGTTACACTGCTGCAGCATTGACACAGCTAAAGGAAATATTTAGCTGGACCCATTTGCCATGAGGTGTCACTGGAGTTGAGAACCAACATGTCCATCAAAGGAAGGGGTGCAGCCAGCACTGGGGTTTATAAGGAACAAAAGCCACCACACTTCAGGGACCGAGCCAGCCGTGTTGGAGGGAGGGGAGGAGGAAAGATGCTGCGGGCAGGGAGGCAGTTTCTGACTTTCTCCATGGAAAAATGTGCTGGCAGAAGCCATGGCTGGGTTTGGTGTCAGTCTGCCCATGCGGCGCCATGGCCACACACCAAGGATCACTGCTGGCAACTGGCTCCTTATGGAGCTTCTACCCCAAACCCAGCTTCTTCCTCCCTCCTACTGGCTTGGTCTGTCAGGGCCATGTCCCTGTCCCTTTGCCTGCCCTGCCCCAAGCATCCTGGCAGGGCTCCATGAGCAGCAGTGGGACCACAGTGAGTCCCATGGAAAACTGGGCAGCCATCTCACCCTCCCTGCGCCTGTCCAAAGGACATCTCCAGACCTTCACAGCCTGATAGTTCTGCCTCAGAAACTGCAACTGGCAGCAAAACAGGGCAATTAGCCATAATCACCCTGAATTATCACAAGTCCTCCTCCGTCCTGGCTTTTCTGCCTCTCCTCCCCCCCGAACTTTGCTCTCTCATTAATCGAAACAGAACCTTTCTGTCACCACTGATTGCATCATCCAACATCAGCTGCCTGGAAGGATAAAAATAAAAGATGGAAAGTGTGTGCTTTTGGTACAAATAAATAGATGCCAGAGAAGGTAATTTAATTATGCAGTGATTGAATCAGGTGGAAGAAACTGCATTATGCCCACAATCCATATCTGCCCTGATGATGGATTTGAGGCATGGTCCCTGTTTGGCCAAGTGATGGGGTTTGCTTGGGAGGGCTTGGAGCAGCATGCCATTAGGACCATTGTGGATACCTCATCCCCCTTTTTGGCAAATTTGGCTGCTGGCAGAGTGAGGCTGGCATTAAAACGCTCTTGTTGTTCACTACAGATTTTCTGTGCAAGGAAAAATTACTGTAGAGCTGATGAGCCTGATGGCTGGGCTGTGTCCCTCCATTATTGCACCTTCCGTGGAATTAAATGAACAAAATGGAGCAATTAATGGACAAAAAGGAAAAGCTCATCATGGATGTGTCCTACTGAAAAGTAAAAGCTATGAGGAATTTATATGGGAGGGAAAAAATATCGATTTATAGCCAATAAAGGGTTTCAGGGAGGTCCCAAAGCCAAGTGCCCTCATGATGTGCCACAGCCCCAGCAGACCTCTAATTAGGATGAATTTCCCTTGTGCTGGAGTTAATGCATTATGTATTAAAATAATTTGTGTTCATTTGTAGCAAATAATTACTTTTAAGTGTTATCATTCATTTGGATTATTTGACTTCTCTATCAATTCTATAAATAATTGTTTAAAAGATTGTGTTGAGGTTGGTGGAAGGCATTCCTGTTGTGTTGCTGATGTGGTGGAGCAGCCCCCTGTGGTTAGACCGGCTGGTGAATGATGTGTTTGCACCAGCAGAGACCCAGCCTGAGCCCTCTGTCCCCACCAGCTTCCAGTGCCCCTTGGTGACAAGGAACACACACCAGATCAATGCTGGAAATCACTAGGTGCCTCAAACTTGCTGCCTCTCTCTTAATTGTTGGAAATGCTCTGATTTCCATGTGAAGCTGTGCCCCTGTCCTTGCTTCCCCTTGCTGTAAATTTTCTGTCCCATGACACCTAAAAGCAAAAGCAATCTTCTTAATCACAGCACTTCTGAGCACAAACAGAGGTACAAGGTAAGAGGCACTGAGCAGTGAGCTCCTCTGTTGTGTGCCCTTCAATCTGGCTTGATAAATGGAGATTTTGCCAGGAGATTTTTCATGCATGAGCATTAAAAAGGGAGCAAGGCTATTTTGTTTCCTTGCAAGGCGAGACAAAAGAGCTGTGCTTTCCAACTCAGCAACATTAGTCTTTATTTCAATGGGGGAAATTAAATAAATGAATCTGAACGTGGGAAGGAGGGAAAAGCCTTCAGAACAGGATTTAAAAGAATTATTTCTGGGGTTCTTCATGTCCTCCTGCTGTTTCAGCCAAGTCCATAAAGCATTAGGGAAACACATGGACCCTGTAGACATCCCACCAGCAGCCCCTGGCTGGGTACCCGATGTTCCAACCCAGCAAGCTGCCAAAATTTTAAAAAAGTAACCTGTCAATCAGCAGATCCTCTCTGAAGAATTTAGTCTGGGTAACTAAAAACTTGAGTGAACTTAAAAGCTCACTGTGTTTAATTTGATCAAGGCTTTAATAACATCTGGCTGGATGACTATGTGGGTACTCCTGCTGCCAGCAGGAGTGCTGGAACTGGGTTCCCAGCAGCCCTGTCTGCTGTGCTTGAGTCATTTCCCCCCAAGCTCATGTGTTTGCAAGTTAAGAGAATGTTGTGTGGTTTCAGTGGCTCCTCTGGGAGCTGGGGGTCCTGGCAGCACCGACCCCACTGGTGCTGAGAGGTGTGAGGGAGGTGGAGAAGCTGATCCTGACAGAGCCCCTGTCCTGGACTGGGGAAGGAGGGGCTCTGTGGGGTCTCTGAGGGGACAGTGAGGTGCAAGGGCAGGGATGGGGGCTCAGCCCCTCTTGCATCTTGTGCCATCACGTTGTCTTTCTGTGGCAGGGCTTCTCCTGGGAAGGCATCACACACCTCGCACCAGAGAGGGATTTCGCCTGCCCTTAAATCACACAAAGATGATTTAAGGAACTGAAAGCTTCAAGCCAGGGATTCTAACTGAAAAGACACATTGATTTTCTGTAGCTGATGGAATAAAAGAATTACTGTGGCACAAAAAAAGGAAAAAAAAAAAAAAAAGAAGCAAACTTTGTTCAAAAAGCTGCCTTGGCACGTGCTGTGCATGAGTGGGGCTGGCATTCCTGGGACAGGATCCTTCTGCAGCCCCAAGCTGCACGGACATGCTGGCACGGTTTTGGGTGCCCTGTGGTGGGAGCAGGCAGGGCCCAATGCCCAGAGGAAAGCCGGGCAATGATGGGGAACCAGGCTCCTCCTTCTGGTAGCGCAGAGTCTCTAGAGTCTCTACCCCACCCGCTCTGGTGTTTGGGGACCAAACCGCATCCCTTAGCAAAGGGGTACGAAGGGCAGTGGGCTGAGGAAGGGGAAGCAGCGGGCAGGGGCTCTCCTGCTCCCGGGTCTCTCCAGCTGCTGGCAGCAGGGCGCAGGAAGGCTCTCCCTGCCATGGAAGCCACTCCCTGGCTGTGCAGGATTGGTCTCCCCCGGCCGTGCCCCAGTGGCCCCTCACGGAGCGGGTCGCTCCCTTTCCCGAGCAATGTTTGATCCCAGCTCGGCGCGGCTGAGGCTCCGCCGCTTCTGAGGCCCGCCCGCCCGGGGGAGAGGCTGGCAGAGGGCAGCACACCGCACAAAAACGCCCTAAAATATGTTCGCAGGGCGCTTCTGGCGCTGGCAGCGATCCCGATCTGGCGGCTGGGCCTTCCAGAGAAGTCTGGAAAGGCTGGAAAGGGTGGAAAGAGTGGAAAGGGAGAAAGGAGGCTGCGCAATAGCCAAGGGGTCCCTCAGGCCCCGGGCCCTTCCCGGGCGGGCTGGGGCTCCATCCCCCGCGGGGTCCCTCAGCTGCCCAGGCCGGGGCAGCCCCCACATCCCCCGCCTGCCCTGGGCTGTCCCACCAGCCCCAGGAGAGCCAGAACAGCATCCTGCAGAGCCGTGAGGAGCTGGCAGCCCTCCCTCGGCCCTCCGCAGAAGCACTTGTTAATTCTCTATTCTCCCTTAATTACACGAAAGCAATGACCGTTCTATCATCGCTTTACAGCGCTTCAGCTTAAATCCACTATTAAAGCAGGAGTATTGTGGCTCAGACACTTTAATTTACAAGAATGATCTCACCTTTGTCCACAGCATCTTTTTACGTGCTATTATATCAGGTAATTGTTAAACTATTCACTGGTTTGGAGAGGTCTATGCTTTCATTAAAATGTCTTGCTTTTTCTGACCCGGCAGATTACCCACATTTTTACACTTAGAATTTGCAGGTGATTTGAGTTAAATCAATCTGCAGGAAACCAGATGAATTATTTAAAGCACTAGTGGCCTCACACTAGGAAATGGGATTTGGTCAATGCTTCTCCAAATTTTAGAAGTTTCAAGGTGCTCCCAGAGCTGGCTGGGAAATCAACTCCCTATTGACCAAAGCTATCAAAAGAACGAACTGAATAGTTTAAATTCATTTGAAAACTCCCCACACTTGTGGGGGGAAAAAAAAAGCATTCATTAATTTTTAACATACCCTTTCTTGTTTCCTCTCTCACCAGAAATAAAGGCTGGGAGAGAAACCAGGGGCTCTTCCCTCAGGAAACAAAAGCCCTTCCAACTCTTTTGAGCTTTTCAGAAATGCTGTTCATAAGTTTTTTGTTGGTTTTTTTAAAGTGAAATTACACTGAAAATGTGGAATGATGAAATAAAACCCAACCCAAACCTCCAGATGATAAGTCCTTTCATGTGGATGAAACTTGCTTCTGACCAATTTTGACCACTTGAAAATGTCCATTCTCTAAAATTATGGAAAATTGAAATAATATTTGTGTAAACAATCTTGGTTGCACCCTGTGTCAGCCCTGAGGATGGACAGTGATTAAGCTTCTCTGCTAAAACACGGCCCAGGGGGCTGCGGGAGGCCTGGTCCTTCCCAAAAGCATCTCCAGTTCCTGCTTCCAGCATCTGGTGAATGATCAGATCAGAGCAAGACTGGGATGCAGGCACAGGATGAGACTTCTGCCTCAACTCTTCAAGAACCAAAGCACTGGATAAACCCTGAAAATTGATCTGAACACCTGAACCTTCATTTCCTCCTCTTCCTCATCCTGAGTTCCTCAGAAGCAGCAGCAAAGCTGAGGTAGAACAGACAGGAGAGAAAATCCCACTGCCCCTGGCCTTCCCCATCAGCAGCAGGAGCATCACCTGTCCCCAGCCCGTGGCAAGCACAGATATCACAGGAGCACCTGGGGGCTCTCATGGCTTGCCCAGACTCAGCTGGGACACACACCTGCACAGGGCACTGGAGCCTCTTGCAGCTCAGCCCAGCCACCAGCTCAGCCTTTCTTCACAAGGGCCTTGCATTACATCATCCCATTTCTTCAGCCTGGAATCTGTTTGCTCCCATCTGCTGGACTGTGGTGTGGTGAGCTCTGGATCTTGTTCATGTCTCTCTGTCCATGGAGGTGTCCACGGACACTGGTCCCAGCCTGCAGGGCTGCCCCCGTGGGTGAGGATCTCCCCTGACTCCAGCTGGACCTGCTGCTCCCCACAGTGAGTTGTGGTGCTTTGGGTGGTGGTGAGGGCAGAGCTGTGTATGAGCCACATCATTACCCTGGAATCAGCCTGGGAAAAAGGGCTGGAGGGCACCCTGCATGAAGGGACTGTCTGAATTGTGCCATGTGTTTGACCCCCACAGGTGTGTGCCGTTCCCAGGGCTGGGGCAGGTCTGCTGCAGTGTCCCCCATCACTTTGGAGGTGCAGCTGAGGCCTGGAAACCATGTTGGGTGTCAGGGTTCTTGTGCTGTCCTGCCCCTGAGAAGAGCCTCTGGCACTGCTGGACTGGGGGCCACGTCCATGGCTCCCAAACCCATCCCCAAGGAGAGAGGATGGGGAGTGGCCCTGCCCCTCAGCCCTGTGGATGTGGCTGGGGACAGGGCAGGGAGGCTCCTCTGAGGGCAAGGGCAGCCTGGTGTGTGTGACATGATGAGAGTTGTGGCTAACTGGGTTAGTTATATTCATGTTGCTAGGAACACGGTGAATTATGTTAATAGCAGCATCTGGGGAAATTACATCTTCATTAATTGGTCCTGATTGCTGCTTGGCAGATGCGAGATGTTTCTGACTTTAACATGCAGGACAAAATTTATTGTAATCAGCACAAGCAGGGACTGCACAAATGCTGTTACCATGCCTTGCTAATTGACTCTCTGAAGAGGAAGGGATGGAAAAGACCTGCATGGCCATCTCATCCTTGCTCTCCTGCCCCAGCCAGGACAGGCTTGTCTTCCACTGATTCCTGTTCTAGTGCTCCTTCTGATAGAGCTCTGAACATCTTTTTGAGTTAATAATGGTAATAACATGGTTGACAGACACAGGAGAGCAGTCATGGGGCTAAGGATGCTTCTGTTGATGTGTTGTGCTGGCCTTGCTCTTGCCTTGAACTGCCCACAAGGCTCCTCCTCATGGATGTAACTTGGGGGCAGTCAGGTCTATTCACATGCTTGGAGTTGGTGATTTGGAGATCTTTGATCCCATCGAGTTGCCAGCAGGGCAGAGAGGAGGCTCACCCAGGCAAGGCTGTCCTCAGGGCCCCAGCCTGCGTGGGAGATGGGGCTGCTGGCCTGTGCAGAGACGCCCGTCATGGCCAAAGCAGGGGTGAGCTACGTGTGCTCTGTGGCATCGATGTTTGCAATGCTGCAGTTTCCAGTCAAGGGAGCAACAGCAAACAAGGAACAAACCACATTGCAGTGAGCTATCCCAGGGGGGCAGAAAGCTGCATTCTTAACCAGGGCAGGGATCCTAATCCCTTTGGATAGACCCCCAAAGCTCGCAGCAAATGCAGAGGTAATACATTACATCCCTGGGGAAGCAGGGGCTGAAACGCAGGCGAGGCACCAAGTCCCTTGTAAGTCATGAGGCTCCTCTGGGGACAGCAATAAGTTGTGTTACAGCCTCACTTGCTCTGCCTTCTTTTTACACAATACCATCTTTCATTTTAATAGTGGTTTTTCAGCCAGCTTTGTTAGGGCTGCTGCTAATTGGGCTGGATTCATGTGTCCCACCAGGGCACAGGACAAGCCTGGCACTGCTCAGAAGGGAAGGGTTTTACTGCCTGGTGCTTTCAATGGGCATAGCCCAGGCTCTGGGGAGTAGGAGGAGGGGACATGGTGGGGGTGAGAGAGGAATTCAGGAACAATTTTAACTCTTTAGCTGCCCTTGAAACTCATACACCCTCCCTGATACAGTGATGCGACAGAGAGTGACTCTACATGATTCAAGTATCTACCAGGGAGATAAAAACCTGTTTTACAATCAACCTTTCTGATCTGGAAAGGTGTGGAGCCACCTCTTTTGCTGTGAAATTGGATTTAAAAGTTCTTCAGCGCTGAAAGTATCAGATTCAGACCTTCACAAAGTGGTTTTCGTAGGTCATCTCAAGGAATGAGAACTCATTGCTGGGACAATACCACCAGAGCTTTGGAAGCAGCAAAGTCTGTGCCCTCAAAACCTAGAGCTAGGTTTCACTAAGAATCTGTAATAGGTACTGAGCAGGGAGCTGGCCATGTCTTTTCTATGACACTGCCCCTGTAAATTAATGCAAGGACCAGGAGAGCTGTGATGGGTGTGAGATTTGGCTGCAAAGCAACACTTCTGGCTTGTGAGACACTTTCACCAGCTCCAGGGCTCCCCAGGTCCCTCAGCACAGGGGCACTGGGAGGTCAGAGAGCTCCAGGGTTTCTGCTTGTGTTCTCTGAGCCTCTGGGAGACTCACAAAAATCCTTTCCCTACCACTGCTGCACAGCACTTGCCACCTCTGTCCCCACAGTCCTACAGTTCCCCCTGGAGCCTTGGGTGCTGTGTTCCTCCCAAACTGGCTATTCCAAGGTGACCAGAACTTCCAGCTCCCAGTCATCCCACTAAGGTGGACGAGCCCCACTAATTAGATGGAGAAATTAATGTTTGGTGGGAGCATCCACTTGGGATGTCACCGAAAACACAGCTCTGAAATGTGTGGCTCTTTAGTCAGAGATGCCATCATCCCACTGCCCCTTCAGCCAGCGTGGCAAAGTGTGTCCCCATCTTGCTGTGGGTCAGGCCTCTCTGTCTGGAGGACAGAAGAATATGGTACAGGAGATTTAGGGTCCTTTTCCTCCCCCATCTGGATGAACCAGATGGTAAAACCAGGCCACTTGTTTGCAGAGGTCTTTCCCCATCAGCCATACTGGAAATGTCCCATGGAGGAAACTCCCATGAGTGGAAGCCTGCTCATGCCAAACACCCAAACAGCTCACATTTGCAGCTGAGAAACACAGCAAGGAGCTTACTAGCTGGCAAACAGACTGAATTGTAGCACTACTTTTATTTTAAAGGGCAATTAGCACTGTGGAAGGATTCTCTTCTGCCTCTTCAATATGCCATGTTTGTTAGTTAAAAGCTTAATTTATGGTTAATTTTACATGATAACATATGTCACAGCTCTGCAGCTGAGCTGCTCTTGTGGCATCAAGAAAATTGAGCCACAGCAGAAGTTCTGGGAGAGGCTAATGGGGGCAGTAGCACTGTGAAACCCAGTGGTACCTACAGAAATTTAGTGGGGAGGACTTCCAGAGAAGACTGAAACTCTGGAAGAGGTTGTTATTTGGGGTTTTCCCTTCCTGCTCACTTGAGAGCTGAGACTGTGAGACCTGGGTGTGGTTTTTGCAGATTCCTTTCAGTGAGGGTGGTGCTCAGGGCCAGTGAGTAGCAATGCCAGTCAGTCCAGGAGAGATAACCCAGGCTGGCCCATGAACCACTCTGCAAACCTGGTGCTGGGGCAGGGAACACAGAGGGTCTCCACCAGCCAAGAGCAGCCTGGATGTGTGTGGGGAGATGAATGTGCTGCTCCATCCTGCTGCTGGGACTGGCCCTGGGCTGGAGCAAGGCTTTGACTTCAACACCAGTCCCTGCAGCGTCCATCTCTTACTGTCACTCAGCTACAGCAGAGATGACACGATGTCACCACTGTGACCACCCTGGTGATGGCTCTGGGCTATGATCTCAACTGCTGCCGTGCCCACTGCTGACAGTGAGTGGGAAATCTCCTTCTTGGGGAGAAAGTTTCTATCAGCAGTTGCAGAGGGCTAGCACTGGGTTCCTGCTCTTCTTGGAGACAGGCTGTCACCAGAGAGATCAGGAATCATTTATTTTTAACGCTATGAATATGTAGAAACTTGTCTGAGCTTCTGCACGCAGCGGCCATGAATTTAGAAGCGGCGTCAGGAACGGTGGCGCTCGGCACGCTGCAAATCGGGTCAGAGCCATAAATTTCTCTTGCTGGTGCGCAAGCCATTTGCCATACGTGACTTGCTGAATTTGTGGTCATTTCTCTCTCTGCCCCCGTGTGCAGAGTGTATGGCTGAGATTTTATATTGCACCTCTGAGACACAAAGTCCTTCTGGTGCTTTTGCCTTGCATCCTAAACAGCCTCACTCGCTCTTCTCCCTGTCCCCTTGGCTTAATGGCTTCTGGCCACAGCCTGGCCCTTAAATCATGGGCTGCACCTGGACAGGCATAAACTGTGACTGTCCCCAGACAGAGAGGGTGTGATTGGAGTGGTGAGGGATGTGACTGAACACAGCTCAGCCTTGGGAGAATGCTGCTGCTCCTACACTGAGCCTGAGATGGCTCCTCTGGCACAGGCATGTGATCAGGGCAAGTCCTACAGAGACCCCTGACATGTTCAGTGAGCTTTTCCAAGGACAGTCATTTGGAATACACTGGGATGAAATGTTCAGTGTGGATTTTGTGGGGTATGTTAAGATGATCTATGTGTTGGGAGGCAAGCTTAAGCTAAGCAAGTTCACACTGTGGGGACTGGAAGATGATGCTGCCATCCTCCTCCACTTTAGTGCCTGTGCTTCTCCTCCCCCACCTCTATCTGTTCTAGACATAAAAGCTTTTTTATTGCAAGACTATTTTTGCTCAGTGAATTAAAATGAGGCATTTGTAACTCTTCCTTCCCAGTGTAACTGCTCCCAGCAGCAGAGCTCTCTAGCTGGTCCCAGCCCCTCTGGTCAGCCTGGGAAAGGCAGGCCCAGCAGTAGGACATGAGCAGGGTCTTGCTAAACCCAGCTCTGCTGAGATGTGCCTGTGCCTCAAAATGGGTCTGCCCTGTTCCACAGACAGCTCCCTATGAGCCTGGTGAATCACTAAAGGCAGCAGAGATGACCAAGATGTTTCCTAAGTGATTCCTGACCAAATCCCTTTGTCACAGCAGTGCCACCACACAAACAGGAACTGTATCAACAGGATTGTTTATTAAATTCTGGTCTGGTTGCAAGGGTGCAACCCTGCTGAGACCCTTTGGTGTAGAAACATGAAACAAGAACAGTGGATTTTCTCACATTGCTGAGGTGTTACCAGGGTCTGAGCCCAATTACCAGGGCAGAGCAGGACACTGGAAACTGCCCATTTGTGGGTCAGAGATGGAGCTCATGTGGCCTCTGCTGCTAACTCACAGCCACTCTTCAAAGCCAGGGTCTCCAGCTAACTACACACACAGCTCTGTTTCTATCAGGGTAAGGTTTCTGTGCTTGTTAAACGTGAACCCTTGAGCCTTTTCAACTTAATCCTCTTCCAAGTGTATTAGGTTTTTGGGGAGATTTTTGAAATGGCAAGGTTCCCTTGAATTTCTGATCTACTGGTGCATATCTAAAGCCCTTACCATAATTCATCAGGGCCCTGCCAACAATGCAATCTGAATAAAAGCAGAGAGAAAGCACCTTTGCAATCAGGATTTTTCAGCTATAAATTAGTGGAAGGTGATCTTCGTGAAAACAGCACTAGCTTCATGTATTTAGCAGGGAACACACACCAAGCAAAGGAAATACCAGCTGGAGTGCTGGTGGTGGAAAGTTAGGACTATGGGAACAGGCTGATGATAGAAACTGGCTCCTTGGTCTCTAGCAGACACAAGCAAAGAGACATTTTAAAAGCACAGGTTTCACAGGAGCTGTCCCTGAAGCTGTCTCTTGAAACTGCAGCTAGGGAGAATGCCTCTGTTGCCACCACAAACAGAAATCAGAGGAGGTGAGAGCATCCTGGAAGATGCCAGCAGCTTTCTTCCCAGGTTTTGTTCAAGCCTCCATGCATAGATTCAGAGTTAACAAACTTCTTGCCTATATTTCATGTTCCCTACATTTCAATCAAAGAACAACCCAGCCTTCAAAAACACATCCAAGGATTACTATCCTTTGAAGAAAGGATGATCTTGTACAGCAACCATTTACAACCAAAAGAAAAAAATTAATACATTTTGATTGTTATGGTAAAGAGAAGGACAGAGGTAAAAATCATAGCTGTTTTGCTTTGTTTCTTAGAGATAGGGGACTGTGCACATCTGGCTTTAAATAAATAATAGCAGGAACTTCCCAATGCCCTTACTCTCTCACCTTCAAGAGTTTCCAAACTAGCTAAAGGCTACTTTCTTGCTAAGGGCTTTTGTCTCACTCCAACCTAGAGCTTTGTGACAGAACTGAAGTTATTTAGTAGAAGGGAAGAAGTAGATGCATTACTGAGTGCATTGTCTCTTGGCTGAGGTTTAGGTTTACCTGAAATTATTTCTAATGTAATCAACTGATTGCTTATTGACCATTTTACTTTAAATGTGGTCAAGGACTGCAGTCTACAGTCAGTCTATCTGCTCCCACCCTTGGTTCCCCTTTGCTGTGACAATGTCCCAGCACTCCCTCTGCTATCCATCATCAAGCTATACTTGTTTTCCAGCTCAGAGCTGTAGAACACTGTGAAGATCCCACCTGCACAGCACAGTGGGAGTGTGACTGTGTGTGCTCTCTCTTGTTCATAACATTGAGCAGCTCCCTGACTAAACATACCTTTCTCTTCCCAGCCATCACTAACCAGTTATTCTTCTTTCAGCTCAACTTCAACCTGCACTTAACCATTAACTGTGTCTGTCTGTACCTAAAAATTACTTGAAATGGAACATTCAATTATTACAGATCTTAAACATGGAGAACAAGGCTGCTGTTTGATTTCTGTTTCAGCAATGATAAAGCACTCCGGCATCACACTCTCATTCTCTCCAACAGCAGCTGAGCCACTAAACTGATGACACGAGGATTAACCAGACAGTCTAACAAGTCATTGGTAGAAAGGGCTGTTTGTGAGGTGCATGGACTGCAGTCTGAATCCATTTGATGTGCAGCTGTCTCACAGTCATTACTCATTAGCAATCTCTTCCTCTTGCTCTGTAATTTTCCAAAATGTTCTTCATTTTCATGGAGAAGATCTCCACCATCACTTCCAACTGCAACTGCACCCACCACACTGGTTTTGTGAGACTCTGGTAAAACCTGAATAAGATGAGGCCCAAAAGGTATTTTCTGCAGCTCTTCTGTTTTGGGTGCAGGAAAGTCACATTCCTGGGTTAGTAATGTGCAGCTCTCTGGTTCACAGCTGAAAACTTCCCTTCTCTTCCTCTTGCACGAGGTGTTTGTCTTCTGCTTTGCACCACTGCTGCTGGAACGTGCCTGTCCTGACACACTTGTCTCCTGACACTTGAGGTATGCAGACACTGCTTTATTCAGGTACTGAAGATTGATTTCATGGGATGTTGCCTCAACCTAAGAAAACACCCAGAATACACTCAGTTAAAAGGAGCAATGTTTCGATTCAGCCTTGCGTGATTATTTTCCATGAATTACTTTTGCTACATGAAGGGACGGAACTTAAAAACTCTTTTTCTCAAAGCAGCATAAAGACTCAGGGGGAGCTAACCAAAATGTCAGTAATTCTTTGTTATTGCTGCTATAATGAGAGCAGTAGAAGGCTTACCTCCGTGGGATTTAGCCAGAGATCTCCATCACTGGGATTTTCTGCTGATTTTATGGCGCATACCAGCATTCGAGTTATTGCCTCCCCTACACGGGCTTCATGATCTGCATCCTGCCTCAAGAGAACAGAAGGTTTTAGGGGATAGATTAGCTCATGGGTCTCTGCAGAAAGCTGAAAGATCTTAGGAAAAACATAGATGGCCTTAGTTTGAAAGCCACACTCATGCATATGAAGTCAGTGGAAGGTTTCAGACTCTCTTCCTGTGCACAGCCCCCAAAACAGGTGACAGTACAGGCTTTGGTGGGACTGCTCATCTGAATAAGGATTTGCAAAAAATAGTATGTGTATATAATCTTTTCCCTTATTAGTGTTTTGTTAATTGAATCTGGTGCTTGAAATTATAATGCAATATTAGCATTTAATTAATGTGTGCATTTAAACAGCTCTTTAGAAGAGCCATAGAAGTACATAGCACATTTTTATATCTACATATTATGTCTAATTTAAGCAATTAAAACACACAGGATGTTATAGCAAGGCAGCAGCTATCTAAGGACTACACAAGCACAAAAGTGAATCTTGAGGAAATTTGGGAAACATTTTATCATGTAACAGCAGCTGACAAACTGCTGCACTTTTGAACATCACCAGAAGGAAAAGCATATTTTCTCTGAAAACTCTCCTGCAAAACTGAAAATTGACTTACTAACTTAATAATAGACTCTTTGTTTCAGGCCTTCAGTTCCTTCATGGCCCCCCCTTGGACAGCTGGATACTGGCTAGGTTAGGATAGCAGAAAAAAAACTTTATAGGATCTTGGCTTTCTTTCCCATTTAAGTTTCTTGTATACAGAAGGAATGGTAGACTCTCCAAACAGGATGGTGGTTTTGTTATCTCAATGACAAGTACCTAGAAGTGGATGCATATATCTGATTTAATTGAGATGCTCAGATGTGTTTGTTTTGGAGGGAAGATGCAACATGGTCAACCCACAGCCCTGACCAGTCTAACTGTGGCTCCAGGGAACCTGTCAAGCAAACCACACATCTGGCTAGTATGAGGGCTGAAGGCAACAATTTGTCCTGGAGCCCTAAGCAGAATTTGGGATAGAAGCAGGGGGAAGTGCTCTTGGTATTTCGTGGGTTTGGATGCTAGGCTTTTAAATGGCCTTGTATAAAAAACCAGCAAAATACAGAGTTTGGTATCGACATGTGGAAACTATTTAAGGTGTTGCATTGTTGGTATTCATCCTGGCCTGCAGAACAACAGGGCTGTACTGATTGCATGATAGTATGTTAGAAAGCAAGGAATACTTTTGGGTAGCTCACATCCAGCTGAAAACAAATTAAATTTCTACTCTAGACTCTTGCCAATATAATTAATGGTTTCACTGGGACTGTAATTGTTGGTGTGATTCACATCTGTCAATATGAAAGCAGCTGGTAACAGCTGTGAGCAAGAACTGCTTGGTTTGGTAATGCAAATGTTCTCAGAATTGTCTTTCAGAATCCATGTCAGAATTTATTTTATAGATGGAAGTGCCCAACACCTCACAAACAATGCTGCATCATCAGCTGCAGGGGTGGTTTCTGTAAGGACCTTTCACCTGGGCTGCAATAGCCACATTTGCTCATGACAGATACTGATATCTGGGGAGGGTGTGTGTTGTTTATTGGCAAGATCCACCAAACACTCCTCTGCTTATGACACCACACATAACTGACTCCTGCTGGCACCAAACAGGATCTTGGTGACTTCTGCAAGACCTTTATGACAGAGGTCTTTTTTTTCCTTGCAACACATAAGAACAGCTAGAAATGCTCAGGCCCCACCCCAGCACCTGGGAGCTACCAGCCAAGCTGATCCCACCACAGCCTGCTCCTCCAGAGGGGGACAGCTTGTGAGGCCCAGCTTAGGGCACAAGTGTGTGCTGACATCAGGACCTTCCCAAGCCCAAGGCCCACAGCCAGTTCCTCTGAATTACCTCAAAGGCTCAAATTCAAGGCAGGCTTAAGTGGCTGCTCTACAATATAATTGGTGCTTTCTCTGGCCCTGCAAACAGCCTGACTGCGTTTAGGGCTGTGTGAGAGCCTGGTCCGGGCTGTGGGCCTGATGCCCTTGCTAAATACACAGGTTTCACCTCAAAAATTTCTCCATGAGGGAAATACCCAAGTGAGTTCCTGTGCTCTGCTTGGTTTGATGTTGGTATGAGAAATGCATTCTCTGGTCTTGGAACAGCAGCTGAAAGCATGTGTTCTTTCCCCTGCAGATTTCCAGTCTAATATAGCTTTTAGAAGTAGGAAAAAAAAAAAGGCAGTGAGTATTTTAGTGAGGCCATTTCACAGGCCATTTCAAAAGTTGTTTTTTTTTTTTTAATATTAACCTAGGATTAATAATAAAGTAATGTCAGTCAGAAAATCTTCTGGAGTATTGAGGTGATCTAGTGGAATATGTCCCTGCTCCTTGTAGAGTGATTGGACTAGACAACCTTTAAAGGTCCCTTCCAACCCAAACTATTCGATGATTTTATAATATCCCTGGAACCATCCCATATATACTGGTTAGCATAAGCAAGAAAAATCAAACCCCAGGGAGAAGAAAATTATTTTAATACATGAGGAAATCCAACTTCAGCCAAAGCAAAACTATCACAGAGGAATGAAAATTCAAAAATCTTCTTCTCCTCCCTTCCTATTCACATTAATCTGATTTAAATTCTAATTTAGCTTTGCACATAAGCTTGTCCTTGAGGTGAAGTTCCTGGTTTTTTGTTCTCTATTCAGCACAAAGCTGGCTGGCCCTTAAGAAATTAGGCATGAAAATTTAGCTTGTGTTTAATTGTTTACTTGATTGAAGTGAACTTGAAAGGGGATTTCTGCTGAACTGGGGCTTCAGATCTGGAACCTTGAAAGGTTCTCCCAGATAAAATGTATCCATAAGGGCTCTTCCCTCCCCAGCCTCTGAACACAACACACCCAACAGGACTGAAACTGGCAGGCAAGGGACGGAAATCCCTCGTGCTACACCCCCAGGACATTAAAAGGAAAATACCAGTTCAATCCAAGAGTTGATGCTGACAGTGACAGGATCAATGGATTCCACATAGTGCCACCAGTGCCTTGGGACGAGGAGGACCTGGAAGTGCAGACATTGCATTAGGGAACAAGCAGAAGCCTGAAGAAAGACACAGTTTTTTAATTTAGGTGATGTGGGATGTAGAGACAGGACTGAGGCAAGGACACAGGCGAGAGGTGATATTTATTTCTCTCTTTTAAAGAGCCTTTTCTCAAGAACTAAATGCCCACTCTATCAATACTATCATGTAAGACATGGACACGATCCAGAACTACCTTTCATCCAAACTCCTTCCCATACAGTCCCAAGCAGGACTGTAACCTTTAACTGCTGTGGGTAAGCAAAGTCCAGCAGTACAGAGGGGGTGCAGCTGTGCAGCAGTACATCAGGACTTCAGAGAGACTCTCAGCCAAGCAGAAATTCTTTTGTAGACTCTCCAACTGAGCAAAATTCCCAGTTCCTGTAGGACTGCCAGCTGGTTTTCCCAAAAAAGCAGGCATGCCTATGCTCATCTAGGTGACTAGGTGACAAAATGCAGCTTTAATTCTGGTGAATAATCACCAGTATTAAATTTGTCACTTTTAGTAGACAGGCTTTTAAAAGAAAATGTCATGATTTCTGGGACAATCTAGTTTAGATCAGAGCTTTACAACAATATCAGGATGATAGCTGTGACATAAAATTGATTCCCACCCATGGTTTTTATGGTACAAGACACTGATGTTGTTTTGATGATAGAGGACAAGCTTTGCAGATTACTTAACATTAGAGTAACATGGAGCTATCAAGGAAAGCATAAAAGATATTTTTTGACAAGTTATAAAAATGGTCAGAGACAGATAAAAATATATACTTCACAATGGGGAAAGTGAAGCAATGATCTGTATCTGAATTGCAGACAGTTCTTTCTCTTGGTAGACACAAATTACTTAGAAGGATGTTCTGCTACCCAGATAGCCCTGTGCTTCATTACATCAAAACACACCTCATGAGAAAATGTCTGTGGGGGAAACAATGGCACCAGTCCTGCAAACACTTACAGGACACTTGGAACACTCTTATTTTTTTGGGCCAGATGACAAAATGTTCTCCACAGACTTAAATTTAAGTCAAACAAAAAGAAGCATTGGCTCTCCAAAGGTCAAAATCATTTGGAAATTATTCTTTAATCCAGTACAGCACACAGAACAGAAAAGGAAGTCAGTCAGTGGAGGGTCATTATTTTAAAAATATCACTGGTTAGTCCTGATATGTAAGTGTATGAAACCCTACAGACTGCAGCCAAAACATGTTTTCTCTGCTGAACAAGTTTCAGAGTTTTGTTTTTATCAAGGAAACATCGACTTTAAATGAACAGTGCAGTTGCATTAGCAGCAATTGATTTATCTGTAAGGAAGTGTTTTCCAGTTTCACTGACTGCAAAATCATACAAACCCACTCCCCAAATGCTCATCTGCTCTATAGGGGATTTTACACTGAACTCTGCTAGACTCTGGGTGCCCTCCAAGTGACTGGGTGTAATGCTGAACCCTAGCAAACGCTGTGTTACAGCAGAAGAAAGCAGAGCTCCCGTGAGCGGCTGTTTGCACCGGCGGGATCCTTCCTGTGAGCCCTGTGCAGAACAGGGAGCTCCAGCACGTGGAGGAGGGCAGCAGACACTGGGGAGGTGGTGCAGAGGGACCAGGTAGCAAGGGAACATGAGCAAGAGACAGATTAAGGGAAATGTATAAATGTTTCAGTAAGAGATGCTGCCTGGAAAACCAAGAAGGCAATTAGGCATGGAGTGTGCTGGCTCCACATGACTCACATGCAAAATGGAGACAGAATTGCTTTGGAGAGAGCAGGTACAGCCAGAAGGAAAATACAATCCCCACAGCTTGTCCTGGGTTTTCAAACCAAAGAGGAGGAACTTGGTCCTTTAGAGACTAATCAGGTTTCCTTTGCCAGCAGGTTAAAGGTAACAACTGCAAAGCTGTGTCTCTCTGCAGCTGGCACTGTTTGCTGATGCAGTTTATAGGAGAGCTACAGAGCTGTGACTCAAATAGGCAAAAGAGGGTCCATAAAGACATTTGCTGTCTCTCTTCTATTGTTGAACAAGCTTATGCTTGTTAAAATTAGGATTTAGAGCAACAAGAAAATTGAAATTATCAAAAAGCAAAAGGACTAAAATTTTAAGGAAGATGAAGAAATGGCAAAAGGTAATTAAAACCAAAAAATACAGCTGGCAAGAGAGTAGAACTAACAAGACCAAAAAAAAAAAAACCCAAAACCCCCAACAACCCAGAAAAGAAAGATAGGATTCTTCTACATTTACAAACTAGTATTCTTCTAGGTTAGGTTTTCAAATTAGAAGCAAACAGAAGCACAATAAAATGAAAACAAACCAAAAAAACCACCACCGCTGCCTCTAAGGATCAATTTCACAATTAAAAAAACCAGACTTCCATATGTTTATGAATATGGGACACAGATTCCTATAGGTAACATAAAAGTAAGCCACAGTGAAACAACACACACAAATGCAGCAAACATTTTACAGGGAAAATGTAAAATGCAATAGCAAGACAGAACTACTCCAAGCTAAGAGATAATCTTGTGCTAGGTTGCTTTCCACAGAACTTATCTAACTTTATTCATGCTGGGAAGATACTGATCTAAACAGTAACCAATCAGATAATTTTAATATTTAGGCTAGTGACAGCCAAATATAGCAAATGAAGCTAAAGTAGGACAGAAGTCCCAGAAAAGATAAAATGAGATGCTGTAATGTGAGGAAAGAAACCAAGGGAACAGTTGGGAGAGCAAGTGGAGCAATGCTGAAGACTTGTACAGCACAGAGAACAGAGCAGGTTTGAATTCTCAGTGGACATGATTAACTTGATACAGTGCAAAGGTAGGGCAAAGGTGGAATTGCTTCAAAAAGAGAGCATACCCTGAAGTGAAATATTATACCAAGAAATTTCTGCTCATTAGAAAAAGATATTTAGGTAAATGCACACAAAAAGGAAGCCAGTGTCACGGGAAGATAAAGACACTGAGCCACGGGGGGACCCAAGGAGATCCCAGAAGTGTTTGCAACCATGGCAATGAAAAATAAAATGAAGTAGGTGCAGGCATAGCCAATTCTGTGGGAAAGCACCTGAGGACTGTCTGAGCACTGCTGCCCCAGCCTATGCCTCATCCCAGCTGGAGCCTGGCTGTCCTGGTGCTTGGAAGGTGCTTCTCACCCTGCCTCCTCCTCCTCCCTCCTGCTGTCTTCGTGTCCACTGAAGCAGAGCTCCAAGGGTGACGGGGGTCAGAAACACAGGCACAGCCATGGGGAAAGGCACAGTGAAGAGGAGGGAGTGGGGCTGCATCAGGCCATGCCCACAGTGACCCAGGTGAGAGAATGAGGGAAGCTCAGGGAAGAGGTGGAGAAGCAGAGTCAGGGAATTGCAGCTTTGACCTTCCATTTCCCTGGCTTTTGAGGCATTCATGGGGTTCTCCATATGTGTTGTAGCTTGAGCAGTGTTTTTCCACCAATCCTAGCATAAATTCAGCTCCTGGACTCTTCTGCTTCTTCTGTGATGGAAATCATAGTTCTGGTGTCCTGAGGTTGGGTTGGGCTGTCTGCCTTCTCTATGGGGTGACTTGGGGCCAGCTCTGCAGTCTCCCACATGAAAACTCTTTATTCCTTCCCCAGAGCAGAATTACCAGCCACCTACTATGCATAATGGTGTGGCCAACTCTGAATTCTCTTTTAGTAAAATCACTTAAATTATTCTCCAATAAAAGTAGGTTTTTTTACTGTAAGCCCTTTTAAAAAGTCTTTTGTATACTTTGAGCTGGAACATTACACACTACCTTTGAATTACTGCATTTCTTGACTTACTAAACCACTTTTCTTTGGTATCAATTATATTTTTCTTGGCTATCCAGGCTGTGTGTTTTTCTGTTCCTCACTTAAGCCCAACCTAAAGTTCTCACACCCTTTCTTTAAAGGCAGCACACAGGGAAATCCCTCCCTGACTTCATGAAGATTTCTTCTTGCTCAGGGTTAGGTTAGAAGTCAGAGGTTTGTCTGCACTGTTGGGAGCTCTGCTGCTGAGCAGGATCCCATGGTGTGTTAGATTCTGCAGCAGAAGCCCAGAAAGAGAAATCCTGCAGCTAAACACAGGAACTGAGTGACAACTGTATTTGTGGCCACATAAATGTGTTTCTTTTAGACTTTGAGAAAGCAGGTAAGCAGAAGCAGGGGAGGGGAGCGTCTGAGCAGCAGGACATGGTAAGAACCAGCAAGCAGTAACGTTCATCTTTTTCTAAAATAGTTTTTTTCCCATCCAATGACAATATTTTTCAAGGCCAGAGGGAGGGCATCCTTCTCAGACCCAATGTGCCTCTTGGCTACCTCATTTAGGCCTTTCCCTGCACTTCTGCCCTGCAGCTCCTCTGGCCCCAGGCTGCACTGGGGCACAGGGCCAGGCCACAGGGCAGGCAAGCTCTGCCTCAGCAGCACCTGCCTAGGGTAGCAAGGGGGGAATGGGATTGCTCACAGGGGCACAGAGGGGCAGCTGCTTGCTCTCCATCCCTTCAGATAAACTCAGATCACTTTATAGTCTCCCTACCATTGTCTGGTTATGTGGATATGGATTAACAGGGAGATGGATTAAGAGCAATTACATTAGAGAGCAGGAAGGAAGCCAGAAGTCAGTGAGAAGTGGGGCAGAGGAAAGAATGATCAATGATTTTATCCTTGTACAGCATCTCAGTTTTTTGTAGCTTTTTCAGGTGGTATTCATCTTTCCTATTTTTAATCATCAAAAAGGTTAAGCACCTATGTGCATAGGCTCCTTCTACAGCCTGTGCTGAAGGACAAGGTGGGATGAATGTAGGGAATGGGCAGGACTGTAATTATGTAAGACAGGAAGGATGAACTACCTTGTTGAGGTGCCAGGTGCCACTGATGGCAAATAGGACACCTGTCCTGAACAGGATTTAAGCTGAGGGTGACAGATCCCTAACTCTCTTAACACTTTTCCCAGAGCATGGGTAGAGGATACAAGAACAGATGTGGTTTGTCCCATTTCTGGTCTTTTAGGGGGTATTTGTATATTTGAGAAAGAATCAAGGTGTTACTAGAAATGCTGCTCCATACTTAATCCTCAGCTTTGCAACCATCACAGAGGTGACCAAGGTGTTACTAGAAATGCTGCTCCATACTTAATCCTCAGCTTTGCAACCATCACAGAGGTGACCAGGTCCAAACATTTATAAGGACCCCCTACATTTGTGTGACACAACTTGAACTTGTAACTTCATGGATATAGTGAATATAGTCATGTACTGCTGCAAGCCCTTCCACTACTCAGCTGCCTATTTGAGTAAGCTTGACATCTAAATGTTTTCATAATTTGTTTCAGAACAGATCACTGATGTATAAACAGAAGTTATGTCTGTTGAAATGCAGCTGACAGCCAGTGGTCAGGTACAGGATGAAACCTTATAAAACCTTAATTCTCAATCAGCTACCAAAATTCATAATAGAGGTTCACCTTTGAACAATACAGTGGAAGGGCACAAAGGCTCTAACTGACTGTACACTCTGTGCACTGGCACAATGTTACATGAAGGAATTCTGCTTTCAGGCAGAAAAATGGCTGGTGGCAAACATCGACCAGAAGGTGGCATTAGACACATTAAGTTTTTGATATTCAAACCTGCACTCACTCTACATGCAGCTGCTCTCCTGAATACCTAAGAACACCTTTGTCTTCATTTTTTCAGCCTTTTATTGTTACAATAATCCAAAATGTTCTGCATACCCTCTGGGAATGAGTGGAGATGCTACATTTTATCACGAAATAAAGATGCCTACAAATTCTGCAGTAATTGGGCTAATTCTAAGTGAAAACCACTGTTAAGCACATATCAAGACATTATTTAGGAATTCTCTCCCTTGTTGAAAAAGGAGTTCTTCTAGGTCATTCCTTTCCATCAAACGGCTGCAGCTCCCAGCCACCTGCCCTGAAAGCTTCTGGATGAGATGCTGGCCAGCACCACACAGAAAGCACTGATAAAATGGACAAAGGCAATACCTCACTGCTCCATCATTGCTTCTACATTACTTTGCCCCCCAGGAAATCCAAACAGTATCTTGTTCATGGCAATGCAGACAAATTCTATTACTGAGCTGGCTCAAGATCTTTATTCCTAGCAAGATTAATTTGTAATTGCTTTAAGCCTAATTAAAATTAAGATCATATTAAAGGTTCACTAGTGCACTTGATCATTGCAAAGGAGATTATAAATTCAAATAGTATTGGGGATCAGGGATAACGCAGTGCTGAATAGATGTGGCATTTTTATCAATAGTAAAAATTTGTTCTTTGTGCTTTCAATTACTGACTGCTGCAACTTTACAAATTGCTGAATGTGAAACTAATGATTTGCTTTAGGAGTATGAGTATGAGCTAATGTAGTGCAAACAGTAAAGGCTGATCATAGATTCCCCATTTGCATCTGTACCAAGTGCAGAGCATTACACTTCCAGTTGAAGGGTATCATTCTTTTGTTGGAAGCTACTATCCTGCCCCACTCTGCCTCCTCAAAATTAACTTAATTAGCAAAAATCCATTCTTTAAATTGTTGAAGGCAGCTAGGTTTGCCAGTTAGGGACAGGGGAATACTCATACAAGTTGTTGAGCTGGCAGGTCAAAAGAGGTGACGATATCTGGTAGGAGAATGGTAAAAGGGTTCCAGAAGCAGCAACTCCACTGTCTGAGCAATGACCATTGCAAAATTCCTTTGGAAGGGCCTGACAGTTTGAGATGCACAGCAGTGCCTTAGCAGGACATGCACGGCTGAACAAATGAAAAAGGGTAATTCAGACTCCAAATACAGGCCTTGCTGATTAAATAAAGAAGGACACTATTTACAGCAGGAGACTGGGAATCAAGAGTCCTGAGCCCTACTCTCACACTGCTGCTGCCTGCCTGTGTGACTGTAGGCCAGGCACCTGAACCTTCTCAGTAAAGCAGGATTAAAAACATCCTCACAGCCCTGGAAAGCACCATGAAACCTGTGAATGGTGTGCACTCTAAAAGCAAGTATCATCATTAAAGTATTTATTAAAGCAACAGGTGAAGGCTATTCACTACCAAAATATGAGTTCCTTTGCTAGCTCTATATACTCATTAACCAAATGCATTTTATGGAACATACTGCTGTCAGAGTAGACAGGTCAGAGTTCAAGAAAGTTCTGAAGTAGACAAATTTGAGGTGGTTGCAAGACAGGTGGTTGTATGGAATCAGGCAGCTGATTGAACTCTGATCTATGAATCAGGCAGCTGATTGATCGCTCTCCAAATGTCTGCAGTTTTTGTACTAAAAAGTTGAGGCAAACAACTGTCAGTGAAGAAAGTTTCTGTGCTGAGAGAAATCTCTAAGGTCTGAATGTGGAGTGGAGGAAGAAGGAAGTTCCACAGTCAGTTTGTTAAGATTTCCTAGCCCTTAATTAGGCAGTTAAATAGAATATTAAGTAATGTGAAGCTTGTATGTAAGTGGTACCTGTCCTGGACTGAGTGTAACAACATGGGCTGTTGAGTTCCTAAACTTGGGAAAGCGTTTCAGATCAGGGTTGGCAATGTTGACTTTGCTGAATATGCTGGATTCCTCATAAGGGATCCTGGTAGGATAAAGGAAACTGGTGTCACCAGGTGGGAAGAGGTGCCATCTCTTCCTGAAAATAGAGAGAAGATAAAAATGTATTCAGTGCGTGTCACTTGCAGCAAAGAACTAAAGGCAGTAGCAAGGTTTTCAATAAAACATAAATCTGCCTCACTGTGTGAATCTCCTACGCAGTGAGAACACAGCCAGTGCTTACAGGCTGTCTCCTAAAAGTGTTTTTAAAATATTCCACTTTTTAATTTTTTAACTGAGAAGATTTACAGCTTCTCACCAATCATTTTTAAAGGCAGATAAAATTTAAAAAACCTCTCCCGTCTGGTTTCTTCTTCCTCCTTTTTACATGCAGCATTTACAGATGCTCAGAGCATTAAAAATTGCTCTATAAACTAGAGGAAATAGTTTAGTTACAGACAATGTATTTTTGTTCACTGAATGAAAAGCTTTCAAAATCTGTATTTGTTTTGAAAGGAGGGCATGGTGTGTTTAGGATGGCAACAGTAAAAGGGTTAGACATTATCTTCTGTTTCCTTATATGGCTGTGAGTTGTGAACCCCCCTTTCTTAAAAATCACCTTGATGTTTCCATATCAAAGATGGAATGAATAAAAACCAGATACATCCATAGACATAAGTATCCTTAAACACCTGTATTTTTTTTGTGTTATCAGTACCACATGATGAAAATATAGCTGGTTGTGCATTTAAGAACTTACTGGTGTGACTAAATGCCAGGTGGAGCAGGACAGGGTTGTTCTGCTCATGAGGGCACTCATGTGCCACGTTGCTCCTACATGCCTAAAGAAGCACATGAATGCACCACAGTGCAAAGGCCAAGCAGAGCTGAGACCACACTTTGTCCTCAGGAGCTTATGTCTCTATTTCACTTACATAGACCAGATCAAAGAGGAAAAAAAGAATATGCCAGAACTGGTGGTGTCAGTTTTATGGGTATTATAAATTAAATATCTTAGCAGGTACATATGGTATTTAGAAATAGAAGTTTTAAATCACAGTACTTTAGGTGGTAGAAATAACCAGAAGGAATACACAAAGAGAATTTATTACATTTAAGATGTGCTAGACAAACAGTGCAACATGACCAATGCATTAAGCAATGGAAAAGTAAAGGCAGCACTTTACAGCACAGCTGGAGACCTTGTGTAGCTCTTCTCTTTTGTTTTGGACTCTAGAAAGGGCTTTTCTTTGTTTTCTTTCCCTTGGCACTCCTTGAATTTTGTCTACTGCTTCTGGTTGTCAGTTCTAAGTCACAGATCTGAAAATGGGAGCAAAGCAATCAAATGGCACAAAACCAAAAGGGACAGGAACAGAAGAGATAGGAATAGCAGGACAGTCAGAACTACAGAGACCAGCACAGATGCAAGTGCCATAGGCTGCTGATATTTCTTGGTAATTACCAAAGCAACTGCTGGATGCAAGCATAAAACCACTTCTCCTGAAACTCAATCCTTATTGCAACTTTATTTTGCCCTCCAAGCTAGATTCTCTGAGGGGGCAGAGAATGACTAGGTTAGGAGGCTCAGGGTTAATCCTGCAGGCTCACGGCAAAGCAATATCATAAAGCAAAAAATTAAGAAGCCTAAGGGATGCAAGGAGGAAATTCAAGATAGCAACAAAGGGCTAAGGAGCTGTCCCTGGCTTTCCTGCAAAGGCAAATCTATTTAAGTTTAGCATAAGCTTATATTCTGTTACAAAGCCTGTCTTGTTTGTGAGTCTCAAAAGGGAATTTTTCTGCTCTGAAGAAGCACAGGATTCACAAGCTTGTGGAAGTTTGCAATCTATTTACAGGCTTTGTTCTTAAGAGGAAAACAACTTTGTCTTTTCAGGCTGTGCAAGGGCTTTGGATTTTTTTCCCTGAGAGGAAAAAGGATTTTGGTCTACTTGAGGGGGAGGAAGTGCCTTGGGAAGGTGGACAGAATTGCTGCATGATGCTGGAACTCTGGCTCGAGTTCAACATCTGAAGGTAGAGATTGAAGAGGCTTGGCAGGTATTGTGTCTTCTACATCACTGTACTTATTTAGTACACCCAGTATTTAAGTGGATCCTTAGAAGATTATGGCATTTAAGTCTCATGGTTTTCATTGAGATTTCTGGCTCCTGAATACACTAAAGTGTCTGGACTTCAATGCACAATGCTTACTGATGTGATCTGAAGTCCACAGGACTGGCTGCAGCACAGCAGTGCTGAGGGAGGCTTCTAGAATATCTCTGCTGCATATCCACCCAAGGACCTCAAGGCTGTTTGCAAACATAAATGAAAACCCTACACAGAGTTACCCTTCTTAGGGATAAGATGATGACAAATTCATTTGCCTCAGGCCTTAAAGCCAGTCAGCATGTGATGCTGCTCAGCTAAAAGGCAACACACCTGACTTCCAATCCTGCACCTTAATCACACCACCACAGTCTTACTGTTCTATAAAATGGCAGAGTAATTAATCCCATAGAAAAACTCCTAGCAAATTTCTCCTTCCACTCTATACTATCAACCATAGAAAGTGTGTGCAACTTGTTCTGTTACTCTAGCACTTACTCTAGCAATAATAGATAACAACCCAAAAACCAAAAAAACCCCACCAACCCTGAAGCCAATATACAAGGAAAGGAGAAAAAAAAAAGAATGGAAAAAAAAAAAAGACAGCATGCAAACAGGCAGAAAGATACAGCAACAGCCACATGCTCCCAAATGAGTTTGGAGCCTCAAATGTCCCTTTCAACTTTGCTCACAGCTGGCTGCTCCCATCCTGATGGTCCCCTTTTAAATTAATTCTAGCAGGCTATTAGAGGCTCTTGCACAGACAATATTGTAAAAGTCTAAAGTAGTTTATTTCTATTTTGTTTGGGTTTTTTTTATTTTTAACTCTTTTATCTCCTAATTCCAAATTCCTGAATTCATAACTACTAGGAAGATTAAAGTGTTTATAATTGGACCATATTACACACAGACTAGAAAATAAAATTGTGTCAACTTCAGAATGCCCTGAAGTTCTGCCATTTCCTGTAGAACCATTATTATGCACTTCAATCATTGAGAACTCAGAAAACTGAAATAATCAGAACCTAGAATTAATACTAAAAAGAGTCCAAAACTAACTTTATGCACAGTATAGCTCTCCCCTGTATTTACTGTATGTACACTTGTTACCTTCCTTGTACTTGCAAGACCAAGTTGCAGCCATAGGAGTCCAAGTGGCAGGGGGTGTTTGCTCCTTCAGAACCAATCCACAGTGTGCTCTCTTTTCCACTTCTTCCAGGAAAACCAAAGTCAGACCACCTTACATCCTACAGCAACAAAAAGGTTTATTTATGTAAGCTGTTGAACTGATTGACATCCTATCCTTAGTTCTGAGAGTCTCCTGTCTTCTCCTTCCATTGCTCATCACTCTTTATCCACTGCAGCTGTTTTTCCCTGGTTGGGTTCTGAAGCATGCACAGTCTGTTTCCCTTCCTCCAAAATTCTCATCCCCACCTTTCATATCACTCAAGTTACTCATTTGCTCTACAGAAGGGCTGCCCAAATTCTCATGGGGCTTCTTTTCCTTTTGAAACACTCTTTTTTTTTCTTTCTCCACCCTTAACCATCCACCCAAGCTCAGGATTGCTTTTTGAAAAATTCTTCTATATGGCACTTAAAAAGATAATGAAAGGAAAGAAAAATCCCTATTCCCTTTTCAAGCGATTGATAATCTATGTGGAATTTTTGCTCTCTCCTTGCTCCTATTTCAGCTTTCTCCACGTAGTCTGGGAACACAGGCTTTACCCCATCTGTGACCCAGTGTTATGCCAGGTTAAGTTTCTTATTATTTAATGGACACAATTGCAACTGCAGAGGCAGTGAACTTAAAACAACTTGATGACAGGGTAAGAAAGGGCAGAACAGGTGTGCTCATATTATGAACACAGTGCTGGATCTTTCCAGTCTGTTGATCCTCACACAAGCAATCCCTTGGGGCTGACAGTTGGAAAGAGGCACAGTGAGGCATTTTTCAGACAATCCAAGGGGTTTGCAGAATGGTTCTGTGTAGCTTGGATAAAGCTTTCCCATGTATCTACAGCTCTCCCTGCCACCTGCAGGGCCTGATCATTTGTTTATTGGAAAGCACTTGAGGAATACTGGCCAGAGATACTGGCACCTTTTGGCTGGAGCCCCAGACTGAGCCTTAGGAAACAGAGATTAAGTTTCTGGCTTCCTGATGGTCTTGGGCAAATCGCTTCATCTCCGAGTTTTATTTTTCCCATCTTGAAAAGGAAGATAATGGTATTTGTTCCATTTCAGTAAAGCACTTTGGGGTCATTCACATCACCTAACTTTAGGAACCTAATTTAATCTTGGCTCCTGCTCTAGTCAAAGCACTCTCAATCAAGCCTTGGAAAAGCCTCTCTCTTTCTGCTGTCTATAAAGAGAAAATAGGAGTCTAGGAGTCCTAATTTAAGTATGTAAGCTTGCTGCTTGCAGACAGGTGGATGACTATCCTTTTTTAAGATCTATGGATGAGGAAAACAACACCTAGACATTATAAGGATGACTTCATCACGATTCTGCATCGGGAGACCCTCAAAGTGAGTGATAGCCTTCCCAAAAATTAGGTGTTGCTAAAGATTCTGAATTTCAGAGTTATTGATTTTAAAGATATCATTTGAAAAAAATGCAGAAGTGTAATATAAACATTTGTCAAAGACAGCAAAAGATCAAAAAGAAAAAGTTGCTCCTATAGATTTCAGCAGGCATAAAATTTGAAATTCAATACAACTACTTCAGTGAAAAAGTTAAGTGTAGCACCATTTCTACACTTTAATCTCACACCTAAATAGTTTTTATATTTTGTTACAATTTAAGTGAAAAGAAAGCACACATAATCAATATCAGATTTAAAAGAACTTTTTGAAAATGCTCCTGCTGTAGTAAATAGTTGAAGCAATTATGGGTAAAATAGTTTTTAACCAATGAACTGAAAAGGAACTGGTAGTATTACTGAAATCTTGTCACACTAGGTTCCTTTTCTACAATAAAAAGCCACAGTGAGAAGAAATGCACTAAAAGGTGTTCCAACCATAACAGATGGCACATTACTTGTAATATATATTTATTTCATTTGCTGCTTATAATGAAGTTAATCTGTACCCGTATGTCACTTTAAAAGGTCTCATTTCTATTTAAACTTCATGCATGTATCTTGCTCCTGATTTATATCTCAAATTCTGTAATGAAATATCAACTGAACAAAAAATGTAAGATGCTAGATATTGCTCATAGATTAGAATAATGGAATCATTACCTTAGCCCACACAACTGTAAATGATAAACAGTGCAATCTAAATTTCAAACAACTTCTAAATGGCCCTATTAATCACTATAAATAACAGTGCAGTTGGCCTTCTTTTCCCCTTCAAATAACCTCACGTAAATCTAAATAAAATCTAGAAGGAAAAAAAAGGAATTGTCATCAAATTCACACAAGAATGGAAGAGAATTTCTACAAAGAACTCCTTTGGCTGGTATAAATTTTGTAGCAGTGTTTCAAAAGCCATGTGAGTGTGGAACTGATGGATGCATTTCTCTCCCATGCCTGTGAAAATGGCAGATGACACACACCATATTTGCTTGCATAACACCACCAAGTCTTTCCTTCCCAGATTCTGCTTTTCAAAAAAATCCATGGCATAACCATTACGTGTGTCTGTTCTAAAATTGCAGTACAATCTGTTGTGTGTTAGGTCAGGTGATCAGGTTGTGGCATGGCACCTGCACAGAAATGCAATTCCTGGAGGCCCAACTTTGTTCTTGAATGGGGGCAAGGAAAAGAAAGAGGCAGAAAAATGGTTGTTTCCTTCAAGTGTGAAGGAAGCAGAAGGATATTCAGGACTTCTGAGCTGCTATTGGCTTGTGCTGGAAGACATATCATGGAAATGCTGTCTGTGGAAGCAGAAAAAGAGAAGACCTAGACAGGACCACAGAGAAAGTTATGCAAAGATCTGGGGAAGCCTGAAACATCTCTGGATCTCCCAGTTTAGTTCAGACAACACAAACCAGCCCAAGGTTATATGATGCTGGTTATGTTTCAGCGTGTTCAGGAAGGGAAGGGGGAAAGAAAGGTAAGATGATCTCTGTGCCCAATCCTTACCTTCGGGCCCAATGGAAAGTCGGAAAAGTCTGAAAGCCTTAAAAAGACTGATCACTGAAAGACACCAGTTTTACTGGCACAAAAGAATAAAATACATATGAGGAACATGGGAAATGCTTTCTGAGGAAATAATTAATTTGAGAGGGCTTATCAGTTCATACTCATTGTCACCCCAGTGATACAGTGATTTTACAGGGAATTATGATTCCATTTTCACCTTTCAAAGTATAGAAATGAATAAGGCTTTACTTACTCTTTCTTTATATCTTTTGAAGAAGTACACCTTTTGTATAGCTATCCTTAATTTTGCCCTCTTACAATTTGCAAGGAGAAGTAGCAGGAATGTAGATGAAGCAAGACATGGAAATAGGAGATAGGCACAGAGAACATAAAAGGAAATACCTTGGGTAGCTGTCCTACTGTGTATGGTAATTGCATACTTCCATGGACAGGTTACTTCCTGTATTTTATTGCCTCCACAGAATCTCTCCTCCTCACAAACAGTTAATCTAATTATATTAAGGAAAGGAGCTAAGCTACTTAAGAAAATGAGCCACAAGGCAAAACATGGAGCAAAGCCATGTTACAGCCTTGTTACTACAATGAAATACATGCCATCAATCCTCCCTCCTGAGTGGAGCTGTTAATTTGGGTACCATTTGGGTGTTAGGTGGATCTGGCCTAAATGGGAAGAGAGTAATGCCAGGCTGGTAATTATTTTTTGTCACTTGGGGTGGTGTTTCTAAATTTATAAGGAGACCCAGAACTTTGATGGCTGCCACTTGGCAGATTTCAGTTTGCCTGAGAGCTAATACCTTTTATTTCAGAATTTTAAAGTAAGTGGCCAAAGGAGCAGAGAGGGATAGCAGTAGAGGTTTCAGAAGCTACATTAGATAATTTGCAGTGGTTCAACTAGGAAAGAGATAATGTTTTACCTGGAAAATTTCTGGCTTGTCTTCAAATATCCTGGCAATGTACTTGTAGTCAGCGTAAGCCCAGTATTTGGAGTAATCATAACAACTGAATGGTCCAGAGAGACAAGAAGGCTGCCCACAACTCCAAGCCAAAAACTCCTCAAGTGTAGCTTCCACATAGCTACAACTGGTTTCAAACTGGGGAACTAGAGCAACAAAAGAAAAATCAAATATTACATGAGCATTGACAATAGAACCAGTAAAAATAATACAGGTCCTCTCAGCTGTGGTTAAATGGAACATCAGATACAAATCTGACTAGGTAGCTTGACTCTGGTCAATAAAATGGTTCTCATGACCTAATTCATAAGTAAAGTCTGAGACTATTGCTTTTTCATTAAGGTTTAATTGAATGGCTGTTACCTTGAACTTGCTGTGAGACAAAAGCAGACCAATAGTTAGTGTTGTTCTTCAGCACAGTAACTCAATAACACACCCAAGTTCACTAAACAGCTTTGCTTCATCTCCCTTCCTAAGTGTGAGCTGCAAATGTGCACATCAAGTATTTCTGTAGCCTTTATTTTGTCTCCATAGATTTATGCAGATGGACATGTTTGTCTTACCCTTTCCCTGAAGCAATGACCAAACCAGTGTGGTCATGCATAGAAAGTGAGGTATGGAACCACACAGATGCTGCCAATGATCCATCTAAAATGCTGTGTGCCCTTATTTTTCATTTGGGACTGACAAAAGCATATTGCAGTGTTCCTTGGCAGACACAGAAAGTGTTTACCAGCAGGGTTTTGCTCCCAGCATGCTTTGGTCAGGCTGACAGATACAGCCTTTCAGCTCAAGGTCAGGTCACTTGGAAGGCCTGTAAAGTAACCCACATCACAGTATATTTTAATTGCAGTTAATCAGAGATCTTCATTTCCTGCCACCACTAATTGTGCCATCTTCAAAGAGACTTACCCAGTGTTAAAAAAAATATTACTTTACTATAACTATTACTGGGGAAAAATTACTGCAGCCTGCATGAATGACAATGACAGAGCTGCAATTTAATCTTGTGTAACTTGCATAGAGCTGCACAGAAATGGGATCCTTTCACTGCTGTGCAGCAGCAGCTCTTGGTTCTTTACCACTTTCGTTACTGCAGCAGTTCTCACAGAGTCTCATACAGCTTTTACAAACCTTTATCACTATTATTTTCCATTGTAGTAGCATAGGTAGTAGTTTCCTTCCCACTACTATCAAATCATTACCTAAAAGTGTCAGTGGATAGGCTCCCTACCTAAGGACTGCATACAAGACATATAAATCACTTGCAAGTCACAAAATCACAACCAAAACCCTCTGTATTGGATCCCATATCTGTGTTGCAGTCCCTCTCCTGATACCCAGGTTTTAATGCAATGTTTATCATTTTACTATAAGGTGGTCTGACAGAAAGATTAGACAAAAGAGGCACTACTGAGGGTGCCTCAATATCTGTATTCCTTTCATGAGAAAAAAAGAGGACACTTTTTCACTTCATGACACTCTTAGGACACTGCCTATTTTCCAAGATAACTCAGAAGCAAATGTTTTAAAGGCAAGAAATATGCTCTTTCTACCTCACAGCATATTTCACTCTCAGTTTCATTTAAAAAAAATCCAACTATGAAAGGCAAGACTATCTTGTAGAATACAATCTCCTCAGGGCAGGGTTCTTGGTTTGATTTATACCTTATTCAGTACCAAGGTGTGGGTGCTTATGGAAAAATAAATAGTAATAAAAAACACATTTGGGCAATCTAGACAGTTTGCTTAAATGGGTTTGTAGGTTGTAGGCTGCAACAAGGGTGAAAATGTTAGCAATGAGCAACAGAAAGCAAGAACATTATTAACCAGCTTGCTAATACTTAATGATTTAAAGCTGAGGGTGTTTAGTGATTGACAAATTGCAGATTAAGCCATGCAAGTCTAAAGTAGGCTGCCAGTTCTGTCTGATGACATGGTACCTGAAAGTATAACAGTCCTCTACTTTCCCCTAATACCACAAATGGAAATTGGAGGGAAGGAGAGAAGGAAAACGTGGGTTTTAGAGAAGCAGCTCTCCTCCTTAGTTAAGGTCTGGTACTGACAGTTGCCAACATCTGTTCTTCTCAGAGTGTTTGCAATGTGTACTAAGGAAAATGTAGACAAAAAAGGTGTAATAGCCTTAGAAAACACCTAAAGCTCCATTAAGAATGCAAGTGAAATATCTTCTCCATTTCTTTAAAGAAAATCAAACCCCTATTCACAGCTGCTGGGGAATTAAATAATCCAAGCAAGGAATAGCCACTTCATACTACAACAAAGCACAGGCATATTCACAAACAAAAAAACCTGGCCATGCACATCCAAGTCCAGTAACCACTTCATATCTCAGCTTTATGCAACATTTAGTCAGTGTACAGTATTTGTACTGTATTTTCAGCCTCCTATTCAGCAACTGATTCTGCAGCCACCTTTGCAGTCTCCCTCTATATCAAACCTCAGAGATCTGAATTCTTTTGCCATCCTTAGTGATAAAACCTCTTGGCAAGATGGTCAAGTTGCAGCCCTTTCCTATCCAACTGCACATCTGACAGCATCAGCTCTATCCAGGATCAGTGAAAGAAACATCCTCCAGAGATCCTGTGACTCAGAAACTGATTAGCATGACAGCTTCTTGTTCTCTCCAGCTTCTTCACAGTAAACTCATTGTTGATTCATTTTACTATGCAACCACCAAAAACGGTCAAAAAAGAAATGGCTGCATACAGAAGTGAATTCTGTGTAAGTTTTCTTCTTCTTTGTGCTGGTGTGCTCCAGATAGCCATCAGACACAACGGCTGTAATGCCACATTTTCTCTGTCAGAAACAAAACTTCTGAAGCTTTGGCCTATCCCTTATCCCACATCAGAAAAATAAATCTTTTAGTGTGGCTAAAACCAGATGGGTAGGGATTACCTGATTAATAGCATCTTCACTGTTCTTGTAATGAACTTTGGTACTCTCTTTGAAGGTATCTTTTGTCAATGCTAAGTCCTCTGATTGTAGTTCTTTCCCTTTCTTATGAACACAAACTGTTTAACTTGTGTAATCAGACAGAATACTATAAAAAAACACACTTTAGTACAAATAATATATACAGATAATACTGCTAGCTCTCACATTTTTCCATGTTTCAAATGTGCCATCCACATTGATATGCTTCAGAAGATACAAACTAGTAAGAAAAGCAAATATAAAATCCTTGCTACTCCCACCAAGTTCCCCATTTGCAATTCTCACTTTTTTACATTAAGGAATCTTCAGCTTGGGAAACCCATCCAGATGCAGATGTGGCACTAAAGAAAGATGAGGAGTTGCTGTAGTAAGAGATGTCCATGAATTTTGAGTTTTCCAGATGAACCTCACCTAAATAACCTTAGAAAATCTGATGTTGCCATTTCAGAGTGTCACCAGAATGTGCCTTTAAGCAGGAGAGTGGATTTTTTCTTCTGCATTTCCAATTCCATAGTAGGAGTGTCCCACCTAATCTTAAGGCAATAAACCTCTTGTATATGGAAGGAATATTGAGAGAGAGAGATCAATGCAATTTTAGTTGTGTTCTAAAATACAAATTCTGTTCTCTCTCAGAGCAGATGACTGGCTCCATTTCACCTAGGAAAGTTAGCAGGAACAATAAGAAAGAGAGGCCCTCATTAAAAGTAGTTTTAAGCATGCAATAGTGAGATCAACCACCTTCCAAATGACAGTGGCACATGGAATGTATTACATTATTTCAGACTCTGAGATGGCTTGGATAATGGCTTCACTAATATATTCTTATATTGAAAATTTTTTATGGCATCACAGGTCTCATTCAGTTACAGTATAACCCCTGAAGGCTGTACCAATCTCCTCAAAGACAATTCTAACCAACATTACCACATAATGGAGGCTCCTGGAGACAAACTGATTGCTGCACAGGGATAAATGCCTTTAGGAAAAAGCAAAATGCAGTTAGATGCTTCAAGATATAAATTCCAATTTAAATCCACTCTGTATCTCTAGTGACTACAAGTTATTGTTAAGTGATGACTCTTATCTACTCAGTTGGTAGCATCAATCTGTCACTTAGCTACATAACACTCCATCAGACCCATCAGAAACTCTGCCAGTTGGAACATCCATCTGGCTCTCAAAAAGTGCCTACTAATTAATGGAGAGTAGGATCAAAACTACTCTTTTACCTGGTAGGCCTTGTGTGTTACAACTCAGATATATTAGCAAGGTATAAGGTAACAAGGTATATAGATAACAAGGAATGTGTCATATATATATAAATTAAAAAAAAATGCTACACCTTCTCTATTGGCAATGGGATGCATTTCACACTTAGTGCAAGAATTAGGTGGTACCTCACTGAACTACAGAGATATTGCTATGAAGATGTGTACCAAGGTTTTAATTCTATACCTCAGCTTTCCCATCTGTAGAAAGTGAGTAAATAATATCTGTTCCCCCCAGGAATGGCACAGAAATCATTAATCCATGCTGGTAAAATGCTTTGAAATCCTAACACGCCAAGCATTTTCCCTCTAACACTTCTGTTTCATCACTTCTCTTGCAAAAATTGAACATGAAATAACATGGTCATGATGCTGTGAAGAAAGCAAATTTCACAGTGTTAAGTAAGATAGTATGATGTAATCCCACCACTTTCACTGGAACTGGCAGACCCTCATCTGGAGTCTTTGTGCAGACTCTGCATTCCAAGAAAGAGGAAGTCCAACTGAAAAGGTTAGAAGACTACAGAAAGAATAGTTGGGTAGGGTCTAAGAGCTTATGACATATTAAATATTTTTAAAGTGGATTTTTCTGGCCTAAGGGTTAAAAAAGATCCTAAAGGTAGTAAAGATACTTTATAGGCAGAAGGGAGAAAGTGCATGGCAAAATGTATTTTGGTATGTCATTGGGAGGGCAAAGGCTGTAAAGGGCAGGGATAAAGCAGTGCAGAACCTTTCAAGTACACAGCAGATAGAACATGTTTCTTCTGTCTTCCCCCCAGGGTATGAAACTCAGTCTGTCCAAGGACACACTACTGTGTGCCTACAGACAGAGATGAAGTTGTAGTATTTAAAATCCAGTTGGAAAATTGTCTTTCTCCCATGGCATGTTCCAAGATGTATGAGTGAACCTGGAGGGTTAGCAGTGAAATTACTGCACTGGTGTCAAATGATTTTCTTAATGCTTTATACTTCCATCATGTCTTCCATCACAGGACCTTAAAGTACTGAAAATCACCTAAGTCTTAAAAACCTATGGAGGAAGGTGAGAATTACCACCATATAGATAAATACCCCAAGTCTGGCTAATTATTTAGCTAATTTCTTAACACAGTCAGGCATATGGATATGGAAACTCAGCTCATGTGAACAGTCTAATCATGTGTAAGACTGGGACCAAACACACACACTACAAAGAAAGGAAGGAACACTGAGAGACTTGGTTCTTAAATGCTGGTGTTACCCACCACACCTCCTACTGAGAATAAACACATGAGAAAGAGAAGGGAGAGTTCTGCTGCTGGCCAGATCCCATTCCTAAAAACAAAGCCTGCAATGAAAAGCAATACATTAGAGGAAGAACAGTTATAATGAAAAGGCAGATAATTGCAGGACCTGGAAAAGAGACTTGTGACATTAATGCCTGTCCACCTCATTCTCACCTAAATCCACTGTCTTCAGGCCCAGCCTAAACTGGATTGTCTTTCCCTCCAACACAGCAGAAAGGTATTCCACATTCCAGTGCAGGGCTGGCCAGTTGCCAGCCATCTTACAGAAGACTGCAGGTTGCTGTAGAGACATCACAATTTCCTTGGTTTTCTCAGGAGTAAATGGTTTGACATCTTCATCTACATAAAGGAAAAAAAAAACAGATGGGGATGATTTATCATACATGAAGTTTTACCTTTCATCTTCAATGGGACAGAAAAAAATAAGAACTAAGACCTCCTTTGTTTATGACTGATTGTTTTATTACATTTGTAGATTTTTTTAAAAATCAAAGTTGTACTGGACACAACTGCAAAGACTGGAAGAACTAAAATTAATGTTTAAAGCTTTGTATTAGCACATAAAATATAAAGCAAAAAATAAAAATAGGCACATGCTTAGAATTTTCACTTGTATATTAGGCAATATAGCACTGTAGCCAAACTGCTTAGAAATAGGCTAACAATAAAACAAACCTGCAAATAATGTTCAGAGTTTAGAGAACATAAATTTAATGAGTAGCAGTTTTTCTGCATGGGATTCTTTCCAAAATTGTAGTATATTGTCAGAGGTAGCAAAAACGGGCTCTCCATGTGTTCTCTTTAAACTGAGGAACAGTAGCACAACCAATCAGCAGGTATTTTTGAAGTGTTTTAAAATTTCATCAACAGAATTTTAGAAAAAAGGAAATGATGCCAATCCGAGAACTAAACTAACCCAAGATTTCCATTTATTCCTTTGCTGTTTAGACATTTATATGTCCCACTGAAACTGTCAAGCTGAAATGCTGGCAATCTTGAATTAACTCAGCACTTTCAGAACAACTTTTCTTTAGGGAGATATTCAGAGGGAAAATCTGGAGTTTTTTAAAAGGAATGACATCTCTGTAGAGCAGAAGAGGTGGACTATAGCTTCAGATCATAAAAAATTCCATTCATTATTTTAACCTCTATTGAATTTAACTCATCCAGAATTTTTATCTGTATAATGGCTAAGATTTAACATGCTGAATTGATACACATGGCTCCTTGTGACTTCCAGCAGTTTATTTTAAACAAACAAACCAATTCAATTCAATCATTGTATTTAGGGGTCAAATGACGGTCTGGCATACACGGTGAGTTAAATACAGGCCAAGAAAATTTCCTTCCCCTCTGGGTGCTAATTTTGCCTGTCATTCCTCCCCATGTATGGGAGATAGCAGAGAACCATCCAGTGGCACATGGGGCAATCCTGTGGAGCCAGCTGGGGGAAACACAAGATGACCCACTGGGAACAATGTCACTGAGAAAAGTTTTTCAGTATTAATTTAAATGCAACAAAAATCCAAAATAAATCTATGAATGCTGAAGCGGGAATGACAGGAGTAAGAGGTGTCCTGTGCATGCTGTGTGCTGTATCTTCTTGGTAACTTTTCTGGGTCCCTCCTCTTTTGACAGGGTTTATACTCCCACATAGCTGTGCTTTTTGGTTTTCTAAATTAGGCTGCTATCTTGACACAAACTCAGTGGGAGGTATTGAGGCTGGGCTTTCCTAGAGTCAATGGGTCTCTTACTCCACAACCTTCCAGGGAAACCAAATCCCTCACTTTTCCCTCATGAAAACTCCATTGTGAAGCTTTAAAACTAAAGACCTCTGGTATTTCATCTTCATGGAACATAAAAATTTTAAATGGCTTCTCTTTCCTAAGGCAGACGACAGGAGGGAGCTTGGATTTTGGTTTGTTTTCCACATTTGCTCTCCTAGGCAGAGCAACACTTGACAGGATGGTGTTGCTGTGACACAGGGATGTCTCTGACACTTGGCCTTCAGTCTCACACCCAGCAGCTGACACAACCAGGACATAAGGAGCCTCACAGGGACCGTATGGCTCACCATATGCTCTTCCCCACCCCTGAGGAGGCTCTGGGCTTCCCAAGGAGAGGTTGGCACACCTGGGGGAGCAGCTCCAGAGCAGGCAGAAAGGCCATCTGCAGACACAGGGCACGTGCTGCAGCCACCAGGAGCTGCCTGGAGGCATGGCAAGAGGGGAAAGCTCAGCATGTTTATTCACAGCCATTCTGGTCAAGAGCTAACACGAGACTTGGTCCAGATCTGAACACTCCCAGGGGGTTTATAAAACTTCTGTCTTTCACCAGTGCAATTATAATATTGCACAGAGGTGCTTTCACCATGTGGGAGCTGGCAGGCCTTACCTACCTTTCAGATTTTCCAGCTCATAAAAATGAAATCACTTCTGCTTAGGCCATGTTCATCACTGCATGGCTGTCTTTTTAAATACTCAGGGCTTTTTTTGCTTTAAGGGCACTGCATTTAAGTATTTTAGAGGATGTAAATGCAAATAAATGCAAGAAACCAGTGACACCTTTTTGGAGGATTTTGTAAAGCTGACTTTTATTGCAAAAGTTTCAGGTTTATCCTGTAACTTCAATGAACAGTTGGGATGTACTACAAAAGCAGAAATTTTACTGGAAGAGACAGGAAGACTCTTTGAAGCCTACTGTTGATTCTGTGTGGCTTTCTAATGTGATTTCCACATGCACATCATGCTTTTGCAAGGTGTGGTTTTAACCACAGGGCATACACACACAGAGGGAAGCTCATAGCTGAACCTACTGGGAGAGTAGGCTACTGGCAAACAAAAAATCACAATTAGGCTAAATAGCCTCTCCTCTACTGAATGATTGTCATGTCACCATGTTCAGTTTTAAACATATTTCCCTAAAAATCAAGAAAAAACGAAAGAGGACAGTCTGTCTTGCTAAGATGCTAATAATTCCTATCTTCAAACAGTATTAAAATCTTTGTTAAATAAGTATATATCTTCTCCTGATATAGATAATCACATACAATACATATAATGTACAGTGACATCTGAAACATTTTAGAAAATTTAACTACTTAAATAAATATACATTAGGGATTTTTGCAAAGACAAATGCAGATTCTTGCTAGATCTGTGTGAAGAATCTGTGTCTTGATTTGCCTTTGTATATTTCTTGGTGAGAACAGAGTCAGCTAAATGTAATTCTTTCCCTATAACACTTGTCATGCATATCTAAGTGCCTGCTAGAGAAAAGACACTTGATAAAAGGTAAATATCATATAATACAGCAAATAGATATTATGATAATTTGGAGAACTCTGCTCAAGACCAACAGAGATTTCTGATGGAACCATATGCTGTAGGAGTGGGGAAAAGTAATTAAAAGAGATATCTGAAGATAGAAGATCTGAAGAGAGATTAGCAGGGCTATAGTTTAAAATAATAATTTCCTCAGTTATTGTTATCATAGTTTCACAAAAACCTTATAAACTGGGCTGTTGCTTCTTGGTATTTTTTAGCCTGAGATTGATGGTAATTGAGTCCAAGGCAAAACCTGAGGTTGTGTAGCATATATAAGCACATACAGTTTGGATACAGATGTGCACAAGAAAAAGGTGAACAAATAAAAAGAAGAAAAATATCCATTGCACATCTTAGGCATTAAATATCAAATTCCTAGGGGAGATTGGGTAGCAGGAAAGAACGGAAATGCATATTCCCTTGAAAAAGAAAAGCTCTGTGGGAGTCTTCATTTTCTCAGTTGTACTCTGATCCACAAGAGAAAAGGAATACTTCAGCTTAGCTCTTTCTATCAGGCTCAACAAATGGTGTGACTTCACAGCACAAAAGGAAGCAGGAATAATTTGTCTCATGTTTTGACTTTACTCAAGGCATGTACAGAATCCAACCAGGAACTGAAAAAATGAACCAAGTTTAAGCTCAAGTTTTGTAACTGTGGCAGCTTATATAATTGGCAAAAAACATAGGTGTTCTTTAGAAAGGCGACACCTGGCAAAATAGAGATCTCCCAATTAAAAAAAAAAGAAAGCTCTCCAGTTGTCTTTACACAAAGTACTGTCAAACATTAAGCCTCATCCAGACTTAGCACTGAGGGCAGGTAAAAGAAAAGTAATGAATTGGCCAAGTACTCTCCAGTAGACTTTGTGCTTCTGAAACAGAAAATAATTTAATGTTTCTGATTAACAATTTTTCTGAATAACTGAGTAGGGTTTGGGAATTAAGAGTTTAGCACAGCAGGCAGTCTAACTAAAAGTGGACTTGATCAAAGTTGTTCAGAAGTTAAATGTACAGTCATTAAAAAGCTAAATGTACTGTCATTCATTTAAAATAATTTAGCAAATTATAAGAGTTCATTAGTGCGTGGCAGTTGGCTTCTGCCAAAACACCCTGCTGCTTAAATATGAGATTTAATTGAGAGGTATTAAAATTATTTTCTAAAATAAGGAGTACAAGGAAATCCTGGTAATGTATTTGGTACATGCATCATCAAATTGTTTTTCTAGCAAATCTGTAATGCTCCCTTTTCCTTACTTCTTTTATTTTAAAAAAAATTAAGAAATAAAATTTAAAAATTACATTTTGAGTACATTAATACAGAGCAGCCAGGGGAGTAAAAAAAAATCACCTAACCTCCAGAATCTTAACTATTCAACAACCAGGAGTGGGAAAAGAGAATGTATGGAGGAAGATGAGCAAACTCCCCAAACCAAATATAAGTGACTTGCTTTGGAGGTCAGACTTAATAGTTTCACAGTACATTAATTCTGTAAATTAAAAAACCAACTTTAAATAATCTGCATGTGATTACAACACTAGGCACTGTAATCAGCCTCCTCTGGGCAAACAGAATGCCTCCAAATATACATGTGTAGTTTTCAGGATTGGCTGCACCAACATCTAGGTATTACCTGCCAGCCAGCTATTGCTGTTGCTATTAGTTTTGGCTGTGGGAATGTTAATGCTGTGAATGCACACAGCCAGCAGGCAGCTACCCCAGATGTGCAGATGCTTTGGTTACTGAAGGAGAGGTGGCAGCTACCCCAGATGTGCAGATGTTTTGGTTACTGAAGGAGAGGTGGCAGCTACCCCAGATGTGCAGATGTTTTGTTACTGAAGGAGAGGTGGCAGTTGCATGGAGACTCTGGACAGACCAGTCTGCACTTGTCAGACTGGCAGCCACAGCTCAGTCTGGCAGCCTGCAGCCAACACAGCCTTCCTTCCTCTCCAAGACTGCTACTGCAGAAGGAAGGCAGGCAAAGGAAGAAGAGAAAGAGGCTGAATGAGGAATTTGGACTCAATTTCCAGTGCTCCTGCGGCAGGGCTGAGCATCTTACAGTTTTTCTTACAGGAAGTTGAAGTGACTTCAGACGTGAAGTAAGATAGGAGTGGGAGCCATGCCCAAACCTCATCTTGCCCTTCCGATAAAGCAACGGGAATTGCGGCCAGACTCCTTAAGGGGGAATAGGGGCTGAGCCCAGAACACAGCTCTGGGAGGGACCTCCCCCCGCCGCTCTAAATGACAGTGCATCATCTCAAGCACACGTTTAGGAAATTCTTCCCCTAAATGCCCCAAGCTCTTCCTCGAAAGCTCTTCCCCCCCCATCAGGCCAGCTCCTGCCTGATGTCTCTCCTCCATCCTGCCGTGCAGGTTCATAATGCAGTCCTGCCAGTTTCAGCTCATGAACTGAATTTTATTCAGGGCCACCATGCGCAAGTAACTGCAAATGACATCAGTGGAGTATTTTACACCCCAAAGTTATGTTAAGGAAATTCATTTTCAAAGACTGATGGTTTCCTCTCTTCCTGAAAACCTGAGAATTATGCAAATGAACTGAGTCACAGGATATTAGGCTTTAATTGGGAAGTACAGGGTGAAAACTTCCACCATTTCCTTGTGCTAGGACTGCCTCAGTGCAGCTCTCATTGTCTCTGGTGCCAGCAAGAAGAGATAGTCATGGTGCTCTGGTACTGGTCTGTCCTTTGTGTCTCTGGTGCACGTGTTTCTCATTTCTTATCAAACTGTGCCATTGTTCTCCTGTTGTCTTACATGGAAGCAGCAAGGGGTAACTTAATTACCTCTCTGCTATAATTAACAATGTAGACATTAGGGAGTTTGTTTCTGTTGGTCTAGTCAGGTTTAGCTGTCATACAATAGGTATGCTGTGAGCTCTGCAAATGAGTTGTCTGAAGACCTGATTGTCTGTGTTGGTGTTTGGGATCAAGTCCATATTGAGGACATAAAGCTCACAAAATGTTGTTTGTGTCTTTGAAAATGTGACCCTATCATGCAATTTCATATAGAAAGAAGAGACTGAATTGATTATTTCTTTGTCTGTGCTTTTCTCAACAGGGACATATATGAATAAAGTTTAAACTATGTTTTGTGATCACAGACACAATGAAATTCTTGGGAGAAGATATAGTAACATGAGATGTTGGGTTCTGTAAGAGTATTTTAAAAAAGAGCAATGGTAAGGTAGTTTGGATATCTTGGTATAAAAGTGCAACTTTAACCTTTCGCAGTTTTATTATTTCACTAATGTTCAGGGGGTTATATTAAAATTCTATGTAAAATTCATACTTTTGAAGACCAGACATAAAAGACATCATTCCTTCTAATACTAGTATTACATCAGACAATGTTGAGTGATATTAATGTTTAAAAAGACTATGAAAATACTGAAACTCTTCTACTTTAAGGAGTTTTCCCTATTTACTGATAGGTTGAAAAGTACTGAGTTTTGGTAGATTTTGCATATTGCAAGAAACTTCCAAAATTCCAAAGCAGCAGCATTGTCATAGTTTGTTGTATAATTAAAGGTCACCTTCAGTCTCCAGAAATGCAGATGCAGCTGATTACAACAGGAGTTCATGGAGATCTGAGTAGAAACTTGGGCCTGCAATCCTTGATCTTCTCTGATATTTAGTCTTGGTGTTTACAGATACAGAAACTTCGCAGGCAGTTGTTATTTGAAAAAGAAAAGATAAAGGAAATCTCTGGAGGGAAAATGCTAAAGATACATTGACATCACTAGAAGCAGTTCATTGTATTACAAAGTTGTGAAATATGAGCTTCTATGTAAAAAGGCTGTGCTTTTTCAGCTAAAGAAGAGTTTATGTTTAATAGTTATATTAAAAACCAGAACTAACCATGAACGTGTTAAGATTGAAAACTAAATTAGAAAACCTTGGTAGTTCACATTTTTGTGGGCTGTTTTGGTCAAGTGTATTCTTGGCATTATGTCAAAGCAAAGCAATATTTTTACATTAATCGATATGATCTGGGTCATAATAAAATAATAAAATGAGACAACACAGGGGCAGTAGTCTGCTGAAGCTGGAGTTCCAACACAAACTCCCTAAAATGTCTAAGACATGGAGCCTGAAGGCTAAAGTGAGGTAGGGAAGTAGCCAACTAAATTACCTTGATGAAAGACATCATGTAGCTTCCACCTCCCCCTCAAAGATACAATCATCACTTACATGTTCATCATTAAGAAGGTGATGAATGGCAGAACAAGCAGAAATGGAGCACAGAATGCTTTAAATGTGCTCAAAGCCCAGGTCAGATGTGACTTTTGCATATTCCTTTTGAGAGCTGCAGTAAAGAACCTGCAGTATGGTGTACAGGTAATCTAGTGACATGTCTTTCATTAGCCAGCCACAAAGGTAGACTCCACAAGAAAAGGTGGAAGATCCCACCTCTCCCTAGAGAATCTTACAATGGGCTCTGTCTCACCACAAACCTGGAATCATCTACACTACAATGGTCACTCTGCAGTGGGAATATACACAGTCTGCAATCAAAAGGTATAAATCAATTCCCCACTGGAAAACACTGAAGTTTGACTTTAAAACTGCTCTGCTTTCATAAGCTAAAGATGGGTCTGGTCTGTATTTTTGCTTCCTGTTGATTCTAAAAAAAAGGAAGCACTGTAAAACCTGAAGAACAAGGAAATCATTGTATGACATTAGAGCTGGAGTTTACATACTTCCCAATAAAAAAGAAAGGCAAGAAAATGTGTTAATGAATACACAGATTGGAAGGTGCCCAAACCAGAGCAGATTTCAACCAACCTGTTCCTGAGCAACTAGAATAGAAACGATGTCAAAACTTGAGGAAGGAAGAACGGGATTTGCTCACACCTCACAGGCTCACCTTCAGAGGTGTTTTTCAAGATGAGGTATAAAGAACTCACCATTACAGATCCCTGCCACACCAGTGTTGTTTATGGCAGCTCTGAAACTGCACTGTCACAATTCCAGCTGAAGTCTGGAAATTGATGGAAATCCCTGGTAAAGACAACTTTTTTTAGATCCTGGAAGGAATTTTCAGACTCTGCAAAATACTACTTTTCAATCTTTGAATTAATTTTGGGTTCTGCCCATTTTGTGCCAAAATGCTTCTAACCTTTATGGGCTATGCAATGACTTGCTGCTTGTCACATTGCAAGGTATGAGTTGACACAAGAAAGGACAAGATTTATACATGACATTAGGAGCTGCTGGGAGAGAGGTGTAAGAACCAAGGGGACCCAGGCATTCATTGACTCTCTGAAGTATGTAACACGGAGAGCAAAACCATGGTGACAGGAAAGAGCAAATGGCCCTTCCTAATGTGCTAGGAACTGGGGGTTGCCCCACAGGGGGATGCTCTCCTGGACTGCTGAGCACAACATTACATGACAGATGTGTTTTAGCTGAACTAGACTCTGCAGATGCCCCAAGGTGGTAACAAACCATCAAAGCCTCAGTTTATATTAAAAAGCCAATCTTAAATCGGCACACTGCAGGTGCCAACCTGCAAGCAGATCCACCAGGCCTGCCTCAGGGATGGCAAGAGAATTTGGAAGCAAGAACAGCCTCAGCCATGTAATTTTTGTCTAGCCACTAGTCTAGCAGAGCTCCAGGTGACCAACTCCTCCTAAGATGAATTCCTGAATGTTTTAGGTCAGACACAGGCAGACAGGCAGGAATATGGTCACACAACCACCTCAGAGCTTGCAGGTTGGAAATGAAGGCACCTACCAATGGATACACTATTGTGCTCAGGCAATTAGTACCTGCATGGGCATCTGTATCACAGTTTGGATCTAGGTGTCATTCTGTCCATGCAAGACCTGCTATAGACATGAAAGTTATGGGCCAGGAGAGAAAATAACCTTTCTGCTTGCCTGAATATATGTGCATTTCATCTGATAATATTCAAATCTCTTTAGCTACATTATAATGAGGTTAAAGCAAGAAAAATTTCCCCACCTCAAATATTACAAATGTCAGTAATGAGAACAGTAAAAATGTCACCACACGGAGAAAAGAGTGAAATTAGCATATTTAGGGGAGTATTATACCCATGAGTGAAATAATGCAATCAGCTAGCTGCAAGATAAAGCTAATTTGGTTTCCAACAGTTTATCAACAATACACTGCTCCTTTACATTAACAAATTTAACCAATACCATATCCTGCAAACAAGAATAATTCACACAGAATATTACACTGTGTTAATTAAATAGCTGGAATAGAAAAGGTCAGGCCATGACTGAAAGATGCGCATATGGGTTGTGAAGCTATGAAAAGATGGAGCGATTTCAAATCAAGCAATTAAAATGAATTATTTAAATCACCATTAAGTCAATAATAAATATACTTAAATATTTTTGAGCCTATTTTGACAGCCCCTTTAGTTTGTTGCTGTTTCTCAGAAATTTCTCTTTCCTGTTGACCCATGAGTCAAAATATCTTGCAACCCATCGTAAGATGAAGTGTCTTGGATAAGTTATCGAAGAGTTATCTTGCTTATATTCAAGTTTTCATTTGACCACGCAGATAATATGAGGCATGAGACAAGTTTTGCAGTTAAAAAGGACACTACAAAACCCCACTTGCCTTATTTGTTGATGGGTTTCCTGCCACTAGAACCATGAAACCTCCACAATTACTACAGTTAATTGAAAAATATTCAAAGAGAGAAGTGCTTTTTACACATTGTTTACTTCTGCAAATAGCAGCACTTTGTCTTTGGATGAATGCCAGCAAATCACTTAAATTACAGTTGTAACGTACCCTTTTTTAATTGAAAGAACATTTTGGCATGGGCTAAACTATGCTGAGGTGGTAATGTATGAAAAAGACTTAGTAAAATGGGGAATTAATCTTATTTGGAGCTCCAAAGCACTACCAGAATATATATCAGTCATGAGGAAGTCTGAATCTCACCCTATGTTTTTACTGTACTTTTGTCACTACAGCTGTACACAGCAGCCTCAAATTTGGGTTTGCTGTATGTCCCCCATTATTTAATTGTGTGTGAATTTTATTTTTCATGGGGCATTTCCTGAAGTTTTGTAGACAAAATATAATTTTCTTTTGAACACAGTTCTGCCGATTTCAGTCAGCATATACTTCCTTGTTGCACTTTCAGTCTAGGAAAACTGAGCTGCATGGACTAAAAACATGCGATGTCTGTAATGTTCTGAGAAGAATTTCATGGGAATGAAATGAAAACTCTGAGGTTTTGGCTGCAAAATTGTGGGATGATGGCCATGTGTAAAATTCAGCTGTGCACTGCCCAACACATCAACAGTTATGACACTGACACTGGACATAAAACCAGTCTGTGGGGATCCCACCGTTCAGCTCTCCTCATTTAATTACATGGGCATTTATCAAGCCAACTTCCAGACTTGGTGACAGAATGTCTAATCAAGCCACACTGAAATACCCAATATTTTAGGGAACATGAAGCACTGTGTAGCATATGAGCCATTAATTTTATGACAAGTACAGATGGCTGATCTACAGATAAATTCTCACATAAACTAATCTAATGAATATATACTTCAATCTATTTAAATGATAATACTAATGAGCAGAGTGTTCCCCACATGATGGTATATTGACCCGAATTATTTTAAAATGGACTTCTGCGCATGTTGTATCCGAACCCTGCTATTTTTTCCCTCTCAATTCGGACCATGGTTGAATTGTATCCACCAAAGCAAGACGATTTCCTTCTCCCTTTAAGAGGATCGATATCCAAGGGATGCCCTGCTGCAGCACCTCCCTGCGGTGAGGGGCCCGCGGCCGACAGGGACGTGTCGGAGGAGGAGCTGATGCAGGGGCTCGGCGGGTCCAGTCATGGGCCCGGTTACGGCCCCGCTTCAGCCGCCGCTTCACCCTCCCCATATCCGCCCTCGGCCCAGGCCTGCAGCCACGCCGCGCTGGGGCCCGGGCGGGCCGGGCCGAGGGGCACCTACCCGGCGCGGGGGGACGGCAGCTCTGTGCCCCGGCCATGCTCCGGCGGCTCTGCCTGCGGGGCGGCTCGGGCGGGCCTCGCTCGGCACCGCCTTCAGCGGCGGAAGGGGCAGCGCGGCCCGGGAACCGCGTCGGGGCGGAGCCGGTGGCGGCGTGACGGCCGGAGCTCCCCGGCCCTGCCGGTGACACCCGGGCGGCCGCGCCCGCGGGCCGCCGCGCTCCTGCCCCGGGCTCCTCTCTCCCGCTCCCCGCGGGGCGGCGGCCCGGTGCCTTCCCCGTCCCGCACGCCTCCGCTGCCCGCCGGCGCGACTCCCTCCCCGCGGGCGGCGGGCCCGGCTCTCCTCCGCGGCGCCGGTTCCCTCCTCCCCTCGCCGGCGGAGGAAGGAGGCGGCCGCCGGCCCTCTCCGACCGCGCATGCGGCAGCGCCGGGCCGGGGCAGCGCTGCCGCGCTCGGGGGCTGAAGTGTGGGTGTCCCTTCCCCCGGCCCCGTCCCCTCCTCCCCTGCGGGCCCCCGGCAGCGCCCCCGCAGATGGGCTTGGGCTGGAGCAGCGCGGAGGAGCGGCGGCCCCTCCTGCCGCCGCCGCCGCAGCAGCCGCGGCCGCAGCCGCAGCCGCGGGGGCCGGCGGGGGTCCCGGCGGGGCGGCTGCCGCCGCTGTCGGGCCGCGTGTACGGGCGGCGGTGGCTGGTGCTGCTGCTGTTCTCGCTGCTGGGCTTCGCGCAGGGCCTGGTGTGGAACACCTGGGGCCCTATCCAGAACTCGGCCCGCCTGGCCTTCGGCTTCAGCGGCTGGGACATCGCCCTGCTCGTCTTCTGGGGGCCCATCGGCTTCGCGCCCTGCTTCTTCTTCATGTGGCTCATGGACAAGAAGGGTGAGCGGGGCCGGGGGCGGCGGGGCCGGGGGTTCGGGACTCCCCGACCCGCTCCTGTGGCTTTCCCCGGGCCAGGCGGGGACGCCGTGGCCGTGTCCCCCAGCGCCGCGGTCCCGTGGCCGGTGAAGGGGACGCTGCCAGACCGGGGACACTCGGGCACAGTGGCCTCGGCCTTAAAAAGGGTTGACTAATACCTAAAAGGCATTATGACTGCTGTTTTCAGTACTCTGCCCAAACGAAGACTCATCAAAGTCCATTCACAAGGAAGATACTTAAGCTAAGCGGAATTAGGGCATTTGACGTCGCATGGGAGGTGTGGGTCTGGAGGAGCGTGCTCCAGTCCAGCATTGCCATCCAGCTGTTTGACCTGGTGGTGATTTCTGGTTACCAGCTGTCAAACAAACACGCGTTGATGTTTCGATCAAGTAATGCCATTGCTCAGGGTGGCCATTGCATCTTGAAATAAATTCTTCATTTTTAATTAAAAGCAGGCTGGACATGAAGTCGGTGGTTTTCTTTTCATTGATCTGAGGAGATACAAAGACAGGGAACACAGAGAAGTTGCGCTTTGGTGTTTCAAAGAGGAGTACAAGGGAGAGTTTCCTAATTTGTGTTCAGGCCGTTGCATCTCAGTAGCAAACTTACAAAAATGGTGTTTGTCTCTGGAGAACTTCTCCAGGGTCTGCGTGGTTCCTCTGTGGTCACCCAGGGGACCATTCCAGTGAGGTCAAGCATCTGTGTTTGCAGATTTCAGCTTTTGGGCCTAAATCCACTGAAGGGATTTCTTTTAATTCCTGTTTAAACAGACCTCTAAACAGGAGATAGTCACCAGTGGACCCTTGTGGCTCCTGATCCTAAGTGCTACTTACTCCATTTATTTAGGAATTGATAGTTCATTTGTGGGAAAGGAAGGGGAAGAGGAAGGGAAAGTGAAAGCAGGCAGGGAGAAAAGTTGTATTTGAGAATTTGTACTGCTTCAAAACTGTAATTACGTTTCCTAAAACTGAAGAGGCATTGGGGGAATAAAATTTACTGGGCTGAAAGTACATTCTGGAAATGAGTCCATGGTGGCTGTACATCCAGTTTTCTCTCAAGCAGTTTAGACTTGAGTTGGCAATATCTGTCTCAACTGATACATAACAGTGTTGTTAATGATCTTAAAATTAAAACAAGTTATTTTGGTTTGTGCAGTGAAGACTGCTCATGGCATGAAGGAAATAAAGGTAAATGTGAACCTATGCTTAGAGAGCTGAGTCTGTATTTTTATTTCTACGTTTTCTATGAAGTGATCCTGAGCAATGCAAAATAATACTGGAAAAGTTTTGAAGCAATTCATGGGAAAAGAAACTTTAATATTTTGTTCTTTTATATTATGATTAGTAGTGTAGTTGTGGGATTTCTTGGTTTCACTTATAGGTTGTTTTGATGAGAATATGTATACAGGTGTTCTTCTCATTTCCTTAACTGATTGCTTGGAGGGTTCTTTTGTGTGTTTGTTGGGTTTTTTTTTAATTCTCATGTTCATTGGAGGTGCAGATATGAGCAACTCCTTTACTCTTGGTTTGTTGCTGTCCTTATTGAGAGAATGTTGGTAGGTAACCTGAACAGAGTGTCTCAGCTCATTTGGCTGTGCGCATAAGGAGTACATATGGGCACTGGAGCAAGTTCTTTCCAGATCAGCGGATTTTGTGAGGGCCCTGAATGTTTTCTGATATTTGTTTCTTTCTGTTTGCTGAGTCTGGGTGATTCCCACAGAGAATGTGGTGCTGTTGACTTTGGAAGGGATGGTGGAGTCCTGTCACTTGCTTCATGATGGAGCAGAGAGGAGAGCTACTGAGCCCCCAGTCAGCCATGGGGCACACTTCACTGGAGGCGTGTTGTGGGGGGGAGTAACCTGCTGTTTGAAGTACATGTGTTCCAGCAGGATCTTGACTATTGCTTTGAAGCTGTAAAGTTGGTTGAATCTGATCTTGCAAGGGTAGTATTTCACTTGCTTGCTGTTACACCAGATTTACTCCGGAGAAGCTACACCATTTACTCTTTGACTTGAATCATTTGTCACTGGAGTTGGCTAGTAAAGGAGCTGTCAGGAAAAAATGTATTTGTGAAGTGTCAACATGTAAAACCTGGCAAGTATCAGAAGTATGACACTGTAGATGAGGCATGTCAGAATCTGAGAGGAGATTGTGCTGTTAGATAGTCCTATACTTCACAGTCAGAGGTAAATCGACCTGATAAGTAGCTGCCTGCTGTCACTTAATCTGATTTTGTGTTATGATGCCTCAGAAGAAGTTCAGAAGTATTGGTCTTTTTGGTTTTTAGTTGTTCATTCGCAGCACATAGTTCATAGCATATATCTGTATCCATACCAGACTTCTGTTGTGCATTTTGTGCACCTGCTCCTTGTTTCAGTACTGGTTTGGTCACTGGTAAAGGTTTGGTCACTTTTCTTCTTTTTTTGCTTCTTAAGTAATTGGAAGTTGAAAGAACAAATATTCATGAATAGCATACTAATAGTTACAAGAAGCATTTCTTGGATTCCGTGATTCACTTCCATTATAGCTTTTCAGAGAAGTGTGGGACCCTCTGAGAAGAGACAACAGCAGTGTTTATTTTTAGTGAGAGGTGTACTAAATAAGCTCTTTTCTTCAGTTCTGTACAGAAGGGTTCTAGGAGGGAGGAATTACAATTTTTTTGGTTTTTCTAACCTCAAAAGGTTTATTGGCCTTTGTGACCTTTTTCCCTGTGGCCTGCTGAGGGTATCCCCTGGATTCACTCTGAAGGCCTGGTTGCAGCCAGCCCAAGCTAGGCAATTGGGGAATGGCAGGAATACGTGGACTGGGAAAGGTGTATAGATGGTGTCACTTCTGGCTCCCTGAGGAATACTTCTGGCAACTGTAAGCGTCCCCAGAGGATGACCCAGAAGGGTCTTGGTGCCAGAAACAGCATGACAAAAAGTCTTGGTTGACTGAAGACCATGTTCCTATGGATCTGTAGGGATATCATGTTTTTTATGAAGTTGAGGATGATTTTTCATCAGGAGGGTAGTGATGAAGGCTTCTTCACAAGGCTTCACAAAGAAGCCTTTTTACTTGAAGATCTGAGCAGACTCAAAGAAGACATTTTTGAAGGGATTTCCCACACCGTTCTAAAGGGTCTTTGAGGCAATGGAGGAAGTCTGGATTTAGCCTGTGTCTCTGTAAACTGTGTAAACTGAAAGCTACTTTGTGGTTTTGCTGAGCTCTTGTCCTCAAAAATGCATTTGTTTTCAGATGCATAGCGAGGTTCACATATCACAGCTGAAAGTTCTCTGGGAAATGAGCTCTGTTCCTGTTCCTGCCTCCCAACTTCCTCTGGCTGAATTGTGCCAGCCCTTGGGCACCCCCAGGGGGTTTCCATGTTCCTTGGCTGGGTGCTGTATAAGGACAGTGGTGGCATCTGTCACATTTCTTAGTCCTATTCTGGGATGGGTGCATGATGAAAATCAGCAATTATATGTCACTCTTGAGTATGTGCCATTTTGGGTGGATTTGAAAACTCTTTTCTATGTGTAGGATTAAAGGTGTTGTCTAGGTTGGTTTCTTAGTGAAGAAAGGTGAAAAGATAGAGGGTGCCATGGAGCTACATGTGTCTTGGTGCATTTTCTTTAGCAATAGGATTAGAGAGTCCTTGTTTAAATTCTAATTATCTTTAGAGATTTAATAAGACTGAAATTAAATGGGAAATTACTTCAGTGTGCTATTGGATGGACCCTTGTTGTTTACATGATTAAAATTAGCTACAATTTGTCACATGATGCTTGAGTGTTTATGTACATTTCGTGCCTTGAGTGTTTCATTTCCTGAGAACTGTAAGTGCAACCTCACAGGACTGTTAGGATGTTTATATGTCTAACTTGAAATCAAAAGCTGGATCTGGTTCACCAAGGAGGTTTTATTAAGCTCCTAGTTACAAAGTGAGACCTAGAAGCAATATATGTCAGTCTTCATTATGTTCCCATATAAGCAAGAAGAGGCAATGAAGGATGAAATATTTTATGATAGTTTACATTGAACAAATTGAATAGAATGGTAATTTTTTTCATTAATTTTAGGAATGCAGTGAACAGTTTTATATTGAATTTGAAGATGAGACATATTACTTGTAAAAGTGGAATGTAATCTATTTCTTGGTCCTTTTTTATAAAATTATATATGCTTATGTGGGTTGCATATACAATCTCAGTAACTTTATTTTGCTGAAATCGAATTTACGCAGCAATGTTATTCTAGTGATTACATTATGAAGTAGAGAGAAAACTTCAATAATCAGATTCTGGTTTTAATCAAGATTGGCTTATCCATTGACACCATGAAAGTTTTTATCTGTAAGAGTAGTTATTCCTTTCCTGAATACCACACTCTTTATTTTATTGCTGTCTCCTAAATCATGCATCTTGGTTTCCTTCTCTTATTTGATGGCTCTTTCTCTTCCACCAGGGAATTTTGAGATTAAATTCCTTAATGCAGTCTGACAAAATTGTCATGAATATTGAGTACAAGTACTAAATCAGACCTTAATAATACAAAAAATGTTCTTAATAACTGTTCTCCCTATAAAATAAACTATACATGATGTAGAAACAGAACTGTGCATGGCGGCTTTCATGTTTGGAGTTCCTGGATTGTCACTTGGTGCTGCAGGCATACACTGGTTTTGCTTTCAGGAGACCTTTGGATACATCTACCTCACATATAGGGTCACTGGGACATAAGGGAGGTGACTCCAGGTGAACTTGTTTTCTCCTGAGATTTTAGTCTAGGAGGTGTTTGTGAAATGCCTTTGGGTTTATTTTGAGAGATGTGAAAGTGGGTACAGAGAGAAAGCAGGTTGTCCTTCTAGAAGTTGGTGAAAACATTGAATGGCAAGTGAATCCAACAGGTGGGGAAGATTTTTTTAAGTATTCCCATTATGCTTGGCATTTCAGGATCCTTCTCTGTCATTCAGGCTTTTGGACAATGTAAGTATAAATTTGACATGTTACTAATAACTTAGAAGAATTACTGCAAGTGTAGTTGCTGATAGGGTCCATTGTTAATATAGATGGATTATATGAAGTAATTTCCATGGTGGCACTCAGAAGAAAATGGCAGTTTTTGATGGAAGTATTCATAGTTCTATCATGCCACAGATACTTAACAGAGGGACAAAAGAGGTGACTTGTGAACCTTGAAAGTCTGAGAATTTTCACCTTTGGCAAAGAAATGCATTTTCATTTCCTTTTTGTCATGATCTCAGAAACAGACTTTTCTTATCTCAGATTCATGACTGCAAGATGAGTGCCCAGTATTTCAAAGTGACCAATTTGATAATTCATGTGCTAAGTTCAAGTGTGAGCCTCAGCTAAAAACATGTGGGGTAAGACTTGGCCTAAGGCTGTAAGACTAACTTAGTGACATCAAGCCAAAAGGATTTACATGCTTCAACAGTAGAAGTTTTTAGGCATTCTGACTTTGGCAGGTTAGTACAGCCTGCAAGAAATACCCATGGGAAAACTTACAGATTCAAAAATGTGAGTAGAATGGCAAGGGAGCAAGTAAGAAAGGCAAGTGTGATGCAGAGATTAGAGAGCAGCCTCATAATAAACAACTGATTCTACTTAGTATTTATGATGTTAGGATCCAGTAATTATGATTATTAGAGAGATGCCTCTGCCTGAATTAAGGTGCAAATGAGACCATATGTCCAAGTCTGTAGTATGGATTTTATTTAACGTAGATGTGAGGTAGAGAGAGAGAGAAATAAGAAAAAGAGAGGGAGAAAGGGGGTGACAGATGAAGTAGAAAGATACCACTACCCACAGATTCAGACAACATCCCGTTGATCCTCTTCTTCTTAATCTTCTCATCTTCTCAGTGGTGGGGTCCTGAGGTCACTCCAGACTTTCACCATTTGTACATCTTAGCAAACAAAGGAGTCAGTGCTCATTTGGCTACCCAGTTCTTTTATTCTATGGGTTAAATGATTCCCTCTATTCCAATGTTAATTAGTCCCGTGTTCATTCTTTCTCTTTTGAGTTGGTGGGCTTCCCAATAAAATAGGTGGGCTATGGCCTCCACCTGCTGGACCCAGTCAGAACTTTCAGCCCAGTTGCTGTGTTGGCTTTCAGTGTAGATTCCTTGTCTTTATTGCCAGTGCTCCCCCAGCTTGTTTTTCTCTTCCTAGTGTGAGATAATTGGAAAATAGTACCACCTTTATCTTATCTCAAGTTCCCATCAGGTGGCATAATTTACTGTCCAAATTTCCAGGAATTCATGGAGTCATAGTCAAGGGGAACGGGTAGGATGGGGAGCTTGGTGGTCACAGATGAGCAGTTGCTTCTTTATACAGTTTGCCATAGTGGGCAAAGTCCTTAAAAGCTGTTCAGGCTATTATGACCTTTATGTCTCTTACAAATGGCAAAGGTTTTAACTACAGCCAGAGCAGCAAGAAGCTCTTTGGGATTGAATGAAAGTTAAATGTGAACTTTGGGCTTCAGCTAAGAAAGGAGTCAGGGGAGAATGCCCTGACTCAAGAAGTGAAAGGTGCATGTGTTTGGTGAAAATGCAAGTGGTTGATGCACTTGAACCAAATACAAAAGAAGTTTGAAGGAAAATACCTTCTTTACTGCAGTGTGTCTCTCTCATCCTGTGGACAGCTACTGCATACTATTAATGGTCCATACTTCATTATCTTTTAAGTGATACTGATCCACACCTATCAAATCCTGTGAAAGGGATTAATTTTCCTATGCTAACAAATCTTGGAAGAAATGAAATGAAGTGTTGCTTTTCATGTGGAGAGATGAAAGAAGCAATTAGAGAGCTGAATATAGGTAAATCCCACTAGAGCAGGTATTTGATCAGCTTGGTTTTACAAAATTTATTTTGATGAGTGCTGGTGTGCATATTTGTATAGACATACTTTTCCTCTGTATCATCAGAGGAGAAGAAAAAGGAAGACTGAACCAAACTTGGCTTTTGTTGCTAAATTTTATATACTGTGGCTATATGAATGTTCACAGAGTGTTTGTGCCAGTGCTTCCAGAAGTGAGACTCATTAGAGAATTGATTGGCCCACTGTCCTTGGAGTCAGGCATGCTGCAAAAGACCACTTGATACACAGTGATTAGCAACACAGAGTGCTTTAATTACGAGCTGGTGAATTGTATTAACTTGATGCTGCTCTGGTTCATCATAGCAATGCTAGCTTGATTCTTAGTAGTGCTTCCATACCTCCTGCTGGGCCAGGTTGAATTGAAAAGCCTCAGTTGGGGCTGTAGATAGATGTCCTCTACTGGAGCTAGGTCTTTCTGTTGGGTGGGGTTCCACCCCAGCTCTGATTGCTGCCATGTTTCCATACATTCTCTTTATGCTGCTCTCCTATGCAGCTGCTGTGCCCTTTGCACTCTTCACACAGGTCTTTGCAGCTGAGTAGGGGTACTGGGACAGCTGTTTAAATACCACGTGGTGAAGCATATCAGGAAGCTGCATGCTTGATTTGGAAGAACTTTCCATGGTGGAAAGTAAAATAATTCGACTTGCATATAGCTCAGGTGACAATAGTAATGGCCATGTTATCTGGGGATAACGCTCTTAGGCTTTGGTGCACTGCACATACAAGCACAGTGAGCATGGGGTGACTGCCATAAACTCAAACACAAGGAGTTCCACCTCAACATGAGGAAGAACTTGATGTTGTGGGTGGCAGAGCACTGGAACATGCTGCCCAGGGAGATTGTGGAGCCACATCTCCTCACTGGAGACCCTCAAAATCCATCTGGATGCATTCCTGTGTAACCTGCTCCGGGTCACCCTGAGCCTTGGCAGAGGGCTTGGACTCGAGGATGTCCGGAGGCCCCTTGCAACTCTGACAATTCTGTGATTCTGTATGCAATTTGATACACCTTGATGCTGGGAAGCTGATGAATAGGGAAATGATTTACCAGTGTAAAATATGATTCCTTGCTTTTCTTATGCAGCTGCTAACACAAGCAGTTAAAGCACTGAAGCATCCCTGAACTGGATCAGGACACAGGTCCAGATAGGAAGATATTTTGTCAACAGCAGCTTTTAGAAGTTGACTACAGGGTTAGTAATACCAGGGCAGCTTTGCACTGATACCTCCCTTGTTGTATGCTCACATGTTTTTACTACTCCTCATAACCTTCTCTTGACCCAAGTTCACTCTAATCTCACTGCTTCTTCTCTACTTCGTACCTCACCTGTCTTGTGGTATGCCCATCTTGCCCTCCTGTTTTCCTCTGTTCTCCACTGCTCTTGGTTGTTGAGGAGGAGGGGTTGGATGCCAGAAGATCAAAGGGCTCAAAGGAGTGAGAAAAGCCTGTGAATGGATGAGAAGAGGGAGAGAAGGGGAGAGTGTGGAGCAAGGTAGTGGGTGAAGTATGGGAGGCACAGATGCAGAAATAAGATCTGGAGCCAGAGGGCAAGAAGTGCTGGGAATGGGAAAGGTGGAGGAATGAGTTGAGTAGGAGACACAGGGAAATGGATACTTTGAGGGGCAGTAGGAAATGGGACTGCAGCAAATGGGGAGGGGTCAGATGCCTGCACAGCAGTGTAGGTCAGCAGCACGGCTTCTGTGAACTGTCTTGAGAGGCACTTTACAAACCAGGAGCTGGGAATCTCTTGGGGCACAATTGACCTTTTTGCCTTTTCTTATCTCCCACAAGATCCTGGTGTTTTGCCTCTTCACAGCCAAACCACTGCACTCTGCCTGGCACCGTCTGTCAGCCAGAGGCTGAACTGGCCCTTCTTCCAGCCCTGCCTGCCCTGAGCTGTGGTGGGTCACAGCTCCTGCTGTGGTTCCCTGCGGGACTCAGGGCGCTGCTGACGCAGAGGAGGGCGGCTCTTCCTTCTTGCATGGCTTTGGTGGTGACGGAGGTCTGGCCTCGTGATGGAGGCACCGCTGGGATGCAGAAGAGGATGTTTGTAGCCCCTCTGGCTGGGATCTCTCCCCTTCTGGAAAGCCTTGTGGAATGGGACAAAAAGTGCTAAAATACCGTTTTGTTTTGCACTGCCTTGCTGCATTTTTAAAACATTGACATTTTGCCAGTCTCCTTTTTTCCTGGGAGTTTTTAATAGTGTGGCATCCATGCTGCATAAAGGTAGCTGGTACTAACTTTTTAATGTGAATGACAACCATAATTTCTCTATTATCAAAGTCCCCTGGGTTTTCTCATAGGTTTTTATTATGGAAGTAGACAAGTACTTAGGAAAGTTGTATTGCATTCATTTTGCTAGCTGTATGTTTGTACTGTATTTATAATCCCAAGCTATTAGTTTAGAATTCTATTAAAAAGAGTAGATCGGCTGTTGTTCTGCAAAAGCTGAATCTATTCCCTTTAAAGAAAACTGAGGCTTTTCTTCAAAGAATTAACATGATATATATTTTTTCTATCAGAAGAAACTAAGTATGAACAAAGAAAGACCATTTTCACTTGGTAATGCTGAACTTACCACACTTTACTGATTTCTGAATTCTAGTAAAAGCATTACACAACTGCATAAACAAAGTAATTTTTATTCATTATTTTCAGCAGATGTTGTTTTTAGCAGTTAGTTTTGTGTTATGTTTTAGGAGTGAAAAGTCTGAAGCAAACACAAAAATGAGGTTCATTACTTGTTAATAAAGTTTGGACATTTTCTGCATTGCTGATTTTTCACCTGTGCTTTTTTTTCTTCTTTCTTTTCACTTGTGGGAAAGGAGCCATGTCAAACAGGGGTATTTACTTGCCTTTTCAGACTTAGGAAACAATGCATACATAACACAGGTCCTGAAATAATCTTCCCTGTTGTGAAAATTTGTAGCCTGACATTGTCAAATAAAAATATTTGGTTTATATAAAATATTTGTTTAAAAACACCCAAGCCCCCAAAACCATGGTCAGTGCTGAAAAGAGCAGAAGTAAATTGAAGAAATATGTTTTGGCAGCTGTTTCATTATTTTACAAATTTTCTTGGAGAGTTTTTGAATTATTCCACTGACAGGGTGGTATTGCCTTAACTGAGCAGACCAAAGACATGATAAAAAATTCTTTAAGAAGTTTTTTAGTTACAATTATATGATTATGTATTGTAAATAATATATTCCCAGGGTCAGAGAAATTGTGGCTTGCCTTGCCTTTCTCCTAGTGGTGACATTCAGAGCTATTTCATCACTTCCTGCCATAACTTTGGTTTTTTAATGCTTCTGGCTTGCATGTGCTATTGTAGCTCTGTAGCTGTGCTGTAGCTTTAATTGTGCTGCAGGAGCTTGTGATCAATGCTCCAACTTCCTCAAAAGCTGTAAATTAAGCTTTCTCATGCAGATTTTTAGTAGAGAGGGTTTTTTAGACTTTTCCTGTTTCCAGAGCTGGAGATCTGTGACTCAGCCAGAGGGAGTGATGTGTTTTAAAAGTGAGAGGTCTTCTGCTTTTTGCAAAGAATGAATGCTGGTGTTTTTCTGGAATATAGGACATCAAGTATAAGCACAGTTAGAAACTTTTTTGTTTTACTTCTTTATTTGTTGATGAGAGCCATCCCTTTTAAATGCTTCAGAAAGGTGGAGGTGTTATAAGTTTAATTAATCACATGAACCTAAAGAATTGATCAGGACCCTTAAGAAATATGATGGGTTTAGGACTCATTATAGTGCTGCAAAAGATGTCTTTTAGAATGAACTGTGTACCCTAAGTAGTGCCTGATGCATTTTAATATTCAAGTAACACTGAAACTGTTCACACAGAGAAAATTTGAAAGCTCACTTCAGTGACCTTTCCTATAAGTCACAAGACCTGCATGGATATTACATTAGTGAAGCTCTTGCAGCTCTTTATTTCCCCCTCTCACAGCAGGGATAATAAAATGAAGAAAGCTTGCACTTAGTGTCCTGCTTAGCAGATGCACTAGGCAGTATTTAATGGAGCTGCCAATCCTTGCTGCACGGTTGCTTCTTGATACTTGGTTGAGGCAAAACAAAATGCCTCTGTACTTCTTAAAAAGAAGAGTTTCATGCATTATTGAGTGGTGTGAGTAAGTACTATCAAGGTAACAACAGAACACCTTCCCTGGCAGATGCGTATAAGAATAATTGTTTTTGCTCTCTGTTGCCACAGGTAAGGCTCTGTAGTTAGTGGTGTGGTAATTGAGCCTGCTGTGCAATTGGGAGTCCTTGAAAGGAGTGGAAAGAGAAAAGAAAGTGCTTCCCTCCCCTTGTGTGGTGCTGTAAGTGCTTCAGTTGTTGGTGTTCATTCAGGAGACTTAGAGCAAAGGCTTCTTGTTGTGCACTTTCTGTCAGCTTGTAAGTGACATCCTTTCTTTAGCTTCAGAGCTAGTGAGGAGGTTTGGCCCCCAACTGCATTATTGGCCATTTTTGTTAATTGCTCTGCATCTCTCTCTATGTACGTGCTAGCACATGCCATTATGTAGATTTAATTTTATCAAATAGCAAAGATGGGTTCAATGATTCACCTGAATTTTCATGTTTTATTAGATACTGGCATTGAGAGTAGAAAGCAGCTACCTGTGGTGAGAGAAGAAAGAACAATTCATACCAGTGTTTGTTAACGTCACAGATTTAGGAAGTACTTAAATAGCTCTTTTTTGTTGTATCCCAGCACTGCACTCACCTCAGGTGAAGAGAAAACCTGATTTAACAGACTTTCTAATACTAATGGTGAGACAGGCTCCTGTTTCCCTGTGTTCATAGCCTGAATGAACAAGACAGAGGGCAGGGGGAAGCAGAAGGGAAGTGGCCTGCCCAGTTTCATATGGCATGTTGAGAGATGCAGGTCCTCCTGCCCCAGGCCAGTGCTCTCTTCTCTGAGAGATGCTCTGCAAGCATTAGCAGAGGTTCATTGCACTTGGATAAGTTGCAGATAAAAGGGATGCTTTCTGCAGTAAAATGTGTAATAACAATAATTGGCTAAAATAATTGGTCTCCTTTGAAACCAAGAAACGTGTTATTAAAGAATAGGAGATATTCTAATAAAGGGTCTAAAACTGATTCTAAAATCGTCGTTTTGATCTTCAGGCAAATACCATTCAGCTCAGCACTTTGTTTATCTGTTCAGACAAAATGTCAGCCTCTGGATTGCTGAATAGAATTTACAGCACTTGTATAAACTTGCAATGCAGATTTCTAATTTACATATTTTGCCTTTTTTCCCCATTGTTGATGTTAAACTATTAGGATGCTTCAAAATCCTTCACTGCCATGTGGAAGGAACTTTATTACTTGTAAGCTACCTTTTTGTATATCTGAAAGGTTAGATTAAGCCTGTTCAGTTCTTAAAACCAGGACTTTTTTATTTACACTACCAGATTTTTAAATCGCTGCACAAACTCTGAAATACTGCTTTGTATTTATATGAGTAGTGTGTCACCAACCATGGTTAAATCTGTGGTAGTGGAGCCAACTCTGTAAAGAATTTGCATCATTAAGTCTGTAATAACTAAATGTAGAGGTGTAGAGAGCAGGAGAATTAAGTGATACTTTCCTTGGCATATTTTTGGAGATTGATTATGTGCTTGCCTAATATGCTGGGATAATGTTAAAAACAGTACAGGTCCACTGTTGATGTGGGCCTGGCTTCATCCATGCAAATGAGATAAAGGCACCCTGCAGCCTCTTGACATCGTTGTTTTAGCTTGTTGTTCTTTCTAACAGGTGTTCTTTCTAACAAGTTCTTGTAGCTAGAGTAAACAGAAAAATAAGGACTTTAACATGCTTTAATGAATGTTGGGGAGAGGTATGTGTGGAGAAGAATAAAAATAACTTAAAAACAGGAACAGTATTTATAATACAAACCAGAGGCGAGCTGTGTAATTAGAGTGTGTACTTAAGTGTCTTGGTTTCCTTACAGTTGGGGTGCACATAAAAAAAGATGCAGCAGCTCAGGAATTGCAGAGTGGTTGTGTCATTGTTGTAATAGCTCTCAATTGCATTCTGTTTAGTTTTGTTTCTCACAATTATGTTCTGTCAGCTTCCATATCTGTTTTAGTGGTTATATGTGTTCAGTTACCTCCCTCATGATGAGCGTCTTCTCTGTGAAACACTTGACAGGCTAAATTTTGTGCTTTGAGTCTCTGAGCTATATTGTGTTTTTTTTCAAAATTCTTAACTAACCTCAGAATTTGGGAGGTATACCCTCCTTACAAGGCTGTACATGAGGATGTTTATGCAGAGTGCATGTTCCTCATCTGAGAGGTAGACTGGAAAAAAGAAAGCATGTGTATTGGCCCTCATGCTTTCAGTTTGCACACAGCCTTGCTATGTCTGTCCAACAAGCAGCAGAAATTACTTTGTCTTTGGGTCAGAACTGCTTGTTGGCATCCCTCTGTCTTCCTGATTTGGCAGGGACTTCCCTGTGGGTTCCCCTGTCAGTGCTGAGGACACTTCTGGGATGTTGGCTCTACTGAAATTCTGACCCCAATGAGAAAGTTTGTCCAAATCACAGGAACTATTTTACTTCAGCTTGTTGTGTTCGTGTACAGAGTTTGCTTTCTCAGATTTAAATTTTGCAAGTAAATCAATTTATGCAGAAATGTCAAACTCCTGCTGATAGCCTTGCTGTTAACTGGGCAGCAATTGCTGACAGATTCTGTTGCAACAGCTGTAAGATCCTATAAAGAGAAATTGCCCCTCTGAAGATCATTACCTCCTACATCTGCATTTCAAGAAATTTCTAGTACATATTTCATATGAGTATCTCAATCTGCCAACTGTTTATGTCAGACAGAAATTGGAGCAGTGTCAGGTGGAATCTGCCCTGCAATCCTCCACTAAAAGGTGGAACTGGGCTGTGTTGTGAATTAGTACAGAAAAATATCTTCTTGTGCCCTAGACAAAACTGAGGGTTTATATAGCTCTGGGTTTAATTTATTTCAGACAGGTTCTGTATGATAGAGTTTGGTTCTTACATTTTGATGCCAGAAGGATGCTGTCACCTGTCTTGCAGAATGTTTAAATAGAGTTAGCTTCATTTTCAAGCAGAAAATAAAAAGTCTCAGGTCCTAAATCTTTCCAGTTGAGATAGAGATGCTGTCTTGGCAGTGCCACATAAAGCCAGGGAAACGAATGGAAGCAGTTTGCTTCAGCTTATTTTAAAAACAGAGGTTTGAAATGGGGCAGTAAGAGAAGCATCAGCATCAAGTACTCGGGGAGAAAGGGAGGTCCAGGTTGTGATTAATAGCACCCAATGACAGAAGCAGCAGTTAATAGCACCAATGATATCTTGGCTTTCAATCCATGATTGGAGCATGCTGATAGTAAATGGTGCTGATAGCACCATGGTGGTGGGCTCAGTCACTCTATGGGCCATTCACCTAAGAGTTGGACTCAATCCTTGTGGGTCCCCTTCCACCTCAGAATTTTCTGTGAGTCTGTAATTTTGGATTAGCTACATATGACCTGGTAGTTGTTCTCTCTTGCATGCAGTGTTTGTATTTGGTTCCCAGTTTTTATTGATGCTATTCTTGAGAATGTATTTATTTTCCATTGAGTTTCCAAACACAATTTATGCCACTCGGCAATCAAGTGCCTTTGTGGAATCCGAGGCAGGCCCAATATACTGACTTTTCAATTTTATTCCATGTGTTAGCAGAAAGACTGGGACCACATCTCAGCTATGAAGTATTTTTGCATCAATGAAAAGGTTCTTTTCTTTTGGAAATTGTATTGCTTGATGCAAGGATGCCTCTTCTGAAAGAGGATTGCCACTTATCCTCCTTAATGGCTGTAGTCAATTTGGCAAAGAGCAGGCACCACGCAAGTTTTATTCACTGTGTTTAGTAGAAAGCAATTTTTTTTTGGTATTTTAATCATGGCAAAGATAATTGATGTTATGAGAGCAAGTGTTGCAGCTATTAGTATAATTTTGCTAGAATTACATTAAAAAACCAAAGATTTCTGGAGGATGTTGTGTGTGTGCCGTGCTTTCAGGATTGCCTGATAAAGGGAGCTGTTTAATTAAGCCTTTTTAAAATTATAGCTAAATGTATAGGGATATATTAAAAAGGGAGAAAAGCAGACCCATCATATGAAACAGAGAATTGGTATCCATCAAAAGAAACCCATTTAAAAATAATGCTTGAGCCATAAGGAGGGCATATAAACAAAACATAAAAACAATTCCAAGTCCAGAGAAAAATTGTGGAAGGCTTGGAGCTCAACACTTTACTTACTGAACCTAAATGTAAAAGTTGGTTTTTATAGATTAATTTCATAGAAGAAAACATCCAGGAACTGTGGTTTGTTTTGTAAAGAAGGGCAAAACAAGAACTTTGAATTTGCTTTAAATTGGGAGGAAAAGCACAATTTAACAGTGAATTGTTGAAACAGCTAATGCAATTGGTGAGTTTTAAATTTCCTGGTGTGTGTGGACCAAGACAGACTTTTACATTCTGTTTCCTCTTAGCTAGATATGTTTTAGTCAAAATGATGGGGAAGTCAAGCAAATGCTTTCAGTTCAGTGTCAGAAGGAACAATTTGTGCTTTCAGCCTGGTCTTTAAAAACTGTGAAAAAGGGCAGGAGGCTGATGTCACATGTTTCTACTCAGAGCCTTGCTGTACTTGGTATTTGTGAGAACTGATTTTGCTATCTGCAGGGGAAGTTAGGAAACCCCTCAAATGTTACTGCATCTAAGAGCAGGGTGTGTGAGCTGTATGAGGGAAATCAGTGCTGCCATGCCACGGGAAGGGCTGAATCCAGCAGCCTTTCCTCTGGCCAAACTTCTATTAAAAATAAAGGAGGAAGGTGAAAACTTGTCTGTTCTGCCCATCCAACTGGGATTTCCCCTAGGATGAATGCTTCATTGTAGGGGGGAAACCAAACTCAAAAGGTGTGTGCCTTGTGTGTGATGCTCTGAGCTAGAAGAGGCTGCTTGCAGTGCTCTGTAGCAGTAGTGGGGAACTGAGGGAGCTGCTGTGCTGGGCTCAGGTGGGGGATGCTAAGGAATGAGTTAATCACATTCTCCTGGTGAATCACAAACTAATATATAAATTGTTGGAATTAGGACAGCAGCATAGTTTTTTAAGTTTCTTATTAAACTGGGCATAATAATTCACTCGTTGGGTTACAAGTCAGTAATGTGGGGCGTGGGGGAATGCATTTTCTTTTCATATACTTTGAAAAGCATCTTGAAAGTAAGGCATGCTGGAGGAGTTGTGGGGGATGAGCACCCACATTCTGAATGCTCTTGCTTGATGTTGCTATGAGGGAGCTGAAGAGCAGCTGGGTGCCACTGGCAGCTGCTGCCCACATGTTCCAGCATGGAGGGGTTCTGCTTCTGCTCTGTGTTGGGCTGTGGATGGTGGGGATTGTGTCTTGAGAGTTTGTTAAGTCTGTGATAGTGGCCAGAGTTTGGAGACAGTTGTTTTAAAAAGAAATATGAAACAGCAAATGCAGCATTGACTGCTGAAGTCATAAAGCAGATGGTGTTATGAGCCACAGGAGGGTTAAACAGTTGGACAGTATCGACTGTTACACTCATAAATGATAATTAAAACATCCTTTTTATTACTGACTCAATTTCTGCTGCTAGCTTGGACTTTTCTGTTGCTGTCAATGAAGTTTGGCTGTTCTGGACAAAGCCATAGTTTGCTGAAGAGCCATTGCCACCTGTGAGGCCCAGAAACCTCCTGCAAGAAGAGGATGGGAAGGAGCAGCTAAGGAGACAAGGTGTATAGAACACAAACCTTCACCCACTGGCAGAAAATCTTGTTTAAAGGAATTTCTTCCCCTTTCAGCCATGTGTCAGAAATCTCTGATAGAAAGGGATAGAAACTGAATGATGAATTTTAAGAAGCTGTACCCTCCTCCCTCCCTCCAATTTCTGCTTGCATTTACAGGGTAGAATTAATGAAGTTAATTACATCTACACAAAATCTCTTGGTTGAGTGAATTTCTTAGATCTTTAAAGTAGAGACATAATTTTCTGCAAGGTTCACAGGCTGTTTTTCAAGCTTGGTTGGTTGCTTTGGTTTATAGTCCCCATGATGCATGGTTGCTATCTTTAAGCACTCTAGGGTGCACCTTTTAGAGTAATACAAGATGTCTAATTCAATGTAGCAACAACTGCAGCATTCAAAACAAAAATACTGAAATATCTAAAAAGACTGGTTTCTGACAAAGATAAAAAAGAGTTAAAATGTAAAGCAAAATAAGAGGGTGAGGTGCTTAGAGAGTAAAAATATATTGTGTAATTAGCAAAGCAAATGTCTAATATGCTGCTTGTCTGAAAGTCTTTTGTGCACTTTGGTGTCATCATTTTCAACATGCAGCATTAACCGAAGGAATGTTCAGGGTGTGTTTACATGTTAAGGTGGAAACAGAAAAAAAGGACAAAGAATAATCTGGGTAATCAAAACATTTTAAAGGGATACCTTACAGTAAATAGTATTCAAGATTAGGACTTCAGAGAATTAAGAGATCAGTCATACATGATTGTGAAGCTTTAACAGAAAATTTTACTTTAAAATTTTCTACACATGAGGTTGACATTAAAGATAGGCCTGAATTTAAAGCTGGAGGCAAACTTCAGCATCTAATTAATTTTTTTTACCAAATTGCATGTTGCAGGTTTTTTTTTTTAAGGAAATTTCTGTGGAGATTCAATTTGAAACTTCCTTGGTTTGCAAATCTTTTGATTTAGGGATTTTCTTAAAAATTAGAAATCAAGTAGGAGTTTTTTTATATGGCAACACTCATTTTATGTGTCGTGGTGATTTAAATTTAAATTTCTGTTTCCCATTTACAGCTGTGTACTGAGCTTGTCCCTGGCTTGCACTTCAAGCAGGGCCCCATGAGCAGGACCCTCCATGCTGTCCTTGTCCTTGTGTCTCTTGAAAGGCAGAATGCACTGTGTTTTGTGCAATGTAGTTCAAGAAGAGCCTAGTTTACATGGAAAATAAGGTGGTGTGTACATTACTAGAGCTTCCCTGAAAAATTTCAATAGCATTTTCTAATGGAAAACATCAGTTTTTTCAGATAAAAGATTTGTATTTCAATTTTTCACCAATAAAGTTCCAATGCTTGCTGCATACAAATTTTCATTATATACAAAAGCAGTGCTAACAAAGATTAATTTCTAAGAAGAAAAGGCAGAAGCAGCATGTATGCAAGGTAGATATGCATAATTGCCCCAGCACAGCACAGGCAGTATGGCAGTGTGGAGTTAAATGTCACATGAAGACTGGTGGTGACCTAGCAAACACATGAACATGAGGGTTTTGAACAGCCTTATTAAAGGGGCATTTATTTAGGGCTCTCTGAACACACTTGAAAAACCAGTTTAACAGCAGCATTTGCTGGTTGAGCACAGTCAAGCAGCTAAGTTGGGGGAGGCGTTGGGAAATCCTACCAGGAAAAAATATTTTTGGTTGATGATACTTCTTCAGGGCATCAGGGATGTGAAGTGTCCATTGGAGTCACATCACTGCAGCTGGCATTCCTTGTGCTAATGACTGGGCCTTACCAAAGGAAGTCTCACTTCCCTTTTAGAAAACCTGCAACTTAACTTACTTACTTATTTTTGTTTGGGTTGTCTTGGGCAATGCTGGTTGATAGAGAAACTTATTTTAGGTTTGGTTTGTGCAGTGTCCAGTACCAGGAGCTGCATACCCATGAGTGAGGTTCATTAAGAACTGTCACAATATGAGCAAAATTATGTCTCACCCAGTAAAATCACATTTCAGTAAAATACAAGGAGACAAAATATTTAATGCAACTATTGCTTGAATTGTACTGATTACAGGAGTCACTAACAGAGGGAACACTCCTCTGAAGATAGGCAGCTTTAGAAAGAATCAAAGTCATTTGTTTGATAGGTGACTTATCATAGGACATGTTCTTCTACCATCTGTTTTTTGGGTAATTACTAGTTTTACCTAAATGTAAGAGGTAAATGTTTGTCATCATTAATAATTTTCATTATATTCTACTAAGAACATGGAAGCCCTTTATTTTCTATTTGTTGCTGTGAAATTGTTTCGAAATTTACAACTTCACAGATGCTGACTCTCTCTATGGTTTTTAATTGTGAGTATTTATGATTTTGGTGTTTTGCAAGATTTTGGAGCTTAAGCCCCTCAGCTGTCACTGTTCTCTGCTGCTGATGGAAACACCTTAACAGCAGCAAACAAACTGCTGGCAAAAGGAATTGCAGCATGAAGATAAGGTTGTTTCTAATCTAAGAGCTTCTCAGTTGAAAATTGCACGAGGGAAAAACATATTCAAGGAATCAGTCAATTGTGGCTTTTCTCTAATGTACGATATTTACAACCTCTGACAGTTGGACCTGAGAGCAGCAAAAATCTGCCCTAATTGCAAGGACTGCAAAAAAATACTTGTACTTCTTTTCCCCTGAATAAATGGTGTTTCTTTGGGATGAAATGCATATCTGCATTATGAAAGAAAACAATAACAGTGCTGTGTCTGTGCTTGTTAAGTGGTTGGAGAAGAATGAGCAAGTCCAGATTTTTCTTTGCGTCTGTGTAGATTTCAGATAACACAGTAGAGCATGTTCCCCAATGCCTCTAATTCCAAAGGGAATATTGTACATTTTGATGATACTTTTATTATTACTTTTCACTTCCAAGAATGTCTGTGTAGATTTTGGATACACTCCTGTGTGTTGCCATGCCAAGAGTAAGCTTTTGTAATTCTGGAGTGCAAGTGTAGAAAATAACTCAGGATTTCAGAATGTGTCTGGAGTTTATATCAGCACCAAAGTGCTTATGATTTGAAAGAAATGTGTTATTTCTGTGAAACTGCATGTAAATATAGATATATAAAAACAATGTTTCTTTTGCAACATTACTGATTTAACTTGTAAAATACTGTTATTTTTTTCATCTTAGGTCTGAGGGTAACAGTGTTACTAACATCATCCCTCATGGTATTGGGAGCTGGCCTCAGATGTGTTCCAGTTTCAGACCTAGAAATTAGGAAAAAGTAAGTCAATTAATTATTTTTAATACATGTATTTTATTCTTTCTGCTAATATAATTTTTGCTGCTACTACAAAGAAATGTTAGTACCAATTTTTTGTATGAAGTTGATATACCAAATGTTTGTTGTGTGGCCATGGGTTTACATGCTTCTTTGCTTCTTAAATGGATTTTTCTAGTCCTTCTTCTCCATAGTATCTGAAGATCAGAAAACCCTTTACAAGCTTGAGTTAATTTACTCTCACCCCATCCTGCATAACTAATATTAATTTGCTTTGCAAATAAGGAGCTAGAGATTTCTTGATGTTCAGAAACTGGCCCAAGATCACACAGGGAGCCATTCCTGAACCCCCAAAAATAAGTAATTTGTATGCAAATGTTAAATAATTAGTTCATTTTCTCATGTGAATGCATGGGATCATGCCGTGAGACAGATGTATTTGTGCAAAATGGCTTTTTTCATGTAGTCTCTTCCAGTCCATGTTTCAAAGTAGCCTTGTACTTTTTCTGCAGTGATTTTCTGCTTTACAAATTTGTGATAGAAACAGATTCCTTCCTAAAAATCCCACAAACGAAACAATTTAATTATTCCATCAACATACCCTGAATAGAGGAATCATCAGTAAGTTCAGCAGCACTGCTTGTTTTGTACAGCCAGGGAACATGGATCATTTGTTCACTTAACTTTCTTTTGCCTCTTAGTGTGAAGGAGGTGGGAGTATGCAGGCGTTAATACTCTTTCCTGCTACTTTGAAAAAGCAGCAGCTCTGGTTCTTTGCTAGTTATGCTTGCATAATATGTAAACACTAAGGAAAGATCTTACAAATAAAATGTTTTATGTGAGTTGGGTTTTTTCCACTTGAATTCTAGTCCGATTGAATTCTACCACGAAGTTGTGGTATTACTTCAGCAAGTTATTTGGGCTTGGAGGGGTTTTGTTGGTTTTTTTTCCCCTTAGTACTGTTTAACCTGAAAATCAGCTTGGGCACCTTTTAAGCTGAGAAAGAAAATGTTCAGTGTGAAGTTGAAAGCTGATGACTGGGTACCATGGATAAAACAAAGAAGGAGGTTCAGAGAGAGAACTGAGAATGTAAAAAACACATGAATTGTAATACTAGCCCTGATAAGTAAACTAAGAGCAGAGTGTCAGGTATGAAATCATGCACTTTCAGTTCTTAGGTGCTTAGTGAGCATACAAGGAAGCACTCAAGGTGCTCCTGATGTTGGTTGCCTCGTGTTGCCCATTTTGACAGGGTCTTCAAGGACTCTGTAAGCAGGGCAGGCTGCACTAACCATATTGTGCTACCCTTCACAGTGACCCTTTTGAGGAAAATGTCCTGTTTGGATGGCCAGGAAGAGCTGTCCTTATTTTACCCTTGGTCTACATTTTATTAAATGTCAAGGGGTGCTCGACATTAAATTTGTTCATTCTCATCAGTCTTGGGTTGAATATCAATAGCTTTTAAATAGGACATGTGGTTTAAATGCAATGAAAGGTGGTGGTTTATGTAGCTTTTCATTTATGATGTATGCCAGAAGACATGTGCTGCCCTAGGCGTTACCAAAACAAGGATGAAGACTATAAATACCTGAGAAGATGAAAATTCCCAGTTGAGATTTGGATGTGAGGTATCATTTGGGGAGTGGAAAGAAGAGTTTCCACCTTTAAATAAGATTTTCCAGGGTAGCTGCAGAAAGCAGGCCTAGGAAAGCAATGAAATACATAACTAAGGAGAAACATTCAGGGAACAATGAAAGGCTTTGGACTCTATAGAGTCTGATGAGTGAGATGTATAAAATATGATGTTAAAATTTATTGAAAACTATATAGGGGAAAAAAGAGTATGAACAGAATACTGATGGAAAAGGTTAATAATTTCATAGATTCATGCTGTGAAAATATGTATCATCTCCAGCTGAAACTGATAAATTTGCCTACTTATCCTACTCCCAAAAAAGAAATTTGCCAGAATTGTAGATCTCCATGAGGAAGTAGCTTGATCTTTTACGCAGTTTGATTTAAAAAAATCTACCAAGTATTAATTACGGCCATCTGTGGGAAGCAAAAGAATGGTTTTCAGTGAAGTTTCTTGAGACTTTGTAAATTATTGTACAGACCATGTGATGCTATACTGTGTAACTTCCATTGTTTTGTGGGTTAAGGCTTAAGGCCAGGTTTCATCCATTCTTTGAAGTGATACCAAGTAAAATAATTTTTTTTTTTGAGATGAGCATTATTGCTTGATGCATTAGCCACAACTGGCTGAGCGCCAAATTATGCACTTATTCTGAATGTGTCTATATGTTAATACAAGTATTTGAATGTTACAGAGCCTGTCAGAGAGACAAGATCACTTGCAAGCTAATTGGAAGCATTTCAGAAGCCAGTGTAACTGGAATTTCTTGAAATCTTTTGTGTGTTTTGTAGTGTGTTCCTTCAGCCTGAGAGTAATCTGTGGGAATATGCTGAAGATTTCCATGGGACAATGCTGTCTGAGTTAATATACATAAAATTATAAGAATGTCCATGAGGTTTGTAGGGCTTAGACTGGGGGTTTTGTGCTTTGTAGCTCCCTAAGCTCTTGTGATTAACATTAAGGAGAGCTACTAAAGCCCACCCCCTCTCAGAGCAATCATAGACATAAGGAAACCCCTGTTAAGACTGGCATTAATCCTGGCTGCTTTATGCTCCTTATCTCAAACAGACCTGTAATATCCAAGTGTATTCTTAATCCCCTTTCTAGTCCATAATTATTTTTTTGGTTGTAGTTTGTAATATCAGACTAAGACCATGCCCAGTCCTCCAAGTCATATTTTAAACATGGACCTTAACCTCTCTTTTCAGTACATTTGATATGCATTATGCATATGAGGCTAAATTCAAGTTGCACATTTCATTGTGTCTCTTGAAGCAGCTGTGAATTTTCTATGGTGAATTTTTGTTCTCTGACAGTGTGTGACCTAAAATTGTACTGGAAATCCATGCCAGAACTGCCTAAATTCAGTGCAGGCAAAGTGGGAGTACATGGTGAAAATGTTAAAGTGTGAACTTGCATGTCAGATGGAGGATCCATCCTTTAAATGGACTAATAAAGTCCCTCTCGTGTACACATAGGCTTTTACCTGTTTCCCTCACCAACCCAGTAATCTATGAGGTTAATGAGTCTATCATACAAGGATGTTAAAAAGAATTTTTCTTAGGTACCATGTGCTTCTGGGTTTGTCAAATGTGCCAGATATATGACAGTAAATTTGACCCCAAATTTATTATTCCTCTTTAAATGTTATGAAAACTTCATTTGCCACACCTGTTTATTTAGTTCATAGTTAATATACATTATATAGAACATAAAGGAAAAAGAGATGTTACCAAATTGTACCTTTCCCAAATCTTCTTCCCTTCCCTGGAGGTTACCAGAACATCACCAATGCTTTTTTGCCTGCATTTTGTCCAGTCCTTTCCTTTCTGACACTTACTTGTCACTGAGTAAATATTTTCATTGGACTCTTTTGGGATTTGATTATTTTATCCTGAACACCAACATTACTCAGAGACCATTTTTTTATAGACTAAATCAGAGTTGTTTTTTCTCCTCCACATAGCACTTCATATTTACCTTGTGTTCTGTGTTTAGGAATAGATTTACATACGTCTTAGGTCTTAAATCTAGGCAAAAAGCTGTATGAGCTGAAATGTGTAAAAGAAGGAAATAAAATTAAGAAATCAGCCCACAGCCATAAAACTTTGGCTTTTAAGACTGATTGTGTGATGTAAGACTTCTTAAAATGTTTTGAAAGGCCGGATAATTAAAGACATGGAAGTAAAGGATGTAACATAATTTGTCATTTGTATTGAACACATTAATTAAGCAATTTATTAGAACTTCTTACGCTGTGGGCTGGTAGTGTTTGTCCTTCACATTAGATTTCACAACAGAGAAGCAGTTACTGAGGACCTTGAATCATGGCAGTGAGAGGATGCTCCTTGGCAGTAAGTACCATTAAAATGTTTGCTGGGAATCCAGCAAAAAACAAAGAGAATTGCGGTGGAAAGAGAGTGGTTGTTTACACAGTCATTTATAGGAGAGACACCAATAGCTGGTAGATCCTGTAAATGGGTCTTTTTGTTAATATTAATAGTTCTTAGGATTTTGAATATTTCTCTTTTATATATATATTGTTGTGAACTTTGAAGATTCACTCTTAGCACATCTTTAGTACATTTTGGTTCTATTAGCTAGTTGCAACCTAGTTTGAATTTTACTTTTGTTAGACTTACCCTTTAATAATTCCACATTTTCCCCTTTTCTGTTGCTTAAAGCCTAAAGAATTAGTGAGATCATCTGATTATTTGTCTTTTCTGATCCTAAGGCTGCCATAAGACACTATTCTTATGCATGAAATATGCAGAGGAGCATCTTGGAAGAGGTTATTTCAGTAAAGGAAAGAGGAACTAGAATTCCTGTATTCTCTGGTAATACTGAACACACTTCTGTGCTCAAAAAAGCCCAAACAGTCCAAATTGGAGCATCTGTAGAGAAGAGGAATTAAAGTGTTCTAGGGAATGAGAAGAGCCTGTTAGGAGAGGAAGGTAGACAAATCAGCCTGTAAGGAATTAAGACAGAGTGTGCTGAGTGTTTTGTGCTCCCTGCCTCACTGGGGAAGAGAAATGAAAAAAGGATTTAATCTAAAGTGAGGGTCTGGGAGTAGAAAGATGAATAAACATACCTGTTTGTGTGCTGTAGCTCAGCATGCAGAGGGGGAAGACATTAAAATTGAGCACTTGCCTGGTGCTTTTGGTGCTGATTTGTGCTGCAGTCCTGGGTTAATCCATGGCATCAGAAAAATAGGAAAGTGGGGAAAAAAGGAAACAGGTCATTCATGAGTAGGTTCACGTTGGGGAACCTACTCCTATTAAAAATATTAACATTTTTTATGCCTCTGTAATGTAACAGTTTTTCTTGTTTTTATTACTTCCACCAGCTTCATCTTGTACACAGGGTTTATTTTTTAACCTCTGTTCCAAAGCATTTGTTTTAGATTAGAGGTCCTGTATTCTTAAGTGGTTATGATTTTTTCCAGCTTTGCTTATTTGTTGATGGTGGTGGGGGTGATTTAGTGTCCCTCTGGCTGCCCAGTGGTCCCGCCTGCCACTGCTCGGGCCACGTGTCCTGTGATGCACCAGCAGCTCCTGATCAGCTTGGGGGGCAGCCAAATTGGCTCCTCCTTCAGCTGGATCAGCCCTGGTGGAACAAGGAGATGACTTGATAACTCTGGTCATAAATGCTCTTTCCCTTGTGCTCCTGTCCTGGACTTTGGCCATGGCACTGTGGGTGTCATCCACCTGCAACCAGCGTGCATGCTGAATTAGCAATTTACAGACCCTCTGTAAATTCTTGGAGTTTTAAAATTACCTCAGAAAGGGCTTGGATTGCAGCAGTATTTAGTGGGCAGCACTTCTACAAGGCTTCAGTTAGTGCAAGCCTGTTCTGGAAAGGAAGAGGATTTATATTCTCTGTGGGATATTTAGCTTCATCTCATATAATGGCAGGTGGTATCCTCAACTGTAGAACGCTTTTAATTTTTTAATCATACTGAGCTCTTTGCCTTAGTTTGTGAGTCATATTATGGTGGCTAATTTCTATCCTTAAAGAATTCATATTAATCAAATTTATATTGAAGTTGCTGCATTATAATCAAAACACCCTCTTACTCTTTCACTCGCTTAAGAAAAATTATTCAGGAATATTTAAATAGGTCTTGTTTATTCCATTCTTTAATTTGCTGCATCTCCTGTACACTCCTACTCTTTTACTAAAAAATCCTACTTAGGACCTCTTTTGTACTAAGTAATCTTAATCAGCTTTCTCCCACAGCAGCCCAAATAGCAGCCAGTCCTGGTGCACTTCCCTGATAATTTTTTTTCAGTATGTTTTGCCTCATTAGCCCATAATGTAATTGCCTACTTTGTGTTTACAATGTTGGGTACTTTGGGTCTGTTCATATTTGATGAGCATGTCCTCTATTAGTGTTGCTTTAAATATTTCTTCTTTTAGTAATGGGTTTGTGGAGTTAGTTAGTTTTAAAAGAAAAACAAGAAAACAGAACTTAATAAAAAAGCCCCTCAGCTTTGACTTTATGTGCCTGTATCTTTCAAACCTGGATTAAGTGAAGAACCCCCCCCCCCCCCCCCCCCCAGGTCCCAGGTGTGTGACAGGTGTGATGGCTGCACAATGACACAGTGTGAAGACACAAAGGAATTTGTCACCACAGTGCCAGGGGATCTTACTGTACACCCACCTCATCCCTTTCCTCTGTCAGGATGTGTGATGGACACCTCAGGCTCTTTGCCTGAGATTGCTGCTTCCTCTCCTTGCAAATACTTGTCTCTCTCAGCAGGCTCTCAGTAATAAGTTTTGGAGTAACTCTGGTTTTCCAATCCTTTAAATTTAATCCCCAAACTCACTAGCTTTTAGACCATTGTAAATGTGTTTGCTGTTTTCTTTAAGTGTGGGAGAAGAGCCATGAGGCTGGGATGCCTGGGATGGAGATGCTCTGGTCCCTTCTAAGTCTGCTCCCATGGTGGTCTGACTGTGCTGAGGCCATGGTTCATACGGGGTAAAACATGAGCCTAATTCCTGATGAAAATGACTAAATGTGCATTTCTAAGTTTTTCTCCTTTTTTTCATTCTATTTCTGGAGATAATGTACCAAACAATGACTCAGGCTTTGTGCTTTCAATAATATTTCTTACTGATGGGGGAAAAAACAGGTTTAAATTATTCCACATATCAATGGTCGCATGCATCAAAAACAAGCTAAAAAAAAGCTAATGGCCTCAATCCATGAATATCCAGAAGGCAGAAAGCTTTTGTAGTATAAATATATCATTTAATGAAAATATCGAAAGGAAGTGCATTTCCATGAAATTCATCTATAGAATGTTATTTTTAATAGATGAATTCATTGCTTTACCCAGAGGTATTTTTCTTTCCAGTCTTTTTCCAGACATAGAGCCTTGGTGTTCTCTCTTTGGGGTATAAACAAAACATCATTTGCATTTGCCATACAATGTAGCAATGAATTGCAGTAAAGCATGAATTTGACCTCCCTAATTCTCTTTGCCCTAAAAGTGCCTGAAAAAGTTCCTCTTACTAGGAGGTTCTTTTGTTATATTTATTTTTGTGAGTTTAAAGGAAAAGCTCTGTCCTAGTAGCTTGATTGTGAAAAATCAGAAGTGGTTGTTGACAAAACTAATGTTGGTTCCCTCTGAGGTATAATCAGTCTCCTAATATATAATGTGGGTAAGTCCATGGCTTTTCATGTGCCTTTTTTTGGGCAAGCAGTTTGCATCACACATCAGTATAGACACTCTAGAGTAGGAGGTATTTGCTTGCTTTGTTGCCATGTAGTGACACTAAATTCAATAGCACTTCAAAAGTTCTCTGAAGTCCTCCAGTGGAAGGGTCTCTTTCATTTGCTTCCAGGAGCTCCCACAATGAGCTAATCACTACATAAACCTGTTTGTCTTCCAAATTAGCAAGAGCTTAACAATCCACTTGTTTCAGTGAATGAAAGTCGCTGAAAGGCATGTGAAAGAAATATTAGCCATCCATTTCTATAAAACATCAACTTCTTTATCCAGAATTGCTTTTTGCTTTAATTGTTAGGCTCAGCAGTTCATGTACTAACCTTTTCCATGGTAAGTGGCACACTGTAGCCCTGTCTTCCTGCAGAATAAGCACTCTCTGTGACTTCGTTGCTCCTCACACTTTTCCCAACAGTGGCAGAACTGAATTGCAGTTTACTTGTGTTGTATTTTCATAGAAGTTTGAAAGTGACTAAGTGGTCAATTCTCATGGCAGCGAGTGGGAAAAGCAGGGTAGAAGTTTCACAAACAAAACCTGCACCAGAATCTCCTCTTCTCAGGGCTCTTGAAACGAGCTCTACTTCCTCCTAAGATGCAAAGGAATTGAATTTTCCAGTCGGGCTGGAAAATTATCACTGTGTTTAGAGAGTCAGAGCAACACCCTGGGGTTGGCAGCCCTGCTCTTCACTGTGTTGTCTGCCAAAGAAAAGGTGAAAATGCTTTTTCCACACTGTGAATCAGTTAAAATTCTGATCCAACTTCTCCAGTCTTAGCCTTTCCAGAAAAAGTTCACTTTACATATCTCAGAACTGAACTTTGGATACTTATTTTAGTGTTATGGGTTTTAAATCCATTGTATCAAAAGTAATTTTTGAGTAAGTAGTTCTCCTTCCAGTGTTGCCTTTTTTCCCCATCTGAGAACAGAAACTAATGAGATTTTCTTTCATTTAAAATTCTCCTAAGTCCAGGCATTAGACACACAGTGGTAGGAACACTAAATGTCTGGATTTTTTACCTAGAAAAACCACTTATGTAACACACAGCTTTTAAATAGCTTAACAAATCCAGTACCTGATGTGACTGTGACCATGCATGCAAAGTTTCAACTTGTACAAGGAGAAAAAGAAAAATAAAGCCGACTGTAAATGGAAGTGCTTTCCCATCTTAACTGTATGGTATTATCATCAGTCACTAGAACCTTTTTCCAGTGTAATCTCACTTTTTTCATACCCAGTTTGCTCAGGTATATTGTAATTCCAGTATTTATAGCCTTACATGGTTTTCTTTGTTGCTGCCTGTTAGGATGTTTTAACAGTGACTGCAAGAAGTGAGTAAGGCAGGTACAGCCAGGTCAGTTCCTGATACTAGTATCAAGTCTTCTCACGGAAGTGGTGAAAACTGCATAATTAAAGTTATTTATAATGTGACTTGATAAAAAATATTGGGAAAGAGGTGACAGTATAGTACAATAAGAGTTTTTCTTCTCTAATTTCTATTGCTTTATTTGAACTGTCCCTTGTACTATATTTTTGCAGTTCAGAGGCCAGTTTAGGAACAGAAGTGATCTTTATTTTGTGCAAAAGTGTGTGGTGTGTCCATATGTGTATTTTCTTAGATAGATACATAATGTAAATATGTAAGTTACTCATTACTGTGATGCTCTACCATGTGATACTTCACACTACCATTTACCATCAGTCTTCAAATTTTTTTTTCTTCAAAAGGGCTCATAAAGGGCTCACGTTCAGTTGCAAATTATAAGTTTGGCAGAGCACATAAATTCATTAGGAGGGAGGTCAGATGTGCAAAAACCTTGACATATCAAAATGAGTCCTGACCTGGTCACTGAGACAGTTAAAAACAAAATATTTTAGATAGATGTTTACTTCCCCAATTTTGCTTTAAGCTACAGTCATCAATTATTTTGTAAGTCGAGAATGAATTTCTGGTGTAACTTTTTTCCAATTTTCTCTTTCATGATTATGATTAAAAAGCCTTCTGCTCATGTTATTTCCTGTCATTTGACCTCAATAGCTTTCTACTTTTTGATACATGAAAATAATTAAATTATGATTGGATAAATAACACATCTGAAAACAGCACTGGGAAAATAACAGATGAACATTACACTTGATAGTGCAATGAGACTGAGAAATGTTTTTCCATCTGGGTAAGATCCTGAGCTAAAGTTATCTTTTCATCCCTTTCCTCAGGAAAGAGAAAACTTGTACAGAATGAAATTGGAATAGTGATGGGGAAAAGGCAACTCCTCTTTGCACCTTTTCAGTAGCAGAAACAAGAAGAAAATCAGGGGATAACAGAAACAAACCTCTCTTGGTCTTGGAGCAATTTTTAGCACTGATGGTGTACAAGAGGAGACTCACAGGCTGCAAGACCAAAATCTAGTGCAATGCTGATAAGATGTTGTAAAAAACAGCAAAAAGCCACCAACACTGTTATGTTCATATTTCTCTGTCGGGTGGAGCAGCTGCTACATACATCTCCCAGAGCAGCAGCTTAGTAAATGCTCTGAATTGCATTTGGAATCTCTCATCCCTGCCTCTCTGGGGAAATGAGTTAAGGATGTGCAGAAGAACCATGCAAATAATCTTTTTCTCAGAAAAAAGTAGCTTAATTCAAGCCAGTATTGAAAAAGAGATAAAATAGGGTTTAAGCTGTTATCATATGCAGAGATATTTGAGGTAGTAGTCTGTATATTGATGGCAATTTAGTCTGAAAATAATGTTTATTAACTCAAATATGTTGGACTTGAGAAATAAAACAATATGAAGATAAGAGATGCTCTACCCTGGATGATAATGACAGGCTTGGTAAATGCCAAAACCACAAATCTGTGTGAACAGAGCACACCAGCCAGGACAAGGCTGGAGAGAGGGCAGCCAGGAAAGCACCAACAGAAGACACTTTGAGAGAGGCAAAATTGGCTCACCCTGTGGAAAAAAAAAAAAAAAACAAAAAAAACCCCAACAAATCCAAAGCAACAAAGACAAAAAGCTAATATAGAATTAAAATCTGGATTAAGTTGCTACTTTATCCCTCGGGATCTGCAAAGTAAAATTAACATTTATTGCTCCCTTTGAGTATAAGATTGGTTATAGAGCTTTATTCAGATGATGGAGTTTGATAGACATAATCTAAATCTGAAGTACATGGTAAGAGTATGTGTGTGTAATCTTCAAAATATATAAATTGGGGGCTTTTGTTTGATGGTTTATTCAGAGTTTTTTTTACAAAACTCTTCTTCTTTTGTCAGATGAAGTGCCTACATGACCACAGATGCTGCAGAACTATTGTACTCTTTTCTGATTTTACTGAGTTTTATTTGCCTTTAGGATGACTACAGAAGAGGCATATTTGGATTAAAACAATAATACCAGAGTGGTGTCAATGAACAAAAGTGGTAGTACACCTAAAGCTATAAAGGTTATTTTGTGGTGACACAGTTTTCCAAACATACAGTAACAAGAACATCATTTAAGCATTAAATTCACTTTGGAGCAGGAGGAAATACTAAAATAAAATCATTATATGTTGCAGTAGTTACCTCACTTGCTACTGAAATGCAGTTGTTTCTGGGGATGTGCTGTAGCTCTGCAAATACCCTGGAACATTTTAGAAGTTTGAGAATACCTGCAGTGAGATAAGTAGAATGAAAATACCAAAGTGCACAAGGATATCTTGGTTTGTCCCAAATATACTGGAGAGTAACCATGGGGTATTGATGTAATGTGTCCTCCAGAAAAATACCCGAGCATTGTTTATATAGTACTTTTTCTTTATTTAAAACCATTTCATTTTGGTTTAGCGTGTGTGAGAGTTTAACAAGCATTGACAAGGCCTGACCATGCCTTGGTGATGTCCATCTGAAGCACGTTATCAACACCAGTAATGAAATCTGTCATTTCTGTGTGAGGATTTAAAAAACCTCCAAAAACAGTGAATTGCTTTTAAGTAAGAGTGGATATTATTTCTGTCCCAGCTCAAAAATAGTTTCCTTTAGAGGATATATAATAATGCTTCTTTTTTTGTATATTTTTAATAAATTTTGTTTAAAAAATTAATTTCCAATCCACTGAGAATCGGTAGCGTCTGTTCCTTTCTATTGCAATCGATCTTGTTAATTCTATAAAGAGTCTGTAGGCATTTCTTTTGCATATTGTATTCTTTTGTGTGCTTTAAAAACTCCTGCTACACTGTATATTATTCAGCCATTTGTGGCTTGAAACCCTGCCTAAATGCTGGCTTATGTTTCTGCATTTTCAAGCCGGAGCTTTTTATGTCTCACAGCTCAAGTCTTGCAGCAATAACACTGAGTTCCTGCTATGGTTAAAAAAACACCACCCTTTTGTAAATATCATCTGCCACCACTTTATTGCACAATGAATAGATTTACTTTGGAGGGTTGCAATATCTCATGTGACTCTCTCGCTCTTTTTTAGGCTATAGTTTTCCATAGTTATAGACTTTTAGGCTATAGTTTTCTATAGTTATAGACTTTTCCAAAAAGTAATCAGCCATAGAATGCAAATAGTTTTGCATTCTATGGCTGATTACTTTTTGGAAAAGTCAAAGTGGAAGATTTCTGACTGAATTCCGCATGTAGGAGAGCCTTCAAAAAGTCCTTTCTGTATTTGTTCATTGTACTAATATTAAGCCAAACTTCGCAGAGACTTCACTGCTTGGAAGTACTATCTCTGTTCTGTCACCAGCCTTATCTGTTAAATCCCAATGAGTGTGAAAAATGAGAAAAATCTGGGTTTACTTGGCTGTTTCAGCAGTATGTTGAGAATGGCCAGATTGCTGCAGAAGATGACTCTCTTGGAAATCCTAACAGCCCAGCCTTCTCATCTGTAGGCACATAGAGCTCATCTGAGTGTGTAAATAAAAATAAATAATGCAGTGAAAAAATATGCAGAGTATTTTGCTGAAGTGTTTCAATTTTGGATTTGCCATAACTAATTTAAATCTTCTGTTGGGATTTATGCAGGCAGGAGGGTCAGGTTTACAGCGTTTGTAATTTAAAGCTTTTCTGCTACTGCACCTTTTCTACTTTTATATCCTGTCATGATATCTTTTTGCTGCAAAGAAAGTCCCTTTTATTCCCTTTTCCTTTTCTGCTTTGAAGAGAACATTTGCTTCTCTTTTTATATGAGGTAATGAGATCAGAGTAGCTCTGGATTCTTTAAATCAATCTAATTTGGCTTTTGGTGGATAGAATATCCTTTTGCACAGGCCTTTCATTTCTTTGTGCAGCAGCTCCATCTCCAGCACTAGGTACCTGTGAAAAATGCGTACTTTATGATTGGCTTTTCGCAAATATTAAAATGAATATTATATGTGTTCTGTTAGAAAGTTATGCTGTATTAATTTTCTTAAGTAGTGTGTTAAATATAGTTTTAGGTTGTAACATAATGTTAAAATAGAAACTATGCTATGTGGATACTTTTTTTAAAGGAAGGACTTGCAGCGAGATAGCAGCCACAGGACACCTACATCTTTCAGAGAAAAGGAATTTATTGCTTTCTTAGCAAAAAAAAAACTAACTTCTTCCCGCCTCGCTCAGCCCTGAAGATGCCGTTAGGATTGAGAGGAAGAAGTTGACACTGACCAGACAGAATCCTGTATTTGAATGGGATTTATGCATCATGTGTGAGATGTATAAATATGCCACAGGTTATTGTTTTTAAGGGTTAATCTCGGGCTTATGCTGCCCAGAAAAAGGTACCCGGATGTCCATAACTCTTTGTTTCTACTGTCTCATATTGTCCTAACCCAAATTGTCCAAGTTATTATTACTCTAATTATGTTACTATTTTTACAACCATTTTATTACTATTAAACTTTTTAAAATTTTAAAACCAACGTGCCTTTTATTACCAAAGCCCAGCGAGCGGTTCTCACTGCTGCGTGCTGTGTGTTGCAGGCTGATCCACGGCGGGCAGCTGCTGAACGGGCTGGCGGGCCCCACGGTGATGAACGCCGCTCCCTTCCTTTCCACCACCTGGTTCTCCCCGGACGAGCGCGCCACGGCCACGGCCATCGCCTCGCTGCTCAACTACCTGGGCTCCGCCGCCGCCTTCCTGGTGGGGCCGCTGGTGGTGCCGCCCCCCAACGGGACTGCTCAGCTGGGAGCGCCCAGCAACACCCAGCACATCAAGGACCGCATCGAGGCCGTGCTCTATGCAGGTGCGCCTGAACCACAGAATGTTCATGCTTTCCTGTGTGTTGGTGCTTGAGAGCCACTACCCTCTAGTGGCTGGTTTGCACAGGATCTAGTCTCTGCTTGGGGGAAGAGAATTAAGTCAGGAGGATCAATTTTTTAAATAGTCATTTGTACAGACTGACTTGAAAAGAAGTAGTTCAGTTGTTTGTATCGGCTGAACTTGGGAGAAATGTCTTCTTGGAGTTTCCCTGAGCTTCAAAACTGGTTTTTGCTTATTGAATTTTCATTGAAAATATGTTTCCATGACAAGTTGGCTTTCCACTACTGTTTCTGTAAGGATGGAAATTCAATAGTCTTTTAGCGTGAAATTCTATTCTGCATTAACTGAGCCTTAATTTATGACCTGCATGTGCCTTTCAAATGTGATTAGATAATTAGTATTTCAGAATCAGAAACATTAAAATTAAAACATGATAGATTTTGTTTTTAGCTAAGATCACGTAATTCTTACTGGTGAGCAATTTCAATGAAGTAACAACAGTTTAGTGGGAAAAATCACTGATACAAAATTCACCTGATAAAACTTGGGGTTTGTATCCTTGCTCTTTTTATTACAGTGGCTTCTATGCCTCTTCCTGTCACTTAAAAATTAGCAGCAAACTTTAAGGAAACAGAATTGGTTACATGGTTGAAGTGTCTACATTCTAATTTTTAGTGAATATAAATTGGTACAGCATTAATGAGTTGTGCATTTGATAGGGGTTTTCCCCTCTTATAATTGCATCTTCTGAAATCCAGCCAGGAGTTAGTCCTAAGTGTTCCAGAAGTCCTAAGATATATATGCTGTGTAGTTTATGTGGAGGTTTAGTGGATTGAGTTAGCTGTTTGTGATCATTTATTCCTGGACGTTATCCTTATGGAAATTTGTCAAGTTAACATTCCTGTTGGGTGAGGGCCACTTTAATGTTTGTTTTAAAGAAAGTGCAATAGAATTTGGATCATGACTTCAGCAAGTATTTTTGAGTAAGCTGCTTTTTACTGGACTCAAATGGAACAACAAGGAAATTCAGGTTTGGCTAAGCCTTTTTTATAAGTGTTCCATAACAAAATATGGTGTTAGGCTCTGAAAATCTCATGGCAGATGAAAATGTCTGGTGTGAAAGAGGAAAAACGAAAGCAAGTCAGTTTTTGTCTTGAGGAGCAGTAGATAAGGGGAAGAAAACCCTAGCAATTAGAAAAGTGCTTTAGCTCTCCCTCTGCAGATTTTCCATGGAGAGGGAAGAATTCATCTGCCTAAGGAAATACCGTGCTGTGCTTGAAACCACTGTTTTGAGTCTGGTAGCAGTAGAAATGTTGCCTTCAGCAGTGCATTAGATTCACATTCTCTTCTGTTCTCTTTCGGGAGGTTTTCCTAAGCATTTTCCTCAGAAACAGGGATGGGTGTTGCCACCAAGGTTCAGGTCTTGCCTGCCTCACATCTCAGCATGGCTCTTTCTACCTTTTGGAGCTGGCAAGGATGTGAGAACACCCTTGTAGACCTGTTTGGGATCACTGGTCCCAGCAGTTTATGATTCTACAGCAGCTCTTCAGCTTCCTAGGAATTGTGTTTTATGGGGCATCTGTATTTCTCACTTAGTATTTGAAAGTGCTTTGAACAGAGATAGTTTCTTTGTGCTGGTGTTTGTGTCCTATGGGATGTGTATTTTCAGGAGCTGCAAACCCTGTAGCTGTTCAGACAATGACAGAGAGATGCTTTGTGAACATTGCTGGCCTGCAGTGAATCACAGTAATGATGGAAAACCTCCAGCTGATTTAAAATTGCTAAGAACTGTCAAAGAGGAGTTTGCTTTGAATCCCTCATGGGATTTGTTCTGTCTCAGCTTAGCTCTGTTTCCCTGGAGAGCTGAAAGCACAAGGTTCCTTCTGTCTGCTTCCCTCTGCTCTCTTGTGCCCCATGGGGTCCAGAGGTGGAAGGACAGCTGCTCCATAGTGGGTAACAGTGAACAGACAGCTCTGTTCACCTGTGGGACAAAAAATACCTGGTAGTTGTGGTAGGGTACTATTTGTCCCCTTAAACAGCTGTGCAGAAAACTAGCCTCAACTTGACTTCACAGATTAGAAGTAAAGGTTTTGCAGAATGCAGAAGAGCAAGAAGCTGGACCCAAATGTCCCACTTCCCCACTTCTTCAGCTAGTGTGGTCAGGTTTGGTATGACTTGTTCTTTCAGATACTATGGGAAAGCCAGTTCCACAGGGTAAGCACTCTGCATTTCTAATGAGCTTCTTGCTTTTGTGTGAGCTAGCATTAAATAAGCAGCCTCCAAAACTTAGATGATGTCTTTTAAAAGACAGTAACGATGTGAATTGTTGACTTGGGATCAGTAGTGTGCCAACAGTGTGCAAATTTTCCAAGGACTTAAGCTCAAACATGATTACGAAGCAATTGCTTATAAACACATTCTGAAATTGCTCTGTTAACTCCAGTCTCTTCTGTGTTTTAATAAATTGCTGTTCCTTTATCTCAAACATGGACTCAGAGCTCAGCTGAATTGCCACAGCCTCTTTCTGTGTCATCTGTGTTGCTGCACATTCTGGTTCACAGCTCAAGTATTATGGGTGTAGCAAATCAGGATTGAATTGTATTACCTGAATTGTGTAAGGAAATGAATTATTCCAGACTGCAGCCAGAGCTTTTAGCCTTGTACTTTCCTAAATATCAATGTAAAATTATTATTTGTTTAAAAAAAAAAAAAGTGTGTGTGTGTGTGTAAGGGGCCCTCATGCACCCCGGAATATTCCCACAGAACAAGGTGGGGAGGAGGGTTTCTGGAATTGAAAAGGTTTTTGTGCTATGAGTCGCCTGTCTGAAGGAAAAATACTTTGTTATCAAGGAGTCTTGAACCTCTTTTTTTTTTTTTTCCTTTATTTTTTTTTTTTAGTCTGTTTGGGGTTTACACGAGCATCATGGTGCCTGCTTCCTAGGCTGAGATGCAGGCATCTCTCACATCACAAGTCACTATGGTGTGATACACAGCTTTTGTGAAGCATTCCAATTTCACTCCTCAACAAGTACACAGATGTGTACATATCTGTGTCTCTGCACACTAATTTATGAGTTGCCCCATTTCATGTGCTTTGCTCTGTTTGAGAGCATCCATTGCACTTTTGAGAAGCTGGCAGCTTCTTCTAAAGAAGAGCCTCTCTTGTGACTGCAGCTCCCTCCTTCTCAGCATTGACCTATTTCTTACCTTCTCGATTTTGTTTACTTTCACTCACTACTTAACTGCCCAGGAAAAGTTTTAGATTGTATTCCTCTTCCTCTACTCTGGTAAATTAAATTATGGAAATAAGGGTGTGGGTTTCCTGTTGAGGTAGGATTTCAATATGTAAGAAATCAGATGTGTTTGGCAGTACCTGGACTTTAGATAGAGGTGTAAGTATTGTATACAAAGCTAAGATGGCACTAAAAACTCATATTCTTCAACAGAGGGAGATGCTTTTGTTTCCACTGTGAATTTGTCACTTTTCATTTAGGCATAGAGCAGAGCTATCTAGGCAAATTTGTTAGCCTACAAAGTATAACACTGGGAAACATTAAAGAGTTGCAAGAAGGTACTACAAGGACAGCATCCCGAACTTAGTAATTTAAAAAAAAAAAAAAAAAGGTTACTACTGCTCCTACTACAGTAATTTGACTGGTAGAAATCTTGAGGCAGTGCATAGATGAGACCCCAGATGGGCACCTGTTATGAAATATATCTGTGATTTAAATATTTCTGTGATTCTGCAGAATAAAACCTGGCCTTTCCTCGTATAGCATTGCAATGTGACAAGGGCACTTAAGTTCCTTGGACAAAATTGATGGGATTGTGTGATCACATTCTTGATTGGCTATACCTGTGTGCAGTCTTAAATCTTCCTTTAATATGTGATTAAAATGTGTGTAATATGTATGTCTATAAACCTATATGCAGACTAGAGGCGGGAGGTGAGGGGATAAACAGCTTTTACTAAAGAGCTGTGAAATATCATCCTGTAGTGACAGAGCATCTCATCCCTTCCTTAGGTCTGGGGTGATCAGTTACTGCCAGTTCTTTATTCACTGCTCATGGTCTCCAATGTGCACAAAGATAGAAATTAATCTGTTTTCTGAAGAGCAAAGGAGTGAGAAGATCTAGTTTAAGTGCCCTTGGCCCTTGAAACATGCAGTTACACCACAGCAGGAAAAGAGACACCACGTAATTCAAAATAAGTCCTTTAGTATTTGATGATGAAAAATGGCATTGTCACACTCCCGATATGCCTTTTTTCCCATATGCCAAATAGAAGCATTCATTTCCCTTCTCCATCTCCAGCTGATCCATTTAGACTCTGAGTGTTATTTACTTTTCAGTTTCCTGAATTTATTTTCTTCTAGTTTAGCAGAAGACCTGGCGAAGTGCCATGTTCATATTGATTTATTAAAAAAGAGAAGAAAAAAAAAGAAAATTAAGGCAATTGAGTATCCAGCTCTGCTGGAATTTATTTGTGCTGTCAGTGAACACTTCTTTGTTATAAGATCACAAGTTCTTTTAAGATAACACACTTCAGCTATACATTTTTCTCTCTATCTGCAAAGAATCTTGTTTTCAAAGGCAGTAGGAGAAATACTGGGATTGAGGACTGTGGAGAACATGATATATATTGTAAAAGGCCTGTAAAACAAATTAATTAGACTGACTGTGGGTAGAGTTGTTTCTCTTCAGAATGTCTGCTCATGGGACTTAGTGTTTTCTGTGAAGTGCTCATCACTTCTCAAGCTCAGGTCCAAACTTCTTCTATGAAATTTTTCAAAGATTTGGAATTCCTGCTGCTAAACAAGCAGAGCATCCACAAATAGCTGTATTCTTTATTTTCCCCCCTCTTACCTGTACTTTTTCTATTCATGAGCCATGGCTGCTTCTCCACTTTGCTCTTTATATTCTGTTGCCATGTAGTACTGTTTGTGTCGGAACTGCTGCCTTGCTTGACCTTTTGTTTGCCTTCATCAACTTGTGCAATGAATAATTGTTATTCCATGCCCTGAGGCTTCCCCGGTCCCATCTGTTTCAAGTCTCTAGCATGCTGTTACCTGCACTGAGTTACTTCCATTGAAAGGAAACTTGGCCAAGTCCTCATATTGCAGTTCTCTCTGAAGAGAAAAAGCAAAAGCTTTCCTTTTGCTTCACTGGGTTCTCTGTGTGTGAGCCTTGTTCTCTGTAGTACCTATCACTGGAATGGACTGCCAGTCTCACTGATTCTCCATCTCAATTTGAAATCTTGTTTGGGGAAGGAGAAAGAAATTCCTCCTTCAAGTTGCAGAATTCTGTTGTCAGGAGCAGTCAAGCACTTGTGATGGGATTTATGTCTCAGAGGCTGGCTGATAACAACACTGCAGTGAAATAAGTCTTTCAATGCTAACATCTGTTCTTGGTTTTGTTTTTCTTTGCCCTCTTGTTTAGAATTTGGAATGGTTTCCCTGATATTTTCTGCAGCGTTGGCCTACTTCCCCTCGCGCCCTCCATTCCCCCCCAGCGTGGCTGCAGCGAGCCAGCGCCTCAGCTACAGGAGAAGTTTTTGCAGACTCTTAAGGTAGGACCTCATTGGGTTTCCACTTCAAAGCAGATCAGTGCCTAAGTAAATAAAAACAAGTGTGCTTTAATCTTCTCATTGAGCAAACAAGTTGGTTTGTAGTACTTTTAAACAAAATAAAATTAAATATTAATGTCAAGACATAAAAGGATGCTAACTGCTAAAGAGCAGACATTAAATTTTAAACCACTGTGTGTATCTCCAGTCTTCACGCCAGTCCTTCAGCACCAGCAGTGCTTTAGTCATCCTGTTAGCATGGCTTTTCTTATGCAATGCTTCTGTTACATCAGGTTATACAAGATTGTTAAAAGTGAGCAGTGAGAAAACAGTGAATAACGCCGGGCAAAACTAACTTCTAAGCTGGTTTTCTCTGTCCTTATTATATTGGAATGAATTTGGGGTTTACTTGTCTTTTGAAGGATTATTCAGCTGCTTTCATTTAACCATCGAAGCAATGAATGAACTATCTAAAACTGTTATATGATTTATTAAATCTCATTATTTGTATGTTAAAATACAAAGCGGGAATAGGAAAAATGTCTTCAGGTGTGTTTCTGGATAGACTCAAAGGTGAGCTAGCTTGCTTTGAATTTTTAGGTTAAATAAAAAGAGAGGATATAAAGAAAGTAACAGTATTGCAGCTTCTCCCTCTTGGGTTCTTTTGGCAAGACACAGTCCCACTTCCCCCAGTGTTTGTACAGTGTCTTGTGTAATGTAAATATGATCTGAGAGGAGCAGCTAAAGCAACTGTAATATTAAGGGTGAATAATTTGAAGGCCATGCCCTGTAGATGATACTGCACAGAGGAGCTTCTGGGGCAAAGAAGAGCTGCTCCCCTGGTACGGAGTATGACTGACTTCACTGGGAAGCTTCTGACTCTTGCTGTAATTGTTTGTTGAGTGATGGAGGAGCTGAATCTGCATATAAAGGGTTGCTTGAAGCTCGATAATTGTGCAGCTTTAGACATTTAGTTACTACAGGCCCATTGTGGGCTGTACTTTCAATAATTGTATTTAGAGGCAGGGAAAACAACTCATCCTTTGTCACTGGGTTTTCTTCTGGTTTTGGAGGCTTTTTTTTTTCGTTTGGGGGAGTAAATAGTTGGCAAGATCCTTAATCCTGTGTGTTCATCCTGGAGCAGGCTGGCACTCAGGAGGTGTGAGTACAGCTGGGTGGTTAGTCTGCTAAGTGACCTATTCAGGGTATTAAAAAATAGCAGTTCTCTTAAGGACACTTATCACACACAATAATGCTGTTCTGCACCCAAGCTGATGTGCTGTTAGACCCTGCCTGAGGGCTGTGTTGTAAAAATGTTGCTGTTGAACAGAAATCCAAACAGCAACTGGCTTTGCAGGTGAAATATAAAATTTTAGTTGACAGTGCTCCATTTGGGAGTTTTATAACCATTAGATTCCGTGTTTAAAGTGTTGTAAACAGTGGACCTCAGATACTGGGTAAGGTCAGGATGTAAACAGCAAAGCTGGCTTACTTACTGTTAACAATAACCAGTAAAACTTCAGAAAACAAACTGGACTTTTCAATGATGAGTATAGTTTACAGTGTCTGCAAGAACAAAGAGGGCTTTTGTTAAAATGTGGTCAGGTAGATAATTATATCTCTCTTCCCTCGGGTCTTGCATTCTTCCATGCTACCCTTTATCAAAGGCACTTCTTCATTCCTCTGCACATGAAACAATCAACAGTTCATCATTAAACCCACTTATCTTGGGGAGCTGTTCAGTAACAATCTGTCATGCAAGGGAGTTTTATGAAAGAAAATGGTATCTGCCATGCTTCAAGAGAAATCCATCATCTGGTTCGTTAGGCTTCTAAGCTCTGTTGCCTGCCTAATCTAGGCTTCATCTTGGCTTAGAGAGCCTTTCTTTAGACTTGGTGGTGTAGACTGAAGGTAACCAGCAGATGAGTACCAGGAAATCATGATTTCCTTTTATTGTAGAATTACCCTTTGGTGTGAGAACTGTGTGTAAGGCATTCAGGATGTGTGTGAGCTGGTGGGCTGACCCAGAAATGCACCAGATACACTTAGGAAAACTGAGATGTTCATAATTTCCCTGTCTTCTCCACCAAGCTACAGTTTTATTACTTCAAAATAAAGCAACATAGTATAACTTTACCACTGAAGTCATTGACCTTTTCTCCTTGGACACCAAGGGGATCTATCACACCCACACTCCTTCGTTCCTTCAGGTCTTTTGGCAGTCTTTTACATGAGCTGCTTCTTGCAGAGTTATTACACCATCAGCAGAGGTCAGCCATCCCCTGTGGGCCCTTTTTGGGGGACTTTCTTAGGAACTTGAGTCTTCTTTCTGATTTGGAGGGTTCCTCCTTCTGACAGATTGCTACAATTAGTTGATGTCTCATTATCTCCTGATACCAGCTCTGTCAGTCTGCAGTGGGAGACAACAGATTGGTCATGGTTTGGGAGCTAAGCCCAAATCTTTTAACAGTCTATCACACACTGTGACAAGTGTAGTTTGAATTTCCATTAGAAAATGTGTGGTGCCCTATCTCGGTTTCTTGGGTGAAGCAAATATGACTTGTTTTTATTTCCCCAGTTCAGGATATTCCACAAACTTCAATGGAAAAAAATTCTAATACAAGTAAATGGTTGATAAGTCTTAAAACCTGCATTAAAAAATGTGTTGTGATTTTTGATTTGAAGTAATAAAATACTTTTAGCCAGTTACATGGCTTTTATATTTTCTAGGGACTATGTAAGCAATTTTGAAATTTTGTATCAGGGGTTTTATGCATCATTATTGCTTTAATGACACTTTCATCAACAACACCATCCAGTAATGGAAGCTGCTCAGAATGTGCCTGATGTTAATAGGCACTGTCAAAGTTACTCTGAAAATGATGACTTTGATGGGGCTCCCCTCTGAACCAGCCTGTCTTACAGATTCTAGTGGCGTTAGGTTTCTGAAAAAAACAGAATAAAAATCAATTCATATCCCAGCAGAATGGTTTAACAGGGAGGCTAATTCTGATATCCTGTCATTGCTGATAGGATGGAAAACAGTGTGGGTTCAACAGCTGATGGTGTGACAGACAGCACATTTTTCTACTTTCAGTGGAGCAATTGCAAAATTGCAAAAGCTGTGCATGAGTGACTGGAGCCATGAAAAGTGGAACTGCTACTGAAGATGTGTGTTTGGGATGGCTTTAGGCAGCACGAGGTATTGCTGGGCAAGGGGCAGAATGACACCTGGTGATCAGTATCTCTGTCACTGCCAGGCTCCCTTTCTCCTGGTCACCTTCCTTGTTGTGGAGACCAGGCAGGGGAGCAGGTTCTGTCCCTGGAGATTGTCATCATGCAGAGCTGCTACTGTAGGATTGGTACTAGGGGTTGGATGTGGCACAGAGCAGCTATCCCACATCACAGGCTGTCTTGTTGCCTGAGTGACAGAAAACAAATACACCACAGAAAATGCTGCTCGAGTAAAGGACAAAGTTCTCCCTCAAAAGTAGGTCATTAATGAAGTTGAGGTCCAGATAGCCAAAGATTTTTAATATTCAGCAAATGTCATTGCAGAACACTGCATTCAGACTTGCTTCCTCTTAGCAATCTACAATATGGCTCTATAAGGTCCATGCAAAATTCCCTTTTATTTTATTCGACAAATGTTGAAATGGCTTTCATATGGATAGTATTAAATAGCATCAAATGCCAAGGTGATACCAGATAGACTAGGATAAGAGTGTGGCATTCTTAAAAAAGGAGAAAAGTTGTTAGGAAGACCGTAGCATTCAGAGAAATATAACTAACGTATAGAAGAGCTGAAAGTTTGAGTGTTGTTTTTCTTTGCATTAAAAGATAAATCTGACACCAATGATATTGAAAGCGGAGGATATGTTCATGGGATGGGAATGTGTTATTCAAGAAGAGGATGTGTGAAAAAGAACAGTGCAAAAAGCACTGGCTGCTTGTGCTGTGTGTGGAGCATCTAAGGGAGTAAAACAGCGTAAGCTGCAAACTTACAAATGTTTTGGAGTGTAATTGAATCTCTCTCTCCCTCTTGGCTTTTGTAACTGTGTGCTATCAAATTGCCCCTGCTTGCCAAGGAACTGGTACTGATCAGGATCAATTTTATGGAAATTGTTTGAGACCAGAGGGAGCCATGTTTCAGGTTACACTGATACCCCATGGGATAACTAACCTTGGAAGCACCGTAAAATCTCTTCAGTTTAAAATATCACTATTTCAGATTCCAAATTATATTTTCTTTCCCATTTGAGACATTTTTGAGGAAAACTTGGATTTCTCTTAGCAAGGACTTCACATTTGCTTTCAGTTATGGTGAATGGGGGAAATTGTTGGTTAAATTCCTGTTTAGCTCTATACATTGAAGATGATGATACAGCTTTGACTGTTTCACCTTCACTGAATACTAAAGGTTGAATAATTGGGAGGAAAAACAAATATGTTGACTATTTAGAGTATTATAGCTGTCTCTTGGTTTTGCCAGTTCAAATTGTCAAAATTTTCCACTCTTACAACTGCATCTGCCTGATTTCTAGAGCTTTCCTTGCATTTCACCAAAAAAAAGAGAATTAAAACAGGCTTGGGGTTTTTTTGGTCTTTTAAGTGCAGTTCAAGAGAGATGAATCTCTGATTTTGTTTTTGAAATAAGCTTTTAATCTTTTAAATTAGTGCTTATTATTCCTAACGTACACTTAGGCTAAGTAGGTTGCCCATGCCAATGCATGGAAGAATTGCTTGCAGAAATGAGAAACATTTGAGCCCAGCATGTTACAAAAACCTTTGAAGTATGTGGAGAGACTGGCTTTTTCTATTATCAGTGCTAAGGTGGTAACATATCAGCCACTAGGAATTCAGTGGCATGGCTGGACTGGATACCTTTCTTGTTTTCCCTGGCTCACTCTTGCTTCAGACCTTTGCTATTTTTCTTGATGGGCAGAATATAGATTCTAGGGTGTGATTTACTCTCCTGGCTAATCTTGGTGCATTGTTAATATCAGCTGAGGCTAATGGCAACGTTTTATCTTCCCAGCAATTTCCGATTCTTGATGGTTGCTTTGGCCTATGCCATACCACTGGGTGTTTTCTCTGGCTGGTCTGGTGTTCTGGATTTGATATTAACACCCATTCATGTAAGCCAGGTAAGTTTCTCCTGACTGATAATCAGCAACTATTTTGTAAGTGGCATGTTTTTATTTTGCACTAGCATGCACTTTTATCAGGTTTTTATGTTTAACATGCTGTTAATATATATGGACCACTTTACTCCCTGAAATTTTAAACAAAATGAACTGTAGCTTTGGCATCCCAAACTGTCAAAACTCTCCCTGCTGACTCCCCACCAGTGGTGAGTGTTTTCAGAACTGTACATGCCTTGTAACAAAAAGGAAGAAGTAGGTAAAAAAATGGGAGCATTGTTGGCTGCTGCATCTCTAGTGAAAGAAAATAATGTATGCATGGTAGAAAAGATGAAGTGGGGACAAGATGATTTCTAAGCTTTTGATAGAGTATTACAAAAAAAACAGAGGACATTACTCAGATTCCATAAAGAGAGGTCACATTTAGGGCATAGACTACTTAGTCTTACTTCTTGTGGTGAATTTATTTCCTTTCCCAGAAAAAGCCTTGCACTTCAGACTATTGTAGAGAGCTGTTCTTAGCAGTTTGGAGCCCATGCACAACACTTGTTTTGAAAGTAACATCATCTTATTTTATGAGCTTTAACACATTTCTCTATGTTCTGTTTCATTTTTTTTTCTCTGTCAGGTGGATGCAGGCTGGATTGGATTTTGGTCTATAGTTGGAGGTTGTGTTGTTGGCATAGCAATGGCAAGGTAGGAGTAATTACAGGTCCTTCTCCATTTCTTCAATTGTGATTATCATTCAGTTTATCCTCTTAAGAACAGAACTTGCTTTCTCTCATCTTTCAGAAACTTGAAATGGAAAATTCCTTTTGGGGTTATAATGTGTTTCTAGTAAAGCAATAATTCATACCATGTTAGTGGTTGCTGGGGATTGAAAACTCCACATGCATATACCTGAATTTGGAAGTCAGATTCTTGTTCCTGACAATGGCTTCCTGTATGCTGCTTTTAAAGACAGCTCTGGTGAATTCAGCTGCCTGGTATGAGGGGGAAGAACCTCATTGTAGCACATTTGGAAAGCATTGAAGAAATTATTTTCTGTCTCCTTCCATTAACACTTTTGGGCATATTGTTTCCCTAAGGGATGTAGGGAATGTAGCACAGGCAGCCTACCCACAATAACATTATGTTCCTCCAGAGAGAAATTAGCCTGGGCCCATGTTGGGCAGGTTGCTGGACTCCTGCATAGCCTAACTATCTTCTGCTGTATCCTATGGGCTACAGTATGGGTGTGTATGCTTTTTGTAAATCCAGACACAGCTGTCTCTGGCCATCATGAAAGCTGATGACCTGGGGAGTGGAACAGCAAGAAAAGGATTGCCCTTCCAAAAGGCTGCTGTTTCTCATTCATTGAGGTCCCCTTTAGGAAAAGAGATGGTGGGAGGGAGAAAAAGTCTTTTAGGAGGTACCTGAGCAGTGAGTTTATTATGTGATTAAAACCAATTTGGGATATCTGAGCATTGTCCTGGCTTCTCTGTGTCCACTGTGTGGCTCCATGTGCAGATATCTGCAATTGTTGCATCATCATGGTGTTGTGGATGGAGAGAGTGATCTTTTTAGGACTATTTTTTTTTCTTTTTGAAACTCTCTTGTTTTCACTTGCTGTGCTTCATCAGAGTACACAATGCATAAAGAAATGTGAAGTTTCACATCCTGACATTTTGCAGGCTGCCTAGCAACTGCAACAGGGAGAGGAAAAAACTCCTGACCTAGGGAGAAGAAACAAGTGCTTCTCTCCCATCCACTCCAGATGCAGACCAAAGGACTTCATCTAGCCAATCAAAGTTCATGCCCTGATTTCCTCTAAAAAGAGTTGCTTTTGATTAGCCAAGCTCAGATACAATGTTTTCTTTGTAAGAGAGTAGATGTTTAAAAGCAACTGCTGCAAATGACACAGATGCCATAGGTTGCATGTTGAAGCAGGTAGACTACCATTTTTCATCATGAGTTCATCTCTAGTATATTTGCAGCATTTCAATAGTAGAGCTTTGAAACTCACTTAACTTTACTGGGAGAGAATTTGCAAACTCTATGTCAACATGCAAATCTCAGTCTTTATGGTAGATTAATTTATTTAATATGCTGCCTGGGTTTAGTTTCAGGAAATGCAGGCAGTCCCTTTAACTGCTTCAAAATTGATTTCAAACCTTGTTGAATACCTGTATTTTGTAGCATTTAGTAAATTTAAGAAATACCAACAGTCTGTCTCCAAATATGTCTTTCTAACTTGGGCGATGCACAGTTCAGATGGGAGGGTTTGCATACAGAAAGGGAGGGAGGAGGTGATTTGTCACTTCTGATGGATGACTCTCCCTCCTAGGCCTATTCAGCATTTATCTGTGTAGGGTTGAATCAATGACGAGTCTGACTGTAATCTGCTGAAAGTTGTAATTAGGAAAATTAAGTAATGATTCTTGTCAAAGCTGACAAGTTGATATATTTCAGTGTCAGAACTGTGATTTGCCAAGCAAGCAGCTCTCTCCCTTAACCACCTCTCAAGAAGCTGTTAGTTTTGGGGTGGATTTTTTTTCCTTTTTTTTTTCTTCTGCTAATTTGTTAAAGCAAAATTGGTGCATCTTAGGAATTTGCTCCTTCCATTTTTGTCAATGCAGATCCTATAATTTAGAATTTTTAACAACCTGAGCCTTGCCCTTGAGCATTAGGTCCTGTACATCACAGTAGGTGTTAAATCATCTGTATTTAAAGTAATGCCCAGTTTGGAAATTTGTTTATCTATCTCATTTTGAAAATGCTGCAAGTTTCTCTCAGCATTAGACATAAATCCTTCTACTCTCCACCCACTGCTGTCCTGATAGCCATGAACTTATATGTTTAGCTAATGTGTTTGATGCATTTTTATCATTGAAAAGCCTGGCCTATTTTGGGCAGCTGGTAGGTGCTGTACCCTTTGCTGGCAGCTTTCAAATGCTACTAGTTTGAAGAAAAGCAGTGTCAAAGAGCAGCATTCCTATAATTGCATGGAAACATAAATCTATTCCCTTTTCTCAGATTTTTTAATTTTTTTCCCCCCACATTTGCCAAGGATCATAGATATTTCTGAGATTTTGTCCTCTGCAGCTCAGTTTCAGTTCCTGCTTCTAACCTGCAGTGTAGTCAAAATGCTGAAACTTTATGGCATGGTGATAATTTCCTTAGCAACAGACAGTGTTGTCAGCAGTGCAGGTTTGTGATTTTAACTGTAGGATACAACCTAGGGCTGGATCTGCTGGGAGGCTGGAGACTGTTAGCAGCAGTAGGCTCAGGGGTGTGTGTCTGGCAGAGTATACACCTTCTCTCCTGTTGTGCCTACTGTTTTAGCAGTTGCAGGCAACCCCTTACATGCCAGATGATGCAGAAGGATTTATACAGAACAAAGGTTTGAAATCAGGTACAGGGTGTGAGGATAAAAGTCATTTCTCATATTTTTTGATTGAAGCAAGTATTATGAAGAGTAGACTGGGTTTACAGTCTTCTTTATTCTCCTGTAACCAGACAAGAAACAGAAGTCCTTCAATTACCAAGTTCAGGCTAGGTTATTATGTCATCTTTTTTCAATTATTTCTATTGCTGGCTGAATCCAATAGCTAAATAAATCTTTAATTTGGAGTACATTTGACCCTTTTGGAGTTCTATGATATCTAAGAGCTCTTTGGAGCACATTGCTACCCAAACTGGCATCCTTGTGTCAGGAAGAGTGGCAACTGCTTGCTAAAGGAGAGATTTTCTCCATTAGCTGTCATGAATGGATTAGATGCATATCAGCCTCCCATCCCCACATATCCTTGGTGGTGGGATAGAGACCAAGGATCCTCTAGAGATCACCCCAGACCTGTAGTCTGTGAATGTCCCTCCCAGAAGGCTGATATTTCTCACATTGTTTCATTAGACAGGACCTTCGTCACTGCCCTTGCCTGTAAGGACAGTGATGTTGTCTGCCAGCAGGCAAAGTGGGAGTCTCTGTGGAATAACCTGGAAGTTTACACTTTGAGATGCTTCTGCAAAGCTTTTAAAATTGCTGATTTTGACCCTAGCGATCCCAAAGAATAATTAAAGAAACTCACTGGCAAACCAGTGAGGTGATCCTGACTCCTCGATTGGATTGTCAGAAGAAAAATCCACCAGTAGCAGCTGACCTCTGGCTATTGGAGATGAATGCATAAGCCACTTGAACACTGCAGTCATAAACTTCTCAGATTATATGCAGCATTGATCTCCCACTACTGCTTATTGAATTACTCACTGCTAAATTCAATGTGGAATTCAGGCATGGGGAGAATCAAAATACAAGGAAAGAAGTTGGTTTGGGGGAGCAGGGAGTGTTTGAGTGCATTACTCCTATGTCTCTTATGCTATTTTTGGAAGTTTTCAAAATTTTGGCAGCATTTCCTGTTTTATCAAGTAAGCTATAAGGTATCTGCTTATAGAGTGTTCTTGTCAGGGCAGAGAAAGCAGTCAGCTCGTAGACAGACAAATTTTATCATGGACCAGCCTGGGTGGATTATGCTGCCATTAGCCTGATCAAGGCAGGAGCCTGTCAAGGGGGCAGAAAATATGCTTTAGAAATACATACCTAACCTGTCCATCCCAAAAGCACATCTCCTAAGCAGGAGATTATAGAAAATTACTCATGAACAAATAAGATTGCCTTTTCTAATATATCTTGCCCAGTAGTTAGGTTCACATCCCCTTTGAAAAGAGCAGTTCCACTGATACTTATGCCACACGAGCACTGCTCATTCTGTCTCCTTGAAAGAAAAAGGAAAAAAAAGAGAAAAGCAGTTGTACCATCAGGTGGTATAAAAATCATAACTCCCTCTGTATAAGAGCCAGACTGCCCAAGGACTTGTGGGGCTGTCCTCCCCCAGTCTGTCAGCAGGGTCTGTGTAGAAGAGGCGCAGCCCCAAGCTTGTGGTTTCTGGAACTTTTCAATCCAAAACAGCCACTGGCAGAGTGATCCCCTCTGTAAGGAGTTCCTTCCTTGCCTAAGCCACCACAAGCTTCATCACCAATGCATCCAAGGGTTCAGAAGCTGTTCCTTGTCATCTTCAACTAGGGATTCTTTGGACTTTTTTGGAGTTTTTCCATTTCCCACAGGAATGAGTCTTGACGCTTAACTATGTCTTGAATGAAACGCGGCAGCCTCCTCATATGCTAATGGAGCTCTGTGTCTGCCAAGGGAGACTGGCAAATGCTGACAAAACAGTGATGGAAGTAGTGGTGAGATACTGTGTCCAACAAATGCAAAAGGAAAAAAAAAAACCTCTCCTCCAGTGTTTTCATGTGATGCCTTGAAAATTGCTTGAGAATTGTTCTGGTTTGGTTGTTACTTTGTGACAGCTAAAAAATCCATGGCTCTTCAGCTTGACAGCTAGAAATATCACCATTCTATAAAAATACCTTTTTTCTATTTCTGAAAATGAGAAATTACTTTTAAATTGTTTTTATAGTCTCCAAAATGTTTAATGAGGATATACTGAATTAACTGTCAAGCATCACATTTAAATAATATGAAAATTGGTGTTTGTACTGCTCTGATGTGTGTTTTTATTTTAGATTTGCAGATTTTATCAGGGGCATGCTGAAGTTCATACTGCTGCTGCTTTTATCTGGAGCAACGTTAGCATCAACCTGGTTCACTCTCACCTGTCTAACTTCTGTCACTCATCTGCCTTTAACCACAGGTATTGACAATGATTTTAATTCCTGTTCTTTATAATTGATATTGCAGGCAAATATTTGCAGTCTTCAATATCTTATAACCTGGTTTGGTATCTTTAGTAATACAGTAGTTTTACTGAGACAAAAAAAATGTTTAGAAAGTCTATTGAAACCTGAAATATTTTCACTCCTTTGAATAATTCAATAAAAAGATTAAAAACTTGAAAAACCCAATAACAGGAGCCCTGAATACAGATTTAAATTTGATTTGGGGACTAAGTGTTTTTCTGCTTTTGAGTCCTTTGGAATAACTGAAGTGAGAAATAAATCAAGAAAAATCAGATGAATGAGAGTAGTCTTGCATATAAGAAACAGTGACATGTGTGGGAATTTAGGGGTTTGAAACTTGCATTAGTTATTAGAAACACTTGGTGCATTTCAAACCAAGGTGACCCATAGTGTTTTCAGCCATCTAAATCTGTCCCTGCACAGTGCTGTCCTCTTTTCTTGCACCTGCATGCAGGTTCAGGGAACTCTTCCAGCCCAAAATTAACTCAGCCTGTGCCTCAAAAAGACAGGAAAAAAAGCAGCTGGCAGGAGCGGGGGAAAAGCTCAGAGGTCTAGCTGGGCTGCCAGCGAGCTGCACCCTTAGTTGAAAGCTAGCACTGATTAGTTCTTAAAAATCTGTCCTTCACCTTATTATCTGCACCAAAGGACTGATTCACCTGTGATTCCAAGACCTTCAACAGAGTAGCAAGTTACAGTAAAACCTAAGCCATTAGAGTTCAAAAATATGTTTATTTAGTAAAGAATTCTATAAATCCATTTTAAATGAAGGACCATCTCTGTTACAAGCAATTTATGCATTCTAGGAGAAATGAAAACCTTTTTTTGCCTATTTTTAATAAAAGAGTTTGGTGGGGAGTGTAGTATATAGAGTAGTGTTTTACTCAAATTAAGTTTGAGTTTCACTAAGTGTCCTTGGTGCACTGCAAATGTCACAACTATAAACTAAAGTGGGTACAGCAAATTGAAATACATGATCAATTCATGAGCAACACCATCTGGATGGATAGGTCAAATTTGTGCTTTATCTTGAAATTTCAATGCTTTCAAAAATTCTGCTTAAATAAAACATAATATAATCAATAAATAAATCAAATTTCATGATGGCTGTTGTCATACTAAATGACTACACATTTCCATCAAATCTAAAATAAAAGCAATAAAAGCTTTTTTCTCATGCTTGCCTGCTTCATCACTACAAGCCTGCAGTAATGTAAATTTTTACAGTAACTCTATCCTCTGAATTGATGCAACAAACCAAACACATAAATGACCCTTCAAGTCTATGCATAAGAATGAAGAAACGTTTCAAGAGGGGAAAGTCATTACCTACGTACTCACCAGTGTTCCAAAACAAAACTGATGGAGCTCTCTCTGATTTTATTTTTTGTTTTTTTTGTAAAGAATTTAGCATGCAGCATAGGTTGTACAAGAATTCTTATTTTTTACAGCGTGTAGTTGCTTTGTGCTGGTTTTTTTTTGGAAAGATCATCCACTGTCAGGACATAAAAGTAGATAGGGTATTTGAGGTTTGATATATAGTGTCCTAAACTAGCATCTCTTGATTCAAATGCAGAGATTGGGTTGTACTTCTCATGCAATTACCATTTCTCTTAAAATGGATGATTCCTTGGATTAAGTTGTAATTACAGATCAGATTTTTCTGTCAATGCTTTTCTTACGTATGCCACTGTAAATACTGAACCCTTTTCTTTAAAACACAAGCTTGTTTTGAATAGAGTGCCAGGAATGTGGTGCATTCCTCAAGAAAAAAAAAAAAAAAAAAAAAGGCAGTCTAAAGCATCAGTCTAATGTGCAGCCAGAAAATAAGATCTCTTTAAGATCTCTTTTTTCCTGCTGTTTATATTTCATAGATATGCAGTGGGGGAAGGTTCTTATCAGGCTTTTCTCATTAAAGTTCTTAAAAAATAGATGTAATGTGCCTGTTCAATTTAGTTCCTTGTACACAGAAAAGCAGTGCTATATCTTTATGAAATATGCTGTTATGGATGAAAACACACAAGCTATTTAAACTAATTTATAGGACTTCATGCTAGATTATTCCTCAGTGTAATGATGCAACATGATGATGACCTCTGCATTCACAGTAATTGGGAGAAACGGTACATTTGAATTGATTTGGATGAACTTCTTTTTATTCTTCTCCTTTTAATTAAAAGTTTGAGATACAGAGTGTATTGGAGTACAAATCTAAGAGGTCAAATTCAGGCTGTGGGCTGGCAGTGTGGGCTGGCAGCTTTTGGAAGTGATTCGTGGTAGCTGGTACCAGGTGGCAGTCACTGTGCATATCAGTGGGCAAGTGTTGACAATGGACTGCCAAGTAGTTATTTGCTGTGTGGTTTTTGTAGAGCTTGAAGATGTGCAAAACAAAAGCAGATATCATCGTGGGGCATTTCCCTCATTCATATTTTTTTAATTTTTTGGTTGATTTTTTTTTTCAGCTACTTTTCTTTTCTTTTCTTTTCTTTTCTTTTCTTTTCTTTTCTTTTCTTTTCTTTTCTTTTCTTTTCTTTTCTTTTCTTTTCTTTTCTTTTCTTTTCTTTTCTTTTCTTTTCTTTTCTTTTCTTTTCTTTTCTTTTCTTTTCTTTTCTTTTCTTTTCTTTTCTTTTCTTTTCTTTTCTTTTCTTTCAGAAAAAGTCCATAAAGTACTTTTTATTCCAGAGCCACTTTGCAGGCAGCAGTGGACACTTGCTGCAAACCAGCAGTTGTGTTATTCAAGGCAGGTTTTGATGTTGCCAGAAGGTTCATGGGCTCCTCCACTTCCACCTGTCCTGTGGCAGAGCTCAAGTGTTGGGCTTGGCAGTGCTGCAGAGCCAGTGATGGATCTCAGTCCACACTTTCAGCCTTATTCAAATGCTGAGGCAGAGCAAGCAGGGTTCAAAACTGACATGAGAATTTGTGGGGGTGTACATTTGATCTTCCAAAGAGGTTTTCCCTTCCAACCATGTAGCTCCCATTTTGGGAGGGACTTCCCCCTCCTCTCTTGGCCTGCCTCCAGTGTTGAACAAGTCAGGCTTTGCCCTACAAAGCCACAAGTGTTGCCATCTTCAGCAATACCTGGGAACTGCTGAAATATCCACATGATCTGAAGGATTGCTGGTACAGTTAAAAGGCAGCTCTTCCACAAAACAGTCATTTTAGGGAGGAGACAAGACACCTTTGGGAGCCTTTGTACTGGCCCAGGTGTTGAGGCAGGCTTCACCACAGAGATGAGGTCTGGTTAGATGCCATCACCATGGGGGCTGTATCTCACCTAACAGCTGCTTGATCCATGAATTAAGTTTGCATCTATAGGCAGACCCTGACAGTAGTTTCCCCAGGTCCAAAGCCAGTCTTTTCCTTTAGCATGTGGATATTGGGTGACATAAGCTCATCTCCCCCTTCTGAAAACCCTCTGCTTGTCTCCAACCTGGGCTCAGAGCAGGCAGTAGGTGGATGTGTTTTTATGGAAGCATAAAAAAAATTAGAGAGTTTGGCCAATTATTCACCCTAAAAGAAAAGGAGAAAAATCTCAAAATATTTGTTTTTAAAATACAAACCAACCAAAGTTTTCTTTTAATTGGTGTTCTTTGTGGCAGTTTTAGTAATGTCTGTTTTAAATACTGGAGGAGGGAAGGTATTTGAAAAATGGTCACAGCAAAATATATTTTCCTCACCTTGTTTGTATAATATTCTCTTAATTCCTTTTAAATAAGCACAACATCATTTAAAGATATTTCCTACAAAATGTAATTACTTAGAATGGATACCTTTAATGCAGTTATTAAAAATCAATGACTGCATTTGTGGTTTTAAATTATACTGTTTAGGATTGTTTGTGTTGAGTAATGCCTGCATTGCTTCGTATTTGCATAATACACTCAATTTTTCCTCCTCCCATGGAAGAAGACAAGTTTTGTGTCATTTGCTGACTTCTTAATGTAACTCCAAAAGACTTTATAAAAAGTGTAGTCATAGTTGTATATATGAACCACAACCGCCCGTGTGGGGAAAAAAGAAAGCAAGGCAATAATGATACAGTGCCAGCTACTATATCATCTGTCTAAAACACCTCTCATCAGCTAATCACACAGCTCTCCAAAAACCTTGATTCTGGAATTGGTTTATATTTTAAGCAAGCCTGAATTTTATTTTAAGAAATTTTAATTTTAATGTATATTATTTGCATTTCAGTTTCAAAGACAATTTTATGTACACATAGAGCATTAAAATAGTTTTCTCCATTGAATTCTCAGTGCAGCTGCTGATCTGTTTCTCTTTGCCAAGTTCATTGTTAGTTTGCTTTGTACTGAACTTCATTATGTGAATTTATGTACAATGGGATACTTCGACCCAAAATAATTGTGTAAGGCATTGTATTGCCAGTTTCAGTATCTTGCCACTTTGTATTGCTGGTAGGATCTCTGGATACAAATACCAGCATTTTCCAAAAATTGATATGCAACACTAGTTGCTTGCAGCTCAGATTGAATGTTTTCGGTGTAGCATATCAAGAATATTCTAATATTTATGAGCACATTCAGCAGAAGTTTGCTTTACAAAATCTTTTCTAGTGCTGCATGGCAGACACTGAATACAGTGGCAACTCCATAAGCTGATGACTGTATTTAGGTTAAGCAGGCCACACTTTTATTTTCAGGTTCAACAGATTGAACATTGTAAACACATCTGTCTCTCTGTCCTCATCTACAAAGCACAGAAAAAGAAAGGTGATAATAATATAATACTGATTGGTTTATTATTTCAGTTTAATTTCTTTACTATAAACAAGATGTGCTTGGTAAGTGTAAGGCAGGGGAGCCTAGAGGATAAAACAGTGGCCTGAAAACATTAACCTGCTTAGGGCTTTGGGCAAATCATTACCCCAACTCCTGCTGTGCTTTTCTCACTCATAAGATGGGAATAATGACCCTTGTTTTGCTGACAGCTTCTTTAACTTCACAAATAGAAGAGTGCTTAAAGAAAAACTAATTTAGGGGGTTATTTTCTTTTAAGAAACAGTGTTTAATTGTATACAGTGCTTGAAATTTGGGAGGAGCATTTCAGAGATGAGTATCTATGAATCTGGACACTTTAAATATCCATCAATAGCAAACCTCAAATATTGTGTAATTTTGAGCCCTCTCCTCTTTCATTTCTTGAGGCTTACTCAGTAATTTTTCACTTCTTAGTTCTCTGAACTGAATGCTCTGCTTTCAAAGCAAGTTCCACTTGCTTTTCTCATGAGAAGAATGTAGAACAAATCAAATTTGATCAGATTTTTGGTTACTTTCAAAACTATATCATGACATAGCAATTTGATCAGTGTGTGCTGGAATGGAAATCCAGGCAATGAAACATATTGATGTTATAAATGTGCACTACAGAGACATCTTTCTTCTATTGTGTTTTTTCATTCCCATAAGTGAATTACAGTTAAATTTACTGTCTTACCTTAAGGGAGTCACATTTCTCATGGAAAAATTAAGGGTTACTTCTTCCACGACTTTTCTTACCATGGCCAGTAGCAAGAGTTAGATTATAGGGAGGTTTCATTCTACTTTAATGGACTTTAAATTCTGGCAGGAACTAACTTGAATTGTTCAAATTGGTCATGGGGATACTGAAGCACTGAAGTCAACAAAGCCTGCATCCACATAAGGCATTATCCTTTCACTTTGATGTTTGGAATACAGTTATAATGGGCACTGAAAAAGTGCCCTAGATCTCCATAGGTTTTGCTTTAAATTGTGTGCTGCTTCCAAGAGAATATATTCCATTGTATTTACTCTCCTGTTTATCTCTATAAAATTTGTGTGAGTTTTGGCTGAGTGTGTCTCAAAAGAGAACTGTTACAAAATGCACAGAGATTCTGGCAGAGGACTTGGGAAGATGCTGTACCACTTGCTTGCACTTGATACAGCATTTCCTGTGTAAATTTATCTGAAAACTGTTTTTTTAAGAAATGGTAATATTTCATATTCTTTGTTAAAAATCAGCCAAGATGCATGTGCCAATGGTTGATAAGAACATCAGCTGAGGTCCTTCCATCAGTTTCATTTGGGTTTGGATCGGGCTCTGTAGTTGTACATTTAGCAATGGTATAATTGAAGAGTAAATTGCTAAACTTGTTGCAGAATGTCCTGGAAAATTCTTGAAAGTTGTTTGTATGTCAGAGATAGCTGAGTCTCCTTCTGCTGTATTGGAAGCTCATCTGAGCACACCAAGTGAAGGCTGTCATTTAAATCACTTCCCTGTTTGAATTCCTAACTTCCCCCCCAACAATTTTTTTAATTGGTAGAAAGCTTTTGCCACAGCTTGTGGCTGGGAGAAGAGAAAGTCTTTTTCTGGGATGTGGGCATGTATTTGCCATCCAGTAGCTCAAGGCCTGTAGGAGATAAGCCAGACAGGAACCTTCCTTCTTGCCACTTTTTCTGCTCTTTCTGCTAAACCACTGTATCATCATCAGTCCCAAGTCATCTAACTGGTAGCATCTCTAGTGCTATTATCAAGGCACATTTTATTCCTTGCTTCCTTCCTGGCCAGCAGAATGAGTGCTGAGGGAATAGCAAGGGTTACCTCATACCTCAAGCACGAGCATGACATGATGAAACATGGCTTGAGCCTCCTGCTGCAGCAGCTCCTGCCAGTTCTCTGAAACAGCTGTGCTGTGGATGGGATTTTTGCCTTTGCTGATCTTTTTGCAATGGTCAACCTGAGAAATAGCTGCTTAATGCACACAAACTTCTTTTAAGAACTATTTAAATTAATATGTTTTTAGAAACCTAGCCCAGTTCCATTGTTGATGTCCATAGCTGCCATTGTCTTGGATACACAACTTTGCACATAACTTCATAGGCAATTAATTGATTCCTTTTCCTAACAAAAAGTGATTTTTTTAAATAGTAGTAGCATGACACACTTCTCCAGTGCACGCCTATCCAAGTTACTTATTATTCTTTAGGACATAATGTTAGCTTCTTGGTGAATCATCTCTTTTTTTTCTTTTGTCAGTGCTTTCAGATCCTTATATTCATTTCCAAGGACTGTCATTAAGATTGTCTTAATTGAAAGAACATTTGCTGTAACTTGAGCAGCTGTTCTCTGCAGTATAAAATCGTGGTAATTGTTTGTGTTAGTTCAGCACAAGGTCTCTGTGATGGAAAGCAAATGGTCCCTGTTAATAGGTGGTATCTCCCTGCTGTCCTGTCACCCACGAGCTGGAATATGAGATACACTCTTTAGTGTGTGAAATAAAAAAACAAAAACCACTTCTGAACTCTGATTTTACTTGTTTCTGGGACTTACTTTTCTAGAACTGTGTATTTTATCTTTGAGTTCCTGTCAACGACCAGTTGGATTTGTGATTCAGTTGCTAAATTACTGGAATAAGCTTATTTGTATAGCACTCAGGATAACCCTGCCTGATTTACAGATGCATGAGATAAAAAGCAGTTTCCCATCACTAAAATAGGTGCCATTTAAAGAAGGCTTTCAGATGTGCACATCTTCCTCGTTTTCAGAGCCTCTTTTTGTGCTTTCCCAGTTAAAAGCTATCATTTCCATTAGATGTTAGAACTTAAATTGGCATCTAGTGGATGCTATATTCTGTCTGTCCTTTTGCTGTGACATTTCTGCTTATTGATTCCAAAGATGAGTGTTACCTGTACCTCTGCATAACCTTGTTTTATCAGTGCTAGCTGTGATCTCAGCTGAGGTGCTGTCGTTGGTATTCAGCTGGCAGTTCTTGATGTGCACACACAAGGCAGGCAATCCTTTGGGGCAGCCAAAGGGTGATGCCAAAGCTGCTTTGCTCCTCTCAGTGTGGAAGTGTGAGATGTGTGCCAGTGGGTGTGTTCCTGTGAGTGTCCTGACAAGAAATTTGAGGCTGTTGTTTCTAAGGTACAGGGTCACTGCCCTTGTTCACTCGTGGTCTGATCACCTTAATACCTTGCAGTGAGTGGTGAGCAATGATGTGATTCAACTGGCATATTTTAAACTAGCAAATCTAGTTTGAAGGCTTCTTCTCATTTTATGGAAACCTTGGCACCTACTGTATTAAACAAAATCTGAAGTCTTTAAATGGCTGCTAATTTTTGCCTTCATCTCAGTGACTCTATGTTTCTGGAAATCGTATGTCTAGACATTGTCTCTGTTGAGAGGTATGAGTTCCCTTTTCCTGGCTGTTGCTCCTTCTGGAAGATGTTTCAGCCTTCTTGCAGAGGTGTTTATCCTGACAGTCTGTTCACTTTCAACAGTGCTGTTGTGCCTTTCTGCAGCTTCTCATCTATTTCCACTGTTTGAGTTTCTGATACAGAATTACAGCTGGGTGCCACCTTCCCTTCTTTGAGGGAGGTTCTGAAAATGTTCTCTAGAAGTTACAAGTCTATCTATAGATATCTTCAACTGAGTGTAGTAATAAGGGGCAAATGCTCATTTGTCTTAAGAGATTCTTCTATTTCATTTATGTGTTAGTCTCTCAAGCCAATACAAAAATTTCCAGCCACTGAATGTGATTGGATATTCTGGCTACGCCCGACAGCAGTTAGAGAGATTTAGAGCAATATGCAGCAGTGTTGAAGGTGAATGGGAGTTCAAAGAGTGGCTCATGAAACTTTAAATACTAGTGAGGACTTGCAGCAAAAATCTATGGATCTTATAACTAGGGAATCAGGTCTTCAGTGTTAGCTAGAGGAGGGCATTAGGAAGAACATCCTAATACTGTATGAGGTTTTTCTTTCCTCTCTGATGACTCCTGGACATATCTTGCATCAATTTCTTTGATTTATTCTGCAGTTTATGACAGGAGAATTCAAGAGTAGGAAAAGCTACTATCATGGTTTTTTTGAGGGAGTTGGTTTTGTTTGGTTTTGCATGTGTTTGTTTGTTTTCCTTACAGCTCAGAGTACTGTGGTATATTCAAAGAAGTGGGGCCACCTCTCCCTCCTTTTTCCTGTCTCAACAAGTCCTCTGTTGAAAGATAAATATCCTTGTTCCTTGGAAGCAAACCACATGAAATAGAGGATGCAATAGATAGCCCTTTCTGCTTCTAAATCCCTTTATTTCTTTTCCATGATTTTTTATATTTTATAAAGCTGTTTTTTAATTTTTTTAAGCTGAACATTTCCTGCTTCCTAACAGTTTCTCAGTTGAAAGCTTGAGCAGTGCTTAACAAAAGATGAAGTGGAGCTGTTTCTGTTCTTCCCTTTCTAAGACAAAAGAGTGTAAATTAAACTGAAATATCTACACACATATATATATATTTATATGAAAAAGAATTTCTAAGGATTTTGTACGATAGAATCTTTCCACTGCAACGAAAAGACACTATAAATAATTCACCTCTGACTTCATAACACTTTTGTATTTGAAATATTTTTCTCTAGGTTTTCTTAGTATTTTGGTGGGAGCCTCAGAAATTATTCCAGAGTTTTCTGGTTATTTAAAGGCTTCTGATAATTTACTTCTTCTTTGTACTTGGTCAGTAACCTTGGTTTATTGAGGTTGCAAGTCAGGAAATCTTCTCTGTCCAGGACAGCACTAAGAAAAAGCTTACTTGAATTTCTAAATAGATACTAAATTTTTGTGAAGTTTTGTGGTTTGGTTGTTGGTTTTTTTTAGTCCAGAAATAGCTATAATAAGTTTATTAAATGATAATATAAGTATATTAAGCTTCTGTATTAAGTACTGTGAAGTATTTGGCAGAAATTGAACAAAATAGCTGAGGTTGCTGAAGAAACATCACATTTTTCTGTTGGTTTGTCCAAGAAAAACAATTTGTTGTACAGCAGCAAATAATCTGCATTATCAAATGTGTCCCGTTCCTGTCAGGAGCTGGGTGCCCTTCATTTCCTTTTGAAGCCAGAAGGGATTCAACGTGTTGCAGCTCAGGCTGTGCTGAATACTAATGTCTTGATAGCTGGTAGATCATTAGTATTTATTTGTAAAATGGAAGGAAAATTAGTTTTGACCTTTAGAACTAAGTCAAAAGGTTAATCCATGTCCATTTCCAATTTGGTGCATTAATTGCTCCCTGTCCTAATTGTGTGTAGGACAATATTTTCTGTTTGTTTCAGAGGTAAATTAAACTGTAGGTGATGCTTTGCATTCATAATTTTGTTGTTTGTTTTACTTACAAATGAAGTCCAAATCACTGAATGTATCTTCATGGATTCTGTTTAAATAAATAGATAAATAAATCAATCAGTGTTTCTGATTTTTTTTCACAAATCAATGCATGCATTCTTCCTAAAGCTAGCAGAATGTGATGTTCTTTTTGATGCACAGAGGATAAATATAAGATTATGCATTTTTTGGTTATTCAAATATTAGTATTCTTGGCAGCTCTGAATAGGAGGGGAAAACACCAGCATGAAATTAATAACTGTTTTTGTTTCTGTCATAGCTACACTGTACACATCCTGCATTTTGCTGGGCATATTCCTCAACAGCAGCGTACCAATATTCTTTGAGCTCTTTGTGGAGACAGTCTACCCCGTTCCAGAAGGAATAAGCTGTGGAGTTGTCACCTTTTTGAGTAATGTGTTCATGGGAGTGCTTTTGTTTTTCCTCACATTCTACCATACAGGTAAGAAGTACAAGCCACTTGAAACATTTAATACTCCTTAAGGACATACCTTTGTCAGTAAAAGGAAGGATTTGCACATACAATTTCTGTTAATAACCAAATGTTTGAATCCAAGCAAGGGCAGCAAGGAAGGAGAATTTTAATCATTCTTTTCTGTATGCATGCTTATAAAAATGAAATTTCTTAGATGCAGGATAATTCTACTTGAATCTGCTGTAGCCAGAAACCACCAAGGTACACACTGTCATCAAATTGTATAAAGGCCTGGGTAATGTGACCATTAATAATGTTTGTACCTGTGGGTGGTGAGAACCACAGTAAAGCTCACCCAACCCCATGCTCTTGGGTAGAGCTGGATTGCCCAGGAGGGGCAGAGCAGAAATGCCCCATTTAAAGCCAGCTCTGTTCAGTGGGTGAGGTCCCACTGCCCAAAGACAGAACAGGCACTCCCTTGGGAAATCCCATGGCCTATTCCAGCTCAACAGGATTTCACTTCAGGTTTTTGTCAATTCATTCAGACTTTCTCATCTCCCAAGTATTATTTGCTTCCTACTAACTCATAATCATAACTTAAAACTTGCTGTTTAGTAGACTGTAATATATATTATTACTCTAGGCTGTAAAATAAGAGCCCAGCTTGCTTTCAAAGGGAAGTCTTTATTAAGGGTTTTCAAAGACGCAGATTTTTTTCTTTGTATTTTGCCATTATGTAAACATTTGCTTCATGGTGTAATATTTGTAAACTATTAGAATATATGAGCTTTTACATATTATTACCTCTTAAGATGTTGTAATTTATAACTAAGAGGAGAGTGACAAATTTCAGATTGAATTCTGCTATAAATTATCAAAGTTTCATCCTGGGGCAAATTTTCAGCATGGTTTGTCTTTCTGCCAGGAAATTGCAAGCAGGATGACAACCTTGTTCCAAATTGTGGTCTGTGAACACAAACGGAGAGAAATTATTTAATTTTTTAATACTGATGCTGAACTGTATCATTGTAAAATCTGAATGCCATCTGGACTAGCCTTGGGTGGTGTGAGAGCTAGGCTTTACATTTTAAAGTATACTTTTGATATCAATTGGTGTGAACTCTGTTCACACATACTGTTGTTTTTGACATCTGTACCTGAGCTGGAAAGATGACACAGAATGTTCAGAGAATTTTTTCAGTGTTTGGCATTACATAATAAATGAGGATGGGGATATGGTGTCTCACTTCTGATGAAAAAATTACAATAGAGTGGACTCATTCCCCCATAAATAGAGTATCTGGGACCATTTTTTGTCTCTCATATTTCTTTCCCTACAAGATACCAGTAAATGCAGGTTAGGATAAACCTGGAATTGGTATACCCATACACTTAAAATATTTCCCCTATTTCTTCAAAAGGAAAGAAAATAAAGTAATTGGTGCTTAGGAAAATCCATTCTTTGATAGAAAGTCTGAGAGAGTGTGTGGTCACTGGGGGGGATCAGTGCCAGGGGTGCTATTGGCTCCTCTGATTAAAAAAATCCGTTAGAAGGTAGATAATGATCTGAATCATTTGCTTTCATTTGATTAAAATACATCCTGTAATGGCATTTAAGAAGCTTACAGATAAACCAGAACTCAGTCAAATTCATCTTGTTCCCTTGGTCTTTCCTTTTAGCCAAATAATCTTTCAGTAGTTTTCATTCCAATTTCTCTTTTTCTCCTTGTACTGATATTGCAAATGCTGTGAAGGACCCAAGCCCTGGAAGCTTTCCAGTGCACTGAAGATTTTGGTTCAGCTAGCAGAGTGGGGATGTAAACCCACCTAAAGCTCAGCCTTGCTGCTAGTGCTGTGCCCCAAAGTTGCAGCCTCTGGATGAGGTTTCCCTTGCCTTTCTGCAGGGATTTCCAAGGGACAAACAAAAGGAAAATGACCTTTAGTTCACACGATTGATGCGTTCCATGCATCGCCAGGGCTGGCACAAATTCTAGATCAAAAAAGACATGAAGTATTCCCAAGTTAAACTTCATCTCTTAGGATATTTGAGTTAAAATCTGTTTATTCCAATTAAGGAGGAATGTTGTAAGGAAAATTATAGCAAAGCGTTTTCCTGTTGACTTCTGGCATCACATAAGTCTTCTCCAAGCCTAGGATATTTTTGCTATGGTTTTAATAATAATACTGCGTAAACAAATCCATAAGGGGTTTTGGTGGATCAGGGAGAATGCTGTTGAAAGTTACTGGTTTTGGAAGGCTGATTTTTCAGGCTTTCTGACTGTTGTCCTTTGCCTTGTTTAAAATAAATCATGCTTTTTCTTTCAGCAATATAAATTGCATATTTAAGAGAGTAGCAGTGATGAAGCCTTGATTTTGATTAATTCAGATTTGATTAACTCTCCTGGAGGGAGAGTTTAGATTCTGTAAAATTAAATAATAATAAGAGAAAAAAATAATAATAGTAATAATAATAATGGAAAATTTGAAAAAATGAGTAAAACACTATCCGGTGAAATGAATGTTTCTTTAGTAAATTGACACATGTAGAAAAAAAGACTTTGTTGTACTTGTTTGAAAAAAATGTGACTCAAACTGCTAATAATTAGTCAAATATCAGATGATAGAATTTCTTGAGTACAGAGCACAGACTTTTAAGAGCAGTACGTTATGTCAAACAGCTGAAAAGAGGCTTCCAAGGACCTGTTTTTTGCAATGACTTTTAAATTGAATTGATTCCATTATGCACAAGTTTTCTTCTGAGGAATTGGCTTTCCCTTCTTATACAATGTAGCAGGTTTGATTCAAAATCAAACCCAGTTTCTTCCTATGCTTTTAATTTTAGTTCTCAATCCATAGAAATCAAGGGACTAATGAGTAGAGTCTTTGGAAGTGGTTTATTCTCCATCAGCAATGATAGATTTTTATTTTTTTGCCCCGTTCTCTTCATTGGCAGGTTGAATAAGGAGGATTTCCATTAGCTGGAGGCATTGGCTTTAAATATCTATAACTTGAGGTGTCCATGGAGAAGCTCACAGACCAAGTTAGCCATGGATCGATTGACTGGGAGCTGTCAGGATTTTGTCAGCACACAGCAATTTCCTTCAAACCTGCCATCAGTCCAAATTTTGGTTGCTTTAAACCCAGAACACGTTTGATAACTGAGGCTGGGTCTCTGTTCTGCTTCACAGAGTTCTCCTGGTTCAACTGGTGCCTGCCCGGGTCGTGTCTGCTCAGCCTGCTCCTCATCCTGTGCTTCCGCGAGTCCTATGACAGACTCTATCTCGACGTTGTCGTCTCCGTGTGATCACCCCACGCTGGTGAGGCTTGGAAGAGACTGGAAGTCGGCTTTGCAGTCTGCACATCTGCCTGGATTTGCACAGCTGAACAGCAGAAAAACAAAGAAATTTCAAGACTTAATCGTGGCTTTATTTAGAGAGGGTGAGGGATGGGTCGTTCTTACATTCAAGACCATCTTGATTTGCCATAAATGTGGAACTGGAGTGGTGATGGTGACACCAAAATGCACAAAGAGAATCTCTCTGCTGTCCAGGTCCCTGTGCAGGGCTGAGGCTCTCTGTTGAAGAGGCTGTTGATGTAGCAGTGAGGTGTATGTTGTGTGTGTGTGTGCCTGTGTGCTGACTCACGGTTATACACACCAGGGTACCAGTAATCTTCAGAGTCTTCTATCAGAATGAAAATAGGGAATAATCTTAACAAAAGGAAAAAAAATAAGAAAAGAAAACAGAAATCTTTTCAAGATCTCTTTAAAATCACTAGTCATTTATATATTGAATGTTCATTAAACATTTAAGCCAAAATGATTTGGTGCTTGTACACTACATTTACATTCTAATAAAGTGGGTTCTGATATAAGACACTGGTACCAGGGTTTTTAGCCATACTAAATACCCCAAATAATCCTTGCAGTGATATTAGAGGTGTATGTTACCACCCTGGAGCACAAGTAAACAATAGCTTTAGCTGCCACTGAATCCCAAACTGCACCCACAGTCATCTCTGAAATGCCACCCCGGTTCCGTATCTCCTGAATATGGAGCATCTGTGGGGTACTGGAGTGTCACTCTAGGTAAATGTTGCTGTTCTAAAGGCCACCACTGTGTCACCTTTCCATCCTCCATCTCCAGTACTGCCTTTTTTACTGTTTGTGCCACTGAATACTGTGGGTGTGGATGTCTGAATCCTGCTAGTTCTCTCCTGATACTCTAAGGTGTGTGTGGTTTTTAGGATTAGTTTATGACTGAGGGTGCCTAAACAATATTGCTTGTAACCCAAGTCTGGAGAAATCACTGTTTCCTAAAAAAACCTTTCTAGTTGAGGAGGTGCATTGATGGCGAAATGACAATGAGTTTGACAATGAGTAACTCACGAGTTCTGGCATAATATGGGAAATTAATGCCAGCTCTTTTTATCAGTACTAATCTGTGGTCGTTCCGGCCCTTACTTGAACAGAAATATTAAAGACACTTTGAATAGTTTTTTAACTCAATTTTTAAACCTGCTAATGATTTCTTAATTATATTCTTAGATTTCAGTTCAGCATCATTTAAAATATTTCTGTATGTGTGTGTGTGTGTTCTGTGCTTTGTGTTATGGGGATGTGTTTGTGTGTTTGGGGGCGTGCATATTTATATCAATGTATACACAAATAAAACTTATATATATAAGAGATACATAAATATATATATATAAGTTGTGCAAGGGTATGTGTTTCCCTAGGTTTACTCCAGGTGATCCTGTCTGGGGAAGGTGATGTGCCCTTGTTTGTATGCAAGCCAGTCACTGCCATGAGTGGGAAGCGTTGTGCGACAGGGATTCTTTTCAGGGAATAATTTCCTGTCCTGGCAGTTCTGTGGCAGGGGGTGGGTGCACGTGTTGGAGGAGGCTCTGCATCTCTAGAAGTTGAATCGAGCACCCTCTGCTCCTGTGTGGGGCTCTTCTTTGTCCCAGGGGCAATGCCAGCACGGTAAGCTCACCCAAATAAACCCAGAACTACCTTTCAGACATGGATCTGTTCCTTCTGCCTGCTCTCCTTTTGTAGAGAGAATACACCTCTAAGACTTAACTCAGGAGTGTATCTGTGCAGTAAAATAAAACAAGCTGTTCCCTGCTTTTATGTTTTCAGAGCAATTGATGTCCTTACTGTAGTAACTGAAAATGGGTTTAGCTCATTGCCTGTATCAGCTCTAAATAGTCTTTCCTGTCTTGAAGCAGGTTCTTTGTGGTAGTGGAGCTAACCTGCATAGGGAAAATGAAATCAGTCCAACCAGCACATTCAGATCCACTGGCATCATCCCTTACTTTTCAGATGAGTGGTGTTAACTGTCCAGCTTCTTTTTACTATGTTTTAGTGCCTGGATTAGTTTCAGTATCCAGTAGCTGCTGCTACCTATTGTCTCTGAAACCAGGGATCGTTTGCCAAGAGTCTGGAGTTGCATTGTCATGGCAGAACTGCAAGCTGGGATGGCTCTTCAGAGCTCTTTTTCTGCAATTTACTGTAGCTATATAAAGATTAAAATTGCTGTCCTGAGCGACAGAGATTTCTAATCCTTTCACTGTTCTGACTGTTTTAAGATGGAGAAGCATTTTACACAATACTTAGACTATAACCTATTCTTCCTCTGTTCCAGAAGGCATCAGACAATTCAAAATATTTGCCAGTGCTTCCAGATGCAGGCTCTCTGTAGTCAGGGGAGATGAGTGAACCTCTTGTTTTAAACCCTGTTGATTGTTTTTCTGAGTCAGAGTGAATGGCTCATTCACTTGCTTTGTAGCTGTTTCTCTGTGTGCTGAGTTGACTGTGGGTGGACACCACGTGCCCAGCAAAGCCACTCTGTCATTGCCCTCCTCAGCTGGGCAGGGGAGAGAAAATACAATGGAAAGCTCATGAGTTGAGGTAAGAACACTCACCAGTGACCATCATGGGCAAGACAGGCTCAGCTTGGGGAAACTAGTTTAGTTTACAAGCAATCATACCACAGTAGGATAAAGAGAAATAAAACCTAATCTTGAAAACACCTTCCCCCATCCCTCTCTTCTTTCCAGGCTTAACTTTACTTGTGGTTTTCTCTCCCCCCTCCCCTCAGCAGCACAGGGGGACAGGGAATGGGGGCTGTGGTCAGACCATCACACACCTCATCCCCTGGGGATCCTCACATTCTTCCCCTGCTCCAGCATGGGGTCCCTGCCAGGGGAGACAATCCTCCATGAGTTTCTCCAGTGTGGGCAGAGGCCTTTGGGAACAATCGTGCCAGCAGCCTGCTCCAGCCTGGGCTCCTCTCTCCATCCTGCCAGGAGTCTGCTCCAGCAGTTTTCCCACAGCCTCCTTTGGGCACCCAGCTGTGTGGCAGGGGCTTCTCCACAGGCTGCAGGGGAATCTCTGCTCCCCATGGGCCACAGCTGCCTCACCATGCTCTGCATCACAGGCTGCAGGGGAATCTCTGCTCCAGTGCCTGGAGCAGCTTCTGGCCCTTCCTCTGACCTGGGCACCTGCAGAGCTCTCCTCTCTCCAGCTGTGCAGGAACTTCCTTTCCCTTCCTAATCTCTTACCAGAGGTGTTATCACCGTGGCTGGGGGGTTCAGCCTTGGCCAGTGCCAGTGCTGCATTTGCAGCCTGGCTGGGCTGGCTCTGTCCCTCGTGGGGAGCTCCCACTGCTCCTCACAGACCCCAGCCCTGCAGCCCCTCGTGCCAGAGCCCTGCCCTGTGTCTGCCTGGCACTGCAGCCTGGGCTGAGGCACAGCCACCAGCGCCTCTGCCCTGGAGCAGGGACCTTCTGCAGGGCTGGGCAGCCCAGCCAGGCCCTGCTGGAAACCTGCATGTGCTTCACAGGCTCTGCTCTGCAGTCAGGGCTCAACCTGAGTTCCCAGCAGCTCTGATGGAAATCTGCCCACGTGAAAGTCAAAGGATTGCTCCAAAATTACTTGAAGTTGTGCAGGACATGGCTGCATTCCACACACACAGTGTTCAAGCTTAGGATTTTATTAGATTAGCAAGTCTGCCTTAGGATGGAAGTGTGGATTTTAAATGTGCTTGCTGAGATCTCTGAAAAACACTTTATCCCCATCTGTGCTCCACAGCAGCATCCTTCTGTGGAGGAGCAGTCCCTTTCATGTCAGTAACACAACTCAACCCATAGAAATATTTTTTGGATAAGCATTCATGCCTGGTCCAGCCTTGTTTGGATTTAGCAGGAGTCCAAGCTGCCAGGCTACCTGCACTTCTTTGGAAGTTTGAGTTTGAAGCACAGGGAGAGCCCTGTGCAGTGCAGATGCAATTAGCAGTAGTGCAGAATAGGCTCAAAACAGTTAATGCTTTTCTTAATAAACGAGAGTTTGAAGTCTCTCTAACTTGGAGCAGTCACAGCACTGGCTGCTGCATGGCCTGTGACTTGCCAGCAGAGGAAGGTGCCCTGAGAAGCCCTGGAATATTCTTCTCTTTGTGGCCTGTAAGTTCACAGCCCTGAAGAGCCTCTTCCCAGCAGTGCTGAGCCCTTAACACAGGTAATGATGTTGTGGTTTGTGTTGGGAATGCTGGGAAGGTTGCTCCATGGTGACCACTCTCTCCTAATGGCTATTGTAAACATTTGTTTGGCTCAGTGACACTCTTGGTTCAGCTTCCAGTGCTGCTGGCTCTCCTCCTCCTGAGCTCTGGAGCTGTGCAAGCTCCCATGCTGCTCATGGGGAGCTCAGGATTAGAAAATGCAGGCTCCACTTGCAGCACTGGTTCCTGGCTCTGGTCACTGCTGTTACCCATTAACTTCCTCTGCCCTCCCTTGGGGCTGCCTGCTCCCCTGGGCTGGAGGTGTGGAGAAGAGCTTCCTTGCTTCCAGAGCAATTCTACAGGGAAAAGAGGTTGGCTGACCGTGTGCTTAATGTACATAAAAATAGGGATTTTTATTTTTTAGAAAATCGTACCAGTTGGAATAAAGTGGAGACCCAAAGGATTCTGCACATATCATGAACAGATAATCTGTTAGAAGCAGCCTGTAATTTACCTGAAACCTATGATTTTTAGCTCCCACACCTGGAGAGGCCAAGCAGATGGGCAGTGTGTGTGTCAGGTATTCAGGCTCACAGCATCTCAGTTATTCCCAACCATCTGACAGAGCTGAAAGGAGTGGGAGTGGGATGTCTTCAATCTTGGAGTGGGTTGGAAAACCCCAGACTCTGTCAGTGTTTGTTGTGGTAACTTGGGGAAAGCAACAGGTTGGACTGAGTAACAAGAAGTGCCCAGTTCAAGGGGGCATTTCAGCACCAAAATATTTCCCTGGACTGATGAATTCCATTTGCAATTTAAGATTTTGTGGTGACAGGGATGTTAATGCTGGGCTTGTTCTACAGTGAACTGAGCAAGTGACTGCATGGCCTTGCACTGCAGCATAAACAAGCTGCACTGATTGATGTGCGTGTATTGGCTCTTACAAGAAAGGGAAATGTGATTTAATTGTCAGGAGTGACTGAAATATGAATGGGAATTACACAGTTTGCACAGTGGATATAACTGCTCTGTAATGGTGTGACAGCAGGGTTCTAATTGTTCATTTCTTTTGTTGGGTCACTTGCAAATTAAGTAAGTATCTCTGACAAAGGCATTTTTATGTTTCATTAGTTTTGAGGAGGTTCTTTTTATACTAAGTACAGACCATTGTAATAACTTGGCAAGACAACTGCTACAACTCTGTGGAAACCTGCACCAGTTCTGGGTATTGATCTGGTATTTGATGTTGGGGCTGCCATTCTCTGGGTTGTTTTAGCACCACATGGGATGTGGGCTGTGCAAGGGCAGATGCCAACCCTGCCAAACACACAAGAACTTTGTCACCTTCCGTGGGTCCCAGCATTCCAGCTGTGGGGGGAGAAGAGGGAAATGCTGCCTTGTGGCTGCTGCTTCCTTTCCATCAGAGACAGCCAGGCAGCCTCCAGGCTCCCTGCTTCACCTGAGGGGATCATCCCCATCAACACAGACTCTATCCCACGTCCCTGCAGCCGTGACTGCTGCCAGGTGGGCTGTGGGTGGCACAGGAGTGTCTGCCTTGCTTCCTCTGGGGGTGCCACTTCAGCTGGCACAGAATTGCCCCAGAGCAGGCACTGCCACAGTGGAGTCAGAAGAAGATGTCAATCTGCTCACAATTTTTGCAGTTTGTGTTTCAAGACAGATGAAACTAATAAATAAAGGAAGAAATGTAACTCTGTCCAAAGTTTTGACAAGCAAAAGCAAATATTTGCACAGATGTGCTGGCTGCTGCCAATTACTTGGGATTGCAATGTTTTTGGATCAATTCATGCCCCCCACAGCCCCAGCACTGTTTCTTCACTGCTCAGGCCCAGCAGCACCGTGGGAAGGTTCAGCCCTGGTGGAGGGCAGGGACTGCAGCACAGAGGGAGAAGGGAAGGGCAGAGCCAGGATGCCCAGGAGGGGGAATGTTGGGCACATGGGCTGTTTGCACAGGAGGGGTGGCTACTTCGGCCCAGTTGTTTCAGAACTTCATTTTTTCCTTCCTCAAGGATGAGTTTTTGACTTTCTTTTTCTGTTTGTGGTGGGATTTGTGCTGCAGGAACAGGGACAGCTGTGGTGGTGGCACACAATGCAGAGGTGCTGGGTCTCCAGGCTGCAGCAGGGAAGGCAGGTGGGACTTGCTCTCTGCAATAACAGCTCTTCCCTGCACGGTCTCTCTCCCCAGTGGCTTCCTCCATGTGATTTATCCTCTTGTTGCATCTGGACAGACTCACTGCACTCACTTTGCATTGCTACATGAAGACAACACCTGCAGCAAAACCTCTTTTCTTTATGGAAAGATTTTCCCTTCAGGCTGAGGTCACTTCTCCAGCCTTGGTCTACGTGTTTGTCAAAGCCACCACAAGCCCAAGGTCACATTTTTCTTCACAGAGGGGATGTGCAGGTTTGTGTGGGAAAAGCCAGGGGGCTTGGGGTGCCCACCCATGCCAGGGGAGGGGATGCTCCAGGTCCCTGCCCAGCAGGGACACCCTGAATGTGCAATATAAACTAGAGCTGTGTTCCCTGCCCACAGCTCTTCCTTCTGCTCTGACCTTTCTGCTTCACCTGGGCTGAGCCAGCCCAGCAGAGCTGCAGGGTGTCCCCACAGGACTCCTGCTCCTGTGGGACAATGATGTTTTCCAAACATATCTCTTTTCTCTGCCTATGATATTTGCTAGATTAAAATCTCTTTTCCCCCTACCATGTTTAATGTCTTCCACTGTGCATTTTAGAAAGAAGTACTTGATAAGGTCATAAAAACAGCTTTTAATTATGGGACACACCTAACAGTTGGGGTTTTTTGAACTGCATGAACATATGGAGAAGGAAGAGGGTTTTACATGTTGGAGAGCATCTTTGTAAACTATCCTCGACTTGTAAGACTGTTCAGTTTTACTGGAGTTTGTATGCATTTTGCTTTTGTAATTTTTAAAGTGATTTGATAGAATTTTATTTTAGGGCAAATTCTACATTTTGTATGCAATATTCCGATGTGGTGTATTTTTATTTTTGAGAAAATAATGTTGAAACCACTCTATACTTGTCAATGTAAGATATCCACTGTGTAATTTCTATTTAAAACTGGACTCTGACCATGAAGTGCGTGTTATTTTACGTACTGGCTGTTGCACATTAAAGAGGTTACTCAGTTTGCTGCCATCACTGTTCATCACTTCCAAGAAAGCACAAGGGAGTAGTTTATTTCTGCCATAATGCTGCCAAAACCCACTGCAAAGCCTGCTATGAAATGGGGGTTGTTTAGTCTAAATGAATGCAGCCTCATCCAATCTCCCAGCCCAGCCAATGAAAGATTTCCATGGCTTTTCCTGAGGTTTTGGGGGGTGGTCTGGCCCTGCAGGTGCACCCCTTGGTACCCTGCAGCAGGGAGGGGAAGGGAAAGGGGAAGGGCTGGCAGGGGTGGCAGCCCCACCACATCATCACCACTCTGATTTAACACCCTGATTCCTCAGGGCTCAGGATGCTGCAGGCCAGCTGATTTTGCTGGCTCCCATCATCACTGTATTGGGGCTTTTGGAAAGGAGAGCCTTCCTAAGAACCTTCCTTGTGTTTATCCTGCATTTAATTGAAGCAGACCCAGCCCAGCATCTCTTGATCCATGTTTATTTTCTAGGACCAGCTCTTCAAGAATGGCCTGACTACTTATCAGGGCAAATTTAAAATAGCCTCACATCCTATTAGTGCTGGGAAGAAATCTGTCAACTCTCATGTCGTGGAATATCTGGGCCCCACTATTCTTAGCAACAATCTCTTTCCAGGCTATATATGGGAGCTTAAAGCGCCTCTAATGACACAGTTCCCAGTTGCATTTATCTTTGCAGTGTTACAGAAATCTCCATCCTTAGGGGGATGAGAACTGAGGATCTGTCTCAGAGCCCTGATGTAGTTCTGTGTGTTGGTGAAGTCCCTGTCCTTGTTCTTTCTCAGGTTTTTTTCCTATTTTCTGTTTTATCTTTGCTGTTGTTGAAGTCTGCTCTTTCCCTGGCACGTAAATGACATTTATTCTGTCTTTCCTGAGAGAGTGCCAGGTGCTGGCAGCTCCCTCTTCAACTGTGCTGCAGTTGCACATGGGGGAGCAGCTGGACTGGGTCCAGCTGGTTGAAAGCTCTTGGTGCTGTGCCCAGATGTGCCCAGATGTGGGTGGGCTCACAGATACCTCATGTTTAATGGCCGTGGGACCAGCAGAGGCTGGGGAAAAGTTGGGGCCACTTGAAAATGCTGGTCTGTGTGTTTTGGCATCTTTGGGCTGCAGCCAAACTCCCAGGATGCTGATGCTGGGAAACATGAGCAGCAGCACCCCAAGGCAGGGGTTCCTGCCTTCACCCTCCATCCATGGGTCACAAGAGCTGAGCAGCTGCAGGGCTCTGCCTGCTCCAGGAGCATGATTTGGGCTCTCATCAGGGACTTGGCACCCAAGGCATTCACCTTTACACATTTTGAGAGAAGTTTTCATCATTGGCCAGAGCCTATGGCAAGAACTGCAGCTTGTCCCCCCTTGCACACTCAGTGTGTCAGGGATGGTTTTATCCTGGCTGGGGGGCTCTGGGGCTCTGGGCTGGCGTGCAGCAGTGATGCTCAGAGTGCAAGTTTGTACCTGTTCACTCCAGACCCTCCTTGGCTCCAGCAGCTCCTGGCACGGTGGGGCCTGCCAGGGACTGAGCTGCTCCCCAGGACAGGGAGCTCTGCCAGGCAGGAGGTTCATCTCCTCCAGTGCCAAAGAGTGATGGATCAGCAGAAGACAGCAGTAATTGCCAGGAGGCTTTCAGGCAGAAAGCAAGGCTCTCGCTCGAGGACAGGCTGATGTAAGTCAGCATGTAAATTGGGGACAACATAAAAATAATTCCAGCCAAGCTCCTAGGAAGAAACCTATGAACAAAAAAATGTTGTTGCTAAGAAATGTGAAAACAGAAAACAATAATGTGGCTCCTGGCAGGGTAATAAAAGTGTATCAGCGTTGTGCCTGCTCTCCCGTACAGATCGCTTGCTCGTGACAGTAAATTAAGTACTGCCAAAATGGGAATGGTTTTCTCTGTGGCCATTGGTGCCTCACATCATGGAAATATCAAATGTTTCTGATGGCTGTTCATTACCCTGCGCTTGAGAGGGGAGCAATCTTTTGCTGGCTCCATTATTTCCATGACAGCAAGGAAATGACTATGGGGGGTTTAAAAACGGAGGAATGCAGCAAGGTTAGATGGATGGAACCTCAACAGCCTGTTGCTGTTCACTGTGCTCCATGCTAACCCTGACTCTGGGACACACCTCGCTGTCCCCAGAGTGATGGAAAGCCAGGACTACTTTTTGCTTTTTTCACAAACTGTGAAGTTTGGCCTTGAAAATCTTCAGAGATGTTATTTTGAAGGGTGACAATGCTGCAGCACAGCTGCTCAGCCAGAAGACACTGCCCACAGCTCCCCCACAGCCAAGGGGAGCTTTAAGTGGTTGCTGGGTTCCAGATCTGCCTCAGCTGGTACGATAACCCAAAGAGTTGCACCTTCCATACTCTGTAGAGATCCACACCATGGAGCTGACAGATGGATGTGGCTGGTGTGCAGCACAACAACGTTTCCTTGTCATCTTAGTAGTTTTAAAATGAAAACCAGCTGACCTTACACACATTAAAGTTGCTGTGAGATCTCAACGTAACTCCAGTTGGAACAAAAAAAGGGTGATAGAACTGCTGGGTGACAAAATAAACCTGGCCTGTGATCACACTGGGGCAGCAGAAAAAGGTGAGAGTCTGCCCAGCTGCCAAGAGCCAGATTTGCATTTCTGTCACAACACCAAAATCACCTCACCCCGTTTGGTCCTTACCCCAGAGGAGAATGGTTTGGTTTGGAGATATTGTCAGCAGCTTGAAGGGTTGAAATCTCACCAAAGATGGGGATGTGTGCATGTGGTTGGGTTTTTTCCTTTGGGAACAGCTGAACTCTGTCACCTTCTTGATTAATTTGAACCTCAGTTTTTTTAAACAGAAAGTGCAATGACAACTCTGTCAATGTTTTTTTTATGAATGGACAAAACAAATGCATGCATTTCAGCTGTTAGCAAAACAGTTTACAATGAGTCTCCAAAGCTTTTGGTAACTGAGTGTGTGGTCCCTCAAGGGGGAAGCACACACGGGGTACCATGGGGAGCAGAGCTTTTGCAGTTGAGGGTTGCCTCTCACACACTGAGGTGCTTGCTCTGTGCTGATTTAGGCCAACACAGGGAATGTTGCTGAGCTTGGGGACTGTCCCCCTGCCTGGTCACAGCAGCACGACCACCTGGGCTCTGAGAGAGGAGTGAAATGGTTGTGTGGGCAGAGGGAAATTCAGGAGTCAGAGCCAGGCCATGTGATCACATTGTGATGAGGGACTGGGGGCACTGGTGGGGGTGCTGGGCACCAGGAGCAGTGCTGGGTGTGGAGTAGGGGATTCACCTGAGACCCTTTTTTACTGCTGCAGCCTGCCTGCTTTCACAGGAGTGTGTCTGCACATGCTCTGCCTGGCCACTGCTCCTGGCAGCATATCAGGCTCAGGTATGAGAGAGTCAGCAGCCTTGCTAAAATCAGGCTGCAGGATATTTCTTATTTCCATGCTATCTGCACGACGTGGTGCCTGTTCAGAAGAGGAAATTAACTTGCTCTGGATAATGCCTGGGTGCCCAAACAACTCTGCTCAGCTGCTCTGTGGTGGTTGCAGCTCGTTCACACGAGTCCCTGCTCCAGCATTTTCATGAGCACGGGGTTACCTGGGCTGGGCTGCAGTTCCTGCCCCTCCTCACCTCCACAGCACCGAGTGCTGGCAGTGCCCTTGCCCAGGCAAGTGCCCCACCAGCCATGGATGTTCCCATCCCTTAATAGAGAAGAAAACACCAGCAAATGGGCTTCATATGGAGTGACAGGGCTGGGACAGGTTTGTCACTGCAGCCTGTCCCCAAAGCCCCTCTGGCAGGGAGCTGGAAGGAAACAGTGAGACCAGACTCAAGTCATGAGGAAATTTCTGCTTTTTTCCTTTTCCTGCATTTTTTATACCAAACTTCTGAGCACTACCAAAGGCAGGTTTGAGGGGGTCTGTGGGGCTGCAGCTGTTGCTATGCCCCCCAAGCAGCTCCACGGCCTGGCCTGGGTCCCTGCTTTGCTTGTGCTGCTGGGGGTGCTCCCACACCTCATGGGGAACCCACAAGATAATGAAACTTTCTGTTTTCCACACAGTTAAGAATTAAAGAGAGAAAAGGGTACAGTTGGGATGAACAGTGAAGGTGAGAGAACAAAATTTACTGATGCTACAAGTGAAGCTGTTATGTTAATGAGTCAAATTAGCAACTAGAAAAAAAATGTGGTGGTAGACAGATTTAAGGGAAATTGGAAATTGGTTCCAATGTAATACTTTGCTCTAATTGTATGCAGAGGTGTCTTGATGCAAAACAAAACTGTTCAAAAATGACCTCCCTGTGTTATCGTGCAAACTAACTGAGAAAAAAAATCCATCTTATTCACAGCAAGTTTGTTTTTACTGTTCTTGAGCCTCTCAATTACTTTTTAATGGTCTGCATTGAAAAGAAATTCCTGTATGCACACTTGAGAATATGAAAACACCCAAATGATAGCTTATGATTTAGTAGGATTAAAGTATTATGTATGCAGGTGTAGCACGTTTCAGGTTATTAGCAATCCAATCTATTTTTTATGACATTATGGTGTAATTTTCTGTATGGAACTTCGATATAAGTCTTAAGCTGTATCGGAACATAAACTAAAATGTTCCTGACTCTGTCACTTTTCATGGTCTTTACTTTGATTAATAAATGCAACAAGAGCTATAACGTTCTTCAACACGAGGCTACGATCATCCTTCAATCAAAATATGTCCCTCAGCTTTTCATAACTTTTTGCATCAATATGTAGGGCTTCAGCAGCAGCAGCAGCAGCGACAGGATTTCATTGCAGCTGAGCATACACAGCTGAAGGCTCTGCAGAGGATGAATGTCTTTTTGCTGGCTTGGCACAGAGAGCAGTTGTGCCCTTGGGGGCTCAGTGTCACCTGCAGAGAGCTGAGGAGCACAAGGGAGACACTTAATGCAGATCTGCACAAGGATTTGGCACCCTGACTTTCATTCAATCCCATTCAATCTTACCTCAGTGGGCACCTCACTCAGAAATACCTTTATTGAAAGGCACCCCATGTTTGAAGCTGTGATGGGGGAAGGGAGCCTTACATCCAGTAACACAATTTGGTGTCCCCAGAGACTGCAGCTCATGACAAATATAATCCACACCTGGGCCTCAGGATGTGGCCAAAGTGCAGACAGGGAGGAAGGATGGATGCTGCAATTCCCCATCCCCACTCAGGCAGCTGAGTGGATTTTGCATGGCCATTGGCCACAAAGGTCAGGAGGAAGCTCCTCCTCATTCCTGCTGGCCCATCCTGCCAGCACTGTCAGGAGCCCCAGATCCGCCACGCGTTGGCCACGCAGGAGAAATAACTCACAGGCTTGTCAGGTTGGTCTGTTTTATTTCTGAATTATTCTTTACATTGTACAATATATAAAAATACAGAGTACCCAAAAAAAATTCACAGTGTCTAAAGGCAGTGATAATAGTCTAGGTCACCTTTATGCTAAAGTACCATCAAGTTCGATTGCATAGGAAAGGTGATGTGCCTTCACAACAGAGTCCAATAACACTCTCCAGGTTTTATTGTTTTGGGGCAAGCATTCTGTGTTCATATAATTGTTTCCCATGTATCCAAGATCCAATATTGCATCTGCCACTCTCCCACCTCAACCACAAGCTAAATCCTATCATTTCCATCTCACATACCATGCATCCTCCCTAAAGCTTCCTCTGTGGGAATGCTCCTAATTAAGCACATGGCTTTTAGGTACGAGCAGGTCTGGATGCTGTCTAAGGAGGGGTATGGAAAGAAAGCACACTGCTGTGCAGCTGGCTGGCTTTTACATTGTTTGACATTTTGGTACTAATAACATTTTTGCTCCAGTTATTAATGGCCCATCCACGCCGACCTCTGCTTGACTCCGTGGCCTGAGAATCAGCAGCGTCCTGCTGACAGAGGCATCAGAACCAGAGTGCAGTGTTAATACTTTCATGACCAGATTTGTTTAAAACCAAATCGTGGCTGGGCCTGCAGAAAGCCAAATGCTGCTCTTATAGCACTGAATCCTCTTGAATAGCAGGGGTGAGTCTGCAGCTGAGGCTGGAGGCAGAGTGGAAACAGTAAGAGGTTCAAGACCCGAATTTACACCAAATGCTATTGAGCACAAATGTTTGTGGCTCTGTAAATAGTGAGTAGCTGGTTTTGCTCCTCCAGCCAGCATTAATGCGTTGATAAAACTAATTTTGCCCAAAGGTTCTAAAGAAGGAATTTCCAGGCAGAAGAGCTGAGACTGGGTAAGTCCCGCTGGGACCCAGCTCCAGAGGGGTTTCTGCCCAGTTTTGAAGGTTCTGGCAACCAGGAAAAACAAAGTTGGACAGAAAGCTCTCTCAGCTACCTCCAAACTGCTCTTGAAGCCACCTGAAGATTCCTTCTAAAAAGCTTAAGGGAAAGATTCATTTGTTGGGAGTTTAGGCTTTGGTCATGAGGGCATTTAAGGGATTTGTTGGAGAAGAATGAACCCTCCAGACCTGATTTGCTGGGTATTTTTCTGCCATGCCAGGCAGCTCTGAGGGTGCTGTGCCCTGCTGTGTGTGAGGGCTGGCTCAGGGGGGACAGGGTGAGGCGTGGGGCAGAGCCTTGGCCACTGACACTCCAGAAAGCTACAGAGACACCCATGGCACCAGGTGCCTCCATGGCCTGGTGGCTTTTTTGGACCCTTCTGAAAAACAAAATATATGGGATCACAGGGCTTCTTTTCCTACACTTCAGATAAAACCTCCTGGTGTGACTGTAAGGCAAGGTTTGCAAAGCTGATCAATAACTCAGAAGGCAGTTACTGACTTCTTTAACATGGAAAATGACATTTTCCCCATTCTAACAGATGATGTCTTTTGCTCTAATGGTACAAGACTTGTTACTCCTACCTGCTATTTTAATTTTCTTTGCACAATTACTCCCTACTTATAATTACAAGAACAATAGATTGTACACATGAGAAATTTAGGAGTCTTATTATGAAAATATAAACAGTATCAAGTATCTCTGTCTTAATAACTCTTAACCAGAATGATTTAGGGGAGAATCAGCATTTCTAACTAGAAAAATCAATTCATTTTTCAATTAAAAAATTATATTTCATTTACCTCAAAAGTGTGTTTTTAAACCTAATGGAAAGGGTAGTAGATTTTTATAGGATTTTTTCTTCAGTTTGTCCCTGTGGAATCTGAATACCAGCACTGCCTTTCTTATTCTAAGTTTCCTCTGCAGGCATTTGCTAAATATATATATTGCGTGTGTATATATTATAAATATATACCATATCTATCCACTGATAGATGTATACACTGTTACAAAAAGAAGAGTAAGTTGTTACAGAAACTTTACATTTACATTTTTATATATATATTTATAGATATTTATATATATATATATAAAACTCTCCCCTGCTACATTTGGTACAAAGAATAAATCAATCTCAATGGACAGCAGTTTTCTCTCCAGGTGGGCTGAACAGCAGATTATCACCGGAGGCATCAAATTGTCTTCATCAGACATGGGCTCCATTCCTGCTCTCTGCTGATTTCAAAGCAAACACTTCATTTTCTGAACATAAGGCAGTAGGAACAGTGGTGGTTAGACAATAAATGTTATTCTCCTATGTATCTGTACAGGTCATACATTTAAGAGCAGCCCTGGCTCATATGCTGAACATTCAAGTGCACCTTTAGAGCAACAGCACCTCCTCTGTGAGGGTTTGATCCTCCAGTGGTTCGTCTGTCAGTGAGCTGTGAGTTACTGGCAACTGCTCAAGGAAAACCTGACAGCAAGGGCACAACATCCCTGGATAACAGCAGCAGGCACAGCCCCTCAGCTGGGAGAAAGGCAGCCATTTCCATGGAAAAAGAGAGAATGGCCTAATTGCAGATGTTTCCACTACACACTTGGCTGTAAGATTTCCATCATATTTCATGTCCTGTACACCTGAATCCTATCCAAAGGGTTTGCAGAGACACAGTGTCTCCAGACCTACAGAGGAACCACCTAGGGTTCCTTCTCTCTGCCTTAGAAGTAAAGGAAAAAAATATATATAGCATAATGAACTTTCTGGAAAGCAAAGGAAATGCTCCCAAAGGAAATGCATTTCCACTCCAGTTTAAGATGGCATTAGGAATAGGAAATTTTAGCAAGTTTAACATCCAGCTGCAGGAGCAATTCAAACTTCTACAGATATTACAGACCTGATGCTCAAGGTGCCAAATTACCTGGACTGCAAGAACATCCCTGCACATCACGTCATTAACCTGCCACACATTGCAGAGCTCATAAAAAATGCAACTCTCACACTGCATTAACATCGTCCTTACAGAACTGCACTCCTCTGCAAACATTAATTGAGTAATACAGTGTTCTGATTTCTTTTTTTCACTCTCTCCTGGATTCTGCTTTCTGCTCGAATGGAGACTACAGCCCCTTGCTGTGATTGCCAATTATATGAAAAAGGGCTGAATCCATTTGGATGGCTGATAAGAAGGAATGTCTTGATGAAACTATAACCACATGCACCACCCTCATAGCATCTCCCCTCCAATAGCCTACAAAATATCCACCTCCTGAGCACAATGGCAATAATCACCCATCTTGGTGACTTGAACACTTGAACATTTAAATAATTTCATATGGTACTCTGCAAAAAAGAAATCAGTTTACATCATGTTATTCCGTGAAGCCAAAATGGAAAAAAAAATTAAAAGGGGAGAGGGGAAAAGAAAAGGAAAAACAGAAGACTGAGATAATTGCAAGGTTTGACTTGCTTGCATTCCCTCAGACTCCAGCTGCAATCTTGCCACGTGCATGGTAATTGCAGAGTGTGTTAATACAGGGAATCTTCTGATGGGGAAGCTCAGAGATGATTTTGATTTTAAAATCGCTGAAATTATCTTGGGAGCCAGTGTTTTCTCCTGAATCACATAAATTAAAGCTGGGAAATCCCATCCTGATAGTCTAATGAAATGATTTCCAACCCTTGGGCAACATACTTGTTAGAACTACATTAAGTCAGGATTTTAAATATTGCTGAGGGGCATGTGGAAATTCAGTGAGACAGAGTGAACTCCTTATTGCACAAGGCACGAAGTCATCACTCCTCAAATGGGATTTAGGGCCTGGGAAGAGCCTCCCTGAAGGCTGCCTGCCACCAGTGCTCTCCTGCTTGCCTGGTGATCCTGCTCTGCTCCAGCTGCTCTTGCCTGGCTGTGCTGCTGAGGGTTCAGGGCTGCTGAACCACTGTGCCAGCTTGGAGAGCTGCAGCAGCTGCTTCAGACATTCTTCTAGGTCTGCATCAGCTCCTCACTCTGCTGCTTAAAATCTGGTTATAAGGGCATCTCTCTCTCTCCCTCTGCCCCATCTATTTCACCTGAGCAGAAACAGGGTGGGCTGCTAAATAAGAAAAGCAGCTCCTGAAAATGGTGGGCACCGCTGAGCCTAAGGTGTCCTTGCAGCAGTGCTAGTAACCCCACTTTATTACAAATATCCCTACAGCTTTCAATCACTGCAAACTGAAGTCAAACAAAGTAATTTAAAAATGGGAGGCTATTGTATACTTGCCCTCTGGTCAAACCACCATAACACATAGGCTTGCAGAGTCACGTCGGGCTCTTCCTCGCAGGAAAAGCAATATACTTGTCACAAGTAGCACAGGCTTTCTTCATTTCCTACCAGCTGCCTACGTGAAAGAGCTGAGTACACGGCCCAAGCTGGGCTTCCAAACAAGCAACTGCAAAGGAACAGCACTGAGAAACAACCGATGTCGGCTCACAGCGAAATCCGAAACCAAGCGGGGACAGACAGGACTGCTGGGAACACACCGAGCCGGGGCCGGGCACTGCTCGGGGAAGGTGCGGACAACAAAGCCAAGCTGAGGACCACGTGGAGCTCATGCGTATTTCAGGGTGTACTTTTATCTCATGCTCAGTATTGCGACATTCTAAAATACTTAGCATCAGGAGTTCATCATAAATATTTAGAAACACTGAATGGTAACAGCGGTGAACTTGTTCACGTTGCTAACACACTGGATGTAGTTGTACATTAAGCACCAGCAATAAGTTTCCTTTTTGCCAAACAATTATGTCAGACAAACATCTGGTTGTAGACAACATGGCTTCTGCATCAGACTAATACAGTTCTTATAGACACAGTCACACACATACACAAAATTACATTTCAAGGCTGGATATACTGTTTAATAATGCCACTGCTCCAATTTACCTCAATAACTGCAGCAGCATTTGTTTGTTGGGTTGTTTTTCTCAGAAAAAATAAAGAAATATTGGCAACGCGCTTTACTCAGTTGTGTTACTATTTCATAGAGTACTGAGTGGAAGACCCTGTAAGAATGTGCAGCAGACTTTCTGGGTCATGTCAGACTATGGAAACATTCCTTAAAAAAATACCTTCCCCCTGCAAAGTCAGAATCCCTCATTTTTTGAAAGTATATGAACTAAAACCCAACAATAAAACAAGAGGAAATATTAGCCCAAAGCAAGGTGATTTCCCACAAGAAGAGCGCGGCCTCTAAAGTTGCCTCTCCTGGCAGACACAATCAGGATCAAACCTAGAACAAGAAGAGTTAATACTGTCTCAGAAAAAAAGAAAAAAGAAGAAAGAAAAGAAGCCCATGGCTCTTGTGTGGCAATCATCACATCTCTTTTTCCAGTGATATAAACATCTTTGTTTGTTAGGCACTCCAAGTTCATGTCTCCAATGTTATTCCAACATTTACTTTTCTCAGTGTCTCACTGCCTGTATAATTTTCTTTTAATTAAGACTGGAAACATTCTGGAAAGCTTCTTTGGATAATGCACTTCATTTGTGTGTTGTTTCTCATCAGCTGAACTGCATATTACCAAAGAAGGCTGCAGAGAGTATTTCCTGTAATATGAAAAGATTCTCTTGAAGATATAGGGAACACTGCCCTAGAAAGTTACTACTTTTTTTTTTTTTTTTTCAGAAACGTAAAAAAAATCAAAAATAAAAATTAAAGAAAAGGAAAAAGAAAATGTTCTTCAAGTTGTTGGTGTGATGGAATTCTGTTTGGCCTGTCCCATGAGCTGTATGTCATCTAGCACACCATTGTTGTCCTGGCTCAGGAATGATGCATCCAGCCCTGCTCCAGGAGGCCACCTCTTGCCTTCTTGGAGTGCTCCCATGTGTTGTGTGTGGCTGCTTAGTGGCCAGGAGCCCAGCACATAGCCCCTTCCTCAATGACCTCAGCCTTGGACAGCATGCTGACCTTCCAGCCATAAACAGTTGCAGTAGAAGAGCCATCTCCAGACAAATATCCACAAAAGCTCTGCAGAATGGTCCATTTGAATCCTTGTCCTTATAAGGAGATGTGCTGTTTACAAGAAACACAATTAACCAAAGGAAAAAAAAAGACCCTACTGTACAATATTTACATCTAGAAGCTGGGCCGGTATTTGGTCCATAAAATCAATTTTAAAAAAAAATCATATAGGAAGTCATCCAGTCCCATAGGATCTGTCCATCATCAGCTGTTGGTAAAGGTCCTTCCAGGGGAGGCCTCGGGCCTGTAATCATATTTATTCAGTGTACTGGGATAATAGGTTGTCGTGTACACATTGGTTTGCTGCAGTGGATAGAAGTTGGTTCTGTCGTCTGGTATCAAGTTGTTCTTGTTAAGTGTCTGTAAAAGAGAAGGGGAGATGACAGGCATGGCCACAGTGCCACACAATTACTCTTTTCTACCTGCAGGCACCTCCCTCTCACCTGCCTTCTCCAGCACGGACTTTGCTGTGGCCACCACCACCTTCCCTCTGCCTGGGAGAGCAAGCTGGCACCTCGCGCTCGCTACGGGCTGCGCTTGGGGACCACAGCTCCTGCCGGGTGTCCCTCAGCTGCCCTGTGCTCAGCTACTGCTGGGGATAGAGCCAGAGCCCTCTCCAGGGATACGGAGTCTCCTGGTGGATGGTGTGTCTGAACACCACTGTCACACAAAGCCATGCTGGGCCTACACGAAGGCTGGCGATTAACGGCAGCACTCAGCTCTAGCCTCATCCAAAATGCTCATGGCTCAGCTCTAACCTCATCCAAAATGCTCATGGTACAGCTCTAATCTCGTCCAAAATGCTCATGGTACAGCCTGTGGCTCCCTCTCAAAGCAGGTGCCAAACGGTGCCAACCTTTTCCTCTTTGGAAGAGCAGGTGTGCATTTACCTGATCTCCATCTCCATTGGTAGATATCCAGGTTGGGACCCCCCGATATTAAGTGTGTCACTTCTGTAAGCTACAGTATAAGTAACAAATCATGGTCACTTTTGGAAAATCTAAAATTACTTTAAAAAATTTAACAACCACGTAACAATTGTTGGAAACAATAACATAAAAAATTAGAACGACAAATGCCCGTTTTACCAGAAAAATTTAGAAATGCTTTTTTTTCTCCCTCCCCTCTTCCCACCCACAAGCAGATGTTCCCCTCTCCCCAGATTAAAGACCATTGCTATGCCAGCTGTTACCTATGTGCAAGGATAAAATCACACTTTGTGTGTATGCGTGCAATAATTCTATGGAACTTTCTCTTTCCTCACAGTCATCTGATTTCTGTGAATTTGTCTGAGATACTTTTATCACAGTTTTTTCACCTAACCCCTGGCTTAAATTTCTTATGCCTATCTCTGGTCTATGTCACTCCAAAGTGCACCTTTAATGGCTGTTGTGCAGGGAACTCACTCCTTTGATCTGGGAGTCAACACTAGGCGTGCTGCTACAGCATCCTTATCTTCAGGGAACATTTAATTAGCAGCACATTTTAAGAGAGTATGAGCATCTCTTCCATCAGGAGCAGAGATGGAGAGGTCTAATGAGCCAGCTAGTCCTGGGCCCTAATGGTAGTTCTGGCATGATCTGATGCTGCTTAAGAGAGGAACCACTTCACCTCAGGTCCCCCTTGAGACAAACCCCTCATGCCTGACCCAGCTCAGGGCAAGGTGAGAACTAATTAACTAATGCTTGAATCCATGAACTACCCAGCTCCTTCAGCTTTACTTGACCCACTGAACTTCAGGTAAAGTGGCTCCCTCAGTAAGGTGAGAAATCTCTCTCTGCCTGAGGGCAGGTGCAGGTGGAAGTTTCTGGGGAAGGCTCTGTCCTGCCCAGCCCCAGCAGCAGGGTGACCTGACAGCAGTGGGCTCCCTGCTGCACAGTCAGGCTTCATCCACATCCCAGCTGTGAGCACTGAAAGGATCAGCTACCCTGGGCTCAAAGACAAGACCACAGGCAGTACATTTATCTCCCTATTTCTTTGTAATCAAATCATTTTACTGCATGGGGAGGGGGAGAGGAGGAGGAAGAAAAGAAAATGTTTTCTTCTAATCAGCAGACTGACAGCTACAGCTACCTTGGGAGCTTACAACTCCCAATTTCATACAAGATGTTAGAAGGAAAAGCTTTCCTGTGCCAAAGCTACCCTGGCAAAGAAATTTCCCAATTGCTGAACCACCAAATAACGTTTTCAGAAATAAGCACTGCCTGAAACATCTCATACATGAAAACTGGAGGAGACGCAGCCCCCTCCTGGTCTGACTGCAATCTCCCCCTGCCTGGACTCCTTAAACTGATCCCATAGCACAACACTTGTAGGAACCAATGAGAGAATTTGTATAGGCATGCTCTAAGTGACAAATACTTTCAAGAAAGGAGAATTTGTGCCCTTCAATATGGAAGTAAAAAAAGGAAATGTCCTGCTTTGCTCGCAATCACCCAAAGAAATATTAAAGTAGTGTGGCCAACAGTCTGCAGCTTTGTGCTGGAGACTGGGAAACAGGGAAGCCAGCCTCAGTCCTCCAGTGCTTGCTATGCTTCCTTGGGAAATCCAATTAACTGCTCTGTGCCTCTGTGTCTTCTGACCCAGCTTGAGAAAAACAGTTTGAGATTCCCTGTAAAAAGGCACTTTTCTAAGTACTACCACCAAATATTTGGGGGAGTTGCTCTCTGGTGGGCCCCACAGGCGTTCACATGTACACGATGGCTGCCGTTTCCTACTGATGTTCCTAGACTGGGATACCCTCTGCTGGCACCATAACTCCATGGCCACAGCAGGAAGGAAGATGAAGAGGCTGAGTACCACTGACACAGTTTCTCTGGACTCCCTTGACTTTCTCTGGACTCCCTTGACTTTCTCTGGTCCAGCATCCAGGCCCTGTCTGGTTGGTTAAGATTCATGGCATGACAGGATTGCCACCTCTGAAACTTAGTGAGATGAAAACCCTGACCTGCAATAGCTCAGGACCATCTTGATATGAGGACAAAGACTTCAGGACTCAACTTCTTTGGCTTTGGGATGGAAGATCTGTATGAGTTTTAACATGTTACACAGTATTAAAAACTAGCCCATTACAACAGATTTAGCAATTAATTAACATGATTTGCATTTTTCCTTCTCTCTCTTCTTATGTTTATGTAGTACTTACTTAAGAAAAACACCACAACCGGTCATTTGCTCTTTTTGGTTTTATTTTGGATGGAGGGTTTATATCTAAAGTAAATACCTCATAAAATGGCTTAGTGGAATTTATAATACAATTAGCCACAAATAATTTGTGTCTGGAAATGCTGCAGTGGCAGTACTGTCCTAAATCAGCATGATCAATGCGCACTGCTTTAACATTTCCCCCCACAAACTTATTGTCTGTCTCATTTTAATAAACAGATGATTAGGTTCCTTGGCACTAGAAATTAGTTGATATTTTGTAGAAGGGAAATTAGGCAGCAGTGAAATTTAGAGATGTACACAGACACACTCATGCATTCACTGCAGGAGAAGAGGCTGCAGTTAAATCTCTCTGGGTCGATTCCTGTGCTGCTTTACTCAGAGTTTTAACCCCTGCTCTCATCCCACAGCTCTTCACAGTGAAAGTACAGAGATGGCCAACAACTTTCCCTTTGGAAGGCATTTCCTCATTGCTGTGTGGGTCATGCCATTGAGATCAGAGCCTCCTGACGGCCTGAACTCACTGCAGCTCCTGTGGGATGGAACATCCTGCTGCACCCATGGATGCTCCCAGCAGTACTGATCAGTCCCAATGGGAAAGGTGAGAGTTGTCATTGATGTTGTCACCAGCTTGTCACAAAACCCAGCACATACCAGACCCTGGCTCCCAGCCCAACTCCTGCCAGTGTCTCATCCCCTCAGCCCCCCCTGAGCCAGGTCCCCAGTATGACCAGGGCCAAGAAGTGTTTCCTGAAGACAACGCCCAGCATGTCCTCCTGGAAGGGACAGTCCTTTGGTGCCTTTGCAGGGACTTGTCAGTGGCTGCAGCAGCAAAGCTGACTGAAGCAGCCCAGCCAGCACTAGAGCTCACCAGAGGTTTCAGGGAAGGAAAAGAGATTTGCCTTTGCAACCTGAGCCCTCCTGCACCACCATCCTGCACCCTCCAGGGCAATAGATCTGTCAGTCATCTCAGCACCTCCGGACCCTTCCAATGACACTTTTCTTGACACTCAGCCTATATCTTCCTCTTATCAAACACTACTGCTTCCTCCCATATCAAACACTACTGACTGCTCTTGCCAGCAACTACAACCTTTTACAACTGTCTGCTCAGTAAGCAGAAAGAACCAAAAGCCTGATCAATGCTCACTGCTGCAAATTAGTTGTGGCAAAATCTCCATGCCATACACACAATGTATTCCAAACACCAAGGAAAATGCATTTCAGGCCCTCATTTTGGTCCTATCCTACCTTGAGAAGAAAGAAGCTTCTGGTATTTGTGCAAGCATAATATTCCACGTAAAAAGTGAGGCCAGACTGAGCTAATGTGAAAACCTGTGGAAGGCACTTAGTAAAAGTATTCCATTCAACTAACAATTATTTCTTTTACCTGCTTCCTCCCTCACAGTATGAGCCATGACATCCTGGCACAGCTGATATAATTTGTTTCTTTTGGTCTGTTCACCACTAACCTCAGTTCAAGGCCCTGCTAGCAGAAGGAAAGCCACCAGCATGCTTTAACACAGCCAAGTGGATCACTCAAAAGCAAGCCCAACTTAACTGCTTTCTTTAAATGACACCTTACACAGCCTTCAGGCTGCACTGGTGTATGACTAATATAATTGGAAAAAATCTCTGATGCAGGAACTCTGCTTTGTCAAGGAGGGATGTTTTCAGATGGCCTACGATGGTTATGGCTTTAACAGACTGTAAAAGAGCAGCAGCTTGCTCCCTTATATGTGATCTGTCAACTAACCAAGAGATCCAGTCTTCTTGTTGGTGAATTGCACATCCATGCCAAGCACAGCAGAATCCTGAATATTTCAGTATTTATGGAATTATATGAACAATCTGAACACTCATGCAAGTGTGCATTAGAAGTGGAGGAGTCTGAGAAGGGTCACACCATAGGCAGAGCACTCACAGGCTGCTTCTCCCAGTTACAGCTCAGTTCTGGGTGTATTAAACATGACTGTTGTAGCATATGCATACATTTAACTTTGTTCAGATTTCTCCATTGATATTTTTAGCCTAAGTCATCATTCAGATTTTCCACTTATTCATTTTTCTCTAGCAAGACCTTGCCACTACTTCCCCAAATTCTACCTCTGCTCCAAATCATTAAGTCATTATCCACTGACCGACTTGCTTACATTCTCCCAGATGTATCAAAACATCTTTACACGTAACAGTATGGGACTTCCAGTACTACTCCCAACTCCCATCCCACAGCTGCAAGTATAAGCTGTGTAAACATTTCTTACACACATAAACAGATCAAATGTTTCAATTTCCAATATGCAGTCATGAAAATTTCAAAACTTGATTTAAAAAGTAGATGGGCATCTCCCCACTCACAATTAAAAGGAAGTCCATATATTTTTGAGAAGCTAAGTGAAAATTATACTTCTAAAAGCTTCTGATACTCGTACAACTCATACTAAAATTAGGGCCATAATGTAGTTCCCACAGGGTAACATATGATGGCAAGATTTCCTTAATCTGCTCATGTAGAAAGCACTCAGCTTTTCAGAGCTCAACATTCTTTCTGAGCTCCAGATCTTTCTATTTTGAGGGTTGTGGAGGAAGAGTCAGCAAGTTTCCCAGGAGTTTTGTAGGTTAATCTTCACCAGCTATGCAGCAGCAGAATCCCAATGAAGTCAGTAAGCAAGGACAATATCCTCCAGCCTCACAGCTCCTCCGCTATTTCTCTGTAAACAGGTATAATTTCACTTCTTCTGCCTCCCACCCATGACACTTTCCTCTTTAAAAAGGTAAAAAAGAAAAAAGTTGGGGGATCTTCCCTGGGAAGCTTCAAACATTTTTTTTTTCAGTTTTTATGGTTACCACCACGTTAGCCTCTGAAGAGGCTGAACAATGCAGTGCACACCTTTCCATGGCTGATCAGAGACGTGCTGCCTGTGCCAGGGCTGCACAGCTTTAGGTTTCCACCTTGGAATTTTGTTTGTAATGTTGAACGTCCCAGTGTACTACAGAGAAATCTTCCCCTTTCCTTCACCCCAGGATGAGTGCAGTCATGAAGGAAGCAGGGGTAAGAACTTCAATCACTGCTAACCCTGGTCATCCACTGTGAACATGGCAAAAGGTCTAAAATCAGGGTCCAGGGAACAGACAGCAACTTTGTAGCCAACCGATTCCTCTCAGTATATCCAAATGAAGCCCTTGTGCATCCCTCATCCTTCCGCTGCAGAAATCAAGGACAACACTCTTGCTGAACTTTGCCACACAATTATCCCTAAAAGAATTGAGGCAACCTTTCCAACTTCCCTTGTAACAGCATCCAACAGACCTCCTGTAGCAACAGTGGGATGGCCATTACGCCCCCTCATTCCCCAGGAAAACGGAGGGATAAGGGAATTGTGCAATGATGTAATGAAACCAAGATCCAACATTTAGGTTCTTTTGTGCTCCTTTTAAGCCATTTGCTTCTTGCAGTGAAATCAGATTGAGCAAAATGCCTTTTTGATGCAGATCAGCTGTTCCATGGAGCTAGACATGCCTCCTTGTTAAAGGATGTTACTTTTTGCATTGCTGGAACATTAGCCAAATGACTCAGGGCTGTGGAAATATATTAATATTATGAAACATTTCCCAAAGCTTGTACATCTCTGGAAGTACCAGGGCAGAGATCTCAGAATTATAATTAATCAGTAAATTTGGGAATAATTAGCATAATAATTACATTTCAACAAAATAAACCATACAACTAAAATAACCTCTTTTGGCAATAACTGAGAAAATACATGACGTCTGGCCCACCCACATGCTCCCTTTCTTCTGATCAACTGGATGCCACAACACTGCTGTGCCTCTTGAGCAAAGAATTACAAATAACCCTGGAAAGATGGAAAGTTGCCAGGAAGACCTTATGAGACCCATGTATTTACTCCAAGCTAGGAGTGATTTTTAAGACTTGAATGACTCCTCTTTCTGATTTTTCTTTAAAATTTGCTTAGTGTCTTATGCCAAGCAAACTATCTCACCTGATGCTTTTATAAAACCTCTTAAGCTCTGCCTACATGGAGTCAAAGGAAGCAGTGGCCAGGGTTTATGTATTGAGCTTTTTCCTGATGAATTCAATAAGGCTGTTTGCAGGATTTACAGTGAAGTGTAGATGTACAGATGAGGAACCTATTTTCTATATAAGAAGGTTATTCATCTCAAAAAGAGATACAAAAAAATCCCACTGGGACACTAAACTTATGATTGCGTTTTCTTTTTGGATGAAAGCTTACCATATTTTTAGACTGGAGATTCTTTGTTCACTGTTATTGGTAAATAAATTAAACAACCCCCAAATGACGGCAGCATCTGTAGATGTGCTCAGGTTGACAATAGAACTAACATCCAATTATCAGAAAATGAATAGCTAAAGTTATTTATAGCTGTTTGAAAATAGCTATTTTATCCTTGCACTTAGGAGGGAGTGAAGTTATATTACTGCCATTGTAAACTTATAAAACCCTTCAGAGCTGGCAGCATAAAGGACCATTGTCAGAAGGATACTTTGGCACATCTCTGACTTCAAGCACATAAGTAAGATGGCAAAACAAACTGCATGTAATAGTAAGGCAAACTGAAGCATTTTTCTGAACTGGAAACTGAAGTCTGAGGAGGCCATGGAAATTCTTCCCACTGGCAAGTGCAGGTGTCTAGCCTAAAGCTTGCAATTTAGCCCCAGCTTGCCTATGATTTGGGGATGGCAACACCCATGACGTGGTGTCCAGACACAAAAGAGGAATTCAAGGCTGCCCCAACTGCTTCCCAATATAGCTGATGCACAGGATATAGCAGACATGATCTCAGCTGTGTGGGAAGGTGTAAACTGTCTCCTCACTGCGCTCCTGTGCCTTGGTGAATGCCCTTCCTGGGTGCCCCACGCACACAGAGTGTTACTAGAGAGGCTCAGCATGCTCCAGTACTCAGACAAATTCACCAGAGGCATAATCATGGCCCTTTAAAACTGACATTAATCACTCTGGGTTCAGATGATTGTTTGGAGCACTGGGCTGTACTGGGCTTCAGCTGATGGTAACTGGTCTGGGGCTGTCTGCGGGCACAGCTCCCACTGCCCCCTGATCTCAAACTGGAGCAAGCAGCCTTAAGGTTTTGGATGGCCTCAGAGCTGCTTGTTCTGGTGAATTACCAGCACAAGTCATGCAGCAGCCTCGTGCCAGCCCACAGTGCTGCATTTAGACTGAGAATTGCAAAGGTGTAACTGCAGTGGTGAAAAAAGAAGTAATAAAAATAAAAGTAAAAACTGGGCCCAATTTGCCATCTGCTAACTCCATTCACTCTCTTATAGTCTTACTGCTTTCCAAATTCTCCCACCCTCTAAATAGCTGCTTTTTGATTATTTTCCTCAGGATTGCTTTATTTTCTCCCCATGTTGCCTCTCACCTTGTTGTTTCCTCTGTACATTTGTAACCTCCTCAGGTCATTTTCCATTAGTCCTATACCAGTGGCTGTTTTTTTGACACACCTCCCAGTTTAATATCTTCTGCTCATTTAATTAACACACTGACTGCACTCTCTCCAAGGTCGTTAATGAAGATATTAAATAAAGCCAAACCTTGCATTACTGCTTGCGGCGTCCCAAACAACTCCTCCCCATAGCCCTGTTTGTTCCCATCAACAATTGCCCAATGTTCACAGTCCATTAGCCAGGTTTCAATCTCTACAGCAGCCTTCCTGTCCAAGCCAATTTCTATTTACACATCACAAGATTATTTAAGACACCAATACCACCCTCTTTGCTTTAGATGTATGGACGAGTGAAGCTACATTTTTAACCAGCTGAGAATCTGCAGCTCTAACTCTGTGCAAAAAGTGATTATGTTTGATTTCTCCCTGCTCAGCATTAGGTCTTGGCTCAGCTGTCAGCTCAGCTGAACCACCTTTCATTTCATCAGGGTATGTGATATGTTGCCTCTCAAATATTAATTCAGATCTTCCTGCATATTAATACTGACACAGATTTGTTTCAATGAGTTTCCATTGCTGTAACTGAAAGCACAGTCGAGTCAATCCCATTTGTTTCTCCTGGTTTCACTCTCTAGTATGGCCCTGGCTGCCAAATTTTACAGACAGAGCAGGATTTAACACCCCATTGATGTGCTTGGTTGAATGTGGAAGGCCCAGGCTTTCTCTAGCGATTGTGGGCCCGCATGCTCACAGATGTTCTGTCTGATCCCCAAATCCAACTGACATTTCCCACACAGACTTACTCAAGCTACTTGTGGGACTTCAGTGCATTGCACTTCTGTAGCTTAACAGTGACTCAATTAGCAGGGCAGAAATGAGCCTGCTTTCTCACTAACAGTTTTCTATTACCTTTGCAATTCATGGCACTGGGGGTTTGCCTAAGGTCCCTGATATTTACAAAGGTAATTGGAGTTGTTCATTAGCTGGTTCTCAGAGACTCTGGGATACAGTCCATCTAGATTCCTTCACCCACAGATTTTCACTTCTTTCCTTTATTCACATGCTTTGTGCCAAATCTCAGGACAATATTAGAGCTGACTCACTCAGTGAGGATTCCCCCAGTTCTGTGGGAGTACAGGCAGAGTTACTCCTGCTTCCCCTAGGCCAAACCTCTCGTGTATATACAAATGATGCACCAGGGAAAGTGGCTGTGGCTGTAGTGTTTCCCCAGCCTGTGCAGCTCATGCTGTGGCAGCAGCCAGTGCATCCTGAGCAGCCCTGAGCTCTCAATGATTCTTCAGGACTGGGTGGTCATGGTCCAGAAAAAAAAAAGCTCAAGTATTTAATCTGTCCTCACTCAGAGCTGCCAAACACTCTGGAAACTGAGCTCTAGTCCTGAATACTGACACAGCTATCTTTATTTTGTATCCATGTAGCTCAATTTCTTTATAACTCTACTTAAGAATCCATTAATTGCAAGTGGAACTGTTCAAGAGAAATAGCAAGGCAGTTCGTCTCTAAGTGTAGCACAAAGGTTATATGTTTTCTGATATTTATTGTTTGTTTAATATTACCTTCTCCCTTTACTTTAGCTCCCTGCCTCTTTCATGGCTCCCTTTTAAGTCTTCTGCAAACATGTAATTAATTCCTCCTGCGCACCTTGGTGGTACTGAGGATTTCCTAGTTCAGCTAATACACATAACACTTCTAGCGAGAGCTTTGACAAAGAGGAGAGAACAAAGGCAAAGAGGAGAGAATCACCCCAAGCACTTGGACCAAGGGAGAGCCATTAACTTCTAGCAAATGAGGACAGGGTATATTTGAACTATTCCACTGCTGACCAGTAGAGGGAAGTCATGTAAGTAAGCAGCAGCAAGTCCAGTGCAATTTTGTTAAGCCCATTCCTGTTGTTCTTCAATTAACTATTCTTCCAGCACAGCTGGGTGGGTGCAGGCTTGTACATGTCAACCTCAGAGAAATTAGGAAAGGGGAAAATTGCAAGAAAAAGGTAATATCAGTCATTAGATCAATTGGTGTAGCTGGAAAAATCAGATAAGGTTTAGAACACATCTGTCTGTCTTCAGTTCTGAAACAGCAGCTCACATGTTCAAAAACCTGCCAGATTTTCCAGCTACACTCATTGATCTAATTAAAAACAAACCGAAACTTGTCTGCCTACAAACAGATTATCACAGCTGCAGTAATACTTCTCCAAAGAAAGGCTCATATAAGCCTCCATGATGATCTAGCCTGTGAGAAGGCAGAGCATGGACCATATCCCTAACCTGGCTGTAGAAATATGCCTGGTTGTAAAGGGGGAGCAGACAAGGCTGAGTCAATAAATGGAAAAATGTCACAGGATACTATGAAGCATCTACCCACAGTGTCAAAACTTCTTAATGTGGCTTAAAAACAAAAAGTCATCTCAAAAGCCATACTCTCTTAAAAATGGTGGGGAAAAGGAAACAGTGAGGATTCCCACCCTACAGGGAGCAGCAACAGCCCTGTGAAGCAGCAAGGGTTTGCATGAAAAACAGATGGAGCAGGGACTCAATTCCCATCGGGGGACTGCTGTGAACAGCTGCTTAGTATCCCAGAGGGAGCAGGAGCAAGGTAACGCTCCGATCTGAACTGGCGGTCTCCCCTACTCTAAAATACTTTATCTACGCGAGTGCGCTATCTGTGACTCACACACAGCAACCCGCTGAGCCCCTGCTGCCAGGGGGTGGGGGCAGCGCCGGGAGAGGCACATCCCTCCCTGGGCACAATCATCCCAGGACAGCCACACCTCCAGGCATGCTTGACTGCTCAATTTGACTCGAGCCAATGATATAAAGGGAGAAAAGACACTAATAGATTTTGACTGAGACGCACCACTTAATCCTTTTTTCCCCATCAGTAAGCTCTCTTGCTTTCCCTTCATAGTAGGCATTATGCAAATCAAGAGTCCCCTGAAGTGATATTTGCAACTGCAGGATCATACAAGAAAGGGCACAATGCTTCTTTGCCAATTCAACCCCCTGCCCCTACTATTCTATTTCAAATAATACTATACTCATGGTAAGTACTAAAAATATGTACTCTACCATTCAAGCACTTAATGTTCTTAAATGCCACTTTGTTCAAGGGAAATGGCCTTTGTTAAACATGCAATTCACTGGGAACAGAATTTATATTTCAATCTGATTTATTATATCTATACATATATATATAGCTTTTTTCCCCCAGCTGATTACATCAGCTAACACCATGCAGCTAAAGCAAATACTTCAGGGACACTGTTGATAACTTCTTGAGAACACTGGGTATCATCAACTACTGCTTTATATGTGAACTTTACAGCCACTTCCTGGGGCTTGAACGATGCAGTGAAAGGGTCACTGGGAAAAGAAAAAAGCTTATATCACAGTGCTATCAATGTATATGCTGTGATCACCAAAAATAAATGGGTTAGCCAATTTTAGTTGAAGTAACAACACATCAAATTAAGTGGCAGGACACTGAAACACAAAATTTTCCATGGAGAAGCAAACATCCTCAAAGACCAAGGCTGACTTTGACAAACGTTCCTCTAGGGCACTTGACAGCAGTTTAAATAGCTTTAACTTAAACTACTGGCTGCCTCCTCTCTATAAAAAAGGTGTGATTTTCAGCAGCAATGAAAATGACCATCACCAAGAGAGAGACATTTAAAATCCATACAGAGATTCACTTTCCTATACCCTAAGCTCTACTTTTTTTTTTTCACAGAATAAAATCACAGACTATTCTGAACTGGAAGGGACCCACAAGGATTATTCTGTCCATCTCTCAAGAGAATGGCCCACACAGAATAACCTTGGCATTATTAGCACCATGCTCGAACCAACTGAACTAATCTTTTTGCTAATTTTTGCAAGGTTGAAAGCCACCCCAAACACGCAGCATGTTATTTTATTCAGAAGGATTCATCTTCCAAAGACAGAATTGGTTTCTGTGTCTCAGCTCTCCATGTTAGTATTTTATTGCCATGAATTATTTGGGATTAGTAATGAAGTGTGGATCACAGGGCTCGGAGTCCTTCGCAGGGGTTCTGCTCTGCATTCTGTCATTTGTTTCCCAACAGCATTGTTCTCAGTTCATTAGAAAATATGCGTTGCAGCTTCTAATTTATACAGTCCAAGTGATCTACTGATTATTCCCCCCATTTTCTGGTAACTGCATCTATATTTGCTGTATAATTTTAGGCAAGTTTAGGACTCACAGTTCTACTAAAGTTAATGTGTATTGTTCTAATGTCCTAGAAAAGTCAGATATCAAGCAATACATCAAACACTCAGTTTCCCTCTTTCATTGCCATATCCTGCAATCTCACTTCATCTTTTCCCACAATAAATTTAATCCTTGACATAAATGACTGTTTTGCTTCAGTGTTTGGCCCTTAGTTCCTACAGCAGCAGTGCTGATGCCAGAGAAGATGCAATGCTCAGGTGCTTCCTCAGCTTATTTGAGGCATCAGCACAGAGAGTTTTACTCTGTGACTCACTACTAAAGCTGTGTGGAAGGAAGGAAGGACAGAGGGAGGTCTGTCCAGCACAATCGCAAAGAAAATCTGCAGAATCATCATCAAAACCATCCTGCAACTTATGTTTCTCACTGATCCCATCTGGCCAGATCCAAAGGCCATTGGATTTTGGATTTGGCCCAATATGCAGACGCCTTTGTCCAAATCCCTTGTAGAATAAAATGTTGGCTCTCTTTATTGGCAGAGGATTTAGCAATAGGAAGAAGTTCAGTCCAAACCCTTTCTCCATGTGTGGCTGTTCCAAGAGATCCTAATTCACAAGGGCTCAATCTTGACCCTACATCCTCCTGCTTCTACTGCAGGATCATCTGGCTTTCCATCAGCACATCTGTGCTAAGTAACTCACACAAGGCATGGAGCAGCTGAAGCAAGATGTTAAATAGAAGATCTCCTCACTGCTTTGATAGTCAGTTATTATTTAATTGGCGTGGCAGTACTGGGAAGGTTGTAGGTGGTTCTGTAACCCGTCATGCCAAAACGTGAAGAGCAGATAATTTTTATTTCATTATGCTTTTGTTCTGCACAGTCTTCAATATTGTCAGAGTGTTGTTTGAACTTCAACCAATTAATGAAACATGAACTGCTTATTAGGTGACCCAAAAGGTCTCTCCCCTACGATTTGTGAATACCAAATCAAAATCAATGTGTTGCTGGTAAATGCATATGCATGAAATCTTTCAAGACATCCTGGCTAAAATAGCTAATAATAAACCTCACATCATTCTTGAGAAAGCAGAACAGGAAGGGAAAAGGAGCCAACAAAAATAAAACATGCTTCTGCAAAACACTGCCTATGCAAGTTAGCATCAGCTACATGATCAATAGGTCACCCATTATGTATGGTATTTACATCTGATCTGCATTACTGCACTGCTGTGCTGGAATGGCCAACAAGGCTCATATCAGCTAGCACTTCCTTCATTAAAATCTGCCTTCATATAAAATTTACCTTGATTTATGAGTTTGCATTCAGTGCTGTACATTTGAATGTAACACTGCCAAACTTTCTACAGTGTTCACCTGCTGGTTGTAGAGCAGAGATATTTCAAGATGAAAACAAACTAAAGATGGTTGCAGAAGGCTTATTATTATCTAAGAATGGAAAATAATAAACTTGTGCATATGGCCAGCCTTCTGCTACCATCATGTCACTGTGTATTATCATTTTTTGTTACTGAAAAGTAGTCTACACACCCTCTATTTCCTTAATCCTGGATTTATTAACTCTTGCACACAGATACACACATATACAAACCTACAATTATTCTTTTGCTTTCATTAAAAAATGTTGAGGGTGGTTTCCTTGGTATCTGCTGAAGAGAAACTTATTTGGGTTTAGAATCTGGAATCTCAGGTGCTTCCACTTTCTTTCACATGTACACATTTTAAATTCAGATAGGCCCACATCCAAGCTCAGTCCAGCCCTCCTTATCAAGAAGGTGAATTTTAGCTTCTCCATCATTTTAATGTGAAATCTGCAGCATCACAATAAAACCACACATGCTCCTTGAAGGCATGAAAAATCTCCCTCCTAACCCTTAAAAAAAAATCTGTCAGTTATTCCTAAATATAAACTTGGCTAATAACAAGTTCCATAAGTAATTACACAGCACAGAGCACACAGAGCCTTTCCTTTTACTTCATTAATGCTATATGCTTCAAGGGAACACTGAGGAGTGGCAGATCTGTAGTATGAAATGAGAAATTTTCAGCCAAGAGCTTAAGAAAGGAGGGGCAATAGAGAAGGTGAGCAGAAGGAAATACTCAACAGGAATGGAGAAAAGGAGGCTTCACTTGACAAATAGATTTTACCCTTTCTGTAAATCTCTTTGCCTCATTCACCACTCTGAAGTGTGTGACTTTGAGTTTTTCTCAGCAAGTAGCCCCTTGCTCCTAAACATTTAGCTTTGGTCTGTCCAATGACTGCAGATTTATGCACTTGAACTCTTTCACTTCCTAACATTCTGTAAATAAGCCCCATCTGGTCTATCTCTCCTTGTGTCCAAGTCTCTTCTCCCCGAATGTAAGTCATACAGTCTCAGTTAGCTAATGCCTCCCTTTAAATAAACCAGACTTTTCAAACCTTGATCTAATGCCTAAGCTCTTTATGTCCCTCGAAAGAAGACTCTAACAGCTGCTCACTGTTACTATACACTAGATCAAATATTCAGAGATGGATCTATCAAAGAGGTCAACTCCCTCCTGACACCACATTAACTAATCTGCTGCTATTTTAAACTTTGCTTAGCTTTGTTATTACTTCTACTTCACTGCACCACTTGACATAGACATAGTGCATTTCATAACCCATTTACCCAATTGATCAAGATCGTTCTGTGAACAACCTCATCCTTCTAAATTTTAACCATTCTGCCTATTTTAGCATCATCTGATAACACATGATAGCACAGTATAAATCATGAAGAAAATGTTAACACAAATCCAGCCCTCTAACTACCTGCTTTTGGCCACAAAAATAAATTTGTGTCTTTTCTTTATTGTTTGCTTTATAAGAAACAAGGGAATACTCTTGCTCATTTCTTTATTTCTGCAAGCCTTTTTAATCTGGGTCTTCCTATTGACTTTGCCACAGCAGCTCCCATAACTGAAAGGATTACTTGGAAGTTTGATGCTTCCAAGATCAAGTCCCTGCTCTTTACCTGTCCTAATAATTTATTACTGAACCTGTATATGCAGAGTGTGTAGAATAATGCATCCCATGAAACTTTGTTAAAAGTCTCTGAAAATCCCAATATGTCTGCTGCTTCCCTCCTATCTAGATCAATATTTATTTAATTTAAAAAAGGAATCCAATTTTCTTGACATGATTTACTTTCCACAAATCTATGCTGACTTGCATTATGATGCTGGACTCTTATTAAACTGTATGCAACTGTAGCCTTAAGCTTGCTAGCAAATGTGTTTTTGAGACTGCATTTATAGGCAGCAGTATCCTCTGAGAGGCTGCAATGCCCAGCAAGGATTTCACCACATTTTTATTACCACACTGGTCAGTTATTTTCTAGCTCAAACTGAATTCCTTTAAAACAGCAAAACAACACTGACCCTTCTCAAATTATTTGATGCAAGCTCTTATTTCTGATATGCATTCACACTGCAAATCATAGCTATGTATCAGGAGCTGTACTGTGCCCAGCATTTCCCAATTCCTACTTAGAAACAGTCCTCAACACCCAGGGAGTTTAGACTGTGGCAACAGTCCCACCACTGATCTTATTGTTGGGTCTCAGTGAGAAGCCAGGCCAGACCAGCAGAGGCAGCCAATCAAAATGTCAACAGCACGTAGCTGTACGAAGAAACAAGCAGCTGCAGGGTTTCCTTCTGGCTTGTGTTCCTGTCCCAAATCATGCTCCACACTGTTCAAGTGACCCTAGGCAGGCTGTTCCTCCTGTGAAGGAGGAACATGAAGCCCCTCCACCCTTGCCACTGCTCACTGCTCTGATCCCACGCTTCACCAGGAGGCTGACGCTCAAGTCCAGTCTCAGGGTATTGTCTGCAGCACCCTGGGTCCTATATGCTCTGATAATGGGCCATGCTCACTTTAGCAAGCCAACATGCCAACAACACATGCCACTTCAGCACTCATCTCCTACAGGCTTCAGCTCCCCACTCTGCTACTGTCACTGAATTCTGCACAGCTGCCTGGGGTAAGTTTCTGTCCAGTACTGATAGAGGGGGGCAAAACCCTCTCTGCTTTCTCATTCACTCCAATTTGGCAGTCACCAAAGAATTTCCAAAATCTCATCCTACCAATGCACATTTTCCCAGCTATTTGTGCAATGAAGTTTCCATTTTTATTCTTCCTCCCCTCCATTTCCTCTTACCATGCACTAACAATGCACTGAACTGAGCTCTTACTGATTTTTTTAGAGGACAATTTGTATACATTCAATAGTCAGAATGGGCTGGAGTATCTTGGTATGTACTTGCCAGACTGGCATTCATCAGGACTGTGAAACAGAACAAAATCCCACTGCAGTAATGAGGCTTTTTAACCCCTTTGTGACAGCACAGCTAAATGCCCTTTCAACCCCATGTATAATGCCATCAGCTGGGCACAGAAACACAGACCTACCCAGTTCCAAACATGATATGAATACAGAATTTATTTAGGCAGTATCAAGCTGTTTGTGGTATTTCTCCTCAAGTACCCTACCTTGAACTCCATAGGGGTGTACTTCTCATTCTTGGGGGTTGTGTTGCCCTTGTAATGGAGATGGTTGGGAGTGGTTGGGTGGATAACAGTGGACTCCTGAGACTGCCTCTGGCAGCGCTGGCAATACACGTAAATCACAAACGTTAACAGGCTGGAGCCGAAGAAACAGGAGACCCCAGTGGCAATCAGATGGATGAGACTAAAACCTGCAAGGGAAATGACAAGAGATGCTATTTTTAAAGAACAGCCCTTTTCCCTCCCCTGACAAGACCACAGGTGCAAATCAGAGCAGTGACATCTCGGGATCAACATTAATAAGCTGTTGAAGCCAGAGTCTTACGTTCTAACATAAACTGACATAATCTCCCTGCAAATCGGTCTCCCCACTGCAGCTCTGCCTTGTGCAGTTTAACAGGTTCATGCATTGTTTTCTCAAAGCTCCCTCCCTGTCTCTCCTCTCTCCCCTCTATTGATATTGAAACTAAACATTATGTTAAGCTGACAGCTAAAGAAATGAGCCATACAAACAATGCACATTAATGGATTCCAAAGCATGTGCGTGTCATGGAAATAAGGGGATAAAAATGCTCAGTGTTTCTCTGAAGGGGAAGGAAGGGAGGGAAAAGCACTTTTTGTCGGCTGCCCAAAATGCCTATGGGACTGTGTGTGGGGTGGGGGAGATACACATTCCTCCCCCTTGTAATCCAAGTGTGCTCAGTATTCTTGCTTATTCATGGGATGGCATTGCCTTGGTTGGTCTGTGCTACCTCTGAGGTGTATTTGTGGGGCTAACAGTGAAATAGGGTTCCTCTGGAGAACAGGAAAGATAAAGTGGACAAAAGAAAGGGGAACAGTGCTTGAAAAACACTTCTTTGTTGGCTTTCTCAGCAAATTGCAGAGATAGGAAATCAGTTGCAGGCAGGTGTGGACTATAAAAGCCTCCTGCAGAGATCTCTCCATGTGGGATCGCAACTGCACCCTTCAAGGGCAGCACTGAGCTCTGGAAGGAGCTGTAGCTGGGCATCCCACACCCTGGCAAGCACCTAACTCACAGCTCTGACTGGAGGGGGAAGGCAAAGTCAAACAGCACTCCTCACTCCTCCTGCACCTCACTGAGTCTCACACCTCACAGTAAAACACACCACCACCAGATCTCTGACAACAGAACCAACAGCAGCGACCATTAGAGCCACCAAGGTATAAAAGCAACCAGAGGCATTATGGGATGGCAAAATTTATGACCCTGTTGTATCTTGCTACGTGCAGGGGGGACTATACAGAAAGGAATCAGCTATTTGATTCCAAATGCTTCTGCCTTTCCTCTGCCTTTGCTCTGCCATCTTTCAAACAGGAATGACAGAGGCCCTAGAGCCCGAGGGGACCCCCAGACTGCTGGCCCCAGGGCAGCTGTCCCTGGGTCAGTCACATCGCCTCAGTGGCAACTGCAGCGGTAAATTTCCCTTAACACTTAAAAAGCCAATTCATTTGGACAGACTGCTGTGCTGACTTGACTGTGTGCAGAGAAATGGGGCTGCTCAGAGAGTGGCTTTAAATGAGGCTCATTCTTAGTCTGATCACGGTGTGCAGTTTTTTGGTGCCATCTTACATTTTAAGTGATATGTTTTTCAAATAGCAGATTCTGCCCATTAGTCAATGGCTCTCGTCTAATCTCTAGTTTAAAAATATCCTTCTGATTTTAAAAAGAACAAAACCAGTAGAGTTCTACAGCAAAGTAATGCACTTCAATCATAATTACAGTAGGGACCATTCAGAATTTATTAAACTGATGAGCTAGATTTGTTTTTCAAACCACATTATAAAATTCCATTGCAAGATTACCATTTTCTATTGTTTTGGATGATGGTCCAAAAAATCCAGCAGAAATACTATAATTTCCTACTGAATGTCACTAGACTTTTTAAAAAATAAATTTCCTTTCTAAAAACCTTTGTCTGTTTTGCATCACTCATGAGACCTAAAACATAGAATATGCAACTGTGTTCAGTAGAGCCACATGACATGCTGCCACATTCTCCTCCTGCCCAGATTTGCTTATATTGCAGTGAATGTTTCATTTCACTGCCACATTTGCAAGTCACAACATAAAGCTCTCTCCTATTTCTCTCTCACCTTTGAAACACCCATCTGATTTTTCAAATGAGTTTTGGCTGTATCTTAGGGGGGAAAAATAATATTATTTTGTTTGCCACATGTGAGTCCCCAGGGGAAAGGTTTCTGGTTCATCACTTTGAAAATATAGATTTTCTGAGATGCATCAACAGAATTTCTATTGATTGGCTTCTTTGCCAAATATTGTAGAACACTACATTAATAAATAATATTAGCTATGGAAAAATGTAGATAGCAACAGCAAACACAGTGGTGGTGGAAAAAGAAGGAAATGTGGGTACAGTGCATAACAGCAGAGTGCAAGCTATAGCAAGGGGTCCTGGAATCAAAGCAGAACCATTGCACCCTCTGAGGAGAAGTGATGCAGGAAGCCAGATGTTACATTGCAGGAGCTGAAATCTTAATTGCATTGATTGCCCTCAGTTGCAAACTGAGAAGCCACATTTCCATGCCACAGGTGGCATGCCTGTTTTTGCCATGATCTCTACAGGGAGAAGAGATTTTGGCAGCCTGAAGATCATCTAGATTTCAGGAAAGCAGGGATGTGACGCTAGCAGGAATTGGCATGGCTATTAGTGTGAAACTAGCATTTTAAAACATTAAAGGAACCTGCCATTTTCTTCAGTCTGCATTTTTATCATAGGGGTTCCCAGGGCAGTGGAAAAGTGACTCTAATGGCTGGACCTTTCCATGTTACATGTAGAAAGGAGACACAGTTTCTGTGAGAGATGAGAACTTGAATGAAAGGAAGTGCTTGGAGGTTAAGTATAAACCTCTAATCTCATCCTATATCAGCAAAGGATCTGTTTAAGAGACTCTGTTCACTGAAATCTTTATGGGTTATTTAAAAACACCTGCCTCCAAACAGCTGGAGGCTTACAGTGGTGAATGGGGAATAACCCTTTCTTCCACCTGAACCATTTACCCTGGAGGTAGAGAGACACAAGCAATTGCTCTCTAGTAATTAATGACCCTCAGTGGCCAACCCAAACTTCCAAATAAACAAAAGTCTTGGACCTGACAAGTGGACATGAGATACATTCCTCCAGTCTGACTCAGACAGCAAGACTCCAGTGGAATTAAGGCTATCAGTGGGATATGAGCTGCATAGATTAATGGTTTGGTTGATACTGCACAGGGAGAAAAGAAGTCAGGTTAAGATAAAAATAATATATATAGTTAGTGGTAACCTACCTCCACAGTTCGTGCTCTCATCGATGCTGGAGGCTGGCAGGATCACTAAACAAAGAAAAGAAGATTGGAGAAAGTTATAATTTTGCCATCCCTTTATTTCTTCAAGTAATTAAACCCTTTGTGTTTCAGACACAAGAAGGTGCTCATGTGTTCTGCAGCAAGCTGAGAGTCTCTCTAGATTGAATTATATGCTCATGGTTTGAAACACATGCAACAAAACCTCTCCAAAGATCTTATAATTCCAGTTCCGTTACCTGATCACTCTTTAGCTTCTTCAATTTAGGGAAAAGATGTTAGCTGAAAAAACCATGAAAAAGAATACCATTGCCTAGAGATGTCAGATTTTTAAGTCAGTGCAACGTAATCCAAAAAAAAGAACATGTGGAAAGGCATTATTCAGTCTAGACCTACATCAGATATTTGCCTGAGAGATTCAATTTCCAGAAAGCACAGGGTGGAATATGCTGATGACCATCTGTCCATCAACAGTGTTGCTCTGTTAGACCCTGGATTAATCTCCCACCTTCATACCCCAATTTTCTGCATCTGCCTCACCTTAATTCTTATCTCTTTTGGGATGCTTTTTGGATACCTGAAATCAACGACCTTCTGTTGCCCATATGCATACTGAGAACAGAAACAATTTTTATAACCCAGCCTAAGACAAACCGTACAATTTTAAAAGCTTCAATTCAGGTGAAGCAACACTAGTTATTCGTTATGGATCAAGGTAATTCTGTTTAAAAGAAATGCTAAGCTGCTTAAGGGAAAGCCATTTATCCCATGCCTGCCACAAGGGAATTTATAACGTTTATCTATTTCCTTGTTTTTCTAGATGCATCCAAGCCCAGTTTTTAATAGAGAAAATCTCAGCCTAGTTTGACAGTCCAGGCATGAGCTGCTCTCCCGAACTGGCCCACCCTGCCCTCCTGGATGACACAGTACATACCAGGAATTTCATTGTACAGGCACTCCTGGTACTGAGTGCTGTTTCCGACGCACTGGGAAGAGTCCGGGCTGTGCACCTCACAGTAGCGGCTGCGGTACTGGATGCCCTCTTCATTGCACAGGCTCCACTCTGACCACTCTGACCAGCCACCTGAAATCCAGGGGCAGGAAAACACACACACAGCATCACCAAGAAGGAAGAGGATGCTTTGTAGATAGCAGACTTCTCCCCTGCTGAAGGATCCCAGATCCTGGCCTGGGCCTCTCTCACACATCTTTTCCATGGGCCCTTAGTGGATTTAATATTCTCAGTGCAAGCATCGCACCCTACTTGTCAGGTTGTAGTTCTCCTAATGTGGACTAAACTAACCCTTGGTGGAGCACTGCACAGAACAAAGTTGTCTCAAAAGCTCCTATATCAGCTCTCTGGTCAAAGACATACAAGGAGCGGGGTGGGGCAACATTGCACCAAGACCTCCAAGCTTTGATATGGCCTCCCAAAGATACCTCAAGCAGCCGGCACAAATTAGAGCACTCACAGAGTTTTGCTGAGGTTCCTAAGGACAGGAGTCAGCCTGCAGTGGATCAGAAATACACAATGGTAGTTCAAAACCAGCACAAGTCTAAACCCTATCCTCTGAGTTGTAGCACATGCTGATCTGTTGTCTGTGAAACAAAAAGGAAGGACTGTCCTTCAGCAATTGTACAGATTGCTGCCTCATGACTCCTTTTGTTTGTCAGGTCAACTTCCACGTTGAAGAACCAAGCTCCTGCTTTTTCCATTACTTGAAAGGCATCAACCATTAGCAAAATTTTGCTTGACTGGCACCAGAATGCTAGAGCAAGGGCCAGTGAGCACGCAAAGAGGAAGGGGTTTCACTGTAGTTGATACTGGGATGTCTCCTTATCCTCTGGCTCAACAGACATCAAATAAATGACCAAAAAACTTGTAACTGGTGGTGTTTCTGATCTGTTTTTTAAACATTTTGCAGCTGTGCCTTGCTCCCACCAGCCTGGAAGCCAGCTGGAGCAGGGATGAGGAGCAGCTACCTTGGCAGGGGTGTGTGTTGCAGAGGGCCTCCTCGGTGTGCAGCCCAATGCAGATGTCCTCCCCGCTGGACGGAGCTGGGTTGGTGCAGGTCCGCGTGCGCTGGTAGTGCCCACCCCCACAGGTGGCTGAGCAGTGAGACCAGGGAGTCCAGCAAGACCACGAGCCTTTCACTGGAGGATATTGAAAAGCACAGAAAGGCAGAGGCCATTGGTTACTCCTCTCACTGTGACAAAGCTGGAGATCCCCAGTGTCTCACCTTGCGCATCCACCCTGCCCACACTAGCTAGCAGTTTCCTGCACCCCAGGACATTTGGGCCTGACAACAAGAACTTCACATGAAGAGAAGGTACAAATCCACTTCACTCTGTGGATGCAGAATGAAATCTATGCAGAAAAAGACTCTGCATCATAAAGTGCCAAAACCAGAAACTATTCTTTGTTGTAGTCATTAATATTCACTGAAACATTCTACCCCAGTCTCTTCCTTTCCTTTTTATAAAACAACATTCCTGCTACTACTACTATTATTATTATTACTATTATTATTATTATTACCATTACTACAACAACGACTACTATATTGTCTCCTGAAACTTCATAGCAACAGCAGATTTACTTGGGAAAACAGCGCTGTAGCACCGAAGTTGAGCTTATATGGCACCTTTCTGTGGGAGGCCCAAGTCCTCTAGTTCCAACCTTCAGGAAACAGCAGCTCAGAGGCTTTCTTTATTGACCCTGCTCATTGCAAGGGCACTGAACTAGGTGACCTTTAAAAGGTCCCTTCAACCCAAACCACTCTATGATCTAAGCATAACCCCATAAGAGTTTAATAATAAAACTAGGGAGGGATTTAAGATCCCTGAATCCCCCACCCCCCACCCACTAAACTGCCTGGTTTGCAGGTCCACATGCCATTAATTCAGAAGATAATAACCTGATGACTTAGAGCAAAATAAACCCAGGATTTGTGTATACACATTGAGTGAGGCAGGGAAGGAGGGAGACACGGAGAAATAGTAATCATGCACTCAGAACAGATTGTAAAACATCAGAGTGTCTGAGGGGAGAAAACAGCACAGAAAAGGGGCACAGACATTAGTGAAAAAGCCACTGAGAGCTTCCAAAATAGTACTAATAGCTGCCTTTATAGTGCTAGAGTTATTTCCTTTTTATAGGCCATAGAGTGCAATATTTGGCACTCCTGTTATACTCTTGCTGCACATTCTGATCATATCTGCATTTGAATTTTATCTTTGTATTGAATTTTAGAATCATAATAGTACGACTATAATAGAGCATTTTCAAGTGTAGGCCTCAAACTATATTGCCAGAGGTAGATAATTGCTGGAACTGCAAAGAGGCAAGGTAATTTGTGAAAGATCACTTAAATTTACTTTAGACAGTTATTACAGAGCAAGGAGAAGGATAAGTGAGAGAGAATACAGTTGTCAATGGTCTATTACTACTATTCTGGACCAGGAGTGCAACATAAACATGAGGACAAACTCGAAAACCAGGAAACCAGGCAAGAATACTCCCTGCTGGCTGTGCAGGAAATGGTAACTGATGTCAAGAGTAGATGCCCATCGCAAGAACAATACGTAAGCAGGAGAGGGGGAAGAAATAAGTGTTCACAAGAAGAACCACCACATCAAGCATCTCTATACAGTATTAAGCCACATTTATTAAGTCTGCCTTCTCATCATGGAGCAGATGCACCATGATGCCCTCCACTGGATGGAGCATCAAACCTTCCTGAAGCAAAGGATTGCTACAAGCCACCATACCACTTCCTCTAGAGGATGTGGCTGTGTTACCCTCTGAGCCAAGGTGAAACCTAAGTCAGCACTAAAGATAACATATGTGGGTCATTACAATAACTTTAAAAAACATAAGGAAAAGTCCCCCAAATTAAAAATAAAAGAAAAAAAGAAGGCAGCTTAGAAATACTGATTTTGTGGTTGTTGTTGCTCTACTACTAAGATTTAGGAAAACACCTCTGAATTTCATGCAGGAAGATGATCATGGTTACCTGGGCAGGGGTGAGGATTGCAGTCTTGGTACTCCATCGCTGACCCCACACAGGGCAAGCCACCATTTTTAGGTTCAGGGTTTGTGCATGTTCTCTTCCTGATTCTAAAGCCCAGCTCACAATCCCTGGAGCAGGAAGACCAGGCCCCCCAAAAGGACCAGCCCCCATTGATAATCCGTGCAGAGGTCTTACCAGTCTTGAGGAGGTCATCAACAAGAGCTTCAAGGAAAACAAACAAGATACCATAAGATCACAAATTAATCATTTGTTGAGCTTTTAAAAAGGGGCTCAGCTCATGAATAAAATCAGGATCTATGTGCCGTGCAGAATAGTTTCTGTTGAAAGCCCTTGGCAAGAGGGTTTTTTTTTTCCCCAGAGCTACAGCTAAACTAGACAGAAAAAGAAATTCGTACGCATACAAGCTGAGTCTGCTGGTAACCTTGATAAATCACCTCCCTGGGCAGCAAATTGTGGCAGTCCAGGCTGTGCCCTCAAGATGCTGCCTTGCATCACAGCAGTCCTGCAGGGAAAAACCTGAGTGACAGTGTGCAAGGGGAGAAAGAAAAGACACGCTGTCCTGAGAACAGCTCTTCTCTTCTTTACACCCTCATTACTCGCCTGTTGTCTTTGGGGCAGCCTAGCAGGAGCAAGAACAAATCTATACACTGCCATAAGCACAGAGCTCATGTCTGTATATCCGTGTCACGGGGCACTCCCCATCCCTACCACTCTGCAGTGACACCAGTCGTACATGTGGACACTACTGCAGCCACAGCCAGGGGCTTGTTGTTCCAAGAGCATCCCCCTTCCACCACCCCACCCAGGCCTGCCCCACGGTCCCTGTGAGCTGGCAGGACGTACAGTCAGTGTCACACACTGCGGAGCCATCGTTGGGGCAGAAGCGACTCTCGGTTTTCTTCCTCCCGAACTGCAGCTCGTGGGGGTCGGACAGCTGGGCCCGGCACGTGTAGCGGAAGCGCTGCTCCTGGCGGGCCCCGTTCTGGGTGATGTTGACAGGCATCCACGGGGTCCAGGGGGTGTTCCTGCGCACCTCTGGGCAGCTCTCCGGGTTGCAGGTCTTGTATTCCTGCCAAGAAGGAAAATCACTCCTTCCTTACTTATTAAACAGCAGCAGCCTAACTGGCAGAGGCTTATTTACACTTCAGAAAATAACAGGGGTACTCTCTGGATCTCAAACAATCCCCATCCACCTTATCTGACCTCACAGGAACAAAATGTGGTGATTATGGAGGCAGTGTGCTACATAGGTGGACCTCAAGGGTAAACTGTGCTTGCTATTTTTATGTCTCCCTCAGGTTTGTGTTTCTTTGCTGACTCAAAGTCCTGTGGGGCTTCAACAGCCTGGTTCATTATCAGCAGGAGAATAATTCAGGCAAGAGATAATAATAACAGCAAACAAGCTTTCTGCTCTGACCCTGAGATGCTCTTCTCAGGTCAGCCTAGAGAAGCCTCAGGAGGACAAAATGTCAGTAAGGTCTATTCCTTGAAAGTTTATAATTTTTTTTTTAATAGTAGGGTTTAGAGTAGATATTTTACAGCTATTTTTGTTTGGTTGGCTTTTCAAACTCTCTAGTGAAGGTTATGAACCATTTGCCATCCTTGGTCTAGAGCAGCCATTGAGCACAGACAGCATTCTGGCTGGCTGGGAATGGGGAGATTCGAGGGTTTTACAATTCTCATCACTAATGGGAAGAATTCCAGCGAGAAACATTTGTGTTCTTGATTTAAATTATCTAAATAAACAACCTTCTTCTGGTAGAGGGGAAGAAATGTAATGCTTCAGGACTTCATGATTCTACTGTAAATGCCAAATATCTTGGTAAGAAATGGGAGGTTCCAGATCAAACTTGCTTACACCAAAATGAAGCCCCACACAACCAATTAAAATGGCTGCATGAAACAGCTGTCGGAACAGCAATGGGAAAGTAAAGAGAGCAAATGGGCTGTTGGACCTGTAGTTTACTCAAGTGTGACAGTGCAACTCATTTTTGATGTTTGTGTGGCCTCCTTGACTCAACAGGATCATCCTTGGGAGTGGGACAGAAGAAAAGAACGTGTCTAGAGCTTTCAGGTAAAGGACTTGATATCAGCCTACAGAGGCCTAAGGAAGAGCATTGTACACAAGTTTGTCCCTAAATCTGCCACCCCTCTGTTTTCAAGTTCATTTCAGCATCCTCTGCAGAAAAAAACTGAGGATAGCATTTTCCTTTTGCTTGAGAAATAAAACCACAATGGAGAGAGAAGCTAAATACCACATTCCCCAATGCTACTGTCAATAGGTGCCCCTCATGCAATGTCAGTAAATAATACATACCACAGCACAGCCTGGACATGTGTTTCCATTTTCACAGGACCTCTGCCTTGAATGAATCCCTCCACCGCAATTCACGCTACATTTATTCCAGGGTCCCCAGGAAGACCAAAAAATCGGTAATGGACATGGATTGTTCTCATTACAGAATCTGAAAGAAGAAAGTGCATTGCTTAAAAAACTCCATGTCAGCACATCCAAGGGAGGAAACGGTGTGGGATGCAAGACTGCACACTGCATTTGGGCACAACTGATGCATGCACAGAGCCAGCAGTGGCTGACACAACATCAGATTAGCAATATTCCTGTCCATGGAGAGGAATGTAGCCTTTGTTCCAAATGGGAATGGTTAATCAGGCTGAGCTCATTGGAGTAAATGGCTGAGATCAGGTTTTCTGAAGTGCTCTGTCTCAAAACTTTTCCACAAACACTGAGTCCACAAAAGAGCTCATAAACTGATGCCCAAGTGTCACAAAGAGACAGTGGATAGCAAATATTCTAAATGGGATGACTGGTAGGAAGACAACTCAACAGTGATCTGTCACTAATAGCAGGTACTAAACACCTCACAATCTTCTTTTTACACAATCTGGCTTTTACTGCTGCCTCAGCCCTAACAAGCTAGAGTTTGCAACTGGATCCTATGTGCATCTAAAGGCAGGCCCTAAGTGAATGCTATTTCATGTTCTGTGTCAAAAGTAACTGTGATTTTGTTCATCTTTTTAATCAATATTGTTTTCAAATTTAATCAGATAGAACTGCAACTGACTCAGAGGTAGTCTAGTCTTTAAACCCAAAAAGGACTATTGTGAATGGACACAAATCAAACCAAACATTAAAATGTCTTGAAACATGGAAGTTAAATGAATTGCTCTTTTTATTCTGAGAAATGCAGAGACATATGTCTTAGTGACCACTCAAGGGACAAGCAACAGCCTATTGCCAAGTACAGGTGACCTTTAATGAAATGTCAGGCCTGGAAGGAAGTTGGGATGCCTTGAAGCATGTATTTCATGAGGGGCCAAGCTTGAAGAAGGGTTATAGTGCAGATGGCTCTGTAGGTTCAGAAAGTTCTAGGTTTTTAGTAATTTTGTGTGAAATTTTCATAGTTTAGAGGGGGAAAAAGATGTTTTTCTGATACCATACCCTGCAAAAACTCAAGCCTGAATCTGTGAGTTAAGCTTATTTTGCCTTGAACTGCTTTTAGAGCATCAGCACAAGTAATAGAGATTTGGAAATGGTGCAACTGGCAGTGAGCTGCACATACTCAGCTGCCACTCCAGGGATGGATCAGAGCGGAGTAACTGTGTCCATAAACTCTACAGTGCCAACAGCAGGCACAGCTTCAGCCTTTGGGGAGGAGGTCAGCCCTCTGTCTGGGACAGGAATACTTGCAGAGGTCTGAAGGGTCCTGCTTGGGAGTGAGGGCAGCTCTGAAGTGTCTGATGTTCACAGGCTCACGGAAAGAGGGTGTCCATGCACGTACACAGCCGCATCCCTCCCATGCTCCAGGACTGCTTCCGCTCTGCACTTTGAGCCCAACAGCCTCAATGTGCCTTCCCAGCACCACTACAGCCCCAGGAATGAACACACACCATCATGGACAGCCCTTACCTTTCCTCCCTGCTCTGTCCAACGCAGACCCTGCCCCCATACCGTGGAGCGGGATTGCTGCAGGAGCGCTGCCGGACCTGGAAGCCGATCCCACAGGAGGTGCTGCATGGGGCCCAGGAAGACCACGGCGTCCAAGCGCCATTTCTAGCAAAAAGGGTGAGAGAGAACACACTATGGGAAAAGTGTTGAACTCATGGTAGAATAGATCATTCATTTCAACCAGTCTTTGTATTGGAGGAGTTTTTTAAAAGGGAGCTTCAAAAGTACCTAGCAGTGGCCTAACTTTCCTCCTTTGAAGTCTCTAAGAATTGTAAAGGAAGACAACTAAGCCAATGCTGAATAATTTTGAAAATGTCTCCTAGGATTTACTGGGTGATAGTGTGGTTAGTGTAATTTTCATTGACTATTCCCCATCATCTTCCCCATGTATCATAACCCTGCTCTTCTGACCTACTGGCTTATCCCAAAGTTGTATGTTCCAAACTCTTCTGCACAAAGAGTTCTGGTTTTAAGGATCACGAATGCCAGTTGTGCTGAAGGATGTAAAAAACCTACCCTCTGGTAATTCAGTAGGTACTGATGCTTTAAATCTTTTACAGCAACACCACTGCCAGCTCCCATGTTTTTATCACAAACCTCATAATATCTTGTGTTTTCCTAAAGCCTTCAGCATTGAATCCTATTAAGTGGAAATCTCAAATTTCATTAAAAATAACAATAATTGCCTCTAGCTTTCATGGCCGCCTGCAGACGTCACTGTAGTGTGACCTTAAATCTGTAGAAACCAGAGGCAATTAAGAGCTCAGAGGCAGGATCAAGTTTCATGGTTTAATGAGCGATCACATCTCTGCTGAACAGTGGTAACACAGCCTGAAGCCAGTGTGATGTAAAACTGCCTAGTTCACACCTCAGCGCTGGAGACATTGGCAAAGCTCCTGTGAGAGGCTGAGCACGTGCAGGTGCCTAAACATGTGCTTACACAGAGGCCAACATTTTCATCTTTAAAATCTTGCATCTATTAAAGCTCACCTTCCTCTGATTTGGCAGCACTGGACCTTGAAGCAGGAGAGAAGGAACCATATCTCATCCATTCTGTGCGGCAGGTTTCATTTCATATGAAGCCAGTGGTAATGCTCATTCTTATAAAACTGCCTAATCTTGACACTTCAGTGCCTTAAGCCAAAAAATATCTTTCCCTGGGTGTGTTTTTTTATAAAGAAAAACCTTTCTAAAAAACCTACTCAAAAAACAACTCAGGTGCTCTCTGACTCTTGAAAGCTAAGCTTGAAAACAGATGTTAATTTTCAAAGCATTTACTGAACTAATAACACTGCTGGCAAGAAGTATTTTCTGGCATAGCACCAATCAGGGCAGAGGATGAAAGTTAAAACCCACATTGCCCTTCACAGTTTTTGTATTTTTTATCAACTCTTGCCTGTTCTTGGCAGCTTTATTTCAGAACCCTGTTAGATCTTTTCCCCCTCCTCTTCTTGTTCTCTCATCCTTCTCCCTCTCTCCCTTCCCCTCACCCACCACAAACAAGGTCAAAGAACAAGAAATCCACTCATATAAAAATCCTACTATTCCATATTATTCTGCCATGTTTTAAACTACCTACTACCTCCCCACTCTTTAACCCAAAAGAATCATTATATGTAAAATCATGAAAAAAAAAATCAAATGGAAGGTTGCTGTTACTGCTGCAAAAAGGGCAAGTAACTTCTACTAAAGAAATCCTCAAAACCCCAATAATTCTCAACATCCATTTGTGTTTCAGGATTTTTAACAGAAATAAAGATACCTTCCACTTTCATATCTCCAGCTTTTTAATAGAACTCATCTTTAAACATCCTACTCCCTCTTTGCAGAAAGAAATCTCAATGCCATATGAAGTCAATTAAAGGAAATTTGAGGGCTGAAGCGGATGTAAGATGACCAGATGTCCCTATTTTTCAAACCATGCTGTTTTTGTATGTCTTAAGATTGAATAATCTGTTTTTCATCCCCTTCTTAGAAGCTGTTCCTGCCTTAAGAGGCATCAGAGCAGTGCTGAGAAATCCATCCCACTGGCATGTTTTCCATTTGCCACTGACAGAAAAAGCCTGCTTGGGAAAGGCTTTGCTCAGCCCACAGTGGCAGCACAGGGGTAGGAATGACTGCACACCTTTTGGGCAACACAGCTCATAACTGGAAGGGAAAATGCCAATTAAAACATGAGTGTTGCTGAATTTTTGGTGCCAAGGTCAGCACTGATCTTCAGGGATGAGTCAAGAGGCAGCTGTCCTTAATGGAATGAATGTTTATGGAGGAGATAAAGTAGATAAAAACTATATTGACCCAATATTTACCAAAATCCTGTCTGCCCCCACCCTGATTAAATAGTGCTTACACTACTGCATCATCCTCCCTTGAGTCATGACGTGATCTGGTCTGAGGGTGGTGGGGCACCACAGACACAAACACCATGGCTATGTTTGGGCACTCTCCAGGAGGACATTTAGCTTCCATACTGCCAGAGCTGAGCTTCAGGCTCCTGTGGGCAGGCAGTGCTTTGGCCCCAGCTGAGCTGCCTGTGCTGCTCCAGCACCATCCTGGCAGTCACCTCCCGCACCTGCTGGCTGCCAGAAGATGAGCCAGAGGATGAGGAGCTGCTCTCACCTGCACAGCAGACAGCCTGTGCTGCAGACAGGTCACAGACTCACAGAACAAGGCAAACAAGCCCTGCCTGGAGCTAGGCTCAGCCCTGTCCTTACAAGTGTTGCTCTGGAGGAGCTCTGCTTGGTTTTGGCAAAGTGGCCTTGGAACCCAAACTCTGAAAAGTTATGGGCTTGTTGATTTTTTTAGTCTGCTGTTCAGCTGGCTGACAACTACCTCTGCCTTACTCACCTCCTCCTGATGGGTGACTACTCACTTTACAGCTGAAGGAAACCAAGGCACAGTATAGTGTACAGTAATTTGGGGTTTCCAAAGATCTTTGCCTGAGGGCCCTTCGCTCAGAGCGCTTGGGCTTCTACATTTTCCACTAACTTCAAGCTGGACCTCACACACCTCACGCTGGCTGGGATACAATGACATGGTCACAAGGAAGGAGCTAAGCTGTGCACACACACAACTCTTGCTCTCTTGAGAAGCACAAAGATGCTGAGGTACCTTGAACAATTTGCGACCTCAATCCTGGCCCCTTCACAGCTGCGACCTCCACAGCGAGGACGAGGGCTGTCACATGAACGTGACCTACACATACAGGAGCCTGTACTGTCCCCATCTGAGTGCTCACACAGTTGCCATGGGGACCAAGGCCCCAGTCTTCCATTTGTTGTCAGGTTTTTCACCTAATTTTAAGAGAAAAAAAAAGTCATTAATAGCAAGTTTACATTTCTGGAGAGAGGCCCACAATAGAAATGCCAAACAAAGCTGCCGGGGGGATTAGGATGCATCTTAGATGGGAGCTGTCTGTGCTTGCGAGCAGGATTCAAAACAGAGGGTTGTTTTCAGACAATGCCACATCAATATTTACCCTCCAAATTCCATGCTGCATACCTAACATGTGCACACAGGCACCGAGCCGACCCAGCCAGCACTACACCAGGAGCAACATCCATCTGCCACACCACACAAACACCACGCTCCCTGTTCCACACTGCACAGATTCAGCCTTTCAAGCAACACTGTGGCCAGTACTGACTGACCCCACTCCATCATATTCCAGCCTCTGCAGGGCTTCCTGCAGAGTATTTTCCAAGTTAGTGTTCCTATAACCATAGTGACCAGCTGAGAGGCCTCACTGAGTTGGCGCTGCCCAAACCTGCAGTAAAAACTGTTTCCCTTTCTAAACTGAGGCACAGCCTAAACGGCTGAAGAACAAAAAGTGGACATGATGGTGACTAGCATTAATGCTGAGGGTCACATAGTCACCTACAGAGTTAAGAATTCATCTCAAGACAATTTATAGACCAGACCATCCTGCTATCTGTTCCCTCTGCCCTTTGCTTCATGCCTGCACAGCTCTGAACAGTCTGGGACTTGACAGCTTCCTGCATGCTGTAGTGAGGGAAAAATACAGTAGTGCTGGCAGACCAAGAGCATGAGAAACAGAACTGTTTCAGGGCTGGTGACAACTCTCCAGTAGAGAGGGTGTCAGAGTTTGCTCTCCATTTGCTTAACCAGTGCTTCTAGGGGAGCCTTAAGCTGAGGGCTTGGAGACCAGATTGCTGGGGCCCTTGGGGTTGCTTGCCCCCAAGGCTGTCTGGAGAGGATGTGAGCTACTTGCTTCTCCTGGAATCCCTCCTGGCCACTACTGCCTTCTTGTGCCCACTCCACCACTACTGCAAAATCCTGCAGCCCAAGACCATGTCTTGAAACCTTCCCTGAGCACCCCTGTCCTGGCATCCCCTGTGCTACTGACTTGAGAAACAAGATGCAGAAAGGGATTGGTGCTGGCCCTGCCTGCCTACAGATACCCCCTTGTAAGAGCATAGCACCATGATGCACTTCTGCCCTGCTGGCTCCGTCCATGCTCCCCACCCCATGCCCCATCCCAAAGTGCCAGGCCTTGCAGGCAGATGGTACAGATGGTGGCTGCCTGCAAGCAGCCCATGCCTGTGGGGTGACCCATGCGGTGGTGGGGTTCTCAGCAGCTTTGGTAAAGCCTCTGGCAAAGGCAAAACTGGATTTGGTCTCAGTGTTTCACACAATGAAGGGTGAAGGCAGGAAGAGGCTGGGCCCCTGGCAAGCAGCCCTGGCCCCAGATCTGAGCCAGCTACCCTGACAAACCCCACAGTGCCATGCTCCACTGAGCCCTGCTGCCAGCAGGATCAGTCCCCTGGGCTGCCTCAGGGGGGAATGATTGTCCCTGCTTTACAGACAAGTAAACCAAGGCACGGAGGGGCTGTGAGCCTGCTCAGCAGCCATGCAGGGAGCTAACCACAGCCATGGGAAGAGTGCTTTCCAGCATTCATCCTCTGAAACATGCTGCTCTGTGCTAATTCTCCAAGATTGGCACTACGTTAAACACTCCGAATGTACCTCTGGTGGGTTGTCATCTTCGCCTCTCACCCATCTACAGCAGCATCAAAAATATGCAGCAGTGGCATGGAAGCAATTTAGATCTGATACTGCACTCCTCAGGCTCCAGCTGGGGGTTTCAGGCATCTGCTGTAAGCCTTTGTTTGCAATAGATTATCATGTAGTTGTAAAAATTTGCTCTGGGCTGAAGGTTACAAGGCAAGATGCCCACAGAGGAGATCACTGAGCTTTGTTGTTGTTGAATTTGCTGTTTTAAACATTGTTTAAAAATCAATACAGTTGGGTTTCTAGAGGTTGGAGGGGGGGAATCAAAATAAGTACTTTGAGGTATTTAATACTAGATTTTTATCTCATTTTTCCTCCTGCCTTAGAAAAGTCATAATCCAAGTATTGGATCATTTCTATTCATTTTTGAGCCAGAAAGCCTTGCCGATTCCAGCAGGGAGTTCTGTTCTGAAATCAATGGGATGATGTGGCCCATGGCATCAATTAAAAAAAAAAAGCTAGCAAATAATCATTGGCTCATAAGTGATACTGGGAAACAACCCAAAAATTAAACAAATAAGCAACCATAACCAAAATGCTGAGATTTATAAACATGTCACACTGTGAGTGTGGGAAGTTTATACTTAAGAAATTACATATGGATTATCATTCTATCTTTAAATCCACAAAAATATCTTCAAAAGAGTAAACTTAGGAAGTGGGATAAAAACCCATATGCACTGATCTTTTTCAGGAATACCTTTACAAGGCAAATCCTTTGAAGACCATCAGGCAGAGAGGACATCTATAAAAACACATCTGATCAAATGCCCTTCTCTCACCTGACAATATTGCCATTTCTGGAATTCTTGTCTTTTATAAACTGCCATACTCACACCAAAGGCCTAATATTTTTCTTTCTTCCTTGTAGAATCTAAAAGCTCAAGTGCAGGATCTAAAAATTCAGACTGACCACTCCTAATCTCTGCTACCAGGATATTTTCCATGTTTATTCTGATATTACAGGTAAGACTGGAAGCATTCCTTGTTCTTTCAATTCATCTATTCTTTATCTCGGATTCAGATATCAACTGCTCATAATTTTGCCAAGCTTTAATTACTTAATCTGGAAGTTGCCACGTTAGCTGTTTGATGAAAGCTGAAAATTCTTGCAAAGTTTCAGTCAAACTGCTTAAGCCATTTATAAAATCAAATTTAGAGGAAAATGCTGTCCATAAGTTGCAATATTTTCCTTGAAACAAACTAGTGTTCAGAGCAAGGAACTGAACTTCATGTCCTTGTAACACCTTTTTGCAATTCCCATGAAAAGCCATTCAAAACTGTTCAGAGTATAAAATCATTAGGACATGGGGAAAATTCAGTTTTCAGAGATTCATAGATTTTAATCCCAGCACCCAAAGACTTTTCTGTGCACAGGAGATGCTTCAGTGTGGGCCAGAGTAGGATCACCCTGAGCACTGCAGCTCTGAGCAGCTGAGTCCACATGAATTGACAGAAGGGTACAAGACACCCAAAAACAGAGTGGGGAAACTGCCACTGATAGCAAGAAAATGAGGTAGCATGGAACAGATGCAATATGAGTAAGATAGGGGTTTGCTGGAAACACAGAGTGGGACTGGGATGAAAACCTGGAAGGAAGATCATTGTTTGGCTCAGGATAAGGAGGATGGTACACTTTACTGGGAATACTCAATTCCTGACTTGCCAACCACCCTTAACAGTGACACCATGAGCTTGACTAACAGTTTATCAGCTAAAGCTAAAGTTCCTTTCCTGCTGGTGGCTCATGTTGGCATCAGTAAGATACCACAAAATAGGATGCATCTGTTTTTCTGAAATCAAAGCGCACCTCACTCCCTTCTCCCAAGAAAGCAGGTACAATCCTGTATCAGGACTCCCTGGTAAACTATGGGCACATACATGGAAGAGCAGTTTAGCTTGTGGAATTTGTGTGCTACCATTTCTTAATGTTAAAATGGTTGAGACTGCAATCTCAGTAACCCTTAGGAGATTCTGGATGTTATCTAGTAATACCATACAGTAACCATTACCCCATGTATTATGTTAACACTGCATGATTAAGCCTCTATCTAAAGTCCCTTAATATTAAAGCTGGAGAGTGGGGATCTGTGGCACAAAGTAGTTCTGTACAAAGATGTTCAGACTAGCTCTGAACAAGTCTGTTTGCACAAGAGCAGCAGTCAAGTTGTGTCAGTGTTGTGGTTGACTCATACAAATGCCTGGCCCATGTAGGATATAATTCAATAATATGCCAGTTCTGGCTTTAAAAGTTGCTGAATGCCAGTCTCTCAGCTGTGCCAGGACATCTGTTTGTGGGCTAGGCTGCAGAAGAACTCACTGACATTAGCTGGGTTAGGAAAAGTTTATTTGGGAGGGGTGCTTTTAATCTACACCATTTCACACTTGACTGTGATCTCACATACAGCTGTACCAGCACAGCTGAGTGCCTGGTGCTCAGCCCAGAAAAGTAGGGTGGGAAAAGCCAGGACTTCTTATGAGAGTAACTCATCCAACTAAACTCACAGACAGGTCTTTTGCAGGAATGAAGTTTGGCATTGGGTCACTACATTCCCCTTCCCTTTCAGTGCTCATCTGCACATGCTGTTCTAGGCCCTTGCTTCTGTTGTCCATGACCTTTGTCCTGCACTGAATAGAAGGAAATACTTGTATATTGCTGATGCAGGTGTTTAAATGAGCCATCCCACTCCATGTCAGTGTGAATTCATTCCAGTGAGTGGCAGGGGTTAAAGGAAAAGGAAGCACTTGCATGTGGATTTTAAACAGCTTGGCAGCCTGTCAGTCAAAGAGCACAAGGCTGACATATGTAACAGAATAGGAGCATCTACACAGAAAATAGACACAATGGAATTTTAAAACAAATGTAAAATGCACCCCAAGAGCAGTCAAAGCTCCTGAATATTCTGTGCTGGATTTTTATGACCTTGAAACAATGACCTGGAGTAGTTTGTTCCCTAGTGTGCACCACAGCAGACATGTTCAAACTAGAGGATTAACACCTCACACACCTATCAACAGACACAGGCATTAAGCAGGATGAGATAACAGCATGGGCAATCAAGAAGCACTGCATCCCAGTTCAGCACAGGAGGGTTATAAACACACAAGCCTCTGAATCTAGCAGTGAAAAACTCAAGCCTGCCAAGCTGAGGATGGATTGAAGTAATGACTAATATTTCCTGTGAAAATATCTTCCGAGTAAGGAAGATAAGGGGAATAAACATCCCAGCACCTCCAGACAGAAATAGCGTACTGAAGATATAACCCATCCAGTCCTCTCTCCCTATCTACTGGACTTAGCAGTATTAACATGCTAATTGACGTTAGATAATAACAATGAGCATTAATGACAATTTCTCCTCCACCCTCAATTTATTTAACAAGACTGCTTTTTCATTCCCAGCCATCTTGGAGGTACAGTTCAAGCAGCAGGAATTATACTCAGCCAGACAGCTTCTGGGGATCACAGCCAGGAACTGGATATTGTCATCAGAGAAGGGTGGGTGGCTGGGAAGGGAGCTGGAGAGGCAACTCAAACTGATTCAAGAAGAGGCAGTTATTTTCTATTTGCATCTCTTGGAGACCAGAACCAGGAAAAAAGGCCATCTCTTTGCAATATCATGTAGATTTGGTCTCAGGTCTGCTGGAGTCAAATTAGAACAGCCAGACCTCTTCAGGCTGCCACACACCCCCCTTCCCTTCTCCCTTCTACACATACACACATCAGTATATATAAAATGCTTCCACTGCTTCCACTTACTGGGCACTCAGTAATATTTTGGGTCCAGAGGCTCATGTTGGAGCTGTCCTCAATGGTGGTGCATCGCTTCTGCTTGCTATCCCAGCCACAGTAAGGGTCTCTGGCTCCCAGGCATTCCCTGCATGTGCAAAGACAAAAGATTAAAGCCCTTTAAGACTGTCTAGCTCCAAAGACATGTATTCAAGTATAGTCCTTGTATGTGACAGCTGTCAACCGCACTGAGGCTCAGCAGAAGAAACAATTTCTTTAAGCAGAGGTTTACCTGCTTGGAAGGGGGGGAAAAATGGATAGGAGGGTGATAGGACACAAAGCAAATATCACTCATAGAAGCTGTAGATTAAAAATCACTTCACTCTTCTCCAAGGCCTAGGGAAAGAAAATGACTTTACAAATTTTAGTCAAAGAACACTTGTCATTGAGATATCTTTGAGCCCCATGTAATCACACAGCAGGCCAAATCTCACACAAAGCGACCTCTGTGACTATGTTTTCTGACACTGTGTCCATCCGAAGGGGTTAGACAAGCAGAATTAGCCAATGGACTGGTAATAAAGGCTTTCTATTAGTCTTGGTCTTTGCTGGAACAATGGTTTCATTTATAATCCCAGCATCAAGATGTCAGTTTGGAAAAGTCACAGCAGAACATTATTTCTAAGCTTTTGGCTGCTTTGAACACTGCTGTATTCATTTTCCTCCTGAATCCATATTTACAGGCTAAGTGTGTGTTCCCAACATGTGAGCTGCTAAACAAAAATATCTAGGGCTATTACTGTCACTTAACAGTGAAGATCAGTCACAGAAGTAGTCTGTACCAATAAAATTCAGCTGTATTGGTTGTTCCCATGAGTTGCTTTCAAATTGTTAATTTTCATTAAGAAAATATAAAGGTACAAGTCACATCATGCATGTATTAGTGAAAGACAAAGAGAGGACTAAACCTAAAAATATTCACAACACTATTTTTAATCCCTATGATCCATTCTCTTCGTCACACAAAAGGCCGATAAGATCTTTCAAAAAATCCCAAATGACTTGAAAACTGACAATTAGACAGCAGCAAGGGACCAGGGGAAAGATTCAGTTTGAGAAGCTAAACAGGAGAGTAATAAAATGTAATCTAAGGCAAGGTATCAGTATGATTAACGAAACATCAAACCCCCCCCCAAATGCAATGAGATGTGAACTGTTCCCTCCCAGAAATCTTTGAAATCCTATTAGCCTGTAATCAGCTGCAAATGAAAAAGCAAGTCCCTCACACACAGCTGAGAACACTCTATTAGTCTGTACTGACTCCACAGTGATTTGTCCCAAAGCAAACCCCAGATTGCTTTGATGTCTGGTACCCATTGCTTTATATATATCTATACACAGACACATTTATATTTTAATTATGAGTTTCCAGTTTGCTCCGATCCTACATTTCCTCTGCTAAAGGTTTCACACACAGAGTTGTAAGGAACAAAACTTCTTTTTCATGCTTAGGAAGATAGTTACAATGACTGTCTCTACTGTATTTTTCCTTCAGTTGCTTCAGCACACCCAAGGAAAGGCAAAGATGATTTTACCCCAGCCCCAGGCAACAGAACATCAAATATTTACCTAGAAAATGTCTTGGGATCCTCAGTCTAAGGACACAGAAGGGACACATGCTGCTTTGCTCATTACTTTGGCTAAAGACCCCTGTCCTGCTGTTTTGGCAACCCACACCACCCTCACCCACCAAGGGGGGCTGCTGCCATATCCAGAGCTGCCTTTGCTGTACAGCAGCCCCTCAACAAGGACAGCACCCAGTTCAACACTGAGCACATCCTGGGGCATCTGCCCACACTCTGAGGTGACAACTTGGCACCTCAGGAGGAAACAGGGCAGTTTCTAAAAGGTAGAAAAAGAGAAGCAGTGGAGGGTGGGGGGGCGGGGGGGAAGGTCCTGCTTTTCTTCAGAGAGCCTTTTGGTCAGGCTTTCAGACCCTGACACCACATCCACTATTGTTCAGACCCTGACACCACATACACTATTGTTCCCAATTGCATGAAGCCATTTCACTGGGCACCCAGCGAGTTGAGAGAGGTCATTGTAATTCATAACGGGGAAGGCTGTTGCGAGCATCACCCTATTATGATACACATTTTCTCTGAATTTAATTTATAGGAAAACATGTGCTGCATAAATTCAGGAAATAATCTCCATATGTTCTGTGCTGCAGCCCTCAGCCACTCTGCAGGCTGCAGCATAGCCCAGCTAGGCACTGACCACTCTGCTGGCACTGCCATAATGTATGTCATGGAGCTAATGGGCTGCTCTTGGCTGGGAGCAGCCAGCTCTGGATCCCTCACAGAGCTTTCACTGAATCACAGCCTGCACTCCCCTGCCACTGCCGTGACCCCCAGCTGACTGCCATCAGCAACCGAGCTGCATGGCTGCCAGGGGCCTGGGGATGGGCACTGGGAAATGCTGGCATGGCAGACCCTGGTGATGGGCACTGGGAAATGCTGGCATGGCAGACCCTGGTGATGGGCACTGGGAAATGCTGGCATGGCAGACCCTGGTGATGGGCACTGGGAAATGCTGGGATGGCAGACCCTGGTGATGGGCACTGGGAAATGCTGGCATGGCAGACCCTGGTGATGGGCACTGGGAAATGCTGGCATGGCAGACCCTGGTGATGGGCACTGGGAAATGCTGGCATGGCAGGCCATGGTGATGGGCACTGGGAAATGCTGGGATGGCAGACCCTGGTGATGGGCACTGGGAAATGCTGGCATGGCAGACCCTGGTGATGGGCACTGGGAAATGCTGGCATGGCAGACCCTGGTGATGGGCACTGGGAAATGCTGGCATGGCAGGCCATGGTGATGGGCACTGGGAAATGCTGGGATGGCAGACCCTGGTGATGGGCACTGGGAAATGCTGGCATGGCAGGCCATGGTGATGGGCACTGGGAAATGCTGGGATGGCAGACCCTGGTGATGGGCACTGGGAAATGCTGGCATGGCACGCCATGGTGATGGGCACTGGGAAATGCTGGCATGGCAGGCCATGGTGATGGGCACTGGGAAATGCTGGCATGGTAGACCCTGGTGATGGGCACTGGGAAATGCTGGCATGGCAGGCCATGGTGATGGGCACTGGGAAATGCTGGCATGGCACCTGTTGGCTGGGAGCTGCAGCCAGCCCTGTGTGCTGCATCTGGGGTGTAACGAGTTCCTGTACCCAGCCTGGGCTCTGCTGGGCTGTCAGAACACACACTCTGTAATTTAACAACCATCACAGCCTGGGACTTCTCATCTCATGGCAGGCCTTTAAAATCATTTGAAATCTAAAAACAAAATAGCTATGCTGTCTGCCTCCCTTCAGGACTCAGAGCACACTCATCTGCCTCAGCTCTGGTGAGAAACCTGTTATATCAGCTGACAGCGATACACTTAGGGGTGAGGAGAAATTTATCTACTTAGGCAAAATTTTGCCCATTTTTTCCCCTTTTTAGGCAGGAAAAGCATTACAATGTATGTAACGCAAGAAAATGACATTTCTGGCAAATACTTCCAGTGAACACTTCAAAAGCCATCCTAATTTATATCCTTACAGTATCTTTGGAATATATATACATCCCTGTTTATGTCATTAAAAGGTAAAACCACATCAGCAAACACATACCAAAAGACAAATATATGCAAGCACACATGCATACCCAAATCAAAATGTTTCAGAAGTACACTGTCATTCTTAGTAGATCAGGCACCATGGTGTGGAAAATGCAAAGATATCACAGCATTTCCCTGTGCTCATAACACAAAATAAATTGAAATGTTTACATGTAAATACCATTTTGTATTATGATACTGCTGAAAAATCTCACAGAGGCCACAGTCTTGCAGGGCAGTATGTAAATACTGTGAAATAAGATACAAAGGAGTTTACATACAACAATGAAATTCTGATGTTTCAAAGGCAATGGGACTTCTGCCACTGGCTCAGTTGCCCAGGTTTTATATTGTACATAAAGGGAACATTTCACTTAAGCCTCCTCAGTAGCAGGCTGGGAATGACTCAAGGAACTAATGAGACACTATTCTGTTGTCTCCCACCACAATTCCCAGGGGTAGAGGGAACCCATTATCCCAGAAGACTACCTGAGCATAGCAGGTTAACACTGACTCTCTTACTGCTAATGACTTAGTTAATGAAATCCTACTAAGTGAGATGCTTCTGAAAGTAAGATGATGATGATGATGATGACACCACATGGCCCATGCCCTGTTTCCCTCTGGCCATCTAGTAATCTCACATTCAGTTAGGACTTGGAACCTCCTGACAGATATCTAAGAGGTTGGATTTATTTTGATAGGGCATTACTATCAATAGTGATTCATTTTAATTCATTGCCTCACAATAAATGCCTTGTGTGAGGCATAAAGGCATACACTGAAAAGTTCAATTGAAAAACAATTCCATTTGTGTCTCCTATTCAAGGTGTTTTTTTTCTCCAGTTCCTCATTCTCACTTACTAAGGTCATTTGCATGAAAATAAGATTTTGCTCCTAAGAGCTCACCTGCTGCCAGCTGTTTGGGAGCTGTAAGCCTCCCTGCTGTTGGCTGTTGCAATCATTTCTACAGCAGTGATCTGGGATAACACAAAGGATTAAGACTCTGCAACAGGGACACCATCACTAAAGTCAATGGAAACTCTTACCTAAGACTCAAAAGAGTTTTCATATGGTCTTTGACAGCCAGTGTGCTGAGCCTTCACTAATGGTATGTGCTGTAAAAGGGCTTCTGCTTCCAGTATGCTAATGCTGCCCAAGATCCATTTTTTCGTAATGTCCTGAATGACATCTTCTTTCAGAATCTTCATTAAAACTTAAACATCTGTATTTAAAAAGTTTTTCATTCCCACTTTAATTTGCTCTGGGTCTAGACAACCTCATCTTTTGGTCATTTTTCCCTGAAAGTTAAAACTTTAGACTGAAAATGAATCATCAAATCAATGGAACCAGACCCAAGAGGTTAGGCTTTGACAGACCAAAGGAAAGAAAGAATTACTATAGCCTCTTCCCATTCTTACTACCAGACAGAAGACACATAAAAATGCCATTTTGTACCAAGAGCCACAAAACTCATTCAAAATATTTACAACAAAGACCTCTGCTCCTTTCATCTGCCAGGTTGTGCTTACTCTCCCAGTTTTCATTTCCTCTCTTTCATTTAACTTTTTATCACTCCTTTTTTATGACTAAAAGCAAATAGGAATGGAATGGCAGGACATGATGATGTGCAGAGGCAAGGCTCTAGACTCAAAGGCTGAGAAGTTCCTTCCCAAACTGTGTTTGCTCACAAAACCATCACTGCACCAGGAGACAGTTCTGCATTTTCACTCTTGATCTTGGAACCTGCAGTGAAGGTCCTGTTTGTCAGGGAGACACAAGAACTGTCTCTGTACCTGGTTCTTTAGACCCCATGGGCATCACCAGGCAGTCCATCAGAGGCACATCCACTGGTGCAGTGCAAACATTTATAACCCTGATCCTGCAAGGCACTGAGCAAGCTTCATCCTTGCTCAGCATCTCAGGAGCATGGGCAGCACAGGAGTGCCCCTTGCTCTTTTGGGGAATAAGATCTCAGAGTTCCAATTCCACGCTGGTTTGTTGCACTCTTAGAATGGTTACCTGTGAGGGAACAGCCCTTTGCAAGCAATAAAGGGGTTTCAGCTGAGTTAGTTGTATGCATGAGGCTGTGTTTGGCTGTTTCCTGACAAGGGTAGCTTACTGTCCCATTGCTAGCAACCTGCAGAGGGGATGAACTAAACAAATAACCATATTAGCTTCCAGCCAACCAAATCATAATTACTGACAACCTCAATAGCTTGTGCAAGGAAGAGCGGACCTCTGTCTTCCCCAAAGCCAGATGGCATGAAAAGAGAAGAACGAGAATCAAAAGGATGATTGTGGTTTAAGAAAATAAGATTGTAAAGGGAAAAAAAAGCACCAGACATTCTAACAATACGCCTAATTTTGATACCTTTAAAAATTCAAGCTGCAGAAATGAGTTAGTGATCTGTACAAATTCATTATCTTTCCCCATAAGAAGAGAAGCCAAGTGGAACTGAGCTGCTTTAGTCAGATGCTGGTCAAGTAGCAGCTTCATTTTTCAGTTGGTGAATATAACATATTCCATGCCAGATGTTACTGCCCTTTCCTCAAGACCAGTAGCCACATACTACATAAGGAATTCACAGGGCTATTTGTGGAGCAGAGCCCTGCTTGGGAAGAGCATACTGCAGCTCACAGGTACCACCACTGTGAGGGGTGCAGTTGATGTTAATCTGGACAGACAAGGTTTGGTATTTTGGCATGCGATATTGGATGCAAAGGCAGAGAAGCTGAAATGGGTATGTGTCATTTATCACCCACACATGCTTAGCATCAGTGATTGCTCCTCTGCACATGATTTGTTTTGAATGAATAAATTAAAGCCATGGTGTAAAGCAACCTCCAAAACTGAAGTCCATTTATGAGTCAAACACATGTTACTTATTAAAAAAAAGCAGTGCACAGACAGAGGATTTTCAGGCAGTTTCATCTCATTTTCTTTTCCACATCAGGGAAACTCTTGCTAGAGTTCACCTTCTGGCCTACCATTTTCAATATCACTTTAATCGATTGAGGTTTATAGATTATGGCCCCGCACAAGCTACACAACTATTCCATTTCTTACTTTCTGACATCCCATTCCATCATCTTCTAGCAACAGTGACTTCTTTATTGGATAGGAATTTATTTTTATTTTTAAAGCTGTGAAATAAAACAACATTCCATTTATTCAAACATGAAGATTAATGCCATCTCTGATTAAATCTGGATTTATGTTTACATTAGTAAAACAGATCAGTAAAAAAAAAAAAAGAGTGTTCCTTCATGAACACTTTTAGAAACTCTTGTCACTGTGCCAAACAAAACTGACCTCTAATAAAAACAAAAGTACAGAGGGTCTCTGACTACCAGTGACAGGATCATTCATCCACAAGAAAACTCAGATACTATTGAAGTCCTAATGAAAGGAATAGCCAGAAGGAATTCCTGAATGCAGGGCATGCTTGTCGGGGTTGCAGAGTACCACCATTTCCAAGCCTCAGCAGGCTTTTGAGCCTTAAGAAAACATGCTCCCCAGGGCTGCCATATGGGAAGAGGCAGAGGGGACCAGGCATCCTTTTGGAAAGGCAGCTTGGGCAGATCAGTGCACTCAAGTGTTACTCGCTGTCTCTGCCCTGTGTCAGTCAGTGTCTGGAGGCAGCTGTCACATCAAGACGTGCTCTGCTCCTGTGCTTCTGCTCTGTGGCTGCAGATCTGAGATCTCTGTGAGCAAACTGCTGGAGTTTGGTGGTGTGGGTGGAGACGGGCAAAGGGTGGCTTAGGCAAGAGCAAATCCACTGCATGAGAGGCAGACAGGTGCTTTATGTAGCCTCTGCACGACGCTGATGGTTTAAGAAGACAAGTTACACTAAAATGGGAACATAGGATGGGAAAGAAAAATGCAAAGACAGAAAACTTAGAAAGCAGTGTGAACGATGATAAAGAAACCTGAAAATAGCCTACAGTTGTCACCTAGTCTGCACAAAATAATCCATATTCAAGCAGCTCCTTTGTGAAAGTAGGATTTTGTTAAGATCTGGGTAATTATTTTCTGCTCAACAAGATGCAGATTAAACTGGATAGAGCCTTTGTAGATTAATGTATCTTGGAAAAGTCAAATAAATATTAGACCATCCATTACAGCCTGAGGATCAAACACATCTGCCTTCTAATGCAGGGATATTTAAACACTGTATAAGGGGCAAAATGCTTCTGCTACATATTCTCCAGTGCTTCTTCCCATGTAATTATAATAACACCATCAAACAATGTTCATTCCTCTTTTTAACAAGAGAACATCACTTAAGTAAACAGATATTCTTGAAATGCAGCTTTACCTCTTGCAGACTGGAGTGTTCCAATAGTTCTACAATACTTGGTATTTTGATAGAAGATATCAGACTGTACAATATTACATTTTTTGATAACCCATACATATTTTATGTATTTATATGTACTTCAGTTTTAAACTGAAGCCAGCAAAACCAAATTTGCTCTGACTCCAGATACTTCCTCTTCCCCAAACAGGTAAAACAGCACATCTCCTGATAAAAAGTTAATGATGCATCTGTAGCAATACATTAACTCAGTATTAATATTGGACACATTTGTGTTTTGCCCTGCAAATTCTGCCTGAAGCTTGATACAAGAAGAAAACCAGCCACAGCAGCAGTAAGACTGCAGATCTTTCATCAGGAGCCACGTTACTGAATCTGACCATTGCCTAGAATACAAATCTTATGACAAAATAGTAGCAAATGGCAAGAATTGACAGATGCAATGGATATCTGCCCTAGGGCTTGCTGGTAGCTTTAGTTATTAATCTTGTTTGTATAACAATAGCATTGATGTCATCCTAACATAACATATTCCAAGAAAACGACATGCTTTCCTGTCAGTTGCCACTGTGTTGAAAGTAATTTCACACAGCCCACCTAGCAGGCATCAGATGGTAATGACTTTTAGACAGCATTGATCTGAGCTGGCCTACAGCCAACCTCCTAGAGGTAAAAGGATCCGTACACTAAACTGTTCCTAAGTCCTGTTGGCAGGATGCTTTAAAAATAGGGAGCAAACAAAAGCCCTGGCATGTTCAACCTGTATCCTCCCTCCTGGCAAACCCGAAACGACTTGGCAACCCAATCATAGGAAGGAGACAAAAGGAAGTGAGTCCTGAAATCAGCTGATTTTGTTTGGCTTCTTCTGAAATGACCTTTGTCTGTTTCAGCAATTGTATTACTCTGGACTCCAGCTACTGCTAAATTCCGCTTCTGTTCACTCAGGGTCATTTCCAGACTTCAGAACTAAAAGTGGGAGCCTAAAAGTGCACAGGCTGCTTAAAATTAATATAATACATGTAATTGGTTTGAGCATTTAGTAAAAATGAGAAAAACTGTAATAATTCATCTGGTTGGGAGCAGATGAATTAGCCCCTTCCTATTTTGTATCCTGTCTCTTTTTCAGCAGCACATACACCAGAAATCTGAGCACAGGCTTATTCCTCAAACTCAGCCTCTTGCTGCTTTCCCTGCTGGCCCTGCACTGCATTTCTCTCCTCACTATAATTTGTGATTCCTTCATACTTAAATGCCATCTACAAAGTATGCTATTTTCTTTCTTCCATGCCATTAAAGATAATGTCAAATAAGATGAAACTGAAAACCAATCTCTCTGGCATCTTACAGGAAACATGCCCCAGCTCACTACCTCACTGCTTATCCTTGTCTGCTTTTTATTTCCAATTTCAGACACATTCCTTTCCCAGACCATTCAAGTGAAGCTCTTTGACTGCTATTCCGAAAGCCACATTCCTTAGACCTTACCATCCCTTCAAACCTTAGACGTCCATATCCTGCAAATAGTATGGATGCACTTAACTTTACATATATAAACAGCTACATTAAAGAAAATGGGAGTAATTGCCTGCTACAGCAGATGCAAATGTGTTGTCAGGATAGAGAAAATGGTATAATTTTGTACTTCTATTTAAAGAACACAGATCCATTTCATCTACAAACTTCATTCTTTCCAAGAGCTTTAGTGATCATGGTTCTGTTTGATGTCTTCATTCTTTGTCAGTGGGAGTCTCGCTATTTTCTTAAATGCAACCAGAATGTCAAACCAGATGTTTAGTGATTTATTCTGATGTATTATTGGATACTGTGGATGACAAAACATTGGGCTGAGCACTCTCCTTTCTGCCTATGAAGTCTTCCAAAGCTTTTCAGCATTATTGGTGATACAATAATTAGCTAATTCCCTTAATTGTGGAGAGGCCATATCAGCCAGAACAGATGGAAATTAATGATTAAGCTTTATCACAACATTTTTGTAGTCTGTTACCTTTCCTTTTGCCTCTATTTTTAAACGGATACTCAATGTGCTGAATATTTTTTTAAACTCTCAGGCAGAAGATCTTCAAAACAAAATCTGGGCCAGATTTTCAACAGCCTCAGCTAAGAAAAAGTGTTGGATTTTCAAGATCTTTGATGAGCAATCTGGCCATCAGTGTCGCCTCAGCGATCTGCTGGATGCTGGGCTCCACTGAGCAAGTGTCCCTGTTGTTCCCTCCCCTACCTTTTTAAACATTTTTCTTTTTACCCAACAATAGTTTATTGCTTGTCTTTCAAGGAACTATCATCATTCTGATGAAGAAGTTAGAGGATTTCCAGGAAAATTTTTTTACCTCTTCCCAGACTATGTTATTTCTCCAAACTAAATTCCCCAATAGCTTTAGTCCTGAAATATGGTAATCCTGTAATTCAGGTTTTAGAATCCTACATTTAAGTGCTTCACTCCTTTGTTACAGAGGATTTTACCTCATATAAGGCTTAAAAAAAAAAAAGAAGAATGTACCATTAAACTCCAAAGCAATCTTCCATGTGATAGCTCAAAGCCCTCAAAGGTGGAGGTGGTACAGTGATTGTGCTTGGAGCTACAGTAACACTTTGGAGAGAGACAAAGAGGGCAGAAAACTCTCTGCTTCTTTAGTGTAGCTGCTGACCCTTTTCTTCCAAAAACTCCCTGGAGCCATTTCAGGAGTTACTCACCTATATGTACTTAGTTTGTGTGATCACTGGCCCAGAGCTATTTAGAGGTGAGCTGTGCTTCTCTCACGGATATCAAGTCAGCAAATAAGAGTCCTCGTCAGCTGAGTCATTTCTGCCAGCTTTGCATTAAGTACCATGGCTGGAGGGGATGTTCAGAAGAATTTAGGCCAAATAAGAGGGCAAAAACTCACCATCACTCAAGAGCAAATTCCTACAATCCAGTCAAAAAGCAGGCGAGGGTTCAGGTAAGAGCATGTCATAGCTGCATGCAAGAGGACCTGGCTCTGGAAGCAGGAGGATCCACACTGCATGAAGGTAACCTGAGGTGGCACTGCCACAACCTGGGAGATGCCTATAGCACGGCAGGGAGAGCACAGGCAAGCCAAACTATCCCCAGAACCATGCTGTACGTCCAAAACTGCAACCTGCTTCATGATAACTGCAAGTTTTATGCAGAAAAAAATTATGGAAGGAGAAAGAGGAAGAAATGAACATCAAAATAAAGTGCATTAAAATAAACTGCTCAGGACAGGGAGAGGAGAAGGAGTGGGTATTCAAGAGGCTGTCTGGTCTTATTTCCAAACATTTTCTTTTCCTCATTTAAATGTGTAATCAAAATCCTTGGCCCACCTCAGGGTTTCCATGTGCTCAGAGGCCCATGGTTCTGATGCTGCAAAGAGTCAACAGAAAGAGATCATAAACTATTCCTTGTAACAACCAGCTTCATTTTCCTATCTGTCTGATTGCAATTCTAAAAATGCATAACTGCACCTCAGCCTTTGAAAAAAATTACTAAACTATGCCTTACAGATACATCCCACCTGAAAATAATGCTGCAGATCTGAAGTCCTCAGCTCTGAAATTCAGATTTGGGATTTTGTTCAGGCACATTCTAAAGATACAGTGGTGTCAGTATTGGTTGCAGTACTGGTTCTTCAAATATTCCTCACCAAAGCTTGGGGGCAACTTGAAGTAAAAAAATTGAAGCTCATTTGAAAATTGCAGGGAAGTTACAAAGATTTCAAAGCCATGCAAAATTCAGCAGCAAGCACAGCCAAACTACCACCCAGCAAAGCAACCTTCAAAACATTCTGCATATTCAAAGGGCTTGTAGGTTTTGCTCATGTTGGACATCTTCCTAAGAGTCTCCAGTGAGTGGGGAACGGCAGCACTCAGGAGAGCAGGAAAGACAAACACCAGAAACACAGACGCACACCCTGCAGCCAAGTCCAGCCTGTAAATTTGGGCAGCTGACATTACAGATGTCTTCCTGTGTCCCTGTTGCTAAGAGTGGCTGTTCTGAAAAGACAGACTGAGACAGGTCAGTGGGCACACACAAAACACTGCTCAGACACCCACTACATCAAGACACGGGGCTGACTTACTGGTCACCATTTAAGAGATTAAATTGGTGCCGTGTCAATAAACAAACAGTAAAGGAGATGGCAGAAATTCTTATCCCTTTCCATCTTCCTGTTTGCTGTTTGCTGCTGTTTTTCCCTCTGCCCCAATTCTGAGCCTCAGTAGCAAGCCCCGAGGTTTTAAAGCTGCAGAGCAGCAAAGATCGCTGGTCGTGATCAATGCTAGGGTCAATTTTCTCTCGATACGATTCCTGTTCCAGGGAGGAGGAGGAGGAGGAAGAGGAAGGCAGGTTGAAGGCAACAGCTCTGTATCAGCAATCATAAACCCACATCAGCCCCCAGGGTCTAAAAGGCTGAAAAGTTTCCTGATAAGAGAAGGCAGAGCCTACAACGAACAACTCGGTATTCCTGCCTGGGAGGCACAAATTCTCTCCATCACCTCCAAGCTTCCCGAGCCGCCCCACCACAACAATTACATTATAAAAGCTGCTGAAACCAGAGCTTTTCAAGGAGGCCAGTCACGAAGTCACAGCACAACAAAAAAGTAAGCAGGGAGTATTGTAGGGGCGGGAGCCCTTCTACCCATAGTGGCTGAATATTGGCGGGTATTAAATATAGACACAACAATAAGCAATAAATCACAGCCCAGGAGAAGTGCCAGGTGGAATGCACTGGAGGAAATTAAAATATCCTTCTTGATATTGTTCAGGATTGAAAGAAATACAAAGGAGGTCAAATTGACTTATCACCTACATAGCCAGGATGCTAAGGAGGGGGGAAGGGTTCCAACACCTGCAGCTGAAAAATTTGCACTTGAAAATTTCCTAGATAAAAAAAAATAAAAAAGGGAAACTCTAAGTCTAAAATGTAACAATAATATCATAAACATTCTCTCAAACAAATAAATAAATGATGGAATTTCTTGGCTTTCCTGCATTTTTTTTCCTTCCTTTTTCCAAATGCACAAGACTCACTCACAAGGATGGTTTGCAAGGTACACAAGAACACTAAATTGTCAGCACTCAAATTCAGCAAATTCTGGCCTCCCACATCACACCCCACCATGCCATCAGGACCTATCTAATGTACCTTGCTATTGCCCAGATGATGATTTCTAGCATGAAACTAGTCAATGGAGGCAAAATTTGAATCTCCCAACCCTGAAGAACTGGGCCGTTTTCTCATTTCACTCAAAATTGCCTCCAGGAAGTTTGTTTTAGAAAAAAACCAGCAGTGGTACACAAACTTCCCAGTAATTTCAGCCAGGCTTCAGTGCCATACAGTGCATAAAACTGAGGCTGCTTTTGGTCACCAGCAGGCAAGGGAACCTCTGTGAGGACAGGTTTTTGTTTTGCTGGGATAAGCTTATACAAGGCTGCTCTGCAGCCTCCAGGACCTAAATATGGTGGTCCTGTGAGATAACCCACCTGTCTGCTCTCCAGTCACTTCTTTTTTCTAGCTTGCCCCATTTTAAGGCAATTCAGCAAACATCCAACATTTGAATTTTAATGGAAGTGTCATACAAAGTACTTGGGCAGGCTGAAAATAGGACAGCATCTATAAATTACTGGAAAGCTGAACTCAAGATTAGGAAGGGGAAAGGAAAGGAAGAACTCATTTCTCTTGAAACTGGATCATATATATGTATACACACATAAATATTCTCAGACTGAGACTACAGGACAGCCTGAAAAGGACAGCTGTTATGTTCTACCTTTTAAAATCTCTGCTTTTAAGGGCTAAGGAAAGGATGGCATTTTCCAGCTGTGGTTTTCTCTTACTAAACACTTTTGTGTCCGTCTGTTTTAGACATGCATGGATTTAGACAAGCTGATAGATAAACTCTACTTGTTGAAAATAAAGTTAAGGTGACATTTTCTATATCAGTTTTTTTGGCAGGAGAACAGGGACATCTTGCAGTAGGCCATGGAAGAGGGAATCTGTTTAAATGTTGCTAACAAAATCCTTCCTCTTGTCTAGCACAGAGGACATCAGTTTCACACAAAACTCTCACAGAGAGAAGCAAGGCAAAAGTATGAGAGGAGAAGGAAAAGTATTTTAAAGAGATGTAAACAAGTAAATGCCCACAGCACCCAGTGAGAATATTTCAGCATCTGTCTCAAACAGCTGCTATCACATTTTCACCTGCTTAAATGGAGAGGCACCATTTGGATGCAAAAACCTTCTATAGTCCTGTGTAGAAGATTGCTCTGGAGCCAAGGCAGACAATTAGAAAAAGTCATTTTTCCTACTCCCTTTATAAGGTAGAATCAAGGCACAGAATCTATCCAGGTGTAAGAGGTGTCACACATAGTTGAGATGAACTATTGATTTCCAAAAGCAATAACAAGTTGCCACAGAGCCCAGCCCTGCCTAATCCTATGTTTGAGAGGTGATCACTCCGATAAGCAAGGAAAGGCTGGCTGCAACCCAAATTCAAAAACCCTCAGCCATACTGCCAATAAGAACCACCAGGAAAACACATGGACTTAATAAAAGCAACACTATAATATGATGTTGAAAAAACCCCACAAAAGCAGAAGTAAATATTGTAAACCCTTACTTGGTAAACATATGATTAATTTCTGAAGAGGACTAATTAACATTTACCAAAAAAAAAAAAAAAAAAAAGCTTATATTGCTTATCCTCATTGCTCCTGTTATGCATGTATCTGTCAGGAGATGCACTCCAGCAGGGATATATTAGAGCTGTAAATTTACTTACCCTTCTGTTCTGTACATGGAGCATCTCTCCAAAGGAATTTTTAGCACTCCATTATTTAGACCCACAAAGAGCGACCTGTCGCTGTGTAGGATTTGGAGACTCTTGATTGCTTCCTGTTGTCCATCAGGGAGGATCTGCATTTCCTCTAAATAACAACTCCTCAGACTCCTGTTGGTGGTAGAAAGGGCCTTCAGGATGGTGCCATACTCTAATAGAACAAGAAACAAGGCACAAGTAAATCTTAGAGGCAGTGGCCTCATTGCATACCTGCCTAAAGAGGGAAATATTAGTGTCACCTTTACAGAGCTGGTTTAATCTAGTTCTGGGTCACCTGCTGCCCATGGTAGAGAGCTCCAGCTATATCGTTACAATCCTCAGCAGAAACCACCTGAGAATGCACTTAAATGGGAATTCAGAAGGATGGGAACCATCTGGACAGTGAGCACCTGGCAGTTTTTCCCAGTTGGAGCACTGAGGCAGGGGAGTCTGGTCCCGTTACCAGAGAGTTACAGAGCAAGGTGACCCAGAATGGCAAGAATCATTTCTGGTGCCTTTAGTCTGTATTTCTAGTGGTTTATGGAGCAGATTAGTGTGATTTGATGTCATGACAAATGACAACAGATGCAGCAGCCCTGCTGGAAATCTCTGAGGCCTCCATAATGACTGCATGGGTCACAGACCTAATTGATCCTCTTCCTGGAAGAAGCCAGCTTGACAAGGGGATGTTATGGCATGAGGAGCGCATACACAGAAACATACATGTTTGTGCTCACAGTGCTCTTAGATAAACAATTTAAAGATCTGCTAAGCTGTGGGAGATTAATGCACACCACTTTTCACTGATACTCCCAAGAGGACTGTCAGCCGGATGGTTCATGAAACTTAATCTTTCTGTTCCAGTAACTTCTGCACTGGTGCCAAAGCTCAGCAATTTATAATGTTGGGGTTGGCCACCATGTGAAGTTTCCCTTTCACTTACATGTGGAACAAGACAAAAGTTTGGGCTCAGTTAGTCTCAGGACTGAGTTTGTGCTCAGGGCTGCCTCTACTGAAGCATTTCACAGGTTTAAACATTTTCAGCAGATCTTACTCTTCAGCCACCACTAACCAGGGCCATAACGCAAACAAGAGTAAGTAGTTAAGGTTATGGCATTGGACCTTTCTACACTAATGATATGAGGCAGGAAGTATTCCAACTTTCTGTAAGGCTTTGTAGCTTGGACCCCTCATTTTAAATATCAAGATATCATATTGGCAGAATCATGTTGAATTTCCATTTAAGTACAATCCTCTCATCATAATCAATGTTCAAGGAGTTCCCATACTGGGAGTGTTGCTAGAACATATAAATAATAAACCAAGACAATTACTTTTGAAATAAGTGGTGGTAAAAGTTAAAAAAAATTATAACACAGTCCTGAAGATCCATTCTCCTAAACATGAGAATAAGGCAATGACTCTGCATTCAGATGTAGGATTAAATGAACACTTATGGAAACTATCCATCTTATTTTAAAGTCAAAGCTTCTGCTGCAGAGGATAACAACATTATACCCATGAAGCTGGCCATATGCTCTGATTAATCAAACTATTTAATTTAACCTCTATCATTAGTATTACTATGGGCTAAGACAACCATTTATAACACATTGTCCTTCTTCAGCATTTTCACTTATCCAAGATACCTGTGCTTTTCAGAAGAGGCAACAGGTTCTGCTAATTAGTGGATGGAAGTCAAAATCAAGAGCCTAAATCATACACTTAATTCTACCACTGGCTTGCTATACTCCCACAAAAAAAGCACTCAGCTTCCCTATCTGCCTTAAACTTCAGTGAATGCCCATTCCCAAAAGCACTGGGAGGGGACCATGCTACAGTCCCCTGTATATACACCAGTGGGACCGTGAAAGTGCAAAGAAAGACACAATTAAATCCCCGGGCAAGCCTGGAGGTTATGCATTATTACTGCTTATTTAGAGACGGGTCTGTCATAGCACTAAGAGGCAACTGACATGCATGAAACCACATGAGCATTCCACCATCTCTGCTCTTCCTCACTGTTATTTATTAGCCTGATTAGTTGAAATGTGTTTTTATTAGAGGGAGAAAATATTATTGTTCTTTTTAAACACAATGGAGATTTATAGTCTGATCACTTGGGACTCTGCCTCAAGTCCTCCATCCTGTTTTAATTTACTCAGGCAAACAACTTCCATGCAGTTTTGTACCAAAATCATATTGAATGACAACTGTGTAAGGACTTCCCAATTGGACTCCCAGGGCTGCTAGGTCTACAAGCAAGCAGGAGGAACTGTTCAAAGCCCTCACACTCTTACCTGTTCCAATATACATGACATGGTAGAGAGTGTCCTTCCCCTGAACAATATCAACCACCAGTTTGGAAAAGCGAATGCTGTCCTGAGTCACGTAGGGATCCACGGTCACTGGCTGCACCACGTCGTTCATCAGGAACAGGCGCTGAGCGTCCTGCAGAACTCTCTCCGTCAGGTTCTCGTTAGGGCTGTCATCATTCAGTGTCCCACACTAAACCAGAAAACTGCATTTCAGAAAGTGCATCATCTACCCAGCCCAGCATGGAAACTCATGTCCTGTTGATTTCCTGGGGAGGTGGGTCTGTGTGAGGGTCACAGGATCAGGCACGTAGCCTGATCATAGCTCCTTAGCCCAGATTTGGCCTTTAGCCCACTCTATGAAAACCTTTCTCCTAGGTCCACTGACCAGCAATGTGGAGTTTCATTCCCTTGTGATACCCTCAACCAGCACAACAGAAGGACAAAAGCCTTCAACAAACCATGGAGAAAAAGAAAGAATTAAAACTAGCAGTAGAAACATTTAAAGGTGGCAGTGGAGAGAAAGTTTTTGTGATGATAAATCCTTAAAATATTTCAGACACTACCTAGCATCTCAGTCTGTACAATGAACAAAACCTGGAGTTTAAAAAACCTAAAAATGGACTGGTTTTGCAAAGAGCTAAACTTGCCACATTGCTTTTCTTTGATGTGCTCCCCTCTGGACAGGCTCCCCCAGCTGCATCTGAAGCAAGGCATGTTCACAACAAGCTCCCCCCACCCCTTTTCTCCTAACAGCAAATACCAGATCAAGCCATGACTACCCATCCTCCAGCACCAAGGGAGGCACTGAAACAGGACTCAATTCCCTTGTACAGCAAGAACTGGGAATTAAAACAGCACATCTTGTGTCTTTTAAACCAGCAGATAATGCATTTTAAGGCCTGAGCTGCCATCTTAGATTAATCTCTATAACTCAATATTTTCAAAAGCTAGTGCTACTTTTTTGGTCCATGTCAATTCTTGGGGCTGGATCTCACTCTTCCCTACAATATCATGCCTGGAGGGCAAAAAATTTATCACTCCAAAAGGCAGCAGGGTGACTGGCTATTTATCTTCCCAAGACCATGGGAGACAGTGGTACAACCAAATCCTGCCAAATCCCATACTCAGTTGATGAACAACTTCACTACTCACTAAATGAAACTCACACCTGAGCAATTTCACTAGAAATAAAATCCTACACATTTATTTTTCCTCATTTTGGATCCAGGTGTTTGGGCTTTCCTTGAAGAAAAGTCAAACACTGCTAATGAGGATGCTGATTTACAGCAGTTGAGCTGCAGTGTACAAATTCCCCATGTGCACACTCTCCATACACATCACAGCAACCCTTGGAGGTATTGCTGCCTTTCCTGGGTGCACCACGCAGCCCTTCTCCCACTGTGTGCTAAAATGAGTTGTCAGGGATTTAACACACATTCACACAGTAAATATGGATTCCAGTGGCTGGTGTACTAAGCTTTACAATAGTCTAGAGGTTGTGTGAAGTTATGTTGATTCTCACAACCTATGAACATGGTCACTTTTAAATCAATTTAAGCATCTTCCTGAATAGCCAGATTAAGGAAACATCTGTGGGTTTTTTATGTGTCCTCAGGTGGGTTTTAATACTTTTTTCTATTGCAATGGTCTTTTTTTAGTTCTTGACTCATCCCAGATTCTAAAGAGTACTTAGATCTCTCTCTTTTGTTGTATCCTATGCTCCTTGTTCTCACCACTGTCTTCCTTTGGATACCTTTCTCCCCATTCACTTTTCCTTCTAGAGCATCACCTAAAAGGAGTCCCAGTAGCAGGAATGTCATTGTTGGTTTTGTTTTCTATTCTCAGCAAGTCACAGATAATTCTTTTGGTCTATTGGCAGCTCATGTGCTGACGCAGCATCCCTCTGATTTGGTTTAATGTTGTTTCGTTCTAATTTCCTGATTATCTGTACTGTCCTGGTCTTCTGCATCCTTCAGTATTTCTCCTTCCTCTCTGCAAGAAAAAAAGTTCTGGCATGCTTCCCTCATCTTTCTTTGTGAACACTGAGGCACAAAAATTAATTTAATGTTTTTGCAATATCTGCCTCTTCTGTCACTAAATTACCCTTGTCATCTCCTTAGGGCTCCTCACTGACCTCTTGTTCCTTCTATACTTGAAAAACATCTTAATCTCTTCTTGCAATCTTCCTTTTGTCTACCACATACCTCTTTTTTCCTTTCCTTATTTTCCTCTGACCCTTTTCTTTCATCTTGCTGCTGCAACCTTTATACTCCACATTTTATCTGATACTTTTCTCTACATGGAAATGCCTTCCAAAGTCCTTTACTATTCCTTCTGGGTTAGCCAAGCAAGGGACAGAAATTCCTTGATTCTCAGTTTGCCATAATATGCCCTTTAAATTAAAAAAAAAAAAACCAAACCAAGAACAACAAAAACCTAGCTATGTTTGGGCATGGCTGGACCTTCAGCAGGGCTTTGTTTCTTGGTTTTGAATGCACCAAGCTGAGAGGGTGATCAAGAGGCCAAGCCTGTCCCACCTCATACAGGCAGGAGCCCTCAGTCAGGTGCCAAGAGGGAATTCAGGAGAAGAAATCAGGTTCCTCAGCAGGAAGACAAGGCTGTCCCTGCCTGCAGCAGAGACCTGTCTCCCATCTGCTCTTGCTGTGATTTCAGGCAACTCTAGAGTTCTTTTTGGAAGGTCCTTGACATCATCAGTTTGAAGGCAGATGGCACTTGCAGGCAGCCTCAGCATATTTGCCATAATAAAGGAGAGCCAGATTCAGAAAATCAGGCTGAAAGGATTTGCCATGGGGAAGCAAGGACATGAAGAAAAGTGCATCCTCCCCAGGATTCCCCTTCTGGGAAGGAGCTGAGCTGTAAAATGGGCTCATGCTCCAGAAGACTCAGGGTTGTCAGGGCTGTCATACACATACTCTGCCCTACACTGACTGGATCTGGTGATAAAGCAACTGAAGCTGTTTTATAATTTTCAAAATTACTTTAACTGATAATCCTGGAAAGTTGCTCATTCATAAACTCAAAGATTTTTAAAAGGAGAAGGAACAATCCTGTGACAATCCTCATGTGTCCTCTTCCACCAGTTACTGTGGCAACATGTCCATGGCTTCTGGCTGAGCTACCATGTGTTAGAAAGTCATTCATCTTCCACTGAAGCACTGGTAGCCTTAGGGGCCCTATCAAGTGATGGAAAATTCATCACTTCCTTGCAGAGTCACAGTGGTTAATTACCTTTCTTGTTTAAAAAATATAGATTGTCTCCATTCTAGTTTGACTTTGTCCAGCTTCAGCTTTCAGTCCTCCCCAGTTCTAGAAGGGACATGCCTTATGTCCTCTTGTGAGAATCACGTCCTCAGAGCACATGTCAGTGATAAGTGCAACAGAGATTTAAATCATTCATTATTATAAAAAACCCCAGAACATTTTTATTATTCCTTAAACCATTCAATTTTTGCCATGAATTCTGTGGCAAGGAGTTCCACAGACTAAAACACTCAAAAATGTGGAGAAATACAATTTATCTGTACCGTGGGTCTACCTGGAAAAATGAGCCCTACACAAATCAACCCCCTGAAGGGACAGAACATCAGAGGGACTACAGCAAACTGAAGGGCAACAGCAGTACCTGGAAATTTGGGATGGGGTTCAACGTTGGCAGCCAGGCTGATCTTGGGTTTTCTTGGTAGCGGAAGGGGCCATTAAATGCCTGAGTAATGGCACTCAGATTGAAGGCACACACTGCTGAGGCAGCTATGCTGTTTCTGGAAAAGGGGAGGGGAAAAAAAATCAATTTAATCATTAGAACATTGACATTTTCATCATAACAGACATCAAACTCCACTCAAATAAAATACATGTAAATTGCTAGGTAGATGTACAGTGATACCAATCTCATAGGGAGTATAAATAAATAAATAAATAAACTGTAAAATGCAGATGACTTGCGTGACAATTTTGAGAATGAATTTAAAGTTTGGTTTTAAAATGTCAGAGATGAAAGGGCCATGGAAGCAGTTCTGACAAGAAAGGTGAATACAGTTTAATTTGCATGGATTATTTGTGTCTGGTTTTACTTTAATTTTTTTAACAACCCATCTACAAACAAGCTAATTTTTAATCTGTTGTGATTTCTCAAGGTGAAATTCTGTTTCTACAGGCTCCTGAAATCTTCAGCTATAAAATATATCACCTAGTATTATATTTATATATATGCAGTGGAAGGGAAAAGGTGACAGTGACAAACCAGCTGGTTCTGACAGCAGCTCAGCATGTAAAAAGGTCTGGCTAATTCATGAAAACCTCTGTTTTCAAGTGACCACAGTTCACTTCTGTGTGTTCCCAGGTGGGAACAGGATCTGTCTGGGGCAGACTGTTGAAGCACACTCAGCCAGGGGAGGCACAGCACGATGAGGGAAGTGCTGCTGTGGGAAGGACTCTTTGGAAAGGAGTGTGTTTTAGCGACGCTGGGCTGCCCAGTCACACTGCACACAGATCACTTGGCCTTTGCTGCTCCATTTCAGGCCAGGAGGACTCACTTCTGCAGGGACCTGAGCCAGCTCATCGCCTCCTGCCTCAAGAGGGTTGGAGGGCACTTCCTAGATGGTGACCTTAACAAAACTGACTCACAGGGACATTTGATAAGTGATGACCTGAAATTCAAACCTGCTCCCAGTTCTTCCCTCCTCCCCCTCCCTTTTTTTTTTTTTTTTTTTAAGAAAAACTACACGGTTTAGAGAAAAAGATATCAAAATAAAACTAAAAATAGGGCCAGCATGAGAGACTGATTCATCACGGTGCCTTTTAAATAACCCAGGCCCTTCTGTATGAATCTTTTTGCTAATTAAGGCAATTTGAATTCCCTGAAAAGAACACTTTTTTGCTTTTTTTTTTTAACTAAACCAATAATTACACTCTCTTGCACACACAAAAAAAGCCTTTCTTCACCATTCCAGGCTGGAAAGCAGAAGAACAGATTCTTTCACAGCATATTTCTTCCTAGCAATACAACATTAGGAAGAACTTCCTGCTTTGCCTTCCCATTCTCTGCTCCCCCCTGCCCCTTGCATCCCCAGAATGATGGAGTAGCTCACTTTGAACATGTCAAAGCAATGCCAGGCAAACCTTTCTCCACTTTTGTCTGAACACTGCTGATGCAGTGCATGCTCACAGACAGCAGCCTTTAAGACAAACCTAATGATGGATGACAAGTAAATGCCTTGAGGCACACACAGAAAAAAAAAAGACAATGAGGGAGAAAATGAAAAAGGAGAAGAAAGAATAAAATTCCACTAGTCTAATGAAAATACTTAAAAGAAAGAGAAAAAAAAAAGAATATTTTTAGGGACCTGCTAAGGACTTCATAGTTTAACCTTTTCTCTTGGCTGGAAAGGAGAAAGGAAAGAGGTTTTCCATTAAATCTGTGGACCATTTTCTTTTCCATCTGTGGCCTGGCATATTTCCCATGCCTCCTTATGAAAAGTTTGATCCCAGTCTCAAGCCAGTGACATCAACTGGTGCAGCTGGCCCCTGTGTTTTGGTGTGAAGTGCAACTTCCTTTATTCCCACCTCCTACCTCCTGTGACTAACTAGCTGGTTTAAAGAATGGGTTAAGTTCAAAGAGGTTTTAACATTTTCTCTATTACCTCCCAGAAAATTTTAATAAAAACATCTTAAATATTTCATCAGCAGCTTCCCCCAAAAGCTCTCTTTCCCACTGATCCAGCTGGGTATAACATAACATGAAGCAATAAATCTATACGTGGGTGTTGCCACAACCACTAATTCCCCTTTTTTATAAGATGACCCTAAACTGATAAACATGAACCTTCCAAAGTAAAAAATACCTGTAAACATCAGCAAAAAAAAAAAAAACCAAAAAACCAAAAACCACCAAAACCATAGTTTTGTGTTGCATTGGCATTTTATCACAAAGAATCTCAGACTGGTGCATAAATTAACCCTCTTTGGTATGCAGAGCTCATGTAGCATGATATAAGTCCCAGTGAAAGTTAAAAGAATAATTACCATTATTTCTCTAGTTGGATGACAAATTGGGGCATTTTCTCTTTGAACTTTTAAAAGAACACTGTGTTGTAGACCCAAAATGCTATTTGATCTAACTTCAGTTGTTATCAATTACTAATTTCTTCAATTACACAAATGTTGCATATTATATTATATTGAAAAGATAAAAGAGAGATCCTACATCCCTGATGTACAAAGAATGCTCAAGTGTCCCTTGAGGAGACAGGTAACACTCATCACATCTCATGTTAAACTTGGGAGATGGACACAGCAGAAGAGAACTGTCCCAGCCAAAGCTAGTCTATGTCTCCCCTTTGATTGTCCAAAAACATCACCAATTTGATAAATAAAACACAGTTATTAATAGTTTTCTCATTTCCAGCTTCCATTCTTGGCTGGATGAAGGTGCAAATGGATAGATAAAACATTATCACTATGGGCACAGAAGTCCTCTCCAACAGCAAAAAAAAAAAAAATGGAGGGGGTCAGCTCAAGTGCCCAAAGCAGTAGCCAGATTTCCCTTTAATGCTCAGGAAGTTTGGCAAATATCCTCTAAATGATTTTAAAGAATGACTCATGTGCCTTTCAATCTGAGGACAGTTCTTCCCCTAGCCCACAGTCCAGGTGCAGTGCTCAATCATGTTTATTTTTTCTAGTTGCTTCTCTGCTGGCTCACTTTGACTGACATTGGCAATGGAACAGAAAAAAAACATGGAAGAGGATGAGGGTGGCCAAACACTTACCTATTTCTTGGAATTTACAGAGGGGGAAGAACATTCAGGCTCTGTTGACTCACAGTGAGGCTCCCAACAGCACTTTAGCTCAAGGAGTTGGGGCTGATGCTTTGTGACTTCAAGGGCTGAAGTTCAAGCCCTGTCACACCAGGAGGTGACACATTAAAACAGGAGGGTTTGTACTTCAGCAGGGCTTCACTGCTTTGGTTTTCTGTGGGCTCCCTGGGAACAGGCCCTTATTCATATTGGACAGCACTGCACACAAAAACCCCAAACAAGTTGGCTGCCCAGCACAAGGAAGGCACTTTGAGCATTTGCCATATGGAGTAACTACTCAGATTTTCATTCTCTAGTTTACATGTCAGGCTAACACCCCCCTGGAGAACATGTATTATTGAAACTCAATACCATGCAGACTGGTTATAGCTTGAAACTTATCATCCTAGCCTTAGGCATCGGAGAAAAAGTTATTTGAGCTTTCCTGACTTAAAAATATACATTATGAGTTTTTTAATATATTTTTTAATTAACTCCTCTTCTCCTTTCTGCTTTCACAGCTACACTAAATCATTCCAATTACAAGTTTTCTCAATATCAAGCCAAGAAGAGGTGATTATGAAGTATCAGAAATCATACCTTCCCCTGAGAGTTCCATCACTGCTTTTGATTTGTGGACCTCAAACAGTCTGCCAGAGGTAAAGTCCCCCCCCCCATCCTGCCTTGGAAATGCTAAATGCCTTGTGGCCCTCATGACCTTGCTATTACAGTGCTGTTCAACTGCAATAGATGTTGTTTTCAGTCTAGGCTGTTGTGATCCCATGTGCCTCATTCTTCTCCTTCCAGCCCTTCTCTCCCAAGTGTGTGTACCTGTCCATCTCATGGGTCAGCTCCAGTGTGCACACAAATGTGTTAGATTGTCCAGGCAATTAGCCTGGCTGGAAATTAATGTGTTTCTGTTGGGTCATTTTTAGATCATCACTCTAAACTACACAAGTTGGACTGTCCCTACAAAAAGTCTGAGGTCTGTCAATGCCCAGGTTTGCATCAAATTAAGTTACCCTAAAACTGCACAGTCACCTTTTATGGACTCCAGGAATCTGTGAACCATGGATTAAAAACACTGTCCTAAGACTATGTTGTCATAATGGATAACACAGATCTATCTATTCTTTCACGTTTACCAAATGATCTTTCAAAAATGATTGCTCAAACTGTCTAAGAAATCAATACATTGTCAGTCTCAGGCTGCTGGGAATAGAGGAAGGGCAGTAAAGCCAGTGCAACTTACACATTAGTAGTGAAGACACCGTAGATCAGATCTTGCTCAGGAAGGTAGAAGGTGCTTTGCAATTCATTGTAATAGAAAGGGATTTCCCCAGCACGGGAGCAGTTCAGTCTGGCCTTCATGAAAGTTGTCCATGTGTCCTCCAGCAAAAACCTCCCTCCAATATCATTTTTGCAAACCCTTGCCACACGGGAATACACTGTTTTCCCACAGTCATGTTCCACCGCATTCTCACGGAAGAAGAAGTAGGTGAACAAGCCGATGTCATAGGCAGCAATAAAGTTAGGCTCTGAAAAACAAACATTTAAAGAGATTTATATAGGTTAGAAATCATTCCATGCTCACTGACTTGCTCAATGCATTGCACTGCCAGCTCCATTTTTGCAGCCTGTCAAAGCTGGGACCACAGGGAGTTTGGAGTCAGCAGAGGACATAAAAACAGTAGATGGGAATAATGATATATGAGGATATAGCTCTAGTACCTTTTTTCAAATCTTGGAAAGGTCCCATTGTTTCTCCACTTTATTGGCAAAGCTGCTACTGATTTCAGTGAAAGCAGAGTTCAACATTTTGCATATGCATGACTATTCTTTGTACCTATACTCATTTTACAAGACAAAGTCTCCCCATTGGGCTGCTTCACCTATTCACTTTTGAAGTGGACCTTATGATGTGTTAAATATGCTGCGTGCATCCGCCCGATTCCCCAGACAGCTGTGCTGAAACATTCAAGCTACTCTCCCAGCACTGTCACATCTGGCTTTTATCATCAAACCTTTCCAGTTTCTAGGCACAAAAGATTATCTTATGTCCATAAAACAAAACCATGCCAGAGACAGACAGTAGTGAAATGTGCTCTCCTTAATGCTTTTTCTCCTAAAATTTTCGGTATTATTTTCACAAGAATTGAAAAGAACTTTGAATTTAGTAGGTTTAATAATAAATATTTTAGTTGGGGATATAATAAAGCTTTAAAGTGTACAGTCTTTTATCCTAAAAGTTTCTTTGGTAAAAGGAAAAGTTTGGCCAATGAATAATATTTGACCAAACAAACGAACCTTCCCCAAACCTGTTGGTTTAATAGGGTGTTTTCACAATGTTAATTTCTGAATAGTGCTCAAAGGAAGAAGAATAAAGGGAAGGACAGGATTCCTTTAAAGCTGCAGCCCAGGAGTGAAAGGAGAACACAGAAAGGCGGCCCACTTCTGCTGCAAGGCAAATTTGGGAGGCAGATGATGGTACAGAGGGGAGGGCATTGCAAATCATCTCCTATCAAAATTCTCCTTCAAACTAACCATGAACCTTAAAGGGACCATTGTGATCCCAAATCTGACCTTCTGTCTCACACAAGCCAGAGAATTACACTCTGTAATTCCACCATCGGATGCTGTAACTAACAGGAGAATTAGACCACATCTTTCGAAGGAGATCTGATATTAATGGACAATGTCACCTGGCTTTACATCCATCACTTTCCTCAGGGACTTGTTCAAATCACTAAAGACTGACCCAGCTGCAACCTGTACTTCTTTTCCCATTTGACATTATCTGGTTTCAGCTTCCAATCACAGGTTCTTGTCATGACTTGTCTGCTAGATTAAAGAACTTTATCCTTTCCAAAATCTTCTCTTGATGTAAGTACTTTCATATCATGAACAAAACACCTTTTATCTCCTTTTCAGAAAGATAAACAAATTGAGCTCCTTAAGGCTCTCACTGTGAGGCAGGCTTTCCAAGTTTCAAATCACTGAATGGCTCTTCTCTGAATCACCTTCTGGTTTTCTGTTTCTTGTTGAAAAGTGGCCAGAACAGGACAAAATTACTCCAATGTCACCAATGCTGCACAAGGTTATAAATCCAAGAGTCACATTAGTTTTTCCAGTCACATATGAGAACTTCAGTTACTGTTTGTCTTCCCTAAACTCCCCAGTTCCAATGTGGCTTCCTTCTGAATCTTGCATTCATGCACAGACAAAAGGAACATATTTCCAATGAGTGTATATGGGCTATGATGCTTCTTGTTCCTAATTCACAGTCTTTCCTGATGACATCCTTTCCCTTGCACTCCAGGTCTCCATACTGACTTCAAGATGCCTGCAGAAGCCTAGCTCAGTCTTATTAAGCTCCAGAGAATGCACAGTCCCACTGCCCTTATCTTTAATTGAAAGGTCCTGAAATCTAATAGAAATATTTCAAATATCTGGTCAATTTACCTCGGTAAAAGATGATAGGGGGAATACTGGGGTCTCCATCACTATAGTCTGCTCAGACTAGAAGTGCTTTGCCCCAGTTGGAAGGTGTGGACTCAGTGCAGGGATTGCTGGTTGAAATTCTATAGCTTGCTTGATGCAGGGTATTATCACACTGGGGTAAGAGCTGCTTTTAATAACTATAAATCCACATCAGCATGGACTCACATATGGAACATAACGTGCTGTGAAATTTCTCATTTTTGGAGTGATCTTGCACTGAAACCAGGCATCTTCAGCTGAGTCAGGGGAAGTAAAGAGTGCCTATCACTCTGCAGAACTGGGTCAACAATACGATGCTTTAAGTTGATTTTGATCTTCAAATCTTTGAGTGGTTTTCTTGTTAAAATGATGTATTTGGTCATCTCACAAGATAGAGACCCATATATATGTTAAGTAGCCTATAAGACCCACTTTCCATATTCTAAATCAACTTTTCTGAAATAATTCCAGGTTCTTTTTAAATGTCTTCTAAGCTGCATTGATTATTGCTCCGGAAGCCCTTCCCCATCATAACTCTGGATCTCAATATGAAAAGAGAGAGAAAGATTTACAAGCCTGTCAAGCTGACTTTAATACATCTCTTGCTCAGATGTGACCCACATGACTTTACCATTGAGCCATTTGGAGTTGTATTGTGCTGTCCTAAGTGGGGGAACATTTCCAAGGCTGCGGTAAATAGCAGGATCCCGTCCAGAAAAATCAATCACAGTTGCAGCATAGAGTTCTCCTCGTGATGTAATCACAGCTGTCGAGTTATGCCGAGGGTCGTATGGGCACCGAGCCACTCCATTAATTCTGTCAATGATTTTGCTGAGATTTCCTACCTGTATTTAAAAGGAGAGAGAAGAAAATTTAAAGAGCATCTGACTTTCTTAATGGTATAAAGAATTTGCTTTGCCCGTGAGTACCTATGAGCAAATCCCTGATTTTTAAAAATCAGGTAGCTAGGAGAATGTAATCTTAGTGATGACTGAAAATTGATCTTTACAGCCAACATTTGCCAATGTAAGAAGTTGTGTCTGAGCCTCGCTGATCCTATTGCTTTGTACAAAGGGTCATTCCCAGTCAATAAAGCCCAAACCCCCTTGGTGTAATCAGGTGCTCCTCGTGCAAGTGCAGGTTTTTAATCTTCTATAGACACCTCCTGAATATATACTGGCCTTAAAAAAACATACAAACTTTTTCTGGACCTGCTCCTGCCTCCCTTGAACCCAAAGGGAGTTTTGCCATTTATTTTAAAGAAACTTTAAAGTGTTAGCTCAGGAGGTACTCAGAGCTAAGCTTGTCTATATTTCCCATTTTCAGTGCCATACCCAAGGTTTACATGAGCAGCACTTTGTCCAGACCAAACTCACCCATAACATGAACTTTTTGTTCCCCAACTGTAGACACAGTCACTGCACCAAAGCAGCCCAAAGACAAAAACCAACATAATTTCAGTCAGCTACATTTAGAACATATTTTGTGCAGCCATGATAGCCTGCCAAATGACTGTCCTTTCCTAGAGCACATATCCACCCCTCTCCATCACTGTAGAAGAGGCAGAACAGACCTGTCGACTGGAACACACTGGTGAAAAGGCATTGGTACCACAGGTGAAAACCTTCTTGCCATAAACAATCAGCACTCGGACATAATTCTGGCACTCTTCCTATAGGGACACAAGACAGAGACAAAGGATTTTTTAAAATATTATTACATTAAAAATACCTGTGTTGCAGCAGGAATGCACCTTCCTTAGCTCTAACTTGGGCTGAGGTTTGTTGCCTCAAGCAGTGCACAGCTGTAGGGAGCCAGCAGTCCAGGAGAGCAAGCCCAATTTGCTGGTTATTTCTCTAACCATGGCCCTGCGCAGTCCTGGGGTAGGATGTTAGCCATCAGGTCAATTTTGTCATAGCTACAAGTGCCTCTTTCTGTGCTCTGCTTAGAGTGGAGGAGAAATTTTCCCCTCTTTCCATGATGATACTTCTGACCTATTTTCCCGGTAATGCTGCAGCTTTGAAAACATTACCCAGACACCAACTTCACCAGTGAAGGACAGCAGGTCTGTCTACACTGTAATTCAAACCAGTGCCAGCAGGAAAACAGCAGGAACTTCTCTTTAATAGACCAGACAGGTCAGACAATCTCGTGCTTGAACAGGCTGTTACTTCCTGCCTCCCAGAGGATTGTGTGCTCAGGATTTTCCATGGTAGAAGGAGTTTCTCTTTCAGGCCAGGCCAGTGAGAAATAGAAGAAATAGCAAGTTCCCAGTGTCAGTTGCTTGACCACTTGCTGGTACCAATAGGCAACTCCCTCCACATGCCAGTCCCCAAAGGCATGGGGGTCCTGCTGTCCCACACTGTGCTGGGGTGGCAGCACAAGGCTGCAGTTGCCTTTTTGTTCAGAAAATAACCTTCATGTTGTTAGAGAGAGCCATGGTCTCTCTTTCTCCCTATAGCCAGAGACCTGTGGAAATCAGGCTAACTGAGCATCTCCTGGAGTTAGGCTGTGGGGGTGGAGGAGGCCACAGAGGGCAGGAACTTTCCAACATTACACACAGGAAAAGGGAGGTGAGAGACTAGTATGCAATTCCCAGAGGCAGTGCAGGAGGCTGCAACACCACCTGCCCCGAGGATCACCCAAAGAGCCCCAATGAGCTATGTGCACCAGCCTGCCTGCCCCAGGCCCTGGGCCACCTCAGAGGAGAGGATATGAGCAATGACTGGCACCCACTGGGCTCCAAGGGAAGAAAATCTATTATGTTGTACCATAAACAGAAAAGGAAACTTGTTAAAAAATAGCAACCTCAGCTGGGTTACCCAGGCTGCTTTGCTTTCTTCCCTCCAATAGATCATTTGCCACTGAGTTGAGCCTACAGCTGCAGACACCACTTCTCCCTCCTGTAAGCAGCAATCATTCAGCAAGCTCCCATGTTGGGAAGGTTGATCATTCCCCAGAAGACTTCATTTGCAAGACTCAGCAGTGTAAAAACACCCCCTATCATCTGGAAAGGAAGGGGCTTGCTTAGCTGAATTACACACTATCTTGTTTCATTTGCTGTACAGAAAGGATCCAACAGGAAACCTGCCAGTGCTACCCACAGACGGCAACTGCATGGACATGATATGTGATCCCTGCTTTTGAATGGCACAGACTCCACTCCAGAGCCTGCCCAGGAGCATTTGCCCAGTCTGGAAAGAGGCTACTGAGTGCCACAGAGCACATGCTGCCAGTCTTGAGGGGCAGCAGGAATCAGATAGCCAATGCCCAGCACCCAAAAATGAGAGCTTAGATTCATAGCTGAGTCAACTCTTTTTATTTCAGAAGCAGATCAGTCATGGTGACTGTGCATCAGTCTATCAAACAGGACCTTGAGAGGCACTGTCCCACCTGCTGTGTTGAGAATAATGGTATCATTGCTTCCTTTAACAAGACAAAGGGCTTGCCATCCTCTCTGCCCTCTCTTATCATTGCTGCATGGTGCTGGGAGCCCTGTCAGTTCCTTCCTGCCCTAGAGATGTCTGCATTTCATGACTGGGTTAAGTAATTCCTCTTTCTGTAGAGTACAGTTATTCAATCCCACATAATTTTAGGACCACTATATATTTGACTGCAAAGTACTAAAAATTCTCGAACGAATGCTGTTAAAAAAAAGTATTAGGTCATCTCCCAACAGAGTGTTGTTTTCAGAATATGATTGATTTGCCATCCAACCTAGAATGCAGTTCTGTACTCAAATTTCACACAAGAGAATACCTACCTGCTCCCCCTCCACTGCCACCATTCTCTGCTTTGTGAAAGGTCTGAGCATAGCTTCTGACCCAAAACAGCTAAGACCAGCTACGTTGCTGGACCCTTTCCTGCCTAGGTACTACAATGTATTCCTAACTAAAGCCCTGCCCAGCAAAAATATAAAATCCTAATTTGCAGATTTCCCTTTATTTGCACAGAGCTGAATTACAGATTAACAAATTTCAATTTCTGTAAAATCTTCCAAGCTGAGAAGATAGCATGCAAAAAGAATTTCTGTGGAAGACCATATGCTGCAGACTACTGGCAGTGATTAATCTGTTGCACACTTTTACTCCATTTTTACTGCTTAAAAATAATGCTGCTAGATGTAGGCCATGTCCACCTGTAGTTGTTCCTATGAGTTAACTGAGCAGACATTTTCCCTAGACCTGCTTTACTGATGATGGTAGCAGCACTGCATGCTCCTGGAGGAAGAGCAGTGATAATGTGCTCATTTCATGCACTGGTCTCAAAGCAATTTAGACACTTAAAGTAATGTTCTGAAGCAGATGCACATTGTCTGCCCTGCTCTGTCAGCTGGGGGAATGGAAACACTGCAGGTGCTAACCTCTCTGTGGTGACACACTGGGTTAGAGGACACACACAAAGGTCCACATCTCTCCAACCTGCCTGGCCCAAAGCAGAGTACAGTGCTCACCTTGTGTTTCTTATTGCTGTACCCATGGCCAGTCACATCAGTCTATGAAGCCTCCAACAAAAGCAAAGAAACAAAACCATTGAAATGCTCCAGCTTGCAGGATTTTTCTCAAGACAGCGTCTGGGAGATTTAATTAGATTCTCTTACTATCCCATTCTCAAAATAAATAGCAAGGAACAGCCTCCTCTCTGTGTTCTTTAAACCAGCCTGGATTTGCTCTGAAAAGTCATTCTCTGCAGCAAGTCATAGATGAGGCAACTGGTTCGTAAAATGATCTCACAAACCCCTACAGAAAGTAGGAGCTATTTAATGCAGTTTCTTCCATGTGGTTGGAAAACTCTAGGCACACAGGAAGCAAAAATCAGATGGGCTGTAATATAAGCAGAAAATTTGGCAAGTTTGAACCCACCTCTGTCCAGACAAGACAATATTTGGATCCTGCTCTCACATTATGGAGCAGACAGTTAAATCTGTGTATGATCAGTCTGCAAATCTTATCACCAGAAGATATTACAGGGATCAAGAGATTAAGGTTTTAAATAAAGGGGGAAGACTGCATATTTATATGGTTAATAAGAATAACTTAGTTATATTAGTTAGGATTATTATTAAATATATGGCAGAGCTGATAAAAACCTGTGGCTCACTGCCAAAGAATTAAGCATATTTCTGATTTTCCTATGAATTGCATGTTACATACTTTGAGGTTCTTGCTCCTTCCCCAAAATTACCTGGTACTCATCCCTTTATTGAGATAGGGCCATAAATTTAGAAGGTATCACTTTTCTCCAGTCTAATGACCCTTGTTTTCCTAAAAAGGAAGAGGTCATGACTGCTAATGCTCAACACTACAGGCCACAGGATCTCACAGTCAGAACAAACTGCACTGAAGCCCCTTCCTGCCCCCTCCTCAGTTTAAGACTACTCTCATTTATTTATTTTTTGTAGCATTTAGAATTCCTATTCATGCACTGTCTGTGAATGCTGTATGTCCATGACTGTGGACAGGACCAGGTCTCTTTCTAGCTCACAGAGACATCAGGTTGCTTTGAGAGAACAATTCAAACCTGAGAAGCAAGAGTGGTGCTCTGTTACTGCCTTCATTCATGTGGACAGATCAGCAATGGAGGGGCTGACCTCCTGCAGCTTCCATTTGAGGTAAAACTCAAAAAGTTTCAGGCTGCTGCAAATAAGCCAGCTGTAGATGCTTCTTAGTTGTTTATTCTGTCATCTCTTAACAGCAGAGTTCTAAAATGTTATAAATCCTAATCTCATTGTACAGATGAATTTTTCTTAGTAAGCATAGCTATATATAGGCATTACTTTAATGGCTTTCTAGTTTAAATAAACTACCCAAGTCCTGTTGTCAGGGATCTCCTTTTTAATTATTGGTTAACACTATTTCATCATGTTTTACAGTTATACACTGTATGAGTAAAATAGCTGCTGCAGACAGTCTGCCATGCTCAGTAGAGAAACACAGACTCCTGGAGCACAACCTGGAGTGCAGAGAATCAGCCAGCAGAACTCCAAGTTACCTCTTCTGTGACATTTTAGCGTGCAGAAAACATTTAATTTATCTGCTGGGGCTTATCCCAATTTATAAAAAAATAATCAAGACCCAACTTGGTTCTTGAGCCCTGCTATTGGTACACTCTCAGATATCTGTATTTACTTCTTTGGACAAGCAAGTCTGTTACTCAGTTTAAGCCAAGGCCCCAGCCACACTACCCTTCTCCTCTGAGTGGAACAGATAGCAAAAAGAATTGCTGATGATTTTTCTAGCCAAATGTTCTTTAATAGATTTCTAATCAAATTTATTTGGGGGCTGATTCTGCATTGATAGCTTAGCAGAAGTAATAGGAATGTAGGCTCAGGTCTCCAGGAACAGTTACAAAGTGGATAAAAATAGCTGATGGCCTCCCAGCTATTTCTGTTTCCCTGGGGATTTCTGTGGTGCCTCCTACCTGGATGTCTATTATTCCTAAATGGTGTGGAGTTTCCCAGTTCTACCAGATAAGCAGATAAACATCCTCTATGTGACACATAACCACTGGGAGGCCTGAAATAGCTCAATCCTCCTTTAGCTCAGCAATTTCTATGTACCAATCCCATTCCACTGGGCTGAAGCCTTGGCTAGGATTTCCCTGTAACCTTGTGCATCCACAGCAACAGGACACCACACAAAAAGAGGGAAGAAGCTATACTGGCAGTGCAGTGGGACAACCCTGCTGGATGCCCATCAGATATTAATCTCACTTCTTTCTTGCTCCAGAAGTGTTATTAGTGCATCATCTTCCTCCTGGCTACACAAAGCTCTTAGGGCAGAATGTAAGAACTGCCATTTTTCACTGCTGTTTTCACAAATGGTTTCTTTAAACAGTTTAAAATGATGGTGTGCTGCTTTTGGAACATTAACAAATAATTTGGTGCTTAGACAAAAGAAAGACTAAAGTTCTAATCTTGAAAAAGCCACAATTTTCCATGTTAGGCAAAATTCCTTAGATGTGGTGGATGGCGAGTGTTACGCAGAGACAAACCAATTACAAACCAGGAACTGAGCAACTGCTAATGAAATATAATACATCTCTTCCCCTTCTGCTCTACCCATCATTCATTTTAACTACAACCTCTGGATGATTTTGGAAGACACAAAGAAAGGCAACATAACACTGCCTTTGTTCTCTGCACTGTCTCAGTAATGTGGATGTTTTCCAGGGGACAGCTTAAAGATATTGATCATGCTACACTTTATAAATGCTGGGGAAAAAAAAAAAAAAAAAAAAAAAAAAAAAAAAAAAAAAAAAAAAAAAAAAAAAAAGATTACTTGTGGAAGTCAGCATGGCTCTCCAGAGACATGGCAAGCAAAGCATGTACACTTCTTTGAGGAAACCACAAGTTTCAGTTGATAAAAATAACTTCAATGAAAGAGACTTTTCTGAGGTGTTTGTTTTAACACTGCATGATATATTGCAGGGAGTTAATTTTAAAACCAGGTTCAGGAACTTATACATTAAGTGATTAAAATCTGATAAATTACTGTGATTAAAAAAATCCTCAAAGTGAAATCATTCATAAACTTGCTGTCCTAGTGGATCCCCAGCTGCGGTGCTACCAGCTCAGTATCAACATTTTTCTTAACATACATTTAACATAAAGATGGCAAAAGCTGCAGCTATCAGTGAGGCCAATGTCCCATTTTATACAGATACTATGCATTAAAGAAAGAGGAACAAAAGGGCTTTATGTATAAACATGGAGATTTCATCCCAAGACTAGTAACTGTGAAAGGATTTAGGCAGAGGAGCTACAAAACTGCCATGTATATGAACGGAGGAGGGTGGAGGCTGTTTTAATCACACTTAGGCATTAGAGAAATTGCAAGGGAATACAGGTGAAAAATTGAAATATACAGAAAACAGACAAAAAGTATTCAAGGGAGTAAAAAAATGACTTAGGGAAAGAGGCTTGCAGAATTCATCTTTTTACTTTATCAAAAAACCAAAGTACTGCATTGAAAAGAGCATGTAAGTGCCTCTGTAAAAAATAAATACTGATAACTAAAGGGCTCTTTAATCTAGCAGAGAAGGGCAAAATAAAGCCCATTCACTCAAAACTGAAGTTATATCCAAATAAAAAGTAAAGTACATGTTACCGGGGAAGGTAATCTGCCATTAGAACAATCCAGCAAAGCACAGGAAGCACATTTGCTTCAGGCCCTCAGAGCAAAACTTTCCATCTTTTTCAAAAAGGTACAGCAGACAGACACAGACACTGAGCTCAATTTAGGAATAAGCAAGTGAAATTCATGGCCAAAGGTGTCAGGAAAAAAGGGACCTTCTCACCTTTTATCTAAGACCCAGATTTTTCATCTGCCTCTCCTCTAGACAATAGGTATACTCAAATGGAAAGTGACTATTATATCATAATAATTATACTTCTGTGATATGCATTTTGTGGCTTTTATTCTCCTGCTTCTTATTTTTCTTAGGGTACAGCTCTGTGCATTTTAGGAAGAGAGTTTCTAAGCAGGAGGAAGAATCATCTCATACTTAACAGGCACAATAAAAGAGGCGTTTTAATACCTGAGCCAGTTTTGAAAGCTTCACCTAAAATACATACATTATTAAATGGGCAAGGAAAATGTACCAGCCATATAACTTAGGCAATTACACTGTGAATTAATGTAAGATCCAAAGGTTCTCCTTATTTCTAGCCTCTATCATCACATATCTGAGTATCTAACAATCCATAACTCATTTATCATCAAATTATCTGTGCTGGGTAGAAACCTGCCATTAGTCAAGCTTGAGGCAGACAGATCTCTGCACCTTGTACCACCATTGCACAGCAGAATCAGAAGTGTTCACAATGGTGCTGCCCTCACCTGCTGCATTTACCCAGCCAAGGGCAGAGATCCTGAGTCAGATCTGGACTTAGCTGGAGTAGAGATTCATCAGGTGACTAGAATGAACTTGGTCTTTTTGAGCTGGTGCTGAGTCATTTCTCTGCAGTATAACTAACAATGAATGTATAGGGGACTCAGCTGTGGACTCACAGGGTAGTGTAGATACAGACCTGGGAGATCACTGTTTACTTAGCTACTGCAGAATCCTTCTGCCTTTGTAGCTTCCTGTCTTCTTGTCAGAGTCTTAGTCAACACCTTTGTTTGCCACTAATTGTATGTCAAGAAGTGCCTAACAGTTGCTTGAATACCTCCATTCCTCCAAACTTCACTCATGATCACTGCACCCACCAAATGATTTCAAACTGTGTGTCACAATCAGCATAAACTCAGCAGTTCAGAGCATTATGCTCATTGCTCATGACATTTTTTTGCAAACCCTTTGCAGTGTGAGAAGGCAGCAGTGAAGATACTCAGACTGTTGTTTACTTTTGACATAACAGTAACAAAGAGAGATTGAAATTACCCTAGAATTTATTCAGTCACATGTATGGCTTTATCCAGGTGTTGACAAAATATTTCTAGGTTATAAATACAAATTCTTCATGAACAAAAGGACACAACTTAAATCTCACAGACTTTACAGTGGAAGAAAAGAGGAAAACCTTTATTTGCACATCTAAAGTGCAAATACCACAAATTCAAAAATTCCTCATGTCTTGAATTTTGGTGTTTTTCAATTTTATCCTACTTCTTCTCATTCCTGCCTGTGTGTGGTGTTTGCCCATCCCAACCAAATTTGCCTCCATGTTCATTTCCTGCATCATGTAGTTTCTACTTGAAAGTCTAAAAAAATTGCTGCCTATCTGGCAAAACTCAAGCTAGCTTTTTTTTTTTTTTTTTGTGTAAATACAATTTTATATAGTAATCATTTGAACTTTATTATATAAAAATAATATTGTCAATGGGAGATCAGATAATCCTGTGTTTAAAGCAGCAAACTAGAATGTGACAGATTCCAGCATTTTGGACTAGCCACACAATCACTCTGTGCTTGACTGCCTGTGTCTAAGCAAAGATTGTGCTTATTGTGTCTCATCTCTTGCCCAGCTCCTCTGGTTTGGACTGAAAGCTCTGTGCAGTGTTTTACTGAAGACAATGGACACCCTCTCAGTTGAGGACTGAAGATTTTTGAAGTACACAAATATCACATTTGAAAAATCAAAAAAATTCCTGTTTTTAGATAGATGCCTTCATTTTAGCTTCTCAGAAGAAGGGTGGAAAGGCCCCATGGCTGGATCAGAAATGCCTGAAACTCCAAACTTCTGGGACAGCATGTGCAAGTTCAAGCAATTCCTACTTTAAAGTGCAGTTTAACAGAGTGTACCTGCCTCCCAAGCAACTCTGTGATATTCAGCCTGAACAGATTGCAGTGTGTGAGCAGATTCAATTCTCACCTTCCAGGGAATTATACAGCTACAAACTCCAACTGCAAGCAAACATTGAATCCCACGTGGCTGAATGCCAGTGGCTCATTGCTGAGGACCTGGGCTAAGCCAGCCTGCCTGGCCTCACACCCCTCTGCAGGATGCTACCCCTGGCTTGTCACCACTCCACTCCCTGATGTGTCACAAATTGTGTCCTCTCCAGCAGTGAAATCACCTTTAAATTTCATGCAGAGCAAGTGTAATAACTAGGACAGGGGGCCTTTGAAGTGGCTTGCTTGGTGGTGCTCATACCCATGTGGCAGTACAGCTAAACTGCTGCAAATTTGCAAGCTCAAACTGGTGTCAGACATTCTCTGTGTGGATTTCATATGTTGCAAATATATTTACCCATAACATCATTATAACAAAGCAAAACTTACCTCTGTTTTCCCTTTACTTTGACAGGACCTCCTGGTGTCTTCATCTGAACCCCATGCTGTTGCCTGAAAAACCAAAGTGCACAAGTCACACAAGAATGCCACCAACCACCATGTCTGGAGACTCCCAAAACAAAAGCAAGTATCTCCAGCCAATTTACACAGCCCAGTTTAAAAGCATCATTGTGACAGTAAACATGTATCTAACTCCCACTGTGCTCACAGTGCACACAAATGATAAATAGATGAGAAGTTCAGAGGCGGTGGCAACTGGAATGTTCACAAAGGACAGACTTTAATTTACATGTAAATATAACTTCTGATCATCATTCAGCTGGAAGGTCCAAGACATAAGCCCCACACACCAAGTCATCACATTCTTTTTAAAGCGGATAGCGCAGTATAAACCCCAAGCTTTCATTGCCAAAAAGAAAAGTTCCCTACAGCGAAGTCCAGCAGTTGTGCACAAATCTGTTGGTCTTCTTAAATTTACCCCCAAGATTATCACCTTCTAAGTAACCCTACAGTGCATCAAGCTGGATCAAAACTGGGAGCTGACAGGTAAAACCCAGAGAGACGGGAAGAGGGGAGAAAGGCTGATGGTGATTTGTGATGCCAGACAAGTGGGGTCAGGTCCTGAGGTAGAGTAAAACACATTAAGGCTGAGGGCACTATTGACTGGAGGCTGAGAGCATGTGGGGTCCCCTGTGACCTCTGACTGCTTCAGAATGAAGAGGCCCCTTCCTTCACAGGAAAAGTCAAGACCAGAAAAGCTGCATTAGAGAGAACTTTTAAATGTAAAATATTTAGCAACATATCCAACTATTCAGTGCCTTCCTCAATTTTACTCCCTTCAGCATTTTTTAAAAATAGTCCTAACAAATTCAAGCAGGTATTGTTAGCTGGAGGTGAAAATACATATAAATATCCATACTATACATAATACATCATTCTGAGTACCAGAAAAACAGCTCTGCTACATAGGGAAAGGCCAGGCTCACAAAGTAAAGATAAAGATCCAGAGCTCCCTTAACAAAGCCAGATTTTCTTTATTTTTATTTTCCTCAGTCCATTACCAACAAAGGAAATAGCTTCAAAGTTCGGTCCGGATCTGAACTCTTCTTGAACTTCTCACTGCAGCCAATATGTTTTTTAAAACCTAGGCTGCCATAGAAATTGTCCTCTTGACACATGATAAATCCATATTTTTTTGCAGGAGAAAGTTGGGAAACCACTAAAAAGAGAAGATGAATTTTCCAACTCCCAGCTCAGGTCCATGAAGACACTAATTCAGATGTACAAGAAATGCAACCAGCCAGGAAATGCATTTATATACAACATTAGGGGAAGGGATAGTTCTATCTCATTCAAAAAACCCAAAAAACAAAACCAAAAACCCCACCCCATCTCTTCATTAGCTGAGCATTCCATTCATTTTGACTTGAAATAAAGACTTCATGAGCACAGGCAAAGGTCTGGTGAGAGAAGACAGCAGCACATGTCTTTCCCTGGAAGCCACTTGGGAAATATCTCCCATACACTGCAGTCCAATCCAGGGTGAAGGCCAAAAGCTTGTGCCTCAGAAGTGTTTTTATGAGAGCTGGGACAAGTCCTTGCTGAAAAGGATCATTCAGTCATATCCTGAGAGGGAATGACACTGGATGACAGAGCTCACATTGTAAGCCATCACAGGAGAGCAAGGAATTTTGCCTGCTGACTACCAGCAGCCAGCAAAGCAACTGCACAGTAGGATTATGATCTGTAATCCCAGCTCTAGCCCATGCTCATTAAAACACAGTGTCTTTGTACCTTCAATCAAGTTTTGACAATTTTAATTAAAAAAAAGAAAAAGAAAAAAGATACTCAGAAAAGAGATCATTTATTGTGAGGCCCTTCTTCCCATTTTAAAACCAGAGACAGAGAATTTTCCATTATACAGCCCAGTTTGCTTTAACAGTGCTTGACAGGAGAAAATGAAAACAAAAATTGTTGGTTGCTCCAGCAATCGATGCTGCTTCTCTGCAAATACTCTGGGTCATCTGGGATTGCAGCAGTGCAACACACAAGAATTTGGCCTCCCAGGGGTCACTCAGCTCTTCCTACCAGACACCTGCACCACAGAACTTCGAGGCATGCTGCAAACACAGCTCTAGTCAGAGCATTGCTCTCCTCCAGCCATGTTCTAATGTGCCCAAATGTTTTCTTTTATTAGGCACATTGCCCTTCAGCCTTCTGAGGCACTACCTTGATGTGTAGTGATAAAGAAGATCTTAGTGATGGCCCAAATTACAGCAACATGTTGTTTGTGACTACACCATTAGTCAGGGTGCATCTCATTAGAGCTAAGAGGATAATTAAGCAATATGGCAAGCCAGAGAGTGTTTTACAAGTCCCACACATGTCTTTGGCAGGACAGGGGGGAGCTAGCTTGAGGGCTGAGTAACTCCAATGACCTCTGGTGACTCAAAGAAAATATTCATGACCCTGCAAAGCAGAACATCATGAAAATAATAAAAGTATAATTGCAAAGCCAAACAGCTAATGTGCACTTAAATATTTGTACTGCAAAGTCCACTGACCTACAGACTAGACCAGGCCTTGTGCTGTACTCCCAGGAGTCCACACACATGTGGACTCCTGTTCCTTGGACCTGGCTAGGCTCAGACCTCTGAGTCTGGGGCTTTCACATGAGCTCTCCAGCATTGCTCAGTTTCTTTACTTGACTGATCAGCTGTCTTTTCAATGGATGCTGGTGTTCTGTCCTCTCACTGGTGTATCCAACCCAAGCCCCTCCTCCACAGATGAACATATGCTCTTCCTCTGCCTTAGATCCATTTTGCCCCAGGATCAAACTACTGGACATTTGACAGAGCAACTTTCAGAAAGATCTCTCTCTCTGAGATGCATCTGTGTGTAGCTGTATATTAATCAGTGAGGCACAGACCTACTTAACACTAGCATAACACCTCAGCACTGTAAGAGATGCTTTGTACTTTGTCTTCCTTACCTGATCATAATGCTTCTCAAAAGCCATTCTCTTGAACAATGGCTTAGGTGCCTCCCCTCCCATTCCTCATATCTCTCAATAAACCAAATTATTATTTTTTTCCTTTTTTTACTGCTTTAACTGCCTCTGCACACTTGGATGAGGTACAAACTGTATCCACCAGATGTTTTCGGTCACTCTGTTGGGATATCATCCTGAATTTATGATTAATTTTCTCAGTTGTCTGAGACATTTCAGTTTCCCAGCCCCAGAACACACATCTGGGATTATTTTTATACCTCCTGCTACATGTGTCAGTCAAAAGCAGTACACATCTCTGAACCCATATGCAATAAAACATGGGTTGTGGAATACAGTCTGGATGAAGACGTGACAAACCTGGGAGCAGGGCTATATGCAAACACAGGACAGTGTGTACTAGCCATGTGCTTAAGCAACCAAGCAAACAGCTTTTTAGGCTGTCAGGGTGTCAGCAATTCTTCCCATGGCATCCTTATAGAGAGCACTCCAGCTTCTCATGCTACCTCCTTACAAACTCTCAAGTATTTCTTCCCTCATGCATTTCCAGAAGAAATGCAGTTTCTCACAGTATTTCCAGCCACTTTGAGGACCTCCTCTATAACCACATGGCCCAATTGCAGGATGGAGGTACCCAGATCCATGTGTCATGTGAAGGGAACAGCTCAGGGCTGCAGTTGCTCTGTAAGATGAGCCATGCAGGCCACAGGCAGGACTGCCCAGCCACCTGTGCAGACAGACACCAGAGGACAAACAACTTTGTCCCTGAACTGAAAATGCAAATAAACGTGCCCTCCTTCAGCCTATTTGTGAGGACAGCTAGTCTTTCACATCTCTGTTTCTTGAGTTCTACGCAGGCAGATTTTCTCAAATATTTTTTTTAAATTGCATGTTTGCGTATTATTTCTGCATTTTTAGAAGTCCCATGAAGGAGACAATCACAGAGAAGCATTCATGTGTACAATCACATGCACCTGGTATGGCATTGCCCAACTAGAAATCAACAGAAGGGGCCACAATAGCTAACCCTATTCAGTGCATATCTGAATATTCAGAGGTCACATCCGGACACAGAAAGAAAGAGTTAATGTCTCTCCCAATAAATTATAAGCATCACAGTTTGCTACCAGCTCTGACTGCAGATCAGCAGTGCTCTATAATTCTAGCTCATCATGTGCTGTCACATCAGTTATTCAGCACACACTGCTGAGAGAAGCTTTCTAGATACATTTATTTAATTACCTGCACATCCCGGCGCTGGCTTCCAAAGCACCTGCCTGTCACTAGCAAGTCCTGTTATCAATAGTTATGTGTATCCTCAACTGTTAATGTGAAAGTTTCTTAGACTTCTATGGACCAGCTTTTACACTCAAGTCAGCAATTTATACTTCAACACCACAATATGAATTTATAGATTAAGTATACACTAATCCCTGCACTGTACTTGCACAATAAGAGGTTTCAGATTTTCATGCAAAACCAAACCATTGCTTTAAAACTGGAAAGTTAAGATTGGAGGAGAATATATTACATGCATATTTATCAATTAAACACATTGTTAAACACATCTAAGGTGTTTTATTACAAACCTATCCGTTACCAACCTCACTTCCATGAAACAACTGCTGCATGCAAACCACTTGCATGCCTGAAGACAGACCCACAACCATGTTGTTCAGTCCTTTTAGGGGAAAAATGTGTAATACCAGAATGCACACTGTATATTTCTGAAAGGAAACAAAAATCCCTCAAGTACAAACTTACTAGAAAAAATAACAAACTCAACAAACAAAACCACCACGAAACAAACAAGCGAACACCCCCCAAATCACGTACTGATTCCATGAGATGCCAGCTTTTTCTGGAAGGTACTGTGTTCCTCAGGTTTCTGCTCCTGTCAGCAGATGCAGAAGCAAAAGCAGCACCTTGTGTCCCCGGATCGGGTGTGCAGGGATTGCTGACGCAGGAGTTTCCATTTCCATCAACTCTCCACAGTGCCCACAGGAGATTTCTCAACCTGCCCATGGAATGTGAGGTGATTTTGGTTCTCTGCTTGTGCTGCAGGGGCACCCCGAGCAGAGCCTGCCAGTCAAATCACCCTTTGCTGAGTTATGCATGAGGAAGGAGGGCAAGAGGTGCTGTGCTGTGACAGCTATTGTGCACCAGAGACCTGAGCTGGCAGACTTATTCCTTTCCCAGTGTATTTATTTACATCTTCCTTTCCAGTAACTGTACAAGGCACTAGTATGTTCAGAAAAATGTACCTCTGGAAAAAAAAACAAACCAAAAACTTGCTTTCAGACCAAAAATCTCTTCATCTTTTATTTACATTCATAATTTTTTTTTGATCAGCTCATTTTACAGTAAGGCATGGAAGATTTTCTTCAAGTCCATGGAGAGAATAACATAGAGGGACTATGTTTCCACCCTGCATTTAGAATCTGCCAACTTCAATGTAAATAAAGCATATATTTACACACCCTACTGGACCAGTTTAGCTTAACCACGTTCTTAGGGACTTTGCTAAATTGGAGTGCAGAGTCATTCCCTCAGTGGCTGCTCAGAGGCTGGTTCATTCTCTTACAAGATGCCAGCCACAATATTCCCATCCACACTGATGAACAGATTTCAGATCTCTAAAATATCACCCATAGATTCTTGCTGATAATGAAAAATCCATTTTACAAGTGTTTCCCTATGTTTCGATATACTTTGTAGTGTCTAACATAACATTGCAGCAGTGTAGATCTACCCTTCTCTGGGCAAATGCTGCAGCATTTAAAAGAAATTGATATATTCTGGGTCTTACAACACTTGGAAGGAAAAAAAGTATTTCAAAGAAGTTCTATAGACTGGATGCAGAAAATCCATGTAGAGGTTATTCCATTTCTACGATGTTTACAGTGAAAACATTCCTACAACACTTTAGCTATTTCTCCCTTATTTAATCCTCCAGAACTTCTCCATAAATACTTGCTGTTTTAGTCTAAAAGTGGAAAGTTAAATTCCCTTTTTGAAGCATTGGTTTTTGTCTCTTGAGGACAAGGAATATTTACAGTGCTCTATAAATAATAACTTTTTGAAATCTAATAAAGCACAGTAGCTTAATGCCCTAGAGGCCATTTTTGAAGTTTCAACACTGGTAATTTATTAAAACTGTGATAAGCATGTCTGATAAAAAGATAACTAATACCAAAAGAACAGAATGCCAAACTTCAATAATTAGTTCTGCTTCACACTGCAGTATTCGAATTGCAGATCACTGCTGCGTGCAGTGACAGGTATGAGGAATGATCATGGAATTCAGTCAATTCATTGCAGGGAGAGGAGGGGATTTGGATGAAGGGAATTGCATTGTGTGTTATCAAATTATTAATTGATTTCCCTTAAGTGATCTCAGATCCTTCAAGATGTAGTAAATTCAAGCTGTTTGCTCCATTTAAACCCATAGTGCCTAACAACAGAATGGCCCAGACACGGCTCTCCTGGAGTGGCTGGTCAGTAACTCAGCTGGGGAAGACCTCAAATATAACACTTGGAAGATGGAGGTTCACAAACAAACAAACAAACAAACTAGTGAAAAAAATCCATCAGTAGGTTTCAGGTCCTGTAACCTTAATCTCTGAATCAGACCCTCTCTCTACAAACAAATGTCAGCATCTCACTGTACAGGGATGGCTCTTGGCCTGGCATTTATTGGCTGCTAAACACAATTGCTCACTCTGTTCATGCCAGAGAAGTGGATGCTTCATATTGGCATAGAAAGGATGGAATAATCCATCAAAAGAAGGACATTTAAGAATGGATAGTTACTCAATTCCAAGCAATACCATCTTTGGATATTCATGATTCTCTGTCCCATGGACTGTTCTCACATCCTTGCAAAGGGAAATGCAATAGTCTGAGGTACATTCCTCTGCCCTGGTTCACCTATTGCACAAATCAGCTTTTGACCAGTAAACAGGGAGGAGTATTTTCAGAAGACTGACTTTGTTTTCTTTGGTTTCATTCTTAAGCCTTGTTGATTTGGAGTAGTCTGGCCCCTCACTTTATGTTTCCAGGCACAACTGGACACAGGACCACTCTAACACCTGGCAGAACAGGGCCCCAGACTCCAGATAAGGGAGCTCTTGCTCTTTTGATCAAGTTATCTCAGCCCAAATGAGGTCCTGTACCTCAGCTGAGCCATGGTCACTCACCCTGTTCATGGTCCTCCTGTATCTCAGATGCAAGGTAAAATGCTTCACAGTTTTCCTCCTGTGCACAGGTAAGCTCCTGTACCACAGTTGGGCATCTGTGCCTAAAGGCATAATCTGCTCTCAACTGCAAATGTTATTCTTTCAGAGAAAGTTCTTAGCTGCTGTGAATTCTTCTTTGGTGGTCAATGCTACTGATTTTCTCTCTTTCACAGCTTCAAAATCCCTTGTTATTTACTTGTATTATAGGAGCACGTAGTGAACTGAGATTGTGACCCCATATTTCTAGGCAATATACAAACACGCTGTGGGAGAGAATTTCTGCCTGAGAGCACTTACAATCTAAACAGAAAACACAGGCACATGGGAGGAAGGGAAAACCAGATGCACAAAGAGGTCAACTGACTAGGAAAAGCCACTGAGCATGTCAGAGGCAGAGATGAGCACTGACCCTTGCTCTCTTGCGGACTAAAAACTTTCCTGTCTAGCACAAATGAGTTCTTAGACAGCGTTTTTTCTTTTGCTAGTGTCACAAAATACATCCACTGAATCAGTGGTGTGTGAGGGAGTGGGGTTAGAGATTAGAACAATGGGCAAGACTCCATGTCCTGTCCTCTTCTTTCTGACATCTTCGGGCATGGCTACAGTCTCATCTACAAAAAGAAATTTGAGTTTTTGTGCCTTCAACTTCCATTTGTCCTGCAGGAGATTCCATTAAACAACAACATAAGGTCTGTAAATCTGACACTCCCCCCTCTCTACAATGTCAGGTAGGAATTTACAACTCCAGACTATGCATTCCCTTATCTGAAAGGAGCATTGTGTGAGGCTTAACAGATCATGGTTCCTACAGTGTACCCAAATGGAAGTACTGTATAAGTCCAAGGTCTTATTATTAAAGACGATTGTCTAAAGATTTAGTAAAGAACATTTGATACCAAATACTTAAACTAAAATGGTGTTTTCTAAGAGATAAACAACAGCCATGTACAAGTTACAGCTTTTTTCAGCTCTTCAGGAATTTTAGTGTACAAAGAACATGTTACGATGAAGCAGCAGGCTCAGTCTTAGGTGCTGTCAAATTAAAATTCATATCCGAAGCAAGCAGATTGTCTTGCCACTGCTTGAAGTGTATTTTCAGTAACTCTTCTGTAAAGCATTTGTAACTTGATGCTGAATCCCATACAGAGGAGAATTTGAGCTTTTTAACATAATGGAACTTTGTCATCCCAATTTGCAGTTTTCAAAGGACCTGTGAGCCTCCACTGCAGCCCAAGACTCCCCATGCAAGCCTGTGTAGGTACAGCCTTGTCAAAATGCATTATAAGTAAGGTGCAATAATAAATGGGGCATCAGGTAGCAGTGGACAGCAGAGCACTGAGAGATAAAAGAGCACAACCACACAAAAGGGAAAGTTCACAGCTCACCAGCCACATAACTCATTGTGAGGTTTTCATAACCAGAAGTGTTTTATTATATCAAGGATTGGATTCTTCTGAGACCCAAAGGGGGCACATGGGAAAAAGCAAGAGGAGAATGCACATTAACTAAAGACACAAGAGGTGCTGGCTTAATGGACTGATTCAGAGTGGGTTAAATCTCTCACTAAGAGTGATAAGAAGGTTTGTGGAAGACCCTTACAGTTAACACAAGCACTAAGGCAATGCCACAAGGACAGGTCCTAAGAGAGGGCAATCAGTGTAAGGGTACAACGATGCTGGGATGCAGAGCTGTCCATGATGATGAAGAAAGGAGGGCACACTCTGCTCTGCCTGTGTGCTGAGCTTTGACAGTTGCATATTTACACAGCAATGTTAGATGAACACACCAACACGAAGCTTTGCAAGGAAGATACAGTTCTGAAGAAGAGAGATAAAGATGGCACTGCATTTCTGTTCCCACTATCTAGTGTTTGTATTTTTATCATTCTATGTAAAGAAAAATGTCAGTGTGTGCCAATGATTTCATTTAGCTGGTGATCTACTTCCTTTTGCTTGAAAGTGCTTAACAGTGCAATGATTTAGTTGCAAGTTCTATATGGGAATGCTTATCTTTTTTTGAAAGCTATTGCTTTTAAGCATGAAAAAGCATGGATGGGGCCAAATATAAATTGACAGTCTCAGTAAACTGAGATGATAGTGAAAAAAGACCTTGAAGCTCTCACCTATAGCCAGTTTAGAGTGAATGACAACATCTAGAACTGGAGAACAGCAGAGGGGATGTTGGGGAAAGATGACAATGTTTTTCCTATTAGTGAAGATTGAAAGCATACAGAAACTGAGATGAGACTTTCAGCACACTGGGTAATTAACTGCCACAGTAGAATTTGGTTTCTTGCCATGTCACATTCGGTTTACAGCTTAGGATAACAAACATTTACAAAATGTACTGGAGATTACAGAGACATAAGATTATATGTTAAATCAATAAAATAACTAAATAAAGAGGTTAAAATATACTGAGGGGAAAATAATTAAAGAAAAAATTCACTGCTGTTAAGCACAGGTCAGAAATATAAGTGCAGCTGATGTAGAGGCAGGTGCAGTTGTCACTGGCCAGGTGGGTATCACATAGAACCATTTCTCATAGCACCAGCACTGTTTATTCTGTAAAGAGCAGGCTTTGTTTTGGGGTTTCTTTTCTTCAGTTGATACAAACAAGGTACAACAAGCTATTTCTAAGAAGTGAGCCAATGAATGTCGTCACAGCAATGGTTTCCCTTGATAGAGTGGAGGCAATTCTTCTTTCAAGGCTCCTCTAGCGCCAAAAGATGTCCATCTCCACCCCTTTATGTTCTTTGGCAGAGTCGCCATTCAGAACCAAATCCCTACTACTTCTTTGTGGCCTCTGCTGATAGATGTGACAAGACTTCTAAGCAGCCTCCTCTTACTGTTTTGCACAATGATTTCTGGAGTAGGAGGTTCAAAACCCCCTCCAATGGACCAGCCCATATTCAGTACAAAATCAATTTACCATGGCTATAGTCTCCTTTGTATTTCTGCATCAAGCAAAGCGATTTTGTTCTCCTTCACTTTTCTGCTCTGGGTTTCCTTGCCATTGTAACTCTTTGAAGCTCAATGCTTGTGGAAAGATGTTAAGGGTTCTCCACTATACATTTTTTGCTTCCCTCCCCCTCAGCTTATGGACAAATCCTACACAGTCAACTGAGTGCAATTTTGTGCACCTGCATTAAGGGTTCAGCTATGAAACGCAATCTTTCCATATAAGCTTGAAACCAAAAATGCAACCACTGAAGCACTTGGAAATGCCGTGTACTACCAGCTTTCTAAAGTGGGGAAGTCTTGTATTCTTTATTCCTCTCCAGGTTGCATCATTGAATATACTTGTTCAGCATTTACTTGTTTGTTTTGAGAAGAAGCTAAAATAAGTTTGAGGAACTGTCCAATTTGGATTTGATTCTTACAACAATTAGGCTAAGATTCAGGAATCAAAATCAGCACTTCCTGCAGTATTAAAGAGACTAATGTAGAACTAAGATGACATTTTCACTGTTCTGTGCCTCCTGTTTTTCTTTAGGGAAATCACATCTATTGCATTGGGGGGTGCTAATACTCTTTCAGATGACAAACACTGCAATATATTCTCATTAAAATTGTGTAAGAGGTGGAACATGGTTTAAGTCTTGCCTTGGCTTGGAAAAAAAAAAGAGGGCCGTGCACAATTAAACAAATAAATGTGCATGTGATTTATTTTATCCTATCAAAATGCTTTTCTGGTTGTGCACTTATGCTTGGTGTAGTACAATCAAAAGAGAAAAAAAAAAAAGGCACTGGAAATCTTTAATTAAGTGAAAGCTGCATTATTGAGACCAAACGAAAGCTCTGAGACTCCTTTAATGAGCCAAGGCCAGTTTTGTGCAAGCCAAAGAGATTGGGAAAGTTTTGCAAGGCAGGCTGAAAACAGAGATCCTTCCTGAACCACAGGAACTTAAGTGAAACCAGACTTTCCCACTTGTTCTTCTCCAATTTAAAGTAATCATTTTTGAGCTTCAATAATATGGATAAAAAATTCTAAATCCTAAACTAAAAAGGTACTTTCCCTGTTCAGTTCAGCAGATGTATGTGAGAATTGCCATTTGTTTTCTAGCACACCTAGAAAAAAGATCCAGACCCTGTTCCTAGTATGATTTTGACATGAACTGCAGAGGCACATGGACAGCTGCATACTGCTAGGCGTTTCTGTTGGAAATTAAAAGGCAATTCTGCCCCAGTGGGCCTAAATCCTAGCATAGAGGTGAAACCCACCACGTGGCTGGAAAAAACAGGCAGAAAGAAGGAGATGGACCAGTGAGACGATGGATATCTGCAATCAGGGGGTTCACATGGTGCACAGGCAAGTGTGGTGTAAGCTTCCCAGGATGGTTTGTTGACAACACACTTAGATTTCGACCTTTAGACTCTCTGGCTTCAATGGGGTTTGGTGCTCAGCATCATAAACTGTCAGAAAAAGGCCATTTTTGATAAATCACTAATAACCAAGAATAAGTAGGACCTTCCTGAAATTACCAGGCAGGGCTGGAAGAGAAAGTCAGCAATGAAAAGTCCTCAATGTTTCATAAAAGAGATTTCAGTATTTTTTATTGTTCTACAGCTACATTGTGCATTACATCTCTGCTTTCCTCCACCAAGTGCCTAACGCTCTTGATCAGTTAATTACAGCCTTCTGCTTATTTCATGTCAAGCTTAACTCCCAGTCTGAGCCTAGCCTGCAGGGTAGGCTGGCATGTATTTTCCTTAATCTAAGACTATTTGTGCTCCATCAGAAAGGAACACTTAAATACAGAGAAAGTGGAGAACCAAAAGTGCAGAATTTCCTGTATCCTGCCTTTACCTCCTCTCCCCAGCATTTCCAACGAAGTATGAAGCCAACATACATCCAGTCCTAAATACTATGGAAGGCTCTGATGCAGCAATACTTTTCAGTGGTCAGTGGGGAAATGACGAGGCAAAAAGGACCTGAATCTCTCAATTTCTTCATATGAAGAGCTTCATAATTCAAAAACCACCACATCCCCAGCAACATATGCAGTGGTTGAGTCCAGCACTCGATCTGTGTAAGTCAAATACTTGTCTCAAGAAGAACAAGGAGTCAGTCAGGGGGAAAAAAACAATGGGGTTGATTTATCAAGAATCCAAATGATATTTCTCAAGTCTATTTTTTAATGGGAATGCACTACAATTTAAATCAAAACTGAACTGCAGTGTTAGGGACAATGGCTCTCTGCCACTCCTGTCCCACCACCAAAATTTCAAGTGTTTCTAAGCCCTCTTGTCCCCTCAGTGCCCAGCCCAGCTGGACACAGCCCCTGCCAGAACCTGACCACTGTGCAGGGCACTGATCCACCCCTCTTCCTCCCAAGGCTGGGAAACAGATGCCTTCAGACTCCCTGCTTGGTCTGTCACAGTTTGCCTTGCTTCTGCCTCCTCTTTTCCAACACCAGACGTCAGCACCTGATGCTGTAGTAAGCTCTGCCAAGCTTCATCTCAACAAGGAATGTATTGCTCCTTCTCCTGCAAACATGGCTCTGGTACAGTGTCTTTTATTCCTTCCTCCCAGCAGATCCTCCATTCTGTTCTCCAGTCTGCACTCTCCTGCCAACCCAGGATTTATTTTTCAATTTCCTTCAGTTTGAGTCCTGCCTTTACATTCTCACTTCCACCTGGCTCTCCCCTCACCTCCCCTCCAGCACATTTGCATTTGACCTCTATGAAGGTCAAAGATTCCATAAATGAGTTTTGAGAATATGTTTTATAATTAAGATGAGGGAATACAAAATGATTCTATGACAGGATTAATGCAGCATACTTTGTGTTTCTTCTTAACTCCCTTCTGGTGGTTTTCAAAGCTTTCACATTTATCTTCTATTGAAAAAAATTATTTTTCTTTTTTTGCCTTGTTATTAAATCCTCAATAACTGATCTCACAGCAAAAGCTACTAAATTTGTAACAATTATATTAGCCACATACATTTTTTTCTCCTGTCGCTGTGTTTACCACTGTTATATTTATGAACCATTGATCATTCCTTTCTGCCCCATGCATCAAAATTCTCTCCTCTTAGGCAATTGCAGTTTGTCTCTTAATATTTCCAGGCTAAGTTAGGATTTTTTTTTCACATTCTTAATAAAGCTTAAATCACTTCTCTCTGGACGACCTTGCAGCCTATTCAAATAGCTGCAGCCCTGTTAGCTCCTTTTCCTTACTCATAAGGAAGTAAAATACTTCTTTTCTAAAACCTCAAAACCTTGCTTTGTCTCCTGTCTGAAGTGAATAATCAATAATTAGTGCATAGAATTCTTGACAGAAAAGTGTTTCTGATGAAAACATATTTTTTATTAACCCTCCCCCACATTCCTTCCAAGCTGTTCTCTTTTTTACACAAATTTGCAGGTTTATTCATATTCTAAGTATTTTTATCTGAAGGGATACATTTGTATAGCATTCTTCCCCTAGTAGACCCCAGCTATTCTATTGTTACATTCAAAGGTTTTCATTGAAAATGTTTAGAAAACAAGTAGTGAAAAAGGGGTCCATTTTAAACACATGGATATGCTGGAATTGCCTAACTGCTTACCTAAAGAGAAGAGATGAAGATAACAACTGCTTAATACTACATCTACTATGAATCAGAACATGACAATTTTGTAGGCTCACAGTTATGGCAAATTTCCTATATTTACAAGTGCATGTAATCACATACAAGATTTAGATCTTAAACAAAATGCCACATATTTCAGAGCACTTCAAAAGAACAAAGTGTCATTATCTCAGCTTCATATCTAGAGAAAGGAAAGCTCAAACTGGGGATAGCTGGAAACCACCTTACCTGTTCACAGCTGTCTGCAAGTGAAGCAGCCAGTCCATGCTACCCAAACTCTCCTTACAGAGAATGGAGAAAGAGATGTCATTTTTCTGCATGTGCCCTTCCCCCCAACTCACCACTCTTGGTCTCTGCAGTCTCAGAATAGTCTCTTACTTGGTCATGTTAGTGATAAAAATGTAATAGGTACCTATAACCATGGTATCTTCTAGACGAAAGAAGCATTTCAGTGACAGTAGAATAACTTAAGGTAATTGTTCCTATTAACTGCTCAAGCTGCAGTGTCCCCCAGCAACTCATTTATACCCCACAGCCACATTTCCTCACCCTCCTCCAGTGGTGTAACCCACCCTTCCTTTCCCATTGCCCACTCAGTAGCAGGCAACCCACAGCAGCTATTGCCTGATCTCCTTCAGCTGAAGGTTTGCTGCTGACCCTCCTCCAGCCCCGAAGAAAGGTTTCTGAGGATGCAAACTTCCCATCCTTCTCCAGTCAGGGTGGCTGGAGATACCACAGGCATAGTCCAGGTTGTGCCCATTTACCCATCTGTCCTCTTAGGATGTGGGTTGGGCTCTCCTTCAGCTCAGCCTGAGGAAGGCAGGTGAAACCTTGGAGGCCAAAGCTCTTTGAGGTTTTCAAAGGATTCAGGGATTCAGCTGCACCTGCCATGCTGAGACAGGATCAATATCCTGTGGGAGTGATGAGCAAACTGTTCCCATCCCAGCTCCCCAGCTCTGGGTGTCTGGTAACAGCTGTGCAGACCACGTCTGTGACTGCTCCATAGCTCCAATAATCCCCTCCTATTAGTCATTCAGAATTGCTGTGCTTAAAAGAAGCTGTAAAACATATCAGCTAAACTGTTACTAACAGAGAAAAGTAGGATTATTTACCTAGACAAAAAATATACACAGTAATATGAAATGTGTTTACTATAAAAAATTTTTTTTTGCTTTTTTGCAAAAAGCTCAATAGTTGGTTTTAGAGGAAACGTGAGGTCATTTGTGGGCCCTTGAGAGATGCAAATCAATAAATTGCGATTTTTTTAATGCTCTCATTATAAATGACTGGATGCTAACAGGGTCAAACTTAATCCTGTGCAGAGAGCCAGTGCAGGGGACATGAATCATTTAGATCTCACTTAAGCTCTGCCTTGAGAACAAAATGTAGATATTCCTCTGTATTCTCAGTCCTTAAAAAGCGCCAACCTGCTGCTTTTTTCTTTTCTTTTCTTTTTTTTTTTTTTTTTTTTTCAGTAATTGTCCCACGTATTCCATTGTTCATCTTGTAAGATGCCCAATGTGGTCCTTTGTGTTTTCAAGGACTCCCTTACTCCTGACTCTCAGCATGTGCGGCTCAGCTCCCGGGCAGGGATGGGTCAGGAGGAGCCCTCGGCCGAGCCGGGCAGCCCCAGCGCCGGCCCAGCAGCGTGCGGATCTCTGCCGGGATCCATGGGCAGCTCCCCCGCCACAAGCCCGGGCTTGCTGAGCGGGAGCACCGCGGGAGGCATCCCCTCGTCCCCAGGACAGGTGCGGCAGGAGCTGGCAGTGCTGGCGTGTGGAGCTCAATAGGTCACTGGCCCCGCATCGAGCGCTCCCGGCCGAGGTGCCATTAAAGCCATCCTGTGCCGGAGCCCCGCTAACGATCGTGTCACGGAGCCTTCAGCGGGCCAGGAGCGGCTCGGAAATGCGGTCCGTGCCTTGCAGCTAGCGAACAAACCACTCCCGCGCCTAAAAAATATCCCACGTACCTAAAGTAATAAGAATTTTAAAAGCACATTTTTGTATAAATCTCATTTTGTATAAATGTTGGCTTAGGTAAGGTGCTGCCTACAACAAGAGGCTGATTTGCCTCTGAGAACATGTGCAGGGCTGGGTTTGCTGACAGCAGCCACAGATGAGTGAGTTTGTCAGAGCAGGGGACAGCCATAAGCACATTGAGATCCCCCAAAGCCTCCTGGAGCTGCTGGAGTGGGAAGCAGCCCACAGAGAAAAAGGGCTAAACATGCAAACCAAAATTTATTTTGCAATGATAAGGAAGCAACAGTAGTGTCAGGAAATGAGAAGTCCAAGGAATTTATTTTTCTTTTGATTTTCATTTTTTTCTCTTCCCTTTTTAAAGTATGTCTAATAGTCCTGACTGTAAGTTGCAAGAAATAAGAGCATTAGTCTTCATTCCCTACACATAAAATGCCTGACAGGGTTTTATCAAATAAAGAGTCCAATATGCTACAGTTATCAGTAAGTGACTTCAGCAGCTAATTAAATTCTCAGTTTCTAAATCCTGCTCATAATGTCTGCTGACAAAGACCAAAACCCCTGTAGTAATTTTGGCTTCTAGGTGAGGTGAGGCTGGGAAGGAGAGAATGCCAGCTAACAAATTACCCAGGGAAGCAGGCTGGCAATCCACAGCTGACATCCATCATGTAAACCTCACTTTACTGTGTGAGCAGAACAGGGTAGCTATCCCTGGATGCAAATCAGCTCCATGGCCTTCACTGACTCCAGGAGGGCTGTCCTGCTTAAAGTACAAACCCAAACAGGTACAGTTCCTGGACCTCCTCTATAGGGGTGCTGTACCCTATGTATATGATCCTCCTGTGTATGGGTACACATATAAAAATAGATACGTAAATTTATATATATAAGAACTTCCTATACTATGCCTAAGTACTCACTTTAGACAGCAATTAAATTGATCATGACTAGACAGTAGACTCTGAGCCAGTTTAGCAGTCTTATGAATGTGCATATTGAAACATTTTTACTCACTAGAGCATGCAGTATGTTCTTAACTCAGAGAATTCTCATAAGAAAACTGGTATTTATTTAAAGCTAAACCTGGGCTTAAAAGCTTTACTGGTTATAAATGGACTCACGAGCTGGGTTCTCTTAGACAGAGGGGATATTGTGTTCAGAAATCACTCAACACTATGGACTGTGAGAAGAGATTTGCTTTCTCGGCTCTCTGAATTTCAGCTGATGAGTAACATCAGCAGAACTTTGGTTCCCAAGAGCAGATGCTGCAGCCCATCACAGAGTAGAGTTCCCTGCAGTGAGGAGCTGGAGAAGTGTGTCCTTGAAGGATGAGGTGTGGCCTTCAGACACTGTCACCTTCAGTCTGACATGCATTATTTTTGTTCCTCATCTCTCACTCCACATAGAAATTTCTCTCTTACATAAATCTTGGGAAGGATGACTTGCACCTGAAAGCTGCAATCTGCCTCCTGACCAGTCATTTTAAGGAAGGGAATATTCAGGGAGTAGATTTTATCTGGGGACCCTAAACCATAAGAATAAATAGTTGAATTTACCAGAAAGTTTTTCCAGCCAATATAAGCTTTATTATGGAATAGCTTTAAACCACCAGGCTGAGAGTGAGAGGTTTTAGGTGCAGCTTTGGAAGGTGATTTATGAATAGATTTATATGTTAATCTGTTAATAAAAAATGTTTCATACTGATAAAATATGTGACAACCAGGACTCAGCTATGAGCCACATATTAAAGACTGCATCTGCTCTAGTAGATGTCTTTTGATTATGTTTTTAAATGAGGGAACTGCACTAGCCTGAAAATAAAGAAATAAACTTTGTATCTAGAAATATGTGCTGCATAATTCAAACACAGATCTGGGAATCTGCAAGAAACAAACAATAAACTACTTCTGAAAAGTGAAGCTTATTTCTGAACATTTCAAAATAGAGCTCCTGTCAGGCAACTCAATGGTACATAAAGATAGGCAAAGTATTCTTACTCTTTCCCAAAATTACTTCCCAAACTGGATTTTAAATTGGACAATAAGCTCACATTCCAGCTAGATTGGAGAAATAAATACCTTCAGCAAAGTTGGGCCAGCCCAGCCCTGGGCTTACGCTGCAATATCAATGCCTAATTTTCTCATGATCTTTGAAAGGATATTTTGAAAAATAGGAACAGCTCTGGCTCAAGGATGTTTCTGCAAGGAAATCTGAAATACAGTACTTTTACCTCTCTTCTACTGGCAACCCCCACAGCACTTTATAGAGGAGTTCTGCAGCCCTATTGCACATGTTAAACACCAGGCAGACAACCTGGGCAGGTTAACTTTACCTCAGGCATCCATGGGCAGAGCCAGCAGCACGAATTTGGCCCCCCAACCCTGGTGCCTATCCAGCAACTCTTGTAGATGGAAGATTTTTCTAACATTTGCAAGTTTTCTGGTAAGTGCCAGGGCTTTATGAACATATTGTGAATCCTTAATATTTCTCAGTGAAGTATTTTCACTAGGAAAGATTACTTGAGTGACAACTTGTGCTGTAAACTATATTACTCACTGTTCCCTGTTGATTTTGTTTATCATATTTTATTCAACTATACAGAGAAAAACCAAGTTAAACTCTGCCACCTCTCCTCACACTTCTATACACTTACAGAGCATGTTTCTCATCAGCAGACATAAGCGTGGCACTACTGAGCCCTAAATATGTAGAAAATGCATTTAATGCTTGGTTTGATTCAAAGTGCAAAAGACAAAACCTGTTCCGTTTGTTGCTATGTGACATATTGAGGACTGATAGGCAAGTTTTATTATTATTAACTACAGTTTGTTGATACATGCTGTTGATTTACCAGTGATTATGCCACAGAGCTAAAGACCCCTTCAGGGAGTAGCAGGGAGGGAAGTGTGTCTTCAGGAGCAGCTGTGCAGTTTAAGAGCTTCATCTCTGCAGCAGGGATGTTGCTGCTTCTCAGAATGAGGGAAGAAAAACTGGAGTAAAAACATCCTTATCAGAAACGCACTGGGTAGATGGCTGCAGTTTATTTGTCACAGGACACTATGGAAATGTTTTGTCTCTATTTCAGGTTTGAAAAATGCTTATTCCAAAACCCCAACAATATCAGCAGGAAGAAATTCATTTCAGTAAGGTTCAGATCATGATTTAAGAGCTGATACTGCACCAGTATATTGATGAATTACTTTAAGCTTGGTTTTAAGTCTTATACCTCAGTGGGACTGATAAGTACCTCAGGTTTTCCCCTAGTGACTGGGTAGCACTATCCAAAGTGCCCCTGTGAATATAGGGGATCTTATTTAGAAATGTGAAGCCAAATTCCAGAAGCAAATGAAGTTGTGTGTTCTGTAGCATTTTGTGTTTTGCAGTGGGGTACCAGTAGATCTGTAATTGTAGACCTAGGTGGTACTGGACAGTGTGGAACTCCACAGGCAATGCTTCCTAATTCAGGTTTATGACTACTGGGGAACTCACACACTCTCTCTCTGTGCTTAAACCACACTTCCATTTTTGTCCTTAGGAAAAAAATATTGAATTGTCAACTAAAGCATATTTTGATCTCAATTTTTTTTTCCTTAAGTGAAATAACTTATGTCTTCCAAATAGTTTTGCAATAGGTGCACTTATTTATTCTTTCACAGTCTGTTAAAATACAGTACAAACGCTTGAAGTATTTTAAATACTTGAAACACTACTAGCCTGACATACCAGCACACAGACTTCACAGGGCTGCTTAAAAACTTTTTTATAAGAGGTCGTCCATTAAAAGAAACAATTGAAGCCAAAATATTTGATGAAATTCCCACATTTTCTATTACACTTCTCAGATAAGAGTCCAGAAGGACACCTTAGATCCATAGAGAAGGGAAAAGGAAAGGAAAAGAAGAGGAAAGGAAAATAAAAAGGAAAGGGAAAGAGGAAGAGGCAAAAGGATGCCCCAAACAAGAACAATTGTTTGAGATGAGAGAAATGCACATGTAAATGTTCTCTTTTGATGCTTCAGAAAATAACTTGACCCAGAGTATTTGCATGCCAATTAACCACATGTCTATCTCATTCTCCTTCAGATTTTAGAAAAATGTCAGAGGCTTGTTTTTGTCTAAGTGCAAAAAGATTGGAAGTCTTTGTATCTCAAAAAGGTTGCAAAAACAATTTCCTACTCAGTTTAATTGAGAACTAAGAATCCAGGTAAAATCACAGTGAGCAGGGGGTAGGCACTGTACTGTGATTTATGAAATGCCAGCCAAATAGCCTGCTATTAACACACTCCAGAATAGCATTCCTTGCTAAGAAATCCCAATCAGTACTATGAATTTTAAAAATTTTGCTTAAAGGCTTATGTTTTTAAAATTACTCTTCCACCTACTCTATTAATTACCAACTCCAGTATAAAACTGACTTTTCTATGGCCTCACCTCGAAAGCTGCAGATTAGGAGCTAGCCTTGTTTCAGATCCATCCATAAATTAACCAGCATGCTCTCCAAGAGCACATCATTTAAAAGAAGTGTTCTATTAAATGTCTAGTAACAAGAGTTTACAATACATATAAGACAATCATTTCAAGACAGACATGAAACAGATTTTGTTTAAAAGAGATGCTAAAAATTATGAGAAGAGTATCCATTTTTAAATGGTGCTTTTTGACTGCTGCAAGAATTTGAATGCTACTGCCAAAGTTTCCAATATTAACAGGTACTTTTGGAAACCCCACCTCAAGATGTTGATTTTCAGTAATTCTTTAACAAGGGGCTTCAATTTTGGCACGTAAAAGAGGTAGACAAAATCACAAATGATCCCCAAAATACCTGGGCCATAACTTCCTTATGGATATAAAGAAGAAGAGGATCAGCCAGAAATGTTTTTCACAAAAGTATTAACCACCACAGAAGTTCTCATGCAACTAAAACTCATTTGGTGAAAAGCTTCACAGGTTCCAAATGAAATTTCTGGAACACATGTTGGAAACAAAGAGAGGAGGAGGAAAAATCTCTGAAAAGTTGGGACATTTGGTTCTGTGGAGCAGGAAATGAGCTTGTCCTGTTTCAGTTTTTTCCTCCACTCCACCTACCAGTTCTCATGTAAAAGATTAGTGCCTTGGAGAAACAATCTCAGCAGAACCAAAAGAAAATTCTAAGTGAGGAGGAAACATCAACACATAGTAGAGCAGATGGGAGGTAAGAAAGAAAGAGAATTGACCCCTTATTATAAAGGGGCCCAAGAGCTGACACATGCAAAATCGACCTCTCTTCTTTCACTCCCCTGAAATCAAAATCTTTCTATAGGGTAATGCTGTCTTTTTTAAACAATTCTTAATCAACAACTTCCCAGTTAATACAAAATTTTGTCTTTTAGTTTACAGCAATTCTAAGACCGTAACTTCCTATCTAAACCACATGGCATTCCTCTTTCCCACAGGAACTGTGCAGCTACAGGATACATCACAAGAACACTTAGGAAAGAACAGCTTTATACTTCATCAAACCATGCTTAGAGGGGTACATTTCTCTCACTGCCAGGCTTTGTCCCACAGCCAGCATATCCTGATGTCTCTCTCCATAGACCCTGCTCCTCATGTTTCTGCCCTCACTTTGTGGAAGTACAAATGCAAGGGAGCAGATACCTGTCAGCACAAACCTGCACCATGAAGCAGATTTAGCACCACTGGCAGGATGACAATGAGGTTTCATGAGCAGAAATAAATCAGAATACAATCTCAAGATGAAAAACTATCCCAATTCAGGCCTGGAAAGATCCACTCTGTATTTTATTTACAAGCAAAAAGGAGATACAAAATGCAAATTGACATTGTGATTATTTCTTGAAGTGCACTCTCACCCCTATAGAACTAAATGCAAGTTCCTTGCATTTCTTGTCTCACTTTCAGATCTGACCTTTAAAATGATGCACGGTGAAGGGAAGGTGGTGCCTTTAAAAAGCATCATGAGCTTTATGGAGTCAAGCCAAGCAGCTACTTAGGCAACCATTAGGTTGGGAAACAATCACTTCCATCATTCCCAACACGTGTGTCAACATAATTCCATGCTCTCTTTGTCATGCAAAAAGTCTTGGCAAAGTAACCGGATACACCCAGAAAGCAGGAGCGGACTAAGCTCATTATGTTAACCGGAGATCCCAGAGCAGCCTCCAGTGCCATAGAAGGAGACTTCCCATGTTTTGCAGTGTAGAAAAGGAAACTCACTGCACTGAAGAGGGCCAAGCCTGGCTTCAGAAGTGTGTGAGGGAGATTCACAATTGGGTTTTGTGGAAGGGGATCCCTGACAAGCAGCAGAGGCTGTGTCAGGCAGTGTGATAACAGGCGTTGCAGAAGGTATGACACCTCTCATGACTATGAACTTCCCTCTCCTGTGTGCTCACTGGAAACCTTCCAGCCATGCTAATGCAGCTCTGCAAAAGGGAAGGCACTGCCAAATGGGAGTAGCAGCTTCTCTAACTCTTTATTGTTGTCATTGGTAACTCTGCACTTTGTTTTCCTTTTAAAGAAAGATTCAATGCATTTTACAACCATTAAACATCTTTTCTTCTCTCTAGCTATACTTGTAACTCTTACTAACAGCAAAAGGCTTGTGCACATCAGAATGGCTGGCAATACTACTCTAATGGCTTCTTTGTGTGGTCAGGTACAGAAGCAAGGCCTCTCAGTCTGTCTGAAAAAATGCTGAATGCTTCTTTGGTGATCCAGCAACTATAGGAGATGGTAAGTATCCCAGAGCATAAGTGTTAATTTATTTAAAGATAAGCAGCTGGTGTTTTCATTAACAATTTTTGCTACATCTTTCAATTCCAGATTCAGTGCAGTGAGAGTAAAGTCCTAATAATGCTGGATATTTTCAAGTGCTTTCAAACTTCAGCTGCTTTTCCTTGGTAAAGGCAATGGTAACACACATTTTCCAACCCCTTTTGCCTCTTGAATGCTTGCAAGTCCAATCATGGTTTTAGTAATGCATCTAGCAACACACAGCTCCTCAACAATCCATGTTCACAAAGGCCTGCAAGGGCTAAAATGAAGATGGATGAGAATAGTAAAACCTTCTCCAGCATGTTACTGACATCTCTAAAGAAAGCCAAGGACTTCTACTGATTGTTTTGTTTAAGCCTGTATCAGTCACACTACATGCTTTCTTCCTTAAGATGCCAAATTTTTGGCAGACGCCATTACCACCCAAATACTTGACAATCAAAACCAGACAGCACCCTCCATGTGGGCAAGTGTAGCAGAACCCCTTCCCCCAGCATTATCACTGGAGTGGGAATAAGCATTTGGTTCTGACTCTGTCTTCTCCCTGGTGCAGCAGTTTGGGCAAATTTACACTATATAGGCTTCTGAAAATGTACATCAAATATTACAGAACTTTCATTAACAAGTCAAATAAAATAAGAGAGTAAAAAGTGAACATACCTGAATAAGAGAAACGTTGTGTAGACTAAGTCTGAAGAGGTAGTTCCTGCGTGAACAAGCAGAAAAATTACAAACTATTAGGCTACCAAGGAAGGAAGGAAAAAATTATTAAAGCAAGCAAGAGTTTTTTGGTCATTCATGTCTACAAATAAAAGGTTTTCCTGGACTCCTCTCCACAGAATACAAAAGCAGTTATATGTCTGTTCACTGACTTGCTCATCAGTATCTTAGTGAACCTTGTAACAAAGTTCTGAGCAGCAGAATATAAAATTCTGCTGCATTAAATATTCCAGAATCCATACTGAAGAACCACAATGAAATCCCAGCCACAAAGGGCCATTTGCAAACTCTCAGCAGGCTTTAGTTGAGGTCCGTATGGGCTGCAGTCATGTTTTTCACTGAATTCTGAGAAAACTGGGATTGGACAGAAGCCAGCTGGAGCAGAGCTGACTTCCTACTATGCTCCCCCAAGCCTGTTCTTGTGGGAATTCCCATTCAGGACTTTGTGGAAGAGAAGAGAGCAGATACTTCTCAGTGGAATCTCTCTGCACAGAAAATCAGCAGGGAAATCAAGGCAGTGACTGCAGATATTCCCAGTCCTCCTGTCATTGTCTCTTCACGGGCAAAGCAAGGGAATTTCTGACAGAAGTCACTGTAGCATGAGATATCACATATCAGCTGAGCTCCTGTCACCCTTCTGAATGTTCATATTCCATCACAAATAGGAGGCAACACATATTTGCATAAACATCTATAGATAAGGCTTAGTTAACATGACTTATCTCACATTTTTGCTTGCTAAGACAATGCAGTCACCAGGAATCAGCTGACATATTAAGCCATACGGACTGGATTGTGTGCTTGAGGCTTTTGGCCACATCTAACTTCATATTTTTGCATACCATCTGACACAAGGTCCAAAGAGCTGTAATCCTGTTCCAACATCACCACAATAGAACACACATTTATGAAATACAAGGTGAATTGAACCATACTTCTGGAAGTGGCTCTGTTTAAATGGTACAAAGTGCAGCTTTGATGATATAGGTTCATCTGCTCTAGAAATGCCAGTATACAGACATTGCCCCACCTAGTGAAAATGCAAGTTCCAGTCCCAGGTCAGTTACCCCAGAGGAAAGATCCTATAGTGATGGAAATGTCCTAAGGACTCTTCTGAAGAGCCTTCTGTAGGGTCAGTACAGCAGCACACCCTGACCAGGCAAAAAAAGTAATTCAAACTTCTCTAGCGAGAGATTCATATCGGGTCACAATGACCACAACAAGGCTTGAGCAATTTTTCCTTCTCCTGTTATGTATCACTTATATACCATCTAAGCCATAAGCATGGAGTTGTACTTGTCTCAGTTCTATAAATAAATCAAAATCTCTCAAACACTGCTTACTGTTAATAAAGAAGGATGGGGACAAGGATGATGGGGAACTTGGGAAGTTGACCTCCTGATACCAAATCTTCAGCTGATATAGCTCTGACTTGCTCTTGACTTGCACCATTGTATTCTGTACTGGGACTGGTTACCCAGAGAAGAATGAGACCCAATAGCAGTGTCTGAAGAAAATGTATCAGTGATTTTTATACCTCCTGTAAGTACACAGAGAAGTATACAGACACAGAGGAAATCTCCATCCTTCCTCCTGGTTCTGTCACTGAAGATCCAGCAGTTCTTTTGTACAGTCTGAAACCCTATTCTGTCTCAAAGGGTTGCATACTTTCCTCCCAAAATTATTAACTCTTTAGCACCAGACTTAAATAAAGGTGCATGCAGCAGACCAGAAGCACTAAGCTACACACAGCTAAAATCTCAAAATGAAGCTAAATTCTCATCCAGTGACAGACGTGGCCGCTCCCTTAGAATACCACATGCCTACTCACACCAAAATATTAATGCAACTCCAGGACATGAGATATCATGGAATAAGCCTTCTGCTGGGAAAGGCCTCCAATCTTACAATACCCTCAGGAAAAAAGTTCTCATAACTAGGGACTTGAAGTTTCTCTCCTGTTGTTAAGCATGCTATTTAAATGCATTGATTTTGGAAGTCTTATAATGCAGATTTCAGCTCCTTGTTCTAGGCTTGCAAAAAGCTGGACAGTTTGACTAGGTAATAAGTTTTAATATTAGGGTTTTTTTTTTTTTCTTCCCTGAAAGCACTGCAGAGAAAATTCAACCAAAATATCTTTAATGAAAGAGACATATCCAAAGGACACAATTTTCATTCCACTCAGCCAAAACAGATGCAGACAGGGATAGTGTCCATTTCAATAAAGCCAGTCTGTTCTCTCACTGACTGCTGTGTAGCACCTGGACAAAGCCACTGGGGTGGCTGAGACCTGAACCAGGCAGGAACATAATGCTAATGTGAAGAGCACAATGATTTTCCAAAAGCTTGATACTAACCTTAGCTCTCCAAGTCTGACCTTAGGGCTTTCTTACAGAAAGGAGGTCTTCCCCATGTTTTTTATCAGCTTGCCTCACCTGGTGTCTGTACAGGCACTGGCAGTTTCTTTTTGTTTGTTTGATCCTTCTCACATCTTACAGCAGCAGTACAAACACCTGTAGGCAAACCAGGCTATCAGACACCTCCTGACTCCAGCTGACCTGCCCAGCTAGAACTGACTAATCCTTAATTAATAACATGCTCTTTTAACCATACTTGTTCTGTAAAGCTGTACCAGGAGTAAAATGCCAAAGGAAAGCATCTGCCGAATCAGAGAATGTCATTTTTATGAATTGCATTTTAACTTCAATTTCAGTCCAAGAATGAGCAAGATCTCTGAATGACAGGCATGGTTTAGTGTAGCTAGAATTGCCCCATTTGTGTCCTTCTTTTCTGCTTGTGTTTGAAGTTATGTCTGTTTAATACCTTGCTGAACTATAATTTAGAGCAGCTAAATAGAGTACTCTTTAGAGTATGATTAAGAAGTATAAAAGAACACTGAGATCTCCACATGAATGCATGAGGTACCTTCCTGGTCTTTTTTTTTCTGTCTTTTTCTTTCCTTCCATCTTCTCTTGTAAGTGAATGCTGGTTAATTCCTTTCTTTCCTGAACTGAACCCACTGGACTAGGCCAGAAGAGCAATGGCCTGGTGCAGCCAGGATATTCCAATATCCTTCTGCTTCTGTATGAAAAGCTGGTGCACAAATTTGGAGGGATAGGACAACCTTCTTAATTGCTGTCCTAAAAGGCCACACAACTTCACAGTATTAAACCCAAGCTTTGTTTTACCCCAGATTTGGCTGCATTTCAGCCATCTCCAGAGCAAATGACAACACTCTTGAGTACTCTGCTACAAATGACATTATGCCTCAAACTATTAATTACTCCTACAACTAACCTTATTTTTGATAAACATCAGTGCCTTTCTGAAAATGCCCATGTTAAACAGTAATGCCCTGAAGTCTCAAGCAAGGATGTGGTTTTGTTGCTCTAAGGCACAGAGTGAGTTGATGATGGATCCTCTGGAGACTGATTCCCAGCCAATGCCTGTTCAAACAACCTGAGGGCAGATCCTCTCTATCCTCTCTCTGATTGCAGTAGGATACTATTCCCCAGCTCAGATATACAAAGTTCGCTTCTGTAAAGACTGTCCTGCTCTATAAAACTTAGGCTTAAAGAATTTACCATCTGGATATATAGAGAGGAGAGAAAAAGATACATCACTCTCATTTAAATTCAAAGCATAGATCGGGCAATTTAGCCAACATCACAGAACATATCTGCAGCACAACCAGGAGAAGATCTCCTGGACCATTAGTTTATGCCCTAGTTAGGAGAATAACTTGCACCCAAAGTTGGGGCACAGCATGTAAACCTGTGCTGTAGTGTCATTTACACTCCTGAGTAGAGGTTGAATTACTTTCTTATCTGGGAGCTCTATCCTGTGTGCATATGAACAGAGTCAAGCTGCAGCAGAAATCCTTTAAATTAAAGTATTTGTTAATTGGCTTAGTAATTTGTATTTGGCTGCTTGTAAAATGATTAAGTGCTCACTGTGCCTGGTACCACAAAACACACATACCAGAGCAGCAAGAGAGCAGCTGAGATGTGATTCAGGAAAGGGTGTGGAAGAATATACCCATGTAAATCTGTTTGCCATGACAATTCCAAGTCAAATCTGCTTATTAAGTATTTATTTCATGGGGCCAATAGCACCTTGGGTGAACTTTCTAACATGGTGCCCATGCACTTGTTCACACATTGCCTGGCCTTGAAACAACTTTGAAAGCAGAGCACTTTGGCTATGATGCCACTGAGCGATAGAGATACAAGACAAATTTAAGCCTTTCTATTGGGAAGCCACATAATAAGAGTGCCTGAACAACAACAGAGACCCTTCCTCTTAGGAGCTCTGAAATCATAAGCATTGCAGCATGCTTCAGTCACTCATTCAGGCCTCCTCCTCAGTGCCTCTTTTCAGGCACCACATCTGTCAGCACTGTACTGGCTGATTAAAAGGTGCTTCCTCCTAATTAAGAGAGAGCAGCTTTTCAGTTCTGCTGTGGTAGATCAGGGGGAGCATTCCTGCAGTTGATGGACTGATCATTCATAAATAAAAGGCTATCCTAGCTTCAGATGCTTTTTGATATTTAAATGAGTGAGGCTTGTTCGCATTTCCTAACTCCTCACACAGTAAGTAGGTAAGAAAACATCTCTATATTTCAGAATAACCCCTGCTATCAAATTTGGAGCCATGACAGCCCACATGCTGAGCACGACCAGAACCTCTCAGGACTTGGACACAGAAACCAACAATATGCTGCCTTAACTCAGCTAGTCTCTATCACTCCATGTTACATCTGCTCATTTGTTGCTACTTCCCTGCACCTTACAGTAAGTGTGAAAAGTTCTCCCCTTCCTCCTTACAGGGCTGGCTGTCTTAAGCTCCCTCTCTTTCTAAGCAATTACTCTGCAAGTAGACACAAAGCCAACAGAAGCTGATAATAATGTTTGATCATGCATAAAAAATACACATTGAGAGAATGTTGTGGTTTAACCCCAGCCATGCAACCACTCACTCACTCCCACCCTCCTCAGTGGGACTGGGAGGAGAATTGGTGAAAGGTAAAACCCACAGGCTCAGATAAGAACTATTTAATAATTGAAACAAGGTCAATTTTTTTGTTGTTGTTGTTACAATAATAATGAGACAGAGGAATAAAGCCCAAGAAACACAGGTGCTAAAAAATAAAATTGTTCACTCCATTCTGCCCAAAGCCCAGCCCATCCCCCAGCAGCAACTGGCCCCTTCTAGCCAACTGCCCCCAGTTAATGTGCTCAAGCATGATGTTCCAGGGTATGGGATATCCTTCTGGCCAGCTATCCTGGCCACCCCTCTGGCTTCTTGTGCATCTGCTCCCTGGCAGAGCACGGGAAACTGGAAAGTCCTTGACTTAGCATAAGCACTGCTTAGCAAAAACTAAAACATCAGTGTCTTACCATCATTATTCTTATACTGAATCCAAACCACAGCCCTGTACCAGCTATGGAGAAGAAAATTAACTCTATTCCAACCAAAACCAGGACAGGGAAAGTTGAAAAGAACTGAGTGAAGAGTTACTGTCCCTTTTGGGGACTAATATTGCACTGCTCCCATCATGCAACACAGCCTGGGTGAGGAACTGGAGCCTCAGATAGGCTCATGGTGCTCTGGGAAGAGGTTTCTTGTGAAAATAAAATAAAATAAAAATAAAATAAAATAAAATAGACTATGTCAGTAGAGAAATGCTTCCTAATGTTCAGTCAGAACCTTCTCTGTCACACTTTTGAACCATCCCAGTGCATCCTATCTATCACTGGATGCCAGGAAGAAGAGAGCTGCATTTCCCTCTCACTTCCCCTCCTCAGGGTGGGATTGTGCTGCAGTCAGGGTCCAGGTCTGCAAGAAGGTCTCACAACTGTCACAGAGTAGATAATAAGGAAAACAATTAACAGAACTTTGGTCCTTTGGGTGATATGAAACAAGACACAGAATTATGCATATGACAACTAATGCTCCCTTCTGGCACTCCTGGAAGCCACGTGCTGGGGCTGAGCCTCAGGCCAGGAGCCAGCAACTCCTGTCAGCTCTTCCTGTCTTTGCTCCTGGAGGCCTTAGATATACTTTGTACTTCCACACTACATGGCAAACACAGCTTAGTCATGCTTCACGACTCCCAGGGAGGTGGTTAGTCTCATTGCCCCCCTTACACTAATGGAGAAAATGAGCCAGAGAAAGGTTAAATGACCTTCTCCAAAGCACACAGCAAGGCAGTGATGGAATTGAGATCAGACCCCAGGGCTCCTGGCTACCAAATCTCATGCTAGATTAACGCACAGTGCCTGCATGCAGGTCCAGCTGTGGCTGAACTTTTCAGATGGTTATCCACATTTCGGAACTAGCCAAGCATACCAAGAAACCCAGCTCCTGAAGGATGATTCTGGCCTTTGCTTTCAGAAGGAGTTAATTACATGCCTGGTCCAGAGCATGATGTGACAATCTGTTTGCAAATGTTACCCCAGTGGTTCATTTGAAGCTCCTGGCAAACACTTGCTGGAGAAAAGTGGAGGACCAGCAGCTACCCTACAAGCTGGATCCTTATTCACTAGTAATTTTGTTTCTATTGAAGAAAAACTTGTCCAATACATCATTCTTCCTCAAAAATCAATAGATGTACAACAGAGAACCATACTAAATGGCAGACAGTAATATGATGCAGTTGCTGTATGAAGCATTGCTTTTCCCAATGCAACTTTTCTCGGTTATAAATTCAGCTGGAGCTGGAGAAACAACCTCTTAGAAGAGGATCCTTATGCAGGCAGCATATCATTTGTATTAAACAGCTTCCAAATCAAGCCAGGGGCTCAGCTACTGTTTCTGTGTTGCACTGAAGCCCAGTTAGTACTTCTCTGTGGAAACAAGGATGAAATTCCTCTATATTGCATTCAGTGGAAAACTACCATCAGCTTTAATGGCACGGGGCACATGGCACAGCTATGCTCCTCTACATGCTGTATATTCAGGGCCAACTCTAGGAAGAGTCAATAGAGGCAGACACAGCTGCAGAGCAGGCAGGACAACAGCAAAGCTGAGGCACACTTGGGCTATGCCAATATGCAGAAATCTAGATAGATGGATGCTGCTGGGGAAGGGAGAAGCAGAAAGGGGATTGGATTTTGGATTTACAGCCTCACCCCCTCTTCCATCAGCTTCCATCAGCAAAGGGAACAGCAAGTTGGCTCTGATGACTCTGGCCCTTCTCTTTCCCCAGGACAGGAGAAGCAAAGCCTCACTGCAAAATGATTCCACATCTTTGGGGGTTATAGTATTTGCTATGCTCCTGAGACACTTCAAAGAATGGGGATTGGGATTTTTTTTTTTGTAATGTTGTTTGAATATATTTATCAAATGAGGGTCAATTTCTTTTTTTTTGTTTTGTTTTACTATATTTTCTTCCCTCTTTTTCACTAGATGAGTTTCTTTAAAACCTCAGAGAACTTGAGACAAATTTTCAAAGTGCATGTGTGGGTTTGTTCTTATTTTTCTGGAAGAGTGACTCCTTCTCTCAGACCATCACATATTATCCCAAATGCCACCTCAAGTCTCTTTTGACATGTGGCTGACAGCTCCTCTCTTCCTCTCTCATCCAGCTGCAGTCAGAGAGCACTTACAGCACCTTGATATGGCCCCAAGACACACAGAGACCTTTGCTCTCCTATTTGGCCATCATTTCAGTAAATCACAACATAAAATTCCTCTTCTTCTGATGCACTGATTATTGTTCAAATCTCCCCTAGCAGCCTCCCCACCTGGCTACTTAGGCTGATAAACATCCTCAGTTCTCTGGATGTATTCAACATGACTTGTATGTAAATACTGATGTACTTGGCTGGTGAGATTAAGTTATTGCCCAACAATCCCTTCTCTTTGCTGGGTTTTTATACCTTTGCAGTGGCACAGAACAGTAGGCTTAGCACCTAAACATCTGGATGCAAAGTGGTATGCAAACCACCGTGGTGAGCTGTGCCATATAAAACTGACACATCTCTACCTTAACCAGAGCAAGAGAAAGTATTCTCAGCAATGCAGAGGAAAATTGCTCTGCAGCCCCATTCTGTGATGCTGTAGAACACATTATGTCCAAGTCTCCAAGGCTTTTGCCAAAGTATCCTGACCTTGGGTTTGCACCCATTCCACTCTCAGAAATGCAATCTTCAAACTTAATTATTCTCAGTGCATTACTAAAGCAAGTGAGCCTCTCATGGGTGGCTGCTTTTGTGATAGGGTATCACCAATTTTCATTTTATCTGGAATATGAGATATTTTTCTAGTGAGGCCTGCAATTTGCTGTGTAAAGATGCCTCCTATCAGTCTGTGCTGCATGAAGATTGCCTTTCACACAGCACTGGCTGTGCAGGCACTGGCTGTGAAAGTGCTCAGCCCCACAGCAATGCTGAGGTCACTTGCAGAGAGGTGGGTGGTGCTGCCTTGCAGGCAATTTGAAGGAGCAGCTGTTTTCCCTGCTGACAGAGATGACAGACCAGAGACTGCCACTGCCTCATCCTCTTCTCCATGTACAATATTAATGTGCAAAACTGCCCCTTTGCCCTCCTCCAGCTGCAGATTCTTCTGTACAGTCATGCTTTCCAACAACCTGACAGTGTTGCAGTACAGCATTTTATTTGATTTATTTACTTTGAGTTAACTAAAATTCATGTTCTTTGTTTGAAAAAATGCAGAAATTTTAACTAAGAAAAAGCCAAAAAACACTTTGAACAAAATTTGGACCAGGCTTTAAACCCCCAGAATCCCATAATTACAAAAACTGTCCTTCATCCTTTCTACACCTTTTCCCCTCCTCTCCAAGGGATATAAGTCAGGAACAGCATAGATTTAGGGTATGCCAAATTTACACTGGTTGCAGACCAGCAGAGGAAAGCAAACCCTATAGGTAAAAAAAGGACACCCCAGTGAGGCTTCACCCTCCACAATTTATACAAGGGCTGAGCTGACCTCACCTGGCAGAGTATCAGAGAGGAAAATCTCCCTTTGAACTATCCCAGGCTCAACTAAGGAGGTTAAAACCTGCACTTTAAATCACACTTTTGTTCCCTTTGTAAAGAAACTGTGCACCCCAATTATGGATTTAACAAGCTGCAGTGTCTAATGACAGCTTTCTCACCTTCACCACATTCTTTACGTCACAGGTCAAGCAATGTCTTAAAAAAAAAACATGCTCCTTTGAAAGTTTCTGTTCATTTCAAAGACTGATTTGGGGTTTTTTTCCCCTCACATCATCATGTTATCTGCCCCTGTCCAGTCTATGATACAAGGATGCAACTTCAGTTAGACCATTCTTTTGTCTGATAGGAAAAATCACAGTGAGAAGGAAGACATTTGTTTCTCTCCAATTCTGTGCACTAGCACTTTCAGCTGCCCACCTATGATCAGGATGTAATCAAAAAAATTATCATGCTCTTTGCTTGCTCATGTCCTCATTAATACCTCTACTGGCAAGGTAATTTCTCAGCCCAATGTGACTTAGCAGGGGGTAAAGCTGGCGTAAGGCTGTGCAAAAATAAGCCCAAAGCCACCAGAAATGGTTCAGTCCATTTGCTTCAGAAAAGTACTGAGAAAAATCCTGTAGTCAGATGCTAACAGGGACCAATGGCACACCACTCCTGCCTGTTTCAGGGCAAGCCTGTGGACTACATAGCTGTTGGCTGTGCCCATGTGGATGTGCCCAATGCTGACTTGTGTGCATGTGAGTCTCCCTGTGCTATAAGAGACTTGACTTGTCTGGCCATGCTGAAGTCACACTTTCCCAGTGTTAGTGCATGGGACTCACAGGCTTTCATGAACACTTTGCATCTTTGGAGAAGCAAGGCTAAGAGCAAGTGATTAAAATACCAATACAAGAGTAAGGGGTCCAAATTACACCTCTGCCATGGATTGTCTGAGCCCAGAGAAGAACTTTGGCTCTGTCCACATCAGTGAAGTGCAGACTGAGGTTGTGCAGACCTTGACTGGTATCTTCAGAAAGTGCAGTCTCACTGCAGGAGTAGCTGTGTTAGGTGCAGTACTGCACTGCTTTTCAGATATGCTACACATTCATGTGCCGCAATATCACAGCCTTTTCACAGGGCAAGGTGGCTCTTAATCCCTCTTGGCGTTGGATTCCCATCTATAGTGTGAAATTATTAGTGCTTTCTTGCCTCACTAAAGCCCTGTGAGAACAAATGTTGGTGAGGGGCCCTGATCATTTAGCAATAGAAAGTATTGCTGACAGATTTTACACTCTGTGGATCTGTGGAACTACTCTGACCCAACTGCTGCCACTGAATTTCCTGGTTTGCAAAATATTTTTTGCCTAGACATTATCTATAGAGACTTAAGGGTTTAGTGGCAGCCCACATGTGGACAGGATTGAATGTGCCCAAGGGTAAGAGTGATCTTTTCTGACAAGCACAGGTTTTGAGCAATTTACTGCAGTGCTCTGGAGCATTCTGCCAAACAAGCAGGAAAGAGCCTATGTTCAGCCACAAATCTGCATGTAACCTGGTTCCTGACAGAATAATCAATCATACACCAGAGACTTTCAATAAACTCAGGGTGCCAAACCTGCTGGCTGAGGGTCCTAGAGTATATTTACAATTTGCCATATTTCTGCAAGCTGCAACTTGAAGGAACTCTTTTGGGACATCAGTCATTCTACACAGCCTTCAGCTCCTAAGCCTACATGATCCAGACCTTTTTGAATGCTTTTATACTGCCAGAAGCATAATAGTCAGAAAAGGGCGTGCCTTCCCCTAAAACAACACTTGAAATTTCACACAGCACCTTCCCTGCTCCCCAAACCAACCATATTGATGCTCCATCCCTGGAAGTGTTCAAGGCCAGCTTTAGTGGGGCCCTGAGAAACCTGATCTAGTGGGTGGGTGCCATATTTGTCCATGGTGGGAAGGCTGGAACTAGATGATCTTTAAGGTCCCTACTAACCCAAGCCTTTCTATCACTCTGTGATATCACCTCCCTTGCACCTATCTACTTGGCAGTAACAGGCACATTCAGATCAGCTCTAAATCAAGTATGAAAATCACCTCTGTCCAGCATCAAGACTTGCATCACCTGCAGCTAAGCAGTTTTACATTTATTGCTGAGAAGTCTGGCAGTCCATAATGATGTGCACGTTACCTGCCAGTTCTGAGTCCCTGATGCAGCTTTTGCTCCCTCCTCTCTACCTCTGGGCTCTTGTTGGTAACAGCCAGTTGTGACAAGGGCTCCTGAGCAGCACTTTCCTGTGTGACAGCCATGGGGGATGATCCTTTCCCATCTCCTGATGGAGCTGACAGCCCTCTTGGCAGGCAGAACTATGAGGGCTTCTGGCCATGATGTTTTCTGGCTGGTTTCCCTCAGTAATACCTCCACTCACTGTAAATGGCTGACCCTTGTAGCCCTGCCTCCTCACATCAGCTGCCTCATCAGGCTATGGCCCTGAGCTCACACCCCTGTAGTTTCCTTCTGGGAAAAGTCAAATATTTCCCTTAGGACTTCCCAGCCACTCACTGTACAGTCATTTGTTTGGGTGCCATCCTCCTGTTGTCCAAGATGTTTCCCTTCAGCTTGCTGTTGTGCCAGATTGTCACACGGTGTCTCAACCACCCTCCTTCACACCTTTTATGCTGTCCTCACCAGGGAGCTCTTGTGAAGTATGATTTTTGGCCTGCTTCCATGCAGGGTCTTTCACTTTACTGGCTTCTGTCTGTGCCCAGCCAGCAATCAGACAGTCTCGAGGAGTAAGGCTCCTTGAGGAGGTGGAATGTCGCAGCTATACCATGTCCCTCCTCCACAAAACTCACACTCCCTGGGGCCTGGGCACCCTGCCTACAGCACAGGTGACACAGCAGAGCACAGCTTCTCCAACAGACAGGTGAAATCACTGTGACTGTATTTTCAATTTTTTTCTCACTAATAATGAGGTCTAGATTATAGTTTTCCCTCCCATTAAAGTAAGCTCGAATGGCAATCACTTGTGCTCAAGAGCTGAAAAAAAGCAACAAATATTTCAAAACAATCACTCATTCACAGAAGAAAAGCAGTACATTAAAACACTAACACTATACCCAAAACAAAAACAAAACATGTGAACTGTGAGTCAAAATGAAGGTCATGAATTTTTGAAATGTGTGTTTTTATACTTAATGAAATGTGACTCATAATATAGGGAGTGTAGATTTACAATGTTCTAAACTATTCATATCCTTTCTCTCAAGCGTTTGGATTTTACAAATGATGTGACAAGTAAATACGTTGCTTAGAAACCATGGTGGGCTTTTGAAACTAATTCTTTTGTTTCTGGGTTTTTAACTTGGCAGGTGTTTGGTGCAGTGGAGTTATCAAACTCCTCTGGTTTACTCTCAGACAGCACCAGTCATTTAAGGAGGGCTCTTAGATAAGGATAAAGATTAAAAATCCAAGCCTCATGTTATTCTAGCTGCCTGTCTGCATGGCATGCCCTGAATACCTCTTACAGTTTCAGTCACGCTGTGTCCAATTCCTGAAACCAAAAACTCTTGTGAACCCCCGGGTTTTCTAGGAAGTATTTTCTATGAAGCTTTGAAACACAGGACAAACTAAGCCAAAGAGATGCTGTGGTGAGGTCATACTGCTTTTAAATAGAGACAGACAGAAGCAGGCTGAAATAATTTATAACTCTATCATCTAAGAGAATGATGTTAACCAGGAAATTGAGAAGTGGGAGTAGTTATAAACGCCACCCTGATCCCAAACTCCTTCCACAACCCCAGAATAGCTGGCATTACTACTAATATGATCTACAGCAGCACATTTAAACATGGTTAACATTTAAATTTAGGTTTCATAAATTACACTCTGCAAAGATGGATAGAGACAGCTCCTATCTCTTTGAGGTATTGTTTCATTTGCAAATTCAAGCAGATGGTGCACGAGCAACTAATGACTCAAAAAATCACCCCTAAAAATAGTCCAGAACAAGGTGTGGATTTATCAGGGAAGGAGGGAACAGAAAAGGCTTTACTTCCCCTTCCCATTTCTCAGGCACAGCTCCAGCAGGAGCTCAGTGCAACCAGAGCCGTACAGCAGCAAGGACCCCATCCATACCCCATTTTCAAGAATCTCTCCCGATCACCTTCCACAGGGTGGAGTTTAGATGAGGAAATGGGTTCAGCTCTCCCCACTTTCTCCACACCAAGCATGTGTATCCAATCAAAAAAAAACACCCTAGGAAATGACATCTTCATTAAACGTACCCTGCACCGCGCGGCGCAGCCGTGCGGCACCACTGAAACTTTCAGTCTCCCAGTCAGGTGGGTAGTGCTTCATGAAAACTGATTTTTGCAAGCAAATTCTATAAATACTTGTCACTGCTTCCTCATGAGGCTATACCCTGCAATATAGTGTACCTCCAGTGGGAAGCCAGCTTTGCTGTCACTCCCCTGTTTGTGATGATGTTGTAGCCCTGTCTAACCAGGCTCGTACAGACTCTCCGGGAGGCAGAGAGTCCCTTCAGGACGTGCTGTGGGGTTTGGGGAGGGGTGAGGGACTGCGTGGGGGAAACCTGCCGTACAGCCCAATTATGTAAACCACAAATTCCTCAGAGCACCGTGCCTGAGCAATGCCTGACAGAAGGCACTGTTCACAGCCATCCCCAAAGCAATGCTGTTCTGAAGTAATAAATATTAATAATTTCTGGTTAAAGATCCCAGCACAAGTAAAGCCTCAGCTTGAATAGTAAAATGTTTCTGTATGAAAAGCAGGAGGGCCTCTGGCAATTTGAACAGCTACAGGAAGGTAAGTGTTGTTATTTACTGCACATATACAGGCAGAAAATGTATATTAAATCACACTTCACTTGTTTCTGTGAAGCATAAAACTCTCCTTCTGCTACATATCTTGCTGTTTTCTCTTGCTCGTACCATGAGTTCTTCCACCTCTGTTCCTCATGTCCCTGTCCTCTACTGCTGAATACACTGGGAAGAAAGCACTCTCCCTCCATTTTTGTTAAGAGCAGTGACTGATACCTCAATGTTCTAAGTGTTACACTTTAACTGATCTGTTAGCCCATGCTTAGTATCTTTTTGGTTTTTGGCTTGTCTTATCTGTTTATTATGCAATAAAAAATAGTTGCTGTTGGGACTTGTGACTCAACCACTTCTGACATATATTATTTCACTGAAACACAGCTCTTTTCTCCATTACAAATGCAGCTCTAAATTTGTAAGACCTTGCCTGTGCTTATGTGTTTCCCCTCTCTTCTTGTGACATCCTAAATAAAAATAATGTTTAAAAATAAAGGAAAATATATGATAATTATATACAGCGGGCCAGAAGAAAGAGTTGCACCAGAACACACTGGGTGAGGATCTGACTACATCAGCCAGATGAAGCTACCAGATTCTGAAGTGAATTCTAAGAGAGAAGAAAGCAACCATTTACCTTGGCTCTATCACTTACTCAAAGGTGTGTAGATGAGCAAAAGTCTTGCCATGGCAAATAAACCATAAAGTCAAATTCTGTGCTGGCAGAGGGATGATGCAGAATGATTTACTGTAGCTCTTCTAACATTCACAATACTGAGTGAGATGCCAGCATTCTGCTTCATTAACCAGTCATTTTGATAGCATCTTTTTTTTTTCTTTTTAATTCTAGTAATTTTCTCTTCTTTGCAATTATACTGGATGTCTAAATCCCTCTACATAAATTATAGCTTTCTTTTCGAGGGGAAAACTGGCCACATAAGCTGGATACACACTCTCCTCTGAAGCCAGAACCTGAAGGGAAGGAGCTTGAGCAGCAACCCTAGACTCATCAAAATATTATCTTTACCTTGCTCCCACAATGAGCTGGTTCCTGTTGGCATCCAGTGCAAGCTGAGAAAAGTCATGCACACCTGGATAGGTGAAATTCGACACCCAGGGCTTCAGATCTGCAATGGAAACGAGAAAGCAGAAAACAGTAAAGCTGCTCCAGAAGCAGTGAGTTCACCCGGACATCCACTAATGGATTTCCTACTGAGTTATCTGTCAGGGGAAGGCTAATTAATAACCTCTTTAAAGGGTTTCTATTTATTCTGATTCTCGGCAGAACGTGCAAAAAACCCACACATAAACACAAGGCCGTCTCAGCAGTTATTTTCACATCCACAATGGAGTGTCAGTATTGGTTTCAGAGACAACAGCAGCTCAATTTTACTAGGTTAAAACTGAGGAAACATCTTCAGTGTCAGGATTAAGTGGTGTAAAGGAATGAGGCTGCCTGCCATAACACTTCCCCAGCCTTGCCTTCTGTGCTAATCAAAGGGAAACTGCTGCCTGCCAGAAAGAGAAGGTTGTGCCAAATGATGAAGAATCAAGTTAGAGAATACTAGTGATCTGCACTCAAGACCTGGCAGCTTCAATGACAGATTTTGACTTCTCTTTCAGGTCTTAGGTTCTGTTCTGTTGCACTTTACCTAGCATTTCACAGCCTATCAGCTAAATCCTTCCTTCATTTTTACATGGTGGGATGTTGGGTGTCATCACAGCATCTTTGTGGCTGAGCAATTGCAAAGGCTTGAGACTGACTTTATCAACTGCTTTGGATTTGCCCATCTAGGCAACTATCCAAAATGCAATCACACAGGTTAAATGCAAAGCAATAGATCTGGCTATGCTTTGCTCGGAGAGACAAAGCTCTTTTAGAAGTTACATCTGTTAACATCAACTGAGCAATCTAGGGCAGGAAGTTCTGTTGTAAAAAAAATAATAATAATACACATATTTTAAAAGAAAAAATGTGAATTACTACTTTTAGGGTACCCTCAGGCATGATGCTAGGGCATTCACAGCATCCTATCTTTCAATACCACCACCAACTTTGACCTTGTGTATATTACAGATCACAGAATTTCAATTTCCCACCTTACACCTTTATTGCACAAAATAACTGGGAATAGATTTAAATATGTCTTTCAGAAAGTCATCCAGCTTTACTGTGAGGACTTTTCTTGAGAATTTATTTTGTTAACTACTCTGGCTGTAAAATACACAGAGAATACCAAATACCTCAGGGGGCAAGGCACAGATGAGACCAAATCAGTATTACTCTAATCCCTCTGTGACCTGTTGACAAGTAGCCCTGCCTCATTCAAGGACTGGTTGTTGAAGATCCAGGAGGCTCAGCATGGAAGGTAACATCTTCTGGTCTCATGCCAACAGGATACCACTACACAGGCCAATGACCTGATGACTCATAACAATAATGATGCAGTTCAGACCAGTTCAAGAGAGCTCTGAAAAAAATATGTTCCACTTCCATTTTATATCCCCAAAGATAAATGGAAAAGTCTCACTGAAGGCAGTCAGGTTCGAACACTTTGTTGCAGGCATTAGTATCCCTTTCCACAGGGTGAGAGGACAATGCTAATGAGGAATCTCACTAAGGCCTGTGGTGTCTTGGCATGCTTCACAGGATTACAGATGTGCAATGGTTTGAAACCTTTGAGGTAGGAATTTCTGTGGTGCAATTTCAAGTCCTTTCTCCCTCCAGGGATGGATGAACCTTAATCAAGCCCTTAAGTTATTGAAACCTCAAGAAAACACATATAAGAAGTCTACATGGTCTGCCTCTCTTTCCAAAGCAGGACCTTGACATGGAGCTTCTGCCTCTGCCCCGAACACCACCATGTTTCAAAACAGCTCCTATAGTCCCTCACCACAGAGCTGGACACCATCTGGCCTGGCCCCATGCCCTGCCTAACTGGACACTGCCAGGGCCCCTCCAACAGTGAGACCTCCATCCCCACAATAATAAAAACTCTGCTGCTGGGGCTGAAGGGTTTCAGCCCTTCTCAGCATTCCTGTCACACTATGTAAGCACACACAACACGTGTACCTCCTCTGCTCTTCAATGAAAAGGCATGAGTTAAGGAATAACTCCTCTAACCTTCAAGCATCCTCCTACACTCCTCTGGGACCCTTAATGATGTACTAGCACCAGGGAGGCACTGCAGATTCACCTCTGGCATTCTCCTAATGGGACTCTGACTTCTTTTTCTGTAGCTCTTTAGCTGCAGAGACATTTCTGAGCCAAGTAGCAGAACCAGCAACAATAACACCTTTCAGGCAGGTTAGCTGGCTGACGTGCTGCAGATCTTCTGGCATTTCTCTTGGTGATGGGGGTAGGATTAGAGAATTGCTACATAATGATGATACCTTTTAAGGATCCTGCTTTTAGGCCATAATTTCTCTTGTCATTTTACCTCCTCTTTTACTGACTCTTTCCTACTAACTAACCCACTATTACAGTGCAGTAGCAGGAAGAATATTTCTTCATCTGCTGCTCTAAGCAAAAGTTCATCACTTCAGAGAGGTACACTCATCAGTGCTTCCTTTTAATGGCAAGCTCTGACAAACTACAGGTAAAAATAATTTTATAAAAATTAAAGGCAGTAGTTTGCTTGAATCTTTCCAAGTTGGCTCAAATGTCAATCAAGCCCAAGAAATAACAGGCACTGTCTTGATTTCTATTAGTACTGCAGGTGGTACAACTTATAAAGAAACCCTTCCCAGTTATTAAATTAAAGGCTGAAAGGCATGCATCCTCATAGCAAAATTAAGCTTTTATAGGCATGTAGTTGGAGATTATTAAACCCAGCATGGTCCCACATAACAATGTATAAATGCAAGTCGTCAGAATTAATGCCAAATGGCACATTTTCCTTCCCAAACTTTTTTCTTCTTGTTAAGAGGGAATGCAACTACAACCAAGAATCAGGACATGGATCTTTTTTCATTCAACACATTCAAATCTACTGCTCAGACCACAGGCATCCCTAAAAACATTTTCAACTTCACTCTGAAACTAACTCAGTACTTCAAGGTAAATGCTGCCCTAGGTCCACCCCATATTAGCTGAAGTTTACACATATGGACCCAATGAACTCCAGAGATTGCTTGTATTTGACCTTCTTCTGAAGGTTGATTTTTCCAGTGCTGACTCTTTAATTTGTCTGGAAACCTTCAGTGCTGGGGTATGTTTACATTTGCAAAAGTATCTGTTTAAAAACAGTATGAAAAATTAAAAACCAAGTCTCTGGCTTTGCATGTCGGCAGCAGGAGACGGAAAACTTGGAACCACATGGCTTAGGGGCAAAATGTTCATCAAGGCCTCCTTTGTGTTTCTTGTCTCTAATCATTTCCAGGGGGTTAAAGATCTGTGCTCTCACTTCCTCCACATGAAAACTAATGAACAAAAGTTTAATAGTTTCCAACACCATCCATTTCCAGATATCTGATTCAGAACCTCTAAAACTCCGCGGGTCCCTCTACAGCTCAAGGGAGCTCAGGTATCCAGCTGCAAAGACAAAAGTTTTGAAAGAAATGTAAGTCTGCAGGCACAGCAGTGCTCAGCTATTCTGCAAGCCTAAGGCAGGGTGAAAAGAGGCTCTCTGCCATTTCAGAGGGTAGTCCCTGCAGCCTCCAGCACACTGCTCTGCTCTGACTTCCTGAGAGCACAGGGCTGGGACCAGGATTACTCAGCAGCACAAAGCACAGAAAGCCAATTTGCAGGAGCTGGGTTTAAGGGCCTGACCCAGAAGCTTTCCAAATAATTAGCAGTTTTCTGCTGAGTTTGATGGTTTTTGGATCACCTTCTAAAGATATGGTAAACCTGGTAATACTTGAGTCTTGATGTCAAAAGCAACTGCACCTCACCTCACCCTCACTCTGTGTTTTGGACGAAGGAAATATGTAAAGACTGAGCTGAGGCTTCCCTGTCTGAAGGGCAGCATTCACTGCTTCATCTCACTTAAGCCCCGTGTCGCTCCCATCCCCAGCAGGCTGTAACAGCTTTGAGTGTCCAGCACACATCACACAAGAGCAGAGATGTTAAATGCCCATGCCTTAAAATTGCAAAGCCATTGTAGGTGCATGGAGTCGCTACCCACAGTGCTATTCAACAACAGGTCTTGCAAAATAATTCTCAGCAAGGATCTCCTATTTGAAGCAAAAGAAACTAAACTGAACAGGACCAAGGATTCTTTGTGTAAAATAAGGGTATACCCACCAGCACAGACTAACCGTGCTCCTATCCTAGGACTACACAGAAAATCTTCAAAGAAATTATAAAAAGACCTTATGAGAGATAACTTCAGAGGGTCCCCATTCCAGAAAAGATTACCTGAATCCCATACCTTATGTAAGGCTCTGTAAAACAGGCTGATTCAATAGTAAAAGTTTGTGCAATGAAGTCGAGCATACACAGCACTTTGGACCTGTCAGACTCAATGGCAATAAAGAAGTACCTGTTCTGCAGATACCCAGACCTACTTTTGTGCAGTGCTAACTTGATCACACATTGAATGCTTCCCTTACTGCCGCAGCATGGTCTCTTCTAAGTTCTCTTAACTCAGCTTACTAGTTCAGGACATGCTTAATTACTGTGTGAGTATTGGAGCACTCCTGGCAAAGCTTAGATGACAGCCATGACTCCTGTAACTTGTACAATATCCCCTTTTGGTTTGCTTCAGCCTTGGCACAGGGCAGATGATGTATAGTGATTAAACCACTCAGTTTTATTTCAGACCACCCACTAGGCTGGAGGACTCTCAGTATTGGATTTGAACCATGACCAAGAGATGCAAATCATATTGTAAAACAAGGAAAGGCCTCAGGCTCTCTTCTTGGTACAGACTGATGAAATGTCCCCTTTTCAGAATCAGACCTACAATCTCAGACCATCCTCTGCTTCAATTATCCTCAGTATTCACAGCTTTTCCATGAAGTAGACAGTTGCCTGCTAAGACTGAGGCCACAGTTTCCATTGTGTGTGGGCCCCTGACCAGACCCATCAGAGAGAAGGCAAACAAGGCTGTAACCAAAGCTGAGAAAGATAATAATTACCCAGCCATGCTATCACCTGTCTTCTCAAATGCTGCAAGTGTGGACATTTCCAAGAATGCATAGATGTTCCAATGAAATTACAGCATTATCTTTATTGGACTGACAATGAATCATATTTTAATATCAGCTTCATTTTAAATTTTAGCTCTCAGTTGTAGGTCACACCACAGGTTAGTGCAATAGACTTTGGAAATTAACTTTTACTCCAACTCCATGCTGAGTTTTAAGAGTAGCCTCCACAATGCAAAACCACTCCACAATTTAGCAAATTTATCAGGGGCGGGAGAAATCTTGCTGCATGGGCAGAGCTGAGCAAACAAATGTGTCAGCACTCAGAGCTCAACTTTACTTATGAGGCCAAAAACTCAATCTGGCTTTACCCCAGAAGTCCTCCTACACATACATATCACCCTGCTGTCTTGTCTTCCCATCACCACCTCCACCTCATTGCTGGTATTCTTTCTTTCTTTCTTTCTTTAAACCTGATCCATTGAAATCTTTAATTGTACATTAAATATGTCCTCATCCCAACTGCTGCAATTTCCAGTGTCATTGTCTTCTCAAATCTCTGATCTCCACTCACAGCTCTGAGGACTTAGAAGGCGGTTGACAGAATACATGCCCTCCTACAAAATGGGCCAAACCAGCAGTTTCCTTCTCTCTCCCCTCAATACCTAAACCCAACTCAGATGTTCTTCCAGCTGTCTCAGTTTCATGGTTTCATTCAGTTTACCTTTCTGACCCCATATTCACCTCTCCTCCCATTCCTGCTTTCTTTCCTAGCAGTCTTCACCTTCTAGACCTGTTTCTACCTCATTTCCTGCCCACTCAAACAATTTTTCCTGTCTTGACCAGCTACAAAGCCCCTTCTCAAACGAAAGAGCAATGAACTAACCCATGAGTGGCCTGTGAGCCACTGTGATAGCAGCTTGCAGTGAGTCATTCCATTTCCATGAGATCCAAGAAGCAAGAGTTGCTAACGTCCCTCTCCAAACTGTCCCAGAATATGTGGATAGGAGATGATGGGGAAAATAAAGAATAAGACTTTTTTCTCTTGGTCTTGTAAAAGAAGGAATAGTCCTGTTCCTCAGCTACCAAGGAATAGAACAGCACAGAAGAAAAGGCTCTGTTTTTTATCATCCTGAAGGAAAAAAATCCCCAAACCAAAGACTCGGGTCTTGCCTCCACAGAGCCATAGGAATCACAATAAACATAGTAAAATTTAAAGATCTGGATGATTTTATGCCTTTTCCCTTAATGTCTACAGCTTCTCTCTGAACAGATCTTGCTGAGCTTCTTCCACCCCAAGAGATGACAGCTGGAGATGTAGGCATGGTCCCAAGAGCCCAATAGCACTGACACAGGAGTTCTCTGTCTTGAGCAAATCATGAAACTATTTCATGTCTCAGTGGTTCCAATTGTTAAATGGGTTTAGGGATACTGGCTGGTGCATCAACGTGTAATTATTGGTAATGCATGTGATGTACAGGAGGCACTAAGTATTGCATATTGCATACCAAGCATTTTGACTCTTTATTTCCTAAATTTTAATCATTTCTTCAAAACAAATGTTGCTAAATTGTTTCAATATGAAGAATAAATAATTTAGTTCAAACCAAATTTTTGCAAAAATACAATTATAACTGCTTGTTTATTTACTTTTTATTATTAATATGGAACAGATGGCAAAACACACCAATATATGAGGAAGAACTCAGGGATTCAATCCCAGATAAAGCAAACACTAAATAGTAAACATGAACGAATGCTCACTTCCAGTATGGGACAGTATGCTGGTAAATTGTCCTGGGGCCACCTCAAAGAAGGATATTGAAGGACTGCAATTTACATTCTCAATCTGGCACATTTCTACATTATGCAGCAGTTCTGTTCCATCACAGAGGTCAGTCTCATCCCTCTCTGTTTCACTTGTGTTCCTTGTGGCCAATAAAGAACAAGAGAGGATGCCACAGTCCACAGTGCTGCAAGAGTGGTGGATCTGGATGTGTGTCCATGAGACATAAGCATGTCCATTTGCCCTGCCTGAGATTTACAGGACCAAAGGTGTGTGCCCACATAGCACAGGACTTTATGGAAAGAATAGATTTGGCTTTCCTCAGCTGGCTGCCAGATGGGACAAGCACCACCCTGACACTTCTTCCTCTCCTCAAGAGCCTTGCCTGCAACCTCACAGAGCACTGCACTGTGTCATGTGGCCACAGCCCTGCACCCCACCACCAGCTGGTGAAACTCGGCTGAGCAGTGCCACACACAGCCCCACTGTGAGCAAACCCAAAGACTTCTTGTTCTCCTGAGGATGTTGCAGAGTGTTTAAGTATTGTGATCTGTTGTTTACTGAGACAAGTCCTGCAGCTGTCACGCAATCTCCCTCGCTGAGAAAGATAAAGTGAGTGCTCATGCATCACTTGCAGCTTCCTATGACATTCTGATCAGTATAATCCCTCTCTTCAGACAAGAAAGCAACCTGCATCCTGGCCTCTACAACCACTGCAGTCTGATAGGGAAAAAAATCAACACCTCTTTGTCATTATTCAAGAATCCTTCAGTCTCTCTCCTCCACACTTGAAGGCAAAATTTTTTCACTATCCTTACGGCTACATGTCTAAATCAGGCACTTGTGCCAGCAGAGGTGGTGCTCAGGACAACCATTTTCACTAGTGAGAAGGTAGGAGAAGGCAGAGAAAGCAGGGCTAAACTCTCCTTGAATTTTTCCTGCAGGTAACCAGATCTGCCACAGAAGCAGAAGTGTCTGATTGTGGCGAACATCTGAAGCAGAAGGTGATCCTCTTTGCTGGCTAACCAAAGACTGAACTGGAGATGCCCGGTTTAACTCACAGTTTGTGCTGTGTAGCTGCCAGGCCTACAAGGACTCTTGTCTTCTGCAGACAAAACTCCCACCATGAGGCAGTTAGAGCAAAGAAGGAGAGCACAGGCTGTAAATTCCTGAAAGACTTTTGAAATTAGGCTGTTCTAATAAGAATCGGTGTTTTAAATTGGAAACTGGCTAATAATAAACAACCCCACTGGCTTCAAGGAAAGTATATATTCAGAACCTGACTGAGATGACACTATCTGTGGGCTTTCCAGGGTGAACCCTGTGTGATAAAACAAGAATATTTCTTATGAGATTGCTAGTACTAAAGGGAACTTTATCAAAGCATAATGCCATCCTTGAATGGAAGGTTTTAGGAGAATGTGCTACATTAACACTCACCAGAAACAGATGTGCTAAGTAAATGAGGTCTGCTGTACCACTGCTGTATCACAAACTTGTTCAGTTAGGGAACTATATTAAGTAAGATTTGAAATTGAAAATGAGGTCTCTCCAAGGGATGTCTTTGTTTGCATTGAACCACAGAAAAAGAAGATAAGCACTTCACTTTAGATTTCCACCCTGTTCTTTTTCTCTGATGTGTGCCCAAAATCCAAAAAAAAAGGCTGCCCAACTCTGCATCCTGGATCCAGCCCCTGTGCCAAAGACAGGACCAGGCACATGCTGCTGTTAGCCTCAGTTACACCAGTGGTACCTCTGGAAAATATCAATCAGCTACTCTGTTGCTCACAGGAGTTTTTCATGGCCTTGGTCCATGCAGAATGGTGGCCTGAGTGCTGTTCCTCCACACTCTGAGTCTACTCAGTCCTGCTGCTGAGGATGCCTCTCTCTCATCAACACCACCACTCATGGTCACAGGCTGCTCCTTCCCTTGAGCTGTTGTACCTCTTTAAACTTTTACTTTCCCTCACTCCCATACGTTAAGTTACTTGATCACTTCACTTCCTGAATCTTCACTGCAAAGTCTTTCTTTTCTCTCCTGCTTCTCATGATTCATTCCATCTAAAGCATTTTGTGAGTGAAGGGCATTCTTCCAACCCTCCCTTTCTTCCTGAGGCCCCAAGAAACAGCACACTGAGTAATTTTTTCAATCAAATCTCATTGCTATTATTTGTGAAGTGCCTTGGACATCATTAATGAGGAAGTCTTAAAGAACCAGCATAATTACTATTACAATTATTATTTTGGAATAAAAAATATATTGAGAGCGGTTGGGTGTAATTTTCTGAAGTTTTGCCTGAGAGCAATTATTTCCCTAACTACTATATATTTATGGCTTTATCAGTCATAATTTTCAAACAAATTCTAAATCAAATCTAAATAAGATAGTTCTAGTTTCCATTTGCCACAGTTCTGTTTTCCAAGATTAAAAGTAAAATTGCTACAAGCTTTGCTTAATGGAAACAAAATCCATACTGAAATGCACTGAAGGTCAAATATTCAGAAGCATCCACAGGATTCCACCAGTTTCCAGTTGAAACTCCATCATTAGTTAATGTTTGGGCTCCCTGCATGGAGAACCAAGAGCAGCAAGGCTATGAACTAGAAGACAACTCTCCCATAATTTATGGTCCCTTCCCTTAATGCTTACATACACCTCTAAAACTTCACCTCACAATCTTCATCCTACTTTAACTAAAATTTTGGTTTGGATTGTCAAAATCTCACTTGCTCGAGAAAAGTATATATCTTGACCATGAATTTCCTATGGGGCTTTCCCAGCTGGCCTTTGGAGTTGATGAATGCTAATGTGCTTTTTTCCCATCAGTATACAGTAAAGGGAATAATGTATTAGTGACCAATTCAACAACAGTGGGAGTGTTTGGTGAAATGTCAAGAACTTTCTACACAAATAAATCATACCTTATTATCCTGCAGCCCACAAAGTTAAAATAGCTTTTGCTTTCAATACAAGAAAACATTTAGCTGCTCCCCACAGGTTTCAGTGTTTGAAGCTGGACACATTTCAATAAAATGTTGTTTAAAGAAATAAAATATTGAGAAAATGCATAGCAAGCTACATTCAAGTCACCTGAATCACATTTATCTAGTTGGAGGTAATAATTACAGACAGTCTGAAGTAAACTCCCAGATTTAAACACTCCCAAACTAAATCACTTCGAAAACCTGAAGCGAGAGAGAGAGCAACTTGTCTGCATCTAGGAGAGATTGAGAATTAGACAATGGATCACATGCCATGCATTGAGAACTCACACTGGCCATGATGGTACAGTCTGCAAAGCTGACATTTGCAGTCCTGAGGAGATCTAAGCTATATAACCAAGTCCACCTCTGTCCTGTGCCTCCATATGGGATCAGCTGAAGTTTTTTTACGGATGTAGGCAGGCTGCAATTATTAAAGCAGGGACAAATTATGTTCTTCCAGTTTACCCTAACTGCCATGACCCAGGGGAAAAAGTCCTGAGAGACAGAACAGAGAAGTTATCATACTTTTTCCTGAGCATACTGATTTAATGGATGAAATTAATGAGAAATAAATAATGGAAAGAACTGCAAGTGGAAACCTGTCTACAACTCATTTCCAGTGAAGTTGTGAACATCCAAATGATTCACATAACACTGATGAGTTTGCAAAGTTTTAAGCACTTGGTAAACAAGATGAAGCCAAACACTCTGCAGCTTTTACAAACATGAGTGCACATCCCTCATGGCTCTGGCTCTTGAAATAAAAAACCTTATATAGGAAGGAAGATATAACATGGAAGATGATTCTGGTTTTCCCAAAAGGCACGTTACAAAGGAGCTCCAAATGTCTTTAAGGAATAGCAAGAGTGTTTTATATCCAAGAAAGAGCTGTACAACAATGAAGTATACTGCAACCAGGACAGTAGGACACAGGCACAGCCCAATTGCAAATGCAGGCACTGATCTATTGGCAGTAAAACCCATACAGAAAAAACGAGAAATATGAACATGATTGACAAGAAGTAGAAACCAATTCTCTGGTGTTTGGCTTACCAGAGTGGACCACAGGGGAGCTGTGCTGGAATGACAAACTGTTTTGTGAAATGGGACTTGGAAGCATGTGTACACGCATGTATAAATAAAAAGGGATGCACTAAGAATACACTTGACTTGTTTCACTAAATTCTCAACTCACTGAAAAACAAACAAGCACGCAACATCCCTAATGTAGCTACCCACTAACAGTCAAATAGGTAGTAAGACCCAGAAACAGCCTCCTGGGAAGTAAAAGATCATTTTCTTATTGATCTAACAAGAGAAATCAAACTTTAACTGGATTTCCTATAAGCATAGAGTAGAACAATCTAATTATGAAAAGCCCAAATTGGGTATGTTATTATTGCTGGAACTGTACAATGAGCACCATTTATAAGCCCCAGGGAAACTGGGGCACTGTTGTGATAGTTTGGTACTGTGCAAACACACAGAACAGTGCTTGCAGCACAAAATTCCTGTTGTGTCCCTCAGGATCTCCATGCAGGCTGTGAGGACAAACCATTCAGCTCATGTTCCTTCCCCAGCCCACATCTATCCTGGCAGAGCAATGTTATCTTTAGCATTTAAAGTTTGTATATCTAGAACCAGAATGTATGTCCCTTGACTTGTCTAGGCCATTTTCTCTATGTCACATGTAATAGCACAAATAATTTTGGGAATGGAGTCTGTAAAGAAACATTTCTTCAGGTCTGAACACAGCTAAAGTAAAAGCATTTTGTATACATAATCTCCTTTCTGCTTAAGTGGGTAGGACATGTACTGGGTTCTATCTTTCTTACCCACCCTCATAGCAAGACGAAGAGATACAAACCCCATAAGGCAGATGATTGGCTAGTGTGGATTAGATACAATAAGAACATAAAAATACAGAACTTCTCAGGAAATAAAGGGAAAATAGACAGAAAGAAGTTTTACTTGGATTCTTCTACAACAAGGACATTATCCAACTAGATGTTAAGAATATAATCTAGGGGTAAAGTATAATAAAAAAAGACTGAGCACAAGCAAAGTGGGAACTGAAGATTAGAGAACACAAAACATGGAATGGCATCCCATTTGTCTGGTGATGGGAAGCCTGGTTAGCAAGGTTGTGAAAAAGAAGTTATTCAACCCCTTTGTAACATAAACTGTTTTGTTAGCCTATTCATTCTGGCAGTAAATTAATGTACCCTGTATGACTGAATGGTCACAGGCCTTATTATTATTGTGGCCCATCCACAGAAAATTGCTGGTGTAACATAATCCCTTCCCCTGGCAGCAGGAGCATCAGAAGGGCTCTGCTGGGGTCACTCTTTCAGTCATTACACACTCCCATTGTGTACCAGGTTGTGATTCATGAGTCCATGCATCTGGAGAGCCACAGAAAGCCCCTGAGGCACACTGTTAAGCAGAGACATCCTCAGAGCAATCTGTGAACACCACACAAAATTTGGATTCCCCTACTTGTCTACCATTGTAGCCTAAACCTATGTGTGCTGGCATCAGAACAGGGTATAGCTTTAAGAGAAATCAGATTATGAACTGAGATGTGGTTTTGGACATGTGAGCCCTCTTCACCAGGCCTTATGTGCAGTGGACAAAAGGTGCCTTTAATTTAATTCCTACAGTGTATTTTCCAGTTGAGCTTTGCAGCAGAAAATACAAGATGAAACTGTATCATGAACAATCACAAGGAAACAGGTGCTGTGAAAAAACCATAACTCTGAATCTAACTTGGGTTTAAGAATCTCAAATGATAATCTGGGTAATTTTCTTGATGCATCTGCAATTTAAATCTTTCTTTCTTTTGCACAATTGTCAGGTTCTAATTAACTCACCAGTTTTTGCCGTCTATCATTGAAAAAAATGAAGGGAACAAGAACAGTGAAAGAAGAGGACAGATTTTTTTCCCCTGTGAAATATTCATGCCTTATTAAAACAAAGCAAACTGGCAGATTATGAGTGTGTTTACACAGCCATCAATTCTGCAGAGTAGCACTCATATTGAGTTCCAAGAAATGCCCACCAATTCCTCAACTTCAGGAATTGGGGCTTTTAATATTCCCTACAGAATGATTTACCTCAATGCAGGATTTCATAGACACATCCTCTAAACTCAAAGTTTGATGCTCCTGGTTAACAGAGAGAGCAACACTTTTTCTCTTTTCTGTACCTATAATATTCTCATAACTTTTTTATTTACTGAATTGAATTTCACTGTTTTTTAATAGCAAGGGCTTCTCCTTTTGGCTCTCCCCACTTAAAACAGATGGTTAGATTTATTTAGCAACTAAAATCAAGGTTTATTTACCAGACCAAGGTTAGAGCCAGTGCTGTATCATGTAGGCTCTAAGATTCTGCTAATTTATTTTAATCTACTTAAACCTTTAAGGCATGGATAATGGAAAACAAACAAGAAATCTCTTAAACTTTCCAAATTAAGAGACAAGAGTTTTCTCCTCTGTGAAGAATAGTAAAGCTCTCTAGAAGAACCCTAAAAGGTCAGAAAGGAAGCCTTTGACTACTTTCTTCCTGGAAACCCTATCTCAAAGGTCACAAAACCACAGCTGAATTGCCTTTAGCAAAGAACCTAACTAGAGACACATTGCAAGGTACTCAATTGCCTTTAGCAAAGAATGTAACTGGAGATGCATTGCAAAGTCTTAAATGGGAACCAAAATCGATATTCCAACATTTTGGAGGAAACCATTTTTAGCAAGGAGACTCAGCAGCTGCTGATGCTGGCACACTGAGTTGAACACACTAGTCTGGAGTGAATTTTCAAATAATAGTGGTACCAATATAAAGATCTAGCTGTGGATAAGTGGACAGATTATATAGACAACAATTGAGGAGTACATGTCTGGTCATGGAAAATCTGAGTGGATAAGGACAAGAAAAATCCCACGCTTCAAAAGAACAGGAAAATAATTGGCCATTGCAACACAAAGGCTCCCTCTCACATTCAAGTTAAATGCCCAGATGAAGGACAGAAAAACTACTAGCCCAGGTGACAAACACGTAACAAAACCAAACCAAACCAGGATTGCTACAAACAAAAGCACAGCCACTCCCTGCAATTTTAAATCAACTCATTTCTCTTGCATTCAAGCGTGTCCAAATTCTCTATCACATTTCACTTATTAAGTGTCTGGCTCCAGCAAGCCAGGTGAAGCATTACTGAAACCAGTTAGAGAAAAGGAAACTGAAACACGGTTTCAGCATGGCACAAGATTACAGGGAGCCTGTAACAGAGTAGAAAATTGAGATTCTTAGACCAGTAGTCCCAATACAGCCTGGATTAAGTGACTGCTGTGAAACCTCAGAATTAAAACACTGTAAAGCATCAAAGGGAAAATGATTCGTCAGGCCACTTCCCCTGGCCTGTGGATCAGAGTTGTAAGGAAAAACAGCACAGACTAAACCTAAATGGATCATCCAATTGGAATCTGGAACAGGAATAGAAGCTCTTACCTTCAAAAGCAATTGTGGGGTGTTCTTTCCTAACACATTGCTGATGTTCAGCTTCAGTGTATTCAGGTACATTCTGTGATGCTGAGAGATGAAAAGCAAGAAGAAAAAGGCTTGGCAATGACAGGGAAATGGCCTTTAATCTTGAAACAATCATGACTGAAGGGCGGCTGCAGATCTAGCTTCCAAGACAGGCCCACGGAGGATACCTGAAATACAAATAATTCCTCTTTCAGAAAGGTTCCACTTTCAGAAAGGCAAATGCTTGTCCAGATTGTGTAACATGGGGAAGGGTGGAGTTCCCCTTTCCTACCAACCCCACTTGTGCTTAAGTATGGAAGGTAATATTCCACAAAAAGCACAAAAAAACCAAACCAAACCAAACCAACAAAAATAAAAAATAAAAAAACCCACCCCAATTTACAACCATAAAGAAGGGAAGTGCACAGCTCCCTAAACACCTATCTCTGTGTACCCTTGGGGTCTGTCTTATAAAGCACCTGGTGTGCAATGGCTGGCACGGACAACATGAAATTTCAAATATCCCAGGTGTAAATGTTTCCCCCAGTGTGGACACCTCCCTCCTCAATTTCAAAATGTGTCCATAGTAAATGCCATGCTAAATTCAAGAGATTGCTAAGGAAAGGCCAACATCAGTCACCATGAAAACTCTGTTCTAACATGTGATTCATACATCTGACCACTGCTGCTTACAGTGTCTTGAAACAAAACAAGCCAGTATAAAGGTCTTGCCAGGAAAGTGCTAACTGAGGTAATAAAAGTTAGAATAATCTGAAGGGGAAAATGGTGAGAAGTGAGTTGATCGCCGTCATTATTATGGGATGCTGTAGCTCCCAGTCACAAGAGCTGAGGCACAGCTCAAGAGGAGGAGCATTCACTCTCAGGCGAGGAGAGAGGAAAGTCATGCCTTTTCTACGTGAGCATTTTAACAACAGTAGCAGTAAAGGCAGAGCTCTAAAAATTCTCCCAGGCCTACCAGGCCTGAGGCAGTGGATGGAGGATTAATTAGCCCATGCCACAAGCTCCCCAAGATGATGCTGCAGCTTAAGAAAATCTGCATTGCTAAATTTAATCTTATTGATGTGCATAGTATATTTTCCTATGTGACTTTGTTCAATTATTGCAAGCACGTGTTTTCAAACAAATAGAGTCTCCTACCTTTAAATCTTATCTAGTGATAAAGCTAATTCTGATCAAATTCACACATAATGAGATTTTCAATTCCTGCAGATGTTATTCATAAAGTTAGTGTAACAGTCAACACCTGCAGTATCTGATACCTCTATATTTTTGTTTGAAGTCTCTAAAACACTTTCAGTGACCTGAAATGGGCAGGCTGATGGCAGGTAACATGAGGCACTGATGCACAATGACAGGATTGTGGCTTGGAGCAAACTCCAATATAGAGGACAATATTGTGACATCAAGGAGATGAAAGAAACTTTGAAAGGTCTTCAGGCATCACAAGAGCAATAAGGGACTGCTTACACCAGAAATGGGAGACAGTTGGTTTGAAAAAATGGATCTTGTGTTTTATTCTTAACTGTATTTCTCTGTGATTTTAAACATGCATTAAGATGAATTGCCAGTGCATCCATTCTGCACGTCCTCAGCAGCAGCTCCATACCTCTGACTGAAAATAGCATTGGCATTCAGGGCTCGAGGTAGTTCTAGGGACTTGGTTTCCCAACCAGTGTGAGTGAGACATTACAACATTTCACATTTTTTCCATCCCCATATACATGCAGATTTTATGCAGTGATATATAAAATCCCTTTCCAGTTCTCCAAAAGAGGTTCTACGGCACTTTACTACAGAGGGTGACTGTTTTGAAAAACACAGCAAATATAATGTTAAATTAAGAAATGGGACTGGCAGAGGGAAGAGATGTGAAATCATTTAAAGCTAAGGCCAGCACAGCATTAAGCACAAGCATACTGCAGGGTGTACACCACTGAGTACTGTGGCACCTCACATGATGGACATGTTGTATGAGCCACACTGTAATAAAAATTATTGATGATGAAGCTTCACATTATATTTTCAACCACTGGATTAAATGATCCTTTTTTTCCAGTAAAAATCCAGAAATGAAGCACAGCACAGAGATGTGAAGGCCAGTGAGATGCATTTTGTATAGCTTTCGGATACACTTAAAGTCAAAGCCAAACTTTCCTGAGATAGGAGATGGTTGTTGTGGGAAATGCACAAAAGGCAAAAAGGACTTTTTCACTGTCAGATATCCTTGCTGGAAACTGGAAAAGACAGTCATAGAAATCTCACTTTATGCACGCTCTACTACTCCCAGTGCAGCTATTACTGGCTAATCCTAGAAAGAAGGTACTAAACTAGACAGACTTCTAGTCTGAGCCAACACAGCCATTTTCATGTACTAATCGTCCAAACAATGATCTCAAGCTAGGTGAAAAAAAATCTTAAAACAAAGACACATGATAGGGTCCTATGCTCCTCTACAGACCTGTGTGGTGTGCAATCAGCAGATGAGTAAATTCAAGTTTCACACTCATTATGGTCATGAAATTATAAAAAGTTGCATACAGGGAAGCTTCATAGCATCCCACAGCCTATTCTGTGCCAAAGCAGAGTACATTTACTAGTGTTTTGTCTGGACTAGTTGTAAAATGTGCCAAGTATCTGGATTTCTGCCACTTTCCCTGGGAGATTTTACCACAGTCCAAGAGACTTCAGTGTTCCTTAGAAAGCTGTAACCAGCATTTGGGGTAAAGTTCCATCTTCTTTTCCTTATTGTCATAGGGAAATCCAAACTGTGCATGAAAATAATGGTTTTGAACTTGAAGTGGAAAGTAATAATGACCAAACCAGGGTGAAAATGTCACCAAAAAGGTGACATTATAAAAAAATCATATCCTTCACTGTGTTGTCTACCTCCTATGTCCAATTGCATTCATCAAATGTGTGGAGCATTTGTGTGCTGGAAAGTTGAGGAAAATCAGTGTCAGTGCAGCCCTGAGCTGGTGTGTAACTGGAGTCAGAGTCAGTGGGTAAATGTCAGCTTGATCAGGGGCAACAGAAGTCAGAGCCCTAGAGCTGAACAATATTGAGACAGTGGATAACACTGAAAAATCTTAGTCCTTCAACCTGTCCTTTCCCAGGCTTCCTTGTTCACTTTTTCTCAATATTTTAAGACTCTAACTTGGTAATTCCCAGCTGCTGCAAATTCATTTCCAAAGAGAACCCCACACTCCTAATATGAAGCAGTGCCATGTGCAAGCACAGGTCAGTTGTATGCCAAGAGCAAGCTCGTAACTGCCTGGGAGAGTCCAGCAGTTATGAAGTGTTTTAATGAAATGAAATGTTTTCATTTCACTGGAGTTGGCCAAATCCAAGCCTCCCATTTTGCCCAAGTTGCAGATTTTCACTGTGAAGCCTGGAGTATGATCAGTGCTTAGGGCCAGTCCCCATCCAGACTGCTAAAACACTGCACATCCCAAGCACAGCCCAGAGTAGTGGTGCTTTGCAGCGCTGGAACTTGCCCTGGCCTTAAGCCATTTAGATACAGTTAAATGCTATAAAAAGAGCTGTTCTTATTAGACTGTCTGCTCAGAATGGCTGAGGGCCCAAGAAATCAGTTGTCAAGGTTTCAGTGCAGATGAGAGACAAGAGCTCAAATCCCTGGTTAAACTGAAATCTCAGACAGGACACATCATTTCAATTCTTTATTTGCTCATCTTGATGCAAGTTACCACCTTAGCTATTCTTCTCCCTGGCCCAATGCAGACACATGAAAGTTTATCTGTCTTGTCCCTCATGAAAGCTGTCCTCTGAGTCTCTGCAAAGCCCCAAGGGCCAGTGATGGGGCAAATTTCTCCCCTTTTCTACCCCACCCAGTGAATCCCTACAGCCCTCTGACAGAAAAAGGTTGATAAATTCGGGCTACACTGGATTTGGTGACATTTGCCCCACAGTCAGGCATTTTATAGAGCACCACTTCTGCCACCATCCTCTTGTCTCTTAAATCAGGCTTTCTCAGCTCACGGGCCTCCCTGCCTGTAGTGGCAGTGGCAGTGGCAGGGAATGTGCTGCTCCATCTGGGAAAGGCAGGAGGTCTGCACACTCAGAGCATCTCCAAAGCTGAGATTTGCAACCTCAGTGCCTGTGTCAGCACTCTACCTGCCCACCTCCCAGCCAGGACATTCCATGGCAGCCCAAGAGGGACAGGGTATAATTCTGCTTTGCCTTGTGGCTTCACCCCAGCGCACGGGCAGCGTTCAGGGGATCGCCCACAGTCCCTCCCTCATTTATTGCCAGGGCATGAGTCTTTTCCAACTCACCCCGTATTGTATCATTGCAACTCCATTGATTTCACAGGAACTAATCCTGATTTACAGAGGGTAACTCAGATCAGGCCCCTTTTGACTAAAGCTTTGTGTCTAAAAGAAAAATACCTTCAATCAATCTTCAGGGCTTTAAAACAAAGCACACTTTAAAAATGGCTGTACCAGGAATTCATATCCTGCTTTCCTCTGACTGTAACTATCATTTTGACTTAATAAAATGTGACAGTAAAGTTAAAGGATAAAAGAAAATGCTTCATCTTTCATTTTAAAGGAAAGACATGCCTTTAAAAAAGACTAAAAAAGGAACCTCCTGCAAAAGGTTTAATTCTTCTGTTCAGGATCTTTTGTGATTGCCACAGTTATGGTTTTATTAGACTGGGATAGCAGAGGGAAGAGGTGAAATGGAAAGATGTGGACATTAAAGTATTCAAAAAAGTATTGGAAGAATAAGGGAAATAAATATAAACATTGTAAAGAAAGACAGCTCAGAAATGTGGCTATGACAGGCTGGCACAGGCAGCTCTGCCCTAGAAAATAGCTCCAAGACCAACAAAACTATGGTCCTTTATTCATCTGATGCTCCTCACGCTTCCCTCCCTCTCCAGCTGGAATCCATCCCACCCAACTGGCTCCAAGGGCCATTCCACACTATCGAAGAAAAATCACAGCTTTTCCCTCTGCCCCTGGCCACATGCACACACTCAGCCCTCAGCTGTGCCCATGGATCTGTCTTACAGCCAAAACATGCCATGCTGCACTTCACGTCCAGAGGTCAAATCTCATATGCACTGTTAGACTGGACTTGTGGATACTGAGCTACTCTCACTTACTTTGTGAGGGAAATCTGTGGAAATGGTCAAATTCTGGCTGAGATGAGAATCTGTGAAGAGATCTTGTTTTGCTTTAATTAAATCACCCTACAGTCTTCAGAAGAATCGGTGAGCTCACTTTGGATTGCATGGCAGTTTATATGCCAAAGGTCTTGCTCTGGCTGTCACCAGGCTTGTGTGTACCCACCTTGTTCAGGGCTTCCCATGGCCTCAACTGCAATATCATCTATGAGTCTCACACTGATCTTGCTCTCACAACACCCCAGGAAGACAAACCCACATTTTCATACATATAATCCAAGGGTTATCTTCAAACCCCCCTGCAATTCAGCAGCAGGGTGCATCACAAGTGTGTGCAGGCAATATGCTGTCTTGTGGCAGAGCAGAAGCTTGAGCTCCATGCTGACCCCTCTCACAGCTCCTGCCTCACAGGGTCTGCAGGACACCACTGGCAGTATCACAGTGGGTTTTGTAGCAGGAATAAAACAATCAAGATATTGCAAGACAGGTCAATTCATTGAAACCCTTCTATTATCTAGATCTGTATAAATAATTCAGGTAACTCTTTACAAGGGAGAAATCAGTTCTTCCTAATATACTCTTTGGTTCATGGCTTGTGAATCCTGCAGTGGAGCTGAATTGTAATAGTCTATACTTTGATGTTCTTAGGACTACATTCCACAAAAAATTGACAGTGCACTTGGGGGCACGTTATTTCTAGGGCTCTTTCTGATTGCTGATCAAAGCCACTCGGGACTGGTCATGGTCCAAAACCAAGGCCACAAAATGCAATGGGAAATTTTCATTCAGAACAGGTAACAGAGACAAAACTCTTAATAATGGTTTAGCACAAAATGAATTGGTTGTTGTCAGGCCACTTCTCTATGGACTGGTGTGGGCCCTCAGTAAACCATCAGCTGCCACTTGGTTTCTGGGCCTTAGTAGCACAGTCCACTGCCACAAGGTCCTGGAAACAGAACTGTTTCCTCACCTGTAGAGGAAGCCCTCCAAAACAAGACCCTATTATAGAGAGCTTCCATTAAATAAAGCTGATTCAACAATAAAAGTCTGTATAACAGCACAAAATATACTGTGCCTCTGGGCTCCTGCCAAATCCAGTGGGCATAAATAAATACCTGCTCTGCTGACACTCAGACTTGCTTCTGAATAGTGCTAACCTGACCACACATTGAGTGTGTCCCCAAGTGCTTCAAGAGGCTCCCCAGGAGAGCTCTAGATCTTTTTTTTACAGGCTACACTTAATATAAAGACATGAGAGGCTTTGTTAGCATTTGTTTGGGGTATGAATTTAGCACTTGAGAAAAGGTGCCTTGGAGTCTGAAGTCTTCTGTTTATTCAAAGATTGTATTTGGCAATGAAGGCTCACACTCATTTATCTCCCTGGTGGTGTGCTGCCACTGTTTCTTCTAGAAAAGTGCCTCTACAGGGGGGATGGAAATATCAGCTATTTACTGTTCACAGAATGACCTCTCTGAGAGATGTCAAAGTTTTGTCAAAGAATTACCAAATTTTTGGTATTTCCCAGACCTGGACTGGCTATGGAATTATTTTTATGTGTTCCATCTGTGAAACACGGAGATGAAGGCACAGCCTGACACAACAGCAGAATGTAATGGATGCTATGGTACTGAGCACAACTGCAGCTCAGACTTGACATTTACTGGAGCCTAGCTCTAGAATCAGGAGATCCTGACTCCCAGTCAAAGTCTCCAGATCCTCAGCCAAAAAGAGGAAGAGTGTACACAGCCCAAGAGAGGAGCCACCCCAGGGCTCATGGAGCAGCAGCTACAGCAAGAATAACTATTCCAGAGGCCCTGTCTGCAACAGGGGAGCGTGCACAGGACTCAGCACCCCTTGCAGGGCAGTCACCTTTCTCACTGAACATGTGATTTGGAATCCCCTGCATGGGGGCTGTAAATCCAAGGTATCAGACACACTGTTTACATTCTGCAAGTATCACACTTATTGCAAATCATCACCTGTCTGCAAGAGTTCTTTCTGGCTTGAGGTTTGGTACTCAACCCATAGACCGATGCCTTAAGCCTGTAGCTGTTACAGAAATACCAACACAGCAGCTTTTCTTCAAGTTACTCCCCTGCCAATGTAGTTGGTTTGTAAATGTGCAAATTAGCAGAGCCACAGTCTCCAGGACCACACTGCACAGCCACTGTCATTCCAACACACTCTTGTACTTGACAGTCTGAAGACAATCTTCTATTTGCAGTGATTTCCAGACATGGGGTGGTCCTGCTCAGAGACCTCCCCACTGCAGCTGTGATGCTGCAATGCTGGAAACTGAGGCAGGACACAGATTGTCACTCAGTCACTAGTATCTGCAGACAATTTTAGACAGAGACAGAAAGAGGAATTAATTCCTCCTGACTTTTCAAAATGATTTTTGTATGGGCTTATCTTTTGTCTCACAGTTTAATATGAAAACCATAAATGCTATTGAATTTTTTGACTTACTAAAGTATTAACCAATGTTTTACTGACACTATTTTTTTATTCAGCTCTAATTATAGGGTCTATTGCAGACATCCCTTGGGATGCTTAGTAAGGAAGTTGGTGACAACAGTTCCAAATTATATTAGACCTAATAGTCCCTATATTAGACCTAATAGACCCTACAGTCCCCAGATTGTGCCCTGCAGATAAGCATTCCTGATAAACTATGTAGCAGTCACTGTGGTGGCCCTGTGTCCACAGAGCTGGGAAAACAACAGAAAGCAGAAATTAAACAAACAAACAAAAAAACAAATAAAACAACAACAACAAAAAACAACAACAAAAAAAACCAACAACAAACCACTTAATTTTCCTCTGACCTAAAGCAATCCCACAATTCAAGTGTCCAGAAGACAAACACCAAGCCATGAAATCATCACACCAATGAACCTCCTGCCTGAGAGTCAGACATAACATATGGGCTGGCCTTTTCCAGGTTTTCCTATTAAAACCTCTGAAACTACCTCCAGCTTCTGCTACCCACTTCCTTCTACTCCATCCAGCAAATCCTCTTGCATCACTGACACAGCCCCACATGCCAGAGTCAAAGGCAGTTGTTGCACATTGCAAACCCAACTCATCCCTCCCTGCAGCTCCTTCCTCCACCACTATGTTGGAAAAACAGAATGAGAAGAACTTTTTCTTTTAATGCTTGCCCATGCAGGAGAGAGAAACCAGAGCTTGTTTGTTTTGTCAAAGATTTGTGATTATCCAGTGCCACATAACACATACTCATGGTTTAATTTTAACTCTAGGAGAAGAAGCATAAAGCATCCCTGTAGCACAACTCCAAGTTTTAGCCTGTTTGGAAACAAGAATATATTTTGCTGCATTGTCTTCTTGGCACAGCACAGCATCATTTATCATACAGAAACCTTTGGCTAGAAAGCATTCAGCCAGCCTCTATATGCCCCAAATGTGAACAGACAAAACAATAATTGTCAGCCAGAGTCTTTTTTTCTCCTGCCATGCTCAGCTTTTCTCATACCTCTTGCAACAGCAGGTACCAGTTGAGCTCTGTTAACTGTTCCCCTCACTGGAGCAGCAGGGCTGCTTTGATCTGCCCCAACTCTTGCACTGTATTGGGACTCTGAAAAGCAGGATCTGCCCTTCCCAGATCCTCTTGGCTGCAGCACTGAAGAACATACACAGCTCAAAAATGACAGGGTATTATTGACTGCTGTGTATAAAACAAAATGGGACAGATTCCTTATCTGCTGAAAACAACAGTGACATCAATTTTCCCATGAAAAATATATGGTGATCAACAGTTTCTGAAAAGATAGAGCTGAATTTCCCCCTCCTTCCACACAGGCTATGCAACTTCTCTGATACCAGGAGCATGGTACTGTGATACCTGCTAACTGAAGCTCACCAGCCTCAGAACACAGGCATTACTATGCTAGGTCATGAAGGCATCCTTTTAGAGATTTTCTCAAGAAGAGTACTTAGGCAAAGGCAAAGTCAAGCAGGACAGCTGACCTTCAAAAAGGCCTTGGCTGCTTTCTTTTAATAGACTGAACAGTTGTCATTTTCTCTGTCTGCAGATTTACTTTAACTAAACAGTACAGAGTCCTCATCCTGCAGTGGGACTCCCTAAATTCCCAAAGACATCACAGTGATCCAGGATTTAATGCAAATCCAGTGATCTACAACTTAGCTAAGAAATTCCATTCTGAAATTGGAGGGAAGAATATCTTAGACTGAAAGCTGGGATCTTCCTCTGCACTTATGTTTTTGACCATGAAATGTCCAGCCAAGATTGAGTATCCGAATACTTTCCCACCAGGCAGGAGAAGCAGCCTGCCAGAGGATACCCCAGCCCTGGGGTGTCAGCTCTCTGCCTCAGAAATGCTTTAAAATACCCAAACAATCCCTCAGACAGAAACTTTGTCATCATCTTCCAGAGGCAGGGTCTGAGCAAGCATTTGGGAGCTGATATAATTTTAATGCACTCTGAGGCCAGCCTTCCTAGAGAAGATGAATTATTTGTAATGAATTCCAATCACATGATGCTCCAGCCCCCACACCTTCATCCTGCATATATAACCAAATTAGTTTAGGAGATGTAAGTTATTCAGGGACTTAGCTGTTCAGTCTGGCCTTGGAGGAGTTGCTCTCATTATGGCTTTTATGCAAATTCTGTCCTCCAAATCTCTTCTGAATCAATTATTACTAGATTAATTTAAACATGTCCACCTGGGGTGCCTGTATATCATGTGCCTCATGTTAAAAAGTAAAAAGGATGATAATGAATTCAGGAGGTGACTGAAACAGATTCCTGCTTTGTGGAAATGTGACCTTTTTGCATAATGTCATAAAAGAAAGAAGTTCCTTCAAGAAACATGGCAGATAGGGTCGTCCATTGGATCAGCTGGGCTTTCAATCACTCTTTGGAAATTAGCATGATACAATAAAAAATTAATAAGAAATTTAAAAAAATATCACTTTAATGCTCCAGACTATTAAAGTCTTTGATGGACTACTAATTGAAATGTAATGCTTAATTTTAAGCAATGCCATTTTATTAATGGTAAAAACTTCAATTAATGTCATTAACCAATGTTAATATTACAAATCCCCTGAGGGATAACAAAGCAATTATGTTATTCACAGAACCGAAAGGGGGAAAAAGATGTAATCTGTACATGACTGCACTCAGGCAGAAGAGACTGCTTCCATCTGCATTTCCTCTGCTGAGAAAGGGGGTTTGTTTGTTTTTTTGAGCAAAGAGGAGGGAGAGGAAGAGAAGAACTTGTGCTAAGTTAATTACTGCTGATTTTCAGGCACTTAATAGCTAGGAAATTATTCTGTTACTCAAACACCATACTGTGGGGACCCTGAAAAAATAATTTGGGAATGAGAAATTGATTACAAACCCTCCTTCTTGGAGGTCTCCCCTGTGTGTGCTTGGCTCCTAAACATGAACTAACAGCGTTCACCTGATGGAAAAGCTTGATGCAAATATGCATCCCCACACCTGGCAGCAAATGGCTTTATGAAGCTGTGCTGGATTGTATCTGCCAGGGATCACCAAGGAGAACACCTTCTGCACTACTGAGTGCCCTCAATTTCATGTGAGGGCAGGTGCTTTTATTTTATATAGTTTAGCAAGTTCAGCATCTTGTCAGATCCACTGCTCATCCAGCAGGGGAGATGGGGTTAGACTTAATTAAAGAACCAAAACCAATGCTCTTGCTAACTGGCAGAAGTTACATTGCCCAGAGGGAGTAAGAACTTTGTATGGTGCTCGTATAATACTGCATTTACTCCAGAATAACCAAGTTTGACATAAACCCTGGATTAACTATTTTTTTATTGTCTGGCTGATAATTCAGAGACAATGGGGAGATTCAGCAATGAAGACCATGAAGAATTCCCCAAGGAGCTACAAACCTTTTTATTGCTAAGAATCCCAAAGGCTTTTGTTTTTTATTTACAAAAAGTGTAAGTACTGCAATGCACCCGACACACCATTGTCAAAATCCAAATGCCTCTTTCAGTGTGCACTTTTCAAGGCTACCAGTCAAATGTGCCACAAATTCACAAACAGCATTAACCCATGGGAAGAGATACAATAATTAATTTCCTCTGTTGCATTTAACATGACAATACTTTGGTGTAAACCAAACTGAGGATGTTCAGGAGATTCTTCTGAGATTGTCCTGCCAAGCACTTCTTAAAAATTAGTTTTCTTAGCAAAAAAAACCTAAAACATTGACACTAATTACTACCAGATTTCCTATTTGTGTTGCACAGGATGTAAAACCTCAATGCCAACTCAAAATAAATCAACTGAAAAAAAACAAACTAAGGTTATCAAGGGAGTGAGAATCTATGTCTAAACCTGGCTGGATGTAATAACAGGGATTCAGACTTGGTGGCTGGGACTGGGGTGTCTTTCTTTGTAGCCCAAGCACAGAACACCCAGGTGCCTCTTTATGTTTCTGTTCAGGACATAAATACAGCTGTAAAACACAATGAGATTTGGGGATTTTACTTAAATTGATCTATTACTTAGCAATCGTATTATAAATGGCAGAACAAACAAGGGGAAGAATTACTGCAAGGTTTCCACTCTGCTTACCAATGAGGTCCTGCACGTGGCAGACTTCAGTCTGTGGAACAGGTTATGCACGAAAGCATGATAGATTTTCTCCTGCAAATTTGCAAATCATTGCATTTTCATCTCCGAGCAATGGTTCCTCTTACCTCTTGTCTCCCCCATCTCCTCAAAGAACAACATCAAACCTCCTTTGTAGTATCTCCATTCTGTCATGCTTCCATCTTCTCTTCCAACTCCCCATTCCCGATTTGAAAGTGAGAGAGGGGAAGCCACTGAAGACACCAAGGTCAAGGCGGAGCGAGACAAAGTCAAATTCATGCAATCATTTAACACCACACGCCATCAGGCCATTACAGAGACATGAGACGTTATGGATTGCAGCTTAATAGATCGCAATAGAGGATGATGGGGGAGAGGAGAAGAGAAAAATGTTCCTTCTGGGCTGAGACTTGCTGATTAAAGTGCGCGAGTGGGCAGGGGACAGCATTTGTGTTCATAAAGCTGAGCCTTACCTCTCGATATTAATGGACACACCATTGTCGCCAGCCGCAATGTTTTGTTATTGCGTGATTAATTGAGAGTCACACGCAATGACATATTACAGGCAGGATAAAGCTGTCACTGCAAAGCAATCCTTCACAGTAATTCCTGCCAGTCTCTACAGTCTGAAATTGCATACCTCGTTACAGACGACCCCTCAAGCACAAATGCATTACATATCTTTATATAAATAACAGTGACTAACAACGGCAGTCTGAGGTAATCTCTGTGGGATATGAAATAAGGAAAAAGGTAAGGCAGAGCAATTGCCTTCAAATATTAGTAAGCTTGTCTGTGCTAATCCCCATCAAATGAACCATTTCTCTTTTCCTTTAAAATAAAAACTGTTCCTGCTGGAGACACAGAAAGTATGATAAAAGGACATGTTGTGACATAAATGACAACTAGAAGCCTTATTTCTTCAAAAGGCCACTAGTTCTAAATCTTAAAAACGTATCTTGATCAAGACTAATTAAACTTCGACACAGTCGCTTTATCACTTACTTAGGTCAGTAAGTGCCAGAAACTGGTCCAGCTCACTTTTTTAAAGCCACCAGATCAAAGACTCTTTTACATTTCTTTTGGCAGCAGCAAGAAGATATCAAATCATTAATTTTCTCCATACATTTTATTTCAGTCAGAATCACTGCATTCAAAATACAATGCAGGAAAAAAAAATCTACATTGCTCAAGGGAAAGGACACAGCCCAGGGGAATACAAGTGCCCAGGAAAGCCAGTTTGTGTCACTTATACTCAATTATGACAAATTCCTGGCTGTATTGGCAGGAGTGGCACACAGTTGCCTAATCTCCAGTTGTCATTCAGCATTTCCCATACCATTGGCTAATGGTCAGATCTGCTGCAGGGCTCTTTTCTTCCTGTCTGATTGGAGCCAATACCCCACAACTCGAGTGAGCAACATTTTAAAGACTCACCATCAGATTGGGTGGCATCAACCAAAACCAACAGAACCTTCTCTTTGGCAAGCTCTCCATTTCACACCACGACTGAGACACTTTTAAGCCATTTCAAGCTCAACCGCTTGGACTTTCTGTTACCAACCACTTGTAAACTAAGGAAAAGTCATGCAAAGGTCTTTACCTGCTGAGAAGATGTTCTCTACCTCCTCAGAAGACAGGCTATTGCAGTCTCTCTTAAATCTGCCACTGACAGGAGCCAAGAGAAATGGGACAGGAAAGCACAAAGCCTGGGCTGTCCTGTGGCCTGGAGGCAAATAGCAATCTCTGTCTTCACCTAACCCAACCAGAGCCCTGCAAGAGAGTAAATCTGTGTCCACTGGCCTTTTTAACAGCCCCTTAATGACCGTTAACTTTTTTCAGCCAGCCATTGATTCTAATGGCATGTGCATTCACACACAATAATACCTCAGACAGCCTTCATTAATTTACCATGCATAATTTCTCTGAAAGCTTTTGCCAATAGAATACCCCTAAACTGACTCACTAACTCATGAAGATAAAGCACTTTCTGTGTGAAACCATTATGTAGATGCACAGCATTCTACTCAAATAAGTTTAAAAGTAGGTATTGTTCAGTGTCTACCCATTTTCTGGACACAGCAAAGTACCAGGGCTTGAAAATGTAAAGCTGCTGCTGGAGTATCCGGTGTGACAATGAATATGTAAGATACTCCAAGCTAAAGAAAGAACAACAAGAAAAAAGGCAAATTATATGAAAAAGCCTTTCTGCTGAGAAGTTCCTGAAATCTTTTACAAATTTCAACAATGGGAAATCCTAAAAGTGAAAGGCTGTTAAAATACTAAAGGAAAATGCAGCAATATAGATATTCACAGGCCTAGGCCCATTCATCCAGAGAGAGGGTGGGGGAAGATCCAGCAAAGGGAGTGTATTAGAAACAAACCATCCCACAGAACAAGGGTTTAGAGCTGTCAGGAGCTACAGTGCTGCCGTTAGCCCGGCAGTAAATTATGGAGCTGTCAGCATTTTCCCATTATAAATCTCTCAAGCCTCCTCTTATGTACACTGATGTAAGATTCAGACCTCAGTCCCATGGTGGCAATGATATTGCAGACAAAAGCATCACAGACCCCCTTTGGAAATATAAGAGCCATAAATATAACCTGTGGTCTTATAGACTCTAGAAGATGTTGGTTGTAGGGAATAAAAAAGGCCATTGTTTCTTTTCTTTTTTTAATTACAATTAGTTTGTCTTTAAACAAAGTCAGAGGATGAGAAGTGAAGAGCTGATTGAAAAGGTGAACAGGAATAGGCTCCTCTTTTGCACTACACATAAGTCTTTTATCAACTTGCAAATTTCTCATCCCTTTCTGGAGGATTGATCACAGAGCCCATGAACACTGAGACTCCACTTAAAAGGTTATAGGTGCTGTCCTGACTCATGTAAAAAAGCCACCTTCCATAGACAATCACTTGTGAGGCCCTATAATATCAATTTTGGAGGTAAAATAAAGATTAAAATAAAATTAGATCTGAAAATTTAATCTGTCTCAAATTCATGAGTTGTGGGACTCGGGGTTTTAGTTTCTCATCAGTGAGCAGTGAACCACTTGCAGGGAATTCAGAAGCCACAGAGCAGGTGGATTAGGAACAGAGCTCTTCAAAAATTCTCCATTAACAGCAAACCTCATTTTTAAGAAATTGGATTTTTTGTTGTTATTTCAGGATATAGACTGCAAAAGAGGCTCCATGTACTTCCATAAAAAAAAAAAAAAAAAAAAAAAAAAAAAGATAATGAAGACTGACAGTGTATGTGGGGGGAATATGCTCACATAGAGATACTTTTTAAAGTGAAAACCACCAGGAAGATTTTGGCAACATTGATTTAGTACAAAGGATATAAGCCATTATCAGCATAAAGGTAATGAAAACCAAGGGAAAACACCTCTGCCTGGAGTTAGTATCATTAAAGACCATTAATATTGCCACTAATTATACACACAACTACAGCTCTGCTTAGAACTGTAACATCACAACATGCCAATAAACTGTCTAGGGAGTAACAGACTTCTTCAAAAGTCTCTAAATATATGCTTACAGATGATAAGGGGAAAAGTGATTTATCACACTTGAAGAGGAGCATCTTCCCTCTCCCCTCCTTATTTTTTTCTATATTTACCTTGCTGCAAACACCAAGCTCTTCCTCCATGCTTTTGAGGCCAGCCTGGGATGCTGAGTCTGGCCTGTCAAACCGGGCAGACTTGGGCAGGGGCTGCAGCTCTCCACTCACTCAGGGGCCAGTAGTAAATCTCAGCAGCACATACACGCCTGTACTAGGCATCAAGTAGTGCATATGCTGGAGGATTTGGGAGTGCAAGCAGTCTGTCTGCTCCAGATAAAGTAATGACTCAAACACAAGGCAGGAGACACTTGAGGCTCCCAGTGTGTGCGACAGCCCAGCAGAGTTACAGCTGCCCCCAGCCCTCCATTCAGCAGGAATAGCAAATCACTCCTCACATTTTGCTAACCCTTTAGCAGTGTTTCCATACTGTACCATCCTTTGCTCCTGGCTTGTGTATTACAGGGAAAAAAGTAGGACAATGATTCCCTTCTTAATTCCCGATTTTTACTTTTTTTTAATTGTATAGGGTTTTTTACTGAAATCTTGCAGTGTATCTGCTTATAAAGTAACCAGCATAGCACTCTGCTTCAGAGAGAATATATAACAGCAGAATAAAATTCTATCTATATGTCCAAAATATAAGGGGTTCACAGTAGAGCTGTCAAATGGTGTAATTAATCCTAACTGCATTTCAGCAAAGACAAATCTAGAAATAATGTACAATTTCTCTCTTTGTGAATTACCACTTGAGAAAACTCCCTGCCTGTATCATATATACCCAAAGCAATTTTTGCAGATTGTTTACAATAAATCAAATTTGGGACAGTGTTTGACTGATGAAATTTCAAACACCATCTCTTTATTCTTTGGGTGCTCCTTTTATAATGTCAAGTTAACAGAAAAAACACAGCGGATACACAGACGCCAGACACATTCAAAGGTTTCCATCTGGGCTTTAATTACTATCACAGTTGCCTCACTAAATTGAATACATTCCTCCTCCTCCTAAGGGCTTTGCCTTGTATCTGATTTAGCTTACTTTGCCTTGATGAACAAAATCTGGTATAATCATTTTATATGATGCCCCAGAGGAGCATCATCCCATGTATAAACTTGTTGCCCTGTAAGTCAGTTTTTTACATTTCTCTCTTCAGACATCCTGAACTGTACTGATATTTTTTTTTCCTTCAGGAAATTATTTTGGATAAGTTCTAAAGCAGATTTTCTCCAAAAGCCACATTTAGATTACATTAAGTCATTGTTGTTATTGTAAAGTTAAAAAAGAGGCAACATGTCCAAACCACTTCTTCCAAATGCAGAAGACAAACAAACCCCCATTTCTCCCTCTCCACACAGCATCACCTGTTCCTGACCCCACTGACCAGTTCATTATTGCTTTCAGATGGTAATTAGTGAGGTCAGACAGCCTGAGCTTTGCCATTTCTCCTGACCTGTTAGGCTTGGCCTCCCTCAGTTATTATCAGTGTCTTTCTCTAGGTGTTCTCAGAGAGCAGGAAAGTGTGTGCCATCTGTTTAAGCTCTCCTGACTTGAACAGCTAAATAAAAACACATAACATCATCCACAAAAATGCCATTGTTAGGTTCTGCAGCAGGCTCTGAACCCTTTATAATTAACTGCAGACCTACTTGTTGGTTTCCAATAAGGTCATTCTTTCAGTAATCAGAGGTGGTCCCAGGAGGTAGTACATAAATAGTCTATATTGAAGCCTAAATTAGGCTAACTCAGAACTTCCTGTACTCTTCACTGCAAATAAAGCAAATATTTATAGACTCTTGCAATCTTTGAAGTTCCTACCTAAGAATTAGCATCAGAGCTGCTCTTCTTGCTCATGGTAAATCAGAATCGTACCAAACATCCCAAAGCTCAGGTTCCTCAGTGTATTATTTTATTTGAAACTCCCCTCACTACCCTTTAGATATAAAATAAAATAAAATAAAATAAAATAAAATAAAATAAAATAAAATAAAATAATTCAAAAGAAAGATAAAACAGACTTCGAAGGAAAACATCCCTCTGTTAAAATCTGGCTAAGTCATATTGCTACAGACTTGGAACATCTGGCTTCTATTCTGGGTTCTGCCACCGCCTCTCTCTGTAGCCTCAGGCAAGTCCTTTCAGCTCTAAGTCTCCATTTTTTCTTTCTTTTAAAGCAAGTAATAGTTTTCCTTAATTCTCCCCTTTACTTTCTGTCTTGACCATCCCGACCCATGCACAATTTTAAAGAAGGCAAGAATCAACGCTTCTCCCTGGATGCACCAAATAAGCAGACACTTCTCTGAAGGATGGAGGCTCTGGACTGTAAACACCTCGGGGTAAAGACCATCTCCTAACATTTGTGAACTCTTCTGTTTTTTAGAGTATTTAGAGAAGGCTAATGTTATTCTGTAGGAGTTTCTGGAAGCAGCTGGCTGAGTTTCTGCTGGAATCATCACTTTAAACATTGTTGGGATGTCATTGTTTTATTCAGAGGTGTCAGAACGCCTAGAGCTTTGGCCAGCGATCTTCTCTCATTAGTAATTTTCACACAAGTCTAAATAAATGTGTTTGTACTGTGCCCAACGTAATGCAGCTCCTGTGTGCCACATTAACACAGCTAATAAATAAAAAATCCTATTCATGCTATTCTTACACCAAGCCAGCAGTAGAAAATGGCCACTCATCAGGGAAGTGGGAAGCATTAGTGGCTGGGGTGGATGGTGTCAGCAAACAGGCTCCAGCTGGAACAGCAAGCAACTTTATCAATTATTTTCAATAGCAAACTGCATTTCCTTGCCCCTCTACCCCCTCATAGAGAAGGTCTGGTGAAAAGCATTGTACCCATTTATCCTTAGCGAGCTCTTGAGCCAGCAAGGCCCCTTTGTTACATTCTGGCCTGGAAACTGAGACCTGAATGATCAATGCTGTTCGGCTGCTGCCTCTGCACAGTGCAGGAAGAATGATACCAATAGGCAGTGAAGAATACTCCTTCCTCAATAGCTGCCACCAACATGCTAGATACTTTTCAAATACACTACATCCAGCCTAAAAGTGCTGTCAAAGAGCTCCCAGGCACCACTGGAACACAAAATTAACACACAGGAGAATGTCTTTGTGAATCAATGGAACTCCACGCTTCATGTCTGGACTGCACCCAGCTGTGGTGCAGCTTCCTTACATCTCCTTATCACTATCAATCCATCTTACCTGGAATGATAAAATGATCTCATTTCACAAGAAAGTGTTTTAAGAACAGAGACTTGACTTTAGAGACATAGTTAATTATCATAGCATGTATACACGTCTTCCCCCAGAAAAAATAGAATTTCAGACGAATCAGATTATTTATTTTCTCCAGGTAGCATGATTAATGGTTTTCCCATTTCACAGAATAAACATATTTGAACAAGCATTCCAAAACCACAGTATCCTACTGAACTCCCCCCAGCCTGTGGGTTTACAGAGCAAAGGCTCCCATCTCTTTCAGCCAGGAAATGAGCGCCTGTCCTTTTAGGACTGGATACTACCAATACAAATAATCCCATATCATCTTACTCAGATGCACTGAGTCTTTGATAGAAACAATTTCAGGAACAGTCTGCAGAAACTCCCCCTCTCTGCAGTCCCTGTTCAGAGCTCTTTATTTCCCTGCCTTTTTCTTCACCTCTTTTTCCCCAGATAAGCCCAGCTCCCAGGCTCAGACAATTACATTTTTTCCAGAGCAATGGAGCTAATGTTACTCGCAACAAAGTTCAAGAGAGGTACAACAATATTCATGGCCAAGACTCCTTGCCTATGAAGACACTTGACAGAGGAGAAAAATGGTGCCTTCCTAACCACCAGGCTTGCAAAAATCCAAAACAAGAAATCATTTGCCTGTGCTCTTAGAAAATAATACTTTACTGTGTTTTAAAAAGACAGCTACTGAATTCTAGCAATGCTAAAGGAAAAGCAGCCTTCTATGAATCCTGGGTGGTTCACTATGAAGATGACAGTTGCCCTAGAAACCTCATAAACTGGAGTGGCAGATAACTGAAGTAGATGAGATCTGTCAGAAAAAGTTTGGCACCATCAAACCAATGCTTTGAAAGCATAAAAATGACTAATTGTCTGTGTTTTCTTTGCCACATCAGACAAAAGGCTTTCCTGGCAGTGAGGGACAGATTTTTGAGCTGTGTTTTGCTATTCCCTCATCTGCTTCAATTTTCAGTGTAGGATTTAAAGCTTGTTTTAAAAAAAATTAAAAGCTTCTTTTATTCAAATGAAAGCTAAGTAAGTAATGGGTTTGTGTTCTTTCACCTTCTCTTCCAAAGGCGTGAGCTCAGATAACCTTCTAAAAAAGACTGGTGTCCTGTTGGTCCTATGAGAAATCAGGATTAGTGGGCTTGGCAAAGGTCACTACCTTGAGTAGTTAATTTAGAGAACAAGTCTTTATCAGGAGTGGTTGAGCAAATGCAGGTTCTTTAGGCTGGATAAAAGGAGGCTTTGGGGGGACCTTGTTGCTCTCTATATACAACCTGAAAGGAAGCTGTGGTAAAGTGAGGGTGCGTCTCTTCTCCCAAGCTGCAAGTGATAGGACAAGAGGCAAAAGCCCGAATTTGTGCCAGGGGAGATTTAGATTGGATATTGGGAAAAATTTCTTCTCTGGAAGGGTTGTCAAGCACTGGAACTGCTGCCCAAGAAAGTAGTTGAGTTATCATCCCTAGAGGTGTTTAAATGACCTGTAGATGTGGCCCCTGGGGACATGGTTTAGTGGTGGCCTTGACAGTGTTGGATTAATGGTTGCACTTGCTGATTTTGGAGGTCTTTTCCAACCCAGATGATTCTGTGATTCTGAATATTTGATATGACAACTCAGAATCTGTTCAAAGTAAGTTTGGTGCATCAATGCATCACAGGTCAGACCTCATTTTTTTTTTTTTTCTTGATTATCTCCTGTTCATAAAATAAAACCTGGACTGAGTTAGGTGGTGTCTTTATGGCATCTACAGCAAATACACAACAAAACTGAAAAAGAGAAGGTTGAGTTCAAAAAGAAAAAACCCTAAAGTATTTAGACTTCTGTTTCCTTATTTGGCCTCTTTGTTTCTCATTCCTTTCCCCTCCCTTTAACTGGCCAGTTGCCAATAGAGAAGAAGAGATAAGCAACAAAAATTGATTATAAGCAATAAAAGTAATTTTAAACTTTTTTAAGGACTGAGCCAGAGCAAGAGGGAAAACTGAGGAACTCTGGACTTGCTACACTCTTCTTCATGGGTCCTGAGTGATGCCAGTGTATCTGTGCAAGCAGCACACAAGCAACGAGCACAGCTGTTGGCATTCTCTCTATGCACAGGGAAGCAATTTTCCTCTTTCATTTATTATTCAAAACTTGCTGCAGCCATTCTGCAAATTCAGTGTATCTCCTTTAATGCAACAATGAGATTGAGATGCAGATTCTTTCCCTAGTGTTTTTTGTGGTTTTGGTTTTTTTCCTTGAATACTGAGAGTGCTGGATATGGGTTTTCTTTCTACTTAAATTTCTTTTCAATTTGGAGATGATTTAAACTATGCAGAATGCAGACAGGCAACAAGTAAGAATTTCTTGTTCTGATCCACGCCTTCTCCTCCAAGTCAAGCCTGCAAAAATAACCCTCGAATCCTCAACATGAACACATCACTTCGAATTTAGAGAAGAGGTAGTCCCAACTCTCCCAAAAATGGTTTGGGAATTGAATGGCTTCAGAGAAAATGCTGTCTCCTTTTCCTCTCTACACTAATTAGTACAAACCATAGTCAACTCCTTTGCAAAAAAGCGAACATTTAACACTAATAGCCATTATCATTAGTAACTCCCTACTTTTGAAAAAAGCCCTTGACTGCAACCTCCAATATTTATTCTCAGTTGATGTTAAGATGACAGATTTGCCAACCAGCTTGGGAGGTGAAATAGCATCAGTGGACCACCTGCTCCCTTGAAGTTTTGCTTTAATAATGCAATGCAATATCATAAGATGAAGTCATTTGATGCAATTGATGCAGGAGGAAAATGTAGATTTTCTCATCCTCTGAAAGTTTTGATTTAGGCACCAAAATAATCTGTATTGTTGTGCTCCTACACATTCAAACTAAACAGAGCAAAGTTAGAGCCATCCCTGGTGTGAGCCTTGGCTTGGCATGGGGCCAAAAAAAAGAGCATAGATTTCTTCCCACAGTGCAGGGTTGGCAGCCACCCTGCATTTCTTCTCCAGATAAAGTGGAATATCTTTGTTTTGCTTTGAGAAGTTAATCATTTTATCATTGAGGTTTCATAACACTGCATAGGAGTGTCTCTGGACAACATCCATCCTGTGGCTCAGCATGGTTGGTTACCTGTTCACTCACTACAGCATCACTGCAGTTTCTGCACTGTCAGAGCTGTGTGACACAAATCAGAGTTCATTTCAATATTGCACTGATGCCATATCCTGAACACAAAACACCAATTGGCACACAACATGTTAGGAGCCAGATTGCACAGCTGTCACTCAGTCCAAGACCACTGACAAGAGCAGAAATGCATCATCCACATCAGCAGATCCACCTGGTCCAGATCTGATGTTTAGGGGCAGGACTGCCCAGTAAAAACTCTGGATTTGAATCTAACACGGTCTGGGCAGTTTTTCTAACTTCTGTGAACACTAACTAGCTTTTTGATGATGTGGTTCTTAGACTGCCTGCTCACCGTACCAAAATATCTTAGTTACTTAAATTTGTGAAATGCATTGAGATTTGAGGGCAAAACAGGCTGTGGGGAGTCAGAGCATTGCTGCAGATGTGATCAGATGTGCTGTACACTGTGGGCAATGTTACAGTTCTACCAATTTGGAATGCTAACAGACTTCTGCCCTTTGTAACTTGATATGATTGGCATGATATAAAGGACTAAATTTCAGAGGAAAATTTAGTAGTATAAGCCCTATCATCCCAACCTGGCTATCTGCATGATTATATGGGTTATTGCAGTAGCCCACCTCCAACATTCACTCAGAGTTCTAGTGAAGATTATCACTCCTGTTTAAGAGATACCAAATCCCTTGTTGCCACTGGTGGGAAATCCTTTTCGGAAAAATTGTGAATCTTTAGACTGTCTGCATTCTAACCTAGAGAGCAGGGGACCCTGCCAAATAAATGTGTAAGCCTGGGTTCTTCACCTAGTTAGGCTGGGATGAAAGCCCTGCTTTTCATACACAGGCTGATATATTAAATGTGAGGGTCTTAACAGTGAAATCAGCTCCAGGTTTAAATCAGAAAGCAGAAAATCCCTGTGTAATTTCAGCAGTGCTACTTCACTGAATAAATGCTTACACCAAATTCAGGTCAAGTCAAATGCCACCTGCATTGGCTGGTGTGACATGCAATGGGTAAGGGTTTCTCTGCCAGGAGCAGCTACCTGCAGAGCTTCTTTTCTACCTTTGCAGGGGAACAGGAACTGATCATTTTCAGAGTTGCAAATACACCTGAGCGTCATCTAAGGCAGAGCCTCTATCAGAACAGAGCATTACCACTTACAGGGGCTTGTGTTGTTCTTCCTCCCCAGTTGAACAGGCTGCTAAATGAACAAAATCAATTTGAAATCACACATCTAACTAGCATATTAGAAAAAATTTCAAGAGCAGCTGCTGCCTACCTACAACTCTCTAATTCCAGCCCAAACAATCTGTTTCCCAGTTGTGGGAGAGCAATCCACAAAAGGACCCAACAATCAGAGTCAGCAGAGAGGCGACGTCGTGCCTCCATCTCTGGCATGCAGCTAATTACAAAGGACAATTATTATAATTAATGCCAGTAGATGTGGCCAAGTCTCCCTGCAACTGCTGTGGGGAATTTCTACCCCTACTTCAACCAAAAACCATCTGTCAGACAGGAAAAGAACAAAATAAAACCCCTCCTTGCCAAACATTCTCAGTAAAATGTTTTATTGCTGCTAACCTGGCAGTAACAGGGAGATCACACAAGTTTCAAATAGGAACCACACTGAGAAGTGAAAATCCCTGACTTCATATTCTCTGCCCCATCATGTAAACAGTCCATTGACTTATGCAGCAAGAGGCTGCTGCTGGAGAGGTTCAAGGATGGATAAGTTACACATTCCTGTTTGTTGTGAGCTGGTTTGTTTTGTACAGAAGCAGAGATCAGCCAGAGAAAATGGACTGGAAATGCTGCTGCTGCAGAGGTCTGTCAAGGTAGTGGGTTATGCAAATGCCATTTGATACTGACCATTCACACATTTAATTTTTTCATCCTTGTACCTCAGTGACTACTCGAAAGGCAATAGGAATAAGGACAAATTATGAAAGTAGATATATCATGTTCCTGACTGATCCATGCACTTACTGTTAAGAGGAAAATTTGGCTAGGCAGGAAATTTGTTGACTATGTCAGGCTTCTTTCTGTGTAACACATGAAGTCCACACAACTGTGGTGATCTGATTTCCTATGAGCAGATCTCCTCTTGCTGCAGTGCTGCCAGTGAGCTCTCATCAAAAAAAAAAAAAAACAAACACCCAGTGATCTCTTTATCACTTGCTTCAGGCTAGGTATTGGCACTCAGGCCACTGTAAGAAATTCAGTGATGGTACTCAGGCATACCTGAACCATCTGAGACTGTCACAGACTCAAGCACTTGTTCTCCACTGGAGAAAAAAGAAAATGGCCAAGACAAAAGCATTGCAAAGCAGGAGTGTTTTCAAAAGTGTTTCGTAGTGAATAATACTGGGGCTTTTTTCTTCCCAAAGGGTAATTCTTACTGGCATACAAAACTAATAGCTTATAAAGTTTCAATACTACCTTCTTCTGGACAGTACAATCATGTTCTGCAGTTTCACCAGCTCAAGTGAGAAGCCTCTCACATTTTAGGGCTGACTTACCCTGGGATCCCTAAGCCAGGTGCAGATGCATTCCCACCATCTTCCAAAGGTGTACTACAGGTATCATCAGCAATTTAGGCATGGCAGGATGGAGCACATCTTGCTGGGAATATCTAAGCCATAATGCTGCTGGAAAGACTCAAACTCACAGCACATAGCTACACATTAACACTGCCTGGTAGGCTGGCTCCAAGGAGTTGAAAAGGCAGAGCTAGAGTCTGCTGAAGAAAGAGATACCTGCAGATGAATCCACAGCCATTCACTTTCACCAAGTTACTACAAGATCAAAAGGATGTGAACTGGAGCTACCATGGCTGGAACCCCTAGTTCAGCTCCTAGCTCTGCAAGAGGTAACTTACCCAATTTAATGCAGGCAGATAGATATGGGCAACTTACTAGTATGTGCAAAAGCATCTGAGGATGTATTTCTATTCATCTCTGTTATTGAAATAATTATTGAAATAGACTTCTGCTGTCTGCAGTGCCTCATGGGTCAGAGTTAATGTGTCTTTGCAGGATATTTCTGTACAGGTGCACTGAATTACATACATGCATTGATCTGAGCTGAATTAAGATTTGTTCTTCTAAGTTCTTGTTGATGTACCGCAATGCAACATTCAACATAAGTTAATTAAAAACTGCTTAGCAGTCTTCACACATAGGCTAATAGTGAATACATCTGTAAAACCAAAACCATTACACAGGACAGTTGTTTTGAGCTGGAATGTACACATGTAAGTTTGTGACATACTAAAGAAAGATTAAATATTTCTATTTCATTTCAACACTTTCAGAGTCATGACAATTCCATATTTTTCAGCCCCTTTAAAATCTTTGCCTTATCAATCAATATTTAATTCTTCTCTTGTTACTGGTTAGCTCTAAAAGAGAATAAAAGGCTCCAAAGGAATAAGGAAAGCAATTCATAATTCATTTCAAGAAAAATCATCTATGGCTTCCAGCTAAGTAAACCAAGCTCTTTTATTATATAATGTGGGTAAGACAATGTTTATTCTAAGGATTTAAAAGTGTTCCCAAAAATCTAACTTGTTCTTTTACATTTGAAATAACTCTTGCTCAGACTAGTCAGAGAAAATAATCTTCTTAGCTTTTAAAAGAAAACATCTGAAGCAGTTTTCTCACCATGCTAGGGGTTCAAATGTTGGTATGTGCTTTTTTAATATCTAAAATTACTTCTGTTTTCATATTGATTTCAGGAATATCAATGAGGAAGAATCTTGGTATCAGAGGTGGGAATCTCCTGAACTACCTGAGCCTGATGAGAGGAGAAAAATAAAGATGTCCAAGTCAAGGAAAGTAGTTTAATGTAATAACTAAGCAAATGGTGCAGCAACTGTTTTTAAACCCACCTTCTTGTCAGACAACATACTCATAAATCCATCAGCAACAGGTCACTGCTGTGTCCCTCTGGGGTGCAAATGTAATTGAAACCTCACAGTCACTTAAGAGCTGTTGTTTTTCTATGTTTAAGAGGCTAGAGAGGTTAGACTCAACTGCACTAATAGATCAGATCAGGCTGGCATTTATACCACCACTGTTAACTGAAGAACTCCTTGTAAGTCTGTGGACAAATGTTTTGTTTTTGATTTGCACCAACTTGCTGTACACACACCCAAACCTCTCGGCTGTGAGAGTAAGGGGAGATGAGTCTTTGGAAGAATTATAAAGAATCAGTTAAAGGTGCTTGACATCTGTTACTTAACTATATTATGTCTCATCATCAGATTTGATTCTACTTCCCATAGGTGTTTTTCTTTATTCCTCTATTCTCTTTCCATTATTTTTGTTCAAAGGAGTAAAGTAGATGAAATGTTAAAATTATTTAGGATTTTCAGCGGTAAGAGGAGTGTATAAGCAACACTTAGAGCCTGATTTCAGTGTAAGATAGGATATTTGGACAAATCAGATATTCCAGAGCAATTCAGCAGCTTGGAATTGCTGATTAAAGAAAGATCTGCTGTTCTCTTCCTATAATGGCAAAACACTGGTCATGCAGCTGACCTAGGTATGTTCTTTTAATATTTTTCTCTGTTCTTTCCTTTTCATATAATTTTTTGAAAGTTGCCTTTTAAATTTGTTTAAGCATAATTTTGTACCACGTGCTGCAAACTAATGGAACTGCATGACTGCAGCACAGTATAGACAAAAATGGGCCAGGTCTCATTTAGCTACATCTGGAAGGGAAGGCAGCTGAGCTGAGACACACAGACATCAGCACAGGTTAGCCACCAAATTCAGGCACTTCAGCACAGGCTGACTTCTGCATTACTGCTGCCTTATTGATGTGGATTCTCTGAATGGCAAAGTTCTCAGAAGACCAGAATAAAAGAGTTCAATATTGTGGGCAACAGGCATTGTATTGGCCCTGTCTGATGGAGTTTTCTACAGGGAACTATTTCATATTCAGAAACTGGAGATGTGCTGAAGCTTTAAAACACAAGGAAAACCCAAGCCCACCAAGTCAAGTTGATTTCTACCTGAGAAGACAAGAGGTGGAGGGTGGTGACTGTGAGCCTGCCTGGGCAGCAAGGTCTGCCTGTCCCTGAGGGCAGAACTGGGAAATTGCTGTTACACCACAGGCCAATGTACTCCATTATTTGCAGTCCTACTCAGTTTCACTCTGCTGATAGAGTTGGATGAAAATGGATTTGCCCACCTAACAATGGCTAAATCTGCTGCAATTCTGCAGCTTGTGTGGGCATTTCTCCAACAAATGCCTCCTTAAAATTGCAGGAGTTCAGTCTCACCACCACACTGTGTCTGTGCCTCCCACACCTACAAAATCAGCCAGCAGTGCCTGGCACCCTGACATTGCCCAGCCAGAGAGCAAGAAACACACAAACCTTATTTAGATGGGGTTTTTTTTAAATAATGTTTTACACAGCTGAGTAGAATTCTTTGGGATATTTCATCTCCCTTTGTTACCAGGATCCACCTGCTAGAATGATATGGCGCAGAGTCCCAAGGCAAGTTGATGTCAGGGTTGGCAATGCTCAGGTCTGAGTTACAGGAAGGATATTTCAGGCTGATGTTGACATCCTATACATTGAGATGTTATAGCCAAGTTGTCTGTATCAATTCTGTCTTAATTCTCTCTTCGATAGGTGGGAATTAAGAAATTACAGGAAGCGGCCCCGATCTCCTACATGGTTATTGTATCAAAACTGAGTGATCGCTCTGCTGACTCAAATACGTGAGGAAAGAGCAAAATCACAGTCACTCAAATATAAAAAAAGCAGCTAAAAGTGAAAGCAGACTGTGGTTAATTAAGTAATGAGGAAAAAAGCACACCTATTTTTCATTTGAGTTCTATGTAATTCAGATGCTCACAAGTCTTCACTGCCTCATGATAGACCATAAGAACTCATTAACAAAGTTTATTTTAATTCTGAGAAAAATTATTGTAATATTTGCCTATGGACTTGTGTAAGTGATTTACCTAATTTATCCAGTTGAAAGAAAGGACTAAACTGTATGGACTGTAAGTGATAAATGTAATGAAAATTGAGCATTTCCACTGCACTATTTAAATTTATCCCAACCCTCCCTGGCTGCACACTTGGCCAGCCATACTGGTCCATCTACCTTTGCTTCCACCACTGCTTTGCTCTGTAACATCAGCACCTCCCTCCTAACATCCCCGAATGCACAGCGTCAACATGCTTCAGGAACAAGACAGCTCTGATGGCTGTGAGGCAAAGGAAACTCCTTTATGGCACCATGTAACTTCTCACATCTTCCCTAAAGCATGTGACATTGGACACTGCCACTGGCAGCACACCGCCGAGAGGACTGCCAGTTTTATCTACATCTGTCAAAAAGCACTGCTTAAAATATGCACCTTTAATTGTTGTGCCAGTAGACTTCTGGAGTCCTGTAGGAAGGTACCACCCACAAGAATGATATGGTGTGTCAAATAACCAACATCCTTCTGCATGAAAGTTATCTTCAGGAAGGTATTAAAAAATAATGCTCAATACCAGACACAGTTACATTCCCTTTTTCATCTGCACAGTAGTTGTGTCATTCACAAGCAAGGGCCCGTGCTACACAACCAAAGCAGCTCTGGAGAAAAGACATTGTCCTATTCTGCCCTGTTTATAATATGCAAAATTACCAGCCAGCTTCCTAACCCAGCCTCCTCAGTGCTACTGCATCCCTTTAAAAAGCAGGAGGAAAAATTTTTTTCTCCTCTATATAAAAGGAAGAGTTTGCAGTGGTTATAGACAAAGAAAAAAAAATGTTCTAACCTGGAAACTGGCTGGGTTTAGTGTGTGAACATTGATCAGAAATAAATAAGAAATATCAAGGTATGTATTGCACTGTTGGCCTGGACTATGCTCTGATGTTCATTACTGCCAAACCTACTCACTGAAGTAGGAAATACCCCAAAGAAGAAGATCTCAGTGCCAGAAGAAGAAGTCAAGGCAACAAGGGCTTCCTTGAAAAATAAGCATAAAGAAAATACAAGAGTTTGAAAAAAAATGGTTATTAACTGCTGGGAATATGAGGAAAATGAAGCAGAGCACACTCGGGGTATGTGAAGAAAAAGCTTCAGTGACTTCTCCTTTCTTTCCAGTCATTCAGTCCTGACAGGCAGGGACAAATTGAATAAAAATCAAAACCACCAAAGCAAAAGGGGAAACAACACTTTTTATTAGCTTTCATATCTGACATTGTGGAGGGAATCCCTGGAGAAGTGGTGCAGTGTGTGATAGCCTGGACACAAAGCTGCAGTCCGTGCCCACAGGCTGGGGGAAAGTCATTTAGAGGCGGGACAGAGCAGGTAACCAGTTAAATGCAAAACCCAAAGATCAAGCAAAGAGGCAAGTCCTAGAATCTTAAAAATCAACCAGCTGCTTTATTGGGAATCAATCTTGCTCCCTTAGGAAGGAAATAAGATAATGGACAGACTTAGATTCAGTATAGAGCCTTTCCTGAATTCCATGCAGACGGGCAGCAGTGACTCAGAATAAAAATGGCCAAACCCAGGCTGAGACAGAATAAAAGCAGACAGCACATTTCTCTACTACCACTGAAATAAATAGTTTTAATTCATGTGATCAATTTGTCTGCCTCTCAGACACAGAATTTCTCTTTAATATCACCCTCTGTTTCAAATCAGATAATTTTCCTTCTTTCTTTCCAAAAATCCAGGTTCTACCTTTCTACTGCTTCAATCAAACCTTGTCTCATCACTTTTCTAGGTCAAATCCTCCATATCACCACTCATCCTGATTTTCTCATAGCTTTCCACCCAACAGCAATATTGAACCAATGCTCCTTTGGAATTTGCCATAAAACAAGACAGCAAGAAAAATGGTGACTTCCAGGTGTCTGAAGATACATCCTTCCTCTTTCCCTCTCCTTGCCTGCTTCCACACTCTCTCCTATCTGCTGGATCTCTACCACATGTCCACTTGGTCCATCTCTTTTTCAGGTTGGAGAGTCCTGGTCTGTTTTACTCATTTACAGACAGGCCTGGTGATAAACTTCATTTGTTTTCTTACAATTGAGGTCAGTAATTTCCCTCCTCAAGATCAAGTCTGAAATGCAACTGAAGGCTGAAACAATAAACCCCAGCCTCCCTGATCAGGGTTTGTCCATGAGTAGCCAAGACCTCACTGTACTTGATGCCCTACAAACACCCCCAGCTCTGCTCCAGGAGCAACAGCATCCACCAGAAATACATCAAATGGTATGTCCTGAAAGGGTCAAAGCAAAGATGATAAAGGAATCTTATATGCTCAAGATTCTCACGTATAATTCTGGCTCTCCTCGCAGCGGGCACAAGTCAGGAGAGATCTCCTTCCAAGGCCTGATCTCATTAAACTGCAACAGAATTTCACTGAACATTCACTCAGTTTTCTGTGCTTTTTGCCCTTTTTGGCAGGAAAAGGTGCTTTTGATAGCTTGTCTGTTTAACAAGGAAATTCCTCAGAGGGTCTTTGCTGAGAGCATACAAAAATCCACTGACAGCTGCTGTGATGGTTGCTCGTTTCTGGGTTAACACACAGTATTTAGATAGGAAGCAGTTGAGGAAAGGTACAATTTATTAAAAATGGGCTTGGTTCCAAAATTCACATTATGGTACAACACATGGCACAGAGACAACACACTCCCACTGCAGCTACCTGCACGGGCAGGCAACCCCAGATTCCCATGTTTGTGTGAGCCTGGTGCAGGAGCTGCAGTTACACCCAGGGAGAAGAGGACCCACACCACTTGCAGTCCTTCAGAACCAGAACGCTGCCATAAATTCCTTTCTTGAAAGACACGTCCTGCTTTTCCACATGGTGCAAAGTGAAGCCAAATTTTTGCATTTCTTTTTACATCTTTAAAGCAGCTGTCAGATAGAAAGCTCTCTCTCTGGAGGACTCACATGCTCCCTCACACCACAGCATCAGTGTAATCCTAATTATCTTTACTGCATCTTTGGGAAAGATCTCCAACTTACAGGAGGGGAAACTGAGTCAGAAAGCCACTCAGCGATTTTGCTTGGTGCTCCCCACTGTCGAGCAGGATGATGGTCACTCTGGCTCTTACAGGATCATCCCAGCATTTATCTCTCTGAAAAGAAGTGAGATAAGTGCATGTTGTCTCATCCCCTCCAGCACTGAGGTGGAGGTGGGGTTTTGCCCCCCTCCACCAGCAGCCTCTCCTCTTCTGCTCTTCTTCTATCCCCAGGGATAGAAGGATATCCCCAGGGATATCCTCTTCTGCTCTTCTTCTATTCCCATGGCTTTGGTGGGATAATTTCTGTATGTTCCAATCCATGAACCTCGTAGGAGTCATGCTGAGAGTTCTGTAAAATACTCATCTCCTTTCTGGCAGAAGAAAGACCTGATGGACCCTGTCAGGCACCAGCTCAGACCAGCACAGGGTTTGTGCTCCAGACACAGAGACACCCATTCTCCTCAAGTACCCAGCAAAGAAAACCTCTGGAGAGGGTTCATGAAGCACCTGATGTCAGCCTACACAAAACAGTAACAGAACGGTCACTTTCAAAAAATGGTTGCTATAAAAAAGATGAGATTTTGCCATCCACTTCAGAAATTCCCACTACCAGGTGGTGACTATTTTACTCTCTTTACAAAAGCACAGAAACTCCCACCTCCCCCTCTCCCTGCCCGTGTCAGCAGGCTCGCTGGGATGTTTTCATGTACACCCACATTTGTCTTTCCTCACATGCTATTACAGAAACCTTTTGGTTTGCTCTTTTCGTATGCTACATTCCAAAGCATTTCTGTCAACAGGGAACTGCATCCCCACCATAAACTCATGTGTGTAGTCAGCTGGTAGGCAGCCATCAAATCCCACATACAGCCAGATCCTGTTGGTAAAGTCAAGGATCAGCACAATGCAATGACACACTGCAAGGGCACAGACACACATGTGCCTCTCCTGCCCTCACTGCAAAGGCTTTCTGCCCACAAAAGCACCTGATATGTAAATGAAGTATGAATGAAATTTCATTAAGGTTCACACACAGGTCTCCCCCCAGCAGCTTGGTGGTGAAAATCTTGGAGTAGCTGGCTGCTGTACCAGGAGCACCATGGGCACTGGTAATTAACATTAATTTGTAGATGGAGGATCTGAGCATGGCTGACATGAAGGTCAGAGTTTCTGAGCATTTAGGAACTGAGTCCTGGCTGCTGCACTGAACACAAGAACTTCAGCAAGGGCACTGAACCATGCACAGGGGGAAGAGAAGTGGTGCTTGCCTGGAAGTGGTGGTACTTTGCATTTTTTTCACGATTAGAAAATTCAGCAGTGGGTGGATGGATTTATATCTGACGTATCAAAAAGAATATTTTTTCTGCCTCTAGAGAAAATAGCATCCCAAGCTCTAATTTTTATTAAAGCAACTGTAGAGAGCAGTCTAGAATGAAATTGCCATCTGAATCTTAATTATACCTTCACATTGAAACACTGTAGCGAATTACATGTAAGATTAAAAAAAAGGAGTGATATTAACATATAATGAGCCTCATCAATTACTATGGATCAGGAAAAGTAGCCCTCATATTATTGAAATGGTTTAATTTGCATGACTGGATGATTCAGATTCTTCTTGGCTATTCATTCAAATCTCCCCAGAAGACATAGCCACAGAGAAATGTCCCGTAGCAGTCTTGGCCTCAAATAACTAAATTAAATACACTGTTACCCTCTCATTTTGCAGCAGGGAAATTGAAGAGATCGCCTATGGTAAGTCCAGGGAGGAACACAGATCTTTAGCCATTACTGTGCTAACTGTATATGTATATAAAATTAGTAGGATTTTTATAGTGGAGTAGTTTGTAAAATGACTTGCATATTTAACTTCAACTTCTCAGGAACAGAGGCTCAGTCCCATGCTGGAAACAGGAAATATATTTTAACAGCAAAGCAAGGAATGGACTTAAAGATAAAGATCAGTGTTCACACCATTCGAAGAGAAGCCCAAAGATTAATAAAACACCCAGACAACAAATAAACTGTACTCAGAACTAGGGTAGTGTGTGCACTTGGGTTTAGTAACAACTTAGCCACTGGAGACAAGAAGTTGAGAGATCTGGGAATACAATAGCACATACAGGGGAGCCACATTGAGATATTTACTTCATTTTTGTCAGTCTTGGCCATCCTTGGGAGTTTTCCACAGTTATAACTGCATTGGTTTATGACAACAAACAGCTGGATGATGGGCACAAAGATACAAGTCAGGAGCTGCTCAGCAATACTTTGGACACCACATTTATCCTCTCTACTTTAATATTCCTGCTCAAGAGTTAACATTATTTCCCTGCTTTGCAAGGACATTGGGGCAATCCATTTAATACTGTTGAGCAGATTAAGATGTTGAATGAATATCGATCACTAAGCTTATTCTGACTTTAGCACCATATACATACACAGACCAATCTTCAAGACAGTTCTGATGATCAGCAAATATATTTAATGAAAATATATTTAATGAAAACTAGTTTAGAAACATATTTGAGTCAGGTATCATTCATTCATTTCCAGATTCAATCAGCAAAGAAGAGGGGGAAAGTTTGTTTCCTTTTCTGCAGATTAAAGGCTGTGTCTGCTTTGAAAATTAATCACTTTCTGCTGTCATATAGTCCTCCAAGAAGCAAACTGATGGATTGGCATCAGGTTACTCACAATAAACAGATATCCACATGCCTGCAAGCTTGTAAAGATTAAGGATGGAAAAGGATTTTTTGAGGTACACAGAGATACCATCATGAGTAATGACTTGAGGAAAACAAAGGCAAAATCTTAATTTGAAAATGCACTGTGGAGTGTTTATTAGAGAGTGGAGTAGAGATAAACTTCCAAAGGAAGTTCTGAAAATTTCATCACTTGCAACTGGATAGAAATGAACCAGAAAAAGTACCTGGGAACATACTATCAAGTGCTCTCATGTTTTGGCAGGCAGATCATTTAGGTAACTTAAAAAGCTCCTTTTCTATCTGATATTCCAAGAAGGCCGATAGATTTTATTACAAACCCCTGGTCCATCGAGGCCCTCAGTGAGCCTGGGCTGTTTGCAGGGAAGAGAAGAGGGGAGGGAGGACCAATGTGTCCTTGGGACACCAACATTTTTCAGGAGCACAACTTAGCCATGCACCATGCCCCTCTCTTCTTCCAAACTCCTCCCCACAGTCGCCATGCACAGAAAAGAGCCTGCAGGCATTTACTGCCTTTAAAAACTATTTATCTGACTGCCTGGCTGTGTCCTGACTTTAAGTCAAAGAGCTGGCAGGACATTCAAAACATCCCTTGTGGTCCACAGGCATCCTTGTGCCCCCACCAAGTCACTGGTGTCCCAGCCATGCCCTTGTTGTGGGCAGCACGATAATAAAGAATGGATAATGACTCCAATTAGGAGGTGTGAATGTCATTCCACTCCCCCTGCTCTCTTCCAGGTCACCATGAATGTGTTTGAAAACTACTGGCACAGCAATTTAACCATTATTCAGATTTAATTTGCACTCTGTCATCTCTGTTTTTTCGATAGGCTTTAATAGTTTAATTTAACAGTCTTAAACACCGTCTATATTACTGAGACATAATGTGTATTTGAGGTTTGAGCAGTTGCATGGCACAAAATAATATTTCACATTTATATTGTGCCTTTCATGCCGAAGATGCTGAAAAATGCCTTGATTACTATATCCACAGAAGAATCAACTCATCCATCACTGAAATGCAGTCACTTTGAGGTTGGAAACCTCATCAGTCTTTAATAATTTAGGCAAAATAGAGAGGAATATTCCACTCTATGAGAAGGCAAGTTGAGCAGGTAAAATTAAGTTATCTAAAACTGCAGTTGGGCAGGGCTGTCTCATGTGCTCACCCTCATGACAGGAAGGTTTTTATGACTCTCAGATCTCTAATCAAAAGGCTGTACCTGCAGGAACAGTTTCCCTTACACGGTTTATTATCGGTCAAGGGAAGGAAGGATCTATTGTCTGCTGCCTGCCTCGGCTCTGCCTCTCCCTCTGCCACCTCCCCTCTGGGTCACTGAGTCCCAACCTGATGCCAGTGAGAACAGACCCTTGAAAACATAAAGAAACTATGAAATGATTGCCGAAGTTCCTCACTCGGGCACTGCTGAGGCCAGATCATTCAAGCCAGTGAGAAAGCAGCACTGGTGTTACTGTGCTCTAAATCAGGCCCTAAAGAAGCCCAGCCCTGCTCTGCCCTTCAGCCCCATGCCTGCTCCCATCACCAGCTGCCAAATTCCCAACTGAACAGGAACCCGGGGAGAGCAACTTTCATGTGTCAGTGAGTGCTCTGCTCCATCTTTCAAAATTGCCAGAGGAGAGCTCTCTTACACATGTGGCTGGAAACCATCTGGGGATGAATTTGGCTCCCACCTCCTTCAGCTGCCCCACAACCACTCCTCTGACCAGAGCTAATCTATGGGGTTGCAGCCTCCTCCCAAGTTGTCATGTTCTCCAGGCCCTGGCAGCCATGGGAAGTGGTGCTTTCCCATCTCGTATCCCAACTCAAGCTTTGTCCCACTGGTGCATTTTCATGACAGTGATCCAGGGACCAAGTAAAGCAACAGTGAAGTGGGTGGGTGGAGAGCAAATGTGTCAAGCTTAATAAAGATTCTCTCTATTTCCAAGAGCACTATCAACCATGTTCACAATTTATTAAAAGGTTTTTATTTATGAAGCCTTTAAAGCCCAGTTTAATAACCTGCAATCATTACTTGAATCACAAAATTTGCTTTTTATTATATTGTGTAAATGAAGTACTGTAGCATTTAATGTAATTATGTTTTCCTCTTCCTCTTTTATCAATGTTTTTAATACCATTATGATCAGATTCTTCTCAACCTCCCCTAAAAATGCACTGCACAATATCTGTGGACCCAAAGTAACCTGTTTCTGGGATTTGAGTACAGCAATAAAAGAACAAGGATAATAAACCAGCCTTTCCTGTGTGCTTACTGCCTCTGAGGTTTCTAACTGGATTGCTCAGACCACTCTCTCTCCCTAGGGAGAGGCTTGAGGTCTCCTTATATCCAGGAGACATAAAAAAGAATCTGTTACTATTAATACACTCTCTCCAGGAGGCTTTTTTTTTAAATCAGAGTATAAATCCATGATGGAATTTATATATATGCAGACTGAGAACACAGCACTGTTGATGGCATGGCCTGGAGTTATGGGTGAAGGCATGGTAACAAGCCAGCAGTAAGATTCTGCAGCTGAGGGCTTCTCAAGAGTCACTGGCCATCTCAGGCCAGTGAGAAAGACATTTGCCATTTAGGACTTCCCAGGGGCTGTGCCTTACTGAGCTACCAGGACAGCAGCAGGGGCAGCCACCTGCCTGCCAAGATGGCACAGCAATGCTTCTCAACCCCAAATCTAGTGTGAGCCCTCCCAGCATGTACAGGCACATCCTGAAACCAAATTATGCCTCTGCAGCCCCAGTGGAACTTAGGGCAGCACGTCTCATGTCCTTCACGAGGCCACTCTTTCATGGATACAAAATGAAAACATTAAAAAACCTGGAGTAAAACCAGAAGGAAAATAAAACAGGAAGAAAATTAAACACTGGAAACTGGTCAAAACTGCAAAGCTGAGAGATGTGGATCCAAAATTTGGAGCAATTCTAATCAGGGGTTTGGTTGTGGCTCATCTGTAATTGAAATGAAGTAAAAATCTGCCTGAGACAGTCAACAATCTCAGCTGTTTCCGAGATCTGGCTTTCATTAATTTCATTAACATCTAAAATGCATTCTTGTTGCCTGTTCTTATGCTGAAGAGTAAGCGAAAGAACAACACACCAGGAACCAGTTTATCTTTGTCTTCGCAGAGGAGCAGATGCAGTATCAGTCTCAGGGGCACACAGACCCCTTGCATGGAAAATGACAGCAAAGAGTTATGCAAGTGTGGAAATCTTTAGCCTGAAAAATAAATAAATTGGAACTAGTACTTCCATCAGTCCCTCACACACTTTGGGGAGCTGCACGGATATTATTATTATTAATCAGTGTGACAATCTCAGGCTACACTTTGCCAGAAAAACAATCAAAAATTCAGAACTTGTATGGAGCCCTCTCAAGAACCTGTGCTTTGTGAAGCCAGATCTGGGGATCCTGCAGAAGGCTCACACCCTTCCTGATTCTCATGGAAGGATAAGTATCACAGACCATGGTCCTGGGCAGAGGGATGGATTAAACATGCTCTAGTTGGGCATGTATAAATGGCATTTCCAGGGTAAAATGGCATTTCCACCCTTCCCTTAAATTCAGATATTTAAGAACAGGGTGAAAATGGGAACTGGGAGGCTGGATCCTCCTGCCTCTGAAACAAAGCTGCAGCAGCTGATGAGATGAATTTCCCATGTGCTCCCCACTGCTGTGCAGGGGTTAATAACCCAGCCCATGTGGCAGAAGGGGCAGTGTGTATCTGCAGGCCTGGCAATCACAGGGAGGGCTGTGCCCACCCAGTGAAGGCTGTGTCCCCCACCTGCCAGCCCCACCAGACCTTTGCACTCCCAGAAGCCAAATGCAGCAGCACTCCGGGGCACACACGGCTGCTTGGGAGGGGCAGGAAGCCACTTTCAGCCTAGGTAGGATATCAGGGCACAGAAAACCTGGACAAACTTTTAGTCAAATTTCCCTTGATCTAAACCATTTTGCCAGACTCCATCTCTCCTCTAGTGTGACGCAAATCACCAACAGGGCGACTAGAGGGTGCTACAACATATATGGGCCTCAGATTCCATCCCCTGGCACTTAGAAATTCATGGCATAAATTAACTGTTCAGCTCTGTGATGATGCTGATTTGCTTCACTTGGCATAAGCAGATATTTTGCTACAAGAGAGATGCTACTTTCTGAGACCTGTCATCCTTGGGTTTTCAAATCCACTGGCATGTTTAATAGCAAAAAATATGAAAGGCAAAAATAGTCTTGTACAGATAAAGACCTCCGTGTCACAAATGACAATTCAGTTTAATTAAGCCAACTCACATATATTATATTCCACCCATAAAACTTAAGATCAGCTAAAAATTCCCATCAAATGCAAATTTTCTTTAGTGATTTATTTATGCAATTGTGAGACAGAGAAAGCAGACAAAGCAGTGGGAGCTGCAGGCTGAAGTAAACAGTGCTGTCAGAATATGCAAAACAAGGGAAGAACACAAAAAAAAGAGAGGGAGAAGGAAGGGACAAACATTCTCTGGCTGGAAAGTTATTGAGTGTTTGGAGCCAAAGGGGAGTGGAAAGCTTGGAAAGGAATTTCTGCATGTAACCTACAGACTCTACCCTATTTCCACGCCCAGCATCTCTCCCATTTAACTAACAAATGAAAAACCTTTTTGGGGGTAGACATAGGGTTAGATTTGTGGTTTTAAAGGTCATTGCCTAAAACCAGCCCCGCAGCAGGCAGAAAGGAGCTTTGCAGTTGGTCGGCTTCGGCGTATCCCACACTTTGAGGAGCGCTGGCAGTGAGGTAATCCCTTAGGAATGTGTGTGCGGTTGGATGGCTGTGAAAAGAGAGCGGTCAGCTACCAAAGCTCTGTGCTGAATATTCACGTCACACACACACAATCATTTTTCTTGTTAAGTATTGAGAAGAATGGGAACATTATAAATGCAGTATCTTCTCTGGTTACAAGTTGAGCTGCTTTAAAAAGATCTCATTCCCTGCTCCTCCACTCCACCAGCTGTGCTCCACCTCCATTCCCAAACCAAATCTGCACACACTGAATGTTGTAAGACATAAAGAAACCGGGGGAAAAATTAAATACAACTGAACTAAAGCCGAACAGTAAGAAGTGTAAAAGGTGATGATGCAGAAAATTGTTAAAAGCATTTCAAGGTCACTTGTCTATCTAAAAATGACTTTTTATTGAACATATGTGGTTCCATGCCACATGACTGGGTTATATCCATATCCATATTCAAAGCAAGTGCTTTCCTGTCTACATGTTGAGGAGCCATTTTAGCCAACAACAGATGAGTTTGCTTTAACAGTGCAGAGTAGTATTGACAGTGGTGGTTGTTGATGATATCTTTATTTGCTACAGGCACTTAGCAATTTGTTGCAGGGAGACAGAGTAAGTGTTGATCAGGCATCCCAGCCCAAAATCAAGAACATCAAGGGAAGTTTCCCATTTATTTTAGTGAGTTTTTTATCAAACCCTAAGAAGGAAAAAATGCAATATAATGCTTTCAGTCACTTTTCTGATCATTTGCCAATAAGGCTAGACAGATAATCTTCCCTTTTATATTTTCTTTTTTTCCCCTTCCTTTCTTCCTGTTTCAAATGGGCCTGCATTGGCATTTATCTGTCCATTTTCATATGTACTTGGTCACCTTCTGCTTAATTCAGGGGGCTAGACTTCACAGTTTGCCTGCACAGAAACAAGATAACAGCTCCTCACAGAAGTAATTTTCAAATTAATGGTATCTACAAAAAAGTGAGAATTAGACTAATCACATGCCTCATTTGAAAAGAATATTTTTTCTGTTTTCTAAAAAAAGTTCCAGATACATGAACTCACAGGACTAGATTAAGTTTCTAGGTCAGTAAACTCCTGATTATGAGATGATTATCTTGAATGGCACATTTAAATCCCAATCTCTTTTCTTGAAGGAAACAAACAGTTTAAGCATGCAATTCTTGACCTACTCTAGTACCTTTAAACTTACTATTTAACAAAACAAAAGAAAGAAGGGTGGTGAAAAGTTGCCAATCCACTTCAAAGCTTCTTCTATATTTGTGGGTAAGCTAAGTCCAAAAAGGATTAATGAGTGTACTCAGATGAAAACTCAGTGGGAACAAACTTTCTAGAACTAAGCAGCAAAAGCATCAAACACATGCTCTGTACCAGGGGCCAGAATGCAAATTTACTTCAAATGTATTACAAATGTTAGCCTTCAACTTCTAAGCATGCACATAGAAATGTCTTTACAGCTGTAACTGATTGCAGCACAGAGGTCTTCAACAACGTGGCACTGGGGAAGGTGCTGGATGGTGTCTGGTACTGTATATTTTCAGCTGAGGATTGCCCCACAGTATAATTCCTCTCCCTCAGGAGACACTAACTCTCCACAGACACTAACTGACCAAGCCTTAAAATCCAGCTGTTTCCATTAGCTCAAAGCCCTCAGCTTTACCAGTGGGAAAACTGAGATACAGTGCTCCCAAGGGACCCTAAGGTACAATTCCCTTGTCTGCTGAGGAATTGAAGTCCCCTTAGAGACCACATCTTAACACCATCCCCAGGCATTTTCACAACAGGGTGTGAAATGCCCACTTCATACAAGGAGGACCACTTTTTCACTCTCCATTAATGAAGTTCATTAATTCACAGGGACAAAAGGTGCTTTCTGGGTTTCTATCTCTACCACCATGACTACAGCAAAGTCTGCTCATGATTCACTTACAGAATGGTTGTCCCCACTGGAATTTCTGCAAACAGTGCATCTCCTATGCAACATATCCAGGAAGCTGATTGTCTGCATGAAATAATTTCCATAATTTTGAAACTGTCCCAGTTCCACATGTTTGGAAGGAGAGAACCAGGGGCAATGGTTAAAAAAATTACACTACTAAAAAGCTATTTTCCTTTCAACTATTGTATCAAGTTCATTAATACCTTCTGCTGTTGGTGAAATGATCTCCCATTAACATTTCATTTTATTATTGCTGCTCCATTAATGAGACCACAAGAAATGGAAATGAGGCCTATAAATATGCCGAGAGTTAAAGTCACGAATCGTAACAGTGTGCGCACTTTATGAGGAATGTTTTGGTAACACTGGCCTTCAAAACACCATGGAAGGATGGCTCTGCCTCATGAGCATCTGGCTTAACAAACAACACCCCAAAAGGTCCAAACAGAAAACCACAATTCCTGAAACTACAGGTTAAAGTATCAGCAGAGTCAAATCAGTCTCAACCCCAACTGCTGAGCTCCATGTGGTTCATTGTCAAAATGCTTTCTCAGCGAAGGTCACTTGGACTGTTAAACTTCAACAAGCAAATTCTGCAGGAGGAAGGACTTGTCTCCATGTCCTTTGTTTAAAAAAACCTTTATTTCATGTTAAATATCTGCTTACTGGCACCACATCCACTACTGGGGAATATTGATCTCTTGATAGTGCATCACATCTTCAGGAAAAAGGGCAGACTACAAATGGAGAATTCCAGTCTTGGGAACCACATTAGGATTCATTTGAGAAATAAATTTATTGCCAGGTAGCCTTTTAGATCCATCAGCCTCCCACAGTTCCTCTGTTGATATTTTCTCCAACAAACAGTGAATATCCTCCATGGGTCAAGAAACATCCTTATGCAAATGGCACTACTGCAACTTGCATTTTCAATTATTAATATTCCATTTCCCATCTTACAAATGTTCTCAGAAAAGGAGGAAAGCAGAAGCTCATTCCCCTGGGAACAAAACCACCAAATGTGATACCTTACTGAGTTAGGAAAGGGATGTCATATCATGCTAGCAACATTTCTGTTTCTGCATTTCATTTCTCTCTACTGATTAAAAATTATCAATTCTACCCCATTTTTTCAGCATAGCTGACAGCACTAGGCTTATGCTAAATGAAATGCATAGCACTATCATTAGCACTATTATCTTGGAATGAACAAACTTATAATTATTACATTATTTTTCCCGATTTATTTTCCTGGAATCTCAGATTTCATGACAGGGACTGGCTTTGCTGAGGTCCTGCAATGTCAGTGAGAAGAGAACACTGCAGTCCATGCTGCTTTTAAGCATTAACAGCAGAAATGGTCTAAATTAGCCAGTTTGCCACGGCAGCAATAGTAGGTTTGGAAAAAAAACCCAGACAGCTTCAGTAAGATGAAATAAAACAAAAACACAAAAAGCAAACGATTTAATGAGAGCACAGGCTATTTCAATAAATCTAGTTATTTGATAAGCAGACTGCCACTGTCAGCCTTTTATCATCTGTGAAAATGCATGATGGATCTTTTCTGTTTGCTTACCATTTCAGACCTTCCCCTTCTGATCAACATCAGCATTTTGCTCCAGTGCCTCTAAGGACATGGATTGCTAGCAACCATCCAGATTCCACCTTTCAGGAAGACTGACAACACAGGCATGGCTCAGTGCTGTGTACATATGGCACACAGACTGGGTAGTTCAAGGCTGTTAAATGTTCAACCTCTTCTGAGTTTGCCTAAAGGGAATGAAAATGGCTCCTGCTGAGAGTGTATGCACCTAAAGCTGTAACAAACATTTAATTTTAGCTTCTCTGAACGAGAATTAGTCTGTGCATTTTGCACTACCAGTTCCTACTGCTGCTGCTCAGATGAGGTGGCTTTGGTGGGTTATTTATTCCCATATTAATGGTCAGCCTCCCCCACAATGCTGAAATATAGGGTCCTGAATGTGTTTTGGTCTTACTTTCCCACATTTCTTTCAATTCTTCCACAATAAGCAGATAAAGTCATTATTTGGATGAAAAGGACTTCAGGCCAACACAGGTTCACAATACTTTATCTAGTTTTGTGATTCAACTACACATTTTACCTTCTATGTAAAATAAAACTTGCTCGAAGAAAAGAAAAAAAAAGCTAGACAATATTTTAAATGTACATCAAGTTCCAGGGAAACTGCTGAAACAGCTACATCCTGCATGCACTGTTTGTTTGTGCTGAACCAGTTAGCAGGAGAGAAAGGCTCAGATAGGATTTTTAAACTAGGCTGGTGAAAAATGTTTCACTCTCCAACAGAGTTGATTTGAAAGGATTATTTCTCTGCTACAGTCTGAGAGAGCAATGCTGCCAGATGTCATGAATCTAAAATGCTTTATCTAAATCATAAGGTACCGCCTGAAATCATGTGTACTTTACATACCATGCAGCCTCTTTCTGTCCTTTTCCTAAAGTTTAGGTATAAAGCTCAGAGGTACTACTGAAACAACCCCAGAAAACTCTATGGAGACAAACTGCTTGAACTAGAGCAAAGCAGAAGTAACTCCATCAAAGTCAGCTCTTTAGTACTGACGTTTATCTCATTTATGCTGGCTAAGGATCCAACTCTACTATCTACAGATTGAAAGATGCTAAAAAAAGGACTATTTCTATATGCTCTACCAAATATGAAATATGTGAGTGAAACGTAGGCAGAGATTCATCTCACCCTACTTTATTCACCTAGCTAAGCTAGGCTGCAAGGCCTTGGTATGTCAGCAGGAGATCAGCAGTCCCAAAGGTCACCTCTTGGCACCCATGGGAAGGCGCTTCTGGTGAGTCACCCTCTGGAGAGGCTCATCTCCTTCCTCCACTACACAACAAAACTGGGTTATGACAGACTGTCCCAATCAGTTGTAACAAAACAATCTGATAGCTACATGAACTGATGCTCCACATTTCTCCCCCACTATTTTTGTGTCAGCATAAATCCACTGACTTCTGCAAGGTTATTCACATGCAAATCCATCCATACTGTCCATAAGTCCATGTTCACCTGGACTGAAAGCTGCTGAGGATACTGATTTCAGTTGTCCTAACTTCTCTAGAAAAGGTGCCCAAAATGCAAGAGACTCACAGATCATCCTTTATATAAGGCCTTTCACTATTTTCATCCAGGTTTTACCTCAACAAGAAGTTTGGTTTGACACCAGACAACTCTACCACAAAACCACTGAGAAATATAAAATACTGTAACAGCCCCTCACCACAGGATGAATTGTCCCAAATGTGAAGCATTCACATCCAGATATTGTTCACACTTCACTGCATCACTTACAGTGAATTTTGCTGAAGTTTTTGAGAGTTAATAAGCTGCCTGCTTCTCTTTCAGTGTTCAACAGTGTCAAGTCTGTATAGAGGTACAGAAACAGTATCTGATCTAAAGCTAGAAACTAAAGAGCTTATTTCCCCTCATCTGGTGAAGAATCCAGTAAGCCTCTTAGGCATGTAGTTGAAACCATAGTAAGGACAGTATAACCTCTCCTAGACTTGAAGGATCAGGAATAAAGTAAGAAACAAGAGGCAAACGAGTTGCTAGAGTATGCTTGGGGAGAGCTTTAATCAAAGGTGCTGGTAATCACTGGGTAGGTCCTTCAGCAGACACTGCAGCACTCACTTCATACAGGGAACAGCCTGGGACTGTGCCCAGTCTGCACTCACTTGGGGCTGATTCCACCTTTGAGCACTTCTCTCTTCCCCATCTGCAAAATGGTGATAACTCCTTATGAATAAAAATCAGTATATGGGAGCTAAGCCTTATCCTTCATGTCTCCAGGCAGGCAGCACCCTGGGGAAATCAGTGTGGGATTTTCCAGGCGAAAGGTTAGAGGGCAGAGCCCAAAGCTGTGGGACAAAGCCTGCAAAGGGAGGAAGGGGTGACCCAAGTACCATGCCCTTCACATATCTCCTGAGTGGTGCAAAGTATTTCCCAAGTTTGTTGTTGCAAAGCTGAGAGATATTGCTCCTCTACAAACACAGACATTTCATCAGAGGACATCAAAACAAGTTTTGCCTTTGTTTTGCCCTTCATAACTTAAAAAGGCATCTCCCAAATAAACAAATTCCCTTCTTGTTCCCTTCCCTTCTTCCCTTCCCTTCCACCTGGAGCCAGCCTCTGCAGCAGCTACCATTTTGCTCCAATATGGTAAATGTCCTTTCTTCCCTTCCCCCTCCTCTCCCCTTTTCTACCTGAGGAATTCAGCTGCTTGCAGAAAAACTTGAGAAAACTGGAATAAAATGTTGGCTTCTATGGCCCAGAAATAAGAACTGAAAAAAAAGTGAAACCTTATGCCTTGTCCCTAGTGGCTCAGGGACTTGGAGCCAAATCAAGGCCATGAAAACAGAATATTGCTCTTTGTTTACTAAAAATAAATAAATAAATGACTACTCACTCCTGCCCTTTGGGATATGTTTTCTAAGGAGGAAGAAATTCCCTGTGGAGTTTATTATGTGTAGAAGGGATGTGTGCCTCCCAGGGAAAAGCAGTGGGGGTAGTTTTTCCCTTAGTGATTTCTTTCCTGCCTTTATATCACTTTTTTAATAATTTTTGCAAGTCTCACTCCCCTCCCTTCTGCAATAAGTGAAGCCACACAAAGGAACATGCAGGTAATTCAGTCACTCAAAACTACACAGCATCTCCTTTCCTATATAAACAATCAGTGTGTGGCCTGGGTTTCATTTGCAACTGTAAATGAAACAGGCCTACAACTGTGTTCATAATCCTCCTTAATTGAATTTCTGTGACAAAACCCAGACAAAATTATTACCCTCAAGTTAACAGTTTGAGCGAAGTAGCCAAGGGTTCCTGGGAAGCTTTAAAACAAATGCAGGACAAAACTGGATCCCACAAAGCAGCTATTTGGTGTTGGTACCATTTGTTTGAAGCAGGGGAGGTTTCCTTGGAGGAACAAGGTCATTTTAATATGAAGGACAGGCCAGGAATTCAACTCAGGCCAAAATAAAAATAAAAAGTGAGAATTAAATAAGCAGTGGACGAGCTTGGATGTAAACCAGCACACGCTGTTCACACCACAGCTACTGGAAAGAGGTGTTGGGCTGTCCTGGCTGTTTGAAGGACAGCATCATTCACAACTGGTGTGGCTCATGGGACAGTTTCACAAATCCAGAAGGACTTTAAGCAACTGTTAGGTTTGTGTTGAAGTTCACACCCCATTGAAAGGGTATCTCCTTTAAAGTTTGCGTGTAATAATTTCCTTCAACTAGATCATCGGTTCTGTGGTAAACATGCAGAGACTTAGTAATGATGTCAGACTGCTGGTAAAATATCTAAACTTACTTTTAAAATGTGAGAACCACAGCTAAATTAAAGCAGTGATGCAAAAAGGGCACTGTCCTGCAGGGCACTCCCACAGTTTGCAGAAGAAAAGCATTAAAGCCTTTCCTGTTACCCAAATTTATTGTTTGTTTTTCTTTAGATGATACAGATGTTTTCTTGACAAATTGGACAAAGTTGATGGGAACAGAGACGTCTGTTTGCAACAGCTAATTTTGTGTGTCATTGCCATGTACTTGGATAAATATTCAATATTTTACCCCAAAGTACCATGTTTAAGTCATTTCTGTATCAACTGGTAACTAAAGCAAACTAGCAAAGTTATTAAGGATCAAAGCAGGCTCTCTGTGCTTAAGTTTACCGAGTTGATCAGAGCAGGGAAAACCATGTCATCCCAAGGCAGTGCCTGCCTGGGTTACTGCCCCACATGCTCATAGAAATTAATATCCTTTGCATTTTAAGCAGAAGGCAAGGCTATGAGGGAATGGGGAAGGCTGAGGTAATGGAAATAGAAATCCTACAACTCCTCAGTATGCATCCATGTCTTGTGTGTTACCCAGCCCTTCTTTGCAGGCAGAGCTGATGGAAATTTAGGGGTAGAGGAGGCTGGTGGGGCCTCATGCTAAAATTTCCTCCAAGTAAAATATTGCTATAGGTGATTAAATAAGCATTCCTGTTCAGAGACAGGCAGGCAGAGACCAGAACTCATTTCCACAGACCTCTGTGCCACTACAGGATAGTGGGGCTCTGTCCCCCCCTCACTTGCAAGGCACAGCTGACATAATGAGGGACCTCAGAAGAGTTTCCAGGAGACATGTCCACTCCCAGAGATCCAGAGGGGTAACAACTGGGAATTGGGTGCTACTGCTTTCTTCAGTGCCGCTGCTGTGCCAAACGTTTTAGCAGTTGCATTAATACCTGGCTTTGAGAGATTGCTCATTAGCCCTTGGGTCCTGTGCCACTTTAAGCAACCTTTCCAGAACAACTTTTTTATAGTTTGTGTCCTCTGTTTTTCCTCAGGCCACAAGTTAAACACACTGAACAGCACTGGAGAAAGAAATAAACACTGAGTCAGAAACAAAAAGATGCATACATACATGCCTAATATCCTTCCCCCCCACACACACATACACAATCAGGGCCAGAGATCAATGTTTTCAGGAAAAGGCATGAGGGAACAAATTATCACAGTGCTTTGTCAGTGGCAGCAAAGGAAAAAAGGGTGATGAAATGTTTCAAGAAAAAGCAATATATTTTTATGTACTTGTAAAATCCATTGGCAATGACTTTTCTGGTTAATTGGTTCCATCTTATTAAGCTAAAAATGTATTTGTAAAATCCAGACATATTCAAGCATAAGTCCAATTTCTTCACCAAGAGCCAATACACCATTTCAAAAAAGAAAATTCAGCAATACAAACCATTTTCCATTAGCCTGAAATCACAGCACTCATATTGGGAAGAGAAATGGATAGAGTGCTTGACTTCTCTAAAAGGCACTTTGGAAAAATCACGTAACTCATTCACCCCAAAACTGCTGTCCTCTTTCTCCCTGGCCCTGTGAAAATGGATGAATATTTTGGCCCAATTATGCAGTGATTTATAAACTAACATTCTGCTATCTTTCCTTGCACTTGTCATGTTCGACTTTTTCCCCTTTATTAAACCACTCTTCTTCCCATTAAATAGTCCCTCTGTCTCACTTGCCAAAGAACTGCCAATGGGCCCCTGATTTTACAGAAGAATAGACTCAGCTTTACCAATGGAAAAGGGCCTTTAATGTACCATGGACACAGCACAGTGAAGCATGGAAATTTGCCTGTGTTAATGATGCTACTTCACAATGATCAGGAAAACAAAAATCTCTAATAGCTAAATGACACCCAGTCCTTCTGCAGCCTGTTGAATTAAAAATCAGTGGGAGCAAAATCCAGCTTCCTTTAGGAGATGAGCTAAAAGTGGTTGCAGTTTTTCTTTTCTTTCCCCTCAAATTCCTGATTGGCATTGCATCACTAAAATGGGTGATTTGGTGCTGGGAGCAGGACAAAAAAAGCCCAAACCAAGTGTTTCAAAATGTTTTAGCAGCTCAAAAGCAAGTGGAGAAAAATTAATGAACATTTATGTAAATATTTTTGGACATACATTACACTGGCATGATTTTGTGCAAAATACCACTACAAAGCAGGACTAAAGTATAATTCATAATTTTCCCTTTTTTAGGTGAAAAGAGGAAGCCATTACTGTGGGAAGGACAGAGCAGCAATCTGCATGTGCCATTGCTTTCTTCTGAAGATGCTCCAGCTCCACAAAGCTCTGAGCTCTTGAGTGCTAAATTAACCCCAAGAAATGTCTTCAGCCACAGTTCTCATCAGAAAGCTTCTTAGACCTGGGTTCCCTGGGCTGCTGGCTGGGCAATGCACTGATTGCTTTGGCCAGTCAAAGAGTCATTGCTCCAAAAGTCAATTTTCAAATACAGCACATTAAGCTACTCCTTGGAAACTCTGCTCTCATGTTTGGCCAAACACAACAGGCAGACCAGCACCAGCTTTGATGACATTATTTGGAGTGCACAAGAAAGGAACCAGAGATCATATGGTGCATGTTTGGTAATCCTTTGGCACCACTGAAAGGTTGGAGAATAGACTCAAAACACAGGTTTATGAAAAAAAGATGAACAATGTTTACAATATTGCTCATATAAGTTTCCAGGGACAGAGGGAGTGTTTTGTCATCTAGTTGCAGTTCTGTAGATTTTGTAGCTGTCTGATTAGCACACTCCACACATTTCTTGTCCAAAACTTTCTGGTACAACTGTGCTAAACAGGAGCAGGACTTGAATTCAAGAGTGGCTGAGAATATAGGACCAAGCCGTTTCAATTTCATCTCCATTTCATTTCACAGACTCACACAGAATCATTTAAGTTGAAAAATACCTCTGAGATCATCGAGTCCAACCTTTGACTGACCTCCAACTTGTCAACCAGACTATGGCACTCAGGGCCACATCCAGTCATTTCTTGAAGACCTTCAGAGATGGTGACTCCACTACCTCCACGGGCAGCCCCTTCCAATGAAATCCTTGTCCAGGCATTTTTCAATCCATGAAGTTCATTACTTAATAAACCCTGAGCTAAGACCCTATACCCATTAAGAGACAGCTTCTACTGTAGAGTGCTTAGGGTGTTGTTGGGGATGGAAGGGGTGGGGAAGTAAGATTATTTACTGTAGAGCTCTACACTTGATTCTCCTGTGCTTACCACAGGAAAAGTTTGTCAATGAAGGTTGAAAATAAGCACCTGAAGACTCTCAAAATACCTGTTTATTCAATTTGGAGTAGCACTCAAGGGGAGAACTAAAATCTTCAAGACAAATGCCAAACACCACATACTAAAAGTTCCCCAAAATGTTGTATCATTAAGTCTTTTTTACTAAAATGGCTGCTTCATCTAAAAGACCTGTTCTAAATATCCCACAAGGTGGGTGTTTCAATGGCTGGCTCAATGTTAGATTTGCAGAAAATGCATCTATAGCACTAGCAACCAGACCTCGTGAGAGACAGAAGCAAAGGAGCAGTGACGTGCCTTAAACCAAATTATTTACTATAATTTTAAATAGCAACATTTTCTGAATGAAGAGTTTTAATATCTTTCATCTTGTGTTTTGCAGACTTTGCCAAGTTGAGGCCATAATACTTATAAGCAATTTATCAGCAAAACCATGGCTGACTCTACAGAGGCCTGATATTTGAGACCTGCCCGGGTAATCCCACTGTGAAGTCAAGAGGCCAAGGAAAGACTCCCAGCTGTGGCCCAGCAGAAGTGCTTCTCTGCCACAGCACATGACACAGCTGAGACAGCTATGATACAGAGTATCACCATACAATTTCAGAGAGCTTTAAGCATTCACCCAAACAAAGTAACACCATACTACTTCAGAAGCCTACAAGCATCTTCTTCTTGCTCTTTAGCCCAACCTTTTATACCCCCACGTTGATGCATTGCACCTGTGTGCCCTCTGTTCCCTTTGGTGGTTGGTCAGTGCCCCTGGGCACTCCATGGCTCATTACCTTCAGTGCTGGTCACCTGCTTTTCACAGCTGTACCCATGGGGGATGAGGCTCACCACAGCCCCACTCCCAGTTACCACAAACTCTACCTACACTTCTCCAGTGGGGCATTCAATCTCCCAGCCAGGCCTTCTCAAAGCTGCTCGGCAGTGTGCAAAAGACATGTTGTCTTCCAGGGGCTGAATGTAAAACAAACCTCACCACGGGGCAAAATGCACACCCCTGGCAGAACTAGCAGAGATGCTCTTTCAGATGGGCCAGGGCAGGAAGCCAGAACAGCTCTCACTGCTAGCAGTGAACAGCCGTCCCCTCATCCTGCCAGCAGAGCACAGTACCAGGCACACCCTTGGGGCTGCAGAAGCCCTGCAAGCAAAGGCAGAGGCAGGGACTGAGCAGGTTCACAGGCCACAGCCACCTTTTAGTGTGGGCAGGGACATCCCTGTGCTGCAAAACCTTGGGCCCCTCAGTGATCACATCAAGGGAGGCTGCAGATCATCCCTCCTCTGCCCTTATCTAAAGCAAGAGCAACACAATAAAAAACCATGTGAGCAGGAAGGCTGGAGGAGCTCACACAGCAAAGTTTCTTTCTTGATGTCTCTCTTGATATCAACCTGCTCCTGTGAACTGTACTGCTCATCTATGGGGTTGCCAACACCTGGAGATGGTGCAAGATGCTTGTCATAGCAACTTAAGTATTATCCATGATTGTCCCTCTAGATTTTTCAAGATGAGTGCACAGGCAAAATCATTACACCCATTAATTTTAAAGTAGTGATACCTCTTTTGCTTGCTATTTGCCAGGCAAGTATAGCCACCAAGGTGTGCAGCTATTAAATGCCAACCACAGTTCCTATCACCCTTTTTTGTTCTTCATCTTCCTTTCACTGTGCATTTTCCTCAAGATCTTTCTTCCTTGATCTTCTTGAGGAAAATGGCCTCCTTTATTGATTAAATTACAAATTCCAATGCCAGATGATTGAGTTATATGATAACACCTGATGAAAGACAATTGAAATAAATGGAAAAATTAGCACTCTCTTTATTACAAAAGGTTTGGATGTTGAGTGGCTGACTGAATTAAATAGAGATTGAGCAGATCAGAGAGAATTGATTAGGGAAAAACAATGCAGAATTCAGAAAAGAGATACCAAAATTAGCACATTACTAATTTGCCTTTGAAAAAGATGGAAAAAGTTGAGAAGGAGAAGGAAACTGTATTCTTTTCATGCATTCACAACCAGAAATTGCCCAAAAGCAATCTCTGTGATTGCATATATCAATGTGAGATATCTCTGCGATAAGACTTTTAGGATACTAAACTCTGACATCAAGTCACCAAAGGCCAACAAATACATGAACCAGGCCAGCAGCCTCTAGGGTTCATTTGTTCAGTTTCTAGTAGGCCTTTTTAATTAGCATCACAAGCAAAGGAAGGTTCTGTGCCTGGGAACCAATGGCATGCCAGCTTTTGGTAATGTATCACTGCACTTTATTCACTGCTCACTGCTAATGAGATATTTTTAATTTTGTCTGCTTGTGACATTTCCTGCAATACTGACAGATGTCTTGGGCTTTCTTCCTGCAGATTAGGCAACCATTACTGGAGTTCTTAGATTAAAGAAGAAGCTGATAAAGCAAAGCATCTAAAATGGCACAATTGACTTTGAAACCATGTCTGCTCTCAGTGACTTCCCTGCAAGCTTGTTGTGAGGTAGACCAGGTCTAGCAAAGATGAGTTCTAGCAAAGCTCTGGAAAGAGTGTAAACACAGCTCTTAAACAAGGCCTTGAAAACAAGATATTATTTACTTACAGCTTCTGCATTACTAAAGTGTCATATTCGAAGTCATGCTCCAGGAAGAATCTTAAGTGACCTGTGGAAACACCAGAAAACCAGTTTTTAGTGGATTTTTCTAACTACATCTTCTAACAGATAGGGGAGAAATTTGAAACATTGTTTGGAAATCAAATGTAATGAAAATATTATTTAAGTTTAACCACAAAGCAATGTAAAAATTTTTCCTTAATGCTTACCTGAAGGTTGCTTCAAAACTAGCTTTAGCTACAATTATCTGTTTTCTGCAAAAAATCCTAGCCCATAGATTGGGTAGCAGAAAATGTTTGTGGAAACAATAAATATTTTAACACAATCAATCTGACTGAGAAATTTTGCAGCCCTCTCTGAACTTTTCATAATCCTAAATGCTTCATCCTCACAGAAGAGACAAGGAATCATTCTTCTCTCAGTTTCCAAGTGGGAGATTTGCACCAGTGAGAAATATAAGCTGTGAACTCATATCTTACTCCTCACTGAAATGTTCTCTTTGGGAACACTCCTGTCCCCACCATCCATCACCCTGCCTCATCATTCACTCCTCCTGGAGTTCATTGCATCTTCCATTCTGCCAGCTGAACTACAGATGTGCTCAGGTTAGTCAGGAATTATTTGAATTGCTCAAGTAAATGCAGGAGCTGCAGCCAGATGCTGTGTGAGTGCAGCCTACAGGATTTGCTCCCAGTCTCACAGCAGGCGTGGCAGGGCAGAGAGCCTCTACACTGGCTGCGAGCCATAAATCCCCTCTTTGAAACACCAAAAGCAAAGCTCAGAATGAACACATTTGCTCAAGAAACCCACATCTGAAAGGTTATTCTCACTGTTTTCACCCTCATGTCTTATCCAAACCCCACAACTGTCTCCAGAAAGTAAAAAGGCAAAAATTATGAGAAATTCTAAGAAATTGTAGATTAGTTTGTACGAATTTATCCTTTAGTTATGGCAGCACCAAAAAGCCTATCCTGTGCCTGAACTCTTTGCATTGAGCACAGTGCAGACATTGGCTGTGGTAGTCTCTGCTCCCTGGAGCTCACCAGCAAGAGATCAAAGAGCTAAAACTGTAGGCAGGGAAAAGACAGAGAGAGTAAAAATTGGAGGACATTTCTGTACAATGGCTTGTGAACACAAATCCCACTCAGCCAGTAAGAAATGAATCACTGTGAAGAGATTCTGACCCTGCTACCCATTATGCTCAACAGACAAACTCAATGAAATAATTTATCTAGTTATTTACAAGGCTTCCATTAGAGCAATGTCTGAGCATTCACAAACCAGATGGGTTTTTCCTCACTGTGCTCCTGAGAAGGAGCACATGCTGCTAACGCTACATCATAGACAAGGAGCAGAGATACTAAAAAGACAAAATGCTTTTTCCAGGGAAACTAGTATCTGATCTGACAAAATTCTATATAATGCCAGAGGGCTTCTGTAGGTTAAGGTGCTGCTTGAAGGACAGGCCATCAGGCTTTAGCCATAGGCAGACTTCTTACCACCCTGGTAATTATTTTTTGAACAATGGCTTCTATACAGTATGAATCAGGAAAAGTGAAAAAGGGAAAGGGAGGGTAAAAAGGGAAAATAGGAAAAAAACATTATAAAGGAAAGACATGATAAATGTAGCAGCATCTGAAAAAAAACAAACTGAAGAAACAGAGGAACCAGTCACGCAGTTCACTGAGAGGACTGAAGCAATTGTTTCCTTCAAGAAACCTCATTCATCACATTTCCATAAGCCAGAAAAGGCTCTCACAGTCCTCTCTTTCAACATTAAGACTAACATGCATACAGAGTCTTCACATTTCCTTCTTTCTCCTATCAGTCTTTTCCTCAGGAAGAAATCATAGGAAAGGGATGAAGATGAGAACATTTCTGCAGCTGTTCTGCCAGGGCTGAATCCTGAAGGTGGGACACCCAAAGGAGCCCAGGGGTGATAGAGCACCCAACAAAAGGACTCGGTCTTCACTGTCAGATAACTCCTGCTTCTTTAAAATGGTGACAGTGGAAATGCTCCTTTGGTGATATCCCAGGAGGCAGATCAGAGCCCAGCACACCAGCTTGTGAGAAAACAAGATCCATCTGTTAGCTCAAACCTCCAGGACTGGCAGGTAGTCTTTCCTATACAGAAAGCCACTGGACAGCACAAACTCTAAGTTTCACCAGCAGAAGAATTCTGGTCTGCACACTGCCTCTCTAAACATAATAGCTCCCCTTTGGCTAGAGAATAGAGGATTCCCTAAATGAACCCTTTGATCTGCAAGACACTGAGCCTTCTCCTGAAATTTCTTCTCAGACATTTGAATTCCCTGCCGGGTTACAGCATGAAACCTTTCTCATCTCTCCATTAAAGCAGCAGATAGACAGATGGGATAGTCTTCATCTTTCAGGACTCTTGAAGTTCATTTCCCATCAATTTTAACAGAAATGCTCAGAGCTCCTGTTAAGTTTAAGAGAACCAAAGCTATAGACTGTGCTCAGTCAAAGCTAGGAGAATCCCAAGCCTGGTAGTCCCTCCACAGGCTGTCATCAGTTAAAAAGAAGCAACATAATATAAACAACAGTATAATAGCCAAACTTCCCCCTCCACACATGTTGCCAAATAATTTTTGAAAACTCTTCAAGCACTGGTTTTTATGGCCCAGTAAGTGCTATTAGTGGATGTGGAGCTGTACCAGAACCACCACTGGGTCTAAATGCTTTCTCTTCATTAATGGGTTTTATTCTCTCTTCATTGCCAGTCAAAGGCAACAAGGTTTAATTGCCCTTTTGCAAGCTATAAAAAATCTAACACAGCAGATGGATTACACACCTCACCCAAGGTCCCTTGGGACACCCACATTGGGATCAGAGAACTGATCCCAAAATGCCACATATCCAGTGCCCTGCCCTTCCCTCCAGCCCAGCCTAATTCTCTGAATTTCATGATGATTCAAAAGTCTATTTAAAGCCTACAGCTATGGGTGTGTGGAAAATATTAAGGCTGAGCCAAAAAGTTGACTGGATTCTTGGTAAGAGTGAAATTTTACACAGAGCTGGGAGGGTTTACCCTGACATGGAAAAAAGGTGGCATGTATCAACTGGGTTATGATGTGAACCCCCAAGACACAGCAGCAATGCCAGCGTCCCCTTCCCACACTCCAGTGGTACCCACACAGCCTAGCTCAGCTTTCCCAAGTCTGCTCCTTGCTTGTATAGCAAGTGCTGCTATGAAACAGGAAAAAAGCAGATGCAGAGGAAGAGCTACTAATACCTCTTGCAGTTTCCCAGTGTAAATGGAGTGGCCAGGCATAGTTACACACTGAAATGAAGCAGCCAGGAGAGCTGACAAGGTTCATAGACACACAGCCATGGTTTACTACTCAAACCATTCTAAGCTCTTTAGGTAAGCTTTGTTATTACAGATGGTATTGCATGCCCTAGATCTGATGTCCAGAATGGGGCTGCTCTCTGTAATCCTTCAGAGGCTGCTTATAAATCAGAGAATGCTTCACCTCTTGACACATGGCACTAATAGATGATAATGTAAATGGTGCAATGTTTTAACCTTAACAGGCATTTGCTTAGGTTATTTTAGACAAAAATGAGGTCAGGAACTCTGGTCACGAGCCTTAATCTCAAAGAGCCTGTCTGGAATCATCTGGAGCCCTCTGGCTTGTGCAGCAAGCAAAAGGCTGAGGGTGCAAAGCGGGAGTGGGCTCTGCTGTCCCACTCCCGCACAGCTGCACCCCACAGTGCCCCCTGCACCTCCCAGGACCCTCCCAGGACCCTTACACTTTGCCTGTAGTAAACAGCAACTGCAGTATAATAATTGCTGGGGAAATGATTTTGAAGGCATCAACCCCTAAACACAGAGAGTAAACAAAATCTGCTTCTTCCACTTTTCTCAGGCATCTGAGGGAAGTCCTTTATAAACCATGAGATAAGAGCAGACTCGCTGTTCAGACTGCATATCTGCCTGGTTCCTTAGATACCACCGAAAGCCCAAAGGCACAGCTTGGCATCTCATCCCCTTCTTAGAAACTCTTTCAGAAAGTTACAGCTGATTTTGACACAAAGATGATGAGAAATGGGGAGCTATTTGTGCCATTCTGGAGAACATGCCAAACCCTGTATTAACACCCCCAACTCTGTTAAAAACAAAATAAAGCAAAAAAACCCCAACAACCAAACCAACAAAAAGCAATCCTTCTGTTTGCTACTGATTAGGCAGCCGAATTAAAACTGATGAAGTGATTGGATAGGATCCAAAGCTGTTTATCTGCACATAAATCACAGACATGCTTTACTCAGCCAGTATGGATTTACTGAGCTAGAGGAAAGACCTCGTACTCAGAATGCTGATTATTACAGCAATTAAAATATCAGTGAAGCAAACATTTTGGGTAGAAAGCTGTTAGGGGTTACTAGAGAAATCATTCCATTATATATGAATTCAATCAGGCTTCAAATTTTTTAAAAAGGGAGTTTTAATAGAGGGTTTCTTTTTTCTGATTAAGTATATGTTGCTAGAAAAATCAAATTCAAACAGAGAAAAGATACAAAATAGCTAGCTGGACATGCCAAAGGAGATTAGAAAGGAAGGCTGATACATATTTTATGATCACAAGGGAATAAAAAAAATAAATTGAGAGATGTACTGTCAAACCAGACACAGTGTTAATAGCTAAAGTATATGGCAGTAAGAACTGCTGTTCCCACAGCTATTAATGTAAAACTGAAAATGTGGAGCAAGCTGCAGCAAAGGAAAATAAATCACACTTTTTTTTTTCAATTTGAAAATATATATAAAATAAATCCCAACCCCCATCACTCACTCTCTGCATCCCAGCCCCTCAACACCAAGACTGTCATTCCAGCAAGCTACAGCTTCCAGGCAAGTGAGACAAGTGACAATTTCTTTCTATTAATCATTGCTAATTTATTTATGCAACTTTTCTACTTATGAGAATCATTGGCCTGGAGATTATTTCCTCTTTCCCCTTTGAGTCCTGAGAAACTATTTAACATGGGAAGTAGTTAAGGGGGGTAAAGAGGGGAGAGTGTCATGTAGCCAAGTTACGCATCCCAGCTGGAATTTGGGATGATGTCTTGCAGTTCTGGCTCCTTCAGCCAAGTTTCATACAGGAAGCACGGACGCGCCAAGGGCACAGCGAAATCCACTGGAGCCAATAAATAGCACTTGAGTCCATTAACACACTCCTGCTATGGATCCCTTCACGAAACCTCAGCCACCTTGCAACCAGCTTGCTCTTGAGGTAGCCAAAACTTGCACAGGGGAAAGGTTCGGGAGCCAAGGGATCCTCTGGTGAAGCCTCACAGATGCAGAGCGTGCGTGCATGTGGGATGTGTATCCAGAGCCCTGCCAGAAGAGGCAAACGCTGCTGATATATAAGGCTTATATGGAATAGTGGCCATGGAAGGTCATGGTGTCACTGGTGAGGTAAAGGGCAAATTGCTCTGAAGAACTTCACAAGGCCTTTGAAGACAACTTACTTCTTGCCCAGAGGGTCCTCTCCAAGCCTGGGATGGGTCTGGAGGTACCACAGAGGAGCAGGCATCCCCATCAGTTCATGCAGTTTTTGCCCATCCACAACAACCTGTTTCAGCTAGGAAAAAGGCCTAGGAAAACATTCTAAAATTTGTAGATTAAAATTTTGTAATGCATGCATTATAAGTCTGATTGTTATTTCAAAGCTATCAGTAGCGAGAATAATTTCACCTACCATAGAAATACCTCCATGATAACTTTCTGGAGTAAGAGATAACTTTGCTGGGAAGTAGCTGACAAATTACTTGACAAATTTGTCAACTATTTTGGAGCCATCAAGATAAAAGGCTTTATATGTTGTATGATTTTTTTATGTATATATATAAAACACTTTTATTGGACTGTTGATAAAAGCCTGAGCTACAAAGGAACTTTTTCCCCCAGCTGAGAAAAGGCAAGCTGCTAGACAAATCAGTTCAATCTCTGCCTTTCAAACAATATAAAGCAGTATAACTTTCAGGAGTAACACCTCATCTGTTTTTTTCTCCAGACTGCCTATCAGGAATCAAGCATTAAGTAAACATTTGAAAAGTGTTCCTCTGAGAGCAAAGGTTTAGATTTGAGTCACAGGATCCATTGAAAAGAAAAATTGCTTCTGTGCATTGGGACAGTGCCTTCCCTTCTGAAAAGTTTCTAAAAAGAGCAAATGGAGATAATCTTTTTACAAGGTATAACCCATACGGAAATTCATTATTCTTTCCCTTTAAAAAAAGTCAAGATATTTCAGAAAGTGAGAATGAAATCACTATTTTAAAACTATTAAAAATATGCAGAAGATTTTCTAACAACTATAGCCAGTAAAGGCATGGTTAAAGTGCTTTATCATGGTCCTAAGTGAAGCTCTGATTGATGAGAACAGGAGATAAACAAAAGAGGAAAAGACATAATAGAGCCCTAAATCACTAAGAGTATTTAATCCAGAAGTGGGGGTATATATACCCACTGATTGTTGATTAAATATTTTAAGGATCTATTCTTCTCCCAGCACAAAACACTCGCTAGAGTGGCTTCAGCACTGCAGCTCCCTGAAGGCTGCATTACTGCTCGTTAGCCCCATGCAATCACCACTGTGGATGCAGAGCTGAAAGGAATCATTGTTCCTGCTGCACAAAAGCTAAACTGAGCCTCCAGAGAAGGTGAATGATTGCAAAGGATTTTACAGCAGACCAGTGGCACAGCTGGGGGAAGGGGGAAACCCCAACTTACCAGCCAGTGCTTCCCAGACACAATTCCTCATTGCCTCCAAGAACAACCTGAAGTTAGGCATTATTTTCATTCCTGCCTTTTCCATACACAGACATGACTATTAACTTCAGACTGTCACCAAAACCATGTACATATCCATGGAAGGTCACAGAGGCAGCGCCTGGGTTAGTGCTTGAAGACAATACTTAGCTCTAGGTTCTACTTTCAATAGCTGTGAAAGATAAACTCTTTCCTTCAGTAGAGTTAAATTGGAGATGAAAGTTTGATCCTAAAAGGCCTAAACTAGACCTACAGCTGCTTGGCAACAGTCATCTGTCATAGCCAACACTAGTCCTGAATTCAGTCTGATTACACAGCATTGAGTATGGCAGGCACCTGAGGACAGAGCATAATCCCACACCAGAGCACACTGGATACACAGGCAAGGCAGGGTAAGTCATGGAGCCAGACAGAATGTCCTGGATGGTCACACCAACCTACACACTTTTCTTTAACACTAAGAATTTTTTAAGATTAATTAAATCACTAAGATTAATTTCGGTGATTAGATGAGTCAAAAATTCAGAGGGAGCTGTTGTTCATTACTTTTTTTCCCCCCCTTTGGCTACTCCAAGAGACCTTTTAAGGGACAGGTGATCTTTTTAACATATAGTTATTGTTCTCATTAGCACTAAATCCATGAATATGAATATGAAAAGAATTCAAGGAGAGACAGGAAATGACTGCAAACATTTTTAGTGAAATAAAATTCCTATTCTTCCTCCAAAGAGTACAGCTGCACCATTCTGGTGCAGAAGGTACCACTCTGGGCAAAGAAGATCAAAGAAGTAAAAGCCACTGAGCCAAGTTCACCTTTTGCATTGTTTCTTAGCCAGAGCCAGGATACTGAGAGCAACTCTGCCCAGGAAATCTCCAACATGACTCTTTTCTGATTAAAGCTTATCTGTTGACATTAACACATCCAGTCTTTTGGTTTTGCCAGGTCTTTCAAAGAAGAGGTGTGAAGGGACCAAGCCTGTGCTGCTGGTCCTGTCACTGCTCAGCTTCCCACCAGCTCACGCTGCAGGACATGGGCAAAACAGCAACAGGGCCAGGGCTTTTACAGGCCAGTGCACAGCCAGCCCACAAACCAAAGCACTGGAAGTACAAGCAAATTTTAGGATCAAACTCACAGGGCTTTTAGGATCCCTGATATGCAATCAAACAGTTCTCAATAAAATAACATTCCTCTGCCCCTAGACTGCCCAGGGTACAGGAGAGACTTGCTTGAGCAAGCCTCTGGAGCCTAAGGAGCACATGACTATCCCTTTTTTTCTCTAGGCACTGTGGCACTCATTCCCTTTGGATGTGTATTTTTGTCCAGCAGCAGAGTTAGGCCATATGATCCCATTCTCCCTTGTGAGATGACCAAGTCTATGCTCAGTATAGCAACCTGCAAAAGAACAGTGTATCTGGGATTTCTGGGGCTTTCTGAACACGTCTCTGCAGACTGCTGTCTGCTAATGGCACCACTTGATTGATTGATTCCTGCAGCCTCCTTCACATCTCCTCTCTTTCAGAGGACTCCCAGCCTGGGAGCTGTCTGCAGGACTGAAACTGACACTTCCCCTGGAAAAACATCTTGTGGACCCATATGTCTTTACCAGACAGACCAAAGGGAAACGAATCAAAATGATTGGACCAGATCAGTTGTTCTGGAAAACTCTGTGTTGGGTCCATCATTCTACTAAAATCAGACAAAAATATTTTATATTTCTGTTAGAATAAAAAATTTATTTTCAATAAGGAATTCAAAAATGCCTTTCCATTTTCCAAACTTAAACTACAACCTTTCCAAAGTGGAAACTCTTCCTAGTTTCAGACAGCACAAAATAAGCACAAACTATAAATAGTACCTTCTTGTAGTGCTTCTGTGGAAAATCTGTTGAGTTTTTGTGGGATATATTCTAGGACCAAACTAATCAATTTCCACTCAGCATTCCCCTGCTTATACTACATCACATCTATCTGTCATAGTAGGCTCTTGTGTAACAATGAACTCTAGCAAAACACACCAACACTATTTTGGATTTGAAGTAGTATATAACCAGGGTCTGCAGCAGTGATCCACCTTTTTAGTCAATGTGATTTTCCCACCCATTATACAGCAGCTAAAAAGTTGCATCAATTCCCTACACTGCAGCAGACACACGTTTCTTTTATAACCAAATGATTAGAGGAACATACATGCTTTATAGACAGTCTGAAATATAAGGTTCCTAACAAAGTCAAGAGAGAAAGTCCCACTGAGTCTAATGACAGCAGAGTTAAGTCATTGAGCCACTGGAAAATGCTGCATCTAATGTCTGTCATTCTTTACCTTTTCCAGAGTCACAAATAGGCTGTGGCAGCCTCAGGAACAGTGGCCAAGTCTTCCAGCTCCCAGATTTGTGCTTTAACTACTTGACATATCCTCTCATCACTGGAGCAGGAGACAGAATGATCAGAGACCAAAACCCCTCACACTGAGCCATCTGAAAATATCATGTTTCAGCCCAACAGAGACATGTGTCATTCCATCACTAACTCACCAGCCCAGAGGACAAGTCCAAGACAAATGTCCCGGCAGCAGTCCAAGGTCAGAGTCCCAGAAGGTAAACCCGTCAAGAATGGGTGATGTAAACGCTCCCTCTCAGAGACAGTCCCACTGCAGTCTTCTCTGAATCCCTTGGACTCTGCAAACTTCCTTCTCTGGCATGCCTCTTTGGACTTCTTCCTTCTAATTTTCACATAAGCTTGTTTGTGGATGATTTATCTATTAAAAAAAAAAAAGGCACATTTTTCCTCCATTAAAAAAGAAGTGTGTCTGCATTTGGCTGACACAAATAATGGTGATACAAAGGCCTCTTTGAGGAAGGATCTCTCTACTTCATGTCCTTCCTCTTTGCTGAGTTATGTGACAAAGATCCTGGGAACATAGCTCATAAACTTCATGGTAAGCACCATCTCCCCTTCTCCCTTTTCCCTCCTCACAAAAATTTTTGAAACAATTTAAATTATCCCATTCTGGGTCTAAGCATTGAGTCTGATATGTCATAATTTCTGAAGGGCCTACTTTTCTTCCATCACCGACCAGGACACAGAATCCCTATTCAGTGTAAACATAACTCAGGTTAATTTTTCCAAAGACCATTTATTTTTACTTTCTGGTATGCACAAGTGAGTAAATATTACTTGATAGGCTAGAATTTCATGAAACCCAACTAAGATGAGGGCTCCAGATCACTAGATGCAGCATAAACATATGGTGAAAACTTTGTAATCATCCCCAAGACTACAGAGGCATCTTGTGAGGCAGCCAGGAAAGGAACTGAAGTCAATTTTCTGAGTCCCTGTGTAGAGCCTTAAACATAAACCATCTTTCCTCCATATCTCTGTTCTCAGAAAATGCATATTTTCTCAGTTTCTGCCTAGCTAGCAAATATCAAAAGCAGTTTTCTGCCTCTAGTATCAACTCAGTTACAACAATTTTAATTGCAATTGGTTTCCTAAGTCATCGTCTCCTCTCACGGTAATTTTTGCTGAAAGTTTACCTCCTGTCATTGCATGGGCTCCATTCTAATCAAGCCACACTCTTCTGTCCACACTTTTGGCACTGCATTTAAAAATCAAAGTGCCAAATCCCTCTGTGAACTACTCAGATGCAGCACTTATATATGCCTATCAAATTCAGAGAGAAGTCAAACTTTGACCCTAAAGAAGATGATAAATGAAAACATGACAGTGCTCCTTTGGCTAGAGGAAAAAAGAGATTACTTATAAAGCCTTTACTTAATTCTTTGTATCTGTATTACAAAACAAGCAATTATAAATCTCCTCAGATTGTTCTAAACAGTACAATTAAACCTATCAAAATGAGATGCACATGCCAGCATCTCATAAATGCTTTTCCAAGCAGAAACATTAAGCACAGTTGCAGCCCCACTTCAGGTCAGTGCAGTCCTGCAATAATTACAAGTGCTAAGAACAGAGCAAAGACCAGATTCAGGGCAGAACCCATCCTTTTTCAACTATATAGAAAATAAATTTCAAAGGAAGCCTAAGAAAGAATGAAGGAAACTTCAGAAGAGTGATGAAATCCCAAGCCTGCCCCTATATGCAGAGCTAATGATGGCTCTGTTAGTGAGCTGAAGAGGAATGGCACAAAGGATGGAGAATCTGCCAGACACTGACAAGCCCAGATAAAATGAAGAGTTATAAACACTTATAGAGAAAGACTTGTTTCCCCCAGTGACGAACTACTCTCTTCAACTGCAGACCCAAAGCAGACACAGAACTAGTCTATGGTATCTAACCCAAAAAAATGTGACTGACACCTACTTAAAGGAGGGAAGATACTTTAAGTAAGTCCTTAATTTAACAACACAGGAAAGACTTCCCCCACAAAGCACTGCCCATTTTACATAGGGATACAGATGGGGTCTGCTGGGGGAAGACCACCTGGCATTTGCACCCTAAGGAGCAGCTCAATGTCACAGCATAAAGGACTAAAGCTGGAATCAGTTATGTAGCTGGGTCCAGTACGTGCTACACAGTAGTTGATAAACATTTGTCATGTGTTATATAGGTCCAAAAAATATTTTGGCCAAACACTGTGGAAGTGTTATCTTTCCTATGGCACTGGAACACTGCCAGTATAACTTTCATAGGTTATTGTTCAACTGCTTCAACGTCTTGTATGAGAGCTGGATTAAATCTGCGACTATCCCCAGCCAAAAAGATTGAGTTACTGCACCAAAATCTCTTGTGCTGACTCCTGATAACTCACATTTACTTTCCTCAGCCTTTACACTTCTTTCTTTGACATTTACTGCCAGTGCACCTGCTGCCATTGTTTCCACAGAACATCACAAACACTTTGTTACTGATTTTCAGCAAAGAGCAGAAAAGATCTGGGAGTAACTGGGATGGCAAGTTCTCCAAGCAACATACAAACTTTTGATTGCAACAGAAACCTAGAAGCAAAAACTTGAAATCTCACAACTGGAGTGAGAGTTTGCGGCTAAAGTGACTTATACATCCAGTAAGGGAGGCTGCAGAACCAAGAGACAGGACAGATTGTAAAAATGGACTCACTTGTACTGCAGAGGAAATAATGTCCACAGCAGTACAGATGATTTTCTGCAAGTGTTTCTGTATTTGCACTGGGGAAAGAAACTTGACTAGCAACCAGGTTTCCATCTGAAAATCTCTGGTAGCTGGAAACTGCTAATTTTCCACATCTCCAATGAAAATCTCAAAGCTCAAAGAAGATCTCTATAAAGCAATGTTTTTACAGGAATAAATTTATCTTTCAGCCAGCTCTCTAACACACACATCCATAGTAGCATGTAATAACCAGTGCTAGTATTTAGGCTGCCCTATTTTCCTTGCTGAAAGCAATACTACTCTATTTCTCTTTAGGACACCTCCCATTTTCATTTCAGATAATTACAGAATAAAATCTACTGTCTTCTCCACGTCCATTGCTGTTGACAGAGACCAAGGCCTAGAGACTAATTTTCCAGTGTACAGTTAGATCCCTAGCAAGCTCTGCCCATCAGATTATTCCATTAATTTTCCAAATGACATGAGATCACAGTTTTACATTAATTTCCTGATGATTATCTAGGTCCTGGAAAAATTGCATCAAATTTTGAGCAGCTGATATCCTTATGAGAATTCTGTTTCTTAAACACAGTAATGATCAGCTGTTTTGGACAATAGAAACCATGTCCATGCACTGGATGCTACCCTTTCATTTTCAGACATTGCAAAACTCATCAGTTGACAGTCATTAACTGTTAGCTGGGATCCCTATGCAACCTCATCAATTTGTGCCTATCAATATATTTAAAATAAAGCAAGAACTATCAACTCTATATCTGTGCTACAAAAAGATAAACAGTTTTGTTAATCACTTGTCTTTATTGTATCAGAATCCCTGATTTAAATATCAGTATTAGTTCTTGCACTGTTCACCAATTGCAGTAAATTTGCACTGGAAATTCATTTGGCTCACATTTACTCAGATGTGAGGTTCTGGCAGTATGCATTTGTAGTCTTTTTTCCATAAAGCCTTCCTGGCAACACAGAGACAAGGCTGTTTTCAGACATGCTCCTAAAATGTGCTGTAAGCAGGCAGGAGCCCAAGAGCCCATTTGGAGCAGCAAGCCCTGCAGGTCGGGAATTTAAGATCACCCACTGTGTAACAACAGCCATGGGGTCAGCTCTGCCTCAAGGAAACAGCAGGAGTGGAATACAAGAGTAGGATTTCCAGCAGGTACCTCTGAGGTGTTCAATGTCCTCAAACAGTGAAGAATGAAGCACCCAAACCCCCCACAACCCCATGAAGAGTTCCCCCCAGGCTTTCTATAACACAGTTTTGACCAGGCACAAAAGTCATGAGGCTGTAAATCTCCATCACCTGTACAACCCCGACACACTTAAGTTTTTGTTTCATATTATGAAGATACAAAATATCCAATTTCTTTCTTTGGTGTTAGAGAAACAAGAAGGATTCTACAGTGCTACCATAGCGCCTTTATCCAAACACGGATTATTAATGCAACTAATGGTCATGATGGACAAGGCTGACAAAACACCACTGGACTCTGCTGTTGAACCCACTGTATCAGGCAGGAAAGACTGAATGTCACACTTGCTGATTTCAGAAAACAAAGTATTTCTACCTAGTTTGTCATAACTACCTCATTAAGCAAATGATTTCCCTTTTCTGCCGGCCCCTAACCATCTAAAAGTTTAGCCTCATTTCCAATTTGAATTTGCCCTTTATTAAATTGAATTCACTGTTCTTTGTGTTACTACTTGTGTTATGTATCATTTCCTTTTCCTGGTATTAAATGACCCTTAAGATGATCATGCTGCCATTAAGCATTTCTCTAGATGAAACTGGCTAAATTCATTCCTGCTTCTCTATTTCCTTTAATGGTGCAGTGTTCCTTTGGAGTCTGGTTTCTGTCATTAAGAGCATGATCTTGGTGCATGATGCTACAGGTGTGATCTTAGCAACAGCATAATGACACATTTGTAAATTTTCTTATCCCAACTAAGCTGCTTTTCAACCTTCACTAAAATGAATGGTGTTTTGATAACTCCCATCCACAAATACTTCTTTTCCTGACTGCTTTCATTTTGCACCACTCATCTCAGGATAGATTTGCTGATTCAGACCAGACACTTCCCTGGTGGCACCACAAACATCTACACATGGAATTAAAAACCCATTGGGTCTCAGTACTGCCCAAGCCTTTGGCAGAGAGAGCTGGCAATCAGGTTCACAGTGATGAGAGAAGCACTGGCTTATGCTGTCAAACAGGAATGAAGTTAAGAACTCTTATGTTTTCCTAAATCTTGAGCTCTGGGGTACAGGATTTACTGTGGGATTGGGAATCCAACAACAGTAAGGTTAGTGCAGTTGTGAGTTTCAACTGAGCTGCCTGTCTCTTCATTTACATATTCTTAGCTGTTTTTCATATGCTTTCCTGTATGTCTTTCTCTGGTCCTGGACCAAACCCCATTTTGGAAAGACATTTCTGAGCTACCTTAATAGGCTTAGCCTCCCATATTTCAAATCAGCATCAATGGACAGAAGTAAGAAAACTTGTCTGTTCAGTTCAGGCACAGACATCCCTCCCAGCTGCCTTCTGCATGTGTACACATGCAGTCACACAATCACATCTGCTTCTTCACCAGTAGGATCAAACCTCTTGAAATTCTTCCATGGTTAACTTGCAAATAACTTATAACCCAACCAGAGACCCACCTAGAAGACTGCTAACAGTACCTTCATTCTGCCTGCCAAAGCTGTTCACTTCTAAGGCTTTTTTTTTAAACAAATATGGATATGGACATGTATGTGTGTGTGTATGTTTGCATATTTATGTATGTGTGTATATATGTACATGTCTGCATATTTATGTATGTAAGTATAAATATATATGTATAGTTACACAGACACTTATTTGTAATTTTGGCCTCATATGCCCCCAAAGAACAAAACATTTGAAAATTATTCTTCCAGTACGGCTATGACAGCATGGTGAAAATCTCTCTGCTCTTAATTAGTCAAAGGCTCTTAAACTCAGGGACTTATAAACTACCAGAAGTAGAAATCTATTGAATGTAAGTAATGTGCTTTAGATAAGCAGCAGGGAATAAAGTACAAGATGGCCCAATGCTACTTGTCTTGACAATGTTTTACTTTTCCTGGGTCAGTTGCAGAGCTTTTAGTGTTCTTTCTTTACTTTTAATGAAACTTTACCACAGAATCTCCCCTGTACCATGACCTGGAATTCAGAAAAACAATGCAACAGCCTATATATATTTTTCTGATTATATTTTCCAGAGCCAATTTCATACTGACTGTTTATAAGTCACTCACCAGAAAGCAGAAAAGAAGAAAAGAACATTTTCCATCTCTTTACTGAAAAGCAAAAAGCCTCAAACCAAACAAAATTGTACACAGCTGTGTGACACCAGCAGTGACTTTTATGATACCATATGCTCTGCTGAATGGTGTTTCACTCAGCTGATGTAGCCTTACTGAAAGGTTAATAAAGAGGCATGATCTTCAGCTAATAAAGGCTGAGTCTGTTATAAAGAAGATAGATTTCAATTTGCAAGAAGAAAGAGGGGAGGGAAAGAGACAGGCAGGAAAAATCTCTGCTGAGGGCACTGTTGGCACGCCATGACTTGTAATGCAGGGACAAGGGGCCTTTTATGGGGTTTCACTATGACAGCACATGGGGCAAGCAGAGCCAGGACCTGCTCCAAAGCCCCCTGCAAGGTTCTTCCCCCAGAGCCACACGGCAAACCCAGAGCTTGTTTTCCAGCTTAAGCATAAGAGAAACCAACATCTCAGTTCTTATCTGCTTCTGTATCTGACACTATTTATCACTCTGATGGGCTATGTTACAATTAAAAAGATATGAGGGAGTTGCCAGCCTGGGAAGCTTTTTTCATCTAGGATGCAAAAGAAAGTCTGAGATGCAAACCACTTTAGAAGCACACACATGGAATTGGGAAATGCACCGTCCCTGAGAGATGGGGCTGGGCCACCCATAGGCACCAAACAGCCTTCAGAGGAAAGACAGATCCTCACCTGCCCTTTCTACCACTGCCTAGAAAGTGGGAAACCAAGGTGATTTTTACTGAAGCAAGCCTTCTTTTCAAACATGCATTTCTGCAGAGCCTGGCAGGCTTCTTCCAGCCTCCCAAGAAAGCATTTCCAGCACACCCTGTCCCAAGACCCTCTGTTCCCCCCACACACACTCAAATCCCATCAAGGTAAACAAGTGATAAGACTTCAGGATTAGGTCTACTGACCTCAGAAGGAATTTTGCTCAAACAAGCATTAAGCTTGGAAGGATTTTGTCCTTACTGAGAGGCTTCTAAAGGTTTCCCACATAAGAGTTTCAGGAAAATGACTTGTGGAATTTACATCCCGCTTTGCTCCCTCAGACATTTTGGCAGCTTATCCTGGAGGACACCAGAGCTGGCACTCAGACAAGACGTCAGCTCACAGCCTAACAAATTATTGATTCTCTCCTCACTTTGAAGCAAGGCAACAACAAACTCCTAAATGCACTGCATCCTTCACTATCTCCCTCCAGAGAAATACCCATCTGTAACACTGGCAGTAAGGGGGTGTTTCCATCCCAGGCCGTCTCAGGTGGACAGAGCTATGCGCTTATGTATTTTGTTCTCAATGCCCAGGTGAGATTTCTGCACAGAACAACTTTCAAATTCACACTGAGACACAGCAAGACATGTATACAAATACTTGAGTGCACATATATGAAAGAAATTGAATTTGGAGTACAAAAGGTGTCCCACAGAAAATGGGGTTAAGAGTTTGTTTTCCCCAGTATCACATTATTAAGAGATAAACAGAATTTTTCATGCGTCATACACTTAATGAGCACCAGATTGAGGACACAAAAAGATCTTGACATTGGCTTGAAGAAACAAAATGTTCAAAATTATCTTGACAACTTGAGGCACTTCATCATAAAAGGCACATCACCACATGAACATCAGTTTTTTGCAATTCCTGTTACTTCTCTGCAACTAATAGCAACATTCCCCATGCTTTCTTGTTTTCCTCCAGCTCTCTTCACTGCCCACTCACTAAGGATGTAGGTTCTCCCTTGACCCACTGCTCTGCAAGGGCTGTGCCTTCTCCTGCTGCTGGTATCCCAACTCTGCAGCCCCAAATGCCAAAACCAGCACGCAGCCACCAAAAAGTGCTGGTGACTCAGCACTAGACTGATGTCACGAGCGGACTGAGGAGTAACATCTACTTCTACCTCTCTGGGTGTAGTTGTGGGAGCAGCTTTCCCTTGTGTGAAGGGGTAGAAATGAGGCTATTTGATGGAATCCATCACGGAATGCCTTGTTGGGATATACAGGAGAGGCCAGGAACCAAACCCAATACATGCAGCTTGCAGATGTTTGATACATCTCGTATGCGATGCCTCCCCCTGCCTTGCACCAGCTCACATTAGGACTAGAAGGGGTCCCTTGGGCAAATTCTGCATTCTCACAACTGAGAATACAGATAAATCCAGCAGCTCATCTATTCTGCCTTGAAATGTTTCCCCTGCACCTGAAATCAATATGGTCTTCATGCAAATTTTTACTACATGTGCTGCATGGATTCTAAACATTCATTCAGTCGACACACCTAAATAGCTCGGGAAATGATATTATAACTTAGCAAGTCAATGATCTACAATTTTATGTCTCCCTAACCACATATTTATAAACAACACTATCAACATTGTTAAGGCTACTGTGTGAAATTCTTATACCATTTCTAAATGTATTTTTTTGCAAATACTACTTTTATCAGAAATATTAAACAGCAATTTCTTTTGCTCCAGGCACTCTTTTCTGATTAAGATTGATACAATAGAGGTTTCAAATGTGCAAAATACTCTGTACCACAAATACTTTTTATTGTCCTTGTGAATTGCAGTATGTCCCAATTTCAAGAGTCTGCTTTGCTTTAGATAACGTTGCCAAGTTACTAAAAAAAACCATCAGCAGTGGACTGTTTGCATCCCAGGGTCATAATAATGTATCCTGGTGATACTGAAACATCAAGATGTAAACAATAAAGAGACAGAAGGATGTTGACCCAAGTGGCCAAGTCTAAAAAAAATCTGCATTTCTAAAGCACAGCAGGATTTTGACCATGGGATAGTACAGGTATAGGTACCTGCAGAACTAGGTGCTGATTTTAGCATTTCTCACATGAATTTGCAAACTGAGTTCATATGTTGGGCTCACAGCAGAACAGAGACCTCAACAGATGCAGATTCCTGTACACTGAAGAGGCTGGAATAATTACTCCTAGCCCCAAGGCAGAGAAATAGGAGAACATTTGTTTTCAATATTTAAATCAACTAATGCTGCAGGATATCTCATCATTAATACAAACACACATAATAGGCAGAGGATAGCACTGAGACAGACACCTATCCTGCTACATGGTTTTGCAGCCTTAAAATACCCTGGATAGAAATCAAATATGAGCCACTATTAGCTGCAGCAACATTTTTTAGGAGATGGACTGATAGCAAGGCAAGGCAGATCGTGAATCTTTTATTGGGCTAATAAATAAGCTATAACACATGAGCCTTCAGGCCAAAGAAGTCTTCAGGAGCCTGGCAGCAGAAAGAACATTTCTGGCCTGAAAGCATCTCAATGTTTTGAGCCCAAACAAAGTCTCCACCTCTGCCCATTTTATCTCAAGCAGCTGAAAATACTTTTTGCAGCCTGTTTTTGACAGTGACAATGACAACCTGCACAAACCCAGCAGGCCCAACAGAAAAGTCCTTACTGCTTAAGTGCTCTGTTTGGTCTCTGTCCACCCAGGCTATTTATGGAGCAATCACAGGGACACTCACAGTCCAATCATGGTGACAGGCAAGTTTTGCAAGAACTACAGTCACACAATTAACAATTCTCTGTGAAAACACACAAATTCTTTCCCCTGCGACACTTGGGTGTCCCTGGAAGTGACCACTGCAAATCTCTTGCAATTACAGTGCAACATAAGGGAGGAAAAATACTGTTGTTAAGGTGTTTCTCAGAGATGAAGAGATGTGGCCAGGAGTGACTTCCATCTCTTTTGATAAGGTTTCCATACAAACATAAGGGCCACTTAGCAGAGACTTGAACAAGGTGTTTCCAAACTAAAAGACCGAGGGGGTGTTGGTTGAGTTAAAAAGCTGAGCTCTGAAATTTGGCACTGCAATAATTCAGATCCTGCAGAGACAATCATAGGAGCCAAAAAGAAAAACAACTTTATTGTTGTTCACATAATATCACAAAATTTGTGAAGCACAGAGGGTTTAAGCAATCTGGCCACCAGGATCAGAAACTTAACTGTGATCTCTTGCATCTGCAAAACACCTTTTGCAGCAGAAAATGGGGTTGATTTTTCAAGTCTCTAGGAAGCACATAAGTACTGAAATAGGGTTTCCAGCAGCAGTAAGGCTGAAGTGGTCAGAAAATCTTTGGAAAATTTTTTTCCTTGAGCCAAAACAATTTGTGGTACCTTATCAGTTCTGCTAAAATTGTGTCTGAAAGACAAAAAAGGGAAGAAAACTGGGGAAGTTATGAAAAGGGGAAAATAGACATGGAAAAGCTTTGAGAAGCATAAAACATTCTGAAATAAGGTTTTGCTTCTGCATGTTCTGTATTATGCATCTGAAAATAAACATTTCTTAAAATAAAGCATTTCTGTGAACCCCATACAAAGCTTCCCCCCTCCCTCACCTAAGAATTTTCTTTCCAGTTCTGAAATTGTCTGTGTTTGATCCTATTCAGAATAAGTGCAAACATTAAAATCCTCCATAAAACATAGCTTTTGTTCGTACCATAACTTACACCTAAAACTCCATTCTTCTTTGTAGGGACAATGTACCTGAGCAGTTCACCAAATGTTCTGTGACTCTTTATTAGGCATCTAAATATTTTTTTTTTTTTAAATATAAACTCATCTGGAGAGGAAGACATGAAGCCAGATAGCACTAAGCATACACCAGACTGCATTTTCAGACAAGCCAGATAGAAGCATAAGGTTATGAATAATCTGATCCCAACTATCCCAACAACCAGGAGAAATAATGAAAGCAAAGGGGAGAGGGAAAGCATTCAAACAAGCAGTGTATGTAAGATAACGACAGTGCCGGATCACCACTGTAGCGTAGCCAGGCTGTGGCAGGCGATAACATTCACTCCCCAGAGAAACCTTCAGGTTCATGACAAATCAAGGATGATGCTCAACAGCCATTTGATGAGCTCTGCAACAGCTGCTGAGGTCTGCATGCCACTGCAACACAGCTGGAAATGCACGGTGCCACAGCATTAACTGGATAATGACTCAGGGCTTGCCAAGCACTGAGTATCAGTAACTTTTTCTGATGAGTTATTTGTGTCCATAATCAGCTGTGAAACTCTTTAGTAAATATGTTCTCTGAAAAGGAGGATTTATCTGCAAAGCATGCCACTGTTGTTAATAAAGTTGTCTGGCCTCAAAGCCTCAACAAACCAGTCTCAAAACCATGTTGCGGGCTTAGGGCAATTAAATGTTTTCCCAGTGATGGAAATTTAAGGAATATTTAAAAGACAGAAAACATGGTAAATGATTGGTGTATCTTTGTATATGAAATGGAAGATGTGCTGGGGGAGCAGAAGAACTACAATGCACCCATGACAGTAGGATCAAGGATGAAATATTTTAAGTCATTGGAGGGCCATTTTTGACTTGGAAAAAATTCCTAATAGTGCAATCACTTACATCTTGATTGTAAGACATCATGTGCTCTGATAAAGGCTGGCACCAGCTTTCCCAGTGAGCAGAATCCAAGGAACAAATTGTGGCACAGGCAGTTCCAGTTCCCTCAGTCTTGCCAGAGAAAAGCTGTATCCACTTCACTGCAAGAAACGTTAAGCATCAGGCTGTGTGCAGCCACTCTACAGGGAAAACAAGGGGCAGAACCAAGCTTGTTGCTTCCCTTCACTCCATCATGGGGAAATGAGCCAATGCAGGAGGAAATATTGTGGACAACACAGTGGGGGAGTAGACTCTACTCCCTATGCACAGGGACAGGTCAGGCCAACCCAGCTCTTCCAGTCTGGCTTCTTTTTGTGCATAGCATAAGAAAATCCCTGGCACAGCTCTCAGCCATGGGATGTCTCCTTTCATTGAGTGGTTGCTCTGGCCAGTTACAGAGGGTCTCTCAGCTGGTGGGGGAGCAGTGCTGCAGTTGTCATCACCATTCCTGGAACCGGAACCAGCAGCAGCTGCCCTGTTCTTGGGGAGCCCATGAATCACTGCCCACAAAGAGGTGACAAGGGAGGGTATGGCAGGTGAGGATGATCTGCAGAAGGAAGGCAGGGGTACATTCCTGTCTTTGCCTAAATGCATGAAAAATCACCCTCAGTCCAGACTTAAGACATTCACACATTGCCACACTGACCAGTCTTTTCCCATCCCTCACAGGTCAAAGGCATCTGCCTTAAAGAATGTAAATTAAATAACAATCATTGCCTTCTTTATTATACTAATGCCTAGAGCATGGAAAGGGGGGCAGGGGGAACCTAGCAGAATCTTACTCTGATTTACATCAAATACCATTTGTACTTTTCACTGGCTGCCTGAGGGAGAGGAAAACCACAGAATGAATATGGGGGGTCTTTGTCATCACCAAAAGGAGAAAAGCACAAGAAAAGAGCAGATGGGAGAGGATGAAAAGAGGAAAAGGAAGTATTTCAGAGAAGTGAGTTTATAGCTGTTGTTTCTTCAGCGTTTCACAGGTTCAGATTGAGCACATATGCTGAGGAAGGAGAGGAGGTTTCTACAGCCAGCAGCAGAGGCTGTGGTACTTTTCCAGGGGTTTCTCCTATTCGGAAGCTGAGTCCTAGGAACTGTTCCATAATAGACTTCCAGGAATGACAGTGATGAGAGCACCAGTTTTGCAAAAATTAGAGGAAATGGACTCATTTTAATGTATTCTCAGCATGTTTAACATGGCTAGTCTTGTACTGAGTCTTGTACTGAGTCTTGTACTGTATGGGCCCACACAGCCCATAAAGACAAAGACGGAACATTTGTTACAGGTGCCTGTTCATGCAGCTGTACCAGTGAGTAACTGAGTCTGTTGGTGCAGAAGGTTCTCTAACAGGAGATGCAATGCTGAGAAAAGCTGTTTCCCCCACATTTTCCTTGGACAAGCTGGCAATGACTACACAGATCACAAACCCCTCTTACTCTCTTCACATGACAGGTGTGTCACACTGAGCCCTCACAGAGACCATGGCAATCAAGCAGAACAAAACAACATCCAGCCTGGTTGGACTGTCTCCTCAAGCAGCCTCAGTGGTAATCAGGCCTTTTATTCCCTTGTGCATGATGACCTATCAGGAGAAACCATCATTGTCAACGCTCAATTTTATCCCAAATCTTGCACTGGCTGGTCATTTCTTTAAAGCACTGGTTTCTATAGTTACACAAAAATGAGTGCTGTGCCTGGTTCCTAAGGAAATGAGGCCAAACGTGCAGTATGACTTTCTCTCCTTCCTACTAACTTGAGAACTCATGGACCAGCTTTTATCCAGAGCAGAGAAGAGTGGAGGCTCCCAGGATAAGTATGTTCTCACAGATTTCATGAACACAAGCTCTGGACAGGATATAGCTCCAGGAAAGGCTGAAATGTGAACTGAGACTGAGGAAGACACAGCCCTGCCTGGCTACAGAAGCAAAACAAAGAAACAAAATTCAGCCACATTAATTTCAGAGAAATTACCTTTCCCAAACATAAGGTTTAGAAACCATTTGTTTCTAAGGATCATTGAATTAATAATCATGAAAACCAATGGTTTTTCCAAAAGTTATTTTCTTTCCCATCATTAATTCAGCCTCTTTGAATTGCTAAAGATATGTGCACATGAATGGCAAACAGAATCTGTCCTACAAGTGCCACATCAAGATGATGCTATCGAAAGGCACTACAGTACTCTTTGTTCCCTCACTAAATCTGCCCTGGGGATAAATCCAACCCATACCGATGGGATTTAGCCAAAACCCACTGCAGACCACAGCAGAGATAAAGCTGGCATTTCTGGTGTTGCCTCAACTAGGGTGGTTTAAGATGCCAGTATTTCAGGCTTCCTGAGCGGGTCTACCATTCAGCTTTCATTTACATTATCACTGATGGAGGGGGCACTCACAGAGAATTAGAGCTCTGAAAATATCTCCATGCAGACAGGGCCAAAGAGGCCTCCTCCTCATGGTGATTTACTTCACTGCAGCAATGAAAATTCCTGTCTGGAACCAAGTGCCTGACTGCAAACTTACCACAGCTCCAGGGCTAGCAGAGTCAAAAGGTCATATTATTTATTTGTTGCTCTTCCAAGATCACTTTCCCATGAACTAGATGGATTCTCAAATGCCTTCTATTGCACAGAAGACTGTGATTAATCTAAGTCTTGGTTCAATTTGGGACTAGCAGTGTCTTCTTCAAAAAACTCTGTGTTAAATTCACTCCCTGGATTCTTAGAAGTTTTAAATTTGGACAATTAGTTTTAAAGTAGAATATATAAGGTCTGCTTTTGCTAAGCAAGTTTAATGACAGCAGAAAATAAATTGCTCTAATTCTTAATTTAATTCTTTGCCCAGCAAAGGAAGAATTCCACGTTCAGGATCTTCAGCTGCTCTTTTTTTCCCCTCCCTGTGTTAAGATATGGAAGAGGTCTGTTCTGCTCCCAGTCCTGCTACCCACCCTGTGTGCTGTTGCATGTAAAACTCAAATTTCACGTGTGTTTTCTCAGCTAATAAAAGTGCTTGTCTGTCTCTGAAGTGTGGCGTTATTTAATTTTTATGTAATATAATAGAGCATGATTTTATACGATCTCTCATAACTTTTTCTTCTTCATAAAGCTGCAGTTCCTGGAGCCATGTTGTTACAGAAAATTCTCATTAGACCAAAATGTAAAAAAAAAAGGAAGGAGAAAAAAAAACTTTTAGTGCACAGAGTAAGAAAGAGGAGATTGCAAAGGCAAAAATACCATAGGTTCAAAAACCAGACCAGCCCTAGCAAATCATGTTACAGCAGTTTAAGACATCACCATCCCCAGATGGCTGCCTCAACCACTTGCTAGAGGTTTCCATTGCTTGAGGCAATGGGCAGAGCAGAGCATGTGTCTGCACTTAAGCACAACAGCTTAGAGCCACATATCTCAGTGCACAACCATCAGCCTCAGGTTTGAGCTAAAGGGGAGGTTTTGCAGAGCTGAAAGCAGCCCAGGCTTATCTTCCCTTCTGCCACTTCTGCTGTGGAACAGGGCCCTGACAGACAGGGCTGGACAGACAGTGGAGCCACACTTCTGGCTCTCTGGCCCCAGGTTCATGCACCCTCATTTTGCACCCCAGCATTTCACACAAGCTGTTTTGGAAGCTGCAATGCTCATGCTGCCATAGGATTCAGGTCAGGTTGGCTTCCCTGCTCAGTCACCCCATAACCTCAGCTCTTCAATGTCCTCTGTAATCCCACCCTGCCCTGGCAACATCCCTCCTCCAAATCTGCTGACATCCCCTCATGACAGACTCTGTCCCACAGCCCCAGCCAGAACACGTTTTTCTCCCCAAACAGCCTGGCATGGAGAGCTGAATGCTGCCTAAGCTGACAGCCCAGCCCAGTCAGCCACCATGGCACTCAGATGGCTGCTTCTCCATGGAGGCACTGATTTGGCTCCCTGTCCTCCACCTGACTACAGCATTTTCATTTTTCAGTCACAGGAATGCTTCTTGTCCCTTTCCAGGGGAGTACTGTGCACCAGGTACCATCAATAGCAGTGATCCAGTGATCCAATTGCTCTGCAAAAGGAGCTTGGGGATGCAGATGTTGGCTACACATAACCTAGCCATGGTTTAAACTCTTGACCTTGGGGGTTTACTCTCCCCAAATACAACACTAATTCTGAGATTGCCTTTCCACCCCAAACACTCATCAAAACATTAATAAAGCATGAGGTCTTATATGCTAAAATGGGCACATTCCCACTGGGAAAACAGCCATCCCAGAAGTCTCAAGCCTGGCAGGAAGCTGGCTTTCCGAGAGCCTGGAGTTATGTGGGACAAGCTAAATGATGATACTCAGCAACTGTTTCCCAGAGAAATACAGCAAGGGCCATGACAAGGCCAACAAAGACTAAAAATATCCCAGAGTTGAGCCCAGGCTCTACATATTGTTCCATTTAATGTGCCATAATTAAGCTTTCTGTCCACATAGAGAGATGTATGAAGTGCAACACCACCATCACACAACTGGGAACAGTGATGCATAGGAGACTCAGAGACAAGGGGATAGTGCTGCTGCTCAGCACAGAAGATACCAGAGTCTCAGGGATAACAGCAAATCGAGGGGAATGCCTCAGAAGGAAAAGATCTCCTCACAGGGTAATGGGAATCTGAAGAAAAATTCAGCAGTTTAGGTGGATCCCAGCAATTTGGTGAGGGTAGCTGCCTTCAACATTTAAATTTCTCTGAGTAATGTCTACAAATTGTACTTATCCGAGACTGCAAGCATCTGTTTAAAGCAGGCTCTAATTTGAGACATTTTTCCCTTTGATAATATGACGGCATCAAATTCCAAAGTGCTAAAAACCAGACAAAAATCAAGAGCTGAGATGCCGAAAGATGTGACATTTTTCATATAACAGCAAGCCAGTCTGACACTCTCATGGATCCCAGCATGCTGTTATTGTGTGAAGCTCTACTGCCATTGCTAATAGTTAAAGGATGGCAGTTATGTTTCAGGAGCCAAAAATAATTTAAAAACCTTGAAGTGCCTTTAAACAAACGTTACTGAAACCTCTCCTTGTGGTCCTTGAATTCCCATCGGGTAGACACTATTGCCTTCATGTAACCCCTGGCTGCTGATTAATGAAACTTGGCAAAGGGTAACAAAGCCATGCCAAAGGCAGCACAAAATCCCAAGTTTCTTCAAACCCTAGGGGTGAAAATGCACAGACAACAACAGCACCCCCCAATCATTTCCTGACTTCACTTAGCCAGAAGTTTGAGATAAGAGTGCTCAAATAGGCAGTGCTTTTCCCTCTGTGTTCCTGACAATGGCTCCACATTCAAAGCAATCACGGCCATCTCCTGTGTACAATTACAGCCTTTTACAGTCTCACCTTGTCTAACTCCCCACCACGGACCACAGGTCTAGTCAGACACTACGTGCATTTGCAGTAAGTTTTCATGTAGTTGCCTGGATCTCTGCCTCCTGTTGGAACTCTGCTGTCTGCAAACTTAACAGGCATGAAAAAGTTGGATACAATTCTCACGTAAGCTAAAACTGAGCTTTTTGGATCATTAGTGTTCATAGCGCCTAATCATGCTACTGCAAGAATAACTAACCCTTTGTGTTCTGCAGGTACTGGCCTGAGCTGCAAAAGCCGAACATCCAGACTGGTTATGTGTTCATGTTCTACATCACATCTCAGTTTTTCTGCTTTGTTTTATTTATGACTAAAAAGCAATAATCCACATGCCACATGATCAGATAATCTATACTCTGGTTTGCTCACTCTGCAGCAAGATTCAAAAGACAATATTCGGCAAGCAGCAGCATCCCAGCTTCTTGTGTACAAACCAGCAGCTTGGGACCACTGGTGCAGAGATAGGTCAAAGCAACGCACTGCAGTAACCATCACAAATAGCCAAGGTGACCTAAAGCAGACTAGCCCAAGTCCCAGATCTCATCTGGAACAAGAAGAAATGCCTGTTCAGCCAGAGCACTGCAGCATTTAAGATAGCCCCACCATACCCTGAGCAGTAGAGAAGGGAGAAGAGCTGTGTTGGGGAGGAAGCCAAGGGCAGAGCCAGTCCTGGTTTGCTGCTGCACTGTGGGGGTGCTGCCAGAGATGCAAAGCCCAGGAAAACCCATCGAGATAAGTTTCCAGACAGCCTGACAAGTCAGTGCTAAAAATGACCCATACAGATTTCCCACCCTGTGCAAAGCCACTATTCTTCAGATCAACAATAGGGTGTGAGGGCAAATGGCCTGCTACATTAGAGCAGTTAAATTTTATGCTGTTTGGCCATTTGTAGACAGAAATCCTTTCAGGCAGGAATCTTGGATGCAAGTAATTGATTTTTTTTTAGTCAACTAAGGGACATTTCACAAAGTGTATCTTACGTGTCATACATCATAATATGTACCATGTGTCATCATAAATCCATGCTCCTCCCAAAGCTGCACCTCAGACCTATTGCTCAAAATCTGCCAGCTGTCCATGCCTGGTGGCAGTTTCCATTGCATTTGGTAGAGGGTAGATGGTGTGCATGCACTGGAGCAGCAGAAAAACTGTTATTAATGTTGTTGGAATGTTTTCAAGGCAGCAGTGCAAAAAATCCCAATCCCATTTCTGCTTTTGATTTCCTCCTGTGACCCTGGTTAAGCATCTGTGTTCCAGCTTTCCCACCTGTGCAAGACCCCAGATCCTGGGGTTCTTGTGAAGATAACCTTCTGTAAGGCTCTTAGGAGAATTAAAATAAAGTATTTCCCTTGTGGTTGCACAGATGTCCATGTGGAAGAGTCCTGGGCTTCTGAACATAAATGCAACTAAGAGTTTCTGCAGTACTGCAACCATGGTCTACAGAAAGGACCAAAACCTGTATTTAAAGAAAAGAATGAAAGGCTTTTGGGAATAATTTTCCCAGCACCTAGGATGCTGCTGCTGGGAACTTGTGTTCTGCAGAACTTTACAGGATGATTTAAGAATGCTCAAAACTCCATTTTCCTGTATAAAAGAGTGAGACTGGGAAAACTAAAAAAGAAGACTGGGATGACAAAATGCAGAGAGAAAATATCAGACAGGGACTGTAAAAGAAATGCAAAGTGTTAAATATCTAGGGAAGGCAGGGTAAGATAGGAAACAATATCCAAGGTATGAAAACCAGAAAAAGCTGGGCTTTAAGAAATCCCAATATATCAGTGAGTGAGCGGTAGCTCCTCTGGGAAGAGGTCTGAAAGAATTAATTCAACAGTGAAGTGGGAAAAGGTAATGAAGAAAGCACTGGTGTGACACAGACTGCTTGGAAAAGTCATGGTGAAAGTGCTAATGAAGTGCACATTGTTAATTACCACTGAGCAAGTCCCCACTATGCCAAGGCACAGGATCACAGAGCCTGAGCAGATGGGTTTGCTGACCATCCCATCACAAGCCATGGCTGCACACCAGAGAATTCACAGGGGCTCATAGAGCAAGTGATGACAAAAGGTTGGGGTTGGGTGATGGGAAGAGAAAGAGGGATCTGTACATCCTCTTTTCTCCCCATGGAGCTACACACTGTCCTTGCCACAGCAGCTCCATAGCTCACAATGCACCAGGCTAGAAAGCAGCAGCACAGACCCAGGTGCCACATCCAGACCCACCATTTCTTGGTTGTCACACACTCAGCACCTGGGCACAGCAGAAAGCTGGTCTGCAGTACGACACAGAGCCAGCTCCATGTGGCCAGATGTCAGGAAACCCTGATCATTCAGATGGCTGGATAACAATACATGGCACTGATGGAATACCTGTGATTACCAAAGCACTTTGTGAGTATGAACACACCTCTGTCACTAGGAGACAAATTAATATTTGTCCTCATTATACGGGAAGGAATTGAGACACAGAAAGGTTATGTGATTTGTTCTACACAGCAAAAGTGAACAGCAGAGCAAGGAAGATGATGACTGACAGACAGTCACCAAATTTCCTCCACACTCCCTGGTTTTCCTCTGCTCCTGGCTGTGACAGACTGCAATACATTTGTACTGGCAGCTATGAGGAGAAAGTACAAAACACAGAGCTGGGACTGGGCATTCATACTGGTAACAAGTCTATCCAGCTTTGTGTAGACAGGGAGAGGCAAAAGCTTTTGCAAAATGCTACCCATTTCAGAGCCAGTCCCTGGATATTAGGAGCTGGGAGAAGACATTCACAGAGAACCATTTATTGCATGCACACACCCCACAAAGCAGGCAATTTTTACCAGTGTCAGACCCAGCAGATGCACAGCTCAAGCAAGAATCCAGAGCTGGGCAGATTTTTCTAAAATTCCCACCAAAATCAGAAAAGAGACAGAAGTGCAGAGTGGACTTGTTACTAGCTGATACATACGAAGAGGGAACTTGAAACAATTCAGTTTCTGGCTGACATATCCTGCTTAGGGGCTATTTTCAAACCAGCAAGAAGAAGAGAATAAAAATATTTCCTCCATGGATCTGGACTTCTCTCCCTTCCTGTAATACTTTTGCTGTGCTTGCCAGATTGGAAACTGCTTCTGGCCAAAATGTCCCCATCAGGAGCGGAACAGAAACTGAGGTGTCTGGTAGTAGATATCACCTAATAACAGAGAAAAGAGTTATTTCACTTGCAGTCCATGCTGTATCTCTGACGGGCCTGGAAAGCCAAGCATTCAGAAGGTGAATTCATAAACCCTGGTTTGAACTTCTGACATCTTCCTCACTGCTGAGCATCAACCTCTCTGTGGGCTAACACTTGGTGCCTCATTCACCTTGGCTTTGTACCCTGTGAATTCACTAAGCCTGGGGTGCCCACAGGCAGCTTCTGAACTGCACACTCAGAACTATTTCAAACCCAGCCCCCAGGCTGAGCAGGTTACACTGCCAGTAGTGCACCACGTATAAGCATAAGTCACTGCTGCAGGTGAAGTGAGCTGACTGTCACTCATTTTTCACCCTGAAACCCCTTTGCATGCCCACTCCAGCCTTGTCTTGCAGCAGAATGGTCACACCTTTGCAGATCTTGTCTCTTCTCCCATCTCTGAACTAGGCTCAGCTCCCCCTCCAGCTCCCCAAGGCATGCTGTATGTGTTTCATGGCCTTCAGCCACATGGAGAATTTGGACTGCCCAGAACTTGTAGAGTCAGGAATCTTGGCCATCTCTAAATTCAGCTCCAGGAAAGGAGCAACCCTAGGTCTGGACACAGCTGCAGTGCTCTGGAAGGGAACTACTCAAAAGCACAGCTGCTCCTTCCCCACATGACAGTGGCAGCAGGCAGGGACCTGCAGCCCCCTCAGGCTGCCCATTTTGATTTGCTCACACTCCATATATTTTTTAAATTAGTATAACTTACTGCAGAAAACAAGCAGCAAAAGAAGATCCCACCCCAAGAGAAAATAAGGATTTCAATGAAAGAACGTTGCAAACATCGGGTGCATATTAGGGTACAGAGAAGCCCACACAGGTGGCTACTGCATTAAAAGTCAGCATCTGCAAACTCAGGGTGGCTGAGTTTACTTTCTTGCTGTCTCTCCTCTTCCCCTCCCACACTTGATGGGAGAGCCTGACAACCTATAAAATCCAAATGCCAAGAAACAGTAGTCTTGTAATCATTTGTGCAAGTCAGGCTTATAGTGCAAGTCAGGCTTATAGTGCAGGACAGAAGGAACTCCCAGAACACCTGAGAAGCAAGAATGTCTCAACCCTCATATCTAGAGCAAGCTCCAAAAAATCCATAGGAACTTCCCCTGCTGAAAACCAGCCCTCAGTACCAGGATCCCACAGGGCAGCTGCTCCAGCCTCCAGCCCTCCTTGTGGTTCCCCCACAAAAGGGAAGGAAACCTCAGGGAAATACCAATGGGCCAACTCAGAGTGAGGAGGCAGCCCTGTGAAAATCAGCCAGGAGGGAGCTCTGCAGCTGCTGGTGGGGCTTTGCTCACCATGGTCCCCAGGGCAGAGGGAGAGGCTGTGGGAAGGACAAGCCCAAGGGCTGGGAAGGAGAGCTCCCTGATGGTTAATGTGTCTCTAAGCAAAGCAAAACCCACCTCCTTCCATGGAGTAAAGGTGAAATGTAGGCTCCACGCAGCCCCACATGGCAGTGAGAATGCTGCCTCAGCATGGACACTTTGACCTCTCTTCCAAGCATATGAAAACTATTGCGCCTTATCGGCTCTCCTCTGCTGGAAACCTCCCGCAATCCCATGCTGGGGACTTAGAAAGAGGTCAGGGAGGGAGAATTTTACATGCTGAATCATTCCCAGACAAATTGTTTCCTTATTATACATGGCAGCCTCCCACGGACAGACTGCCAGAGGGCTCTCTGAAATCGTATTAGGTGCCTTTCCCTTGCTCCTCTTTATCCCCCCCGTCATCCTTCTCTCATTTGAAACGTTATAGCTTGCAGTCCCACTGGAGAGGGTCTGGGGGTCATGAGCATGCAAACAGTCCAAGGGGCCCAAGGAAGGGAACAGCACAAGGGCCTGCTGTAAACTCCTCCAGGCTCAGCCACTCCTGCACGGGGCAGCTGCACTCCCAGCTCACGCTCATGGCTCACACTCCCAGCTCACACTCCCAGCTCACACTCCCAGCTCAAGCTCCCAGCTCACGCTCCCGGCTCACGCTCCCGGCTCACACTCCCAGCTCACACTCATGGCTCACACTCATGGCTCACACTCCCGGCTCACACTCCCAGATCTCGCTCCCAGCTCACACTCCCAGCTCACAATCCCAGCCCTTTGCAGGACTGGCAGCCAGATGTCAGGATCCAGCGAGCCTGGCGGCAGAGCTGCCCTTCAGACCCGCAAGGCCTTTGCTCTGGCACGCTGCCGATCGCGCCTGCAGGTCAGGTGTGCGCGCTCGTACCACGTCTACCCACACCCCGGGCCCTCTGGATGCAGACCAGGAGCCACAGAACTGTATTTCAAAGAGCATCAAAGGGGAGTTTGTTAATAAGTCCCGAGGAGGCACTTAGCTCTGTGCCATGCCGAGGCTCCGGTTGCAGCCTCGGGGCTGGAGCTGACTTGCACCCAGCCAGCCAGAAGTGTGGAGAGATGGGGTAATTCCCCTCCAAACCGCACCGCCCTGCGTGGGGGATGGCTGGTGCTGGGAGGCTCCTTGCTGCCAGGGCTGCGTGCCCGTGCCTCCCGTGCTGCGCCTGCCTGCGAGGGGAGGACGGGCAGCAGAGCAGCACAGCTGCGGCTCCAAGCCCCTCTGTGAGGCCTGGGGAGAAAAACAAGATACTCAACTTCACACGGGCAGTTTCTGAAGTCAGCACAGTGTCTTGATGGCATTACAGCAGCATTATTGTGCGCGGCTGGGGGTAAATTATTCCTTATGTAACTTTTATTTAACATAGCAACTTCCCTTGTAAATCACACTGCTCAGGCCCCAGTCACTGCAGGGACATTGCCAATCAAGGCTGTGACAGAAGTAATGCCAGATCCGAATCAAACATACAAACCCTTCTGAGGTTACTCAAAACGTGCTCAAGAGCTTTTCAGCAGGGCTGGGTCTGCAGGCTCACAGCATGTGCTTGGGCCACTTCTGGTTTGTTACTCAGATTCCTCTGCAAAGGAGGGCTGGGGCTGTCCCACAGCATTACAAGGTTTCTATTTATTCCCACAGAACTGAATAGAGGTTCTCATGCTGCCTCTCCACTCAAATGCTTTGGAGCAACAAGAATCATTAACACATCAGGGAAAACAGAAGTCTTCTCTATACATTCACAATTTCCTAAAAATTGTATCATCAAACCTGGCCAGTAGCCATCTCTCTCTGCTGTTGTTTGTTTTCTCCTACCCTCTGTGCTCTGCTTTGTCTTGGGGAGCAGCTGCCCCACAAATCTCTCTTCTGTTTCAGGAGGGCTCAGCACTGAGTTACTGCCAGCCCCAGATGTTGTAACAGGTACAACGTGTAAGGGTGACCTAGCACCACGAGGCCATTTAAAATGCAGCCACTGGGATTTGTGGCAAACTGTTTCAGGTTCCAGCTTGGAAGTGACTTGTCACCATAAGAACTCAGTCTCTTGTTGTCATTTCCAGCATGAGGCTGAACTCAAATGGTGTCTGTCCTACAGAGTTACAAATCCCATTTTAGCCTCTAGGTTCCTCTGAACCTTAACAGATGTGCTGTGAACCTCAGTAAGTAAAGCAAGTCCCAGGCCTGGGAAATGAAACGAAAACTGCAAGTAGAATTTTATTGCCTAGAAACTGCTCTGGAATCTGGACCCACAGGAATTTGCCCAGCACACACATAGTTTTTCCTATCAGCAGAGCACCTCATTATCCCTTGTGACTGACAGGGCACTGCAGCGTCACAGAGTCCTCACCTCCAGCACAACACAGAGACATTCAGCACAACTGTGAGAGTTCTCCCCAGAGAAACATTCCTGCAGACACCCATGGGGCAGAGTTCTCACAAATCTGCCAAGCACCAGCTCTCCACCCTCTGATTCCATCTGTCTGAGGCCTGAATCAGCTCACAGTGGTCTGGGTTTTTGTTCCATTTTTCCTGCAAGCCATGGAGCCCTAAGTTACTGCATTAGGCAAAGGAAGCTGAGACCACAACTGCCCTGAGCAGCTCATATGCAAGACAAGGAAGGAAAAGGCTGGAGAAGGATTATCCCTACAACTGCAGTACTGAAAGGACATGGAGATTAACCAACTCCTTGGGGTCACACAAGCATCTGTGGCAAAGGCAAGAATTAAACCAGAATCCTCCAAGTCCTGTGCTAGTGGCCTTACCACAGGCCTTTCCTCTCTGCCTCTAAGGGAGTGTCTTCACCTTTCAAGTGCAAAACAGGAAAAGTGGCAATGCTGCTTTGTTCCCTTCCTGCAGCACAAGCAGAAAATGAGAGTTACAGCACAGCCAGGTGGGACTGAAAACAGAGCACTTGGAGCAGCTGTGTCAAGTGGGCAAACTTTTTTGACAATTAATGAAGATGTGCTACAGCCAGAGACCTCCTTTCCCTCAGCTGCAAGCTGCTTCCAGCTCCTGAAGTGCTTGGATCACTTCCCCATTCCCTCTCTGTAGCATATCTGGCAGAGTTATGTAGATGTGGACATTTGAGCAAGCAGAGCTGATTTACCTTCACTTGCTTTGCTTCTCACAGTGCCTGCATCCCCTCTGAACATCTGCTTTGTGTTTTATAGCAGTTTTAATTGGGAGCAGTGCTGAATGCTTACTAACTTTGGCATTTTCTTTGAGTTCCACAGTAAGGCTCCAACACTATTTTTTATTTCTAACTGGACAACTCTGCCAGGGCAAACCTGAAAGCACAGCTGAGGCAGGTAACTGCTGACACTCTGCAAGTCTTTTGAGAGAGTGCCCACACAATCATTTTCCTCTTGGTTTCCTCCTTGAGAGGTGGGACAGAAAGAAGAAAAAGCATTTGATCTTCCTAAATTGTGAGGCTATGGTGATGTGTGACTACATCTCTTCTTCAGCAGAATGGGATAACCATATTTTTAAAATCAGTCTTGAAACATCAAATTAAGAAAATCAAATCATATAATCAAAGCAGAGACTGATCTATGCATCCCTGAGTAATTTTTGTCAGGGCCAGATATTTCAGATGACTACTATTCACTCTCTCTGCTGACAGAATTTAGCTGCCATATCTGGAGGTTTCTTAAATGTAAACCTCACATCAAAATGACATGAACAAGCCAACTTTATTAGTCTGGAAATGAAACAAAATATCTATGATTTCTGATTTGATTTCCATTCTGAAATATACATAAAAGTTACTGATAGACCAGTGCAGGCTTGGCACAGGGCAATCATTATGTTCATTTTCAGAATCCTGAAAGTCCTGATAATAAAATAAATAAGCCAATTTCTCTGTGAAGTGGTAAAGAAACAAAGCAATTGACACCCGACATTCTCCGCCCAGCCTCAGACTGCCTTTCTACAGAAAATAGGTTGTTTCCAAACAAAACCACTTTCCAAGCTTGCCACAACAGCCCTGCTTCATGCTTAAAAAAATTTCTGCATGCATTTAAGCCTCCTTATGGACTTTGGTGGAAATCCTATGCTCTCCATGACAGGGACTGAACTCGGAGCCAGTCAAGTTTTCAAACTTTGTTTTGAGGTCCCAGATTCACACAGTACCAGGGCTCCAGGCAATAACTCCCCTGAGTATAAGCCAGACAGATCTAAGGCTGGTTATGACCCTTTATACAAGCTCAAGCACAGCAGAAACTATGAGCTTTAATATAAAAACAGGGGAGAATCATGACAGTGAACATCTGAAATGCCATCAGAATCATCAGTGCCGTTTTTCATATGTCACTGTGTCATTACATCACAGTTTGGTGGACTGGAGATAGGTCAATGACCAAGTCTAATTCCAGTCCTAACATCCTCTCCTCAGACTGAATTCAGTCTTCATTTAATGAGCTGCAGTTTTAATGATTTACTTCCAAGGACACCAAGTCTCTAGTTGGTTTTTTATATGGCTTGAGGCATATGTTAAATAGGATCATAATATTTACCTACCTCACCAAAGTGGTGGGAGATTTAATACACCAACTTGCACTTTAATGCAATACAAAAAGATAATGTCTGAAGCAGTTTCAGGCACTACCCTGAACCTCCCCATTCTGTTTTTAAGGCTCAAAAAAATCACGTATTTTTGTGATGTTCTTTCCATTTTGTTCTACACAAAAAGGTAATGAACTAAAGGTAAAACATTAGAATCCAAACAGCCCCAGTTTCCAATACTGCAAATTCACAGCAAAACCAGGCTGGAGGGAATGCAGCTAATTTCTTTTTCATGTTGTTTTGTGTATCAAGCCAGTTAATAAAGAAAAAAATTAATTAAAACTTTGTCAATCACAACTTTGACCAGAAAAAGAAGACAAAAAGAAATCCACAGAATCTTCCTTTCCTTGTTCTATGAGCAGCATTTATTACAGTACTCAGATAGGGTTTTTAAGAAAGTAAGTTGAAAATCAAAAAGGCAAAACTGATTTCTTGGTTGAAAACAACTCCTCATTTGTGTTTGCAACTCATTTTGAAGATGTAAATGATTACTGTAGGTGTTAAAACATTATTCCTAACTTCACTGGGAGAGAACTTCAGCACAGGTGAACCACTAGAGAGGAACAAAGCAAACTGGCTGGCAGTTCTGGAAAACTGTAACCCAAGAAGTGCCCATGATGCACTCTGACCCTGCACACAGGTGGATCTTTACATCTTCAAGCAGTAAACTTAAGACACAGCTATGAGAAGCAGACTTAACTCTTACACAGCCATTTTCATCCTCATACTTGAAAGCAGTATTTACCCAGAACTCTGCATTACTAGATCTGTTTTCCATGATGGGACATGGGTGGGGAACACACAAGAGTTAAGGCTGTAACTGTATGACCAAGTGCCAGCTCAATATTGTGGGCACATTGCTGTGCTGCCTGTCCTGGTCACACCAGGGAGTGTAAACGTGCAGGAAGACCTGGCCAAATCACTTTTTAAAAAAATCACTTAGAGACTACAAGCTCTACAGGAAAAACTAAGGAACTGCTGTCTGCTCAACAAGGACACAAGACTAGGAGGATCATGTCCAACTTGGATGGGAAAGAAGTGTCTAATTGTGCCCAGGCCAATCCTCCTCTGAGCATTTTTGAATCCTTTCACCTACATCCACCCATCTCAGCTGTTTGCCTATTCTTTAATATCTCCAGTAAAACATTAACATAGGAGCACTCGGAACAGAAGTCAATCAAACAGGAAATATTCACTCCTCTCCATGCCTTCCCAAATACAAACAGCTTTTCCCCAGTGCTCAGTCAACATCCCAAACACTCCTCCCTTTCTTTAGGAAACACCTGAGCAAACAGGTGTGTCTAACAGATGCTCTCAGGTCCAGCAAATCCCTGAGAAGTAGCTCATGGCTAAGCTGTCCTAACAGTTGATCCCTTTTCCATCTTTGGGTGAAGACAGGACTCATAGGAGACCCAGCAGGCAATGCTCTGTAGACCAGAAGCTCTGGTTTCATTTCCAGATCTGGGTTGTTGACCTGTGGTGCACTGGCACAGGTCTGTCAGCCTCTGCCTCCCAAAGTGCATTCATTATTTAAACAACAAGCCCTTGGGAAAGATATTGCTGCTATCTAAATGAGGGAGGACAGGCTGTGACTACATCAGGCAATTTAGGAGCAGTGCTAAAGTGCAGGAAGGATGGGAGAGCTACCAATGCCTTTTTAGCATTTTCCCACCTTGGAAAATCTGCAACCATCTGAAGCCATCTCCCAGGACGTCAGGACATGTTTATAGCTGCCTATTGTAACAGATCCTGGTTTCTGCCAGACCTTCCTGGGTGTTAACCAAAACAGCATAAATACTAGAAGGCTGAGAGCTGTCTCAGAAGATCAAATAATTTCCATCTGTAACTCAACAGAGTATTTGAACCCAAGGCTACTGAAATGAATGGCTGATATCAGACATCCGCTGCACGACCCACATCACTCTCCCACACTGCTCTGACCTCAGCTGAAACCATTTGCAATTTTACTTCTTCTGCATTGGCAGGGATTAATGATTGATCATGGACCTTCACCATGAATCTCTGGGCTCCTGTCAGCCAGTGTCACAAACTTAACATTATCTAATTGTAAGTTTTCCCATTTAATTGCAATATACACCTGCTCAATGTCCCTCTGTGTGTGAAAAAGCATCATACTTCATTTAAAAAGCCCTCATTTAAATTCAACAGCTAGCTGCACAGATTTAACCATTAAACTGATTTATGTTGCATAAAAGATCAAACCAGATCGCACCTTGTGGCCAAATAACCATAAAAGGTTTCTGTAAAGATCATTAATTCACCTCCCTGGGCAGTTAGTTTAGCAGTAAATATGACTTAGATGACTTTATCCAGTTAACCTTAATCAATTTGTTATTATGATTAGTCGCCCTAAATAACAGAAATGTGAGAGGGGAAGGTGCTACAGTTCAGACCCTGGTAATGAACAGGCTGCTGGTGTGCTGACCCCAGATTCCCACACTCCTGTGAAACAGGAATCCATCCTCTGCCTGCACCTCAGGGCACCTCAGCCAACCTGTGCTGGGGAGAGCATCTCAAAGGCTGATCCTTTTCAGTGGCCTGCAGGTAGGCAGCTCCCACCATCACAACTCAAGAAAGAGAAGGGGCAGAGGGGGACAGAAGGCAGGAACAGCCCATTCACCTCATGCTACGAGGAAAGCTGGCCCAGTCGTCCACATACCAGCTTGAAACCTGGCAAGGTTTAATTTGGCAGACCTTGCTCTGTCACAGATTTCCACAGTGACCTTGGCCAAGGTATTTCATCTCACTGTATCTCAGCTCCCCAGCTGTTAGGCTGAGATGACAGTGCTTCCATCTCTCACAGGAGTGGTCTTTAAGTTTGTGAGGCATTCAAACATCACAGCTCTGGGAGCCATAAAAACTCCTTAAGTAGGTAGATCCATCACCCTGGATGCTCCATTCTCCTCTCACCCTGCATGGCTCCATTGACTTCAACCCATTTAACCTGTCACGGAGGACGTGAAATCAGATTCAGGCCCTTGATCTGGCAAAGGGATTGCCTCTTCCTCAGAGTCACTGCAATAACCAGCAGAATGGGACCCAGTGGTGTCTACAGCAACGTAAGTGATCATCAGTACTAAAGGAAATAGGTCCATATCTCGGCCACCAAAGTTATTCACACCTGAGCAAAGCGCATTATACTGACAGCCATGCAAACTGCTGGTATCAACTGACTGCCTTTTACACCAGTTTGGAAATAGAGGGAAGAGAAGGTGAGAAGGGGCTTCAATCGTAACTCTCATACTGGTACAGGTCAGCAGGAAATTCATGCAGTCAGTGGAACAATATTGGTGTAAGGAAGAAAACAGGACTTGAGGTGTTTGGGTGTCTGCCCCCAGTCTCCCGCGGGGCAGAGCCTTGCTCCTGTCACAGCTGTACTTGGTATGCAGTCAGCACATCAGTAAATCATCACTCCCTGCATGAAAGGGCTCATTCTGTCTGTGTGCATTTCTCTGTCTGTGTGTTCACTCTCATCAGCGCAAGGAAAGCACTTTATCCTTCATTTTTATGCTCAGCCACGTGCTTCTCCAGCCTTCCCACATTGTGCACACAAGTAAGAATGCAGAACACTTCTCTTTTCAATATCCACAGATCTCCACCTACCAGGGAAAGGACTCCAAACTCACACCTGTGTTCAGCATGAAGTGCTGGACACTTTCTCATAAACTCAGTTCCTACTTCAGTGTTTGGTCTGAAGAGAAAACAAGGTAATCATCAAAACCAGTCAGTAAGGACCTTTTCACTGACCCCACAGTCTTTAGCTGAGATTCTCTGTGTTCAATTATTTCAGTCATTATCACTAAACATGAGGTTCAAGCATACCTGCAACCCTCAAAGCTGCTAATATGGAACACAGGACATGAGAACAGACAATGTAATTCACTTGGGAAATGTCACATGCTAATAGAGAGCCCTTCCTCCAATGTCAATGATTTTTTCCATGAACTGGGTTGCATGATCATATGTTCTTGGATGTAAGTTTAGCTTGCTACAAGTGAAGAAGGGGATTATAGATTTGTACAGCGTCCAGGAAACCTCTGTTCCTATGAAAATAGTTTGCACTCTTTGGATGTGGCTGCAGAATGGTGGCCAAAGCAGTATTGTGGAAACTATATAGTCTATCCCCATTTTAGGGACATTTCCAAATCCACGGAAATTAGGGCACCAATAAAGTCCAAAAATGAAATCTAATGGATTTTAAGAAAAGTGGGGCCTCACTTTTAAGCATTTAAGAAGCATTTACTTCAAATTCAGCATATGTCTAGGGGTCATCGATTTCAGTGGTGCTTATTTGTGGGTCCAAGTTCTGTCTTGATCTGGGATCTGAAAGCTTCAACATTAGAAAGAAAATGCAGAGAGACTTTTCATTTTTATGATTAAAGGCATATCACATCAATCTCATATCAAAAAGGAGTCTTTATTTATAGAATATGATATTAAATCTGGATTCCTTTCAAATACTGGGAGTATTTTGTTACACTATGCATCCAGGTGCTACATGTGATTTTGACAGACAGGCTCATCTGAGAGGTGCCAATTAAGAAATACTCTCAGAAGCAGAACGTGACAAAAGTCACAACATCATCAGAGAAGGAATGTGTTTTCTCTCACAGGAGGAGATATCAGTGAGGAAAAAGTTCGTTCATCTCCTCCAACAATATATGAATAGCTCCCCTCAATTACCCCATTACTCCTTTACTAACTATAAAGAGACATCATGAAGAAATGAATATATATTACATTTCTATTTTACATAATACATCTCCATCATTACTAATGAGTTAGAGAGAGTTAAAACTCGATGAAATGGTTGTTGATTTTTTATCATCATGTTTGCTTTTAAACTTGCTGGAGTGCTTAAGCAGGCCTGTGAGTTCCACATTTGTTCCTAATTTGCTCTGAAGGCAGGGGGCCAGTGGCAGGGCAAAACAGGCAGTGTCTGGCACTTCTGCTTATTTTCAGATAGAGTTTAAGGCAGGAGTCCAGACCTGGAGGGTGTTTTAAAATACTGATCTTGAATTTGTACAGCACTTTCCTTGGGAAGATATAATGGTGTCTTATACACTATGGCCACAATTCTACACTGAATTAATTCAGGCCTCATGCATGAAAAAGGATGAATTGGAGAAGGATTGGAGCTAGAGATCACTGTGGCCACTGCTTAATACACATTTGCTGTTAAATGGTACAGAGAAGAAAATCCTACATGAATTCTTAGTCTATTATATCTGCAAGAAATAACTATGCAAAATGGAACAAGGACCTCTTCATTTCTGAAAAGTGCTAAGTGATAGTTAATGATTCCAAATGTCAGAAACTTTATTTACGTATTTTGGGGAGGACTAGTGACACCATGCCTGACCAATTCATCAGGAATACCTCTCTCATCCATGTCATCATCTGCCAACACCTTTAAAGAGTCTTTCTCTAGGACCAGACCTATTCAAATATAAATTCCTATACAAGTTCTGGCAAGGGCACAATGTGCCCAAGGCTATGAGTACACACTGCTGGGAGCTGGGGCTTTCTGTCCTGCTGATCACTGAAAATGGCCCAATTCACCCCCTCCAGTCATGTCTTTTAGACAAGACCTGTTGCTGACTCACATCCTGCCAAAGAAGTAACAATCTCATGCAAGAATCATCTCTGACCCTCAAGCTGCTTCCTACTGGGTGTGTACAACCCAGACCTCACCTGCAGCATGAAGTAGGGAAGTGCTTGTTTATGCTACTAAACTCACTAAGCAAGAAGCTTGGCAATGCAAGCTTCTTTTTACATATTTCATCTATACCTTAATGTAATGGAAAGACAAGATTTTTAGCAATAAAGCCATCAATGTGTTTTCAAGTTCCTTGGTGCAAGCCCCTTGATGGTTGGTTTTTCTTGTGATCTCAAGTGAATTGCCTTTTAAACTTTCCTATTTCTGAGAGAAAGTAAAAGATCCCATTTTGCTGGGCAACAACTTTAATTCCTTGTTTTGTCAACCTCAGGCAAGGGTAGCAGGTTAATTGCTGTTTTTATTGGTATAATGAATGCCAATTATAAGGTATGTGTTAAATTCCTATGTTCTAGCTATGTGAAAAAAAACTGATCACATATACCCTCTGCATGCTGCTATCCAAAGTAACAAGAAGTTGGAATATCCCAGGAAACAGAAAACAACAACAACAAAATGAAAATCATAAAGACACCTCACTACTGTCAATCAGCATGGATGCTGCATGGCCAGCTCTGAGACAAAGCTGAAAAGATCTGCACCAGCTCCCCAGATCTCATTAGGCTGAGCTTACATGCTCAGTCCCCACAGAGGTCCTTTACAAGCAAATCCTAAGTGTAAGGAAATCTTTCTGTACATGAGGCCCATGGGGGCTGCAGCCACAGAGCTCTTTGAGTGCTCTGCTGGTTTGGACCCAGCCCCAGCCACATTTCCTGCTTCCAGCTGTGCCAGAACCATTCCTGACCCCCTGTTCAGTGTGCTGGTTACAGCACACATTCTCCCCTCTCCCACGGGAAACACAAGTGTGTTGTGGGCCACCCTGACCACACCTGTAACATGATTATGGCCTGAAAGAGCTCACAGAGCTACATGCCAGTTTAAGAAGCTTATAAATGGACTTGGCAGACAAGAAAAAGTGTAGGATTTAACATTTTTCTTCTTTCTTTAAATGTGAAAACACTTTGCAGATGCAATTAACCCTGTTTGGTCATCTTTTTCTACCACTTCAGGCAGCTATGTAATATTTTTATTTAAATTGCTCCTTTGGTGTAAAGTTTCTCTTCAGAGAGTTTTTTTCCAATTTTCCCTCCCTCTTCAAGTGGTCTTAAAGAAAGGACTTGGTCAGCTGGACTTCAAATGACCCTTGAATGCTGTGCTTATTTTCACAGCAGGATGCTTCAACTGCTTCATCAAATAAGTCTCAAGCTGACAGGTTTGTTGATTGGGAAAGCAAAGTCTCAAACTGAGGGTAAAGGGTATGTCACAAATATTAGTGTAAGTACGGTGAAGGCCCTATATCCTTGCAGAGAACAGTGTTTGCCCTAGGCTAAAGTCTGTGCTAATATTTTGAATTTATATCACATCTTCTCAGCTGATCTTACGGGAAAAAGGCCAATTGGATTTTATAGCTCAACAGCTAATAGGATTCTACAGGATTTGGTGAAGAAAGAAACTGCCGTTATAGGTTTAACTATCCTGTAACAAGGAATATAGAGCTGTGTTAAATTTCAATATTTTATAAAATATTTGCACTGAAAATAGAGCTTCAAATCCATGTTATGTGTTAATAGTTTAAAATTAAATACTTGGATGCCTAGCTGCTGCTGAACCACATACTGAGAAAAATAAGTTATCCTATAATTTTATAGCCTGAATCTCTGACATCTGCAGTATCTTCCACCCCAGGTGTTCCCTTTGCTTTGGAAATTTGGATTCACAAAAAGAAAACTGGGACTCTGCAAAAGCTTAATCCAGAACCAAGGTAGATCAAAATGAATTCAGGCACTACTGCTTATAGAAATATCCACTGTGGTGTGTGGCACACTAATAGGCACTGGGCTGATAGCACCAGTTATTTCCTCTCCTGAGGGAGAGCAACATCTGGGCTCCCCCCAGTCATGTGTGAGCCTCCTTTTTTTAGTGCCACTGGCACCTGCAGACAGGGACATGGCAGCCTGAGCTTCTCCTTCAGTACAGAGAGCTCCCAGGGGCAGTCAGCACTGCAGCTGCCCAGAGGCAAGTGGTAACACCACAAGATACCAAGAGCTTGTTGTTTTTACCAGATTGGCTTTGAGGAGAATTGAACCGAGCTAGCAGAGAAGGAAAGAATCATTAAAAATTTGTATGCAGGCCCAAGGGTGGAATTGATTAAGAAGGAAACAAGACCTTGAAGGAAGCATGAGAAGGATCTCAAAGTCCAAGACAGTGAAGCATGGATTGAGCCCAACTGATATCGACAGCTCTGTACAAACATGACTCATAAGATGGTAGGTCCCTCCTGATGAGCTGATTAGGACAAAAAGAGCTGCCCTGCAAACTGGACCTTGCCAGAGAAGAGCCAAATAAGTGTATGACAAAGACCATACCTGATCCTAGGGAGAAGATCTGACAAGTTATACTCAGAAGCCAGAAGCCATTTACAGTGGCAGCAAAAAAATAAAATCTCAGCTATAACCTTGGAAGCAACAGGCTTGCTGAGCCAAGCATCATCTCCTAGATAACAATCTAATGAGAAATCTCTCCCCAGCTCCCTTTCTCCCTCCCTCCTCTCTGTGTACATCCCTTTGATGTACAGCTGCAAGGGCTGGCCAGGTGCAATCTGTTTTAGTGAGTAATATGCATACAGCTTTGTAAAGTATTTTTAAGACTTCAGGTGAACCTGGGTTCAATGTTTTATGTCTGTAAGTGTCAGCTCCTGATAGGGAAGTTCAGCAGCTGCTGGCTGAGTACACCTCCTCACTTGGAAGGCACTGTACGTCCCCTCTCCAGCTTGCTGGCACCTGAGTGAAGAAGCTGAGGTGCAGGACAACCCTGCATCTTCCTAAAAGAAAAGGCTGAGCAGGGAGCTGGCTCTTGGGAAGGGAAAGGTAGCTGAATGTGAGTTTGTAAGGGATTCAATCATTTGAAGTCTCTCTGAACCTGCAGGGTTCTGCTTGTGAACAGAGGACTGAAGAGAGGGAAGAGGCTGGGGATTTTTCATGTGTTGGCTCCTATAAACCGGGCCACCAGGCACACATGTACTTCTCCATTACTCAGCTTCCAAAGTGAGGCCAAATTGTTCATCCTGGCTGTGACTCCTTTGCACAAGTCTAGCCACACACTGTGAAGCTGGTTTGGATGATTCCCTTCTCTTCACCATGCAAAGATGAGTCTGTTTAAACTTGCCTCCATCTCCAAGAGTAGGTGTCGGGAGTGCACTGCTGGGCAGACACCCAAGACAGCTCTCGACAAGCTACGCTGAGCCTTGAGAGAAACATAATCGCTCTCTGTTTGGCACCTGGGAGCAATGTAACCACACTGCCAAGCTGATGCAACCTGCTTCCAAGGAAGACTAATTAACCCAAAAAGGCATCACCCTGGTGTCGTCACCTGGCTCTACATTGCTAAACAGGCACCTCCTGGGCTCACCTGGGCATTTCTGAGAAATGCTGCTCTGCCCGAGGTGAGCTGTGTACCGTAGCAAACCATCTGCTGCTGCCCACAGCTGGAACTCCTGCCTGACAGAGGGAGGTGCTGCCCCACCCGCCCCGAGGCACACACCCAGCTGTGTGTGCATCCACAGACACTGTGTGAGTGCAGCGTGGACACGGCAGAAAGGTAACAGTGACACAGCTGTCACAGGACGTCACTGTAACACACCCAGTTCCTCAGTGCCCATGACTGTCCTGCTCACTGGAAATATTTTCCTGTATCAACACATGCCACTCCCTTGACCCTCAGTAAGTGCAGACAGAAGTGTCTGAGCTCAAAGCCAAGTGCCAGCCCCACATGGCATGTACAAAAGTTCAAGAAACATCTATTCCCTTCTTCCTCTGCCAGGGAATCAGTGGATGCTGGATTCCATCTACAGGTTTTTGCCTCTCCCCACACAGACAATTTCCAATAGATGCTCATTACGCTCCAGCGGAGCAGACGATAAAGGAAAGGTAAGCGGCAGCCAGAGGACTGTCTGCACACAGCAGCCAATGGTGGGGAAGCTGTCCTCATCCTGCAAAATTGACTCAGACACTTCCAGAAATTCACATCAGATATCCAGCCTCTGAACAGATAATAAATATGTCTGACCCAATAATCCAAGTGTTATCTGTGTTTCAACTACCAAATCAAACAATACAGCCACACACCTGATGTAATTTTAATAACATAACACCACAAAGAGCAACGGAGCACAATAGCGAAAGCAGACAAGGGAACATTGATTTTCAGATTGCATTCCACTATAAACATCAAACTGCTGGTGGTTTATCTGAAATATAAGCAGACCTAAGCAGAGCAAAAGAGGCTGAAGTTCATGCATTTAGGCCGAAGAGTGCTTAATGTGCCAACCCCAGTGGATCCTGCAGGCAAGCTGCCTCTGGCAGCCATAAACAGGAATTCTTCATTCAGGATCAATGCAACTTCAGCTACAGTTGTACTAATTGTAGTAGCTGGATATTGACAGTGTTCATGTACGTGTTATGCATTGCAGCTTCCTGCCTACAGGGGAAGAATTTAAACTTGTTTTAGCGCAGATGATTATACCTTACCTTAAAGCTTTGACCAAACCCCTTATGCTCATGGTATATAAGTTTTAACACCCTGAATGCATTCAGCTCTCACTGACTGCTTGTAGTCCCAGGAAATTTTTCAATTACAGCCTCTGGGGAACCTGTCTGTAGGAGAGGGAGGCTCACTGCTAGCTTCTGCTGTCATTTACTTGGTTATCAACCAGGAATAACTTCCCCAACATCACATGAATTATTCCTTTGTACAGCCAGGAAATAAGATGCAAAATTTTGTACACTGCACCTTTGCCTTTAATTAGAGTCAGATAAGGGATCTGAGTTTCCTTTTTGAACCTACTTTCCACCTTTAAATATATATGTGAGGACACATATTATGTTTCTTTGGCTAAACCTTAATCCCTCAATCCCGCAATCCATCTCCTCATCCACAAGGCATAAGCTTCCAAACCATACACCAAATGGCACAGTTTAGACAAAAAGGACTCAAAAACTTTAACCACCATCTCTACAGGTGGGTTGAAAAAACCTGTATTCCTAAATCTAATGCTGGAAATAGAAAGGAAATTTATCTAGGAAATAGATAAATCCTGTGGATTTATCTTCTGTTGAAGATGAGCTCAAACAATATAACTTAAAAATGGGTTAAGGTGGGAGCACTAAAGAAGACATCACCCCTGGATGCAAGGAGGGCTTTCTAGGGATGAATTCTCTGTACACTGGTGCAGTGCCTGCTGCATAGATTCTGCCCTGAGCATCTGCAGCTGCCTGCTGTCAGAGGCAGACACCAGGAGAAATGGGGCTTTAGAGTGCTATGTCTAGTGAATGACCCAGAGGAGAACTTCTAAACTCTGGTGGTTTTGATGGCTGTCAGTTTTGATCCTGTACTACTGCATCCAAGAGGCAACTTTCCTTCTTTACTGGAACACTGAACAAACAACAAGGGACCTCGTTCTGTCTGGGCCAGCAAAATCTGCAGCCAGATCTCAGCAAAAAGTCAGTACTTACTTTAGCACAGTAATACTTTAATGCTTGGATTTCCCAAGAAGTGCAGTTGTCACAGAATGGAGATGGCTGGATTGAGCAGGTACAGCCTCCAAGGAGATGGCAGTGGCTGGATACTCTATTCCTGCCAAGGGAGTTTGAGGAGGACTTCCTCAAACTGATTTCATCACCAACACAATCATCAAGACAGATGATTCACCTACCTAGCTGATAAAAACATCATGTGGGCATTCATACCACACTGGTCCAACCATAACATTTTCTGGTTCTTTCAGAGCTTTTCAGGCACCCCAGAGGCTCAGTGCATATGACTTCACCATAACTGCCTTTCTGAAATATTTGCCAGTGTGCAAATATTTAAAATTGTGGATTTACACAAGGGAAGATGCTTCTAGACAACTGTCAGTTTTTATATGGCAAAAATACAGACCTGGTAACATTTTGGAAGGTATTTAATGCCTAGTATTTTTCAAAGAACAAGAGCCTCTACAAAATGAATAAAGCACAGAGCTTGATTCTCCACTGGACACCTCCAATTTTACACCAGTGCAACAGTATCAAACAAATGGCCAAGAATGACTTATGGTCTGGAAAAAACATTTTTCTGTGGGAGATGTAGAGAATTCAATCATGTTAGCTTATCAAAGAGCAGGTTAAGAGAAGATTTGATCACAGTCTTTAAGTACCTGCACAGTATCTGGTCCTAGGCAGTTCTTTAATCTGGCACATCAAAGCACTAGAAGGTGAAATTAGACAAACAAACTGGAAAAAGCAGACATTTTACTCTTTACCTACTCCTTCAACACAGGATGCCATACACTGTCAATTTCTTAGATGTAAAAATGTGAATTTCTCCCTAGTACAGGTATGTTCTAACACAGTCATATATTATTGGATTAAATGCCAGAATTAGCCCATGAAATTCCATATTCTGAAGTTTTACAGAAAATCAGACTAGACACTCAGAGGCTGTTCTGCTTTAAAAAGAAAAATAAGTACACAATAGAGTTATGGAAATTATATGAAATAACATTACAAAAATATGCAATGTAGTAACAACACTATCATTACTTTTTGACATTTAGAATACATCTTTGCAAAAAAAAAAAAAGCTTGATTATAAAACAGCAGGTAAAACATTTTTCCAACTATTTGTAAGGAAGTTGGCTCCCTTGCTTCTTCCACTCATGCAATTTATTTTGAGGTAAAGTGAGGAGGTTTGAGCTTTGTTTGGATAGATTTCTTGTTGATTTCTCCCCTATAAAATTAATATTGAGGCATCTTCACAATTCCCACATGGAAAAAGCACATTCATAACCATGAAGATCATCAGTTTTCAGCCTGGAATGCAGCTGACCTTTCCTTTTTCAGCCATTGCAGTTTCTCAGTTTCTTAGCTTCCACAAATGGATATTTACTTTTTTTTTCTTTATTTCCTTTTTTTTTTTTTGGAAACATTCCATTCACAGTGTGCTAGGGGATTTCACTCAAAGTAACACATGCTCCACAGATTAGCAGGCTCTTAAAAATATGCTTGTTTTCTCTTTATGGGCTGGTCTATTAAAAAGAAGTTAACAGAAAGACACCCATTACTTCTGTGGGTATTGGATTGGGGCCTAAATTATTGCTAGTGCTGAACATGCACAGTCAGAAAGCATTTCAGAAAACATGTGCTTTTGAGTATAAAGCGGATTTCCCTGAGATCCTTTCCAAACTCCAGTGACTAGTTCTGGAGAAGACATCTGCTCTCCCACAGAGCTTCTCCCTCTAATGATGGGCAGAATCAGGCAATCCCTGAGTACTCACTGAGGGGTTTTCTATCACTTATCTCAGGCTTTTTTACCACCACACACACACAGCTCTTTTATACACCAGGTTCTCCGCTTCCCATCCTACCCTGGCAGCTTCTCTTCTCTAGGCCATCCATGGGAATAGTGGTGGCAGCTCACAAAACCCAAATTGTTAGTGAAGCACCAATTTTGATGTGGTCACATTCTCCTGTAACTGCACCATGCCCCATATACACACCACATGTATATGTGCATCAAATGCATCTTCTGAACTGAGGAGAAATATCTCAATGCATCCAACTATTGCCTGTGATATACAAAGGAGATTTTGCATAATCCTAAACATTTTCCTGGCAAGACCAGCAGTGAGTTCACCAGTTCATTACGTATTGCTAATTATACTCCATTAAATGACCTGAAACTACTCAGCAGCACTGAGTTAAGTATGCTTCCATGGGAAACACCAGAAAGCTAAATCTCTCCACAGTTGGCTTAGAAAAGATTAGTTTACAGAGACGTCTGTTCCTTGTCAAAAAATTCCTTCCATTTCTTTCTTTCATGTTATACACGGACAGATCATTATTGGCTTGAAATTGCAGAATCCATTTCTTCCCCTTAAGAAAATCCATGGTAAGTCTTACTGGGTTAAACTAGTAATTTAAAAACTAAATGAAAACAGGCAGAAACAGGTTTCTGAAGATAAACATAGTTTTTTAAAATCGTTTTAGTTTTAAATGGAAGCAGAAGTGCATGCATAGAGAGCTGATTTTTTCCCCTAAGTGAAACCAGAATTGGAAATCCAGTTGTGAGCAATCTGGACTGCTCAGCTACTCCCATTTATTCCAGTTACCTCTCCATTCCTCTGCTACTGCAATGCTCACTTATTGCCTCTAGTCTTTAATTAGGCATCCATCCATCCCACAAACTGTTTATGGAAACAGTGTCCTATTAACTGCAACAGGGCCTGGGGTCTGTAAAGCTGCACAGAACACTTGCCCCTCTGTTCAGGGTTTGGTCTGAACTCCTAACAGAGACCCCCCAGGCAAGAAAGAACAGGAGCCTGCTTAGATATTAGTACAAAAATTTAAAATTCCAGATTGTTTTCTAGAACCAAGATGTCTCTTTATTATTACAGCTCTCCCATGACTTTCCTTAACTGGTTTTAAAGCTCTCCAGAAGGAGATAAGTCTTTATTTACAAACAGGAAAACTGCACAGGAAGAACTGACAGCAGAGTCAGAACCTCAGCTCCCCAGTCTTAGGCCAGCACCAAATACACTAAGCTACACTTACCTTTCAAGAAGCTGCTACAATCAACTCCTTTAACTGTTGCATTAGTGCTTCTGAATGTACTGGGATAATTTTAAATGCCTCCTACCTAGGGAGATTATTAAGTTAGCTTGTGCATAAAATATGCTTATATGCATTTCTGATTTGATCTCTGCTGTATCCTGCATGTTTTATGCTAAAGCAGAAGAAATAGCTTCAGGATACTGTCTGTTTCCACCACACTGCTGAAATGGGAGAGTATAAAGACATGCATGGGGAAGTCAGGAATTGATTCACACATATGTCCTATCTGTTCCAGTTCTGGTTGCATTAACAGCCAGACTCCTGTGAGTTCTCTCTGCTGGGTATGTTCAATGTCGGTTTTGGGAAGGGGAAACTCTCCATGTTGAGCTCCTAAAGAAATTCCTGCCTTACCAACAGTGTTGTGGCACTGCTGAAAATGCCAGACACAGTGGAGCTACAGAGTTTAAAGCTAAACTCATCAATATGGAGAGGGGAGACAGACAGCTCTCAAATCTGCACACTCACGAGGTCTCTTTTTCCCTGACAGTTTTGCTTCAGCCCATCTCAAAAGTGCACTCTTGAGCACTGCAGCATTTGAGCTCTGCTCTCCTCACAGCATGTGAGCTGTCTGACCCCAATGGCCCTGAGGTGATAGCAGTGACAAGTGACATCTGACAAAGAGTGACAAGAGAGAACACTTGCAGAGCTAACGCATGCCAAAGAGGATCCCGGAACATGGAGCTGGGCTCCTAGCTGGAATAGTAACTCTTGGGTCCACAGGTATTAACTGTTTGAATTTGATCATACCCTCAGTTCTTGAGGAACAGATTGCCACCAAAGCCAAAAAAAGGGACCTGGCTAAGGAATGAAAGAAAGTAGGAGCTGCCTTTAATAAGAGATGTATTCAGTTGGTCCTCACAGTCCAAGCGTGTACAATATGCTTCAGACTTCTATATATTCTGGTTCTACTAAAAAAAATACAGTTAATTTAGTCAAATGTTGGGAGAAGATAATTCATTTAGAGACAATAATGCATCCTGGAAAGCTAAAGAACTGCTTGCAGACCTACTGCTTTCCAGGAAAGGAGTCAGGGAGTCAGAACAAACAAGGAACTCAACATGAGCTCCCACTGCAGTGGGATCAGCAAAGCCATACCTCAGCAACAAACGGAGAGCTGAAGCAGAAATGTCATTTAACTTAAGTTGAAACAGTAGATACTCAACTGCAACTCATCTGCACCACAACAGTGGGGTGCATTCACACCACCTAATGAGCAGCTGACCTAAGAGGGCAGTAACACCAGCAGAGCTGGAGCCTGAAGACAATATGGGAACACAGATTTGACATTTAAAAGCTGGAGAAAACAGAGTGAAAATGGTGAAGACAGCTCTGTATTTTCTGAACTCTCTGAGGAGGATGGAAGATGAGAAGCAGAAGTACCATGGGAACATCCTCTACATTTCTGAGCAATTCGAGAGAACGTGCTTCTAACTTTAGCACTTGGAGACTCCTTGTTTCCTCTCCTCTGGCAATTAACACAGAAGATATGCCTGACACACAGTATCACACAGCTCTGGAGACCTTTGGGAAGCACACACCCATGCTAGGGTCCAACACTGTGCTGGCCCTGTTCTCCAAGCACAGGCCCTTGGTGAGCTGAAGGATGCACTGACAAGGTGCACCTTCAACAGGGGCTCACCAAATGGGGCAGAGGTCCCAGCACTCCTCAGCCAATGGATGGCAGATGGCTCTCAGGGATAAAGAGAGCTCTCTGTGGATGTGCAGCCAGTACAGGTGTGACCAGTACATGACCGTGATCCTCACTGCTCAAAGTATTTTCTCACACAACACTGAAAATTTTTATGCCTCTGACTCAGCAATGGTTAAACACATACATCCAAGTATCTGTTGTAAAGCAGAGGACTATCAGCTTTCCTTCACCCATGGAGCCATCCCTCTGTGGCCTGGAAAACCCACAGTGATGGTACAAAATAAAAACCTGCCAGAATGGCTCAATGTAAGTGCACGCAAATGCATCCAGGATCCATACATATTCCATGGGGGGAAAGGGCAGGTTAAGCCATCCTCAGTGTGTGCATCCCAAGTGAAGGCTTTGCAGTGCTACCAAAGAGAATGCATGAGGTGTCTCTTTGCCCAGACAAACACAATAGTCAGATTCAAGTATTCTCTGTGGATGGCTCAGAAACAAAATGCTAACACATAAACAGTGTTCTAATGGGAGGGTCCCATCCCTGAAGACCTGATAGGTCAATTTATATAGGACAATCTTGTCTGCATAACTGGAAAAAAGGATGGCGTACCTAAAATGTTCAGAATTGCCATATGGTTTAATTTGCCATGTGATTTTCCTTCTCCTTTGTTTGGCTTTGGTCTGTTATCTGAAAACACAGAAGGTGAAAAAGGAACTTCTATTGGAAGCCTCCAACATACCACATTCTAAAAACATTCAGAGTTAATGAGAGAAAATAAGGTTTTTCTTAAAAATGCTGTTTCCTCCACACTCAGAAGACACGGGAGCCTGTTGAGGCTAGAGAAAGCTATAAATTTAAAATGCAGCTCAGTGACCTAAATGGTGGTGTCTAGAATTAAATACTGCAACACAGACAATCCAGGGTCAGTACTGGTTCTGCCACTGACCCCTGCTCAGTCCCTCAGACTTGGCTGCAGCCCTGGTTATCGTCTTGAAAATGGATTTCAAAAATGGAGTTCTAAGTAGGCAATGTGATTTGTGCTACAGCTGAAAAGGTACCAACAATTTTGGGCAACTATAACAATACCACTCTGTGGATCTCACTTCAGATGCAGCTTTTTTTTGCTAGACTAACAAGAATAAACTAAGACAGCCGCTCCCCTGGTAGTCTCAACTAAACACCTGTAGAAATCTAAAAACCTGTCCCAGAGTCATAGGTTTAGGATCCAACATTTCAGGTTGGACTCATCTGTAGTTTAAATCACCAAGGAAGAAAATTCCTCATTTGATTGAAACCAGTCATATAGAGAGCTCTCCTTACTGATCGAAGAAAAGTGATTATCTGCTTTATTTTTTTGAGAAGGAAAATGAGTGTTTCTAAAAAAGAGCTCACAAACGCCAATGTCCATTTTCTACTGAGTTCTGAATTATATTTCACAGCTCCAGATAAAAATTAATGACCTCTGCAGTGTAGAGAATGCTCCAGCTGGGATCACTTTTTCTTTTATTCCTAATGCCTTACAGCACAAACACTGAGCAAAATGTCCTCACAGATATAATTGCGTTCTATCACGATACTAGACAGACACGGTGCTGAGAGCAGACAGTAATTTACTCACTGAGGCTCTGATCCAGTTTCATTGAAATCAATGTAAAGGTTTCCTCCAACTTGAATGGCTATTGACTGGATCAATCTTTTTCTCTTCATAGCTGAACACAGCCATTTCCCATTATTGTTCTGTGACCTTGCTTTCTCATTAAACTTCACTCAAGATACAGAGTACTGCACATGGAAGATAACTCAAGAGATTCATTCTACCCAATCATGTCTAAATAAAGTAATGGCAAGCAGGAAAACATACTTCTTTTCTTACCATGCAGTCTTCTGGCCATCATGAGAATGTCAAGTTTTACTTTACAGGTAAGGTAAAATCTTACATATAATATCCAGACCTCAGCTCTACAAAGTGATGGAAATATGTGCAGTGGGGTAAGCTAAGGACGAGCTGAGCTGCAGTGTTGCTGGGGTTTGTTTGAATCGGACACTTCAGTGCCTGTAACAAAAGTTTGGCTGTTTGTGCTCCTTTATTGAACTCTGCTGGGTCATCCAGTCTCTCGCTCTCGCACACAACCACGCTATTGATCCTTTTCATAAACAACCATGATCCCCACTAAACACACTCTCCCTTTCAGAAGCTGTGACAGAAAACTGCCTCTCACTTCTCTAGTGGCCAGAACATTACAGTTCCCAGTCTGAACTCACAACCAGGGGATACACTCCTAATCCTGTGCCAGCCTAGTATTTTAGCTTAAATTGTTCTTTCCTTCCCTGGTATTAACACTCGTGATATATTTATGAACACTTATATTACCTTTCCACCTCCGCTCTGCTGGGCCAAGCAAGCCAGGCTGTTGTCATTTCCTCTCGAATGGTGGCTCTTCACTGTGTTTAGACTACTTTGTACCTTGCAGTACTTTAAAATACTTGCACAAGTTTAGACAAATTGTTATATTTTACAGACAGATTAAGCTATGATGACCTTCTGAATTACTCAGGGTGCAGACTATCACCTGTAATTCCTGCATTTTGGACATAATTTCAGGTTGAACTAGGTCATATATTTAATAAGCAAAGAAACAAATCCATTATACTCTAATGCATCAGGTACTCTAATGTGCTCAGGCACCAAAATGGTCAGAAACTCAGTGAAGGACATTCAGAGGGTAGAGCAGTAAAAACCAGTGGCCATGAAAGATGCTGCATTGTTTTAACAAATACATGTTCTATGATATGCTGAGCATCACAAAGTGCTTTCAAAGTTAAACTGGTTATTTATCCTACATTTATAACAATATCAAGATTTTCTTTACAAAGGAGACTCTTAGAAACAGTTCCACTTGTTTTTATTTCTGTGCAAATATTTAAAATCATTCCAGGAGTACAGAGGAAAAACAGTAATGAAGAAAACACAGAACTGGAAAGGGAAATTTATTAAAGATAAAAGTCAAACTAGCTTTGAGGTTTTGACCCAAACCAAAAAACATATGTAAAACATAATGGTAACATTGGATATTACATTCTATTTTGAAAACAATTGTGTAATATAACAATAGGTCTTCATTCAGCAGAGTATGTTCATCCCTTGGCCATAGATCTTCAGTTGGTGTGGGTGCACAGCATGCAGAAATATCCTATCAGGATCCAAGGCATCCTTGGACTGACCCTTCCAAAAAGAGCTGAGACATCCCTGGGCATCCCTCTTTATTTCAGCGACTCCAGCCATCTGGCCCCAGGGCTCACTCCTACAGCAAAGCACCTCCTTCGACTGGGGATTGCTTTGAAGCAAGCGGAAGTACTTGCAGATGAGGTACTAATTTTGCATGAGCAAACACAGCACAACCTGTCGCTTAGCTTTAAGAGGTCCTGAGCCCCCACAGCTTCCACTGGCTGCCTCTGAAGCTCAAGTCTTCAAAAGTAGAGCCAGCATATCCTCAGGGCCTGATATTTCACTAACCTCCGAAGCACTGAAAACTAAAGCACAAGGGTTATCAAAGGAGCGTGTGAAAGGTACTAGAATGTGTAGTATACATTAATACTACATGTGTATCTGTCTAGTGCTCCCTGCAGCTCCTCTGCCAGTGAGACACCGACCAGGACAGCTCCACAATTGGAAAAGCAGATGGGCTGTGATATTTCCATTACAAAGAACCAAACAAGGTCTTGCTGCCCACAGGTCCATGGACATATGCTTCCCCAGGACCGATGATTTATGAGCTAAAAAATGGCAAGGCACTGCATAAATCTGTGAAGGTTCTAGTCTAAAAAAGAAGATCTGAGAACACTGGGGTTTTTCCATCACTGGCCATGTAAACACTGCTGCAATAAGGAATATGAGTATTGTTAAGTCTGAATCTACAGCTTTCCTGTAATGTCTGGGTTTAATTTCCAATAAGTCTGCACTTTACAAGGACATTTTTTTTCCCAGTTTTCTTTGGCTCTATTTTCCAGGACCTTGTATTTTGTTACAAAGGAAAGAAAGCAAGCCATAAAATGTTTTAAAAACAGTATATCCTATGGATATAGGGCAAGACACGTCTTTAAAAATATGAACCAAACCATCACTTCTTCCTCTGCACCTTCAACTTTTGCAAATGTTGCAGTTATTGCCCTATCTTTATTTTGGAAAACAATTGTGCTTTAAGATCTGGCCATCCCTTGTTGCTATCAGCTTCATTAAAAGCTTCATTAAATGAATTGCTTCACTTTGTACTGAAACAAATTAGGAATACTTACATGATCAGTCAGCTGAGCAGCAGATAATGAACAGCTGAGAGACAGTAACAACCTAAATCAGTACAGCTGTTTAAAATGCATGGACATGACTATCTTTCAAAATATCCTGGTGAAATAGATAAATATTCTAATAGACACACTCCTTCCACACCTAGATTTCCTAATTACCCTTGTGTGGTCTGTTGTAACCATAGTGGATCCAGGACAGAACTGAGGGCAGAAATCAGTTTGCCTCTACTGCACCTACTTCTCAACTGATCTCAGCCCTGGGTGTTGGCAGTAGCACTGGGCACATTCCCTTTTTCTCTGAACTCCCTCCAGCCAATTCCTCTGAACCAGCACTGCAAACACATTTCAGTATACAGACAGCTCTAGGGCTGATTTTATTGTAGTACATAAAGCATTTGCATTTTTACCAAAAAAACCCACAAAAAACCCCAAAAAACAGACGAAGAACTATGACTGAGGAAATCCTAGCAGTTTCATGAATGCTCCTGTAAATATGCTTTGGCATAAACATCTGCAAAATGGACTCATTTAAGCCCCCCATTTTTAGTGAACACTTCTCTCATTCACTCAGACTGATGACAGATTCACATGTGGCTTGTGTACATTACACTAGAGGCCACCAACAAATGAGAGCCATGCAAAACCACAATTGGCCACTCTAAAGCAACTCTAAAACTGAGATTTGTCTCCATAAAAGCCTATATGGACACTTACTTTAAGTAACAAACAAATTTATCAAGTCACAAATCCCTGTGTGAAGACAAAAACCAGAGCTATGCTTGTTGAAAGCAGTTGCTGTGATTTAGATAAGGGATCTCAAATCACAAAGAAGCTCCCTGTTTAGCACAAGCCACTGATTTATGGATGCAGTGGCCTGAGCAACACATTACATTTTCTAAAAGGGTCATGGCACCCCAACTACCAAAACAGGCAATATAAGCTCTCATCACACACAGATGAGAGAAAAAAAATCAGATTCTCCGTATGTACACACAGATTGGTATGATAATCTTTAACACAAATCCACCCCAGAGACACAGGTGAATACGAAAAAGTCTGAAACAAACTCCTACTTATTTCTAATCCAGGAAATCAGACTAAAATTCCTCAGTGGGGTTTGGCTACTCTATTTGTTTTATTTTGTTTTGCAGAAGGAGAAAATCTGTACTCTGTACTCCCAGGATGAGGAGATGCTGTATGCCAAATGTCAGCATGGAGCACATTTTTACAGCCAGCTTCTAAACCCATGAATAAAGAAAAGGGCTTAGCGGAAATACTCACAGAAGTTTAACCACAGTGGGCCAAAGTGTAGGTGCAGGCAACTCCACTGATGTTAATGGATTTACACCAAGGCTGGAGTTGGCCCCATGCCTCCAGCTGGCACAGCTAAAATCTGCAGGCATGATACAGAAAGACAGCAGCCTGGAGGGACTGGATGCTTCCCTCTGAACCTGGCAGGATTCACGTTCATCAGAATGGATTGCATCAATTCCTTCATGAATGAGCACCTGCAGATTCACCCACAATCAGCTCTGAGGAAACTCAATGATGCCAGTTTTTCATGGGGCAGTGATTATGGATTACAGTGCTCCCAGTAAACTGTAAAGCCTGAGGGATGATAATGTGCCCCTCACTGGCAGAAACCTCCGTCAGGCCTCCTTTTGCACAGTGCTGTGCTTTGTTTTTTCCCTAAGAGAAAGACCACACAGGGATTTTGACATCCTGTAAATGGAAAGCTGTAGTTGGTTTCTAAACGTGATGAATCCGATGCTGAGGGCCTTAGCTTCAGCAGGGAATGAATGAGCAAGCTCAGGAAAAACAATGGTGCATTATCAAATTAATTTCACAGCACAGATCACGTGAGATTCCCCGGAGTCCCTCCAATGCCAAAACACAATCCAATTGTGTAGATCAGCAGCACAACTGCTGTCATCAAGGGTAAATTAACTAGCCAGACTCATCCCCTGGTGTAACCTCACTTGAATTACTGAATAGGACAGTGGGATCCTGCAATAGACAATTTTAATATGGAATTTGACCAGTTTCAGGTTTTGCCAGCAAGCGGAATTTCCAGTCTTTGTCTAGATTAGAAGATCGAGTAATATTGCATAAAATCCTGCTTTATTGAGAGCTCCATACAGGCATAAATTTTATCTGTATGGAGTTCCACTGCTTTGAAGTAAATCATGCTTGCTCCAGTTTCATTAGTGGAATGATAGTGGGTCGCAGCAGGTGACCTCCAAATTCTGCACACACAGGGAGGCACAAACACCCTTACACAGCCTGACATAGACTGCATCTGTATTACAGTCAAACTGAAAGTGATTCTGTATTACAATCAAACTGAAAGTGATTAAGGCTACTGTCCTGCAAAGAATTCTGCATGGGCACCTCTAGAAATGTATCTTGCTGAAAAGCTACCCTGAGCAAAGCAGCTTTGTCTTAGCATATGCTGAGTACCTTGAAGCGTGCACACACTGAAATAGTCCAGCACAGCACAAGATCTTACAACACTGTGGAAAGCAACATGACAGGTATGTTGGGGATTTAACTGAAGACATTCAGAGCTAAGTTGTCTGCTACCATGAACTGAAAGATGAAAACTTTGTGATTATAACTTCTGTAGCTTCATTACAGTCTCAGTTCTGCAGATGAGGCAGACTTCAGCAAGAGCTATGGTGTAACTTGCAGCCCCAGTTCTACATCTCACATGCTCTTAATTCAGCAGCATGTTCTAAACAAAGGTGATGCTGATTCACAGTTCAAAAAATGTAGTGATACAGCAGAGAAGAGTGATATCATACATGACATAAGAGGTATGAATCAAGAAGTTAAATAAAGCAAAGGGCAAGGTACAGTACTTAAAACCCAGGAAGAATATTGTGGATATAAGCGGCTGGAAAGAGAAAGACCTGGGTTCATAACTGCATTCACAAGCCACCTGAGCCATTATCAGGGCATAGCTGTTACAAAGACAAATGAAGCTATATCATTGTATAAAAAAACCATTTTTCTAACAGAGGTGAAAAAGCATTAATAGAGCTGTTCAATGCAGTAATGTCTTGTACCCAAAGCAGAGGAATTCAAATTTCAGTAGGCCCAGAGAAAAACTACTCATGCTATCAGACAGTTTATGGATCTCATGAGCTTAGATTGGTTAAGGAAAACAAAAGTTGAGAGGGCAAAAGATTACTAACAATAAATATATCAGTACAAAATAGCTATTTAGATTAATAGGAAGTGTTCACACAAGAAATGAAATTATATTAGTTATCTCTGAATAGTATTAACTTACACCTTCAAAAATATTTCTGGCTATTAAAGGGCTGAGTTTCTTTAATAATGTTCCAGTGAGAATAGTGGGAACAACACAAGTATTAATAGTGACTCTTGCTGGGACTGAGCAACCTACCATCTATCAAAAACAGGGAGCAGGGTCAGTAGTCTGGAGATGTCATCCCAGTCTTACCCTGTGGGGTACTTGAGACTTCCCAGCCTTGGTGAGGAACAAAAGTCCCACCATCCATGGGCTTATAACAAAATTATGGACTCTTACTATCCTGCAGCTTTCCTATGTCTTTTCTTACCTGATAGATTCAAAAGGCATCCTACTTAAAAACTAATAAAACAATCTGGCCAAAATTTAAGGGAACATTACAAGATTTGAGGGCAGAATGATTGGAGGGGAGTAGCAGCTGAGAAAGAAAAGATTTCAACAACAGGAGTGTTAATAAAAAGGTAAATAAAAATATGCAACAGCTACAGTCTAAGCAATAGCTATGCCTATACAATAAAGAAACAACAGTAAATCTTGTGGTAACATGTTACCACTTGTCAGATGAACATAAAAAATTGACTCCATGAGTGCTCCTACCCCATTGCAAATGAATGAAGCATGTAAACCAAAATAAATAACCTATAGCAAGGTTGGAGATGAGCAGCTGGAGTGATAACATCTTACTCTAGGTCGACTCCAACTACAACACATTTGATGGCAGCCTCCACTGTGCAGAGAATCAGCCATCAAAGAGTAGTTCATTACACTGTGGTGCTATGATGTAAGTAGTCACACCAGTGTACTGCAGGCAGCTGCAGCAATAAACCTTCCCTGACACTTATGAATTCTATATGATTTATGTATTTGGGGGTGTAAAGCATAATTTGCATGACGTATTTAGAAAGCTTTAATTAATTTTGTGATTGATGCTCTAAAACTACTGAGTGAAGTTAAGACTTTTTTAAATTGTTAAATTATATTTGGGAATTAACACGAGCAGGGCTGAGTAATCACCACTTCATGTTCATGTATAGCTCATTCAGTTCAATTAAGTTCTGGTATATAATGAAGACGAAAAAGCAGCCAAACAAAATGCTATTGCAAGAATCTGGGTGACAACTAGTACAGCTTACAAAAGAGTAAGAAAAATAGTAGGTTTTGTTTAATCCATTAAAAGAAAACAAGTCTGAGAATTATTAAGAAGGCAGGATATATGCTGTTCATGGTAGAATTATCTCATGCTCAGAGTGATGAAGTATTTTGTGAACTATCCTTAGAAGACATTCCATCTTGCCCAGCAATACAGTTACAGGTTCCTGTTTACCTGTATATCATACAGATGCACAAATATTTTAGGAGAGAAGAGAAAGAACACCATAACCAGTTGAAATGCTATGGAGAATTACAAGCAGACTCAAATACAGGTTAACTTGAACATTCCTGTTGTAGGGAACACCTGGAATGCTTCCTGTTGGAGAAGAGGCTAAAATTACTCCTTGTATCTCTTCTGGTTTTACCTTATTAACTACCAGTATGGTAGGAGAGAATCAATGAAAAAATAATAATATCACTGGCATCAAGAATTAAAAGAGATCAACTGAATTTTTAGGGAAAATATATATATTATTTTTTGCTGTGTCTCACAAGCTGGTTGGTGAGCTTACTTGTAACAAGTCTGAGGAGTGTAATTTAAAAGAGAGGCATTGGTTGATAAACCAACAGTGAATATGAATACAGATTATCCAAACTCATCAATTCTAATTATTTGTATGGAGAAATTTCTGCACAGCCCCTCTCTCTTTGTGTAAAAGCTCAAGAAAATCAATCAATATATTACTTTTTTTATTTGCCACACACATTCCCCCCAGTTGTGCCTGCCCTGGTCCCCTTGGTGACGTTGCTTAGCACCTACTCACACACAAACCCAACACACATTTCTCTGGAGATTTATTCTCCTCTGTATTTCACTGTGGCACCAAGAATATAAATTGATCCAATTTGCCACCCGTCAGGACTCAGGGACTCAAAAGCAAAGAGCGCTGAGGTATGAAATGGATGGATACTGACCGTGATAAGACAGTTCAGATTATCAGAATTACTTCATCCCTTAAAGATAATGACTCCAGCAACATCCTACCCTTCGGCAGAGGAACTCAACACATGAACAATAATTATCACTCTCAGTTCTGCACTGAAGATCTGGTTGTATCTGGCTCCTCTAAACTTGTGAGAGCCCAGACAATGCCACCCCAGGTAGAGATCTGCAGAATGCCAGTCACATCCTCTTTAGGCCGTGACAGAACAAGGCACTGTTCGTTTGCTGAGATATCAGCAGAGGTGCTGGTACCACGAATCCCCAGCACCTCTGGTTTCTCTGTATTGTGCTGACAGAGGCAACTGCTGCTGATCTATCAGTGAGCTCTTCACCTTCAAGAAGTCCACATCAGAAAGACAAAACCTTTTTTACACATCCATCTCTCTCAATTTGCCAGGCACACCATGAGGAGAGCACAAAGCGGTGCTAACTGACTGGAGAGCAGATGAACGCTGTAACATTGTGCTGCACAGGCAGCACAGTCAATTCCTGCAGCAGACACTCATTTGATCAAAAGTGGTTCTGCTGGCAATTTACTTTTCTTGATCCCACTGAAAAAGAGTTTTAATCTCTGTTTTAAACTTGACTTCTACTTGCTGCCCTGAGGAAAATCAAGGCCAGATAAATGATTTTCAAAGACAAGACAGCTTTTTTTCCTTCCAGATTCAGAAAATGATTTTGTCTTGATGAATAATACAGGCTTTAGTCGTTTAACTTAACTCTGAGCTACAAAGAACCTCTGCTCTCTCCAGGTAACCAAGGACACATGCATTTTTAACACACCTGTCTCAAAATGAGTTTGCAGGCCAGGCAATCAAAAATCTACCCTGTAACCTGGATAATGAGATATAGACCCATTCGAAACCACTCAGCATGGGGCCCCATGCTGTCACTTCTCAGATTCATTTTATTAAAGATGGCTACATTGTAAAGCATTTCTCTGTTGGGGGGGGGGGGGGGGGAAGAAAAGAAGTTCAGCAAAACTAGTATTTTTTGTAGCTAAGTGTACTTCCAGAGCTTCACAGAAACCTGAAACCTCCCCAGAAAGTAGAGAAAAAGACCACCGTTATTCCACAGCATCAAAGCACAGACAATTTAAACAGAGAAAAGAGTTTTCTCTGAATTTGCTGGATCTAACATCAATATTGTCTTGACATGTCCTTTTCCTTCTCATTTCTAATTCCCTCCTTGCATCAACACACCAAACTTCTCCTCTCCACACTCTAACCACTTGTGCTTTTGACACCACATCTCAGCGTGTTTCTACATCATTCAACATCTCTCCACCACTTGGTTCCTGAGCAAGGCAAATAATCCAGCCCCACATCAAAACAACAGGTAGGAGCAATCTGAAAACTTCACAGGTTTCTGTAATGGAAGACAGGAAGGAACAAGCAAGGTCTTATTGCCAAACAGCAAGGAAAAGTAATGAGGCTTTCAAATGCCCAACTGGCAGCGATAGTGTGTTAAAAGAATGTAAAAGAGGGGAAAGGACCATCTGCCTGCCAACTATGAGCACTCTCTGGCTGGTGCTAAAAACTCCACTGACTGCTGGGCTTGAAATTCTGGTATTAAAGTTTAAGAGATGTGTTCAAGACTTTTATGAAATGAATGTGATTTACACCAAAAGACACAGCCACTGATGCTTCTTATCCTCTCTTACTTTTACTAGTCTTTTCCTTCTAAATGGATTTTCTGGATCTTCAACCACCAGTAAAATTCCAGGCTTCTAATAAAGAACTCTTTTTAAATTACAATGAGTCATAAAATATATGAAACAGGGGTTGATATGTAATTCCAGATAGCTTGGTCATTGAGCTGAAAGAAAAGAAAATGGTGGCCTAATTACTAGGCTGAAGGATGGCAAAGATAGCCTAAAATGAAGTATTTCCTCTGAAACCTTTCAAATTCAGATCTGGTAAAGACAAAAGGAAAGGTTTCTCCAGGATTTGGTGGTAGCTGAGCCTATCTTGAAGATAAGACACATTTTTGATACAATAGTGATTAGTATTTGGTTTGTGAAGTTTTACAATAGTCCCTGCAATTGACATTACTCCTAACTCAGAGCTGGGAAGACTGAAGCATCTCATTTGCACCCATGTATCACACACACACACACGCACACACACACACATGCCCAGACATAGCTTTTAACAGCAATCTGTACTAATCATGCACAAACCTCTATTCAGAAGCTGTCCTGACTTCTCAAGCAAAAGCACTTTCCTAGAACAATGAAATAAACAGGTGCTCACATATCAAAAAAAAGGAGTTAGTGGCTTTCCACAGCACAGACTCATGTTGTTCCAAGCCTGTCGTGCCACATTTTCAAAGGTTTCCGAAGCAAGAGATTTATGCAGAGCCCATAAGATGCACAAGCTGGTTTAACAAAGGACATGCTGGAGTTTGAGCTGAGCATTAAGTGATGGCTCTGGAAGATGTACATCTCCATAGTGAAACTTGTAGCAGTATTAAGCTGTAATTTATAAGAATGAAGCTTACTGATTACTCACACGAAGTATGGTAGCAACAGAGCCATCTACAAATACTGGAAAAGTGTAAAAGTCTTGAAAGAGTCAACTGGGGGAATGGGCAAAAAATTAAGGAACGTTTAGGCTGGTTGTTAGAGTTCACTACTGGCCCATTATATGTCTTCCCCAGGGAAGAAACAGGTGCTTAGTTTTTTAAAGCCAACAGGAAAGAACGCATTGTAGGGAACAATTCCACTGTAGTAATAGATAAAGTGGATAGGCTAACAGCCTTTTCCAGTTCTAGTTAGTTTATGATTTACTAATAATTCTTCTTTGGGTTAAAAGGTTCAGACCCCCACTATTCTTACTGGTCTCCATAAATGCAGGCTACCCAACAGACAGAGAGTAAAAGTTCTCCCTGTACAATGTGTTGCACTATCACCTTGCAATTACTGAAATGCAGTGAATCCTTTTCACCACAGAGAGTTTACTTGCCAAATGATGGTGAGGATCGCTTTAACTAGACCTCCTTGCACTTTGCAAAACAACAGAGCAGTTGCACCCTGTCTGTCTGAGTCTGAGTGTGCCTGGAAGTTATGCCTGGATGAAGAAAACAGGTTGTGATTAAGATCTACTGAGATACCTGCAGCAATTCCGGGCTCTGGCTACAGACACTGTCTGCATTCCTAGCAGCTGTAATGCACTTTCAGCTCAGGCTCCAAACTTCAACACACTGTGCGTCAGCCCTAGACAAGGTGAACTAAGAGCCCAGGCACATCTCACAAAGCTCCTGGAAGATGGCACGACACAAACAAAAGACAAAGAGAGCAGCTTTATGTACAGACAGGAAAAAAGGTGTGCTAAGAGCTGGAAGTGCTGGAGAAGCCAGTTATTTCAGCAAGCAGCAAGGAGAGGCATTTGGAAAGGAAGTTTCCCCATCTGTGGAAAACAAAGAAACTTGTTGTCACTCTAGAATTAAAAGCCTGTGTGGGTTAGCAGAAAGGAAGGAAACAATGTCAGGGGAAAGAAATAAAAGGAGGAGGTTTTGCAATGATTCAACTATCAGTCATGAATTGCCATGTTCAAAGGGTAAGTCTGGGATTCAGAAGAGAAGCCAAGCATGGGAAGGAAAGGAGCAGAGATTGAATATGGACATCTTTTATTCTCCCTAGTTTTCTGATGCTTATTCTGCATGAAAGGACAGAGCTAGTGGCTTAGGAATTCTCTGAAAATCCTATTTTTCTTATCTATCACACATACCTAGAGAGACAAATTGTTGTGCAGAATGAACTGGGATCTAGAAATACAAGGGTACGGAGCTGAAAAAGAGCACATGAGAAACCAAGTTTTACTCCCTGCTCGTGTATGATGGTGGTTAAAAGCATAAAATTAGAATGCCTGTGGTAACACATTCCTGGCTTAGCCAGGCCGAGGTGAGGCCTCCCGACTAGGAAGAGCTGCAGGGCACACAAAAGCACCAGATGTTTGCCTGCTGAATGACTAATCGTGCCCTCACCCTCAGTAAAGTGTTCCAGTGGCATGAAGAGACACATTCTTGGCTTCATAACCAGCTAACGTTAACATTCAGGAGAAAATGTCATTAAAAGTCTGTACTTCAGCCCAAGGTTGGAGTAGCTGAAAACTCCTCATTCCCTTACCACCCAACCTGCCCCCAGACAGATGGGGAGGCTTTCTGGTGGAACACAAACAGCTGTATTCACTGGATTAGGTACAGTTCTGAGGATGAAAGCAAAGGACAACATCCAAGCACTGCAGTCTGCAAGGACTGGGCAGAGGGAGGGAAGGGCCTTGCCCTGTTGGAAGGGCAGCAATCCTGTCAGCAGCAGCCCAGCCTGCAGCAGACGGGAGCTTGCCCATTTCTGACAATGCAGATGGGAACTGGGAAAGGAACAGAGGTTACAGGGCAAACAGCGTGAGAGAGGTTGGAGCTCAGCCCATTTCCATCTAAAAGAGCCACATAATTTAAAGAGCCTCTAAGAGAGGCAATTCAACTGAAGTTTGCTCTCCCTCTTGGGGGGTTTTCTGACAGAAAAACGACAGAGACCTGCCCTCCTGCATTCAGCAGAACAGATCTACAACCTCTAAGGGGAGGCTAACACAAAAACACTTGCATGCATCAGGAACTCTAGGCTGAGAAACACTATCCTCAAACCCCTGACCAATGAAGGCAGCCAGAGCCAAAAGGCTCTTTCTGAGAAGCAGTGACTGTGATTATTCTTCTCAAACTGGTTTCAACACACAGCAACACCCTACAAGTCCTTCCCTCTCTAGCAGATATAACACCCCTAGCAGAAGAGGACAAGCATAGGGATCTCTGGCTACATGAGTCCTTCCTGACGGGAACAGGATGCCAACCAAGCATGCTTTAGATTTTTTACTAAAACTACCTGTCAGACTGCCAAAGGTATTAAATAACAAATCTGCTTATTTTCAACCATGACCACAGTTGAGTGCAGCCAAGTGAAAACAGTCCCTCGCAGGTGGACTGCATATAAAGTACTACACCCAGGCCCTGGAGAGGACACCCTGCCCTTAACGATGTGTATTCCAGCTGTACTGCACAGATGTACAGTCCCTGTTCCAATTTAAAGAATACTGACTTTGGTAGACTCACTAGTTTAAAGGTAAAATATGCTATTGGTTGCAACTTCAATTGTACAGCATTGATCTATTCTACCTTCTATTAAAATACAATCTTGGTAGCCATCCATGTCGGATGCAGTAATGAAAACCAACCTGCTTCTACAGACCACAAGCCATTCTAAATGAGAGGAACTGTTAACTGGGCATGCATGAAAGGAGTGAAATGAAAAAACTCTGAAACAGTACAAACATGCACAGTCCTCAAGAACACTTGGTTGAGATTAGAAGACAAGTATATTCAAAAGACAACCTAACCTGAAGACAGTGGAAGGAATTTTAAGACACACTCTCCTTTTTATGTCAGTGGTCTTTGCATCAGGTCCATAGCTGGAAGTTCATAGCAATCCATAGGTTTTAAATTCAGGAGGAACAAATACAGTAACTTCTTGAGTAACTTTTAAAGGGATAGTCTGTAAAGAAAACTCGCTGTCATCATTTCAGAACATGTCAGAGCTGGTGCCAACTAATCAAGCTGATGGAAACTTCAGCGGCTGTTGGATGTACATTTGGAGAAGAGAGAACGGGGAGCATCTTCATTTGCAGCCCACTTCAAAGTGAAGTTATCTAGGGAATCACAGGAACATGGAATACAGACAAGAGAGCTTTGGCAACTCCTTAGTAACCTCTTAGTCTTGAAAGGAAGCTCAACACTTAAAGCTAGCTTGCGAGTCTTAATGCACCAGAGAGGTCTGGCTTTCAGTTTGAATGCTGAGGTTTGGAGGCTCATGGCCAACAGCAGCCACAGAATCAGCAGCCTGTTTCCAGTTCGTGAACTCCATATGCAAGCTGGATTTCCACTTCAGGAAGAGGTGAAGGGAAATAATTCAAGTTACCATGCCTTTAGGGTCTATGTTCTTTTCATTTCTTTTTTTTTCCACCCAGGCTGGCACATGTCACTAGGAGCAAAGCCAACACTAGACACTCAATGTGTCAAAGTGACTCACCACTGATCACTGCTTGTTACTGGGAGCACAGATGTGGAGGAATCTAAGAACTGGAAATGCAAACTTCTTGGATCAAAGGAAGTAAGGGCAGCTAATACCAGTTGTTCTGCAAAAAACTTGGGGAATTAAGTTGAAGAGTTAGCAGCAGCTAACTGCTGGGAATCTACTTTTTCTGAAAGTACTGCTCCAGCAGGACGGGTTTCAGAGATAATGCTGCCAGTTTGAAGTAGAACATCTTGTTTTTGATAGCACATATCTGTCCTTTCTGCTGTTTTGATGGGTCATTTCAAATGGATTTCACCAAATGGGAGCTGTTATTCAGACTGATTACTTCCTATGTATATAACTAATATACAGGGATTAGAAAAAAATTAAAATACATAGCACTTTTCAGGTAATCCTTTAAAACTATCTTTGATTAATTCTTACAGCTCTAGAAAATGATGTCTACCTTCACTTTTTCCCCCTTAAGCATTATTACTTCAACAGAGAAACCTGATACTGACTTCCCAGTGTTTGCCCAAGGCATTGAGTAAGCTGCTGGTAGAGATGAGCTTAGAAGTTAAAACTCACCAACTGCCAGGTTTGTATTTAAGCAATCACAGCACATGTCTCTCAGTCAATTCATGTCCCTTTCTAACTGTAAACACAGACTAAGGCAGGTGACATTTATACAGAATTACTTGAATGCAACCAATATTAATACTTGCAATTCTATAGCTGGCCCAGACTAAGTGTTCGCAGAGCTTTACAAATCCCAGATACCAAAGCCTTACAACATCCCTGTGAGGTACTATTTGCTTTGTAAGGGGACTGAGTAACGAATGATGGAGTGTGCATGGGACATGTTCATATTCACAGAGTAAGCATGTGACAGGACTTGATGCTAGCCATGGAGTCCATGTCATTCCCAGGTGTTTCAAGGGCTCTCTTATGACAGCATGCAGATGGTCTGTATGCCTCATAAGAGAAGCAGGGTTTGGCTAGAGAGCCAGCCCCTGATATAAATGCAAGCAGGTAACAACTGGTCAGTGGGCTGGGTGGTAACCAGTCAGAGTCAAATCCAGAGTCTTTTGAATAGCCTTTATAAAGAGCAGCATAGACCAATAATCTCTCTCTGCTGCATGAAACCTTGACGTTGTGTCATCTCACCATCCCCACGTACTGCGACATTCTCTGAGTCTTCAGCCAATGTTCAGCCCACGAGTCCATTTTTCCCTTCCTTCAGTTCCGTTTTCAGCCAGAAATGTTCTCCATAAGAGGCTCAGAGAAGATGTAAGGCGGTGTGTTCTCAGACAACCTCATTAAGGACAGACATCCACATACAGAAATTTTGTAGGGTGAAAGGACCAGTCACAAGAGACTATTGTTTTGTTCTCTAAACAAATTTTGGGGCTGTGTGCAGTGTAACGTACATACCATTTAACCTTTTAACACTGTTAGCTGTAGGTGCCAATAAACTCAACAAGGGAACATTTGAAATCAGTCTCACCTAACTGTAAAATCGATGCTACCTGTCACAGCACAGTAAAATGCTCCAGCTCCAGCTGTACTGTATGGTTGCACCCCCCACTGCATGAAAACACACATAATGCTCTCTCTGATGCTGCAGTCCTGTTAAAACAATTTTCATTAAATGCCTCAAAGAGCTAAAGAGATTGGTATCTGAAAACACAGAGAAAGCATTTAAACCACAAGGTGCTTGGATTTCAGATGGATTCCATTGCTATTTGACTTAGAGTCAGGCAGATGTTCCACATGAGTGCCACTGCACAAGTTGCTATCCACAGAGTAACTTCTCATCCCCAAAGAACTTTTGATCTCAAAAAACCAAAACAGACTAAAAGTACTCTAATACTCATTCACTGAAAGTTGAGGCAGAGAGTACTCATCAGACATCCTCCTGGAGCTGGTCTAAACTTCCTGTCCCAGCATCATCTGACCTCTGTGTCAATTAGAACTTCCTGCAAAAAGGAAATTATTGCCCAATAATCCAGGATGTAAATCTCAATTGCAATAGGTAATTCCTATTAACTCCCTGAGTGGATACTGTATTGCACAGCCATAGCATCTTCTTGTGGTTGAGAGGATTACACTAAGCCACATAAAGGCAGTTTTCAGTTACCATTCCACCTCAGGCAGGAGATGCAACCCCTGCACAGGTAAGCATACCTGTGATAGCTGACAAGGCACAGGCTGTATTAGCACTACCAACATCCAGGTGCCTACTTGGGCACTTGACACCTTTGCTGTTGAACTAGAGCCCTCAGGGGCCATGAAGAACAGTGAGCTTTCAGAGCTGATGTGCACAGAGAAATAAAACTCTAAAGCTAAAGATGCTAAAGAGGTTTTAGTTTAAGTGATGTATTTGTTCATTCACAGTCTATCATCTGACCAGGTTCAGCTACTTCTAAAAGCTCCAGTGAGGAAAAAATAAACCAGCAACTGTCAGAAGACAGGGCTTCTGTAAGTACACGTGTGAGTGATGATGATTTTATGAATTTAACCCATCAAAAGACAAGTAAGTGCCAAAAACTCTTCCCAATAACATGGTATCATGTAGTATCCCACTGCCCCTATCAGCTCTGATATTCCAAAGTCTCCTCCAAATTCCTACTCCATTCCCTGCAATCCTGAAGAAAAGCCAGGAAGAGGCTCAGCACATGTGACATGCTGCACTCTAAACAGCAGAAAGGGTGGTTTGGCTGCTGGTGACTCCCCAGTAAACCTTTTCTTTTCATTAAGGGTATATCCAAACAGTATTTTACTGGCAGACACGGTCTTCTGCTCAGACTCAAGACAGTCATTTACAAGCCTTGTTCACCTGCATTCTTAATTGGGGATCTCATTTGACTATGGTCTCTTACCTCTCTTTCCCACATAAGAAACTCCAGCTCAGGAGAGGAAGTGCTTTAAACTCCAGTTAATTAACTCTGCAAGAGAAAGTCAGAGCTCAAAATCTACCCTCCCCTATCAGAAACTCCTTACTCTGCAGTTAAGAAACATGGAGATGCTGACAACTCTTAAACACTCCTCCCACGGGAAATATATTTCTCCCATAACTTCTGGGGAATTACCCCTATATAGTCTCAACATAAAAAAAGTCCTGGGAGACAGTGACACCCACAGATACACACACCTTCCCAGAGGCAAGCACACAGGCACTGAGGACTGGCACATGGCTTTGCTGTTGTACTATTCACACAGAGCTTCCAACCTCCTAGATGAGTTGTGCAGTGAAGACAAGGATATGCATTTGGGACTAAATTGTTCTGTTCTGGCACAGCATGTCCAGGAAACTGGACACCTGCACTTCTCTCTCAGCTCTGCCACTGACTGCACACCCCAGTCATAAGCCATTGAGGTGCCCTGCTGGAGACATATGGTTCTGAGATCCCTAGTATCTCTAACTCTCCATGACTTCCCCCTGCTTTGAGCTTTCAGGACCCCTGAGACCAGAAATGCACTACCAGACAGACAAAAACAGAGGCTGTACCTCATTATCCTGTAGGAAAAGCCATGTCCTCTGCTGTTCTACACAAGTAGCATACAACCATATACATTTTAGTACAGCTACCTCTATTAATACAACATGGGGATGTTGCAAATGGGCCCTAATCTCTCTCTTCCTTTCCCTTTATCCTTCCCAAAAATGGAAATAAATAATATCCACAAAGCATGGCAAAGCACTTTGTAATCCCCAAATGAAGGATTCTGTAGGTGTGAAGTATTCATAAGACATATTTATTTTCAAATTGCAAAAAAGCTGGTTGCTGTGTTTCCTGGCTGTGTTTAGCACACCTCTCTGCTGTGCACATCTGAAGCACACATCAGGGAAAGAAATGCTGTGATAATCAACTCCAAATCCCACAATCTATTTGTTCTAGTAATTAAAGAAATATTTACTCAGGAAGCAGGTTTACACAGGATGAATAGCTTCTAAGAACAAATATGATTTAATTATGTGTAAGTGCAAGAAGCATGCTACATATTAAGTAGATTAATTTATGCTCATTAACAATACAGACAAAATTGGTGCTTGGCTATTAATTTTCTATGTTGGAGAAAAGAAATTGTAAGGAAGCGTTCACAGAGTTGTCTGCTTTAGAAGCCTATTTGAGAGTGATCTGTACTTTTTCAGAAAGAACCAGAATAAGTCCTCTGCATAAGATAACTTAACTTACTCACCACATTTGATAAATAACTTGTGTTCTGAATTGTCAGAATTGTTCATTTAATGACACTGAGGATAAAAAACACTTTTATTTTTAGCACTTACCATAAGTATTCATAATATATTCTTCAACATCATTCAGCCTTGCTTTATAGGAAAAAAATAATTTCCCAGAATGTACAGGGACTATTTCAAGGCCCCTCTTTAATATAAAGAATCCATCAGATTTCTGCTGTCAAACAAGAAAAAATGTTTGTGGCTGCAGGACTGTCTTTCACTGCTGCCCTCTACGAGTTTAGACAAGTAGCTTGACTTCTCTTTGTCTCATCTTCTTCCCTGGTAAAAATCAATTTGTTCACTTAAGACTCATAAAGGACAATGCAATGAGTGTGTTATATTACAGCTGGATAAGGCACAAAATAACAATGATGACTGTTTTTGTAAATAATTCTTCCTGTCCTCTGCATGTGCTACTAAATATAGTGGAGCAAGACAGTTCTAATTGATTCTTGTCTTTGTTCTTACAGCTGCCTTTTATTTTCTTCACAAGCTTCCTCTCTTTTCAACATCCTTGAAAACCAAGAAGAATTTATTGGCATCCCACCACAGCTCAATGTGCTGTTACCACCTGGTTTTATCCCAGCCAGAAAAATGACTTTTCACATTTGCTCCGGTGTTTGCTAGTAAGCAGAAGACTTCAATTCTCAAAGATTGAGACTTTAGCCTACAAGCAAAATTTTTAGCAGTCTTGATGAAATGCAGTATCACTAGCCTTTTGTGTGAAAATTCAGAAATTAATACATTTTAAGGGCATTTCCAGTTCCTACCTATGGTTTAGTTCAGCTGAGCGTGTGTTCACCTAAATGGTGGAGGTTTGGTTGATGCTGTATGAGCTGGGGGAATGGACTGGACAACATGTTACAGTCAGTTCTATGAAAGTCTGGCCACCAATATATTAAATTACTGTCTGACTTTATCAGATGCAGCTCAGTATTTCATTATAATCTTTAAATCTTAGCCTTTTAAAAATACCAAAGAGAAATTTAGAAGGATATGGGAGAAAGGAAACACAACCTTTGAACTCCACTGTGAAATGGAGGGGCCAGCAAAATAAAAAGAGCTTTGTAGTACTTTGGAAATTAAGAGCAGACCATTTCTATCAAATAAATGCTGTTGTAGCTGAAACAACCCAGATTGCAGACACATTTGTAGCTTTCTGTTTTACAGAGAAGCTGAAGTTTTTGGTGAAAGATCTTCCTAAATCAATCTGCTTTGAAGTGCTTCCTACAATCGTGATAATCTGTTCCAGAAACTGGTCATAATAGAAAACACTATTTCAATGCAGTCTACAAAGCACAGTTTTTAAAAAGCTTTCAGTTACACCTTAATTGTAAATATGCTACCAAGCCACTCACTTCTTCACTGGGGAGAGCTGGCTGTGGTAAGCACACATTTCCTGATCTCCTGCCTTCTAATCATGTCTATCAAGTCTTTGTGACTGACAGACATGTAAGCTCTGCTATTCAAAACAAATAAGTGATGCCTAAATTATACCACTGCATTTTAAAGTGGCACTGTCAGGTTGAAAACGTGGGGCTATCTCCTGCAGCTCTGACTCAGGTAGTATGCCAATTTCAAAACCAAATATTGGATAAGAACTGAAAAATGCAAGCTTTTTGGGGTTTTTTAAGATGAAAAATCAAATTTTAACTCACAAGAATTAAACTCTTCCTACTGATGTCCCTTGTTGCAGGGTCAGGCTCTTGTATCTTCAACAAATATCTTAGACCATTAGAACTACATGTATCAGATTCTTTCCAATTCTTTAAACTACTAATTCAAACCCCTGTTTCAATCAAATAGGAGTCTGCCAAGGAAATAATCCTGCTGGCTCAAGGCTGTTGTGATAACTTCACTGAAGCACTTCAGTAGTTCATTTGGTCTATTTGTGAAGAAAAGTCTTACTCATCTCAAGTTAACTCTTCAGAAGTTGTTTTTTTTTTCTTTCCTCAGTTGAATCAGTTTGGGAAAGAAAAAAAAAAAAGCAATCCTCATTATTTTACTTCTGTTTCTAATCAATTACTTCTGCATCTTATGCTCAAACATGTGGAAGCCTAAAATTCAGCAGAAATAGAGATCATGTTGTTTCACGTTTTTGTTTTAATTAAAACTAAAAATGCTTCTCTTGGTGCTGGGTTTTGCAACAGCATAATCTGGCAGACCTCATTTAGGAGAGCTTCTCCAGACCAATACCATCCCTATGCAATCTGGTTCCATAGGTACCAACTTGTCTTTGATTTTTGGGGCTTGCATTGCAGTCCTCAGCCAAGCACAACCACAGCTCTTCACTGAGGCTGCATTCATCTATCTGTGAGTAGAATTGGGCTCTTGCACTTTTCATGGACATCCAAGCCCTTTGAGAGCTTTGTAAATGGATAGCAGATTAGGCTGCCAGAAAACAAAGGGTTTTCATTAAATGATAACATCTTTCCAAACTAAAAACAGAAATTGTAGTACTTATGGGAAGATTCTAGTCCTCTCTAACCGCAGGTATCACAGTTAAGGTTAGTGCAAGCCAACCTGATACTACTATAACTTTTTCAAATAATTTAACCATTTGCCTTGTGTTAGCAATCAAGAACTCAGGCCATTAAACTCTCATCCACGGGTCATTTTACTGAAATTAAAATTTCAGTAAAATTGCAAAAGTGAGTTTTATTCTGCAGGCTCAGATCTTACACTTGCAAGAATAGAATGTCTTCCTCACCAGAAATTCTGCCTGAACTCTGCCCTCAGTTAGTTTAAAGTGTCTCTTTTTACCTTGCCTGCATTGCAGTGCTCCTGAATGAGAGTCTGGTTATGCCCAGGCAAAGTGCAGACAGATGTTTTGACATTTCCCTGCAGAGTTCCCCTGATACAACACTGCTCTGATTTACAAGCAGTGCTGCTGCTGCAATCCCCACCCAGCTCCAAGCCATGCCAGTAAAAACCTGCTGTTGCCTTTAACCATTGCAGCCACTCCAGCTCTACACCAGGCATGGAACACACCAGGCCTCTCATGCCAAGAGATTCCTCCACCAATATCCTTTTCTTCTGCATTCCAACTTTGCAGTCCTTATCTCCTGATGTCTATCTGCTCAGTTCTGCTCTACAACCTCTGCTGTTTCAGTTCTCCCAAACTTTTGTAGCTGTCACTTCTACGGCCTTCTTTGGCCATTAGCATCCTTAGAAAGTTCAGAGAAGAGCCATCAAGCAATAAGGATTGCAAAAACCATTGGAAAATCCAGAATCATACTGAAGTATCACAGAAAATTAAGATATTTCCTGACTGCAGATCAAAGTACTTCCACAGCAAGAAAATGTGATGCTTTCCTCTTTGGATAAAAGCATAGCAGGGCCAAGAACCTAGCAACTAAGGGGCAGCATAATCACAAGAATTGCTACATTTTAAACACTTAACCAAGAATTGCAAGATGTTGTCTCTCTTCATAAATATTTAAATCAAAATTGGATGTTTGTTTAGAAAAATTGACAAGCTTGAACATGAATTGGCTCAGGGAAGTTCTTTGCCTTCAGGGAAGGCAGAAAAAAATGACTGGAAGCACCTTTCTGGAGTCCATCACTGTGGGAGGAGGGACTAGATGGGGAAGAACCCTAGGAATCAAAAGTAAAATGGTAAGAACTAAAGGGTAAAATGCTAGAAACCCTGTTCATATATGTACTCTCACAGGTCAATGAACTCCGTTTGAATAAAGACCAAATGACCAAAGACTGCTTGCCCAAAGCACATCACCCTCAAATGTGCCCATGAGTTTTCAATGCAAAATTAAATTTAAACTTGTCAGCCTTGATGTGCTTTGTTTTGATGAAACCAGGAATGAAATAAAGCACTGGCAGTAATCTTATCCAGTCATCTTAACTAATTCAGTATTTTGGATGCCTTAGCGTATGAACTTTGCAGAGAAATTTTTGGCAAAAAAGGATGGCATTGTAACTGCAGCCTTCTTAAAATTAACTCACACCAGCTATTCTCAGTAGTACTATCATTATCTGTGAAACTGTGCTCAAATGAAGAATCAATAAATAAATATGAAGAAGAAATTTAGGGGGAAAATGAAGTGCAATTAGCATTCCAGGAGTATAATAAACTCATAATTCTCTGAGGCAAAACAGTGAAGCCTGGATTTGCAAAGCTACCATAGACAAGGAAGTGTGCAAAACTCATTCCAAATATAAGCTGGTTTAATATTTCAAAGACTCATTAGAGGGAGCACACAGCGTTAGCAAAATCATGGTTTGTATTACTGATGTACAGTCCTAGACAAATACAGAATGTATCTAGTAAATTACTCTCTCGGGAGCAATTTCTGTTGGTTAAGGGGGGGAAATGTTAAATTTTAAAGATGTTAATCACTTGGTTTTGTTTTATTTCAACCTGTATAGATGCATGTCTGGTATGCATATGAAAATGCAAAATACAGGAATAATCCCTAGCTCATCTTGAAAATGTTGGGACCGACAGTGCCCATGCAAGCAGGGGACTTATTTTCTTGAACCACAGTTGCACTAACTTACACTGAACTGTTTAGTTGTGTAAAGGATTTGCACAATAAACTTATGTACTGGCAATGTTGAGCATGGAGATAAATGCATAGTCTTGTATGGCACGAATTTAGGGCTTTGAGGCAGGAAAGCAACAAGATGAAACATTTCATTCATAGGATTTAACTACACTTATAGAATTAAGTAATTGAATAACTCTTTTTAGGGCTTGTAATCTAGCCTCTGCCACTAACACACTCTATGACCTTGAGCAAGTTGCATAAGACCAGCTTTTTACAGACCTCAAAGTTTAATTTGTACAGATTTCAGTCGCTGGCAACCCTACCTGGCGCCCATCTGCATCATTATTCATGATACCTTTAACAGATGAGCACAAAATTCTCCAGGCCACAGTCCTTTTATGCCTCACTTTCTGTCCCTGATGATTATTACTTCTGACTGCTGAGCGTGGATATTAAAATGGAAATAAGGTTAAGTTGTACTATTATATCACTTGATTATCCTCACAAAGCAGGAACTGTGAAATTTTTCATATTATGTGTTACCTCACCTCATCCTTTGTCAGTATTAGAACAGCACATGGTCACAGTGCATATTCCTATTTTGCTCATGTTCAGCAAGTATGTATCTTTATCCAACCACAAGCCACTAATGATATTCTTCCCCCTGTTGCCTTTTATTTTAAGTAGGTGGTTACAAGCTGCAATTACAACTAAAAGCTAAGCTCTATTGGAGTGGAGGAGCACACTGGATGCAGGCAAAAAATGAGTCTCAGCTTTGTGTTTCTAATGAAAATGCCCTTCATATGTGGAATGGACACCAGAAAAGGTCAGAGAGTGAAATATTAAGTGTTTTACAAATATAGACTGATTGCCCTGTCCAAACCACATGTTTGAAAATCTCCTTCTGGCAGACAATCTTCAGTCAGGAAGGGAGAGCAGAGAAAGGAACATGAGGCAGGGCAGGGGGATCTGTAATCACTCTAACAAACTTCTGAGACCTAGCCGAGTTTTCCTTCCATGTGTTTTTTATATATATATATACAGGCCCCAAAAGCATCTCCTTCGGCATTCTTGAATTTACTATATTATCTGTCAAACTGAGTTATCCAGAGACAACTTCCTACCCTTTCCTTTCTTCTTTCCTTTCTTGCCTTATTTTTTCCTCCTATCTTTGATGTGCTGCAAATCAGCACCATAGGAGAAAAATAAGCAACCTTTAGGTGAAACAGCAGGCTAAACAACTTCCACATGGCCAAGCAACACAGCAAAGCAATTAAACCTGCCCAACAGGCCATCTGTAGTCAAACTCCTCTTCCCTTAAGAGCCAAAGTATTCCCAGATTTAGTTTCTAATCCTACCTCTGAGTTGTGCAGATGGTTCCACAGCACCCACTCAAAACCCCTTTGAAGTTACTATGAATCCACACATCTGGGTAAACTTGTTGTCCCTGAATCTGCTGCAAGAATGAGGATGTGGCCAAAATCTCATGGAAGTTTGTTTTCTGCACTTTGAGAAAACAGGCAGGATCTGCTTCTTTCCCACAAAATTAGTCATAACTGTCACAGCCATATTATGGAACCACCAATTTGATCTCTGAGTCAGGACAATTTCATACCACATAAGAAGTTTTCATTCTGTTATCCTTTCAAATAAATTTGAAGCTATTTTTTTCATTTTCACTCTACATCAGTAAACCTGCACAGGGTTTGCACAAGGTTTGCACTTGAAATGAAAAATACTGCTTTTAAAATGACAAACACTGAACACAGGACATTTGTTACCACTAAAAAAAACTCTCTCTGTCTGTGGAGAAGCATAATTCATTCACTGATACATGCACCCACATTTTCTCCAGGGAGTTTCACAAATTCACATGCACTCCCAGCACTAAATTTTGCATTTCAATCTAGGCATTAGCTATAAAAGATGTGTAAAATCTTATGTAGTCAGACAGAAGCTGTTCCCTATTGGCTACATAATAAGCACCTTAGGTGGCTCCAAGGTATAAAATTATTCCAAAAGGGGTGTGGAAAAAATTACACTGCATAAATTGATTCCAGATCCACCTGTTCCAGGTGCCAGCAAATATATTTTGTTAAAGCCATCTGGTTGTCTTAAAAGCTAACAGTTTTTGAAGACTGTGGCACAAACAATCTGGAAAATACACAAACTTCCAAAGCTACAAACCTTTAAACTGCAAATGGCTTAGAGATCATCTATGCAGGACTTGGCTGGGCTGTTCTGCAAGACTGCAGGTGGCATCTCTGCTTAACATCTAAGACAATCTGGGATCAGGGTACATCCTCCATAGCACAGAGGGTCCAAGGCTACTGGAGGATCAATTCTGCATCACCAGATGCTCACATGATATTCTCAATTATGGAATGGGTTTGCCTCATCAGTCTGAAGTTGTGATGAAGCTTTTGAGTGCAGCACAATATTTGGCAGAAATAAAACATATGACTGAGGTTCTTCTCTGCAGGTGGCTATGTCCCGGCTGGTCACGTGTTGCTGCATCACGGATAAAGTCAAACCTTTGAAACTGGCACTCTGCAATTTATTTAACTTGCAGCAACAGCCTAATAGGGAGTATGTTATCTAGACTAACAAGCCCATAAGTATTTTGCCTGCTCAACAAAGCCACGGAGGTCAGACACTGCTGCAGTTTGTGTTTATCAGGGTCTGGTTGTGCCGGGCGCTGTTTCCCGGAGACGCGTTAACAACAATGAGGAACATGCAGCACCTTGTAAGATCAAGCTTCTGGGAAGAAAATATTCTGTGCTCTCTCCACAAATGACCCCTTTCTGAACACCAATGAAATTACACATATGATTTATAAACTCTACAGGTGTTGACAATTGATTTGGGGATTAAAACTAGTAATCAGCATGTTTACTTATTGTCTGATTTACAGCTCACTAAAAAGTAAATAAAGACACACCAGTCCTTAACCAGCACAGTGCTTTGGTACATGTTTAATTATAAGCACATGAATAGCCCTGCCACCAATTCAGAGTCATACTTTGTAACTTGGTAACATCCTTCACATGCAAATTACCTCCCTGAATTATTACATTTAGAAACAAAACAAACCCACTTGGTTTGTAGATACATTTTTGACAACAGAAATATTTCTGGACTATTACTACTAATATACTCATCTTCATAAAATCACCTTGAGTGATTTTTTGTGGACCTTAAAAAATTGTGCTTTAAATGAGTTCTGAAGCAGAGGTAACTTTGGGAGTCGCGGCGCTGTAGTCAAGGAGACCCTGCGTGCTGAAAGTCACAGTTGTGCAGTCAGAGCTCTGCTGCACTTTACTCTCATGGTTTGAGCCTGGGGTAAGAAAAAACGGCTGTCATGCAGTAAATTTTTTTTGGACAACAATGAGAACAGTGGGGAAATAAATACTAAGGTTAACTGTGCTTGAAGAATAATCTCCAGCAAGCAAAGCACTGTCCACACATTTGCAGGCTCAAAGAAGTCAAAGTCTCACACTCAGCTCCCACTGAAACTAATGAAAATTGCCACCATGGACAGGGATGGGATGACTCCTGATACTGGGCACACTGGACAAGTCAGCAGTCTAAACGCAAGAGAAACAATCCCTACACTAAAACTGACACAGTGTCTTCAGTGAGCGCATTTTTGTTTCCTTAAGTAACAGAACAATAACAAAGAGCTGTTGACTTGATCCTCAGAAGCAACAACGCTTGGACACAGCCCATTTCAAGGCACAGCAGGGATAGTGCAATATGCCACGGTTTGTCTCCTGGACTAAATCACAGGGATCCAACCCAAAATTGTGGCAGTTCACCTTCACAGTAGTCAGTCTGTAAAAGGTAAGTCCATCACTTAAGACTTTTTGATTTCAGTGTGATTTGGTACTTACACACAACGAACACTGATGAATTTTACCCCTAGAGAACCATTCTGAATTGTCTCCACCACTCTCTGCAGGCAATTAAATTTCCCTTTTTCAGCTTTACACCAGAAATTATCTTGTGGGCATGATCTGCAGCAAGGAAAATCCAGTTGAAGACTTCACACTGGCACCTAAACTCTGAATCTCAGCACTACTCCAGCAGTGGAACACCTCCCACTCCTCAGCACATCCCCTCCCTTGGGGCCAGTCTGCCCCTGCTGCTGCAGCTCTTGTCATGAAAGCAGTGAGCAGCACTTAGGAGACCTGACAAAGCTGGAGTCCAGCGCGTGGCTTCCCAATGACAGACCCTCAGTAAAACTGCCCATGGCTTCTAGTAAAAAATGAACTAAGAAATGCTAATCTAATAGTGCAGGCATGCAGATAAATGAAAGGTGAAAAGGTTTTTAAATGCATTCTAAAACCAGTATTTTATGAGATGGATCAATATATTTCTCTAGGCTGGAAACAAACAAGTTCTCAAAGAAAGTTAAATTTAGAGAAGAAATTGTCTGGTTTTCTTACTACAGAAACAGTGGTGGTAATTCCATGGAGGGCATTTATACCAACAGCACTCCAAAGCTAAGGCTTCACCATGTTTTCCCTAAAAACAGTACGGTAAAAACAGGGCAAGGTTACTTACTGCTGTCAGCCTACTAAATGTGAACAAAACTAGCTTTGCAATCATACAGCATTGTCCTTAATTTCCAGTCGTTTACCAGCATATGGAAGTGATGCAACCACAAAGTAAAACAATTACAGCTTTGATCTTGTATCTTTTAGACAGTCAATTAACCTCTTCGATGTCGTTACAAGGAATCACCTGAATACGGGCTACCGGATAACACCCTAAATTCCCAGATCCCAGTTGATAGAGCACGCAGCAGCCAGCGCGGGAGGCAGGGAGGCGGCAGCGGCAGATCGCTCCCTGGCACTGTTGGATACTGCCCCCTTTTGCCGAACAGCAAGGCAACAGCCCCGGCTGCACTCTGAAACTTTGCCCGGCATCTATTTGTTTTCGGGAAGATATATTCATGCAGATGGTCTTATTTAACCCTAGTATGTCTGTTCGCATGATTATTTGTCCTGACTAAAATAGAAATCTATTGTTTGAGCCATGTTTAATGTCACAGAGTGCCTGCTTCCCAGGAACTTTCCCTCTTACGGGGCCCTATCGTGTGTCAGCCCAAGTCAAGCAGCACTTTTACAACTGACTACAAGGTAAGAAGAAGAGTTTATAGTCTGGGGGTATGTTCCCCCAGGTCAGCCGTCGGCCTGGGGAATAAAGGGCAATCACAGTGGATGACCAAAGCCATTCTGTCTGGAAACTTTTTTAATCTTACTGCAAAGCAACTAAAATTCCACGGCACCCTTGCATCGAGCTTCTCTTGGGCTACCCACATTCCTGCTGAACCCATCCCCATGCCATTGTTTCCAGTCAATGTGAACTGATCAAGGCCAGTTTGCTAAAAGTCATTTTCTGTGCAGAACCTCATCCCCTGCATCTTCTCTGTTCAAGCCTTTTGTCCTCTGGGGTTGCGCTTTTTCACTTGCTGGAGTTTGCACATTTTCTCCTCCCTGGTTGCCCCAGCTTTTTGCAGAAGGGAGGGAGGTCACAGAGGGCAGCCACCGCCAATTCCATCAGCCAACAGGCTGGGGGGGATGAACAAAGCAAATATCTATATTCTGATGGGTGGGATCTCTCTCCCCCATGACTTCAGGATTAGTGAGTCCCTGGCAGGGGAGGACAAAAACTTGGCCTTTTAAATAAAAGAAAAAAAGGTAGAGAGAAAAACAGAACAATGTGCCTAGACTTCACTGAAAATGCAAGAAGCATAACATAAAACACAGAGATTCCCCACTATTGCCTAGTGCTGAGTCCCAATCCAATCAGAAAAGTTTTAGTGCAAAAGGAGAAAAGATGAAAGATAGGGATGATTCAAGTGTCTGTTTAAAAACTGAATCTGTTAAAAATCCGGTTAAATATCAGCAGGATTTCAGGATTTTCCTTATCCACTGCCACTTTGTCTGCAGTTATGACTGGTTTTCTACCTTGGGTGCTTACAAATCAGATGTATAATCACAACAGTACTTTTCTGTATGAGTAGTTTGTTCCAGCTACCCTCACTCCTCCTCCTTCGCTCACCTGGGATCTCTAGTGATCTCAAGCAGTAGCAAGAATCAAAGCCCTTACAACTCCTAGTTTAGTTGGTTTCTATTTTGTCCACAGTGCAGTCAGCCTGGGTCTTAGCCTACCACTGAACACATCCAGAGGCAAAGACATCAAACCTCTTGCAGCTCAGACCATAATTTAGGAAGTGTTTTTTGTAATGAGAGGGAGCACTTCCACAATAAAATAAGGAACTTTAGTATGGTGGTTTCTAACCAATATATCCATACATAAATAGTTTTAAGTTAAAAGAAATGGGGGGGGGGGGGGGGGGGGGGAGTAAACCCCAACCAAAACCAGATAAATAAATTAGGAAAAAAACCCCCAACCAAACAATAAAACAGGACCTGGCATCTACCATGTTTGGAGACCTTTTTTTTAAGGACAGGAAATTATCAAAGAGTCTAAACTGAGCCAACAGAGGACAGTGAACCTTTAGGACATATATACTCCTCGATACTTAATGCTCCACCTAAAAGCCCATGAAGAGACAGATTCAGGACCGACTTGCCAAGCACACCTTTTGTTTGTTTCCTCTGAGGCATAACAGTAAGCGTGCTCCTGGGCAGCACCAGGAGCAGATGGTAGTGCTGGAAAATACAGCTCTCCAACTTTGGTGTGGATATTTGAGCTGGATCTACAAAGGTTGTTTCTGGAAATCCTACCCCCCCATATACTCCCCATAAGTTTCTAACAATGCGCGGATCTAAGGAGCAGCACAAGGCTCTCTGCTTCCCTCTCCCCTTCGCTTTTGATCTCCATCTGGACGTGAGCTGAAATTTAATGGGCCACCCCTACCACAAAGACAAATTACCATCTGAAAAACAAAAATCATTGATATCCCTTCGTCTAGGCTATCCTCCTTCCCACCACTGCACCCCTTCGCTCCCGCCACAGCCTCCCTCAGCGGGTTTAGGAAGAACTGGGAAGGTGGCGGAGAGAGGAGGGAAAAAAAAACACCTCCACTGCTACCTCCGAGCTAGCGTGCTCTCCAGCGCTGCCGGACCGCGAACACAGCGACAAAAACCAAGCCCCTTAGGCTCCCCGGCGGGCAGGGGGACGGCGCGGCGAGCGCCGGGCACAAACACACCCCCACGCCCCGCAGGTTGCCCCCGGCCCCCATTACCGGGCGCTGCTCCGGGGGCGACGGAGACGCGCAGCAGCCCGGGGGTTCCCACCTTCCCGGATCCCCTTCCCAGCGCCGCCCGCTCCCCCCGACCCCGCCAAGTTGGGAAGTTTGCGCGCCCCCGGCCCGTCCCGCCGCCCGCCCCCCGGGCCGCCGCCGCGCTGCGCTTACGGGGTGGCCGCGGGGCTCCCGGTGCGGGGCTCACCGGCACATCGCGCTCCGGCTGCCGCAGCAGCGGGGGCAGCCGCGGCGCGGCTGGGCTCGGCTCGGCGGGGCTGGGCTCGGCTCGGCGCGGCTGGGCTCGGCTCGGGGCGAGCAGGGGAGCGGAGCGGCGGCTCTGCCCAGCCCGGCGCTCAGGGAGTGCCGCCTCGGGCCATGCGAGCGGCGGCGGGCAGCGTCCCCGCGGTGCGGCCGGAGTTGGGACCGAAGTCCTCCCGGGCGCTCCGCTGTCTCTTCCAAGCGGCTCCTATCAGCACGGCTTCAACTCTTTCCATCGGAGACCGAGGGGAGGAGGAGAAGGAGGCGGAGGAGGAGGAGGTAGGGAAGGAGGAGGGAGCTAGGGGCTGGCAGCCCCAACTCGCACTGATGTCAACTAATATATTCAAAGTTCAACAGGGCATTTCTCTAGCGAGCGAATCGCCCTCGCCGCCCTCCCCGCTGGTCGCAGCCGGCCTCCCCGGGCCGGTTGGGGGTCCCGCGGAGCACAGCGGCACTTCCCGGCCGGACCCTGCGGAGGGGAGCCGGCGGGGCTGGCCCCGAAAGGAGGGGGTCGGGGATGGAGGATGGCACACTTTTCAGGCGGGCAGGTTCAAGTGCCGCCGATGTGGGGAGGGCTGAGGGTGGAGGTGAGGCACCAGACAAGAGCGAAAATAATCCACCGAGCGGCGGAGCGATGTTTGCGTTTAAATCCAGCCTCTTCCCTCCCCGCTGGAAGGGGCAGGGCCGGCTGCGTTGCTGTGGCTGTGATGGGAGAGGGGCGCGGGGAAGCGGCTGCGCTGGGGCTCGGAGCGGCGCCGTGGGGCTCCGGGCTCCCTTGCAGCCCCCGCGGCAGCGGCCGCCCGGACACGCCGCCCGGCCGGGGCTTGCACGGAGCGCGGAGCAGAGCGTGGTCCCCTGCCCTGACTGAGCCCCCTCACTGGGGCCCGGGGCTGTGGCCACGTCTCCCCGGTGTCCCGTTGTTTGCCGGAGGCTAATGGGGTCGAGATGAACCCGGGGAGAGAAGCGGCAGTTTTCTCACGGCGAAGAGCAGACAGCGGCGGAAAATCCGCGATGAGGAGAGAACGCGGCGCGGAGCGCACGGGAGAAGCAGCGCTGTCCCTCCGCGGCACCACCGCTGCCCGGGGGCCGCCCGCGGGGAATCGCTGCGAGGCCGGGGGGGCTGCATCAAATGTGGTTTTGGGAAGGCTGATGCACAGCGCCCGAACGCCGTTAGCGACAGCCGCATAAAGCCATAGGATGGACCCTGCTGATGGACAAGCCGCCCGGCAGTCAAAGGATAAAAACACATCTGGGCTGGTCTAGTGACATTTTAAAATCGCCAGATAAGAGCCTCAGTTATCAGCTGAATCCCCAGATAGAACGGCCTGCACTGATGCCGTTGCATATGTATATGTGCATACATAATGAGGCTGGGTTTTTTTTCCTTCTGTAAACTGATCCTGTCATTCATGTTGACAGTATGTTATAGCTATATAAAAACAGTGTAATTGTATGATGGCTCATCAGTGCTGTGACAGCCAATTGTGGCGGCAGTGGGTGTGCTCCCAGTTCTCATCTCAGAGAAGTAACTGCATAGATCCGCTGAGATGATGATTATACAACATGTAATTGTTTGCCTGTTCATAATTTCTCAGTTCTTCCTTAACCAAGGAACTATATCACTACATCTGCTCATGCAGTAATGTATTTTTGATACCTTGAGTGAAGCAGTCAATATATTATTTATATGCATATCATTTTTTATTTGCTTTCCATTTTAAAACTCACACTGGAAAGCATAGAACAGGTGAAGAATACAAAACAATTGCAATTTACCTATGTATTCTGTTCAAAACTCAAACTCTGGAAGAAGACTTGAGTCAGACATAGTCTGGAAAGTGCTGAGTAAACTGCCTCATTCACAGTGTCATCACATTTGTGCCTCTCTTTTTCCCCATCTTTCCTAATACTGAAAAAACTCTGGCTGATTTTTTTTTGGTAATAGTATCTTCTTAGAATATTGTCTTAATTTACATGTGAATAGTAAGTGCCCCTCCATTTCTTTAATATACAGGATGATATCTTTCTATTTAGTGAATTGAATTTTAAATAATGATGTACAACAGCCTGGGTGGACAGAGCAGAACAGTGAAGGTTGTGCTGTGTGCTGGGACACTATTTGTCTCCTTTTGCAGTTTTACTGTAGAGTGAGTCACTTGGTTATCTAAGCCTCAGGATCACCTCATCAAATGCCACAACTTCATATGCAATTTCCAGAAGACAGCTCAACCTTTCCTCATCCTAAGACTTCAAGATGCAGCACTGAGCATTGAACTTAAGACCACATAAATGTTTGTCAAAATTTAAAGATATAATGGATAGTACTTTTCTGTTAAAGAAAAGATTGTTTGTCCTAAAATCTTCTAGCATTTTCCTGCTACTAATTTTCTGTTTCCCCCACTAGGCTGGGATCAGTTCTGTTGGTCATGTGTGTGTATGCATTGCTCAAAGACTTACTAATAAAACGTGCACATAAATAAAAGTTTTGTAATGTTTCCATGGACAGTCAGGTCCTGACACCTTAATGCCTTTACACAGCATGGTATCCGGGAAATCACTGGCCAGACAGAGAAACTACTCAAATCCTTTTAGTGAGGGCTTGTGACGCAAAGCGCTACAATTACAGTTCTATAAAAAAGAGAGAAATGTCATGGGAAAAGTCAGGGTATTGCATGTGAAGTGATCTGTATCAAACAACTTGTTTCCAGTCTCCTAAGGAGAGGATGTACCGGGTTCCTATTCCGGGCTTGGCGGAGGCCGAGGTCATGGCAAGACTCCTCACAGTTGCTCGCAGAGGTGTTGAACTGTAACCCTGTCCAGAGCCACCGCCGCTGGAGAAACGCCCATTCCGCCGGGGGAAGAGCCGCGGCCGGCTGTGGCTGTGGCAGTGGCAGCGGCAGTGGCTGTGGCTGTGGCAGTGGCTGTGGCAGTGGCTGTGGCTGTGGCAGTGGCTGCGGCGGAGCGGGCGCTCGGCGCGGCTGTCACCGCTAGGGGCTGCTGGTGCCTCCCGGAGCGCCGGCCGCGCTCACGCCGCTGCCGGTGCGGGGCAGCCGGACCGCGGGGCACCCCGTGATTCGGGGACCCGCACCCCGTGAGCCGGGGACCCGCACCCCGTGAGCCGGGGACCCGCACCCCGTGTGGGTTCTGCAGCACTCGTGTGAGCAGCCTGCCTGGCCAGCCAGGGCAGCGGCGAGTATGGCACAGGCGTTCCGGGAAGGCTGTAGGGAGAAGGGGTTCCCGCCTTTGCTGCCTTCAAACTCAGCGGTGCAGAGCACGGAGAGGGATGGGGGAGAGTTCAGTAGAGCGGAAACGCTGCAGGGACGAGGTACAGGAGTCGGATGGGAGCGCTTTGGGCTACAGGGCAGAAGGAGGCAGGGTAACAGATAGAGCTGGGCTCTGGTGGGGAGGAGGACATGCAAGTGTAGAACAGAGCTCTCTGGGAAAGAAGAGACCAAACTCAGGCTTTTTATGAGCTGGGTAATCCAAAGGCAGTCCCCCAAATTGCAGATAGAATGGTATTTTTGCAACCTAACCAGAGCATCTTTTAGCCCCCATTTGCGCACAGGTCAGTCTGTTCATGACTGAACTGACTGCACGGACCTGCTTGAGCTTAAGCTGTTTTGGGCATTCAGATAAGCTTTCCTGGTAGATGTTTTAGAGGGTGGTCTAGAAGAATATCAACCCTGGCCTCATTGTCTGGAAGCTAGGGAACAACATTGACCCACACTTGATGCCTGGACCATGACTCCACACTAGCAACAGTCTCATTAGAAAATTCTTTCTGCTGTAGATACCCAGACCATTTCACACAGACTGACAGTGCATATATCAGTGGCAAAAATTCTAAACTATGCTGGAATTTAGAGCTGGACACATATGTTCAGACAATCACTACACTGGCCAACTACACGTTTTTGTTTCCCCATCATACTGCAAGGGAAGAAGCAGAGTTGCCATGAAAATAAACAGTCAAAATATATGCAGCAGACTATCTCTGATGATTCAAATGCCTGACCCTGTGTGGAGCCCAAATGCCCTTCTAATGCAGTTTCCTCAAAAGAGAAAAAATACATTTCTAAACACAGTATCTCAGCAAATACTCAGAAGCAGTGGCACGCAGCAATAGCAATAGTAACCATTATCTTGAATAATGAGATCTAGATCTAAAGCCAAATGGCAACTAGCCATAAAATATTTAGGTATATGGCTTTTTTCCTGAATTTAAAATAGATTGCTAAATAGCCAGTAGTTGTGGTTTCCGGGCTCAGTCTGGTGGTGACAGCAACATTTTAGATTTTACTAAAGATAAGTCGAATTTAAATCCATGACACTAACAAAAAGTCAGATGACCTTAATGCAAGAGAATACAAATGAGCTCCCTGGAGAAAAGACACTGTGATGAAACAAATAGAATAATATATAGGGATGACTTGACACTGTCACCAGAGTGACAGTATTTAACTTCTTTGGAAAGAAATGAAACGGGCTTAAATTGGGACAACTGCTTTATTTTCAGAGAATTGCATCTGAAACCTACAGACAAGTGCTGTACAGTTGTTTCCCCCCTGATGCCAGGGGCCAATCTTCATATGTCACTCGACATGACAAAGTCAGCAAATGTCATCACACTTCATAAAGGCAGGCCGGAGTATTCCCACTGAGTCTCACAAAAGGAGAAAGTTCCCTCTTTGCAGACAAAGACTTGTGAAACATAAAAGTTGTGTTAACACAATGATACACTAGGAGGAAGGGAAAGTTAAACTGAGATACTTCTTGTTGCCCAGTAAGCATCCACACTGAGGTAAGATATACAGCACCTAGCAGTCACCTCTTTGTTGGCAGATAAAAAAGAGCAGTGAAAAATTAGTTTTTTAACAATACCATTAGGAGGTTTAACACTACATCAAAACTTGTTTTTCCCCTCCTCTAAGTCAAGCTTTCAGCCTAGTGACTGTGTTTATGGTATATTACTTTTGCCTTGAGACTGGAAGTGTAAAACCTAGCACCGAACACATTTATGGTGGCACTAGACACATATTATCTGAGGGACTGAAAACTTCCTTGCTAAATACAAGTGGGAATTCTATTTTCTTTTCTCTGGGAATTAGAGGTACCTTTACAATTAGCCTTAACCTTTATTTAAAGACATGTCGTTTAGCACATCAGACATCTCACTAAACACTCTCTAGAAAAAACACATTTTAATTGAAAGTGAATTCAGGACTGTTGACAGCTTATCTACTGACTTCATATCCCACCTTAGGCAATTCAGCTGAAAGATGAGCTCAACACTGCAAGTTCCCATTACAGCCTTTGCAGTACCTTGTCTTATTTTAATTTTCCTTTAAAAAGCTAAATTAAAAAGCTTTATAAGGACCCACTTATACAATGAACTGTCATGTCCAGCAAGCTGAAAATTCTGAGTCTAAATGTGAGGAGGTTTTGCAAGTATTAATATTCCTTCCTCCACTTGCTTACATGGTGACCAATGTCTTGATAATGCAACTTGCAGTGTCTGGTTTGGAAAATGAAATTCTCAGTGTAATGGGAATGTGAACATGCTGATAAAACTGAGTATCTGTTCTGCAGATTGTAGTTCTGTTGTAGTATTTGAAACTCATGATCTGGAAAGCCATTCTGAGGATTTAAGAAGTTCAGCGCTCAGTTAATACAATGGCCTTACATACTTGCATGTTTTTTTATGAACTTAACTAAGAAACATACTGTACCTACTCAGTCTGTGATATTCAGATGCTTATAATTCAAATCAAAACAAATTGACTTTCAAATCTCACCCACTTTGGCCACAGGGCTGTTTAAACTAAAATACCAGGAGAAAAATATTTTTTAAATTAAACTTTTTTAGTATTCTCAATCAAAATATAAAGTGCTTTCAAACACATATTTTTATCCTTAGGCAGATGCCAACCAGCTTAGATTTCAGCACTCCATTTTGCAGGTTTTCAGATTGATAATGAAAATAAGGGCTTAGAGGGGAAACTGTATTGTAGTCTCACCTACAGTGGTTGTGATGAAGTCACCAAGTCTTTAATCTCTTAAGAAATAGGCCCCTTGGAAATGATGCAGACAGGTCAATGATTTTTGGGAAAATGTGGTTCCAAATTCATAGACAGGTTAGCTAAAATTTCACAGCTTGAGACATTTCCCAACAACAAACCTGGAAAGTCACAAGAAGCTCTTTCTGCTATTTTAGGGAAATATTGTAGCCATGTTCCCCCTTGAACTGGCAAACAGTGTCCCCCTTTGTGACTTGGCAATGCAATGGAAGGCCCTGCATTAGAGAAGAGGTGGAAGTCTCCCCAAAAAGCCCTCTCTGCCCTTTTCACTGTTTGATTCAGTGAGGCAAGGTGGCTTCTCACCCACACAAAGAGAAGAGTGGTGGAAGAAGCTCTGTGATGAAGGAGAATCTTTGGCCTGGGTTGAGAAGTAATATGTTAAACATGAGTGTTCCTTGTTATTTTATCATTGGTAAATCAGGAATAGGCTGGCCTGGGTGTTTCTACAGTGTGTAACCTGTTTTTTTAGAGAAAAAAGTTGAAAGACATAGACAACTCTTTTCTTGCAGTACCTCAGCAAAGGATTGTGGCATACTGCAAACCTTGCAGTAACAGAAAGCCAGGCACTGTCACATTAGGCTGCACTTCCTAACAAAGTGCATGCTTCCCTTCACCAGGAGTGTCAGTAAAGGAAAATGATTGCAGCACAGTAGGTTAGTGCACTGAGAGAAGCTTTCTGCTTTGTATTTTCAATAATTAAAAACACTGCAACTTCGTCTCCAAAACACCACATCTTTCCTTCAGCTTGGCCATCTCAACATATAGTGATGGCATCTCAATAGCAAGCAAGAGCTTCATAGTGCCTTCTGAAGGTACGTGGTGCAGCCACACAGATCAGGGTGTTGGAACAGGCAGGGTCAGGTACTGAGTCAGGTATTGAGTCCCAGGTATTAAGCAGTGCACTGTTATTCTACTCAGATAATTCCAACCATTTCATTACACTGTGTATGTAATGATATATTACTTATTATCTATTTTCCATTTCTTTTCCATGCAAACTTGTTCATCGGAAAAACCTTTACTAGATTAAAACACATTTGGATACGTATAATCAAAATACAATCTCTCTCTCTCTTTTAATTAGTGTAACATATACTGCAAAGTATATTTTATACTCAGTCTAGTCTAGTGGCCAAAAATATTCCATGAATTCTGGTCAACAACTATCAAGAATTCTATTCCTGCCAGATAAGCTGAAAATTATCACTCGCTGACTAAGTCAATATGTTACTCTGCTGCTATGCCATATGGCCCTGGATGATGAGACACAACACAACCTCATCAAGTGACACCCAAACTGGAGGAGTGGAACACTGGAGAGAGCAGGGTTTCCATTTGAAAGGACCTCAACAAACCAGAGAAGCAACCTAGCTGGCACCTCATGAGGTTCAACAAAGCCAGATGGAGTTGTGCATTGGGATCAGAAGTGCCCCATGTGCCAGGCCAGCCTGAGGGCTAAGGAGACAGCCCCACAGCTGCAGTTTGGGGCTCACACAACAACAGCTGCTCACAGCCCAGAGAGACCCCAGGGAAGGGCTGCTGAGGCAATAAGGGAACCACAGCACCTGAGGTACAAAGAGAGGCAGAGGCCACTGCCTTGCTTAGGCTGGAGACAGGAAGCCCAAGACAGGATGTAGCTACAGTCTTCCACTATCTTAATCCATTGGAGAAGACAGACATAGACATTTCTCAGGGGTGCACAGCAAAAGAACAAAAGGCAACAGTCACAAGCTGCAACAAGGGAAATACTAATTGGGAAGGGAAAAAAATCATCTCAGTGGGACTAGAGCATCACTGAAACAGGAGCCCAAAGGGGCTGTTCAGTCATCACCCTTGGAGGTTTTCAAAGCTTCTCAAGGCTTAGAGCAATTTGATCTAATTTTGAAGCTAGTCCTGCTTTGAGTAGAAGCTTGGTATACAGAACTCCAGATGTGCCTTCCAACCTAACGTTTTCTATGAATGCATCTCACAAAATGCAGTTCCATAAGATACTAAATATCCTTTCCACCAGCCATACAAGGTGCTCAAGTCTTGTCAGGGGTCAACAGAAATGGCTTATTAGAGCAGTGACCTACCTAAATCTTAGCTCTGATTTGATTTGGTATGTAATCAGGTTAAGTGAAATCAATTATTAGATTGCCTATATATTATATTCAGATTATTGTAACATGATGAAATATACAAACCTGACTCTGCTCTCCTTTCCTTCAAAAATGTGGGATTCAGCAGTAGTAATGAAGGAAGAAAAGACAAAAGATAGAAACTGTTCTGCCCTGAACAATGAGTGGAACTGCTACATTTCATGTAAATATTATCATGGATCTATGATACAATCATTTCTACAGTCAACAGGCTCATAATATTCCTTCCTCATCAAAACACATAGGGTTACTCACACAAGTAAAGGGTTGTAGGCATGCAAATTAATTTGTAGTAAGATGGTTAAAGTTCTAAATCATGTATTAAATTACTTCTATTGTACAAGTTTAACTTCATTTTCCAAGCTAGTCACATGCAACAGAGATGCAGTAATGCAGGTATTCCAGCTGTGGAGTGATTAGCTGCCAGTACCTTCTAAAACTAGATTTGTAAGTCAGATCATTGGAAAGATCAGTGGTTTGTTTCCTGGATGTCATGAGACCAGAGAGGTGGAATATTGGAAGAAGATTAGGTTTATTTTTGTGTATGTGTTTGAAATATTTAAACAGACTAGGATAGAAATCAACTTACAGGGTTATAAACCCTGATCCAGCAAAGCAAAAAAAGGCATAAGCAAGCCCATCTCAGGTGTACAAGAAGCACAAATATAGATTTATCCTTGAACAGAGGCCCAAAGTCCCATTAAAGTTCAGGGAAGGACAGTGATATTCAAGCACTTGCTTAGATAGGCATGTGCTTAAATGCATAATGATCTGGGGTATTTTTATTTGTATATCCTTGAGTATAAAACAGGGACCTTCCACCATCTTTTTTTAACACTGCAGGCATTTCTGCATCTCCTTGTTTCTACATAGAATTATACTGCTGGCATTTTTGATTTTGCCACAGAAGAAAAGTAGCATTCCAATATGAGTTCTCAGCCTGGGTCTGATTAAACCAGAGAAATTAGCCTCCAGTTTCTGTAGGGGCCAGATTTGGCTATAAACATTTATTCTAATGATTATATATCTTTAGACCCTTAAGATGCTTTGGTTGAAATGTAGTGACTTCTGAACAGTCTGATTGGGACCAATATATAAGCAGTCAGACTGAGATGCCAGTCAGTACCTTTGGCTCTCTCAGGAGCTTTTTCCTTTATTGTTTGTAGGCTTACCTGTTAATGCTCATCACAGTTACAGGCTCTGACTCAAGAGCTGTCATTAATCACTGCCTAAGAACACTGCATCAGGTAAGCAAACCCATCAGATGCTGAGCTGAAGCAGCAGTACTCACTTCAAACTGTCATTTGCTCCTGACATAACAAGGGAAAAGATTATCCAGCCTAAGCACCAATAATTTTCCACTGCGTGATTTGAAACAAGCCTTGGAAATTGGTGCCACATTGCTACAAATGATGGTGCTGAGGGTTCATGAGGTGCAGTGGTCAGCACTGAAACACCATCCTCTACCTCTACCACTGCATGTCCTGCTTTACACCCACTTGTACTTACTCAGAGGTGATCAGCGGATGAGCCTCAACAACAGTGTTAGAATTTACGTTCTCTCAGCTCTCAAGTGTGAAAGCTGGGTCTGAATAATCACATCTTTTGACAGAGCCAGACACATTTTATGAGAGTTCAGATTCAATTTAATCCAGATTTTCAACTGTGTTCAATCCCTAATTCTTCCTCTGAACAGCAAGAGGAAGCCAGGCAAGATCTGTGCATAGGTGTTCAAATATTTAGCAGTTCCATTTCCAGGCAATCAGCAAATGCAGCAGTTCCCAAATTCCAGTCTACTAAGACCACTGCTGCCAGAGTAGTAAAACATCTATCAATTTCAAGGCTCTGCTGCTTGGAGCTCAGGTCAATTCATTTAAGATTTCCAAAAGCTTTTTCAGTTTGTTTTTCTTTCTTTTTTTTTTTCCCCTTTGTCCTGAAGCTTGGTGGGTTTGTTTGGGGTTTGGTTTTCTGTTTGTTTGGTTTGTTTTGGGGTTTTTTTGACCAGCTAGACTCTGAAATCAGAATGTTTCTTTGAGCTGTTTCTATATCAGGTATCTCTGGCAAAAATCCAGCTATGAGCAAACTTTCAGCCGGTGCTGAAAACAAGAGGGCAACAAACAAGAGGGAGGAACCCACACACTGAATGACCTGGAGAGAAAATTGTGTGTCTGCATGCAATAGAAAAAAAGTCCCCAGTAACAAGTGTAAATTCCTAACACTTCTGCCAAGAGAATGCTGAATGACAGGGTGCAGCAAAGCAGATGCACACCTCCTGTTGAAGGAAGCTCAGTTTCACATTGTTGCCAATAGTCACTCTAATTTTGCTTAACTATTTTTATGGCAACTCCAGTGTATGTTAGAAAGTATTGAGAAAAAGGCTGTGACACTGGAAAGAAAAACAGAATCCATGAAAGATCTGAGGTGCAGATTGTGATGGCACAGTATTTGAAAATCAGTAAATTCATGCATTACTGTTCATATTTGCCATGTGGTTTCAGCAAGAGATAATATCCTTCCCACACAATATTCAAACTGTTCATTAGTGGATCTTGCAGCAACTGCTGTTTTGCAGCCAAGGAATGACTGCACTTTAGGGACAGGCAAAGGATCCCAACAGCCCCCAAAGTGCTGGGGCATTTTGCTATGTGGAGTTTAAAGTATATAAAGAAAGACATTTCTAATTTATTACATTTTACACAGGTGCATGCTTTATGGGAAAAGCTTGATACAACTAATGCAAATTTAACTTTAAGGCTTACCCAGGAATTCTTTAAGGTCAATTTGTAGCCTTTTTATTTTAAAGAACCCCATATTACTGCCAAACTGGGAATGGCAGCAGGACAGCTGGTAGGAATGGCACCCTTCTTCCCACATTCCTGTATTATAACTTTTCTAAATTGATGTGTGAGTTGCCAAAGGAATGCATGTCCTGCTTATTCTTTGCTGTGCTGATACACTGGCACATCCAGAGGTGATTTTTCATGTGTCATCAGAAATGTTACAAGACCAGATTGGTTTTGTAAATACAAGAGATTACCTAAGTGATGGAGCATTCCTGTCTCCTATGCATACAAGAATAAAAAACGAGGGCAGGAGAGAGAGAACAAAGCACTATGTACCAGATGAAAGAGCAGGAAACCTGAATTAGTTTGTGGAAGCAATAACACTTTTGTCAGTTATTCCTCCTTCCTGAAGGATGGAACCTCACTGATTGAAAGATGCTCAGGTCAGATATGTTTTCCATTGCTAGCAGATAAGTTGCCATAGGCCTTGCAAAATCCAAAATCATGTCCCTTTCACTTCCCCTGTTGTTTTCCAGGGCTGCACTCAGCCTAGAGTATAGGAATTGTCATATGTTTTCAACTTGGCAATCTGTTCAGATCAGTATCCTCTCTAATTGTAGTCTAAGAGGGCAGTGAAATAATCTGGTACTTTTTTTTCTGCTTTAAATCTCAAGTTAATCTCTTGAGAGACTCAATACTTCTCTGGAGCACATGCTTTAAAATCTCTCTGAAATCTGACATAAATAATGCCAAAGCTGGGCAATCTTACTATAACATAACTGACCAAACCTTCTTCAATCTTTTTAAGGTATTGGCATCAGTGGCTTTCTGTGACAGTATGTTCCATGGTCAGCAAAAGTGCTTATTTTTATCAGATGCTTCCTTTTGCGAATTCTCTGCTGTTTAATTTAATTTCTCACTCAGTTGTGCAGTAGTTTCCAGCCCATTGCCAGGGCCCTGAGTGCACTTTTAGACCTGGGTGCTCTGATCGGCCCTGGAGCCCTCAGTTCCTGCCCATGGGGATGCAACAGCACTGGTCTCCAGCTCCCCACAGCTCTGTCCATGGGTCCTATCAAGCTGATCTCTGCACCCAGGGAGCTACTCTGTGCCTGGAGCTGGAGCTGCCCGGCATCCCCCACTGCTGTGATCCCTGGAAAGGGATGTCCTGCCACCTCCGGAACCCAGGGAGGGGCCGCTTCTAATGGCTCCCTGTCACATGTTCCTGGTGAACAAGCACAATAAAGCTTCTCTTGTCCTTCCCCTCCCCAAATATTTGTTATGAATTCATAGAGAAGCCTACTGTAACACGCCCCGGCCCCCACCAGCTGGCAGCTCCCTCCCTCAGCGCTGACTGCTGCCCTGAGTGGGACATTCCCAGAGGCCGCTCTGCCAAGCAGGGCCAGGGCCCTCAGCACCTCTGGGCTCCGGGGGCTCCCTTCAGACCTTCCAGCAGCACTTCCTAAAAACCATCCTGTTCCTTCAAAACTGATGAAAACACCTCTGGGTCAGGCAAGCAGTGACAGGGACCCGATGGCCACCCGGAGACCTCCTGGTCAGGAGGGACAGTCTAAAGCTTGCCCCGAAAAACCCAGGAAACCCTTCCACAGGTTCTCTAAATCAGTTATAAACGAGCATGTGGAGCTCTGAACACCATGATCTGCCATCCCCCCGGTGATAACAGACACCGTGCCTCCAGCCTTACCTCCTCCTGGGTGCCATCCACCGGAGAGCTCCTGAGATGGCAGCAGGACCCGGCTCCGCCTGCCTGCATGCCCGACATCGTCAGGGCACCACACCGGCTCCGAGGGAAGGGGGATGCGGGCACGGCTGTCCGGGGAGCAGCATCGCCCAGGGAGCGCACCAGGGTCTCCGGCCGGACTGCGCTGCCCCCAGGCGACTCCCCCTGAGGGGCGATTCCCTCCTCTTGAGGGGCGATTCCCTCCTCTTGAGGGGCGATTCCCTCCTCTTGAGGGGCAATTCACTCCCCCTGAGGGGCGACTCCTCCTGAGGGGCGACTCCTCCTGAGGGGCGACTGCTCCTGAGGGGCGATTCACTCCCCCTGAGGGGCGATTCACTCCCCCTGAGGGGCGACTCCTCTTGTGCGGCATCTCTGGCCAGGTCTGCTCATCCCGTCTGTGGGCCAGCACAGATAACAGCATCTCCACGTCCTTCCCTTCAAAATTTAGCAATTTAGCCGCGTTTTGGCTGAGATGCCTGAGGACCTGGGAGAATGCTGGGATTGGCCTTCACGCAGAAGAGGTGCAGGGCTTTTGCTCTCCAAAGCCCAGGCATTGTCTCAAATGGCAGCACATCACATCTTCACTGAAGGTTTGCGTGGGGCAGAATGGTAAAAATTGGTTTATTTTACTCAGGGAACAGACCCATAGGGAGAGGGAGATTTTCATGTCACAAGATGTGAATCCAGCCTTCCCAGTCATCACTAAAGCCATAGCCACAAGCTCATCCTGACTCTTTGGCGACAGCTCTCTAGTGAAATGTGTTTTCTCTGGTCTAATCCACTACATTGTGCTCTGTGCCGAGATTGTCAGCTCATTGTAACAGCTCCAGTTCAGGTTTTGTTCTCTTTTCAAATAATAGTGAAACAAATTCATCTGCGAGCTACGGATTAATAGCTGGCATGGATTTGGGCCAAAGTACTTGAATGCATTCATGAAATTTCACTTCATCCCTGATGTCTTTTCCTCAAGAATAATTTAAATTTTCAATTCTTTCTTTTATCTTAGTTGTGTTTCACTTGCTTGTAAATACACATAATACATCCTGATTTTGTTTGCATGTTGTTTGTCTTTCTCGGGAAAATAGATAAATAATTAATCGGTGAATAAGAGGCAAACTGGTGTTGGAGTTATGCCAGATCTAACCTTGGGTCTTCTCTGCTTCTTTATTGTCTTAGAGGGAAAGAGAAATGAAACAAAGAAACAAGAGCACTTAGAGCATATGATGAATTACTAGCTGTAAAGAAGGGCATTAAGGAAAACTTCCTTTCCAAGAGCATCTTTGGCTTATTTGATACAGTACTGTTGTCAGGTGTATTTGGGTTGTTTTGAATGGAGAATGATAAACAAATGTTGTTTGTATGATAATTAAATGCAGCTGTCTACAACTACCAGTCAGGATCAAGTTCAGACATTTCAGCAGCAGAAGCACAAATTCCTAAACTGAAGGAGGAACTCCTTCATCTAGAAATGAGTAACAGGCTATTACAGTCTCTGCAGCCAGCTGTAGAAGGGAAACATTCAGTACACTGCAATTATGCCATGCATCATAACCTCTACAGTTATGTGCAGAGTAAATGTAGATTGATCATTATTAACTTCCAATTTTTCTGAAGAATCAGCCTAAGTACCTCACATAAAAGAAAATAAACTCATTAGAAGATGTTGAAATATGAAAAAAAGTCTAGGTTTCTTTTTCCCTTAAGTAGGTCTCCTCTATTGTGTCATTGTGGATCCTTGGTTAGCACTGCCTGGAAAATGGGCAGTTAAGGAGACCTTGATTTGTACAAAATAGCCTGAGATGGCAGAGAAAAAGAAAAATATTTTGATTCCTAAACACAGCTGCTCTGTCTCCTGGGAAATGTAGTCCACGTATTGCAAAATTATATTCTTCATTGTAGGTTAGGTTCCCTGTAATAAATAAGTAGACCAACATGCCCTCCTCTTCCACTTTATTTGTTCAAGGAAATGGTGCATCACAGCAGTCCACAACACAATGAAGGGATAACACAGCCTAAAAAGAACAGTATAAGACGACCAGAGGAAATATATGAAAGACCCAATAATGTTGCAAAATTGTAATAGTAGAATTATTCTCACTGCTTCAGCTGCATTTCTCTGCAGAGAACAAGCACCATTGACCAGAAGCTTTTTAAATTAAAATAGTTCTATCAAAAGCTCAGCTCTTCACCTAAACCAGACTAGAACTTCACAGTTTTTGGTCAGATTTCCTGTTGACAAATTGAGCAGACACTGCTTCTGCCTGCTTCTTTCTCAGCCCCCTGTGAATCAGATTAAATGATGGGGGCTGCTCCCTCCAATTCTCATACATGAATTGCAGTGCTGAGATGCCTTTATGATCATGATCATGCCTTCTAGCAGAGATTGCTTCTCCGAAAGCTTGATGGAAACAACCCTCTTAGAGAGAAAGGAAGCAATTTTTTCCTCAGAAAAACTCTGTAGGGGAAAACAGCCTTCTCTAGATTCTGGCACAGTATGTTAAATATCTTCTAGCAGGCATACAGAGAAAGGCATGCCTGACTGTTTTCTGACACACAAATCTCATCTTCAATAGGCATTCTGAAGGGAGTGGGGCTTTGTGGGGGGCTGTTGTTTCTGGAGAATTCAGTGGAACCCAGTATATTGTGTTGGCTGTCCCAGAAACTGGCATTTTACTGAAAATGAAGCAACAATAATGAATCAAATCTACTGGAAAGGCAATGTGCTAGGAGAAAGAAATCCAGTAATGATAATGCTAGCCTGTAGTTTTACAGACTTCAGTGTCCCAGTATGCCACAGATTTCCTACATCCATCTTTTAAACCTGAAACTTCTTAGGGATTAACACCTTCTGATGCTGGTTTTATCAATAACAGAAACACTTTTAAATAGTTCTGGGTCCAAAATTAGAACATACAATAGTCTTTCTATTAGTTTAGATTACTGCAGTGCTCCTAGATTGTAGATTCCTGCATCACTGTTTTTTAAAAATTTGATAGGATGAGTGAATCTAAAGTGTGTTCATGTCTAGTTTTAAAAATTTAAACACGATTTGGGATTTTGAATACAGGGATCTCAGCTTACTTAGTGTCCCAGCAACAAGGCCTGAGATCCTGGCTGACTCAGGACCCTTACTTAAAAAAAAAAAAAAAAGCTAAAAAGAGAAAGATACAGAAGAAAGAGATTGGAGAGAAAAAAGGTCCAGTAGAAACAGCAACAGGAGAGGCACTGATCTCTTCTCTCTGGTGATTGGTGACAGGAACTGAGGGAACAGCATGAAACTGTGTCCAGGAAGGTTTAGGTTGGATATCACAAAAAAAGTTCTTCACCCAGAGAGTGTTTGGGCACTGAAACAGGCTCCCCAGGGCAGTGGTGACAGCACCAATCCTGGCAGAGTTCAAGAAGTGTTTGGACAATGTTCTCAGGAACATGGTGTGACTCTTGGGATGTCCTGTGTAGGGCCAGAAGCTGGACTTTGATGATCCTTGTGGGTCCCTTCCAGCTCAGGATATTCTGTGATTCAGTGATTCAATGAACAGGAACTCAGCACTTGTTCGGGTTTAGGCCAAAGCTGGCAAAAGTCACAAGTCACCAAGGGCTTCCTTCAGAGCCTGATCTGCTCCAGCAGTGCTTTGGTGTAATTCAGCACAAAGGTGATGCAGGAAGCAGCCATTTAAAAATGTCTCACTTTCCTTTCATGACCCCCTTAATTCTCCTTCAGTCTTGTTTTTTTTAATGGCCCTTCTGATGGTTTGAATAGCTGATCCCTCTATTAGAAGTAAACAGATGTGAGGTTAATGCAGCACATTGTTTTCTAGTTGTGTTTCCCTTTTCCTTACCACAAATTATTTTAGCAGAACAATTAGGGTTTTTTGTTTGGATTAATCCAAGCCTTTTCCTGCTTTTTATAGACAAATCATTGTTACCTTAAGCAACTTAGCATATTGGGCATATGAAATAGTCCCAATCATCTTTTTCATCTATGTTTGTATAGCAGCTAACAAAATAGAGCCATGCTCCATGCTGGTATCTCTGCAGAGCTATAACAATGTAAATAATTAATAATAACTGTTGTTCAACACTTGAATAGGAGTCTCTTGTTTGTAAACAAAGAACATTTATTTTCTCTGTATTTCTTATTGCATAAAACATAAAATCAATCCAAAGGAAGGAAGCTGTCTTACTCATACACTTGGTGAAATTCCTCAGAACTCTACGACATTTCAAAAGTGAAAGGTCAAATGGATTTTTAAAATAATTTTAAATATTTTTACTAGCAATGTGGGCAAAAAAATGTGATGTTTATGTTAACAAATTTGTCTGCCAAAATGCAGTTATAAATCAAATAGGCTTTGTGGCAATATTGTCAACATGATAAGAAAAAAACAATGAACAGATTTGGAAAGAAGGAAATTTAAAAGGGCATCTTACTACAGTATGTAAATCCAATTACAAAAGCAGAACTGTATCAGAAGTCAGCTGTGCTTTTTCCACACAACATGCCTTAAGAAAGGAACATGAATTGACATTGCAGAAAAATTAACTTGTTTTGCTGAGTCTCAATATGTCTCTATCTTGCATGTATTGTAATACTTTAGTATTAACAGGAAAAAGCCAAAAGATTTTGATTAAAGCTGTGGGTTTTAATTCCAGAAGATATGAGAGTCATGATTTTCCATTGCATAAGGCATATCATCCCTCTTGTGGTATAAACACTGAGTGTTTTGATTTATCCAAATATATCTATGTTCCTTATCAGACAATTACATTATATCTATGTGCCAATTAAAGAAAAGGTCTTTGCCCTAAAAATCCTCCTGTAAGTACACAATATTAAAAATAAGTTCATTCCCACTTAGAAGTTTGGCATTTATACATACATAACCAATCAGATACTAATGGGACAGGGAAAGGCACAAACTCAAGGTAAGAAAGGTGGAAGATAAGGTGATAAGGAAGAATTCATAGATGACACATAGTTGAATATTTCCATTTCTGTCTTTTTCTGACCACTTCAGGACTGAATCAAGAGGAAAAGGAAAATAAATATTACCATTACTACTTGCAACACAGCAGTGTGAAGGTTTTCTAATCAGATCAGAACACTATAGTACAAGATGTGAAAAGAGGATTCCTCTTCCAAAGACATGACAGCAGAATAAAAGTGCTCATACCTTAGAGCTCTTGTCTTGAGGTCTGCTAGAAGAACGTAAGTGTTTGGTAATTCTTCATTGAGGCAAATTCACTGAATCCCTCATTGCTCATGCTCTCCTCAGAGCTGGCTTTAAGCATAACCTATTCAAGAAAATACTTGGTGTTCCTTTACCTCTGGAGACTCTGCACACGCAGTGCATCAAGCCCTCACCTACACAGAGGAGCTGCAATGACAGTAACTCCCTCTTACTTTCAGCACTAATGTACATGGAGCCCTTTTCCGTGGGGCTCAGAGAAGCCATATGCAAAGTGAGATAAAAGCTTACACGTGGGAATTCACAGAGGAATGCATCTTTTGCCAGTGACAGGCAGAAGCTTTTGGGTACTTGGCCTCTTGAGGAGTATTTTGACTAGGAACAGTTGTCCAGCTGACTTAGAGCAGGGCCTGCAAATCTGGCAACAGGATTGGCCCAGGAATTTGACAAAAATGGGTAATGTGGTTCTCTTTTCTTCACTATCGCAGTAAGACTCCATTTCTAAATGATGAGTAGCACCTTGCATTTTCTGTCTTTCCACAGTAACATCACAGACATGCCCTGTCATTGTGTCCCCTGTGAGCTGCCCAGATGTACTGCTTTCATAAACTTGGAGAACTATGGTGCACTTCAAATCTGCAGCATTTTTCACTGTCAGCCTGTATTTCTCAGATCACATTCACTGCATTGCCTTGCACTTTTAGTGCTACCATTTGCTGATTGTCACTGGCAAGAGCCTTCAGCAGGTGCTCACTTTTCCCGCTGGATAACTGACAAAAGTGAAAAATCCCTGTTCCTTTCAGCTAAGTTCCTTCTGCAGCATGCGTGGGGATATGAGCTTGAGGTGACCCCAGCAGCCTCAGCTAAGCCTTGTTCTATTGTTTTTTACTAGTTCAGCTGGACAATGCCTTTGTGGAGACTCAGTGCTGTCCCCCCCTTATATTTCACAAACTTCAGTGGCTGTTTATGACCATGCTATCCTTTCTCTTATTGTTTTTATGTATATTGCTTTTTTTCTGGATTGCTGCCAAGACACGGCTTGTTTAAGAAATAAACCAAACCCAGATCCTGGCTTATGTCACCCTAATAACCTCAACTCTGTGGTTTTGTCTCTAGGGTGTACAGTTCATGACATCAAGCCACTTCATAAAATTGAACTGGGTTTGATGGCTCATGGATTTTGCTCCAAAATCCCTGAAATTAACTAATTTCCCACTGACTAAAATTGTCTTCAGATTCATCCTTTGAGTTATCTGGGAGTCACTTGGTAAGATCTTATAGTTCCTGTGAAAAAAAAAATGCATTAAGTTTTGTAGCAGATTTCACCAACAGTTCTCCAAGCACTTTTCTTGCAAGGAAAAGTATCATTATCTCTGTTTTATAGGTCCTTAACACATTTTTGCATAGGCTTGGCAGAATGTTTTTGAACACATTCTTGTCTTGTCACTGCTCGTTTCCTCTAAAATGGTTTTCTTAGATAAACAGACATCTGTTAATATTTGACCACACTTTTTTCCCCACAATCCCTTTCCTTTTTCAGTGTACAGGGTAGAGGGTGCTCAGTAGGTGCATAGCTTTTCATATTTTAACTTCCATGATCCATGTGTGTCCCTTGCCTCTCTCTTTGTATGCTTCTCAGACTTCCCTCTGATGTGAGTTTTACCTCTGTGTGTTGTTTATCATTTAAGAGCTCAAGAGCTTCATGCCTGTGATAAGCTTGTCTTTCCATTACATAGTAGAACAAAACAGGATGTCTTTCCACTTCACAGATAGGGAATATATGGTTGAGTTTCCTATTTTGAGTGTACCGTTTAGCAGTCAAAGATCTCCTATTTCAGAATAGTCAGCTGTACAGAGCATTGAGTACTCACTGCACTGCTCCTATTCAATTCAGTTTCTCTTACGAGTGCTCAGCATTTCTACAAATCTGTTCAGATACCAAGTTGGATACTCAGAAACAGAGATATGAACATTTAGAGATAATGTGGGGAAATTTTCATTTAAGCAATTTGCCCAGTGTTACAGAGGTCACATTGCATTAACGATAAGACCATCTTTTTCCTTTCAGTTATCTCCTGCCTTTAATTATACATCTCCCAACTATTGCAACAAACAGCTTAGGCAATCTGTGAGGAAAAAATAATTGTGTCATTAAAAACCCCATTCCACAAACTGTGTTCAAGGGAGGCTACTATGATTTTTCAAGCATTCTTTATCTGGCATCTCCTGACTTTTTGAGTGAGTGACTTTGTTCCCTCTGAACAGAGTTTTGTATGCAGGTGATCTCCTTTTTTTTTTTTTTTTAAATCAATCCGGACAAAAAAGATTTTCATTTTGAAGGTGATATTCTGTCTTTGACATCACTAAAATTCCACATCGCCATCCTGGTTGTTGAGACACCATAATTAACTCACAGAAATAGCAAATTGCCATCTGTAGATAAGAGCGTGTTGAGGCACAAACTGACTGAGAGCAGAAATCTGGGAATCTAATGGCTCTGGGGGAGGGTGTGTCTACAGCTTCTGCTGTCCTGCTAGCTCCTGTCTTGTTACCTTAAGTTTCATCCACCAATTTTTAAAATTCTGTTGTGTTTTCCTCATTCAATCCATCATTCAGTCCTAGACTCTTCCCAGTGTCCTCATGCCATCACAGATTCCTCATGCACCCATGAGTTTTGCCCACCATCCCTACCTGCATCTCTATGGTCTCTCTTAGAGCCGCCCTTCACACTGGTTCCTGATCATGTTTCCTTGCTCATCATGATCACCAACAGATTGATATGAGTTCTGGTATGATTTTGGGAATACTTTTCAGCCTGTGAGCTCCCAAGAGGCCAAAACCAAAGTCAAATAGGTGCATGCATATTTCATGAGAAGAAAATGAGAAAAAAAAAATTGTATGGACTTACTAACAATTGCCAGAGCTTTGTGACAGGCAACAGTCAACATTCTTTGAAACAGAATTCAGGTCTCCTAACTTCTGTTCTTGGCCTGCAAAACAATCTTGTGCTTATAAGACCTATGTTAAATGATTTATTATTTGCTGCAGTGGAAGCAAGAGGCAAGACTCTGTATTACTCTGACACTGATCTCCTTCCATTCCCACTGACTTCTGCAGGAGCTTACCCCCATACCCAAGGGGAGACCCAGGTGCACACCAGGCTGCTCCATGTACAGGAAACCTTGAGGCAGAGAACACTTGGGAGCCATGGTGCTCTCTAGGAAGTGCTGGCCTGGTGCCCAGAGGAGCTGGGGCACAGGACATGACAGGAAGCACATCAACAGGCAAATACAGTGACAGTCTCAGTCATGGTCATGAGGTTGTGCTATGTGCAGCCAGCATAAAAACCAAGAGCAAATCAATGTCCTGCACAGTCCCTTTCACAGATCCCTTTCACTTTTTTTCCCTCACTCCTCTCTACTTCTGTTTTAGTGGTGTCCACTATTACTCTTCTGCCTCTTTTTCCTTGGCACTCTATGTTTAACCCTTTCTGGTTTTTTCCTTTTCTCTTCAATACTTTTTCTTTCTACTTCTTTTCTTTCCCTGTTGATCCTCAGCTGTTTTTCCTCCTTTTTCCTACTGATTTTCCTCCCTGACAGCTAGGGATTGAGCCAAAGCCTGCTGAAGTCAATCCATTACATTCAAAGAGTTTAGGATCAAGGTCTTATTTCCGCTTGCTTCTCTGCTTCTTCTACAATCTCTTTTCCTGTGCAGCATTCTCTGTGGTGTTTTCCTCCTAAAAGATGGGTTACTGCAATATGCAGGGAAGGAAGAAGGTTTATAGAGAAAATCCTAAGGACCTAGTAAATTCCTTACAGGATTGCTAAATTGCTACTCTGAGTGCACAGCTGCAGAAAGCCAAGGGATTTGATCATAAGATTAGGGGAGTTTTTCATGCTTGCTTCATCACAGCACAGATTCTTTCATATGGCTCTGAGTAGTGGTCTTTGCAAAGACAAGGGTTTCCAGGAGGAAAATCCCTCATTAAACTCTGCCATATTACATGTTTTGGCTGCTGACTGCATAGTCATACACTTAATTAGTCTGCTGATCTTAAGCTCAAACAGGCAATATTTAATCTCACAAACTAATTCCAGGAAACCTGAAAATGGAGGGGAAAACCCAATATTGACTGGATATTTACTAATATAAAATCATGCAAATCCACACAAGGCATCTCTAATACATACCATGTATATGTGTGCATGTGTGTGTGTACACATGTGTAAAAAAGTAGATACAAAGTTATCTATCTATGTATGGAGAGGGAAAAGTACTGAATATGTATATATTGGATATATTGGTTATATTCTCATAGGATAGGTGTGTGAAAAATATTTTAGTAGAACATAGTCTGCAGTAAATATGTGCTGATGGTTGAATGTTAATACATTTTTGGACATAATATGAAGACAGATGCACAGCTACTGTGAATGGATACAGCTCCACTAAATACTGAGGCCAGTAGTGCAAACATTGTTTTACACCAAATAGTATTTTGATTTTATTTTTATAGTCCTGTCTTTATGTTTGGTCTTTCATTTGGATTAATATTTTGTGCACTCAGACCAGAGGCATAATAACTCTACTTGCAGGAGAAGCCCCACCTTCTCTGTTGGTTTGAGGCTACCCCGATGAACACGGCAGAATCAGTCCTGTTATGTGAACTTGCATATTGAAGTCAAACATTTTGCCAGCAGAATAGCGACCTATATTGTTCAAAAATAACCAGAGAGGCCCCTGTTACTGGAGTATGTAGGTCATACCATCCAGGGGGTATTAGCTAAACTCCACTTATGCACCTATTTTTGATTTATAGGTGGAGACGTCAGCCCCCATAGATCACATGACGTGGAAATCCTCATGCAGGAAACCTGTGGTTGGACTCTGCATTGAATTCAGATCTCTGCCCTCTTCACAAGCTCATTGTTCAACGCTTTCCCGAAGATACAGTAAAGGTAAAGCAGCCTAAATATTTTTTAAAGCCTAAATATTTTCTGCAAATCACTGGAAAACTGTTGACCACAGTAGCTGGGGAACATGCAGCAGTGCCGCAGTCAGTGCACAACAGCTAGACTCCAATGGTTGTTTTAATCTTGTTTAACTATTGTCTCAGCAGGTAACTGTGAGACATAAATTATCAACTACCTGCCAGCAAGGTGCCTGTTCTGTAGAAGGCTTTTATTTTACTCAGGAACACATTATATCCAGCTTTGGAGACTCAGTCAAAGAAACGACAGTGTTCTTAACAGTAGGGCCTCTTAAATGTAAAGGGGCATGCAGACCTCAGACTTAGAGAAAACAATAAAAACTATAATGGAAAATATCTAGGAGGAAATACTTGGAAAATATCTGTACTCAACTTTTAACTGATTCCTGCAGTACTGACTGTTTTTTTCCTCTCATATATATAAAGAGCATCTGTCTACCTGTGGTCCAAAAGTACTTTTATTCTAGAATGAAGAAAACAACAACCATAAAGTACAAAAGTAAAATTCCCATGAAAGCACACTGCATGTGTGTATTTTTTCTTTGTAGTGTTCAAGGTCTGTACAAAAAGTCCAGAGGCCTTCGAGGTCTGGAAGGAATGGAAAAGGATATGATGTAGCAAATGGAGGCCCAGAGTTCTATGCTGCAGAGAACATCATTAGAGAGCACTGCTATTGAAGCATTCCAACTTAACTCCATCCCAGCTTGCCTCCATGACATTCCCATTGACCTCAGTGAGGGAACCAGGTGAAAAGCACAAATATGTCACACCTTGAATAACAGCAGTCTCTTGAGAGTCATGATGTATTTTAAAATAGTGTTAAAAAGAGTTCATGCAACAGTATGAAACTAAAATGTGTGGCCTAAGAAACAATCCTTTATGTAACTGCTGCACCTTTGCATCCATGATTATGGTGTACTAATGGTATTCCATGGAACTTGCTAGTTGAGTTATGTGTATGGATATGCGGCATCTGCAGCCCTGCTGTCGGATGCTGAGGAGGCTGCAGGAGTGGAAAGCTGCCTTCAGGCTCTCCCCTCTGACAGATATCAGCTGGAGAAAAGCAATGTACAGCTGTGCCTCTTCTCTGAGACCACTCCCACGTGAAGTCCTACAGGGGCTGGTCCTGTCTCTTCCTTTTCATCATGTGCTGAAGAGCTGTAGGAAGGTCATGAGGAGCCCAGGGCTAGGATACCATCAATCTGTTGACGGCAACCAGCTCCTATGTCTCTTTTCAGCTGATGCAATCAGTGCCACACACAGATGTCACAAAACTTACAGGAGATAAGCCTGCAGATCAAAATCAGTTGGCTGAAGCTGAGCTAAAGAAGGAAGAGATGTTGCTGGAAGGAAGGAAGGAAGAGAACTTTGTGTAGTTAAGGCAATGAGAAAATCATGCTTCCATTCTGAGCAAATGACATGTAGTTTTGGGTCCCAGCAGAGCCTGTGTTGCCCCTGGATTCCGTATGGCTTGAAATTTGACTTGTATCTTTTTCTGTCTGCTCTGGTATCACTTTTTGTGGTACAGGTGACTCATTTTACCTTTTGTGAGAAGCCAACAGAGACTTGTTCAGGTTAAAAAGAGAACAAAGAATAAAGCTTGTCAAAAAAAGCAGAAACATAGAGGAAATGTGGAAGGTGTAATTCCTTACAGACATACTTACTGTCAGTCCAGTTTTGTATTTTATTCTTGGTAAAAGAGGTGTTTGAATGTAGATAGTCCAGTAAGGATTAGCAGACCCAGTTCAGGCTTTGGAAATGAACATGATCTGAAACTGTCTGGTTTTATAGCCTTGAGCAAATCATATAATCTCACTGCTACTGTTTTCTGATCTATAATCCAAGGGTAGTAATGCTTTCTTCTCAGTGGTGAATAAATGAATGCTTTCACAGTATTTTGCAGTGCCATATACAAATATTACAATTACAGAGAAGCAAGCAACATATGATATTAATGTCAAACAGATACAGGGTAAACTTGGGATACTGGAAAGCAGTGCACTGAGATACAACTGTAATGAGTTCATTAGTAATGCACGACTGGATTGATTAAGTAGTTGCCACTGTGTAAAGCCTTGTCTAGAGCCGATACTTGATATATTATTTTGACCTGCGACAGATGCTCAATGATCTTGTCTCTTAAGTTTTGGCAGAGCCTGTCATGTCAATACAAATTACTGAGCTGAACTGAACGAAAGAAGCTGTAGTTGCCACATGGATACCTTTTCTATATTCTCCTGTATATAAAAACTGCAGCTTCCCAAACTGGATTTTTATATAACCTTTCAGAAGCTCAGTTTGAAATAGCTTGTCTTCTTTTTTTCTTTCTTCCTGAGAATGTTTCCTCTTGCCATCACGATAAAAATGTACTGCTGTGACAAAACAACCATGTTCCCATGATTTTATACTTTCCTATCACAATGGCAGCACATCCTGTATGGCTATGACACGGCACAGAAAATTCTACCACACTGAGGTTACTTTTACATTGCCTGATAATGGTAACTGTGATGTGAAGCATCAGAAGATATAACATTTTTCTACACAAAAGAGTCACAGGAGGACTCAAGCAGTCTTTGAGGATCTGGATATCCAGCTGAGATTAGAGGTCTGGATGTGTCAGGGTAGTTGCATGCAGAAGCTTTTCAGCTATAGGCTGGGGATTTGAAGATGAACAGCATCTAGAAGAGGTTACCTATTCCTGGAAGTTTTGATAGCTTATTTGAACTGGGATTGAACTGGAGATCCAGACCCTTTTACTAGCAGGCTGATTATCACAGGCTGGGAGGTTGGCACCAGCAGTGGTGGTAACTAGTGCAGCCCACCCATCTGTCCATCTATCCATCCCAGTGCAGTCAGTAAGGACTGCAGGTGAGAGGAGGCAGTGTGGATAGCAATAGGTTAGGGGTACAGATATTTGGCATAAAGGATGTTTTGTTTTGGGTTCTTCAACTGTGAAGTGAAAAGATTTGTGCTTTTTCCTTCCCTAAGTCTCCCTTCAGCCATCCATCCCTTCTAATCCCAAACTCCTTCTGATGGCTTCAGGGCTGTGCCTCATGTGTGCTTTCACTGGCATTTTAGCAAGAGCTGAGGATTGCTAACCTTGTTTTAAGGCAGGCTAACGGAGGCCTTTTGCAGATGGGAAGTGAGGCATAGCACTGTGAAATGATTTGCTAAAGGTTATCCAGCTGTGACTGAGAAAGTGTGCTCTGATTCTGCTGCAAAAGATGCCACAAAAGTGTAAATGTTAATAGTAATAACTTTCTCTATGTGTATTTCTGTTTTGCAAAATTGTATTTCCACCAGGGGACTTGTTAATGTCAACGTCATTCAGTTTTCATCATCACCACTTGAAGTGATCAGTCAGCTGTGTGGATCTACAAATTGCTCCCTTGCAGCCAGCCTCTTAGTCTAATGCTCGGGTGACAGTCAGTTGTAAGGATCAGGCTCGAAGATGCCTTTGATTTTCCTTTGATGTTTCTGAGCCAAGGAAGAATTTCACGCAGCCACTGGGCGGTAGGTGAAGATCCCTTCTGTTTGTGGGAAGCCAATTATAACGTGGCTGACCTGCCTTGACCTGAAGATTACTGGCAGGACATCTGGGATGTCCTTGCGAGGCAGAGCTAGCTCACTGGATGTGCCAGACTCGGGGCACAGACTGATTTGTTCGTCTGGATGCAGCAACCATTCCAATACCGTGATTATAATGCAGGCTGCACAAATTGATCCTGGTCAGACTCAGTGTATTTATTTATTTGCTTGCACTTTGGTATCATTGCCGACATGTGAGGATAAACAGGGTTCACCTTTAGGATTTAATGAGTGGGAACAACTTACAAAGACAACAGGTCCTCGTTTCTAATCCTCTCTACCAGTTAACTCTCTCTCCCCTTTCATTATTTTTTGTTCCCTTTTTCACCTCTTATTCCAGATCTAAGATCAGCTAAAGCTTTAAAACCCCTGACAAACAAGCATCAGGAAAGAGGCTGTGTGCCAGAAGCCCTTTTGGAGTAAGGCACACGCCGGGAGAGAGGTAGAGGCACAAAGAACCCCGGACGGGAGGCTAGTGGGACGTGAGAGAAGAGCTGGAACTTGTTAACCTCGGCTGAAGCAAACGGGACTGGGATTTCGGGCAGCATTTCGGTAGGGGTTGGGCGTTTATTTCCCAGCGCGGGAAGGCTGCGGGAGCGGCACCGTCCCTCGGGGGATGAGCATCCCCGGCGCGGGCCGGACTACAGCCCCCGTCATGCCGCGGCGCGGGCGGGCGGTGGCGGCGAGCGCGCCTGCGCCGCCAGACGTGGCAGCAGCCGCAGCGGCGGCGGGTCCGGAGCGGGTCCGGCGCGGCGGCGGGATGGCAGCGCCGGGGCAGGGCGCGGGGGCTGCGCGGCGCCGCGGGCGGCTCCCGCCGCTCCCGCTGCTGCTGCTCGGCCTGGCGGTGAGTGGCGCCGGGGGGCGGCGGGGGCGGCGCGGGGTGTCCCCCGTCCCCGGGCCGGGGCGGGGGCGCGGCGCGGCCGGCGGAGTTGGGCGAAAGTTGGGAGCGGGACAGGCCCCCGGGGCCGGGCGCGGCGGCTCCCCCGCCGCTCGCACCCGCCGCCGCCGCGGGCGGGCTCGGCTCGGCACAGCCCGGCATGGCCGGGCTCCGGCAGCGCTGCTCCCGGGTGTCTTCCCAGCGCTCAGCCCGTGTGCTGCTCTCCCGCTTCCCCTTTCCCTTTCTCTCTGCCTCCCGAAGCACCGCCCGGAGGAAGCGCTCCCCGGCGTGCGGCAGCGGCTCCCCGAGCGGCGGCGGGCTGGGGCCCCGGCTGCCCCGGCCCCGGGGGCTCCGACCGGCGGCGCTTCGGTCCCAAGTTTCGTGTGGAAAGCGGTGCGGTGGCAGAGGGTTTCCAGAGGATTTCCCCCTTGGCGGCTGTGCCGCAGCGGAGCTGCCGCGCTCGGCTTTGTGCACCTGTGTGCGGCACCCCCGCCGCGGGCACCCCCGCCCCTGCGCCCCTGGCATGTGGCGCTGTCCATCCCGCTGCGCTCCCCAGAATCGGGGTGTGCTTCATTGACGTTACACTGACTAGAGCGCTGCTTACCTCAGGGAGGCTCCTAGACTTCCAGAAATACTTTAAAGTCTGATTTTTCTTCCCTTTTTTTTTTAATCCACAGAATTTAGCATAAATAGCTCAAAAGACTAATGAAGGCATGCTTTAAAACAGTACTTTATTCCATTTATTATCATGAACTACAGTTCATCCTTCTGCCCGGGCAAATGAAGCTAATAATTAATGAAAAATTACGTTAATCTTTTTATGCACAAGTGATCTGAAACGTATTTGGAAATGCATGACTGTGGAGTGCTCACCTAGTTCATACAAATCAAGTGTGGAATTGCTAATTGCCATATGCTTATTCTGTACTAATATTAGAATTGCCTTTGTGGGACAGAAAGATTCAGCCCTGCCTGATGTAGCCTTTTTGCCCCTGGCAGGGCCATGGCTCTCGGCTCATTCAGGAGGGAGGAGAAATGCTGTGCATTCTGAACAACTTTTGCGTTAAGCTTGATCTAGAATCACAGACCTCTGCTATCTTCACTTCATTGATTTCAAGTGAAACTGAAGTCAGGCTGAACTCTCCCTAAATGCTGGAGAGGTCTCAGTGTGAATTTTTTTCCTCTGTGGCTTGTCTTTAATGTATGCAGTAGTTTCTCAGTGATACTTGTGGCAGTGCATTCCTCAGATTGAGCATATACTGTGGACCAAGGGAGTTACAAGTGGACTGAATTTTCCCTCTCTTCAAAATAGCTAAGCACATGGAGCTATTTCTGGTATTTCATACTATATCCACTATGATTGTCAGACCTCATCTTACTGTAACATTCATTTTATGTTAATGTAAATATTTTCCTGTGATTTTTCGTTGTAGATTAAAAGATATTTTCCCCATCTTTCTTCATATGAATCTATTGTTCCTAATTGTTCTAGTTGCCCTCTTTGACCTTTTGTGTTGCAGAGCTGGTGTCTTTGAGATGAGCAGAGGGGCCCTGCTGTTGTCAGTGAAATTATACAAAGCCATTTTAATTTATCCACATTATTATTACTTACCTTTCTTAATTTGCCACAGCAGTTTATTTGCTCTGTGATGCTTCATGCTGAGCAGATGTCTTCATTGAGCTGTTGATTCAGCTAATTCTTTCCCCTTTGCTGTGTACAAGTAGTTTAAATTATTTCTTCCAATTTGCATTATCTTGCACTTGAAGGTGTGATTTTTCATCTTGAAATATGTAACTCGCTCTACTTGAGGATTGAAAAACTAGTTTACAGCTTTACAGCTGTGACATAGCAAAACCTGCTTTTAATTTATTTTGAATAGATGTAAGGCTGTTAAATCAGGTGGTTCTCAGTGTGTAAAGTTAAACTAAAGGTAATACCAACTGCTTGGCAGGTCAATGAGAAACATTTTTTTCTTCCAGACAGTCCTTTTTCATGTATCCCAATGTGTTTTGGTTTTTTGGCATTTGTTTTGTTTGTTAGTTAGTTTTTCTGGCAGTGCTGACTACTTGCAGTGCACCTGGAACAGCAGCTAGAGTTGTGCGTGCATAGCACTTCTGAAAAATAGGGCTCATTTTTTGACCCAGAATTGGAGGTGGCTACATACATAAAAGGGAACCTACAAAGCTGGATGAAAAATATGTTTCAGTAGCTTCTAATGTAAGCTGTTAATTTGTTACCTTCAGCATCACTGTGGGTGTGTGACACACACATGAGAAAGATGGTGGGGGGGATCTCTGCCTGCTGTAGTTTTATTTCTTGAATGAGTTGGAGAGCCGTGAGGAAGTTGTGGGTTCCCTGTTTGGTTTATCCCTATTTGGTTTATTACAGTGGTTGACTGTATTTCACATTCAAAGGACTGAATTTACTGTCCAAGGCACTGGGAAGGAGTTTTACACCAAGGTGGATTGGCATTTCCTCTGATGCATCAGGTGCTGTGCCTTCCCTAGCAGAAGGCAGCCACTGCTTCCTACAGGATTTTGCATCTGGGTCTGTTTGCTTTGCAAACACTGATGAATATTATCTCATACCAGTGTGGCAAAGATCAGTTTGTCTTCCAAATGTTTGCTTAATGACAGAGAAACAGTCAAGAGTCCAGCTGGCTGAGCACTGTTGGGAAGCAGACTTTGTGACCTGGTGCCACTCAAACCCAGTGCCTTCAAAGAAGGGCTTGGAAGGAACATTTCCGGCTTCCAGCTCCTCAAGTACTTCCTTAATCCTTAGGGAATGCACTAGTGAGCCCTGACGCTGACTTGTGAATCCAGGCCTGCAGGAGGGCTTGGCCGTGACTCCCTCTGTGCTGCAGGTAGCCCTGCAGTGTGGCAGCAGTGGCTTGCTTCTGGTGAGTTTGCAGGCAGGGTGTGAGCCCTGCTTCACCACTGCAGTGCTCAGGTGCTGTTTCCTGTTGTGGCATTTGGGCTTGAATTCAGGAGTGCCTCTTCCCATCCAGTTACTGTTTGTACCACAGGAGCCTCTTTGGACAGTTTTTCCTGGCAGTCAGAGGGAGAGTATTGCAGAGACAAATTCCTTACTTGCTGTCCCCCCACTGTATTCATACTTTGTCCATTCCCTCTTCAAAATATGGATTTGTAAAACTCTGATGTGGGCTATGCTGTGTGTCCTCAGATGCCCTTCCCAAGTCAAACCTTGGCTTCGTTACTCCACTCCATGCCTTATGGAGGGATGTTTTCAATCCATTGAATTTGGTGCCACAGCACCTCTTTAGCTCAGAGGCCCTGGGATGTTGGAGACCCTGCCAGTGTTGTGTCATCAGAACTGCTGTTTCTGCCCAGGGGTGAGTTCATGGTGTCCTGAGCAATTGGTGATAGAAGAGGTGCTTGTTCTGTTGTTGACCATTTCTTTTGCCTTTTGGTGATGGAGTTCCTTGAATTCCTCTGTTTCAGTAAAATGGATGCAGTGAGGTATTTCTTGAGAGCTGTGGCTGGAGGAATGGAAAAACTCTGGCTGCAAATTGCATTGCACTAACTAGCATTGCCTTAAATTTCTTGGTGCAGGCAGGGTCACTTTGTAAATAAGTTGTTGTTTACCTTGTTTCTGCCACCTTTTCAAGCTTGTGAATGGCAAAAAATTGTGATAGCAAAGCAAGTCTTTAGTTTTGGCACTGCGTCAGCTGTGAGTGGCTGGTAGCATTGGTGGATGGTGCTGTGAATTGCACGCTTGCAGAACACAGATCAGAAAGGTAACTTAATTTGTGACTGTCTTGATGATGTCCTGTCTGCTGTCTCTGGGTTTAGAGTCATATAGCCTGTTTGCTGGGTGACTGCAAATAGACTCTTTCTCTCCCCCTCCTCACTTTTCCTGGATATGGCACACCATGATGTGTGTGGTTGTGCTGCTCTAGGATCAGCTGTGTGCTGGTTTGTTCTGGTGCTGCCTTCCTTTTGCCTCTTGCAGATCACTTCCTTTCTGTGTGAATCTTGCTCCAGCTATTAAAATTAAACTTTGTATCCCATCACCTGGCAGAAGAATGTGAGGATTAATTAGTTAACGTTTGTGCAATGCTTTGAAGATAACAAATGCCATATAAAGTGCTAGAGATTTTCAGGTGTTATCTTTTGCCCTCTCTTCCTTATAAATCCCATTAATAGTGGTTCTGTCTTCTTTTTATAGTACCTCCTACGGGCTTCTTGAGTAGGTGGTATTTCTTTAAACTTCTCGAAAACCCAAATTTTAGTGGGGGATTATGTGGCATATGCTTTGCTCATGCCCTTAACTTCTGTAGCCAAATGTGCTTGCTCAGAAGTGATATCTGAAATATTATTTCATCGACAGCTTGTTTAATATATGTATGGTGCCATTGCCTGGCTTGAAGAGAGAGAGCTTCACATTCATAATAAGGAGAAAATTCTTTGTCAACGATTGTAATTGACCCTATTACAGTCAGTTGTTAATTAGTAAATAGTTGCACAGGTTTTCCTTCACAGAGCATTGGAAACCCAGTGATAAACCATACAATTAATTTGCTACTCAGAGCCCTTAAGAACATCCTTTAGTATAGACTATTATGCCTGTAGCTTAAACCCCACTGTGTTAGAACAATATGAACAGTAGAGTCTAGTCAAATCTTGACGTCTCCATGGTATTTTTTGCTACCTTCTATATTTGGAAAGTGAACATAGCAAGTACCACCTTAAGTGGAATGTCTTATTAGTAGCGTTCTTCAGCCTAAGTTAGAGAGTACTAAGACACTCTTTGTCAGGATTTTAATTTGCCTTCCTTTGAAAACAAAAGAAAATATGATACTTACCTCTTTGCAGATATGACCCTCCGCAACAAAATGTCAGTACTGCTTCTGTTTTTTTAATTTATGGAACAGCCTGAGGTGAGAGTTAACTGATATGGATTATGTATGCAGTAAGAATGTGTTCTTCCACAGAGCTTGTGGGAATGACCAAAACCCAGGGAGTGTCCAGTGGGCATCTCTGCCGATGTAAATCTGTTGGGCAAACCCACAGTTTTCAAATGCTGTTGGTCTTGCAGTGCAGAAGTTGTTGATTTTCCTGTATGTCTGCTGGAGCCTGCTCACCTGGCTGTCCCACACTGCTGTAGGTGTGGGAGTTGCTGCTCCCCACTCAGACCGTTGGTGGCTCTTTGGATTGATCACAGACATCACTGAGCAGCCTTTGTGGTGGGAGTCCTCAGCAGGTTGCATTTTGTGAGCCCACACAGGGGCAACTGGCAGAAGATGGTTTTGTGATTCCAGTGGGATTGCAGAGTCTCCTGCAGGGGCCTCTTCAGCTCTGACCCCTGAAGTGAGACCCAAGAGCTACTACCCTTTCTCTTCCCCACTCCACAAAGTAGTTTTTTACCAGGCTTCCTTGAGGTACCTTTGGGTAACAGGGCTAACCCGTCTCCTCCCATCTGATTTGATTAAAATGTTTCTACAGCTATTTTAGATATTAATCATGAACGGAAAAAGGGGACTGTCCTACTTATCACTATCCATCTTGGAAGGCATTTGTTACAAATGGCTCAGTGATCAAAGCAGCACAACCCTGAATGTAAATAGCAGCAGAGGGAGGGCTCCTGAGTGAAAAGCAAGCAATTATTGCACAAGGTCAAGAGTGGTTTGTATGATGAACAAGGAAGATAAAACATCTGCAGTCAAACTGTGATTCTTGTAAACAAGAAGGCTTTTGATTTGAACATCTTGTATTTTTCAGTGGGAAGGAATTGGGGGGAAGGAAGCAATGGGTCAGTTTCTCCCTTGTGCTTGCCTGGAGATGACTTAGACCTGGTATTGCCAGTGCATGCACCGTGTCTGCACCACGGGACTGGGCTGTGTCACCAGCTGATCTGCAGGTTTACCTCTGTCACCACAGTACAGAGGTGTCCCAGCCTTCTGAACTGAAGTGCACAGTCCATCACAGGGCTCATTTTGGGAGCTGAGCAGGAAAGGAAAGGTGAGATTCTGTCTTCTTGTTGGGATTTCTTCCCCTTGACCCCCCCCGCCCCCCATTTTAATGTGGCAGATGAGACCCTTGTTCGGAATGTGAACTACTCCCCTCCTAAAGAAGTTTAATAATGAAATAAAATTCAGTCATCTCCATTTCTACTTGGAATTTTGAGGCAGGTTTCCTCTTCAACTAGACTCCTAAAAAATGCCTTGTCAGACACAATCTGTTTCATATGCACAGGGTTGCTGATTGATCATATTTACAGTGGGTTGAGTGCTGTTGTCCCAAAATGAGAATGACACCAGTGGGTGGCTAAGCTAAGGCAGAAATCCGAGTCAATGTCTTCCTGAAAAAGTAGAGTTTAGAAATTGTGGTCGAGTGTAAGGCTGTGTCCCTGCCAAGCAGCAGTTGTGCTGGAGTCTGTTGTCACAGCCCCAGCTATTCTTGATGAATAGTGTGCAAATTGGCTGCTAATTATACATGTGGTAGTGTGTGCATAAAAACTGCATGTTGACATATGGATTCAGGCACCTAAGCACTGTTTCAGCTGCATATCCATTTATACTTTTTATGCATTATTTGTGTCCAGGGAAGTATATATTTCTGGCTCTTGAGGTGGAAATAGGAGAAATAGGGAGTAGTTTTTCTGTCCAGTGTACAATGCTACCCTTCTGATAGAAATCAAAATTAAATAAGGAAGATCTATTTTCTTGTTTTTAAAACTGTGTGTTTTCATTGCCCTTGATGTAAAATAAATACATAAGTAATTCTCCAGATATGCTGCTTATCCTTAGCAAAAGACCATGCTGTCACGAAGCTTTTGTGGGGAGCAACTCATAAATTGAACTGGGTTCTGTGGGAGCAGTAGTTAAGCATTTATCACATTTAATTTGAATAATAAATGTAAAATATGAAAATACATTCTTGTGGCTGTTTGAAAGATATTCCCTTTTTTCATTTTAAAATGCGATTCAGAGAAGAGTAAAAACTTGAGAAATAGACTCTGCTTTCTCAGATCCTTGATAATTTTGAGAAAACATGGCCTGAGGGATGACCACATTTTTCAATAGTGTTAGTCCTGGAAGTATAATTAGCAAATAGCTATTTGCCTGTAACTCTTTGCCTCTGGGTTTCTGAAAGCTCAGATCTTCCTTGGGTACCAATTCTAAGGGAGTGGGGTTGTGGAGTGTTTACTGCTCTTTAACATGTGCATATGTTTGGCAGCTCTGCAAGGAATTAGTAGACAGTGGGGGAAAAAAAGAAAATCGAACCTTTTTGACCGATCAGACTTCTGCCACCAAGCTTGCAAGATCATATATCTAAATACAAACTTTGAAGAACAGAGACAGTTAGATCACATGGGGGTTTTGTACCTTGTACTTGAGTAGCTGTGTCTCAGCAGTTTTGAATTGAATGTCTTGGGGATTTGGGTTCACTTATGTTTTACTTGAGAGTCTTTCATGCATCTCAGACACTACAGTCACATGACTGATGTGTGACCTATGCCATAAAAATTCTGTGAAAATAAATTCAGATTGCGATCTTGAGCTGGGGAAAATCTGCAGCCTGGAATTGCTATGAGATTTGCATTTCATAGTCTGCCACGTGTAGTCTGTCTTTTTTGGAAGGTCTCCACCAAAGTTTCCTGCATCTGAGAACACCAGGTGACAGTTGTGTCACCAAGCCAGCCATGGATAAGGACCTGTTATGACAGGTAACTGTGCAAACACAGCACAAAATAAAATAGACCTTCCTTCAGTTTTGTTGCAGTTTCTCATTGCCATAACTGGCAAGGGTGGCAGAGATGTTGTCCATGTTGGTCCTATTATGCCTTTTACTTTAGCAGGTATCAGGGTGGGCAGCTTCTTGAGAAAAATACTTGGAGCACTTCTTAACTTTTCAGAGGTGGTCATGAATAGATTTTAAAGCTTTAGGATGCTCAAGTGACAAGAGAGTTTAGCTTGTTTCTTATTTATAGATTTCCATATGTGTGAATGTAGCACTTCCTGACGCATATGAGAAGAGGCTTCCTGCCCAGGAGGGACTGTCACCTTTCTTGACCTTTTCTTTTTTTAATATGCGCTTGTCTCCTCTTGTGCCCTGGATTTAAACAAGAAGCAGTGTGCTTGATTGGGCAGTGCCTGGCTGATGAGCTCCCCTGCAAAATATCTGGAGTAAATCTACCTGAGTCATGGCTTACAAATAAATTCATATAGCACAGTACATGCAAATTAGCTTCATCTTTGCTGCTGCTTTACCTATGGGCTGTGCAGGAACATGTGCTTGGTTTTCTGTGGAAGAGTGCAACTGCTTCCATAGAATTCTTTTTTTCCTATCCTCTTAATTTTACATTGTTGCCAGAACTAGTGGCTGTAGGCCTGGTGAGGCTGTAGCTGCTGGTACAGTCATCACTGCTGTGACTAGAGCAGGGCAAAGCAGCCCCGTGTTTGGGACAGATGTCTGGTAGAACTGACTCCTTGATATCCCTTGCCTTCAACAGAGCTGGTAGGGAAGACAGAGGTTCTTCTGGAGGTTTAGCTATAAACCAGCCTCTCGTTTATTTCTAGGTTGGGTATTGATTAATTTCAGCAAGAGAAAGTTGGAGAGTGTGGAACTACTTAATTCTTATCAGTTTGCAAATATCATGTAGTACAAACAGAATTGGGGCTGGTGAATTTCTCTGCTCAGCCGATAACCTCCCAGTGTTGCAGTGGCTGCCTTAGATGTGCAAGCAGGGCATTTCTGTCCAGCTCGATGCCTTTGGCTTGGACCTTTTGGGTTTTATAACCAGGAAAACCTGCAACATTAATCTTAATTAAAGGGAGATGATGATTTATTCAGCTGGGTGACTGGTGTGCTTGTATGCACAATGCCTTTCCCAGTAGGTTTTGGGCTAAACCATGGGAACAAAGAGAGCTACTGTAGTAAAACTGCAGGAAAATGAGTAGCATGTATTGATTTGATACTTGGAGAGGAATTTGGCAAAGAAGCAGTGGATATATGCAATGTGACATGCATCTCCCTCCAAGTCCCTGCTGTTCCACCAGTGCAGTGGGTTTTCTGTTCGTGGCAAGACCAACAAGGCACTAGTTAAAGCTGTCATTGTTTTCAGAATCCAATTTTTCAAGAAGTTTACAGCTCTGCCATTTTAAGGAAAGAAAGAAAAAAAAAGAGAGAAAATTCCTGAAACTGGCAAAACAGCCTTTCTAACTGGAAAAGACATGGAATGACTATACTTAAAACCATAAAATGGTGTGCATTTGAAGAGAGCTCAAAGATCATCTCTTTCTAACACCCCTCTTCTGAGCTGTTGGTAAGCACTTTAAACAAAGTTTACAGTATCATTTGGTGTCATGTTGAAAGTGGCATTTGTGGGATGTTTTAGTCTAATTGCTTCTTTTTGATAGAGTTCACAGACTAGAATATCCTTGAGTCCAGTTTTTTAAGCCAAATGAGCAACCTGTAGTTTCACTTTTTTCCTGTGTTCAGCCTTAGTTTCAGTTAAGCTTATTTTTTGTCTTCTGTAACTCAATGCCTGCATCAAGGCAGGCATTGAGTTATAATAAATAAAACTATAAGACGCTATTTTGAATCGTTACAAAAATTAAAGTGAAGGGAAGAATTTTTTAAAAAAAATACTTAGCTTTAAAAAGATCTGCCTGTAATGCTGGATTAATTTCTCCTGTGCAGCACCTGGTATTGATGGTTTTGGGCAGGACTATTCATGTCTGTGTCGCCTCATTTAGCCCAACTGTATTTGCCTGCTTTGACTGGCAACACCACGTATTCATCTCAGAAAATACACAAGTGATACACATACATCAGCCTAAAGTAGAAAGGTTGAGCCCTGGACATCTGGGTTTAGAAGAATGTGAGTCTTTTGGTCGAATTAAAGCATCAAGGACATTTATGCTGAAGGTAGAGGCTGGCTTGCAGATGTGTTCACTTCCTTCTCACAGTCTGATCATCTGGCCAGCAGGGCCCAGTGGTGGGATCCCTGCCTGCAGAGTGGGGTGACTTGTTCACTCTTAGATTTTGTGTTATAGGTGTATTTTCTGGTAACTTCTAAGTTCTCAAACATCTTGGCTGTTTTGAGGATGATCTCCATCTCAGCTCAGTTTCTCTCCATTACCTCGTATGTCCCAGGATTCCCCTCATGCCCTTTTCCACATGTAAAGACTTGTGGCATTTATACAGTCTGCTTTGTAGGTGCAGGTTTTGTTTCTCAGCTTCAGTGACTGTGGTGCTTGGAAGTAGCTGAATTTGAATGAAGTGCGTGCCTGGGGCTGTGTGTTCTGACTTCATTGGCTTAGTCCCTTCTTTAAATACTGCATGATGTAACGCATGAGATGCAAGAGCTGCCTTTTGTTTCTTCACATCCACTGTGGACGTATTTTCCAGCCTGGTTGGAGTAAGGCATGATCAAAATCAGTTCTGTAATTAAGGAAATGTTGAACCTCTTGTGTGTGTTAGGCAAATGAGCTAAAGCTTTTAGCCAAGCAATTAAGTGTTAAGGTTTTACTGTAAGGTGAATGGAAACTAGATAATTTCTCCAGCTAAGCTTCCCTTAATCATTCCATTAGCACGAATTCAGTACAGTGCAGAAAGGAAGCAGCATAGCCTGATGGATAAGAATATTATTATATTATTATTATTGAAGAATATTGCAGTAAGAATAAGCAGTAAAGGCCCCAGCTGAGGTTATGGTCATAATTTGATATGAGCTTTACTTCATGACAGTCAAACTCTGCTCTGGAACTGTTGTGATTTAAATAGAGTAATAGATGCAGTGGAAAAAAAACTTGTTTGCATAGATTAGGAGCTGAGATGCAGAGAGATTAAGTGCTGTGTCTTCCAGGTGGCCAGTGGAAGCTGAACAAGGCACTGCTGTGTGTGTGACACGGTGTGGGCACTGGAAACATGAGCCCTGCTCCACTTTGGAAGGGTGGGTGGGAGAGGGTTGTGCTTAGTGCTCTAATGCGGATGCTGGCTTGCTTGCATTTTCTGGTCTCATTTCCTACATCTGCTCCCTGTCAGTGTGGGTTATTTTAACTTCATGACTGTCTTCTGTAGGGTATCAAAGTACTGGATTGAGTTTGCAGCATATTCAGAGATGTAGGGACAAGAGTGCTCTCAAAGTGGCAATTTGCTGCTTCTCTTGGTAAAGTATATTCAGTTTACATAGAATTGTTATCTGATTATCTGATTGTCTGATTTGGGAGCAAACTTTTAAAGGGGTGGCATCTTAAGTAAAACTGTATTTCTTGATGTTTTGTTCATTTTTCCATGTAAGGGTACTTGTTAGGAATGTATTGACCCAGTTTCAATAAATCACGTGCCTGGCATTTTTTCTTTTGGTTTTGTTGATCAAATCAATGTGATAGCCTATTTAAGGCAGCATGTCTCAAGATTATAAAAAAATATGATGACAATTTGCAAAAGCAGGTTATCTTTTTATTTGTGACTGATGTTTTTGGCTTTCTGTTTCCCCAGGCATTCTTGCCAGCATTCGTGTACTCATTGAAGGTGTCTCCACTCATAGAAAAAATAAGTGATCACAAGGATTTTAAGAAGCTTCTCAGGACACGGAATAACGTACTGGTGCTCTATTCCAAATCTGGTAAGTCTTATTTTCTTTCTTTTTTTCTTTGATGGTACAGCTCTTTGTGCCCAGCAAGGTGTGTACCAAGGGGCTTCTGTGTGACTGCAAGGGCTCCTTGGGGACTGGAGTCCTTTGTTTTAATTCAGAGGCTCCTGATGTTTCAAGACTGGAGTCATCTTAATTCAGCCTTCTAATTGCTCTGTCACATTGGCAAAAATGTACTTTATTCTGGCTTTGTCTCCAGAACTGGCTCCCTTGTAATAAGAGCTTTCTGGTGTGTTTAGCACAGTAGTTTGCAAGTTTTGATTTCCTGGTGACACTGAAAGGCGTAATGAATAGTTACAGAACTGAAATCAATCCATCTTTGCTTCTGACAGTTTTGAGTGTCCCATAGTTGTCTTTCAGCTTTAATTAAAAAAATATAAAAATAAAAAAAGAACTGTTGTGTAAGATGGAAAATGACTCATTTCACATTATGCCACCTATCCCCTTGAATCTTTTTGTTGGTTCCTCTGTCATTCAGGCTCACCTTTCTAGCTGCCTACTAAACTGTTTGCTCTTCCTTTGCTCTTTCTGCTCCTGCTCTACCTTTTCTCCTTTCTTGCCTTGTTTTTTTTTTGGGCGGTGTTTTGCGCAACACCATGTAAAATCAAGAAACTATCTTTAAACTCCATACACAAGTGCAGAATGCTGTTGTGAGTGTGGAAGTCACTGGACAGCAAGAAGTAAAATGTGTAATTAAGATGATTTTCCTTCGTGCTGTATTGTTTTTGTTGTTGCTTCCCTCTTTTTCCTGTAGGCAGACAGGACAAGATAGCACCTTGTTTGGGTGTTGGGTCCTCCTTTTCTGACCTTTTCTGTTGCAAAAGTCTTATGTCAATTAAACACAATGGTGGTAGCATTGCTCTGGGTTCATAGTGTATCAAATTGGAGCAGCATAGGGTGACCAATATCCTCCTCCCTCTGCCCCCCAGTATTAGAGAATTTTGCAGACAAGGATGTTCAGGTCCTGGAGTAATTAACTTTATTTCCTAAAGATATGCTTATTCTGAAACAGTTAAAATTATATAAGTGGCTTATTTTTTTATTGAAATACTTGTGTTTTGCTATGGTGGGGAACTTTGAGCACTTGAACTTGGTCAAATGGTTTTGTAGTAACAGGTTCAAAGTGAAAATCATAAAAGAGTTTCTAATGCTTTTTGATTTTTGAAAGGAACACTTTAGATAAAAAGACGTCTGTATTATTCAGCTTCTTAAAGGGAAAATTTTCTTTTACGCTTAATATTTTAAGTGGTGGTTGCTTTCATTTTTAGCAGCACAACCAGAACACTTCAGCTGTGACACTCATCTAATAAATGTTGCCCTATGGGCATTGTTCAAAAGCCATGTTATGGAGATTTCTTTTTTTTCTGTTTTTGTTATTTAATTGGTTGGTTTTAGCAGTCTAAAGCACTGCATGCAGAGCTGACTGTGGAATTAATGTTTCTTCCTGGAACAGTGATCCTTGCACAATTTTAAATCTCTTGCCCAGCAGTCACTCAGAAAGAGGGGAGGGAAAAAAAGAGATAGGAATTTGGAGGTGTAATTTCAATCCCAGATATACATCCCCCAGCTGTGATGAGATGTTGGCTGGCATTTGGTCATACTGCTGGAACAAAGGGTTTACTTCCCAGCTGAGCAGAACTAGATGTCACTTTCTATCGCAATCAGAAAATTCATTGGTTTTGGGAGGTGTCATCATTTGTGGGAGATTTTAGTTCCCCTTGCCAGCTGGGTGTCCTACCAAGGGTACTCAGCTACTGAGTCTTCTGGGACAAGCTGAAGACTTATTTTTAAAAGTGTATTTGCCAAACTGTTCCATTCCAAATACAAAGAATTCCCTCACCTGTCTAACTCCCTGTGTTGGTGAGAGGTGGCAGTTGCATGTTCTGGGTATGGGGGTATGAGAGTTTCTGGAGAGCTGATATGTGTGGGTTGCTGTCTCTGATAGCATCAGGCCCAAGCAAAGTCTGTAAAATACAAAAAGGCTGTTTCTGGCTCAGGAGATTGTTGAGGTAAAACTTGTGAAGGTTTAGAGATTATTTGATAGGTTATCCCTACATGCTGGTTCTGCTTGTCTGCTCTGACATCTGCAGGCCCTCACTTCCTCAAATGCTGGAGACAAGATATTGGTCTGCAGAAGCATTCTGTCTGTCCCAATATTGCCATTCTTACATTCAGTTACTTGAAGTAGTTGTGGAGATCTGAAAGAGGCTCTGGGTTTCTATTTTCTGCTTATTGAGGAAGGAAACAGTTCCTGTTAGATTTTTTTGGGGAATGGATACTTATTTGTACTGCTATATTTTTCTCTCTTCTGTTTATTTTTAATACCGTTTATAAGACTGTTTTGGAATGGTAGTGATTTGCAAAACCTACACATGTGGCATGGCATTATAAAAATCTCTGTTGGGTATTTATAATACAGCCAGTACTTGGAAGGACCTTTTCTGGGTACTGCTTATGACTGTTGGTTTGGGTATCTCCCAGGGTTATTATGAGGATAAAGTCTGTTATTTTCTGTGTATGGCTGGGGTAGAATTAGGGAGGCAGAGATGCTGAATGACTTGCCCTTACAGCTGATGAAAGTCCTAAATGAAATTGCTCTAATTAGCAGGCTGTGGTACAAACTGGTTCATGCCCAGCCACAGGGAAGAAGGCAGTGTTGGGATGGAAGCTGTAGGAGAGGACACCGTATAGCTCTGTAAATGCAGCTCAGGGAACATGTCTGGAAATACCAATTTTACTGTCTTGTTTAAGGGGGTAGAGGGAAGGAGCAACCAGCTTCACCTGCAGCCAGCTTTCCTTCTAGTTTACAGAAGATTTTACTGATCCCTGTTACACTGGTTTCTTCAAATGAGACAAAATGTTCTTTGGGTGCTTCGGAACATAGAAATGCAATGTTGTGTTGTTTTGTGTGGAGCAGTAATGCTGTTATTAATAGAGTTTTATTATTTAATTTTGTCTTCCAGCCACTGCTGCTGAAAGCTCCCTCAGATTACTGTCCAGTGTGGCCCAGGAGGTGAAAGGACGAGGTACTATAAGCTGGATAGACTGTGGGTATGTGTTGTGCTCTTTTCCTTCTTATTTTCCCTTTCCCTTTTTGACTTTTATTGCTATCTTAGCTTTTTTGTTGGCTCTGAAACTTTTTGCCTTTAAGTGGACACATAATTCTGTGTAGTTTCTTCTATAGGGAGCTTATATCTTATCATCTTCTCTTCCTTTGAACAAGTGGAGGGGAATAATTTTTTTCCTTATGGCTGTTGTTACTTCTCTGGCAGCATGTTTTTCAGCCTGAAGCTGAGACCCCAGCTAACATTGCCTTTCATAGGCGACACACAGGGTGCAAGCTTTTTTTCCAAAGCCAGGGGAGGAGGAATCTCACATGTTGTGCTTCAGCTGGAGGGCAGTGCAATTCTGATCTGGCAGCAAATGTTGTGTGAGCAGTAAGGCTGTTTGCTTGGTTTTGAAGCATCCACCCATTTGTGTTTCTCAATAAAATGTGCTTTCTTTTAAAGACCTTCTTCTATGCTGGTATAAGTTCTGGCAATTTTTGACGTGAAGGCAGAGAAACTTGTTTTTGTAAGTGGTTGTGTGTGTGGGGAGGAATGAACAGGTGTGTACTTTCTGGTTTGCAGATGAGAAAATCTCCGCTGTGGTTCAACTCAATAACAGTTTGCTTGTGGTTTTAGCTTGTGTATTGTAGTGCCTCTGCAGCTTTGAGAGCTTTGCCTGCAGGTGGCAAGTTCCCCTTCCTGCACTGCAGAGGAGCAGCTTGCTGCCTACCTGTGTGTTTGGGTGGATTGCCATGGTATGAACAGATTGTACACTGTGCACAAATGTAAGTCAGCTCTGCACATCATGTGGCTCCCTTAAAATTACACTTTTGAAACTAACCCTCATCCATCAAACAGTGACCCAGAATAAGTCATTGGTAAATTGGAAGTTAATGTGGGTTTGTGATTATTATTAACCTGCCCTGCTCCCCCCGCTGCCACCAGGCAGGTATCTCTCCTGTGGAGTCCTCTGCCTCTGCCTTCTGTTTGCATTCTGCTGGGGCTCATCCAAGTGCACACACACTTTCATCTCTGCCCAACTGGTGGGGACAGAGTTCCAAGTCATCTGCTGGCAGAAAGCAGGGCTGTTCCTCAGAGGTCAGTGAAGCCTGCACCACTTGCCACCTGCTGAAAAGCCAGTGGACAAATTGTATTGACTCTGACAAGGTGAAGGTTGTGAGGAGACCTGGCATACCTCTGGAATCCATGAAAATCAGTCTTCATTTCTAAGAAAAGCACTGATAAGTAATTTTTTGTTGTCAATAGTGAGGGCTAGCAAATAGGATACTGAGCCAGCCTCTTGGCTTCAGTTTCTAATCAGCTTCAGTTTCTGGTTATACAGTGCTTGCTATCCTTTTGTGTCTTTTGTTTTAGGCTATCTCTGTGTTGGGGGACTTACTGCTTACTCTGTGTGTGTGTATGTGGTATGATGCTGGATGATGGATGATGAGGCCGTTCAGCTGGCCCTTCAAAATGCTGCTGTAATACAACTAAACAAGAACTCTGTTCGGGATTTATTTTAGTTCTGGGTTGGAGAAGGAAAGATTTAGTGTTTAGGACTTCAGCTTCAAATCCAGGGAAGTTTTGGCACTTAGTTCAACAGGTCAGTTTCCACTCCTGAGTTTGTAAGTAATGGTGATGGGGAGGGAAATGTATTGTTTGGTTTTGCTGTAAAATAAAATTCAATTAATCAAACCCTAATATACTCTCATTTTCCAAATGTTGGCATCTAGACCAAACTTTGTTATGGAAGCTACTTGCAATAAATTTATTTTCAAGTCTCTCCCACGCAGTGCTTTAATACTTTTCATAGGAAGCTTGGTATATGCAGTGCCTTTCCTCTCACCATGAGGGGGAAATACTGAAAGGTGAGTTAATCTCAGACAGTGAAGCAGTGAGCTGAAAGTCATGCTGTAACGGGTTGAGACACCTGAGAATAGATTGGTAGGTTGCCAAAATTTTCTTTGACACCAGTAATGCTACAATCAGATTACCACTTCCTGAGTGGCAGGCAGTGACCAGGATGTTGTAACAAGGCAATAGGTGTAATTCTCTCTTTGAGGGTAAAGCAGAGCTGTCTTTCATGTCTTGTTTGGGAAGCACCTGGAAAAAATAGCTGGGCATTTTTCAGAGATGGACTTCTATCCTTCTGTCACTCCTGCTGAAGGATACTATAACAGGGTCTGTGAACTTGCTTCATGGGGCAAGGTGAGCTGGAAGACAGGCTTGTGGTAAAGGAGGTCTTGGTGGATGCAAAAAGAAACCCTAAACAAAAAGTTTGAGGCTAAACCAAGTTTTGTGGTTGATTTGCTTGTTAACTTCTGAAGCATTCTGAAATCAATCTAGTAGTGTTGAGGTAGCTTTTAAATAATTTTTTTTTCATGAGAGGTTTTTTCCTTTGCTTATTGCTTTTTAAAAAATTATATACAGGTGGCTGCACCTGTATACAATATAGCAGGCTGTCACCTGCTGCAGTGACAGTACCAGAGGCTGCAGTAGTGCTGTCTGCCCCAGGTCACAGAGGGCCTGGACAGCTGAGTCCTGCCAGAGCGGCTCAAGCCATTCTCCTGCAGCAAATATGCTGGGAGCCTTATTTGCAAGTCTTCATGCTGAAACAAACAGCACACAGATGCAGGGATATTTACAGCACAGGCTCAATTTGTTTTACAAATACTGACAAGAAATGTCTTGTTTGGCAGCAATATTTAGTGGGAAATTTTGGCTTTGCTCTTCACATCCTGCTGTACTGGGCTTCTTTGCCTTCGGATCCAAGCGTTGGCAGGGCTGGCATGCATGCGGAGTTGTGGTTTGTGCCTCTGCTTCCCTGTGGCGATGATGGCAGCCTTTTCTTTCATTTTTCTTTACTGATGGTGCTTTTTTTTGTTACTTGTAATTCTCCTTCCCCTCATTTTCAAGAGAAGGCAAGAACATTCCGCTGCGTGGACAGAGTTCAGTGTGTGTTGCTAAGTCTCAGCAGCATGTTCTGTATTTCATGTGGTGGAGGGGAGTGTGCAGGTTTGTGGCTGAAGTGTGGCATTCAGGACTTCCTGAATGCTGGTCTGCATGGAAACCATGCTCCTTGGCCTTGGCTTCTGTTGTGTCTGTGGTTTAAGACAGGGATTAGCTTTGAGCTTTCAGTTCCAGATTGAGTGTCTCAGAGAGAGAGGGAAGTTAATTTTTCAGCATGGTGTGGGGAAATACTTGGTTTCTGGCTGAGACAGTGTTGAGTAGAGGAGGGTGCCACTTAGTTTGTCACTTGGAGGCAGGGTAGCAGAGATCCCCAGCATGCTGGGGCTTGGGAAGTGTAGGGCTGGAAATGCCATGTGCCTGCCTTTCCTGCACAGCTGGGCTCACTTGTGCCAAGTGCCGTGCTGGAGTGTGACCCCCCTGCATGTGGCACTGTAGATAAGGTCCTGGACTGGGAGAGCTCAGTCTGTTCCTGCAGGCAGATCCACACCTCCTCCTAGAGATGAAGGGAGAGCTCGAGAATTGCTCCCAGCATTGAAGTGGTCACTGTTTGCTGCTGTGTGCTGAGATAGCATATGTGGCTCTATACATGGTTAAATGTGAAGCTATTTCAATTGTGAATGAAAGACCCAGCAGTGATGTGACAAAAATATGCTTTATTTTAGCCTTTACATGTTTTAATTAGGAAGTCTTTGCTGAGGCGTTTGACGTTGAATGAATGGTGGTGTGAGAGACAAGAGAATACTGAACTAATTATGCCTGATGAGATGCATGGTATTGGGGATGGAGCACAACATTGCAGGTTGCTAAATCTCCAGTGTTCCAGAGAGATGGAGCAGGCACCTTGGGAGCAAATGTTCTGGGGCTCGTGTCTGGGGACGTGCCACGTTAATAGGAGCTTGGAGTCACAGCTTCTGTTCCCGACTCTGCTAATGAGTCACTTCTTGTTACTTTGTGCAGTTACAAAAGGTGTATCTGTTTTCCAGGCAACTGGGTAAATATTGCCTGATTCATTAGTCAATGTTTATAAAGAGTGTGGAGAACTTTGAAAGGAAAAATGCTGCAGCAGCATGAATGGGTGCTCTTTAGGGCATTCTGGTGAAATTGGAATGGGCATGTAAGAAAGCAGGAGATTGGGCTATTTATTGAATTATTTTTTAGTTGTAGGCTGGTAGAAATTGGGAAGATTGAAGGGCATCATAGGGAATTGAAAGCTTAGGATATCTGCAAAAAAGCACAAAAGGACATGATATTTTCTATCTCAGAGACTGGCTGCTGCTAACTCTGGTTGGGGTTTGTGCTGCAGAGCCTCTGCATCCCTCTGATCTCACAAAACCTCCATTTTTTAAGGCCTGGTAAAACTGGAGGTAAGCACTGATGTGGTCAAATAAAGGAGTTTTGATAGAAATAACTCCTGTCGAATCCTTGTGGTGGCAAGTAAAAGGTACAAAGTGATGTGCCTGGGAACATAGTAAGATGGAATTGCACAGTAAAAGTTGTGTGCCTGGGAACACAATAAGATGGAATTAGCTTTTGAGCAAAAGACAAAGTTGTTGCTACTTGTATTTAAAGCAAACGAAGCTCTAGTCTCAGTTTGTGATGTCCTGAGGTGTGGTTTTGAAGAATAGTCATTACAAAGTTATTCTCTAGCCTTCTTAAGTGGGTTTTGTGATAGACCACAGTGTGGCCAAGGACTGATGTTACTTGCAAAAGTGTAACTAGTTTGGGTGACATGAAAAGAAAGTAAAATGGCTTTGTTGACAAGAAGAAAATGTGTTTGGCAGGTTATTAAGCACATTATGGTCAGGTGCAGCTTTGAAGAGGTTGAAAGTAGCTCTCTCCATCCTGAATATGATTTAGGAAACACTCCTGGGTTTTCCAGTTATTGAATTGTCTCATGTTTTTATTGACTATAACTCCTGCCCAATTGTGGGTTGGTATTTTTTTTAAAAAAACACCCATTTCTTTGGCTCTGGGTAATTATTCTCTGCTCAAACTTGCATGGTTCCCTTTACTGTAGGTCCCAAACATAAACAAAGCTGTGTGATTTCCATCTGCTGTCATAGCGTGTGTGCTTGGCTTTAGCACATCAGACTGCTAGGAAGAGGAAATGCCATCTGGTTAAAATGTCTGACTAATTTTTGTTTGGTTTTAATCCCACTTTTTCTGCTTTTGTGTGTCATTCTTTTAGTCCCTTTTGTGTGTCATAAGCATCATTCTTGTAGTCCCCATCCCCAATAATTACTTGTTATTTTAGCAGTCCCATGACACTTAGCATAAAGGTGAGACCATAATTTGGCTGGCAAAGCAGTACATTCAAACCTACACAGCTAAACATGCTGTTTCACAAGAGAGCCAAATCTAAAGAGTATTTGTCTCCTCTGGGGTTTTCCCTGATATCCCTGTTTTTCTGTCTTTTAGATGAGATTTTCCAAAATTTCTGATTTCCTAATGCTTAGATACAGAAAGGCTTTACCTATCCACACAGTCATAAATGAATGTGTTTAATGCCTTGACATAGAAGGCAGAAATTTCAGAAATAAGGCTGGCAGTACAGATGGTGTTAGAGTAATTTTGCTCTCTAGTTTTTACCTTCATCCTGTAAAGCCACTCAGAAGTAGGATTTATTTAGGAGAATAAGTCTACTCATCTTTTGTACTTGTACCTGAATTTTAAAGCTGATAAAAAGCTTTGAAATTGCAAATAAAACTGACCAGACCTAATAGTGAGAGAAAAAGTAAAGAAGGAATGCTGCTCTTGCCCTGGTACAGCCCTTTCCATCTAAGCAATTTGTGGTGTCTGGGATTTCTGCATTTCCTGCAGTAGCCTTGAAGGTGAAGGGCAGCTCAGGGGAGGATGGCTCATAGTGCCAGCCTGGGGGAGGCAGCAGGGGCTCTGTTTGCAGCTGCTCCAGGGGAGGCAAGGCAGGTGTCCCTCAGGAACGCTTTGCAAGCGAGTTATACTGCCAGTGTGGTCCTTGTGTGAGTGCCATTTAAAAGGGCAAACTGCATTTACAGCATAGATTTTCGATGCCTTCCTCCTGTCTCTGTCATAACCTGTCTGTGTGGTTAATGCTCATTCACATTAAAGCCTTTTCATTTTACTGTAAGAGTGACCATGCAGGAATTTAAAAAAAACTCCTTTTTAAAGTAAGCTCTCAGTTCCTAACTTAAACCCTTTCAGTCTGGTGTATTGCATTAATTCAGAAACACAGAGCAATTAACTAAATCCACAGCAGTGGTTGGGGTATGAGCCTGAGCTCATGTCTTTCATCCTAAACTTGAGTATTTCATGGGTTTTGCCTAGAGTTGCTCATTAACCAAATCTTCAGCATTGCTGCTTTTCAGATCAAAATGAAGAGTAAGCCAGCTCAGATTTAATGTAAAAGAAGTCACCTCTGTTTTTCTGCACCCAGTAATTCAATTAAAGCATCGTCTAGCATCCATCCTCTCCAGGCCCATGGTGCAGCTAAAGGTCATAAATGGGTGTACAAAGGGCTACAGCATTTGTGTGCCCATGGGTGACATGTTGAAAACCTGCATTTTGGGTTCTTAGATTCCTGTGAACTCAAAGACAGAGTAGTATTAATCTTCTATCCCAGGTTAGGGGAGTGTTCCCCTCTCCCATGTTGTGTGATGGGGGAAGCTGCTGCTTTGCAAAGAATTTGAGTGTTTGGTGGTTTTTCAACTTCCTACAAAGCCTTTGGTAGCTCTTGTGAATTTGTTTACCTTATTTTTGTGCAGGTATGTGGGCTGCCAAGTGTCTCTTGCTAATTTATATTTCCATGGGAAGTACTGTTCATTATAACTTCGTGACTTTCTGCAGGGGCTGGAGCTTATAATTTTTTCCCTTAATTATTTTAGCTTGATGATATGATGATACGTGTTACCTCTTTGTCTTGGTTTTCCTTCTGCTTTTTGGCTTGCTCTTGCTTGCAGTAAGAATTAATCTTGTGGGTTTAATTTTTGAAAAATACTTCTTTTTAATCTTATTCCTCTAGATCCTTGGCCTCTCTAATTGACTAATGGGCACAGGGAGTCGTTTGTATTGGGTGACAAGTGGTGCTGGGTCTCCACAGCACATGGATTACTCTGTTTGCATTCCTGGCACGTTCCAGGGGAGCGTTTGGAGCAGAAGGCTGCAATCATCTGCAAGGTGATTGCAATCCCCCCTTGAAGTGGGGATTTTTGCTGCATTCTAGGGGGTAAAATCAGGCACTAAATTCACATGAGACTCTGTCCCGTTCATCTGCTAATCCTTATCTTTAATTCTTTCCAGCAGTACATTTTCTGGTTTTGGCTTTCACGCTCCCCCATCCCTTAAAAGACTCAAGCTTTTCATGTACCGCGCTGTTTGCCTGGTTCATTTGTTCTGTGCTGTGGAAACCTGTTGCTATTGTTACTTGTTCTAGAAGATAATTTCCATCAGGAACCCAGAATGGGTGCAAAACATTGCTTTTTTTTTCCAAGACAAACCTTGTGTTTAAGCTTCCAGTGCTCATTACTTCTGCATCCGTTTCTCCTGGTCCTGTTCCTATTTTGATGCCTGCAGGTCCTTAAACCCCACTCAGGAACAGAATCTCTAAGTGCCTTTCTGCATTGATGGCTGAGTATGGATTTTCTGTTCAAGTAGGTGTAAGCCATTACCATCCAGATCTTTGGAGAAGTGCAAGCCAGCTTGATGGTTTGAGAAGTGATTTTTTTCCCTAGGATTTTTTTTTTTTTTTTCTGATTTCAGATCAGTCTCCAGAGAGTGATACAGGAAGGTGTGGGATCACTAGAGAAGATGAGGAGCCTTACAAATGTGGCATACTGTTAGCAGCAGTAGTTGTGGCACTGCTGGCCTGGGATGGGAGGGAGAAGTGAGGATGATGGGTCGGCAGGCAATGCCTGCGGTCTGAGAAGAGGAGAGTTTTGCTAGAATCGATCTGGTTTTGCTTGGTCAGCAAAGTACACAAACTGCTATATTGTAAATGGATCCCACAACACAGTATTTGTTGGAAGGTGGAATTGATAAGACAGAGCAAAAGTCAAAATCCCATGTTGTCCCAAACAATGGCTAATGAATTTCCTTTTTTTATTTCAAAAGCTTGTAGGAGCACATTTAATTACAAGTGACTGTTAATGACTTCTCTTTCAGATTAGGTTTGCAAGTGCAAATGTATTACATACTTTTAGGAAGCTTGAGGAAATTTTTGCTGCTAACATTTCTTTTGCTGCTTTTTTGGGGTCACAAGCTCAATTAGTTGTTTGGCAGGGTCTCAACTCCATGCTTTCCCGGATGTCCAAGTCTGTTGTCTGGAGAGTGTATTCTAAGGAAGGTAGCCAGAGGGTATTGCAGGTGCTGTGCATTGGGCTGGGAAACCCTGTTTGATAATTCACTTCTGATTGCTGGACTGAAATCACAGTTGAACTTCCCTGAAGTTATAACTGGAGTTCTCTGAGATGGGTTTCACTATAACATAAAAGAATGAAAGCACCTGAACAACAGACATGAATGAGAGAACGTGCTGATAACAAGATGACTGCTTTGACTGGTACCTTCCAAAGCTTTTCCAGTGTTGGGAGGCTTGCTTTGTAGGCAGTGTTGCTTCTGCTTTGCTGTATTGCCTTGCTCTTGGAGCCTGCTCTTTCTCCTTACCTGCTCAGTTTTATCTCTTCCAGCTGTTGGGACAGTGACAGTGTTTGTACAGTCACAGATGCAACAGAGCCTCCATTGCATTAGAGTCTACAGGCACAACTGTGATATAAGGGACTGCTGAAGCATCATTTATGTGGATTGTTGAGCCCTGTTTCAGATGGTGAGATGTACAGATAAAAGAGAAAATCTGTTTAGAAATTGTGAGGTCTGTGGGTTCCATGTGGTTACATCATATGCTGATAGAGGAATGAGATTTTGTGCAGGCACATTTACTGACCTGGTTGCTTGAATTGGTTCTGTCAGCATTTTTATTAATTACTTTTCTTGTGCCTGTAAACCCTCTAGGTGTGGGTGAAGGAGAAAGCTGGGTGTACTCTGCATTGAAAAGTGTCAAGGGATGCCAGGGCAGTGGCATGGAAGTGATGTGGCCACACAGCATGTGCACACTGTGCTGCTACATTGGCAGCTGGAGACATGAATGTTTTGGGATGGCATTTTTGCCATTGCCAAAGAGGGGATTGGACAGTCATTCCAGATCCTTCCTCCCCAGAGATGTAGTTGTGGGGCTGTTTTCCCGCCTTCATTAGAGGCTGATGGGCAGCATTGAATAATAAGGGAAATAATTAGGAAGCTGCAAAAGATATTATTTGTGCTCATGAAAGAGAATGGTGCTGAGGATGTTTGGTCTTACCATGTTCCTTTGGGACCCAACTGGACAATATTTGAATTTACCCCAAGGAGAGGGTTTTGCACTTCCACCTCCATGCACAATTTTTTACTTGGGATCCATCCATCTCGGACTTGTTATAGGTGGACTTAACTGCAGCAAAACTCCTGGGTCTTATTTTGTGTTCCTTCTGTCTGGCTTTTATCTTCTGTTCTTTCCCTCTCCAAATTACCTTGACACATTGCTGCAAAATCCTTTTTCTGTGTTTTTCCTCCTGCCACTGGGGACTGCCATCAGTATTTCTCCCTGCTTCTCCATCCTTATGGCCATGAGTGCCCAGACCTGTGGGCAGTCCTGGACAGGCAGAGCATCTTGTGCCACTCCTATGGAAGGGCTGTGACATGTCCCCTTCAGGAGCTGGCTGCACTGGTGCTGAGCGAAAGGAGGCCAGGTCTCCTTCAGGAGTCCCTTGCCACCCTCCTGCCCTGCTAACAGCTGGCTGCCTGTGCTAAGGGATAATTCATGCATGCTAACGCTGACAAGGGACCCCAGAGGTTTACAGGGAGTGCTCCAGTTGGGCTTCCTGCCAGCTCCATTGTAACCCCCAGTGACAGAAATGTGTCCTGGTGGAGAGGATGGGGACAGAAATGGAGAGGGTGAAGTGTGCACGCGATCTTTGCAGTGCACGCTGCCGTTGTTGTTATTTACACTTTTGCTTAGGTCAGCTTGGTTGCTCATTTCATTTTTCTTTTCACCAAGTTGTCAAATGTCTTCACTTCTCCAGCAAAGGCACGTTTTGAAGCCCTGGTTTGGTTTTGTGGAAGGGGGAGAGTAGAGAACATGCCTGTAGGACTAGAAGGAAGCTGTGCTATTGTGCCCACTGAAGGTTTGACCTTATTACCACATAGCTGGCTGCTGGTTAGGTCCTTGTGGTATTGCAAATAGGTTGATGTTTTGGATGATTTTCCAGGGAGATAATGCTGGATTATTGTAGGACAGCAGGGACCTGCCAGGCTTCAAACTGCTCTGGACAGAAATGGCAAGAGGCAGCCAAGGATGGCTGCTGGGGACACATTACTGACCTCATCCTCAAGCCAGTATTTCCTGAGCCTGGTGCCTTTGTCTGGAGTGCCTTGGCCTGGGTTGGTAGAGTGCTTATTTTGGGGGTAGTTTCTGGCTTCTTAGGTTGTGGTTTGTTGTTTTTTTTTTTTTTTTTTTGTTTTTGTTTTTGTTGTTTTTTTTTTAAATTTTTATTTCCTGTTTTGGTTGGGTTTTTTTCTTTTTTTTTTACTTTTAGTCATTATAACAAACTCTTACACTGCCTCTTCAAGTGATATAATTAAATTGCAAGAACCGGAGTCCTAATTACCCTCTCCCATGTGAGAGTTGAGGAGCTCATCTTCAGAGAGAGGCTGTTGGCTGAGATTCAAAAGAGACAAATCTCAAAGCAGGCTGCATCTGTGTTGATATTTACTCTTATTAAGAATAATGGTCATTACCAAGTGATATCAGAGCAGGTTGCTCTTTGCAGGTTATTTTTGTCTCTCTGTAAGTGAACACAGAAGGAAAAGCAGAGGGGTCCATCTCTGCCATTTCTGTACATCTCCTTTTCTGCTTTTTATGAATAATTGTTAGCGTAGCATCTGAGCTGGTGGGTCTGGCATGTGCAAAAATCTGCACTGATGCATGAAAAAATTACTGATACATATTTAGATGTTTCCTATTCTTGGAATTTGCTCCTCTTCTATCCCATGCATCAGTGCAGATAGCTTGCATAAACAGGCTTAATTCTCAATGCAGTGGTGCAGAGAATCTGCCCACTAAATGGTAGGAGACATACTGGAGCAAACTGCTGCTTTCTTTCCTGTGATAATGGCTGTGCATTCAGGCAGCTGTGTGAATATCTGCAAATGGAGAAATCCTGAAAGCAGGGCACACTTAGATCCGGTGAAATAGCTATTCTTATCTTCCCTTTTTTTTTTAAATAGAATCTCATGCAAACAGAAAATGAATTGCTAGGAGTTGAAGTGGTAGGAGTTTCTAGTTACATACCCACAGGTATAGATCAGTAACAATGCTTTGTAGCTTTTTTTCCACTCTAAACCTTTCAGAATATTAGTATCCATTCAGATCTCTAAATGACATGTAAGGGAAAATTACACTTTCTTCCCCACATGGTTAGTTGTTGCACCAAATAGCTGGTAGAACAGGCACAGGATTCTCTTGATACCCAGTTTTGTCCTCTGCCTATACCAGAACAAATGTCTGCACATCTTGGGGTTTCACAGACCGTGTTGCTGAGGTTTCAGCATTACACTTGTTGACATCAAGCACCTAACATTTGTCTTGGCAAAGCTGAGATAGCCACAGGTACACCTGCATGCTGGAAACATTTGGGAGTGTCTAGAAGAGCATTTACAAATGTTGACTGTTGTGTTGTCTGCCTGTGGTGAACTGCCTGGCACTCAGCTGCAGCAGGGCCACAAGACCTTCTCTGTGCCTCTGAATCTGTACAGGGTAAGACAAAAGGATGGTCTGAAACTGGTGTCTTCTCTGGAGATTCCTTGACCTTTGAGCCATTTAGGTTTAGACCATTGGAGAACTGCAGGGGAGAGAAGACATGGATTTGACGTTGCTGCAGGCTTTTTGTATGAACTCCATGTGGCAAACATGGTGTTTTGGCATAACTCCAAATCCAGGGCATTTGTTCCATAGTCTGGTTTTGTTACAAGGAGATGTGTCCACATTATTCAGTTCTCAAGCTCAAATCTCCAGCCTCACAGAGAAGCAAAGAAAGTGTTTCTGGGATACAGTGATGTGAAAATGCAAAACTGACATGAATCCAGTAAGACTCTTCAGATAAATACACTTCTGTTCAACTGAGATTACAAGTGCTCCTTCCTGATGTGGTAGTTGTGTGCTTTGTTAGGTCCTTAAAATGCTCATTTCTATCTTCAGCATAGTATTCTGATTTTGCTGCATGTGTCCATGGCACATTCCTCCTTATTTCCAGAAGCATTTGGGTAGTTCCCACTAAGGTGCATTCTCACTTGCAGCTCACTGTGAGCTTGGTCTTTGTTGTTCTTCACATTTGTAGAAAGGCAGCTGGAGAAGATTGGGAGAATTAGCACCAGTGCTGGCAGCACACTTAATTTGGTGGGGCTCTTGCAAGCCTTGCATCTTGTTGTCTCTAATCAGTTTAAACTTGATGGGTTTTCAGTGTTTTCATTTTCTAAATTGATTTATCTGCGTAAAAGGTACAAGTTGTCCTCTGCTGGGAACAAGTTTCCGAGCTGTTTAATCTTGCTGTTTGTCAATGCAGAGAACAGCCTTGTCAATGTGAATCATCCTCTTTTCTGTTTTGCTCATCTCCCCAGATCTTTGACCAGCTTCTTATTCACTTCAGCTTCAAGTCTCCTTATGGCTTCAGTCCTGCACTGTTTAGGAGAGCTGCTAGGTCATGAAGTCCTTTTCTTTACCTGCCCACTGAATCAAATGTATTTGCAGTTCTCTCCCATGACCCTTCTCTCTTCTTCAAGCCTAATTTGGTGCTGGAAGCAATTCGGTCTTATTCAAATTAAAGATCCCTTCCAGCAGGCTTGTCTTTTGATACTTCCCTCTTTTTTATGAGCTGTTTCTGTTCTTATGAGCCTCTGCTTTCCAGGTGTGGCTCCAGGACACATCTTTCATACCTAGAATTAATAGAGTTGCTGGGCTTGGGGTTCCAGAATTTCAACTGGTTGTTGTTTTCTGCAGGACCTTTTTAAGGCTAAACGCTTGTGATTTGGACTTGGACATACCACGAACATGGTTTTTTTTTGGCTTTCTATTATCTTCTGCCAAGTGTAAAAGCTGACCTGCTCTTTCCTTTTAAATCTTTTAACAAACAGTGCTCTTTGACCACCACCCTGACAGTACCATGGTCTTACTGAAATTTGCCTTCTTAAATTTTATGTTAATCTCATGGACAGAAGATCTGCTGAGGTCCTTGGACATGCTGGAATGAGCTGCTTTTCTACTGGTTAGGGCTTGGCTTTGGAATGTAAATTTAACACAGTTCACTGTGTCCTGACCAAGCAAACAGAGAAATTAAATTGACTAATGGAGCTTTTCACAATGCTTGTCCCACAAACTTAACTAAACAGCTCCCAAATTACTGTTAGTTTGGATTAATTGCTGATGATTGCTGACCAGAGCAATGAGTTCTCAGGACTGAATGCATTTGATTTTCTATTTTGGTAACCTTTCTTCCAATATGTGTTTTTTGCAGTGATACTGAAAGCCGAAAATTATGCAAGAAGATGAAGGTAGATCCTAATTCAAAGGAGAAGGGAGTGGATTTACTCCATTATAAGTGAGTGCTGGGCTGGGATTTGTAGTTCATAATTGTTGATACCCCCATTAAGTGTTTATTCTTCGTTCAGCTCCATGCTGCTGCAGCATTAAAATGACTGATTCTTTATCCTATGAAATTAATTGCTGTTTCTTCAGTTTGCAAGCATGTGTTACGACAGAAGTTGAGTTAAATTTATTCTGCTGTTGAACAGAGAACACTAAAAGCATGAGTGGGGCCAGGGAGAGATGCTCAGTGGACTGAAAACTGCCCAGTGCATGGGGCTAATGCCTAAGATTTGAGTTCTCTTGCTTTCTGTCTCTTGCCTGCTGGCATGTGCCTTGGACAAGTTGCTTCACCTCTCTCTGCCTTTCTGACTTGAGATAGTCCTTCATAATGTGAGTGGAGAAAGGCAAGTGTTGTGAGACAGCAAGATATTTTTCTTCCTGAAAATAATAGGAGTGGGAGTACTATTAGGTACACCAAGCAGCTGCATCTCCATCTCCAAAGATCATGCCTTAGTAAATAATCTTGTTAAAGTGTCAGGGAGGAAATTGTTTACTGGGAAACTGTTTTCTTTACACTGGGTTTGTACCCTCCCTTTTTCCTTGCTCTCGTTCCTCCCCACCGCACCCCCCCTTAAACTACTGTACTGTAAATTCTACTTAGTTCTGTGGCTTCAGCAGGATGATGTTATTCTGGTTAGTGAGAAGTCAGGAAGAGCAGCTTGTGAATTCCAGTAATGTTACTGTAAGTTAACACTGTTCCCCACTCCTCGTTTGACAGGGACGGTGCATTTCATACTGCATATAACAGAGCGGTCACGTTGAAGGTAAATTCAAATATTCCATTATTTTTCTTTTGGTTTTGGTAGATGTGGGTGAGGCATTTGTGGATTAAAAACTGGTTTTGATATTTTTCATGCTGAAGGTATGAAAGGGAGGGGATTAATCTTCATAAACAGTGGTTAGAATGGCCTAAAGGTTTTTGTGTGCATACATGTCTGTCGACCACAGATCCAGCAAAATTGTTTATTATTTAAAAGATTGACCCCATGTTGAACTGGAAGGTAAATTGTAAGTTAGTTTACACGCCGGTAACAAATAAGGATTTTCTTGCTTTGATTACAAGGTGCTCTTTGTGGTAGTATAACTAAAAGTATTAGCTGATACTGTGTTTTGATAAGGAGTTCTCTGAGGTTCTTAGATTGTGTGTTTATAAACTTTAAAGAGAGCTGAGCGTCCTTATCTTTTATCAGATTATAGAACCACAGTTCCTATGAAAGTGCTTTGAGTGCATCAGGTATAAAATGACCTTTCTTCTTTTCTGGCAAATCTTGACATAAAGCAATGGAAAGCAACATTGTGTGGACAAGGGAAGAGAGAAGGCATGAGGCATGATACGAATTTGTAGATGCAGATGATTATGGGAAGGGTGGACTGAAAGTGCAGTGAGCAGGCCAGAAGTGTGCAGCTTTCCTTTGCAAAGCCTTGCTGAAGCCCTGGGAGTATCCTGACATGAGGAGCCTGGCAATGACTTGGCTTCCAGAAATCACTTCTGTCCAGCTCTGATGCCCAGTTCCTGTTTCTCTTCCTCCTCCAGCAAACATGGGCTCTGCACAGTCATTGGTCTTTCGAAGGCTTAGTGACATCACCCCAAGTTGATATAATTCCAGGTACTTCCCCTTTCTGGCTTCTTCAGGGCATTGCCCTGGGATGGAGGAAAGCCTGTATGAGATGTTCTGTGAACCTGAGTCTGCCAGAGTGGCTGTTCCTAAGTGCACTTGCTCTGGACCTTGCTTTTACAGCCAGAGTTGGAGAGTATCTGATGGGAGACTGTCTTGGATGTGTGCCCTGACTTGAATTATTTCAGTCTTCACTTGAGGCTGTGATGCAGGATTTGTCTGAGATGGGAAGGGCAGGGCCATGTATCTTGCCATCTCCTGCAGCAGAAATCTTGCCTGGCATTAGGAAGGGCAATGTTAAATACCTAGCCCAGTCAGCAGCTGCCTAAACCAGCTTCTGTGCTTAATGAGGAATTGCAGCTGGTGATTGTTTTTTTCCTTCGTGGTGGTGATGGGTTAAGGGAGATTTGCTATTTGCCTAAATTTGGGTGATTTGAACAATACATGATGCATCTCTCCTGCCCTCCATAAAGTGCTGCAACCAGGAATTAGTGCTGTGACTCTTCCTTACAGATCAGAGGAAGTGGAAAGCACCTGCAGTGCTCCAGGGAGCATTGGGCTGAGAGGCAATCATAGCACAACAGGAACCAGATCGTTTATTCCTTCAGCTGTTTTGTGATGAGCATTTCACCCTTCCCTTTTGCCCTGCCTGCTGGGAAGAAGAAAGCAGCATCCCATGGACAGGGGTGTGGGATTCCATTGGAGGTGGAAGAGGGATTTTGAAGCTCCCTCACTCTAGGGGCTGGAGTCTTTCTCAATTAAACTGCCCCTGTGAAAACCAGCCACTAATTATTTACAGGTTGGGCAGTGGATCAGATCTGGGCAGTGATCAAATTATTCAGTTGTTTGCTTGTTCTGCTGCTCACAGCTGCCTGGATATTTTCTGTATTTCTCCCTCTGTTCCACTTCTCCCTGTTTTCTTCTGTTGGGCCAGTTGACCTTTGTTTCTCCCTCTCAGCTGTGTTTGCCAGGAGTCTCCCAGTACATACAAACAGAGAGCAGCAGAGCAGTACAATTACACAGGGTATCATACTCATTTTATGGACAGGTGGACACACACCAAAGAACAGGGAGATTAAAGGATTTGTTTCACATCATTCAGCAAATTTGTGGCAATAAAACTCGGATCTTCTTTCCAGACATCCAGTAGACATATTAATATATGGATGACATTTTGGAGAATGATGGACACAGCTCTGAAGAACTGTAAAAGGATTTTCTGGAGTGATCAGCAATTTCATAGATGTGGCTGATCCAGCTGATCATGTACTCAGGTTTTTAGAAAAGCTTTTCATGTCTTAAAGTAACAAAATCCTTATGTAATTAGCAGAGATGCCCTTATGGTTTCACTGTTAGAAAAATGAGGAGGATAGGTCAGTGTTCACAGCAGGGAGAAGTTACTTGTCAGTCAGAACCTCCTGCTGCTGACACCTGTGCTAAGATCTGAGCAGTTTGGGGTATCTAGGAAAGGGAGATGGAAGGCAAGAGAATAGAATTCAGTGATGCAAAATTTTTAGGAATAGTTTAAAAAATATATTTCCAATTCTTTTCAGAAGATCTTAGGTTCTCACAATACTAAAAAAGACAGCTGGAGGAAATTCCAATAGAATATATTTCTGTAATTGTGAGTAGCTTAAAAAAGAGAGCAATTACTTCTTTTTTCTCCAAATTTGAGGACAAGCTGTGGCATTTTGGGGTAGTTGATTTGAAACAAATAACTGAAATGTTAAAAAAAAAATTGGAACTTGTAGCTACACATTGTGAAAGCCAAGAACTTAGGAGTCTGAAAAGCAGTTTTAGATAGTCATAACAGATAGGTTCATTGGTAGTTAGAAAGCACAGAGGTCCATATACACAACAGCTGGTGCAGAGTCCATAAACTTACTTTCTTTTTGCCAGAAACTGAGAGCATGCCAGTATAAGCTATATAAGAACCATAAGTACTAGTCTGTCTTGTCCTCAAGTAGCTGTAGTCATCTGCTGTTGAAGACAAGCTTAGGTGAGGCTTTGATCTCACCTGGAATGTCTGTTCACATGTTGCTTTAGCCACATGATGTCTAATTCTCAAGAGAGCCACAATGCCAGGATCCAGGCTGTGTTTATTACATGATGAAGCCTTTTCTGGAGTATAAAGTACCAGGAGAGTTTTACCCTTCTTCTAAGATGGAGAGAACTCACTGAAGTACAAATCTGCTTAGTACTAGCAAGGGGAATAGACTGACTCAATAAATTGGTCCTGCTCTAAACCCTGAATCCTTTTCAAGTTGGCTGTTGCAAGCAGTGTATGTGTGAAATTGAGGCAGGTCTAGTTATTAGCATCCTTACTGCATGATGCTTCAAAGGAGTGAAAAGCACAAGGATGTGTTTGTGTATATTTTCTTTCAGGTTAAAACCTAGGTCCATGTATATGATTACGGATCAGCTTTCCTGTTAAAACTTGCTTGTTTTTAGCAGCATGTGCTGGATGAAGCATGTCCTGTACTCTGCTGAATGGAGGTGTGAGGTTCAAAGCTGGCACAGCTGGTTACAGCCCATGGTGTTTCTGTCCATGCCCTGTGGTCAAAGCAGGTCCTGACCGTAGCACGGCAGGACTGGAGAGGAGCTGGTTCTGCAGCACCAGGGGTGCTGAGCCCTGGACCTTGCTGTGGCCTCTAACACAGCAGCCTGGGGACCAGTGCTTTCTGTGATTAGAGAATGCTGTAGATTGTTTGGGTGTTGTTCTTCCCTGTTTAAAGAAAGAGAGGAAGTTCTCTTCACTGCATGAAGAACTGACAGCAAGGCAGTGTACTGCCTGCTCCTGCCAGAAGACATTACACATCTAATTTTTTTCTGTCTTGGCTGAGAGGGAGAGGCTGGATGAATTAAATCTCTTTAATCCCCCATCCTCTAACCACATCTGTTTCTACATGACTGAATTTGGCATGCAGGAATTCTTGAAACTAGCAGAGTCAATTACACTCATTAGCTGTTCAAAATGTTCACCCCTCTCTCCTCCTCTCCAGTGTATAGTTGAGGTCTGTCCCTGCCGAGGGTGAGCAGAACTTGATGCAGCTGTCCTGAAGGTAGAACATCTCTGCTGTTTTGTCCTCACTTTCCTTTCCCCATGTATTACTAGTCTTAGGATGTCATTTGGGATGTTAATGCCTCTAAGTCTACAGCTTTTTACATTGCAACTCCATTGTAAATTACTTGATTTTATATATTTTTTCCTAACTAGCTCCTTTCCCTGATAATGCCACTGTAAAACAAATTTCTTCTGGAGCTGCTTGTCATCCTCAGCCGTTAGATCCTTTTTACTCTGTACATTAAGTGTTTTGGTTGCTGTCTGGTGACTGATACATGCTGTCTCTTGTGATAAGACAAATCTTTTCAATATTAGCTGTGCAAGCAGACAGAAACATAAATGCAATAAATGGATCCTGCTGTAAGCTCTGAATCCTCCCAAGCCTTACAGTACCAACTGAGAGGCAGGAAAATGAGCTGAACTCTTCTCTCTGTTGATAAGTTATTGGGATGTTGTAGCACAGCAGCCCCACCATAGGCAGACAGGCAGCAAAAATGTCTCTGAGACCCTTCCAGTGATGGGATGTGTCACCAGCTGTGCTGCCAGCCTGCTCCTGAGAAAGGCTCTTCGGTAAGTAGCCTTGGTGTGTGTTAGAATAGCTCAGTGCTGTGGCAGCTTCATCCACTCACACTCACACTGAAGGAATCTCCTCAGGGACCTCACTGTGTTACTGGTGGGGCAGACATCCTGGATGGGAACGGACACAAACCTACAAGCAATGCCATAGAGAAAGCACTGGGGTATTCTGAGTGGTGAATAAACATGGAATGCCAGGTCTTATGCTTCCTAGAGCACAGACATCTGAGATAAAAGTGATCAAGCCTGTGTTTGCATGTACAGCTGGAAACAGGGAGCAGTGTGACTGCCGGAATCCATGGAGAGTATCTCATTGATTTAGGAAGGCTGGAGTTTCCTTCAGGCTGGGATTGAAGTCAGAGCTAGCAGAGTATTTTTTCTTTTGGTCAAGACAGTATATCTGTGCTCTGCTGAAAGGGATTTTTGGTTGCATATCAGTCAGGTAAAGCAGTTACAAAGTGTGTGTGCAGGTGTACTCAGTTTGTTGAATGTGGGAGCTGCAGAATCCTATTTCCCACATTCTCCTGTCACATTTGTTTCTTATTCTCATACTTGAAATTGCATTCAATGGATTTTTTAGGTAGGTGGGTCACACAGGGAACTGTTGGTGGATTATTCTTCCTTTGACCAAATGAGCAGTTTGATTTGTAAGTGTGTTGATTTGCTTTTGCTCACAGCAAGTGTTAGTGTGCCCTCCAGCTAGCCTGTTACTCAGATACTGTGAAGGGCATGGGAGCCTGACCTCTGCATAAAGAGAAATCTTTCCTGCTAACCCAGGGACTCTCTGTGGAAGGTCTAGTACCATTGAAAGAGCTCTCTGAAGCTCTTGAAGCTAATCTCTGTGTGCTGGTCCATTCCACTCTGTTTTCCCCAGTTTTATAGTGGGAGTGGGAACAGCTAAGTTGGATACCAGTTATGATGAAGGTACACACCCACGGATCACTTGGTTCTGCAACAGGAGATTTGTGCTAATCTGCATTAGAGCAGATGAATATATGAGCAGAAAAGCAAGGGCATTAATTGGATGTGGTTTACATCACAGCATGGATTTGAGATTGGATGTCTCATGATTTCCATTTGTGTTTCTCTAAAAGATTTTCCCCCCTGTTTATTACAGTCCATAGTGGCCTTTCTCAAGGATCCAGAAGGTGCTCCACTGTGGGAGGAAGATCCTGAAGCCAAAGATATTGTGCATGTTGACAGTGAAAAGGTACATTAACTGGATAGATGTTCTGTTGTTTTGTAAATATATGGGATGGAGTGTGTATGTTTGTATTAACTCTTAGTGAAACACCATTATTTTGTTTCTTTGGGAGGGAAATTTAAAGTACCCAGCCGGTTTGAAGTGATTTGACAAATTTTGTGGGTTGTGGCTGTAAAGTCCTGTGCTTCCTGTGCTCCTCTGCCCTGCATGTGGTCATGACCTCAGTCTGCTAGCTACACAGCAAGTGTCAGAGCTTGTGGATGGTGTGGGGGCACAGCCCTCTTTGTCTCAGAGAACTGGAGCAGCTTGCAGAGTGCAGTCAGTGCAGAATGCAAGTAGGAGGTAAAATGCTGCTCTTCAAACTGCAGGTTGTCATTAAACCTGTTGTTCCCTCATGTGCCTGAGGTTAGGGAGTGTGAAGCAGGAGGAAAGGGGATCCAGATCTTGAGGGATTTAACTTGGTACAGGAACTGTCTTCTCAGTGTTAAGTGGGAAAGCAGTGAATGTGGTGAAACTTCCTTAAAAAGCCAGTGCCACCACAGTTACTCATTATGTTTTTTCTAATATAATCAACTTGGTCTTTTATATTAGTTTTCTAGTCTATAGATTTTTTAAACTTTAATTGATTGGACTCTAGCTGGTATTTTGTAAAGGGCTTTTTCAATTTTCTGGCTTTCATTTTTAATATTAGAAATGGTTATTCTGACATTCAGTTTTTGTAGGAAGATTAATTTTTAATGTTCACCCTCTGTACTCTATTACAAGGCTTCCAGGGGTTGCATTCAATTTGAAAACTTCATCTAGTTTTTCTATCATGCTGGTACTGAAAAATCCTTTTTGCATGGCATCTCATAGGTTTGGCAAGGTTTCATAGTGTGAAAAGTGAACTTGTTTTGTTATTATTGAGTCTGACTTTTTGAATTGCAATATAGATTTTGGATGTGTCAGCGAAGAAAGAGTTTCCAGGTGGAGATTCTGCAGTGAGAGTGAACTAAACCGTGGAACTTCCACATATTAACAGTGGAGATACTGGTTTAGGATAGTCAGCAGATAGCTGAATGTATAATAAATTTTGTCATTTTCTTTCAAGTTAAAATTGAGCAAGGAAAAAAAAAATTGAGTCGTGTCTGTTAGGGAAGATGAGCCCTTTTCCCTCAGATAAATGAGCCTGTGTTCTATGAATACATATATTAGTTTTTTAAAGTTGTAGTACAGTGTCGTTGAGTATAAGTGTGTTTTTTATTTTCCTTGGTTCATTCACTAGGAATTGAGAAGGCTTCTGAAGAAGGAAGACAAACCCCTACTGATGATGTTCTATGCCCCATGTAAGTAGCTCAGCATGTCCTGTCACCTCTTTCCCCCTTCTCCACTGAGAGTTGTCCAAGTCTGACTAGAGGCTTTGCCTGTGCTTCACTAATAATACCATCTTGTGCCACCTTTATCATTCAGCTCCTTGTGTTGTTCTGCCTGTTTGTCCTCAGTTTTCCCCTGGTTCTCCATCACTTGTATCCTGGTCTTGTCTCTTTCTCTTGTGATGATGGTTTTTGCTCAATGTTTTTTTAAGCAGCCGCTTTCTATAATTTTGTAACCTGTTGTCCTTTCTAGATTTGTGCTGCACAGAACAGAAACTCTGTGTGCTGCAGGCAGAGGGAACAGTGCAGTCATCAGGAGCAGGACTATTGTTCCTGCTCCATCCCAGAGGCACCCTGAATGTTCCTGCCTACATGGGCAGGGGTAACTCAGTGAGGTTTCAGGAAGAGGAGAGCACATTGGAGTCTCTCAATTTCTTTTTGTGACCTTGACCTTGTATTGCTGTTATCTTGTCATTGCATTGGCTACTTGTTCCTTAATGTTGCAGACTTACAGCTGCCTTTTTGTGTTTCCTGGTGACTCCTGTGTGAGAGGCTTTCCAGCTCTTCTAAGCAAAATTGTGTTGCACTTGAGTTGTTGCTCAGTTCAGGAAGCAGGGAAGCCATAAGAAGGGAATAAATGTGTGACCTAAACTAGGAAAAGCCTCCCAGCAGTGCCTTGATAGGGAAGTTGATGTTGGGTACCACAAGAAATTTGCTGTCTCATTCTCTTTAAAACTTGTGTCCCATGGCAGCATTATCTGGTGTTTCTCAGTGTATTTTCTCTTGTACTTACTGCCTGAAACACCAGTCTACCTTTTTATTCTCATCTGAGCACTACCAAGATGGCCAAAATTGCCCAAGACTTAGTTTGATTTTTCTTTAAATTAAATCAAATCACTTGTGGCTCTGTGCCTTTGGACTCTGCAGTGGTCCTGTGTGGCCTGGTGTGGTGTGTGGCTGTTCCCAGTAGCTGCAGCCCTGGATCAGCGGGAGATGCTACGGCTGCTCTGCTGGAAATCGTCCCTCCAGGGAGAGCTGGGCTTTCACAGTTTACCTCTATCAGGAGTAATTGTTTTCCACAGCCCAGCCTCTTTGTGAAATGTGCCTTATCTAACCCTTCGTTCTCTTTGAACCGTTCCCCCAGAAACCCTCCTCCTTCCAGTTTCTCTTCTTTGAAGTGGCAAAACACCTGCTAGTTTTCAGTGCTGTAATACTTGTGCTGCTTTCCAAACTGCTGTGAAGGAAGTCTACTTGTGAGGGTTTTTTTCCCTCTGATTTATCAGTTTGTAACTCCCTCATCTTTTATTTAACACACAAGACTTTCTGAATTGGTTGTTGTCCAAATTTTTTCTTGCTCCATTTACTGGAGACAGAATACATCCAGCAGTTGCAATAAAATATGGCCTTTGAGCAGCTGAAATTATTGGTTACATACAGGTGTTACCTTTCCTAACTTGGAGCAGCACATCAAGACTGGTCACTAAAAGAAATTCCACTTTTTGTTATTTGTAAGGGAGGTCTTTGGTGTGAGAGGACATCATAGGCTTTGTCTGGGAGGCTGTGGGGAAGACAGCTGCCTTATTTCCTTGCTTTGTTGGAAGCAGGGGCTTTAGATTAATTTTGGCATATTGATAGGAAATGGGCACTTTCATTAGGTACCAGTGCAGAGGGAGATGAATGCAACTACAGACTTAGATGTAGTTACTTTAATATTTCAGGAATGGTTGGTCTGGGTAAAACAACTCAAAGCCAAGGCTTGCTTTCCTCAGAAGATATTGCCTGCCATTTGCAGACCTTTCACTGTACTTTTGGGCCTATATTAGAAAGTCAGACAGCACTAAAGATGAAATATTAGGTGTACTTGAAGGCATTCAGATTTATTTGTAGTTAACTTTGTCAAAGAGGACTCCTGCAGGAGACTGTCTGGATTTGGCAATAAAGAAGGAGCTGTTTATAAACATGATTGAAAACAAGGCTTTAAAAATGTAGATGTTAACTAGTGGAAAGACTAATCTGTATTTAATTAAGCTTCCCTTTTGGGAAAAAAAAATACAAGAAGAAAGAACAGAAGAAAATGAGTTTTTTGAGGTTCCCCTATTATGCCTGTAGAGGGGTACATGTGGCTTGGCAGCATCCTGAAAAATATAACCCAGAAGTATGAGGACAAGAGAGGGTGTACTGAAATGGGTTTGGGAGCAGCAAGTTGGAGGCAGCAGCAGAGCTGGGAAGGGGAGGATGGTGGGGATGATGGCTGGGTGGAGGAGGCTGGTGTGTGCCTGTGCCCTAGAAGGTACTCCAGGGAGCAGTAAGAGAGTGAAGAGGGGAAAACAGGGAAATTGCTGCAGGACTTAAGGGCCTGAGGCTCCTGTGGAGAGAAGAAATAGAGGATTCAGAAGATGATGTCTGCCAACTCACATCTTTTGATGTCTGTCCAGTGGTTTGGATGAAGCTGCAAGACCTCAGTGGGCCTTAAATGTGCAGTCTGTGCCCACCAAGAAATTGTCATTTTGACCAGCACTAATTTAACAACTTCATTGTCAATTTGAGCAGAGAGATCAAAGATGGAAAGACCACAGACACAAGAGCTCTCCTTCGTCAGATTAAAGGATGTTCTTTTCCAGGCATGCTGATGTGATCCTAAAGTAGTGGCTGCAAAATCTGTTCCTCCTTCCTGGAGGATACTTTCAAAACTCTCTGTCTGTTAACCAGAACAGAAGCGTTGACTGCTGTCCTGTGGTGGACTGAGAGTTTCCACAATAAGTGTCTGGGGTGCTCGGCTCCAGCTACCTTTCTTCCATGCTGTCTGCACTCCTGCCCCTTCCCATCTGCATGCACAGATTTTACTTGGCAGGGGTGAAAACTGCTGCTTACAAGGTGATTTACTGCTAATCTGCTTAGCACTGCAGAGCATCATCAAGCAGCTCTCAGCACACTCCAACTACACACTGGTGGTCTTCCTCACTCGCGCTTTGTCTTTTCCACAGCACATTATTGTATCTTACAAGGGCTGTTGCTTCTGAGCTATGTCTGCTCAATTAACAGAGCACCGTTTAACACTTGATGTCTGTGTAATGTGTTTAGGAAATGCATCTCAAATTAATTTCAAAGCCTTGTTAAGCTGGGATGAATCTGAAGTACCTCCCCCTGTCCTTTCAAAGACCATAAATGCACAAAGCTTTTTGTTTTGAGTTCACAATTATGACATCTTCTGTTGACTTTTGATATGTGTGTTTCATCTTGTATTCTCCTCTGGGCTCAACTCAGAACCTGAGGAATATAAGATGGTTTTGCTCTCTCCATACAAGGATGAGAAATGAATATGAAAATAAAGAGCATGAAAAATTTGCAAAAATAGAGGCTTGTAACAAGTAACATACTTAGAAACTAATAATCTAATAATGATTTAGTAGATCAAAAATACAAGTAGATAAAGAATTTTTGTTTAATTTTTAAATATAAAAAATATAAAATATTACTTCATATGCTTTGGAACATAGATACTGTAGAAGAGGTTGAATGGAGTTGTTGGCATATTACTTACACAATTTATTTTTTATCAGGGTGTGGTGTTTGTAAGAGAATGATGCCATCTTATCAGCAGGCAGCCACAGAACTCAAGGGTAAATATGTAAGTGAGACAATGAGATTTATATGACATTTCAAAAATCATTTTAACTTTTTTTTTAAGTATATAAATTGACAAATATTTAGCAAAATCAAAATTTTTAAGCCAGCTGAAAAAGAAATAATCTATTCTGTTCCAGATCTCTTTAGAATTTTCTCTTGGTTTTTATCCTTCTAGAACTTTAGAGAATGAGATGTGAACTCCCTTGCCCTTTAGATCCACTGCAGTTTTTTCCATGGAGATGCTGGCTCTGACACTATGTAGATTTATGTTTTGCCTCTAATTTATGAATTTTTAGGCCTTTTGAGCTCATTTTGGTAAAGAAAGAAATGTTTGTTTTTATGGGTTTGATCAGCTTTTTGGCCTGATGTTTCATAGCAAGGTCAGGAATGGATGCCCTCATTGCAGTTATTAATCCACTCTTTTAGTGGAGAATCACAGTGTTATGGGAAGGAAATCCCCCTCCCATAAGCTACTGGTCACCCTCCAGCCACTCAGCATTAGTAGAATCTTACAGTTTAACTGTAGCTCTGTCAAAGCTGATGTCACATTGATATAAAAGTTTTGACTCTAACAAAGTACAGAATTCACAGTAATTTAGTTACCCCTTTGTAGTTACAAGGTGTATTGATCTCTGTAAGCAAGTCAAAGGCACCTGTCTAGTTGAGGTTTTATAATGGGCTTAACGTATGATTTATATGGTGCCAGTAGTACATAAAGGATGAAGAAATAGGATTGTTGTTTCATGGCTGTAGCAGGATTTGGTTTGATCCTACCTGTTGGATCATTCTCTGCTGTGTTTAGGTTTCCTTGTGAGGAAAAGATGAAGCACTGCAGTTCATTGCTGGGGCAGCTCTGGCCATTTGTTCTTGTGACCGCCTAGTGCTGTCAGACTGCCCAACATTCTCCAAACCAGTTGTTTTCAGAAGTGCTTTCTTTAAATCCTTGTTTGCTTAGGGCTGGAATGAGTGGGAGTTACTCAGATTTATCTAGGACATGGCACAAGCCTTAGAAGATATGTTCAAGAGTGTTTTTGTCGAGCCAGGCAGCATTCTAAGGCCATCTCCCCTCAGAGGAACATGTGCTGCAGCCTTTGGGAAGGCACTCCCACCCTGCATGGCAGTACCTTGTGGGATGAGAGGGATTAGGACTGTAAACATCACCTACAGACACAGTGCTAGAGAGAAGGCATGCTGCACAGCACTCTGTCCTTCTGCAGTTCTCCCTTCCTTGTTCATGTGCAGCTCATTTATTAAATTCAGATAATTTAGATCTATTCTGGTTTGAGTATTTCCTTCCTCACTTGGAAATGGTTTCTACAGATCCGGGCTGATCCTGCACAGCTGAGTGACAGGGCTGGGACACAGTTCTTTGCAGTGGAGGCTTGTGGTGCAGCATCAGTTCAGAGCAAAGTCCAGTTATGCCACTACCACCCATGTTTTCCACAAAAATTGGTCTGTTTGTCAAAATATGACCCAATTAGCTTCCTGAGTGGGATGTGTACACAGCTTGCCATTTCTAAAGTTAACTGTGCTGTACCCATCATAAATTATTCATGGAGTGCCTTGGAGTGATGTTGACCTCCAGATCAGACTTGGCTGCAAAGTTTATGAGTGGTTTGGATGAGCTGAAGGTTTGGCCTTTTAATCTAACCTGTCATTAACTGTCAGGATGTGCCAGGCTCAAAAATGATTATTGCTGTTATATAGCAGGAAAATTAAGTGCAGTATTGCCTGTTGAAGAGGTCATAAAAGTGAAGGGGTGAACTGTACCTGTCACTGGCCTCTGTGTTCCCTTGGGACTGGTTGTTTCTTGTCCCAGTCCTGTTATTGAGAGGAAGGCAGGGTGGCATACTTAGTTTATATTATGGTTATATCTTATAATTCTGTTGCACCCAGTGCAGAAGGAAAAAGTGCTCCAAATCAGAAATGGACTTATTTTATCTTGGCAGAAAAGATTCCTGTGGTTAGAGGTTTGGCTGGGCTCTGGTGAGTGAGTGTCCACCAGAGCAGGGGGGAACTGGATATTAGCAAACCATTCACCATCTCCCTAATGGCCATGAAATTTGTGAGTGTGCCAGAATGCTCTGCTCAGTAAAGACCAGATTGAGAATATGCTTAAGTGCTTTCCTCCTTTGGTGCTTGTCTTTTTTTTCTTTTAAAAATTTCTTGTGCTGTAAGGTACCAGTTTTTTCCCATCAAGAAAACTGAGAATCCGGGTAGGGGGTCACAATTAAACAGGAATGGTCAGAAGCTCCAAATACTTGGGCAGCTAGGAAAGGTTCAGAGCTGGTTTAGATTACAGGTAGCTTGTTGGAGAGCAGATAAGTGTTGAAATATGTCAAGTGTCAGTGCAGAGGTGAAAGGAATAAACTGATCTTTGTTTCTGCAATGGCTATTACAAGAGGTAATGGACCTAAATTGAGGTTGGGGTCATTCAGTCTTTTGCTAAAAGCAAATATGCCAAACGTCTGGCAGGAGGGCCCTGGCTTTGAGCAGTAGGTGTTTTTTGATGGTCTCTGGCAGCCTGATATTTCATAATTCTGTTATTATTGGCCAGCTAAAGCTGTTACTCTTGTCATTAAAACAAATCCTGTTGTAATAAGCTTTTTTTGCTAAATACTCTTCATATAATGTAATGAACACCGGAATGAATCCAAGTTATTGGCTTTTATCAATCACCTTTAGATGGGCACAGTGAAATTGTCTGACATGGCCAGGAATGCCCACTTAAATCATAGGAAATCCTCTGAAAGTTCACAGCAGATATGGAATCTGGTAGGCTGGTGTTAATTAGGGAATTAGTTAACAAAACTGGTTCTTGCTTTATAGAGCAACCATTGTACCTTGATCCTATTGCATTTACCTGCCATTAGGTGGTGGCATGGAGGATAAGGAAAGGGGAGAATTGAGTCTAGATAATCTCATATGAATTAAATCAATCCAGTTTTTTGAACTACAAGGAAAATTCAAAGTGGAGGATTAGGCCAGCATGTATAAACCTAACTTCTGTACTCTCCTCTGTTCATTTTATCCTTTCTTAGGATAGGGAAGAGAAAACAAAGTATCTTCTTGTGACTTTCCAGCACATTCTTAGGAAGGGTTGACCTTCAAATGAGGATTTTCTGCTTTAAGATTTATTTCATGCTGGCTCTGAGCACATTTGGTTGGTCTGTGCAGTTTGCTGCAGTCAGGAACGTGGTATTAAATTCTGATGTGGTATTTCAGCTGGAAGGAGAAAATCCTGTTTTTGGAGAGGGAAAGAGGAGGGGGTTGGATTAAGACCCTGCTGCTAAAATGATTTAAGCCGTCAATGCCATTAAACTAAGTTAATCAGGAAGTGGTATCTCAGCAACTTGCTGGGTCCAAGTTTGACAGCAGAATGACCTCTGTGTGAGTTGCACACCCACAAAAACTTGGAATCAATCCCATCTTCCAATTTTCATGTCACAAATATTTGGAAGACATTTGGACAGGGCACAGAATAAGTCACAGGGCACAATATAAGTCACAGGAGCCCTGAACCTGAAGCTCAGGGATTGTTGAGATGGAGGATGGGTTGGAATAGAATTGAGGAGTGAGGAGGAGAGAGTTTTTGTTTTATGTGCTAGTCTGAAGAGCTACTGTGCTTCTGTGCCTCTCTTTTGAAGACTGTAGGACAAGGTTAATTCTTAACTCTCATTATAGCCTGCCCTACCTAAGTTAACATATTTAGAGCATATAAATGCCATGTGCTATTTCCTGAGCTCATGGATATAGGGCATGTTTTATTTTCACATCAAAGTCATGCTGATTTCCCCTTGCCATTCAGTAAGTGCATTTTTGACCTGGGATAATGCTTGTGGTTGGTTTGACATTGACAAATTGGTTAGACATAGACAAGTTCATTGCTGGAGAGGAAACCAGAGAGCTGAGGGTAGAATTTCTGGTGTCCTGTTTAATGTTTGGATATGAACTAAGAACTCTTTTTTCCCACATGCAGAAGAAGGAAAAAATCTAGTTGTAGCTTAAAATCCAAATGTGCAAAGCAGAGCACAAGTGGTGCCATTGAGAGAATTCCCTTTAGGTATTTCTGTTAGTGCATGAATAAAAAGAAACAGAGATGCTTCCAGAGCAATGAGGAGGTGACATGCTAACTGCTGTGTGTTTTCTCTGGATTAGACTCAAGTATTGTTCTGTTTTCCCTTGCACAAAATCAGAAAAACTTCAGTGCCTTTTGAGAGAGCCCCTTGCTTGACAGCTGTATGAATGAAATCAGAATCTGCCGAGATTGGAGTGGGTTTTACTTAAATCTTCAAACAAATGGTGTGATGTTCCTGCTGTATTGTAAGAATCAGTAAGATTATGCTCTATTTTTCCAGGTCCTTGCGGGGATGAATGTTTACTCTGCTGAATTTGAAAGGATAAAGGAAGAATTCAATGTCCGGGGATATCCTACAATCTGCTATTTTGAGTCGGTTATGTTTTGCAACTATTTTAGAAATCATGCACTCTTGTATAATTGAGTGGTTTTATCTTTTAGGGCCAGGACTGAACCTTGTTTTGTTGCTTTAACAGGAAAGGAAAGTTCCTGTTCAACTTTGAGAACTTTGGTGCTACCGCAGCAGATATCGCAGAGTGGCTGAAACAGTAAGGCATTGAACTTCATGCACTCCACCTTTTATGTACTCTTCATTATTTACAGAATGTAATGGTTTGGGAGCAGACATCTCTCCCTCCTTCCCTCTGCTCAGAAGAGCAAACAAAACTACCCCGCTGAGATCAGCTAAACTCATACGGAGAGATTGACTAATGTTTGGTTTTTAGCATGCATGCCTTGCATTTCACAATTGCATTTTGTCTGTAATAGCAGACTGACTGTGGATTAAAATAATTGCAGATACACAGATCTCAATTTTACTAAAAATGCCAGGTTAAATTTCCAGTGATCTTGAGTGCTTGAACTTAATAACTTGCAAAAGGTTTGACTTCTGTCTGTTGTGTTATTAAAAATGTATATACCAAGTGTGCAGTTCTTGTTGGTTCATCAGCCTTTAGCTGAAGCCTTTAAAGTGTCTTGCAGTGACAAACTGAAGATCAAGGCACCCTGGATAGGTAGTCGCTTTTACAACATCTGTGTTTGCTGTCATGACATGAAAGTGTAGAAAGCACCTTGTTCTATCTAAAGAGAGCTATTTGCAGTCATAAAACATTTTGGGGGCTGAATGAGCCTATGGGACTAGCAATTCAGAGACACAGGAAAAGTGTCTGTGTGTAGCTGCTCTTCAATTGGTGCAAATCCCCACATGGTCAGTGAGGCTGATGGAGGAGCTGGAGAGAGCTGAGATAATCTGGTGATGGAGAAATCCCATTTGCAGTGAGCCCAGGCTCTTGGGCATGGTGTCATCTTTCTAACCCTCCCTTGTTTGCTGCAGTTCTGGAAACAGTACTGAAATGAAGCTAAAGAAAGGAAACAAACCCATGGGAAGGAACAGACTGTTGCAAACTACTGTAATAGTACAGCTTAGCAAAATTGGCTCAGAATAAATGTATTTTGCTGTGCTGGGGATGTGCATATGGTTGCAAGTAGCCCAGGGTCTCCAGCAGCAGTAGGCTGAGTACCTCAGGATCTGGAACCCACAAATGAAGTGAGAGCAGCATCCTGTTAGCATCAGGGGCTACAAACACTGCAAGCAAGTTCTGCCCAGTGGCTCAAAGAGGAGGAATTCAGCCAGAGTCATTAAGCCTGGTGTAGTCAATTAAGTCTTCAAATGTGAGTGATCAAGATGGCAACTCCAGCAACTTGAAGATGATCAGCCCTTGGAGCAAGGATATGGCTTAATCACCTGCTCTTTGTTATGCTTTTCAATTCTGCAAGGATGTGGTTATCTCTTGGCTACCATATGTGAAACATTAGCTGTTTGGGGTGTTTTTTTCCCCTGTCTTCCCACATAATATCCAGATAATCCCTGCAATATGCAGTACCTTTATATCAGTGCTGTGACAGCAAGTGAACACAGCTACTGGAGGAAAGCAGAACAGCTGCAAGCTCTTTCCAATGATAATCTCTGCTAACAAGCCACTGTGGGCTTTGGCTGATACTTCAGCAGTCCAGAGCTAAAGACAGCTGTTTGTTCTCACTTAGTGCATGTTTATTAGTTGCCCAAAAGATGATCTGAGCAGAGGCCTGGTGCCCCTGTTTTGTGTAATAAGTACAACCTTTAAGGAAACCACATTGAGTAGTTATGTGTATTTACATTTTGCCAGTAATTGATGCTTAAATTACAATCAATTAAATTATTAATAAAACTGCATATAGGCTGAACATGCTGCATACATAATATTATACTATTCTGAGGAATCTGCAGTGCAGGTAGTCAAAATGGTATGGCAAGGGCTTTAGGAAAGCCAAGGAGTACAATGGGATAGCTGTAGGGTGCACTGGCTGTGTTTCAGAATAGCATAATATTAAAATATTGAAAGGTTGCTTTTGTACAAAATGTTACTCTGAGGACCAGGGTATGGCAGGGCCGTGGCAAGGAAAGCCAATGCATTTTTATACTGTGCATGCATGTGCTGTCCTTGTAGAGTCTTGGAAGCAAATCCAGCAGACATTGAGCCATATGAAATGGCCCATTATGTGTGGACAATAAGTACACTCTGCAGAAAAGTAGCTCTCTCTCTCCCTCTTCTTGTTTTTTTCCCTCTAAATACTCATGGTAAAGTGCTGAAAGTGGGTGATCTTAGGCTCATTTGTGGGAGAGAACATGATATAATTTAATGAAAGTTAGAATTATTTAAATCATTGTCCATGCTTTTTCCTCATGCTGCTAGTTTGGAGGGCTCCAACACCTCTCTTATTTTTACTATTTTTTTTCTCTTGCTTATTAAAGGTGCTTCTTTCTTATGCTGAAGTGTGCTAATGTATCAGTCTTACAAATACTTCACCTTTCTTATCTTCCTAATAAGCACTGCCTACTGTGTTATGGAGATTCAGATATTTTTGTGAGAAGATAGAGATGAACTGTCACACAGCCTGAATCCAACCCAGCAGAGATGCTGTTTTGTACATACCACTTTTTTATTAATTCTGATACACAGCTGTATCAGCCTGAGTGGTAGGCAAGCCCAGCAGCTTCTTGCTGCCTTCAACAGCTGCTTAGTTTGTCTTGCTGTTTTTATAGATTCCCCTCAGGCCCTTTCTTAGCATCAGCTACTTTGTTAAATCAAGAACTTGTCCTGTGTCTCAATTGAATTAGCTTTTGATAACTCTTCTGGACTTCTGTCATCATCCTGATCAGGTGTTGACAAGGGTGTGCCTTGTCTCAGTGTTGAATCACATTTTAAATTTTGCTTGTTGCTTTCTCCAGGCCTTGAGGTGTTTCTTACCACCTCCTGTGTAGGCTCATTAGCATGCAGAGCATTTCAAATTAGGCTATTTGAATAAACATCCCGTGCCCTGCTTTACTAATTCCTGACTGAAATAGGTCACACCAGGCCCTGCTGAGCACCATGTTCTCCCAGTGCTTTGCAGGCACTGTGTGATGTTCATCATGCTCTGCCTGCTCAACCCAGCTCCCAAATTCATTAAGTGTCATGGTGTTTGCTGGAAAGCCTTCACCCTGCCAGGATACCTGGAGATTATTGTTCTCTGGGCTGCTTGGCCAGGTGCAGCTCCCACCTTTCACTTTGATGTTTGCTTCTTGGTTTGTTTATCACAGAAGCAGCAGGAGGCAAAGATGTGCATCACAGTTCTGCATGGGTTGCTTAATATTCTTGGATCACACCTATTGCTTACATCAACAGAATTTGCTATCTGAATCTGTGCATCTCTACTGCTTTTTTTTTATCAAACTAGGCTTTCAGCCTAGAAATGAGTAAGGCAGGATAAATGAGTTATCATTTGTTTGCCATTCCTTGTTCCAGGCAGCTAACACAATAATACGTTTTAATAAAAAATAGTAAATCTGCTTTCAGCAGAGATGGGGTCACATCCAGACGTGTACTTTGCCAAAGAATTTGGGGAATTTGGGGGGGTTTAGAACTCATTACTGCAACTGACAAAAATAGCTTCAAAGTCTGGCTCCCAATGTTCTTATGTTTGGGTGTTTTTTCTATGAACACTGCTTTAATAAATAAGATGTCAATTAGTATAGTTCAGATCACAGCTGCCAAATTCTCCTTTTAATGTACATTAATAAAAGCCAAAAACAATTGTTTATTGGGATGATGAGCTGCAGAGGAGCTTAGGTTCAGTTTCCAGACTTGCCACTATGTCTTTGAGCAGGCTCTGACCCATCAAAGACAGCTGAACTCAGGTGCAGTCATAGTGATGTTGGTAGAACACATCACTTGCCTTTTAGGTGAAGCATGCAGCTGAGTATCTCTGCTGAGTTAGGCCTACAAGCCCACTGCAGAGTGAGGACATAAGGATGCTTCCCTGGCTCCCAGGAGCTGTTCAGGGTAAAACCATGTATTCCTGGGAAATGGTGTGTGTAGCTGGCTCATGGTCCCAACACTCCTTGCTCTGCCGGCCCTAATCACGCTGTCAGTATCCAAGGTGACGGGTTAAATTGGCTGTTTCTGCTCACTGCTTTTTTCTTTCATTTGCAATGACTCCTGTGAACTACAAAGTGGGAATGCTGTGAGAAAGGGAGCATCCTGCTGAGGAGGGTAAAAGAGTAATAGAAAATGCATTTGATTTCTATAATGTAATAACCAAGCAGTCTGGGTATCTCCTCACTCCATCCCCTTCCATTACTGATCTGTTCTCAGGAGCTTCTTGCAGATTCTTTTGTTCCTCCTCCAGTTTTATCTGTGTTTCAGTGCCTGTGAGTTCTGGATGGGTATGGGATTATGGAAGCTGTTCAGTAGGGTTGGTGTGTCAGACATGTGTGAACATCTGCACAAAGTGGTTCCTTAGAGTTTGACTTGACAAGATGACTGCTTAGCACCAGAGAGCTGCCTTTAAGCTCTGTCTGTTTGTCTTGTAGCCCACAGGCACCTCAGCCACAGGCTCCAGAGACTCCCTGGGCAGATGAAGAAAATGTAGTTTATCACCTGACTGATGAGGACTTCGACAAGTTTATAAAAGATCATTCATCTGTGCTAGTGATGTTCCATGCACCATGTGAGTTTGTTTTCTCTTCTGTACTCTGAGCCAAATGCCTGCTAATGAAATCAGTGATGTTTTTCCGTGGAAGTTTCACAGAACCATGAACTCAAAAGTCCAGGCTTTTCTCGTTTGTGATGATTGTTAAATACACAAGGCATGAAATGTTTGTGAAGTTGCTGGCTTCACATTTAGGATGGAGATGTGCCTCTGGAAAAGGGACACTTTATAGGCTGAGTCAAAACATAACTGAGGAGTGTAATGCTGCTTAAATAGTCTGATTACTCATCACTTTACAGCATGATTTCCCATTTTCAACTTCTCTTCAGTATTGTTTGCTTTCAAAGCAGAACTCTGATTGATTGAGCAACTCAACTTGAGAACCCTGAGCTCCTGGGTTCTTGTCCATAGCTGCTGCTATGCCATTTTGAGCATTTTCACTCCTCTGCCATAGTTTCTCTGGCAATATAAGGGGTGATTGTCATTGTATATTGTGCTGAACTATGCCAAAACTAGGCCTAGTTTAGAAAGACCCCAGGTCTTTGATAACTAATGCAGAGATGGTGGTGATACTGTGTATTGTTCTGCTGAAAATGGATTAAACTGATCTTTTTCATGACTTGAGGTTTTAGCTTGATAAATAAAATCAAGTGGGTTGCCTTCAGGAAGCTGAATGCCACACTGCCCTCCTGGATGCTGTTGGGTGGAAGAGTGCATTAAACTCTTAGTTCACTGTGGATATAACTTGTTTCAGCTGCCTATCTGGTTCTTCTAATTGTTTGTGTTTGTGATGGACAATTCAGGCTTGAATCTGCTACACTGTGTGACACACAGCTTCTGTCTCCTCTTGCTGCTGTGCTGGCAGCAGTATTGGGTGAGATGTTCCTTTTCAAGTGCCTAGATTTAAAGGTTAGGACTCTGGAGGCAGACTGTGTGCTGACAGCTGAGGGTCTTGGCACAGAGGCTGAAATCCTGCTTCCCTTTAAGCCAGCAGGAGTTAGCTCCAAAATACCTTTTTTGAAGGTCTGCTCATAAGACTCATTTGTAAAACATACCATAATGAATTTCCTCTGCCTGGTGAAATGTCTAAGAATTTGGTCCACTGGAGCAGGGGACTGACTGCTGTTCTGTCGCTGTGTTCCCTGGATTATTTGTACTAATGAAAGTGGGACCGGAGATGAGTGCCTGCTCTGAAACCCCAAACACAAGGAGCAGAACTGATGAGGCCTGCTCTGAAACCCCAAACACAAGGAGCAGAACTGCTGAGGCCTGCTTTGCTCAGGAGTTATCCTTCATTACCCAAATCCTTCCTTCCTTCCCCAGATTTCCCTGCACCCCGGTGTGCCAGTGACAGCAGGGGCTGCTGCTCCTCGGCAGCTGTGTGCTTGCTGAGCAGCTGCTGCCAGGCACAAATGGAACTCCTAAATTTCCCTCCTTTCCCTCTCCCTGCACAATGACATGGAAGAAGTGTCTGCTCTCTCTCAGCATGTTCACACTTAGTAGTACTTTAAAGCTTTGCCTTTTTTTGAGTTTGTAAATGGGCAAAGGAGTCTGGTCATGTATTCAGGAGGGAGAAGAAATCAACAGTTGGCCCTGTAAAACTTATTCCTTTAGGAAGCCAGATTAAAAATAGATGAATACATATGACTGCAATCAAATTTTATAGGAAGTTCAAGTTAGTTTTAAATCTCAGTAGGATTCTGTTCATTTTTTAGTGTTTTTTCAGTATTTTCAAGAACACAGGTAACACAGTTTTAGGAGTAACAATATTGCATTACCTGTTTTGAGAGCAGGGGTGCTTCCAGACAGAAATATTTTGTACTAAGGGGCATTCTCTACCAGCGGTGCTTTGGCAAATGCTGTTATGAAAGTAAATCAAATGCTTTAATTGGGCTGTCACAATCTTCTGATAACATTTTCCAGCTGCTCAGAATTGGGGATGAAGAGTGTTCCTTGCCAAAACAACTCCATTTTAAATGCAACTTGAATATTTGGGGCATTTTATTTACATTCAGGTGGTAATGGCAATACGTGCAGAATCCAGCTCGTACACGTGTAAAAGATGTGTGTTGGTAAGAATCCTCTCTGAGCATCCTCAGCAGGGAGTATGAGGCTTGCAAACTAATTAATGACAGACAACTATCATAAACAGTTATCTCCATGATTAAAAGCTCTTCTCTTAGCACTTCTTAAATGTGCTAATGGTGTCACCTTATGAATATTAGGAGATAAATTATTCCAGTAAGAAGTGGCAAAACCAGTGAGCATCTTAATTATTTTAACCTTGGTAGCTCAGGCTGAGGAAGTTTTTTTTAAAAATGTATTAATAAAAAAAAGTTGAAACATCTATAAAATAAGCTCATAACACAGGATATATTTCTGTGTAACTAAGAGTAATCAAGGGGGATTTCAGCACTGGCCTGGAATTAGCAAGTACTTAAACTCCTATGTCACCACGCAGCATACACGTGACTTGGAGTTTTTCTGGCACACTATTGTGGTTTAGCCTCAGCCACAGCTCAGCCCCACACAGCTGCTCCATCATGGTGGGATGGGGGAGAGTTTGAAAGGTAAAGCCAAGAAAAGTCATGGGTTTGTAAGGTAATTTAATAAGAAAAGCAAAAGCCATGTACAGGCAAACCAAAACAAGGAATTTGTTTACTACTTTGCATTGACTGGCAGGTGCTTGACCATTCCCAGGAGAGCTTTATCACGCATAATGCTGAACTTGGGAAGACAAACTCCATCACTCCAAATGTCCCCCCCTCCCCTTTCCCTAGTTCTGTATGCTGAGCATGACAGCATATGGTCTGGGATATCCCTGTGGTCATTTGGGGTCAGCTGTCCTGGCTGTGTCCCCTGACATCTTCTTGTGTACCCCAGCCTCCTTGTGGTGGGATGGGGTGAGGAGCAGAAGAGGTCTGGATTCTGTAAGCCGTGCTCATCAATCGCTAAAACATCCCTGAGTTATCAACACTGTTCCCAGCACAAATCCAACTCATGGCTCAATACCAACTACTGTGAAGAAAATGAGCTCTATCTCAGCCCAAACCATCTCACATACATGAGGAGCCGTTTTACTAAAAGAGAATTATTTCAGTGATGCTTTAATTGCATATTCAGATGATCAATGCATTTATAGTGTGTAGTATGAAAAGACATGTGGGGAATTGGCAGCATTTTATCTGCCCCCTGCCCCCAATGCTGAAGATACAGCTGAACCAAACACATCCCAGGTAAATACCTGTGAACTGCACCATTAGGCACTGTGATGGATGTGGCCACTTGGGTCTCCATGCCTGTGGCTATTAATGATCATCCCTGAGGACCACACTGTAATTATTTACAATCAGGTGCACTAACTAGCCCAAGGACATGGCAGCATTTTAAGTGCTGCCTAGCATAACTAAGTTCAAGGAGAGCAGCTAGTGTGTTTGAAACACATCAGGAAGGTCTGCAGCATGCAACTTGCACCTCTTGGGATCAGAGACACCATCCCTTTTGTGCAGTAATTTATCACAACCATTAAACAGAAGATGTGCTGCTGCAGGTCATTACTGCCAGCCCTGAGTGACATGGGTGAGTGTGGGTGGGCAGGATGAGTTCATCCTGCTTTCCTTTCACAGGTCACTGGGGACACAGAGCAGGATTTCTAACCTTCTCAAACTCCTTTGTAAAGCCCTTAAGAGGATGTTCAATAAATCTGAATGTTTAGCATAGGTAAACAGTGACCCAGCCAGTCAGGCTCTGAAGGCACTGTCCTCCCCAGCCATCTGTGAAGGGTGTGCAGTCTTGTGCTCCTTATTTTTGCTGAAATTTCATAATTTCTGGTGGTAAGCTTAGTGTTATCCTGGATATATCCAGACTGGAGTCTTGCAGACATCTGAAGTGTTTTTTCAATGTGTTGTTGTACCCAAAAACTGGGTTCTTGTGCACTGTACAAAAGAACAAAGAAAGGGCCCTCTCTCCCAAAGGATTTGGCATTTTCATTTGGGTTGATCATATTTGGTAACTTGAGATAGCAGTTATGTTAGTGGGCCTATTTCTGAATCTATAACAAAGGATTTATTGCACCAACCAAAGTTATTTCTGTATTATAACATAACTAAAGGCACCATTGCTGCTTATGATAAGCTTATGCTAGCAATGAGAATAATGATTCCATGTCTGTATGTGCTTCTTGATATCTGTGCCTACAGCTGATCAATTTATTTAGATGCCCAAGATGACAGCTGGGTTCTGAATGTCTCTAAATATGGGTTATGCTGCCAGTCAAGTGTTGTTAAATGTTTTAGTGCTTTAGTGTCATGGGGACTAGCTGGGATTTAAAATGCTCCTGAGTCCCATGATTGTGAAAAAAAAGCCCTGTTTGTGTTTTCAGTTTCCTCATCAAACTGTTTGCTGAGTCCAATGCAATTTTAAAAATAATTCTGTCCAAAATATTTGCCAAATTAGTGAGAATTGCAGTCTTTCTGACTGTGTTTTGTTGAAAGAATAAAACCCCTACACATTTATCCTTTCTACATTTTTCCTCAGCATTTTTCTCCAAATCACATCTCAGCCACTAAATAAACCCAGCCAAGTCACTGATAAGTCAATTCAAATGCCACTGAAAGGTGTTTAAAGTCCAGGATTGAAATTCAAGTCAACTCAGAAATGTTTTCTGGAAGTGTCTGCTGTTCACACACAGGAGTTACTTTTCATTATGTTTTGTTAGCACAAGTGACACTGCTAATGTTTTAAAGGGTACCTGTTCTTGCAGCCTCAGGCAGAATAATGTCCTGGTGCCACTGTGAGCTGTAGCCTGCCCCTGTACCTTCAGCAGGCATGGATCTGAGGAGTCTCTGGTGCTGGCTGGTGGTTGTAGTCAGTCACCCCTGATGTTTGCTTGGGCTTGCTTTGCTCTCATTGCTTTGCTTGGGCTTGCTTTGCTCTCATTCCCCATCAGCCAGAGCAAAGTTTGTGGTCCAGTACTGATGCCAGAGGTAACAAACAAAGGATAAAAAAGTGCTTTGGCTGTACTGTTAGTGTGAGTGTGCATTTGCTTTTTATAAAGGATTAAACTATTAAAATGTTTTCCTGCAACATTTCTTCCTTGTATGTGAGCTTAAATTCAGGTTAAACCTGTGTTCTTCCCAGTCCCCTTCATAGGGCTCCTTCAGAGACTATATAAGCTGATTGCAGGGTTTGTAGTAGGAAAAAAGTCAATATCCTTAGTAGGATATTGGAGCCATTGTGGTTTTTCCTCCATTGATAAAGAGGGAAAGCAGGGATAATGCAGCCTAACAGACCTTTGCTTGCTTCCTCCCATGGAAGGGAGTGCAAAAATAAACCTTGAAATGATAAGGTGCACCACAGTTTTCATGTGTTGTTGAAATGTCCATGAAATTCCTTTCCTGTCCTTGGCTATTTTCTCTACCTTTATAAACCAACCCAATAAATTATGCAGTTGCTGCTTTCCAAAGTCAGCTATTTAGCTGTTCAGGTTTTTAATTGCACAGGGAGTGGTTTTATCAATTTGGCTTTGAAAAACAGCTTTTCTCACCCTTCACTCCTTCCCTCCTCCCTCCGAGTGCATTTAAACCCAAAGTTTTAAGCGACTTTGTGAACTCATTATTAAGAATCCCAACCAATTAGCCCAGTACAAGAAGGCCTCAGCTTCTAACCAAGTAGTGAACTTGTCTCTCTCCCTGCCAGCTCACCATCACTGGTTTCAGTGGCCTTGTTTTTGTTTCTTATGCTGCATGTGGTGAGACTGGGATGTAGGAATCCATTGCTCGCTTTAAATATGAAGCAAAGTGAACCCAAAATGTGTGCACAAAATCAAATCTATTTTTTCAAACCATGTTTTACGACTATAAATAAATAAGTCTCCCTTTCAGACCCCCACTGGTTCCTTGGGAAAGCAAGCTATGTTGCTGTGAGCTCTAATTGGGATGTCTGTTGGCAGCATCAACAGAAAGGCCACGAGTTGAAAAGGCTGAAGAATAATCTACTCTGCAGCCTGAAAAAAATGGCCTTTCTGGCATAGGTCAGCAGCAGGCTAACATTGGCAGCCTGTGATAAATAAAGAAATTATATTATTTATAAATAAATAAAGTTTTTCCATGCTAATTCATGATTCAATCATAGATTTTTTTTTAAATGTCAACCAACGCAGTTGTTCCCTTAGAGGTTAAAGGCCTGTGGGTTATCCAAGCATCCAGCAGCACTGAATTATGGATGGAAAGATCCTTTAATTTTCATTTGCTCCTGTCATTTATGACATTTGTGATTTTCAAAATAAAATGTTGGTTGTTTCCAGTGGGTACTTTGGCATCTGCCTTCAGATGTAGCGCCTCTGGGATAAAGGCAGACAGTGGGTGCTTAGAAGCTGATTTTGATGCACCTCTGCAAGTCTGGATTACTGGAAGTTTTTGGTGTGTAAGGCAGGTTGTACATCTGGAATCTGGTCAGATGCCATACGCCCATGATGCAGGTGCATGTACTAGCCCATAGGGAGCTACACAAGGAGACATTTGTGTGTCAGGGTGCCTGCTGTGGGCCACCAGACCCTGTGAACATATTCTTGTTTCAGAATAATTAGAGAAAGTCTTTGACTTTGAACAAGTCACACTTTCTGGACTGTTCTGTGGCTCACAGGCAGTGCCTGCCTCTGGTGGGATTTTGGTGGAGCAATGCAGATGTCAGGGTGGGCTGCTGCAGTGCCCACATCACTGAAAACTGAATTGTTGTGTAAGGGCACTTGGATGATGAATGTTGCTGTTTAGGAGTCTGGACAGATTGTTGAAGAGAAAAGATGTGCTTCAGTTTTAGAATAGTGTTTCCTGACTCTATGTCCCATAGGCTCCTAATTCTAATGTTGCCTCAGTGTATTTTTAATGGGATGTATAATAAAATGCTTCCCTGTACAAGCATAAATTGTGCCAACTTTCTGTGCACTGCATGCATGTGCTTCTCAGCTGAACATTCATGGCAGGCTTCTGGAGCAGATACATTCTTCACGTAAACCAGTTAGAAATTGGTGCATTCTTGGCTTCAGAATCTGCTTCCACTGAGATGAGCAAGTCCTGACTGTTGATTTCAGAGAGAGGAGGTCGGGAACATTTAGACTGGGCTCTTCATTATTGACAAGCATGGAAGTCTACAACAAGATGTTGCTTGATACTACATATATTTGAATATCACCAAAAATCTTAAGCAGTGTAAACAGTTCAGCGTAAGTGACCTGCCAGTGCAGAGATCTGTCTCATTAAACTAATCACAGAAATTATTTTCAGGGAGATTTAATCACACATTAAAATAGAAGTACTAGCAAGAAGGCAGCAAACCAGGAAAATTAAGAACCTGGCATGGATTTTTCCTTTAATGACAATACCACTCATGTTTCTCAAGGATCTAAAAATAAAAATCAATATGAGTTTTTAGTGGTACTTAATATAAATGGGAATGTGAAGAATATAAGAATCCTGATAATTATCTTGTGCAGTAAAACTTGATAGGATACTTAATGGAAGGGGTGAAGACAGTAATGACTGATACCATTGTCTCTTTTTGTCAGTCTTCTGATACTGGAGCACACAGTTCATATGGGATTTTTGTCTCTTTGAAGCAGTTTGTGCTCTTTGAGCAGGGTATGGTCATAAAAAAGGATGATCTAGTGATAAAAGCAATAGCCTTGGCCTGGAGATGTGAAAGTTTAGTTCTTGCTTTGCTTTGCTTTGATTTGTACAGTCACGACCCAAGTCACTAAATATTTGTCGGTTTCCAACCTGTGAAGTGGAGATAACATTTCACCTTGCGTGGGAGTTTTATCTAGCAAGCCATGGCCAGACTGAAAGCTGCTCCAGTATTGCAGGAATTGAGATATGGAAGGTGTATGAGCTCTGCACAGTCTTGATTAACATGAAGGAAGTAGGATTTTGCATTTGGTGTTCTCTGGATTGTGGCAGACATCAGTTTTTGGCCCCTCAGTTTAGGAAACCCCATCTGCCACTTGGTGAGCACAGAGCTCAGACAAGATTATCGTGGCTGGAGCTGATCACTCACAACCTGGTTGTAGTTCATGCCAGGACTAAAAGGGAGGAGGCTTGGCTTGCTCTGGTTCAGCATCACAACAGGGAGAGTGGCAAACGTGGGGTGTTTTGGGCTGCTCTGCCTTTGGGCTGGATCTCAACTTGCTCTGTGGCATGGCGCTGTTCTGGGGACACAGCGTGTACATTGAACAAGTTACTTGGTAGCAGTTGTGGGTGTTGAGCAGAATGCAGGCTAGAAGTAAAGGAAGAAGGAAAGGAAACAAAATGTGGATATTTGGGGGCTGTGAAATTTGGGAGGTTTGTTCGAAATGCATTGCTGTATGCTCACCTCCGATTGGGAGCAATTACTTTCTCTATTAAAGAAGACATTTTCAAAGGCTATACCAATCAGAAAAAAAGCTTCATGTGAATGTGTGGCAGGTGGTGTGAAGGGAACATTAGTTTCTTTGGGGATTTGCTGCCTCATTTCTCACATTACTATTGCCTTCCCTCTCTCCTAACGAGTCCTTACCGACTGACTCAGCCTGTGACACAGGAGTAGCTGCCAGAGCACCAAGGAGCAGCTGAGGGGTGACAGCTGAAGAGAGACTGGCCTCATTTTCTGGGTATTTGTTGTAGGTTATTTAGGTGTTCAGAGGGGTCTTTTAGAGGACTTAGGTAATTTTAGCTGTTAAAAATCCACATTTGAGTGTGTGAATTGGATGGCTGTCCTCCTGGCAAGCTTGACCCCAGTGTACATATAAGCCCTTAATGCTCTTGTGGTGAGTTCTGATAAGAGTGAAACATAACTTATTTTTCTAGGTCTCTAATGATGGTGTAACAGTAGGAATTAGCTTTAAGAATTAGACTCCAGGTTTATTTTTTCTGAAATAAATTAATTTCCTTGCTTGGATAAGCTCAATATACTGTGCAGCGCTCTCATTTGGAAAATGCCTTATAGTATCTTGGCCACTTCAGTCATTACCAGTGGAGTTTTCCTTGTCAAGTTTATCTTCCTAAATAGTTTATGGCCTCAGCTTTTATTCTGTGAAAGGTAGAGAACTTACATAAAGGGCAAATACTGAACAGAGACACCTAGATTCTGCCTGTCTGCTCCTGCTTGCCTGTCTGTCTGCTCCTTGTGCCCCTTCAGAAGGTGAGTAGGCAAGTGATGCCATTTTAATAATATATTATATATGAATTCATTGTTTGGACACTGAAGCATTGTGCTGATGGTGGAGCTGTGTCTTCTGGGCTTCTGACTGCTTGTGCTTGGCAACTGTGCCAGCACTCTTCTCCTAAATAGGTGACTAGATCTCAACTGGTAGCCACTTCTGCAGTGACTTTGGACAAAAACTGTGCATTCTGTATAGTATCTCTTCTTGATACTTGACTTTTCCATCTATCTTCACAGTAATATTCAATGTCACCATTCCTTTTAATGCCCCTGTCTTCTGAGCTGAAGTTCATTGGGATTTACCTTTCTTAGGAAGATCCCTTTGCATGGCATCCATTTTGCTGATGTCTTACACAAATTGCATCCTAGGAAATAATTCATGGGTTATGCTGTTTTTGTGAGCTGAACATTCAAAGCTCTTTCATCTCACCTGTGTTCTCTGGCATTTTCATTGCTTAATCCATAGCATAAAGTCTTCCATAGTGGGGTAAGTGTGTGAGGGAAACCAGTGCAACTTCTCTTTCCTCCTCAAGGTAAAATTTTGTTGTTCACCTGGCAATGGAGAAGGGGGTGAATCTTTTTAGGATGTTAAATAAATCTGGCTTAATTGAGAAGGAAACCTTCTGGTGGTATTTTTCATAAGCTCTCAACAATTTCACCTTAAGGCAACCGTGCTGTTGTCTCACTTTTCAATAGGGGAAGATTAATTTTCAACACCTACTCGGGGCCACATTCCTCAGAGCTGGTGTAGGAAGTGTAATTCATATCTTCCAATGCCAGCTGATCCACCTTCCTTCACTTCTTTTCCCTCCCAAGAGGGATGGTAGGAGGCACCATCATCTCCCAACACTGATTTCTACCAGTTGCACCACAGTCTTGAGTGAGAGGAAATATATATGCAGTTTTAGGAAATACATGCAGTGTAATCTCCAATAGCCAGAAGCTGAAACCACCTTTGGAATGAAAATAAGGAGCCATGTGATTTTTTGTTTTAGTTTATTTTACATAAAGATGATGATCAACTTTGAGGTTGTTCTTGGATGTGTGCTGGACTCTGTGCTGTGCAGATGGGGTATATTTTTTCAAAGGCTGCTTTCAGGAGTCCAGCTCAGCCACGACCCCCTGTGAGCTCAGAAGCAGAGAGTTCACACTGAGGGCATGATGGAGCAGAAATCTCTCTTCCTGCCTGACTCCCAGGAATCCCTGGGAGGCAGCAGCCTCTGGCTGATGCTAGCCATGGAGAATATTCACCCTTTACCCTGAGCCTGAGTCAGAAGAAGACACACTCCAGTGTTACCAGAAATAAAGGCAGAAGTGTGTGTGTGTGCAGTTCACCAGAGCTGCTGCCTTTTAAGTCCCATGCAGGCAGCCTGCAGCACTCACTCCATCTTTGCCCCTTGTGCTGAGCCTTCTCTTCCCAAGGGCTGTTGCTGGCTAAAGGTGGCCCTTCTGCCAGAGCTGTGAATGTGGCACAGATGCAGACAGTGTTCCTGGAGGATGTGTTTAGTTAAGCTCTCTTCCCAGTTTGATCTGATTTATGTAATGCATCTATCTTTTTTAAAAATAAGTAAATAGTTTTAACTCATACTACAACTGTCTAAAACTGCTATGATTCTTCTCCTGAGCAGTTTCAGTGATGCTGGGAGGGAAGAAATTATGCCACTATAGAAAAGCCAAGATGGTGTCTGGGTTTGGGTCACTACCACCTCAACAAGTCATACGGACAGAAAGTGTGACCAATTTGTAATAATTTTGTGCCCTAACTTCACACTGAAGGGCTCCTGGAAGCAGGCAGAGACTTTCTTCTGCGTGGCCATGCTGGGATTGGATTTGCACAGCTCATTGCACGCACAGATTGCCTGCACTCTGAGTTCATGGCAGTGCCATGAGATGGTGATGATGGCGGGGCCGAGCCGCTGCAGTGCTCCGGGATGAGCTGTGCAGCCCACGCAGCCGCCGCCTTCGGCTGCAGCCGCAGCAGCCCTGACTGCAGTAATCCAAACTGCTTAAGTATTTTCCTTCTAATGCTGCATTTCCAGTTCCTCAGAGTCTTTTCCAGACTGACCTTTCATAGGCTTTGTCTTTTGTAAAGCCATAAAGCTGTTTGCTTGTCACTGATCTCTAAGCGGTGTAATGACTGGTGGAATCAAACCTGCCTTTAAAAATACAGTATTGGGGGGAGGTGTGTCTGGATTTGTGTATGTGTGCAACATTTCTAGCTGTTGGAAATTTGAATTCAATATCATGTTAAAGATATTGAAGATGCGCCTTTTGTAAGAAAACGTCAAGTCTTGAAACGTCCTTGTCTTTAAGTATCTGGAATTTTACCTGGGTGTGCAGTGCTGCTGGTAAGAAGATGAATGGTTTGGTGGGAGTGAGTACCCAGAGGGAAAAGGTTGTGCAAAATTCTTTGAGCTCCTGATCCTTCCTACCTTCCTAAGGTGATTCCTCTCTTTTTTTGGTTTGGGTTTTTGTAGGTTTTTGATTTTTTTTTTGGTTTTTTTTTTTTTGGCTTGGTTTTTTGTTTGTTTGGTTGTTTTGTTTTTTTTTAATGCATGTAGATCGTGGCATGGCCTGACTGCTCTGACCATTGTGACTATTAAGTGAACATGCAACCAACACGATTGCAAATTCATACCTGTGATTACGGGGAGAAACAGCTGCTTTTGTCATCCTTCCTCCCTGCCAAATTTGTGGATGATTTTCCATCAGATGTCTGCAATGCAGATGGCTAAATTATGCAAGGGAGTCTGCAGCTGTTGTAGTTTATGCTCTCCTACACTGGTGAAGGAACTGTAAACTGACTCATGTCAGACCTGAGAGATCCTCTTTTGCATGATGTATGTTACAGCCTTCCATGGCAGAAGAGAATACATTTGTGTTCTTGCATGGGTGATAAGAGGGCTGGGATTTGTGTGTCCTTGCTGTGGCTGCAAGGACTGTGTCTTCCCTGCTCCATGTAGGTACTCCTATGTTCATATGTAGGGATGAGAGTTCAAAGTTAACAATATTAACTTGTAAGAACTGGCTATTCTGCTGTTTTCAGAGGTCACTGCTCTTCTGGGATTAAAAATAGAGAAACCAATGGTGTTATCCCCAGGTGTTAAATGTTTAAAGAATGAAGGTACATCTGAATTTTTTTACTTCTTTTTTTCCTTTTTTTGAAGTTGTCTGTAAATCTTCTATGAGTGTATTCTGAACTGCCAGTGGCCCACTTGCTGAAAGCAGGACATGTTTTGTGCTTCAAATTCATTTTCTCGTCAGGCTAATGGAGGTATTTTTGGTGTGCAGCTATAGATGGATATAGAGCTGGCATTATACAATAAATAGCTGGTACATGATAACAGTATTCGTGCAGTCTGTTGATGACAGAAATGTAATGATTCTTTAAAATCTTTATTTGCAATTTAGTTTACCTCTAGGGTTCTTGATGTCAGAAATAGCTTCTTCACAACTGCCTGGATGTTGTCTTTTATCTCTTGCTTGTCACGCACACTTCAGATCCTCAGACAATGTTATCTTGAGATGAGAGGACATGGCTAAAAGCATGGCATTTATTTATATAGTCATAATAACCTGAAAGAAGCAAACAGTGAATGACAGAGAGAAACAGATTTATATTCTTGAGACATCACTAAGACAGCATATGCAGAAGCTTAGCTGGAGCTGCTTAGCTGGTTTTCTGCCTGTAAATCTTGGTTTTAGCAGTAGAAGTACTTGTATTAGTTCATTTCTGAAAAGGTTTGGAGCAACCGTGCTGAGAGTCTTTGCCATGGTGCCAAAGAGGCTGCTATAAACAAATACAGATACTTCCTTGGAAAAAGAGTTGCCTGGTATGTTTGTGAGGCTTTCCTTTGCCCACGTGCTGCTTATCCTTTCACTTCAGCATTGCTCTGTCCACACTTGGCCTTTGCCTCTACATTTGCATGTGGTCACACTCTGCAGAGGACAAAGTGCTGAGCAAGTGTTGTCCTCTGCCCTGCAGTGGGACCCTGGAGGGAGGTGACTTGTCTGCACTGAGGTGACATGGGGACCTTTGATCGCCATTGTTTGGGGTGCAGCTGAGCTAAGCTGTGTGACAGTAACTGCACAAAAGGAAGGAGCTGCTTATCTGCCCATCTGCACAGTGCAAATGAGAAGACTGATTATAAATAAACTGGGAAAGCAGAATTCTTACTTCATTTAGACATCTGTTTTAAAACTGGTTAGCAAGGGTGTGTACCAGCTGTCCTAGCACTGATTGTTGTAAGTTTTGACTTGTTTTCCCTGTCTTGTAACACTTCGTTTTTGCTTATCTGTGTGCTCTTTCTATCTGAGCCTTGGCCCTAGCAGCCTGGGCTCATTTTGTGCAAGAGGAGCAAGATGAGGTGTTAGAAGTCAGAGGAGTTGTCCTGAGCTGGTCAGCAGAACCAGGCACTGAACCTGGACTGGTTTCTGCTGCTGGATGGAGAGTAACTCTGTCTTGCACCCCCAGAGCAGCTGCTTGTCTTCTGCAAGAAAAGACTGAGGCTGTGGGAGTCCTCTTGGATGGACACCTACAAGACCCCTGGGTGTTCCCACCAGCCATGCCCCACAGAGGCTCACAGGGTGGCAGTGCTGGAGCAGGCCCAGGCCATCCTTGTATTGAGTGCAGCCTTTCTTTTCAACTGGGATCAAACTTCCCTTGCTTAGACTTTCAGTTTTAATGTCAGTAAGCACTTAACAGGACAGTGCATCTTCTAGAAGCACATCTGTCACAGATGCCCACTGCAGACCTCTGGGCTCCTTCCATTGTCCCAGCAGCACACAGGAGCATCTGGGCCTGTAGGGTTGTTGTTATTTTCCCCACTCATTTTATGAAGAGAAATCATCTAAAACTAGAGGAGCTTACCACAGAGGGATGAAGCTGCTGCTGAACACCCTAATGTAGCAATCAAAGGAGAGGCAGTGACCTTGGAATTCATTTAAATAACTTTTCATTGGCCTCAAAAATGTAATGGCAATCTTCACAGGATTATTCAAAGATAGGATAAATAATCATAGGAGAGATTAATTAGTTTGCAGTTTGTAGGTCTGATTTGTAATTCATATCTCCCCTTTTCTGCAATGGTAGGTGAAAGCAGGCTGTAGCTCACAATAGCAAAATTATCATGAAGACAGGCAGAAAAGCATTGTTTATTGTGGGAGAAGCTCTTAAAATTTGTTGTTCCTCTCTCAGGTTCAGTCTAATGTTGTGACTTTTTTCCAGGCTGATACATCATGCTGTCCTCTGTCAGGGGTAGAACAAGCATTCACAATAAAGATCTGAAGATTTCAGTTTGCATTTAAATGTCTTTTAAAGATCTGATGCAGCTTCCCTTTATTTTAAGCCTGAGTGAGTTAGCTTTGTGGCAGTCAGTAGTGCTGTGTCTGTGTGATTTCATGAAAGAGCCTGGAACAGTGACATGTCATGGTCTAGATATCTTCATCCAAAATATTACTTACATGATCTTCAGATGCTTCAATATTTTTTCATTTTCTGGGCAATATGTGCCTGTGTTACTGGTTTGGGTTTTTTTCCCCTGTACAAGGCTTTGTGAAAACTCTGGTTCTTTAATGCCTTTGGTTGATCAGATCTAATTAATTATTGTAATATAATTGGAATATAGTGTAGATTATATGGATACTGTAGCTAGAGCACAGTATGAACCTTGCTGTGGCTAAGGGACACACTGTGTAAATCCCATCAAGGTGAAGTTAGCCCTGCAGAAAATCATTGTTTGTACAAATTTAAGCTACCCAATTCAGAGAGTTCCCAGGTATCTGAACTGGGAGTTGAGATGCCCTTTGGTAAAAAGTGAGGAAGAGCACAAAATGAATTCAGTTCCCTGCTCCTAAGAGGAGAAATAAATCAAATTGGGCAGGTGTCAGAGGGATCTGTCAGCCCCTTACACAAAGCCGTATGCCTGCAAGTTTTCTGTGGGTGGCAAATAAATCATTTTCCAGCCTCTTTTGTGCTTTTAACCAAGATAAGCAGTGCTGAGACAGTAACTCTTCCTCAGCCTGTCCCAGCTTCTTCCTGAATTCTCCTGTGAAGCTGTCGCATTGGGTTCCCAGCATTCTCACACCATGGTGTAAAATTAAAGCAAAGCTCTCTCCACCAGCTGAGCTCCCCTTGTTCTGCTGCTCCTACCACAATACTATTTTTTCCTTAAAAGAATGGCATGGGGCTCTTTAGTGCTGTGGTCTCTGTGCAGATGACTAAGTGGTATGGACTGTAGCTGGTGTTTGAACAGGAGCTGGTCTGAGTTCAACTGCTTTGGTATTTGCTGTAATTCTTAGGTGGGATTTACATTTGTTGTTCAAATGTTCCATAAACATGCCCTGAAAGTGTTCCATGATGTGCCGTGGTGGCTGAAGCTCTGTTTGCTCTGGTGAAGTTACTTACACCTGGATGTCTTACTGCTTCTTGGCTGCAAACACTCTTTGACTTAGGCTATATAAAACATGCTTGTCTGGTTGAGTTCAGGCCCAGATTTGTGTCTGCTGGCTTCAGCCATCATCCCATCAGAGGGAAACAAAGCAGCACTGAGGTTCAGAGTCTTTGGTTTATTTTCTTTTAGACAATGGTGTAAAAATATCCCCAGCCCTGTTATCCGAACACCTCAGAGTCAGCTTTTGCTGGCATGCATTGAAACACATTTCTAGCCATATCTTCTGATATAACTTCCAAAAGATCAGCAAAGTCTGGGCTTTCAAGTGCCCCTTCCAACAAAAACAGCTCAGGAAAGTGAGCTGGCAGCTGCTGCAGAGGAGAGGGAGAGGTGCAGTAAGGCACTGCACAGGATTGCAGCGCTCCGGGGCCAGCGCCTTGTCCCAGCTGCCTGCACTCCAGTCAGACCTGAGCCTCACCTGCTGGGTGTTCACCCCAGCCCCTCTGTCCCTGTGCACTGTCCCAGGGGGGCTGCCATTGTGCCAGTCCCTTGGGGACGGGGAAGGGGCTGTCACTGAGGCCCAGCACTGCACTGGAGGTGCCAAAGTGTAACTTCACATCATGGCAGGATCCTCACCTGGGCATGAAAGTTCAGCCTGCCTCCAAGCAACTGCACCTCTGAAAGCAGTTTAATTTACACCCAAATAATTTATTCTAAGTCTGCTTTTCTCACTCATACATTCATTTTACTTTATTGTAATGTCAGCACTTAGCAGTGAAGTAATGGCAGATCTCTGGAGAACTTCGCACAAGCGAGAAAGCACCATTATCTCAATTTTACAGATCCTGCTTATGTTGGGAACATATGTGGTGGTGTAATTACACTGATGTGATTAAATCAGTGCAAATCCTTCCTAGAAGGACGTGCTGCACCACTGTAAAGCAGGGCTTATTATCAGTGCAGTTGAATTCAAATTATATTACTCTATTAAGCTGTGCTAGTGTAAGCCTCCACTGAAAGTCACAAAGTCACGTGAGGAGCTGTGTTGTTTCTTTTTAAAGCAGATAAAGATTTGGAAACTGAAATGGGTGAGGTTGTGCTCTGTCCAAGAGCATGCTAGAAGCAATGGGCTTGACAAGTGTTTATAGTACTTTTTGTAAGGAAAGAGGTGTGGGTGTGAAAGCAGGGGTGTATTATTATTATTATTATTATTATTATTATTATTATTATTATTATTATTATTATTATTATTATTGTTATTTTTAATAGATTAAATTCTTTGTTTAAACTGTTGTGATCATTTTGGAAAAAATCCTATATCATACTAAGGCTTTACAAATGTATTAAGTAAAATGCATACAAAATTCTAGTAAATCTTTACTACATGGTTCTGGATTTTGATAATGGCTGAATGGGTCAATGAATGACCATGGTGTATACAACTTAATTGTAGTTTTTTTTTGGCAGGGTGTGGGCACTGTAAGAAAATGAAGCCAGAATATGAGAAGGCTGCAGAGTTTCTCCATGTAACCAGTGATGTAAGCTAATTTCCTTTATTATATCCTTCAAATAATCAGTAATAAATAACTAGAGTAATAAAAGTGACTTTTCTCCCTACAACAAATTCAGCTGTTCTCATCCTCCCACAGGACCCTTCAAAATGTGCTTCCAAAGTACAGTCTCATCGCTGATGCATGAGCCCTGCCAAAGTCTGAGAAAGAACATTCTGTCTTGAACGAAAACAAAATGGAAAAATGTTTATGTATTCTACTGTAGGCCTTATACATAATATGATCAAATCCAAAAATGGATTTTTTTTCCTCTTACTTAAAGACATTGAATGTGAAAAAACATAGGCTTTTATTTATGAATTAGATTTGGAGAAAACCAAAAGGGGTTGATCCCTGTTTCAAATAGCCTGTTTTTAATGGTTGCACCACTCCATTAGCTTCATCATAAGTGCTCCATCAGCATGGCTGGAGAAGAGAGATCCAATAATACAAGTATTAGTGTTATTGATTCAGTCTCGTGCTGTGTATGCCATGCGGGAGGAGAAGTAGAATTGGTCTCCCCCATACTTTAAGCATCATCTGTGGAGACATCTAAAGTTCCTTTATTGCTGTTGGAGAGGGAGGAGATGAGAAAAACAAAGATCCAATGAATCACACTTTACAAATGCCTATTCTTCTGTGTCTCTAAAGGTGGTCCATGAAAAGATACCCACAAGTTAGGGAAAGATGAATTTGCCTTAAACTTACCTTTCGCAGTGCTTGTTTCTTCTGGGAGAAACAGGGATATGTGGGAGGAAATGCAATTTCTGGGAATGGCTCTTAAGCATTATAGAGTGAATTATATAAAGAGAATCCATCAGAAATGGGAGGGCAACAGGTAAGACTGGTAACATTTAGCCCAGAGTATGTCCTTTTCTGTTTTTGCATCAGTTCTCTGTGTCTTTCTGTATGTCTGTGCACAAAATCACAGCATTAAACATGTTGGAAAAGACCATTAAAATCAAGTCCAGCCTATGACCAAGCACCACCATGACAACTAGACCATGGCACTGAGTGCCACATCCAGTCTTTCCTAAACGCCTCCAAGGATGGTGTCTCCACCATCTCCCTGGGCAGCCCATTCCAATGTCTAATCACCTTTTATGTGAAAAAATTCTTACTCGTGTCCAACCTAAGCCTCCCCTGGCACAGCTTAAGACTATGTCCTCTTGTCCTAGAGGCAGCAAAGGCACCTAGAGCATGAGTGACTGCCCCCAAGCCCACTGTGTCCTGCTGAGGGGTGTGTGTATGTGGCTGGGATTTACAGGGGGTGATCTCTCTTTCAGAGTCCGGGTGTCCTTGCAGCAGTCGATGCTACTGTCAACAAGGCTCTGGCAGAAAGATACCATATCTCAGGGTTTCCTACTTTGAAGTATTTTAAGGATGGAGAGGAGAAATACACTCTGCCACACCTCAGAACAAAGAAGAAGATCATTGACTGGTTGCAAAAGTAAGTTTTGAGGGTTTTAAGATGGTATTTGGGTTCCTGGTTAGTGACTCCTGTAGATGGCTTTGATGAGGAACTAAGCAGAGCTTCAACACTGCCTAAATCCCTTGCTAACAAAATTACACTGAATTCCAGTATTCCAACCCACAGAAATGTGTATGTTAATTATGGTTTCTAATACACCAAATCCTTTATTTGCTGTGGGGTTTTTCATAGCTGCCCCGTATTTCTTTCCCAAACTAAACATTTTTTCAAATACACCTTAAGCCTTTCCCTGGAGAAGGAATAGCAATGGCTCTGAAAAATAAACAGAACATTTGTTGTTCCCTCTTTATACAAAGCAGCAGATCCCAGTGTTAGTAACTGAATTTCAACAGTTGTACTTTTCTCTTTCCAACATTTCAGAGCCAATGCCTAGAATTCCACCCACATGAGGCTGAAGGAAAGCCAGTGAGACCAACAAAACCAGCACCTCTGAGTGCACTAACCAACTTTTCTTGGGTGGTGTGCTGAAATATGCAGAATTAAGTTTGATATGAAAATGATGACAATAATTCCATTTCAAAATAAATTGCTGGCACAATTATCTCTTTAAGTATGTATTATATATGCATGTATGTAAAAGTATGCATATATATATAAAATATGCATTTTCTTTAGGTACTGTAAGCCTCATGTATTTTCTGCATTAGTTAAGGGGAAGAAAACCTGCCAGAGTTTTGTGAATATTTTAATCATTTAACCAGTGGGCATGAGGAATGTAATCTTTATTTTCCCCCTTTTATTTGGTGGGGGAAGAAGCTGTGTGGGTTTTTTTGGTTCTTTTCTTTTCTTTTCTTTTCTCTTCTCTTCTCTTCTCTTCTCTTCTCTTCTCTTCTCTTCTCTTCTCATTGCATCTCTGACTGCTTCAAAGCAGGTAGTGGATATGGTCTGGCACTATCATTGTAGCATGTTGAGGAGCTTTATCTGTATTTTACTTTTAGACATGGTACTCCCTTGGCCTCCCTGCCCACAGAGGCTCCAAGCTGCTGTATCTGTATTGTATATGAAGTCATTGTCCTTGCTTTGCTCAACTCTTTTGAGCACTGTGCACTTTGTGGTGAGTTAAACAGTCAGGCTGATGCTGCCTGTACCAGCAGGTGAATAAGCAATGAGGACCAGGAAAGTGGTGTTAATTCTTCTGGATCCTGCTGTGGCTCTCAAAGACTTTTGTCTGCAGCCTTAGCTAGTCAGCAGTACAGGTGAAGCCCAGACAATTGCCTCCTGCTCTGGGCTCCTGGATATTCTCCCAGCTAGATATGCAGTAGAATAACATCCTTGTTTTCTGACAGGGAGAGAACTGACGCAGCTGCACAGAAGCTGGTGGAAATAGGGATGCATCTGGGGTGCAGGCGGGTGGTAAAAGGACGGCTTGTGGAGGAGACCTGTCTCAATGGGTGCTTGCAGCCATGCAGGTTTTGGCTCTGGTTCCTCTCTGGTGATTGTGCTGCCACATAGGTTGTTACCAGTTGCTGGGTAGCTTATTCCAGGTCAGTGTGGAAAATTTTGTGTGAGAGTAAAGTCCCACCTCTGTACCTGTAATCAGTGATCGCTCACAACAACTGTGTTCATGGAGGAATTCAGCTAAAGGACACACCGTGTAACTCTTCTTTCTCTGAAACACATCTAAGTCCAGTTTCTCTAAAAACTGGAAAATCAGTAATGGTGGAAATGCAATGAATGTCCACCAAGTGACCTTGAAAAGGACTTTAAAAATTGAGTTTTTCTCCATTTGGTTTTTATGTACCTGATACAACTTAAAATGGTGTCATTGAAAGTGTCAGGAAAGTCTGAAAAGCTAATTTATTACCAAGGCGACATATGAAGGTCTTTATACTGTGGCACCATTCTGATGATTTTATATAAAGTAATCACTATTAAAGATACAGCAGGAATGAATTTAATGAGTCTGAGAGAGGTCTGTGAGCTAGTGAATAGCAGAATTTTTGTTAGAGACGCTCTAGGTGTGCAGGATTGCTCTGATCTAGCCAGTATGTGCAGTCATAATTGAAACCTGACATTCTCTTTACCAAAGTAAAATATTCTGGTTCAGTCACCCCCAGTATTCCAAGTGGAACGATGCTGATTTTTGCATCCTGGCTTTAATATCTGAATTCTAGAGGTCATGAAATTCTTTACAGAAGTTTGCATGATAGGGATAAAGAGTACAAAAAGGATATTTGAATGGAAGATGCTGTTCTATATCAGTTGCCTTTTAATTCCACCTGCTTGCTGTTCTTCTCAGTTCAAGGCTGTGGATGATACAGTGGTATGTATCAATGTTTTTTCCACCCAGGTGTTGGATGCAATGTAGGAAGTCTTTATTTGACATTTCTACTCATATGCCTGACTACAGTCACTTAAATTATATTTTAATTATTTTAAATTATATTTTAAATTATCTGAGTTTCAGGAATTAACTTTCTTTTTTTTTTTTTTTTTTTGCTGTTGCCTGGTGTTGGAAATATTGAGTATGTCTTTCTACTGCACAGGCATCTTGAAGGATTTTTCACATCAGTTACCACATGCTAATTATGACCAGGACAATGCTGTCCCTTTATCTGCTTCCAGAAACATTTTCAAACCAATTTCATTGTCTTGCTTTTCTAGTCCTGAAGCACCACCTCCACCTGAGCCTGCATGGGAAGAAAAACAGACCAGTGTTATCCACCTGGCTGGAGAAGACTTCAGGGAGTCATTGAAGAAGAAGAAGCACACCCTTGTCATGTTCTATGCACCATGTGAGTAAATAACCTCTCTGCGAGGATGGGTTTTGTCAGCCCTACATTTACTGTGAAATCCTGAATTAATTCCCTTGCTGTCACCAGACTTTTAAGGGTAAAAACCTGATTCTGAATATAAGTGCATGGGAACGTTATTGGCACCATCATTTGTATCTATAAATGGAAACAAAACAGTATATAATGGTTATATTATTTAATGCAGACACCAAAGCAGGCAGCAATACAAAAACAAAACAGATTTATTTTCCTCTGCTGCATTTTATGGTCCATATAACAAAATGTGATCCTTTATAGTAGCACGGTGGACATGGAGAGCCTGATTCATTAATGCAGCACTTCAGTAGTGAAATCAATACAGTAGTGTAGGAGGAATCAGTCCACAAGGTGGAGAACAAATTTTGATGGAATAAATTTTGTCTGTAATAAATCTGCATTTGAGTGTCCACTGGGACTAGGGACATAGCTTCCTCCTCCCAGATTTTTTTGCATGCATCACATAATCACTTTGGTTTTGAAGCTCCTGAGAATATTTCTAGGGAAGTTTAGAATGAGGCCTTTTATAAATAAGGTGAATGAGAGGGACCTCTTCTGTTTTTCTGTGCTGTCCCAGAGACTGGCAGACTAGGTACAAGTTCTTAGCTTTTCAGGGGCTTATCAGAGGGAGAGGATAATCCAGGCATTTCATATTAGAAACTATTAATGTGCCTTTATGCCACCATGACTCAACGCCCCCAGATACAAAAAACAATTCTTCCAAATCACATGGCCAACAAGTAATGGATAACCTTCAGATAAACAGCTACCAAATTGTTCCCATTAAATCAAAGCTATTTTCCATAAAGAGAGAAAAAGGTCCTTAATGTTTAATCAGGCAGCCCCTTATTTTGCTTTTCTGTTAGAGAATTAAACATGAATGCTTTGGGGCTCATATGAAGGGATGTGGGAGAAAGCAGGGGTGCAGTTCAGGAGGGAGATTTCTGGAAGGTTGTAAAAGAAAACGGAAGGGGACGTAATCCCTTTTCCAGTCCAGTTCCCACCACCTATTGACTAAAAATTGCCCATGTGCCAGGAATTTCTGATTCATGGACCTCAGCTGGTAAAGAGCACATTGTAATTTTAAAATCAAATGATTGCCCAAGAAATGGTAAGATTAGGAGTTCACTGTCTCTCGAGTTCTCTTTACCCGATTAGTGACTTTCTGCATAAGAGGGATTTATTTCACTTTTGGTTTTTAGCTGCATCTTTTTAAGATTCTTGATCCTTTTTAAAGCCACATTTAAAGCATAGACTCTATGTATGATGAGTATGCAGCTCCCAGGGTTGAAAGCATGAGGGAACTTGCCTGATGGGCTAATTTTTTGCCATTTGACTTCCACCCTTACTTTAGGAGGGGTGAGTAAAGATCAGCCTGGCTCTTTCTATATGAGCAGGCTGTAAAAACATGGCTTGTGTGATGTAAAACTGTTGGGTGCTTTGAGGCTGCACTTGAGACACATTTTTGCACTGTTTTTGACACAGTGCTGCATGAGACCACCTATATACAGGACAGAGGGGTCTAACTGGAGCCCAGTCTGGCCTTCCTGTGACTCCTAAGGCAGCGTTGCTGTTGTGCTGTCAGTACCTGGGTCATGCACAATTTCTGATTTGTCAGATTTGTTCTCTAAATGTGGAAGTGTCTGTGAGCAAAGCACAAAGCAGGCACACACAGGGCGTGCAATGAGCCTGCACTTTGTTGGGTGCAGGGGAAAGTACCAGATGAGTATTTTAAATCTCCATTTTCTATAAAATAAGCATTAATGCAGTAAAATAATTACAATTATTAAAAACACTATATATTTCCAGCTTTTGTGCAGTGATAATGTGCTTCCTGTTAAATTTTATAGATTAGCTTTTGTTTACCATCTTCTCAATCTTGAGACCTCTTGAAGCTTATGTTGCCAATTAATCTTAACTTGCTTATTTTAGTGCAGAAAATTGCTAAAATTTCAAGGTCCCATTACCTCAACTGATTTTCTTTTTCTATTCAAATCCACATCTTAGGTCAGGGCAGACTCACAGTATGCTACTCCATTCACTTGTGACTCTGTGGCAGTATTTGTTACACTTACACATATGCTGAGATATTTAAGGATTGGGGGGGTGTGTATACATGCATATATAAAGTATGTTTATATATAAATATTTATGCTAAGAAATGTATCTCTCATCTGTCATTAGAATTTAAAGCAGAAAGTTGAGTATTCTGACCTTTGTCAAGCTTTCAGCTAGAGTGACAAACCTTTAGGCAAAGGCCACAGATATATATCTTAGATGCAAATTAAAATGAGATCTGGCTTTCCTGTGGCAGCTTCCAGTCCAAATTACTTAATATGTATAGGAGAGCCACCAATGTGCTGCTGTGCCGATAACTCAGGGCTGAGCTGAGCAGGGCTTTAATGGTACTGAGCAGTGCTTCACAGTGATTTAGCTCTGGAGGAGAAGGCTGCTACATCCACATGGAAAAGATAGGGAGCTCATTACTCTGTCTCCTGGAATATGGGTGAAGCATAAACGTAAAGGTTATTCCACATGGCTGTGGAATATTTTAAGGACTGAGAATCAGAATCAAGACTCTGGAAATTACTGGGGGAAAAAGCCCGCTCCCATGGACTTGACATCGCAGAGATCTTGATTTCACGTTCCCTTTCCTGCATGCTGGCATCTGTGTGTGCTGCAATGACTGATTTGGGGCAGGAGGCAGGAGTAGGGGCAGGTTCCCAATACTGACTTGGGAAAAAGTGCCTGCTGCAGAAAACCCAGTGCTGCTTGTGCCAGTAATGACCTGGGACCAGATCTTCATCCAGATGTCCTTTGGGTAGGTCTGTACCATGCCACACAGGCTGGAGTGTGGGCTGGCACGTGTTAGAGCTACTCAGGGATAGGACTTGGGGCAGGCTGCTGGCATCTGTGCTGCACAGCACCTGGCCCAGCTCTTCTCTGAACCCTTGTGCAGCTCTTGTGAAGATGTAATTGTCATCCCACTCATGTACATTTAAGTTCAAAATGCCTAAAATAAGAGGAATACAGTGGTACCATCTGCAGAAGGGAAGCATGAAGCCTCAGGTGTGTGTGGAGACTGCTGTGAGGGGTTGGGGGAGTATTTGAAAGCAGCAGGATTGATGCACCAGCACTTCAGAAGCTTTTGGGGAGAGTTTATAGGACTTGTGTCTGTATTTTTTTTCATAATCCAGTCTTTGGACTACTGGATTCCATCAGCTACTTCAGGTTTGCTTTTAGAACTGTTTGGCTTTGTCCAGAAATGGGGAGATGAGGCAACTAGTCCGAGTATGGTTTGATGTGCACATGGAGCCTGGTACATGGATATCAGGATGTGGGGGCTGCAGACTGTGTTGGGAAGTGAGCCAAATGGTCAAGAGCAGGCAGACTGCAGTGCTGAACCGGCCAGGGTTGGGAGGGCAGTGGCTGCAGGTCTGTGCCCTGCACCCAGAGCTTGGTTCAACACTTGCAGCACTCAAGTGAGGTGTCCTGGCCGACCTGTTTGCATCGGTGCCTCTTCTGGCATCAGCACCCTGACCTTTCTTTCTTCTTTCTCTTATGTCCTCCCTGTTTATAAAGCTTATCTGGATGTGTTTTATCTGCATTTTTACTTTTATGTGCTCTCTCCACTCCGTTATTCCAGATAATTGAGATTTGACTTTGACAATGCATTAAATTTTTACCTCCTACTACTGTAGCACTGAAAACTGTGCAAAATAGAAGCAGTTGGTTGTGATTAGTTGTCAGAATCACAAAGGGTAACAAAAGTTCCAGTAAATAATGTCTTTGTGGTTGGAGATGTTTTTTCTGCATTACTCAAACAAATTATGGGGAAAAAAAGAATGATTGAAGGTAGGTGAGACTTCTCTGCAGTGCCCAGGGACACTGAGGCAAAGGGCTCAAATTGAAACACAGGAAAGTTTGCATAACCATTTAGAGGAAGTGGTGGTTTTTTTACTATGGTTGTGGTTGAATACTTGAACAAGGTGACCCAAGAGGCTCCATCCTTGGAAATATTCAAACCCAGCTGGAGACAGTGCTGGGCAACTTGCTGAAATTGATCCTGTTTTGAGCAAGGGAGTTAGACTAGATGATCTCCCAAAGTTCCTTCCAACACAGCAATGCTGTATTTGTAAGGAATAGTTATACTGGAGTTTGAGATACACAGTGGATTTTTATTTGGTTTGGGGTTTGGTTTTCTTGATTGTGGTTCAGGTTGTTTTTCCCCCATTCTCATCCAGCTCTGATTTTCTCTAAACAGGAAAGGCTTAATAACACCCCTTGCTAATTCTTGTGCAGAAACAGAAAATGTCCACTTTTGAGTTACAAGAACATAATTTTTTGGTTGAGATTACTGCTTCCAAAGAGACTACAAATGAATCAACTGTGTCAGAAAGAAATTATATATAATAGATCAACCATTAACAGGTCCAAATGATGGGGGGAGGGCACTCTGTTTTTAGATCAGTAACTTTAAATGGCAGGAATCAGCACTTATCAAATTCATTCTGTTTTTACCTTTAGTGTCAAAACACAAGTTAATAAGCCCTTTTAAAAAATAAAGACTTCCAGCAGCAATGGGAAGTAGTTGGGAGAAAGTGCTCAGTTTTAATGGTTCGTAAGGGGGGCAGTTGCCAATGTTATTGAATTGCCAAATGGCCTCTATTTGTGGGACTCAATAGGGTTCACAGAATGGATATTTTTAAAAATGCTTTGCTGGGAGTTGATTTCCAGTTCTGTGTTCAGCAGTGAAACTTTCACTTCACTAGTAATTAATTTCATCAGCTGGAAAAAGTTATTTTCTGGTGAAGCCTGACCCACAGGGGTACTGAGAGAACACCCAGCAGTAAACCATCCTGAGGATGGTTTTAATGAAGTGTTTTTGGATGGAGCAAGTGGCTGTACTGCTGCAAGAGGGTGTGCAGTTAGAGATAATCAGCCTCTTTGGTTCTTCACTTACACTTTTTTGTAGGGTTTTCTTTCAGGGCTGGAAGAAGGGAATAAAGGTGCCTAATTTGTGTTGCATCTGATAAAGTCCTTAAGAATGCTTTTGGAGCCATTAAAAGGCTGTATGTTGATCTAAGGTTTTTGTGGGAGTGGAACCTGGTTCTGATGTAAAACAAAGAGAGTAAAGCAGGAATACTGACATCATTGCTGTCTGATGGGTCAACTCCTGGCCACCATTAAGAAGTAAGTGGTAGGACTTTGCTCAGCAGTAAGAAATCAGACAGGGATCTGACTAAATGAGTTGTGCCCATCCCTGTGTGTTTCATCAGGAACCCATAAAATGCTGAGAACTAAGCAAACCTGCATTCATTTTACCCACAAAGTTTGTTCAAGATTTTAATTATTCTACATCCTGGTCTGCTGCTCCTCTGTGTTTTCACAACAAAAACTGCTTGGTTTCTTCTGTCCAAGTTACGCATCAAGGGATATCCAATGACAAGAAGCACTTGGCTGAGAGTCCTTGCCAGGGTGGGTCACACTGGGCACAGGGGGGGCTCATGGCTTTGAGCTGTTAATGCTGGCAGCCAGGAGGGCAGTGTGCTCCTCCCTCCCTGGGACCAAGCTGTCATCAAAAAGCTCTTCTGAAGGAAGCACTTCTGAAGGAAGTGTTTCCTTTTCATCCTTCCTAATTTTGGAGGAAGCTTGGCCAAAGCTGGTTGCACCATATCTCAGCCTTTGCACAGGCAGTTTTGGGGAGTTAATGCTGTGTTTTGGTTAAGCTACATGGCAAATTCTGTTGGCTGTGAGGCTTCAGCCTGTGGCTGCTGGGCCTGAGATGAGCAGTCTGGGTCACTGCTGGGTCACTCAGCAGACTTGGGTGACATTGTTCTGTGTGAACTATGCACAGAGAGGGAGAACATACACGACAGTTGAATTTATGAGTTCAGATGTGCAGAGCAAAGCAGCAGCACAGATGAATTTAGTGTCCCACGATGGCCTCAGATTGGCTCCCACCAAGAGGTTTTCCTGTCACTTGCAAGCACATCTTGTTAAGTTTTGATTAGGAGGCTGTATCAAAGAGCCTGAACAAAATGTGCATGTTTATAAATGAAGCTTAAGCTATCAAAAAATTATTAAAAACATGCTGAACAGAAAGAATCCCTTTCAAGGCAAAAAACCTTGCAGGAAGGATTTTCTGGTTGTTGACTGAGCGAGGCAATGTCTGGACCCTCTGATAATGAGGCTGTAAGTCCTGTGTGGGCTGGCACTGCAGAATTTTGATGTTAGCTCTGCCACTAACTGCTTTCCCTCCTGCATCAGTGGTGCTCTTGTTACAGGTGCATTACCGAGGAGTGTTCCTTTCGGTGTAAATAGTGCTGATGCCACAGAGCCCCTTAACAGGCTGGGTTTGATAAAGGATGAATTCATAGAGTGGTCTCTGCAATCAGGCTGGCAGAACTGCTCTTAGCCCCATTGTTTGTGCCGAGGAGATTAATTAGTGCCGAGAGAACGGTTTGAGCTGCACTTCCCCAGCCTGTGCATAACAAACACAAAGTGCTCACAGTGGCTGTGGTGGAGTGGTGACAGTAAACTAAAAGTTGTTGGGGTGATCCAGCTCCTCTTGTTTTGTAACTCTAAAATGTTACAGCTGCTTGATTTGGTGTGCAGAATATTGCCTGTATATAAACAGCTCCAGCTCGTGAGAAGGGAAGAGGAGGGAAGTGTGTGCCTTGCTCTGTGGAATTCTCTCCTCACAGACACACAGCTGTGTTGGTGCAGTGTCACTGTGGGCACATTAGGAGATTATGAGCATGCCACCCATCCTTATGCACTGTCACAAAACCCATTTCCAATAAGACAAATGCTTTTTTTGGTGATGTGTAACATTGTCTGACAGGAGCTCCTTTTAAGCATCAGCACAGCTGAAATTCCAGTGTTCTGCTGACTGTTGCTAACTCAGCAGCATGTCTTCAATTAGTGGTGTCCACTGGCATGTCAAATGGCAAAATTATTTCATTTGCTCTATGACCGTGTTTGCAGTTAACCAGGGCTGATGCTGGCTTGGTTAACTGCTGCTGCCAGCTTTGTTCAAGCTACACAGACCAGTGGCACAGTGGAAAATGCAGGTCTGCTGGAACTGGCACAAAGGTATGTTTTGGGTGTAATTGTAGACCTTTATACCCTTTCAGTCCCGAGGTGAGTTGCTGTATAGCTTTCCAACTCAAAGGATTGCTTGTTACCAAATGTGAGTGCTGGCATGTCATTTGTAATTCACTGCAGTCAGTCATATCCTTGTTTTTTGTAGTGGATGAAACAGTCCAGGAGTTTTGTGCTGAGTCTTTCTACTCTCCTCACTTCTGCAGTTTGGCCTGTTGCAGTTGTTCATATCTCATGGCTATGGTTTCCCAATAATTTGGGTTTTGTATGTTTTGTCTCATTTGTATACCTCCAAGGTGTTACAAAATAAGAGTTCAGATAGCTTGGGAAAAACTCAACAAAATCTACCAGCAGGCTGTGAAATTTAGAGTAGTTTACCTGTTGTTAAGAGTAGTCAGACAAGGCTTGGTTGACCTGATGCTTAACTGAAAACCTCATAACAATTTTCAAATCAAAGGACGTGTCACCTCTTTCAGTTACTGATGTCTTAGAGATATGATTATTCTATAGTGTCAGCTCATGTCATCAAGTGAGCTTTGGGTCCAGATATGCAATAAAAAGTCCTCCAGTTCTCTACTGGTAAAACAAAATGAATTAACCTTTCAGTTACATCTCCAAATGCCTTTCTCAAATCTGCCTGTGGATTCAATAACTCCTGTAGCCACACAAATTGCATTGGTTTAAGCAGTATACCCTTTTCCAGCTCTTATCTGTGCAATTACTGTCTGTGGCCTGTCTTTCCTTGATTGACCAAGTAATATTCTGGTTTTAATTCTAGTTAATCACTTGGAACTCTTGAAGTGGAAACAGGCTTTGCTTGACTCTGTGGTGTACAAGCTCCTGGGCTGGCTTTGATAGCTGTGCAGAGCTGCTGCTTGCACTTGCTTAGAATTGCAGTCATTTAAAAGCCAGTAACAGAGGGCACTATCTACCCCTGTTATTTAAACGGTGATGATTTCAAGCAGAGATGGGGAATTGGAAAGTCATTCTCTGCTCTGCACTTTGCATGCTGAGGGCTCCATCCTGCCACGTGCTGAGCCCTCTGAGGCCCTTATGGTTTCACAGCTGAACAAATGGAGTCAGCACCTTGCAGCCTGGCTCCCTGTCAGGCAGGATTGTGAACCCTGAGAGTCACTTAACCTCTTCCTGACTCTGTTTAACCTTGGATGTAATGACAGAGGGGGATAATCACGTCTGTCTCTCTTAGGAGCAATTTGAAGGGTAATTAATTGATATTAGTTAAAGCATTTGAGATCACCCGTTGAGAGGTACTAAAGGAAGCCGGGGGCTGAGGGGGGAGCAGAGCCCTTTCTCGTGCTGAGGGTAGAGCACAGACAGCACAAATGCCACGGCCTCACAAATCACTGGGCTTTCAGATCTCCTCTAAGGAGTTGGCCAGGACTTTGTTATGAAAGTACTGACAGTTTATGTTAGTGTATTTAATATGAAAGCAGTCTACATTAAAATGTGTGCATGTTTAAACTCTCTCCTTTAAAAAACCCTCATGTAAAATATATGCACACCACTTTGTGACTTTATTTATCAGGATTTGATTACGTATGAGATGCTAAAAGCACGCACAACACGGGAAGGGTTATAAATCATTACGTGTTACTGATGGGCAGAAGGTATAAGGTAGTGCTTTCTGCAGGCAAAATGCCCAGTCAGTGCTGCTGTAGTGTTCTAGTTGGGATGCTCAGGTTAGGTTGGCAGGGGCTGTCGTCCTTGCCTGACCCACGGGCAGTGCTGGCTCCGGCCGCTCGGAGATGGTGCCATGAGCACGGGCAGACCATGTCACTGCTGAGCATCTCAGCTCAGCGATGCAAGTCAAGGACAGCTGTCTTCTGATCAGCTCGAGAGCCACTGTGTGAAAGCATCTCTTTTACAAAACCATTTCCTTTCAGATTAAAAATCACTAGTGATAGGGAATGTGAATTTCCATCTAAATTTGACTGGCTTCAGCATGCAACCAGCTCTGGAGCTTACTCAGTCTTTGGCACCCAGCTTGAATAGCTCGTTATAATGAAATTTAGAGACTGACTTTTCTCGATTTCTATCATTTCTTAATCTTTGGGTTTAAGCTGTTGACACACTGAGCTTCCTGAGTCCCTTTGCCATGAAACAAGTTTTTCAGTTCTGTTGGTTTTTTTACGGGTCTTCTGAACTCCCTCCAGTTTGAACTCATTGATTTGTGGGCCCAGAACTGCAAACAGCCCTTCAGAGGTGCCAGGCATAGAGGCCCTCTCCACATCTGCTTACTATTTTAACTTATATATTCAGTGAAGTTCGTTTTGACAACTCCATCATTTTCTTTCAAAGCTATATTGCTAGCATTGTTTGGATTTTTTTGCTTCTAATACATTTAAAGCCCCTTATATACTTAAAACATCATTATTACCTCTGCTGACTGTAGGTACTGCTTTGATGTCCATTTGCTTGCTTTATCTATTTTGTACAAATTGTTAGCTTTTGATTTATATTCATTAAAAAGCAGCTTCACCTTTCTTCTATGTGCTATGCTAATACAGCTTCCTCTCTTCTAAGGAAACTGAATTAACCTTGTATGTTCAGCTGTAGAGAGGTTATATTATATCACTGGGCTTTGTAATTTCAAATTAAACAAAGCATGAAGTAACTTAACCTAAAGGATGTTTTTTCATATTTAAACAAGTAGAAACCTGTGTTTTTGGAAAGAGGACTTGATTCCTTTAGGCAGTTCTGAAAATTTGCCACAATTTTATTTTAAATGTAATGAGGTGACTGTTGTACAACAGGGTGCATCTGTTTCATGCACTACTCTCGAGACATCTTTAGAATTGCCATCTGGTCCTAATACCTTTGTGCACTGAAGTTTTAAGAATCTCTTAAGTTTTACTTTTGACTCACTATCATCTCTAAGCAATTCATTGGTTAAAAAAAGAAGCTCTGTTCAATGAAAAATTCTCCATTTGAACACGATAAAGACATGTAGGTTATTCACTAGGTTGTTCCACTGCTTTGAAACCCTCTTTGCATCCCTTCTGCATCCCAAGGGACCCTGCAATTATGGAAAATGTTTTCACAGGTATTATTATGTCTGAAAAATTATCAAATTGCTACCACATCATATCAATTTTGTGTCATTCTTACTGTCCCTGAAAAATGGGTTTATAATATTTTTTCCTTAGTCTTCTTTTTATTTAAAGCCCAAAAAATCAGTTCTCAAGATGATGTGAGCACATAGTTAAGTTTTTCTATTACCCCATGTGCTATCTTTGTTTTGCATCATGCAACAAATGTGTTGTGGCATCATTTTGGAAATCACATCCAGCTCAACCCTGCAGTTCTTTACTTCTTCACAGTCCTCAAAGCAGTGTTTCCACAAGAATGAAGTTCCAGCCCCTTTCTGTGCCCAAACCAGTGCTGGCTCCTTGGGTCTTTCCTCAAAGATACCCTGAGAAGGTGCTGTACCTTGAGGTATTCCTGCTATCAGTAAATCCAGTCCATGGAAAACAAGCTGGGTTATATATTTTCCATCACTTCATTTCCCTAAAGACCCAGTAGCTTTCCTTTAAATGCCTCTCTAATTAGAGGAGATTTAATCTGACTCCCTCTCCCCTCAGTGATAATGGCTCTGAGTGAAGCCTGCTTGCTTGCTTGCTTGATTTCCCTCGTCTGCTGTTCATCAGCTATTCCTCTTGAATTTTTCCCACAGAAACCATATTTCTCATGTACTGGCTCAGTTGAGAACTACTTGGTTTTCAAGGTGAGGAATGTGATGGTGCCTGCTGTGACTGTACCACATCTCCTACCAACTTTACAACATGAATGGTGGAGAAAAACCTTGTAGAAAATACTGGGTTTGTGTACATTTTAAAATTTGTAGTACAAGGGCAAAGAGAACTTCAGAACTCCTCAGCTGCAGCTGTTTGGGACCTGTGATTTAAGCAGGCAGCCCCTGTGCCCCAGCAGGTCAGGGGGAGCAGATGCCACCAGGGACTGTATGGGGAGTCCTCCACAGAGCCAAATTCTGAGCACAGAGCTGAGTGCCTGACTAGAGGTCTATTGAAGCTGTATTGTTTGCTGATTGTGAGCAGGGAATGGCCTCAGCACATGCTACTGCACGTGCCTGAGATGTCAAGTTCTCTTGTTTTCCTACCAGGTGATGCAACTGTGTTTCTGCAGTAGGAAATGGAGTTATCTTGAGATGTGCAGGAATGATTAGAGGTTTTCAGTGCCAGTACTGGGATCCTGTGGAAAGGTTGGATATTTCAGGAACAGGTTTTTTCACATTTCTCAAGTCAGGCACAGGAAATTACTGTTAAGTTCACATCTGCTCTTAACCCTGTTGAGATCAAATTTGACACTGTTGTAAAAATGAAAAAAGAAAATTGTTAAAGCAAAGCCCTGCATCTGTGTTAGAGGGCTCTGCTCCCAGAAGTGTTGCTTTTCAATGCTGCTCAGTTAAAAAGTCTACTTCTTGTCCTTGCAGGAAGTCTGTGTGCTTACCATGGGATCCAAATTATTAAACTAAAATGAATTTTCCAATTTTTTTAGTCCATAGTGACTGAGAAGGGGCAGGACCTTTTGGTTCTTGACACCTTACCCACACCTTCGTATGCCACCAATTTAATCTCTTTCCATTGCAGCCCATCTGAAAATTCCTTTGTAAGGAGGCTGCACACTTCCTATCCTCATGTACTGTGCTCAGTACATTTCCTTTCCTTGCACTTTTGAATCTAGAAGATAGTGTTAACACTTAAAATAAACGTGTGATAGTGGGTGTGAAGAGGGAATGGGGAGAACAAGTTTTCCGTCTGTCAAAATGAAGACATCAACCTCTGCTTTTATTTTTTTTGGCATGTGTGCTTTAAATAGAATGACTGGGTTGGGTGACTTCCAAATGTTTGCTGCATTTGGCAATCCTTCTAAGTTGTAACAGATGAAGTTCTGCTGTTCCATATGATGTGCTCCTTCCCCCTTTTTCAGTGACTCCTTGAAACTCCTTGGGAATTCAGTGTAGCATTCACATCTGTTCTGTGGATGGATGTCCAAGGCTAACAAAATGCCTACTGGACTTGGAGGTAGCTCTGCCAAAAGCCATATGGTTGTGTTTTAGTTCTGTGAGCACAGTGCAGTAAAGAAAGGAGGTTGGGCCAAGGGAGAAGTGAAGGGAGGAGGGATGGAGCTTCAGATGGGTAAATGAAGGTAACTTCTCATGATTTGGTATTGGATTTGGTATTTTTATGTGGAAGAATATGCTTGTTATTTGTGTTCCCATTTTCATGTGGAATGTGGCTCATGAAGAGCTCTTGCCTGCTACAACTTCTCTAGGGGCTTTGAGAGAGGCCTTACTGTCCTGAAATATCTTTTATTGAGGGTTTACAAGATGTTCTTGGGTGAAACCTAAATTTCAAGCTCAAGATCACAAGCAAAAAAGGGAACCTGAAAGGTTTAAGTTTTTAAGAGCCTTTATGTTTTAGTGTAACAGTTGGAAGTGCTTTCCAGAAAAACTGCCGCATGTAGTTAAGAACAAGTGTTCCTGTTTTAGAGGTGCCTGATTTTTATCCATTTTTTGTTTCTGAAATTCTTCTTAGATGTCGTCACCAGTTCTGATTTATTTGTGTAGAGCAGTGTTAACAAGGCAACCGAGGCAATCCCCCCACAGTACAGGAAATTAACCAAGATTCGTTAAGATGCAGGCTTGACCTGCAGGCTCTTCAGTATCAGGCAGACAGGCCAGGCAAGTGCTAAGAGAGAAAATGGGGCACCAAAGTGGGCTGATGGACGTGGGAGCAGCCTGAAACACTAGCCTCCTCCTCCTCTTTCTTCTCTTCTTCCTCCTCCTCCTTTTCTTTCATGACCATTTTCTTCCAGGCAAGTGCTGAACAACTCAACAAGGTTAATAGTTTGCAAGCTGTAGAACACTGTGCTGTCTCCCACTGAAACACAGCTGCCATCGTGCTGCATACAGAGTTTGAAGCCATTAAGATGGATTTACAGAAGTGCCTCAGTTTCCCAGGAAACATCCCCTTGACTTTCTGGTATTCTTAGCTACTGCACAGACTCTCAGTGTATTTACACAGGTGTGTCACTGCAGTGCTTTCAGAATCCTATTCTGAAGAAAGAAATGCTCTAGAATTCAAAGCAGTGCATGTAAGCAGTGAAGTTATGTTTTGGTGAAGTGGAAGGGGTATTCAGCCTTTCCTTTGTGGAAAGGAGTGTGCATTGTATATGCATAGATACTATTTTCCTTGTGAAAGAGAGTATTTTTCAGCTGAAAGAGTGAGCATAGCTTAGGAGGGTGGCTGCAAGTCTCCTAAGAGGGCATTTGTTCACTCCTGATTTTAAAGTAACACAGACACTTGTTCATCATGTAAAATACTGGTGAACAACAGTTGCATAAGCTGTAATTGCTGCTTCTGAGCAACTCATTTGGGACTTTTCTGTTCCTACCCAGAAATAATAGTGAGATGGACTCCTTTGCCAGCATTACACAGGCTTGACTGAAGTGTGTCCATTCCTCTCTTAATGTGCATCTAAGCAAAAAATAGTGTCTTGAGTCTTTGCTTGGGATCAACCTTTGTGCTGGGTTTGAAAAAAGGTAATTTGTTACACATATGCAGGTACTTTCCTTTTCAAAGGCTTACTTAGTATAGTAATGATGTTTTGAGAGGAGTTTAGATTATTCATAGACAAAAATTTGTAGACATTGCTTCTGAATTGAGAGCACTCATATCTGAACCTTGAATCAAGAGAGCAGTTCTAATTTCCCTTCCGTGACTTCTGAAATGTTTGAGTCAAATCAGTGTGTATTTAAGCAAGGGATTAGCTGGCCTTTTATTCAGTGCTGCAGTGTACAAAGAAGTATCAGCCCATCTCCCATACAAAGCTCTGGGGTTCCTGTGTGCAATGTCTGTAAAACTCTTCAGGGGTTGCCCAGCTGTGGTGAACAGCAGGAAAGTCTCCAGGAAAGCCAGCAGCAGCCACCCTAACCTGAGACTGGACATCTGCTCTCCATCCATGAAAGATGTCTGGCCTATTGCACTTGCTTCTCTTCCCCTCCCTTATGTTCCCAATGGCTTGGCTTTAACATGGGCCTTTTTCAAATACTTATAAATGCTCCCAGCAATTTCCTTTCCAGCTTCCAGCTTCCTGTTCCCAGCTGTGCTGTCTTTATTCCCATGCCCAAATCTAGCTGGTATCTGTGGCAACAGCAGTAAAAACCTACCTGGCAATACCAGGAGGTGCAGAGCAGGGCAATGGTGTGTCTGTGGCTGGTGCTCTGGAAGTGCCCTTAGGGGGCTGGTGATGGAGAAAAGGCCCCTATTATGGGATGTTGCATAACTGTAAACGTACACCTAAACTCCATGAAGTCACAGGGATCTTAAACATGTGTTTACTTTCGTGTAGCTGACACACATTTTGTCCTGCTCATTCCAGAACTGGAGAGCTCCTGTTTAGTGCGATTTTTAATTCAAATTTTCCACTGACTCACCTTGTGTCTTGAGTTTGTCCCAGTATCTTTCCTACAACTAAAGTTTATGATGTCTTTTTCTTCCTTTGTCAAACAGGGTGTCCTCACTGTAAAAATGCCATTCCACATTTCACAACTGCTGCTGAAGTCTTCAAAGAAGATCGCAAGGTAACTTGCTGTTAATTTTTTCTGTAATATTTAAGAATATTTTCCATATTTTGTACTTTATAGGCTTTGCTTATTGATAAGGTAATAGGTTTGTAGATAAAATTGCTGTTACACTAAAAGAAATGTATCTGCATCACAGGGGTTTTATCTTTTATGGTCAAATTGAGTTATACTTCCAACCTGTTCTGTTTTCCCTAATTTGCTGTCTTTTATGTTGAAGTCTTTGTATGAAACACAATTCTTTCTCATTGGGGGATTAAATAAATATAATTCGTATAATCTCCATTCCCCTTCAACTTTTATCAGCTGTTGGGGTGCATGTAGAGAAACCACAAGTTGTGTGATTGTCCTGAGGCTCTCAATCACATAACTAACTAATCCTTGCTTCCTTGCTTGCATTTTACAAAATAAAATGTATTTCTGTAAATTGGCTGACTTGAGCCCAGGATGCTCTTCTACGACCTTGATGCTTCAGCCTTGAAAATGCATTCAATGGCTGAATCACACTGGGTAATTTCCTTGCATCAGCTGAACCACTTTTTCACTGAGCACATGGAGATCTAGGATCTAAAAAAACCCAAAAAAACACTTGAGCCCCTGGATTTAACCATATAACTAGCTAGGAACCTGTTTGATATCTTTCAGTATTTCATTCCAATCTCTGAATTCGTTCCACCTACACAATTGCTTTGTGTTTAGGTGTGGCAAGAAAAAGATTTGGTAATTTAATATAGGAATTGCCCTCTACACCTTCCTCAGGACGGGAAACAGAGAGGGACATGCTGAGCTCTTCTCCCTGGAATCCAGTGATAGGACATGGGGGAATAATTCAAAGCTGTGTCAGGGGAGGTTCTGACTGTACAGTAGGAGACACTTCTTCACCAAGAAGGTGAACAGTCCCCTGGAACAAGCTTCCTTAGAGAGCTGATCAGTGCCCTGAGCCTGTCAGTGTTTAAGGGACATTTGGACAACATCTTAACAACTTAACAGTTGTACTCCATAACAGAAGAATTTTTGTAATTTTTTTCTTTTCCTCTCATCTGTTCTGTAACTCACAGAGAATGCATCAGATTGACAAGAAACAAATCATTCTTGTATCACTGACTGCATAAATTAGTCCATCACTTCTGCCCTCTGGCACACAGAAGATTCATAGGCATGCAGCTTTTAGTTCTCCTACTGCTGTAAATTAGTTTGCTCAGATGCCTTTTGGTTACTTCTTTGTTTCCAAGATCTCTGAGAAAGTATCCTTGTTTTCCCACTTTTCTGGTAGTTCCAAACGAAGCCTCTCTTTCCTAAACTCATTAAAATTTCAGTCAGAGGAGCTGAAACAAATGTACCAAATAATGTGGAACTTGCTTATTAGAGCCCCAGGATGTATTAACAAGCAATCAGAATAATTCCACAGTTAGTTGTAGAGGGTGGTGGTGGGAAATGCAGGCCTGGGAAGCTTTTCCTTCAGAGTGCAGGTTATGAAAGGACTCCAGGAGCAGAGCAGTGATTGACGGTTGCAACTCTTGACTTCAGTTTAAGGCTGGAGTGGGGAGATATAAAATGTAATGAGTTGGAACAGGAGAGCCAGTAGGGAATATTAAGGCTGGTACACTTTTAAAGAGGTGTGTGCAGTTAGGGAGAATGGTGTTATTCCACCCCAATGACTTATGAAAGTGCCAGGGATTGATTATGTTGGGAGCCCCTGTTTAATTGTGTACAGCTATAACCTGCCAAGGTGCTTCCTGCTGCCAGTTTGTGCCATTGTGGTAAAGAAAACAAACCTGTTTTAGACTTTAGAAGGGCACATCACTGTTCCCACAAGCAGCACAGGCCATATTTCCATGTTTCAAACTGGACTGAGCCTTCAAACTAATTTGTATTTCTGTAGGGTTTCAAACTGGTAAAATTACTGCTTAAGAGAAAGGAAGTATTTATTCTTTCAAAAACAGGGCAAGATTACTAATTTTCATTTTAAGTAGCAGATTCTTTTCACGACTTCATTTCTATAGTGTCCTTTTTTTCCCCCCTGGAGAAAGTTTTTCACTTAACAGTATTTTTGCATATATCTTCTTCTTAAAAGAAGGGTCTTTTAATTAAACATTTAATCCTGCAGAAGACAAAGAACAATCAAAAACATTCCAGTCTTGAATTGGTTATAGATAGTATCTTAAAAGGTATCCTTTGGGAGACTTTGAGTCTTTACATTGGAATTTTGAAGATGAGCAGAGCTTGAAGCTGTTAAGTACGTGTCTCTTGGTTTTGGCGCTGAAGCCCCTCTCCCCCGGGGCTGTGTGTAATGCTCTGTACTTTTTCATCATCTGCACTGCTGGAGTTGGAGTTTAAAAATGCACTGCTTGGAACATTGGCCCCAAATGTCAGCTCTCATTGGCCACATCACTGCTGGTGGTTTTAGCCAGAATCCCCAGCCTGCTCGCTGGCCTGGGGCAATCCTGTGGCTGCTTCAAAACATGGCTCAAGCTGAGACCCACAAACCAGAGCCTTCAGTCTTTCCATCTTCCTGGATAAATTCAGTGCCACTAGGGCCAGATCAGTGGAGAGGCTACTCCAGTGGCAGTGAGCATATTGTTTCAGTTATTTAAAAGGGAAAAAAAGGTGGAAAAAAAAAAGCCATCTGGAGCATTCTTAGCTTGGGGCGCTGTGGCCGTAGCATGCAGCTGCCAGGGAAGAGCCCATGGCCAGTGCCCCACAGCTCAAGTTCTGGCAGTGACCAGTGAACATCAGAAAATGCAAATGTGAGGGTTGTCACTTAGCTGAACAGATTGAAGAGCAGGAAGGCATGTTCAGTAACTGCTCCACAGTCTCTCTTGAAAACTAAATCTTTAAAAAAATCTGCATTCTGCCTTTTGGCTGATCCCAAAGCTCAGCTCGAAGGAACTGATTTGTGGTGTTCCAGTTTGGATTTGCTGAAGGAAAGCTCTTGACTCTTCAAGGCCTCTCAGTAACAAATCTCTGGCAGGCCTGCAAAGGAGCTGCTTTTTGACCAATCTTCCCATTTTCACAGGAGACTGTTCCTGTACAAATGCATTGACCCAAATCCCAGCACCACAGCTGGGTTCCAGTGAGTTCCCACAGAAACAGCTGTGGCAGCAATTGCTGGAAAGGGTGCAGCAAATGGGGTGAGCTGGGTGTTAGTGGGTCAGTCAGCACTGAAACTGGTGGGTCCCCAATGTGTATTGTGAATCACAGTTTAAAATTATTATACCAACCAAATGACTGTACAGAGTTATCCAAATGAGATAATATTTTAGTTTGGCAAGGAATTTGATCCCTGTTTGCTTAAAAAGCCTGTGCTGAATTTCTTTTTAATTAGACTCATTAAATATGGTGATGTTAGCACTGTACATCATGTTGTACTAATGGATGTCCCCTTTGCAAATAGGCCTGCTTTGAGAGCAGCTGATGAACTGCACCTCCTGTAATGATGCCATGCCACACCAGGGCAGCTCATAATGAATCTCCCATTTGCAAGGCCTTTCACTTTGAGAGCAGTAGCTGAATTGCAGCAAGCTTTAGCAGACCAGTCCCTAACTGCTGTTAGGATCCAGAACAGGTGATATAAATAGAAACCTATGGAGCAATCATAGGGAAGAATGCACATCTGTCTTACTTACAGGTGCTTTCAAGATATTTGGCAACAACAGACTTTTTTACTAGTAAACAGGTAATTGTCATCTGAAATTGATTCTACTTTTAAAATGTTGTTTGGAAGCATTTATTTCCATGCTGCAACTTTGTTTTTACTTTTTTTAAGCTTATCAAATATCGTTCCTCTCTCAAATCAATATTCAGTTAGCTATTCACTTCAATTTTCATAACAAAAGTCAATATTAGCTCAAGCAGAGATTTATTTTCTTGAATCAATAAACCAGTGTGTGGCAGTACATATTTTAACAGGAGAGCAGCTAGGATTGCAGGGGGTTATTTTTACTGGATCATCATGTGGGGACTGGGAGGCAAACTGTTAAAAAGAAAGCTTTAAGAACAGAAAGGAGGAGTTACCTGGAAGGTCAAGGGATCCCACTTTCAATTTTCTACACATCTGTTAGAACTGCTCAATGTAATTGTGTTTCTTACCTGTAAGAGGTAAGAGGTTTCTTACCTCTAAAGCAAAAAGTTGTTTCATAAATCTGTTGGAAGGCAACTGTGATTTCTGATGTATGATTAGATTATACTGCCAGTACTTCATTTTCCTTCTAACACTTAGTAACAAAATAAGGCATCACCCTTCTGTTACAGTTGGGGCACCTGGAGATCAGTGGTCATATTTTTGGCATAGCTCTACTTCTACTGAAGCACCTAAATGAAAAGTTCTGGTTTTTGCAACAGCTCAGCTTTTGTGATCAGTCCTCTTCATCTGACAAATATGCCATGCTCTATTTCCTCAGAGCTCTTCAGAGCTGCTCATACACTGCTCACAGTCTATTGCCATGCTGAGTTAAGTTTGCAACTCTGTAGTTAAGCTCCCAGTTTTTTGGTAGAACCACAAAACGTTGTAGGATTTCTTTTTCAAGTAAAGGTATTTTCCAGCCCCAGATGTTTCTAGACTCATATTAGCCTATCCTGACTATGGAGAAATGCATACTTATTTGGTGGGTTACTGTTGTTGCTGTTGTCATTATTATGCTTTACTGTACATACTCACCCGATACTATTAATTATTATAGAGTGCATACCAGTTATGGAACTACTTGTAAAAGTAAGGAAGTTGGATATACTTCAAGAAACTTCCTTTAGGGTCCACAGTCTCTCATTGATTATTTTTTCATTTGATAACATTTCTATTCCTGCTACAGCTCCTGAACAGGCTGGTGATAGACCTGAACAGCATTGGCTCTGGAGAAAGGACTTGTATATAATGATGTGTTGTCAATATCTAAGGCAGCAGAGCTTTGGGTTATAGAGAATCCATAATCCCATGGAGTTTTGTGCATGTTGCAGATATAGCACTCACAGCTTTTTCTCCCTGAAATGTTTTTTCAGTGGATTTTCCCCTCTGGTTAGAGGAAAGCTCAAGAAATTAAATTTTAGCCCTTACAATCAAAATCTCCCTAAAATCAATCTTGCTTTCTGAAAGCTGTTACACTGGATTTTTCCATAATGGACATATATATATATATACACACACACTCATAAATGTTAGACCAGTGTTAGCAGAGTTTCTTTGTCTCACATATTTTTAGAGGGTTTTTCCCTCTTGATGAGCGGGAATTTGTGAGAAGTGATACCAAAGTGTCTTGGCACTTGGACACCTACTACGGATGTCTTATGCTTAATATGTCTGCAGTTTCTGCTTGAATAAACTTAGTGGGTTTGCAGGTCAGAGCATGTAGGTCTTGCTGACCTGTGCTCTCCAGTGCACTTCTCTGTAACTTGTTGCTGATAGTTGAATATGAGGATCATATTCTCCAGAAGTCTTTAACCACATTTTGAGAGAGGTTTTTTTTTGGGTTGTTATTTTTCCTGACTCAGTTTCCTTTTCCAGTGAAGCAGAAAAGCTGACTGTTGCTAAGAGAGTTGAGAATGAGAGGAAACTTTCCCTACAGTGTATCACTGCTCACTTGAACCAGGATTCTGCATCTTTTTACATGCAGCCTTTCAGTAGAGCCATGCAGGAATTCAGAGTGACAGAGCACTTCTCTATCAGCAATGGAGCTCAGTATTCACAGCCCATGAAAACACAAACAGAAAGAAGCAAAGGGCATCAGTGCTATTTGCTGAAATTCTGGTGAGTCTGAGAGTTCAGCTGTCTGGAGTTGATGGAATGGAGATGAGAATTGGTCCTCAGTCCAGAAGTGTGTTTTGCTATAAGTGTTTTCCAGCATCACTTTTCTCCTCTCTCAGTGCACTATATTTGATCTTCCGCTGTGAGACAGGCAAGACAATTAGGACTGTGATGCTATGATAATGAGTGCACAGAGATGGTAGCAACCTCTATATTTAGGCTGCCTTAACATTTCCACTCTAAAGTAATCACTCAAGCTCTCCTAAGTACTCTTACTCAGCCACTGTTGGCAGCAGGCATTGAATGCAGCCTCAGATACAGCCTTGGGAATTAGATGTTCCTCTATGAAATTTTGCTCACGTCTCTATGAGTTACAAGGCTTTTGAAAATCGCTGTTCCTCTTCTCTCCCTGGCTGCAAAAATAACCAAACTTGTGTGTTCTGAAGAGCTGGGCTCAAAATGCTGGCTGCAGTGGTGGGGCTGTGTGGGAGCTTGCATTAGGAGCATTGCAGAGGGGACAGGCCATGGACACATCCCCCAGCTGCTATTCCAGATGTGCTCTTAGGCCTGTTGGATTAGACACAGCACTGGGCTCATGTGGCTGCCATGGACAGACTTAGACTGGGATCTTTGTGTGCACAACTAAGGCACAGATGGGCCAGCTTAGGTTTGCATGTGCTGTAGAGGAGAGCTGTGTCTCAAGGAGGCTTCTGAGCCACGTTAAAGAAGCCACCTCTTCAACATCCTTGAGTCATCTGTTCTGAGGCAGCAGGTGGAGATGTTCTGAACAAGGTTAACAGTGGCTTACAGCATTGCATTCCTGCACTGCACCCTCTCCTCACTGCGGGCTGTTCTCACAAAATCCTTTTGTAAGTTAAATCAGATGCTTTGCTCCAGCTGGTACCAGTTTAGATATTTCCAGAGGTACAGATAAAGAGAGTTGCTTTTCCTTCTTCCCTCTTCCTTCCAGTGTACTAAAAACTCATTTTTTTTAATCTCCAAGACACTGAGAACAGATGGGTCATCAGTCACAACAGTTGAATGTCTCAAACCAGCTACTAAGATCTGGATGAGCACATGCATACCTTCCCCTTTTTCTGGCTGTAATCTCTCCCTGTGTGATTTTAGAGCAGTGAGAAAAAAGATTATTTTACTTATTCTTCTAGTTTTTAGGAAATCAGGACTTCTGGTATTCTTTCTACTTCATGCTGTGTCATGAAATAAAAGTTTGTCTCCATTCTAAGCTTTTCTTTACACAGAAGTAGCCAACAGAGCTCTAAATTTTGGCTGGCTGATGAGGTCAGGAAGGCAGAAATACTTAGATGAAAGTGTTCTACAGTTTATTATTCCTAATCTTTCATTTAAATTGGCCCTGAATGTGTAGGAGTTTTTGTGTTTACAAAAAGAAAAAAAAATAGGATCATACATGTTTTTAGCAGCTTTCAAGAGTCCTGTTTAAAATCAGAAACCAGATATTTCAGGTAAGAACACTGTTCACTTTATCTGGTACATTCCACTTGAAGACAGACCAAGCGAGATCATACTGAGAATTGTCTTGTCAGCCTTTCAAAGCCTAAACAAAACAAGGAAACTAACTGAAGTTGGCTTTGCCAATCTCTTTAATTACTGCTAGGATAATGAGATCAGGTTTTCCCATTTTGACAGTGTCACCATGAAACAGGAGGGCTTTGTGGAATATTAAGTGATCTTTTAATTATGGAAGAACAGTTCAACCGCAACCCTAAAGTCATGCAAGCAAAAGGTATTTTGATCAGCTGTTTGAAGGAGGCTTGTGGAATGGAAATTTCAAATTAGGATGTGTCTGTTATGAAATTAGCTACTTGATAAATTGTAACCCACAAAAAAGTTGCAAGAAGTCATTCCACTAATTTGTTTGGTTTCTTTACATAGGTTGTACTTTAATGTGCTTGCTGTGAAAGCAGAGCTTATGTGAGCACCTGCATGCAGAGCCCCAACTGCTGCTCACAGGAACAGTCAGGGAGAAATCACAGCACAGGGCTCAGTTGCTTTGAGTAGAAGCCTATGAATTACATTTTGTTTCAGCATCAGAACTGTTAAGGGCAGCCCCTTCTCAATACTTCACAGAGTCAGTATTGAATGTTCCGAGCTGCTGCTCTGGGGCTGTGTTTCCTTGCTGTGCCTGTGTGGAAGCAGGCAGGGACTGAGGGTGTTGCTCCACTGTCAATAGGCTGAAAGTGTGGCAGGCTCTCTCCTACTCAGGGTTTGTCTGTGTGACAGTAGCATCTAGAGGTTTAAAAAGGAATTAAAGCCCACTTTGCTAATGGCTGCATATAATGTACAATCCTGGAAGAAGACAGGAAAGGAAATACAAACCCAGGCTGAGATTGTAAGCAAGGAACCTTTTTCTCTACATGCAGTGCTTGGTAGATGATGCTGTGGCTTCTCACCCATCCCCATCTGACCTTGGAAGAACTGCATGGAGTTTAGAAAAGCTATTTGGAGTAGAAATCATTAATCTGTGAACAGGCTGCATTAGTGACCAGCCATGTTTGGTAACTTTTCCGAGCATTAGCAATGCCATGGGAATGAGGATGGGTTAGGTGGGTCATTACTATCACCAAAGCCACTGTCACTGTTCATCACTTAAAACTTAAAATTCATCACTTAAAGTGGAGGAAAAATATTGCAGCATGACAGAGCTATAACCAGTGTGCCTGCATTTGGTTTTATTAACCCAGCCTCTGGATTTCCTGTTTGGAGTCTAACGCAGAGCTCAGTGGGAAGGCTGCAAAGGTGATTTCTGCTCTGTGAGTTGAACCTGCCGTGCACAGGCCAGGAGATGACCATCCTCTGCTCTCTCTCCACAGCTAAGCCCTTACAGAAGCCATTGCATGTTTGGCAGAAGACTTGGGTCTCTCTCAGTGCTAAGGCTAAGCTGCAGCAGCATCACCATGAAATGGGTTCTTGCTTTGTTCTCTCCTGCCTCAGTGTGATCTCTTGTGTTTCAGATTGCCTACGCTGCAGTGGACTGTGCCAAAGGACAGAATCATGACCTGTGTAAGCAGGAGGGGGTCGATGGCTACCCCACCTTCAACTATTACAACTACGGGAAATTTGTGGAAAAATATACTGGAGATCGGGGGGTAAGTGAAAGCAAGAGTCATCACCTGGTACAGGGAGCAAAGCCCCCTCTGCCTGTCCTGCCTTGCAAATGAAAACTGCAGAGTGAATTTTTACCATGCCTCTGTTGCTGTCTTACATGGATGAATCATAGTGTACCACACCCCTGTACATCTCTGCATTAGGAACACTCTTGGTCTATTTTTAGGAGCATGAGAAGAGGAAAAAGGATTAGATTTGGTAATATGCTTTGTATATTTTATTCTTTAAGCTGAAGTCTGTGAGTGAATTTGGACTGAGTGAAAGGGAAGGGTTTATTGCATGTGCTGCTGGCAGAAATGCCAGAAAATACAGGGTTTAACTCCTGTCAGTTCTGGATCGCATGGACACTGCAAACGTGTTACAGATCCACCAGGCTGCCAAATGGTGACAGACCATTGGTTTTATAGCCAGGGCAAAGCTGTCCTTTGGAGACTAGAGGAAAGTAAATATCTCATTTGCCCTGAATCAGATTCACTCCTGGCACTCAGGATGGGAAGACAAATTGTGCCATCTACCCCTGGGCTGAAGTTTCATTCTTTTGTCCTGCTGTGGCCAGCTAATTATATGCTATGAGTGCAAGAAATGGGGGCAGCAATGGCATAATGGCTTCAGTGGTTGTAAAGTGCCTGAAAATAAGGAAGCAATTCAATTATTTGTGGGCTGCCTTTGTCGTAACCTCCTAGAGGGAGGTTACTCCTCAGCAGCCATTGATTGCCTGGGGTCTGCAAGAAAAACTTGGGGTCTTTGAGCCATGCAGTGATTTTGAAAAAGATCTTGCATGAAAGTTATTGCTGCTGTTAGAGCTCAGAAAATTATATAGAAGCATGAATTAAAAAGCCAGGTTCTGAGGTTCTCTGTTAGTCAGGATCTTGGGGAAGTCTTCATGGAGCTTTGCCTCCCAGTTTTTTTCAACCTACTTGGACTCCAGTAATTACCATTTCATGGTGCTGATCCAGCCGTTTTTATGGATACTGTGTTTAGTTCCAGTTCTGGATCTTTTCTTAAAAGTACTTTTTACACAAAAGTAAAGATAGGTGCAGCAGCCAACAACTGAAGTAAGATTTCAGCTGCAGTTTTTGCATTTCTAACCCGTTCTTAGAGAAATGATATATAAAAGGAAGGATCTGTGGTGGCTGATAAAAAGAATTTATATCCAATACAGGAGTGCTCTGGGGCCACAGGAGTTAGGAGATATTTATCCATATGCTGAAAAGTGGACTAACAAATCCCCTATATGCGGCCAACCCTTTCTTGGGTAAAAATTACCTGAGAGGAACATCCTGGTCTCTCTGCTGATGGCTGCTTTGTTCCCCTTCCACCTCTCTGGGGACCCTATCGTCTTCTGCTTGTGCAGCATTGAATTGGGGTTTGTTATCTCTTATCATAGTAATGCTGGAGGCAGTGCTTAGCACAGAGCCTGTCATGGGGGCTGCTGATTGCCAGATGTCTCCAGGTGACAAAGGGCTGAAGCATGTCACTTCATTTATTTTCCGTGGAAGAATAGTGAATAGTTTTGGAAAAGCTCTTTGTTGTTCAGCCTTCTAAAAGCTTACCAGCCTTGTGGTTTGGGTTGGGTTTATTTTGTTTTGTTGTTCCACAACATTCTTTTAAGTCTTTAACTTCTGTTAGTTGCTCTCTACCTTTGGTATTTTCCCTCTTCATTACCAGTTTTGAGTGGTATGTTCTGTGATTGTTTAAATGCAAAAATGGTCAGATTGAGTGGGAGCAGTGTCACTTTCCCAGAAAACTTCAGTTTTGGAGTACCAGTAGACAGTGTATTCCAACACAGGTGTTCACACCTCCACCCATTTGAGCCTTTTGAAATGCCTGAGAGCTGTGTTCACAGCTTGCCTTGGAAAAGGAAACTGGTGGCATTCAACAGCCTTAAATCATAAGTTGTTAAAATACAGAGGTTGGCATCTAGACAGCCAGGTTTGAAATTTTTGATAATAATTTAAATAGTAACTTGGGGGGGAAAAAAGTGATTTCCATCATTGTGATGAAAACTATTAGAGGATGAGTGACAAATGTGTGTATAGTCAACAAACAATCCAGTAACTGCTTTTAAAATGACTCAAATAGCATACAAAGACAGCTTGAAAATGTCTTTTGAGTATTTTCGACGTAAAGGCATCAATGGCACTTCTAGTGACAGATTTTACCTTGTCCTATGAGTTTTAGGGACTTTTTCTCTGTGTCCCATCTCTTCAAAGTTTGACATGTGGGATGTGCATGGATATTTTCCCCCTGCAGTGGAGCAGCACAGGACCAGAGTGTGGCAGGATGAGGCAGCGCAGAAGCAGTAACTGCTCCCTGGTTTCTATTCTGCCGTGGGCTACAGAAACTAAACAACTGCTCCTTAGTTTATATTCTGCTGGGATACAGAAGCTCAAAGTGTTCTTGATGCATTGTTTTGCTTTGTTGGTAAAAATATGACCCATATTTTTCTTCCTTCAAAACCAGGAGTCTGGATTCACCACTTTCATGCGAACCCTGAGAGAAAGAGATCATGAAAGAGTAGGAAAGAAGAAGGATGAATTGTAGTTTCTGCCTCAAAAGGAGCTTTCCGCTGCACTGTGAATGGTTCCAGGTCTTTTGTTGATGCACCTGAGACTTCACATATTCTCAAGACAGAGACTTTTTTTTTTATAAACAGCCATGGCCATTTTGTACAATTTTGAAATAAAGTGAAACCACTTGATTTTTAAAAGGAAAATAAATTAGAATGTTGCCATAATGTTTTAAAGAAAACTTAGCATTTTCTCTCATGTTGGGAGACTATGCCCACTGACACTCCTATGCAATATTTTTGTAGTCTGTAGTGTGTCTGTAGGTGATGTTGTTTGTTAGGGTGAAATTTTTGTTCCGGTATTGCAGTACATGTATAAAACAAAGGGGAGGGAACACGGTTTGGTTTGGGTTTGTTTTGTTATATTGTGTTTAAATCAGCACAGGAAAATGGGATTTATAAGACACAGATTTATTCAAATGAAGTTTTTCATTCTTGTGAAATAGTTATGTGTTCTTGACTGAGATTTGGGGGCAACAATTTTAAGGTGCTCAGGGATAAATAAGGTATCTGAGTTAATGAAGACATTAACATTGACCAGTCCAGATCTGTTAATTTAATTTAAAACTCTCTGGTCCTTAAATCAGAGCTGTTTACATACCTTTATAAAATGTATTGAGTGAATTAAGCCCCACATTAAAAATCAGCAGAGCATGGGTTCAATCAGACTAAACCCTCCTTCTTTGGCATCAATACTGTCAATGTATCTGTAAGTTTTGGCAGGAATGACTATCTTATAGGGGTACATAGTTATTCTTATAGGGTACACAGTTTCCCTTCAAGTTATGACTGAGTCATACCAAATATGTGTTGTAAAGTGTTATGTTCAACTGTTTTGAGAAATGCATAATACTTCTGGTAATGCAGCATTTGTGTGTGTTACCTGTTTACATTCCAAAAGTTATCTGCATTTGTAGGAGGGATTTTTCCTTTTTGCTCCTTAAGGAGTTGCACAATCTCTCTCCGACAGACATCACTGTAAAACCTGTATCAGCAGCAGTTGAAATGTGTTACACTTTTGATGCTTAAACAAAAAAAAAGTTGATCTGGTACTTCTGTCTTCACAGGAGGGGAGAGGGAGGGGCAGGAAGTTGTGATTCACTTTGAACGAAAAATAAATTTTTAAAAGGACAAATATTTTTATCATTAATCAGCCTTGTTCAGCTCCTTCCCCACTGGGTGAGTGACCAGAGCTGGTGGTGGCTTAGGAAGAGCTGGAGCACGCGGGATGAGTTCCAACAGCCCGTGGCCTTGGGAATGCTGGGCAGCACTGCAGGTGTGTGAGGGTCACACTGACTGCAGCTGTGTGCTGTGTGAGGGTCACACTGTGCTCTGTGAGGGTCACACTGTGTGCTGTGTGAGGGTCACACTGTCCTGTGTGAGGGTCACACTGTGTGCTGTGTGAGGGTCACACTGTGTGCTGTGTGAGGGTCACACTGCAGCTGTGTGAGGGTCACACTGTGTCCTGTGTGAGGGTCACACTGTCCTGTGTGAGGGTCACACTGTGTGCTGTGTGAGGGTCACACTGCAGCTGTGTGAGGGTCACACTGTGCTCTGTGAGGGTCACACTGTGCTGTGTGAGGGTCACACTGTCCTGTGTGAGGGTCACACTGTGTGCTGTGTGAGGGTCACACTGCAGCTGTGTGAGGGTCACACTGCAGCTGTGTGAGGGTCACACTGTGTGCTGTGTGAGGGTCACACTGTGTGCTCTGTGAGGGTCACACTGTGTGCTGTGTGAGGGTCACACTGTGTGCTGTGTGAGGGTCACACTGTGCTGTGTGAGGGTCACACTGTGCTGTGTGAGGGTCACACTGTGTGCTCTGTGAGGGTCACACTGTGTGCTGTGTGAGGGTCACACTGTGTGCTGTGTGAGGGTCACACTGCAGCTGTGTGAGGGTCACACTGTGCTCTGTGAGGGTCACACTGTGCTGTGTGAGGGTCACACTGTGTGCTCTGTGAGGGTCACACTGTGCTCTGTGAGGGTCACACTGTGCTGTGTGAGGGTCACACTGTCCTGTGTGAGGGTCACACTGTCCTGTGTGAGGGTCACACTGCAGCTGTGTGAGGGTCACACTGTGCTGTGTGAGGGTCACACTGCAGCTGTGTGAGGGTCACACTGTGCTCTGTGAGGGTCACACTGTGCTGTGTGAGGGTCACACTGTGCTGTGTGAGGGTCACACTGCTGTGTGAGGGTCACACTGTGTGCTGTGTGAGGGTCACACTGTGCTCTGTGAGGGTCACACTGTGTGCTCTGTGAGGGTCAGACTCCTCTGCCCTGGCACTCCAGGGGACACCAACAGCTTCTCACAGCAGAGAGCTGTCACCTGGGTCTGAAACGTTCCTCTTGCTCCTCAGCCTGCCCATCTCATTTTCTTCCAGTTGGGATCTGCGGGCTGTGCTGAGGGGCTGCTCAGGAGTTGAATGGCATCTTGCCTCCTCCCTGGGTGTTTTTTCCTTCTCTCTCTTGCCCAATTAATGACACTGTATGTTTGGCACCGTTAAGCTGCTGAAGCCATTAGTGACTATTGTGCAATACCAGTAGCCTGATTGGCCTTGTATGGTGGCCAGCTTGTTAACCATAACATCAATTGGAATGGCCATGAGCTGTGCCAAGTATCTTCTCTTAAAAGGCACCTGATGAGCCTCTTCACCCAAAAAAATCAGCTGCCTGATAGTACATAATATCATAGTGTAAAAGTAGCTTAATTTATGAAGACTCTTACTCTGCTTTTTTCCTTTCAATTAGCACAGTTACTTATGTTGTGTATAGCACCTTTGCAGAGGATCATGATAATTCTTTATTTCAAGCTATCCTCTCATAAGTAGCAGGCACTGCACTCTGCATTTAGGAAACAATACATATTGATGTCATTTGATCTCAAACAGGAATTCTTCTGCTTTTAGCAAACTATCAAGTATGATCACTCCAGAACTTGCTGCCTCTTTTGATCTCAGAGTCAAAGCAGCAGGCACTAACGAAATACAGCCTCCAGAAAATGTTGAGCATTTCTATGCATAGGCTGTGCCTATGTTTGTGCTAATTGGTGAGAAATGTAGACTTTTTCAAAAATAAGAAAGGAAAAAATGATAGCTTGCCAATGGTGACTTCACTAGTCAGGATCATTCTGAATTACAGGCTTTAGTAAATGTTTAGGATAAGACAATTGCACACTGTGCTTCAGACCAGTAATTCCTTACAGCTGGTTACACCATAATAAAATTAAGAATTCTCATTTTTTCCCTTCAGTCTTTTGTCAGTTGCTTCTTGGACTTGGGCATTCATTTTTTCTTGGCTAAAGAAAAAATGTGTTGTGCATGTGTTAATGCACAAATATAAAATATTTGAGAATAATTTACCTTCTGTTACAGGGTCATGACTCATCTGGTTTATGGTCTGAATGGTTTTTGAAAAATACAGTTTTGAACACCATACATGATTACATCAAATGGCTGACAAAAGCCTTAGTTACTGTGAACTAGAGTGTACCAGGAGCTCAGAATTTTGCTTTCAAGCCTTTTTAATTAGTAGGCCAGGTCTGGTCAGTCACACTGTTTTAGTTCTGTGGCCTCCAGTAAAGCAAAAAATGGTATTTAAAGTGTTAGTGAAGTCAGTTTATGTTTATATTCACATCAGTCACGTTGAAATTGAAATATGTTGTTATTTTTTACAAACTGTGAATGAAAAATATATGTAAGAGGTCTTATTTTCTGTATTTAAATGGTTGGTCATTTCACACATTCAGACTCCCCAGCCTGTCGCAGTAGATGCGTAGCCCAGGCATTCATAATCACACAGGAATTTCTGCCATGGTTAAAAGTGAGTAATCTGGGCTTTCAAGTCATGAATCATTTATCAGCAAGAAACTTAATTGCTGATAACAAATGGTTTGCAGTGAATCAGAGATTCTGCTCTTGCAATTATGGGTTTGGTCTTTCAGTCTTTTTAAGGTGTGATTCAAAGGTCTTGGACATCTGCTACATAGTTAACCCTGAGCAGATTAAATCTTGTCAAGGAAGGGTAAAACGTGTATGCAGCAGAGAGGCTCAGCCAGGATTGTGCATCGTTTTGTTCCCCAGTGTTGGCTTAAACAAGATATAAATAGCCCACAGGGCTGTGTTAGTCCTGCTGTGTGGCTGGACCAAGAGATGAAGGGCAGCAGGGCCAAGCATTTTGAGCATACTGGAAGCTGGAGAGGAAATGGTTTTCCCATCTAATGAAAGAGCCTGAGATGTTGGATTTATTTGTTTCATCCATCAAAAGGAGGGAAAAGGAGGGAAAAGTTCCCAGGAGAGTGAATGCTCTGGAATATGGCAAACACAAGTTGGGAGTCCCAAGATGAGCATAAGCTTCTATCCCAGCCCCTGTGACCTCAGAGGATGATTTGGCTCCGTTGTAATCCATCTATCTCTGACCTAGTAACTGTGTCCTTACTTGTTCAAACCAGAGCAACTCCTCCAAGAGGGACTGGAAGAGAGACTTTGCAATCTGAGTCAAGAAAAGCAGCCTAACAAATCTCCATTTCCTCTTTCCTCCCCCTGTAAAATTGCATTTTGGATCTGACAGTCACGTTGACCCCCAAGCCTCTCCTAAATAGTTGCAGTTGGGTGAAAAAGCCTTGGGAATTATTCTAAACTCCCACTCAGACCAAATTAAGTCCCCAAATCTTGCTAACTTAAAATCCTTCTGATAGGCATCTGCAAAGATAGATTGATATTACTGGTGAAAAAAGATAGGAGAGGTAAGGTCTATGTTCTTGCAGCATTTAATTTGGGAGTAAAAAAGCAGATAAAACTCCCATCATGAGTAAGCTCTAAGAGAATGCTTCAGAGTGTCTTGTTTCAGATGGAATTGCTTTATGGGTGATTTTGATTTTAGAGGCGAACTGCTTTTCAAAAGAAAAGTCAAGACTTGGTGACATAGCCTACAGATGTTTTGTCTGTTTGCCTTTTAAAAAAATAAAAATAAAAATCAGAATCACTCTCCATATTCCTGATAGTGCTATATTACAAGAAAGAAATCTTGCCTACATGGATTTCCTAGAATAACACTGAACCCCTGCCAACTGCATTTTACAAACTATGAAACAAGCTATTTGCTCCAAACAACACTCACACTCGGGGGAGTGGGGACTGCTGCCCACATGCACCTCGTTTTAATTTAATAGCTTACTTTAGTGTGTTTGGCTCCGTAATGGAACACTGAGATTGCAGGAGTAAATTCTGAAAACTGAGAGGTGGGGGGAAAATCAGCTCTTATCAGCAGGTGTTGAGCACTGTAGCCAAACGCTGGCATTTTCCTTTGCCTTTGGCAGCCCAGCATCCCTGAGCGTTCCATGGCTCTGCGGGAACCACAGGAGTGCAGCCCTTTGGCTAATCCGGTTGTGTACATTACTGCTCTGTGCTGGAACTGATTGGAAACCAGAATTTTTCCCATTAGTTTCTTTGACTGGTCATAAGAAGATGTTGTGTTTTCTCTGCACATCCTGCTTTTATTTACAGAGTGGAGGAGGAGGAGGATACTTGGGTATCTAAAAGGGAAATGAAGCCAAATGCCATTTTTCCTGCTGGCAGCCAGGATTCCTGGGGACTGACCATTGCTGCTGAAATATTCCCTGCAAAGCATTGTCGACTGGCTTAGCTTTTGCAAGGTTTTGGAAGGTACTGTGTGATGCAATATTGCAAAAAAATCTCAGTATCCAAGGCAGCAATTTCCAACCTCTGTTTTCCGAGGAGTTAAGCTGAAGTGTAAACTCTATTCATCAGCCCAGTGTAGTTGGTTTTGAGATAGAAAAAAAGATGGTCTTTTAGCCCAAAATTTAGGAAATCACAGCTCTAATGCAGGCCCATAGGATGTCTGGGTGTTTCCACACAGCTGGTCCTTGCTTAGTAAGATTCCTGCCCCTGGAAGTCACGTCCTCCTGCCCAGAGCACTCGGCACTGCTGCAGGGAGACAGTGCTCCTTAAGGAACAGTTATTCTGTGTTTGCTTAGAAAGCATAATAGTGCTAATTATTCTCATTAGCTTTGAGCCACTAATAAATTATCTTTCCTATTGCTCTTCCATCACTCAGTAATGAGAACCATTTAGCCAGATTTTGCAGATACTGCTTGCTCCTTCTCTACAGCATGATTCCCTGCAAGCATTCATCATAGGAAAAGAGCTACGTGAACAAAATCTTTTCAAATTAGTCTCTGGTGCCCCAGTTAAGTGGGTGTCTACATCGCAGGCATGCAGAAGAGCCTTCTTCATTAATATGTGCAATTCTGTGCGAGCTGATTAGCTCTTGCAGCTCATTTGATAGCAAATGTGTAAATCCGTCACACTCTAAATGCCAAATATGTGCACAGCTAAATTATGGAGAAGTAAGAAACTGCAAGAGTTGAGAGTCTTTATCTGGAAAAAGAGGTCCTTATCCCATGCATTAAATTGGAGCTCTGGGTTTATCTAGAGCATTTGTCACTCCTCTGCTTTGTCATTTTACTGCTGGCAAAATGAATAATTCTTTGTGTCGTGTTGCTGGTCCTTTCAGGATGTGTGGGTGTTTAATTTGGTGCCCAACATTTGTAACAGACATCTGGTATCCAGCCCGAGTTCCCAGAAGACAATAGTCACAGCACAATGCCATCTTCCTTGTGCAGGACAGCAAACCAAACTAATCAGTTACAACTATGTATTATTAATAATGCAGTTGCCATCACTTCTCTTGGGTTTTTTTGTTTGTAAAAATCTCATGAAGAAAAGGAGAGGGATGAAGTTAGTTTTTTTTAACGTCCATGTTTTTTAGCCAGGGCAGTGCTGCACAGTGTAATTAATGTCGTGGTGCATCTGCCAGCACAGGGGAAGCACTAAAGAGTGTCACCTGTCAGCACGGAGGGGTTGGTCTGCTGCTGCAATACAAGTGCCCTCGGCCAGTTATTCCGAGACCAAAGAAGGAAACTGGCCTTAAGAGCTCCTAATTTATGCATGTTTTTCCTCCTCTCCATGCCAAGTAGCTGCAGAGCCAGCCCAGCCTCAGGGCCTGGACACACCAGCTCAGGGCAGCCAAGCAACCTCTGTTTTATTTTCTCTCAGCACAAAGAAAAATCACAGTGTGAACCCAGCCTGACCTCCAACATATTTTGGCATTACCTTCTGGGCATACAGGCTGGGAGGAAAAAGCTTCCCACTTCCCAAAGTTCCGGCGTGGGAAGCTGTCTTTCTCCAAGCTGAGCATAAACTCTTCAGAGAACATTTCCTAGGAAAATATGAAGCACAGTAATGGATGTCTGATCCTGTAGCCACCAGGCTGATGGTGATAAATGCTTATTACTGTACCCCACCCCACAAGCATGGAACAGGATGAGCACATCCAACATTTCCTACTGCATCCCCAAATGTACTGAGAGCTCTCCAAGGGTGTTAGGGTTTGCTTACCAAGAAGACAGCTTTATGTTGGTCTCACCTGCAGTGGGTGCACAGTCCTCCCCAGAGGCAATATGGATGAGAGGCTCTTTCTTTTCCCTTTTCACAGAGGGACAAGCATCCTTTAAGGCAGATTTTCCCTGATTCAGTGGGAGGTGAATGGGGCCACAGGAGAGCTGCTGCACAAATGCAGAGATGCTGCACAATGCTGCCAGTGACATGCAATTCCCTCTGAGCTCTGGGGTCCATCATGCCTTCCACCTGCAGTACACCACAAAACCATTGTCACTGCTTACCCTAAACTTAACTCTCTGCCAAAGCTTTTCTTAGGCAAAAGAGCAGCACAAGAGGAGGGACTGCAGAATCAAAGAAACAGAATTCACCATGGAATAAAGTCATGTCTCTCTGGCAAGGTACTGTAGTATGAGGTGCATTAGGTAGATTTTGGATGGATGTATAATCCTAATTGTTGTGTATTGTTTGTGTTGTAGTCCCTAGATTCAAGTCCTCATTATTCTAGATGCTGTACAAATATATAAGAGTCTGTCATGCATGGAAAGGCTTTTATTATGTAAATAGTCAGGTTGGGAAAAAAGAAGTAGTGTTATCTCTGTTTTACAGATGAGGCAGTGAGACAGAAAAAAACCCCAACAAAGCATTTTGCCCAAGGACACACAAAGTCTGTGGGTCAGCAGTGGACTTGAAATTCAAGTCTTGGTTTCCTTTCTTACTAGCTCTTCTTTCCATTTCTGTACTGCCCACAACATAATTAAAATTAAGCACAAAGAAGACAACACTGTGCAATTTATCTCTATCTGTAACAATCATTCAGCACCTCTCAGCCAAATCCTCCCCAACTCTTCTCTTCTCTTCAAAACCTCTATTTTTGCCATGCCCAATGCCTGTGACCACCATACAAGTCACTGTAGGTGTTGTCCTCTGATTTTCTGCAACATGTATCAGTTATCTATAAAGCTGTTCAGGAAAAGACCCTGTTGCATGTGGGGCTGTTTCTCAGTTGGACCAGCCTGCCAAATTTGTATTCCAATCCTTTTAAAAAGTGATACTAACACTATTTAGAATAAAAAAAGGATGCATATACATTTCTGCTGCAAATATACAGCCAACCAATCTATAACTGCTGCTCAACACTACCTGCTAGTCAAAATTGTATATTGCTGTAAATAACTAATCTATACATAGACAAATAAAACATGGATTTTTCACTGAAAAATCACAATATATTTTGTTTTATGTACAGCAATATTTTATGTCAGGCTTTTGGAAATAATGTGGGAGGAGAAAATTGTAAAAGTCATGACAGTCACTGGAAAACAGAATAAAATGGAATGGGTATTTACCAAGGCTAGATAATATCAAACTAATTCAATAGGTTTCTTCGATAGAGTAATTCATTAGCTAGACAAAGAGGGAAATGTGGCTGTCTGGACCTGAATAAAATAGCTGATGAGGAGCTGTGTATAAATTTATATCTCCTGCATGGAGAAGTCTGAGATTTATAGAGGAACTGCAAGGCATACATGGTGTTGGAAGATGAGAAGCTGAACTGTATTGAAAGGAAATTATTCAAAGCTCCTAAACTGTAAGTCTTAAGACTGATTGGTATTATTTTCATCAGTGACCTATTTGGAAAACAGAGGTGTCTGATCATTAAAATACATTGAAGTCACCAAGTTAGGAGGTATCATCAGTGTAGAGAAAGTTCAGAATATCACACAGCAAGAGCAGAAGAGCAAGGCCACAGAAGTAGTAAGGGAGGTAGCAGCAGACAAAATTCAGTAGGAAACCTCCAATGACACTGATTTTGTGTTTCAGTGCAACATGGGCATGGAAAAGGCAACTGAAACTCTAAAATGCTGTAGAAGACACATTTCTAGCAAAGCAAGGGAGGTATGAACATCCTTGAATAAGACCCTAGTAAGATTTTGTTTGGAATAAACCACATTATTCTGATTGTGTTAAAGAAAGCTGGGCTCTTAATGAAATGGGTACAGCAAAGGGCTGCTAAGAGAGCGCTGGAGAACCTTTCATGAAAGGACAGGGTGCACAGGGGGCTTGTTCAGCCCAGCAGCTGAAGAGTGAGATGTGGTTTGATTACTTTTTGTAGGGGGAATATTAAGGGTAGGGCATCTAAATGTATGAATAAGTAGGTATAAATTTGCCATGAATAATTTAGACTATCAATTAGGTGTTCTTTATCCACCTGCATAGTGAGGGTATAAAAGTTATAGGGATGAAATCATACCTTGCTTTTCATGAAGCTCACAAAATATATTAGCTGGACCACGTGATCCAGTTGCCTACCTGGGGACTGGATTTGATAATCCAGAAAGTCCTGCCTATCCTGTGTCTTAGTGGATTTCTATTACAGTGAGCCACCATCTCCATCTTATAATGTTATTAGCTATTACAGTACCTATAATCCCTTCAGTCCTAAGAAACCTTTCTATCTTTGTGAATTAAATTTCAAATAGAACAACCTAACTGTGGATTACAAAGCCATATGTGTTTTCTTTCTTACTCAATAAATTTGCTGTCGTCATTATCATAACAAGATGAATTTCATTAGGGACTAAGAATTAATTTCATATAAATTATAGTGTTTATGGCACAACTGCACTGAAAAATAATGATGTTTTTATTTATTGTAATTGTTCGAATGGCTCCTAATGAAATTTTTGGCCTCATGAAGTGATCAGCTTGGAATGACTTTCCCTTCTATGAAAATATTTAAATATAAACAAAGTCTGCCAATGTGTTCAATTACAGTCATGCAGGGAACTAAAGGGATTATGTGTACTAGGAGTATATTCATGTGGCTTTGCAGATCAGCTGCTTCTACCAGAAAGGGAATAAAGTAAGCAGAAAAGCCCCAAAGAGAGCCCGTCACTGTTGGAATGGCTTGGGACATGATCATCAGAAAAGCTCACTCGTGTTATTTCCATAACCCCCTAATGCTTATGGCCCTGTAAATACAAATACATTAACAACATGTTGCTTTTCAAACTAATTGAGATGCAGTGTGAAGATTACTTTTCAGAAATAGGACTGGGCCCTGCTGCAACAAGAGCCATTGGGAGAGCTCTGTATTTTGTTCTAACAGCTGCATTTATTGCCAGTTGGAGACTTTCTGTGACATTATGATGTTGCTTCAGTCTTGCAAAGCCCTTAAGAGTTAAATACTAGTGTTCCAGGAAAGAAACTTTTGGGCCCAGCACAGGACCTTAAGACTGAATCAGCAGAGGAGGTTTTTAAAAAAGAGGAGCAAGGAAATAAACTGCATATTCTGCTGATGATTTTTATGACCTTGCTCACACTTGTGCTGATGCTGTGTTAGCAAGAACATTTCATTCCAGTGAGTATAATCCTTGCTCTTGCGATTATGGACACAGGTTTCTCTGAAACCTTGAAAATCAAATGCAATTTTTTAGAGTGCAAAATTGTTAGAAAGTCACGGGCTTTTAGCTAGTGCCATGATTTCAGGAGCCTGATTCAGAGTGCAAAGGCCTCGTGATGCAGCTGGGCTGCACTCCTCCTGAATTCACTAATTCAACATACCTGTTTTTTCCTGGGAACTGACAGTACTTTCCAAGGAACAGGAAGCATATTAATGGTTGTTAGTCTGGTTTTTAGCTAAAGCCTCAGCTTGAATAATACCTCCAGCTTCAAGCACCAAACTTTAAGAAAGATGTAAGAAAAGAAATGGTACAGAGAAAGGAGCAGTAGAATGAGAAACATGTAGTAAACAGAAAGGGGTTTTTTTGCCTTTTGGGTTAAAAGAAAAAAAATTTATGAAGGCTTTGGGTTTAATTAGTCTAAATCAGAGAAGGTTTTTATTTTCCCCATAAAAACAGTCACAAAGTGGATCAGTAATCTGATACATTCCATAGTTTAATTTGCTGCAAAAAACCCTGAAGCTGAATTTTCCTTTCAGAACCTTACTTTTGTGTTGCTCCTGTGACTTCACCACTGATGAACACAACTACTGCCAGCTCCTCAAGCTGGGTGTTTTCCTTGGGGAAACCTGATTTAAAAGTCATGTTTAAATCCAGTGTACAGAGCCTAAGGGTTTGTCTTCCCTACCTTAAGTCATCCAAAGCCAAGGTGTATAAATGCAGCTGGACATGTCTGCTCCCTGCAGTGACTGAGGAGAAATAGCAACAAAGAGCTTCTTCACAGAGGGCAATTTCCAGATCACTGAACATTGGTGAGGCAAATCCTGTCCTAACTCATCTCTGAGCATTCATTGTTGGGTTTGCTTTCAGCTGGCTGATGACACACACAGCAAGTGATGCCTTCTCTGTTTTGCTCCTGCAGAGGCCCCTCGTTGGCATTTCTGAGGGGTTTGGCACCACGGGCACTCCCTCATTGCCCTCCCTTCATCCTCTGACACCGCCCACACCTCTTGGTCTCCTCATCTCTCCTCCTCATTCTGAAACACCTCATTCCTCCACTTGGCTTCCCTTTGCACTGACCGGATTTACTTCTTATGAATGTTTTATCTCTGGCTGCAGCTTTCACTAATGCATTCACTGCACGCTGCCCCTCTGACAATGTTTTACTGCTTCCGTGTCTTAGGGGAGTCAATGGGACAAGGAAAAGACACAATTTAAAGTGTAACTGGCTTGTTAGCCATGCAAATTCTTGAATAACACATAGGATTTAAGTACACCATGAGAGCTGGGAGCTGTAACCTCACTTCTGACTCCGCCACCACCTCCCTCAAGCGACCTTGTGCAATTTATTTAACCTCTTGGGGTCAGGTTCACCTGAAAATAAAGAATAATGTGGTTTTTTTCCTCTAGGAATCCTAACTAATAGATGTATATACAATACTTGAAATCCTGTTTATGTAAATGGAAAATGCTTATCTTTTTTCTTTAAAACATTTACAAAAGGTTAAAAGAATTCTAGGGTTGAAAGATAAACAGTTCAGAAGAACTAGAAAAATTAAAATTACACATGTATGCACTTATCACAAACCTTTAGACAGCCTCTAATTAAGTAATCACTAGTTGTCTGCATTATAGCAGATGATATCATAAGCTGTTAAACTGCGTAGCAGTGTGTAATACTGTGCACTCTGTTTATACAGGATAAGGACTCTCTGGAAATTATTCAGATTAATGTATCATCTGAACGTGTGCTTTACCTGTGCATAGTCAGTCAGGATTGAGATGTTCACATGCTCCACTCTATAAAAGCCTGACTGGGATCAGTTTTTTCCTGACAGGCCTAGATACTGACTTGCAGATGCCAAGTTGTGTATTCAAACATGCAGATGCTCCTTCCCTTGTGAGGCTTTAGCAAGACCTGTTCGTGGTGCACATCCTTGGCAGTTCCTGCCAACAGCCAGCTTTCACTGAGAGGAGGGTGCTCAGGAAAGGCTCTCCAGGACATCACTTTTTCTTGAGCTTTTATGTTCAGAGAAAAACTACCTCACCAAGCAGGTGACCTCTCCTGCTGTGGCCCCTCTCCTCACCTGCTCCTTCCTTCCTCTCCCACATCTCCATGGAGCCCCATCTTCTGACCCCCCTCTTCACCACTTCCCTGTCTCGAGTCTGCTCTAAAAATTTTTTTCCCTTTTTGCCAGTTTTCCCCTCTGTTACTCTGCCCCAGAGCCACAATTAATCTTTTACCCCTTACTGTGGTCTTGCTTGACTCAGGGAGCTTGAGCCCTTGGCTTGGCTGAGCTTTGCTTGAAGCACAGAGAAGAAAGCCTGGAGGCTGAAAGGGTGCAATTAATCTCCAGCAACAGCAATTTACTCCTGTTCTAAGATCCAAGAGTGTGGTGTTGTGAGGTCCCCAGGATGAGGTGAGAGATGAGAATTTGACTCCAAGTTCTCAGAAGGCTGATTTATTATTTCATGATATTATATTATATTAAAAGAAATGCTATACTAAAACTATACTAAAGAAAAGAGAAAAGAGACATCAGAAGGCTAGACAAGAATGAATAATAAAAACCCTTGACTGTCTCGGAGATCTGACACAGCTGGCTGTGATTGGCCATTAATTAAAAACAATTCACATCTTTGGATAAACAATCTCCAGACCACATTCCAGAGGAGCAAAACATGGAGAAGCTGAGACTTCTCATCTTCCCAGGAGAAGAAATCCTGGCAAAAGGATTTTCAGAAAATATCACAGTGACATAAGAGATCGTTTTTCCTCACTTGGATCACTGGAATAGGGAGTGAGGCAATGCCCCTCTGATATCCAGGGTTGCCATAGGTATCCACAGAAAATTGCTTGGAGAAGGAAGAGTTGAGGTTGGAGAGCATTGATTTTCTCCAGCACCATCTTCCTGATCCCCTTGCTCCTGAGTAGACTCAGCAGAGCTGGTATGTTACCTCTATCCCAACACTGCTGTGCTACAGGCACTTGGATAGTGAAGTAGTAACAGATGGAAGAAGAAATTAAAAGGAGATAGCAAGGAAATAAGCTGCTTTCATTTCAGATTTGAGCCAATGGACTGAAACAGTGTGATTTGGTACAAAAACAGTGAAGTCAAAGAGTGGTACAGGGAGAAAATTATCTTTGTATCAGTAAAGAAAGTTTTAAAATAGGAACCTCACTCTAGGTTACTAACGAGTTTTGCAAACTTTCACTTTTGTATTGTCATTTATTGTTGAACCATGCCCAGTTGATTTGTTGGGAAATGAGTGGGATTAGCCTGGCATCTGGTCTCATCTCAGTGCACTTTTGCTGGTGGCTATTCTGTCCCCATCACACAGGTGCCAGCAGCCACGCTCGCTGCCCCAGCAGAGGACCCCAAACACACCTGGTTATCCACACAGTGCCAGGCACATGCCAAGGGCTGTGTCATCCATTAAACCTAGTGGACACCAGCCAGCCGCTGTCAGAAGTTATTACACGGGAGAACCCAAAGAGCACAGCTCCTAAAGCTGAGCTGTGCTGACAGCAGAGCCAATTGTCCTGCAGGAGAGGAGAGGAGCTCGGAGCTCACCATTCCCCACAGCTCCCGGGGAGGAGGCTGCAGACCCTGAGGGTTGGGCTCTTCTCCCAGGGCACAGACAAGGGGACAGTACGATGCACCAGGGGAGGTTCAGGCTGGTCATTAGGAAGCACTTCCTCACAGAGTGGGTGCTTTGACACTGGACTGGGCTGCCCAGGGATGTGGCAGAGTCACCATCCCTGGAGGTGTTTAAGTAAAGACTGCGTGTGCACTGGGTGCCCTGGTCTGGTTGACAGGGTAGTTGTGTGTCGTAAGTTGATCCCCGTGATTCCGCAGATATTTTCCAACCTGATTCTATGACAAACTGAGCCTCAGACAAGGCTGTGTGAGACAGCGCTGCCGGTGCTCGGCTGCTCCCGCCCGGCCGGTCAGACACACCCACGCCCGGGAGCCTGGCCCAGGAGCGTGGCCGTCGCATGCCAGCCACGCAAGGGCGGTGTCCCCTTCGCACACAGCGGCCCCGGGCCCGCCCCGCAGCCCCAGGGCAGCCGCCCAAGCTCCGCGGGCTGACAGCGGGGCTGGCCGGGGCCCCTGAGGGCGGCGGCGCCGGGAGCGCCCTCAGGGCGGCCCCGCCCCGCAGCGGCGCGGCCGCAACGCGCGGGGGCGCTGCGGCGCGCGCGGACGTGTCCGCTCCCACAATGCCCGGCGGGAGCCGCGCGCCGCCGCCCCGCTGCCCAGGTACGGCTCGCGCCCCCCGCGCGGGGCCGGCGCCGTGAGGGGCGCGGGCGGGGCGGGACCCGCGGCCGGAGCCGCCGCCCGGCCCTGCCCGCCCCGCCCGCGCCGCGGCCTCGCCTTCACTCCCTTCCCCTCCCGCCTACCGCCGCTGCCGGCCCCAGGCCCGGCCGCGGAGCCTCAGGGCCGGCTGCGTTCGCGCCGCGGCCGCTGCCGCCGTCTCGGGGGGTGGTGGTGGTGGCGGCAGCGTCGCTACCGCGGGCAGGGCGGGCGCGGGAGGCAGCCAGGGCCGCTCGGAGCTCCTGGCAAGCGCCGCTCGGTAGCAGGAGCCCGCTGTGTGTAGGGGTCTCCGCCGCTCTCCAGGCTCCGCGGGAGGGTGGGTGAAGTTCTGTGTCCTGGGGCGGCGCGGATCCGCCTCAGTCAGTGACCACTGAGTCAGCGCTTCTGCTGCGGCTGCAGATGGTCCTGTCGGAGCTGCCACGTAAGTAGGTGCCAGGTGAAAGGGTCAAGCTCCCAAAGTTTGGGATGCAACTGGTTCCGCTCCCTTAATTTGTCAGAATTGGTTGGACGTTAGGAGGAATTTCTTCAGAAGGGGTGGTTTTACATTGGATTGGGATCCCAGGGAGGTGATGGAGTCACTGTGCCTGGAGCCACCTGTTAAGGGAAGACTGGACGTGGCACTTAGTGGTGGCTGGTGACGTGGTGTAGTCCAGTCACAGGTTGGACTCGAAGATCTCAGAGGGCTTTTCCAATCTCTTGGATTCTGTGAATCTTGATTCTGCCTCTGAGCTCTCTTTCCCCTTGGCTTTATGGAAGGGATTATATTGGCTGGTAATTTAGGATTATTCCCTTATCATATCCGGTGATGTCAAAGTGGCTTTATTTGTTGTGTCCTTCGTAGTGCTCCAGTTTGTAACACGACTTTCTGAAGTATAATGTAGAGTGAAAAAAATTAAGCTCCTTCCTGTGTAATGCAGCTGTCGCAATTCTCAGAAGTGGGGACAATAAATTGTCCAACAGTATTAGGTACACGTTTGAAGTAAGCACAGAAGTTTTATCTGTATTCTGTGTCAGACAGGAGTGCAGCTTGCACATGCTTCCCAATTTTATGTTTTATGGAAAGTTTTTATGAGAGACAGACATCCCAGCAAGAAATTATGTGATTAAATTGGCTGAAGGTTATCAGGTGCAGGAGAATAGGCTTGCCATTACACTAGATCTGCTCAGAATTTTGAGAAAGCTAGAGTTTTTCTTAGGTGAAGTATCCTGAGCAAATCAAAGTCACAAGCTACTTTGAAACACTTGTTAAAAGTGTTACAAGACTATGTCAGATAGGTTTAAAACAACTGTCAGATCACAAGTTAGATGATGAATTTGCTACAGAAGGCTGGAATGTTCTAGTTTCTGTTTTCAGTGTTTCTAGGACCTTCCTAGATGCTGCTTCAGGATCAAGTACCATAATAACACAGAAATAAACATCATGATAATTGACTATGGCTTCCAAAAAACAAGTACAGTGAAACAGGCTCTGGTTTCCATCACCTGAGGCTTCTTGTTCCTGAGAGGAAATGAAACCAGGCACATGTGCTGATTCCTAGTTGTGAAGCAGTGGATGCTGAACGTGCATGAGGAATTGGGCAGCTCTTGGGAAGGTGCAGTGGCAGAGGAATAGTCACCCTGCTACTCTTACCTGTCTGTGGCCAGCTTTCTGCATGCTCCTCTTTTCCATGAGCTCTCTCGTTTGTGGGGGGGGCTGTGAAGGGGAAATCAACAACGGTGGGGCAGAAGTAAATACTAACTAAGGGAAACAAGAATGGTGCAAGCATGGAGTGAGTGATGCTTCTGTGATGTGCTCTCCCCGTTGGTGTTTGTGTGGGGGTCAGAATCCCTCTGATCAAAGAGTTGTGACTACTTGCTTTTAATCCCCCTGGTAGTTTGTCTGTGAACTTTTCCTGTTGCCTCTTAAATTCCCATGACATTGTAGCATGGACAGCAGCAGCCTGTGACAAGGAGTTCCACTGGCTGATGACATGTTTGGACCCTCTGTGATACCTGTGAGCCAAACAGCTGCTGGTTGGATTTGGTATTCCACAGTTCTGTCATGGAATGAGACATCAAACCTGATCTGTTCATTTCCTTGCACCTGTAAGAGATTCACAGACCATTTGTAGTGGCAGTGCAGTCTTTTGTCATCTTCAGGTGGTTGAGGGATATAGAATTTTTGGAGGAAAATGTATGAAGTTTGTTACGATTGGGTGAATTACTTAATGCAGCTTTGAACAGATGTTTCAAAAAGACATTTAGAGGTAGCTCTGAAAGCATATTTATCTTTTTTCAATCTCTAAATATGTAAGTGCATATCAAATTTACCACTTGGCTCCTTGTGCAAAGCTGTATTGTTTTGAGAGCTGGATAAGGTAGATTTAGTAAACTTTTTTTCTTTGTTAATACATTTTTAGGTAAGGCTGAATCTTCTGTACAGTATGTGTATTATACATCCCTTGACATGTGTATGATCTTCCAGCCAAAGCAGTTTTCTGTTATTAGCTTTGGCTTTTAGATAGCTTTCTGATTCTATGATAAATTCAGCCTGTTAGGAGGCTGAGAAAAAAGCTCATATTTTCACTGGGTGGCTTTTTAAGATGATGATAACAAAACCTAACCGGTGTTGAGATCTTCAGCTCTACACAATTTCTACCTTGCATGATTTCCTAGTATATTAAGAGAATTGTCAGGTTCCAGTAGAGGCTTGTCTTCTGTCTTCTCTGAAAAACAGAGCCTGTTTTCCTCTGAATGTAAGTAGGAGTCTCAAAGTTTTGTTCAAGATTTATGCAAATATTTATTTACATATAGAATAGACATAAAAGTTGAAAGAATACCTCTAAACATGGCTTTATCATTTGCTTTGTCTGTTGTCTGTGCATTCATGCTGCTGTTAGTGGTATTTATGTTCTTTGTTCTCAGTAGGAGCAAAGCAGCTATGATGAGATTGAACATTGAAAATCTTAATGCTTTGGAAATAGAGCTGTGGTTGTGCTGTGTTTCGTTCCTGAGGTGCTCTGAGCAGAGATTATGGATTAATCAAACGTAGTGGATGGGGGTACTGATGGGGTTCAGAATCAAAGGTTGTGTAAACCTGAGTTACTCCTGTACTGTGCAGATGACTAGCATGTTTTCTTGCTTTAAATGCCTCAAGTGCTGGGACTTCCTGAACTTCACTTAAAGAACACAGAAACATTTTAATATCTCTATTATCCCAGTTTTCTTTTTCTTTTATTATCTTTTGACTAACAGAACAGAAACATTTTAATATCTCTATTATCTCAGTTTTTTTTTTTTCTTTTATTATCTTTTGACTAACCTCCCTTGGCTATGTTCAGGCCTTTCCAATATGTAAGACCTCACAAAAGAGACCTGAAGTGCGTTGTTACCCAGTTAATGTATTTATTAACTTTTTTTGTTTGTTCTTATCTCATCAGATAGCTCAACATGAACTTTAACCATCGAGATAATTTACAAAGTGAACAGAATAATACCTTTTCTTCTGAGAGCTGGCTGCAGGATTCCGGGTTTCTCCTGCTGTGCACCCCTATTCCCTGCCTTTTCCTGAAACAGGACATGGAGCTGCATTCCTTTCTTCATGTTAGGTGCTAAGTAAGTTATTTGTTTCATCAGGGGAAATGCAGATCCATGAAATTACATTTTGTCTAAGTAAGTTGATGAAGGGGTATTTAAACTGTGCCATGGCATCACTGCTCTTGTTTATATTGATACAGCTCCCAAAAGTCCCTGTCAGGATCGAGTTCTGAGTGGTAGAGATGGTTATTGGTAGAGAACCATTACAGTTTAAAGCTCCTCTGCAATTTTGTTGTGCTCTTGAGCTGCTTGGTTCACTCCTTGGTTATATGGTTAGCAGTATGGTTAAGAGCATGAGCCCATGTGCATTCCATGTGAATTGTCCTTCTGGGAATATGTGCAAGAACTTGGGGATAGGTAAAAGTTTCTAGAACTGTGGGTTTAGTTTCTTGAATGCTTCATGCAAGCAGGCTGATCTAGAGGAAGTCCTGGAGTTGGGGTTCTTTTCTGGTTTTGTGTCCAGCTGATGGAAGCACTTTGTTCAGGAGAGATTTCTCCAGTGAAGTGCTGAAATAACAAAGGCACCAATAAAAGCCCCAAGGTGTTCAGCAGACTGCAGTCAACAGTTACAGCTTTGGGGAGAGTCTGATGTGCTGTACAAGTAAAATATGAGGGTATTAATTTGGAATTTATTCAGCTAATGTGATGGATCTCAGAGGAGTTTGAAGTTTGACTGCTGATGAAGCTGAATTTACTAAACTGAAAGTGACAACACATTTTTAGTGCTTATGTTATGATATGCCTCTTTCTCTCTGAGGAGTAAATAACCTTGAAAAGCCTGAATATTGTTGATTATTCATTAAGTTTCCTGATGGATATATAATCTTTGGGGAGTGGGAAATAGAGAAGATGAGAGTTCAGGTAAATATAGCTATTTCCTCTCTTTTGTGAAGAGGTAGTGTCTTTTTGGGGAAGATTTGGATTTCTGACTTGTGAGAATGCAGTCATTCAGCTGCTGAGGCTTGTAAAGCACCCTTAACGTCATAGTTTGAAAGGTGCTGTAAACATGTCAGTATCACACACAAAAGCATATTTCAGCTGTATCCAGAAATATGTTTCCTCTTGCAGTTTGTTACTGTATGGAACTTGAGTAGCATCATCTGAGGGAGGCAAAAATATTTTTTCATAGTGTCTGAAGTGATAGGTGTAGTATATGGTAGGAGTCTGCAGAGCAATGTTAAGAGCTGAGGAAGTGTTTGCTTTTGGCTTCATATAAATTCTAGCAGTTCGCCCACTTGGAGGAGAACAAATTTGTGTACTGATGCTTAGCAGATAAGTAATCCTTTTAATTCTTGTCTTGCTAAACTTTTGAATGCTTTGATTTAATGTAAGGTTTGAAGAACTGTTTTGTGGCTCGTGTAGATTAGTAGGTCCTGTTCAATGAAGACTCTAGTCTGAGTTACAGTTGAAAATCCTAACTGTGCCCCAGTAGAGGCCTGAACCCACTGTACAGTTGGAGAAGTTTGATTCATCACGGTTGACTCTCTTGTCTGTGCTTTTACCTCAGTTCTGATTCCTCCTGATTTGTGTTTTGTTGCAGGCTGTTGTTAACTCTGTTGGCAATGTCTATGATTTTATCTGCCTCCGTGGTCCGTGTGAGGGATGGACTCCCACTTTCTGCATCTACTGATTGTGACCAGAGCACGGGAATGCAAGAATGTAGAAAATATTTTAAAATGCTCTCAAAAAAACTTTCTCAGCTTCCTGACAGATGTACTCTGAAAACTGGACAGTATAATATAAAGTAAGGCATCTCATTTAAGTATTTGCAACATCGTAGGTTGTGTCTCTCTGTAAGTGAAAAAGTTAATTGTGCACATTAGAAATGCTTAATCAAACTAAGATTAATTCTTGGCACTATTTATATATCTGAAATTTAAAAATTGAGCAATTGTAGAAAGATTTGAACCTATTCAGACCTTCATGGAAGTTCCTTTATAATGGCACAAAGTCATAGGACAACATCATGGGAAGAGTGGCTTTACACTAAATGAAAGGGTAGGTTTGGATTAGATATTTAGAAGAAATTCTTTATTGTTTATAGTTCACTTGCTCTTAAACTGACCAAAATTCTGAATGTAATTTAGATATTTTAAATGAGGTAAGTAACTTCATCTTAGCCCCTAGTTAACCATGTGGAGGTTACAGTAGTGGAACATGTACCACCTGAATGATCCTAGAAAGTGCTAAGACCTCTCCATCTCCTATAGGTATATGTGAGTTTCCAGCATTTCTTGGATTAAAGCCCAGGATGGACTAAATTGTTTCAATCTTTTTTTTTTCTTTTTTTTTACAGGCTAACTACAGTTGGCCTGTAAACTGATTAGCTTAAAACAAACTTTTTAAGAATAAGCTATAAGGCTTAATCAGGTTAGATTTTACTGCTTTTGTCTTTGATTACTTTTAATACTGTAAGTTATCCAGAAACTAATGGATTTCCTAAACGCAACAGAATATGTATACTGCAAACTGTCCTTTTCTGATTCCATATTTGCCATCTCTCGTTGTCCTTCCAACTGTCTTTGGAGAATTATTAATTAATTAACTCTACAGAACAGTTTTATTTCTTCCCATGCTCTAGAAAGAGCCAACAGCCCTCCCCTGAATCTGAAAATAAGGTTTTGCATTTTTGGGCTGCACCAGATCCCATATTGTACATTTGAGATGAGTGAAAAGCTGTTATGGGATGAACCTGCTGTGTTTCTGCATCCTAAAAGCTTTGTTATTTTCTCTTTAACAAGTGTGTGTATATGTGTGCACACACACACATATAGATACCTACATACACATTCATGTAAACCAGCTTCTCATATGATTGTACAATGTAGTGTTCAAGTAAAACATTGCTTAAAAGTAACCTGTTTTTCTTTTAGAATACTTTTGATTTTCAGTAAACATTTATTCCTTTGCTACCCTATGTAAGTTTTTGTTTTTCTGGTTACAGAATATATAAGATCAGACGAGAAGAGCAGTTAATTCACTGAATTTAAATTTTGAATATGTTTTCTCAATTGTAGCTTTATAAGTTCTCTGGGAGTAAGCTATATGATGTTGTGCACTGAAAATTATCCCAATGTCCTGGCTTTCTGTTTCCTGGATGAGCTTCAGAAGGAGTTCATCACTACCTACAATATGATGAAGACGAATACTGCTATCAGACCATACTGTTTTATAGAGTTTGGTAAGGATCTCACTTTCTCCCCCTACATTCTCATACTAAGACAAATGAGTATTTAAATAGATACAACTTAATGCCCACAAAAAAAATGTCCAAAGCAATTTATAGCTGTGTTTCAGGTGGATTTAGAATCTGATTTAACTGCTCTTAGAGTCAATAAAGATATACTTCTGGGGGCATTAAATTAGGCTACTAGAGTTTTATCCAAACTTACTTCTGTTCATTCCAGTAGGTTTTGGTTTAAGCCTTGTGTGAGCAACTCTGGAATTCATCTTCTGGTAGTAATACCAGCAATTGTTTGACTTCATACCTGTTGAAATACTTAACCTGTGAAGTCATTGAGCTTCATAAATTTCTCAAGGAAAAGATTGCAGTTTCATGTTAGCTGTTAGCTGTGCTATCTCTTGTTCAGTATATGAAAGGGAGAAATTTTTACTTCTCATATGATGTAGTGGAGCATTTACTCTTCAGACTGCAAATGCAATTCATCTCATATATACCAGATAACAGCTGTTCTGAATTCCATTCATTTATGTTGCTTTAATACTATGTATTAGAAATTACTGTAATTAGATATTCTTATGAAACACATTAGAGCAAAGAGAACTGCAGTTTTAGAAACACGGGGGAAGATACTCCAGTTGGTTAATTCCTGTCTATAATTCAGTCAGTTAATGACAATTTCTGTATGACATTACTGTCCTGCTTGTGAAGATTTCTTATGACACTTTTTTCTTCCACAACATATTTTTTTCATAAGGATATTTACTAAACTAACAGAAAAGCTAGAATAACTGCAGTAAATCCATTGTATTAGAAATGCAGTCAGTCTCATGCAATGAAAAGTCATTATTTTATTCAGTTATTACATAATTAGATTTTTAGAGCTTAATTTTTTTTAATTGCAGCATTAAATAACCCATGATGTATTAGGCACAAAACAGAAATAGCATTAAAAATCCAAGATAAATACAAATGTTTCAAGCCATATATTTCAGTCTGTGAACTGAAAAGCTGCATGGTCTTGGATTTTGTAATTAACAAAGTCCATAGAAAAATACCTTTTTATTTTAAATTTTGCACAGATAATTTCATTCAGAGGACCAAACAGAGATACAACAACACACGTTCTTTGTCAACAAAGATGAATCTTGCTGATATGCAGACTGAAATCAAACTGAGGCCACCGTATCAGATTTCAGTGTCAGAACTTGGTTCAGCCAATGGCTTTTCTCATGTACCTGTGGGGGAGTATAAGGGTACTGGTAAGATATCTGCAGGTAAGTTCCAGACTCGTATTGTTGTATCCTTAAATGAGACAGATGCAGTAAAATTCAATTATTTTTCTTTTTAAAAAAAGCTTCTTTTCATGTTTCTAAAACATAAAGCTGATATGACCATATGTGTATTTTAGCTCAGATGTCTGTTTTCTCTCTTGCTCCAAATGCTTTCCTTCTCGAGGCACTCAGAGGAGGAAATGACTCTGTCCATTAGACTGCTTTATTGAAGGGAAAAAGCCCTGTTAATGAAGATGAGCACTTAACAAGAAGATGATTTTTTTTTTTTTGACCTTTTAGGATTTCTGAAAAGTTTTGATATTTCTGCCCAGTAAGACTCAGTGTTGACATAAGCTGAGAGCAGTGTCAGGAGTCAGAGCAGCTGCAGTGGGGAGAAGCATCTCCTGAGGAAGCCTTTGCAATGGTGAAAATCGAAAGAGCTGTTCTGGCTTATAGAGATGCACTCTCTAAAAGGAGTGCCTTATGTACAGCGTTAAGAATTGCAATTTGTATAAAACCCCCAAATTTATTTAAGTAGTCATTAATTTTTTTAAACTTTAGTTTACTTCATGTAGGAGTTAATTGTGGAATCGTGGGGTTGAGCTGGGTTAAAGGTTTGTGCTATTTGGTGAATCCTCTGAATGGGTTTGAGGCCCATCTTCAGATGTTTCTCAGCAGGACAGAAACAAAATGCCAAATCCTTGCACTGATACATGGGCTCCACATGTGAAATTGACATCATCTGATTTCAGTCCTCCAAGTTTAGTGAACCAAAATCATAAATAGAATGGAAGGAAGTGTTGATTTTAATTAGCTAATATATTTTCCTTTTTTTTTCCAGAAGTACTGCTGTCTATAAATTATCCTGAGCAGGCACATACTGATGCTGTTCACTTTACAGTGTCAGGGTGCAATCATAAATCATAGAATTGCAATCATAAATCTAAACACCTCCTACAATGTTGTAATAAATGTGATTTTGTGCAGTTTATGTATATGTATACGTAAATGGGATCTCTTTGCCAGTATATTATCCTTATTATGTACTTACTCATGAGGATTACTCTAGAAGATTGAAAACTGCTTTCTATGGAAGATGAAAACCAAACAAAACCAGTAGGGTGCCCTGTTTGTACTCTGGGGCCCTGATTCTGAGAATTCCAGGTGCTATGAGGCAGTGTAGAAATAGCTTACAATCTCTGTATTTGCAATTTAACGGTATTGGAGTTAGAGTCAGGGAAAGGATTAAAGGAAAAGTTTGAAGGTGTTTAAATTGTTTTAAAGAGTGGAATTGTCTAAGCAGCACTGTACATACCTTTGTCATCTTTTTACATGTGTGGGCTCTTTTTAAAGGTACGTAATGCTGTGATACCACTCTTTTGCCACTTTTGATTCCTGTATTGTTGTTTACTCTTAATGTTCTCATGTAATCCTGCTTTGTGGAAAGGGTTATGGTGGCAGAAGGGGAGCTGGTTAGCTCTGAAGATTGTCTAGATTCAAAGTTCCTGCAGTTGGAAAAAGAAAAAGCAATAAGCATGAGAGAATTCAGTCTGTGTCAAAATTTGCTGTTTTTTAAAAGTTGTCCATGCAGTGGAAAATATGATTTTTACCCCTTTTTTTGAATAAGAGTGTTGGAAGGTTATATAGACCTAAATTAAAAAACATAGGGACCATTTCCCTTTTAACTAAAAAAGAAGATTCAACAATAATTGGCAGGTGATTGTCTGTTTTTTTTAACTTACCTCTCCACAACTTCTTACAGAAGAAATTCTGTTGTCCTCTTTTCTTTCCATGTCATTTTTCTTCTGTTTCTCTTTCAGTTGCTTTTAACTTTCTTCTTCCTCTGAATTCCATAGATCTCTGTTCAGTTATCCACTTCCTTCCTTGAGTTGCTGTAGAAACTCACCATCAAAGGGCTGTACATTATGAGAAGCTGGCACTTTGCTACTTCTTCAGCTCTTCACATTTTAGATGCTGTTGAATAACAGTGTCTTTTTTAGAAAGTCTGCTAATGGTTTTGTAGTTCTTTACATTCATCACTTCTCTCCACCCTTGAAAAGAACTTTCTCTGGATGTTTGCTGCCCACTCAGTTGGCTGGACTTCCAAGTTTCTCCTTTGCTCTAAGGACAGAGCAAAAAGATTCTCACAAAAAGATGTTTTGCCTAGTGGAATTTCCTGAATATGCTGAACTGTTAAAAAGTAGGACTTTCTGGAGTGAGCTGTGTTAAATGAAGTTGGAGGGCATCCAGAGGTGGGAAGTTAGGTGGATGCAAATCCTGTTTTGTTGTGCAGAATGGCAGAGTTGGAGGCATTAGCTCGGGCCGTGGGGGAAGCAGCGGCGCTCGCTCGCTCGCTCCGGCTGTAACCGGGTGTGTCACCGGGGTGGGGACCCAGGCCTGCTGTGCTGGCAGTGCCTGCAGCCTTCTCCCTCTGAGAGTTGTGCAGTGCAGTGAGGAACAGGGGTAATTCTGCATGTGGGAAGCATAAAGTGTGCAGATTATGGATACAATCTTCCTGCAAAGGTACGTGTAGGTGTTGGCAGGCATTAGAAATAAGGTCACAGCATGCTGATGTGTGATGTTTCAGGTTAGGATGAAATTACTGTTTTCTGAGCTTTTTCTCAGTGAAGAAACAGTTGTCAGATCAAAGTTATTTTTTGCTTGATGGTATACTCCATGCTTTTGTTTGGTTTTTTTTTTTACATTTTAGTTTTAAATAAACTTTATAAAAGTAATGTAAATTACTTTGTAATTTAATGTAAATTACTTTGTTTTTTTTTTTACATTTTAGTTTTAAATAAACTTTATAAAAGTAATGTAAATTACTCATGCCATGTAAATTTCCTGAATTTTTATGTAAATGTCAACATTAAATTCAGAATTTGTACTTTATTTGAACTGAGAATTTTTGATATGGCACTTAATCATATTTCTAAGATTGATGGATGTACCAATTTGAAGACAGTTGCCCTTTACCCTGCCTTCTCTGGCATTCCTTCTTCATTCTTTGGTTTTACCTTCTCCTTTTTGTATATAAATGAGTCTTGTTGCTTTGATTGTAACACTAAAATTTGTTATGACCTGGTGAGTTTAATGACATTATTAATGGTATATAACGTCCTTTATTTTTTTTTCATATTTTAACAAGAGAGAAGTTACTATTTTATGAACCTTCATAGACTTCGTTGACTTTGTTGATTTAGCTGTCCAGACTCTTTACTTTTCCCCCATGGTTCTCAAAGAGGTGTTTTAAATGCTGTTTTAGCACACAATGATTTTAAGTTACCCAATACATGGAGAAAAGGAGATTTTCTGGAGGGCTGCAAGTGGAGAGCAGTGAACTAATTTTATCCACCACTTAATGGAATGGCATTACTATTGGATAAAAACAGTCATATACACCCTCAGCTTTTTTCCACTCTAGATGAGATGGTTTAAAAAAAAAAAAACCCAAAACAAAGCCACCAGTTGGGAGTCATTGAAAAAGAGTGGTTTGGTATGCAAATAGCACATCTAGCATATCTAACCTTAACTGAGTGATTGCTGGTAGTAATGTGCTCTACAGTTAGAAAAGCAGTGAGCTCTCACAGTTAAACATGGGTTATACTTTTGTTTAAAAAAACCACCCCAACTGATTATACAGTATTAAATTCAGCACAAATTAATTAACTGAACTCATCCTGTATATTTTTCTTTTATTGTACACTCTTAATTAGACAGCCCTGCCTGCTTATCAATGTGAATTAGCTTTTGTTGGGGCTTTTTTAGGTTCTGTAACTTCATAAACTGTTTGAAAAACCTTTTTCCTGGGTCTGTGCAATACAAACAACTGGGATTGACACCCCCTCTCTATTAATGTTACAGTTCATTAACCTCATTGTTCAGATCTTTACACTTGGTTGATTTGAACAGAATGATTTGAGTACAGCTCAGTAGTCTCATTGTTATCTCAGTGTTGCCCAGACTGTTAAGAGTTTTGCATTGTTTTTTCACATTTGCTTTCTGTTATTCATTATGGAAAGGGACAGTAATGAGGAACATACATAACTGTTACATACTTGTGACCCTAGATAAGCTTGAAAGAGCGGGTGTGCATGGAAAGAAAGTGTTTTAATTTTAATGTGTTTTACTTGTAAGATGCTAAGCACAATCTGGAAGGTCCATATAAGATTGTGGTACAGATGCCAGCTGAGTTTCAGAGCTGTCCCTTCATGTGTGTCTTTGGTAGCACACCCTCTTAGTTTAAGGAAGGGGACTGATAGCTTTGCCTCAGTGTTCTGTTCAGCAAACAAGCTAAATCAGTCTCAATATCTCACTAATGCCTTGGTGTTAAAGAAGAGTGGAGGTTGTGAGAGCAGCTCTTAAGCACATGACTTATTAGCTGGTTACTGATTATGGGCAGATTTCAGTAGCAAGTGCATCTTTTACTTTTGATTATCTGGCATGTTTGAGCAGCCATGACTAACATACTGAATAAATGGAATCTATTGAGATACAGACTAAATATAACAAGACAATTACATATGAACTGGAGGAAAGTTTACTTTTTGCTAAACCTTGTGCTGAAGCATTTTCCATGTTTTGTCTTTTTAGAAAACAGAAATGACATTTTGTGGTTCGCTTCAGCGTTTACTTGAGCTAGAAACCACTGACAAATGAGATTATTATTTTATTGAATTTCTGAAGGCATTGCTTTGACCTTTGATATCTTCTTTTGATCTGCTTTGCAGCTCCTCATCAACGTCTGGAACCTGTGACTCTGCCAGGGATTGTCTCATTTGTACTTAGTCTGTTATGTGGAGCTTTGAATTTAATCCGTGGCTTCCATGCCATAGAAAGCCTTCTCCAGGTATTGTACATGTTCATGAGTTTAAAAGTTATGCATCATAGCAACCACAATTTTCGTTTTAGAAGATTCTACATGATCTGAATTGTGCCAGTTTTATTTCAAAAGTAATGTTTGTGAGGTCAGGCCTCTCTTACAAATCCTGTATTGTTTGTGATCTGTGCATCCTCCTCGAGTGTGCTGCCTCATTCATCGAGGCTGTGAGTTCCTACAGCAGTGGAAGGTGGGTGGCCAGCTCCTTCCCTGGTACCTTGGGAGCAGTGAGGATGTGAACATCATGTTCTGTTTGCTAAATTTATGCCAGGGTATGAGGTGTTTAATTTCTATGGATACTATTTAAAAACACTTGAGTGACATGATGAACAGCTTTGAAAATCTGGGCAGTTTTTTTGAAAAGTCCACAGAGTGGGAAATCTTTAAACAGGTTTTGTAAAGTCGTTTCTTAGAGAACCTTTGTAGTTTTGTTTGCATTTATTAAATCTTATTTCTCATTGTGTCTTGATCAGTGTCAGAAAATTGTCAAGTAATTTCTTCTAAAATCCCCTCCCCAAACAACCTCCCCCAAACCCATTTTTTTTCTGTAAAATCTCTACTATGACCCTCCCTGTAGCCTTTCAGTTTTTTTCTATTCCATTTCTTGTGCTGGTTGTGTTCCCACAAGTGCTACAGTGTCACTAATAATGGTTTATGCTTTCAAGCAATTCAGGTGAATTTGCTGCTAGTACTTGGCAGGCATGCACAGAAAGTTCATATGTGTTGCCACCAAAAAAACCAAAGACTTCCTCACAATTTAATGGCTATTATTGTGGTGATAGATATAGAGTGTATAAACCCCGTGGAACTTTTCCGAGAGAAAATGGTAATCCTCTTACTTGGCTGGTAGAGAGTCTTTTTATTTAAACATATCTGGACTTCATAGACTCATTTAGGTTGGAAAAGACCTGAGTCCAACCATAACTCAGCACTGCCAAGTTCACTAAACCATGTTCCAAAGTGCCACATCTACAAGGCTTTTAAATTCCTCCAGGGGTGATGACTCAACCACTTCCCTGGGCAGCTTGACAGCCCTTTTAGTGAAGAAATTTTTCCCCTGATGCAACACGAGGCCATTTCCTCTCATCCTACCCATTGTTACCTGAGAGAAGAGCCCAGCCCCCACCTTGCTACAATTTCATTTCAGGTAGTTGCAGAGAGCAATAAGTTCTCTCCCAAGCCTCTTCTCCAGGCTAAACAGTCCCAGTTTCCTCAGCTGCTCCTTGTAAGTCTCGGTCTCTAGCCCCTTCAGTAGCTAACTGCAATGTTTTTGATACCTAATGGAGTTTTTTTTTTAGGGAAATAAGGTAAAGAAGAATTCCTGTATTCCAGTTATCTTATATAGTATTGATATATGTAAAGATTGAATAAACAGTACTGTTGATTCTCAGCATTTTGGGAAGACTAGTTGATAGATGAACAAGATTAATGAAAACATTCCATGCTTGGTCCTCCTTTCTGAGTTGTCTTTGGTTTGTTTTTTAAAGAAAGACCAAGTGAACCTGCATCTCTACTTTATCCCTAATTAGGTTTTTCTGTGTTATGCACAATTCTCTCAGTTTATAAATAGGAAGGATTTTAAAGTATGCCGTAGTACAAATAGTACTGAACGGATTTGTCAGTTAGTGTGATGTTGCTAAAACTTATTCTGTTACCTTTCTGCAGCTGATTTTTAAAAAAGAACACAAATGTTAGATTAATCTATTTAAGGGATGACAGGACATCCAGTTAATTTTATTCTCTATGTTATTGCATCTGGAGGTAATAGATTGCAGTACAGATGGAAGATAATTTTCATTTCTGACAAATGAGGCACACTAAAATTCCATTAAAATTTCTCTTAGTTTACTTTATTATGGAAAAATCCACAAGGTTTAGGGAGAAGTAATCCAAAACACAATTAATGGAACGTGTTCTGAGAAGTCATTCAAAAGCGTGTCTCTGAATTACTGTTTGCTTTATAATCAGTGGTTTTATTTGAGTGTTAATAAAATTCTGTTACAGTCTGTAACTGTACTCCACCAAATGTGCAGTGGCACTAGGGCAAAGACACACTGGGTAGAAATTACTGCATTGTGGATGTAATTTCTGTGTGCAGACATGCAAAGTTTTTCCTGGTCAGCACAGGACATGAGAATGCTTCACACTGAACTTACACTCAGCAGACACAAGTTGTCCTTGTGGATGGAACACCATCTCTTCTCAAGTGATATTTGCTCTCAAGGACAAACATTTGCATGAGTGCCCATTGTTTTCCTAGGAAAGTTCTTGGTGGTTGCAGATGTCTGCTAGGAATGCAGTTAAAATAGTCATTGAGCATGGAAATTTACTCTGCTCAGCTCTCTAGGAACTGTTACAACCTGTTTGAATAAGTTAAAGGGTTTGTTTTGTTTTCAAAACACATAGTAGAAAAATCTGTCACTTCAAGTAAATTTTTCTATCTTTCCTTCAAGCGAACCCTATTTTCCAAGTGTCTCTGATAAATTCCTGTGCTGCTGTTAGCTGTCATTGCATGAGCACAGAGCTGCCTTCCTTATTCTCTGTGCAGAGTTTTACCCCACCCTAGTGGCCAGTCCGGGTCCTTTCCTGTTACCTCGTTTCCATTTCGTGAAGCTTTAGGAAGGCACAAATCTCTGAAGTTGCTATTAAAGGTAGTTACCAGTGTTTAGACTTGAATTTTCAAAAGCATCTGGAGAAGGTAAATATCCAGTGTTAGACCTGGATATCTTTAAAGCTTTTGAAGATCTTGGCAAGAGTTTGTTGTGAATAAAGATTTTGGTCAGACTCCAGGACATGATTTTTTTGCAGACATGTAAGTAAGCTCTGATTAGTCTTAATTGTTGGTTTAGTGTGGTAAAGGAATTGCTACAAATCCCTGTGTGAAACTGTTTTAACATGCAATAGTTCTTAACTTTCATACTGGTATTTCACTTGTTTTATTGTAAAACATGGCTTTTTGTTTTATTCTTGCAGAATGAAGGTGAAGATTTCAGCTATGTTATTGCATTTTTTCTTGGAACCGCAGCCTGTTTGTACCAGGTGTGTTTTTCTGTTTGCATAATTCACTAGAGTTTAGAAACATCACCAGTCATGCATAAGTGTCATCATGTTTTCTTAAATGTCACAGATACTTGAATAAGGTGATTACAGAAAATATTTTCTGCTCTGTTTTTTTTTCATTAATCATAAAGTATCATGTAGTAGTAGATTGATACAAAAGATACAAAGAACTTCTGTTTGCTGGCATTTTTTCGCCAGCTGGATAATTAGGACATTTAATTGAGACAATTATCTCTAAAGTCACAAGCAGTGGAGGTTATATATATTTTTTTTTTATAATTCTGCACCCTAGAATTTTCTTCACTCTGTACTTTAATGTGCATCTCCTTCCTTTTCAAAGCTTGTGGCTGCTTTTCACTGTTTTCCTGCCTGGCACTTCTTGCTTTTCTTCTCTGTCAGCTTTCCATTTCTGCATCTGAATTTGACTTTTCTTTATTATTTATAGCAAGGTGCCCACTGGCATCTGTCATTCAGTGACACTGCTGTTACATTAACCTGTGTCTGTGTCTCTCATGCTCAGTTGCAGTTATTACTTTGACTTTTAATCTTAGACTTGTGGAGTATCCAGTTTTTACTTGTTTCTGTTGGCCAGTGTTTAGTACTGTGTCAGATATTAATATAAGAAAATGCCTTTCTATCAGTCTTTTTTTTTGCCCAGGTTATTTGTTATCTCTGGCAAAATGTCCCAATGCGACTTGTGTTCTCCAACACTTGTTGACTTTCCATTGACTTCTGCCTTAAATAATTTAGATTGGTGTTAATTTTCTAAGCCAACAGTCTGTTCCATATCAGATAAGGTAGAGCTTCTCCATTTTGTTTTTGTAAAAAAATACACTTTTCCCCTCCTCTCCCAAACTGGAAAACTTACTCTTTATAAAGTATTCATGTCTGTCCATTGAGACATCTTTCCTGCAGTTTGCCTTGAACAGAGCTGTCTGAAAGAAAGAATCCATGCAACCTGGAATGTAGGCTTTTTATTAATATCCAAAATAGGTCTGTTGAAACTCTGTTTCCCACCCTCTGGTATCATTCTTGTAATATGTGATTGGTCACTTTTCAGAATTGAGAGATGTTGGTTCTCCGGCATGTTCTGATGCTCTTTGGCTGCAGTTAAGAGCTCAGGACATTAATTCCCTGTGTTGTATGACAACCCATTTCACTGTCATTCACCCACCAGGTGTCCATCCTGCTGTATTGCCTTGTTCACTTAACAACAACACAGCAGTGTGTCTCTGGTTCCCAAGAAATGTTTTTAACTGTGCAGACAAAAGACCAGGACTTACATGGAATATGATGTTTTAGACTCACTGACATGTCTAGTGCTGCTTCATAGTTTCTACTCTTTTATAAAGGAGGAAAAGTAATAACCTCAGTTGTACTAGAAGTGCAAAGTATCAGAAGTTGAGCCTTCAGTCATCTCTTAACATTCATTAAAAAAAATCAAAATCAAAAATCAAAATCTTCTCTGAAGTGGCACAGAGGAGCCTTCTCCATAAAAGCATGCTCAGTATAACACTTCCCTTTAGTAGTAGAAAAACAAGCCTCAGGAGTTTCATAAGAGTACTTGTTACAGTAAGCTGTTAAAGTTGCATTGTTTTGGCCTTTTGACTGGTTTTTTGGCATTTTCATCTGTTCTGTAAGGGGCACGTCCAGTAGTTCAGAGCTAGACCAATGAAAGATCCACTTCAGAAAGTGGAAAGTGAAAAGTGGAAATGAAAGATCCACTTCCAGTTCTTCAGTAAAATTCCATCATTGGACATTGTGTTATAGTAACATTTTTAACCTACTGTTTAAAAGCCTTTATTAATCATTTTGATGAAGCATATCCTGACTCTTATTTTAATCTTGGAAGCCGTCACACTTGTTCGTACATTGTCAGCGGGAGTGACAACACTAGGAAATTATCTGAATTCTTATTGCTGAGATACCAGTACCAACTAATTGCTCTTTTAGATATGATTTGTGAAGTTGTCAGCACAAGCAGGTTGCATTTACTCTGCTCAAAATGGCCAAGCGGGTTCAGAACACTTTTGTCTAGATTCTGAAACATGCAGGTTATTAATCTCTAGTTTTACTTTGCTTTCGAGGAAGAACATACAAATCTTACTGATAATGCCAGTCCTCACCTCTCTGATAATATTTAGATGCCCAGACACTACAAGTAGCTGTGCTGCTCTCAGCCACACTTGGAGTGGAAATGCATGCTTTATAACAAAGTGGTAGAGTGCAAATAGAATATAAAGTAACCTCAATAAATTGTATTGTTCAGTTCCCCTTTTTTGAGGAACATGAAAAATGAAAATTAAGTGGAGTTTTTTTGACTGATAAAACATGGCAAATGCCCAGGAAGAACAGAAATGGCACTTAGATAATCTGATGATGGATGCTGTTAAATCTGTGTGACCATAGTTATAAATCCACTGGGAACATATTTGGAATAGAAAGTAAGCATAAATACTATTGTTATCTGCCTTGAAGCTCAGGAAAAAAACTTCCTTCAGCAGAAATGACCTGAATCCAGGGAAGGAGCAAAGGAATTTTTTGATTTTGTAGCAGTTAAAGGAGCAGCTCAAACAATAGGAGAAATAAAAATAATGTCTGGGGTAAAAGCTTTGTCCTTTTAGAGATGAAAACTGAGACAAAAGACTTGAGCAGATTTCCAGATACAGTAGGAAGAGGGCTGAGTAGGGAACTGTGGGCAGTCCTGACAGACTGTGTTACACCACAGTGTGCAAAACATTGCCTAAAACTTACAGGAGAGGAGTTGTGTCTCTCTCCAGATGTGATCAGTCCTGCAACAGCTGAAGCAGGGCAGTGGGTTTGGCCTCTGCGTCTGACAGGAGACTCTCAGCATCACCCCTGGCAGGACACTGGGAGCTGTCTGGGGATTGCCTTCTGCTGGGCTCTGGGGCCCTGGTATTGTCCCTGTCCTTCCCATTGCTTTCCTTTCCTTCTCTTGTTCCTTCTGCACTGCTTGAGTAGAGCAGAGTTTATTTTGACCAGAGATTGCCAGGAACATCCACTGTCTTTAGCGGATGGGCCACTCATGTCAGGCTGTAATTAGTTATTAGGAATGAATTGTTGGCAGGGTTTAATGCAAGGCAAATGTAACCTTGTATTGATATCAGGTCTCTTCATTCTTCTATGGCTGCTGAATTGATACTGTTCTTCCATGTGTGATTCAGACTTTTCCTTGGTTTGGGCTGTAATTTTTCAGTGGCCTGGCAGTTTTTCTTCAGTAGAAGTTATTTTCCATGAGGTAACCTGATTTCTTTTTTGTCTCCTGGCAGTGTTACCTGTTTGTGTACTACACAGGCTGGAGGAATGCCAAGTCCTTCCTGACGTTCGGCTTGATCTGCCTGTGTAACATGTATCTGTATGAACTGCGCAACCTGTGGCAGCTCTTCTTCCACGTCACTGTGGGAGCCTTTTCTACCCTGCAGATCCGACTGCGGCAGCCCCAGGGAAAGTCCCCTGATTACAACGTCTGACAAGTCCTGGAACACTGAGACCAAGTCTTGTTCCACTAGTTACTCTCAGGAATGTAAAGCTGTTCTCCAAAAGAAGAAGCTGTCTGAATGGGGCTTTTATTTTTTTCTTTTTTTTTTAATAAGTCAATGTAAGATGCCTGTGGACATTCTACACTTGGTGGTTGAACCTTTTTTTAATTATTTTTTTATTTTCTTGAAAAGGACACAAAAGATTATGGGACTAGAGGAGGAAAGTGAAGTATGTCCATGCAGTGAAATGTATGTAGAATATGAACTGGTGGCATAAAAAAGCTTCATTCATACATTCATGGAGATAATCTGATGTGGAATTATCGGATGGTATTTCATGATCACATTATCTGATGGTAGGGTGGAAGCACATTTGTACATTAATGGAGGAATGTGTAGAGTATGTTCTGCATATTGTGCAAGCTTTTCACTTCCAAGGTCAGTTTTGCCTTTGTGAGGCAGTAGGGAATAGGCTAAATAAATAATAATAATAATGCTATTGCATATTAGCAAACTAGATGTGGCATATGTAATATACTAAATTTTGGAATGTTTTATTTCACATTGACATATATGTGAATGTTTTCTTAATTAAAATGTAACCTGGAAACTCAGTTTCTAGGGATCGGCTTCACCTGTGGTGCTTTGTCTTGTGCTGTAAGTTCTTTAATGTGTTTTCATTTATGATTTTCTTTTAATTATTCTTTGAAATTGATTTATGTAGATAGGGTTCATTTTTTGTAATTATTCAGAAAGTTCTGCCACTAACCAGGATCCTTGGACACTTCATGTGTTTGGACTCTGGAAAGGTTGAAAGGGAACAGATTGGTGAGTAAATGGAGTGACTTGTACTTGTTGGAATACTGTCCTTTTTATATATTCTTCCTTACTTTCAGAAATGGATGAATAATTAGCTCAAACCTGAGACAGACAGCTGGTGACAGGAAAATAATAAACCAGTCTGATTAGCTTGAACAAGAAATTACAGGGATTGTGTTGGTTCTTTGGGCTTTATGGGTTGGGTGTTTTTGTGCTGGGATAAAACCTTTGTGATTTAGTTGAGTGAACAAATGTATGCTGCTAAAGCTGGTGAATCAACCAGCAAACTCTAAGCAACCATAGAGGACCACCATCACTTACACTGGGGTTTTATTTTTGTATTACAGTTATTTATGATGTTTTATAATGTACAAATAGATACAAGTTTTTATCTACAAGTTTTAATCAAGGCTTAATGGCAGAGAGGTTGCAATGCCCTTGTGTTGCTGGATTTGGGAATGGGCAGAGCTTTGCTGTGCTGTGAAATGTTGGCCCAGGCAAATTCTCTTGGACATTTCATACCAAAATGTTACGTTTTTAAATAAGTTACTTCGTGGAGATTTTATGACCAGGAAAAAAGGAACTATTTTCTTTTTAAATAGATGGAGTATTAGTTAAGAAGATTGTGCATAATACAACCAAGAAGAATTAGAGAATGAAACTGCAGTGGGAAGTGCTGTGTCTGAGGCTGCTGTCTGAGGTGAAGCCTTTGGAGACCCCTGGTGTGCAGGCTCCAGGGTTGGTGCTTCTGCGTTAATTCTCTTCTCTCCTTACTTCGAGACAGGGAAGAAGAAGGTGTGTATGAACATGAGCAGCAAACAGCCCTTACTTAGCACCCAGAATTGCTTGTATTAACATCCAGTGCACCATTCTGAAAAGGTGAAGAGCAGTCCTTTACATTTAAAATCCGTGATTAAAAAATAGAGGTATTGTGTTTTAAGTATAAAACCAGGTTTTATTTTGCTTACAGTGTCTAGAAGAGCCCTTATACCTGTATTTTCACCTCCATTGATAAGCAGGGAAGCTACTATGAATGTTTTAAGTATTGCTAAGATTTTAACTCAGGTTGTTGTGCACATAAGAATTTCTTGTTGCATCATTTCTTGGTTTATATCTTGGCAGAGAATTTTGTTTTCTCTGAGGCACCGTCCCTTCCTGCTATTCCCAAAGATCCATTTTTAAGGAATGAAAATTTCCTTTGTCATAGCATCTGGAGCCATTATTCCATTCCAGTTATGCTGGCATTAAACTAATTGCTGATTAGCAGGTATCATGAACAAATGCAACTGCCAGTGTATCAGAAAACAGTTGGGGTTTTGTTTGCCTGCTTTTATAGCACTGATAAAAATCCCATCCCACTTAATGAGCATGACTGTTCTTCATTATGTGGTATTACTAGGTGCTAAAACCACCTAGCTTCTTAGCATGTTTGAGTTTGTAATATTAGAACTTGCTGACATCTTGGTGTGAGATCAGAACAGAGATACAGCAGGCCAGGTTGGAGGTGAAAATTTATTGAAAATTCCCAGGATTTCCTTTTTGCTTACACAAACTCAACACTCAGGCAGGGGCTTCCCTGCTGATTTTACCAGGTACTTGAGTTACCAGGCTTAGGAAGATGAATTTAGGAAAGTTGATTACCCTCTTGAACAACAGGCTTTACTTCAGTGTGAAGTGCAGATGGCCATTCGTGGTTGCTTGATTGTTCTATGGGATTTAGTAGCAGCAGAGCCCATTTCATGCTGTATTTGTAAAGGAGTATCCACCATAGAATGTTTATCTTTCAATAAGGTGTCTCTGTATTTGCTTTCAGGAAGGAATGACCAAAGGCTTGCCTGACTTAGAAAGGTAGGTGTATAATGCCATTTCCAGTAGATGGCAATAGTTATTTGCATCTGAAATTGTTAAAAGATCTCTGGGGCCAGCTGCTCACGGGGAAGCTGAGTGCAGCCGCTGTCCCCTGGAGCTCTTTATTGGAATGCCAGGGCCGTGCTGCCCCTGCGGGCGTGTCAGTGCTGGGCTCTCCTGCTGCGGTGACTCCCTGCTGCCACCCCCGCCCCTTTCCCAGCCCTTTTGCCAGGGGAGCCTCGGGACAGGGCCGGCCCCAGCAGTGCAGCCACCTCTGCTTTTCACAGGAAACTATCTGGCTCCCAAATGGCAGGAGAATGTTGCTGCTCCTGCCCCCCATCCGGCCTGAAATTCAATTTTCTCAGTCCTCCCCCACCTCCCCAGAGCCTACTTGCTCCTTCAGTTGCAAGGACGAAATGGGTCGAGAGCAAGGAAACTTGAGTTTTCTCAGCTTTAAAACAGCTAAGCTGCCCTTTTCCCAGCAGCATCCCAAGCTTGCTCTCTCTGACAACTCCTAAACTTCAGTCTGGAAGTGATGGTGCCCTGAGGAGCAGTTGGGAAACTTAACAGAATGAAAATATTTGCCTCTGGGCATACTTTTTGGCCAGGTGTTGGTGTCTGTGGACATTGTCTAACACATAAACAGCCAGGCTGGAGATATTTGCAGTGGAGGACACACATCTAAGAAATTCAGTGTGTCCCAAATGTATAATTTTATTAAGTGCAGGCAGATACTTGAGGTAGTCAGATCTGTGTTGGAGAGAAGTGGCTAAACACCTAAAATTCATCAAAATGCTTTCTGGGTGGGAAAAAGATGCATTTGGGGGAAACTATACAGCCAGTCTGTGTACAGTAATTGAAATGAGAGAACACTGCATTGGAGACTCCTGCCTTCCCTGCCCAGGGGAATACCCTTCTACAGATAGTTAAAAAAAGTTGCTTACATCAGACAATGGCCTAAACTGCTGTTTGTATGATTATGTAGGAGAGCACAGAAAATATTAAATAGTTCTCCACCAATTTTCATAAAGACTGGTACCTTAAATGCTTCATTGCTTTTTGTTCCTGCAGCTGTGTTCTCAGTACACTCATAAAATCCCTCCTAATCTATAGCAGATTGTAGGGCATTTCATTTTCAGCTGCCTGTGTAATGTCTTCTCAACTAAAAGAAGTCAGCTGGAAGCTGCAGGGTTTTGTTTCTCAGCTCTACCTGAGGCTCCTGTTAATTGGTACAGTCATGTGTAGTGTTTACTTTTACGTGTAAAGATTGAAAATGTTGCATTGGCAGCAGTGCTGCCTCCTTCCAGTGTCCTTGAGAGGACAAGTACCAGACCTGGGGTACTCTTTGGAAAAGGTGATGTGCTTTTGTAAATACAAACTTTTTTTTAATAGGACACATACACAAATTTAAGCTGTTCAGTTATGCTGGTGTATTTTGTCAGCTGCCCTGAGACTGATTCCAGGGGCAGCTGGGAGCACAAGAAGGACCCAGGGGATGTTTGCTGGGTCTGAGCCCTTGGGGCTCCATAATGGGGCAGTGCAAAGGACCAGGGCATCCATCAGTGCCAGACAAGACCTGGATGTTTCTATTTGCAGATCCAGCATCTCCTACACAACTTAAGTGTCATCCCACCAGCCAGCTGCAGCTAAAATAAAACAGAGACACATCACCAGTGAAACAGTGTTTAATATAGTTAAATTACTTAAATAGATTTCAATTTCCATGGGAAATCATAACTGTATCCATTTTTGCAAGATCCAGAGTAAAGAGTGTGTGAATACCCCTTGAAATGATCATGACACACTGTCAACAATCACAGCTAGAGATACTGGGGACTTGAAATTTCATTGACAACACAACTTCATAAGGTGAATCAAAAGTTAAGAAGACTGCAGACTTTTGGAAAGCAGAAAGCAAACCTAAAATCAAGTGTATGGCATGAAGGAAATGAAACTCAGTGAGGGACAAAGGGGATGGGAGGTGGAGGAGGGGACAAAGGCATAACACTGTGATGCAACTTAAGTTTATTTTGCAAACCAGGAAAGATGAAAAGGAGCAAAAGTATAGTACAAGGGCAGACTTGGCAGTTTTACAGAAGTCAATATACTATACTTTTCAGAGATGTTTCCTAGTGGAAGGGAGAAGGAAAAGGGAGATGCCATTTAAGCTCATGTTTAAATGGCTTAATGCTTGGGTCATGCTTAGCAATAGAGCAAATTAATTAAGACAGGTCCATGGATTTTCACTTATTCTCGTTGTTGAGTAGGAAAAAGAAATCGCCACCACCATAGTGCAATCATTATGCTGTGAGTACTACAATAATTCTGCCCTGAGAAGAGTGGAAAAGAAGTTTATTAAATGTCAAAAGATTGGAGTAATTTTTAGTTCTAGCCAAATTCAATATCAAAACCTTCCCCTCATAGAATATAAAAAATATAGCTTTTTTAAATAATTTTCTTTTTTTAATAAAATATCAAGGGATTTTTCTTTCATAGTTAGAAAAGGTACATAAATGATAACAGTGAACTATTCAGAAAGCCCCCCACTAGTGATAAAGATGCCCAACACAGTCTCAATGGCACTATTTTAAGGTTGACCACCTCATATACACACTTGCCATCATAATTTTTTTTGAAGATCATCTAATTCCTGAAAATTGAAAATCTGTGAATAAGTGCTTACTACAGGAAAGTAAACTCAATGCTGCAGCACATAGTTCCTTGTAATGTCACATGGCAGTTACAATGTCAGACAACTCTCAGATCAGCAGGATTCTATTAAGACCATCTATGAAAAAGTATTTTTTAAAAAGAAAAGTTCAAATGAGCTTTTTTCCTTTTCTCATAAGAGCTCCTGTTAAGAGTTAGAAGATTTGGGTGGAGCTCTTTGTGACACGTTTGATACCGTCTCAGGAGCTAAAACTCAAAGGTCCTGTTTCCATTGGGAAGCCGCCACCCTCCGCTGGAGCGCTGCACGGAATAATTCTGTGACTACCGCGGGTTTTTCCTCTTCTTTGGGGTTGTAGATTTTTCTGGAGTTTCATTTTAAAATGCATCTGATTCAGCCTGGAAAGTCACCTGTTTGTTGTTGGTTGATTGTATAGTGATAATCTGAAAACTGCCAAGTCTGTGTTCAGAGTATTACACAGAAAAAAATTACACAAAAGTCTACATGTTATATACACCTCCCCCCACACCTTGGTGTGGACAGCCTGCCTTCTAATTTATATATAATTTACAAAATATAGAATTTGGTATATCTGTTAGATCTCCATGTTTTCAATATTACAAAATAAAAAATACAAAAAAACCCACAACAAATTTCAGGGGAGTTCCCCCCACAAAGTGTCTCTTGTTTACATCTAGTCTTTCCCATGTAAACTGATAGATACCAAAGAAGAGCACAGACGACTTTTTAATAAATATGGTTGTAGAGCCATCTTCCTTTATCCTGATCTTCCCCTTCATCAGGTGTGCCAGCCCCACTCAGAAGAGCAGTCATTTAGCCATGGAGAAGAAGGAAAAAGAGGGGGCAAGGCTATAATGTCTTTTCACACTAAAACATTACCAATGCCCTTCTAAAAGGCCTTTTTGTGTGCTGCAACAGTGGGTGTCAGTTTTGAAAGCCCATTCAAAACAGCTAATAAAAGCACAGTGGTACACTTCAAATAGCTGGCAGTATGGGATGGAAACATTATGGGAGTGCAAATCCATTCCAAAATAATGCTTTGTAGTGAATCATACATTCCTTCAACCAAGTAAATGTTGTGTTGCGTCAATAAATACTTAAATAGCTTCTTATGCCATCCTGTGGTAGCAGCCTTTTTAAAAATGCCGAATTCATGTCTTATCTGTGAACTCTGTAGTGCACATCTTTGGTCAGCTTAGCACTCAGCCAGGAACAACTCCAAGGTGGTTTCTTTCTCTTGCTTTTTTCAATGGGTGGCCAAAGAATTTGCTGATATGAGTCATGGGGTGAAATTTCAACTGCACCAAATGTTCAGCTTCACTACCAAAAAATGATTCTTCTCCTATTCACAATCCTGGGTAATGCAAAATCCATCTTTGTGTGGCGCTGCAGTCGGTGCTAACTAATTGGAGGCCCTTCATTTAGAAAGTAGGTGGTCATTTCTCCTTTGCCTTTGACCTTTATGACCCCTCGATACTCCAGCTGGTAATTGTTGGCTGCTAAAACCTGGTACATGTCTGTGGTTACCTGCAGAATAAACAAGAGTGAACAGGTGCTTGCCTTGTCTTCCACACAGTCTTTCCATCTGCTTTTGGAGTAATCCATGGACAACATAAAGTAGATCAACTGTTTTGTTTCTAAGTCAATCAACGTTTGCATATCAATCACTAACTGAAAGGTTGGCACAAGTTGCTGAACAAACACAACCATTAGAAACGGAGAAAGTACAGGTGTCACACACAGTTCACAACTGGGAAAACTGCATTTTCAATGAGATCACTGGATAAAATGTAACTAATTAGTCACATTTTTAAAAACACACCAGTCACTTCAGTCTGCTCAGATGCATTCATTGTATCACTGGAGTACCAGTAGGAAAACAGGTCAAACTTACTAAAATATCCTCAAAAATTACCTAGAAGTTACACAGTGGATGTACAGCTTAGGAGTCAGGGGTTGTTTTTATGAAGGAGAAGGCAGTGGGCAATGGGAGAGAACTGATCAAATGGAATACCCTAGCCAGCATCCAAATTGTCTCTGCAGATGTCAGTCAAAAATAATCACTTATGCTGCAGAACAAGAGAAGTTTAAAGACCAGATTTCCTGAGGTATTTATTTATTATAATATAATTTCTCACCCTTTTTCAGGTGGCTTTACAGACCATCTCAAGAGTGATGCATAAATATCGATCCAGTTAACTGACAGGCAAGGAAACAGCATGGCTGCCTCCCTTGGGCTTTACACCAGCTGCTCTAATTTTATAACCCTTCAGTGTTTTCCCAAGGAATGGCATTCTGTTACTGTGGACATTGGCTCAGCAAAAGCAGGACACTGGAATTGAATCACTCACTGGAAAGGTCACATCTGGAGGGTGAGAAGCTGTGTGATTATCAGACAGGTCCCATTAACCCCTTAAACAATCCTCTCTCTCTGTTGTGTATCCCTGTCCTGCTGATGCCTGGACCCTTGCTGGCCTCACGCCACACACGGCACAGCGAGCAGCAAAGCAAATTACAGAAATACAGGGCTGAATCAGGCCCTTGGAAAATGAAACAAACACTTCACACAGCTGAGCAGCACAGGTGAGCAGGGATCAGGCAGGACTGTGCTCAGTGCCAGTGAGGCACACGGGGCAGGAAGCTCAGCTCAGCACTTCCACCCAGAACTAAAGTGCAAGCTTTTAAACAAAGGTTGCAATGTTGGTCACGATTAAAAGAAAAAACTTGCTGGTACCACCAGCATTCCCTAAGTGGCTTTTCTTTCAGTTCTGTGTGGGTAAATGTATGGAATAAAGGAATAAAATGAAACCAAAATTTCAATTCTAATTAAGTTTCAAAATGTGTAAGTGACACAGGGCTGGCAGTGTAAGTTTTCCAGGGATTGCCTTACCTGAATCCTGTCAGGCACTCCTGTGCTGTCCATTCTGCTGGCTACATTCACTGTGTTGCCCCAGATGTCGTACTGGGGTTTGCGGGCTCCTATCACCCCAGCTACGACAGGACCAATATTGAGGCCTGGAAGGAGAGGAGAAATATGCTCAGATCCCTTTGCTTGAAGCAGGTTATTTTTCAGACAGTAAAAACCCATCCTGAGCCTCCCTGGTTCTAGCTGTACTTTACCCTGACATGTAAAGCTATGGCCAAACTGTGGGGAGAGAAATGTTAAAATAGCATTTGGCTTCTTTGATCCATGATCCATCATTTATGCCCAACTGACTGGCAGCTCGGGCGGGATCTGCTCAATCCAGAGCTACTTTCCAGTGCCAGATAATGGCATAAAGTTTTTTGCCACCTGGCTAACAAGCAAACTGCTCACTTGAAGTCAGCACATACCTGCAATGCTGAGGGCCTGCAAGGCAGCAGCCCAGAGCCTTCCAGAGCAAAGACAACACTTGACATCCTCAAATTTCTTCTTCCTTTTCTGTCACTTTTTATTCCCTGACTTAAAAGACAATTTAATATCCAAGACTGCCAGAGCTGGAAGCACAGGGGCAAAATGAGCCCAAAGTCAGCTACCATGTAAGATCATGCTTAGTGTAGAAGCAGTGTAGGCAGCACCTACACTGCTTCTAATTCCCTAGGGAGCTTCAGTGATGCTGCTATAACCTAAAAAGCCACTGTGATGTTTCATAGAGGCTGAAGTGGTCACCAGCCACCAGACAATCAACATCACTGTATAGCTAATGTAACATCTGTGGTTTTTACTGTCCATAAAATCCCCACCTCAGAATGACCACTACCTACATGGAATCCTGTGAGCATAAGGACATTACCTATCTTCATCTGGAAGTTGTTGAATGAATGCTCATTAATGTATTTCATTTGGTCCATTAACCTCATGGCAAAATCTGCCAGAGCTTTGATGTGTGTCTTCCCTTCCTTGTCATAAGTGGAGTCGTTGAGGCCTGAGGCAGCCATGTAGGTGCTGCCAATGGTCTTGATCTTCTCCAGCTGCCTGAACTGGTCTTCACTTATTATCTGTGTCACAAGAGCAAGAGAAGCAAATAAACTTTGACAAACACACAGATGCTGGTAATGTCCATGCCACGTGCCCTGCCTTGCTGCAAGTAGTGGACAGAGCCAGGAAGACAGAGGAAGAAAAGGGATTAGATACTCAAAGGAATCACAAGGGAATAGAAGGGATTTCAGTGTGGGAAAAAGATAAAACTGAAGACTCCCAGAGTAAGGAGAAATGAACCATGGATTCAATAAACCACCCTCCTTCAAGAGCTCAGCAGAGCCCAACTAAACTCTTGGATTCAGCTCACTTTGTTCACCCAGATTTTCTGCGACTTACTTCATCAAAATCAGCAATGATCTCATTGAGCAGCCTCAGACACTCCACCCCTTCGTTGTTGGCTTCCAGCTCCACGTAGAACTCGGAGAAGTTGCTGATGGAGGCGAACATGACGGCCACGCACTCGCAGGACTGGTAGTAGAGCTCGTCGTTGCGCCGCTCCTGCGCCAGGAAATGTGCGGCCACGTCCTTGGGCAGGATGTTGTGCAGCAGGCGTCTGTTGTAGGCCTGCAGCTCCTCCATCTCCTCCTTCTCCTCGGTGGCCTAGGGTAGGGGGAGACACAGGGATGCACTTAATCTTTTGGGAGCTGCTCTGGGGAGGGGAAAAAAGCTGAAAATTAACTTGTGGTGAGGGCAGAAATAGAACGGGGGAAACTGCAAAGGAGAGCAGAGCCAGAGAGATGCAGAAACTTGTGTTTTGCAGTGGAAAATGTTCCATCTCTTTGTGCACACCTGTATGGAAAAGCAGGCAGAGAATAATGCCAGAATCCAGCATTGTATTTCTGAGCCCTGAACTGGTTAACCACTCAGCTCACTCCTTCCATTGTTTTACCATTTATAAATGAGGATTACAATGTTTATCTGCTTCCCAAGGAGCTTTAATTAATTGTTGCTTCCTCAGTGCCTGGTACTCAAACCACAAAGACCTATAATTAGAATGATGTCCTGCTACCCAGAAGGTAGAAAATCTAAATAAAACCTGCAGCCCTTTGGCTCCCCAGCCATGAGTGCTGGCCAGAGCCCAGGCCTGTCCTGCTTGCTTGGGAATCACATACAGGGCCCCAACATCACTCATGGGCACAAGTAGTGAAAACATTAACAGTGAACCAAGGGACAGGAGCACAGTGTGGCATTATCCACAGTGTGTTGGTTAGCCAGTGCTGCTGCCTGGGGGCTAATGAAGGCTGGACATTGAGCCAGTTCCCACTGCTTAACAGGAAACTGAATGAAAATGCAAATGTGAATCTTTCACACCCTTGAGCACAGCAAACTAAAGCTCACTAAACTCTGGGAAACAATTCAGCAGTGAATATTTATATATTCTTCCTATATTTATAAATTGTGTTACATTACATGTTCCTGCAGCAGTAACAGCTCAGTTGCCTAAATTCATTAATCTCAACCTTTGAATCTATAACCCTTTACCACGGGGACCATCCAAGGTGCATTTACAAGGAAAAAAGGGGTTGAATAACTGGGATGAGATGCAGAGTATGTGAAGTACCAAAAAAGAGCAGAGCATTGCTCTGCTCAAAAAAGAGCACTGTATGCCCAGTTATAAACCAGATTCAGATTAAATTCAAAGACACTTTATCACACTCCTCAACTCGACAGTGAAGAGCTCAGTCATTTTATGTTAACACCAAAGACTACATGTGATCCTCCCACAGCCAACACCCACCAACCTGAAGTTTCCAGAGGAAATCAAGCCTTGCAGTGGATTCCACTTGCTGGGCATGCAAGTACAGTGCCAGGACAAAGACGGTGATGATGACGGGGGTCACAATCTTCAGCGCGACTCGTGTTGTCACCGGGGGGCTGCAGCCGAGCAAAGAGACAACTTCCCTGTTAGTGGGGGAACACGGCCTTGCCACACCCCACACTTCCCACACTAAGGCTCACCAGCCTCTCAGGCTTTTTTTTTTCATTCCCCTCCAAGCCTGTGTTGGTAAAGGGACAAACCTTTACAAAAAGCTGGAGATTCTGGCTCACGAGTGCCAGTTTCTAAAGGAGGACTTGGAAATTGGAAAAGCAATCCAGCTTCTCAGAAAGGGTTGTCATTGATATAAAGGGCACTCTGCAGAGAGTGGCCATACATGCTAAGGGTGACAACACCAACATGCTGACAGCTCCTCAGACTGTGTTCATCCTGCCTTCTGCACTAGCTTCCCCAGGCTCCTGAATAAGGAACTGCTCTAACTCATGGCTTCTCTAATTAGTCACTTCTTAATGGGCTTTGTTGTGTAAGTGCTCTGTAAGCTGAAAAGAGCACTAAGGCACATTCACACCTCCTCTGACAAGCAGGCAAATAAAAACTGTTAAATATGAATTACTGAGTTACACAGTATGAAAATATTTTGATAAAACCTTTAAATTGTATTACAAATAATCGCTGGGTTGACATAAGTCCCACAGGAAAGAGGATGCTCTGAGCGTAGCTATACATACAAAAGGGCAACACTCAGTCCACTCAGGGCATCTGCACTGTGTTGCACCAGCTCACAGCAATGTACAAACACCAGACACTGCTGGTGAGTCAATGTACTGCTATTGCACCTTGTGAACAGAAAATACCTACCAACAAAAACCTATAAAATGTTTCATGCCAAAGTGACTCACCATGAGGATGTATCATTTGCAGACACGCTGAAAAAAAAAGCACAGACACAAGGTCAGAGGAGTGTTGGGCTCCCTGCAGCTCCTGCCCTTGTGCACATCATTGCACAGCTCCTCTGCAGTGTGGCACCTCTAACACTGTGTGGGGCTACAGCTCTTTAGAAGCAGAAAACTACTAAAAGATGGGAGGGGGAGGAGAAAACAGGCTTCTGAGCTACACTCAAAACTCCAGAGTGATAGTGTGACATGGTTAATGTGGGTAAAATATCAAAGAAGCATTAAGAGTGAGAGAATAATTTGGGATTTTAATGTCAGTGTGGGATGCTTGGCAAATGCCTGTACATCGATCACTGCTTCATTAGGTCAGACTACAAAATTTGGCCTAAGGAAGAAAGCTTTGGGCTTTTTTATCTTGTGAGGGATAGTTGTTTTCTTCTCCTTTTATTGTGGCACGGAGATGTGTTTAATTCCTTTAACTCTAATCCTGCTCCCTTCTTCTGCACATTCCTCACAGCCAGCTTGTGCCCAGCTCTGGGTACCACACACAAGGGCACTGAAGAAAACCCTTCAGCACCTCCCTATTACTACTGACAATTCTGCAAAGTACCCACGTGTATCAGAGCTGCTGGGGGAGATGGAAGGTGTGGAAGGTGCTTTTTGACACTGAAAGCACAGAACAAGGGAGCTTTCTGGTAGGTAGCAGCTGTCTGAGCTCCTGATTGATTGATTGCTTAATGCTGCTGGCTTTGTTCTTGAGTGTGGGTGGAGTATTAGGTGGCTGAGAACCATGCACAAGCATCTTTTAAAACACTATTGAAATGGAAGGAAAGAGATCAGGGTTTAAATTACTGTAGTGTCATTGATGCAATTAGAACTTTGCAGGCTACCAATGTGATACTAGCCTGAGAATGTGACAGCTCTTGGAGAGCTTCAGGCCACAGGTTTATGGGGTTGGAGGGAACCTTGCACACAAATCAGACATCTAAATAATCAAAATAGGCAAGGGAACCTAACTGGGCATAACATCAAAAAATAAAAGCCTAGTGACTCTCTAACCTTGTTTGTTCCAAGACATTTTCTGCAGTTCTGAGCATGGAATTTCTTCTGACATGGATTTTGCAAGCCACTGTTGTCTTGCACACAATCTATTGCATGGCTCTTGGCCAGCTCCAGCACTGAACATGTGTGCTTGGACACAGACATAAAGCCTGGGGACTCCCCCATGAAAGGCTGGATCTAGCTGGAGACACTTCCCACATGGAGTATGATTCCCATGCTTCCCTAAATCCCCTGGCCAAGGATGACTGACAGCCCTCCCTTATCACCCTCCCTCATGATGGGAGCATGGCAGACCTGACCCTTAGTACTGAGGCTGCAGCTCTCTGTGGGTGCTACTCTTGCTCTAAAAGCTTCATCAGAGACTCCCACATTGCAGAAGTGCAGCAAGCCAGTATTCACAGTAACTCTGGATGAGTGAAGGTGCCCAGTGCAGGCAGTAGGGGTGTTACACTGGTAGGTTGTTCCCCCATGGAACAGACATTTCCAGTAGCAGATGGTTCTTTAATTACTGGAAGGGAACACAGAGAGAAGCTTGCTAACTACACTCCTGCTCAAGTGAAGTACACGTTTTTAGCAGGAAAGACAGTTCATTTTAGAGACAGCTCCCACAGGACCAGAGCATCTCACTTTTCCCAGCCACAGTTGCAAGGACAGACAGCTGGAACAGAAATGATGGCTTTGATGAACAAATCACAGGGCAAAGCTCTTTGGGCTTCCCTGTGCAGGAGCTCAGTTTAGAAGACCACATTGGCCCATCACATCTTTAAAGCAATGCATTAGTTTTGTCTTCCCCTGCAGAGGAAAAGGGAACACCATAGCCCTGTGCATGCAGTCACACTCCCTGTCTCACACACTGGTGTGGCTGCAGCCAAGTCTGGCAATGCCCAACGTGCTGTAATCAGCCCTTCAGCTGCCTGTATGCTGGGCTGGTTTGTACACACAAGTGTGAAGTGACACCTGCATCACTTCTAATTAGTCAGAGTACCACAGTGGCTGCAGAGCAGACACTAATTATGTAGCTACAATGGGCACCCAATTAAAGTAGTATGAGGTCATGGTGGCTTTTCTGTTTTTTTAGTATCAGCTGGACAATAAGGTCCATCTCTGAACTCTGTGCTACATGCTGAGCTCCCATTTCACACAAATGGCCTTCCAGGCACCAGGGCAATAAATAGCCATCCATGGAGCTCCTTGGGCAAAACAAATTGTCCTGGATTCCACTGGAATATAGTTAAATTTCTTCCTAGCTGGTGCAGTGCTGTGTTTTGGATTAAGTATGAGAAGGATGTTGATAACATGCTGATGTATTAGCTGTTGCTAAGTAGTGTTTATACTAAGTCAAGGACTTTTCAGCTCCTCAACAACCCCAGGGAGCAGGCTGGAGGGACACAGGATGCTGGGAGGGGACACATCCAGGACAGCTGACCCCCACTGGCCAAAAGGAATGTTCCATACCACATGGCATCAGGCTCAGTATGGGAACTGGGGGGAAATCTGGCCTGGGGCTGCTGCTCAGGAACTGGCTGGGCATTGGTTGGCAAGTGGTGAGCAACTGTATTGTGCATCACTTGTTTTGTCTATTCTAATTCAACTATTATTATTATTACTATTATTAGTTTCTCTCTTTTCTGTCCCTTTAAACTGACTTTATCTCAACCCATGAGTTTTCTCCCTTTTCCCCCTCCAACTCTCCCCCCATCCCAGCACAGGGCAGTGAGTGAGTGGCTCTGTGGGGCTGAGCTGCAGCTGGGGCTGAACAAATCCCTTTTAGTGAGAGATAATACAGCATCACAGAAAGCTATTTCTGGGAAAACATGCTAACCTTCTCCACTTTATTACTGACTTTATTACTGACATTCTGATTGTGAAGTGATGTAAATTACACTTCCAAGTGCTGTAATTTCGCTTAGTGCTTGAATTACAAGAATGAAATTATATTTGAGATATAAAATGCTTTTATTTCTCTAATTGTGTTAGAAAATGCTAAATAGTTTCTGCTGATGGAACACCTAATATCTGAAAAAAAGGGAAGAAAACCTCATTCTCCCTATACCTCCCCACAGAAAGCTCCATGGGGTTTCCTACCTAATTTCACTCCATTGAGTTAACAAAATATTTTAAGTGATTACTGCCAATGGCAGCAAAAGCTACACTTCCATTAACTGGCAATGGCAGCAAAAGCTGTATATCCATTAATTGTTACTGGGCACATGGGAGTGCTGAAATCATGGAATAGTCATGTGAAGGAGAGGAGTAACCAGATGCATTGGGCTTGAAGGGCTGATGGTTAATGGCCATCCTGAAATCTGAGCAACTACAGAATGTATTTCATAACACTCTGGGAAGGGCCATGGGAATCTTCTCAGACACCCTCCTGTCCTAGGCAGGAATAACCACAGCTACCAGCCTTGACAAATAGTTCACCTAAACTGGCATTAGTTGATTCACTCACATTTAAGTACAATTGTTGCCTACAAGGGGAAATCATCAAAACAAGGAGTTAACACAACAGAGCAATTCCCAACAAGAAACAAAACTTCTGGAGGAGGACAGGCTTGTGGATGTGCCAAACTTCCCTCCCTGGTGTGGGGAGCCCCAGGAAATGGGGAACCACCACAGCAGTGGAAGGAGGCTGCCACCAGGATTAATGTGTGACCTGATGACAAGCCAGCTTTTGGAAGTAAAAGGGCACCTGCCCATTCCCACTGAGCCCAGCCCCTTCTGCTGGGAATTGTGCTGGGCCCAGCTGTGATACTGGCTTTTCAAACAAGGACATTTGTCCTGGAAGCAACTGGAAGTAGATCACTGGCCAAACATCAAGCACCACCACTCCACCACCCCAAGCTGGGTTTGATATATTGTGGTGGCTCACATCACATCCCTGAACAAGCTCAAGTTTGTTGGAGGATTTTTTTTTCTTATTTGAGAAATGACATTTCTATATTGGGAGTGTAATACCAGCATAAAGAATGACTAACTACACTCCCCATTTCTGGAAAAAAGGAAATACAGATCCACTCTGATTCCAGTTATATTCTGTTATTAATAGATAGTTCATTAGTCAAGTCCCACATTAAAAAGGTCTTAAAGGGAACTGTATTCTCCTACTCTTCAGAGGCAGAGCACAGCATGCACGTCCCTGGCTCGCACCACAGCCTTGGCACTCTCATCCACCTAATGCCACGCTGGAATCACTGTGTGAAAGAAATCAGGCAAAGATTTCAGAAGTGAAAGGCACTTACTAGGTGTTGGCTGTAACCAGGAGATCTGCATTGTCAAAAAGGTTGACCCCTGGCACTTCCACAATGAGAACATATATAAATTCAATTATTAACATAAGGATCAATTTTCCAATACAGCTGATCTGAAGGAACACAGAGCAGGCCAGGAGACTCAATAAGACACTGTAGGTAAAGTACTGTATAAAGACAAAAATGGGAAAAAAAAACCAAAAGAGAGATGAATGTCAGCTGGATAAATCAAAACTGAAAACAAAGGAAACTAAACACAGGGAAAGAAAGGGATTGGTAGTTATGTTGTTGAGCTGACCAAACATATAAACCTGGGGTTGCCTGTGGAATTCTCCCACATTACAGAAGTTTAGACTGAATGGATGAACAGGTAAACTGTGGCCCTCTTCTGCAGGCATTACCTGCTTCACTCTCAAGAGACACAGGCTCACAGCTGGACACCAAGGCTGGGATGCAGCTTTTCCCTGGACACAGTTACTACCAGTTCTGCTGGATTAAGTTGTGCTTTAAGGCCAAATTCTAGGCTCAAATGTGCATATCTGTACAACACATAGGACCAAAGGTATTGGCAATTCACCCCCCTGGACAGATGCCCACCTGAGGCCAATGGGGAAGCACTGTCCCCTCCAATGTCACACACTGGCTCCATCAGCAAGGTACAGGCTGGACAAACGTCCCCATGCCCACCCCATGCCCACCCCATGATAATTTGTCCAGCCAGCAGCTGCAGAGGTGCAGATGTGTGGCTGTGCAGCACCTCTGGCACAGCTGGGTGGTGCAGCAGCAGCTCCTGCCAGGCTGGGAGCTGGGTGTTCAGCATGCCAGTGCTGCCCAGTGTGACTGTGGGTGCCATTTATGGCTCCTGGGAAGGACAGCAGGGATGCAAAATGAGGAGAGGCATGTTACTCAGCTCACCACCTTCCTGCTATCAAATCTGTGAAGATTTAAGCTTCCACTCTGTCTGGACAGGCCTATTTCTGGCAAAAACCCCATATCATGTGCCTGAGGCAATCCATCCTTTCAGTTAAAAGCAAGCCCTAGTTGAAGCAGAAATATGCTTATGTTCTGAGCTCATTTATTAATAGTCTGATATATTAAATTAGAGAAAATAACTTGTACAGCTTGTTCTTGACTCCTCACTCTTGACTGAGGGGTAGGATTCCACTGTCTCCTGTGTGGACACTGGGAGTGACAGGCAACACCTGTAGCAGATCCAACACGTGCCTTGCAGAGTGCAGGTGAGGGACTCCTCACTTCTTGGCCCACTGAACAGAAGGACCTGGCTGAAGGCTGCCAGAGCACCCTCAGTGTGCAAAATGGTTATTCCTCATTGCCTAAAGTTCCTCTCTGTCCTGGGCCAGCACTCCATACAAAATCTTGGTGGGCACAGATCTGCACTGTGCCAGATTCTGCTCCTGGGCCTTTCTGCAGAAAGCCTCTGCACACTAAAGCCTCTGCAAGGTTAAAAGTTGTAGTATTGGTGGTCTCAGAAATCTCATTGAATCACACAGGGACCATATTCCTGTTAAGTTAAAAGGAAATATGTTCAGTAGGATACCAGGACTTTCAGTAGCACCTTGGACATCTGGATGGTAAAAGATCCACCATAAATTTGTCAGGTCCACATAAACCCAGATGACCTTGACATAAGTTCTACCTCCATCCTAAACAGAGCTGTTTTTCCTTTTCAATTTCCAGTAAACAACACATGTAATGGCCATGACCTAAAAACTCGGAGAAAGGTCTTGAATAGCTATGCAAAAAGATAATTTTTTTTTTTTTAAAGTATTCTATCAATGTGAAAAACATATTTGGGCTGGTTTGGGCTGAGGGTTTGGTTGGGTTTTTTTCCCATCAGAAGCATTTTAATTTTTTCTAAATGAGATGTCCTGAAGACACAGGAATTGCATTGCAAATTGAAGCAGACCACTGTCTGGGCTGCTGATCTGGCTGAGGCCAGACCTACCATACCTTGGGAAAGAATATATAAGCCAAGTTTTTCTTCAGGATATAAAACAATGGAGGGAAGCATTAAATCTATGACTAGACACTGATGTTCATAGAACTGATTTTTAGGTGAAACTGAGCACCCACAAACTCCTTTGAAATCACTTTCACTTCTGCATGCCATTAAGGACCTCTTGGAGAGGGACATTTCCCCTGCTACAGGCAGGATCCAACGATTTTAAAAGCCTACAAATTATTCAGCCCTGAAGGAACTTAAACATGAATGTGGATTCATGATAATAACTTCAGACATTTAAGTCTGCCTGTGTCAGTCCTGCAATGTCAGTCAAGAACAACCTTGCTTTCGTCAGAATCACTGAGATTTACCACAAAGGTTTGATAGCCTTTTTCCACACAGACCTCTGAAACCCATTTTTTCCAAGCAATACCTCTGGAAAGTTGCAGCTGGGCAAAGGACTGTCACAGAACCCCTGCCAGGTGCCCAGGCTGTAGTTGGAAGTCAGGTTGCTGATAAGGCAAATGTCCACCCGGTCAGGAGTGATGTTGTATTCAGCAGCCATGCAGCTGGCAAGATCCACAGTGCTGCACATGAACTGGAAAACAAAGATGGTATTAAGCTCCACAGCATAGACAAAGAGAAGAAAACAAAATAGTTTATATCAGTTTAAAAGCCCCTTGGAAATGGCTGTAGCAAAATATGCAAGATGAAATAATCAACTTATGTTTTACTGCATGTGCAGCAGCTATGTTTTTTCTCCCCCAAAATATTAATTAACAAAATCCATGCCCCAGAGAACAGCTCACCTCTCTGTGAGCCCAAACTCAGCAGTGGTGTTTGGAATCACGGCCAGATCACCTCAGTCCCAAAAGTGCACCTCAAAAGCAGAGTCATCACCGTGCCATGAGCTGATCCCTGCCCTTGGAGCAGGAGGCAGCCCCATGCAGGGCTGGCAGCAAGCCCAAGGAACACTTATGTCCCACTCAGTATGGTGGGAGTTATTATAGTGTGTGTTATTTAACACATCAGCCTCGTGCCAGCCCTTCCTGCAGGGATCTGCATCAGGTGGGCCCCTGTACTTGGAGCAGAAGCATTTAAAAAATCACAAAAGGACTTGGGCACAAATCAGTGCCAGGCATATAATGGGCTCTAGGGATGGAGCTGTTGGGCTCCCATTTCTTTTCTGTGTCCAAAAAGCAAAGGGCACCAACCTCAGATGCTGTTAGTCCTAGGCAGGGTCATGTTAAATCCAATGGTTTTAAGAGTCACAATGCTGCAGAGCACCAATAAGAGAACAATGCAGAACTGAATGCATCAAAAGGAAATAATGGACATACCATGTTGACAAAGGCAGACAGAAAAACCAGGATAATGGCAAAGACTCCAACTAAGGTACTATTGGTCCTAGACTGTACAATCTTCTTAGAAAGAGTCTGGAGAGGAACTGGGAAAAGCTGCATGAGAGAAAAAAAATCAAATAGACACATCAAATCCTTGCTTGTTTTACAGATTACAACCTGCATTTGAGCTGCCTGCATCCTTCAGCATGGGTCTGTGTGGCTGGAGGATGGTGATGGGGGATGGCAGCTCTGGGACAAGGGCAGGCAGAGACGTGTCTGCCTCGTGGCAGCAGGCCCAGCTGGCTCTCCAAATCTACTTAGCCTTCCTAATGGGAGTGATGGCTCCTGAGCCCAGATAGCATGGCTTGCAGGGCTGTGCTCATCCTGTTGTGAGAAGCAAACCACAAGCCATCTGTAACTGAAATAGCCAGGAGCTCGAGCCTGGAAATTACTGGAGCAAAAATTTAAAAACGCAGAAATGAGAGTACATGTCATGGCCCTTTGATCACCAAGACATGTTGTGGGGCTCTCTGGTGCCATTTCAGACACAGACTGAAAACAGCCCAGGCCAGCCCTGTGATGTGTCAGACCCTCTGCAGAGATCAGCTGGCCCTGGCTGGGCTGTGGCACTCTGCTCCACACTCACAGTGACAAAAATCCCCGTGGCTGAGGGCAGTCAGGGAGCCCAGCTGGCCCAGGCACTCCCTGCTGATGGCTACTGACTGCTGCATCCATTCCAGATGGAAACAGCCCGTGTGTCAGAGCAGAGCTGACCCTGCCCTTCCCAGCCTGGGTCACCCCTGGGGGGCCTGAGGCCTCCCTGCACTGCTCTGGCTGCAAGAGTGTCCAGGAGACAGCCAAGGCAGCCCTGTCCCTTCATGTGCCACTGCTGTGCCCGTGGGAGCTCAGGGCTGGAGCAGGAATGCCAGGAGAGCCTTGTGCTCCCATGGGAGATTGTCCTCCCACAGTGCCCTGCCCCTCCACACCACCCCACCAGGGCACAGGGGCTCTGCCCAGCACCACCAGAGCCTTTTCCAGAGCCCAGCTCTCCCCTCCCTTACTCAGTGCACCAATAACCAAGCCACTAGAGGGTATTTTTAGAGACACAAAGAAACAGCAGCACAGCACCATGGCACTGCAATTTAACTATGACTAATGTTTCTATTAAAAGTCTTCCTTTTCCCTTTTATCCTTCACTCTTACATCTTTGGGTATGCAACATTTTGTCAGCGCTGTGCTTCCCACACAGCAGCCCTGCAGTGTAATTACTGAGTGCTGCAGCTGATTAGCTGGAGACTCTTTACAGAGGCCGGGAGAGGTTGTGGCAAGAGTTTTGAAAGAGTTGATTTCACCTGCTACCAGCACAGGCTCTGTGGGGGACTGGAGAAAAGGGGAAAGGGGGGTTGTAACTTATTTGCACTGAATGAGGATTGATTGAAATGCACTGGAAACTGATGCAATCCTTCAGGCTCAGTGGCAGCCACTATAAAACAAAGGAAAACAACTTTCTCTCACAAATAAACTCTGGTGACATAGAAATCTTTAGCTTTGTTGATAAGCCATGAACCAAAATATCTCTTTGCCCTACCATGTCCAGCTGCTTCCACACAGATGTCAGCTAGCAGATCTCTACTAGAATTGGGTTATGGAAAATCCAATGGGGCTTTCCTCTGCTCTAGCCCCTAAAGGATTTGGAAGGAGAAGGAGAATCTGTACTTCATTTAGACAGTTTTCTCACTAGATTAGAGCAGGACAGGTTTTCCTGCCACTTCTCTGTTTAAGCCTCAAGGCCAAGCTCCACAAAGGTATTCAGGGATCTAACCTCCAGCTGTAATCTCTGGGAAATCAGGCACCTAAATAAAACTTTGGAGTTTTTTTGTTGTGGATCTTGGCTCAAGCCCCTGCTGCCAACAATCCCAAAAAAGCCTGACTTTGAACCAAGCCTGAGATATCAAGCAAGGCAATCAGTGGAAGACACTTGAATTCTAATGAAAACATGTTTTCTTTGTATTAATCTTGGTTCTCATTACTTTGCAAACTAGGAAAAATTTTAGGTCAGTAAACAAGTATAGCTGGGAAAAGTCCTGGAGAAGAAAGAAATGCCAAAACCCATAGGAGGTCAGGGCTGCAGTTGAGAGTGCAACAACACAGTCATGCCATGCCTCTGAGGAACCTCTGCCTCATGAACACTCGTGGGGGATCTGTCACATAAATCACGCTCTCCCCATTTCACAGAGGCAGCTGGAGACCAGGAACACCTGCAGCTTGAAGGACTTCTATGATAGACATGGGGAGCTGAAAGCTATCTCAGGTCTGACAATTCAGCTCCTTTCATGCATTGCTTCTTCCATAAAAATATCCACAAGTCAGGGGCATAGCACAAAAGTAGAAAAAAAGGAAAGAAGATGACTTTCCTTCCCATTTTTGAAAAAAAAAAAAAAATAAGACCTCTTCTGTGCTTGTAAAAGAAGCAGAGTATCAGGACATTGCAGTACAGTGAAAATCCAAGCAGCACTGCTGGTGGGCCCATTGGCTTGTACTGTCCAAAGGGACACTCAAATCCTGCCTGAGTGACAAACAGAAATCTGATGAAATGGCAGCTCCCAGACCCATTTGCACTCCTGAGAAGGGGCTGAGAGCAAGGATGTGATCCATCTGGGCAGCTGAGATCCATGTTTGGGCAGCCACACAAGGTGAGGTCACTCATTAGCACTCTTGAAATCCCCATGTAAAGAAAAAGAACCACAATGGGAAAAAAATAAAATTGGATTGTCCAGTTGATTCTAGTTCCCTCTGAATTGAAATGTGTAAGTGCAGGTGAAGAAAGGGCACTGCTGTGCAGGTGAAAGTACAAGTTTAAAAAGTGATCCGACAAGAAGTATGCGACACTGAAAATAATCCATAACCTCCAGTCATTTGCTTGATGAAATTACTCTAAATAAAGTCAATTCTTTGGAACAACAGCTGATGTAGGACAGAAGAGAAATATTTCTTCTTTTGTCTTCTTAACATCTAGTGTGGGCATGGAAAACTGCTTAGATAATTGCTGTTATGTTGTAAGATGAGGTCTTTAAGGTCTGATTTTTCAATTTGTAATAAAAGCCTTTGAGTCATTTTGAAGTACATTAAGATGCTTCTGCAGTAAAAGACAACATCTCCAGGCAACTTGATGTTGCAAGTCCATTTCTGTAACTTATTTCACAGTGATTTATTAGTCTATTAAAAAGTACAGTTTTCAGAGGGTTTTATTTTCCTGATTGAGACAGAACCTCCAAATGCTTTAGGAGCATCTAGACCAGCTTTTGGAGGCAAAGAATGTGATGGTCAAGCTACACCTATGTAGAGCTACAGAGAAGCTTATTTTCTCATAAAGGATAACTTGAAATTTCTCTCCTGTGTTCTCCCAGAACCATGCAAGAAGTTGAATTCCACACAGCAGTGCAGATACCAGAAGTTAAAGGATTTTAAGAAAAAACCACAAACTTGATAAGTTAGTAGCAAAACAGATGTCTGTCAGCAGAGTATTTGAGAAGGGACCCTGGTTCCCATGACCTTAGACTCTACTGGGAAGGGACACCACCTCACAGTGGCCAAGACTTCATGGAGCATCAAAGCAAAGAACTGGAACTCTCTTGTTTATTACAGCTGAAGAAACTTGGAAAGCCAGGCTGGCTGTGCTGGCAGTTCCAGGATCAACTTCTAGTCCATGGAGAATTTTATAGTGGAAGATAATAATGACAGCTAAAGAAAATAAAACATGATCAAGCTGTTCAGAAAGAGCCTGCTGGCCACTGTCAAAGCCAGAGTTAGAGAGGCCAAAACAGGGAGGGGAAATCTCACATGAAAGCTGGAAAGAGGAAGAAAAAAGAGACACTTACTGTGTAACAGCACAGCAAACAGGCAAAAGTTATGCTTATGCTGATGTCCTGGGGTGAACACCTGCTTTCCAACTTTGTGTGGAATGAACCACTGGTATTTAAAACACATGCTCTCCTCTCCCACATGAGTGTGAAACAAAGCAAACAATGCTGACATCCCTGTCTTCAGGGTTTTCATCCGAAGGATCTGCAAAACTGCCTTCCTTCTGCAGGTGTGTGTTTCCTGGAGCAACGTGGAGTACAGAAATAAAATAACACCCCTTATCCAAGGGCTGGGTAAACCCACTGCTTAAAAATCAAAGACTTGAAACACAAAGATGTTGGTCTGGATGACAGAAGTGGGCTGCAGCTATGAGCAGCTGCTGCCATCAGACATGGAGCTGACAAACTAGAAGTACCTGTTTCCTAAACAAGCCATCTCATAATCAGGTGTTATCAGCAGAGGCTAATTTGGAGCACTAAGAAGAGGTAATCAGAAAGGAACCTGAGCTAGAAGGCCCAATATTTTCAATATTTGCAATCTCTGCACAGAAGCCACACTGGATGTTATACATGAGTATGTTGTGGGGATGAAAACTCACTGCTGGAAATGTCAGGGGCTTCAGAAAATCCCATTAAATTCTGATGTTATTCTGAATTCCCTCTGAAGTCTTGTGCATCCAGAGCCTATGCACTGAGGCAAAGCCAGCCTAGAAACAGTTGGAAGCACCACTGAACAGATTCAAATTCCTCTTCTACAGGAATTTGGAAGATCAAGACAAAGAAAGCAAGAATGAAATCTGCCTAACATCCCAGGGACTGAAAAGTCCTGTGTGCCTTTTAAATTAATCAGTAATTAAGATCAGTAATGACTTTAACCAAAAAGTCCAGACCATAACCAGAGGATTTGAATGAAGATGGAAGAATGGAGTGCTGCTGTCAGTATGTGGCAGTGGCCTGTAAATGCCACTGGGTGACAAACAGCTCTGGGCCTTGGATCAGGCAGCTGGGGTGCTCCAGAGCTCCAGGCCTGCCCCAGCTCCTGTCCCAGCAGAACCAGGCACCTGGGGTGGCCCTGCTTGGCTGCCAGAGTGCTGGGATGGTGCTGCCAGAGACCTGCAGCACAGCTCAGCACACAGTTCCCAAATTCACTGTGGCTGTGACCTGAATCTTGTCACAATTAACTGCTAATCACATGAACTGTTGATACCTGCTTACAAATGGATGACTTTCAGTAACATCCTCAAGTGCAATGGACACACCAAGTGCAACCAGGCATCCGTGGGTACCATTTCCCAGCTCAAGGCACCCAAGCCTTCCTATCAGCAGTGTTATTTCTGACTCTGCTTCTCATTGCTGGAAAACAAGCCCGACCAATGGGATGCTGCACTTAGAAACTAGGCTCCCTTTAATATTGTCATAAGGCCAAAGGAAACCCTGTGAGTGAGTAGTTAACTTCAAATAGTAGTTGAAGCTTCTGTCACTGGGAACACTCTGCAGCTCTTATTATATGAGAAGGCAAAGCTTAATTTCCAAATTTAACTTAAAAAAAATCAAAAAGACATGTAAGGTGCAAGTCTGTCAAGAGCACCCACATTCAACTGTTGAAAATGGCACAGAGAAGATAATTAAAGTGAGACAAATCATCTGCCTGACATTATCCATTATCCCACTGTTTCTTCTGCTGGAAACATAATGCTACTGAGCTATTTTATTCCAGGCACTGAGGAACAAATCTAAGCTTGGGCTAAGGAGCCTGAATCTCAGTATGTTCCATGTTCAGACACTTCTAGACTAGAAGGATCCCTAAACCTGAAACACATCAATGTTTTTAATAGGAACACCTTTAAGTGAAATGGATGAGCACAGCACCCCTCCCACAGTGCTCACTGCCAGTTTACCACAGGCTGACAAGAAGAATTAATATGTTTTTGGACTTCACACAATGTACTTCTTTTCTGATCAAAGGCAGCTACAAGAAAGAGCCCAGCGAATGTTGGAAGCTCTGTACACTCATGTGAGAAAGGCTGATAAAATTCTATATGTTTATGGCTTTTACTTCCCTCCAGGACATTTTTCCTTGATGATATTCTGCTTCTGATTATCTGCCTACCCAAACAGGCATATGCAGCAGGGGCCAGCACACAGGCAACACTGCAGGAAGTTTACAGGGAGGAAATGAATGGTCAGAGCTTGGTCTCACATTGGAAAATGTACTCTTCTGATATCAATATGAGAGTGTCTGCAGGGGACTTAATAGACATGCAGATCCACAGAGTGATTACTTCTTGCTGAGCTACAGAGATGCCAACCCTAGCATCTGTTTGCAGTTCATTCTGCCTTATCAAAGGCTTTTTCTGTAACCCTTATCACATAGTGTGGAAAGGATGGCTAACAAAACACACTCTGTTAGCTGAAGAAGCAGATTGCTGATCTGGTTATCTTAGGCAGAGGACTACAAAGAAACCACAGTACTCACCTTTACACAGGAGTAAATGACTGAAACAAACACCACCGTGGTCAGGATCAGGAAACAGGTCAGGTAAAATCCCAGCATAAATGTAGAGCTGAAATCAAGGAGAGGTTTGGTTGGTTTGGTTTTGTTTTTTAAATGCACATTGTATAGAATAGCTCCAGCTCTGCTCTCCAGAACACATTTGTACAAGCTATGACACACTGCACAGGCTTTCCAATTAGGATAGCTGTGGGAGACACGAGGTGCCTTGAATACCAACAGATACTCTGGCCTATTTAGAATTATTCAGACAGGCTGCAGAACAGAGAATGCTGCATCTTTTACAGCAATCACCTTCCTGCTGGGGTGACAGAGGTGGGACTGAAACACATTTCATGCACTGGAGGAGGTGACAGAAGAACTTGTTGTGGCAGGTCAGCCCCCAGCTGGCTGTGGGCAGGGCACCCCTGGGAAGGAAGGCAGGCTGAGTGCTGAGGTGCAGCTGGGTGAGAATAATCTCAGTGGGAATGGCTTCCTGTCTTGCACAGGGAGTGTCTGTGCAGCACCACTCTCTGTGCTCTGTCTGGTGCCTGGGATGTGAGCAAGCACAGCATAAGGATAGTCAGGGATAACAGCCTTATCTTGGCCAGCTTGAGAGGTTCCTGCTCCTCCCAGCTTTGAAGCACAAAGAGGATTCCAGGGCCAACTTTTTACTGTGAATTTTCGTCTGTTTTCCTCACAAAGAGATTCAACACCAATTTCCCAGTGATTGGTCTCAGTGTGACAGGATAGGCCCCTCCCAGGAGTCAGCCTTGTTCATAATCTAAAGGAAGTACTCTTGTAATGTGACATTGAGGGCAACAACACCAAAGCCAGCTGGTCTCTGTGTTCTCTCGTGACTACTAGGATAATTGTACTTGCTAATTCACTGTTTGAGCCTTTTTAGAAATTCCTTAAAGCAATTCCTCTTTATCATAATAAATTGACACTGACATTCTGTCTCTAGTTTCAAATTCAGATTCCACGGTGTGTCTTTCATGAAGCTCTGATGGTGACACATATGCACCTGTGGTTTCACTTGGTGTTCAATAAAAGACCAAAGTTATGCAACTGAAATATAAGGAAAAACAAAGCAAAAGGTGAAGGGAAGTGTATCTGACCTACAGTTAAAATACAGAATTTTATTTACTCTTGAACCAAACAGACGGGCCAGGCTGACTAAGGACACTTCAGAACTTGCAAAAAAAAACCCAAATAAACAATCACCCTCCTTATGGGCAGCATGTAAGGAGACTGAACAGCACAACATTTACACCACACTGCCATAAGGGATGGGCTCCTGCGTAATACAAAGGAGCAGCCATATGGCTGCCACACATGAGAAATTGTCAAGTTGTCATTTAAATGTTAAACTGGGTTTTATGGAGACAGCATAGTGGCTGCTTAGGGAGCTTGATGAGCAACACAAGGCTGGTAGAGGGCCTCTGCAGGTGTGAAGTTATGACAGCAATATCTGGAAGTCCAAAGTGTAAGCCCCTGTTAAATTAGTTACTCTCAGAGAACATTTTTGGATGTAATTAACATTGCATTAATTGCTGGGAATTATCTAGTTCCAATTTTGAGCCTCTTTCAGCTTCACTTGCAGTTCCCAAAGCAGACCTGTCTGTTTACATTGTGCATTTGTCCTGATGTTATTTTGCTGATTCAATCCTTCTGTGAGCACTTGTGCCTGAGAGAGTGAATGATAAACATCAGACTACGTGTTATTTCTGTGACCTTCTGAATATCTGATCTGAACACTGCAAACCAGTCTCTAGTCTAAAAAGAGTGGTGGGAACAGACATAGAAAACAGTTGTGATGGCATAAAATAGTGCTGGAGCTTTCTTTAGGGACAATTTTTTGTCTTCTTGTAAGGAAGATAAATTTGGAGCCTTTTCATAGCTTCTGTGATCTTGTTTTTCAGTTTAAAAATGACTAACTCTAAATTTATTTCCAACACAGCATTGCTCAGTGAATGGTGTATTATTGCTACTAAACCAGATTATAGGAAATACCCACATGCTGTAATTTTAAGTGATTTTTAAAGAACTCTTTGAGAAGTCCCATTTCTGCAGAACTCACTGCTGGAAAAGATTTAGTGGGTTGAGCTGTGCCTTGCAGACAAAGCTGCAGGCCAGTGCAGTGGGCCAAGAGCACTGTGCCCCACAGCCCTGAGGAGCTTTTGCCATTCTTGCCTGGGAAAAGAAATGACTGCAACCCTGAAACCTGGAGTGAGCCACAAGCTCAGGCATGTGCAGCTCAGCCTCCTCTCTACCTCTCCTCCTGGCCAGCTGCTCTGAGTCCAGAAGAATAAATGTATGAGAGATTATCCTCATTTGCTAAGCAGATCCTGAGACCTCCATGCTCTGAGCAATGAGGCTGTGATGGGTTTCCACCTCCCTGTCCCAATGTGTTTAGACAAGAGGGCAGCCCAGCCTTGTGCTGTGAGTGTGTGCTATGCCTTGGCAGGCAATCTTTCCTACTCAGTGATATTTGTTTTCCACAGGCTTATAAATGTGCTGAACTGAATTTCCTAGGACTGAGGTAAATAATAAGAGAAATCACTTTGGGAAAACAGAAATCCTCACATGCCAGTGAGGAGGTTTTAATCTGCACTAGAAATGGGTGAAAACAATAAGCACCACGCATCACTTGAACATGAATTATTTAAGGATTTTTCTCTTCCCCTTGGAGTTCTGAATTTTCAAGGAAAAAACAAAAAAGTAGGCTGGAATAGAGGAGGGGAACAGATGGGAGCAAAAGGATGAAAGGGTACTCACTGTGGCACGATTATGATTTGAACAGAGCAGATGAAGAGGAAGACTAGGGAGGCACAGGCCACATAGGCTCCAAACCTGTCATCCACCTGCTTGGAGTACTGCAAAAAAACACAGTTATTTTGTTAGTGGGAAATTTGGCTGGCTGCCATCAAAAACTTCTTGCTTGGCTTTTGTCTAGGTCCTTGGAAAGCAGTGCTGGTATAAAACAACATTCCCAACTCTCCTCTCCCAGGCAATCTGTAAAGGCAAGAACGGGCCCAAAGGCCAGGGAAGAAACCCACAGAGCTGGGTGAAGAGAGGATTCACCAGCTGCCCCTTGCATGGGAGGAACAGAAATGGATTATCTGGGACCAAGATTCTAGGTCACTGTCATCAGACCTAAACTTCTTGCATGGGAAGTTTCCTCCAAGAGGGACAAATGCTGCTAATGACTTGCTAAAACCTTGCATTTGTGCAGATGACTTGACTCGTCCTGGTGGCAGTGCAAGGCTGCTGTGCTTGTCACACAGTCTCTCCTTCCAGCTTCTTGTCATCATATCAGCCACGTGGGAGCTGCACCCTGTTCCCAAAGATGCTTTCTTTAGCTTGGAGCTCAGTTCTCAGCACAGACCATATCAGTGTTTGAACCACAAAATAAAAGGTGCTCTGAACAGGTGAACCACTAATTTGCCTGGCAGTTTTCAGCTATAAAATTGAAGAGGAGGAGTGGGGGGAAATTACATGCTCGAGCTTTTATCCAGTCCCACACTGATTCATTGAACAGCTGTAAATCCTCAAAAGCTCTGCTTTTGTAATAGGTAGTCATTCTTGTCAAGGAAAGACTGTTTCTAAATAAAATTATAAAATAATTAGTGCAGATCTATATGAAGTGTTTTCCCTGGAATAATGAGTTTAACCCACAGACCACTCAAGCATCCAAAGGATATGTGCTTGAATAAAAAATGAAAGAAACAAAGGATTACTTTCTTTGTGCAATTAAACCCACCATTTCTTATGGTACCTTTAATAATGTCATCCAGGTACCTCTAGACTTAGAAATTAGACTTGGAAATTTAACTTTGCAGCCATCTAGAGCTGATGATAATGGATAGTCTCTACTATATAGTCAGGGAAATGGTCTTTGCCTGACAGCAATATCTGAAACCAGATCAGGAAGAAATCAACTGCTCATGAGCTTGAGGTCTGTTACTCCCCTTTCTCACATTTTTGGGATAGAGAACTATTTCTTGCTTAAAATTGGCTCCCAAAAATATCCAGAGTACAGACTGCATCCCAATGAGCCCTAATAGTACCTGGGGCTCTATGGGGACAAAGGGCAGAGGAGTCCCTCCAGAGGAGGAGTCCCTCCAGAGGAGCTTAGGTAGGCTGAAGTGGGTTTCTCCAGTGATTTGAGGGAGATAAGGGGTGACTGCAATCTCAGTTTGGAGTCTGAAAGTCAGAGAAAAAATCTGATTTATTCTGGATTCCTTTTACTGCTTATCACTGCACATTCATGTGTGTCTGATAGAAATGGCTTTCCTGGCCAGTGCTCCCTTCAGATGACTGTGATTTTTTTTTAGGACAAGTTACATTAAAGTTTCCATGAAGAAGCATGGATTTTTTAAAGTCACAACCCCAACTCCAGCACCCAAACCACAGCTTAAACCCTAGATATAACAGCCTAACTTTCTGCAGGAGAATTAAAACTCCTGACAAGCCTGGCTGACCCACTGCAATGGGTTCTGGACAGCGTTACCTTTTTCTCCAGGTCAGGCTCCCTGAATGTTAAGAGGAATTTGCGCACGTGCTCTGAGCGTAACCGATCGATGCTTCTGGCGTCGATGGCCCGGCCCAGAAACTCATCCACTTCATCCTCTGGGTTCATGCTCTCCTGGGTGCTCCTGGGGATGCCATGGAAAGGGAGCATAAGAGCACAAGGTAATTTCTGCCTCTGCACCGTGTGTTATTGCAGTGCATAATGAGCTGGAGGTTAATGGCATTTTGCTCCAGTTGGGAGAGGGACTGGGAGCAGAGAGGGAGTGGTGTCAGCTCTGGAGCTCACTGCCAGTCCTGAGTCATTACTACAAGGCTTCTATTTATTTGCCCTGTTTCTATTCTACATCTGTTTCCTCGCACTCAGGTGTCATTTCCATCCCTCATTATCTAAAACCACTGGGTAGCCTTGTTCCCCTTGTCCTCTGACTTATCCTTCCCTGCACTGCTGTAGCTCTTAGTGCCTGCACTGAAAAAAATGATTTATGCCTCCAGTCATATTTCATGCTTTCTAGTAACAATTTCTCTAAATATTACTTGAAAATTTCCAAACTTGAACAATTCTCCCTTTTTGAGAAAAAGTTGTTTACAGAACAAACATTTGGGGAAAATAATGTGGCCTGACTCCCCTTCACACAGTCACTCATCAGTATAAAGCATAAAACAGAAAGAAAAATCTGTTTACAAGATATTTACTTAAGGGAAGGTTGTAAAAGAAAAGGCAACAGAAGAAAAAAATACAAATTTGATTCTGCTTTCTAAATATGTGGAACAAGATTATGATCTTTTTTGCCACTGTTTTTCTGAATCTCTGCTGTAGCTAGAGAAAAATGAAGCTGATATTCAAAAACTATTGAGAAAAAATAACACTGTAAATTTAATTGTCCTGAGGCATTTTGCACTGAGGATGAGGAAACCTGAAGCACCTCCCCAGATTCTAGTTATTTTTAAAATCTAACAGTATTTTAATGACTTGATGCTGTCACTTTAATGGCCTGCCCTCAGACGAGCTATAGGCAGAAATTAAAAGCTAATCCTGAAGTGCTGTTTTTCTGCTCTGCTTGCATGATTGCCCAGGTTATCCCCAGGGTTTGCCAATAGTTATCCACTGAAATATGCCCCCCCTTGCACGGGGGTATATTCCAGCAGATAACTATTTCTGTGTGCAAACCCCACGGTGCCACAGCAACTCTGGGCTCCTGCCGTGTGACCCTCCCCAGCTCTGGAGGAAAAATCCTGGGGTCTGAAAAGCATGATGAAAAGCTACTCTGCTTTATTTCCCTGGTTTCATTTGTACTGCACCAGAGCACACAATGCACTCTGTGTTGCAGCCAGCAGGCTCCCGCAGGTAAGGCTGTGCTGGAAAGCAACTCACAACCCAGAATGTGACTCTGTTTTAAAAGTTAAAGGTCTCTTTCCAAAAGGAAGGCTCTTTCAAAGCTTTCTGCAAAACTGGATCAGATTTTAAGAAGGCCTCTGTACCTCAACTATCAGGTCTATCAGGTCTATCTGCTCATTTCCATTCTACCACTCCTTGACCCAGATAGCGAGCTGAATGTGTCTGCACCTCAGCTGGGTCATGACAGCACAGCAGTGGCATCTACTCAGTGCCTATACAGCAGTTACAAGCCTAGTTTGTCTCAAGGTCTAATCTCTATTTTAGTCAACCTTAATATTTCAAAGGGGTTGGGGAAAGAGTTTTTTATTTTGGGGCTCTAGAAGTTATTTAGTTCCTAGAAATTCATATAATCAGCTTTGAAAATAAAAGTGGGGTTTTTTTCCTACAAGGTCAGGACATTCAATTTACTTCCTCAGAGGAAGTACATCTGCTTGAGCATTCAAGGGGATGCTGCTTCTTTTCATTCAGTCCTTGCAGCGTCTTCTGGGCTCATAAAAACAAGGAAGGAAATCATTAGGCTTTGTATTTACAGAATGCCTTCCAAGGCCCTGGGAGTTCTGTACACACTGGGGCCATTCCCATTTCCCCGCTCCGCACTGCACGCGGATGGGATGCGCTCTCCGCTGCAACCCAGCTGGGCAAAGAGCACTCACATTTCCAGTGCCAGTCTGAAGAACCTGCCTGCTTGGTGTCCACATCAGCTGCCTGCAGGTCTGTAATAGGTTGTTTTACTGCTCAGGGTGTTTCTGATACTACAGTAAGCTCCGAGGTTGCAGGCTGTGTGGAGTTACCCCTGCTGGTTTGAAATTGCCTTGCTGGGACATTGGCAGTGGGCAGCCACCCTCACACAGACTGCAGGGAAACTCAGCCACCTCGCACAGCCTGAGCTGTTCAGGTGACTTTCACAGCCCATTGTACCCAAGCTAAATTACAGTGCAGCAAGTTTGGGTACACTTGCATAAATGTAATTTTAAATTGGCATATTAAAGTTCCCAGTTCTAAGGAGTGCCCTGGAGGCAGTGCCTGTAAGTCAGAGCTGAGCTACTGCCATAGATTAATGAAATTCATATGTCAAAATGCCTTTTGATATATTGATAGTATGGTTGGTGGAGGGAAGGGTGGAAATGAGGATTTCAGGCTGCCATGAAACTTCCAAAAACACATCCTAAAAGCAGTGCTGAGGTTTCTTCAAATGCAGCCAACAGAAAATTGTGTCAAGGGACAGGAACAGCACAAACAAGAGCTTGTAGCAACTTTTTCACTCTGCTTGCAAATGTGAATGCTACCAATTAACCCAGAGATGCTGGCTTCAGAGTGGTCCAAAAATGTGCTGTTGATTTAATTACTTTCTGCCAATGCAGAGTGTGACCACTGCCAAAACTACATGTATGCCATAATTTTAAATGCTTCATGCTTAGGTTGAGTAACTAAACCTGCACTCATGCACATGAGGTTTTGTTCTGTTTTCAGGGATGTGTGCTGCCCACGTCTTCCTTTGCTGCCAGACAAAAGTACTGACCCTCAGTATTTCTGCACATGAAGGAGCTGCCTCAGGACCTGACATGGTTTAGGTATCTAATTTTAACCATTCTCACCATGAACATACTCTGCTAGAGATTTATTTTTGCCAAATCTTTGTACTTGAGTTAAACAGATTTCTGGATAAAGAGAATCAGAGGCAAGTAGTAGCTTCTTTTGGTACTGAACAGAAATGCAAAAATCCTGAAATCTGTATAATAAGCTGGCACCATCCTGAATGAGACAGCTCAGCTTTTGGCTGTAACAGCCCAAGGAACCTTTCAAACTATAGGATGGAGATCAGAGATTATGGCCCTTGGAGCAACAGAGGAGATGCTGCTCCTCAGCTTTGGGTGACTCTGCTGTGGACCAGCACTGAGGCAGCTGATTTTTGTGTTTTCTTGCAGAAACTATGAGGAAAAATACTATTTCATGAGGGATACTGAAAATTCCTGTATCCCTATGAATTATTTTGTTGTAATCTGTTAACTCTTTTCTGCCCAAAGCATATCTAACATCAATGGAGTTTCCCAACATCCATGGATACCACAGGAAACAGTGAACAGTAAACAGTGGGACCAGAGAAACATCCCAGGGTGCACAGAGCTAAATGTTACAAAAATCCAGTTTGCAGGAAAGATCAAGGGAAGGAGATAATGACTCTTAATATTGCCATATTCAAACTTATCACTTTCCATTTTTGCAGCTGCTCTCTACCATAATGTGAATATTGCCACAGCTGGATGCCTAGAGCTTACAGAAGCATTTAACTGTCCCAGCTCACAGAAATCCACTCAGCCTGAGAAACATGACAAAGAGCAACAGCAACATATTTTAGGCATCAGTCTCCTCCACTGTTGCCTGACTGGCTCTAAGCAAGCTTGTAATTAATGCCATTCAGCAGGACTGAACATGAAATTATTCTAAAGACCTTCAATACAGGAAATGCTTTTGTTGTGTCCAGTTGTAGAAGTTAAAAAGTGAATGTGTTTGGGTTTTTCCTCCAAAGGCAATTTTTCAAAATAAAATTGTTTTAACAATTAAATTAAATTAAATTAACATTAAATTGTTTTAACAATTTCTCCAGAGTTCTACAGGAAAAAATGAAAATGCTGCTAAAATTTGACTATATTTTAGACCATTAAACTTTGAATTTACTCTTTCAGAAAAGTTATCATTTCTGAGTGTATTTTTATATGCAGAAATAAGTAATATGCAATAATGAGTAACATAAAATATATACAAGTAAACTCAGAAGTGATTAAGGCATTTCAATACATACATGAGCCTTTCTTATTGGAGATGTCCAACACTTATATATACTTTAGAGGAAGATTTTGTCTTGGCTTATTTTTAAAGAGTGAAGATTATCTGGGGCAAGGGGAAGTGCAGCAAAAGCATTTTAATTATAAAAGCAAGTTAGAAGCACCAAACAAATAAATGTTTTGAGGGCAGTGGCTGTTCTGAATGCACATCAGTCAATCCTGTGCCCTCAGCTGGCTGTCCCTCCAAGACAAACCTCTGGGGAGCCCAAGCATTATTTTTGGCTTCTGGGCATCAATTTTTGTCCTTTTTTAATATGAGAAAAAAATCCCAAACGTGTAAACATAACAGTGTATGACAGAAGTAAATTTGCTTACTTGTCCTTGGGGTCCTCGAAACCCTGAAAGAAAGGAAAAGGGCACAAGGGTGAGCAAACAGGCTGACCTTGAGAACACAAAGCATCCCGGGAACAGCATTTCACAGGGGACTTTTCAGGACACTCATTTGTTAGGTGTGGATGGACAGCTTTTCCCACCCACAACAATATTTTGTGCAGGCCTGCCAGCGGGCAGACAGAGCAGCTTGGGAAAAACACATTCCTTCAGATATAAATTCATGGGAGTGCAGATAAAGGAAAGGTTTCAGCTGACTGCTGGCACACTTTATTTCAGGTGTCTTCTTTTTAGCAGCCACCATTACAAATGATACAATGGAAATGGTGCTGATATTTTAACTGAGGATGTGTTTTACTTGAAACAAAACTCAGAACAATAACTGAAATCAACCCCCTGTATTCAACAAGGCTGCATCTCTTTATACCAGGGCTCAGCTAAGGGCAACGGATGCATTTTGGTTTTCATCTCTCCCAAGGGTCTCCATGCTCCTCCCCTCATCACATGCACACACAGAACACGTTTTCTTGAATAAGATTTCAGGAATTATTTATGATATTTGCAATAGCCCAAATATTCACAATTCTTTCAGGACCACCTGAATAGATTAAGTATTTATGAGTCATCCATAGTTGTAATAGCTAGAAGGCCTTAGACAAAATTTTATATGGGGGCAAAAGTTTATTTGCTTAGCATTAACATACCTAACAGACCAAATTACATCAAAATTGCCATTTTGCATGGGCTGAAACAAAATGTGCCCTCTGACATCTTGGCTTAAATTTAACTGTAGTCAAGAAAAGTTGTATATTTGACAAATAGGGTCAAATACTCAGGCACAGAGTTTGTACCCTGTGTTCCAAAACATAAAACAAATGTAGCTGGGAGATATGAAGAATTGCTTTTGTTTTTCTCCCAGAGACCTCAGGCCAAAACTGTTCAGGGCACGTGAGGATATTCCAGCTGCTGGACCTGCAGCAGCAACCATTCTGGGGGCAGCACACTGAAATCCATCCTGACTGTGGAAAATCAAACATCTTTGGGCAAAAGTCTTCCCACAGGGGCCTTGTCCAAAACCATCAGAAACAACAACATTGACCAGATACTAAATGAGAACAGATTTTGCCCTTGCAGTGAGTTAGCAATGTGGCCACATGGCAGAAAGAAAGCCAACACACCAGCTTTGCCAGAGGGAAAAAGTGAGGTCTGTCACTCAGGTCAGCAGCCAGGACTGTGATTCACTGAGAGAGAAATTCCCATTTTTGATACTCTGTTTCAGACTAAAACCACACCACACTCCTAAACAGAAACTGCCACTCCAACTTAACCCATCAGAAATTCAGATCAAGGAACTCTCTCAGTCCCATGTCACAGCCACCACCAGATTCAGTGGGAAGAAGGAAATAATAATGTTGATTCAAAGTTAGCATGTCCAGTTATTCAAGTAAAAAAAAAAAAAGTACTTTCTGATTTCATGTTAAAGTGTGATCATTCAACCTTTTATTGCGTGGGTTTTTTTCCTTCTTCTTTTGCCTAATTATTTTACAGTTGTCAAAAATATCTGATTGATTTATTTATTTATCTTCTAAGTAATCCTACAACACAGTGCCAAAACTGAAAGCTCACTGATTAATCATGGAGACAAAATGCTCACTAATTTGTCTGGTATCATAGTCAGTTAGGCTGGGAAAAAAAAAAAAAACAAGTAAACTGAACATGAATAGCTACCAGCCAAGAAATAAGCAGAGGGAAGGCATGAGAAAACAGCCAGTGCTTTATTAGATAGATATCAAGGTCACTTTTTCAAGCTTAGCCAGTTGGGAACTGGATGACTGACTGCAGTGGGAGAGTCCCCTAAAATGGTCTGATTTTCACAACCAGCTGTGTAACCCTCCATCCCACTGAATTCCTCAAACTAAACACAGATCTCACACTCCTGCCTTTGGGATGCACAAGTTTGAGGACACAGGCTGACCAGGTCAAGTCACTAGAACAGCTCAGCAAGCATATCCTCAAAAAATTCCCCAATATTTCAAGTGTGGAATAATATTTAACTGGCCATTTATATGGGTGAGCACTTAATCCACATGGAGTTTGATTCTGCCCTGCTTCTCTTCCTCATCAAAATTGTTACAAGGAAAGTTTCTAAAATAAAAGAGAATTAATTGATCTAGCTTTTCAATTTACAATACTAAATTGTGCTTGAAATTCTGGAAATTATTCTTGATGGCAACTCAAATTAAATTGGTGCTTCAAAACTAAAGACCAAAAAAATACATATTTCAAGTATAGCAGAAAAGAAAAAGACTATCACATTTTCTTTCCTGGATCTTCATTTAAGAAGGCTAAATATTTAAGAGTGACTTGAACTTTAATTAGAGAGAATCAGTTTAAAATTAAATGTTGTAGGAACCTGTTTAAGTTAAGCAAATTAAATGATTCACTTCAAATGCTCCCATTTCATACTAAAGATTCTTCAAGCAGAATTGCCAAAAATGGAATTGTTCTAGAGAAAGGTCTGTGGGATTATTTTAGGAAGAAAATCCTTAAACACAGTTTCTTAAAACCTGGTCATTTATTACAGGATCTCTCTCTTATTTGCACTGGAAGACTTTGCCAGGATATAGAGCGAATACACCTCTAGGACCTGGCTGTGACCAGAGATTTTCCTCCCTCTCCACTAAAGCATCCATGTTTCAATCACTCACCAAGAAGCCTTTCAGGCAGAGGAGGTGATCATGTGCTCAGGGTCATGCTGCCCACCCTGCTTTGGGTTGGGAGGGAAATTCCCCCCTGGGTTTTGGTTAATGCGCTTTCACCTCTCCCACTCTTGAGGGCATGCTCGGTTCATTGAAGAATCTGCACTTCAAATTATTTCCTTTCCCTTGCACAAGGCTTGAGCACTAATGACATGTTGGTCTTTTTTTCTTCTCCCCAGCTGGCAAATAGTTTAGTATCTTCAGGAGTCAGATGTTTTGCTCCAGCCCTTGGCTCTGAGTAAGGCTGCTCCCATCAATTGCAATGGTCTGTGTTATACACAGGATAAACACACAACAAGCCTGCAGGAATAGGGGTGAGATGGATTTTTCTTCATTCCTATTCATAATCTGGTAGCCAAACTTCCAAACTCTAGAGAAATACGAGGGGTTAAAGGCACTGTTCAGTACCCCTCATGTGATCCACTGGACAGCCAGGTTGGACAGCTGGTTTGGGTACTGCTGCACAGAGATATGGCAAAATTGGCGTTTCTGTGCAAACATATACAGAAATCTGACCCCCCCCCAAAAAAAAGCCCAAAACTGATAAAAATGAGATGCCTGTCATTTAGGAGAGGGAGTGTAAAGGGATAGGAAGAGGAACAACCAATTCCTGGAGTTAAGAATTTAAATCCCCTCTTGCCTGCTCATGGATTTGTACCCAGCAGACTGAAAAAAATACCAGTGGTTTTCCAGGGAGCTATGGAGAAAAGGCTGGGAATTGTCAGTAGGGCTGAAAATTACAAAAGTGATGATGGCTACAAGAATCAGACAGATAGGAGTTTGCAGGATTTCAAGAATAGCTCCATAATCATGATGATAACGTTGCCCTTGTTCAGGCCAAAATTCCTTCCTTCTGGAAGGGACCATAAGGCATGAGATAGGTCTTACCACAGTACAGTACTAATGGACTGCTGCACATAGGACCTCATGCAAATTTTATTCAGTCTCATTTTAAAATATCCCTGATACTGGTGTTTTTCTCATTCCCCCAGGAAGCTGTATTACTCTGCCATCAGATTGCAAAAGCAAAGGTAATAGCATTTAATAGTTCCTCTGGGACTAAGACAAGTCCTCTCTTTCACTTCAGGAACAACCCAAACTCAGCTGAATCAACTCCCTTCAAGGCTCTGCTCTTTTGTCTTTTCTACAGGAGATTATTAAAAAGCCTTATTGTTTTATGGCAGGTCAGGTGACTCAGAATCCACACTGACATCCTCAGTGGGAGTAGATGTGCAGGAGGAAGAAAAGAGGGAATGTTACTGCCTCAGTCCCTATGGCCCCTAAGGCTTACTACTTTATGGGGGATATTTTATGAATATCTATTGTGCTAAAAGCTCATATGACTGCCATCTCTCTGCTTGACTTCTAAATTAACTAAGCCCTTTTCTTTGAAGATTAAAACTGATTCCTTAAATAGAATGACAAAGTGTTTGTCAAAGACATGACAAGCTGATTGCTACACCATAACACTTCAAATCAAGAACTATTAGAAATAATAATTCTAACTTTGAGAACACTGGCTGCAATTATTAACATATTGTAAATATGCAAAGTGGAGTAGATTTTATATGCTTTTAACTTTTCATTTAACTCCAAAAATAAGGCAGTAGAGGGGCTGATGAGCTTCATGACCTTCTTAATGGCAATATGTGTGGGAAGCATAAATTCCACCCTTAAAAACTTCGTTCTCAACTCCAGCAAAGATCTTAGGAGCAAAAATGACAAAGAAACTAAATTTTCTTACCCTGTTTTCATCTCCAGAACAAAGTCAAAATAGAACTTACATGATGTTAAAGCAGAAATTGAAATAACTTTGGACTTAGGGACAAAATGAGCTTTGTAAGAGTTAAGGCCAACTTGCAGAGGTGCTTCCCAGAGACAGGGACCATGGAGAACAGAAAGGGAGAGTGACAGGCTGAGAGTAGCTGTTGATAAAAACAAACCTGCTTTGGCTCTACCACAAAACTAATTATTCACATCTATTTTCAGCACTGTTGTACCTTCTGCTTTGTCCCTGTGGTCAAAAAGACAACGCTATGAAGATAGACGCTGTCAGGTGTAAATGCAGAAGCAAAACTGAAGGACTTCAAAGCACTCAAGCCAAAAATAACACAATTTCTGTTTCCAGAGCCCAGAAAGAATAAAGCCTGATAGGAAGGATATTTAACAAGCATCTAAGTGCAGAACAACAGACTGGCAGAAAACCAGTTTATGAAACAGATTAAATGATAAGTGTGTCTGCTGTAGCTGGAACAGAGACTAATGAGGTCTGAAAAGGAAAGCTGAAGTGCTCATTTTCTGCAGCCCACCCCACTTGATAAAAAGACTTTAATTCCACAGCACTGGTCACAGATGGTGAAACCCTCTGCTTTCTTCAACTCAAAATGATTCTGTAGGCAGTCCTCAGCTGGCAGACCAGACCTGGCCAATGCCATGAATTAATCTTGGCCATCAGATTTAAATCTATAGATCACAAGCGGTTACTTTGGCTGAAATAGGCTTTCTTTACCTTACTTTTAATTAACTTCTGGCTCTGAACTCACACCTCTGAAAAGTGCAGGTTGCTCACAGTTTTCTGTGAACTTGGAATCCAAATTTCTCCAGTCTAAAGGTCACATTTTCAAGTGAAATGGTTTCTGGTTCTGTGCCTCATTTGTGAACAGTTTTTAGAACTTGCAAAGCAGACATAAAAATAAGCAGTCCTAGAAATGCTCTGAATCAGTTCCTGGCTCCATAATCTCTGCCCTTCCATGTCTACTCTCCAAATGATGATAAATACCACAAACTTCTCCAGAAACTACTGTTTGCCTTCTAATCAGATGCAGACAGACTGGATCCCAGCCTAACCAGCCTTAATTGAAATTGCCCACTGGTGCTGGCCAGAGCTGCTCACCCTGTCTGAAACCCAGACCCAAACCTGCTGACCTGCAGCCTTTTGACATTAAGGCTTACTGCCTGCTTGAGAAGGCTTTGGAAATCATTCTGGGAAGTGCCACCAATCCACCTGTGCAATGCTTCCAGGAACATTGGAAGAAGTGTTTCTTTGAATAAAAGGGAATTGTATCTTTATTTCTGCAGGCTAAATTTAGTCCCAATCAAAACCAGTCTGACACATTTTAGTACTGTCTCAATCCAAATGACCTTTCCCATATGAGTAAAATTTATTCTAGAAAAGGGTACTGAATGGTGGGAAAATTATCAGTGCCAGGCTTCCAAGCAAATATCAAACTTCCTAGGTTTCTCAATAGCAGCTGCAGATCTGCTGTTGCATTGATTAGTTCTTTACAAGAAGGATTCTTATCCCTCTTTTAAAGAAGTAATCAAGGATGATTGCAAGTCCAGACCAACTAGAATAAAAGGCTAGCAGATGAGGGTACCAGAGTGTAAAGCCTCTGACAATTTGAGCAATGTACATTGTACACCCAGTCATTTGTGTGAGATCCCATGGATCATGTGAATCAGGCAAACTCTTTCTCCACGTGAGCACCAAAGCAATTACACAGAATAACTGCTGGATGGGATTCCTCCCCTTGCTGTTTGAGAGCTATCAAAACCAAACTGGCTCTGTAAAACCCAGACTAGACTAACAATTTCCTCCCAGATCTACAGCAATATGTGGAGATTACAGCAGAAGGGATTCTGTGAGTTTCTCCCTGCTTGATTACGAGTTAGATTACTACAATAGCAGTGAAAAAATAGTGGGTCAAATTCTTCTCCACTGGGGGCCCCTGCCCAGCTTTGCTGACGTCAGTGTTGCAATTACCAGATTTAGCAGATGATTGCTGGAAAAGAGGATAATGGTGACCTGCAGTTAAATGAAACCTTTCAGAGGAGGGTGAACCCTCGGTGCCTAATTCATGGACTCAAATCCAATTCTCTTTGACAGAGCTGACTGAGGAAAACTTGTCTTATGGAGCTTTTATTTTCTATTTCCATTATTTCTGATATTTAAGAGGTAGAATTGGCACAGAACCAGCTATGACATCTGTTCCACTGGGGCACCTGTCCCCCAGTTTTGATTTCCAAGTAACAAGATCTATTGTAAGGGCAACTTGGAGACATAAAGAGTGGAAATAGCTGTATTAACAATGCAAAATGCAAAGAACTGTTTGATTTAGGACAGGGGGAACAGGACAAAGAATTATTTTATTATTGAATGACCCTGCTTGTAGATGAGTGCTGTTTCATTAGAAAACAAACACCAAGCCATCAAGGTAGATGGCTTGGTAGAAGGATGTGCAGAGCTCTGAGCAGCACCACAAGGAATCAGGACTGATTGCCTTTATCATGCCAGCCAGGATCCATTTTTATAACTTTGTCTCACATCTTTCACATCTGCATGCAGTGGTATTTCCTACACATATATAAACTCTATTTGATTTTATGTCAGTTTTTTACTTTGTAACTAACAGTGACTTCATACACAATTTCACTGCAAATGAAATGGTTCATTAGCTGTACTCAGACTCATGACAGAAGCATGGTCAGACTGAAACCAGCACTGCAACCAGGGAACAAACTTGATGAGGGAATCAGAGCTGTGCAGAGACATGGTAATAGTCTTCAACCACAGAGAAGATAATTGTAAAGGAGAGAAAATTAAACTGTCTTCTATCTACTGTGAATAGCTCATGCGGCATCATGGTTTCAAACTGAAGTGAAGACATGTGAAGTAAAACATCAACAAAAATCATAAAACTGTTGAAGAGAATGCCCAGCAAGACTTTCCATCCTTTCAGGTCTTTAAACAAGGGCTAGACAAGTCTCTGTCAGCAATGTTGGGGGTATAGCTGGCTCCCGTACAAAGTGGGGAGATTGATGGCATGGATCTCCGTGCAGCCCAGATCAGAAACTTTCTAAAATCTTTACATGTATTTCATATAATTCATATATTATTTATTCCCTATACATTCTCCTAATAGAGTCTTTTTAACCTTATTGTTTCAATTTTTGCAAAGGATTTTGTGATGTCACTCCAGACTTAAAAGCCCTGAATAAAATAATTAGAAATTGTTCATGAAAATCAGGGATTTCACAAGCTTCTTATACAGCCTGTTCCTTGCATCTAAGTTTTTTTCTTAATTTAGACCTTCCTTTCAACAAATTAGGATGATTATTTTTAAACCTGCCCTTTACAGTCATGGAGAATGATTTATCATTATTTTTTGTCCTTATAAACGTTCCTGTATTTGAAGACTTTTATTTCTAATCAGTCTTCTCCCTTCTAGGTTAGAGCAAACACAATATTTCAACACTTTCAGAGGACACACTGTTGAAACTCTGCTAATTTGTAATTTTGTCCACTAGATTATCTCTAACTCATCCACATCTCCTAAATTATTGTAATCCCAAACTGGATGTGCTTTTCTGGACACAAACTTAATAATGTTGAGCAGAGTAAAAGATGCAAGAAAATAATTTGTCATCTAGAACAGCCCTGTAATTTTGGAAAGTATCAACATTTCCCTTTTTATTGCTGTTTACAACAAACCTCTTGCAGTTTACAGTTGACTACAATCCCCAAATTGGTTTTTCTTTAATGGCAATTTTGTTTTGCTGATGAAAACTGAGACACGAGTATTATTTCCAGAAGTCTAAAATTCATCAATATTTATAAAAGTGCTCTGAAATATATACTGGGAAAAGCAAAGTATTTCTCAGTGGTCTATAAATATTGTTCTAGCTATAAATATACCTGTACTCTCAAATGCTTTTAAGTCCACTTATTTTTGACCCTCTTGCAATCACAAACTGGACTAGAGAGACAGTGGGGAAGGCAAGGCTGGTGCATGGAGACTTGGGGGAATGAGCAGCACAGAAGTCTCCATTTCCAGAGAGATACAGTCAGTGGTGCTGGACTGATTGCTTTTGTTTAGGAAATGAGAAGACAAGCTGTAAAAAGCAATAAAAATAGAAAGCATCTCTGCTGTTCTGCCAGACTGTGGCTCAGTTCCTGCTCTGTGTGCAGCGCTGAGCTGATGCTGTGCAGGTTCCCCTGCCCTGGAGCTGCCCCCAGCCCCTGCTGCCCCTTGGGCTCCCAGAGCAGGGCTCCAGCAGAGGCTGCCAGCTCAGGGCAAGGCATTTGGGTCTGACCTTCCTCTGCACAGTGACCACTCTGCTCAGGGCTGGGGCTCCTGCACCAGCTAATGGAGGTCAGCATCAGCAGCGTGCAGCATTGATGAGTCTGGGCTGCTGCCCCCCTGCAGGCCCTGCAGGGTGAGGAAGGCCACTGCTAAGCAATGGGAAGGGAAAAAGAAGGATCTGTGATGGTCTGGAGAGAAGACCAGTGCACAAGGAAAGTGCTGGATGGGATGAACTGACCCAGTTGCAACTCCTTGACTCAGGCCCCAGTTAGCCAGGGTAAGAGTAGAAAAGTGACTCCTGTTTCCCAGGACATTTTAGATTACCACCACATGGACACATGTAGGATAATTTATCTTATTCATATGTGCAAGTGTCTGAAAAAACTCCTATGTGCACAAGGGAAAACTTCAGCTAGAAACATCATGGAAAATCTGCTGGACCTGGTGCAGGTTAAGGTCCAAGCCACAACATGGAGAGAAGCAGGGACCAAAGGTGCCCCATGTCACTGCCCACTCTGCCATTCCACACAAACCCCACCAGCTGCACTGGTGATGTGCCCAGACATGGCAGCACATGGGAATGATGTGACAAAAGAGGAGGAGGAGGAGGAGGAAAAAAGGAATAAAGGGCTACATTTGATGCTACTCTGTCTCCCCTCAATTTACTGCTAATATATCCTAAGAATAGAGACAGCTATCAGAGCCAGCATTCACTGGAAAGAAAAATGGCCAAAATAATTCTGTTTTCTATTAAATATAACAGTGCCTTCCCAAAAATGCAATTCAGGGAACTTTAATATTCTCTTTCAGGGAATTGTAAGTAGAGCCACAAAAAAAACCTGTGTCTATTTTTTTTCTGAAAGTATGGTTGTCTTTAAAATGCAAAATGTTTTACATTTGTGACAAAACCCAGTGCCCTTCATAACCATCTGTATTATTTCCTACACATAAATGTATTCATATCTACACATGAATATAATGGAACTGGACATCACTGCAGTATTACCTGGCTCCTGCCTGAGGACTGTCTCACAATTACCCTTGTAAATACCTGTTTTGAAATTACAGAGCTAAGGAGCTCCAGGTCTTGAAGAGAAAGGCAATGTTGCACTGCCCACCTTTGGCATAATACTTTGACTAATCCAACCTTACATGTTCACAGCTTCCAAGAAGAAAGACTATATATAACAACATGCAAAAGGTCTGGTGGGTGATGTGGAACAAAGAGCACATTTTCAGGAGGTTTGAGAGCTGGTGCTGCTTACCAAGATCAATGACATGTCAACCCAGAGGAGCACTGATAAAAGCTTCTGTAGTTCTGCTCCCCTTCTGTCTCTCTGCATTTTGTATTTCTAAGCAGGCAGTTTGCAGCCAGCATGCACTCTGCATGCATTAAGCACACACAGCATACATGTAACACAGTGTTACAGATGACAAAGCACTGTGCAAAGCTGGGTGGTACAAAAAAATGCACATTTAAATTAGAAGTTTACACAGAGTTGAGATAGGAGATGGAGAAATTGCTCCTGTGTTCTAATCACTAAAATATCCATCTAGCAGATATTAAAATGGGAGGCCATGGGAAGATGTTTGCATTTTCACTAATGCATCTCAAATGTAACAGATCTGTAAATCTGTAAATAACAGGTTTTAAAAAACAGTCCATAAGAACAAGAAAAAGTCTAGCTGAAAATAATCCATCTAAATCAGGTTTCCGTTTGTTTTCAAGAAACTGCCTGATGCATGCAACATCAGCTTCTCTAAAGAGAGCTTAATACAAGAGGCAGATTGAGTAGTAGAAGCGACTTTCTGAGCTGCTGAATTTTCAAGAAGGAAAATAGCATTACAGGGAAAGACTCAAGATAAGGAAAAAAAAAAGAAAGTCTTTCCTCCTACAAGTGAGGGGCAGTGAAGTTTTTAGGACTCAGCTTGGTATTTCAATAAATAATTATGTTTTTCCAACTGAACAACCAGCTAGACACGGCAAACTGTAATTAACACCAAGAAGCATAATACCATTTGGCATGCATACACCTTGTTTCTGAACAGGAGGCTTCAAGAACCCCTTAAAAGCTATTCAAAGAAACTTATAATTATAATTATGTGCTAGTGTGATTAGTCTCTTCTAATAATGTCATGCCTATTGAGCACACCCTATTGAAAAGCCCACATAAAAAAAATGCACAGTTCCACTGATCTGTATGCTCATGTCAGAAGCCCTCATTTGGAGATCTGAGAAATGAAAGAAACGTTACTATTACTAAGAAATTTGGTTTAGCACTGTAAAATAATATTAAGATTGAATAATATTAGCACCAACTACTAATAAATGTGCCAGTATTTCCCTTTAAAAGATACCATATGCAATTTCTTAAAGCTATGACCAAATTTTTAAACTGTGGGATTGAATCTCATGTTCATATATTTTTTAAAATATTTAAAGGCTTTGATGACCTGGAGCAGAACTTTGACTATAGACAACAAAGTGAGTAACAAATAGACACTTTTGACAGTGCATGAAGGGTCAAAACAGCATAAATAAGGTTATAGAACAATCTGATTATGCATGCAATTACAGAGGTGCTAAATATTTCTATTATTATTAAAAATAGCCACTATAATATAAGCTACCTTCTTAATCTTTATTGCAGAAAACAAAGATATCATCTACACCTTTTATGTAAAATAAGCCATAAAAGTCCTCTCAGTGCAAAACTGAATTGGTAATTAGCTCTTGTTCATTTTAATTTAGAAAGACTGTGAAAGGTACAAGAAAGAAATGAAGATGCCTGCTACCTTAGGCCAATTAATCCATGTACTCGAGGATGTGTTCTCCAGGATTAAACATGGCAGTGACATCCCTGGGGCCCCACAGCACACAGAGAGGAGAGGAGAACAGCACCTGGCTGTGACATTGCAAGAACCCTCTGCAGGTACTGAGCTAACAGAAATGTCAGTCATATGCCTCTTGAATGCCTGGGTTATGGAGCAGTTTTTGCACATAATCACATCTTCTCACACAGCCTGGATGAGTGTTCAGAATGTGGGACAAGTCAGACAAAAGATCCTTCTTTGAGCCATTCAGCCTCCCTTCCCCTCTCCAACAACCTTGTGCCTCATCTCACAATCACTCACCTCCAGATGTACTGATCATTGTTATTTCTGGAGTCAAAGTAGAATTTTCCACCCCCATTTGGAAAACGCCCTCGGGGGCTGTAAAAACCTTCAGACAAAGCAGGAGGGGTATATAACACCCTATTAAGAAGAAAATGAATTAATGTCCACAGAGCAAGGCATTACCATTCTCTTCATCTCCTTGGAGACCTGGTGGCCTCCCAGGTGGTTGTAGAAGGGCCGGTCAACACCCCAGTGAGGCGGGTTATGGCTGATGGAGTTGGCGCGCTGCCGGTTCATCTTGGCTATCGTGGCTTTCTCGTCTTTCTGGAATAGAAACCACAGAGAAATGCATGATACATCTTCAAACATTTACACAGCAGTCATTCTCCAAGCATCTCTCACGTCTGATCTCTCACTCCAAAAGCTGGCTTGGCACCTTGAACTCTATGAAGCAGTCACTGATCAGAAGCACAGTCAGCATTTCTTTCTCTTATTTTTAGAACACTTTACTCTAAATGGTGCCCATCATTTTATTCTTTTACTTGTTCTGAATGACCACCATAACCTGTGTAAACATGGGGAGCATTCAAAAATGGAGACATCTATTGTCTTTATTAGCAAATTGAATAAAACTGAATAATTTCAGATAGAAAATTGCAGCTCAAAGATGAGATACTACACAGAGGGTCCTCAAAAAGCCAAAGAACAGTTACATCTAGAAGAGAAACAACAGAGTGATTTGATTGAAGACCAAGAGCCTTAAAGCTCCTTGAAGCAATGGGAATACAGGACACCTTTCTCTATAGGCAGAAGCAAATAATTTTCCACACTTGCAAGAGCATATTCCCAGACATGCTAAGGAAAGCATGTAAATCTTGCAAACAACTGTGTTCACATTAGGGTAATGCAATTGCAGAGTGTGACAAAATGGTCTTCCCAACTCTAATGCTACCTTCCAATTTGACATTGACACTAATTCTCCTAAAGTTTGGACAGAGTCTTTGATTTTGTTATCAAGGCTTTGCCTCTTGGCTGCAATGGGAGCTTACTGTGAGGTTAGCACAGGATCTGTCAGACAGGTTTCATTCCAGCTCAGTGCCAGTCTCAAGAGCACGGAAGAGCAACCTGTAACTAGGCTCAACAACAGGCAGATTAGTTCCTTATTTTGAATATAGTCCCTAGCCAAAAAGACAGGCAGGTTTCCACAAGGAATGTGCTCTGTGAACACAAGTCCCTCTAGCAAGGGCTGCACTGAGACTGGCTCAGGGAGGATTGTGTGATTTACTTGTACTGACTCAGAAGGGTGGTAATTTCTATACCCTTGCATAAAACAGACAAACTCTGGAGAGATTGAAAAGATTGACTGGGACAAGAGAGGGTATGGATTGTTGTTTATTACTTGAGAGATTAAACTTTTTCAAGAGAATTGCTGCTTCAATGACATTAGAGAAGAAAACAGACTTAATAGTTAATTTTAGATTTCTAGACAAATGAGTTATTTAAAAAGAAAGCCTCTATTGCTTTCAACTCTAGAGTTTTGGTTCAAGTGTTATTTGACAATACAAGTTGGTCTGCTGTTTTTCTTGCCTGGAGTCTGCATTCCATATCTATTTATTTTGATTCCCCACTATTCAGTGTAACTTGTACCTTTCAGGAGTTTGCAAAATACCTGGTGTTATCTCCATGGTAACAACAGAGTTAAATGTCAAGTGCTGTGCTGCCTTAAATTAGGGTTTTAAAAAAGAAATTTAAAAAGGCTTGCTGAAATTCAGTGCTGGAGAAAGCTGCCTGACTGACAAGCATGGGAAATCATCTCTCTCCTTGCAAGGAAGAGTCAGCTACAATGACAACATTTCCCTGGAGAGCACAGCTCACCACACGGGCACCCAACACTGCAGAGCCCGTGGGGCTGCAGCCCCATGGCCATGGGCTGGGGACATGGGGCCACCTGTGACAGAGCCCTGTGCCCCACGGCCAGCTGGCCCCGTGACAGTGAGCAGCAGTGGTGCTGCAAAGACCTTCACCCAGCCAGGATGACAGGTGTAGGGTCACAAGGAAACCCTGTGGGAGCAGGATGACATCAGGAGAACCATAGGTGCTCCCACAAGGATGCCCCCAGGACAGCGAGTGCCTCCCACATCGCCTCTTCCCCACACTGAACCCACCACTGGTTCATCTGAAAAGCCTGAAAATTCCAGCACTTGGCACCAGCTGAGTTTCACATGAGCCACCATGACAGAGCCACTGGATAACTTCCAGGAGAGACTTCTTTTAAATGTTTCTAAAAATACATTAATGTGATGAAATCTTGATGTCCAGATTTGAGTTGGTTTGAGGTTTTGTTTTTTAAGACTCGCTGCTCTTTATACTCATTGCCATCATTTGTAATACTTTCTTGTGGCTTTTTTCAGTTATGCAATCTTTTTCATAGTTATGCTTCTTTCTTTTATGATGTGATGCCAGAAAACTGGTAGGAAATACAGTTTCATTATCTCCAAGCAAATAGATATTGTTTTTCAATAACAGAAGTGACACTGTCAATCCATTTTATTCCAACTAAGGGGAGGGTTTTCAACCAAATGGAATAAAAAATCCCAGATGTTGAAACTAGTCTGGGGACCCATAAAAGCAAAACTATTTGGTTACTTTAGAAATGCCTTTAAATCAACAGATGATAAAAGTGATATACAGCAGGTTTTTGCCCCATGAGTTAGTAAATTTGGTTAGAATTTGAGAAAAGCCTTAATGCCAAAGTCCATGAAGACATAGTACCCCTCTCAGCCCATGAGTGATCCTCATACCTGCTGCAAGTGCCAGTGGGTCTGCAGCACTGCTTGATGAATTTGAAGGAAATTAATGACCTCATACATATTTATTGACACATCTGGATTGAGGTAAGAACAGGAAAATGGGTAAACATGTAATTCTGAGATTGTTTCTAACCATGAGGTCAGGTGCCATAAATTTTCCATGGCTTCATGAACTCTGGCAGTATTTCCCCCCCCACCTCTTGTAGGAAGTTTCCACTGGATTGTGGACAATGTTTCAGCAATATTTCCAATCAGATTAAAATACATATATACAAGCACAGTGCACTTCTGCTTTTCCACATTACGTAATGTGCTACAAGGTCATCTTGTATAATAGGACTTTGCTGCTAACATCAACACTTATTAAAGAAAAAATTAAACCTGTTGTTTTAAAAACTTGAGATAATTTATTTTCTGCAAAATCACTTGTTCAGTGGGTGATGAAAATAACAAACTCTAAAAATGAAGCATTAGATGGGTCACAGCTCCTCTGTGGAAATTTATGAGGATGCCTCCTCTGTTTCTTCCTGGCTAAGTGACAGCATAAGGACAACTTGCACACAAAGCTGCCTAAGGCATAACAAGACTGGAAAAGAAGAATAAAGAAAGAGAAGGGATGATACCTTTCAGTCCTACTCATTACAGGTACTACCAACAAGAGAAGGTGCAAAAGTTTCTGACAGCAATGAGTTTTTCAGATTTTAGGTGGCTAAACTCCAGAAAGCTGTTGTGGGAACTTTTCAAATCTGGACTCACAAAGAGACTGTAAATCTGATTCCCAGGGGTTTCATTGTGTTCCCACCACCAGTTCCCACACACTGAGCTACAGTAATGTTACAGCAAAGCTGCAGAAAGAGCTGGGGTTTTCTTGTACATATCAATTGAATCAAGAATGCCTGTTATTTCTTTAGTGTGTGTGTAATAGGATTTTCCAACATATTGATCACTATCAGTGCAGCAGTGAAATCTGATTATGGATCAGCCATATCAGATTTAGCTACATATTATTTAGATTTTCTTGAAGTTCTTCTGACATGTGCATGATGTTTCTGGTAGTGTTACATGCTCCAAACCACTGCCTTCATAAATCTACATAAGTGGAACCCTGCTGAGCTCTGATTAAATGTCTTAAATTGAGGAATCATCACATTAGATTGATTGTGTTTTAGGAGAGTCACATGCTCAACATTTAAAGGACCATTTTGTTTCTTCAGCTGGACGAAATTCCAGGGCGCTATTTAGAAAAGAATGAGAATTGTTTTTCTAGGAGTTACAGCCAAAGTTTTCTTGAGCTGTTTTAAGGCCACCATCAACAATCCTTTCTGAAACTGGTGTGTACCTGCTATTGTTAAAAGAAACACCCAAGTGTAATCAATTGTAAGACATTAGAAAAAATAAACATTTTTTCCCTTTGCAGACTTTGTGCACTCAGCACAGCATGTTTGGTCAGCAGTATTGCTCATCTGTTTGCAGGCACATTTTGTTTCTACTCATGTCCAAAGCAAAGCATTCCCCTAGATTCTGACAATGTTGAGGATGATAAAACTAGCTGTAAAACTATGTGCTGTTAAAATCTTATTCCCCTTAAGGTCTGTTTCCCTCCAAACACACACTTTTCCACTCTTCTCAGAGTAAAGCTTTGAAGTGCTGGGAAGTGGAGTTGTGATGGTTCTGCAATTTAGAGCAGCACCTGATCACAGAGAAGAACAGAAAGTGAGCAACAACCACAGAGTGACACGCTCCTGTACAAGCACCAGAAACTTGGGCAGCACAAGAACTGGGAATATGTAAATGGAGTACTGTAAGAATATCAGGGAAGTGATAAGATAGCAATAATGACTGGGACAAATGCTTTGAATAAGATTCAGAAGGGCAGATACAAAGTTGTGATGCTGGAGGGTCAGAGCTATGCGATATGAATGCTACAGTCTGCAGGGTAAGCCAAAAAACATGGATAAAACAAAATCACTTTGTAGAAGGGTAAAGACATTGTTGTGCAGGCCATTGAAATGCCTAGGGGTTAAGTTTGGGAATCATTAAAATGTGGGCAACAGTTTTAGTAATTCTAGCTGATAAATTGCTGTTTATCTGGAAATACAGACTTTCAGGTAAAGAATGAAGCCAGTAAGGAAGAAAGGCAAGGATCTCCTTGGAGAATTCCTGTATTTCTACCATTCTAATATATTAAGTCCATTAGAAACACATATCCAAATGATTGTAAAAATTAACTGGATAAGAATCCAAGTTACCCTGTGCAAATCACCCTATACCATGTGAGGATAACAGAAACTTTCAATTCTTCATTACTGTAGAACAGAAGGAGCAGATTGGTTTTTTCCAGGTAATCACTACTGCCTCAGTGGAGGCAAAAGGGAAGAAGGCTCATAAGCACAAGGTTATAAATGGAAAACATTGAATTATAGAATCATTTAGGTTGCATTTAAGATCATTAAATACAGCACTGCCAAGTCCCACAAAACCATGTCTGGAAGCAAAACTTGAAGTGTGATGTGCTGAATTCAGAAAGACAACCTCCATTCCAGATCTGTGGAAAACTGCCAACTTCCATGTCAGTTCTGGTAACAGATATTTTTAATAACTATTTAGTCAGTGATCATGACACAGAGCTTGTAGAGCAGCAAATGCTGGGTTTGGATTAACAGCCTTGAATACAATTTTTTCTAATGAGAAAAAAAATGCAGTAGCTCTCATTGGCTTTGTTTCTTCCATAGAGACTTTGACAGAGTGCTGTGTTGGAGAGTAAGGGCTAAGACAGATGGGGAACATGAAGCTGTGAAAAGAGCTTGTTCCTAGTGAAATGGCAAGAGACAGTGTTGAATAAGGAAATATTAGTCTGGATGAAAGTTACAAGCAGTGTTACTCAGTTACTACTCTTAGGGTAGATTTGGTTGAATTTTTTTCTTCTCTCAAGTGGCAGCAAGTGAGCAATGATTTGGATAATGGGAGAGGCAGAGGTGTATTTGATAGATATGAAGAAAAGGAGTATTAGCACCCAACATTTGAGGACTAATATAGTAGAAGTGGAACTTGAGCCATTTAGGTGTACAAAATGCATCATTCCCTTAGAGATCACAGGCAGAAATTTAATTTCATTATCAGGAATCACATTAGTTCATCACAGAATAAATAGAAGACACTGAGATAATCCAACTTTGCAAAAGGTAAAGGTTTCCTTTGAGGAGCAAGAAAATATGAGAGATGTGCTTGTCTCTTCTTTGTTGTGTGAAAACATTAGAAGAGTCTGCCTCAGGAGAAAAAAGGAGAGGGAGAGGGGGTACAATTGCTGACAGACAACCAGAGCAATCCAGGTTTTAGAGCAGCCCAGTCTTAGCACTAATGGGAGCAAACAAACCACAGCAAAAGATTCAACAGACCTTTATGGCAGAACCTGCTAATTTCATCTTTTCAGTCAAGTGCTCACCCATGAGGGCAGCAGAATCACAGGACAGGGCAAACAGAAAGGTGAAAGCAGATCTGGAGGTAAAGATGAGGAGAAAAAGTCCAAAAAGACTGGATTTTAAAACTTTTCCTTCTGTTCTCTTTTAATAGAAAGCACCTCTTCTGTGTATCAGAAAGAAAACAAGGACTACATTTTCACGTCTAGAAATATTATTAAAGACTCAGGGAGAAGAATCTAGCTTTTCTCCCTCCTAAAACCACATTGACTATATTCCAGTTAATAGCATTTTTTAAAAGGAAAAAGCAAAAAAAATATTTTCAAAGAAGAAGCTATTTTCAGTTCCTGGAACAAAAATATTAGATAGATGTTCCTCCCACTTTGTGCCCAAGAAATGGCATTAACACAATGAAAAAGTTAAAAAAATAAAAAAGACAGAAAATTCAAAGTTGTGGCTCCCTGTGGCAGCAGTAAGAAGAAAGAGTAGGGAACATATACCCTTACATTTTATCTATTTATCAATACTCATGGTATTGTTGGGTTTTGATGGCTGTGGGACTGATGAAGCAGGTATCCAGATAATTCTGCTATGTGAACTAAGGAACAGCTCAGGCAGTTACTTGGATCTGCTCTCAGGTCAATACTAATGCCAAGCCTTATGTACAAGGACAGCAGGAACCCAGACACAACTCACAGCAACTCTTCACTAAGCCAGGTGAACATTTTATGGCCATTACTGGAACAGAATGAACTGAAAACCTGGCTAAATACATCAAAAGAAGTCATTAAAATCAAGCAGAAATGAAAGGAAAAAGTAAAGTACCAGAACTTTGCCGTCAGGCAAAAAGTTCAAGACTGACTGAACTGACAATGGGCAAAAGCTTTTCTCACTTCTGATCTTCATGTTGTGTGAAAAAGAGTTTTTGAACAGGGAGAGAACTTTAAACACTGGAACAGGTTGTCAAGAGAAATAGAGGATGTCCCATCCCTGGAAGTGTCCAAGGCCAGGCTGGATGGAGCTTTGAGCAACCTGGACTAATGGAGGGTGTCCTTGCCCTGACAGGGGGTTGGGCCAAGATAATCTTTAAGGCCCTTTCCAATCCAAGACTTCCTATGATTCTATGAAACTATTCACAAAGAGATAAAAAACAGCTATGGGAGCACAAAAGTTGCAGCAGTATGGGCAAACCAGAAACACCTCAAACTCCAAACACCTAATACCCCTGACACTGCATAGCTGCTTTTTAGTCTCAGTTTAGCCCAATAATTACATAAGTCATCCAAATTTCCCAATTTTTAGCGATTCTGGGATGCAGCACGTTACAGCAGCATTATAGTAGTGCTCAGAGACTTCAGCTAAGGGCTACACTAGGTAACAGAGCTGCAATAAATACATATAAAGCAGTGAAAGAATGGCCCATTTCATTTTCCTATGGCAAATCAAGGCAAAAAGATGCAAATTCCTCAAAACCTACGTCTGGAATGGAATCCACATCTCTTATGAGTCTCTGTCCAATCTCTTACTCAAAATATATCCTGTGTTCAGAAATGAAGGCAGATGCCAAGCACTCTGAAGTGCTTATGTCTTCATGTTCTCTCCAGAGAAACTTTTGGTTCTCCACAAAAACATGCAGACAACCAGGTATGATTTAAGAGTCAGTATAGGCTCTCCACTCCAAGAGATGGGGTCTGACCACAGGGGTATTTTGGTTTATATTCTTAAATCTGCCCAGCAAAGAGGAAGTGACTTTTAGATACCTAAAACATCAGCTGGCTCACTGACAGGCAGTGATGCTCAGGAACAACAATCTCGCACTGCAAGTTCTAATCCTCTTTTGAAGATTGACATTGTTAATGAGATTTATTTTATGAGGAGATAGAGACCAAAACATCAGCTTCTCTTTTTAGCAGATGATAAGGGATTTTCTTGGAGGTTTTTTACACAATATCTATTAAGGAGATTTGAGACTTCCATTCTCTCAGGAAATGAGGCAATGGTAGCAAAGTCTTTCTATACAGGTGTTGGTTATTCAAATCAACTGTGCTGTTGCAACATGTCAAAAACACTAATTCACCTAATCTCATAGCAATCATATTTACAGATGTGGGAAGGTTCACTTGGTTTTAGATTCAGAAACATATTAAATTATTTTCAATTCAGGCCAATCTGTATATGCTGCCCATACTGTGAATAGCAAAGTAGGGGCTATAGTGCAGAAATTACTAAGAGAAATATTATTGGCTATGCTCAACTAGATCAAAAAGGTCCTTTTCTAGTATTTCTACTGTTTTTAAAAAGAATACACACTACTGATAGTTTGCCATTGGCAGTGTCACAAAAAGAAGATTTATTGGTTGATGTCCACTTGAGGTTGACTTGATCAAGCTCAAGTCAGTAATGCCCTCACAGCCTTATTTTGTGCAGCCTGACCCATGTCACAGTTGGTATGATCTCATCTTACTTTCACAATGATGATTGATCATTACAGTGGACCAGTTTTTCTCATCTTCAGAAAGAGAGACTGAAAAGCAATGATAGGAACTGCTCTAATCTTCATATTCATTCATCTGGTGAGCAGGCAGACAAAATCACCTCTGTAATCTGACAGAGAAAAGATCTCTGTGGTTTTAATCTATGCCTTTAAGTACTTCTACAAAATACATATCTATATTAACAACATTTTTCAACATGATTTTGAAAACAATTGAGGACAACTTCTTTGAAAGAATTAGAAAGAGCTAGATGCAGACACCTTTGTAGATGGTGGCTATTCCCTCCTGTGCACATAAAAGTTCAAGAAGAAGAGAGAGAAACAGGAATTTTTGCCACTGAATGTCATCTGTCTCATCTATAAAGGCTCTACTTTGGTGTGTCAGAGACATCAAGATATGAAAGGTACCTAAACCTGCGTTAGTTTGTTTGGCCTTACCCTCTTCTGGCTGCACCTCACAATCAGGAAGGTCTCAATGCTGTGCTCTTTCAGGTAAGCGTTGCGCTCCCCTCCAAAGCCCAGCTCCACCTCGTAGTCTCCATTGAGATAGTTCAGGGTTGCTTTTGTTATGTGGATGCGCCTTCAATGAGACAAAAGACAAGGAAGTTTTGTAGACTCTGTAAAGCCAGATCCTGCCAGGGATGGGTTCCATGTATTGGAACAAACCAGCAATAAACCCCAATTGATTTAGCCACGCCATCATTCTTACACATTTAGTGTGGGAGTTTAATGGATAAACACAACAGCTTGGATGAAGCAACTTACCCAGCTTTGCCCCCTGCTTCCATGTGGTTGGCTAAGGTGACATCATTGGACCACACATCAAACTGCCACTTCCTGAGGCCCAGGACCCCGCAGTGAACTCTGCCACTGTGGATCCCGACCCTCATGTTGACATTCACGCCCGTCACCTCACGGACCAGCCTGAAAAGAGACAGGGGGAGAAGGGCCATTACTAACAACTGAATGGCTGCAATTGTCAGCAGCACAAACTTGCACCCAGAACACAAAAATCCATCATGATCCATAAATGATTCACAGATACACATGGCACAGCTCATCCACATCAAGAGGACAGCAGAACAAAACTGGACGAGCTGTACTGCTCTTGGATGGCCAGGCTGGCCAAGAAGAGCCCTATTTAGAACGTGGAGCTCTTGGAGTGAATCCATGTACACTGAACTCAGGACCAAGTTGAGAACTTATAAAAAAATTATCTCTGGGGCAGTAAAAGGATTAAAGTGCTGGTCTCTGATTTCCATACCAAAGCTGGACATAACCTGCCAGCACTTGGCCTCATTAAGAGTAATAGCATGTTGCAAAGAGAAAAAGGAAATGATTTCAGAGATCTTAATTTGTCTGTATGGCACCAAGCATCAACTCTTCCACAGATGAAATATGATATGTGTGTGAAATACCTCACTGAAGCTGGAAAGCTTGAGCAGGCCTTACAGCAGCAAAACCAGAGAACCACATCTATTGGAGTCACTCCAAACAGGCAGCTACAAATATTCAAGTTCTGAATGTAATGAGGTTTTGGATGCTCTGCTTACTCCCAAAAAGACTGCTGGAATACTTTGTGAATTTTCCCCTTCAGGGCAAAAATTAACTTCAAGAGCTGTTCACATGAGAAATATATTTAGGAGTATGAGTAGGGAAAAGCCTTGATGAGGCCTTCAGAACAACTGTTGCTTCTCATTATTGCCAATCACATCACTCCCAGAATGTCCATGCTTCACAGGCCAATTCACCTCCATCACATACCACTGTCCCTTCCTTTGTGTAGTAAGTTTCTTGCACAAGGAAGTACTTTAAACCTATCAGATTTCAGTCTCTTCAGTTTTCAGGTTCATCCAGTCCTTTCTAGATAACATCATCTGGATAGGTAAGTCCTCCCAACTCCCTAACATCAACACAGTCCTAATATTTATACTTTAGTTATTAATGGAATTTCATGAATAAAGATAGGCCAGTTCTGGACTCCAGCTCCCTCCTAACAGTGCAAGATGTCCCTTAAAACAGTGTCCAGGATGACTTCTTGTTGAAACAGCTCCTCTCCTCTTCGAGTTCCTTTCTCTTTATGATCCCTGTCTTATGTTTCACTACCTTCTCACTGAAGTGACATTCACTATTTTTATTAACAAGCAGCAGAGATTGTCTAGCAGGTAAAGGAAGCTGATATGGGCAAGGTGTTACAGGCTGGTGAACTGAAGAAGCTCCAACCACAACACTTGAGAAAGAAACAGGAGCTGGAGTAATAAAAATGTACCTGCACCCATAAACCTGATAGAAACAACACAGCTGCAGCTCCTCCCTCCACTGGGTGCTACAACCCCTCCTGCACCCCTGCCAAGCCATGTTACTGACACAAGGCCAGGGAACTTTTCTCAGTAGATTCATTGATGACCAGGTGACTTTGTCCAGACTTTGCAGCAAACAAATAAGTTTGGTTATTGATTGGATAAATGAAATATCCTTTGTTAACTTCCTTTTTTCAGCTCATTTATACCAGTGGTACAGCAAATACAATTTTCATGAAGTCTTTCCTGTTTGGGGTAACACTCCCTGCTGTTATTAGACACAGATGAAATCAGCCTACAGGCAGGGCCCAGTGCTGGTGAAGTCTGCAATCAAATGTTCAGTAGTTATTTGTTACCTGCAATCAAATGTTCAGTAGCTATTGGTTACCTTAATTGTGAAACCTCTTATCTTGATCCTTAGGGGAGGAGGGGGGAAGAGGGAGAGCAGGGGTAGTGAGAACAGAATCACCTTCAAGGCTTATTAAGAGATAAGATTGTTAAATGCATTCATTATACAGCGAGTGGGAAACAAGTTTTAAAGGCTGCTGAAGAGCTATTTGTAAACAAACACTGAGTGCACCTCAGCTCTGTGTTTATTCCAGTAAGGTGGGTTGCAGCTAATCAATGAAGTCTGGACTTCCTGGTGTTATTTAGCCTTGTGGGGAATTATACAGCAACATTAGAAGGCCTCTGGATTTCATCAGGCCAACAACTGGGCAATGAACACAACATTCTGTGGGGCTGGTGGCCAAGGATTGCTGCTTCTTGTGCTTGACAGGACCCTTTGTCACCTGCTACTTAATTGTATCTCATGTGGAAGAAAGAGCATTCTTTCAAGGGCTACTGGGAACTAGTCACTTGCAATTCCTCTTAATTTGCACATTGCATACAAACCCAAAAAGGAGACTGGTCCAAGACAATGGAGTTTAAAAACAGGAAAGAAAAGGTAGAAAGTCCTGGCAGTGTACACTGTATACAGAGCAAGGGAATGCTGTTGCATGCCATGCTTTGAATGGGGACTCCAGGGTGAAAACACTGCTTTTCACCCTGTGTATTTGTGTTATGAAAATGAGGTTGAAAACTCTGGGGGTGTATTGATGTCCTTGCAGAAATTCAAATGGTATAGGATGTACTGTACCAAGCTCAGGAAGGAGGTACCTCTAGATTTTATCAAGCTGAAGTGGAAACTCCATCAATTTACTGCATGGAATAAATGGAGAATGATGTGACATGTACTTCTCTGTTGGTACCACTAATACTTCAGAAGATGCTTGCAGAAAATAAAAAGCAAAAGAGAAAGGAAAGAGCAGGAGAGGCTGTGCAGCGGGGATGGTGTAGATATCAAGGTCTGCTCAGCTACCATTACAAACTGACTGAACTTTGCACCTGAACTTGCATACACTCAAGATGACCAAATAAATCTTCCTTCCCTGAATTCTGAAAGAATTGGCCGATGAAAGCACACGTACAATGCAAACAATATTGAACACTGTCTGTAATCCTCCAAGCAATAAAACTAGATATGGGTCTCCTCTTTGTTACTCTCTAAAGACAGGAATGGTCTAACAGGGTAGCTAGTCTGACCTCAGGAGCAGGCAAAGCCCCACCACTTGTTTTAAAAGAAAAAAATACAGATGGGGAAGTAAATGGAAATAAAGCAAAAAGACCAATCTGTGTCAGTAATTAATTTAACTAAAGTAAGAAAGGCTTGAATCTGACCCTTTTGGCATAGGGACACATAAAGAAAGATTTGTTGGACTAGACAAGAGAGACTTTAGCAGAGCAGTTTTAAGGTGAGTAAAAAACTGGTTTAAAGACATAAATGAATAGCGACTGAAATTTAATAAGGTTATTACTAACCCTCTGAATTCACAATTCTGCAATCCACTGGAATCCTCCTTTGGGAATGAGACTTCCAGTAACTACAGTAATCTTTGCCTTTCCCATCATGAGGCTGAGCTCTGATATCCACATGACTGTATGGACACAAGTGTCTGTTTTGCTGCTGTCAAACCTTAACAGCATTTTGGTTTTTTGTTCCAGCTGTTTTTCCTTTTTGCTGGCCAGAGTTCTCTGGTTTGGTTACCTTGCTCCTAATATTAAGAACTAACAGGAAAGAGAATCTACTTGCATTTGTTCTGAGCTTCTCTCTGGGGAATATGGTACTTACGAGATGGCCTCTATCATATCCATTCCCATTTCAACACAGCAGTGTGCATGGTCAGCTCTTGCTTCTGGCAACCCAGACACACAGTAATAGCAATCACCCAGGATCTTGATCCGTAAACAGTGGTTCTCCTTAAAAAAAATAAGAATAATAAAGGAGAAAGAAGTATTCAGCTTATATTCATGCTTGCAATAGCTTGCCTTTTAGGGCAGTGAATATTAAAGAAATCCAGTGAACCAGCACAGTATGTCATTCTTGCAACAGGAGAATGAAAACAAGAGGAAACAAAATTATAATAGAGAACTTACAGCTGCAAGTTTATCGAATCTGGCAAAGAGCTCGTTCAGCGTCATGACCAGCTCCTGAGCAGTGCACTGGGAGGCCAGACTGGTGAAACCCTCTATGTCTGCAAAGAGGATGCTTGGGAAAAGAGAGGGGAAAAAAAAAAAGTGTTACAAAATTTGTTGCTGATATTTGTGTAAGTGTAAATTGCACACAGAAGTCTGGGATGGGAAGGCATGTGGGGTGTCCCAGCCCAGAGCAACAAGGAGATGAAGAGCTTTAATGTACCTTAGGATGCAGCCCCTACCCCACCTGCAGCACCCAGGAGCTCCTCCCAGTTAGGCTGCAAGCCCAAAATGACCAATGTGCTGCCAAATGACAATTGCAGACCTTGCCAGCTGAGGCCAGCTGTGACATAAGGATATCACATCACAGGTCCACCCAGGATGGACTGGGAAAGCCCTGTGAAAGCAGCCTGGACTGTTTTGAAAGCGCAATTATTTGAATCACAAGTATTATTAATGACTCTTTGATTTCAGTGAATCAATATTAATGTTGTGCTGCAAGGACAACAGTGGGTTGTGGGATTTTTTTAAGCTGCACAAAGATTTTGTCTCATTGATAATTACAACATGGAAAATACTGACTTGCAATCAAACCCAGCCATTATGGCAAATTTAAAACTATTCAGTAAAACAAGCAGCAGACTTTATCTATATAGATCCAAGATAAAATGTAGACATGCACACACAGTTATATAAATAGAAAATTCATGAGTTCTACTTGTATATTGGAATATTTATCCAGTGGTTGATTTGTTCTTTGAAGTTGATTATTGCCATCAAGATGTACTTGGAAAAGAAATTAAAAGTATAAATAACAACCACTTTGGAATTGTTTCTTCTTTGTAAAATAAAACTCCAACATGTTTTAGGCAAATTGCAGAGGTATGTTTTCAGTTGGAATTCCCTGCAATGCCTTCAGTCAGAAAGCAAAATCAACAAAAATATTTTCACAAGCATTTTTTGCAAAAATCCTGAAACACATTTCAATTCTGGCATGCTTTTCTTATTTTCCTTCTACATTTCAACTCCAATAAATCACCAAGCAAACATATTGCATTAAATACTTCTTTGTTAGTCACACTGATGCTAAAATGTACAAGAGAAAAACAAGACGAATGCAGGGATGTCTGAATCAAAATATACTTTGCCATTTTTAAGCACTTGAGAAAACACACAAAAATAAATCAAGATTCCACATATTTACAAATAAAAGTAAACCTCCTGAAGAAACACTCTTGAAATCAAATGAAAGCTTAGACAAGTCTGTACTGCTCATAAGCAATTTAAGTACGTGCTAATATGTAATGTACAAATGGGAAATGTCTCCAGTTCTAGTGGCAGTAACCAAATGTCTTGTTGAAAGCACGTTCCTCTTCCAACATAGGGCAAATTGCAAATTAGTAATTTTTGAACATGTTCACACTCTGCTTGTGTGCATGTTGCAATAGTTTTGTGTTAGAACAGGAGAAATCAAGACCAGCTGCTGCCCTGACATTCAGATATCAACGGGTGTATCAGAAAATACTACACAGGGATGCCCTGAGCCTTCTCCTCATGCCTAATAAACGTGGATAAATGATTGAGGTTGCTCTCTTCATTCCCCATTACTATCATTCCAGATAAATGGATCAGACATTTCTAGAAGTGAAATGGTGGCAATATTTCAACCACACAAATGAAGCAATCAGCAGAGCCCTATGGAGCTGTTCTGCACACAGATTTTGTGTTAGCTAACCAAGCACCTGGGTGCATTACAGCCAGCCAGCTGTGTGACCTGCTCTGCCACCCAACAGCCACACTGCTGAGCTATCAGCAGACACTCTCTGGGACACATGGGCTGCAGGGAATGGAAAACCTCACCAGGGTATGGAAAGGACTGCATGTGAGACGGCAGAGGACAGAGCAGGTAGCTGGGAACTGAAGATGGAGAGGACAGACACACATTCATGCCAGGTGACTGGAGAAAGAGCAGGACACAAGAGTCAGAGAAAACATTCCTTGACAACTGGAACCCAGCCTGAAGCTTCTGTCCTCTGCTCTCAGCAAGGTACTCAGAAAGCCACAAAATCACATTTTACTCCTCTGCCTAATCTGCCCCCTCCACACACTCCTGCTAGCACTGCAGCTCCTGCAGCAGAGACTCCAACCAGGTTTGTCAGTCCCAGCCCCTCCTGCAAGGGAGGAATGGAGACAGGAATTTCTGTTCCTGCTGTTACTAGCCTTGCAACCCTTACAATTCAGCCTGCTCCCTGTAAAATACCCAACAACCCAGAAGTGACAAGGAAAAGAGTTGTCTCTTACAGCAGCCATCATGGAACAGCCCATGATCCTCATCCTGTGTTTAGTCAGAGCTGTTACTTGAAATGAAGCTTGTTATATCTATGTCCTTATACACACAACACACACAGTGAGATGTCTGAAGCACCTCCAGAGCCTGCCAGTGCATCTTACCCAAACTAGCAGCCTTAGAGATTAAACACACAGATTCCCACTACTCTTAACTCCTTACTCCACACTTCAGCCATGTCAGACTAACTCCCCTCAGCAGTGAAAATATTTTATTAAAGGACCATGGTGTTGGTGATTGTGATGAAGGGCCCAACTCATGCCAACTATTTGTCAGTCTTCAGAGGTCATGGCATTTCCTTGCTGGTGGGAGGACAATGCCAGTAACAGCCTCCCTTGTGCCAAAATGTGCGGCAAATGACAGCGGGTCAAAAAAAGGTCAAAGGAAATAAATATTATAGCTATAAAATACCGTGAGATGAGTAAGGCAGTGGTTTAGCAGTACTATTAGCTGGAGCAGATTAGAAGGGATTGACCACAAAATCTGCAGTCTGGACATCAGCAACTATTATCAGCCCTGAGTCCCAGTCCCTTCATCTGGGAGGCTACTGCTTTGTGGAAAAACCAGTTTAGCATGTAATTAAAATGTTGTAATGGTTTCAGAGTTCTTGATATATTTTCCACTCCATCACGGTCTTCAGATTTACCATCTGATTGGGTTTTGTCCAGCAGTAACCAGGGTATGACCTCAAAAAATACAGAAAATGGTTCATTTCTGGGAAAGACAGGGAAGAAAAGAGGAGTTATCATTAATTTTATATGTCTTTCTAAATTCTTTCTGTTTTATTTTGGTTGAAAAGTACCACAAATTGTGTTTTAGGGTAGAGGTGAATACTTTCCTAAGCTCCTATTTCAGTTCCTATTTCCAGCAAGGACTGGCTCAAGATTTCATAGCTGTACAAGGCAAGCTCAGTTTTGTGGCTGTTGCCCTGCATGGCTCATGATGCTGACAGGAAAATGGATGGAAAAGAACCTGATGGCAGATCCTGCCATCCTTCCTTCTGCTTAGGAATCAGCCTGATACCTGTCTGGTGTCACCCAAACCCTGGGCAGGAAGAGGAAAGGCAGATACAGGGACTGGAACACCCCATAGCTGCTGGCTCCTATGGATTCCACCATGTCTGAAGGGCAGCACAGGGCAGGCTGGGCTCACAGCTCCAGCTGCTGCTGCCATGGCAATGCCAGCTCTGCCTGAGCTTGGCTCTTCCCAAAACCACCAGGACACAGCGGACTGCAAGGCCTCCATGAGCAGGATGTCTGAGTGCTCTGTGCACAGTGCTCCACAGAACTGCAAAGGCAGACTGAGCTGAAATGGTGAGAACACAGCCAGGATGCAGAGACAAGAGGAGAAAATTCCCATTCTGCTGAGTTCAGCTTTCCCATTTTTTGGTCTGTAATGCATTCACACAACAGTTAAGATACCTGTGGACAAGCAGCTCTGGAACCAGCAGGAACCTCAGTGCAACATCCCAGAGACCAGCTCAGGTCCATCCCACTACACCGAGTCCTACCACTACAGGTCCTTTAAAACTATCTCCTATAAGTCAGGTGATCCTGAGGCAGAAGCATCACAGGATCTTTGAGATGGCAAAAGATGGCAAAGGAGAACTTTCTTTGCAAGTGTGCAGGAAGGGGAGAGGTTTGGCAGAAAGCAAAGAATATAAGGAGTGAGAAGAGCTAAGGACAAGGTGAGAAGCAGGAAACCACGAGATGCTTAAAAACCACACACACACATCTACAGGGTATGATTTTGCAATGCAGACTTAAATGTCTGGAGCTAATACAGTTATTAAAGGAGGGACATGACACGTTTTTCCCTGCAAATGCAGAATTATTCAAAATGCGAAATTAAATCATGAGTGCTTCTAATGTAAAAACAAAATACCCAGCCGTGTTCTATTTCAAGCCATGTGCGTGCCATGCACGCCAGCCACAACATAAATCAAGCAAGGCAAGAAACACAAACCCTATCACCATCACAACGGTGATGCCAGTCAGGAATATAAACACCATGTGTTGCTGGAAACCAAACGCCACAGGCACTGCATGGGAAACAGAACAAAACCCCAGACTCAGAGAGCTTTAATGCCTTATAATAACTGCAAAGTGCTTTTGACTGGATCTGAACCATGGTATTTTACCACAATGAACACTATCTACAAGAGTAGAAAGAGTTCATGTGCCACGGTAAAATAATCATTGTTCACTACAAGCAAGCATTCACGAGCAAAGGTGTAACAAGAACGCCACTGACTTTAGACACAGTCTGCCCTTGCCAGTGAGCTCACTAAGCTAATGGGGGAGGACAGGGTCTCAGGGTGCTACAACACCATCCACTGCAATTGGTGTTGCATGCCATTGAGTCATACTGCGAACAAGGAAGAACAAAGAAAAAGGATGGACCAAGATGAAGCTAACAAAACTCTCACTTGAAAGGCTGGGTCAAGCTCTTTACACCAAAGCAGGGGCTTTCAGAGAACTACAATAATGGTGAAGTTGGAAGGGACCTCTGGAGGTCATCTCATTTAACCTTCTGTTCAAGCAGGGCCACCTAGAGATAGTTACCCAAGACCATGTTCAGATGTCTTTTGAGTATCTCCAGGGTGGGAGTATCTCTTCAGCATTTTAGTAAATTAGTCAATTTTTGCACTTGGACAATTGTTTAAAAGCCAGTTCCCCTCCTGCACTGTAGACCCAGAATTATTTTCCAGCTCCAGTGGCACAAACGAAGTATTATGTTCATCTAGAAGTTCCTGGAGTAGAGAAGACATCAAGATAAATCCAATCTCTCCTTCTTAGCTACTTGGGGATGGGATGGCACAGAGATCCTCTTTGTCTTCTACTCACCCTGTGCACAAGATAGGATTCCAGCTTCCAGAAACACTGAGAACATCTCATCATGCTCTTTCCCTGCTGAATTTGACAGCAGCAATAACAAAAGGACAAACCAAAAAAAGCTGAGGACAAGTTCCCAGCAGTGCCACAGTGGCCATGGTCAGGCAGCAGCATGTCTGGGAAAAGCAGCACCAATGTGAGCAAGGGCAGCAGAGCCCACCTAGGGAGGGTGAAGGGGCCCTCACAGATCATTGTGCTGAGTGACAGCCCAGTGACCAGACCAGCAAGCTGCTTCTAGACCATCTCAGGTCTCAACAGCACATCAGCCTTGCTCTCTTGGGATGTCTGTGTGACAGGCTAAAGACACAGCCTTAGCGATGCAAAAAATATTCTCCAGAACAGCAGGACATCAGACAGACCAGAGGTTAAATTTTTTCCTTTTCCTACAGTCATGGGAAAAAAGCAAACACAACAGCAAAAAGATACATGCTCTATCCTCAACTTATATGGTCATTTTGGAGAAGATCCATTTAGTACTGGAAATCACCTATTGTTTAAAATGAGCCCAAGGACTTTTGTGACACATGAGCTGGCACAGCTCCCCTTTGGAAAGAAGGACTCAGTCTTGCTCCATGTTCCACCCTGAGACCATTCATGCTGGCTCCCACTTGCTCAAGAGGGTGACAAGGGGCACATATACACAAATGTTGTGATAAGCAAAGGAGTACTGGTGAGAGAGAGGAAAACACAAAGTAGGAGGAAATACACCAAAAAAAAAGCCTATAAAACCAAACCCCTGAAAAACTGTGAGCCTTTTCACCTTTTTCTTTACAACAAAAGGCAGAAAACCTCCCTCCCATCCCTCTTCAAAGTTGCCAAAAATGTAAACCAAACTCACATGCCATATTTGAGAACTTCACTCTGCAAGGTCATACTAAGTGAATCTGGTGGCAGCAAAAACCAACAAAGAAGCAGGAGAGCAGATGGCTCTGGGAGACACTGGTGGCAACGTGCAGTCTGCCATCCACAGCCACTGCATGATGACAGCCAGGCTCTTTGCAAAGACACAAACTGCAGAGCCCTGCTTTGACTCGATTTTCCTGTGTTTGCTCTCAGGTGAGTGTTACTGGAGGTCAGAACTGCCTGAGGGGCTCATCTGGGAGATGCACATCTCCAGCACAAACATTTGTGGCTGCAGCTCTGTCTGCATTAGCAGGGCTGGGAATGCCCTATGGAAAGGGTCTGGCCCTGCTGATGCTCAGGAGCTGCTGGAAAAATGGCACCAGACTGTCCATCATGGAAATCTCCTCACCTCACTGGTCTGTCCCTCACTGACAGCAACAGGAAATGAGAAGAAATTTAGATCCTGAAATTCCTAACCAGAAGGGGAAAAATGCACCAGTCATGCAAAGAAAAGTTTTTCCATGACCTCCCTAGGTTTGCAGTTTACAAGCATGAATAGAATCCCCAGTTACTGGAACTTAGCTATAGCTAGGCAACATCAGTACTCCTTTTTTTTTATTTTAAACATGAAAAATTTGCTATCCTCTCCTTCTAAACATTTTGAGTTACAAGATTTTCCTATTTCAGCAGACTATATTTAACCAGATTGATTTTTCACTGGAAACAGGAGTAATAAATAGTCTTTTGGGAAGAAAAGCTACTTAAGGAAGGCAAAACCAAATAAAAATAGATATGCAGCAGCTACCAGCCAAACTATAGGTGTGACACACTATAGATGGCTTTGAGATGACTGAAAGAAATTTTAATCCTCCATCATTGCCAGCTGAATTAGATACTTCTGTCTGTCAACCTAAAAAAGAGATCCAACCATTCTAAATAAGACTTTGTGTTATTAAGAAGGAGAAAATTTAGACCTTTTTCATTTATCTAAAAAGGGACTTATGGGAATGCCAATTTTTTTCCAATTGCTCTGGTCAGGGGAAAAAAAACATGTAAATAAAAAAGATGCCAAATCCATTCCATCTCCAAAGAAGTTTAAGAGGGCAAAGAGGGCAAAGGATAGGGCCTTTTGCAGGAAGGACCCATGCACAGTGCTGACCCCAACCACGTGCCTTTGCTGTGGCTCTGAGCAAGCCCAAACCCACCCAGCTCTGCCTGACCAGTACAAAAGAGCTGGCAGGTCTGTCCAAACTGGAGCTGAATCCAGCCCACATCAAAATAAATGTCAGATTCATTTTTGTTCCACAATACACCCTGAAATCCAGAACTGCAGGTAAAACATAAAGGAAAAGCCATATTCTGGTTTTCAAACTTCAGGTGTGCTTTTTCCTTTGAGCATTCCTGAAGCCTGTTTTCTGAGACTGGAGCAATCTCTGATATGAAAATCCTGCTGTAAACCAATAAGTAGGACAGCAGAGCTAAGGGACCAGCACAGTTGTAATTCTGTTCAGGGCCCTATTCAGGGCCCTATTCCTTCCTGCCTTTTCGTTGAGACAATACCTTTCAAAATTGACTGAAGCTAGAGAATCAGCATGGTAGGAAAGAGAAACAACTAAAAATTTAAGTATTAAAGCAAAAGAAAACCTGTTGCAAAGGGACCATGTGCCAGCAATCCATTGGTTGTCAGAGAAGGCAAGAGAGAAATATATTTTGTCACAGTTAACAGTTTCACAAGTGTATCCTGGCTCAGATACATGGCATAGAGATGAAGTTGCTTCTAATCAGGTTTGTGATGCTTTCTGTTATATATTGTTCAGGTCTTCGTATTTGATGGAGAAAGAATGAGCTCTTCATAGCTGTGAAAACTGCCTTCAGTCTGTTCTTGTCTGGTATCATGGATATTCAGGCTAACAATGATGCTTTTGTACTCCCTAACCAAAAAGCTGCAGTGATTCTGCATGCAGCCAGCACTTCAATCTAACCTTACTTCTTCACTCTTTCCCCAGGTCCTGTCCTTTGAGTATCTATTTACTTTGTCATTTCAGCAAGTCAGGGTTTTCCCTCTGGAAAGTCACTGCAGAATGAAAGCATTACATTAGTATATAAATGTAATCATTTAAAACATTAAGGAGCAATTGTGCATTTCCCAAAGTGGGTAAGTAGCAAAATGCACACTCCCAATGGATCAGCTGAGAAGGGACAAGTGCTGTGATGTTCTGTGTACATGATTTCCATGGGTAGCTCATTAGATCAATAACACAAAGTGGTGGAAAACAGTGCTGAAGAGCACAAACATGAGTCTTCCTGCCCTTTTTGGAACAGTCAGCATGAGTGGACTCACTGCACCCCCACTTCTATACTTTAAAATGTAGTTGAGGAGCTGTGTTTTTAAAATTGCACTGATGAAACTGTAAAGAGAAATGGGCCCAAAGCATTTAGAGACACTTAACTGCACTTTATAATGGTCACTTTTCTGAGAAACACCAAGGAACATCAGTGGAGAGAAACTGTAAAATGAAGACATAATTCTTCATCAGGTATTTTGAAAGTTAAAATGGCTGCCCAAAGAAAATGGCACAGCTCATTAACTAAGGGATCAATGTTATTTGATTAATAAACAAACCTGATAATAAATTTAATAATAAACCACATTCATGTTTTCAGTGACAAGAGAGATTGGCTGCAATGTCAGAATCAAATGAAAAGGAAAAAATCCTGCAGGAAATTGAACTTGTTATCTGGTTGTTGTACACTGCATTAATTTTCCTTACTTGATAAGAACCAGTAATGAATAGATATCCTCAACTCACAACTGAAGTTTCCCAACTTTACAAGAGCTATAATTTAACATTAAGGGTTTTTCTCCCTTTTTAACATGTCACCTACCATCACATCTGAATTGACCAGTGTCACTTGGGTTGATATCTATTTTTGGTTCCCTTTGGTGACACAGAAAACTCCAGCTTCCATGGAGAAACAAGGTAAATATAATGAAATTCTGTACAATTGGTATCATCAGTAAAACCACTCCTCCTCAGAAGGTAGTTCAGGTGAGTTACTTCATAAAGATTCTATGCAAAGATGATCCTTGAACGGGGAATATGAAATTCCATGCACCTCTTCAGCCCCTAATTTATCTCATATTCCAAATACTTGGCATATTTCCATGATTTCATAGAGAGTAAGCAGTGACACTGAGCAACTGTTAAAATGCCATTGGTGCTAGAGAAGCAACAACACACTATTTTCTAGAGACAGCAGTATGGTATATAGATAATACAGAAAGATGCTCAAGGTGACATGGGAAAACCCTGGCAAAGCAGGAGTGTGAATCCTGGCCTCCTAAGCGCAGGAAACATCCACACAAACCCTACTCCTGGCATGCTGGAGCAGGAACCATGGTGAAGGCAGGTCTGCTCACTGCAAATGTCTCTCTAACTTTCCCCTAAATCTCCCCTGATTTTGCACTCAGTGGTTTCTTCTCATAATGAAGCAGACATATAATTTTAACTTGATTTCAAGAGAATTACTGTAATTGCCACCAACAGAAAAATAGATCTGCATATAAAGAAATGGCTTTTCTCTTGCCTTTTCCATTGGAAAATTTAATTTCTGTGTTAATGCATTAAGATATTTCACTAAGCCATTTGCTTGCTACTCTCAATATTCACAAAATATTATTACCAAATGTAGTTCCTGCAAACAGCTATTAGTTTACCAGTGTTCTAATATCAATAAAATCAGTAGAATCTGACCAGGTCTTTTCTACAGCACAGAAAGCCACCTTGGAGACCACTTAAAGCATATAATATGGTAATGTGTCTCATAGTATAAAAATAAGAGGAAAGTTGCTGTTTCAGATCTTTCTACATCTATGCAAAACCAGTCTAGCTAATTTCTGTTTACTTTCTATGCCAGCACAGTAGCAGCAATTTTGGTTTTCACAAAGCTGCATGGAATGGAATTTAAGTGCCAGGGAGGACACATGCCCATGTGAAATCTAACAAAGCTGGCAACAAAATTGTGGCTGACGAGTCACAGGACAGACAGGTTGGGACTTCTCCTCTTGGGGATCTGGGGAATCCAGAGCTGAATTCACTTGCAGAGAAGGAAGGAGTTTGAACAAACTGCCCCAAGCGAAATGTCTTTTAGAATACCCATGTTAACAGCCACACTGATCCTGTCCCCAGCACTGGCACATTCAGGTTTCTAACAGATGCCTGGGATTAGAGTGATTTGCTCCTCCAGACAGGAGTAGGCATGGCTGTGGTGAAGTGTTTCTCAAACAACACATCTGTGTTCTCCCTGGGGTCTGTGCTGTGGCTGCATGGACTGAAGTGGCACCAGGTCCCAGTGAGCAGGGCCTGGGGCTGTCAGGCACATCTGGAGCAGAGGGCAGCGGGAGGAAACGAAGCAAACAGAACACAAACCCTAAAGATCTTTGAGCAGCCTGCAACTTGCAAGATGCTCACTAAGGCAAAGTGCAGCTGTGCTATTTGGCGCTTGTGTGGCTGGGTTAAATGCTCCTGCAGTTCAGATATCAGGAGATGATTCCCTATTCCTACACACCAAGCCACTCTCCGGAAGCCTGAAAATGCTTAGCACAGCTACTCTATTTCTTAAATACCACAATAAACAAACTTGCAGAAGTGCTGCATTCTAATAGCCACTGCACGGAAAGAAAGCAAGAAGGGAGGAGGGGAAGTGCAGCAGCCCACACAACATCAAATGCTGGTAGGCTCAGTGCTAAATAGCAGATGATTCTTACTGAATAACTGCCCTAGATTTTGCAAACAATACAGGGAACAAAAATAGAAACCCATTTACATATTGCTGTTAATAACTTTATTTATAGTGTCACAGCTAGAGCACAATAACTGCAGCCATGGCTTAACTTGAAAGCCATTCACTGTGGAAGAGTCAGACAGATACTGCTTTCTCAGTCCTTATGCAACAGAGAAAAAATCCTGCTAACAACATCCAGTCACCAGAGTCCTTGTAAACAGAATCTGAAAAGAAGTTAACAGCAGTCAAAGCCAAAAGCAAACCATCCCCAGGATCTTTTTGGCTTCTGCACCTTCTGGCTACTTAGGACATGCTGTAGTTAATCAAAGACCACCAGAGCTAGAAACCCTGGCAAGCAATTTTCCACTTCAGTTTGAGCCTAGTGATAGCACCTTACAGGAATTCTTGACTGTTGTTTAATTTATTTCTTTGGTTGCTACTTGTTTGCTTGAATTAAGAGGTACAGACAGGGCTCAGACTAGGTCAGCAGCTACAGTAAGAAACAGTATGTGTCCAGCATTAAAGAGAATCCCTCCCACATCTGTGCTGCCATCTACATGACTGTAGCCAAATCGTACCTGGGAGCCAAGATTCCTGCCAGATAAAATACCACCGGCCTGACACAAAAAACTGGCATATCTTTAAGGTACAGAAATTTGTATCCTTGATTCCATAGTATTTTGCAAATGCCTGCTATTTATAAGTAAATGGAGTGAAACGGAAAGCAAGAAAACCATCTCCTATGACCCATCACCCAAAATGTGAGAAAACATGGATTTAATTTTCCCTCTGCTTGAATACAGCCTGAACTGGACAACTGGCTATTTTGGATTGGGAACAGGGGTGCCCTCAGGACCTCATGCTGCAGCTGCTCATTACATATAAAATACTCAGAATAATTAGAGGCAGAGACAGCGAGCGCTCCGCTCTGCCCTGCTGATTATGGTGCACGCTGTGACATGGGACAGTGGGATTCAAGCTGCTGCTCCAGGGTTTGATTCTTTTATATAGAAAAATGAAACAGAATTAACAAAAGAAAATGAGGATGCCTTCTTCATTTATGGCCTCTCCTAGGAGATGTGGCCTCAAATGCCCTCTGGTACATGGGAAAACCAAATTCAGATTACCTACCCTGGCAGTGGGCTCCTGATGAGCATGGTGTGCCTCATCCCTTATGCCTCTTCAGGTCTTTGCTACCTCTGTGTTGTCCTTTCTGCCACATGGAATGTCAACTGAGTTATTAATTCTCTGGGTTTCCATTTTAGTGAGGAACAGGAAGATATCCCTTTGGCCTGGCAGCCCAGCCATGGCCCGCTCGCTCCCCTGCACCCATGAGAAGTGCCCAGCACAGAGAGAGTGTGTGTGTGTATTTGTGTGCCTCTGTGTGTGTGTGTCTGTTTGTGCGTGTATCTGTGTGTGTGTGTCTGTGTGTGTGTGTATTTGTGTGCCTGTGTGTGTGTTTGTGTCTGTGTGTGTGTGTGTATTTGTGTGGCTGTGTGTGTGTATTTGTGTGGCTGTGTGTGTGTATTTGTGTGGCTGTGTGTGTGTTTGTGTCTGTGTGTTTGTGTGTGTGTTTGTGTCTGTGCATGCTCCCTGCTGGCTCCTTAGGCACAGCTCCTCAGAACCTTCACCACACAGTCATCAGGATATTTCTGCAATGGGAGCCAAGCATGTCTGAGCTCTGATCAGCCTCACCACCAAGTCAAATTAAAGAACTCACTGTTCATCCCAGGTTTTAACTATTCAGACAAGATACCATTTTCAGTTTACTTTTTTCCCTGCTGCATACTTCCAAGGAAAAGCAGCTCAGCAGGTAAGCTACACCTGCAATTTCAGTGTCCCTGAGCTTTGCAAGAAATTTGTAATCACTTCCAATTTCAACAGAAAAATGTTACTCAGTTTACAGCTGAAAATTATAAAGAGTACTAGATAGTAAGAACAGAATATCACAATTTACACTCTGTAACACAACTTTGTCTCTGCATGAGACCTGTCATCCTAAACTGTGACCTGATGATTCCACAGAAGGGAAGAATCTTAGGGAAGAAAGGCGAGGATGTGAGTTTTTTCTCATTTTTAATTGAAACAAAGTAGAACTATTAAATGAAAAGGCCTCTTCTTCTCTTGCCTGGAAAGGAAATTAATCTCACAAAGGGGCTTACAGTAGCTTTGAATGCAATCCAGAACAAAAGATTCCAAATGAAACAGAATAATTATACTTTTATGGATCAGCTCTTGGCATTTGTTGAAGCCTGATCTGTAACTGCAATGCTCAAGTTCCCCTGAGCAGAAGCCAAAGTTTTGTTTGTTTTGTCCCACAAATTGATTCTTATTAGCTCATTCTTTGGAAACAGCCATGGCACAAAGCAGTGGTGCATTGGTGTGCATGTTCCTGGGAATGGAGGCTCTCCACCAACACTGCTATGGCACATAACTGTCCACATCTACACCTGCTTGCATCTGGTTTCCACTGCCCTTTCTTTTTTCCTCCACAGAGCCTAAAAATTGGTAAATTTGCTCCTTTCTTTCCAAGGGTTTCATCTTCCCCATATTTTTTGCCTACCTCTCCTCCCCACTAACATCCCATCAGCTTTGTGACACAGGTTCTCTAGTTCATTCATGGTCCAGGGAGTTACAAAGCACTTTTCTGAATTGCTGCTTCATTCAGCACTGATGTATGGGTCTGCCAGGCCTTGGAAATAACAGAAATTAAATAGTTGTGAGAAGAAGGAGGGTTGTCCTAGTAACCCTCTATTAGCAGCAATCCCCACGGTGAGCAGGAATGGAGCCAGTGCATGATCACACTCTGCAAAGAATCATGCTTACATGAAAAAAACCTACCCAAAACAACACCATCAAAACATCCCAAAACAATGAGCTGACATGGTGGATCAAACTATCACTACTGTAACTCTGCTGGGAAAATTCCCCACTGCTTCCTACCTGCACCTTCCCCTCCATGTGAGAGGACAGGCCGTGCTTTCAGGTGCTTTGCACAGCTGCTGCTGGGACACACAAGCATTTACAGCTGATCCTACAACTCAGCAAAGCCCTGGACACTCAGCCTTCTGCATGCCACTTACTGGGGAGATTGCTGCAACAGGAGGCCAGGAGAGAATGGTTTGCTGATGATCACACAGATCCGACTTTCATAAATAGTTTTATAAATATTTATAAATAAATTTATAAATAGCACACCAGGTTTTTCAACTTGGGGGTCGGTTCTGTAGAACTGCAGATGAGGAAGTTGATTTTGAATGTTGATGATCCTCCTATATGTTTAAGGCGTCAGTTTGGGAGGTTGATCCAAAAAATGGACATGGTTACTGGTCAAGATCTCCTTAGATTTTTCTCAGTGCCTTTGAGAGCCTCAGATATTTGACAAAATTACACACAACAACCACAAAGAGCTCTGCTGGTCATGGTATCAAGGAAGATAACACCCATAGTGCTATATTTTGGCTGCTTTTTAACTAGCATCACACAGGTACTTCCCAATCTCTGAAAGCTACTTGCAAACTCCCAAGTCCCCAGAATCTACAGAGTTTTACAAATCCTTATTCCCACCATTTAAAATTATGTGCATCCTTCTTAGGCTTTGTAAAAAAACCACAAATGGACACAGAAAAATCTCAATTTTTCTAAAAAGAGAACAACTATCATTCCACAGGGGCAATGCCATGCCAATGGGATGTGTGTGATGAAATTAATTAAACCTTTGGTCTTTTGCCTCCTTTGCTCTTTTTGCAGTCCTCTGGTGCTCCTCATTTCTGTGAGTTCTGTTTCTGAAGTGACCTGTTCTTAGCTTGGTTTCTTACAAAAACCCCACTAAGAGAATTATGCAGACTGCACAGTCAGTACCAACCTCTCCCCAACTTTTTCACCACTTAGCATAAGGCAAAGCTAATAAAAAAGAGAAACTTGAGAAACTACGCTATGACTTTCATTTACTGAAGGACAGAGACTCCAGTTAGCAGTGGTACTAACTTGAGTCACAGGATGCCAGACCACTCGAGAGCTCTTCTCCATTAATTGGTTCCAGCTTTTGTCTCTTCTTCATTATTTATCCACTGTCAAAATTATATATACACCAGTAGGAACAGATGCACAAATTAGCAGCAATTGTTGAGGGATATAAATACAGTATAAAACAAGAGAAGTTAATCCATCCCCATCCAGAGCTGTGCCTCTGTTTTATAGCTTCTGTAAGAGAGCTTCAAATAGTTTTGCAAAGTTTCCTGCATTACAGAATAAAAAGTTTAACTAATTTTTGCTTTTCAGTCATTATCATCTAGGGAGGAAGCAAAAAGGTGGGATGATGATTTTAATAAAAACCTCTTCAAATGTTATATAAACTCACTGTTCTTAAAACCACTTTGCATGTTAACTACATGACAAAGCAGTTCATCAACTGAAATCTCACGAAGTCTTTACAGGAGAAAAGCAGCTCTGTAAAAGCAGGTCTTCACAAAAGAAAAGTTTTGTTCAGAGAATACTCAACTTTTCTTGTCAAGGTTACTCCAGATTACAGAGGACTGGGAGTGAATTAGCTGAATAAATGTAATATGATGGGGCTTTTTTACTATAAATTTGATACATTTGTTTTTATCAGACCAATCAGCAGTCATACATTTTTTTAAAAATCAATTTCTTCTTAGTACTACTGAAGAAAAAAGAGAATCCAAATAACCTTGATGAGTTAAAATTCTGCTCTGTAAACTTCTGCAGGCACCTTCATTATTCTCTCCAAATTACTCTTCACAGTATTTCATCATTAAAACATCTAACACTCTTCAATCCATCACCCTGTGAACTTCACAGGCCCTTGTGTACACTCAGATAGCAGGGTGTGAATTATACATCACAGGCCCTTCCTAATTGCTGCTGCCTTGCTGGCGGCTGCAGATCTGCAGTCACCTGGCAGGCTGCACTCCTGGGACCTTATCCTGACTGCAGCACACGTGCTCAGGATGGGGTGCCTTGCACCAGGAATTTATCTGCCTTGTTCTGCACAGGGTACAAGGCTCACTCACAGCCCTGAAGACTCCAGGGGCTCCCAACAGGGACCAGGATCACAATATGTACCCAGCTCAAAGAGGAAGATCACAGAGCAAATGAATACTTCAACAAGTTAGCATGTATTTGTTCTTAAAGGTTGCTGTGCACATGAACAAAGAGGTAGATTTGCTAAATATATAAAACTGCTGTCCTTATTGGCTTAGAAGTTTTCATGGCTGAACCATCATCCAGATCACTCCCTGTCTGGTGTTCTGGTGATCCCTGTCTAGATCACTCCCTCTCCATTTATTATGGAGAGGGAGTGATCCTGGGTTGAAACATCCCCTGTAATATCAACACCCAGACTTACTGCACAGCTTTGAGGTGTGTCGAGGCTGCAATAAATGAATTTCTTTACACATGAATTTTGGTGTGAATGAAAATCTCCAAAAGATAAGTGACTTTTTCCTCTCAAAAATAACAAATTGATTAGGAAGAGACAAGTGATTAGTGGTGGTAAGAGCAGAGTATTTCACCTTCATCCATGGGTGAAACCTACTTCTGCACTTCTCAAAACTTATTGCTAACCTGAAAAAAAAGAGAAAAATCTTCAACATTAAAAAGCAAAGATTCACAGCTGCCAGGCATAGGTGAAACTCCCAAGAGCTGGTTCTTGACAGAGAGAGTTCCCATTTAGGTAAAATTCCCTGCTGTCATTTGGGGAAAGATGTGGGCAGGCTCGTTTCCCTCCTACTCGCTTTTCTCATCCTACAGCTTCAACCAGAAGTTAAAGCAATTAAATGCTCTAAACTCACATGAAACCCACAGTTACCCCCACCTACAAGCAAAAAATAACTTTCTACTGCTCGTGGGCACATGCCTTGAATAAGCAAAAAGAGGGAGAGGTCTTGCCAAGCCTTGATTCTGAGAAACAACCAACCAACCCATCAACACACTTTGGAGGAAATTGAAGCTCAGGGACTGGCACAGAGAGCAGCAGCAAGGATGCAAAACATGGATAAAAGTGGCTCTTGGGCTTTCTCCTTCTTAATGCTGGTCTTCCTTGTTTTTAAACAGAAACCATCAATTTTCATTCTGCCTCCCCTCAGAAAGGAAAGAAGACAAGGAGGAAGATGGATTATACAGTAAATATTTTAAAAAGTTACAGCTCCTGCCCTTTCCTGGCAATGAGGCCTTCCAGAGAAATTAAAGCTATGCAAACTTTGGCAGAGATGAGGGACTGTGTAATATTTGAAAATATCCCTGTCAGAATTGTCAGAAATTTATACCTGCCATAATGTAACTTTTTTATTAAGGAACATTAAGTCTTTCACTACCAAAGAAATATTAAGAATGGATGTCCTGTGTGTGAGGACAGTGGGAGGAGGGAAGAAAAAGATGTTTACTTAGTTGAATTTTTCCTTAAATGTCATAGTTCACAATTCCATAGAACCTTGCAACCTGGGAATTTAAACAACTTCCTAAGCAACTACTTAGGCATCACAACACCTAAAAGGTGAAGAGGTTAAGTTGACACAGCTGGTCTTAATACCCTGACACTCAGCCAAAGTGCAACTCTTTGGTCATTTTTAAGAGGAAAACCTTTGGGTGTTAGAATGTCATTAAATCAGAAGATGAGCTACAAATGCTTTTCATTTTAAAAGCTGAAAGCAAATGGTCTTGTTTCATTTCTGCAAATGGTTTAGTTCAAGTTGTCAAGAAGTTTAAGAAACTCTGAAAGCAGGTTAATGTTGTTGAGTACATGATTCATAAGAATTATGTGAAGGGGTGAAGAGAGGAAACTGTCACTTTTACTGCATTTGGATGCCAGCCCTAAAATAATCTTCTTGAAACAGTTCATTAAAGGAATTTCAATGACAAAGCCAACCTTTATCCGTTCACAGAGGACTTCAAGCCTCCTTTTATAGCACAGAGATTACTATATTTGGCCAAACCTAGATAACATTAAAGCCATTATCACTGCAGTGAGACACTATAAATAGCAATAGTAATGTAAAACACTTAAAATTCTGTCTGGGAAGCATGATAGATAAACAATATTATCTATGCATAATTTAGGGCTTGTCTATCAGCCATAATCTTATTCATGATAACATGAACAAATTTAGTTACATAATTCACCTTGTTGTTTACCCAAAATTACTTGCATAGTCTTGGGAACTCCTTTCCTGATGGCTTTTGACAATAGACTTTATATTTAACACACACACATATGTGGGAAAGGTCAAATCATGCTCTGAGGTTCTGGATTTGTCAAAGCTAATTCTCATTCAATAAATCAGGACAGGAAAATGTTTCATTCTCTGTTTAAAGGTTCTCTTCATGTGCATTGAAAAAGAGGGTATTAACCTCAAACATTTGCACCTTTGTTTTGTCACCACTAAAATTTTCAGAAGAACATGATCCTGAAACAAATTTTGCTGCCAAAAATTACAGGAAATTATATTTTCATTGTGGATAAATTAGTCTCTGAACTTTACTTTCCATAACAATAATCAGGAGATTATGAACTCATTTGCAGGAAATCCAGATAAAAAGATTTGCTCAAAAAAGATTGTCTTTTACCCATTCAGATCAAAAGGACCACAGTATTTTGCATTTAAAAAATCATCTTTCCCTTATGGAGATATAGCCCACCCTCTAAGGGAAGTGTACCACAGTAAGAAATATCATAGCAGAACTGCTCCTTATGGAAGGATCATGGCTATGCTTTACAGACTTACTGCTGGTACTTAAGGAAGATCTCTTCTACACAGGTTTAAACTGACTTATTTTTTTCTTAAACAACCAAACGAAAAAAAAAAGTGTGTAACCTCTTTTTCTAAAAGAAAAACCACAGAAAAACCCCACAAAAAACCCCCAAAACCCGCCCAAAACCCTGAACCATGTCACCTAGAATCTAAAACTAAGCATATAAAAGCAGAACTGTAAAGTTAAGGACACTTCATTTTTAAACTAGCAAAGAAAGCCTACACACATTAACTTCACATAATTTTAGATTAACGTTTTCTGCTGGTAGAGTGGTTTGGGTTTGGTTTTTAATTAAAATTAGAGGTGGTCCCAAAAGCCCAGACCCAATCATCCCTGAAAATTAAAATATTTAATCTTGTCTGGAAGAGAATTTAGTAAGCCACTTCTCCCACACAAAATGTCAAACCAGGCTAAGTGCACCGGGCTGTGCTCTGGTGCCTCTCGAGTTCAAAGGACCCAAGTTAAACCCATCTGGATGGAAACCTCCAGAGCCTCATTATTTCCATGTTGGCAGTGGGTTTGGAAAGCAACCTCACTCTGAAGATCCAGTAAAAATCAAGATGTTGGGTTCCAAGCTTTAAGATGACAATCAAACTTTTAAATTAATAGTTAACAAAAATTCCCATCCATTATACTTTCATTAAAATCTGCATTTATACACAATCTTGGAGAATGGGGGAAAAAGCATCACCAAATACAGCTGATGGAGAAGGAAAACCCACAGCTCTGTGCAGACCTTCCCACTCCTGTGAGCTGCAGAGGAAATGCTCCTGCTGATAAATCATCAACAGGAAGCCAGATTCAATGGCTGGGCACAGCACCCTTGCACTGACTTCACATACTTCTCAATTGCCTTGACACAATAACCTTTAGCTCATAAAAACTTAGCTCTTATGACATTTTTGAATAGTGACGAACACAAACCAGAATTGCTTGGAGCGTTCTCCTCTCAAAAGCCTTCCCTTGAGCATTTCCCTGTGCAAAGTAAAGAGCCTGCTTGCTTTTATTCAGCCAGTTCATTAATCAGCATCCCTGAGATGCTGCCTCCCCCCTCCAGGGTGTTTCTGTGTGCATGTAAATGCTTCAAAATCATCCCCAGCCATTCCCACTAGAGGTGGTTTCAGTGCACCCAGGCAAGAGCAAAGGCTCCGTGCTGAACTCCTGGTGTGAAATGAGTCATTTGTTCCAAATCATGTTTCCTTTCTTCAATATTCGCACTTAGTTATTCATTTCCCTAAAGTACATGAAGATGAGATGTTCCTGAGTTATTTTCTGTTTGCTCTCAGCACATACACTATTTTATTCCTATTTCTTATCTCACTTTTCCAGCCTTTTCCATGATTTCAGTGGGCTGTGATTTAGGACCTCACAGGCACAGACAACAAAGCCCACACTTTGAGGAAGATATCATTTAAGTTGTTTCCTCTTAAGTATTTTGAGACCTTAGAGTCCCTTTGCACTGGAGCTGGTTGGCACCTGCAAGGGTCTGATTCCTAAACACTCATTAGCATGAGGAATAAAGTCGAAATTCCTCGTAAGCTGCAGCTACATAAATGCTTGTATTATTCAATAAATATGCAAGATATGAGAATTAAATGTTTGCCAGAGTTCTGTTAGCTACTCATCAGGAACTGACTGGTGCCCATAACCATTTATGTATTTGTGTTTCACCTTTCATGTTTCTTCATAGCCATAGCTGAAAATCACAGTTCTTCTCTCGTTCTATACTCTTAGCCATGTGCCATTTTTTGATGCATCTTTTGAGATCTCCATACTGGCCATTATCTTTGATCTACTTTTTTTCCAGTCACAATTGTTATATCAGATTCCCCTTCCCCCTTTAAAATTTTTCATTTGCAAACTTAGTTCATTATTATTTGTTTAGTTTTTGTATATGTGGTCATATAGATTAAAATTTCAAATCAGTATCATCCTAAAGAGACAATCAGCTTTACTAAGATTTGACCACTGAACCACTTTCAAACCTGCAAAATAATGACATATGGAAATTAATGTGGAAGACTAAAATACCATAGTCTTGTGGCATGCTAATGAATTGCACTTACTTTGAATGTCAGGTTGACCTTTGAGTAATGGAAAAAAGTAATTCACAATCAGCATCTATCACAAGTAATTTACACACCTACTTGAACAAGCTCAGTGTCATTAAGGAAAAAATGAATGTGAAGACACAAAATGTAATTTACTGTAGCACAAAATCTGCTGAGGGCACTGTGGATGGCCTCTTCCCCTCCCCTTCATCACCATGCATATATCCTTCATTTTTAATCACTGAACTGTTACTGTCTTTGATTTCTGATACTGATTTGTCTTCATTGTATTGCTAGTGGATCTTTATCTCTTTACTGAGTCACAACCAAAAAAACTGAAGGGCTGAATTCCATCCAAGCCAGCACACAGACTCTCCCTGATTTCAGTGAGTTTTATACAAGACTCTACATTCAACACTGAGCAAGCTCCCAGGTTTCTGCTTGTACGTTGCCTCTCCCAGCTACCCTCAATCCTAAGGTAAAGTCCTCAAATGCATCAGAATTTCATGTGGATTTTTTCACGTCAGCTACTGGAGGGTACAGTATGTTAGAAACTCACTTTTATTTTTTTTTTGAGCATAAAGTATCAGAAAATATAATTCAACCACATACTAAAGCTGCATGAGAGAGAAAAGCTACCGAGGGAGTTCTCAGGAAAAAACTCTTGTTGTAAGGGGGGAGATGGAAAAGGGCAGCTCTCTGTCCCCAGTCCCTGTGTCTCAAAAGAAGCATTTATAGACTGACAGAGCTGTTACACAGTTTCTGGCTTAGCTGAGACATAAGTGTTGTCCAAAGAGATCAGGCACAACAGCAGAGGTGAAATGCATTAAGATTAGGTTAAACTTTGCAAGTGCAGCCTATAAAGCTATCAAGCTACCTGAAGTACTACTTTATTGCCTCTTCCCTGGGAAACTGGACTGGGGAATGTTCAGAAGCTCCTGGGGCTGGTCTACCCCAGCAGCACAGGCTGAGCTTGATTTTGCATGACTTGCCAGAGATTGCATATCAAACTCTTCTCCTCATCCAGGTAGACCGAGCAGCAACACATTGCTGGGTGCCTGAGCAGGTGTCAAGGCTGTCACTAATGGACCCCCTGCTTGTAATTTCAAATTGAGAGAAACCACTCCAGAAAATCTAGACCTTAGCCAGACTCTGCAATTTACCTTGTTGGAAGTGCTCCCAACTTTTAACTTGCATTCCATCATCTCTTATCAGAGGGGTGCTTGTAATTGTCCAGAAATAACTCACCCCCAGTGTAACACCTTCTCAAAACCATCAACACTTACTCCAGCAAAGAAATAAGGGAAAAAAAAAGGAAAACGTAAGGAAAGAGATCAGTTCAAGTCACTTCTCAAAGGAAGATACTGTTTGAGTGAGGCAATCCTCCTACCATCTTATAAACAAACTTTCAAAAGTCAGCTAGTGACACTTCAGAGCCTTTACACTGATTTTGGATTATGTGTCACTGACATCTTCATCCCTGGGCGTTCAGGGCCAAGCACTGGGAGGGTCCCTCCTCCCCCGTGGATGGGAGACAGGCTGCTGTTCTTACCTGACATTGTCATGCTTCTGGATGTAGATCTTATGAAACATCATGTCTTCCTGTTTGGCATTAATGTCAGCTTTCATCTCCATGGCAACATGTCGAGGAAGTACAGAGAGCAGGAGACGCTCCTGTGGAGTCAGACAGATGAACCAATTAAAACACCTGCTGCCCAGTTAACAAACACACTTTGTTCCTTACTGGGGAGAAGTGACTCATCAGTTTGGTGAGAGATGAGTACAGCCAAGCAAAATGGGCTCCATAACCCCAGGAGCTGACCCCCTAACCAGTCATATGCAATTGTCTTCCCAACCCCACAATAAGAATTCAATGGTTTTAGAAGAAATGTATTATTTTGCATTCCAGGTGCACTGGGCTTACAATTCATGGTTGCCAATTCTCATGCCAACCATGCAAGTCAAAGAGTGTCCGTGCACCGTTCTTGGAAGGACTCTGATAAATGAGATTGTCTGACCTCCCACACAGTCTCTGCACACCACCACCAAGTCTTCTTTCACCTTACACCAGAGAAATGATACCCCAACACCCTTGGGCACTATTTAAAATTCCTTCCTTGCTTATCTAATTATCTAAGCACATTCCCCCAGCAGGCACAAACCTGCTCTTGGCAGCTAAAATGTCGTAGAAACGCCCCGATAACACCAGCATGAGAAGTGCTACTGCTACACTTTAAACTGCTGGTAGTGCCCAATTGCATTAAGATCTGTAAACCCACCCACTCACCTACATGAGCATTTTCAATAACCACATACCATCAACAGTTTGTGGCTCTCCTTGCCCCTCAGTTGGCACTTTCATTTACTGATCGTAGATTTTGTGTGACTTTTGTAACATTATTTTGCAAACTGTTCCTACAGCGTATGCAAAAATTGACAAAATGATGACTTTATGGTGATTTTCCTAAAAACTCACATAAAAGCAAGTGCTTGTTATTATTCTAAATTTGATGCCAATTTCACACAGAAATTATAGAATTTAAATCTGTGGGTAATTTGTGCCCCAGGGATGCGTTTGTGTATATCAGGAATCACACCTGAGAATTCTGCCCAGAGCTGCATTCTATTCCCAGTCACACCCCGTGAAGTTCAAAAGGTTTTGCTATGGCTCATGAAGGTGGGGAGCATCTCCTTTGGGATCAGCTCTGCTGTGGTCTGGTCCAACCTGCAGGCAGTGCTCTGGAATAGCTCTGGAAAAAGTGGGATTTTTTTTCTTGTGTCACTCTTTTCTTTATTTTTCCTTCCCTGCAGTGAACAGGAGGAAGAAAAGGGCCTTCCTTTTTGATGACACAGAAGGAAGGACCCAACCTTATCTAATAGCTCATTAATTCTCAACAACACAGGGAGCAGCAGGGTTCAAACTCAGGCCTGACTCAGAGGGGTCCAGCAATCCTGTCCCAAGTACTCACGTCACCAAACCCCTTGCTGCAGTTATAGGCACATTTCTGGCTTCTAATTCCTAGCTTTAACTGAAAATTCACCATTTATTTCTTCCTCTAAGGAGAGAGAGGAACCCTGGGGGAACCAGAGGAAGATGAATTTACTGAAAATGTGCTCAGCATGCACTGAGACATTTTATGGTCTGTAGCACTGCCCAGTATTTTTTTTAACCATAAAGAGAGCCTGCTTTCAGTCTTTGAAGAGATGGTAATAACACAGAAGATGTGTTGGAGGGATTTCTATCTCTGCTTAAAACTGCAGCAGTCATGAAAAGACACTTGTTTTTTAAAGTACCGTCACTAGCATACTGCAGGTGCTAACAGTTACATATCCTTATTTTTTTTTTAAAAAGCAGCTCATGAATCATGCACGTGTCCTTAGGCTTCTGTCAGCTATTGGTGCACTCCTTGAGTGGAAAAGCACAACACATTTGTATGCTTTCCAGAGGAAATGCTGTATACACTGTTGTCATTTGCATATTCTAATAGGCATCCTCAAATGTGTGAAAGCTGCTATTTTATGTGTGATTTTACACATCCTCTAAATAACTTGGAGCTTTACGGGAGGTTTGGGGGCACCCACAGGTTTGGAACACTCCCTGTGGGCACATGGGCACGGAGCATTACTCGCTTCCAACACAGAGACAGGAGCCTGAGTGTCTGTTTGGGGCTTCCAGGAGATTGTCACCTACATTTCCGAGTAGCTTTTACTTGAGAGCCCCCACCCCTACTCTTCCTGACACCACAGGCACTCACCAGATTAAATCACCAATATTTTCAAGGCACTTAAGATCTCCAGGAGCTGCACTACCGCTGCTCTGAACTAATAATCAGGGGATGAGATAGGCTCATCAGGTGAAACAAATGCATGTGGCACAACATCCCTTCGTGCAGCTACTAATTAGGAAGTTGAACTGTGTTACAGAGCTGAGCATTATCTTTATTCTGTTTGCTTGGAGTCATCACAATCACTGAAAATAACCTCTGAAGGAGAGGAGAAGGCTATAACAGAAGGCTACAACAAGCGCATTTGTAAGGCATAAGCACATGAAAAGGCCTTCGAAACAACAAAATCCCTATGTTTTATTTCAAATGGAGCAGAGAAATGAGGGTCTCCACTACAGAACAATTTTCATTTTGATACAATAACTAGAAAGTGCTGCAGCCCTCGCTGTAAAATCCTGTATTAGGCACCAGTGAGGTGACCAGGACTGGTGTTTTACAAGTATAACAAGGCAGCATTCTGACCTGATAAAAATGCAAGAGCAAATCCATATATAATTCTGCTTCAAAATAACATGCATGTATAGTTCCACTGAATTATACATTAAACAACTGCATCCCAAGGAGAACTAGTCTCTAAAACAGGCACATAGATGAAGGAGTTCAACACAGATCTACCCTGTTTCCATATGTACACATGGATATATTTGTGCATGGGCACACACATCCCCACAATGACTCTGCAAAGAAATTTTAACTATTTATGAAGTCCTCGCCCAAGATGACCTCAAATCACTGTGAATATTTAGTATGTTAAGATTATCCATTTCTCCTCAGATTTAGTAACAGTTACTTTTTACCAAAAGTGACGCTGAGATGAAAAAGAGAGAACAACTTTGCAGAGACAGAAGACATGCAATGCTAGAATTAAGACAGTGCAGTCCCAACAACCCATCTCTTACCCAAATGCTATTTGCTCCCTACACAATACGGAGAACACATGATTTTTCATCCAAGAGTATTTTGTTGTGGGCAAACAACACCAATTCTTGTTATGGCTCTGCCCTAGCTTATCTCAAGTAATAAAATCACAAGTCATCTTTTTTCTGCATTGGATATTCTGGAATTTCTATTTACTTTTAGGCTAATTTTGGGTGCTGGTAGATGCTTAATAAAGGAAAATACAAGGTCATTTGCCTGAGAAAATCTGCCTGCCTTTATAAGAGAACAGCACACAGGAGCACCATCGATCTCCAGAAAAAGACAAGCAACTATAAATAACAGTGTTGGGCTGTGCAGTTGTGTTTTCCTCCACCCCTGTTTGGACATGTGGGCTGAGCTGTCCTTATTTGTGTCTGCTGTCACCTCGTGCTTATCTCAACGCATTATGCATGGAGTCATCTGAACTGAACCTGGAGATCAATGTCAGCCCAGGCTGTGACAGCAAATAATCTCATTAGGAGTCTCCAGCTGCCAGGACCCGCAGTCACTGCTGCAGGCACTGAAGAGCACTTGGCTTGGCAGGGACTGGCTTTGACCCATGTTTTTCTGATGTCCTGGCTTTCTTATGTATGCTATGCTTCCTGGAGAGGGGGAGAAGAAAAAAGCATCAAGAGAGGGCATTTGTCAGGGCTGCTCCAGGGAGCTGCTTCTGAGACAGAAGTGCCCAAATCCAGCAGAGCGCAGGCATCTGAGCCACGCTGCTGAGGCAGCCTCTCAGCAGGGAGCACAGGGCTGAAATCAATGAGTAAAATGGCACATTCTCTTGGCTCAATCCTTTCCTCCGCTTCAAGGTGTGGAAGGAGGAATGGCTGCTCATTTCATCTTTCTGATACAATATTTGTTGCAAAGGAAAAAGGAGTCTTGAGTGTGAATCTTGTTTTCATACAGAAAGCACCAAATAAGCACGTGTACATGTTATGTCACAGTAAGGGTTGAACAGCAGCTGTGTCAGCCAGAGGTACCTCATGAAACACTGCCAAAACACAAATCCATAGATGCAGATGGGCTGAGACGTGAAGCAAAATGAAACTGAGTTGCCACAGAGATGCAGACTCCCCAGCTGATTAAGTCCCCTGACCTCTCCCCAAACCCACAACCAAGCTCTGAGATATCTCCCAAGGGATAAATGGAAGTCCCATTTCATGATTCATTTCAAATTGAACTGAACAGACCACTATGAGATGTAGTGCAGGGCAGAGCTGTGTGTTAGTTAGCAAGGGAATAGTTAAGCTGCCCCAAAAGACCTTCTGTGTCTAATTCTGAGACACAAGAGATTCATCGCAAGAGAACCCACAAATGAATTAGGGGAGCAGATACATTCAGCACCCTGACAACTAAGCTTTATGTTGGCAGCAAGAGGGCTTTTTATAGCAAAAAACCAATGAAGCTGATGATGAATCTTAATTTTTGAACAAATACAATTAATTTGAAGACAATAGGATACAGAGAGGTGTGTAAGCAGGTAGGAACCTTTGGGAAAGAAGGGAAGAGGGAGGACCTTCTTTGGAGGCATCAAGGAACATTACATTGTGTGGACCAATTCTTGCCTGCCTTACAATTCTCTTTTGGCAGTGGCTTGGCTGACAATCACGTCAGGCCTTGACCTTACAAAGAGGGTCAGTCCAAAGCCTGTGTGTTGCATCTGCATTTAACACTTGGCAGCAATGATGGGTGCAAAAAAACTGTGCAGACTCTTTGTGTACTTTTGTGTAATTTTAATCCACAGAGCACATGCCACTGGAAATATTGCTTGTCTCTGGAAAAGTATTGGACAAGAACTACACCCCTGAGCTTTCTTTCAAACCTTTAAAAATCCTGTCCTCTAACAACAACCTATTCTTGCCTGGATTACTCATGAAGCAAGAAGCCTGCAAATGCCATCCTACAGGAACAATTTGCATGCTAATTCTGTTTGAGCATTTTCATGCTTTATTTCCAACTGTTGCTCTTACCTGCTGCTGGTTTTCCCTTTGAGAATGCAGCCTGGCTTGTATGCATTCCCTGGTCTCCTGGAAAGCCTGTCTTTGGGACACCTCTGCTGGGTAGTGAGTACACACGCCTACAATGTTTGTACAGGAGAAGATGAGAACATTGGAGACCAGCTGCAAAAAAAAAAAAAAACAACAAAAAAAGAAAATAAAAAGAGAGAAAAAATGGTTACACTTTGGAAAACTGCCATTGGTAACAAAACACCAGCCAGAATCCAGCCCCTTCCATGACTCCTTAAACCAACACATATTTAAACCTCAGGCTCTTAATTTTAATGAATTTTATCTCTCTAGTCATTAAAATACAAAACTTCCACATATGACCTCAAATATAGGTTCTTTTCACTGTGTACTACTTCACAAATAAAAGATACAATTCGACTGGTAATTCTGCAATCTTGCCTTTGGTTATCTATTATCTGGGAACTACTGAGACACAAATCAATCTAAAAGCGCATCATTGCTCCATCACTGGAGGTCACCTATAACTCATGCAGAGAGATCTGGCAGAGAAACACTAATATTTTCATGTTTGTGCACCTACATATTTGGCTCAAAAACATTTCAAAGGTACATCAACCATTGTTTTGAAATAGTGCTTAAAATACCGAATGTAAAGTGTTGGTATTCACAAGAAGTTTTTATAATCTAGTTCCAACTCAAAATTTTATGTTTCTAGATAAAAGCATACATTTTTTACATTTCTATGGATGAGTACAGAAATGAGTTGCTAAGTCTGAAGCATATTTCAGCTGGACAAGCATGAAGGAAGAGCTATGTCACTCTTCCACTCCCATGCGTGTTATGTTTTGTAAGGAAGCAGTCACATAACTTTTGCTGAAAATTTGTGTTGCAACCTTTTATTTCCCAACTATTTTTTAATAAAAAGGAAAAAAAATATTCATGCCCATTGCTGGGATTTCTTTTAGGCAAAATGCTCAAAGCCTGTTCTGATGGCTTAATGTAAGCATTTCCCTTAACAGAGGTCAGTTCCAGTAGGACTTTTTGAGACTTGCACAAGCTGTACTGGATCACCCTTTGAGGACAGACTTATTTGAAACACCCCTCATCTCTTTCAGGGGAAAAGACAGTCAGACCTCCAAGATTTTTAATAATACAGATCTTTGCTCTATTCCCTAATGAGCCCAAATGTATCCTTTGCCTTTATTAATTTTTTACTTGCAGAATAAAAAAAGCAGTTTCCAGCCCAGCCCATTCTCTGAAAATATGGAGAAACTCTGAATGGCAGGAGAGCTGCAGGACACCCCTCAAGCCCTGAGCTCACATGGGATGCTCAGAACTCCCCAGACCAACTTGGACACTGTGGAGGAGAGAGGAGCTGCCCCCATCTCAAACATGGACCCACATTCCAAGAGTAACAACCTCTCCATAAAAATCTGACTGGTATTACTCCAACTGCTTGATTACATTCCTATGCTAAGAACAGCAACAATTCTTTTATTGACAACTCCAACTCGAAACAGGATTTAGGCAGAAAAGCTCATCTTTCAGCTCAAAATAAGCAACACCATCAACTACCAGAGGAGGGACTCCTCTCTGTGGGTGGCTGCCAGTAGATGGCAACACTCCAACTTCCAAGCTCCTGCATCCAAGCGCTGCATTTTGGGCCATGCCCCCACATGAGTTCCCACATTTGTGTGCCACTCAACAGTACAAGGACCTGCAGGTCATGGACACCCCCAAGTGACTGTCACCAGTCCAGATCTATTTGCAGACTACAGGTTTTCTAGGATGAAGTTATTCTCAACCCCTACAGATGGGTCCTTCCATGCAGAGCCCACAGATGGCGCAGAGGTGTGATGAAGATGCAGGTCACACATGTGGACATGAAATAAATCCCAATACTAAACCCACACATTCCCTTCACAATTGTATTCTCACTCAGCTCTTTCTAAGCCTGGCTGGATCCTGCCAAATCCAAGGTTCTCCACCTCTCTCCCCCAAGCTGATCAGACACCAGTCAACTCCCACCCAAATCCTGCCCAATTAACCTGAGCCAGTGCTGCATCCAGTGGGCATTTGATGCTATTTTTTGGTGATAATGATGATTTCTAAAGATGATAAATCCCTCCTAGCATAAAAAAAAACCCTTCAGCCAGTGCTTATTCTATTGAAAAAAAAAACCCTAACATAAAAAGGGTGTCAAAATAGGAGTTGCCTAGGATTTACTCTGGTTCCCACTCCATGGGTGCACTGATTGAGACTCTCAACCAATGAACAGAACTTCTACAAGTTCAATCTGGTTAATGTGGGCTCAAAGGGGTTAAAACTAAACAGCAACTTTTGCATGTCCAGATTACAGCAAGACTCCCAAATCCTCACTATTGGAGCTGTGTAGTGATTAGAAAATTTGCCAGGGAATAGAAAATGATATAAGCACGTATGATATATTTTGAATGGATAAAACTGAGAACAATGAACGTTTTACGGAAATAAGCAGTTTTCAGCTTTAATCCCAAGACTCTGAGATTTCATTTCACTTCCAGTCACTAAACCCCAAAAAACATCCCCAAAGCAGTGACTCAAGTCTTGCACCAAGAACAGGAGACAAAGGGTAGTTTAGATGCCAGGCAACATATCAAGAATTGACCCAGCAGAAAGAGGAACACCTCAGTCTTGAAAACAAGCTCTTTTTAGGTCTTTCTGGACACATTGGTGTTGTACCTACAAAAAGTCCCCCAGTGGGGTCCGTGCACAGACACAGCTGCTGTGATGATGCCTTAAACAGCCAGGCTGTGCTGTTCAGGGTGTGTGGTTCATATTGGACACTGAGACAGGGAGTACAAAAAACACCATCAGAACTGACATTATTGATAACATTTTTGGAACACCAAGCAATTTAACTTTTCAGCACTCACATCACTTTACATAAACCCAAGGGACTTCACAGACTGATTTACAACACAGACTCAGATGACCATGCTTCATCAAGTTGGAACAAAAACTATATTGCAATGTAATTTTTAAGTAGTGGGGGGAGAGGTATCCGTATTCATTGTTTAGCAGGAGCTCATTTAAATCACAGTATGGCATCTTTGCAACACCCTGAAATATTATCTCTGTTACTGTGTAACTTTTCTGTGAAAATATTAAAGATCTGCAGAGATTTAAAACTGAAGCTCCTTTTATTTGCAGCCACACTTGTTAGTTAGAAAGAATTTTGTTCAATATCTGTTCACAATAATTTTCTACACAGCCATTTTAAAACACAATAAAGGAAAAAAAAATCCTAGGAGCAACTGGTTTTTTTTCACAGTCCTCTGTCTTAACAAAATAAATTTATATCCTGTTTGCCAAATGGTACTACTTGCTTATCAGCTTCCTTGCCATTTTGCTATGGTAACCAGCTTCAGTCCCAGGAGGAAAGAGATGATGTAGATACTAAAAATCTGATTCCCTAAGCTCCATGGCCTGAAAAGTAAAAACATATTATGGCAGCTATTTCAGACAATCTGTGCTTGAAGAGCTGTTCAAGGCAATAGAAAGATAAAATTGTCTATTTTGTAGTTGACTTCCTTCCCCTGCCTAACTAGAGATTTAAAGTAAGAAGATTCCTACCTTTCTGCTTTTGGAATACAATAGTTTATAAAGACCATTTAATTACATGTAACTCCTAGGTAAGCTAATAAACCTGCCTGCAGTATTGGCACATGTGATATTTCATAAACTAACATGTTTACTCCTCCAAGACCTGGGTGAGGCAGAGAAATGCTGCTCTCCTGGTGCTACCAAGGCAGAGCTCTTCAAAGGTGATTCAGCACCTAAGGAAGAGCTGTGTACTATGAGGGGTTTTCAAAAAAAACTGTGGCTCCTTAGTGCCACTGAAATAAAAGATCCCTCAATCTCAGACAACAAAAGAGTTTCCAGCGGCTTTGATTTCATCGCACAAACAGAGCACTGCAACGCCTTTGTTGAATCTCCCGCAGGAAACTGTTTTCAATAATTTTTTCCCCTGGTGACTGAAAGGGAAAAAAGAAAAGAGATGGAAACAGTTTAGTTCCACATGTTCTAGGAGTTATGAAAACCTGGTATTACAAAATCAAAATGAAGAGCTAAATTTGGCCTGACACCAGTGTTACAAAATTGGTGTTTTGGGCACCTCAGGCCAAGCTGAGGAAGAAGCAGGATGTCTCAGTGGCCAGGAGAGAGCCTCCAGACCACCACAGCAGAAAAAGTATCAGCTTGCAGCAATATTGCCACACTTCCCCCTGCTGTGTTTCTATTCGATAATTCTTCAAACACCAGATGCTATTCAATATGTAATTAAGAGACAACAACATGCTTAAGAGAAATAGCATCAAGATAAATTTAGTTAGTTCCCTACCTCTGCCAGAGCAAACACGGCTGGCTACTGACATGAGAAGGTGGGCCATATTCCTTGCAATATCATTGCTTATTACAAAAGTCACAGCTTATGTTTTTTTTGCCAAGTTACTCTGCTTTGGTCCACTTCTGTTGCAGAGGCTCAGGGTTACTTCTATTCAAAGATCACAGCGTTAGGCTATTCCCTTTAGTTTCCAACACCACTGACCAGTATTCTGTTTTTCTATTTATTTTTCATTTAAATCAAAATATTGTTTCAATATTTTCATAAGGTCCTGTTTTGAAAACAATTACTTTTGAAGCTTTTACTGTGAAGCAATAAAACTGTCACAAGGAGAAATAAAGCACATATATGGAGATTTAGAAGTCATAGGAAACAACCTGCAACAAACACCAAACTATGTACCCCCTCTTTCCAGTGTGACACTGCTCTGTCTCAGCTTTCCAACTCTCATAATACTCAGCCAGTAGCAAATTTTTTGTAAAGTGATCATCTGTGCAACTGCCAGATTAAAAACAGCTAACATTTGACTTTCTAAGCTACATTTCAAAGTGGTTGTACATTGAATTGGCAAAGTGGTCCATTTATTAATTGCAGGGGCAGACACTGAGATTATCTTTACTTTTTAGATTTACTTTTTTAACCTTTAAAAATTATTATGAAATCTCGAATACTTACTGTAAACAATGTAAGAACAAAAATATGACGATTACAAAAGCTCTAACTATATAAGACAATTCTGCTGCACAATATGTGCAATCATGAATTGGAAGTATGGATGAATTCTAAAGACAAAAAGCACCAACATTATAAGAAAATGTTATTGTTATAAGATATAGCTGGTGCTGGTTTTTAAACACTTTCCCTGAACTGCAATTAACCCTCTATTGCCTCTTTATACACTACTGTCTAATAAAAAAATTGGAGCAGCTACAGAGCCAAAGGCATAATGAAAATTAAAATGAAAGACAACATCAGCTGGCTCCAAGATCAAATTACTCATGTATTTGTGTTGTATATACAACAACATCTTTCATTTCCCAGAGCTACAGCCAGCAGAGTACTAAGATAGTGAAAATTTGTAGATTATGCTAGAAAGATAATTAAACAGTTAAAGTCACATGGTCTTCTCCAGTGTTTGGCTAGTAAAGAACAGTGTAAGTACTAGTGAAGAAATCAGGAGGTTTCAATTTCAAATGTGGCAAGTATTTCTACTGAGTATTGAGGGAAAACTGCAACATCCAAAGATTACATCAATACACCAGAGCCTCAGAACAAATTTTCTGAAGGTGCTGTGTGCTGCCTTCCCCTCTGTTCTGCTGCTGCTGCACAGCAGCCACTGCTTGGATCTTGAGCAGAACAGAAAAGCAGTGACAGCCATCACCTTCCAAAGGCTTCTGTGACACAAGAGCAGTGCTGCTGAAGCCAGTGTCACAGGTTTAAATGCCTCCTAAGTCATACCTGAACTATTGCAAAGCAGCAGAATTTTTTAGAGAGTATTAGAGAGCGATGCTCTACATGTGCACTAAATCTCTTCAGCTGATGGTGAGAACAAAAAATGTCTCTGCAGAAACACTTCTGAAACTTTTCTGATGTTCCTTCTCTTTGGTGAACCTACAAGGAACAAAAGCTGCCCACTTCACTCTTTCAACTAGATTCTATATTTGGCATAAAGTTACTTGCTGAGAGTGACCTGTGGTATTTTGGCTGAAAACACAAAAAGAGCCCTTATGCCACTTGTGAATATCTCTGTTCAAGGACTGCAGTCAATAAAACATTCGTCTGATGCCATCCATTCTGTGCATTTCAGTGACCAGCTCACCTTTTCAGCCCCAATGTATACTGATCCTTCAAATGTGCTGCTGTTCTCCCAAACGAAAGCCATATAAGTATTTTGCTCCACATAAGTTCATTCTTTCTTTAAAATTAAAATACTTATTATCTAATTTACCTTTTAAATACATAGCTGCATGTGGAGACATAATACACTATAACCCTAATCCAGAGGAAAAAAAGAAAGATATTTATATTTTTCAATTCTCGTAATTGTTTCAGACGATACCAAAATCTTTGATGCTGCATTCTTAATTGTAATGCTTCCCACCTTATTCTATATAATTTTAATTCATTTAATGATTGTTGTAACTGCAAACCTTCTATGCATTCTTGCCCAACAATATTTGTACTGCCATGCAGAATACAGTATTTATGATTTGGGGGTTTTTTATCAAGAAAACCTTTAAATCCTGCTTTTATTAAAGAACAAAATATTACCAATACAGATTTTTTAAATAAAGCTTCTAAAAAGGAAAAAATTCTTACATAAAATGGATAAATTCTACTTCCCTAACAGTGTTTTATTAATTTTTCTGCTGGAATTTAATTTTCTTTCATTACTGACTGATAAGATTAAGAAGTGGCAAATATATTGTCCTAACCAATTCTTGGTGTAACATCAGCTAAAAGAAATATTTGTGTGTCTAAGTTTTCCTGGAACTCTATCACGACCCCAGAAAAGCATCCTTTGCATAGTGGCACGGCCTGGGGGGAGGGAATGCTGCCCTTCTCTAGCAATAAAACTGTAGGGAAGGAGATTCCTGGGTCTGCCTTCCATCTTCCACAGATCTCTGTGGCAAACTAGTTTTTCTTTACCTCCACACTTAATTTAAAAGGTACAAATCAGCACTGGTTTTCAAGCAAGGATCCTCCCTTGATGGTGATCGAGATGAAGCCTGGAACAAGCTCTCTGAAACAACTTTGAGGGAGGCCTCCTCCACTAAAACAGGGACATTTCCCCTTTCCTTTCTCCTGCTGACAATTCAGCCCCTGCTTTTTTAATTTAAATTACCACCTAAGTCTTTGCAACCAGGCTGTCTCCTTGAAATCCAGGGGCTTCTTATCTTAAGAGATGGAACACCAGCCAGATGCTCCTGCTGAGCACAAGCTGCAAGTTTGGCCTGTTTCAAATCTGCTGGGGCAGCCTCCAGAAGGAACAATGTGATAGAAATGGAGGACCTGGATTGAAACACATCTCATGAGCAGTACTGTGCAGTGTTTTCAACATTTTAACCCTCCAGCTCACTTAATCTGACCCTAGTAAAAAAGCATTTGTACCAGGAGTGAATTCATTTCCCTGGAAGTGTGTTTATTTCTGATCCACAGATGTGACAAAGACTTCAGCAACCAAATACAATCCTACCAAAATAAAAGCCCTTGAAACAGGCCTTGAAACATTAGGTACATCTCCTTGAGGATGTGAAAGTGGATGAAGTCTTCTAGACTTTCTGTGCATGACTCACAGCTGTCATTGGATAAACATCTTCCCATAAAAAACATGTCAAGATAATTTTGACAACTGTACAAAATTTTCCCAGATGCATGATAGCTTAGGCAATGACTTTAGTTAAGAAAATTAGGCAAAGCTCTGATATTCCAGCAAAATCAATTGTTCTGCAAATGATTGTAATCACGTTTGAGTTATTTTCATGCCAGTCCCACCTGTCCCTCTGCTCCCAAGACACGAGGAGCTGGTAAGATAAGAGATACAATAGGTGTTAATAGAAAAATATTGTAATTGAATAGAAGCTGGATTTCTTAATGTCTGGTTATCCAGATTCTGCACAATGTCTCTGAAGCTAAAGGGAGGTCTAATCAATGAGGAGAAAAGTCAAGAAATGTGCTTTATTCATAATTTATATCCCATTTCCTTCTCTATCTGATGGAAGGGATGTGAGGCACAGAAGCCAAATGCCTAGGTTTTCTATCAGGCTCTCTTAAAATTAGTCTGCTACACTGAAACATACATGAAAGTCCATTAATACACACCAACTAACTCAACAAGCAAATACATAAACTAGTCTAAGCCATAGTGGAAGCAAGATTATGTTTACTTTGCTTTTCTGTATTTTTTTTTCCCTTTGGAACATGTTGTGCCTGGCAGCCATGCCAAGTACATCATCTCAGCAGAAGAGACTTGTGAAGCCCAGGATCCCAGTCCTACACAGTCACCCCTATGGCTGCCACAATGTCCCCTCCCCACCCTCCTGTCCAGGGGAGCTCTGCCTTTCCCAACACGCTGCACAGTGCCAGCAAATGTTCCACGTGCCCAAGGCCTGTGCTTGCATTCAATGGCTTTGGCAGAAAATGTCTGCACTAAATAGGCAAAATCAGGAAGACAAACACCCCTCTGCTTCCCCCTGTCACAGTGAATCCTAGTCCTTAGTGTTCCTGGGAATATTTCAGGGAGCCCTGGACTCTGATACAGGCAATGCATCACGTCCCTTATCTTCCATCGTCATTTAAGCACAGGAGTCACCTCCAGGTCACTGGGAAAACAAAAATATTTATCTAGTTACATGAAAGTCTTACTTATCTGGGAAAAAGGAACATTCTCCTCTTGCTCAGCAGGCAGAAATGAGTGCCCTAAATATGGTCTGCAAGATATAAAAATTACTATTTCCCAAGCATTTAGAATGTGTGTTTTTGGGAGGTGGTGAGTTAGACTGGTTTTGTTTGTTTGTGTGGGAAGAAATGTAAAATTGGAGAAAGAATGGAATACAGATGGGTATTTTGGTTTTGATTTAAAAAATACCTCCTTTCTTCTTCTGTTGCTGGATTGCAAATCAAGCCAGAGCATCTTGCCCACAATCTCTGTTCCTTCCTATTAACATCTCTATCCCAACATATATTTTTAATAAACAAAATTTACCAAGCACCACCAGCAAAATTTGAACTCTTGAACTGAAGCAGTGGCTTGCACTAGATGAGGTGAAGGAGCAGCATTCATAGCAGATTGCAAAGATTGTGCACAGCCACCACTAACATCCAAGTCAATCTGTGAGGGACCTGGCTGGATCACATCCTTTCCTCCCAAGGCTGCTGTGGGTTTTGCCAGCTGTTACAGTAAACTGGGCTCACTTCTGCATCACAGGGGCTGCACACAAGTCTGAGATTTGTTATCACATCTGGCTGTTCCAGCAGCTGAGCACACTGATCTCTAAACAGATTTGGATTCAGCAACACAAAAACTCAGTAAGCAAATTCCTGACCAAATTTTAACGCAGCCCAGTGATCAGCTCAAAGGAGCATTCCTTGGCCTTCAGCTTTGTCATGCTGAATTTCAAAGGTCTACACTAATATAATAAAGATTTTATAGAGAAGCTCTGAAAGACACTTCAGAACTGTTTATGAAGGCAAGTGTAAGACAACCCAATGACATTGGTTATGACTGGCTTTGTTTATAATACAAATCACAACATAATTTAGCCTGCCTCCATTTCACTGTGGAAACCTCTCTCCTCTATGCCTTTGGAGCTACACTACCACACTCTTCATGAGTCTTTCATTCTGCCACACATTTACACAGTAAATCCTATTTTTTTCCACCCTGCACTTTCTCCTCAGCTCCCCAGTTCTGTCTGTCCCCAGACACACACACAAATGTCTCACGATTCCAGGATCAAACCAAATGATTGCTTGTAAATTAGCCAAAATGAACCCCCTTCTGTTCCAATAGCATCAACAATTTGGTTACTCACTACTACATGAGTTTTTCACAGCATACTCTGCAAGTCACAATTTACATTGCTTTGTAGAATCTGAAGGAAAACATTTCAAGCTAAATTTTCAAGATATATGCATTGGAAACATTATCCAAGCCCCATACCCCAAGATTGCACCATTAATTTCTTTAAGTATTATGAAATGGCAGGAAACTGGATTCTTGAATCAAGATATGCTAAAGGCAAAGGATATTTTGGTAGGATCTTAAACCTGCTTTTCCTTCCTGTCAAATGTGTAAAATGAATATACTGAAAATACTGGAATTACAACACTGTAAAAATTCCACTGTTTAACAGAAATAAACAAATTAACCTCACTTTCCTGGACATGTACAGTTTGGAAGAGCCTTTGAATTCTGACAATTCAAATAAGTTGGGTTGGCTGGGAATTGGGTAGGATATAAAGAAACTAAATCCAAATTTCTGCTGCTAGTGGAAAATTTTGAGCCTGTAATTGAGCAAGTACTTTTATTCTCCCCAAGATCATTACCAGAGATTATGCAGCTGAATAGGTTTTCTGAGGTGAACCTAAAATAGACCGAATATCATACTAACCTCCCCAAGAGGATACTGTACACCACAGAATTGAACTTTGAAAAACAATAAATTACAATTATTTAAAGCAACCTAATATGAGGAAGACAGACAGAAAAAATAGGGAGTACTTATTTTCAGAATTTTTTGTAATATGACAACAAGACAGGACCTAAGAGACCTCTTGGTCTATAGAGCTCATTTCCCAGTTGCCTCTTAAAAATTGCCATAACCAAAAAAACTGATACCACAATTCTGTTGAAGTTTGAAGTCCTCTGAATAGCAGTAGTTGCTTTTCCCATATTATATATAATACTTCTCTTAATATATTCCAAAGAGACATTTTTCCTGGAGTGGACAATATTGACAATAAACAAATTAACTTACAATCTTCTTTCCCTGTCATCAGTATCTGTTGCACCACTCCTTAAATATTAAGTCATGGCATCAAATTTTTAATTCCCAAGAATACAGCTCCTGTGCACTTGGCCTTGCCTAGTAAGCCTTTCACAAATCAGCCCTTGTATCATGTGCAGATTTACTAAACAAAACGAGTTTAAGGCAAATACTTCAAAGGTGGAAGATAACTGGATAAACAATTGACTAAAGAGGAAAAACAGCTGAGAGGTTTTGCTGTCTACTGAAAAACAGGTACAGTTGTTGCCTTTATGGAAATGAAAGCCACACAAATGAAAAATTTAGCAGGAGATAATAATAAAGAAGTGGTGTGAAATGTTTCAGTATGTGATCAGATCCATGTCTGTGGCTTGAAATTCTAAACTGGATCTTTGCCATGCTACTGTAATGCGGTAGCATTTGTCAGTTTAAATCCAATAGGGAGCTCCTAAACCATTTTGATAGGATAAAGATATTGGAAGAAGTTGTCTACTCTTATCAGTTTAACTGTATCAGCTTTAGACAGATAGAACTAGGGAAAATTATTAATTATATTTCTAAGATGTTATTTCGTTGCACACTTCTTTGTGCTTTCTGGTGAGGCAAACATGAGCTATCCCTTCAAATGTGAAGTAGGTGGTCCTTGACAGCAGTGATAACTGGCACATCCTGCTGCAGAGCTGGTAAAATAACAGTAAACAGGAGGAAAAGTTAAAGGATGGCAAAAATCATAAATCCAGACATGGAATGGAAAGTGGGAGAATACAGAAACATAACAGACTAAACTAAAAGACTTAAATGGGCCACTTTTTTCATCAACTTGATTCATCCACTGAGGTCTACAAGACAGCCTTTAAAAGAAGCCAACATCTCTTTGAGAACAGCAAGCACAAAATAAACTCACTCAGATGAACGTTGTCTGCCTATGAACAAAAAAGTCCAAACTATTCCCTTTTAAGAAACAATTTTGGAAATTTATAGCAGAAATCAACTGATAAACACAGCTAGTCCAGCAACCAGGCACTAAGCTGTTGGCATAACATCAGGCATCACAAGCAGTAGTGACCACAGCTAAGTTTGTCTGATGCTTTTGTTATTACCATAACCTGTTTGACAATTTCTCATGTGGTTATCTACCAGCTTTCTTCTTGCATTCATGTTTAACTGAAAAGTTCACAAAATCTTTGCAGTTCTGGAAAACACACACACACACACAAAAGGCACATGGAAAGGAGAGTGCAGTTAAACCTCAGAAGGGGCAGAACCCACACCAAATGGGACAGAGGGAAGAAATGGAGATCAGAACAGAGGACTAAGAGTGCTAAGTCATGGACAAAGAAGCACAAACAGCTTTTTGGAATGATTACATATTTCCTTCCTATGGAACCTGAAATCAAACCACTAATTTTTTCCCCACTGTTTTTTCTGCCTCAAAAGCAACTTCTGCTGAATAACAAACTACACATACAGTCCCTTCAACCAGCAGGTCTGCAAAGGAGCAAATGGACTCTGTTGCCATCCCTTGCACAGGGAATGTAAGTATTAAACACTCTCTTTGTCCTGGGACTGCCTTGAACCAGAGAAGTGCATTGAGGCTGCAGCAGCAAATACCTAAATGCTGAATAATGTTCATCAGCTCACAGGCAAGTTTTTATCTGTTTCAAGCAAGACTCAGTGGGCAATGTGTCACATTTCCAAGCATGAGTATCCAACTTCAGAGATTCCATTTGTCCTTAAAATATCACTTTTACAATGCAATATTTCTATATCTGATTATCAGCACTGCACAGATCACAAAGAACTATCTTAAAAATGGCTGTTTAATTACTTCAGAACAAGCTGTGTTCTTTTGGAAGAGAAACTACTTGAAAGATCAGCATCATATTTTACTGGACTTTCAATATGTATACAAGACAGCTCAATATCCAGGACTTGGATTCCAAGAAGAATATTTACCTTCCCCATCATTTCCTACTGCTACAGATGGGTCAGATGCCAGATATCATCCAACTATGCACAAATCAGTTCCAAACAAGAATTAAAATGCTAGAAGTTACCTATCCACAAGAAGAATGGGAATTAGAGATTGAAAACAACAGAAACAGGAAGATAAATTGGCTTACTACCCATGTGTTTCTTTAATTCAAGAAACATGAGCAGCACAATTTCTTGCAGGAGGGGAAAGGGAGAGAAAAGAAAGACCCAAAATTGTTCATTGTCCCAAGTCCACTGCCCTACATACTATGATAAAAGCCACTCCAGAATTGGAGTCAGTGTGGCTGACACTGACTAAACAGTAAAACAGTTTGGTGGATCATGGAGAGCCTGTCTGCAAGCATGCCTCCTCAGCTCTGCTCCTGGCAGCCTGAGTGTCAAACATCAGCTCCTGCACCAAAGGAACAAAAGATACACCTGGCAGGAACAGCTTCCACTTCAGGGAGAAGAAAGTCAGCCCTTGGTCTGAATGCAGATGGAAAATGTGCTCAAGTACACTGATTCCTAAACTCTCTGGAAACAGATGAAGATCCCTGACATTGAAAATCATCTTATTAACAGCAGGTGCAATTCCCTCAGGGGAGGTGAATAACTCCATGCAATGGCATCTCAGTATTTCCCCAGCTCTACAGAATTGCCTCAGCCCAGATACACTTAAATCTCACCCACCAGGAGTTCCATCAAGCCCCCTTTTTACCTCCTCTGTCTGTAACAGCTGCATTAAACAGAAAATACACATTTCTTTATGTTACCTTACACTTTGTGTAGTCAAGAAGTTTGTGCTAAGACCCATAAAATATTGACACTGTCACTAATACTTTAGTCAGAGAGAATTTATTTAATCCCTAAGCCATTCCCACTACTTTTTACAACTATCACAGGGAGGGGTATCCTTTAAAGAAATTATTATGTTTCTCAAAATAACTTTTTGTCATATATTCCCCCTTTCACCACAGTCTGCTCTGATCTTGAGGCCTCAATTGCACTGTTTTCTGTCCCCCTAACTATAATTCTAGTCCTTCTCCATTTGGCAAAATATACAGAAAGTGGATTTACAGTCTAGACCTCCAGGATTTCGATTCAAATGGAATTTTAGCACTTCCAGGAGACACTTACTTACCAGATATCATTATACCACATCCCTTGCTATGTCTATTTTGGTAAATCAGACCTTCCTGTCCTTTGTTTGGCTATTGCCTCCTTTTCTCACTGAGTGCACTACAGAACCCAGTTTTAATTTCTCTGCAACACCTGATTTAAGACTATCTTGGGCATATTCAAGGTATGCACATTAGAAATATGCTCTAGATCTTATGCTGCAGTACTCAGTCACTAATCCATTTAAGCAGCATGAAGTGATAGGAAAGTCACATGCAAATTCAACCAGAAGATTTTAAAAATTGCCTTTTTCTCCTGGTCCCACAGGGAAATAAATTTTTTGCATTTCTGCCCACACACTCAAAGATCTTTCAGGTGTATAGCTGTCACCAGTTCATTAAGATGGTTTGATGAGATGTTTTTAGGATCTAATATTCAGGATCATAGTTTAAACAAATGAGCTGCTTCCACAGTAAAGCATTTACTTTGGGCATCCAATATGAAATGCAATTAATGAACGTTTTTAAATGCTCAAAAAACCCTTAGTTCTTGTTCCCCTGCATATTCTGGTTGAACAATTATATCCTGAGTTTCAATGAAGACAGACACTGAAAGGTATTAACAAACAGGGAGGGTCACTGTTCAGAAGAGGAGAGGCTGTTGATTTTATTTCCCACTGGAATCTACTGGGAATAAATGAACTAAAGGATTCCAGAAGAACAGCTTGTTCTCTGGGCCTTGCTCAGTTCAAACAGGAAAAACATAAGTTATTAAAATATATACACAGAGCACGAGGACTGGAAACAGGCTGTGGCTTCTTTTGCTCTCCAAATCTTAAGCCTAGACCAAGTGCCTTTACTCTTCTTACTGCTTTACTGCTTTTTATTACTATTAGTGACATGTCAGCACTTCTGTCCATGCTACCTCCCTCACCATACTGTCAGAGACTGCCCATACCACAGAGGTTCCCATTCAAACCAAGTTTTTATAGTGCTTTCATAGCAAGGGAGCTAATGACTGAATCAAAAAGGGACAGCAGTCCCCTTCAAACAGGCTCAGTTTTCCAAACCAGCACACAAACCACCAGTTACTGCTACCTCTGCCAGACAGCAAAACTCCAATCCTCATATTTCAAAGAAACATACTTCAAGAAACTCTATGTTAGAACAATGTGTCACTATAATAACCCACACAACATTCCTCCAAGGGCCCATTATTTTGGTATTGACTCTTCAGCATCATGGTTAATGATTCTTTTGCTATCCTAAATGCAATATGCAAGGGGATGAGGGAGCATTGATCTCAGCCAGTCCTCTTGCTACTTACCTGCTACAATCCCTGCCCTACCACCCAACTCTAGATTTAGTTTCTGATTTTAGATATAGAAAGGATAGAGTTAATCTATCCTTTCTATATCTAACACTAACAAGTGTTAAACAATTTCCTACATGATCATTAACCTGTCAAATTCAGCATAATAAAATCATCACCAGTTTAAGGAACTACAAAGGACTTGTCATGGAGAGAATTTTAAGAACACGACAATCATGTATAAATTTAAAAAAGTAATGATGATCCTTTCTACAGTTGGATCCTGAAGAATAATTTTCCACCTTCACACAGTAAAAGCAAATCTTCTGCAACAAGTTTTTTTTCTTTTAAAAAAACTTCTTGAAACTTTCTGAGCCTTCTTGCAAAGAACATATTTGAATCACAGAGTCAGTCGATGTGACACTTTAATGCTTTTCAGGAACTAGGCAGTGGTCTGGTATACTTTAAGTTTATGATTTATATTTCCTTGTAGTCTATCACAGCCTATTACAACTATCAACAAGAGTTAAGGTGGGAGAACTAACACAGTAATTTTCCATCTACATTATGCCAGCCCTCAAATGCCAGACCTGTACTCCCAGTGTGTCTGCAGAGCCTGCAGAGGCAGTGCAGGGAGTATATTGCAATCTCAGCTGTGAGCAAGTTACTGCTGGCCAATTTTCTAATACAGCGTTAAAATGCAAGAGATAATTCCAGGATCTCCACAAGCAGTAGGAGGAGGACAGTATTCCAGGCACAGTTTGCACTCCTGAGTTTGGAAACATCTGCACTATCAGATAAAGAGCCTTTTATAAGCAGCACTAAGTTAATGAATTTCTACGAAGTATAAAGAGAGCCACAGAACAGAGATCCTTAAGTGGTAGCACACTGACAGATGAGGCCTATAATTTTGTGGGAGGAATTTCAGTGTGACTGCTTTTCCCTCACTCTGTTGTTTCTTCTGGTGACCAGCTCCACTGCCTACACCCTTCCTAGAAAGAGGGCTGGCAGGGCAGCCAGGGGTTTCAGGCTCCAGGATCTACCTGACCACCCTGGGCTTAGCACAGGAGTCATTGACAGAAACCGGGAGGTTCAGACCCACAAAAAAAGGTTTGTCCTCAGGACTCAGGAAAAGAGGGCCTTCAAGGTCACTTCAGAAGGCTTCCTCTCCTTATTCTGAATAAATGACACACTGAGCCCTTTGGGTATTCACAGAAAGGAGGGCTGCTGGCTGAGGTCTGGGTGTCTCCCCTGAGCACGTCTGAACACAGGCAACAATTCCAGTGGTGAAGTGAGCAGACAATCTTAGGGTGGCCTTGTCTGATAGTGATGGACGAGCCTGTCCTGTCTCATTCACTCACTTCTCCACTCGTAGCCCTGCTTGATTTATTTGTAGCAGCAATACATTAATGTTATCTGACAGCTACTATTAAAGTGTCACAAGCATGTGTATGCAATAACACAGATGCTGCAGGGAATTTGCTGCAGGCCACCACCTCCTAGGCACAGAAAGCAACGGGAGGCAGGGGAAATGCCTTATGAAACAGAGATCCACTCCTTATTCCTCTTATTCAGAAAGAAAATTGACAAGGAAAACTACTACAGAGACCAAGCACAGACCAAGCACAGGCAGAAGGCATGGTAACATTCAGACAACATTAATGCTCCAAGTTTTCCCACCTGTGTCCTGATAACTACAAAACCCAGCAAAAACAAAACTAAACACAGGCTGTTAGAATAGCAGGAGACACAAGAAAAATCTTCTCTCTTCACTTTTTTTTTCTTTACAGTGGTGTACAAGCATGGTGATAACATTTGGTTGATGACATTTCCTGCCTCCATGACCCCTCAAGTACTTACAGATCTATTCTTACACCATGCTTGAAAATGACAGCCATAGACCCTCATGTCTCATACACACAGAACAAGTAAATATTTAGTCCAAGGTCACAGCAAAAAATGGCAGCAAAGGCAGGATTTGCATACAGATTTCTCAAGCAACAGATTATCCAGTACTTTAATAAAAGCACTCACCAGATTCTTTGTCTCAGTCTCTGAGACAGAGCTAAACAGGGAGAACTAAGCAAAATATTCTTGCTGTGTCACCTGAAGTCAGAAATGTTACGGAATTTGCCTGAACCATATCCTCTGTGAGTTCTGAGAAGGGAAAGTGACCCCAGGTCACTCATGAAGGGCTGGAAACACTTGACAGCTGCAAAAATCTTAGATACTGAGGAATAAAATCACTTTGACCTAAAGAAAATGACTTTGTAAAAAGAACCAAAGAATTATTTCTGTTCTGCATGAGACAGAGCTTTTCATCTGCAAGTATGTGGAGGACATGTAAGAATCTCCTTGGCCCTTTTTCATGGCCTCACTGAAACCATAAAGTATTTTGTCCTTAATATTCAAGGATTATGGATCAGAATGATCATTACTATATTTACTGAAATTCAGTGAATCAGATAAAACAGTATAATTCTGTTAATTCTTCAAGGAATTAAGAGAATGCTGACATAGCCTCTAGAAAGACAGTCTGAAATGGGCTGTTTGTCACCAGTCAAACATACAAAAACCTCTTTATTTTATTATTAGGACAAATGTCTTCTGTCCTCTGCTTCCATACTTTAAAAAGCTAACACTACAAAGCAATACTTTTTATCACACAATTACATTTTAAAAAATTTATCTTATTTTCGTGTTGCTTGAGTGAATTGACTGAGCCAACTGATGTGGCTTGCTACTCACAGAATGTAGCAACACTCATAATTGAGCAGAATCAAAGCAAGGTCAAAAAAAGGTGCTGCTCAGTATTTTTTGGTGCCTGTGCCACCATTTTGATGTGGTTTGCTAAAGATTGTACCACACAGGGCCTAGCAAATGCATAGCTGGAAAGGTTACTACATCTTCTCAAGTCAGAGGACTCTTAAACCATCAATGCAGTGCTCTTTGCCCAGCCACCCCCATCACCATCCTCCAAGCAGCTTTCCTTCTCCTCAGCAGGGTGGCTGATGCCCCAAGGATCAACAAGGAAACAAGCTGTAACCTATTAACTGCATAATCTACTTTCTCTCCTTTTAGAGCTAATATGGTCAAAAAAAGGGTATGGGTCAGATTTGCACAAGTATTTAGGCCAGATGTGCAGATAAGCAATTAGACTATGTAGACATACATTAAATCACATTAAGTGCCTATCTGCACCGTTTTGAACTGAGCTTCTTTCCCTTTATCAGATTCATAGTAATTTAATTGGAGCTGATTAGAAATTAAGGTCTCCAGGGCCAATACAAAAAGTTTACATCAGATCACTCCAAGCCACGCTGCCAGCCACAAACTGCTTGCTGTTGTGTAAGCAGAGGCCCAGGGCCTGCAAAGAGGTGCCAGGCAAGGAAACTGGAGAGGGTGGGACACTGGAGATGTGGGGGACACAAACCCTGAGAGCCAGCTCTGCAGAGCAGCAGAAGAGGAGGCTGGTGATGGCTCTGCTCCTGTGCTGCAGCCAGCTACATCTCAAGCTGTGCCTTGGCTTCAAGTGCCCCAAGGGGTAAAAGTGCACTAAAAACAAAGGCCAAATAAAACATGCTTTAATTCGCAGCCATTAAAACCCCAGCTGCAAATATAACTGAAGCATGTTTCTTTTTAAAGAAGCAACACAACACTTTCTCCCTCCAGCCCTGTTGACTTCAAAGGCTTCAAAAGTAACTTGATGCCACGACTAGAGGCAAAGCTGCCATTAAGTGCCAACTCCTGCAGCTCCAGCTTTTGAGGCCCTGAATTCTGTTTTGATTATTTACCTTCAAATGAATTTTAAAAACAAAAAAAGAGAAAGAAACAATGAAAGTAAGATGGGAGGCAGTTTCCAGCATGGCTGCCTGCATGCCTGCCTGTATGACAAGAGCTGGGGGCAGGTGAGTAAATGCACAGAGCTCGCATAACCTTACATAGACATAAGCCATATGTAAGACATAACCTTACAAATACTTCTGATACAGTCTAGTGAGGACCATCTCTCCCTAGTACTACTTATAGCTCTCCACAAAGGATTTCTTATGTCCCTGTCCCCTCTTTTATTAGTTTGTTCTACCAGCCTTGATCAAGTTGAGCACTTGCAGAAAACAAGCCTGAAACCCCTTTTAAAGTGACTTCTCTGGCGTGCATATGTCACAGCTCGCTGGTTTAAGTCAGCAGAGCTTTAATCCATGGCTTAGCACATCAAAAGAAACAGAGTTCCTGCATCCACATCACACACGCAGAGGCTCCCTGAATTCAGCTTGCATGGCTTGCCCTGATTCCTGATTTAGCCTCATGAAACCCTCCCCTGAGCTGGAGTCACAGGCCAGGGCCAGGTGAGCTGTAACTTTAGAAAATGAAAGGCAAAGGGTGACAAGGCACCCGCCACACTGCGCTGTGTCGGCACTGCCAATCCTTCCACCTCTGAAAACCAACCAGAGCATCAGGCCCTGCCTTGTCAGGACTGCTGCACTGCAGCCCAGGCTCTACTGGCATGGCCACATGCTCAGCTACAGAGAACTAATAGAGAGGAGAGGGATGGAAGAAAAAAAATAGCAAGAAAGGGAGGAATCCCTGTGGCTACCATGCTCATTGAAGAAGGATTTGTTCCTTGCTTATGCTGCTGATGTTCTGGTACAGATTGCATATGAACAAGACATTCCCAAGCTTTAAATTTATTTTGGTGTTCCCAACAAGCACAAACATAAAAGTTACACTTCAGAATTTCCTGTCCCTGCATATTTAAAATAATGCAGCCACACCAAAATTCCTTGGCCACTGCCAGGTCTGTGGAGAGAAGAATCAATTCAGACAATAGCCCCTCTTTAATTTCCAATTCTCCATCAAACAGATGAGGGAGAGAAAAAAAGCTGAGGAGCAAATAGCTGAGTTGACTCATGTCTTCTAAGTGTCTTTTTAAAATCACCAAGTAACTATTCCTTAGCCCAAACCAGAATGAATACAAGTCTTCATAGAAAAGTATCTTGCATAATGACAGATGCTGATCACAAAAGCCTAAGTTCAAACTAAACACGCTTGAGGATGCATCCTATTTGTGCCAGTGCAATATACAAGAATCTTGCAATCTCTCAGTTACAGTAATAGGGGTAGTAGAGGATTGAGAGCAAATAGTCTTGAGGGAAAAAGCTGTAATCCAGTCACACTTGCACGTGCATCTACACCCTCCTCTGGACAAGACCTGATGGAATAAATTAGAGCAGTTAAGTGAGAACAAAAATAATAAAGAATTAATATTTTTTAGCACATAATGACAGCACAGAAGACTTCAGCCCAGCTTCCTCCTCTGCAGCAGACCTACTGTACAACCCACAGCTACTCACTTAATATCATTATGTGCCAGAGCTTGGTTGTGGATTATTTTTGTTTCATATCCCTTCTCATATTTAACCAGGCCTCTCAGAGAACAGTTTACAGTTTGTTACTATGCAGCTCCACAGCCTCTAGCACAATGCAGCTCCAGTCCTGGTCCTACAGAGAACAGTTTAATAACCATTTATTACAAACAGTGTGGCCGGCCAGTGGCAGCAGGGAAAGGCTGCAGCAAGGCACAGCATACACAGAGCAATTACTCTTCATGATTTAACCCCACAGTCCTGTCCCTTGGACAAAGTCTATCTTAGTGCCTTCAGCTGGTCAGAGTAATCTCTTAATTTCTACAAAAAATAAATCAATGCACTTGCAGTAGCATCAATAAATAGCTGTTTCCTATCACCTACCTCTAAAACCTCAACCTGTTGAATCCCCTCTGCCACCCAAAGCCCCAACCAATGTGCTGAGTCACAACAGGCAGCCATGAAGGCTATCTTCAAATAGCAACCCAAAATATTATTTCTTCCTTCCAGGCCACCCTTGTCTCTCTCTGAGATGTGTTTTCCTATGACAACAAATAAAATCTGTTTTACTTGTGTTCCACTTAAAAGCAATTTGTAAAAAAGAAGCAGTGAAAATAGGAACCAGACAATGCCTTTTTCTTTAAATCTTTCCAACATAAAATGGGAAAAAATGCCTAAAGGTTTCCAGGCCAGCACAGTATTTTGTTTTGTTTGTTTATTTTAACATAAGTAATTCGGAAAGCATGAGATCAGGACATACTGGTACCAACTATGTTATCTCAGCAGTGCTGCAATTTCCCATAGCCTACACTATCTGCAGGACCTCTGTTTCTTTATGGTCATGAATTCAGAAACAATGATAGAGCTGAATAAAACCATGAGCCTTGATGAATAATAAAGCACAGAAATCCTGCATTTGACCAAGACTTCCTGGCTGGTGCCTTAATGGAAAAAGCTTGGCATGGGAGATGCCTTATAATTCAGAAGACACACAAAAAAACCCCTATACTGCCCTGAACCCAGCCTTATCACCAGTCTCAACTTTTCCTCACTACCTTTCATCTGCAAAGGGCACTGAGCGTGCTGAGTACGCCCACAGTGTATTCACAACCAGAACTAATGAGTGCCATGGATGATGCAGGGAGGAATAAAACCATGTGGGTGCCCTAATGCCAGCAGTTGCTCTCCTGAATGCAGCTCAGGACCCTGGCAACACAGCCACACAAATCCTAGCTGGCCCAGCCAGCAGGATTTGCTGCAGATCGTTGCTGCCTGCAGAGATCTTGCAGATGTAGCCTGTTTCTGTCTGTCGAGGCTGGAGAGCCTTTCCACTGAGCAGGACAGCCTGAGCAGCAGGAACAGGGAATGTCAGGGGCTGACCAGCTGAGTCTTGCTTTCTTCAGAAGTCACAGCAATTTTGCACTGACAAGCAGCTCTGCATTGTGAATGAAGAGCACACCTGAGAACCTGGTGGGGGAGATCTCCACAAGAATTGACTTGATTTTACAGTGTGGTAGGGAAAAGTGCATTTCCCCAGCTCAGGAAAGGCTAAATGAGAGGGGGTGAACCTCCCATATTCTGTCATTGCCTAAGTCTCCAAAACAGCAAGTTAGCAGCAGCACAGTGGAGCTCACAGTGTAATTTCCCTCAAGACTACTCTAAACTTGGAATGGGGGTTTTTCCAAATTTATTGCTTCTCTGATTTCATAACAAATTAGCTCCATGTACCATTACAAAAATTGCTTTGCTGTCAGCCCTGCAGGCTTAATTTGGGGTCTGGGAAGCAGAGGGCTCTTCCCTTCTCACACATTGTCAACAGCCACACAAGGTTTTGAACACTGAGTTCCACCCACGCTTGTCCTTGTACAACCCCAGTGAGGCCCTTTAAAGGTTGGACAGGTGTAAAATGACAGAACCTGACCTAAAACAGCACTAAAAAGACAAAGCTGGGGGGGTGGGGAGAGGGGAAACTGTTACTCTGACATTACTCAATAGACTTGAATTGACTACATTTTCTGGGGGTTTTTTTTTGTTTCCGCTTTGTTTGGTTTTTTTAAATAATATTTTTAAAAGAACATCAACGTATCAAATCAGTATGAAGATAACTGAAGGAAAGGGGTAGGAGGAAAGAGAATTGCTGCCAACAGTCAAGGCAATACTACTGTTTTCATAGAGCATGTGTTCCCTTTAAAAGGGGTCTGCTAAGCCATGCTGCTACTCCAGCACTGTGGGAATGCAGAAGGGATGGTTGGAAACTGGGCCCACGGTGTCGCAGGCAATCTCCAGCAGATTTATGTAGGTGACTCTTGAATCTAATTAACTTTTTCCATCTCTACTATGCAGATCTCTCACTGATCATAAATACTATGCATCCAGCCAGCATAGAAAGAACTCCTGTTGGGTGCCTGTTCTATCTGGTGCAACGCTCCTATTGGCAGGCAAACAAGAGCAAAGGCTCAGGATTAAAATAATCCAAATTAGGTTCAGATGTAGTTGCACGCACTAATTGAAAAGATTGCCCCAAAGCTGCAGTAGTCCTGAACACACTGAGTACACGTGCAAGCAAGCATGCTGTCATGATGCTGACAGATGATGAATTTGTTTGTGTGGTGAATACATACAAGGAAGAAGCAGCTGGAAATGCACTGTAATGTGTGCTCTATATGAATCTAATGTCTGCTAATTTTCTGCAGATTCCAGCTGCTGGCCAGATGGGTGCAACTGTGACAACTTTGGGATAAATTTCTGTTTGTGACTAAAGGACCAAAGAACTTTAGCTGAAGGGCAGATATTTGAGGAAGGGCCAGCATAGGCTATCCTAAAATAATATTGTTTGAAGGCATAGAAACAACAATATTCAGCTCAAATTAACTCGCAGCCACACATTTTTTTGTTTGAATACTCTCCTCTGGTTTAACTCAGTCTTCTCCTGCTCTTAGTTGAAACAGGGTAAACAACTATATTTTAAAATATTCAGTGTTACTTTTTTGTAATTAAGGAGAAGCTATTTCCTTTTAATTTCCCTGTGTGAGAGAGCAACTCTCCATTCCTTTACTAACCCCTTCTTCTCCCATACATCTAATTTCAGGAAATTAATTCCCAAGCCTGGCTAGCCAAACCTGTATGCAGCATCCCTAACTCCGCAGGGTCTCATTCAGTGTGCAACAGAACTGCTAATCCCCCTTGCATAGGGAGCATTCACTAAATGCATCCCAGGGTTGTACTTGTCTTTCACGGCTGCACCAGCAGCAGCTTAGTCATTCTCAGACTGACTCATGCACTGTGGTCTTTCTCCTTTTCTGTCATTTCCAACTGATGAAGGCTAAGAATGGAGCTGAAATGGAATCTCTGTGATGATTTAACACCTTTCAACTCAGAAGACCCTACCTCTAGGGTGTGCACTCCTCTAGAAGGAGTATGCAGCTGTAAGACAGGGTTTGAGGCCAAGGTTTCTCTTTGTCAATAAACATCACAATAGAGATCACCCAGAAGACCATCCTAAAAGTTCACTCAGATGAATTTCTCTTCTCAGATATCCATCTGTATTTGCCATCCTTCAGACCTATGGCATCCTCTCCAAAATAAAACATTCCTTAAAATTCAGTATTCTACCATTTGCCTGTTACAATTTCTTTACTCATTTTTCTCCCTATCTCCACTTCAGCATGCTTAAAACTTGCTTGTATTTAAATATGTCAATTACACCATCACTTCTCCATATCTCTTCCATAGCAATGTTCCTTTCACCTCTTCTCTCCCTCTCCTCTGTCGTTCAGTGGAATTGTCCTGAGGCAAAACAGTTATTCACCTTTAATCCATTCCTAGGTGGTCTTTAACTCAAACCCAGCCTTGGCAGCTGCTATTCTTCCCTTGCTCTATTTTTATCTTTGTAAATATGTTCAGGCAGGCAAAAAAAAAAAAAAAAACCAGGATTACTGCAATGAGGTGGGTAGTTAAACGACACAGCGTGATGAAGAAAGACAGTTGTAACACCTCAGAACCTCGTGTTCTGTAACGCAACAAGAACTGAACCAAAAGGCAGAAACGCTGGCCAGGGACAGGTGAGATACTGATCACAGCTCTGCCACAAACATCAGCTTGTTCCTAGGAAATAACAGGGTACAACTGCTATCCTTGTACTGTAGTTACAACTCACTGTATTCAGTTACAACTTCACTGGCTGGTGGGTCACCTCGTGTTTTTGATTATTGCTCAGATCCATTTTTTCTGCTTCTGCAAGGTCAGCTTTAAGAAATAATAAAAAACTTATTCACACTAACAAACCTCGAAGCAGTCAGAGAGCATGGAATCTTTTGGCAGCATATCTGGAACTAAATATTTACTGAACACATTTCTAATCTAGGGACTTGGCCAAAATGAGAGGGAAGGCATGTGAAGCCAGCATTTTCCAAAGCATGCATAAAACCTCACACACACAATGCCACACATCCCCTGCTGAGAGATCACAGAAACCTGGCTGCCCCAGAGATCATTCATCTGAAAGGAAAAACAAGAGTGGACTGGTAGGCTGGGAGGCACATCAGCCAGCCAGCTCAGCTGTGGTGTGCCAAGGAAAGGCTGCTGTGACCCTGCCCCATGCTCCTTTTTCTCCAGCAAATATTGTTTCTTGCTCCACTGAGGCAGAACTCCAGCAAATGTTTTCACTATGCAGGACTAAGGTAAGGTTTAAGAACACCCCATTGCACATGGTCCTGTTGGTGTGATGAGAATGTGTGGTTGCCACCATGGGCTGAAACGAGCTGCTTACTCTTGATATCACCTTCCTTTTCCCACAGCAACCCTTTCCAATCGAGTAACCCTAAATGATCTTGGAAATCAATCAATCTTCTGTTATGTTTACATACAATACACCACCATGACTCACTTTCATCTGCAATCCTTAAGCTTCAAACACTGGTTTAAAACAGGCCACAGATTATTATAATCATGTTTACACAAGAAGTGTAATATGCCAACCTGTCAAAATATTGTCAATATTTATTCCACATAAATCCATCCCCCCCAAAACTGAAGCAAAACTTAATGAAAGATTAAAACTGAGGCAGGCTGGAAAAAACGTAGAAGCAAATATTTGAATCAAACACTACCAATATAAGGATGAAGCTAAACCCCCCACAAAAACTGAGTATCAAAAAGAGAGAGACTTGTCCCAGATAAATTGGGCAGCATCACAGCTAGCATACAGCACATGAAATTAAAAATTCATGACCTATGGAAGACATCAATACCAAAGAGGAAGGATGGCAGACTGCCCTTAAGAGTCAGGAGAGAGAAGTGCAGTGCAGACCTGTGTAAGAAGAGGAGAAAGGGCTACTTACATAGAAAAGCAGCAAGAAAAGAAAGAAAGCAACATGCCTTGCTTTCAAAGGATGAAAGAATATAACTAGATGGCCAAGCATCATGACAAGATGAGGCATATTTCTATAAAAGTGGAAATTGGACATGCCTTTTTCACTGCCACTGCTCAAGGAAAAATTCACGTGAGGAGGGGCTATGTTATGCTGAAGGGCTGCAAGGAATCTTTAAAAACAAACTAAGCTCATTAAGCTACTCCATATTTCATGTCTCCTCAAGGACTTATATTTTCTATTACATGTGGGGAAAAGCAGAGCTGATTTCCACATCATTTAGTAGCACTTTTTCTGAGAGATTCTGCTCTGTCCCATGCAATGCAAGCTTGGATGGATTTCAGTGGCAGTTAGCAAGTGAAGTTTGCATACAAATGTCAGGAAGGAACTCCATGTTATTTGTACCTAATCTTATTTTTCCATGTGAAGTCATCTGGAGCAGTTTTGTTCCTGCTGGAACAGGGGAGTTTCAGGTAATCCATATCTTGAATTAAACACTGCACAAACAAAAGGGCTGACACATGAAAAAGTTAACCTTCTTTCTGCTTTGCCCAAGTTCAAATCTGTATAATATGGGGTGATACAAAATGGACTTGAAGGGCTCATAAACTAGTTCTTATTTCCATAGATTTTAATGGAAATAATCCATACTCTCAGCTTTGCTACAGAACTCTCAGTTTACAATAAAATCCTGAAACTGTGAAAATGTGACTAAGATGAATTCAGTGGTTCAGAACATGAGAACAAATAGAGTATTAACACTGTTTACTAGTCATCCCTTACATTCCTATGGGCTAGGAAACAGAAGGAAACTTCTCTGACAGAAGTTACAGAATATTCTGAGTTAAAAGGGACCCACAAGGATCATCAAATCCAGATCTTAAGTGAATGGCGGGCATGGGGATCTCTTGTTAGGAATTTGCACAGTGCTCACTACAGCAAGGTCCTGATCCCTCACTGCACACATACAGGGTAACAGAAATTAAGGTCTGTAAGGAACCAGTTAGTGGTGATCTCAGTACCCCAACACAAACAAACAAACAAACAAATTTGTGGAGATAAAATTGTTTCACAGCATTAGTTATTCTTATGCCTGTTCTCTGCTGTTACCTTTTCAATTTATCTACAAAGTCCCACTACAAGTCAGTGTCTTTTCATTACCAAGTTATTTTAATTGACTTCTGATATCTTTCCCAGTTTCTCTCTCTAAAATTCTTAGGATCTTCAATATCTACAATAACATACACATACCTGTGTTGCAAAAGAGTTTGCAGCATTGATGAAAAAATTGTGGGCTTTTTACTCTTGCTTCAAGAATATGGCACAAACAACATCCATTTTTAAATTTTTCCTTGTTTAGTTTGCTCCTCAATATTCAAGTTTGTCCCAGTTGGGACCTAAAGCCTATACAGAACTGATCACCAATAATGTCAGTTTGATTTTTTGTTGTATCAGATATAAAACAACCTGTAATATAAGTATATATAATCCATACAAAAAATCAATGCAAGTTTGGCCAGTCTTTGATCATAGATGAGTTAATTATCCAGTAACTGATCATGCATGGTAACAGATAAAGAAGAAGAGCAGGAAACTCTCCAGAGAAAAAATAAGATGATAAACTGCACACAGAAGGAAGCTTCCTCCTAACCTCCATCACTCACCATAATTCATGGTCTGAATCAGAGAAGTTCTTCTCTATAAAGTAAAAAGGGGGAAGTTACTGGTGGATATGTTCCAAACCTTGGGTAGGCATCATTTTGTTCAGATCTCATTACTTTTCTACCAAGGATGCAGCATTACTAGAATGGAATTAGTGACAGAAAATGCCTACTAATAGTAAAGGAAAATATATTATTTGCTGTCCTCTTCTGACATGTGTTCTGTTAGATCACCACGATACAATGAGCTGACATGCTCATTCAGCTTCCCACAGTGGAAGCTCCAGAAATAAATAATTTTTTTCCTAAAAATATTTTTCCACCCACGAACAATGGCTGTTAATTTAAAATTGCCCAACGTGCACAAATCAGTCTTTTTACTCTTTGTTCTGTGACAAAAATGCATTTCATATACCACCATGTCCATTCATTTCATTTTGCCCTAATCTTCATTAACCTCTACAGTTCCCTGCCATATTGAACTACTCTCTATGCTCCATCACATTTTCTCAATTATATTCATCGTGTCCATGCATCACAACATGAAATACTGGACTTTGTACAAAAGGAAGTATTCCTAAACTTGCTGTTTTTCTTGGCAGAATGCTCAAAGTAATGCTACCATTAGAAGCTGCAGCAACTTAGCAAAGAGGATAACAATGTTAGTGAGTAATTTTACCAGCATATTGTGACCTAGGGAACTCCCCACATGTAATACAATTATTGGCTTCAGAAAAATGGAGAACAATGATGTTTGCAATCCAACATTTAAGGAAACTTTGTGCCCTTTGGCATCAGGGCCAGGTGGGTGATGACAACTTCACTCAGCTTTCCAGTAGCTGGACATATCTAAAACATGAAGGAAGTATGGGCCTTTGAATTCCTCTATTCCTTGGCAAAGGGATCCTATGGGTGGAGCTGGGGATGAGTGGGGTGCTAAGTTGGATGAGTATTTGATGAGGAGCTAAAATACAGAGAAGTATTTCTTCACTGAAAAATAAATCCTGCTGAATGTTCCACAATTCTGTTGGACAATGACCTCAGGCATTAGTCTGGCTTGGGAACAAAAAGCTGGGATAAGTTACAGAGCAGCCTTCCCTTCTCTCCCATGCCAGGGAAACCACATTCTCCAATGTGCTATTTCAAGACAATGAGAGAAGCTTAGAAAACTCCTTTAATCCTCTATTCCCAAGAGTTGGCTTTGGGTGGGCCAGCACTATTAGTGCCCCAACATCTCCTGGTCACTTCTCTGGCTCACACCACTTCACAAGATAGCAGCAGGGATGAAAGCAAACACCTCCTTAAAATTCCCATTGCAATCCAAACAACAGCTGCTATTCCTTCTGAGGATGGCACACATTTTTCAGCCTGGTTATTTCTCTCATCTCTTTTAAATTCACACATGTTAGAAGATTTGGATTTTTCTTCCAATAAATGTTCAGTTATACCCTGAAGCTTTTCATTTCAGAGCTGGTACACAATAAGGACAGTGGGCCTCTGCTTTTGCTTTGCTGCTAAAGTGGTAACACATTTCATATTGCCCTGGATTGCTGGGTTTGCCTTTCAAAGTGACAGTATGATACATCACTTCAGCTTCTGAGCCTGATCCTTCACCACAGTGTGCTCTGCACACATCCCAGAGCTGCACAAGAGACCATGGCAGCCTTCAGTCCTGCAGCTGTTCCTTGAGGGGTTCAGATCTTGGTAAGACTTTTGGTCATGGATGAAAGATGAGCCAAACACCCATTTATTTGACTAATTCACCAGTACATAGTACAGATCATCATTTGGCCATAACTCTGAAACAGAGCAGTTCTATGAAGCTTTAACACATGCCAAATTCTGCTTAAGTGCTGCTTGTAATACAGAATTAATGCTTAATCTATTATATCTTTATAATTTATCCTATTTCAATCCTCTCTGTGTGACCTGTGGTCCAAAATGCACTGAAGAAGATAAAATCTTTTACAGTTGCTTTCAGTTTAGATCATGAGATCTGCATGATTATCAACCTTAGCACCTATTTGCAGAATTTTTCACTAGGAAACAAATATTAAATTAGAGGTGCTGAAGTAGTTTTATTCTGAGTGATTTCTTACAGGAGAAGGAATAAATTAAGCTGTAAAGAAATACCCTAATGGGAAATTTGAAGTCTACCATATTTTTAAAATTATGCATTTATTATAACTATCTATTCTTTCCTTCTCTTTCATTTTTTAGCATTAAGATAAACATTTGCATTCTGGTAACCTGTTAGCGAGGTCTAATACAGAAGCACTGTTTGCAAATATTAAGATAATAAGCAAGAACTTCATTAGTCTGAATTTTCTCATTTATTTCTCTGTTTTATTCCTCATCTAAATTTCTATGCAGTTTTTCTACCTGAAACTGAAGTACTGTGGGTTTGACACCTTCCACAGTGAAAATGATTAGGGAATCACAAAAGAAGATGATAAACTGTTAAAGAACAGAGTGCTAGTCATGCAAATTCCCTTTGGAGAGGTGGAGTTGCAGCATTTCAGTTGGGCCTGGAATGTTGGTTTACCTGAAGACATCTTGTGTCCCCTAGGTTCAAGATTGCATTAATTTAACAACACTGCCAAACTCTCCCAAGAGTTTCTCTTTTCCCAGCTTTCAAGCAGTCCTTTATCTCCTTTAGATTTGCCATCAAATAAAAATTTATGGGCATTATATTCAATTTATGGCCATACACAGAAACCTTAAGTTGTTCATCTTTTAGGACATCTGCGAGGCAGTGGACAAGCTTACATGACACCACAACAGTGCAAACAGACATGAGTTATTGGTGGGCCAAGGTGATATGTCTGGCATGGCATAGTGCAAAGCCATCTAAGTCTTATTAACTCTAGTTTAAGGTGAGTTTATTAGGTTGCACTAATGCTAATTTAAGGAGGTCATTCGTCAGTGACATTCAACCTGACTGCAGCCAGCCAGCTCAGGTGTCTTTGCACTGAATTCCTCAGCATTGTAGGCTGCAAGGACAATAGAGACAAAGGTGCAAGTTGTTGGAAAGATGGAAATTATGTTTCCTCATGTCTTCAGTGGCAGTACTGATAGATAGGCAGTTTTACAGCCAATCTCTTTAAGTTTCTATCATTCTCTCCAAGTCAACTCGGGCTGTGGTGCCTTCTGCATTTTTATATTCCAGCTGAACACATCTCAAGAACATGAGGAATACTGAGATGCCATGATACTAATGATATTGCAAAAATGTTCTGATGCTCAACGAAATCAAGATCCAGATTTATGCTGGAAACAGTCCAGAGATCATTGCTGAAAGAATCATTTCACCACATTAAGAATAAAGAAAACCACAATACTACAAGACCCTGTGAGACAGTAATTTGTAATTATTAATGTGAATCAATTCAAAACCAATAAAACACAAGATAAATGGTAAAAAACATAGTTGCTACAATTTCTACTAGCATTCCTCTATTCCAGCTCTTTATTTCTCCATTGTCCCCACTCTAATTTCAACCTCATCTGATTTGCTTTGAACAAGACCTGTTAGGATTTTTTTCCTGAAAACAAGATAAATCAACCATTTGCAAAGATGTGAGCAGTTTCTTTGATTTATCGCAGCAGCCACAAGCAACTATCATTAGGACTCTCCTTCCCTGGAGATGCTCTAAAGCTATCTGGATACCATCCAGAGTAATGTGCTCCAGAGGACCCTGCTGAGCAGGGAGGTTGGATTAGATGACCTCCAGCTGTCTCTTCAATCCTTACCCAGTCTGTGATTCTGTGAAATAGACAAGGTGAATATTTACCAATATTCCCTATAAGAACTAAAGCAAAACTGTAATGTCAGGAAAACAACATTTAAATTACAAAAATACTCATTCCCCCTTGATATACCATAATCCAACATCTTCACCTCTTTTTTGTAAGCTACATGATGCCGTTGACATATATTTCATCACGTGATATGAAATTAAGTCAAATATTAAACACAAAAAAACCAACAGAAACTCTGGTACTGGTATATAAATAGGAACCTGGTCTGCATGACACAGACAGCAATGATGCCATTCTCCTCCAACAGGAGAACACAGATCACTAAAGTAATACTGCAAGAAGTAGACAGTTGCAAGACTGACATTTTAATATATGAAAGGCTACTGCAAAAACGAGGAAAATCATCTGTTCTGTTCTTCATGTTCTTCAATGTTAGCCAGGACAAGAACTTAACAGCACAAAAAAAAAAAAAAAAGCAGATTATCATCATTAGTTTTCTTCTATTTTTTTAAGGAACAAACACAACTTTCTAAATGTGAAGATAATTAAGCAGTGAAACAGATTGCCTAGGGAAGCTGGGAAATCTCAAACTCCAGAGATGCTACATAATAATTGAGACAGGTCAAAAATGACACTTAAGCCTTCCATCTTGCTTTTTTTAATTACTATCTTACGAGCATGACTTTTTAAATGGCACAGTTTCCTAATAAATACAGCATGTCAATTAACATGTCTGAGGATTATACATCTCAGTTGGCTTTTGCTAGGAGAATGAAACATTGAATAAATACCAAAATTATTTTATTTATTAGAAACAGTTATTTTCTAATTAAGAGGAAAATGCACTCTAGCTTGTATATCTAAGGGATTCAGCAGTGTTCCCAATGAGGCCAAAACTCTTCCCATTTCAGTGAGATAGCAGTAATTATGAGCATCATCATCTACATAAGACTTTTTAACACAAAATCAAAAGAAAAACCAAACAGAACAGTCTTTTGCTTAAGAAGAGAAAAAGCACCCTCATGCTTTGCCAAAAGAGGTTGGCATGGATGACAAGTTCCTGCTGGATGAGACCGAGAGCAACATACTAGCTTCTCCCTACAATGTGCTTATTTCCTTAATTACATTATATAAAAGGAATTTCATTCCATCTGCTTTATTGGTGACAATTTGCTTGTATTATGGAGTTACTACAAAAGTCAAAGACACAAACATAACAAATGTGAAACAATAAAGCACATGCAAAGTAAGAATGACTCTATTAGTTTAAATGTTCAGGCTGGTTTTCATGTCCAGTTTCACATTATAATAAAAAAAATTGCTCATCTTGCTAATCACATAATTTCAATATGGGTTTTGTTCACTGCTACAATTTAATCTCTTCAGACACTGAAGTCTTTATAGGACAGAAATCATTTATCTGCTTAAAGCAATCTCAGTATTGCAATTTGGGTTCTGATGGGGCTCTGCTTCACTGAGATCTTCATACTTAATCACTGAATATCTAAAATGAGAATTTTATATCAGCAGGGCTTAAGGACAGAGCTGTGGAAAAGGAAACCCATCCATCTTCCAAAGAATAAGTGTTCCCTTTCCATAAAGTTGGAAGAAAGACTTGTTTAAACCAAAAGTTCACTCTCATCTAGAAGACTGAAGCATTCTCTCCATTATAAAAAAGAAAAAAGAACTTTCCAGTATTTATAAACAAATGACAACAATCAAGGGCATGGTAGGAAAAGGTGTTCTCACAAAATGATATGGGAACTGCATACCTGAAGTAAGAAAATGACTGACAGAAGGATGTGCTGTCACAAAACACCAGCAGAATGGATATCAGAATGCTTTACTCTTTTATAACTGAAGTCCAAAGGGTTATTCAAAAGTTTCCCAGGCCCTTAGTAAAGCTTGAAAAATACTAATGATGCTAGTGAAGCCAAAGTCTGATTGAGGTTCAAGGAAAAATTGGACCCATCTCTGGACAATTGATCATAGAGGTGTCCAGAAATTAAGTTCAGAAATGGCAAGGGGTGAAGGAGTTACGTGTCTAACGCTTCAGAATTTATGTTAACCTCAAAGCTATTGACTTTCAGAAGAGCAACTTCCTTGGGCAGAGTAACTGCTTTCTTCGGAGTTCTGTAAATTGACCTCTGAAACACCCAGGACTGGTTACTGTCAAACACTCTGCAGATGTAATACCATATGCTCCTTCCTACGCTTTGTTTTCAGAAACAATGCCATGGAGATGCCCTGAAAATGCCCACTAACTGGTGTTTTTCTTCAAAGAAGAAATTCTTTCTGCTAAGTTTCCTAAAAAGACAACTGAATCATTACCATTTGAGTAAACCTGTGGTTTAAAATCAATGCAACATTACAACAATCAAATGTTGCTCATATTATTTAACCATTAAACAGAAACATAAGAAACTGAAGCTGTAATAACATTTCCATTGTAAGCAGAGTTCACATGTCAAATGACTTAGTCAATTCTACTTTGTGACTGCATACTAAGTGGTGTTATAATATGTTTGGCCACCAACCTCAAAATTATTAAATCCTCCGCACTTATTTCAATATGGGATACTCAGCTGCATTCAAAACACACTCTTCCCATGAACTTCCAATTGACTTATGCTGTGCAATGCAAGCAAACTGCAGAAAGATTCTAGTGAGGAGAAAATTCCTTTCCCCCTCCATTTCTGCCACACAGCAGATTCCCACACCTTGGGATGAAAGGGTTTTGAAAGCCAAGCCTGTTGCCTCCATGTAGTAAGCAAATGTGACCTTGCTGGAACTAACAGCAAGTCCATGATACCTAAGGCTGTGTATGGGTGAATATTATTTTAACTAGCCTCATTAATTTAAAAAAGAGGCTTTCCATCCTGTGGAATGCACAATGACAAACTGCCTTCTGGGTTGAGTTCTTAAAACCTCACTGCAATAGCTTTTCTGACTGTCTTTCAAAAGGAATTTTAATTCTGCCTCAAATTCATCTGTTTATTAAAGAGGGATGCTACTTCCTCACTTTAAAGAGAAAGCGAAAAGTAGTGTTAATTTGTAGTAGTCCTAATGCACGAACCGTTGCCCTCTTGGGTGCAATACTGCCACTGGAAAAGCAATGTGAGATGTTATCACTGCAGTAATAAAACCAAGAAAACATTTCACAACAGCAGAGTGCCTTAATCCCCCAGGCTTTGCAGAGATACCAGTAGAGGAATTGCAGCTCTCTGAAATGCAGTCACACACACTCAGCTTGGTGCCATTGGATAAACCTGCTGCATAAGACTGAGGCAGCTCAACCACTCACAGGACAGCAGAGAGGAGGAATTGAACCATCTCTGGGAAATCAACTGGGAAATTCCAATGGAAATTTAGGTAGATTGAATACAACCGGGTACTTAAGCAGATCCAACATTTCCGATTATACAATTTTAATAATAAATATTCAACATGTGCCACAACTCCCATTTTTCAATCTGTTGTTGGATAAACTGGTCTCATATTTAAATGACCTCAAAGAGAATGAAACCCTATCCACTGTCAAGGTTAGAAAAGAGATACTTGGGACAAAAACACCCCACAAAGTCCTGTAGATATTAACTGGCCTTTGAGAAGTCATTAAATACCAGTATGACTGACAAGCAAAACAGAAAAGTGCCAGACAGAAAACAATCTAAGCATCAGTATCTCAAAGGACAGAAAACACTGTCTTCAGCTGTAAAATACATTGTTCTAAAGCTTTTGTGCATGAATCATGGCTTTTTTGTTTGGTTTACTTGTATTGCAGTGATGAGCAGGAAGACGGAGGAAGGAGACAGAAAAGCAGAAGGCACTCCTATCTTACCAGCAGGCCCCTAAAAGAGCTCTCAGTTCATTAGAAAAGCCCTGGAGAGTCCCCTTCTCTTGAGCTAATCATCCCGGAGAGCTCATTTCTCTGCAGTCTGTCTGTCCAAGACCAACAGAACGACCATTTTTAATCTGTGCAGGCTAAATTGAACCAACGGGGGCTGGCTGAATCATTAAATTAATGAATCATTAAAGTTTGTTTTTTGTGAGAAGCAAGTGCCTGAGTAGAAAAATAACAATAAGAAAGGCCGGAGCTCTGAAGTGCAATGGTTTCATGCTGGCTGCACAATATCCATCATAGCAGGACTCAGAAATCCATCTTCACATAATGTTTCATCCCACTCTCAGTAAGGCCCTGGATAAGTCCCATCTCTCAAAGTCATATAAGTCAAACTATACTTATTACTAATTCAGGCTGAGCAGTGCAACAGTATTAACTCTAGCATGAAATACAAAAAGCAGCAGATGTCCAGCAACAACTGTTTTCCTACAAATAAACAAACCAGAGTGTTGAATTCTTGAGTAGCATCTAAAGAACACCAAACTTCAGTCAGGGACCCAGCAGAGAACTAAAACAAATCAAAGCAAACTGCTGTGAGATGTTGAACTTCCTTATAGGGGCAAAAAATGTCTAAGAAAATCAAATGAAATCAAATTTATATCCTAGAAAGGAGGAGGAGGAAGAAAATATCTATAGATTGAAATAGCTTATTTTATTGAACTTTATGTAAATAAAGATGAGCTTATGTAAGTCCATCATTGTTCACAAAGAAATTCTCAGTGTCAGTTCAGTAAAACCACTTTAATTACTACTTTGAGAAGACACTTTTTTCATGTAATTATTTCAGGCACTATTCTCTAAAAACAGAGTTATCAGCTTCACAAAAGGTGGGGATTAAAAGACTGAAGAATCAAATTATTCCCTTTGTTTAGAGCAACTTGCTAAACTACCATTTTCCCCCAGCTGCCATACATAGCTTTCCCATAAAAGGAAGCTACTTTGGCTAACTTGAGTTCAGAAGTAAAAAAGTCATTTTGACCCTGACCTGAGAAGTACCTGCAGCAAAACTTCTAAAGAATGGAAGAAGAAATTTCACTATGAGACCTAATGTTCTCTGCATGATGGGACACGGTGGGCTGAGGCACAAAGAGGAGTTCTCAGCTAAGAGAACTTGGGTGAATGCACTGCTATTACAAAACCATTCTGGGATTCACACCCACACAGAGACATTGGATCCAAGAGACTTCGAGGCACAGAGTGACTGCTACATCTTCAGCATCCCCCAACTCAGTCAGGACCAGATAACCCTACTGATATTCTGCACCATGTGCCAGAGATTTCTCCGCTGCACCCAGCTTAAACCAGTTTGAAACAAGGGAATCAAGGAAACCCTGTTAATGCTGAGCTATCAGACAAAGTGTTCTTGTTTTACACCTGGAGGTTCAGGGGATGAACAGCAAAGCTCCTCTTGCAGCGTTCCCAGTTTTGCCATACAACACTTTTCTTGGACACTTCACTGTGCCCAAATTTATTGTGCTGTGCAGTGGAATAGGCCTCACTCCTGAGGAGGATGACATGTGCTTTGGGATGGTGAGAAACAAGCACATACTGAGCACTACAACTGCTCCCTGCTGATGGAGTTTGGTACCTTCATTCCTTGATACTGAGCCACACTACCATGATGAGTTACCATGAGCTTTCTAATGCCACTGCTTAACTGGTTTTATGCCACTGTCCTCACAAAAACAAATATTTCCTTAAATATAATTCCTGTGTGCATTTTCCACAGCTGCCTTGTGAGCAGAGAAAACATTCCTCCACTCAGGAGCACTTTTCTTTGGCAGGGAAATGATGCAGAACTCTATTCCTGCTACAAAGCCATCACACTACCATCTTTTCCCTCTTTCCTGCAAAAAACGGCTCAGTGTTGGCTGAACAAGCCAGCTCCACACGACACTGCCAGATACCAGCCACAAACACTTCACAGATTTGACTGCAAACACTTTCTAGAATCCATGTCCAGAACTAACTCTCTCAGAAACCTCACCACAGTAGTTTAAGTGACATTTAGACCTCAGACACTAAAGGAGCATGTTCTACATCAGTGGCACCACTATCTCATTTAATATATAGGGCAGCTGTTGAGTTAGATGTCCCTCCACAGCACTCACAATACCCATTAGATTGCCTGGAGCTCCTTGCTTTGAGGACTCTGCTAAAGGCAAACTAGTTTGCAAACAGCATGTATTGTATGTGAAATACAGCCAGGAAGAGAAAGAAAGAATCTAAGGGAGAATATTCTCAAACATAAATGCTAAAGAAAAAATAATCCTATGCTTTTTATTTATTTACAACAAAGATGCTCAATTTAGAAAAGACAGATGTCATCCACATTCACAATCTTAAAAATATATGTATAAATAAAGAGTGCACCTGGCAGCTAAAGTTATTGATTTTCAAATTCCTGTGGTACAATAAATCTGAATAAATTGAATTAGGCACTTAAAAAAAGACAAACTACTTTGTTCCTGTAATATCAGTGCAGGGTATAGAAATGAAAGCTTTTGATTTCCATTTCATCTTGATACAAATAGCAGAGATACTTTCTATCAAAAAGTACATGAGATGTGAAAGCTTCCTGCCGGAAAACACTGCTAAAAGAAGAGATAGATCCTCTTAATTAAGGTTGTCTTGTATTTGTCTCCATAAAACAGACATGATCAATAAGTGCAGAATAAAATTGATTGCTGCAGCACATTTCATTAGGTGAAGCAAATGTCTCCATAGAGATTAAGCATGTCTTTAATATCTGAAGGTGGTAACACCTGTCTGCTTGAAATTGTGATCTCTCTGGGGCAAGGTTAAAAAAACCCAAACCAACTTAGATTACTAGTGGCTGCATAATTCCTGCTGCTGTCTCCCTCACTCCAAATCACCAAACCCCATTTTACAGGAATTATCTTTAGGGCCCTTATCTAAATGACGCTTTGTACTAGCACTAAATGGCACATCCATCCCTAGCAACAGCTGCTCTCCTGAGCAAGGTCCTGTCTGTCACACATCTGCATCAGGGTCACCCTGGAGCTCCAGCAAAAAGCAGCTGGGGAGACAGGGAATGATGCTCCTGCATGGCTAAGACAGGCAGGGGAGGAGGGATTCTGCATGCTGGAGGGGTGTGGGGGGAGCAGCAAAGGCACCCTGCCAGAGGAAGACAAATGGTGAGGACAGTTCCCAAGGAAAAGGCTGAGCACAGATTTACTGCCCTTCCCACCCTGTGTGTGCCTTCTCCCAGCTTCCTCTCACCCTGGGTTTATTTTCCCACGTTGCCAAGTCCCTGTTTTAAAAGGAATGCAGCCAAATGGTGAATAATGAGCAAGTGCAAGGGAATGAGTCTGGCAGGGATGGATGGATGGATGGATGGATGGATGGATGGATGGATGGATGGATGGATGGATGGATGGATGGAACACACACATTCCACTGCATATGGGGAGTCTGATTTGGTGAGCTTTGCCACTGGTTCTTATTTCCAAAAGGGGTCCTTGGTTACTTTTCTGTTTTCTCCAACCACCTCACCCGCGCGTGAGGGAATGAGAATGCAGAAGAGGGGTCTGGCACCACAGGAAATGTTTTGCAGCAGTGTAAATGACTAACAGAGGATGGGAAGCCCTGAAAAACCAATCCCACTATTGTTTTATGTTTTATTTTGCAGAAGGGTAAATAAAAATGCTTCTTGGAAGCCAAACAATAGGAAGGATCAGAACAAAAAGCAGCTGAACAAGCATTACCCCTTCATCCTGCACCTTTGCTGAAGTCAGAACTATTATAGGACTCAAGCTACTTGGAATGGCATGAAGCAATTTTCTGCCAGCAAAAGCCCTGAGCTGAGGAATTACTCTGCACCCGGGCTCAGATCCCTCTAGAGCTTCCACACAGCCAAAGATTCATGAAACGTTCCTCCACCCATGTTGAAGGAATTGTTTTCATTGTAACTACAGTCACACCATCTGTCTGAGTTGCCTAAACAGTACCATGTGCACAGTTTGAGCTGCCCTCTCAGTACAGATATTTACATGCTCTTGCACAATACACTTACTGAAAGATGGATAAAAAAGAGGCATAATCCTACTGAGGCAGCTGCAGGGAAAATTTAGGGAGAGGCACTTGGATTTGGCATGACTTGGGATGTTCAGCAAAGCATTAAAACATCAACAATCCACAAACACATTCACATCCCTGCTTGATGGGAAGGTAGAGGCCTGGGAAACAACATTACCACTTTCCCCATTCCTACTGAAATTTGCACTTCTGTTGCCAACTAAAAGTTTAAGTCCTGCAAGAGATGACTAAAAGGTGGTGAGTTCTTCACTACATGTGGATACTGACTTGAGAAAATTTCAGTCAACTTCTGACACTGACTTGGAAGAATCATCATTGTAAATAAGTCACTTGTTAATGGAGCCTTTTCTGAAGTAAGTTTTATAAGCACTTCACTCTTTTCATGTTTTCCCTTCAGACCAGCTGCAAACCAGCAATGAAAAAACACAATTTGTACTTAAGTAAAACCCACACAACTCACATGAAAGACTAAGAGGGTAACTGCAAGCAGCGTCCACCAGTTTGTGGGGCTGAGGTTTGTGTCTCCGCACTCTCAAACCTGAGAAATCCATGACAAACAGTTTTTCTGGGTCTGGGTTGTGACTAATCATTCCCAGTGAAAGGAGATATTGGCCAGCCTTGTCTAAACAAACCAGATGAGGCATGTTCAGGAAAGGTGTTAGCTAACGTTTTAAACACCACTTAGCTCCTACTTTAGGTAAACAGTTTAGCTAAAGCAGTTGGTAAACACTGGCCATTTTCCTAGTCTGGACAGTGGCAGAAGTTGCTTGGTCCAGTTTTTCAATCTGGTGATTTATATGAACTATTTTGCTTTAGGCAATTCCTCAAATGGATTTGGCCATGATGTCCACTAGGAATTTTCTTCTCAGGTGTGGCAGGGGTACACCACAGCATCAGTGGGCACATCCATGTCTTCCCCTTCTTTACCACCTACCCAGAAACAAAAGGCTTCTACTGAGGTGGGATGAAGTAAGCCCATCCTCTAAGATAAAACAAGGCTTGCAAATTGAGGGAAAATGTTTTGTTGAGCTGACATAGCAGAAAAAGTAACTTTGCGACACATTAACTGTTTTCTTCACTTCTTCTGTCCCGGCCCTTGGACCATCCAACCTCCAACAAAATTTCTTCCTCTAATGAGATGAACTGCTCTAGTGGTACCTGTTACTTACCATTGTCTAGATCACCCAGAAGTACTGCCTAGATGGCACCAAGGTTTTAGGGATTTAAATCCTCCACATTTAAATAATATGAATTTCAAACACGTGGCAATTTATTTAAAGGAGACTCACTTACAATGGGAATAACTCTTTTTTCAAACCTGCAGGAAGTTACAGTAGAGGTGGTTTTGATGTAGTTCTGGTTTATAGGGAAGAACCTTCTCAGGGTTCAGAAGGGAAAGGTGACTAAACCTTCTGAGCGTACAGGCAAAGCATAAAAACAATGAAATGAGGATAATGGGACTTTAAAAAGCTTCACTAAATTCAGGGAACTAGCTTCAAAAGAAAACACTGGAAAGCTGCCAGAAGGAAAGGATAGAAGCAGGACAGAAGCAGGACAGTAGACAAGAAGGTATTAGCTTCTCAGATTCAGAGGTTTTGAAAATCCAACACAGAAACCACTTCTTGTAGCTCAGTATGAATGTGAAGTAAAAGCAAACCTACCTTACCACAAAATCAGAACCTACATCACAAGAGCAATGTATGTACTGAGGGACATGAAAGATGAAAAGGGAATATTCTATAAATATATCAGAAGGAAGGAATAAATGATTGAGAAAGACTAAAGTAATCCATGCTTTTATTGCTTCCATGTCTAAAAGAGCTTAACTATGGCCAGAATCTTCACACAATTCCAAAACTCTGTCAAAAATACAAACAAGAATAAGGAAGGAAGCAGCTAAAAAATGTAAGACAGGGTAAGTGGAGTCAAGCCTGCAGTTCTGGTGAAACCCAATACTGAGTTTAATCAGAAAAACACAAACCTGTGAATCATGGCCAATCATCTTCAAAACTCTCCCATTAACATTAAACACTCAGCAAAATGGGAAAGTGAAATGTTGCAATTCTCTCTAGAAAAGGAAGGTTTTGGGGAATAATTAGAAGCAGAGGGTGAAAGATCTGGATTAGCTTAAGAAGAAGGAATGTGAGAGGCCACAGTAACTTCATATATTTTAGCAATATTTAAAAAGACAGCAATTAATCGTTCATCACATTTACAGAGTAAAAGATGAGTAGTTGGCTCTATTTGCAGTTGAGAAGGTTTATTAAGGTCAGACTCTAGGGAATTTTTCCCTAAATATGGACAGTTGAGGATGGGAACATGTCCAAGGAATACTTGTTGACCTGTGTTCACTAAAAATGCTTATGAATTAAAAAAATAGCTTTCAGGAACATCTTGGGATATTCAGCTGTGCCACAAGAAAGGGGAGTGAGTCATGAAAAATGAAGCTCTGTAGTTTCTTGAAGTCCCTTCCAGGGGCAGATTAAATTTCTGATTCCCAAAGGCTTCAGGAACAAACCTGAGCTGATATTGGGGGGGAAGGGAATAAAAGAACAAAGCAGCAGAAAGCAAAGGCCACCTGCAGGTAGCTGCTAGTCTCACAACTTCTGGCTCTTTTAGAAAAGCTGAACTGACTTTGCAAAAGGATTCAGAAGAATATACTTTTTTTGGACAGTGATTAAAACCTGAATCTGTGCTATGGGTGCTCTGAACTGCTCCCAGAAAAGCCTCCTAGTTGGCTCTTTAGGCTGAGAAAAAAGCCTTCACAAAAACCAACCCTCCTGAACACTATGCACTGCTCTTGACAACAATGACACATCTTAGAACATTAACTACTTCACTTGAAAAACAAGCAAAATCCTGCTTGCAATGAGGGGCAATGCATGTGACCCATATTAGACATGGACTGGACCAAATTCTCTTTCTCTAAGCTGCCAGCAGCTCCCAGACCCTTGCATTTAACCAACTACTGCAGCTGGGGAAACATTTCCTTTGCCTGAGCATTGCTGAAGTGGCATCACTGGTGTGAAGAAAAGAATTTGCACCATGACTGCAACCAGAGGTTTCTGTACCACTGGGGTGGTGTTTCGAACAACTAAGCAGAAAGGCTTTCTTGACAGACATGTGCTGCTTATTATTATCTGCTGGACAACAAAATTTACTGACAAAGTCTTTGGTGAATGAACTCAAAAATGAATGTTTCTTTCCCTTCCCAAGATAAAAATGTCATTCTAGTGAAAATAAATTTTTCTCTTGCTTTTTTTAAAAATCAAAAAATCACAAGTGTTTTTTGCAGGGGCAGGTTCCTACAACAGTAGGAGGCACATCTATGCCAGACATCATACTATTACCATAAAATAACCTTCCACAAGGGAGGCTTCTTCTACCTGAGTAAAGAACAATACTGCTTACACCACCAGCTCCTATCTGCATGCCCTGTAGGACTCAGAGATCATCTTTCCTCTGCCCAGGACTAGTAAATGTTTCTAATTATAGCTAAAAAAACCTCCAGTATGGAGGGAAGTCGCTGTCTGCCATAACATTTAGAGTAGTTATACACATTAAAATGTTGGAGAAACATGATCTAGTGATACAGTGAAACTGGCTCAGTAAGAATTGCTGTGAGATTGGGAGGCTGATACAGAGGTATTTTTAAGCAAGCAGTTAAAAGCAGCCCTCCAATAGTTTGCTGCTCATTAAATTAGTAAGGCATACAAACAAAAATATTTTGGGAAATTTAACTTCAGGATTGTTTTTGTGGAAAGAAGAACACGTTCCAGATAAATGAGGCTTTGCTAAGTTTAATGCTGGCCATGTATTGTAAATACTCTTCTATAAAGCCACACAGCTACAACCCAGCGTGGTGAATACACACTGTGAGCAAAGTTTAACATGTTTAGTTTGTATGCAGATGGAGCATCAAGCTATGAGTAAACCTGCTTTATGTTCCTTTTCTTCTGACTATTCTTGTGAAACACAATGAACTGAAAAAACCTGAATTACAGACTGACTTGAGATCTGTATCTTATTTTGGATTACTTAAGCTACATCTCTGGATTTTTACTGTACTATTCTACAGTTATTTCAAACATAACAGATGCTCAATGTACTTCCATTGCCATCAGCAGCTCGGGATATTCCTACAGTTATCCTGAAACACAAATACTTAGCAAAGCTGTCTGGGGAAGCTCTTCAGCTTGTGGGTTGGTTAAAAGGAAAAATGGGAATTATAAGCATGTACCTTACAAAACAGCAGTATAAAAATTAAATTTATCCAAGCAGTAAATGGAACACCTATCAAAGGAGAGAAACAAAACTCAACAAGAAGCCCAGTCCAGTGGCTCCCTACCCACTTATATCTTTACATTATCTCTAGTACAATATTATCTTGAAGAAGTGCCCTCACACTATAGTTCCTTGAACTACAAAATTTCCACAATTCCCACACAATAAACAAAACCCAGCTGCAGATACTCTGAAGGAAAAGTAACGTTAAAGAAAGAAGCCCTAACAGGGAAATACAGTTATATTCAGTGAGGAATGGCACCCTACAATAAACACTTTAAGGCCATTCCATAGCCTAAAATCTGTGCTAATAAAAATCCCTCAGGAGGGGAAGCTGAAAATTCTTTTCTACACCTTCAGCTTGGACTCCACAAATGCCATTGTGGGATCCACTGAGGCCATCTCTCAGCAGTTACTCTACAGGCAGCATATGGTATATGCATCACATCACCATCACTGTGTGGCCTTGATACTGGACTATTAAAAGACCTAAAGCCAGGCTTACTCTACTATCAATCAGTGTCTCTGAAAAAGCTGAATTTATAACACATTTTTTATGAATGCTTTGTCATCAAATGGCTTCCAATGTTTAATATGAGAGAAGTCCTAAAAAGTTTAGTTTCAATATAAATCCTGTAAATATATTTATGCTGTGTATAAAAAAGCATACCCCAGTGAAGAATACAACATCATTTCCCCAAATCTGTCAGCTTTGACTGCCAGAACTTAACTTTCAAGCCACACAACTGGGAGATGCATATGCTCACTAGTTGTAAAGATTCTGTTTTAACAATTATTTTACTTTTTGTTTCAAAAATAAAATATTGTTTATGAAAGCTTTCTGTATATTCCCCAAGTTCAGGAAAAAAATTAAAAGGGAAGCTACAAACAAAACCTAGATGAATATATTTTCAGTGAAACAGTTCACTTATGAGACATTGCTTATTTTTGCAAAAAAAACACACTTCAACTGAAGAAGAGACAATCCTCTCTGGCTCACATGGTACACAGCATTGCATAGTGGAGTACTTTCTCAACTTTGAAAAAGTGGGTTTTGCTAGCAACGCTGCTCATGGATGGCCCTCCATCCCTTTGGTCACAAACAATTGCCACGTCTTTGCAATCTGGGGAGAATTTGGTGGAATCAGCTGCTACAAGTTTCTGAAAGTGGCAATTGGAAAGCACCTCCTACAAACTTGGCTTCCCCGTGTCCCTTACCCAGCTCAAGGCAGCCTGATTCTGGAGACAGAGCTGCACCAAAGTGGCTCTGCAGTGCTCAGAGCAAGCTGCCCAGAGTGCAGAGAAACCCGGGCTCCCACCTCGTAATTGTACCCTGCTTCTGTGTCTCCACAGCATTTTGGGACACATCCACCCTCCCCCAGAGGATGCATCTGCACCTGGACCAACAGGGACAAACTCTCATGGTGCCAAGGGAGCCACAGGCAGTGCTACAAACGGCAACTTCACTTGCAGTTTCCCAGGAATGTGCAGGAGAGGTTTATGCTGGCTCCACTGGAAGTTGTGCTGCAAACGGGGCTTTTACAGGACTGTCTCATGTCCCTGAGAAAACCACTTTATTTTCTAGCAGATGTCATGGGAACAGGCATGTTCCTCCAATGCTCAGCAGAAGTTGGCTTTGTGTCCCCTTACCCTACTGCCAGCAGGGAATGGGGCAGGGAGGGAACACAGGGACCTCACTGCACCAAGCAGGATTTTTAGCTCATGAACACAGATGCTGGTTACAGGGTAGCTGGGATCGTGGCCTTTTCCATCATTCCAATGTATTTCCTGCCTCAAAGGCTCTGGTTATTTGAATTAAACTGTGACTGGAGAGGCCCTGAGGTGGTAGAGCAGGATTCCAAATCCCACTGTCCACCATCTCCCTCTCTCATGAGGCCATGCCTTGTGTGGTGACCTAAGTGCCAAACCCTGATTTTTCAGTAAACCCAACTCTTTAGAAGCTCTGTGTAAAAGAAAAGCACAAGTGAATGCAGACATTGAGCAAGTCAGCAGAAGAAGGAAGGGAGACAGCCAAAGTTCAGAACACAAGGAGGGGTTGATTTACACATCCTACATGCTCTTACTGTGGCACCCCATTGCCCTGCCCCCTGGCAAGGAAGGGCTGCCCAGGGCTGGTTCACAGCAGTGGCCACTGGGCCACCACCCCCTTCACACTGGGCTCCCAACTGCTGCTTCTGCCCCCAAGTCTTGCCTGTACACTCAGCAGGCATGAACGTGGATTGCCCCCTCTCCCCAGATACTATTTTACACAATTTCTGGGAGCCTCAGCCACTTTTGAGACCTCTTCTGCATTGTCAAACATGGTAGAGAACCAGCAAGCTGGTTTAAATCTATGCTTGCTGAGGGAAGGAGGTGAATTCACAGACAGTGTGATCACACAGCCTGATTTGCTTGGAAAGTCAGGCTGAAAATCCCAAACAGAAACAGAAAAGCCTGTCAAAGGTTGTTTCTAACATCTGCTGGAATGAGAGTGTGGGTTCTGAGGAAGAGCTCCAGGAGCTGGCCTGCTTCCTCCCCCATCCCACGCTCAGGGGTATGGCTGAAGGTGCCCCTCACCAGCACGGTGGGGACTGCACCCCATTGGCCTGGCCCAGAGGGGAGGGGACAGGAGACCAAGCCCTACACAGAAAACAAGCAGACACAGTGAGGGAAGTTAAGCAGGCCTTTCCTGAGGTACAAAAAGCACATTCCTTCAGACCCAAAAGCCCCCAGTGGTCTCTCCAGTCGTGGTTGGGCTTTTTTCCCCAATATAAACAACAGACTTTGCCTTTTTAAAAATGAAATTCAGAACAAAGCCCATCAGTACCCTGCAATCCAGAAGGCAGAGGGGTTTCCAGTTTTGCTTTCCTCAGCCCTCCACAGTCCCCCTCTGCAGGGTCACCTCCTCCTCACATGTGTCCACCTTTGGCATCAAAAAGTAACAGGAAAATCCCCAGCATCCAGGTGAGCCCCAATCACTGGCACTGTGCACCTGCAGTCCAGACAGGACTAAACACAAGGCACAGTGCTGATTTGTTTCTAGTAGTACACCAATTTACTAGAAAAATCCTCACAAGTAAAACAGGGTGAAGCTCCAGGCATTCACAAACTGCTCACAGAAATACGGCCACGCTAGCAGGGCTTCATTTGTTGTTTAAGCATATGCAGTCTTGGTTCCCTAAACTGTCAGCAATTCCACTGGCATACATACAACTGACAAAACCACTCAGCCTCTTCTGCAAAAATTTCCAGTCCTCTCATGATGTTCCAATTAGATCAGCTACTAATAACTGTCAGCTTTGCAAATAATTTCACATAATTCACTTGGGCAGAAATCTTCCTTACAAATCCATGACTGGGGTTGAAATAACCAACCATCACTCACTCTCACACCATAGCACAGCCACATTTCATCCCATTAACTTTCCCTTCATTGCCCCACAGTGCTGCCCTAGTGATGCTTTTCCATGTGTTTGTTGAGTTACAATATACACAGGAACATGTGAAAGTGGGATGACCCAGGGGAGCAAATATTCACCTTTGGGTCCAGTACAGCTTTCTACACAGCTGAAGGACTGCCCTAAGGATAGCCTTTCTTAAGGACCTTCTGCCATATGGAATTCAGGAGAGGATATCCACTCTTTAACTCTGATGCTATCAGTCTATCTTCTTCCTAATCTGGGAAAACGATTAAGAGTTGTGCATCTACCCTAGACCAGAAAAGCACAGATATTAAAACGTGCTCAACGTTCCATAAGCATGATGAGGTGCAAATCTGACCTGTTTGTAATGGTAACGATTTTCTCTACTTTCTAATTTACTTCATCTCAAAGAAAATACGTGGCAGTCAGTGCAGCATGCAAAATTAAATCTTGGCCTAGCTATCAGAGACAAAGCAGTCAACAAAAGCTGAAGAATTTCTTTCATCTCCTGGTTTTTGTTTTAAGAAATGCGTATCTACTTTGAGCTTTAGATTGGGAAGCTTTTGATCTTGCAGGGCAATGGAAAGGAAACCTCTGCAGAAGTTTGCAGCTCATGCTCTGTGGGCAGAGAGCAAAATTTCCTTATCAGAGCAGGCACAGGACAGGAGGACACCTCTTTGCCCCCAGATTGCAGCTGTGGGCTGGGATACATTTATATTGCTACCTGCCCTGAACTATCACAGTATTGCACACAGTGGTGCAATACTCTTCTAGTAAGTGGCCACATTCCTTTTTAGAGGTGGATGCAATGACTCATTTTCTATATATAGACTCGTTGAAGTACAAAATGCTGCTGCTTTTTTTTTTTCCTTGTAGTTGTTCTCAACATATGCTTTTCCATGTCTAATTATTATGTTATTGAAACAGTATGCTGAATATTTATGAGACTGAAATAAAAGTTAACTGTGCTATTCCTCATAAATGTAGATTTTAAAAGTTTGTCATCTTTATTGTGAAATTTTCATGATTCAGAAGTAATCTAACAAGAGCATTCCCAGACAAATAATTTCCTCTACCAGTTTTCTCAGATCCAGTTTAGTTGTTCAAGCATTACAGGATTTTAAAAGAATCCATCTATGTTTATATATGGTAGTACATTAAAATATAATAGAATCCAGTCAACAAGGTAAATCTCTTTTGTGTATTCTCCACTTGTCAGCGAACCATCTGCAGCTGGGAAGTTTCATTGTTAGAGGTCCATTAATGAGATCAATACAAGCTATAACCACAAAGGATTAGTTGGCTCATATGCTATTGAAAGACTCTTGGGTTCAGCAAACTGTTTTGGTTCTCATGTGCAGTTCAGCCTAACCATGCCCCTCCTTTCCTCCTCCAGCAATCCAAAACCTGGAAATGGAAGCATTCCCCTTTTCCTCAGTATCAACTTACACACACAAAACTCAGGCAACAAAAAGATTCAGGGATTCTAAATTTATACTCAGTGGATACTCTGGGAATGAGGGGGGGTGGGTATGTAAAAGGAAAGGCTCTCTGCCAGATATTGCATCTACTGTATTTATTAACTGACTTTTTCCCTGCTTTCCTTTGTGACTTATCTCAGGTCTAGTTATGCATTCAGCAGTTTTAATTCTGGTTCCTGAGCAAGCTCAGCTGCAGTTGCTGCCACCTCATATCAATAGCACTTCACGGCTCTCCTGTACCCTCTACTCATACCCAAAAAAGTGATAATTTCTATTTCTGGACAATAATAGCAGCAGGTGAAAAAAAAAATTAATAGCAACAATAATTTAAAAAGCACTCCCTCCACTTTCATCCCCTAGTGTAAAGCAGCAGAAGGACAATAAACACAGAGCTGCAGAGAACAAAAGTCTTCTTGTTCCTCTGGGGAAGAAAAAAACCATCAAAATGTGCATTTGCCATAGAAGAAATACTGCCTTTCTGGTTGTGTCTGAACTCACATGACAGATACAAGTTGACATAATGCTGCAGTTATTTATCACACAGATGTATAAAGATGTCTCTTAATAAAACACAGTAATCACACACAGTACCACAAATCCACCAGACCAGGAAAGCTAATATTTACTCAATACTAAATACCTAATGACCATGCAAGCCCCTGAGGAACCAAATTTGGTTACTGCTTTGCTACTTGGAAAGCCAGAGCTTCAGAGAAAATAGATTATTTGGATTTTTTAGCAAGCTATTCAGCTTTACATTTCCCATCAGTCCCAGCACACAAGTTTTCTGTTCCCAGAAATACTGTGCCTTTCAGCATGTCAAATGCCAGTAAAATGGATTTTTACCTTTGCATTTAGTTTTGCATTGGTTTAGCACTCATCCAGAAGCAGGAGAGAGAAAGGGTTTGCAGAACAAAGCAGACCTTGACCCAAGTCATGTCTGTGCACCAGGAGGTAAGGAAGGAGCTGGAGGAAAGCAAGGTCCCTTGCTGCACCCTTTGTCCTTTGCTTACACCCCTCTTTTCCTGCCCAGGTGGCATTTCCTACCTTGCCTTTGCGAGGGACAGCATGAAGAAGCCTTCATCCACTTTTCATCTGTAAATGAATTTACACAGTCATACTCTGGCCCTACATATACCACATCACCTTTAATGGTTTGGGGCTTTTTTTAATGTATTGTTAGCTGCAATTTTTATCACTCAGAGAGAAAAGTGTTACTGAGAGACAGCTTTCCTCTTGGACCAGTTTCTGTGCAGGCAGAGACACTCTAGCACAATGCAGGGCTGTGTTACAACTCCAGAGCTAGCTTGGATCCCAGGAAAAGCACAAACAGATCAGTGTGGATTTTTGCTTGAGAAAATGGCTCATTTTCCCCTCACCACTTGGTGTTGCTTTGTACAGCAGTGGAAAAACCTGTATTTGAAGAAATTGCAATTCAACTGAAACAGGAAACAACTGAGGCAAAAATCTTCACATACATTATTTGCTCAGTTGTACCCATTAGGCAAAGATACGCTCTATAAACTGCAGGAAGGAAGAAGGCTCTTGTGGGATACTGGGAATTACAGTGTCACTAAATGCAATGGGCTATACATGGAGAAAACCCAGAGAGTTTCTGCATACACAGTTATGTGATCTAAGCTACCCTTTCTTACTCAGGAGAGACATCTTGAAACCACAACATGGAATTCTCTGAAAAGCGCCAAATTGAATGCTTGGGGATGGTAAAAGGGAAAAACAGTGTCAGGAATAATTACAGAAGAAACAGAGAACATCATCTCTCTGCATAGAAACTGAGTTTTGCCCACATCTTCATTAACGGGTGCTGTTCTAAAATAGATTTGGGATAATTAGAAAAAGACAGGGAGAAGGAAGACATAAAAAGCAGAGGTAGAAAACAGCCTTTTTTACAAGAAGAGATTACCCAGATGAGGACTTTGCAGCCTGCAAGAGAGATCACTGTGGAGAAGAATATGATTATGGTTTAGTATCAGGAACAGCACAGAGACAGTGAGCAGGAACAACTGTTCTCATGATGCAAGAAATAGGGGGCACCAAATGAAATGGTCAGACAGTTTGCTTAAAACAAGAGGGGCCAATTTTATTTTTTTTTTATTATACGCTACATAATTAAGTTGTGGAACTTATTGCCACAGGATGTTTTGAAAGCCAAAAGCATAAACGGATTAAAAGAAAAGCAATTAGAGAAATTCATGGAAGAAAGGTCCACCATGGGCTATTAAATACAATAATGCAGATACAACCTCTGGCTGAAGCAGAACCCAAATGGCTGGCTGCCAGAAGCTGGGAAAAAATACTGCTGCTGCTGCTGCTGCTCTACACTGGCCAGCAGCAGATGCTTTGGGAAAAGAAAGTGAAGGGCTGAGCTCTGGTCTGAGTCATAGAAGGTCTTTTCGGTGACCCGGTGTAGCTGTTTCAATGCTCTTCTGAAATGGACAAATTTGTCTTTGATAGTCTGATGTTTATTAATATCCAAATTTAATTCCTTCCCTATGCCACAAATTAACAGAAATATTACAAAGAGCAATTATTTAAACTAATGCGATTACCTATACTTGATACTTTTAGGTTTTCTTTTATCTGGGCATTGCTACATGACTTAAAAGCCACTTCAGCTAAACCTACTGCTGCATGAAATTTCATGTCCATGACAAAAGGTTTCTATGCCACTACAATAATGCTTCCGTGTTGAAACCAGAAAAAACATCTTGCTAAATGCACAACAGTTATTGCTTGGAGGAAGAGAAATGTATCAAAGCAATGAAAGGCCCCATCTTCACTCATATATATATCAGTATAAAGTAAATCCAGTGCAATGAATTTCCATGGATCAGCAGTGCCATAGAAGGTCAGGATCACCTCATAAAAGCCATTAAAGACATGCTAGATTGTCTCAACAATACAAATGAACAATTGTGCTCTTGCAGGTTTCTCTAAGGGCAGTGCAAATATGCAGAAAAATCAATTACTGAAATAACAGCTAATCAATAATTCAGGGCTATGCAGAAATGCATATGCACGAAGCAATACAAATCACTGTCAGCTTCTGGAGTTCTTTGTCTGTTTCTGCTTTAATGTTTCCCTAGCATAGTTTTAGAATACTGAGTTATTCAGGTGCTTAAGGAACAAGATGAAGCAATTTTATCAAAGTGAGATTTGTTCCTCCTCTGCATTTTCAAAAAACAGGGAAGATGAGATTCAGGTAGGTGGACAGGTTTGAAGTGAGAGCAATTTGCATTAAACTTTTTACAACTTTGTAAGAGTTTTCAATATTTGAAAAGTGTCCATTCTACTTATCTTTTAGACACTCATCACAAAACAGGCTGGAGAGGGCCCTGTTCTCATACATTTGACAAAATATTTTTTGGGGAAAGTACATACATAGAAGAATTGTTAAACAAAGGAAAATGTTTTATCACCCTAAAGGAATAGCTCTTAAATTCAAGATTCACATTCAAACGACTTAACATGGTTGGCTTCTAAAGCAAGTCCCTAAAATAAGCTGTAATAATGAGCTATTGGATATAAAAGGCACAGCTTAAACCCAACTCCACCTTCTCTGGTTCTCCTACCTGGAGTATAAGGTCTGTGTGAGGTCCGTGAAGGGATGGTTGTACACTCCTCTCCTTTGAGAGGAGCAAAGAGGAGCATGGGGGCAATCAGCTCCCAAGCTCCAGAGGCAGATGCTAGTCTGACACAAGGCTGTAGGTTGTCTATAGATGATAGATAGATGCTCTGTACTCACTCTGATAATGGTGTAAAGCTCATTCTCAGAGGCTGCACTTCCCAGAGTGCATGCAGGGGAGAACTGGAACCCCACAGCTGCACTGTCAGTATGGTCCTATTGCTAAAATTCCCAATGCCCACAAAGCTTCATGGGGTTTCTGCAGCATCTTTGCAGCTAAGAGAAACCAGGTTCTGCCTCGTGCTGAAAAATCTCTTATCCACACCAAGGTGATTCAAACATAATGAGCTCTTAATGCTGGATGAAAAACTTGTAGTAAGGGACCATAGGAAAGGCACAGCTTCAGCTCCCACTCCATCTCTGGGTAAAACAGCTCAGTTACCATGGGAACACATCTTCCCACAGTACCATAATCTCCCATCTACCACGATGAGTGCAATCCAGCACCCCACAACAAGCCCTGCTTGGAACAGTTCCCCCTCTCCTCTTGCACAGGCACAACAGAGCCAGAACTATGCACTGAGGGAAAAGCTCAAGGAAAATGCTTTATATTTTCACCATCTGATGTCAATCTAAGGCCACCTCAACCACAGCTTCTACAAAGAAAATCAAGGGATGCTAGCTAAGAAAATGCAGCTTGATTGCCTTTTTCACCTACCAACCTTGTTCTTGCAAAGGAGCCTGATACTTTCTCAACTGACCATCACCATAAGAATATGAATTTATTTTTTTAATATCTCTACATAACTAGGGTAAATTCATGGCATTTGGGAGCAGCAACCTTCCTCTGAGACTGTGACATACTACAGCAAGAATCAGTGAATTATTTAAATCCGTACCACCTCCTGCTTTAAACACACATTGAGCCCTATTTGTAACAAGCATGGTTTACCTGGAAGCTTGGAAATGCCTGTTGGAAGTGGGAAGGAGAGGTAATCCATGGCAGGCTGGATGCAGTTCATTTAGGGCTGTACATCACACATGTGATTAGGTCAAGTGGTGAGACACAAGAGATGGCCTATGCTTCCAGTTAATCATCACAGTGAAACTTTTTCCAAAACTTTTTCATGCCAAGTGGTAATGAAGTGTGTGGACAATTCAAATGTAAAAATAAGCAATTTCGAGGAATCCTTACAGAAAATGATGATGCCATATCAGTAATTGTAGTGATATGCAGTTGATTAGCTATCTATCTCCAAACACTGAAACTATTAAGGAATCAATATGATCCTAGACAATAGGGCAGAAATCCAATGGCTGAGGAAAGTAACTTTATCAACAAATAAATGTCAGATTTAACACCAATAGTCTATGACCCCTTTTATCTCTGAGCCTTAGAGCACTTTAACAACATTAATTAGCCTTGTGAGATAGCTCTGACACTCATTTTATGAGCACAGTGCAATTATGTCCACTTTATGGGCAACAGCAGTTAAGTGGCACCCACGAGGTCAAAGGAGAGTTCCTGTATCCAGCCACCAAATCCATCCAGCAACTCACTCCACTAGGAATAATTTAACCCCTATTTATTAGATCAGTTCTCATGCTTGGGTGGACAATCTGAGTGAAGGTTCAAGGATCTGATATTTCCCACAAGCAGACAGCCAGGAGCTGCAAAGCATTCCCCATAGTGTAAATCTACAGCAACATCCCACTGAATGGCAAGTCTCAGATTGGAGCCTTCGAAGTCTTGTTTTTCCAAGAACTGAAGTCAGTATTTAATGGAGATTAAATACTAAACTACACCTCTAATGCCATACAGATACCACAGTGCATTCATTCCCTCCCTAACCTGCAACCACTGACTAGAACAGAGAGACCATAACCAGTCAACACCACTGCACAACTCAGTTTGGCATATATGATTGTCAGAGAACCATGGCTGAGAGGAGCAGGTTTTTTCCACAGCACGAGGAAAAAGCCTTAATGCCCCACTTTGCTAAAGTGTGGCACAGGCACAAGGAGGAGATAGCTCAGTCTGTCAGCCACAGGCAGGTGTTTTCCTCTCCTGCAGAGCTGAGAGGGAGCAGTGATCAAGGCACCCAAATGGGTAACGTGTTCAGCTCTGTCACCAGCTTGTGGTGTGACTTTTGGCATGCTACTTCACCCTTGTGATTGTTCCTTCTTTAATAAAAAACTGAGAAATCATCTAGTTTTTCCAAATTCAGCTTCCTCTGCTCTTAAGTTTGGGAGATAAGCCCCCTGGACATTCAGCCACTCAATGTGCATGGAGCTGCACAAGTCAAAGACGTCTCCTTTTTTTGAAAAAGCTGTAACCAAATAATCAAAAATCATACCCAAATAGGTTCTTTTTCTTGCTTGGGGATTTTTTTTTGTTGTTTGGTTGGGTTTTTTTGTTGAGGTTCCCAAACGGACTGCTTTAATATTATTGTTATTAGTACTATTAGTATTATTTTTATTAGCTTCAGATATCCAGATTTCTTTTTAGGGTTCAGATCAATTTAAAGGTAAAGATACGGCTTCAAAACAAAACAGAAAATGCAATTTACCTCTCCTCAGCTGTTTTTCTTCTTAGACAAATCTGAGTGAATGAGTTCATCAGCTCCATCTCAAAACCAGCATTTTTATTTCTCCTTTTTAAGTTCAAGAAGCTAAGTAACAATTTGTCTAATTTTACCTGTCTACTTACAAAGAAAACAAATCAGTATTTCATTACAGAATCACAGAATCACTAGGTTGGAAGAGACCTTTAAGATCATGGAGTCCAACCCATGCCCTAACACCTCAATTAAAGTAAACCATGGCACTGAGTGCCACATCCAATCTTTTTTTAGGTACCTGTGATACAAGAACTATTGTGTGGTTGCATCATGTGGAGATTAAGAATATCTTAATGCATCACAGCTACCCCAAGCTCTCTCAGAAAGACTTAGATGCTGACATTTGGTAATTGTAAATACATGACATGCCACAATCCTTCTTCCCCAAATACTGCCTGTAAGCACTGACTAAACAACAGGATCTGGGGCACATTTGCAGGTATGCAGAGTGCAGAAAGTGCTCTTGGATTGACACATTGGAGGGGGGACTGGATACTGCTATATAAGAACAGAGCACCTTTTTGTCCTTGCAACTGCATCTGAGGTTGCTTAACCAACAGGACCTGCATGGGAAGATGATCTGTTTATTTAGCCTGCTTAAATTCTGTAACTGACTGTGAGTTATAACTTCTCAACAAACATACAAATCGATGGTGTAAATAGCAGGCAGTTTCACCCCAAGAAGAAAGTGACAGAAAAAGGGGCAAGGCTTGAACAAAACCTTTTTACAAGCACAGTGACAGCCCCTCTTGGTGAAGAAGCTCAGGACTTCATGGACGCCATCAAGCTTATCAATACCCAGGGAAGAACAGCTGTGAGACCAGTGATTTGAAGAAAGAAAGGTTAGAGAAGAACTCATTACAATAAACAATTTCAGTTCCCTTGGGGGAACTGTCCCACCCCTTCTGTCCTACCCCTGCTCCACACTGTCCTGCCCCTTCTCAGTTTTTTTTTTCACACTGTGACCACCAGTGACTGTTTACCCTGTCCTGGTGACACCATGCCACAAGGTTCAAAAGCCACCCCACTACTCTCAACTGGCACAAGACAGCACACCTGGGCTGTCATTTCCCCCAGATTAGAGAAAGGCAGGGAGGCAAAAAGATGTGTACAGGGTGGTAGGTGCTTCCAGGATTTTCCTGTAGCCTGGTGAGCAAGAGATTTTAGCAGATGAAAGCCATTCCCTGCTCGGCACTGTCATCTTCTACACAAATCATGCACAAACAAGGGAACAAAAGAGATGTGTTTGTTCCAGTTCTGTTAGAAACACAAAGACATTGTTTTGGTGGACAATTTGTTTGCTCAGGAAAGCTCAGCTCAATTGCAGGAGTAGCAATTGCTGTGAGGTCCTGCAGATGATTGAAACAGATAAAGCTAAACCCCCCCCCCCTTCAAATATCATAGGCCTTATTTTTATCATCACAGAGAAGTGACCCTGGTCTGCTTGTGCAACTTTTCCATTAAAATAATAAACATGAAAAGACAAAGCTTCCCTTTAGATTAACTTGTACAGTCATTAACTGTATTCATGAGATGCTGCACCCACAACAGATATTCATCCTTCTTGGAAATAGGACTCGCACTAATTCTTCCAAAGTTTTGGTCATATACAAACAGCTTCCACTGGCTTGGCTTTGTCTATTTTGTTGCTTAATCCTTAGCTGACACATTATGCATGGATGTTTTACATTGTTTATATTCCAGACTTTCCCAGCAAAAATGCACAAAATCTAGAAAAACAAGCACATTTTTTTAGAAGTTGTTAGATGCATTCACTTATAAAGAAAAAGCAGTCACATCTGTGCTACATAAGATGTGTTAGAAGGCCAAGATGTAATTATCTCATTGGTGGTTTAAATATAGCTTTCACCAGAGAGAGTTCATCTTCACCCATGCTGTAAATTGGGTTAATTTTTCAGCATGCCAAATGGCAATTTGTTCTCTTAACATGAATGGCTTTAGTAGCATCAGCTGCAGCTTCACAATATTAACATGTACCCTTTACAACTCTGAAAAATGAATTATTCACCCTACCTTCAACAACTGCTTCATTCTCAAATCAAACAGGCAACATTAACCCTAAATTATTCTGCATTAGAGTAAGCAAGAGCTGTCTGAAACAGAGATGAAGTCAGTATTTACTCCACTGAAAAATCAAGCATCTGTTTAGACATGCAAGTCTGTGACAGTGTTACCTACGGGAGCGAGAAGTGCTGAGTTGTGAATGTGCAAAATTTTGCAAAGGGACTGCTCAGTTAGAATAGCATTGCCTTAGCCCACATAGGATACAGTAAAGTATGTATTTATTTAAATGAATTGCAAACTCATGGTGGAATAGTTGGCACTTGCACAAACATAACAGAAAATTATGGAGAGTTTGAAGAGACGTAGCTAGTCTGCATTTCTGACAAGGCAACCTTAAAGCAAACTTTTACTGATTGCAGTGGAAGTTCCATGATACAACAAACAAACAAACAAGCCAACAACCCCCCCACAAACAAACAAACAAACAAACAAACATCCCAGAAATGTTTATCTTTTTCTTCCTCCAGTGGCAAACCAGATTCTAAAACACTATTTTCTAAAACAGGAAGATTTTCTATATGTTTTACTTGAAGCTCCCTATTCATTTTTTTTTCCAATATTTTATCCTGGTTTAAAAAAATATATTTATATTTGAGGGCTAGACTACTTTTATGTACAATAAACTGGGATCACTTAACTCTGCATAAAATAGATAATAATCCTACCTCCAGCTATATGATGTCTTAAAAATATGCTTGGAAATTATTTTCAAGGACAATCTTTTCTGATGAAAAAAGCTGATGAAACTACTAGTGTTCCAAAGGTACTATTTACTATCAGGTAAACCTGCCTGGAAGAACTGGGGCTATCTAAGGTATTCTTTTTGTAAAGCCACCTTCATCTGGGAAGAAGGGGAATTAATTCTACAAAAAGACAACTGATAACATGAGGACAATTCAGTGCAAAGCAGCAGTGCAAACGTCAAGGATTATAATTGCTGCAGTGAAATATCTCTTTCAGAAGGATCCCCTATGAGCCCTGCCTCCTTACACACAACACTTCACTCTTTCCACGTTTCTTCTGCCCATCTTTCCCTGACTACAGGTACGTATATATTTACACAAAGGCTAGCAACAAAAGGCCCTCACTGTTACTTAATGAAAGGGAATTTAACTTTAGAGTCTGAGTAATTGCCAGAAATAAAATCTGGTTTAAATATTATGGCTTATTTAACATTCCTCTTATTCAAAATGTAGTGCCCTATTTACAACCTAATTAGAAAGTTTTATAGTGTTTAAAGAAAAGCTATTCCCATTAGGAAGCCATCAACAACACAAATCTTGTGCAGATGTCTACAAGCCATCCAACAGAAGCTGGCAGTATCAGTCACCTGTCTTCACTGTCAGTATAGTTATAAATTATTAGTATAGCACACTTGTTGAGCACACACCCCCCAGATTTAACCTAGAAAACAAGTGAAAGAAAACAACTGAACCCATGACCATCTTCTCCAGACCCCTGAATATCGACTCATTTAACAAAAATCTCAAAGTTCTACTTTTTATCTTTTGTTGGCATCATTTGAGATAGAACAAATTAATGTAAGATACTGACAGGTCTACAAAATAAACCTGCATTGTCCATCACAAACAGAGGCAGTTTTAAAGCCTCCCCTAAGCTATCTTGACTTTGCAACTGACAGTAAAAACATTTTCAATACATAGTTCCTTCTAGGTCTTTGAAAAATATGTCACCATAATCTACTGACCTTGGAAACTCATCAGGAACATGGAACATGTGTGTGAGTGAAAAGCCAGTCTCTAGCCTCTCTGTAATGTATCTTTGGGTTTGATCCTCCCACCCAAAACCATCTGAGCACCCCAGACATGAAGCCAGCCTGGCTGCCATGCATTTTCCAGCCTGTTTCCTAAGGGATAAGAAACAATCTTTGCAGAGCCTGATAGTGGGGCTCTTCCTGTGAAAGGTGAATTTTACACTGATAAAGGTGTAGCTGCTTGGGTGCCATTCTGCCCTCTTCTCACACTGCCTATGATGCTAAAAGGGCAATCAGATCAGGCATCTGCAACCCAGCCCCATCCTTCTTTTGGGTCACAGAGCTCAGCATGCACACAGTCCCTACAGGCAGTAAAGGTGTGCCCAGGAGCTCCCTGATTAAAATCCTCTCAGGCAACACACACATTTCAGTAATGTGAAATGACAGGCCACTGCACTGTAGCTACAAATCATCTGCACCACGCTGAACTGTGATTTTAGCCTATTTGTTTGCAACGCAATCTGGGTCTCTGTAACAGAACCATTTTGTATCAGCAATTGCATGTGGGAGGAGGTGTGGGGGAGTGGATGGCAGGTGCAGTATAATAAAGCCACAAACTATGCAGTGATGAGGTTGCCCATAAATAAAAAAGGCCCTCAGGTAGCCATATTTCTCAAGAGCACTGACAATCAATCAGCCTTAAACAGATGACCTGGAAACATCTCTTGCATTCCATTTTATCTACACTTCTCTCAATATTTTTCTTACCCCCTATTCTGAAAAGGAAGACTTAAAATCCACTGTCCCAGGATCATCAAGCTTTCCAGTGAGTAAATAAACAGTGACTTCACATTCAAGAGATAGAAGTGGAAATAAGACAAGAGGCAATGGGCAGAAACTGATGCACAGGAAGTTCCGCCTGACTATAAAAACTTCTTTACTGTGTGGGTAACTGAGCACTGGACAGATTGCCCAGAGAGGGTATGGAGTCTCCCTTACTGGAGATATTCCAGAGCTGTCTGGCACAATCCTGTGCCATGTGTTCTGGGATGACCCTGCTTGACCCAGTGTGGTCCCTTCCAACCCTACCCTTGCTGTGATTCTGTGAAATGTGCCCACAGGGCCTCCAAAGAGCAAGATCTGCGAGCACACCTTCACACAAAGATGATATTGCAGCTTAAGGTGAGTTCCCTATCACAGACCCAACTGCATTATTGATTGTTGTGGCTCTCTGTCATCACTGTGTTACAGAACACTTGAGAGACCTCCTAGTGCAACCTAATCAGCACAGAAACTGGAATATGTCCCACTGAGCACTAGGCTTCCAGTGCCAGGGACTGCTCTCCCAGTCTGTTTCACTTTTGTTCCCAGCTTGACTTTCTGTCTTTTTGGTTATTCCAGTTTCAGTATTTCTAAGGTTATTCTCCCTCAGAAGGTTTATCTACAACAAGCCTTGATTCTGGAATGAGGCATAGATTTAAAGTGCAATATTTCAGAAAATTAAATAAGATGTTGCTCTTGCAAAGTACTTTATTGCACAATACCTGCTTGGGTCAGCTTCCTGCAGAAGAACTTGCTGTGGTTGTACAGGAAGGAACAAGATGAAGGAAAGCATCCCTTCCCTGTGCCAGAACAGATTTCTTTACAGCCCAGTTCAAATTAGTTCAATTTTGAGTGTCACAAAACTTTGGCTGTGAAGAGATATCAACTCTTAGAATCTGCTTGTTGCAATGAGAAGCATCACCATCCACAGCTACTTGTCACCCAGCTTTTTCTGGCTATCACAGGATAAATACCTGGGAGCAGTAGGGCAACAGTCTTGCCTTGGACAACAGGATGTGCAGCCCACATAGATGTTTTCTACACCCTCCATGGCAAAGGTAGCAAACAGGCAGGTGGGAAAAATCCTGCATATTACCTTTAAAGTGCTTGGATGCTGCCAGGAGCATGTGCTGTCCAGCCCCTAAAGTACACCTCTAGAGAGCTGCAGGGGTTGCTGCTGTGCCTTCCCTGAGGATGCCTGCCCTAGTCTCAAGGCAGGAGAGCTGCATGGGCAGAGCAGTGCTGTCCATGAGCTCCAGCCCTTCCAAGGCTGTCCATGAGCTCCAGCCCTGCCCAGGGCTGTCCATGAGCTCCAGCCCTGCCCAGAGCTGTCCGTGAGCTCCATCCCTTCCCAGTGCTGTCCATGAGCTCCAGCCCTGCCCAGGGCTGTCCATGAGCTCCAGCCCTTCCCAGCGCTGTCCATGAGCTCCAGCCCTGCCCAGGGCTGTCCCTAAGCTCCAGCCCTGCCCAGAGCTGTCCATGAGCTCCAGCCCTGCCCAGAGCTGCCCATGAGCTCCAGCCCGGCCTAGGACTGCAGCACTGCAGGCTCAGGTGGTGCCATCGGGTGTTAGCCCAAGGTACTGTCCATCCATGGAGCACACTGCACACATCCTGCCCTGCAAAGCAGCATCACAAGGCCTGCCCAGGGAGTCAGTGCATGGAAAAAACAAAGATGACCCCTGGCAAAGTTTCTGTGCTTCCCACAGGCCTTTCCCCTGCACATCAAGTCACGCTGCCCCCTTCAGAAATCAAACAATTTAGTTTTTCTGACACAGCACCCTGGCCGTTCATCCCACCTGCGTGGGATATGCTCCCATTTATGTAAAGCTGGTCTTTTGCCTTTTTTATTTCCCTCCAAACATTCCCTGAAGCCTGATGAAATCCCAGGCCCTCACCCTTTCAATCACCTCTTTCTCCTCAGCAGAGAGGCTGGGATGTCTCTCACGTTTGACCTTGCCCCTACACAAATATGCAGAGCTGCTTCTTTTCCCTTTTATGGTCTCTGCTTATTGCTGACAGTGGTAATTTTAGTTTGTATCAAATCACAGCTAGATTGCTATCCCATAATGTTTACAGTCTCCTGTAATGTATATTTTGGAAATGCTAATGAAAACAATTTTTAAAGAGGAGAAAGGAATAGCATTCAAATTGCTCACAGAGCATGAAGAAAAAAACCCCATCTTGTCAAGATTAGCTGTGGGTCTCTAACATTACCCTTTATTATCTAATGGCAGTCATAGGCTCCCATGGGGAAAAACACACTTCTGAGCCTTCTGAAAATCACAACCCATTGTTTAGATTTGAAGTTTTATAGGGTGTGGGCTTTGAACCTGTCCCTCATAACAACTGTTTGCACATGAAAAGATTGTTTTAATCAAAAGCTGAAATTGTCTTTCCAAGAAGCAACACATGCACTGAATAGAGAAGCTTTTCCAGGGGATGCCACTAACACCTGAGAAGAAGCAAAAATTACAGCTATGGCTACAGAATATCTGGATCCTGCACTCTGCTGCCCTTGAAAGGAATGCCCCACACAAAGGTACAAAACTGGTTACATTCTCCTCTGCACAGACCTCAAAACTTATGTTCCAGACTAAATTAACATAGATCTACAGTATCATACTCTTGAAGAAAACTAATGAACTGTTCTGTATTCATCTTTCTCATTACAGATCTGCTGCAGATTATCACATGAATAATATTCCAGCTCTTAAGGGGGGAAATCCCCCCCTGTGCCAGAGAAAAGTATCTTACATTCTCACATGTACTTAAACACTAAGTTAATGAAATAGTAATAAGTCATACAAGTTACTTTTAAGCTGCTAACACAAGATGAACCCCAGCTTTGCTGTGCACAGGATGAATTTTTTAATGGTATTCTCTCTAGCTGTTACCACTGATAAGGTTTTTGCAACAGCTTTAGAAAGAAATGGATGTAATTTTGCAGCATTATGCATTATTCTGGGAGTGAAATAAGGGCAAGATTTCATCCTACATCCATGGAGAGGAGCAGTTCAGAATTCAGAGCCTAAGGGTAGGACAAACCAGAGAGACTTTGTGTCACCTGTTGGCACTTCTGCTTGTGCTCTTCTGGCTGCTCTGACCTTTGGGCCTTTCTGAGTTATGGTAATCATGTGAGGATGCCCCATGGGCCACAGCCCTGCTCAGAGGCCGTGCTGCATTAGGGCTTGTGGATGTGTCTAATCACATCAGCCCTGCCTAGAAAATCACTGCCCTCTGAAGCTTTCATGCTGGAGGGATCCTGCTGCAGCTGCACATGGAATTAGAGCATTTACAGTCCCTGCTAGCAGTTTAAGATTGGAGGAGTGTCAAAGGGCAAGGATTTCACCCAAAAGAGCCAGCAAAATGGCACTCACAAACACCATGCAGAGTGCTCAGGCTCATTCAGTCTGCCACTCAAAGAATAACAGGAGGCTACAGTTAAAAGCTGATAACTATGCATTAGGGAGTACAGTCAGACCTATCCCGATCTATGCAAAACTGACATGTATGCAAGCTACAGGTACACAACCACAGCCTTTCTGGCCTAGATACTTGATTGAATTTATTGTTAATGTGGTTAAAAATAAGAGCAGTCCCAGAAAATCTTGTCTCCTGAGGCAGGCAGATGCTGAATTCTCATTCTGAATCAATACAGAATTTGGAGAGCCTGAAATCAGCAGATTTCAAGTCTACTGCACCAGAACTAGTTGTCACCAGAACTTGAAAGTTGCATCTTCAGCAGAACAAGAAAAAAAATTGAAAAGGTTACAGCTAAATATGTTAGACAGGCATCTAGATCTGGCACATCTGAATGCATTTCACTGTCACCAAAGTTTTTGGTATACTACTGGTTGCCATCTGCCTTCTGGAGAGAAATACAAGCAAAACCTTCTCCTGTGGCCACAAGAAGCAGCTCTGACAAAGGAGGAGTAGACTGTGAAGAAGATCTTCAGAGGTGTACCAGGACTGAGCTGGCTCTGGACCTCACAGGGACCAATGGATTAGAGAGTCCCACTACAAATAAGGCACTGGACTGGTCACTGAAGATGTGCTACTGAATATCAGCTCTGCCTAAACTCCAGGCAAATCACTCTGCTGATCATACCCTGCTCTATTTCAAGTGTAAAAATGACAGAACATACACACCTTCTTTCTAAATTTAAATTTAATTTGTTGCTGACAGTGAAGATTCAGAGCCTAGATTTCAGTTAGGGCCTTGAGGCACTCAAGTGACAACAGCATGGTGTTTAGAAATCATCCTTGAAGCACAATAGTGATAGTTTCTATCCCAGTGAGCCCTTAACAAGGCTTCAATATGCTCAATAAGTTTACCTGTCCAAAATTGTTACCATCCCTGCGTTATTTTAGATTCATGGACTGTCTATGAATCTTTGCTATCTTGATCAGCTGAAAGGCTTGAAATTAACAAGATTGGTATTAGGGGACTAATATGGATTAGAAATGGATCTCAGAGTCTACTTCAAATACTGTGGCATCTTTTCTAAATACAATAAATGATTTCTAACCCTAACTTTTTCTTAGGTGTCCTTTATTCAAACAAGTAGTCATTTATTAAAACTTCAAATACACATTTTCCCTGACTATCAAACAATTTCAATTCTCTAGTGAAAAGGAGAAACACATGCAACATATAATCACTGGTTTTTGCCCACTCTGACAGAGATGTAGCTAATTAGATCACTAGAGCAGCAACTTCTTCAAAGTCAAACTAATTTCTCAAAGATATCAAACAGCAATTTCTAAACAATATGAAGACCACAGCTTTCATCTCCAAAGATCATAAACACAACTGGAAAGAGAAACTGAGGGAGATACAGGGGTTTTTCAAGTGTTCAAAAGTTGATTGATGATGCCTGACCTTAGCAGCACAGATCAGTCAAAAAATGATAGTATTTTTAAGTTTTCTTTTAAAACCACAGACCCATGAGAAGCCATAAGAAGTCTCAGCTGTGGGACTTTTCCAAGGTGGTTAAGTTTCCATGTTCATTTAAAGTGACAAGCAGCTACAAGATTCCTAATGTCCGAATACATTAAGTCAATCTACTTTAAGATATATAAAACTGACCAAGGTGCAAATGAAGTGAAGCTCCAATAATTTTTTCTAAACACTACTCATTTTCTAAAACTTCAGAGGTTTTAGAATTTGTGACTTCCAGGTTGTTTTAGTGTCTAAGAAATTCATTCCCAGAACACCAGTAAGTAGTAGTAAGTAAGTAAGTAAATAGTTCGCCCTATATAAATAATGCAACTTGATACAGCAAGCAGCATATACCAAAAAAATATTTGGTATATTCTTCTAAAGGTTTTATACATTTAAAAGTTCCAACCAACTCTGTAGGCTACCACAATAGCATTAGTATTGTTTCTGCAGAGGTAAAAAATTGCTTCAAGATATTAGAGATCAAAATGAAGATTAATCTATACTGAAATACATGGTAGGCTTTCTGAAGACCTGTGAAATCTTGACTGTTCTGTTTATTTTAATGCAGAGTGGATCTTTCAGTAAAATGGGAACTGCAGTGTTAAATTCCTGCTTGCTAGTTTGAGGTTTTAAAGGAGATATGTCAATTATACTGCTATTTATTTAGGAAATACTTCTTTGAATGAACACTAAAAGAAGCTTAAAAGGCATTACTCCATTTTGTGAATTTAAATACAGAACATAACATTTACAAGATTTATGGTAGTTACACCCAGCAGTAATATACTTTTTACTGCGTGCTCAGATAACTCTCTTCCCTCCTCATCTTTTTCCCTAGTCACCCCATTTCTCTGGACTAAGTTTAGTTTCTGCTTGCCCCGTCTTCAGATGTCCTTTTTTAGTTGTCTGCCCTTTCTTCATAACCTTTTCTTCTTATTCTTTCACTTCCTTATGCCAGCAGTACCAGTACATAAGATCTTTCCATGAGAAGTACAGCTGACTGAAAAGCTGCTAAAAACCCAGAAGCTCACAGAAGCTGAAAACCACAATATCAATACATTCATAAACAGATGATGTTTTGGACAGTGGGTAATGTGAAAATCTGGGAGTAGATTCCAATCCATTATCTTTCCCTTGGAAAGGATAGAATAATAATGATGGAGCTTGAATCCACCCTTAACCTTTGCCCTCCACTTCTATACTTTAAAATCACAATCATCACAGTTACCAGACAGTATTGCTTTAACTGCAGCCTTGAAGAGTGCTGTTTCAAGCTCATATCATACTTTGAGGCAAACCACTCTCCTCTGGCCTCCTTAAGTTTGACAAAGTTGCTTTTTCCTAAGCATTTTCTGGAACTCATCACTGGGTAAAAATAGTAAAGAGCTGGCCTGAGCAGCATTTTTTCCTGCCCGTTAATGTATTTCCTGCTAGCTCTGTCTTGTGAAGTTAAACATGTCTCAGAAAGGAGTCTGTGCTAAAGAACCTTCCAATAGCTCACCAGTTTGAAGCAGACAATTCACTTCATCTGACAAAGTATCACCCCTGCCTTGAGCAGTCCAGCAGCCTCTTTATCAGATGGTGTATGAAACATCTGTACAGCAAGGCCGAGCTGCTCCTGCTGGGTTCATTATTTCAGTCGCTTCCCAGGCAAAATTAACTGCTTTGTCACCATGTTCGTTTTGGCTTCCCTACAGATTAAAGCCATCAGTAATCACTCCCCATCCCTGCAGCGCTTTCCAGGGCAGTGGACTGTTTGTTCCCACACTATCTTCAAGAGGTGGGGTTGTGGCACTGCTGATGCAAAGAGCTGGTCAGTTTTACAGCGGGTGTGTTATCGTCTGCTGCGCAATCCGTGACCGCCCTCCCTCCTGCCGTCAGCACAGACCTGCCCATCACACTGCCCACGCCAACTTCTGATTAGAAACACTTCTGCTGCAAAAATTAGATGATAAAGCATCATGGCACAAGATAGACTGAGTAAAAGACAAGTCTTATAATATGCAAGACCATATCTAAATAAGACATTTAGCCAGATGTTATATGGACTAATTTTCAAGGATCCTTAACGCTACCCACAAGTGAAATGTGAAGCAGTGTTTTGCAGAGAAGCCATTAGCCAGGTTGGGATCTTACTGTACACTCCAGGACTGTAAAATAATAACCCTGTCTAACTGAAGTAAATTATAGTTTAATATCTATGGTTACATGACTAACAGAAGAGAGGTTAGTGGGCAAGAGGGACCAAAGTAATGCCATGATGCTTCAGTACTAACACAAGTTCAAACTTACTAAATTTGTTTTCATTTCAAATCACTGTATCATTTGAAGACCCTTATGGCAGACAGCTCTCTCACCTTGGATGCTGGTCCTAGGAGCTGGCTCTGTTTCCCACGTGCAGTCACCATCCCATATCATCCTTACACTGCACGGAAATTAATTTACGGAGATCTGTTCACAGGAAAGTAAAGGCAAAGGAAAGTGGGGAAGCAAGGGATGAATTCTTCAGAGACCAGCCTCACTGTGTAGTGCACTGCTCATGAGGGCAATCTGAAAGCTTTACTCAAAGTCAAGCCTACCAAATGAGCTGGGTACCTTTTGTGCCGTGGCAAGACTTGAATCAGCACTTCTGAGTCTATCCTGAAGATTTATGTGATCTTAACACAGAGACCAGTTCATGTAACAGTGGCTGAGTCAAGGAGCTGAGGACCCTTATACCACAAAACAAACACTGCTCTGTGGATCAAGATCTCATTCAAGTAGTAGATGAAATAACACAGCAGGACACTGGCTGTCAGCCCCAGTGCAATCCACAGAAAAGGATGCTTTTAGCACAGATTAATGAAAAAACACACCAAGGAGGAGTTTGGCTGAACTCCACAGACATAAGCAGAGCTCTATTAAATGAGAGTCTGGTCGAATATAGCAAACAGTTATTTGCAGCACACCCTTGCAAATTAACAACCCAGAGAAGCTCCAACAATTCTACTTTTTAACTTTTTCTCCCATGTTTCCAATCAAAAAGTTTCATAGGCAAAGGTCACCAAGAAAACTTTTTAAAAAGTAGCAAATGTATTTCGCATTTTGATATTTCCATGGAAACCTTTAATACCTTGTGTAGCACAATATGTTCTTTAAACCCACTAAGCTCATGAGAGACTGCATTTTGTCAAGAGAAATGGATAGTCTTGTATTACTGCTGGCAACACTCTTAAAATAAACAATGTCTTGCACTTTGCTTCAAGTGTGTTTATCCTACATTTTCCTCTGAAAGAAAATGATCCCACAACATAGGAAAAGGATATCGAAGCCCAGCAAATGGTTTAGGGCTGCCTCGTGCAGCAGAACTGCCCAGTACAATTCCTCTGTGCAGACTGCTGCAGCATGGCTCAGACAGCTGATCTCTGACATTGGTCTGGTGACAGATTTCTCCCTGGCAATTTGTCCATAAAAATAACTGGCATTCTTATTAGCATGGCTGGCCAAGGCCTGGGTGGGTGTGGAAGCTGCAGGGCTCCTTGTTCCAGGTCAAGGAGCAGACACCTGGAGATGGGCCTCCTTGCTCCTGCCTCATGCTGCACAAATAGAGTTAAACTTCACTTGCCAGAGGGGTTGGTCCAATGCAAGTCACAAACATTAAGAAGTCGTCATTGTTATAAATTACAACCAGAGCTGCCAACTGGAAAAAGCTTTGCATAGCTGTAACTGATAATTGTGCAATGCTGTCAAAACTCTATCAGAAACTAGATTATCACACACACCCTAAAAAAGTATCCTGTTCCACCTCATTTTTGTTTTAAATGGTGTGAAGAAATTGCAGTTTCCAAAGAAACACATACTTTTTCCTGTTAATCTCTGCCATGTTTAAACACACACACATTCATGAATACCAAGGATTTTCTGTTTGCTCCTGTAGCACACCCACTACACACAAGGCACATGCTGCTACACACTGCACTTGTACTCTCACCTGCTGTAAATAACATAGTAAGTTTGCAACACAAAAGATCAATAAAGGTTATAACTAGATATTGCAACTAATAAATTTAAGCATAATGAATAAATTTAAGCATTTAGGGATAATTTAAGCAGTCTGTTGTTTGTCACTGGTAGAAAAATGTTTTAAAATGACAGGAGAGTTAGAGAGTTAGCTTTTATAGAAGCTGTATTCCTAATGCAAGTACTATTTGAGGAACTGTCTAATCAGCATTACTTCTTTAAAACCACATTTTTGTAACCTGTTGAAGCTGTCTTCCAGGCACAAGGTGAAACACCAGGACTCTTTCTATCTTGTTTTAAAATTCACTCCTCTTGAGCCTAATTCTTCTATAGGAAAGAGGCAACGCCCTTATTGACTTCTGGTGGGGGCAGAATAGGGTCAAAAATGAGTGTTTCTGAAAGACTTTTCCATAGATACAACATCAAGAACTTTTCCTGTCTAATATACCATTACAATGAGATATTAACGGCCTGTGGGATTCACTATTTAATAAGCAGAAAAGGTAAAGATTTTCATGCAAATTGTCCAAAATGACAGAAGGAGCCTGTGGCAGAACTACCACCACAGATTTCTCCAGTGCTGTAGAACCATGTTCAGTCTTGCTGTTCCACCTCCATCAGCATTTCATGCTGTCTGCCTTGATAAAAATGTTAACAACAACTTCACACGTTTTCCTGGTAAAAACTAGGAACGGTCCTTCCAGAAAGGAGTTTTAGCACCAAGACAGAAAATCAATCTGATAAAAGCTTGGGGAACCCACACTGGTCTGCACAGACACACCCCATAAGGCATCAAGCCATAGTTTTTATAGCTATCAAGCTCTAAAGCCATCAAGCTTGGGCAGTCAGGACTATTTATATGAATGACAGCTCTGTATCAGATCCTTCGATGCTTCACCTCACCCACACAGGTCAGTTAGCTCAGCCTCACTCCCAAAACTACAGCCACAGATAATACACAAGGAAGTAAACAAGGAAAAAAACCCCACTTAATTTCTTTTTTAAGAAGGCTTTGTTAGAGAGGCTCCTAATGAAAAAAAAAAAATGGCAGCAAGAACAGAAGTTTATAGGGACACAGTTTTGTTCCATCCAAAGTCTTCAAAGGAGAGCTTTGCAAAAGAGGAAAGAGTTTAATCACCAAGTCCAGTATTGCAGTTAAGAACATAAATCTACTGTATTTATACCATAGAGAGTTTGTGTCTTCCCTTGTAACAATGTGCCAGTCCATTCCTTGGATGCTTGTTCCTGTTCAAGATCCTCCTTTCTTAAGCAATAAATCCAGTGGGCTTGTGCGCTGGCAGACGCTCAGGTTTTGTGTGTTTCCAGAAACAGACATGTTTCTGGCTTGTTTTCCTGCTGCCAACATTCTTGTGCCTCCAAGGAAGCCTTTGTAAACACGATGTTAGGAATAGCTTTTGAGACACCTCCCCAGGTAGAAAATGACAGATACAGACCAAGTGAAACACTGGAAAACAATTACCAAACTAAAAACAAACAAACAAAAAACCCCAACAAAAAATAGGGACTAAAAAAAGACTTGCTGCACTGATTAAACTGCCAAGTGAGACAGAGGAGTCCATTATATGACTTTCTCTGTATCAGTACTTTACTGTCAGTTTTCTCTATTTTGTGTGAATTTACCTCAAAAGAAATAGAAGGTGAGAAAGGTGAACTTCTCCACCTTCTGAATCTTACATATTTAAATGGAATAAGACTTATATATGTATTTCTATCTGTATCAGTCAGATATGAGACACTTACCTCTATCACAGCAACACAGAACCCACTAAGTACAAACAGTCTCATGGAATAGTATATTCCTTTGTATTTTCACCTACCAAAGCTTAATCATTGAATGTACTCATTTCTCTGATAACAGGTTCCCTGACTCATTTTCTTAAAAATAGCCCAATACAACTTTACACACTGGCATGTGTACACACACAGTGACTAACTGATCCAAGAAAGTTCCCAGGATTTATTCAGTCCTTTCAGATTCATCACCATCTTCGGTTTTCAGCTAAACATAGTAGAAATTAATAGGAAACCAAATACCTCAACCTTCACTGAAGTACTAGCAAATGATTTAGCTCTCTGCTTCTCCAGCTAAAAGAGCATCTTCAATAAAAACTTACTCCCTTTCTACTGTTATAACTTCAGTGCCTTCCATCCTACCAGGTGATTTGGCTAAATCAAATGAGGTTTGGTTAAACCTAAAAGAAGTTACCAGCTAAGACTGATCATGCATGGAAGACAATTCATGTATTGAAAAAAATATGAGAAGTTGTATGTTTTGGTTTACCTCCCTAGAGGTAACCTTCAACAACCTCTCTCTAGGTAAACCATCAAGAACTCTAAACCTGATGGAGACAGGAAAACCAATGGACAAATAACATACTAAACATGGAGAGATCATTGCAGATTGTATTTGACAGTTCCCTGCATCACATATTCTAACTGCAGCACTGTACAGCTGCATGCATGCACACTCCCAAAGGTTCACAACTATAGTTTAGTAACCCCCCAAAATGGATATATTCTCCTCAACATCATCTCAGTATCCAGAGTTGCTGTCATTTTAACATTATTGGTGGTCTATATGACATCTTAAGTAATATAAATTAACTAAATCTTTAGTCATTAACTAAATCTTAAGTCACTTTCAAGCAAATCTACTCAACCTCATGACTTCAACATAATTTTAAAGAGGAACACTCCCTGTCTGCCACAGTAGTTACAGGTTTGATCTTACAACCTTCTCTCCTGAGAAGTAAAACTTCCAGCAGTATATGCTGCTGAACATCCCAGGGAAGTCTGCAGTACTTCTCCACTCTCCTGTGGGAATAACTCCTCCACTGTTCACTGTTCATTCCATTTCACAGCCTTCCATCACAACCAACGCAGCACCATCCAGGCATTTGTGCAGGAGCTGTATTCCTAAGCCTTTGAAAAGAAACAATAGAAGCTAACTGTACCTCAGAGGAGTCTTTCTTTACAAGCTATTCTTTTCAAGGCCGTGCTGCAGAAAATTTAGAGATTTTAACCAATCTATACATGTTGTGATAAAACATATAGAAGCAGACATAGTTCCATTTCCTTTGATAATAGAGAGTGTTTTTCTTCCTACCCATCATTCTCCCTTTTCTGTATTCAGAATAACAGTGAAGCATATGTCCCCAGTACCATAACCACTGGATTTCTTTAAATCTTTAACATATGAAAAGCCTGGGATGTACCAGCTTCTCCCAAAATGACTACAGTGAATTATTCTCCAAAGAGGATCAGTCCTGTTTTATGGCTTACAAGCAAACATCAGGATGACCTGTCACATGAAACAGATAAAAAATTCATTCATCGTTTTTCATACCATAATTTTGACCTTTTAATTTTCCAATTATTTCTCACAATAACTGAAAAGATTTTTTTTATGATACTCATAATTTAGGAGACCTTGGCAAGTGCATACTGTATCTTTCAGCATTGCTGCCAAACAACTTGAGTTAAAGTAATAAATCAAGGCATAACTGTCCTGTGCTGATAAGCAGAATTACCAGCAACACATGTTTTATAGCTTTAGGATATCAGTTATTTGTATAATTGAAGTCCTACCATCACCTGAGAGAAATGCACACAAAATATAGTCATGAGGCATCAGTGACACATTGCACAAACATGGCTAATAATTTTAACTTTATTGCTGCCCTTCCCATTGTGATTTGGAAGAACACTGCAGGTTAGCAACTGCAAGCAATGATACACTTCATTCAGAGAAAACTGAGGTAAAAAAGGAGTTTTATTTTTCATCAGGACACAGCCTATTCCTTTCATGCAATTTGCTTTCATTTCAGCTGCCTGAACTTTGGAAAAGCAAATACTTTAATAAATTGGCACAAGGGCATTGTAGTGACCTCTGTAAGCCTCATGCTAAGGTCCAACCCTGCACCAGTTTTCTCCTATACAGCTGTATGTACTTCAAGTCATCAGTCCCTTTTTCAGTGTCTCTTTTTTTGTCTGAGCAAACTCTATAATGGATGGGAAAGAAATGCATCAGCAACTACCTGCACACTACCACGACTTCTTTTATTTTGTGTGCAGTCACGGTGAAGGGACTGGCATTGATTTGTAAAATATCATAAAATACTGAGGTATGGAACAAAACCCAGCATTGTGCATCCTTTGCTGTGCTCTGAGGTGGACACAGCCAGCCTGGAAGAAACTGATTTAGAAAGGCTTTACAAAAGGAAACGTATTGCTTGTCTTCAATGCCTCACAAGGCTGACTTGGTGCTTTCCTTTGGCCATCCAGTCTCTGCCTTGCTAAGGTGCCCCTGGTCAGGAAAGAGCTCTTCACCCAAATGGGGCTGGCTCTGCTCATTAAGAAGTGCAATTTAACCATGTGGATTTTTTAACTTCTCCCACTAGCTGGAAGACCCAAGAAATGCAAAAGAGAGCAAAGCACCAGATTCTATCTGCCCTGGAAGAGGTGAACTCCTGGGCCAGCAGCAGGTAGGAGAGCAGCTGGTTGGTCCATCATGACTCCTCCCATCTTCACGTCCCACGGTGCCAGCTGAAGGCAGGGAATGGCAGACTGCATGTGCTGGGGCCTCAGGATAATCTGAGGAGCAGATGACAGCACAGCTGTACCTACTGCTCCTTTCCCTCTTTGCCAGTCCCAAGAGCTCTAAGCAGACATGCAATGTAGCCCAGGGACAGTGCAGTGACCTGCCAGCAAGGGCCAGTAGCTCCCCCCTGGGAGGGGTTTTAGTTGAATTCTCCATTCCTACTGACTGACCTGTGGGTGCTGCCTGGCCTCCTCACACCCTTACATATCAACCATGGCTCCAAGGGAGCAGTCACATCTCCCCCGTGGCCTGTCTTCTCTCTCCCTGCCTTACAAGAGAACCATGGCAAGAGGGGCACTCAACAAAGCTGAGAGGGCTGTGTGCACATCTGGAAAGGTTCCTGTGTTTTGTTGGAAGATGAATACAGGCATGACCATTAAAGGTATGGAGTATTTTTACACCTAAAATATACTGCAAGAAGGGATTCAGATTTTTATTTGCCAATTATGAAGACATTTATTTCTCTCTCTAAGCTCAGAGCAGTGAGATTCTGCAGCAAAAGGCATGCTATTTCACAGCCAGAAAGTCAATTTCTCTTCTTCCCTGTGGAACAAATTTTTCATTGTGGCAGTTTCTGAATACAGAAATGTGAAACAGAGGAAGCCTGGAGATCCAGTGAAATTCCCTAGGACTGAAAAAGTCTTAGCCTCTCCCTGCTGTGTGGTTCCCCATGGGGGATACACTTATCTCCATGAGTGCCCAGGAGCTTTCCCCACTGTTTTGCCACCACAGAAAACTATCCATTGTAATGAATTTATTTCTAAGCAACTCTTTTAACTGGAGACAGTAAGCTGCTATGGAAAGAAGGGAAAAGATTACCCTATTCAGAGAAAGATTTCCTTTGGGGAAAAGTATTGAAACATACAGTCAGCAAAACAGTCAGCAAGCACAAGACAGAGCTGGAATCTCAAATGTAACCTTGAGTTGCTGCAGGGCTTCATTTGTTCATGTCTCTGTCTCCCCTCACCCGTAAAACCAGTATTAGATCTTCATTTGCAGAACTGCTAAAAATGCACTGCCATTTACCATCTGTTCAACATCCTACTGACCTAGTCTTGACACAAAACACCTTTCTCCTAGCTGTCAAAGTAAGAAACAGAGCTGCAAGAGTTGCCAAAGAGTCGCCTCTTTCTGAACATTATCGTCTTTACAAATTATATCAGCGCTTTAGGAAACTAATTTCAATTAGCAGGCCTGGCAGATCACTTGGAATGAAAGGCAGGAGGGAAGAAGGTGATATTTAAAAAAAGGCATCTCAAATCACATCAGGGCAAAAAAGCAGTAAAACTACACATTTGTCTGGCACATTTTGTTGACTCAATGACAATTTCGTTGACTCAGAACTCTGAAATCTGACATCACCTTGTTACAAAAGAAGCATTTTCAGACACATCTTATTTTTCTACAGGGATTTGACTCATTTTCCCAAACTTTAATTTAGAATCAATTGTTCGCTGTGTTATTTTCACACATAAAAGGCAGCAATGACTCTTATTACCCCACAGAGATTTTTAAAAGCCTAGAATACAGTTGTGGAATAAGTTGCTCCTTTATTTAGGGAGAGAGCAAAGAGGGGAAGGAGAAGCACAAAAACACCTTCAATTGCTTGAGTCACTTAGTTAGCCAAGCATCCTAATGTCTTTCTGTTTCAAAGAGCAATTCTCTAAGCCACTAGGAGTTGCAAGTTTGTGAGAATTGAAGGCTAATAAAACCATGTGACTGTAATTTCTGAGTGGGTGGAAGCTCTCTTCTGAATCCATTTGGAAATGAAATCACCCACACATTTCCATACTTGATAAAGACCATAGGGCAAATGACCACCTGCCAGCAGCAGAGAGAGGGGAAGGGAGGAGGGGAGAAATAGAAAAAAACCCAAACCCTAACACGAGGTTTTTCAAGCTGTGTATTTGTGACAAGATGCTAGAAACTAACATTAAACTGGTTTTTGTTCCTCTGTAAACCTACAGAGCTATGGAAAAGTATTTTTTTCATAAGCATTTTTTTTCTACTTCTCAAATAGGGCTCAGAATTACACACAAACTTAATATAAAATAGTTCTACAAATTCCCTAAGATCAGTGCCATGCCTTTTAAGACCTGTCTCAAGCAAGGTTTTGATCTGTGAAGCAGAACTTTGCATGAAAAGGGTGTGGAGATAATGCTGCTTAGAAATCAAGCATCTTCTCCAAGCTGCAACAGCTCAATCAATCAACTTGTTATCATTATGAGAAACATGTACTGTCTGGAAACCTGCAGTCAGCAGAAGAAACAACATTACACCCATTTGTATGCTGAACTTATAACGCATAGTCCACATTTCATTAAAAAGAAAAAAGAAAGAATGAAAAAACCCAAATGTAACTAAACTCAAACCAAACAAAAATACAAACAAACAAACCCCCCACCAAAACAAACAAGTAAAAAACCCCAAAACCAAACCAAAAACCATCACAAAAATTCATACAAACTTTCCTGGGAATTTAGGATTCCCCTCTCCGTGTGAGGATCTCAACCCTGACAACAGTCCTGCATTATCAATGCAATAAACTACAATTTGGGGAAGTCTAAGTCCTGTATCTGGCCTAGTGGCCCCTGGTTGCCTTGGCACTGTAGAAGGACTGTCCTGGCATGCCTTTTACTAAAAGTCCTCTCCTAGCCCAGCCTGCACAAAAAAAAGACAAAGTCTGAAAAGGTTTCAAGGAAAAATTATGAGAATGATCTGATCTTGAGAACTGATCATAAGGAGCTCATTTGCACAGCTCAGTGAAAGCAAGAGGGAGAGACAATTATTCATATGCAGAAAAGAGCACTGATGCCACCGAGTTTTGAGTCATGCAGCTAAAGGCAGAACATGATGGGAATGTTTTCCATTGAAGCATCCCAATCATCAGAATTTTAGAAACAGGATATTCAAGCTGGAAACAGAAGGCATATTTTTACCACACAGGTAATCCCTTACTGTGATGGCTTAGAGAGGACAATGGTAATTAACTATCATTTAGGACCCACTTTAATCTAAACTGAGTATTTCACATGAAAATTCTCTAATTCATCAGTACACATCCCAGCCTAAAGCAAAAATTAGTTGGGACTTACACAATGTGTCATTTAGGAGTTAAAGCTGTAAGTCTGAACACAACTGTGATAGATGATGGCTTGCTCTTTGCAGGGCTTCCCCAGCTGGGAGTTTGCAGCAATTCAGTCCAGTCCTTTTGTACAGATATGCAAACAGTTATCAACCACAGGCACATTCCCTTCACTGTGGAAGGGATGGCTCCTGAGCAAGGCTGGATACTGGCACATGCAGGGAATGAGGTGAGCTGGTGGAACTGAAGGCACAGCTCCTCTCTCATGGAGTCCTCAGTGCCATGCCCAGGGCAACCCAGGGTTCTCTTTCCTTGCACTGGTACCCACACACACTCAGTCTGATGTTATCAATACAAAGCCATACAGGTTTCTAGAATATCCCCATTTTACAGAATAAAAACCATTTCCCCTTCTGTTTTCTACACTCTTACTAAGCACACCCACATCACACCCACTGGTGGAAGGTCAGATGGACAGCTCTTGTGTTTCTGAAGGTGAGGACTACAACCTCTACCAACATCCTGTGGTCAGAACAATGTCTAAAATTTACATCAGGATGCAAAGCAGAAAATGCCAATTGCATGTGAACAAAAAGCCCAGATTTGAAGACTTTAGCTTAAAGCCTCTAAAGCCTAAACATGTCATAGTGGGGTGCAGATTCCTTTTATTAGCAGTCAGAATATGCTACACTGAAGTGATTTTTCTGCTAGCAAATAATGCACTACTCTTAAACTATCTGCAATACAAGCTTTATACCACATCATTATTAATTTATCTCCTAAATGCTATTATCTTCAGGATGTTCTCCTTAATAATTCCTTCAAAATTGTGAAAGCTGGCTGAAAGCCAGCCATAGTGACACTGAAATGAAAATAAAAGGTTCCTCAAAGCTGAAACATAGAGTGATACTCATCTAAAACTAAAGCAGAATGTCAGTGTATTTTAGATGTTGACATTTTAAGTAAACCATGACCTTTTGCCTCTGAAATTTCAGTGTAATTGTTATATGGAACCAATTCCCCATTAAAACTTCGAGAGACATAGTCATTAAAAAAATGTAGAGAAGAAACATCCAGCTCTTTCAGCCTAAGAACATTGCATTTGTTAAGTTCTCATACTTAAATACACTACACAACACTTTACTGTGCACCTTGTCCTGAGCTCTATGCTCAGAACAGCTGAAGAATGATGCAGAGCCAGAGAAATAAATGCCTTCATGTAAACTAAGAGCAGACAGCAGTTATGAAAAAGAGGATAGGCAGCCAACAAGGTGTGACAAAGACTGAATTGCACGTAGGTCCTTATGTAAGGCTGTACTCTAGGCACCACCAAGATAAAACTTCAAGTGAGGACATGCAATTTGACAACACATAGCAGCTCTCACCACTAAGCAAAGAGAGAAACTGCAAGCCAGAAGACTTAGCTTTTCTCTCTCCTGCTGCTGTTCTGTCACAAAAACACAGGAATCACAGAACCTCCCCAAGCCACAGCTTCTTGCTGATGGAAGACAGAGAAAAAGCATCTCAGTAATTTTTTTTTCTGGGGCAGAAATGGCTCATTTTTGTACAGTGATACAAATCTGAGCAACTTCCACAGCTTGCTGAGCACATGCAAGCCCAGTTCCATGTGCCTGGGCAGAAACACCAGTTCTGTCACTCTGATTTCAGGACATCTCTGCTGAGCTACAGAGAGCACACACAAGAATGCAACTGGGGGACAGAGTGAAAGTGAGACTGAGCTTTGTCAGGGAGCTTGCCAGAGAGGCCCAAAGGAAGAAACCCATCTGTTCTCCTGTTCTGACTAAGACCATAACATGACCACATGACTCGTCCAAAACACTGTGATTCTCCATCAGCACAGCCTTACAAAACAGGGCAAGCAATGGATAAGGCTGTGCAAGGCTGCTGGTGTCCAAGTAGGAAGAGGAAAAGCTGTTCTGGTTATTCAGAATCTGGCTCCCATTCACTGCTCTGTGGGGATAACTTTTAAAAATATGAGGTTCAGGGAATTTGATTTACCTCGAGCTAAGAAGCAAAATGGTATCTCACCTCATTTAAAGTAGAGCTAGATTCAGAAACTTTGCCTGTCTTCAATACAATTATCAGCTGGGGGAAGGCAGGGAGGTAAATCACCATAAGAAAAGTACTTAACCAACAAATATTGATATTCTGAGTGCTTTCCTTCAACTTCCTTCTCTTGATGGGGAAGGTAAAAACTAAGGATGCTTTGTAGCAACAGTGCAACAGGCTATGAAGAATCTCCCTGCTGAATAATCCTGATACAGACCAGTCTTTTTTAAGACTCAAATTTAAGACAATCCTGATATCCCAATTTCATCTGCCATAATTCAACTTCCTATTATTGAGGCTTTCATTTTTACAGAAATGGTTTAATTCCATCACAGCCAGGACATTCTGAGATGGTTCTATAGATCACATGAAGAGTACATAAGGAAACTGAAGTCAGAATGGAAAAAAGAGACCAAAATACATTTGATCAATGTGCACTGTGAGCCAAGATGAAGTAGAGATCAAAAAAAGAACTGGGATTTCATCAGCTGAAAGAAGATGCTGCTTTTTCCTTACTGTAATGCTTTCCTTACTGGATTCAGGCTGTGATGCACGAGGATGGGCTTAGGTCTGGATGATTTCCAGGTGTCAGAGTGGTGGGTGTGAGACAAACACAAGGAAGGAAGGAAGGAAGGCTAAAGAAATAAAGTTGGTCTTAGTAAATATGAGCAGCATTTTTATTTAAAGACCCAACTATATTGTATTTGGTAGACACTAAACACTGGCTTAGAGCTGCTCACATCAGCATCCCAGTGCACTATCAACACTGTTAAAATGGAAATCCCTCCAGACACTGCCACTGAAACCAGCTTTTTCATCACAAAGTCTTAGTTTAAAATGCTATGGCATTTTAGGCCTGAAGCAGAGTACAGTGAAAACAGCTCTCAAAGTATTTAAAATAATTAGAGACTAAAGGAAAAATCAGGAGAAAATATCTGGTTGAAAACCTCAATACCACAGGAATGATTTAAAATACCAAGAGAGGTGAAGAGCAGAAATGGGATAAAAAAATCACTTGGAGGCTATGCATCATGGAGATGAGACTGTAAAGCTCAGGAGTATAACTAGGATTGCTTCTGCTTTGAAAAATTGTTCAGCAGTATTACTATTTTGCAAAGAATAAAGATGTCATAACAAAAATTAGAGATTTTAAACAGTAAGAACAACTGAAGGAGGATTTATTTGTTTGTTTGAATGAGACAGAGACAGCACACACATACCCAGGAGGCCCTTCTGAGATCCTAGCCTTGGGGTTAACTGGTTTCCAGTCTAGTCTCCAACAGAAGGTCCTCGTGCTGCAGAGCACTGCACATAAACACAATCCTAATGAAAGTCAAGCCACAAACACTGGTATTGCTGCCAGTTGGTATGGAACATGTAATTCCATGAGTCCTAGAATCAAGGAGGTGGTTTCCTGAGAATCTGCAACTCCAGCTCAGTGATACCTCACAGCACAAGCTTCCAGCAAAGCTCTTCCCATGGCTGGGACCATGTTGCAAGGCTGTGCCCTGGGCAGATTTTTCAGTGCTCACAGGAAGAAGCTCATCTGTAGTAACACAGTTATCCCTGAGATTTCCACCAGGCTGTAAAATTTGGCTGTGATTGGCCAATGGGTTAAAAAAGGGAGTGGAAAAGAAAAAGGAAGGAAAATATATGCAGAAGGAGCTTCATCCTGCGTGCTCGTTTCCTATGGAAACAAGGCTAAACCCAACAAATTATGAAATGAACACTCAGTTTAGTGCCAGCTCTGTTTCAGAGCATAAGATGACAGAGAAACCTCAAGCAGCAGAAAGTATATGCCCTTCACTGTCTTAAGCAAGAGTGTCAGCAATAATTGCACTGATCCATTTTTCATGATGCATCGCATTATGGCAGTGCAATGGGGAAGGAGGGAAGGAAGGAAGGAGAGCGAGCAGATATCAGTAGATTTTGAGCACATGGTTAGCACACAGATACTCCAACAGTGAAAGGCTGCTAAAGAGCCGAATTAATGATGTCTAACTGGATGGTCTGGACTCTTTTTATTATCACATCTCCTGCACACAATTCATGGAGCTCGCTCCTCACTGACGTGGTTGCCATATATAAACAATGCATAGTACACATAAAGGGAGGGCAAAATGAAAATATACAGCCATCCGTGCATTTAAGCTTGCCAAGTGTTGCCATTTGCCTGTATATCCAGATCTCAGAGCTACTAAAGAACAGAAAAAGCTCAAAACGCCTTTGCATTTCCAAGCATCGTTCTCTTCTCTGTAGTTGACTCCTCTTTTAATGTCAAAACGAACATTCTAAGTCAGCCAGACACATTCCAATCCAGCAGAAAGGAATTATTTTCCAAGCCCATTCTAAGTCACTTGCTCTTAGTGCCATGTAAAGCTCTGAATCATCAAGTAAATATAACTTACTTTTAGGGAGGCAGCTTTGCAGAATAACTTCTGTTCTTCAGCACCCACAAGGAGCTATCTAAATTACCCACATGCAGAAAGACACTAACTCCACCAGGCACATAACCAAGCTAAACACCAAAGGCTCAAGCACCTTGTAGATTATCTAAAAGCCTGTTTAGGTGAATCCACAGCAGAATACACAAAGTATTTTAAAAACTCTCAGTCTGATTCTACTTAAATTCCTTACTGGCTTAGTAAGTGCCTTTTCCAGATCTACCACTCACCTGCTCATCTGCTGAGGATAGAGACCACCGTCTACTGCTTGTTTCCCTGGGGCCCAACAAGGCAGCTTTGCCGGTGGCTTCTTTCAGAGAGCAGACTCTGGGATCTGCCACTAGACAGATAAAACAACCTTCAGCTTGCATGGAATTGCTTTGTCACAAAAGAAATCTTATCCAAGAACAACAGTCTTTCAGTTCTCTAAAAGGGTTGCAAAATCCTCTGGAAGAGGAGCTCGCAGCATTGGCCCTCGACACACAGTTCCCAGCACATGAAAAGAAAAGCTGCTCTTTGGCACTGCTCTGAGGGAAATCATGACCTTCACTCAGCAGCTACTGGGCAATGCCACATCACCCGTCCTTCTTCCAGGCTTCACTTCACCCAGCACCACTGAGATATAAGCATAACATTTTCCACTGCAAAACACTGATGCCTCCCCACAGCCAAGTCTGCCATCACATTTCCGGGAGTACTCCAACCTCTTTACTAAAGACTTCATGGACACAGAAGGCTCCTTGTTGTCCCTTTTTTTAAATTTCAGATTCTTTATCATCAGACACTATCCTGTACTCATCGAAAGATCTATTTGACCTACCCACAATTAATAGTTATCCAAGACCTTGTCTTAATATCCCCCTTGGAAAGTTAAAGGACACCATTCTGACACACAAACACTGCCAATTAATTAATTACACAGGGCCTTACTTTCCAGCAGAAATAGTAATTCATGTATTCGCATAACTGTCCCTAAAGATCAAGCCTTTTTGGAGACATCAAAATGCACAGACATTTGGCTAGTCCTAATTTATTCTAGCATATAACCAAGGAACTCTGTAGCTGTTATAGTAAGTAGGTTTTCCTTTAGTCAGACAAAATGAAGATCTGCACAAAATTAATTTCTTTGCCCAGCAAAACACAGTTTTTAAGAGCAGTCCTCTTACTCAACTGGTAACAGAGAGAGGTAAGTCAAAGGCAGTGTCTTTATTGCAGCCACCAAGACTCGATAACTCAGAATAAAGATAGTTTAAGACAGGAGTAGGACAGTCCATTTAAAATATCTGAATGTAATAGACAATCAATTGTTGATTCTAAAGCACACTTATCATAACAAAAGTAACTTCCTTTTCCCCAGGTGATTTTGAGAGAAACAGCAGGTCCCTTGCTGCTGCCCGTTCAGAAATACAAAGCCAAAGTTTCCATGTCATGTAGCAGGAAGGTGTCATCTTTCTGTGGTGTCACTTACTCACCAGCTCACACCACCCACACCACTGCTAGAGAGGACTCAGCTCTGTGATGGAGCAGGTTTTCCCCCAGGCATGGATGCAAACAAGCCAAGGTGCTAAAACATTCAGAGGGAGAGAGCTGATATTCAGGCTGCACACTGCCAGTCTGCTATGGAATGCTCAGAGTTACCTGCAAACTCATACCCAAACATTTCAGGAAGCCCAAACTTCCTGAAATGCCATGCCAGCCTCTGCCCCTTCTGATCCTCCCCACCTAATGCTAAGTATTATTAGGTTATTTCACACGATTTCCAAGTCCCTCAGGACTGACACCATAAAGTGATGAAGTCAAGTAAGTAATGACTAGCAGGGGTTTCCTTTATCTATTCCTTTTCTGTAATATCACCACATTTGATAAGCCCTAGGCCCAGCTCAGGCAACTCAAAGTACAGAACCAGATGTTTGGGTTCCCAACAGGGTCACATAGGGAGAACTGGATATTTCAGAAAAGGGGTGCTCCAGGCCCACATGCCATAATAGGGAGACACCTACATCCCACTTAAGTTTTGCACATGAATGTCTCTGAGCCCCCATTTCTCCCTAGGATACGGGTACTGGAATGAGGGCTGAGCACTGGATGTCTTCATGGAGCTGGACATGGGACCCTGACTGAGAGATGCCCGACTGAGCACTGAACATGAGGTTCACTCTGAAGATTTCTCTGGCATATGTGTCAAGCAAGAAGGAGGTCATGCTGTCCCTGCTCAGCTTTAATTAACAGTTTATTCAGCCAGGAAAAATGAAAGATGCCCTACTCAGTTAAAGAACACTTAAAATTATGGTACCCACCTTCCTGCACTATCTGGCTGATCTAGATGAAGGCACTCCCTGAATGCAGTCAGAAAGCAAACACCATGGGAGCAGAAGGAAAACATGACATCACAGCCCCATGGTTAAAACACTTTCATGGATGTGGGAGAGCTCAGTGCGAGGTATCATTCCAGGCAACATTAAACATCTGAAGTGCCTGGAACTGCAGCTAGGTTCAGCCAGCTCTCCTCCCTACGGATGTGGTTATTGCAATAGCAGAGGCTGTTGAAAAATCAGGACTGCAGCATGCAATTCTGATGAATGATGGCAATAAATTAGCATGTGATGAGTCTTCATCTTTTAAAGGCAGCTCTCTCCACTCATCTCTAGTGCTATGGATCTTTACATTACTTTGAAGAGATGGCAAGATAAAAAACACTGCAAAAGCATTACTGAATACTATTTTCTCCTCTCTCCTCTCCTTCAATTTATATTTATCTCATCATTTTGCCAGTGCAAATCTTATTTGATATACTCTCTAAAATCTTCTGAAATAATTTTAGAAACCTGAGTCAACTGGATGTTGAATTTCGACAAGTTTTTGAGAAAAAGAGTTATGCTCTGTGATTCAAAAAGGTAATCTTAGCTATTTCAATTTTAAAAAGATTTTCGCTGTAAAAAACCAACCTAGATTTTCTTCAGACTTTTTAAGCCCGTCTGTCTTCCCTCAGAGACAGCTGCTCCCTTGTTAGTAGTAGAGTAGCAGAAGCAAATAAGTGTAAGCCTCATGACTGATGATAAACACCACATCTTGCCATAGTTTCCCAGAGAAATGAATCTCTAAGATAAAGCATGTCATTAAAAGCACCTTATAACTTTGAGATTGGAAACTGTACATAAGGAGGCAGTATCTCTGAGAGACTGAGAAAGTACAAAATCAGCTGGAGCATCTGGTAGAGCATCAGTAATGCTACATGGCTGTTTAGCATGGAAGCAGCATCTCAGATGTGTCATCCTGACTGAGGTACACAGGGAGGTTTATGAAATGCCTTTTTCACTGAGCATTAAGTGAAAATAAACACCAAACCAGCAAATCCCAGAATCCACATGTAAGGGAAATAGATATACTTTACTAATGTATATGGATGAGGGAAGGAGCTGTGAAGGATATCAAGACTTCACCGAACGATAAGCTACACACAGAGTGTGCCTCTCGATGGACTGCTGGGAGTCATCAGGGCACAGGAACTGCAGGCACACTGATAAGAGCATCAAAGGAGGCTCTTACCATTTGCATTAATGTAACTGGCTGTAGCACTGGGATGTAGACAAAAGATAATGATGCCAGCAGTTTGTTATATTCATTCTTTGTTCTTCCTTCTCCTCATGCAATTAGAGCAACTATACACGTAATTTAATGTAAACTTATATTGCCTGAATTCAGTGTAGCAGCCCCAGCAGACAGTTTCTCTTTAGTTTGTTGTCTTTCAACATGCAGCACAATGCAATATCAGAGGCTTAAGACAGACAGCAATAAACAGCATGGGCTCCTTACCAAGATTCATTACTGATTATGCCATCAGCATTAAGCTCTGTGTTTTCCAAAATGAAACATTTGTTTTCTAGCAAGAGAAACATAGCTTCTTCTGTGACAGAGTCCTGTTAAAGCATCCAGTTTGTAAACAGGGACAGAATATGTCAGGTCTGTTTAAATCTGGGACAGGATAGATTCACTCAGGTTTTGCTGGAAGGACGTATTCTCCTGTTATCTGGGACAGCTCCTGGGTTCTGTCAAGATGCAGGAGTGATGACAAAGTGGCTTGGCAACCATCTTGTCAGCAGCAACAACAAGAAAGAAAGAATAGCACAGCTTAGAAACAAGAGAACAAACACAGTTTCCACCACTGTGACCTTTTCCTCAGAAAGGCAGAGAAAGTGCTGTTATCAGGGAGATATTAGAAGGGACCTTGGAAAAAAAGCGCTGCTTAGCCAACTGGTGGAGATTGTTCTGTCCTCATTTGAAATGTTCAGGAGAACATTCTGAAAGTACAGCAAGGAATTCCTAAAAAAACCATAATAACTGATGACCCACAAAGGGCGAGGAAAGGTCTTCAGCTGATGTGCTGCATTACAAATCCAATTCTACAACTTTATACAAAGCAAGTGTAAAATGCATGGACATTTTGATGTGCAACAATAGTGTATTATAGTGGAACACTTTATAACTTAAGGACTGCCACCAATTCTCTACATGAGAGCCAGAAATATCCTTCATTTGCTTATACAACAAAAGAGTCATTATAAAGGCAGAGTTTGCTGAAGCTACCATCAAAGCTAAAAACTAATGGAAAAGGTGGGTGCACTTAAGGATAACAACACTAATCAGGCTTTCATTGACCTCGAATCAAGGACCAGAGCTGGTGTTTCTTCTGGATTTCAAAGGGAATGTAAGCACCCGTGCATACAGGAGTGCCTATCTCACTGCACCACAGATGGGCCTCTGTCCATGTGGGAAGCTCAGAGGTTCCCATTCCTGGATTCCTCACCCTTACAAAATGACAGATCATTAGGACATAAAAGTCAATAATGAAATTAAGAAAGTGAAAGAAATTACTTGCCCTACTTTAATCTTACGATAAGATCTATTTCAAAGGGGAAGGTTGCTTTTTTCCCAGCTTGCCTAACTTACATTCTTCAACCATTTCTGTTTTGCACATCAAAATACCTTGGATAAAATTAAGTCAGAATCAGTACTATTTAGCAAGGTGCAATTTGCCAATTGTTGTTGCCTTGGTAGGTGAAAGAACACAGCTCCTCAATGAGGTTTTTTCAGCTACTTTGTTTCCTGTTTTACATTACTTAATTCTGGATGCAAGATAGGGAGAAATAATGAATTTCCCAGTAACTGAGCCCTCAAACACAAAGCACATCTGTGCCTTAGAGACAGGAGTCTCACTGACCCCATCCAAAGAAATTTAATGTTGGCAATGAGTTATCACTCCAGAAATACACCTTTCTACCAGGTGGGATTTACATTCCAGCTTGAAAACAAACTGCTGCTAAAGGAACAAAGTTTCTGCTTCAGAAGGATTTTACATAGAACTGAACCTGTATAATCACCATTCAAACAAGAAGGCTCAATTCTTATTTCTATCAAAGCTGCTTAAGCTCAAAGCTTCCCTATGAAAATTTCCTGGTTCCTTATCCAGAGAAAAACAAGATCTAAATTCAATTGGGAATTCAGCATCCTGAAAGAAGCAGCATTTGTCAACTAAATTATTTTCCAAAGTAAAAAGTTTAAGAGATTAAAACTTTGTCCACCTGTGAAAGATCTGACTGCCATGGTGACAATAGAGGGAAACACAGATTTATTCTCTATTAATCTATAAATCACCTTTTGCTTGGCTAGCAGAGTCACATTGCACTCTCTCTGAGTAGTCTGAATCCTCCTGAAATAAAAAAGTGAGTCTTTGTGATACAAGGTGAAGAAAGAAACATTCAGGAAAACATTTTAAAGTAAACATATGAAAGCTCCAGCTTAACTGGTGTGGCTGGAACTCAGGGATGATTTATTGAGATTCCACTAACACAACATTTAGAAACCTTAATAAGAGGAGCTAGCAGCCACTAATAGCAGTAATATGCAACTGAGTACAGAAATGATGGACTGTTTCCAGCTCTGCCACTGACTGGAAGTATGAAACGCTCTGAGTGCCAAGGCAGCATCATTAAGACAGCATCAGTATGAATTACTCATTTTTGCCACTTTAATACAAAGGAAAGATCTCTTTGTAGATTAATAGAAACACTGCTAGCTCTTCTTCTGCTGGTCCCCAGAAAGTGGGATCTGTTTTTCCATACTTCATAAACAGAGCTTAAATTTTGCAATATTCATTCTCTCAGTTTGTATTACCAAATGGGTGCATGAAGACATCACATATAGGAGAACAAGAAAATTACATATTTCAGCCCCCCAGTATCTGGTTTTGTTTCAATGACACATACCCCAGTTTTTTAATTTGAATAGCTAGAGAAGCAATTTAGCAAGATTTTGAGGAAATAGGGATAAAATTTGCTTTCTTCTCTATCTCAGTCACCACCCTATAGTAAGTTCATCCTCACATTTCACCAGTGCTCTGATTTCTCCCTCTATCACCACAAGTCATGGTCCACAGCCTTTTGGACTTTAGTATGAAAAATTATATTGCCATTGGTCTTCAGTGTGAATTGTTATCTGCTAAAAAGTTGTCTAAGCCCACAAGCAGCCATCAGAGGAGAAGAAACTTTCAGCTGCAGCAAATGTAGTCTGAACAACTACAGACAGCACCATTGAAAGCTTATTTCATTCTAGCAACACATTCAACCACCTAAAACTGCATGAAGGAAAGAAAGGCAAGGCATTCTACTGCTGGCTCTTTTTCTCCTTTGCATAGATCACCCCAGCCTTTCCCTGGGAGAAGGAAAGGGAGCTTTTGATTATGGTGCCCAAGGCAAAACAAATAATAAAATGTCCTTGGGTTGGCCAACAGGGAGGAAAAAGAGACATTGCACACCCACTGTGTCCTGCCTCCACCTAGCAATGCCTATTCCAGAGGTAAAACCTGGCAGACCAAATCTTTCAGCTCAAACAGGAAATCTTCATGGGTTTTGGGACAAAGACCTTCAGCAGAGAATACCTAACAGATGTTTGCTCCAAGATGTGACCTGCCAGAGTTTGACCACAGGGAAAGTAGAGCTGAAGTTTTCAGCTTTGTTAGGAACTGCTGGACATCCCTAGGCTAGACTACACTAAGATTTCCCCTTTTATACAAAGCAGAAATGGGAACAATTTTAACACAAATGCTCTACACACAGTAGAGCATTTTACATTAAGGGCTCAGGGAAATACCCTTCAATTACCTGAAGCAGCTTGCCCTCAAATTTTTATAGTCTGGACAGAAAAAAAACAACCAACAACCAAACAGGCAGTAGAAACACTAGGAAAACAAGGGATCCATGTAAATATCCCTCCAATATCTTCACAATATTTTCTTCAAAGGTAACTGTATCACTAAAACATAGACATTATTAACACAGTGTCTCTAGGGACACTTCTAACAGGAAGAAAGACTGAGGGCCTACTCACAGGCAGGGCCCACTGAGGGCCTACTCACAGGTAGGGCCCACTGAGGGCCTACTCACAGGTAGGGCCCACTGAGGGCCTACTCATGGTTGCTGTACTGGGCATCATACGAGATAAAAAGTAAAGTGCTTACATTTAATTTTTAACACAGGAGCTGAGCTGCCCCTGACCTACACAATTCTCACCACTAAATTCAAGAGAAACAACCAAAGCATGATTTAAATCACTGAGAAATCTAACTACTGCTTAAGCATTCAGCAGTGAAGGCAGCACATGAAAGTTAAAAAGAACTGAATGCGCAGCTCAGCCTTGCAGAGAGTCTGCCACTTCTGCTGTTTTTTCCTTCTATATGGCTGAAAAAAAGCTGAGCCAGGTCCTAAACACATTTCAGACATTGGTTTTCTGCAAATCCTCAGGAGCCAGGAAACTGCCTGCTGGGAGCCTGGTCATACTTGCAGAGTTGTTCCAGAGCTGTTCCAAGTTCTGGTTCTGAGGTTCCAACCCTGCAAACACTGGAACGAGAGCCTCAGCCCACACCATCTCCCTATCAACAGGGGAAATAAATATAGTTTCCCATAGACTTACTGTTTGGTTTGCTGAGATTTACTTTAATTGTTGATTAAGGCTTTTATTTTGCAGTTGGGATATTTATAAATTTTTTCTTCTCTGAGGATTCAAAAAAGCAGAGGTCAATCTTTCAGTGTTACCATCTGTCTGAATGGGCACTAATGCATGAGATATCTTGTCCTCTACCTGCCTAAACACATGACATTTTATCTGAAATTGCTACTGTAACAGGGTCCTATTTGGTTCAAAATAGTGGAAGTTACTAACACTTTGAAAGTTACAATGAGAACAAGGGAAGAGAAAGGAAAGAGACTGATTTTCTTTGGAAGCCAAGCCAAAAGTATCACAAAATTATTCATATTAACATTTTATGCTTTATACCACCCCCTGATCTGGAAGCTGGTCCTTTGAATCCCAAGAGCATCCTTTAAGAATGCTGTAGAAATCCATGCTGTTTGCATTTTTTTCAGCATCTTGTTTCCAATATGCTAATTAGAGGGGAAGCAATTAGAACAAAATTAATTTGCCCATCTATATTTGCTGTTCCAAGCTTTCCCCAAATGCTGAAGGAAATTGACAAAGTCAGCATGTCAAAGAGCTGTTTCTAGCCTGTCATACAAGGTGTGAAGAAATACATGGCATTTGACTGGTTTCTCCTGTCCCTACTGAATTTATGGCTTTAAGCATCAAACTGTCAGAAAGGGTGACTGTCTCTGACTGTAAATGGTAATTACTTCCAACAGCCCATGCAATGATGCTTGTATCACTTTAACTAAGGCATGCTGTCCAGCCTAGCTGCAGACTAAAAGAAAACTAAACAAAAACAAACAAACAAAAAGAAAAAACAAAAACCAAACAAAAACAAAACAACAAAAAATTTAAGGACCAAATCTGTGCCTGAATATTATTTCTGTGTCTGCTGGGGTGGCTTGTTTAAAGTGACTTTTCTCATGACATGGGATGTCTGCTGGGTCAGCAGAAACACTACAGCCTGGTGGGGTGATATGGGGAAGGCATGGGGTAACTGAAATGCTCTGTAACCTTCAGGTCACCTTAGTTTTTATCAGAAAGGAGGTCTGGCTAACCTCAGCTTCAAATTTCCACTCCTGGGACAAGATAAACAGATATGCATCACTGACTACAACCAGTTTGGATTTTATTTGTAGCCTTACAGATGGAGGCCAGGGAAAACAGCTCAGGTTCAAGGAGAGGTTTGCTGTCTCACCACCAGTATTGATGGATTTACAGCTCTTCCAGGGATTTGGTCAGCTACACATTTGATAGCTATATCTCTTCTGCTAAGCATTGAGTAGAAGCAGTTCCAGGAAAAAAACCCAACCATACCTACAGAATCTCACCCAGTGCATTCTTCACTAGTGACTCCTTTACCACTGTGCTGGGATAGACAATCATTTTTGTCTCTCCTGTTTGACCCCAACTGGGAAAATATACTCTGGGTACTGTTTTCTTCCAAGATTATTGTATGAGACAGTCAGAAGCTGACCCACAAGACACAAAACTTCTCTATTCTTACAATTTCTTTTACTGCATTTGCAGAAGGAAATGTGACTGATTGGATGCCATTTGTTCCCAGCAAAGCTACTTTGGTTGTTCCTCATCTCTGTGTTATGACCCAGCTGCTTGCACATTGTGCTATTACTTCTCTCAGATTTTTCCAGGAACCAAAGCTTGATGGATCTGCAATTCCCCAGCACTTCCCACTTCCCTCTCCCCTTTTTTAAAAGGCAGGCATTATATGTTTGATACTTTCCATCATTCTGTAACCTCAATGACCTCTCAAATATAACTAACACAGTAAGAAGGGGGTTTCAGCCACTTCTTTAAGTGTTCTAGCAGGCCTTCTCCAGACAGCAAATGGGGCTTTTAAGAAAATGGCTCCTACCAACACTGAGAGAAGCACCCCTGCTCCAATGCCCAGAGCACAGCTTGTCAGCCTGAGGGCATAACAAACAATTTTCTGGCAGTTTCATCAATCACTTCTCTTATCACATGAGAGGGTCACCAGAGGTTTGAATGTAAGAGAGTCACATAGTTGCTCCTGAAACAAAAAACTCTGAAAATCTAACAGCCTGAAACAAAAGCCTTGCTAACATCCTGATGTGGTATACATCTAGTTCAACAGCTCTCATGGAAAACAGTGAAGCTTCCTTAGCATGGATGAAACTACATGACCATGAGAACACTTAAAACATTTTATTTATGTATAAAAACACAAGTCTTTGTAAATGGTACTGCATGCTGTCACACAACTGAATACAAGCTAAGAGTCATGTTGATATAAGCCATCATCATACTTCAAAATAAATACTCAGCTGCTAGAAATCCCAGGTATAAGCCAAACCTAACATGTCTCACAGCCAAAAGCAACTTTCCCTTTTAATATGACCATAGACTTCCAGAATTTTCTAAACACTTCAATTCAAAATGGATAGATTGTGTCCAATTTCATATCTATTAAAGAAAAAAAAATACTTCTCAAACTGATTGCAATGAGGTACTTGCAGAAAATTCACACCTAATCTTGCTGTCAGAAAAATAGCAATTTGCCAACTAAAATATTTAGGAACTACTCCTCCTTCAGCAGAGAAAGTTTAAAAATATTTGTCTCAAAGAGTTCATGAAGTTCTGTGCATGCATTTGGGAGTTTGTCCTAGGGAACAGAATTAGAAGATGAAAATATTGTTTTGTACACAAGTTATCGTGGGCTCATCTAGAACACCTTAGGATGATGGAAGCCTAGCTGGTTTCCCTGGTAATTAGAGATAATCAACAAGCAAAGTTTGATGAAAAGTGCCTGGTACAAAACCATTTACACAAACAAGAAGCTATTCTGAAAGACTTGCAAAAAGTCAGTGAAGAGGAAATGTCAGTATTCCAAGAAACCTCGTGTTGCTTTGGCAGCCTTGCCTTAATCTACAGAAAAGAGCTTGGGAGCACAAGCCCACTATTGGTAGTTTCAAATCCCTTCATGGGGATTCACACTGGGGCAAGGGCCTAAATGCATCCTTAATTACATATTTAAATACAAGAAAATTCTGTAAGCTTCTTCTCAGCATGCTATTGCTTGTCTGCATTGTACTGCAACTTCCCTTGTAGAAAGAGCCCACGTTGCCTACATTTGATCTTCTGATTCCATTCTGGGGTGTAATCATGTAAGTTCCCAAGACTTTCATCCAATTTAATCTTGAGCCAACAATTAGCTTCCACCTTTGCATCACTCTTTTTCCTGAAAGATTGCAACTGTATAAGAATACCTTGCTTTAAGGACAGATTCTGATATGATATTGAGAGGTTTCCATAAAGAATACTTCTGTTAATCCCAAATTTTCTCATTTATTTTCATACTTTGAGTTTAAAAAATTCCTATTCCTAACCTTAGTAGTTAAAATGGCACAATCCACAACAATAGTATTTTTCAGTTATAACATAATGGCAATAAAACACAATAGACACTACCCAAAGCCTGTAAATTTGGTTCTATACACAGTTCTTCACTACTGAAAAATGCTGTTCTTCTGAAAAAACTCCTTGTTAAATAGGTAGTTTTAGGTGAAGGTCCCAAAGGTCAGCCTACTTTGGTGGAGATTATTATAGACTGGACAGTTGAGGTAGACTTACATCCATGTGCAATGATTTAAAGACAGAGCCAATCCCAGGAGCTCTAAATTGGGAAATGGCACCGGCACTATTCAGCAGAATTCCAAATTTCCATCTCCATTTAAGCATACCACTCCTCTGGGAAAACTAATGAACCTCAGAAACAGGGAAGGCTGGAACTGTCAACAGAAGCCATTCTGCTCTGCAGGGTACCCCAGCTTCCTACAGAGGCAATGGAAAGGACCCTGATGGTTTCAAGAGGGAACTTGATCACATTTGCATAATGCAGCCCTGTGAGTCTGAAAGAGCTCCATGGATGTTCAGCTCCTCAGCCCATGCAAGAGGCACTGGCGTAAGAGAGGGGAAGAGGTTGCACAGCATCTGCACAGCCTTGTCTGTGTAAAGCTTTCTGCAAGTTTATTTGTTTCAGGAGCCTCACATCTACCTATAATCTGTACAAATATATCCAGATTAGACATAGGAAAGGTTTCTTTGGATGTCTGATGCTTTTTATTTGCAGAAACAATACTGATACCAGGGAATCCCATTCATTTATTTTAGGCTGATCAAACTTAGCCTTTATTTATTTCCTGGTGTATGTTTCTATTGCTATATTAAAGGTCACGCAACAATGTGTATAGATATAATTCCATTTTTTTTTTCCAATACAGGAACTATTATTAACTTTCTCCTGCAAGGCTAAGAATGAACAAGCCATCTTGTAAACCAGAGGGAAATGTAGGTACTTCCCTATCTTTCCACTGACAGAGGTGAGGTGCTGCCAGCTAAAATTTAGTTCTCAATTATGGGTTTGGAGGACTGCAGCCTCCTGACCCTTCAATGCAATGTTTGTGTATCACCAACCACACCACCTGACAGCAGAATGGTAAACAGCTATAAGTCTTCAACAGTGAAGAAACTAAAGGTAAAAGATGTTCAGATATTCTACAGAAACCTGCCACTCCATTGCTAATCAGAGGACTTAAGAATACTATTCAATTAATTTACCCTTTAAGGGTAATTTAAATTTAAACTAATAGTGTCTCAGTCAATATTGTTACTTGATTACAAACACGGAAATTAAATTTGGAAAATAAAGTGGAACAATGGAAAATAAACGGGAAATGGGAAGGTACTCAGCCAATATTCCCTCCATGTTCTTTGTGAAGCAAATTGACTGGAGGGAAGGTACATAAATTTCACCAAACAGTGACAATGTTCATAAAAAAGTTTTTTTAGGAAATTGCCATGCAAGGGTTATGTTACCAAAATGAATCTCACTTCTCTGGAAAAGCGAACACTACCTCGAATATTCAATTATGAGCACTGGCCCAAGATGGAAACATCGTGCAGTGAACTCCTTTGGAGCATGGACTTCCCAACTCGTCTCACAATGGGAAGATGAACTGAAGAAGGAAATATTTAACAGAGAGCCAGAAATGCAAAAATTTGGGAGGCAAGTTGAATTTAAAACAACAGCAAATTTGACACAAAGAGAAACCAGCAATAGATTACTGGAACTTTTTTTTGTTTACCTCAACATAATTTTTTAAAGCTACTTTATTTTTAAACATTCAAACATTACCCCATAGCTAAAGGTAAGAGACACGCTCTTTCATGTTTCACACAACTTAAACAAGTAAATGAAAGGTAAACAGCTTTAATTGCAACATTCAAGCACACTTTCAGAGATTCTCAGCAACTCTCTGAGATTATTTCACTAGTACAATATCATTAATTTAGGAATCTAGTGCTCTAGGATCTAGGCTCAGCTGCTGAGCAGCCTAGCTGCCTTTTACATTATGCCAATATTTTATGTTTTTCAAAGTCCAGGCTTTTCTAATCTCAACAAGACCATTAGCACTGCTGCCGGCATTCCATGGGATAAAACACACTTTTTCCAAATACTGTAGGACTCACTACTAGTAGGAAAGGTGTTCCACAATTGTTCTCATTTTACAGATGAGACATCTATCAGCAATAATGCAGCCACTGCAAATCAGAGGTTTAGTGACAGCCAGCACAGGAATCAGAGCTTTGTCCCATATTCCTGTCCACTGTAAGACACAACTCTCCTTCTGAGCCTGCAAACCACAACTATTTGTCTGAAGTCTCCAGCATCTTCCCTACTTCTGTGGACATTTAGAAGATAGTTTAGATAGATACAGAGAGAGAGATAAAGAGAGAGAAAGTCAAGAGAGGTGAATCCAAAAAGTTGGTGGCTAGAGGTATCAGGATGACACACTAGGACAGGAAAGACAGAACCAGGGAAAATTGGAAATGAAAGCAAAGGTGATGAACACTAACCAAAAAGTTCTGGATACAGGGAGGGGCAGTCAGAGCTACTGGAAACAAACCAACAATAAATAGTGATGGAACAGAGCAAACACAATCCCTTCTCCCTGTATACAGCAATGACTTGGCAAAGAGACAGAGGCTGAAAGAACAGACCAGTCTCTTGGATGGAAGGTTGGTAAAAAGAGTAGAGAAGTAAGACAAAAAGTTATCTGAATCAAGAGAGAAAGTGGTCACAACTTCACCAAGAAAATAACATATAATCTGTCAATGGAAATGCACAGTTGCTGTTGGTCACAGCTGAAAAGCCTTTGCCAAAGACTTTGAAGTTTGTTCCTTGGCAGGGATGATGGGGCTTGGTAAAGGTGGCAGCACAAGTAGCTGACCACCACCATTTCTGAAACAGCAAAGGAGCCCAGAGCACAGCACTGGTTTTGATGGATTATCTCAGGAACTAACTGGCCCTTCACCACTGCTGGGAGCTGTGCTGTGCTTCCTTGAGCACAGGGAGCTTAAGTCAGAACAAGCTGTTCACTTTTTGTCTTCTCCCAAGTGTCTCCTTGTAAAGGGATAACTCAAGTGGGGGCTGCTCTGTGGAAATCTCCAAGGAGCACCAGCATGGCAGGGGGAGGGGTGCTCAGCCATCTAAGCCATGGCCTTTCTTTCCTAATTACACTTGTTTGCCAAGATGTAATTATTTTGCCTGCTTTGTCTTCAGCTTGACAGTCTGGTGATCTCAGAGTCACCACCCTGCATGCTGACCTGGCAGAGCTCCTCTCCATCCTTTCCTAGAATAGGGGTATCTTATAGACAAGATAGACTTCACAGACTCAGCAAAACTATTCCTATGATTCCCACTTCCATAACTGCTTTATATGTTTGGGTATTAAATTTCACCCAGCCCTTCTTCCCACACCTACACAAAGCATTTCATTCCAACTATGCAGGGAATAGAAGCTGTAAGTAGATATTATCAGCATTATCCCAGACCCTCCAAAGTCAACGAACTATTAAGTTTAGCAGTCACTGCAGCAGGATCTGAGTACTTAACTATTAAATAACTGAGATGAACCAGCCTGTCTTAATGCAGGATTATCCTGTGTCCACATTAATACCAGGTGAGCTGCTACAGCACACAGTTACAAAAAGTACTTCAGCCTTCTGAGAATTTGTATTTACATATTTCCTCTATGATGGCTGATAAACCAAAGGAAATCTATTACCTTCCAGGTTATGCAGCCTCACAGGCCATGACCAGAGTTATTCAACTTAATGTATTCCCATGACAAATAAGACAAATCAGTCCAATAATGCTACAGACCAAGAAGGAATTTTTTACTGTGGAAAAGGACTCCCTGAGATGAGACCCAGTCAGAGCTCTGAGCTGTCTGGGCTTGCTCCTTGCAATTTGCTCATGCCATCAATACTGTGCTGAAACCCTGAAGATCATCTCACTTTTCCACTGATGTAGTATGCACATCTGGTGCCAGGGGAAAAGGCAGAGCCCTGTCCTGTCACTTCAGTTTTGTCATGGAAACTGAGAACTCTCCCTCTAGAAGAGCATTTACAAAGGGCCCTTATCACCCTGCAAAGGGGCATGGAGTTCCCAAGAACTGACAGACTCCAGGGATGCAGCTAAAGCCATTGATTTTCTCTCTGCATCTTCTCCTCACAGGAATGGTGCTTCCAGAGCAAATTCCCTCCCTAAATCTGGTAGCTGACAGTACAGACATCCCAGAGGCCTTTTGCTTACCAGCTTTTCCCCACACATGACTTAAGATTGCTCAATCTTAAAGGCTGCTTCAGGGTGATTAATTTCCCTTAGAAAGATCAAGCCCTGAAGTTTCACCCAGAGCTCACTGCAGGCTTTTATAAAAACAGTGGCTGAATCAGTGAAAGTGGGCATGATGGGTTTCCCAATGCATGGTTAGGGAAAAAGTAAACGTACAAATAAATAGAACTGTAATCCTAGTCTGTGCTGGATTTTCCATGGATGCTCTCAGTGTCCCTCATCTACAGGTCCTTTGACCCATCATAGCTGTGCAAGCCCTCATCCTGCATCCCTGCAGCCAGAGCCCTGGATGAGTGAGTTGGTGTCATGGTAATTTATCACACTGCCTCCCTCAGAAACAATGTACACCCCTAGATGGCCCAAAATGGAGTTGACATCTCAGATATTCAAAGGGATTTCTCTCCCTCATTATTCCCTATCACCTGAGACTGTCCCTGGTGTTGGAAGCAGAAGTACTTTGGATATTTCTCCTCTTCTTCAGTCTGCTGGCCAAACACCCCCAGCTGTGAACAGCTTTATTTTACACTCCCAGCTCCAGGTGAGACCACTGACAGACACATCCCCAGGGACCAGCTTGCACGATAGGAAATCTGCAAAGTGCACTCATCTTTGCTACCTTGCCAGTTTTCTAGGCCAAACATTATTAACACAGAAAATAAAGCTAAGGGGAAAAAAGGAGATACCGTGCCCAGCCTTGTCAGTGAAACAAACATACCATGCCCCAAACCAGCCTTTGCTGGAATTTCCATGCCCACACCAGTGCAGCAGGTGTGTGGCTATCTGGGGATGTTTGATTATCCCACACTGAGGATTTTTTAAGCCCGTGGGAGCTAGAGTTAAACCTGGTTGCCACCCGTTCCTACTGAGAACTCTCTTTCTGGAACATGCCTACAGAGGAGCAAGTCTGAACGTTTTGGTGGGTTTAAAATAGCTCTCAACCAACTTGAGAAAAGCAGGGCTGGTTTGGGAGTGCTTCTGGCAGGGTTGGCTGAGAAGGCACAAGTTTGCATTTGTACTTTTGACTTCTCTGTTGTAGGCATGATAGTGCAGGAACTGTGCCGATTGTTGTGTTCTGGTATGTCCAAACAGCTTTGCTCTTCCAAACCCCTTCACTTCTCCTTCAAGGGGGAAAACTAAACTCTTTTACTCTTAACCTTCCCACCTGCTGGCAGGCTAATTCTCACCAGAGGGCATGCACTTTCTTGGATACATACTTTCCCAGACATTCTTGATAGAGGTAGCTGTCTGCCCAGGATTCAGACGGGCTTCTTTCAGGTCCTGGTACCATATACTGTGAATATATGGCATGATAGGAAATGGGAATAAAAAGGCATGAGGTGTGACAGCTCCTATCCTAAGATACAACTTGTAGATTGGTGTGGGGCATCACACAATGATTAAGTCACGCTGGGGATTAAAATGGAGCCCATTGCAGCCTTGGCTGAAAAACCAGAGCAGACTGAGCAGTTGGCACTGCAAGTGCCAGAACGCACAGAGGCTGGTTTCCTCCTCCTTCCTTGCATCTTGTGGCCGACCCACTTGCTCCAGCTGAGGCTTTTCTGCAGTTTTGGCACTTAGGAAAGTTTTGCCTGAGTTGATGCCCCAGGCTTTGTGCAGGGGGGCACGGACACTGCAGCATTTTGCCCCCAGCTGTGTGTTCCCCACCACTGCTGGGCTGAGTCCCGTGCTCCCAGCAAAGCCCTGGAGCCCACAGCAGTGGGCAGCAGGCACAGCTCCCATCTGAGGTGGGGAAGGCAAAGCACTTTCCAAAGAATCTGAACAGACCCATGTGAGCGCCACAGTCTGAGCTAACATCAGATTTCAAGTGGAAGAGCTGCTGGCGACTTGCCCAGATTCCCTGGCCTGCTGCCTGCCAAGTCCTCAGAGACTATTTTTGTCATTATTTATTTATTAAAATTAACTGTCTTGGGGCTGGACCGCAGACAGACAGAATCTAAAAATGCAGACACTCAGTGGAAAGCTAGCTGGGAGGTAGGTGGAGAGGTTAATAATAATATCTGGTCCAGTCCCATTAAAGGGCAAAAAACCCCAACCTTCTAAGAGAGTTTGTGGCTTAACAGGCTTAAATTCTTGCAATTCTTCTAGGCACCAGGTTGCCTAGAAAGACAAGGTGCTGGCTCACCTGGCAGGTACAATGTGCCATTTCCATACAGACTGGCAGACTGGGCCACAGCTTATGAATTTGGAGAAAGGTCATGAACTAGCAGGAGCAAGAAAACAGTGCTGTGAAGGTTGACAACCCACTGTACCAATATTGAACGGGAGACCACTTCTAGGAGCAACCTGAATCAGTAACTGATCCTTCACTACAAATCATTTTTATCTGCTGGGATCCTCTACCAGGCACTCTCCTTTTTTATTTTTTGGCTGTCTGAGACCACCACATTATATCACTATTATACAGGGTGCTTGTAAGTGAGCAGCCATGTCGGCTTCTGCTTCTAGATACCTTGCCTTTTTCTAGTGCCTTACAAACCTAAAGAGAAGCTCTCCCCAACTTGTGCTGAAACCAAGCCAAGGAGGCCATATATCCCATATTAAGCCCAAACCACACTCTGCTATTTGGAGAATGCAAATCCAGCCAAAGCCACAAACAAAATGGTTTGTTCTAAAATGCATTTCCAGATGGATCGTGATGAATGAAGTACAGAACACCTACAAAGAGATTTTCATCTTCAAAAGGAACCAGTGCATCTGATCTCTCCGAAAACCAGGTCTGGGAATGGGGAAACTATGGAAAGGGAGAATATCTCTTTCTACAACAGAAATACTTCACACTCAGATGAATGCTTTCCACCCACAGAACATAAAGCATTTTTTCCAAAAGCAAGCACTATTCTGGTTTCACTCAGAGTAGCAGAAGCAAGGCATGTAAACCATTGCTCAGGGTCACGCAACACAATATGGTATTGTCAGCTCTTTGACCTTGCTTTTCCAGGGCTTACCTTGCCCTATTGTGCTGCCTGGACAATGTGTTGATAGACAACAGGCTTTCTAATCCAACAGAGCCCTGTAAATCACAGCTACCAGTCTGCCCACACGGTGCCTGGCTTTAACTGATTCAGGAGCTGGCAGCTGTTGCCAGCACAACACCGATGCAGGAAACCTCATCCTGTTCACACATTAACAGCAGGAGCCTTGCAATCATGACACAGCACACTGCTGGGAGTGCCATGCAGGAATCACACTCACCTGGGATGCTGCTGGACTCTTCTCCAGCACCAGAGAGGGGGTGTCAGTAGTTCACGTGGCTCAGACAACTATGAATATCCCCATGGTAAGGCATTTACCCTGGTTTCAGAGGGATTTCTTGATGCAAATGGATTCACAGGTATAATGCTGCTTTAGCACACTCTGAAAAAGCCAGAATGTGTGCGGATTACCTGACAAATTCAAGGTCTCTCCTTTTTGCACTAATCCAGGCCTGGGATTTGGGTGCCTTCTTTAGGCAGATTGAAATCACAGCCCAAATCCCTGCAATGGTATCAGCACAAGATTTTAGTAACACCTTACAGACTACATGCAAGGATCTCCCTAAAGAAAGCTTTGCTTGTATTCCAAGCCTCACAGCCTATCAAACATAATGCACAAAATCTTCTCTTCTCCCATTTAGAACAACACTTTAACTAGGAAGGCTGTTTCCATGAGATGTGCACACATTTCAAAATGTAAATATAGCAGAGCAGGAAAAGAAAAAGGACTCTTTGACTACTAATGAATCACCCTTGTTGAAAGCTTCCTTTGGGGCATTCTGCCATCTGAGTCACTTTGCTCTGCATGCTTCTTAGCTTGGCTCTCTCCAGGCTTCATTCACCTGACATACATCTCTCTTTAGGCTGTAGGGATACATGCCTCTGCCTTTGCAATTCTGTATTAGCCAGGCAATGGGTGAATATATGGGTATAGATAATTTAAGGTGACTTTAAGGCCAATGATGAAGGGGACACAAGCATTCTTTAAAACAGCATTTTTCTTTCAAGAATAATGGTACAGTCAGAACAGCACTTGTATACCACTCCTCATCTTCAGGAGGACTTTGCTAAACATTAACCAGCTGCTCTTCATATCAGTTGTGGCATGGACTCTATAAACATGCATTAATTTCCTCATCAGTTCAACAAAGATGAAATTGATAAATCAAAATGAGTTGCTAAGAGAGCAGCTTAAATTAAAGACATGCATGACAACTTGGGCCCTCTCAAGCCCCATGATCTGGCCTAGCTGTTAACAGAGGAAGTGTTACCTGCTTTCTCCTCTTTTGCTCTGATGCAATCCAGGTCAGATCCCCTAAGTTAGATGCATTAAACCATATATTACCACTTCAAGAGCTGTGTTCTGGCCAGTTTCTCTCACACTAAATTCAAACACAATTTCACCCACACAAGCACTAACAAGCATGCTATGTGTCCTGTCTTCCCTTGTATCATCTCAAACTACCCTTCTCTCCCTTCCTCAGGTAATTTCAGATCCAGCGAGTTCCCAGATTTGGGTCTCCACATGCCACAAAAATATTTATTCTGCCACAGCAAGTGCTTCTTTTGGTGGCTGTGCCAGGCTATGCACGTTCATGGTGTGCATTAAACCAGGCCAGAAGATTTCCCTTCTGCTGAGGAGAAATCACATCTGGTAGGCACATCCCTGACCAGCACTGCCTCCAACAGACCCTGCCAGAGTTCCCTGTCTTAATGAACCAAGCTGTCACTCCTTCATCCTCGGCAGCTCCTTCCCTCCATCTAGCCCTGGCAGCCTCCACCTGTTCCTTCTGCCAGCGGAACAGGCAAAACACGATTTCAATAAAAGCATGGGAAGAAAGCTGTGTGAAGCCTACCCTGTGCAAGAGCTCAAGACCCCACGGTCAGGATCTGCTTTAACACAAGATCCAATGCCCTCCAAGTAACTCTCCTGCACATAACCACTGATCCATGCTGCTGGGCAAGGGCAAGCAGAGAGGAAAGTATTCTGCAGAGTACTCTGCTTCACCTCCTGTTTTTCTGACATGGTTACACAGTGTAACAGCCTGCACAGAGAAACTGCAGTACACCTGCTCAGCTGCTGGGCTGACTCACTGCCAGGGCCACACGAACATCAGCGTGACTGCGGCACAAGAGACACTCCAGCCTCCCTCACTCCTGCTCCTGGTAACTCTGCATGGGCAAGAGGACACCACACCACACTGTGGGAAGGTTTGATCTGCAAAGTTACCTCTGTCCAATTCCACAGGCTCAGAGCCTGGAAGAAGGGGTGGTGGCAGCAACACAAGGACAGGGCACGGGGCTGTGCCAGCAGAGTGCATTGGATGGATACTGACCCTGGGATGACTGAGCTTGCTAGCAGCCTGCTGTGTTTACACTTATACAGCAGATGGTTCCTTTAAAACAGAAAAGCTCAAAACAGGAGGTAGCCCTACCACCAAGTTGTTTAGTGAAAGTTTCCTACAATTTTTCCATTGTCAGTCCCAGCTGAGAGATGTTTGTTATGGAGAAGTCACATGTGAAAAAAGCACGTGCACGCCAGGAAATCTCTGTGTTAGTCCCAATGTAAGATCTGTCACAAGACATTGTGGGTCTCATTTTCAGACTGTTTCTTGCATTCAGCCCCTTGTCCTCTCCTCCCTTCACCCTCTTCTTTGAATCCTCCTTCATACAATATTGCACAATCATTACCCACTCAGCCTGTTGCCATAAACCCACAGCCCCCTTCCAAGGGAGCAGCAGGTCTTGGGCACACTTGGCCCATTTTGGTGCCACAACCAAGACTCTGCACTTCCCTGCATCCTACATAGAACACCACCAGACTGCTAATTCAGCTAGCTCACGAGATTTTGCTCAGCAGGCAACAGATAAGCACTTCACAATTCATTTTAATTGCAACTTCTTTGTAGTGTTTTCCTTTATTCAAGGGAGAGAAGAAAATTTAAAAATTGCTTGATCCAGTCCAGATTATAACTGATCCTTGCTTTCAAAAGGACAAGTTTACTCTGAAAATAACAACTCCAAATGACATCTCACAGCTGTCTCTCCTCAGCTCCATGCACCATCCTACTGATCCTCCTAGTTTCTCTCTCAGGCTGTTGCCCTTGCCTGTATGGATACAGGCCCACCAGCCTCCTCCATCTCAGCAAGGTGTCTACTGTCTCCTCACACACACACACACACTCTCTCTCTTTTGCATCCCATTTTCAGTTTGGCCCTTCCCAGGGTCCCACAGACCCAACTCCACCATCCCATACATCTCACTTCTTCCCAGCAGTGAAGAGAAGAAGAGGAGGCTGCCACTGCCTTCTCTTTCCATGGATGGCACGGAAGGGGTGGAGAGCAGAGGAGAGCAGGCAGGCAGGACTGCAAGCACCAAATTCAGCAAGGAATCTGTAGGGAAGCCATCAGCACGTCTCAGTTCTTGCCCTTTACCTGCACACCACAGACCAGGCCTTTCCTCTTCAGTCCAACACACAAATAATTGCCCATAGTAACCTCTTCCCTTTGCTCCCCCACATTCAAATTTAAAGCTGCATTCCCACGAATAAAAAACCCAGACACCAAGCCTCCAAGTCGACTGTATTTTCTTTAATTCCTAGCAGAAATCTGCTGTTCAGAGTTTAGTCAAAGGTGCTGTGAGAACCCTCTCTGCTCTGCCACACCAATTTCCACTGCAGATCACATCAGTAATCAGCATGCTGTGGTATGCAGGAGTGGTCAGGCAGCTCATGCCTGTTCAAGTGCAGCTACATTCAAAAGTTGGACTGAACAGTAGGAAATACAGAAGCCCACAAGCTCATTATTTATTCTGTAGAAATGTCTAGAGGCAAGAGGAGGTAGTCACACTGTTTAGTCAATGAAAAATGCTCTTTAGGAAGATTTTAGATGTCTAAATTCACAAGACCCACTTGGGAACTTTCAGGTGCCTGAGGCATACCATGCTGAGAGCCAAGGCACCACAGGAAAGAATGGCTTTGGAAACTTCATTTCACATTTTAACCAATCCAGTGGGATGCAAGAAGGTTTTACTCTTTCCTCGGAGCTCTCCTAAGCTCCCTCATTACTGAGGCTGGAACACCAAGGGCCTCAGGAAGCCGTAACCATTCCCTTTGTACTGCAAGGCACATGGGTCAAGCCAAGAGTCCCATAAATTCACCGTGGCAAATATGAGATGCTGCACAACATAACCCAACCCACTTTCTTATGGCACCATGATCAAGACAGACAAACTCTGTGCATGCTCATGCAGGAGGATCAGACCACCTCAAGTCTTCATCACACTCCTCAAACAGCCCAGCACAGAGAGGGATTTTGCTGGCTCAAGGGGCTGAGCTTGGATTAGACACATGATCACTGCAGAGGGCTCTAATGCAGCCTCCCAGGCTCAAAGCAAGGAAATGCTCACAAACACAGCTGTGCAAAAAAAAATAAGAAAAAAAATCTCACTATAACATACACTGTTCCCTTAGGACAAGTTATTCTGGTCTGAAAACAAAACAAAACAAAAAAGAAGTAACTTTTAGAAATCATAGCTAAGTGAAAACAAAGCCCAGGCACCCATTTCTGCACCTCCAAGGCAGATGCTAACACACATTTGTGTATGCAACAGCCCCAGAACATGAACCAGTTCAGAGCACAGATATGGAAAGAGGCGCTGGCACAGCCTCCTGGGCCATTTCTGACAATGCTGTTTTGTTCTTCCATAAAGCTGTTTTGTTTAGGGCCTTCTTTGAAAATTCCATCATGACACATGTGCAAAGTGCCAGCATGGATAAATGTGCTCCTCCAGGATTATTTTCACCATGGTTAATATTCCACCCCCCACAACCTCCTCAACCACAGTCTGTTCCACATGCTTATCACTTCACAAGGAGGAATATGCAGTCCTGTCCCACACAATTTCTGTCTGTCTGCCCCTGCTCCTCCCAAAAGTCACCAGTGCTCCTGGGTCAGCTGCTTTCCATGGATTTTGCAGCTGTTTTGAAGGCAGCAGGGATGACAGGGCTCCACATCCTTCATGAACTCCATGCACCTCTGTGAATCACACGAGCCAGTGCTCCTGGTGACACAAAATCATGGCTCAATGCGCACTCCTGTTCCAGAAAGTGTTTTACTCATCAGCACAACAGCCCCAGGACCTTGCTGCAAGGAAGTAAGGAAGCACTTGAGTATTAGTGCTAGCTAAGTAAAAAACCTCCTGATTTCCTCAGCAAAACTGCACTTGACCCACATTTTCTAGAAAGCAACAGCTTGCATGCTACTCTGTGCAAACTCTACTTAGAAAGAAAGAAAAACTGACCCACATTTGAACTGTCTCAGTAATCAGTGGTGCATAAAAAAGGCTCCCAAAGTAGCACCATTAACCCAGTGTGTTAACTCCAGTGGATGGGTTCTCTAAGACAATTTTACAGAGACTAATGCTGAACTTTTTCTTGCCTACAGCATCCACTCAAAGCAAAGCTGGCGACTACATACTCCCATCCAGGGCACTCATGTCCTGCTTCTGGGGAAACAACCAGATTCGACCCCAAAAATATAAATCTAAACTACCAGCTTCCTATGAAGAAAAACTGTAAAAGTATGACCTTTCAAGCATTCAAAAACGAACCTAGATGTGTGGTCCATGGAAGGTGCAATGAAGAAAGCCATTCAGGGAGGCCTGCACCAAAACTTCATTATTGATTTAACATGCAACATCTACACTTCTATGCCCTCCTCCTGTTGTCAGTGACTTGTAGGTCTCTTCCAGTGTTTTAATCCCTTACTTTTTCTATAATCACTGAGTACTCAACTGCAAGGTTTTTTTTGCCAGACTTTTCCTATTTGGTTTCATTTAAAAAATATTCTGAAACAGTTCAAATTTTGGTTAAGAATCACATCATGTCACTTCATGTATATGGGACTTATACACATACCATCTGTACTCCAGAGCCATCATTGCTCACAAATGCACACTGGGTATCACAGATATTTGAAGGGCCCCATCACTGTGATATCAAGCTCAAGAAGATGGATAACAGAAGAATTGCTCTGCAGTTTCCCACCAGCAGGTTCCTTTGCCAGGCACTGCCACTTGCAGAGCAGCTCATCAGAAACCAGCCCAATGTTCTGCTGAAAGGAGGTCAGAAACCAGCAGTGACAAAGCACATCAGGGAGAGATGGTGCTGGATGAGTGTGAGGCCCAACTGCAGCACATGGGCAAGTCATGGCCTGATTTCCCAGAAATAGGCATCATTTCCTCTGCAGCACTGCTAGCAGAGCAGGCAGGTGGGCCAGGCAGAAGAAAGAGGCAGGAAGCCAATGTAAGCCTGAAGCAAATTAAATATCAGAAGGCAGCAGGTTCCTTTGAGACTGCTTGGTTGCTCTTTTGGCAGAGGAGAAAAGCAAGCCATTAAAGAGGTAGAATACACCCGTGTCAACTTCATTTGCAGCACTAATTGCCATGCACGTGCACTAATTGCCCTCACATGAAGTGCAAGGGACTGGGCACTACTTGAATCCCAGGCAGTAGGTGAGTCTTCCAAAGTAGCACTTGTTGGATCATGCTCTCACCACACATTCCACTTGTACCAAAGAAGAATGGAAAGAATCAGTGCAGTCTTGTTTTTTCATAAAATTATCCAGTGCAGACTATTTAGAGACCAAAAAGGAAATTTTAACCAGACCACCAGAGATATTCAAAACATCAACAAAGTTTGGAGCTTCTTATCAAAGTCAGAAAAGGTAAGAGCCACTGAAACAAACCATTCCCTGCTGCCACTGTGGAGGACAGGGCAATGGAGCAGCTCATTCTATCCTGCAGCCACCTTCTGTGACTGTCTTTTCTTTTGTCAGTAATAGCAACACTGTTTGATTGCTCTCAGTGAAGCTGATGGCTGTCAGGGCTCATCCTAGTTACCTGCACAGGTAAAGTGCATCAGAAAAATAAACACTGGTGGCAGGAACACAGAGCTGCACTGCTTGGGGCTTCTTCTGGGGCTGTTTACATCACTGAGGAGGTGAAAGCAAGGAAAAAGCAGAGGGAGGGAGGACTGCAGCAGGTGGACAGATCATGCTTGGCCATCTTCTCTCCTGTTTTGTTAAAGGTTTCCTGGAAAAACAGAATTGTGAGACAGTGGAACAGACTGTCCAGAGAAGCTGTGGATGCCCCATCCCTAGAAGTGTTGAGGCCAGGATGGATGGGGGTCTGAGTAACCTGGTCTAGTGGATGTCCATGCCAGGGGTGTTGAACTGGATGATCTTTAAGGTCCCTTCCAACCCAACCACTTCATGATTCTACAAAAAAGGGGTTTATGTCTTTCCCTTCAGCAAAGTCTGAAAGCAACATATGTCCCTATCAGAATGGTAACATGTCCTTAACATCCTTCATCTGCATTTGCTCCTAGCTCATTAACACTCCTTTCTCACTGGAGGACACCCACCCCTCTGAGCTGCTTGCTCAGGTGGGCATGTGCTCCTCCCAGACTGTTTTGGTCCAAATATATGGGCTAAACTAACTTTGGGTGAGTTGGGTTGCAAAAAACATTTCAGTTACTGAGTCTGACTGTTTGGCAGTAATGGAATTGCTGCTGAAGCACAGACAACTAAAAAGCCCTGGAAAACCAGACCCAATGATCCATTACCACGTAAGTGAAGAAGAGGAAATGCACCTCTCACTACTAAAGTCTTTTTACAGTATTTCTTCCCATTTTTTTTTCCTCAGGACCTACAGAGAAGTCAGGCTGGGGAGAGAGACAGGAGACACTGCAGGCACATCTTCCACCAGTGTGTCTGATACACTGCAGGGTGCCTAGTACAAGACAGATGCCTCTCAGTAATGTGAGGATTGATCAGTGTAAATCAGTCACTATTGTTCTACACCAGCTGTCCCTTCATACAGAAAAGCCCTGAGGGGAGTTAAAGGCATTTTGCAAGCAGCCAGAGGGAAAAAGGTATTTTTGGTGATAGGCAGGAGGCATTTAGATTCCAACTCATTTATTGCTGTGCTAAAAATAAACTAAACAAGGCAACAACGATTTGGGGTATGGTTCAAAGAGAGGTAAGATTCCTTTAGATCTCATTGGGACAGGGAACAGCAGGAGAAGTAAATATCATGACCATTAAGATTCAAAAGTTAGTTGGCTCAGTCCTGGAAATTGCAGCTCTGCCTAAGACCACTTTTTGTGCAGAAGGCACCCTTCAGGTTTTTTTCCCTTCTACTCAAAGGAAATCAACATTTTCACTCTGCCCAGACCCAAATGCTGTTTCAATGAGCAAGCCAATGTTACAATGCCACCCATTTGAAGGGAGCACAATATTTCTCCAATAAGCTTCAGCAGGAGGTTTGGCAGGCAGGGAGCTGTCACAGCATCTCCCCATGAGGTTTTACACACAAGATATGCTCATGTGGCAGCAAGGCACTGCCTCAATAGCGTATGGAGCATTGCAAATGGCTTAAACAGGAGAGCTGTGCAAACCAAAGGAGTTTCTCTCAGGAAATACACAGAAGACCATCATCTGCCACTTCTGTGGCATTCCAGGTGGCAGCCTAGCATCTTAGCATACAGAATTTTGTCCTGGTCACAGCTGCTAAAGAATTGGCAATGGAAAGGTTTGGTCTCAGCCTCAAGCAAGAGGTCATGCTCTGAAAGCAGATCATTTCTCTGGGAAGGATGGGTCATGAGCAGTCACCCCTTGCACAGAGACAGCCATAGAGGGGACACTCATCACCAGGCTCCTGAAAAGCAGCTTTGGAAATGGGGCCAAGAGCTGGCTAAACATGACAGATAAGCTCCTCTCTTGACTCTGTCCCTATCACAACCAGCCCCAATCCTTGCCAAGGGGGAAGGCACACAGCACAGAGTTACACTATCTCTAAAAGAAAATTACATACAAGGGCCATGCACTAAGCTAATAGTATAAAGTACTCCTCACTTACATAAGCTACAGTCTTAGCCTGAAGATATTATGGTAAAGATTGGTCTGTTCAGAAAAGTTCATCAAAATAAATTGAAGAAAACTATTTAAACCTGTGAGAACACTTCTTTTAACAAGCATGACTTTATTTAGTTTGCATTCCCTCTGGAAGTGAATTAAATTAACTAGGTCCATTTGCATCTAAAATAGACAAGTAAGGTGGTTTCAGCAGTGGACTACAGTTTCTGTATAGTGGGCTTTATATTGTGGTTTAACTAATTCCCAGAGTGTTACCTTTCCTAGACATCATTACTTGGACAAACCTTCAGTGTCATGACACAGCCAGATACTCATTACCTGCATCAGGGAAGAAGGAAAACAAACTAACAAAAACAAAATTGCAGTTTCCTAACTTTCTCTCTTGAGATATGAAAATATTTTCAGGAAATACTTCCTTAAGTATTTGTTCACAGTCATTTCAACCACAGTGTAAGAGGCATACACTTTGAAGAGTCCCTGGAGCTCTAAGGACTTACCTAAGCACAGCTACCCTAACAGCTGAGAGGTGCCAGGCACCAAAAGGAGGCCACCTGTGAAAGGAGGTGTAACCTTCAAGCTTACAGCTTGTACTGCAGTGCTTCCAGGAAGGCTCCAGTCAGGAATGAGACCCAGCTGTGCCAGATGTCATTCAAATGCACAGTTTGTGACAATAGAGAACAGCAGGCTCTGGGTGGGGTGGGAACTCAAGCCAGGTGAGACAAGGAAACTAAGCACCAGTTTCATCTGAGAGCAGCCAGAGAGCTCCAGTCACAGACAGCTCTTCTTTACTGTCTGCCCCTACCCAGGGCTCTGCTAAAAAACCCACCAACAAAACAAACACACTAGAAAGCACATCATTGTTTTTGTGACCCCCAAGAGCACATACACAAAGGAGTGGTTTTTCTAGACTGGTCTGTGATTAGTACCTGCCACAAATGGTTTAGGCTGACTTGGTCTTGTCTTGGTGCAGCAGGATGGGGCTGAGCTCTGGAAGTATCCTTCAATCATATAATTTCTGGCTTTGTACCTTTCAAAAGTTATCAGTACATCTGTCATATCAAGGAGGTGGCACTTGTTCTAGCACACCGACATGACTAAGAAGATATAAGCCTGAGCTCTAGTCCCTCATTTTCTTGGCTTGTCAACAGCCTTGCAAATTTCTCAGATATGATAGTAAACCCATATGCACAGCATCTATTTGGTGGTGTGCTGCTAAAAAGTCCAGAATAGACACGGAGCAAAGAAAAACGCCATATTCAACATCAATTAAGAAGGCGGGAATGTAATTACCCAGTACAAAATCTGGGCATGATGTCAGAACCCCTTCACAACTAACACGTCCATCTGTGTTATATTTAAGTAGATGCCACCAACTTGAACAGAGAAATATCCCCAATATGTTCCATCACAGAGTATTAAAATCCTGTCTTACTAAGAGGAGAGAGGAAAAAAATAAGTATTGGTTCAGTTCAGAAATCACTGCAGATTGCTTTTTCAACTGACAAATACCATGCAATTCAGCACTTAAACTTTTTTTTTTTTTATTGAATGGAAGAAATTTTAAAGTGCAGGAGAATTGTTCAGTGGGTACTGTTAAATGAGCTCAGAAGTCCATCCTGGCCTTAAGATCCAGAGAGTTCAGCACTCAACAGCAGTTCCCACACTAGTAACCTACTTCACGTTCAACGGCCTGAAAGACTGCATTTAGCTTTCAGCCTGAGTGAGACTGACACTGTGATTACACATTCTCCCACCACACTGCACAGCCTCCTCCTTCCTTAGCACTGCAGAGCATTTCTTCCTCTCCCTATGAGAGTACAAGTAACCACCTGCCCAGAAAAGAGAAATCCCATTTAAATGGAAACATCTTCATTAATAACATGTCCTTTGGTCCCCCCATTTGTGTGCATGAATACCCACATGTTAAAAGCAAGAACACAGGCAGAAAGCTGCCATTGGGTACCTCCCAGCAAATGGAAAGAGTTCATCACTCAGCTAGCATGTCTGAGGAGCTCTGTCATCTGTGGGCTGACCAGCAAACTACTGTTTTTAGAAATACTGATTTGAGTAGTCCCTTACCACATTGCTGGCTCTAAGAATTCAGTTTGCAGAGCGAGAGGGACAAAGGGATCGGTGCTTGTAGCATTTAGTCTAGAGCAGGGAATTAAGGGAAGGAGGCAAGGCTTTTTCTGGAAGGGAAGATACAGCCAGGGAACTGTTTGCATCAGCAACATTTTATGACAGATTCTTGCAAGCAATGTCATAGCCTTTTCTTCTGACTATGAAGTGAGACAGAATGTCTTATACAAGCTGCAAACATATTTGAAGAATAAACAGTTTGCGTAAGTTGCCTCTTTGAGAGATCAATTTCTAATGTCTGGGGGGAAAAGAAAGACAAAACACAAACCTTTCTTTATTTCTATTCCCTCTGTGTTGCATCAGCACAGTTCTTTGTTTACTGTCTGCAAAGATGCACTCTGATACTAGTGGAATGTGTATATTGAATTTGAAGAGCAGCTTTAATTCCCAAAACTCAACCTCCCAAAAGCAAAGTTTCCCAGGAAAACACAGGATGATAGCCAAACACGGCAATACCACAAAGACCCAATTCACAGTAAAAAATTTGAAGGGTATTACATGGGTGTGTAAAACTTTTCATGAAAAGAAAAGGCAGTTTAATATTTCATCTGGAAACTCATCACTCAAACTGCAGAAGAAGCAGTCTAGGTAAAGGAATTATAAACAAAATCAGGGCAGGATTGAGGATGCTTTGAAATAGACTTCTCTTCTGCTATTTCTGCTGCTATGAAGTAGGAGAAGCCACAAATGATGACTATACAATGCACACTACAGACAGTCCTGATAACATCTTAAATACACAAATATGATTTGTGTTCCTGATGTCTGGGGAAGGGAATAAAGATACCTGGCAATTACATTAGTGTCATATAAATATGGAGAAAAAAGAACACAATGATATTTTATTTGCAGAACAAAGCCTGACAAAACAATGAAACATTCTATAGTGAGTGCTGCAACAAAAATCCTGCTAGGCATTAGTGAGGCCAGCCTGGCACCAGAAGCAATACTTTGGTGATGCCAATGCTGCCCATTAATTCTTCAGCTGTGGGGGGTCCTACCATTTGTAAACACATCATCTTTGTGGGGCAAAACCAACACGTCTGGCTGGAGGAGCTCACAAGCTTGTCTGCCCACCAGGCTCCTGGTGGGACAGAGCTCCCCAAATGTTCAAGAGCAGGACTGGAAGTGCAAGGGAGAGCTTTGAAATGTGTTCAGTCCATTTCTCTGAGTGTCAGAACAAGACCCTCTCATGCTAAATTCTACTGCAGGTCTGCTGAACGCCGCCATTCCTGTACCAGCCAGTGATGAAACCAGCAAGAGTCAGCACCATCATAAAACATCATGGGGAGTTTCACTGGGAGTGGTCCAGCTGCAGGTGCTAAAAAGCATTTTGAGCCTTGTCTTGGCCTGACAGCCATTTTATGTGTGACCTTATTAAGTGCTAGAAACTTCAAACTTTCTTATGATAAGGTGAGAAGATTTAGGAGCTCAGGAGACAAATATATTAAAATTCTTGTCTGTTTCCCACACCCCCTCATAACTAGATTATCCTTTTTAATATCTTTGGGGTTGTGTTTTTTCATTCACATGAGATTTCCCCTTGGGTTTTTACCTAGCCTAAGGACTCCATAATAATGAATCAAATTAAGTTTCTGGCAGCAGCGGGCTACCTCTCAGGTAAAGACAAAAAAAAAGTAATATTTTTTTAAAGTATCACCAATGTCAAAACAAAAAGAAGAAAGAGCATCCCATGGATGAAAGATATCACAAGTTCAGATCACTAGGCTAGACTTCAGAGGGAGGGAAGGAACTAACACCGAGCCTATCCCACATCAAAACACAGGACTTGCAGGAGATGAAAAAGTCACACAGCAGTTAGACAGGAACCCCACCCATTTCCCAGAAGCTGTAAATCTTCACATTCCTTGCACACACTTTGTCACTGTCCTACCCCTCTGGGCCATAAAAAACCAACATGCAGCACACCATGAAATCAAGTAGCAGCTGGAAGGCTCCAGGGAGATGCTGGTGCACTCCAGCTCCCTCAGCACCACCTCTTCTGGGTACAGATTACCTGTACAGGGTGCCATGTAAACCCTACAGTACAGAGCAGATGGAAGGACAAACCTTGCCCAAGGCTGGTAAAACCTGGAGCCCTGTCTTCTACCTCCTAAAACAAAACTGGGTTATTTTCTCTGAACTATACCCACCTGCACAGGGAAAAAGAATGAACAAACAAAAAAAACAAATAAAAAAACACCCCAACCTCACAAAAAATTAAAAAAACCCAACCCAAAAACAACACAAGAAGATGAAAAAGAAAAAAAAAGAACAGAAAAACATTAAAATAAGTAAAATGAGACAAGAGGAAAAAAAGAGATAAGGAAAAGAAGAAAAGAGAAAGACAGGAGCTTTTCAAAGCATGGGTTCTTGGAAGCCATTACCAGCTACAGGGTGGATCACTTGACCACACAATGGAATATGCTGTCAAAATAATTTTGGTTTTTACCTCTCAGTTCTTCAGGAGTTGCTGGGAATTTTTCATTGCATCTTCTACCAGGACAGAAGGAAAATTCTTTTAGTTTGATTAGAAAATGAGAGTAAATATCCAGTAGTACCACAATATGATGACCAAACCAGCTGTTACCGAAAGACTGTAACTACTCCAACGACTGCAATGGCTAAAAAGTTAGCAATTGTTCCACTTTTCTTAAAAGACAGAGAGGGAGCCATGGTACATGACTGAAAGATTAGCTAATCAGACACAAATTGAATGCATTTGGAGAACAGCCTGGTGCCCAAAGTTCACATTCCAGCTGGGCTGAGTCCCAGTCCTCTTCCAGCCCAGACCTTGGCAGTGCTGCCCACACCAGAGTGGACTCAGAGCAAAAGGGCATTGAGGAAGCACTGGGCTATTCAGGCTCCAGGAGGGCACAACCAGCTCCAGTGAGCCTTTAGCACCAGGATAATCAGCATTTTATATCCACTGCTGCTCAGATTTATAAATCATCTGAATGAGGTTAATCACAAAAGACCTCATAAATAAGATGTCCTGCCTTGGACGGGTCTCTGACAGAGAAGAGGTGTCAAACTAAGCCATTGTGCCCAGGACACTGAAGGACAAGTCAATGGCTGCTTTGTAAGATTAGGGCAAAGAAATTTGTCCTTCTGCCTCCAGTACCTTCATGAATCCTGATGCTGCTCTAAAGTATCTTCACCTCTCCAGAAATAACCAGAACTAGCACACCCTGCCTTTTCAGGCATGTCATAAAAGTGCCTAGAAGGACAAGTCTTTTTGCTATGCACCTCAGTCACCCCCATTAGGTTTTGTCTTGAATTCACCAAGATCCAAGCCAGTTATAAAAGTGTGATTATGACCACAAGGCTAGGAGAAATTATTCAAATGGGTCAGTTCATCAAGACAACAAACCTATTAAGAATCCAGGAACAGAGAGAAATTAGACACACAGCACTCTATCACACTAACAGGTTTTGATACTGGTGAACATTACGGTGAAATATTAAACTAATTCATGGAGGGGGGAAGGAGGATAAACCAAGGGGGTAGATTAGGAGGTGGCAGGATTATAGGATAATTTAGGAGATAAGAAAAACAGATACGCCTTTGTAAACCTCAAGCAACACATGCCCAAGAGATAAAGACAATATTCTTACAAAGGACTAAATTGATACACAATACCTCAGGGATTTACTTAATTACTTCTATTACAGAATTACCCTAGGGAGGCAATTAGCAATGCAACAGTTACTGAATATTTCAGGTTGCCACTTTTTGCCCTGAACAGAAGACCACAAATCAATTTTCAGTAACTTCGGTGCAACAGCTGCTCAGGCAGATTCTTTAGTAGTGAGCAGTGCTAGAGCTCTTCTCACTGCACGAGAGCCCCACTGATATCAATTATATCAGTATTTATGCAGAACAGGGCATTAAGTGCTGTTTGAGGCACCCAGTAGCTGGCCCCATGTGGCTGAGCACCTTAAAAATCCCGTCCTATACAAACATTACTCAAACCTATTTCCAACTGGACAAAAGTAAAACAGGCAGCACATAACCACAGGAGAGCTGACACACAGATCCATCTGCATTCCAGGTGGTTCATCTCTCCTTCTTGATGAATAAAGACAATGCTGCTTGAAGACAATGAAAGCACAGTGCAAGGACTTGATTAACACACTGCTGAGAACCTGTCTCTAAATCAGTCATCGCTCACGTGTAGTAGGCATGCTGAGGCTGAGATGGAACACACAGTACTACTTCTCCTACTGTGTGACTAACTTCTTGCTGAATGCCATTCAAATTGCCAACTGGAAAGCATCTCTACGAGGTGCTAGGAGATCTCCACAAGATTCAAGTCAATTCGCTCTCACAGTAAGGAATTGTTTTTAGCCCTGCTGAAGCGAGTTTGTTTATGAAGAGGAGAGAGACTGGTTCTCATAACACCAACATCTTCTGAGAAACAGTTAAACTGAAATGTTACACTTTCAAGAGAGCCACCACGCAGATACAGATCAATCATCTACCATTAACATGCACTGACAGAGAGAAAGGCCAACACATACACACTTCTCAGAAGTGAAGGATGAGGAGTACTAATGTAACATTTTTATGATGGAGACATGGAAAAGGGTCGAGCAAGAAGGAGCCCTGAATCAGAGAGACAAACAAAAGACATGTGCCGAGGTAGTTTGCTATCAGAGATCCTTTGCAGAGGGTTTGCAGTAGTATTTGGGGAGAAAAGAGATCAGTGCATTTCAGTTTCTATTCCATTGAGGTTACTGACACAAGACAAAAAAAAAGGTATTTATTTTTCGTGGTACCTTACCAGTCACCCACTCGCACTGAGTTAATAAACTACAAAGACTTAACTGTATCCTTGAACATGGAACATCAGAAAGTTACAATAAAACAGGTTTGGATGGGAAAACAGGAGTAAATCTAACCTCAGTCCACGGGCTTGTTTGATGTTTGTATATGGCATTCTTATCCCCTACTCCTGGTCCCCCACTCACTCCCACACATAATTCCCATCCCTTTTTAAGTCTGATTCAGAGTCCAATAAACTCTCTTGTGAAATTCCCTGTCCCTTAGCCCATAGTCTTACAAAAATATTGGTGCTTGCTCAAGACTCTGCGCTGAGGGCAGCTGTCTCCTCACATGACTTCAGTTAAGCATCTGCAGCCCACAGGCTGAGCCTCTGCCCATGTGCCCATACAGGCCCGTGGGTCAGCTGGGCAGCTCGCTCCAAGGGACTGGGGATAAATCTCACTGTTATCTCTGCTCTGAATGCAAGGCAGATTTCTGATAAACGGTACACTTCTTCCTCAGTTAAGTATTAGAAAGCCTCATTCACATGTAAAGTAATGCTTACGTGAATTCTAGAGTTGAGCGTGTTTTCAGAGCCTGAAAGTGCATCAGAGCCAACACATGGAAAAGGTGGCCTGAAAAGAGATACACTTACATGCAGGGAGAAGACAACACACTTCCATACAGTGAAACATATTTGTAATCTGTCCCAGAATAACACAAGAACATAAACCTGAAAACTAATACGGTCATCCCGTCCCCAATAAATCCAAAACCAGTTCCTCTAGAGCTAACTGATCACAGGAACAAATGAAAAACCCCCTTTTAAGCAGTCAGAATTTGTAGTTGGTAGAGTATCACCTATTCACTGTGTTCCACTTCCAGCAGCATGCTGCCTTTGGAAACAAGTAAGTTCCCAAACACAGGATTTCTTTTTCTCCCCTCCCTCAACACTGGATAACTTTTTAATATAAGGCAATAATTAGCACTTTATTCCAATCAAGCCTTAATTCAAGAAGCTAAGATCAGCCTCTAGCTGATCAGACTCACAGAGGAACCAACTATACTCATCTTTTTGACAGAGGTGCTTTCTCTTTTGAAAGACAGACTCCTCCAAGTAGCAAAGAGAAGTCAGAACCTATTTTCCAAATCCAGTGACTCCAGAAGCATTATTTTAAAAAGCAGCTCACTTAAGACTGAACAGTGACAACTACTCTTGTTCTTGGCACTTTATGGATTCAGAAACAGCAGACTGCATTAACCCTTCCATGAAGTCTGACTAGCATAGCATTGGAGCAGAGAGTTTGGGGACAGAAAAATCCAGCAATGATAGGAGAAGATAATTCAGACAATAAACTCATGCATCCTCAGCTAGGGAGTACAAGAAGCTGCCTTTCCCCCAAAAGGGACCTTCTACCAAGAATTCCACTCTCTTGAGAAAGAGGAGTTTGTAACAGGCTCTAGAGCCTTATAAAAGTGCTCAGGAGTCAACACAAGAGTCACCCTGCCTTAAACATCGGTGGATCATAACAAGAGTGTATGATTTCTCCTGGTTTGGAAACAATTCAGAGAGGACTTAAAGCAAAAAAGCTCCCACAAAGTAAAACTTGCTTAAGTTTTATAGTTTAAAATGCCATGAAAAAGAGAGGAAAGGTGGTATACAACCTAACCAGCCTTTCTTCTGTGACTGCTGGATGTAAAGTACCATCTGGTCACAAAGGCACTCACATTCACTCCTGCTCCACAAAACCCAGGCTGATGTGACTGCCAGTGTGAAGTCACAGAAAATATTTTAACTCACTCTTCTTGACTTATCTGGTCTTCACCTGCCTTTGCCTCTGGGAGTTTGAAGGAGGAAAATGGGGCTTGTGCGCATTAGGGGGGCAGAGCTGAACACAACTGATTTCCACGGCAACAAGATACAGCCCCAGTGAAGAAGGCCTGTTAGTAGCTGTAATGTGCTCAGCAGAACAGATTTTCTATCAGACAGCCAGAGATAGCAGCTCGTGTTCATACACAAACGTGTAAGGAATCTGATGGTTGGCCTTGTACAACCCAACTGATTCAGCCTGTGCTACGCCAGTGCAGACCATAGCAAGATAGAGACTGTGTTAGTAGGAAAAATAAACAGTGGAGAGATGCTCTGCCTTCGAAGATAAAGTAAAAGTGCTCCTAGGACATTCCTCTTTAACTGAACATTTATTGCCAAACCATAGGAAAACTCCAGCATTACTATGAAAGCAAAAGCAACTGTGCAAGGCACAGATTTGTGCATGCTGTGCCATCACCTACTGCCCATGCTTCTACCTTTGACAAGTGCACATTCATACATGAGCCAACCTCTTACAAACAACCTGCTATTTGGGACGGGAGGGAGCTGTAATTGTTCCAAATTTTCTACTGAGGGAGTCAATCATTTGGCCTTGGAAGTTTAGGCTCCTTCCTATTAAAATACAGCTACCAACATTTTCCAACGCAATGATATTTTATTCATTTGTTAGTATGCTCCGAGCCTTGCTCATAACAGACTGCTAAATCTTCTAGCAGCAATCATGATGGGATTTGCCTTGCCATGTAAGGATGCAGTCTCCAAACACACTGATTTCAACAGGACCAGTCTCCGTTTATAAAGCAAAAAGCACACATGAGGCTTTGCGAGACCAGAGCCCCAGTGGAGAAGAGCTGAGGCCATTAGCAAACTTTTTCAAGTCAAGCAGAAAAACACCAACTGTCCCACTCACACTGTATGCTCTGCTGGAAATGCACAAAAAGCCATTTATATCAAACATAAGAAGAATATGTCACATACAGTTTATAAAAATATTGGTAACAAACTAGGAAAAAAGCCAGAAACTCTCCAAGTAGGCTTAACGAGGCTGTGGGGAGAAGAGAGTCATTTCATGGGCTATTTTGTATAGCAAAACAGTGACAGCCTCATTCTGACGAGGTTTTATTTAAGTCCTACAACTTTTCTTGCCACTGCAATAGGTGGAACTCAACTCAGAACTAAGACTCAAAGCAGGCGCTGAGCACGAGGCTTTATTTTGTATTATGTGTTAGGGCTGTAAAATGACCAAACACCTGATTTTAATAAACAAATCCTTGGTAACACACAAGTATCAGGGCTAACTGTGACAGGCTCATCCTTGCTCAGAGTCCTGCACATCAGAAGGATGACAACTGCCTCATAGCTTCAATGTTTTACATGTGGTAAGCTTAAAGCACGAGTCCCAAGGCTGCCTGCTTCACTTGAAGAGTGGCGCCTTGTACTGCTGTTGTTTATACAGATATGGTAATTAAAAATTGCACTGTAATGCATTTGATAATAGTCTTATTATTCCCATGAACTGAACTGCTTCAGTTAAACATGATATCACAGCTAAATAACAACCTGCATTTATACTTTTTTTTGGTACTTTTTAATCCTGCCTGTACAGGAACTCTGGGCTTTTTCACCATAGAGATTTCCAGCACATTTCAGAGAAAAACACTTTTCTGCTAAACCAAAAGCCTACCCCACATTCCCATGGAGCACACTCTCCTAGGATGCCTAAGCTCTGTGCTAACACTGAACCCAGAGTGACACACAAGGATAAGCTCTATCTTACAAAAACAGCCAGACTTTGCACACCTTTCTCAGTAAAACAGCAGCATGCTTGGATACTGTTCCACAGGTGTGCTTAGCACAGGGCTGTTTACATTGAATTCAACTGAAGGGCACCAGCTGACAGTGCTGGAGCAGCCGTCATGGGAACCCAGTAAGACACACTTCTTGTATGTTTAGAGCCTTAACGTGGAGCAGAAATGGAACACCACAGCAATGAAAAAAAGCAAGATTACAGGCTAGCACTGCACACCATCCCACCCAGCAGCAGGTAACCTAGGAGTTCAGCTGAAAGTCCTGCCAACCTTCCAGCATCAGCCAGGCCTGTGGAAGTCAAGACTACCTCACTTCCCTCGCCCTTCAATGCTGAGCACACATCCAAATCACTCAGGGCTTGCCTACCTGCTTCAGGAGGAACTTATCCTCCGCGTTGATCTTGAGGGAGACGGCCAGGTGGATGGCGGAGAGCACCACCCCGCTGATGACCGCGGCTCTCATCCGCACCGGCAGCAGCGTGTAGATGCTGTAGATGAAGAAGACGGTCCACCAGATGCCCTCTGAGGCGCTCCTGGGCCACACCAGCAGAACCCCTACCACTTGCACTGCCAGGATCACCAGGATGACAGAGTAGCACGCCAACCACATGTGGTCCTGGTGGAAGTTGTTGCGGTTGCACACCATGCACAGCACCACCATCAGCACGATGGCCAGGGAGAGCACCACGACATAGGATACCTCATAGCGGCCGTGTGCGGCATGGAAGATCAGCATGACCACACAGACCAGCACCAGCACGGCCATAAGCATGGTGAGGCTGCTCTGGTTTAGCCGAAAGAAGTAGCGCTGATAGAGACGTTCCAGTTTCTCAGACTGGAACTTCTTGGACCTGAAGATTTGCAGCAGGCTACTACAACAACTGCCCATGGAGAAGGCCGCCTCGGAGTCCCCCTCGTCCCCGTCCTCTTCCTCCAGCTCCTCAATCTTGGCCTTGATGCGTTTCTCGTCCAGCCCCAACTCCACAGAGCGGGGCCGTACCTCCCCCTGCTCCCCCAGCTGCCGGGGGCTGGCATTGTTGGGGGCAGCGGGGGAATCACTGCCGGGCGGGTGGCGGGACCGGTGACGTCGGCTGTCGTCACCGTGCTCCTGCCAGGCGGATTTGGACCTAAAGCTCATCATCCTGCAGCCGCTCTCCCCGCGGTTCCGGGGCTCGTAGTCTTCCTCGCTCCTCCACCTGCTCGACATGCGGGAGGCCTTCTTGCCCGAGGACCTGTTGGGAGGCGGCGGGTAGGAGTAGCCATTGGCCCGGGCCTCCGCCTCGCCCCAGGCTGAGCGGTGCTGCTCGGTGCCTGCCCAGGGCGCGGGACCGCCGAAGCCCGGGGGGCTGACGCTGTTGGACCGGGACATGCCCTGAGGAGCGGGGCCGCGGGCGAGGGAATGAACGCCGGGCAGGCGCACGGGACGAGCCGCCGGGAGAAAACCCCAAAAGGCAGCGGGGAAGGAGAAAAAAATTGAGGGGGAAAAAAGAAAAAAAAAATGAGAAAGAAAAAAGGCAAAACCCGCAAACGCCCCCAAAGTCTCCGGAACGGCCGGGCGTCCCCAGAGCCGGGATGTCCCCGGCGGGACGCTCAGGGCAGTGCCATCGCCGGCCCCGGCACTTCGACACCGCCGAGCGCGCTCGGCACCGCGGGGACCGGGACGCCCCCGGCTCACGGCCGCTCGCCCTCAGCCGCGCCGCGGCGGCCGCAGGGGCTCGGGGCGCCGCGGGGGAGCCGCATCGCAGCGCGCCCGCACCGCTCCCGCCCGGCCCCCGCCGCTCGGGGCCGGGCGCAGGGCGGGCGCTTCGCGGCGGGCCGGTCGGCGGGGAGCGGGCGGAGGCTCAGGCTCGCAGGGATGCGGCAGCCGGCGGCGGCGGGAGCATCCCCTGCCCGAGGGGCGCGGCGGGGGGGCTGCCCGGGGCGGACCGGGCTGCGGCGGCGCTCCCGGCTCGCCTCGCCTCCCAGCGGCGGAGCCCCGGCGGTAAGGCACGGCCGGCGGCAGCCGCGCCGCTCATGCACCCTACCGCCGCTCCCGCTACGCCGCGGTGCCTTCGGGCGGCCGCAGCGCCTCTCCCACGGGCACCGGGGAAGAGAAACCGGCAAATCTGAAAAATCGGAAGGGTAAAGGGAAAGAAAAAAATTCAAAAAAACCCGAGCAGGAGCAGGGGCGGGGGCTCGGCGCTGCCTCCCCCGCGCTGCCGGTGCCGGAGCGGGGCTGTGGCGGTGGCGGCAGCGGCCCCGCGCGCGGCTCTCCCGGGGACGGCGGCGCCGCGTCCCGGCCGCGCTTTGTGCTCCCCATTCAGCCGCGCGCCGGCCGCGCCGCCCCCGCCCGCCCCCATTGGCCCGGCCCCGCCGCCGCGCGCCGCCATTGGCCCGGCCCCGCCGCCGCCCCGCCAATGCGCGCGCCCGGGGCGGGGCGCCTTAACCCCTTCGGCGCCGCCCGGCAGCGCCGGGCCCGCCCCCGGCAGCGCCGCACGGGGCGAGCGGGGCCGCTCCGGGCGCCTCATCCCGGCTCCTCTGTCCGCAAGCTGCTGGTGCTTCAAGCACCGGGGGCCGAACTGGCGAACAGAGTGAAATCAAGCCCCAGAAAGCCCTCCCACAACAGCAGCACCTGTTACTGGACCCACCTTAACGCAGAAATTAAGGGTAAAATACACGCACGGGTCAGTTTACCTTGTTTTTTCAACCACTTAAGCTACAGCCCTCAGCTTCACCCGACAGCGCTGTGACACCGTTTTATGGCATGTTCCCTAACCTGGGAGTGAGGCATGACCACACCGGAACAGTTCCCAGCAAGTTTCCATCTCCAGACTCTTCCACAATGTTCTTTCAGGTGAACCACTCTTTCTGCAGATGCAAGTGAGCCAATTAATGATTTACAGTGTTTTGAAGGTAAGCATCATATGTGCTAAGAATAATATTATTGCTTGATGTTCTGCATCATGTTTTATTAAAAACAAACTGTCAAATCCGATACCTGCTTGGCTTAAGTTGCTGAAACTGGTAATTGTCTAGATGTTTGATCAAACATTGGAAATCCCTGCTCACAAGTAGTCCTTAGCAGGAGGAGTGCTGAAGCTGTGGTTATCAAGGGACAGAGATAAGCAACGTTTGTAGAGAGGAAATACTGCTGGACACAATTGGGCACAAAAAACCAAGCTGGATAACCTTCCAAACAGAAGCCCTTCACATGTCCTTTACACGTGCAAGTAACTCCACACACTACAGTAGTTTAGGCCTTTGTGCATTTCAGTGGTTTGTAAAACCATATGCTGAATTTTCAGCAGCTTCTTCCACAGAGCATCTTTTATTTACCGGGAATTCACAGTTAAAGATTTTCCCTAAAACAATACAACTATTACAGTGGGGCTCACTTCCAGGGCACTTTCCTGACAGATGCTCCATACTGCAGCTGATCACAACTGGACTTACAGTTTGCTTCCCATGAGGAGACATTTTTATATATAAATACCACTGCCCTTCAGATGGAATTTATCATTTCTTGTGATATTATACAACACTGTCACTATCCATACACTACTTTTGTTCTGCTTGAGTAGAACAACACTCAAGAATTATTGTGTAGTTGGTCACTCTGGCTGAACAGTGCCTGAACCCAAGGGATAAAGACAGTGAAACAATTCTTCAGTGAGCTGTAAACTGGGACCTGTCTTTTTGTTTTGTACACAAAGTCCCATTTTGGAGTTCTTCTCTCAAAGCCAGCAGTAAAAGATCTCACTTTTTCACACTAAAACCAGGTAAAAGGAGAAAAGTGATCCATAAAATTGGTGACCCTAAAATTAATTCTGCTTCACAGAAAGTTACTTTGAAGGCATGTGTAAGAACCAAGCACATTCAACATCCACATCTTGTTACATTTCATTCAAGATATCAACAAAGCATTGCTCAGATAAAAGACCAAGTCATTTTAAGGTTTTTATGTTTCACCACTGGGACTAAATGAAGTCTTAGTTATCTTTTGCATCATGGAAGCCTCTGGAAGGCTGAATCCTAGGCAGGACTCCAGTCACAGTAAGCTACAGACCCTTCTCCAGGAAGTTTATGTAAAGAGGTACCAGGGAAATGGTAGTTTCAATTCTAGAGTACCCTTCATGTTTCTTTTCACTATGCCATTTTGTATGACATACAGTTTTGCTTTTCTGTAATGTCGTAAGAATTGATGCCTAATCAATTTTAGGGTGTTTTTAAAAAAAAAAAAATTCAGCCAGAGGGGAAAAAAGTTTTGTCCTTGCTACAGGGGAAAACAAGTTTTCAACCAAAAGTTTGTAACTTGAGAAACAGGTAGAAAAGTACGAGGTGTTGAGTTTAAAGAGGGGTAAAGAAGCATTTGGAAGAGATTGTGCAGAAAATCTGTAGCTTGTGAGAAGAACAAGGATGTTAAGAAGGTAAAAAGTGTCTCAGGAGCAAGAGTAGCACCAACTAAATGGGTCCCTCACACAATGAGGACATACAGGGCTGTGGCAAAGATGATGTATGATTCCACATGGATAGTAAAAGCATTTAATGCCCACTTCTAGCTGATGATGGTACTGGATGACATAGAACAGTAGCAGAACAAAAGCAACAAGCAGGATATTTTAATATTAAGGATACAGACCATAATACAGACAGCTTATCTACAGCTTTCCTTCTAACACGCAGTTTCCTCAAGCCCTGCCTCTCGTTTCTAATTCAGGAACCTCATGACAAATGGCAGTAAGATACAATGTTTGTCTCACCCTAAAAATTATGCATGAAGGCAAAACACTGCATATTCTGGGTGGCTGTGAAGTCATTTAAAAATGCCTAGCACTTACTACAAGAACATTCAGGCAATCATAGTTTGTTAATGAATTATACATAGAGAGGAGGTTTTTTTCTTTCACAACTAAGCCCAGCCATTTTCTGAAGGATGAGTGTAAAACTGAGGAGCTTCTGTATCTCAGTCCCAATATGGCTATGTACAAATTATGACCTTAATCAATACAAGTGTGCTTTGCATAGAAGTCCATATAAAATGAGAATATTTACTTACTTTGTTCAGAGATCAACAAATACAAATATCACAATACTGTGTAGAAAAACAGAGAAACTTCCTCTTCCTTATCCTGAAAGGCTAATGTTGCACCTTCCAGTCTAGCCTAGCCTTCATAAACTTTACCTGCCCCATCATTAAAGCTTTTTTTTTTCTTTTTTTAATTCTTTGTGGGTGGGGTATTTGGGCAAAAATCAATTCAGTACCTTTGATAATATCTTAATAAAATTATGGATTAAAATTGAACCATGCCTCTTTTTCCAAAAACTATTTATCTGGTTAAAATAATACCTAAATGGAAGTAAACACATGGAAGACTTAGGGAACGCTTGCAAATTTCACCTCCTCAAGAACCTTCAGGAAGCCATGAGGGAGTCAACAGAGATCTACTGTGGCAGATCTAAACTTCTTCAATATACAAGTTCACATAAATTCTGGTTTCACATGTAGTCTCATAATTTGTATAAAAACATTTTTACTTTATTATTATTACAACAGGTGCAACAGACAAACATTAGCATTCTTTCTTTCCATTATTTACTTTACATGGGGAATACCAACTAGATAGTGACCTCAGACCATCTGTGTCACATTTCACTCTTCATGGTCTTCATGCACTCCAAGATTCATGGAAGCATTAAATCCAGAACGTTGGAATATCCAAAGCAGCCCTCTGAAACCAAGAGATAATCACACAGTCCAGCTTGGAGCCATGAAATACTCAAACTGAACAAGCTGCTGTTACAAATTCTCTCGCTCCACACCACCCATCTCCCAGTAATCTGATGATTCAAAATGAATAGAACCAGAAGTGAGAAAATAGTGAAAAAACAAAACCACAGTGACTTAAAAAATAAACATAAAGCCCAACCCAAAACAATCTGACTCATTACTGACTTTTGGGGTTTTTTAGGGATACACAAGGAGCCTAGCAAGACAAGGTGCTTATTGAATCACCTTTATCAGTGTTTTCACAGCAGCACCCATATTTTACCCCAAATGTAGAAATAAAATTTCCTGCATGGCCATGCTGTTTAGTCCAAGCAAATCTGGGGTGCAGATCTCCATGTGCACATTTGCAACACAAGAGGATTGCATCATGAAATTCACCATAATGCATGTAATTCATGTGGTCATTCCAGGGATTTCACATAATCCTGACATTAGGAAAAAAACAGCCAAGCACTCCAGTTTTTGACACAGAATGTGAACATAGCAGCTCATTTGTTAACTGTAGCAGCTTTACCTCATCACCTTTGGATAGCAGCAAAGCAATGAACAGGAGTGAAGTGTCTGTGTTGAGTGGATCCCTGGAGGCTGCACGAAGCTCAGAGCACAACAGTAGGAGTTTTATATCTTTCTGTAGGAGTTTTACATCTTTCTGCCAGCAGTTTATTCCTTCAAAATCCCAAATGCTTAGGCCTCATCTGCAGCTCGGCATCAGCAGGAACCTGGAGCCAGCAGCCCAAGAATGCTTACATCTGACACTTGTCTGAACACACCTGTAAGCCTAGAGCAGGTTTCCATACATTGTCTGACTTGACAATACCTCTTGAAGAATAACTCAGATTTGTCAGACTGCAGGGTTTGCTTCTGCTAAAGGGCTGTAACAGTATCAACTGCCTTACTTAGTATAGCTATTAAGTAACACTATCCAGTCTAACTACCAAAACTAACCAGCAATGTCTGGCTTTCAATTTCACATCCATTTTCTTGCTGATGCAAGACAGTTTTTTTCCACTGTTCCAGTTTGCTAACAAAGTGCTTTTTTTACTTAATTTAAATTGCACCAAAAAGCTGGGTAAGGAAACTCATTTGATACTATCAAACCAGCAACTTTCCCAGCAGAGGTTTATACACAGGAATGGAGGACTGAAACAAAGCACCTAACTCAGTGCCTCCAGTTCCTTATAGTCTTGTAATAAACACCTGGAGGAAAATAAAACAAACTTCATGTCATCAGCACACTAGACTAAACATTGCAGCATTTCCATTAAGGGCTGCTGTTCTGTCTTAATAAACAAACAAAAAATCCCTCCCAAACCCCAAAACCAAACACCACCACCCTCGCCCCAAAGAACAACAACTACTACTGCATTCCAAAGGGAACAGGAAGAAAGTTTCATGTTTTGTCAATGCCCAAATATTCTTTGGGAAACATAGTGGTACAGCTCTGTAACCTGCAGTACCTCTCCTCTTTCATCTCATCGTTTCATTGATTATTAAATAGAGACCAGTACTCTTTATCTTTTCTTATCCAGTAAGTGAAGAGGATGTATTTTACCCAAACAAACCTTTAAATGGCAAACTCATTTCATAAAAGCCATCTATTGCCAGGCTGATTAGAGGGTCCTCCACTTCCTATATACTCTTCACAAGTGATGCTTTTTGTGGGCATGCTATGTGCAGAAAAGAACAAAGCACTGATCTTTACATTTCCATCAACTTAAAACTGATATTAAAGAAAATCCCTGAAATGCCTGTATCCCTTTATAGGTATTCTTCCAATTATCCACTGTCCTGCCCAAGAGGCTGAATGTAAGGAGCTAAGATTCTGCAAGTTCTGGTGCTCAAAGTAGAAAATGCCAATCCTGAAGTTTTTCATGCACGCTTGCTGCAAGTGGTTACAGCTCACAGAAGACTGTGTAGACTGTCTGTAGCAGGAGAGTCAAAAACACAGGACAAAATGCAGTTCACTGCTCACAATTCAGCTGAATAAGCCTCTGCAAAAAAACTTCCACCAAAGAATTTCCCAATAAGATCCTCATGTAGTAACAGGTAATGTAAAATTTCTATGTACAAACTGCACAGAATAAATTGAATCTAGAGAGAGGCAGCTGTGGCACATCAAAGAGAAAAACAAACCTCTGATAACACTAATGCCCAAGCTAACTTGTGAGGCCATAAAAAGGGCTTTAGGATCTTGCACATCTGTAAAGGAAAATATTATTCTGGAAATTAGTGATCAAGATTATTAAAAGAGTTACAAATTTTTAATCCACATTTGAAATTGCAACTACTTCAAAGGCAGCCTTCAGAAACCACCTAAGAAGCTTTATTAATTATCTTACCACTGTAAGTCTTCTGACAAGTGTGGAAGAGCATTTGTTTAGGAGACAGGAAGCAGAATTTAAAAGCCACTTGATACTGAATGAAGTTCCAGGCAGTTGGATGGCTTGAATCAATCACTCCAACTGGAGAAATGCTCAGTTCACATCACATGAAACTGAATCACACAGATATTCACACCTTTTTATTTTATATTCAGCCCAGCACAGATCCCCCCTCTAGTCTTAAATAAAGAACTACCAATGCTTTAAGCTGAGCCTTACATATTATTGTGACATTAACTTACTGACAACCACAGAATCCTTATGCTTTTCAGATTCTTTACTGTTACCCTAGGGAACTAAAATTGTTTCCACACACTGTTTTCAAACTGCAGAGAGGAAACACAAATAGCCAATGATAGTTCCTGCAAGGCACAAACAGAGCTCAGCATCTCTCCAGCACAGCATTTCTGAGTTTTTAATTACACAGCAGTGCTAAGTCACAGCCATCATGCGTAGGACATGTGCTGATGCTGGGCATGACAACACCATTTCATCCCATCTCAGTCAACAAAAAAATCCCTGTAGTTGTGCAATCTTATGACAAGCATATGCCTAGAATAATAGCACTCACTCTGCAGCTACCACTCAGTTCCTTTTAGAGGATTATAACTTGTTATTTATGGGCATTAATGTCATCTAGACACAGTTTTTAAATCTCTCTCAGGAAGTGTTAAAAATGCTAAAAACGTTGCCGTGGTAGCAGACATATTATATTTAGTAAATGAACTCTGAAGTATTCTGTTGCATTAGTTTAGCATTCCACTATATTTATAATACTCAATTTTGTTTTTGAAGGAAACCATCAGCATCCAGAGTACAGAAAACAGCAGGAGAACAAAGAGTTCACATTCAATTGAGGATCCTTCAGGGAGTTCTGAGTGTTGACATAGTCAGTTCAAGGTGTTGTTATGAACACTTCTTTTGAATGTGGAAAGCAGAGCATTAATAACAATATGAAGTTTCTTATTTCTTTTGTCTGAGTTCCAGGGTTACCTATGCTAAAAGAACTTGTAAATTAAAAGATACACACTGTACACAAATGAATAAAAATACAGCCCTAACTCACACTTGCAAAGTATCTGCTTTTGTTCCTTAAACAGTAACAATACAACGTATTTTGTTCAGAATTTTTTTATTTGGATTTTAGCAATTAGTATCACTGTTCAGTAGGCCAAATCCAGGCAGAGAGCACAGAATCAACTGCACAAGGCAACAACACAGACTAGTATTTTAGCATACAAACCATTTCACTGCATTATCAAGTTGAAATATCTTTCAACCATGCATAAAAAAATCTATGCTTAAGTCTTTCAGAGCTCCAGGTAATATCAGATTCCTAAATATACAAAAAATACATTTAACTTATAATAATCTTAGTGAATCAGACTTATAAAATTACAATTTTATTCTTCACAACATAGAAAAAAATACAAAAATGACTGTATCTAGTTTTCACCCAAGTTTCACGGACATATACATCAAAAGATATGATTTGATGTATACTCATGAAAATTTTAAGCTGAAAGATAAGTTTTAAAATGACACTGCAGATTGGTCCACACAAATGCCAACCTTCATAATGATAAGAAAAAAACCCTCTGATAAAAACATCACATTGTGAAAAAATTACAATTTACCTGCACTGTAACCTGCATTCTTACTGTAATTTACAAATATGAACAATTCTACAATTCCAGTTGTAAACTACACACTGGTGAAAACCTTGGTCTTTTGGAGGGTAGTGACTAACTCAGAGCTGGCGTGGTAGAACAGAAAGTGCTGTCGACTGAACCAGTGCACACAACAGAGAGCACCAAAGCAGGGGGGGCCTGCTGGTTTGGAGAGGCTGAGAGAGAACATGCAAGCCAAGTAAACAGTCTGTGGGGAAAATAAACCCCTCTGCACTTGTGACACAGTACCAATCAAAGCTGCTATTATAGAGCTCACAGAAACCACAATTTCAGTGGCAGATGAGGGGAAACTTCTTCTCTTATGAGGAGAAGAAACCCCACATGTGTCAGCAAAATCAGTGTTAGGGAACAACCCAAACAGTTTTAGGGCATCACACTACAGTTCTCTCTCAAGATCACCTTCCAGTGATTTCCATGGAAGTTAAACTTGAAAAAGCACTGCAACATAAAGCACTGAATTTTTGTACATAGTAACTGGACATTCAGACTTCAGAATATAATCCATAAATCATCTTTGCCGGTAAGAATTCTTACTGATAAAGCAACTACTTTTTCTTTTGAAAGGAAAAGTAACTCCATTTTCTTTTAAAAGGCCATAGTTTATTTGCATTTTTGTCACAAACTGATACTTTCAATTAAAGTAAATATTCTATATTAAAGCCTATTCAGCAAAGGTGTTGGTTGTAGAATTTTTCTCCCTACTGGCAGCTTGCTCTGCTTTTCCATGGTGCCAGTGCTATCTGTTGTAGATCTGTACTGTATCTTTCTCATCAACAGAGCCTGGAGCTTGTTTCATGCAGGAATATTACACAGCCATTTTTTATCTCCAAATTGGACCAACAAATTTGAAACCAAATCTTTTACTTGGGCACAGAAATCAAATTAAGAAAAGTTCAGGAGCTGAGCATTGACAATATCCAGTAACCTAAGTACATCAGGAAATCAGATCTTTTAGATGACATCCTTCAGAAATATTGACATTAACTTCTTTAACAGCAAGTATAAGCAAAAGGAGATTTTTGTTCAGAGGTGGAAGTTCACACTTTCAAACAATGACTTCAGAATAATGTAACATTTCTCAGATCACTACAACAAAGCACATAACCTAATACAGAAATTAACGGAATTGTTGCATCTTTGAATCCAAAACCATTTTGAGGTTGTATATGGCCATAGTAATACAATCACAGAACTGTTTTGGTTGGGAAAGATCTCTGAGATTGAGTCCAACCATCATCCTAACACTGCAAAATCCCAGTAAAACACATCCTTATGCACCAATCTTCAGGTATTTTAAATACCTTCAAGGATGGTGACTCTATTACTTCCCTGGGCAGCTTGTTCCAATGCTTGACAATCCTTTCCATGAAGAAATTTTCCCTAATATCCCATCTAAACCCTCCTTGGCACAACAAGAGGCAGTACGCTCTAGTCCTATTGCTTGTAACTTGGGAGAAAAGACCAACATCCAACTTGCTACAACCTCCTGTGTTTCATAATCCAGTCAATAATTGGCTCCAAAATGTTGAAAATAGAAGCAAAGATTATTATTGTCTCTTGTCCTTTCTCTGCCTATAATAATCCTGTTTGTGTTGAACAGGAAAGGCTCTATATAGTCAGACATAGGGAAATTCAGTCCTTTTGATGGAGCCAAAGAAAATTATTGAAAAATGACAAGGCTTTTTTTCTAATATCTCTCTGACAAGCACAAATCTGAGTAACTGTATATAATAACTGTATAAGATAACTGTAAATCCAGCTCTTCCCAGCTGCTAGAACAGAGAGCCTGTGTCCTCAGTACTTCCCAGCTGTGTTTAGAAGAGCTGGGATGTGTCAAACACAACCAGGCCATGTCCAGGGGAGGTGCTGGCAGGCCCAGCATGAGGCAGCACTGCAGGCAGCATGGGAGGGGTTACACCTCATCTATGCACTAAATCATGACCAGAGGGAAGCCAGAGAGCCTCACATGGTCTTGTCTAGTGACTCTGACTGGATGCAGACAGGACTACTTGGCCATCAATTCCTAACAGAGCAAAGCCATAACATACATTTCCTTTTGTCTCTGCTTGGATATCCATTCATTTCCCTTCTCCTTCTGTTCCCTTCATTCCCCACCCTGTTAGTCCCAGTCAGAAGTTTCTTCTAGGCTTGGGGCACAGCTCACACAGCACTAGTGCTTTCTGCCTCACCACAAGCCTTTCTCAGCTCTTTCATTTTCCTTTTACCTTCCCAAGGAAAGGTAAATCCTGAGAACCTGAGAAAGCACCTAGGAGAATACAACTTCTTGTGGTCTTCCACTCTTTCCAGAGAGCAGACAAGGGTGGCTTGTCCTCCATGCAAAGGCAGCAAGTAACACATGAGAATTTGCTCTGCAAGGAGCAGATTATGCCTTTGCAACACTTCAGAAGTTGAGTGCCTGGAACTGCCTGCTTGGATGTGCCAGAGTGATGACCTCAGTCACTTGAGAAAAGTCAGGCTAAGGAACAAGGCCCCCAAACACAGTAGACCAAGCAGACCTCACTGAAAGATGAGTACCAGACAATGACTAGAGATGATAATTTATAGTAAAAAAGGGAGAACTGCACCTATTTCTGGGTGAACTACCTCCTTATATTGTTTAGATTCATTACTGATACCACTAAAGTATTACAGTTAGTATTTTTTTTTAAATATGTAAAAAATATTCAGGGATGCAGTACTCGGGGTAGTTTTAATGTTTCAGATAAGAATTACAGCCTCTGAATTAATATTAGCATTTGAGTGATCAGCTTAAAGAAGATCTTCAGAGAGCACACTCTGGTCAGACACTGTTTAAATTCCTAAAGAACCACATTCCCCTCAATTTCCGTAATTGGTTTCTTGTTCTTGTTCCCATCACCTTTAAATACACAACCTACCTTTCTAAATTCAAATACTTTGCCCAGATTACATTCTCCACTGAAGTCTCTGACATTATCCTGAAATATTCCAGAGCATATTGTTTGCTTTCACAGCAATACATACAGTTTCTGGCATGCAGTCAAGCACTTAAAAAAAGAGGTATCAGTAATATAATCCCAATTCAGGCATTTAGTGGGTACAACTTCATCACTCATACTGTAACCTTCAGACATTTAGTAATAAATGAAAACCATTTAGCACATCATTTAAGGAAAAGGTTAACTGCCAAGCCATATAAAGTTTAAGTTTTCTGAAGCACTGCAAGCTGAAAATTATTTCAATGTTTGACATCCTGGAATTTCACTGAAATCAGATTTATTAGTTATTCTTGCTAAATTACTGGTCTTTTACCTCTGACTTATCTTGGTATACTCTTTACAAATGTGCTGGGTATTGAAAAACTGCAGCATTTTGATGTTTGAAAAGTTCTGAAAAAGAGTTGGAATTACTCCGGCTTCTTATGTTCTTCAGTGTGGGAGAGCACCTTCCGCCTCTGATGCAGCATGTGGAAATAGAGCTGAGGGAAGACTGAGGAGAAAACACACAAGTCAATAAAGTGTGGAGAGGCCTGCAAGATGCACAGTCACCAATTCTCTATTAGAGGATGTGCTAATCCACTTTTTGCTTAAATTATCTATTGTCTTTACACTCTAAAGAGATGAACTGATATTGTTCTTAGGCTTCAGGTATTATTAATTTTTCTGCTAGAGAAATCACATTTTTAATAAAATTCAAAATGCCTTATTTAAGTCTAAATGTGGAAGCAGATGACAAAAGTTGCCATAACTGCATGCACACAATACAAAGAAAACAGACTGCAGGGCAGAAAAATTTCCAGATTTGTTTGATTTTTTTAATTCTACTGTCATTTTTTCAGGCTCTAAGGCATTTTATACACATCAGTGCCTCTTTCATCTCTGTCTATCCAGAGCTTTTTCTCTTTTTGTTTCTAAAACTATGGTAAACAGTATGTTTGCAAAACAACAAAGGAGGGGATGGAAAACATACATACACAAACAGCAAAAGCTGAATTTCCATGAGAAACCTTTGGGAACCGTGCAAAAATTAAACAAGGTCATCAGCAAGCTAAATTGGTTACTCCTATGTATGCTAATCCCATAATTGTTTGCCTTTCCCAGTACAGCTGTTAATACTAAGAAACCTAACAAACTCATACTTACTTGGAATGTAAGAGATCATGACCAGGATCAGGAATGTATAGTAGTCAAATGAAAAATTGTACTTGTTAGGTAAACTAATGGAATACAAGCCAGACTGCCTGACGAAGGGTAATGCAGCATATATTGTGAGTAATTCACCTGAGACTCCCATTGGATACAATACTATAAACAAAGTGTACCTAGAATGAAACACAGAAAGAATTAGAACTTATGACAAACTGACAAAATATTTGTTAAATGATATTAGATATATTCAAATTTTGAATTCTCCACTCAGTATTTATTTTTCTTAGATCTTATTTGATTAGGGCATGGCAAGGTATGAGCACTATTGCAAGGTAAGTATTCAGATCAGCAATTATTTGGAAATATTTAAAGATTTTATCTGAGAACCTACAAATTATCTTTAAAACTATTCTCCACACATACACACTTTATTAATTTGATTTCTGAACTCTTTGGTAGAAGTCATTTTAATACTTAAAACAGGGCCAAATATCGTTGATGTTAATCAATGAGCTTAAATATTATTTCAATGACAACCACTGCATTCAAGAATTACTGCTAAATGTCAGTTTACTTACTGCCATCCCCTACTGTTACATATCAGTTTCTGACAAACAATTATTTTGAAAATAAGTTCAGACAAATGACTCTTTCAGCTTGCAATGCAATAGATTTTTGTAACCCGAAAGTCTGCTGGAAAGAAGCTAGGCAGTCACGTTCACAAACAGGGCAATTACCTCAAGGCAGAATCTAATTTTTTGCACTGCAACTACTTTACAAGATAAATATCCCTGTCAGATCAGTGCTTTAAGGCTGCAACTTTTATGATGCTACCGACCTGGCCCATTTGATGAGATAAGGGAGATGGTTTAACAAGCTAAAGGTGTAAAAAGAGTAACGGATGATCTCAGTGATTGTCCAGGCCACTACAAACAAGAGGACACTGTCTTCACTTTGTACCTGTGAGAACAGAGAAAAGGCTTTGTATGAACTTGACCATTACCAGTTATTCTACCAGACCCCAGGAAACCTCACAGAAATCAATTCCTGTGGGTTACTTTACTGCATCATTTTAGAGAACAGACTCCAAGAATGAGCTTAAAAGCAACATTAGTAACAACAGTAAAAACCCCTTCTTATTGTGCTCTGTATTTTTCTAGTTGCTTAAGAATAGCTCTGCTTCATGATCAGGTAACTTCAGCTCTCATATTCTGTGCAAGGTAAACTGGTACAAGAAACCCTGAAATGCTGAGTATAATTCTTAACTCTTCCCATTCTATAAAGAACCAGCTTCTATTTCAGTCCTATGACTGTCTCCTAGTGCAGAAAGAATGGTCTAACACGTGATACTTGGTATACACTTAATGTTCTGATACTAGTTCATGGTGCTTCTGAGCAGAAGCACTGTTTTCCTTTTCTGGTCAGAAACTGGGTCCTACTTTTGAGCAGCAGCAGAACAGCTAACACCAGATCTCAGGCTGGGAGGAGAGAAGAACCATGCTCAGATTGTCTCACCTCAGGTTAGCTTGACAGGCACCTGATTCACTATTCCTTGCTCCATTTTCTGCTTATTCAAACTAGCACAGTTCCTCTAATGTTACACTCAAGGCAGTATCACGTTTCACTGCTTTACACCTCTTGGAGCTTTTATGTCACTCACACATCAGTGAAGCTGCTGCAACTCCCTCCACATTTTAACCCTGAGATCAGCTCAGCTGCTCTGAGCATGGTCTAATAATGCCAAGCTTGTGGGCTTGATCCCTGGATGGGATCATTTAGGAGCTGACTCAGTGATCCTTGTGGGTCCCTTTAAGCCCAAAATATTCTGTAATAAACTGCCTTTATCTGTGATATTTATAAGGTCAATCCTCAAAAGCATGTACTTTAAAATGAAGAGTTATATTTATTACATTATGGAGCATCATTATAAGGTTTAAGTTCCTGATGGATCTCAAGTATATATGGGGTCACACACCCACAGAACAAACTCTTGAGGGACCAGACATGATTTTAATTCAGCCTTCTCCCTCTACTCTTCAACAGAATTCCCAGCTGTATGAGCACCTTGAGCCCAATTTCAGTGGACAGTGGGAACGGAAAGAGCCCAACCACATGGGCCCATATTCTCACTTTTCCTCTAACTCTTGAAAACAGGGAAAAGGAAGTCAGGAGATGTGGGTGGTGCACAATCAGAATCTTCTCAGTAGGAGGGGACTGATCATATATTTTTGGGTAAAAAAGGGATTTTTTTTCCAAGGGCATTACCCAGAAAAAGCTTTGTTACAGACTGCAAAACCCGGAAAAATTTATACAGAAATCTTGAGCTATCCTGGAATGCAGAGCTGCTGGTAATCTGTATTGTGCTGTAAATCTATGTTCTGCAGCATGTAACATTTCAGGTCACTTTCACTGCATTTTGCAGCAAAAGCACCTTATTCTTTTTCCACATTCTGATAATAGGTTTATATATTAATCTCCCTTACATCATAATAAAAGAGCAGAATCCAAAAATTATTTTAAGATTTTCAGAGAAGAGACCAAATCTATTTTTAGACATTGCTGCAGGATCCTAATCCTGTTTGAGGTCTGCTCTATAAGCAAGACTTAGTTCTCAACAGGGAAAAGTGAACAGCACTTCCCAGATGCTGCTGCTCCAAAGGAGGAACGTGCTTGACAAGCACTCCAGAGCTGCATCTTCTGGCCAACTTGGGAGTAGCAGCTTAGTGATCAGTTCACCTAAACCTGTGAGTCCCAGGCTTCAACCTGTGCTTTAAATCCCACTTTTTTCCCTAGCTATGGAAATGGGAAAAGTCAAAACCCTAAAGTTTGCAGCTTGAAGCAGCACCCAAGGATACGAGCAAGGACACGAAACTGGGACACTAACAGTGAATCATACACATGGAAGTAGAAAATTACAGCAGTTACAGTCCAGTTCTATCACATGACATCTCTAACACTGCCTCCAAGGTCTGGTCTCCCCCCTCTCCTTTGCATTATAAGTTATTAAAACAGTTCACCCTATTATGAAACACACAACCCTGTTAGGTCGCTTAAAGAATCACTCATTGTGCCTTCATAGCTTGTCTCCCTATCTAAGGAAAAACAATTTTTCAGGAGTCTTACTCTTTTAGCCACTGCTAATGCTGCATTTGCATCATTGCTCCTCCAGGCTGAAGAAAGGGCAAATACACAATAACCACTAAGGCCAATGCTCCCTGAGAATTCAATTCTTCTTCCACTACTTTCTTCATGCCAGTCTTTCAAGGAAGTCTTAGACACAAGTCAAAACTTTATTTACACCTTATTTATCCAACTCTTTTAATAGGGGTCAATCAAACAACAGGCATAATTTCTGGCATGTGTTTCAAGCCAACATATCATCAAGGAGGGTCCTGGATATATTTCAGCTTTTCTTAAATACTGTGAATAGCCAACAATGTTTGCTAAAATAAAAAACAAACCACTGTCTTTTAAGATGCAAAGATGAGAACTGGGAGTTGACAAAATAAAGCCTGAGAGGTTTTTAATGTTCTCCTTAAGATTGGAAAGGGAAATTTCTCTACATTAAGAGTAACAGTTTGACAAATTTGCAGAAAATTTCAGCTAAACACATAATTAAGCAATCCAATGCAGAAGAGCAAAACCAGCAGCACTATGCAAGTGTAATGATGGAAAATATTGGAACAGCATGTCTCTCTCCAAAGAGCTGGTTCTCTGGTGCAGTAATTAAAAAATAAAACATAAAATTCAGGGAAAAAAAAAAGGAAACTTCGCAGTAGGCTCAAGGGGCCTGACAGACTATTGTGTTGTATGGTATTGCTTTAATTTTACATAGATGTAAAGCAATGATGAGTCAGGTTTTTCAACTGTACTCAGCCATTCAGACTTCTGACCCTTCCATCAGGGATTTTTTACAACAACTTAGTCCTAAATAGCATAAGTTAAGATGTTCTTCCCTCTTCTAAGTAAGTATGCTTTACCACTGATTGAAGATATCAATTCCCCATCGCATATATTGGAGTCCCAATTACCAACTCTACATGCTTTAAATGTTGTTTTCACAGCATCTCTTGCCTGTGTATTCTACAAAACTTCCTCTAAATATAAATTACACTTATTTGCAACCCATCAGTAGCTGAGCCCAATGGGATAAGCAATAAATGCCTGCTGACACAATTTTTTAATTACCCAGCAGAACTGGGTGCAGAATTATCTATCAGAATGGAACTCCACAAAGGCCTGCCATGATGTCACCAGATGATTTCACTGCTCACACAAATTCCAAAAGGCATCTTTTGAGCTGAAGGGCACTTCCTGTTCTCCTATGCCTACATTCTCCCAGCCCTTCACACCAGGCTGTTTGTTCTCTGCCCTCCTTTGCAGGGGAAACAGTAAAATTCACTGAACTGGTTCCTTTCTGACATAATGGCCAGCACTGATGATGTGCCAGGCTCTCCTCCACAACACCAACAACTGCTCCCACAGTGCAGGTGAGGAGAATCTCAGTGTGCAGTGCTTTAACATTTGCCATGCTTTAACATTTATTGTGAATAACTTCAAATTGAGTTTAACAACACAGCAGCACTGAAGTCCACAAAAAGCACAAACATGTTAGTGGCAAGAAGCATGCTTCAAATCACATCACATTTCCAAAAGTGTATCCTGACAGAAGGAGGGATGCAATACACATTTCTTCTTTTAGCTGTATTATATATGAAAACAGTCTGGAAAAGCAAGATACTGAACAAGTCTCATTCAAAAAGTTAAAGAGGAAAACTGCAGTTTGTTTTACAAGGACCTCATCATGCAACTGCATCGCTTACAAGTTCCATAAAGCTGTGTGAGAATTTAATCCTGGCCTTCACCATGGAGCTCACTTGTGCAGACAGCCCTTTAGAGAAAGTAGAACACTTGTGACACTTGCAAAACGTCTCCCAGGTGAGCCTGCAGGCTCCCTGGCTGGGGCAAGGGGAGGGGTCAGAATACAGCCTTTTATTTGATTTATTTGTTCTAAGTCACAGGTCAGAAATTCATCACAGGGTTCCTCATCCAAGCCATTCTGATATCTACTTTCTAAGACATTAAAAAAGTAACACATAATACACATAATACAGTCTCTTGCAAGACTTTAACCAGAAGACCACACAAGTCTGGGGAAAAAAAATCTGCATGGAATATTGTTGAAAGAATCCTCATTAAAAGTCAAATATTTGGCTATACTCATTGCTCTCATTTTGTCAATTTTCTCTGGTGAGAATGTGGGCATAAGCTTCAAAAAAACCTAACCCACAATCACATTACAGGTTTTTCTTTGATGTCTAACAGACAACACATGGAATAATTCTAATCCTTCCAATCTAACCTTTAATATTTGGGTTACTTCAAAACCAGGAGACAATTCATAAAAACAGATTATCACTGTTTTCTATTAAGCACCAGATATCCCAAAATCATATAGATAACAAGCAAAATTCCAAGAGTATTTATTTTAAAGTATTTTATACATACATACATATATATATAAAATCTAATGTCTTGAGATTATGGCTTATATTTTTTTTTTTTTTTGTTCAAAACCTAGTACTTATTTCTGGTGAGTTAACAGAGACCAGAGTACATTAATGTGCACCAATAGGGAAGTCCATTAGAAAATAGGTTTTATGTTTATTGAGAAAAATAACATTTCTCCACTTTAAGTAGGAGGAAAATAAAGCTTCACATGAACAAGCATCACAATACCAGAAAGGACTGATGATTGCTGGGAACTACAGTGACTTATGTTACTCTACATGTGCATGGATGCTCTGATAGCAGGTTTGGAGGAAGGAAGAGAAAGCAGCTTCCCTCAAGACTTTGTAATAAGACAAGTTCCTTAAGACATTCTCCATTCAAGTCACAAATAATCTTATGCAGAAAATGACTGTCACTTATTTCAGGCACCCATGCTGACACTGGTATCAAGACTAATTTTTTTCTTTAATGAGAAAAAAACCAGTAAGATTAGCTGGCTGAAGTTAAAGCAGAGATGCAGCATATTTGGGCTACTACAAGGATTCAGAAGACAGGAGTCAGTCACCATAACCTGTACCAATTAAAGTATGTCTAGATTTTAAAACAGCTGTCAGAAATAATCTTCAAAAAACAGGGCTTCCAAAAGATTCTAAAGAGATCTGCCTAAAACACAGCACTATTTGGTGTGGTGAGCAGTGAGAAAAAACACTCAGCCCCCAAAATTTACCTACACTTGAATATAAGAAAATTGAATGAAGGACAGAGGAAAGATTATCCTGGAGAATGAATGGAGAGCATGGAGGCAGTGCTGTGCACAAACAATTGAGGGGGAGTTTCAGATGCCACATGAACTGAACTGCATATGCAGGAGGACAGTGAGATTTTGCTTTTAATGATGGCACTAGTGAGATGAACACTAGAAGCTGTACCAAATTCTGTGTTCTGTGTTACACACTGGAAGCTGTTTGACTGTCAGTAAGAACTGCAGAATCTATGCAGGAGCCAGATGTCTTACAGGCACAGAATCAGACCTCGCTCTGTTTGACTGTCAACAAAAGATGACATCAAATCTATTTTTATTTCTTTTGATCCACAGAAATTCATATGAACAATTTCTCATAGTGGGATACAAACATTTTAAGGACAAAAGGACAGCAATCAACACTTGCTTTTCAGCATGGATCAATAGTTTTTCTATCAATTTGTATTTTCACTTACCTCTTTTACACTATGTGTTACTGCCCATGTCAGGAAAACCCTTGACATCACTTGGAAAGCAGTCAGAACAACAGAAGAGGGGACAATGCCTGGAAGATATTTTGCAATTAGTAAATATGCCTGATTAACAAGGTAGGAGGTAGGGGTGGGGAAATAAAACACAGCTAAACCAAAGTCCAGTCATTTGAAATTTCTGGAAGGAAAGCTTTTTTTTTTTTTAATTTGAAAATCTGAAGTCAGTCCTTCAGTGTGTTTATACAGCACAATGCAGTGCAATCCCCTGACAAGGCTTTCTGCATCAAAATGCAAACAAATGTAATTGATCTTGTTGCAATCACAGCACATTCCTCAATACACAGAACAGCTCAATCAGATAATTCCAATCAAACAGCTTCTGGGATACAGAATTTCAAATAATCCTTTTTGATTAAAATATCCAAGATACTCTTCATTACTGTGATTTAAAAGTAAAGACAATAAATATGCTTTGCACTGTATATCCTAAAAAAAAAAAAAAGAGCCATCAAAAATTGTAAGTCTTTTTCAGAAACACTGATCTAGCCCATATTTTGATAGATGAAAAGTTTGTAGTTCCTTCCTGGAAATACAACTCAGAAAAAAAAACCCAAACCAGCCAACCAACAAAAAAACCAACCCCAGGGAACAGCTGATGCACTGGCAGGTACAGAAGCAACTCGAGGATTTCCTCAAGCAAGCAGATATCACTGGCTCTTCCAGCAAGTTCCAACTGACCTGTCAGCAAAAGGACCCTACACAGCCAGGTCTCTCAGAGCAGGAATAGTTTTAGACTGGAGGATTACACAAAATTTCTAAACTTTGCATCCCAAAGTTTTATTTTCTTCTACAGTGAAATGATAAAGAGCAGGTGTAGCTCCTAAGAGAGAGTGAAAAGTGCTTGTAAAGCTAATGCAAGCCACAAGCAACACAACAGCCTCAGAAATATGTAGGGACCAAAGAGAAAATGAAATGGGAAGAAAGAGTAAGAAAAGTCAAAAGCAAGTTTCAGTTGAATTATTTTCACTGATATTTTTTGGCTACTTTGAGAGGGAAAAGGAAAATCCTCCAGACATAGTTCTCTTCAGTTTTATCACAGTCCTGGTCTCTGGGCTACATGTTACCTCCTTTCCAGGTACAGCTCTGCACTTTTAAAATCTTTGCCATATGTCAAAGTCCTGTTCTCAACCATGCTTCACAGAGACACTCCCCTATCAATCTTTGTATTTTGAAGGACTTGCCTCACAGATGCTAACATTTCAGATTCTACTGAAAAGATGTGGAGAGAAAAGTTATGCTGATACACACAGCCATCTGTCACACACAAGCTTTTCTACTGACAGAGCATTACAGCTCTAGTTAGAGCAATTAGTTCAGCAGGGGCAAAGGAATCTGCAAATTTCCTGTTTCTCCTTGCATAGGGACTTCTGCTACAGTCAGACAGCAGCAGTGCATCCAGCTGGGCAAACCCCCCTCACTTTATTTAGCTGACAAACACTTCCATTAACAGAAAAAAATATAATCCACAGCCACTTAGAAGAAAACCAGTCTTTTGCAAAAGAGCTTTGTTAGGGAAAGCAAAAAGAATAAAAACAGCATAAAATGTTGCCACTTTTTCCTAATGGCTCTCTCTAATATTAAATTGTGCTACTAAGGATCACATGGGCTAAATGGATCCACACCTCAAATCAACTGAGAAAACAGCTAAGCATTATGGATTTAGGATGATAAAGCCAGCATTTTATCTACAAAGTTTTCTCTCCAGTGTTCCAAGATTTAACTTTTGCTTCTTGTCAATTGCTAAATAAGACCTTAAAAATGGCACATTTTAATATTAATTTTTTACAATTTTTTTAAAAAGTATGGTTTATTCTAGTAAAAAACAGTAATTGAGATTTAGTAAAATTAAACAGCATTGGAAGGACTGCCTTGGCAGCACAGTCAAATAGATGATAGACACAGCTTACTCTGAGAAGCCTTTACATTAATTTGAGGTGTATATGATCATTCCTTTCCTGGGGTGATCTGTGTACAGTTTATTAAATGCCTTCTTAAGACATTTTCAGAGCAGCTGGATGATTCAGGAGGGTCTGAACTACTTCATCAACTACAGAACCAGACTGCCCTCTGCTGACACATTCCTAGCACCAGTTCTCCCAACACCTCACTTGGCTTTAAAACATCCCCCAGAACTCACAATGAACCTACAATCCAATAACCTCTGCATTATGTGGCTGTCTGGACAATGATGAAAAACAGCAAGTTTGTAGTTGCAGCTTCAGGAACCTCAACACCATCTTACTCTTTAAGTAGTGGCTAGTGAACACTCAGATAGGAGCTGAAGACTGTTTTATTGTTCTGTGACTTCTCAAATTAGGGAGTTAAAAACTGGAACGTATTTCAAACAAAAATTAGTAAGTTATGCAAGAATTAAATTCAGCAATTCACAGACTATAACATTTTTCTTGCTAATATACTGCTAAAAGTTCAGTCTTCTATAGAAATAGTAAACAGAAAATTTGCAAGCTTACCAAGTGCACAGTGCAGAATCTAGAACAAAAAGAAAAATTCAAATCACTAACATTTCAAATTAAGCAATTCAGACACACATTTAGTTCTGTTACAAGTGTTTAAGATTCAGTATTTGCATTTCAATGATTAAGATTAATATTTAGCTCTGCTGCCCAAGCTAAATAGCAGACAGTAAAACTCCCTCTTGCTAAAAGGAAAGCTCAGCTTTTGTGTGAGCTGTGCAGTAGAATTAAAGTAAGTGTAAGAAATACAACACATTCATGCAAATATTAGTAAGGCCAGGGAATAGGACTACACCCACCTCTAGCAAAGCTCCAGTTTGGAAGAATTTCAGGGGCTTTTCTATTGAATAGTAAAGGCTGTGGTAGCTGCCTTTAGCCAGATATGCCCGAACTAGACCAACTGCAATAACCAGCCACCTGAAAGAGAGAAAAAAGGAGACATTAAGTGAAGCATAACTAAAAAGAAACCTTTAATCCCTCTTTCAATACTTGAGGAAGCAACAGGCAGAACTGTCCTGAAATACACTAACTCTGCAAAACTGGAAATGTCAAATACTTGCATTTTCTACAAATTTATCCAAGTGAAAGATGATGCATTTTAAAAGCATTTTTCAGCACCAACATGGTAGCAATTTCTCTAATGTCTCCATTTATTTTTCAGTGAGCTCTGTTTAATTAGTTATGGAATGTATTCAATGGCAGACTGGTATCACATTTTTTCAGTTTAGGCAGAAAACCTCTGACAGCTAGTCAGAGACCTATTACCAGCTTACAGTAGTATGACATAAACAAGATTCAGAAGGCATTGATTTTAACAGTTCAGTTCAAAGTAAACCCCTAGACTCTAGGAGAGGCCATCCAGCTTAGCTGGGAGCATATATTATATGAGAAATGGTTATAGATAAATAACTTCAAGGAAACTGAGCCTGCTAAAGCCTTGAAGACAGCATGGCCATTCCCATCCCAGTTTTCCTTTTTAACCATATCTGAGCCTATGTAAGTAGTGCCCTTGTAACTGCACACGTGAACAATGTGACCTGTTAACCCTGCTGATTTTCCCTTCAGGTAACTTAAACAAACCTAAGAATTTTTCATCCTGGCTGATGAAGCTTTCACTGACCACCACAGCTGTTCAGAGCTGGTGCTTTCCCCCAACATGAGAAATTCTTCTGTCAAGTTTATGCCAAGCCACAAACCCAAGGTGAGTGGTCAACCCCAGTCCCACACTTTCCATTTGAAAATAGCATCTACAGTGAGCTTTAGTTTCCAATTGCTTTAGGCAAACATGGGGAAAAGGGGCTGGTTGGTCAAGGAGAATCCTTAACAGGGGCCCCCAAACTTTTCACTGACAGGCTCATCCTGGCTGTCTAACACTCAGCTACTCTGAATGCCACCCAATTTTACCTCCATCTCCCTCCAAACCCCTTGTGTAAATCACCAAGTGCAATTGCTAACAGCTCACCTCAATGTGTAGACGTGTAGCAAGCCCAATGACTACACAATAGTTTTCACCCTTTGGAAAAAAGTGTGTAGCTGTGGTTTTGTAACAGGGATGATGAAGAAATTCCCTTTATTTACAGCATACAAGAATCTTACAAGTACCACATTAGCTTGGATATTGCAAAGTATGAGCACATATTACCCCAAATGTAGTAATTGTTTGAAACACACAGTGAAGTTCAGATTTTTCAACAATAAGTAAGTCTGGCATCCAAGTTTGTGTTTGTAACAAAATCTGTTAGCAAAATTGAAAGAAAGCTAATTACTTTCTGCCTTAACTTCTGAAAGACATGCACCAAATAAAAGCAGGGGGAGTGGGGAAGATAAATGGGAAAGAAAAACAAGCCCTCTCTTTTTTACAGTGACAAGTTATTTCAGTTAAAGCCATCTTGTGAAACCCAAAGACAAACATTTGCCAAGTAATTGCTGTTTACAAGGAATAAATCAGATTCATTTTGTATTTGGACTTCAGTGTAGAATAAACCAGTAAGCACTACAGTATTAGTGATCCTCCCCTGTAACACCAACTGCTGCTTCTTTAGAGCAGGAAATCAGAGCAGGCTGACACTGTACTCTTCTTATCTGTCAGGTTTCTCTGTTTTTCCTGATCTTCCATGTTTGTTGAGAAACTGCTGAATTGAGCAACTTCTCAGTTGCACAAGATGCCAGTTCTTGGCTGTGCCTGCAAACCATTCTCACCTGAACAGAGACAGGTAAATCCCACAGCTCCCAGAGGAGCTCCAGCCTTTGGCTCTGCTCCACCCTCGTGCCAGATCACTGACTCCAGCAAGACTGTACTTTCCATTCCATTTACTATCCTTCAAAAAGCATTTGATACAGATCAGAGCATGAATCCATACCAAATTGGAAGCTGAGCCTGGTTTATGCTGAAGCTTTTAGTATCTCTGTCCTGCTTCTGTGATTCTGAAATAGTTCTTCACCCTCTAGGACTAGACAAAATGGAACAGGAGAAGGTGAAACCAAGGAATATCAGCTGAAAATGGAACTTGGCAAGAAGTTTAGAAGGGCAGCAAAAGGCACCACTGTCTCATGAAAGCTCATTTCTCTGACCTACACACTGAACTCCACCTGGAGTTACACTTCATTAAATTACTGTTACCCTGTCTGTAAACTCCAAACTGGACAATTACCATTCTTTGATTAATCCAGAATAAGAAAAACGGATACTGCACACAGAATTTTTTTTACTTTAATTTGGTCAGACTTGATAGACAAGCTTTGTGCTCAGGTCCTTGGGTAAACTCCCTTGGCTCTCTCACAGGTCATAAAAAGGCATTTTCTTATGCAAAGTTTACTGAGGTTCTGTAACATTTATGCAAGAGAATACAGCAGAGCTATGCAGTGAGTGCACCTGAAAGGGAGAAATGTACTTTGACTCTCAACAACCACTCACTGAAGACATGGACAATGAAACTCATAACCCGGAACACTCTTTGAGCAGCACTGATTAATACAAACCCTTGCACATTCAAAAGCTATTACATTACCATCGACCTTGTTGAGTGAAATCCTTTTTAAACTCATTGTTTATACCACCACCAGCTACTTATGCCCAGAAGTACTAGTCAGTTACAGCACTTGACTAAAAATAAGGAACATAATCACCTTTTAAAGCAGCTTATCTAACATCTGCACTCACTCTAACAGCATGCTCCATCTCCCCACACAGCACTACCCAGTGATTTTGGTCAAGTTTTTAGGAAAAATAACTTCTATGCTGTATCTCTGCCTCCAGAAATGAGCCCCCCTTGCTAGGTCAGGCATGACTACAAAGCTTCACTCTGTGATGGGGAAAGAGTCTGCCTGAACACGAGAGAAACAAGATGCAGAGCTTTCTGCAGCCCAAGGCTTTGAACCATGGGCAACAAAACCTGAGCAAGTACAGCTGAGAACCAACTGCAGTCCTGGATATCCCCTGCTGTACCATGACTGTCCCATTTCTAACAAAAAAACACCCAAAAAACATGAACCAAATAGTAACTGCATGCAGCTCCAGTCAGAGACCCACAGGTACCCATGCTTTTTGTACTGTTTTGCTCTTGCAAAAACCACTGTATGGTTTTTTTATGTAGGACTCCATACACTACGTGCACTACAGCATAAAACTAGAAATAAGATCTATTATTTTTGGAGTAAGTTGTGTTTTCTTTAGCTAAGCCAAGATAAATGCAAAGTAAATGCAGTAGCTATGCTGACATTTTTAAACTGTCACTTGATCTATTTTAAACAGTTAATACTTAAGGCAACTATGGTTTTAAAACATTTACTTTAGTACCTATTTACTGCACAACAATGTTGTTGTGTGCTTTAGTTTATAAGCCTTTTGTAAACCAAACCAAACAAACCACTTCAAAAAAATCCCATGAGCTGTTAGAGCATCACTTCAACACCTGGGCACCTTGAATTTTTTGGGTTTGTTTTTTTTTTTCCCCACAATTCTCTTTCCAAGGCAGTGCAGTTGGAGAAACTAAGTCTGAGCACTCTGACTGACATGGGGTCAGTAAATAATCAGTGCCACCAATTGTGTATCAATCTTTCCATCTTTTCATCTGAACAACTGAGCTTCTGTCAACCAACTCCAGAAAAAGTACCTTTCTAAAAGGCTTCACAATAATAAGAAACAAACTGAGCTTTTGTCCTAAGCTCAATCCTGTATATTGTGGAATTTCAGCAGTGTCCAGGGGAAGTGCAAACTCCTCATCCATTTGAAGAGGAATTATCAGTGAGAGCCCTTGGTGACCTACCCCAAAATAAAAGTGTGACAACACAGAGATATGACCATGATCACAGAACTCATATGGTAACCCCCCAAACTGCAGAAATCATTTAAAAAAGCAGCTCATGTTTAAGCACCATAAATCACATCCCGCCCAAGAGTGGAATTTTCTAAGAGATTTGATGTAAATCAAGAAAATGGGCAACACCGTGATCAAGATTTATATGACAACAGAAAGCTAAATAGAGGTTTATGCTATTTATTTCTGAGCTTCCAGCACTCAATTTTTTTTTAATTTGTTCCTCTTTCTTGAGGAAATAGAAATTTCCCATGCCCAGGAGCTCACATGCCATGACAGAAAGTTCGTGACCACAAAGAAAACTTTCCATTTATACCACAGCTTCTCTCTCAGGTTTTTTATATCTTTTATAAATACAAGTGAATTGCATATGAGCAGCAAAATAAGCAGGGAAATGCTTTTATTTCTTACAAGAGTTCAGAGGTGAACTTCTTAACATTGTGCAAGGACACCACAACAAAACTAAAAAGCTCTCCTGATTGCCTGCAATGTGTTGTATTACTCATGCAATTATTTCTGAAACAACAGATTACTTCAAAATCAAACTGGTGGTAATTATCCTTGCCCTCTGAGTGAAATACCCTGCAAATATCCTATGGAGCCATAAAGCAGCTCAGTAACATTTCACAGTAACACAGATGTTGGGTTACAGGTGTACCAAGCACCTCACAAGAACTGAGCTCTGCCAGCTTCCCCACCTCTGATCCACACAAGTGTAAATATCTTGTAAGCTGAAATAGGATCAGCTGCCACCAACAAAGACTAGAATCTTCATGTCCAACTGCCTTATTGAAGTGGATTGTATCTATATTAGTTCTACACTAACCTTCCTCCCAAACATGACACTACTCTGTTTGCTCAACTCCTCACCCGCCAGGGTTTATCTAGTGGAAAACACCATCATTTGGGATCCATTTTAAAGGCTCTTTTCTTCTCCCACACAAATATCCTCAATCTTTCAAAAGATGGTTTTATTTTTATCTGGATTCTAATGAGATGTGACAGCCACAAATTAATTAAAAAAAAAAAAAAAAGAAGAAAAAAGTCTCCTTTCTCTTGAGAGTCGCCAGTTGTCACTATTTTTAGTTTTGTACCTAAGAACACACCCGAGCAAGCACCAATTGGCCCCAGTCTGCATTAGGCCATGCAGGGCAAGGGCAGAGCACCAAGCTGGTCCAGGAGCTCACACATCCCAAAAGCAGCTTCCAACCTCAAACTACAGAGCAGCTGAAGGGTCCATGGAGAAATCTTGCAGGGCTCAAGATCTCTGCCTTTAACTACTGCTGTGGACAAATTCCCTGTATTTAGGGTCACCTCTCTAGTGAAACCTGCTGGACTCTACACCGCAGACATGGTGATGCAAGGAACCTACAGCCACCTGGCTGTGAGAGCTGCTGCAGAGCAATGAACGTGTCAATGTCAGAGCCGGGTAGCTCCGGGGAACCCGCACCCACACGGTGCTGCTGTGCACAGCCCGCTCTGGAGGGGCAGCCGGGCCGAGCCGCGGGGCGGGCAGCGCTGAGGGCTCACCCGGGCCAGGGGCTCTGGGGCCGGGCAGGGACAGGCTGGGGGACGCCCGCCCGGGGTTACGGTCACAGAGCACGGCCAGAGCCGGGACAGCGGCAAGGCAGCTGAGCCTGGACGCGCAGGAGCCGCTCTCCAGCACGAGGAGCAGCGAGCGAGGGCTCGGCTGTGCGCTTGAGCCTTACCCGGAGTGCGAGGCAGGGCCGCTGACAGCACGGGGGGCGCGGGGCACAGCCCCGGCCCCAGCCCCAGCCCCGGCCGGTGCAGCCCATGGGCTCGGGACAGACGGGAGCGCGGCCACGGCGGCGGCGGGAGAGGCCGCTGCTCTCGGCCCGGCCCCGCTCCCTGCGGCGGGGGGCAGCCCTGCCCAGCCCTGCCCTGCCCTCGCTGCCCCGCCAGACCCACCCGCGGCCGCAGCCCGGCCGAGCGCAGCCCCGCGCTCCGGCGGCGGCCCCGGCCGGGGAGGCCCGCGAGCGGCCCCGGCCGGTCCTTACCCCGCCGTCATCACCACGTTGTAGATAACGAGATAGCCCGTGGCCAGCGCGCCCGGGCCCTTCCTGCGCCGCGCCTGCTGCCCGCCGTAGCCGTTGTCCGCCCGGCTCCCGCCGCTCCCGGCCGCCGCCATCTCGCGGCTCCCGCGCCCCGCCCGCTGCCGGCGCTCGGCGGGCGCGGGGCGGGACTTCCCGCGCGCCGGGCGGGGACGGCTCCGCGCAGCCGCGGCAGCGCCCGCGCCCCTCGCAGCGCGGGGCCGGCCCGGCCCGGGAGCGGCGGCGGTAGCGCGGGGCAGGGAGGGGGGCCCGGCCGGGGATCAGCGGCTTGATCGCTCGGTTTTCAGGGCTGGTTCAAAAGGGCCCTCTGCAGACAGGTGTGCCGTGTCCCTAGAGACGTTAACGGCGTTAGTTGGTACGGTTATTTATGGAATATCTCGTAGGTTTTCATCACTTTTATAATGTAGTTCAGAGGAGAGAAGACTGAGAGGCGAACTCCATTAATGCACATAAACATCTCAAAGGCAGGTGCCAAGAGGTTGCTGCCAGGCTTTTCAGTGTGCCCAGCCACCGGACAGGGAGCAATGGCCATAAACTCACACAAGAGGTTTCGCCTCAACATGAGGAAAAGCTGCTTTACACGAAGGGTGGCAGAGCTCTTGAACAGGCTGCCCAGCGAAGGCGTGGAGTTTCCCTCTCTGGAGACATTCCAAACCCACCCAGACACGTCCCTGTGTCACCTGCTCTGGTGACCCTGCCTGGGCAGGGGATTGGACTGGATGATCTCCAGAGTCTCTTCCCACCCTGACAATTCTGTGATGCTGTGTGAGAAGTTGTAACTCATTTCCTGCTGAAGCTCCCTACAAGAGCAAAAGCCTGGAAAGCATTACTTTCCCAGCAACAAACAGAACTGCCTTTCTGAACAGCCACAACAGAAGAATTTTTATTTTTTCTCCCCTACAGAAATTGTAAACACGTCGTGGAGTTACTTCTCCACTCCCATAAACATCTCTCGGTTTATTTCCCATGCATGTTGTGGTGCAGTCCCTTTATGAGCAGTGCAGAATAACAGCATAAGCCTCACTCCCCATCTCAGAAAATTCTGCTTCCATCTGAATATTTTTGTGGCTTTTAAATTCATGTGCATGTCTCGTGCAGACAATAGGGCTCAAAAGGCAAGATGATTTATGAGAACTCAATTTTAAAACAGCTATGCTTTAGTGCAGTATTTCAATAAATGTAACAAATTTTAGAAAAACAAATCATTCATTATTCATGTATGCAAGTAAAGAAAAAAAAAGGTCTCTGTTTGCAAAGTGTGACAGACTCTGCAGAGGAGAGGGGTGTACAGTCTAGTGCTGTCTTCTTTGTCAGCACAGGGTAGCGGGGATCCAGTGACTGCATGCCACACATGCAATTAGCAAAGGTCTCCTCATCAACCAGAAATGTGCACAGGATGCTTGGGAGGTTGGACAGTTTGGTCATTAAGTAAATTAAGTTTCTGCAAATCCAGAAACACAAGCAGTGAAAAACAGCAGCCAGCCCCAAATTCTCCACTGTCTCTTGAGAAGACTGAATGTTACACAAAAGAAATACAAGGGGATTAAGTGGCCCACCTCTGGCAGTTCCTGTATCTTGCATAACCTCTGCTATTGGGGTTTCAGCCCTATGACACCCCAAGACTGGACTTCTGCAAACATTATACAACCAAGGGAAGGCTTATAGAAAGAGGTAATGCCTTTTATTAAACCACGGCTGGCAAATGAGACAGGATTTCAAGTACATAAAATATCTTTCTTCAGTGGAAATAGAATTCTATTCATCAAACAAAGCAAAAAATTCAAGGTCAAATACAGCTTGCAGTCAATTGCTCAGAGCTGAATCAGATGCATGTCACATAATTTTGGAAGTAGAGGTCATTGTTTCCTGCAGACTAGAATGGATGTTAATAGGAAGCTAGAGGGAGATGGTAAACTCCTTGGAATATCCTTGGGCCAAAAGAAAAGCAGGCAGTTTATAGCCTGTGGAACACAAAAGGACTAATGAAGGAGGAGAGGGAAGGGAAGATCTATGCAGGAACAGCAGTTCTGAGTCTGTGGGCTTTGATACACAGTGCACCCTCAGACCTTGCTGTGCCTGCAGAGCAGCCCAGCAGAGCCAGAGCTTTTCCTGCTTCAGGCATGTGCCTCCCTGCAGTAGGAAACCAGCAGTCACTCAACAAAGCCAGGTACAGTCACGAGACAGTGGGGCACACCTGCAAAGATGGCTCTTTGAAGGGCTGAGGATTTGCTCAAGAAGCATGTTGCTACAAGCAGGGTGTTTGCACAACCTTTGCTTTAAGGAGAGTCTGTGTGGTCCTGCATGGCCTGTGGTGATGTGGGCTGCATGTCAGCAGAAGTCTGAATGAAGGCAGCACAAGCAGATTTGTGCTTATCTCTTTTTCAGTTTTTAGAAACATTGGTGTAAGTCAGTATTCTACATTGAGTCTTCCCTGATTTTTTTCTCTCTTCCTCCCACAGTCTTCCAGAACTCTATGTTTCCCCGCCATATGGGAATTCCCAACTGTGAAACAAGCCCAGAGCCACCCTGGTGCCCCATCCACGTTCCCATGGAGGCCTGTGGTGACACTAGAGACGTGGCAGAGCACGAGGCCATGAGTGCCAGCCCCAGGCTGCAGCTGGTGGCACTGGGGCAGAGCAGCCTCCACACAGCACCAGCCAGGGCAGGAGAAGGGCACAGCACCAGACATCAGGAGGGCTCCGCTGTTGCCACCTGAGGGGCAGGAGGAGAGGCTTGGCCAAGGTGGACACGGTGACGCTGCAATAGAGCATACAAGGAGTGTGCTTTGTGGTAGTATTTATTTAGGAACCGTGAGTAACTACAGCCGTAGCGGTCTCATCTTTGCAATTCTGATGGTTTAACAAACAGGGAGAACATTAGCATATTTTTATTAAGGTATAAAATACACCCCGTTGCCTAAAACATTAAAAAAAAAAAAGTGAGGAAAGCTCTGTATGCTCTAAATCAGATTCAAAACCTTTCTGTATAAGGAGTTGTGGCAATACTGTGTTTAGTATAACAAGAGGTTTTTATCAATTGTAAAGAAAGACATGCTGGCAATCTGAACTTAGCAACAAAGAGTAAAGCAGTTACAAACCGTTGTGTCACCCACATTAGTTGAGCTTTGAATGCAGAAGAGCAAATCATATGAAACACATACACAACTAGGTAATATCAAACAACCTAAGGTTGGTAATGTACACACCTGTATTAAAGTACACTGACTACTTAATGGTGAGGATTTAAGGTAATGTCTTTTTTTAAAAGAGGTAACCTTTGAAATGGAAATGGTTGCACTTTGCACACAAAAAGTGGAAAAGAAAAAGAATCACTTTTGGAATGATACATAGATATAAGACACACTGGTTTTGGATTATGCATAATCACCTTGCAGCCTCTGATATTACCTCTGAACAACAACAAAAAAAAAATTAAAAAGTGCCAATACTGTGAAAGGAAAGCAAAGTTACTAAGTCTGAGTGCGTTAACCATTTCTGAGAAAAAAATGGGGTTTGGATTTTTTTTGTTTTGTTTTTCTGCGTTTTTAAAAAACGCAACAGCCTTACTGGTGCAGGTTCAAGACAAAAACAAGACAGTCAAGCTCATAAGGTAGAAATAGGTCCTATATAGGTTAAGATTCTTTGGAAATTGCTAAGAATAGAGGAGTTTGTAATCCAGGCTACTATCTTTTTGGCTACTCAAAACTGTGGGAGTTTCCAGCTTATTATCAGTTGAAATCTGTTTTGCAATTGCCAAATAAATGCAAGTAAAACTTTAACCTGGGATTCCATTCACAGACATGCAGGGAGAAATCACTGATTGTGCAATAACCTGTTTTTTCACAGCAGCATATATATGAATTGTTAGTCTTTATCAGACTGACCAGAAACACAGAAAATATTCTCAGTCTTTGTGTTTTCAGGCTGTTTCTGAAGTAGGCAGCTGCAACTGCACTGAAGTGACAGGCTCCATAAGGGAAAGATGACAAAGTGGGATCAGCTGGCTAAAAGCAAGATCAGGAGTATCTCAGGAAACCACCTGGATGTTTAATGCTTGCCAGAAATACAAGGGCACTAACAGCTCACTGTCAGAGGCAGTGAAAATGTTTGAAGTTTGGTCTGTGAGACTCTGCTTAAAGGAAACAAGAAATGAACCATGCCAACATACAAATTGCAATGCTGGCTTTGTCAAACCTTCCCTTAGAGAAGATGCAGCTCAGCCTATTCCTCAGGACTGGAGAGATTCACTGCATGTCTGGCCAACAATTCCTTTAAAGTAGATCTTGGGGAGCCAACTTAGCTGCGGTTTTGGCTGAGAAAAGTGATGGCAAAGAGCAATGAGCTCAGTAAATAGACTATTTTTCTTTAAGATGTTCAGAATATAACTTAGTTTCCATATATTTGATTTTAAAAGTAGTGTGGGCAACTTAGTTGATGGCTTGCTTAAAGTCAATCCAATCACGCTAGCAACTTAAAAAGCCTGCTGGTTGGAAGTAATGCCCATACATAAAGCTAACAGGTATCAACTGATCATGCTGAAATAACAACCCCCCAAAGACCTACATTTCACACAAGGTGCTTTTGATAACTTGGTTTTCTGAGCCTTATAAGGAGAGTCTTTAAATATATTTTATTTTAGCCATGTTTCATTCTTCCTCCTCTTCATCTTCTTCTCCTTCTCCCTCTCCTTCTTTTGCCATTGTTTCCACAAGGAGCTCTGCGGTGCACGTGGCTTCCCCAAGGCTGTTAACAGCTTTGCAGGTGTATTTGGCATCATCGTCCCCACACACTTCAGAAATAGTCAAAGAACAGTTCCCTTCCTCGTCGTAATCTATCTGGAAGTGACGGGACTCCTTGACAGGCTGATCATCCTTGAACCACATCACTTCAGGGTCGGGATAGCCTGCGAGAGCAGAGAGAGAACAGCGACTGCAATAAACGAGCATTAACTCAGCACTAATTACCTCGTGCTCTAATTCCTGTGGGGGGACGTGCCAATGTCTTGATAGACAAATATTTCATTGACTTCTATGGAAAATAAATGTAGATGATGTGAGGCTTTTTTACTTCACATTTACCTGAAACTATTTTTTACGAATAGCAAAAACTGCACGTGAGCACTGCGGTACTCGCTGGATTCCTCCTTCCAGTCCCTGAGCAGTGCCTGCAGACAGTTTTTTGTGTGCTGTAGCCAGCAGGGAACTCCTGACAGTGCATCTGAGGCTCACGTTACACTGCAGCTTCTCCGGAGACAACAGCTCCCAAAACCGAGATTTAGAATTTCAAGGGTAAACTGGTTTGGGTTTACAATTTAATACCTTTCTCAGGTTGCTTTGCTGTGCTTATTCTGAATCTTCCTCCTCTTAATCTGTTCCTTAAAAGCCAGCCTGTCCTGAACATTGCACTCTCTTTTTCTGTATTTGTTAGGGTAAGTGAGGAAGTCTAAGAAAAGCATTTTGATTGTGCGTCTCAACAGGAGTTTCAGAGACTTTTGGGAAGCAAATGTCTCTGCTAAGCCTCAGAGCAGGCTGTACAACGCCTGCTGCAGAACAATCCCTTATACAGTACTCTTGGCTGCTGTAACAAATTGAAGGTTTGTGATCTCAGCCAAGTTCTGGACTGGGAGGGGAGGATAAGTCCCAGGGGAGGATAACTCCCCACTGAACAGAAATAAAGTGCAGGAATCCCTAAAGCAGAGTGAACATTGCAGCAATACACTGCAAAGTTTGGAGCATCAGCTGTGGTACATCCATCTGTTTTATTCCATTCAGTACTTGTGCACGTACCCCCCACGTTGAGCATCCATCAGCAATATTAATCCATCCTCACATCTCCCCTGTGAGATAGGAAACCCAGGCAGGGAAAGATTGAGAGCAGAGGAACAAGCAGAAAGTCAATGAGGCCGTTTCTGATTTCCTCATTTTAAGATTATAAATTAACGTGTACACATGCAGGATGGTACTGACCTACCCGTTTTGTTTTCACAGCTCTTCTTTCTGAATTTCTAGTTTTCATTCACAGCTGAGATACACAAGGTTCAATCTCACTGCAGAAGTGCCAGTGCTCTTGGCTTCAGACTCTTGGGCAGATCATGCTCACACTCCTTACGTGTCCTCTGATTATACTTTGCATATTCCAGTCTGAGGTTTCTTTCCTGAACTCGTAAGTTAGAAACCCCCAAGCAACAGAACAGTATTTTCTAGATGTGATTTATTTGACCAGCACAAGAATATTATCTTTACTTCTTATGCATATGCAGTTAGGGACTTTTTTGCCTTTAATGAAACGTATGTATGGCTTAAAGTTATCTTGAGGTGCCCTGATCTGGTCTGTCCTTTCAGACAACTGACCTACTAATTTTTGGTGTCTGGCTGGCACTCTCTAAGAGTATACTATTGGAATTTATGCTTCTACTTTGCATCTTGCTCTTACTGTTCCCTCAAAAATCAAATTACAGTTCTCACTTGCTATTCTCAATTAGTGATTCACATGTGGACTCCTGGAGACTTCTGTTCTATGGCAAGTACAGAACAAGCTCCAAATAATTTCTGTTATTGCAACACATTTGTGCTATTTCTGCAGATACTGGTAAAGCAAAATGGCACCAACTCAACAATAATACAGAAGTAAAAATTGAAAAAGTAAAACAATTACCCAGTGCAGAAAGTTGACAAGGAAGGAGAGAAAGAAATAGACATGGTTATTCAAAGTACCTTCAATTTTGCAGTCAAATCTAGCAGCACTTCCTTCCACAACTTCCAAGTCAAGGATTTTTTTAGTAAAATATGGCTTTACGTGGGGCCTTTCTTCAGCCACTTCTTCGAGGAAAGCATCTGAAGGAGAGCAAAGAGGTAGTGAACAATATTACAGGGCATGTTCTCAAAAGGTGTATTTTAGTTTTTAATTACCAGATGGTAATGAAAGCACCTTTTACTTCACTTAATTCTGTCAGACTAATGGGACAGCAAGGACGTTGGCTGCGTCACTTTGTGCCGATTTTTTGCAGCTGGAAAAGGATTCAGGCCATAAATAGAAAGAAATGGATGTTCAAGGCCACCCTGCTACAAATCCTCAGTATTTTTCCCTTGAATTTGTTTCTAACCAAACCTGGACTTTTGCTAGTCAGAGGGATAAATGAGCCCCACTTGTATCAGGCCCACGATCTATGTGGATTTGTCAGAATTGTTTGATTTTCATCAGTGTCAAACATTTGCACTGCTGTACTGTAACATCTGACTGTTACACACCACTAATTCACATTTCATCTGGGGACCTATGGGAGTAACACAGACATTTCCTTAAATGCTCTGTCTGAGGAGCATGGTTAATGCAGGGTGTGTGCCATGGTTACAGCAAGTGTTAATACTTCATTGCTTGCTTGCTTGCATGAGAAGGCCATACATCACTGTCATCTTTGTATAAACATGCATTCCCAAACCCAGAGAAAGTGCAGCTGACAAATCTGCCTTAATTCTTTGGCTTTAAAAAGAAAAGAGTTTACTGCCTGGGCTTATACTGTGACGTTTTGAGTAGCAGGACAATATAAGGACAGTGAATTTTTGACAGATTTCTTTAAAAAATACGAAGATAAAAAGAGAGAGAGAGAGAGCACAGAAATATCCAACTCAATTGGTCTCTAGCAATTTGCTAAATGTTTTAGTAGGATTGATTCAGAGACAGGTGAAAATATGGGACAGAAAAAAAATCCTTACCTTCATTCTCTGCTTTGTCAGCATTTATAGGGCTTGTAGGTGAGCTCCCAGAGGCCTTCCTCCCACTCATGCCAGAAATCATTGCCATGGATGACAGTCTTCCTATTGCTCTGACAGCATGGCCTGTTTTCTAAGACATAACAGAAAAGGCTTCTGATCAATCCAATCCAACAGGCATGTGATTTTCTGCAACAATCGTGCTTCGGACAAATTATCTGGGATCTCTGCAAACCTCACTGGAATTGGTGGACAAACTGCTTATATATAGCTCAGTTGTTCTAGGAGAGACAGAGCAGGCTGGACTGAATTACCAAATTTAGTTGCAGATATAAACTTCCCCTGATGAACTCATACCTAAATGAATGTCTCTGTTAGCTGTGGATAAAAAGCACTGTGCGAGAGGAGGGCCAGCAGAGAAGCCCTGTCCTGTGTAACTGGAACTGAACTCTGATGGGGAACGCCTCTCTCCACAGCCTGCTGGGCTGGGCTGAATTTCATCCAACATGGATAACAGGCTGATAGGAAATGAATGAGAGAGCACCATCTGCATGATAGGAGCAGACCTCTGACAGGACCCAGGATCAACCACCAGGCTACTAAAATATGCTCAAACTATGAGGGCAGTAGTACAGACACTTGTATTGCATGAGCTTCGAGAAAGGAGTAGAATGTAAGAGGGAGTAGAAGGTAGACCTACACAAGTTAGTATTTCATAGGCTACTCAAAAGGACTCAGGATTTCACACAGCAACTCCTGTAGCTATCAGCGTGGCACAGATGGAGCTGCTACTCCAGTTCCAGCATTAGGAAAAAAGAAGATAGGGAGACTGAATTTGTTACAGAAAACCAATCTGATTGAATGCATAGGAAGCTGGGGAGGTTCCAACAAGACTGAACTCTTGGCTTAGTAGAATTAAACTGCCATAAATTAAGGTACCTTTAGGGAGGCCAGGCAGGCAAGTTTTACCTGTACTGTTCAGGTTTGTTAAGAATTACACAATCCTCCAGCTCTCAGTGGCATGGGAAGAGAGAGAGAACCCCAGAAGAGTAGAAAAAACAATACTTGAACTCATGCCTTTCAGTAGCCTGAAATGGGATAATCCTGTGTAATCCATGTGCAGCTGTGCACCCTCCTACTGCCCAGCTGCAGGAACCAGACCTGCTGTCCTGCATTCCCACCCTGGCCACGCTGCAGCTTCCACCAGCAGCAGAAACCCCCTGATGTGATGTGTTCCCCAGAATCATAACCATTAAAAATAATGAGGCTTGTTAGGATATCCAGCCCAATTCCACGTCCTCTTCATTACCTGCCATTTTCTTCTGGCCATATATTTCTTCATCCTATCTTTGGAAAGTTTTTTGGCTTCCATGTTTTTGGTGTCTTTTTGCAGCCAGGGATGCTGAAGACATTGAGTACAATTTAAGCGACTCCTGTTTTGTATAAAAAGACCAGTCAGTGTTGCCAATAAAAAAAGAGGAACCTACCTGCTGAAACATTTTTTTTGTGCTCTTTTTGCTGGGAGCTGATTTTTCTGTTTCCTAAATTTAGCAACAAAGATCACATGGTTTTGTTTTCCCAGCCATTCTAACTTCTTAAACTCACTTTCACAATTTCTGTAGATCTTTTTGAGAGAAAACTGTGCATTTTTAAGTGTTAATAAAACATTATAAAACAAAGTAGGAAAAAACGTTTTTTTTAAGTATGGAACACATACAGCAGAGCCACAATGGCAGTGATTCAGCTGCTTCATGCTGCCAGAACCCTGTCCCAGATCTTCTTTCCTTCACTTACAGAGATTCCCCCATCCCACCACTTAATAGCCTCCTGAACATCTCACAGAACAGAAATGTCCAAATCTCTCGCCACCTATTCTTCACTTTGCTCAGGGTGCCCATGTAAATAACCCTCTGTTCTCCACTTGCAAACTCATTGGAAGAAGTATGTTTCCTTTCATTGGCTCGTTCAGGCACTTTTGCAAACAGGGCTTCCAACTCTGATTTTTTTTTTCTTGCCCAATTACTACATTTATAGGGAAGCCGCCTACTCAGAGGTACCACACTTAAAAGCAACACAAGGCAGAACTGCAACCTATTCAGACAAGACAGGACGTGTCACGCAGGAATGTTTGTCACGAAAGAGAGGGGATCAGAGTGGCCACAAAAAAGCCCCGGGTGCACCTCGCCCGAGGGAAGGGAAGAGCACAAAGAGCTCCAAAGCTCCATTCAGCCCCTGCACCCTGCGAGTGAAATCCAGAGCTGCACACGGGCATGCACAGCTCCTTATAAAGTATGGCCAGAGGTGCTGCGGCCCTGGGGAGATGCACAGCGGGGAAACACGAACGGCAACTCCGGCTCAATGCAAACACACAAAGTGCAGCAAGTAAATCCAGCCTTTACTTCATGTCTTTCTTCAGTAGATTGCTGATAAAGTCCTTGGCATCGTCGGAGATTTCATCGAAAGCCTCATCATCGAAGTCCCACGTTGCTGAGGTGACATTGGCAAGGGTTTCGTTGTCGTTGTCTCCCATGAAAGGAGAGAGTCCGCTGACCCTGGGAGAAGACACAGACACGGAACAAACCACATCAATTTGCAAATTACAGGAGGAGCGAGTTTAAATCATGTGTGACATCTCCTGTGCTCTGCACTTCTTTACAAATAAAAGCTTGCTTTAAAAACTAAGTTAAATTTAAAAGGACTCAAAACTAACCACAGATAGTCTTATGGGAAGGAAACTAGGATTTTGCCAGCAAAGCTGAAAGGCATGTTTTTCTAGTTTCCTTCTCTTTTCCCAAGACATGTTTGAGGAGAATTAGAATGAAATTAGGTGAAATTGGAGCAAAGTAGTTTGTTAAACGATTTGTCTAGTTCTGCATAATTAATACTGGATTTTTCACACCAAATTCGGTGGAATATCTTTTCTTCTCCCCTGACATTTCCTCAGAATAACAGAATTGTTAGGGTTGGAAGGGACTTCTGGAGATTATCTAGTTTCAGGGTGATTTTCCTGCCTTTACTGTCAAACCAAGGGGGTTTTTGTACATCTTATTTCATTTACTCCTGCAGAGAGACCTCAAGAGGAAAGATACATTATGAAATAGTGAAATCCACAAGGCTGTTTTGTAAACAAACCCACCCTGATTTATACAGACAGATAAAGCAATGCTGCATCACTGCAGGCTGTGGAGTTATGCAGATGCATGCACAAGTAATTTGGTCTTTATGTTCTCCATCAGTCACGATGATGTGTGAAATGGAAATAATGCTCTCTTATAACCTAAGTTGAGCTTCCAAGGCTTTTTATACAATATAACTGATAAATTGCCAGTGAAAGGCAATTACAGAACATCATGGTGTCATTTCTGCAGTCTCTTTCTGCAGTCAAGCATTATCCTTTATTACACTGTGCATCTGGATATTTTTGATGGCTGTATATATCACACTTTCAGTAAAAACTTAGAGGTGAAAGGTTGCTTATTCCCTAGAACTACAAGTTATTCACTTTTCCAGGTCCTCCTGGCACGCAATTTACAGAATAACCTATTCTTCATGAATTTTTACAGACTTATTTGATTTCTCTGCACAATTGTGTTAACTAGTACTACTCCATTCTTTTAAATATAGAAAAATAGCTGTAACTTATTAGGGTTTTGAAAACACTACATGGAAATAATACTACATTAATATCGTGGTGCCAGTGAATATCACAGAACAGACTGGTTAAAAAAAGATTGGGATCAAATAAAGTGAGCTATTAGATTAATAATAGAATGATCTCCTTCAAAGTTATTTTGCTTCTTTTTAGGCTCTTATTACATTCAAAATCTGATTTGTTCCTAAGCATTTTATTTTATAAGCAAAGCAGAAACGCACACTCTTTGAAGTGTCACACAGAGCAGACACTAAATCTTTTACCATTTCTGGAAGTTGTGTGCAGTACAGCAGACTCTAGAATCTTATGTGTGTACTTCAGAAGCTTCTTAGTAATAATACATGAGCTGAAGATAAAAGGTTTGTTTATTCTCAGGCAGAACAAGGTAAATCAGAACAGAATGTATTTGCTGTCTTACTTTCCATTATATGTGGTGCACTCGAATGCAGCAGTGAATCCTGACTTTGTAAATGGTAAGGTGGCATAAACCCATTTATGAAGATATAACTGGACAAGTTACCAAAAGCTGAAAGATGAACATACCAGAAATGCCCCCACAAAGCCTTTTTACACGACTCTTCCCTGTGTTTGATGCTTGCTTTACAGGAGGAGAGAAGGTTTGTGCCTGGCAGGAGAGCACTGCAGAGCTGCCACAGCCGCGGGCAGCGCGGGCTCTGCTCTGCCCGCACCCCTGCAGCCCTCACGGCCAGGAGGCACAGGAATCTCTGTCCTGGAGCCACAGAGCATTCCTGCAGGGCCTTAAACCCACCTCCTCTCCAGCATCTGAACATCTGCTCAGTTATGACAATGTCAGTGTTCTCCATCATGTTTTAGCAAGTGAAAAAATCTTGTGCAGGCTGCAGTTCTGATTTGGGGTTCCACACACTGACTGCTGGTTTGTCTCGGTTTTACCTTGTGGTAAGAACAACAGTCTCAGCCAAGCCAGCAGCTCATACAGTGACAGGTCTGTGAAGTATTCCTTTAGCTCATTGTCAAAAGAGGGGATGTACATTTTCTCTTCATCCAGTTAAGCTCCGTGCCCATGCTTGGGCAGCCGGAGCAATAAAAATTGCATTTCCCTTCAATACTTGATCGAAGTATTCCAGAGGTGACCTCTGCATGGTATTACCACAAATAGTGCTTTGCAGCTCTTGCACCACATTGGACAAGGTTTTGGCCTATTTCCAGAGGTTAAAGCTGCAGTAGTGAGAGATCATATGCATACTAAAAAACCTGCTTTAAGTGCAGGGGCATTGCTTCATGTGGAAACACCACTGCTCTGTGGGGCTGTAAGAGGCAGTGCTTGTGCTGCATGTCCCACGCAGCTTTAGAAGGGTGAGGATAAATTAAAGGATGAGAAGATTTGAGAAGGAAAAAAATTATTTGGTTGTTGTTTTTGTTTTTGTGTATTTTTAAAAAATATTTTAGAATTGTACAACAGAATTATCTGATAAAATTTTAAATGCTATGGTAGGATTACTCTATCCCTTGCATTTGTTAAATTACCAGGTGGATCTCAGTTAAGCCTCCACTCACTTTGTCATTTCTGAACACCAGTGTAACGGTGCCCATTCAAACATTTCAATGAACCTATTTTCATATTTCAATGAACCTATTTTTGTATTTCTGAATGTGCTGTTGCAGATGTACAAAGCTAAAATAATTTTTTCTCTCTACTACAGTTTTACACTGTGAATCAGTTGCTTGTTGTGGAAATACTTCTAATGAGAACTAGATCCTTGTCTAGTCAGAAAACAAAATCCAGCAACTAGTGTAGATTATAGCCAGCAATTTTTATCTCTAGCACAGATTTCACTGACCGAAGTCTTGGCTGTTCATTTCTTAATAGCCATTTAAAGTAATAATGGTCCAGCAACTCTTTTGACAGATAATGGAAACAATTTCTTTTTGGAATGCTGAAGTGATAAAGATGAGCTACTGCTCCAGAAAATTAACTCTGAGCTTACATTGCAAAGTTACTCTTAGACAAGCAGCAGGCTGTTTACTGAAAACATTTTTCCAGTTACTTTACCAGGCATCTTCCTGGCATGTTAAGAACCATTTGTTTAGAAAGTCTTTCACAGTTTCCACTTCTAAATAAAGAAGAAATATATTTTATCCTCTAGGAGTTCCTTAACATTTATTGGTCTGTTATAACAAAGCTCTGAATGCAGACTTAGAAATGTTACGATGAAAAGGGTCCAATATGCAGATTTCATTGCCTATGTAACAAACACCACAGCATTTCAACTGGAAATCTTTGCATTAAGACTCCCACTAATCCAGGGAAGATGGCTTTGCTGCTTGTCTAAAGGGTCAGACTGTGAGCATTCCTCTGCAAGCAGTGCTCACAGCACCAACTGCCTGGGACTGCTCCACTTCTGATAAACCTGTGCAGGGCATGTCAAATAAGCATGTGAGGATGACTCCTGCACCCTGGAGATCATGTAGAAAATTAATTCTTTTCCAAGTGAACTACAGCAAATAAACAGTCTGAGGATACTTTGTCAGGGACTGATCCATGGGACACTTAGCCCACACTGGTCCTCCCTGGAAGAAGCAGACCACTGAGCCCATGTAAAGGAGGACAGCTCATTGCTGAAGCCAGGGTGTTATTGCTGTTCTCCTCCTTGTTTCACATGCCCAGTGGATTAATGAGGAACCACAGTTTGCCAGTGCCACTGAACAAAAGAAAATATTTTCTTCTGAGTGGTACAGTCTGACATTAAAGCCTTCCTAACTTGGTTTAAGGAAAGAACAAGGAGTGCTCTCCCATCTTTAATATAAAGAGGTGTAAATTTTTAACATGACATAGAGCTGAGTGCAAGCCTTGCTTTATCCAGGTTCCAAGCCAGCACACCCAAAAGATGAACGATGCTGAAAGATCTTTCAACCAACCCAAACTGCCAAACACGGGAGGGGGAAGAGCAGTGATGGACAACACAATGGATAAAAGGGAAAGAGAATGTTTGAAGAATCAGGGTGTGTGCTGTTAGGAAGGTGCTGAAGGGAAAGAGTATGCAGCAAGATCAAATGTGATATTAAAACACAGCCTAAGATAAAGTATATTAAAAAATATTAATTAACAGAAATCCACTATGCTGAAAAGATAAACACAGCCTGGCACTGATAAAGCAAGGAGACTCATTGGAACACAAGCAGGGGTTTGAATCAGCCACAGACAATTCCTCCCTGAAACTACTTGGATCCTTTGGTGCCAGAAGGAAAAGGGCAACCCCCACATTCAATGTACACCCATGCAGTGCTGAAACCTTAGACTGAAAATTGGTTTGAAACAAAAACTAGAAATTGTTTCAGATTACTAAATATTCAGAACAATCACTATCCAAATTGATCATCAGAAAAAAACTAGAAATAGAAAAAAACATGTATATTCAGCAATGCCCAGAAGAAAAAATGTAACAGAAAGAGCTGGAAAGAATTCAGGAGGTTTAACCTTCATTAGACACAGATTATTGTAAATGCAGAAAGAAACATTGAAATAGACATAAATGGAGATGATATACACAAGCTATAATATTTGTGGCCTGTTATTTCAAAGGCAATAGATCAACTTAAGTATGTGGAACAGCACTGTGATGCAGAACAGGACAGAGTACAAGATAAAAGTGGAAGATAAAAAACATGAGGTAGAGAATACAAACGGAAATTTAAGGAAGAACAAAGACAGATGAAGAGACAGGACTGAATAAGTTATCCAGGAAGATAAAAAGGATTTAATATGTAGTTTAGAAATGTGGAAAGGGAACCTATGAACTGTAGGATGGAATTAAATCAGTCTTGCCATAAGGAAGACAGATGCAGTACCCCAGCAGGGAGTGCAATATCTGTACTTACATCTGCATAGCAGAGGGCTGGGGAGGGGTTTTGGAGGAGTGCTGTCACCCTGCTTCCTACTTAAGATTACAACCCAACCATTTATTCCTCTGCAGGGAAGACCCTTCACTCACAGAGATCACTTTAGCAGCTCTCTGCTAAAGCCAGTTTGTATTCATTGTTGTGCAGCACATCATGGAAACACAGTCACTTTCCAGGCAGGTGTTTTGTCAAGTGATACTGCCTGTGCTCCCTGCTGTTTCCCTTGGGACAGAGGGTGGGCACAGCAGCTCTGGCCCATCAGCTGCCTCTAGCAGAGCTGCCCTTACAGCCAGTGCTCTCCTCTGCCTGCATGGCCCCACTCCCATGGCAGGGGAGAGGGGATGCACATGCCCAGGTGATGGGCACAGTGATGGTGTGTGAGACAGACACCAAGTGAGTGTGTCTTGCACTTCAGGCACGAGATTTGGTAGCTCTGAGCTTAAAATCAAAACGGGAAAGCAGAGCTGCAACTAAAGAGAGATGTGGTTCTCATTGACTTTCATTTATATTCTGTAATGATGATGTGATAGGTCATTTTGGATAATGGCTCATAGTTGTCAGTCTGTGAAAACAGCTGGGCTGTAAGAAAGTTAAGAGATTGGGAATAGTCTGGGGTGGAGAGGTAAAGTCCAAGTGATGACTCATGGGTCTTCCCTAACTTCTATTATTTTATTCTTATGGCAAGAAAGACAAAAGCTGATTATCACTGCTAATCATTACGGTGGCAATAGCAATGCATCAAAAGAAATATTTTTCGTTGTGTTTGGGTAATGTAGATTTTCCCTCATAACAGGTTAAATGATCTTAAAAATACCTTAGCAAACAAGTAATTTCATAAGTATTTCTCAGGGCATATCCAATCAGGTGAATAGGTATAACACCACCCAACCTCATCAGCTGAACGGTGCAGCATCCAAATACCCTGCTTGGCACAGAGAAACTGGGAAGAAGCAGACAGGTCTTTGGCAGGACAGGTCACCTTTTCCCCACTGTTCCCTTGGCTTTGTCTCAGCCGATGCCGCTGCTCCCCAGCATTGCCGCCCTGCAGCGGCAGCCCTGGCTGCATTCCCGAACGCTCGGTGCCAGCCCCGACGTGTGCCTCGCTGCTCACACCGGGAGCACACGGAAACCCGCCGGGGGCGTTAATAAACAACACCGAGCGGCCCCGAAGGACCAGCAGCTCCTCGAAATGCGGGCGGGGCCGGGCGGGCTGCAGGCGGCGCTGCAGCACCGAGCGAGTCCCGGTGCCGGCACCGAGCGAGTCCCGGTGCCGCCGCCGTCCCGGGGCACGGGCGTTTGTCACCGCGCTGCTGCCTGGGTGGGCTGCCTGACTGCGGCTACGGAACCGCCCAAAGCAGCTTTCCCGATCTAGAAAGAAGTGCTTGGGACTGAATGGAAAATAGAAGTCCTGTAAATAAACTGCCAGAGCGAAGCGACCTTGAAGCGCGGAGTACACTTCGCATCTGAAATTGAAGATAACAAAAATATTCCGAGGCTTTGCTGGGAGCAAGAGGGAGTTGATGTGGTTGCTTTTGCATAGGCCAAGTAAGGAAATTGTGTTGCTTGGTTTGGGAATGAGAAGAGCATGAACAAGTGCAGGCTCATGAGAAAAGCAGGAGTAGGGGACAACTGAGTAAAAGCGAGGCAAACCTGTGCATTGCCAGGTCAAGGAGCAGGATAGCCGCTCTTTAATATAGGAAGAAGGGTATTGAGGGGAGTCTTTTAAAAGAACCAGTGCAAAGCAGATCTGCCACTGACTTACTAATGAAGCTGGAACAAGGGAGAAGGAACCATGCTCCACACAAAGCTTCTCTTTTCACTTGTTTATATGGCATTGAATGTGTAAAATCACTGCTGGAAGAAAACCACTTGCTGGTCTAGGCATGGAGATACTATTTCCATATACATTTCTCTAGATTCACTGATGTTTATAAACATGCTGTATCAAATAATATATAAAAATCAAATCTAATACTCAAATATGTAACCAAGAGCTGCGGCCAACCACATACTAAAGTGTTTCCATGAGCTTAATCCATGTTGCTTATAAAATGTATTTATACAGTGGCTTGTGCTTGGTAATAAATTGAAATGCACTGTGAACAGATATGGCAATGCTGGGGCTCTTCAGTGTATCCCATGAGACCCCAAAATTTTGCAAAAGTTCTCTCATGAAATAAAATAACAGAAATTAATGCGTGCATGCTCAAATATTTCTCTTAACATCTGGAAAGGAAAAATAGTTCAAAATTAATAATAAAAGTCACGTTATCTTTTTAAATGAGATGAAGCGTTGCTGGTTTAGGATGTAAGAGATACAACACCAAACAGTTGAATTTCCAGAACTGCCCGTTCTGCAGTTTACCAATTGCACCCTTCAGAGAACAGCAAAGTTCTATTAAATGTGCTGGAGCTGCTAATTCGAACAAAAAAGGTCTGAAAACTTCAGAAGTTCATGAAAATTTTGTATGTTCAGCAATTGTCAGGATTTGTGAATTTAAGAATAGGAAAAATAGGAAAGTACTCACAAAATGTAGCAGATAACTCCTATACTCCACATATCTGTTTCATATCCAATAGGTTCATAGTTTATAACTTCTGGAGCCACAAACTCAGGTGTCCCAAAGAGAACTTTCAGAGAGCCTGCATTTTCTGTGAAGAACGAAATAGAAAACCATTAACTGCTGCATGGAGATTTTTAAAAAACACCTATTGCCCAGTAACAGGAAAACCAGATTTGCCCTAATATTTGTGATTTCATTAAAGATCCGTATCATAAGAAATAAATGATGCCTGAATTGCTGTTTTCTTAGCTGATACATGTCTAGCAATAAAGAATTATTTATTAAGCATCCTCAAGCACACACAGCATTGTATAAGGCACATAAGAAGGTTCCTATTGCAAGAAGCTTCCACAAGACCAAATCTACGAAAAAGGAGAGACATCAATACTTAATTCAGGTCTGTCTATCCTGAAGTAAAAAAGTGCTTGAGCCTCCATCCCTTTAGCAGTTGCACAAGAGAACTGCAGGACTCCATTGTCAGAAAGAAACTACAGTTTTCACAGATTATTGAACATTTATCAAAGCTTGGGGCTCTGCATGTTGTAGTAAAAAGAACCAGTCATGATAAAATTGTAACAGTAGGAAATAACTATTTCAATCCAACACATTTTCTTCTAGTGTAAACAGGAAAGAAAATCAATAGTGGGTTGCATGCCTTTTAAATTTGAAATGAAGCCAGCAGTGAAACAAAAGAAGGGGCAGATGATGAGCACCAGTCAGATCATTACCTCCCAGGTAAAACTGGACTTGGGCATGCTGTCAAAACCAGGCTGCCTACAAGCACACCTGTGGTCCAGGGGAAGCACAAATCACCAGCTGTCAGTCACCAGCTGCTGCAAACTCCTGTTCAGCTGGCCTGTAGCACAGGTATTCTAGATCTGCTCTGCTCAAACACTCTGTGGATGCTGTTAACATGATCTACAGTGAAGCTACTGCTTCCAATATGAATTGAAAGAATGAGGTCATGAGATGTGAACTGGCTTGACATTCTTCTTGTGTTGACCCACCAGCATTGCCCTGCTGGAAAATACAGTGATGGAGGTAAGAGAAAAAACCTGTTCATAACCAAGTGCTGCCAGATTATGCTGCCAGTGTGCAAGTGAGTGATGTGTCTACTCTCTAGCATAGTGTGAAACACAGAGTCATTAAGCTAAAAATTCTTAGGCAAATCTCAGTGGGCTCATTTTTTATCAGTGCTTGTTCTAAATCTGATGGGAAGAAGAAAAGAATAAGCAAGGTCAGGAAAAAAGAAAACTAAGGAATAGTTTTGGGACTGGGGGGAAAAAAAACCCCCACATTCCAGTAATAGAATTGTATTGTAAAAATATAATAATATCAGAATATAAGTTGTGTCTGACTTGAAACAGGCTTGGATTTAGATTGAGAAACTCATGTCTGCACGCCTGCCTGAACCATCAGTGTATGCCTTCACTGAGATTCATTGCATTAGGTTTATCTTTTGTGCAAGAGCAGCAGCCAGATCAGGCACAGTAGAATGTCCTAGTGAGGAACCATTGCTCTCCCAAAGAGATTAGCATCTAAACAAAACAGATATGGATGGGAAGGCAAACAGATGTAACACATTCCAGTCCTGCTCCTGTTAAGGTTACCAGGAGTACAGGGATTTGCAGCTCTGCAATCAAAAAAGCTAGAAAATCCTCAAACAACAGCAAGTCAAAGTTTTGAGGAGTCTACAAAAGAAGCAACCTGTCCACAACACTGAATCTGAACAGAATATTTTTATTTACCAGAACTTAATTTACCAAGTTTTGCAACATAAATACTGATCCTTTTTCAGACTCCACTCTCAAACTTAGCTCCATTGAAAGCTCTTAAGGCATTTCATGAAATGCAATCTAACACCTGAGCTAGTGCTCTTTTGAGGTACCCAAATCCCCAGCTTACCAAAGGGAATCTGAAACATCTATGGGGTTAATAACTTACCTCATGATTGAACACCATGCTTGAGGCAATTTTTGAGCACAACCACAACAATTCACTCGCAGTTGTGCCAGGTTCCCATTTTAAATGCTGTGACACCCTTTTTTGCTTTGGTCAGGTATGGTTATAGTAAATTATTTGCAGAAACTTCATTTTCACACATTTTCCCTGCTCCCACCATTTTTAGAGACAGAAACAGAGAGAAGGATGCCTGGGGGCAGCTGCAAGAAATTACCCAGATCCTTCCATGTAAATTCACCAACATCAAGACCCTCCTGCTCTCTGACTATCCTTTAAAAAGCACATTCAAAAAATATTCCACAATATCCCTACAGTCACATAACCAGAGTTTTCTTACTCCAAAGTGTACTTTTTCTAACATGGCATCTAAAATAACTTAGCCTGAAAGAAGGGCAATGTGTTCTCCACAGTGGCAATAAGGACTGGGAGATCACCTTCCCTTTTGAAGATCCAACAGGAAGCCTAAGATCCCATTTTCTCATCTGCCTTCATTTTAAAGTCAACATTTAAATTTTTTTCAAACTGTCCTTAAAAGAAATTATTGAAATTTATCACAATGAATCTATTTTTCTAAAAGCTTCATCATGATAATCTAAATCTCAGGCTCAGATTTTCACATCCAAGTTTGGAGGCTTTTCTGTGCACTGTGTAAACTACCATGAGCAACTGTGTATGCACAAGACTGGTGTATAAAATGTGCTGCCCACAGGTCAGAGAAATGTGGGGTTTTTTTGAAAACATGGCATTTGAGTGCAAGCATACAGTGTGAAACAACTGACACAACATTTTCTGTGTATAAAAGAAAAAAGAAAGGAAAGGAGTAAGACCCTTCTATGCAGTAATATGTCAAGTCTTTACCCAGTTGTTTACAAGCTTAGTACACAAGTAAGATCTGTGTTTGGATATCCCTTAGTTCAGATAAAAAGCTGACAAGCTAGCTGGAAACTGTTGCTGACACTGTATATAATCAACTGATTAAAAAATATATCTTTACAGTACTCAAAACCCATTCTCTTTCTCCTTAAGAAGTTTATCTTAAACAATTTTCTACATGTGTTCCTCAGCACACCAAAAAAGGTCAGGAAAATATCCCACTGCAGCTTTGGTATTTCTTGACAGTGCAAGGGAACTAATTAGCTGCAGGAGATGACTGCAGAAGGAGCTGATCCTAATATCTTTAAAGCTGATCACAACACTGAATATTTAGAGCCACTAGTTTGCGTTAGTTACAAAATGTTAAATCTCAGAAGTTGAAGTGCAGAATCAGCCACTGCTCCCTTCAGCAATCCCTTGGCTGAGCAGTTTCTGCTCAGTCAGGGTCAGGTCTGTAGGATGAGGGCTCCAATCCCACATCTATCAATGTCACAGTGAATTTGACAGCCAATTTCAAAGTCACAAAGCTTGAAGGAACACAAGGGGGAGGAATGTGCCCTCAGTGCACCACATAAGACAACTGGCAAGAAGCAGGCATTAGTGAAGTGTTTTTAGCTATTTTTTGTAAGTAAATGAAACAGAAAAAGTTGCTTTCTGCTCTTGGAACTGAAATGTTACAATTGTTTTTTGCAATTAAAACAGGGCTTATGCTTGCTGGGCATTGAATGGAAAGGACCTTTCTCTTCCTAGGGAATGCCACCCACGATGGAGTTACCCAGAATGGCAGGGTGATGAACAGCAAATACCTACAATGGACCCTGGCAAGAATTAGCAGCATATTAAGCCTAATGAATGTACAGTACTGTAAAAGCAGAATCAGCATTAGTGCTCACAACTGTCATCCTTCTACATTGAGAGAAATTATCTGGAGTTTAGAGATTTCCTACCTATGGCATGACTGAAGCAGCTCACAAGCTGCTGTCAGCCATGGCTACACTGTGATGCCACAAGATTACCAGAAAAGTGGGAAAGCTGGTAGATGTGAACAGGCTGCTGAAAACAGGATCTTCTGTTTGCTAAATGTGGGTTCCACTGTGGTCTGAAGTTAAAAAGGTAGCTGAAGAAGTTTCTATAAAAAGGCCATTCCATGTTTACTTTATATCTCTTGTTGATGAAATCCACTCAGTGCAGCAGTAAATGTACAGTTTTCAGTCTGACAGCTGGAACATCATGGGATGAAATCTTTCCCACATCTCTCACACAAAAATACCAGCACTGGAACTTAGTTAACAGTTCATCTGTTTCCTGAACAAGAACTAAATCAGTTCATGTTCCCAGAGCACTACTGGCTCTATATTGGTGAGGGAACAGAAATGGCAGTGATCTTGACCAAGATTCATTTAATACACTTTTGGAGCAGAACATAATCTAAAATTCTTCAAAGCAGACTTCTTTTCCCTTATTCATTCAACAAACCATTTCTAGTTTGTTTTAGTAAAATTCTATTCTTGGGAATGCAGTAGTCTGTTACTTAAGTGTTAAAAGAAGTAGGATGAGCTGCATTTAGGCAGGTAATAAAAGGTAGGTGGTAGTATTTCACTTGTACTCTCTCAAAAATCATTATTTACTTTTAAATAAGTACTAAACATTTTAAAATTAATACGTTTTCAAAGAGGGAAGGCAAAAGATTTCAAGCAAGAATCCAGCTGTGGACCCCATTACATAGAGAGTAGGAATTCATATAAGTTGTCCCAATCAATTAATGTCAGGACAGCCACAAATCTCAGCTCTCCCAGTGTAACAGGTTCATAAACTATTTTTCTTTCTTCTAATTCCTGCAATGATTTTTATTTCTTTTGAGAAAATACAAGATGAAAAAAATCAGTGTGGGATGTTGGTATTGTTTAACAGTGAAAATACAACTGAAGGGATGCTTTTTAGAACAATATCAAGACAAGAACCTCTGAAGGTCTTTGGCTTTCAAGTTGCAGATCATGTTGGAAGCTTAGAGCAAAACGAATGATGGAAAGCAGCTAAAAAGCAGCGTAGGAAGAGGAAGGGCTTGTCAAATGGAATTTCCCCTTGTTGCATTATTTTTAAGTACTGCTATTACACAGCTCTTTATAAAACTCCTCTTATGTTTAACATGTATGACAATATCCTGCTGTTTAAGATAAGAAATTATAAACTGACAGGAAAATGTAAAATTACTGTAATTATCTGAAAAGCTTCTAGAGCATCGCCTTAATTTCTGCTGTTAAAGAAGTTTCAAGGATTTGTAGTATGCGTGAATATTTAGTTAGAGAGTTAGTTCTTTATGGTACCAAATGTAAATATTTTTTAATATTAGTATTACTGTGTACTTTAGGTGGAATCTACAGGGATATCCTGCTGTGGAAACAGATACATTCTGTACATCCCACTGCAAACTCCTGTTAAAGCTGAGGTGCCCTACTCTCATTCTTGAATGTCTTCTTTTCCATTCTCTATTTTTTCTTAAACCCAGAAATATTTATAGGAAACATGTATTTACTCTCTATATAATAGGTAGCATGAAATACTGCTTGTCCTGCCCTTTCTTTCCCTTGTGATACTGAAACAGGCAGAGATTTATTACCTAATCTCCTTGCGAGACCAAAGTCAATGAGTTTGATGCTGGTACCAGTCTTGTTGACACACATAATATTTTCTGGCTTCAGATCCAAGTGGACAATACCCTGCTTATGAATGTATTGAACTCCTTCTGAAATCTGCTTCATGTATTTAATGCACTCTCTCTCTGTCAGTTCAAAGTCTTCATCAATGATCCGTTCAAAGAGTTCTCCTCCAGAAACCCTATGAAAGACAGAATTAAAAGAGATTTCTGTAACATACTCATTTGGGGAATAATCAGGCTTTCTTTTTACATCAATACAGAGAGTTCAAGCTTGCAGCAGTCACTTCAGGATGCAATCTGTGTTTTATAATGGCATTTTCTATAGATAAAAGGCTCACGTGGGAAGAATCCCCTCTTTGTGTGGTATAAATCAATAGATGTTTTCTGTTCTGAATCTGTGTTGCAGGTGAGGACTGTGAAACACCAATGCTGTTATTCCAGGCAGGAGGGGTTTACATCCTGCCTCTAGGGCTGTGTCACCTGCAGGTGACAGTGGAGTGTGTGCTCTGTGACTGCCACCCTGCAGACACGTGCTCCTAGCACTGCTCCTGACTCCGAGCACACACTTCCCACTTCTCCCTTCCCTCCTGTGATCCAGCAGTGCACAAGTGCAGATAACATAATTTAGAAATAAAACTAAAATACATGGAATGGGTCCCAGGGAAAGAGGGCCCAAATTGCAAGCAGATGAGCAAAAATTCAGGAAGAAGAGCGATTGAGAGTGACTGAGGCTGAAGAATTCCGATGGTATGGTTAACTGGAATGCAAAGCTCAAAGGGTAAATTACTGACCCAAGTGAGCTGAGAGGGAATTTCCTCCTCAGCCATGACAGGAGAAGGATATAACCCACAACACTTTGTATGTTGGTATTTTTAGCTGAGCCCTGATCACACTCCTTGTAGGTCAATCCCATTTTAATGCTAATTTAGGATGTGAAATAATTGTCCTTTCCAGGGTAGCATCTCCTGGATTGAACTGTTCCTGCAACTGAAGTGGGACATTTTTAACCTAGATTTAATAAAGCATAATTTAAGTTGTGGCTTACTGGGTTTGGTAGGTTTTTTCATTCTGTTTTTGTTTGAGTTTGTGTTTTGGTTTGTTTCTTTGGAATTTTTTTGTTGATTTCATTTTGTTTTTTAAATTTTGGTTAATCACTCAAGTGGTTTATCTGCTTGCATCCAAAGATGGGAAATACTTTTTTCTTTCTGCGGGTGAATGACCCATAAAGAAAGGAGCACATAGTGAAGAGCAGCTTTGCTTTTAGAAATTAAACACACCATGGTCTTTATATGGCTTAATATTTTGCAGGGTTCATGGTTATTGCCAAATGCAATTGCACATTGCAGTTACAGAAGGAAAACACACAGCTGAAAGGCGGCCTTGCCATGTTTGCAGCTTGCCAGATACATGATTATATCCCTCATGAACCAAACTGAATTTGAAACATCTGAAGTTCTGGATGCATTTCTTGCTTTGGCTATAAAATTTCAGAAAATATGTAATTAGAATGCTATTGTGGTTTCCTATGAATATGAAAATAGTAAGAAGAGCATGTGCTTGACAAACTGAGAGGTTATGTTGGATTAGAGCACATTTGTAACATAAAGCAATAGTATTGCCAAACCTGTTGAATAAACATGCAGGGTATCTAGTGTGTTGTTGCTTTGCTAAGACATTAACCAGTATGGGTGTTTATGAAAACATCTGCAGGCAAAATGTTTGTATGTGGAGTACTCTGCAACTCCAAATGACAATCATCCTCATGCTAAAATGCACCAGTTGTTTCTGACTGTTCAACACAGATAGTGACGACTTATTTGCACTATAAAAGTGCCACCCTTCCCAGATCCCTAAAGGGAACACTTTTCAGAAATTCTACCATTGTCTCAAGCCGCACTTTTTAGTATATTTTTGTAAATAAACCACTGTTAATACACCTGCCTGCTGTTTTTACCATGGGAGCTCTCAACACCCTGGTAGCAATGGTAGATTAAACTGCAGTGCATTTATGGGGTGAATACTCTTGCATTTATATCAGGAGCCAAATCCAGTTTGATTTTTGCCAGGTTAAGAAGCTGAATAAAATCAGTGTGAATGAGGTTCTACACATACACAGGAGGAGAAGCTGGCTTTGTTCAGTCACAACTAGTTCAGAATCCAAATCTCTATTTTTTCTGGATTCTCCTCTTTTCAGTCTTCTCTACGAGTCATATAGGAAAATATTCTTATCTATGGAATCACAGAATACTCATCTAAGGCTCTGGTGCAGTAGGAACAGTGAGAAGAATCTACCTTGGAGTTGCCCAGGCAAATACTCAACTGCATTTTTAAAAATCTACCTTAGAAAAAAATAAAAAACCCAATTAACTTGTACTAGCTTAAATCACATCAAAGGATAGAACCTAGTGCTGACATTTTGCTCCAATAATCTTAATTTGCAATACAATAATCTCCTTCTGTTCTATGTCAAAATAAACTGACTATCTGAAGTATATAAAACTTTGAGGCACTTAGCCCCCAGTACTGCATTAAAGTGACAACATGTTACTATTTTCAGATTTACTTTTTCCACTGAGATTTTTACAGTGAAACCAATATGTTCTTATATTTGAAAAGGAAATGCCTGAGATTTCCCTCTGACTTCCAGTAAATGTTAGATGGAATGGTTTCCAGGCAAGAGAATATCATTATAGTGTTTAATTTAAAAGTAGTAATAAAAAAATCTGATTTTATTTTGAATATGAAATCAACCATATAAAATAGTGTAATGAGAAATATTAAAAGCAGAGAGTATGAAGTTTAAAAGGTTCCAGGAAAGGTATGGGAATAAAATTAAAATGAACAATTTAGAATAAATAACAGGAAGAAAAATCAAAGGGTGCTTCTAATCAATTTGAGTAGAAGGGGAGTTCCTAAATGCCAGTCACTACTAAAATCTGATTTAAAGCAGACTGATAGCAAGTGAGCTTGATTTATTTGAAATCCATGCATTTAAACTCTGATGGAAATGTTGGATTGTAAGAACTTTTAAAGCTATTTCCCATAACTTCTTTGATATGCAAAGAAATATATTGATAGCTACAGCAGAATTGATCCCTTGGAGGCTCTTTATCCATACAGGTGCAGCTGCTGGGCTGGGACTGTGTCAGCTGGGTAAAATGACAGTAGAGAGGCTACCAGGTCACCTGACACGAGTGCCACACAGCTCCTCACTGCCCAGACCTGCTCTGCTGCTGCTCCACACAGTGGAAATGTTGGGGGGCTCAAAACCCAGAGGAGGTGTTCACCCCAGACTAAAACCACATCCTCCTGAGGCTGGGTGACAAAATTACTTCAAATTTGATTGCAGTTTTCTACATTTTTAAAGAGTAAAGCCCCTTTGCTGTCAGGGGGGAACTAATGGAATGTAAAGCCATATGCTATTCCAGACTCTTTCTACATCTCCCTGTTTTCCATTAGGTCTGCCAGCTCTCAGTTCCAAGCTAAGTAGGGCTCCCTTCCCTTACCATTGGCAGTTTGCTCAACTGCTCAATTTAAAAATAAAAACACCTTCCTGCACATAAGTTCCAGGGTTGTAAAATCCCATCTCTGAAATATGCCAGTGCAGTAGTAGTTTGCACATAATCTAAGCAAATGCCAAGGAAGCAAAATAGACATATAGTCTCTTTTGCCTCAAACAATTTGTATCTTAGAACTTCCAGCCAGCAAAAAAACCTGCTTCTCCTTGCATCAGAGAGCACATGAAGTCATTGTGGCAGCAGAATTGTAACTAAAGTAACTTTTTGGGAAAAACATCAGCACAGATCAGGATTTAATTTTCTTTCCAGTTGGTACCACAAGTATGGGATTCACACTAAGCAGGTGCACTATGGATGATATAAATATTGCTCATGCTGGCCATTATTGTTTGTGAAGACTGTTCAACACATGTCTAGAATTGCCTAAAGTAAAAGAAGTTCTCCTTAAACACATTTTAGGTTTTAAATGAAAGTCCAAAATGCAGCTAACTTTGTTCTCACCTCTCCCAAGTGGGCAATAAGAGTAAAGCTGCAAAACCCCACCCCATGTAGTTTAAGAAACAAGAGAACTAGACAATAACAACTGTTACAGCAGATTTTGACTGATTTTTAAAAGATTAATACAGAATCACTTACACAGTTTAAACAAGTTGGATAAATAATTGGAAAAACTTGCAAGATCTGAAAACCAGCCAGGCTCTGCAAATCCTGAAGGGTTTAACAGTCCTGTGTCTTTAAGTTGCTACTTTTGTACACACAACTATTTTCAACATTATTAACTTTGTCAGTGTGCTCTGCTTTATACTTACATTTCCAAAACCATAACGATGTTGGCTTTTTCTTCAAAGGCATCTACACATTGGACAAGTTTTGGATGATGTAGGCAGTTCATGATGCTGATTTCTTCCCTTATGTTTTCTTTTTCCTTAGCAGAATATGCTTTGAAAAATTTTCCTGCCCAAACTTTTCCATTCTTCTTTTCAACAAGCCTGAAGACTTGTCCAAATTTTCCCCTGAAAATATATAACTATTTCCATAAAATGTTTTTGCAATATATGGACCACCACAAATAGCAACAATTTACTAAATATTCCAGCACAACAATCTATTAAATATTCTGGTACAACCACTCCATTCTGAAATTAAAATGTCTTAGTATCAAGTATTATTCTATACTGATCTGCAAGAACTTTTGAATGAATACCATGTTTAGAGATACTGTGCCATTCCAGTTAATAAGTCTTACATAGAAGAGTTCAAAAACTGTGACTCCTACCAGGCTTTAATTAAGGTCTTCCTGTTTTCTATAGGTTATACACCTCTGAAGGTGGGACATCTCAGGCACAGGATTTAGGTGAAATCAGAATCTGAATGCCCAAGGCTTCAGTACTATTGTTTCCCTTTGCTGTAATGTACAATTCTACCTCTGTGTTACACTTCTCAGGATTTGTTCATGGCAGCACAGAGGATCCCCTGGCCTTCAGCAGCGATCACTGAAGGATTATCATGGCCTGCAGTTCACACCAGCACGAGCTGGGGCCCTGAGAAACACAGCCAGGCTAATCACTGACCTTCTCTCAGCAATAGTATTAATGCTCTTGGGATTATGGCCGCTGTCAACAGAGATTCCAGCCCGTGGGCAGGATAATCTTATTACCACTAATGGATATAATGGAAATGCAAGTACACAATGTGTACCTTTTTTTTTTTCAGATAGCTTTCAGGAAACTGAAAAACTAATGAATCCTCTAGCTTTGTTCATATGCGGGCTCCATTTGCCAGAAATACATGTAGTGCCTATTTAAAATTATCAGCTAATATGAGCAAAGGATCTTTATGGAGTGGAAGCCAAAATACATTGAAAACTATTTTTACTGCAACAAAGGAGCCCCAACTGGGATGCTGAAAGTGCAAGACAGTCAAAGAATAAATGCACATGATTTTCATAACTGGCTGGTAGCCTTGAAAACTGTGTCTTCAACAGCACAGGCCAGTACTTACGATCCCAGCCTTTCTTCGATGTTGTAGACATCTGACACCTTCTGTTCAGTGTTGATCGTAACCGTCCGATACTCCACCTCTGTTTCTTTCTCCTCTACAAATAACATTAAGGACCATGATTACAAACCTCCAGAAAACGTGAATGAAGAACACAGATTTGTATTTGTCCTGTTTAAAACATGCACTTCTTACCATCGTCAGATAGTTCCGCTTCATCCTCTTTAGGTTCTGTGATGAAAATAAAAAGACATGAATAACTTTTTATGTGAGATATATACTTATATAAAAGTATATTCACTTATATAAGATATTCAAAGTGACATGGAATATTTAAGTGACATGGACAACTGATAGACCCTATGGCAAAACAGCAAAAAGCAGTCAGGGAGTTTGTGCATTAACTTAATAATTAAAATCTCTTCACCACTTCTTCATCACTATTGACTATCCAGTCACTATCTAGTCACCATTTTTGAATAAATCACATTCCTGTGGTTTGCATTACTTGTCAGTTATACCTGCCTACTAGAAACATCAGCATACTGCATCATTTCAAAGTAATCTAAGAAATACCTTTAGAATGCCTCGGGGAAATAGAAAAGAAATTAAAAATATTAAAATCAATAACACTTCTTGTTCCATGACAGTTTTTTCTTGGCTTTGATGTGCCTTTTTTGAATTGTGAAGCCAAAAATTAGGCAAGTAAGTACAAGAAAAGATTCCCTGCAAAGCATCCAGACACATTTTCAGACCCAAGATATTGAGAAACTCTGAACAGCAAGCATTCCCCTGAGCATGGCTAAATTCTGTAATCACTGAGGTTCAAAAGGAGCCTCAGTTCTGTGGGCAGATTCAAAGACAGATGAACCCAGTGACCTAAGTCAGAGTAAAAGCTGGCCTGAGTGTCCTGATTTTCACTTCTAATTTTCATGTACATGAACTGCCTGCAGCACTGCTTTTTGCCCGTGGGTAAGAGGGGAAAGGGGCTATAGCTGTGATGTTGTTATACATTACTTACACCACTTGGGCTTGCTCCTAAGATCTGTGGCTGTGACCAGTGATTTGAGAAACTGCAAAGGCTGTTTGTTACATAGTTAATTCTCCTGTTGCTGCTGAAGCTGCACTTTTCCATCATGGGGTGCAAGCCTAACCAAGGGATTTATCCCCCCTGTGCCAGCAGATCTGTGTTATTAAATTTATGCTGTACTCTGGGTGCTGTTAGGTGCTTCAGAGCACAGAGTTAGATGCAGAGAATAAGTAGAAAACAACAGAAATAAAGGGTGCAAGGGGGAGCAGATATCTGGTCTGAGGCATCACCCTTTCACATCCTACACAAAATGCTGCATCTGTGTGCTGGCAGCAAAGCCAATCAAGTGGATAAAATCTGTTGCTAAAGCCTTTCTCTCCTTTTTTGTCTGGAGCTGCAAGCCTTGCATATTCCTGCACAGAAGAGTTGGTTTGCAGACATCTACCAGAAGGGCAGGGAGGGAAGAGAGCCTTCCCTACCCAGGGTAGCTCTTCTCAGACCTTCCTCAGCTACAAACCACTCCTGCACAGAGCACATAACATTTTCCTCCCCTTTTAAGGGCTGTGTAAGGGAGTTGCTCCCAGCCAGGCTGCCAGTAGGTAATGTCTGCCAAATACTGCTTAGACAAGGAGTCAGTGCCCGGTTCTGCAGCCACACTGCATTGAAGCCACAGAATAGGAACAGTTTGGTCCACCAGTGGAAGCCTAAATTATCTAAGTGGTACATATCTGATCTGGGTAAGTGCTGAGCAGCTGTGCTGAAAACCTTTCTCGGAAGTCAGTTAACAGTACCAAATTTTCCTCAAACATGGCAATGCATGCTTTAATCTGTTGAGACTTACAATCTTATTTTAGTTTTCTTCAAATGCACTGTGAAAATTTAGCCATGCCTTTCTTCACTACAATCATACTGACATTGCTAACATGTGCTGGCCACCTCAGTATGAAAATCAGTAATCAGACTTCCTGGCAGCCTAGAAAATCCCGAGTTACTCAGATAAGTGTTCACAAAGATGGCAGCTTAAAGTCCTGACTTTGACAGGTGCTGAACGCATGCATTTTCCACTGCCTTTAATTAAAGCACCAGTTCTATTCTCACACTTGAAAAATCACACTTTAAATGATTTGCTCTTTTTCCACACTATCTGCAATATCAAGAATTGAAATCAATAAACCCTAGAATTGAGAACACAAAGACAACCTCCCTCCTCCTGCAAACAGAACATATTTTCTTTTTGCTCAAAACAACTTTTTTGTTGCTTTTTTTATAAATGTGTATTGCAATGACTCATACACTTTCTAGCCTTTTGTACTAAATCTATGTAAGAAAATGCTCAGACTAAAACGGAGAAATAACTTGTTTGCTTTGGTCCAGTGTAGGTAGTGGTTGCACTAGGAAAAACATAGAGAAGAGTCAGGCCTCCAGCCCCAGAAGGTGTTTGTCCTGCAACTAAAGAAAGAGGGCATTCAAATACAGGGAATTTTAGTATGAAGAGCCAGTACCATCTAGCTTCCTTTCAATTTTATTGCTACTCCTAATGTTATTTTCCCCTCTTTGAAGAGAAGGTGCATCTTGATTTAGATTGGTTTTAAATCTTGCAAATAGAGGGAAGTGATTCCTCAGCATGCATCCAATTTAGCACTTGAAGAGAAATATGATTTACTTTTGTTTGAGAGGCTTACACAGTTGTGTGATGCTGCATCACTTTGCATTCATTTTGTCTTCCTTTAGCAATAAAAGATAACTTCACAAGGGTTATATGGAACACTTCACGCTCCAATGCCCTGCACACATAAATGAAGAGGGAAAGATACAACACACAGTGCGCTCCTCAAAGACAGGAAAAATGGTAAAATTTGTTATTCCTGGTCTGGGCTTTTTGGTAAGGTGACTATCAAAGTCATCCTTGCACAGTGGGTAGATGGAGATGTGCACAAAAATATGTAGTCACTTTCTGGTTTTGAAAAATAATGCGGACATCTGTGTGTTTCAAGTTTTGTACCAGTTCCTGAATAATTTCTACAATGATCAAACTCTATTAGCCCTTTGAGAAGATCTTAAACAAAAATTAAGAAGTAAAAAATATGGAAAAAGAATTTTAAAAGTACATGCAAATCTAACAAAAAAACCCTAAAAAAATATTTTGGCACTCATAATGCTGCAAAACCAACATACTAAGTAGGATAGCCTTGAATTCACAGGCTGACTGTATGTACTAGGGGACACAGGCCTGAGGTACACCATCATGCTGGGATTGAAAGCATGGGAAATACAGCTAGCTGCAAGGTGCCAATTTATTTTCTGCTGTATATTCTGTGCTTGGCTAGCAGCAAGCACATTCATTATTTCCAAATGCAAATTTGGGATAGTGTTTATGGTTTGTTTTTCCATGGTGTGTCCAGTATAAACGATAATGAATCCATTGGCATATTTCAGGTAAGCTACCAACCATCATTTTCCAGCTGGGTATGGACTGAATGTGTAACATCTGTGAAAGGTTTAATTTCCCATTACCTGTGCAATGAACTGCAGAATTCTTTCAGCCAGCACTCACCCAGCAAGCCAGAATGAGAATTAGTGCTTGCTTTCACAAGGCAGGGATTTAGGATCCCTGAAGCCAAGTTTCCACACTGCAAGTATGCAAAACTGATGTGCTCAGACCCCCAAATGACGTCTTTGAAGGACCTGAGCACAGTTACAGCCACAGAGACAAGTGGGAAGGAGGGTGTGCAGCTCTCTGGCCTCGCTAAGGAACTCTTAAGGAAGAGTTCAGTTGAATTGAGATGTTTTTTTCCTTCTGAGAACTTACCTTCTTGTTTCTCTCCAACCTTTACCAGCTCAGACTCTTGGCTGGGCTCGCTGATGCCGTAGACGTTGGCAGCTCGCACGCGGAATTTGTACTCGCGGTCGGGCTGCAGATCCTGCACGTTGAAGGAGGTGCTGCGGCAGGTGGTGAGGTCTGTCCATTTGTTGTCCACCGAGTTCCAGATCTCCACGGTGTAGGACTGCACGGCGCTGCCGCCGTCGTAGGAGGAGCCGTACCAGGAGAGCGTGAGGGAGGAGCTCCGGATGTCCGACGCGCAAGGAGTGCCGGCAGGTGGGTCCGGTTTATCTGCAAAAACGCACACAACGCACACTGTGAGGGTCACACAGAACTTCAGCAGGGTGTTCCTGGCCCTTCTCTTTCCATTCCATTGCTCTGCTTCACACCAGCATTATAGAAACTGCGGAGACTAAAACCAGTCCCAGCTATGCCTGCAATCTCCCACAATGGTGCAAACCTCTCCTCGGTGATCTTTCTTAGAGGAACACCCCTGTAACAGTCCCATCACTGCGATGTGCTTCCTTCATCTGTCAGAAAATGATGATCAGCTCCCTTCATCTGCTTCCACGCTTCAGGGCCACTGCTCACCTTTCACAGCCTCAGAAAGTGCCACTCATCCAAATACACCTGGGTAGCAGAAATACTGGAACCATTTTGCTGGCATGGAAACAAGGCCTTGAAGGGTGACAAGTTTATCTGCCAAAAATTTAGTAAACAAATTCATCTATGTGCAGTTTTTGGAAGTCTAGCGCACTTTTTGGGAAGAAGGAGTTCAATTTAGAATACATAATTTAAGTAGTGAGATTTTTTAAATCTCATATGCATTTTGGAAATTGTTGAGGAGTGGGAGATAGAAATTTCTGTATTTCCATAGTTAGAGGATTGCTACTGAAGTCCTTATTTAGATGAGTGGAACCAGTATCACCAGAACCTGGTGTGCAGATGTGCTGCCAACTATGCAAATACCCGAGAAAATACAACAGCCTTGCAGTTAAATGACTTTTTCAAGATTTAGTCGAATGATTAATTATTGCAATTAATGTTCTTCTAAGACAGAAATATGATGGCTTTTAAAATAAATTGCTAGAAAATAACTGTAGAATTTAAGCACATCAAAAGACTTTTAAGGAAACAGATAGCTTCTCTGGAAATAATCCTCTCAGAAATAATCTAGCAAAACCTACAAAATAATGATGATGTTGATGTGGATGAACTAGTGGCCAAAGGTTGAAAGAGAAATCAAAGAATGGGATAAATGAGAGAAGAGGAAAACAAAAAAGATGGAAAGTGCGAGATACTACAAACAGTGGTTACACTGAACACGGACTGATAAAATCCTGTCCCAATTTGCTTGTTCAAGGTGCTAACGGATATTATCATTTGCTCTGTAGGAAAGGCAGAGCTGACAAAGCAGCCAAAAAATACTGCCACTTTCTCAGCAATAAAAACATCCAAATGCTGGAGGAAGCTGTTGTAGACTTTGATCAAAGCCTCACTGTGACAGACCATGTCCCTTCATACTCAAATTATCATTCCTAGGAAAATTACTGAGTTGACAGAAATAGCCACAATTTGTCAGAAACATGCCTTTGGTTCTTGGACAGAGGAACCTCTCCTCTGACTCCTGTGGTTTAACTCATAGAGAGTGAAATTAGGACAGTCTAATCTGATCAAAATAGTTAAGTATCAGTTCACTATTTGGAAGAGTGCAAATTTCATTGCCTAGTGATTTCCCTGAAAGAAAAATTTAGTTCAGTTGTGATGAAAAATCCATCTCCCTCCACAACTTAAACATATTAGAAGATATATAAATAGAAATTTTCAAGTATGAGGGAAAAGACTGAGAGGGAGGAAGGGAGGTGGACACTGAGTCTGACACTGCATTCAGTATGAGAACCCCCAGGTGGAAGAAAAAGTGACTGCCAGAATCAAGATTATCTTTGTTCATTTTGGCAACACTTTAAACACCATTCCACTAGGAGTCATCATTATACAGCACATGTTTTGTTAAACACTTGTCAGAAACCAGATGTCCTTAACCTCTGGAACAGCTTATTGTCCTGCTTCGTGGTCACATTTTACTCCCCTCATTTTCTGACAGAATGGAAGGGGCTATTAGCAAGCATGAGTTTATAGAGTAGATATATAATGAACTGAATCACAGAGGACTTACATGATTTGTCTAAGCTTAGAAAGAGAGATTGTAGCAAAGATGAGAACTGAGTCTTGATCTCCTGGTGCCCAAATAGCAGCACCCTTCTTCCCTGTACTGGTCCTGTCCCAGCCTCCCTGGAGCTGCAAGAAGTGAGGATTCAGTGCCCACACCATTTGCAGTATCAGCATGTTTGTACCATACCCATAGCAGCCATCAGAGAGCTGCTGGCATGGCACACATGGATTGGATGATTTTAGTCAGACAGTGGCAGCAGCATCTTCTTTTCACTACAACTTGTTAGCCATGCAGACCTTGCTGGGAATGATTCTCTGTCCTTCTCAAAATCTTTACAGGAGTGGAATATTCAGCCCTGTGTCTTGTTTTCCTCCTATGTAACCATCACTGCATCATTTCAAAATGCAGATAGAGCTGGAGTAAGTAACAGCCTATTTATCCTAAATCCAAACAGAACAGAGCAGTTGCAGATAGCAGGAGGAAAATACTTTGAAGAAAAAGCCAAGCCAGTAGTCCATCACCTTACAGTGGCATCTGCTGAAGTTTTTCAAAACAGTGCAGATTCTCTGACATCTGCTATGCACACAGCCAAACCTGGACGTATGTGTTGCTTTAAAAATAAAGTTAGGTTGCTTTACTGCTGTGCACTGAATTGATATGGAGAAAGTGTTCAATGTTTCAGCATTTGCAGAGCAGTTTCAGCAGTATGTTTCAACAGTAGCCTGCTTCCTGTGCAGGACATGAAAATACACTCTCTCATTGCTGACTTTCAACACACTTCTGTTTCCAAATGAAACTCTGGGCATGATTTATCAGTTTCCTAGGCCCCAGTTCCCTCAGCAAGCTCTCTTTCCATGACTCACCTAGACAACTGGAGTCCCTCTGGCCTGTATGGTTTACAGAAGCAAGGCTTAGGTATGTGAGCACTGCAGAGAAAGCATCCATGGCCAAGGGGATAGCAGTGGCAAAGGAAATGCCACATGGCTTTAGACTAGTATCTGCCAGCCTTGGGAACATTTCTATATTCCTAAGGCATTTTTCTCAATAGGCAGAGATGAAAACCTGCAACCTTGGCTGGATTCTACTGAGCCATAAAGATGCACGTTTCTGTTTGAAGTCTATCTTGTGCTGCTGCTTGCAGATCTGTTCAGTGTATAAATACAGTAGTAGCTGCTATGGGAGATCCTAAACAGGAATGAAAGCCTAATCTTTGCTCTTTTTTAATATGACAGATGTATATGTACCATTTTAACATGCTTAAAAATGACTTGATATCAGACTGGATGGTATTCTACAGCTCTGCACATTCAGAGAACCTGCAGATGGTCTCTCCATGTGTCTGTTTTCTTTCTCAATACTTTATTCTATGGGGATTTTAAAGGTTACCCTGTATTCATCTGTCTGTATTGAAAGCTAGAATATTTTGCCAAACTACATTCCCTTCTGGAATATGATATCTCTATCAGCACAATTAACTGCTTCCAATAAAAACATCCCATGAGCTGAGAAGGAGTGGGGAAGACAAGCACAGTTCTCTATTTTGTCTTTCTGTTTTAGTGTTTACTATACCACTCATGTCTCTGAGCTGCATGTGTCCAATATTCTGCTGCATGTCATGTGCAGTTTTTGACATGCACAATCATGTTTCATACTTAGGCTTATGTTATGAAGGCTTTACATTGGCTTTAATGGACCACAAGTTTGTTCTTCTTCTTCTGCAACAATGCATAGCTACAATCCAATATGTGAACTAGAACTAAGGCAGGGCATCCAAAAGTGCACTTGTGCACATTTCTACAGGAGAAGGAACTAATTTAAAATATTGAGCTTAACTTCAATTTCACTGTTACAAGCAACAAAGGAAAGCCACCATAAGGTACCTTAACAATGTGAGAATAGGAGTACTCCAGCCTTGGCTAACTTACAGCACTTACATAACCACTAAATCAAGACTTATGATATTCTAGATGATCATGGTCAGATTGGCTGTATCCATGAACCTGGTCAGAATGCTACAAACTCCAATGCCTTTTCACATAAATCTCTCTAGGAATACAAGTAGGGCTGCCCCAAGCTGGCTTCCAAGGCCTTGTGGCAGGCAAAGGAGCAGCTAATTTGGCCTCAAACCTGGCTCAGGGACTGTTTGCACAGCAGCACAGAGGCTGCATTGAGTTGCTGACACCAGCATCACAGAGGAAGCAGCAGGAGTGACTCCTGTGTGCTGTGAGACATAAGCCAAGCAGAGAGGAGTAAGAGGAGACTGGAGGTGATGTAAAGGAGCTTTTTAGCCATTTGTGCTCCAGCAAACCAGGCACATATTAAAACCCCCTGCTTCTCAACAAAGGGAGGTGTAAATTACCACTACCCCAAAAGCAATAAGGTCAGATTCCAGTTTATGCTTTGTGGCATATATTCCTCAGGGCAAATGATAATGGGATGAGTTGGCCCCACATGAAATGTTTAAGCCACTTTCAAGACCATACCAGCACTGAAACACACACTTGTTATTTACTCTCAAACTGAATTCAGCTGCACTCCTTCCTCAGATAAGTTCTCAGAAATATTTTGGTAAACAGGTTTTGATATACAGCCTGAAGTAAACTCTAATTAATTTGTATTTGTGCACTCTGAGAAGCAGAAAACATAAGCAGGCTTGGCCTTTAAATCATTGCTGTTTATCAGACAAATTTGACTTGATGTGATTGCCTTTTTTTCCAGTGGTGCATTGGTTAGAGCATGTTGCTAATTACACCACGGTTGTGGGTTCAATCCCTGTACAGGCCATTCACTTAAGGGTTGGACTCGATGATCCTTGTGGGTCCCTTCCAACTCAGAATATTCTGTGTTTCTGTGAAAATTCCTTTGCATAAGCAGAGGGACTTTTTCTCTCTCTGCAGTGGAGGCAAACCAACAGCTTATGCAGGACACCCACGTGACATGAGACTGTGCTATTGAGACCTCACTGCCTTCTCCACATGGCTCAGTTTACAGAGCCCTCGGAACACAAGAACCATTCCAAGAGACCAAAAAAGGCAGCAATCTCCTTATCTAACAGAGTGCAGGGAAATGGAAATTGTTCTGCTACTTGCTGTGAGGGTCAGGCTGAGCCAAGGCGAGGCAATGGAGTTTGCTGTGCATTAAGAGCTCGCACGGCCCTGGCTCTTAAGCAGAAATATTGCTCCAGCAGAAAGCCTCTGAAAACTGAGAGCAGTATAACCACAGCCTCTGAAAAGTTCTTTTTTCCTTTCTTTTATGAACAGAGACATCACTGAAACAAAGTCTCTGAAGTAGTTTTCTTTATCTGTTCTCAAAATTGGTTTGTTTTCTTTCTAAATCCAGTTATCATATTACTGTATAATACTATTATTAGCTATTGTGATATTTGTCTGCCAGATAAAGAACAGACAGAAAGAAACAATTTAATTCCATTCCACAAGCTGTTTAGCCAGGCAAGGTATTTAATATGCTGCAACAGCCAGTTGAACACTGTCCATGCCGACAGCACTGGCAAAGCTTTCATTTGAAATCCATCAGCAGGAGAAAAGCGAAACCATAAAAGGTCATAACTGAACTCGGCACTATTGCTGACAGGGCTCAGGGTCATGGCAGACCTCGCTGCTGTGCTTGGAAAACTATGCCCTGCAGCTCTTTTTCCAAGGGAGAGGAGTGCTACAAGTAGAGATATTACCCCTTAACTCCTGTAAATAATGTACACCCTGTACGTTAGTGTACCACAGGTTTACGATAAAGTTAAATTTAAAAATGCCTGCATTTTCCTGCAAAACAGCTCAAGAGACACTGAAATGAACCTGAGTTTTCTCCTAAAAAGCAGCAGAGGCAAGAACCCCATGGTAAAGATTTGTTAGTCCAGACTTTGAAATTTACACCTCCCCTGTAAAATACACTGCAGAATACTCTTACCAGATTGCTCCTCCTGACAACTCTGACAGAAAATGAAGTTATTTTAAAACTGCCATTTTGAGACCTGTGGATAAAGTAGCAAACAAATAGTGGTGGCCCAGAGCATCGCTTTGTGCTCTTGGGGTAACTGAGGCATGGAAGTGTAAAATGACCTTGCCCAAGGACACACAGGAGAATGGAGCTGGGAACGAAACCAGAGCTCACCACTCCCACGCAAATGCCCTCAGCACAAGAACATCTCCTTCTGCCACAGGCCTAATGGAACAAACAAATATATAATGCATTCTCAGGAGCCTTTTTCTAAACCATCTGCTCCTGAGCCTGAATCAACAAGCTGTTCAGATTACTCATGTGCTGCACGTTAGGTATCTGCTTTGATAACTGATTGAATTAGAGCTCAAACCTGCCCACTGAAAGGCACAATAAATTTTAGGAATCCCCCTAGTAGGACTTTCAGTGGATTAGTCTCCACTGGAGTGAGTTTGGGTCTTAGGAACCCCATGTTTGCGTGGAGGAGTTGTGATTAATCATTTTTGAGTAACTAGGTAAAATATAGGAATTTTGTTGCAATTGTCAAGATATTTATTTTCTTCCTCAAAAACAAGCTGAAGGTAAGCATCAGGAAAAAGCAGCTATGCATGGAGTTCTACTGAAATGTCTCCCAGCAGAAATTACATTGAAGCTACATGGCCATTCAAGGGATAAACGTGGATTAGTGTGCCAGCACTGATGCATAGAGCAGAGTAAGCTGGTTTTCCTCCACACATTTTTGTCTTTCTCTGAAAATTTAGTTTTGGTACAGCTGGAGAGCCACTATGCGTTAGTGGGAAACAGACAGTGGAGGTTACTATGCTCTTGAACTACAACAGCAGCAACATAAGACATCTCCTCCTTAACCAACAGTGTAGTTGCCCTTTAACCATAAAACCAATGACAAAAATACTCCAGCAATCCAGAGGAATTTGAAAGGTTGAAGGTTACAGAGCGAGTCCACCCACATATTCTTAAGAAATTCATTGCATTCTTGACCTGACTGTAAACAGGGAATCACATGGATACTGCAAGATATAATCTGATTCTTTTCAAAAAAAGAACTTTAGAATCATTCATATTTGCACTTCTGAGCTGCAGTATTCAGTGTCAAAATGTCTATGGATGTCTCGCTTCACTGTCTGCTTCCCAGATGTCTGCACTTAACTTTTCCAGAGAGGGAGCACAGAACATTGACCACTGGGTCCTCTCTGTCTGAGTGGTGAGCACTGAGCCAGATTTCTCAGGATCTCCCACAATGCAGTCACCGCGTTGAAAGGGTCGCTGTGCACTGCTGGTTTTGCTACCATGTTTCCTTGTAACAGAGTTCTGAGGGAGAAAACAAATTCTAAGCTTGCATATATGTGACTTGTGGAAGCAGAACCAAGCCCTTCATAGCAGCAATTAATAATCCTACCATTACATTCAATGACTTTTGTAATCAGACCTTGTTCTCAAGTAACCTTGTATTTTCTCATTTGTGCTTGGAAAGACCTGGCTCACACAGATTCTGCTAAAGGCATAGAAGTAACACCTTCCACACAGAAAATAACTTCCCCATCCCAAGTCAAGTATGGAATGGAGTAGAGGAGCAGGTATTAGTGAATTCATGATATACTACTTGCATGCCTCTGTATATGTGTGTCCTTGAGTACTTGGTTTATCACTTTCCAACAGCAGAGAGGGCTGCAAATCACAGTACATGCACCAATGCTGAGAGTAATAGAACCCCCATAACTTTTAACTTCAGGCCTCTCAGGGTCTAATGTCATTGCTCTTATTCTTTAGCATATATCTACCATAGAGCTTACTAATCACCATGATACTCATATATGTGTGTGTGTGTAGGTACAATACATATATAGATGTATGTATATACACACAAAATACGACATCAGGAACAGTAAATATCCCATAGGATTTATAAAAGACAAAATAGATTGGTCAAAATCAGTCCCCAGTTAGGTAGTATCTGTGTTTCTAGTTCTGTCTTAAAAAAACCTAAAAGACAGCACTGATAAACAAAGTAATCACTACACACTGATCATCAAAAAGCTCCTGAATAGTAGCCATGGAAATGTGAAACAATAAGCCCAAAAGCATGTGGCAAGTTTGTGGCATAGCTGCAGAACAGATTATTTCTCTAGTGCCAGATACTCTTGTTGAATTCTGTGTTATTCTTTGGACACTGTCATAGTACCCAGCTTTAGCCAGTAGGAAAACCAAGTTTCTTTCTCAAAGGTGGTTACAGACCTGGGGCTATCACACAGCTAAAATGTTCAGAATCATAATTTTGATAAATATATCAAATATATCCAATAAATAGCACGAAAGGAATGCATATTCCTTGCTGTCACTGTAAACTGAGGGCTCTACCTTGCCTAAATCAGTCATGTTTTACACTAAGCTCATCATTGGCTCATTTAACAGCTTTGGCAACACACGTCCACTTCCATCTGACACACTGTCTGCTATAAATCATTAGCTCAATCTCACATCAGGCTGTTTTGATTTTGGAGCAGAAACATGTTACAAAATCTCCCTAGAGAGATCAGTCAGCTAAGGAAATTGCTTATTTAAGAGAGCTGATCATAACAATAGAGAAGAGCTCGACATGGACATTTTGGGACCAGTCAACCCTTTCAAAGAAGATACTGCTTAACTTGTATGTCTCACAGACTTGCAGGTCTCCAGTATTATTAGTGCTTGTACAAAGTTGCACAATGAATCACAAGGCTCAGTCCTTGTGGCTGAAGGCTCTGTGCTCAGCACCACACCATTATTTCAAAAGTCTCCTCTAACTTGTTTATGTGTCAGTGCATTTGCTGTGTGGACTGCACACAGCTCACACTGAAGGCTGAATGTAAAGGACATTTTTTTCATTTTTATTTCATTAAAGGAAATAAAACCCCATAGGATGAAGCTGGGCTTCTTTCAAGAGCATCCTTTCCCATGACCCAAACAGCATCAAATCATAAATTATTTAAATGCTTTAGGTGTCAGAACCCTTGCACAGTTTAATTAAGACTGTAGTTGAGGCCTGAGTCTGACAGCTAAATTTAAGACTTTGGGAGCTAAATTCAAAGGAATGCAAAGCATCTTTATTTCCCTAAATGTCATTATTAAAAATAATTTCTACAAATTGTACTTAGATAGAGTTTGCAATCTAAGACTCAAGAGTTTAAATCATAGCAGGATCATTTCTGATTTGAATCCTGGCAGATAAGCTCAATCATTTGTCTTCTGATTGGAGTTTAAGTCAATAATGTTATTTTTTTGTGAAGAAAAGTCTTTGACAACTGCAAGTATAAAACCAAGATGCAGGATGGTCTTAAATATCCTCAGGAAGGTCTTTAGACCTTCTGTTCAAAGCAGGATCAGCTATAAGGTCAGACCAGATTGTTCAGATGCTTATCCAGTCTGAACTTGAATACCTCCAGGGATGGAGACTGTACAACTTTGCTGGGCAACCTGCTCCTTAACATGTGTTACAGTCCAAATTTAATTTGAGAAATATTTATTGGAGTCTTTTGCATAAGAAACTTGCCCATCAGCATGAAGCCTTTGAAACCTACATGGTTGTAAGAGGTAATAATAAATTAAAAGAGGTAATAATTTTAATATTAAAGAATTAATAATAATAAAATAAATACAGCTTTATTTCCATATTAATTTCATTTTATATTTTAACAAATGTCTTTGATTTGCTAAAATTCAGAAGAGCCAAGCCTGTTAGCCCCAGAGAAATGCAGCTCTGGGTCTGCTCAGACACGCTCCTCCAGAAAGCAAATGTTCTGCATTTGTAGTTTCAACACATTCAAGGCTCCGTTGTGCAGTGTGGTCAGGCAGCAGTGCTTTGAGCACACAACACACACACATGGATGTGTCTTTTCTCAGAAAACTTACAGGGAGGCAGCTCACACAGAATTTAGAGACTTTTTATAAAGGGCTGAGGCAAACAGAGCTGATCTCTAGCACCAGGACTTTCTCCACCAATGATTGTTATGAAAGTGGGGTCAGGGCAGGGAGAGCAAGTTTCTTCCCAGTAGTTGGGATGGTGCAGAGACAATGGACAGGCAGGAATTTAGGATTAAGGATGAGCTTTGGTAGGCTCAGAAGTGCCAGGTTTTGCATATTCAGAGAAACACAGCTTCCCTATTTTGACTGACAGGCTTGAGAGAAAAGTACCTTCCAACTTCAGTGAACATTTGACACCTTTAAAGGTGCAAACAGTGTGAAGAATTTTATCTTATAGTGAGAATCTAACCCTCTTCATATAAGGAAGACATTTTTGCTCCCTTTTCCCACATTTTTGAGTGCCCAGATGGAAGAATCAGGCCTTAAAATGCATGTGCAGCAAGCTAGGAGGCCTTGTCACTCCTTCAGCAGTGCTGACATCAGCGAGATGTCTCACTGAAGAGCTTGGCAATTGTACAAGACGGAATTTATTCTTTTTAGTTGGAAACAGAGAGCTTGTCATCAGCCAAAACACATGGCAAACTCCTGCACATTGTAAGGATTCTTCACCCAACTCTCCCAAAAGCATCTCTGGGAATCCCACGGTTCTCTGGCACATTTCTTAGGGAAGAGCAGAGCAGGAGGCTGAGATGTAGCTTTATAAGGTTATAGAATTCAAAGACTTTCAAACCAATTAATTCCAAAGGATATAAACCAGTGACTTATATAATAATGAGTCAAGGCTCACACATAACAAGATAATAGGAATTGTCAGCCTTGTGCACCTAAAAAAATCCATCTTGCCCAATAACCTGCTACAATTATCTGCCAGCAGCAGTTGCCTAGGAAAGAGCGAAAAGGAGGGAAATATAAAGAGCAATTAATCTCCTGCCATTCTTCCAGCTGTTAATCAGCTGTGTTGGGATTTTGCAGCCAAAACCTATATCCAGAGCAATGTATATGTTTTTTCAAGGAGCAGTGTTCATTTTTAACCTAGCTGTACTTCTGACCTGTACAACCCTGTACAACTGTTGGGAGGGGTACTGCAATTTATCTATGCATCAAGAGAAAAATACTGATTCTATTTTCTTCTCGAATTCTCTGCCATGTTGCTGGAATCCACTTGATATTTATACTCATTCATCCAGTTATCTTTTAACTGCAATTAAAGCCTCAGACTGGATTAAAGGAATTAATTTAAATAATCAGGAAGCCTCTAATGACAATATGTAGAGCAACATGCAACTGAGTCACATTCAGTCTGCTTCAGTGGATATTGTACCTGAAAATGTGATTGTACTCATTAAACCTCCTATGGTATTAACTGGATTGCTGGAATGAATCTCCAGTCCCACTTGGGTTAAAGGTATTTTGCCATTGGTTTCACTGGAGTCAGACATTCATCTTTGCCCTTAGACCCACATTTCTTGCCTTGCTCACACCCTTGTGGCTGTCAGTGCACCACCTTGTGTGATAACCCCTCTGCAGGTAACAGAGCCCAGAAGCAGACCCAACCCACAGACTGATGTTTTAGCCAAATCATATCTTGGCTTGCAGAAATTCCCTGGATTTCCCTGAAGCATCCACACCAAGGTGGGTTCTATAGCCCTTTCAGAGCCAGATGTCACAGATCTAGATTTTGGCTGATCCTCACTAGGCTGCAGTTTTATCTGCAAATAAACTGCAACTGTCTGCCAGTCTGCATTTCTGTGCAGCAGTCCAGAGTCTGCTGCAACAAACCAGACAGCCTGGGAGTGTCACCTGACAAGGCTGTTTGAAGCTTTAAGATACCTGTGTAAAAGCTCACAGATGAAGGGTTCCAAAAGATTTAAACCAGACTGTCTTTATTCACTACTTTCTGTTCCTGTGAAACAATAGACCATGGTAGGAATTTAAAATGGAGACATGAGCTGTTTTTATCTTGTGGGGGGATTTCTTTTTAAACATGAGCTATTTTATCTATTTTATACATTCATCACCATGGAATTAGGAATTTTTCCAAATAAACACAGTATAGCCCTACAGATACTAACTTATAGTCCTTATTACAATGTCGCTATACATTTTTTGAAAAACTAGTTCTTATTTCAGTCTTCTTAATTTAACTGATTATTTTATTTAACCTGTTGCATATCATTATATAAAATGCAAATGTAGACTGATGTCTGAAGAATAAGTATATAAATAAAATATTAATTTGGACTTACCAACAACTGTAAGGTTGACTTGTGCTTGTCTGCTGCCAAGTTTGTTCTCTACAACTAGAGTGTAACATCCACAGTGTTCCTGCTTTGTTGATGATATTGTTAGCTTGCTGCTGTTTTCATCATTCTCAATTTTAATATATTCATTTTCTTGAATCTGCCAAATTAAAAGAGAAATTATGTGATTTATTTGTATGTGAAAGAGCTCAAAGCACAATACGATGTTATCATATGAGTGCTGTTTGCAGATAACTCTATTACAGAAGTGAATATGCACGACTGATAAACTGCATAATCCACACAAATCATCTAGAAATGCAGTGGAACATTATAAGGGCTCCAGTCCTGCAATGGCCACAGGGAGCACTGGTGTTGCGGGAACCCCACTAAGGAACAGGTGTGTCACTTTTTAGCTTCTCTTTGACAGGCTGAAAGTGCAAACTGTGCAGCTGTCAGAAGTGCAAAGTTTGGTCTCACATATCTTAAAGAAACCACAGTGGAAGGAGGGTTTAGCCTTAGTTCATTTGCCACCCCCCTCAGAGGCCCCACAAGCAGACCATCCACAGCTGGGACTGCTGCCCTCTTGTTTTAACCAGCTTCATTCTGTACTTCCACACAAACCAGGGTAGCAGTTTTTTGGGTTTGAACAGTTGAGGACAATGTTAAATGAAATGGAGATACAACACTCCAGCTGTACAGAGAGACATTCAAAGAGCATACTGAGCTTTCCCATAGCATTTTAATTTTCTGAAGAAGCAAAAATCCAAATCTCTGCTGAATACCATAGGCATATTATAAACTAGTTTTTAATTGAAACAGAGCTACCATAGCATAAATGGCCAAGGTGACTTAGATTTTAATCAGCATTAGCTTGAGACATGACAGTTCTTTAAAAACCTCATAATGCTACCCTGCATTACAGAGCTGTACACTGTGTTCTTATGAAACAGACAACATAATGTCAATGCCCTTCTTCCTCCCACCACTTCCTTCTTAGATAAGTGACTCTTCCAAGCCATTCTCAGAATTTAATTAAAAATGAGGCTATTTAGTTTGCCTTATCTTGTCCCATATATTGAGACAAGAAGAAATCAAAAGTTTAAGAACAGGACTTTCCCTGCTCTTTCCTCAACTGAGGCAAAACACATGCACTGCTATCTGCCCAAAAGTAACTTCAGAAAGTTTTTCCTACAAATAGAAAGTTAGCAAATGAGATTATGTAGGGTTAAACTCTAGTGAAAATTGTTCCACCTTGCCAACATACTTCTGAGATTCTAAACTGTTCCTTTATGCTTCATTAAAATTAGTCAGGGGGTGATAGTAGAACTAGATCTGCATTATTCAGAGAAAGCCCAGAAAGGATACAGGGAAAGCCCTGAAAGGATGCAGAGAAATCCTTGAAAGGGTGTAGAGACAGCCCTGAAAGAACGCAGAAACAGACAGCCCTGAAAGGATGCTCAGTGGTTTGCAGTGTTAGTGGGGAACATGGGTTGGATCTTTGGGGAAGAAATTCACTGGTTGTAGTTGAGAAGCTTCAACAGCTGTTCAGTGTTCAGTGATGGACTCAGCTGATGAAGAGGCTTTCCAAGACTTTCTCCTCTTTAGCTCAGCACAGTTCCAGAATCCCTCCACTGTACTGCCATGGCATACAACAGTATTGGTCACAGATTCATGACATTCCCTTTCTACAAGCAACAGATACTCTTTTGGAATACCCAAAAAAGATAGACAGACCACTGAGAGAGGCCACTGTGGCTCTCCTGCACCTGAGGGGATGTGAGGAAGAAACACGGAGAGGAAGCTGCAGCAAAAAGCAGCAGGGCTGGAATCACAGCTCACCAATTACTGGGTCAGCTCAAATAACAACTACGTATAACTCCCAGTAAACTGTCAAAACACTTGGTTGGTTTTCACTTTTAGGACTGGGAATGGAACAGAGTTGAAATCAACCAGAGTTATAGAAAAGGAAGAAATCCAAGTGTTAAACAATATGTGGTGAAGTGTAAGTGAAAGAATAAAGCAAAATTGTGGTGCAGCACGGACACAGTAGGTGCCTCCCCTTTTAAATTAATAAATGAGAGACTGCTGCCCTCACTTGTTGTCCTACAGTGTTTGGTATCCTTCCTGAAGTTTTTTTTTTCTTTTGTACCTCATTCACCCAAATGAATAATTTAAAAAAATTGTCATTTTAATTTATGATTTTGCAATACTTCACTTTGTCTCATAGTGGATAACTAAAGAAGAAAGTATAAAGATGGTAAAAATAGCATTTTACAAAGGAGAAAGTATCTTGAATCATAGGTTACAGATCTGATATGGGCATAAGGAGCTGCTAGTCCCTGTTATCACATAGACCTTGCATATTAAAAAGGCCTTAAAATCTAGGTAAATAGGATTGTTGTATTCAATAATGAACTCAGAATTCTGCACAAACCAAAAACTCATTTTTGAGGGGCACATTTTACCTGAATGTTAAGACAGAGCTTAGCAAAATCAAACACTGAATGTCACTGAAGCTTCTGAGACCTATTTTTTGTGGAAAGCAGTGGTTAACTTTAGTCTTGAAGCTAAAGAAATTTAAGGAAATATAAGAGCTCAGGAAAAAACCCACCCTTTCCCCTAAAGTAAGAGGTCATTTGGAGTTAGCAAGGATGGACTCTGGAATACCCTTTGCACTAACAAACTGTTTTGAATTCTTTCAATTAAATGCTGACATGTCTGGATTTAGAGTCTAAACTTCCTTCTAGGAGGAGATGTTTTTATTTGTGTTCTATAGAGTGCATGACAAGTTCAGAACGAAATAAACAGAACAGCAGCTACAGTAGATATTTATATTTGCTCTGTCCTAGCGTGACACTTCATCTTCCAGTCTGAACTTGCATATTGGGTTATTTGATTTAAAGTGATTTTAAATAGCTTTGTTAAAGCAACTCTCTTGGGACACTACCCTTATGGGCATTTGATACAGTTTAAAGATATTAATTCAAGTAGAAAGAACTTTAAACCTAGGAGTGAGGGCATTGATGGCATGGATTTTTGTTGTGCCCTGTATGGTGACATTTGTGTTGCAATACAATTCACTCAAATTTTTTATATTGTATTTTGCCCCTTTGACATAACTTTAGACTCAGCATCAACAAAGAAATTTTCAAAGGGGAGAAATGTCCTCTGTGACACATACTTTTCAGATACCTGTATCTTTCCCATCTCTTATCCTTTAATTCATGTTCTAAGACTTTTCACAAAGAAACTATCATTTGTTACAGGAGGGGACAGGCAGCAAAGGGTCTAAAGTGTAGCAAGAAAGATTTAGGTTTGGCATTAGGAAAAAAATTCTAACCCTATGGCAATATAAACACTGCAATAATTTGCTAATGGAGGTTGTGAAATCTTCATCAGTGAAATGTTTTCAGTAGAGGTGAAGAGAACATCTGCAGGAACAAGATGGACTTTGCTAGTTCCTCAGGAAGGGAGATGGAAAAATGGGAGATAGTCATTGGTGTTACTTTCCAGCTCTGCTTTTTCAATGGTTGTTAAAAGAGACCAAAACACGATTTACCTGCTTACGGAATTTCATCCAGGTGCAAGTTATGGGTGCTGTTCCCACCACCTTGGCAAACAATTCCACCGATTCACCTGCACGGACTTTTCTGTCTTCTGGGAACTGAGTAATCTGAGGAGGAGCAGCTGAAGGGAAAAAACAACATAAATTAAATAACCCTTTAAATGACCCAAAGTTTTCTTAAAAGTCAAAACACATACATTTCTCAGCTCAGTTGTTTCACAGCAGCATTTGAAATTCAGATTAGCAGCTACCTGTTGCTTGCAATGAAAAAATTCTGTGGATTTGGTAATTCTAGAGGAGTGAAGCAAGAACAATTTACCCATCCAAAGTTTGCTCATGCAAGACCAAGGTACAGACATCCAAAAGACAAAAACATTGGCACCCACCACCAATTCCAAATATACAGTTTATGAAATTTTGTTGTGGGTTTTTCAGAAAATCTTCTTTTTCTTTTGAACTTTGTATTTTTGAAGAATGGCTCCAGCTACCTTCTTATCAATTTGCATGTGCTGAGGAGGTCTGCAAACCTGCTCCCTGATGTCATCAACAGAATTCAGAAAAATTTAAGAGTCAAGATCTGCCTATAGTTATCTCAGCAGCCAGATGAACATTATGTGGCACAGAAACATAATGAGAGACAAGGAAGGAAATTGATATCTTTCTCCATCACAATAAATCTTGCCATGAGCAATGATGGATTTTTCTGTATTACAGTGCTTCTTTTAAACCTTGCAGTCCCATTCATTCCCCTCTGTTCATGAATCAGGAATTCCTCCTTCTGTTCCCTCTCACTGCCTGAGTATCAATAGATGGCAGAACATCTCCTGCTAACAGTGCTCCTTCCTGGCTCTCAGCTGTGCTGCTGAGTGTCAGACCCCTGGTAGCTGCTAAGCACAGAGGCCAGAAATATCATAGGCTGGACAACTCCAGGGTGAAACCAATACTGTTGCTTATAAAAGCAGCATGATAGAAAAATTATTCTTGTGTGTGTGTATTGAAGGGGGCGGACTTGAGGACATATTGACAGAAATGGTAAGAGGCATTCCCTAATATTACAATGACCTCACTGCCAAATGTAACATTCTTTACAAAACACAGGGCTACTGGGCATGACAAAAGTGCTTTCTTTTCCTTTTCAAAGTAATTAAAACAAAGTGGGTTCCCCCCGCTCTAGACTTGACCTTTTAAAAGTGTTTTTGTTTTGAAAACATCTGAAGGAAGCTAGGCTGAGGGATATAACTGGCTTAGAAAGCAGCTTGGACAGTTTAAAAATCTGGTGATGTTTTAAGACACTGAAAAGAGGTGCCTATAGGGGAAATTTCCTTGTAACTTTAAATATAGATGGCTTTGCCTCAGGGACTACAAACACACAAACAGGTTACCATAATGCCAGTGATGAGGAAAAGAAGAATCTATCACCTTCTCTGTGGTAGCTACTCATGCAGAGGATTCTGTGATACACAGAAAAAATTCTTTCACGGAAAGCCAAGGTTTGTTGTGGATATGCAAAAGGGTGTAAGTTATACACTACTGACACTTTGTAGGATTTTGCTACAGTCCATCTGAGAGTAACTTCTTTGGATGCTCATGATTTAATTCTTAGTACAGTGTTAACAAGTTGGACTTACCGACCATTTAATCACACATGCAAACAAACTTTGTGGGCAAACAGCTGCACTGGTAAATGTGGGTGACAGCAATGCAACAAATTACCTGCTTTTGGAGGAGTCTTTGGAGCTGGTTTCTTCTTCACTGTTGCTTCACCTAGTTAAAAACAAACAAGCAACAAACCATGTGAATTCAAAGGTGAGCTTTGCAAGGAACCAGACTAATCACAAACATCCATAGCAATGCTTTGTTGGCACTTGAAAATATAATATGTTCTTCCAGAATATTAAACTAAATAATTAAAAATACCTTTAAGAACCACTTTTATTATGCTGGACGATCCTTAGAATATTCATGGTTGAAGATGGAACTTTTAAGATAATCAAAGAAATCTTCTACACTTCTCCCACGATCTGTCATCATCCATTCCTTATAGCAGTTTAACAGGTGAAAATACTGGGCCAAGACCCATCTCATACTGAATTTTTGCTCAGATTTCCAGCATAATTAATGCTGAATGATCCCAGTTAAAAGTAGAGTAGTTAACACCATGTGCTGCTTCTCATACCACTTGTGAGCTCACAAAGAAACAGCTATATACCAAAAGTAAATATTAGTACCACCCCTTTGCCTCATCCTTTTCCTTAAGCAAGGATAACTTTTCGCTATAGTCTCAAAAGAAAATGTCATAGCTAAAAAAACATGGCTTAGAACTGGAAATCTGGATCCATCCATTTTTGGAAGACAATGTTCTACAAATTGTGTAGGGTAAGTAGAAGAACAGTAGAGAACATGGCTATTAAGTATTTTTCACAAAACGAGAACTAGAGGCCACCCAATTATATTACCAGACAGCAGGCATAAGAGAAACACCGAGTTAAATATAACATCCATAACCTACCTTCACAAACAAGTAATATCTTACAATACAGAAACACAAACAGGTTCAAAAGGACAAATTCAGAGGAGTTATGTATAGTGGTGGCCATTAAATACAACAGTCTGGATGCCTTCAAATCACTGAATTCCAGAAATGAAGGAGTTCATTCCTTTTACAGCACTCTCTTTTTGCCTGCTATTCTAAGCATCCTGGTCAGAGAATGGCCTCTGCTGTGAAAGAACATTTCTTATTTTCTTATGCTCAACTAGGCAGCCTGATCGAAGTAGTCTGGCTTTTAAGATGTTATTGCCTCCAACGGAAGCAATGTGTGCTAAGTGCTTTTGAGTATCTGGCAGACTATACAGAGGTGCCTAGTGACAGTCATAACAGATGCAAAAGCTTTGAATTTTTTGGTCCATTCTTTTCTTTATTTAGTTATTTCAAATTAGAAAGACAGTGAGCAGCAAAATATCCCCCAATTTTACCAGACCAACAAAAACAGTTTTTTTGATTTTAAGCCTTTTGGTTGCAGCAAGCTACAAGCTGTGCATGATACCCTGGAACACATTATGTGGTGCTCCATGAAACTCAGGAGCCATGAGTTGCAAAAACACTGTGAGACTCTAATGCTATAGCTCAAACAACAGACAGATTGATTTTCAGAGTAACTGGAGATAGTAGATGATGTGGTATAGGATGTGAAAAGACCAAAAGACTTTAAAAATATCTAATGGCTTAGCTGCTTAGCTGTCAACAGCAGTGTTTATTCAGCTCATTCTGAAGAACTTCATGCAGTTAATACAGAAAAGTTTTTTCCACCTTCTTTCCATTTTTTTAGTAATTTTCCCTAAAAGTATGCTTGGCTTTTATACACTCTGAATTTATTGATGTTGTAGCAACCAGAAACACAAAAATGGAGAGGTAGGATATTCTCACAGTACTTATGGCTGAGACAAAAAAAAAATATTTCCCAAAGAAGCCTTTCTTTCACAACTGCCAGCACAACAGATCTAGTTAAAGGTTTAGATGAGTACTTATGAGGTGTTTATCCCAGTATTACTGGCTGTAAGCAAGGTACCTGTCCTGCCACATCTTCCATGGGGACTTGGCCCTCTTTAAACTGAGGCCTTCAAACACCTACTCATTAAAGGGACACATTACTTTATGGGCCACCAACAGAGTGACATGTACCCTGGCTGCTGTGGTGACAGCAAATGTATTTCTGCAGCCTCTTTCCAGCCTGAGTTGTACAAGCAAAGGCAGCAAGTGGTGTTTTCAGAGCAGCTTTCCTCTTTGTCGTGGTGTGGTCTCACCCTGAGCTGAAACTCTTATTTCAGGTTGGAGCTGTATTATGTGGATGAAACTATGTATATGATCAGGTGCCAGCTGTAAGGCCTGTAGAGTCTGGCCTCTCATGTGCCCTTAAACATCCCTATTAATGGAATAGCCCATTAGTTACTCATTAGATGCATAACTCCATGCAAACTCACTCAGTTACATGGTTTAGAAATGTGTAAACATTTTTGTTTGTGAGTGTGCTGTATTCAACATCAGACACTCTGCTTTTCTCTAAACTGAAATGGAATAGCTCTTGGGTCTTCAGAGCTGCAAGGGCTTTTAATAAAAGCTACAATGACAGGAATTTGATTGCTTCCACACTCCATTAAGCCTGATATGAACAAAGAGCAACAAGGATGAAGAAAAAGCATCATTTGTCAAGTGCCATCTCGGGCTGCAGATACTGTTGCTATTTTTCAGGAAAAAAAAGTAAATTCCTGAATCCAGCATGATTTTCACTCAAAGATCCCCTCTTGGCCAACACTGTGTATTAGCTGTAGTACCTTAGTTAATAGGCAAGGTGCATGCATACTGGAACAACTATGCTTAAGCCAGTTTAAAAGACTCTCATCTCAGTGAAGATTTCCATAGCAGCAAAGCAGAGAACATGAACTCATCACTTCATCCAGCTAGGGCACTGCTTTTTATATGTAGGTACAATTTTTTTTTGGTTTAAATTTTAGATTTTACCCACCAGGACATTATATTCACTGAACTGAGGATATACAGACTGTCACTGGACTTCATCAAACCATGCAGATTGCCAAGGGTTGCTGGAAGGTCTGGCTGAATATCCTGTTTTGCAGACACAAATATCCCTGAGCAGAAATGAAAGGCTGGGGCAGGGTGGAAGGGGATGAGTACAAGGACAGGTCTCTGGCTCTATGTAACTGGCTTCTTTGCCTAATAGTGTACACCCCACTGTTCTTAGATCTTCCTTAAAAATATCAGCTCATCTTATGCATCTCTTTGAAATGCAACTTTTTTTTTTTTTTTCAAAGGCTGCTGGAGACAGTTAGTGAAAAAAAAATCTAGTAAGATTACTCAAAGTTGACAAGGTCAAATGATTGTTTTCATTAAAATATTTGAGCCTCTTGGAAATGTTAGTTCAAGTCTGCTTCTGATGCTTTTTTTTTTTTCCTTAAAGATGGTTTGTCTTAGTTTTGGTATTTACATTGAAATGGGCCAATGCTGAAAATCAGCCTGGAAGTAAAAGGACTAATATTTCCCCCTTAAATGAATCTGCCTTCTAGAAACAACATAAACATTACAAGGCAGGTTTGCCTCTTACAGAGCTTGTTTTTGAGTGAGGCGACATAAAGCAAAAAGGGGAAAAACCCCACCCAGGCTGGTAGCTGCTAGACATTTGGTTGTGCTCTTCCTTTCCCTGACGGTGCAGTCATGAGAGCAGATATGCTCAGAAGCCTCCGTCTTTCTTTTTTGCTTCCCTTTTTTGGAATTTTACTAAAAATAGGAATAGCCCTCCCCTGAAATGGCTCTCTGCACAACTTGCTTTCATAAAGCATGAAGGAAAACTCTTAGGATCTGAAAAAAACATCAGTACTCAAGATAGTATTTCCAACCAATCCATAATTCCTACTGTCTTCCCTGAGGGACATGCCTAAAATTATGTGCATGTCTTCTGTAGCGATGGATTTCAGCACCTGGTAAACAAGTACAGTTAATACCCAACTCCATTAGCATAAGGAACAGACCTATCCCTGCTTCTGTCTGCTTGTGGAACAGCCTCATTTTAGCTCAGGAGAGAAGAAGGGTTAATGACATACCCTCATACATAAAAAAAACCATTTTACCCTCATGCGAAACATGCCGAGATTTCATCTTGAACTAAATTGGGTTTTTTTCAGCATTTTCAGAGTTCAAGAGAAACTGAAAAAAGAAGTCAATTCTGTAATGTGTCAGACACCATGGTAAGAAGAATATTTATGGAAAATTTATGGAAAGCCCAGATTCAAGTATCTGCTCCTTCTTCCCCATCTCACTTGGATCCTTCAGGCTTGTGGGATGTGAGATCATGAGGTCTCTCTCTCCCCCATGTACATGAATCCCAGTGTAGCCTCCTTCAGAGCCTTCTGGGGGTAGATGTCCAGGTTTGAATCAAAAGTGACTGCTCTCTGTCAACCTCCACTACTGCCTGCTTTTCCAGAAGAGTGGAATGACTGAGAGCTAGAAGTAGAGAAAAAAAGGAAACACTTGGCCTTGTGTTCAAAGTAGTCAATTATTCTGTTTTGTCCTTGCTTCTGGCACAGACTTAGTTGATGGTACAAAAACTCATTACAGATTTTAGCACAGACAAGATGAAACAGGAGAAAAATGATGGCTACAAGCGTAGCAGAAAGTTTATTCATACATTCATGAACCTGTGCTAATTGCTAGAGAGGAAAATTATAAACAATGCACTGAACACACAGTTTTCAGTAGCTTGAAAACTTCAAGGTTTGGAAGTTTAAACAGTTTCATTTCATTGCATGTCAGAGAGCAAATTTCTCATAGTGTTTCCAAATAACTGTTTAGTATCTAAATACAATAAACCATAAAGCAACTTTGGCTTAAATTTGGTGACAAGCAGAAATTAGAAAACTTGATTCCATGCAAGTCAGTTACTTGAGTTTGTGTGCTTCATAACGGTTTTTTAAAGCTTTTATTTTTTCATTAAAAACAACTGTCATTTTGTTGCAACATCCCGTATTTAGTTTCTAAATCATGCAGAGGTTGTCCTCTAAATGAGAAATATACAGCCTCTGCCTTCTGAAAACAACAATAAAACGCAGGAAGTACTCACTTTTGCAGTCACGAGAGAGCTAGGATATACCAGTGCACTCAGAGATTCAATAATATGATCTGGTACACTGAAAATAATTCAGTATTTGTAAACAGCTCAGCTGAAGGAATAAACAATTCCACAGCAATTTAGTAACACCGTTCTTGAGCAACTTCTACAATTAAAGCAAATCTGAGCAGTGAAGAAGAGATCCAGTATCAAACAGAGCTCACAAACAACCCAGGCCATGTAAAATGCTCTAAGAGCTCTGCTGGGAACAAATCAGCAAGGTTAGTTTCTAAAGTATAAGTTCAATTTTCACCTTTTTTATGTCCTGGAGAACATCTACAATTAGACACTAAAAGGCTGTGCCCAAGTGTGTAGGGACAGGAGTCAAAGGTAGGTTACTACCCTGCTACCCAGTCTGTTCCGTAGGAAAACGGTGCCAGGTCATCTGGACATTCAGGAGCTCCAAATGGTTTCAGTGGGAAAAGCTAGGTGCTGTATGCTTTTGATATTAATTAAGCCAATGGATTTAGTTCCCTGTTTTATAGAGAAGAAACTTAATGCTTCTGTTATATGCCTCAGATGTGCGATTTCTAGCCAACAACTTAACTGTAAATTAATGAAGCATGACACCTCTTCAGTTCAAGGCCACATTGCAAAAACTATTCATTTTTCTCTCTGTAAGACAGTCAATAAACATTTCTGTCTTCTTCTGTCAACATACAGATACGTAGGATGGACTCCATGAAATACACGTGGAAAATACTGTTCTGTGCCAATATTAACTCAGAAAATGTCAGTACAATGAGAACTGTAGAGTAACTTGGCAGAAGTTCAAAATGCATGCCCAGCATTAAAGAAACAGTGCTGAACTGGGCACTCAGGAGAAGGGATTTGGACAACAAATTAGTGTTTCTCCACTGCTCATTTTATACTAAAAGAACAGATTTATTTTCCATCTGTGGAAGCAACCAACCTTCAGAGTCACCAGGTTAAATCCTGCATTGCCTGTTTACCTCAGCCCACCTTGGCTGTCAGGCCTTCTGGCACAGCTATGCACCTCTGCACCCTCGAGCCTCAGGAATGAAGGCAGCACCTTTCATAATTTAGAGTTTCAGAGAAATCCTATTTAGGTCTTAGAAACAGCTAATGGCAGTTTGATTTACATGTACTAAGTAAGAATGGAATTTTCAGCTTAGGAAAAAAGATTAATTTTTCCTTGAAAAGTTTGGTTAGAGGCTTCTCTGACAATGTAATTCATAGTGTTCTAACACACTAAGTACTTACACTCACTGTGCAGAAAATGTCTTGGATCTCACAACAGCCAGGAGAAGAGCAGCTTGAGCCTTCAGGGAAATGAATGGGACTGAGGGAACTGGCTTGGACAGCCTTAGTGACCCTCAAGAGCATCCCAGACTATCCCAGCCACCAAAGAGATCAGCAGCAGCCACAGAGCACAGCTGCTACCCAGTGCCCACACTTCTGCAATTAAAAGAACATCTCTGACCAGAAGAATAACTTCCTTAGTAATTGAGTTCTTCCCTTAGAAAGTGGCACATTTTACACTTAGGGCAAAACAATCTGTCATGAAATGAAGATTTTGAAACATTTCATATTCATCTAAGCCATGTTTCATATTATTTTCATAGAACAGAAATCAATAGAAAACCTGAAGTGTTTACTGATTTAATGATACACTAACTAAATTGGACACATCAAGCTTAATGCTTTAATAACATTTTCTTAAAATGGTGCTTGCAGACTTGGATTCTCTGACAAGATTGTTTATTGAAAGAACTGCATGCCAATCACTTGGCCACTGACTCATAATTTTTCCATGGTGATTAACACTTAGAATTCTCCCTACTGTGGACCAGAATATATTAACATAATAAGGGGTCCTGTGTAGTATATTTACTTTAATAATGCATTGTTCTAGAGATGTCACTGCTCAGCCTTGCATTCAAGTACCAATAATGTTAAAAATTCAGATCTGGGAAGGTGACAGTGAAACCTTCTGGAGGATTTGATCTGGAATGTTTCAGTTGTTCATTTATTAATAACCATCAGCAAGAGAATACAGCTACCTGTATTATTATACAGCTACCTAAAAAGGTGTTTGACATAAAATCAAATGTTCTACATAGTAGCGTAGATAAAAAATTTCTATCAGAAGCTACCAAATATTGCTAAATAACTTGCAGGTGCGTAGAAAAAGTTGTTTTTTTGATGCAACTTTATTTTTAACTGAGTAGAAGAACTTACATTTGTGCAACCAACTCTATTCTGGGTCAGCCCTTCAATGTATGTGGTCTGGATATGAGAACAGTGGGTTTAAGAAGTATTACTCAGATGAGGGAATCCGGGATATCCTGTCAGGTTTTCTTAAAATAACTGTGACAGGTGATAATTGCTATTTCTTAATATTTACTGGAAGTAGTGCTGTGCATTAGCCCTACAAAAACATTGGGCATTTCTTTCTGAACAGTTTAATCCAATGCTTAGATTTATGAGCATTATTTTCTAAAGCATTAAAGTATTTTTTTCTCTCAGTAGCCATAAATGGGATACAGTTTCTTCCTACTATAGTAAAGTTATGTTGCACAGCTCAGCCATAGTGTAGTTTAAAAAATAGAATCTAATTGCTGTAATACTCCTTTTTCATCAGCAAATCTTGAAAAAAATAATTTGAAAAAAAGTCCTTTTGGAAAGCTCATGTTTTATGTAAACTATTCTGATGCCACTTTAAAAAATCTATAGTATCTTCAATGCTGCATGCAAATTAATCCTGAGACTGAGGATCAAGAAATCTGGGTTCTAGACTTGGAAACACATCTGCCTTATCTTGGGCTAATTCCTTCTATTTTGGTCCTCTGCTTAAGGACAACAAAATATTTACAAGTGTGGAGTAGTAATATATATTTTTTTAGAAGGAATATTTATTTGTAAACATTCAAATCTTTATTTACTCTTAAAAATCTCAAGCAGAACTTCGATTTTTCCACAGTCTGTTGCAACAAAAGCATTTATTTAATAGGCACTTAAGATTTTGCAAGTGGCTTTGGTAATTGAAATAAGCAATTCCCTTTAAGCTTAATTTGAAATAAGTTCTAATTTCAAAGGGAACAGGGTGCCTAAATCCCTTCACGGCAGTTTCAAAGCTTTCTAGAGAAATGTTCAAGTGGTGGAATTTTTGGCTTAGTGCTTCTGCTCCAGGGCTGTGTCAAGCCAGGAGGACCCTTACATTACCACTGATTGTTCTGGCATGGCACACAGTGTGCAGCATGATAAATAATGAAAGGGTCAATTTTCCACTGCCTCTTTTAGAAGAAACATAACACTCTATTATTCTAACTCAGTAACATTTGACATCCACTGAGCAAAGACCCAAGTGACAAAGCCAAGTCAGGGCATTCAGTAAAGAACCAGTTCCAGAAGTGCCCTTCCTCTCTTCTCCCTTTTATTTCACCCAGATTCAAAGGTGAATCTGTTTCTTATTCTCAGAAACAATCATTTATTCTATTTATCCTTAGGGGGTTGCATAATTATTACTAAATTCTGGTGACACAATATTAATTCTAAGCAAAAGGAAATACATTGTAAGTTTTGTAATTTGCCAGCATGGGAGCAATCTTTCTGCAGTAAACACTGCAAGCATCCATTCAGAGATGTTGTTAATCACAGAGTTCCACACAGCTTCCTTCAAGATGTTCTTCTTTTTCTACACCAGTATCCAGTATGTATTGCATATCAAAGGAAGCAATGGCCCAAATTCTGCTTACTATTGGTTTTCTGTAGCTTACAAACCCCAAGCTTCCAGTAATTAAATAACATGGTCAGAATAAGCAGCCAAATGACCTGAGTCAGCAGCTCACAGTGAGACAAATTCTACAGGTTAACATACTGACAACATTCACTCTTTTCCACAAAAAGAAATGTATTGATCTTTGCTTTCAGGAACCTAAAGTTAATTACTTTCCTGAAAGTTTACTAGGGCAAAAAATCCAAGGATCACTTGTAATTTATCTGAAGGGAGAAAAGAATGACATAGTTGCTAACCATGAAATTTGACTTGCACTTCTTTACAGAATGTGGAAAATAGGGATCTTTTCCCTGAAAAGTATTTCTGAAAAGTACAGAGAATATATAGTATCTATATCCTATGAAGTATATGCTGCTGTGACTGAATTCACAACTCAAAATTCAGAATCTATTAATTAATAATTCAAATAACATTATTAGGAATTTTTGCTCTCTCTTTCTTCAGTATCAATCTGTACACTCTAGTTGCCCTTAAGACCCTTAAGGTAACTCAATGTGGCAAAAAAGACCAGAAAATATAAGAGTAAAAATATATCTCCTTATTAGACTGAGACACCTTAATTCATAGTTATTCTCTATTACACTTCTTTTCAAGAGATATACAGTAAAGACAAACATCTGACTCATAAAGCCTATTCTCTCTCAGGTAAGGAACTTTACAGTCTCTGTATCTGATAAGAATTTCAGTGTAGATTGGAACTGTGTAGTCCACTGGATCTGCTTTGTATATTTTATCCCTGACAAACACACAAACAAAAACTTATTTCAGACCAAATACATTCCTCAGAGACTCAGATGTTAAAAAACACCTGTAAAATCTCTGCAGCCAAATCCTTTTAAAATTGAATATGTATTTTTCAAAGCTTTTCCAAAAACTCTTTCAAAGCCCAGCTTCCTAATATTCTCTCTAGTCACCTTGATGTTTACTGTGCAGCAGGAAAGAAGTGTTAAAGGTATTTTGGAAAAAAAGAGCTTATGAGAAATTCAAGAACTTGAAATACTGAAATAATATGGCATGTAGAAAAACCATTCCCATTATTTCAACCTTCTTTTTCCAATTATTTCTGCAGCCAGAGTTGGTAGCTTTTGTTTTGCTATCTATTTTAATTTCCACTAAAACCATAAGCAAAAGAAGCAGGATGTGGATCAGTTCATACATCTCCATATTTAGACTTAGTTCCCAACTCACACTTTCTCCTGGGAAAGCTGCAATTGATAACACTGCTGGGAGGATCAGAGGAAATGTGTGTGTTGTATGCATAGAAATCACAATTCAAAACACTCTTTCATGGAGATTTAAATGGCTTTAAAAATTTCTTTTCTATCTATGTTCAATAAAAAAATGATTGTTTTCAATTGTTATTATTTATGGCACATGAAGCTCAGGTGCAGAGGTGGAGCACGTCAGTGGGACTCTTCCCACATCCCCAAAGAGAAGCTGGAGAGAGAGTTATAATGCTCAGCCAGCAACTCAGAAATAGCTGTAGCCCAGAGCATAGTTTTATGTAAGTCACATTTCCAGAAGCACAGTTATTACCTGTGATCATCAATCACTATAAAACTCCTCTGAGTTCTGCTGAAAGCAGCTAAAAATGTTCTTGCTGGAAGACCAGATTAGAGTTTATTTGTTTTTTATTTTTTGAGAGAGCTGGATAAAATATTCCATATTTCCATTAAACCATGTGTTTACATATTTTTAGGAATTCACATGGTGGACATCTTAGAGAAACAATTTTCAAAGTCCAGTTTTGATTTAAGAGATATTTGTATCCCTTAATTTCTTAAGCAGTACTGGTGTTAGGAATTCCTGAACTGAAATTATTGTGCTGCCTTTACCATTTAAAGTTTCCTCTTAACCAAATGCATGTATGCTGAGTAGCAAACATGGGACTTTATAGCTAATTTATTATTTCTGAAAGTATTAGAAGCAAGTTAAGCATTAAAGCTTAAAACAAAGAATGCAAAATTTGCAAAATCACTCTCCATGGTCATGCCAAAAAAGGACAGATAATTCTACAGGACATTTCAGTCAAGATGCTTTGCTTACCAATAGTAAAACTTTATATTGTTTACACAGGACACAGCACAAATTGAAGCAGACTACTCGAGTATTTCTGTGCTCTTTGAGAGGCAGCCAAAAATAAATCTGTGTCACAAGTTTATTGCACCATTATGAAAAACAGAGTAGAGGGGCGAGGTCTGAACTCGCAGTTTGGGCTCTTGCTTCTAATCCCCACATGGCAAAAACTCATTTCACATGACTTAAGTGCAAGGGCTAAAGAAACAGCACAGGCTTCTGATCCTATGTCTGCAAACAGAAGGGGATGACCACAGAATCCCAAAACACTCTTTTGTTTCCACTGGAAATAAAGCAAATCAAATCACAGCCACTTACTCTCTGTTGGCAGCACTGGGGGAAGTGTGGTCTTAGGCTTCTTGGTCTTCTTCTCAGTAGGCTTTGAGGTCTTTGAGGCATCTGCAATCAAAACAAATAATAAAATATAAATCCGACTTGAAAATCAATAATGAAAAAGCTGTCTAATAAAAGGTTTATTTTGGATCCTTCTGCAAAGTTAGAGGAAATTGCTGTCCTTTAGGGTTTTATGAAGAATTTTCTGCACAGATTTGCTGTCACATTCTGATAGGAAGAGGGAGCAGAGAGGGAAAAACCCTCTACAAAAGCAGCTGCACTAAGAACCCAAGCCAAGCAAGCAGCTAGACAAAAGGTCCCATGTAAGCTGACAGGTATTTTAGCTGAATAGACCAAATACAATGTGCACAAAGCTGTGTTAGGCAGTGCAGAGAAAAGGGAAACAAGCCATATCAAAACATAATTTCATTCAAAAGAAATGATGTAAAGTAATTCTTCTGTTCCATTGTCTGTGTGATCAATTCAGATTAACCCATTTTGAAGAGTAACATTTCCTCCATTTGTTTAAATCTTTCCAAGAATATATTCTTGGCCATTTGTTTACTCCTAAATAGAAACAGCAAAAGGGACACCACAGGACTGAAATTGGATGGATTCTACTATTTTCACAATTGCACAGCTCTTATCCAGAAACTGCCCATCACTGCAGGCTACACCAACAGCTAGGAGTCAACAAAGCTCCTTTCCATGTGTATCCCACATGAGATACAAATAAAAGGTGCAACTTTTTTTTAAGGTTATTCCAAGCTGAGTATGATCACAGGGCTGAAGCACCTCTCCTATGAAGACAGGCTGACAGAGCTGGGGCAGTTCAGCCTGAAGAGAAAAGGGCTTTGGGGAGACCTTAGAGCCCCTTCCAGCACCTAAACCAGCTCCAAGAGAGCTGGGAGGGACTTTTCACAAGGATCTGTAGTGCCACATCAAGCAGGAATGGCTTTAGGCTGAAGGAGGCAAAATTTACATTAGATATTAGGAAGAAATTCTTCTCTGTGAGGGTCATGAGGCACTGGCACAGACTGCCCAAAGAGGTTGTGGACTTCCCATCCCTGGGGATGCTCACGACCAGGCTGGATGGGGCTTTGAGCAACCTGATCTGTGGGAAGTAGTCCCTGGCCATGGTAGGGGTTGGAACAAAATGATCTTTAAGGTCCCTTTCAACACAAACTATTCTGGGATTCTGTGACCTAAAATGCAAATCCTAACAAGCTCTGCTTGCTACATTGTTCAATACTGACTTTTATCTTTGGAAGAAAGAGTATGATTATAGATTATGATCTCAGCAATGTCTGTATCACTTTACAGCTTTCAAATATTCAGCTTTCAGAGTATTTGTGAGGGAGAGAGCTGTTAGCTACCATAGAAAAAGATGACATAAATGTTATGGAAACAGTTATTTTAGTCACCTTCTTCTAGGTGCCAGTGTGTGAAAATTCATCTAAGTGTCCTTCCTAACAGAGGAAGCAAGAATCTCCTAGTAAATAATTCAGAGCAGGAAGGTGTGTGAGAGTTCATACACTCAGATTCTACAGATCTGCCAACTGAAGTCAAGCATTCCTCCAATTCTGAGTCCCTGATGTCAAAAGAAGTATAATGATTGTGGTTACTTAGTCTAAAAATCAGCATCTGGGATCCTGACAGTGGAATGAAGAAGGGAGAAATCTGAACTCTTGTTTTAGATCACAATTCTAATTTAAAAATAACAGTCATCCCCTCTGCCAGTCTCAGACATGGGATATCAGATGGCGTCTTTCCTAAATAGCTGGAGTTTGCTATGGTGCCATTTGTCAAAAACCTCTTCTCAGTAGCATGCCAGTGGAGGATGAAAAAGGCAGAGGAGGCAGCCAGTATGGAGGTAAGGAATGTGGTAACCTTGGTGCCCAGCATGATGTGAGCAGTGAGCTCCTACAGCCATGGCTGCCACCACCACAGAAAGCCAGGCAGCTGAGGTAATGTCACTCACATCATTGGACCAGCAGCTCACAGCCTCCCAGGAACAAACTTTGCAAGCCAAACTCTACCTGCAGCCTCCTAGAGTACGCATTGTCCAGCAGGAAACTTGAAGTGGGGAATAGGCTAAGAGAAGATTCAGGAAGAAAAGCAACTACTTGAAGGAGATCAGAAGATAGAGGAAAAATACATAAGTAACTGAGACATTTAAAAGTTGCTAGGGCAGCTCTAGAGAAATACTGTATGCTAAGCTTTTGATGATCTGATCCTTCAGCACTCTGGATCTGTGGTGGTTAAGGTGTTTCAGGGACTAGATTTTGCTTAAAGCCTATTCTTTGAACTTCAGCACTGATAAAATGTATTACTTTAAATTACAGAATCATAAAAAATAGCTTATCAAATATCTAAGGCAGATTACACTGTGACCATAGTATCACAGAAAGTACAGGTATTTAATTGTAACCAATATTTAATCCATTTCTTTTCCAGTTACATGAAGACTGACCTTTAGTGAGGAGTTACAGAATCACAGTCTTACCTTGTGTCATGTAGCATTAGGAAAAAAATAATAGTATTCTTTTCTAGATCTCCTGCCACAAATACCACATCTGCAACACAGCAGTGAAGGTTCAGTACCCAAGTTCTGTTATTAAGCTTGTTGTCTAGTTTTGTGCTCATTTTAGACCACAATGGAAAGTATCAGAGTATTCAGAAATAAATTCACCAGAAGGTGAGTTGATAAGGACATTTGGTTATTTAAAGCCCCTTAAATAATTTAAACTCTATGGCAGCTTTATAAGTCTGTATCACACAGCCTCACCTAGGCCTTGCCCAAGGCCAAGACTAATGAACAAGAGTACAGTGTCATCAGCACGACCATGGCTGAAAACAAGTACCTCAGCCTGTAAATTGCTCATGTTCCAAAACTATGGAACACAAGGGTGGTTGAGCTGCTAATTTATTTTTTCTCACATACACTAGAAAATCAAACAACCAACCATCTGTGAATGCAAAGAAGTGGGGAGTTGTAGAGTGAGAAATGTGCCACATGCAGTCCTGAGGCAGACTGACACCCAGACTCACACAGGCAATTCTCACTGGCTCTCAAAGGATGCACACAGCTCAGAAACACATCTTACAAGTTCAGCTAACTGCTCTAAAAACCTTCTAGAAATACAGTGGGCAGCAGGAGAATACAAATTATGCCACAAAGCATCCAGATCCCTTGGTTCTGTACTGTCTCTCTGCTCATGCTCCTTTATGGTAGACATTGAATTAGCTATTGACCAAAAAGTGCAGAAGGGAAGGGGGTACGGTTCTTTTTGTGTGTGTGTGTGTGTGTGTGTGTGTGTGTGTGTGTGTGTGTGTGTGTGTGTAAGTAGCCCCTAAAGGTCATTCTTGGGAAATAAGCTGGAAAGGAGCAAGTTCTAAGGAAGGGTTTTCTTGTACCCAGCACAGTACTCACCTTCTACCACCACCTTGCAAGCACATTCAGCTTTCCCTGCTGGGTTCTCAGCTATGCACTTGTACTCGCCCCCATCTTCAGGCATGGCCTTCTCAATGGTCAGTGAGCAGAGTGTCCCTGTACAGAGGAGGGAGAGATCAAATGCATGTTAGGCTGCAGATCACAAAAACCTTAGTGCTAGTAAGGAGCAGAAGGTGTCAAATGAGCCAGTCCTTCACTACAGGTGATCTTCTCTGCTAGAAAAAGCTGTCCTTAGAAATTCAACCTTATTGGAGCCTTATTGGTGGTAAATAAATAAAAAATTGAATCTTATTGCTTTTCTCTAGGGTACTCCAAGTAGTCCCTGCAGCCCTGAACTGGTTGCTAAAGACAGAGAAGACCCAGAGCAGCACCTCTGCTGCTCTTCTTGTCTTACAGCAGAGATCAGAAGTCCTCACTCGGGTGACTTTTTTCCAAAAGTGCTCATAGTTTGGCACTGTAAATAAGAGGGTTACTGTCCAATGCCCATTATCAAAGTTTTGATTCAGCCTTGTCTCTAGCACTCCCTTGAGCATTCACGTGTGTAAGAGCAGAACTTCAGCTCAGTGCCTAAGTTTAAAAACTCAACTGAAAGACATTTTCTTTTTGCTTGAATTGCCTAATGAATAACTGCCTGTAAAACATCCATTAGGAAGTCCAATACATTAGTGGCAATCAAATTTATCGCTGCAACAAATTCATTTCTTTCTAAACAAAAACCATAAAATTTGACTTAATTGGGTTTGCAGACACAGGATGCGACATAAGCTTGTTATTTACCAAGGGAAGCTTGGTATGACCCAAGGGAAATACATTTCCTCTTAAAAATGAAAACTCTGTGAACCAAAATAGAAGTTGTTCCCAGTAGATGAGGGATGAGGAAGAAGAACCTTGTCCCTTACTTTCACTTGCATTGCCTGGAACAATGAAGTGCTTTCCTCCCCAGGGTGAACCCCAATTAAAATGCTCCACACTTTCCCCTTCCAAATATCTCTTATTAAGTGAAGTATGGGCTTGCTTTCTCCTTCTTCACTGGAAAGCTGGGTCTGTCCTCTAAACACAGCCTGAGGCCTTGTGCACTTCTGCCCATTGCTGCTGGCCTGTCCAGAACACCTCCACCCTCCACTTACCTCAGCTGCAGTAAAACCTTCCCCCTTCCTCTGTTTGACTTTCTCACAGTCATTCCTAATTAAAGAATTGAAGAGATGGATTTTTTTTTCAGACATTTACCCTGTTTCCTGAGATGTAAAGAAATTTCCCATCACCTTTCTCTCTGTGGTAACTCGAAGACTCCCAGAGTGCTCAACCCCAGGCTCCCCATCAAATGTATCCCCTGTGATGTGGGAGATGGCACAGGTGATACTGGTCCATGAAAAGGACCTGCAGAAGAACTCCCCTCCATCTGAAGAACTTCGGGAGTTTACTGGTTCTCTTTGGAGATGAACTCCATTTGGACATGGCAATTATGCTCTTGGCATTCAGATTTTTCTCTCATTTTAAACATGGGTGTCATTATTCAAGAAAAATCTTATAAAAAACGTTCAAGTAGTTTCCAACAATTTTTTTTGCCAAAAACACACATCCGTTAGAAGAAAATGATTTTTCCCCCTCTTTATAATCCTCCACAAAATCAAGCAGCTTTAAATAATGACTATTTTCCCCTGAGAAATGATGTGAAAACTGTCTCAGAAGAGGAACACTGACCCCTCACTCACATGGGTTGTGCTCAGCCAACCACAGGGCAAAAAGAAAATCCATGTGCCTTCCCTGAGGCAACACTTTTCCATGAGTCAGGCTGAAGCCAAAAATGTCACGAGCTGCAGTGCCATTCCAAATGGAGGAGAGACATTAGAAAAGTATTCTTGCAGGCATCTAGCAAATATAAATTCACATGTCTCTGCTGTTTAAAGAGACATTTGGAGAGCAAGCCAGAGATAACTTCCAGTCTAAGAATTGATATAAATCTATGTAACAAGATTAGAAAAGAAACCTAAAGATGCCATTACAAAAACCCATAAACTATGGAACAAAGACACATACATGTGAAGGAGACCACGGGCCACTTTACTGAAGGAAAGGAACCTGTAAGAATAACTGAATCATTAAGGGACTGGAACAATGCAGAATTTACTTTAGCTTCTGCAGTTTTCTACCTGCCCAAAAGCCCTTCCTCAGCTCACTGAAGACTAATGTGACATAGGGTCACTCCTCAACACTCATTTCATGAAGTTATTTTGTGAGAAAGAGGGTGAAGGAAATGTGCTTTTTTTTCAAGGGCCATGCCCTTTTTCCTCCTAACTCCCACCTCCTAGAAGAAATAATCTGCATCCTATTTTCCTCCACTTCTTCTTTCTCCCCAGGAACTCCACAGGAACAGCAGATGCAAAACACATGGGGATTGCTGGGCTTCTTGCTGCCACAGATAAAATGGTAGCAGCTCTCAGTGGAGGAGTGAAGGGAAATGAAATAATTTGGTTCACTTTCCTTTATATAGCCACTAGTATTTATGAAACTGTGGACTACTAGGACTAGGTATGAAACTGGCCAATGGATCAGAAAGATTTGGCCAGGTTGGATCAGGAGTATAAGTGAAGGCTGAGGGAGCATGGCTGTTGAAACCTCATTTTCATGGAAAACCAGGAAAAAAATCCCAAACCACTGAAACCCAGGCAAAACTTGATGAGATTTCATAAGGACAGGAAACTTCCCAACCAGGCCTATGTTCTGTGATCTAGAGCTACAGTTGATTCCTGGAGCTAGAAGGCCAAATGTCTTTCAATGAAGTATTTGGTATTTCCTTTGCAAACCCCATCATGACCTGAAATAAGCTTATTTTCTGAGAACTGCTAGAAAGTCCAGGCTGGTTACTCCAGTTGGGTATTCTGAAATCCTGGCACTTCAGAAATCCCAGTCAGCTAAAAATGCTTGCTATATATTTTGTCACCCCAACCCTCTATTGTTTTTAGGAAACAGGCCATGGATGATCCTTAAACATTGTCACAAAGTGCAGGATTGGAATAAACATGAATACTGGAATCTACCACTTAGACTTGGGACTGGTGCAGCTCTAGAAAAGAACTTAACAGCCACAGAAGCTGATACTTTACTGGAGACTCCGGTTTAGATACACAGAGCCTTTCCCTTGAATTTTGAGCTATTAAAGGGTTTTCTGACTTACTCAAAAATAGGGCAAGACAGTTTAAAATATCTCTAGGCTTCTACATTCTTTCCATGAAACTCCCCAGAAAGTCAACCTCAGATATAAAACAAATACACAAACCAACAAAAACAGCTCCTTAGTCTCATTCCCCACACTGGCATCTAGCTGGCCAACCTCCTGATTCCTGTCCATGATGCAGACTCAAGTTTATGGCTTTCTCATTTGTATCCCATGGTACAAGAAAGTACTGTGGAATATTTAGGCAATATTAATAAACACTGGTCTGTGAGAAATTGTCCCTAGGAGACATAATAAATTTTTAAGGAACAATTTTTAATTGGCTTATAGAGTTAATTTTCTAATAAATCTCAAATTGTCTGGGCAAGTTCAAATGCGTGCTAGTGTCATAGTCATATTTAAAAATGAGAAGTGGATTGACGAGGAAAATATTGACTACAGTTGCAATGACAACAGAAAAAACAGTGAAAAAAACCACATGAATTTCAGAGAAGAAAAAATGTCAAATGTAATTATTGATAATTGATAGAGTTTTAAGGAAAACAATGTAAGAAATGTACTTTCATGATCCACAACATTAGACATTTACCCAGCAAATGTATCTGTGCAAAGGTAATTTTCTTAACCCTTACTGAAATATTTGTGATAAATCACATTATCCCGATTTTAGTTAATGCTATATAATTAATCATTAATTACTATATAAATGACATTGATTTAGGAGGAGTTAGAGCTGCCAAAATAAAGATCTCCTTAAGAAGCTGACAATAGGAAATCATCACTCAGTCTGTTTCTAGTGGATTTCCTCTGTGATCAGACTAGGACCCAAGTTATTAAATATTTTAGTCTATGACATGGAAGTACTCATAAATGAACTTTTGTAAATTTACAGATGCTAGAAAGAATTTTGGAAAGGGAAAAGCTAGCAGAGTAGTCCTCCTAAACAATCTCATTTACTTGTTAAGCTGAGTCCCATTCACTCAAAGAAAATGTAGCTTGAGACAGTGACAAGAAAAGCACCAATGGCACCAACAGATGCTGTATATGCAGGAGGTTTAAAGGCTTAATAGAGAAATGACAAACATGAGTTCCAACATTGTGAGGTAAAAGAGGACCAATAACCTCCAGTAAGGGCAGCCACAGGAAGGTGATCTCCTTCTCACTGATGCTGATACCCACACATGATTCTGCTTCCTCTTTTCTAAATAGGATAATAAACTGACAGCAACTGGAGAGGGGGTATTGGAAAGAGAACCAAACCAAAACAACCCCAAGCCTCCAAGGGCTGGAAGAAGTGCATTATGGAGAGAAAGTTAGTAAGAGCTTGACTTGTCAAGTTTCAAAAAAAGGAGAAAGCTATTTTGGTTACAGAGCCAAAGCCTTTCTGTCAAGTTAGAAATAAGGCATTGCTTTGGTTCTTGATTTAATAACAAAACTCTTACTAGAATAGCTAGACTTTGCAATAAATTGCCAGTGGTTATAGGAAATATCTCTCTTTTGCTGTATTCAAATCCACACTTCATGCATTTTCTGGAAGAGAATAGATTCAGACATAAATGACAGTGCAGAGAGAAATGTGGCCTGTGACAAACACGGTATTGTGTCAGAACTGATGCTCAGATGATCTCCTCAACCTTAAAGTTTCTGAAGAAGCTTTTGTAGGGTGCAAAATGCATCTGCTTTCAGCAGTGCATAGAGTTGTGTTATACAGCAAATTCTTGCTCAAATTTAATTAAAAAGAAAACAAAAAAGTCACGGCAGATCCTAGCTAGACTGGCAGACGTAGACTTGCATGACTGGTAGGAAGATTTAGGAGTTAAGTCACAAGAAAGTTGTTAAGGCATTATTGCTAATAAGATTACCAAATCTGTACGCTGCCAAGAAACTTGGGAAGAAAAAAATGCTGGTTTAGACAAAGCAATACAAACTCAGGGCATTTTCTAAGCTACAGCATCGCTGCTACCTGAGTCTACATTAAAAAGTTCTTCTTCTATCTATATAGTCACAGAGTACTAAATCTACCCAAAAAAAGCTGAGCAAACTGACTTAAAAAATGGCAAATGTGTGAGTTCAGACTTGTATTCACTCATACATCTCAGCTGGCCAGTTTACTAAGGATGCTGTGCACAACCCTTTCACTGCTATCTTATAGAACAACTTTTTGAGCCATGCAAGAACTTTCTCAGTGGATTTTCGGTCCAAGAGCGAGTCACACAGCAGGAGAGTAGCACAGGGCACTGCTGGGCCAGTGCTATACAAATGTAAAACAAAATGGATCCTGCTGTAAAGGGTTCACTCTGTGAGGAAAATTGTTCTACTCTGTCCTTATATGTCTAAGTTCACTGCAATGTCTGCTAGAGCCTTCTTAAAAACTTTTTTCCAAACAAAAAGCCCCCCATGACTTCAAGCAAAGAAGCCTCTCATTAAAGTGGCTCTTAACCATGCATCATCTACCCAATGCTGTATGAATGTATAATGCTCCAATTTATGAGTACCCTCTTTTTATTGTTAGCAACCACTTATTTTGATCTTTAATGGGCAAAAAGCACATTAATATCTTTCTCAGGAATGTAGATAATTGCACTTTGACAGGTTTAAAAGAAGAAAAATATAAAATCAAACCATTAATAAAATTGTTCCACATCAGAAAAATAGTGCAAGAGCTCACTTCATCATAAAAATGATACATTAAGCCAAAAATCCTGCCAATCAATCAACAGAGTACTGTTTGGGGAAGTGTAAAAAGGAATGGAAGAATAAGTGTACTGATGTTCATGATTTCAAAGGGAAAATAGCTGAAATGTAAAATGGAGGGAACATGACATGCTATCAGCTATTGTTGGGATTGTGACATTCTGGATAATGCTGCCCAGATTCTGACTTCTAACTAAACTTAACCCTGGAATGAGGAAATACACTACAAGCCCTAGATTACCAGAAATCACCCCATTGCTGCATAAATATGCCTGGTCATTTTTTGAGCAGGGTTTAGCTCCTCTTTTGGCAAAGGCCTTACCAGTCAGAGACTATTCTGATGCTGGTGTTTGTACCCAGGCTTCTCCAATGGTACAGAAGCAGGGATGGCACTCTCCCTTCTGCACTCCAATGGCTAAACTGCACTGGGTGGGCAGATTAGTGTCAGTCAGGCTCTGCAAGCACAGAGCAGACCTGTGAACAGCACTGTTTCTAACTGGTAAAGGATCAGTATCAAATATGCCAAGGAAAGCTATTTTCAGCGACTACACGTAGTTTGTACATAGTTTGCCTGTCCTGTGAACATGTTACACACAAGTATATTTCTAAGTTTGACCTTCTTGGCCAAATATGCCACTGTTTAATCACATGTTCCTGAAACTGAATTTTATGTATTTATCTTCACAACATATTTGGCACCAGGAGATGAGCAAAATTCTGTCTCTTTTTGCCTTTTTTTTTCTCCTCTCTTCTGGGAATCACAGAGAGAAATAATTCAATTTCCAAAACACGATTACATAGCATTCTGGGGGTTCATGCATTACTTACACTGACTAGTGTGTGGGACAGTATTCCATACTAAGATGGGCTAGTAGTGTGGCTAAGAAGCAGACAGACATGCTTTACTCTAGATAAGGAATTTCCCAGTATCCAGCTCATTAAGAACATGTAAGTTATTGTGAAATACCTCTATTGAATCTGGAAAAAACCCCCATGGTCACCACCAAACATCACAACAGCACTAAAGCAGTTGGTAAAATGGCTAAGAATAGATCTAGACTATCCTCTTCCTCTATAGAGAATTTTGTTGCTGAACACAAGGAGGGGCAAGGCCATAGCAAAGAAATAAAAAAATGGCTTTGCAAGATCTAAATTGAGCTATGTCTGTTTGCTCTGAATTCCTCTTCTTCCCCACAGACTCAACCTTCTTCCAGGTGAGGCTGACTCTGGGGCATTACCTCCAGGGCCCACTAAATGCTGCTCCAAGCTTTGACAAAGGCACTGCTGCTGAGGTACACCTGTGGGTGTGTTGCTGTTGCATTTTCAGTGTTTGGGGCAAAGGATGGAAACTGGGACTTTGCCTGTGGCCTGCTGTGTGCTGCATCCAGTGTTCTTGTTGCTCTCTATGTTTAAAGCTGCTCCAACACTATCTGTGAGACTAATCCATACAGTTTCCCTATTGAACAGAATTTCCTGATGCTGAATGAATTTGCTATTTCTCAGTTCTAGTCTGTTATTCCAGTTATTCCTTCTCCTCTCTTGGTTCCCTCAAGTAAGTATGTGTTCCTAATTAGGGAAACAGAGAAAACTGAATCTCTATGAAATCTGGAACTTAAAGTATCATGCATACCTAGTTAATTACTTAACAGTTGGCATGAAAGAGTCTTACAATGAGAGAGCAGCAACACATTCTGCTCCAAGAGCCAAAGCTAGCTGGTACTGTCAGGAAAAAAACCAAAACTGACCATCATGCAATGCACCCAGTGTACCAGAGGGTATGTAATAAGGTTAAAAAAAATAGTTCTAATCCTCATTCCTTGTCTTTCCATTAAAGGACAAAACTTAGAGCCCTGTGTAATATTTCTTTCCAAGAGCCTCTGCAAATACGTGCAGAAGAAAGCCTAACTTTGAGATACTGATAACACTGACTCCTAAGCATGGCTCAAGTGCAACAGTGCAGGTACAAGTGGAACACAAGCAGAGTGTCTTCACCCTCTGCAGGAAGCTGTCCTGAACAGTGGATTCCTTCTGCAGAACTGAGCTTTGATCCTGACCTCAGTGGAAAGCTCTGTTAATGCTGACACCCCCTGGAGTGTTGTGACCCAGGAGTGTCACCCAGCCCAGACAAGCTGGATGGGAGAAGCCTCCTGCCCTGCTCACACAGGTGGCTGAGCATTTGTGGACATCAGGATCACTTCACTGTAAACAGCTACCCTCGATTTGCAGCTCCACAGTACCATTTTATAGAGTGAATAGGAGGTGGGGGATTATAATAGTCAATTACTCTGATGATTTCAGTGAAAAAAACCCCAGCTTTCTGCAGAACCATAACACTAAAGCTTTGGGACTTTAGAAGCTCCACCACAGCTCAGAAGCTTTGGTTCAGAGGTGTTATCTGATGTACTTTGACAGGAGCCATGGAACTTTGGGATGCATAATTTCTTTTTCATTCTGAGTGACTCCATGAAAAGCCTTGAAATCTTGCTTCCAGCATAAAGCTGGCTAAGCTGACTGATTCTGTCAGCCCTCTTTGTAAGAACGGCATTTCCACCATGTTTTCTCAGATACATGATACTGATCCTTATTCTACACAGTCCCCTTAGCTGAAAACCAACATGTACTCACAAAAAAACCCCAAAAACCACATTATGCTACTTCAGACACAGGCCAGACACAATGCACCTGCTACCATTTGCCTTTCTCCATCTACTTACTTTGGCATCTCCTTAATGCACTACTCAAGTACCCCAAGCCTCTCTGAAGACAATGCAATTTCTGACTGCATCCACTTCAGGAGAATGCCTGTGTTACTCTGCTTGGAACACTGCACAAGGATTCACTGGTTGTGCTGAACTGTTCTGCATATTAATTTGGTTCTCATTGGGTAACACTAAAAATAACCTGGATTAAATGAAGGAAGATTGAAAAGTAAGAGTGCAGACCCTGTTTCAAGGTATAATTCTCACTGTGAACATGAACTTTTTTTGCTACAATGTGCCAGAGCATATAATTCTCCAGATAATTTCCTCAGTGTTTCATGAACACTGAGGAAGTAAAGAAGAATGTTTTGTTTACATATGAAGTAAAGAAGGTTTGTTTTGTGCTATTAATTGTCCTTCCTTCCTATTTTTGTCCCAAGGAAAATATATTTTGTCTAGATAAAACATTAACTTTCATACAAAAAACAGTCTAGTGGGTTTGATGATCCAAAATGTGAAATATAAGGGAATCAGTCAGTTTGAAAACAGTAAGTATTCCCTCTAAGGACTTTTACCAAATTTTATACAGTTTTGAAGTTAGTTAAAAGTCACCAAGCCAGTGGAGTTCAAATATTTCAGTGCTTGTAATGGCAACAGAAGCATCTGTGGTGGGGCTTTAAATACACTGGAAATCTGTTCTCAACTCTGATCTTAACTTGTAGTTTTAGTAATTTCTTTCTATGACACAACCCCTCTTTGCTTCTGTATTTCTTATTGCAATAAAAAGCCTGAAATATTAAACATACAGAAGAATTCAATTAGAATTTGTAAACCTGCAATAATATTATTATGCTTTCAATGTTCTAAATCCTTAAAGCTTAGTTTAAATAAGCATCGTGTACCAGCTCCTTAAACAGTGTTAGCAATGTAAACAGCATTTAAAAATGCAAGAAGTTCAACTTTATAAAATTTACATCTGCAGGCTCTTAAAGGGGAATCTGCAAGAAATGTCAAACGATACTATTCCTTGTGTACTCCACTGAAATAACAAGAAAGCTGCATCTGGAAACAGTTACTGGCACAGGACTTAAATAAATATTGCATTACCTTTAATGAACTAAATGTTATTAATCAAGAGCCAGATATAACAGTGTGCCATCCAGCTGGCTTGTAATGCAATTAATTTACCTTCTTGGGAGATGACAATAGACTTCGATGATTTGATGGCTTTGCTGTCTAGAGTCCAGGTGACAGCTGCAGGGGGATCAGAGGAAATCCGACATTGTAAGACCAATTTTTCACCATCAGCTACTTGAGCATCCTGAAGCTTCTCTGTAAAGGAGGGTGCTGTTCCTTTGCTCGCTGGTGGTTTGCTTGCTGGTGCTTTGTTTTCAGCTTTTTTCCCAATTATTCCGCCATCCACCACTGCACACCCACGTTCACAGTTTCTGTCATTCTTCTCCTCTTTCTTCACTGCTAGTTTGGCAACAGGGGCTTGAGAATTGGGGGTCGCATTCTGGGCTTCAGAGTTGGCACGAGCGTTCGGTGCAGGGGTGCCAGTGCTGCCATTCTCTGCAGGTGGCTTCTTCTTGGAGCCCAGCACAGACCTGAAATCTGTAACTGCAGGTTTAGGAGGTGGTGCCTTCTCTGGCAATGGGGTTTTTGGGGTGCCCTTCTTGGCCAGCACAGAGCGGAAGTCCACCTGCTGGGGAGCATGGACTTTCCTCTCCTCCTCTGACAAGGTCTTGGGTTTGACCTGCCGCTGCAGGTTTGCTCGGAAGTCCATTTGCTCGGCTGGGATTTCTTTCAGTTCCTCCTCAGAAAAACTTTTGGTGCTGACTTTCTTGCCTAAAATATCACGGAAATCGAGTTGTTCAGCTTCCTGCTGCCTCAGGCTCTCCTCTGTGTGCTCCCGAGTTTCCACTCGCCTCTTCAGCACGCCTCGGACGTCCTCCTGCTCTTCCTCAGCTACTCTGATTACGCTGCTGTTCTTTTTGAAGCCACTTGTTCTACCAAATGTTAGTTTACCATGATCTCCACCATCTCTTTGCTCTCCAGAGCTGGCTGATTCCCTCCCACTATGATCCGAAAAAGAAAAGAAAGAGAGAGCCAGGAAAGGGGCTGGTTTAAAAATGTCAGGGAACAATCTCAGAGCAGGAACAAAATGTGTTTATAGAAGGGGAGGTTGATTAGAGGAGCATACTCCATTAGTTTATTGCATCAATGATGACTTCAGGAGCCATATAAGGGCACAAACAAAAAAGATCTTCTCTACTCTGGCTTGGTACAATGTGCTTAGCTTGTATGATGAAAACAATTTGTTAGGTCACATTTGGGGATTAGGTTGAACAGCAGCCAGCCTGGGTCTGTAAGGGCAGGGAATTAACAGAGCAAAAAATAGAACCCACCCATGCAAGTCCCTGGGAAAAATACTCACTCTCTGAGCATTTCTGCTGTGGAAGCTGAACTCTCCCGCAGCATCAGAGACACCTGGCAGCTGCATTCTCCAACTTGGTTCCTGAAATATTTAAGTGAAATCAGAAAAACAGGGGTTTCTTCCTCTGTAACTTGCCTGAGCTAAGTGATTGTGTGTTGCACTAAAGCAGCTCAAACCCAGTGTGGCATTCCCCTTTTCTGTGCCCAGCATTGTGGGGATTGACTGAGTGAATTTGGTCCCCTTATATTTGGAGCCAAGCTATCTATCTCAAATAGTTTTTACTGATCTGTTGCTATCTGCACTGGGAACAACATACTCCCTGAACAAAAATCAAAGCAATTTACAGAATGAAGCAGCTGCAAACAAACAAGCTAAAGGAAAATAAATATAAAAGCTGGAAAATCGTGACAGAGGTAAGGGCTATTTTACAAAGCTGAAAATCTTTCCAATTCTGCCTGCTGTTTATTTATTCAAACCCAAGCTCTTAAGTTTTCTAATGTTAAGATATTAAAAACAGGGTCTCATTTCCTTCCCTCCCCTCTGGCCCAACCAATCAGCAAAACCCATCTACACGGATTGCTCCAGCCTGTACATGTTTATATTAAAAAACATAAAAGTGTCACCATATATGGTGCTGAGTACTTATTCTTCCTTTTGCAGAGGAATACCACGGATGCCTTCTGGAAAGGGCTCCCATTAAAGAATTCATTTAAAGTGCTCCCCGCTCCCCTGCAGCTCCCTCCCTCCCGCAGATATATATCATTCTTCCAGCCCCAAACAGCTCTTCTCTGCTTAACACAGGAGATGCCAAAAGCAAAATTTAACTCCCCCAGGGCAGCAGTTGTGTAACTATTGCCACCACTCCCCTGACTGCTATTAAAAAACCAGACTTGAACTGATTAAGGACTAGAAATACCTTTTATTAGTGAAAACACTTCTGTCCTTCCCAGTTGAGGTATAAGCTTGTAAATGGACTAGAAACTCCTGGATTATTTATCTTTTTGAGCAAAAATAATTTTTGCTACTGAAAACATTTCCTGGACATAAGCAAAACACATGTGTTGGAGGGGAGGAAGGCAAGAGAGGCAGGTTTTCCCAGCTGTGTTCTGCTTTGAACTTGCTAGATAAGAGCACCTTCAAGTCCACTTAGCCCTGAGGTTTAAAACATGGACTCAGGACTGCTAGCTTGCCATAAATATATTGTCTGGCCTGGTTTTTAAATAGAGCATGTAAATACTTTCCTAGATATGGTACTGTTTGGGTGAAAAACCCTCTATAGTTTCACGCATTTTTAACTTGCAGTGAAGGCAAGATAATTAACACAGATAACAGAATCACAGATTCAGCATAAAACTTTGTCTTTATAAAAGCAATTAGTGCCATCACCTTCTCAGATAGATTTCTCCTGATTTCTATTGCTTCAGAAAAAGAAACAGTGGATCAGCCTAACATGAAAACTACAAAGAAATTGGTAGGTTGTATCAAAGTATCTGGAATGTAAAGGCCCTGTTGATACAAACATATCTTAAGACCACTAACAGCAAGAAACCAGAGGAATGTTTTTAACACTTTGACATTCAGTAAGTCAGAATATGTACACCACAAACTGCTATTGAAGGCAATCCATGAGGACAGCACTGAAAGCCACAATCCTCGTTTCCTTCAATACAAAAAAACTAGATAACATCTGAGTACCAAACAGAAACTGTCCAAAGTGCAGGAGAGGATCCAAGTCAATGCACAGAGGGTTGAACTCAGCCCTGCACTGGAGACCTGCCATTCTTACTCACTCATATGTGTTGCCTCCATTTGGAAGCAAGAGAAATAGAAAGAAGTTAGGACAAATGGAAAGATAAATAAAAAGAATAGCACGTCACCTCCTCCCAACATACTGATTGGCATAAAATTATGGCAGGGAAACAACACTGCTGAAAACCTGTTGTTTTCATATAATGCATTTCAAACTGGCCCCTTTTGCTGCTATTGGAACTTCTGAGTTTTTTTCTCTGCTTCTCCAAAGTTTTTAAGGAAAGCAGACACACTCTGGAGCTGCCCATTCACCAGTTCTGCAGGGCTTTACAGGCTGCTGGTTTACCTGAAGACCCCTCCTGTTCAGCACTTAAAACCAAAGCAAAGCTGACTAAGGACAAGCCATTCATGCTGAAGTATAGACAGTATTGAGGCAGCCCTGCTCAGCTTCTGTCATGACTGTTTGGTAAAAATATTTGTCCACAAGAATTGTGTCACCAGTGGGAGAGGTTGAAGTAACAGAGACAGCAGTGTCCCAGGAGAGAAATTCGGGGATACTGCATGTGGTCCTGACCACTGTGAAGAATGGTAGCATTTCTGCAGGACCCATTTCTGCAAGGCATCTTTCCCTCTGCAAATTCTTTGCATATGTGAAGAAGCAAATAAGGCAGGCAAAGTAAATCCTTCTAAAGTAAGCTATTTTTCACAGGGTTTGGAAAATAAAGGAGGGGGTAAGAAAGTAGGAGAGCATTTTGTTCTTTCTATTTTTAAAACCTTGGGAAGCACTTACAAATTATGGCAACAGTGGGACATACAAGTACCTAGATGGAAAAATTATTCACAAGGTAGTTTTTTGATCTTAATTATGATTTCTGATTCAAGTGAATGGCTGAAAAGCAGACTACTGGATACAAACCTTGAGTCTGTGTCTGTTCAAAAGTGTAGCCTTCCCAGGGTAAGGCCTGCTCCCAGTGAAATCAAACTGATGATTTTAGGAGCAGGGAGAACAAACTCTTGTCTTGTGAATTTTGAGACAGAGTCTAAAAAGGTGAAGTTAAAAACACCGACCCAGCTTGGAGATCACAGGATGGAAAAAGAGAAACAAGCCAAGAAAAATGAAGAAGGATTGGGTGATTTAGATACCAATTTCAATCAAGAATAATTCCAGAACCTTGGTAATTGTTTTTTACATTTATACAATTTCAGAACCCAGGCAAGGCATAGATGCATAGGGACAGTTAGAAAAAAGAGAGCCTTGCATTACATGGGCATATCTTCAAGTCTTTCACTTCTCTGCTGTTTTGAATCTTGGCAATAGCAACATTACTTGTGCAGCTTGAGGTTCTCTGTGTTGGCATTTTGTCAACAAAACCCAGACAGGTCTTAGTGGCTCTGTTATTGTGGAATAATGACAGACATGGATAAAACCTGTGCTTAGTAGCTTTGCTGTGAAGAAGTGCCTGGAAGTGTTGACTTTTGCAGGACTATTCTGTAGAATGCTCATGCACAGGTCTTATCTTTAAAATGTCAAGGAATATTAATAAAAAAGCCCACCAAAAACAAATAAAACCCCAGCTGCAAAGCCTGAAGCAATTTTAAAAATAGCTCTGTGTCCTATTGTGGGATCAGTTTTCCCTGGAATGGCTTTTATGTTCAAAATATCTTGAAATACTAGTTTCTTGGCAGAACCTACTCAAATATTTTCACTGAACCTTAGATGAGACTTATTGTCTGCATGTCCCTAGGAAGCACTCCCTGGAGGAACAGGAAAAAAACCAGTTGTAATTATACTGAGGGGACATACTGAAATTTCCTACCAGCCTACCAAGTGTGAAATAAATATTGCAGAGTAAATTTTTTCAAGAATGAACTGAAAGGGGCGAAGAAGTTGATCCCTACTTAGAGCTGGTGCTACAGTGCAGCTAACTGCAAATGCTCAGAAAGAGGTTTTGAAGCTTTTCTGTGAGTAAAATGGAGAGATAGCCCAGACTCCAGGAAGCTTTAGCCCCAAAGAAAGCAACTAATCTACTGGATCACGACTCTGGCTGGTATAAAGCAGAACAGCTCTACTGGCTTCAAAGAGGATGCACTGATTTACCTCACTTGAATGTTTTGCCAGAAGCTTTTTATACCTGAAAGAACAATATTTGTATTTGCATTTTACAGCATTAAGTGGGAGAATGGAACAAGAAGGAGTAATGGCTTTCTTCTCTAAAAATAGACAATGTATTAATAGGAGAAAACAAGGTTTGCAAACTGAATTTTATAGAAAAACAGAGCTATATTTACTGTTTAGCCTAATGAAATGTAATCTTGGGAGTGTTTTTACATTATTTATCAAAATATCTAAATAAATACTAATCAACACTAACCAAGCTTGTATGGAAGATGGAGTGTGGGAGAAGAAAAACACCTAATGTCTGAGAAGACAAAGGATGACCAAGCAGATGATTTGTTTAAGGAACTGCAGCATGATTTCTGAGGTGTCTCATGTTGATTGTATTGCTATAAAGATAAAGGTTTTGCTCAAAAATCACAGTCTCTGTCCAGTTCTCACATTTATGATGCACACACTGAAAGAATACAGAAAAGTCATTTGGGATAACAGGATACCATCACTGGAAGGATGCAAAGGGTAGGAGGGGAAATAGGTATCTTTGTTTTTATGAGTAAGGAAAACATTTTATTTTCCATTTTAGAGCATTTTGAAGGCTGTAAAATGTCCAAATTTCAATGGATGAACTGCAGAAGTGGGTGAACCTGTTCTTTTAATATTTATGCAGCACTACTCCTCAGAGCCTGAGACATAACAGGCTCCATGGAACATTATTAAGACAATTAAAACAAAAAATGCAAATATAGAGGAATCAGGCCTGTGTAGGTTTAAAAAAAGGACCAGGAAGGTCTACATTGACTACTCTTCTAAAATCCAGACTTAACAGTCTGCTAAATAGTAAAAGGCAAACCAAAGATGTATTCTAAATAATGCTGAGGAATGGTAAGACAGAAAGCCAATGAGCAATCATGGATGGATCACACCAGGATCACACTGGGCTCCACATCCTCATCAGCTTACTCTAACTAAAGGAGAAAGAATCAGCAAGAGTCAAACAGATCTTAATCAAACAGATTAAGACCAAAGTTTTAATTTGTGAGCAGCCAACACAACAGAAGAAATGTGGAGGTATCAGGACAGAATTTAGAGTTTAAGAATAATGGAGAACAAAATAGTAAAATAATTAACACTAATAGGAAACTGTGCCTGGACTAAATTAAGAGAATTGGAGAAGGAGTGACTCCCTAAGAGCAGCTATGCAACCTGCTTCTAAAATTAATATGTGAAAAGGAGCTGCAAATTTTATTTGAAATGAAAATGATTATGTTTAAAAATAGCCTACTGTCAACTCGGTAAACTCTTTAGTGAATTGATTTATGTTTTCTCAGTTATTCCATATTTGTTAATGGACTTTGTAGGAGTTTTTGAGAGAAAGACACAAAACACAGCTCTCTTCCTCTCAGGTGCTGTTAAAACAGTTTCTGAATATATAAACACTTCTTAATCAAGTATTCAAGACAAATGCAGCCAGTTCAACAGCTATTTAGTCAAGATTATTTAGTGCTAGATTACTGCAACTCTATTGCAAACTTGAAGTTACACAGCTGACTTTTGGCTCCTTGGATATGCCCGAGGCTGTTACGTCTCTGTTACTCATAGTACACAACCAGTGCCTAAAACCATATGACTCTCTGTTCTCTGAACATTCACTGGAATTTTACAAGTGAGAGCAGGGTAGAATGAGGTATCAGCATTCCCCTTGCTCTAATTTCAGCACAGCATTACTCATTATGGATTAGAAAAAGCCAGAATGTATGTACTAATCTTTGTGGGGTCCCCAGTTATTTCTGCAGCGAAAGGATTAGGGAATAGCTACAACTAGCATATGATCTGCTTTCTTGTTTTAGACCTACAACTTTACTTTTTCTCCTTCCCCCTAAAAATTCCTCTCATCTACTAATTGTCTGAAAAAATTTCTTTTCTAAGTGTACATTCCAGAGTTAGGATAATATGAGACTTCCACTTTGAAAAAAGGGCTCCAGTGATGTATTTGGTCTGAGTGATCACCAACTACACCTGATCAATACGGCCAGCTTCCTACATCAGTCCCAACAAAACTCTCCACAAAGCTCTCCTGGCTCTCCTTTGTCCTTTTTCATTCTTCCACCCCTGAAGTTTTGCTGAAATATCTCATTCTCTTTTCAGTTCAAGTGAAACCACCAGCATATCGTAAGAGAAGATGCCCAGGGCACACACACTGAGGTGTGGAAATGTACCAGCAGAAGGTAGGAGTTCTCACAGTTTCTGCTCTCTCCTGTCGAGGTTGGTGACCTGAATGAAATTGAACTGGCATTTCTAATCCTGCCAGAGATACTGAATGGTAGAAACACCCCTGATCTCCAAAGGAAAATAAATGCAAGGATTTCTGTAGACATGAGCTGCTCAAATGAGCATTATGAATGTCCCAGATGACCTGGGCCAATTGCAAAAAAGCCAGCTCTGAAATGAGCCGGTTCACAGCTTATTGCAGACTACAAAGGGCCTAAATCTACTGAAGAGCTGATTTGCAAGAAAGTCATAGCACATGTGGCTCTACCTACATAAATGTTATTAATAAGACTTGAAATTAAGTATAGAAAAACATTATAGGAAATCTTGATATTCAACATCTGTAATTTTCTAAAACACCCTTTTCTGATGAAAAATAAGTGCCTCATTTGACTTTAAATACTAAAATATACTGAAGCTAGTTTGTGTCTGCCTGTCACAGTCCATGAAATCATACCTTCAAGGTAGGACACATTTACATAGTGACATATCCATCATTTGGGACACATTGGTTGGAAAAAAACCAAATCTATAAAAAATTAAACTCATTATTTACAAGCTAAATAGGTTGAATTTATTAAGAAATCCCCTCCTTTCTTGCATTAAGAAGATAGGGGTAATTTATTTGCAAGTAGGCAAAGGACAATTCAGACTTGTACACCTGGCCTAAAAAGTGAGTGTGTGGGGAAAACCAAATAATTTTCTTCCAGTGTAATGGACTCAAATGCCCATGATGATGAAGTAATTTTAATAAAGAAAGGCCGAAACATGAGCCAAGTAAAGCAACTACATCTATGCACAGTAAATAGCACAGAATTATTTCCATTGCAGGTGTAAAGTGCTGTGGCATTTTCTACAAGGTAAGGGTCCAGCAAATCTAACTCTTCATTTAAAGCACAATTATTCTACCAGAATAGAATAAAATTAAATTCAAAACAACTCTTCCAGATTTTGTAGGAATGACAAGATGTTCAAAGTACCAAGTTGCCTTATTTCAAAGATACGTTAGCAACAGGAGACTACAACTTGCTTACAAGATTCAGACGTTTCAAACATGGCGAGGAAACACTTTTAAAAGTATGGATCTTGTGTAACTGCCCTCTCTACACAGCTTGCTCCCATGGAAAGAGGCATCCTTACAAATACCTAGAGAGATGCCAAAGATGATAAACAGTACCTCCAAAACTCAGGACACTGATTGTGGTTTTCCTTGCTAGAAATTGCTTCCCACACTGCTGCCACAAAGCTTTGCTGTACAGGATCACAAAAAAAGCCATACTGCTTTGTCCTTTTTTTCTGACTCTTCTTGTGTTTCCTCTCTTCTCTTGGAGTTTTATTTGTTCTTTTTTATCCCTCAGAAATATTCTGTTCTTTTAGTACCCTAATATTCCACTTGAATAGGACGGGACTCCTGTCTTCTTTGAGCGGGAATTTTAACTTGAAGGTAGATATAACTAATTGGTCAAAGGGAACAACCTTATTTTTCACAGCCAACATACCTGAGCTGAATTTCATACTGCCCTGCATGACGAGACTGCACATTCCTCAAGACCAGTGTGAAGATATCTTCATTTTGCAGGATTTCACATGCTGTTCCCGGCATTATTTCCTTCCCATCTTTGAACCAGTGAACAGTGGGGAAAGGATCTCCAGCAATGGCACAGGATATCAGGACATTTTGCCCAGGAGCTGCTGTCACTGATCTCGGTTTGCTAATGAACCAGGGCTGAATACCATCCTGAGGTTCTGCAGTTTACAAAAACAGTTTACAAGTCAGAGGAAAATGCCAAGCTTGAATGTCACCACTAAGCTAACTAATTTCAGGGAAGGTAATCACAGGCAAGGAAAGTTATTTTGAACATGCATGGTATAAGTTTTTAATCTGAAAATAAGTCAGACTTTAATTTTGGAAGTAACTTGTGTTCATACTAAAATTAATCATTTACTTGGCACTTTACTGGCTTGATCCAAGCTTATATTAAGAACAAAACAAAGGGACTTTAAAGCTGCCCTAAAAGGAATCTTGGAGATTTGTCCTTTGAGAATATGGGTAGAAATAGCTTTAAGGGCAAGTAACAGTACTATGACTGCTGTGCAGTTGAGAGCTCATGCAATAAATCATCGTTAACAATTGCATAAAATTGCATTTAATATAGAAGACTGACCCCAAGACCAGATCTCAGGGGGGATTGGAGGACAGAGGAAGGTCTGAATTCAGAGCAGACAGTGACAACAGACTAAACAGCTCCCTCAAACACTGCAGATAAGACATTCTACATTTAAAATAATAAAAGTCTCACATGGATTTCCACTAATTCTCAGTAGTGACTATGAGGAAATGTCAATATTCAGTAATACTAGAAGTCCGTGTCACAAAGGTTGTGTGTGCCCAGTCACAGGAAGTCTGTAGGTACTTGAGTGTTTGCTGTGGGGTTAACATCATGTGAGGAGATTTAAGCCAAATTTTTTGCAGCTAGTTCTCAGATTGCAGAAATCATATCTTCCTCACCTGCTACCACTACAATGCTAACATTAAAGCCAGGATACCTAGCTCCTAGAAAGCTTTTTCAAAGACTAAGGACTTCAATTAGAAACAAAAAACATATTAAAAGGTTTACTTTAATCCATAGTTAAGTAAGCCTGATAGTTGTAATCTAAAGCTGCATTTAGCAGAAGTTTTGCACTGTCCCTAGAAATAGGACTCAGGAATGCATTTTTGAAATAGTAACATAATGTTCCAGAGTGAAAAGATTTTTTTAAAGCTGCTTCTGCTCAATATCTTTTTTAATTCAGATGCAGAGACTGAGAACTTGAGCGTCCTTCACAACAAACCTTATAAACACTCATGTATTTTAAACAGACATTCCTCCAGCACATTAGAATAATACATTTCTTTCACCATTTTATAAGGTGAAGAGGAACTTTCTACCTTGAACTGTCAATGTAGCCTGTGTTTGACTTTCTCCTACTTCATTCCAGGCTTCACAGGTGTATTTGCCTGTGTCTTCAGGAAACACCTCCTGGATGTACAGACTGTACTCATTGCCTTTCTTCTCAAAGTGGAAATCTTCTGTCTCCTGGATTTCTTTCCCATTATGCAGCCAGATAATTTCGGGAGATGGGTTAGCTAAAAATAAGCAAGCAACAAAAATCTGAGGCACACGCAAAAAACCCCACCATATGTCAATTAAAAAAAGGAACAAGTTTGGGGGTTTTTTTGCCACCTGATTCTGTAATTTCATCTTCAGAACATTCAGGAATTTCTATTATTAACTCTGTCAATGCTGTGTAATGTGAAATGGTCTGTGTTATTCTGATTAAAATACAAATTAATAAGGGAAGCATGCATAAAGCACGAGAGGGAGAATGAGTTCTAGACACCACAAAGATGGTTATTAAGAGTTTCTGATACCAAAGTTCATATCAAGACTGCTCTTTCTGCAGCACTAATCTTAGCCCAGCTGACAGGAACTCAATCTTTTTTGGTTCACAACAAAAAACAAGTCCATTTCAACAAGAGGACCCATATTAAACTTATATCATTATATCATTCTAGTCAAGAAACTCTTCTACAGGTCTGAACATGTTAAAAATGGACAATATTCAGCCACACTGAAGATCACATTTGAACAACCTAGCTTTTAAAAACTGGTTCCTAGAAATATTATTTCCAAATGCAAAGACAACTGCTAAAAATATAAAAAAACCACACACTTTGCAGCAGGATTTAATTCTTTTATGTAACACTGTTATATAGCAACACACCTGATACCTCCACAGTCATTATCACTTGACTTCCATCCATTACTTTTAGGTCAGTCAGGCCCTGAAGGAAGATGGGTGCAAAAGTCTTGTTTAACTTTGCAGCCTGTGCATTCTCTGACTTCTTGCTGCTCTTCTTTTCTGTGAAGTCAAAAAAAGAACAAAAGGGGTCGCTTACTGGAATTTTCAAGACAAACTTTAACTGACCTTAGGCACAACATGATTTCAAGACAGTGGTTTTGCTTCAGCTCTCAGAAGGCAAAAATAACTGAAACCACCTAATAAAGCTTTTTGCCTTGCCAGTATTCCAAGCAGAAAGACAAGAAATAGGAATGGAACTGTCCTCCTTCCGAGAATCCTCTTAAATCATTGTTAACAGATATCAGAGAGCATCACTGAGAAATCACACTCATTTTTCCCCAAGTACACATGCTCAGGTGAAAAAAAAAAAAAAGCAAAGCAACCCAAAAACTTGTAACCAAAAATTCAGTGCCTGTAATGACTGCTAAATTAATTTGAAAACCCTAGGGGATGTTACAAGTTGCCATTGCTGTGATTGATGAGCTAGAAATGCAAGCTCACTGCAGCACAGGATTTGTAACTCTGTAAGTAATTACAAACCATTACAAACCATTTAGATTGTTAGATGGTCAATATCCAATAGGTTTGAGGTCACCACGCTCCTCTCCTTTACTTCAGCAATTGATTGATGATAGGAAAGACTGAAACCTGAGTTATCAATATATATCAGAAAACTGTTGGATTAGGGCTTTAAAATTTTTTCTTTTGAGGCTGTACAATCAAATACTGAGGGAATTTAGAATTAAATAATCCACTCTTCAGTCTATCTGTGATATGCTGTTTCCACTAGCCACAGCTATTCAGAGGCTATGAAACAAGACTATTTAACTGTGATCTATATGGTACACTAGACCAGGAAATCTACTCCTGCTCTAAAAACCTGAGCAAAGACACTTTTGAAGCCCAAACAGTGATCATGACCAAATATAAAAAGTCATAAATATTTATCAGTCCCTTGGATACACTTTTTGTTTGGTTTAGCTTCTTTTCAGACCTCTTATGCCTTGCCTTTAAAATTCCAGCCCTACGTACATGTGAAAATATTTTTATTTTGTTTATCCCTACCTTCAAAATTTTCAAAGGAATATCAATCTCATCCAAAATAGTATTACAGAAAGTGCCAGGCTGGAGAAAAACCACAATTCATAAAATTAGTGATTAGAAAAAAAAGGCAGCAACTGAACCTCCTGGAGGTAAAAAGTTAAGTTTGTTCTCGGGTAATTTGAGCTCAACATAAATTTGGAAGCAGCGTGGAGGGGAAGTTTTTCCTCTTCTCTAGCAAAGCTTTTTCTAGCCAAAATCTTGTCTCACTGGCTCATGCTGCAGGTCTTTTCTTGGCACTGAGCAGGGAGACATTGATGCATGTGAGAATGGAAATATGGGACCTGAGCGAGACCCATTTGGATTGGTGCTATGGAAGCACAACTCTGAAATTCCTGATTCCCCATCAGACCACACTGATGAGCCTTAGGGCTTCCCACAGCACCTGCTTGGAAGTGACTAATGCTGTACAGAAAATAGCCTGGAAGCTGGGGGAAACTCATCTAGAGAAATAAACTCCTGTGGTTCACCACAGCCCTCAGTTTTGTAATGGTTACTCAGAGAAACTGCTGTACAAAGCAACATCAGCACATGCACCTTCACTGCTCTAATGCCTTGCAGGAAATCCCTCTGTCCCTCAAAAGGAAACTGTGTCACAAAATGTGGGGGAAAGAAGAAATCCACATAATGAAAAAAGGAGGAAAAGAAAGGAAGAAAAGGAAAAAAAAAACAAATAAAATGGTAAGACAGGAAAAAAGCATAGGGGAAAAAAAAACAATGAAAAGTATGGATAAAAAAGGGTTCTTGTTATCCTTTTTACTGAGATAACTGGTAACACTGCAAATCTAGAAGGCAGATATACAAGAAGAGGAAAGCAGGGAAAGAAAAATAAAAGCAGAGGTGTGGCTCTAGACCAACAAAGAAATCATGGCTAAAACAACCAGTATTCTTACCCAAACATGTGTCATCAAGGATACAGCAAATATATGACTAATAAGTCTGATTTCATGGCAACTTGAACAGGGTTTCTTCAAAACACAAGTGTCCCCCCTACTCTAAAAATATATAGTTTTAAAGGAGATCTCTAATCTTATGCTACTGTTGTTTAGAAGTGCATGTTAATCAGTAGCATTTTGTACCAACAATTTTATCAGAATATCACAAAAATCATCAAATATTTCTTGAAGTAGTAGTAACAATTAAAAAGACTTTAGTTGTAACCCATAAATGCTATTTCATTAAGAAAACATGGGGGCTGATTTAATTTTTTTTTCCTTTACTTGAAATTTGATGTTATGGACTTCTAGACTTAGAAAAAATTCAAGTTATCTACTGACAACTTTAGTTTCTCACAGATGTTTTACACAAGAAAATGCAGTCCATTTTAATTCTGTTATTTAGTCTAAAATCATTGCATTTTCTCAGAGGGACTGGTACAATCATGCAGAGGCCAATTTACAAAGCCTGAATGTTAACTATTTTCAAATTCTTCTGAAGCTTGTAAATGCTTTTAGTTGTTTATTTATGATAGCACTATGCAGTGACTCAGTGTTTGTCTGATGAATGCTTTAACATTTCACAATTTTACGAAGTAATAGCAGTACTCTACATATAATGTACCTAAGGGCTCCTTCAATTTTAGCCTTACAGGTCTTCTTTGGAAAAACAACAATAAAATTGATTTTGGAGGGAAAAGATGGGATGCTGATCATTTGAGATTAAGCAAATAAGTCTTATTCCTATTTATGTTGAAAAGATACTGTGTGATTTTACTTCCTTTTGAAAATACCTGGCTTTATTTTGACATTAAAATATTGAAAGGAAAACCATACACAAAAAGCTAGAAACTGTTTGCAAAAGGGTGGCTTCAAGTGCAACAAACATAGAAGTTCACGTTCCCTGGCCATTGCTAGGTGCTTGCTGGTTTCATACATCAGGAACAAAATCCATGACCTGTACCAGGAAAATAGTAGGGAAGCAGAAATGAAAACAGGACACAAATAACAAACTGCACAGAAAGTCCTGGCCAGGATTAGTGCTTGCTTTCCCTCATTCCTCCAAAGTCCCTTTGACCATATAAACTCTGCTGGGGTTCAAAATCCATATGTTCTCAGGGAGTGCTGGCTTCAGAGCCCAAAGCAGGAGGACAGGAGGAAAGCAAGAAGGCAGAGGCAAAGCTCCAGCTGAGATACTGCAAGTCACTGTGTTTCTGGCTGCAACATCCTCTTTCATAACACTGCAGGGTATTTCTGCTGCCAAAACTATGGACAATAAAAGTACAGCACATCTGGCACCAGAAAGGAAATCTGGAACCCAAGGAAAATTTTGTTTGACATTAGCATAAAGGCATGACTTCATTATGTATCTATGCATCCTCAAGCTTATTCAGCTGGATGTGAAAAAAGAGGAGATCTGATCTCTGTCTATTATGCTAATGCTCTCTAATCACCTATAATAGCCATTTAATAGCTCCCTCATCACTCTTAATTTTTATTGCTCTCACATAGGAGTAGGTTCATCTCTAAGAATGAAAACAAAGAATATAAGAGTCAACACACAGTTACTAAAAATTCCTCTGTCAGTTAATTTTCTCTGTCCCTTTCCCTTCCTCAATCAGCTTCTGATAGTGCACTCAATTCCCTCAGTTCATGGGGGACATCAGAGAGCCCTACCTACTGCTCCTACAGATGGCCTTGATAAAACACAGGTACATTTCAATGACTTCTTTTCAGAACTTGTGTCTAGTGTACTTTACTGTAGCTTACAAAAGCTGCCACCATTTTATAGCCACAGCTGTTGGTTTTACACAGGTCAAATAGTGTAAGATAATATGGAAGAGAACTATGATTTTCTGAGAGACATCTCACAGAGAACAATTTTTTGCACAGAGCCTGGCACAATATGTAAACCCAGCTGGAGCCTTTCTAGTGGACAGTGATCTCTCTGTCATTTCAAGAGGTTTTTGATAAGGTGTTACACAGATAGATTTAAAAGTCCATCACAATCCCACTTAAAAGTTTCCTGTTTTTTGCCTTTCCTCAGGCTTTAATATGCATGAATGTTGGGAAACAGCAAGTAATAAGATGCACAACTCAGTGGGAAACACAGCCTGGGAGACCAGAAATAGTAAGCAAAGCATGTAAATGGTACTTTTTATACCCACATATATTTTCAACAAAGCAAAAGGAATATAGGCTTTTCCCACCACATTCCCTTACCCCTGAGGGTTCATTTTTTATTAGAAAGGCACTCTAATAAGCACTCAAATCTGTTTAAAAAAGCCACTTACAGCATTAAATCCATAGAGATTAAGGATAATTTAAATTCTTTCAATTTCTTAGGAAAAATACAAATTCTCGGCATATTCAAATGGCAATGGGAAAAGATATATTATCTTTGATATAAAACTATTTCTACTAATCTCTTATTCTGTGCTCCATGATTTATGTAATCCAGTAATATAATCTATCTACAGTGACTACAAATATGGATTATTTATTAACCTGTATTATTAGAAATTTAAAGTGATAAAAAATGCTCTCCTTTTATTTGAATTTTCTCAATACGGGTTTTAAAGAGTCCTTACATAAATGTAACCTCTGCATATCTGCAGACTGGAAGTTATTGCAAGAGGAGTCTTAATGTTAACTGTGGGTCTAAACCAAAATAAACTTGCATTTTGTAAAGCTTTGATCTGGATCAGGACTTGGGATTTCAGCATATTTGTAAACATATTTATATTGATAAGCAATGGTGAATTATTGAGCTGAAGGTGCATATCTAATAGAAAAGGGGAAAATTCATGCTGCACTGAAGAGTTAACCTAGTACAAGTCAATTGCACAATACACCTGTACCAGTTTAAGGGCAATTATGCAACCAACTATTTAAATTCTGAGCTAAAAGACACAGATAAATCTATATCCTTGAGAGAAGGAAAAAAAGAATCAGTAATTGCATAGTGCCATTCCCTTTACCCGATTTGCTGCCAAAACTGAAGAAGAATATCCATATGAGGATGCAAACCTTAAGAAGGTTTCCAAAGACCAGACCTGGGCTTTACCTGGGCTGTAGTCAAACCAGTTAACATTTTATGGACATCATCTAGTCTAGGAAATTTTCTTGTTCATCTGCCTACCCTGATGTACTGAAGGTACATGTGAGCTGCAGAATGCTGACATCTCCTGTTGAAATATCAGGACTTCAGCATGCTGAGCACTGCACAGAATCACACAATAACTGAGTTTGGAAGGAGCTTCTGGAGATTGGCCTTTCCAGCCCCCAGCTCAAGCTGGGTCAGCTACAGCACAGCATTTACACACAGCTCCAGTGCACCAACTCAGCGGCCAAGGCCAGGGTTACAACTGGTCACAAGTCAAGGACACACAAAGAATAGAGAGTTTGCTGCCTTATGTTCAGAGCACTGCAAAACCTCGCAGTGTTTAGTCTTACAAGAGGTTTAATTATACTGGAGGAATCTGTTTGCCAGCATTGTGAGGTTGGCTGCCAAGCAATGCCTGCTCCGAGCCGTGCGGAAGGGCTGCCTCGGCAACATTTACCATTTATGGTGCTTAAATATCAGTCTGGCTCACAGGCCAATAACTCAACTGAGCTGAGGAGAATGCTTAACTCACAAAGCTCTGTGTGAGCAGGCTCAGAGAGAGAAGCACCAGATTCCACTAAAACCTCTCAAAACAAGACTTGGGTTCACACACAGATCTCAAGTTTGAAACGAGTTTCACATCCTCAAATGTTTTTGGTGTAAACAAATCCAGCCATTACTAAATCTTAAGCTAACAATGCTATTTGTAAAGTTAAGAGATTTTATAGGGCAAAAAATTTATATGAAGACACACATTTGCCTTTCTGTAAAGTGTCTTTGCCTCAGGCCTGAGGCATAACATTTTCTGAGAGTTTTTCGAAAATTCAAAACTTGATTTATAATAGCATAAAAATGTATCAGACCTTTGTGCTCCTGAGACATCTAGGAACATTTCTGCTTTATTAAAGATCTCAGGTTAGTATGCCATTTTGCAAACTTAGGTCATGAGAACTAGGTGTTCAATGACCTAGCAAAGTTATTTACACATTTACCTCCCATCATTTTTTTTTTTTTGCAATTATAGTCTGTTTTTTGTAAATGGATGGTAAGATTTAAGAGCTGGAGCAAGTTATAGTCTGCATGCTGTCTCCATGCTGTCCAAAACTGAGCTGTGCATGACACAGAAAAACTGTTAACCTAAAACTGACAATGCCCTAAGCCTGTACCAGTCAAGGTGGCTGGGGATATGCAAAGGAGACCAAGTTCCACTTTATCTTGTCTGGAAATCTTTGTTTTACTCTGGGCTAGGCTTCAAGCCCTATCCTGCAGCTCCATGTATGCTCCTTCTTTCCAGGGTCTTTCCTTTGTATGGGATACCACCAGGTCAGCATTTTAACCACTTTTGCCAACTCTGTTCTGCAAACAGTTGTTCCAGTGGAGCAGTGGAACAGGCTCCCCAGGGAGGTGGTCACAGCACCAAGCCTGCCTGAGTTAAAGAGCCATTTGGACAAGGCTCTCAGGCACAAGGTGGGATTCTTGGGGTGTCCTGTGCAGGGCCAGGAGCTGGGCTCAATGATCCTGATGGGTCCCTTCCAACTCAGCACATTCTACAATTCTGTGCAACTGAGATGGCACCACAGAAATCCCACTATCAAAAGGCTGCACCAGTAAGAATCATGGTGTGAGTGAATAGTCAGAATAGAACAGACTGTCTCAGGTGAATGGGGTCTACAAGGATTATCTAGTCCAGCTGCCTGACCAGTTCAGAGCAGACCAAAAGTTAAAGCCTGATGTTAGGGACAGTGTCCAAATACCCCTTAAACCCTGAAGGGCTTGGGCCACTGATCACCTCTCTAGGAAGCCTGTTCCAGTGTTTATCCACCCTCTCAACAGATGATTCCTGTTGATCATGTGTCACAGTTGATTTAGGGGTAAGTTTCTTCATTTCTTTCTTGTCTTTTTAATTTTTTTTTCTGTCAGCATCTCACCTTTTAATTTCATTTATAAGAAATGTTAATGCAATTTCTGACATTTAAATTTTTCTTATTCTGCATGCATTCATCCCTCATTTTTATTCAAATTTGGTTCCCCTTTTTCTGGAAATGATTTATAATAAGAAACTGTCTTTAGAGTGCGTTTTTTATATTGATGTCACATCTTCTATTATTAAAAGCTTTCACACGTGTTTTGCTTTTGCCTTTCAGTTTTGGTTTCTAGCTGGCATTCTGTTCCACATTTGGTCTTGAGGTCCTGCAAGAAGGCAATTTAAAAAAAATGACCCCAAACTTAGAAGGGCTGATCAATAGCTATTGATGAACCATACAGAATGCTGGACTGAGCTCTTTGGTGCACTCCTGAAAGCTTTGCAACAGAGTTCTTTGATGCTCATGACATTTTATCTCTGACTTTTCAATACAGTAACAAAAGCCCTCTCCCTTTCACTTAGTGCTCTGAAACCAATACTTACAAAGACAAGTGGTCCCACCCAGCTACTGCTCTGGAATGCCTTTTGGACATTTAATAGGACTAGACTGGCATATTTTGTAAAGTCATCTCTAGTCATTTATGTTATGCTTGAAATAAAGCAAAATGCTTTCAAATAAGCAGTGACTTTGATAAGCTGTCACAAACATTTCATCAGTGTTGGAAAGTAAGAGTGTTCTTTGCTTACCTTTGGCAGAAATATGGATCTCAGAGAGACAGAGCTGTGGCCTCCCAAAGAGAGGCTGCTTACTGCAGTGATAACCTTCTTTAAACGATTAATGTCTAAGAAGGCTCTTTCTGAGACAGAAAGAAAAACAACTCATGACCTGAAGAGAGCATTTCTCATGACTGAAGGAAAAGATTCCTACCTGAAAGGTTTTCTTCCACCTGGTTATATTTTATGGTCCCACTCACACCAGATGGGAGAGTGCCAGGAACAAAACAAACTGGTTTTTCAGACAGCATCTCCCTTTGCTGCTCTGATAAACTGGCTGCAGCAGGGACTGTGGCAGGCTTTCAGGTGGCTCTAATCTGCTCGTGCAGTGACCAATGAATGACTACAGTAATCGGCTTGGAAGGGCTACAGGCTGCCCAACATAGACACTTATGCTGGGGAGGCTGCATTGGGGAAAAAAAACATGAACAGAAAGTGGTGGGGGAGAAAGGGGAACAGATGTGAGCCCAGGCAAATGCACTGCTGGCAGGGAAAGAGAAATGAGGTCAAGAGCTAATAAGCAGGAGCAGCTCTATCTGCTGAATAGTGTCCGCTTACAAAGAGTATTAGGCCTGTATTAAAAAAGAAAGAAACAAACAAAAAACCAGCAGTGTGCAGAAAACAAGCATCAGCAGAATGTGTGGCTGCAGAGCATTAGAGCCCACAGGAGCACTGTGGCTGCCAGCCTGCCCTGCTGCTCTCACTGCCCACACCTCATGTTCTCCATCTTAGAAACAGCCAGAGGTGCTGCTGCCTGGGGCAGGGAGGCTGCGGAAATCTCAAGGAGCGTGCAGTGGGTCAGGTATTTTGCTTGTCATTTACTGCAGAGCTGCAAGGCAGAGGACATTCTCCTAGGAGTCCCAGCAAGTGCTCTAGCTTGATACCATACCTAGAGAAAGCTGGACCAGGCAATCACCTGCCCCTCTGACATGCAGTCTGTTTGCAAAATAAGAGAAGCTTCCCCATGCAGTATTGATATGGTTTGGCACAGCAGAGCCCACACTCTTCCCACTGTCCCTGCAGTCCATAATCACGTGTAGCACACCCAGGTACTGGTGTGAGTGTCAGGTAATTAAACATCCCTTTGACACATTTTTTCTACAGGTGGACCTGACCTGTAACTCCTTGTCAGTGAATAGTTAACTGTCAAACAACCACATATCAGAGGGCTTATCTCAGAAATGAGGCAGACCTGAAGAACTATCACCATTTCTGGGAGCTGGCCTTACCTTCCAACTATACCAGTTATTACTTCCATCTGTATTGTTTTTATACTCTGATTGTCATAGCCTCAGCAAAACAGTAACACCAACTCAGTACACATGTGCATCCAGAGTCAATTAACTTTCCCTCACCTCAGTTTCCTATTCATAAAAAACTGATTAAACTATTCAACCACCCTGATTAAAAATGATTAATAAATTCATAATAAATAATTTCATAATTTATTCATAGCCTGATTAATAAATTCATAAATAAATCTGAGTATCTGCAATCCCCATCAGTGTACAATCACCATATATTTCAGGTGACCTGAATGTACTCTGGAAATTCCTGTTAAGAGCTGGTTGGTTTGCTTGTTTTTTAAAGTTGGATGCCTGGCGTATTTAAAAATGGCTTGTATACCTATTTTCATATCATAGAACAATAAGAAAATTGTAATATGAAATGTGAAAATGTGAACACCAAATACAATAGCTTGCATACACAATAAAAGGAACAAATCAGTCATGCACATGTTGTTTAAAAACTTTAAAAATAAAATGTACATCAGCCCCAAAGACTCCCAAACTTTGATTTTCCTGTGTGTGGAAAACAGCAAAAAATGCGTAAGAAAAAAAATAATCCTACATTTAGTAGCAAATGGTGCCAGTTCAGGAATTTCTACAATTGAGTGTTTGAATAACACTGTTTCTCACCTCTCAGGCTTACAGGCATTAGGCCAGTGCACCCCACTCACTGGGAGGTTCAGCTAGAAATGATGCTCATGGTGAAGACATTTGTTAAGCTGGTTTTTCCAGGGAGTCCTGCTCAGTCTCTGTAGCTCCTCTCTACCTGTGTGTCAGCTTTGAGAAACTGCTGACAGAGGGAGGACAGCTGTCAGGGCTCACCTCATCTACTTAGTCCTTTACAAGGCCAAAATCAGCTTCACCTTGATTAACTTAGTTTCTCCACATACTACCTGATGGATCTACCCCAACTTACTCAGCCTTCAGATCACTTTCTTAAGCACAGAGATCTGAAGTGATCTGAATATGGTAATTTCTCACTTTAAATAAGCAGAAAAGTGATGAATTTGAATTTTTTAAGGACTATTACACTTCTATATGAATCCTATCCATATGAAATGTGGGACTTTTTTGATACAGTGCCAAAAGCCTCCTACAAACAGCTAAGTACCTTCACCCTTTTCCATACAAAACTAAGGAGTAATACTGAGGTTGCCCAGTGCTAGACAGAATTTATCCTGCTTAATAATAAGGAAGAAAATGACAACCATAAATGAATCTGAGACTGATGACTTAAAAGGAAAGTTATGCCACAATTAGCTTAGCTAATTATCCAGGGCCCAATGCAAATCATGCTGAAACTACTAGAAAAAAATCCCACTCTTGAATTTAACTGGACTTGGAACAGTAACCCTTTATTGGGCAAAGGACCTTTAAATGTTTCCTACAATAACTTCCTTTCAAAAAAACAAAGTAATAGACTATCAAAAAGGCAAAGAATTCACAGATTTTCTAATCTAAGTTGATTAGAAAACATGGTGTGTGGCTAGATAACATCTGTAACCTACTAGCAGGTAAAGGATCATCCTGCACTACAATTCAGATGTGAATTTAACTGTTTGACACTCACTATCCTTGCTGCTAACTTTTCTGAGTTATCTATGAGCTGAATTTCATTTAGAAAAATAAAATCAGTTTTATTGTTAAGAGAGGCTATTCACTCCAGGTAAGATTTTCCCAGTGATCAGAGCAGCTATGTCCCTTCATGAGATCCTTGCTGTAGTAGAGCAGCAAAGCCAAAAATGGCAGTATGGATTGAAATGTAGACCTTGACACAGCTGTGTCCAAAGACCACAGAAGCAAGTTAAGGAAAAGCTGGATTCTAAGACTGGTCTAATACTGATGATATGCCAAGAACATCCATTCCTTCTTAGATTAAATATGGCTTACTTCTCACATACAAAAGGAAAATATTTCTCTAACAATGAATGAAAAAACTGAGCACTGTAGCAAACTTGACATCCTTAAATCATCTTGGAGACAAAAAGGACCTGGATAAGGATGGGTTACAATTCAGAAACGATTTTGCAGACTTTATTCCACAAAGCAGTGTTTGGTCAGGTGAGGATTTTTGAAGTTTTCTCCCTTTCTGCAGATACAACCATTTTCTGTTGTAATCTGTTTGCACAGGCTGAGAATTTAGAGAAGGCTTAGTAGCAGCATTCAGAGACTCAAAGAACTCTAATGCCAAGAAGCTTTTGATAGAGATTCTGATGGAAAAATATACACAAACAGATAAGAGATTTGGAAATTAGATTTTAAATTTGGTACTATTTTTGGCAGAAAAATCCACTTGATCTGAGGAAAGTTATTGTAATCCTCATGGCCACAGGGACATAATGAGTTCTAGGGAAGAAGACAGGATAGCTAAAACTGTAAAAATATTGAACATGTAGTTTTACAGCCTTTCATGTATGTTCTTAATTCTGCTCTTATTCTTCCCCCTCCCTACTCCATGACTCCTAGAAAACAGAATGGGATGCAGATGAGAGAAACCAACTCCCCATGATGGCGGCAAAGCAGCCTTCCAGCCCAAACTGTGTGAAGGGCAAGAGGAATCCTACACAGAGCAAGAGTGACTCCGTGGCCTGAAATAGCTCAGCAGAGCACACAAGCGCAGGGAAAGGCTCCCGTGTTACCATTGCCTGTCAGCCCTAAAATAACTGAGAAATGCTCTGTAAAAGGGGACTGTCCCTTTGGTTTCTGAGTCCCAGTCAAGGATCAGAAAGCCCCAGGTCAAAAACAGCTCCCTTGAGGTGGACCACTCTTCACTGGCCTTTAGCTAATGCAGGTGAAATGCTTCAGAGAAATCATAACTGATAACTTTGAGAACAGATTAGTTTCAGGTTTATTTTACATTAATGTTTTCTTACTTCATGCCATTTTTCTGGAGTGAAGGGTGGAGAGGGGATGGTTATATTTCCTGCTTGGTGATCAAGAAATTAACTCATAGGTTTACCAGAATTACTTTGTTTTTATTTTAACCTTGTCATACAGAATAGGCCAGGCATAACTCTAAAGAGCTGTAGACAAACACCTCAGAACACTGGTAAACAAAGACAAAACTTGAGATCACAGGGATCAGGGTACTTTTCCCACCAAACTGAATGTACAAATTTAGGGCAGGTATTATTTAGTCATAAACAAAAGGAATAGTTCCCTTGGCAGCTGTCCCTCAGCAGTCTGTTGGACAGGCAGTGACAAACTGCTATAACTTTGGGGAAAAATCATTTGAAGGTGAAAAATACCAAATACAGGCTTGATTGTAGAGGGAGGGAGAGTCTGAGGGAGGGGGATTAGAGAGGCAGGAGGGGATAATCTCCAGGCCATTAAACAAAACACCTGAATAGACTGATGCCAGGTAAGATCGAAAGAATAAAGACCATGAGATTGATGGATACTACCTCACTGTTGAATTTATCCATGGAATTCTGTCAGCTCTTGTCTTCATTTTGAATTCTTTCATGTGTTTGTTGAGATTCTAGCACAGAATTATGGCTTTCATGAACAAATCAATTCTGTCAAATCAGCACTCTGTCAGATTTCTGAGACAACAAGTCACCTCAATTGCTTACTACAGTGTTCTTCTGGTACTTTCACTACCAAAATTCCACTTATTTAGAGTTATCTATCGGTTAGCTGATAGATGTCTGTTCAGAATTATATCTGATAAATCCTAGCAATAGAACAAGAATATTGGCATTTGCTATCACAACTGCAGTCCCTGGCATTGGTCTCTGCTCTGCCTTTCAGGAGAAAGGAGAAGCATCTGCCTCCTCCCTGTAACATTCTCTGATGGGTGATATTGGTGATACTGCAGTTATTTTTTTTCTTTCAGCTGTCCAGGTCCTTTCTTACACTGGTAAACCTTTTCCTGAACAGCCTCACTGCTCTGTACACTAAGCCCTTGGGAAGATCAAAGCACTAATACCTTTTCCTGAAATGTGGTTATTACTTTACACAGTACTTAAGCACTTAAGTTGCACACACCTGCAATGGGGAGAAGAGTACCCAGCTGACAAAAGCTTGGCAAAACTCACAACCACCTCTGTTAAGGATCCAAAGTTATTTCTGCTAAAAAAGATTGTGTGATTACAGTAATAACAATAGTCTGAGATATTCACCTTTGACTGTGACCTGAGCACTGCAAGATGCCTGTCCTATGTTGTTTTCAGCCAGACAGGTATAAATTCCATCATCTTCTGGTAGGGCATCTTGGACAGTCAGTTTTGCAACTCCATCTTCAAAAGTGGAATGGGCATATTGAATTGGCTGGTCTGCAGACAGAAAGGAAAAGAACTGACTTAGTACATCAGCCACAAATTTCAAAAGCACTTCAGCTTTCAGTGAAATCTGGATGCCTAAGACCAGCCAGCCTATGAAAGTGCAGAGCCAAATCCCACTCTGTGCACAGCCACTGCTCTCTAGTGACTACAACCAGCAGCATCCCAAGCACAAAGCACAGCATGGTTGTCAGACAAAGCTCACCACCAGATTCACTGTCTGCTACCTTGAGTAGCAGCAAAAGGGTAAAAGTTCATTTTGGATTCTCTTTCAGGTGGATAAGACTAGAACTGTGTGTTTGCTTCAGACATCTTGTAATTTGCCTGAAACTAGAGAAAATGCAGAGAAAGCTAGATGTGCAAAATTGGTTGGGCATGGAGAAGCACTTGAAGTCCTTCAAGGGGTATTTTGTAGTGGAAAACATTCCAAGAGAGACAGTAAAAGCTTCAATGGAACCAAGAAGCTGATTTAGAGAAGCAGTCAATCTACACTGCAGTATGGCCAGTAACAGAAAGGTGCAGTCTCATCTATGGTGATGTGATTATTATTATTTTAAGAAACCGCTTCCTTGAATTGGTTTGACATGCTTAAATATTAGTAGAGATGGCTTAAAGTTGTCTTGCTATTGTTTCAGGAACTGTCATGAGTCTCAGCCTTAACTTTCTGAAATGCTTCTGCAATCTGTTTTCCCAATATTAAATAGTTTCCACTACTGACTCATCTTTGGTTGCTTTCCCAGTGTATGCAATACTTAAGCCAGCCTTATACCTGTGCATAAACATCATGCTGGAAATAGAAATCATGGTCATCTAAGAGAAGAGGATGAAACAGCAGAGAAATTGTGCAGGACTGATCTGAAGGTGTCTGTTGCTCGGGAGTTTGTGGTTAAAAAAGATAAAAATTTATTTCATTGCCAAAATAATTTTAAAGCACACAGCTCTTAGGGTTTTATGAACCAGTTCTGCACTATGAACAGGATAAATTAAATGATGGGACAGATTTTTCTCTCATCTCTGATGTTCAAAGGAAGCCAACTCAGAAGGCAGTTATTATCTGTGCACTATCATCTATATGCATACACAGTTTCATTCTGAAATACAAACATATGCCAAAATCAGCATCATCCAATACCTGCATATATTAAAAATGTGGTAGATGATCTTCATCCTTTGCTTATAACCATCTGTTAAGTTAGTACATTTTCTATTGCATGAAAAATTGCGGTGAATATTTAATCAACTACCCAGAAGAATTTTAGAATAAAATCTTTCCAACCTTTGTCACAGATTATCTATTCTTATTACTAGCTCCTCTGAGCTCATTTTCACACAGACTGTTGGAACTATTACACTAAACCACAGTGTTTCTGCATGTGGGAATAGGACTACATTCAAATATGTACAGGCTGAGCTAAAGCCCAAGCAGACAAAGCTTTCTGTTAGAGGACAAGGGACATTGGACTGCCTTCCTAGTCCACCTATAGAATGTCTCTCCTGACAGGGTCCTTGCCTGGCATTCTGACATTGAAGGTATTAGTGGTGACAAATGATGCTATGATGCCGTACCAGAAACACACGCGGGACAAAAGCTGCACCATGAAAAGCAGAACAATGCCTTTATATTTCTGTTGTAGGTAACCAGATGAATAGGGAAAGTGTTCTGCATGGAAAAGCAAAATGTGGTCTCTTTACCATGTCCTCAAATTTTGCCAAGGGTCTGTTTCACTTCAGCTCCCAACGAAACTGGCTATTTTTTAGCATTATTCAAAAAATAGTGAATTCACTTACAGAACAGCCTTTTCATTAGACTCCAGAAAAAGAACACAAACATAGGAATAACCTGCAGCAAGACCCTAAGTTACATCCACAGTACTTATATTTTTATGTAATAAAAACAACTCTCCCAGTAGTGAAATGTTCCCTTCTCCAGAGGCAGAACAGTCAAATCTCCAGGACAGCTTGGCAGCAGGAACAATAACAAAAAATACCTTTCTGCTGGCATGTTATGCCTGAAGAAAGGAAATTTTCCCCTGGCCCATTTATTAAAAGCTTTCTGGACAAATCACAAAGCTATCCTAAAACCAAACACTACTGAGAATTGTTATGCTAAAGTCATGGTCATATTGTTCTTAAATTCAGCAGAAAGAAGTTCAATTAAACTTAAGAAGAAAGAAAACCCACAAAGAAAGCAATATGAATAAAAAGTTACTTAACAGTCATACACTCCTTATTCCTGCAATTGAAAAAGAAGTTAACTAGAAAGTATTTTAAAAAGATAAAGTAAATTGGAGTTACACACTGAAGTACTGTCACAGAACTAAAACACAGGAATTTTACTTTCAGGGAAGTTGCCAATAAATCTGAAAATTCAGAAAGAAATTTAAATAAAACATAGAATTGGAGAACAAAAAACCACCAGAAGGAGAAAAGAACCACCTTGAAAAAGTTGGGACAAAAGCTTTAATGGTAGGATTTGCAGAGAAGAGCAAGAGCTCGGATGAAACTCGTAGCTCAGTGAGGCAGCTCTTATTTGTGGACTCTCTATGAATATGGAAAACTACTCATCCTTACAGATGGTAAGAAGTAATTACAGACAATGCAGAGTATACATCATCTATTTTTTGTCTCACTTGACCTGAAGGAGAGGTCAACCTGTCTAATGCTTGGAAAATATTTTGAATTGGTATGCAGTCACAGCTGGTGAATAGTCTTGGTATCTAAAGTAGTACTTGGATGTAACATTGTACAAGTTGTTGCAAGTTCCTTTCAGTTCTCAGGTGGCGTGGAATCCTTGGACATTGGGGAAGGCAGACTGGACACCATGCAGCCTGTTCAGTGTCCAGGGATGGCCAGCCTGGAAGGGAGCAGGTCCTGCTGCCTCCCTTTTTTTTAATTTTTTTTTTATTTTTTCCTCGTAGCAGCCTTCTGTTCCTGCTTCTTATGATTGATGAATTGGTCTTTGCATTCATTATTTCACCAAGATAGACATTCTTTCTCCACTATTCTGCTCAAATTAATTCTGGTTCGTTATCATTGTCATGCTTGGAAGACAACTTGAATTTGATATTTTCTAGTGAACTTTACACATCCTTGTTGCACGTGATTTTTATTTTTATGGAGTTCTGCAAAAGTGCTGTATTTTGAACAGTAGTGGGGTTGCTCACAGCATGTTGCTTTATCCTCTGTCCTAACAGAGTTCAGTTGTGAATATAAAAAGCTTTACATTGCAGACAGGGAGAGCAGATGCTAACAAACCTTTTTTTTAAACAGAATTGGTCTGCCTGCCTCCAGTTATATACTGTGAATATACTGTTTTCTTCATGTGGCCAGTTGATGAAAGACTCCACCATGTCATTTTGCCAAAAGCACTGTTATGTCTGTTTGGAGTAATATTTCACAACTTTCTCCTTTATTTGATCAGGGATATAAATATGAGGAGTTTGTAGTATCTAGCTAGGTGGTAGACAGGAAGGAACTGTTTGCATTCAAGTGGATATCACAACAGCAAATTTGATCCTTGAGTAAAATAATACCCCTAGGAGTGTACATGGAATTATCAACGTTAAACAACTGTTTATAATCCTTTCACGTTTGTATCAAAATGGTATATAAACAGTTATGTCTCACAATCCTATGCAAGACAGAAAAGCATTAAACTATAGTGATATATTTCAGCAGCCTGGAATGAAAGTCGTGTGCTTGTGTCTTCAGAGTAATATATGATGTGTCTAATTTTTATTATTATGAGAGTTTCTTGTGCTTCTGTTACGCAGACTCATCACTGACTTTTGATTTAAGAGCAGAGTTAATGCACTGACTCTCACTTACAGAACTTTAATGGTTTGAAATCCAGCTAACAAAAAAAACCCCACCTACATTGTGATATTGAGCCAACTGCAGTTAGAAGCTTGGATGCAATGTAAACATGATTATACCTGAACAGGGGCAGACATATGGATTCAGCAAGAAGAAAGGTCAGTAAAAAACAAACGACCTAAAAAAGGCAGGGAAGCACAGTGCATCACAGGAACATGTGGGTTATTTATGTCTAGGCTTTCTTTCTCAGGAGACACCAGTGTTATGATTAGAACATGGCTACATAAATGGAGACCATATATCTGTGCCTGATGAGCTGTAAGTCTTTTGAAAATCAACCCAAAGTCAGTGATCTGAGACAGGAAGATGCTCTGTATGTGAAGATAATTGAATGTAACTACATCAGTCAATGTCTAAGGGAACACTAGGAGCAAGGTTACCTTGGATATGAACATGAAATGACTGACTCAGAGTTGCTCCTGAGCTGCAAGACAATTCTTGAACTGCCAGAGATTCTGCTCACATCTGCAAAGCAGGAACTTCAGCATAGCCTTCAGAGAAACAAATGGTGTCCAATGGGACAGTGTCAGAACCTTTACTCACATGTTTTGTGTTGTAAATAAAGCACTGGCCTTTCTATTCTGGACATGGAGTTATTGGGAAGGGGAACAGCCCAGGGCTGTGGGAACATACCAATCTCAAGGTCATGGTTCATTTGCCCTGCCACCTTTTTCAGTTAGCCCATTTACTCTGAATAGCTAAAGGAAAACAGAGATCATGTGCAAATAATTAATTTTAAAATAACCACACACACACTCTCTCAAAGACAGATAGCCTGGGAGAGTCTGAAAAAAAAATCAATTGCACTTCAGGAGTAAAAGAGGTGAGCAAGAGTTAAGCTGAATAAATTTTTCTAGTGTTTTACAGATATGGCTTTTAATGGAGAGAGTCCTTAGCCAAAGCACATAGTGCCTGGATCACTGAAATAATTTGGAATCAAAGCAAAACACTGATTTTTGGGTCTGGCTATTATATTAGGAGGCAGTCAAGAAAACTTGACTATTCAGCTGTGTAATCAGTGCAGGGTAGGAGATTATACAGTCTGATAAAAGTAAAATATATTTTACTGGTTTCTTTAGTCAGCTTTAGGCAAACATTAGAATGCCAAGGAACATATTCTAGTTGAGAAGAAACCAGAAGAGCTTTGATTTCAAGATCTTGGGAACAGAGCTGCTAACACCTATTAGGACCTACCCAGCTGATGGAAGGGTGGAACCAGGCATTGGTCTTCTCCCTACCTCTGAGTGAAATACTCAGACTGAAAAGCATAAACACATATATTGAAAAATTAATGATGTTTAAATGATCACTTGCTTTCCTATATCCACCTTAAGGTTGTTTGCACTGTACAGCTGGAATTGTGAATTTTGTTTTCAGTTGGTCTGATTGTGGTGATAGTAATACCAAGGTTGCAAGTTTGATCCCTGTATGGGCCATTCATGTAAGAGTTGGACTTGATGATCCATGTGGGTCCCTTCCACCTCAGAATATTCAGTGATACTGTGCTCAGAACTGCAGGATTCTGTGGGATCATGATGCCAACCTGTTATGCTTGGAGCAGAAACTCCTGTCAAAGGAAGGGGAGCAACACAGTATTCAGCACAGGGCAGCAGCACAGCCGTGTGACACAGCCCAGGTAACTCAGCTGGCACAGGGGTGTCCATGTGACACAGCCCAGGTAACTCAGCTGGCACAGCTGTGTGACACAGCCCAGGTAACACACCTGGCACAGCCATGTGACACAGCCCAGGTAACTCAGCTGGCACAGGGGTGTCTGTGTGACACAGCCCAGGTAACTCAGCTGGCACAGGGGTGTCCGTGTGACACAGCCCAGGTACTGCACCTGGCACAGGGGTGTCCGTGTGACACAGCCCAGGTAATGCACCTGGCACAGGGGTGTCCGTGTGACACAGCCCAGGTAACTCAGCTGGCACAGCCGTGTGACACAGCCCAGGTAACGCACCTGGCACAGCCGTGTGACACAGCCCAGGTAACTCAGCTGGCACAGGGGTGTCCGTGTGACACAGCCCAGGTAACACACCTGGCACAGGGGTGTCCGTGTGACACAGCCCAGGTAACTCAGCTGGCACAGCCGTGTGACACAGCCCAGGTAACTCAGCTGGCACAGCCGAGTGACACAGCCCAGGTAACTCAGCTGGCACAGGGGTGTCCGTGTGACACAGCCCAGGTAACGCACCTGGCACAGCCGTGCCACCAGCGCACCCTGCTGGTCACTTCGCAAAACTGCGGCAGCACGGCCCCTGCTCACGGCGCCTTTTCCGCGCACTCGGTGCTCCTGTAAAGGGCTTTCCTCAGGTGTCCCAGCGGCTGCATGAGGGTGATGGAGCGCGCTTTGGGGTGTCAGTGCGTTCATGCAGGTGTTGCAGAGCAGGGGATTCCTTACCATTGAGAAGCCATGTGATGTGGGGCTCAGGGACCCCTCCCACGCAGCACTGCAGCACAAAGTCTTGCCCTTCGCTCACAGTGCATCCTTTCAAGACACTGGAAAAGCATGGTGCAACCTCTTCCACTTTAGGCCCTTAAAAAGCAAAATGAAAACAGTTCCTTCAACTGAAATTAATGAGATTAGCTTTATCACTTAGAGCCTTTTTCTAAGTATGCTTAGATGAAATGGCTGGGCTAACCATGGTGAAATGTTTTATCGGGGGATAGAAATAATTTTGACTGGTATAAAGAAGGCATTTTTCTCTCATCTCCTAGGCAGGCATTGCCAGGCCTCAAGCTCTGCTTTAGGTGGTGATTTCCTATGCCAGAATCCATCATTTGCAGTCCATCACTAGAAGTGTATGCAGCACATTAGCAGAGAGCTCAGCACAAAGAAGAGGATGGCTAATTCTCTGCTCTTGTTCATCTTCTCCCAGTGAGAAACAGTGTGACTTAAAGATGCAGTTTAAAGGTCTCTCATGAGACAGAAAGAAATTCTCTTGGGTATCCTGGCTGAACTTCAGGCACAGTAAATGGAGAAAAATTGCATTAACATGAACATAGATTCAGAACAAAACTTAAAACCAGGTGAAAACATTACAACTGAGGACAGGATTTGCTAGAACCAACAAAAATTTCAAGCAGACCAGTAGAACACTGCCTGAAAGCTTAAAATAATTTGTCACTGGGACATGTTCTTGAATTTAGCAAATCATAATTCTCATTCCTTCCCTTATCTTCGTATTCACTCTTCTGCACAGAATTGGCTTGTACACAAAAAACATTTCAAATTTGAAGTGTAGAAATGCTAAGCAACTTCAAAAAAAACTAAATGCAGAACAACAATAATAAACCCACTGACAGCCTGTATTAAATACAAGTATTAACAGGAAACCTGAGTAGAAAATAGGCCTCTCTGTGTACAAACCATGTATTGAGACGGTTTTAGCTATACAAACAACAAAACCCACAATATGTCAGAAGGGAAACTGATGCACGAAGTGGCTTGCCAGCTATTGCACACCACTTTACTCACAGAGGTAGGAAGCAGAATTAACCTACACTGAGAAGTCAAACAAAAATTATGTAATAACCATGCTCTGACAGCTTAAAAAAGTCCAGCCACAGTTTCCAAAGTGCAGATGGGCTCACAAGAACTTACTTACTTCTGACAGTTAACAACCAGCTGGTGGAACTCTGGCCTTTGGGGTTGGCAGCTGTACAGCTGTAAGATCCACTGTCCCTCAAGTTGGCTTTCTTTATCCACAGGCAATGAATTCCATCTTCCTCATATATTTGGACATCTTCTCCAGCTTTAATAGGTCGGCCTTCTTTGAACCACTCCACATCTGGTTTTGGCTTCCCTGAAACTGGACAATCAGACATTTGGTCTTTTATGAATAGGTATTCGTAATTAGTATTACTTAGTATATATTTAATTAGTATTATTTACTTTAGTATAAATTAGGTACACTTTACACATATATAATTATATAAACCTTAATTGGCAATACACAAAACTGTTGTCAGAAATTTTGACATTTCTGATCTTCTAAAACTTCTCGGCTAGTCCATCTCTTAAAATAACAAATACTTGGTAACACATAAAACCGTATCTGAAAAAAGCTTCTGGCTGAAAACTGTTCTTCTAAAAGTCACAGACAAAATGGATATGAAACTGAAACAGAGAAGGTTTTTGCCAAACACAAACTCCTTTTTACTCAGCACTGGCATAGGTTGCCCAGAGAGGCTGTGGACTTTCCCTGCCCTGGAGATACTCAAAGGTCCCTTTGATATAGTCCTGGACCTGCCTGAGGTGAGGCTGCATGAGCAGGGAGAAGGGCCAGTGAAAGCAACCCTGGTCACCACCTGCAGAGAGGATTCTCAGGAGAGTTTCTCAGATTACCTATTAAAGGGATTAGGGATGTCCCACTGTGATTTCCCTGCAGACACCTTGCCTTGCATGTAAGAGTTTGTGTTTTGGGTCCAGAGCCAAACAAAAAGGCATTCACTGGCTGCAATAAAAACTGGATGAGCTCCCTGTTTATCTGTGATAGGGGCTCTATTTACCTATCAAACAGGGTCATGAATTAGTTAAAGTTTGCGAAGTGTGTGAGATCCTCTGACAGAAAACAATTCATGTTTTTAGTAATATACCTGAAAAATAAACTGTTTAAAATGTACCAAAATCTTTGGAATCTTTTCTCCACTCCAAATGCTCAAGGCTTGCTTGTGGTGGAAATTATAATCTGTACTCATGGGGCAAGACTCATCAAGAAATGAAATAAATTACCATGGTGTTGTGTGATTTTTTTTTTTTTGCCTCTAGAGAAACAAAAAACCAATTTCTTTCTCATTTATGTGAACACTTTGAAGTGTAAATGTTATTAAAAAAGAAAAAAAGGAAAATGCTTCCAGATTATTTTCTAAAATTGCAATTAAATAAAAAAGAGAAGTGTTCCAAATCTACTACCCAGATTCAGCAAAATGCAACTCTCATTACTCTTCTAAGAGGTTAAAACTCATTCATATTCTGTGGAGCAAACTATAAACCTCCCTTTTAATTCTTACTTTATCATTTCAGCTGTTAGGAAGCATTGAGATCATGCTGACCAAATATGAGACATAAAAATAGATGCCCCTAGGGACATGAAGTGACTGATTGTATTTTCTCCTCTGGTTTTTTTTTTTTTTGGCTCAAGGGCAGTGTCACTAATTACAGTTCTGGAAAGTGTACCACCCATTTTTGCTCTTGTACCCTCATATAAGAGGGTCTAAAACTATCTCCTAGAAGGAGCAGCATTGGTTACATCTTGGGAAACCCCAGATGAGAGAGGAGATGGACACCATGGCATAGTTTGGTTTGAAAATTTCACCAAGTGTTGTGGAAACAGCACTGGATTCTGCATCTGTTACCAAAAGGCTTTAGGAGGGGAGCAACTTTCAAAGAACCAGAACTGCTTTCCACTTCTACACATAGAAAGGGAACCCCTTTCTGACTAGACCCAGGGGCTCCAATCATTTTCATCTCTTTACCTTTGCTCTTGAACTTAATCTCCTGGCCTTCTGATGCTTCCAGGCTCTGTGGATGGATCTCAAACTGAGGAGGAATTCCCAGGGGCTCCCTCTTCTCCTCCATTACAGCCCCCTGAGCTCCAGACCTGTTTTCTGCTTCTCTAGTCCTGGGACTGATGTGCCCTGTAGGAGGTGGCATTTGTTGAGCTGACATCAGGAGCTGCACACCCCTTTTCCTGTTTTCACCCTGTCTGATGGAAGGGGCCTGGGATTCTGCCTTTGGTTCTGGTTGCAGTTTGACAGATTGTAGTGTGATGGTGCTTGAAGTTTTCTGCAAGACCTGGGGTCCCTTTTTTCCCTCTTTATGTTCTGTGTTGGTTTCTTGGTGCTGTCCTTGCTTACTTTCTTTGGCTTCTCTGGTGATGTAAACAGACTCTTTTTTTGCTGGCACCCTGTCTTTGGTTTCAACCATGAGTTCTGTGCTGCTGGATTTCAGCTCTTTAGGAATCCCATTGCTGGTTGCCTGTTTGAATTCTGGATTTTCAACAGCTTTAACAGCAAGTGTGGTTGGTTTTGGTGGCATGCTGAAGGAAAATGAGAAGTTTGGAGATACATGACACTGTATAAAGACTCATTATTATTATTATCACTAATGACATAAATATATAAACCCTCAGCAAGAAGGTGAACTGATTAACCTTTAGATTCTTTCAGACAGATCACGAAGATGGGTCAAAGAGGTGAAGTGAAAAGCTTCATAAGATGAAATCAGGGCTCAGACACTATGTCAACTCAGAAATTTCTGAATATAAGTCCACTGCTCAAGTTCTAACATGTTTTGTGAGTCAGACATTAACCTTGCATGCACTGCTTTAGATGGGAAGCAATTACATGAGATCTGAATGACCATGATGTAATACTACTTGATGCTTTAATAAATTGAGGTCATGTATAATGTAGCTCAAAATGTCACATAAACTACTTCCCTAAAGGGAAATGAAAATGTAAATTGTGAAGTAATTTTACTATTTCTAATTATGGTGTCTTGTAACTCAGGTAATTTCCAAACAGGACTGATAGGAAACCAGACCAAAGTCTGGGGAGGAAGAAGGGGTGTTGGCACCTTAAAACTTGACTGGATGTAACAATATCAGCTATGCATTTGTTAGGAAGAGTTTCTCAGAATTATGATTGATCTGCTGCTCAGTACTTTGGGAGCACAAGAGCAGCTGACCAACTGGGGACTTAAATCTAAGTCTCCTTCATTGAAGTTGACTGCCTTGATCCCTAAGCTGTTACTTGTAGAGCACTGTCTGTGTCTCACACATCCACAGAATTACTCCAAGGCAGAATTGGAACAGATCTGAAATAAGGGCAGCAATTTCCAGCCCAGCTCTGTTTTGCTACACTTGGTGCCATTAATTTATTCTCTCAGGGAGACTTGGGATATTTACTGGGGTACTTTCTTCAGCTGGAGTTGCATGTACTGTTTGAGATTTGCAGTTGCTTTTCAGGAAGTAGGACTTTTTCATTTTAAAAAACATCTTTTTTTTTTGTGTGTGTGAATAAATGATGGAGGATGCAGAACTACTCTGGAGAACCACATGCATGGGGAGTTCTGCTTCTAGTGCTGCACAGTTTCATTTACACTAAACTTACTTTCAAGTATGTTCCTAAAAATCACACAGATCTGAAAAACAGAATAGCACAGCATTTTCAATTCCACTTTGCAGTTAGGACAGTGTGAGCATGCCATTTAGAAATCTCATCCAGGGCATCTGAGAACAGATTAAACATCCCAATGACTACAAAGCAACTGGCCTTCATCAAAGTGTCTTACACAGACAGCCTTGAACTTTTCATTCCTGCATTTCCCATTAATGAAGAAAAGTACTTCTGTAAAATAATTTTAAAAGTTATAGTAATTTAATTAAAAATCCCAATAAAGGCCTAAATACTATTTTTTTCTTTCTTGTTACTTCACCCCTACTTTCATATGTATTTTCAGACAACAGCTAAGACCATGGCCATATCATGTTTAGTGTATGACAGGAAAGAACAACTAGCTCAGGACTGACAAGGTGCACTCAATGTTAACTCCAAAAATGACATTTGACCCTCTGGTACAATGTAGAATTTCTGCTCACATAGCTTGGTTTTTTTAAAATTTTGCTTTCCTGAACCAGACCAGAACTCTGTACTTCATAATGTTGCCACCAGTTCCACCAGCTATTTCCTATGAGTCTACCAGCTGAATCAAGCAGCAAGAGAGAATCTTATTCCCAGCAAACATTTTCTGACTTCCAAATATAGACTGACACCCCAAAAATTTATCTTTGTGAAGAAAGCACATGCAGTAATTGTCAAAATCAGTGCACTGCAATTCAACACTCAGAGACAGTACTCCAGTAAAAACATACCAAGGTGGCTGAGTGTATGTGTCGGTCTTATCTGGACCTGAAATACAAAAGAAGAAACAGGGAAATTATACACACAATACTGTGCACAATTCCAAAAATTTGGAGAAGATTTTAAGCAAAAAATATACTTAAGAACCTTCACTCTTCAAATTTTCAATGCATTGAAATCAAGATTGACTGTCACCACACTTGGAATTGGTATGGACAACAGGAAGCTGCTCAGCTGAAACACAAAGAGGTCTGGGTCCATTTTGAGACATTGCTGCATCATGTTCTCACAACCCTGCAGCGCTAAAGGTTCAGGGACCCTCAAAAGCTCTCTGTTGGGGGAGAGATGTATGAAGAGATTCCAGCTGGAAAGCAGCTTATCAAATCTTATGGTAATTCCACAGAGTTTTTAGAGGTAGAGGAATACAAGCCATCAATCAGTCCTACACCTGAGCACCCTCACAGTGAAACAGCAGCAGTCCTCTGGCTAAAACACAGAACCAAGTAAACTGGAGTAAAACCTCCCAAAACCTGGACCCACCTGTAAACATTTACTAACCCATTTGCTGTGTAGCAAGAATTATCATGACTAACACGAATAACTCAAAAGCTAATCCATCACATTTCTTCACTTTGCAACCACCAGGAAATCTGGGAACATGGCTGAGCTATGTTGATTTGCCAAGGTGCCTCATCAGCTGCATTGATAAAACTGAGCACATATTAACCCACAATCAGTCTCCTGATTTGTAATCCTCCATGAATTCTCAAAAACCTTGACAGTGTTTCTCTTGGGGGCAGCATGAGATAAATAGTTGATAGGAGAGAAATGCCATTCTAGGCCAAATACCAACCACATCTCTACATTACCCCCTAATTAAGATTTCAGGATGGAATTTGTTTTCTCCTGGTCAGATCAAAGCTGCACCTATGCTATTGTCAGCTGTGAGACTAGAAACTACAGTAGAAAGACACGTAATAATTAATTTGCAAGATAACAAATTTTTCAAGTCATCAAAAAGCACTTCATGAAAATGCTCTCAGCATCTCTGCCTCAGGGAAAAGACAAAATCATGTGATGGATGATATCCTCATTTCCACAGTGTTTTGCAAGCAAAAATTCACATCTAAATGCTTGGACTTGCCATGACATTCAGAGTGACCAAAAGAATCCATTTGTTGCAGACATCTTTTGTGAAAATCCTTTTCTTTGGGATTTTTCCCTTCTGAGAAGCTGAGGCCTCAGAAACAAAATGTAAACAATGGTTATCTGCTGCTCTGGAATGCATCAGGTTTTTCTGTGATTGGGCCATCTTGAATGTTTACAATTAATGGCCAACCACAGACCAGATAGCTTGGACTCTCTGTCCAAGCCACAGACCTTTGTTATTCATTCTTTGCTATTCTTAGCTAGCTTCTGAGGAAACCTTTCCTTCTATTTCTTTTTAGTATAGTTATAATGTAATATATATATATATATATATATATATCATAAAATAATAAATCAAGCCTTTTGAACATGGAGTCAACATTCTCATCTCTTGCCTCATCCAAGAACCCCTGTGAACACTGTCACATCTATTTACACACAAACAAAAGTTGAGATGAGAGAGAGATGAAAACCCATTGACCTCATTTCAATAAACCTGTCAAATAGTAACAGAAATATAGAAATGAAAACTGAAAAGACTGGATAAATGCAGAAAAGGAAGCTTTGTAACTACTGGCTGCAGACAAGACACTACCATGCAATAGTAGACATACCTTGTTCTATTAAAAGAATATTTCCTCTTCCCTCTTCACCTTCCACTAAGGGAAAAAGTATAGCTATTGGAGGACACTATCTATATATGAGATTGTATGTCTTTGAAAGAACATGTAGTACTTCTGAGCCACTTGATTGTCTGCTAACATCTGCAGCAACTCTGGCAACCTGATCTAATTGATAACGAAAGAATTAGGTATTATGTATTGAGGTTAGGTAAGTGGAACCATCCAATTAATCAAGAGCACTGCAAAAGAGTGCCCTTTTTATTGACCTGCACTCATCCAAGAAAGAATGGATTATTCAGAGATGTGGTCAGCATCTGAAGCAAACATATACCACAAGTGACTTTGTGACCCCAGTTGTGCATCATCTCTCAAGGCAGATGCAGCCATTACAGAACAGAAAGCTCACCACTCCAGGGAGAGCAATGAGGAATCGAGTTTTATGTTTGGATAAAAGGCTTATTGAAAGAAACAGGCCTTTCTGTACAACCTGTGTTGAAGAGGCAAACTGTAGAAGCTTCTTCTACAATGGCTTCATCAGATTGGAACTTACAGATAAAAAGTACAGCTTTAATTTGTAGAAAGGTTAGCTGTGGTTCTGAGCATACCAAATGTACATCCACTTGTTATTTATATTCTTCATACCTTACAGAGTGACAGCACTGATGTGAAACTGAAAGTCTCGCAACAAAAAAGTCACTGCTGGGTGCACATGTAACCCACTGAGCTCACGACTGCAGCTGAAGCCAGCAGCTGTGGATTTAATTATTTAATTGGGTCCAGTGACTGCTTACCCACTGACTGATGAACTTCCTCTTTAGTAAGCTTGATGAAGGTTGTATGATTTTGAGGCTGATGCAACAGGCAGCATCAAACTGCAAAATGAGCTGTATATGATAATGCATGTATGAAAGAGAACATTCTACTTATGCAAATATATTTGTTTCCTTAACAAGCAGTGAAAGGCTGGGTTGGGAGTTGAGAAGACTGAATTTTAATCTTATTAAGATGGGTTTTTTCCCTCTCTCATAATTTAGAATTAGGCTGTTTTACTTTACTTTCCTAGTTCTATGAATCTAGACAGAATTTTGCCTCCCGTAAGGGAGTTGGTATAAATGTGCAGCTGGTGCTAGTACGCAACAAATACAAAATTAATTACTGATTATAATGACAAGTGCCAGGTTCCATTTGCTGAAAATCAAATCAATGTTCAAAACATAGAAGTCAAAGTCACAGTAAAAGTGAAAAAGTGTTTTTAAAGAAATCTTTTACAAAGCACTTGGATTGCCTTTTTTTCCCATTGAACCAACACAATTTTTACAGCTGTAGCATGTTCCAAGCTATCACAGCATCACTTAATGAACAGAGGGAGAAAGAGAGAAGAAGAAAATGGGAAGAAGTGAATGTTTCTTGTAAATACCAAGAACACAACAGAGACATGTCTGTGGCCCCTTTTCTCTGCCCTGCAAACTCTTTGCTGTACCTTGAACAGTGAGCTCCGCAGACACAGACGCCTTCCCAGCACTGTTCACCACTGTGCACGTGTAAATTCCTGAATCAGCAAGCTGAACATTGTGGACCTCCAAGAACTGGATGCCTGTTCTTTCATACATATTGAAGCGCTCATTTTGCTGTAACTGAATATCACCCTGCAAATACCACAAGGCACCATGAGACAGTAACTACTCAAGAGAAGAGGAGCAAGAATTTTTCAGTAAAACATTAGGTCAACCTGCCTTTTTCCTATCCTTTAGCCAAATTCCTTCTGTGAATTATATTCATATGGTATAAACAAAACAATAAACTGTGCCCAAAATTCTATAATTCACATCTTCAGGAGGCTTCCTTTTTCCTCTATTTTGCCACCTACTCATCTCGGTTTGGTTTTGGCCATTCCCTGTTAATTATACCCAGATTCCTAGAAATTGACACAGTAATTTCTGATCTATGAATCAGCACCTTCATTTTGCAACATTTCTGACATGTCCTGGTAAATATTTTTGATCTGGTGAAGACTTTTATCAGTAATCTCATTTGCTACAATGTTTTCAAAGCAAATATGTAGAGGGCAGAAAACCAAAGTACTGCAACAAACAAAAACAAATTTAAAAAACCCCAAACCAAAACAAAATCCCAAAAAAACCCTGAAAAACAAAGAAAAACACTGCAAGAGGCTGCCTGTGTTTGGGGATGTACCCTGACCTTCTTATATTACAGACAAGGATAAGTCTGGAATAAAGCAGACAATGACTTGGAAGCATTTTCCTGTTCTTTGAGGATTTGTTTTTGGTTTTTTCCCCCACAAACCTGGAGCTATCAAGAGAAAATAGAAGCATTGATAAGAGTTGAGTTTTTTCCTGTTCACTATATATAAGGCATTACTCTGCTGAAGGGTGGAGGAGAGCAGGATGCCACCAGAGCAGTCATATATTTGCCCTTCCAAATCAAAGAAAGTAACTGTAATTCTCTAAAAAACTGAGAGTTTCAATAAAAATGGCCCAATCAGTGTAATACCTAATTTCATCTGAAAGCTCCTTCCTTACAAAGAAAAAAATGTGTTTAGAAAATCTTGTGTATGCCTAAAGGGGACACCGGCACTTAAGACTTCAATGTGCATTTCATCCTTGCAAGGCACAAAATTTCAAAAGAGAAGGAAAACACAAACTTCTGGGGATATCATACCTTAGACCAAGTTACTTGAGGCTGAGGTCGTCCTGTTATTTTACATGAGAATTTGCCTGTTTGGCCTTCACGCACAACAACTCGGTTGGGTTTTGTAGCAAACTTGGGTGGACTTTCTCCCCAGATGCTTGGCCTCTGCTCCACACATGGAACAGCAAGTCTTGCCCTGCAAAGGCAATTGACATTCTGGTTTTACAGAAGAGCTGGAAGCTGTTGTGGTTAGAGCACATGTCAGGAAGCATTTTTAGACCTGTGGTCTGCCAGCAAGGGTATATTATTGGTGGTAACCTAGACTGTAGTTGCACGATATTTTTCTTGGCCGTGGAAGAAATGGAAATGCTGGTAATGACTGCTCTTGACTCCTCATGCACCCTCATCTGGCATACACAGAACAGATCTTGGGGACCATTTCAGTTGTCATAAGCAGAGCTGGGAAAACCAAGAGATAGGAAACACTGCATGCATTTAGTTTTCCCCATTTTCTGTTTTTTAGTTGCCTCCTAAGAGTTTATTTGTGCATACTTGTTTACTGTTCACAGGTTTTTATCATGTAATTTGTTTCATTCTTGAGTGCAATTGACACAGTAAGTTCTGATTTATGAATCAGCACCTTGGTTTTGCAACATTTCTGACATGTCCTGGTAAATATTTTTAGTCAGGGGAAGACTTTTATTTGTGAACTCATTTGCTATAATATTTTCAAAGCAAAGGTGAAGAGGGCACAAAACCAAAGTACACCTGTCCCAGGTGAATTACTGTTAAGTGTGGATGCCCAGCTCTACTTACATAGCTGCTACAGCTGGAAAATGATATATGGGATGAAACTAAAGTGGCATCAGTGACTGCAGTCCAAAACTGCAAACAGCTACACAACCATAAAACATCAAACATCAAACAGCATTATAGCATGAAAAGAACCAAAAAGGTGAAACTTCAGGTCTGTTAATGTCAAAGGGAACACACTCACTCTTTGCTCTGAAGCCGTGGTACAACAAAGACACATTAGCAGATGGCAGATGGTGATTTTTTTTTTTTTAACATTTAATTTCAAGCAAACTGAACCATTTTTAAGGCCTTCTTTTCCAGATGGCCTTTTACTACATGCAAGTAAGATGTGTCAATACCTCACTATTTCTACCAGGTGTCAGATACTAACAGAGACTGCATCGCCTCAGCCCAAGGTGCTGCCAAGACATGGTGGTTGCCATATGGGCAGCTCCAGGTTTCTAAGCAAGAGATGATACCATAATGAAAGGATTTACATGGGCAGGAGGGCCAGAAAAAGTGTTGAGAGAAGGGTGATTGTAATGGGCTACAATGAAAATCACTTTATCATATAATTAAATATATGATAACTTTTAATGTCATCTCTCTCATACTACTACTAAAGAAGAACACAAATGTGTACTAAAGTCTTTTAGCAACCATCTTTAGGTGGTGAGTCTATATTTATATATCTATACACATAATAAATTAAAAGAAAATCAACTACTTGCTGGCCTGCAGCTTTATGGCTGGTTCCTAGACATGAACAAATGAAAATGTGTATTTTTTTTATTCTTCTCCCTTTTCTTACCATAGAATTATTAATACTGAAGAGGAGGAAAACACAGGAGCAGGAAAAGTGAGGACAATCACTCTAGCTCTATGCAATACAATGGATTAGGATAGTGCTTTGTGAAGTCTGAGTATACAACAAAACCAAACAGCAACCTGAACTGTCCTTTCTTGTTTTGATTATTTATCCTGTGTGTATGTCTCTAGGTAATTTGCAATACAGAATTTATCATGTGAAATCATGTATCCTGATCACTCAGTTTTACTTACCATTTTCAGTGTTGTAATCTGTTAATTTTAAAATCAAAAAATAAACAAATTTCATATTAATGATGAAATTAAATACTCCAGTTTTAACTATCTGTATTTTAATCACTAACATAATCAGAACATGTGCTTTTGCCTACATCCAGAATGACTCAGTGAGAGAGAAGTCAGAGAAAATTCTGCTTAAATTCAAACTATTTATAAAGAAATTAATTCAGCTGTTGGAAAAATTAGGCCTGAGGCTTTCAAAACAGTGACATTCACATAATTGTAAATGCTTACTGAAGTGCAGAAAGTACAAGTATGCTTTTATGTGCCAGCTTACATCACCCCATCAACTGGTCTTGGTAAAGTTACTCAAACCAGAACAATTATTTCTTCTGGACTGCAGTTTACCCACTGTGTTGCTTGGAAATATTTATATTTTTTGTGCAAGAATGCTGATTTCAGTTGCTTTTATTTCTTACGGATGACTCCTTAAGCAGTATTTGCTCTGGCTTTAAAAAGAGACTGTCGGCTCATGGAAGCTGTGGAGAAGGATTCTTGAATATCAGAGAGCAGAGAAGAGAGTGCAAAATCACAGCAGAGGAGGGTGCAATATTTAGGCATCAGCAGGATGTTCTGTTTTCAGCCACATTAATTCCTTAGTCAGTATGCTGGAGCAGTAGCTGTCCATCTTCCTGACTGCCTCAACCACACTGTTTAGCCAGCAGCTCTCACAGTAGCTACTCTGCTTGGGGTAAGTGGAGACTTTTAGAAAGAGTAATTTTACTTGTTTTCCTACCAAAATATACTTAAGTGTCTGTTAAACAATATCCAAGCCAGTAGACTGCTTACCCAGAGGTTTTGGCACTGGATGGCAGGCTGTATTTCATCAAGGAGTTTCCTGTAAGCATAGGACAGAAAGACAGGAAGTTGAAAGTTTTGTCAATTAGTTTATCACTGATTATCAATTAGTTTATCATAATATAATAATTATCGATTTTTATCACTAATTATAAAAGTTTTGTCAATTATCTCTAATTTGAGAATTAGTGATAATAAAGACTACGTAAATTTGCATTTCTCTAGGTTAGAAACATAAAGGAGGAATGCAACACCTGCAGTATAAGGTTATTTCATCTGTAATTCAAAGTCAGGCTCTCCAACGTCAAAACCGAGCTTTAGCAGAGTTGCTGTCTAACTCCCAGCTTCAGCTGTAACAATGCTGAAGATTATTCATGGAAAAATACTTTTTTGAATGAAACACTGTCTAATTTCTACAGTGAACCAGTACTTCATATTAAGACAGCAGGATGTTTTCAGACTGTGAGAGGGGTCTTTACTTGGCTCAGTTTTCAGTCCTGTGCCAGCCCGAAGCACCTTTGCTGCGGATGCCACAGGAGCTGGTCCCCCAATGCCGCGGCAGGAGGAAGATGCCGCGGGAGCCCAGCGCCACCTGCTGCACACAGAGCCCGGCCCGGGGACACCGCAGCAGCAAGCACACAGCTCCGGGCTGGGAGAAAACACCTGTTCCAGAGCCTAACGAGAGCCCACTTCACTGTCAGACAGAACAGCCGTGCAGATGGAAACAATAGATCATGTTTCAGTCACTCGTTTTTCAACCAGCAGGCAGCCCCACGTGGTTATCTTTGCTGAGGAAAAAAAAAAACCCAAAAAAAAGCCCAAAAAACCTCTGCGCTTTGTTTGCTATCTTGATGGATAAAGGGATTTTAGAACAAAGATCATATAATTCTTAAACTCTGTGAAATTCAGTTTTTGGGTACTGCCCTGAAGTTGTTTTGAACTGCAGCAAAACCCAGGTCAGAAAAATTGATATGAAAACAACTTTTAAAAAAATCTTTCACTTCCATGCAAATTGTCATTCATAAAATTGTCCCAACTGAAAACAATGGGAAAAATAAGTACTTCACATAATTTTTACAACAGAAGGCAAAGCAATCGTGTCAGATGTATGCATGCTTCAGTATGTACTCTAACAGAGTTTTTGACTCTGAATAAACCCAAATACTGATAGTCTCAGGACTGCTGCAGATTTTTTCTTTTCTTCAAGACAAAGTTGTGACCGGAGAGTTTTTGATATTCAACAGGTCTCTGATAAGACCAAATTGCAAGAGAAGAAGCAGTACAATTGATTTCAATCCTTCCCTGGCTTTGTGTCACTCTTTAAATTTTAAACTTGGCAGTTTGCAACTATCTAATATGCAGATGTGCTCTTAAAAATTCCTGGGTTTGATCCTGGCTGTTTCCTGTCTGACATTAAGCATGCAATTACAACCAGGCATGCAGCTTCGCAGTTTTTGTCCCGAGTGGTAATTTTCCATGAAAATTACAAAGTTTAGAACAAAGTCTTTAAAGCTAGGACTTTTGTTACCTGCACATCATCACCCACACCTGAAACAGAACTCACACTTTATCTAATTGTAGACATGTAGCTCCCTGCACAATGTCTTAACCTGTGAAATGCAGTAAATGAACCTTACTCTTGCATCAATGAGAAGGCATGTGTTGTGATTTTAACCAGACTGTCTAGCACAGCTTGTGCTTCTACTTAAACTATAATCACCAAAACAACAGTATAAGAGTCTTCTGACCTTCCACTGTCAGTTCCACGGTCACTTGACGAACCCCACCATCATTTGCAGCCTCACAGGTGTATTTGCCTCCATCGCCTTCCTGTACTCCTTTGATGACCAAGCTGAATATGCCCCGGATGCTGCGGTCCACAACATAATGGTCTCCCTCTGGGACAGGATGCCCATTTCTGTACCATGTGATCTGTGGCTCAGGGTAGCCTCTGACCTGGCAAGATGTGAGAGAGAGTGGAGAAGGAAGGTAAATTTAACAGATGATGATATCAGGAAGAAATGCTGGACATTTAGCAATGCAGTGGAAATTTCTTGACACATACTCTTTAATACGTCTGTTAAAGACATACTCTTTGCAAGCCAAATGGCAGAAGATAATGAAATGAAAAAAACTCTTGGATAAGCCAAACCTAAAATCATAAGACTAGTCAGGCAGATAGATACTCATGCAGAAAAATTTCCCACTAGAACGGTTTCCCTGAAAAAACACAGTGAGAGTGCCAATGAAAAATCCTGACACCTGGGTCCCCACTGCTCAGAAACTCAAAAAAAAGGGCAGTAATACTACTACACCTCTGAGTATGCAAGAGTGCAAGGCTGTTGGACCAAATACTTCTAGCATGGTTGCCACGGATTGGGCTTATAATGTAAATCTGTACTTAGCCATCTAGTTTTCAAGTGTGCTGAGACATAGTAGCTGCTGACAATACACAGGCAAAAAAGGCAGACACATACCAAATTCTGTCTTGATCTTTAGAAGTAGAAGGTAAGGAGCTGCAATTTGAGAAAGCATCATTAAGAGTCATTCTCATGTTATAGCAGGAGAGGACTGTAAACACCTACATATAGTCACACACATACAGCTCAATCTAAAGAGACTCCTGGTTTAGCCAAAGGAAGAATGATCAGCAAAATGAACCAGTCCTGTTCTCATTAAGTAACAACCATACTGTTATATCCCTGCCTCCTATGGCATTAATGATACCTTCAGATTTACAGGCAGATCCTTGGCTGGTGTAACTGAGAACTGAGTTATCGATTTGAAATTGAGCTCTTGAAACTTGATGAGGACCTGTGACTTTCTTTTATAAAAAAAATGGGAAAAGCAGACATACACCAGTTTCCACCAAATAAAAAAACTACTCAGGCAAAGGTTCTTCCTCTGCTTTGTGAGAAATGCCATCCTCTTTGAGGGTCACTTTAGAACGTGCTAATTGTTAGCACGCTTGCCAAGGCATCATAACAACTGCTGATTGCCGTACTCCTTTCCTATGCCCCCTCTGATATGTCAGCTCTCCATCTCCTGACTCTTTGATCCTTTGCCTACAAGCCATGAAGTAACTGAGTGAATCAAGATGAGCTGGAATGAGTAATAGTCATGGCTGTGTTTGCTCACTGGGAAAGAAGCAATTTTGCCTTCTGAACTACATATCAAAATTTGGCAACCGAGCAGGAAGTCCCTTCAACCTCCAGGTGGGCAAAATATTGATGATCTGTCTTGAAGTGAAGAAGGCTTGGTTGTGGTTTGGGCAAATTCCTCCCAGAATTCTCCTCTCAGTTTCCAATTCTCATTTCAGCTCTGTTTTCTCTGACTGCACAGCACTTACTTTGCAAATTACAATATTTAGCCAACCAACCTTACCCATTCTTAGGCTCTCTTCTTTAAAAACCTTTCATTTTTAATCCAGCCCCACCTCACTCCAGCTGGGTTTCTCATCTGCTGCAGCTTAACCTACAGTTGTCAGAATTTTTCTCTTTCCTTTAAATCTTGGGATATCAGTTCAGACAAATTAATTTTGCCAGTGATGGGGTGACGTCTTCTCCCTGGCATTACTTACTCAATATTTAAGGACATTAACATTTGTCATGAGCTGACTATGCTGAATAAACCAGAGAAACTTTCTACTCCTGGTATAATTTCTCAAATTCTTTTTGAGTCTATCTTTAACTAAACGAAAACCATCTTCCATGACGTACAAATTGTGGGATCCTGCACAATGGAGGGCTGATTTCTGTTTAAAAATGTCAAAGCATTTTTCTAAAGCTCTTTGTGGTCATGTCTTTTTCCAGTGATTTCTGATAAACAGCAGCTCCTTCTTGTCCCAGACTCCTCACCCTACTCCAGCATATTGATTTAGTGCTTACTCAGAGCACAGGCTCCAAGGAATATCTTTCTCAGCACATTTCAATTTCAGAAAAAAGGAGTTGTGTAGCAGCAATATGAGATTGTTACAATACTCTGACTCCAGGTAGTTGATAATGTGCTCACTGTCACAGAAAGTGACTTGCACCAAATAACTGTTTCTTACTATTAACTTGTCAATGCCCTCATACCTGTATTTTCATTCTGGATTAAGAAACCAGCAGAGAGATTAAGTGATTTACCCAAAGCCAGAGAGTATATTAGAATGGAGTTACTAGTTCTCATTTTGCCTCACCTGGATATTAAGATTCACTTAAAATATTTGTGGCAAAATTGTTTTCACACAGATGTATCAAGTATCTACAGTACAGTAAAATGGAAGAGTAGCACTTCATGTGAAGACCTTTTCAGTGGTTCTGTCTTCACATCACAGCCTCTTTACTGGAATTAGCCTAGCCACATCTGTTTACAGCTGCTGAGATTCTGGCCTGCAAAACAAAGTCATCAATTACACATCACCTAATATATTTACTGGTTTTTTTCAGTTCATAATCATTTCTTCTGGTGATTTCATGGAATTCTTCAGTCCAGCTCCAAAGGCCTCAAGCATTAACCTTCCATCACTTGTAACAGAGAACAATTGGGGTCAAAACAATGGGAAATACTTGTCTTCCTTTTCAATTTTGTTTTACAATATTCTTAAGTCCCTCTTGGACCACACAAGGCCATTTTTAGCTGACCCTTCAAGTTCTGGTAGACCATTATTTATGTAATTCCAGTATCACATAGCTGAAGCTACATTAAGTGTTTTTCCATTTCTTCTCTGTCTTTGTTTTACACTTGCTCTGTCTGCAATAATGCATTCATCTACATCTCTACATTGAGGAAATGCCTCACCAAAAGCTACAAACACAGACTATCAGCAGTCCATTTCCTTTCAAAAGGTTGAGTCATTCCCTTCCCAAACTATGACTCTTTTTTCTTGAATTTTTTGTCAAAAATGAAATAATGGGAAAGCAGAAGTTTAGAGAATTGCTCTGTTGCAAGGATTTATTTCAGGTTTGGGTTTGGAATGTGTTTCAAACTGAGCCAGCCCTCTCTGAAATACATGGTCATGCCATAAAAGTGTCAGGGACCCTTAAACAAATCACTGGTTACCAGATTTTGATCCTCATGGATCAATTCCAGAACTGCAGCAGGTTTTATATTCCTCCAAACCTTTCCAGAGCTCACTAAAAACATCTGCCTTGAATAAATCCACAGCAAAAAGAAATTTATCTGCTTATTTAATGCCCAGCAGCAGCATGCTATAACCCTTATTTACAACTTGGCCTGTGTGAGTATTGCCAGTCTCAGCGAGGCTGCAGCTTCTCTTTACCTGCTCTACAATAACAAGTGGAAAATTGACAGCAAGCAGCAAATAACCATTGTATTAGCACAAACATGAGTTTTGAGTTTTTGTCTGGACCCTTCAAGTACTTAGAGCCTTCCTGGAAAAGTTTGATAAGGCAAAACAGTGCATCAACAGCAAGGGGAAAGAGCTGAGAGAGAACCTGTGGCATGTGAAACTCCCAGAGTTCAGGTTGTTCCACATCTGGGTCTGAGAGAATGCTACTGAAAAGGGATGGTGCTAGCTTCCCAAAGAAAATAAAAAAAAATACAATAAATCCATGGAAGCTGTACATTACAGGACAGTATTATTAGAAAATGTGCTCCTACAAACTATTCCCCGCTGTCACAAACTGAAAGGCAGTCAGTGACCACCAACACCAAATACATTTAGCGATCCTTTTCCTTGTTCAAAAGCACAGGAAACATTTTCTCAAACTTGGTCTCTATCTATGCTCCATAAAAGAGCTGTTATGTACCAATTTCAAAAAAACATAGGTTTGCCTACTTAAACATAGTTGCAGTAGCAGTTTAAGGCAATGGGATGCACCCTTTTGGCTTATGGTTTTAACTTCAAATTTCAAACTGCTGCTGGCTCCAGTGAAGTCGACAATGAACATAAACCCACAGCACCCAAAAAGAAGCAGCCATGACTTACAAAAAAAACAAAGTGTAAGTGTGAAACATTGATGGGGTGTGTACTGTTACTGAATATTTTTCAGTTTGACGGTTACATCGAAAGTCTATTAGAAATGATGGCAAGCATTACATGACGTATTCCAGCACTACATCCATTGTAATGGCTGAGGTGTTCAGTGCTTGATGTTAAGGACCAGATAAATGTCCCATTTTGCAGTTTAAGGTCCCACAAGCACTGAGATCAGGAAGAGGACAGCTATCAACAGGATTTACTGGCTTGCAAAATCTCCCTGGATTACATCATATATAGACAGGCACATCACAAGTCATACTTAGACTGGCAAAATATTACAAATCTTAAGAGAGTAATAATATTCAAAATAATTCCCGTCATAGAGATGATTTCATATACTGAAGTATTAATTCACTAATGACTAAAATTCCTCTCAAGAGACAATCCTGCTCCCATGAAATCAGAATTTTAAAACATCCAGATTCTGTCAGCACACAGTGTTCAGTTGTGCTGCTATTTCTGTAGACTACCTTTGCCTTAATTCCCCAAAGTCCAGAATTAAGACCTATGTGTGTATAGTTCTCAACCATTGAATGAAAGAATCAGTTTTATTTGGGTGATTCAATACATCTAAAGAAAATAGATTTTGAATATACATTTGAAAGACAGAAATGTTTTCTATTCACATGCAGGTAGCATAATGAGGACATTCACAGTTAGACTGTAATGCCTGGAAGCCGTAAAACAACACAAAACAAAGTGTGGATGACCTGGGTAACAAGTCATAAATGAAGAACGGCAGTAATGAGAAATGCTAAATATTTTCTAATACATATAGGTATCTGTAATGCAGAAGAGAATAAATTATTTCCCACATCCACAGTGGACTGGGCAAGCAATAAGCTTTCAAAAGAAATTAGCCAGTGGGTTGGTAGATGATTGTCAGCAGTCACCTCCTTTAAAGGAACAGCAGGTTCCTTTGCTTATTTGGCTGCCTGCCTATCTTAAAATTAAGGAATTCCAGAAATTGAGGGAAGCTTGAGAAAGTTTTGTAGCCTATTCTCTGTTCCATGCTCATCTTCAGGAGGAAACCAGTAATTTCTCGGATCTACATCTCAGAAAAGGCCATAGAGACCAGAAGCTGCAAAGGAATAAAATGAGGATAGCCTCAGCCAAAGATGTCAGATGTTAGCACTGAGCTCCCAGACATCTGCTTTTGGCAGATGCTTAGAAGTCACCATAAGGAGAAGTCAAGGGAGATGTGGAAAACTACTCAGAATGCCTGACAAAATCTGACCTTTATTCTGCTGCCTGCAAACCTGGCAAATACTCATTTCTAGCAGGGACTAAACTGCTTGCACTTTTTGCAAAACTTAGAGTAATAAGCCATCAGATTTTATCAAGAAAGCAGCAGAAGAAACGCCATTAAACAGCATGACACATTTTGCAAGTGTAATTATAATCCAAAAAGTAAAGATACAGGAAAAAATAACACACTTGAAATGTGGTAGAGACTGGATAGTGTTCCTCTTCTTCTATTGTCTAGGTATCAGCAAAAATAAAATTTTATTGCCTCTACTGCAAGTTAGATTCTAGATGGGCTCATATGAAGGTCATATGGTTGAAGGCTGTCATGCAGCCCCAAGAGATTAAATCCAAATGGTACCAGCTGTTCTGTGGATGTGGCTCATCCTAGGTCCTCTAAATAAAGAGGACTATGACTATGTTTCCCATAGTCATTAGAGGGGCAGAGCCCTCTAATTTACTTGAATCAGGAACCCATAGGTTTTGACCCTGGACTTTGACCAAAAGACTTGTGAAGGGACCTCAGCAGAGGATGCTACACCATAACATACTCTGTCCATGTAGACAGAGCAGTTTCTCTCAAACTAGAGAAAAAAGCTGCTTCTTGTTTTAATATTTCATACTGCTGTGAACTCTTAATTTCAGTCTTAGGAAAGAAGTTCTATAAAACTGTTGAAACTGCAACATGAATGTTGAAACTATAGCCCACCTAATAGGTGCTATATTTTGATTTAGATTTAATTTTTAATGTTAGTGCAGGTGCATGGTTCTGGCCAGTGCAGCTCTTTTTAAGTCTTGTAACAAAGCTTCTGTTAGGCTCAAGCTGCAGTTTGCTTTAACAAATGAACAGCAGATGTTCTTGATAAAGGAAAGTGGACATGATACATTGTTAAGCTCCTTCTGAGACTCTAAACACAGACAAACCATATCTCAAGAATAGTTTATCCCTTTTAAAAGCTTGCTTCTAAAACACAGAACTCGCCTGGCAAGGTTAAACATAAAAATGTTAAATATTTGGAGACTTAGCTATAACTTTGCAAACAAAGCGAAAATCCTCCCTCTTCTGCAGAACAGTCTAGAATCCACAGTTGTGTCATTAAAGCAAAAATGGAATACAGAGTAGGAGCAAACATGCTCACTTCAAAGCATTACCTCCTCTACATACAAGAAAAACCAATGGTCTTTCTGTAAACCTAGGATATGTTTTATTTTTCTACTTTGCCTTCACCAGTGCCAAATGGCATTTGATACTTTATAGTCCAAGCACCAAACACAAGATCCTTCGGCAGACAGCACCCCAAAAATTTTAGTTTTGACACTTGAAAAGTAGTTCTGCATAGTCTGTTCATTCAGTATCACACTATTCAGCCCCTTTTTGCAGATTGCAAAGGTGCTGAACACTCCACATACTACCACAGGTCTTTAGGGGAATCAGTTTTTATGCTGCTCAGCAGGGAAGAATTTATGACCTATCCATGGAAGACATGGTCTGCTAACTGAAAAGCAGACAGCAGCTGCACGTAATTTCTTCTTCAATCTTCTACATTTGATCTTTTTTTTCCTTTTTGTAAAATTCAGAGTCAAGAGTTCCCAGAGGTGCACAGAGTATTGGCTTTATGCTCAATCACCAGAGTATAACTGTTTGAAAAAAAGCACTGCTATCCCAGGTACCACAAGCTAAACAAGTCCACTTGTGTTATATTTTTTCTGAAGGAATCAAGTCGAATTTCAGAGTAGCACCAGGTGTCAAGCTGCCTTGAGTTTATCCAAGTTCAAACACCAGTCCCAATTTATGCAGCTCTTAAGAGCATGTTCAAGCCCTATTTATGGCTTTTGGAATTAATCACATGTACAGGTGTTTTTCCTAAATCAGATTTTATTTAATTTAAGGAATAAGTTTAACTGTACTGCTTTAAAGTAGTATTGTTACAGGAGTCTTCATACAACCACAAAATAACCTGAAACATCAGTCAGCTGAAATACAGAACTCTGCCATGATGGATTCTACGCTTTCCTGTACAGAGGACATAAAGGAGCACACTGTATAGTGGAACATGTCTGTGGAGCTGGGATGTCAATCAGCAACTGAATCAGGGGCTGTAAACCTCTGCTACACTAATGGGGGCATTTTCACACAGCTGTTGCTGTCTCAGACTGGCAGAGCTTTTCTGATGCAGCTTTCATAAATCATTCTGCCAGCTGCAACATCTGCCTTTTTACTCTTCCCACATTGTAGCCAGCTGACCTGTAGCAATTAGGTGTGTGATGAGAGTTTTATGCAAACCACCCATAGAGTTCACCTGGACATCTTTTTCTGTAAGTACAAGTTTTCTGAATTTAATGTGGGATTATAGGTAGACTGAATATCTGTCCATCTTTAGATAGATCTGTTTAGTATTTGTATTTAGTCATTGTCTGATTTCTCCCATTTTTAAAAAGCCTTCCTCTGGCTGCCAACTCAAAAGCAGATGCCATAAACCTTGGATAAAGTCTAGGAGAAAGCTTAGGCTCTTTCCTCCAATGCTATCCAGATGCTGTCCTGGCACACAAAGATGACAGGGTCTCCATAAAGTGGTAAAATTCTGGCATTTTTTCAAAGTAAGAGTGCAGAGGAAACTGAGTTCTGTAGAAACTGAAGATAATTCCAGTCCAAAATAGGTAGTGGTAGCTGTCACTTGGGAAAGTGTAACTTTGACTTCATAGCTGAGGATCTGAGACATGGAGACACTCAGACTTTGCCAAACTCACACTTAAAGGAACTTAGATTTCAATAGTTAATACCATTAGATGAAATAATCTGACCATACTTCTTCCTTGCCAACAAATTTGCTATTGGAGGAATCAATGCAAAGTCTGAAGATGCAGCACAGAGGGGCCACTGCTCTCCTTAGATGAACAATGACTGAATGTGTTTGTACTCAGAAACCAAAGTGCACAGCACTGAGTGAACAGTGAAGAGATCCAGACAGAATAAGTCCAGAGCCTTGGCAATGAAATAAAAACCACACAAAACAGAGTTACAAATATGAGAAGTAAAGCCACCACCACAGGAAAATGTGAGCAACATGATAAGAAATGACTCTGTCAGCTCTCAAAACCTTCAGCACTGCCACACAGAATGGGCCAAAAAGATTCCAAAGGCAAGGGCAAGTACAAGAGCTCTCAACACAATACAAAGATAAACTTTGCAGCCCTCTCTTGAGTGAAACTCTCATCAATTTTAATAAAAGTTTTCCCTGGTTCTAAGTCTCTCCTTAGAGAAGAAAAGGCAAACTGCAAAGACAAAGCTTTCTGCCCATGGTCCCACTTTTAAAAAGTGTTAGATTTTATGAGGTACTGAATAGCTTAAAATCCTAAAAAATTGCTAAGAAATAGCAGGGTAAAGTATCATTTAGGATTGTGCAGTACAAATATGAGGGAGTTAAAAGGGAAAGAACTGTGGCTGTGGAATGGAAATAATGCTCTTGCTAATTTTTCCACATAGCCCAGCAAGTCCCTAAAATTATCTCTCTTTCCCCATCCTTCTCCTAGTTTACCTCTTTGGTGATTCTGAGTCAAGATTTCTATCAAACATTACTAGATGAAGCAGCTGCTTTATGTCAGTAACAGTGATTTCGGGAGCATGTCAGAAGTTTCCTGATAGGACTGGTGTTCATTTCAGAGCAGCAGCAATCTTTGCTACAGGAAACAAGATTTTGAGGAATCAGACCAGAGTTTTGAAAAGCTGTCAGAACAGAAGTGGTTCATTAACTTCCAGTTCAGCAGGACAGCCTGATTTATGGTGTTAGCCACTAATTTTGTTCATAAATGATATGTGGCAGCACTAGAACAAAAACTGAAACATAAAACAGTTTAACACAATAAAAATAAATTGTTGGGAAATTTTCTCCCCTCTTCTCATCAAAAAAAGCTGAACTTTTAAGACTTCAAAATTTTTACTTTCAGTTGTCAATCCTTCATTCATCCTTTATCCAGTAATAATTCAGAAAGGTGGATAATGATTGTTTTGACAAAGTAGAAGCAGGAGGAAGCTCCCTGAGCAAGTAAGGATGATATGAACACCAACACTTTGCTCTGTCATTAGCAAAATGTATGTGTGTCCCCACTTAGAAGGAGAACATTTTGCTGTTTTATCTCACAGAACTAATCACAGAATCCAGATGCTTTAAGCCACAGCCTAAGACTGGGATATCATCAGGTCTAAAGACTGCTGATACCACAGGAAAGCAGCACAACTAAACACCATCAATTATTTTCATAACAGTCCCTTCATAAATGCAATACCTAGGCTTGGAACTGGCAGTCACTTTTTAAAGAAGACAATTCACCCTGTTTCTTTTCTTTAACAAGAGAATGTTCATCATTTATTGCAATAAAACTTGCAAAAAATGATTTCTCCATTGCATATTATTTCTGGAAGACTGAAAGTTTTTTTATTTGTTTGTTTGTTTGCATTTTTACTTCCTGGTGTAAAGTTTCTGTCTTAATAGGGCAAGAATTTATCTCATATGTCACTGAACACTAATGGCCCTATGTTCCTGTAGGAGCTATGCCACTGACCAAACGAGCTTCATACTATCCTAGTTTGGGGATGCTGTTTTTAGCATGCTACCAATGATAAGGAATCTCTATAAATTTACATGAGTGCACACTATATGCATGACCTATTATGAAAAAGTATGGAGAAAAAACTGCTTTCTTTCTGTGCCCAAAACACACAGCCACTGGAAAATATGTTTGGAGTTACAAAATTTGCAATTAAGGGCAGCAATCCACTTCTGAAGTGTAAGGTGGTAACAAATACTATGTGTTTTAAATGAATATGCCCATACTTTATCAGTTTCCAAGCAGACAAGATTTTATTTCCTGCAATTTAGGAGTCTGGCAATGGCCACAGAAAATGCTGAAACTGGATTTTGTTGCTGGGTTCCTGCACAGTTAACGACTGTCTGCTGATAGTGACAAAGACTGCTGGAAAAGGCTGTGCTCTGGAGAAGCTATAAAAATTCTCCTCAGTTATGTGTTCTGCTTTGTTAGTGCTTCTTGGTAGGGCTGAGAAAGCACTGGGCATGAAGTGTCATTTATTACAAACTTCACTTAAGAGTCATGTGCTTATGAAGAGATACAAAATGCAATGTTGGATCATGAAGATGTGAACACATCAGACAGCCTAAAGGACTGGCACTTTCCATTGCACCATTTATTCCACCAAGTGCAACTTACTGCTGTGCCAGAAATAATTAGGACTTCTGTATAAAATCCTGTGGAAAAACATCAACTGCTCATTAGCAACTGTTGGTGATTCTTTTACCCTGTAATAATCTGTGAAATTGATAAGCTTTCCTAACTTCACATATACCCTTTCAGTAACATCTTAGCAGAGGTAATTCAGGTAGTACAATGCACAAATGGCTGTGTTTAGAATAAAAATAAAAACCATGGACTGAGAAACAGCAGTTTAAAAGAAAAAAACCTCAAACTACTAACTGAAATACTAAGTATAAATTGCTGTGACCATAAATTTCTAGTTCAACAATTCAGGATAAATATTTATAGACATGCTGAGTTTAAGAGAAAGTTTTTGGGCTCACTTCTCCTTTCTAATGCTTTCTCTTAAAACTAAAATTGCTCTGATTTTGGTAAGAGAAACACACATGCATTCAAAAGTAGCTGTTTAGGTTGTGGAAAAAGAGCTTACTCTGCATATGCTTTCAATAGAGCTCCACTTAACTGCAGTTGCTCCATTCCTACTGAGAGGTCTGAACAAATCCAACATCGTGTTTTCCATTAAACCTGTGGGTATGCAATAGTCTCCCAGACAGACAAACCTGTTCATTTGCATATCCCAGCAAACCAGCTTTGAGTCAAGGCTCTGAAGACCCAGTTCTGGCATTGTGAATATGATGCTCTGCATCCAAGAGGAGGCACTTAGGTATCTGTGATGTTTGCACCCATTGCACATCTTCATTTTCTCTTCCAAAATCAGAAGTTATTTATCTCCCAAACATTTAGGATAGTGGATGGGAATTGAACTCTGGAAGACAGACATTCTGCTCTGAATCCAGGTATGTATCTCTGTGTTTCTGTGTCATCTTGCACAAGACAATAAATCTCACCATGCCTTGGTGCCCCACATAAATGTCAAGGAGGTAACAATGATTATTTCCCTTGTTGTTTTGGCTAGAAAGACCATCAGAGAAGGACCCAACTCTACTCTGCCTTTGTATGTGTTAAATACTACAAACAAACACTAGGATTCCAGTTGAATGAGGTTGTTTAAGTGGTACCATGGAATGAGCAGAAATCAATACCATTTGCAATAGTTCTTTAATCTGTACTTCCAAGATTCTATCATAATTTTTCTTCCAGTGCTTTGGCTTTTAGAATAACTTTGTTTTGAAATATTTATATTTGCCTCCCTGCAGAGACAAACTGCTGAGTTATTCTTTTATAAAGGAACACCAGAATTTATATAGACAAAAAAAAAAAATCAAAATCAACCTTAAGTATATTGAACTCTTGTTCCAGAGAGTTCACAGAACAGAAAAAAATCTTTATTCACTGTTTGCCAGTATGGGAGTGTGATATAAATGAGTTACATTTGAAACACAAGTTACACTTCATACTGCCATGTGTGTGCAGGTGCTTTTACAAATCTTTTATAAAACAGTGTGCATTGCATTAATATTCTAAGCTTTGCAAAAGCAATTTAAATAATACATGCACCATAAATAAAGGCTTGCTCGTGTATTATAGGACATACTGAAGGAATGGCAAACTCTCAAGCCACACAGTTATGATTTGACTCTACCATGCAGCTGGAGGAAAATTACCATTCTCATTCAATGTGAGTTGAGAGAGCACAGAGCTGGATGAAGTAAGTTCAATATGCCATTGCCAACAGGCAAATAATCATGAGCAGAATTATTTAATTTGTCAGTCTTTGCCTCTCCCTTTTCTCTGGGCTCCATGTGCAGCTTGTTGTCATCTTTAAATGAAAAGTTGCAGTTGGAATGCAGTAAGACTTTTAATTAGTGTTTTAGTAAGCTCAGCTGTTGCATTTATAATAAACAGTATATTCCACAGAGTAACATTTACCATAGTATTTTTAAAAATATGCAGACAAGCAGGGGAAACTCAGAAAAATATAAAATAACTTATTTTTCCATTTTGCCTCATTCTTCAAATGAATTACAAAGGTTTCCATCTAAGCAATAAAAAAAATTGCAAAGCTGACTTTGAATTTGTACCAGTTTAGGCCACGGCATTTTCAGAAGACAAAGATTGCTTTGTTCTGTTTGACTACAGGTTTACAACAATGCACTTACTTACAGAGAATAAAACTATCTCCACCATCAAAAAGCCTAGAATTTTAATTTTTTAAAACAAAAATATCCAGGTTTTCACTCTGTCTATTCCTAAAACTCCTCTGAAAAAGAAAGGTCTAAGATCTCTAGAATCTCACTGCAACATATTCTTAATGTGGGATGGCTAGCCTAGAGACCAGGTTACTAACTTGTGAGTCAAAAATGATTTAGCTCCTAACCTACAGCCTTCCTGCTTGGTTCCCTAGAAGAATAAAGTCAACATATTTAGGCAGGTTATTCAAAGCCCTTATACTGGACTAGTCACTCCAGGGACAATCAGTCAGTGGAATGCCTTGATTTTCTGGCTCCAACCAGTGCAGAGCTTTGACATGTAACCTCTGACCCCAAATAGGAGCAGCAGTGGCTCCCTCAGCACTAGCCCAACACTTCAACATCACTCCCATTCCAAAGCTTATTTCCTCAACGTAAGAGAAGAACACAAGAGATGTGCATTCACATGGGATGCTGAATTATGAACTGGGATGACTTTTGGCTTAAGAATCATGATCAAGGCAGGTTTGTCCCCAGACACTAAACAATGAACTCTGAAAGCTTAGCTAGAAACATGGATGCTGTTTCAGGCCTCTGCTGGAGATCCAGTAACCTCTAGTGACAAGATAATATCTTACAGACTGAAGGTCAAAAACTGAACTGGAAACCTACAGAGGAACAATCTTGCCTTGCCTACTTTTTCTCCTGACTGTATCCTCCTTTGGGATCCTGACCCTGGTTCATAGTTTGCCATGTCTGGGCACATCAGAGCCCTGTTAGAGCACATGGCAGTGCCTGCTGGAGCAGAGCCTGAAGGACTGAGGCCAGTGCAGGGCTGTGGCCAGCTGGTGATGGTGCAGGGCTGTGGCCAGCTGGTGATGGTGCAGGGCTGTGGCCAGCTGGTGATGGCACAGCCCGTGCACAGCTCCCCTCGGCTCCTGGCTCACGCTCCTCTGGGGAGCAGCCAGCCCTTGCTGCTCCCTGTCAGACAGACAGGTTTCTCCCCCTCATGAATGGGCTGAATTCACAGCAATGTAATTTTCTGTTCAGCATGCATTTAGATACTGGGGAGTCCAAAATTTACATGGAAAAATATTATTTTGTCTGGTTTTGCCCAGTAGGTTTCCAAACTTCATACTATATCCATGAGTGAACAGAGCCAAGTAACATGTCAAAAGCAGAAATTTTTAGCTTTGGAGTCGAGGTGCTAGAGTGAGCATGGACTGAGCAAAACCACAATGAGTAATGATGTGTTTTGATTATAAACCTTCTCCACATGTTGCCTTCTGCAGATTCTGAATGCATAATGCTTGCTGTCTATTAATGACTACTCTCTTTTCCCACAGGGCCAAAGCAGAATTATATTAAAAAGTGTGACCTGGAGTCGTTTGGTGCAAATTCCAAGGACCCATTTAAAGACAGTCAAAAGCACACTTTGCTATTTTATGTAGGGTTCTCATTTCTACATATGGCACTGAACCATTCCCTGACCTTTCTGGTTTCATCAGCCAGATGCAGGCAAGGAGTTTGATGTTCTTTATGATGGCAAAAAGCAAATATATTACTAGTTAGCCAAATGCACATCTGATCATAAACACTCTGTCCTACCTTCAGGGTGAGCTAGAAGAATAAAATTTAAATCTTTCCAGTTAGAGACATATTTCTGGAAGAAAAAAAAATCAACCAAAATTTTTTTACCTCCCTTTTCATACCTCTCACATCAATATAGGCTATTGCAGCACAAGGAAGTCAGCTACTCTCAGTTCTGTTACAGTTACTAGATCTTTTTTAACTTTCAACTCTAATATGAGTGTGATAAGAGTCAAAGGCACAATTCCCTAAAAAATCAAGTTTAAAACATCATAATGCTAAGCTGCAGTCATGTTTCATGTACTACTAAGAACGTTTATTTAAATAAGAAAGCACAATGCTACATGAAGAGTTTTACTGCCAGTGGAATCAACCACAACAAAGCCTTCTGCACTGACCCAGAGGAGCAAGGGAGACTAGTCTGGAAAAGATGATGATGTTTTTCAAATTAAAAGCAGAACTGAAGAACTTAATGAGACATTGTTGAAATCTGAGAGATTCATGATTAACCATCATGGGACAGAAAACCCAAGAAGAATTATAATGACTGCTTCTACTCTGACCTACATGGATTCAGTCTCTGGGCATCTCTTTGTTCAGCTATTTAGGATATGCTGATCAGCTGTTTTTCTCTTTGGAAATACATAGATTTGAGCTACTTCTTTTTCAGATACATGTATATTATCGACCCTAAACAGTGGACTTTATGATTAGTCATGGCATTTAGTCCATCCTTATTTTTCTTAAAGACTGAACCTCTTTTACACCACCATATGAATATTTTGTCTCCTTTTCCTCAGCAAACTTGTCAATACATAATTTAGAATTTGGGTTGGTTGTTTTTTTTTTTTAATTTCTGTTAAATGACTATAGAAAAATAGCAAGTCCAGAAATCTCTGCTAATGAAGTAAATTTTCTCAAAATCAACCCTAGGGACATCCCTATGGATAAATTATATGGAAACTCTTTTCCTCTTTAGCTGACACAAAGTCATGCTTTCAAACAACACACTACAGTAGTGGGTGGTCACAAAAAAAAATCAAAGTTACTTAAAATAAACTTGTCAGAGTCAACCATTAAAGCAAACTGGGGGCAGGTAGATGCAATGAAATCACACAGGCTTTTACTGTCAGCTTTGTCATGTGATTTTAATTGCTTCCACCTAAAAATACAAAATATTTAGAAACACATTAAAGAAAAAGTAAAGAAATAAAGAAAGTGGTGATCAAAAGCAGCACAAATATGTAGTCTGACTTCAGCTAAAACAACACTGGTTTGGGTAGATATTAAAGAAAATAATACAAGATTCTCTTTAATTCCATATGTACATTAGTTGGAGTGTTTTAAAAAACTTCTATTATTATTACCATCACAGTTATTATAATTTTTTTTATATTCCTTGAATTACAGCAGTTCCTACCACAACAATCAAAAATAGGGAGCCAATCTTTCTGGAACTGCATGGAGCTGAACTCCTGTCACCAGCTGGTAGTAGATAAGCAATTAAAGTGGGAAAGGAGACAGAAAGCAAATAGAAAAATACATGTGATAGGATCAAACAGCACATTTCTTCCACAGCTGGGAGGTGGTGGGTTACTGAACACTCGCTCAATTATACAAAATAATAAAACCAACCCTGAGAAAAGACAACTCAGAACAGGGATGTATGTATGTTCACTGTTCCCCACTCATGGCCTCTTTCCTGTGTAGAAATTTTGTCTGGGTGGAATTGAGGATATTCAGCATTGTCTAGGATTTCTGAACATATGGCAGATTGAAAAAAAAAAACCTCTGCAAAAGGTCTGACCAAACTTCGCTGCCAAATATCCAGAAATATTGGCTGTGGCCTGAGCACATGCACAGATCAGCTGCAGGGGACAGTGTTTTAAGTCTAGTACTAAAGAGCATCATCAGATGCTCTGCACACAGACTACACAAGAAATGCTTAAATACTTCGACCAGGGAAATCCTGAGTATAGTTATGATGGCCACAGTTGACAGGGAGACAGATGTGGAGAGACAGAAGTGGAGCTCATGGGCCTCCACTCCTGACTAAGACCTAGAAATTTCTTGAGCAGCAACTTGAACACTTACAATTTTTCTAAAGGATGTATCATTTGCAAGGCAAGGAAAATGGGCATCAACACATGGGTGCTTGTGTCAGTTGATGAAAGGAAGTGTGTTTAAATAATTCTGGGTGTAGGTGACACTGTGTGGGGAACTCCTTTTGACTGAATCCCACCTTAACCACTTCCCAGCAGAGCAGCCATTTTCACTTTGGCCTCATGTAAAGCTGACACTGTTTCCATATGCCAATATAGAGTTAGAGAGTAAAAAAACCAAATAAAACAATGCATGCATTGCTCATGAGAACATGTATGTGGTGAGTGAATATGATGGGAGGTCGATTACACCAAGGAAGAAGACACAGCAGTAGAAGATGCAAACAGAAACCAGCATGCCATAAGCTGCTCACAGCCACCCTTTGTGTTTATTTTTGTGTTTGTGGGGTTTTTTTTCTTTTATTTCAGCTGTCTATACCTTGTGCCTAACACAAAATGTCTAAGTAACTTCTCAATGCACCACATTTTTCCCAAGAATGCTCCAGTGATACGTGGAAAGGAAGACCAAATAAAATCCACAGGCAAGTTGAAAACTTTTTCAATTCTTTCCCCTTCAGAACATGCCTCAGTGTTTCGTATCAGGTTTCTGGGAGTATCACAGTATCAGCACAAGTCCTCTCACAGCACTTACTTCCATCAGACAACTGTCTCCCATGAAAACATGGGTCTCTCCTGAATTTCTTCCCTTATAAGGTTCAGAACAGGCATCCCTCCAGAAAGCACAGATCCAAAGCCACTGGCAGCTTCATGCATTGAACTGCCCAGTACATTTTGTAACAGCAAATATCTCAGGCCAACAGCAAGATGTGCCATGTCATCATCCTCTGCCATTACATGGGCTCCTCTCTGATCCTGTCATCTGAAATCCAGGCATGTGGTGTAATTAAGGCATTTTTCTGGAGAGCCTGCTGACTGAGGATTGGAAATGGCACACACACTGCTGCCTTGAGACCAAATCTAAGGGAAGATACCAAAGGTTTTGCCATGCCTAGCTCGTGCTATGCGTGTAACACATACCGCAGTAAAAAAAAAATAGGTTAAAATTAGTTTTAACATTAGTGGGTAGTTGAAAGAATTTATAAATGCTGTGGGAGTGTTTAACACAGTCTTCATTCTTGTAGAGGTTCCCTACTCTTTACCTCTTAAAACACTGCAGAAATGGGTCTCCTCTCTATCCCAGAATAGATGGCAGAATCACTGCTGATCTTCCCACTGCCTCTTGTTTTTACTGCCTGATCCCAATTCATTTCTTCAGGTCTGTTTTTCTAAACAGTACCTGTGCAACCACCAGCAGCAAAAGCAACTGTACATCACTGGACTTAACTGATTCAAACAGATTCAACAGCAGGGTTGTAAAAGAACAACCAGAAAGCACATTAAAAGTGTAGGATTTGACATTGACCTGGCTTGCCTTAAAATTTACCATCCAGCTCCTTACCTGGAGGGTGATGGGAGGGGAAGGGCAGAACAGTCACTACTCAATGGGCACCAAGCTGAACTTAGTACCCCAACACCTACTCAAACCATGAGCTCCATGAGATCTAGCTCCCTGGGATCAGAATACCAGACAGATTTAGTAGTTTGATATCTTGGTTCTGGCAATGGACCATGTATGATGGCCCACATGAAGCAGAAAAACCACCCATACTGCACTGTTGCCAACTGTACAATGCTTTGTCCAAGGAGGAAAGCTCTTGCCTGACCACTAGGCAATGGGTTTGTGGTCTGTAGAACATTTGGCTGTTCCTCCCAAGCAAAGTCATAGCACAAGTATTTTTTTAGGCTCATAAAATTAATGACCATCAACATTATACATGTGCAAATAAGGCACGTTAAGGGCTTGCTGCAATCAAATGCACAAGTTAACATCCAGTGTTCAATACAATCCAGAAAGAAGTAGCTTAAAACAAAGCCTGGTAACATTTTGGTCTTCTTTTCCAGGAGTGTCTTAAAGGTTCTGACAATGAGCTAAAATGCCTTAACACAGGGCACAAGATTACTGCCTTGAGCTGCTCACCTCACACATGGTGTGCCATTGAAGAACAGCTTATCAACCCAGTCCTAAAAAGTTGTGAACATACAACACAGTTTCACAATTTTCTGGGGTGGTTTGCCTAAAAATCACCTCAGCAATTTATTGATGAACAACTGAGATGTCCATCCAGATCTTTGGGGAGTATCTAGTGAAAGTAACCGTAGCTTTGCCTTACTGTTTCCACTCTGTGCTCCAAGACAAAGTCATACTCATACTCTTGAAAGATAATGATTTAAATTTCTATGCTAAGATGCCACTAGAAAACTGAGATCTGCAGTCAGATATAAATAAACTTCCTGAAATTTTAGTAAGAAAATCAGGGTGGTAGTTGAAGGAACAGGAAAATAATAAAAATAAAATCCCGTTAAAGGAAGCCCCAGTTTCTTTCTACCTCAAATTTCCTACATTTATGGGCTATTTCTCAATTTCTGCACTCTCTTTGATCTTGAATTGCCATTTCACACAACTTATCTAATAATGCTGCTGGAAAGAAAACCAACAAATTTAATTCTGGGGCCCTCTCTTCCTTGTTCACTTAATGAGAATACAGGATCATCACAATATCAGATTTATATCCTGTCTTGGATTCTAAAAATATTTGTTCTTTCTGATAAGATCAATTCCACTGCAAAGAAACTCTTTGAAGAAAAGCTCCTGTCTAGCCATTTAAAAAACTTTTTATTTTTCTTTCGCCTGAGTCTGGTTTAATATTTATACTGCAACAACATATCATAACATCTGTAGCCTAGATAGGTTTTCCAGGATAGAAAAAACTAAGTACGTTGAGTAGCTTCTATTACTAAATCCTAATAAATTGTTTTTGTTAAGATTGTCCTTCTGAACCTGTTTTTCTGAACAGGTCAACTGTCCTTCTGAACCTCTGGAATATTAAATGGCAGAAGAAGCAACATTGTATTACCCAGCTGAAGATGGAGCCAGATGTTAACAGCTGTGCAGGCTCCTGCAGCTGTTCAGCCACAGCACCTTTCAAAAGGGGCTGCTGTGCTCCCCCTCACTTTGCCCCTGTTACTACAGTAAGAGCACAAACAAAATACTAATGCTGTCACCCCCACTTTAAGTATGGAAAATTAAAGGTTTTGGCTACGGTCATATACTGAACTGCCAGAAGAGATATTTAGATTTTTCATCAAGTAAGTCCAAGCCAGGACTTCAATCAAAGTTTTGTTCCTTCAAGGAAATTAAACTTGACAGTTTAATTAGTATTGAATTTGTGTATTTTTTTCCAAGCTACTAAAAAAACCCCTCAGACTTCACCCTTCCAGTCTTCAAAGTGGCTTTAAAAACAGGATATGCATCCCTGGAAAATTAACACTTTAAAACCAGATATAAAATAAATGTAAAGCAGTGATGGCACTCTAGCTTGTAGGTCATTATATTTTACAATTGTTTCCATTTGACTTAAATAATAAAAATTCTGCAGAGTGCAATAAAAACTGGAAATATCCCACTTGAGCTTTTAATTAGGAAACATGAGAACTATAAAACCAAATCTTAGCACATGCTTCAACTTTGATTTCACTGAATTATTATTGCAGCATAGCCTGGAAGAACCAGTTGGAGTTAGAACAGCCTTGTACACAGGTGTCACATGGAGAAAGTAGAAACACACTGCCATTTTCCTACTGTATTTGCAACAAGGTGAAACAATGACGGGAATAAAAAATAAGACATTTACTTACTCTTACAAAGAGTAAGAACAGAAGTGCTTATGGGGACTGGCCAACATCATACACACAAAGCATTTTTGACTGGTGCCTTAAAATCATCTAAAAGTAAGCAAATTTAAAAAAAAATCTTGAAGGTTTGGTAAAACCTGTTCTTTGTTTTAAGCACTTTATTGAAATTTGCTTTGTATGAAAAATGCCAACTTTTCTTCAAAAAGTCAAATTTAACAATGTGTTCTGAGTCTTGCTTCAGCACTTCAAAATTAATATACTCTAAAACCTGTTTTCCTACACAGTTCCTGTTGAAAAAACCCAGTTCCTGGCCTGGGCTTACATAAACAAATAAGATAAATATCAGATGCCCTCTACCGGCCCTGTGTTTAAGTTAGAGTTTCAGAAGTTAAGAATTTCCCAAATTCCTTCTAGCCCTTGCTTTTTTTACAGTAGGGTTGCAGTTTCCTGCCTGTGTCAGACGAGTCCCACCACTTCAAAGACTGAAAGTGCAGTCAGTTTGATGGTGCAGCTGTCAGCATGCAATCAGAGCGTGACACGAACCAAAGGAAGCTGAAAGGACGGGGAGGGAAAGCTCACAGCTCCAGGAAAAAGAACTGGGTTAAGGGAGGAGAAAGGAAGATAGCTAGAACAAGGATGAATACATACCAGGATTGACACATGAAAGAAATATGAATACATACCAGGATTGACACATGAAAGAAATATGGAATTATGCCAGGATGCACAGTTCAAGATCTCAGACAAGAGGGGAATGGGGGATACACACCCCACTACACAGCCTTTTAAACCCTTTGAGTTAACAAGCTTTCCTGAACAAATCAGTCTTTACTCTGAAAATGCTCTTTTTTTTTCAAGTTAAGAACACCTATGGCAGGCAGTGCAGACACTGAACTATCACAGCACTCGTTGCAGATTCCTCCCTTGCTGCAGCAGGGTTAGATATGTGCCACGCATGAAGCCTCGTGAATGGGCAGATATTTGGGATGCAGGGATGTGAATGTGCAGTAGGAGAATATGTAGAATTGCAGTAAGGGGACATGCTGACTAGAGACAGCCCTTGAAGCAGTTTCTCACTGATAATAACCTCAGTTCTCTGCATACTCAACAAGGCTACACTTGGCAATGCTCAGGCTCTGCAACACTCTCCTCTACACAGAAACAGACCTGTAATGCTGCTCCCTCCCCAGGAGGGTAAACACTGGTGTATTCTTCTTCAGTAAAGGTCCCATATTGCAGAGGCAACTTCACTACTTTTGCAGCCCCCTAGATAGCTTCAGGAGAGGGCAAAACCCAATGCAGAAGCTCTCCATTGTCTGTTTCTTACCTTTCCCTCAAACCTGGCGGTGGCTCCCAGCTGCACGCGGATATTGCGAGGAGGAAGAGTAAATGCTGGTGCTTCAGCAGGGACAGGCGGGCTGAGTGTCAGGGAGGTTTTGGAGACTCGAGTAGATGTCACTAGTTTCACATCCCCCATGATGTGGACTGCAAAAGAGAAACAAGTGGTTATATGGGAATTATGATGTTTAATTACCTTTCTGACAGAACCAACTAGGAATCAGACCAGGGACGGGTTCTGTATGTGTGCTGTACTTGTGTACATGGCAGGATCTTCAGCCTAAGGTGGGCAAGGTGTTATTTTCTGGGAGGGGAACTGAGACCCAGGAATGGTGCCTGTGCCCACTGTTGTGGTCAGGGTCACAGTCTTGAAGTGAACTCAGCTTGAACTTTCCAGTCCCAGGCCAGAGCCTTAACCAAGAAGTCATCCTTTACAACTGCACTAAAAGGTAATAACTTATTTCAGGAGGATATTTTCATACCATGACTTTGATTTTCCTGGCCTGGAATACAACAAAATCAGTAAGCCTCAAAAGTGAGCCAGTGTTAAACAAGTACTTATGAAATAAAGAGACCTCTGTTTGCACTGGATTTTAGTTGCAAGCGGGAATGTGGAAAATCTGATTTTTCATACCAAGCTTTCAAGATCTTAAGAAATATCTGGATATCTCCCTGCAAAGTACTGCTAGTACAGAACAAATGCTTTTGCAGAAATTCAAAGTCTTTACTGCAAATCCTTCTTACAGCACATAAACTAGTAAAATAGCATGGAAACCAAATTTCATAATGCTACAAGAATGGCATTTTAGAGAACTATTTACAGTTATCTGCTTCAGAAGAAATTCTTCTGCTGAACAGTTCATATTTCCCAAGAAAAAGCAAAAATTACTGTATTTTTTAAAAGTAAAATTTCATGGCTTTCAGGAAAAAAAATAGTAGCTGACCCTAGTACTAATTCCTTGAATTTTCTATGTAAATTAGAAGACAACTGTAAAATGTGAATTTAATAGACAAGTTTAACAAAGAAAAAACCTGAGAAATTACTCAACCCACTAATAACTCATGTTAAACCAATGAAAATACTGGACTTCTGATCTTAATCCTCTGTCATACATACCAATCTGTGATGGACTATGTATCTATTAATCTGATTCTGACAAAAGTTGCAATTAACAATACTTGACTAAACAGCGAAACTTCAATTTGAACAAGAGAAAAATCAATTAAATTAGGGCCACATTATTTTTGACTGTATGAAGCATACTCTTCCTAGAACAGGCTGCAGTTATCTACAGAGCAGGGGAACAGAAAACTCATTCATTTCCAAACAGGACTTACACTTCAATGCCGCATGTATGCACCTGGAAACCCAGTCTGAGAATTGTTTTCCACAGAACATACCTGACATGTTTCATCAACAAACAGAAACACCTTCTCTAAGTTTATACAAAACAGTTTAAGAGGGCAGCTCTTCTCACAGAAGATATTAGTCTAAAAGTATTTCATTTGAGTTTTTTCTCCCTCACAGCCAACTGAGAGAAAGAGGCACCTCCAGAAAGTGTTTTGGTCTAAGGTGTGGAGCCACAGAGCTTTGTGCTTCACTGCATACACCTGTCAGGAACCACAGTTTAGAAAGCAAATCATTTGAGATATTGGATAAATTATGTACACAGGTTTTCAAATAATGCTTGGAATCTCCTTCCTCATTCATAAGAACACAGATTCTGTGGACTTCAGATTTCTTCTGGCATAGTGCTCTGTTAGCATTTCTGTATATTGACAACAAAACCCCCACAAAATCCTCTAGTGTTTCCAGCATTTGAATTGCTGAGGTCAACACAGAAATGGGATAAAGATTATTTCCTAACCATGATATAGAGCTTCAAACTGAGAAATTCTGCCTTCATTTCCAGAAGTTAAACTTGCAGTGAATGTCTGTATTGACACATAGTCACTTGAGAGCCCAGCATAAGCCTCCCTTTGCAGTATAAGCATCTTTTTAAAACACACACAGGAAAACAAAATAAAAATCTTTGTACTTTAAAGAATTATGTGAAATCACAATATCATCTAAATAAGAAAGAAAGTGATTGCATTTCCAAAGACACAAGATGAAATCAAAGCCTTGCTTCTAACAAATGTACTTAGTACCTGAAGGGACAAACAGTGAAAGTCTCTCACAGCTACAGTCACTGCAATAAACAACAATTTCCCTGAAAAAGAGGAAGAATGACTTGTTCAACTAATTGTTCTTTCATTAATGACAAGGCTCCAAATTCAGTTCTCCATTCAGCTAAAACCACAATTTACGCCAGTGGACTTTCAATCAACTACATTGCTGTAAACTGCTGCATACTGAGTCCGTATCTGCCAGCACATTTCTAAAATTTATTTTGCCTTTCAGATGAATACCAAACTTTTTAAGTAATCAATCTTCACACATGTCTTTCTCCCCTTCTAATATGCACCTTTCCACAGCATACTAATGCCAGTATTTGCAATGTCTCCACTACTAAAAACCTGCAATAAAATTTTCAGATCACTAGTAGTGACAATAATGTGCTAGGTATAATGTAGATGGTATGAAAATATTTTATTGTCAGGAGGCACTAGAATGCAACACAATCTAAGCTGCAGTGAAGCTGCAATACAAACCATAAGAGGCCAGTAACAAAACATCTCTTACCCCACACATCTGTACTGACTTTGCAGAGTGTTTACATAACAAAACAGCATCAGAGAAAGCATATGTCACCTAAATGTTGCTTCAAAAATTATGTTGTAAGGGAAGTAAAACTGAAAACAAAGCTAAACCCAACAGCCAACACCCAGAATCCAATTCAAACGATGTTCACACATGCAAAGAGTACTCCACTTTGGTCAGTGCCATTGCAATGGCTGAAAAGAGCTAGAGGGGAAATTACAGGTACTACAGCTGCTCACAGGACCCCTGCAGGGACAAAATGCTCAAGTTTCTGTACTTAGGTACAATGCACTGCTGTCACTGTCACAGGGTGACTGCGGCATGGAAATGGATATGGTACCAAGTACCTGAAACAGCCACTGGCACGTGGCTGGAAAATACACAACACTCAACTTCCACTCATCCTCCAAGCATCACTGGGCTCAGGTATGCACTGGACAAACAATACTGTGGATAAAGTCCAACTCCAACCTCTACACAAAATGAAATGAAAGGAACAAAGAAAGAAGAAAGAAAGAAACAGTGTAGAAGGAAGTAAAAAGAAAGAAAAAAAAAGAAACCCTGAACAATTAAGCCACTGTTGCTGGTCAAGTTACACTTGTATTGCATGTTGGTAAGGACAAAAACTATGGACAAATTGTTGTGTAGTATAGTGAGACTGTAAGAATAAAGACATAGCTAGTCTTTTTCATAAGAACATCTTGCAAAGATTTAAGCTTTTTCTAAATAAAGTGTCTAAAAAGGATTGAATTTACAAATTAAATACTAGCTCAAATCAGCACAAGCAGTTTTCTAGCAACATAAGCCTCTAATTATCCACATTTAGCAGTCTGACTTTAATTAACTATGGATGCTTCTAGTAAATAATTAGGAAGTATCCTTTTACAGCTTAGAGGATGTTTAACAATTCTGTTCCTAAACAAATAACTAATTCCATGTTGTACAGTCTGGTGTTACTAGGGAACTACCATGTCCAAATATTTTAAAGAAATAATGTTCCAGAGAACAAATCTTGTTCAAGTTCACAATTTGACAGACAGGAAGAAAGCACGCACTTAAAAGCCATGAACATGTGGCTGATATTTTTTTTCTTTTATTTAAGCAACTCTATAGAATATGAATATGCCTAGAATACTTAGGTGTTTCTTGCTTGCTCCAGCTTGCTCCTGAATCAGATTTTAAGGATGCTACATCAACTCCTAACAATTGATCTCACATGCTGTGCACACCTAGACTATAGTCTTTAAACAAAACCAACTGTAACTGAAGTTGCAATGCAAACATTGTGGTATTAAAACATAGAAGAAAACCACCATGCAAATGCTGGTCTGTAGAGTAGTGATGTGGTTAGACAGCATTTCTAATCTGGATTTTTTTTTTATTCTTAATCCTCTCTAAAAAGCACATAAATCCTTACAAATTCTCACAGTGTGCCCTCTAATCTTTCTAATGCCAAAGCAGACTAATGGGTTTCAAGCATTTTCTGCTGGGAACAAATCTCTGTCACTCAATACTCTACTCCCAAAAATAAACCCAAAAAAGCAAACACTAAGAAATCCATCTAATAGATTTTTTCCTCCTCCACTTATTTTATAAAAGTAAATACTTACCATCAGCTTCCTACATAACCATTTAATTATACCAATTTCCTTTCACCAAGTCCTTCTTCCGAGGCAGGAGTAAAATGAGCTGCAGAGAGTGCCTGTGTGTGTGTGTATGAGAGAGCGAGCTCAGGCAAGTGAGAGGAAACCAGAGCTGCCAGCGGAAAAACCTTTATTTGACTTACTGATATTGCAACTCTACACTGAGCAGCACATTTTCACTTGGTCCAGCTATTCTGTTCTGTTAGTCAGACTGGATTCAATAACCCCTCAACCATCTCGGAAATCTGGATACAACCTTTTGAGTGCTTTAAAAACTCGAGCTAAAGGACAGACAGCCCTGGGGTTGGAGCATTTGTCTGCTGTTTGGGAGTCCTGGTTGAATTCCCTGCTCCATAATGGGCTGCCTGCATGACCTCAGGCGAGTCACTAAGCCTCTCTTTTGCCATGGCTCACCATTTGTAAAGTGGGGATTATTGCACTTCCTTACCACAAAGAAGTGCTGTGAGGATAACTATATTAAAGGGTGGGAGCCAGGCTACAGTAAAGGACCACGTAAATAGAACAACTAGCAAAAGGCACAAAATTACCATAAACTTACAGGAAGCTGGATCTCATTATACCTTTCCCTTTTTTAAATCAGTCGGGGGTGGTTTTTTTTAAAGCACATATTTTAAAACACTGGGTACAGTTTATTCCCTTACACAGATCACTGAACTCAGACTTTTGCCAGGGATTAGTTGCTATCTATTGTGCTTTAAAATCTTCAGTATTTAAATTAAGGGGTTTTTTTCTATTCTAAACCTGCTTGCTTTTCCCCTTCTCACACAGTTTATTTCCTTTCTGACAGATTCTTTTTTACCAAAGGACTAACATGCACAAGGACTGACATGTGGTTGCCATATTTCTGCACAAATCTATAACTTAACATGTTCTCCCCTGAACTGCAGACACGAATTTTTGCATTCATATGACTTGTGCCTATCTTTTCAGTCTTGCCCTACAAGACCACACAAGGAAGTATCCTGCCTTCTGTCAGCTACTGATACTCAAGAAGGAGCATGTAGGAAGAACAATAAACCATAAAGGATCAGCAAAGGTTATAAATTCGTGTGTCATTTTAGCAGAGGGGTAGAGGCTGGAAGCTGGGATAAGAAGCAGGGGAGTTGGAATGCCACCAGTCATGGCCATGATGTTCTGGGCAGCTTCTCCTTCAGACACAGGAAACTGTAACAGGAACTGGGCTCTATAGGAACAGGATTATGATGCTACAAGTAGGACTAATTTGAACTGAAAACAATGCAAGTGAAAGAAGTGTTTTTCTTTCTTGAGGAGATAATAGGATACTGCCCACAAATCATTCTTTTTGGGATGTTCAGATCTTGTGCCTGTGCTCTGCTATTTGTAGGTCTTTCTAAGTGTTGTGGTCAAGCAGAATCTGAATGTGTCCTCACACTATAGGAGTAAGAGAGATTTCCCATCAGTTCTGACTTGACTAAGGGGTCTTCCTCTGTTGCCTCATCAATATGTTGCTTGTTCTCTACAAACCTGGTTTTTAGAAAAGTCAGTTTGTCAAAAAAAAAGAAAAAAAAAAAAAGGAATTTTCAACCCAGACTCCTAAATGTCCTAACTTTTCCCCAGTAAAATTTGATACTACTGTTAGACATCACAGTAGGAACAGGATGAGATGCCAAATCTTCATGCACAACTCCATGATCCAAAAGTTTTGCAAACTAAAGTTTTGGCAAATGTGTGTAAAATCCTTGAGTATGTTCCCACAATATGCTTTTGCATAACTGACCCACACAAAATGGGAATTACAGATCAAGTGGGAATTTGTGCTAAAGCTTAGACTCAGTAAAGTGACAGCAAAAATATTCCAAACTAAGTCACAATTTGATTTGTGACAATCACTTCATAGATTTTCCCAGAAGCAAGTTCTTCAAACCCCATAATTTCAGTGCCTTGAATTTCACATTCAGCACATCAGCCATGAGGCTTTGCATCAGCATAAATCTTGTCCATACACAGAAAAAGGAAAGAACAGGTTCAAACAGTTCCAGGTCTCATTTTAACAAAATACTATTGCAGCCCCTATGTTCCATTCTGAAATAATAAAATTTTCCAGGATGTTTCAAATACTGAAATACTGTTAAGCTCTCATGTAGCTGCATGTGAGATTCTGATAGGGTTTGAGGTATGAAATACAGAAGGAGCTTTCTGAAATGAAGTGAGGCCATTTTTTTTAATGCTGCTATGTATGATATCTTCTAGGAGTTTGGCCTACTAACTAGTGTTAGAGATGAGAGGTGTTCTGTGGCAGATTTCCTTTATTCTATGTCTTGGGTATCCTTCCAAGAAGTACAACTAGTCCTATATACTTTTCCAAGTGATGTTCAATTGATTAGTTTTTGTTGAATTTGCAAATCACAAATCTGCCTAATCAATAAACTTTTTGCTTTTATTATATTTGCACAACTAATGTAGCATGGACATCAAACTGAAATCGTTTCCATGGTAAAATGGCATAGAAGGGTGAAGAGTTTCATCCTGATCTTATGTAAAATAATATCTCAAGATGATGCTAAGTGACACACATTTATTTAAAGCCAGGTTTATTAAAGGACAAGGATGGGAGTAAAAATCTTGGTTTATAAAACCCTGTAAGAAAACAAACAAATGAAATATCACTCCCATTCTTTTAAAGGAAAATCATGCCCTCCATACAAGTCTATGCTGACTAGAAAATATTCACTAACGATGATGACTTTCTTCTAATTACAAACGGTTGTAAATTTTCTTCAATTTCCTCTAATTTTCCTCAATTTATCAGTGCTACTTAGGGTACCAAATAAAGATACCAGGCCCACCGGATCTGTACAAATTTCTAACTTCACTTACTCTCAGTAGTTCATGCGGCTGCAATGGAATGTCTAACATGAGACCTGATGTTTGCCCTTGAACAATTATACCTTAAAGATTTCTTGATAAATTAAAGCAGCTGCAAAGGGTATTTCAGGTGCAAGGAAGGGTGCAGAAATATAAAGAAAAGTGAGAAATAAATGTGTACCTTTGATAACATAGAATCATCCTGATTAAAAACAGATATGCTACATTATTCAATTATTCCATAACCACTGAGCATTAAACTGTAGGAAAGAGCACACCCACTACAAAGCAGCTGAACATGTCTTAAAAGAATGCAATGACATTTGAAGACTCAGGTTTAATTTGAAACATCAGATTAAGAAGCAGTAAATCAAGGGAAACCACAAGAAACAGCTTCTTTGCAGTCATTATCTTGGAAGAAATATGAGTAGCTAAATGTGACATGCATTGGGCAGGTTCAGTACAGCATCCATACCTAAGAACTGTTTTATAGCAGCAAATTGAAGCCAGAGGGAAGCCCAGACGGCAAACGGGATGCAAGTTGGGCTTGTTCTTGCTGATTCCAAAGGGGCTTCCTATAGAACCACTCTGGGAAGAGTAATTCAATCTCACTTCAAAACCTCCTACAATTCTAGTTTATAAGCAACATTTTAAAAGGGAAGGCAAAGAAAAAGGCAAGATCACCAGAAATGTTTTCGGTGTACTAAGCAGCAAGTCACTGCCACTAAAATTCTACTGGTTTTCCTTTAAAGAATCATTTCTAGTACTCAATATATACCAAAACCCAAATACTTTGTCTAGAGAAGGTTTGGACTAAAAAATCTCAATCTGAATTTCATCACTGACAGCTGATCTCATAAAGGATCAAACTTCTAGTCCTTAAAGAAGGATTTTCAGAATATGCAGAACATGCACTTAGAGTTTCTGAAGGGAGATTGCACCAGGCCTCATCTTACCAATAAACCTTTGTGTTTAATTTGTGTCATGTATCTTGTGCTTGACAAGTACAGAAGAACTGGTACAAGCTGGTGTTTATGATAGACACACAAATGTGACAAAGACCATCCAAAATTCAGGGACACTTCAGGGTGGGGGTATGACCTTGATCATTGAACAGCAGCATGTAGACTAGTGACCTGTTTTTTGCAGGAAGGAAAACAATTTTCCCAGTACTGTGCTGCCTTTCAGGACATACAGTGATGCAAGCAGCAGGGAAACCACTAGGAAGATATTTGTTTCAGGTCATCCTCTCACAGCAGGTGGAATTTGCACTGTTTCACTACAACTTCTATGTGTCACCAGTGACTGAGCAACACAGAATACCTGAGCAACACCTGGGAAACCAAGATGAGAATGTATTTAAGAGAACTTGCACAAAATATTTGGAAAAGGGGCTCTTTAAACCATCTTGAAATGCAACTTGCAATTATAGAATAATTTTCAGTGCCAGTGGATGTGAAGCTTGTTAATTTAAGCTGACAGCAGCATGAAGTCTCAAGTACACAAGATAGATTTGAACTACAGGTCTGGCTTCAGACCTTAATACTCAAGATACACAAGTCCAACAATATTGCTTTGCTAGCATTTAAACAACTCCTTCCATTAAAGCCCCTTAGATGCCATTTTTTATATATTGACTCAGTACTCAGGAAGAAAAATGATTCAGTGCTTCAATAATTTAGTCTAGGATTATAGAGATGGGAGATTGTAAAAGAAAATGTAAAAACAAGATCTCAAAGAACCAAGGGCGGGATAAAAGAATTTGACTTCTAAAATAAAAGTCTTATTTCCTGTTTATTTGGTATGGTACTTCCTTCTAGCTGAGTGCAGGTTTCAAGACTTCTAGCAGAGCTGACAAGTTTTATTCTGGTGCACATTAGCATGGGACAAGTTTTGAGAGGTCTGCCTACCCTTTGATTTAAAGAAAAAGTTTTTCTGTAAAAGTCCTATTGTTGCGATGTCTTAGAGGTGGTGGAAAGTTAGGCTAAATCAGCATATTACAGTGAAATTTCTGTTGGTTTGGGTTTTTTCAGGTTCCACATTTCAAAGAGTTACCACATTAACTTTCCTTGATGCTGATGCTGCAGGTGGTCAACTGCTGTTGCCTGTTTCCAAGCCAGTAGGGCCATAAGACTGCATGAAAGGTGAGTCATGGAAGATTAGTGGTTCATAAACCACAGAATATTTAGCCTCTAAATTTTGCTTTATCCTTTAGTTTCAAATAAGTCCAGAACTCAAAAAAACAAAGACAGACCCAAGTCTGCCAAGTTCTAAACCATTTGGGAAAATGAACACATGTACTTTACTGGCTGAGGTGTGTGAACCCTGGGGTAAAACTGGAAAGAAACCTGTTGACTTCAGCCAGAGATAGACAGGGCCATGGATAAACACCACTAAGTTTCAAATTATATTGCAAATACTTAATACTAAAGGAATTAGTTCTTCATTTGAAAGAGCCACTGGTCCTCCACGCTGAGATACTCTGCACAAGGCCAAATTCTGAGCTGCCTTCTACTCTATGAAGACCCATTAACTGTCAGCAGAAAACCCAGAGCCTAAGCTCTCCTGCAGGTTTATTTTTTCTGGAAAGAGAAGCTTTTTTCATGCATGCAAACCAGCATACTCCAATAATCACTGGGTATACATCAATCCTTAACAATGTATTTGGCACTGTAAATTAAAGAGAAATCACCTTGCACAAAAAGTTAGAACCTTGGTGTGAGATGGGGCTGTACAATGATAGTTCCTAAACTTTTCTGCAGGGAAAACTTCAGGATAATACAATGTCTATCAGAGAGAACAGTTGGTCCACAACACCCACATTTCTCATCTGATACAGGACATCTTCCTGTGATCTTCTTCCCATTTGTATTCACAGGCAGATGGAAGTGAAACCTTTAAGAGTGTCATTCCAAGAGAGCTATAACAGAGATCAAGAAGATTAAGCACTCTTCTGATGATGAAATGTGAACCCCTACATGCATCCTTCAAGCTGGGGATTTCTTTCCCCTTTACCTCTACTGTCCAGATTTTAGCAATGATGTAACCAAACAAGAGGAACTCCTAACACTGAAGCCATCTGTCTCTCTTCTCACAGGTAGTAAGGTTTCACATCCAGTGCTACCTGCTGCATTTCAAGCCTAAACCACCTCAGACTTCAGGAAAAAACTGAACAAAAATGGCAGCATTTTTACAAATTCTTAGACAGAATAATTCCCCATAAGGGCCCCATTAGGTGAAGTTAAGGTGGTAATTATTTTCAAACAATTAAAAGCTTGCTACAAAGCAAATGAATACAAATTTAATCTCAATGTACATAGGAAATACGTGTGAAGTCATAAACTTTTAATTGTACCATTCAGACATGGGAAAAAGTTTAGTAATTAAGAATTTAAGAACTCCTGGAAGAGATTGCTCCAGGAGTCTGTGGAGTCTTCAGTGCTGGCAGTTATACAAATGTCAGGACTGACACATACAGTTGATTAAGCCTTGGATATGGGAGAAGCTGGATGGCCTTCTCAAGTCCCTTCCAAGCCCATGACTTTGTGATTCATCTAACAGTTGATGTTAAATTTGAACTACGATATAGAACTTTCACATGCTGGATATGGGCCAGTAAGACAACCCTTACTCTGTAGAGAACACTATAAATCTGAAAAGAAACAATTGCTATAAGGTGAAAAAAATCAGCCCATGAAAATGTCAACAATATCAATATATAAATCATTAACATTGCAGAGCTTAGTGAACAGCAGTGAGACAGAAGGAATCTTACTTCTTACTTAAGCATCAGTTTTCAAATCTCAACCAAATGTCCATTTCTCATAACAAGTGGAAACAGCTTTCATTTGAGACTGCAGAGAGCGGGACATGCAGGCAGAAATATTAATGCCTTTAATGACGTTTCCACTTTCAAACATAAACTGCCCTGTTACATTCAAACACCACACTGCATATAAAAGCCCTTTTACATACTTTTTACTGGATTTTTAAAGTGGAGAATCACAGTAAGTTACTTAGATCACATCACATTTCTTCAGCTGTGTTCTACAAAAGCACACTATGGGTGTTCTCGAAGGTAACAGTTTAAAAGTGCATAATAAAAGAAGATTAAAATGTGAATGAGTGGTTTGGAGTCTCTTCACATTTCCATGGGGCTTTTATGGACAGAAGAATGGTTGGACTGTCTGAAATCCAGGTCTGTCCTGACTGCCCTGCTTCCAGCTGGGAGACAAGGGCCTGTTTTCCTTTTTCTGCTTGGAGCTTCATTAGGATGGCTCTTCTCATGAAATTGGGACCCCATCCAGTCCTTAGCCCCTCTTTACACACTGTATCTATTCAATGAGCATATCAACATTTACTCCATCAGCAGGGAAAACCTGGTAGGAATAATGAAATCTTTCTATCAAGTCCTCCATGTTTTCCTAACCCTTTCTGAAAGACCCCAATTCACCCAGACATGGCACTGTGATGCTTTTGTGAATATCTACAGAGACTTGATCTCCTAAGTCACATCAACTTACCTAACAAGTAACTGGCTCAGTGCTCCTCAAAGGCAGGGAAAGGTAGGAGGTGATTACACTGCCAGGCAGAGATGATCCCTAACAATGATGGAACAGAGAAGAAAAGGGATAATTGAGATTAAAAACAAAGAAAATAAGAGACTAAGAAGTAAAAAAAAATCAACAGGAGATGAAAGAGAACTCGGAGGACACAAAAAGTTTATAGGGAAGGGGAGGATTATGGTCACACAGGCAGAGAGAAAATAAGAAAAAATTATGACAGAGGCTGCCACAGACCAACCAATATTCAGATACACTGGCAGTATGGCTCAGAGTCATGATGGCTCAGTTTTTTTAATACCACAGTTTTAACTAAAGAAACTTCAGGACATTTTTTCCCCTCCTCTTCCCCACATAAGAACAAACAGGTGATCCAAGAATGAGTGAGGTTCATACAAGCCCCTTTAGACAGAATTTCATCCACAAAGTTGGTTGTTGAGGAGTCATTCTCCACAACTCCCTCCTCCCCATTTCTCAGGCTTGTTGTTTGCAAAGTGTTTTATATTTCTCCCTACCCAAGTGCCTTACTCAATCTGTCTACTTGCCAATTTAGGGCAATTCTCCTTTATATGAGATCCCAAAAACTGATCTGCATGCCAATACTGAAAGAGAGCAGGTCAGAAAGACACCAATTATCCAAGTGTTTACACAGATGTGAATAAAAATGTGCACCGTTGATATTAGAAACAGAAAAATGCATTCTTCATTTTTTTTTTCTTTTTAAGATACAGCATTAAAGAAGATTCAAAAAAAGAACATATGGAAAAAGCTAGTTTTTCAAATGATGCAGACTCTTCACATACCATTACCTCTGTTGTATACTTCTTGCTTATACAAAAAATGATTGTGTTCTCTCCTTTTTTTCCAGTTCATTTTGCATGTAGTTCCCTTCAGAGACTTTTTTCTTTAATGATAAATTAAGAAAATCATCCTTCTACTCCCCTTAAATGAGGTCCCACTTCAATACTGAGATATTTACACTTTGCAAATGAGCTTATTAAATCCTTGAGAGTAAAATCTGACCTCTCTCTGTTAAATTTATTCTAGCAGCCAATTTCAGCCGTGAGGACAAAGGGCAGAACCTGGCTAGATTCTGTGTTTTGTCCTTGGCCATACATTTTATTCCACAAGCAGTACAGCAGAGGTGAGCAACAGGCAGAGTAATGTTGTCTCACTTCAATTTTGCTGAAGTCAGTAGAAAGACTGCCAATGTCTCCAGTGAGACCTGAAAAGGGAACCAGGTCCAAGGCAAGCTCTTCATTTACAAGCATTTGCCAGGAGAATTCTGTGAGCTCTGCAGAGAGCTCCACAGGCTCTGAAAACCAGTTTAGAACTGGGTACACTTTTAAACTCTGCAAAGAAGCTCCAAACCACATGTGCCTGAGGGATTCATTCATCAATTTAAAATGTAGCAGAAGGCCTCAGTTCCAGGTGTCCATGAACAAGAGGTCCTTAATTAATTTGGAAAGAAAGGAACTGGGGAAAATTATCCTTGATTAGTATTGATGGGATCAAAAATATCAAAGAATTTAATAAATATTGGAGAGGAGGACTGAGAAAATATCAATAAAACCTAAATCATTTTATACCAGGAACAACCAGAAGGTTACCCTATGAAATTGTCACAGAAAGTGTCAAAATAAAATGAAAGCTCTCTCAAGATCCTCCTTTACAAAAAAAATATCTCAATATACTAAGAAGGTAAGAGAGAAAGATGGAAGATTGCTTTTCCCAGTGTTCCCTCAGACACAGCATGGTCACAATTCTAGCAAAAGGTGGTTTGGCCTGTTACAGAAGGAAATTTTTGTCTCTTATGGAGATAATGAAAACAGCGTTCTTCCAATAAAAGACAATTATATAGACAATTTATATCCAGAGCCTGTAAATAGGGAGCAGGAATTATTTCACTGAAAACTGCAAAGGTACACAAACAGAAAGTTCATTGGTCTTGCTGAGGAAATTCCTGGAATATTTGCACCTCGTGATATATATCCAAGTCTGCTGATCATGGAATGTATTGGCTTCAGATTTAAAAGATGCCCCCAAAACTGCATGCAAAATAACTTATTGTTGAAAAGCTTTTGAGTAAAAGCACTAATTAGGAGAAATAAAATACTTAAACACCCAGTTGTTTCAAAGCAAAAGGAAAAAAAAAGTACTAAACTACATTTAAAGGCATCAGAATGAGGTGGGTTTTTTTAAAAACATCATGTACAGTTTCTGAGGAATCTAGCTGTAAGGTCAGAGGAATAAATATAAGAAAATTAATAATAACGAAAAAAAAAAACTGTGTGAATATATAGAGTAGTTACATGCATCACTAAACAACTCCAAATCACCACAGCACTATTTTGACAAGTATCAGCAAATTCCAAACCCTCAGGAAGTACCTCAAAGATCCACAGCACAGGAAGCTAAGGTGGCAGGAAAAGCACAGAGATGTTTGCATAGCAGGTTAGAGGTCTGCAGGGGAATTCCTGCTATGTAACATGACAGATCACAGGAAGATTTCCCCTATTTCTCAAATACTGTTCCTACTTTTCCTGTAAGCACAACCACTTGGCTACTTTTTCCAGTGGCCATGGATCCCTTCTCCAACAACACAGAATCCTTAAGGTTTGAAAAGACCTCCAAGCATGCAGTCCAACCTTTGAGCAAATATAATTCTTTTAAGATTACTCTTATGTTTTCATAAGGGAAAGGAATGTTTTAAGGTACGGACCTAGGATTTAAGTTAGTTTAAAACAGCCTATTTTCACAGGGCAACAGAAGTGAGCCAGCTTACACCAGCCAGGGATCTGGTAGCACATCTTTCTGTAAAAGCTTTGGCAGCTCAGTGTAAACCCATTAATCTTGAACTAAAGAACTACAGTTCTGTGAGATCTGCAATCACCATGACCCTGTAGTATTTATTCTGTTTCTTATCTAACAGGAAAACCAGCCTCCAGGAATCTGCCTGGTGAGGTATACAGGACAATGGACAATTTCTGTCTCTGAGGCAGCAGCCTCATATTTGGAATGACTCAGTTATCTGAGACCAGAGGCAGGTAGTGAGCATTTTCTACTTTGGATCACATAGATGGTCCTGCTTTCAAATAGTGGAGATACTTCAAAGCATCTCTGTATTGCTTTAATTGATAACTTTTAAACAGAGTAACCCCAGCAAATCCTACAGAAAATCTAATATTTCAAGTGAGGATTGGGAACCCAAACTTCCAGATTTCTGAACTTGATTCCCAGCATTGTTGCTTATGTGTGGTTCTACAGCAAACATCTGAAAGATTCACCCCACAGGTGACAAAAGAGAACAGCTTTTCTAGGATTCTAAAGATGATGTTACAAAGTATGTCCAGCAAGCATCAGTATTTTTAACACACAAAAATTCATGAACACATTAGCTAAAGAATTCTCTTTTGAGAAGTCAGAGGGGGGAAAAAATGAAGAATTCCACTCAGGACAGCTACCAAAAAGACTTGCTCCTGCCCTATATTCTATTTTTAAGTTTCTAATGGGGAATGTCAGCAAGAACAAATAACAGGATGCAGCAGAATTCCAATTAAGAATTGGTTTGTTGGTTTAACAGACAAGAACAATTTTTCCCAGCACAATTATCTAAGTCTGTGAGATACCCAAAGCAATTATTAACCACTTATTACAAAAGGAGATAGTTGCTCCTGTGCTAGAAAGGACAGACACTGTCTGGATTTATTTGTGCTACACCTGAAGAGACATCCAGAAGAAAATAAGTTAACCAACCTTTACAGGTTTTTGATATCACAGTTTGAAATCCTTAGAACAAAATTCAAATAAAGACCACAACTGCCTAATTTGAAGTAGTTTCTTGTAAGTCTAAAACCTAGGCCAGTTTCCTGAAGCTGGCAAATGTTTCAGTTACCATTGCCATCCCTAATCACAACAAGTTTTTCCTTCCAGTATTGGCTTTTCTCTGAATTTGAAACCCAAGCTTAATGCAAAACCACATCAAGCAGAAACAGGATAAAACAGATCCATGCTGAGCCTGAATGGGTAAAGCTGCAGAGATTCTTGCTGCTCTAGTCACAATAATAGTTTCAGCTTAAAGCCTACTGGTCCATTTCAGCAAGTGGCTGCTTTTCTGCTGTGCCACACAAAGCCACATACAAATGAAGCTAGGCTTCTCCTAGATTTTTTTTTTTTTTGTATGTTATCTGGGACACAGCAGCAGAGAATCTTAGAAGCTTGTAAAATGAATTAAGCAGACAAATGCACTGTGTTTGTTTTCAGTTCAATAGGAGGCTTTAATATTGAATACACATGAAGGACGAGGCATGCTAAATTGAACGAGCCTGGAGGCTTAAAGTGATATTAATTCCACTTGCAATCAACCATGTGGATCCAATGATCAAAGAGACTTGGAAGCAAGAAGGGAATAATGGAAGTATCAACACTCAGCAATATTCTGTTGCCTTGGGGCAGCACAGGACCCAAACAGATGCCAGGAGAGAAGCAGGGCTATCTTTCTCACACTGAGGGAGACAGGAACTAAAGTCACACTGGATTTTCATGCACTAACAATCTTCAAGATGCTGCCATGAAAAGGTGCCAATTGTACTTCTACTCTTTTGCTTTATAAGCTTAGGTACTGCCCTGGTTTTGACTGGGGTAGAGATAATTTTCTTTTAAACCATGTCACACCAAACCATCACAGAAACTTTCTATATAAAGCACTGCAAGTGTGACAAAGCACAATCTTGAAGAGATGGGAAACAAGCACCAAAACACAATTGTAGTTACTGAAAATTATCAGATAGGTCTTCAAGGAGACCAGACACAGGCCTATGGAATAAGTAAGTGTTAATTTTAGCAACAGCACTTGCCACAGGAGAGAAAAATCTTGGTTTAAGTGACTTTAAAAAGTCTTCCCAGCTCTAGCACATGTATTTTGCATTATCCAGAAGAAATAATGAACTAAACTAGACATATTAGCTGTTAAAAAAGGAAAAAACCACCAAGATTAACATGGTTGCACTTTTGAATCAAACTACTCATGAAAGCAAGTCCTCATATTATGAGGACCTGAATTGTTCTCTACATTCTTGTAGCAAGATGGCTGAAGGCCAATATATGAATTTTTCTTATTATATGCCAGGCCTTAGCTCTGTGGAAGAACACATCCAATATTGGCAAGGGCTTCAAGTTTAAAACAAGTGGTCAAAACTTGACACGTAAGGAACAAGTTCATACTTAGCTTTACTATTCAACCTGCCTCAAATTAAAGTAAGGTTGCTATTTCCTATTCAAGTTCTGTTGCAATGAATGGGAAGGTTCCCCTGATTTAGCAGAATATTGATCATGCTTTTTGGCAAACTCCATCAGTTACAGTATTTCATTCTTCTGTGCAACACATCCATCCAGGAAAGTGGAAAGTATTCTCATAAGAACTGGATATTGTTGGAAGAGTATTCGATGAAATGCTCCTCCCCAAGTGTGCTTGTTTTGTTTTTAAAATAGCAATTGTTTTTAAGGACCAGAGGATTTGGATTTTGTTGTTCTTAAATGTTTGATTTCTCTATCTTCCTGCTATAAGTTTAAAAAACTGTTAGCAATATCTTTCCTGATATCTTGCTACATTTTTAAAATAGTTTAAATTTACTTTGGGAAGATCCTATGGTACCTTATAAATCTCCCAGAGAGTAGAAAAGGATTTTTGTGGGCTTTCTTTTTGCCAGATTTCCCCATGCTATGTGTATTTTAACTACTACTTTCTTTAGACTGAAGTGCTGCCTATGTTTTAACCCCTCTTATGCAGAGCCGCTGTGACTTCTGCATGGGAGATCCCAATCACCAGAGCCTTAAATTATCTGTTACAGACAAAAAAACTTACACATCACTTAACTAAATATGTCTGTTACTGTTCTAAAAATGTAGGAATTCCAGCATTCGGAATAAACTAAAAAACAAGCTCCTCACAAAGACATGTAGGTTCAGGTAAAAAAAGGTGAATGATGAAAAAGAGATAAATGTCTGCTTGCAATTTTCTTGCCTTTTCAAGCTATCTGTGCTGTTACAAAGTTATTTCTTTCCCCATTCTTTGGAGATGGCTGAGTTGACTTTTAGCTATAAACTGCTGAAGGGTTTTTTAAAATAATTTTACCTCTTGGAAGAAAAAAATAATTGTATTGTTAATGCTTAATACACCAAATAGATACATGCAAAACATATAGAAGGTAGCAGTTTGAAAATACCAGCCATTTGTCCCTAATTCCTAGTCCTAGTTTGTGTCAGCTCCTTTCCTTAAGGACTTTGCTGCAAGATCTGTAGCCTTGCATATATATAAAGCTCTTTATTAATTTAGTGTGTGTGCTTACATAAGTAATAGAAAGTTTGCAGACCTAGGTCAAAATGAAAATAAAGCAATAATCATGGAACAAGGATGAAAAGAATCTTAGTACAACTTTCAGGCAGAAGAAGGATGGTCCTGTGAAGCCTTTGGATGTAATATCATTGGCATCTGACTAGAAGTGCTGTACTTTTCATTTGAGTTTAGCAAATATTGAGGAAAGTAAATGTTTTAATGGCAGTGATTGCTACTAAACCTACAGGGCATGAGAAACATCACTGCAACACAGAGTGGGGCACTGCTGACAGGTTTAGGGCTCAGGATCAGGCATCCACTGAAATCTAGGCACATAAACATGGCTAAGTGAGACATCTGCTTCAAGTTACTCAGTTCATCCACAGGGTGACACTGGTTTGCATTGTTTACAAATAAATATAATAAATAATCAGGCAAATCTGTTGTTAGTTAAATCATTAGGAAAAATACACCCTTCAAAATGCCTCTTGCAGAAAGACATCTGTTAACTTGAACTCTCCAACCCAAATTGTTTACAGAATCCTTTATTTGGGTTTACCTTTTGTCTCTTTCCATTTCATTTTCTACTCTCACTGGTCACTTTATGAGTTATGTTTAAGAAGGAAACATGTTTTCTAGCAACAAAAGACATAATAATTTTGGCCATATGCTCACCATTACACCAGAGACTCAACAATCAAAAATCATTTAAGCAGAAGAAGATTCAAGTGTTTCCAAAATACTTTGGAGACAAACTTACTCATCTATAAAGAAAACAGACAACTTGCTTGTACTACTACATATGTAGTATCAGAGAGTAATTTGCTAAAAAAACCCAAACCTTTCTTTAAGGGAATCTGAGTAAGAAATTTAAAATAAGGGGTAGATTTGTGCTTCTCACGACAAGCAGTTTTCCCACTAGTGCATCTTCTACTACCATCTGCTTTCTGTAGTGTGCTTTTTCATTCTAATCCCATTGAGAATTATCCATGGCACAGTGGAGCTTCTCTTGAGCTGAGCCAAGTGCAGAGCATTCAAGTCATGAGTATTAGAGCCAAGAATATATATATATATATATATATATATATTTATGTATCATAATTTATTTCACAGACTTTACTAGCACAAATCAATAAGGAAAGGCAGCACATAAGAATGCCTTCCACTGTTTTAAAGGAAAACAATCAAAATCAGCTTCATAATATTAATTTTCCATCCAAACAAACTGTTTAACTTCCAGGCTCAAGCCAGCTTTCTAAACTGGAGTGATTCCTCTAGAGACCCTAGTTAGGGCTGCATATCAGCTGCTACAGATTAAGTACATGAAAAATCTCATTCACTGGGAAAAGATACCAAAATAAAAAATAATATCTAACAACACCCTAAAAACAGCCAGGTGAGCTTTATTCTAATAAGGGTACTGAATTAACAGTCTGGAAACTGGTGTATTTTCTTTATTGAAGACTCAAAGCCTTCTGGCAACAGGCAGTGCTGGCACCTTGCTGTGGTTAAGCTGGAGGTGTCAGCACCAGACTACACCTTTAACCTTCCTCTCCTAATGAGGGACTGTGCACATGAGACAACAGGGAAGTGCAAAAAACTTCTGTATCCCTCTAAACCCCCACATGTCAGGAATAAAGATGAAAATAAGAGGGGAAAAAAACATAAATCCAAAAAAAAGACACAATTAAGCCACTGTTGACAGCCCAGCACCAAAGCACCTCCTTTGTAGGTCAGATTTTGCCAGTTCTTGGCACATCCTATGTTTTTACTCAGTAGGGACAGAAAAGGAGACACGTAACTTGAACTACTGAGTTCCTTCTGAATTCCAGGAGCTATCTTGACTTGCATTTAGTCAGTACAATTGCTATTTTGTTTCTTGTTGAAAATGCATATTTATCACTGCAATGCAAACCAGACGTGAAACTACAAAGAAATCAGGATTTTTTAGCTGATGGAGGATCTGCATTTATCATATACGGATCAAGAGACTGGCTCTGCAATGAAATTATTACAGCATGAGCAAAAAGAGAAAAAGGATTAAGCAATACCTGCCTACGACCAGTTTTTGTTTTGTCTTGTGCTCCTGACCTCTCACTAGTGTCAAAACTTGGGAAAAAAAACCCTAAATAAAAACCTAACGTCTTTACATGCTGGAAAAATTTACTTACTTCTCTGAAATGAACCTCTAATCAAAGAAAAACCAATTAACATCTTCTGCTGTTGTGAATTTTGGCTGCTCCATCTCAATTCATATTCTTTCTTTATGCCTGCAATGACATCAGCCAATGATAGCAAAAAATGGAAACTCATCACAAGCTTAATTAACAGCCCTTTAAAGGATTCAAGATCCAAATTGTACAGAATTAACAAATTTACAGGAATGGAGCCACTGCCTTCAAGAGTTTTATATAGATGTTATTTAGAGGTCCATGCACCCATGAACAGGGGAAAATACAATAACTGAAAATGTAATCACTGACATATCTTTAATCAGAAGAAGTCTACTCCAGATTCCATTTTTAATCATAAAAGGAAGGAAAAGAACATCAGACATTCCAGTAGTTTTAAAGCTGATGACTCTAATTTCCAAAAATCTTTTCATCTAGAATTTTCATGTTTTTCATGTTTAATGCTTGTAATGGTTCATTGCTTCTCCTTTCACTGAGTATGTGCTCATATACATAATATAATCCTGTTTATCTGAAATTCTTTGGGGATTTCTAAATCCACTTGAGAAGCAGCCATTCATGAGAGGGAAATGGAAGGATTACAATGACTTGCATCAGTTTTCTGAAGAGTTATAGTTCCCTCAATGTAGCCTCTTAAAGGGAGTCTGTGTTCTTTTTTTATTGCACTGAAGGGGTATTTGGAGTGGGACCGGGCTGGGAAGGAAAGTCCAATCAGTGAATTTCCCTTTACCCAGGATTTCAATTAATCAAAGATGTTAATTAATCTGGCAAAAATTTGTGCCACTGCTAGTACAGAAAGAAACTTGAACCCCTCCTGGTCCCTATGCGATTTTGAATAACTACAAATACTTTTTAACTCTGAGAGGTATCTAGCAAAAACCAAATCTAGTTTGAAAACAGGCAATACTACTCCTTGCTTCTGGATATTTCCAAGAGACATACGAAAAGTCCACAAGAAGATTGAGGAAAAGAAACTATGGACAGCATCCATAGAAGAGAATTTGCCACCTCTCTTAAGATGATCTCTTCCCTAGACTACTCAAGAAGTCCAGTGCATCCTTCTTCCACATATATTCCCCACTGCAACCTATAAGCCTAAATGCTTCTCCACTGTGCCAATCACCACACAATTCAATTTCTATGGGTCTCAGTGAAACCAAGGCTTTTTCCAACCAAAACAAGTAAGACAATGTTTACAGCTTTCACCCAGGGTGATTTGTTGACTTTGGCATAAACAGTCTCATTAATCTTTTGAGATTACTTGAAAACAAGAATGTGTTCACATGAAAAGCACTAGCACAGGACAATTTTTCACTCAGTGGTGGAAATACTGGGCTGTTACTCTTGGTAATTTTGTGTTCTAAAACATGATTGCTTTTCAGCTTTTTATCACAAACTCAGATCTTCACATTAATAATTAGATGTTATTTAGGCTTACCTGGAACTGATACAGTGTCAACTATCTTTAAAAGATCTCAAATTAATACTAAATAAGTCATTCTCCTTGTGCAGCACCATTCACGTTTTCATTATCAGTAGCTGACAACACAGCCAGACTGAGGATAAAGACAGTTTATTCCTCTTTTGTGTTTCAGTTTGAGTATGAGCTGAGAAGTGAGGCATTTTAAAAGATTGCCAGTTTTCCCCTAGCCCTGACAGAAGGAGACAGCCATCCTTCCTGTGGCTTGACACACCTACAGTAATACTACCCAGCTGCTCTTTGTGGCTCTCTTCAAATTACTATGATTGTTTCTAAAGGTCACCATTACAGTGGACAAAATAACCCAAATCACCCTTTGAAACTTGAGTTTTCCTTAAGTTTCTTTGTTTTGCACAGCAAACTAACACTTCCCCAAGCTTTCATTGCTGCTTCTACACCAATCTCACACTTGGGCATGTCCTGGGCAGACACACACACTTGTCCTCACTTAAAATATTTTTAACCAAAGTACATTCTCAAAAATTGCAGAAGTGGGATTAAAGCTTGAAAGATTTGTCCTTGTCCTGTGTTCTGGCTGGCTACTCCAATTTTTCCATGACATACCTAGTCATACATTGCAGTCATCCTAAGATGTCTCTAAAGACCTATTACTTGTTAAGGTTATTGAACAATTTGGCATCTCAGCTCTACTGAAAATTAAAATCTTCTTTGGATTCCAGCCTCTGGGTCTAATTCTACCATCAGTAACTGTCTGTCCAGGTAGGTACAATTATAATCACAGTCATGTTCTTAACTTTTTTAAACATTAAAAGGACTGAGCTTTAGTCTCTGTCTTCACAGCAGTATTCCAGACAATGCATCATTCTTTTCTCTCTTTCCTGAATAATTTCCAAGTCCAGCCTCTGTGAACTGTAGCTAAGAAGTGGATATGCTAAGTGCACCATTATCTCCATTGTGTTACAAAACTCTAACATCCCCACCTCTGTTCTCCTCACCTTTCCTTCACTTCTCTACATGTCCATTAGTGCTTAATCAGATCTCTTACCTACAGCATCACAAAACCAAACCATATTTTCTTTTTTATCAAACCATTTTGCCAAAATATTTCCCCAAAACATTGCCAAAGCTGCTTTCTCAGATGTAACATCCCGTTTTATGTTACCCACATTCCACTCCTCAATACATCATCTAACAAGTGACTGTTACCAAACATGGGTCTGTCTTGCAATAAGATCCAGAACTGCACATATGCACTCCTTACATTACTGGTTAAAAATCAAATATAAAAACAAAGACAGAAGGAAAAAAAATCCCCAATTCTCTGCCCCACTGAGGCTCATATACTGTCAACAAGTCCTTGGAATTCAGCACTCACCTAGAATCAGAACATGGTGTGCTGCAGTCAGGGCTCTGAGAGGAGGGAATTTCCCATAAGATTTCAGGAGACACAAAGGTCAGGAGACAGTAATGGGTTTGTATGTGTTGCATCGAAACGCTGATTCAAAACACAGCGTGGATAAAAGTATTGAATTTGATCCATTTCCAGTGACTCTTGGAAACAAACACTGGGTTTTTTACTGATGTATTAATAGATGAACATCACCTCTGATGCAAGTGATGCCAGTGATGGATTTATTTGGAGCCTTTAGCCTGCTAATCCCATTAGTGAAGGCACAGTTGATAGAAAAACCATCCCCAGAGATGTCACTATTTTCTCTTCCAGAAATACTAAGAAAAGGCAAGTAAATGAGTTAGGGATTTTCCACCCATCATTCATACAAATCTTCCATTGCTTCATCTGCTGACAGTCAGACAGGTAGCAAATATCACAAAAAGGGGAAGACTATTTCATTGGGGAAAAGGAGAAGGGATTTTGCTAAAGCTGTTTTCTACTGCAAAACTCCTAAATGGAAACTTATTTGGCATCTCTGTTGGAGCTGAATTGGCAGAGTAAGATGGAAAGCAGTCCTGTATCTCATTACTGCCTCTACTATCACTAGCTGGAAACCTTGGAAAAACAGGACCCTTTCTGCTTAGATACAACTGTGCTGCTGCTGCTGTACAGACTGTCTGGCTTTCTCCTTCCTCCTCAGTATGGATGACACCTGCAAAAAAAGGCTCTTTGTCTTCTCAAAGCTTTACCTACTGCTGCTTATTTTGTACCTGACATCTATTGGTGATATCACATGTATTTCCTAAGGAACAATTACAATGCCAGCAAGGTGGATAAAAAGCCACCACACATATAAAATTAAGTGTTCTCAACCTAATTGCAGTTTAACTTGCTGAAGTAAGTATTTTCATTAATTACTTAAATGCAGACAGATAACAGCTTTCTAAGACAACTAAAAATTGGTGCATAGGAAGAGCAATACTAAAAGCTACTCAATCTTCAGTGAAGCCCAAACAAGACCTGGATTTAAGGTGACCAGTAAGTGGCAGGAAGAATCAAGATATGTAGGAAAAACTCTGCTTTCATGTCAGGCTTCCCCAGAAATAAAGGATGGTGGAAAAGGAGACCAAAAGCTGTGACCCACAGTTGACTGGATGAATTATTTCCAAATAGCTGCACTGATAAAAGAGACATACCAGCTACTTTACCAGCACAGGAAAGGTGTTCTGACACCTCACATAAGCCTCATCAGGGCAGTACAGTATTCGACAGACATATCCAGGCCAGTTCAAAGCTAAAATAGCAACAAGAACACGTTAATCCACTGGACTAATCATCACTCTTGAGACCTAAGCTAATTTTTGCAGGTGTTTCTTTGCATGAGATGTATCAGCACAGAAAGCAAAACTGTGGGCTCCCAATATTGTACCTTGCTTTTCTAGTTTAGGGAACATATGCAAGAGCAGCAGAAATCTAAATTCCATCATTACACTGTTTAAAGTCTGACACTGAAAAAACAACTTGGTTTAGCAGGCAGAACAATCGGCTAATAGGAAATGGAATAGCTGACACTATTTCTAGATAAATCTATATAATTTTCCACTTTTTCTTATTTTTATTTGTAGTTTATTCACTGCAAAGGATCTGTGTGCTTTTACAGAGCTAAGCACAATGGCATCATAAGCAGTCTTCTTTCAGTGCAACAAAAATGCTACATTTTTTTGTTTCTAGGCTCTCACAGTAGGTTAGGGCTGTGTCTCATACTTAAAGATGTCTGGAAAATGGAATATTATATCCAGATTAACACAGACGAAAACAAAAGCTTAAGTCATTCATATAACACAAAGAATCATAGTCCCTTTGCACACCCAGTCTTTAAGTACTTATTTTACAGCTAACACTGGAAATTAGACCCCCACCATCCTCTTCTCTCACTAATAAACTGAGTGTTTTCTCTTAAAGTCACAGACACTCAAAGGGCACATTTGTTACAATTGTGCTGTATGTGCTCAGACAAAACTATCTCCAGTCAGATTGGCCTCTTTAGACACAGTGAGATCAAACAGCTCACAAAATCCTTTGATGGAAATTTAATTCTTTAAAAATATGCACAAGGTAATTGAAAACACATTTTATGATATTTCAGATTATAAACAGTAGATCTCTGGCTGGGTTGAACAAATAGCATTAAGCCTTTTTCTTCCTTCTGAAAAACCACAGTCCTTGGCAGCATAAGGCACTGATGTGTTTTCTGTACCAGCACAGGGAAGCCAGTGATTATAATGAAGAGCTTGTGTTAGAATGCAAATTGTACTCCAACAGAAGAAACTATCTGTAAACATCAGTTATTGTTCATTCAAAGCCATTTTGTGATATTAGCATGTTTTTCTAAGATCTAAGCACAAGGTCTGGGTTTATTACATACCCCATCCCCCCTTGCTCCCTTGCACAAGTCTTCAGGAAAAAGCAAAAATAAATATCCTTTGCTCACAATCTCCAGTCTTACCATCAATTCTACACATCCTAGAACAGTGTAAAAATTCCAAGTCCACCTTTACTCACTTGGTATTTAAACCCCCTTGACTTTGCTAGTACTGTGAAGTTATGATGAAACATATTTTTATGCAGCTTTATAAAAACAACAGTTACAAGGGGAGACACTGCTTTGTCCATAAGTACCACTTCCACACACATGGAGGCCTGTTTGGCTCCATCACTAGTATTTTGTGCATTTGCTATATGAACAAGGAAGCCCTGAGCAGCAAATGCCACGGGGCTGTTCAAAACTTCAGCACTTCATGCTGTCAGACCACTTTAATTTTGATTCTATTTTGTTCTATCTTCATGGCAGCAAGACAGAGCTGTTACAGGTCTGTGTTAGGTGCCACAGAAACCACGTGTAAGAACATGACAACCAAGGTCTCTTTTTCTTCCTCTGAAGACAGGATGTTAATGGGGTGGAGTGAGTAAGAACTTCTCTAGTAAAACTGTTTTAGAAAGCAGTACCTCTGTCAGAGCTAAAGTATTTCATTCAGGATAGTGTGAAGGAGGCAATTTCTAATCAAAGAAAAAAGTGCAAAACCAATCTTAACTTACCCCAAAGGAATGCGGATCCAGGAGTGCACAGGTGTTCAGACTCTACTGGAATCATACACAGGCCACCTGTGTACCTCAGGCTTCATATGACTTCATGAATGGAAAGTATCTCAATGCACTTAAAAGGTCTTTTAGTAGTAAGAGTCTGTGTCTCCCCTTTCTCCTGTCCTCAAGGGAAAAGAGGTGGGGAGAATCCAGAACTGTCTGGGCTTCCTTCTGTGGAACAGAAGAAAAATCCTTGTGCTCAACACATCTCAGGCTCAATTTCAAAAGTGCACGTTTTACCTGTTACATTTTTGACAGACTGCATAACCCAGTCCCTATACTTTCTCCTCAAACTACAAATTACACTCGGTCCTAAAAAGGAAACAGCTATGATTTCTATTTCCACAGACTTTATGTTTCATCTCAACTTCTTCCAAGTCAGTGGACTGTTAGAAATACAGAAGTTTTTCTCCTGAGCTGGAACAACACAGATCAAGGAAGGTTCAAAAAGCAGACCAAGACTGATGTAGCCTTTCCTTAGGGTAAAATGTACCTTGCTTCAGCTTTCTCACTGTTTTAGTGACAAATTAGAAAGCAAAGACAAACATTTGGTGAAACAATGGTACTCACCCTCTCCCTCTCTGCTCCCCCTTCTGTCTCTTTATATTGACAGAAGCCTCTTCATTGTGTGAGGGTTAAAGAGGAGCCCTTAAGGAAAACACCTCCCCCACCTCAGAAGTAGTTATGTTTAAATATAGCTTCCTGGTTTGTTAGATTCACAAGAACACACACAATGTCTGAAAACTCTATGAATTTGGAATGTTAGGGTATCATCCACGCTTTAAACCCTTGCTCTTGTTTTCCCTGGGTCACTGAAAGAATGTGCTGCCCTTTATATAAAAGAAATAAGAAGTTAATGTGTGAAGTCTATAGGGCTCCCCTCTTCCATAAAACCCTTTTAAGGGATTCTTCATCATAACTGAAATTTTGAAAGGTGCAACAATCCAAAAAGACAGTGCAATCTAATAATAAATCATAATAAATCAATCTTTAAAGTGAGAACACACTCAAACTGTGCAGGAGGAATTGCAGTGCCATGTGAAGGGAGCCTAGGTAAAGCCCAGCACACAGTGGTGAGGCAAAGCTGAATGGGCTCCTTATTGTGCTGCACCACACTCCCTGGGTGAAGTGAAAGTAGAGGAAAATGAAGTCTTTCCCTCTCACAACTAAAGCTAGAACAATGAAAATCACAGGGCAGCATTGACTTGTTAAACAGTTTCTGCTGGCTCTATTTTAAAACTCTAAAGGCTTTGAAGTGGAGTTGTAAACTCAATTGATTTCAAACAAAAGGCTAATGTAATCCACTTTCAGCACCAGTACCATGCTGGCAGTGAATACACCCCTCTCAGTAACAGAAATTACTTATTAGTGTTTAAAGCAATTCATTTCAATGTTTTTAAGCCACTTAAGAAGCTGGATAGGAATGCTGTTGGCTGAATTCAGCCACAGAGAAACAAAGCTAATATCTGGACCTGTTTTACTGCGGGACAGTGAGGCCTCCAGGAACACTAGCATTAATATCTGACACATTCATGTGTCCTTTCTGTCCCAAACTGCTTTCCAGGTATTGTAGTTTTACATATGACTTGTTACGCCCAGCCCTGGAGTGCAGCCATCTCTGAGGTGGGATGCACAGATTTAGCTCTGCAAGATCAGCAGGATCTGATAGAGCAGTAGCAGACACTGCATCAGCTTATGGGGTTGGGCAGCTCTCAGATTCAGACACTGGAATATGGAAAGTTTGGAAATACTGGCCACCCTTTAAAAAATTTATAACACAAGCCATGAAAATGTGGCAACAAGATCAGAAGTCTGCAAGAACAGCCAAATGGAAAAAGATCTAGGCAGGAACTGATTAGAAGAACATGGGACAGACTGAAGGGAATTATCAATTGTAGAAAGTCTAAGAAAAACAAGAACAAGTGGAACATAGAACAGGTCAAAATTTTTAAACGTTTCCAATAAGTTTCACAGCATTTGGCCCCTTTATTTGGAAAGTACATGTGATACACCAGGGGAAAAGAATGACTCAAGGCAGAGTGTGAAATGAGGCAGATTTTAAAGTGATCTTGAGATAGTTTTACATGTGCACAAGAAAGCTGCACTGCCTGGTTTCACTGTGGGTTTGAGTTTCTAACCAAAAGGTAGAATTTGTGTTAACAGACCCTTGGGTTGGAGAAACCTCTAGAACAGTCCAGAAAGCCAGTGCTTGGCAGTGGGCACCCAGGATAAGGAACCCAGGAGTGATACCAAACTTCCTGGGGTAACTGGAGTCCTGTTGAAGGCCCACTGACTAGAATTCATGTTGTCCAGCAGATGTATTCTGGGCTAGATCTGCTCTTTGATCTTCCAGGACTCTTGGAAAAAATCTACCATATCATTAATGTCCAGACAGATTTGGACAAGGAGAATCTGCTTTCAAGAAGCTTTTGTAAAAGGAGGGAGGGAGGACACAGCCTAAGAGGATTTTGCTATAACCAGTTATAAATATTTGAATTAACATTCCCACATTGTTGACAGTTTCCAATGTCTGTCTCTCCTTGCTTCTGCAGAACTGACCTGCATGTTAATCCAAGAGCTCTTCTTCATGGATAAAGTAACTATGCTGAATGCCTTGCAAAACTTTACTACTTTCCTCTTCTACTTTCATATCACTTGACCTCATTACAGACTTAAGAACTTTGAGACTATCAGTCTCTTCCTCAAATTAGGATACTGAAATCCTTTAACATAACAGCAATTGAAAAATATCAATATCAATCTGTAATTAGAGGAACTAAGCCATGTTTGATACAGAGAAAGGAGATTTTTAGATGCATCTCAGCCTCTCAGAATAGTTTATTTTAATAAACTTTATTAGCTAATTAATAATTTAAAAATAATTTTATTATTTCATTAACTTCATTAATGGTTTATTTTAATAAACTTAATGTAAATGTCCTCCATGTTTTCTATCTCAGATGAGCACAAAGCCATTTTCAATGTGAATGCCAATCACTCCTGAGTTAGCTTACACAGCAACAGCACTGTCCCTCTCAAATTAAAGCTTTACTCCAAAAGAGGTAGAGAAATTATTCTTTACTTTTGTTAGTAACAAAATACCACAGGCACACCCCTATCTCAAACTTCTCTTTACCAGGTAGGAAGAGTATGCCATCTCTCCAGCAGACCAGACAGGTAACCACCCCAAATCCACAAAACCTTTGTGCTTGCCAAGGACAAAAAATAATTTGGTGAGCATGAGACCTCCCACAGGCAAAAATGAAATGTTATGGCAAAGGTCTCTTTTTCCCATTTTTTTGCTCACTTCATACTTCCCACTGTTTGCTGCTGCTCATCACTAGCTAATGTTTGATTGAGCAGCCTGGGGCTGCACAGATACTCAGGAGTCGATGTTTAGCTCACCCTGAGCTGTACTAGAGTGCACAACACAGCACTACTCACCCTCATTACACACTCTTCTGTTTTTCTAGCTGCTGCGATGCACAACGAAACAGTTAATGCTCACCGTTAAAGCTGTATCAGTGCCACTGGAATCAGCCATCCATTGAATGAATGAGAGGAATTCAGCACCTCAAGGCTTCTTGTTTCAGGCTGCTTGCCAACTCAGGTGGCTGCAGCAGTGGCTGCTCTCTTTCAAACATCTCTCCACAGCTCCCAAAACTAGAAATTTACTCATAGAAAATAGAGTATAACTGTGGTATCTGTCCCGTCCCCAGATTTTACCCAGTTCTTTTGTAGGGGAGGTCTGTCTCACTAGTTTAGAAGTCCTGTGTTTACCTACAGTTTTCATCAAGACAGCATTTTACAGCAAGACAGCCTTCTTAGGAGGGCACAAACATTTTCTCTGCTCCCTCATGGCTTGCTTAGGGTTGCATACATTCACACCATATGTGAGCTGTATTTTAATGTGCATGGCCAGCGAGGAAAGCTGTCACCTCTCCACCCCCAGAGGAGTGTGAAAGCTGGACTATGACACAAACCACAAAAACAGGCAGTGGGCCAGATCCCAGAAAGCAAGCAATTCTCATTCCTAAGTACTTGCTGGTTTCCTATTGACTGCAGTGGGAAACTTCCAAGTTCCCACTCCCAGTCTCTGGGACAGTAGCAAAAAAAAAAATGCAGACTTTCTGAGCACAGCACTGCAGAGGTTAACAAACCTGCACGGCCCTGCAGCTTCACTACACTGCCTCACACACCACTAATGGGACACTGGCATTGATCTGGAATTCCCTCCTGGCAGTTACAGATTTAAACAAGCAAACTCCAGAACAACCACATCTCAAAGGCATTTTGCCCATGTGAAATACAATTGTCTGTCACTAGTCAAGGGAGCTTTACAGAACTAACAGCTTACAGTATCACTTCCTTCAAATTCACAAACATGAACCAGAGCACCACACTTCCATCCCTTCCATGACAAAAGCAGGAAATTCCCCCCACCCATTATTCCAGGGGAGGAGGATTTAGAACCCAAAATGGACAATCTGAAAGGTTAGCTAGAGAGAAGCATGGGTCCCAATTAGGGAAGCAACAGCTAAAGTACCTGGGTAACAACAGTAAATAACTTCAATAAACAGAAATGGAAAAGGCTTCCAAGATGATTAAAGCAACAGCAAGTGAAACAAAAGTGAATGTATAGATGCTACAGAAGAGATAAAACAGAATTGGGATCAGCATCTCGCAAAGAAATCGTTCTGATTAAATTGATAAGCCACACGAATGAGGAACTGAGAAACTCCTGGATGAAGTTCTGGCAGACAGTGCTACTGAGAGCCTTAATGTATAAAGAAAGGAGTAGAGAATAAACGATAGGATGTAGTTTGATCATTAAGTGAAACGTTACCAAACTATCATTGTCGTAAATGAAGTCAGACAGCCAGAGATGTTGGACAGCAAGCCACAAAAATGCCCCAATGTCTCATTCTTATGCATATCATATCTCTAGTGACCATCAGTAGCACTTGCCTTGGGAAAGAACACAAAGCCAGAGTAAGCTTACAGCAATTCTTTCCCAAATACACCCTCCTGGCTTTTGGCAGTCAGCAGTTTATGGACTTAAGAAGTCAGACCATCACGTTTCATAGTCCCTGAGTTTAACCTCTATTAATTTAACCTCTTCCTGAACCCAGTTTTTGACCTTCTTGACATTTTATTGTAGTGAGTTCCACAATCTATTTCACATGCCTTGTATTTAAAGAAAAAAAAAGTAAAAAATATTTATATAAGACAATTTGTTTGAAGCTTGTTGTCTGAGTTTTACTAACTTCTCCCTTTATTCAAATGAAGCTATGTCTGATTATTCCTTGTTTACCCTCTCCACATAATTTCTAGTTTTATGACACCCTTGGCCTCCAACCAAGATTTTTTTCTCAAACTGGAGAGTCCTGGTTTACCCTCTGGTCCTATGGCTGTCATTCCATACCTAGAGGGTTTCTGCACATCTTTGAATCCTCAGTTCTATCAAGCCTTTCTGAGTTATAGTCAGAGCTGCGGATACAAGTTATGAAAATACCAGAATAATTGTTTCTGATTTATTCTGAACTTTGTTATTTGGCCACCCCTGGAACTGACAGTTTGATAGAGCTATCTGCAGCAATGCCAAACCCCCTTGCTCTACATAAGAATTTAAATTACATGTTTCATTAACATATTGCAGGTTCTCAAATCCCTAGTTGTATTTATTACTACAATACTTTCAGATAATCTGTCTAGAATTAACCCAGACACAAATCTCAGCACCACATCTCAGCAATGCTGTACATGTAGGTGAACATTCATTCCAATTCCACAAAGTTTTTCAAGTAGAAAGTTGGTTTGGGAATAAAACATACCATGAACTAGTCTCATATCATCCCTAACACTCAGAGGTATTTGACATATAGAGGAACAAAAAGCTGCCAAAAACATTCCCTCCATTTCTCATAAGTTGATCTATAATGAAGAGAAGCATCAAGAAAAGCTGTGTGTTTGATTCTCACTCTTAGCACTCTTGTTTCCCTCCCCTTCTCCAAGAGCATGATATATGGATATAAACCAGTAGCCTCAATGCTTCACACACACACCTCCCAAGTTAACAGAAAAGATGAAAACCAGCTGTATTCTAATTTGCCTCTGTTCTAAGCGATTCCCACATTTATCAATATTTCATCTAGCTTTTTTTTGGCACCAACGTTTTCCATATTACTTAAAGGGGAGACTAAAGACAGGAGGGGAGAACATAAATATAAATCCTGTGCAAAGGAAAAGAAACCCTACTGCTGCCAGGTTTTACAGTGGGACACTTGCTTTGCAAGACCATTCACTGCCTTTTATGATTTTTCTCTCTTGCAATAGGACTCCCAATAATTTTCTCATTTTGAATAACCAGAACAAGAAAAATTAATATAGATTCCTTTGAAAGTAGAAGAAAGCTTCTAATTCCATAGCTCTTCAATGTTAACTCAGAGAAATTGAACAGTTTTAATCCACTCCTAAAAACCAAATATACTTCAAAGGGTGCTTGGAAAAGATTGTTTTTTGCTCACCCACTGAGAGCTTCCGGGTTCTGCACATGCAGCGGCAGGTTCCAAAACAGCAACTGGCTCAGGAAACTTCTAAGGTATCAAATCCACAGGTGGAATGCTGCTTGCCTGGACAGCAAGTGAGAGAAAAATACTTCTAGAGGCTCTTGGAGGGCAGTACCATGGTTTTATCCCATGCAGCAAATCCACACAGGCACTCGCTCCATCGCACAGGCACAGGCTCTGCCGGCTCCCTGGTAACCAGCTCTCTGTTTTGTTGACCAGACTGTTGGAAATCATTAGGGAGAGAAAAGCATGACTTGGCAGTAATGCCCTGGACTCAGAATACATGAGTTGTGCCACTATCAGTTTCTGTGAAAAGGGGTAACTACAGTGACCTTTGTTAAGGTACTTCATCCTTCCAGGAGAGAGTTCCTGATTTTTTATTTATAAAAGGATGGGACCTTTGTGTTTCTAAGTGCAAACTTCTTATCCCTGGAGCTGTGTCTGTTGTTAGTGCTTATAAAGGAAAAGAAACATGTTTCTGATCTTCAGCCCTGAAGGACCTTGGATCCACTCTTTAAGTATCAGCAGGTACCAATAACAACATTCACCTTCTCCTTCCTGTCCCCCTACCTCCTGTTCTCATATTCTTACCCTTCCTTTTTTAATTACTTTACCACTCAACCAAGCACAGAGGGATCTGGATCAGGACTGAAAATAAAATCACATTACATTCAAAAGGACCAGAATCTGGAGTTTGAATATCTTCCTTTCTTCCAAGATGCAACTTTTCAAAGGTCCCTCTCTACATGGTGTCTTAATAATATATTCTAAGTTGAATTCCTGAAATTCTTTATTGAGGAGAATAAGAGAAGTAAGACAATATCATTTTCATGAACAGAAAGATTGTTTGTCACATCAGAAAAATCCCCACATATGAAGATATGGTAAAAATGTACCATTACTTGCTGAGATCCAGAACAGTGCAGAATCGGAATGGTAGAGACTGCTTCAGAAATTTTCCAATAAATGAGCTGTCTACATTTATAAACTGATAACTGGAACTTTGAGCAACCTGGTCCTGTAGAAGGTGTCCCTGGCCCTGGAAGGGGGTTTGGAATGAGATGATTTTTAAGGGCCCTTCTAAGCCAAACCAATCTATGACTCAATGAACTGGTGAACAGAGTTCACCAGTTCATTGAGTCATAGATTGGTTCACCAGAGTTCACAGAGTTCACCAGTTTTGTGAGATGCTGTAAAATGTCTTTCCCTTACTCAGGGATGAGGATGAGGATGAAAGAAGGAAAACCAATAAGCAGGGAACATAATGGCTGAGTCTCAGGAAATGTTAGCTGGAAAGGATCTCTACACATCCATAACCCAAAATCTTGCTTGAAGAAGAATTTCCATTTCTGCCATTTCTGGGCAACAAATTTCACAGCTGCAGTACACTCATAAGCTTCAATGGGAACCACTCAAGCTGTAACCTGTGGACACTGCCCCTCCCTTTTGCATCTGCCACTGCTGAGAAAAGCTGGGGTGTTCCATAGTTGTAGTTCCCCTTCAAGTAATTGCAGGCTGTGATTTGACTGACAGCTCAGCAGCAAGACTAAATATGAAATCTTTGTAAATCCATCACTAGAGTAGGATACACTTACCAATGAAATCTCTTTGAAAAGGAAATAGTGAAATTGAAGAGTTGAATTTTCAGTTTCTTGCTAATTTACATAATTTTAAATTAAATACAATAGCATAGAATAAAATAATATCTTTCATTAAAAGTAGAGGTCAGCTAAAAGTGAGATTTTCTTCCATGCCATTTGAAGAGAAATAACTTTTGCCCTGGTGGCTGTGATTTGCAGCTCTCAATTCCTCACAGGAAATAAGAAAAGAAATTTCAATGTAAACTTTTTTCTCCCCTTTAATGTAGGAGTGGAAAAGGAGTATTAACTGCTCTGTTGGCACTCAGAGGGGCTATGATTGAGAGAAAAAACACCCCATGGAATATGTAAAAATGTATTTCATTACAAAACATAATTAGTTCCTGCAAAAATATCCATTTTTAATGAATTCTTTTCCAAGTTTAATGTCATCATCACAGTCTAAGTTATATATTCAAATCTATGCCATTACAGGACGTTTGTACTAGCCTGTTTCCTTAACCAAAACAAACACACAGTCTAACTAGAATAGTATGTGTAAAGTTAGTGTGTTCATGCCAAGACACTGCACTTTCACTGTTATTTGGTTTTCTTCCCTCTGCTTCTGAGTACCTTTGGGATGTGTCTTCATAAAGGAGCTATTGAATCAGCATACAGAAAGTTAGTATTTTGCAATATGCATTCAAGTTACTTTAAAAGGTAAAATTTTGGGTCAACTAAAGGTAAAATTTTGGGTCAAAATTTAATACATTTACCTCAATAAAGCCAAAACTCCTCCCTAGGTAATTCTCCCTAACTCTTAAGGTCAAGAGTGCACAACATTCCCAATTCAATCTATTTGTGTTCTTGGATGAAAACAGGTTAATGACCAGATCCAGACTAGATGCAACTCCAATGACTCCATATGGTCTCAAACACTTTAAGAATTGTCATGGTAATGATAAGCATGAGCTGATCCATCCAAAGTATGAAACTGCTCATGTGTGATTGACATTTGTCCTAACCTGGCCATTCTCATAAAAATCAGCACTTCCATACTGCCTCAGTCTTTTATGCAATGAAGCCAAACTGCTGAAGACCCACAAAAACTTTTTTCTACCATTTTTCTACATAAATTTCTTTTACTACATTGTTTATTCAGACCATACTAAAAAAGCTTAAGTCCAAGAACTGCTGCAGTTTTAGTCAAAGATGTTGGGGTTTTCAAAATGTATCATGATTTAGACAGACATGACTGGTATGCTTTTAATCTTAAAATCTTTTTCATACAGCTATAGCTTAAGGTGTTTGTGCTTATTTGCAGAGAATGCTTAACTAAGAAAAATCCACAGAATTTTGAGAAGAAAAACGGAAGGAAGAACTCAAACACCACAATATTTGTTACATGAAACAGCTCTTTTCTAACCATAGCTTGATCTTCCTTTTCAAAGGGAAAAACATCAATTAGGAAAACAAGGTCCTGCTGATGCTTGGTGAATTTCCCAGTACAGGATCATCAGGACAGTAGGCAACACAAAACATGAAATGCACCATGTTACTCTCACAAGGAGCTCACTTAGATTAGTGCACCTATTTATCAAAGGAGAATAAAGAAAGATGTAAAGGAACATGCATACTTTAATCCCACACTGGTGTAGAGTGGTGTTTGCCTCAGTAGGCAAGTAGAGGTGTCTATTCCTTTTCTCTAATTTTAACAATTATGACAGTAAATTTACAAAAATAAAAATATGTGGAGAGGACATGCAAAATGCAGCAATCAGGAGATGGAAGGAAGCAGTAGTCTGTCAAGTCAATAGTTTGTCTAAGCCTTGTTTCCCCTCACCACCTTTACCCCAAATCAAACTAATAGGGAAAAGCCTCAGACAATCAACAGGAGTATCCCCACTGGCAGATGGATGTCTTCTACGGAGTTCATCTGCAATGGTATTCATGTCCCTCTAGGCCTCTGTTTGAACACTGTCACTATGGAAACAGATCTCTGATGCCCTGCACCTTATCAGGCCTTCTCTATTTAAATTCTTTTCTTGTGTTTTTAACAAAGCCATTCACTGAACCTCAACTAATCCAAGATTCTGTTAGGAGTGAGGTTTTTGCTTGGTGGGGCTTTTTTTGCCTTCACTATCGTGTCTCTTCCAAAAGGTTCTCTCTCCCACTAATGCCATCTGACAGGCTTTATTTGACTCACACCTCTTCAGTTACTGGCTAAAAAATATTATGGCTGCATTTATTGCCAAACGGATTCTACCATTTTTATTCCCCCCTCCAGGGTACATAGTTTTCAATGAAAATTCTATGCCCCCCAGGGTACATAGTTTTCAATGAAAATTTCACTCATTCAGCAGCAACTTTCTTAGTTTGGTTTTAGCTGTTTAGAATCTGCCTGCGTCTACATCAGATGCGCCGGTGAGTTCTCTCTAGAGCATTCCTAGGTTAGAGGTATAAAGGGTTACATCTCTGTAATACCAACAGTTTATCAATTCCAGATGCATATGGAATCCAAAATCCTATGTTTACAAATTCCAAATATAAGAATACTTTTGGGGAACAGAGAACAGGAGGGGAGCTGGGAAGCGTCAATGTTACATTATGTAAATGAAAGAAGGCAAATCTGGGTTTGACCTCACTGCATCCAAATCTGGTGCACAGGCAAGAAGCAGAGCAATTCTTCTGCAAACCAGCAAATGTTAATGCTGCAAATGCCCCTGCAGTAGTAACAGAAATTCATGCTATAGTTCTCCACCTAAATAGACAGGACACAAGCATTATTTATCTTTTGAGATTTTAATATGGCCCATAACTGTAATTTAAAATGAGGATCCAAGAGACATTTTAAGGGGATTTTCTGGTACTTCCTAGTGTGAGGAGAGATAGAGTTTTATCAGTTTGCACAAAACTTCAGTGCAGAGATGAATGGGAGTCATAAAACAATTTTATTTTATTCTTTTATTACCTTAGGTATTCTGGGCTGGCTGAGGAAGCAGAAGATACAGCAACACAGTAGCCTAAGATGCTGTGGGTCTCACAGTTCCCAAGGGGACTGGTACAAACATATAGGCAATTACTACTGGCTATGGAAATGAGCTTCAAAGCCTCCTTATGGCTTCCACTGGGACAAAGCACCTGTGTGTGTGATGAGGCTTTACTAGAAGGTGAAACTGGAAGAAAGGACATGCCTCAAATACTCCCCTTTATAAATTTAACTGCATTATTTCTAGGCTTTAATTGAGCAAGCTCTCTGGTGGAAGAAGGACAGTACAATTCACAGGCCATACTTACTGGAGCCAAGTTAATATTTCAAATGGAAATAACTTTTAGGAAAACTTATAGAAAACTGTAGTTGCTTTCATGTGTTAATACTGCAGACGAGTAATTATTTTCTTTACTCTGTTCATAATATACCACCTAACAGCTTTTGAGAGGTATAAAACATGACAAATCACAGTTACTTTAAGTAATATTTTGTACAGCTAATTTTGGTTTACTGAGGAACAAGTTTGAGGTACAGCCAAGGAGAGGACTAAACACACTGCTGATTTTCAAGAACTTAAAAGTTGAGATATAAAGTGACGAACTGGGAAGAATTGTGCTAATTTAATTTTTTGGCACAGCTCACTTTTCACTGGGTAAAATCAGGGCATTTCCAGGGACCATGGGCACAATATCATCAGTGCTCCCATCTCCTCTTGCACAGACAGCAGAGAAGCACAGTGAGAGTCAGTGGTGCTTCTGGAGAGCAACAGTTCCACACCAAAAGCTGCATCTTTCCAACCTAATAGGGTTAACTTCCATGTGACCCTAATCTCCAGGTTAATTTTGTTATCTTACGATAAACATCCCTCTTTTGAGTTTGAGCCTCACTCTTGCTAGCCACTGTTAACTGAGATCAAACCACCAAAACCAAACAGAAAAATGCTAAAATAATTCTGAGTACTGAGAGGATATGATAACCAGAGGCATAACAGTCATAGGTGCAAAATGAACAGTGAACATTCTCAGGTGAGAAACCAGAAGAACACTTCAAATATGGCAGAGAGCAGAATCCCTCTAAATAAAGAGCCCTAACTTCACCAATTGTCAGACTGTGAAAGAGGTTGTAAGGCCATTGTAAATAAGGCTGGACAGGCCCACCTGGGTCTCATTCACTGCAAGGATAGTGCAAGAGATGGATACTTTTGTGTAAACATTATCCTCTCATTATTTTTGTGCAGTTCTCTCTGAAACTACTGAAAGTTGTGCTTACATTTCTGAGGGCAGATCTGGGCAATTTGCCTTTAGCCTCATACCACTGAATACACTTCCTTTTCTCCCTCCCTGCCCACAACTCTAAGAATTACACTGGGAACATAAATCTCGATTTCAGATTTCCTTGGTTTAGATGGACCAAGCCAAAACATTTCCTGCCCCTTCAAACATCTATAGCAAGTAACCCAATTTATTTTCCTATAGAAGAAACTAGCCAATGACACTGGTATGTATTTTCTGTCCACATTAATTCCACTTTTTAATTCAAACTAGAGCAAGACTTGGGTTTCTTCTGTATTTTTCAGGCTACTGTGGGTCTTCAAAAGACAATTTAAGTGGTGAAATGAACACTGGTTTTCCTCAAAAGCTTTCCCAAAGAAAATTTTACTGATCCTTCCACTAGAAACTGATCACCAGGCAGTTGCCATTAAATTATGGCGTGGAAACATTTGGCCAGATATACACAAGACACAAATCATACATTAGGGATTTAGCTGGTTTAGAGCTACGGCAGAAGGAGTTGGCTTTCTCATGTTGTGTCTTGTATCCATCATTTCAAACTCCTATGGTGTTTTTGCAGATCTGGCTGTAAAAAGAACCAGTGTAGAACTCAGAAGTGAAGCTGATGAAGAACAGGTCAAAAAGTGAATTTAAATGAAGTAGAAAAATGGAACTTAGCCAAAACCATGAGCCTCTCCTTGCTACTCTGCACCCTACCAGCCTAGAGGTATAGGGTGCAGAAGCTCATGTCTACAAAGAAACCACTGCTTCACAGTCTAGGAGACAAAATATTTGCTGATTAAGAGAAAGAACAGAGTTTACAGCATTGTTGATGTCAGCAGTAGTAGAATCAGCTGCAGGTCCTCTTAGAATGAGGAGGCATAGGAACCACATTGTCTCTAAAAAAATCTCAGAGAACATTATGAGCAAGTTGTCTCCAACATCTCAGATTTATAGCATGGCCTGGCTCAGAATCACTGCAATTTCAGAGCTTCCTCACAGCAAAAGCTGTTATTAAGACCTGAAACTCTGGCCAAGGCTTTATTCCTATAGCAGTTTATTATCTTCCTCTCTTCTAGCCCAGGAAGTTCAACAGCACAACATTCTCCCTAAGCTGAATGTCAAAGTGTGTGCAATAACAGTTTAGAGCTACAGCATCCACCTCCATAAGCACTTTCTGTGCAAACCACTGGGGGCATGTGTGGTCTCAAAGTCATCAAAACACATCTCATTCCACCTTAATCTCTTCTGACATTAAAAGAGATCAACAGGTAAGAAAGAAGAAAATTGTGCCCTGGCACGTCCATAGTGGGTATCAGGCATTTATGTGTGTGAAACAGGAATGCAATGAAGGTGGAAGGAGAAAGTTCAGGGAAATTTCTATGTAAGCTGTGATGCACAAAACAAATGTACAATACTGCTGGCACAGGCAACAGCTTTTCCAGACAGTTGAACTGCTTTTAAAATGAGTTAGAAGTGGTGAAACAGCACAGCTTGCAAATCCCACCAAAAAAATAAGAAAACTTTCAGTTTATTGAATCCGTCTCTTTTCCCTTCAGGGAACTGAAATATTTTTCTAGGACTGAAAGGACTCAAATCCAAAGGCAGATTCACTGTGACACTCCAAGTCTCCCAGCTGATTCTTCTGCCCAACAAGTCTGCACTTTATATACTGATGTATGGAAGAAATCCTCATGTAAGAAAAAGGAGATTAGAGGTTAATCTTTGCTTTAACAATAAAAATAAGAAGCTACTTCACATTTCAGTCTCATGGGTTAAATGGAACCAGCTGTACATGTGGCCATCATGAACACAAAACACTGTCAACTAAAAAAAAAAGCAATTTCTTTGTGGGTCAGAAAAGTGGGTAGGACACTACACTGCTGTTGCAAAGGGGAAGCTCATTCAGTCTGACCCACTGGATATTGTCAGTAATTCAATTTAACCCTTTCTCATCTATATTGAGCCTGATCAGTGCTGCCTGACGGAAGCACAAAATGCAGAAAGAAAATTATAAGCAGTGGTGTTTCAGGAATTTTTAACAGCTGCTGCCTGCTTTATTGCTTGAACTCAATTCTCTGAATTCAATCCTGTGAAATCCAGTATTTGCCCCAAGAAACACGGCTGGGATTATCCCAGAGATTTCACATGCACAGGATAAATGCAGCTTCAAAAGACATCTCCCTGCTGACTGAAGGAGGAGCAGGTATTACAGGGCTCTTAAGGCTCTGCAAGCAATATAGATATCATATCCTTTTCCTGTATTACTCTATAGACTCCAATAAATCTATAGAATTCAGCTTACCACAAAGCTACTGTTTTTCAGACCAACTGACCCAATGACTGGTATTTATTTGCTGAGACAAGCTCCATTAAAATAAAAAGTAAAATATCCACACTCTTCCTCCTCATCACCACAAAGATGATATCTTGTTGCCAATCTGCCTGCCAGGAAGCCATCTGGAAATAATATCTATACCACAACCTATAGGCATCCCTCCAATGCATTAATCAGATCATTAGAGTTCAATACTGACAGCATCTTTAGGAACTGGAAAGGATAAAGCTGTGGTAATAAGGCACAGTGAAGATGGATCCCCAGGGCCTAGTTAGATCTTCTCCTCCTTTTTCTTTAAAAAGTACACAGCATTAGCATTTTGTTCCCCAGTGTTTGGTTTAAATTTACCATTCTGGAGAACTTCGAAGCTCAAGCAAGGCCTCTCAGTTTGACGCACAAGCACATAATTGAAAATGTCTTCCACCTCACTCCTGTCCTTAAAAGGACATTGAAAAAGTCTGGAGAGAATTAAATGGGGCATGACAATGATTTGGAGACTGGGGAAAATAGAGTAAAATATAAATACATACATATATGCATATTATAGCCAAAACCCATACCAAGTTCAGTTTGAGAGGGTTACAAGCTTTCTTATCACACAGAGCAGTACCTTCAGAGGAAACCCAGCAGTACCAGATGCTAAAGTTATCTCAGACACATACCAAAACCCAGGGGCTGGAAACTGAAGCTGCAGAAATCTAAAGCTGAAAATGCTTTTATTCTACAGTATGAGGAAAGGAAACAACTCAGGAGGAAAAAATAGTAATACAAAAAAAAAAAAGGTGTTGCATGAGATTCTGTTCTCCTATCTTTCTCAACTGAGAAAAAACTCCACATCACTTTGAGATATCTCTTTTAACAACACCATTGAATATGGTACAAGATGAATGAAATGACACACACTTTTGAAAAGCAGCAGAGTAAAAGCAGAAGCACAGTAAATCTCAAGATTAAAGAAACAAACATATCACAAATAATCAGTTTTATCAGTTCAGTACAGCTCCCCATTAGAAAAATTATATACATATCTATCAATCTGTAGATATATCACTACACTAGAAATAAGCAGCTGTTCATCATCTTGGACAAAACTCTTTAGAGGCAGTGACAAGGCTTTCCTCAGTGTCTGCACAGCAAGCTGGCATAACATAACTCCCAGTTAAATTCTGTACTATGTAACTTCAGCATACAAAAGGAAGCAGTCAATCCTTGTTCTGAGTTTAAGTTAACCAGAGCTGTTCAAAATAACAATATCAAATTCTGACACTGGACCTCAACTCAGTCATCTGGAAGGGGCAAGGTACAGGACTTATTACAGGTCCATGTAATAAGTTTGAAGGGTTATTTTTTTCAGGCTACCAACTCCCAAAAGTAGCTTGTAGTAGCTTCATGTCTACTTTATAAGCACCTAAAAGGCTTCTTGATCAACTGAGTAGAACAGGTATGGATGATAAGTCATCATAGTAAATGTAAAAACAGTTTCAGAAGTTGAATCTCTCATTTTGGAAGAAATTATTATTTTGGCTTGCCACTTAACTAAGCACATATTTTTGAGCTAATTAATCCAGTTGAACTAATAGAACTAATATTAAATTTCAAGTAGGGGGAAGAAGAATTGCACATTGGAGACTCAGAGTGAATTAGGCTAAAAAATTCACCCCAAAAAATTCTCCAGTGAGCACCAGAAATTCTGCATGTCAAGCATGCAGTTTAAAGCTAAGAGTTTAAATATTTGATAATACCTAAACGCTCTCATGGGTACATTTGCATTTCTAAGTGACTATTTTGGTTTTCATTTTTTTTCCTGGTACATTAAGCTAAATCAAAGCTAAGCCTTCATTAAAGGTAATGCAAATACGTTCACTCACAAGTTTTATTCAATAACCTCCTAAACTGATTTTAGTTAGAATTAAGACAACTTTGCATTCAGACATAAATACACAATATTCATCTTTCTTACCTTTTTTCAGGCTTTAGAGGAGTCCTTTCAAATTCCTTTCTCTCTGATACTCCTCTGTAAAGTGTTTTGGAACCTAGTGATGAAAGTATTACGGACTATGACCATACCACTCGTGAAACATTCTAGTCGAGATCCTACAAATAATCCAAATTAAGGAATGTATTGTACAGTTAAAAAATAATTGAAAGCAATGAATTATTCTCCTGTTGAAATTATTGATACCTAGATACCAGACAAGTGAAGTCTGGCTGTAATAGCTATATAAAGCTACCAATCCAACTGCAAAGTAGAAGATGGTCTCTAGATAACAATAACAATCCTTCTGAAGCCTGGCAGTGAGAACAATACCACAGCTAAAGCCCTCCACAGAAGTCAAGGACCACAAAAGATCCTGACAACCACAGAAATTTCACTTGATAAGGAATCACTCAAGAGAATGGGTTAGTCAGATACAGGACTGTAAGAAATCTTCTGTATCATGAAGATCAGTTCCTCTCATGACAAGCAGCTGTTCCTTTTAACATCATTTCTCTTGCACATGTCACAATGAAGTGATGAGGCACAAGTTTTCACCACAGATGCTATTTCGGTCAGCTTTGATGAAGAAATTGCTCTGGACAATTTCACATTCTTTTTTTTTTTTGCAGTAACTATAGAAATATAGAACTCTGCTTCATTATTTAGCTCATCAAGGGTGAGAAACTCCTGCAATTCATCAGTAAAGTCATCACCCAGAGACAGCATATACATTTCCAACAGCTTTCTGGTCCTGGAAGAAATGTAGCAGGCTTAAATCCAAGAGTTTCAACAACAAAGCACAGACACATAGCTAGATTTGAAGCAAGACTGGTCCAGAACTCACAGGTTAAGTAAAGGCTCAAACAGATGAACTCTGCAAATTTAGGTGTTTCCATTTACAGAATGTGAGGCATTCTGCAATTAGCAGGGGACAGGGTGTGCCACAGTGGTAAAAAAAAAAAAAATTAAAAAACCACAAAGACTTTAACCCTGTGGTCAGGGCAAAAAGAAGACAGCACCTACATTTATTCACCTACCTAGGTATTGTTGATTAATATTAGTTTCAACTAGCCAAGCACTATTATTCAGGAATAATTTGTTTGCATATTCTGTTTCAATGCTGGACTGCATCTGTACAAGCAGTCCTTCAAAGTGCATCTGTAGAGAGTAAACACCTGTACTCCTCCTTCAAATGCATACACATGTTTTATGGAATAAGGACAACCCTCCAGTAATTGCACAGGAATGAATATAAACACAATTCAGCTCTTGTAAACATGTCCACAGAGACTTCTCATATAACCACAGAGTGTTCGCCTTCAGGTTTTCTTTCATGTTTGCAAAACTGGAAAAGCAGGGCTCTCTTCCTGTTGGATGTTTCAAGCACATAGGTTCTGAATTTTATATATAATTTAGTTCAGGGTCTCAGAAGTGCAAAGTTTTCATCACCACTGCACATACTGCATGCATGCAAAAGGCAATAACATATCCAGCTCCATTAGCACCAGACAGTTGCATACAAAGCTTGTGCCCTTCAGTTTTGGTAGATGGCTTCCACAGATTATTACAATATTAATAGGTGCTGTACGCCAAGTACACATAAGGATGTTTAGAAATACTCAGTAGTAGCCCCTGTGCAAAAGAAAGGGATGATATAACATCATTTGTATAGATCCATATACAGCTCTCCAGTGGAAAAGAAACTTCTAAGTACAGGGAGCATCCAAACCAGAGAAAGCTATAAAGGCTACTTGTTAAGTAACACAAAGAACAGCTCTGATGTAAGGGTCATCAAACAAAACCTATGTACAGTTATTTAATTTTAAGAAAGGGAATCGTGTAAGGATGTGAAAAAAGAAAAAAAAAAAAAGAGGACACTCAAAAGGAGCAGTTCAAAAAGCAGGAAGACTCAGGGAGAGTTAGGAGAGTATTGCAGGGCATAGGTCAGCTCACAGAAAATGGATTGCTTAAGTAAAGACAGGGGAGCCCATAAAACATGGCAAGTAAAATGTAAGCAGGAAATTAAAAGGGCTAAAAGACAATCCAAAAACTGCCTGCAAACAAAGACGACCGTGCTAGTAAACAGCTCTTGAAATACATCAAGGACAGGAAACTAGCTAGGAAAAGCAGTCCAGCTGCTGGATGACAAAGGTGTATAAAGCACAGACAGGGATGATACAGCTGTAGCAGAGAAGCTCAGGGAAATCTTTACACCAGCCTTTACTGATGAAATCTTTGGGGAGATTTACACATCCAGTGCACTCTCTGTTGCAAATCTGGTAGGGGAACCAGACCAATCTGAAGTAAAATCAGGAAATACCAGACTGAACAAGGAAGCTAGATGTTAATAAAGCACTGAGACAAAACAATTTTCACACAGGTTCTGAAGAAACTCAAATATGAATTTACAGACCACTAGCCAAGGTATGTAAGCCAGAGCTACAGAGTCTCTGTGCCTGAGAAACACAAATCTTGCTTGCATAACTTCCAGCTGCAGAAAGGGCTGTGTAGGGAACCTGGAAACCACAATCTGGCAAGTCTGAATTCATTGAAGTAGGAGAGTGAACATTAGAAAGAGTAATGCTTCACAGGCTTTTTAAGATGGAGAGGAATCAGCAATGTAATTCCTGGGATCAGTGCTGGGACTGGTGTTACTCAACATGTTTATCAATAACAAAATTAAATTATTGAGGAAAATGTTGGCAGATGAGCTTTAGTGTAGTAATTCCTCAAGGCGGTATCAATTCTAAACATTCCTACTTGGAAGCTAGAGCCATCCTTGATGGTTCAGTGTTCGACAGCAGTCAAAAAAAGCCAGAAACATCATTGGAATCTTCAGAAAAAGAGGAAGGCAGGACATTTCTCCTCACAGCCTGAGTGCTCCCACAACTTTAGTACTGTGACCTGCTCTCCACAGACTAAGGAGGACATTACCAAGCTGTCCAGATAGAAATGGAGATACTAAAAAGGCTGGGAGTCCCCAGTTCAGAAAGAAGGCATATGTAGTGGATATTACCAGGTATAACAAAAAACCCATGAGCTACTAAATGCACAACAGTTGTTTGCCCAACCCTACAAAACAAGAACAAGACAGTACTCGTTTAAAGGCAACCAACTCATTTAAATAGAAAGGACATTTCATCCAGTAGGTTACAAGCTTCTGGAACTTGCTGTCACGCAAGACTCTGAAGGCAAAGGATGTTCATGGGTTCAAAAAGGGATTAAACAAACTCCAGTCAACAGGTCCATAAATAGACACCTAAACGACTAAACAGGTACATATCCTCTAATATTCTTAACAGAAGAGCTGTGGAAACTGAAGATGTGTGGAGAGAAATGGATCTCGAGAAACAGCTGTTGGAGGTTCTCCTGTTAACTTGCCAGACACAACACTGGCCTAACTGGAGCACTGAGGCAGCTCTAAAGTTATTCATTTTTTAGGGCGACTTAGCATTTCCACACATCACACTGCTTCCTGAGGATAAGCAACGATCCCAACAAAAGAGCAAGGTGATAGAAAGCAAACACATTAATTCTCCCTCATGACAGGGGTGAGAATGGGACAGAGACAGATACAACCAGCAAAGAAAAGGAAATGAAACAATTTAGACCAGTTACAGGTGCCAGAACTTCTCTTTTAACACCCTTTCCCTAAAAAGGCCTTTAACATCTGTACACACAGTACACTAAGTAATTATTTTACCCACCCAATCTCATTTTTAATTCATCAAAGTTTCACTTTAGAAGAATTTTTTAAATTAGCGCCATCTTTGAAGACAGTAAGTTATTTATAGCTCTAAAAATGCAATCAGCAAGACTGTATTTCCTGTCTTGTAAGTGAAATATTAGCTTGGACAAAAAAAAACCAAAACAAAGCTCACAAGAAATGCAATTACAGCAAGTTTGTTTTCAAGACATCCTTTGTTTTGATGTTCAATTTATTTCATTAACTTGTTACTCATACAGTTTTAAAAAAATATTTTTGTTTGGCCCTTCAGGAAAAAAATATGCTACACAGATAAACTAACAAAGTTTGACAAAGTTCTCTTGTTCCTGTCTGTGACACAATCTGTCTCAAAACCTTACACCTATAAGCCTGTAAGAAAACCAGCTAGAAATGAACTAGCACTGGAAAGCTCACCACAGAAATCATGACAGGCATGAACAGACATGAAACATCACACTTTTTTCTCCTCTGCAATTTAGTGAGTAGGCTTGTTACTACAGTCCCCTACTCCAATATCAATAGCCACACATTACTAATACAATGTACTTGTATTATAGGTGTATGTGCATATAAAAAACCCTCAGGATCCTGCAGTGCTTATAAACTGATCATCAAGTTCAAAGGTTACCCCAGTTGTCCAGCAAAGTACAATATAATATAAAATCAATGGAATAACAAGTACTAAAACTTATTTACACATATATGTTTGCTTTCACCCTCTGAGACAAAGCAAAAAGTGGTACAGCATTTGTAGTTAGAGGTCAACAGCACACATGGAGAATGGAACAAGTCCCACACTATTTTACCTGAAGAATTATCTGACCATGTCCAACTGTCCTTGCTGGTGAAGTGTCTGCAAGTCCTTATTTTTGTAACTTCATTTTCTGGCCGTCCCTGTGGTCCAGTCAGGAAGTGAGCCCCCACTTCTCCTCAGGCTAACCAGGGCCACATCAACATCCACTGCTATAGCTTGGAAATGCTTTGGAAAAGGAATATTACTGAGCTCTGTATCAGGGAAGAACTAAAAAAATTGAATGGGAACTCAACGCTTTATTTTCATCTGAGGTGAACTTGATAAAAGCACTATTTCAGGTAAAGTGAAGGAGCAATGCTTCTGCTGACTGAGTTTAGAAGCATTTTAAGAAAACACACATGAAACTGCTTTTACTCTGCACAAGATGGGATTATTTGATCAATAAGTACCCCAGTGCCCATGTTCAGGCTGACTTTAGCATAAAACTTGAGCAAAATTCCCCAAGCAAAGCCTTGGTCCCACAGGCCGGGGCTGAGGTAAAACGGCGGGAATTGCTCTGAAGGCGGCATGGCGGGAGGTCAGGCCTGCACAGCCCGGCTCCTGCCCCCTCACCGTGAGGGGATTCCCTCCTGGATAGCCACTGCCATCCCACAGACACACCTTTAGGCACACCCCTGAGCAGGGCTGAGGGAGGGAATGCAAATCCTGCCTCTCCCTTGGGAATGCTGCAGCTCAACACTTCCCAAACCCACGGCCTCTTCCATTCAAATGTGCTCACTCTACTCACAAGCACAGACACTTTCACAGCAACATGAAAAAACTGCTGTGCTGCAAAGGAACAGGAAAATGAGTAGGAAGAAGAAAGAAAAATGTAGGAGAAAATAAAACAAACCTTCTTTCACCACTCCCCTGTCTGTGAGAAAGGGGCAGCCAGAATGCATGGACTCACAAGCCAAGATCTCTTCTTAAAAAACCTGCAGGATACATGCTCAGATATTTGCCTGCCTCTTTATATAGAGTTCAGTTAGCACTAAATGCCTCCAGCTGGTTTCAAGTTACAGCCAGGGAAGTAGTACCACAAAATTCCTCATAGCCACCCAAACCATTACTCTTGTATTTTTTTCCATGTGGGGTCATCACACCCCCTCTGGAAAGCTTAGAGGTATGATACCACTGCAGGCCCCTTCAGAGAGAGCCTGACAATGGTGTATTATGAGGCTTGTTGTAACATCCTTTCAAAATTCTTAAGGTCCAGTGGTTTAGAGAAGAGGGTCTTTTGTGTCTGCTGTCAGTTCCAGGAAGCTCCTGTCACTGGCATGGAGACTGCATATGGAAAAGAGCTGCTAAATAGACCAGTTAAAAGAATATAGGCCCAGTCTTGCTCCCACGTCACTGAAAACCATGAATGCTGCAACTCTGTTGAGGTCAGAGGAACTGCACTGCTGTGATGTTGGGGGTGAGACACCAGCTGTTGTTTCCAAGCCAGGGCTCCCTCTGCGAGGTTCTCTCAGGCTCTGCCCATGATACACCCCCGAGGCCACCAGGACCACAATGTCAGCTCTGAAACAGCAGCAGACATTGCCACACAGCCTAACCCACAACAGCTCTGCTGTAAACTCACACTGCACAGAACAGAAGAGGTTTCTCACCTCCAAAACCAGGCTGGACTTAAACTAGTGATAAGTCAGTAACGCTTTCAGACATGAAGTACTGACTAAATATCTTCTTCACCAAAGGAAAGGAAAGGAAAGCTTATGACCCTAAAAGGTCTGAGGTAAATAACCTAAATAAAGCAGGCCACTCTTGACAAATTTCTTTCCTGTGTATTTTAAACGCAGCTTGTTGCTTTTGGTTTGTAACTTTCCTTTTGATACAATCAACGGTGTAAGAACATACAGTGTATGTCTGACCTGGACTTAGTGAGTGATTCTTACAGAACATGCCCACATACTTTATTCTTTTCACCCAGTCAGACTTAATCTTTGTCCAGGAGAGATGGTCAGTATTTTGGTCCTGAGGGGTTTTTTAATTTTTTTTTTTTTAATGCCATTGATTCCAATTACATGACATAAAACATGTGAATGACAAAAACCCTTTACTTCAGTATTTAACAAACTGGTTATACCATTATAGAGAATTAATGGAATTATATATGTCTTCCATTAGGAGACAAGCAACTTCTTAATAGTCAACATTGCCAAAAATATTAGGCAACTACATGCATTTTATAATGGGGTATTAGAGCAGACATCCTGGTTATTATTTGCACTGCATATTCACATAGTAAATTAAATTGTGACTGTCATTTAGAAGATATGGAAAATCTCACACCCCTTGTTTGCCTATTGTTTTGCACCGGAAATGTTCATCAGTTTATAGAATTTAGAGAAAGCAGCATCACCTTGAAATCAAGTGCAACAATGCCCTGCTCGGAATACAGAGCTGGGAGCTCTAGTTCCTCTGGCCCATGCTGCCTGCAAAGCACAGCTCTCAGAGGCCTCTGCAGCAAACAGGAAACTTGCAGTACTTCCAGGCAGATAAGAAAAGCTAAAACTGGGATCCTTTCATTATTTGAAATATCTCAGTGCCTGTGCCATACTGTGTCTCCCAAATCCTCTTTGTAAGAGTATTTGCAACTTGGTCCTTGCTCTCCCCATTACTCACTCATCCTTTAACATTTTGCTGAGGTTAACAATCAGGATAGTGATTTTTGCTGCTTAGCAGTGATTCCCACTGAAAGCTGGATTACACTGGTTTAAACAGTATATAAAAGGCCTCTGGGTGAAACTACAGGCTTGGCAATCAGATTATCCTTCACTACACAGTTCCAGTATCCTTTTTGGGTACATTTCTTTTGTTCAGATATCATCCTGCCGCTCTGTAAATACCTCCAGTCACAGGACTGCTGAAGAATAACAGAAAAAAAGCAGTAAAACAACAACTCAGAATAATGATTTTAACCTGCTGTGCAATAATTAGAAATAAACTGCAGTGAGTGTGTAAAACAGCACAAGCCATCACTCACTTTCCTCAGCCAGGATGTCTGTGGGCTCTCAGCAGTTTATCACATTTCACAAGAAGCAGCAGCAAGTGATGCACAGGACTGGCAAAGAGAGCAAGTCATTTCTTCTCCCACAGGTTAGATCTTCTGCTTTCACACAGAGTGTGTGGTCTGTTTGAACTCTTTCCTGATGAAGAAAATAACTGAAAACATCCCTCTGTGACAATTTTGTATCCTGTGACACACTGGCTGCGTCACAAGCCCTAAAAATGGCTTTGGTACCATGGAACCTATGCATACAAAACAGCACTTCAGTCTGAAGAATTAATATGCTGTCAGCTGGTTGTGTCTTTGGCAAGTGAGTGAATTTAATCCAATTACAGCAAAGGTGATGAGGTCAAGCTGACTCCCAGTAAAGAATCACCAGAAAGACTATCCTCAAAACAGAAGACACTGCAGCTTGCTAGACATGCTGTAGTGAAGTTTAGCAATGCTCAGACTTGTTACAACAAAGGTAAGTGCCAAGAAACTGTTTAGTGCCAGCAAACAGAAGAGGAAAGGGATTCAGCAAGAACACACTTTGTAAAGCACACTGTAATCCTAAGCACTTAATTGCCTTTGGCAAGAGCTGCATCCCATTGCTCTCTCAGAAGTCGTTTTATCTGCAACTTGATGCTCACAGCTACAGGGATGAATGGAGTGGGGGAGGAGAAGGAACTGAGGGAGCTAGTGAGAGAACTACAGTTACCAGTCTGTCTTTGATGAACTACCAAAGCAAAACATAAAAATTACTGGTATGTGCAAAGCCTGATCTGCATATCCGATGATGCTCAGAGAAGCAAATGAAACTAACCCTCCTCCAGGCCCTTGAAATCACCTACAGAAGCTGACAAATTTGTTGTAGAGCTACACACCTGTGTTTATACTTTACATTTACATATGTCTAGCCTCACTTTCAGTCAGTCTCACTGAACCCATTTAGGTCAGTGTGAATTTGAAGGTGTAGCCAAAGTTTGTTTCTTTTCCTTGCTTATAATGCAGCATTCACAAATATTTTACAATATGTTAACCCAAACTCATTGTTCCCACATAAATGGAAGACTTAAAAGTAAATAATGCACCAAGCCTCTTTAATTAAATAAGGAGTTTGGGGGAGGAGTTTCTGCAGACCCTTTTAAATCTTAAAGCCTGCCAACTGGATGAACAAAAGGTAGATTAGGCTCACATGATAAATCCCAGCAAACCTGAAAAGCCTTTGTTAATAAGTCACTAAGGGAATTTTTCTTTTTCCCCTAGAATTTCTGCTCACCAGAAGTGAGAGTTAAGATTATTCAAGCAGGTTTGGTTTCCAGCAGCATTAAATGGGTATATGCCTCATGAAGCTCTAATCTCCTCATTTCTATAGAGCTCAATTCCCCTTTCATTCCTACTAAAGCAGAACCAGTTATTCCTAGCTTTTATAGAAGGAGCAGCTGCTGAAAGTTCAGAGGCAAAAAAAAGTTTATGAAATTAGTTAAGATTCCCACAAAAACTAAACTGGAATTCTAGATCAGCTTTAATAGCAAAAACAACAACGACAGGAATATAAATGTCTTTTCATTTCACTTTGGCATTTCTTTCATGTAGCAGGTTGCTAATGAGCCTTTTAAGTTTCCATTCATAAGTTAGTGTTCAGTAGCTTGTTCACAGAGCCAAATGACATGTTAGTCTGGCAATTAGTTTACTCTTCTGTCTGTAGAGAGGCTTAATGAAAACATTATTAGAGACAGACCTTGCTCTAGCACACTCCATAGACCCTGTACAATTGCTCAGAAAAGACAAAGATTTCAGCAAAACCCATACTGTAAAAGACACAGATTTTAGTAACACCCAGACAACGTGGATGACATCTAAAGCTGTGCTAAATTTAAAAAAAAATCCAGAGTCCATCCTACCTGGAACCATCTGGCTTCACTGATGAATCCTTTTCAGCACTATAGATTAATCATATCTTCCCTGCATCCAGTGCTGAAATCCAAACAACATATGTAGCCCTAATGTACATCATGGAAGCATTCCCATCAGTGGGATGAAGGCAGCTTGCTAAGATCCTGTTTGGTGTAGTGGATGCCACAGAAAAAGTTTAGAAAGTCTACTGCAACAGGTGCAGCAAGGTGTTTCCAGAGCCATGAGAGAAAGGATCACCTAACCTTCCATGGGAGGTCATAAAAAACCAGAGTAATTTAGCATCAAAGAGAGAAGTGTGTGTAATCAGCAAAGGGAGAAGAAAATTACCTTCCTTACTCCTAACTCATACCTGTGGAATAAAGTTTGGAAAAGCTATTGAGTACAGCTCTAAACACAGCAGAGGCAAACAACCACAGCATGTTTTATTATGTACTTGACAAGTTTATGAATGAAAGGAGATGAGTCTGTCTGTAAAACCAGGATCACTTCCAGCCCATGCTCAGACCTGAATTCAAACTACCCAGAAGAGTCCAACAACCACAGACTGTGGCTACCAATTCTCCAGAGTCTAACCAGAAACTTCAGCCATCTCCTTACATGGCTCTCAAATAGAGCTTCTGAGCACATTTCTGGATTTAGACTCCACAGCTTTAAAGCACAGCATTTGGAGCAGTTCTGAACTCTATTTACATCTGCATTTTGTTTTAGGAGGGCTCTGAAAGTAATTTGTAGCTGTTGGTTTATAGTTTTTCTAAGTACAGTATATTTGGCCTGTGTAAGGATATTGGTATGGCTTTTGATTGACTGTAAAAATCGGATCATCGCCCAGAGGAAGTCCTAATGAACTTAAAGGAGGAGCCAGGGAGAACAGAGAACACGAAACAGACCAAAAACTGAAAAACTGGTGAAAAATTATGCATCTCTTACATTTAACCTAAGCCAATGGCAATACGTAATCTCAGTTTATTTCAGACTTTATAAATTCCCTTTCAGCATTATACAAGCAAACCAACAGAACTTCACTGAATGATTTCCTTCATTCTCCTTTGCACCATGCAGCAGGGCAACTAAAGCTATGGACACATGCTTGCAACAGAAGAGTATCTGATTTATAACTTTCTTTGCAGCAGACCTTTTAAGACTTCCCTACAAGACCAATAAAAATGGGGTCAGTGCCATTAACTGGTGTGAGCCTCCCACGTTTATATAAAATTCTAGTTGTGATGTTTATTAAACCAGGCATTTCCTTTCTGCTTATGTCCATCTGAAAAGGTTAAATGCCAGTAACAGGTCACACACCAGCACAGGGACACCCCGCCTATCATTCTAGTGGCTGGTCCTCGGGTAGCAAACATTCTCCTGCTACAACCAACAAAATCACTCCAGTTACTTCTGGAGTTTAAATATTTGTCCTGTAGCATTCATTTGTAAAAGGCTAAGATGGGTGTAACATTAGTGTACTATGAAAATGTGATATCATGAGCATTTTGTCACAAACTGCAGAGCACGCAGCGACCAGCTACAGAAGAACAGTATCACTTAAGGAAACAGAAAATACTGGATATGTGCCAGATGAAAATTAAATATTCAGTTATTAGTAAATATAATTTGGGTTTAAAACCAGAAGGCTCCTAAAATGCTCTCCTAGAACCTAGTTCCAGAAACATCTCAGCAAATATATCGTTGCACAGGGAGACACATATCATATTCTGAAAATAACAATGCAAGTCATTAGCAAAATAGAATAAAATAAAGATGTGTGCAGGAAGTAACAGGAGAAAGATTGTTATTCTCTTAGGCATTTAAAATGAAAGAGAAATTACTATTTCTCTTACAGTTCCACTGACAGAAATGGCATTTCCAGCACTCCACAGAGAAGTAGCATCATTTTGTAAAGACTTAGTGGGGAACACACCTTCTGCATGTCATGTAACTCCACACTCACACCGCCCTCCCCTCCAAATGCTTGGAAACCCCTTGGAAGAAGGGTGTGGAATCAGGTATTTGCACTTATCCTCTCAGCCATTCCCTCTGTAGGGAGAATAATGCAGCCTTCAAAACACTTTTGATTCCACTTTCCGACTCTAGGAGTATTCCTGTGGATTTACTTTGCACAAGACAAGACTAGGGCAAAAAGTATCTTTAAAGAGTAAGAGGAGGGAAGGATCCCCTGTCTTTTCATCCCTGGTCTCCAGCCCCTGCTAGTCTGCCATGCCACTCCCTTCCAGCCTGGGTGCAGGGAGCAGTGCCAGGCCAGAGTCCAGATGTGCACATACAGGAAAGAGGATTAAAAGGCAAAGAATCCCCAAAAACATATTGCTCCATAGCGTGAAGTCAGCCTGCAGAGAAGTGATTTCACTGCCTCTGCCAAGTTAATGATTTTAAACATTCATCTCCATCCCCCATCCTCATGCAGGATGTTTAAGTGGTGTCACCAGGATTTATCCTTCTCTGAGACTAAGCATGTTGTGCAACATGATACAAATTACTTTAGGAACAGCAGAAGTAAAAAAAAAAAAATTAAAATCCCAGTACATGCATTTTGTCTGAAGCATTAAAGATGTAGATGTGTAGTGAAGGAATGTTGCTACACGTGTCTCCACATATGCATCTCTATATTGGAAAGGCTCAGGAGGCCAAGAGAGAGCCAGAGAGATTATCCTTACAGCCGAGCCTATAAATGCTTCATCTTAGAAATCCTTTGCTACCTGCCAGTAGAGAACAATAAAACTGTAAAAAAATCATACATAAAAGATGACAAGTACTTACTACCAGGTTTGCTTGCTCTGGGATGAATGCACTCCGGGAGGGGAGCGGTAGGTGAGCCCTCCTCCCTGCCGGAGCCCAGCTGACGCTCTCGCCGGGGAAGGGACGGGAGCTGGGCTGAGCCACCCGCAGGAATCCCGCGGCTCCGGTGCTCCAAGCCCGGCATGTGCGCGCAGCCCGCGCCGCTGGGCCGGCTCGCTGCAGCGCCGCTACCTCGCCTCTCCGGAGAAGCAGGTTTCCCTCTTCTCCTCCTCCTCCTCCTCCTTCTCCGCCTACTTCACCTCCCCCTGCGGAGGATGCCGCGGTACCCCCCGCCCGTGCCCGCCCCCGGGCTTCCCTCCGCGTCCCGGGGCGCAGCGGGCAGGGAGAGCCCCACGGCTTCGGGGAGCGCTGCCGGAGCCGCCTCGCCCCGAGCTGCCCAGCCCTGGATCTGCGCCTCCGGCCGCAGCCCACCTGCTGCTCGGCCGGGCCGGGCCGGGCCGGGATGGGCCGGGCTGGGCTGGGCAGCGGGGGAAGCGCGGAGCTCGCAGGGGAAGCGGTGCCGAGCGGTGATACCGCCTGCGGTGGGCGCGGCTGCCCTTCGCTCCTTCCCCGTGGCGGCTCCCGCGGCAGCGGCCGGGGGTCCAGGGGGAGCCCCGGGTGCGCCAGGACCAGCGAAGGGAGGGGCACGGCCAGCCCAGCCCAGCCCAGCTCCTGTGGAGCGCGGCTCGCCCAGGTGGGGCGGCTGCGGACGGGGGATGTCCAGACCTGGGTGCGAGCTGTGTGAGGAGTGTGTAGGGATGTACATGGGTGCCATAAGAGCTGTGCACTGCAGATCCTTTGGGGATGTGAGAGTTATAGACCTTGTGTCTATGGGGTGCATGTATGGGAAGTGTAGAGGAATGTGCTTATGGGCTCGCATGGGATGGGAATGAAATACATATGGGAGATCTGTGTGTGTGTTCTGGAGGAACTGCATAGCTTGCATATAGGGGAGAGCACAGAGGATGTATGTGAAGGTTTGCATGGGACTGGGATGGGATGCCCTAGGGTTATGTATGGGGAGTGTAGGGGTGCATGTGGAACTGCAGCCCTGCCATGCAGTGCCCCGATGCCAGCCACAGGGCATTCTCTCGGCACACAGGGGCCTCAGGGCTCTCCCTGCCTCCCCCACCCCCATGGGCCTGCCTAGAGCCCATGCTCTGGCACATCTGCCTAGGGACATCCAAATCTGGGGCAAGGGATTTATTTTAATAAACCGTTTACAGTTAATTGTGTTAAGTGCTAAAGTAGTGTAGAAAGAAGAGCAAATGCGAGATGGGGACAAATTGAATCCTCTTCAACAATAAGATCTTAGAACTGCTGTTTTATAATGTGGAGACCCTGAAGAGGAAAGGTAGTATAATCACAGACATTGAGAACTTAAAGCCTTTCTACTCTGATATTTTAACTTTTTCATTTGCACATTTTAAAAACCCAATCAGCTGCCTATTTGAAATGGACTTACAGCCAGATCATAAAAACACATGGGCACAGACATACAAAAAGCCCAGGTTCTATGGATTAAACTTTCCTTTTCTGTCCTCTAATGTTCTTCTGTGCTGCAGATTGCTGCTAGATGTGTTAATACATGGTTCTGAACTGCTACAGAAAAAGTACAAGCTGTAGAAAAGCTGCCTCCTCACCAGGCACTAAGATACTTTTAAGGGTGATGGAGCAAACCACAGCCCAGGATTCAATTCTTTCTCTTCCCTCACTGTTTCATCCTAACAGCCATCAACTCAGAAAAATGAAGCCAAGATAAGCAAGTCACGGCAAAGCTGTTCTTGGCTGCAGTGATGTCAAGAGTTTTATATTTGCAGAGACCTCAGTGTTTTCCATTTTGATTCTGAGGTGAATTTTTCTGCCATTGATAGACCATGTGTCCTGCAACCTGAGTAGGCTGTATACATGGAGGCAGTGCAGGATGCTGCCTTTTCCTGGTGCATCATTCCTGATGCTTCTGTGAACAATGAGAGCAGTTACCAGCATGAGTCCATAAAAAGTTATAGCCATTGCTTTTGACTTTTTCAGGTGCAGTACAAAGGGAGTGCACTGAGGGAAATTGCTGCTAACTCTTCAGGAGGAGGCAGTGTTTTTTCTTAATTCCTTTAGAACAAGATGCTTTTGCTGTTTTAAAGGCTCTGGGACTTTGAAAATAGGATAGTAGAGACTTACTTATTTGTTTGTTTATTTTTATTTTGACCAGAATCACTGAGAAGAGAATCCTAAAGAAAAGTTATTTTATTGTCAGAGGTTCTGAGTACCTCAGTCCTCACTTGCTCCATTAAATTTCTCTCCCTGCTGGTTATATCCAGCCAGACTGATACTCCTGAGCTTTTCCCTTCTCACTGCATGGTTGTGGCAAATTCTGGATTGCCAAATGTTTTTCTCTTTAGCCCAAATCCGTCCCTGATCTTTGCTGACGTGCATGACTGTCTGTCTATAGTGGGTTTCAGATGGCAGTGCATGCACACACAGTTCCACAGCTACACACACATCAGCACATGAGCTGTTAAAAGCAAGATGATTGTTGTATGAACACTTTTTTCTGCAGGTAAATGATTATTTGGCATTAGAATACAGAAAATACATGAAAACCAAAGAGTAACACAGAGCCAGGGACAAGCTTGCTTTGACCTTCTCCATGGTCTGACTGAAGACTGTACTGCCAACACCTTCTTGGAAGGAGTTTTCTTCTCAACATATTTTAACTGTTAAGAAGATGCTGCTCTGCATCATGCTTATGCTTTTCTGTGCTGATTTCTAGCCTAGACTTCATGAAACCTTTGTCTTGTAAATATTCTCATGTCTTACCAGTTGGGAATTGCTGCTCTAGACAATCTTGTAATAGCATCGCTGTCTCTGCTTTCAATTTAAAATGATTGCTCAGGCCTTAAACACTCACAAAGAACAAGGCCCAGTGTTGCCAGCGAACCCACATCTGCCTTCAGCTGAGAGGGAGGAGTAGGAGACACTTGAATCGTGATGAAAGCCACTGAGCTCCATAAGGAGAGCAGACGGTGCCCCTGCTGGGTTTCAAGGGATTGACTAATTTTCAGCAGAGCTCATCTTTTTTCCTGTTTTGTTTTGCTGGATTTTTTGTTGGGTTTGCTTTGTTGGGTTTTTTAATTGCACAAGTCAGATCAAGAAGGAAAAAAAAAAAAAAAACCAAAAAACAAGTGAGGGATCTCCCATCCTAGTAGAAACCAGAATGACATAACACTTAAAGTCCAATCACAGTTTATCCCCAGAGTCCTTTTGGGACCATTTGTCTTCTAGCTGGGCCTTTGTCCTCAGAGCCCTCTAGGATGCTGGAAGTCAATAGTTCCACTTCTTTAGATGCTGATCTTAAATCTGATCAAGCTCAAGATAATGAAAGTTTAGATATGACATTTAATGAATGCTGCTGGCTACAGTAATCCTGTGCATTCTGAACTGGCTGCTTGAGGGTTGTTTTTTAATTGTAAACATCCTCCATGCAGCTGCTCCAGGGATGTGTTTAGGAAACAGCGGCTGGCTGTGTTTAAAAGATTTCAACTCATCTTGACCTACATTTAGATTTTTGTAGCTTACAAGCCACGGACTGTAACCAACAAAACCCTCAGAGAGCTTATATAGCTTCTGTAGGGCAGGGCACAGGAAATGAGTGAAGGATGAAGTTACCCAGCTGAAGTGTTAGGAAAAGTGAGTTACTGAAGCTGAACTACAGGGTTCAGATGATTATCAGGTGATTAGGAGAACAAGGAGCAGCACTGCATAGAGGGAGTAAAGATAACCTCTCCTTTTGCCTTGTGCTTTCTTCCCCATTCATTCTTTCAGTGGAAATCTTTCTGTAAAATCCTTTAGGCTCCTTTCAGGATAAAGCTCAGGAGGTACCTAAACACCATTGTATTTTAATATATGCTGCCTTCTCACTTACCCTTCTCTGCAGAAATTGCTTAAATTTAGGGCTTGTTCTTGATATGACCCCTAATTAAGCAGGGAAACTGCTAGAATAAGGTACTTGGGAATTAACTTTATTGGAAAGGAACACATTTCTCCATTTCCCAGAGCCCATTCTTTCTTTTCTTTCTGACACAAGAGATTATTTTAGTTTTTTTCAGAATGTAAGCACACATTTTAAAAGCAATGCAGTTTCTAGCCTCTTGAGATTAGAAGATAATCTTCTAAAAAGTGAGCCTCTATAATATCTTCCCAAATCTGCAGGCAGACTAAATTATCATCCTCATCCTGCTTATGTCTTTGTTGATTGTGAACATAGAAAGCATTAAAATCCTGTGACTTTCTTTCTGCAAATAGAGATTGAGTATGTAAGGAGGGAGGAAACCAAGAGGGCAGACATGATAATAGTAGTAAGTATTAATTGATATACAACATTTAGGCCAGCATCAGTTTATTTGGTTCAGGAGAAAGAAAGCTGGATTAGATGTTCCAGCAAAAGACCACACAGGTAGTTCATGCCTATCTGGTGACTTGTGCAGGTATCTGAGCCTTTATACTTCTAGGTTTGATGGAAAGAGGCAACAGGGCTGTAAGCATTTGGCTGCTGGGGAAATTTCAGATTTGGAAGCTCAGCAGCTGTTTTATCATCTTGTATTTAGAGGCTGGAACAAGATAAGCTAGTGGATAAACAAGGAAGATCTAGCAATTTTGCTTGATTTTAACTGCACAACTTGTGTTTCAAACTAACAGACTGTTCAGACTAGCAGACCAAATATTTGGTTGAACTACAAATATCCTGCATCTTCATTTTTCTAAAGCCACAGGTGGTGGCAGAGAACTTCAGCTTTCATAAATTAGAGCATCAAAAACAGTAACTACTTCTGACTGCTGCTGAATGAAATCCATCAGCAGGTGCTCTTGGTTTTCATGCGGTAGATAAAGGGAGTGGTTCCTCAGTGTTGTGCAAATGGACACAGAGAAACAGATTGACCCTGCAAATCAATCAGAATCACAGAACATCCTGAGCTGAAAGAGATCTACAGGTCTTCAAAGTCCAGCTCCTGGCCCTGCCCAGGACACCTCAAGAGTCACACCATGAGCCTGAGAGCACTTTCCAAACGCTTCTTTAGCTGGTACTGTGACCACTGCCCCGGGGAGCCTGTTCCAGTGCCCAGCCACCCTTTGGGTGAAGAACCTTTTCCTAATATCCAACACAAATCTTCTTTGGGTTTATTGTAAAGACAATCAACAGAAGGAAAATCTTCCCCCTGTGCACTGTGCATTTAGCTGTGTCCTTTTTCATGAAATGGGAACAGTGCCTGTGAATGGGGAAGATACAGCTTCTTGTCCTAGAGCTCTCACTTCAGCAGAGCTAAGTTCAAATTGACAGGGGGAATTTGAGATGCATCAGAGGCTGGAAAAATTTAGCCAATATGCCTATTACTGTTTCTACCAAAGCACAGTTATATTCTTCTCAATAATCTACAGTGGAGAGCTTCCATTACATCTGGAGTTAGTACCCATTGCTATGCATACAGAGACCAGCCAAGCCAGCTACAGAGTATAATTTACTTTTATTACAACCTTCAGTCTCTAATCTCAATTTCTAGCCTAAAGAAAGAAGCACTGGTCATGGCTACATGGCTACAGCATAATTACAGAGATGCACGGTATTCTTATTTTATTGTTCTTTTTTTTTCTCTTTTTAATGCAAAGCTAAAGAATGCAAATGCCCCAACCCTTGGGAATGAAAGTGAAGAACAGTGTGATAGAAACAATGTCTGGCAAGTGTTATATAACACATATTTGTTGCCTTCAAGAAGTAAACATGATAAATTGGGAGATATATTTGAAGTTTGCCTAATTCATGGCAATAAAATTGTTGTTAGTTGACAAAGCTCAGATTGGGTAACTTCAACAGTTATGGGAGAGTAATGTAGCATTTGTAATTAAAAGCTTTTGCCAGGAAATCCTGTTCAGTTATCAACCAATACGCAAACAGTAAAAATGCAAGAAGATATAGTTACCTGTGAATGCAGCACATACCTGACCATGCTCCAGTGCACATTTGGAATTTCCAACCTCCCACAGCAGGAGTTTCACACAAGTAGTTCACTATCTATATTTTGGAAGGCAACCCCAGTTACGCCGCAGATATACCCAGGCTTTGGGATTCATAGCCAGGTGTCTATTGCAGAGCAGGTGAAAAAATGCAGCTTATTGAGGGGAATGCTCCCCTCCAGGAGGAGAATGCAGGATTTACCAGGCACTACCAAAACATCTGTATTTGCACATCATTCATCTATGGCACATGTACCTGAAGATACCACGTAAATGTAGCTAGTACAGTTCACAGATCTAGGGAGAGAGAAAATGAATATTTGTCCCCTTCCTTTTTTTTTTTTTTTCCTGAAAGAGGAAAACATTCATTTTTACCAAATTTAATGAGAGAAACCAATCTGTCTTTATTTGTGCCCTAGCTGAAAGTATTGTCAGCAAATTCCATCTAGACTAAAAGCTTTAAGTCCCTGTGGTGGTGTCAGATTTCTCAGACTTTAAGTTAAAAATGACTTTCAGCAGATTAACTAGCTGGGACTTGAAGATAAAGCTGGCTTCTCTTTAAGAAATGTGTTTTACACACTGCTAAGTGTGCTCTGTTCCTCTTTTATTCAAAGGAAGTAAAGGAGTTTTGTGAAAAGAGCCTTCAATAGGGTCTTTTCCTTTTAAAACTGTGGAAGAGTTCCAGCCAGTCTGTAGCACTGGCTTGAACTTTGTTTTTCTCCAAAGCAAGAACCCTTTAGTTTTCAGTGGCTTCCACATTTTTTCCTCTTCTTTTGTAAAATGTGCCAGTGAAGTCAAGTGGGTTGTATTAACATTTTTTCAAACATTCACACTCAGGACCAAAAAAGGAAATACTTAATAAATATAACCAGGAATATATTGGAATGTTGGTCTTCTGATGACCATAAGAATTTTCAGTCATGAGGTCTAATTAAGTATCCCAAGTTGGAAATGCTTCCAGTGACTGTTACATCTCCTTGTTATCTGGTCAAATATTGTTAAGTTAGCCCAAGTGGCTTCTGTGCCAAAGTGATATTTTTAATGTGAATAAAACATATGCACAAGAAACTGCATTAAAATTCACCTAGGGCAGTAATATTTTGGCCTCTCAAATATGCTCTGAAAGCTTCAATTTAACTTTATGCACAGGGGCATAACTGGCAGTGAAGCAGCTCTGCAGTGGTAGTTGTGTGTGTTTGTTTAGAACAAAAATTTTTGGTCTAAGAAAAATTTGTCTGTGTGGCTTAGTATGGCAGTTTGGACCACCATTGCTGACATTCTTAAATTGTGATGGAGTGGGGAAAAAAGGGAAATAAAGACATCACGTGAGACAGTTTTCCAAAACCAAATGTAACACTGTTATTCAAGAAAAAAACATTTTTGCCAATATTAGATAAAGAAAACAAAAATTAAACACAGAGATAGAAAATGACTAATTAACCACTTCTGATTAGGAGCAGGAAAATTCCAGTAGTACTCAGATAGTCAGAGCTGCTTTGTATTAACTGGTAAAACATAAAAACATTTAAAGAGACAATCAGTGCCCCAAGGAGCATCTCCTCTACGTAGACAAGTCAGACAAAGGAAGCTCATTGTTTCAGAATTAGGGAACTGAGGCACAGAATAATTGTCTTGTCTGCAGCCAGTCTGTGGTAGGAGGGTAATTGAATGCAGATCTCCTCACCACATGCACATTCTCGATCTATATTCCAACTGGTCAGCTGAAACAGCCTTTCATTAACTGCTCTGTCAACATACCAAGAATTACAGAAGACCAAGAACATTTCATACGCTTCAAATCCACTTCTGCCACCATGGCATTTAAAAGCATGTAGGGCAAACACTTACCACAGACACACTGAGTTCTCCAACCCAGACAGCAGGTTGGAAACTTACAGACTCCTCCCCCTGAGATATTCTCATTTATATTCTATTTTTAACTCCAGCTTCCTGTTGCAGGGTCAAGTTTTTCTTTAAAAAGTCTTGAAAAAAATTTCCAGCTTTCCTTTAGCTGGAAGGTGAAGGTTTGTTTACTTTAAGCTAGGATCTGCCTTCTTACCCTACCTTTCCTCACACAGTGAGTGGCATTTACCTGTCCAAACATGGTAAAACATGGTGCATCATCCACAGGAAGAGTGAGGCTATCACAGCACTCCTGAAGGCAGTAAATGCAGTTCTCAGCTCTACCAACAACCAGCAGAAGCCAGGAATTAATCTTGTTTGTGTCAATGTAGTTCTTGGAGAAATAAAGTAAGAAAATGACTACAGGAAAGCTTTGGGACACCAAAGAAAGTTAGATCAGGCCACTTAGCTGAGCTCATTGACTCCAGATAAAAGGGGCAATTCACAGTCCAACTCCACCTCTAGGCTGTGACACAAGGGGGGCAGAAGGTGTTCCCCAAAGCAAAGTATTTTCTTTTATAGACCTGTGAAAATACCTCACCCAGTGGGGCTCCACAGGCCTCCTGCAGTACAAATAACCAAGTGCCAAGTCAGGCCATTTGTTTTGCTAAACACAACCTTCTCCAAAGCATTTTTATGTTACACATTTGTGTATTTTATTCATACACATCTTAACCTACTGGGAATCAGGGAGGAGAAAGCACTTGGAGAACAAAGTGTGAAGGCCTCCATTTGCTCACAGGACAACTGAGCAGCTATTTAAGAACTTTGGCACATGGGCCATGGTAGAAACAGCATTTCAAGTGCTTCAAATGTGGAATACTAATAATAAGATGTAAAAGCAATAGAGGACATTTTGGCCCTTCTCTTTGGTGGCTTCTCTTTCATTGAAATAAAGAAATTGTTTGATCTTTGCAAGACAAGGAATTTTGTCAGCACAAGGGAAATTTTACCAAGTAGGAAACAAATCTGTGATTCCTTAGGAGCCTGGGAATGCCAAATCAGTATTTGTTACCCTCACAGCCATCACCTCAGCAGTGCCAAGTTACTCTGTCAGTCAGGCTGCCCTGCTCTTTCTTCATAGTGCAACATGGCTGAACCCTGTTTCCTAAAATATTCCCCTGTTAAAGCTTGTACCTGGAGCACTACCTTAATGCTTGTTCCTTTTGAAAACTCAGCATTTGCTGGTGTCCAGGAACACATTCAGATTCTTTCAGGTCATGCTAGGACTCTGACTCCAAGGTGTCCTGTGGCAGGGAGTTCCATAATCTAGCCCTCTGCTGAGAAAATATATTTTAAATCAGTATTGGCTACCGCCTGTCTGGTACCAGTTACAAGAAAAAAAAAAAGACAAAACAAAACAACCCAAAAACCAGAGGAATAATTTGTGAAAGGTTAAATTTTGTTTCTTAGGAAAATACCCTATACCCTCCTTCATCTCCTCACCAAAGAAAGATAAAGGATGCCTAGAATCTGGATGCAGGGTGAGAACTAAATGAGGCAAGTTCTTGTTCCTTTTTTGTGATTGCAAAGTAATGAGTAAATTACAGTGGTTGTGTCCTTTATTAGTTTACTTACACAATGAATACATCCCCGTGCTGCTGGCATCTTACAGCACCAGAGGAATCCTGTCTCTAAAGTACAACTTAAAAAAGTTTAATTGTTTGCCATAGCTCCCAGGCATGGGGATATGATAAATTCTCTCATATTCCTTCAGGCAACCTCTCGTGTAGAAGAGAGGAGACCCCATTTAACAGTGCCCTCTTGTGCCTGATGGAATAAACCAGGTCTGTATCCAGGTGCTTGGCTCCATGTGGGGTTGCATCCACAGGGAGCTTTGGAGAAAGGATGTAGGGCAGCATTCAAGTGAGCAGTTCCCATTATGGAGAGAAAATGAATTAAATATACTCTAAATAAAATCGTTCCCTCTCTAGGCCACTTCCAAAGCAGCAACTACTGCTGGTGAGGCTCAACACCATCAGCATATACACAGCCAAATTTCCATTGCTAGAGTTAGACCTTCTCCTCCATCTCCAAAGCAAGGGCTGCCTTCTCTGCTAGGGAGGAACAGGAGTCCCCAAGGAGAAGGAAAATAGATGGAAAGCAGCTGACTCTGCCTCATGTTCACCCTTGAGCTAAGCACAGGATAACTACAGAGTGTCCCTGAACTTTAAAGCTTAAAATGACAGAGCACAAAAATGAGTACCAGTCCAGAGACACACATAGTACTGAAAAGAAATGCAACTCCTTTTTTCCCCCCTCTGATCTTTCACTGTTCTTGTTCTTGGTCTCATCTCACAGGTTTAGTGTAAAATACATTGTATCTGCTTGTACCCACTCACAACACAGCTCTTCCAGCCCAGCGTCACTACGAATTACAGTTCCTTAATACCAGTTTCTTAATACCAGTTCTGCTCTTCCTTTCACCTGTGCTGGGAAAAGAGTAACTTAAAAATAGATTGTCTTCCTTGCAGCAGAGAATCTGCAAACATCACAGTTGGCATCTCTTTCCTCTGCAGCCCTGCAGTGAAACATTGGGTATTCAAGTTATTTCTGATCAAAAGAACTACTTTTGTCATGGGCTGCTTTATGCCCTTGCAGTCCCTAAATATTTTGGCAGCCAAATCCAAACAAGTACACTTATAGAAAACTCTGTTTTAGCACAGCTTTGATGCAGCTTACTGTCTGCTCCAAGCAGTGCCAGCTCCACAGCCCCTGTGGCTGATCCCCAGCCCAGCACCAGGAAAATCTGATCTTTTTCTCACTCTAGTGACAGTTCCTCCTGTGCATCACAAGGTGTGGTGCTGCTTTTTGACAGAGAAGCAGACTAATTCCTTGGGCACCAGCCTGACTCAGGCTTCAGTTGCTCTTTATTTCTATTTCTTGATCAACTACAACTTCAGATTCTAGGTGTTTGGGTTTTGGTTTTTTCCTGCAGAGGGGAAATTTGTAAGAGATCTTTACTGCATGAATAATCTCAGCCTACATGAGCATTCTTGCAGCAGCCTTTCAGGGCATTTACAACTTGCTCTCTTCTATATAACTTCTAATTTTCTTGAAACTTGTAGCAGGTCAATTATCTTATCCCCCCCCCCTTCTGTCACATTCGCTCAAAATCAGGCAATGAGTTCAAAAGCTATTAAAGGGACACAGACAGATACCAGGATCATATAAGTCTCATTTCCTTAATAAAGTAAATTAACATTTCAGATGGTGTCTGGTTCTCATTGCTCACAGTCTAGACAAAACAGGCATACGCAGGACAGACAGGGCATTAGAGCTGAAATTTATTTTTATCTTAATTACGTTTTCACAGAAAAGAAATTGCAAGTTGACAATAAGAATAATTTTACGTGGTTTCGGGGACAGCTCAAGAGAATGACTACAGAAGTAGCAGCTGTTCATTTCTATGTTTCTAGATTTATTCCAAAAGAGGAAAATACTGATCAAAAGTCAGGAGTGTCTAAATGGAGCTCTCATTAGATGAGTACCCACTGCCGACAGCACTGGTTGTCAAAGCCATTTTGATTTTTAGAAGCAATCTCTAAATTTATTTTGTTTTTTATGGATATCCAGTCTTCCCACTGGTTCCAGGTGATGAGGAAGAAATTATTACAAAGAGATTAAAAAGTAAATTACCTATAAAAGTTGGAAATAGACATTAGGTGTTTGTGTGGTGGCAGGACATGAGCAGTAACCTACAAATTAATGCTGAGTTTGAAATAGAAAAAAAAAAAAAAGGAGAAAAGCAGACAAAGGGGCAGCTTTGAAGTACACTCCAATGTCACAGCTGAAGGACTCCATCATCAGAAATCAAAAGAGAATGTGGATGGATATTGCTTTATAAGTGCCCATAAAAACTGGATGTGCAGTAAGACAGCTGTAATGAGCTGAATGCTGTGAGTTAATCCATACTTTTCTCACAAGAGCACTGAAGCTAATCCATACTGGCATTAGGCTCAGTAATTACTCAGTGCAGGTGCATGCATTTGCTACGCCTGCAGCCAGCTTTGATGCTGCTCCAGCACAAGCTGTTAGCTGGGAAGGAGGGCAGCTGTGGCTCTGAATTTTGTACCTGGCATTCATTAAGACATCCAGTGGAGAGATCCCTGCCAGGACTCCACTCTGCTGAAAGTGTGCACTTGGTGGATTTTGTTTCTGGAAGTGCTTTGGATGCAGAAAACTGTGACTAATGCTCTGTTATTCCACCATAAGGATTAACAAAATATTAGAGTCTTTTAAAAATTATGTTGTGGCTGTAGGACTTTTTTGCCTCCATGTATAACTATATACAGGTATATGTGTGCCACTGTCTTTAGCATGAAGGCAATATTTAGTCATTAAGCAGAGCACCAAGATCTTTCCAAGCCTTAATCTGGGAGAAGGTACCTAGTTTGCCTCTCTGATCTCCAAAACAGACTAAGATGTCATTGCAATGCAGATGTCAACTCTGATTATTATTTTCAAAAACAGTTCCTTTGAATGAGCTTGAAATATTTTAAGATTGACGACTGTGACAGATCAGAAGGCTAAATGTGTTTCTGGTGAACTGCAGAATAAAGGAGTGGAGCAAAGCAGAACAGAAGTAGAGCCAGCAGATTCTTCCAGCAAACTTTTCAAGCTTTTCTGCCATTTTCAAACATGTACAAACCACAGCTTGCTTACATCCTCAGATCTTTGGTGTCATTTCATCAGAATGGATGTTTCTGTTGGGGTATTGCAAAATGTCTACATTAAAGAAGAAGAAAACCAAGCCCTGTAAAGTGAGATCCAGATGAATTATGGTAATATCTGGCTGTTTAACAGTATGCTTGCTGCAAGAGATGAGAGTCAATGCTCCTTCCACACTCATTAACTCTTACACAAAAAGTGTCTCTCAAAAGATCCCTTGATAATTTTATGAGTGGAGTGTATGTTTTTTAAGGTCTAGAATTACTGCTGGTACATTTTAGCTATTCTTAAATCAAATTATTTCTCAGACTTATCTCCCCAGTGGTGCTGATTTAGCACCTTTGTGGGCCACCCCAGAAGTGATGAGGGTTTCAGCAGAAAGAACAACCTTGCTGATCAGCTACACTTTCCAGATAGGGGTGGGAAGTATAGAAGAGGAGCAGATGTTTCCACATGTCAATAGAAAGTGTTGGTCTCCAGACATTCCAATTCCCAGTGCTTTCACATACATTAAACATAGCCAGTTGCAATTTTACCCCTTAAAGGAGAGGCTTCCTACCAGCTGTCTTTATCTGCATACATGTAAGGTGGGAACCATGCTCACTTCAGTTGGAACACTGCATCCATTACTTCCTAAACATCCAAGAGGCTGGGGTTACAAACAACCAAAAAATGACTCCAAGATCCACCCTCAAAATAAACTGCAGAAAACCCCTCAGCCTGTATGTTTTCCAGCCAGAGTTTAATTTTTGACTGGAGCTGTCTGACGTGTTTGCATGTTGCACACATTGCTTTTATCCCAGCCTGTGGGTTCATTAGGAGCAGAAACGTGCCTCTCATGTGAGCTGGAGATGGGAAATTAGAGGCAGCCTTGTCACATCAAAAGGAAATGTTTTCACCCCAACTATGGTGCTCAAGAAACATTTTAATTTCTTTGCCACAGTCTTACAATGTAATCTGACTTGGGCAGCTTTCTGTACCTCAACCTCCCTGCTTTTAAATAGAGGTTCTAATAATAATTAATTACACATATTCTTTGCCTGTTTGTACTAGACTTTCAGGACTTTTTCTCTATACATATCCCTCATCTTCTAAAACAGAATCTACTTTGCAGTCTTTTAGCCTCATAACAATAGAAATAATTAAGTTGATTGCACAGAAAAATGGCCATAATTAATTAACAGAATGAGCTAGAGTCTGAGACTCAGATCAGACTATTCATCAGTAGAGGCATTCAAGTGCTAAATGATTTGCAATAAAACTTGTAATTAAAGCTCTAACAGCTTCTCTAGTGCAAAATACTTTTTTCTCTGAGAACATTTCAAATAATTTGCTATTTCTAAAGAACAGAGCACACAAATGAGCTGGTTATTCATGGAACTATGGCTATAAGATAATCTCATTAAGGCAAATGTAATGATAATGAATTAATCAAAGAGATCTAAAACCAAATCCTTGGCAAAAAAATGATATGCTTTCATTATAGTTTGAAAGCAGCCTAAATAGGAACAGATTGAGTGTTGCTCACACACCTCTACCTGAGGCTTTTGGCTGGACAATGGCTGTAGGAAAGCCCCTTTCTTCTGTACACATAATCTTTGTCCAAGGTATCATCTTTGTCCAAGGTATCAGCTTTGTCCAGAATTAATTTGGCTTCAATACAGCTGAATGTTAGCAAATATTAGCATTTTAATGCATGTAACATCATCTGCTTTTAATGTGACTATGCTTGTGAGCAATGTAGAGAGAGGGTGATGAGGAAGGGACAGTAGGACTGTGAAATTGTGCATTTTAACAAAGGATGTCAAGGGCTTGACTGCCAGTACTGAACTATGGAATATCAACTGAAACTTTGAGGAAATTTATTTACAGCTGAGCAAACTGGAGGTGATGCCACTAGTCCCCAGAATGACCTTTACACTTTGATGAGAAATTATCCCATCTCCCATTATCCCAAATATGCCTTGGATTGAAGACACCCAAGGGCATCGTATCTGCACTGCTGTTTTAATCAGAGTTGATGTTTCCAAAGAAACAACATACCTTGTGCCTGTTAGAGCTAACTGGAATCCTTGGTAGGTCCAGGCATGCTTAAACTGACAACAAAGGCATTCTAGCAACAGATTTTTGGAAATAAAAGTGTGGAGGAAAAGCCTGAAAGTGATAGAATATAAATTGTGAAGACATCTAACTGTGAAGGTGGCCTTCAGGTGTTCCAGTGACTCAACCATCCTGGAAGTGGAAAGATGGACAATGTCACCAGCCTGGTGTCTGCTGCTGTCCATTGTGCAGAAGATTTTTTCCTCTTTTATCTGCAAAAGAGATTTTCTCCCTATTTCCTTTGATTCTCTCAATCTCTCTCCCTCCTTTTCTCTCTTTCTTTCTCTCTCACATCTGTTTTAGTCCCAGTTTGACTTTCACTGCCATTCATTGTCACTGTAATAAGTTGGGGCCAAGCCCTTTCCTTGAGAAATGAGGGAAGTGACAGACACATTCCCCGATGTGTGTGTCTAATAAGATGGGCAGCACTATTTTACCTTGCACCTTTAGAGCATTCATTTGTGCTTAAATGACTCCAGATGACCAGAGTTAACCAGGAGAGCTACAAAGCCCCAAGGGTCATATAACAAAGCAAGTTTTTGCTGTATGTATGTCTCACAAAACATCCAGACTTCACAGTGCTCTGAGCTCTTCAGGAGCACTGCACATCCAGTGCAATGATGCCAGCAGCAGGTCCAGCATTAGGGCTCAGGGGTGATAGAGAAAGGCCTCAGTGGTGAAGGAAAAAGGCCAGGATAGTTTCAGCTGAATTTCCATGGAAATATTTCCTGAGAGATCAGGGCTATCACAGTCACTGTTTCCACCTTCTACAGATATCTAGGGATTCTTTTAAACTTTCACTGAAACACAGAAATTATTTGCAAGGAAAATAAATAGGACAAAAGCATGATTTCCTCCAAATGTATTTGGTACATTCAAGGCTCAGGTAGGAGGTTGCTGACAGAGTTCCACTGCCATGCCAACAATATAATCACATATGGGAAAAGTGCTTATGAAAAATCCTGCTGAAAACTGCAGTTTAGCAAGAAGTTCAACAGCAATTCCTTGCCCAGCCAAATTAGAAAATGGGAAAATGGGAGTACAATGGGGGCAAAGAATATTGCAATTTATATTCTCATATAGCAATTTATTATCAATTATGGATGGAGTAAGAGAACCAGAATTAGCAAGCTTAGCTAACACATCCTGTCAGCTATTAGCTCCTCTGTTAAATAGTGATAGGACAGAATAATCTAACAAATACAGGTCCTGATCCTAAAACTGAGATGCAGAGTTCCTTCACAGGCTCAGAGCTGAGGTACTTTGATTACAAGTACACAGACTTTTACAAGCATGCTTTGGGGAACTTGGCTTGGAGGGTCCCTGGAAGTTAAAGCTATGATTTATAAAGAACCAGCCACAGACATTCAGACTCCATTATGGTAAGAGTTTGTTTTCTCCAGTGGATAACTGAGGAAGAGTCTTATCCTGGTAAGGGTTGCACTGGAAGGAAGATGGGAGCAGACTCATATACAACATGGTATTTGCAAGAAGAGAAGTATGGCAGGAAGGAAAGGGAAAGGCTTTAATATATAAGCATAAAACCACAAAGATTAGACCAAGAAATGCAAAACTGCTCCAGAGGAAAAGAGCACAGTCTGTCAGTGTTATTCAGTGTAATAACACACAGAAGGAACACATTAATTGTAACCTTGACTCAATTGTCAATACTCACAAGAGGTGGATGAGAACAACAAGACTAGTTAATGTCCCCTAAAACTGCCAGAATAACTTCTTTAAAACCCTGCAAACCCACAAACATTAAATCCCTGGTGGCTTGGCATACTACACCGCCAGGCTGTCTGAGCACAGGCTGAGAATGATCAATTACAAGCCTTGTGACTCAAGTAATGAATCTTGTCGCAAGCCTGTAAAGTGAACTTCAAAAGGACAAGGGTTCTTTTGCTAATTTTTGGAGCCCTGAACGACTTTTCAACAAAACCCAGGCACTTTAGAATGATTTTCATTTGCAGTCCTCCCAGGTCTTGGTAAAAGGGAAACCAGACTTTGGGTGCATTTTGTGCATTCCTGTTTAAAAGGTGAAAAAGCTGCTGCTCAGTTACTTCAGCAGAGGGGATCCAGCTGAAGGAGCCAACTGAGGGGAAATTTCTAGGCTTTTAGAGGTTGTTTCTGGAATTTAGGAGCAAAATGTTTCTAATTGTGGCTTCTGTGGGATGAAATGACTGATGAAACAGTGTATTTGGAAGATGTGGCCAAATCCAAAACAACCACTTTCTGCAGCACGGCTGGATGACAACAGCTTTTGTTGTAGCCGAGTAAAGCAGTGGTTTAAAAATGCCCAGAGCTGTTTACAAAGGAGGAAAATCAGCTTCAGATAACTTTTAGAAATGGCCCCTTTTATAGTGTCACAGGCATGAAATGTAGATATCACCCAAGATCATGCCTGAAGACCCTTAAGCAAGAAGGGACCAAGTACTGCAGGCACTTTTGGAACCTTTGGTGGAAGTTTCCAAGAAGGCCATCAGAATAGATTTAGCAAACATCTCAGTAATTTAAAATATTAATGGTGAACATGTGTTGTAACTGCAGTTAATTAAGTGTTGATAAAAGAATCTGAGCATAAACAATTACACACTCCCTGGAATATTTCCTAAGCAGCACCAACAATAGCAGCTCTGCCGTGCACACACTGAGGCAGCCTCAGGAACGAGCAGTGCCTGAGTCTTCTCCATGGCTTTGGGGTGGTGGTTCCTGCTCTTGTTTCCAGAGCCAGCTGCTGGGAGAGAGCTCTGCTGCAGGGACTGTGCTCTGAGCCCAGCTCATGGAGCAGGGGATGCTCTTAACCCTTTTGTAAGGATTAGGGCTGGATTATGATAGCAAAAGTGGAGTAAAGACACTGGTGGCACATGAGGGAGTGTTTGATGTGTGCTCACCCAACACAGGGTGTGAATGGGCAGGGTTGTGATTCCACAGTCTGTACACACTCTGCTCACTGTTATCTCACATGAAACTGTGATTGCAGGTGTGGTTACCACTTGCCAAGGGAAGGTTGTTAGTGACTCTCAGAGGCTTCCCAACAGCACAGCAGTAATTGCAGGACCTTGTTCAGGAATGCTCCTGGGAAGAAGTAGGAAGCTTGAACAGGCAGATGCCTGTATTTGCTCAGTATATGTTGCTCTGAGCAAATTGGATTGATGATGGATAGTGTTTTTAAAATAAAAATAGTGAGTGCTTTTGAAAAAAACTCACTTCAAAGTCTGATCTGAGCCTATTGCTCCTCAGTCAATGACTGCTATTAAAGGAGTCACTTAAACTCTTGCTTCAGTGCTCACAGGGTGGCTCTGCTGCTCTCTCACACAGAGGGTCATGGTTTAAAAGATGGGCAAGATGCCAACATTCCCAAGTGTTTGGGTGTCACAATAGAAAGGTGAAAATCAGTAGTCCTTGAATGTCACGTTCTTGCCTAGGGGCTTGTGTGGGACATAAAATCCATGCTGAAAATTCTTTGAGTGGAAATGAAACTTTGCTTGGAGACAAGACTTGTGCTGAAGAGAGCTCAGTGTCATGGTGAACTGCTTCATCCCTGCAGACTGGGGGGGATGAAGGTTCAGGGAATATACAGGAACATCTTCCCAGTGTTGTCTGTCTGAAGCCTTGGGGAGTGGAGGAAAGTACTTGGCCCTGGTTTGCTTGTGTTTCTTGGAAAGGGGGTGCTGGAGCAAGGGTGATGTTGGGATGATCTTACTACTGAGAATAACTATGGAAGAGAAGTGGCATTCCCCAGGGAATAAAGAGAACCAGAAACTGATGATAAAGCTATTTATATTCTAGATTATGCCAAGAAAAATATTTTACACTTAGCTTAATATCATAATTGCAAGTCCAAAAGCACTGCTAGCTTCTAAATACAGAATAGAATCTGGGAGGAGGCAGTAAGAAAATATATGTTTTGGCTTTATAATTGCAGCAGAGAAATAGCCAGAATTCATCATGGGCTTGGACAAAACCAGGAGTCTTTAAAGAAATAATACTTCTAAGTGGTCTTTAGACATTCAAATGCCTAAAGAGCCTATAAACCATAATGTTAGCTGTAACACAGATGGCCACTACATGTTGAGCTGTTCAAGCTGCTCTTTTTGCAGTCAGTGAAGCACTGATTTTACTCTGTCTTTGGAACACAGTGTAAAAACTTCAGTAATGGATATTTCCCTGAATGCAAAAAGCAGATTTTCAGCATGTCCCCCTGTCTCTGAACTTGCAATACAACTGGTGTCACCTCATGACTGGGGATTGTTCCACACCTGTGCACTGTGACTCCAGTCTTGTGTGGGGCCAGGAGTACAATGAGAACCTTTGGATAACATTCTCTCCATTCTGTGCCCCGATAAACAGAAGATGTCTGTGAAAGCATTGGGCTTTCAGTTCACCTTAGTGTTTGATCTTCAAATAGTTAAACTATGCACTGATGATGCATTGTGTAAATCTGAATTTCATGGCTGAGGCATCTTGCTCACACACAATTTCACCCCTCAAAAAAATCCCCATGTAACTGTGGCATTTCCACCAAGCCTTGAGAGGGAAAGCAGTGTGGACTTCTCCCTTACCTCACTGCAGTAAAAGGCAAAAAGCTACAGTGAATACACTTCCTAAGACTGTTAAAGAACACAGAAACAATCAATTTTCACAGATTAAGAGAAATCTGGAGACTAGAGAAACTCTTTTATTCTCTACCAAAAAGATTTCTCAGTAAAAACAAACTCAGCCTACACTTATGCTGAAGAGAGACTTGAGCAACTGCAATACAAATCAAAGGCTGGGGGACAGTTGTTCTCTTCAGGCTCCTGTCTGGTTACAGCTCAAATTGCAAGAACAGTCAGGAGAGTGACAGTGACTCTTGATTTCACCTTAAAGCAGAGGTTAAAGTGAGCTCAGCAATTAAGACCTCATCTCCTACTTGACTCCTCTGTACCCAAGGCTCTGCAGGCAGAAGCCCTGACTCATGTAACTGAACACTCCAGAATATCCCTACAGCTGGCTGAAGGAGAACATCTTGAAGAACCACTTGAGGTGGCCTGCCTGAGCTTAACTGGAAACAGGTACTTAGTGTGGGTAGTCTGATCTACCTAGGATGCTTTAGAGCTAAATCTGCATTTGGACTGAATTATCTGTCATACCCACTTTAATATCCAAAATCATACTCGACATTTTCATTTCTTCTGGTAAATTCTGGTGCTGTGGCAGGTGTGCAGACCTGTCCTGGCCGAAAAAACTTGAATAATCATCTAAACTATTTGGGACCACTGACATGACTAAGCTTATTACTTTCTCTTTTTTTTTTTTTTTTTTAAAATTTTTTTTTTTTGCCTTAGCCTGTTTATCTGATCTAACAAAGGAAACATTTCTTTCCCTTATAAGGAAAAAATCATCCTTGTTAGAAATGCCTGCATGAAGTCAGAGACTTAAGAAAGGTACTTGAGGTAACAGCAGCAATCCCTAGTTTGTTTGGGTTTTTCGGTAACACATTTTGTGAAATATTGAGGTCTAAAACCTCCCTTCCATAGGTAAGTAAATGATGTTACCACTTGATCTCAACTGGTGTCCCAGGTAACTTATTAGCACACAGAGATGCAGGCTTTACTTCAGCAAATAAGGCAGCTTTTGTTCCTTGTGATGTTTTTGATGGAATTGGGCACAGTAGTAAGACAGCAATCCTCTGTGTTTGCAGGGAGCCATTACCATTCCCCAGATCTTGGAATTGGACACTGGGTTACAGGCACTCATTGCTCAAGAAAGCAGAGCAGGGTTATGTGTATGTTAAACTCAGGTACTGTGGAGTACTGCCCCATCTTTTCTATGTTCCACAGGAGAAAGGGTTCATAAAGGTCATAGAAGTCATAAAAGTTCATAAAAGTCATAAAAGAGCTTGATGCCATGTTTGAAGAGTCACTGGAAGGCACAGATGTCAACTTCACATAATATGATTTGTTTAAATTAAACTCTTGTAACTTCTGTGTTTACAAGAAACAAGAACCTAGATGATGCTACATCTCATGGAATGGTTTGGGCTGTAGGGGAGGAAAACACCCTCTAGTTCCAACCCCCTGCCCGAGGCAGGGATGTGGTCCCTGACAGCAGGTTGTTCAAAGCCTAGAACAGCCTGTTCAGCCTGGCCTCAAACACTTCCAGGAATGGGGCAGCCACAACTTTTGGGGCAAACCTCCTCCAGTGCCTCACCAGCCTCAGAATGAAGATTTTTTTTTATAATATTAAATCATGGTCACTGATGTTGCAGTTTGAGCTGTTCAAGTTAATCCATAGAACATAAGGGGTGTTTTCACAGCAGCTATTACTGAACACAGAACAGTGCACATTCATAATGCCCATAAATGGGAAATTCTATATTTCATTAGGTTGCCACAGTTCTGATTGACATTCTGGAGTACAAAACAAAGGACTTTTTAAAAAAAATCTCCTCCTTTCTGTCTCTTCTTCTAAGTTTCTCCTCCTTGAAAGTGGGGGACACATTTCCAACCTGCTCCTATGTCATTATGCCCAGAAGTGTTTTCCAGTAGTCACCTCCTGCTTTCATAGAACTGAGTTCATAAAGATAAAGAGGAAACAAGTAAGATGGTGAAACATCTTCCCCCACAGGTAAAAGTGAATGTAAATGCTCTCAACACAAGAGCAACATGCTTGGGCATCCTGACATCACAGGTGCCTTTAACATGCTGCAATTAGTTTTGGCCAGGAGGAGCACCCTCCTTCAAGTCTTGGGTGAAAGGAGAAAATTGAATGAGTTGTCTACTAGTGAATGTTCTTCCCTTCTTTTTTCAGGTTTCTTGTGAGTTCTAAAGATTAGAATTTATTGTAGCTCATCTTTAACCCGCTCCATAATAATTGTTAAAATCTTGCTTAGCTTCTACACTGAAACTACTTGTAAATACTTAATTAAAACCTTTTCACTTTCATACCATCAACCTTATTTTGAATCTGAGCATGAGGAGTGTGGAGAATACTGAGAAATCCAGGCCAAGCCTTAAAAGCATTCTAAATGACTGAAGTCACTATTTAGTCTAACTTTCCTTTTTCAAAGCAGGAGTGCCAGTTGGCATCTTCTGTAGTGTGTGTTCTCTTCATACCTTTGTATGACTCAGTTACCAGTAACTAAAATAATCAGAGCTGCTCCCCAGCACAATGCATGGACAGCATCCTAACTTTAAATATGTCCACACAAGCAGATGACCATGAGGAACTTTTCTCCTACATGGAAACATACAAGAAAAGTGTGCCAGGAAGGAAAGCAATGTTTTCTAGGAAAAAAATAATAGGCAATTCTGCAGAAAAAGCTGTCTTAAATTCTGGTCTGTATACTGCTGTTCCTTTTCCAAAGATATTTTCCCTGAAAACAGCTCTGAAGCATTGCTGAGGGTATAAGAGGCACAGAATAGTAGCAATGGTACCTTCCTCCACCTGTAATTTAAACACTTAGATTATGCATATTCTTGAGACTGAGATGTGGTAAAGCCTGTCAGGGAGAACCACAGACTGGAATTCCCTGCTCCACTCCCATTCCTGTGAGAGCCAATTCAGGTGATTCAGTCAGACTCCCTGTATTTATGTCCAAGAGATGTTTGACCCCTCAACTGTAGAGTTTTCATGCCTTCCTCAGGCTGTATATTCTGGTGCTTTCCTAACTGTACTGGTTTGCCAACTTTCAGCTAAAGCCTCATTTGTCTCCTTTGTGTCAGCTCTGCTGCTTCTGTTCCTCAGCATCTTTCTGTTCTGTGTTTATCCACTGGTACCACATCCCCTTTTACTTTAGATAAAAGCACACATTTGTAAAAGCATGCCCTATAACAGGACTGTAGAAAGCAATGGAAGTTTGATGAGCCTTTCCTTGCCCTTGTCTGGACTCTCCACTTCATCAACTTCCTTCAAGTACAGTGCAAAGAGAAAATAGTTTTAGCAGTGGTGAGTGAAAAGGGATTGCTTAATGTATTTCATAGGATATATCATACACTAAAAATCCCGTATTGATGGCTGTCTTTATTTTTGGAATAGCATAATCCTGACTTAGCAACTCTTAACTCTCAGCACTGCTCTGTAACTTGCTCCTCCCTGGTCTCTACCTGTGGAACCTCTTGCTCATGTGTAGCATCTTACAACAGTTCTTAGGAGAAAGACAAAAACCACAAGTAAACGAGTACTTTTAATTCTGCAAGTAAAGAGTATAAAATAAGTAATAATTTAAAAAAAACATTTCTGTTTTATATAAAAAGCCAGTTATTTCAAGTTGTACATATCAAGGGGAACAGCACCACAGCCTAATGAGGAACAAATTCTATCCATAATTGAGACAGCTAGGAACAACCTGTTACATACAAATATACATATCAGTACCATACTTAATATACTTCAGAAAAACTTAATTTATCCAAATAGCTGCAGCCCATTTTGCTTTCTCATACTCATTGTTTCCTCATGTTACTTTGCAGAGTTCTTTGTAACCTGGCTATGTTGGCATCCAGGGCTGCTAAGCTATTTTTAAAGTCCTCTTCATCTCGAGAAGTAAATGTTGAGAAAGAAGATGCACTCCAGTCAGACCTCCCCGAGAAATCATCAAATGAGATGCAGCTAAAATCAGCTGCTTCACTGCCTGTTTTCTGAGAAACCCCTGCTGGAAATGCCATCGATGCACAAGGGTATGGACCAGGCTGAAGCTGGTCTGGTTTATCCATGAAATCTTTTGCAGCCCCACCTGGAATGCCTCTTGGTCTCACTTGGACTTTGTCTCCTTCTGGCTTTGCTTTACCCCCTGTAACTCCAAGCGTGTTTTCCACAGTCTTTTTCACACTGTACCCAGCATTTAATTTATCCACCAGAGTTGAATCCTCACATCCATACTGCTGCACAGAGCTTGGGAGCTCACAGTGGTAATCCAGCCTCTGACAAGCCCCTCTGCTCTGGGGTAGCACACCACTTCTTCCAGAGACTGGCTGCTGTTTTTTAGAGGCACTGCTAGTCAGTGGAATATAAATTGTCTCATCCAACTTGGTTTGGTCATCTAGTAAAGTTCCAGAATCACTCCCTGTTTCTGCATCTTGCTTCAATGGAGCTGGTGGTCCTCTGGGAGCTGATGTTTGCTCTTCTGTGAATGTACTGTTAATTTTACTTCCTTCAGCAGCAAACTTGTCATAGGACAGACTTTGCATTTCTACTTCTCCAATTTTATTTGGGAATTGAAGATGCGGATCTATCAAAATATGATCCATTTCTAATGTTTTAAGGTAAGTCATTACTGAAGTACTCCCAGGAAACAGCTCGGGTTGCATCTGCTTTTCATGGTCTTCCAAACGAGACTTTGAGAGTGATTTCTCAGGTTTGGGTCTAACAGTGTCCCCTGTGAGGTCAGACAGAAGCTTGGCCATGCTGCCCTGCAAGGTTCTGTTAGGGTAAAATCAACCAAACAGATTCAAAATCAGTCACCAAAAATAAATAGTTAAAACTTTTCTATAGAAAAAAATCCATTAGATTTATCAGGCTGTGGCAAAGTTGCAATGCACTTTCTAGATATTGTTATATGTGAACCAATTCCAAGTTTTTTGAATTCTTCTTCAGCTCACTGTGGCTAAAAAGTAACAAAAATAGAACAACCCAATGAAGTTCTCCAGATTATTCCTGGTGTACCTGCTTTAAGCAGCATACAATGAAATAAATTGATGCCAAGAAACTGCTGGAAAGCAGATAGAAGCAGTTACCAAAATTACTAAGAAAGGGTTTCTGAATTATTCTTCCCATTGCATCTGAATAAAAAAATATAATAAAAGAAATAATTCTTCTAACTTACTGCTCTGTCCATCAAAAGAGATGAACATTTAGATATTTGTCCCTAGCATACACACACACACACACACACACACACACACACACACACACACGTAATTTGACATCATTCTACCACCACCTGGTGGTCAGCACAGCAGTGATAGAAGTGTCTAAACTTTTACTGAAGCATTTGAAATGTCTATTCAAAATATTCTGCTGTTCCAATCAGTCCCAACTAAAAATATAGCAGACAACAGTTTTGTTTCCTCAGCACAACATATCCAAAGCAATTGTAGATACGCACCACTATGCAGCTGCAAAAAGCTATTTATATCTCCCAGCTTGCCACTATTTTCAAGAAAAAATAAATTCACAGCAATAGTTCTTTTTGGCAGAATTCACAGAATATGACAACTCTGTTGTCACAGAATATGACAAATCTGTTTCAAAACAAAATTATAGCAGCATTGTAACAAAACAAACTGCAAAGAGAAGGCTTAGCTTATGTGACCTCCCACCACCAAGATACCAAGACCACAATAATCCACAGGATTGAAAAAAAACCCCAAAAACCCCAAGGAGTAAGAAAGATTTTTTAAAAAGAAAAATAATGTCAGGAGGCAAAAAAAAAACAACCTTAGCCAATAGTACCTGGTTAATTCTCTCAGTCTCTTAACTTCTGCATCACGCTGACGTAACGTTATGCCCAAAATCTTATTTTCTTTCTCTGAAGCTTCCAGCTTAAACTGAAGGCTCTTCACAGTTCCTAATGCCTCTTCCACTTCTGAAATGCCAACAAGAACTTACACAATTACTTCTTTTGACTTTTAAAATGCTAAACAAAAAATGACCAAATTGAAAACACGCACCAATCTTGAGCTTGGTGGAATGAATGTCATAATGCTGTTTTTTTTCTAGCAATTCTTCTTCTTTATCTTGAATACCTTTTGCAAGATGTTTATTTTCTTCTTTCTGACTTTCTATTATTTTCAGTAGTTCTTCATTTTTAGCCTGCAGTGAATCAAGGCCTTTCTGTGATTCTTTCAATTGACTCTGGAGCATCATATTCAAGGACTGCAAAGAAACCACTACCAAAAGTAAAACATAAAATGTTTAAGTGTTTTGTGTGGTAACTTGAATTTCTAAAAAAACGGAGGTTTTAAATTATCTTGGTAATATGAATTTTGCTAACAGATAGAAGGGTTGGGGTTTTTTTGCAACAAGATAAAGCTCAAGCTTTCTTCTTAATTATTTAATCAGTCATCTTCATTTTCAGAGGCACATAAGCAAAAATAACCTGCTTGGCAGCTGAAGAGCCAAATCCTAGTATATGGAGTCTAAACCAGCCCAACTGTCCATGCAAATGCAGTTCCATCATTAGACCCATTTAGTTCAGATACCACTAAAGGCCACAATACATACAGACATATGAAACTACAGAATTAAAAATTAAAAATTATATATCTATGGTAATAAAACTTTAACAGATATACCCCTATCAAGGAACATAATTGGTACTTTACATTCATAGCTGCAGCTCTGTCCAGATGTCTTCTCACTGCTTTCTTGTTCCCTAAGTTGCTGGTTTAATATTCTTAGTCTCCTAAATGTGAATTGTGAAAAAGCACAAATTCAGAAGTATTAGAATACACTCAAAAGGACTGCACTTTAAATTAGTCTGGTGAGAAGTTGCTTTTGAGAATTAAATGTCAGGGAATATTTCAGAAACATAAAGAAGTCTTAATAACATATTTTTCTTACATTCTGGTACTTCTTCAACACAAAAGACCCTTTCCAAATATCTGATAAATACCTAGTATATAACCCTATTCTGAAGTAAATGTTACCCAGTTATGTGAGAACCCTCTGAAATGAGAGACATTTTTGCATTTCAGAATAAACTACAAAAAGAACACGAGCAGGCTAACTATCTTGACAGTGCAGTTTTCAGAGTGATGCATTCACCCCACCCAGCCAAAAGCCCCATCATGAGGTAACTGATACTACCAAAATACCAAAGCCATGATGTGTTAATCATGGCTTTTTAGACTGTATGCCTTTACCAGCACACTTTCTAATTGACAAATTTTGCACAGACAAGAAGGGAAGAGCCTTAAGAAAGGCAATTGAAGCCAGAGCAGTTAGAGATGCTGTAGGTGCAGTGCAGTGAGGCCAGGCTCCCTGAGGAGCTCCCACCTGCGTAGCTGGGCGTTCTCACTGCGCAGGGGCTGCAAAGCCAGAGCTATTTCAGCCTGGAGATTTGTACTTCCCACCACAGCTGGGAGCAAGGAGACCGAGTCCTCCACTTCACTCATCAGCCTCAGCATTTCTGAGTCACCTGCAAGAAGTGAGAGAAGAAAGAGACTCCATAAACCTATAAATCTGTAATATAACTACTGCTTTACATGTGATTAAGCAACCTGCAAAGTGACTTAATAGTATCTGGGGGTTTTGCCCCCTAGAAAACTTAATTTTTAACTATCTTTATTTAAAATTGTTGAGCTTGAATATGAAAACTATGCTTTACATCCTCAATAAAACACAACCCACCATTGTTCCAACCAGCCTAGGTGGGACTGCTATTGCAATCTGTCCACACCAGGACCCTTCCCAGGGGAAAGCTCTGTGTATGGAATAGCAACAATCTTTATCTTGCTGTCATGACAAGATTAAAATATTATTAAAATAATTTAATACTTATTCAGAGTGAATCCTGAAGGTCTTACAGTTGTGAAAACCCACAGTAAGAAGTCACATATCATCTGACACATACAACTTGCAGAAACTGAAGTGCTCACTCCTTTAATTGAGCTCTTGTGTTATTTGCATGTAATAACTCTAGTGCACAATGAAAATGTCCTCACCTTGATCTGTTACCAGTGCTCTGAGCTCACCCATAAGATACTTTACAGTCCTAACTTTATGGGCTGTTTCTTCCAGACTTTCTTTTCTAGATTTTAGAACCTTCTTCACACAACTTGTCTTACAGCTTGTATCTTTCACTGGAGATACATCAAGTACATCCAATTCATCTTCTTCACTGACCAGGTCCTCACTGTGCTCCTCAGGACTATCCTCCTCTGTGTCACATGAGCCATCATGTTTTGCTGGACAGTGATGATGGCCCCTCTGTTCAGTCCTGCCATTCAGCATCTCATGGGATTGTAACAGGGCCTGTATGCACTGCATCAAATCCGCTTCTTTTACCTGCTGCTCCTGGCCTGGGGCCACCTCTCTGGCACAAGATGTTGGGACCAGAGCAGGCACTGAAGGGGTTAATGCTCCCAGTGCTGTACAGGGAATCACGCCAGGAACAGCAGTTCCAGACTGTGTTTGTGCAGCAGCAGCAGGAGCAGCAGAAACCACTGGGCAAACAACAGGTCCTCCCATCTCTGGCACACATTCATTGGCACTGTCTACAGGAACTCCCTGCATGAAAGATATTCTAATTAAACAAAAAATTAACATGATTTTTAAATCTTTAGAAGAATCCCAAACAGCACTACGCTTGTCTGACTCAATGTAAACTTGTTAATTCTTTGCTAATTATAAGAACAACTACAAATTAATAATGGAATAATTTCCCTGTATAATAAGGAGGACTTAAAATGTAAATCTGATTTAGATTACCTTTAATGTTATTGGCAACATTAAATCACAGTTCTTTTACAGCAGTTCTGTAATGAAAACCCTCAGCAGTTTCTTGAATCCAAGCAGAACAGGGAAGAAAAGAAATATAAAGGACAACACTGTTACCTTTCAGTATTTTAAGTAGGTGAATTTTTTAAAAGTCAAGGTCATCACTAGCTATACATGGACTGCCTGCAGATGGAAGGTAATCAATCAACAGTCTTACAGATTCAAGGTAAATTCAAGCCCTTTACCACATTTCCTGAGGTGGCAGCTGGTATTCTCCATCATCTCTATTCTATACCCTCAAATACACAGGCATTTTAACATGTGACTCTAAGATAATACAGCATGTCTGAAGAAATAATTGCCTTGATCATTGGCAGGGAAAGCTCCATAGCATATATGAGTTCTTCTGTCAGGAGTTGCTTAATGATCCTAGTGTGCATTACTGAGAACGCAGTTAACAGTAATCAATAATTTCCTGCACTGTCCATGTTTGCTGTCCTTTACAGAATTCCCCAGGCAGAAGCAAGCAGCCAGCTGAAATAGCTCTAATTTCATTTTTTGGTGTCTACATAAAATGTGTTTTGAATAGCAGTGTTTTGTCTGTGCATCACTACAGTTTCAAATACACAATTTTTTTAAAGGGAAATTAGTAGGAAAACTGACACAAGGAAATGTATAAATAAGTAGACAGTGCTAATTCAATGTTTATAGATAGTGAGAATCAAACTTTTACTTACTGACTGAGTGGATAAGGAATTAGCTGAATGCTGCAGGGACAGTGTTGATGTGGAGGTAGGTAAATGATAATTCAAAGCTGTAACATTGTGACATCCTAAAAAAAACCAACACTTACAGATCAGGGCAATGTGGGCACAACTCATGCAGTTAAATAGTGAACTCTACATTAACAGTTCCACTAACCCTGGTTTGAGGTAGGAGAAGGAGTTACAGTAGGAATTTCATTGCTCTTCTGTGGGGGTTGGCCAGTTATCAGAGACATCTGAGTTTGCACATGCTCACACAGTTTCTGATACGCCACAGGAGAGTGGTCACTGCAAGGCACATGATTTGATTGAACCATCTGATTCTGGGCTGCACTGGAAAGCTCCTTCTCAGCAGGTGTGGTAGATGAGGCAACTTTTCTATTTGATATTGGCACTGTAGAAAAAGAAAGAACAAAAAACTCCAGCTGAAGTTGCCTGTCTTCTTGATCTACACAAACCCATTGTATTGTCTGGCAGATTCTAGAAGGCTCCCTTGAAAACAAAGATCCTATGGCCCAGGGTACCAGTCAGATTTTGATTCACCAGCAAATGAATCCATCAATTTTTTCTACCAGATAGAGCAACCTAAACCAGTTGGAAAGGCAGCTGTCCTTGAAGGAAGCACAGAGACTTAATCCTACAGAAGGCCAGCTCTAAAATAATTCTTGAAATCTCTGCTGAGGTATAATTAAAACTGTAATTTTACAGTGCTGGGAAGATATCAGCTACATGCTCACTTCCTACAGTTCCCAGTGGCATTCTACTACACACCTGCCCACAGGCCCCACTCATCTACTGGATTAGAAATTGCACAGAAGAAACAGGGTGCAGAGAGGCAGAAATGATAATAAATGAAATATTTCACCTGGAAGCAAATCAGCTGACAGCACTCCATCTAACTTTCTATTCAGTGCTTTGGCCACTAAACCATTTGAGGTCTTGTCATTTCTAGCCACACTTCCCTGTTTCCACCAATTATTCTTTGAGAAAAGCCTGGCTGGACACTGAACTTCAGACCAGTTTCTAGCTGTGGATCCTAAACTGAGTTCCAAGGACTTCAATGTTTCCCTGTCCAAGAGAAGCAGGGAAAGGGTATTACCATTCTCCTCCACACTTCCTACCAGATAAACCCGATAATGTTGATACTTGTAAACACATTCAACTTTCACATGTCTGAAGTTCAAACACCTGTGAATTTCAGTAATTGTTTGGTAAACATTTAAGGTTTCTAAAAGGAAATAATACATCCTTTTGTGGAACCAGCCCTGGATCAACCTGTAACAAATGGCAACAATTATGCAAAGCCTTGCTGAATCTCAATAAGTTGAGGAATCTTTCAAGGTTGCTTGAACAAAAAATAAATCAAGCCCAAGAAAGCCCACTTACCAATTTCTTTTTGGACAGGGGAAGGAGTAATGATTCTTTTTAACCCTTTCTTCTTGGAAGTATTTCCTTTGGTTAGCAAAGGCTTGGAGGTACATTTAAAGGTAGTTGTTCTACCAGGTTGTCTATGGACAGTCTCCCTTCCTGGTATTAATTGAAAGAAAAAGTGGTCAACAAAACAAATCACAGAGTATTACAAAATGTAAAAATGTAACTTGTGTTTTCTATAGGTACAACCTGGAGCTTCCTTTTGTAAGATACTCTTCAGTAAAGCTGCACAATGGTCAAGTCCGTGATGAATAGTATCAACCTGCACAAAGAGCACTGCAGTCAGTCAATGAGTAGCACTGCTTCCTTTCAGTAAACCAAGATGCTGTTTTAGAGGTGAGTGTACCCCATTCTGCCACCTGACAAAGAACAACTCATAACCAAAAAGATATATCATTTCCCATTTACTACTTTGCAATTACATGGAAGTTTGCAAACACATAGATTCTGAAAATTCACTAAATTGTGCTGTTGCACCCCTGTCCATTTGCTCAATTTGAGGTTAATTACAGGTATGTATTTTATTCTTATTTCCATGTACATTTAAACAATACCTCCTACTTGTATTTTGGAGACAACTGGCTCAGGACTACAGAAAACCAATACTGCAGCACTGACTGTCCTACTCTTTCTTTCCAGCACAAAAACCTAACAAGGGCACCTGCTCTTCTGTGAGGGCCAGCCCTTGTCCATAGGCAGCTTATTTGTGTTTGCAAAATGTATCCTGTGCCTTGAGGAGATCTGTCAGAGCCAAACTCACTGCACACAATGTCCATTTGTTCCTATCTGCAAGATACAGTACAGACACTTGCTTGCCTTGCAGGAGCAATTTCAGGTTCAGATATAAATTAATTAGGATCTAAATTAATCTGGCTTTCTTCTGTTACTCAAGGTATTCCAATTTTCCTTCTCTTTAGATAACTGTGTTAAAGACCCATTTATTTACCTGATTGGCAGATTCAGTGGAATAGAATTTTACATCAGAATGGCATCCTTTCTTTAAGCCAAACCTGAAAAAGTGAAATTCACTGTTTATACCACCTCCTTAATGGGAAACAAAGTAAAAAAGCACTTACTTTCATTCAATAATAGCAAGCAAAAGAAAATTAATTTCTTCATGAAACAAAATAACTTCCTATTTCTGAAAACTTTGCATGGCTGCAAAAACATGTTAAGCAAATAATAACAATTTATGTCAAAGAAGAATTCAGTCTCTACTCAACAGTCTTCTCTACAGCTAGTAATTCAGTCTTTTTATAAATAAAACATGAAGAGTGAAATCTGTATCTTTATATACAAAATTTCTATTCAGTTTGTGCCTGTCTGTTCAAGGGCTGCTTAGAACCTTTCAGTTCAAAATGTTTTATATATACACACAAGTATTTTTTGTTCAGTTGAGGTATGACAAGTATAAGGCTCCCAAATGCTCACATATACACTCAGTTTAAAACAGTATTAGTGAATAAGGTCTTACTGATTTCTTCCATTTGTTAGTTTAGTTGCTCCTGACAGCCTTCCAGAAGACAGAGCCTGTTGATTACAGAAATACACCTTGATTTTCTTAAAGTATTTTCACAACATTTGAAGACTACTATTGCCCACCATTTCCAAGAACTTTTGCCAAGGTGGATCAGTCCAAGGGACGTTACAGCTCTCAAGGCAAGGCTGCAACTGCTGCCAGTAGAGCCTGAGACTTGTGGGTTTCATTTCACAAAATATGCCTTGACAGAAAGATGCTTTGTTAATTTCCACACACTTAAGGACTCACCAAGAGCTGATGTACAAATGTGTTTCAAATGGAAACTATGTTTGATAAATACAGACCTGAACTGTGGGGACTTTAGGAATGATCTATGGCCAGAGCACACAGCACAGGAACACAATCACAGTCACCGAACACGGCATGGGTGAGGCTGGGACACAGTGGCTGAAGCAGAGCATTCCAAAGCACATGGCACAGCTCTGAATCCTGACCTATTCCTGAGCATCTCCAGTCAGGAAGACTCCACATCCTCTCTGGACAACCTGTTCTTCCTGGTGTTCGGGTGGAACTCCCTGTGCATCGGTTTGTGCCCACTGCCTCGTGTCCTGCTGCTCGGCCCCACCGAGCAGAGCCGGGCTCCATCCTCCCACACCCCCTTCAGCCATTCATACACAATGGTAAGGTCCGCTCCCAGCCATCTCCTCTCGAGGCTGAACAGACACAGTCCCTCCAGCCTTTCCTCTTCAGGGAGATGCTGCAGACCTCACTGATCCTCGCTGCCTTCCGCTGGAGCCACTCTCGGGCAGAGAGAGAGGCCCAGCACCGCCCGCAGCGCCTCAGGACCGCCGTCAGGTGGCTGCGGTGCAAGCCGGGCTCGGCCTCGGAAGGCCCCACCTCGCGCAGGAGTCGTTACGCGAACGGCGGGGGGGATCCCCCGACGCCCCCCCCATCCCCCGGGCTCTGGCGAGGAGGCCCCGAACGAGAACCGCGCCCTGCCCGCCCCCATCCCCCCGGCCCTCACGCACCTTGCGGGGCCGCACAGCCCCCGGCGCGGCCATGGCCCGGCCCGGCCCCGCCCACTCCTGCACCGCCCCCGCCCGTGCCGGCCAATCACCACCCGGTCCGTCCGTGAGGGGGCGTGGCTAACGTGGGAGGCGGGACTAAAGACCCCGCCTCGCGGCGCGCCGGCGGGCGCGGGCGCGGGAAGGGGAAGGAGGTGGGCTGGGCAGCGCGGCCGGGGATTGGTGGAGAGCGCACGCGGAGGAGCCAATGGGAGGCGAGAGGAGAAAGGGCGGGGCTAGGCGGGCCGTGACGGGGGGCGCGTGCCCGGCCCCGCCCCACCGCTCCCTGAGGGACCGCCCTGCGGAGCCGGCAGCTCTCCTCAGGGCAATGCTCCCCGGGCACTGAGGCTCCGTGCACTCGTGAAATAAGGGGAAAACCGAGCCCTGCAGGTGAATGGTCACAGAGTCACGGAATCGGGTTGGAAAAGACCTCCCTGCTGATCGAGTCCAACCTGTGAGCGAGCACCACCATGTCAGCCAGGCCCTGGCACTCTGTGCCGCCTCCAGCCTTTCCTCAAACACCTCCAGGGTCCGCTGCTACATCACGTCTCTGGGTAGCCCGTTCCGATGTCTACTCACCCTTTCAGTGAAGAAACACCTTCTCAAGTCCAACCTGAATCACCACTGGCGCAGCTCTGCTCTATGTACTGTAAAAAACACATTCACTCTCCTGTGAAAATAAAAAAAGTTTAATAAAGGACAATAGGAGAAAAAGATAAAGCAAAGGTATGTCTTTGCACTCAGCCAGGAAGACACTTATCTTCGGAGATACCCCCTTAAATACTTTTCCCTTGCATCAACCTGTTGCATATTCAGAGAGCCTTATCCAAAGTAAACTTTTCCCCAAACTAGTTAACATGTTCCAATAATTGTTTAGCATATCTCCTCCTTGGATCCACCTTTTTAGAGCACGTGTATTCCTTGGTTGTGGTTTTAGTCCTTTTTTATCATCACATTCAGTTTTGGCCTCAGGCAACACCATCTTCAGACAGTGAGTGCTGATAGTTGGCATATCTGTAGCAGGTGTCCTCTTCATATGTTCATTGGATGTTATCCATCCAAGCAGGCACTTTAACACAAACATACTTATATCAGCTATTTCACTATGTCTAAGTTTAATTAACAACAGAAATAAAAAGTATATCTTTATAACAAATTTACTTTAACACCACACATGTAGAATCCATTTTCATATTTGCTAAAAGCCAATATTATGTATCTCTAACAGTCCTCTTGTCCAGCCTGTCCCCTCTGGGCCTGCCTGTGCTGCAGGGGCACAAAGGTAAAGCAGGCTGACTGGGAAAGGAGCTGCTGGATCGTGGTGTGCAGGCTGTATCCATCAGTTCTTGGTCCTGCACGCTGGCTCCCAGCTTGTTAAACCTTCTGTGGCATTCCCAGAGAACACCTGTGTGCATGGATCATCAGGGGTGGTGCCTCAAGCTCCACACTCACAAACACACACCATGTTTATCACTGGCATATCAGTATTCTGCATGTCCTTGCTTATATTAGCTGAAGAAATAGACCTTGTAAACACACAGAATTGGGAGCAATTACATTTACTCAGGCTGAAAATGTGGTTGGATTACTATGCTATTAAGGCTACCATAGCAGAAGTGTGTATAAATATTCAACATCTCTGCTCTCCCAATGTGCAAATTGTGTTGTTATTACCATGTTAACATTTACGCTGAAACTATGACAAAATTGAATTAAAAATAGATTGCGAATATATTTATCATCCTTTCAAGAAAAGCCCCAAACAAAACAGTAAAAGAGAAGGGTTTTCTGGCAGGAATTTGGAGACTTCAATTCTTCTCATTGAAAATTAAAAATTATAAGATCACTAATAGAACAGCTGAAGGAAGGAATATAAACTAGAAAGATAAAAGAGAAAGATGAAAAAAGTTCAAAAACATGTGTGGTAACTACCAAATTAGAGCCAGAGCCATTGGCATACTTTCTTTTTAAGGTAGTCTCTGGAAGTTTATGGATTAATAACTGATAGATGTGGGTGCAGTATTTAAATTAGGAAGAATTATTGCAAGATGTTTAGCAACAGGTAACATAAAAAACCCAATCCCCCCTCAATGCCCTCCTTTGGTTTGAAGACACACAGATCAGCCAGCACTTCATTTTTATCAAGTGAAGGAAAATGAATACAGAAAGCTATCACGGCCCATTCTTGCCAACTGAACCTTTGTGAAACTACAGGCAAGATTGCCTTATAAATAATTTTTAAAAATGCAACCACAAGGATTAAAAATTGCATAAATAATTAAAATTCTCATGGTCACAGAGCTCCAGGTTGTCACTCTTTAAAGAGAAGAACAAGCTGTTATGAGAGCCATGGCAGAACTGCGAGGGTTTGCAGCAGTGTATGCAGAGCAGACACACCCAGCTGAAGATGGATGCTCCTTCTGACTGACACTGCCTTTCTGTATTGAAACAGTGTGGGGAACCACTGAATATCTCTGACCTGTCTGCTTGTTATGGTAAAACTGAATTAATAAAAAGAGATTATTCTTTGTCTAAAATGCTGAAATGCTTCAAAGCCATGATCTGCATGCTTATAAATATTATATTGTTACTTGTATTTATAATCAAGATATCTTTCAGAGAGAAAAGTTAATTCCATTTAGTGAAACCATTTTTATATTTTCCTCCTGTTTGACAGATAACTAACATTCCTCAAACAATTCCAGGACATGGTTTTGGATATGGCTGAGGCCTTTGTGAAAAAACTGACAATCTTCCAGATTTCACCCCTATTTGCTGTAGAAATAATGCTAATGTCAATCAGAAAAGAAGAAAAAAAAAGCTGGCGAATGTGAGATAAATAAAAGCATAATATATGTGGAAGAAAAGACTCAAATCATTAGCCAAGGAAGAGCTGCCTGAATGATGAATAATTAAAACATACATGTGGTTGTATTTGCAATCTTAATGCTTGAGGTGCTGTCCATATTGCATGAAGCATCACTGAAAATAACAAAAAGCTTGTTCTTACCCTAAATTATTTACAGAGTGAGTCGAAACACCAGGGTCTTACAGAAAACTCTGCACAAGACTGATATGCTTAATAATGATGAACAAATACACACAGAATACAAGCTTTTGAGGAGCAGAGATCTTTGAGGGAGCAATTCTCAAATAAAGTAAAACAATTCTCCTTTGTTGCAGGAAGGAGAGAAAGTGAAGAAAATGAAGCTAATAAATATGAGAGAAGACATCAATCAATCAATCAATCAGTCAATCAAGTTTCATCAGAAAATGGGTCTTTTCCTGCCTAGGAAAACCAAGGCAAGTTCACACTCAGTGTAAGTCTGAAAGTCTCTTGCTGCCACTACTAACAAGTTCTAGTGATGTAACTAAATACTAACCTAAGCATGATTGAGCCCCTGCACAAACTAATGTTAAACTTTTCTCTGAGCTTTCAAAAAAGTTGTGTGTTCTTAACAGTAGGGCATTTCACAAAATAAGGAACTTTTTATAAGACAAGTAGGCCGAGAATACCAGTCATTATTGTTTGAGATTATTTTGGTAGTTCTCCAAGTCCCTGTAAGTGTAGAATTAGGGAATTAAGCTACAACTTGACTAACAGAAAGCAAATTACAGATTTTTGTTTATCCACCTGTCCTTCAAGCTACATAGAGCCAACAGAAAAGAGCAGGTGGATAGCAGTGAATATGTAGCTAAGAAAGTAACCTACAGAAAACAGATTCTTTCTTTGTCAAAGTCAGGCCTAAGGGATGTCCACAGTGAAATATGATTGGAGGAAGCAGAAGTTTAATAGAGAACGTTTCAGTTGCATAGTTAGAGATATAATGAGAAAGTAAAGATTAATATATTATGGACCCTCGAACTGAGGTGCAATTGTAAAAGAAGGTTCAAAATTATGCACACTAGATTTTCAATGTCTCACTCCAATTTTGATCATTCATAGTGACAGCTACAGCAGGACTTGCTGCATGGGAGACCTGTGGTCTCAGTGGTTCACAAAGCCTGCCACCACATTTTTATTTTCTGATGTATTTGGAATGAATGTGTCTATAAACGATGAATTTCTTCTTCATATTATGTAAATATAGAGGGGAAAAATAATTTGGCTTTGGCCTGTCTGCCCACATTCAAGTGAAGGATTTTATGTAAAGCTCATGAAATGCTCTTCATCCTGAGAAGTTCTCACCAGGACGAGATCAGAAGGGTGTTGAGTTATGACTTCTGGGAGACATCAGTAAGAGTCGATCTGTCATGGCCTTTTTGAGCCACACCCAGAGTGCTCAGACAGCGGGTGACACGGCGCTGGCAGCAGGTGACACCGCGCCGAGTCAGAACTGGTGCAGGAGGCTTGACTGCCACGAGATGGCAGCACGGGCACATGAAAATCCGCTCTGCGCTCAACCTAAAAGGGACTTGGCATTTCCACGCGATAAATCCAGGCACATCTTGGGTTAGGGAATACTCGGAGAATTCCACTGGTATTTCATAGAATCTTTGTCACAACTTGTCTTTTCAGGCAATCTTACTGACGAGAGTAATGTTTTATTAGTGGAAATGTGTGAAAATAGTAATTTTTACCTAAAACACTATTATTTATTGTTCTACTAAATATAAAATCTGTGACATCAAACTGATCTTTAAGACCACATAGACAACTTTCACAGTATGCAAGTTTAAAAGGAGATCTAGAATCTGATGGGTTTAGGGGAAAAACTAACAATAGATTAATTTCTCAGATATTCATTTCCTTCTAAGTTATGAAAAGAAATGAAGCAATAGAGGAACAGTAAATAAAATATCTGAACAGAATTGTCTCTAAGTAAAGCATTTGTTCAAATTTCCCAGGAGGCAGGTTTTGGAACTAGCAGTGAGAGTATTGAGGTCAAAGGTCAATGAAGTCGGTCCCACCAACTCCTATTGTTTTATGAGAAAATAGATAAGAAAGTTATAATATCTAAGAGACTTAAAAATAATATACTTCTGTTGCAAACAGCCAGCAGAGCTTTAACCACAAATTTCTGCTTGAAGCTTTAACTTCTGTTTGAGCTGTACCAGACCATTCAGGTGATCTCAGGGGCTCCTTCAAGCTGAATGGTTGTGTGATTCTGATACAAAACCTTTTTCTTCTACTTTTTCTTTTTCTTCACATCCACTTTTGATTATGTCAGTGTAATCTATTGCCTTGCTCACATCCATGGCCTAACCTCATCTGAATTACAGTTTTTGGCTGGGAAATAAAGCTGGCTATACTGATACAAAAGCAGTGCTATAGCCAGTGCACTGTTAGTCCTCCTCATGATCCCACATAGAAATTATGGGACTATATATGTAAATGTGTACTCAGCTGGGCTAAATTGGATGAGTGAGAAGTCCTTTCTTAAGATCAGCAGTGCATCAATCACACCAATACCTCTAACTAGTCACATCAGCACTGTAACCTGGTTGTTTTCCACTGATAAACAGAAATTCACAAATCCATTTTCCTCTCTCTGTTGAATAGTTAAAAGAATTGAAGAAGTCACACATTTAAGTGCTGTGAGACAGTTGTAGGTACTTTTCTGAACCCATAGTGAAACCCATGACTGTATTTCCTGTGTTGTCAGCATTAAGTGATAAGCTTTTAAATTCTGGTTTCTTGAGGAAATGTGAGAAGACTGCAGTTTGCTTTCCATATGTATTGACTATCAATTGCCATTAGATCCCAACCCATTATCTGCCCTTTGGTTTTCTTAGTAAGTGAAAACACATGTTGTGGTACTGACTTCCCCTCATGCTCTTAGGTTTCTTTGACAGAGACTGCCTGAATATGAGGTAGTGTGGAAAGATGCTGATGTTTCCTTTGACACAAGAAGTTTGTTCCACTCTTCTTCATTAGCCATACAAAATCAGAGTGAGTGAGGAATAGGAAGACAGAACCAGGATATTGGTTCAGCAATCAGTCCTGGCTGCTGAGTGATGCTGGAAACAAGGGAAATGTTTTGTGATCACACTCACAGCAAAGGCAGAGCCCTGCAGAAACAGCTGTAGCAAACTGTTACATGAAGCCTACAGCTTTGTCCCTGTCTCTCCAGCTGTCTTCCCTAATGCTTAATTTGTTGTCAATTGTCTGGAAAGGAAAAAGCTATTACAAATATTCTTGCCTCATTGATCCTTGAAAGAAGATAGTCAAAGTAATTCCCTCATTCCTAAAAAAATTTTTCCTCCTGACTTTTAGTGGTTACCTGGTTAAAACCTTGATCTCCTTTTTCAATATAAACATCAACACAAAACCACAATATGCAGCATATTCATTCAGGACACCACAGAAGTATGAATAAACTTTCAACTCTGAGCAGGTTATATGCCAGGCTTAAAAACTTCAGCCACTCAGTTCTTTCAGTAAAGTGTCCAATATTCCTTGCACTCTCAGATTACTCTTCTGGGAGATTGAGTGCCTCCTACTTGTGAGCCAGTCCAGCTACAGGCAATATATCTCTCCCTTCCATCTGTGGATAAACACAAATTAAAAATGCATCACAGGAAAAATGCATCCTATTTGCCTCCATTTAGAGGAGGAAAAAAATTTCTGTAATCCCATATCAACCTCCAAAATAATTGTATTTGGCTTGACCTAGGCTTTTCTTTTAGAGGTGTGCTGTGATATGTGGGGAGCATCAGTGACCTAAGAGACTAATTTGGTGCCCAAAGTACATATTTGTTGGGTACATTTAAAAAAGATTATAGCAAAAATACTCCATAAATAAAGTGGGACGATAAAGTGGAATCATATAAATGATTATAAGTAATAACAATCCAGGTAAAGTTAACAGTGTGAGTGTAGAAAATATCTAGTTCTGTAACATCTGGAAGAATGTTAATTTTGCAGGAGTGATGCCTGGCTATAATTTTATATTTGTTACTGGACATTTAGACATACATATTCTTTCTTTGGCAATGGGGATATGACTTGGAGGAGCAAGTGATCTCAGTATGAAAACCAGAAATCTTCAGGGCCAGAGGAAGCACAGCTGAAGAAATAATCTACCTTCCACTGTATAGAAACAGCTAATAGATCAGTATTCACCATCTCTTGTACTTATATTATCCATGTAGAATATTTATGGACATACAGGTGGAAGCAAATCATCCAAACTAAAAATGTAGTCAGTGTTAACACTATTACTGTAGAATAAGAAGCTTATGTATGTAAATTATCAATGTTAAACATTTTAGTGCCAGAAGTGGGGAAGATATCTCTTGCTTTTTCATTTGAGACCTTTAGAGCTCTGGTGTTATGTTTTTTCATTCTGTCCAAGGCATCCTTCCTGATGTCTGGGGAACATCACTGTGAGCCTCAGAAGTTGTACAATAGAGAGATTCAGATCTCTGGCATCAAACTTGACATGTCAAAACAAAGAAGGCAAGCCCAGAGGTCACCAGGTCTCTTCTTCTGCCACAAGGCTGGATCAGAGATGTCTCTGCCCATCCTGCCAGGAACCTGCTCTTGAAGACCTCCAGCCTTTCCATATGGCATTCCATGTCCTGCAGCCCTGAGGGCATCAGTGGCCCTAACGGTTCTGCCCAACCATCCTTGAAGAGCCCTCATGCCTGCCCTTGGGCCAGGGACTTTTATTCCAGCCCAGCAGCCCAGCCCAGCCCGGGGCCATCAGTCCCTGCCCCAGCAATGCCATAGGGTGCCAGGCTCAGGCGACAGCCAGGCCTTGCTTGGCCATGTGCCTTCCTGATCCCAGTCTGCTGGCTGCCTCTTGGCTTGGCCTTGCATCTGCTGCATCACCAGAATAATGCTGTCTGGAGCTGTCTGGAGCTGCCTGCCCTGATTCCTTGCTCAGGGCAGTGGGATGGGCCCTGGGTGGGGGTCTCTGCCCTGCCAGTTGTGGAACTGGACGTGACTCCTGGCATCCAACACTGAGGGAGCAGCTGGCCCATGTGCACTTGGAGTTACCATCCTCCTGAGAAATCTGTTGCAATGCTTCACTGTGAAAAAGTTTGTCCTGCTCCTGTCTTAAATCTTCCCTGATGGATTCAAACTTACTGTTTTATTTTTTATTCTTCCTGAACTTGGAGAGGGTAATTTCCCTTTCTTCTTTGCAGGAGTGTTTTGAAGATTTGAAGGTAATTGCTATGTTGTACTCCATTTTCTGTGCTAAACATCCTGAAATTGCTCAATCCTGCCTATGTGTTGTGTTTCATAAACTTTAGTTACTCTAATCGGAAAACTTCAGCTGATACGCATCTTTCTTGAAATATAATGCCCAAAATGGGACAAAACACTTCAGCTGAGACCTTACCAATGCTGAGAATAACAGGAGGATTACATCATCTGTCTATAAATGTTACCCCTGTTTATATTTCTCAGTACAATGTTTTTCTCTTTTGCAACAGCAGAGTGTTGTCAACTAATGCTGAACTTGAATTTCATGATAGTCCTCAAAACTTTGTGCAACAGCATAAGAAATCCAGTTATGTTGTCTATATTGCTGCTGAATTCTGAATCACTGTGGAGTGTTGCACATTCCTGTATTAAACAGCTACCTTTTTTTCCACAAGGCTTTTCTAATTTGTTAATATACGTTCAGGGAAGCTTTAATCTAGGTTTCGTCCTCTAGGTCCTCAGGATTTGAAACTGCTTCCTTTAATCTACCTACATGTAGCAGCCAAAACACAATTCATATATGAAATATTTCCCTTCCTATCAGGAGAGTATTAATAATACAAACATTTAAATTACCATTTTTGGTTCAATATTAACATCACAGTACAATGAATCAGTTCTGTCAGAAGATGTCATGAGAAAAATTCAGTGTATTACACTTTCTACACTGCTTGGTTATTCCAGGTTAGGCTTGCTGCTGCAGTGGATTGGCTTCAGAAGATGGCAGTGGGGTGATGAGGAAACAGATTCACTGCAAACCTGGTCATTAAATGTACATGCCTTGGTTATGTAATTTACATACATATATACTATTCAATATTATTTTTGTAGGTTTGATAATTTCCCTGATGTATTGGAAATAAAGAAAGGTACCAGACTTCTCTGCCTGTGAAAATTATGAGCTTTGATTATCCTTCTAGGAAATTAGATAAGACCTAGGCCAGATACCACCATCCATTTAAAATGGAGTCTCAGGTGGGCCCTATGCAATTGATGTAAATCCATACAAGTCCCTATTAATCAATACATTTACTACATTTACCTAAGCTATGAAGCTGACCTGTATTCTTGGTTTAGCCACTGTGAGCTTTCTGAATCTGAGCCTATCAGAGCTCCAAATATTTTTACTCCTTTTGGACCTTAACCTCAAACATTTGAAATTATTAGGGAATTTACTATTTATTTAATAGTAGGCATGTGATTATTTCCTTTATAAACCACATAATAGTGCTGAAAATGTATCATTATCTGCTCCTTGAAACAATAAGGAAATGACTGAAATAAGCATATGTTAGATGTGTCTAGTTAGCACTGGGACTCCATCAAAGGATACAAGCAATGGCTTGAAGGCAAAGTGTTGTCTTTACCTTAAATTATTCAGTAGAATTAAAGAGCATTAAATCATTGATATCATCATCATCTTCACCTTAATTATCTTCTCTGAGAAAAGCAATTATTGAAGTAAAATAGACTTTAGTCACAGGAAAACATTTATTCTCTAAGCCCAGGTTCTCCTAAGCTGTTTTATGGGATGGGAATTATCCTTCAATTTTTCTCATCCAGCTCCATCACAGTCTTTACCTGGAAATTCTGGTTTTGATCTTCAATGTCTCAGTATATCTCAGCCAAATCTCTCAAGCAATCATTTTTACTCCCACTTATGGAACAGCCATGCAGATCCTTCAGTGATATCCTGCCCATCATAGTTCCTGAAATATTTGGGCAAATAATTAAAAAAATATTTCTCAGGATCTGTGTAATATCTCTTTTATGTAAAAAAATAAAATTAAAAAGTAAAAATCGCTCCCTACTATTTGTCCAGCCTGGTAATGAAAGTGACTGGAGATCTTTTCATATCTTATGACTCTTTGCTGTCTTATGAGAAATTAATTCAGTGGTCTCACTCTGCTTGCTAGTGAATATGTTAGCATAATTTGTGACTCCCACAGCAGAGAAGGCTGAAAATATAAAGACTTGAGAACAGGTTTTCCTTTTCTAATAGAAATTATTGTGGATTACCCCTGAGGGATTACCCCTGGCTGAAGCCAGGGAAGCTTGAACTGTTGTGTCTGTGCTTCTCCATATGGTGAGACATAAAGGAGCCATATATGAGAACTTCTCTAAGGCTACATTCTCTTGCCCAACAGCCTAAATTGCCAATATTGACTTTAAACTCAAATATTTTTGCAATAGTAGTTATGGTTATGTCATGGGACTCATTTCATGCCTTGTGAGCTCTGTATGCCTTGCCTCAGGTGAACCAGGGCTCTCAGGGCTGAATTAGGCTAAGGTGACCCAATTTGTTGGTCATACAAAGGATGATCTGATGTCCAAAGACTGACCTGAATTTTGAGAAAAAATTGGATTTTTTCCCGCCTTTATTTGACTTCTATCAGGATGTTGGATTTTCTCCCTTTCCTTCTCTTTGATTTGTTTTCCAGGGCTTATAACTTATTCACGGCTTCATTTTCAGTTTCACTCTCAGAGATGAAACTGATGGCCTTGGTCTTGGTATCTGTGTCAGAACACATAAAGAAGCTTTCTGATTTGCAGTAAGTGCTCAGTGTCTCCCGCTGGATTCCTCACTTTCACTCATAACTCTAATCCCTGGTCTGAGTCCAGTAGTTATCATCTCCCCTAGTTTATTTCCTTTTTTTTTTTGCCTTTTTCTTGCACCAAAAATATCAGCTCTTGAGTTATGGTGGACCTGCCTTTACAAGGTTCAGTGCTGGTGTCTTGCTTCCTGTCCCACGTGGTCTCTTGCAGAGAGGAGTGTGACCTCTGCTCTCATGTTGTGAGTTTAGTGGGCACTTCAGGAGGTGTGGGGTAGACATAGATTTGATTTATTGTTTGGATTGTGTTTCTGCACATGAACAGCAGCATTAAACCGAAAAAACTATTTACAGTTGAGAAATTTATTAATCAACTTTCACTGTTCAATGTGATTAAGAGTGAAATGAATGGGGGAAAAAAGATGTTATCATAATCTCCCACCTGATTACTAATAGGCAAAATAGGACTTGGAAAGTGTTAGCTCAAAAACAGAAAACCAAAAAAACATTTCTGGAGGTGAATCTTAAATAACATCCAGCCGAAGTTGGCAGTACTTGTTTATGTGACTTTAATCTACAAATGAAATAGAAATGGTTATTTTATTTCTACATAAAAAGTCATTCTCTGTTCCTGATGCATTTGTCTAAAATTGCATTTTGAGATATCTTTGAAGGTCAGAAAATGCTGGGGAGTTAGCCTGCTGTTTATGGAAGTGAAACTCTCTTCCTTCAAGCAGTTCTTTTTTTTTTTCCCACAGATGCAAAAAGCTAAATAGTGTTGCTAAATTGTTGCTCATCAAAGCATGAACTGGATATTGGGGTTAGCCAGCTGAAGTCAGTGCTGAGCTGGTTCAGGCTTGCTGAGGATTCTTGATGAAGTTCTCATGCTCAGTTATGTGTTCCCCTATGTAACTGTTTCAAGTTGTGAATAGGCTTCATATGTCCAGAGAGATTTGTTACTAACCAATTAGCATTAATAATATTACTTTCTCTTTCTTGTTGATGTCAGAGCTAGCTTTTGTACTTAAAAATTGTGGGAAGAGGATGGGCATCTTAATTACTGAGGGCTGGATCATGCTGCCTTGTAGGAAACTCTGTGGGAGGAATACAAAAGAAAGCAAGATTCCTCCATCAAAAAAAAAAAAAGTAGTAGAAGGCCAACCTCTTCTTCCCCCTGCACAGAAGACACAGGGAACACTGTCTCTAACACTTGTAAACAATTTGCAGGAGACAGGCATCGGCAGCACTTGGACTTCATGCTCTTCAGGTTGGCAAAACACTGCTTAAAGAAAAGGGCACAGGAGCTTGGTATAAATTAAAACCAGAACACTGCTTTTACCTCTTTTATTGACTCCCCATAGCACCTGGGAAATGAACAGCTATCTCTGGGCTTCCTCACCTTCAGGATTCACAGAAACCATCTGAGGATCTTCTGATAACACTCACCCTGACTGCACACAAATAATTGTTTTAATTTAGATATACATATTTGTTTTTAAACTTACTGCTATCTAAATTGGCATCAACAGGCAGGTAATTTTAAATCATATTTTTTGTGTTGTACTAGGTCAGAATATAATGATAAAACCATCATGTTTAATTCTGTTTCTCCTCTGAAGATATTTTGTGCAAATGCAGTAGAACATGGGCACATTAACTTTCTGTTGTGGATTGCTAAGAGCAGAAGTAAAGCTTGTAGGGAATGAATGAAATCAATTGGAGAAACTGCACATATAGATACTTAGTCCTTGAGAGAATTAAACTAAGCAGTTTTTATTGGAGTTTGATTAAATAATAGGTGATTTTTGTTGTGATACATATTTACATGCTATTACTCTTTGCCATAAATTCTTACTATGTACAATAGTTCATAAACCTTGTTTAATAGGAATGTCTTTAATTAACATCAAAAGAGAGAAGAATTCTTGGTTTAGCATAGCCTGGGCAATTTCATGATAAAAACAAAAGATAATTATCTTGTTAAATTTAATGAGTGGATCCAGAGAGAGCTGGATGATGTGGTGACCACATCACCACTGATGGAAGCAAATCACAGGAGGTTACTATGCATGTGCACACTGTGGCTGCTCAGAAAACTGCCTGCACTCCTTCCTCCCCCAGTTTGCTCCTAGTTGTTCATCCTTTAATCCATGTTTTGATAAGAAGGTGAGCAGAAAAGAGAGGCTGATCAGTCCTTCATGGGTTGGAGCACCAGGATTATTTGACAAACACAAAACTAAAAGCCAACAGCCCTGTCAGCTGGCAGGCTGTGTTTGCATCCGGGCTTTCGGAAAGAACCGAGTCTGTGAGAGATGTGGAAAAATTACAATGAAGAGGAGCTTGCTGGTTTTTTATCATCATATCCTTGTAGAGAGGGGAAACATGAATGTTTATAATTTCCCTAATTGTAGCCATAGCCAAGGGAAACAATAGCCTTGCACACCAGCCTTACATATATTGTCTGCTCTTGGACTGTAGCAGAGTGCAGTACGTATGCAGGTGGAGGGGTTTGAATGCTGAATACATTTTGAAATTCACATATTTGTGTTCTCATGTCAAGGATACATCTTTCATCAAGCCTGGGAAGTCAAAATCAATTATTTACTGTAAGTACCTTGTTTGATCTTGGTTTCTCGACATCCAATCTGACAATCCAAGGACAGCAAAATTAAGTAGGGTATGTCTTTCAGGCAGCAAATTTTTAGTTCCCTAATTCTCTGGTGCAGGTGGGATGACATAGGAATGCCATGTGGCCATGGCTGAAGCAAAGTGTGCTGTCACTCATCCTAAATGACCCCTGAGCCTTTCCAGCCACCTGCTACTCTGACACTTGGCAGGAAAAGAAAAAGGACAGTTATGACCTGGTTGCTGGATTTTCTTACTTCATGGCCCCTAGGCTTACATGAGTGGCAGGAGGAAGCCTGTTCATCACAGTGTATTTGGATCCCATCAGTCATTCTTCCACTCTGGTTCTCTTGTAAACTCCATGCTTCAAAGAGAAACAGAAAATAAAGCAGTCAGGGCAGTTTTCTCTCTCCTCTCTCCATGACCCAGCCAGTATCCAGCAGAGATGCTGCTACAACAGGGAAGGAACTCTGGCTTGCCCACCCTTGGATGTACCATGCAGCTACTTCCATCCTTGCTGGAGAAGAGGAAGAAGAGGTATTGTGGGATGGGTTGCCAGCTACAGCAATAGCAACTGATCCCATCAAAAGCCTCCATGTTTTCAACTCTTCATCAACTACACATTTTCTTAAGTCAAATTGGCACCATAGGAACTACAGGCCATCAGCAGGTAAAGGCCCAGCACCTCTGACATGCTGGTGTGTAAACATGTTTGCTTTCTGGCCTTGGCTTTGAAAGTTTGGAATCAAAGAATGAAGGGTCACTGGGACATGGAAGAAGGAGGTTCATTGAACAAGCTGTGAGTAAAAGATGACATTCACACCAGTTCTGTGAATCCAGCTCACACTTGCAACCTCTCCCTTGCCCTTCAGTCTCTCCTTTCTTCTGCCATCTGTGGATTTCTCACTCCCCACATCTGTATCTCTCTACATCAGGAAGGAGACTGCAGCATACTATTGCATTGTCCAGATGTTTCCAGGAACAGAAGAGACCCATGTTCAGGCTGTGTGACAAAGGCCACTGGCAAATATTACATTCCTGACTCCTTTTCTCTTAATGTGCATCTTGGTCAATCCCCTGCCCACCATCAAAACCTGCCAGTTTGGATAAACGTCTCCTGTTTTGGTCTATTTTAACCAGTATATTTTGGCATTGCAAATGTAAAGAGACCAGAGAATTGCAAAGAGCAGAACATAATGAAAGAAGGAGGTGCTGTGTACATCTGTACATAATTTTACCTAAAACCAAAATTAGCAAAATATTTAAAGCATCTGAATTTTGCTTTGACTTTTAATTCCTTTGGCCCTTTACCACATAACTGGAACTCTCCTAATACTGCATCAGTATACTGTAAAGTGGAAAGTCCAAATCCATTTTATAGAATCCATACTGAAAATAAGAAAATAAGATTAAAGATGAAGTTTTTGACTTCTGGGCTTTATCAGTCTCTAGGAAAAAAATTTACATCAGCTGCAGAGGAACTGGGCAGCAAGAGCACATAGGTGAATTAAGATGAAAGCAATTGAGAAAGAAGAGGAGGGGGTGAATGAGGCAAAAAAGCATGGAGGAGGTATGAAAGGGTCAGATGGCTTACTTGGAAAGTAAAAAAAAAGGATCAAAGGGTAGAAAGCCAAGTAGCAGAAGAAAGAATTATAATTTTCAGCAAACTAGAATAGAGGAGTCTTCATGGTGCACGGTTGGAAAAGGAAACTGAAAGGTACTAAACAAAAAAATTATAGTGAGATAGAACTTGTGGGGGAAACAGCAGAGAAGAGCAAATAAAAGTGTCTGCTAAATGGAGAAGCATTCTGTCATTTGTATCAAGGGATGGTGGCATAAGAACAGTAATAGCTTCAGCTGTTCAGGGAGAGGTGTTGGAAATCCTTTTGCAGTGGTGCAAAGAGAAATGTATTTTCCATATTACTTTCAGCTGAGGCACTTCAGCAAGCTGGTGGAAGCAATTAGCACAGCTGATTGGTGCAGCATTCTTTGGATACCGGTCTGCTTGGCCCCGTTTTGGCTAACACATGGTACTCACAAACATTTCTTTTAAAGCATTAAGTTACAAATCAAGAAACTAATGAGGGACTTATAAATATGATCCTGCTTTTAAGGACCAGTCTGGTGGCAGAGGCTGAATAATGATCTTCATGTGGGAATGGACTGACCTTCAGGAAGGTTATCAGGTGGGAATTGGAGAAAATAAGAGAGACTTTTCTCATTTTCTGGCTCTAGTTTTTTTTTCTGTGTCAGCTTTTGTTGCAGTCTGTGTAGGTGGTGGAGAGATTTGAGCTCTTTATCATGGAGCCTGCAGAGGAATCTATAATTTCCTTAGATTCTCTGTGGATTTATGCTGAAAATGATGCAGCAAAATCACTTGCTATGCATATGGGGTTTTTTGCTTATGCTTTTTCCTTCCTACTGTATTTTTTAGAGTTATTTCTCTGTTTCCTACTATGTGGCTATCTTTTTTGAGGGTTTTATTCTTGCATTGAGTTAAGAAATGATCAAGATTTTTAGCACCTCTTCTAGATTTGACTTGAGCCAAAACCACAGTAAAGCAACATAGGTTGTCCTCCCTCAAATTTCTATGATTGAAAAAAGATAGACAGAAAAGTCCGACATAGACACAGTGTTTTCCCTGGAGATGGAGAAAAGAAGGATTGTGTCAAGAGAGAAAATGTATTGTTTTAAAAACCTTTTTTCACTAAATCCTAATTACTGGTGGGATTACAGCCTATTTTCAATAAACTGAATAACAATATTAACATTTGCAGTTTTAGTGACATTAATGTAAATGGCAGAACACCTCAGCTCGCCCTTTCTCCTTACAGTTTTGTCCACTAACAAGGGAAATATGTATGGGTTGATACATCAGCAGAGAATATACTGAATTTAAATAGCAATAAAATGGAAGGAACTGATGTGCATATGCATTAGGTGTTATCCCCTTCCAGTGATAATTGTAATGATTTTTACTTGATGGTCATCTCAACAGACTGTCTTCTAATCTATAGAAGACTTGTACCTGCATGTGTGTGTGTAGCACAAAGGAAGTCAAAGAGAACAATATCACAAACCCCAAAAACTGAATTGGTTATTCAGTCTCACAAAAATAAGACGACAAAATATTTAATGGATATACGTTAGCAGACTTTAAAAAAATGTCCATTGCCTTGCAAAGAACCTGTTAACTTTCTCCTTTTGACCCCTTTTTGTGCTCACCTCCAGTTGTCCTGTCTCAAATCATGAGGTCACCTCTGCAGATGCATTAATGAACAAGAGTTCTGAAATGGGTCCTGCTTCAACAGAATTAGGGATAAAAAAAGGTACATGGAAACTTGTCTCATTTTGTAGTGAGCTATTGCTGCTGTAGCAACTTTCTCTAGCATGTTGATGTAGGTGTGTGGCAAGTGAGGCTGAGCATGAAAAAGCCAAGGCTTCACATCACCTTCTGCATGGGAGGGAGCAGTAGCTGGTGAGTTTTAGCCCAAATGGAAGTGCTCTGCAGGAGTAATCTGAGGTTTAATCCTGCTGCATCAATGACACCTTTGGTGCTGCCATCTTGCAATCAGGGCTTAAGCCTGTGACCTTACCCCACAGGTTTTGTGTACTGGGCATGACAGTTTGCAAATAGGATATGGTGTTTTCAACTCCCTGCTTTACAGTGTATTTTTCTGAAGCTCAGGTGTCTCTACTGCCCCACATTTTGCCCAGTATGATTCTTTCTTGCTCAGTTTCAAAACTCTACAGTTCAGACAGAATTTTCTTGCCCTTCCATGCTGAGGGAGGAAAGAATTTCTGGGATAGTGGAGAGGACAAGTGGGGTTAAAGTGCCACTTTGTCTATTTCCCAAATTAGCCACAGGGCCCAATTTAGTAGATGTCATTGTAAATGAACAAATTAGACTGACATCGTTCAGACTGATTCTGACAAATCAGACTGACATCATGCTATTTTAATGTAAGTATGCTTCAGAAGGACTACTCTGGAGTTTTTCTTTGATAAATATAAGAAGAAATGCAATATGACTGCAAACTTTTCAGTGAAAATAAAATCTTGCCTTTTGTGATCCTGAAGAGTATTGTAGTGAAAGTGCTGATTTGGGCACCTATCATAAATCGTTTAAGTTCAGAAAGCCTATCTCCTTCCTTTGCCTAAACGGGATGAAATCAAATAAGGTTATTTTTAAAGTTTTGTATTATACCTAAATTACAATTCCCTGGAAAAAAGATCAGGGCTTGGAATAAGGCACAAGGGAAGAGGTAGACCAAGGTGGTCCTGGGGTGCCACAAGTTGCTGTGGAGGCAGTGCTGGGAGAGGAGCCCTGGGGTGCCCTGGAACAGAGCTGGTGTAGCAGCAGAGAGGAAAACCACCTCAGTGGCCTTCAGTGCTAGCAAGGGAAGAGGCTGGGGTCTAATACTGACCTAATTATCAGACAGCTCTTGCTGTATAGCAGTTGGCTAATCAGGAAGGCTGCTAAATCACAGCTTTACTGTAGAGAAAGAGCTGATGTATTTGAGTACAAAGTGAAACTAGAGAATTGTGTAATTATGTTGTTACAAAGCTGTACTTCTTTTGTTTGCCCTGTGTTATTTGTTGCTTTTCTGTTTTGGATCATTGGAAAATGAGAGCCTGATTTTTCTTTTGGCCTTGGAAACATTCCTGCCCAAAGACCCTTTGTGTGAGTCCATCCCCAGGGGTCTAAGATGGGCTCCTCCCATCACCTACTGACCCTGGCAAGAGAAGCAGTGTCTTCTACTTCTCCTGTGAAGCAGCTTTTGCTGTACAAATAACAACATAATGACCATGGGAGGAAATGAGTTGGCAGTGAAAGTTGGGAGGAAACTACTGTTGATTAGTTTAGCAGCCAGAGCCTGTTTTTTTCACCTTTTGCTTTGATAAAAGTGTTTGGATTCCTTACACCAAATAGAAGCATTATAAAGACAAGTTGTCAGTAGCATAACTCTGCCCACACCATGCAAGCACCATTTATTATGTATATGGGGGAAAGCTGTGAAAACATAGGTAATCTGCATATCCACAAGTTATGCACTGTGCTTGATGAGTCTGCATCAAGCCTTTAAAGGAGCTCTTCCTAAGGGAAAAGCAAGGGAAGCAAGTATGCCAATGAGGGATAAGTTCTTTATTGATTGAATTGGATTAGTTATTTAGTTTCACCCAGAGTCCATGAAAAGCTAGTAAAAATGTTGGATCAGCTTAACTGAAGGGTAACAAAACCATGAAAAGACACAGCCTTGATACACCATAGTACTATTAATTAAACCAGTCATAATGACCAAATCAGAGTCCTGAAGTTTTCTCATACACCTGACCTGGAGATTTCTTTTCTTGTCACCAGAAGCTTCTTTGTACCTGGAATTGCATTAAAATTACTGTTGGAGAACTATTTCTGGGTGATGAAAGGCTGTTGGTACCTCCCCAGCCGGCTGCAAAACAAACAAATGTAGGATTCAGTCTTGCCAGAGCATTGCAGTTTTGCAGCTGGGATGATCAAACCTTAAGGTATAAGTAAAGCAAATAATAGAGCAAAACATTCTACATTTTAGATGAGATGGAATTACTGGTAAAAACCAGATATATTTTGGGGAATGTATACCTCTTTTTAGGGTAAAGTATTTCAAAGGTCTAAAAGAAGAATTCTGCACCCAAAATCATATTTGCTGCTTCCCACTTACACCTGGTAAACTAATAAAAGCTATTCCTTGCCTTTGCACACCATATCTCTTTTTGTGATAGCAGTGTGATTTAAGATGCAGGATCTTTGCAATTTATCCTTTTTAGTTCCGCTCATCTTCGGTGATGTGGAGCAGCTGGAGTAGCCTGTTGCTGCTCACCTCTAATCTACCATGGAAGAAATATCAGGTGAGTTAATAAATTACAGTTGGAGAGAAGTTTTAGTAAAAGCTCATTGTTTTCTACGTGTTCTGTCCTTTGTACCCCAACACAAAACAAGGAACAGCTGCAAGGTTTTGGTAAAAGCTTGAAGTGGGAGGTGCATTAAGGTAGTGAAAAGCCACTTTGGCAATATATCTCACTTTTATTTTTTCTTGTCTTTAGATACGGAATAATCAAAGTGGAAAGGAGGTACATGTAAAGAAGGAATTTCCTTCTTGTATTTTAATGTGTGTTTTCTCTTTACTTGAAATAAATGGCTTTTGTTAATTCAGTCGATGGTTAAACATCTAGAACTTTCAAGTTTAATTTAAGACAATAATCCTTGTGTCGGAAAAAAACCACACCTGAATATCAAATCTTTCTAGCCAGGTCATGAAAATAGTTTAGAAGTAAAAGTTTTGTAAGTAGTTCCAGACTTGGCCAAGTCTTTCTTTTATACCAAAACCCCCTTTATTGTCTGTGGATGCTTTTCACTTCAGCATATTCTGAAATGCACAACTTTTATTTTGTGACTTATTTCTTTCCTCCTCTAAAATGAAAAACTTTGGTGGAAGGGAAAAAAATATCACAATTGTATGTGCTCATCAATCCCTGTGATTCCAATTATACACAGGCCAGGATAATTGTAGTTTGATCTCAAGGCTGGCTATACATTGAATTTTAAAATATGTTTCTGACAAATGGTTTTAATTAGATTCAAGTGATGGTGCTGCTATTTTGGGTATTTTTCCATGAAGATTCAAAAGAAAATAAAGGTCCTTTTGAACTTGAAAAGAAGTTTTTCTCACTAGAAAAAGCTGTCCTAAGAGTGGTCAGTGACGCAATAATGTCAAATTCAGAAATTCTTAGAAGTGATGTTGACTTTGTGTTCTCTTTTATTAACTCTGAAATCATAGGCTAATGACTCATATTCATATATTTGAAACTAATGCAGATTTATAGGGCTTTGAGCACAAAGAGCCAGATGCTTCCCCAAGCAGGGAGCCCAGAGTGAACAAGACACTTGGAAGACACTTCCCAAAGTGCCTGACATTGCCTTCTGGCACAAAAAAAATCTCTTATGTTTAAATACAGTCACGATTTCAGATCCTTGCAGGCTGCAGAGCACAGGGAGCTCCATCTCTCAGTGAAATCAGTGAGGATTTTACTATTGATTTTAATCAGTGATCCATCTCTCAGTGAAATCAGTGAGGATTTTACTATTGATTTTAATCAGTGATAAGTCAAGAAGAGGTGCTTTGTCCAAGCTGAGGAGTGGAAATTGTGTTAAAACTAATCAGTTGAGGAACCTTATCCTACAGAATTCAGATCACCAGAAAATGGAAGTTATCTCATTCCTTCCTGTAAAGTATTTTAGAGAAAGGATAGAAGGGAAATATTTAGATGGGAAGTTTGGAGGTGCATGAATCTTTTCTGTTCTGTGCTCTTAGAAGTCCTTATCAAAAATTCTGCTGCCTATGTAAACGCCAACCAAGTCCAGGGATTATGTTCTGGTATTTGCCTGCCATCAACCCCTCCTTGGCTGGACTCCCTTTGCTGCTGATTGCTTTGAGCCAGAGCAGAGACTGAGGAAGAGAGGAGGCAATTTCATATTGCCTCCCAGCAGGAATCTTGCACTAAAAATCTAGTGGTTATACTCTCATTCTCCATTACTGTAATATTACAGAAAAGATAGAAGAAGTTTTTTTTTTTTTAAATTATGAATCTCTGGTTGCGAAGGAATAAAGCCTCTGAAAGAGCAATTTGGTGCTAAGACAACTCTGTCTGTCCTCTGCTCAATAGCAATCTAATTTTAGATGGTTTGGATAAAATTGTTTGGCCTTTTTGACCTTTGATAGAGAATCAGAGTTTGTTTGAAGACTTTTTGGGCGAGCCCAGCACCTCGGCACTGATCCCATTCCGATGCTGAGCTGAGAAATGAGGCAGTTCTGGTAACGGAAGGCTTGTGTGATTCAATAATCTGCTTTCCCATACATGTATAATTCAGCCCGGTAAATCTCCTCATGAATCACCTTCTTGTTTATTTTCCACTCTCCCTGATTAATTTGCTGATTTCCTCAGTGCTGATGTTTATAATGGGAGGCTGTTCAGAAGGTCAAAATGCCTCTCACTGGGCACTTCTTTTTTTCATTTGCTACTAGGAAGCAAAAGTGTGATCAGCGGCAGAAAGGTTTCCTCATGTATTTATTTTTTAAGTTAAAACCTACAGATACCTTGCTGGTTTCTTATATAGTGAAAAAACAAACAAAAAGAATTGTATTTCTTTGGATATAATTTCTACTGCATTGCTCGGAAAACATAATAATTTGGTTAAGTCATTCTGAAAACATGTTTTCTGGGTTTTTTTTGGTTTTTTTTTTGATTAGTTGAAGTATTTTTAATGACTTGGACTGTATTGTATGACCTGTAATAAGAAATCATGAATATTTACAGTAGAGGGAGCAATAGCCCCATTGCTGCACTATTTCTCTTTGGCTGTAGGTTGTGTTATAGCTTTATATAGCAGATGTATAGAAAAACAACAATTACAGAGATGTAATGATGTGTTCTTTTCTGTAGTAAAGTTTCCCTCATGATTCATATTAACTATTGAACTAGTACTTTCCTTTTAAAAAGCAGAAAATTATGCTTCTGGAGTTGTCTCACCATAAGCTGGATGAGTGCAGCAGCAATACTATTTCAACCTGAAAGAGATTTCTTTTTTCAATTTCTACCTTAAAATTATGCTCTTATCAGAAAATTTAAATTCTAATCAGCATATTTAGCACTTGGGGTTTTTTTTAGGTTTTTGGTTTTTGTTTTGTTTTTGTTTTTTTTGAGACTTGCTGAATGGTTTAAAACCTCTGAGTGTTTTCTGCTACCTGTGGTTAACAAGACCCTTCTGGTGTTGCTGTGGAAATTGTGAGGTTACAGTATGCACATGCTGGATCTTCTCCACGCTCAAATGGGAGTGGAAGAGGTGATGGTAGTTCAGTCTCTTTGTTCAACTGCACTTCCCTGAAGCAGGAGAAAGTCAGAAAAATTAGAAAATTATTTGGGTAAAGTCATCTTAATGCCGAATGTGTCTTTAAAACCTCTCTCTATTCAATGCAATGAGCCATACAGGCTATTTCCAGTATCAGCCTTCCCAGATTGGACTTTTAACTGCAGGTCAAATAAAAATCAATGCCATTACTGGGCAGCCCATTTTCACTAATCCTTTGGGTGGTCACTTGAGAAAGATTTCTCCATTGTACAATGTATTTCCTTCAACTGAAGAGGCTCTTCAAAAAGAGGAGGATGATGAGCTTGGAACTGATGTGTCAGCTGAAGCTTTTTTGTGAGGCTGCAGTGGCTGCACATCAGTGTAGGGTTTGTGTTAGTGCCTCTCCAGATGCACAGGTCTGAATGATGTAGCCAAGAACTGAAATGTGCCTAAATGCTGGTCTGGATTCCAGCTTCTGCCCCATCTTTACTTCTGCACAATTACAGGAGGGATATTTCTCCTATACGGTTGGGATTTTTTAAAGAGATTGGCTCCTGCAACATGTGGTGTCTTATGAAAGGCAGAGATGTGACTTATCATGGGAAGTGGTTCAGGCTAGAGGATTAATCTTAGGTGACAGTGGAAGGGTAAGGAATTTGAGCTGAAAGAAAAAGGAAAGAAGAAAGTTTGATTTTTCTATCATAAAATGGAAGAAAAAAGGAAGTCAGCAAATCAGGAATATTCCTATTGGGAAATTCTGAAATTTGGAAGACTTTTTCTTAAAATGTAGTACTTTGGTTGAAACTCCCTAGTGAGTTTAGGCTACAAACTCTTCTAAACAAGGCACTGTCTGCAAATACAGTCTAGATAGTATGAGGAAAGATCTGGTCTTAGCATGTTCTCCAGACATTATAGTAAAAATGAGACTTTTTAGAGGAAAAAAAAAGCAGGAATGGAGCTTTCTTCTTGTGGTCACTGACAATGAGTAAACATAGATACCAGGAGTGTTGTCTTTATGAAACCATTCCTCTTACCAGAAATGTACTTACCATCTCTTTGGAAGGTGATCAGAGAAAGGGGAGAAGAGAAGGCATGTGGCTCAGATGATGCTCTTGCCATTCAAGATGAGCTGTCAAAACATTGTCATTTATTGTCACTGACTCATTTAAAAAGCTGAATCACTAATGCATAAATGGCTCTTGTTCATAACATGATTTAAATGGAATGCCTCTGATTTAGTTCAGTTTAATTTGGACATCATGCCATCTTTGCAGAATCGTGTTAATGTCACTTCCATTTTCTTCTTGAAGGTTGCTCATCAACAATTCACAGCATCACCCTTTCATTTCCTTTTGGCAGCCCAGTGTTTCCTCCATGTGTGCACACTGAGAGTTTCATTCTGATCTAGACTCACAGAATGGTTTGGGTATCGTGACAGAACCATGGAAACATTGTTTTGTCTCCATAACGGTGTTATAATTACATCACAGTGTCTTGAAGCAATTAGCATTATAATAATATTTTACAAAATGTATGTGATGACTGCATAGCAGTCTGTGCTGTAGCTTTTGTTTGGTTTGTACTGAAGTTTGTTTTAGAGGCCTCCAAAGAGTGGTAGTTAGTTAAAAATGTTTACACAATAATTAGCATTTGGGTACATTTCAGCAAAAAACCCCCGATCTTCCTACCTTGTCATAAGTAATTGCCTTTTTCTGTGTTAACTCAGAAAGAATTGACGTATTAAAGCTATTTTTAACCACAAGGTTGACAATTTATGAACCAATTAACTCTCCACTTTTCAATAGCACTCCTTGAGCATGTCAGAACACTGTAAACTAGAACATGGGTTCCTTGCCACTCTTGTGAAGAAAATAGTATCACTATACCCATTTTACAGAAGTATAAAAGAGCAGAGCAGAAATGTGAATTGCTTGAGGTTGCTTTGCAGACTCATAGCAGAATTGTGCATTCGCACACACACACTCGTGTGTACAAACCACCCAGAGCCATCAAGTCCTTCTACTTACTGCTGACAACTGTCACACAATTCTTGAGTTTTACTGATCAAGTTCCAACTCTGTTTTTTTAATTCAGATACTTTGTCTTTCATTAAGATTATACAGCAAAAGTTGTGAAAATAAGATTTCTAAAACCATGAGTAGAAATTTGCCAATTGCAAGGAAATAGAAAGCACTGCCCTAAAGACTCAGAAAATCAAATAAGAGTCAAATTCTGCTGTTGTTCCCTGTTTGAAATATTGAAATAAGGCTAATGACATTTTTTCCTCATCTGAGAATATTCTCAAAATGAATAAGGAAGTGACAGCCCTGGAACTTGAACTGTCTTTCCTCTGACTTCTATGACAGTTATACTGGACTCTAAAGAAATGAGTGTCTTTGCTTGTGGGGTGAACTAAAAGCAACATCTGTTGGGTAGGCTCAGAGGGAGGTTTCTGTGACCTTTTCATGGATTGGTTTCTTCAAGACTGACAAAGTTTTGCAGAGGGAGATTCCTGTTAGGTTGAAAGTTCAGAGCAGATTCTGAGTCAGTAGCTTTTCTGCCTGATGTTAGTGTCTAAAAATGTCCACCTACACTGTTATGGACAAAACCATAGCACAGCAGGGAGGCAGCTCCATGCTTTGGCAAAGTGTGGCAGATGTAGTCATTTCTTTAGGGATTTTTGAAATAATTTTCATGGTCTTTGGCACTAAACATCTACAGAACTGTAGTGGGAATGAAGTGCCTAAATCTACCAGGCTCTTGGCATAATCCCAGCATGGTGATGCCTTCTCCCCTCTTTTCCATTTCACTAATCTCCCTCTCCCCACCTGGGTTTGCAGGAGATGGAAGAGCTCCTAGAAGGAATGTGAATGTGTCAGCAAGCAGTTTGTGGTGCTCTTCCTGGGAACAAGGAGGATTAAAGCAAACACAGCCATTGCTGGTGTAGTGGGGATGTTCAGCTCCCTTGCACTGGAGGGGTTGAAAGCTTTAGACTCTGTTTTAAGTGCCTGCTATTTTGTTAGCACACCATAAACCACAGAAAGTGTTATTGGGCCTGGAACAGCAAAGTATTGTGTCCCTGGTGGACATGGAAGCCCATCAAGCTTTTGTTTTCTTTGAGGATGTATGTTGGAGTATTTTTCTTTGTCTGATGCTTTCATGGTTGTGTTTCTTGCACCACTGAATGTATCACAGCAAAATCCAATTCAATCTTAAGAATAATCACTTTGTAGTTTGGAGAGTATACCTTTCAATACACACCATAAAGATCTAGAAGATTAATTGAATAACGAGGTGGTGAAACCAGGCAAGAAAATATGGAGGACTGGGAGAATGTCTCGAAGGATTTAATAAATTGGATGATTGGGCAATATGATGGCAAATTAAATTCACAGAAGATAAACACACAACAATGCATTGGAGGAAATAATTGAAGCTGCTCCTGTGCACTGATGTATTCAGAATTATCTGCAACTTCTCAAGTGTAAGAACTTGGTGTTATTGAGGGTAGTGCAAAGTCCAAGAGCTGATGCAGAAGGAATACTAAGGGACATCCTGGGCCACATTAATACAAGGTGGAAGAATAATTTTCTGAACAACCCACTTTACTGAAAGCATGTAGAATGCAAACATGTTGATTTTTAATTCAAGTAAGAAATTGCTCCCAATTAAACTTCCTAGGATTCGTTCTGGTTATGTAATCTAAATGTATGATGAGTTGTGCTGATAGTAGTATTTGAACCTGAGCTTTTCAGCAATAAAAATATCTTATATTGATTAAACTGAAAGGCATTTGGATGAAACATGGTCTTTTTGATGCTTGGCTTTTAATTTCACCAGACCAGGGACATTACTTCAGTCACACAATTAGTCAATAGTAGGCATAGGACACTCATGTACACTACTGATGAAAACTAAATGCTGCTGTTGGGCCAATGGTGCAGATACAAGGCATAGGAAAAGTATTCAGTCTAATAAGTCAGACAAGATGATAGTCATTGGTAAATAAAGTAATTAGTATAGAATATTAATCTTCATTGTCAAAACTAGTTTTGTTTTCCCATATTTTAGAAAAATAGATATATTAAAAAAAGAAGTGTCTGTGAAACATTCCATTGATGGTGCAAGAATCAGCACAAGTATACATGTGTACCCACACATATATGAAAGGAGCAGGAGGGATGGCCTTGGAAGAGATTAAAATAAAAGGATTGAAATGCCATTACAGATAAACAAATACGAATTCATGAATTCCAAATTATATTTGATTGTGTGAATGGTAATAATGACTATAGTGTTTATTTCTGTTGCCTAGGAAAACTGCATATGTTTGCAATATTGACATTTGAATCTTTAATTCATGTTGTGCTGCTCGATTTTATAACTGATGAAGAGATGCATCTTTGAAATAAAAGCTTCTCCTGGCAGAGCTTACAATCAGTTATTCTTCTGCACGTGCAGAACATCACACTTTGAGCAGGGGTGGCTGAGTTTTGGGTGTCACTCCTATGAGCAAAGGGACCAATGTGGCTGTTGCTCAGAGTGTGCTGACATGGAGAAGAGAGAAGCTGCAAGAGAAATGTGTGTTCTTGGGCACTGAAGTGTCCTGCTAAAGCTCTCTACCATCTGCCATAAATGGGAATATGGAAATCACCTCTATGCATAAGATCCACTAGGGCTTCTTCCAGGACTAAAATTCACCCCGAAGTTGTGTGTTGTTCAGCTGCAGATCCAAGAGTATTTCACTGAACTGTAATGAATTTAGCTTTTACCTGAAGGCAGGAATATACTACAGCCCTGTTGCAGATAGGTTAATTATTATTTAGAGGGGTAATTATTCTCCAGAACGTCACAGTTCACAGCATAAGGAAACCTTGTATTTGAATCTAAGAATTCTTACTGCTAATCATTTTTTCTAATATATATTTTTTGTTGGATCTTGGTAGCCAGATGAACTGTGGCCTATAGCTCAGACTTCTGGCAGCTCTGGAGCATGAGCTGTCTCATGCTGGCTATGCAATAAGGCTATAGCATAGCATAGCATGGAATTGGTCTCTTCCAGATGTTCACCAGAGCTCAGGGAAGAGCTGACATGACACAATCAAGGAAAGGAAGATGGTTGGTTCTTGTGTACAATTTCTAGATTCATTATATCAGTCAGTGATACAGAGCCCTTCTTTTTTAGCAGATATCAGTGTTTCTAAACAGATCCAGATGACCACAGAGGGTTTACCCTTTGAAGGAAGGCAGTACTTCAGCTCCAGCAGCTGTGAGGCATTATGTTTTCAAAGATACTCAGAATCATGTGTGGTCCTAAAGAATTTATAGCACAGCTTTCCTGGAGGTCAATTTTGATACCAGCCTCTATCAGATTGACAGATGGGGCTGTAGAAACACCTACCTTGAAGGCAGCTCTTCTGCTGAAAGTATGTCAGTCTTACCTGCTGTTATATAAATGACCTCCCTCTCAGAGCAAGTGTCACAGTGGTTTGGAACATATTGTTTTGAAAATAGTATCTGCAGATACTGTCTAGCCCCTTCTGCAGAACAGTATCATCTGTGACTTCCCATCTGGTTCCTAATTTTGTCTCCTTCTAAGCTGTCAGCACACCAGATCCTCACACTTCTGTATGAATCTTGGCCCCATCAGCACTGGAACTAAAAATACAGATATCAAAGTGGCAATATGTATTGAAAACTCAAATTATACAGAGGTTCTTTCTTGAATGTTCTGCCACTGAAGCATCTCTTCTAGGGGGAAAAACATTAATTCTTGCAGTTGTTGGAATGGGCACAAACCTCATCAGGAATCTTCAGTATACCACATGTACATTATCATCCCTGACTCTCTAGGTCTCCTTGGGAGCCATAGGAATCCATCCCTGACCTTTTAATGCATGAGAAATATAAGATGCTCTGAGCTAGATATGGTGGCAGTAGAGACCTACTTTTAAAGTTCAGAGCTAAGCTGGGGTTTGAACTGAGATCTGAAGAACCCCTGCAGGTAGGTAAGTACCAGGTCTGGAGTTGCTGTGGAGAGGGAAGGAAGGCTGGTCCTCAGCCCCTCACCCCCTCAGGAGCTCTGGGAAGCACAAGGATGGGGCTGTGTGGGCACAGCTTCCTCCTTGTCTACTTACAAGTTTCTGGTTGCTGTAAAATGTGGTTTTCCTGTATTCCCAGTATCCCAATACCTCCCCTCCATCACCCTTGCCTGATGCAAGCAATACTGGGAGGAAGCTGGAGCTACTCTCCATCCTTGTGAATCTCTAGGCAGCAGGGAAAGGAGACTTGCTATTAGCGGAAAAGAAAAAGCCAAAAAGATAATAAATGAAGGAGAACATCTAGAACCTCTCCAGCTGTAGCTGCAAATGAGGCTGAAAATACATCTGGGGAAAGTGACAGAAGTGGAAGTGTGCTCAGCAAGGCTCTTAAAGCCCTCTGCAGAGAAGTGGTGACTTGAAAGCAGGGGGACACTGAGTAACTGAGCCATACTCCTGGTGTCAGGAGGAATGATGGCTGCCTCTGAGATGTGGCTGCAAGAACTGCTGTGTGTCTGGAGGAGTGTGAGGGAAAACTCCAAGTCACTGAATGACTATAGTGCATCAGATTTGGTCTCAGAAATTATTGCTTATTACTTATTGCTGCCTTCAAAAACATTTTTTTAACCCCTCCCAAAAAAAAACCCCAAAAACCCACCAAAGCAACAAACCAAATCTAAACTGCCTCAAAAAATACCACTGAGGGGTATCTTCTGACAGTATCTCGGGTAAGAATTTGTAGATAAGACTTGTTACATGAGCAATACTGGGATGTTTGCTTAATAGCAAAATAAAGTTTATTTGATTAAATTTATTAATTTGGATAATTAATGGAAAAACATTCCCCTTAGTGGGTGGAGTCTGTTATGAATATCACAATATACATTTTCAGTGTTACAGCTATTGCAAAGCACTAGGCTGGATAAACAGCTGCCAGTTACAGGGACTGCTGGCAGGATTTTCAAGGACTGTACTTTGCAGTATGGAGTTCTAGGGGATTTTGAAAGGTTGTCACCTGATTCAATAGGAATGCGTGACTCATTTGATGTGTTAGCTGATTAATTTTAAGTTTACTAGGGCTTTTGAGGAGAATCCAAGGATTAAATATTATGGCACATTTACAGAGCCAAACTTTAGTTTTCTAACTTTGTGGAAAAAAACAAACCAAAACCAAACCATTGTTTTTGTTTTTGCATACACCACTACTAGTTTTATCACAGCAAGAAACTTCTTTCTCACACTAATTTATACTGGTGAAATGGAAAACAGGTTAGTATTTATGTCCAACCATGTGTGAAATTAGTATCCTACGAGTGCATTGAAATGAATGCTTGTGGTAATAAAGTAGTAGTCACTGTTTAATTTTAATGCATGCTTCACTTTAAAATTGGTTTTCTGAATAGCTACTATGTACATTTACATTCTTCCCAAAAACACTTCAATATTTAATATCTCCTTTTTCTGGTCTGGTTCTGTAATTCTTTCTGCACTGGTCAAAACTTGCCTGGGAGATTGCTTGGAATTTAGGAACTACTGGTAAAGAAGTACTACTCAGTATCACTAGGAATCTGGCAGAACTTCAGAATCAGGATTAAAAGTTTGCAGGAAAATCAGAATAAAATGTTCCAGCTTAACAGTGCCTTAAGACTGATGTTCTTTATGAACATAACAGTACAGTGTACACTTGGCCAGCACAAGGTTCGCTTTTCAGGCCTGATGTAGCAAATGGAACCTGGTTGAGGAATACCAGTTTTGTGCTTAGATTTATTTAATTCATTAGTTAACAGAATTTCTGATCCACTAGCACTTATATCAACTTATTTAACAAATTAATCCAAATAAGTTACCAAGGAGAAAAGAATTTTCAGTCACTGTTGGCTCTTCCAGATTCATATCTGTAAGTTTAGCTAAGACTTGTGTCTTCTTGGATGCATCAGCTGTTCTGCTTGTTGCTAATTCAGTCCAAGCTTCTCTGGCCAGAGTGACAAATGCAGTTCTGGAACTTATGGAAGAGACACATTTGTCTGATGATACTGGTAAACCTTTGGACTGCCACCATGATAAAAATATTCTATATCTTGTAAATTGTTTTGCTAATTGCTATTGCTTTCTACTGAGTGATGTTTCTGTAGAGAAGTGATTATTGCTCAGCTTTCTGTCCAAGTTTGGGGAAATTGGAATTTGTTTCAGCTCTGAAAGCAGGAGACTAGATGGTAACTGAGCAGCCATTCCCATTTCAGCTGTGATCCAGAGGGGGAATATAAAAAGAGTAGGGATGATACTGGGACAGGGACTTTGGCATGGTATTAGAGCTTGCTCTATGCCTGCCCATACAGCTGTTCCACATCTGAGCAAACAGTAGAGCTAAGCCACATGTGTGAGTATGAATGTGGGTGCTGCAAAGCCAACCTTGATATGTGCGTGCTGTCTGTTGAGCCAGAAATAATCTTTGGCATATATATGGGCATTTGAATTTAAGCATATGAAGCCTATCTTCTGCCTCCTCCATCCTGCCCTGGAGGCTTCTCTGAACACCCTGTCTCCAGGGACTTGCAGATTTTCCTTTGCAGGATCCCTGATAGTCTAGAATACAGATGGAAATTCCCACCCAACTGTGCCTGGTCCCATATAAGAGCATAGTAATTTCAAGTCTAATACCTAGACATAGGCCTAAACAGGTGTGAGAAATTCTTCTCACATACCCAGAATGTAGCTGTAAATAACTTATTAACAAGGCAGCCTTAGGTGCTTTTAAGACTTAGATTTTCCTGCTCTACTATTCAGGTTTTCTCTTGATTCCACCTCCTAAAACACTCTCTATTTAGACTTTGCTGTATCACTGAATGGGAGGGACTTCTGCACAAGCAATGGTCTCTGCAGCACTTTACAGACTGCAGCTCATCTGCTGAGTCTGGCAGATTGGTTTTTCTCCCTGTCCCTTTTGAATGACAGCTCTTGACCCATGTACTGTCTTTTGTAGCACTGGACTCTGTGCAGGACACACCTTTCCAAGTACCTTCTCAGAGTCCTGCTCTGATTCCAGCAGTGCAGCTGTCCTGGAGCCATTAAATATATTTCTCCTGTCTTGGATCTGCTGTCTTGGAAAGATGAATTTTACTTATTTCTTGTTCACATTCTTCTCCTTCCTCCCTCCTGTAGCATGCAAACTCATGAGATTTAGCTAAAAAATGTTTCATCTCAGATACCACCTATTGCCATCCCATTGGAAAACTTGACTGTAGCAAAGGCCTTAAATCAAAAGCCTATGTGACACTTTCTGATCTTTCAGCAGCTTTAGGGGCTGTCAAAAAAAACCAAAACCAGTCATACCTAGTTAAATGAAGTTGTTTGGTAAAGATTGAGGTATTTGTCAAGTAGAGCCATGCAAAAGATTAAAGCAATGTCTGTCAGTGAAACTACTGTATTTTGGCTTACGTAATTCTACAGGGCTTTTTTCCCATGTTTTGCTTTTCAAGGAAACTGTAGGTGTCTTCAGCATTATATCTAAAAAGGGAATTATACATTGCAGATAGTATTTCATTCTATATTTAACAGCTCTTCTTTGAACAACAAAAACTGTAAACTTATTGCTGGGACTTGAACTGAAGTCATGGTGGTTCCTAGTTGTTAATGATATTTTACAGTGACAGCCCTGTTCTGCTTGCAATGTTAAGAAAAACAGTAGCTCACTCAGTGTCTGGGTTTCCACTGAAGTTTACTGATATTGGACTGTAGTACTGCCCATCCTGCAGTGCCATGGTGTGTGCATATGAAAAGTGTGTGCAAAATGTTACAGTAGGACTGCTGCTTTAATGCTTTAACTCTAAAATCAACCAGGTTGTACCAAATCCTGAGTGGATTCAAAGCTTCATGAGGAAACCGCAATCTTCCCAGTTGCCAAGCTCATACTCCTGAAAGTACCTGTATGTAAGATTCCTGGAGAGCAAATTTGCTCTGTGTTCGTGAATATTCAGAAATGAGACCTTGAGATGGGATCCAAAATGGTGCAGCTTGTTTAAGCCTGGAAGAGGGAAGGCTTTTCTACACTGTGCTGTGATGTGGAAGGGGTAAATGGTCACTGAAGAAAGTCTGGTGCTTGAAAGGCTGATGTTCCTCATGTCCTTGTACTGTGGTAGTGCCCTACTGCTGGCACACCCTGATATGGAGGTGCTTCTGGCATCCTGGAGGTCCTAAGGAGAGGAGTCAGAGGCTGCACAGGGGTCTGTAATGAGCTTTGGCAGCCTGGACGTAGCCTTTGTTTTGCTACTTCCTGCAGATAGTTGGGAAATGACCTTTTTTAATCCATAAACATAAAAAGATAAATGGCTTCAGTTAAAACCAGCAGGAGGCAGGCATGGGAAATGGCACTACATATGAACTATCAGGAGGGAGGGAATGAAGAAATTAAATGCTAGGTAGATCTCTGTAGGACGTTTGGTCTTAATTCTGAGTCTCTGGGCATGACATATCTGTTTCAATTGGAGTAGTAAACAGTAAGATCAGAGGAGATGTGACTGGGATCTCTGTGCTCATCCTGCCTGGTCAATGCCATTTTGACAGTTAAATTTCTGCAGGGAAATTTTCAGTATTTTTATCAAGTGCAATATACATCCAAATCCAGCCTTCCCTTATGTTCTATTGAGAAGAGATCAGGTGGAGGAAATCCATGCTCCTCTGCAATCTAAAATAATCTGGGCTGAAACAGAAAATGTTCTGCTAACCTCAATTGCTAAACTACCTGCGGATTGAGAACTGATCCAAACAGTGTCACTTGCAACCAGTTGGCTCTGACACTTCCGCTAGACAAAGTATTTTTTTCCTTAAGATGCACTAGGCTGACTGATACCTCTTTTGAAGTGCTGCAGTGCATCCCTCCATGCTGGATGTTTGGAGAGGTTTTGTCCTCAAGTCCCTTGAACATCAGAGATTTTCAGTGGCAAATGAGTGATGATTAGGCATTACCCCTAAAGGATAAAGGCAGTGAGGCCACGGGGATGTTCTGGCTAAAAGACTGCTGTTCTTGAGAGTGATGGATGGGATTTTGCAGCAAGAATGGGTTATCCAAGGGTAATACAGCCAGAGGGGTCATCATACCAACAGTTGCTTTTTCATCTAATGGTAGAGGAAGCAAAGATGGACAACTGTGAGATGTGAGAGTAACATTCCTGTTTTACAGTGGTGGTTAGGTGAAAAAGCAACATTTTTCCTTAAGCTCATTTTAGAGCTGTTATATGATCATAGAAGAATGAGGAGCTGGGGAAACTTCAAATAGGTGAACAGGAAAAGAAAGTGCCCAAATGGCAAACATCTGTCTTCATCTATATCTGCCTGTCTGTGCTTGAAATCTTGACAGCTGGGCTCAGGGAAGAACATTTAAGTCAGTGGCTAACAAAGTACAAACAAGTATTCCTCAGAGCACTCCTTTTGAGACAATTATTGTCCCAAACCACAAATATTGGAGCTACAGTAGAGAATTCAAAATCATTTAGCGAGCAGAATCAATGTCTGAGCTGGGACCAGGATCTTGGCTTACCAAACTCCTTTTTGGCTCTCTAGTCACCGAGAACTGTAAAGAATAAAATATGAAGGCGTACCTGCAACAACGTGCAGTTTCGCTGATCGTTTCCAAAGCAATCGTGCCCAACAGCTCCTGAACATAAAAAAAACCCCTAACCCCTCCACCCAACCCCAAAACAAAAAACAATTTTTTGTGTCCGTATAACCCCATCAGCGTTCACTTTCGCCCCCCGAGTACCTGCCCGTCTAACAGCCGTGCCCCCGCGGCTGTTCATCAGAGGGGAGGCATGGCAGCGTTGCAGCCCGGGGATGCACAGCGATACGCCAGCGGAGCTTACGAGGGTAGGGAATAAAACAAAAATTCCCTCCGGAGCCCCGCGGGGCGTCCGTGCCCGCACCTGTGCCCGGCGCGCCCCGCCCGGAGCGGCCGCGCCCCGCAGCGGGGCTGCCCTGGCGGCGGGGGGCGCCGCAGCCTCCCCGGCCGGCGCCCGGCCTGGCTCAGGAAGTGCCGGCAGGGAAGCGGCGGGGGCGGCCGCCGGGGGCCGGGCCGGGCTGTCAGCGCGGCGAGGGGCAGCGGCGGCGGCGGGGGGAGCGGAGCGGAGCGGAGCAGGTCGGAACAATAGCGGGTGGAGGGGAGGGGGCCGGCGGCGGCGGGGCTCGGCACCGGCACCCCGCCCCGGCCGCACCGCCCAGCGCAGCCCGGGGGCAGCGCAGCCCAGCCCCGGGGCAGCCGCCCCGCAGGCACCGCGGAAGGGATGATCCGAACGGCGCTCGGTTGGGCTCGCAGCTGAACGCGCCTCCATCCCTCCCTCCCTCCTCTTCTCCCTCCCTCTTTTTTTCTCTCTCTCTCTCGGCTCTCCTCCTCCCTAACTCACTGGATATTACCAGCCGCCGGGCTCGCCGCCGCCTCTCCCTCAGCCATGAATCCCGCCGAAGGGGCGGCGGAGGAAGGCGCTGTCCCTGACTCCGAGGTGGATGCTTTCTTCCGAACAGGTAGGGGAGCCGCGGGGAAGGGGCCAGGGCAGCGCCGGGCCCTGCCTCCGCCGCGGGATGCGGGGCTGGCGGCTGCGGCGCGGGCACCGCCAGTAGCGGAGCCGCGGGGAAGGGAGAAGAGGGGATGGAGGGGGTCCCCGCCTGCCTCCTCGCTTTGTCCGCCGCAGCCCCTCGGTGCGCCCGTGGCCCCGTGGCCCCTCCCGTCCCTGGGAGGATGCTACCGCAGGGCTGCGCTCCCACCGCCTCGGGAGAGGACCGGCCAGGCCCCCACCCCAAGCAGGCACAAAAGCCCCGCGGGGATGCTCGGGGAGAGCTGTCGCGTTGTCACCCCCGCGGGAAGCGGCGCCGGCTGGGCCCCGCCGGGCCCCCGCCCCGGGCGGCGGCGGCCACCCGGGTACCGGCTGGTATTTGGAAGCGGAGCTGGCTGCCTGCCCCGCTCCAGCCGGGCGAAGCGCCGGGCGCTACCCCTGCCGCCCTCGGGTGGGCAGTGAGTGAGCGCAGAGGCGCCCTGGGCAGCGCTCGCCCGCAGCCGGCTGGGGATGCTGACCGCCCGGAGACGGCTCGCTAAGTAGCTCAGGGCTGGGTGAGAGCCCTCTGTTTCGCTCTCCCGATTCAGAGGATGCTGAAATGCAGCCAAAGTGTAGCTGGACTACAACAGAGCGTAGGAAGCCTTTGCTAATGAAGCAGTGGTTAATTAAATGTTGTGGGCAATAGGTACGTGCTGGGGTCCCCGCTGCAGCACTCGTTTGTGAGGTGGTGTTTGTGTGGGAGCCCCCAGCTCTGAAACATGGCTTTGCACAGGATGAGCATCTCAGCTGAAGCAACTTGTGGTCTGCATGACACACCCCCCTCTTCTCTCTTGCTCCCTCCCCCATCAAAGTCTTAAGAAAGTTTTATAATCTTGGTAAATTTTTAATTAAAAATTGTAAAGGATTAAGTACTTGTTTATAAGGGGATTGACCCTTTTGGGCTAGGACTGACACTGCCACAGCTGTTTGTCAAGACTGCTTTTCAGCTGTTTTCCTTCTTCTACCTGCTCATTAGCTACACACAATGCTTTGAGCTCCAGTTACAAAAAAGCGATTATGTAATCACCAAAACTTTAAAGAAGTAAAATCCTGAAGGCCTGCAGCAGCTCCCTGCTATGGTAGACTGCACCCCATTTATGTGAAAACCCTTTGATCTAGAGGATAAGTATAATAAGGTCTGGCTGTGTGTATCTTATGATCCACAAGTCATTAAGCCATAGGATATTTGCCTGTTGATAGCCTACGTGGTTACAAGATAATTTCCAAAGTCTCAACAATGACAGATTTGTTAGAAAAAATAAAAGAAAAACAACCCACCAATTTTCCTTTTAAAAGGAATGTGTTAATTAAGGTTCCTCCCTGCCTTTTCACTCTCTCCCCTCCTTCACCCAAAGCTGAATCATTTCTCTGTGACACTGCATTCTCAACGTAAGCACGTTACCAGAATTGAATTTGGAGAGAGTCAGATCTGTCTAGCTTATATAAAAAAGTATTCCTAAATGAGGGGAAAGCACAGGGAGCCATGTGGCTAGACATTTCTCCCAAGCTGCCTCCTTTGCCTTAAATTTCACCTGTAGATCTGTGAACACACTTGTAAACCTGCATTATACATTGAGCCCAGAGATTTCAGAGAGTCTCCTAACACTTCTGCTTCTTAAGGAAACAAAACGACAGGAACCTGGGCTTGGGAGAGGTGCCTAGGTCCTATCCTTGCACTGAAGCATGTGTGCATAGGCCATCCTTGATGGTTGTCTGCTTCACCTTAAGCTTCAACAAGGAAGGTGTTGTTTCTGCATCATTGTGTAGCATCTTGTGTCCAAAATGATGATGTAAAAAAACCCAAAAAACCCAGACTATTAGTAATTAATTTTGGCTCTCTGTTGGCAAGATCCCTGAAAAATGGGGAAGGCATGAGCACAAGTAGGAGTTCTGTGAAATGACAGTGTTGGTTCTCTGAGTTGTTTGGGGCCCCTTTACTTGTGGGTTTGTGCACTGCTGTTGTGCTGTGTGAAGTTGGGTTCAGTGGATGATGGGGAGAACAGCTGATGTGGGGCTTGGGAGAACAATCATAGCCAGGATACAACTGACTCCCACACCTCTCAGGCTGACACTAGTGATCCTGTCTGAGCAAGGACTGTCAGATGTGGTCTGATGTGTAATAGCTACAGAGACCTGCATTGACTTAGCATTTGTTATCCCTTGATGCTAGGTTTTTTTGTTTCTGTGCCTTGTCCTAATTTGTGTTCTGGATTTGTAAAGCATAACCATTGTCTTACATGCTCACATCAAATAAAAAATGAGTGTATATGGTTTAGAGATTAGCTGCCCTGATAAGCCAAGCTTATACTAAACAGCCTAAACTCATCCCAGATTCACAGTTACCACATGGAAAAGCATGAACTCATCATTTGTTAAAAAAACAGAGTCAAAACGACTAAAGCTCTCTCGGAGGCTTTTAGCAACGAGCTGGGCTTTGCACTGAGCCGGGAGGATCGATAGGCTGCCCCCTGGTACCGGCAGAGGAGGCTGATGCTGGGGGTGGCGCTGCTCACAGAGCATCCAAACACGCGAGGTACCGGTCCCTTATGCAGGGACACCTGAGATAGAAGGTTTCTGAGCTGTCCCTGGAAAGGCAATCTGAAGAAATTAACAGGAAGTAATAAAGGAAGGTCTGTTCTGGTGCTTACACTGATGAGAACTAGGAGTAACTTTAAGAAAAGGGTGGATTTAACAACTGTGTAGTTGATGCTGGCAGTCAGTTAAAACCTCCCTGGAGTCAGGCAGGAAAGGGACTATTCTAATTTTCACCATCTGATATATGCAGTAAGAAATTCAGGAATACTCTTTTAGAGAATCAATCCCGTGTAATTGGGATAAAAATTAGCAGGCAGAGGGAGATGAAGGGCAGAAATTAGTATTGCCATCTCCAGCTCTGATTTCTAGGATAACACCATCTGCTGAATTGTAGCAGCAATTTCTGCATGATCTCTATCACTTCTGTTTGAGTAAAAACCCAAATCTATGCCTAGGTATGCTTTACCAAGTTTCTTAAGTCTGTTTCTTTGGACAGGTAAAATATGACCAGTTTCTCTGGAATTGTTAATAGTTGTATTAAATGTGTACTGAAACTTTTTTTCTTGTGTGGAACAGAATCCAAATACTTACAGTTTCAAACATAAATGAAGTCACGTTTAAAGTCTACAAATAAGAGATATCCCCTGAATACAGACACACAGAGAAACTTTAACTTCCTGCTTAAGGTGTAGTAATTTCTGCAGTGTGTTTTGGATACAGGGGTGACCAAATTTTAAATATTTATATTTATATTTAGAGGTCAGTGACAGAACAATTTAGCAAACTGCCAATTACTAAAGAAGTAGTCATCAATATTTCTCATGCGCTAGCAGGTACTGTTTTATTTTCTAATTTAGTTTTCTGGCACTTATGTATAACATTGATTATATCTGATATGAAGATGCCAACTTTGTCATTGATACTTGCTGTGAGTGAGGTGAAAATTGACGTTATTCCATTTCCTTTGGATGCGATGAATTATTCTCTCTGCTTTTCAGCCAGCTATACTTCTAGTGTTGTTCATTTGTGCACAAGTGACTGGCAGTTCTGCTGTTAAATAACTTTAAAATGATTGGCATTGGCCAGGCTGTTTGATCAAAAGATGTGCTTGAAGTGATGTCAGCAGAGAAGTGCTCCTTGAGGTTGATGGACTCAAGTGTCTCCTTGTAGTGCAGGTAAATTGATTCAATTGAGTTGTCAGTGGGGTGAGGTGTTTGTGTGATGCCTGGCTTCCTCACCTTGAGACTTTCTAATTCATAAGGCCTGGTCTGGTAATGTGTGCTGTTAAAGAAGGCTCTGTTGCAGAAAAGACTGTCAGCTCTGTCCTGCCATTTGGAAAGCTCTTGTGTTCTTTGAGGCATTGCTTTTAATCAAAATCTGTACCATATTCTGGAGGCTTTGACCTCTGACCCTGTCAGGAATATGAGTTTTGTTGTTTTCTTTCTTTATTATCTAATGTAGGTGGTTTTTATTTTTTCATGTGATTGATGTAGGGGAGGAGTTGCTGTTTTACTACAGGTGGAACCCAGGTCCCCCGAAACCTCCCCAGTGCATGGGGAAGGCTGTGTGGCTCTGCCCTGTGTTTGTCCCATCTCCTCCCCCTCAAACTCAGACAGATTTGCTAGTTCAGGAATTTTCATGTAGACATGGGAAAGGACACATAGGTGACTCAAGAGGTCTTGGTGGGAATGACTGTCCTCTTCCCTCTCTTGCCATGCAGATGCTGCCAAGAAATGGGGCAGAAACTGCTGGACTGTGGGGTCTTGTGTCAAAAAAGAAAGACTTCTTTTTGTCTGATGCTGGAAGGTAGCAATTTAAATGAATGATTTATGTTCACAGGAGCATTTCTTTCCCACGCTGCTTCCTTCCTTCTCACAGAGGTATGTACAGGGCAAGAGGGATGATATCTGATAGTTATTTACAATGCGTTTATTCTGGATGAGATTGCATTGTGGTGTAGGCAAGTAGGAAGATACTGCTTGATATTAATTATTCTGCTTGATATTAATTCAATTAATGTTGAACACGATTACTTCCAGAGTTGCCTACACTGTGTTTTTGGGTTAAAACTCTGAAAGAAGAAAAGTATAATCCTGTAGTCACACAAAAGAGGAACCCTCCTGGTGCTTGTGTAGACTCTTTTACATGTGGACTTAGATGGCCGTGTGAGTGTTGGAATGATGAGTGGCTTGGATACAGTGAGCATCCAAGCTGGCCAGGCCCATGTAACTATCACTCTTTCCTACCACCTGCCTCCTATACTGTATTTTATCAAGTCTCATAATAATAAGCTGCTGGGGAAACATGAGGTTTGAAAAATGGGAGCAGCTTTGATGGGTTTGGTGGGTTTTCTTTGCTGTAATTTCCAGGCACACCCCCACATTAAGAGCCTTTTAGGGAGTCCTCTGGCTGCACAGGTGCTCTGGGCCTCTTGAAGGTTGGGAATGAAGTATTCTGTTGTTTCAGCTGCTGTGACCTTATGGTCTCTGGAAAGGCTGATTATGGATGTAGAGCAGCTTTATTGCTCCACGGTGACATGTACCATACAGTACCCAGTGGTATTTTAAGTACTTCATAGTTACATCAAAGAAAATACTTAGGGAGTATTAGGCCTTATAAACCCATAGTGTTGTGCCTTTTACAGCTGGAACTTAAAGTCATGAAACGACTTAGAGGTATTTGTGCTTTTGTTTGATTTGGACTGGTGTCCTGCTTTTAATATTTCTTTGGATAAACAACTCCCGTTTTATAGCCTTGCATGGCTCACACACCCTGTGTTTAACTGAAGGGACTTTGCCACTTGGGGAATTTTGCCTAGAGAATCTGGCAAGAATAACAGGGAATATTCCAATACATGTTTTACAAAAGAGAGCTGGATATGAAAAAAGAAGTCAAATATGATTGTCTGAATGGAGAGCCTTAAAGTGTAAAGGACTGTAAAAAAAAGAAGCCATAATATTTTGAATTATTTCTTTCCCACTTGCTTCTAGGATGGATTGTGTTACTCCTGTACAGATCCAGAGAACTTCAGAGGAATTGCTTGGGAGTTTTCACAGATGTAACTGAAAACAGAACTTGGCCCAGGCACTGCAATGGCAATCATAAATCTAGGTTTAAGTCAGTCACCTGTGTGATATGTGGCCTGCAGTGTGTTGAAATGGGATTTAGAGCATTTCGTGCTAGGAATGGAGTGACGTTTCAGCAAAATATCTAATTTTCATGTTGTATTTCATATTTGATTCAGAATGATCCTCATGTTTGAATCCAGGGCAAAGACTTTCCTCTGTTTATAAGTCATTGTGAAAGTCATTAACCTATGTGATTACTGTGGATTCATATTAGTTTCAGCTGGTTTTAATTTATTTTATTTTGAACTATTCAGAGATCATTCAAAGTGATATTTTGAAACTATGTATGTTCACTGCTGAAGTGCTAAATATAATTTAAAACATTTGATGAAGTTTAAGAAATTTCTGTTACTTAATCAAGGGTTTAGAAGATAATTCTGTTTCTACTTTTAAATATAAATATTCATTTTGTTTGCTCATCTTCATTAACAAATGCCTGGAATAAATTGTGGTTTATTTGGGTTCTTTGTCTCTTATCAACGTGTGGCTTTCTTACTAAAATCTAGGAGTGTTTATTGTTTCTTTCAAATTGCACAGAATGAAAACATTCAGGTATGTAGGTCTAATTTGTTACATTTCAACTTCAAGGCAACAAATTACCTTTAAAACTAAAAATGAAATTCCTTTTTTAATAACCCTAATTATATGAACCAGCATTTCAGTTTCACTGATGGAACAAAACTACCATAATTAGGCAGACTGTAGTTTTTAGTGTAAGGTCACATCATGCTTTGCTGAGAATAATAAGAGGAAATGATCTTCAATTTAACATCTTGGTGACTGACAGACCAGCTGCTCTGGTCATTTCTTTTAGTGAAGTGTCCTTGAGAAAAAGGGTGACTGTATGTTGCTTGTGAGAGAAATTAAATTAACCTTGTTACATAATTAGTACACATGTAGACACGGTGGAGTTTTCGGGTTTTTAAAATACTTTTTTTGGGTGGGGGGAGGGTAGTTTTGGTGTGTGCAATTAGCTGTAATGAAGTGGTAGAAGATATGCCTTATCTTTAAAATGACAATAATAATAATAAAAACATAACACGGAAAGATTTGACTCTAAGATGTTGCTTTCTTCTGGGGATTGTGACCCTTTCTTTGCCAGGTGACTTCTTGGTGAAGCAGTAAAGGCAGCAGGTCAGGCATGCTCCAGTGCAACAAAAGGGCAGTAGTTGGCCCGGGTTGGTTTATTACCTGAAATCAGAAAATATCTATCTCTTTCTATATGTATATATCTCAAAAAGTGCTTTGTACAGGTTCCCCGGTAATACCGGTGCTGCTGGCATGGTTCCTGACTCCTGGAGCGGACCCTGGTGCTCCCGCTGCTTTTAGTGGCAACTGGCAGCCTACTTTGGGAGCAGCATCGTCAGCTGGAAACAATAGTGTCTGATTCTTGTTTGTCAGCAGGGACAATAGCCCCGCTGATGGGCTGCGGCGCAGGAGAGGGGGCTTCCTTTGTGTGGCAGTGCCGGCATGGCAGATGGCTAATTGGACATGATAAACCACGGGGGCAATGGGGGAGAAAAAGGAGATCTGCACAGATTAGCGGCTTGTATCTCCTACACTACGGGAAAAATGTATTTTAAAGATGTCATCAACTTTAGTGCTTTGCCATGAATATATCATTCAGTAATGAAGAAGGAGGACATCCTAACTAAAGTATTTCCTCGGCTGATGTGAAGCCTGCTTTATTAGCTGGGAGCAAATCCTGTTACTGTATGGGAAGGTAGGTAAATGCATGGCCCCCAAAGGCGCTGGCATGGCACTTAGGAAATTAGCAGTGCATATTTTTCATTGGTCTTGTAAGTCAATGTCAGACTGTTGTGCCAAACAGCATCCAAGCTGAACACAAAGAGCTTTACCAGTTGTGTGTGTTGGGAGTGGAAAGTTGTGATCTACCATAGTTTGACTTAATAAGAAGAGATGTTCCTCAGTGTTGGAGCACTGAAAAGCTAAGCTGATTATCAAAGATGGAATTTATTTATTTAAATATATTTTCCTGGTCTTATTAGAGTACGCACTATAAAGGCAAAGCCTGAGACCCTTGCGCAAATGAACTTTTGCTTATTTAAATGAGTTTAGTGAAAATCAGAACTAAAGCCTTGGTTCTGATTTGATTCCGAAGAATTGGACACCTGTCCTATGAGGAAAGGCTGAGAGAGCTGGAGAAGGCTCAGAAAAGGATCAGTTGCAATAGGACAGGAATTTTTAAATTAAAAGTTAAATTAAAAATTAAATTAAATTTTTAAAGTAAAAGAGAATAAGTTCAAAGTAGAGATAAGGAAGAATTTTTTTTATGACGAGGATGATAAAACTCTCAAATTATTTGCCCAGAGAAGTAGTAGATGCTCCTTCCCTGTAAGCCTAGATGGAACTCTGAGTAATTTGAGGCAGTGGAAGATGTCCCTGCTTGTGGCAGAGGTGTTGGACTAGATGATCTCTAAAGGACCCTTTCAATCCAAACTGTTCTCTGATTCTATAGTATCCCAGGTAGTTTTTGGTATGAGATGTGTAGGTGTAGCTGATGGTTTCAGTGGCTTCAGACTGTGAGCTGTGAGCCCAAAGCTGTGTCCAAAGCCTGGCAGCAGAAATCAGAAGTTCATCCTAATAATTAGATTAATTTTAGTTCTTTTGTTCCTCTTGCTGCCCCCTCCTTCTCCCCAGCCAGTTAAACAACTTTGGGAGTAACTCCACAGAGGAGCTATAGGCAGTAAGGCTGAAAGAAAGAAGGGGTCACAAGTGTTTGGTGGCTGCTGCAGTGAGCAGCAGTCAAGTCATTGCTGTCTGTAATTCCCTGTTCTGTAAAACGGTATCAAGTGCCTAGAATCTTTGCTATTTTAGTGTCTCCCATAATAATAATGTTATGGCATATAACAGATACTTTTAAATTGTAGTAAAAATAAATCTGCGAGAGGTTAAAAATAATAGCTAGCAAGAAATATGCAGTTCTCTGTGGAAGCAGATTTACTTGCTGTGGAAATATCTGGACTGTGTTTCTTTTCAACTGTTTACTACTGTCCTTTCCCATGGGACAAGTTTAGTGGAAACTCCAGATGAAAACTTTCAGTGAGTTGCCTTTGGTTTTTAGCTGTACCTGTCAGTCTGCACAGCTTTTGAAGCTGTAGGTGCTTGAGAATATTCAAAAGATTGCGAATGAATGCAATAAAACTTCCAGTTGGGTTGTCCTCCTGTAGGACCTACGATATGGCCATAATGTGATGGTTCTCTACCAGGGTTTATTATTTGTATTGCTGTCTCAGCCACGGATCAGTTCCTTCTAAAGCAGATCCTGCATGAACACTGAACAAAAGGATCCTTGCCATTGAGTGCTTATGACAAAAGCTGTCAAATAGGCTGCAATTTCATTTAACCAAATATTCATGTTTTGCTTTTGTTTTTAAACATGTCTGAAGGACAAGTCTGAGGAGTTACAGAGTCATGCACTGGGTGCAGAACAGAAGAAATGGATGAGAATAAGGTACAAGCAGAAAGATAAGGAAGAAATGAGAAAACTGTAGGGAAAGCATGGAAGAATGCCATAAAGTTACCTAACAGAGCACTTCAGAACTGGAGGGCACTTGGCTGAGAAAGGGATCACAGCCTGCATCCTCCGTGGAAGGGAAGCAGATGTTGTCAGTGTGGGGAAGGTCAGAAACCAGAGGAAATCACAGGAATGAGACAATAAGAGGTTTGATTGGAGTTGTAGCTTTTGGGATATAGAAAGCCAAAGGTAGATTTTCTGACACACTAGAGAATAAAACAGCAAGATTGCCTGCATACATAGTGAAAGGAAGGAACAGGCAAAGCCTGTGCATGTTCCATGTTCAGACTGGGTAAGACAGCCATAAGAACGATGACAAAGCACAGGAAAAGCAGCAAGGTTTTCTCTTCTAGGTGTCCCTCACCATTGAAGACTGTTATTATCACACTGCAGTCTTTTAATAGTGGTGCACCAGATGCCTGCCTTGCTTTGATGCTGTGAAGAGAAGGTGTTTCCATATGAAGTGAAGACACAGACCCAAAATCCTTGCATGTTCTGCTTCATGTTTAATGCCTCTTGTTCACAGAAACATGTCATGGAGAGCCGACCTCCTAGGATCTGGCTGCCACTCTGTTTGCAGCAATTTAACTTTCCTGCTCTGCTTTTCTGTGCCGAGGCAGAGAGTTCAGGAGTGATGCTAATTGAGTCAGTCTGAAGCATTCAGATAAATTTAGTCCGAAGGAGAAACTCAGGCCTACCGGGTAAATAGTAATGATCTTGTGAGCTTGAAGGACTTAGATCTAAGGTGTGCGAATCTCCTGTTAACAGCTTGCTCCATTCAACTCAGTCCTGCTCCAAAGTGTGCTGGACTGTTAAACAGGTCAGCTATCTCTTACATATTCCTGCTAGTCTGTAATCTGTCTGCTGCTTTAGGTTATTTGTCAAATCCCTAATGAGACTGTCTTGAACTATTTGAGCCAGAAGAAAGTTTTTAAGAATGTCTTGGTTTCGAACACCTCTGATGCTAAAACTGGAGGGGAAACCCTGTTGATTGGATGAGCTTAAATCAATTGAAACTGATCCATGTGGTAATGGGAGTTTGTAAAAATAACACTTCCCTGAGAAGTGTACCAGGAACTGCATTTAAACCTCCCTAGACATTACTTTTCCTTTTGGTGTGAGGACACCTTGCAAACAGTGGCTCAGGCAGGAGCCTGAAGCAGTTAGATTCCAGAGGAAACCAACTATCCAGCAATCTATTTTTAAAGGTTATTTTGATGAATTGGATTTTATGACCTGATCTGAACTGGTGTTGAGCGCCCACGTGCTATGTTGTTGCAGCCTGGACCCATAGGAGTGTCCATGTGTGCTATTCTGCCACTGCAATCCTATTTGCTTGCTGTGTTGGGCAGTACCAAATTATACTCTCCATTCTCAGTCCTACTTTCTCTATGTGCCAGTAGTGGAAAGTTGCAGATCTTTTGCTGAGGAAAATAAAACTTGTTACATTGCAGTTTCTTGGCTGTCCTGTTTCCCTTGAAGCACTGGCAGCTGGGGGTTGGGTCTGTCATGTTTTATGAAACAACATTATGCCTATTTTGACTATCTTTAAAGCATTATTTCAAAATCCTCTATGACCAAAGATTTCATGCAAGAGTTTACATAAGGTCCTTGATTTTGTTACAGAGTTACAGATACAGGTACTATATTAAGACCTTAAAACACCAAACATCCAGACCTCTCCACTACAGTCAGTGAAATTTGAACAACCTTGATCTAGAAAGCCAGGGGCTCTTGCAGCATCAGTCCCTGATGCCTTGTCTGGACAGGTACTTGCAAAGCTCCTCTTAACATCAGTGGCACAGGAGCTTTACTGTAGGATTTTGGCAGGCACCAGCCTGGGCTTGTACTTCCTTGTAGGAGGCATTCAGCTTGTAGGAGTGAATATAAACCTTGTATTCAGTCTCTTGAAACTGTCTCAGTATTTCTGTTGTATAATTCTACACAATATTTCAATTGTGCTGAAGGAACTTGAGTTGATTCTCAATCCAGGAACAAATGGAAAGCTGTGATGGATGGGCTTGGATTAGGTATTGATGCTCAAGAAAGCTAAGTGACACACTTTTACACATGGATAAGTAAATGAATATGTTAATTTGTAAGTTTAGAACTTGTCATGGAGGTTTTTATCATACCGAAGTCCTGCTGAGACTCTGCTGACAAATGGGATTTTTAGATAGAAAGCTGCCATGGATGAGTAGGTGCTAATGGCTCTGTTGTTGGCACCCATCCATTTGAGCCCCTAAGTGGCACTTAGATATTAGAAGTGCACTCTTTCTGAAGTTAAGGCTGGAGGTTCACAGTTTTGAAGCTGTTGGTGCAAATAAGGCAATTCTGAGCAATTTCTGGAAAGGAAGGCTGCATTTCTGTGTCTTGCCCAAATTCCTCTTGGGATAACTGTATTCTTCTCTTTCTTTTCCACATTTCTACTCTGGTTATACTTTGCAGTGTTCGTGTGCATGAGTAGTTGCTGAATTTGACTGCATGAATTGCTGCATTTTCATTTTGAGAGGTGATTAGTATTTGTGTCTCTTCCATAGGGCTTCAGTGTCAAGATCATGTTTTTAGCACCTCTGCTTGTCTTTGCCCAATGTCCCTTGCTTGAGTAGAGGTAAAATAAACACAGTCTCTGGCAGCTGTGTCAGGAACAGCACATGCAGACACCGTGTCCAAGCACCCCATCCTTCCCGGCTGCTACCAGAGCTGTCCGGGAACACACGGGCTTCCCCTGCGTCACGGCTCAGCCTCCGTGCCTAAAGGAAACCTCCTTGGATCTCCAGCTCTTCCTGTCCAGCTGCACGTGGCTCCAGCACGTCACAGCTCATTGTTTCAGATTTCAAAGCGTGCTGCACTCTGCAGCACGAGTGGAGCTGGAAAATGTTATTTTACTATCATGTTATTGTTATTGAAGAACTCAATAAATGGTTAAGCACCATGTGTTGGTCAGACAGAGCTTCCCTACTTATGTTGATTGATAAGAGGCTTGTGAGAGAAAACCTGCTATGAAAAGAAGGGGATAGGCAGGTGCTGATTGTTTCCAGCATCCCAAATCAATGGGTGCTTTTTCTGGTGCTGACTGGAATTGAGTTTCCAATATCTCAGCTCTCTCCTGCTGTTTTGTGTGTCATGTTCTTATAGGGTTAAATTAGGATGCAGCACCCAAGCTGCAAGCTCTTCTGACAAGAGCTCTTGAGCTTCTGCATCTGTAACTTTCCTGAGGCTCCCCAAGGAAAAGTCTGGCATGCTTTATCTGACAGACAGCTCAATTGATACTTCTAAAGGTTTATTTACCTGGTGTCAGTGCATCAAGGTGCAGCCAGAAACGTTCACCCTAAAATTGTGGGTATCCCCAAGTTCCATTTACAAGAATTCTATTACATTTGCAATAGAAATGCCTCAGCAGTAAGGCAATAAGTGGGCATAAAGTGGTAAGGAGTGCAGCATCCCTGTAAGGTGAAACAGTCGTACCTTTTTGGATGGGAGCCATAATCTGGAGAGGGGAATCCAGACTTCTAATTTTATTCATCTCACTTCTTCTGATCTATGCCAGACCAGAAGGTTCCTCAGTTATTCATGTTCATCTTAAATATCAGTTATCCCCTTGCTGTGAGAACAGATCCATTGCAGAACAATGATTTTTTTTTTGCCTTAGAGTAATCCTAAGAGAAAAGATTGCTGCTGTGAAAAGTAAAGCTCTTGGTGTTCTTGTTCTGTGTTCCTCTTGTCATCATTAAAGCTTCTTGTGTTAGACCGTGAGCAGCCCACATCATCACCGGCTCTCCCTGCTGCTGGAGCCTGCAGTGAGACACTAATCCTGCATTTACCATCACAGTGTCTTCATATACAGTGTGATTTTACAAACCTAATATTATGTTTCTCTGCAGGAACAAGAGCAACAACAAGCCAGCTAAACAGCAGTGTTAGCAGAAGTAAGCAAGTGTTGTGCCATCTGACAGTGCTGGACAAACAGCAACCTTATTTTTGCTGTCTAATACCAAGTCTGTAGATAAGTTTAGAGGATAATGTAAAATTCCATAGATGAAGACCCTAATTCAGCTCTAGCCAGCTGGATGACACTAGGCAATTAATGTTGCTTTGTGCCTCAGTTTCCCTATGAGAAGTTGGGTAATTGGCTGTGAACAAAAAGCTCTGTAAAATAATAACACTTAAAGCAGTGCATATAACAGTTACAAACACAGAACACTGTCATCATCTCCACTCCATAAGTGTGAGGAACTGAGGCAGAAAATGGTTTGCCAAAAGCTATTGATGTAGCTGGGGCAAGAGTCCTCGTTAGACCTCTGGAGCTGGGGGCTGCCTGCCCAGCCTGCAGGATTCGTGCTGCTCATGGCCCTCCTGCCCCTGCCACCGAGCACTGCAGCCTTGGGGGAATGCACAGGACTTCAGTGTGGGCAACAGATTTAGGCCCATTCTTTCACTGTTTCTGCTGCCTGAATTGGAAAAGTAATGAAATGGTTCTTATCTAGGAAAAAGGTTTGAGAGCCCTCTGTTTTTAACAGTCATCTGCTAAATAGTACAAAGTATATGGGACAGCACTGTCCTAATTAGTTTTCTGTCAAAAATTAACAGCCCTGGAGTTCAGTAGGAAAAGATTTAGGCCAATATAGTGTCTTTGAAAAATTCACAGGACTTTTTGAATATGAGTTTGAAGCTTCAACATTATGGAACCTCCTCTGAGCAGAGCTTTACTCTTCATATAAAACATTCTCCCGCTTTAAAAGCCTGTGTCTTAGTGTAATTTGAATCCTTCTTTCTTTAGGGTATATATTTAGTATCCAGCTGATTTTTTCCCTCTAAAGTTCTTGGATAGCAAGTCCACTAGGAAATCTCAGCATTGCCAAACCATTTTAAGACATTTGGAACTTCAATTACCTGCTGAACTCTTAAAAAGTAATTTGGTAATGAAAGCAGTGAATGCATTCTGCAGTGTTTAAGGATTGCTTACAGAGATAAAATGGTTTTGGCTGTAGGTCAGATAAATACTTTTATGATGAAGCATATGTGCAACCAGTTTTTCTCCTTTTTTTTGAATGATTCTGAAGAGTCTAATCCTTCAGAATATCCCCAAAAATATTTTGGATTACTAGACCTTGTGTTCTTAACTGAAGAGAAACATTTAGTATTTTGCACCTAAGGAACATCTTTCATCTTCATGTACTTTACAAAGCCAAATATTTTCATTTTAACCAAACTTGTGTGAAACGAGAAAATGTAATTTCCCATTTTAGAGCTATGTTAGCCAGCAGCAGGACATGATCTGACTCTCAAGTCAGGCTGGTAGCAGAGATTGCTGGAAGATGATATGGGATTGCATGCCTAGGTGAGAAACTTGGGTAACAGATTCTTGGAGTCTTGCTATGTTTGACATTGGCTCAAATGTGATCGTGGTCACAAATCGGGTGCCTCTTGTGGGTGAACAAAAGAAGGGTGCAAAACTGTTTGTTTCCCACTCTGGGTTGCAGATTATTTTTGTATATGAATCCTTTATGTGTTCTGCCCATGCCTAGGAAGCCAGACAAGGGCTCTGGTGTGTGTAACCACAGCCAGCATAGAGGAAGAGAAAGATCTGAACTGCCTTGCTACCATACAGGTAACACACAGAGTTTTTCTTGTGGGAGAGAAGCTTCTCAGCTCTTCTAGGGTGGTTCTGTTTTAAAATTCACATTTCTGGAGCTGGGTGGCTGAAAGAAATACCTAGTCTGAGAGGTGATTGAATTACTGTGGGATGCCTGTCTTGGTGTGTGGCTCTGTAGTATTAACAAGTTTATCCAAAAGTGAAGAATTTAGTTGAAAGATGAAGACCATTAGTACCAGAATTTAGGGGGTGGGCAAAGGAGGGGGAGGTTAAATTGTGATAATGGAATCTGAAGCTGTTTCTGAGTTTCCTGTGGGTCATATCCTCACTTTTTACACTCCATAGTTTATCTGGGACACTGAATGTAGCCTCATTTGCCATTTTTTCCCCTGAACTACAGTATCTACAGCTGTGGCCAGATGTGCTACTTGGCTTGCAGCTGAGCTAGGTTCAAAGACTTTGAACCCAAGCCAGGCTTAAAGTGCCTGGGCACAGTCCCCACTTCTGGGGGTTGGTGTCTGCAAGTGTAGCTGCAAACATAGTCCTTCTCTAACCTAAATCAGTCAAAATGATCTGGGTTAAAGAGAACCCTCCATGCTTTTAAATAGAAAGCCAACCTGGATCATTTTGACACAACCGGGTTAGGGAGCGACTGTGTGCCGATATAGTGACAGATTGGAGGGGCAGAACCCAGCTCTGCTGCAGCTGAACCCTGACTGGGACCACAGGCCAAGTAACACTGCTCTGTGAGAGCTCAGGAAGCTGCCCTGACTTTTGTCCTGTGCAATAGTCTTGTTTGTAGGAAATCATGAAATAGGTTAAGGGAGAGAAATGCAGCTGGTGTTTCCCAGCTTTAGCCTCTGATGGCCAGTTTGCTGCCTGATGCCATCTATTGTAGATGTATGTTCCTACCAAAGGGCCTGGTAATGGCTAGGTTTTCCCTAGAGGCAGTTTAGAGCAAATTTAAGATTCTGCTAAACTTGCTTTCCCAGGTGCTTGCTTTCCTGGACTGTAAGGAAGCTGCTACCCAGGCAGTATTTTCTGTAAACCATCATTAATTTTCAGATATTTATGCACATGAGTGACACACATGTAAACTTGACACGAGATGCTCTGTGGGTTTTCACAGCATTCTAAGCATGCTGTGAAAGGCAGATACAGCAAGACTTTCTATAGAAACTGAATGAAAACATTTGAGATTTTAGTTCACAGAGGATAGTATGAAAATCTCTTGGGCAAGTTTGTAAGTGTGTGTGTGTTTTACATTGGACTTGACAGTGATACCATTGATTTCTGCTGGGCTCAGACTCAATTACTTTGGTTTAACATCAGTGCATTTGAGAGTAGAGTTAGGCCTGCTGAAAGTATGGATGCTCTTTCTTTCCTCTTGGGGAATCTTTTGGCAGTGGTTATGCAGGTCATGTCTACATGCTATGACCTGTCTGCATAACAAGCTCTATTACTTGGCTTTAGATATTTCAGATACCTTCAGCTATGAAAAATCATTTTCTCACCCTGTCTTTCCTCCCCAGGAGATACAATCCCCTTGTTCCCATAGCACACACACTGGATGCTGTGGTCCAGCTCCTCACCAGGGCATTGTGTTTTTGCCATCACGTGACTTGTTCTCTTTCAGTTTCTGATGGAGGCAACAATAGGAGACTCCTGCTTTCGTGTGTAGACTCCTTCAGGAGAGCTGAGCATCCATATAAACAAACAGAGGGAGCCCTGGTGCACTGAGGTGTGTGGTGCACGGTGGTGAAGAGAGATGGCTGGGCCATTGGGTGGGGTGCTCCCCAAACACCAAGGCCCATGTGAGTGACTTCAGTAGTCCCATCTGGTGCATGTTGCAGGTGTGTTGATGATGACTTGTGACAGCTTCATGTCCTGTAGCCTTCAGGCTCAGGACAACCAGAAAGAAAAGACTTTCCTTTGTTGGTGATTATTTCCGAATGCATTCACAGCACAACGCAGTGCTTCCTCCAGCTGTCTGAGGCGAAGACTTGACCTCTCCTTGTTTCACCTCCTGTGACATTTACTCACAACAAACAGGCCTAGATGTTGCAGAATGTTTTTCTGGGTCATTGAAAGCATTGTATGCTTGTCCTTCAAAGAACAAACACAACATCCTTAATCTCAGCCCATTAGCTTGTTCTAGTCTTTTAAACTCAGTCATTTTGGGGCCTCAAGAGGAAGCTGTATGAGGTGTTTGGACAATACTCTCAGGCACGTGGTGTGACCCTTGGGGATGGTGCTGTGCAGGGCTGGGGGATGGCCTTGATGATCCTTATGGATTTGCCCCATCTCAGCTTATTCTGTGGTTCTGTCAATAGGCATTATTCATATGGGAGAAATGAATTGATTCATACTGGAAGCACACTTCCTCATGCACACACTCCCACAGGGCTCTAGCATGAGGCAAAGGCCATGAGTCTAACCCAGAGGGTCAGCTCCTGTGCTGTGCAATCTCGTAAGGGGATGGGGTACAAAATCCTACAGCAGTACATGCATACCAGTGGGGCTGAGCTGTCCCAAAACAGTCTGACCTCAGGTGGTTGCACCTGGCAAATCTGCAATTTCTCCTGTGTTATCAGCAGGTGCTCCCAGCTCTCCGGTCTCCTGATTGCAGTGGTATGTGCAGAAACAAGTTTACACACAGCCTACAGGCTGTCTCCAGCATTTTGGAAACCTCTTTGCATGAGTGGTTTATCTGTACATCTGGAAATGAGCTTGATTGACACAAAAACACAGGAAAAGCTGCATCCCAGATGCTTTTGCTATGATTTGGTAGTGTTTTCTGTGCATACTTGGCATTTATAGCACTTTCTGGTCTCCTTCAAATCATATACCTGCCTGGAGGCTAGGACCCTGTGAGCTCATGGCTTGAGCTGGAATTGGCTACCTTCAGCCTTAAACACTACTCTTCTGCAACAACTGTCTTTTATTTGTAGAATTTCAGTCCAATTTCATGGTATGCAGGCTGTTTCACTTACCATTTCCCATGCTTTTTCCATGCCATCTCTGCCTCTCAGTGCAATGGTCTCCACATAATCTTGTCCTGAAAATTTTGGTGGTAACAAAAAAAAAATGTTTGTTGATGATTTGAGGAGAAATCTCTTCAGCTTTTTTTGAAAAAAAAAAAAAAAAGTAAATCAGATAATTTGATGTGTTTGGACAAAACCACTTGTAACTGAAAAAATTTGTTTGAAAACTACCTAGAATATTAGAATAGAAATTTTTAGCTAATAAGTACTGTACATTTTCCAACAAAAATATTACATTATATTTGAGAGCATGGGGCCCTTTGGTTATTTTTCTGAGTCAAATACATATTTCATAGTGAAAAGAAGATTTTGCTGAAAACTTGTTTAGCCCTGCTCTTTCAGCTATTTTCTTAAGCACCTCCTAAAAAACCATTGTTTGCATCCCCAGTAAACTATCATGTTTAAATTCTTTTGTTCAAAATGAGGTCCAATAACTTCTTAACAAACAAACAAGCAGGCAAGCCCGTGACCTGCATGTGCCAGAGTTAATGGAGCTGTCAGCTGTGTTCATGCCACGGTGATTGATGGGTGCTCTGATGGAGTGGCCTCTTCCCTCTCTTTCTGTCTTGTCTGCATGTTAATGTCTCCACTCTCTGAATAATGATTCACTTTAATACAGATTTGTCTTATTTTTGTTTCTGAGTGCTGTCAGGGCCAGGGTTATGTCTATGTTTCTCTGAAGCCCCTGTCATGCTTCTGGCCAGCAGGAATTTTACCTGGAGATGTGAATGTCCTTGTTTTATGGGAGCACCAACCAGTAAAACAGTGCCATGTGATATTTCAGTGAACCTGCAGATTTGGTACCAGGGGTAGATGAGGTCCTTATTTTGGATTGCATGGCTATGCCTGGCATTTTGGGGTGGTTTCACTGTGACGGAGGTGTTTGTTTGAGGGCAGGAGGGGCACACAACAGGATGCTGGTGAGCTTCTTGCAGGACTTCCTCCAGGCAGCTTGTGAGGACACTCCTGAAAGTGGAGTGCAGGCAGAGAGATCTGTGCCCATCTTGTTCTTTTGTCTCCTGAGCCAACTCGTGATGACCAGTGTGGACACAACCAGTGCAGCTGTATGTGGTTCCCCTGGGGATGTGCTGGCTGAGTTATACCTTGCATGATGGATTCACTTGACTTTACATTATGTACAGGCATCTGAAGCTCACATTAACAATTAGAAGCAATGTTTCACTGTGTGGACATGATTCCTTGTGGAAAGTTATCCATAAGGGTGATTTATTTTTATCCATGAACCATATATCTCAAATATATAGATTGCCAGTATTTTGTAGAAAGCTTTAAATCCAATAGGTCTCAATGAATTTTAAATCTTTGAGTGTTTCTGTTGATAGTTTGGAAAACAGTTAATAAAGCTGAAGCAATCAGTCCCCCTCAGCCCTCCCCTGCTTTCCCCCAGAAGAACCCTAATTCTTTACAACTTCCTAGAAGAAGGTTCTAGCAACATGGGGATCAGTCTCTTCTCCTAAGTAACAAGTGATAGTACAAGAAGGAATGGTCTCAAGTTGTTCCAGGGGACATTTAGATTGGATATTAGGGAAAATTTTGTCAATGAAAGGGTTGTCAAGCATTGGGACAGGCCACCCAGGAAAGTTGTGGAGTTATCCTTAGAAGTGTTTAAGATGTGTGGATTTGGCACTTGGGACATGGTTTTGTGGTGGCCTTGGCAGTGCTGGGTTAATGGTTGAGCTCGATCTTTGGGCTCTTTCTCAACTTAAATAACTCTATGATTTTAGGATTTCAAGAATTCAGATCTGTTTCTTGTCACAAAGATGGTCCAGATCACTCTTTATTCGCTTCTCTGTGGGATGAGGCAGACAGGCTCCCTGCTGCAATGCACCTCCTGTTTGTCCTGCTTGATATTCCTGTCTCTAATATGGGCATTTACAGTAGGGCCAGCTCAGCACCTTATTAAATTTACAAGCCCTTGGTTACATTGTTAGTAAGAATAAATATTTTAAAAGACAAGGGCAGTTTAGAGATCCTGGGTTAGATGTAGCAATTTAAGCAGGAAAAGTCAATTGATACTCTGAATAGCATGGGCCAAGACTAGAGATCTAATAGTACGGAAGGAAGGGGGCTTCAGGGACATCTGCCACCAGTGTATATGGAATTGATTCAAACACTGCAAAAGACCTTAAGATATTTGCATCAACTACTGCTGTGTGATTCCAGTGTGTGAGGAGGGTATATGAGAAGTAGGAAAGGCAAGATTCTCACTACCACAACATAGTTTCCCCCCAAATTTTTACAATTGTAAAAAACAATTATTTTGGGAGTCTGGTAGGTCAAAGTGGTCCCAGGGCTGCTGTTCTGTGTAGGATGCTTGGAAATCAATAGATGTTTAGGGTTCAAGATTGCAAATACCCTCTCCCTCCTATTTGCTTCAAAGATAAGTCTTGGAATAAAAGAAAAATCCCTGTTTCTGTTGACAAATATTGCAGGATACGGTGCGAATATATAGTGTATGTGTGGGAAAGCAGCAATTTGCATTGTAGCTGCAGTAAATTTTCATGCTATTTGGAAGTCAAACAGTATCACAGTTCCAGAAGGACAGCAGAGGCTGCAGTTTGCAAGCTCTGCTCCCGCCTGCTCTCGTGCAGTATTTATCACCAAACTGTGCAGGGGGCTGTTAGCCACCAAGGCTCTTGGGGATCTATCTCCCAGGCTGGCTTTGTTTCACTAAGGGGTATGGAGCTTTCATCCCTTCATCAAGCTACTCTGGAGAGGTTTAGTGTTGTGAATATGCCAGTGCATGGTACAGCTGTCATAGTCCTGCTGCTCGAGCAGAAATTTATGGCAAGGAAAGACAGATACATGTGGTGTTGGGTTATGAGACTGACAGATTTGCTGTCATGTCTCATAGCAGTTTAGGTGAGATAAAGCTGTTTTTTATTTATTTTATTTTGTCACAGAGTGCAAAACTTGAGCAGAAATAAGGGATATTTAACAGTAAAGGGAGCCTAATTTTCCTATTGGTGTAACTGATTGGAGATGATTTGAAAAAATCATCTCAGCTAAGTGATTCAGAGGAAGAGGACAAGCACAAGCTCCAGCATTCTGAGGAAAGTCCCAACCCTCACTTGTGGCAATGTGAGCGGTGCTCACCTGCAATGGGTTATCACAATTTTATTGAAATTGTTTTCATGTGTGAATTGTTGTCTTCCCTCCAGCAGCTGTCAAAACCCTCCCTTGGGTAACTTCTCAGAGCAGTCTGATCCTGATGCAGGAGGCCACTCGAGCCTGGGCCCCCTGAGAGGTTGTTGCACACGGCTGCTCACATGGGAAGATGTGCTGCACCACATGAAAATGAAGCAATTAGGGAAAAACTTGGAAACTAGGTTTTAAGCCAAGATTTTGAATAGTTATTACCAACTTCTTAAATTTTCTGGCCCCTTCTGGTAGTTCTTGAAAAGGAGTTTAGGAACTGGGGCTAGTCCATGTGTATTTTGTAGTGTTTGGTTTTGGTTTTTTGTGGTTTTTTTTTGTTAGTATTTATGTTTTGAGACCATATATGTGACTGTTTGTGTCAGAAGCTGTTACCTTAAGCAAGCCAAGTAGTGAAATAAAGGTCAGGAGGTTTCCTTCTCTGTGCCTTCACAGTAGGTCTGCATGCCCATAACCTGTCCACTGAATGTGATTTAGGATGTCTAAGAGGAAAAGTATATTTTCCTGTATATATGAGTGTATTTCTGTCTCTGAAGTAAAATGTGAATTAAAAGGAAAAAATTCATTCATTATGTAATTCCCCCCCTGCCCCCCCCTTACTGTATTTCCTTTGAAAAATGGAATCCCTGTGACACTTGGATGTTCCAGTGGATTTGTTTTAAAAATTTTGCGGGTGATTCCAAATACTTACAACTTCCTTAGTGGAAAATAAGTTTCTAGAGACTTCTTGGCAAATGTCTTTTTTTTTTTTTTTCTTTTCTTCCTACATCCTGGTCACACTTCTGTCTAATTTATTGTCCAGTTCTTTAGGAAAATAAATGAATCTAGGAAAACTGGGTTTATTTACTCTGTGCCTGGTTTTGACTTGTCACATGGCCATGACCATAGAGAGAACATTAACCTGGCTGTGACTTAAAGCACCAGCAAATGTGTATCCTTCAGACTGGGGTGATTCCTTTGGGATTGCTTAGAAGAGCAGGCAATAGATACAGTCAGGTCTGCCCTGGGCATGACTTACATGGGCACATTGGAGCACCTTGGCTTTAGTGCTGGTCCTGCATTCACCAGGTTGCCAGGTTGGCACCATGTATTGCTCTGAGCTGTCTTTTGAAACACTTAACTTCATTCTAGAGAATTGCTGCCAGATGTTTGGGGTTTTTTCCCCCCTTATATATTTCTCAGTATCCCAACAACTAAGCTGCTCTGTGTACAGATGTAAAATAATACTGCTTTTCTGATAGTCATCTAAAAAAGAAACTCATTGTCTTGGTCCAAGATAGATGTCCTAAAAAGGAAAAAATATAACCTCCATGACTGCTTAGAAAACCTTGACATTTGCTCAATTTTTTAGTGAATGGATTTCTTAATTGCTTTGGCCACAGAGAAACCAGAAATTGAATGACTGCAATACTTGCTTCTTTTCATTATTTGTATAGTTTTGGTATTCACAAAGCAATATTGGGATTGGGAAAATAGGCTTGAGATGGTTTTTCTTCCTTTTCACCTCTGTATTTATCAAGCTCTTTTGTTTAAAACCTAATATGAAAATGTGTTCAATATCTTCTGGTTCCTTTGGTTCAATCCAGCATCAGCTTGTAATGTGCCTTGGGTAAAGTATTTTGTTCTTAGTTTTCTGAAAGTTAACATGTGTTTTACCTGGAGTATGTAATTTATTGTTATCTATCTTTTACCCTTTTGACCAGCTGGAGTTGTTAACATCTGAACACCTTTAAGTAAACTATGAAACCTTGTTGCCTCATTCACTATGCTGCTGAAATGTACAGATGCTAAAAAAAAAAATCACCGTATTGCTGAGCCTTTAGTAACTAATACTCCAAGTATCACCAGTTCATTACACAAAACTACAAACAAGAAAGCAAAAATCCTCACCAGCCCTACTGGGTACCCAAAGGAGCTCAGTTGTTACATGTATCAAATGTGCAATTTGTAAGCAATACAAAAAGGTGTTGTCTTCTCCATCATTGTGAAAATGAGCTTTGATAGGAGATCTTTAGGGGATGCTTATGCTAAAAGTTCCAACTGCAGCTCCTAATATTAGACATATACGTACATTTTGGGCTTGGATATGAATTGAGACTGCATTTAGGAAAAGAGCAATAACACAGCTCTTTTGAGCATCTGCAGATTAAGTCACTTGCTCAAGACTGTATCCAAGGTGTTGGCTGTAGCTTTCAGAGTCTCTGAGTTGTGGCACATACTGGTGTTTACCTGGAGCATCCTTATACCCATGGTGGGGGCTGGACCTGTGAAGAGCAGTCTGTGGTGGTGCTCATGCAGCACAAAAAATGAGGTAGTTTTGTTCTGAACAAGCCAAGAGATAGAAATACTTCTGTTCTGATTCATTAAAAGTGGTTTGTTGGAGCTACCATACTAAATAAGGCTGTGGCAGCAACAAAAGGTCAATTTTTCTGTGACTTGCTGTCCATGGTTGCTTTTATTGTTTATTTTGGTGATCAGGTGCTGTGATAGAGCAGTTCACTTAATGTCTCAGACATGCAGCCTAGAGCAGAGAAAATCTGAAGAGGAAAAATATGTTTTCTCTAAACAGTGTAATTAGGAACTTAGAATGCTAAATGCAGCTCTGGCAGTGATGTGTCTCAGACCCCTTTTTTCCCCCCACTTTGCTCTTCTTGGGGTGGGGGTGAATTCACAAACAGTAAATTGTCAGTGGTGTAAGAAGTTTTCGCACTTTAAAGAAGCAAGAAGCAGCCTTTGTAGGTTTTTAAAATGTTAGTTAGAATTCAGGTTCCTGACACCTCTAGTTAGCTATTTTCAGTAATCCTCCTTTCAGTGAAGTCAAGGAGAGCTTTACCATTGCCTTTGGGAAGCTTAGGTGATTCTGCAGCAGAGAGGAACAGAGATTCAATGATTTACTGAAAAAGCAGATCTGCTCTAACCACCAAAATTTCCCCTTTTCTCTAGTCCCTGATCCTTTCTTTCATTGCTTTTCTAGCAGACATTAAAAGTACTAGTGTAGCAGCAATATTGAGGCTTGCTTAAATTCACATCTGTCTGCTGATGTAGCAAAGCTCTGTGCCCTGCTATCTGCAAGTTTTCCCCAAATTATAAAGTGTGCACACACAGAGAGGCTTCCCTCTGCCTCTCCCCAGTGCCATCTGGGCTTTGTGTATCTGTGTGTGAAGTGGGGGGTTTTATGTGGCCTCCCTGTTGCTGCCTGCTCCTGGTGCATGTGGCCTGAGCTCAGTCTCACATGGCTGGGTTGGGTGCTGTGAGCCACAGCCCCTCAGCTCTGCAGCTTTTGCCAGGAAAGGGAAAGCTCAGTGTGGCTCTGCTCCATCCAGGATCAACACCAGCCTCAGCTGGTGCTGCACTGCCCTCCAGACCTGGGAAGGCAGCTGAAATGTTTGAGCTCTTCGTGTTTTGTGCTCCTACATCTACTCTGGCCTTCACCCTGTTCCTTCCACTGTGCTTTATTCACAGTTGTGCCCCTACAAAACAGCCTATGACAGTTTACTTGGGCTGACTAATTGCTCCTGTCTCTAATTTTGTCTTCATACCAAGTCACACAGAGCTTTTGAAATGAATTGAGGACCAAAAAATGAAGCAGAATGTTACAAGAGGCCATTTTCTGTGTATGAAACAAGGGGCTGCTGGTCTGTCCCACTCATCAGGTCTGCAGTGTTGCTCATCCTCCAGAGTGCCAGGGCTGAAAAAGTCTGTTCTTGCTCTGCAATGCTTTCTCTCTCTGCTGCTCCGTGCTGGATCAGGAGGCTACAGAAGGGAAGCTAGAATTTAAATTTTAAATCACATTCCTACAAAGTGATGATATGGAAATATGGAAATTATATTTATTTGGTGGTTGTTCTTTGTTGACTATGGCCTTTTAATGTTTTTTTGTGGATTGTTTCTGTTGGGTTTGGTTGGGGGTTTTTTGGTGGTTGTTTTTGTTTTTTCTTCTTACCAATAAAACCCAGTTCTGTTTTTTTTCAAATTCTTTAATCTCCAGTCATGCTTTCTTTGAAGCAGAGTGTGACCCAGACTGGACTGCAAAGGCTATTCTTGCACAAGCTGCAAGGAGACCACATGTGGTCCCAAACCTCATCTTACTTGAGATCATGAGATCTCACTTTACCCCACACCATCCTGAACTTCAAGATTTACATTAAAGCTGATAAGAAAAATTTATTTCACTGGATTTCCTTCTTTGAAAGGAACTGCATATTTTGCTTACATGGTTTGCCATTGCTGAAATGAGAGAGAAGCTGGACCTTTCCCAGGGTCCCAGTTGTGCAGCCTGCCAGCTCTGCCAGGCACCGTGAGGTTGGCAGTGCCCTCTTGGGAGGGATGTGGTGCCAGGGCATGCAAACCGCTGTGGGGCCGAGGATCCTGGCATCACAGGATCTGTGGCTCAGGAGCAGCCTGCCAAGCCACTAGGGCCCCATTTTTCTTTTGGAAGAAAACCAGGTTTTTAAATACTAAAATGCTGCATTAGGCAATAGTGTTTTGCTTCCCAGCTTTAGTTGTTCCTGACCCAGAAGGAAGAGAACCATCACAAATCCCCCTCTCTCAACAATTAACTATTCCTTGGATGTTTCCTATTTAAGTATTTTTAAATGTCGTCCTCAGATCCTGACAGAAGGTGATACAGCCCAGACAGCATGAGAGAAGTTCATTTAGTCTGAAATAAACTCAGTGAAAACTTCCTTGGTTATTCCCTGAAATATTTCTGCAAAAATTACCAAGACTGCTTTTTAAATTTTTAGGATCTGCTATGGTTATTAAACTGTTGCTGTCCCCCGTTTAGGAAACTGAGTGGAATATGTAATATACACATGTACTTTATGTGTGCAGGCTTGTCAGGTACAGCTGAAAGAGGAGGGCTTTGGGCTGGCATTGCCTTCTACTGCAGAAGTGTTTAATACCAGCCCAAAAGGAGCCAGGACTGCAATCAGCAGTAGGTAGTGATACAGGAACACTCATTAAAACTGGGTGAAAATTATATATTGATTAAAAGTTTTGTCATACCCAGGAATGTGACAGATGGTTGATTTGTAGTCAGGGCAAGGTTATTGGCTCTCAATTGTTTATTTATTTCAGCAGTTCAAAGATACTCAGTTGCCAGACCTGGAGAATACTGCAGTAATTAATAAGTTGACAAAGAAAAGAGGTGATGCTGTGCGTGTCCTGTGAGTGCCCATCAGCAGGATGGAAACACCACGGAGCCCTGGCGAGTTAATTCACAGAACAGCTGTGAGATGTGGGGGATTATTAGCATCTCTGTTTTACAGATGGCACCAAAGTATGGAGATTTGGATGCAATGGTAGGATTTGACAGTGGTTGAGAGAACAGAAATGGATCCAATTTTTTCCTGCATTTGGAGGGTATGACTGAGGTTTTGTAATTCCATTTAAAGCCATTGTTTTTATCCTTCCTTCAGTTATCTGGGATAATTGATTATTGTGATCCCTCAGTCTCTACAGGACTCCCCTAACTTTTCTTTATTTTTATTTGTTGTCATGTAGTGAGTTTCTCTGAATCCTGGGCATCCTTTCTAACACTGACAGTTTCAGAGGGTGAATTTTTTTAACAGCTGAAGATTACCTATATGTCTAAACAGCTCGTGAATTAAGAGCTCTTCAAATTTTTTTCAAAGGGCTGAAATTCTCCAATTTGCAGTTCCAGATTTGTCTTTTAGGCAGTTCTGGATTTATCATTCACCATTGCACTGGTGCATAATTCAAACAGCAAGGCAAGAAGGGTACACAGTTTGTTGCTTTTCTATGTGTGTGATAAACTTAATACCCCTGTTTGTCAGCTCCCAGCTTCAATTTTATAATTTGGAATTAGTCAAAGTATGGTTTGTTCAGCATCCTCATTAGGTTTTTATGTTTATAACTGCTGATTTAAACAGATTCAGCTTACAAAAGGCCTCAGAAATCTTCAAAGAGAATTTACCGAAGGTCCAAGACAACACAGTTCTTCTAATTGTATCATAAATTCAGTAGGGACATTGCACTGCTGGTTTCATGCTAAAAATATTATTTGTATGCAACAAAAGAGACACTTCTGTTTGCATATCTGTCAGTTCTTGTAGAGCACAGTTGTTTTCTCAGGATATTTCCTACCTGCAAACTAATAATTAAACAAACAAACAAACAACTTGTAAAATGGGCTGAGAAATTGAATTTCTCTAAAAATGCAGGGAATGCCAGGCCAGCTTGTGTGTGTACTAGATGATGATGCCAGGTGATGTAGAGGTTTAAATGGTAATGTATAAGATCATAAAAATGACATAAGACAAAGCCACTCTTCTGATCATAATTTTGGAGAGATTGTGTTCCCCAGAGAATAAGTTTCACAGCACTTTCTTGGTGCTTGGAAGCTGGTAGCTAAAAGCAAGAGATGACGACTGGAAGTGAAATTCCAGTATTTTGGTCTAATTTTAGGTGTGGAGACACATTTTGATGAATTTAGAAAGTGGAGATTTCTTGCTGAGTAAACCCAGGCTCTTCAGCACCGCATTTTATTCTGTTTCAGCATTGCTCATCTACAGTGAACACAATTTTATCAGTAAAGTAGCAAGTGATATATTAGAGCCACATTTATGGCTCTGGGGATTAAAATCCCACAACAGCACAAAGCTGAAAGGAGTGTGCTTTCAAAGGATATGTGTATCTAAGTAGGGAAAAGAAGCTTTCTGTCATCCTAGAATTGATACAAACCAGCTTAGTCACATTGAGGCATCACTACAAGAAGTACAAACCCCATTTTGAATGCACATCTTTGCTATGTTGGGAGGTACAAAGGTCAAGTTAACTGACAGAGGTCATGAGGTGACCCAGAAAAGATACAGTAGGAGAAAAGAATTGAAAACAGGTAACTTTTTCCCATACACTTCATAAGTGGTGAGAGAGGGATGGAGTAATGTCATTAATATGCAGTTGAAGTTGCTGTGACTGAGGTCTGTTCATACAGTGTTGTGTTGAAGCACATGGGTTAAAAACCAAACTAAAACAACACAACCCCCCCCTCACCAACTTTTTAACCAGTTCAATCAGATAAATTTGTATTGTGTTTGGGAATTACAGGCTTTAGCAACAGAAAGTCCTTTTTGTGCTGACTTTTCCTTATTTTGGTGTTATAATTGAAAACAGAGATGTAGGCCAAGAAGGATGTGACAGAGTTCTCTGGCTGATTTGTGAATGTGGAGCTGTTTATCAGGTCTTGCATCTTCTGAGTAGGAAAGTCTTTGTTATCTGCCAGTGAAGATCACAAAGATGCGGTGTTCACCAGGCATGATTTAAACCAGACAGTGGATCGTACGAGGAATTCTCTAAACTTGAGAATTTCCCTGTTTTACTGGGAAAGCTCAGCAAGCTCTTATTGAGTCTTAGTGACATTTGAAGGCAACCCTCAGGGTGCTACCTGCACTGGAAGAAAGCAAGGGATGTTACAGGTGCTGGCATCTCAGGGAAGGCAGAGCAGCATCTGAAGTGCATTGCTTGATGATGACTTTGGCACACTGCATAATCGACAGGTCCCAATAGGCATCTTTTGAAAATTGGTCCTTTCAGTAGTTATTGTGTATAAAGGTATAAACAGGGTTTGCTTGTCAGGATTTTACATGTGTTTCTCATAAACTCCATGTGCAGGTATCTAAGGAACAGTTTACAACTTAGCAATATGTGAGAATGGAAAATATTATTTTTGTTGTAAGCATTATTGGCTGGATGACTGAAGTTTCTCATAAAAGATCCAGTGCTTCTGATGTGCCTCTGTCCCTGAGGAGCCTCCATGCTTGGAAGTGGTTATATCTTGTGGTTCAGGACTGACTGCATCCCACACTCTGTACGAATTTCACATTTCCATAGAAACTTAAATACAGTATGTCATTCAAGCTACACAACTTTTGGCCTTCTGAAAGTTTTCAGCATACACAACCTGGGTCTGATCCTGCTCTTACTAAGGCTAATGGGAGCTTTGCCATCAACTTCATAGGAGTAGGAAAGACTCTGTCACAAGCTGTGCCTATCTGAGCTGATTATTTTGCACAAATCAAGGTCTTAGTTTTTTGTTTTGTTGTGGTTTTGGTTTTTTTTCCTCATTGCTATGGTTTCCATTATTATTTATATAATATATTTTCATTGTTATTTGACTGAGCTTAAGTATGCTGTGCACTGTACAAGCAGGAGAGGAAGCTTGCCCCAAAGAGCTTGTAATGTAAATAGGAAGATAAGGGAAAGCTGGCAGGCAAAGAAAGAGATCTGTGCAGAGGGGACACAGCTTGCTTGGAGTGGCAGACAAAGATGAGGAGTGCAGCCAAGCCTCTTTGGTCCAGGTTCAGTGCTCCCAAGCACACTATTCTGTTCTGTGCTGGACTAATTTTGGACCTATTCTGATGGGATTGAAGGAATTTTCAAATTGATTTCAGCTGGACCACTATCTGCCCCTTGATGTTGAAGGGCAGAAGGAGAAGGGACAGACTTTTATGTATTGGGGAATTACAGTGCCTATTATCATGGGGAATAGCAGCCACACACAGCATTTCTCTTTGGCTTATCTGCTCCCACAAATAACCATTTACCTTCTCAGGAAAGTTGTCCTGATGCTGAGTGATTAAGTGTGCTAATAAGGGAAACACAATTATTGATGTTTTTCCTATTGGTGTTTCAGAAATGCCCGAGATCCTTGTTAAAACTGGAGTGAAGTAGGTCTTGTGGAACAAAAATGCACCCTTATAGTCAGTCTTAGGTGTTTTTATCTGCATTTATTTATTCATCAGCTTCTGTTGGAGAGAAGGAAATGTGTGTTTTTATTTGGTTCATTATTAGTGTGACATTATTAATTTCATTCCTGTAGTTGTATTTATTCTCTCTACAGCTCTATGGTTTCCATGTCATAGAATCATAGGATGGTTTGAGTTGGAAGGGACCTTAAAGCCCATCTCATTCCAACCCCCTGCCATGGGCAGGGACACCTTCCACTGTCCCAAAGCCCCATCCAGCCCTGCCTTGAGCACTGTCTGGGATGGGGCATCCACAACTTCTCTGGGCAACCTGTTTCCCTGCCTCACTTCCCTTACAGTGAAGAATTTCTTCCTAATATCTAATCTAAACCTACTTTCCCTTCAAAGCCATTCATCTTCAGAAAAGGAGATTTCTGTTGTTTCACAGGGGCTGGTTTATTCCCTGGAACAGTCCTTCACAACTTCTGGATTTATGTCAACCATCTAGTCTCTTCTGGGCAATATGCCATTCTTTTTTTTGACTACAGGGCAAACATGGTATCTGTTTAGCACAGGAGAACATTAATTTACCTGTGAAAAAAGACTACTTTGCCCACACAGGTATATTTATTTAAAATATGTTTGTATCAAACTTTATGCCAGGATAAAAATCATCTTCTGTGTTCCAAGGTACATTTTTTGTGCTAAATTTTGACTGAAATGAATTCACTGTTGCAATAAGAAATACTACAACTAAATCTGCTCCCTCCCTGTAGGAAAAGCCAGCAACATGTACAACATGACAAATTGTCATTTGCTGTTATGAGCTTTCTTCTGTATGTGATACTATTTGAGAAATGGAATGCTATGGTGCATTGAAGGGCTGTGTTGTAAAAATGCATATGCACGGGGGGTAAAATTAAGGTTGCCTGGGTAACCTTAATTCTGGAATTTCCTGATTTTTGAATGCTATTTTGTGCAACCTTCTCATTGCCTTGGAGTGGTGTTTGCACTGTGTTCTATTTATATGCACATGGTATAAACAAAAAATAAATGTTTTGTAATGTTAGTCGTGGATTTCATCTGGTTATTTGTTCTTGATTTCATGCAGGAGTTATTTTGTCTTTTGAGTTTGTTTTTGAACATTTTTAACAGTTAATAGTCAAAGTAAAAGGTTTTAGAATTTGTCATTCCTGTACTGAAGTCAGCTCTTTCCAACTGTGTCTGGCCATGTAGGGGTGAATCAGAAAAGAATTTTGCTCAAGTGCTTTCTATTTCCTTTTCTCCCTATTTTGCAGTAGTTCTGGATGCAGCTTTTCAGTGAGCAATATGTTTCTCCTACAGTTTCATTTTACTAGAGAGATCAGGATGGAAAACATAACATCCAATCAAAGTAATGTAATCTCCAAGGGAAAAGTTTCTTCAGCTTGCTATAAGAAGAAATTAAGAAATTATGTTTCTTTTTAGCAGGTCTCCTGGATCAAGCTGTTTAGGGCTTCTAGAAGGGAGTGACTGCATCCAAATGGATTCTCTCCAAAGTAAAATGTTCTTTTTTTAATTTTTTTTTTTGGCTCTGCTTTTAATAGCAAAAGTTGTTTTAGCTCTCATCAGTTTCTAAAAAGATAGAACAGTGAAGTTCACTGAACCATCTGAAAATATAGCTGATAAGTAATCATAAAAATCAAACCAAGGAAACAAGGACTGGAATGTAACCTATGATGTATGGGGACCTCGAGGAAACAAAGATGAATGAAGTGTTTTATTGAAGCTAGGAGCAGGAAGGAAGCAGGTGGGTAGAGCTAGCTCTAAATCAGATAGCAGTAAATATGGTCCTGGTTATTTTTAATATTATGGCTCTGATTCTTCTAATGTTAGGGAAAGTATTTTGCTTTCCTGAGGTTTGGTAATTGAACAGTGAGACAAATGTTCATGTTTGCAGTCAAGACTGATGCTGAGATCGGAGTTGCAAGATAACAAAGGGAAGAACCTGGTCAGTAATTAATTCTTTTTGACCATGAAATTCAGCAAATCTCATTCCCCTTTGGAACATGAGGAATGAGAGCAGATAAACACCTTACAAAGGGGTGCTGGGGTGCAGTGCTGGGGTAACCCCTCCATCACTGAGTTAATGGCTTTCAGCAGCCCTGTGTCCAACCCACTAAAACTGATCTCTTTCTAAAAATGTTTGCTTGTACTGTAATTTAAAATTTAACATTCCTTCCTGGCACATCATATGATTTTCTAGCAGGGGCAGAGTGAGTAAAAGTGCTCAGGACACTCCCAATATCAGCTGTTTTAATCTAAGTACAAGTAAGGAGTGGTTCGATGTCCTTCAGACCTGCTCTCCAGGCTGGAACATGCTGTTCCTTTTTCCCATCCTGAGCTTTACTATATGCTCTGGGCCAAATTGCTGAAGTAAACACCCAGAGTCCCATTTGAGTTTATAGAATCCCAGACAGGTCTTCCTCCCAGGGGGGCCTGGGGGAGGGCAGGGAGTATTTTATCATAACTTCCCCAAATCTGAGCACTATAATCACAGTGAGGTTGAAGTTTAAGAGAGATTTCAAATAAATCACTGTGATATAATATGAAATGCACAATTAATCAGTTTTCATACTAATGTCCTGCAATAATGTTAAATGTGGCTAAGGAATTTTAGTGGTTGTGATCCTAGAATACATGCAAATGATGATGAGGCACATTTGAATTATTTCTTCTTCTTCTTCTTCTGGTATCTTGTAAGGTAAGGACAATTCCTGCAAGACAGAGTAATTGAATCTTTGATTCAATTTTCAAAATGAAATTCAACCTAAATATTGATTTGTTCAGAGTACTGTCACAGTGAGATCATGCAATGACTTGCAGCATTTTTTGCCAGCTTCTGTTTCCATCAAGATCACTGGGAACTTTGTCACTGACTTCCTTGGGAGCAGCTCTGAGCTGTTCACGTGTACTTGTCATGCCAGCACTCCCACTTAGCAGGGCCTGAGGATAAACTGGTCTTGGAGGTGATGGTTCATCACTCAGAAAGCCAGCGGGGAGAGATGTGAATTTTTTGATGTGAGGTTTTCAGTCACTTCCTGGACTATTTAGAGCCTCAATGCCATGTGGTTGTCACTGCTGATCTCCTGTATCCATCAAAGCTCTTCTGACCAAAAACCCTTGCACAGATGTACCTCTACCAGAGCAGCTGTGCTCACCCTGCCCTGGGAAAGACTAGCATAAATTTGTCAAGCAGTTTTACCTTTTTTACTTAAAAATGCTGTATCCACAGCCTCATCAGCACAGTTGTCCTGGTTTAATTGCATTGATGTGAAACCCTTGCAACTGGCACAGCTCTGTGAGCTGGATGAAAGACCTTAGCACATCCCTGGCAGACACAGTGGCAAAATTATGTGAGTATTTTTACACTTCATTTGTGCTGCTCTAAGCCTTCCTTGTTTCCTTTCCTTCAGGCCATGACTTTCCCAGTGATTAAGATATAGTTCTTCATAAAGAAATGACATAGACTGTTCTTGCCCTGGAGATTGTTCACTGCACATAGTGAAAGTCAGGTTTTGGGAGTTTGTTACTTTGCTCTACAAGTGCATCCAAAAATCCTGAAAGTTTCCCTTGTTTCTGCTTTATTGGAACTACTGGTACCTGCATTTATCTTGCAAAGCCACCTGTATATACTTATTGTCTTCAAATTATGCTCCCAGTGACACATATACAACCCCAGAAAGGAAATGGTGTTGGCCAGATGACACGGGAGACATGAGTAATGGATTTACACAGCACTGGACCTGAAAGGATTTGTACTATTACTGATGATACATGAGCCAGAAAACAAAAAGAATTTGACTTTCAACTTGAGGTGAAGTTTGCAGTGGTGATGTTTTGCTTTTAACCTCAGTGTCATTTGGTTCTTAGCAGCTGTACAAGCTGTGTAATCCTGTTGTACAGAGTCACAGTGCAAGGCTGACTGATACTGCACAGGGAAGATTCCAATCCTGAACAACAGCAAAGCTCTCTCTAAAAACACCACAGTCCTCTGATGAAGAGAACAAAACTTTTTTCTTTTTCACCCCACCATGAAAATATGTGATGGAATCTGAAAGTCAGGAATTCTTTCCATCTCCTAATTCACAACTTTTAGATCAACATCATAGTATGTCATGTTGGAAAATTAATAGCTTCAAGCTGAGTTTTGTCACAGCTTCCACGAGCTGGCCTTTACAGCCCAGCAAAAGCACAGACAGTGCTGGTTAAGTTGTTCTCCTAGGCAAGTCTTCTGGTTTATTTACTTCAGCAGTGTTTAGTTACTAAATATAATTTTAGGGCTTAAATTTTCACTGTTAACACTTGGATTTACTCTGTTGTAGTTCATTTGAAGCCAGCAATGCCACATTGTCATAAGAATGGAGTAAAAGGGAAATCTCTCACTTCAATCTAAAGAGTTATCGGGTGCTAACAGTTACAAGGAGAAAGGGCCAATATTTTCAGCGCAGCATTCTAAAAAACTTGGACATTTAAATCCATATATGGACATGTCTTTAACACATGCCTACTTTCAGACATGCTGAATCTCTGCAGTCCTTGTTGGCATAAAAGGAAATCAAGATGTTTGATCCTAATGCTCGTGGCAGGCTTTGGGTCTGCTTTGCACATGTGCATGCCCAGCACTGGAGCATCCAGGACTTAGAGCCAGATGTTGAGCTCCCAGCTCTCTGGGATGGATGGGCTTGCCATTCTCTCTCTTTTTGATGGACTTCCTGTACCAGCTCTCAAAATTTGTGAGCAAATAAACCAGCTTGAAAGCACAGAAGACTATGACAAGACTTTCTTCAAGTCTCAGCAGTGCTTTTTCTTATCATCTAGGTTCTATCTTCCAGACCCTAAGATCAGGGCCAATGTGAGCTATTGCTGAACAGGATGAAATGCACCTTTTTTCTGAAATAAGTAGCTTCTCTTGCCTCTTGAGTATCCTCAGCCTCAGGAACAGCAGACAAGAACCATTATTCAAACATGGCTTGGCACAGAGATGCAGTCACTAAGCTTCCAGGCTGGCTACGAGTTGGTTCAGTTGAGCAATTTTATAGAAGGCTGATGCAATTCTTTCTTTTTTTTTCCTTGTAAGGGAAGAAAAACTTCATATTCTTTGGATTTGGTTTGAAGTTAAATGATCCTCACTACAGTATTTCCCAAACTACCATGTAATCCAAATAAGTCTGGATTTGACTGAACTCCTGTAAGAGGCTTAGTGATATCTGAGCTATTGTTTTAACTTAATGCTGTCTGGTGGGTTGATTACACCTAGTATTGTAATGCTCAGAGGTTTGTTTTGCATGTTAAATTGTGGATAAAGAAGATGAGATTCCTTTCATCTCTTTTAGAAATTAACAAGTCCAGCAATTGCTCATTTAATGATTAACAGTTTGTGGCGTGTCTCACTGCACAGCCTTTCCAGGTTGTATTCCCAATTTGCACTTCTGATCAAGGATCTGTATGATTTTGGTGGAGCTGTGTGCACAAGGCATGATGGTATTTTGGATGTTTCACTTCTTTTTTTCAAGAGCCTCTCTCAATGGGGGTCAAATTCCTCACTTTCACTGCTGCAAATTTACTGCAAAAACTATGCAGTATAACACATCCATGCTTTCCCTTGTAATGGATGAGATTTACTGGCATAATATTCCTTGTTTGTTCTTGGCTAGCAGTATGATTTGATGAATGATTACCTGTAGCTGCCAGGTCTGTATTACATGAGTGCTTGCACCTTGTAAAGATAAAAACATGACAAAGGATCAGTCAAAATGTTGACTCTGAAGCTATTGTCAGTAAACCATAACTGTCAAAGGGTATAATAGTAACGGCAGAAGAATAACTCTATCACGTAGTAATGAAACTTTTTCCCAAGACTTTACCATCAACTATCAACATCAGGAGAGTGTTACAAATTGGAATCATTATAACTGCAGTGCCCGAGTCGTGCTCCCACTCAGAAATAAACTACCAAATTCACAGCATAATGATGGAGTTATTAAACACTGAGCCAGATTGTGTCCTAGTTGTTACCTTTGTGAATGTGTGCTAATGAAGAGGTGATTTTGGGGGGAGCCAAGCACCCCTCTGGTCACATGGCAGCAAAAGCACATGCCTAGTGCCTGTGCAGGGCTCCCAGCATCAGCTGTGCGTCCTGCTCGATGCCAGTTCTGTCACTGAGATGCTGCATGGAAAGGAGAGACAGTTTGGCATCGTAAGGGCTTGAGAATCACAGGGTGTTTAATTATAACATCATCTGGCCAGGAGAGGGTTGATACCAGTTTGACAATTTAAACTGAAAACCAAAGACACTCTGGGGAAAGAGGTGAAATTGATTCCCTCTTGTCATACAGGTATCTTGTCTGATATTTCAGTGACATTTACAGTGATTAAATAGAGAGGATTTGTAAATCTGTGATTTAAGGTTTTTAAAAAATTTATTTAAAAAAAAGTCGTTAGGGATTGGGAAGAAAGCTTTTATCATCTCTTTAATCAGTTGGGGAAGACTGGGTACTATACCAGCTCACAAGAGTCTGGCCTCATGGCATCTCTTTTCCTGAAGTAATAACTGTTACCTATATCATGTATAATTTGAGCTAACAGAAAAAGCATTGCACACTGGGGAATTGCTCTCTCCAGCCTCACTTCTTTCTGTCATTTGAATGAATAATGCTGTGTCACGTGTTAGCATAATATACTTCCCAGGTCCTTGCCTTGTTTTGAAGCATCAACTTGAGATTTCTTTTTCCCTTTCTTTATAATTTCAGTGCTATTGCATTCCTAGTGGTTCAGACCAATCCTAGATAAGCTAATGACAACAGGCAAAGTAAAAATTCTGGTAATTTTATTTATTCATCATTTGGTGACACCAAAAGCCTTAAAGAGGATCTGAGATTTTTCCCAGGTCCTATAGAGGTTCTTGCTGCCTGGCATCCAGATTTGAGAATGTATTTAAGTGCCAAACTTTTTTTTTTTTTTTTTTTTTTTTTTAATGCTCTTAACTCCCTACAGAAATGAGCAAGAATTAAGGGTCTAGGTGCATCAGAAAATTTGAATTTTATTTTCCACTAATTTCAGTAGCCAGAATCTGATAAATAAAGGCTTACTAAGCCAGGCAGTGAACATGAAGTAGATTGTCTGGATGCAGGTTATGGAGTGAGTGCTGTAGCTTTGTGAGTATTTTTATAACTGTCCATGAGTAAACCCTTAAATTAATGAGTCACATGTCAAAATGCCATCTGAAATCTGTGCTTTACTGCATTAACTGCTGCTGCTGAGGTGTACGGTGGCCTGGCATCAGGGGGACAGCACACCAAGTTGTGCTTATGTTTATCAGGTACTTCCAGAAGTTTTAGGGCTTTTCTTGCCAAAATCATAACCCCTACACCTGGACACTAATGCTGTTATAGCTCCAATAAACACATATGGAGCTACTTTTCCAATTGGCAACAGAAGCCTATTTTTATTTGATGGTATTTGAGTCCTAAGTGGGGAGCATGCTATTAATAATAATTTACTAAAAATATTTTGTAGTGAATTTATCATTAATGCAAAATGTATTTTTCTATTTTTGGAGTAACTTCTCTGATTGCTCATTGCATACTGGTGGATATGGGGGCAATGGCCTATGTAGAAACTTGGAACCTGTGATAGCAATTTTTTCTGTGATGATTTTGAAGCTGTTACATTAGAAACTTAATGCTGGTTTACCTTCCCCTGGCTTTCATGGAAATTTCAGCCTGCATCATCCTGCGCTGGGAGTGGAGATGTGGTCTGCACACAAAACTGATGTTTAATATTGACAAGCAGGCCTGAGCTGCAAATGAAATTAAGAAACCTTGCCAAATCTCTATTGATGTTTTTCAGTCCTAATAAACACTTGAATACAATTTTTCAGAGTGCTGATGGGAGGCACTGAGATGGAGCTAGCATACAGCCTGACACCTTTGAAGGGAAATAATAACTAAGTGTGCTCAGTGAAGTAGGCTGATACCCAAATGCAGTCAGTTCAGTGCTTAAGGAGGCCAGTTCAGTTCTATACTGAATCTCTTCTGTGTCTGAAGTGTCAATTAACCCACAGTTGCTCTCAGATAGGTTCCTGTGCCATCAGGTGCCTCTCAAAGCCTGGTGGTACTTTTGGGCCATCACAGCAGGGCAGTGGTAGCCACACCAGTCAGGGACACCTGGGGCAGCCTCTTCAAGCACAGCCTCAAATGTGCAGCCCAGTTTTGCTGGCAGGAGAAACAGACTTGTCCTGCATCACTCCTGTGTGCACTAAATATAGAGAGTTCCTGTGTCATTATGAATAGATTTGTTATTTGTAGGCAAAGGAGATAATTCTGGAGACCTCTCCTTTCCACAGATATTTTTTTTTCATTACTATCTAAAAGATTGTGTTTCTCAACCTGAACATGGGGCTAAACTGATAATTGCTCTTATGCTTGCAAAATACTTCAACCAGAAAGAGGAAATGTCTGAATTTGTATAGTCCAGTTTTGAAAAAACATTGGCTTTCCCTTTATAAGAAGAAAGATTTTGTGTTGAAGGAGAAATGAAAAACATTCCCAGACATGGGTAAGTCTCTTACATAAGCCGTCCTTTCTTTTCAGATGCCCAGCAGTAAATGATGCAAATGAAAAAGATACAGTGTGGGGAGTACTATTTCAGTGTAATCTTCCACCTCATGACTGATACCTGAATGATTTTATTATAAGAACAACATGGTTTGGGGCACAGTGTCAGAAAGTCTGCTCTTGCCTGGAGCACACATAAGAACGTCAGTAACCCCTCCATTGCCAATTGTCCAGAGAAATCCCTCTCCCCTATATTGTAAAACATTTTCTCTGCTGAATACTACCACTGAATTTCAAACACAAGCCCACTGAAAAGGCAAAGGCTCTCATGTGGACTGGCTTTTCAGAGGCATTACTGAACAAGCTGTAACATGTGGATTTCTTCCTGTTAGTGTAAATCAGTGTTAGCATGCAGTGTTTGTAGTGTGACTAGGTCTTACCAGCTTGTCACCAAAAAGCTTTGCCACTGTCACTTGCTTCAGGAAAAGCCTCCAGATGCTCTTTGGGGGGATGCTGTGATAAGAGCATGCAGGGTGGGCTACGGCAGTGCTTTATAGCATTGCAGGTGTGAGGAGGTGGAAGGGTACTGCCCAAGTGACTTGGGTTTCAGCTTTCCCCCAGGAAGAGATTTTACTTCATAGAAGAGTGTGCTGTGTTGGCACCGTAGGAACATTTTGCCTGCATCAGGAAGAAAATACAATCCCAGAGAGAAAGTGGAGACATAAATGAGCATCGGTGAGATTTGCCTTATGTAGACACACCCCAGGCAAACTATCATTGCTTTGTAGTATGTGCTCTCCTGCAGGGTCTGCACCAAGCCTATTTTGGGGAAAGGACTTCCCATCTTTACCCATGAGTGGCAGTCATATTCAGAGATAAAATTAATGTTTATTGTGTGGTCAGTCCATAACATATCTTACTTCCAGGCCAGTGCAGAAGTGCTGTGCTGAATTACAGCCTCCTCCAGAGAGTGCCGAATGGGTGTACCTTGTGGAAATAACCTTCCTAGGACAACACAGGGCCTGCTCACCTGCAGCAGCTTGGGCAGCCTGTACTGCTGCCTGCCTGGGACATGGATATGTTTTCCTGAACTCCAGTTAGTAGGATAAAAAAAGGTGAGACATGCATGTATATCCTCACTGGTCTCTAGAGATCAGCACAGCAAATTCTTTCTCAAAAAACAAGTAACGTCCTGAGACCCATGAACACAAATGCTTGGGATATGGATGCTGTTTTCCTACTCATGGCTCTTGGTGTGTCTGGTCCAAACTGAGCTTTAAAGATGGTAGAGAAGCAATTTTTTTCTGCCTTGACTCACTGTGTGAGTATTTCTTGGCAAATGATTCTAAGCAGCAACACATTTGAGAAAATCTGTTTGAGATATCTGTGAAGAAAATTAGACACTTAATTTGGCAGGTGAATTTGTTACTCTGAAACTTTTGCTGGTCTCTGATTTTGGACTAGGTTTATTTTTGTAGTTGACATTGCTTATGTACCTATTTAAGTGCCATTGTGCCTTATTGAACTCTAAATGTGTCACCTATAGTAATGTGTACAGTCAGTGTGTTTTATTTTTTTAATCAAACACGGGAAAATACTGACGCATAAACATTGCAATCTTGATTTCTTTTACAACTTCTTTAAGCGCTTAACAACTGCAAAACCCCAACTTCAAACACTTCCTGCAACTACTTAGGGATTCATTTGAATGAAGATAATTCAAATGTTGGCATGTAACTATGAGTTGGGCTTTTAAAAAAAAATCTTTGCAAAATGAAAGGATTTAATTTTTTTTCCTAATAAAAACAAACAGCTGGGTCTCCCATATGGTATTCTCTTGTAAAATATTTACATTTGAAAGGCGCCTAGACTCTTTGCAGTAGAATATAATTTAAACAATGAGCCCAAGTGAAAAAAACTTCTATTGTTGTTGGTTCTGATTGCAAAGGTTTTTAGTGTGCACCTTCCTCCTTCTGAACCTTCTGTGCTCAGCATTAGGCTGAGTCTTTGTGTTGGAAGATTTGCCATGTTGAGTAACAGTGTTTCCTTTTCTGAAGAAATAATAATAATGTTCATAAAAACTCAACCTGATACATGTCAAAGGGTGTGGGAGAAGCTGGATATTGTGAAGGAATTGGGGGGAAAAATGATAGAAGGAATGAACTATTAGTACATGAAGTTCTTAACAGTTCACTACTCTGAACTGCAGAAAAGTTGGCGGTAGGAAAGTGTCCCTGGAAGCACCATCTCTCCCTGGTTAGTGGAAGCAGTTCCCTTGGCTGTATAGCTGCCAGAGTCTGTCTTTTTTACCCTGCTGCAAGTATAAATGTTAACTTTCCAGCTGGAATTGCTCTGTTTGCTTTCACAGTGAAAACAGAACTAACTATTCTGGTAATGTTATTAAAAAATATTTGTCATGTCAAAAAGTCTTGCTGCCTGTAATTATGTTTAAACATCCCAAACTGAATAGCAACATTCAAACTCAGCTGAAGTATTTGATTAGACTCAGTTAATAGTTACTAATGGCTGTGCATCTTGTATGTAGGACTCCAGGGAGAGAATGGGGGAATTAATGGCAAGCTTATTTGGAAAGCAGTGAATGACTGAAGAGCTGTGAAGTCTTGAACCTTGTCCTGTCGATAGAACAGGGCAGGGAGGCTTGTGCCGGGCCTGTTTAATGAAACAAGAGACCTGATTTTACCCGATTAAGGCTAGATCTTGATAGAAAACAAAACAGTTTTTATGTCTGATGAACACAAGGTTGATGGGAGTTGCTTTTTTCTTGCCTTTTTTTTAAATTTTAGAAAAGTTTCTGTTTTGTGTCAAGCCCACAACAATCTTTGCTGGCTGTGTTTGTTGCTGGTGTTGTGCTCTGCAGAGCAGCAGTAACCTCAGTCTGGGCGTTTCAGCAGCAATCCCTGATTACAGCTGGTTCCTGGTGCAGGACACATCACCTGAGTTCGTCAGACACCCACCCACGGTGGTTTTCTAAGGCCTTCTCTCTTGGGGAGCTGTATGACTTGTAACACCACCAGTGCTACTAAAGAAATCCACCACTCCCTTATGTAACTGCAGATTGGATAGTTATAGGTGCTTTTCCCTGAAAAGGTTGATGCTCGGGGGAAATTCTATCTTCATGGATAGGGGTGAGCACTGTAATCATCCTGTGATGCCATAGCAGAGCTTACTCTGGGAGGCTGCATTTATAGCTGTATTGGTATAAAATCCCACCCCTGACCAGCAGCTGCTTGAGGAGGAAAACTGGGTACAGGCCTGGCTTTGGTAATTAGAGAAATCCACGCAGTTTTACTTTTTGTTTTATGTCACTCTGGTTTACCAAAGCCCCTTACTGTAAGCTTCCCTGCAGTCCATGAGGATGTAGAATTGTATTATGAAGGAAGGTGTTTTACCCTATCAATGCCATCATGACATTCTGGAGAATTAGTTTCCAGCACAGCTTTGTCCTTTCTCCTGTTTTTTTTTTTTTTTTTTTCCCTGTACTTCCCATTCTGAGTGCATGCTCTCCTAGTTGTAAGAAAAGAGTATTTCCCTGTTGAATTATTTATCAGCTCTGTCCAGTGCATGTTGTTTCTCAGGAATAAATATGAACTCCTAACAGGAAGATAGTTTTATGCTTTTTGGCAGTAGCCACAAGATGGTCCAAAACAAGCTGCATCTTTTTATTATATGCAATGCTTGGACTTCAGGAATATGTTCTATTCAGAAATAATGTGTTACCAGCATCTTGAGAAAGGCCATGAGACTAAAGAATGCTTGTTCTGGTTACTTAAAAAAAAGGTTTTAAAGATAATGTCTATGATACATTTGATGTTTGAGATAAACTTGTTATTGGGCTGTGAAGCAGCATGCTGGTCTGTTGTTTGCTGTTTTGAATGGAGAAATTCAGTTTTGGATTTATAAATTTCTTTCTTAATTTGAAGAAGAGAATCTCAGTAAGTCAAAATACAAGAGCAGATAATCTCAGTGCAAAACTGATGGTTTCCTTGAATAAGCCTGGATGATTCATTTCTGACACAAGTGCTAGAAATTAGTGACCATTTTAAAAGCAACACAGGAAAGGAAAATCTATTTTATACTGGAAAGGAAAGCACCTGGCATGGTTACATTGAATTCAGAGACCTACATCATCCGCCCATGTTTTTGGACAGGTCTGGAGGAGCTGGCAGGAGGATAATAGCAAGTTCAAGGGGTGCTGCTTACAGCAAAAAACCCCAAAGCGAGGTTTTAACCCCTTGCTGGCTGCTGCTTTCTCCTTGGCCATGTGTTGCCCTGGAACAGCTGTCGGCAGCTCTGAGCGCAGCGGGCTCAGCGCACACAAAGGCTCAGCAACACTGAGGTTATGACCTAATGTTAATGGTGCTGCCACTTATTGTGTGCCTGCCATGGGACTTCCCCTGCTTTGTCTAGGGTCCTGCCTCATATTCTCTTTAAAAGGCTTCCTTGCAAAAGGAAGAATTATGAAATCAAACTTTCTCTTTTATTGTAGCAGCTTGTGTTTACTCTTGACGTGCTTGCTCAGAAAAGCTATTTTTGTCACCGCTGGGGAGATGAGAGTAGGTTCTTGCGTGTCCTGTTTAATCAGAGTTTCAAATGGCTGTTTTCTAGGGGACAAAAAAAAATCAGGTCAACAGTCAAGGGATCTTTTTATGTTGATGGTGACAGTTTTTATTCTGCGGGAGTTATAATCTAGATGAGAGAGGCAAAAATACTCGAGGAGAGATATCTGGCTCTGTAGAGTAAAAATGTTAAGTGTTGCTGCAAGGCTGAATGTAAGCCTTTTTCATTCGAGTGCTTTACTGTAGCAGTGCAATTTTGCACCATAGATTTTCCCTTGAAAAGTCTGTGCACATCTACTTTAAAACTTGGTGTAGTTTGTTGCTCCCTACCAATTGGATGGTGGGAGACATTAATTTATTACATGCTTGGGGGATGTCTGTGGTATTCCCCCAGCAATAATGGGAATGAATACAGCAGATCGACTATGATTAGTGATGGTAATAGTAATAATTTAAAAAATCAGTCCTTAGATATCTATCATTCTATCTTTCTACCTTTCTATTTGTCTAAATAGAAGATCTCTTATCTGCAAGAAGAGATAAGTCAATTTCTAAAAGGGCAGCAAGGATGGAGCATTGATCTCCAGTTCCAAGAGCACAAAAAGCCCTCTGCTTGCAGCATCTGTTCACATTTGTCTGGGGTTATTAGCTTATATCTGACCCGTAGTACATGTTTGGGCAGCCCTTTTTGGGACAGTGAAGGGCAGCAGTGCTCACACATGCTGGCCAATTCATTATAATTAATTTTGCAGACTGGGAAATCTAGAAGAGCAAAGGTTGATAAAGCACAGAATAATCAGAGCTGCAAAATTCAGTAAAATACTATTTAGTTCTAACTGTGCCCAGGGGATACCTAGGGGAAAAGCAGATTATAAATACATCATGGCAGAGACAGTGCTATACAGTCCTGTCCAGAATTATTCCCAATGTTTTCATTCAAGTATGCAGTTAAACTTGCCCTTTGGTTAGTCAGATTTAATTTGAGATTCAAGTGCCAGAATGAGTAATGTATATTTCATGTTCTTGTAGCTTTTGTTTCTAGCTGGTGCCTAAATCTGAGATACCTGAAATAACTACGTGCTTGTTAAAATCTTCAATAGGTTTTCATTGAGAAAAATGATAAATGGATGGGCAGGAACAGGAAGCATTTAAATTCTTTGAACATAAATGCCTCATGTGGCAGTAGAAACAGAATAGAGGCTCTTTGCCAAATGCCTGGGACAGATGCAGGGCCCTGAGCACCCCCACGTACTTGTGATGCCAGCGCTCAGCCACATGGTGAAATTCTAGCTCGCCAACTTTGTTTCATTACTTGGAGAATCTGTTTCAAATTTACGTACATAAAAATCCCACAACCTATTAAACATAGCTCATTATCAAGTTTAAAGGATATCTGTAATAGATATTTCTCAAACTTGCAGGTAATGGAGGGTACACTTTGGAGAATTACCTAAAATGACCCTTTGCATGTTTAAACCATTTGCTCTCACCACTGCAAAATGAATTATAAGGATATTTAAAGGAAATTTAAAGGAAACACGTATTGATGAAGAGACTCCTGGGATCCTTTAGTTGTGGTTCAGAATTGTCACAAGGATGATGCTCTCAAGTGTCTGATGTTTCACAGCTGGATGCTGCATAGAGAGACCCCCATGTTTTATCTCGCCAGAGGCACATGAGGGCCCAGTGCTTCAGACAGGTGACACTGGTGTGCCTCATTCTTCATCATCAACAGATCACCTTTTGAAATGCTGCTTGCCAAAGTTGGGAGCATGTTGTGTGCAAAACAAATCATGGAAAATATGGACCTCAAGAGGTGTCCTTGCCCAGTTCATCCCCTACTTCATGGTGGAGACAGTGACTCTTGTATTTTACCTGGCAGCTTGGCACCCTTGCAGTGGCATCTGTTCCAGCACTTCATTAATGCACTGTTTGTAAATGTTTTTTTCCTAAAACTTTATCTCATTTGCAGAAATTTAAACAGGAATCTGAAGTTTGAAGCTACCTTTTTATGATTTTTTCTTAAAAACCTTTGTGTGTCTTTCCATAGTCCTCACTGATGAAATAACCTCAGCTCTTTCAGTCTTTCCCAGGCGTTTGTGTGCTCTGGACCTCTGCACATTTGTATCTCTGGGGAGGGTTGGCTGCTTTTTTTTTTGGTTTTTTTTTTTTTTGTGTGTGTGGGGTTTTTTTTCCCTTTTTTTGTTTTTTTTTTTGGCTAGTGTCAAAGTTACAGTGTGTTTTCAAACAGTTAATTGAGTAAAATAGAAGGCAAAACTAAAGAATTAAAATTTCATTGTTCAACTAATTCAGCTTGTTCCAGGTGGCCCAATGCCAATTTAATGAATTTCTTGTAACTCTGATGCAAGTGATTGGGATGGTTTAATTTCCCAAATGCTGTAATTCACATAATATTTTCTCTTTATTCTCTTCTGCTTCATTCTATAGTATCTTCTTGCTGCTAGTTTTCAGGTGGAATTTTTGGGTAACTGAGAACTAAACAAAGAGATCCAGCACAAGACAGTGGAAATTTACTGACTGCTCTGTTCCATCCCAGCCACACACTGATTTATCTCTTTCTTCATCTGCAAGCCAGCTACCCTCTCTACTTTCTAACTCTGATTCAGGCCTCTTTGCTGTTGTTGCAGTAGTCTGGGTCATAAGAAAACTTCTCTTGAGTTTCCTTGCTATCCTAAGACTGTTGAAATTGTATCTTAGCTTTTTCTTTGTGTTAAAAACCAAAAAAATCTGCCATAGAAATAACCTGAACTTATTTTTTTTGTGTTTTGTGAATATAAATCTTGACTGGCTGTTTGCTGACCCCATCCATCCTCATGGCTGTAAATGAGAACAGAATATGGTCCTGCTTCTTTATAGGAAAAAAAAAAAGAAAACCCACATAGTTTGGACTTTCAGTGATATTATCTTTGCTGATCTGTCCACTGGTTTTCAAATTATGATTTCTAAAAAGTTACTCATAAGGCATCTGCTGAAGGATTTTTGGCCTAAGCAGTTTGGCAAAGTGCTGGTTTTATGGGATCTGTATCAGGGTTCTTGACTGTTAGTGCCTCTACTGACTTATCATTCCTATGCTGATTTGCAGCTCTGGGTTGTGGTTACCTGCAGTAATAACTTTGGCCGTTTCCACTGAACAAATGGCCCAGATTCAGCACTGGAGTTGCAGAGAGGTTGCAAATCAGGGCCACATGTATAGACTTAATATTTGCAGGAATATGGATTGAAGGATCTTTTCTGTCAGGGGAAGCAGCCAAACAGGATGGAGTCCCGTGGAAGCCAAAAGTTGGGGTTGTGCAGTGAAAATACTGGAGTTGCAGTCATGCTGAGATGGCTTGGAGGAACAGCTCCTACCTAAGTTGGCAACAAGATGATGAATGAAACCATCTCAAAAGGACAGCCCTTCAGGAGGGAGGCAGCAACCACAGCAGTTGTTCGTGTCTCTGAGTGAAACAACCTCCTGTGATGGATGCATGTCTTTTTCAAGTATTATTAGTTTTGTAGCAAAATGTGAGAGAAATTTTCATTAATACTGTAAAATAAATTTCTTTCATATTTGTGTGCAGAAAAATGAAAGAATAAAGAGCCCAAACTCAGAGCAGTGTGTCTTGGGATGATGAAATGGGTGATGGAGACCTGTGCATGACTGTCCCCTCTTTTGCAAGTTTAGTAGCCACATGGTTCAATGTGGTGAAAACAGGCATTTCCTGACTGGGCCTATCATTCTTAGAGCAGAATATTTTTGCATGCCTCAAATACATTAAGATCTGAATGTCCTCTTTTTATAGCTGAAGGAAACCATCTCTCTGACCAATCTTTTTGTTCACTTACTAGCTGTGCTCAGCACTTTCCAATCCACGGTCATGTAAGTGACAGAGAATAGTTAGCTTGGACCTTCAATCTTGAAAAATACATCTTGTGGAGGGATTAAATGCTCTTCCTGCATTTGGAGCTCAGGACACTCAGAAATGCTGCGGAATCCCCAGCTGGTACATGCTGCTACATATTCAGTAGTAAATAATATGTAAGAGGGAATAAATCTGCACCTGAGACATGGCTGGTGTGAAGGATTTGATGTTTGCACATTGTGGATTTCAACTGTTGCACTTTGGACCGGCCAATCCCCGTGCATGCCCAGAGCATCCATTTGTGGGGTGTGTGTGTCAGTCATTTGAGCATCATCCAAAGAGATGCTCTTTGGCTGTCCATAAGCCCCCTTGGCAGCACAAATCAAAGCAGCTGGGAGATTGCTTCAGAAGTGTGTTCTGGACCTGTGCTGTGGTGCTGAGGTAGCTGTACCTGCTCTCACCCTTGTGAGGTGAGGGGCCAGCTTTTCCTCTAATCAGTGATAATTACTACTGTGGCTCTGAAGGATGAATGCCCATCCAAAAATCTCCTTTACATTCTCCTTCTTCCGTGTGACACATTTGTCCCTGGCAGCATCTGTAAAGCTCCTGTAAAGCAGGGGCAGTAAAGCCCCTCCTGCTGTCCCTGAGGGCTGTGCTGTACCTCTCAGCCAGGCAAAGAGCAGGCACCCAGCTTCCCTGCCTGGCCTCCTCCACCTCCCTCTCTCCCAGGGAGTTGTGTGCACACATCAGCACTGCTCCCACTCAAGTGGTTGCTATTTTGGAAAAGAGCAGAGAGGATATCAGCCCCTGTATGGAGCACTTACTGGAAGTGCCTCACTGACTCACAGCAATTACTGGGGTATCTGAGGTTAAGGGAGTGATGAGTAATTGAGGTCTTTTTCACTTCAGGGATGCCAGATCCTGTCTTGTGCGCCCAATGGAAAGAAGTAATTTGCAAGCCTTCAGTAAAAATATATAATAGATGGAGTATTTTTTTTTTACCTCAACAATACTAGCAGTGTCTCTAAAACGTCCCTTTGCATTGATTGGAGGTGTCAGCAAGGGCAGAGAGTGTTGCACACTGTATCCTCTATGAGAAGAGTGCAGGGCTTTGCTCTCTACCAGACCTGCAGAAATTGTTCAGAGACCTGACCTTTTCCTGCATAGCCCCTCTGAAATTTGTTGTATCACGTAGAACACAGGGTTGTGCCTAAATAAGATTCTTGCTGATAATTTTCCAAGAGTGCTCTGTGCCTCTTCTTTATCAACTGGTGAGCCACATCCCTGGCAGACTAATGATTGATGCCTGATAGCAGACATTCCTGGGAATACAAATCCCCACACTGCTGTGTTATGCATTCATAAGGCAATTATAAAAATGGAGGTGATCTTGCTGAGCATATAATTTGGATGCTGAATAATCTGTACTCAAAGTAGTATCAGTACAGAGTGAGGGAAGTGTTTTCTGTACCTGAACATGTAGATCTTTGAGCGGAGAATACAGCCCTGCAACTCTGGTAGCTAAAGCTTGTCAGGACTGTGCACCCACCATCCAAGTCCATTTAGTGCAGTTGCAGAAATGCTTAGTAATTATTGCCACTATATATTCCTATGGACTATTGCAGTTCCATCAGATCTACCAGGTGGTTGCTCCTCCTTTTCTTTTTAGACTCAGTGTAGTTTTCCATGGGCTTTTCCACGTATCTGTAAAATTCAGAGGAGTTTGGCTGTCATTAGTCTCTTGCTGCCTTCCATCACCAACTTTGCTCTCCTTTGTTGTGATGCCTGATGTGCCATCTCCTCCTGGAGGATGCCTGCCACAAGGGACTGAAGCTGCAGCCCATACACATTTGATTCTTGAACTAAAAATACAGAGATGTCATTCCAGTCATTTCTACCCTGAGGCCAGACAGGCTTGTGGGGTTTTTTATCATGTAATGAAATGCTTCCAGTGACACCATATAAATGAAGAATAATAACTTATGCATCTTGTGGAAATGAATTCAAAACTGAAATATAATTAAATTGCTTTTAAAGAGGAAAAAATCATACTGCATTAAAAATAAGGAAAATTCCTTTTTAAACATCACTTTGCTGAACCATGTTGGGTTTTAGTCTGATTCATTGATATAATGAGAGCTTCCAAAGATCAATGCTTGTGCAAAAAATATTGGCTTCCAGTTATGTGGACCATATACATGTGGAGGGACAGAATGTAAGAAAATAAAGATAGTGCAGAAGGTGGTCTCACACCTGAGGAGTTGCAGCTGTACTAATCACCAAAGATTAGGAACAGGCCTGCCCTTAATAGGCACAGCTGTGTCCAATAAGAAGATGAGTGCCACAAAAGAGTGGGTTAGCTGGGTGAGGAGAGTTGGAGTTTGTTGGCTCTACAATGAAGAAGAAGTCGTTACTGCTGTGAGGGGCTGCCCATGAGAAATCAAGGTGGCGGTATGGAACTTTCACAATAAGGTGGCAACATATGCAACCGGACTGGATGAGATCTTTCAGGGGAGAACAAGTTTTGGTATCACTATTTAAAAGCTAAACAGGAAAAGAAAGCTTTGTATGAAAAAACCCTTCATCCTAAGCTCTGGACAGATGACATGTGGGACTGAAGAATGGCTTGTAGGGTCACAGCCTCATTCTCTCTTCTCCTTGGGATCAAGGCAAAGTGACCTGTGGCAGCTCCTGGTTTTTGTTACTGTACAGGGCTGTGTAAAGTGGGGTTCACAAGGCCAAGTTCCTTGGCATCACACTTCCCAAAGATTCTAGAACTTGGAGAGTGTCTTCTATCACAACCGTAAGGCTTCGGATCTTAACCCAGAAATGAACCAAATCAAAGCATCTTTTCCTTGGTGGTTCCTGGCTACGCAGGGTGGATTTCTGACCCTATGTTTTTGGGATTAAACCAGGAACTCATCATGGCCCTTGGGTTTTCCTCAACCCAAGCAGGGCAGTAGGGCACTGACCCTGGGCAGACCCAGTTTTCTGCACCAGTGCCCGTTCAGTCAAAGCCTGGTAATTGTGCAGCCAATTAGTCTTTGTTGCGAGCATCTGTGACAAAATACACTTTGTTTTAATAACAATCATTATTTGAAAAGCCACTAAAAATTAAAACAGATGCAGCCATTATGTAGCTGCTTACATTTGTGTGGCTCTACTGGTTTTCTTCAGTCATGAGTGAAATTGTAGCTTGTTCAGGGAATATGACAGAGCCCTAAATATGGAGATCAGGCAAAATATTTTCACCCGGCTGCCTTCACACAGAGGAGCTCACACATGCCTGTGCTCCCAGTGGCTCAGGGTGAGACAACGAGCTGACAGATTTCTGAATTCAAAATAAATTCAAGTCAGCCTCAAAGGCAGGGATGGGAGGGAAGCCTGTCTCACTCTGTCCCTCTTCACTCATGTAAGTGTTAGGTCTTGGTAAAGCTCCAAATTAAAACATAATTTTCAGGTTGTAGTTTTGTGAGCCTTTTTGTGCTTTTGAAAAATATTATCCCAGGAACTCAATTAAGAAAATATCTTGCATCCACCTTAAGTGGTGGGAATGCATTTTCTGGTATTTATAGTACCAGCAATTACTGTTCTTACACTGTTCAGAGACCCTGAAATATTTGTCAAGGTAAAATCCCTACAAAAAAGAATGCATCAGCTGAACGGTAAAGGAAATACTGTTTGAAAATGTCTAAGTCATGGCTAAAAAGACAGCATTGTCTTGTCACAAAGCCTGGGATGATATTCTTCCATTTTATTAACATGTTTATTACCAGGTAACAGTGCAGTGGTCAGATATCATTATATCTGCTGTGAGAATGAATGGGGACTTGCTGAAAGTTTTCAGTGTGTCATTGCCTGAAGAATATGAGAGACCAGGAAAGGAGTTAAGCGAGAGAGATAGTTTAGCACATACCACACTGGCTTTTCCCCCATTGGCCCCTATTTTCCCAAAGTCCCTCCCTTTTGCTGCACAATCCATGCCATGAGTTCATATGAACAGCAAAGTCTCTGTTCTTCATTTGCTAAAGGGAAAAACAACGTGATTCTCTTGTTTTTCTAAACTTCATCCCTCACATCAGAGCCTCCTTCAGAAACTGCTCTTCCTCCTCTGTTCCCACTGCCTCTCCTTTTCTGACAGTTCCATGAAGTTACAGCTCTCAGTAACAGCCTCATGAGGAGCACCAGGATAGGTGAAACCAGAGAAACCCCCATTGTGATCAATAGCTTCCCTTATTTTCCTTTCTTGGTAGTTCCTGCTGTGCCATGAATCCAGTAATGGCCCGTTAAGTCATTACCTGAGAATTTCCATTAAAATCAGAGGGATGAGCAGTGTCAGCAAGAACTACTCACTCGAGGAAGAACTAAAGCATGACACTGGAATTGCAAGTCAGATCTCCTTAGGTGCCCATTGGCTTTATTTCCACTTTCTTATTTTTGTAAGGCTTGGTGAAAGTTGGTGATAGCAGGGAGATTAAGTGAGGAGGTGACACTCCCAGGCAAATGTGAGTACTGTATTTGTGGTGTCTAGCAGCAGAACAAGGAGCTGATGTGATGGGGTTGCTACCAGGTGTGTGCCAAGGTCTGCCTGAAAGGGCTCCTGGCCAGGCTGCCCAGTTAAGGGACTCATCAACCTTTTGTGCTGGATTTTTGCAGTGGGAAAGCAGCTTCTCAGTTGCTGTTCCTCTGGATGTCAGTGCTTAAATCATGATATTTACTAATTAAAAACCACAAAATCCAATAGATGAAGAGATGCAGAGGGTGCGTAACTTTGGAAAGTTGATCAGAGACAGTAGAAAATGTGTTATATTAGAAGATCTTAAAAGTGAATCACACAGACCTTTAAATAAATAATTGCTCTTAACCATAATTTTTGTAGAGGAAGTTGCTGAGTAGAAACTTTTTTTCCCCATTTTTCAAGTGAGAGTCCAGGATGCAGTCATGTTAGTGCACTCGTCCAAAACGCAGATGGTTTCAGGAGGAGATTAAGAGAGCAGGAATTCCTGGCTCTTGGCCCTGTGTTCAGACCATTTGCCCTAACAGAGAAGAGAAAACCACAACACACCAGGCACTTGGTTGGAGTACACTCCATTAAAGAGAATACGAGACTTTTAAATTCGGCTCTGTTTCAACAAGGTGCTTTCAGCTTGCACTTAATGTTGTGTGATTTATGCAATGACTTCACATGTTTTCCATGGGGTTACTCACACTTAATGTTATTTGTTTGCTGAATCAGGGCCTAAATCAGATCTTCTTTTAAAACTTCCTAGTTAATTAGTGATCTCATATTATCTTGTGCCCAGAGCAGTTTCCAAACTGGCATTTTAGAACCTGTGGGTACAGTTAGCTTAAAGTAATCAAGATAAATGTTAGATTTGGAATGCTAGTCCTATCCAAATTGCATGTTAACTAAAAATACTGTTTGCATAAGCAGTATTGAATGCAGATAATATTAAAGAACTGAACCAACCCGTGTGTGCAACTTAGGAGATGTTGGAAATCCAGAAGAAGAGGGAGTAAACAAGAAAGCTATTGGCATATCTAAGAGCAAGTCACTGATGTCTGTCAAATTTGTGACACAAGGCTTTGTAGTAACTGGGGACCAGTATATCTCTCCAGCTGTTGTAACTTGGCTTAAACTTACAGTCAATTTTTCAGCTGAAGTAGAGGCATAAGATGATGGAGGAAGAGTGGTAATGTGTTTATAGTACGTGACAGAAAGTCTGTGTTCAGTTCTTGTCCTTGCTATAAATGTCCTGTTGGACCGTGGGCAAATCTCTATAAAGTTTTGTGGGCCTCAGATCTCTGTTTTCTGCTTCATGTTTCATTTACCCATTGGTTGCATATCCAGAGTTTGGGCTTTCCAGAACAGAGTCCAATGTCAAAAAGCTGAAAAAGTTTTAATACTGCTGCTGGTATTTCTATATCCCAAGATCTAAACACATATTTTCCATCTAAACGAGCTTATTTTAGATATAAAGAACCATGGCAATGGATAACCATGAGACCTACAAACAAATCTTCCCTAAGGGCAGAACTTTTAGAAATGTGAAGATGTTGTCCAATGCATACACAAAAGAAAAATCATCTGTTTTACAACTCCACACATGATACTAATTACTTTTACCATGTAATATTCACTTCAAATAATAATGACATTTCATGCTTAAAAGCATTTTGAACAAGACCAAAGGGCATATTGATCACCCTTAAATCCTGTGAAGGGGTGTACAGAGTTTGAGTGGTGATCTTGATGAGGCCCTTGGTGAGGTAAAGCCATGGAGCACTGTGTCCAACCCTGCAGCCCTGAGCAGTGCAGGTCATCAGAGTGGTACCAAAAGGATCTGGGAGAACTTCAGCAGCTCTTAGGGAAACAGCATCACTTCTTGTAGGACAACGTTAGCACAAAAGGAACGAAGCCAGCAGAGTAATTTTTTTTTTCCAAATGAATAAATATGACAGAACGTTGTAGTTCATATCATTTTACGATATCAATAATAATTTTATGATTATTGTAAATTGCAGGATGATTTTTTTGTTTTAAAAACACCTACATATATTTACCAGATGTAGGACCCAGTGTGCTAAAACTGTATAGTTCTGTAGGACATCTGACTTGCATATCTTCTTCCCTGGTCCCTGTGTAGCCGGATTGAACCAATGTACTGTTGTTAGGTCTTACCTTGAAATGTAAAGAAAAATGGGCCCTTGTCATTTGTGAGATTGCCCATCTCCATTTTATTTAATTTTGTTTGAAGAAGACCTAGCCTATGAAAGTAATAATCCCAAACAAACCTTAGAAGCACCACAGAGTAAGTTCAAAGGAAATGGTTAAAGAATGAAAGCCATCTTGTAATAATTTTAATATTATACTATATTATAATATAGTATAATACTAATATAATAGTATATATAATATAATAATACTATAATATTACACTATATCATATACTATAATATAATATTAATATAATATATATATTATATATAATACTATATACTAATATAATACTATAAAATTATATTTGTTTCCTTGATGTTGGTGCTGTCATAATACTGTTGTGCATTAGCACAGAAAGCATGAGGTTGTGTTTAAAGTTCATCTTTTATCACTCAGCATTTCAGCTTCAGTGTGATGTAGCTTCCAAATCAATCAGGAAGTATGGAAATATTTACTCACTGGGTAGAATTAATCAATTATTTGAACTGTAGTGGAAGTCTGTGTTTTAATCTCTATACTATCAGTAGTTCTTTGTGGTGGAGTAAAATCATATATTATGATCTGCCAAAGTTTTTTGCATTTTTGACACAGATACATGGCATTACTAAGGTTAAGTGAAAAGAACCAGAAGGAATTTAATATAAGATTATTTAAGGTGGAGAAAAAATGTTCCTAATATATGTAAAATTACAGCCACCCATCAGTCATAGTCAGAAGCTGCAAGAGATGGACTCTTTTTGCTTGAGTCCTTGCCAATTATCCTGGAACTGTTCCAGAAGTCTCTTTATCAAAAGAGACAAAATGTGTTGTAAATCTTGCACCACTTTTCAGCCTTAAATATTGCTAAGGTACAGAAAAGGAATTTCCAAATATCCTTATTGTCAGCCTACCTCAGCGTTTTTCGTTGTTGAAGCTTTCAAGTGATATCTGAAGGAAAGCCTTACCAACAAAGAGCTCTGAATGGTTCCTTTTCTTCTTATCCAGCCAACCTGTAGATGATCCCAGTGCTACCAGGTCATGAATATACATTCAGCCCTGGGAATGAACACCAAAAAACCATTGCATAATGCATAAGGCACCACTAAAAGTCTTGAATGCCAGTGAATCACAAGATTTTTTTTTTCTTTACTAATGCATGAATAGTCATTTCCAAGGGTTGCAATACTGGGGCTGTAGTTTTGTGGCCAGCAGTTCTCACCGATGCAGAACCTAAAGTGTGATTTGCAGCTAGAATTGGAAAAATTAGTCTCTGGCATTTATACCTGTATATTAATCTGCACATGCAGTTACCTCATATGTAAATTCATTCAAATACAAAACCAGCTAAATGATATCTCCAGAAGAAGCTGAGGATGTAAAAAGGTGCATTATAATATTCCCCAAAAATATAGGAATAAACTACATGCCTGGTAAATACAGCTTGAAATTTTAGATCTTCAGGCTTTGTCTGAAAGTCTCTTGAAGTTGATGGAATGATTCTCCTTGCATTACCTAGGGCTTGCTTTTGACTGCAAGTATATGCCAATATTTCAGAAGCATAAAATATGAATAATTGTCAAAGCAGCACATGAAAATACAGCCAATAGTCTGAAAAGGTGATGAACAGGTTAATTAAGGGGATCCTCCACAGATTCTCTATGTTGTGTTACAGTCCTGTGAGTTTGGAGATAATAGTAGGTGAGGTGTAATTAAAGGACTTTTCAATTTAATGCACCAGAGTTTGAGGTCTGTGTGGTACATTATCAATCACTTAGCCTGGATTTTATTACATGCCCTGTGCAGCTCAACAGCTTCTGAAGAATACTAATTTAAATGCTCTGCAAATGAAGAATACAGCATTGATTTAATGTATATCCTCTTCAATTTGAAAACAGAGAGTAACATTAGCCTTTGGTCTTTCTCCTGGATTCCTGCAGCCAATACTTGGCCCCAGCCATGAAGCAGTCATTGAAATCATCAGTGTCATGGGCAGAACAAGTATGGGGTCTTTGGTGCTGCATCCAAAGGGTCTTCCTGACTTTCAGGAGGTCAGTACTCCATTCTGCTGGCATTAACATGGGGGAAAAAAATCCCATTCCCAGTTAAACACATGTAAACCAATTGACATCAGTCAGGCTAAAAGGGATTTAACTACATGGGGGGATTTAACTGCAGGCAGAGCCTGGCAAAAAAGTGAAAATTATATAAGAAATAACAAGTTTTGATCTTGGGAATAACTGATCAAGCCTTGTCAGCATTTGATGGATAATTTGCTGATAAATATCTGTCCTCTTTTTCTCCTTTATAAAGATTGGTTATGGTGACTTGAGATTCATTTTTTTTTTTTTTTTGTCACAAAAGAATTCTTTCCTCAACTGGATTGGACAATACTTTGCTGAAGTGTTTGTACCAGGGATGCTCCCTCACACAGGTAATGTTCCGATGCCAGTGCATTTGAACAATGAAAAATGTATCTGTGTTATAGGAGTGGCTCCAACCAGATGATCATTGTAACTCACATACAGATCCTTCTCTTGTATTTAAATGCTCTCAGGTATCACTAAGGAAATGCAGTTGCCTGTAGTTACAAAAGGTCTTCTTCTGTTCCATCATGAGCTGTTCTGACCAAAAGAGTGGGATTTTAAGCATTTCCATTAATGAATAAGGGGGTTGGAAACCTGTAGGTCTTTGCAGGCAATGTTTGCTGCTGCCTTGCAGTGTGCATAGGAGCACTTGAAGTAGACTATAGCAAGTCAGAAAAGGCTTAGTGTGGAATTTTGAGTGATTTACATGCAATAAGATACAGGAGGTCTTGAGCAAAGAGTCAGTGTTGAATAACTTAATAGTCCGTGGGAAATGCAGCCAAACAGCTTTAAGGTGCTTTAGGGGAACTAGGGAGGTTGTCAGCAATTGAAAGGGTTGGGAGGTTTTAATCACTGAGAGATGTGGGTGGGACTGTCTTCACTAGTCACTGCTGACCATAAAAGTTCCTTCCTGCAGCCCTTAGGCAAGGCTTTGCTTGCTGAAGTAACTATAATCACACCTAAAACATCACATCAGTGTTAATGTCTGGCAGGTCATTTCACAAAACAGCTGTTGGTTATAACTCTGTAAGCATATTTGCCCTCCCAAAAACTTAGTGTTGTTATTGGCTGGTAGTTAGGACCTTATATCTTGTGTTGCCCAGAAGAGACAAAATGTATTTACATTTCAGCACAGAGAAAAATTATATGGGGATGGTTTGGTAAGCATTTATAGACAGGCTAACAGCTCCCATCAAGAACCACATAAAAAGCCTGTTTCTTGGCATGGCCCACACAGTTATGTTTGATGAACCTGAAAATGTTTTGTACAGAGAGACCTTGCAATGTTTTGTCTAATTGTCACAAAATACTAATGATATATCCAAGTTGCTGTTGTTTTCCAGAATACAGTGGTAATAATGAACAAGAAATAACATCTTCCCAGCAGAATGATGTAATATGTTTAAATATGTAAACTTTGTAAGTGGCTCTCCAAATGACTTGAAGGCTATAAAAAGCAACTAAACATTACCTTTGCTTTCCATGTAGCAAAGTGTGCTCGGGGTGGTCACCAGGGCCTGTGGGACAGCCCTGGCTGGTGCATAGGTGCAGAGCTTGTGCATAATCTCCATTTCTCTGAGGTAGGGACCATGGCAGCTGATGGTTCTGGAGTGTCTGTCCAGTCACAGCCTGGCTGAGTGGGTGATGGATGTTCCTGAACAGCAGTTTAGTGCTGGAGAGAGCCCCGAGGCTGAAGTCATTTATTTATGCACGCAGTGTCCTGCACACAGCAGCGCAGCCTGGCCCTGCATGGGGAAGCGCCCGTGGCTGCCTGCATGGGACCACCTGTCCTGGGCATCCCAGCAACTTTTGACATGGATGTGTGGCTAGGGAAATTGCCCAAAGGCCACTAAGGCTCCTTCCACCCACCCGTGGTGCCTGGGTCAAGCTGGGAAGACTCTTGGTGGTGGTCCCTCTGGTGGGTGACTGAGCCACAGCCATGCTTCCAGCTGCCCAAGCACCTGAAAGGGTGGCTTCCAAAATGCAGGAGATTTCCATATCAGTAATGGCTGCACTGGGCATGTCAGTGAATGGCATGGGAGGTGTCTTCCAAATGAGAGCAAAAAGTAAGGCTTGGGAAAGCCTGGGAAGCATGGATGCTATAGTACAACCTTATGGCAGCACAGGGATTTTGCTTCCAGGAGACCTTGGATAGACTTGAACTGGTGACATGGAAGTGACTGAGCACGGGTTCCTATGCCCGGATTTGTCCACTCCACCTCAGGAATTGCTGTAATAGATATTTGTCATAGCTGTTCCAGTTTCCTCAGCAAAGAATTTCCTAAGGCAGGGACAGACTGACAGAACAGTTAATTTATGGATTGCTTTTTTTCTTTGTCCAGTCCATATTCTGGTTCTCTGGAAAGAAAGGAAAGAAAGTTGTTTACAGTTGGGCTGGATTACCAAACTGCCACTGATGCTATCAGGAGTGATGATTTAGGATTTATTTATACTCACCCAATTGGAAGTGATGGACAATGCTGTTTCTGGCAATCCTCACCCACCAGCTCTTAAAGGAGCCAGTCACAATTTCACGTGATCAGGATTTCTTGTTGTTGTCTCAGAAAGCAATTAAAACTTTAATTAAAATCAGCACTGTCTTTATTGGCTACAACTGCATATATCCTAAAATGATCAGACATGAGTCTGCAGCCCTTGGAATTGTGAATAGTGAACAGTTGCCAAAGGTTGAAATGAAGGAAAGTGTTGGCATGCATTTAAAACCCATATAAATGCTAAATTAAATCTTTTAGATTGGATAATAATCTCCATATTTATTTAAAACTATTTTAAGTATATCTGTCTCAAAATAAAGCAGGGAGGCAAAGGGAATGACATATACTTTAGACAGAACAACATTACTCATCAGACTTTTAACTTCAATGATTGCAAGACTTTTAAAAGACTCTCTGTGCAGTACTGTAATGTAGAACATATTTTCAGATGAATATTTAGGACAAATAGAATCAGTTGCTACAAGTCAGGATTAAGCCTCCAAGAATGAGCTTTTTGGAGGCACTGGGATGACACCATTGTGGGGAAAAGATGATGACTTCTTGTATAATTCTCTTCTCCTCCCCATTGTGGGAGTCCTGAATTAAAGTTCAATAGATGACAAAGTTTGTTCAGTTTTTAAGACTGTAGTAGATTTTGGTTGAATTAATGTTTCTTCTATTTTTATTTATGTCCGTAATTTAAGAATGTTTTGGCATATATTATGGGCAAAGAGTCTTGTTCAGGAGAAACATTAGTGTGAGGAGGGAGGGAACTGTACAAGCATGGCGTGGATCTAGGTGAGTGCATTGTACAGATTTAAATGAATGTGAATCTGTCAGAAAGCTTCCCCTATTTTGCTCATTAAAGGTTAAAGCACAGGCTCATTAGCTAAGTTCTTGAAGGTGTAGAGTCAAGGGATGTTTGCATTCATGAAGTGTCAGGCTGTTAGCAAAATGGGGGAAAGAATCATAGATAATATAAAAAAGGGAATTTTATTTTAATGCCCCTTTTTTTTTTGCATCCTTGTGTCTGATAGTCTCACCATACCTGCAGGAGAGGAGTGTCCTTCACTTTCCAACAGAATCTCAGTGTTACACAATGGATCTCACCCAGGATAAAAGGGTAAGGGTAAAAGCCCTTACAGTCCATGTCCTGGTATTTCAAACTGCAGGATCCTAAGTGTTTGCCTTGTTTGTTATGGGTTGGTTTTTTTCATGCAGAAAGGAAGCCTCAGAAATTTGCATAATTAATAATACTAAACAGCCAGTGTGCAGTAGAAATAGCCTTAGATCTTGGTGTAGTTGTAGCCACAGAGCTGCTCTTGCTGGTAACAGCTTCATGTGTGGTTGCTCCACCACGTTATGCCTGCCAAGAGTCCAACTGACTGTTCTGCAGTCTATATGTACATAGAGACTGTTGCTGTGGACAGAAGTGTTATTAAAAAGGCACAGAAATTATGTTTTCTGGTTTTTCCGTCCCACCTGGAAAATGCCCTCCCGGTGCCCATTGCAGAACTTGGGTGAGAAGTCAGAGGTGCAGTGAGGAAAGAGTTTCCATTTTCTTTTCTATACACGAGTGCCCTGCTTGGAGCTAGTGGTTGATTACAGCACAAGAGTTCTGTTTTCTCCATGTTAGAAGGTAATTTTTTGCATTAAATATGTGCCTTGATAACATGGGACTAAGACCAGATATCCTGTCACTGAGAAATGCATTCTTCAAGTGTAGCCATCCTTCTGGCCTGCTTTTTGTTAATTGTTGTTATAAATAGTCCTAAGCAGGCCAAAAACCTAATCTCTCAGAAATGGGAGAACAGCAAGGGTTCCTTTGGTTCCTTGGTGATATATAGGAAGAAGCAACACATAGGAAGTTTATTTCCAGAGAACTGTTGCAAATGGGCTTCAGGCAAAGAGTTTGGTTAAGCATAAACTTGATAAGCATCAATAGTGCCCCAGTAAAAGCAGTAGTTGTAACAGAATAAGATGCCCAATAATGGAAAACTTCGAAATAATCTGAAGTGCTCTGTACTTATAGTTGTGAATGTACTTTCTCATCTTCCTGTCAGCAAAAGATATCACCAGGCACAAGGTTGTTTAGGAGTGCAAGGTTTCTCCTTCCTTTTTGGCATATGATAGGGATCCTTGGATCAATGTAGTCAGCTGGGAGCCTTAGGCAATGTTGTGAACCTCAGGCTTTCAAAAATTGTGGATTGAGTTCACCAATGCCTTAAAAATGAGATTTGCAAGAAGTATATATTTGCTAACTTTTTGTATATGTATCCTGGGCTTTAGGCTTCAAGGATCTATTCTTTTTAAAGTTCACATTGATAACCAAGTTTCAAGAGAAGTTTCAGGAGGTTTGTGGTAAAATCAGGAGCAATCCAATCTCTGTTTTACAGTATGTTAAGTCTGTTAGGAATAGTTGTGGAGAACTGAAGTTTTAGATCATATTCTCGTATGTGTGATATATGTACTTCCAGATGTGACACAAATGGGACTTGTTGATATTCATCCAACACAACACACTGATCATATGCAGTAACATTTCACAGATTTTATAGAGATAAAATTTTGGAGTTTGGAAACAAATTAGTCAGGCTTATTTGAACACATTTAAATAGACACTCTGGGAACCTGCAGGCCTGTGGGTGTTTTCCATTTCTCTTAGGATCTCCAAAGCTAAATTAGAGCAAAAGGCATCATTAAAAGGCCACACAACTGCCACAATTGTATCTCATCAACTTGTAATTACAAGTGGTTCCCACCGATTTGCCTCACTGACCTCCAATGGAGGCAAATGAGCATTTATTTGGCACTGTGTTGCAAATTGTCCTGTGTGTTTCTTGATGTACATTGACTTTTTTATTCTTTCCGCTTTGTGTCTTTGTTTTTGGGAATCACCAGTTGGTAGTATTTTCCTAAAAGTTATAAAAATAGGAGAGACAAAACTTTGAAAGTTAAGAGGGAATGTGTTGGCAGAAAAAAATCCATTTGAAGCCACTGGAGAATTCCTACTGTCACTTGAAATGGCTGTTGTGGGGGGAGATAATATAAAGGCCTGGATTTTTAAATGTGATTAAGATAAACAAGCAGTGTTTCTTATCCTTGAGCTGGTTACAATCTAATCCAAGCAGCTCAGTGTAAAAGTGCATTTTTGGCTTTAATTGATATTTTTAATAATGTCAGTGCACAGTCTGGAGCGATCACATTTTGCTTTGACAGCATAAAGCATTGTGTAAGTTTTCATCCGTACCACTGAACTATAAACATTGCCTGAGCCAGCCCAGCAGAGCTTGAACGTTTGAACTGGAGCCGGCCTGCCCCGAGCACGGGAAGGAGCCGCTTCTCTTGCCGAGAGCAGAGTTGTCAATGGTGGTTTGGGGTGACACCAGCAGGGGCCACTTGCAAGAATTTTAGATTTCATGGGTCTGATGCCATAAACTGATTCCCTGAACTCTCATGGAGCAGAAGTTGTGTGTGTATATGTGCGTGTGAGAGAGAGAGAGCCAGGTAGGACTTGACCCCATGATAGTTAACTGCCTGTTTGTGGCATTAATGGTAAAGAGAGAAATTCCTTAAGCACCCTTGGATGCTAAAGCCCCTGCACAATGGCCATCACAATATATCTTTCCTGGTTATTTGCTTTAAGGGTGTTAAATCCATCTTAGTCCTTTGTAAGCCTGAGACTGAAGTTGTTGTTGGAATTCCTATCTGTGAGCAATGTCTCCACTAGTGTTGGGTTATCCCTTCTGGCCCTGGAGAGTGCTTACCTCCAGCCAAACAGGACTTTTGCCAGAGGATGCTTCTCTCTTACTCAGCACCACATTGCCTTGTGCTTGGAGGGGCAGCAACAAAAGAAAGGATCTTCAAGAAAACATGAATCCTTATTGATTATATCCATGGTGCAGATCAAGGCTTTGTCTGCCTGTTGCTGGCCCCAGGATGTGGGGAGCAGGTGTGGCTGTTTTGAGCAGGATGTTTTGAGCCATCCTGACTTCTCTTTGTTTAGATGGTCTTGAAAAGCTTTGGGTGGCAGAGCATTGCCTCCAGAGTGAGCCTCTCTGCTCTGGACCTGGCTAAAACGATGCTGCCATGGGTTATAATATAGTAGCTTGCAGAGAGATTTTTAGGCCTTCTGCAAACATTTCCATTACTTGAATTCAACTCTTCCATTAGTAATCTCAGCTTCTTCTCTGTCCCCAAACCCAGGAGCAGAGAGGGTGAAAACTACAGCTTTTCCAAGCAGCAGTTATGGTTTGATTTAGGGATGAGTGGAAAATAACTCACTGTAAAGCAATAACAAAAGCAAAAAACAAAACAGGAAGGGAAGATAAAGATAATTTTCTGTTTGCTTTTGAATTTAGGAAAAAACCCAATTCATAATGCTATAAACCCATATCAGTTTTATCTTACTCAACTGATTTTGTTTATTTGGAGTAGGAAAAGTTTGTATTCACTCAAACTAACTTAATTTTATTTCGATGAACACAGTGTTAAAGGGGTATGGGATAATGTTGGTGTGAGCCAAACACCACGTGGAAACACTGCAGGGTCCCTACACCAGCATTCAGTGAGGGCCAGGCTCTGAGCCATGTAGGACATTCATAGCTTCCACTAAAGTCATTTAAAGTTCTGCTGTCCAGTACATTCCACCTCTCTTGCTTTTCCTTTTGAATCTGTTTGCAGCCTATCTGTCTTCATCCTTTTAAAATAAATGTCTCTAAACTCCTCTTTGTTTTCAGAAGCATGAGATCATTGTTTTTGATGGTTAAGGGTTTCAAAAGAGAAAGAACACACTTGTTTGCTTCATATAGTTTGTTTACAGAAATAAGCAATGACATTCTTTTTGTTATTTCTACTTCATCCGAAAGCTGTATCTCTTCTTTACTGTCTTTAGTGGCCTAAAATTATAAATAGAATTTTAAAGTTTGTTTGCCTGTGGGAAGATAAAACTTGGGAGAAGTTGGCTGTGCAATCTTCAAACCAAACCTGCAGCACTGAATGACAGAGCTGAGAGCAAGTGTTGGTGAGCAGAGGGAATGCAAATAAGGCACTGTAGAGGATGGAAAACCAAAATGAGGATGGAAAATCTGCTGCTCATGAGAGTAAATGGAAAATAAGATGTGGAAATGCTGAATCCCTGTTTTCATCTTGGCCCAAAGAGGTGACTTTGATACAACAGAACACATCCATTTGTGCCCAAGGCTGGTCTGTGCAGGAGAGAGCATTTGGCTGTTACCAGCTTGTCTCCTTGCAACCTTTTCTGACTCTGTGAGAGGAGAAGAGCTGAGGCATGGTTGGCCTCATCATGAGAAGACTTGAAGCTCTGAGTGCTGAGTGAGCTGGGATTTTAAGAAAATGAAGAGTTTATATGTGTTTGCATCCAGGGACTGCTACTATTGGTGACCTCTTTTTACCTCTTTCTAATGCTGTAAAGCAAAGGAATGCTCTGAGTTCTGTCTTGGTTCATCACTCCCAGTGTTCAAGTGCTTCACTGAATTTAAAATGTAAAGTCAGGAATCTCTCTGGACCAATTCCTCCTTGCTCAGCTGTGTACAGAGTAAGACAAAGAAAAGTTGGTACTATCATGTGAAACATAGTGTCTGTGCTGACTGTGCATCACCAGCCAGGTGGCTCCTCAGAAAGGATTTTAGTCCCCTCTGAAACCTGTGAAACACTTCACAAGTTCACACAACCTCAGTAGCCAGATCTTGCCAAGGTTGGCTGGGATCCACACCACCCTGCATGTGGGTAGTTCAACATGCCAGACTACTGAACAGTGTATTTGGAGCTGGTTGATGATTTTGTATTTATCAAATAAGTCTTTTCTGATGGTGTTAATTCACATCCTCTTTATGTATCACTGTCAAATAACAGATTTACCTCTCCTTAGTGCCCATGACACACATCTGCTCTGGGATGAGAAGCACAGACACCTGTACCCAAACATACAGTGTGTTGTCCAGCTAAAACCTGTCTCTTCATGTGATATTCCTACGTCCATCTTGTTATCTTCCACGCTAATGAAAAACTCATTAGAGTAAAGTTGGTGCTGATGCAGAGATGAGTGGCAGCATGACTAGGATGTTGACTGCACAAGACATTCCATTGCACCAGATGCTGCTTATTTCTTGCATTTTCCCTCCATCCATTTCTTGCAATTTCTCTCCATCCTTTTATCCACTCTCCATCTCACCAAATGCAGGTGGAGTGGCTGTTTTGGAAGAAGAAGCTCACATAAATTTCAAGGCATTCTCACCAGCAGCAGAAAGGGCTCAGTTATGAGCACTTACCTGGCAAGGTAGAAAAGGATTTCAGTTTGGCTCACTGACATCTTCAGTCTATCCAAAGCACAGAGCCAAGGTGTTTTGAGCCTGCCAGTGGAGAAGTCAGGCCTCCCAACAAGATCACCAGAAGTTCTGTTTTAGAAATGGTCTGGTTTTGCTTCCTGCAAAGATAAGAGTTTAAACTGTTCAATAAAGAAATGTGTGTCTTCCAGGGCCCATAACTCAATTTTGATGGGACTTCTGAGACAAATTTCACAACTGTCGTCATTCTTTCCATTCCTCTCAGAGGTGAATGGAAGAGCTACAAAGCTTAAACAGCAGGGCTCCTTTCCAGTCTTTTGTATGCATATATCACACAGAGACCTCACAGATCTCTATCAAAAGTGATCTCAGAATTCCATCCAAATTGGCCAATATATCCATCAATATTCTTTTGAGAACTTAATGGAAAAGCTGAATTTACAGGACATTTGAGCACAGTGGATTTTATACAGACGTGCATTTTATATCCACTCCTTGGCTTTTTCCACCTGCTGCAACAATAATAATTTAAAAAAGCATATCTATGTCATCATAAGGTAATCTTAGTCCAGCTCAAGTTGCATTTTTTGCCATCCTTTTCACCAGACATCTTGTGGCACACGAGAGGTCTGCATGGGCTGTTCAGAGGAGCAGTGGTCTGTCTGGAGTGGGTTTTTCATTCCTCAGTGTCCTCTTTTAGTGGCAGCTGAAAAGAAATGATGACAAGAACTGTTAAAAGTTAAAATATGTCTTTGTGATGTATCAAATTAGCACTTGGTTATGAATTTTGGGGGTTGGGGTGTTCTGGTTTTTTTTTTTCCCTCAAGAGATCCATCAGAGTAGTATACTTGTTTAATATCTTTCAACTATAATATGTGATAAAAACAAAGATTGTGTTCTTGGCTCAGAACCAGCTATGGTAAACTTCAACAATGTGTATGTGCATGAGAAAAAAAGAGAAATTTTAAGAGACTGTCTTAGAGGAGATAACTAGAAGCTGTTTTGGTCACAGCACAGTAACCCTTTTGCTTCAGACAGAACTGTTGGAGGCTGGTAAAGGATAGTTGATTGTAGACAGACACTGAAGATACTGAAAACATCCAGCCAGTGGATAACTTCTTTGTTCATGGTGATGCACTTCCCTACATCAGTTTGCTTAGAGCGAGTTGTCTGATAAGAGCTCTGTTCACTGTTTGAATGAGAAGTGGGTGTATTTAATAAGTGTCATCAGAGGTTAGGTAATGCTAAGTCAAGGCAACTGTGCCGACAGATGGGAATGCTTAGTCACAACCAGCTCCTGGAGCCTGTAAAATCTAAGATTTATAAGGACCAGTACGTTTGTTTTCTCATAAGTGATAAGGGAACAAGAGACCCTCTACAGAAACATTGATTAAATCTTATTTTCTCTCCTAATGCCCTAAAGTTATCTGATCCTTCATGAGAACTTGTGCCTACTTATCCTATTTAATTTATTGAAATACTTTAAGCCTTTCAAGTTATCCACAGGTAGTACAGAAAAACTGATAGAAGTGTATGCTTCAGCAGCAAAACTTTCTTATTTTACTGAGGTTTGGAGGAGAAATAGATGCTGACACCAATAGAAAACCCCGCTGGTATGGCAGACACGTTCATGGCAATTAGTCAAGGAGCTATCAGTAGGAATCCTTACATTTCTGTTGTCTGTGACATCTTGAGATTATCCTTTCCCAAAGTACAATAAACTTCAGGAGGCAAAGAATGCTACAAACAAATTCCAGCTATGAAACAGTGTTTCTTCAGTATTATAGTGAGGAGAACATAGGGACTTGTAATATTATAGTGAGGAGAACATAGGGACTTGTAAGAGCATGGAGACTAATAAAAATCAGACCAGAAATCTCTAGATGAGCAAATTTCTGTACTAAAAAAAAAAAAAAAAGTTTTTTAATCTTCTTCTTTTTTCTTAAGTGTCTTTTTATCTATTTCCTCTCTGCTGATTGAGGTGGAAGTGCATATGAAACATGTTACAAAAGCAGTGGTGCTATTTTATTTCAGGATGTTACATTTGTCCCCTTGTTTTCAGTCTGTTGGGTGGAACAGTTTCATAGTACATTTTGTTTGCAGCAGATATTGAGAAATGGACATTTCTATTAGCTTTTATATCTACTTCTTTTCCTTAATGATTGCAATGCTCTCCATTGAAATTCATTGTAAAATGAACTTGATCTTAATGGAAATAGAATTTCACCTAAGAATTTCTGTGTTACAGAAAGGTCTGATCATGTAGCCTGATAAGACACACAAGGAATACATTGATGCAAGGATAGGGTTTGTAAGGACAGCCTCATAGAGCCATTGTCAATTTGGGTCAGAATTTGAACAATTTGAACTTTTTTGAACTTACATCTTCCCTCCCAAAAGCCACAGGAAAGTTTCAAGGCCAAATGATTTGTCATGAAAAACTGTGTCTGGTTCAGGGACTGGAGTCTGGGCTTCACTGAGTCAGGGTTGCTTAGGGGTTACAAGAGCGAAGTGAAAATATCATCCATTGGTGGATATTTTCAGGGGAGCAGGAATGGAAGGGAATTTGTCTATGGGGAAGGGGAATTTGCTGGAGAAGAGAGGAGGAAAGCAAGTGATAGAACTGCAGGAGGAAAAAGGGTTTATCTATGGGCTTTGTGGTCTCCTTTGATGATGCATTTAGGGGTAGCGCTGTAAAAGCTGTAAAGGGTTGGTGGGTACCTGCGTGTCACTTGGCATATGCACAGGCTGGAGTGGAGCACTGTACCCAGATGATCCAAGAGCAAAGAATTTGTCCTTTGTCGCTGTTCTCTGAACACTGCTGCCAACCAGAACGGGATTTGTGTTCATTCCTCAGCTTACTCTTTTGCAACCTCAATTAAGAAAAAGTTCAAGCAAGAGCTGTGTACTCAAATCCATGCAAAAGCCACTGTGGCCTTGGATCTTTCCTCCCTCTTCAGATGTTGCTGGGGATGCATTCTTTCAAATGCTGATATTGTGTTGCTTCCAGACTGAGCCATTTTAGGATTGTGGTTAAATATCATATTGTTGAAATTACTGCTGTTGATATTAAATTGGCTGAATGGTGACTCTTGCTTGGGGTTACCACAAGAATAAATTCTTTCTTTAATGACTGCTTTCAGGTTCAGCGCCACTAACATTGTGCAGCAAATCTATTCTGAATGTGCTTAACTAAACTTCTTGGCAATAACAGATGTGTGGCTTCCACTGGTGTACACAAAACAGATCTTGCAGAATTTCTTTGTTTTGGGAAATCTGGATTCTTGAAATCAAAGGGGTGAACTGAATGCTTAGAATAGATTTATAGATGTTTTAATTCTTGCTCTGTGAAAATATTGTACTTTCTCTTAGATGAGATACCTTTAGATTTATATCCAGTACTGTTGACAAGATGTCTCTTAGAATGAGACATCTGAGTACAGTGTCATATACTATTTCAATGTGGAGTATTTCCCCTTCATTTTATATTCATTTAAAACCTGCTAGTACCAGCAAAGAACCCCTAAAAAGTAGTAATTCTCTGCCAAAGTAAGCTTGGAGACACACACTAGATAGCGCATGAGAAATGCAATGCTCTGCTGTACTATATCTCATTTCCTTGCTAGAAGCAACATCTTCATCTTGGTTCTTCTGTTTGTGTTCCCTCATGGATGTGCTATATATCTGTTAAGCACTCATAATTTTCTCAAGACTGTATGAGATGCAAATATTATAGTAGCCCCTTCCTCAGATAATTTCACAGCTTAGAAAATAGAAAAATAAAATATGCGCCTGAGTCGGGCCACTGAGAAGTCACTCAGCCTAACCTATAAAAGATGCTTAAGTGAAATGTGTGTTCTGATTTTGAAAAAAAAAAGGGTTTTGGAGATGTAAATGGGGAACAGTGTCTGGGTGATGAGGGAAGTGTTGGATTTTTCTTTGATAGCAGCTGCAGAGTGTGAGGCAGGTAGGCAGACTGGGACAGGAGAGATGGCACCTGTAAATGCTGGTTCTCATGCACATGAACTGAAAGCCAAGGTGGTAGGTGGGCAGCTCACAGTGGCTGGTGGGAAACCCTCTGGAGATGCCCAAGCTTGGGTGTCCTTGAGATGGTGGGTGTGGGGAGGCCGTGGCTGAGCCCCAGGACTGGGTGGCCATGGCCAGCACTGGGTGTCTGCCTTGGGCAGTTCTTTGTTTGTACCTCAGGATCCTCTGAGGGGATTTGCAGCTTTGCACCTTCAAGTGAGGAGCCCTCTCTTATAAACAGAGAAGGGCTGGGTTGGAGAGATTACGAAACTGAAAGTGGTTTATTTTTATGATAACTTTGTGGCTGTTGTTTACATGGCTGATACATAAACTCTCTCCTTGCTTTTGTGCCATCTCCTGCAGTCTGCAGTGTCTAAGTAGCACTAGTTATGTTTATTTAAAGAAACTTTTATGTTCTGTCCCTCATACAGCTTACTTCAAATTTCTCCTTTCTTACTTGAACCCTGGTGCCTACAGGGACCATGTGGGAGTCAGTGTCTTAATAAATCCTTCTGTAGACTAACAAAGAGCAGTTGCCTAACCAGGAGGGACTCAGCGTATTCTGGGCATGTAGAGCAATTTCAGGGTGTTCTCTTAGTAGGGGAGATTTCTTCATGACAAAGGCATTTCCAGAAGGGTTCACTGTGCATTTAAAAGTGTCAGATTTTTATTGATCATGTGAAACAGAGTAATTTTCTGCCTTCGTTAACCTGTAAAAGTGCAATTGCCAGAGGTCTAACAAAATCAACAAAGCTGAGGCCTCTCTGATAATGACAATCAGTTTCTAGCCTTAACTTATGAAAAAGAAACATGATAGTATTATGAGCAAAGCCAATATTAACCATGTAAGTCTTTGTAATTAATTTTTTGCCTTCTCTAAACAGTCTTTTTGCCTTGGTCATTTGCACTATAAATCTCTCCTGGGTTTAAATTTTTAAAATTGAATGTAATTAATATATAAATAAGTTCATTTGTGTTGTGTTGTGTTGTGTTGAAAACAATGCTTGGAATTTCAACTAGATAACTAAACAGATATTTTAATTCTTTTGTTGTTACTAGACTACCAAACACTGTCAAGAACCATGATCCCTAATGATGGATCTGGTATCAATTGCTAGACAGAGATCTTCTGAAAGTTTAAGTTTTCAATTGTTTATATAGTCTTAGTTAGCTAATCATAAAGCATAATCAGCTCAGCTAAACCTCTGGCATGTTTAGAAATACCTGGGATGAGATGTGCAAACTGTGATATCTAAACAGAACAGAAGATGTAGAAAAGGCTTTGCAAAACATTTTGATAAGCAGCTGAACAAATTCAGTTTGTTCCTTAGCCCAGTTTGTGAAAGACCACCACATTGTGGTGATTGAGTTATACTTGCAGTTCTCTGGGTAATTTTTGAGCCCAGTGGGAAAAGACTGAGTATGAATTATGTCATTATTAGACTGTAGAGAAGTCCTATTGTAAAGGGTGTGTGCTGTAGAGAGGGCTTTGGATCAAAATGCATCTTAAACCCCAGGGAACTCCTCCACAAGACAGAAACCCATAAGAAATGGGCATTGTTAATGCTAGTGTTGATTGTGTTTCATTAGAGCATGAGGCTGGGAAGCAGTAAATCTGTCGCTTGGTTGGGGTTTTTTTTTCCTGACTCTGACCTTGACTTGCTTTAACTGTTTGGGTATTTTTTTTTTTTACCATCTTGGATAATCTTTAAAAGGATTAAAATGTTTTTCTCTCTGTTCTACTCTGAGTGGTAACGCTGTGGTTTACCTTGAGAAATGGCATTCAGCCCTTGTGTCATCCAGACCCACTTTTCACTACACTGAGATATTCTCATTAATGGGGATATTTCTGGAAGCTCTTATTAAACCACAGGAGCAGGGCACTGTTACTGAACTTGGATACCTACACATTATTTCACCCTTCAAGAAGCTTGATCTAGAATCAGCATAAGGCTGTTTCAGAGATTGGGAGGGCAAAAAAATGCTCATTTGTGACACAATATTATTTCTAGGGAAGTACAAACAGTGTTAAGGTTAGGATGAAATCATTCCGAGTCAAATCAGTGAAAGCTTTGCCAATTGCTTTGGAAAAATCAAGCCTTTAACAAAATGATTAATTAATGAGAAAAAATCCTCACCAGGAAACTCCAGAAGCACACTTTCTACCTTGAAAGTTCAAACTCAGTTTACGCTTTGATGAAAACAAGAGAATGTTGAAGAGTTCGGAGTCAAATGGAAATCAACAAAGCATAAGCCTCTCCCTGGCTGTGCTTCTCATCCCCACTTCAGGCTGTTAACCTGATAGGAGCTCATTGATAAGAGCATTAAAAACTTATTGATAAATTGTTGAGCGAAGCTGTGCGAGCAGATGGGTCTGGGAAGACTTCTTTCCCAGCTGCATATCAGTTTGCAGATACTTTCCAGCTTTCTGAGCAACCAATCTGAAAAGCTATTTACTTTCAGACATATCAGGTTGGAGTTCTAGCAGCTGGAGCTGAGTGAATAATTACTTCAATTAAAATACATTCAGCAAGAGGTCAGTGAATATTTTGTGTAACAACATACCTAGTACTTAGCAGCTTAAATGTGTGCAGATTTTTCAGCTGTGCATATATACACAGTGTCACTTTGGGCCAGTTGTAAGAATATCAGGAGAGCAGCCCAGAGGTCTGGTTTTTACTGCCCTGCTGTCTGGTGGTTGTGCTGGGCTTGGGGCTGGAGGTGTAAGGGGGGGCAGCAGCCACAGGGGACATGCTGCCCTGCCTGGGTCAGGACTCAGAGAAAACCCCTCCAGGACTTGGGCTTGGAGTGCAGCCTGGCTGACACCCAAGACATTGTATATGAGCACTGAACATGCAGATGGGCTGGTCTCTGTTGCTATTATTATGCAATAACTGCACAAAAATGCTATTAAGCTAAACATGAAATTAATTGAACATAATATGGAACAGACCCATGAACTGACTCCATGGTCTGTCTGAGATGCTCTGGTCTGGTATCCACAAATACTGATTTATTTCTAGGTCTTGTAACCCATTTTAGCTGTGACAGGTAGTTAAGGCACCTGACAGGGTGTTCAGAGAATAGCATGTCCTAACTCCTTGATGACCTGCTTGTCCTATTTGTGGAGATGTTAATTCTACCCATCAAAAGACCATGGAAAATATTCTTAATTTAGAAGCATTTTCCTTTCCTATTTTTTTAACCTTTCCATATGTATATCTGTGTCTGAAAAATCTTCACTCCTTTCGCTCTTTTTGTCTTTCATTTAAATGGTTCAAATACATTGAGCCTTAGCCAACTGAAGGGCAGGTGGTTGCTACCCAGGTAAGGGATCCAGGCCTGAACTGCAGAAGTGCACCAAGTTCCCAACAGGACATCAGGCATCTGCCCTGTGACCAAGAGTAGACCACACCACTGAGCTTTGCTGCTGTGTGCTGGGTTAAGAAGGGAGCTGTGGGTCAGGGTTGACTGTCATGCTGAGTGCACAACTTTTTAAAGGAGAATATTTCACTCAGCCATCTGAGGCTTAGCAATTGAGTTAATTTGGCTTTTTTTTTCTTTTTTTCCTGTTTCTTTTTTTTTTTCTGGAACAAAATCCTCTTTGATACAAAGATAGTAACAAATGGAGAACTGACATAGGTCTTCCTAGAATCAAACATATGGTTGGTCATGCTCTTTATATAGGCTTTCTCATCTGAATATTTTTTCTAAAACTGGCAGTAGTTAGACCCTGTGATGCAGTCAGATGCCTGGTAAACTATGTAAATTAAGTTTTTTAAAATCTCATTTTAGATTTTGTTTTCTATACTTGGATTTTTTTATGGCAGTTTCTGCATCACTTTCACAATTTCAATTTCACTGTAGCAATAGTGATTATAATTTACAGTAGTTTTCCAGTTCTTCTTTAGCAGTCTTCTGTTTGCAGATCCCTTTTGTAACATCACTGAACGAAGAACTTGGGGTCAGCTGCTGTAGCTCATTAACCTAAATTCCTTCAGACTTGCTGCCTTCCAGAGAAAAGTCCCACTTTCCTGTGCCCTTTGTTTCTTGTATCATTTTTCACCTTGCTTTACAAAAATACACAGTTTTGGAATGGATTCCCAAGCAACCCAGATTGCTGATGTCCTGCCTTCATCACTGTTTGCTGCTTTACCAGGCCTTGTATCAATCAGGCATTACAGTGGTAGTGAAGTTACTTTTACCCCCTGAATACTGGTGAAAATGTTCAGTGGCTTCAAGCATAATAATAATAATAATAATTCCTGAAAAAACCTCTGCAAACATCCATCCTTCATGTGTTGTTTGAGATCTCAGCCAGGTCTGAGTTAATTTAATGCATACTTCATTGGTAAACTGTCATGCTAATTTTTAATATGGGTGTTGCACCATACTAATTTTAAAATTTTATAAATAGATAAGTGCACTGTGCCAATAAAACCAGACTTAAGCAGCCACATTTTGCTGGCTCATTGAAGTATCAAGTCATGTCTGTTTGACAAGATTTTTCAGTGATTGAAGTATGCACTGAGGTATTGACCATATTCATCTTTATCAATTGCATTTTGTATTAACTTTTATATTAATCTCCCTGTAGTTAATGTTAGACTCTAGAGTTTATAGTTGTCCTAACTCTGTGCTTGTACTTTTTCAATGTTGGCACAGCATTATTTGTCTGCTAAAGATTTTTCCCTGGCTTAATTTTCAGGCCAAACTTCTTAGCTGGATTTAAGACCTTTGGGGTTTGCTGCTTTTAGTTCTGCTTTTCTTTTCCATAGATTCTGCCTGAAAATGTGTTCAGGTTTTGATTACCTGGAGAGAAGTTAATCATCTTTGCATGATGAGAATTCATTGCCCCATTTCTCTCAGGGCAAAGTGCTTTTTTCCCTGGTAACAATTCAACTTCTGGCATCTAGCAAAAAGGGTTCACATAATTGCTAGGATTATAATTGCTGTGATTTCTTTTTCTATAGAAGTTTATATAAAAGTCTAAAGTGTACAGAAATATAGCTGAGGAAGAATAATTTACTGTAGGAAATAGATGAGCACTCTGCTCTTACAGAATGCTCAGATCTAAAATGAAAGTTCAACTTGGCTTCTGGAGCAGCATGCTGTGTAGTTTTCCCTTTAAAGACTTTTCCTCCTTTTGCTGTGAAACCTTTTCATATAGGGCTTTTCTTCCTTGAGAAGCTCTCCTGCTGGTTAATGTCAGCAGATACACCCACGGCTGCTCAGGAGGGAGATGTCAGAAAGGCGTCCTGCCGGCTCTGGATTCCCGAGGCAAGCTGGGCGCCCTGCTCAGGGAAGGGAAAGGAGCTGAATGCTGCCTCATGCAGCAGTCAGTAATTTTCCCTGGTTAAAATCAAGCTTTAAATACAAAGCCCTGCAATCCCTCCCCCACAAGCCTAATCAAAATACTTATTTCTTTTGTTTAAAAAGCATAAATCACTATCATTTCATGTACTTGTGCATGGCATAAACTGAAGCCACTTACTTTTTCATTATAAAGACCTCTGTTATTGTGACCTGTATTATATTTTCTTTTTGCTATTTGAACTTTTAGTCTTTGATGTTATTGTGATCTGTAGCAGCATTGCCAGTAACTTGTGTTTCCTCCTGTCCTATCTGACATATATGTACTGTGCTCACCATATCCAGAGCTGACTGTCCTCCAGTGGTGCATTAGGCAAACTGAAAAACTGAAACACATGACAGCATTACCACATCTGAAATAATTACTGTGCTTTAATGGCTGACTGACAACTACCAACACGCAGTACTTCTAAGCTCAGTGTAAGATGATATTAATAAAATATGTACAGAAGCCTGGATGTCTCTATTAAACAAGGTGCCCATAAGGGCTACTGGAATGATCAAAATAATAGAAAAGCTATATATAAGTACGTGTTGAAAAAAAATACTCAATATATGGTTGTTTATGTCTCTGGAATAATGAAGACTGAGGGCGATAAGGGTTTTTTTTTCTGTGGATAAAGGGTGACATAATCTATTATACCACCACTAAAAGAGATTGAACTCCATCTTCTTGTTCAACACAGAATGTCTCAGAATTTCAAGTCAAGTTAGATTGGGTTAGTAGCTGGAAATTTTCTATGCATTTTCTAGGAAATAGAAGTTTAAACTTTGTCATCATTTGTGAGATTATTGTGACCTTCCTCTAAGGTCCAGATAGATCCTTTCAAATCATGGCTGTTGTCTGGTAGACTGGATCAGATGTCTTGGGATAACTTGGGGTTTCCTGTGACTTCCAAGAATCACGTGAATACTTTCATGGATAGCCAAAAGGAGAAGATGCAGAGTCCCGTGAGGTCACATATGCACCAGGTATGGCACTGTGTGGCTGGAATGGTGTTCACAGTATTGCAATCAGCCTGTACAGAAAAGTGGGAGACTGGAAACCATGGCTAGCTATTACCTCAGGGAAAGGCAAATTCTGGATTTTGGCCAGTCCTCCTGTTCCTATGCTGCTGGACCCTGCATCCAGAAACTCAGTCTTCGCTGAGTGTGACTGATGTGGCTCTGCAAAGGCTGTGGTTGTGGCAAGTCCTCTTGTACTCCTTCAATCCCTACAGCTCCTACACCAAATAAATACATACCTACTTTACAACTTTATGATTTGTAGAGTCTTTCTGCATATCACTGTCGCCACTGGGAAGACAGAAAAAACAGGCACGAAATTTCCAGTGAAAGCAGCTTTACAGTGCATTTAATTGTCATAGAATTGATCATCTCCTTTACCCCAGTGTTCTCTGACTGATCAGTAATTTGATGGATTCAGGATGATCCTGAAAATATGTGTGGAAGACTTTTTGTCTTTTATTTTGTTTTGTTCAAAGAGAAATAATTAATTCCCTTCCCACTGAACTCAATTCTGTTGCAACTTAGTTTTTATGCCTCATCTTACCACTTGACAGGCAAAATATGTTTGTGTAAGAACTGGCTTATTAAAGCAGGATAGCCCAATAAACCCATTGAATCCCAGTAATATCCTTGCCTAACAAAAAACCAAATGCCATGCAAGTGTCCTTGTTTATTGTTCCACAATACATAAAAGTTGTGCCAGCCAGTGATGGGAAACAAATTCTTATTTTTCTTTTTATATTTAACTTTTTATTTTGTGGGTAAAAGAAAAGAGGAAAAATTCAGCTCTTGGGAAAGAAATGCCATCTAGCCTCAGCCCATGAGGAGGTACAGGCCAGATGTCGGAATTATGTCTGTGTACCTATCCTGGAGGTCTGTGGGAGGGTAATTTCAGGCCAGAGACAATCCAAATTGTTGGGTGCCTGATAGCTGGATATTGACCACAAATACTCAGTCACATTTGGATGGCTGATGTTTGTGTTATTCTGAGTGTAGGTGTTTCTTTATAGGTTTTTTTCTACTGCCAGGACTTTGCTTTTTTATGAACATCTCAGGTGAGGGGGAGGAAGGGTTGTTGAGTGCAGCAGGCCGGCAGCAATTCCATTGCTTGGAGTAGTCTCAAGCTGTTCAGAGACAATAACCTTCCTTTGTCCTTATTAAATGCTAATAGCACATTGGCTTTTGAAAACCTTTCTTTGCTCAGGTACTTGGCTGATATCTGTGAATCGTGGTATTTTATGGAGGTGGGCTGAATATTTCAGTAGCTGCAGAGTACTGTGTTCCCATAGCAATGGAGAAACCTTAGTGCCTTGCACAGGCACTTGCATGATTCACAGCTAGGAAAGACAGTCAAGGGAGAATGGTAAAGCCTACACAGGCCTAGTTCTTTGGGACAGTTTGTTGTGTCTGCTCCTTGCTGAGGAGGAAATGCTGATGTGGCAGTACTGGATGAGTTGATCAAATGATGCTGAAAAGGAAGACATCTGATATGATTTCACATATTGGGGTGACATGTTCACCTGGATGTGCATTCAGTGTTGTGGTTGTTCTGTCCACAGCTGTCAACAGGCAGGGTTGTCGTGGGGTTGTCTTATTTGTCTGCCTACCACACCTTCCTCGAGGAGAAGGAAGTTGAGACCTGCATTCTCCTGGTAGTGCCATTCTTCACTCAACCTTCTTTTTATTCAATGCAGAGTAAAGAATCTGTGCATTGTGAATACTTAGGCACTGAGCTTTGAGTAAACATCTGCATGATGGTTTTGCCCGCTTTCAGGAGCAGCCAGATTTGGGAGAGGGCCTAACAGACTTAATTGTGAGAGAGAAGTATCTAAATATATTTTCTGTAAAATAATCTTCTATTATTTTTATAGTTTCTTTGCTTGATCAAACACAGAACTAGAGAAATAAGGAGAAATAGAATCTGGATTGTATAGCCAGATTGTCTTCTTCTGAAACATGGATCTTAACAGACACTCCTGCACAGGCTGGAGAGCCACTCAAACTTCTCCCTTAACAGGCTCTGTCTCTTTGGGATCAGAGGTTCCAGCTTATCAGCTGGGTTTGGTGGTGAAAGGGTTAGCTTGGACAAGGACTTTGGGGACTGGATGCCATCCAGTGCTTGGATGCAGGTTAGGGTGATTGTGCCCTGTCAGTAATGCAATGGGGCTGTGCCAGGATACTTTCCTTGGGCCAGCCAGGCAAAAGCAACCATGGGTTTGCCTTGACAAATGTGCAAGGAGGAGCTTCAACTGCTTGTAGACAGCACATCCTTGAGAGTGCTGTTTTAGTGACCTTCCAGACCTGATGTGAAAACAAGGCTCAGAAATGCCCCTTGGATATTCAAACAAAGGAAGGCACAGCATATTAAACAGTTGTTTAATTAGTAGGAAGAGGAATTCTGAGATCCTCTCTCTGGAAGCTGTAGTCAGCTAAATTGAAAGAGGAAAGATGGGTGAAACTTCAGCCATCAGGGTTATGGCATCTGCGGCAGCTTACCAGTGGATGTTGGAAGTTCTGAATTACCTGCAGTATTTCAATAAGATTTAATAGCTTTCTGAAGTAGATGATCTAATGTGACCACAACATGTAGCTCTGTTTCCAAGAACTGTCAAGGAATTATCTGCAGCTTGTCTGAAGTGGTGGATCTAAATTCCTGTGATTGTGATAGTCTCTTCTTGCTTCAGAACAGAGGTACTCATGCTTTGATTATTTCTGCATATACCTAAGCAGGGAAATTAAAGGGGCTGACAAGGCAGTGGATTAACACCAATTTTTTCTTTGTATTTTTAGGCTTAAAGAATCCTCAGGATGAGTTTCAAAACACTTTTTGTCTCAGACTTATTTATGATATATGTCTTAACTAATAAAAAAAAACCCCACATGCTGAAGAAAGTTCCTTGATTAAGGGCCTACAGGAGGCCAGTGACATTACTGAGACTGGAAACATACCATGATTTTTTAATATAACTTTTTCTAGGACTGAGGCGAGCCCATAGCATCTGTACTGGTATATTCTCTTCAGTTAAATTAGCTCAGTTACACTGATACTTGGTCTGGTGATCTGGAGAATTAGAGTTCTCTGTCCATTGCTAAAAAATAATGGGGGGGAAAAGCAAGGCAAGCCTCATTCATTTTGCATCCCATTCCTAGACTGAAAGAAGGGTTTAGCTCATGAATTTAAATAACTGTTAGCAGATACTCTTACGTGGCTGGCTGAAAGAACCTTGACAGAAGTTATAGTAAAAGCAGATGAGAGACATTGCATATTTTTCACTACATATAACTTTTGACCATCTATGCAGGTCTGCTGATAGATTCTGGCAAAGACAGGCCGACAGAATAATAACGGGCTTGCCATTTTCGTACTTAATGATGTGATATTCCCTCTATCAAATTAGCAGAGGTGAAGTTTGAAGCTCTTTCACAGCCTGCCCATTATGTTTCTAAAGAAAGAAAAATGCACAATTTTGCCTTTTTACTACCTTAATTAATAAACTGCAACACAATGGTAATATAGTGCCTTTTATGTCTAAGCTTTAGAACACATAACAGGAAAATAATCTTTTCAATTATTCCAGAGGAAGAGTATTAAAGGCAAGTACCATGTAACTCAGTGAATCCAGCAGTGCTAGAGCTGACAACAAAGTTCCTCAAGTTCAGCTCCATGTACAAGCAGCTGTCAGCTACCAATAATCAACACTTTCAATCATGACTTGTGGCTTCTGTTTGATGATATGAGTAATGACAGTGACATACATAACTGGAGCTCATTTTTAGAGTCTGAGCCATAAACAATTTTAAGAGCAAGTCTTATTAAATGTCTCTCAATATCACCTGCTAGTTTTAAACATTCAGATCTGTTTTCATATAAATGTTGCTGATCTCTTTGTCTTCTCAAGAAAATAACGTGTACTTTTAGGCTGATTGCTGAGAAAAGCCAAGCTGTCATAATCATTCCCTCTAGCAGAAAGAATATGTTGTTATCTGAAATATCAGAGGGAAGAAGTTTAGCTTTTTGAAGAATTTGATCTAAATTTTCAAATGTATCAAAGATTGTGGTGATTTAGCAGAGCTTACCTGAACTTTGTGAGAGTTCTCCTTTAATGTTCCCTCTACCAGACTTCTGCTTCTGAACGTATTTGAGATGTCTGAGAACTTGAATTCTCTTTTAACAGAAACCTCTCTTGATTTAGCCCATGAGCAACAGCTGTGAAGATCAACAGCCCACTGGTGAAAGGAATAAATTATATTGGTAGGATTTTTTTATCAAGAAAGGAAAAAAAATGGTTTTAGAATAAAACTAGGAGGTTAATAATGCATTTCTGCTGTATTTGTAAAATTTCCTATGAGCTTATGCATAGCTTTGTATAGACAGATTGGTGTAATTCTTAACCCAAGTGAATATTAGAATAAATATTTAATCAAACCACTTAAAATGTGAATCGTAGAGTGAAACATAAATCTCATGTACAAACTTTCTATTTCTTACTCTGAATTTTGATGCAATATTTATTGACTAGGTCAGGTTGAATAATTTAGACTAGCAGGGTTGGATTTCCCAGAGTTGTATGTACTTTGCCTGCTGTTTACCCTGCAATCCTCTCATGGACATACCTTGTTTGCCATCTTTCCTCCAGGAACAACTGAAATTATAAATCTCCCAGTATATTTGATTTCTGCATCATGAACTTACAAGGAGTAAAACTAAAAGCAGAGGCATTGTCAATAGGCTGCTCAGTAACAAAAGGAGAGGAGAGCAAACCCAGCTGTAATTCATTGACAGATTTTTTGTCTCCAGTATCTCTTCAGCAGGTTGGTTCTGTTTTTATAGGCTGGCTGTGCAATGAGCAGCATCAGTGGTATAAACCAATGCACACTTGGATTGTTAATAGACCAGACAGACTTTCAAAATAAGCATTTCAGGAGACTGAGCTGTCCCCAAGCTGTAAGAGAAAGTAAAACAGTTCGAGCATCTGATGTGTGCTGGAGCAGAGGTTCCTCTGCAGCCCACGATGTGGACTGTGGTGAGGCAGCTGTGCCCCTGGGACACACATCAGCAGGGGATGCCCAAAGGAGGCTGAGACCCCATGGGAAGCCAGGGCTGGAGCAGAATCCTGGCAGGACTTGTAGAGCTGCAGGTGACCCACCCTGGAGCAGTCAGTTCCTGAAGGACTGCACCCCGTGGAAGGGACTCATACTGGGGCAGTTCACAGGACACTGCCATGGGAGAGAGCCCATGCTGGTGCAGGGGAGGAGTGTGAGGAGTCTTCCCACTGAGGAGGAAGGAGCAGCAGAGACACATGATGATGTGACCACAGCCCCCATTCCCCATCCCCCTGCACTGCTGAGGGGAGGAAGGAAAGAAATTAGGAGTGAAGTTGAACCCAGGAAGAAGGGAAGGATGAGGGAAAAGTGTTTTAAGATTTAGGGTTATTTCTCATTATCCTGTTCTAATCAGATTGATGCACTGATTTCCCCAAGTCAAATATTTTTTGCCTGTGGTGGTAATTTGAGTGACCTCTCCCTGTCCTTATCTTGACCCATGAGTTGTTAATGATATTTTCTGTTCCCTGTGTATTCGAGGAGGGGAGCAATAGAGTGGCTTTGTTGGGCACATCGTGTCCAGTCAGGGTCAGTCCACCACAGGATCTCAGACATCAGATTTTGATTGGCAAAGTAAATCTGTGCTTTATGTAGCACAAACATACAGAGCAGCAGTGACCACAGAACAATGAAAGCTGTCTCTTGTCATTGAATTATAAATAATACCTAACATATGCATGTAATTATGACCAGGATTACATACACACAGAGAGCTAAGTGAGAGCTGTAACATGCCTAAAGAACCAGCAAGATCTTTCCAATCTTGTAGGAATTATGTGATAGCATGTTCATTTTACAAATATGCTCCTAATGCGCCAGTTTCTGCCCCTGGCAAGTTACTGTTGTTTTACCTCTCATCTTGGCAGCTGTTTAACCTGGGGATATTTAGTTACATTGTCTTGGGAAGACTGAGGATGGAGGGCTAAGCTTCAAGGCCAGGCTGTCATCAGATGCCATGCTCTACATATCCCACTGAACAAAATACTGACTGTGGCAAGGGTTGGGCAAGTGAAAAAACGGGAGAGGAAAAAAACTTGTTGAGAATGTAACAAAAATGGTAGCAGATCTGTGGTTTTACAAGTGGTTTCTTCACTTATGACCAATTACTGTGTAGTTTACGGCTCCTAAATTTGCAACACCTGTACCAATCTCACATCTCTGCTGCTGCTATGTCAGATGCACTGGAGAAAATCCAATGGACCAACAGAGAGACAAGGAATGTGTCTCATTTGATATTAGCTGAGCTGATTATTACAGCTATTGTTGCTGGTACTTATCCCTTACACCATGAATATCTCACTTGTTTAAGCAAAAGGGAAAGTACATTAGTTTTCTCTTCTGCCTTTTGGAATAGAATTCAGTTAGTATTTAGTTGTTTTGAGAGAGAATAATTTGAAATTCTTCTGTTTAGAAAGGTCCCTCCCTACTTCATGAGTCCAGACACATCCTGCTGTGAAGTATCTTGTTCTCTCTGACATCCTGCATGTCTTGCCTATGCCCCTGGTGTGAGCTGCTGGTCAAGGAACAACAGCTGCACAAAGAATGAGAAATAATGGAGTCTCCTACACCTATTGATTTGGAAAACTGATCAGGTTCTTGAATGCTTTAACTCTGAGTACTTCTGCACTTCCCCCACTAATGTTTGCAGTCGTAATTCTAGAAAATCAGTTATTTGTTTGCATTTTTGTTCATGATCATGCAAAACAGAAAAAAAGAATGACTACCTTAGATTTCCTATCAGGATAAGGCAGACAATTTCCCCCTGCAGCTTAGTTTAGGCTCTTTAGGGATTAATAAAAATTATAATACTGTATCTTGTTTAAATCATTAAGTAACTTTATCCAGTTTTGTAGAAGAAAATATTGTCAGATTATCTGTGTGCTTTGATGTAGAAACTTTTCCTTGGGTAAAGCTTTTTCCATTGAAGTCTTATTCATGTCATTTTTATTATTTTATTGTTTTCACACGTGGACCCTATTATCAGCTTAGGAATGAAATGGTTCTTCTATATTCCTTTAAATAGAGAGTTCAATGAAAATATTATTAATCTTTCTGGAGTATTTATTCAGCATTACGAGTAGCATATCTGTGGCGTCAGTGTTAATGATTTTGTGCAGGAAGGAATGACATCTCTCTGTTGACCCTAAAGCACTGTGGGTTTGCCAAGTATTATTTTGTAGCACAGACATCTACTACTGGTTACTGTGGTTCCATGGAAGAGTGTATTAGCTGCAGCATTGATTTTTCTTGTGCTCTTACAGAGACAGGAAAAAAATGTGTTTGCTACAATTCATTTGAAGGGGAATCAAGCAAGGTTTGTGCATTCCTCTAGCCCCAGCTCACAGGGAAGTTTGGGTCCTGTGTAGTAGGTGATACTAAGGCGGTAGCACAAAAAAGGGTAGATTTTAAAATAACCATGGGGTAATGAGCTACAAGTGAAACTTATTGAGCCTGTGCTCAGTATGTGCCTTATTTTACTGGAAACTGGGGTGGAAAAGATAAAAAAGTTGACCTGTCCTAGAAAAAGTAAAAGTTGTGCTCCAAAGTGTAGGGTGGTAGCTGATGCAGTACCCTGGCCAGGACCTGACCCCTGCTCATAGTGGAGGATGCCAGAGAAATATTTGTATTTGTGTCCTCTGAGTGGATCAATTCTGTAGCTGTATGAGGCATGACAGGCCCCCAGTGCTGCACTTTAACTTTTGTCACACCATTAGGCCTGGATCTGTCTCCCTAGTTTATTTTTAGAAGTGATTTGGCAGAGAGAGAAGTGCCGAGACTTGCCCTTTCCCTGTGGAGGGAAGCTCTGATTATTCCTTTAGCTGCCACATTCTTGTTTGTCTGTCTCTAATCTATTCTACCTCTGGAGGCATTTCTACTGTTCTCATTACTGTGGTATGTGAGCACTTTGGGCAGTGAGCTGAAGAGCAGAGTCAAATACAAAACCGCCCAGCAGGGTCCTGCACCATATTCTGCTTCTCTCTTTCCAGGGAGGTGCTGGGGATGGGGAAACTGTTGAGTTTGCCATCCCTTTTCTGTACCTTCTGTATCTGGCCCAGGGTGGTTATTGCTTGCTGTGGTTCCTCTCCCACCACCATGTGGGATTGGGACCTCTGGGTCCAACACACTGGAATGACATTGACTGTCGTGGGGCTACTGCAATTCTGCCCACATAGTACCCTTGAGTTAGAAACCAGGATATCTCCCATCAGCAACAGCATGTGTTTTGCTTTGGATCATTTCAGAGTGATTTTTAAAGTCTGGTTTCTTTTAGAGTAATTTGTGCTCTGGACTATTCCCTTTCCAGCTTGAACAGCAACCTGTGAACGGTAGCACTTCTACAAGCAGGTCTTTATCTTTTCCCTCTCATGAGCTGATATGATCCTTTAATTGCAGTGCCATCTGCCCATGCCAGGGTTTAGTCATGAGGCCTGAGTGTGTATTTTGTGTCATACGTGAAATACCTGGAGGAGAGTGGGTTTAGTCCTGTTCCTTGGTGCAGAGGTGAATTGTTGCCAGATACACAGAGGGACAAAGAGCTGTGCACAGAAAAGTAGAAGCACAACCAGCCCACACACTTGGTGGCAACTTGGCATGTCAGGGATACTGTTTTCTGTATCATATCCATAGTGTTAGGGGAAAAAAGACAGGCTGAAAAGTGCCTGGATCTCTAGAAGATGCAATTCCCTATGCTGACAACCCACTGTTTGTGGTGCTGCTGAGGTGCCTGCCTTATTCCCATTCTCTGTGCAGCATTGGAAAGAAACATACCTGTCTGTGATGGTTCAAACACTCTGGGAAGTGCTGAGTGTAACTCCCTCCTTCTGGCAAGGGAGCCCTGCGAGGTGGAAAACTTCTGTTTTCAGCAGTGATGGAGAGAATAAGAGGTACTCATTCTCCATCTGCTCAGCACTTAAATTGTTATTCCTTCATGCTTTCCCCACCTTTCAAACATAAAATTGGCAGAAACAAATGAAGCTGTAAAATAACAGCTCTGAATTAAAGCTTAATTGTGCCAAGTGCTGTTAAAAAGAGCATTGCCCTCAGTACGCTCTTAACACTTCAGCTGTTAGGGCTGCTGGGAGGAGAGGAAAGTTGTTCATTTTTACCTGCCTGGATACTGTGGGGTTAATAGACCCCACGCTAGGACAGTCAGTGCTAAAATCATTGTCTGGAACAAGTGGAAATCCGACTACAAATGCAGCTGAGCAGCACCAGTTAATAGCCTGGCTGTTAATAGCTGGATGTAGGGGATTGCCAGTGAAAATACCCAGAAATGGGCAGGGCACTGCTTAGAAAGAAAACCTAGTAGGAGCAAACACAGTGCTGCTGGGAAGGGGGTGGGATATTTGCAAGAGTCATCATAGACTGATGTGGGTGTCACGTCTCTTGGATGAGACGAAGTGAGCAGTGTAATGCTGATCTATCATAAACATTTGTTTAAAGTCTTGCAGGAGACTCACCCAGCCCAGGCAGGGGCCCGGTGCATTAGCTGACTGTCAAGCAAAGCTACTTGGTATTCATAGGCAGGTAGCAGCCTGTCTGAAAATCTGCCAGATTTTCTGTTTAATTATCTATGAGGGACGTGTCACCATTAGGACTGCTTCCTATTTTGCATTCTTTGAGGAAACACAAGAACAAGCTCCCTTTGCCAGTGACAGGGAAATTCAAGGGTGCTTGGGAAGAGTGGCTTTGCTGGGGCTGCAGCTCTGTTAGGGCTGGTCAGAAAAATTTGGCAAAGACCACACTTTGTGCATTGAAGCTGAAATGTTTTGTGGTAACTGGTCTCAGGGATGATTTCTAAAGGGATTATTTGGGAACCAATGTAGACTGTAATTACTTTTGAAAAGAAGGAGAAATGTCTCCATCAGACCTCTCACCTTTTCTACCTTGAAACAGATATTTTGAGTATACTGGTTTTCCTGTAAAATTTGAAAAGATTTTCAGTTGAATGATGAACTCTAACAAAAGAAAAGAAATTGTCCTTTGTTCAGCCCTAGGTTATGTCAGGGCAAGGAGATTCATAGGCCAGCACATCTGAGAACATAAAAAGCCATCTTACATTTTTAGTCAGTAAGAGGATGCACGCCCTGTGTACTGAAGGCTGAAAAATCTCTTTTAAGATCCATGCAATTTTCTCTAAGATTGAGGTTGTATTTTACTTTCCCTTTCATTATTTATTCTTAGTTTTCTCTGTGGTGAGGAAAACTGGTTGCTCAGAGTAATAATCTCAAGCCTGTGCATGTCAGATGTGTGATTAATTGGCTGGAGTGAGAAGGGTGTCTCATTTAGATGATTAGTTTGGTGATGCTGGTGTGGTGAGCCAGCTGACCAGCTAAGAGCAGCCACCTGATGATCCCAGAGCAAGATTGGGTTATAGTAACAGCAGGTTATAGGTTATAGGTTTATTTGGAACTTGATGGAAATATTAGACAACAGAATAATATGAGCAGATCTAGTAATCAACATTCTGAATTATTTAGAAATTCAAATTAAAGGACTCAGACTGTGGCACTGCCAAGAAGCAGTGACATCCAGGGGATTCAATCAGGAAGAGCAGAGCTCATATTGCAGCTCCACTGCTTACACAGTGGACAATGCTAGGAAAACAGTTTTTCTTACCTTTTTTCAAAGGTGTCTATTTTCTTTGGGTGCAGAAGCTAACGTACTGTGTGTTTGGTTTTCAATTCCAGAGCCAGGGACTGGTTGGTGCAAATGCTTAGGGCTTGCCACTGCTGGGAATTTGTCATGGTCATCCTCATATTTGACCAGAGACATCAAAGAACTCAGAGTCATGGATGTTTTTTGGAGACTGTGGCAATGGACATATGTAGAACTGGAATGGCAGCCAAGGCTTCAGCATCTTTGAATAGCTCATACAAGTACTGAGGAAAATGGCAAATTAAATGGAGAAAATGGCCTCAAGGATTTTTGGTGCACTAAAGCAAGTAGAAGCATGAAATCTCCAGAATTTACAGTGGTCCAGCCTCAAATGCCTCTGGAAATGAATGGGAGATACAATATTTAGTTAGTTATTAAAGGAATTAAGGTTCCTGGTGTACCCTTTCCTTCAGAAAGGAGTGTTAGGAAGCAGATTGGCTCAAGAAATGTATCTTTAGAATGAATTTTTTAAGTCAGAAAGGAAAAAATAGAGAAGCTTTATGGACGTGCAGGGAAACTTAGGCTGAGAGCAGGTCGAGATACAAAGCAACCACTACTCTACCCTTTCTCTGCAACTTCATATTGATATTATTGGAAAAATACATTAGCAGATGTGCACTTTTCTGAGGAGAGTAGAAGTTGCTATAATTAAGAGAGGGATGATGTATTATTTAAGAGTAATTTGCAATTAGTGTTCCTAAGTGCTCTGCTATATCATTGGTTTCTTCTCTCTGTCTTGATCAAATGCAGCTGGATAACCTGTAAATTAAAAATGATGGAAAAGTCACTGTGAGTACAGCTCTGGCTCTCTGGACTGAAAAGAGCTGGAAGAGAAATTGGCAGCTGCTACTCTGGTAGCAGAGGGCGGGTGGCAGAGCGGTGGTGCTGGGACCCTGGGGCACTCTGGGCATGGGAGATTTGAGAGTAAGCTGAGCTCTGGGACTTTTCAGCCAGTCCAAGGCAGGGCTGGGAGGGAGGGGACTTGCATCTTCCCACAGGACCACATTTATGCAAATACTTCTTTCCTTGGGGTGGGATTTCTGCATAGTAGGAAAAGCAGAACTTTGCTGTCAAACCTCCTGGATGTTTGCTGGAGGAGAAACCCAAGTCTCAGTCCTGCCTGTGGAGAACATGCCTGCTCCAGACTTTATGCATGCACTGGAAAAGTAATTATGCTTCACATGCCCAGTGATGATTGAGCAAATGTTGAGAGTTTAATTATTTCTCAGAAAGTGTTGAAAAATTAATGTCTCATCCAGTGTCCATGTTTCTCCATGGACACTGGATGAGAAGTTTAAGTGCTTTGAGGCCAAGGAAAAGTTCTTTACTCTGTTAGAAGTTCTTTCTCTACATAGGCACGAGGCAGCATATTGCCACTGTCACATAATGCCAAATTAACAAGTTTCTCCAGTTCTTTGTCACCTTCTTGTGTTGTCACATTTACCTTTCCCTTGGCAGATTTATCCGTGCAGTGGCTACGGCAGAGAATGATCAAATATAATTTATTATTTCAGACATTTCCTCACTGCTCATGGCTTTAGTAATGTGGTAGGAATAGAAAAGTGTTCAACCTGGAATGTCAGTGCAAAGAATTAAATATTTATCATATGCCAGAGAGTGACTTGGGACTGATTAACGTGTAGATTTGCATACAGGAGCATTAGGAAACACCACAAACTGGATCATTCCTTTCTAACAATACATGCAGAAACACGTTTTGTTTTCAAATTTTCAGATATATGTGTTTAAAAGACGCCTAAAGAACTGTGATTGACATGATCCATGAAATGCTGCTGGCTTCAGTGTCTGATTATGCTACGTATCCCATAGGGCAGCTGTCTCAAAGGCTTTTTGTCTATCTATGACTGTCAATCTCTACGGTTTCTGAATCAGCAGCAGTTTTAATTTGAACTGGTGTCACTGGGAGCACCCAGTCTTTCAGCTAACAGAGTAATGGTTAATTGGGATGGTTGGAAGCAGTCACATAGTGGTGGCTTCACAAATTCTAGTTTATCAGCCAAAACATGCTAATCTGCTGTTTGTATGCTCTTAGATTGGTGGTTAATACCTCCGTGAAACAGCTGCAGATATCCCCACACACATTTTCAGCGAATGTATTTTATTTCAGTACTAAAGTGGGCTTCAGGTGCTCACATACTTACTGCAACTCAGAGGATGGGCAGTCAGCTGCTGAGCTATAATAGCTCAATCATTTTTGGTTATGGGAATATGCCTGTGCTTTCTGGTTTTATTAAGAGTTTGATTTTTTGTTACAGGCCAAACTTGACTTGGCAAGTGGCAAGCTGGAAATGCTTTTGAGTATTTTTCAAAACCAAGTAGATCAATTTCAGTATTTTAAAGTGGTTTACATTTGTTGTCACCAGTGCTACCTGGCCATTTAAGCTGAGCTTTCTAGGAGCTCATTTCTTCTATCTGGGCAAATGAAATTGCTTACCCAACCTAGAAAACCAGGAGGATTTTAAACTTTTTTTCACTAAGAGGACATTTCAATCTCTCCTGTGTTTAGACTGGCAGTTTGTGAGATGCCTACACAGGAGTTGGAGGCCTGTTTTGGTTTTTTCTAAGCTGAGTCTATTAAGGTGTTTGACGCGGGTCTGGCTTGTAGAGCTTGTGCTGAATCCTGCTGTGAACCTGGCAGTTCTCTTGCAGAGATCACATCCCACCATCCTGTTGGAGTTTATAGCCCATGGAAGATGTGTTTGTTCTATAGCTCTCAAATATCCTTCCCTCTCCAAAAAGATAGGAAAAGCTGTCTTTGATTCCACAGAGCTCTACTGATGTTAGAGGGAAATACAGAGTGAACTGAGCTAACTTATGGATATTGCAGTATCTACCTTGCCATCAAATTTAACAGAAAACTTTGGCTTTCAAAAAGCCTTTAATGAAAGAATTTCAATTGGAGTCCCTCCATCATAGCTGTGCTCCTGATAATAACAGTTTCCAATATATTTGCAGCAGTCAGCATGGCTCCAGGGATTTAAAAATCCTAACTAGTCAGATTGCCCAAATCTTGTTTAATATTCTTAATATTCTTTTCCAGTTTCTTGCCTCCTGGGAGAGGAATGGTTACCAGAGTGGGTACCCAGAAGAGTGGGTGGTCCTGGGCCCATTGAAGCACCTTAAATGATCTTATTTTCTGTCTTACTAACAACATTGATTCTAGGTGGTGACCTTTTTCTTTTTAAGAACTCATTTCAACCAGAGTTGTGAGGATTATTTGTGCAAGTGTAAATGTCTGATACATGAATATTTCTGTTTTCTTTGGTCTTTTAAGTGTTCAGACCACCAATGTGATAGGATGCTGGGAATTTAGTTATTAATAATAGATATAATGATGATATTCTGAGGATTGGATTAGATTCAAGGTACAGTCCACAATGCTTATTTGGTTTCTGACTTTCTTAGAGAATTCAGACTAATGAGAGACAAACCTGAAAGAGAATTATCATTTGTATGAGCTATCATGATGCATGATAGGGTAGCACATTGTTGAATCAGCTGGTTTTATATGCCAGGTACCAATCCTGTGGTGTTGATGAAATTCCATAAAATGGAGAAATGAAAGAAATGGAAAAGAATAAAACATGAACCAAGAGTTGAAATATTTTATGAAACACATGCTAAATCTCCCTGCTTTAGGACTGGTGGCCTACAATGGAACAGAGTATTGGGCCAAAAAGAATAAATCTTACTCTAAATCAGTGAGACAATTTTATGCACAGCATGAATTTAGAAAGAGGAGGAAAGGAGGAGGCCATAAGACAAAGCTTAGCAGGAACAGAAAGAGGTAGAATATATGTGCAAGAGAATGCAGTTGTAAAAGGAAAGGAAAATTGACACAATATGAACAAAATATGATGAACTCACTTTTTTGTTCTATGGCACTTTGTCTTCTCTGTCAAAGCCTATTCTGCCATTACCTCACTCATTTGCTGACCTGTGCTTCCCTGGGTCGTTTGTTGTTCCCAAGAACTTTATATCCATTCAGATCACCTGGAGGCTTGATTTTGCATTACGTCGGTGACAGTGGGTTTAGTCCTGATTTATATTGTTCTAATCATATAAAAATCACACACTTCATTGGTAACACTCAGCATTTCTTTAGGGTTTATCATTCATTGAGGACTCTGTGACAGTAAATAATGATCACTTCCAGCACATGGCAGATGATTAAAAAAACCAAGGAAAGCAGAGAGCACTTGCATGTTTTGCCAGTGATCACATGGTATGGTGGGGAACACAACCCAGATCTCCAGACGCCTTGCCTATGAGATCATGCTGCCTCCCTAAATAAAATTAAAATGGAGTTCTGCCGTAAAAAAGGAATGACTTTGCTCTGATACCAGTCTTAGTGAGATCAGCAGTGGGCCTCCACTTAATGACACTGTGTTACTGCTGGGTTCACTGGGAACACTGTTAGACTCCCTTAATAACTGGAGAAGAAAATGCCCAAGCTTTGGTTTCAATCTGTACACAACATGCTGTAGAACACGCAGCAGGAGTGCTCCACTAGGTGAAAAAAACAATCATTCACCTCACAGTTTACAGAGGAAATCAAGTATGTGCTATATCCATCCAATCTGTAACTGAAAAAACCCACTGTTCTTTTCCCTAAGGTGGTAATGTCTCCAGTTAATCTGTGATTTTCTGAGACTCATGTGTCTTCCATGGGTTGCATGTGTATCCCACTCCCCTTCTCCCTCTTTTTCTACTCCATTCTGGTTGGGAAATGTGTTTTTAATATTGTGAATCAGAGATTGTGTTTCCACACTACCAGCACTGCAGGAAATTCAGCTCCTGCTAATAATAAAAAAAGACTTAGTGATTTCAATTGGAAGGGAGTTCAGGACAAGTGCAGTGTGCAGTGTTCCACCACAGGGATGTGAAGATGTGGGAGCTGGGCAGCAGTGGCCATTGGGAAGAGCTGTGGCTGTGTGCAAAACACAAGGGCAGCAGGGAAAATAGAAAGCAGTCCCAGGGTATGAAGCAGCTGGGATGGCTGCTTAGGCCAGTTGGCTCTATGGCAATGCTTCATGGAGACATGAAAATGCCAGCACTACATTGTTCAAGGACACTGAGTTTTTAAGCTCCCCAGTGAAAATTATAAATTTGGGGCTGTGTGTTCCAAGGTGAATGATATATCCTGTGCCCAAAAGTTTTTTCTCCTTTTGAAAAAAGGTAGAGAAAAAAAGATGTTACTGTTTCACTATTTGCAGGTGTACCATTTATCTGGTTTTCCCTGAAAGTATACACTTTTTCCTCTTGGATATTTTCTCTCCCTCTTAAGAAGTATTTTGTATCAAAAGGTCTGGATAAATGGTCATAGCAGATGTTTAGGCCACCTTGGTGCACATTTGTTTATTTGTGTTGGATCAGTTGGGCTCTGTGTGGCCTGCAGATCCTGAACACCTGAGGCAGAAAAGTTCTCCTTACAGAGAGAGAGTCCCCTTCCAGCAGGGAGTCTCTGCTCCATGGTGCACACAGGACCCCAGTTCTGCTCCTGTTCTGCTCACCTTTTCCTTGTGTGGAGCCTTGGCTAATTGTAGAGGCATGAAGAGGATTGAGGGTTTGTCAGGCAACCTGACCCCAAGCTATCTGCTGATGACTTCTGCAGTAAAGCTCTCTGATGTCAATGCAAATGTGTGGGGGCCCTGAATTAAGATGCAGTTTGCTGGGAAATAATAAAGTTAGGGGCAGTGGAGCCTAAGTACATGAAGATAAAGTAGTCTGTGATAAATGACAGGGCAAAGGTGTAATGCTACTTCAGTGAAATAGGGCCTGGGTTTATACCTTTCAAAAATATGGCTGTGATTCATCTTCATGGGTCAAGGTTTGTTTGTGATCCAGTAGAGGAATGTGTAGGAATCTGACCATAATGTATCTTAATATTGCACAATTGACTTGTAATACTGAATTCCTGTGGTGGCATGAAGTGACACATATTGTACTTTCTTGTGCTTCTCCACAGCTGTGCATGGTCAGGGCATCTCTTGAAGTACTTCTTTCACAATAATGTGTTGAATGTGTGGCAAGTCATATCTGTAGTGGTGCTCTGCAAAGATTGACCATTTTCTTCTAAAAGGTTTTAAAGGACATATTCAATTTGTATGCTTTATGGCATTAAAATATTTTGATTGCTTTAAAACAACACAATAGAAACAAAAAGCAACTTGAAGTTGGTATGGAGTTCTGCCCTTCCTTTGGTTAAGTACTTCAAGAAAGAAAACATACACAAAAGAAATACTGGGTTGCCACGGTAACTACTTTTTCACAGGTTCACCCTGTGTAACATGCTGTAAATCTTTCTTATGTGCTGATGGCCAGAGATAAGGAGGTAAAATCTAAGCTCAGAGTTTGATGTATGGAAAGAAAAGTATAAAGTGTGCTCATGTGGAAGTAATTCAAGCAGTGCAAAGCACACAAATGTGCTAGTCTATCAGTGCATCTCTCTCTATTTTAATTAGTATTCCTCTCTTGGGAATACCTGCTTCATCAAGTTCTCTGTATTTACAGGCCATCCAGTAGAACTGAAATTGTAATGTTATAGCTCTGTCATGTGGCTCATGGTTTTCTTAATAAACATTGCAGCCACCTATTTCTTAATGGGATTTGCTCAAAGCAGACTGACAGAATTTGTGATGACCTCTGTGGAAAATCATTATTGCCTTGCAAGGCAGTTAGTGTCCCATAAATCAGTAAGATTATAACTCTTGCACTCTTCACAAAACACAGCTCCTGCCTCCTCTGTTACCCTGCTAGGCTCACACATTTGTGCTGAGGATAATGCCTGCACTGGGCTAATATTCCATTGCACCAGCAGATTTTCTAAGTGTTTCAGTCCTGTTCAGCATGTAGTTTGTAGTCAGTATCCAAATCATACTAAGGAAAACCTTTAAAATGCAGAGAAATGGGTGTCAAAACTGCAAACATGTCTTGGTCATTTTTGGTAGTGAGAGTGCAGCACAATTCTGGCATAAGCAGTTTCTGCCTTGAAAAACTTTCAGACCACACAGAGGCAGCAAACAGAAGTTTTAAGACAGAAATAGAGGGGTGTCAAAACTTCCCAAAGAGCACACAGAGGTGCAGCAATGTAGTGGGGAGCAGAGTGGAGCTGAGCACTGCGTCTGTCTGGATGCGAGGCATCACCAGGTTTGTCCTCAGTACAGGATTTTGTACATGTTCATGATTTTGAATGAGACAAAAAAAATGAACTTTCCAATGTTTCCTGGTGATTGTAACCTTGTTGTGTGTTGCAGGGTAAAGCAGGATGAAAACTCTGGAGTGAGAATCTTTTGAGTGAAAAAATATGAAATTATTTATTAGCATTTGTACCAGATTTCCATTATATCCTGGGTGCGTACACAGAAATATGCAAAAAAACCCAGTCCTTGGTCACACAGTGTTTGGTGGTAGTCTTACAGGTATTTGAGGACTTGATATTCTTGAGTTTCTCAAGCTCACTTCATCTTGTCACCATTTTTCCTTTGTGGAGAATGTGTTCCTGGCGAAACACAGCATGGGAGACAGTACATTAAAACATGAATAACTGGCAACATACTCTACTTCTCTGCAACAGGTAGATCAAAACAACCCAGAATTTCCAACAAAAACCTGGCTTACAGCCTTTTTTTGTTTTGTTTTGTTTTTTTGGGGTTTTTTGAGGTTTTTTTTGTTTGTTTTTTTTTTTTTTTTTTTTTGGTTTTTTTTTTTTTTTTTTTTTTTTTTTTTTTTTTTTTTTTTTTTTTTTTTTTTTTTTTTTTTACTGGTGGAATGAAAGCCTAAGGAGTGTTGTGATAGCAAGCAAGTGCATGTAGATGTTTATCTTAATCTCTTTCTTAACAGATACTAAAAGGCAGTTTTGCTAGAACTCTGAATTCTTGATTTGTGCTTCACTGGGTTGGCATAAAGTGAGATCTGACACCTGAAATACTGGTTTCAAGGGCTGTGCCATGTTCCTCTGATGATCTGCAGCACTACAGCACCACACTGGTTTTCACCACTGAGATTCTTTTCGCTAGGCAATAAACTTAGTTGAGGAAATTACCCCCATGTCATAATTATGTTAGAAGTGTTGTGGCTAATTGTAAATATCCATATTGTGTTTAGTTATCCTGGAACTCAAGAGCAGCTCAGACAAAAGCCCAAGATTCAGATTCTACTTACTGAAGGAAAAACATTGGACAGCATCTGATTTTATTTGCATTGATTGCTTTATCCATTAAGCTTACATCGAGGGAAGCTTTTGGGAATGGTATCAGCCTCTAGGTAGGCAGCATAAAGAGCTGCTGGCAGGATGCTGTGCTTATTACCAGCCACGCTATGGATGGGGGCATCAATTGCCAGGAAAGTATTGAATGGTGAGACAAAAGGCTGACCTTGTAATGGGCAGCGTTAGGGGCTTGTTATGGACCATTTCCTGGATGAACCAGGCACTTTGGCACCCGCCTCACCCCCTGCCCACACGAGAAACTGAAGTGCCTGAGAATCAGAGCCTGCCTTGGCTGCTATTGCTGGCACAGGGCAGAGCCACTTGCTGAGATCTCCTGTGAGCTTCTGTGTGTTAAAGGAAGGAGCTGCAGCCCTCACCAAACACCAGAGGTTTGATCCTTAAATAAGGGTCACAGGTAAACAATAACAACAATAATAACATGTCTTTTAGAGGAAAAGTTTGCAAAATGGCAGAGCAAAGGCAGTTTGGGTATTAAAGACCTTTATAAGCTTCCTGGGTGCTGAGTGTTTTAAACTTTCCATGAATCAGGAGTCCCAAATGATTTAATCGGTTCCAAAGCACAGAAGGCTGTGCTAAGTCCCAGTCATTCAATGTGTTAAAGCATAACGGGGTTTCCTGAATTACCTCGTTTTCTTCCATTGAACACAGGACCTGGAGAGGAGACAGTGGGACTTAGCACTTTCCCTGATGTGAAGTTGGGACTTGGCCAGAGTATACATCCAGAGGAGTGGGAAAAATTTCCCAGACATGATGGTTTAGATGTGCCCATGTAAATACTGTCTGCTTTTCCTGATTTATTTGACGATGTCACCTGGATAAACTTCTACAATGCTAAGCAGTACCTTTGAAACTCCATCTCCTGCAGGGAATACTCACATCCCACTTTTATGCATTTGATCCGAGTACTTCAATCACCAGCTTAGGTGATCTGTATGAACTCACTGGAGTCTCCAGTGGCAATTCAGAGCCTCTAAGTATCAAATTAGAAGCAACTTCTAAAGGGAGGATTTTTTACATGTCTTTTTCTAGAACTGAAACAATCCAATAATGCTCCTTAAGTGCATTGTAGGAGTCTTATAAGAACTCATTCAGTGACTGTTTTGAGAGACCTTGAACAAAAAGATAAAAAACATCTTCAGTCTTACTGTGGCTGACTGTATTGCATCCAGATGGAGGATAATTCTGGTTAACTATCTCTCAGCAAGAAGAGTGGTGGTTAGACGATAAAGGGAACAAAGCATGAGGTGAAATTAGTATCAGAGATGATGAGGTTATTGACTTTAAGCATGTGCAACATAGTAGAGATGATACTAATTTTGAAATGGTTGCAAAAAAGGTGTGCTAGGAAGTGGAAGCAAGGCTTTTTGTCTACTTGAGGTCACTCAGTTTCTGTACTGAAAGCTGAAATCTTACACAACTTCAGACCAGCTTGAAAAGTTTATTGAAGCATTGAATATCTTTTCAGCCTGGTTTTCATACAGGGCATGGTGCAGTGAAACTCTTCTGTGGAAAGGGATCTTGTGTTGTCACTGGACATGTAATACTTGTGCTTCTTTGCTAAAATGTTTCCTCTTGACTGAACTTCTTGAAGATGTTTCAGATGCATCCATGTTTTTATTAGCAAGATAACTAAATCTGATTTACAAACAGAAGGCAGCCTCTCCTACTGTTGTGTTTTTTTAATGCATCAATTAAAAAAATATATTTCTTTTTTCTAGAGAACGTTTTTCATGCACTGAAGTTTTCTCATACTGTCATTTCTTCAAAGTGGAAAAAACAAGTTTGTTTGGTGGTCTTCCATGATGCTATCAAATCATTAACATAAAAAAAGGATAAAACAGAAATGAAATGGAAATAATGTAATTAATAATATTTAAAGATTTATCATATATCTGCCTTATTACTGTTTGTCTGCTTTTTTCTTTTCTGACTGAAATCAATGGCAGATTACAAAAAACTGGGAAACGTTTCTTCTTTCTCCACATTCTAGAAAGCTGTATGTTAGGCATGTCTATAGGCACATGGACAAAATTGTTAATGAATTAGCATGTTAAATGATTTTAAAGACAACATCAGGAGACAAACATGAAATAGTAGATAATGAAATTGTTTCTTTATATGTAGATTACCTACTAGATTCCCTCAAAATAAGGTTTTGTCCCAATAAAAATTATAGGCCCATATCCTTGTATAACTAAAGCATAACATAACCTTTCCTTTAAACTCTTGTGATTAAGTGTAAGCTCATTGTATTTTTTGATGTATCCATAATTGATTGAGATTACAAAAGTGTGACAGTAATTCGTCTTTAGGAAAGTTGCTTTGCATTAATCATACTTGGTTGTGGGGAGAAGTGTGGGTGTGACTTTTCAAATTAAGCAGCCACAAAGAAAAACACTTAGTGATTTTCTTCAAGTTAATGTTTTGAAAATTATTTTCATTTGAAAGCAAACAATCTTGAGATCTTGGTTCGAGAAGGAGGAGCGATCTTTTATTTTTATTCTCATTTAATGTTCCTTGGCATTTTTCTTGCACTGAAAAAATTAATTTACTTAATTGAGTTCATTTGGAAATAGTAACAGAAGGATGACAGATGCATTTGTTGACCCTTTCCCTAATGAGGGAGCATTGTGTCATTCAGTAGCTGCCCATTGCTGGGTGCATGGAAGGAGTACAGCAGTGGTCCCACTCCCTCTGCCCCTTAATGAGCAGAAAACGTCCGTGTCCCCCCCTTCATTACCAGTCTGCAATAAAAGCTGCAAAGATGCTCCTGCTGGTTCCCCTCTGGGAGTAGCAAGGCCACCTCTCTGGTGCCCATTTGGGGCCTTCCTTGGCTGTGTCCAGACTGAAGAACTTTTAGTAGGATAAAGCTCCTTGGAAAAAACAACCAAGATGAAAAATGAAGATGTTTCCATCTGGAGGCAGGAGGAGGATGCCTCGTCCCTCTGTGCCCCTGCCATCTCTGAGCAGCCAGCATTGGCTTTGCTGCTCTGGCCCCTCCACTCCTGTCCTTCTCTGACTGTGGGTATTTACAGCTGCCAGCTCTTCCTCAGGCTTTTCTGTGTCTTTGCATGCCAGTGTCTGTGCTGGCTTCTGATCTGAGCTTCCATGTCCAACTGCTCTGTGAAAAGCAGTTCTGTGCATCTGAGTAACAAACATCATCTGGGAGAGGAGGTTCACTCAGAGGGATCAGCCAGTGTAAACTTTTTACTTTATGCTGGGATCATGAAGGGAAGCTGCACACAGAAGCCTTCAATAATCCCTCAGGAATTTAATCTTTTTATTTACGTGGATCATCCTTTAAAAAAAAACAATTAATTTTTCACTTTTTTTTAAAGCTGAAACTGAGACCGCTGTGGGTTTGTTTTTTTTTATTTTTGGGTTTTTTAAAAAATTTTTGGGGGGGGTGGTCTGGGTTGTTTTGTTTTTTTTTGTTTTTTTTTTTTTTTTTTTTTTGGTTTTTTTTTCGGTTTTTTTTGTTTGGTTTTTTTTCTTTATCTAATCAGACATCGAAGGAGACAGCCCAGAAGTCAAGAATGGGTGCAGGGGAGTTGGGGCTTATCCTTTGTGGCTCCTTCCCCCTTGGGTTCATGTCTCCTCTCCCCCAGCTGCAGACAAGGGTTGGGCCAGCAGTACAGGCTCGGGTGAAGACAGATCCGCTCCCACATCGAGCCTCCCACGAAGCTCCAGAGGTCCAAATTTGTCTCATCATTTACGGTTTCAGCCTGGATGTTGAAAACATCTGCTAACCTGTCCACAGACATGAAAAAAAAGGGGATTTATGTATTGTAGTCAACTTGATTTAGAGGGGTAAGAGTTATTGCAAGACAAGGAGGTGTGGGCTGTTCCTCGCACAGCCAGAACACCACATGGCCGCAGTGACTGCTTCTGGCTGAAGCTCACTGATGTGCGTGCTTCCTGTGAAACACCAGGGATGAGCCATGAAAAAGGCCAAGCAGCTCTCCAGGAGCAAGGCATGCTTGGCTTTCCTCACTGCTGAGCCCCGTTCCCCCAGGGTTCTTCGGCTCCTGAAGCTCTGGTTTACCACATCTCCCCTGTGCAGCAAAACACAGACACACATGCTCGAAGTTAAACCTACTCCTAAGACTTATAAAACTCATTAAATGCAAGCATATGCGTTTAAATGCTCTCCTGGGTGACACCTTCAGAGCACATGCCAGCAAACACGTATTTAATTTCATGCCTTTGGTGAAATGTTGATTTTATTTTATTTATTTTTGTGCCTGGTGAGAAGGAAAAGTTCTTTTTATTTTTCGGCAACTTTCTTTATAGAGAGTGTTGAAAACCTGGACTCCACACCATCAATGAGAAGCTTTGCTACCTACTAAATCTAATTACTTCCCACTGTGGTTTTAAAAAAATCAATGGTCATTTCTAAATAAGTGTCCTATATAATAAATTAAATTATTTTAATGACAATTTGTATCTTTAATATCTGGCTGCAAGATAAGATGTGTTAGTGATTGGGCATGATGTGTAGAAGAAAAGACAACATTCCTAGTGCCCAGAGTATAACTTTGACAACAAACAAGCAGTAACATTTATTCATTAAGAGAAGAACTGTGTATTCCTGCAAATGAGATGCCACCATACAGCTCCAGCTCAGCAGAAAACATCCTGGCTTTCTCAGCTGTTGCATGAGCATGGCTTTGCTGGAGCGAGGCAGGATTTTGGGGAGATGTCTGAGCACCATTGTCCCCCTTGCCTGAGGTGTGCAGTTTCCCTATTTGGATTGGGCTGATCATTACAGACTTAGTTCAGCAAAGCTTTTGAGCATGTTCTTACCTTCAGCAGGAACTACATGAGTGTGCTTTGATGCTTGTGGGTTCATTGCTGCCCCTCTGATTTGGAGCAAGGTCAAATTAACACTGAAGCAAAACTAGTGCCTACCACATTTCAGATGTGTCCAGGTTTCACTGTTACTTGGGTAAAGCTCTTAAATTTTTACAGGTGGCAAGTTTGTACCAGTAAAGCTTTTAGTTTGGGATCTCCATGGGGAAAGATTAAATGCTTCTACTTTTCTAAAAGTTCTGCTACCCTAGTGAGGTTTTTACCTTTATCTTTTTAAATAATGTCTTCCAGGTGTGGAAGGGAAACCCCCTTTCATTGTTTGGCCTGAATGTGCAATGGAGTTGGTGAACCATAAATGGACCTGTTTCAAAGTATTGTCCCCAGATGGATTTCTGAGAAAAGTGAAGGACCAGACAACATATTTCTATTATTTTTAAATGGTTAAGAGTGAACCATAAAGCTGTAACCTAGTTTACTTTAGAACAGGAAACTTCTTGGAAGCTTTCTCCAGTGGTGTGATAAGAAAACCCTTGGAAAAGTGTTTCACTGTGCACAAGCAGGGTGAGGGCTGGCTTGGGGGGTGACAGGATATTAGAGGATGAGCATTTTTTAGAACTGCAGATAGGCCTAATAGAGGGAGACAGCTTTTGGAAAACTTGTGCTGCTGGAAACTGGCCTCATGCCAACAGCTGATCAGTGCAGATGCAAAATCCAAAACTGAAAGGGTTTGATGGTGTGGAACCCTGTGGCACAGCTCAGCCTCACCAGCTGGCGAGGCAGCAGGGTGGGCAGCAGGGCAGATGTGCTGGGAGGCTGGAGGCTGCCAGGCCTCCAGCAGCTGTGCCCCTGCAGCTGGGGGTCCCTCTGCACATGGGACAGCTCCCCCAGGGCTGTCTGCTCGGGACTGACTGCTGCAGCCTGTGGCAGAGGAGGAGGATCTCTCGAGGTCTAATTGCCTTTATTAAAACTGTGTAAGTCATGAAGATTCTGGGGGGTTTGTTTTGCAGGGGAGTTGTTCAGGTGCAAAGGTTCAAACTGAAGCAGTGTTAAAACTTTCCTATTTGTTTTTTGCCATGCCAAAAAGAGAACTATATGGTGGCCACAATGTCTAAAAATCTATACTGAGACAGATGCATGCAGTTGCATATATTCATCTGTTTTGGAAACAGGAGAGAATTCTTCATGCTCATCTTTAAAGGTCATTGTCCCTAATCTGTCTAATAACAAAATATTAATTAGAGTAACTGGTATAATCCTCGTTTATCCCTGACAGTCTGCTAAAGCCTGCATAACCCTGCAGGCTTGCTGCCAAATTTTAGTGAGTGCAAAAGATGCCTTGGATTTGTGGTCATGGTCGTTTCTTGTGCTGTAAGTAAATGAAATGATCAAAATGCACAAGCAGCATCTGACATTAATTGCATGAAATACAGTTCTGCTGAGAGTTAAACAAAAGAGAAATCCACTGCTGGAGACTCCTTGTCTTTAAGATTGATGCTACATGGGACAACAGCCTTAAAATTCATTATTTAAAGTTCATTGGAGGCTGCTGACAGGGGAGGCCTTCTTGATGAAAAGAACTCTTCATGTGGGATTTCCTAGTTTCCTAAATAGGGCTGAGCTTTAGAGAAGACTGTGTTAATGATGGTTAGACCTTTTGGGTTTTCCTTATGTTCTCTGTAATGCCCAGGAAATCTGTGCTGCTGCCCCATATTCTCAGATTCAGAAATAAGCTGGTGCAGGTATAGGCAGCTGCTTAGTGCACTCTGTTTAAAAAAATGACATTTCCATTCCTGTTTGGAAGCAAAAGCACTGTGAGGCTTATTAGAGCTCAATTAACATAATATATTGCAGTTACTACTCTCAGAATGATACCAGACATCCCCCTCGGAGGGGGTAAATTGAATCCTGATAACTGGCATTTAAACAAAACTGGAAACCAGCACTTAATAATAGGCAGAAAAATACAGAACGTAATTGTTCCTCTTCTGAGTTCAGCTGAGTCTGGTTGCAGGTGAAGAATTAACCATAGACTTCCATCCTTTCTTAAGGAAAAAAAAAAAAAAGAAAACCTTAGCCTGGAATAATCATTGTACTTGATGGATGACATGGTTTGCTGTCAGTACAGAACTTAGAGAGAAGGAGGAAGGTTTTACAGTCCTCAGCTTAGCACTTGATGGACATTTTAAGGACTTTATCAGGCATTTCTTCCCAGGCCCTGCTCTCATTTTCTTAAAGGACAAAGATAATAATTTTTTCAGTCTGCTGCAATCTCCCATACCTCTTAATATGGTCCTTTACTCCTAACACAGGGGGGAAAAAAGTGTGTTCCAGCTAAAGCCTTACACATAATTGTCTGTGTCCTCTGTAACATGATGGGAGAAAAATCAGTGTTGAGTTAGTGCCTCAAAAACAAAAATCCAATGGCTATGATGTTGCCCACAAATCAATATGATTTTCAGGCTTCTGAACAAAGCTTCGAGTTATTTTGGTGTTGAAACAAACAGTTTATATAAAAATCTTTTCCTCTAAATATCTGTTTTTATCATGATCCCCAAACCATGATCTTTTAAAGAAAATCATTATTATAGATACAGGAAGTTTGAGGACAATAAAGTGAATTGCATTTAGTCAGTTCCTCCTCATGCCTAAAAGAGAGAGGCTGCCATGGCAAGCTGCCAAAGCTGTGTCCATACATTGGTGTGCTTTGTGGGTTCAGCTCAGTGGAGCAAAAACTTAAATTGGGAAAGATCTATCAGAGAGTGGTTGGGTGGGACATTCTCCCCTTGCTTCACCCAGCTGTGTCTATCCATGACACACAGTGCTCCTGAGAGCATCCAGGGCAGCCAGTTTTGGAGAACAATCCTTGGTTTAAAATGTAGTCCCTGCTAGAAAGTGTCAGCTGGAAAATTTGTCAGTTGGAAAAGACAGCTGAGTTGCAAGACCTGTTAAAGATGTGGGGATCTATGAAAAAAATGGTGATGGGTCTGAGGGTATTTAGTTATTTTCATTACATGTAAAACACAGCTGAAATAATTTACTGGGATTATTCATGTGTAACCTGAAGTAATTATGACAAAGAGCTGGCAGGCAGGAGCTGCCTTCACAAGCCTCTGGTGTTCACACTCTGCACCACACATTTTTCCACACTTTTTCTCCCCACACTCGCGTTCAGCAAGGTGCTTGAGGCCATGCTTACATCCTTTAAAACTCTCTTAAACATATGATTAAGTACTTTATTCAATAGAAATCTTTGCTGTTTTGGGGCAGTTGGTTGTGGACCTGCTGCCTTTGCCCCATGCTCTGGGCTGGGTGCCCTCAGCAGAACCCATCCTCTTTTCTGTGCAGCAGCACAGGGTGTGAAGGCTTGATTGCTGTTTGTTAAGTGATCTGAAATCCATGGAAGGAAGTTGTCACGGGAAGGCAACATATTGCAAAATATGTCCATTCTGATGTACTTGTTAATCAGTTCTGGGATCCCTTGGAGATGGGAAGTGTTGCATAAATGTGAAATTTCCATTATTTCATGTAGCATTACTCATGCAAAGGTACTGCAGGCTTCCTTCTATCTGATTAAGATCTGCGCTGGTTAATTTCTAGTATGTTTAAATATTTTTATTGGACAAATTGAAACTACAAACAAAACCTAATTTGTAGTTTTATATTGATGCTAAGACTCCATTATTATTTTTTATGTAACTTAATGCAGATTATGTGCATGTATTAATTATGAATAAAACTGTACAATGGAATGGGTCATGAGTGGCCAGTATTTCAGTGATTAAAATAACAAAGCACAGTGGAAAGAAACATAAATGAATCGAGACCTGTTTTTAGTTAATATCAGCCTCTTTTGAAACATGTCATGCAGGTCTGAGAGTGGTGCTGCCGCTGTCCATTGCAGTTTAATAGCCTCCTTTGTGTGGTTCCAATTTGCATGAGATTTACTTGGGAATTGATTCTTCTCCAGCCCTGCTAGCTGCTATTTTGGGAAGACAAAAGGGACCAAGTATGGTGCTGTAGCTCAAGCACAGGGCAGGATTTCAAGAGCTGCACCCCAACAGGCTTTGTGTGGCTGTCAGGCTGCTTTGTTTTCCTGAGCTGCTGCAGTTCAACTGCTGAGTTTGTGAGCTTTCTGTTTTACAGGATAGAAGTAATAATAGTTCAATTATTATTTCTAAAAATAGAAATAATAGAAATTCCAATTTTCGTTGGACCCCAGGTATTTAATAATCTCTTAATGATTTATGCAAGTTCTGAAGATGGGGAATTGCAGCTTCTTTGTAGCAGGTGAAGCCCAAGTGTCTGTGTGAGCTGCTCAGTCCTGGCCTGGCAGCCCTGTTCTGCTACAAGGAGCATGGCAGTGCTTCAGCCCAGCTGGGGCAGATCTTTCCCATCCTGGGAACCCAGCTGCTTCCCCAGGGACCTGCAGGAGGGGTTTGAAGTGTGCCAGGCAGGAGGCAAGGGCATATAAGGGACCTGGATTAACGAAGGAGGGTGTGATTGTGTATTTTGCATACTGCAGTGCAACCAGAGCTCCTCATAGAGCAGGCTCAAGGAAAGGCTGTGACACAGAGAAATCATCACTGAGTGATGCCCATGGCCTTTCCAGCACCAAGGTGTTGGGATTTGGAGTGAGCAAAGAGGCCTTTGAGCCACCCAGTGCTCTGCCCCATTGGCTGTTTGCTTTAGCATGAGCATAGCATGGTTTTGCACCAGGTGACCTTATCCAAGTGTCTCCTCAAGGGCAGCTCATTGCATTTATTTCCACAGGGACTGCAGTCTTGTAGATTGCACCTGTGCAACACTGGCTGAAACTCATTCCTTGTGTAGATGTGACCATGGCTGGGTGTGCAACAACCTGACAAACCTGTGAGGTTGTGCAGGTACAGTAATGTCAAGGGAAGCAGCCAACAGAAGATCAAATGTGGGAAATACAGGTTTCACCATAGCTCTTGGCATCTCTGGTGAGTTTGTGGACAAGGGTGCCAAGCAGTGTTGTCACTAAAGTGATTTTTGTGATATAAGGACCTATTTAGTAGCATCAGCACAAAAAAGATTACAAATTTGAAGCAACTGAAAAGGTAAAGTCTAAATAAACAGAAAGAAAAACTGAGGGTGTTGTGACAGGGTTTTTATACAGTCTTCAACGTAGAAGCATATAACTGTAGCACCATCTGAGTCTCTAAGAGAGCCCAATCCTGCATGGTCCAGATTCTTGTAGGAAGCAGAGCGTCGGTGGGAACTGACGTGACAGAGCTCCTGGCAGGATGAGACCAGGAGCTGGCATGCTTCACAAGTGGCTCTTTTTGCTGTTAGCAACCAGCTCTTCTTTGACGAGTAGCAAAATAAAATGAGTGATGTGCTTTTTTGGTTCAAGGAGTTTTAAAATGTGATGGAGAACTGCCAGGATAGGAGCAGCACTCCTCCCTTATCTTTGCTTTTGATGTGCAGCAAAGATGAAGGCATTGCCTTGAAATAGTCTCCTGCACTGGGCAAACAGGAGAAGAAAGGGAAGAAAAATCTTGGCAAAAGGACCATGGCAAAAACTGTGTGCAGAATATCCTCTGTAAAATGTGTCACGATAGGAAATCAATTTTGAATTACGCTCTGTGATGCATACTGTATTTTCCATCCTTCATTGTAATGAGCAAGCACACCCTTACGTAATTATGACTTTTTAAGAGATTGCCTTTGGCTGAATTTATTGCCAGACAGATCTATCCCATGGCATTTAAACTTCACAATGCTATGAAATGTGCAAGCTGGCTGAAACGGCAGGAGGATGCCTGTAAAACTTCATGCCAGTGAGGGCCATCTTTCTTCTGCTCTTGTGCCTCATTGATTTCTTGCAGTGGGTAAAAACTAACACAAATTTGTGCCACAGATCTCTTGCAGGAGCTGAGTTTCACTCCCCTCTTGTTGTGCCACAACAGCAGCAACAGGAAGAAGGGGTTTTCCTTAGCACTGAGATGCTCTGTCCATGTATCACATCCTGCAAGGAAGGCTGAATAGCTGGCATGGCTGAACATGCAGAGCTGGTGACAATCATTGAAATAACTCTGCGCAGACTGGGGAGTGAGGCTTATGCTACATCTGTGGAAATCCCCAGACAGTTTAGATGTGACTGGCTGCAAGCTGTTGGCATGCAATGTCTGCAGTTTCACCTTCTTCCACAAGACATTTGGGCGCATTTTCCAGTGTTGCCTCTGGGATGAGACACAACAGAGGCCCTGAGTGAGCCTGTTGGGATTAAAGGGGAAGGGAGACACTCATCTTCCATGCACATTTGCTTACTCAGCCTTGCATCAGAGGGTGCAGGTGCAGATGCAGGTTATGATGGTGGCTTTTGGCATTCGGGCAGCCTTCCGTTCCAAAAGCCGATGGATGGATGGATGGATGGATGGATGGGTAGAAGTTCATGGAAGCCAGATGTTGCATGCAGATACTTTCCCGAGGCTGGCTTTGAACTAGACCACTGTGGAAGAAGCACTGTGCTGGCTGATTGCTGCTTCCCAGCAGGCAAACAAATGCACTTCCAGTGGCAGTTACACTGAACTGTCCTCTTCATCTTAGAGTGTATTCATAATTGACAAGACAAGATGAGATTTTCTCATTTTCTGTATTTTTCTTGCTAAGTTTCTTTCTACAAATGGTGTGGTGAAATCTCCCTCTCCTTTTCACAAACTGGATCACTATTTAATGAATATGGACTCCCTCTCAGCTTGGAAGACATTTTCAGCAATGCTCAAAGTGAAACTCAGTGATTTATTTACTCCTAGAAATTGCTAGCTATCCAAAATTCACCCAGGAATGTCAGAATGCTTCTCACAGAGTTATGTTATAGCCCTGCTCAGCTGCATGAAATGCCAATTCACTAAAAACCAGAAGAAATGAAAACCCAGTTGCTGCTTTTGTACAATTAATTAAAAAGATAATTTAAATTAGAAAAGAACTGGTTTTGATTTTCCATTTTGAAATATTAACTGGACTTGGTTGGATTGTTCACTGTGTTTGCAAAGTCTGTGAAAAATTTTGATATTTGTTCTACCTTGTCCATTGAAATGAAGAGGTATCTCCTGGATCTGAGATGCATGAGAGGTCCCCAGCACGGAGCCTTGTCCTGACAGGCCTACAGAAGCCTTTCAACATAAATATTCTCTGCAGCCCTGCTTCACTGGCTCTTTAAGTGTTACTTCCTTCATGTTGAGAAGGTCAAAACACCATAAAGAAATTGAACATAACTTCTTGACATTTGAGATTGTGAATTTTCCTTTCAAATTAGAGCAGTAAATTTGCAAGTTAGTAAGAATAAAACCGAATCCTTCAGATGGTTTGAGGAGGGGGGGCAACTCTAATTAAATCCTCCAGGTCAAGCAGTCCTCGCTCATCTGGTTTGATTTTGATGAGCTGTCTGAGCTGGTGTGTACAGAAGTGTGCTGCTGTTTGTTTTGTTTCCCAAAGCACCACAGCTCGAATCCCCCAGTGACAGCAGCAGACCTGGATGCTCTCAGCTGTGGCAGATTGATTGTCTTGCTGCCACCCCTGGAGTCGCTGGCTGTTTGCGCAGCACGGAGGGATGGGTATATGTCACCCTAGAAATGCACTGAGCTGAAGCTCCCCAGCAGTGGGGCCTGGGGCTTAAGTGCAGATCTGGTTTGCACCTGAACTCTTCTGTTCTCATCATGCTCCCTGTCCCTTCCTCTCCTTTGCCTTGTCTCAGCTGTCCCAGGGGGCTGTAGGGTTTGTGTTTGCAAGGTGATGGTGGCAGGACTTTGGTTTATTTGGACACAGAGGCTGTGCAGGGCTGCTCTCTCCATCCTACAGGCTGTGATCTCTGGACAGGGAAGGAGAGCTATGTCCAGAAGCCAGCATCTCTGTGTGTGTGTTCACAAGATATGGCAAGAAGTAATTCCCATACTGCAGCATAAGGACAGTTAATCACCATCTTACTGAGACAGCCACTGAACCTGGACTTGGGAGTGCATCTGGACCAACAAGTTGAATGTGGTTCAGACTATTTTCTAGCAGTGAGGGCATCTGGTATGGGGCAGCCAGGTCTGTGCTGACACCATGGTTTAGCCTCCAGAGCAGGGTGACTACATTCAAATTGCTCATTGATAATAGTACATGGCCTGTGCTACCCTGCTAGGAAATAGTTTAGGAACAGATCAAGCTAAAATCCTACCAGGCACCATTTATACAACAGCAGAGAGCATGGACTTCCCACCTGCATTTAGTTTACTCATCAAATGCAACCCATGATGTCACAGTTCAAAGAAATGGCCATCTACTCCAGCTCTGGAGCAGGGAAGAGCTGCTCCTCAGCTCATGCAGACTCCAGGAGGCCAAACTTCCCCAGAAGATCCTGCAAGATGGGCAGGAAGGGCACAGTTGTCTAAGGAGTATCTGGGAGTTAGACCAGTCTGACTGGGATTGAAAGAGCTGCACCAATGCAGAATAGCACAGTTATTTTATTAGAATTTTCCCAGGGAAGCATGGAGTGGTCAGTGAGAGTGTCTGGAAGCAGAAATAGGCTGTTTGATCTGCTAGTGTAAACAAGCAGTAAATCTAAAGCCAAATTCAGATCTGGTTTGCAACATATAATCTGCCTTGGCTTAACGAGGGTTAATGAGGTCTAACCCTGGGCTGGTAATGGGCCCTGAGAGGTTCTTTCCCATCTGTGTAACAGACCATGGATTCTGCCTCGCTCACTCATAATTATTTCGGCAACAGCTCTGGGTCCAGAGCCAGGAGATCTATTTGTTCTACATAACAGAACAACTGTCCGATTTATGTGTGCTTTACAGTGCTATTTTTGTTAACGCTGGACTTATCCAATCAGTCTCTTCCAGTTCCAGTTTCTGTAGGTATTTTCAGTACAATTGCATTGCATATACAAATATGGCAGCATTTCTCATATCATTACTGTTTCCTTTATGGGATTCCCCCAGATTTTGGGTGGGTTTTGTTCTCCAATCCTACCTGGGTGTATTCCAGCTCAGAGTCACCACTTCATCCATTAGCCCTTACCAGGTCTTTAGTCTGTGAGCAAAGCAGAGTGTCTTCCTGGCTCCTGGTCTAATGTGGGAACCTATGGAACAAATATTGAATGATATATTTCCAAGAACTCCTTCTATCTGTTTTCTTGTATGATGTTACATCTTCCAAGATTTTAATGACTTTTTGTTTTCTTTTTAAAGACAAATATTTCCTTTCCCTTTACATGCTTCATGCAGCTTTTCAGAAACACGCAGGGGAGTTTGAAACACCAGCTGTTTCCTTTCAAGATCTCTTTGAAGATCCCTGGGCCCTGTACTCCTTATTCAGCTCCCGGGTAGCTGCAGGGTCCGTGCTCCATGCAGACAGCAAGGGAACAGTTTCCAGCCTCTCAGTCTGACCCAAGAGTACCTGGGGCTGACTTGTCTCTCACTTGTGGCAACTTGGACATCCCAGTCCTACCATGGTGAAAGCACATGACATCTGTGTGACTGTCGGTGATAAAAATCCCTGTTTCTCCATCCCTGTGAGGTGTGCCTCCATGTTAAAGAGCAACAAGGCAAAATATAAGCAAAGTGAGAAAATGCATTCATATGCAATTTGCAGTCAGAATTTGGGCAAAAATTACACAGGAGAGGTGGAAATTATCACAGCTGGTCTTTTTAAGAATAAAGGGCTACAGCAGATAAAATCTGCTCAGCCTCCAAGGAGTTTACAAACACCTGCGGAGAGCAGCCACTGAAGAAATGTAGGAGTGGTAATGCTGGACTTGATCCTGGAAACATTCCACTGTGGTCAGGGGAAAGCTCTAAGTGGTTGCTAGGATAAAGTCCTGACTGGCCCCTGGTGCATTTCTGGGCATGTAATAACCCCTGCATTTGGGGTTATTACCAGGCTGCTGAAGCTTTCCCCATAAGCACTACTCCCATCTCCATGGCAAAAGCATGTCTGGTGTCCCCACTACATTGACGCTGCCCTTGCCTGGACTCAGCCCACCATCCTGGGGTGATTGATCCCACAGAGGTGGCCATCCTTCCTTAGCAGCTCAGTGCCAAAATCTTCATACAGCCAAGAGTGTGGAGATGTGTTTGAAGCTGAGAACTCAGTTGGTTCATGAAGGGACCTGGTTTTGTCCATCCCTCCGTGGGTCTCAGAGAAGGGATTTAAGGTGCTCTGCCTACCTCTGTATGATGCCAGCTCTGCAGCTCAGCTACCAATGTCATCCTGGCATCAGAACTCTCTGTGAACTTCTGGTCACCACAGAGGCTGGTACTGGCTGTGTCCATGCTCATTATCCATCCCCACACAGTGCAGCAACTTTCCCCTCTGAATGCTACACCATCATGAAGAATATTAGCACCAGGTGTAAAAGTAAATCCGAGTTAAGAAATATTTGTTCTAATGATGCATTCATAGCATTGCTTTTGTTGCTCTCAACAATGGTAATCACATGGGTTTCTGGAAGACCCTGCAGCTAAGAGATAACCATGGCCTTTCTATTGCAAATATGCCTATGGGTAACTTTTTATGCATATGCAGCCTCATTAAGCCATCTGTAGAGAATTAGACTGCTCACTGCATAATTGTTTGCAGGAACAGGAACTGGGTTCATCGCCTTTCTAACAAAAATTGTATATCTGTCTAGAGAATGATGACTTCATCTTAATTTGCATCAAGGCAGTGGTAATGAAGCAGGCTTGATGAAAATGAAAAGCAGACTATGAGAACCTGGCATCAGAAGTGAACTACTGATAGCATAGTCTCATTTTCAGTTCATCTTGAGGCTGTGCTGTGCTAGCGCTGTGAAAGTGTCTGCTCCTTACTTATATTCTGAGAACATCAACCTTCTAAATATCTATATACCAATATTGATACTGTGTTCTCACTGCTTATAATATTATATACATGCACTCTCTTTTTAAAAAAACCCCAAATATTTATTAGAATTTTCATATTTTTCTTTTATTTTGAAAAAGGACAGCCCTTTACTTGAACTTTTGACTATACTGGATTGAGATGGTTTCATTCCCAGCTTTTCCTCTCTCTGATGCTGCAGTTTTTTCATGGCATAAATAGGATTCTGCACCTTCCCTTCTCCTATTCTGTGTGTATTGTCTTTAGAGATTGTCTTGTCCTCAGGAAGTGTTACCTCCTCAGGTTCCAAGCTAATGCAAGCAGAGGTTGCCAAAGGAGGGGCTGGCATGTCCCTCATCCCTGGTTTTGTTCTGCTACAGACAAACCTCTAGGTGTGAGCCTGCTGGAGGGCAAAGCTTCTTGCTGTGCCGGTGCCCAGACAGCCAGGCAATGCACAGTGCACTTTGGTGTCTGCTGAGTGTCAGGCAACCAAAGTTTGGGATCTTGCATTAGTCACCACAGGGGTCTGAAATGTGTTCATGGTGGTTACACCATCAGCTTTTGCCTAAATTGTTGAAAATCTTCCTTCATGTTTTTTCCCCAAGGTGTTCCCCCTCTAAAGCAGAGTGTATGATGCTATTTGGCCTAAATGTGTTGGTTTGCTACTGATGGCAAAACTCTGTGCTGAGGAAACTCAGAGGCAACCAGGGATCTCAGCTCTCTGAAGGTGTTGTGGGTGGGATTGATAGATCCTACTTCAGAAGTTTACAACATTTACACATTCATTTGGGCTAATCATGAACCTCTTTGTTGTTAATTTTGATATGTAGACACTTTTAGAGAGTGATGCATTCCATTTCTTTTTAGATGTGTTTCAAATGAGATTAATTCTCCCCTATATCACACCATTTCTCTGTTCTCTCCTTTGATTCTGTTTTAAGCCATTTTCAGCCCATGGAGCAAACCCACCAAATGTTGGCCTCTCCAGTTGTCTTCCAGCACTGTGCTGCAAAGGGAGAGTTTGTACCTGCCCCAACCCTATGCAAAGTGAAGCATCAGCAGGAACCAGGGAGATAGAAATGCTCCAAAGTGTTCTTTCCTGAAAAAACAGAGATTGAAACCCACAATTGAAGGTGTTCCTGAGCCCACACAGTGCTCTAGGGCTTTATTACTTTCTGTGAAGGGTGTCTTTGCAACCTGTTCTATTTCTGTCTCTTACTTTTCTTCTGCTTTACTTGACTGGGAAACATCATTGACTTGGAAGGGAGCAGTGAGAGATGGCAGCAATCCACACTCCACCACTCTCCGTGCTGTTGGCAGCTGAAAAGGAAAGGTACTTGGGGTGGAAACTTCCTCACTTGCATTTTGACCCTCTCCACAGCCATATCTTACAGGCAGTGAAGCAGATATTGCATAGGGGGCACTGGTTTGTTTCATACCATGCTCTTGTGTGGCAGCCATGGACTGAAGTGGAAGCACACAAATCAGCCAGTGCCATTAGGGGTACTTAATAAATATTAATTTAAGTGTGTTCTTTCTGCTAAGAAGGTGTCTGGTGAGCAGAGTGCACACTGGCAGCTGTGCACAAATTAAGCTTTTCCATTTGCTGAGCTCATGCGTGGCCACAAAATTACATGAAGAGAGGAGATACACCAAAGTGGGCAGATGCACCCTGAAGTCATCACACCATGGAGTCCATCCAGTCTCTGTAATTAACATCAGAAGTGTCTTTGTTTTTTATTTTTACTTTTTTGATCTTTTTACAAGTGAGACTTGGTCTGGTTTAGTAAACTTTAGGGTAGGATGATTTGCCAAAGTACATAGTTTACACCAAATCTGGCAGTTTTGCCAGCAAGAGAATACATTATACTCAAACATAAGCAATTATATAGCTTCCAGTTTCTTTCTCCTGTTTGCAACTTTTAGCTTTAATCACTTTGAAAATAGTGAACAATTTTATTCTTATTTACCAAGTTACTTTTCCTTCATAGTTTATACCAAACTTGCTAAGAATGGAAATTGGATTTCAGTTAAAATGCGGAGAACCTGCACTGTGAAATTGTCTTAGTATTAGTTAAGTAAATCTACTTGTGCTGGATGAAGAGGTTTGGGTTTTTTTAGTAATCTAAATATACTTGTATTTTTAAAGGTTTAAAATACTATTTTTATGTGATAAAGTAGACTGATTATTTTTGGGCAGCCTTCCAAATTATTAGATCCCAGTTTTCCACTCTCATTATTTTTGATGTAACAGTAAGGGAAAACAAATGTTTCTGTTGTGTTGTTTTTTTTTTTTCCCTAATATTCAGTCCTTCTCTTGTTGCTGGGTGAACTGATTGCACTGGTTTTACTGAACTAAAATTAAATATAAACCTAAGCTAAATGGATCATTTCATTGAGACAGTAAATGTTTGCAAGGGTGGCCCAACCTGGCCCCGGTGATAGATAAAGCAGTATAAAAAGGAAATAGAAGTACTAGATTTTATTTTCCAGACCTTGAAATGTTGAAGTTTTCTGTAAAACTGTATTTAACCAAATGCATACCTCAGTCAATCCTAGATTGAGCAATTGATTGTTATTGATTCCCAGTCCTATTCTTGATCTAAAATGGACAATCATTGATTTTAGAATGCTACATAGCACAATTAAATGAGGTGAAAATTTTTTTGTGTCCAGAAATATTCACTGAGATCTAGATAAATGAATAATCATGTGATTTTGGACTTGAATATAAGTAGAAACTGAAAGAGATTTTATTGTTACCAAACATAGCTGATGATTTTTTTAATACAGAATTCTTATTATTTATCTTTATGGTTTGTAAAGCTAAGTATTGTTTATACATTGGAAATCAAACACAAAATAAGTATTTTATAAGCAGAAGAAAAAAGACATGTAAATATATTGGGTTGGATTTAGTTGAGCGAGGTTATTAAATTATTCAGTTCTTCATGTGATATTTAGATAAATAAAGTCTCATTTTCCACTATGCAGCTGATCTCATTAAAGGGAAAAACCCTTTAATGTTTAAACCATCCTCTAATTCTGAGCAAATCCCTAAGAATGTTCTAAGGAGAGAATTCTTAAATCGCTGGATTTTGTATCCTAATTAAATCTCTTGACAGCTCTCCGCATTATGTGCAGCAGTGGCTCAGTGCAATACAGGAGGTGGAGTTCAGCTTTTCATCATTCTCCTTTTTTGCAAAATAAGGCTGATATTTCCTTTTTTGTTCTGTGTACTGAGGAGCCCCGTTTCCGGGTGATCCAAGTTCAGCTGCTCCTTGGAGGTGTCTGTTTTCTGGGTTTTCTCCTTGGCTGGGAAAGGGGGACTGTCCAGAGGAGGGGTAGATGTTTCTTGCAGTGCAACAAATTAGGAGGAGGAGTGGATCTCTTTCTGAACTTGTCTTAAGAATGAAGTATGGGATTTGACTGATAGATTTTAAACCATAAATGGATTAATTAGAGTGTGACTGAGATCATGTATAAAAAAGGAGCCAGCTAATTAAGTCTGAGCAGTACTCCAAATGCCTTTTGTACTGATGACTGGAGATCAAAGGCTAGAGCAAATTTTTTAAGATTGTATTTCTTTAAGTGAATAAATGAGCCTTACTAAGGGTGGACATCCTTTCAGTCAATCCAGGCATATTTTCTACCTGGTTGATATGCTTAGAAGTGCCTGATTTTTAATTGATGCTTGGCTATTCAGATATATTATGCTCCCATGCATTACAGCAGAATAGATTTGTACTTTTGCATTTTGATGCCTTATTTAAGAGGAAAAATTTTTCTCTTATGCTTTGGGCTCAATTGTCAGAGATTCTGGAAATTTTATTATGGATGGGCTGTAACTTACACCAATCCAGAAATAGCACATGCCCTGGTGAGTCCAGCCACGTACTCTCTTATACTCTGTCCTGTGTTGCTGCTGCCTACTCCTCTTGCTTTCTGTGGCTACAGTTACACAGCTAGATTTGGGGTTTGTGAATATTTTGGAGTCAGGTTATAGTCATCTTGTTATGAACTCGAGGCAACAGTAATAAACAACAAAAAGCATCTTCTGTGATGTGCTGAATCCCAACTCTGAGCCTGGAAATCGGGAAAATTAAGGGAAGTCAGCTCAATACAAAGGAACACTGAATGTCAATGAGGATTAGGAGTCTAAGTGGTACCTTAGTTTTTCTTTAACATTCCATTGCTGTAGTTTAAAGAGAAATGACAATTTCCCTGAGCAGAACAAGCCAAACCCAGATACATCCTTGTGGAAGTCAAGAGATAGTAAGAAGGCAGAAGGACAGGTGCACACCTCACTGAAAACTGGCATTTCCACATACATGTGATTTTGATGTAAATTTTCTGTGTTGAAGTTGTGGGAATTTTTTTGTTCTAGACAAGAGAAAGGCAAGGAGGGGAGGCTACTAAATTTCATCTGCTGTCTTCTAAACTGAGAGCTATGTCCATGTGAATTTTTAAATGAAAATAGGAGGTTTTTGCCACTTGTGGGGGTGGCATGGACCAAATCAGGTCTTGAGGTTCCTGGTTCTGTTTTTCACAAGGTTGTCTTAGAAGTGACCCAGCCATTCAGAGTTACACCATTTAATTAATGAGGCTTATCCCTTTTCCTGTCCTGTGGTTCAGCTCCAAAATTTAAAGGTCTTTTAGGACAGTGAGAGTCACTGGTCGATGCCCAGGTGAATGTGCAGAGTCTCCTGCTGAGGATGTTGAGAAGCTGGGCAAGAGATGAGGTTTAGAAGATATTACTCCTGGCAATCTTATCAGTCAGATTCAGCCTGATGTGCCAAGACTTGTGAATGGGATTGAAGGAGGATTTATTGTCCTCCTGCCCTGGATGGCCTGAGGTGGAGGGCTGCTCTCCAGTCTGTGGATTGTTTGCTACATCCGTGATGCTTCCCATGCATCACAGCACAAACTGCTTCAGTCTGTAATGCTCTTAGAGAAACAGCAACTTTTCATGACAGTAAACATCACTTGATGGATTCTCCAAAGTGGGTTTTATTGACCTTTGTGTCTTTTTATTTGTGTCTTTTTATATTTTCTGTTTTGTTTCTTTTTTTTGGCATAATCCATTGTAGAATGATATAATTTCAGAAATGAGAGTACCTGCTAGCTGGAGGCTTGGAAACATCTCCTGTTGCCAGGTTTGACTGAAAACAGGAAATAGCTGGTTCCTCAGCATTTTCCTTCTGTGTGAAAAATGAGTTGATGTTTGTTACCTTTCAGTCCTCTGCACTGGTATAAGCCAAGAAGGATCTCCACCTCTGTCTGTGCAGCTGGGTGCTCTGCAAGCACCTCTTTCTTGTTCCAGTTTAAATTGGAGCACTCAGCAACTGCTTGTAGATCATGACAGTGGTATTTGGACACTGGAGAGCCCATAGCATAGTGGCTTTTAAACCTACTCAACAGCAGAGGGGACCTTTGAGTCTCCAAATCAATAACAGAACTCTTAGACTTGGGAAAAAATCCCTAAATACATCAAGGACAGATCTCTGTACAAAGAAGTGTAAATATTACCTTGTGTGTCTTGCCAAATCCACTTAAACAGCTTTCCTAGATCTGCAAGCAGTTACTATTTGGAAGACAGATGACTATCAGCCAGTGTTCAAGCCATATCTGCTGTTTGCAGGGCCTAACTAAATAAGATGATGCCTCTCAAACACTTTTCATTTGCAAATAAAAACTGTTCAAAAGTGTATTATGGACAAAGGAAGAATTCTGTGGACAGGGAGATGGGATATATTATATCTTTTCATAGAGATTTAAACTGGGTTATTTGCCAGGGCACAGCATGCATACAACTGCCTGTATTATGGAGCCTTATTACTGTATGTAATAGAAACAAATCAAGTGCTATTAGATAAAAATGCTGTCATCTCCATTGCTGTCACAGCAGCAGCCACTCAGCCCAGTTCAGATGCTGTGAAGCAGCACTGGAGTCACTCTCCAAGCACACAAAGGCAGGTAGGTGGCAAAAAGCTGCTTGCTCCTCAGCTGCTTGTCACATACTGAGGAACAAGTGTACAGGAAAGCCTTGTATTCAGGTACAAAGTATGAGCAAATCCATCATAAGGTTGGCATGGTAGTTCCACTGCAGAGACATTAAGTGAAAGTGCACTGGGGACTTTGAAGTTTTCAGGAGTTACAGTGGAAAACACATTTCATCTGCTGAGCACAGCATTACTTATCCCCTGGAATCAGCCATGTCACTCACAACATCTTAACCAGGTGGCAGCCAAAAAGAGCCATGCCATGCATGCACTGTGACCTGGACAAACAACATATGGCATCCAGGAAGCCAGAGCAACACCAGTGAGGCCACATCTTGTATAAAGTTGTGTATCTCATAGATATTGATGGCAAAGCAAAAAGTATTTCCAAGAATTGTCTATCTCAACTGCTAGTGGTGGTGTTGCACTTCTTTTATATAAGCTGCTAATCTGACAGGTTTATACCATCCACATCTGTATATGTGTATCACTCTGTCTGTCCAGGTATGGATGTTATAAACATTTACATACACACACATGCTCAGTTTTCTCTCTCTGGCTTTCACAACTCTGACTTTTGCGAGTGGGCTGAGCAATGCATATATAACACAAGTTAAATTCTTTTGTATTTTTTTTCTTGTTATCTGGATGAGTTTCTAAGCAGTGCTCTCACCGCTGTCTTTGAGCAGTGCTGGTGACTGAGAGGTTACTTTAACAAGATAGGAGCAAAAATCTGAGTCTGATCTGTGTACCAAGTAGTCAAAGTAATTTGAAATTATTGAATGGAAGATGTGGTGCTTAATGCAGAGCACTCAGGTATGGGTTTTGAAGGCCTGAACCTTTATTGAGGTTTTCAGCTTTCTAACTGAATTTAGGGTGCAGAGTATTTCTAGGTCTTTGATATGCAGCCACACAGAGGCAGAAGGAGACACAAAGATTTAGCCTGTCTCTCTTCTCAAGGCTGCCACAGAAATGAGGGTGCCCTAATTATGCAAAAATTACACCTGCAAAAGACATTCCTCATTTGAAATCTAGCCCTGTCTGAAATGCAAGACAGAAAGGAAATCTGCTTCTTTCAGTGAATTGAGAAAATATGGAACTTAGAGGAACTGCTCGTATATGTGCTGCTGCTGTTCATCTCTCACAGGAATAAAATTTAATATGAATATGTTTATTATTACCTCATAAAGACAAGCAGCATTTTAGAGCAGAAAATATCTTTGATTGATTGTTTCCCCCCATTGGAATGAAATCCCAGTGAAAACAAAAACATGTTTAAGGAGTCCTTTGGGAAGCAGAGGATGACGAGGCTGGAAAGCCTTGTAGTTTCACACTGGTCTGTAAATAAACTCACACCTCTCTTCTGTCTCTTCCTGTCTCTATCCACCTGGGGTGTTTATTTTTAGGACACTACCTGTATTTATATAACTGTCTCTGGAACTAGAAGCAGTTCTTGTACTAACAGGATTTACTTTTGAAACTTTTTGAAGCTGTGGACATTAAAAATTGTCCTGTCCCTTTCTAGAGTTAATTGGATTTAGGTAAACCCCCAATGTATTTCACATCTTCAACTGCTTGTAGAACAGGGTAATATGAGTGGTGTATGTGTGCTGGGGAAGTTTTGCAGCTGAGAGGGAAGCACAGGAAAGTGGATCCTGCTTCTGAGGCACAGGGCTTGTGTCCACTTCTCCACATGTATGCCTTGCTCACAGTGAGGTTCTTGTGGGATATTTTTGATGTCAAACCCCACAGTGGCTGTACTTCTCTATCCCTCTGCTTGTACGACTTGAACAGAGATCACTTTGAAGATTAAAGGGTAACTTAATTGATTCTAATGGGCACTGTCTCTACCCCATCCTTCATCTCTTCAAAACACTTTGAGTTCTCCAAATGAAAAGTGCTAAAAAGGTGAACAGTATTTTCACTCCTGAATATAAAATAATGTCCTCATTTTTCTTAGTGATTTGAAGGGCTTCTGTACAGTGTTTTCTGTACCACTTGCCAGAACAGGATCATAATCTCTCCCTGTCTATACAGAAATATAGGCAATTTGATTAAAAACCCCTCAACAAACACAAATAACCTTCACCATTAGTCATCAAAGGTGTTAATAAATAGAGCACATAAATACTACATTGATTATCTGCCTCAAATAATACAGCTTCAGCAAGATAAGCTTCACTATAAGGACTGACCTGTCTCTCTGTTGAAATTTTTATGGAATTACAGCATGCCAATCATTACATGGGGGAAGCAGCTTAAATTACCTGGAGGTGTAGGATTTGGGGGGAAAAAAAGCAACATCATTGCTGAAAGATTCAATGCTCAAAAGAAAGAAATCCCTCTCTCCCCTCCCAAACACAAAACCACTTATAAAAGGAGAAAATTTAATTAAAAGATTGAACTTGGAAGCAGCAGCTGAATCAGATTTATAGTCTGAAGATCTAGGACACTCCTGCATCTCTTCCATCTGGATCACTTATTTTTTAGGAAAGGAATTTTTCTGCTGTAGATGGTTTACTATTATACAACTAACATTTATGAAGCGACTGAAATGGAAATGGTAAAGAAACCCAACTTAAAACCCCAAATGAGGAAATACCCCAGAAACAGTTTAGAGCAGCGAGGTGTCTTGTCCCAGCCAGTGCTGAAGGTCAGCTTTGGTTCCGATGTTTTCCCTTGTGTCTTGCTGCACTCTCATATGAGGTCACTTTTCTCTTCAACTCCTCAGAGATGTCCATCTCCTATCAGCAAATCCCTGTGGTGTAGAAGCTGGAGATGAAAATCTAGGAAGTCCTGTCCTCCACCTGTCCTTTGCAGAATATTGTTCTTTGGTACAGTTACCATTTGCTACTTGATTTATGTTTAAACTTTATGTTTATGTGTAAGTGGCCTTAGTGCTGAAGATGAAAGTAATTTGAAAGTGCTGTCTTTCAAGGTGTTAAGCATCCTTGTGTCTATTATAAAGTCGGTGGGAGTTGATAGCACTAATCACCTCATAGGAAGCATTTACCATCCCTGAGGGCTGGAGCTGTAGATTACAAAGTCCCTGGGGGAAGGAGTCTGTCATGATTTATTTGTCTTTGACTCTCCGGAGTCCCCTGTGGTGCTGTATAAATAACAACACCCTTCTGGAAATGCCATTTGTGCAGCCTTGCTAACTGACCCACTTATCTTAAACATCTCAAACATCTTAAATTTCTTTCCTACTGTTATGCTTGAGGGTGCAATGTTTGTACTCTCAGGAAGCTGAGCAGGGGGTGCTGGTGGAGATATGGGGCCCCCAGCCCAGCAGCCTCCCCTCCAGCACCACGCTGTGAAGTGGCACAAGCCGAGGGGCCTCCCCTGCCCTGGGAGCACTGACAAGTGCCCTAATGACAAGTGCCTCACTTGTCATTAAAAGTTTAGCTGGAAACTAGTTTATCAAAGATGTGACCTGCAAACATTGAGAAGAGCAAAGGATTTTAGGACAGTCTTTCAAATGCGTCAGACTGAGATGGTGGGGGAGATTTGTGGCTTGTTTTCTCCCTGTCCTTATTAAGGGAATCACAGTGGCTGCTTGGGGTGCCTGGTGCAGGATACACTCCCCTGCCTGTGTTGTGGCATTGAGGTCATCACTTGCCCTCCAGTACTGAACATTGCTGTGTGTTGCCTCTGGATTTGCCAGCTTGGTTTGAAAGGCAGAGCAGATCAGCTCAGCCTCACCTGGGCACCTGCCTGCAGCCTGTGCTGAGGTGTCACTGTCACCCCTCGATGATGTAGGCGTCGGCTCTCTCAGAGAAGATTCTCTGTGTGATCCACACAAAGTGCATCACTGCTCATTTCCAGGAGCCTGATCAAGCAGATGTGTCCCCAAGTGGGAGCACGTGGGACCCACTGTCTAGACTAGGCAGAGAGGAGAAAAAAAAGGATAAAATCTGACATCTGTTTGGTGTCAGATGCCCCCCTTATCCAGTGCTCTGCACGCTGTCTGAATTACAGATTTACTGCAGAGATTGAAGGCTCTCCCTTTTAACACAGCCCAATTGATGCAGGTTTAGAGGGCTAATTTGCTAGTTCCTCTGGAGAGAAAGGTCAGATACTCCTTTGCTTGTAACAAGTGATTCCAGTGATTACAAAAGCTCTCAGAGCAACGTTGTTGGGGCATTCAGCACTGGGAGTGTGCAGGCTGGTGAGGCAGGACACCAGCTCTTGTAGCATCAGGCCTGTGTCTGTGAAATCACATGTGATGATGTGTCTTTGGAGTTTGAATTTCTGTACTGACTGTAGTGGGGCAGGGGAGGAATTCAGGCTCAGCTCTCTGCAGCTGGAGGTGGCCATGTGGCCCCAGTTAAGCAGGGAATGTCACCATGCAGCCCAGGCACTTGGAAACCTGCTTGCTGCTCACCACCCTCAGCTCAGGACAGGACTGTCCTGTGGCTTGTGGCACTGAGTGCAGCCACTCAGGAAGCAGCTTTTCACTCCATTGCAGACATTCTGAATTCCCCAGTTAGAGGTTTCCCACGCTTGGCTAATTCAAATTTTTGATTTTACACTCTGCTGTCCTTTCCTGTGGAGGAATGGGGAGGCTGAGCATAAGTCCTGTTTCCTTCTAGCCATACCAGCCCCACCATTTCAGCAATGGTGAGAGCTCTCTAAAAGCTTTTGTACGTGGATTGCAAGGGGATTACTCCACACTAAAGTGCTTTCTGATCAATGATTATCAAGGTCAGCTATTACTCTGTAGAAGTTTCAAACCTACTTGTAAATTAGGAATTTTTTAGGGATGCAGTCCTGAAAGTACTGCAAATCAGGTGTGTACAATCCTCTATCAGAAAAAGCTTCCTGTCTAATTCAGAAAAACTTACATCTGTTTTTCTGTTGTTTTGCATTTCCTTTTTTCACCTCCTTATTACATGTTCATCACCAATGAAGAGAAGGAGAATCTGAAATCCAAAGTTCACTTCTGTGGTCAAATAATTTGTTGTCTCATGTGAAAGAGTTTTGCTGCTGAATGTATTATCTGCTGTGGGAGACAGAGCTGACAGGCCCTGGGCTGGGAGTTGGGCTGTTAAATCCCACCGACAAGGCTGTTGATGACTTTGACAGATAGCACAGCTTTTGTGTTGTGGCTCTGCTTCACATTCAGATTTTCTTAACCTCATAATATTGAGATCTTCTCATGAGGAGATGCTCTGACAAGTTGAAATATTATTTCAGTGGTTGCCCGCCAAATGCACCTCTTATCCAAATAAATTCTTTTGGCCTTCTCTGTAATTATGCAATGAGCCAAGGAGGCCTGTGAGCTGCACAGTGAGGGTTGGAGCTTGCTTGGGGACACGTCTGTTGATGGACCAGCCTCTTTTCTCTAATGACAGCAAGGATGTCAGGACCACACAGAATCTGTGGGACATCCCAAGGTCAGGGTGCATCACAAGGTGATGTGATATCTAAGGTGTAAATGCAGAAAAGGGGCCCAGGGTTAAAGTGTTGTGGGTTGTATACATTGTTTCACTTGCTGAAGAGCCCTGAATAGCAGGGCTGCATCCATGGGTGGGTTCATCCCTGGATGTTGGAGACACTTCCCCAGGAGCCTGGCAGCCAGACCCTGCACAATGCTTCCTCTCCCCACATGGCCATTACATTGAGGTTCATCTCTCCCTGTGACATTAATTCTCAAGCAGCTCACAGCCTTCTCTGGTCATTGTTTTGTGTTGGATATTGGAGGAAAGCAAAAAAGGCTGCATTTTTTTAAAATTTATTTTGTGTATATGTGTGTGTGTGTAATTGAAATCTGTAAAGTGCCGAGTTTTATTTAGGAGTCACTTGTGCCAGTGAATGAATTAAAGTCATGGTGATGCAGCTGATTTATATGCAGAAAAATGCATAGCAATGTCCAGGGCAAAGATTGGTGCTTCCAGGTAGGAAAGGATCCCATGCAGGGATTTACATCCCCAGCCAACTTTGGTGCAGGGCTGCACATCCAGACAGGGGCTCAGTGGAATCTTTCCTTCCTCTCCTTCTGGTAAAGTGTCAGCCCCTCGTGCTGCAAAGCCAGATGGCAGACTGGATGGCTCCTCGGCGAAGCTGCTTCCCTTATGATGTGATCTCTCTCCTTCTGTGGGCCAGATCCTCAGCTGGGACAAATCACAAGAGTTCCCCTGGGTTTCACTGCAGCAATGTGAAATTACAGCTGCTGACTCCAGCTGCTGAGGTTCCAGCCCGTACCAAACAATGAGCCCAATGAAAACCTTAGCTCATGGAGATGGCTGCCAAAAATTCAGATGAGCAGCTGTAGACCCAAAAGCAAATCTGGACTGTGATGTCATTGCTCATCATTGTGCCACTGAACCAGGGCTTTATACCTGATGCTGCCATAAATACAGTGAAAGTGCTGGCTGCACCTGCACAAATCCACTTCCAAACCCAGGGACTCAAAAGGTTGCACAGACATACCTGAGGTCAAAATCTGGCACTCCCCTTTCCACCTTGTGCTTTTTCTGCCTACTGTTGGCTTCCTTTGACAGGTGCCAGCTGGCTCTTTGCCTTTTGTCTGGCTTGGGTTTGGTGAGCATCACTTTACCCCCACACTGCTGGTGGACAGCCATTTACAACGTGTTTATTCTCATTGAACTGGTGAAACACTCAGCTGGGAGAAAAGCCTGCCAGTCAGTTTGGTAGGAATGAGGATGTTTCTCATGTTGTGCCATTTGTGATGTAAAATCCATGAGTTTCCTCACACCTGCAGGAGAGGCCCTGGGGTACAGCTTTGTGCAGGGTTTTGGAAGATGCCCACCAAGCCGTGGATGAAGGGCTCCAGTGGATTTCAGCACAGCTTCAGTCCCAAAGCATGCGGGGTTTCTGGCAGCAGGTTTCTTCCAGCATCACACTTTATATATATACATAAATGTATATATATTGGATCTCACTTATTCATGAGTGTTTTTCTTTTACAGGAAGAAGGAGATGCATAGAAAGGAAATGTAATGGCTGCATATAGGAAAAATGTTACTTTCTTTGGCTTTAAAAGTTGAGTTCATACAAACCACAGGAATATTCCTCCTCCCAGTGGGAGAGTCAGGTTTTGTCTGGGTATCATGTCATCTGTCCACATTTGTTTTGGATCCAGGAGAAATTATTAAAAGTGATTGAAAAATCAGGCTTTGAAACAGTTGGTATGGAAGTGTGAGACCTGTCTATCACCTTCCATCAAAGAAGTCTTGGCACCTTTCTCACCATCTGACAATTCTCCTCACTCTGCTTCTGTAAAACAGAAATGCTGGCTGCTTGTGGTAGGGGAATGCAGCCTAGTGGATACCAGCATATATTCTATGCTCACCATGTGACCTGTTGGTAAGCAGCCTTGATAGAAAATTAATCCTTTTAAAAGGTAATTAAAGAGTCTGGAGGCACTGTGCCTGGCAAAACATGTTGGTTTTCTGGGATATGGACCACAAGAAGGCTTTTTCTGCTTTTCGTAAAGCAGGTGCATTCTGTTCTCCATCATTGACCTGTTTGATTTTTTTTTTCTGCTGTCACTGGTGATTCTTTCTTGATCAATATCCTGCACCATCATCTAGTCAGATTTCCTTTCAACTATTTGTTTTCCAGCATTATCCCCTTTCTCTTCTGTTCTCAGAAGTGAGTGATTGACCTATTTTCTAATTTCTTTGTGTTTCTGCATCAGTCTTTTTATCAGCAGGCTGAGGTGTCACTCACTAATCTAGGAGAACAGTCCTGTCCCAAAATAGCATAGCCATATTCCTAAGTGCCTTCTTGAGTTTAAAACTAAATCCATAGCCTTCTCCTTCTGTCTCCCAGCAAGAGAGAGCAGTTTCCAAGCTGGGACTGCAGTCACAAATGCAGGGCCACTGCGGGATCAGTGCACAGAGCCAGTCTGACAATGGGAATGGGTTAGAGGCTGGGACTTGGAGCTGTCAACTGCTCAGCTCACAGGCAGCTGAGTGACTGCAAATTTGGGGGCAGAAAATTTGGGCTTGGTGCTGACACAGCCTTTCAATAACTGGGTCATGGGTGCATAACACCTCCATATGCAATAATATGTGCACAGCTTTATGTACAATAAAGAAAATTAGCCCACATATTACCTTTCCTCCTGTCTGCTAAGTTATTGCATATCTATACTGTCTTCTGCACTTGCTTATTGACTATAGAGAAGGTACCTGAGTGCTGAAAACTAATTCAGCAGGATTGGTTTATTCATTCTGGATCTGTCCTCATTGTCACCTCTCTACAGGAAAAAAAAAAAATAGGTCTGTTCACCTTGACACCCCTCCTGTGAATGTGTGTCACTTTTTATTCAAGTTCCTGCCAGTAACTTTTCCCAGTGCTCAGGCCAGGCTCAGGGAGCCTGATGTTCCTCACTCTCTGTCCTGAACCTGAGCCTGCCTGGTCTCTCATCTGCTCCTCATGGGGAGTTAAAGGGTTTCCTTCATAAAGGTTCTTCGGGCTCTTGCTCCTGACTTGCTGATCCTCCCGACCTCTCCAGAGCATTGTTTGATTTTAATTGTTCTTATTCCCCTTTTTCGGTCATTTGACATACTTGCATGTTGCCTAGCATTTCATTAATTTTTCATTTTCTGCCCCCGGGAAATTTCTCTCCAATTTTGGCATGTTTCCCTCATTCTCCCTGCAGAACACTGAGTCAAAGAAATCATTTAGTTTCCTAGTAATATCCGCCTCATCTGTCATCAAGAGATAAAATTACTAAAACAATGAACAAAAGGTTAAGAAAAAGCTGGACGTGTCCAACTGCCAGATCATAGGTCCTTGCAGTGAAATACTGGTTGTGTGTGTATTTTCCCTGTATGCCTTCACGTTTGCCTCCTGCCTATTCCTTCCCCTGTGCTGAAACGACTTGGTTTGATCTGATCCATCTTTCTTGCTTAAAAAACAGGGTTGAAACCTCTCCTGAAAGCATCATTTTTGCTGATGGGATAGCTGAAAGCTTTTTGGAGGTGTCTCTTTGTTGACTGTTGTTCAAGGAGTGGTTTGTAGCACCAGAATTTTTATTGGGATGCTTGTGAGTGGAATGGTCACCTTTTGCCTTCTCAAAGCATGCAGGAAATTCTCAAAACATTGGGTAGACTGAGCCAAAAGTGAGCAGAAGTGGGTTCTGCTTAGCAGAGAAGAGGAAATTCTTGGCTTATTATTATTCATATTGTAAATGAAAGTGGCTTTCCTGACCTGCAGATTGTACACAGCACAATTATTATTATTAGTGCTGAGGACAAGGATCTGCAAGTGCATTTTACCCAATTTATACCAAATTTCTGTGGGTACAGAAACTCCTTTGGACAGCAGTGGCTCACACAAGTGTGACAGATGCAGTGAATGACTGATGGCTTCCTCCAGTTTGCCTCCTGGATCCTGAGGCAGCAGATGTTAACAGGATGTGATCCCTTGTGGAGCTGGGCATGAGAGAGAGGAGAGTGCCAGGGCCAGGCTCTGTCCTCTGCTGGGTGCGCAAACCCAGAGCTCTTGGGGCAGTTAAACCAGACTGACACTCATATTGCTCAGATGTGCTCTCTCCTAACTGCAGGTTAGTTGAAGATATTTTAATCTCCATAGATCTTCAGGCCTCTGCAAATTACCTTGCAGGTTTTTCACAAGCAAGTGTTAAATCCCAAGTTAGTAAAATTGAATAAAACGTTGTCTGAGTCATCTAAAATTTGTACTGGGGAGCTCTTGTTCAACAGGATGAGACTATCTGTATGCTTCAAACAGCTGTCAGGCTGAAGCTTCCTTTTATCCCAGATGTGTGAATTTCCAGCAATGTTATTAACTGGATTGTTCATCCTCAATGCTGTATGGAATTCCTTCCTGCTACTGCCATTGAAGGGAACAAAGGAAGAAAGAAAAGGCTGGGTGGCGTCGGGTGTGTGTTGCAAGGTGTCTTCTGCTTTCCTAGATTGATTATAGAATAAAGCTTCTGACAAAGCCACACTGCAAATCAGTGGATGCATTTCATGTGATAAAGGGAAAAAAGGTAAAATTATGTGTCAAATTGCCTCAAATTATGTGTCAGTTTGGAGAATTATGCTTTGGGCTTCTGGCAATTTTGGTGGTTATTTTAAAGGTGGAATCCTAAAAGTATAGAAGTGTGTGATGGCTTCATGACATCTTAGTACCAACCAAAGCCACCGAATCACCACCAGCCAACAGGGAAAATGGATTTTTCAGGCCTTGACAGAAAATATCTGTGTGTTTTGCATTTGGGCTGCAGTTCACTTTGAACTCTTCCAAGACTGTGGAGGGACAGAATGTAAGAAAATAAAGATAGTGCAGAAGGTGGTCTCACACCTGAGGAGTTGCAGCTGTACTAATCACCAAAGATTAGGAACAGGCCTGCCCTTAATAGGCACAGCTGTGTCCAAAAAGAAGACGAGTGCCACAAAAGAGTGGGTTAGCTGGGTGAGGAGAGAGTTGGAGTTTGGTGGCTGTGATGGAGTTACTGCTGTGAGGAGCTGCCTGTGGGAAATCACCAAGAAGGTTTAGAACTTTTGGAATAAGATGACAACAGAAGACATTCTTATCTCTGCTCCTCTGGGTTTGGATTTTTGCTTTAAAGATGTGACAAAGAACTCTTCCTGCTTGAAAAAATGTCATGGCCCTGCCCTTATGGTGCATTGATTTTTGTATTGTTTAAGCATCTGCAGAGCAGAGAAGTATCACCAAATCATGAAGAAGTATCACCAAGTCATGACCTTTAGTTACAGAGTGAATAAATAATTGGTAGCCATTAAGTTTATATCATGAAGTCAGAAGGAAGATTTTTGTCCAGTCACTGATTGTCCAGAAAGTGTGTGTGTGGTCTGTCCTTTACGGCCCATGGCCATACTCCATTAAGACTTTGCCAGAAGAATCAGTCCTTTTAAAAAGCATGTTTTTTTTCCAAACTTCTATGGGAGCAGTCCTAGACCACTTGCTATTCCATAATTCAGGTTAGTAAAACCCTGTAAGTTTGCTTTTCTCATTTTAACTTGATGACCTGTGATGAACAAAAATTGAGTGAGCTATTCCAGTTTATTTCCCATGTGCATTTTAATTCTGCATCCAATGCAGGTTGCTCCATCAATTTATATTTTTCTTAGATCAGGAGTTGCGATTTAATTTTTCCAGATATTTCAGCTGTTTTAAATTTGCTCTGCTAAATGTCCACTAAAGCATCAGGATGGCAGTTAGTGAGCAATTGAAAGTCTGTTTTATGAAAAATTTTGACATTACGAAATTTGTTTTCTTTCAAAACTTGAATAAAACCAACCTTGTTTGAATTTCCCATTGGAACAGAATTTGCAAAGCTAGAGGTGAAATACATCTTTCCATCATCATTAAAAAGTGTGAGAGAGCTCAAAAAGGCTACAGTAATCAAACCCCATCATTGGCAGCACAGAAGGAACTCTGCTACTTTCTGAAAGATGAGACAAGTAGAGGGATTGAACAGAATTTTAAAACCATCTCCATGGCCTGTTATTGCTGTTGATTCATTGCATTTAGCTTCAGAGCCCATCAAGACCCATTCCTTGTCCCTACAAATGTGGCAGGTAAGGAATAAGGACAGGGACCTCTGCCTCTCTCTTTTTCTTGTGTTTAAATGTACAACTCCAGTGATCTTTAGTCTATATCGCCAGCAAAAAACATGTGGCTCCTTTTACATTTTTATTCAGAGGAGTGGGGATTCTAAGGTGACATTTCTGGTAGTCTCTAATGAGCAGCTTTATAACATGTGCTTGCATATGTATCCTCTAGTATAAAATCTCAACATCGTGCTGGGGTGCCACATGACTTCACACTGTAAATGTCATTAGTGTCTTGTATGTTAACAGCCCTAATTGTTTTCAGTGATCTGTCCTGGATTGTTAGCTGAGGACACCAGCTTCTAACAGGAGATGTTGCACTTATTGCCCAGTTTTCACAGATTGGCTAAACCTTTGGCCTTTTGAAGTTCGTGTGTGTGTAATCTTTGTTAAAGGCATGCAAATGATGAATGGAGCATTCAGCTGTGCTGGCATCCTCCAACAGCGATTATGGACCTCAGTGGTTCCTACCAGTGAGTTCCTGGGAAGAGACAGCCAGCTGTTAATGACTCTGGCTGCACTCTCTTTTATGTTCAGAAGCTCCCGGAATAAAAGGACACTACAGAACCTCACAGTTTATAATTTGTGTGAGACCTTGTTTAGCTTTGAATTATTTGGAACCTTACTTCTTGGAATCTGGGATCACATTATACAAACACACTTCAGCCATAAATTCTGCAGACTTGCAAAAGTGGTTACAAAAACCAATGCTCTGAAGTGGTGAAAGCCCTTCTTTGGTGCTTTAAATGGTGTCTCACTTATTTGCAACTAGTGAAATTCAACTATAAAAATTCTTTTCTTAATAAAAGGAACTTCTGTAGTAAATAATCTTGACATCTGTAAAGCAATAGAGAATAACAGCTATCTTCAAAGTAACGTGACTTACAAATTTAATGGCAAAAGGAGATTTTGTCCAGAAGACCAGGAAAAACAATTTAGGGGACAGTAAGCATTTCTCTTGCTGAGCAGCTACCAGAGTAAATCTCTCTGCTGCCTGGTTCAGCAGTTCCCTGTCCTCTGGTAATTTTGTCCTGCCATATGAGCCTGATTTGAGGTCCCCTGAGCCAGGCTTGTAGTGGTGATTTCCTCATGCACAGTGTCACTTCATGCTGCTCTGTGATGACAGATAGCAAAGCTGACAGGAGATGCTGGGACCCTGGGAGAGCCCTCCTCAAATTGCTGTCCTGGGGTCAAGGGTTGCCAGAGGCTGGGGTGGGACCCTGGAGGGAAGGAGCCCAACATGTAAGCACATTGTTCTGTACAGCATCTGCAAACACAAGCCTGATGAGCCAAGGTTCAGGGAACTCTTGTGTTTTTAGAGTAATAGGGAAAAAATGTTTGGTTTTGGCAGAAATTTGGATGAAATTCCATTTCCATCAGCCTGTGTTAAAAGAGAAATTGTAACTCCCTCATACTTGTCACATAGATTTTTATTTTCCAAAGAAACAAAATATTAATAGATTCTGAAAGTGTAAGACCTTGTAGTGCTTGTGTTTTGATTTATGGCTTCTAATAGCAAAGGAAGCAATACTGTGTGAACAAATTATTCAGAAATCAGAAAAGGCTAGAAGGCAGGGGAGAGAGGGGAAACAAGATGCCACTAAAGAAATTTGCCTGAAGAGGCACCTAAAGTGATTCCTGTTTCCCAGGAGAGAGCTGGGGTAAAGTGTGCAGCACTGAAATGTGACTGATCCCATCCCAGATGTATATCCAGCAATGCAGAAAGGGGAGGCAGAAATGGAGAGCAGAAAGGTTGTTAAACGTGGGGGAAGGGAGAATGTTTGGGTTTTTTGTGGGGGGAGGATTTTTCTGTGTGCTGTGCTGCTCTTGCAGCAGTTGGAATTAGGAGGCTGCCTGGTACCACAGCAGCTCTATTGAGGACTCCCTTCTGAAGCAGTGCTTTAGCATTCATGATACATAGACTGAACTGCTGACACTCCATTCAGCAGGGCAAGTGAAAAGGACAAAACTGCCCTGTGTTCTGCTCATCTGCACTGCTTTCTGTTTTAAACTAATAGAAAATCTCTGCTCCAACAGAGAAGGAAACTCTCTTCTCTTACTAGCAGTAGATTAGGCAAGCCTTGGTTGTATCTGACATTCTGGCTGCTGAAGCATGGGGTGGGATGCCAGAACATTCTGCTTTCAGAATTGCAGGTTGAAAGAGTTTGTCATTTGATAATCCAATCTGTACCATTCTTTTTAGTCTCTTTTCCTAGTGGAGTCATTAAGTACACAGGAGTGTTTGGCAGAGGAGTGATAGAGTGTGATATATCTTATTTTGGGAATGGACTTTCTTTTTTAATAACAATGAACATTTTTTCCACCCATTACCTTTGTGACTGACACGGGAGATGTTGTAAAACTCCTATTCAGAAGAAGTGTTAGGTCAACCTGCAGCATTTCCTACATACACAAACAGCTTACAGCATTGTCTGGGTAAACCTCTCAGATTTACAGCCAAGTGCTTGTTTGAACTTCCTAAGCATGTTGAAAGATGGATCTTCATGTAAACAGGACCTGCTTGCAGCACTGACAATAGCACCTTACTTTAGTGGGAGCAGAAGGACTGTGCACAGGGGAGCCAGCAGGCTGTGTCTGATACAACACTGAGATGAAATTCTGCCAGTGGAAGCAGATGTTTTGAGGGTTTATATTTTCAAATTTCCCTTCTGAAACCTCCCAAAAAGAAGCAAGGTTTCGAGCATGCTCATTGCTTCTCTTCTTGAAATCTCTACTCCTTAAGAGGTCTCTTGCAGTTGCTAAGAAACTAGGTTCCCCAAATGGACATCCCTTTGAACATCCTGGTTTATTGTCAGAAGTACTTGTGGTATTTCAAAGAAAGCAAAAAATGCTGAATAGTTCTATCTTTTGTTTTGGTGGTTTTTTGTTTTGTTTTTTTTTTTTTTGGTAGGCCTAGGGTTTTCCTGTTGGTTTGGTTTGGTTTTTTGGGTGGGGCTTGGTATGTGTGTGTAGGGTTTTTTGTTGTTTTTTTAGGGTTTTGTTATTTTTGTCATTTTTGGCTTGCTGCTGTGGGCAAGAACAAAAAGAACCATCTTTTCTCACAGAGACACCTGACATGAGAAATTTGGCAGAGGAAAGGATGTTCATCATCCCTGGGCTTAGGAGTATGCTGCTTTTATAATATGAGAAAATTGGTCCATGTACACAGGGCCAACATAACACAATGCCACCTCACTCAGGTCCCTTTTCCAAGCCTGGATGGCTAATACAGGTGAGGGAGGACCATGGGGACAGAATAAGGAGCACATTTATCCTGAAGCCATGTCCAGCTTCTGCTGTTCAGGCTCTGCTTTTTCACTCCCCTGTGTATCTTCATTTCAGATCCAAACTCTTGCAGAGAATAGGCTCCAGGAAGAATTTCCAGATGGTGAAATTGTTGTTGTGGTTACTGTGGCAAGGTGACCAAGAGGCTGACTCAAATGGGACCAGCTTGAGCATCATGAGTGCTTGAGCAGGCTGGGGCACAGATTTCTCTTGCCTAGAAGATGGGTAATCGCTCTGCCAAGCTTTTTAATGTGGTAGCTTATCAAGTGCATTTATAACTGCTTGATTATCTGTACATTCCACTGCTCTTTGACATGAAGACATCCTCTTGTGAGCTGTCCTCAAAATCCTTCTCTGCCTCTCCAGCAAAGTGAAAAGCCATCATCATCCCTTACAGTAACATGTTTTTGTGTTCTTCCCTGGGAAAACAGCCATCATTTGAGCCTATCACCAATCTCTAGCTTGCTCCATATTTTTGTTTAAAGACATATTATCTTGAAAAATAGAAATCAAGGTCCAACTTTTCAGATTTATACCCTTCACGCTACCACCTGGTCCTGAATCCAGAGTGATTCTGTGTAAAGATTTCCCATCTTTTTCAGTGGGTGTTTCATGGTTAGTATGAACTGACTTGGCCTTGTAATGATATGTTTGCTGGCAGTGTGTTATTTAGCTGCTAGTTATCTTTGTGTACTGTGGAGAAATTCAGGCAAGATTTGCTACTTGGTAAACAGGAAAGCAGGGTGGGAACCAAAGTCTTTTTATGCATGTCAACTCCTTTAGTTTTTTTCTACAACAAATATTTTCTGTTTAAGAAAACAGTGTCTGACAGGAGAAAAATGGGAACAAAATGATCATGGATTTTCAGCTTGGAAAGAAATTGCATACTGCTTTTATTTCGGATTCTGGATTTGAATATTATCTTGTCTGGAAAGGTTTGATGAGGTTTTACTGCCAAATATCAGGATGTTCTTATCAACCTCACACCTTGTCTTCTGATCACCATGGAAAAATGGATCATTCAGGCCTGTTTTATGTTCAAAAAGGCAGTTTATAACTTGAGCAAGTTAGCCTGCAATAAAGAATTATGGCTTGGATGTCTGTCTTCCTCATCTGCATGAATTTACAACATCTATTTGAATTGGCACTGATTAATAGTTTTTAAAATAGCACAGGGCATTTAATTGAAGAGGACTGACAATATGCAAGGAATAATAGGCTGTGAAAGCAATGAGGTTACATAGCTAGATGTTTTCTTTTTATTTTTAATTTGCCTTTGAGCCTAAGTTAAATTTCCTTTTCTGCGTATATAAGATAAGCAGTAGTTATTGATCTTGTTTGAAATGATTTATTTATTTCATTAAGGGTCCAAATCATTCTGGAAGAAGAGAGGCTCAGGACCAGTGCAGAAGTCACACTGTGCCTGGACTGTTGTTCTGTAACGATGTGTCTGCTTCAGATTCATGGACTCCTCCCGTCTGCCTCAAACTCAGGGATTCCTCCCTTGGTTTCCAGATCTCCTGGCTATTCTGGTTTCTTCTCTTTATTTTCCCTTTCTGTTTATAAAAACACTTTCCATTGTTGTGTCATCTGAGGATGTCCCCTGGCTGTTGGGTGTCTCTCATACCAGTATGGACATAGGTTCTGCCCATGCATCCAGAGAAAGTGTGCTGTGAATTTTCTGTTTCTTGTGAGTTGGGTACTAAGGCACAACTGTAAATGACAGCCCAGGAAACCAAGAGGTAAGTTACTAGGCTGTTTCTAGGCAGGTAGAAAGGAGAAAGAAAGGACACTCTTGTTTAACAAATTATTCTGAAGCTTTTCCTCATCATCTTAATTATTAGTTCCTCACTATTTCCTTCCATAAATAATTATGAAGTAGAACAGTCATAAATTATAACTTAATTTGCCCCAATTAATGTTGAATGATCAGTGCAGTTTGCAGAATTGAGTGATTCAACTGCACTAATGGATTGTGGTGAATATGGGTTTCTGTCATGTTATATAATGCTCTGTTATTGTCTTTAGCTCAGCCCGGGAGATGCTAGAAAATCTCTTGTTTGCGCTTGCTTGGAAGCTGGAGTCTGGCTCAGATTGCCAAGCAAATTACGTGGGTTTTCTCCTCAGTGCTGTTACCAGGAACCCTGACAAAGTCCAAACCAGGAAATGGCTGGATTTCTTATTCAAGGGTTATCTTTATGGCAAAAAACCAGTATGAACTCATTACAGATAAGTGTATTTGCTATATTCATCTCTAAGATCATGGTCTTGCATATTAATTTTCAAGACTACCAATTTCCCAATGGTTTGACTGAGATCTGCAAAGGCCATTGATAAGAGTTTATTTCCTGTCATGAGACTAGACTGTTTCCAATTACCATCCTACAGCTTTATGTGCAACAGATCATTGACTATTTAGAGGACAGGATAAAAAAAAATCTGCATAAAATGTACTTTTTTAAACTTGTGCCACGTTCAAATTTTCTTCTTTTGACTTTTAATCATGCAATTTAGCAAAATAATATTTTCATTTTAAAAGCAAGTCTTCCTGTCTTCCTTTCTTCTTTTTTTTTTTTTTTTAAATTCATTGTCCTCATTTTCACTTATTATCTGTCTGTTCTTACCCCATTTCACTTTCATCTGGAAAGGCCTGACAGTTATGAGCTATCACACAATATTTTCTTTTAGAAAAGTCCTATATTGCATTAAGTTCTTAGAAATTCCAGTTGGGTTAAAGGAAGATCGTAGGATAGTTAGATCACCCTGTTTTCAAGAAATAATATGTATCTGTGACTTGAATAAATATGTATTCAGCCTGAAGAAATGATAAGCTTTGTCTCCCAGATGACACCAGTTCTCTAAGAGGAAGCTTCTATAAAGAGATTTGGCTCCAGCCTGGAGAGATTGGAGATGAGCACATTTCTTTATGACTTCTTGACTGCCTTTCAGCACAAGTCCCTTCATAACAAGATCCGGGTCTTGGCCTAAAAAAGGCCTTGAAAAGTTCTTGGAATTAGGCCTTCTATGCCAGAAGAGCATGTGGCTGGGACCCACTGTAATGGAGATGCATATGAGACCTTGGATGTATCTCCTGTCTGGAGGAACAGATTTGACTCACAGGTACAAGTCCTGGTTTCCCTCAAAGGACAGCAGGATGAAGGATGAAGATTGTGGGTGAGAGTCCATAGTGATGCAGAGTCCCCAGGCAGTGCAAAGGACAGCTGCTTTATTGCAAAAACAGGGCTTTTTTAGGCAGTTAGCTCATTATCTGTTACCTAGTTTTAAAACAGAACAAACATAATTCAACCAACCACCATACTCCACAATGTGAACACACAATCATTGCATAACTTGTTTTTCTACCTCTAATGCAGCAGAGTCACTTTCCCATAGTCCTTTTCTACTTCTCTGAAGTAACAGGCCTTAGCCATGATTTTACAAGGCCTTCCTTTTGTAAGGTTTTACCTATATGCAACAAAAGATAACCTAGTCATTCATAATATCATATAACATTTCTGCCCATTGCTATATTTTCCTCATTTTTGATATGCATTTCTTTTTCATTTCTTTAGCCACATTATTGGTTAGTTTACCCAATGTACAATCACAGACTCCATAAACCAAATATTCTAAATATTCCAGAGTAGGAAGCTATGGTGCCTCTGACGAGTCTTCAGCTTTTGGTCCAGATGTGATTCTCTGGCTGGAAGACTGGGAGCAGGGGGAGTCTTTCTGAAGCTCTCTGTTTTTTAGCCACACATGGAACATTTCTGACTGCCAGCTCCCTCTCTGTGTCCTGCTTAGCACCTCACATGTAACCATATGGGACAAGCGTTTTAAGTGAGAGGTAATTTGGCATCAGTTCTGGTTCACCTGACAAACAACTGATTACTCCAGATTTCAGTGTGTAGGTTTTCCTATTGAGGACCAAATTTTCATCCTCATTTCACTGAATATGCCACACTGACTTGGGGCATATACCTTAAAAGTTGAAGGTGATAGGTTTGGTGACCAGGTGTTCCTAATTTGCAAAAACTGTTTTACAAAAGACTTGTGCTTGTTGCCCCATACAGCAGTTCCTCTCTGCAACTGTGTTGGCAGCCTCTAAGCTCATAGATGGAGGAGTTATATGCTCCAGTATCCAGGCAATTGGATATGTGGTTTCATGCTTTATTTTCAAATCTGCCGACTTTGGTACTCAGAAATTTTGTGCAGTCTTTGTCAGATATAAGGAAGACATAAGGAGGAATAGATTTAGGCTAACACCCACTCTGTGCTTAAATGCCTCTTTTACCAACTAGACTCTGTACCTTCTGAGGATCACCACTTGCTGTGGTGGGAATTTCAGATCTAATGAAATGTTTGAAAGCTCAGAAGATTGAGAATGTGTAAACAGACTTCTGAGACAGGCACCTTTTTGAAGTATTTAGTAAAAACACCCATAAGCATCTGCAGCATGGAGGATAAGCAAGTGCCTGGTTGGGTCCTGGTCTGTGTCAGAGGAGGCCAGGCAGTGCATGGCACAGGGCTCTGTGCAAGGGACAAGGGTTTATCCCTGCCAGTGATAACCCCCTGCACAACCCCAGGGAGGGACTTGGCTTTCCCATGCCTCTCTCCCTTCACCCACACAGTAGATTTGCTTTACTGTTCTCCATGGTGGCTGCTCCAGAATAGGAGCAACCCTGCTCAGATGTGTGTGTTAAAAGCTCAGGGATGACTCAGACAAGCTGTTTTTTTTTCTGAGTTTCTGAATGCAGTATTTGCCACTCTGATTTCTCACTTCCTTCACTAAATGTTTGCACTGAGTGCTGGGTTGCAACTGAAGGTCTCCACTGTGTTGGAACAGGGCAGTGGGGCAGCTGGGAGTAGCTCTCTCTGACCACCATGTGCTGGAAACATACTTGGCTTGCACTGATGGTAAATTAGATTACACCCAGTGAAGTTCAAACCATCAGCAGACTAATTGCTCGAGACTTCACTTGGCAGCAGTGCTAATGTGTGGCACTTGAATACTTTCTCACTTTTTTTTAGAGATGGACATTTTCTTTCGAGAACAGCTTTTTATCTTTGCTTTCTGCCTTTTGACTTCCCTCTGAGCAAACCATACAGAAAAAACACCCACTTAGCACTGATGGTAAGAAATTTTCTTGGCCAGTAGAAAGACAAGATGCTGCTTCCAGGCCCTGTGGCTGCTCTCGGGAGGCAAGGAAACACGCTGTCCCCAGCATATGGGTGAACCAAGATGCTGGAAGACTGAACGATTTGCTTGTGATCACAAGTTGTGTCAGTGGCCAGGATTAAAAACCAAATGTTTCTGGCTAACCTTGAGAACCATTATCCTTCCTCATCTTGGGACCACCAAGGAAAATGTCAGAGCTTCCTGGAGACGAGAGCTGGCACAGCAAGACCCCAGGCAGAGCTGCATGGCACTGGGGGAAAATTTCACATATTGGGCCACCTGCAGCTTTTTCAGCCTCACTGTGACATGGGTTATGTTCTTCACAGACTTTCAGAGAGGGTACACCAAGGAAGGGAAGGCCATTTCCTTCCAAGGAGTAAAATGCAAGGGTAGATTCAGTGTTAATTTCTCGAGAGTTTTCTGAAATGAGCCCCAAAAATGGCTTGGGACCTGCACTGATGTCTATGTATCTCCATCATCTGCTACTTTTTTGCAGGATAACGGTTAAATGAATGGTTAGAAACATCCCTTGTTTAAAAGTCAGTAACTGTTTCTTTGGCTAAATTAATTTATAAGCAACTTTGAGTAAGATATACATCCTGAGGCTTTTAGCCAATGGATTGTCCATGATGGCTTTATTGCCAGATTAATGTAGCATACCTCTGTGTTACTCTTAGCGGACAGATATGTGGTCTTTTTTTTCCTCATCCTAAAATAATTTAATAAGGGAAAGATAAAAAATGAAATGGGCTTTCAGTATCAATTTAATCTGGAAAGGGCTTTCAATATCAATTTAATCTGCTGCTATCAGTAGTACTGTGCCCTACCCATAGCTATGTACACCTTCCTTGATATTCCTGGAGGCTCTGCATTGTTGCTAGTGTGCCTAAATACTGCTTTCATACTTCAGCCATAGCAGTTTGCTTTTACATTTAACTCAGTTCTGAATTTTCTGGATTTTTTTTTTTTTTTTGTTGTCTGGAATAATTGCAACTTCCCACAAAATGCTGCTTTTGCTTTCAGATATCTGAATTTACTCAATTTAGATTCCAATTAAATGTTATTTTTTCATGAAAATTCAAGTAACTATGCAACATTCTGTGCTGTAAATGACGAGGCAAATCCATTTCTTCCTATAAAGAATTAAAATAATTTGCAGAGAGACCATGATGAAAGTCGCACAGAAGTGTCGAAGGACGGTTTCAGTGTGGTAAATGCACAATTCTCTGAATATTGTCAAGTGCTGCTCCTGTCTGCATCAACATAACAAAGGACAGGGTTTAATCCAAAGTCTAAAGCCACTGGTATTGTGAGGGCTCAATTTTCCCTCCAGCCCCAAGCATTTCATTGTCTGCCATCCTTCCATGCCATCTGTACAAGGTCCCTCCCCTGACACGGAGCAGCCCGTAGCTCTCCAGGACTGGGCTCAGCTTGGAGCACTGGGGGAGAAGCTGAGCTCTCAGCCTGCAAGCAGAAACGCTGTGCTACCAGTTGGGAACTATTTGCATTCTCAGATGAGGATGACTCAAATAGCACATGCTGTGACTGCTGCTGGGAAAATATCATCTGGAGGACGGAGTGAGCCACAAGTACACCCATTCCTTCTCACTGTGCTTGTTTCAGAGTCCCCTTGGCAGTTTATGAAGGCAAGTCAGCAGTGGCTTGTTGCAGGAGCAGCAGCCTTGCCTTGTGTGACTGTGAGCTTCTAAAATCTGCAGGCAGATTTCATCATCATGGGCAGGACCTTGGTTGGGGCTGATTGGGAAAGGATTGGCAATTGCCTGGCACTAAAAGGTTGTGTGATTGATGGGACTCCTTGGGAGTATGTCCTAAGCAGCACAATTAGCATTTGATGCTGCACTTGCTTAGCTTACACCTGAATACATAAAGAGATCCAGAGAACAGAAATACATTTCTCAGCACCATAACAGCCATAATTGGCCTGATGTTACATTGATCACAGCGCTCCTTAATGATGAAAGCCAGGCGCGCTGCTTTCCAAATCAACAATTTTACACTTAGCTAGAAATGTTAGCATTTGGAGTTAATTAAACACCCTTGCTCCTCCTTGTTGGAGGGAGATAGCAAAGGGAGGAAAGCCACAGGGATGGCCTGGCAGGACTGTCCTTGCAAGCAGGCACCTCTGGCTTATGAAACCAGCATGGAAAGGCCGGGTCTGTAGCACTGGCTAATGTTTTGGAACGTTCCTCAGAACTCGCTAACTCAGTACATTTGCAAAGGCTGGCCATGTTCCCAGCCTTTATTTTCAGCCCACTTCTCCTGTAAGCTCTTATGCATTTTTTCTCTTTGGTTGCCATCAGACATTGTCATTAACTCCCTAAGGCACAAGGATGGAGGAGGCGAAGTGCAGACCTGGATGTGGTCAGCATTAGTGCACCTGTACACGAAGGAAAGCTTTGTGACAGCTGGGTAACAGAGCCAATGTTCCCTCAGTTTACCCTCCATGAATCTGAGTTTCACAAATCTCAAAGCTAATTCTCCTGCAAACCCTTTACAAGGCTCGAGGTGGCACTGGGATCCACAGAGCAGCACTATGGGTATAATATATGTTTGACTGGTGGCATCCAAAACCATTTGGCATAGGAGCCCAGAGGAAAAAGCTGAGTATATTGGGGGATGAAATGAGGAGAAGCCAGGGCATGGCTGAAAATTTTTGCTGTAGGGAACCCGTAGAAGATGTGACAAAGAATTAGAGGATCTGTATGTCACCATGGTAGAAAGCTAATCTGTTCCTCAGCCCTTAGAACATCTTGTTTCTTTCATGTGCAGGATAATGGGGCTCAGAAACCTGATTGCAACCTGTCAGAATTGCTGTAAGGGAAACCTGCTAACCCCTACAGCACTGGGGTTTACAGACAGACAGCTGAGCAATGGTTAAGTTACATGTGAGCACATGGGTCTCTGTAAGCAAATTGGCCATGTCTGTAATGCAGTAAATTGCAGCTGTCAAATAGTTAATGTCAATTCAGCCTGCGGACTCATAAATCTTAGTTTAACATGCAATTCTTCTCCGACAAGTGTCTATATAAAAATAACACCTTCCTACAGAAATGATCTTCTATCTATGTGTAATCACATGTAAATCTGATTAATTTGCTGACTAAATTAAGGGGAACAGTTTTGAAAAATGGGTGTCTAAAGTTAGGTACATACTATTTATGTACCTAAATATGCAGTAAAATTTTAAGTGGTACTTAAGTCTTGTCACTTTGAATTGCCCTTGGAGTAGCTTTTAAAATCAGGTTACCTTTCTAGAGCCCTGGAGTGCAGAATTAGATAAGTGGGTTTGGAAATACTGTCTTCATTTTTATTTGTTATTATCTCTGTTGAAGCTGGAAGTACACAGCTGCTCCAGGAGCAGGCGAGCAGATTTCTTTTTCATTCCTCTTGCAGTTGTACAAGCCAAAAAGATGACAACTTAACTTCTAGATCCCAGCATGAGTTTGTAGACCTGGTAGTTGGAAAAACAAACCAAACATCTTTTTTACTTGTAAACTGACTGTATTTGATCTGGAAATCATTGAGATGCAATAAACATGAACTCCATGATTCTGTTTTTATGGAGTTAGTTTTCCGAGTAGAACCACACGTAACAAAACAATCATTATAGTTGAATGGCAATGCTTATGAAAAGGACTGGATTGAAAACAGTGATGACAGAAGCCTTCTGTTTATCCCTGGAACAGCAGTGACAGTGGTAGTGTAAGCTACATCACACTGTTCCCCAAACAGTTGACACCCAAAGGACTGACTTGTGTTATGGCTTCAAGTGCACTATTTTGCTGGATTTCTATGCATGGTGGGTGCTCCTGAGCTAGCGGTGCTGTTAAGTGGTTGCAGGGCCACTGACAGGTACTGGTGACACTTCACCTTGTTTTTTGTAGCTGTGCTATTGCAAAACACTTTTTGGAAGCAAAGGGGTGAGGAGATAGCTCAGCTGCTCTTGCTTGCTTGGTCTCCACAGACAAGCTCACTGCTGTTCTCTTGATTATTGCTGGTTGTGCAGAGCTTGGACTTTTTTTCCCTTTCTATCTTTTTATGTTGACATCTGTCTGTTGGACATCAAAGGGCAATCTTTCAAAGCCAGAAAGTTGTATGACTTAGGGAACACTTAAATGATGATCTGCAGAAATGCGGGTGAGCTCGCTCTGGGAAGAGGCATTCTGCTGTCATGATGCATTAAAACAGCTCTTTGTATTTGGGCAATAACAAAGATTCATTTGAAAGTACTAGCTATCATCAGGGCTTGACCTCTTCAGAAAGTATTCTTTAGTCAGGGTTTTAAAGTGGATTTGGAAAGATAATTGTTCTTGTCCCCGGGTAGAACCTGGGCAATTTATGTGCTCAGCTGACTTGCCACTATGGCTTCAATGGATATTTATTCCATGAAGTGCATGGTTGTGCTGTGTGGCAGAGGATGTTGGTAATGAGCAGATCAGATACATGCAGACAGAGATACTGCTCAGGGTGATACATCCTTAATTGTCAGTAGTCTTATAGCAGGCAGTGTACTCAGTACTGTAGCACTTCAGTGCAGGGGATGATGACACTGTTTATTTATCTCTTTGTTTTTTTCTCTGTGTGTGAGTTCACAAAACGTTTTCAAAAAAGCTTCATTTGATGGCCATGAAAAGATTGTTTGTATCATTTAAGCCAGTATAGCACTCAGATAATTGAATTTTGTACATCTTGTGCCTGATAACTTTCTATATATTTCTATATAGAAACTTTCTATTTCTTTCTATATATTTCTCTTTCTATAATATTTCAGTATGCATTTTTTGTTCCCAAGATGTCATTATTGCTTTATCCTCCAGCTTTCATTAGTAGCCAGTGTCATGTATCTCAGCTTTCTGGAGTTGCTATAAATGGATATCACAACATTTGATAGGGCTTCCTAGGAAAAGTGAGAGAGGGGGTAGATGTATTTCACAGGCTGAATTTCCATCGGATCACAAGATGTAAGTAGGCATTATCAAGAGGATATTTTTCTGGACCTCTCAGTCCCAAGTAAAATCTGAGAACTCTGATATTGGGCCAAATCATGCAGTGGGATTCACTGGGCGAGATATAAACCAGAGATCTGAGGACTCATGAATATGTTCCTCAGGAGCAAAAGCTCTGGGTGGAATGTCATAGCTACTTTTCCAGTGCAGTTTTATAAATATCAGGTTTATAAAAGAATAATATAAATGTTCTATTTTAAATACCTGGTCATGACACCTGCGCTCTGCCATCAGTCAGCTCCCACGAAATATGGGCAATGCAGTTCTGCATCTGGTTGTGTCCCAGCATAGCTGGCCCTGGTCACTTGAAGCCCTTTGTGATAAAACTGCTTTCTGTGATGTGTTTGTGCATCCCTACCAGTGCTGCTGACTGGAGCCACGACAAAGCTGCAGGATGCAGACGTAAGAGATGGTGAGGGCATCAGCACAACCACTCTTTCCCATGACTGACACACGCATGTTGCACCAGCTGGTGGTGGCAGAGGGGCGGAAACAAATCTTCTTAATGTGCACCTGCTAATATAAATTAATTATTATAGTAATGAAGCCAAAGCATGATGAATTTGTTCTCTCCAGTCCATCTTTCACTCTGCTTTTCTTTGTAAGCAGGCAGAAAAACATCACTGCATTTCTTTCTTTTCCTTTGAGCAGTTAGTTTGCTATTTCTGATTTGTCATCGCTCCTAATGTTTCATTGACTTCTGACTGTGACTTGTTTATTCAAAGCAGTATTAAGTGCCTAAGAATTATTGAACAACTAACATAATGAACAAGTCATTCCAGCAGCAGAGCTGGAGCTTGCAGGAAAAGGTCATGGAAACCCTGGTCTGAGTAGTAGGTTGGAAATACATGGTCTGTTCTTCCAGCAGCAAAGCTAGAAGCCAAATATAGGAAAGGTGTGTGTGGTTGCATGTTTGTGTGGGAGAGCAGGGATGCCTGGCATCAGATGTTTATGCAGGATGAACTCCTGGCTGGGGAAGAATACAGAAATTGGTTATTAAAACTGCTACAGCCAAAGGAGTGAAAACTCACCTGCAGCAGGAAATGTGGGAGAAACTGTGTTTTCTCCTCATATCTTATTTACTGAAAGTATTAAATGTCCTTTGGTTGACTTAACTTGGTTTAGGTTGGTGTCTGCTCCACAATGTTATACTTGAGGGAGACTCGACAGCCACTGTAGCAAGGCTGCAGTAGGTCATCTCAGATCAAAATATAATTTCCCTATCTTTAGAAACCTATCTAATAAACTTGGTGGACTGTTACTGACACGTTGAATGTGACAATTTCCTCCTACCTGGAAATGCTGTTTTTTGCAGGGCATGCTGTTCAGTGAAACCACCAACCAGTAAAATACATTCAGAAGGGAAAATGTGTGTGGGAAAAGGATTTTATAATTCAGTCTGTGAAATTAAAATATCATTGCCAATATATTGCATTTCTGTCGCCTCCATTGAAAGAAAAAATGCAACCTGGCAGTGGGCTGGAAAGGGGCCCCAGACTATTTCCCTGTATTTCAGGGAGGAGTTGGATGGTCATCTGACTCCAGCTGTCCAGGATCTATAGAGCAGCAGCTTGTACCCTCTGGAGATCAGTCAGATCTCATTAACCTGTAGCCAGTTATTTGTGCAGCTCTGAGCTCCCCTTAGTGAAAAAAAGGCAATTTGCTGAATTTAGGTGCTAATCTTTTAGCCCGTTCCATAAAGAAAGGTATGTTTGGGATGGAGAACATATTCCTGGTAACTCTGGTACCCAGCATCCAGTCCAGTGGGTCTAATGGTGGATTTGGGAGTGCTGGGTTAACAGTTAGACTCGATGATTTTAAAGGTCTTTTCCAACTTCAGTGGCTCTATGTTTCTGTGATAGATGAGATGAGATTGAATGCATACCCTCTGTGTTTGAAACCTGCCCAGTGGATTTTTGTAACTCTACCTTCTGGTGAGTTACATATTTCAGCAAACTTAAGGGCTGCTTATCCAGAAAGCGATCCAGACGGCTCATGAGACTTTAATCCCAGTCTCTCTTTATATGCATCTTTAGCTGGAACAAACTAAAGGAAAGCTGCATTTTCAACCTATTACTGATCCTTTTAAATTCATCATGACAATAACATCACAGGTTTTTAGCACAAAAATGTCAACGTTCTTACAGCACTAAGTCTTAGGGCTATAAACATTTATACTAGCATGCTAAAGAGATTTGGGCATAAGGGGCCGTACTGGCATCAGGGAGCAGCTGAAAATATGAGTAGGCTAACATTAGATTAAACAGAGGCAGGCAGTAATTTAATTGGCATTTTTACATTGAGAGAAGGAAAAAATAGTAAGTTAAAAAAAGAAATGCGGCTAGGAAGCTTTTGGAAATCAGGGAGGTAATTTGCTTTCCAAAATGATTCACGGCATCTCGTGTTAGCTAATTAACAAAACAGCAGGTTTGTGAATTTAACTGCAGTGGGGTTAGGGCTCCGTGGGCTCGGTTCTCATCCAGGCATTCCCTGGGGTCTGTTCAGCCCCCTTGGTGATGTTGCTCTGCTCTTTGGCATCTGGGGGAGCCTGGCCTCTTTCAGAGGGCAGAGTTACAAGTGGCTGCATTCTGAGATAGGAGCCAGATGAGGGTGAAAGGGGCAGGTGGAGAGGCAGGCGATTATCCATTGACTGGCATGACTCAGCCATCCATAAAATGATTTTCATTAATGTTTAATGTGTGTCAAAAATGTCAGCATCCGTAAGAGAGGCAGATAAATTATTTAGTTCTGTGAGTGTCTTGCCTTCTCCCTCCCGCTGATGTATGTAAAATGTTTGCCCTGGTTTTGTTTGGATGTGGGATACTGGAGGGGGAGTTAAGGGGTTGCTGTTACACCCAGGGTGTTTCCTGGGCAGAGCCTCGGAGGAGCTGCTGCCACTGCCGCTTTGCAGTTCAGTGCTTGGTCAGAGAAGCGTGGGCAATGTGAAGCCAGCTGCCAGTGGGTTGTGTACAGGCCCTGTTGGTGGGCTGACATTGGTTGTGGATTGGTTTGCAGAGAGCAGACCCTGGGAAATTGTAATAAAGACAGAAGAGTGGGGTGTGACAGGAGGTCCTGCTCCCCAGGTGGAGGCAGCTCTTGGAGCAGCCCAGCATGACAGTGCACCCGTGAGCCTTTCCCTGGCTCCTGGTGGGCCTGCCTGATGTCAGCTGAAGTGCTTTCTGCTGCTCTTCTTGCTGCCTTGCTTTTGCTGGGTTTGTCCAGAGATGCATTACCCAGAGACCTGCAACTTCCCTGTTTGGATGAACTGTGTCCTGCTCTGGCGTAGAAGCAGCCTCTGTGATCCCACCAGGGCTTTGGCTACTCTCCCTGTAGCCCTCTGCAGGGACGGTTCCTACTTTTGCCTGCCCTGTGTCACGAGCTTAGGGCCTGGATCTTGCTTTATCCCTAACCAGGGAATTCATGCATAGGAAGGGAAAACTCCCCTTTGAATTGCAGATTTAAGTTTTCTTTTATTCCTTTTTTTTTCTTTTTTTTTTTTTAAATCAGCTTCCCAGGATGACACAATAGCTGCAAGCTGAAATCATAAGCCCTGGCAGAAAGAAAGAGGGTCCAAAGGAGATGAGCAAAGGCAGAAATGTATCCGGTCAGAAGGGATTTGAGGCGATGTGAGGCAGGGGAAATGTAAGCCTAATTAATTGTGAGGTGCTGGTTTCTGAATGTTGAATGAACCACAGTCAAAAATGACTAATTTAAAACCCACTCTGACATTCATATTTGACACAACCATCCTTCCTGGACAGGGATTTTTCTGAAGGCAGTGGCAACTTTGTCAATCTGATTGGATGGGGCATGTTGAACTCTGTCAGAAAAATTAAAAAGAGAAAATGTGGAGTGCTTTTTTAAACATGGGGGGGAAAATGCAATTGCCTTGTTTTTTTAGGATTTTTTTTTCTTTTTTAGGGCAGCCACAGGCTTTGGGACAAGGATTTCAATTGGCCTCTAATTAAAGTTGCTTTCTTAGTGTCTGGCATGAAATCCCCCTGAGAGGCAGATGTTTGCAAAGCACACTTGGGGCACTGGCATATGGTTCCTTTGTATGGCTGGCGTTTCAGCAAAGTGCCTCCTCAATGTTGTACATAATTAGATATTTTATTTTATTTTTTTGTCCTGGAGAAGTTACTGATGGCTGGGGACCTCCAGGATGTGAGTAGGAGGCTTTCTGGGATAGAGGTGGAAAACCCTAAGCACATCACTGCTATGTGACAGGTGCTGGCAGATGCCCTTTTGCAGCTTTTTGGGAAAAGCCTGCTGACTAAACCAGTGCCAGTTAAAGGATATTATTCTAACCTACAGATTTAATAGAGGATGGGACCTGGGGTACCCAGCCTTTACAGCTTCAAAGAGGGCCTGCATCCTTCATGCAGGAATCCATCAGTAGTTCTAAACTTTTTATGGGATTATAAAATTCTGAGGAATGTTTCCATAAGAAACCCAATTGTAATTGAGAGGGGAGTGAAATGAAAAGAAAATATTCATGCACACTTGGCCTGGATAGAGACCACGGCCGTGTTTAAAATGTGACTTCAGATTACAAATGGCCCGTAGCTGTTTATTAACACCATAAAAGACTGTTGCATCTGGGTGGTCACTGATGTGCAGAGCAATCTGTAGATCAGAGCAATCTGTAGATGGCAAGAAACTTAACCACTAAAATCTCAAGGTGCTGAATATACTTATTTCCCTCTAGGGCAGCACATCTATCCCTTGTACACTTAAGAAATAAAACACCGGATTTTGTGTCAGATGATCTAATTTTTCCAGTTCTCTTAACATCTCCCATTCCTTCCCAGAAAGTCCTTTCTGTGATCACCAGAGCAAATCTTTCCTACTTCTATGCCTCATTTTTGCCTGTCTATAAAAGTGCACTGCAACAGTTCCTTGCCTCAGAGAACTTGGAGAGGTTTTTTTCAGACAAAATTAATTCGTGTTTGAAAGGTGCTTTTGAGGTCTGTGAACCTGACTGTGCTTTACTAATGTGGGCAGTCATTATTTCCGTTCTGTAGAGAGGGAAACCAAGATCTGGCACAGTTAAAACATCTTGTTCAGGATCATAAAGCAATTTAGGAGCAGAACCACAAATAGAGCCAAGTCTTTTGACTAGCAGTCAGATGTGCTGTCCACAGGGCTACCTATAATGTCTAATTATTTTTCTAAGTGTAAGAACTGAAAGATCTCAGCCTGATTCCAAAGTCCTGATGAAAATGAAAAGGAAATGTGCAAGAGACTGATTCACAGCCATTGCATTATCTTGGCATCTCTATTAGTGGATGTTTAAAATGAAATGAGTAAAATCCCCCATGGATGAAGTCGAAGCAGAGACTCCGCTGCAGATTGTGCATAAATTCAGTATCCTTGCGCTTTGAATGGTTTTGTGCCACATGAAAAGGCAAAGCCTGGCTGATGGCTTAGGTGGGATGCACAGGGTGGGATGTTTTGGGCTTCAGATGCTGAACACGGCTTATTGGAGGCCACACGTGCGCACGGGCTAATGAATTTGCATGCTAATGAATTTGCATGCTTGCTGCAAGCCGCTCTATCTTCCTTGAGGCCTTGCCCATTCTTTGGCTTGGTTTCAAGCTGAGGCTACTGTTTAAATGTGTGGACATTCAAAGGCTGTGCTGGGAGGCTCAGAGCTGCCAAGTACCCCGTGGAAGGAATAACAATCTCAGCAATTAGCAAGGTCCCCCAAACCCCAGCCCTGCCTCTCTCCCTGTTAGGGGCAGGGGAGGGAAGGGGCTGTGCTGGCAGGGGCTGTCCCTGTGCAGGGATTTGAGCAGTGAGAAATCAGAGGGACCCTCCTGTTGGTGTAGAGTGGGAGAAAAACAGCCAGACTTCTGAAGTACACAGGCAAAACTTGGAAGGGGAAGTAGCCTTTAGTACTGCCACCCCTTAGATGTGACCAGAAGGATATTTCAGCAAGCAGGAGTGGTGTATAATTAATAAAAAGAAGGACAGTATGAAGAAACACAGAGAAAATAATATTAGTCTTGGACTGAGCGTAACTATTACATATAAAGCCAACATTCATCTTTTAATTTTAGAATAAATGCAGCAATGTAATGCATGTGACTTTTGTCTCAGCTGGGATAAAGAATGTGGCATGTGGTGCAGTGGGATTAATCTTTTGTGCAGGCTATCTCTTTGGTATCCAAGGTTCTTGCAACTTCTGAAGCTATGGCATGGATCTGTGTGTCAGTTTGTACACTGGATCTGGTGGCTGGACAAAGCAACATAGGAGCGAGCATGGAGGGGCACAGCCACTGTCCTTGCCCCAGGGCTGTGGTGCTGATCCAACCTGCCTTTCACCCTGTCCCTGCCACACTCCAATCTGCAGTCCTAAATGCTTCTTGTGAGACCAGGTATTACTTTATTGGTTGTTAAGGAGAAGTATATAGTTCTGGGTTAGTCTTCAGTAATAGTTGGTAATTATATTTACAGCTTAATTTTGTGGGTTTTTTTCTCCCTGGTGCTGTCTTTAGATTCAATTGAATTGAATCCTTCCTTCCTTCCTCTGTGAAATCAAAGCCTGCTCTTCTGCTGCCTGCAGTGGGGAAGGATGGCAGGAGAGCCTTGCAGGCTCCTGGGGAGCCTAGAGCACCAAAATGCTCTTTCTTTGCATCAAGGATCAGGCTGTTGTCCAGAGAGGAGGGATTGGCAGATGTAGAGTGTCCAGCCTCATTTATCTCTGCCAGATGGTGCTAAAATACTAGTCCAGAGCACGTGTTGCTTCTATTCAACCAAATGCTTGTGCCATGCTGTGGCCTCTCTGCCTTTGAACCAATGAGTCTCAGCCAGCAAAATCCCAGAGGCAAAGGCCCCAGCAGCCTCCCTAAGCCCCATGGTGTGGCTTGTGAAAAAGCAGAGAAATCAAACTGGGAAGGCTCACAGCCCTGAAGGGACAGACAATAGCCTGCAGGAAGGGGAGGAAGGGGTTAAAGGGGGTTTAGCACACACACAAAGTAAATATTTGAGGCACAAATGCAGAAGGAAAGAATAATGGAGAGAGAAGGGCAGGAGGAGGAAACCAGAAGTGTAAAGAGAAGAAAAAGGAGGATTATATTCTGCTGGAAAACAAAGGGATGTTTGTATGAGAAAAGCATTGGGGAAATGAGGGTTCAGCTCTGCACAAACTTTCTGTCTGACACTGGACAAGTCAATCTCTCTGTGTCTCAGTTTGCAAAGGCTACAATGGGAATACTAAAGTCTCCTTTGTTCTGCCTCTCTCTGCTCACATCAGACGTCCCTTCTGTTTGTGTGTTGTAGAAAGCCAAGACACTATAGTACTGCAAAGACAAATAAATTCCTCTGAGACTTGGAGGGGGGTGGGGAAACAAAAAGGTAGGAAGGCAATAGGCTATGATAAACCTGGGAGATAAATGCCCCAAAAACTGGGGTGTGGGGGTATAGAAATACAAGAGAGGCCTTTGCTGGGGGAAGAAGAAATATGGACCAGATTAATCCTACTGTTGCATCCTGGACTCCAGTGGAGTTCCTTGAGGGATGGGTTTAGCCCAAGGAGTTCAGTTTTGTTTGGTTAAAGAAACTTTATGCCAAAGTTTTTAAATAGTCAAATCTGTTCTGAGAACTATGAGAATGTGGGCTGCCTTTCCTGAAACATTGCATGGGACTTGGGATGAACAACTCTTGCTGAAGGCATCAGGAGCCAAGTGATTAAGCCCCATGCAGTGCTCTGACAGGAGGCCTTCTTCTTGCCTACGCATACTTTTTTTAAGTATAGAAAGTATTTCCATATTTCCAGCAGCTGATCTTTATTTGAAGCCAAGAGCTGCATTTTTCAGATTAGAACTGAAGCTTTTCTAGGAAAAGCCACTCTGGAGCAGACCATTGATCCATCTAGCCCAAGACGGTGTCTCCAGCAGAGACCCTGCACTCTGCTTTGAGAAAGAAATGCTAAAGCTCACAGGGCTCTCTCTGGGGATAATTTATTTTTCACTCCAAGAGTTAGAGCTTGGCTTTCACTTCAAAGTCTGTAGGCTTACATTCTTTCCAAAACTCTTGCTTATTTTATTAATCTTTACAGTTCTCTGGAGATGTTTGTTGTTTGCTGATCTCCAACCTGTTCAGGAAGCCCCTGGAGCTGCTGACCTCCCTCTCCTTCGGCAGCGAGCTCTCCAGGCCAGTTGGGGCATTTGTGCAAGGGAAAAACAAATTTTCTCAATTTCAAGATTGCTGCATTTACTGTGGAAGCATGCTCTAAGCTTCTCAGCTCACCCATCTGGCTTCTCATTACAGCATCTCATCTAAAACTGTGAGCTGCTTCTGCCACCCAGGGAATCCCTGCTAGGAGATGTTCTGTGCACGTGTGATGCTGCTCTGCCCTGAGATGTGAATCAGCCATACTGAGGATCCACTCTTAATTCTTTAGTGCTTCCAAGAACATGTAATGCTGTCAGCTGCTCAGGCTGGTATGGTGTGCTTTCTTCTTGGGTCACTGGAATAATAAAAGTTTGTGGCCAGTCATAGTGTCCCTGCTCCATGGATAGCACACTAAGCCAGGATGTGATGAAGATGTGAGAGGCTGCAGGGTGACTGGGTCACAGCACCATGCTCTCTGTGCCTCTCTTTTGGTAAAGAGGTGATTGCAGTGCTTGAGTGTCTTGGCAGACCATGCAGGTAGAAGGCAGAGGGGCTCTGTTGTGTAGTGCCACATTTATGAGGATGTTGAACCAGCAAAACAATGCATGGCCAATGGCAGGATGGCTCAGCCTGCCCTTCCTTCATCCCTCTATCAGTCTGTGTCCATCTGCTGCAGAGGGGCTGTCTGAGAGAAGCAGCAGAGAGGTGTAGGGCAGGCTACAAAGCCTTTGTGTGCATGGGGCTCTGCAGCAAAATGAGATGGTGCTCTGCAGACATGGCCTTGGATCCAGCACGCAAACAAACAAAACAAATGTATTAGAAACAGCTGGGGAAGAGGATGAAAATGAGCATCATTAGGGATATGCTTATAATAACTTATGAACTGGGGAATGCATCATTGCTATGCTGGCCCCTCCTGGAGACAGATTGGCTGTTGCTTTTGGAGTCTTTATTAGAGCCATTGATTTTCCCATTTATGCATACCTTGCCCCAGCTCTTGCTGGAAACCTGACTGCATGCTCTGAAAGGTAGCCTCCAATGCAGGAATTTTGTCGGGAACTGGAGCAACCTCTGAAGCACTGGCCATGGCTGCATCTGTGGGTCATGAGGTGCCACTTGGTTAAGTACTGTGCATTGCTTTAGGCATTGATCTGCCTTTCAGAGCTTCCTTCTTCATCCCGAGGGAAGTTTTGCAACTCTTGGGACTTATTGTTTATTCCTGGTTGCAGGACAGGCTCACAGTTTTTCAATTCATTCATCATTCACTTTGGAGTGTGTCTGACCTGTCCTGGGCAATACTGAGAAAGGGGAAGGTACCTGCTGCAGCACTGTGCCCACTCAAACCTTTCCTTGCCTCTCCTGTGTCCAGTCAGGACATCAGGGCTGTTATCAGAGAGCCCCTTGCCTGCAGCCTGCCCTGCTACAGCTCAGGAGATGACCATCTTTTAAAGTCATACCTTTTTCTCCTGGTCTCCATGTATTTCCTCTGTGAAATGCAGTCCTTCCTTGCAGGAGACTGTCTGAAACTGGTCTTCAGCCCTCAGTATAGTGGGTTCTTGCTAAGAAGTCCTTATGGTGTGCTTTACATACGCCCACTGGCTTTTTTTAGCAATGTTCACAAAGATTTCAGTTGTAGGCTATCTGCTGCACAGTTGGGTGCCTAAGAATTGACTTTGCCATTTTCCTGACAAATTTAACGAATACTGGGGAAAACTCAACTTGCACTGACACTGCAGATCTTGCAGCTGGATAAATTTGGCCCCATATTCCAGTTGAGTGTCTTCAAACCCTTGTGCTGTGTCTCACACATTGGCTGTTCCCATTTGCTTCATGGTTGGATGAGATGCTTATATACAAAGCTTCTTAAATTCCAAATGATGCCTGTGGCTGAGCACTTCCTACCTTTGATGTGAGAACTAGCCATAGCCTGGGATCTGCGGGGTTATTCTTGTTAAGAGGATAAGTTAATAGCCAAGTCTCATATATTTAACACAGAGTGCACAAAGTCCTGTTTACTTGAACACAGAAAGAATTCAGTAATCAGGACTCATTTCCCAGGTCCCAAAACACTTTATTGACACAATGCACACTTTAGGCATCCTCTGGGACTCTGCTGCAGTGCCTGTTCAAATTTCAGTTACGTTGGTCTTGGCCTTGCATTGAATTACCTCACTCCTTTGAGTGCTAGTTTTCACTAGCTTAAGGCTTAGCTGGTGAGCTTTCACATCTCCTGAGGCTGAGTGTCACAGAGGTGACACCTGAGAGCAAGTGGGGACACAGAGAGGTAGCTGTAGCCTTTGGTCACCAGGGAGGGACATATTTACATGTACAAGACAGCCTTGTTGCACAATCTGACTGTGACTGGCAAAAACCAGTAACTCAACCATAATAATACTTAACACTTGTAGATTAGCTGAAAATGGATGTTTTGGTCTTCTTCCTGTCTGTTCCAAATGTCTCCATGGATTGAACCACTTTGCCTTTGCAGGCTGCATGTTGGCAGCAAAAGATGACAATGTAAAGGGGGAGCTTTTATCCCCAGTCCCACTTTCACACCCAAGTGGTCAGGTACCATCTGCTGTGTTCAGCAAGGAGGGTGTGATGGCTCCAGCAATGTTACCCTGATTCTAGAAAACTGCTTAGTGAGAAGACTTTCTTACCCTGGCACCATCTCAGAAGAACGGTAGTTACTGCCTGCCTGTGAAAGGCAGAAAGTGAAAATACAGGGTTTCAAATGTGTTATATTCTTTGGTGAGCTGGAACAAATCTAAGGCCATATGGAAGATCACTTGTCATGATGGCTATTATTCACTACCCAGTGATGGATGAGTTATTTTTCAGGGGAACTGCAGAGGTGTCCTTCAAACCCACCTTTTCTGGGAATGGCAGTGTCTGGCTTGCTCTGGGATGATCCCTTACTGCTGGTCTTTTGCAGAGCAGAGTGATGCTGCTGGAGCCTGAAACTGTGGGCAGTTCTGTTCCCAAGAGAGTAAAAGACTATGATTTCTTGGGTGAATATTTAGGATACATGAAGTAATTAGGCACTTCAGGGAAAGCAAATGGCCTGTGCAGATATGCTTCATGTGTAATCAAACAGCATGAATTCTCTGAGAATGTGCTGGGGTTTCAAACCACTCGTAAGGAGCGAGTCCTCCCTCTGAGTGTGGTCCCACCTCGAGCCGCTGCATCCCAGCTGTGCTGTGCACAGCAGAAAGGGGCAAAGGGGAAAAGCTCTCTTTAGGCCAGCCCCTGTGCAAATCTGCCTCAAAGGCTGATGCTAAATGGATGTGTATATGCTATAATGTTCTCTGCAATTTTGCCTGGCTATGTTCAGAACAGTGAAGGAAGAAGGCTCCTGGCTTGCTCTGCCAGATGGGGATCTCCCAAGTGATAGTATTGTGAAAAAGGCAGCAGGGATTAATCTGGTTACTTGGTGGGAAATTGTAGGTGCACAGTTTGTGGTCATTGGGAGTGAGGCTGTGGCCAAGCCTCATCCCCAATGGGCTCAGCTTTGAGAAGCAGGTGAGCAGCATTGACAGCTATGAGCCATGGATGCCCAGGGGCACTGACCAACCACCAAAGGGAACAGAGGGCACACAGGTGCAATGCATCAACATGAGGGGTGTAAAAGGTTGGGCTAAAGAACAAGAAGGGCCTATGCTTGAAGTTGTTTGGTATTACTCTGTAGGGGTTGAAGCCTTCTGAAGTTGTGTGATGATACTCTGTGTATCGTGGCTGTTAACTGCAATGTATGCTGTGACAGAAAATTTATTAACCTTTCAGAATTTCTGAGGGATAGAGCAATGAGCGGATTCTCTGTATTTAATTTTTTAAACAAACGTATCTCTATTGATGTTAATGTTGTTAGTTCAGCAGTCATTTGGATCTCTTTGTGCTTTTATGTAGTTTATAGCCTTTCTGCAGTCTGATTTTGAGAAACATGGTGTGTCCCTGAAGCTGGGAGCAAGAACATGCTCTCTTTTAATGTGATTTTCCTGTTTTTCTGTTTTTCAGGTTCTTTTCGAAATGATGGTTTAAAAGCTGCTGATGTCCTTCCAATACTGAAGGAGAAAGTGGCCTTTGTGTCAGGTGAGCACATCTTTCCTTGATCCCTCCAGCCATTGTGACCACTGTCTGCCACATCCTGGTCCTTATGATGCTGCAGAATCTCGAGGGACTGGTTACATGTTTAAACTTAGTAGTACCTAAATTAGCTCTTCTGCTAAGAAAGGGGCTGTATATGGACCAGGACTATCCAATAATACTCAGAGCATGGGAAACTGGTCCACGTTCATTTTCTTCATATTCTGAGGCAAGGGTAAATGAGCAGCACAGGTAGGATGCAAGGCAGCTGCTTAGCTCCAGCCCAGATGTGGGTTGTCTCAGCATGAAGGACAATTCAGGGATCCTGCCTTTGGTTCAAGGTCAGTGAATAGCATTCAATTCCTGTATGTAGGAAGCACTCAGGCCTATAAATCACTGGTGTTCCATTTACAGTCCCAATCAGCTTGCAGTTAAAAGTACCATTGATGCTGCATTTACATAATAACTCAGATGCTCAAACTTCTCCTATCATTCTGTGCAAAGATTTACAGCCTTCATTCAGAAGACAAATCTCAAGGATCTGGGGGTGGATGAGGACTAGACAATATGGAAGAGGCTTTGAGAATAGCTTGGATGATATTGCTTCTGGTGTGAATTACAACTTGTCAGTGAGAGGGGGAAGAGAAAGTCTGAAGCAATCAGAATCTTGCGTGAAGTCACTCAAATTGGCAGCATAAACCCAGGGTATTTCCAGTGGCAGCGTTTCTGATGATTACAAACCATGCTTGCAATGAGAAAACCTCTATCAAGAATAGCCAGCTCCTCTTGTTTGTAGTCTGCTTTTTTGTCTCCACAGTAATGCTGACTGCAGAAGGGAGGAGGTTGCAGCAAGGCTGTTTGGAGCCTGGACTCTTCCTCCCTGGCTCTCTCAGCAGGAGTTGAGCCCCCAGTCCCATAAGGATGGGGTTCATCAATGTGCTGTGTCATGGATGTGTCATCCAGGCAAGAAAAGCTTTCCCCTCTACTGATACCTGCTGTGAGATGTCTTCCCATATTTTAACAGTTAATAAATAGCCTGCAGATCACAAGTCCAGCTGTGACTTAGGGAAACAATTTGAGGATCTATAAATGCTGACTAAACTTTCACCAATTACATCAAAATCCAGGAGTTTGAAGGAAGCTTCTGAAACACCAAAAGTCTTTTGTGAAAACCCAAGACTATGCCAACAGTACTCACATGCAGGAGCACTTTATCTTGCACTGCATCTCATTCTGAATATCCTGAAATGCTTTACATGGCTAGCTTTCACTGCCCCAAAGAAGGGAGCATAGTCATAAAAGCACAGCATACCTGCACACTTGTTTGAGACACAAAAGCTGAACTGGGTGCTCTGGGGAAGTGGAGGGGAGGAATTTATGCAGGGACTGTACTGCAATTTAGTTCTTGGCTCCTGCTGTTGCTTTGCATGGAAATGCTTGCAAGATCATTTGGTAATTCATGGAATATTTATTAATGACAACCTGTCTGGATTGTTTATGTAGCCCCTTCCACTGGTGGTGCCTGTGCTCAGCTCTGAGCCAGAGGGTCTCACATCAAATCATCAGCTCGTTAGACACTGTCCTGTGCCAAGGCTGCCTTGCGGAGGGGGGTGTTAAATAAGCAGTGCCAGCACAATCCCCCAGGCTTTCACACCATGATCCGCTGCAGGCAGGGTACAGCTTGCTCCATATAGACTCACCAGCCTCCAGACTTAGATCTGCTCAAAATGTGCTGTTCCTGACACAGCTAGAGGTCCTAGGATTTACACCTCCTCTTCATGGTCTCCAAATGCAATGACTATGGGCAGCAATTCCCTTTACTGCAGAACACTTTGAGTTGCTGGTGTTCACTGCAATAGCCCCAGCATCCCCTTCCAGCCCACAGTGTAAGTACTGCCCAATGTTCCCCTGGACTGTTGTAATAAAGCAGATTAAGGAAATTATTTTAACATTTCAGCTGATGGTTAGGTTCTTTTTAATTAAAATGGAATAATTTCCTAGAGTATTCTTTGAGCACAGAAGAAAAATTTTGACAAAAAAGAAAAATCAAATACCTGGATTTTTCCAAGATCAACAACAAAAAAAAGAGTTCTGTAGTTAGCACAGAGTCTGGGAGCACACTGTGTTTTAATCATGCTTCCTTGAAGAACAGGAGCGTTTTATTGAATCTACTTCATAGTTTAATACTACAGTTAATTTTAATGATAACAGTACAGTAAAGTTGTCAAGGGGATTCTCCTTACACCAGCAGAATTTATCAGCACACACAAAAACTCTCAGCTGAACATGTCAGTTACGGAGTTTATTGCTTTTCTCATCAGCTGTGGCTCACCAGCTTGTTTGTCTGTGATTCAACAGGAAACTTGCAGAAAATACACAAGACCCTTCAGGCAAGGGCTGTGCTTTGCTTTGTGTTCCAGTGTGGTGGATGCTCCACACCTGGACCCTGCAGAAGGGCAGAACAGGCAGGCAAGGCAGAGCAGCTGCTGCCTGCTCCAGAGCAGGCACAACAGGACCTGCCTGCACAGCCGTGTCATCTCAGAGGAGCACTCAGGCTCTCACAAGTGCTCTTAATTTCAGAGTTGACATACAGATCTGTCTGGGCATGGATTCATCCAGCCTAAGTGCTGTCTGGGGCTCTGTGCCTGGCACTTCCTCTCAGCTGAGCCAGCAGCAGGCGCAGGGCTCTGCATCTGCATCCCTGCGCCGCAGGAAAGTTGAGGGGTGGTGGATAATATCAAGACTTTTTCCTGGAACTGGTTCTTGGTTTCTTCCAGTGATCTCATCTATGAGCTAGACTGAACCTGAACAAAGTTCACATGTGTGTCTAAAGAATACCTGAAAATCCCATTCCATAGCTCCTATGCAGAGCAATGGACTGAGCAGTTGTGGGTGAGGCGCATCCCAGCCATGGCTGATTGCTTCCATTGCTGACCTCCTGGAAGCAGATTAAGCAGGGGGCTGGCAGGGGGGAGGCTTTGGCCACCTGCTTGTTGTCTAAACTCAAAAACTCTTGGCTTTCCCTGGGTGGTTCAGTGTGTTGCTTCCAGCAATGGAATGGTTTTGGGAGCCATTAGGGAGTGAGTTACAAGCCAGAGACTGATTTTTGTATTCTAAGAGGGAGATGAATACTGAGGAGAAGAAATAAAACAGGTTGTAGATTATTTTAGGTGCTTTTTTCAGTGAGAGGTGGGGAAATATTTTGGAAACTGGGCTTATAGTCTTTCTTGGGAAACAGACTCTGTTTTAGAAGGGTGGTGTAAATTGGGGCGTTGTTCAGCTGCTTGATAATATTTATAGTAGATTTTCTATTGATCAAGGCAGTATGGAACAAAGTGTATGAACTTTCGGGAAAGAGAAGGGAATTTGTTACCATGTTACCTTCCCATGCATGGAAATTTTCATGCACTTAGGCTATAAAAAGCTTGGTAGTTGACTGATGTCATGGGTCTTGCTGAAAGCATTTCCCTACATCCCACCCAGGAGAGTTTCTCAGGATCCTTCCCGGTGTTTCCGCTCCCTGGAGGGCTCGGCAGAGCGGTGGCGCGTGGGCTCTTGCTGTCACCCAGGTACTGTCTGCTCATCTGCCGAGGCAGGAGTACAAAGGAGGAGGCTGGCCAGGTTTCTGAGAGCGTGGTTGAGCACAGAGCAATCAGCAGCAGCAGGGTGTAATAAGCTGGTGAGCTGCTGCAGCTGTGACAAGCAGAGCTCCCAGCTTGTGTCTGCAAAGCAGGAGGGTTTCCTGTGTGCTTTGGGCACCAAAAGGGCACAGAGCAGGGAGAAGTGGGTGCACTAACAGCTCAGCCATCTCCATCCTCTGGTAGCCCACTGTCCCCAGCCCCACATCTCGGGTGGAGGCTCATTATCTGGGTAACAGCAACCTCTGAACATGACTGAGAGCCTTAAGGAAAAGCAGAGATTTCCTGAAAGGTCTTTCAGAGAAGGAATTTCACTGTAAATAGATCTAAAGAAAGGACAGCTTTACAATTAGATTCCACCAAATTGAGGCCAGCAGCATTAATGAAAGAGGAAAGCTCAGACAAGAGGACACTGGCCTTCCCAAGGACACCACAGGTCACCTAGTGCCAGAGATACTACATGTCGAGGTACATGGTTTTTCTTTTTCTTCACTTTTTTCTTTTCTTCAGCCTTCAGAAAAAGGGTTGAAATGTGTTGAAGTGTCTCTGGGAGCTGAAAGAGTTCACATCCTGGTTTCAGGAGGTCACAAATGCTGGTTTGTGGACACTGGAATTTGTATTGGTTTGGGAATAAAAATAACCAAAATATCTAATTTTTGAGTGAGGTAAACATTTTGTATTTACACAAAAAGTTTCGATTTAAAAGAAAAGTTTCCATTCTCCTTTTCCTCTGGAATGGAAATTTCAAATGAAACATCAACAGTTCTTCTATATTTTGTTACAGAAAAATATCTTCCTTTTTATACCATTCCCTGGTGTAGTTTGAAACCAACGGAGTTCAAAAAAGAGAAATCTGCTATTAGAAAAACATGGCATTCCTTGACTATTTCTCCACTCTTGTCTCAAATGAGGAAGAGAAAGAGTGTGTTATCAGGGTGAATCTGTCCTCTCTTTCTTTCTCCTTGTTCTGTACAGTTTCCAGCCCTGTGCCCTGGGGTGTGGGTTTGGAGTGTCTGTACCACTATCAGCAGTGACTGGCATTGCCATGTGCTGTGGCTTATTGGCCAGTATACATTTAAAATTAAAGAAGTACCCCAAAATCCTTGCATAAAGCAGTGAAATTGAATTACAGGACACAACAGGTTGTCTCTTCAAATCCATGCAGTGGCTTTAGGTGGTTGCAGGACAAATCTACTTGATAGGAAAAGGATCACTCAGTGGCTGCTCTGGGCATCCCATCTAGAGTGTTTGACTTGCTCTGCCAGGAGATCTTCTGGTAAGAACAATTAGCCTTGTTTTTGGAGTCATTAACCCTAAATGTAATGTCATGAAAGTTTACCATTAGAATTTGATTTGGGGAATTGACTCTGAGACATGGATGCTGCAAAGAGCAGCACTGTGGATGATTAGGCCTTGGTGATTGCACTACAACTGTGTTAATTGCCTTGTTGTGGGAGCTGAAATTTCCATCACTTGTACTAGAATCACCTGATTGAAACCAACTGAACTGGAGGGTGGGTGCACAGCTAATCCTGTGTATGACCCTTGCAACAAATTAGTCTGTCTTGAAGTTGCAGGAGTTTTAGTACAGAAGTGTGCTCACAGTAAGTCCAGTAGCAGGCAGACTCACAGAGCTCAGCTATGACAGAGAAAGGAATGTTATTTTAAGACTCTGGATACCAATTCCTTGATACTTTCCTTTCCTAGGAAGTCTGTCAATTAGATTTAGAAATCCAGAGTGTATTGTTTATCACTGTATTGAAGTGCCTGACATCAACTGAGCTCCGTCTGTCTCCTGGCTCTCTTCATTATAATTCATTTTTTCACCATATTTTGGACTGAAATACCTGATGAGGATTATTTCAGCTCCTCTGGAAACTCACTTATGGTCTCAGCAGAGTCTACAGCATCGAGATTGATCAGCTTATGATCTGCAGGGTCAGATGAAGTGATGCATTCACTTGAACTGCAGTAGACATCTGAACAGGGGCCAGAGACACCGTGTGCTGCTCCTGTTTCCGTTGCTGCTGTGCTGCAGGATGTTAGACAAGGTTCTTGGGAACCTTTACATGTGTGGACATTTGCTTGTGTCTCTGGCTAATCCTTGTGCATTCATGCTTATGAAGAGACTGTGAAAGGAAGCAGAGGGTTTGAAACCCTTAAATGTGGATCTCTGCAGGCAGGTAAGGAGTGTGGTGGAAAGGCTGATAGACCTGGAGAGATGCAGCTTGAAAACAGAGCTTGATAAAATCATTATCTGCTGTATACAAGTCTGCATTAACGGAAACTAATAATTTCCTGTCCTTGACAGGACTACACATAGCTGGAATTTCAGTTTATTGTGTATTAACAGAGATGGCTGTGGCTCAGGACACAGAGATTTTTGAGGTTGGTAAAGCCTATACACAGAGTTCACATCACTAACACTTTGGGATGGCCAATTTCTTGGCTTACCTGTGGGCAGTAGGGGCCACTATAGGCAGAAATATTTGGGGCCACCACTAAGAGGTGTTCAGGCAGCTGCCAGAACAGGGATCCTGTCACTGGAATCTCTTTCCTCTTGGTTGCAGGCTTGACTGGCAAAGTGGTCATCAGAAGGCCACTGACTGTGCTGCCTGCCTGCATGCAGGTTTTCTGAGCTTTCTTTAAGGTTTGCTTTTAATGTGGTATGCATCACAATGCTGTGTGCCATCACTGCAATGTCCCCTGGATGATTTGTGGAGCAAGAATTATGTGATCTTACTTCTGGGAATAAACCCTGAATTTAGCCATGGGTTCTTATTGGATAGAAGAAGGGGAAATGGGAAGAACTGGCAAAGAAGCCACTGACAGGAAAGGCCATCAACAAAGGATTTTGTAGGAGAAATGCAAGGCATATATGGCTAAATATTTGTTCTCAGTGTACTCTGTGCCCTGAAGAGCATGTGTTTTTCTAACTCTTTTTTTCCAGAGCACTAATAACCAGACCATCTGTTTGCCTCTCTAAATCAGAGCAAAGCTCATGAAAACCCAACTTGAAAAACAGTAAGAAATTATCAGCTGTTTGTTTTAGCATTTAATAACTGTAATTAGCAAGCCTAATGACATGTTTGATTATTTCATCACTGTTCTTCAAGTCCAGGGGGAGGCAGGAGATGGGACTTATTGATTAGAGCAATTGAGACTCCTGGCTTCCTTCTAGTTTTTATTGTATTTTTAAACAATGTGCTGAGTAGCTCTCTGAAGACTGTGCATGTACAATTGGTGTGGAGATCATGGCTGACTTGGGGCAGGATTTGGCTCCCTGAGTGGATTAGTAACAAGCAGAGTCTCAAGCACTGTGAAGCTCCAGCACAGTGCATCAAGTGTGAAAAACCTCATTTCTTCTCCTGGTTCTTCAAGTGACTCACTGTGGTATCTGGGCTGAACTTCTTCCCCTCTTAGTGCTTTAATATTCCCTTCAGTAAAAAGATAATAATAAAGAAAAGGAATGGTATAGACAGACTCTCTGCAGAGGCAATGCCAGAAGGTTTTGTTCTTTTTTATTGTGTGTTGCTACTTCTTAGCAAGCTCCATTAGAGGAGATGAGCATCCTTATGTAGGCATGTTCGATGGTGGCAATATCCCCTTCAGTATTCCTAGAAAAGCAGAGATTTTGAGTTACAAAATGTAACAAAACCTCTGCATATTATCAGTATTTAAGAGAGTAAACCACAGTTACTGAACTCTGCAAGTCTAATGGTGAATTAAACATACAGTGTTTAATTAGTGTTTAATGGTTTGTTTTAGAAGAAATCTGGTGTTTCTTTATACAGGCTCATGGTAATATTGTAAATTATATAGCATTCATAAAAATTAGTGATTTCTCAGTAACTAGGATTGCATGGACTTGAAGGAAGCAATTGAAGGATTCTAATACGTATGATGTATTTGTAATAACTTCACTCTATTGCTCAAAGCCTAGAGCTGCACTTTTATCACAAATGAGAAACATTTGCTTCTAAACTTAGCATGTCTTGATATTTTACCCAAGTCTCCTTGTTTCTGTGTGCTGTAAGACTAGAAGGAATCAGTCTGGGTGCTTATTTATCCTTCCATCATCCAGAAATGTCCAACTGGGTCAGCATGTAACCTTCCTCCTCCAATGAGAATTAACCCATTTTCTCTGGCCTGTCCTGGTAACTTCTGACCCTGTGCCTGAGCCTTATTTATCCTGCTTCCCTGAGGACAGTTTAGATGAACTGTTGAGACATAGTTTTTATCCTGAAACAAAGACAGGACAGGAATGTTCTAGATCCTGTTTTTTTTTTCTGTAGCTGAAATCATTGGGTTGCTGTTACTGAAAGGATCAAGAATTTTCTGACTTAATGTTTTCAGCCTACCAGAATTTGCACAGGTTTCTATTTATTTATTTTGTAGAGCTCACTTTGGTGGAATGGTAGGTGTTAAAGGAGTCCCTGACCAGAAACACAATTTTTGGTTTACGAAGCCAAGGTGAATGAGCAGCATCTGAGTGATTAGTGCTGCTGGGCTGTGGGAAGCTCATGGCCCTTTCCAGGTGTTTCATATCCTCAGAGAGGATTATAAATGTAGGCTTGGATGTCTTCTGATCTCAAATCTTAGTGCTTTTCCACATTGTACAAATATTTAAGTGATTGTGAATGAAGGAGAGGGAGCCTGAATGAGTAGCGGGTAGCGTGTTCTTCTGGGACACAGTTCAAGTTGAGGTCTCTGCTTCAGCAAATATCTGGAAGCTTTTGAAAACCTTGGTTACATCTAGATATGATGGGAAATGTTTCAAAACCTTGAAAAGCCTCTTGTGTTGAAAAAGTATTTCCCTCCAGCTTTAGTTGCTTGTATTGCTTGCCGTTCTATAGGCTGGCTTGCTTTTCTGTTGGACATATATCATGCATGATATAATGGTTTGGCATTGATGTGGTGTGTGAAACAATCTCAACAAAGGGAAAATGTACTTAAAATGAGGAAGCTTTTTTTTATAAAGGTCTGAACATTTAGAAGAGTTTATTTCCTTGTAAATAGAATCCTTTTTTACATTATGTCCCCACTTTCATGCTTTGTGGCAGAGGCATGGATCTGCCAAGGTGACACTGAATTCCAGTGGACATTCCTCATTTTCATGGTGTAAAGCCAAAGGCAAATAGAAAGGACAGAGATTTTGGTGGAGATTAGGCAGGACAGTTTTTGTACTCCATATGTACCCCTGTCTGCATGAGGGCTCAAAATAAAGATGACATCTGTTGTTTGCCTCTCCATTTGTATCTCTGGACAAATCAGACACAACCTGGCTCCAATGGAGACTTGCACAATGTAACCCTTCAGGTGCATTGCATCCACTGAAAACCATGGGTGCCAGTGGCATCTCTATTTGTATAGATGAAGTTTGTGTAAGAGACTGTCTTGTAAAGGCAGCAGTGCTGTAGAAAACTCTTTAGACAGATCTTAGCAATTAAAAATTATCTGTATTTTAAGTAAAAGTATATATAGTAACAAGAATGTGCCAGTAGCACAGACTGCAGGTGTCCCAAGTTCTTAATGAGAGATCACAGTGTGGATCAGTGCCAGAGATGCTCATGTCCTTGTGTAGCTTTTTCTTCTTGTTGGCCAAGTAAATTAGCTCAGAAAGCACATGAGTTTCCTTTCTCAGAAGTGATATTTCTGTTAAAGGGATTATTCTTTCCATTGAGAAATGCAAACTCATGTGCATTTTTGCAGCTTGTTTGTGAGGTCCTTGCAGTTCTGTACTAGCTTTATGAGCTGTAGTTAGCTGTAACTTTTCCCTAGATAACAGTGCAAACATGTATCTAACAACACAATTCCTGGAAGAAATCCTGAGATAATATGTAAAGAAAGAACTAAACATTGAATGAGGTATTAGATTTCAGTTTCACTCTTCTTAAACTTTGTTTACAGGAGAGAATAAAATAAGGTAAAATAAGGTGCTGCAGAATAGATTATATTTGCCCCTGTGTTTGTGGTTGTACAGTTCAGGGTAGAGTTATTCTTTTAAGGCTAATCCTTTAAATAATTGTTGTAAAAGACAAAGGGCCAGACACTGACAGTTTAAAATAAGTGATTTTTTAAGACAGGAAAGCTACAGGAATGCACAAGCCCCCCTCCCCCCCAACAAATATTCTGATTGCCAGCAACAGTTTATAAATGAAAAGCTTAGAAGACATGAACTTCTAATCAAAATTTTAATTCAAATGAAGTACCTGATAGATTAGAACATTGTGCTGCATAAACATTACTGGGATACATCGCTTCAAACTGGCAGGATGTAGTACACTATCTTGGAATGAACAGTGCAACAGACTCAGCAACAGTGAAAAATGCTTTCACTTTCTTGGTGCTGACCAGTTTAAAACTATCCCCACAGTAGGATTTCACTAGCATCTCCTGCTTGGAGAGGCAGATAAATTAGATTTGATGGGATTAGGTGAAAGAAGTGCTAGTAGCAATTTTCCTGGTAAATGCAAGCTTGTCTTCCTCAATTAGGCAAGTCTGAAATCTACAACGGGTGTGCACACTCTTAAATGTGCTGTAATTTATATTTATCAATTCAGTGCACATAGTTTTTTTGATGTGTGCTTCCTGTCTGATTTTCTAACAATCCTTTATTTTCCACAGGTGGCCGTGATAAACGAGGTGGTCCGGTCTTGACCTTCCCCGCCCGCAGCAATCATGACAGAATAAGGCAGGAAGACCTTCGTAAACTTGTGACTTATTTGGCCAGCGTGCCAAGGTAAAGCTAGAAAGAAAACACTTCAAAGCTTAGGGTGGATGGGTGGGTGGGGATCTTGTTCTTGGCAGTTGCTGATTTCCAAGTATTAACATTTAGTACCTTGAGTTCTTGGGGCCGAGGAACAAAAGTGTTCCCTTCCTCCTCCTGTGTGCGCTCCGGTGGTTTTTGTGGCACACGAGGCAATGCAGGAGCCCCCAGCATGGAGGCAGTGGGAGCAAACCTGGGCTTCAGGCTCCTCACAGCCTCAAGGAGCAGCTCTCATTCTCCATGGTTCTGTGCAACTCTTTTAAAGGAGTGCAAAGGCAGGAATGCTTAGAGGTCTGCAGTTAAATATAGCAAGCTGGAGAGAGCCTGCTGTCTGTTGTTGCTTTTTAATACCTTGTGGGAGGTTTGGGAGAGCTGGGGTAGGGGGCTGTAGTTACTGGGGAGGAGAGAATGCCTGTACAAGAAGGCAGATCTTCCTGCTCCAGTACTTTCTGGAGATTTCTCCAGGCTGGGGAGGGAACATGGGTGGACCAAAGAGGGAGCTTTCAAAGAAAGGCATTTCAAATTGTTCTGAATGTAAACCACCACCTTTCCCTGCATTAGTCTCTGTGGCTCTCTTCCAACAAGCAAGTCCCCATCCTTTTCCCAGGGATACTGGAGGAAAGGTGTGTTGCCAGAGCATATTTATTTTTTCAAGCCTTGGGAGATCATTTATAGGGCTCAGTGCCCAGAGAGGTGTTTCTGATCCAGCCTCAGAGAGTGAGCCTACATATGCCCTCATCCAGCTTGCTTTTCCTATTTTTAAGCTTGTCAAATATCCTTGCCCAAAACCCTCAGCTTTTGAGGTGAGTGTTACCCCAGGGCAGGTGAGGGACTGAGAAGGAATGCTCAGGGTTGCAGGAACAAGGTTGCAGGAAATCCTGTGCCACCCAGGAGCTCCTTCTCTTTTAAACCCCTGGAGCATGAGCTATTTACAATGTTGATGTTTTGGCAAAGAGTGTGAAGTTAAGACATGAAGGGCAGAGGGGTTGGCTGCATCTGGAGGTCAGGAGGTAAGGGTCTTGGAAATGCACTCTGTTCCTTAAACATGCAATGTGCAGAGGACAAAGGTTGTGTTTGGTATGGAAGAGGGCTAAGGAGGCTTAATCATTTGGACGCAGAGTGAGTAGCAAATGCAGCCATGTGCACCAGATCTGCCAGTGCTTGTTTCCTGGACATCATAAGTCCTCTGGTGATGCACTTTTTGCTCTGTTGAACTTTTGGTCACCAAGGTTTTACTAATAAGTGAGTCTGTTTGCTTTTCTCCCCACCTCCTCTCATTTCATCTTCTAGCCAGCTCCATTTTCACCCATGTTGTGTGAGAGATTACAGACATGCTGTGGGGCTGGGGGAGCAGTAGGTCACTCCCTGGGAGTGTGTGTCCCAGAGCTTAGCATTTCCCCCTCAGCTGCTGCAGTAATGAAAGTGGTGCCCTACATCTTAACATTTTTTGCATGGTTGCAAGTATGGAGATATGACATTGTTCTTGGTTCCAAGCAATTGCGGAGCAAAAATGACCTTCTAACGTGTCAACCTTTTCTGTTAATTGCTCTTCCCTCATGGAGGTGGCAGTAATAGAAAGATGCATCCTTTGTGTTCCCCACTGTCACACAACTGAATCAATTAGCTCAGTCTTTGATGCTGCTTTTAGTTGTCTCACTCTATCAGTGCAGCAGTGATTTTTCTGTGATGATGCAGAACCTGGGGTCAAAGCTACGTGAAGGAACCAATACAAGACCTGGCTGCCTGTGTCCCTAGAAACACTAAAAACCATTCTCCTCCTGGTGGTCACTACAAAGCCTTGTTCTGTCCTGGTGTGTGAAGCCTTTGGTGGGTGTCTCTCTAGTTACACCAGAGAACATCCTTTCCTCTGTGCAATCTCTTGTCATGAAAATGTGCCCAGCAGTGAGGGACTGGCTATGCCTGGAGCACTTTCACTGGCTTCCCAAGGGTCCTTGCAGATTGGACCTCTGGAGGTATTAACCTGGAGCACTGTCTCCTTCTTGGGATGATTGCACATCGAGAGGTGTGGAACAGAAAGCAAGAGTGATCAGAGGTCTTGAAAATGTGGCCTGTCAAGGAAGGATTAAAAGGGTAGAGGTTGCTCAGTCTAGAGAGTGAAAAGCACATGCAAGCATGTTGTGATGCTGCAAAAGAGAGGGCTTGTAGGGCAAAGACAAACAAACGTGTAACACCAAAGCAGTAAAGATTAGGCTAGATATGAGGAAAAGTTTTCAAATGGGTTCCCATTAGCAGTATAAGACATACAATTTTTTTTCTTAAATCCTTTTGTTGCTGTATAGACAAGCCTCTGGCATTGATATAAATGTTATGGAGAGGGTATGGCAGATCAGGAGGTTATTTCTCCCAGTTCTTCCTAGTCCTGTTTTGTCTGGTGCAACAGCTGTGAACTTGCTGCTCTAGGAGGGAAATGTGACCACAAACTTCATGGGTTTGGCACGTGGGATTGTATAACCTGTGTGGTGTAAGGAAACACTGAAAACTCATTTTCCCTAAACATTTTGTTCACTTCAACAAGGGCAAGCAGCAGAGCTTTCAAACTTATTTATGTTTTGGAAACAAATATATGGAAGGAACAGTTGGAATTCCTATCACTGGCTCTCAGTTCATGTTTATTCCAAGATGAGTGCTGTAGCTATTAACTACATCAGCCATCCACCAAAATAAACAATTTCATTAGCAGAAACTCTGAACAGGATGTTAGAAGAAACTACTTGAATGTTGAGTGCTAAAAGGCAAAGAGTTTTCTGTGCTAGCTGAAAAAGTAGAAATTCTTTAGGAAAAAGAGACTGTAATTTATCATATTGACACCAGGATGGTAATTCTTTCTTTATTCCTGGTGCATTGGTTTCTGAGTGAGACAGATTGCTCTCCACATTGATACTATCTGTCACTTAACCCTTGTTTTATATCTTAATGGAGGGGGCAGAGGTGGCGCAGTGCTGGGAGCTTGGAGCAGGTATGAGATTGGTGATGAAATGTGATGATAGATTAGGGTAAGTGAAACCAGGGTCTTGATAGCAGTTTTCAAAATTTCTGATTCAGCTTTCTGCAGTTCCTTCTTCAAAACCAGAATAATAATGTGGGCTTTCTGAAAGCAGCTATGTGTGCTTGAGTTAGAGCAGAATAGTGAGGGCTTTCATGCAGCTGGGAGCTACAGTCAGGCAGGTGCCTGCAGGCAGTGGGGTTTCCTGTGTGGTTGAGGATTACTGCCTGGGGGTGAAGATCTAGGAACACAGCTTGTTCCTATCCTGAAATGGTAACCTTTCAGTCCACACTGCCTGGGGTAATTTAAGGCTCCTGGAAGGTTCAAAAGCCTGATCCTGCAGTTTTGAGGAGGAGGAGGAGGAGGTGGTTGTGAGTGGGTATCTGACACTGCGAACTAATGCGGCCCTGGTTCGGTGTCCTATGTTGGCTCTTTCAGGCACATCACAAGGTCCTTTTCTCTAAGCAGTTCCACTGTAATTAGTTACTGAGGAATGAAGACACTATTCATTACATGTAAAGATAATTCCATGGATGCCAAGTTGCCACCACTCTGCCATTTTCTGCTTGGTTTACATTTGCACTAATGCTTTCTGGGTAGGCGAAGCTGTATTTCTTGTGACTCAGGATAGCTTCTATTTACATGCAAATTTAAATGGATGCAATGTTTAGAAATTTGGAGGGCGTGACTGAATCTAGGATAAAATGGTGTTTATGATCAGGGGAGCTGAGGGAGAATTTTCTGGCCTTGCTGAAGATTTTATATTTTAACACTAGTGCAGTGCCATCTATTCCAGTAAACTGAGCTTTGATTTATGTGTGTGTAAATGAAACTAGCACCAGGCCAATCTCCTCTGCGAGCCCTTTGGAATTAGGAATTAAGTTATGCGTAGGCTATAGGAGGATAAAAAGGAGACAGAATATTATTAGGCTGAGTTATCTCCTCGCATGGCGAAGCAATACGATGAAGGAAATGTTCTCTGTCAGCTATAGTGAACCTTCCGGCTGAACACATCAATCTGTTCTGGAGCCAAGATAAGCAATCTTCTGAGCTCTCTGCAGAGGGGAAACCTGAGATGCCTCAGGGGCCTGTGTTTTTAAAGACATCTACTTTTTATTTGTGCTCTGTTCAAAAAGCTGCTCAAATGTTTCCCTGTTCTGGGGGACATCCAGGGCATAACAGCAGCAAAGTGTTTCCAAGGGCCAGCCCTGTGTGTTTGAGCAGCTCCTCAGAGCTGCCCAAGCTGGATGAGAGGTGCTAGGAGCAGCAAAACAACTGAAGTGCTCTTAATAATTAGTTTAATGACGGGGGCTTTGTAAAATTAGAAGAATAATACAGGGGATGGCAGAATGTAGCAATACTCACCCACTCTTGGATTTATTTTAAGCCCTTCTCTGGTGACCTGTGGTACTCTGTGTATATTAGCTCCTCTGGCTGGGAGTAGTGTGAAACTCATTTTGTTGATTGATAGGAATTAAACCCTAGAGCTCTGATTTCTGTTATGTGATCTTAGCACAGAAGGAGCTTTTGAGGACTTTTTTTTTTTTTCCTGGAGGCTATTGTAGATCTATAAAAATAGCCATCTATTTAAAAAATAACACCAGGGACATCATACCAATTTTAGTAACTAAATATCTGGTGCCATCGATAAGATAATTATTCCACCATACACTTGTTTCAAAATACAGCAGTAAAAAATGCAGTGAAGCTAATGAGCCTAATGGAGATGTAATATTTTCTTCAGATATAATTTAACAAATAATGGTAAGGTGTTTTGGAGAAAGGAGTTCATTAGAAGTAAATAATTGACATGAGTACTGGTGAATTTGAGAGTGTTTTGCTGCTCTGTAGTCAACTCAAATCCAGCCTCTACCATATGTGGTATTTGTGTGTTATGTTTTTATCACTCTGTTAGGAACTGGGGGACTTCTGTTGAAATATTGGTGCTCTTACTTTGTCCTACTGAAAGGCTTCAGAGCTCACTGCTGTGTGTTGCTTCCTGTGTCCTCTTACTGACCACCTCAGGGCAAAGTTACACGTTCACTGCTTGTTGGAAATCAGCACTTCAGAAGAGGATCTCTGATCTCCTTCCAGCTGTGTTAATAACCTGTTGAGGCATTTTATTCCTGGGTGAGTGGACAGTGGCTATAATTGATGTTGAAACTCTGCAGCAAGTGTCTACAGCTGCAATCTTGGAAACTCCCATTTACCAGAAGCTGCTAGAAAATGTGGGCTTCCTAGAAGTGCAGAGAGAGTGACAGGAGCTGTCAGAGCCTGGAGAGCAGGAGTTATGAGAAAAGACTGAAGGTGTTGGGGATGCTTATGTTAGAGAAGAAAAGTAGAGTGATCTGTTAAAATACACTCTGCAAGCCTGAGCTAAAGTAAACAATTTAGTCTCAGTGTACATGGAAAATGGGACAAAAAGAAGATGATTAAAATCACAGATTGAAGAACTGGAACAGGTTTCTGTATCCTCCCCATCTTGGAGACCCTGTTAGGTGTGTCAGGAGAGACCCAGCTCCTGTCACTCCTGTCTTGCCACAGAGGCGTGAAAACAAAAGTCACTCCAGCTTTTGTGATACTGTTTTGTATAAAGATGTGGGGTTTTTAAACAGATACACAATTTCCTATGTTTGTTTTTAAATCAGCCCAAACCTAAGGAAAATGGGAGGGCTGTGGTATCTGTTTCTGAATTATTTCCTGCTTTCATTGCCTGTTGCTGTTTTTCTGGCCAGCATAAGGTCCCATCTTGCACAGCTCTGGACCTGAAGCAGATGTCCTCTTTTTCTCTGCCCTCTGCGGGAGCTGAGAGTGCTCTCTGAGTGCTTCCAGCCTGGTTACCTGCTGAGCCCTGTTCTGCTGTCCTGCTCCATAAGAGTGCAAGTGTTTTCAGACTGGTTTTGTGATGAGCAGCACAAAGAGCATGATAGAAAGCTTTGCAGTTGATGTACTGTGAATTGCACAGCTCCTGTAGCCCTTTCCCTCTAAAGACTAATAAAAGGCAGAGTAAGCTGGGCTCTGCATCTCACTGTTACCAGTAATCATCGATATGGGTCTAACAGAAGTCTCTGTTTATTGTGAAATAGAAGAAATGATATTAACTTAATGAAATCTTCATAAGCTTATTTCAATATTATCTTGTTTCAGAATTGAAATAAATAAAATAAAGGTTGACGTTCTTACAAGAGTGAATTCCTTATTTAAAGTAAATTCCTTAAAGTACTTCTAAAGAGATTTGCAAAGTATTTTCTAAGTTGTTTATCTTGTATCCAAACATTTTGTACTGTTTTGGAAGACCTGAAAATCTCTTACTGTTTTTTTCCCCACTAAGTTCTACAATAATTCTTTATTCTTAAGTATAGCTTGCTCCATTTAATTATATTTTAATTGTATTCCAATAAATAATTGAAGTTACTGATTGCCACATACAGAGAAACTGGGATTTCAACTTGTCATTGTGTTCTTAAGCATTGTATTCAACACTCAACATCTGCTTAATTTTAGGCTATAAATCTGCAATTGAAAACAGTTAATATGAACGAATCTCCCATTTATTATGTCTGAATTATTTCCAAGGCAATTGTTCTATTTTACAGTGTAGGGGAAGGAGTTTAATTTTCTATTACTGCCAATCTCATGCTGAGATTTCAAAGTCATGTTGGGTTCTTTCTGGTTCATCTAACATCTCCAACACAAATTCAATGAGTTAATAATTTGAAGACTGAGGATTGCAGAGGGTAGCCCTACAGGCCAAGTTTAGCATAGAAGGGAAATGCACAGGTCTGGAAGAGAATTTGCCTTTGCTGGCCCTGGCTGTTTCCTTGGCTGTTTTCCAGCCAAGTGGGAGCTCACTTGTACCTTCTTCAGTGGAGTCAGTGGCTAAGGCTTGTGGAGGGCACATGTCCAATGGAATAAAAGGTTTTACTTTGTGCTCCACCCAGACAGTAAGGTAAGCATCTCTACCCAGTTCAGGTCCAATGCCTTTTGGTTTTACTGGTCTGGCCTTTTTTGGTTCAGCCCTGCCCTCTCAGGCAGTGCATTCAGGCTGCAAGCTCAGAGCAGCCAGAAGGATGGTAGGATGGATTCCTCCTCACAGCCCCCATCTTCCCATGTCCTCTGTCCTGAAAATAGCCAAAAGGTGCTGCTGCCCAGCCACAGCTCTGCAGTGCCACCACACCTGGCTTCTCTCTTTCTTACTGGGAGAAGAGCCACTGGAGTGCTGTTAAAACCCTCTGAGCAAAGTCAGAGCTGCCTCTGGCAGTGCTTCCTGTGAGGCCCAGGAGGGCTGACCTGGAGGCAGCTGCCTCCTATGTGGGTGGTGATTCCATGCAGTGGCATCACCTGAATCCTCTCAAGGCTTGGTGGCCTTTGCCAAGGATCTGAGCTTAGCTAAGGCCCTGAGAAAACCTCAGCTGTATTCTCAGGGGAGCCTCAGGCGCTACTCAGCTCCCCTGCAGGGGCTGTGGGATGCTGATTCTGGCTCTCTCACTCAAGATGGGTGCCCATCCTGTGCAGCCACTCCCTGTGTTGCTGTATTTCTGTTAGCAATGTTGTGCATAGTACATCACTGCATTTCCAACAGAGGATTCTGCCTGGGAAGGATTCTGCTTGGATTTCTCCAAATCTGGATCAAACAGCAAAACAACCCCTGTCACCATGCACGCCACCACTGCTGGTTGTCCACCATGGCCTAGTGCCACCCAGTGGTGCTGGCAGGGTCTGGGGCCTGATCCCATCCCCTGAGTTGTCTCACGTAGAGCTGTGCTGCACACTCTGCTTTTGAGCTCTGTCCAGGTCCTCAGTCTGGGGATTAGATCAGCATTGTTCCTCCTCCTAAATGGCTTTTGCATGTTGGTTGTACCGGCATCTGCTGCCTGGAAGAAGGAGCTGAGGTGATGGAGAAAAGGCAGAAACTTGTAAACTAGGATATATCCTGCACCCATTCACTGGTGAGGGAGCTGGCGGGCACCACAGCCTGCTGTAAATTTTATGCAGAGCATCATTTTCTCCATCCTCTTCCTCAGTGGCTCTCTGAGAAGTGTTTTGTGAGTCTCTGCAGCATACCTCCCCATGCTGCTGTCCCTGGCCTTGGCCACGCCAGTGCTGGTGTAAAACTCTTGCATGTTCCTCATGGGCCTTTTAACCATCAGACCTGTGGCTCCACAATGCTCCAAGAGGTCCAGGCAGCAGTGACTAGCAGAATTCCTTGGAGAAGGCAGGCATGTGCTAATGTGAGCAGTAATTCAGAGAAGCTAAAATTAGCAGACACAGAGGTTTTGTGGGAGCGTCTCGCTGGCAGCAGAGCTGGCACAGGCTGTGCTCAGCTCCCTCCTGAAGCTGTTAGCAGCCGTCAGTGGAATATGCAGCAGCTCAGCCAATCCTGAATTTTCTTTTAGGTGATCTCTTTCTTACAGTTTTTGCAGAGACTGTAAAATAGTTTTTGTCTCATTCTACTATGGGTGCTTGTGTTCCTCATCAGTAACTCCAGTATGTGCTATATCCTTTTCACTATTAGAAATTATTACAATTTGGAAGTAGCTTATGCCATCTCTTCATGGATGTCATTAGAAGCAGGAAAACAACTGCTGTGCTTTGCAGTCTGCTTTGTAATGGGCATATTGTCCAAGGTATCTCAATGTCAGTGGAAAGCTCTTCTAGACTCCCATGGAGGATGGATGAGACCTTTACCGTGTGCCAATATGAAGCAAGTAATGGGAGACACAGGAGTGGAGTTGTCTCAGCCTAGACAGGCTGATCCTTATCCTCACTGGATACATGGAGATGTTGGGGAGGCTGCTTCAAAGTTTGGGTTCCCCAGTGCACAGCTGGGGTACGACTGAGGATATGTTTTCAGGAATATAATTTTAGCCATATCTCCAAATGAATAATAAAAAGCTGTTCTATCATGCTGTCAGTCACTGTTAAACCAAATCTGTCAGAGAAAATGCTCAAGAATATTACATTTCTACAAATTTAATGAGAATAGACAGCTGCATCAAGGAAAGAGACCTAATTAGTGTCCACAGAGAGGAGAAGGTGGTCTGAACTCAGCCCTTTTCAGAGACTGGAGGTGTGCAGGTATCCCTAGATCATGTAAGAGGCACATTTGTTATTAACCATTAGAGAATCAATGTGCAAACCACTACCAAGGGTTTGGCAGTTCCCATGCTCATAAAAGCCCATGCTAGTTTATGGTATGAGAAAATTTGATCATATTGAAATAGAACAATGACCAGTTCATGGTAACATGTGGGATTGAGCAGGCTGATGTTCTTATAGTGTGGAAAGTATGGCTTGGGACTGGCAAGATTTGTCTCAGAGGTTGGGATGCTCAGTTCCTGCTGTTTGCAAAGGGAATTGGTATCCAAGTTGGGTAGACAGTTGTAAATCTCATCAATGGTTTCTTCTCATTTTCCACAAGGTATTCCTAACCAAGTCTGTGGTGTTTTATGCCTTCCTTATGGATCCTGGCACTGCTTCAGAGTTCCCTGTGGATCCTGCAGCACTGTGTGCAGCAAAACATAATTGTAACTCTATGGTGTGTGACTCCTGGGCTACTTAGATTAAGATAAGAAAAAAAAAAGAGAAAAAGAAATTCTTTAATGCAAAGTAAAAGCAGATATAAGAGAAATAATTCTAGACTCTCTCCTTTACCCCTAAGAAAAGGCAGCAAAGTGTAATTCAGACATGCTTTTGGCTTGGCAAACGTTGTCTGGTCAGCAACGTGTGCCACAGTGTATTTTTCTGCTATTAACAGTGGAGGATTGGTTTCCCTGACTGTGTACACAGGGCTTTATTTTATGTCTAACTTTAAAGAGAAACCTTAGTCTCTAGAGAATTTTCCAGTGATGTAATATTTTAGAAAGATTCTTTGTGGTACTTCACCAACAAGGCAAAGCACCAAAACAGCTTTCCCTTGTCCTGCAACTGTTTTCAGGGAAATCTTCCACCTCTTAAACATGCCCACACTACTGTGCAAACATGAGAAAGTAGGAACCTGCTGTAAGCTTGATGCTGTATTTACAAGGGACATCTTTGATGAATGGTCCTTTTGGTTAAAGTTAGTGAATAGAAATTGTAATAGAGCATGGGCTTTGTAGAATAATTGCATCTCTCTCCAAAAATCATAGCAGCAGTTCATCTCCAGCCAGATCAGTCTGCTTTCAAATGCCTTTCCTATCCTTTTCCCCTGTTTCACATGGGATTGCAAGAAGAATTGACAGTCTCTAATATTAATGCTGTATTATTAAAAAACTTTCACTTGAAGGATAAGTTAAACTTTATAGTTTGTTTATTTATTTGAGGGTATGACAAACCAGATGCTTGTGCTATGGATGTTGTCATTGAGGATTGAATAAATACTACTTTTTGAAGTTTTGTTTGAAAGAATTAGTAATTAAAAGTTATTTTTGCTTGGTAAACCATATTAAACAGATATTAAACCGTATTAACTGGTATTTTACATCTTGAAGATAGAAAACCTTAAGTGATTTTATTATAGATATGCTGCATGAGGCAGAAGTACACATCCCTTTAACACTGTGCATTGATTAGACCCCTAATTTCTGGGAAGCAGGGTCTTAAAGCTGCCTTTCCCAATCCTGAATTGGGAGCACTCTGTAGGAAATTTGCCATGTACTGTGTTGCTGCCTGACCTTAGAGAATGCACTTGGAAAACCTGTCTCATTATGAAATGTACCATTTCACCATGCAGTAATTCAAGGGAGTGGAAGGAGAGTTTAAGGGAGAACAGTAATTGCAAAGGTATCTGATTAACTAATGGGTGATCTTGCACATAGGAAGCATGGATTGTTAATAAACTGTTAGTCTAAGAATGATTCAAGTAGGCAATATGTTTCTTTTTCCTTAAGATCTCTTTTTTTCTTTTATTCTAAAGACAGAACTAAACTCTTACAACACTGATTAATGACATCCAATTTTGTGGTTATGTCCCCTTATTTCTCCATTAATCTCTTTCTACAACATTTGTAATTTAGTTCAGAAACTGCATCTGGAGAAGCAAACATTTCTGGGATCACAGATTAGTTAAGATTTTGCTCCCCACTGGAGATTTGTGGGTAGGAGCTGCAATTCCATTCCAAAATCTAATTAAAAATCAGGTACATAGGAAAGTAGTGAAAAATCTTACCCATAAGAAGAATGTCTGGGAGCTCTGCTTTTTAATGAACTGTTAGGCTAGGAATCGAATACACAAGCAGTATGTGCAGGGTTTTTAGGGTTTTGTTCTTCTCTCTTCACAAGGCAAACCTCAACTGTTACATCATTCCTCACTTACCAGGCTTACTGGAAATCTCAGTTTCTCTGCACTTTCCAGAACAGCCACCCTAATGATTTTGTAGTGTTGGATCGTAAAATGTAGGTGACATGGAAATAAGGTCAGCTAAAAGGATTTCCTGGGATTTTCATTTGGGAATGAATTCTGTAGGACACTTCACCACAGTAGTTTTAGGGACTGTTAAATTGTATCTGTGTGTATTAGCATCAGCAGCACTTACCCGATGACTTGTTGGGCACTACTAATTATAGAAAGAAGGCATAAATTTTAGTTAGGTAAAATCCACTCAATACCTTTGAGAAAGAGGCCATCTGAAAATTCACCTTCTCTAACTTGGACACTAGCTTTAGAAATGTTCATCTTAGCAGATAAGATGCTAGTTGTCCTCATTATATATTTTTATATTCCCGGGGGCACTTAGGAAATTAAACCAGAAATGTTTGAATAATGTACAGAACTTTGAGCAACATAAATCAAATGAAGGTATTGGATACAATACCAATGCAAGTCTGTCTTGATCTCCCTTTCTGGGCTTTTGAAATTGGTGACAAGATAGTATTTCCAGAAGCTGAAGTCCATTTTGTCAATACTGTGTTCACATTGCTCTTTTAGAGGCAACTGACTTTGAATTGTTTCTCACATCACATAGGTTCAAATATTGGTCAAGTTCTAAAAGCTAATGATAAACTATTTTAGGTAGATAGGGCAGAGAGAAGATCAAAGAAATCATTATCACCAGATGATGTAACAGGATTTTTGGGGTGGATTTTAAGGTATTTGGAAGGAAATTAATATATGAGGTAATTTTATGAGTTAGTCTCAATTGATTTATCGAACCATTAGTTCTTCCTACCTTTGATGTGTGGCTCCTGTGAAAATTACAGGATTCCCCTGTTGGTTCTTTCAGGCTACTGCTGACTTCAACAGAATCTGAATGAACTTGAAATATATGTCTGCTCTGCAAACACAATCAGGCAACAAATGAATCTCAAGACAACAGACTAGAGAGGATTTCTAGGCAGCCATTACCAAGCTCTCAGACTTTTCCATAAGCCTCGTACATCTTAAGACAGAATAAAGATTTTTATTCCTGTGTAAGTTGCCAGGGGCATAAGAAGGAAATCATCAAGGTGGAAACATGCATTCACCATGTCAGCTCTTAGTCCCAAATGAAAGGAGGATATCAATACTTTTTCAGGCTAACACATTAATTTACTACAATAGATTGGAAACTGATGCAAGAGGTCAACCAAAGCAGTAAAAGGCCTGCCTGGCCTGCAGGCTTCTACTTACTGTGTCCTTTTGCTAATTCTTGTTTAAGTCCTGTGATCTTCCTACAGAAAAGCAGTCAAGTGTGATCATGTGTCCATCCATATCCAGCAAGTGCAAACATGTGCTTCATGCACCATCTTAATTGCTTAATCAAGCTCCTTCTATTGTGAGGCACAACCATACAGAAACCAGATGGAAGATATTTTTATCAGGCGGGCCACAGGACTAAAGAAACATGGTCACTGAACATTGCTGTCCTTAAAAACCCCAGGGCTGGGATACCACTGCATCCATGCATCCTCCCCACAATGTGATAATTCAGGCAGCAGCCACTGTCATAAACCCAGACTCAATCTTACCTCCCCTTTCAGATACCAACAACCTGGGCTTGATTAAGGGACATAAGCACACATTGACAATTATTTTAGAGGAGTTTATATAAAAGAAGGTTGAGACAGTTATTTTACATTTGGAATTTTGGTTAGTTTTGGTTTTTTTTTTTTGGATTCGTTAGTTTTGTGGATGATTTTAGCAGTTTGCATAGCATAACCCCCATAAGAGACTAGTGCAGTATTCTTTTTGTTTTCAAGTGGTAGGAAAAAGTCTGAGTGTATTTGAGCTGTTTTCTCTGCTGTTTGTCAAGCCTGTTATAGCAACGGAGGTTTTAACTTGTTCTCCTTATTTTTATGTTATAAAGCACTTAAAATTATGCATTAAGCTAATGCTCTGGTAGGTTCTACATCAAATCACCAGTAATTGTGCTTTTGCAGTCTTTTCCACTAGAGGAAAAGGCTTCGAGTACTAGTTTGATTATGCTGTGATCACTGCTTTTACTCCACACAATATAAGAGGAGCAAAATCCTTGATTATAATTGCAGGCATGTTTATTTAGCCAGGCACTTGCCCAGTCCTAATTGACAACCTAAATTGTACAGCATGGTCATCAAAATGGGCAAGAGCTTTTGTGAATAACTCATGGCTTTGACAAACATTGTATCTGCAGGTTTGGTGGCAAAATTGGTGGCAGCAGTGAAATATTTAAGAATTCTGGTATTTCAGCTGCCAGAACTGGGTTTTCAGTTAGCATCCCAATAAGATGGAGAATGCAAGTTCATGTTCTAGTCTCATGGTTTCTTCCACTGGCTGCAGACTCAACAAGACAAATGTACATTAGTCTATATTGTCAGGGCTATCTTTGCAAGCAGATGGGCTAGAAATCTAATTAAAAAACCCAGAAGCTTTGATTCTGGCAAAAAAATAGAAAAGTCTCTAGGACAACTCTAAATCCTCTGAATTAAATGGATGTTCTATGTCAATGCCATTCTATTGTCACACTTATAAATAAAATATGAAGGGGTCTACTTTCACATAGACCCATAAATGGGCTCATTTGTGAGTTTAATAAAGCATGTGTATTCAGTACAATTAGATAAGCATATGTAGAGAGCAATAAATGATTCCTATATAAAATCAGCACGTGTAACAGAGAATGTATCCCAGCCTGGATAAATAAGCACATGCTTAGATTATTAACTGATCTCTCTTAAGCTTTTTAAAATTAACTCTGAGGTGGCCACAACTATTTGTAATTTTTCTGCAATTATGGATCTTCCTTGTGTCTGAAGATGTGGTAGATACAATATATTCAATGGAAGAATGCAGTGACTTCAACAAAGAGAAGTGTGGTATCATGCACAAGAAGGGGGTGAATAACCCAACAAGGTTCACCTGACTCAGTCTCATCCCTTGGACTACAGTGCTCCAGCCAAGTGTAAAAAAAAATGCATAACTTGTGAAGCTGTAATTGCAAGGAAAATAGCTACATGTATTTGTGTTATCTCAGTATCAGGGACTCACATGCCACAGGCTTTGCTTAAACTGGGGGATGTGTCCAGTGTGAGGCACTGAGGTTTGCAGAGCAGCTCTGAAATGGATTCTGTTGATCCTTGCAGTTGTTTCTGGCAGAGTGGGGAAGGGGTAGCTATGGTTGTTAAACTTGCTACAGAAACCCACCACATTGGGCCCATTTCTGCACAGGATATAATACTGGCATTAGTTTAACTCACAGGTAGGAAACCCATTAGTCTGGTGGAATAGATGTGGCCTAATGCGTGTTTCATGTGCCTATTCCAGGCCAAATGAGTGGCTCAGTATTAGGCCAATATCCTTAGGTGCAGTATTTCAAGAACCTGCTCTCTCTGATTTTCAATACTGTGGGCTTGCTGACATCTACAATAAATTGTAAGTTCTCTGACTAGCAGATTCCTATCATTACTGACCTGGCATATGTTAATTTGTCAATATAATTTTCAGGTCTGTCAGCAGGAAAAGCACCACGTAGGGTATGTAGTTCCTGAGATGAATAGGTTGATGATCATTCACATGTGGCACTTGTAGATGGATTTGCCAGTGAAGTTTTATTGTGCTTTTGATAGAGAAGCAATATAGCTAATAAGGAAAAGGGAGCAGGCAGTTGAAACTGGGAAATTACTTTTCAGAGCATTTATCTGAACCTGCTTTAGCTGATAAAAGAGTTCCTCTGGTTTTTCCAGTTATTGCTGACTGATAGGCAGAGGTACTGATGGAGAACTGAAATTATTTGCAACGTGCTGAAAGTTCAGGATTGTAAGGGAAGCAACATTAAAACTGCATTGCCGTGACAGCAATGTGTGAGTTCCCATCAGTGTGGGACAGTGCCTGGCATGATGGGTGCTAAACCTGAGGAGACACACTGGCACCTGAGGAGCTCAGTCTCCTGCAAAGATGGGAGAACCTGAGGCTGGAGAAATACCTCAAGGGATCTTGGGAAGACACTCAGAGAATGTTAGCTCAGAGAGTGACTCACCTGGGGTTTATTGACTCACCTCACATTTATTGCCAGGGTTTTGACTGTTGGATTCATTTTTGCTTTCCAGAAGCTTTTTAGATTCAGCTTTCTCACTCTGGGTGTAAACAATGTCTTTTGGGTCTTCTACTACCTTTGAAATACTGAGTTATCAACCTCTTTGTGCTCAGTCAGCTCCAGTGATTTTGATCTCCCCCACATTTATGTCTCCACACGTGAAAAGGGATGATACCTCACATCCATGGCTTCATTGGCATGGCTTTGCCCCTCTTGCTAGACACAGTGAGAGAGCCTGGCCTTTCTAGGAGGCAGATTCAGAATAAATTGGATGTGAGCTAGAGGTTTTGGAGCTGGGTTGGAAATAACTCATCAGTTTCCCCTGTCTCCTGAGGACTCTGTAAAAAGGACTTTTTCCACTCTCGATGCCATCATGGTAGTTTTTTGAAAGAATGAGTAAAGTCTGCTGTTTGAATGAATACACAAAAATTGATTTTACAAGTGTATCTTAAAGCATAGATTGATGTTGTAGCTTCAGAGCAAGTCCTTCTGGATGTAATACAACAGGCAGTGTTCACCCAGCCTGGCATGGCAGGAAGCATCTATCTGATAAGTGAACTATTTTAGGTAAATCATTGTGCCTACAAGAACCTGCTTTGTTTGTGTACGGGTGGAGCTCAAAAAGAAAAAAAAAAAAAAAGAGTACCACTCATTTATTAGTCATGGTCAGTCCTCAGTGTCCAGCCCAGGGAAAAAAAGAAGCATCAGCTTTTTAACTGTGCAACTCTAAAGAGAATTGAAATTCTTGTAGAGTATCTAAGCACACCCATGGACCATGGAGTGTTTCTGGGTTTCAACCATGCCTCCTGACAGATGCACTGGAATCCAGTGTTTCCCCTTATGTCTGTGGATTCTGGAAAAAAATCCTGTATGTCTTAAGGAGTAGTTATGCCATTTTTGCTTAGAAGACATAAAGTGCAAAGCAAATCTCATGCTAATTGCAAATGCTCGTGCTCATGCAAATCTCATGCTGCAAAACTCTGCACTGTAAATGGGCAGAAGCTAAGACAGTTGTGGAAGAATCTGCTATTTTGAAGTGCAAGTTTTTAAGTGAGGAAAAATCTAAAATATTTAGAAATTTCCTACAAACATACCTCTAAAATGTTATGTCAGTCAAAATATTTTGATGAAATTCAAAGTTTTTTGATAAAACTCAAAGTAGACTGATCAAAAAAATGGAAAAAATGACAAAGAAATCATCTTAAAAGGTAAACCAGAATATTTTGCTCTTATAAAAGCCTTTTTTCAGTTTTAAATTCAGTAATACTTTCATGAGAACCTGCACTCATCATGAAATGTCTTACTTTGAATTGACGTGTAGCATCTCATCTTCTCTCCGTAGCTCCTTATTTTAATTACAGTTCCTCAGTAAATGGGTGTGCATTGCTCTCCTTCACTGCCAGGAGCAGGGTATGGGAACTGACAAGTGCTTACTGCAGGAGATGTCAGTTCTATGTAGAAAAAGTGATTTTACCATCTTTGAAGAGGTTTTTTTCCTCTTGTCACCTCTGAGCTCAGTCAAGCTCTGGATCAAACGTGCAAGTCGCAGAGTAGTCAAACCTGCCTGCATCAGGAAGGAATTTGGCACGGTGTCTGCCTGTGGACATTATTGGATTTTACCAGGTGCTGCTGTTGACTGTCTAGACCTACATTAATCATTCTTTGCATGAGCTGAACATGTTTGCAGGCTTCTCTGTGCTGTAAAGGTCTTTCCCCTGTGGGTTTCTCTGCCTCCCACAACGTGTTTCAAGGAAATGTATGTATTTGCAATCTGGAGGCTTTCCACTCTGAGGTGACTGTTTTATGGCACTGACTGGAATTCCTGGAGCTGTTCACCCTGCACCATTCACTCACTTGTTAAGTCACTGATGTTGAAAACTGATAAATTAGGACGCCGTGTCTGAGAGCCCGAGCACTCGTTGCCCAGATGAAGTATCCCTTTCCTCACGTGAAAATCTGACAGTGCTGACCATAGACTAAACTTGCCCATGACAACATGTGAAACAACCTTCATGGTCTCCTTGCTTGAACTGTGAAAAAAAACTCATAGTACAGGCAGAAAGATCCATTTATTTTCTGAATCTTAGGAGTTTTTATATATATTTCTTATGCATCTATTTCTCCTCTGGAATCCAATGGATTTTAATCTTCAAACTTGCTTCCAATAGCCTCTGCTCATCCAAACCTTTTCAAGAATGGTGTGTTTCTATTTCAACACAACCCTAATATTTATTTTTTCTAGCAAATTTCAATAACATATAATTTTCATTTGGTAAAGCATTTTTGTTTTGTTTCTGCTAAATCATCTCAAATGCAAGACTTTAAATGCTCAAGAGAGAGTTGAATGGTACTTACTGTTCAAATATTTCTTTGTTGTAGTAACAAATTTTTAAATGTAGCCCTGCTTTACCAAAAAAACAAAGACCTGATTAATTTCATATTTATCTCAGCAGCTGTTTCAAGGAAGACCTGCCAGATATTGATCCAAATATAGTAGATGTGCAGCAACAAAAGGGGAAGAGGGTAAATGGGTTTAGATGAAGGCATCATTTACCAGCAGAAACTTAACAGGAATGTGAAAAATTATAGCATTTGTCCTCCAGATTTGGCTTTAACAGCTGCGATCATTTTTTGGACACAGCTGTGTTTTATATCTTTGCTATTTGAATGAAGACAGGAAGCTTCTCAAATAGTGTTTATTTGCTCAATTAAATAGGAGGCCAAATGCCTGCAGAGCTTTGGGTCCCAGTTCTGGTCTGGGTTGTAACAATGCAGATCAGGATTTTTACCTGGGTAGAAGAGAGCTCAACACAGCCCTGCTGAACCCTGACAGAGATGCCAGTGGGACCTGCACCTCTCAGAACGACCCCCCAGGCCCTCATGGAACCATGGTTGCATATTGGAAAAAGCTTTTCTTACACCTAGCTGGTGTCTTGTTCTTCCTACCTTACATCATTTTACAACAGAATTGCTTGGAGCTCAGAGCCATTTTTCTTAGATGTAAAAATTGAATATCAAAATGAGTTACTTGCTTGAGAATATCAGGAGGACCCATCTGGCACCAGTTAGCTCCTGCTGCAGTTTATGGGATTTTTCTGCCTTTCTGTTCCCTTCCTGTTGTCTTGGGGCCAGAGGCAGGGGTTGAACGTGGATGTTGTGCAGCCCACACATCTGCATTCTTGTGCCATTCACAGACACACCTCATGTCCCTCAAGAGCAGTGGCTGGAAACCAGAGACAGGAGGTTTGTCTTTGCCTGGACCTCACTGGCTCCAAGTCTTTTTACAACATGTCACTGAAATTTCTCTAGATCACTGCTTTATGTCCAGCTCCAGCCACTGTGAAACTGGCTTTGATTTTTTTCTCTCTCTTTTTAAAAAAGAAAAGTGACAATGAGCAATTCCTTTCCAGTGCTGAAAGAGAATAAACAAATTTAGGTCACAGTAAGGAAGAAAGGATTAATTGGAAGTGGAGTCTGGGTGGCTGTTTCTTCTCTAATTGCAAAAAACCATTGTGAAACCAAGTTCAAAAATGTAAGAAGGAAAATCTAGGATGATGATTGTCCTCCTACAGTCCTTTAGGTAGCTGAAGTTCTCTGGTGGGAGCTTGCTGTGAATTGCATCCAGAGTGATGGTGCTCTTGGGTTGTGCATCACTAAGTTCCTCCCCTGGTGTCTGATATAGCAGCACAGAAGGGAGATGTGAGGATTAGGAGTCACGAGTGTCCCAGGATCTTTGAAAAGATAATCTGTCTCATGCTGCTGAGCAGCCACTGTCACTGGGGATGTGGGTGACAGCTCAGAATGACAGCACAGGAGCACATTTCTTAATTGGGAAAATAAGCAAGGTACCATTTGCTGAGAAGTATTAAATAGAGCAAAGGATTTTAATAAATAATGCTAGTTCAGGAGTGCTTGGCAAACAGGTCTACTAAAAATTGCTTTATCTGGTCCTTTAAATGTACTGAAAAGTAAATTATGAATACAGGTACTGACTGTTTCTATTGACAAGGTGAAGTTCAGGCTCGACGTGGTGATGTGAAACCAAAGAATGAAAGTCTGTAAGTGATGCTGATTATAAGCCTCTCTGTCTGGTTTTATTTCCAAGCTGAGTAAATAAACCACACACAAAGTGAATAAAAATTTGCAATTAATCAAAAATATTAACACATAAATCACTGAAGTGATCCTTGGTGCATTTTGATATGGAAGCTAGGCAGCAGAGTTAGTAAGTTCTCATATGAAATGAGGCCTTTGGGATAACAGTTTGTGCTTGGAAGCTTTTACATACCTGCTTTTCTCCTCTCCCTCCCCCTTTTCCACCCTCAGCTTGGGAACCAATTGGCTGACTACAGCCACATTTATCAAAGGAAGGGTGATCTCAAAAATAATTAATTTCCTGCAGATTTTGCTCCCATGTATTGATGCCTGAAGAGCTACTTGTTATTCTGACAGTGTCTCCTGACAAGGTTATGCTGACCTGCCTTAAAAGAGACCTTGCTCTCCCTGTTAACAAATCATATTTAGAATGAGATGCTGGACATGTCAGATCTGGGCTTTTAGTGGTCCAACAGGAATGCTAAATGTGCTGCTTCATCATTAACTCATGACTGCAAAATGGGAGTGGAGATATTATGTTATTTCAGCTAATCAAGTGCTGAAGCTTCCAAACGCCAGAAGCTTGGGCCAAACCATAAGGATGAAAAATACACATAATCAATAGGTATCTGGAAGATTAATCAGAAAGCATGAAGTCCTTAAATTCATTTGGTACCCAGCAACCCAGCTCTTGCCAAAGAAAATACAATTTAGAGCGTGCCTGAATTAAAGAGGAAATTTGAGAAAATAACCTTATGAATGTACCCTAGAAACCAAAATAGAGGCATTTATTTTTACAAAATTATCACATCTGCTTCTGAGTTTCAATTGTGTCCTTTTTTTTTTTTAATCCAGATCATAAGTGTTATTTTCACAAATATTCTTGGGTATTTTTATTAGACTTAGAAGATGGTCTTTGCTTAAAAGCAGTGGAGCAACTGAAATGACTTATCAACTATCAAACAATTTCTGCTCACCATTGCAAATCTAGTCCAGATGAGCACAGCCAAAAGGCTGATGGATTGTCCAAATACCTTGATTTGAGTGTTTTTTCCAGTTTCTGGTCAAATATCAATACCGGAAAAAATTAAGCAGCACAATCAACATTAATTGCCATACTAAAGTGGTTACTTGTGTGTAATAGATATGTGTATTGATGTATCATCTTGGGAGCCAGGAATAAGGCATGTCTTGCTTGGGAAATGTGGAGGAACCTTGATTGCTACTGATGCTTTTCCCGATCAATTGCTAAATTGGGAAGGGTTGGAGTTGTTGCTTTTAAGCAATAAAGTTAATAAGCATGGCTGGTCCATTCAAAAGGAGCCTCACATCATTTCCTCAATCTATACTGAGGTAACTGAAGAAAAATGACTGACTGTCAGAGATGACAGATTGTCCCAGATTGCCTCACCAGAGTTTATCAGAGCTTCATTATGTCTAGGCCAATTTTTTAGGATGCTGTCAATAGCTAGAAATATTTGGATAATGCAACTTTTTTTTTTTTTTTTAAATAAATTGCCCCACAATTATGTTAGCCTTTTGTGCTTTCACATCCATGTTCACTTTTGGTTTTGCAGACCATTATTACTCATTATTTTTAATTCCCTGGATTTGCATTTATGGTTTCCTGAAAAGTAATTTATTGGAATTTATTCCAGGTAGTTGAAGACTGTAGTATAAATATATTCAGCTGAAGACCTTCAGCAAGGCAGGCTCCTTAAACAAGCACAGCATGGCAGATGGTCCCTGTCCTGAAGAGGTTACACTCTAAATAGTTTTCTTATCTCACTCTTCTTTCTTTGAGATATTAGTACCTGATTAGAATCTGGCTACCTGTTTGTGCAGGGTAAGTGCTCTCTAAGGCACCCTCTCTGCAGCAAGCTCTGCAACTGAAAGTAGAAATGATGAGCAGGCAGCTTTCTGTCTTGCAACAGTTTAAACACCGTTAAATAATAGTTAAATACCTTGAGTACTGCATCCAGTTCTGGCCCCTCAGTTCAGGAGGGACATTGAGATCCTTGGAGAGCAAAGGAGAGCAACGAGGCTGGTGAGGGGCTGGGAACACAAGCCCTATGAAGAACGACTGAGGGAGCTGGGGGTGTTCAGCCTGGAGAAAAGGAGACTCAGAGCTGACCTTATCACTCCCTTCAGCTTCCTGAAGGGTGACTGTGCTGAGCTGGGGTCGGTCTCTTTCTCTGGGCAAGAACAGACAGAACAAGAGGACACAGTCTCAAGCTGTGCCAAGGGAGATACAGGCTGGAATTATGGAGGAAGTTTTTCACAGAAAGAGTGGTCAAATACTGGAATCGTCTGCCCAGGGAGGTGGTGGAGTCACCATCCCTCGATGTGTTTAAAAAAAGACTGGATGTGGCACTTGGTGCCATGATCTAGTTGAGGTGTTAGAACATGGGTTGGACTCGATGATCTTAAAGGTCTCTTCCAACCTAGAAATTCTGTGATTCAGGTGCTAATTTTCTGCAGAAAATCAGAGCAATGTGGAGTTATCACTGTGCCGGGGGAATCAAATTGTGTAGATGAGACTAAAGACCCACAGATCTTGTACAGGTTAGTACCATTTATCACATTAAAGAAAAAAATTGTAAGTAGAGTTATTTCTTCAAGAGTGTCACCAACACTCTTGAAATAGAGTTGGATTTTCTCAAAATGATAAATACTGCCCATTTGTATGTTTCCTGCACTACAATTGAAAACGGACATCCACCTTTGCACTTTTATATTTCATACAGGAGTTTACATGCCTGTGTGATGAATGAAGTAGGGAAATTGTCTTTCTAATAAAGAGTATTGTTTGGAATTTTGTATTATTGGTGTAAGAGTGATTACATGTTGATGTGTTTTGAACATAAGTATTCTGTGATTATTCTTCTTCCTTTCCTCCCTTTCCATCCCTCTTTCCCATCAGTTTCATACTTGAAAATGTACTAAGCTTGTTGGAAATTTGGTCTAGTTACAAGGATTGTGGATAGAGCTGGTAGTGAATAACTGCTTGTTCCAGGGAAAGAATCAGAAAGCATTCCCAGCCTGGGAATAGTCCTCAGGATCATTGACCATGACTGTGTCCACCAGAAAAATCTGGGGAATCATTGCCATTTCTTCTTCTACTGAAAACCTGCTTGAAGTCTCCAGAGGCAGTACAGTGGGAGTTTGGGGTGTTTTGGAGCATTTTTTTACACACACACGCTTAGGCATCATGTGCTGATGGGAGTGGGTGGCAGTGCTGCCTGCTCCCTGCACTGCTTCTCTGCACCTCACAGGCCTGGAGAGGCTGCAAACCTTCAGCAGACAGACTCCAGCCTGTATTGACATTTCTTGGTTCCCTACCTGGAATATCTGTTCTAATGCAGGGTAAACTTCTAGTCATGGTGGTATATAATCAAGGGTGCCAAGGTATCACACTGCCTTAGCTCTACAGCTAAGTTGCATCTGTTTGTGTCTAAGACTTCAGGTTCATAAACAGAAGATTTCAGTCTTTTAGGACATTCCTGTTCTGCTTACTGAAACAGGTTTTATCAATAAGTATTAACTTACTGTTTTACATCAAATTAGGTAAGTTGGCAGGTTGGCCATGGTGAGAGGAGTTGGAATGAAGCTGATATTCTCTGTGCCTTGCTGTGGTTGCAATGGATGGTGGTGGTGTATTTATTTATTTATATCAGAAAAGACAGATTGCACTTAGCTGTTACGTGTCCTCTCTTGGGGCTCTCCACGTGTCTGTATGGCTCCTGCATCTCTTTGTCAAGTGTTTGAAGAAATCCTTGGGAAAGTGTGTTCAGGATAACAGGGATCAGTGATTTGGCAGAAGTTCCTGAAGTATCCTCTAAAGCTTTGCAAGAAAAAAAGGAAAAATAACACAAAACACAAACCCCTTTCTATTCATTGCTTTCTGATTTGCTTCCTTGTCTCAACACTTGTTCCAAAAGGCAAGAGGTGGTAGCACCCCCAACAAAGCTTCTTTTACAGCCTTTTCTTTGGCATTAGTTATGAAAGGATCAGATGTCTGACCTTTCAGCAGTAGGTAAAAGGAGAATAAAAATATCTGTATTCCTGACAGTGTTTGGAAGTGCCTGGTCTCCCTTGTTTTCCTTTGCACTGGCTGTTGTATGCAGTGTGCTCTGGATGTGCCAGTAATATTAAGGCAGAGGACCAAGCTTGTTGTCTCTGAGTGCTCCTGTCTGGAACTATGTTGAGACTGTTCAAGTTAGCAAACTCTCCAAATACATCCATCCAGTGTGCCTCCTTTGAAGTATATTCCTGTCCTTGTTCCAGCCCAGAAATCTAGTTATAAGCTTTATAGAACTGTTTTCCACTGAATATGTAGGAGATGGATCTTATTATCAGAAAGCTTGTTTTAAGATGTTAAAGAGGTAGAATGCAGTGAAAATCCTCCTGTGTGTTTGTGCACTGGGAATATTTCTTTGGAGTCTTAACAGTTTTACAATTTCTATATTATACCCGAACCACTTTTTCTGAGGATTAATACTACTGTGTCCCTTGAAAAGTTATGCTAAAAGCTGCACAGACTTGACTTGACATGTCCTTTTATTCTGTCTCCTCTCTCCTTGTGAGGAAAAAGAAGAGATGTGTTTGCAAGGGAATGCTGTGGTGTTTTTGGGCCCCATGCATTGCCAGTGACCAGGCCAGATAGCTGCCTTGGACTTCTGAGAAGGGAGGAGCACGGGCTGGGGGAAAAGTCTGACTGCAGATTGAAAAAGGTCCTGCAGCATTTGGAAGATCAGTTGTGAGGAAAAAGGGCCCCAATGATAACAGTGCACATGCTGAGTCACAAGGACCTTCCTGACAAGGAGTAATTGCAAGGAATTTTTCTGGACATGACACTTTTCTGGAAATTCAGCTTCTTAAAGGGCCTCTAAAAATGAAGGCACCCAAATTTAAAAGTGGTGGTAATGCTAAGGCACAGGACCCTGCTTGTTGACTTTGGCTGGGTTCAACATGTTGAAAGCAGAATCCACTGTATGTACGCATAAAGAGCTTCTACACAGATGTGTTTGATTCTGTTACCAATTGTGTGAAAGTATGTATGCTTTCTAGTGAATATTTGAATTACACGTGTTTGGAAAATTAGAGATTAAACTGTAATCTAGACACTTGCATTTCATGTAAATTACATTATAGCCCATTTAATATGACCTTTCTTATAGCCTTTACACTGTACTATCTCTTGTCTTTTATGTTAATCATTCCTTGCTTTGCTCTGAAGCACCAAACACCAGCAACAAAAGCCAAGTGTCACTGTGGCTGCCCACAATATTAATTATCTTGATGTGCTTTTATTCTTGCAGTGAAGATGTTTGCAAACGAGGATTCACTGTTATTATCGATATGCGGGGATCCAAATGGGATTTGATCAAGCCTCTCCTAAAAACCCTTCAAGAAGCCTTTCCTGCTGAGATTCATGTTGCCCTGATTATAAAACCTGATAATTTTTGGCAGAAGCAGAAAACAAACTTCGGCAGTTCCAAGTTCATCTTTGAGGTGAGAGCCATGTAGAAATTAATTGTAAAGCATAATTTCTGATAAGAACTTTTCTTCAGGTAAAAACTCCCTGTGATTGAAAGCAAAAAATACATCTGAGTGCAGGAGGGGGCTGATGCCCTGGCATCAGGTTGTTTTCTGAGCACACTGTTGAAATGAGTTGCATATTACATCCCAGAGGTTCACATAGTTAATTTTGCTGAGAGGTTTTTTTTGGTGGTATTTATTTTTTGTGATGTTGCATTAAGTCTTTCCTTTGTTTCTCATAGGAAAAAAACCTCAAAAAAACCACAACACCAAATCCATCAAAATAATAAAGATACAGTTTTCTAGGTGCAAATGTATGAGTTTGTTAGTTTACCTCTATCCATCTTCCACTAGTGGTTTTTTTTTTTTTTGGAAAAGACATTTGCTAAATTTTCACCTCTTTCATTTAATTTAAATTTATAGTTCAGAGATAGCATTAACAACTTGTGTGAATGATAAGGTGCCTCAGGCATGTCCTTTGAGAAGTAACCAGTATATAACTGCATAATTAAGGTGAATTTACTAGCTTTGTTGTTGATGAAGACAAACCAGCTGTCTTCTCTGTAGCACTTCAGTTTTCTGTGAATTTCAGCTTCTTGCCCAAAAAGAAGCTGAAATTCAGGTGCACGAAGTGCTCATACATCAATCATGCCATGCCATTACTTAGTCAATGTATTGTTTTTTAATAATTCACTGAGAAACACTTATATTGTTGGCTGTTTTACCAATCCATTAATTCAGAGAGACACAGAGGTTTTGCATCTCTGGAAGGCAGAAGAGAATTTGGTTATAGCTCTTAACATTTACTGCAATGGAAGACTGTATTTAAGAAGACTGTATTTAAGTATATATTTAAGTTCTGTTGAAGTCAGTGTGATATAAATGTGTCCTTATCTTCAACCTGTTCTTGCAAGGACCCTTGAATTGCTCTGTGGAATTAGATCAGTGTTACTCATTAACACAATTTTTCATTGTTATCACATTTTAAATGCTTGTAAATTTTTACCCCTGTTTCACATAATCCAGTCAACTCATAAATTTTGCTTTGATTAAATAAGTCTTTGCACTCCTTGGTACCTTTGAGGACAGATAAAGTAACAGAGTTCAAGTATGTATTTTTAAAAGATTTGTTTGATTAAAAAATTAATAAATACCTTCTGGAGGCTTGACATATATTTTTATTATGTGGAGTTGTTGTGATGATAGCAAAGAGTAAACTGTGACCAAGTTATGCTTCATGTTTACAGCTCTGAGTCTGTATTGTTTAAAAAGCTCTGGATTCATTTGCTGGAATGCATTAAGGGTATTTTCATTTTGTGTGTGTTATCAGTGCCTTTGAGCCTTAGTCTGTCTGCAGGGCTGTTCACAGGGGTGTCCAATGGTTCACAAATTTTTGGGCTGGAGGAGGAGAGTCAGTGCTTTCACTATGTATTGGACCACCTGCAGACACTCAGAATCACAGAATGGTTTGAGTCCTTCAATTCCATGATTCAAACAAAGATTTCCTGAGCTGTGGTCCACCCTGCAATATACACACCACAGTCAAGGAACTTCTATTGAAAGGATTCTTTTAAGGCCAGATTTCTCTTTTGAGCTAAAGGGAGCATTATGTGTGTGCCAGGGCACTGTGGGACCCTTAGTGGACTCTGATGAGCTGGATTTTGGGGACTGAAATTCTGGCAGTGTTTCTGTGTCACAGTCCAGAGTGAAGCATGTACATAGATCTTCACCCAGAGAGAGAAAGGAAAGTGCTTGTTTGATGTATGTGGATTCCAAAGTTTTCTGTCACTTTGAGAAATGGACCAGGCAGCTTATTTAGCATTAATTCAGAGGTGCCTTCAAGACTATTTTCCTTCTCCTGCAGAAGGAGGCTAAACAGTGGACGGCACTTAGAAAATTGATTTCAAAAAGAAGGATGAGCAATGCCTAGGAAACCGTATGCACCTACCTGCCTCACTAAAACTGTTTTCATTAGAGTTTGAAGAACTACATAAAAAATCAAACCTGAATAAAGAAAATTTCTGCTGAATTTGAGAAATGAAAAGCCTTTCTACTGTCTCATAATGTCAAATTCTCTGCATGATTAGAGTAATGTTTCCATTAGCCTGACAGACTGCAGGGGGATGCCCTAGTGTTAGCCATGAAGAGAAGTATTTCCCTGACAGGCAGTTAAACTCTAAACTGAATTATCTTCGAGGTTTCAGTGTCCAGGTCAGGAGGTATAAAAATTTGAAAATGCTCTGAAGCAGCATACTTACCTTCCCAATGCTTGTTTGGTCCTCCCACTGTCCTCCTTTTTCCTCAAAGCAAGGAATATTGCAAGAACATTTTAAAATAATCTTTCTCCTGAAATTAAGTTCAATACAATCTCAATTTTAATACATTGCAGAATGCCTGATATTTTTGGATGGATACAAATTGGAAGAAAAAGCCTATTGTTAACCTTTAACCAGTGGATAGCCTACTATTTTGGACATAATTTAGGATTATGGTCAGGATTATACATGTTTTTCTTTGTAGATGTCTTCTACAAGAGTTCTGTGATTATTGGGTGCCTCCATTTCTGAAGAGCACAAGCTCTGACATTCTTTAGAGGCCTGATCTTTAGGGGATAGATGTGCAGTCACTGATGAAGAGAAAAGCCTTTAAGGGCTGCCAGCTTGGGCGTTAACATGAGAGCACTGAAAATCTCTAGTTACATATGAAACCCTTTGCTCCTAATTTCAGAAAGTATTTTGTCTAAAACTAATGGGAAAATCTATCAGTTGCTGTGTCCTTAAACTGTAATCTGCTTTCCAGACACCCAGTGCTTTTCTCCATCACCAGTTACAGAGTCTGAATGAATTAAAACCATTTCTCATTGATCGTGTATGATTCGTGAGCAGTACTTTCTATTGGCAATAAATTCTAGTTGTTAATACTTCAATGACATTTCACTTGCACATTGATTTTAGCTTAATTACATTAGAAATTGCTAATATGAAAGAGTGGCAAAAAGTCAACTGGAATAATTTGGAATAAGAAACCCAACTGTTAAGGCAGTTTGCAATACCTGCTTCAGTTCATATACATGAAACTTTTGCTTCTGTGTAGCTGCTGCTAGCTGGGGTGTAACACAAGAAGCAGAGTGCCTGCAATGCCCTGTACCCATTTAGTGAACAACCATGTCCAGATATCCAAAAGCTGCAGTAAGAAGTCTTCAGTGTCCAACTGGGCTGATGAAATCTCTGGCAGAAGCATTTTCACTACATGTTTTTGATAGTCAGGCCAGATCTTTTAATGAGTGACTAAATAAATAAATATATGCCATTAGAAGCAAAATTTTCTGTCCAATTAATGTATTAAAATTAAACACAGGCCTTGACATCCTTTACAATGTTCCTTCAATTATGGATTGATGAGGAAAATACTTGCTCCATGCTGTTTGTGGGTTGTGCTGTTAATTCTGATTGGATGGTCCCTGATTTAAATGCTGTCCTTTTCCCTTCCTTAGACAAGTATGGTGTCTGTGGAAGGCCTGGCAAAGCTTGTGGATCCTTCTCAACTGACAGATGAGTTTGAAGGGTCCTTGGATTACAACCACGATGAATGGATAGAGCTGCGTGTCTCCTTGGAAGAGTTTTTCAACAGTGCCATCCATTTATTATCGAGGCTGGAGGATCTCCAGGAAATGTTGGCTAGGAAAGAGTTTCCAGTTGACGTTGAGGGCTCAAGAAGGCTGATTGATGAGCACACACAGCTTAAGAAAAAAGTGATTAAAGCTCCTGTGGAAGAACTGGATCGTGAGGGCCAGAGGTTATTACAATGCATAAGGTCCAGTGATGGTTTTTCTGGTAGGAACTGCATTCCTGGAAGTGCAGATTTTCAAAGTCTTGTGCCAAAGATCACCAGCCTTTTAGACAAGCTGCATTCTACCCGGCAACACTTGCATCAGATGTGGCATGTCCGCAAGTTGAAACTGGACCAGTGCTTTCAACTCCGACTTTTTGAGCAAGATGCAGAGAAGGTAGGGAGTAATCTGTTCCTTTTTTCATGTTTTAAACAAGACTCTATTGCAAGGGTGACCGTTTTTTTCTGTAAATGCTAACATGAGGTGTTCATCACCAGTGCAAATTTCATGTTGCCAGCAGATACACTTTACGTGACTCGTAAACCAAATTCACCCAGCTAACTGTAGCAGGCATACTAATATCCAAGAGTAATTTTTCTGTGTTGCTTTTGGTGAAAGTTAATCTGCTTTTCTGTCATATAATGAGTATATTTGGTAGACATTAGCACAAGGCCCTGGCTTTTTTTTTCAAGCTTCTTTTACTAAGCTTATGAATATATTTATCTTCTTGTCACAGCACCGAAAAGAGAATGTTTTTGCGGTTTGATTCACTATGATTATTGTTTGCACTTCTTGGAGTCTGTGGAAAATTTAAAGTATGGGTTTCAGGAAATTTACTTTAGAAAACCATGTAGCACTAAAGCCTTGGCTTTATTAATGCAGAAGTGCTTGGCACCTTTTTAGGTGGCACATTTAAAATTCCAGGCCACAGAGGTGGGGTATTCTCAGGGGAAGGTACTGAGCTCTCAGACTTGTGTCTATCTAGTCTGTATATCCATCAAAAGCACCAATCTCTGAATCTTCTCTACTTAATGTATTATCCAGTTGTTTCACTAATGTGTCTGCCTGGACAGACCCAGGAGGAGTTGCAGAAGAAAAGCAGACTCATGAGCAGGGGGATCTCATGAGGACGGTTTTTTTAATCAGCTACTAGTTAGTCTTATTTTAAAACATCACTAAGAAGCACATGGCTGAAACAAACTTAATCTTCATTAGTGCAGAACAAGATACTTGACATTGGTTTTCAATGCATTTGCTAAATATTTCTAAGACTTGCTAGGACTGAAAAAGCTCCACCATTGTATAATCAATCCTGCTGTTGGGAAAACCTTGAATTCAGATGAGTCCCTCTAAAATAAGAGTCACTGCAGAACCACTCAGGGATGCATAAGAGCAGAGTTTTAATTCCAAATGCTACAATAGTAGCATTATCCCTGTTCCTTCTGTGTCATATGCTACAAGGAGGACTCTCCCTTCTGTCCTTCCCAGCAGTGGCTGTACTTTGGTGAGTGCATCACTTTGGATTTTCAACTTCTTTGGGATTATTCAGATGACCACTGCTTATTAATATAATTGTATAATTTATTAATTATTCAACAATATTATTAGTGAATTATTATAATTAATAATGTTAAAAGCTGAAAGGCTCCCAAGTCAAGTCAGTGTTTGAGAAGTCCTTGTTGCCAAGCACTGTTCTGTGGCATTGAAGGAAGTCTCCAAGGAGTTTCCTTTCTACCTCCTGCACAGGCATGAAAGGATGGTTTGATATAAGTCTAGGCAATGCAACAGCAAAGCCCTTTGCATGTGTTATTCTGAGATTTATATGTATAAGGTCTAGGCAAGTCAGAAAATGCATGAAATTTTTGAGATGAAGGAAGAAACAGAATGTGATTTCTGCCTTTGTAAAAGTCTTGAGCAATTCCAGTTTGACAACACCAGGATTCTGCTCTTCTCTTCTTTGTCTGCCTCACATTAACTAAACATATAATCAGCTTCTCCCTGCTCAGGCTCTGCTTGCCTTTTCTTGACTTCTACATTTTCTTAAAGAATATAAAATATTTTCTTGTTTTATATTCCCAAATCTGTGCTTTTAATCTTCTCAGTTTGTGAGTCCCTAAAATTCTTCCCGGAAGGGTTTCAGACCCTTTAACATCACATTTCACACGTGTAGACTGATGTAAAACATTGATGTGCTTTTCCTCTGTAGCTGCCTTTCTCAGGTCTCTTTGAAGTAGTCTCACCACCTCAGACTGGAAAGTACTTGTTTCATAAAATGTCCAGAGCTAAATCCAGCCCGAGTGCTGTCTCCATGTAGAAATAGAAATACACTGTGTATTGAATTTTAGAGTTTCCAGGTACCTTCATTTTCTCAGTTGCATTCTACTCAGGTATGGTAGCAGAGCCCAGTTACTCTTCATCTCCTGGAGAGAGAGACAGCTCTTTTTGTATAACCTGGACATGTAATTTAGTTCTAATCAAATGATAACTCTAATAACCTGTGAAAGCTCAAACTCCAAGATAAAATTCTGAGCATAAACAAGGTTTCAGGTCTTTTAAAATATCTCTCTATATTCATTGGATGATATTTCAGGAAACCTGTTCCAATAAGAAGAAAATGGAAAGGACTTTCATTTTCTGAACATCTCTGATTTCAAAAATTTCAGGTGTTCTCATTGCCTGAAAAGTTCCTTAAAAATGGGGGAAAAAAGGGACACAAGGACTAAAACACACAGTATTTTAAGGAAGATTAATTTTTGAACCCTTTGGTACTACAGTACCCCAGGTTTTAAAAGCAAATCAATTCACTTTTCTTCCTCCTAGAGATCCCCTGTATTAGAACATTTAGAAATGGCAGACACTGCCTGGACACACAAAATATTTAAATTACATGCATTACAACTTACAGAAGTCTGTATAGTTGTGTGCTGAACAACTCATATTATTGCCAAAATAAACAGAGGGGATGGCAGTCAGAGCCTGGGCTTCTCCCACTCAAATCAGTGAGAGAGAGCAGGGCTTTCTGTAGAGAAACTTTGTCCCCATTCAGGCCTTTAGGGTTTTATTTTCCTGTGCTGGGGCCAAGGGAAAGGAAAAGTGGGGCTATCACATAGGCACAAGCAGTGCAGTGAGATTGAATCTCCAGATGGAGACTGGAAGCTCCTTGAAGCTCAAGTCAGCAGGCAGGTCAGCCATGTGGGGAGCTTTGGCAGAGGGGTGTGAGGAAGTTCACATGCTGTGCAGTGCTGACTGTAATGATCTGCTGATAAATAACACATTTCAGCTGCTGGCGAAGCCCTGACCCTCACTGTTCAACAAATTTATTCCTCGCCAGCTAATGGAGAAATACATATGTACAGATATATATATTTTTGAAACTAGAACCGAGGCTTTACTGTGTTTTACTGGGTAACAGGGAAAATATTTTTAGTCACCAGTAACATTAAAAAATATGTCCCAGTCTAAATTGAATATTGTTTGAAACAAAAACCCCACAATCAACGTAGATCCAAGTATTGGAACTATCTGAGAAATGATAATTGGTTGGTGGAAATCTGGACAGGGAGAAGAATTCAGGCAAGAGTCCACATGTTTTACACTTGAATAAATACCAAAAAAAGACAAAAATTATACTTACACTCTGTACTTTCCAGCTTTTCTGGAAATCATTTGTAACTGGCACCCAATTTGACTTTTGTAGGAATTTCCACATCATTTTCTGTTGGTTCCACACCAATTTTACTACCCCAACATGGATGTGAATGAAAACCATCTATCATGATGTAATCAGCGTTGTCCATGTTAAGTATAAACAATACAGTCACCAGCTGGACTGAGCTGAGGGCCTGCACTGTAAGCTGCTCACAGCAGAGCAAGGAGCTGCTCTATCACTGTGGGGGTCAGCCCCAACAGGAGGCAGAGGGGGCTTGGCGTGTTCTCCCTGTCCTCACCTCCCCTTCTGCTTCCTGACTTCCCACACAGTCCACTACACAAAGGAGATCTCCAAAAGAAGGAGTTAGAAAATGCCACAAGTGAATTTCATTGGAAGCTTGCGGTGGGAGAAACATTTTATTTGGATCAGGCCAGCTTTGTAGAAAGTCTAGTGGCAAACCACAGGCCACATCTAGTCTTCAAGGAGCAGTGAAGTAGCAGGCTTACAGTTAAAACCATCAGCCCCGTGTAAACCAAGGCTTCCCTTTGAAAAACACAGCTCTGCCAGTGATTTTCCCTGTGGAGCAGGCGATGGGAAGCTGTGCAGGCTGCTGGGGCTGCCCTGGTGCTGCTGCTCTGCAGGGAGAGGGAGCAGAAAGCATGGATAACTTGCTGCTCCTACTCCACAGCAGCTGTAGCTCCCATTTCCCAGGTGATGTGACCAGCCTGGAACAACAGAAAGAGTTCACTGAGTGCAAGAGTGATGGCAATGTGATTAACGATGCAAAGTTCATGGATAGGAGACTGCTTTGGAGGGGGGTATAAGCAAATGGTTAAGGGGAATAGGGTGCAGTAACAGTTGCAGCAGTTCTCCTGCATCCTGCTCCCTGTGCTGGTGTGGGCAGTGAGACCACAGCACTGAGCAGACACTGCCTTCCCCCCTTCTCACACCCACCTCTGGCCCCTTCCTCAGGCAGGTCTACTTGAATAAGGGAACTGATGTGTTATTCTACTGAGTTGGTGCTATTAAACTCAGGCCCCACAGAGTGAAATAAATAATGTGACATTAGGTTTCTCAAGGAAGAAAGTCACAGATATGTCAGCTGTACTTGACTCCTGTCCAGTGTACAGTTGCAATTCCTAATGAAAGTATTGGGAAGACTCCTATTGTCAGCATAAACACATTACACCCATTAACTAAAGGTATAGCCATTCTGAAGTGCCAGATGAAATTTAGGAGTTCCTAATTTAGAATGTCACTTAACACTAGGGAGAGTTAGTCTAGAAAACTACAGAGAAGCTCTAGTTCAACAGCAAAGTCAGTGGGAGAGAGGAATATCCAAGAATATATAATCCAAGTATTTGAACCATGCTCATACTGGTTTTGGAGGGTTACACCTGCCAAGGGTTCATGTTCCTCAGAAGGGGAAGAAATGTTCTGAAAGCTACTCTTTGTCTAAAAAGATGCAAGATGGCTTTGGTGGATAATAGAATGCAAAATGTGGAAATGCATTATGTGATTTAGGTGGGAAAAGATGGCTTTAAAGAGGAAACATTGATATCTTGATGTTTGAGAGAAAGGAAACTATCAGTACATTTGTGATTATATGACATCCACTTCAACTGTTTTGTACATTACTTTCCCACATTGCATTTGAAAATTCTGATGCTGTATGTTCTGTAATAAAATGCATTACAAACCTGATGATATGATCCTTTTTGCTAATAGGAGGCAGTTTATTTTATTACAGTCCATTAAGTAGAGCAATTGTAGCTGCCCTTTTAGTCAAGGGAAGCATTTCCTAGAAATGGGTCCTAGCTGACTTTCTGGAAAAGCAGTATAAGAAAGATTAAAAACCAACTTTGCTTCCTTTTACATTCCACATCACCTCTAAGTTTTCTTCTTTTAGCAGTGTCAAAAGACCCTTGAAGTGATGCATAAAGCAAATGTATAGAGTTTTCCTTTTTGCAACATGTCATATTAACCCTTAAGGACTTGCATAATTCCACCAGGCACAGCACCTGGGACAGACTTCTCTGACTGAGATAAAATCCACTTAGTGAAGGACCATTTCCTCTCTCTTATTTCACTGCTGGAAGCACTTGGTTTCTTTGATCTGTGCTATGTGCCATATACACAATCACCTCAAAGATTTCATGTGAATTATTGGCTTACAATTACTGTGAGAGGGATGTGTCCCAGGGAGTGAGAATGGGAAGCCAATGAGGAGAGTTCTGAGAAGGTGGCAGAGGAACCTTTCGTATGTGAAATGAATAAAAAATGAAGGAGTTCTGGGGAGGTGGTTAATTAGGACTGGGGAGGAGGCAGGAAGCACATTAAGAAGGGACAGAACCACAGTCAAGATTAATAATGAGAGCACATCTGAAGTACATATGCCCTATGTGCTGTTTGACTATGAAGGGATTTGTTACTGAATTGAATAGTATTTAGCAGTTAACAGTAATAATCATACAGGCATAATAATAATGGATTAGACATGGATTTTTGTATAGGATTTAGATTTCATTTAAGTTACGTGAACACTGAATTGGTGTGCAGAACTCAGCATGCTCTGGATTTTCCATCTAAGTACTTAGACCATGAATATCAGAACAGCACAGTGAGTGAGCATTGCAATAAGGAGCTTTCCTGGAGATTCTGAGCACGGGGGATGTTGTTAGACCTGAGGTAAGCTCCATAAGACTTCTGCCATGAAAGGATTCAATAAGCTTAGTGTCTTCTGCAGAGGTGTTTGACTGAGGGTCTAAGTGAGACTCATTTAAGCATGTTTCTGTCAGCCTTTTTCAAATGTCTTTTCAGAGGTAGGATAGGGCCTTGGGGTGCAGATACTGCCTGGGAATACTGGCTGTCATGTTTTTGAACATCCACATGTTTGCAGAGAGCTTTAGAAGAAGAGTGGCCAAGAATTTACTGCTAAGCATAAATGAAATCTCTGACCTGTAATTCCAGAAAAGGAGTTCTCAGAGGACCAAGTTGTTGGTGATAGCTACCCCTCTCAGCCCAAAGCAGCTGCTTCTCCCTTCAGGTGAAACAACTCAGTTTCAGATTAGTTTTAGCTGTAGCCCTTCTCTAGTTGTATTTTCATGCTCAAGGTCTCCCTGAGTTGTCTGCTAAAAAGACAGAGGCCAGGCCTTGTAAAGCAGAAAGAGTTGCAGCTGCTGTTGAAATCTGTGAGGGACTCAAGGTCTCTATCAGTGCTCCCAGTGACAGCACTGAGTGAGCTGGAGCACTGTGGCATTCCCTGGTCCCAGCTGCTGGCTCTGGCTCCAGCCCTGCTGGTGGCAGGGTCAGCCCTGGTCACCCACTTATGGTAAGGAGACCAAATCTCTGTCTGACCATGCTGGTGTCCCCATCCCAGGATCCCAGTTATGTTAGTTCACATCTGCAACATTTGCCAGGGCTTTCAGTAGTCCTGATATATAAATAATGAGCTTTGAAACCAATTCCTGACACAAATGGTTCTTATTTTTATTAGATAGAATAAATATACAGATCTCTACATTTATGGATCTGGAATAGACATTGCTCAAGAGTCTTTGAATTTAGTCAAAGTACTTTAAATTGCCTTAACATCTTTGTATTTTTTAATGCAATGGACTCTTGAACAGAGCACACAGTGTCTGTTCTCTCCTGAAACCTTGTTTCCAAATCTGGCATCTTCTCTCCCATGCTGCCAATGACAAATGCTTTATTTTATAATCTGAAGTTTCCTTTAGCATATGGTGCCTTTTTTTTGCTATAGAGATTCTCACTAGACAACTGTTCATAAAATCAGGCTTGGGATGGCAGTGTTGGGAAGGAAAGTCAGCTGTCAGCTGAAATAAGCTGCCATGTGGATAGAAGGTCATCATGTCACCCCATGCTTTGTACTTAACCCACTCTGAAACTAAAACAGCAGAGGGCAGGCCCCATGTTCAACATGAGGTGTTTGCTCTGGCACATCATTTCTAATACACTCAGAACACAGAAAATAAGTGCAGATAGGAACCTAAATTGTTTGGCAGACACCATTTTACAGTATCTGATCATAAATTGTTGGAAAGATGATTACAAAGGTGATATGGAAAGGAGGCTTGAATTGAGGCTGAGCTGGTGCATAAACAATAAATACTTGAGTGTGTGTTTATATGATACCTAGCACAGTGAGGTCCTGAATCTGACTGGGATATTGGTTGTTTCCAAAAAGGAAATGCAGATTTTCAGTTGAGAATGGCCCTTGGAGATGTAAGGGTATGAAAATATTCCTATGGAACACATATGAATACCCACAGAGGATTTGGGTTGCTTTGGCATATACTGGGAATATTCTGCTTCACTTAAGCTGTTTTGAGCAATAACTCTTCTGATAGCATCAATCAAGGACAGACAAAAGACCAACGCAGGAAGTTCATATCAAAGGGGGAAGCTGTACATCTATTCTTAAAAATCTGTGTGTTTCCCCAGATGAACCTATGCCAGCTCTAATCACTTGCATTTAATTACTTCACACTTCCTAGAACAAAGGAGGCTCTAATAACCAGGTGAGAATTGAAAGCATGTAGCAATAACCCTATTGTAGCAGGTTTTAATTAACTTTCAGTGTTTATTCAAATGTGTTCTTTATCATGTTTTTTTCTGTAGCATTTTAAAATAATTGAATTTTTGCTACTGAGTACTGCTCCTGCTTTGTCTTGAAGCACCACAATACTTGTTGTCATAGGTAAGCCACTATGAGGTGTTCTAATGCAGCTGGATAAACAGTACAATGTTCTGAATGTATCTTTACTGATATTTTTTGGAACCTCAGTGGTGACATAACAGGTTCATCAATTTCCTGTATTACTTGGGTTTACCTGCTCTCAGATTATTTGTTTTTAAACAAAACAAATAAAAGAACAAAGTTTGCCTGGAAGCAGAAAAAACATTATAACAAGGGGTGGTTGTGCACAGAGCGTGTGTTGACAGCTCGTTGTGATGCTGTGAGCGTAGATGTCATGTGCTAAAGAGATTTCATAGTGGAATCTGCACCTTCCCTTTTGGAAGGCTCTGAGAGTGGCAGCTAAACTGTGTCAAATCTGCCATTTCCATCACCTAGCCAAGGGCACCAAAGAATCCTTGGGGACCTGTGGGGGCAAATCTTCAGCATCTATAACAGTAAATGACTTGCAAACCCCTTCATCTTTAATAGAAGGATGAATCCTGCCTAGCCTGCATGTCTCAGTTCAGAACCTGCATGCTGGCACCTGCTGTCTTTGCAGGCTGCAGTTCTGAATGAAAGATGCTGACATCTGCTCTCTTTAATCGGAAGTCACTTTCTGACAGGTTGCTAATGCCATCTGCAATTTGTTGCTCCCAACGTAAAGTGAAGAGTTGTCGGAGCGGGAAGTAATCCTGGTGGCCTCTGTGGGAAGCATTCATTACTTTGACCACTGCTGGTCACACTTAATAAGATCCTGTTCTTGGTACCTGTAGTGGGGAAAAAAAAAAAAAAAATTTGCAAGATCAGGAGATCATTATAGACGTTTTTAACTTTCCTCAAAGCACAAACAGAGTTTATTTCTGCTAATTGGACTGCAGAGGAGTCCAAGTCCAGAGGAGTCCCTTCGTTATTAGTGATGCTCCAAAGAGCTTTCAGCTTCCCCACTGTGTCAAGCCTGCTACTTTCCTATCTATCAGTCAAGACCAGGGGGTTCTTCCCTTGTATGCCAATAGCATTGTGAAGGTTTGCTTTTCTGCCTTTCCATCCATCAGTAGAAAGCTTGGGGACAAAGCTAATAACCACAGGACAAACTCACAAGTACACACCAAATGCTTTGTGCTGCTCCTACAGCTGAAAGCAGCTACAAGCCCCATTTTGCCATCTGGTTTGAGGAAGTGTGGGATTGCCTTGCCTGCTGAGCAGAGCAGTACAGGGATCAGGGTAAATATATATATATATATATATATATATATATATATATATATATATATCAGAAATGCTCTTCCTTGTGGCTGTGATTCTAGTGGTAAATGTCGCCTTCCATTGCTGTAACCATCACTTCTTTCTCTGTGACAAAGGGGCAGGATGCTTTTGTAGCCTCCTGTTGACATTTCTGTTTCTCCTGCAACAAGTCTGCTGCTGGTTCAACAGCTCTGAGGGTACAGACTTCCTCCCTTAACACTTCCATGACCCAAGTTCAGGCTCCAGAAACAAAGAACACAAGAATCTTCTCAAGGCATTTGTACTAATTTTTCAGATGTGGACAGCTGTCCATCAGGAAGGGCAATCTTCTGCCAGACACTGATTTCTGTTGGGCTGGATTGGCACTGGAGCAGCAAAATTAAGTGCAAAGGATGCATAGTTCAAAGCTAAAAATTGGGAATTAAAAACCACAGGGGTTAACTGCCTTGCCTCCTGTTGCACAGGAAGCCTGTCCTGCAGTGGGAGTCCCGATCTGATGTGTAAAATAAACATCTCAATGCTTTCCTTCTTTCTATATTAATTCATTCGGCCCTGTGCTGCCAGATCTGGTGGGTTTTTTTTTTCTTTTATTGGCAGATAAACCTGTTTCCTCCATAGCACTTGGAATTGAACCTGATCTTTTTGATGGGAATGTAAAATTGCTAACAATGCCTCACTCTGCTGCTGCAGCTCGGGGTGAGGAAGAGTTGCGCGTTTCCTTCATGCTGAGCGTGCCCTGTAGCACAGTTACCGTCGGGATCCCTCGCTGGTCACAGTGACCCTGAGAAAAGTTAGAAAGTCTCTTTTCCCAGCCCAGTGCTCGAAGAAGGAGTCAGAGCTCTTCATTTCTCGGTCTCAAGGTTGTTTATTGTTTCTTATCTATAACATTCTTTCTCCTGTCCTGCCGAGGTCTGTCCAGCAGGACAGTTCCAGGCACTCTGCCTGCCCCCGGGGCGGTGTTATGTCTTTATACTAAAAACTACATATACAATGTTTACCATTACTTTCCAATACCTATCACCTATGTTAGACAGTGAGCTTCTACTCTAAACCAATCTGTAAGTGCCAATATCACAGCAGAAGATGGAGATCAAGAAGAAGAAGGAGAAAGGCTGGACATGCCCAGTTCCCTCCATCTTGCCTCCTGAACTCCCATACCAAAAACCCCTAAATCTACTTTTCCACCCCGTGATAACTTTACTATTATTCTACCCGAACTGTTGTGGCTTGCTGATCTTCATATAAGGTTGGTAATTTGCTCCATGGGTCATAATCAAACCCACAGGTGTTTTGGGCTCCGTGCCAGGGCTTCTGAGCCCCCTGGCAGGGGTCCTGGATGTCCTGGACAGCCAGAGGAATGTCCTGGGTTCCCACAAGTTGCAGCATCTGGAGCCACTCTGTCCCACTGACACTGGGGCATCCAGCACAGCTCGTGACCTCTCAGTGCAAGGGGCACAGCCAGCCCTGCCCAAGCCATGGCTCTGTTCCTGCTCTGTTTCCAGGCTCCGGCAGCAGCCGCCTCGCTGCCCGTGAGGAAGCGGCTCCGCAGCCGCTGTGGCTGGAACTGGAACATGGTGTGCTCTGCTATTTGTAGTTTCCTGCTGCCGACACTGGATACGCAGTTACTATTCCTCCTGCTTCCTCCTCGAACATTAGAATGGGTCCAAAAATAATTGAAGGCAGTATGTTCTGATGGAATATTTTTGCATTTGCAGAAATTTCCTCCTTCTTTCGCTTGCCAATTTTGATAGGGAGCATTTTGAGACTGTTTCAGCATCTCTGACTTGGCACCGCTGGGAGGCACAGGAATGCTCCCCTGATCAGTATGGCACAAAAATCAGTTTGGGCACATGAATACAGACTTAAAACTCATTTTTAAGAATGATTACAGCATGTTTTAACCAAAAAGTTCTTTAGCTTTAACTAATGAAGATGAGAAGACCCAAATGTTCTAGATGGTAACAAAGCCCACACATCTAGGCAAAGATGAGAAAGCTGGGTTATTTTAAACTTATTGCTTTGATCCTCAAAAAGGTTAGGTGGCAAGAGACTAGCTGTCAGGAAATAATGTAATTAAGCTGTACATGAGGTTCACAGACTTATTGTGCAGCATCTTTCAGATGTAGCGATGTGATTATTTCTAAATTAATGTCTTCCTGGCTTGGCTGAAATGCTTTCAATGGCCCACACTTGGCAGTGCTTGAGGTCTTAAAAGTGTGTCTTAAATTACCCTTTATATCTATTTATAGAGAGCAGATAAAGGTGGGTGTACAGCTGAGAGGTTGTCTTCTCTGGAGCTGGTGACGGTTGAAGAGGAAAAACCAGGAGCATGGTCTGTGGATAGCTTCCAGAAGTATCAGTGTAATTTTAAACCAGGTGGCTCTGACTTTCTTCTTACAAATCATGCACATTACAGAGAATGTAATTCAGAAATATTTTCTTGAACCCTCATGTCTTGCAAGACCCCTCTGTATTATTTGGCACCAGAGTCCTGGATGCCTCATGTCCTGCACAGGTGCTGAAGAGGTGTCACGGACAAAACAGTCTTGAATTGAGGAATTTTGCTCAGTTTAAAGCTTATGAACGCAAACTTCTGATCTTGATTTGGGTGTTGAAAGGAAAAAGCAGAACACACTGCCATAAACACCTACTTTTCACCAGCTTAAATTTCCCTCATTTGTGTCTTGGTTTATACCCAGTCCATCAAAAGTTTTTTGGTGGGCTGGTGGGCAGCAGAGCATGTCAGGGATAATATTCACATAAGTTTATTTTTGCTGCTATTACAGCTATTCTCTGATTCTTATTTTTTTTTTTCTGCTGTTGTTCCTTAGAGTTCTTGCTCTGACACGGACCACTCGTCCCTGAGGTGTGGCACCACAGTGTGTCTCCAGCACAGTATCCCTCAGCAACCCTCATTTTCTTTCCCTGACACTTTGTGTCCAGGTGTTCCCTGTCTGATGGATGTTCTGGCAGCATGGTCAGGCACTGACATGTGATGATTCTCCCTGATGGGGCCTCCCCTGGTGCCAAAGCTGGTAGGAAGTGGGTGGAGGCAGCTCAGGGACCCCCTGAAGGCCACCTTGTGAGATCCAGGGGCACTGCTGAGGGAGCAGTCAGGTGTTTAAAGCTGTGGTTACACCCAGCTGCATTCCTGGACCTCAGACACATGTGGGTTTGGTAGAGGAAATGCCACAAATCTGGTACAAACCAGCAAACATCTGTCTGGCTGGTTTGTTCTTAGTGGCAGCTATTTGGAGTCACAGGAATGTTACACATTCAGCCAGGAATAGAACCAGGGTCTATAACAAAGTCACCAAACTCCTACAGCATTTTCATCTGAATGAAAATTTCTTCTGAAAACTGAAAGGAAGATCCCCATCTGGGGAGGAAATTTTCATAATTTACACTGTGTTTTCCATTCATATGGCTGTTTTCTGTTTATATCTTTTAGTATTACATTTCCTATCCAACCAATGAATTAATTTCCACCTAGACAGCAAGCAGTTCTCTGTAGATGATCTGTGCCCAGAAAAGGCCATTTCCATTTTAAGGAACAGTGAATCCTTTCCAGGAATGCTGGAAAGTGTTTGATGTTACTAAGCATGGTGGAAAGGTGCAATATCTAAAAAGCAAGCAAACAACGCAGATGTATAAAAACACACCCAGATGTCATTAGTTGTATTTATATGTTCAGGATCTGTAATTTTCTCCCACCTTCAACAATAAAACTCCTACTTCTCTATTCAACATTGTAGGAATCAGATGCCTTTCTTTGTACATGGCTGTGGCTTGATATGTGTCAGGAAAAAAATACACAGATCTCTTACTCTGGCATTTAGTGGGAACATTCAGTGTGAGTATGTTGGAAGTGGTGCTCTGCTATAAATACAAAGCTATTTGTCACGTCACACATCTCGCTAATTTTCTAGTGGGTTGACAATTGGGCCCATTGTCTGGAATAATTTAATGTGCTGTAGCCTTACTTACTGTACTCTATGAATCATATACACAGATATTCATAATGGAAAAACTGTGTTCATGCAGCATTGAGGTTTACACAAATACAGCTGTGGGTCTGAATCTTCAGCTGGTGTAAATTGGCCTTGTTGGAAAGACACCAATTTATCCTGGCCATGGACTGCACAGAGCACATGTGAAAGGGAAAGATCTGGCAGAAGGATTGGCTTGTCCGTCACCATCTGTAAACACGAGACAAACACAAAAACAAACACAACGTTGCATTTAGGCCCTGGCTTAGCAAAGCATTTAGATGTATGCAGAGTTCTATTTTAAAGCTACAAGTGCTTTGATTTAATTAAGGATGTATTTATAAAGTGGCAACAGGAATTACAGCAGATTGGAGGTTTTTTTATTGAAACAATTTTCATAAAATTTGTTGATTAATGAAAAAAAAAAATTAGATGCACTATCAAAGTTTTCTTTAAGTCCAAAATTTATTCTGGAGCCAGTACCCTCCTACCTGAGCACATCCATTTTCCTGGTCACTGTGGAGGTATTCAGCCCACTGTAAGAGCCCTGTGGACATTAATGACCAATCTCACTGCCAGCTTTGCCACAGCTCTGTTCTGCCTGGCCACAGACCCTGATGAGGCAGACACTGATCCATCAACTCATTTTGTGGCATGACCTGGGACCTCCCTCATTGCTGTTGACCTGGGGCAGTATCTGAGCCTGGTTACCCTCACTGGGCCTGATCCTGGCCTGCTGGTGGACTTCATAGCTTAAGCTTGGACTTGCCTTGTCACCAGAACTTGTGCAATGTCCTCTTGCTTAAGTCTTGTTGCTGTCAGTTGTAAACCTCAGGGGCTGTGGGACAGGCTCTGGTTAATGAGCCCCCTGTTCTACCTGCTGAATCTTTATTTCTGGCTCCTGATCCCTTTGGGACCAGCTTGCCTAGACAGCCAGCATCAGACCCCTGTTCTGCTGAATTTAGCTCAGGGGCTTGACTGGAGGGATTTTTCTGTATTCCAGGTAGAGCTCCTGATTCTTCAGGCTGTTGGCATTTCCCATGTGCTCCTTCCCAGAGGTGTTGCACTTCTGTTGGCCTTTCCCAGACGTTTAGGTGACCTAGACATATGGCTGGTTCCAATTAAACTGTAGTTTTGATTCTAGTCTGGAGACAGTGGGGGAGTTTCTTGATTGCCTCTTATAAAGTTAGCTCACATGCAAATTTTTCCTGGATCATGCCCTTGCATGTCAGTAGACTATGTGTGTACCACAAATCTGTTACCCAGTATTCTTTTTGTTCAAATACTAGCTAAACTCAATTGCAAAAGATGTAAGAAATATGCCTTGATTTTTTGTTTAATTGAGTTGTTGAGAATACTTGAACTCCCTTAATGAGATAGGAACAGACCTTGTAGCTGGAAACTTTGTAAACCTCAAGAGAGGGACTCTGGCAGTTACTGTTGTGTGTGTGTTATTGTTTATATTGTGGAAATATATAAAATAAACTTGCTTAGCTGTAGATGCTCTCAGAGTGGAACTTTCCACTTTCTGTTGTAGATTATTCAGTTTAACACTGGCTGGACAGTTTTGAAAATACAAAATGCGCGTGGACTCTTAAATGGACATCTCTTTAATAAGCAATGTATGCTTACCTCTAGCATTTCCCAACCTGTGAATCATGGATATTAAGTTCCTTAGTGGTTGGTAAAGGTATTTGATAAACAGATTTCTTCTTTGAAGACCTTAAGTGGCTACAGTGCTTGCCTTGAAAAAAATTATGGGGTCTACAGATTGGAAGAGATTGGAAAGCACTAATCTAAAAGGGATTTCATCTGGCATATAATTTCTGATCTACCCTCTCCACAACTACAGGCAGGACATTCTTTTAGGTTAACATTTTTTGTCTCTTTGTTAGCAGCATATGGAGGCATATTGAGAGAAGGCATTTATGACTACCTGGATTTCAAAACCCTGTCTTGTATTTTCCCTAAGTGCTCTTGAACTTGCTTTTATTCAGAACATCATCCGAGTTGTGCTTGTCAGAGCAAATCACATAAACACTACTGGTCTTTGTCAGTATTTGTGCAGGGAACTACCAAGAGAAAAGATAGTGAGGCAAAGCAGAAGGTACTGACGTTGATCCAGCAGCTGTTGCTCTCCCATTTTTGTATCTCCTTTTCTAGAACTGATGGCAGAAGCACTGCACAAGTTATCCTAAATGATGTCAGCTGGAGTATTTCCAAAAAAGAAATAAAATCAACATTTCACAAAGTCCTTAGGGTTAGTCCTTAAAATCTCAGTTGGGATTGAAAGATATCCATGAACTACAAGTGCAGAGAAAGATTGTGTAAGAAGCTTCAAAAGAGTTGGGCTGTAGTAAAACAAACAGCATAAGAGACAGTGACCCCACCTCGTCCACACTGGAAAAGGTTTAACACTTGGGAGAACTTTTTTAACTTGTAGGGAAATGTTGACCTAAGAGAAAATGTGTACAAGCTGGACATGAGCCTTGTGTAGACAAGAGTGTATGTGAAGAGCTCAGTAACAGGAGCAGAAAGTTTTTGGAATTGTTTGTCATAGGAGGAGCTGGGCTGTAGCACTTCACTAGCTTTCAGGTGGAGCTTCATCCCTTTATGAAAGGAAATTTTATGCTGTGGTTGGCTGCCAAAAGCAGTGGTTGGACTTGACCTGAATGTCCCTTTGGAACTGTTTTCTTTATATGTACCCTATATTGTTCCTCAAGATTACATGGCTATAATGGTTATCATTCTGCCCTTAATTAACCATATGAGTTTGATATTTATGGCTCAGAACTTAGAAAGAAGATGATTTGCTACAAGCCAGTTCATAATTAATTCCAGCCCTAGTATGGTGTTCAATAGATTTGGGATTTATTATTTCCAGCATGTATAAACAATTTCATTAATAAATATGTTCGGTTCACTGGCTGCCAAGGCCATGAGGACTGTAATCCTCCCATCAATACCACTGGCATGGGGTGTGCTGCCAGCCATATGCTGGGCACATCAACCTGTGGTGCTCTGCACCACTGTGTTCAGAATCCAGTGCTAATGCTCCTCAGCAAGCACTGACAAAAGCCAGAGAGCAGAGGTTTTTATCTGAAATTATGTTATAAATCTCATTTTAGCTGATGTAGAGCTGGACTGTGCACAGCCTGCATACATGCTGTTCCATATCCGTGTGTTTCTTGTCTGTTCTCAAACAGCTGTTCTCACCCTGTACTCACTGGCCTGCCAGATGTTACAAATCCAGGGAAAATATGGAGTCACATTCTCCCTCTGTAGGACTTATCCATGACCAGCTTGAGTCCTGCTGTTTGGTCTAACACTTAACCTGGATTTTCTAGTAACTCATCCACTATGATGACAAAACATGAGGTTAAGAACTTGTTGTTGCCAGCAGGACTGATGCTGGAGTTGTAATCTGATACCCTAATCTGGAGTGAAGTTGCCTCAAGACCACATCTATAATAATTACTGGTCCTTGTATGATCGCTAGTGACAGTGAGACTAGATTCTTAAAATGCATAGGGAAGAGACCCTTTGGATCATTCTTAGTTTTTCTGACTCTCATAAAAGACTAATTACCTTAATTAAATGTAGCACTTCACGTTCTTCAGCACAGGCATTCAATTTTCTTTATGTATTTTTAGAAACAGGTCTACAAGAGATAATCACACTGAAAGTTTATCTTTTTTTTAAGTGTGCTTAGTCCCTCCCCCTGCTTCCCAGTCACTGGAAAACTCCTAAGTACTTAACTGGTCTCCAGATTATCTACAGCAATGTGGAGAAGTTCTAGTCTGGGAGACACTGAGGACAGTTGGTTCATGTGTTTTTAGTGATGTAATGTCCAATCTTAGTTATTCTGTGCTGCTGTTTAGTGTGAATTCATGACTGCAGGAGTGATTAGAAGGCTTGAGAGCAGAATTATTTCACTGGCAGTCAGCATGACTCCAACTAATAAGTAAGTCACAGGAATAATTAAAGATCCATTCATTTTGTGATAATCACTAGACTAGGTTTGTTAAGAGAGTCTTTTTCATGGATGTGATGAAATCAATTGATACAGTGCTGTAGAGCAATGTTAGAATGACACAGAAAATCTGTTTGCTGAGACATTCTATCTGGCCTAAACTGATCTCACGGGGCACATTCTCCACTCTTTGATATTTATTGTATTAAAAACTCATTCCTTTGACAGGGAAATTGACTTGTCAAAGGATCTTGAACATTCTTCCAGGAGCCCACATTAGCCCCTTGAAACTGGGGCAGTCCTTGCAGGGTTGAGAGAAACAGCAATAGTTGGGTCATTGCCATGTTCACATCCGTAATGGTGCGTTTTAATTAAACAAACGAGGGAGCACACTCGCTTCAGGAACACAGGAAGCATCAGAGTTTCTCATGTGGAAAACAGGTTTCACTTGAAAGCTTTCAGGAAATATTGCTGGTAATATGGGCCAGGCCAGACAATGCTGACAAACTTTCATATCAAAACCTCCTGGCCACGCGTTGCAAACTCTCACGGCACCATCACAACTCACTTTTCATCTGGTATTTCAGAGTCTCAATTTGGAGTCACATTATTAGGAGAAAATTTTGGAGTTTTTGGTCAAAGAACAACGTTTGAAAAACACAATCCATTGTATCTCAAAAGTAAATGACCCCATTTTTAGGCATTTATTTAAATCCCATCATTTTTAAGGAAATCTTGTGACCTGTGGTGCTGTGTAATACTTACATATTTCATTATAGAGGTCTATTGCTCAGTGTTGCTCAAAATTCTTGAAGGGCATCCTTTAAACTGTTGTTGTTATATTTTAGTTGATTTAATAGGACCAAAAAAAGGCAAATAATCTCTTAAACTTCCTTTCTTTTTCATAATAGTTTATTATTTTACATTAAAAGGGAGAAGCATGGTTTAACTTAAGCTAGGTTCTCATCCTGCAATAAGTTTATAGATTAGATAAAGGAAATGCTCCCAATCCACAGAACAATAGATTACTTGTTTAAATTACTTGTCTTAAAAAGATCCTGATTTGGCTTTGCTGAGCATAAAATATTAAATTTATTGTTTATTTTTAGTGGATTGCTGCCAATTTTCCCTGACTGTCTTTAGATTGTTTAAAACATAAAAAAAAAAATGTTCTCATCAAACGTATATCTACTTACAAGAAATCTCTGTTGGTCTTTCCACAGAGACATAAAATCTTGTTGTTAGGACTTGAACTTGTCTGTAATGGAAGTTTCCTTTCTTTTTTACCTTTATGTTTTTCCTGTCCTTTTTTTTTTCCTTTAAGCACACAAGTGTGGCAAATTATGTTGTACTAACGTTGCTTATTAAATCTTCATAAAGGGAGAAAATGGAATCAGGTGAGAAAGCTTTAATGTCTCCTCAGGTGTAGTAGGTAGTTTCATTCTGTTTAATTGACAGTAAAGTTTGAAAACTCTGACCTCATCCTTGCAAAAATTTTGTTACTTATATTTCCTGAAAAAAAGGTGATAGGCCTGATCAGCTCCATTGGTGGAAAGTATCCATGTCATTGATATTACTTTAGACTTGCATCTTTGTAACTTGAACCAAATTTGGCTTTTAGGACTATTTATCAACAGAAAATACAAGGCTGATGTAGACTCTCTAGCTGCACGTGTATTTTCATAAATAAAAGATTAAGAACTCAGTCATATGTGACAGTTTCTTGGGGACCAGGTCAGTGTAGTGTGTCTGGTGACACATGGAATGTTTATTTTTCTTGTGTTGAAAGGGATATTCAGTGTTATTTTTGCAAATCCCCTCTGTACAGCAGGGCACTCCCAAGCTGGATTGAGTGCTCAGCATGAAATGCTGTTTTTTCCTGCAGGAATCTTTGGTGACCCATGCAGGGCCTTTTCTCTCCTCTCAGGAGCCCCATCTCCACAGGGAATGGGCAACTGACCCTGAGCAACTGCAGCAACAGAGCAGTGGGCTCTGAGTGTTCTTCAGCTGTCACAGGTCAAAAGTTGTTATGCAGTGCTAAAGAACAAACCAGCTTTTTATTGGAGGACATGTAAATGATATAACAAAGATTTGGACTGATATTTGACCCTAAGGTGGTTACTTAGAAGCTGCATCACTGCCTTTTTACCTTAAAACACTTAAACTCTTTACACTTAAAACACTTTAAGACTATCTAAGACCAGGGGCTGCACTGACTTGACCTGTGCAGCCTCCATAATTAGTTTTTCTTTTTTGTAATGAATTAATGATTTAAGGGTGTTTTTTAATTATTATTATTATGATGATGATGAAAGAGTCCTTATTAATGAACAGTTCCCCAGGTTACTGGGATGGAAATAAGAAAACGTGGTTTTAAAGGGATTCTGCAAAAACAATATTTGCAGAAAAGGTCTGAGATTGCAATTGCCTGCAGAGCTGCAGTCAGGAGTAAAGAATGAAAAGTTCTCACTTTGAATGCATTTAGTCTCTAGCACAACACAGAACAAGCTAAAACATAAATGCACTATCTCTTAGCTGGCTTGTGACAGCTTATAATGAATGAATGGGCTGCAGATTGAAATGTCATACTGACGTGCTTCTGAATAAGAAATGAGTTTCATCAGCTTTATTCAATATATTTCTATCTGTGTCTGAAGTACTGAACAATCCATTTTGCTCGGGAATACATTTGGAAGTGGAAGAAGTTGAAATGTGTGCTTTCTATAGATATTAATAAAATATTTTTTTTATTTTTTTTCTCTTCATTCCCAGAAATAGTAAGTGGCAGAAAGGCTGGGTTCTGACTTTGAGCTTGGAAAGATCTAGGAAATAAAAGTGTAGGAAGTCAGCTGGCTATTTGAATGTAATATTTGGAAACTTTATATATAAATAAAAAAGAAAGGAGTTTGAGAAAATTGCATCACTAAGATTTATTGAATTTTTGGTCCATTTGTGAATTAAAAGTACTTTATCAACTGCTAGATCTTTGGGCAATGAAGCAATCCCTGATTACAGTTCCCTCTGCTGACATTTTTCTGTATATGAAATTCCCATTACTTATAGGACAAGACTGTGGGATCAAGCTTACTGAATAACATGTTTAATAAATTATTTTTCCTGACCTATCAGTCTGTTAATAGTGAAATTTGGTGATGACTTCAATGCTTCCATTGCTCAGCAACAGTTTATTTTATTGAGGATCATAGGTGAGATGATTTTGGCTGTGTTGCATACATGTCTATCTCAGAACAGGATTTTTATATTTTGCACTGTCTGTTACTGTTTCCCTTCTTGTCTAACTCTGTTTTTTTTACCTCTCTCCGTGTGAACCCTTCTAGATGTTCGACTGGATCAGCCACAACAAGGAGTTGTTCCTGCAGAGCCACACAGAGATCGGTGTGAGCTACCAACACGCCCTGGACCTGCAGACACAGCACAACCACTTTGCCATGAATTCCATGGTGAGTTGAGGGTGCTGTGAGCAGCACAGGAGGGAGGAGAGAGCCAGCACAGGAGGGAGGAGAGGGCCAGCACAGGAGGGAGGAGAGGGCCAGCACAGGAGGGAGGACAGGGCCAGCACAGGAGGGAGGAGAGGACCAGCACAGGAGGGAGGAGAGGGCCAGCACAGGGGGCCGCATCTCCAGTGCTCAGGGAACGAGGGACGTGGGAGAGGCGATGTAAGGAAGGTCAGGCTGGATGGGGCAGCAGCAGTGTTGCTCTGTCCAGCCAGACACTGATGTATGGTAACTTCCTTGACTTAAGAGCAGCTCAGTCCTGGGGAGTTTGTTTACATTTTGGAGAGCAAATACATTACTTTTTAAGTTTTCGACATTTCTTTGACTGGGAATTAATGAGAGCTGTAGGATGCACTTTAATAATTTATACTTTTCTCTCCACAGAGGGTGGAGGTATACACCTTAAATATAAGGTACTTTTCAAAACCTTGAAAAGGAGACACTAATCAAGCTGTCAGTTGTGGCCACAGTGGGATTTTGCCTTTTTCTGTTGTTAATTGGTCAGAACTTTTGAATCCAACTCAATTTACCTTTCTTTTTCAAAAAAGAAAACCATCATTATAATCATTATACCTTTTAAAGTGCTTTGGTCATTTTCTTATTCTTTCCAGACATAAGGTTATTTGTCCTGGAAACTGCCCTGCTTTCAGCACAGAAATGAGGACAGGATGTATTGATGTTTTGATCATTGCAGTGAGATGGCAAAATGCACGTATACCCCCTGCTGCAACTGTGCAGTGCAGAGATGAGCCCTCTCTGAACGCTGTCAGCTGCAGCAAAGCTTGCTCTGAGTAAAGCACTCCACAAGGTGAAACCTCCTCCTGCTGTGCAGGGTCAGGCTGCAGCTGCAAGGGGCTGACACCTCAGAGGTGGTTGAAGTTGGTGGTGTAAGGCACTGGAGAGCAGCTGACTGAAATGGGAAAAAGAGATCCTGACTACCCCAGGAAGTTGAGGACCCCACATTGCTTTCATCAGGTTACAGGCATTAACCCTGGGGTTCTGGCCAAATTCCAGGTCAGGTAATTAACTTCTCTGACCTGAATTCCACAGGCCACTTCCACCTAGCTAGCTATTCCTCACTTCAAGCACTGTGCCTTGCTAGGGCATTGCATAACAGTGGGAGATGAGAAATGTTTGTAATGCCTATTAATGTGTTTATTGTGATTATATCAGAGCAGAGCACTCAAAACCAGGCTCTAGGCACCTGATAGTTAAACTTGCCCTCACAGTGCCATCTAGCAAAATCCAGGATAACACTGTTTCCATATAACAGTGCTGCTCTCAGAGTCCCAATAAGTAAATGTGTCCTGGAGGTGAGTGCATTAAAATTCATTTGACTTGTAAAATATGCAAATTCAGTCATAATTCTTCAGAAATACCATTAGAAGAGTCAGGCTTGAGGATCTCCCTTTATCCTTTTTTGTGCTAATAATACAACAAAATATGGTAATGTAAAATAATGGTGTCTAGTATTCTTTTCTTAAAATAACTGGGAGTTATGCTTGGTAAGAGATTATTGCTGTTAACAGGAAATTAATGATTTTGGTAGAAATTTGATGTATAATTTAGCTGGATCTTTTTACATGCAATACATCAGCAACTGTTGGATTCAGAATAGCTCAGCTGTTTATTACTCAGAAGTGTGAGTAATAAAATAATGAAATCTTGAGGTGCTTTTTTTGGATGTGGGGCTCGGGCTTTTTTATGGTATTGAATTTTGTTTTGTTTTGTTAATACATTAAAATCAGTATCTATTGGAGATCTGGAGGAGGACAAAGTAGCTAAAGATGGCTGCATGTTTAGCAGGGAAAAAGCCTACAAACTTCAGGGAAAGCTGGATCTGATTTTGGATCTCTAAGGTGTTTTGTTTTGGTTGTGTTTGTTTTTTGGGTTTTTTTTTTTTTTACACTGTGCCTACTGTCCTTTAAGCCTGGCATAACTAATAAAAATTAAAATACAGTCTTCAGTTCCTGTAGAAAATGCACATCCCTAATGTTTACTGGGTCATGCCTTTTGTTGCATGATCTTCCTGTACACCTCCATAGGCATGCTGTGACCAAAGCTCCCTTTTGGAAAAACAATTTGCTTCTCTGTTTGTTACAATAATTCTTCCTTCTAAATGATCAATATGGGATGTGGGAAATCATATATTTGAGGTAATAAACTGTAGTGTGGTATTTTTCTTTCAAATAAGGAGCATAGATTATTTTTTTTTTCCCTGTGATTCGAGGCGGTGCTTGTTTTCACTTCAGTTTCAAAATAAATTGTTACTCTTTATCACAGCTGTATAATGTTTATACTGAAGCAATAATACTTTTCACAAAGATGAATATTTAACTCAGACCTTTTTCAAGCAATATCAATAATCTAATAAATTCACTAGAAAACAAATCCTCAGTGTTCCAATATGGCACAAAGCATATTACATGTAGCTCTGCACTTGTATACCTGGTGTACAAGCCATTTGTTCTGACCAAAGTTATTTGTATGTCCCTTGCCTGGACTTTTTTATGCCTGGATCTGATAATTTCCTTAAATTATGAGTTCCTGCTTTCTGCACACAAAAATGAGAGTATTCAGTGCTGATACTGCTGCCTGTCCTGCTGGTGTCAGGGAATTATCTGACACCACACAGAGATCCATGTTATCCCAAATCACAATATATTTCTAACACGTTACAATTATCATGTAAAGACTAATAATATCTGTTGAAAATTCCCAATATCTTACTTCAATGAATGGTATTTTTCTGTATGTAGGCTGAGTTAAATGCCATCCAATATTACATAGGCTACATGTAATTGGTCTTGTTATAGAAACTTAAAGGTCTTAAAGATGTCTCATGAGGGTTTTTTTGTCACTGAAATATTCTGCTTTGGATTTATGTGTTAGGCTCATTTCACATATAGTTTCTAAAGTCACAGTAGCATAGTATAAACTGTTTTTTTTTTTTATTTTATTTTAAAGAAAAGTCCTTCAGCAATCAAATTTGACTTTCAGCAAATCTGTAGAACCCTTCTCTTGTAGCCCACCTTTGCTGCTTGCCATCACAGTATCTCACCTAGTCCTCTAGGAAATGATGAGATGAACACTCCAAATTCCTTGCAGATTGAATGCTTTCCACTGCTCCTTTTTCTTTTTTGAGTGTCAGGCATTCTTTGTTGTCCCAGCCAGGCTTGTAGGGTTTCATTAGAGGGGAGGTCTCCCAGCTTGCCCATGAGGTGATCAGGGATGAATGGCTGTATTTCCCTGAGGGAGGTCATTGCACAGCTGCAGCTCCATCTCTGTCAGTGCTCATTGCTGGCACTGGGGGCTCTGATCTGGGAGGGAGCTGGGCGTGCACAGTGTTTGCTGTGCTGGTGGGACACCTGTGTCACACCCTGGGGACCAGAATCGGGCTCTTGGCTGGGCCACAGAAATGGGCTGAGAGTTGGTGGACAAAGAGGGGAATGAGAGCTTACAAGGCACTGCTCAAGGCTTTTGTCAACTGTAAAAGAAACTCTTACCTATCATGATATCCGTGTACATGCGGGGAAATTTTTGTTTTGTTTTCCAGCCCAGTGATTTTTAGAAGGCAAAAATCCCCCTTTTTGGACTAAAGTTTCAAAGTTGAAATAAATGAGTTGTGTCAAAGTCATGGAACATTGCTGTGTTTGAAGAAAAAGTTCCCAAAGAAGTTTCGATTTCCTGTAGAAAATGTTTTTTTTTTTCATACTGACTTTGATGAAATATTGAAAATAAAAAATCAAGTCTAACATGAGAAGTGCCTTTGAAAAGCATACAAGTACATGTGAAATAAACTTTGTTAAATGCTGAAAGGTATTTATTAGCTAAAATTTCAGTGCATCCTAGTGTCATGACTACAGAATGTTAACTGAAGTGCTTTTACTTCTAGGCATTAATATATTGTTTCCTCAGTTTTTGATCTATTATGCTCCTATATAGCTACAGATGAGTGATCCCTGAGTGGTCTTCTTCAGGGACCCCTCTCAGGTTTGAAAGAAAGATGAGGTTAGGTTTAAATTTAAAGTAAGACTTTCTATGCACCTACTATTGTGAATTTTCTAAGCCTAAAGGAAAAACAAAGTCACAGACATTAGTTGCTGTATTGAATTTATTTCCTGTTAAGATTGAAAGATCTATATAATAGTGACACAGAAGAAATCTCAATTCACTCAGTTTATAGAAGTGAACACACCAGAGGGAAAGGAAAATTTAACTTTGTGAAATGTCAACAGACGAATTTCGTCAGCATAGATTTTCCATTTTACTTCAGAACATTACACATTGGCAGATAAAGATGAAAGAAAAAAACCTGGCTTACAATGTTTGTTCAGAAATGTCTTGCATTTTGTGGATTGTGGTCAGTTAAATGTTGGGGTTTTTTCCTGAAAGTAAATTATGGATTGCCTTGAGGCCAAACTGCATTTTACTTCAATCTGCTGCAGCAATACAGAAGAGCCCATCACAGGTGATACTGCACTTGGGTGCAGTTTTTGCTCAAAAATGAGCAGGAGAAGCTCAGGAGTCTCTGTTTTCTGAGCCTTTTCCACTTGGTGCACAAAGAATGGAGGCATGAGCTGGTGATTCCCAAACTGCTTCTTGCTTCCTGCTGAAAAAGCTATGGAGTTAATGGGTTGGTACCCTTCCATGAAAAATTCCCATATAGGAAAGAGACATTTTCCTCCTTATCCCTGTATAAAAATACAACAGACATAACAATATATAAATCTATCTGACTTAGAAACTAGACTCTCAGAACATCTGCTGCAGTTTAGCTAAACTTTCCCTTACCCTCCTGCTGGTTAACACAGCTGTGCACTGGAGCCATTGGGAACCACAGAATTCACAGTTGCTCCCTCCATGCCCATTGCATCGCAGTGGCTGAGATAAATAAAAAATAAAAATAAATAAACAAAATCAGGATGAAAACAACCATTTTCTACAGGAAATTGAAACTTCTTCATGAATTTTTTCTTCAAACACAGCAATGCTCCATGACTTTGGCACAACTCATCTAAGTTTTAGCACCTGTAGTGATGGTGCACTACTTTCCACCAAAAGGATTGACCTGCAATGTTGCAAGATTATCTTGGCTGAGGTTTTACTCATGAAGGATTTCTGGGAAAAAGGCTTAAACATGTAGTAGGATTTCCAGTTTGTAACCTAGAGGGACACAAAGAAATGTTGGACAGTGGCTGGTGGTCAAAATTTCAAATCATAGTATCTCTTTTTAGTATACTTTAAGCTCCAGAACAGTTTTGATTGGTTTCTCTAGTTGTAGTGAAAAAAGATGGCTATTTCTTAAAAATTAATCTAACAATTTTGAGCCAAATCCAATTTTTAAGAAAAGGCTTTGTGATAAGAGGAATAAAGAAGACTGAAGGCTGGGTATTGCTTCAGATCTATGTTATTTATATGACAGTTGTCACAGTCATGGTTCTGCCAGGGAGAATTGAGTGGCTCAGAGGGCTGGGGCCCAATCTTTTTCCCCTTTAGCACCTAGAGTTATGATGAATGTACTTCATAGTTATCCCACACACTTTGCAGACATACTTTGCCCTGCTTTACAACTTAGTTTGGACCTGTGCCTACCTTGGCAGTGCTCTGTTGCATTTCATGTTTGGATTGGCAGATACCTTTCCACGTTTTGCTCCCACTCACTCTGATGAGATCCTGCTCCAACAAACACTTCCATCTCTGATTTATTATTTGCCCATGAGTAATGCTGCTAAAATCATCAGGGCTCTGTCTGTCCTTGTGCCTGAGGGTCTTACAGATTCTACTCCCAGAAATTTCTAAGGCCCTTTGGAAATATTTTAGAGAGACAAGGAAGCAGCAGTAAGTCATCATTAGCAAAACATCTCAAATTGTGAGATGTTCCTTTCCTCTGGTGAGGAGGAAAGAGAAAGGAAAAGTGCTTACACCAAGTGACTTTCCAGGAATCTGCAGGACAGCTGTCATTTGTCTTGTGATGGTGCATCAGTGTGGGACACTTTCATGATGGCTATTTATTTTCAGCTTACATTCCTATGCAGAATGGGGGTATTGTAATGCAATTATATTGCTGTCTGAGGTTCAGTTTGAGAAAAAAACCATTCTTCCACTTCTTCAAGGCTGAATAAAAACAATAATGGAAAATTCTTATGAAAGAACAGAAAATATTACCCTTTTAGAGGCTTTTGAGTCCTTCTAAATGCAGAATAGCATTGAATAATATCTCTGCTGGAGAACAGCTTAAAATAGCCTGCAGAAAAGATAACGTTTTAACTCTACACCATAATGTAATAGACATTTCTATGGAAACACTTATATTTCTTAGGATAGCCTTATGAGCTCTTTTAAATTCTGTAAGACTTTTCCATTTGTTGACTCTACATGTCTATAAAGGATTATCAGACAGTTCTCAAAGGGCATAAAGCAAACCTTTTACCTATGAATATGTGGACATAGCATCCAGAAATATGAATTAATGCAACAAAAATATCAGGAATATTTTAGAAGCAATGAGTACACCCTAACAGGTGAGTGAGTAGCTGAAGTATGGCAAATTAGTTTTACATAAATAAATTCAAGGAGAGAGGGGGAGATAACAGTGTTAGATAATGGCATAGATGTACAGAAAGAATCCAGAGGGATGTGTTTTTAGAGTGGAAGGTATTCTGCCTGCTATTCACTCATATTGAAGCAGGTGGCTGATTGCTCTCACTGAACTGCTTGGCTTTACTCCAACTGATGGTGCTTGGAATGTGTAATGAATGCAGAGGGTGGTCACAGTTCTTCCCTCTCTTTATTTATGTGTGCTTTTTAATTTTCAGAATGCCTATGTCAACATCAATCGAATCATGTCTGTGGCGTCGAGGCTCTCCGAGGCAGGCCACTATGCTTCCCAGCAAATCAAACAAATATCCAGCCAGCTGGATCAGGAGTGGAAGAGTTTTGCTGCAGCTCTGGATGAGCGCAGCACCATCCTAGCCATGTCTGCTGTCTTCCACCAGAAAGCTGAACAGGTGAGTGGCTCTGGGGAGAGGCAGAATGGTTCCCTGCTACCTCAGTAAAGACGATGCTGCAGTTATGGCTTGGTGGGTTTTGGGTTATGTGCACTGAGGCCGAGAACTTTGCTCTTGGGGGCTCAGTGTCCCAAAAACAAACAGTAATATTTCCATCCTAAAAACAGCCCATGTCCCCTGGTGAGTAAGACATCTTTTCACTTTAGTAATGAGAAAGAATCTGATCATAATCGAAGTACACTGGTGCATTAACAAGCTGTTTTATTTCTAATATTTCATTAGTGCTGTGAATAAGCTCAGGATTATTATGGTCAGGAAAACAGTATCTGCACTCATGTATATGTGCTATGTGCAGAGGAATATAACACACATGACAAAGGTGTAGACCAGCAGGCAATTTCTAGGAGCCAAAGAGTATTACTGTTAATGAATATTACGGAATTCATTCCAACACTTACAGTGCTCTCCATAGCCCCAGACATTGTTAGAGCTCACTGAGCAGAGATTTCAGAGACAGCTGTGAACATCAAAGAAAATTTTCCATACCCCTGAACTCTATTTTGTATCTTTAACAAGTACTAGAACAGTTCCATAGTTCATAGCTAGAATAAAGATTTAAAATGTCACTGAATAAACCTTGTGCTTTTTTTTTTTTGCATCTAAGCCAGGTTCACCTAATGATGATGCTTCAACATCGATGATATGTTGATTACATTCATTTTCCAGTGACAAACACTGCTTTGGGGCTTTCTTCAGTGTTGTTGTGTGCTTGTTTTTCCAAGTAGTTAATACCAAAGTTACTAAGTGGGTGTGCTTGGTATTTATAAAATAACCCATAGCTGAAGCATCTGAAGAAGAAATTGTAAGAGCCAAGAAGGAAACTGTGTCTGTTAAGCCAGAAAAGGTTATCTTAAAGAGTAAAGATTTTACCCATTGTTTGTTTCTGACTGTGAAATTACAATGGATTTTTCTTTATTCCGTGGCTCTTATTGACAACAGGCAATAGCATAGAGCAATTACTCACCCTACTGGGCATTTACTCATGTAAGCACACTCAGTGCCTTTGATGGGACTAATAATGTATGAAGATGCCCAGTACAAAACCTTTCATCTCCTTACAATGGGTACTGTAGTGATTAGGTGTAGTCCTGGTCAATCATCATATATCCATAAAGGAAAATCAAAGGATATATAGGCAGGCTGTAGTCACAATTAAAATGGTAGTCACAATTAAAATGTTAGGGTTTATTAATGAATTAGATAGTTCTTGTTTGCTTGGTTATGTTTGGGGTAGTTTTTATGACTTCAAAGTTTTTTTGGTTTTTTTGTTGGGTTTTTTTTGGTTTTTTTTCATGAGTGACCCTCTATTTTTCTGAAGTGTCAGTGTTGTTTGCTATTTCTGAGGAGCTGCTGAGGTATTGTGCAGCATGAAAGGTAATAAACCAGAAAAGTATACTGACCTGCCTGGCACCTCCTCCCAACATACTGAAATTTGTGCTGACAGGAGCCAATTTCTCATTATTAACAGACAGGAAAATTTGCTAATTGTGCCAGCAGTTGCTCCTCACTTGCAGTAAGAGAAAACTCAATGGAAGAGAAATACTGAAGTGAAACCTGTGAACTCAGCTACAAAAAATAAATGTGAATGTCACTGTGTCCATGAGCCAGGACTAAAATTTCTTCCCTGCCTTAGTAACTCTGCCATAAACCAATGCCTTGAGCTAATAATTTGGTCATTTAACCTCTGTATAGTTAAATAGTGAGGTGTTTGAGATTTGGTCTGTAACTAAGTCTGTTGTCTATCAAATATTCATTCCAAATGTGACTCTTTATTAGTTGGCATCCGCCAGGGTTTTTTTTTTAAACTCAAATCAGGGCTTCATTATTTTACAATAAATAGGGCTTACTGTCAAATAGGGCTGCATTGTGAAGCAAAGATACAGATAAACCCACTATTTCCTCTGTTGCAGATCAAATCTATTTTTGCTCCCTTTGTTCTCTCAGTAAGGGTAATCTTGTTGCAGATGCAGCCATTTCTCCCAGAGTGTATCCCTGCTTCCCTCTCACGGATCTCTGGTGCAGATTGTCATTCCTTCTCTGGTGCAATAAGTTGCTGCAGTCTCTTTGTTCATCCCTTCCTGCTGATTGAAGGTCTCTGTGATGCCAACAGGAAGCCAATCTTCTAGGGCCATCATCTTTCAGCCTCTGGCACAGCCCAGCCTGCAAGGGAGTTGTTGGCTGGGGACGAAGATTTATGAAATATCTATAATATGCAACATGAGCAGGAAGAAACTTGTTTTTTCAAGGTCTCTTCCTAAAGACCCCACACAGAAAACTGCACAGAATGTGATTTGTCTGGTTTGGAAGGATGAAAGGCTAAGTCAGCCCTGCTGGGAATTGAACCTCACATCTGTCTTCATGTGCCTCGGAATCACGGTGCTTTCCTGGCTTTTTTTGCAGATACATGTGGCATGTATGAATGGGACTCAGCTACTCAGCTGAATTCATTCCTGCATGCTTTATTTATTTATTTTCCTTTTTTTTTTTTAGTGTGTGTGCACATACTTGTCCTTCTTAAATTTTTAAGCACAGCTAGCACGTACTAAACCATCATCAAGAAAACAGCAAAGAAAAGGAAAAAATAGAAGAAAAGAAAGAAAACAGGACAAACCTTGCCAACTACATCGCCTCCAGCTAGGCAGTCTTCAACACAAGTGTCTGATCAAAAGCCAGTAGACTTCACTCAAAACAACCATTTTGTCTAGGTCAAGGTACCACTCAACAGATTCACTGGAGGTGTTTCCCAAATGTCCTCTGATTCCACCTGCTAAAAATCTCTCAATTCTGTGGTGTTTTTTTCCTTCTTTCTTTTTTTCTTTAATTTCCCCTCCTTTTCTCATGCTAACGTGGAGATAATCTAGAGCAAAACAGAATCTACTTCTCTGGGTTTATATATGTCTGAAGCTCTTCAAAGTGTCAGGAGGATGTAAGACAACATGTCTTATCTCACTGAATTTTCAAGAGAACTTGCTGATTTACTCCAGATGAGATTCCAGCTTGCCAACCACCAGATGGAGGAAGCACCCACACAGGTGTCCTCCCCATTTTGGATGTAATCTCTGAATGGGCTAAAGTGTTCATAAGATGTTCACTCTAGAGGTCCTGTCAGAATGAACAAATTAATGTTTGGAATTAGCCAGGAGATCTCAACCAATTAATTCTGGCTCAGAGTCTACCCTCAGAAGTGCATGAGCAGAATTACTGTTTAAGGTAGTAGGTGTTAAGTGCACACACTAGATATTTATGCTGATTCTCAGAAAAGTGACTCCTGACCACTTGTTTCATATTACTTTACTCCCCAACCAGGAAGATTACTGTTATCATCTCTCAGCCCTGCCTGGATCTCTCTAAGCACATCTTCTACTCCCTTGTATGAACCAAGGAAATTAAAAAGAAGAAAAGGAAAGAAAAGGAAAGAAAAGGAAAGAAAAGAAAAGAAAAGAAAAGAAAAGAAAAGAAAAGAAAAGAAAAGAAAAGAAAAGAAAAGAAAAGAAAAGAAAAGAAAAGAAAAGAAAAGAAAAGAAAAGAAAAGAGTTAATACTGATAAGATGCAAGGCTAAGACCAAGATATATAGGGAAATTCCAGAAACAACATCAGGAAAAATACAAGTAGCTTCATACAAAAAATTGAAAAATTCAGGGTAGCAAGAGGTATTAAGAGTCACTGAGGAAAGATGTCTTCCCATCTCTCCCCATAGCCATTCTGGCCTGAAAGCCCACTAGAATTTTGTTTTAGATTTTCTGGGTCCTGGTGAACCACCCTGGTTATCCTGCAGCTTCCACACAGAGTCAAACAGTGAGGAAGGACTGGGCAAAAAATCTAGAGAAATGCAGAGTACAAAATGTCTGAGCTGTGTTTTGGAGCAACCACTTGGTACAGCAGAGCAGTCCCTGAGGAAAGTTAGTAAGAAGTCTGAAAATCCTTTATTACCTGTTAGAATTTGCATACAGAATTTGCAACTCAGGTTGAGAATTAGGAGAAAGTGTAGGTCATCATTTTAAAGATGCTTTTGGATTGGATCAGAGACTCAAAGGTACTGTAGGGACTTCTTTCATTTTTGAGAGACGTTCTTCCTGATCTTTCCTAAATCCTTGTAAAGCATGGACAATTATTTTAGTCTGTCATTTCAAATCATATTTAAGGGGTTTTTTAAGTTCCCAATAGGGGATATTCTAGTCAATAAACTAATTACAACTGTAAGCATTTCATTTAAATGGTATTGAGTTCTAGCAGACAGTAATGACTCCTGTTCCAAACTAACAGTTAGTAATTTACAATTTTAAATTCAAGTTTTTGCAACTCACTCAAATGGTGATTTTGTATTGTGATAAGAATTTGCTTCTAGCATGAAGGGTTACATTTAAATAATTTTTTTGTCTGCCACAGTGTGTGACAAATAATAAAAATTAATAAAGTTGCTCTTTCAAAAGTATCCAAATCAGTAGTAGAATGGCCTGAACTAACACTTTGAAACAATCCCTAAAAAAACCCTATTTGCTCTTTCTGTATGACTCTGCACACACAGCACAGACCACTCTGCACTCTTTCAGAATATCAAACCCTGACAAGCTGCATCTCTTTAAACTTTTTAAAACAAATGATGTCAACTGCTCTTGCAAGTGGCAGAAGCAAAATTAACAAAGTAATTGTGACACTGTCTATATACAAAAGATAGATGCAAACCAGCAAGGTGGACATTGTGCAGTGGATCGTCCTGAGACTTCTCCCATGAAATGTGCAAATCACAGTCTGGAGATGTGACAATAGATGAGTAACATGACTGTAAGAGCTTTTACTGAAATGGGTAGAATTCAGCATTTTTGATAAGAAGCATGACAGTGTGATTCCAGCTGCAGGAGGACTCATCTGTGAGGTGTAAAGGTCTTTTGTTCACTGTTTTGACCAAGAGGTTCATGGAACAGCCCCAAAAGGGATTGATCCCAGCTCTGTGCTCTTAAACTGCATCAGAAATCATGTGAATTCCATTTCTTTGGCACAAAATGTGATGACTTCAGCTTTATGCAGGGATGTTTGGGGATTTCATCTGAACAGATTCAACAGATCATAAGTCAAACCAGAGCAGGAGAGCCTGCCATCCTTGCCTCTGGCTTTCTAGAAAGCACAGTCCTCACTGATAGATTTGTACTCTGTAGACATGAACTCTTAGGAATTCATCTTTTGTCACAAATCTTTGTGCACAGAAGTGTTTACAGTGCAAACACTTTAGAGCCTTGATTACACAGCAGCATGGTGAATGGCTTTACACTACCAATAAAAAAGGGTGCTGATGCCAGAGACAGAGTTGAATTGGAATTCTTTGCTTTGAATCTCACAGCCCTTCACGCTGTGAGTGAGTGCTTAACTAACAAGCCACAGGTGAACACTTCAGGTGGTGACAAAGCTGTGATCCTGAGGTGCTTTTGTGGCATTATACATTCATCCTACGGGGCACTACATCTGTTATATAATTAGCTGTTCTTTTTTATAAATAGCCCAAAGTGTGGCAGGCTGGTTTAACAGAAAGATGGGGGAAGAGAAGGCATTAATGAGAAATAATGAGGTGGCATTAGGCAGCTCATATGGACAAAATATGAACATGTGAGCTGTGTCATTGAACCAAGCTCTGCTTAAAAGAAAAACAGGGTGGGAATCTTAGAGACTAAATTCCTCTTTTCTGTTACAGAGCAGGCAGCACCCAGGAGAGCTTCCTCAGTTTGTTCTGCCAAAGTGCATCAGCACTGCTCAGGAGGCCTTTAGAGTAGAAAAATACCTTTTTCCACCCCTTTGCACCCCAAAGTGTTCAGTTTCTGGCTGGCTGTTAAGGCTTCCAACCAAGGTGCTAAACCATATCAATTGCAATGGCAATGCTTTTTTTCCCCCTCCCTCTTCATGGACATCTGCCCACCAGGAACTGGACTGAGACCAGCAGCTCATTTTGTGCTGGCTGCCTCGCAGCCGTCAGATGGTAATGGCATCTGATCACTGCTGACCTGGGCCAGAAGCACATGTGACATGGGGGCTCAAAGCCTTGGCATCCTAATAGCAACCCCGCCAAGCTGGACCTGGGATGGAGCTCCTTGGATGCAGACTGTTTGCCTTTCACTGAAATGAATCTCAGCAGTGATTTTAAATGGGAGTTTACTCATGTGAGTAGTTTTAAGGACACGTAAATGAGGGCAGACAGACAGATGAGACAACGCTAAATGCAGCTGGAGCTGTCACTGTTTCCTGTGCTTCACACTGGTGTTTTTTCTCTAAACATGTTGTAGCCTTCCTTCTGCAGTGTTGTAGCCTCCCTGATGGTGTGCAAGGGCTTTAGAATGGGTGTTTGCTGAACCTGCTTAAATAAGCATTTATTTTTAATGCAGAAGAAACAGAAAACATTCCTTTGGATCTAGGCATCCTTCAGAGTACTGAGGAGGTGACAGGAATGTGCCTTTCCAAGGTGCCCAGAAGGACTCCTTTGTAACTTCTGTGTTCTCCTTGGTCATTGCTGCAGTCATGTGTGGCACTCTGCAAAGTTGATGTTGATGAGGTGTTTTGTGTCACTGTCGCTCATTGTTTCTGGAATTGTTTCAGTTCCTTTCAGGTGTGGATGCCTGGTGCAAAATGTGCAGTGATGGAGGCCTCCCCTCAGAAATGCAAGACCTGGAACTGGCCATCCACCATCACCAGACCCTCTATGAGCAAGTGACCCAGGCCTACACAGAGGTATGTGCTTCCCAGAGCAAATGTGAGTATCTGCTGAGTGATAACAGACACAAGGCTGCATTTAGGAGGATTTCCTTTCCATTCCTGCAACTCTGTCAAAGATAGAGTCAGACCAATCCCAGGCTGTACTACATGACTTCCCAGCATGTACTTCTTCCTTGCAAGGCAAGAACCAAATGTCAAATCTGAAATCATACAGAAATGAAATCTAGAACCAGTGTCGGCACCCCAAAGAAGAGGCATTTCTCTGTCTCTGCTGAACTGGGAACCCCTTTTTGCCACTAGCACTTTTACTCCTTTTGCTTTCCTTCTGTGGATGAGTTCTGGCTCTAGCACAGGTATGCTAATGGCTCAAAAGATGCCAAAGGCTTTTTCCTTCAATGTACAAAGAGATGTAAAGTCCTAATTGCAACAAAATGCTCAAACAACTGCTTTAGATAGAATCTAGAATCATTGAGGCCGGAAAAGACCCTTAAAATCCTGAGTCCAACTGCTGAGCTAAAACTATCATCTACCACTAAATCCTGTCCCTAAGCACCATCTCAGATGTATTTGTATATACTGTCGTAAAATATCTCCAACCTAAATAGGGTATGTGCTTTTTTCCTTTAAAAGAGGATGCCAAGAATGCTGAGACAAAATCTCTGGAATTTTGTCAAAAAAACCCACATGAAGTTCTTGCTTTTTTCTCCATTCAGGCTATGGCATAAAGTAAAAGCTACTGACAAAAAGAGTTTCCTGTGCTGTGCTGGAGTGTCTCTCTGGCTGTGAAGGGATTTGCTCCTTGCAGGGTTTTCCAAGCTGGACTGGAGGACTGTGGTAGTGTTTACTATACTTAGTAAGTCACCAAGTGAAGACTCCAGGACAGTATATATATATATATATATATACACATTTATATATATATATGTATCTCCCACTTGCTCATGCCTTGCTCTGGTCATCATAGAGGAATGATATATTTTCTCTAAACCCCATTTTTTTTCCCTAGTGCAAACTGTACATGTTTCACAGATGGCACCATTAGTCTTGTCACTTCCAAGGCTCTGAAGGTCTTCCTCAGGATATCCTCAGGATATAAAGGATATCTGCAGATTTTCACTTATTCCTTATCTTTGCACAGAGAAGCCATGGGATGATTCCACTAGCACAACAAAATCTATCCTTTGGTTCACCCAAGGTTACATAACTTCTTTCAGAAGCATTTGCATTCTGCCCATCCTTTCCCTGCCACAAAGCCAGGAATATCAACAGGTGATAGGAGTGTGTGTGTGCTTTGTGCCAAGTGGTGAGCTAAACTTTCCCAGAGTCCAGCAGCAGTTTGCTTTGACAAATGCAACACTGGATCTTGCTGGGATTACAAGTCATGGGGGGTGGGTCTATTCAGCTGAAGACTTTTGCAATACTTAAAAATATGTTGCAAAAAAGATGATGTGACTAACCTGTGTTGTTTTGCTTGTCTCCTTGCACAATCCTTGAAAAATTCAAAAAGATTCACATGGAAAGAGCTTTGTTGATTTATTTTTGCAGTTATGAGGAGAACATGGAAATGAATGAAAGAGCACAGTAGGTGGCTTTTCCAATTTTGAGGCTGTTCCTTTCAGAAATCTGCTCATTTGGGAACTCTGAGAGCACAGAACTTCTGAGCTATTGATTGGGAATGCAATAATAGTCACAGTTTTGGAAAACAAACTTTTTAAGCTGAAGAATTTCAGAGCTGCAGATGATATGAAACCCTGGAATATCTGTTATCCTTGAAAATACTGAGTACCACTGGTTACCTGATGGTCACCATGCTCCTTTTCATTTATTTAGTCCAGTGTGATTGGGACAGGGGTATAAACTGGAGAGCAGAACACCACTTCTAATAGACTCTCATTTGTATTGATGATAATTAACAGGACAACACAATGACTTCAAATCTGGTGTTTTATCTCTGTCTGCCCAGAGAATAACCAGGAGGTAATCCCCATTAGGGAAAAATCATAACTTGTAATCTCTGAGGCTTTTTAGACAGAAAACAGAAGCAAATTGCCATGCAACAGATAAAAACCTACATCCCATCGAAGAGAAAGGAGTAAGAGACAATGCAGAAGTGTAGCTATTAATAGGTCTGTATTACAGCACAAACTTTGTAACAAAGTTTTTCTGAGTAAAACATGTGTGTTATATTTTCTGTGCAATCTCATCTCTTACTGCTAAACTTTTGAACCTTTATTTTTAATCCCAGTTCTGCTGTGATTGTAGCAGTGTAAATCAGCAGGGACTCTATTAAAACCATTGGAACACCACCCAGGGAGTGATTCAAACCACCTCTAAGCCCAAATCCCAGTAACAGAAACACAGTGAATTACACAGTGGATTTAGCCAGTGCAAGGAGTTTCTGGTCTAATAATCTGCACCCACATGTGTCCATGGCCTTAGTTTCCTGTTCCCAGCAATTAAGTAGTTGCTGCTTGTCTTCCCACAGATAAAATAGGATGTAGTGTGCCTTATCTTCTTCCTCTGGAAGCTGCTTCTTCCTGACTAGCAGCTAATGCCATCTCCATAATCTTGCCAAGGTAACACCTCTGCCTCAATGTTTCCTCCCAAAATCCTCCATCATATCACCACTATCCACTGCTGTTGTTCCTCTGTGACCCTAAAGGGCTCCAGCATGTGCAAATTATTCCAGCTGATCTTCAGCAGCAACTGAAATCAAGTATGGGAAGCCACTCCCTTTGTACTCTCCAGTTATTTCCTCATCTAGTTTCAAATTACCTTGAATACTTAAAAAAACCCCAAGAATTTTCCTAAGGCCACCAAACAGTCATAAATACAATGAGATTTGACTCCAATTTTTGGTTTCTCTGGAAATGCACCAGACACCCAGTGCTACCACAGACCAGGATGTGGCATGGCTTACCAAAGTTAGGGCATTAAAAGGATATTTGCTACATTTGAATAAGCAATTTATAATACAGGAATAAATGAGACATGGAAATTCTGGAGATTTTTTTTTAGCTTTGACTGATAATATTCCAAATTTGAACTGGATGAAAAACATTCATTACCCTACTTTCTGTCAGGATTGGTGATTGTGATTGCATACAAATAACACTTTTCAGGAAAACTTGTCATTTTCACTGCAGTTTGTTTCAGAGGGAAAAGCAAGAAGAAGGCTGGCAAAAGAGGGATTCCAGCAATGTCCTCATTTACCATTTCTGTTGAACAAAATATTTTAATTTTGTAATCTGGAATGGAAAAGTTATTTCAAAAAGCCGTTTTTTGAGAATCAGTGCATGAACACATTTTTTAGCAGAAATCTGGTTTTTATAGTTAAATTTGTCATTTTGCCCCTACAATATGAAAATGGTCCAGGAATGTTCCAGAAAAAAATCTGACATTAAAAAACCAGGCATCCTGATTTCTTTTAATGCCCAAATGCCTTTGCATCTGTAAATATATTTTAATATGCTTGAAAAAGGTTACATGTATGCAGAGGGCTTTGTATTTCCCAGCAAACTTCATAGTCTATTGAAAACTCATAGGTCCCTCTGAGCTGTTCCTGGGGAAGAAAAGAATCAGTCTAATTTACTTTTCACTGCCACTGAATGAAATACAGAATGGAATGTCACACTTCTCAATGTATAGACATACTTACTAATCCTACAAAGAAGGACTCTCCCTTATTATACAGAATATGAATGACTCTGCCATCTGTGGTTTTCTTAAAATGCCACCTCCTCACAAAGATAGGCCTGCTCTTGCAAATGCCACCTGTCACCAAGCAGTGTGTGTCAGGAATTTTCAGTGCCCAAGTGTCACCATGGAATAAAGCCCTGGGATCTCTGTGTGCAGCCCCAGCAGTGCTGTACCTGAGCTCCTGCTGAGTGACACAGCAGGGCCACTAGGAAGCAAAGGCAAGTGCTGCATGTGTAAGTACAAGTCAAAAAGAGATGTTATGAGCTCTTTCTTCCTTTTTGACTGAAATAAGGAAAACACACGGCAGAAAAAGAATGAGCTAGGCTGTTCTCTGTCAGCTGGCAGATATTTAAGTACCAGTGCAGTGAAGCAGTTCTATTTCTTCATTCAGGTGAGCCAGGATGGAAAAGCCTTGCTGGATGTCCTACAGCGTCCCCTGAGTCCTGGGAATTCTGAATCTCTCACTGCTACTGCAAACTACTCCAAGGCTGTTCACCAGGTGCTGGATGTGGTGCATGAGGTCCTGCATCACCAGCGGCGCCTAGAAAGCATCTGGCAACACAGAAAGGTCCGGCTACATCAAAGGCTGCAGCTCTGTGTTTTCCAGCAGGATGTTCAACAGGTAATAGCCCTACTAAAGAGATAAAAAAATGACCCTTTATTTGCAGCCATAAAGGTTAGTGACTCATGCAGAGGCTGGTGCCATAAGCAAGATTTCACACACAGCTCTAGAAATCTGCTAAAATCCTAATGCATCTTTTGGTATCTCTTGGTTTCATGTTGGAAATCATCAATCAGTCCAGTGAACATTGATCAGTCCATTCCCTGTAAGAATGTGACACTGTGTTCAGTGCTTAATTTGTCACGAGTGAGCAATTAGCTATAGGTACTCTACTGTTCCTGAGAAAGTTATGTTTAATAGAAAAAAGAATTTCAAGTGTAAAAATCAATTGAACTGTGGTGTATTTCACCTTTCAGTGTGGAAACAACATAAACTGACAGTTTAGTGGTGCTGTTTACATGGTCTTTGCTCTATTACCACTTATGGAATCCACATACCCATGCTATGAGTTTGCTGGCTCCAGTGAAGTGCACACCCCAATGCTCAGAGCCCTCCTCACATAAATACAGTTGATACAGCACAGGTTTGTCTCAGAAAACCTCAGCTCCAGGTGGATAACTCTTCTCTCCCAGAGGAGTCCATGTGAGTGCCAGCACAAGAGGGTGAGTGACAATAAGTATGAGATGCCATGTTTGTAGCTGCCAACTATACAGGCACAATCCACAGATGTTCCAGGGCTCTGCTCATTCAGGGTGGTGTGGTTTGCTTAAGGGCCCCATTATAGCCCAAAGCAGATGTTGGGAGCAGTATGGTACTTGCTTTAAATGAACAGGGTGAATGCTCTAATCATGTTTATGGAGCATTCTAACGTCCCTGGAGTTCTTTATGCCACTGCCTTCCTCCAAGTGAAAAATGAGGCAGAGATGGAGCAACAAAGCTGTCACATGCAAAACAGACACGAACCAACAAGGACAGGAGACAGGCAACTGTTATTCAATGTGCAGATCTGTGGTGCTATTAGTGCCATAACTGGAGTTCACCAGCACAGACAGAACTGTAGCTGTAGATGTTCTTTGCAAATATTTCTGACCATTTCTTTGGCAGTCTTCAAAAATTTGCCAGTGTTTCTACCTACTCAGGTTTTCCTCTAAAACCACAAAAATATTCATGAGATATATATAATTAAAACTAGGACTGAATGTAACAGATGCTTAATTTAAGCAACTTTTCTTTCATTATGTTTCAGCAAACATACTGCATGGTAATGAAATTCATAAGCTATATATTAAACAGAGCATGTATTTGGTATTCAGTTAGAATATTTTCAGCAAATGATATGAAGTTAATCCAGTTTTAGGGCCAAAATCTGAAAAATCAAGTGTTTTTTAAATTCTGATGGTTTTGTACTTTTTCTAATTGTGGTATTTAACGTCAATAAGAATCTTAGGTATTCTTCATTCCCTAGGGTGATTTACACTTTTGTTCAATCTTTCCAAACTGAAACTTTCTTTCTTACATCTTCTGAATTCAGTAGAGGTGTTTATGAGGTTCATTCATGAAACACATTCAGACTTTTACTTCCCACACATGCAAGGCAATGAAGCTGTGTCACTGGTTTTCAAAAGGAGCAGGTCTTTGTCTGTACTGTGGCTTTTGGTGAGAGAAAAAGAAACAGGCAGTAAGAGTCTCTGGAGCACAATCACTTGAGAGAGCATTACTCTGTGTGAGTTCTGTTGGCAGCAATCTTTCCAAATTTTTCTCTTAATGGGTAGTTATTATCTGGGAAGCAACAACTTAATGACAGACATGCTTCCATCCTAGCACACACTGGAGGCATCTCTTTGTCCTACTTGGAAAGTAGAGAGGAAGAGATGAATCATTCTGTTCACTAAACATCTGTACTATTCAAGATAAATGCTTTGTAACTCATAAATGAAATTATCAGCTAAATAGAAATATGAATTGTAGATTCTATGAGGAGGAGGAAGATATCTGAGTATGTTGATGAGGGCTTTTTTTTGAAACTAATCACCTCCTGTATATCTGTCATGCAATTCCTATTATGCTTATTTTGTTAAAAGCCCATCAGTTGGTAGATGAAGCTGTCTACCTGTATATTGTCAGTGATCATAAGCAAGACTTATCTCTAATAATTTCTTGCCTTGTCAAAATTTAACAACCTTCAACTGAGCTCCTCCTAGTTCAAGTCTAAAATGAAGAGATGTGGGAGAAGAAATCCTGACAAGAGAGCCCTGAGTTTATTATACTTCTCTGTCTTCTAAACACGTAATGATACAGCATAGTTTCTCTGAGGAAGATACTCCTCTCACACAGCTCAGAATTAAACAGTTTCCCACAGGTGCAGTTTTCCTGTCAGGATATGCTGTGGCTCACCCTCTCCAGCTGTTGCCCAGTGCAGTAAAAGTTCTGGTGGAAGATGACCTCTGTGGCAGAGCTTGCACTCCTTCCCTTGTTCATCTGTGCCTTTCTTGTTGTGTCACCTGTTGTGCATCAATCTTGTCTCACACATGGAGACAAGGGACAGGTTTTGTTGTGTTGGATGTCTTAATAAAGACTGCAGGATTATTTTGCATCCTCTCAGTCTTCTACTAACAACATTAATAGATTTTGGTAAAGACATCTCCAAGAAGAAACTCTTATGGACCCTGAGAGATCAGTAATTGCTTATCTAACTATTCTGGTTAGTCTTGTCAGAGACAAGAGAGACAACCATTCCATTTGGACATGGAATATCAAGAGATAATAGAGAAGTCTTGCAGAACTGATAAGCTGGATGAAGGCTTTGTGTAGGCCAAGTGTGTGCCATTTGAACTGGATTTGAGAGTTAAACTGAGTTCAGCAGGGCTTGTTCATATAATTTCTAGTTATCTAGAAATTCATTTGGAAGGCAAGACTGCCTGCTGTATGTACTAATGGCATGTCAGGGCTGTGTTCTCAGAGGTTCATACTGTCAAGGAAATACTTCTGATTCTAGCTGGGTTTCAGCATGAACTGCACAAAATCCCTACAGTTACAGCATAACTGAAATACATTGTGCTGTATAAAAATACAGGGTAAACGCTGTGGATTTCCAAGTTACAATAGTAATGTAAGAAATGTTAGGCTATAAAATATCAGTAGAAATAATCACTACCTCACACCATCAGACATTTTACAAGACTATTTGCTAATACATCTATGTATTAATACAATTACATCCATTTGCACATGTGAACCAAGATAAATAATGGTGTGCTGAGGATGCTGAGTTATGAATATATAGTGTTTTAAAGAAGGAAAGAAAATAAATGGTGTGAAACTGCATTTGCAGCCTTCCCAGGAAACAGAGCACCATTCACACAAAAGCAGCAGCAGTTAAGAAAATTTGTGAGCTGCCATGATGTTCAACACAGGCAGGAACTGACAAGAAACTTTTTTAACACCAAAAGTATTTAGGATCATTATAAAAATGTTGGGTTGCTGAGTGTGTAAAATACTTCATTGCTTCAGTTGTTTTTTAGAAGTTCTCTGGTTTCAGATAGGGAAGAACTGCACTGTTTGATCCTTTTAGAACACAGCTGTGGGAGGAGGTGCTGAGATTCTGTCCCTCAAGGGAGAAGAAAAATCCCTTTGACTTTCATGCCATTATTTTGTAGTGGCTGCAGATGCATTGGTCCATTTTTAGTACCTTTTCCCTTTTGCTCCTCTCTGCTCTGGGTCTTCCCCTTCTGCAGACAATTTACCATCCAATTAGCACCATTTCCATTTCTGTTGAGGTTTCAAACTGTTCTCATATTTTCGCACATTCCCACTGCTTTGCACTGTTAGGTCCCGATTTATCCTCCCAGCCTCTTTGTGCATCTCTGCACTTTAACATGTTCCCTTTGCCCCATGAACAGTAACACCATGAAACAGCAAGGGCAGCAAAAAGCTTGTAGCATGAAATGTTATCAAACAGCCTTAGAAATAGCTGAAGTAAGTTTATAAGGCTGTTCTTCACCCCATTGCCTCCTCATCCCCTTTGTTTCACACAGGCAAGACTTTCGCCTGAATTCTTCACTCTAAACTCATTCATGTGGAGCACACCTGTTAAAGTAGGAGAAAGGAGACCCATTTGATGCTTTATTGAAATGGTCTGGGCAAACCTTGAACTTGGTACTTTAGCACACTTCATGTCAGAACAGTCACACTGATACTCTCATTCTGCAGCCTTCATTGCTTCTCACAGAAATTCTCAGTCATTCCATCATTTCCATACCTACCTGCCAACACAGCCTGGCACAGGCAGCCTGTTTCTCCACAGACTCATGATTCTCTGAAGAGCTCTGCTGGTGCCACTTTCTTCTCGCTTCACTTTGGTTGGGATGTCTGCCTGTAAATAAAGAGTGGAAGAATGGGTGGATATTGAGGTCCGGTGTGCTGGTGGTTTCTTGGCTCTGAACAGTGTTGAGTTAGCTGTGGTAGCTCTGCATGTCAAAATGGAGAAGATGAAGACCTTGTGGTAGATGAAGACCAGTGGTGAACAGCAAGATGACACTGACAAACATTTACTGGAGAGAGGGTAGGCAGTGCTAAGAAAGCTGGAGCTGTTGCCTTTCCAGCTGCAGTGATGTCTCAAATCCTCTTTGTTACTGAGAAGATCAAGCTAGACTAGTGTCAGGTTCATCTGATTTCTCTAAATTTGGGATTTGCCTTCTGTTGGCTTCATGCCCAGATACATTAAGGGACATAGTTTTGGTTTCCTTACGTGGTTATCTGCCTTCTGGTGATGGATAAAAAGGCCATGTGGCCATTCTGATATCATTACATTTACCAGCTGCCATTGCTGTGGGAGACTGCAGAGTATTGAAGAGAAAAGGCTGTCTCTCTTCATAACCAAGCAGTTTAACTTGTAATGTGTCTGGCTTTTACTGGAAGAGAAAACAGATCAGGGCATGATCCTGACATCATTCGTATGGAAAAATGTCCTGCCAACATCTGTCTGTCTCCATACACTATCTGAGAATGCTGAGCACTCCATGAGATACATGTGATCTGTGTAGTCCATTTGCAGAAGAATGCTTGGATGTTTGAGGCATTTTATGTTTCATTTAGCTCTCACACAAGATTTTAGAGGATTAGGTCTGTGTATTACTCCCCCATTTGCCTGTGTACACTTGGTTGGTTTGGTCCCTTCAAGGCAGCGAAGAGTTCTCCAGCATTCTGTACTTTTCCAACTTGTCATAATTTGTTACAAAGACAAAGGAAATAAAAGAATAAATCTGCCTTTATGCTTTGTTTACAATAATACCTTCACTTGGTCTTGTAAAACTAGAGATTTATTCATAAACAATTGCTAAGGAAGAGAAAAGAACATTATAATTAAGTCAAGATTATATTTACTACCAGATGACTTCAGCCACATCACCCTGCAAGAAAACATCACATGCTCTGTGTGCCATCTGAACAGATTTAGCCTGTAAATAGCTCCCACTGTCAGTCATTAATTAAAACATTACAATGCAAAGCATCCTAGAGAATTTTCACAGCTCCTTTGGTAAATTGATGTGGTCATGAGATGCATTTAATGTTTGTCACTTACATGTTTACATTTTCAGAGTATTATTGCTGTGCTTTCTCTGACCTTAGAAGGTGTGTGTGGCCTTATTGGCCATAAGTGATAGTGAGTAGAGGTTCTAATTATGGTTTTATTGCCCCCCAAAAATAATAAAAAAGGAATTAGTACTGGTAAAACTTCTTGGCAACCTTCTCCCCACGGGATACAACAGGAGAGAAAACAACCTTTTGTTATCCATGGCTAAGAGATAAATACCTTTGTTCTCACTAACCCTGTCCTTCCAGCAGCAGGGGATGCCTTTGGTTTATTATCTGATATGAATATCTCAGCAGACAATTCGGATAGAACCCCATACAACTTTTACCTCCACAGCTGTAAAGGAAACTTTATACTGTGTGCACGTCTCCAAACTCACGTACATCTCTAACACCCCTGATGTAGCACTTCTCTGCTTTATTATTTATGCAGTAAAGGATGTACAATTGTAATAAAAGGGTTTTCTGTTTGCTTCCATCCACATCACAGACCGTGCAATTAAACATTTTGTCAATTGCTTTTTCACAGCAATTTTCATTCCATTCCTGTTGTTCCTGCCAAAGGAATGGGAACATTTTCAGGCAATGTGAGTGTGACCCCAGGCATTGAAGGGATCTGTGGCCCCACTCGTCTTCTGAAGAGGTCTTATAAGTAGCCAGTGCTGGAAGTAAAGTGGTGGTTTATTTGTGCTGATTAGTATCCTGTAAATATAGTGAAAATGGCCACTTAAATAACAAGCATTGCTGAGTGATTTAGTTGCTTGTTTTGACCTGTTAAAAAAGGACTATAATTCCTTAATTTGAACCCACAGTGGCATGGAATTATGCAGGAGTTTCATCCATGACTATGGATGTTTCTCTAAGCTCTAGTGGTGACAGAGTACAGAGTAAGAGCACCCTGCACAGCTACAGAGCCCCTGGTACTCCTTGACCAGATTGTGTTGGATTTGCTGCACAAGGAACCACACTAGGAAAGAGAATATTGCCCATGTATTTCTTCAGTTTCTGGTGATTTCATAGGGATGTTTCTCTATCTCCTTTAGCTTGCAAAGACATGGAGCATTTATTGGCAGTTGTGGTCAGGGTTGTGCAACACAAACAGGACAGGGTTCATGGAAAAAGAGCACAACTTAAAGAAGTAACGTGCATTTTTCCTCTTTCTCAATGACTCTGTCTTAGAAATCCTCCCTTTGAAGGGCCACAGCACAGTTTCCTGAGGGAGGGTGCAATCATGTGGCATGTTGCTGTTTGGGCACGTTCAGACAGTGGCTGTTGGTATAGAGGCAGGCTCTGTGTTTCTGTCCAGGCAGAACCTGGGACATTTGCACCCTCTAACCTCTCATCACTTATGGTATAAGAACCACTTCAGATGTCTGCAGCTATCAGCCTAAAAAGTAAATTGCTTTAAATACTTTACATAAGAGAAAGAGAGCTCTGTTCTTAATGTCTGACTATGCTCTTAAGCTTAGACCAGTATTATCTTGCATTATTTTTGTGCCAAAATTCTTCACAAAGAACTATAGGTTTAAATTTTTATTTAAAGATATTTATTCTGGAAATCCTTTAGAGGTTGCTGATTAACAGTATACTATCCTCTTCATAATTTGACTTAAAGTGTAACTTGAAATTATCTGGAAACAACCATTGTCTCATTCTTCCTTTACACAGTTATTAAGACAAGCAGACCATTGTTCTTTGTGCTCCTAAAGAGTCACTGATGAAAAAATAATAATGATCACTTTTTAATTTATACACAGAGCAGTAGTGCAAGGGATATCCAACTCCAGGGGCCAGATTCAGTTACCAACTGAAGTTTTCTTAACACTGATGTATGAGCAGTGCAAGAACACTTTGATGAGCTTCACAGCTGTCTTGGGAGATAAGATCTGAAGAAATCTGAACGAGCCAGCTTGATCTTTGAACCTATTGAAGCGAGAAGAGGAACAGAAAAAAAATTCCTTTGTCTGTCGAAAAGTGTTTTTCTTGTTTAGAGCACTTTCTGTCCTTCAAGACCTAGCTCCTCTCAGGTGGTCTGTTTTGCTCCTTCTTGAATGGCAAATGTTTGGGTTATTAGGCTAAGAAGCTCTTGTGGAAACCCTCTGAAATCATACTTACTCATTGATGATTTGGGTCTGTCTTTCAGTGGATGAAGAGGAAACAAGTCATAGCATGGAGAAATGGAGAAGGCAATATAAAGATGCAGTTCCTTCTCTGTAGGCTGGTGTAATGATCCATGGTCTGTATTTATCCTGCCTGTCTTTAGAAGCACAACTGAATCATCCAAGTCAGGAGCCTAATGCAGAGTTTCCTTTTATAGCAATGGAGAGACACTGGCATCACCTGAGAATGACTCTCATTGTACCCTGGATACCTCCCTCTCTTATTCCAGACTGTCAGGGCAATAATGATAATGTAGGCTCTTCAGACAAGACCTTCATTTCACTACTTAATGTTGGGTGGGATTTATTAGGATGCAGGAGCCCAAATCCTGTGGGATGCCATTCTGCTGGGCATTCAGTGTCCTCCCGATCCCAGATTTGCCTTGCAGCATTCTGCAGGGAAGTCAGTCCTCAGCAAACTGCTAAAATTTGATGTTACACTTAAACAGAATTTTTAGTCATTATGTATCCTGTCCTCATTATCTATTTCTGTCCCAGGATTGTTTACATGTCAGGGTCCCTGAAAATATCATGTGTAGTTTATTGTTTCTGAAAGGCATTGTTGGCTCTTAGTGTCATGGCAAAGGAGGAGAGAGAATTAGGCTTGTCTGTTACTGATTAGCCCTACAAAAATAGAGGGGTTGCAGTGGTGAAGAAAGAGAAATAAAATAGAGTCTTCTCCAGCTATATGTATATTTTCTGAAAGCAATTGCTAGAATGAGTAATTGTCATAAGGACATGGAGAAAAATAAGGTCTTTGAATAGATGTAGACTGGAATGCCAGAAAACTTTCTGCCCTGTAACTTTAAGAAGTAATAATAATAGTAGTATTTCTTGCTTATTAAGGTTTATTTAATTTCAGGATTATGGGTTTTCTAAAAGGTTGATGTTGAGCAACCTGCCAAAGGTCACTTCAAGCTTCATGACTAGAACTTTTCATGTCAGGATGTCTGATCCCTGCTCTAAACCAACAAAGTCATTGCTACTGCAGTTTTACCCCTTATGGAAAGATCTTATAGGATTTATTGGGACTATCTAAAAATTAAATAAAGGTGTGTTATGCTAAGAAATAAATATGCTATTTTAGGCACTGGTTTAGGAGTCCAAAATAGTCATTCTTTTCTACTCCATTTGTTTCCCTTGATCTTTTCTTTCAATTATCTCCTCATATGGCCTCCCAGCTTTTTCATGGTCCTGTCACTCTGAGTGATGAATCCTCTTTCATATTGCTTTTGACTGATGGCCAACAAAAGGTATTTTCATTGATGTGAGAAAAAACCTTGCCAGACAACAAAGAGCATAATGAAAGCTAGTTGCTAATGTATAACTCTAACACTTTTCCCTGTGTTTTCCTCCATGGAGCAGCTGCTCATCCAGCTGGTTACTTCCCCACTGTAATGAATTACACTCATGGTTTGAGATTATTTGTCTTGCTGGGTAGCAAGAGCCAACTTAGGCTGAGCTGCTCTGGCACCATGACCTGTCTCTGCCCAGTGCTCCTCTCCATTCCAGTCATTCCTGTTATTGCTGCTCCTCCTCACAGCTCTGCCCTGCTCCATGCCACAAACTTCCTTCCCTGGCAGCTGTGCTGGGCAGCAGCTCCTGTGCCTGCTTCTGCTAGCTGCCTTACCAAACCAGCTTGACTGAAGAGTTCTGGTGTTTCTTTCCATGGAAGAGAGGTTGTGCACTATTTTGAAGTAAATGCAGAGTTTTATCTCACAGGAGACTTTTAGGCAACTTCTTTTGTTTCATATTCCTCACAGGGAACTCTTAGACAAAGCTTCTTGCTTGTTTTTAGAAGCTGTAACCTGGATTGTAGTTCTGGAAGCTATTGCCTAGGCTGGGGTAACCCTTCAGGCACATTTAGACAGAGCTGCTTGGCTCCAACTCCTGTATACTTTTACAGCTATAAACTTCTTTTATGTTACACTGTGGTTCCCTTTAACAAAAATGTCTTTCAAATGTGAAAATATGCAAACCAAACACATTTCAGGTCTATCCATTGGTCTTTCACCTTTCCACTCCCTTTGTTTTGAAAGCTCTTGACTTGGTTTTTTCCCCTGCCTTTTGTATTTTTTTAGATGGAACGTGTATTGAGGGATGGAGAAAATTACTTTTATTTTTGGCTTCAGCAACATATAAAACATTCTGACCTTCAGATGGTTCCCTTCCCAAATAAGGAGGAAAAGTTGTGGGGAGGAGGGAAACCACAAAATGAGACTTTTTTATTGTTATTATTTTCCCTGTTCCTCCAACAAAAAGTAACTTTAAACAGTCAAAATTTTGGATATTTTGGATATGGTTCCTGCTTGCTTACCTCCTCAGGTTTTCAATGTCCACAAGGTGTTAGGAAAGAAGAAGAGAAGGAAATTCAGGATGAGGGGATGCTGTAGCAATCAAACTAGAAGAAAAATAAGAAAGGAGGTTTTCCACAGAAAATTTCGGTTTGGGGAAAATTGAGCTTGCCTTTAAAAAGGTGCTCAAGGAAAGTCCCCAAACACTTCTGCTCTTCATTCTTCTCATGAGTATCACTCCTGGAATAATTTAAATGTCTCCTCTTTTCTCTGAATAGCTCAAGGTTGTTTCTTGCTGAAAAGGGTGTTCATAAGTCTGAATAATAATAATTATTTGAGGAATTAATAAAACTTCAAGTGCACGTGGTCATAGCAGAGTCTGAGCATTGTTAAAGATGTTTCTAATAATTAGGATATTGTTTTATCTGTTGGTTCTAAAGGGCTGTAGAAATCCCCTATGTAAGTGCACATGAGGAAGAAACTGGGCCGGACATTGAGCTCAGGTGTTTCTCTTCCTGGGAACTTCAAAGCTTAAGCTAAAGTAGTGGAAACAGAGAAAAATGAAATGGAGATTTGCTTGAGCAAAAAATCAAGAGATTTTCAGGTTGCCTTTGCTTCAATGCTAACTCTGCCTGGACAATGTTCTTCCCATCCTCTTGAGCTGTCAGAGACCTGTGACATTCTTTCAGAAAACTCTGATTATATCCAAGCAAACTGCCCAGATGGGGGGAGCCAGACCTAGACTAGAGCTGGCCACAGCCATGTCTGACCCAGCAGCTGCTTCTGAAAAAATGATGTGAAAGGAAAAATATGGGAGAAGAAAGGGAGACCTGGGAAAAAATGTCTTGGTCTCAGAAGGAGCAAAATCACCATTCTAACTAGTGCTATGGACAGCAACAAATAAAAGTGTCTATATGCCCTAAGTAAGGAAATATTTCTGAATTTCTGAACATTACCCTTGGTCGTCATCTGACAGACTTGATTAATTGTATTGCCAATTCATTACCCTGCAGCCAAGTGCCAGGTATGATTCCTGAGAGCTGCAGAAAAGACTCACAAAGAGGAACCCAGCAGCATAACTGCAAAAGAAATAATTTACCTGTCAGCCTGAAGAAGCTTCATGCAGAGCACAGCAGCATCTTTCTATGCTGATGCAGAGCACATTTTCTGTGTCTTGTACAGAAGGAACATGCACAAATGTGGTTATTTATAGCTTCTCCACCTACACTCAGCTTTGAAATTTTGTCTAAAAGAAGTTCAGCATTTAAAGAATACAACAAGGTTTTTAACTTGGAGATATGTTTTTCCTTTTCTTGAGTTCCTTAAAAAACAATAATCTGGGAACATTAGTAACAATCCAGGCATTAAGGAAGAAACATTAGTTCTTCATTTGTCTGTCTATTGTTCTCTTACTTGGAATGTTTTTAGAGAGGCGGTTGCCAAATTTTATGAAGTAAAATATTTAATCGAGAAAATGAAAGATAAGTGGGTACATTTGATGAATGTGAACTTTACCAAAGGAAAGCAATGTTAAGTTGAAAGAAGTTCCTTCTCAGGGTAAGAGAGGCATGTGGTGTATATTCCCACTCCCTTTTGGGGAGCTCACATCCCAGATGATGGCATTTAGTGAAGGAGCAGGCTGGGGCTGCGTGCCCTCAGGCCATGCCCAGAGGAAAGGGACAAGTCTTGCTCTCAGAATGCCCAGCCTACACCCAGCCAGCTCTGCCAGAACCCAGAACTGAACGTGCTGTTTCCAAGAGAGACACAGCTAAATCCTAAATCCTACATTTTGCTAATTACTGGAGCTGGGGCCAATTGTTTTCTTTACAAGAAGGTGGACGGGACCAGAACACGTTGTATTCTCACTCTTCTCCAAGCTCCTATCAGCTTCAAACCATCATGATACTTTTATAGATGTGAAGAACTGTACAAGTACATAGGAGCCATCTGCAGAAAGCAGACACAAGGTTATTTTTGCCATATAAGCCTATGGAAAGGTAAGGAGTTCAGCTGGAGCAGCTCTGTGTATCCCTCATCATTGCATGAGGGGAGCAGCCATGCTGCGCATGGAGGGTGGCCTATCTGAGACAATCAGATTGTAATTCTCAGATGAGTAGTTGTGACTATTGCCCGGGTCTGTAGGTCTACAGTAATGTGAAAGTTCTTGGAGATGGGTGGGGAATGAGAGAAATGCTGCAGCAAGCCCCATGAACTTCTGAGCCTCTGCTAAAGAAGCTGTGAACGGTCTCGCTGATGTGCAGTCCATTGCTATGGGAGATATTTAGGATGTCTTCACTTAGTCATCCTGTTAAGTCTGCAGCCCTTTCATAACCAGTTTGCATATTTTTGCAACAGAAACTTCTAAGAAGGGGGTTGCTGGGGGAGTTGTTATTCTGTAGTGTTTTCCACTGCAGAAGCTGTTGATGAGCAAGGATCCTGCTGCAGAGACTGTCTTCTCTGGATAAACTCCTACAGTTCTGTTTCCAGATGGGCTTGTAGGATATCTGTGGGTGCTAGAAGCAGTGAGAAGTGTGAATAAGACTATATGCATGTATTTTTGCATATCTAGGACTTGCTGACACTCCTCTGGACTCACATGTCTCAGTAGCTGTATGGTTTTCTCAGATGTGTCCAGCAGTGTCAGCTGTGCTTTGTGAGGCTGCTCCCACTGCAAAGAACAGAACATGGATGTTCTGTTTTGACAAACTAGTGGGGCTTTAAACTACAAATGTTAGATTTTTGCTGTTCAAATGAAAAATTGTGCAGAGGTGAAGCTTTCACATAATGTCCAGGAAGCTCATAAAAACACCTTCAATCTGACTTAATAGGGACTTCTTTTTTAGTTGAATTTAGACAAGGGAATAAAGGAAATTTAAAAAAAAAAATGTTTTAATTGGCTCTGCATTTAATTCCCCTCATTAATTTAGTTGCAATATACAGCAAAATACTGATAGGTCTGTAAGGTTGTTTTTCCCTCCAAGGGTAAATGGGACTGTATGTTTTTTCTTTTCAAAAGACCTCTTTAATTACGTCGTGGTATTTGGAATAGCTACAATTAGAGAGCAAAAGCAGGGAATGATTAAAAACTCCTACTTAATAGCAGCTGTATTAGTTCTCTGGCTTTTCAAAGAGACCCAGGCACAGTTGAGTCCACACATACAACACAGAGAAGTTGTACTGAAAAGGAAAGGCAAAATGGTGGTCAAAAATTTTTAACTGACTTTAGGGAACGTTGTCTGTTGTAGTGTTTTAAGAGAGCTCTTTCTTGAGAAAGGGTTGAAGAAGTATCAAAGTTCATCCTTCTTGTGCAGTCTTCAGACTACGGTAATGAGTGTAGCTCTGTTCACTCAATTCCACCTTAAAACAAACAAAAAACCCAAAAAACCCCTCTGAAACCTCAGATTGCTTGTCTGGTGATAGGGAACAACACCATGTCTTAAGAAAGTTTGAAATTAGTGACTCTTTTTACTTAGAGTCTGTGCTGAATTAAATACAGAAGAACTTGGTAGGCTGGCTATATTATTTTCTGAAGATGAATTAGTCATTGCTGCATGGGCAGATCAAGCTATGGTATTTCAGGATTTATAGGTATACATTCAGCAATTAGGCATTTGTACCTGAGTGGTTTTGGAGCAGCTTGCACCTGATTTTAAAGCCTTGCCTTTCAATGGATTGCCTGTTCCCTTTTGTACAGCTGCCACCACATTGCTTATTATTTATAATATTTCAGTATGTTCGTTTAGTGGAAAAGGTTCCTAGAATCCCCAACCAAATCTGGAACCACATAGAGGCTGCAAAAACTTAAAGTGGAAGGCAGCTTTCCACTTTCTCTGTCAGTCTTGCTTCTTTCAACTGCAAATGTAATTAATGTCATTTTAGAAAAGTGAATGGAGGCAGGGATATTGAGTCATTTGCTCAACTGCCATGCTGGGCATTGAACCAAATCACTCCAATTCCAGTCTACTTTTGATATGAAATCCTTGTTGCTTTCTACTTTTTTCTTGAAACTCTTCCATGATCTGACATATTTGACCAAAGGCAGTGAGCAGAGAAAGGCCCTGTTCCCTCCCAGAGCTGCACCAGCAGGGCTGTACCTGGCCATGGGGTCTGCTTCAACCTGTGCACTGCAGCCTATGAACTACACATGTTCACACATTGCTATATGGAAAATAGAACATGGTTGACATGTGTGTCCAGAGGCTCAGATCCTGCTGGATGCACAATTAGTTCCTGCCTCTTAACTTGACACATGTGGGGTCTTTGATCCATGTTTGCTGAAGGCAGTTGAAATTTCACTGTGGCTTTTGGTGGGAACAAGATCTGAGTTTTAGAGTCAGATATAGATGCCTCTGGAAATAAAAATCATTTTGTGGAAGCCACAGTTGATGTGTCTGGTTTAAACATGAGGTGTGATCCCCATCTTTAAAAGGTTTTGCAACAATATTTTATTGTGCCACCAACATAAATTTATAATGAAGAAGTGAAAAAGGAAGTTTTTATTAGGAAACAGAAACCACAGATGAGAATGGCTGAGTTCTGAGTTTTGTTTTGGGTTCTATTATAAACTATTAATAATAGCAGGAAAAGCCAGAGGATAAGTTCCTTTGTATTTCAGTGTATTTTCTCAGCTAGACCTTTACTTGACATTACCCTGCTGTGACAGGGCTAGGGATAATAGGGAAAAGGAATCTATTTTCAGCAATGATTTGGAACACAAAAAGAAACTGATTTAAATCAGACTGTGTCTGTGTTTCATTCATTACAGAGGATTAGTATTTCTTAAGTCTCCTTGAGTTGTTGTGAGTTTGGGGGGATTTTTCATTTTGTTTTTCTTCTGATTCTCAGTGTTTGTTCTGCCTTCCCTGCTGCTGTTGCTGACACCAAGTTCTCTTGGAGGGCCTGGTAGCAGGCCAGGGGTTGGGCTGGCCATGCCATCATGCACAGAACAGCATTATCCACCAGATGGAATTCCAGTGGATAGAAGCTGGCAATCCCACACTGGCTGCTGCCTCTCCTCACAGTCAGTGGTCTCCCTGGCAAATGTGCCAAGTATCTCTTACAGGCACTTTTTCCTTCCAATAAAGGAGTGGTTTGTGGGTGACCTGAGAGCACATCTTTTTTGAGCTGTGTTGCTCATAAATGCATATATGCTGTGTAGCTTCTAGTTCTGCTAGAAGAAAATGAAGTATCAAGAGATTCTGTCTTGTATTTGCAAAATCTGGTACATTCAGTACTACTAACTAGGCTTGTGCAATTTTGAAGGGCTTTGACAGAAAAGATTGGATTTTGTTGCTGCGCAGTGGAACAAAACATTTGTAATAAGCTTTGGATGTAAAGTATGATCTGAAACATGAACCTTTGAAATGCATTTCTTGGTTACAAAAGGCAGGCTTGGCAAAGGCAGAGCTTCTGGAATAGGAGTTTCAGACAGGCAGGGCCTTCGATCTACTGAGTATTCATAACAGCAGCTACAGGAAAGTAAAGATAAGGTTTCATTCTTGTGAATTTTGAAGTACCTTATGAATTCCTAGTATCTCACCAGAATTAAGTTAGCCCATAGTGCCTCAAGAGCAAGCAAGAAAGCACTCATAGTGGCAGCTTGATACTGCCTGGCTTTCTTTCACCAGACAATCTTAGAGGCTTTGTCCATGTGTTTAAAGTTAGGCAATGCTTATGCACCTATGTGAAATGGGGCCTCATTTAAAGCTGAATAAATTAGGTGGAATTGCTCTGGAATTTATTAACAAAGAGTTAAACTAACCCCTTTGAGTTATACCAGGTTTGTACTGTTTTGAGATCAAGATCTGACTCTCAACTGCTTGAAGTGTAAAATGGTATAATTTATTTTCAGTTTTCAGAATAACCTCGTTTTAAGAGTCACTATGGCAACAACAGTGGGTCTGAGGGTGACAAAGATTAACGATTCCCTTGGCCAAGGCACTTCAGTAGTGGAGCTGTTGGGCATGGCCTGGGCCAATTGCAGAAGTCGGGGTGCTCTGTCACCGCTGGTACCACACGCTGTGTCCGTGCTCACCCTTCTCATCTCTTCCTGTTGCACAGGACAGGAAGTTTGGGCATCCCTCAGTGTTCAGGCTGCCTGGGGAAGTGTGGAGTCACCATCCCTGGAGGTATTCAAAAGACATGCAGAATCTAAGGGACCTGGTTTAGTGGTGGGCTTGGCAGTGCTGGGTTGGAGTCAAGGATCTTCAAATTCTTTTCCACTTTAATGATACTTTGATTATTACCAAAGTCATCCTTATTTCATCTTCATTCATTTCTGCTAAAAGAAATACAGTGAAAATCCAGAAGTTTTTCAACTAACTTCAAGGGCAGATACAGTTCCTTAAAGTAATGGATTTACTATTCCTTTGACATTTTGTGTTCATGTAAAATGGGTGCAGATCAAGAGGATTTGCTGGGAAAGAATTGGTTCCCAAGGAGATTTTGATTTAAATTGGATAAAGTTATGAGATGTTTCTTAATTTTCACATTTTCTGATTAGGAAAGATACCTACAGAAAGAGATTTCATTTTCAAAGTGCTGCCTCAAAATGTCTGATTTCCCTTTTAAAATAGAGCCCTGTTGATTTTATAACTGAAAAATTAAATTAACTTTTTAAAAGTTTTTAAAAGGCTTGACCTTAACTTCACTTATGTAATCATCTTGCCATATTCCCATCATACAAATTAGACTAGAGGAAGAGCAATTATCATCCCAGAACTTTGCTAAATTATTGCCTGACTGCTTCTCCAACCTCTTCCCTCTCAAACCATTCTTCCATCTCTTTCTTCCCATGTTTTCCTGGGGTATCCCATACGAACTATCAGCATTCCCTGCCAGTGGACTCTCAAGTGTGTTTTTCCTGGCCCCACCTGGGCAGGATTTGCTTTGCCAGTTTAATTGTGCTGTAGGTAGAGTTTGATCCTCAGCAAAAAAGAGTGTGGAAAGGGCTCTGGAAGTGGCTCTCTTCAGATACCTCCTTCCCAATGCTGTGCTCAGATGAAACCCGTCTGAATTGCCTCTATCATTATTTTAACAGTTACACAGATCATTCTACAGGGACAGTTAGGGCTATTCTTCCTCCAGGTAGCATTTTGAATCTTGTGGTTATCCAGCCATATAATGACTGTAATAGCTGGCACAGTCAGCCTGCTGTAGCTGTACTGAGTTTTATTTCATTTTCTCCATGACCTGGGTTTGCTGCTTATTTTGTTGGGTGTGTAATTGTGCCCTTGAGGAGATAAGGAGACAGGATATGCACATCAGTATAGAAAATAATGTTTCCATCAATGTTGATCTTAAACTAGTGAAATAAAAATAATTTTAAAAAAGGAGATATTAACATATTATAGCTACCCCAGTGAACAGAAACAGCCTTTAACAGAACAGTTCTTTTCATTCCAAAGGACTCAGCAGTTACAGTCCTTTCCTAGCTAGAATAAAATACAGCTTGTCAATAAAGCACAATTAGGAAATCTGAAGATTTAATTTAGAAAACACTCCTAACTGCAGTTTTAATGGCATCTTCAAGCTTCTTAAGTTTTTAAGGGATAATTAAATAATTTCAACTAAGTCACTGTAACTTTAATGTCTACTTGTATCTCAGGATGTTAATTTTTGGCAGTAGAGTAAATTACACAGTCCATGCTCTCAATTAAAATGTTAAATGTTTATCTTGAATTATTACACAGTTATTCTAGTTCTAAAGACTTTTCCTTTCTTCAGGGTGAGTTTCTCCAAATATGCTGACACATACATGTTTACAGTTCTGGTGATTTCAGCTTTGACTGGGACCTTTCAGAGTTCTTCCTGCATTTGCCACAGACTGACTGCTTAATATTTCTCATTGTTTGCAGGGCAGATTGAGTGCTTTGTGTCCACACAGGTTTATATTTATGCTGTTACTTTATTCACTCTGTTATTCCATATCTCAGCTTTTTAAAGTGCCAGCTTTCTTGTCTTTATGATGGAAACAAAAATGTGATATTTCTCTATGCTTGCTTATTGTGAGCTTATTAGATCCAAGTGCATTATATATAAAAAAAAATACATTATCTTTATTAGCATCTTAGTAAATGCTGAGGATTCTTTTGTTAATTTGGCCTATCAGGTTATCAGAGCCTCATAACAACATCTGGTCTTTTGCCAGTTTCCTGGGACAACTCAGGAATGAGTTTCACACTGAGATGTGAAATCAGCTGTTGCTGTCTTGCAGTTTACACAAGCTCATCAGAGGAGGGTACTTCTTGTAAAAGATTCCAGATTTCTGATTCCCTTTCCCAAAAAGTCATCTATGTGAAAGTAAATATTTAATATCTGCCAGGCTCCAATAACTAAGCTAGACTTCAAAATAAATTGAATAACAAAAATTCAATAAACCTAATTTAGCAGTAGCGTCCACGAGCATTTATCTTCTCTCCAGTTAGAACGGATTTTGACAGAGCTGCTTGTGTTCACCCATAGCAAGCACAAGGCATTCCTCTGCAGCTGTTCCATCCTCACCCTCACAGGGTTTCTCTGTGCTGCTGAGGCAGGAGAGGTAACTGGATGTTCTTCTTTTCTGGCAGGTCCTGGACTGGATTGAAAATCACGGGGAAGCCTTTCTGAGCAAACACACGGGAGTGGGGAAGTCTCTACACAGAGCACGAGCACTGCAGAAAAGACATGATGATTTTGAAGAGGTAGCACAGGTAAGAGTCTGAACCAGACACTTCTGTTGCCTTGACTTTTGTTGCTCCTTTTGCATATTCAGAAAAAGTTATCACTGTTTTGGTGAAACACACTTCTGCTGCTCTCTTCAATGGTTTGGAGCTGCTCAGGGTCCTGTCTCCAAGGTCTGGAAGTCAGCATGCACACTGCAGGACTTACAGTCAGAAAATCATCACACTGCATCAATGAAAGGTCTCAAAGGCCATGAGAAATCACAAACAGCTTACAGGAAAGTAGCACTTTCTCTTGGGACATAGAAGAGAATGGTTATGAATGAGAGTGGTGGAAAAATCAATCCTAACTCCTAGGTGGAGGCTGAGGGCCTTGAGCATAAGGTGAGGAGCTGCTGTCAGGAAGCAGGGGAAACACCAGAGTTTGTATTGAGGACAAGTACCCTTCCCATCCTTCAGTGCATTATGTGGCAGGGATTTTTTGGTTTGGACTGAGGCAATCATTACAGGTAGAAATTGTTATTGTAATTTAACTCATAGAACACTGTAAGCCAGATTTTTTGAGAAATTTGGTATGAAGCTAAAATCTTACAACTATTCCTCACAGTGAAATAATAGTAGATGATTAAACATGCATCCTGTCCTTATTTATATAATTTAAAAGAAAGAGGACCTTTTGTAAGTTCTTCCATGGATCCAGTAGAGATTTTTTCCCCTCTAAGTGTCCATGGTCAGAAATTACCTGGTCTTAGCTCTGACTGTCAGATCATGTTACAGCATTTTGGGGTAGATTTGAAACATCTACTATCTGTAACTGATAATCTGTAAAGGTACTTCTCCTTTGGGTATTTTGGATAAATTCCTGATTGATCCATGTAAAGCAGAATGTTTTGTCCCCCTGATACAGGGCAGGTTATTGCTCAAATGTTTCAATGTGGCATAAAATAAAAATTTACTAGACTTTAGTTTTGGTTTTCTGCAAAACATTTTCCATGTGCTGGCCTAGTTTAGTTTAAGATATTTCCAGTAACAGGGACATACCTCTTTCACTGTTTCCTCAGGGAAAATATTTCACTGCCTGATGGCAGCTACTGACGAGATTTTTTTTTTTCCTCTTCTCCCTCATATTGCATTGATATTTCTCTCAATTTCTTTCTTTATTATTATTATTCCCTTGTTTATATCCCTGTAGTCTTATTAATCTCCCTTACGGGGATAAATCCCAGGAACTGGGATGATTTAACAATCCTGAAATATCTGTAGAATGTTGTCATGTTTTCTCCTATGTGCCTCTTAACCATGTTCAACATATTTAATTCTACTATAATTATTCTTATTCACCAATCCCTTGAAAACCTTTTCATATCTATGTTGTTGTAAATTTAAATTACCAACATCCTTCTTTTCATTAGATGTTCAGCTCTTATGGAGTATCCCATTGCTTGGCTTGCTAATGAATTTCAGTGTTACCATTCAGCTGTGATGGGAAATCCTTACATACCTTTCACAAATCTCACAGCCTGAAAGCAGCAGTTCTGCACTGGTGGGTTTCTAAAATTTCATGAAACCACCTGTGGAATTAGGATTTCTGGTAATAAGCTTGAATTTCTAAAAACTTAAATTTCTTCAAATTTATTAAAATGGATTTTAGGCTGGAGGTTGCAAAGCATGGTTCTGCAAGACCTCATCCAAAAACACAAATTAGTGTTAGTTTTCATCCTAAAATCAGTATTAGGGTTCTTCCCAGAGTGAGTGCTCAAGTCTGCTGTTATTGGATGCTATACTGGGCTAGCAAATGAAAATTAGGATCATATAATATATAGGAGCTGAAACGAGGTTATTTCATGTCTTTTGTGTCATTACCATTTTCTAAATCCCCCTCCTCTGATACATTATCTTCATGATTCCCATTTCATCTCACATTTTCTGGACCATGGTTAGTATGCTTTTCTACCTCCTCTCCGAGTACTTCTTAACTAGAGATGTAGGAAACAAGTTAAGAACAGGTGAGAAGAGACAGAAAAATAACAGAGTCCTGACAATAGAGGTGAGAGCAAGCCATGTAACTGTCTGCACATGGAAACAGCAGCAGCTCATTAGGGCTTGCTCCATGGGCTGATGGAATTGGGAGATCAATCCCCTCATCAGCACTGAGGAACCTTACAGTGTGCAGCTGGCACCTGTAGGTGCTAGGGTAAGTCAGAATACAATTACTTTGCTGAAGAGTTTTTTAACCTCCCTGTTAGGCCTTCTTCTCTACCACTTCAGCACATCTCTCTGAGCATAATTTCAGACACATTTCCTTTCACTTCCCAAGGCCAAATTCAGAGCAAATGAATCTTGTTCACTGGGTGACCTCATACATTCAAGCGAAGGTGGGTGTTTCAAAGGGGGATGCAGAGGAAAGAAAAAAGTGTCATTTCTGAGGTTATAGATCCTCTTGGGTTCCTCTGAATCAGACTCATTTACAGCTGATGGGTAGAATCACTGAGCAGCCCATTGCTCTGCCTGGACTGTTGTGAACATGAAGTTTATGATGCATCCTAATTACAAATAATTGACACAAGTTGAACCTGGTCCCTTCCCAACAGCTTTGACAGGAACACTTTGCTCTGGTGCATTCACATGAGAATATCATTGCTAATTTATGAGGCCTGTCTGCAGTGTGACACAGGAATGTGGTGCTGGCAAATGGACTTGGGGACACACAGTGAGGGGAAGTGAAAGGAATCTCAGGCTTTATCTGAGCTCAAGGACTTGAGAATACAACACTCTGCTTTGGACAGAGTAATAGTGAGGGTAAGAGCAGAGTCCATAAATTTATCACACCTGGAATTCTCTTGCAGAAGCTTTCAGTGGGGTTGATTTTACACCTGGGAATAAATCTCCTCTCTACTTGGATTATGATCAATTTTTATTCTTCCTAACTCCCTTCCTGATGCTTAACACTTTACAGTTGGTTGGAAATTAATTCTAAGTTTAAATATTTGTTATTTTTCTCCAGCTAGCAAACATCTTTTCCATAGCTAGGGTGAATATTTGGCAAGATTTTTTCCCAGTATAACCGTGTAATAAAGCAGATATGCCACCACCCTAAAAAAGCTGTTGAGTTTGCCTATTTCCCTCATCAGGATGTTAATTGCTAGCTTTAATAGTAATAAAAATTATTGTTATGATTGTTATGATTGTTTTTCTTAAAAAAAAAAAATATATATATATATATATATATATATATATATATATATATATATATATATATATATATATGAAGTGTTCTCCTGACACACTTGGTGAGCTTGACAATATAAGCAATAGTATTTCTTATTGGCAGTTCTCTGATAAAAGTGCTTAGCCTGCCATACAGTATAAATTTATTCTCAAAAATCCACTTTCTTTGGCCCTGACATATTTGTTCTTATCTCTTGCTGTTTCAGGAGGGCATTTGCAAAGGTCAGACTAGAAGCAATTTTCAGGAATCCTCTTGACATTTTTAACAGGGGGAAAAACATTCCTAGTTTTGCCTTACTGTGTGTAAACCAGAGTCTTGTGTCTGGCATTGCAGTGCTGAAAAATGCTGTGATCGACTGACCTGCCATGGCACTAGATTGAGAGGTGGAACGTGCTCCCTCTATGTCTGATTAGAAACTGCAGGTTGATAAATCTGGATGTAATGATTCAATCAGGCATGGCCCAAATAGATCACATTCCTGCATACAGCTGTGCTCAGAAAATGTCAGTGATTTTACAGCACTGTGTTGCGGGCAATAGGAAATGTAATTTGGGGTCTCTTTCTCTCATAACTGCTGTTTAGACAAAGCTCTGGCAATTTTTCTGACTGTATTTATACTACATGGAACGCACAGATGGCAAATGTTTGAATTTGGATTACAAAGCCTGAGCCCCTGGGAGGGAGGTTGTTATCTTGTGTGTACCTGCAACTGTTTCTCAGTCAGTGCTGGTACCGTGTGCAGGCTGCCTCTGCGAAAGTGCCAACCTGGGCACAGCACAGTGCCCGCCCTGCACTGACGATGTGTAGCCAGGCATTATCAAGACATCACCAAAGGAATATTGCTCTGGATGTAGCTACAGTGTTCCAGTGATGGCCTCCTTGCTTGGCTGGAATGATTTTTTGCAAATCAGATAACTGTCGTCCAGCCAGTTACGGATGCAAATCAAAAGATAATTTCTTTTTAGTCTCTGTAACTTTTCCTTATTCAGTGTTTTTGTCCTGAGAACAGCATGCCTTCCAGCTGGAAAAGTCTCCCAACATTTCAGCACTATCTAGCTGAACTGCACGTGTTGGAAGCACTTCTCCTGTTCCCAGTATCCTTTCCCTGTGTTCGGGCAGTGCCAGCAGTCCGAGGTTAAGGTGGCCTTCTGAGCACCCTCTTCTGCTCACAGGGAGCCTTGCTACCTTTGTGCTGCCCAGAATTAGGAAATGTCATGGGAAGCTGCTCTGATAATCCCTGGCATTCTGCTGCCACAGGGCTGAGTGGTTTCGTGAATAGTCTGAAAGGAGCATTTCCGTAGTCTCTCTGCCTTTGGGAGCTTTTCCCTCAGACGTGCAGTTAGGATTTCCTGTGGCTCAGGTTTATCCTCGGGAGCCAGTGCGGATTTCCACCTGCAGATGGCACTCGCAATGCGCTGGAGAGCCTGGAGCCCTAATGGCAAACAGAGCCGCTGTTTCTCATCCAAACTAACCAAACACTGTCTCGCAGTGAAATGAAACAGAAGTGGAAGCTGGCTCACTCCCCGTCCCATGGTGTTCTCCCACCCCTGCCAAAACCCACGTTGTTCAAGGTCACCCAGAAAAACAACCCCCCTAATATTTTATTTTTTTTAATGCGAAGCTGGGCGGTCCATGGTTTAAGTCAAGGTGATGCTTGTCATCTGTGTTTATGGGATAAGCTGCTCTCAGAGCTGTTCTCAAGGCTCTTGGACCACATTAAGCTCACAGCTACAACTGGGTTTGCATTTAGTACCTCTGTGTGTGTTGTGTTTGCATGCAATAGTTGCTGTGTTCTTCATGGTAATCCAAAGGCACTGATGTTTACAAGGTGAAATATCACAACAAAGCACATGTTCTGAACAGCCTGGGCTCAAAATGTGTGGTGTTGTCCCTTCTTATCAAACACAGTAAGCAGGTTGACTGGAGACTGAGCGTGGCCATCAGAGTTCATGGGGTTTGTCCAGAACAGCAGCTCTTGGTTCAGGCCTTGTGTCTAGAACAGATTTGATGTAGGTACAGGGCTGGATCCTCTATTCCTCACTTTGAAAATTTATGGGATCCATTTTGCCAAGGCATAAATGCAGTGCAGCGGACTCTTCTTGAATTATTGCAAAGAAGAAGAGCCAGACAAAATGTGAGAAAAATGCTGGACTTTGCACTCTGGCATTTGGGAAGCCATTCAAATGTTCTTGGGTGTCTGTGCTTGCCTTCCTCTAAGACAGCTTTGGAAGATGAGGATTAAACACCTGAACACTGGCTTTATACCATCAAAGTTAACCTTTGTGTACATGCACAGTTCCTTTAAGATTCCATTCTTCCTTTTATTCATCTCAGGGAGGTAAATGTATTTTCTACAAGTGAAGGCTTTTGACAGAGACCTTGAAAGCCAAAGGCCTGAATCAGCTATAAGAAATCAAAGCTCTGATGATGTTCTTCATCTAACAAGCAATTTGTTCTCCAATATTTCTTTTTAGAGTATTCTCTTCCTCCACTGTGCTGTTCCTAAAATACTGACAGTTCAGAGTTTTTGAAAAGCCCTTGCAGATAAGCAGAATTTTAGGTGCAAATATGTTGAGAAAAATACAGTTACATTGTTTGTCATGTGAAATATCCAGAGGATCTGGTAAGAAATTTTGCAGGTAAAAATAGTATTCTGTGACCTCTCAGTCTCACATAGTTTTACTTAACTGCTTTAAAACTATGTGTGGTAATGGAATAGTCAGTCCAAAGCTGAATTGCAAACAGCTACTTGTTTGGCCTTCAGGATAAAAATCTAGTGCTTTCTCATACAAATTCCAGCTCTGTTGGATGTCGTTGTTCTACAGTTTGGCATGAAGTTCAGTACTGATGTAAAACAGCTAGAAATAAATTAAGAGTCCATGTTGATAATGAGCACTTAGGAAGCATTGTCCTAGGGTGGGTTTTTTAATTTTTATTTTGTTTCACTTCTTACAATTTTATGACCTATCTGGTTGTTGAAAGGAGTAGCCTGCTGGGCATACTGGGTTTTTCACTTTGGGTTGAGTGACTAAAATCCTATGAAGGATGAAATATTAAGCCAAAACAGAGAGAAGCAGACAATTAAACCTGGTGAGAAATATGCTCAACATTGGCAATAATAACTGTACTTTCAGTAATACCAAATCTTTTTTTAAATAACAGAAGCATGAGACAGGCAACAAAAAATCAGGCCTACTCTTATTTTCATCATCCTTTACATGGCCATTAGCAAGTTCTGAAGCTAGAATCTGCATTTTCCTGTTCACTTAATTTATGTAAATGTATTCACTTCTAGACAAAGAGGAAAAAATGCCCACTGGCAGCAGATTACACAGACCTTTGTATCATGGTGCAAGAGCTCCAGAACTCCTGGTTTCTTCTCCTGGCTGGCATCAGACTCTATCTGGCAGGCACAGACAGCAGAGATCAGTGGAACTGCCACTACATGGGCTGTCTGTGGAGGTTACCTAGGGCCTGCTGGATCCAAATGTGTCTAAGAGCTTACCCAGGGGCTGGATAGTTTATCATGGGAGCCGTGGTACCACTCTGAGCATGAAGCCTCTGGGTGACCCGGGACTGATCTGCAGTGCAAGAGCAGAGATACTGGACTGGGTCTGCACAGCCTGGGCCAGGAGCCTTCCAGGGCAGATTGCCTGGCTCAGATGTGAGGCTGTGGGGGCTTGACTGCCACACCTAAGTCAGAACAGGGCATATGAGACATGTTTTCCCTGAGGAGGTGTGAAGGGAGGACTCTTCAGAGCACATTGTGGATCTCAGTCCCATGGAGACTCTGGTAGCAGCAGCCTGGAAAATCTTGTGGAAGCAATGGAATTGAACTGGTGGCCAGTGGTACTCCATGATCTATTGGTAGTGGGGAATCTCTTTTTAGACAGGCTTTATAATGGCACAGAGGTTTTCCTGGCAGTTGTGTGATGGGCTGTATCTATTATGCCATGTCTTTGAGTTTGCATTTCAGTGTATTTCTTCTCCAGCTCAAGATGATTTTCTTTCCTATTTCTTCTCTACCAAAATCACTTGACAGCTGGATCTTTTCATTAAATCTCCTGCAGCATGATTCACAATCTAAATGCTCCCTATAAAATCTTAAGTCTTGGCAAGAAAGTGCAATTTTTTACAATTGCCAGGAGCTAGCTTCCTATCACCAGTTTATTTGGGTAGGCTTATTTTTGTGTCTTTAAAATATCATCCCTTAATTCCCTGTAAATGCATTATGCTGTTCCCATGGCAAAAATGGGAGACAATGAAGCTATTTAAGAAATATATATTTTTAATTCTGGAGGTTCTGGAAAACAGAATTTCTATGGTGTGGTGAATTCTGAGATTTTGAACTAATTTCTTTTTGAATCAGAAGATGGCCAATGTTTCCTAAAGAAGATAAATCCTGGAATTTGTTTTTTTAGGGCTCAAAAGTTCTTAAAGGGAACACTGGAAAATTATAGCACTGATATGCTATACTTATATAAAAGAAGTACTATAAATATATTCAATATGGTACTGATGTATCAACTGAATAAACCTAGAGCTGAAACAAAAGGTATTTACCTCTGACAATTTTGGTGAAATATACCCACTTTAAAAAAACACTGCTGTTCTGACTGACCTGTCTGTATTGATGAAAACCATCATCATCTAAAGGCTTTTAAAACTTTCTGGTCATTTTTCTCTGTGCTCTTCTTATTGGCAGGTCAGTGGGTTATCAAACTGTACCTTATCGATTCCAGAAGATTGATTGTAGCAATGTCCAAGTCTCATTTGTAATGGTGGTGGACTGGTACTCTTCAATTTCTTGTAGCTATTGATAATGGGAAGGCTCCAGGGGACAGGAGTGACGCTGTGAATTGTATCAGCATTTTTACTTTGTGATTCTGTTCTAGTGCAGTAGAAGGAGCTGCCCCAGGCTGTGCTGCTGCCTCTGGGCCAGCCAGTGATGGCTTTAGGAGAATGGCACAAGTGGTTATGACATTGCTGCCCATCACAAATATGCTGCTTTGCAGGCACTGGTAAAGAGGAAATTTAATGTAGACTAATCCAATATCACAGATTTGTATGCAGTAGCAGAGCAAAACAATTTTCAAGGACAGATTTTAAGTATTTGTTATCATTGTGCAAATTTTCTGGAAATAGACTGAGTTCCATTGATCACTCTGCTGCACCAGATTTAGAACACAATCACACTTCCAATTTCAGATACATTGCTTATAATTAACTTGTTCTGAAGAGTGGAGAATCCACTCTGATGTCTCTACACTGCAGAGAAGCTGCTTGGCAGTGTGATTGTGCCTCTCTTATTTCCCCATCATGGATCCCTAATTGTCCAGATGAAGGATGTTCCTCATCAGGTGTTTGAATTGTCTAAGAACTACACTTGCATTATGAGACTATTACAGAGGTTATATACTGATTATATATAGATTGAAAGTATTCAACCATCTTTTTATTGTATATAAACCTACTTTTAAAATTTACTTTCCTGTGATAGTGTTCAGGTCTCAATTTCCCCTGTATAAAGATAGAGCAACCTCAGTGGATTTACAGAGTACTTTTGGAATTACATGTGTGAATAGGGACAAAAAAATCCTAATGCGCATATAAATAATTCACTTGTTGATTCAGTGCTTGTAACCCAGCCATTAATGTTGCCCTCCATAGCTGTGGTCTGTGAGGTCTGGTTTTGCATAACCAAATCCCAAGGAAGCACTGCTTTGTGTCACTGTGGAAATGGCTTCTGGTTTGAGGCATTCAGGCACCTTTGTTTAGTGTCTGGTTCAGAGCACCACCACATGCAGAAATACAGAGCTCTCTCCTGCTTTCCTGAGCTGGGGAGAGAAATTCTATGGTTGACATGAGAAAAGCAGGCAGAATCAGCCTTCTCCTGCTTTTACATTTGAAATGAATCTTGTTTGGAGAGAAAGAAATTGCAGAATTTGCAAGAAGTCAGGAACTGAGACAAGAGGTGTCTCTGAACTGTCAATGAGCACGTGCACACGTGTTAGTTGAGCATGACTGCCTGTTTTAGTATGCAGCTGATAGAATGGAAACCACTGTGTGCTCCAGAACAATAGCACTGGCTCCTATTACCATACAACTCTCATTTTTATCAGGGTGTTTTGTGCAATTAATGAGATTTTTGTCAGTGCTATTTTTTTTCTGTGCAGCATAGGTGAGTCTTTGTGACATTGGTGAGATCCCCAGCTCAGCAGCAAGCAGAGAGCTGAGCCTGCTGTTGCCTCCTCTGGAGTCATGTCAAGGCTCAGTTCAGAAGTGCACAGTGTAAAAGGGTGGCTGTGACTCCTTAGGATCAGGGAATGGGATGTGTCAGCTGCAGTGAGTGCACTGTGGGGTGGAATGAAGGGTGTTCCTGCCTGGGGAGGAGAGATGGCTGAGAACATTGGGGTTTGGCTTCTGGCTCCTGGTTATTTTGCCCGTGGCCAAGATTTATGTTGACAACCAGAGCTTGGATTTGTCAATGCCCACATATCAAAGTTGAGTGCAGGAAGGACTGGAAACCTGCAGTGCTCCACAGTGGGGAACGGTCTGGTACCGTCTGAATCTTATTTTCTGTTGTCTTCTTGGGTTTGTTTTAGGCTTAAAATAGACCTAATTGAAACCTCTTAAAATCAAAGGTGTCTTTTGGGGTTTGTTTAGGGTTCAAAATAGACCTTCTTGGGTTTGTTTTAGGCTTAAAATAGACCTAATTGAAACCTCTTTAAAATCAAAGGTAGGTGTTTGTTCCCACCAATTAAAAGTGGCTCAGATAAATACAACCTAGTCAGGAATGCATTCAGACCATTTGTCCTTTGGAAAAAAAAAACCTTTTCTGATTCAAGGGGGAGAGCTGCTCCTCCCAGTTGCAGGCTCCTTCCCAAAGGATTCACAGTTTTATCTGTGCCTCAGCACAGCCCCTCAGTGCACACTGAATGATGGGCACTGCTCAGGCTTCACTGCTCTGTCATGCACAGGAAACCAAAGAGGAGAGAAGCAGCCCCACAGCACGGCCAGGGCTGTGCAGCCACGCTGAAATGCCAGTCATCTCTCCTGAGTGTGCTCCCCTGGGGTGGGGAATTGGGTCACTAGGTCATTCAACCATTCAAATTTAGGTTTTTTATAGGCACGTGTGAATGTGGGATAGGAAAAAAAAGAGATATTTCAGAGTACAGAGCAGAATCGGATTTGTGTGCTGACATCAGGATGTGAAAAAAGGAGATTATTTTGGGATGAGAATGCTGGGAGGAATGGGAGTTGCTGTTTGGACCTGCTGGACATGCCTCCAGGGTGGGGTTTGGCAAAGGTACAGCAGGCAGAGAGAGATCAAAAGACAATTCAAAGAGAATTTCTGTGATCTTTGTTTTTGTCTCATGTCATGGCCAGTCTTATCCTTTGGGGGATGATTTGGGATTTTTGAAGGAGATTGGATAGGGAGAAGGAAGGACTCAGCAACACTAAATAAAGAATACATTAGAAAGCTGGCAGGATTTTTTTAACAGTAAAAAATATGGCAGATGTTGACTATAGGGGCAGTATCTCATATGCCTGCAATATTCATGGAGATCTACTACTTGCCAGAAGCCAGTATGTTTTATAGCATGAAAATTTCTGGTGGGAATGCCTCTGTACCAGATCTCTCACTGTAAGTCATTATTAAGATATATTTATCTCAGATCATGTGTGGCCCCCTAATAAGAGCCAGAAATAAAACCATGATATCTTTCTAAATCTTTGTTTTGCTTGTGGATAAGCTGAATTGAATTTCATTCACACAGTAGAACACATTTTTATAGTGCACCCCATATGAGTGCTTTCTGGCCAACATGAAAAATGTTAGTTCCTGTCTGGAACTTTTCTGAAGTATAGGAATAAGTCTGGTATAAAATAAATAAAAAGGTCTGTTACTTCTAGGGTAGTGAAACCTCCCTCCATTTTTCCTCAATTTAAGTAGGCAATACTTCCTAGGTGTTACAAGAGATTTTAATATTTTGAAGTTTTAGGGAAGACAAAGCCTTTAGTCCATCCTGCTTTGGTGGCACCTCTGAAGAACTAATTTGATGGGTAAGCCATACAGACAGTTCACATGTCAGGGAAGTAACAGTGGTGAAAAATTGGTTTATAAATCTAATAGGATTCAGAGAATAGTTTCTACTCATTTGAAACAAATTCCAATGTGTAAACCATGACAGAGAGACGAATTAATGTTGACAGTGAAGAGATTCTGAATCCAAAGGAACTGTCTTGCTGACCTGCTCCTAAAGATGCTCAGCTAGAACAAGGAGGTGAAGTAAAAAGTTACTTCAATTTTAACTGAAGCTGAGGGAGACTGTTTTATTATTATAGATAGCAGAGGGGCATTCTCCATGCAATTATCTGAGGTCCAGAGAGCAGGGAGATGAGGATGGATGTTATCTGAGTGGTGGGCAGGTGATGTGTTTCTTGTTGGCAGAGTATGTTGAGAAACCCCCTTTTGCCAAATGGAAATACCCAAATTGTGAACAGAAGTGTTGGTGTTTTATTCTAATTGCATGTTTGTTTCTGGCAGGCAATGTATTGAATTGTGAGGTTTATTCTGGAAAGAAATTGATTTTTTTTTTTAAGTGATGAATTTTTAAGTGATTCTTTGCTAGAAGTTAAATTTAACAGGACAAATTGGAGGGACCCAGGAGAACCAAGGGGTTCCCTCTGAATCTCAAGGGAGTATAGACAGTGCTCGGAGATGGCACCACAGGATGTGATGCTCTCACTGAGAGCATCTGGGCTGGTGCACAGGAGCTGATGCAATGCAGCATGTCAGGGAGGAAATCTATATTTCAAAGGAGCAGCAGCAAAAATTTAATTAAATCTCTGCATCCTTCCTCAGGTAGCAGCAGTGCACTGACCGTGCTAAAATGATGTGGCGTATCTTCCTCTGTATTTTTCCTGCCAGCAATCAGTTTGCTTGTCAGAGGTGGCCTTTCACTTATGGAAAAAAAAAATAGAAAAATGGCTGCAAATCTGGAGGTCCTGTGATGCATTAGTAGTACACTTACCTTTTTGCAGCAGCCTGTGTTGTTTTTGTCATATATTACCAGAGAAAAAGAATGATTGTTATGTGATGCATATGCAGCACTGCATTGTGCTCAGTATTCAGCTGTGTATGAATTCTTAAGCTGAAAGATCAGGAGAATGTGGGTTAAAGTTTTGCCAAATTTTCTTCTGTTAAACATTATCTCATTCTGTGAAAGGTTCCATGCCACTCCAAATGGATTTCAGGAAAGGTGTTATAACCTATCTTCATATTAATGGAAATAAGAGCATGGCTGAGCCAGGGTAGTGGTTGTGGAAGAAATGGAGAGGAAATGCTTTGCTGTCTTATTTAAAGTGGGTTTTATAAAAATATAGGCACAGAATTCACATTCTCACAAGTTTATTTCTGCTTTTGGTTTCAAGGCAGCCATGATGCCAGTTGTATTTGGTGCTGGCTTTTCCCAGTGCTGCTGACAGTCCAAAGCCTTTTATTACTATTGTTGCAGTGTCTTTGAAATCTCCAAACCAGGAGCGTGATATTAAACCCAGAATGCCTGGAGTTATTTCAATTCCAGAGACCAACCAGACTTGATAAAGCTGTCATGATTGCACTCATGTCTGTAGGGCTCAGGAAAGATGTGATCTGAGCTTTTGGGACAGCAAACAATACCATGCCCTCCCTCCTGGATTGCTGCTCACCTTGGAGCTGCTCCATGTTTATTTCTCCACCTGCCTTCCCTTTTTCCCCTATCATAAAGAAGTTGTGGAGCTTTGCTGTGAACCACCTGGGTTTTCTGATGATATGAATCATTTAAGAAGTTTTCAAAAGGAGCTGCATTTCACTCCTGTCAGTCTGCCTTCTTGTGCTCCCTTGTCATTTCCACAAAAGAAAATGCTTTCCGCATTTTTGCTGAATTTGAAAGGCTCAGTTACCATTCAGTCACTTGAGCAGCTCTCAGTTGTAACTCTGCAAGTTACTCAATTATGAAATTGGGCAGTGATAATTCTGTTTTAGTGGTACACTCAGTGTGTTGGATAACACCAAGCAGTTTGAGTTTGGTTTCATGTTTGGCACCACAACTACTGTTTTGTTGTCTTCATTGTCCTTCTTTCCTTTCTTCTGCTCACTTTAATCTTCCTGTTCCTGTACTAGGGTGTTCCCAAGTTAAAGGACCAAGCTATTTCATGTATATTACCAAAGATAGAATACTAGAATAAAACCTAGCCAATAATCATCAATTTCAGGTATCTTCCCTAATTCCTATAGATCCTTGTAAAGACCATAAAATATTGGAACAGCAGTATTTCATCACCTCATTTTAATATTCTTTTTGGATATGCTTTCACCAGAAGACCAGTAAGGTGGCAAAAAATAAAAACTGAAATAGCTTTATAAGCACAAAATGAGCCTACATGTAATTCTCTTTCCCAGCTGTCCTCCTCTCTTGGTCTCAGGATGACACTGAAGATGGTTGAGAAGTGGAGATCTTTGCCAAGCAAACTTTTCTTCTTTGTGTACTTGTACTGTATGCACACAGACGTGCATGTATGTGTCTTTATGTACTTATTATTATTGGATGAGATGTGTGATTTTAATTGTAATTTAAACCATTGTTTCACTATATATTTCACTGGCATTTCATTGAATAATGGTTGTGATCACACTGGAGTTAATTAGCAAATTCAAATAATAAATTCATCTTTGTTTGTATGTGAACCCTGAGGGAAAATCATAAATAAAAGTAACAATACACAGAAAAATATCTGGTCCTTCACAATGGTCAGTGAGGATTCTGGGCTATATCCACCTTGTTATTCCTGGGAATATTTAATATCTAATAAATACTGAAAAATGCCATATGTTTGTATTTAAAACATATATATACACAATATATTATACATAATATTTTATACAATTCACTGAAATAATGGCATTTATGGAGGTGTAAAGTAGTCACTAGTATCAGCATGATATCAGTGCAAGGAGAACTGGGGTGAAATTATGACAAGGAAAACTAAGGATGAATTGCCATTTTCAAGGAAGAACAGTCTGAAGAAGAAGGTGCTGATGGAAATTTCATTAGCCTGGATATTTTTTAAAAGGTCCATTCTAGTTTATAGTGGAGACCAATCTTGAACTGACAGAGTGAGTGGCTGCATTACCTCAGAGAGATATTCTGCCTGTAACTTCTGTAACTGTAATTCCTGGTAAGTCTGTTTTGAATTACAACCACAGAGTACAAGTAAGAATATCAGTCTTGATTTGATTATGTGCAATTCAAATGGAATAAAATCCCAACTTATATTAGATCATCATATGCACTTAGCCTTTGCCCTTCTTAAGGGAGGAGAAATTTTGACAAAGATGGATGCTTTGTTAAACCCCAGATTTATCTATCAAAGAAATGTTTCATTGTGGTCACTTATTTTGGCTTTAGAATATCAAGTTACTAAAGATATAATTCTTCAAAAAGGCCTGACTGTGAGATCACTTAACCTCAACAAATACTGGAGCTAATTTTAATGAAGTAGCTTGAGCAAAGAATCTGATAGCAGTAACTGAGCTTTATAATTAAGGGTAACAATAGTTTATAAGGCTTGACAAGAACTGCAGAATCAGCTGTGTAATTATAGTTTTGCCAAAGTGAATCGTGCTGTAGTTTTGTTGGGCAGGAATTCTACTCGCTGTCTATGCACAGAACAGGTACCAGTCCTCCAGAGTTCTATTTTTAGCCCTTTGCCATTTTTTCTCTCCTGTGATCTTGGGGAGATGGTTAGAAGGCTGACCCAGTTCTCCCTGAAGTCAGTAAAATCCTTTTTACTGTTTTCAGTAAGAGATGGATCAGGCTTTGAACTTTGTCTCAAGTTCCCAGCAGGAGTGCTGATACAGACATTTCATCTTTGGTACTGGAGAGTCACAACTCTAAAGAACATAAGGGAGATATCACATCAGAGAAAGCCTAATAAGTCTCCTAAACTTCAGCCTGCAGGCATAATGAGGGATTCACATCACTAGTCTTTAGTCAGGAATATCAGGTCTAAGCTAGTCCTCTTTCTCTCTCTAGTTGGTACTTCCTGGCCTCCAGAGGTGCCTTCTCTTCCATGCCTTTTCATGGCAAAACCCAGCTGACAAAGCTCTCTGAGTCAATACAAGGAACCTTTGCCTGGAACTGCCTTGCACAGCCCCAGAACTTGGTCAATACACACTAGTGCTGCCTAATCCCCCTTATCTCAACATCTACTTGGGAAGTGAGGTCTGGGGTATGTAGTTTGTGTTTAATGTGATCATGTGCCTGATCACCTGCCCTGTTCCCCCCTCCATGTTTTTCCTGATGTTTACAACAAACATCTTTCTCTGGCTGGTGGGAATGGCTCACCACACTTTGGAGAACTCAGAGACAGTTACCATGAAAATCCCTCAAATAAAATAAACAGCTGTAAAAGAGTGTGCAGGGGCAGATTGTTCTGGAAAAAAATTGTCCAGATTAAGGACATGAACTTTTCCCTAGACTATCACTAGACACAGCTATTTTCAATATAATCAGCCTAAAAACATGCAGCAATAAACTACTTACATGTGCAGTTCCTAGCAGTAGATAAAAACTACATGGAATAATTTTCTATAAACACACACGGGCCAAAACCAAAATGCTGTGCTAAACTGATTGATACCTTAAAAATGTGAAGAAGTTCACAAAGAGATAGATAGATGGCTAGATAGATAGATAGATAGATAGATATTTCCTTGTGTTTGCAGGTTTCATGATTGAAATAGGTCATTATGCAAAGATTGGTCTACAAATATTATTAAGAGATATAAGGTGGAAGTTGATTTTGTATATGAAATGTTGCAGAAGTGTGGAATGCCAGTTAGCAGTTCACCGAGAATTTCAAGGGTTTGCACATGCACAGTTCTCTCATGGGTTAAGACAATATTAAAAAAAATGCCACACAACCCTAAAACTTCAGAAAGCATATAATTTTATAACTCATGGATTTTTTTTTCTGCCAGATGTCAGAAGGGCTGGGAATCTGAGATAACCTCTTTTGGATGGGGATGGAGGGACAAGGAGGCATTTTATGCTTTTCTTCATTGTAGAACTTAATTCTCTCTTGGATTCTCACCCTGCCTGATCCAGGTTTATGTCACACCAAAAAAGCAGAATGTGCCTCAAACAAATAAATAAAATAAGGGTCTGTACCCCAAAGAGCTTATTAACAAGAGATCAAGCTCAAGATGAAAATGTAGGGAGCAGGGAGGCAGTGCAGCATTATAGCATCAACCAGAATGAAGCTCTCAGCTTCAACAGCACTTTGGTTCAATGCCTGTGGAGCAATAGATGTACATAAAAATATTTGATATGTGTAACAACATCTGGTGTGATTTATGTGCACTTTAAGCAAACAAACAGAAGAGAAGTAGAGCAAGCCCTCAGCAAATGAGTAACCTCTGGCTTATTTGGCCTGTGCTGTGTGCACATCTCGACAGCTGATGAGGGAGGACAGTCCTTTCATGACTACATCAAGCTCAGGAGTTCAAGGCGAGGGTGGTTAACTCCCAAATGTGGCTGATTATCTGAAATGTATCTAAATCCCTTAAGTCTGCAACAGTGAGCTGGAAATCTCTCAGCACCAGGCCTTCCTTCTAGAATGACAGGAACATAACCATTAGTTGTTTCTCCTGTCATAAACTGCACCTGTTTTAAAATCCCAACACTTACCTGTGACCTCAGTGAACAAAGACAGAAAAAGAGGTGAAGAAAAATGTCTCCATACTCAAAATGCACTTTGTTCAAGCCTTTTGTACAGGACACATTTATGCAAATACATCCAAAATTAGGTATGCATTCTTTAGGGAAGCATCCCTGTGTGCTGACAGTGCCTGTCACAGCCCAGGTTAAACACTGAGTGTGGCTCCTTCCACACCCCATCAGCTTCCCTGCAGAAAATCCTCTTTGCCTTTGGAAAACCTTGTGCAATGCAAAGGGGCTGCTACAACTTTTTTGGTCTGTGCAGTAAGGCCAGAGCCTCTGTTGAGGCCAGTCTGCTTTCTCTCTCCCCCAAAGGCTAGGGTCCAGCCTATACACTTTTCACCACTGTATTCACATTTGGTCATTGTATCTGTGAGCTCAACTCATCCACAGGTAATTCAACATAGCACATGTTGGAGTCAGTAAACTGTGTGGCTTTCAGCAGAGATGGACCTAAATGTCTCAGGGACAAATGCAGTAAATCTGGGTCCATACTTTATTTCAACAAAACTGTTTTGTGTTCCAAATCTGTGCCACAAGGAGAGAGGGAAGGTACTTACAAGTACACAAAATAATACATATAAAAGCAGGAACAGTCTTGTGCTCAGGGAGCTGGACTGGTGTGTGAGTTGTTGTAGTGGTAATGTGTGAAAAACACTGGTGTGGACTAGACTTTGAAAAAATTGTGCTAGCTCTGGCATCTGCTCCAAATACTATTGGAAGGGGATCATTCAGAAAGGATACTGTTAAGTGAAACTGGACCCTAATTCAAATCACATTAAATGGAACATTTTTTACAAACTCTCAGCTAAAGAGGTTTCCAAAAAATGATTATTAAAACATAAAATTTTGCTGCTGTTAACAGCCTAACCATTACAGCAGTAGCCTGAAAGTGAGGGAATAAAAATTTACTATTGGTAACAAAACTGTCTCAAGTATGTTCTTCACAGTCCAAAAGGAGAAATGCAAATACCAGATATTTATAGTCAGCCCTCAAAAAATGAACAGTGAATGAGATGTTTTCTTTTTGCTTTTTTATAACTGGAAATATTTTCCTCCATTAAACACTCGGAGGTCAGTGCTCCATCTCTGTACTGAACATTTTCTCAAACAACAACTGTTGACTGCAGCAGGACATTATCTAAGTAGGAACAACATGGCTTGATCCATTGCTTTATTTTTGACAGTGTTTGTGTAATGCTCAGAAATACCTGTGTGTCTACAGTTTTACAGGTATTTTGTGTGTATGTATCAAGTTAATGCATTTTTAAACTGAGGAGGATTTTGACAAGAAAGGTGCTACAATTCTACTATTGAAGCAGAGGTTAAAATTCCCAGTGAGAGCAGTCTCAAGCCAATGCCAAGCAGTTCCAAAGATGTAGCCCAGTAATGGAAACACCCTGAAGCTGATATCTTTGTCTCTCCTTATTTTTGTTAAGTGTTGAATACCAAAGAGCTATTGGCCTCATCTTGAGTGAAGAAAGCTTTTATATGACAGCAAGGGCTGGCTCTGTTTAGTTTGCCTAAGCTGACTAAGGCATAGCTCCATGGTTCTGGAGAAGATGGCTGCACTTACTTTCCATTTTTCCTGTTATTCATGAGACTCTCTGCTGTATTAGTTGAGTGGTGTTTTCCAGAGATGTGAAAAAAAAAATGAGAAAGGATGGGCAGGTAGCTTGAAACCTGAGGCAAGTTGGATGGATTTCCCCTCTCTCACTTGACAGTCTGGCATGTCTTGGGTACATTAATTTGCTTCTGGGTTCTCCTGTTCCCTCTCTGTGAAGCAGGAGTCCTACACCTCATATCATAAAGGCTGTGGCTGTGGGGTAAATGTATTCAGGATAGTGCAGTGTTCAAATTCTTGTGTAATGCAGGGCAGGTACATGCCCTGGGCAAACTGGAACTGAGCATTACTTACTGGCAGCTGCAAGCAAATCACATGGACTCAGTCCATCTGGAAATGGGATGCAGAGCAGTAGACAAGAGAAAAAACCATAGAAGGAGCTTGAAGACATGGTCTACCTCACAAAAGCCAGTGAAAGGCAAATATTTCTTGGGGTTGAGACATCTCTGGCTGCCATGATTACACACTGTAATGTGAGAGCAGTTGGGAGGCCAGTGCAGTGAGCTGGTGGCTGAGTGTCACGTGAGGCACTGCAGCCTTCTGAGCTGGGGAGTCCCACTTGCTTCATGCCATTATCTTTGAGAAATTGCAGGGAACTTGGAAATAAACAAATGGGAAGTCCTATTGCTGTGCCTGGCAGGATTGGGTTGAGGTGGTGTGTTTCAAATAAGAAAAAATTTCATGTGTACTCAGGCATTAGTCTATGTGGCTTTATATGTTCTCCTGTCACAGATGGCAATGCCACTAAGAAATATTGTGATTGTTTTAAAACTCTGGTAATCACTTGCTTTCATGCCTTAAGGATAAACAGCCTCTTTCAGGGGTTTACTTGCCACATTGTATTACTCATACTGTGTTTCTTGCTTTGTTTGCTGGTAGAATACATACACCAATGCAGACAAGCTCTTGGAGGCTGCAGAGCAGCTGGCTCAGACTGGGGAATGTGACCCTGAAGAGATCTATAAAGCAGCCCGGCATCTGGAAGTTCGGATTCAGGACTTTGTCCGGAGGGTGGAACAGAGGAAACTTCTCTTGGACATGTCAGTCTCCTTCCATACCCACACCAAAGAGGTAAGAGGTGCACGAGGGAATTTTGCTGTGTATTGTAGGATGCTGCAAGAGGCTGTCTCTGAAAACTCAGATAACAGAGAAAAGGCATTTTCATCACACAAGGCTGATATTATCCAGTTCATTTCATGCATATGAGTAACTGTTGTAAAGAGGAAATAAAATGTGAATGAAACATATGAATGTTACAGTACACTAAAATATAGCAACACCATCTCCAGTGGTGCTTAATCACAACTAGAATGTATTGTTAGAAAGCAAGAATTCTCTTGTAAGAACACTTTAAGTACAAACATGCCAGCAGCATGATCCTCTGAGGATTCCATTTAAATGTACTCCTAATTAATGTATCCAATATCATTATGTGTTACTAGAAATCTTACATTGTTTAATGAGGCAGACTTCAAAACAACTGCTAAAGAAAAAACAGCCACATACTGATACAGTGAATCAGTGAGGACCTGAATAAATGCTGTTTAGTGTAATTGAAAAATATCCAGAGATAAGGCTGACTTGCCAGAGGAGATACAGTGGACAGGACATCAAATGGGAGGCCACTGGGGATGTAATTAAAGCATACTTCACATTTTCTGCAGTCCAAAGGCCGTTCAGTGGTGAGTGACTTTTAAAGATAGGGTTTCTGCTGAGAGAGATGGAATTAGTCAGGATGGTTGTTTTCATGCTCTGCAGCATCTGTTAGTGAAAGCACACTTGATCAGGAAGATACTCTGAGAAGCTGAAAGCTTTGCCTCTGCTTGTTGATTTACATGTTACAAACAAGTTGCATATATCAGGCTTCAGGATGTTGGGGAGCCCCTGAAGTATAAGGTACATGCAAACATTTATTCAGATGTGTATGGAAGATGGAGTTTACAGTTAGAGCTGTTGGTACATGAAGGTTTTTCTTTTACATCTTGCTTCTGTAATTTACTAAAATATCGTTAACTCTCAGCTTGTGGATAATGCTGTTCTTCCCAGAGTTGCTCAAACACTTGCAGCTATACTGGTTTGCCACTGGGGAAACTTAATTGGTTATTTCCTCTGTAAAAATTATTTCATAAGAGTTTCCTGCTGTGATTAACCTTGATTCACCTATGCAGGTGATGATTAGTAAAAAAAAGACAGTTAGTGGTATTGTGTAGCCTAATTTGGCTTTGGGAAATAAAGCCTCCCTGTATGAAGGAATTGGGATTGCAGTGCATTATACTCCTGTTCTTCTTCAACAAGAAGGGACTTTGCTTGCTCTACACACCTGGTTTTATTGAGCTCTGTCTTGGTGAATAAAAATGCAGATGTATTAAAAATTAACATTTTTAAAATACTACTTTAAAAACCAATCTTCTATGCTAGCATCAATGCTGTTCTCTAGATGTTAAGAGTAAATGCTAAGTATTTGCTTCATTAAGGTTTTCCTGTGAGACAGATGGGCTCTGTGATGTGTTATTGGTAAGTTCAGTAATTAATTCATGTCATTTTTAAGGAGATCCAGAGTGGACAGACTCTGGGTGCCTCTCTCCTATAAAAGTCCCTTCCAACCCAAACTATTCTATGATTCATGTTGTATTAATCTATTGAGACATAACTGGTGAAAGGGTAAATTAAGTAGAAAGAAATGGTCTTACTGACACTTTTTCTTTGTTTGGAAATATTCTAAAGATCTTCCTGCAATGAACATGTTTCTTCTGACAGTTTTCCTAGCACAGGTTGTGTGAATTGTGAATTTCTGATGTAGTAATTCCCAGGTGTGGATGAGTTCATTGACTGTGAACTTCTCATTCCTTCACCTGTTCTCTGCCCACCTCTTCATCTCCACATGCATCTGCTCAGATTCTCACCACCTGAGAAACTTTTAACTGCTCCTACCTTTTTTCTCTTTTCAAACAAATGTTTCCTTTTGTAGTCAGTCTTACTGTATTTTCTTCAGGACAATAGATAGTGTTGAATTAGGGAGTCATTAAAATGGAGATATCCCTATGGGTAATGTAAGTTCAGTGTGGCTTTTTTATACTACAGTAGACTTGAATCACTGCTTATTTCATGTGAAAGCATTAAAGAGGGTCCCTTCTGCTAAACACTGACTCATACAGTTGAAGGAATATCAAAACTACAGTCAATTAAGCATAAGAATAATTTTGATATGCTTTTTAAGTGACCTTATTTAACAATATATACAATAGGCTGAAATGAGGACTTTTTGGTGTTGTAATAACACTTTAGAAGCATAAATTGGAAGCAGTGCTTTAAGTGATTGTTCACTCTTGAATAATGTAGGTGTCCTATTGCCATGCCTGTAAACAGGATTTTGTGTGTCCCCCTGTCCTATAGCATTCCTTATGCTTTTCTAGTTTGTAGTCAATATTTTTGTACCCTTTTGGACCAAGGCATTTCTGATGGTGTGAGCAGAAACCTGGTACTATGGGAATCAAATCCAATTATCTGTATGGCAGGGTAAAGTTATAAATTATTATCACTGGCATAAATACATTCAACAGACTCATACCTGAATAATTTCTCTCAGGACTAAGTGTAATTGAATTTAGGTTCTTTCTTCAAATCTGAATCAATTATTGTCAGGATTGTCAGATCTTGCACTTTTATCACAAACCTCATGATAGTTGATGTTTTTCTGTGAACTTTTGGCTTTAGGATCAAATGATGATAGAGGATTCTTGGCTGGCATTTGATTTTGTTTAAAAGAGAATATTTCTGGAGCTTCCTGGAGAAGAGGTTGCAGATGTCATGAAATCACACCCTGAGGACTCAAAACCCTCAAGGACAAAAGAAAAACATCTTGCAATTAATTGTCTGAATCTTAATATTTTAGTGTCTCAGTTCTATACTTAAGGTTCTGCAGTGTATTTTACATTTCCAAGTATTAAAATGTAGACAGGAAAGAGCACTGTGACCACTTCTACATCATTAAAAATTTTTAAATCCTCTTGCATAGTTAAGGTTGTGTTACTTGTGTTACTACATAGGTTTTGTTACTTGTATTGGCTGGTGATGTAGTTGCTAACTGAAGAATGAGAAGGAACTTCACTGAATTTAGAGCCATTTATAGTATATGGGCCTTAACTAAACTATAAAACAGTTCTGCACTTGTTTCATAGTTTTTTGGGGCATGAAAAGCATGTCTTACCACCTCTAGGTTTCCCGTTTCTCAGTGGGCCTGAGATTACCAGTTCTGTGTTGAGTCCAGCACAAAAAAACCAGAGAAGCAGAGAATTGTGTTTTCAGATCATGTGCCCTCTGTTTTGTTGTTGTTTAGTGGGTCAGAAGAGCAGGAGGACGAGGTGCTCAGGGCAGGCACTTCCATGTGGAACCTGCCATGCCTACCTGGCCCACAGAATGGGGGATGAATGTGCTCAGAAATATTTAATGTTGAGAAAAAGGAACTGCCAGATTCCTAACAGCTTACTATGAACATGTGCAAACTGGAACTTGGCAGAGGTCTTCTGAGTGACCAAATTTGGGAAAATGTTCATATGAATGACATAATGTGTATTCTTGACATCAAGGCTAAGCCCTGCAAAATTTCAAACCCTTGCTTAAAAGCATGGAGGGTCTGGAGCATCTCATTTGAACAGAAATAAAACTAACACAGGCAAAGTACCTTTTCTGTCCCTTTCTCTCATTCTGGCCCTTTCACCTCAAAATTCATCAAGTTCAGCCTTAGGCAGACACCTGGTATGGAAAGTTTCACTCTGAAAATCTTGTCTGATAAGGCCATGAGAAAGTGTGAGCTAAGTCCTGGACCATTAAGTGTCAGACAGCTTCCTGTATTATAACCTGTATTATTTGTGGTCAGTAGGTCACCTTGGTCACCCCACAGACATCACTGGGGTTACTCAGCTGGGTAATGGAGTGGGGCTGCCCTGTCAGTCAGGAATGGTAACAGTGTTTTATTGCAGGCACTGCTAACTTAATTTTGCTTGATAACCAAGACCTGTGAAATTAAATTTTCTCTGCTTGAGTTGAATGTTATGATCAGAAGATTATTTCAATGTAGATCACTAATTCTGACAGGGCTTGTTCTTCACTTTGAGGCAGAGCTGCTGGGACACAGGGAGCAGGAAGCTCAGGGGACTGAGGTCAGCTGCTATTGACTCCCATCAGAAGAGTTGACAGAATGTATCTAAGTTAATCATGGAGCAAACATGACAGTGGTTCAGGGATATATCCTGTAATCCTGTCACTCACTGTGAATTGACACAGGAATGAAAGTTAATGTTACTGAACTTAAAAATTTGTTGTTTGACTTTTACTGCTAATATTGACTTTCCAGAGCAATTGCTCACTGGATAATAAAGATTTGTGATGCAGAGGATATTCAGTTTAGCAACTCCACTTGCTGGCAACTTCTGGAAGTTTTGAAAAGGTCTTGTTCTCTGAACATGTGTTTGTCTTACACACTGCTCCTGTCCTGGACAGCACTTTTGTTCCTTTTTTCATAGTATGTACTGATTAAAAAAAAAAAAAAAAAGGAAAGCGTAAAACATTAAAATGACCCAAACTGGCTCACTCACATAAAATATTCACTGAGTGAATATTCACATATTCACACTGATTTGCATATTCGTACCAATTCACACCCCAGAATTTTCAGTGTTAGAATGAAGCACTGTGTGTCTTGTTCAAAAGCTAGAAATTTTGTCCTTCACTGGGATAATATTAACAGCTGAAATAGATGCACAACAGCATGCAAAATCAAACTTGGAAAATACCTGCCCTTCTTCTCACAGCAGGGTTGTGAAACATCAAACCTTAGACTTATGTCTCCTATTAGTATGACCATGGTTTTTGCTGGGAGCTGAATCTGTGTACTGGTGGTGCTAAATGGATGCTTGGACTTAGTGATCTTGAAGGTCTTTTTCAACTTTAATGATTCTGTGGTTCTATGATTCTAAGTAAAAGCTGTTTTGTTGTGTTTGCTTGGTATTTTTAAGAAGTACTCAGTTCCTAAATATTCTCCTACTCCCATCAGAAGTGAAATTGCAGGCAGAAATTAGAGAATGTGGTAGAAGTGAACTGGCAGAAGTGCCCATACAGTAACACATGTGCCGTCCCTTGCCTGGGTGGCAGATTCCTTGGAGAAGGCAGATCACCTGTCAGCATTCTGATAATTGCAGCTGTGGACAGGGCTCTTCTGGTATAAAATGTGATATTTCTGTGTGAGCTAGATCAAAGTACACTCTGGGTTATCAGCAATCAATTACCATGAAGCTGCCAAATAAAAGCAAATCCCCCTCCAGCTCCAGAAGGTAGGCTGTGGCCTGGACCAAGATGCCAACATTCACCAGTCATTAACTTTAGTGGTGGCTTTTTCAGAGCTAAATCTTGTCTGTAAAGCTACCAAAGATGTGGGACTGAGGAACCAGGACAGCTGGGGTGGTACAGGGTGCCCTTCTTTCCTGTCCATTTGTTGCCCAGAAGCAAGTTCTTTTCATGAAGGATTAAGTAGCTGGGAAAGAAAAGAGCTGTGGTATTCTGGCAGCACATCCCGCTCTTGAGCAGGGGAGTTTGAAGCACAGCCAGGCCACTACTGAATAAAATTCTGCCATCTGTGATGGCAAGAGATTGGTAAAAGAGACAGAATCAAAGTAATGAGAATCAAATGCTTGTAAATGCAGCCACATAAACCAAATGTCAGGAAGTCAAACCTGTGCATGGAAGAGAGGTTCTTTCCATCCTTCCACTATGTGCTAGCCAAAGGATTCCTGTAGACTTCATTTAAGTTCGTACTTTGTTATCCACATTTTTCAGGCCATTCACCAGCATTGTTAAAGACCAATGGCTCCACTCAAATATTTTCCTTGGCTTTTGAGCCCTTGCATGTGTTTTGTGGAAATGTGAGCCTGCGTGCCTCACTCTCCAGATAACAGTGGTTTGTGCTAAAAGGAAGTTTTATGAGCATCTTTAAATAAGATGTGCCAACTTTCATAAAGCATTCTTTTATTAGACACATTTCTGCCCATTTTGATTTCCTGAAGCTGAGGAAGATGAGCTTCTCCCAGTTCCAGTGTGTGGGCTTCAGTGCTGTGTACAAGGGCAACAGAGTGGGCAGCCAGCAATAATCTGTGTACTGAGTAAATTTTTATTAAAGCCATACAGGTACACTACTGTAATTCACTCATCACTCAAAAGGCACGTTCTGTCTTTCACCTGAAGTACATCTATGCACTGGAGTCTAACTAGTTGAAAATGGTGTCAGTGGAGTGGCTCAAGCCAATGGATCCAACCAGACTGGTTAAAGAAAAGTCATGTAGTTTTTTCAGTCCTTAGCAAGATTCAGAATGATTCAGAGTTGTCACAAATTATTTATTTCTGCGATTCCCAGAGCAGTGCACAAAGTTACACAAAAGGCCCAAAGCAGCAGATCAGGGTAAGACTGCAAGTGACAGATACAGTCAGTCACTGGAAAAAGCACAGAGGGAAGAGGTGCTGCAGCTTCCATGTGAGAGGTGATGTTTAGAACCAATGCACAATAAGGAGAATATGAGGGTACCTGTGTTTATATTAGTAGATTGCTGCATTAGTAGTGTGGGAAGCTTCCCCTGCACCAAATTGTCCTGTATCACACTGCTGTAAAACTGAGTAAATCTTCCAATGTAGGAAGAACTTTTCTAAGCCAGTGTGATCAAGTGCAGAATTTGATTATTACAGTTACTGAAAGTAATTACAACAAGATTCCTAATCACAAATAACATATTAAAATTATACTAGAAGAGGAACATGTTTTTTACAATTCATGGTGGGGGCAGAAGAAGCACAGAACATGTACGTTTTATTCTTCATTTTTAAATCAATTTTCTCTTCTAGATCAAATAGTCCCTGAATTACATTTACATGACCTTGGACTGGGGATCTACACACTCCCTGATGTAAGCCTAGCTACCCAAATCATGTTTGCCTTGAGAGGAGATTATTTTGTGCTACATCAATCTGGTCCATGCAGGACTTGGAAAAAGCATCAGATGTTTAGGCAGTGCAAATCCTTTTGCCATAGGCAAGGTTACTAATTAAACAGCCTGAGCATACAGAAGCACCAGATGCAGCCCAACCAAGGATAAATGTCAAGAAATTGGCGAGGAAAAGGGAAAAAGCAAGAAAGAGGTTAGGGAGAGATCAGTTTTTTCACAGAATGTTCCCTTTCCACTTGTCATTTCTTCCCAACCAGTTTGGTGATGTCTGACAACATTAGATCTTGCAGCAGGGAGTCTCATGAGTTGTGTCTTACCGTGGAAGTCATGGCATTTCCTACGTAGTGTCTGGTCACATCCAATCCTGTCACCTTTTATTAGGTGTGCTGCCATTATGTGACACTTTGCTGGTGGCATGAGGTCATTTGGCAGCTCATCATTACAGACCTTGTTCTCTGTGTTTCTGTTGACATTTTCTTGAGAGCTTGAATGTGACTTTGGACAATGTTGCTGAAATGTTTACAGCAACCCTCAGTTCTTTTCACTGAAACAGGACTGGATGCATTCTAAGTGTGAATAAATACCAGTTGATGAAGGTTAATTGTGCTGGAAAGTTTTATTTTCACCACCATGTTGGTGTGGGGATGATTTCCTAAAGGCTCTGCAGTCAAGCTGGATGCACAACAGCATTTGAACAGATGCCTTAACACAAGTGCAGACTGAAGTTCTGCCATAAATTAAGCTAACTTGGGATCTGTGTGATTTCCTAGTGCATATCATGACAAAGCTAAATATTATTGCCATAGAATTGGCTTGTAAAAGCCTGGCATAGTAGCAGAGGGAAATAGGGTTGATGGACATCTCCCTCTGGAGCAGTTCTGCTTGTGAGGGTTTTGGGGGATTTTTTCAGGCTGCCCTTGGTTTCCTGAACACTGACATTGCAATTCATGGAGTGGCAGCAGGGTCCCTGCATGTCACTGAATTCTTGTGCATTCTGCTCTAGCCTCCATTGCTGTGATGAATGTTCTCTTCCTGATTTGTCATGAGCATCTTTTTGGGGCCTGCCCTGCAATACATGGTGCTTCTCTGACATAGTAAAAGGGCAGAACATACACCCTGGGAAGTTGCTTCTTTCCATTAACATCCTTGTTTTTAAGACTAGCAAAAATGCTGTACAACAGTAAATCTCCTGGATTGAACTGGTTCTTTGCACTGTTCCCATAACTCAGTGCTTTTAAACTGCTTTTGAGGGGATTATAACTCATCTCTGTCATTTAGAAATAGCAGCATATAGGCATTGGATGTTTAATAGTTATTCCAATCATGCAGGCAAGATTTTCTTAGTGATCACTTTAGGTTTTAGATTTTGTTTACAGTGGTTCCTTTTTCTAAGTGAAAAGCATTAATTTTAGGTAACAAGCACAGGTGTCCTTCAGACCTCGAGTTAAGTGGTCTCACTAATGGAGCAAAATGAAGGGTATTACATCAGATGAAGTAGCTGGGAATAAAGAGCTGCATTGTCTCTTGGATGGAGGGAAACTGCCTGGGCTTCATATCCAAGAAAGATGCAAAATTTGTTGACACCATGCATAAGGGGCACCAGATGCTATCCCAAAAGAAAGGAGGGGTGTCATTCTTCTTTCCCACTGTTCTAGTAATCAGAGGAGAATTAGCTGTCTTGTGTAAAGCCTTGATAAAATAAAGCTTCAGTTGTGGAGCCACTATGAACCTTTGGCATTAATGGCTTAGGGATAGGTATTTACCTGAGACTTCTCGTAGCTAACAACTGTGACATTTTTACATGTGGTTGGCATGAGTCAGATTTGAGTCAGATCTCTCACAGACTGAATTCAGGTGTTACCACTAATGCATCAGGTTCTCCATATCCAATTAATCATACCAAAGCATAGATCAAGTTGAAAAAAGAACAAAACTTACTTCTGTGATACTTCTGTGTAGTTTCCTAGGATTCTGTATTTTTTGTTTAGTACTTGTTAAGTAACATAATGCAGAGGTTATCGCCTTTTCTGGACACATGCATGACTGGCAAATTTAGTGAAAGTCACCACAGGTGGATGTGGAAATTCTGCCTCTATATTTTGAATATCTGCATGTATCTACATACACCCCCTGTATGGGATCAAGTGGTACCTTAGTAATAGTTTGAAGTATGTATGGGAATGAGACAAGTACTCACAAATTTTTTTCATGGTAAGAATAAAATAAGTCAATTTCTGCAAATATGAAATGAAAGTTGTGCTGTGCAATATGTCAGATTTTAATGGGAACAGTTTCTTTGGTCTAAGCTATCTAGCTTAGAGTGGGTCACATCATAGACTGGAAATGCACAAGGTATCCAGTGATTTGGGGCTTTAATAATCAGGATATTTTTAATTGGTCAAATACTTGCATTGGAATGAAACATCAGGCCCTAAGAGGGACTGATTCTCCTGAGCAGTGACAATCAGGATGTGATTTCTGTTTCATGATTAACAGCTGTTCTGACTGGTGTTGCAGTGACATGGAATTGGTCTTTTCATTCCTGTGGCATTCACAAGTGGGCATGGTAGCAATTTATTTCATGTGCTATTAATTGTAGCACATAAGCTAGGAGGTTTTGGAATCAGATTCCTATTGTGAATTTTTCCTGAAAGATCTTCCTGATCTTATTAATATTGACTGATTCTTTGTATTAGGGTTTTCCAGGGATTGGTGGAGTCTAAAGGATTAAAGGCCTCTGAGTCAAGGATGACCTAGATTCTGATAGATTTTATATGCAAATCCTTATAGACAGAGGTCATTAATGGAAACATCTGAAGCTAATATGAGTTAATATATTTGAGCGCTCTCTGAAATTAGTGAGTGTTTTGATTCCAGGTAAATACAATACAGTTTATGTTTTAAGTATTTTGAAAGTGATTTAGAAGCCTACTCAAGCAGTGGTGTCAGATCTTAAATGCCCAATGCTCCTTCTGAAAAGTTGGGTTCTGGAGACACTTTAGAGCACGGGATTTTCCTCTGAAGGTTGGAAACTTTCTACTCTGCCCTAACAAAATAATTTCAAGAAAACAGCAGATTCCTATCAATGAACAAAATTCCTGATTTCACTTTCATTTTCATAAAGAAAATTTCCTGAGCTTTCTTAAGTTGAAAAAGGAACTAAGAATTACAAGAAGTTAAAAAACTACTGGTGGCTTTCCCACCTCAAAACAGAAGGATGATTTCTATACATAGCTATTTTTCTGTATTTACAAAGTGCTCTATTACTTGAAGATCTGATAAGGAGAAGTAATATTCCTGACCAACCTGGTCCTTGTCTGTTTTGGTCCAGCTGCACTTACTGTTTGAGTGGGTGTAGGGATTGGATCAAAACCAGGAAGATTCTCAATATAATTAACATATAAGGGCACTAATGCATTTTCCTTTCTGGTAGCTTCCCAAAGTTCAGCACATGGACCTCAAACCACAACTGAAAAAGCCCTCTATTTGGCTCATTAAATATGTTTTCATTTTTTCACTTGTTTCTCATGCCTATTCACTTACATTTGTTTCTTTGATTAATAGTTCCTCTTGTATACTACGCCCTTTTCCTAAGAATGTGAAAATATGTAAATATCCCAAGCAAAGACATTCTGTTTCAGGCCAGTAGTTGGGCAGGCCATTATAATTATAATATTTATGAATCAACAGGGGCATTTACCCAAAATATTCAAAGCTGACTCTGAGAAACCTACAAGTAAGGCGTATGTTGTAATGCTTGTTTTTGTAAGTCTCTCAAGCAAGGACTCAGTAGCAGAGGTGGGGACAATGCAAAAGGCACTGGGCTCTCCCTTTTCTGGTATCATGAGTGTGCTGGGACAGCTTCTAATTTTGATCATTTTGATTTGGGCCAGGGTAATATCCTTGAAGTCCATGGCAAATGTATAGTGTAACACGTAGTGAGCGGCCTTAGGACTGGGCCCTGGCTGTGAGAAGCTTTGGCAGCTGGAGCTTTAGACATCCCCATCCTCCTCTCATTTAATGTGGACGTGCAGAATTCACAGTCTCAGAGGAAATGCTGCAGGAGGGGATCCAGCACGACTCGTTTCGAACACAAACATTTTCACCAGCTCTTTGCCACCCACACACAAGGGCCTCCTCTGCTTCATGTTCCCCCCGAGGTCCCCGTGGGACAAAGCTCTGCGGTCCCTGGGACAGCGGGAGGAGCCGCGGCCGGCACCGCATCCTTTGGCATTTCCCGCTCTGGGACTGCGCTGCCACCTCCGGCACACACCAGCAAAATGTGGGTTAATGGGGCAGGCGTGGCACAGAAAAGTCTCTGGTGGAGTCATTAGGGTGTGCTGGCAGGCTGCCAGCTCGGTTGGTGCAATTTTACACTCACTTTTCAGCACAAGCTTAAAGGGGAATCCTCTGTTCGCTTTAAGCCTTTACAGCCAGTGAGAGGCTGCTGCGGCGTTCCTGCCCCTGTCCAGACCTCTGATGAACAGCTGGCTGGAAATTCTCATCTCAGCACTGGCAAAGATTTGTTGCTGTGATTGTGGCTTTAAAACTGGTAGTCAGAACTATTAAAAATTAATGGATCTTCATGGGGTCGATTAGTGATATTGCTGTCTCCTATGTTTGGATTTTCCCAGAGTTAAATTGCAGAGTCTGAGTGCATTTTGAGGAGGGGGTTTAAGTACTGGAAACAAAAAAGAAACCCCAAAACCTCAACCCCTGGGAAGGCATAGCTGAGCAGGCACAGTGAGACTTCAGTCAGTACCATACACACACACACCAAAGGTTGTAGGTCTGTCCTGCAACAGGCTTCAGCCACATGTGAAATTAATAGCAGCTGATAGTTCTCAGCTCCTGAAAGGGTTACACACATGGAGGAGATTTTAATTTGCTGCTAGTATAAAGACTTAATCTGAATAAAATAATTAGTTATTGCTGTATAATAAACAGAAATTTAATTTTTTTTGAAAACTACCTGATATTATATTTATCTTATTTTCTTGCTTTAAATGGAATCAATAACAAATGTATCTTTTTGGGCTTACAAATTTTAGGTCAGTTTTCCTGTGAAACATGCAGCTGGAGTTAATGCCTATTGATCTGGAATTAGAGAGCAAAAGGGTTAAATCTCAATCCCTCTCTGATTTATATTTCCCTCCCCTTCTTCCCAGCTGTGGACATGGATGGAAGATCTGCAGAAGGAGCTCTTAGAGGATGTCTGTGCTGACTCTGTGGATGCGGTACAGGAGCTTATCAAGCAGTTTCAGCAGCAGCAAACAGCCACCCTGGATGCCACCCTCAATGTTATTAAAGAAGGGGAAGATCTAATCCAGCAGCTCAGGTAAGCATCCACCTGGGGCACAGGTGTTGAGAAATCTGATACATGCTGTGCTTTAGGGGTGCCTGAACAGGGAACTGCAAGCTAGGATCAATTGGGAGAGTTTGTTAATTTTTTGCTTATTTATAATTCTTCAGGTCCTTTCTGCGTTGTATTGAAATTACAGGGAGTGATTTGTGTGGACTGATTAGAGTAGTCTGTGGATCAGCATTGGTTTCCTGTTTGACTGAGAGATTATTTATAGGCACTGAGAAGTGAATGAAACCAAATGTGTTTGAAGTGAATATTTTTAGTTGGTATTTATAGAAGATTGTTAAATGGTTGTGAACTGAGGCCTTGTGATTTATAGGGTTATTCCTGATGTAGGGTAAGTGTATTCCTCTTAATAAAATACACACGTGTCTAACAGTCTTCACTGTTTCATTTTGCATGCAGCACCCTTCTATTTATCTTTGTGTATGTGGGATTTATTCATAGTGTCAAAGAGGCTCTTTCACTGCTGGTTCTTCTACTAGCACTGTGAATTAAACCAGCTCATTTTTGCCTAATTTAAAATACATGAAGAGACTAGTCCCAAGAATTTGGGGGGGCAGGGGGAGGGGTTGGGGTTTTTGTTGGGTGTTTGATGTATTTGTTTCTCTTCTTTCTTAATCTGCAAGTATTGTCAAATGAATATTTACAGAGTAAGCTTATTCAGAATCTGCAATTGTGAAATCTCTCTCATTTGTTGTTAAAGTGGTTTTCTGTGCCTTTAGCTTTGTTGACAGCAGTGAAGTTTTCGTGCCTTTTAGGGATGTTGCTGGGCACTGAACCAAGTCCAATACATCACTTATTATTTAGATCTTTGTATTGTTACAGGTTGCCCTTACCCACATGTACATAGTGTGCATGTTCTGTATACATTGTAATATGCAAATATCCCTGGTTTTATGCATTTCACCAGACAGTCCAAGAGAGTGACATCATCTTCCTCACCCTGAGCTTTCCTAATCTGATGCCTTTACTTCTCCTCTGAGATGTGCAGAAAACCATGAGCTATGATAGGAACCTGAGAGGAAAAGCCCAAGATGCTCTGGAGTACAATGGACAGTGAGGGCTCTGGTGGAGCTCTGCCCTTAAGAGACCTCCTGGAGTGCTTAAGTATTTTCCTACTGCCATATGCTGAGCTTTCCTCTAAGCTCTTCCCTGTCATCCTGGATGCAAAGTTTTCTCTGCTGGGTCAGAAGCAAAAAAAAACCAAAAAAAAAACAAAAAAAAAAAAAAAGGATTTGAAAGGACTGCTCGAGGTTCTGATTGTCATTCAGCCCTGGGCAGCCACACCAGAGAGTGTGGTTCCTACCCTTGCTGTGTGTGACTTGCCAGCACCGCAGGGGAGGGAGAGGGACTGGAGTTGCAGTATTGTTTGCCAGTTTTAGAGTTGAGGAGGAAGGATCAGGAGTAGACATTCCATCCTTCTATTCATCTATGCTGATGAGATCAGTAGCATAAAAACATGCTGGGTTTGGTAGGTGAGCTGCCAGAGGGGAAGGGGTTTTAGCTGAGAATATGTATGGCCAGCTGTAGCAGATCAGTCAAAGGTCTGCATGGTAACTTATTTTATGCAAAGAAGTTGTTTGCAAAGTTTAGGGCACTTCAATGAGATCAAAAAAAAAGGCATTTAAATTGTGGGCTACAAATTTTTTTGTTATTCTTCCCAGCTCTTGGAATGGCATCACTTCAGTGTGAACAGTCATGGAGTAGAGCCTGAAAGGGACCCTGAACAAGCCCATCAGGTGGAGTGTGGAGTGGTTTTTGGGGTTGCAGAAAGTGTCGACATTCAAGGAGTCCTGGTTCTGGTTGTGGGCTTGGCCTAAAGGATTTCTGCCTGAGTACCTGAGTCAGAAGGGAAGTGTGCAGGGTGGCTAGGGTAATACCTGGAGCTGAGAAGTCAGTGGAGCATGGGAAAGAGAGGAACTGCAAGGTGGTGTGTGGGACATCAGCTTTTTCTTAATGTGAACATAACCAATTTTTAGCTTCAGTCTTGGAAAAGTGACTGTGGCCTCAGCTTTGAGACTTTTTTTTAAATTGGTGTCATGCTCCAATGTTTGCAAAGTATCAAGGCAAGATTTGTGGCAGCTGTGTTTAATAAAGAAAAGTTGGGTTTGGGGTCTGGTTTGTTCTCTGAGCAGTGAGCAAGGTGGAACAAGGTGAACATATTTGTGCAAATGGATCCCCCTGGTTCTGATGGAGTTAATACCAAACATTTAAATGCACACAAAAGTTTGCAGTGCTGAGCTGTCAAGATGAGCTGGTTCAAGTGTTGGATTTGAGCACTCTGACTAACTGCAAAGCTTGTAATGTGATCCTGGACTCTTTCAAAGCAGAACAGTGTGGAAAAAAACCCCAATGAAGCTGCCTCTGTGTGTGCCCACTCTTACCAGCTTTCATCACTGCTGGCAGTGGTAAAGAACACACAGATAAAGGAAGAACTAGAATTGCTGCAGTCTCTCCTTAACACAGGATTGCATTTCAGTGTGGATCACCTTGTATGTGCAGTGAAGAATAGATGAAGACTGCAAATGCTACAACAATGGAAAGAATGAAATACACTGCTCTTATCAAACATGTCATAACACAGGTTAAAAGCAATAAAATTACTGGAGCTTTGGAAAGTTTTACATTTCTTGTTCTTATCTTTGAGAGAACAGATTTTGGTTGAGAGAGGATCATTTGTGTAATAGCACTCTGCTTCCTCCAGATAGGCAATGAAAAGCTCAGCTGCCTGAACTAAATACCATGCCTGGGACTGCACTTCACACAAGGTCTTCAGGACCTCAGTGACTCCATCAGGAGGCCATACCTATCAGGAATAAAACAGGCCTGCCTAGAAACTCTGTGCATGTTATGGTTCACATAGGAAACACTTTTCTCTCTTCCTTATCAGTGCATTACTGAGGTGGTTGTTGTTCTCAGCAGTCAACACAAAGCAAACCTTTTGAACTGCAATTCCAGGGGTGCTGCTGGGGGCAACATTTCTAGTCATCTATGAAAGGCAAAACAATGACTTGTTCCAGTGAGATGTGAAAAGCAGGAATGTAAAAAAAAGCCATTGAAGAGTTAGGTATCTTGCCTTTTTTGCAGTAGTTCAGCATATAAGCTTTAGTTAATAGATATTTCTTACTGAGCTTTCTCCCAGTGAAAGCACTGAAAGTGGTTTTAGGAGCACAGTGTTCATTTTAAACAAAGTCAGCAGCAATGTACTGAGTCCAATTTTCTGTTCCCCAGAGTTTATTTTGGGGGTTTTTTTTCAAATAATTTCTTTGAATTAAACTTCAACTTGAAATTTCTTTTAAAACTCTAATCCATAGCCTTTGAAAGATTAGTAAGGGTCTTATATTTATTCTTTCCAAGAGTTTCTCATCACCAGACAGAACAAGAAATATTGTGACAGAAGCATGCAACCTCAGAAATGGTTTTTTCTGTAGGGAGATCTTTCTCAGACCAGACTAGCTAGGGGTTGTCAATGCCTTATCCAAGGAGACTTAAAAAAGCCCGCCAGAGTACTACTCTTAAACTTTTGTATTGCATCAGTCACTGAAATGCAAGTGTGGCTTGATTTGAAGAGTGAAATGTTTAATGAAAAAGAATTTCTAAAACTAAATGTGTCTCTAGATCCCGTGAGAGATTATTCAACACCGGTCTTGAATAATTCATTGAGTAATTTAGATAATATATGAATAGTAATAATCCTGCATCTGAGTGAAGACTTATTTCATGTCCTTTTATAGAAGACAGGTGCTGACTGAGGGAAGCAGAACTTGATTGGATGCAGCCTCAGATTAAGTTGTAGTTTGAAAATCTCTAGTTATTTTAATTCCTCTTTCCTCTGTGCAGCTCTAATGTGGAGGCAGAGACCCTGTGATCACCATGAATGTGAAAACAGAGTGTGGCAGAAACCATAACACCTAGAGAGAGAAATATCAGTGTAATATTCCCATATAAGCAAGGGAAATCAGTAGAACTTACATCTAAATCTTGTTTTAGCCAATGTGTCAAAGCCAAGATTAAATTTTGGCTTCGGAGTTTCCTTTCTGGCCCTTCTGAACATCGAAGGGCCTTGTGTGAAGCATTTGAGGATAAATTTCGGTTCTTTATGTCTGCAAATGGTATTTATCTGTAAAACACTGAAAAAAAATTGCTGAAGGCGTAGCAGACTATTGGTGAGCCCATTAATATCCAGGAAAGCACAAATAGAAAAGGAACCATCAGAGCTTTCCTGTGCCCATGCTAAGCTTTCAAGTACAGCAAATTCCCCCTTGGTCCTGGCCCACAAGTTAAGGGTTTGCTCCCTTCTGCTGCCTGTAAATGGAAAATGTAACTGGAGCAGTATCTAGCCCGTCACATTCACCCCTCCTTTTACTTCCACCAGTGAAAAGACAAGTCAGGATCTCTCTTGCTGTTTCTGAAAGGCATGTTGAGGTTTTTTTGCACTGTATTCTGTATCCATTGCTGTTATCCAGAGGATACTGGGGCATCACTAGCCATTGGTCTCAAATACTCATAATTCTGATTCAATTTGTCTGTAAGTAATAGGGCAAATGCAGGAAGTTAACTTGTAAAGGTCCAGGAGGCTGAATAACGTCTCAGTTGGTGTAAGTATAGGCAGGAGCAGGTGACCCAATTGAAGGTGATTGCCAGCCAGTCTCCTCAAGAGAGCCCTTGAGATTGATGTGCATCTCCTCCCCTGCCCCTCCCAAGTGTGTAAGGTCACGGTGTCACCACACAAGAAAGGGTGATCCCCCTGCTCAAACTCTGTGGCGAGCTCAGGAGCTGCAGGATTTCAGGGAGTAGAGGAGATGAGTGTTGCACCCACCTTCCCTCAGCCCTCTGTGCTTGGCTTTGCTCCTCAGCAGCACACAGAATCACAGATGTGGAGCTCTTGCTCTTCTGCCTGCCTCAACGCTCAGCTCTAACCCTGCCCTCTGCCTTGCCACAGGGACTCTGCTGTTTCCAACAACAAGACCCCCCACAACAGCTCCATCAGCCACATCGAGTCCGTCCTTCAGCAGCTCGACGAGGCCCAGGTACAGATGGAAGAGCTCTTCCATGAGAGGAAGATTAAGCTAGACATTTTCCTCCAGCTCCGGATTTTTGAGCAGTACACCATTGAGGTAAGAGCTGGCTGCAGGGCCTGGCTGGGGGAGCTGTGGGAGAGAGGGAGAACATGTGAACATACCCTGTGGGGGGACATCTTGGGCTGTTGGATTCTGCTCAGCTCTCCAGTGAGGGGGAGAGGGAGTTACAACTGTGCTTAATTCAGGCTGTTGGACCTAAAGCATGATTTAAGATACAGTGCCAGAATGCACTGGAATGGGTGCATGGGTGCTTCCCTGACTATGCTGGGAATCATGCACTGGAATAGGTGCATGGGTGCTTCCCTGACTATGCTGGGAATCATGCACTGGAATAGGTGCATGGGTGCTTCCCTGACTATGCTGGGAATCATGCACTGGAATAGGTGCATGGGTGCTTCCCTGACTATGCTGGGAATCTGCCTGCTTTGCAGAGAAGCTTTATGAGATGCCTGTTAGAACTCTGTTGACATGAGTCACTCAGGGATTTGAAAGTTTCTGTATCACTTATTAGTGAGGTTTGTCTCTTCAGATACAAACAGATACACGCTTGTCTAAGCCACAGAGTGAAAAAACATGTTATGCATTAAAGGAAAGCGTATTTAAAAGGTGTGCTTTTTAGACACTGCAGTGGTTTATTTAAAAAGGAAAAAAATGTAGAGGGGAAAATTAAAGGGACATTTTAATGTCCCCATGCAAAAAACCTGTCTTTTCAGTTCTTTCAGAAATGTCTTTCAGTTCTGTTTTGCAATCAAAAACACTGGATGGAAAATTCATCAAAATATTGGGGTATTCTTGGAGTGAGAAATTTTGAAGCTATTCCAGCCAATCTCAGTAATTACTTTCTGTAGTTCTGATAGGAGCTGAAAAAGGAACAAAATGGGTATTAACTTGTACACAGAGCCTGTGAGACTGATGCCAGTGCTTGTGTCCTTTGTGGGGTGTGTTCCTCCTGCTGTATCCCCCTGGTGCTTGTTCAGTTCAGGGAGCACCTGTAAGTGTTTGAGGGTGATACATTCCTGGAGGTATTGTTTGTAAATCTGTAGGTTTACTTATTATTTATTTATTGTTTGTAAATCTGTAGCTAGTCTCAAGGTGGGTGCTGGTAACTGCTGGGAGGTTTAGAATGCTGTGTTACACTTTGTGTTTAAGACATGACATGATGAATTACAGTGGGATAAAAGGCAGGAAGCAGGTGTCCAGGTTTCTAAAAGGTGTCCTGTTCTATTGCTGAATGCCAGACATAGGAATCAGTGAGGAGTATCTGAGCTTCTCTGCTGTGACTGCACAGTGAGGTATTTCACTGCAGTCTGTCCTACAGTGCTTGTTAATTATGTAAATTGGAATAGTTTCTTTACTTACCAGTTATGTGCAGCCTCCTTGCTGTTGAGAGGCAGCATTCTTTGTATTTGTGTATAAATCTATAAATGTATCTATTTCATGTCAGGTACTGCTCTTTCAGCAGAGTATGTTATCTCCTATATTTAAATAGAAGATACTTTTTATACATGTTGGTGTGGCATGGCAGATGCTGAATAATTGAGAGTTTTACTTTAAAGATGTAAATGGGTGTGAATGCTGTACTGGAACATACCCATAAATGGCACCTGTGTTTTCAAAAAAGAAGAAAGAGACAACCAATTTTTGCCTCTGGAGCACCAAATGTGTTTGTAGACCGTATGTGGTGAACCCATGTGAGTTACTCATTAAGGTCTCAGCCTGTTTCACTGCAGATTCAAGGTCTGAACCTATAATTGTGCTGGTTTAAGTAAAAGTATTTTTAAAAAATCTCTGTTCTCAAATTATTTTTCTTTGTAAATAGTCTTCAATCAAAGAGTGTCACTACCAGGCATTGCTTTACTGATGGGGTGACCAAGGGGGTTACCAAGGCATCAGGAGAGGATGTGACTTACATTATTCCCCTCACATGGGATACCAATATGGAAATGCTTTGTGGATACTTTTGATTTGTTTCTGCATGGATCTTACTTCTGTATATTCACAGAATGGAGTGGCTGTAATACATTAAGATACTTAAAACTGGAAATGTGCTTCGGAATCTTCTAAAATCAGATTAGCAAGAAAGGATTTGAAAGAAAATCACCATTAGTTGTCACTGTAGATTTGCTGGTTTTTTATCATATGAACATCTGAATTCCCTCTGCAAGATTGATATTACAGGGAAATCTGAGAGCATGTTTCATAGAGAGTCTAGGGGCAGGTGATTTTATTTGGAAAGTTCCCTCTCTCGAAAAAATTTTTTTTATTTTAGAATAATTTTGATAATTTTTACTCGTAACACAGTTAAAAACATACCCAGGTCAGTATCTTAAATTCTCTAAGTACAGTTAGTGCTTAAACAAGAAAGGCAGTTTGATGGATAATAAAACAAAGGCAGTTTGAAATAAAATGTTCAATAACACATGTATGCTATGCATTTCAAACAGCTGAATTGGCTCAAATTGACACAGTAATGGTGCTTAGAAAGTAGATTGCAGTCAGTTGCCTCAGCTGTATAATGAAGATTCCAATTCAGTAGGAAACTGTTACAAGAATTAACAGAATTATCTCATGCCATTGTTGAGAAAAAAAAAGATTTTTTTTCATCACCATAATTTAAAAGCATGTAGTATTTCTGATGGTTGACTATTCCAAGCTATTGAGGAAAAAAGATGATGATGTTTAAAACAGGAAATTAAGTATTTTTTCCTACTAAAGACAAGTAGCTTGAGCTATGACTGGAAATGTATTTAGGTTTTAATTTTCCATAATAACCTAGATCCTGCATAGATTAAGAATTGTGAAATAATGTGTACCAGTATGATTGATTGTCAAATTAATTTCTCCTTTTCTAGTCTAGATAAGCCCCCTTCCATCTGTCCAAAGAGCAGTGCCATATAGAACACATCCTTAGTGAAAGACCTGTACCTGCTGCAGCTCTGTTAATCCTTCCTGCACTCACACAAGCTGCCTGCAAAACCTGGGTCCTCCTCCCAAACTTGAACATCATTCTCCTCATTGCCACTTCTGCCTTGTCAAGCACCCAGTTTCCCATTCTCCCCCTCAGGTGTGGGTTCTTGGGTCTGTTGGTTCTTGGGCTCCAGAGAATCCCTTGACATGGGGACCCTTTGCATCTCTCTAGTGGAAGCTGCAGGGATGCAGCTGTGGGAGCCCATCTGCTTCCAATAGCTTTAGAGAAGGCTGCACATTAGAGCCCAGCCTCAAAAAACATCTCATGTTGTCTCTTTCCATCCAGTTTTGGTACTGAACATTTCCAATTCTGTTAATTTTTCCCTGCTTCTCTCTCTCTCTCTCCCCTTTCTAATGAATAGGGCAAACAAAGTAGTAGGATTTTTTAAAATTAACAAATGGCAAATGAGTGATTTGCCTTTTTGTTTTGCTTAGGATGTGTCTGTCTTTTGTTCTTTGGAACCTATCCTGCTTTGACTGTTCTCCACAAATATTATAATATGTGCCATTGATCACAGAACCCATTCCTCTGGCACACCTTCCTAAACTTACACTGTGCTCATCTGTTTTGTAGCACCTCCTGGTTTTTGAGCTTTTGCATCTTGACAGAGGTTTGGAGTTCAGACAAACTTTAGGATTAATGATTACTGTACAATCAACACTTATTTCCATCTATTTAGGCATTATTGATCTTGTACTTCAGTGAAATCTGTCAACTATTGTTGCATTTTGTCTTCAGGAAAAATACTTTCCTTTAAGAGAAGCCACCTGCCTATTTCTTTGGCAGGGCAGACCAGCTGTGTTCATTTAGGACTTTTAAGGACTTCTAAGCCTCACAGGCAGCTTTTGTGTTGCCCTGGACTCATGGCAGGTTTGGCAGATATGAATTTGGGTACAAACACACAGCCCCGTAGCATGTGCTGCCTGTTCTTTCTTGCCTTAATCTCATTATATTGACTGATATTTACACCCTGGCTCCCTGGGGTAAGTTATGAAATCCAAGCTATGGCAACACCTGAAAACAGATATAACAGAAACATGAGAGACCCTGGCTGTCCCTGTGGGAGCTGTTCTGCCCTAAGTTTTAACACACAAAATGACAGCCCATCCTTTATTTAGGAAACGTGTCTAACTCTGATGTCTGATAGGTTTGATTCCTTTACCAAGCCCCTGCATGTTTCAAAACAACATGAGATCCTTGGGATTATATGGTTGATCTTTCTGTATGACACAGACTGAATTGAGTTTGTGCAGCCAGCCAGGTAACTCAGGGGATTTCATGGAATGTGAATGTGGGAGCTGATCTGCTTTGAGGGAATCAGGAGCAGGGCTGGAGGGATGAGGGCTGGCAGACATCAGCAGCAGTGCTGGCATCACACTGAGTGCATTTTACATACAAAGCACAGGTGTGCTCCAGAGTTATATCCTCAGAAAGATCTGTCAAGTGTACTTTGTCCCTTGCTTCAGAAATAGTAATTTAAAAGCTGATTCACCATTATTTGAATGAATGCAAATTTACAGCAAAATGCTGAGTAAATGTATATGAACCAAATGATAAAATGCACTGAGTGGCAACACCTAAAAAATTACTGCCGTGCAGAGTCTTTCTGCATATTTTTCCCTTTAAGCTTTTGTAGAGAGATTCAGTTTCACCTGTAGGCCTCAGTAGAATTCTATAACTGAGAACAGGAATGATCTCAGCCAATACATGTCCAGCAACATTTGTTGGTTACCTCCAAGAAAACCTTCCACACCTGTAGGTGCACCGTTTGTGGTAATTGGGAGTGGGATGGCCAAGCCTCATCCCCAATGGGCTCAGCTGTGAGCAGCAGGTGAGCAGCACTGGCAGCAATGAGCCAGGGAGTGCCCAGGGGCACTGACCAACCACCAAAGGGAACAGAGGGCACACAGGTGCAATGCATGGACAGGAGGGGATAAAAGGTTGGGCTGAAGAGCCAGAAGGGCAGACACTGAAGCCTTCTGAAGTGTTAAGGGTGAATGCTTAAAGCCTTCTGAAATTGTATGGTGATACTCTGTGTGTCATGGCTGTCTCAACTGTGACATCTGCTGTGACACTTCTGCCTCTCCTAGGAAAGTGGAAGTGTCCAGCTCCTTACCTTGCATGTATTGTTTCTTTTCCTACAATGTGAAATGCTAGACAGAACCTGTTTTCTGTAGTCTTAGAGTGATGTAATTGCTACACCAGGACAGTCCTGAGAGGGATTAAGGGGGTTCCCACTGCACAGTATAAATTGGATCTTGTAAGCTGTTTGTTATATTTCAAAAAAACCCATGATCACTAAAACCTTCACCTGCTGGATATCTAATTTTCCCCCATTCAATTTCTTTGGCTCCATTTCACCTGCTAATTAAATTTTTCAGTCCTGATTTCTCTTGCCGCCTCTTCTGGCTGTTCACAACAATCCCTGAGCACGAGTTTAGGAGAAAACAGGAGCCAGCTTTCACAGCAGCTCATTTCACTGTTATTTACAACTCATTTGAGCATCCTATTCCAGGTTTATAATACTAGCTGTACCTTTCAAGAGCATTAGCTGCCTGCATGAAGGTACAAGATGTTTTGTAGCCCCCTCACTGAATAAGAGCTGATACTCAGATGTGAACTTCTTTATTAGAAATAAGTGTTACAGAGCTTTTGAGATAGATTTGAAAGAAATTTCCACCTTTTCTGTTCATAAGATGGGATCCTGTAATGTGTCTTGCTTAGTTTTTTCCATCTATACTGAGTTTTCCAACTGCATGTCCCTTCATTTTAAGGAAAGGAATGCTCTAAGCTCTTCTGGGCACCCTGTGTTTTGGAGCTGAATCCCATTGTTGCTCCAGATATTTTTGGGATTGAGAGGAGTCAAAAGCACTGGAGCAGAATCATCACTGTGACAGTCCTTTCACACTTCAGTGGCTCAGGTCCCCACTAAGCCAGTGTGGCATCTCTGTCTGTTGTCAAAAAAATGGGGTGACAGTGTTGTCATTTTGCACAGCATCAGCCAAAACCAGGGCCTGAGAAAGAGGAACAGCAAACTTTCTGCTTATATGATCTGTAGAAATGACAGTTCCATTTACCCTTTCCCATCTCAGTCTGCTCCTAGACCCACTTACAGTGTCACATCCTGTCCTCTGCTCCTTCAGCCTGCTCTGAATGTTCTTACCCTTGGCATTCCTGTTGCCCAATCTCTGGTGAGTGCCTTAGAGATCTGGTCTTAACAATTCTATTATAATTCCTCTCTTTCTGCACTCACAGAAATTCCCTCTGCAGCCAGGATGTGGAACTTTTTTTTAATTCCTTCCTGGATTGAATTTTACCTCTCATCTCATCTGTCCCCACTGTTAATCCCAGCTGTATGGCTGTCACCTTTTTTCTCTTGAAATGAGGTAGATCTTGTCTTTTCAATGCAGATCTGCTCTGTGCCTGTGTGACTGTTCTTCCTGTCCTGGCTCATCCCCATGCTCTACCCACTCTTCTCACCTTTGCTTCTCTTCCTACTTGCTCCATCATTTTAGTTCCAACCTGCCTCCTACATTTGCTTATTCTTCCCAGGCATCTTTACTCTTTTTCAGATCACTCTCAAGCCCACTCGCTTTGTGTTGATAGCTTGTGCTCCCAGGATAGAACTTTCTTCCCTCCTCCTCATATGCCCTTCCTCAGCCCATACTTCAGAATATCAGCTTCTCTGTGATTCATTCTCTTTATAGCATTTATCTTCTTTCACTTGATTCCTCACTTCCCCTCTCCACCTCCTTCAACTGGCAAACAAAATTTTCTGCTTGCCATTAAACACGACTTTAGATGTTGAACACTGAATTAAGGCCAAACAAGCAGCATTCAAGAATCCTTTTGTAGAAAATCTCATCAGCACAATAAAAAAATATATATACTTAAGGATTTAGACAAGAAATTATTGGAGATGTGCGATTGCCTGCACAGCAGCTGGTCCAGCTCTGGCAGGCTCCTTGGCATAATTCACAAGCTGCAATGTAGACATGAGATGCCTGGGCTGCTCCTGTTGTCATTATTACTGCTGCTGCTTTTCACCTGTGTACTCTTCTCTGCAGCTGTCATTATTCTCCAGGAACTGAAGAACATGTCCCTCTCCATTTGCTCGTGTTTCCTGCTGATGTTGCAACATGACAAATCCAGGAGGCAGCAAATGCAGCAGTATTGCAGGAGAGGGAATTTGGATATATTAAGTTGCTGCTTTAGGAGGATTCCTGCCTAAGAGCTTTGTGGTCTAGACTGTGGTCACTGTGTCTGCACGAACACAGACCTGGCTGCCATGGGCTCTATATCCATGATTGCTCTGGGACAGTCTCATGGAGCTCACACAAACCCAGCATTTAATCACATGCTCCACCCTTTCTCTGATAAGGACATCTCAGATATCTCACTTCATACTAGAGTGGCTTCACTGCCAGTGCTGCTTCTCCTCCCATTCTTTTGGCAGCAGGAGCATCTGTTCCAGGTGAAGAATGACAAAATGTTCTTCCTATGCTCATTGGAATCAACAGCATATGTCATGGCTTTCTCCCATCAGTACTTCTGGGTTGTTTGACCCTCCTTTAATAATAGGGAGCTGTTTCTTGGCCACTGACCTCATATGACCCACAGAAAAGGAGGGTGGCTCCTTCCAAGGAGCTGGCTGAAGTGTGGCTGACAATGAGTCACATGCATCTTTCCTTTGAACAGTGTGGGAGCCAGGGGATAAGGCTGCTCCTATCCTAGTGTAGACCTTGCACTCCTGCTCTTGCTGCTCTCAGGACCCTTCTGCTTTGGTAAAATTGCTTTCTCAGGTGGCAACAGAGCAGAGCTCCAGCCTTCTATTGCAGCAGGGCTTCCCTTCTCTCACTGCATGTGGGGGATGCTGAGGTCTATTTAGAATCACTAACAATGGTAAATAAAGTGAATAAAATAAGAAGTACTGTCAGTTCTTCCCACCAAAACACATGAACAGGGTAAATTAATCAGCAATTCTTCTTTGTCAAAAGGGAATAAAACAAGTTCATGGCCAAGTGACCCTCATTTATGAGAGAATTCTTGACAGAGGCCCCATACAATTGGATCTTGCCACAGCTTAGGGGATAGGACACTTCTGTTAAACGCAGTCCAAGTTTTATCAGAGATATCAAGGCCTGACTCATCTGTGAAGGATCCATTTTTTAGACTTGAAAAGTATATGGCTGTAGTTAACAGGGCTGCCTAATTACGTCTTCCTCAAGAAAAAGAAATCATTTTCCCTGTACCTAAATGAAACCAGTACACTCAGACTCTGGTACTATTTCCCAATGGTCCTGTTTGAAGTACAGAAAATGCTGGGCTTTTGAGACATTGTCTGTACAGAGAGAAAAGGAAATGTCCTAATGAGATATGCAGAGCAGCATGGTCTCTGGAATAGGGCACCAGATTGGGATTCAGGAAACCTGGGTTGTTGTCACAGCCCTGCTATTGCTTCTTGCCTTAGTGTGCTTTAGATTCCCTGCTAGCCATCTGTTTGTTACTCAGAGCAATGTACCCAGCCTTCCTGTACCCACTTAGCCTGAGAAATTTGGTGTTGTTCCACCTCTTGCTGTGCCTGATTCCTTCCTCTCTTCCCCTGACCCAGCACAGGGGATGACTGTCACTCCTTCACTCAAAGGCTACTTCCCTCCACTGGCCTGGCAGAGCTGGCACTCACTCTCACAGCTTTGTTACTGCTGGACATGCCCAGAGCTGCTCAGGCATGGGCTTAGCCTCTGTTCCTGCCCTGACAATGTGACAGGGAGCACCGTGGACTGGCCTTGCATCCTGCATTGTTGATCAGCTTGCATCCTCACTGCCTGTCCCATCCTTTCCTCCTTATCTGGAACACTGACAGGATCTGGGGAGTGTGGATAACAGAGCAAAACCCCTTTTAGCTCCATTGTCTACAAGCAGTAAAAGCAGTAGTGGTCAGTGTCCCTTCTGCAGCCAAGTGGAGAAGTTACCAAGAGAAATTTCTGATTCACTTATGTCATGTGCTTTTCCATAGAAAGAGCAGAAAGGAACTGAACATTTACACTGAACATTTACATTTAACAACTGAACATTTGCATTGAACTTTGTGTTACTCTCATGGCTGTAGGAACCTGCGCTCACTCTGAATTAATTCTGTTGTTTGTAGTTTAAAATGAAGTCAAGATCACCTCAGTTCTGATTACTGTTAGCTGAGCATCTGCCCCTAAATGTAAATGTATCTGGTAAAGCTCTTTTCCACCATCAACTTTGGACATTTTTCCCTAATTGTTAAGTCTGCCAATAAGTCTCCACAGTCCAGGGACTCCTGCTGTGACATGTGAATGAATCAGAGGCTGCTGGAATCGGGAATGGGGGCAAAGACAGTGTAGAGATAGCTATTATTTAAGGGTAATTGAGTGGAATGGGCAAAGGAACAAGCTGAAGAAAAATAGAAACCCCTCAGGATATCCACGCTCTGCCTTCTCTTCGGCAGATGAGTCCCAGGTTCTTCACTGAGTAAGTTTGCTTTTCTGCTTCTCTCAAAAAAGAGCCTAAAAGATGCACTTTTTCCTTCTAGTTCAAAACTCTGTGCATTTGTCCATTCTAATGTGAGAAGGGCTGAGAACTGGTCCATTTGGGTCCTCTTCCTAAGCCTGTCTGCATATTACTTATGTTTTCTGCAAAGGAAAGCTGAATGGAGAAATCTGAATCTTGATTCCTTAGGAAGTTAAACATCTCACTGCACACAGGCCCTGAAGAGCACTTTTAGTGAGGAGCAAAGAATTTTTCACTGTGTCATAATGTGTACAAGTGGGAATGTAGATATCTACTTTTAGCTCTCCTGAATTTAGCTATTTAGCTGAGGAATTGACCTATTAATCAGAATTAAGTAATTTATTTAATCATTTTCAATCCTTCTAAGACTTGTGTTCTGCACTGTACAACTTAATTCCCATTTCCCTTGTCCCCCCCTCCCTCATTCATTGTCACTAGCATAATTCCCTCTTTTTTGCCTGCAGCAGCAGAACCTAGGTTGAGGTGAGACTGGGCTGCTTAGGTGGGCACTAGGTCTTGCTTTAATTGCACAGGCAAACCTGGAGAACTTTGATACCAGCTGGCTTTTGTGGAGAAAGATGTAAAATGCAGAAGATACAAGAAATGGACTGCTAAAATCATCAGCCTGTGTGTCACAATTAGGAAGCAGAGAAAGCAAAGAAGATTTTGCATGTTCCCAGGAGTTACTGTCAGGTCTTTGGTTACAGCCAGGTTTCATTTGTGAATCTGTAAATGATTCACCTAAACCTTGAGTGTGATGTTTCTGTGTTGTGCATTACATCTGTGATATGTAACATATAATGTGTTGCAAAATGAATGCTTTAGAAACATTCAGGCCCTTTGGGGATTGTGTGGTTGCAGGGTGTTCTGTAATTCTGGAAGCATTATTTTTTCATTTAATTTGAATATATTCAGAAACATTTGTTCTACCATCAATGAGAATATAGTGGGTATTCTCTTCCAGTGTCATTTAGAGGGGATATGTAAGGGAAAAGGAAGGTGACAGTTTTTGTTGGACTGATAATCTTTTCATGGATCCTCACCTAAGAAAAATGTGAAGTGTCACCTTTTAGTGGGCAGGATCTGGAGTTTGAAGGTTTCTGGATCAGAGTCAAAATGCGAAGTATTTTCAGATCCAAACGTTGTTTGAGAGTAAGAAATTTCATTGATCCTGAGTGTGTCTTCTGCCCATGAAGGTTACAGCAGAGTTGGATGCTTGGAATGAAGATCTGCTGAGGCAAATGAATGATTTCAACACTGAGGATCTCACTCTGGCTGAGCAGCGATTGCAGCGTCACACTGAGCGGAAACTGGCCATGAACAACATGACCTTTGAAGTCATCCAGCAAGGGCAAGACTTGCACCAGTACATCATGGAGGTCCAGGCTTCAGGTGAGAACAATTTGATCTCTATTTTACATGAAAAAAATGAAAAAAAAAAAACCCCAAACAAACAACAAACAAACAAACAAAAAAACCAAGCAAACAAAAAAAAAAAAACCAAGAAAAAGCCCAAACCCCCAAAATGCATAGTAAGCCAAAATACCATATTACATATCAAATAAGCTTTTAATATAAGGGTAGGCAATATCTGTCTCTCCACTCCCAGAACTGTTCCACAAGTTTTGAGAATTCTGATTCAGGATTTTATGTAAAAATCTGCTGTTTCTTTGAGACTGAAACTCATTGAGGAAGTGAAGCTGAATTTCAAGTTTCATTCAGAAAGTTTCACAGCTGCAGGATGGAGTGTGTGATTGACTCCAAACTGGATGGAGAGGGGAGAGCAAGAGAAGCTCCTTGTCCTTGCTCCAGCTCAGAAACAAGCACTGCAGTCAAGAGCTACAGATCCTTGAGCTGGGCAGTCAAACCTCAGGTCTGGATGCAGTCTAGTCATTCTAGACTCCTAAGCTTGTTAATCTTACTGCAAATTGACTTTAGTGAGAGTCAAACTGACCAGATGGGTTGGCTTCATTCTCTGCAGACTCAATTACCTTTTCCCTGTTTCCCATTTCAGGGTGTAGACATGCCCAAGGGAAAGAGAGGAGAGTAAGGGGAGAAAGAATCTAGTTATCCAAGAGTCCTCTGGGAAAGAATCCAAATATGAGAGCCTTGAAACCACTAATGAAATGGAACTCTTGTTTCCAGCCAGTTCTCCTTGGAATTGTTTTGTGTAAAAGGGGAATATGATAAACCATACTGGAATTCTCCTTTTCAGAGTGCACTTAAAGGTAGCAACTTGGGTGTAAAAAAGCCCTTTGAGATGTGCTCTTAAATGAAAGTTTTGATTCATTTTGGTAGGAAGTCTGTCTGATTTTGTTCTACTTCTCAGCATAAGAGAATTTCTAATACATCCTAAGAGTCAAAATTTTTGTTTCCTTGGATTTTGCATCTGGAAAAGGAATATCATAATTCAGATTAATCACTGCATAAAGCCTAGAAGTGAATGTTACTTATGTAGTGCTTTAACCTTCTAAAATGTTTGGAAAGATTGCAAAGCAAGAGCAGTTCCTGTTCTTTCCCTTGTTTGAAATAAAAAGGATTTTATGGTATTATTCTTTGGCAAACATTTTACCTCTAGGCACCTACCTTCAGAACAATCTGTAGGCAGTATCCAGCCTGATTTGGCAGGCTGCACTCAACAGAGGCTTGAGGACTGCTCCAAGAGGATGTTGTGAACTAGATAATCTAGTGCATTCTGTGAGCCTCTCTGAGATCTGCCCACACAATGCTTGGCCCTGTGCTTCAGCCTCCCTGCTTTCTGAGTTAGGAAACTCCTCCTAAGACATTGGTTAAGATGTTTGTGCTCTCTTGTCTGTTTGTTTTTCCATCCTGAAGGAATCCATGGGAGGTAAAGAATATGATCCAGAACAGAGCACAGTCAGGAGCCTCAGTGACTGAGTTTTAGAAAATAAAAAATAAATTCTGTGTTTGTCAAGAAGTTAGAAACAACTTCTTTTGGATTGCTGACAAAAGGTTAGCAACTCAATGAATTGACTTGTAAAATGTTTTTGTAGGATTCTCTGAGGCCACTTTCTCTAAAGCCTACCTAATAAAAATCCACTGCTCTCAAAAACAGGGAAGCAGAAGTCCCATGGGGATGTAGAGTAACTGTAGTAAATCAAAGGTAATGGCCATGTCTAGTATGCATGGAATGCTAAATGCTGGGAGAATGGAACAATAAGGGAGAAAGGTAGTACTTGGGAGCCTACTGCTTCTTACTTCAGTAGAGAACAGTTATACTTCATAAAAAGTGATTGAATTTTACTCCTTTTTCATGAATCCTTTATCATAGCCATTCAGGGTGTAGGGTAGGGGATGATTGTTCTTACTTTCCAGAGCTGAAAACTTGCAGAGATTCTGGGACATCAGCTGCTATTGCTGCTCCCTATTGTACTGTCACCACTGCTACAATCAAAATTCAGCTGTAGCCACAGAAGATAGAGCCAGAAAAAATGTGATTTTCCAGAGCCATTCTACCTAACCAGCCACCCTTAATTGACCAAGTTTCTTCCCTTCCCTCTAACTCTCTTTGAGCTTTATTCTTTTCAACATGCCACACAGGAGACTGACTTGGTTTTGATCACTCTCTTCTTTGTCTTGGAGGTCTTTAAGCCAGCAAGTCTGTCAGATAAAATTACATCCATGTGCTGCCATTTATGATGTCTTTTTCACTTGGAAGTCTTGAGGTAGAAAAAGAAGGTTTTGGACATTCAGCCATGATTTTTGCATGTTTGATGCAGACTTGGAGCACTGACCCTTACTAGGCTGTGGAGTGTCTGGCAATCCCTGTGAACATTCTTATGTTGGTACAATAAATCCAGTGATTCTGTAATGCACCAGGTCAAACTCTGTGGATATTGAGGGCATCCACACAATGAGGCTTCTCTGCAAGCCCAATATTTCCAAAGTTCCATCCAGCTCAGGGCTATGTTCCTGTGATTCCTTCCAATGCTCCAGCACACGCAAGTGAGCCTGTATTAGATGGTTTTCTCCATCAGAATAATTATTTTTTAAACAAATGTTTGGTTTTGTTAGGGAATAGGTAAGATCTGGAAGTCAGGTTGCATTTCCTGAAATTTTGCTGTACTTGCAGATCGTCGCTAAAATCTGTGTCAATCAGGAAACATATTTGTATGTAGAGAATATTCTAGTAATATTCTCAACAAGACTGGAGTTTCTAATGAGCCAGCCCTTTTTGTTTCAAGGAACCTATCTGCTATTTTTCCTGTTTGATTTTAGCTGATAGCAAAGATAAATATGTGGGTAAATACTCTCAGAAATGGTTATTGATTTTCCTGGATGCCTAACTCAATATGTTGAAGGAGCCTGGTGTTTCCAAAAGTGACAACTTGGACACTTCTGAGAAATCCATTTCCCACAGAATGTTTAGGATAGTTATTCAGGAGTAGTTCAGCACTTGGGCCCAAGCTGTGGTGATGATATGCTCAGGTAATTTATTACCATATGCACCTTAGTCTGATCCTAGGCATTAAAAGCAGTTACACTCTAATCGCTGGTTAATTGATTGTGCAAATTTATTTGATTAATAAAGTCCATTTGCATTGTCAATATCATTGTCATAATGAGCCCCCAGTTGGGGGTCTCTAATGGTTTATAAAGCTTTTTATATCTTAGACAAATTACTTCGAAGTCAAACCTGAAGTACACTGCAGAGCTGAAGTTGGGGATATTTATTCAGTACCTGCCTGATACGTGTAAGATTCAAAGTCCTTTAGCTTCCTGGTCATCAAGCTAACATTGTTCACATCTTTTCCAAGTGTCACATTGCTTAAAAGGGAAGCAGAAATTCATTTCATTTGCTTTGTGATGTCCTTTATAGTTAATTATAACTGTAGTTTATATTGCAAAGAAGAGAATATAAACTCTGCAATCACAAACTCTTAATATTTCAGCATAAAGCAGGTTTAAAGCAGTTTCAGAACAGTTTTGTGCAGGTTAAAAAGCAATACCCCTTCCCTAGACTGAATTCTATCTCACATTGCAAGCAGTTCAGGTGTCACTAATGAATGTTTTGTAGGATGCCAGTTAGTGTGGCTTAGTACTCTTTCCTGTAGGATTTTTTAAAAACATTTTCAATTCAATATCACTCACTTGACATCTGCTGCACTGTTTGAGGCAGTAGAAGAAAATGGCAACCAAGTTCGTTTTATCAGAAAGTCGGCTGTGATTTTCTAGCTGTCAAAACACAATGTAAAGATAATATGTATGAAATTATTCGGGAAACAAGGCTTTCTGTTTTGCCAACCAATACTTGAGAAGAAAAAGCGCTCTCCCCGCATGTGCTGGCACCGCAGAATAAATCTGTGTGACATATGACAAGCAGGAAAGGGCAGATCATTCATCATGGGGAGCACACACTGCCCTTGGATAGCATCCCAGGCAGTTCCCTGGTTGCTGCTGATGAGTTAGCACGATCAGAGCTGCACCAGCTGAGTGTGCGGGAGGCAAAGCTGCGCATTTAATGTCCAATAGGTGTGGTGAAGTCAAGCATACAAAAAGCCATCATGTCCTCAGGGTACAGAACCATATGCAGGCTAATTGCAGCAACAATGCCTGGTGTCTGGCAATTGAAAAGAACTTCACTCCCAAGAATAGAAACATATATTAAATTTCCAGTTTTAAATGGGAAGCCAGGGGCCATTCCACTTTATTTGGTAATGAAGGAACTGTTTTGTTTTGGCTGGGAAAGGGAATAAGCCAATCATTTGCATTCCCATGTGCTTTTTCTGATAAAACCAGAAACCAGGAAAAGGGATGGGGTTAGTAATAAGGTCGTATTTATTTTGTGTGCTGTACTGTGTAATACCGCTGAATGAAAGTCATGAGTCTCTGAGGAGGATAAAGAGGGAGGTAAAGACAACTTTCGAAATGGTTTTCAAAAATAGTGTCCAAGACTTTTTTTCAGCAACTTCTAATTAACACATTTCTTTTTTAATCCTAAATTATTCTCTTAAATCAAATGGCTTTGGAGGAAAGTGCAGTGTTTTCTCAGCATTAGTGCAATCATATTATTTTTATGTTAGGTTCCTTATCCTTCCTGCTTTGAGGCAAAATTCCAGTAGACCTTCATAAAGGAAGGGTCTTTGTTAGTTTGCAATCCCAGGGACTGCAGTAACATGGGATAACATCATATTTCCTCCAGGCCAAACCTTCCAGTTGCACTGGTGGCAAACCCAGAGTCCCAATCGCATCAGTGGTACCCAGAAGGAAGATGTGAAACTCTGCCCTGTATTTCATGTAAACACTTCACACAAGGCTCACAGTGTCAGAAAAACATTCAGGAGGTAGGAAGGGCCTCAGGAAGTCTCTATTTCAATCTCCTGATCAAGTCAGGGCCGTGAAATCAGACTGGGCCTTTGAGGGGTTAGGAAGTTCACGTAGGACGTAAGGGAGGGAGATGTGGTACTGAGACACCCTTTCTGTCTGCTCTGTGAGGATTGGACAAAAGTCACTCTGCGGAATAATTCTGAATGAACTAAAGTCTGATTAAAACTAATTCATTGTTGATGATCCTCTATAAGCATCCAGATAGAAAAAGGTTTTCTCTGTGGAGCTCCCTGCACTACTGCAGATCTATTTGACTTTTCTATTTTCTTCCTTATCTCTTTTTTCTTCTAGTTTTTTTCTTCTTTTTTAACATGCATTTCTAAAGTATAAGTTTATTAATTATCCTAAAAAACTGAGGATTTTTCTGTCTTTTTTAAAATTTGATGTTCATGCAAGTTTTTGAGCAAGACTGTGCTTAAGTCAGTCCGACTAGCCAGATGCTGATGAGTCAGATGAGCAATGACCACCAGAGAAACACCACTTTGTAGAAAAATGTAGTGATGAAGATTAGGGAGCTGTGAAAGCCAAATATTACATGTGAGAAAGTTAAGTGAGAAAGAATTACTCAGACACTTGCAAATCAAAGTGTTAAATGGCAAAAAAATTTAAAGTTTTCAGTAATGCAAAATTGAAATTTCAAGTAAGTGCAATAATCTCTCTTTCCCTGCATGTTACAGGCATTGAGCTGATCTGTGAAAAAGACATCGATCTTGCAACCCAGGTTCAAGAACTGCTGGAATTCCTTCACGAGAAGCAGCACGAGCTGGAGCTGAATGCTGACCAAACTCACAAGAGGTTAGAGCAGTGCCTGCAGCTCCGGCACCTCCAGGCTGAGGTCAAGCAGGTGAGAGTTTTAGCCACACATGAGGGGCTTGAGGGGGTTTTCAGCCATTACATACATTCACACCTCTAAGCCAGTGTCTGCCAAGGGACAAACCTTTAGGTGGGCAGTCTAAATCCCCCTTTCCTTAACAGCAGTTGATTTGCTGACAGGTTACAGAAAGGCCCTTTGCAAATAAGAAGGGGCTCTGCTCTCCCAAGTGTGCCTGGTTTTGGCTTCATGAGTAGTTATGGAAATTCTGTGCAGAACTGACCATGTAGCTTCTCAACTGGAGAAACGTCCTCAGACTCCAAGTGTTCTGGGAATAAAATTATTTGATTTGTGACCCAGATTTAAGCTGAGGTGGAAAATGGACCCAAAGCAAAGGAAACTGAGCTGTGAGGCCTAAGTATGAAATGGTGGTAGTTTCACCTTTTGAAAGGTATAGCAAAGTTTCACCTTTTGATGTATAGCAATATATTTATTTATAGCCATAAATGTATTGCTATACATCTGTTGTCTTGCAGGAATCTTTAACATCTTCCGGTGATTTAAAAAATTCTATCAGTGGTCTCTAGATCCCAGGACTTGTTCAGACCTCTTAGTATTATTACATTGCCTTTCTTTCAGATTTCATCCTAGCATAGGCAGTCATGTTCTGCCTCCCTTGGTTTTCCCTAATATTTAATTTGGATGCCTCATGTTTCTTTGTTTTCCTTTGCTGCATGGGATAGCATTACACTTCCTGCTTCCTAGCCCATAGGTGGCTTCACACTCTAGTTTATGTCTGTCTTTTTATTGAATGTTCTTGATTTCATCAGCAAAACCAAGAATGTTTTTCCAGACATCTGGAATATTCAGTTTTCCATTTAACTATACAAATAGTTGGGTTGGGGGGTGGTGTTGGGACAAGGTGTTCATGAAAGATACTACAAGGTGTTCATGAAAGATATCTGCTCATTTGTTTACTTAAACTCATACACATACTCTTTCAATGCTCAGTACATATGATCATAAATATTCACTTTTGAAGACAGAATAACTGAGTCATGCTTTATCTGAATTGCTTTATCAATGCCAGCAAAATAAATCCTTTACACTCAGCAAACTGGCAGCTCTAACAGCAGTGTATACATCTTCTTTCAAAGTCCGCTTTGATGTGAATATTCTTCCACTCTACCTAAAAGTAGCACAGAACTCTCCTAATTTTTATTTTTAAAAAATGGTCATTTTGCATTTGTGATTATTGAAGATCAGCTCCTCACAAAGTTCTGTAGCTCTGTAGACTGCTTGGCTTTCTTCTGAAAAAAAAAAACAAAACCAAACCAAGCAAAACCCAGAAACACTCTGTGATATTTATAACAACCATCTTAACATGATTATGAAGTATATACTTTTTTTTTCTATAGGTTTCTGAAGTTTCTTAGCTTAGCTAAGCCTGGAGGTGTATGTGATAGATTTCTGGTACAGCAGAGCCATTTTAACTTATGAGAGAAAGCAGAGAGGAGTTTCATGTGTAGCAGAAAGGCTCAAGATGCAGGTTGCCCACTGGTCTGGGGTAAAGTGCAGTCAGCCCTGTGTGTGCCTGCTCCTGCAGCCGTTCAGTGGCAGTGCAGCACTTTCTGCAGGTACCTGATGTTATTTGCCTTATTATCAAATATCTGCTTAACTATTTTACAACTGAAATCTACCCAAAGGAAATGGTTGTAAGACTGAGCTAATACTTACTGTGAGAGAACAGCTGCCTTGAATTAGTATTTCCTTAACAGAGCTTGGGACCATCAGAGCCTTTGTTATTATGTGACCTCCCATCAAACCAGTAGTGAAAAAACATTTTATTTGTTCAGCTGAATACTAAGCGCCCCTTTGCTTGTTAACCTATAAATTACCACAGCTACAATCTCCCTTAGAAAGAGGCAAGTTAAAATATTTCTGTGTCTTATCTATTTGGTTTCCTGTAGATGAATCATGTTCCCAACCATTTAGTGAAATTGGGAAATGTATTGATTTTGGCTTGTAGTTCATCTCCAGCCTGGTCCAGGTTTCCTTCACCTTCAGTTTAGTGCATCTGAGATGATGGATGATCTCATTACCAAATTGCTCTTTCTCTTGTGAATGAGTTGAGATGTGGTTGTTGCAAGACACCTCCTGTAGCTGTGTTAAGTTCTGCTGACAGAGTAAAATTGGTCAGAGCTGCTACATGTACATGTGTTTGCATTTTGATATAATGGCTCATGGAAATAAGAAGTCTTTAAACTGTCTCTATCTATTTAAGTTTCATTTGCCAGAGATTTCTGCTTTATATCATATGCACCAAGGGTTTGAATGCCAAGACAATGAATTGAAGTTTGGGGCCATTAAAGTGGAACAATTCCAAATGAGATGTTCTGTGAACTGCTTTAGAGTGGAAATAGAAAAGATCAGTAATTCACAGGGTCTTTGTTATTAAGAAAAATTCTGCCCAAGCCTGATTTTCCCTCATTTGGATCCTACTCATTTCTGACAGAAACTATAGAGCTTGGACTGCTTACATAAAAGTAATGGCAGAATAGATTTGTGGAGATCAGTTTAAAAAAACAAACTCTAATGCTGTGCCTGCAGCTGTTTGGCTTCCCTATCCCCTTAATTTATCTCTGTATGGTTTGGGCTTTTTGTTAAATAAGTTTTGAACTTGACCTAATTTGCTCCAAGATATCCTCAAGGTGTCCCATTACACTTGCTTTCCAGGTTGTTTTGAAGATATATTTAATCCTTTTGATGTGCTTGTTATCCATCTATTTTTGCTGTTTGGCATTAGATTTGCTTCAAAATATATATGCCCAAAGGATGATGGGAAGTAGTCATTTGAGAGACACTGAATATATTTGTTTTTTCCTAATCTAATGTCAAATAACTCCTGGGAAACTGATGAAGTTTTAAACATGGTTAAAATTGCCAGAAGCTGTCCTTGATGGTTGGGTCTGTGTGAGTAAAAGTTTTTGAAGGAAGCTGCAAAGGATCTGGAGTTGTAAAAGATTCACTTAGATTGTTTTGTCTTCTAAACTTGAAAAACTTTTCTTATCTGACTGGACAGGTATCCATAGCAAGGGCCTAAGTCTTTTTTAGAAACAAGAAACAGTTTAGAAACATTCTGACTAAACTGAGCAGTAGACAAAAGCACTGTATGGTACAGAGCTTTCATTTCTTAAGGATGGCTGCACAAGGGGTGCTTCAATCTTTATTTTTCCTATAAAGTCTGACTCTGTGCTCAGTGAAGATGGCAGAGTTCCAGGGAAGAAATTAGGGGGTTTAGAAGAATTTGGTACTATTATTTAATTACAGAGAATCCCTGTACAGGAGCATAGCCTCTCTAAAGCAAATTGGAGTCAAAGTGGGAGTTGTTTCAGAGTTGTGGTGGTTGCCCTGTTAAACAACCCATGCCTTGAAGTAAAACTGGTCTCCAGTGACAAGTGGCTTTTATATAAGAGCCTATAAAATTGTTTCTGCTTCTCTGTTATAAAAAAATTGTTAGGATGTATAAGAAAGTCTTTGAAGATTTATTTAACTCCAGAATTATTTAGTCATTGCTTCTACAAAGCTGATAAAATCTGTAATTTGTAGAAAATATCTTTTTAAAGCTGTGTTTTAGGGTTGGCCTGTCTGCAAGTTGCAAAATAATGGTGAAACTATTAATACAGGAAATAATCATAGAAGTGCTTTGGTCCTGTACTAAGAGCTTTTCTATAGATTTTAATGAAAAGTATAAAGCACTATATGAGTAGAAGTCACTTTGTGAGCAGGTCTTGTAAACCAGATACAAATGTATAAATGTCCCCTTCCAGCCAGTTCTAAACCAGGGACACAAGGAATGTCTCTGCAGGGTTTTGAACTTAGACTTAAGAAGCTGTGGTTGTGCAACTGAATTTTTTTTCCTTACTGTACGTAAACAACACAAGTAAGAGAGAAACATTACTATGAAAGCAGCTGATGCAAATCTCAGATGAGGCTCCAAGACTGAAGAGCCAGACTTGTCAAAGGAGACAGGGGTCACTGTGTAAATGCTACCAAGCAAAATTTGCTAGTGCTTGGGTGCTCCTTGGGCCTGAAAAGGGGGATGTAGGAACCCCAGAATGGGCATCCAGCCCCACACTCTGGGAAAAGGAGAGGGGCAGCTACACAGGGGTGGCAGCAGCCTTGGTCAGGAGTGGTGCTGGCAGCATGGCTGGCACATGGAATCCACCAGTCCACTTGAACTGCTTTCTCCTGGATAATTTGAGTTTGCAAGACTCTTGAACAGAGGGATGAATATGTGTTGTAAACACAAATGGAAACCTGGCAGACTGGTTGTGTGGTCCCTCTTCCTAATCAAGTTGCTTTGTTGTAAGGCTGAGTTTCCATATATTTTTTTCTGATGTTTCTCTATTTAGAGGCTCAGATATTTGTGTGAAATCTGTGTCAAATTGTCTGTGGCAGTTTCTGAAAAACTCAGCTGAAATGAAAGATGCTCCACAGAAGAAAAAAAAAATGCTGTATTTTTAGCATACACACTCAGTATTTTCTACATTCCAAATAGTTCAATGCTGGGTATATTGCAGTATGTAAAACATGAAAGCATGTCCTGCCTGATGATGTCCTCAATTCAGGCCTTTCCCAGGTACAGTGATCCTTTGGTTAAGTTTGGAGTTTGGTACCATGTAGTTGGTAATAATGCAGGGTTCAAGTCTGATGGATTATAGAAAATGCCAGACAATACAATTTCCACATGATAACTCAACTGCTTTTTCTTTAAATGTGTGATGCATTTACCACAGGAACAATTACACCTGCTGATGAAAGAGAAACAAATGAAATTAAATCTTCCACACTGTTGTACTGAGCAGAATGTAATTTTCTACAAATTAGGGTCAGCTACATGTCTCCCTTTTTTCTCCTAGGGAAAACTCATTTTTTACCCTACAGGGAACTGAATGGCACTAACTAGGGTGATGCATGATGTAGGGATGAAAAACAAAGCAATAAAAAAATCCCTGTTTCCTCCAGGCAATTAATGGATCACTTGTAGAAAATGATAGTACAAAAGGGAAATTGCTACGTAGACTATTGCAGCAAAGTCAATTTTGGAAATCACAAGCCAAATTTAGGGCAATGATTGAGCAATCAGGATTTCCTGTGGATCTGTGAATTGGACTCAGCAACTTTCTGGCTTTACTGGACTAATATGACACCTTCACAGGTAGAAAAAAAACTTTGAGACAACACAGGAAAGAACTCACATGTGTTCTGGGTGCTAATTTCCTAAACACGTGTCTTAAAATAGCAGAAAATGTTGCTGCTTAAATGAGTGAGTGCAAGCTTGATGGATTAATTATGTACATTTAGGATGTGATTCTGCAGTCATTACAGCATGGATTGCATGTCTACAAATAATTTTAACATGTCTGAAGTAAAGCCTCTTGATTAAACACAAAATGCAAGATTTGACACTTTTTCCTAGCTGTGTGCAGGTGGAAACTCTAACTGCATCTTAACTCCATGGCAAATGAATCAAACTGTGTCCTCTCCCTCCTCCTCCCTAAGCTCAGACTTTTGTGTGAAAGGCACACAGGCAAGTGAAGCAGAAAGGTGTTGCAACATCTGTGATTCCTGTCAGAAATTTGAAAAGGTGCTTAAATTCAAATCTCTCTCATCATGCTTTATGGTTTTGCCCTGGGGTATTTGCATGGGGGCCCATTCATTTTTGTGATCAAGCCTTGAAAATGAGTGTTCTTTGCTATCCAAATATCCATGTAAAGGGAGTTGAATTCTTCAAGCAATAACTTTTTCAATAAGATCTGATCTTTGCCTCTTAAAACTGTGTTTTAAGAGGCAAAGATCATTAAGACCAGGATTTCTTTCTGTTCCCAGAAAAGACTTCTTTCTGCTCACACTTGTTCAGGCAGGCTGAAGCATTTTCTGACAGGTGACTGCACAAACCCTGGTAGTGAGTGCACCTTTCACTGAGCACATCCTTTGTTTGCAGGTGCTTGGCTGGATCAGGAACGGGGAGTCGATGCTCAACGCCAGCCTGGTCAATGCCAGCTCCCTGTCGGAGGCTGAGCAGCTCCAGCGGGAGCACGAGCAGTTTCAGCTGGCAATAGAGGTAACACCAACAACTCCACTTTGTTTCTCCTTCCCAGGTGAACATCACACAAAAGGTTATCTCATGGGCATCAATCATTGCTTTCCTGAAGGAAGGGGAGGAATAGAGGCTTTAAAGAATCAGCTTATCATTAAACTCGTAATGTAGCCAGCAGCTAATAGTGAAACAAATTATTTATCACCTGCAGCTAATTCTTCTGCTGGCAGATATCAGCTTTGCCATTCATGAAAATGACACTCAGGCATCTCCTGATAATTTCCTTGATAAAAAATTAAGGTTCATAAAGTGATCTGAAATGGGAAAAGTTTTTCAAGTCAGTTTCTTTCCACATCCACAGTCTGGAGGTCATTCCACGGCATTCATTTATGAATATTTTTTAATGGGTAATGCTCTCACACTAAATAATCTTTGATTCAGTTTTCCTTTCATGAACCCCAGAAAAGAAACTCATTCCAACCCTCATCCTCAAACAACTTTGACAAAGAGGCAAGAGGGGAAATTTGTAAGAATTGACTCCTTGCTCTGGAGTAACAGCACACCTTTGACCTGCCCCTTGGAAACTGATTGTGAGCCAACCCATTTGCCTCACTCACAGGGCCAGGAGGAAGAGCCCCTGCTCTGAGCAGCTTTCCTTTGAATGAGAAGTTAGTGAAGGGCTAAGGTCTGCCCTGAGCAGGGCACTAAAAATTCCTAATTAAGCTCAGTGCTTGTTACATCTCTGTTATTGTGAGCAAACCCTCCCAGGGTGTGCTCACTTCAGTTGCTACAAAGAGGTTGCTTTCTAGTGTTATTTTTTCCTGTTCCAGCTTAAAAGGTGTGTGTGCTTCCCAGATTAGATTGATTGTTAGGTTTTTACAGAGGAAAGAGCAGCTGAAAAATACTCATACACTTGAAAACTAAACCAAACTTTGAACTCTGCAAGTATGGAGATTTGAAGAGATGCCTGAGTGGGGGTGGGAGGTGGGGGGAAGAGGAAGGGATGTCTCTGGTAAACTTGAAGTTAGTCAATATACATTACAGTGATGGTAATAATTCTAGAGTTTAAATATCAACTAATGACTTATTTTGATCCAGCTCTGCTCAGAGTAAAGAAGGAGCAGCTGTTGCAGCTCCTAAAGGAAAAGGAAGAAGTTTTTTATCAATTCTGTATGAGCTGGCTGGCACCAAGCTGTGCTGACCACATCTTGGCAGCCATCACCAGACAGCAGTGGGGAACAAGACACCCACTGGCTGAGTTATCACAGCTTCTGACATTGGGGAAGTTCTTGCATTTGGTGCTGAAGGCAAATTGCAGAGGGAGAAGAGGGTTACACCATACTAAGGGGAAAATAAGTTTTCAAAAAGAAAAAAACACTAGATTAAATATTTAAAGTATTTAAAGCTCAATATGGGGAATAGATCAGCAAAACACACAAGGCAGACTGTTCTCTAAAAGCATTCTAGATGTGGAATTGATTTTCAGTTGAAATCCTTCAAAGTCCATTTCAAACAAGTATTACAATTCTAACATCAGTAAAGCAGCTGGATATTAAATTTAACCAGTTGTTCTTGAACATCTTCCTAAGTTTCTGCCAAGTATTAATCCTTTTTGTTTCCTAATAGCTTTCTCTACATTACATTATTCATCAGTGTATTGCCAGATGATTTCAAGCTTTTTTCCAGGTTCATGGCTTAGATCATAAAACTATCACATGAGAATTTGTCAGCAGTGGTTAGAAATGGGACATAGCACAGAGGAGTCTGAGAGATTTTAGGGCTTCTGTTCAGAAGATTAAAATCAAATACTGGACTTAACCATGTCTGAACAGTTACTCAGGAGGCTGGGAAGGGATGGGGGTTATTTTATTAGCCCACAGAGGAAGACATAGCCACCACTTGCTAACTCTGAGAGGAGCTGGTGTAGGCTGAAGAATGGGGCAGATAACTCAGTCCTGCCTGTAAAGGGGCTACTGAGTAAACTGGGGGATGGTGGAGAGAAGGATTTGACTCTCCCCAGCTCTGACCTTAAAGGTAGGAGCATAAGTCTAATCTCCAGTATGAGTGAATTGACTTCTAGGAATGCATCTTGTGATAAAGCTCCTACTTGTGATAAAGTTCATGCCCTTTAGTAAGACATCTTATTTTCTGGGATTGATGTTTTGAACAACTGCACAAGTAAAGCTGCTGATGCCAGGTAAACTGCCTGGCAAGAGCTGAATTGGGGTGATTAGGCCCATAGTTTGCCAGCTGTTTAGAGTTTGCTTTTGGGCTGCAGTGAGCACTGAGGCTGGGTGAGAGCTCAGTGAGAGCTGCCTGCACTGGGCAGTCAGAATGGACCCCTGGGAACCCCACCCTATGTTACTGCCCAAGGGGCAGCAGCTGACCAGTGGAGCCAACCCACCTTAGCAGTGCTTACATGTTCCAAGCTTTATTAACATGTTGCAAGTGTGTGTGAATAACTGAAACTAAAATGCTTTGCAGAAAGTGACTGTTAACTGAAGATAACTCTGAAAATATTTCACTCTCTCGCATCCTCATGCTCACGCCTCGCTTCACCTTTCTACCATACATCTGGCACATCTGTACAACCTTTCTTTCCTCCCCTCATACACAGTCCCTCTTTCATGCCACTTCCTTACAGAAGACACACCAGAGTGCCCTGCAGGTCCAGCAGAAGGCCGAAGTGTTGCTGCAGGCTGGACATTATGATGCTGATGCCATCAGAGAATGTGCTGAGAAGGTGGCCCTGCACTGGCAGCAGCTGATGCTGAAGATGGAGGACAGGCTCAAACTCGTCAATGCCTCCGTGGCCTTTTATAAAACCTCTGAGCAGGTGAGCTGGACAGGGCCATTTCTGGGCCATAGTAAACCAACTCTGGATCAGTAAAAATTCTTTCTTTGACAAGTCTTGCAACACAAAAAACCATAACCCACTCACCCCTCAAAAAAAGACAAAAAAAGAGCAACAAGCAGTTTGTAAAAACTTTCATCTTAGTTTTCAGTGCACCAGTGTAATTCTTGAAGGTGCTATTTTTGTTGGGTTTTTTTCAATTTTCCCCTTTCAAACAGGAATGATTTTTGAAATCCCACCACTTTTGTTTCAAGTTCTCATTATACTTGAGGAATATAAATCTGCTTTTCCTTCAGAACTGATTGCAATTAATTAATTGTTACTTTGTGAGCCAATGTTTTCACTAGTACTTCAATTCCACCATGCCAAAAAAAATGCCAAGATTTGAAGGGATTTCTCTTAAATCCACCTGCAACACACATAATTACATCAGGAGGCCATTATATGCTATCCCAACTCTACTTCATTCCAGGTGTTCATGAATTGCAAAACACATTCCAGTTGGCTGCTGGCATGGTGGGATTATTCATCCCTTGCACAAGCAGGTGCCCTTTATACTGTAGTCAGTGGGAATTAGTGTCACAGTGTGGCTCCTCGAGCAGCCTTGCCTGATGTCATTTACTGCAGCCAGGCAGTTGCTGTTAGCAGGGACACTGCAGGAACCTGTGGTTTTACACAAAAGGCAGCAGTGATTGCCAGGACATTTTCTATCATTATTGTCACACAGTTAGGTCTCCTCAATTAGAGAACCAGACATGGAAAGATTTTTAACACAACTAGATATGTCATTAAGGAAAAAGTGTACTTTTCCTTAACTTGGAGCCTTGAGATGATCTTTGGGCCATTTTTTGGTGTCATTTGTTTAATGTATTTTTAAGACTGTTTAAGAGGAATACATTCCTTATAATTAATGTATTTCACTGTGAAGGGTTTCAAACAGATTTACAGTCTCTGATGCATTCAAGATCAAAATGAATTACTGCTGATGGAGGAGTGTGAGAATGAAAACTGTTAGGGGATTCATTAGAGCTTCAGACAGTTAAATGTACTGGCCAAAATATGCATTGCCAGTAATTTATCAGTTCAGTCTCTCTTCCTATTTCCAAGTCTCAGACAAGCACACTGCAGTGCCCACCAGTTCATTCACTGGTTGTGTCTATTCAGCAAATGTGCAGGGCAAAGATCATTCAGTTTTTGAATGCTCATGAACTCAATGCTGCAAGCCTGTCATCTTCTCTTGGGCTGCACAGCTGATCCACAGTCCTTAAGGGTCTGCTCCGTGACTGCCTGACAGTGGAGTGAATCATTTATTGGATCCTGAATTCTCTGAGTATCCAGAAAAAAGAGCTGAAAGAACACAGAGAGTGTCACATGCAGCCAAACTTTTTCATGCCTGTCTTCCCCAAGTATATTATGTTCTTGATGTTAGTGGTGAAGCCCTGGATTTCAAATAGCCCAGTTTTTCTCTGCCTTCATTGACAGCCTATTTTATATTCACTTCTCTCATCACCTTAACAGAAAGACATTCTTGGCATGTGCAGGGACAATTCTTCCTGGAAATATGTGAATCCCAGGCAGTCCATTTATTTTCATTCTTTAAATCACCAAAGTTCAACAGAATGTCAAGATTTTCAAGAAGTGAAATGGAAATGCTTTTCTGTGCCCACATGACACGTGAAGCACTTGCTCTCCACTAAATGTTTGAGGTTGAATGCTGGTTTACATCCAAGCAAGAAGATGATTTTAGATTGCCAAGTGCATAAGGCCCTTTGCATAATGCATAGTGCATAAACCTGGCAGCAGGATCAGTTATCAGTTTACCTTAACTCCCCAATTTTAAAGTAGACTTCAGTGTGCTCTTGGTCAGATTTAAATGAAAATGGCCTGTGATAGTGGGGGTGACTGGGGAGTAATTCTGGAGTCTCCTCTAGATGGTGCTCTTAATAATGTGGGTTATCCTGAATTATAACTGTGTTCATATTAAAGCTTGCAAGAGTGAGCAAGAAAAGGATGGACATTGCTACCTGGATCCCAGAAGTAACTGACTGGGTCATCTCAGCAGTGGAGTCTGTAGGAAGAGCCCTTTGGGAGAGAAGAAGAAACTTCCAAATGTCTTGGAAAACTTTTGCTGTGTCTGCACAGGCCACTGAGAATATTCTCAGGATCTGCAGCATAAAAGACTCAGCCTTGTCTGAGGCAGCTGCTTAATTTCCAGGCGGTGTTGGTTTATTCACCTCAATTCCACTGTTCCAGTATTCCACCAAGATAGGACATATCTGTGTGAGCCCTGTGCAGTGGAACACCTGCATCCATCTAGATTGTGACCCTGATTTAAGTCTATTGGTTTCCATCAGCCTTTAAAAAAGCTGTATAGGGAGCAACTAAAATATAGCTGAAGAGAATTAATTCCAGCTTCAGACTTTGTTTCAGGAAAGTATTTAAGCATGTACTTTTCTTTAAGTATGTGTTAAGTCCCTTGACTTCAATAGGATTTAAACACGTTCTAGAATAGGGATTGTTTCCTGAATGATCCACTGGGGCTGGGCTGACCTCTGCCTTGATTCAGCCTTTAGTGCTTCCTCCCATTATTCATTAAGAGAGAAGAATGATTTATCAGCCTTAAATAAATTGTATCCCAAACAGTAAAGATCCCTAGGGGTAAGAAAAACACCTTGATCATTCTGTCTAGGGCCTGTTTTATACCCAGTTACCCCTATGCTGTGGCCCATAGTACAAAAATGACATGTCATTGGTCACAGACTTTTACTGAATGTTCTCCTCCTGGTTATGACTGTGGATAACTGAGTTGTTCTATGGGCATGTTTCAGGTGTGCAGCGTGTTAGAGAGCCTGGAGCAGGAATACAGACGGGATGAAGACTGGTGTGGAGGCAGAGATAAACTTGGGCCAGCAGCTGAGATAGACCATGTCATCCCCCTGATCAGCAAACATCTGGAACAGAAGGAGGCTTTTCTCAAGGTCTAATTTTTGTTCTCTAATAAATTAGGAAAAATTTCCGTTAGGTAGACAATTTAGAGCAATATTGGTAAGTTTGAGAGGATGATCTGATGTGTAATAATTCCAGTTCAGCTACTGGGTGGCTTTATAAACCCTAGGCCAGTTTTACTTTGTTGTACTAGGGGTATTGAGCATAATTATCAATACATATCTCAGAGAGATATCATCAAGACCAATTAGGTGGTGTTTGCACTTGGAGGATGTTAGTTGTTGTGCTGGTTCAAAGGTCAGTTCTTAAAATTGCACTATAAATGACAGGTATTACACATCACTTTGGTGTTGGCTTGTACAAACCATCCAGCATTTCAGATTTTGTCCTCCAAGCCAATAACTGAAAAACTAATAACAACTGAAGCAATTTTGTCTCTGCAAGGCAGCACCAAGATGGAGACAGAAATTTCTTCCTGCCTTCCAGGTGCTGCTTTGGAAGAAACAGAGATCTCCCAGGCTGACAAGTGAACTGTCAGCCAGCCTCCCACCTGCCACTAAAACTGATACACAACATGAAACTACACTTGCAGTCAATGCTTAAGAAATCACACCTCTAGATTTGTACATTTTTTGAAACAATGAGTCGTTTTCTTGAGAGATGGGTTAGATTTGATTAGACAGAACATTTGTGAGGTACCAGCTCTTAACAAGTAGTTGTTTTCTTACTGTCACTAATTTGCTTTAATATATACAATGAGCCACTATATGAAATATCACTCATGTTTTAATGTCTGTGAGGCTGTTAGTTTATTAGCTGAGTTTATTGACTCCTAGCTGAAGCTCTCATCTTCCCAGAAAGAGAACTTCTTGCTTTCTTTGCTCATGTTTTCTGACTCTTTTTGGTGGGGGCTGTTCTTCCTAGGCCTGTACCCTGGCGCGGAGGAACGCCGAGGTGTTCCTCAAGTACATCCACAGGAACAACGTCAGCATGCCCGGCGTGGCCAGCCACACCAGAGGGCCCGAGCAGCAGGTCAAAGGTTGGTGCAGAGACAGCACTGAAGGTCTGGTTTTCCTCCCCCTCTGCAGTGGGGTCCTCCTAAAGTCTGTGAATGTGCTCAGAAGGCAAAGTCTGTTCTGGCATCCTTTCCTTTGCCAGATCACTCTGCAACTACGCTCGCTTTGTGGTGGTTTCTTGTGTATGGTTTTGGGGGTTTTTTTAGCAGCCACTTTGAATCAATGCCTGTTTTTAGGAAGTGTGATTTTGGGCTCTCTGCTTTTGGGAACAAGGTCCAGGCAAAGTGATTAAATAGCTTATTTCTGTATGTACTCAAGGAATCCCTAGTCATGCAGATGTTTTCCTCTGCCCTGCAGCCATTCTGAGCGAGCTGTTGCAGAGGGAGAATCGGGTCCTTCACTTCTGGACCCTGAAGAAGAGGAGATTAGATCAGTGCCAGCAGTATGTTGTCTTTGAGCGCAGTGCCAAGCAGGTAATGTGGAAACCCCACCTTGTCCCTCTGTCCTGGCAGTGTGTAAAATCTCCTGTATCCATGTAATGCTTCTGTGTGGGGCTCCTCTTGCAATCTCAAGTTGTGTTTAAACACTGTAACTTCTGAAAACATGGCAAATATAGATTTTAAAACAACTTAAGACAATTCCAAAACCCGACAACAAGATTCACTAATTTTTTCACCTCAGATTAATTTCTGTATTTCTTCATTTGTTTGAAAATAAATATAAGAGCAAACTTGTTTTATTGAGCTATTTCTGAATGAGAAAACTGCTTTCCCTGCAGATCTATCTGTATATAGGTGGAATTCCCTACACTCCTTTTTGTCCTAGGAAACACAGAGAACCCTTTTGTATCCTTTCCTACCTGCTTTCATTATTTTATTCTTTTTATGTGTTCCTAGAAAGTGTTTTAGTATACAGGGTATTAATCCCAATGTATTTGATATTCTTTGTTTGGCAGGGTTTTTTCTTTGTCAGAGGATTAATTCTTGAAATACAAAAGCTGTTTGTTTTGTTTTTTCCTTTGGTGTTTTTGACATTCACAGGCCTTAGACTGGATCCAAGAAACAGGAGAATATTACCTCTCTACTCACAGCTCCACAGGGGAATCAGCAGAAGAAACTCAGGAACTCCTGAAGGAATATGGGGAATTCAGAGTACCTGCCAAAGTAAACAGTGACTTTAATCTAATTATGCCATCTGCTTTAGTCTGTATTTATGGTCTTGTTTCAATGCCTCAAATCTCTGTAATAATATTCCCTTGATTTTATAGTTGCCCTCTAAAAATCCTAGCCCTGAAGATAAATGATTTTTGAGAACTTTTAGCAAGACATAGGCACGAAAAGAAGGTTTTCTCCACCTTGGTTAGTACTGGTTATAGAAAATTTCTGTTCTAATCAGAAGGAAGAGAAAGTCCGTTTGCATACAGAGTTCACAGCAATCTAAAAGACATTCCATCCTCAAGCAATCATTCCAGAATGGCATAGAGTGACTAATTGATCTGAACACATCCAAGGTCACCATGGACTCCTGGTCTCTTTCTTCTGTCTTTAAAACCACAATTTGTCTCACTAATTCCAGCTGGGTTGATCACAGATGATCATTTATCTCATTAGAAATAATCTGCTGATCCCAACAAAGTACTTTAAATAGATGAGTCTTTAAACTCTGGGGTGAACATTTTTGAATACAAAACTGCATTACCAAGAATATATTAATTTATATGGAGCAGTTCTGGGAAATCTGATGGGGTTTACACAGGAATGGCGATTGGATCTGATTCAGACAAATTAATTCAAACCATAGGTAATTCATAGACAGTGAATCCACAGGGGTATTAAGTCTCTGATAAGGATGTAAATTGCAGAGTTGGGCTGCAGGAAGACCATGGCCTTGGTATTATATAGCTGCATTTCACTGTGTCCTGAAATTGATCTTCTATAATCCTTAAATTCCTCCTTAGGCTGCCTATGCTTGTATAGGCTTGATTCACAGGCTTTATGGTGTTCTTGTCCCCTTCTTTTAGCTTAGCTTGCATGTTTCTGAAAATGTGAGATAGCTAGCAGTGGATGGAAGATAATTTCTTCAGACAAGACACATATGAAATTCTTTTAACTACTTCTGAATTCTAACCATGCATAATTAGTCCACCTGAAATTACATTCTGGTTCATAATTTAATTTTTATCAGAATAATCCAAATTCATAGCAAAGTTTCTGGACCATTTTGACTCTTGACTTAGCCTAGGATTGAATTTCAGACCTTGCTCATTATCAACCATTACTGTCTGTTTCTTACACTGACACATCTAAGTCTTGCTCCCTCAGGCCGTCCTACTGCTCCTACTGCTGATGCAGAATATTTTCACTGCCATGTGCAATCTGGTAAATGCATGTCATTCCCACACTGATGATATTCTCAAATTAAGCTGTAGCTGAAAGCCTTCCTGATCCCAGTAACTTTCTGGCCAAACCAATTCTTTGAAATGCAAAATCAGTAGTGGCTTTTGAGAAGTAATCACCCTTTCAATATGACAGGAAGTTTGATTTTTACATCTTCATACCTAGCCTTGCTTAGGTACTCATTTAATTTGTTAGGATAATGTCTGATTCAACTGTTAATCTATTACAGTGGTGAAATTTCTTGAATTTAGTTTTGTGTTTGAAATCTGCTGGATGTTTTCTGGTCTGACATTATTTGTCCATTTGTGGTCAGATCACTGATAATAATGCCAAGTACCTGACAGTGTGCCTTGCTTCAGGCATGGGGGAACATCCTCTCTATGTTTGACCACAGGCTTGCCAGTGCCTCATTTCCTGGGACAGATTTGGAATCAGAGCTAGAGTTTATAACTAGGTCCTTTGTGCAGTTTTGACTAAGGGGCAGTTAGAGACTAAGTGGAAGAGAAAAGACCTCTGGAAGGTTTAGGGGCTCAGTGTGTGCTTTGGAGTTCAGGCATCTTTTAGCTGGCAATGTTCTAACTGGACCTAAAATACCAATGGAGGATTTTATAGTAGGCCATGAATTTGGATTTAAATTCTGTTTGTTTTTGAAACAGACAAGTAATGACTCAAAGTCACTTCCTGAGCTGGTATGTGATGTATTAATGACCTTCCTGTGCAGGTCTGCAGATCCACCAGATATAGAGTCAGAGTAACTTGTTGTACTGTATGAGGTGTGATTTTAAAATCTTGTCTTCTACTCCAGGGCTCACCAAAAATAAGCTTTTGCTTAAGGGAAGGAGGCATGTGTAACTTCCAACGTGTTTTATGTGTTTGTGTCTGCGGGGTTTCAAAACTTGTCTTTCTATCTTCTTCAGCTTCATAAGTGTCCTTACAAAAATGTCATTCCTTTCATGTTTTACTGAAAGTTTGAAGTGTCTGATTCTGTATAAGATGAAATACAGACACTCTTTAATGATGTATAAAAATTGTGAACTACTTTTGACTGCTTTGTGAGTTAAAAGCAAAGGAAATAATAATAATAATAAAACATAACCAAGGACCATATTTTGGGCAGCAAACAAAGGAGAAAGTGAAGCTCCTCATCCAGCTGGCTGACAGCTTTGTAGAAAAAGGACACATACACGCCACAGAAATCAGGAAATGGGTCACCACCGTAGACAAGCGCTACCGGGACTTCTCTCTCAGGATGGGGAAATACCGTTACTCCCTGGAAAAAGCCCTTGGAATCAACCCAGAGGTACTGTAAGACCCTGTCCTGTTGGGGTTTTATACCAGAGTCACAGAGGAAGGGGAAGCCTGTGGAATGAATGCTGGTGGGTTTTGTGTGCCCATTAGAAACACTGAAAGCTCAGCCAGCCCACCTGGCCATGGCCAGAACTGCTTCTGGAGAAAAAGGGTTAAAGGGTTTTGCTGTGCTTGGTCAGTGATGTGAGGAGAGGCAGGTGAAGATCAAAAAGATTTTCTAAACAAATGTTTGCACCATTTTTCAGGAGACCATATAGCTTTCAGGAGGAAATGGGGGAAAACACATTAATTGAATAAAAGTCCGTGTTAATTTTGGCATAAACCATAAATCCTGCTCCCACACCATTATTTTGCATCAAACTCAAACTTTGACTCTTAAGTTTTTATTCTCTCGTCCTTTAACTAACATAAACAATTGATCCCCAGCCTCATCTCTGAATTCTTTTAGGTGAAGTAGATCATAAGAAGGAAAATTTAGGATTTCCTGCTATTCCCTGGCCATAGTATTAAGGGAGAGTGCCAAAAGCAGAAACACTTAAAAACCTTTCAGTCAATGACTCTTTGGAATAAAGTATTAAGAATAAAGAATAAATTCCTTCACACTCTCATGATACTTTAACTGCATTGTTCCTTGTAGGGCTTCTGGTTTACACAGAGTTCTAACCACAGCCTGGAAAGGTATCCCATGGTAAATGGCCACTGAAAGTTGTCTCTGCATGGTGCTCTACTTTATCAGACTGGTTTTTATGAAGTTCCATACTAGACAACCAATTTAGATATGAAAGAGTAAGGTAATTTAGGCTTTTTTTATCAGTATTGATTCCTAGTTAGGAGAACCAGTGAAGATTACAATGAATATATTTTCTGGGTTTCTAAGATTTCTCTCTCAGGTTTTTATCTATTCTCAAAGTATTTCTACTTCTCCCTAAATTTCCTCCTTTTTGATATTATCTTTTGTCCTTTCTTACCTCTTTGATCTCATGAACATGCTGCACTTTGCACAACAGTAGGACTACAATGAAGTTAAATTCTGTATTTTTTTCCCTAGGATAACAAAGACCTAGAACTAGATATCATTCCAGCAAGTCTTTCAGACCGGGAGGTAAAGCTGCGAGATGCAAATCATGAAGTCAATGAAGAAAAAAGGAAGTCAGCCAGAAAGAAAGAGTATGTTCCCAAACACTCTGTCTGCATGGCACATTGTCTGCTAAAGAATAATTCTGTGATATTTGCATGACCTGAACTGACTGACAGTCCTGTAACTCATTCCAGCTGCAGAGCTATTGAGATAAGTCTGCAGGTGTTGGGCAGAAGTTGTTTATTGTAGGTTGGAGAATTTCAGAACATAAAGGTTGAATTTAAAGGTTTTAATCAGAACTTAGAAAGGAAAAGTAGTGAGTCAAGCCCTTGGATTAACCCTGATGTTGTGGAGTTGCTAATTTCTTTCTGGTTGTATGTTAAAAGTAACATGAGCAGGAAAAAATACAGAGCATCTTTAGGTGTCTAAATATTATCTAAACATCAGTGACCCAAGATTTCACTTGAAGTTTAGGTTCAAATTTCGACAAGTGTAGAACTCAGAGAACTGGAAATAGTTCATACTAGAGGAAATAGTTGAGAAGTGCTTGTTGCACTTAAATCCATGAACAGTCTATTTTCACAATGTTCTGACTTATTTTTTGTGTAAGAATATTGGGAAAGCATTTCTCAGCCCTCTGAAATTGTCACAGGTCATGATTGATAAGAAACCACTTATGCTTTAGAAAATATTACCCTTGGTCTGCCTGTGGCAAATTTCAGGAATTTCTACTTTGAGGGGCCCAGCCTCGGGGTCTAGAGATGCCATTGTTGCATTTCACAGCATCTGCATTTTCTCTGGTCAGAAACCAGGCTGTTGAAGTCTCTTCATAGTGGTGTCTCCCAAATCCATCTGTGCTGCCTCTAAAGGTATAGTTTTAGGATGACTTCCCACTGACTGTCAGCAAAGGTGCAAATGATCATGAATCACAATTCCTTAACCCTGGGGGGGAAAAATTTCTGAGAACCAGCTGATAGTTAAGGATGGGCAAGTATATGGTAAATCCCATGGACTCAGGAATACAACTTAATAGGATTTTGTGCAGAAAAAAATATTTAGAAAATAACTCTACAAGGGACTGGAGTATGAAGTGCTATTTTGATCATGGACCTGAAAGGTGCAAAGTAAGGCAGCTGAATGTCTAGGGTGGAAATACCCTTATTCTTTAAGACAACAGGAGGATGTTTTGTTTTCTGTTCATTGTAGAAATGCTTATAATGTCCAAACCACCTAAAATACTTCTTTTCTTTTTTTTTTCCAGATTCATTATGGCTGAGCTGCTGCAGACAGAAAAAGCTTATGTCAGGGATTTACATGAATGTTTAGAGGTAAGTTATGGCCCAGGAGCTCTCCAGTATTCCTGGAAGCACATGTTGTCTCTGCAGTGGGGATGCTCACTTTAATGCACAGGCTGTGCACCTTGATTCATGGAGCCTTTCCTTAAAGATTCAAATCTGTTCCTTTGAATCATCTCATACAAGAGAAACTTCTGGATTTGCACAGTCAAATACCTTGCCTTGCTGGTAGCAGGGTGTTCCTAAAGTGGATGATGGTATTCAAGGCAAAAACCAGAGTGTAATTCAGTGAAATCTGTCAGCTTTCACATTCCTCGGTCTGACAGAGATTTTTATGTATCTAATGCTACTGAAGTGGCAAATCTGGTGTATCTTTCAGCTGTTTCTGCCTGCAGTTTTTGGACACCATCAGGTGGACACCAAAGACAGGTGTTGTTGGCATGCTTCTGCTTTTTCCTCAGACAACTTCAAAGCATCAGCACTTTGAATTTCTCTGGAGAGTTTTCTGTAACATTGGAACTTTTTTTAGCTTGTTTATATAATCTCAAAGTACATAGTTCCTGTTCAGCCTCTGCCTTTGGCAATAAAACAGGGAGATCTATTCTTTTCCACTGCATTTATTCACAAAATTAAGAGTTTCTGGTGTTTTCCAGACTTACCTTTGGGAAATGACAAGTGGAGTGGAAGAAATACCAGCTGGGATCCTTAATAAAGAACACATCATCTTTGGCAATATTCAGGAGATATATGACTTCCATAACAAGTAGGTTTTCTTACCAGTTCTGTTCATGTTTAGGCACTTGTGCATCTCTGTGGTGTCTGCAGAGAATCCCTACAGTACAGTGCACACCTGAGTGTAAAGTAATTGATTTTTCAAAATGGTTTTTGATTTCTGTTTCTTTTACAAAACTGAATTGGAACTTAGTTCAAAACTTTACCTTCAGCTGATTAACAATGTTAAAGTCATATTATACCAATGCTTTTCAGTCTGATACATGCTTCTATCTCACAGCACAAGGTCTAGTCTGGACACTTGCTTGTCAAAAATATGGTCTTGGAAAACACAAAGGAGAAAAAGTGGAATTATTGGCATGAGCTGGGTTAATAAGTAGCTTTCTGCCACTTCTTGGAGACTTTCTGTATTTAATCTGTAACTAACATTACTCTATCTCATTATGATAAGACTGTGTACCAGATCAGCTTAGAGGACATTGTTTCCATGGTATAATGTGAATGCAACAACAGTTATAAACTTAACATTTAGGGGAGATTAATGCAGTAAGTTCAGTCTGAATTCCAAATCTGTCTTCAGGTTACACTTCAAAACAAATCAGAGAATCCTTCCTTGTTTGAGTTCTGGGACATTTCAAGTGCTTCAGTCAGATAAATGTGCCCAGCCAGATAAATCACATAAATACAGCCAGATAAATCACATAAATAAGGCACAGCAGACCATGCCATATGCAGGCTTCTGTACAAGCAGTTTCAAAGCACATCAGGACAGTAGCCTGATTGCCTTCCCACCTGCCCTTTCTCTGTGGTGCCATATTTTTGTTCTGGTGACCCTGACTGATGCCATCTGATTGCCCTCCTCCTTCAGTTTCCACTCTTCCCAGCTCCATCCCTCCAGCCCTCAGTCATGTCCCACAGCTTCTCACTGCTGTCATTTATCCTTTCTCTGACCCCTCCTCCTGCAGCCTGCTGCTTCTACATAATCTTTTTTTCCTCTAAAACTTCTTCCTAGCAATGCTAAAATAAATTTCCCCTGTCCCCTGCACCAGTGTCCTCCACAACCTCCTGCTTTGGCTGGTGATGTTAAGGCATCCTCCAGCCTGGTTCAGAATCCATGTCCAAGAAAGGGCAGCAAAGCTGGTGAATGGTCCAGAAAACATGTTCTAGGAGAACATAAAATATGTTCTAGCTGAAGAATCTGTTTCATATTCTTCTTTCCACCCAGGCATTGTACAGGGCTCTATCTGCAAACAAGTGTTGCTTGTTGTACAAGCTGTTCAGAGAGAGCTGATTTTAAAAATCTGTATTTTGAAAGTTTACTACTTACCTATGAAATGCTGAGCTTGTTTAAGTTGTTGTCCTTTGTCCAGTGTGCTGAGCTGGGTGTTGGGAACCTGGCAGCTTTGGGCTTCCCTTGTTGCTCTTTGTGTGAACCACTAAGCAAGAGCTCTTTGAAGATCTGTGTTCAGATAGAACAGTCCTGAGCACACTGATTCCCTGCTAAGGATTGCTTCTTTTTCCTTTCTGGTGGAGTTAGGCATGACTGTACTCAGAAAACAAAGCACATTTTGGCAAGGGACACTCTTCCTGCTGGCTGGACACTCGGGTAGTCCCATAATCAAGATACAAGTATTGATCTTTAGCTCTGATTGACTCATTGGTTATCCTGCATCTCCTGGGTATTTGACTGGAACTAATTACATTGGTGTCTTCTTTTTTCAGCATTTTTCTAAAGGAGCTGGAGAAATATGAACAACTGCCTGAGGATGTGGGCCACTGCTTTGTCACCTGGGTAATGAGGCTGCTGCTTCTCATTATTTATTCAAATTAATTCCTCCAGCAGATGGGAACAAGCTGGGAATAGGTGCAAGGGCTATGTCCCCAGTGATAAATAGGATTAGGAGCTAGTCTGGAACTAAAACTGCTATGTCCCCAGTGATAAATAGGATTAGGAGCTAGTCTGGAACTAAAACTGCTTTGTCCTTCACCTGCCCAGGGTGAAAGTTTCCACCCTTCTCCTCAGCAATAGTGTGAAGGCTTTCCAGAGCCTCTCTCCTTGTCCTGTACTGACCACACAGCTTTTATTTACCTCTGCTGGTTTCTGTTTAGCACAACTTCATCAAACCAAACCTGGTTTTATGAGACATTCATTTCCCTGTGAAAGGCCCTGGGAGGACAGACATTTAAAATCCTAATATACCTTCCTTAAAGAATTTTAGTCATGCCATGAGAACTCCACAAAGGCATGAAGAACATATTTTATCGACTTTTTTCCTCCAGAAATTAGTGTCAAATTTCTGAGCCACTGTGCTCACTCATTCCATTATGCAATGCCAGGATAATTTCCAACAGGACTTTGAAATCTTGGTGCAGAGAGTCTTTGTGAGTGTAGGAGGCTCTGGGAATTGGCTGCAGTAATTTATCTGCATGAAAGCTGTTCTCTTTTCAAATATTTACCAGTCAAGTCAGCCATCTTTGTGATTTGTCTGATTGTTTTATTCATATATCAAAGCTAGGAATTAGTATTTTAAGAGTAAAGATGGAATATTTTCACTTACCCAAAAACTTAGCATGTTTAGATGATTTCAGATGGGTTTTTAATTTAAAAACATGTCACTAGTCTTGATGAAATAGATTCAGAAATATTGTTTACAAAGAACAGGTTACCTCTTTAGGAAAGATGAATGCATTTATGTATCATTCTCTGCAAAAACTTCATGGTACTTTAACATACTAACTGCATCATCTCAACAAAGGTACATGTCCAGAGCTCTGTGTGGTTACAGATGTACATACAATGGTGCCTGCACAATTGCAGGATCCTGTTGTTTAGATAGCTGGAATTTTAAAAAAGCAACAGCAATAAAAGGAAAACATCCTCCTCTTTTATTTGCCTCCCTCTTCTTGAGACCAGAGTACATTAATAAGAGGTGGGAGTGCACAGATGCTTTTAATTTCTGCTTAAAAGTAAACAAATTAGGAAATAAAATGTAAAACAACATAAAGTTTGAGCCATTGAAGTTTGAACCAAAGTAGGAAAGGCAAGTCTGGGTCAAGTGTCATAAATTTCAAGTAAAAAATGTTGGCTTGTGCCAGTTTAGATTATGTGAGTCTCTTGCCCGGTTTCTAGACTGGCTCTATCTTCAAGTAGGTGATAGAGTCAACACTTCATGACTGAGTTTTGAGACCCTCAAACTCTTGTGTAACATTCATAGAGCTGTTAGAAATTATTTTACAGCTGGATTAAAATTTTAGGCCTTCCCTCTGTGATATTTGTTAAAGAAAGCCTCCCGCAGCCCTCAGAACTGCTCAAATAAGGTATGAACATTAAAGTCTTCTGCTCTTAATTTACAGTTCTTGGTGGCAGGGTTGGGGTGCTGGTGGTGGTGGGTGTGTGGGAGAGAGTCATCACCTGTATTTATCCTGGTGTGCCTCAGTAAAAATCTGTGGGAGCAGAGAAATAGCTTATCTTGCTTTTCCCTTGATGTTTGTTTTCACAGGCAGATAAATTTCAGATGTATGTCACCTACTGCAAAAACAAGCCTGACTCCAGCCAGCTCATCCTGGAACATGCAGGGACTTTCTTTGATGTAAGCAGCCATTGCTGTTTTCCTTCCACACACCTGGTGCAGCTCTGTGCTTTTTTACCCTCGAGCTATGGGTTCCTTTCTGTGCCTTGGCATTTGGGTTTTTCATTCCACTGCAAATATCACATGCTGTGAGAACTGATGGGCTGTGGTGTGGTGTGTGGTGAGGTGTGGAGACACATTCTTATGAGAACCTTTGGGCATTTTTCAGACCTAATCCTTTCTAAAGATCTGGTTTAGATGTAATCTCTGTTTCTGGGTTAGCGATAAAATGAAAATCTCAGATTTCATTATATATTATGACCTGAAATCCCTACTCTAAAACAAGCTCCTAGCCTCCTATTCTGCAAATTCTATCCAGCCTATTCCAGATTTACTTCATTTTGCTAATAAGGAAATCCATTGACTCCAATTAGACTATTTCCCATACAAGCACTACAGCCAGTGATAAATGTTTTTAGGCTCCAATTCCAATTTTGTAGGCTGAGAAAAAATCAAATTTTTGAGTACCTTTAAACCAAGCTCTTCCTCTTATTTAACCTCATCCATTTCAACATGCTTGTCTGCTACCTTATAATTAGTCATCTTTCTTTTAAAAATAAATAAATAAATAAAAGAAGTGCTAAGACCTCTCTTCCAAAGCATTGAAAGTTTGCAAATGTAACAGATCAGCAGGATCCAAGCTGTGCTGGAGTTGGCAGCTGACAGAAATCAGCTCCTCTGGAGTTTGCACGTGCCAATGGTTACAGCATTTCAGTCTCACTCGACAATGAAAGGAGCCTCAGGAATTGATGAACACCTTTTTCTTTTGCCTTGTTGCTGAATGTCGAGTGGAGCTGGAAGGGGTTTTCCAGGAGGTGGCGCTTGAGCCTGTGGAATGGTTTATGCAATGGTTTATACTGGTCGGCTGTTTGCACAGCTTAAAAGCTTTTCCACTGCAGCTCTCTACGTGGGCTGGAAAGCTGCCTGATACTACTCAGTAGTGAATATTCGTGTGTCAGCAGCTGCTGTTCTGCCAGGGAGAGCTGTTTGCCTTCCATGGGTGCTGGGCCATCCCCCAGTGATGCCGGTGCAAAAAGAGAAAGCTGACTCTCCCCCCCAAAAAATCCTCAAGGAGGCACTCAGTGTGAGTCACTAAGGTCATGCAAAGTACCTGGGGATCCTTCTTACCTTGATCTTGGAGTAGCAGTAGGTCAGGGGCAGGACAGCCTGGCACAAGGAATACAGAGAGAATAGTTGGTTCTTTTTTTCCAGGCAGAACCTGGAATTTCCCAAAACCCTGATGGTGAGACTGCGTTATCTAGAACAACACCCCTTAGTAAGAAGCCTGCTTGAAAATCACAAGCATTCCTCAAATTCATAAGCTTTCATAGAAAGCCACCTCTGAGATAAAAACAAGCAGTCCCAGTAATTCTTTTTTGAACCCTTCAAGCCCATGGAAAACCTGCAGCTACAGGGCTCACTGTAAGGGTTAACTGATTAGGATGAGGAGCAAAGACAGGTGACACACTTCATTTGAGATCATGAAGAGAATTCTGAGCTATGTTGAGAGCTGGGCTGTTCTCAGGATGCAAGTGAAGCCATGTATGTAGAGAAAAGCAATGTATTTTATTGAACCAGTTGAGACAGGTGGAAAACAATGCACAAACTCTCACCTGTGAAACGTGCCTCATTTATCCTACAGCATCTTCCCTCCCTACAGATGGTGCTTTGCTTATAAAATTCAGCAGTTGTTGGTATGGTTATATTAGCTGGAAATTGCACAGGGAATGAGAATAGTGTGTTTATTCTGACTTAATTGCAGTAGACTTCTTAATTTCACACTTTCTGTTTTTATGTCTGTCTTGTTCATCATTAATTAAAACTGTTCTTTATTCAGTAGTTTGAAAGATAAATTATGCTTGCCATGTTTAGCAAATTTTAGTATTTGTAATACCATATACTTCAGGCTAGCAAGGTATATTTTTGATTACCAACATATGTTAGCTGTCAACTTCAATTGATAGAATCAGCATATTATTGAAGTAATCAATTTGATTTTAGTGTCTTTAGTTAAACAAGTTTTGATCTTTGGGACAGAGTTTGGTTGAGACATGTACATGCTTCTGCTGTTTGGAATACTTTTTTTGCTTTGAATCTTGGAAAATATATGGTTTTATATTCAAGAAGCCATGGGGCACTTTTGATTTGCATGACCAGCATGGAACAAGGTAAAGCTCAGTGACTTTGGGAGCATTGCAGAGCATGGTGTTTCTGCATGGATGAGGGTTCTTGGACAGTTTCTCTGCTGAGCCAGAATGTCCCTTAGGAAATGAGCAGAGGCACAAACAGGATCTTACTCCAACACTTCAGGGATCAGAGGGAGGAGCTGCAGGGAGAATGTCCCTTCCCAGCACTTGGCAAATGTCACCCCCCAACCAGCTGTGTCTCTGTACAGCCTGACCAGGGAGCATCCTGGCAGAGCAAGGAGAGCCCAAAGGGGAGGCATCCTGCTGTTCAGAGAGCTGGGGGGAAGGAGCAGGGCTAATTTTGTTACTTGGATCCTACAAAAACAAGTGTGCTTTGCCAGCTCCAGGAAGTTCACAGACATGGTCGAGGTCTTGCTGGCTCCTGCAGTTTTGAATTGAGTCTCAGACATGTGCTCTGCAGGCACAGTTCCTCTGTGAAGTCAGCTATGACTCAGCTTCATGCAAATTCCATTAACCCCCAAACAGAGCCCCTTCCCTTTTGAGTCTTCTTCATGGCACCAGGGCTATTTAAAAAACAAACAAACAAACAAACAAAAAACAAAAAACTTTTCTAGTAAAAGAAACCAAACCAACAAACCAGAACTCTGTTGGAACATTGAATGAGAACTGGAGGTTTTGTATCCCAGCATTAAGACAAACACTGGAGCTAAAAAGAAGCAGTAACCTCCCTAGTACTCAGCAGAAAATCAGATTGTATACAAAAGGAAAATCTCTGTTTTTGGCAGCTCTTCTCCCTTCACCTTCCATAACTACTTCACTTTACAGTCTCAAATTTACAATTCAGTAGCTGGAGAAAAGTCCCATTCCCCTTTTCCATTTGCTTCTTTAGGAATCAAGGATTTCCTGGTGGCCAGGAACAGGGCAAGGCATGTCCAGGGCCTGGCAGAGACAGAAGGGTTTCCAATCTGTTCTATTTCAGCAGAGAACCTGCCCCTGTAGGGCATGAGTTTGGAGTCTTTTAAATGGCTAAATCTGTTCATTAGGGTCCTATAGGATTTTCAGGAGCTCCTAACTCCCCCTGGGACAGTTGTGGGGAGGCAGCTGGGCCCTTTGCAGCCCTCAGCAGGGCTATGATGTCTCCAGACATTCGTGAGCACATCACAGTGATCAGCCAAGACATTTTGGCTGAAGTTCAGGTGAGGAAACAGTGCTGTTAGAGGAATCATGAGGGGATATCTCTCCTGGCCCCCAGGTGCCACCTCAGAGCAGAGCAGGTCTGTCAGCACTGTGTCAGACCTGTTATTCCCATGTGGATATTTCAGCTACCCCAGGGCTCTCAAATGGGACTCAATGCCTATGTTTAGACAGCTAAATTACACCCTACTCATGCAATTTAATTTAATGTCACTTCATTTTAATTGAATGTTAAGACTCTGCTTTCAGCCTTTATAGCTAGGGGAAACCAGATGACATGGCACATAAGTCATACTTAAATCAGGGCCTGTTTACTCAGCAGAGCTTCAGCTTGACTTGCAGAGGGACCCTGCAGTTTAAGTGGCCTTAGGGGGACTCTGCTGTTTATTGCCTCACTGAAACCACATTTATGTAATGTGAACTTAAAGAGGGTTAAAAAACTATCCATAGAATGCAGGGATCCAGCTCTAAATTTAGTTATGGGTGGTTCTGTCTGGCAGGGGGTTAACAGTTTTCCATGGCTGACTGCTGTTTTTATCCCTTCTAGGAAATCCAGCAAAGACATGGGCTGGCCAACTCCATCTCTTCTTATTTAATCAAGCCTGTCCAGAGGATCACAAAATACCAACTCCTGCTGAAGGTACCTCAGTGAGCTGCACACATCAGCTCATGCAGAGCAAGTTCACAGGTCCATGAGTTCCCTTCTGCTTAAGGGAGCAGCTTCATGGCCTGTAAGCAAAGTCCCCAGAAATCTTCCAAGGGCACAGTCTCCCTTGAGAGCACCTTGTTTTATCTTTATAGCTCTTCCTATTTGACCCCCACATTTGGTGAGCATCCCCAGTGGGGTTTGCTGCAGTTCAGCTTTCTCTGCCTCTGAAGCAGCTTGCAGGGACCAGGTGGCACAGCTGGGTGTGAAGGCAGCACGTGGACCAGAGAATGTTTATGGTGTCTGCTTTGCTTCTTAGGAACTGCTGACCTGCTGTGAGGAGGGCAAAGGGGAGCTGAAGGATGGCCTGGAAGTGATGCTCAGTGTCCCAAAGAAAGCCAACGATGCAATGCACGTCAGCATGCTGGAAGGTGGGCAGGGACCTGCTGGGAAATGAAGTTTGTTAGTAACTTGGGGTGGAAATTAATAGAGGTTGACTGTAGCAATACTGTTTTTTCATGATAATTTTTAGGTACCTTCTGATTTCTCCAAAAGTCTTGAAATAATAAAGCTGGCTAGGAAGTTTTGGGGGGGAGGGGAGGTATTGATCTGTATCTTTTGTGTGTACATATATATATATATATACACACATATATATGTACATATGTATATGTATGCATATACATATGCAATGTATGTGTACATATATATATTTAGCTAAAACATTCCTTCTCCATTAAACAAAAAAATCCCCTCGTGAAGCAGTATCAGTTTAGCTGCTGACAGCTGTAAAAATTATTGGATGAAAACATTTCATAATACTGTTTCAACATTTCAAAAGTTCTGGTTTTCTGAGACAAAACAGCTTGTGTTTAAAAATGTTAGCATAGTTATGCCAACGATTTTTTAAAAAAGCACTAAAAAAATATTTTAAAACTACAGGGGAAAAAAGTTTGATTGGCACAAAGTGAAGTCTTTTATTGGCTTATTATTGTGTGGAGTGTTTCTGAAATGTAAGTTTTATTCTCAACTGAGATGCTTTATTGTGTCTCACACATTTTCTTGGCCTAGGAAAATAATTTCCAGCCTGGCTTAAGGAAAACCAAGAAACAAGCAGAATACTAAAACAAGTGAAAAAAGGAACTAGTGCCAGTAGCTGGGCAGTTCAATAAGCTCAGGTGATTAAAATTGCAGGAGGGCAAACTGAATTTGTAATGAAGTGCATAGGATTTCTTGCAATGCAGTTCTGTGTACAGTAACCACCACTGAACCCTTCATAATATTATTTTTGAGTAATTATTACAAGACTTCAGCAGCAGCCTCATTTAGCACATAGGATGTATTTGACCTTCAATGAGGTAATTACATTGCTGCAGTAGGAAAAAAAATAGAAAAATATTATCACTGGGGCAAAGACCCTTTTATTTCAAGTCTTGACTTTGGTGTTTCTGTGAATTTCTTGTCCCAATAATAAATACAAATGATTGTATTTTGTGGCTTTAGGGTTTGATGAGAACCTTGATGTCCAGGGAGAGCTGATTCTTCAGGATTCCTTCCAAGTGTGGGATCCCAAGTCTCTCATTCGGAAAGGCCGTGAGAGGCATTTGTTTCTCTTTGAAATCTCTTTGGTGTTTAGCAAAGAGATCAAAGATTCTTCAGGACACACAAAATATGTTTACAAGAACAAGTTACTGGTAGGTGTGGCTGCAAAGAAAATATTCTGGGTGTTGTGTTTTTTGTAGGTGGAAGTGATGTTTTGGAGGCTCGCGTGTCCCCTGCTGGGTTGGGGATACTTTTGTCCCTGGAAGGGCTGGCCCTGAGTCCTGCAGGGCTCGCCTGGAGTGAGTCTGGAGAGGTTTAAGGTAGTGAGATGTGAAGGGTGGGGGAAATGCAAGCAGGATCACTCCAGCCATTCACTTCCCTGCCCCCCCAGAGCTTTTCAGTTCCTTTCATCTGTGTGTAGCAAACGGAGATAAAATCCCATTCCCCTACCCATCCCAGCCTCCCCACTTCTTCCTACAAGAACAAAGTTTTCTGGACTCATGAAGCTTCATATATATGAAATCTTTCATCATCTCTCCTCCACACTAGACCTCAGAACTGGGAGTGACTGAACATGTTGAAGGAGATCCCTGCAAATTTGCTTTGTGGTCTGGACGAACACCATCCTCAGACAATAAAACAGTGCTGAAAGTAAGTCTTTTCTATTTGTTTTCTTTGCCTTTAGCACTTCTAGTTCAGGCCTTGGGAGCCCTGAATGAAAGGTCAGTTTCTTCCCTCCTCATATTCCCATGGCTTCCCTATCTGCCTGTGGGGTCATGCCTGCAGCAGGAGCAGCTGAGCTCTAAGGCCTCAGTAGCACCTGGGACAGTCCTGCAGCCTTGCTGGAATTGCATCTCCTCTTGCAGCCTGGGTTGAGCAGTGCTCACTGACACAGGGCAGGTCTCAGGCTGTTTGGCTTGGAGGTGTAATTCTCTTAGTCCTTTGCCACTGGGCTTACCAACAACCAACCTCTTCCACAGACCTCCAGAGCTGACAGCCTGTTCTGTCATGTGAGTCTCTGCTGAAGAATCCATGTCATAGTTGTTTTGTCTAAGGAATTCCCAGCTGTGCACTGATAACCTGTTTCCCCTCTACAGAGCATGCTGTATTGCTAGCATTAAATGTATTTATCCAGAGCTTAGCTGCTTTCCTGTTGCTTGCCAAGTAGGTCTGGTCAGAGTGCTCTCGGTTCCCTGGAGTTACCAGGGACTCCAGCAGCTGCTGCAGTGCAGCAGAGAGGACAAACAGTTAATCATGACATTCCCAGCTGGCTATGTCTCCTCTACACAAGAGGTGAGAACATGATAAAGTCTTTATCTTTCTGCCTTGTGAAACTTTAGGCATCCAGCATTGAAACGAAACAGGAATGGATCAAAAATATCCGGGAAGTTATTCAAGAAAGGATCATTCATCTGAAAGGAGCTCTGAAAGAGCCCATTCATCTTCCCAAGACACCAGCAAAGCAGAGAAACAACAGCAGAAGGTAACTTCAGTCATTCCCCACAACATGAAATCACTAGTGTGTTCCCAATCCACAGCAATGTGGTGTCTGTGGACTTTTTATTGGTTTTTACTGTAGTCAAAGCAGTTTTCATTGCTCTGCTTTTTTTATGTTGTCTTGGCAAAAGTAGCTAGAAATGGTTTTTATGATATATGTACAAAGAGATTTCATTTTATGCTCCAAAGTATAGAGAACAACAGTAAAAATTCTTCAGAGTCCAAGGTTATAGTTCTTTCCTAAAGTAGATTTTACTTCTTCATATTTGAGTAAAACCAGATTTTTTTCCTTGTTTGGCACATTTAATTGTTTGGCAATCAAAATCATACTTGATCCTAACAATATATTGAAGAATACATAGTGAATAATCTGCATTTCATCATCTAATACAAACTTGTTTCAGCCTGTCAAGCAATATTAAATATTTTTTGTCAAATTTTTCGATCCTGGATCAAATAGAAATCATAGATAATGAATTGTTTTTCTATTGTGACATTTCCAAAGGCCACCTGTAATTTGAGCACCTTCATTTCCTCATCAAATTTTATCCCTCTTTTACGTTAGGCTGTGTCACAGACACATCAAAGCATAAATAAGCAAGTTACCCAGGAGTTCTGTAGCAAAGCAGAGATCCAGATATTTCCTCTAAGAACATGGTCCAATACAAAAGTTTTCTTGTACAGAGTGGCGACATATTTTTTCTTTGTCCCTAAGTATATAATTTGTATTATTTAAGTATTTCCTTTGAAAGACCAATAAACATTTAAGATAATTTTATCTGTACAGCCAAAGGTAAGAAAATGTGTTAGGCAGCCTCAGTAAGGTAAATAGGTAGAGCTCTATGCTGTCTTTATCTATATTTGAATAGCATCTTTATGGCTTAGTATTAAATTCCTCAAGAAGTTTAAACAAATGTTGTGATTATGTGCAAATACAAACCCCATGGCTGAGGGTGGCATCCTTCTTAATTGCAAGAGCTCTACAGCATCATGGGCTGCCCCAGAGGGGTAATTTTAGCACAGTCCAGCTCTGTCCTGCTGACTCAGCACTCCTCAACTCCACCTCTCACGTTGTGCTCACTGGTGCTGTGTTAAGGAATGTCATTGATTCCCAATCACCTCTCTTGCAGGGATGGAATAGATGATGCAGACAGCCAAGGGGATGGCAGCAGTCAACCTGACACCATTTCCATTGCCTCCAGGACATCACAGAACACAGTGGACAGTGATAAGGTAGGACTGAAATGTGGAAATACCTGGCAGGTAATTGTCCCCAGAAGAATGTAAGTGAAAATAGAATAGAAGGCAAAAGAAGACAATCTGTCTTCTGCTGAGTGAGCTGAAACTGGTATTCCCCTTCACTAGGTTATTAACACTCAGTCTGTTTCTGTGTGCTTGTCAGTACTGCTCTTCTACACAGTAACATCTCTGTTACTGCTGCTTGTTTGTGGTTAATACACAGAGATTCAATTGGCTCTGAAGGAAAAGCCCAGAGCAACCTTTTCTTGCCTAGTAAATCTTGTCCTGTGAGATCCAGCTTCTGAACGAGCAAACAGCTGCTTATGTTACATATTTCCCTCTGAGCTGAAATCAGTTGTTTGTTGGAGGGAATGCAGGTACTTAGACACCAATTAATGCAGCAACACTGCCATCCTGGCTGCTATCTTGAGAGCCTGGGAGACCTCCCATTTCCAGAGACTGTGATTGTGGACCCCTCTCCTCACAGACATATGCTGGAACATATGGATGGCCCTGAGACACGCTGGGTTCTGTTGGAAAGCTGCATGCTGTCAGCACTTACATACTTGTCATTTTACTTGTCAGACAATCTGAGTCCAGATCCCCAGCTCCACTAGGATGCCTCACTTGAATTTGTCACCCTGATACATCCAGCTGTGCTCTTCCACTGGATTAGCAGTTGATTGTAGGAGAAAATGGGCAGTTAATAATTACCTCAGCTACACTGATGGGATTTTTCATATCCCCTGAGAGAATGCCCATATTCTCTTCATGTATTGTTTTGAATCACATGTAACTTGAAAAAAGCTGAACTCTCCCATGCCTTTATGGATTTACATATTTGCCAGGGCTTTAATTATGCTGCCACTCAGACAAGGTAGAAGGGTGTCTTCACAAAATCAAAGTCCAAGCTTTGGTTGTAAAGTTCACAGGTAAGGTTCAGTGCAGACACTGTTTTTCAAGCTGGACTCAGAAATATAAGTTAATTGCAAATAAATTACCTTTGTAAGACCATCTGTTGTATTTATCTTAAATGCATGTCCCCATGATTTAACTTTTTTGTCCAATAATGTGCATTAGAAAAGTACTAAGCCTTACCATCCAAAGGCCACTGTAATGTATGCAAATACTTTGCCCGATGTTTGAGAAGTCTTCAATCCACATGGACTTGTCTTACTTTCTGTGTTTTTCACATTTATCATTCCTGCTAAAAGGCCCTGACTTAGTGCAGTACTTGAGCTCATGCTTAATTTTAAGCACTTGCCTAAGCTTTGCCCGTTCCCCAGCCCCTTGTGTCAGTTGCATGAATTCTGGCCACGTCCAGGTAAGATGCTCCATGTTGCATGCTGCAGCTGCATATAAGGGCCATGGTGCCAACACAGGCTGTGTACCCTGAAAGACAGCCCAGCGTGGCAGGAGTTGGTTTAAGGATGCAAGACTGGAAACATTTATAGGAATTTCTATCCAGAACCTTGTTTGAACTGAGCAGCAAATGTGTATGAGATAAACTGAGTAAAGATCGTACAGGGAAAAAAGTTGTTACCACTGGGGAAAGGGTTGTGTCATGCTTTTAACTTTTTTTGACTTGCTGACCTAAGGCTGTGTGGTTTTGTGTCCTGTTATACATTTAATGAATAGAAACAAATTTGAGTGTACAGCTAAGGCTAAAGGTTACTAGTATGTGCTTTGTTTAACCTGAGGTAGCAGTGTATCATCCTTAACTAGAGAGGCAGCTCCTGCTGAACAGTTTCCTTATTGTCTCTGATGCTAATGCCAGAATACTGTGCAGAATTCAGCTCCTAGAGTGCTGCATTATCATGTCTTTGCTCCAAGGAGAGTGAACTCCCTGCATCTCTTTATAGTTCTCACTTTTTCTGCACAGTGTTACCCAGATTAGTGGCAGATGAAGCTGAGCTGCCTTGCCTCCTGCTGAATTGGCAGAGTCACACCCGTGTTCACTCAGACATTGGGCTCACCTGCTGGCCCCTGCTGTGCAGGGACTGTCTTGTCAGCAGATCCAAAGCTCTGAAAGGACTCCTAATGGTGACATTTCACCACATGGGATTTTTTCCTTCAGTGTGTAGTTGAGTTTTTCTTCTAGGAGGGTCAGAATGAAATGAGATTGGCCTGGGAGGTGTTATATTCTCACATGGATGGGTGCTAGTTATCAGCACTGGAAGGCAGGACCATATCATGGTCTCCAGGTAGGTTTTCTTGGCAGAGCTGACAGTTCATGGCACACATGCTGTAGTTCATGTAGCATACATGCTATAGTTAACTCCTGTGGGGCTGATGGCAGCTCCAATGGGTACAGGGTTCAGCAATCAGGGGTTTCCCTGCTTATTTAACTCCAGCATAGTCAGCAGACTTATTCCCATGAGTTCAGATTCAAGACTAGAAGCTTTTTGCAGCTGCAGCCTCCATGGGTGACTTCTCTATGTGCCCCAGTGAGCTCTCCATCCAGAGGAACCAATGGAAAGAGCTCCTACCTTTAGAAACTCTGGCTGTTCAGAGCAGCTTCATCTGCAAACCCATGCCAAGAGCTTTGCCCTGCCAGCAGCGTGCCAGGATGGCTGCAGATTCATCCTGCCTTGGGACCATCTATGTATTAACTCCATGCCAGAAGCCATTCTCAAGTAACATGTAAGAGTTGATATTACTCTCTGAAGCCAAAAGAATTCAAAGATTTAGCTGACACACTTTGTTCTTTCCCTAAACCTTGCTATTATGCCTGAGGATTGCCTAACACATTAGTTGAATGCTCAGATGCATTTGTCTAAAATGTCAAACAACATTTTAGACAAAGAAAATCACAACTTCTCAAAGATTCTCAATTTCAAGTAGCACTTTTGCTTAACAACACTCCTCATGCCTCAAGTCACATGTATTTCTTTCAACTTATTTGTGAGTCAACTCCTCCTGAGTTGTAAGTAGCAATTTCTGTTTTCTCTCACCATGGCACAGCCCTGGAGCTAAGCTTTACTTTTGCATTTCAAACTCCTAAAAAGACAAAAAGGGTTTTTGTTGTTAAGTGGGAATGAAATAGCCTTACTGTAAATTCAGCCAGGATTTGTTTCCTCTCAAGACATGTGAATGTGGCCACAATATTTATCAGGGGGATCCTTTGGTGGAGATGATGGAGCACTTTGACTGGGGGCTGAGCCCTGGTTCTGCTCTGTCACTCACATGTTGGATGCCATCAAAAAGTACATTTGATGGCACATTGCCCTTTCCTTTTTTCCCCCTTGTTTGGATGAGAAATTTGCAGGGGTAGACAAAAATTCATGTAAACATTACATTTATACATTAATTACAGCATTGTCCTCCACTATCCCAGCACATGATGCAGGGCTGAATTCAGACCTATTTTTGTAACGTTTATGGTGGCAAACTCTGCTTTGAAAACACTCAGTTATGTGCCTGACCCCAGAAGTGTTATTAAGCCTTTAAGACCTTAAGTATTCAGACTTTCCTGACTGCAGGCAGTCATCAGGTGATTATATATAAAGACTCTCCTGATTAAAAAAAAAATATAATGTCCTGGTCTGTTTAAATATCTGATTAAGTAGCTTCCTAAATCTGGATATGAGTATTTAATATCTTTACTTTCCTTGGGCTTTTCTCTGTCAAAAATATGTAAGTCAATTATCTGCAGGCTCAAACATTTAATTTTCATGAACTACTATGTAGTAGAAACACAGACTTCAAGTAAGTTCTGCACCTTTGTAAAATGAAAGAAGGCGAGAAGATATAAAATGTTTCTTTTTCCATTTGCAGTCCATGACTACTTCTCTATGCAATCTATAATCTAAAATACCTCATACACAGGAAAATAATTATTTGAATTGTCATTTGGATTGTGTAAGTTTTGTATAGAAGGGGGAAAATGGGTTGATGACCCAGACTCAGTGCTAAAGAATCAATAGATAATGAATACTATTACAGTAATTGCAATTCCCATTGAGCATCCAGGTCAGGTCCTAGGTAACCCACTACACAAAACTTCTTCATCCTTTTCCAAAAGGCAAAGGAGACAGCTTTTGTTCTATACAGTAAGCCCTCTTCAGCTTGCTATCTAAAATCCTCTCCTTAGAGAGAAATCCTTGCCCTATTCACAGCAGACAGGATTTCAGTCTTTATATTTGGATTCAAAGCAGTGGGGAATTGCATAAAGGAAATGTTACATGCAGGGCATTCTCATTTGTTAAGCCCATTGAGCTGCTGGCTTGTGAAACAGCTGTTTCTGGTGATACTGGTCCAGCTTCCAATGGCCTCCTTTTTGTTGGCTTTTATAGAATACGGAGGAGAGCAGTTCTCATTTCCTTCTGTTGTTTTTGGATGTGGAAAAAGGCTCTGAAATGTGAACTGAAAACGTTTTGCTCTCTAAAAATAAATCTACATTATACACTTTTATCTTTTCCATTAGATACTATACTCAGCTCATCTTTCAGCAGCCATGAGACTGAGATCTTTACCTCTTCCATATTGGTGGCATTATATAAAATCTGGGAATAATCACTCTTCTAATTGAAGGTAATTTGTACAAGAGGGGAGATTTTAGAATTAAGGCTTATTAGAACAAGTCACTTAGGGGCAAATTCTCTTTTCTTGAGAAGCTTCTAATCAAGGTAAAACAGCTTTGATATTGTTGCTGAAGCGGGAAGCGCTCACTCACTGCCCCTGAGCTCTGTGTTGAGTCATGTGCAGGGGACACATTTCTGCTGCAGTGCTGGGGGAATATCAAGGCACAGGGGGTGTTGGCCCCCAGAAGTGCTTGTGTATGGCCAAAACATGTGTCACCATGGCCTGGAGTCTGTGCAGCCCCTGAGCAGTGGGACTGACCTGAACAGCAAACACCTGCCAGTGGAAAAATCTCTCTGCCAGTGGTTAGTGGGTGCTGTGTGCTGCAGCTGATGGGAAGGAAGCTGGAAGGTGCAATGGAAACTCTGTGGCAGAGCCAAGGGACAGCAGGATCAGGGGAATATGGAGTGGGTGGTGAAGCAGGGAGTCACTTAGAATCAGGAGTATTTAGAAGTCCTCCTGTTTTCTGGAGCACTGTGGCAGGTGCCATCAATTTATCTGCCAGGCATTGACCTGAAGAGGTTTCTTCCTCCAACCAAGATATTTTACTCTCAGTAAATTGGATTAGATTAAACAACTGTGAGTTTCTAAAGTGCAAAGGAAGGGATTGATTTGGTCTCATTTTTGTAAGTACTGTTGTGGTTATTCTGCCACTGTCTCAGCAGAATATGCCAGAATTCAGTGTACTGTCTGGAGTGCTGCTTCCTTGCAGGGACTGGTGATTTATGGGACCACAAGTAAAACTAAATTTATGTAACAGAAAATGACTGCTGACTGTTAAGTGAATTTTTCCTGTGAAGGTATGATAAAGAGGAGTGAATTATGGCCCCAGAGGATGTATTTCTATTGCTTGGATGCTGCCTAGCATTGGAGCAGTTCTCACACTGAGTCCCTACTGCCCTCACCTGTGGAAAAGAGAAAACTGATAGTGATCAGAGGAAAATCTGACATAAAACATTTTGGCACTTTAATTAGCCTTCTTGAGGGCTCACTAGCTATAGGTGGTTAACTCTTTTGAAGATACTGTCATGTAGTAGCAAAGTGTTTCTCTTACCAGGAAATAAATTGTTCAGCCAGGAGCTGACATCTCTCTGTCTCTCTAATGATAATTTCTTAACGTTTCCTTAGGCTTTGGGAGGCTGCCTCTCAGTTCTGCCTCAGAATCTTGGTTAGGACCCCTGTAAATTCAGCTTTTCTCTGAGAAAAATATACAAATGTATGTATCTTTTTTTCACTGTGAATGGCTCCCTGAAACTGAAGTCATTGAAGTGACATTTGGAGTTGATAAAATGAGACTGGTTTATCTCTGCTGGCAATGCCTGATTTGGCATGAACTTGCCTTTCTAATCGTTGATGTTCAGTAATATTACTGTGGCACTTTTCTTTTTTTCTCTCTTTCCTATGTATAAGTAAGGACTTTGCCTTTGCTTCCTGTATTTCTTATCAGAAATGCAGCAGTGCCAACATCATAAAATGTTCCAGCTTTTGATTTGCAGAGCTCTACTTGTCTCTCTAAATTTGATGCTTTTTAGTCTTTTGGAAAATTAACTTGAGGCTCTTGGAGTGAAATATAACACACTCAAACAGGCAAGGTACAAACTATGTGTTTAGATTTCCAAATGAAGGAAATCTGGACTGAAGTGCTGCACCTACTTTGAATAGTGCAAACTTTTATGGGCACTCACAGAAAACTCTGAAGCTCAGAGGGACCCAAGTAATTACAACCATTCTTTGCTCAGTGTTGGGGCTGTGCTCTACCTTGGTGTAACTTAATCTCTGCTTTGGGGACTTGGCTGATAGGTCTCACAGTGCCTTTATTTGTCTGTACACTAGGCACTGTGGCTTGGAGCTGTACAGGAATTTACCCACCTGCCATCTGCAGCAGAGCAGCTCTATTTTACTGATTTATAATGCATGTAGGAAAGAATCTCCAGCTCAGGTATTAATACTGGCTCTGCCTACAGCACAGATCTCCTAGGACAATTCTGGGGCCTTGGGCACTTTTTTTTTTCCCCTGTGAACTTTGAAAAAATGGACTTTGGTCTTCCCTGGATTGAAATCAGATTTCAAAACAATCAAAAAAGTAACTCTCACTAACCTTGAGTTTCAGCCAGGTTTCATCCTGGCTTGAATTACATGTTATCTATCTTTTCTGGCATCCAGTTCTAAATGTAACAGGGAGGTGATCAGGAGATTTACCTCTGAAAAGAGATCTGTCAAGGGTGCAGGTGCTACTGAGTGTAAGGACATTTGCTTTCTGTTGCCAGCCAGTTCTTGCTGCAGCTGTGGGTGGAGGCAGCACCAGGCACAGGCTGTCTTGTTTCACAGAACCTTCTTGGAAAAGGCTCTTCTGGAAAACAAAATAAAATGTGATCAGCTGCTCTTAAAATATAACACTTGTTGGAAGCACTTGCAAACTTCATAGTAATCATTCAGGGGACTTCAGAGAAAGTCCTAATCAGGTAGTGGAGCCCTGTTCATTTTTTCTTGTACTGCGTGGCTGGACAATTTCCCCCACACCTACAAAGGGGTTGATGACAATGGATGAGTTTCCCCAAAGGCCCCTTTTTTTCTTTATCTAGTAGTTGAATTTTACCAAGAAATTTCCCAGAGTGCTGAGTGTTTCACACTGTGAAAATAACAGCAAAGCCAAAACATCTGTAGTGCCCATGGAAATAGCAATCACATTGTTCTTTGGGTAATATTTCCAGGAAATAACTTCATAAAAGGCAGGCATGAAATTTGCCATGCATTTTAAGTATTTCAGCTCGGATTTCTCAAAGTGCTATTGCACTTGAGAAGTTCTTGCACTCAAAATTCTTGGACACAATTCTTTCCCCAAAGGAAAGCCATTCCTGTCGTGGTCAGTGCAGGGTCACTGCACAGCACCCACAAATTTATCTCCAGACCTGTGTAAGAAACAGCAGATATTTTCTTAGCACATCTCCAAAGTTTGGTTGGATTTTTGTGGCTATAAATAACTGCAAATATGAATCCAGATTCAGTTGAGTGATCAGATGCTGAGAACAGATCCAACTGCAAGTTCCTGAAAGTGATGTTATACAGAAAGGAGTTCTTCAAAGATGTCCTTTCAGCATTTTCCTCCATGCAGAACTTGCAGTTACATCCAGGGCAGGTAGAATATGCTCCACTTCTCTTTTATAGAGTGTGTAGTTTTGTAAATTTTCATTTCTATTTCTATCCATTTCATAAAGAACATTTGCTATTGACTTAAATAAATTATGCTTTTGCATTTAGGACATAAGAATCAGCATTCAGAATGCTTTCAGTCTTATTCTTAGGTCTTCTAAATCTAATGCATCCCCTTTGGTGGAAAAGAAGTAAATCAGTAACACTTGAAAATATAAGTCCCATTATGATAAAACAAGTGTACAGAACTCCTTCAGACTGGAGGTCTCCTGAGAACACTGTAGATATAAATATTAACACGTTCCTGTTGAGGGTATTTAAATGTAATTTCAGTGGTAACCCACTTGATCTCTCCTTTCTGTTCCTGCCAGCAGTGTGAAAATCAGATTCTGTACTGATGTGCTGATGGACACATTCCCCAAAGAGGTGCAAGGCACACAGTCAGAGTTTCTATACTCATATAATCTTAGTTTATACGATGAGTATCCTAAATCCACTGCAAATGTCATATCTCTCAATCACAAGGCACTCCTGAAGCATGTATGAATCTGCTTAGGCAGGATGGCTGTAATTTTAAAATGTACAGAATATGGTGGAGAGTGCTGCCCTTTAAAAGATGGTTGGAAACTCAGCTATGGACAACACTATGGTCTTACATGACAGGAAATAAGCTCCATATCAATAAATCTATATTACTTAGCAAACAACACAAAAAGATATTTTAATGCCTGCTGTGAAGAAAGAGGATGTTTAAGTTAGGGGGATGTTTAAGTCAATGAGTTTGATACAATCGGACTATGAAGGAAGGAAGTACAGGAAAATCCCTGTTTTTATTTCAAAGGCATGACCAACCTCAGTGATTTTAAAATAGAAGGATTAAGATAAATTATTGATTTGCACAGAAGAATTAAAGGATATTCTGTTTTTCAGCTCTGCAGAGGGACCAGCTGTTGTTTCACTTTTATAAATGTGCTGTGATTTTCAAAGAATCAGATGTAAAAGATTTGTTGCCAATTACCTTGCATTAGAAATTGAGTTGGATTTCAGGTGGGAGAGGAGTTTCTATCTCTGAACTGGTCTTTGACTGGGGAAAAGTTCAAATTGATTCATGTTAGTCAAAATTAGTATTTTTTCCAGCAAAAATGGTTAGGCAAAAGCATATGTATTTGAAGAGATCAAGTGATTGAGTGCCTTTCTCCTCTATATCCACTAATGTAAGTCATTAAAGGCCATTTCCTATCATTGCTTATCAAAACTAACACTGTGTTCCTTCCCCTCCTCCTCGTGAGCAATTCCTTTTCACCTTTGTGCTTGCCCCTCGTGCACAGCAGAGGATGCCAGTCCTGGAGTGACACTGCTGAGGTGATTCCTCACCTTGGGCTGCCATGGACTGACCTGCACCATCACCTCTAAGGGGGGTGCACAGCACCTGCCCAGACCCCCTTCCCAAAAACCTGACACCACTTTGGAAACCAGCCTGCTCAGACAAAAAATGGACACTCCTGCCTCAGCCTTGTGCTGGTGTTCCAATTTAGTCTGTTGATTAAAGGAAAAAATAGTTAATTAAAAGTGGATAGATTATGGGGTCCTGTCCAGATGAGGACATAAATAGAATAGGAATCGTCCTTCAGTGTTCTGGGGTTGTCTCTGTATCCATTCTTGGGCCACTAGACCATCTAAAGTACTTTGCATGGAAAGAAAGGAGCAAACAGTATTCAGAACTTGTTTTTTAAAAAGGGTATTTTTATTCTTTTTTTAAAATTTCATCTCAAGTTCAACTTTCTATGTTGTCATTAAGCAAGAAGTTGTTCTTCATCTAAATCTGATTGTTCTCCTCCTGTTCTTCAAAGAGTTTGAGTTCATGTTTATTTTTCCTGTGCTGTTGTTTTGAGCTGTTTCTGGGGTTTCATTCTGGTGATTATAGTGTGTTTGTTTAATTTGGATGTACAATATAAAATACATCCCTCTGGAGGAACAATATGTTTTCTTTTTGGCATAGATTTTTTTTTCATTTTAGAATTCATAATTTGTGTGTGGTTAATGCTTACTAGAGGTGCCAGGTTTGTTCAAGAAATTTAGAAAACCTTGGAACAAGATGGTTCCAGCTATAAAGGGCACATAGGGATAACACAGAGTAACTGTCTAGAAATGAAGAAAAGTTTGAGATCAGAACTTATTGTTAGGAGCTGACCTTTGAGCAACACTAAACTTCATTGATCCAAGGACATTAGAGGACACTGGACATCATTCAAGTTTGAAGTTAATATTAGCAAGAGGTTTGATATTGGAAAAAAAACTGTGTGTGAAGGTGGGGGACTAAAGGAAACAGTTCCAAATTCCTTTTTTCTTCATATCAAGGTGATCAAGTCAGGAAAATACAGTTCACAAACAATACTTATAAGAACACCTTAAATTCAGTTGTGTAGCAGCTTTTAGGTGGGTGTTCAGAAATTCTGCTGAAGGGTCTCTGCTTTCATTAAGTGTATATCTGCAGCAGCACCCATTGCCACCTTGCATCCCCTCTGAGTGATGTTAGTGTGTGCTGGTGGCCTTATCCAGATTTGGCTGATTCTTGGGCTGGTGAATTTACCCTTTCCTGGGGAGTCATCAAGACTGAGTGTCTCCAGAGCTCATCAGGTCTTGAGACAATCTCACAGCCTACCATCCCAGCTCATGCTTCTCCTCTGTTCACCCTGCTGTCTGCTGGTAAATGTTTCTCCATCCAAACATGTAGATAAAACTTTCTAAAACTCATTGATGCATTCTCCTGTGGCATGGCCCTCGTACAAGGTGGAATGCCTGATGATGGGCAAGAGGGAGCAGCCAGATAGTGAGATAACTGATTTTAACTCTTGACCTTAGTCTTTGTGTGTTGCCTGGTTGAGCACAGCTGTGACCATGAAGTATCAGAAGCACACAGGTACTGGACTGGGAGGCAATAGAAGGAGGCATGGGACATGGAGGGCAAGCCACAGGGAAGCACAGAGCTGGCAAAGTAGCTGAGGGAGGTGAAAACTTTCCTGAGAATTGGGATGTTCCATGTGAGGGGACTGGAGAAAGTGATCACACCACTCAGTAAATCATTATTTTGTCTTCTCTTTCTCCTTAAATCCCAGTATGGGATTCTTTTTTTTCTCACCCCTAGGTCAAGTAGGTAGGAAAAGGCTTTGAGTTATGGGAAGGGCTATTCTGGTTTCTTCTGCTTGTCCACAAACTCATGGCCTTTTCAGTGATCTGAGGCAGTATTTGTTCTCCAGCCAAGTATTTTTGTGCAGGCTGCTCCAGGAGGCACCTCCCTGCCTTGGATTCAGCATTCACCCCACCTTGTAAACCACATGCATGCCTTGCTACTGGCAGCTACCAGAAGGGAGAGAGGCATCCAAAGCTTCCCCCAAGCCTCTGTGTCCAGGATCCAAGTGCTGCGGTTGTCCAGACCAACTTTATTTTTCTGTTTGTGTCTTGCATTAATTTAAAACCCACTAACAATCCAAATCAAACTCTCCTTTCTCAAATGTGTGCAGGCAAGAAGCAGAGGAGTGTGAAACATGGCACAACTCCACAAGCCCTTTTCTGCCTGGGTTAATTTTCCCTGATACTACAGCATCACTTCCTGACCGTGGTTGCAAATAAACAATTACTGAAAGCACAAGGCTGGACCACACATGTGTGTTTTCCACTGGCATGGAGAAAAGCTGTGTGTTGATTGCTGATTATTTATTTTCACAAGAGTCAGTTTTTATGTCTTTAGGGCACCATCTCTTGAGGTGCTGATCCTTCTCAGCTTGCAGGAAGAATTGAGGGTGGGAGCCAGCTGTGCCCCACAGGTCCTGGGCCTCAGCTGGCATTATTAGTAGAAGTTCTCTAGTGTTGATATTTACTGCATGATCCTAAGCAGTCAATAGGAAAGGACAGCAGGGGTCTACCCAGCAGAAGGAGCACTTACCCAAGCCATGTGATTTTCCTTTAAAACTCAAGTCATTAAACCATCAGTTAGAAGTGTGACATTTATATAGAGAAAAGAAAGGAAATTGAAATGCACACAGAGAAACTTCAGCCTTCTGGCTTGTTGCAGATAATGCAGTGAGAGCTGATTTTCGTATGAATTTAACTGATTGTACTTAGAAGTGTCAGGGCCATGTTCTCCATCCATCACTGCCTATAAAATGGGCAGAATGGCATTCAGCTGACTGCTCTTTGCCTTCACATCCTGGACAGTCCCCTACTGTGCAGGCTTCCCGTGTGAGCTGGGGCAGTTTAAAGGCTGATGGCCCCCTGAACCTCTCCAGCAGCAGATCCAGCCTGGCCCAGCTCTGTACTGGCTTAAACAGCTGTGACTGCAGGGACAGGCTGGGGACTGAGGTTCTTGAACAACCTGGCTTTTGTTGCAGACCAGACTATGGCAGCATCCCCATCCCTCTGCCTCTCAGATATAACAGAGGTGTAAACCAGGCCTCCAGGGGTTTTGTGGGTTGCCTTTTGAAATCTCAGAGGTTTCACATTCTTTTTTAGCTTCTGGCCTTAGTGCAGTTATTTTGCAGAAACTCCTTCCAAATCTGAAGTTCTGCTGCCCTCCCTGGGAACTGAACCTTTGGTACCTTTTACCTTTATGAAACCTCTCTCCTTCAGCCTTCTGGGAGAGAAATTTGAGGACTGAGAAAGGACCTTAAAAATCAACCCTTTCTCAGGCTCATCGAGTTCCTGCCTTATGACCTTCTCTTTGTGTGATGCCCATGTGTTATTTATGAGCACTTGGCTGCTCGTTTCCACAAAAAAAAATTGTTGAGGCTGAAGTGCAATTAGTTATGTGGCACTGCAAAGGGAAAGAAGGGATGGTGAGTGCTGTTGTACTGGGTTAGGCAGCTGCTAAGGTCAGAGATGCAAGGCACAACAGGTAAGTCTTTTGAAGAAATGCAAAAGAAACAGGGTGATACGTAAATGAGTTTAATTTCAAGTCAAGGAAAGCACCTCACTGTTCACCAGGTGAATATCTGGCTCTGGGCCTCCCATAGATCCACATCACATCCAGCCTTTCAGGATCAGCTGCTCAGGGTTTTGTTTCACTAGGAGCAGGATTTGCCTCCAGCCTTGGAACAAATCACTTTCCCTGTGAGGGGGAGATAGAAGAATAAGATAGTTAAGTAAGAGCTGGGCTGAAGCAGATGTCTTTTAAACAAATATACAACTTATTTTCCATCTGCTGGTTCCCAAGTCCTTGCTTGCTGTGAGAGACAAAGAGCAGCACTGCTGCATTTCAGGAGAACCAGGATGTGCTCCCCAGGTACAGATCTGAAAGGTGGCCACTTGCATCCACAAACCTGGCATTTTTGCTGATAAGGGCAATACAGTAACTACTGAAATTGATCCTAATGAATGAGCCCATTCCTCTGCTTTTTTAATGTTATAACTCATTAATTCCCCAAAGAACTCTTCTGGGCATCCCATCCCTATGTAAAGACTATGGCTAAGTGGCTTAATAGGATAAGTGCTTTATAAAACAGCTCTGTAATATTTTAGTTGTCTCTTTTCATTTCAGTAACAAGCATAAGGGAAGCTAATGTCCCAGTATACAGGGATTTGCAATCACCATTAATGGGGATAATTCCCCTCATGGGAAACAATAAAAAATACCATTGCAAGAGCTAGAACACTCTTCTAGCTTTGCATTTTTGTCACAACAGATTGTGTCTCTCCTGCTAAATTTCTTTGTGCTCTAGAGGAGAAAATAAATCTGGCAAAGGGAAACAACTTTAATTGTAAAGATAAACTCATGATGGGGCACAGTAAGGGTTTCTGAGTTTCCCAAGACAGCATCTGTATGATTGAGGAAAATGAAATAAAATCATGGTAGCTATTAGCAGTTCAATGAGTTTTAAATGAGCCCTAAATGATGGCAGAATTAAGAATAGTTTTTGCTTTTTTCACATGATCATCACTAACAGAAGGGGTCTCACTTGCTGTTTGTTCTAATTTGATGGTAAATCCTGTCCTAACAAATATGTTGACAAGCTGTAAGAGAGCAACCGACTTTAATTGCATGGGAGGTCTCTCTCATATTCTGTATCCATCTTAGATCTGGCTTTCTATGTCTTTAAAATATGCAGCAATGGAGATTAATACATTGGTTTGCTTTTTAATGAGTGAACCTTGGATTTGAAGGTTTGCTGCAAACTCTTTTATTTAAATGCTTTCATATTTCTGGCGCCATGCTTAGAATGTTATGCATAGCATTATCTGGCTATTAACTCTTGTGACAAGATGGATTTTAGGATTAAATAAATTGTGAGCATTCCTTTTAAATTGCTGGAGCTAAAGGGGTTAGGAGTGTAGGAGTGTTAGATTACCCAGCTGCAGTCATTCCCCCTGCACAGCCTTGTGATGTGTTACAGGGGTTCTGGTGGCTGAGTAGGAGGAAAGAAGTCACTGGAAGCAGCTTGGATTGCACAGCCTTGACTCACCACACAGGGTAGGTGACCAAGCTCTTTCAGGAGCAGCAGGCAGAGGGAGGGAATGGCAGCCTCAATTTAGCACAATATAAGCTCCATGCTGGGCATATAGTTACTGTCCTTTGAAATCAGTCAGATTTGAACCTTTTGTGCTTAGTTGTGATTGCTATGCTGCATTTTTTTCTTTGCCTACCATTATGAGCTGGTGCAATGTGCTAAAGCAAGTGATTATTCCAGGAGCTGTTTGAGGGTCAGCATGTTTCCATTGTGTGACTGGTCCCAGTGATTTTTTTGGCGCAGAAAAAGAGTTTCTCTTTTCTTCAACTGCGATATAACAAATATAGAATTCTCTCCTGTTAGAAGTGTTGTGTTAGAATGCACATATGAGCTGTCTGCATTCAGCTGCCTATCCCACCTGTGCATTCCCACCTCCACTTTTGGAAACCATTTCCAGGCCAAACCCTGTCTCTTTTAAGCACATGTGAACTGATTTTAGTGGGGCCTGAATCTGTATCCTCTCTCAAGCAGATTATTGCTTTGGAACAAGAGAATGTTGTGAGGCTCCTATTGGCATTGAGCCCACACTAGTCATTTAGTAGAGCAAGGAAGTGTCATGTTTTCAGACCCAAAGATTAAACATTTCCATCCTGTTGTCACACCTGTTTCCATTGAGGAATGCATAAAGAGCTGCTACCATTTGCAGTCAGCTGTTCCTTGGAACAAGCCATCCTCTGCACACACCTTTCCAGCTTCCGCTAACGTGTGTTCTTGGCTGATTCACTCTTTGCAAACAAACTCTTGACTAGGTGATCATTTCCTTACCTGTTTCTGTTTATTCATGTGTTATTCCCCTGCCTGTTGCATAGTGCACAGTGGTTTATTCCATCTTCAGTTTTTTAAAGAAAAAATGAAGTTTCTTAACTTTCATTTTTCCATACTTCTAGATCCAGCCTCAGTGTTGCCAGAACTTTGTTCACTGATGCTGGTTAGGTGAGGAACTGTTTTTGTCCCACCATCTAGTTTTAATTTCAGCCAGTGTTTTGGCTGGATAACTGGCCCAGTTATTCAGGTTAGTATGTCTCAGTTGTATCAGGCAAAGGTTTTATAGGTTTTATCTTATTACACTGACTTCAAATACAGCAGAAATTAATGTCAACTTGAATGTCACCATTGGGTGAGGCTTTCATGTTAATGAAACGGGAAAGGAACAGGAAAAGGGAAGACAGTAAAGAATGAGTTGCTCAGTTCCAAAGAAATGAAATCAGGAGGTATAACCTTTAGTAGGGAAGAACTAGCAGGAGAAGGAATCACATGAACATGTCTCTTATGTCAGTGGATAAATTGAGCATGTTTCAGCACAAGGGGTAATGGGAACAAATGATACTGTGATTTTGTCTGTTCTGTAGGCTTGAGCAGTAGTGTCATTGGTCTGATCTTACCTGGGAAATGGAGAGCACAGGGTGCTTGTGAAAGCCCTTTGGTCTGATTGCTGAGGTTGTTATTTTGCAAAAATCAGAAACACTGTCAGGCAGTGTGCCTGGATAGCAGGAGGTGGGAATGAGGCATGGTGCCTCAAGTGCAAATGGTGGGGAGTGGAAGAATGCAAACAGGAATAAAGGGACTGGGATGGGGAATAAATAGGAAGTGAGGCATGTGGAACAGCCCCAGGCAGTGGCTGGGTGTTCCAGACTTTGGACCTGATGGGATCAGGTCCATGCCCCACTGGGACTGGTTGTGTCCAGGTGCCCTATTGGATTTTGCTTTTCTGGGAGGAGACTGGCGAGGGCAGCCCATGGCAGGGGGCCTGGTGGGACCCAGTTGTTGGCTGCAGCTGAGAAGGAATCTGACACTCTCCAAAGATACCAAGGAGCCTTTTGGCTGAGATTCCTTCTCTAGGAATGGGACAGTATTGATTAAAGGTGTTCCTGGTGCTGGTGTGCTAATGTCTTTCACAGATGAGTAGGAGAAAGGGCTGGAAATATTGCCTTTTGGAGTAGGCTCCTTGCAAGCAAATTACAGGCTGTGAGTAATGAATGCATTTGACAGCAGAGTTTTTGATTTTACAACATATTCATAACACCTTGGAGCACTTAGTGCCTTGTTAACCCAATTAGTATACTCTGAAACTGCCAAGGCAATCTGAACAGCTGTTAATCACATGCCAAAATATCCAAGATCACACTTTGTTATTACTGCAGAGGCAGCCAGGAGTGGACTGGGAAAGAAGCAGGTTTAAACATTGAAATGCACAGACAACTGGTTACAGTAAAACCAAATAATACTGAATCAGAAATTATTACAACAAAATAAGCCATCATACCATAGACTGGCCTGCCTCACTGGCACTTCAGGAACTATAGTGGTGTGTGAGTGGAAGTTGCTTATCCTGGAGCTATGAAAAGAGCTCTACATGGTTTGTGCTGAGCAATGCTGATGGTACCACTCCAGCCTGGAGGCTCTGCAGGTGTTTTCTAGCATGGCCCAGAAAAAGGAGCACAACGGCAGCCTGCAAGCAATCAGACATACACCTACACCTGATTTAATGTCCTGGCATTGAGCAACTGCAGATTATACCCACCCTGAGTCATTTCCAGTCTCTGGGGTTCAGGGCTAACATTAAAGTGCAGTTCAGCTCTCAGGAACAGGTGATCCTTGATCTCTGTTGCAAGACTGCTTTTAAAGCTGTAAATGTAATGGGACAGTTTGGTCCTGTCCAGGAGAAAGAGGACAGGGGATCATGTTAATTAACATGTCCATTAGGGAGCTGCTTTCCAGATCTGTTCAAGTTTCCATAGCAGAGACTCTTATGCTATAAGAATGTCTAAGCTACAGCAGCAAAGCTGGTATGGTTTCTACTGACATAGTAATGGCTATCTGTGTTCCTACATGAGATATAAATAACACAAAAGATCCTGAGAAACTTTCAGAAATTGCATTTAACCTAAAATAAAAACAGTAAGAGGATTCGTGTCAGATATTCCACCTCACCTGTCAGCTGATAAAATTGCAGTTTTCAAAATCTGCTGCCTCATTTGTAGTTCATACCACTGAATTACAAACTTGGTATATTTTCTCTAGGAATAATAGTGAAATGACAAATAAAGAGCAGAGTTAATGATGTATTAAACCCTCTTTGTGTAAGTAACGCAAGTTAGCACTTGTTTATAGAAAATAAAATTAAGCTAGCTTGATATTTTTTTATGAGTTTATAATTCAGCTAATAGAGGAAATAGTGATAGACTTTTGTAAGCATTTGATTTGGGCCATGTGATATTTTTATTAACTGAGGAGAATAATAGAAAATAAACATGTGATGTATTAAACGACGGAAACCTGGCTAGTTGACAGATACAGATAAAGCAGAATTATTATAGGGCAGGCAATTTTGTAGAGAAATCCTGGAGAGACTTATCCTTACCTTTATGATACGAGAAATTTTTTAACCTAGTTTTATAAGAAAGCAACATTTTCTTTCATGTTTTCCACATCTGTCTGTGCTCTGCCCTCTGACAACTTTTATACCCGTTGAATAAATTTCAAGCAACTTGGCAGAAGCTTCTGATCTCAAAAATCATTTCTCTGGAAACCCACATAAGGCTAGGGAGAGCAACCAACAATTTGCTCTGATTAGAAGAAATGCAGTAGTATGAACACATGTATTTATGGACACACACATTACTAGACCCTACACATGGCTGAGAGACCTCATAGGTGCTTGACCCTCAGGAGAAGCTTCCACTGTAGCTGGAGACTGTCCACACAGCCCAGCTCTGTGGGAAGCTGGCCTGGGCTGAGTCTGCTCCTTAGGGACTGCTAGTTATGCATGAGAAGCCAAAAAAATTAAAAGTATGTCGCTAATGCCTGCAGCTGGACGAGCAGTCAGGAGCAAAAAGAACAGGCTGCTGATACAAATAGCTTGGCTGGCTTTCCATAGGTAAACAGGACCAGTCCTAAAAACTGCAGATCTCACTGTCATGGAGGGAAGGACACCAGCCCTCTTTAGGCTCAGGGGCCAGTGGTGGTGTGGAGGAGCCCAGGACTGAGGTGGCTTTTCTCTTGCTAGAAATGTGCTAATCCAAAAAGCATGTTTCTTGCAAAAAATAACCATTAGTTAAATGCAAGCTTGTACTCAGTCTCATGAAAATATGACTGGCACTATCCCTGTTTCTGTGACTCAGAAGATATAGGAGAGTGGAGTCATCCAAGTTAAACATTGGACAACAAAGAGAGATTTAGAACAAAGATCATCTATGTCCCAGGCCTTCTGCTAGGTTTTTTTACCTTCCATATTTGTATGTTCCCATTTGTAAGTGGCAAACCAGTCCACGTGAACATAAAAGCAGCACCTTTCTTAGATGCAGGTTTGTAACAGCTTGGGGCACTCAGCAGTCCTGAGACACAATTATGGTCTGCTCCGTTGCTAAGGCTTTTGGATTTTAATTATTTTGAAAACACATTTGTAGCAGCATATACAAGAGCAACAGGGTAATAATAACAATAAAGCTATGTTGTGTTTTTGGTATAAACTCTTTGGTGTGGAGTTTACGATTTATGTGTTCTGGAACTGGATTCTTGCCTTATAAAACAATGCAGCAGCCTTTTCTCATTTAGTCAGCCATCCATTTTTATTAGGGTGCTCTATACAATGCCTGCAATAATATTATAAAGGTGCACAAGGTTCATTATTTCACAACAAGTGACTAGCCAAGACCATTATTATTTTTATAACAGCCAGGCTTTCTATTGAAATACAGTTTGGATTATAACCTTTTTTTTCCTCTTCCCTCTTTCTCTTTTCTCTACCCAAAGGTGAGATGTGCAATTGTTCCTTTTCAGATTGCTTTTCCACTCCCCTACAAAACATGTCGTTTTCTGTGAAATGGATGGATTATAATGGGAACAGATCAGTGATAATGCATTGCTGGAATACAGCTATCCCCAAGAGAGCTTATCATAATATCCAGTCTTCCTAAGCTTCAAAATCTGCAGTTTGGACAGCCTATAGTTCTAACTTAGAATCTAGCTCTGATTTTTCCCTGCACTTAGAATTCTTTGATGCTCAAATATTGTTTGGGTTCTGCTGTTTCTGTCACATTGCCATGGCAACTGCCTTGCATAAAATCCAATGCTCAGACAATACAGACCCTTCTTTATACAGGGGCTTCAGACTCAGAAAAGTTGAAATTGTTCAGAGAGATTACTGAAGATTAATGACTGTGCTTTGAGCACTGCAGAGCATATTTCTGAAAATCATGGTAATTAAATAAAAACTGCATGCAGGTGATGTGTTTGTTCTCCTAGTCAGGAGTGTTGACACCTGCTGGCACCTGCTGGGAGTGGTAGAGTTACAGTAAATCTGCAGTAAAAACACCTGAGGGTCTTATTCCAGCATGTATTTTCTTCATGCTGAATAGCATTGGTGTGTAATTAGCTGTGGTGGTTTTCCTTCTCCTGTTCTCTGGCTGTAAATGGAGCACCCTGACCAGGGCTCCCCACTGGGGCTGGCACAGGTTGATGTGCCCCAGGCTGGTGCTGTGTGCTGGGCTCCCTCAGCCCAATGGGCCCTTGAGGAGGCCAAAGCTCTGGTTCCTGCCACTGGCCTGTCATAATTCCATGATAAGGAAGATGAAAACAGAGCTGCAAATTGCTTGTGCTGAATCATAAACCAGGACGCGTTTCATGAGCCCGTTAAACGCATGCCCTTGATGTTAAGCATATACTGAGTTCTGCTCAACAAGAACAGATTTTGGTTAAGTCTATTTTTTTAAGTCCTGCACTGGTTTGGAGGTCTTTTAGAGTTGTGAACCACAGTGGGACAATGAATTAAATATGTTGATTAGATTTGCAAAAGTGTTAGCTATTTTCATGTTCAGTAATAACATCTTTAATATTACATGCCACATTAGTTGTAAGCAGCTGTCATGCAGCAAGATTTAAAATAATCTTAATGGGAATCAAGGCATTTTGTCTTCCCCAAAAACAATAGAGCAGTCTTGGTTTAGACTTTGCCTCCCTCTGAAGGTGAGCAGTTCTCCTTGGGATAACCTCCAGAAGCACATCTGTTTGAGAGCAGTATATTACAACCTTATGTTACTAAAACATGTGTACTAGGAAAAGCCTAGCTTAGGAAAAATCTTGTGTATTCTAAGGGGATACAAATATTAACTCAAACCAGATGCATAAAGGCTAGGGACATCTTTGTTCTCTACAGCAGGTCTTTCAAAACCTGTTTCAGATCTTATGTCTGCCGTTTCAGATCTTATGTCTGCCATATCAGATCTCTGCTTGCAAACACTGAGAAACCTGCAAGTATGGGAATTATTGAAAAATCTTTAAGTGTCAAGCAAAGAAGAAATGCATGCAGTCTGAAAGGGAACAATAATTCATCTTGAGATCTAAACTTGTTTTTAAATTAGCTGTTTGTATGTTAACTTCCTCAATTCAGAAGCTTAGCCATCTGTGTCAGTGAATTAGTTACCCTTTGGCTGAAGTCTAATCATGGTAGGAACAAGAGGCAGGGGAATCAGTAGCCCTAGAGGATCCACAGGGACTATTTCCACAAGGTTGAATTTAGCATCAATCCCAGTACTTAAACAAAGGGTGCCTTTGCATTGCTGCACTGGGTAGGAACCCTGCTGGGCCAGCATGGCAAAAAGGCTGGTGGGGTTGCACAGCTGTTGAGAAGTGTATTTTATGGCTCCCTGGAGATTGTTTGGGTTCATTTCCATATCCAGGACATCCTCTTTGAGGATTGCTGGGTTCTCCCTTGGTGCTGTGAGAATAGTAATGATGATAATAAATAAATTTGTATCACCGAATTTGCTAACCTGATGTTCACAGCCAATATAGACCATCGTTCTCCTGTTTGTGGTGAGCTGCAGGTTTTGTAGCAAAAACCTAAGAAGCATTCAGGCAGCTGGGCCAGCCTTTTCCACTGGGGTTATTTCATGTCAACTGCTGCAAATTAGACACCTATAAAATTTATATATGTGTGGGTGTCTGTGCACAGAAATTTAGCTTCCTCAGTATTTACAGAACATAAAACAGTCATCCTTGTTTTAGGCTGGGATGAACATTTCTGTCACATTAAGAAAGGCAACCTTGTTTTATTCTGCAGCTGCTATTTAAATTCTACAAGATTTCTTTTAATTCTAGGCAAAGTTCAAAATGAGATGTTTCAAACATCTGCTAACTATTATGGGTCATGCCTGCTAGAAGAGGCAATAAATTATAGCCAAGAAGAGAATCAAATGTCTTAATAATGTTTTTAGTTCGTTACTTGAAAGTTTGTCTTCTTTCAGTGTTATCTGTTCTCTTTTTGAGCATGGTAGTCAACATGCCTACAAAGAAGATTGGGCTGTGGGTCAGGTGGTTGGGATTGCAATGGGATGAGGGTGACACCCTCTAGTTTAAGTTAGGGGAAAAACAACAAACAAGTTGGTTTCTCTATTTCAGAGCAAAGGGAAATCTAAATCAATCACAGAAGCTCACTCTCTGTGCTGCGTGCCAAAAACAAGATGGGTGGGTCTAGCAGAATATGGGAGAGAGGGCATTTCAATTTCCTCCAAAGAGGAGATAACAGATCAGCTTTCTAGTTTGTCATGGAAACCTTTTGTCAACCCAGTAACAATGACGTCAGGGTGGCAGCGGCACAGAGACTGGGTTAGTTAATGTAGCACACACCTGTTGAACTGCTCAGGGAAAGGTATGTTGGCTTTTACATTTTCTGTCCCTGATTCTAAACAGCTTTGGTGCAGGTTTAAAAAGTGTTATTTTCAAGTCCCAAGGCAATTTTCGTGGGCTGCAGCAGATTCTGACCATGAGCAGGTGGTGCTGGAGCTTTCACTCACTGAGAAATCCTGCTAAAAGGCATTTGCTCAAGCAGTGCCATTCATTCCCTCCTGTTTTGGGTATCCTTTTAGAGGGTGAGGAGAGCAGACTTGTACTTCAAAACAACAGCATCAAATTCCTTCAGTGCATTTGCTGTGCTTGGGAGTAAAGGCTCTGCTGGTGTTTACCAAAGGAGTTTTTTAGAAACATTTCTATAAAAAGAGAAACCCAAATTTACTATGCCAGATCTGTAGCTGTAGATGTATAGCGTTACGCTGTAGCCCATTTTTGGAATGACCATTCTCCTGCCTGTTTCTCTGGTGGGTGCTGTACTTCTGTGTTTAGTGTTGTTGACTGGCTACTTTTTATTTTGTAAAGAGAGATTAGATCACTTTTTGGCTTCCTTCAGTGTTGCTTGTGTGACGACCTTCCCAGTTTTAGTAATCAAAAAATGCTCTAACAATTCCTTAGAAATAAGCTTACTTCTTTCCATGACAAAAGTATGTAAGCAGGGAGAGCAGTCCATCTTTTCTGCACTATTCACATTTACCAGCAAAATCATGGAAGTTGTGTTTGCAGGAGACTTTTTGAATCAGTTACTGTTGCACTGTGTCAACAGTGATGCAGGTTTTGTTACTAGAATATGAATTTACATTAGTTGCATTTCTTGTCTATGGCAACACATGATAATTCTCCTAAAGTGTGCCCTTGTTATTGCTAACCAGTATGCATGATACAGAATATTTCCTATTATATAGCTTGAAAGAGGAGAAGCAGACCTATTATAGGGATGATGAGTCAAATTATATCGGGTTGCAAAGTAGAATTAAGGCTGAGAAAAAGAGTGGCATAAAATGACATAAAGTGATCAGAAAAGAAAATGCAGTTAACCAGTATAAATGACATTTATTGTACAATTAGAACCCAACTGTATGTAATGGTGCCAGTGAGTTGTAGAAATTTTTGCAAAGGAACTGTTTGGGATTATAATTGTCCAAATAGGCAATATTGATGACCCATGGTATCTTAATGGAGACAGATGATGTCAAATGGCTGCCAAGTTTCAAGGAGGTAGAAAAACTAAAATTGGGCAATAAACAGTGTTTTCTGTAGAAGATGAAATTGTCCTTCATATGAAAGGAATAAGGTTTAGCTACATTAGTATTGTTGCCATTGTGGTACGTGTAAATTCTCTGGAGATATCTGTGAAGAACCACAATTCTCTTTGGCTTCAGTTTGGAAAACGTTGCACATTCATCTGTATTTTTTCTTTACACTCATTACTGGTGATTTCAGCCTGACAGAAAGGTATTTCATGTGATCTAAAGTCTCTGTAGCATCATTCAATTTTATTTGTGACTTTGTCACTGGAAGGCTAGAAAAAGGTATTACAGACATTTTGAAATAAGACTCGTCCTAAGTTCCCACTCCCACTGATGGGTTGCCTGACCCCCAGGGAAAGGGCCAGTCTCAGACACTGGCACATCTTCTGCTGCCACCTCTCAGCCAACTGCAAGTGTCCCCCTGCCCTGCCCTGTGTGGGGAGCAGCAGGAGCAGGGCAGTGGGAAAGGCTCCTTGGGGAGCCCAGGACCCTCTCAGCTCAGGAGGGAGGAAGGAGATTGTTGCTGCTGTTGCTGCTGCAGCTGGGCAGTGATGTGCCAGTGACAAAAACCTTCTGTCTGCCTGCCAAAAGCGCTCCTGCCTCTGAATCCTCTGTCCCCTGAGTTTTCTCTCTGTTTTCTGCAGGGCCTTTTCAGACTCTTTTCAAACCCTCTTTAGTTTGTTTTTTTTTCCCCATGCCTCAATGGTGCATATTACTGACAAAAATACCTTTGATACAGGAGAGAGGCAAATTCATTTATCTGCACCTTGGATCAATCCAGACATTAGTTATGGTACAGTACAGAGCAGTGTGATAAAGGGTCCCTTTTTGCTGGAGGGACAGAAAGGGGACCCAGAAAGAAGAGAAGGAAGCAGTGCAAGCTGTGATAAGTACATGCCCTTAATAGGGTCACTGCTTACTAAGGCCTTGTGAATTCTGAGAAGAAAAGATGATTTATATTGTGTTTTCATTGTTTTCTTGCAGAAATTTGTCATTGAAAGAGCCACCACCTCATAACCATATTGTTAGGTGTGGTGATGCAACAATAAATTCCTATTTCATGCAGTAAAGGCTAATTCCTTCTCTTCTAATTCAAGCCTGTTTTCCCTCCACTTAGGACTCATTCTGGCAAACAGAGCATTTCAGCAGTCTCTTCTTTGGAATGGGTGGAGATTCATGAGGTTTGAACACACAGTTCTGCTACTGTATTGCCTGTGATAGAGGAAATTGCTTACTTATTATTTATCATTCTTATTTTATGAAAGGAAACAGATGTTTATGCCAAAAGTCTTCCAGCAGAGATGAAGTAATACTGAATTCATAAAACAGAATTTGTTAAGGGAGTGTAATTCTGAGACTGAAAAAGGAAATATTCAGCCAAGGAAGTGCCCTGTTGGATATTCAGGTTAAGTAGGTGGGATAATACCATGTTAATTGCTACAGCACAAGCAAGGCAGGCAGGCTATCAATATAAGAGTAATAAGAAGTGGAGTTAGAGCAAGAGCAAAAAAGGTTATTAGGTTTTTTTCCTTAATTTTAAGATTCCCCAGTATGCAGCTTGAGAATTTGATCTCAAAGTGAATTAAAGTTGTGTAAGGGAATTGCTCAGTTTCATTACAAGCTTGTTTATCAGCCTGGCTGATTACCACTGCTGGTATTCACCACTTTCCTCTGCCTAGCCCAGGTCCCAGTGTTGCTGTCTGCTCTCCATCACTATGGTCCAGTGCTCCCACAGCCCTGTTCCTTGCCAGTGCCTCTGTCTCTCCATGATGGGCTCCTGTTGGCCATCCCTCCTGAACCTAGGATGCCACAAAATCCCTTACTATTCAAGCTGAAATAAACTAACTCAAAGCCCCTGTCAAATGCAATGGATTCACTGTCTTTCTGGAGAGAATTTCTAATAGTTTATCTTTTCTTCCCAGTTACTAGCAAAAAATTAATTTGTGGTTCCCCCAAGCACATATCTTTATATCTGCCAAGTAAGGATAAGATGGAGATTTAGTCGAGGATTTGCAAAAGAAACCCAAAGGAAGCAGTGTCCAATTCACACTGAATTTCACTGACTGGCTCTGTCCCTTCCCAGCAGCAGCTCTGTAACTGAGCTGCCCTGGATGTGTCTCCCCATGGTTTGAGACACACTGGATTTGCTATTGACAAACATTAAGTGTACCTGGATCTCAGGCTGAAAATGTTACACTCAGCTACCAAAATCTTTTGTTTCTCCTGGACACTCTTGCATTACACACTGCCAAATACCCTGAGGATGTTTTAAGCTCAGGTCATATGACCTTCCTCTGCATGCATTGAGCACAAAAAGAAAAATGTAGTTTTAGGGAAGAAAAGAGCACATCTCTGGCTGTTTTGGATAAACACAGGTCTCTCTCTATGAAAATTGAGTTTTCTATATTGGCTGAATTGAGTGTAGGAAGAACAGAAATGAATGTATTCATCTGGGAACAATTTACATGTAACAGTGATTGCACAAGCCAGAGAATTTTATTGGAAGTGTCTTCAGGGAAAGAAATTAAGCAGGGGCTGGGAATGTGCTTATCAATAGACCTTATTATTCTGCTCAACCTTTGATAAATGAACCTAGCAAGTTCTTTCAGGCTCCTCTCAATATTCTACTTGTTTGTGCTGAATTTCATTGATTCATATTTTGCCCTCCCTGATAAGAGGACATGACAGAAAATGTAAATGACAGAGTCAATGATCATTTCTCTTCAGTTGAAACAAAGCAAGTTAGATCAACTATCAAACTCTTTGGATTTACATTCTTTGAAATAGAACTTATTACCTTGTTAGAAACTAAAACAAAACACACCATAAAAAAAAAAAGTATGCAACCATTTATTGTTATTGGAGTTAAAGAAGAAAATTTTATGGAAGGAGTGTCCTTTGAGCATGCTTCAGTCAACTCTGTCAAACAGAGTGGCCAAAAATGATAAAATTCAAAACCTGCAGCTGCTGGTTCCTTTGGGAGTCACATTACAGTAGTACAAGCAACAATCTTTCATTTTAGGAGGGAAGCATATGACTGCAGCCAAAGGCCTTTCAATGCTATTTTAGGTAAGCTGATCTTCATAAAGGCCATTGTAATCTCTGCTGCTGCTCAGGTTTTAGGCAATATTTTCATTTCATAATACTGTTTCTGTGTCCACTGAAACATCTGCTTCGATGTGCCAGGCTCGATCGTGCACACTGTTACATCACTTGGCAAATGAGGTCACCGCAAGTAAATGGCAGTATTATGGAAAAGGGAGTGAAAACCCCAGGGTTTAACTGTTAGGAATCAAGCTGCAACCCATCATGGGCTGAAGGTCCTGCAGCAATGCTGGAAAGGCTCAGAGGGTGCAGTGGGCAAGGCAAGCAGTAGGGAGGACTCAAATACAAGTGATCATCTCTCCCAAGTTCTTTTTTCCTCAGTGCCAAACAGCATCTGAGGGTATTGGTATGCAACAGTTTTGCACTCTCCCACTCACAGCTGGCTTTGCTTCAAGCAGAGTTCACCCCTGCAGCCTATCTGCAGCAGCAGTGGCCTGGTTTTCTGTGATGATTAATGGGGAGATTGAGCTGAAGCAGATCATTAGGATGCCCTCAGCCATCACACATTCTTTCAGCCTGAAGCCTGTCTGGCACCCAGCACCTTCTATCAGTCATTTGCAAGGGGAAAAGGGGCAGGAAAATGTGCCAGCCAGAACCAGGTCTTCCTTTAGTGGCTTGGAGATGAACACCACTCACTGTCACCATTCCTCCCAATGTGTTTTCTGCATTCACATCTGCATTCCCCTTTATGTTCTACTAAACCAACCTAGTACTGAAAATCACGCAAAGCAGCTTGTCCAAATCCACCTTTGAATCAATTTCGGGCCTAAGGCCCTGATTTATAGTAATGGGACCTAGGGACCAATAATAAGAAAAAAAATAGCAGCTATTAAATCTGTAAAGAGGAAATGACTTGGAAACAGAGAGGGATGCCAAGCTGGTCTCTCCAGCAATGGCAGAGGGGAGTCAGGCTTACAGGACCATATGGCTTAGACATAGTTTAAATAATCTCCTCCAATTAAAAACAAAACCCATTTTATGTCAAACATCTGTTCTGTGAATGCATCAATTTAGGCAAAAAAACCATCAGAGGATATTGTAAGTACTTCATCATGGTTTTGGTTTCTCTGTGCAGATCCCCACCCATTTTGAGGGGGTGAATATCCCTGAAGGAGGGGTGCTGTGGTTTCCTATGATGCTACCAGGCAGGAGGGCAGGCTTCAGTGTTTCTGTGTGCTGGGCTCCCCATCCCTGCTGCCTTCAGATATCCAGCATTCATTGCAGGGGAGGAGGATGTTTTAGGAGAGTCCAGAGCACCTGGGGCAGATCAGTGAAGGTCAGCAGAGGGTCTGCTGGGCATGGCTGTCACTGGAGAGGATATCTATCTAATGTAATCAGTCTTATTTGTGTCTGAACCACAGAGATACTTGGCTACTAAATTCTGATTCCTGCATGCTGGCAGAGGTGAGGAAGGGAATATAAGTTTATCCCTTTTCTGCCTTCAAGCCCTCACTTCTTATAGCAGGACTAGAAAAACATAGCTTTGAAGCAACCCACAACTTCTTGTTCTTGGAAATGTCTACTTTTTACTTGACAAGGGAAAGGAGATCTCTTGGGTATTGATTGAAAATATATCACTTTTCATAAGTCCATTAAAAGTATAACTGTGCAGACAGCAATGTACCCATTTAAAAATAATTGTCCAGATTATAAAGGAAATATAATCTGGGGATATGTGCATTAAGCAAATCTGATATAGTGTACAAACTGAGATTTACATTGTTCTAAGGCATTCTTAGGTGGCCTCATTGTGCTTTTTTTATTTACTGTTTTATCATTTGTTTCTTTCCCAAGAGAGCTATATGAGATTTCTCCTCTGGTTATTGTGAACCCTTGTTCACAGTTCTTCAGGTAACTGTTTCCTTTTGGTGTAATTGAAAAGCTGAGGTGGTTAATTAAGGACCTAATTATTTCCTGATGTTGATATCAGGGAATCTGTAAGGTCCTTGTTGAGAAGCAAATAGTGGTGGTCATACTTAGCTGGGAGCACTGTGGAAGGAGGAAGGTTTCAGGAAGATTTTTTTGGCCTTCCCTCTCAAAATTGTGCTCAAGGCAGAATGCCCCACTCAGATAAAGACAGATATTCACATAACCCACCTTTTGCAAGGGCTCATTTTCTTATCCCTTGTGTTTCTAAAGCTTCCATTAGACTCAGATCCTTCTTTTCCCCCTGTACCAGGTATGTGATGCCAGCAGCTAGGTTTCTATTTTAAACTCATCAGCTATGAAAAAAGACTTTTTACTGTGCACACTTGCCTCTGCTGCTTAAACCTGGAGGTGTTTCACAAAGTTCCTGACCAGAATACATGATCAGATTTTGTGTACTTGCTAGGAGTGTCCCAGGAGTTGGTGTCTGATGAATCATCTGTGACTGGAACTCTTGATCCCTGGTTCAAAATGGTGCCAAACATGAAAGAAAACAGCGAGTCAGTTCCCTGATTTCAGTCTATTCTTGCATTTTTATTAACCCTGCGTTGGTTTAGAAAAATCTTGTGGCTGCAAAAGACAGCAGGTAGGGCTTACCTTGGAAGGTTTCAGCCATCTGCCTTGCTCAGCCTCCAAAACCAAAGGGTTTTGGAGCCAGATGTGCTGGCTGTGTGTCACTGAGGAGCACAGATGATATCTGCTCCATTTTGTGCTTCTCAAGGGAAGGGAAAAGAATGGAATTTGGGTACCAGCTCTCTGAGCCAAATGCCATGAGAAAACCCTCAGATCAAACACAGGCATGATCTGGTTCAATTTGTTGCGTGAAACTAAGTAGATCTGGTTGTTTTTATCTTCAAAAGCATTTTTTATAGCTAGAAATGCTGTTTCATTTGGATCAACTTTAGTCTTACTTTCTGGAAAAAAGGCTCCAGAAATAATTCAGACAGCTCCATTCAAGCTGTTCTGCAGATGTCAGCATGTGCCAGAGTCCAAAATCCAGCAGAGTCAGGATATGGTCGTCTAGTAGGAACTCCAGCAAGAGATGCTGGAAAGGTATGTGCTATTTGAGACCATAACACCAGATTTCCTTTCCTTTAGCATATTTATATGTCCCACATGCCATTTGTCTCTTCCTCCTGCTGGGGAACAACTTGCTGTGCTTATATTTATAATGCTGCACACCCAGATGCCTCTGTTATCTCCTTGTTGAGAGGAGCAAAGATGGTACATTTGGCCCATTGGATGTCACCATTATCCCAGCCATGTGTTTGATTAATTGCCTAAATATAAACAGACCTTCCCCTGAAACCCTGATCCTCTCTGTTCAGACAGACAAAGCAGAAAGAGTGGGAAGCACCAACTCCATCTTCATGGAAGATGAGTCGTGGGGCCTGAGGACTGAGAAGGACTTGGATGAGTCAGGCATTTTCCACTGAATTTTCAATTCAGAGCTGTTCAGTCCAGAGCAATGCTACTGATTATAGCAGGTTATTCCTGGTTAGCCCACAGCTCCTGAAACACAGCCTGTCTCCACAGAAACAGCCCTGAACTACCTAGCATCAGGCTAGATGCAACAAAACATCCACCAGCATTGCCAGAGCTCAGCATCCTTTAGAGTTGAGAGGCTTTAGAGTGACAAACATGGGTGATTCAGAGTTCACACTCCAAACAGAGCCTGTTATAGAGTAAAAAAACTAAAGCAATTCTCTAGCACTGAGATTCCTCAAAGGCTTTTTCTGAATTTGATCTCTCACTCTAACCTCCCAGTAAAAAGAAAATCTCTATGAAATTACAGAAATTTTCACAAAGAACTCCACGGGGGATAAGATTTCTCATGTCCATCCCCCAGCTAAATTGACAGCTCCTGGATTTATTTCAGTGCAGACAGAACCAACATCTAAGTGGTTTTATTCACTTTTTTTAATCTCTTGATAAGAATGCAAATCCCATTCTTGCTCCTACTGCCTCTCTCACCCTCTTGAAATAGGCTGTTTATGGTGACTAAATGCTTCTATTCAAAACTGGCTTTCATCCAGAAGCAGACAGGCAGAAAGCCTAAAAGCAACAGAAAACTAGCAATTTATATTAGGCCATAGTGCTGCAGCACACAAAATGCTTTGTTTAAACTAGCCAAGCTCTGTGTCCTCTTGAATAGATGTAAATAACCAGCTTGTGTGAGTTTCCACAGCAGTGTTGGCATATTTCAAAACACTTGCACAGACTTCAGACACCCACCTCCAAATACCTGCTCCCCCTGTTGGAAAGCTAACCATGCCCACTTCACTTTCACCTGGAGTGGATTTAGTACTACTTAAGATCTATTTTAGGGATTTATCTGAGGGAAGGAAGGACAGCCTGTGACCTGGTGGGTGTTTTCCATCTGCACTATGATGATGAATATGCCTCTGGTGTTCAGCCTTGCTTCCTCTGCTGCTGCTTTGTGGCTGAAAATGAAACAGGTGCACAGTGACCATGCACACACACTGTGGTTCAGGAAGGACAATCCCATGGTCATCCTGCACTGGCCAATGCCTGCTGATCACTGGAGCTGGGCTGGCTCCTGCTCTTGGAGCAGCCTGGACACCCCCACAGCAGGATGTGACCACGCCTGGCATCCTTTTGGTTGTTTGTATTTCACTCTCCTGCAGCTGACAGCACTGGGGTGGGTGTTCCCAGGAGCAGGAAGGCTCATGTGGCTGACAGAGCTCATTCCCCAGAGTCAGTGTCTGCCATAAGCTGCTCACATCAATGCTCTGAGGTTTGTGAGCTGCGTCCTGCAGCAGAGAGGGGAGTTCCCAAGGGCTGTGCCTGGGTCCCTGCCTGCACTGCTGAATGGGCAGAGCTCTCCTCTAGCTCAGATTTGATCACTAGATTAAAATAACCCGAGGAAAACATTTACACACTGAATGCACAGTGATGTTTTCTAGCCCAGAAACTCGTGGAAGCAGAGGATGGGTGATGGTTTGCTGATGGCAGGCACTGTGGAGACGGGCTGGGGCTCCTGCCAGCTTCTCTCAGGACATACAGCCACTCCAGACAGCTTGGGGCCCTCTTGCTTCCTCATTATATTTTGCTATTTGCTTCTACCATTTCCTTTTCTTCCTGATTTTGAGGCTGTTGCTTGCTGTGTAATTTGTTAGATCTGTCCCTGTGTCAGATCTTTCAGTTATGCCTTGTGCTCTGCAAAGGCATGTTGCATTGTTATTTTTATTTTAATGTGTCTCATTGTGCCATATACAGATTAGAGTGCTGTCTGGGTTCTAAATGTATCCAGTCAGTGGCTTTAATGGTGGTTTTAATCACAGGAATAATAAAAGTGAACATTATATGTTAAAATGTGAAGCCATTTACCTGTGAATTTAAACCCCAAGGGCATTCTCTATTTTCTTTCCAAAACAAATGCAATATGTGTGAGAAACCAGCAGTCCATCTGTATTCCTATTTCCATGCTCCAGCATAGAGGGAAGCATGATATACTTCTCTGAAGCTGGAAAATTGTTCTCTAAAAACAAATTAAGTAACTAACTAACAGCTTGAGTGATCACTTTGTAGGTGAAATAATTTCTGTCATCGGGAATCAGATGTATTTGCATTATTCCTCAGTGGCTTACAAGTTGTATGTATATTAGTATATCATAAGTTTTCCAGAGAGATTACTTTGCTGTGGGTTAATTTAGTAATAAAATGTTCTTTGTGGTGTGGTGGTATGTAAGACATGGAACAGGCCTGGGAAATACTTGGAAGCCCTTGGGCAACAGGAAGGGTTCTGTTCTTTGGAACTGCCACCTAAAAATGATCTATGGGCACTCCCTGAGCTAACTGCTTGTACCTACCACCTGCACCTACCTGTAAAAGGGAAACTGCTTAATTCCACCTGCCAAAGGGAGCTCTTTCCCTGGAAATGTGTTATTTTAGCACTGGCTCCAGCCAGTCAGCTGCAGCATGTGGAAGCCCTGGTCCACAATTCCATGCAGTGGATCCTGGAACAGCAGATGATATAAATTCATTTGCCTTCAGGGATATTCAGGCCTCCAGGGAGCTGAGGGAAGCAAGCTCCCTCCCTCACCCATCAAAGGCATGGTCTGAAGGGAGGGGGCAAGAATCTTGTCTGCTGAGGCAGAACTTGATCACACCAGGTGCCCAGGGGCTCCTCCAGGGAAGGATCACCTCCTGTTCTCATTGTATTAAATTGTTGTTATAATGAACCAAAGAAAACAGGCACACAGAGCTGGAAGGTACCTGAGGGTCATGGAGCCTCCCTCCCTCCTGTGGGACATTTACAGGTGTTGCCCACATTGAAGCATCTGTTTGTGTCCCAGATGTTCAGTTCTTTTGGAAGGGTGACAAGGCCTGCCATGAACTGATGTGAGGTCAGCTGCCCCTCAGCCCCCAGAGAGGAGGGCAGGGAGCTGCTCAGAGCTGCAATTCCCAGGCTGATGCTCTCTGGGAAGTGCCTTGTTTGTCCCAAACTTTCCCAGGCGTCGTCTTGACCAGGCCTTTTTCCCTGGAATATTCCCAGGCTGTTTCACCTTTCATGCTTAAGCAATAAAAATGACTTGAATTTCAAAATTCAATCTGAACCATCTGAAGACAATTTTTTAAATATTCTGGAACATTCTCTGCCCATATCATTGAGAGCAATGAGTCTGGGGATGCTGTCTGAACCAGCTCCTTCATGCCCAGGCGCTGCACCTCGGAGACAAACAAGAGTTAATTCTTTATAGCAAATTCAGTTGCTGTGTGATGGTGAACACGGACACCTAGTGGTGCTCCGGGACAGGGCATGAATGCTCTAAACAGCTCTGTAGGAGAGAAGCTGACAGAGCAGAGTATTTGTTCATATTTTCCCCTAAAAGAAGGAGAGATTTGATTATTTTCAGAGAAGATTTCTTAGATAGCATAATTTCTGGGACAGAAAGTTTACTTAGCATGGAATAGTGGAAGAATTAGGATAAATCCATCACTTTTGGAAAGATTGTGTATTTAGCAAGAAGTAATCAGTTTTTTCTTCCTGTCTTACATATCCCACACCATGCCAAATTATATACTATACTGGGTCAGGAAGATTTTCTACTCTTCAAATTAGTCCATAGCAAAGAAACCTCAGCAAATATTTTAAGAGTATCTCATTCTTACCATCCCTGTTAATATCTGTTCTCCAGTTATGGGGAGATTGTCAGCATGATGAGTGGTGGGTTTGCTGATAAACTGCCCTACTAGGTGCTACACTCACCTCCTGTGCACTTCCATCAGTGCACTGAGCTCTGTCTGCCAGGATTAATGCCAGCACTTTGTCTGAACGGCCTCAAACAGCTGCCATGGTTTGTTTTGTTTGTTTGTTTCTATTTACTTACAAATAATCTTTCAGAGAAATATTTCCTTCTTCTTCCCCAAATCTAGCATTTCGTCTACGGCAGAGACACAGGACAGGTGAGAACCAGTCCTTGTCCACTGACCCCTTTCTGTAATTGTGAATATCACCCCTGTGAGTGGGATTTCTTTCACATCTGCATTGGACACAAAACCCCTGTGCCACTGAGTGGGGAGACAAGCTGTTCCCATGGGAGTGTGTACTGGGGGCTGCTTGGGCTGAGAGAAGGGATTTTGAGACTGTACCAGCTCAAGAGTGAAGTCTAGAGAGATGTGTGTGCTCTTCTCAAGGGCTCCCCCACTCAAGCTGAGAAGCAGACCCCAGTTTTTACTGATTCCACAGTTACTCCGCATCTGACTAGGTTCTTCCAATTCAGTTAGGTTTACAAGTTCATTAATTTAAAATTATTGTATAATATCCTTGATTTTAGCTTCATATCCTAAGAAAATAAAGTTTATAGTATTATGTTTGTTTACTATCCTCATCTTGATAACTTTTGAATCAGTGAACTAATTTCTATCAAAATTTCTATCAAATTTGACACTGGAAAAAGGACCCCAAAGATTCCTGCATACCTCAGGAAAGCATGCAGCACACAGGACAAAGAATAAGGCTCCCTAACAACACACAGGCAGCAAGAAATCCACATTAAGAATCTTTCTTAATGCTCCTCTACAATCCATTGTAGAGGAGCATTAAGAAAGATTCCTCAGGCCAGAAAAACTGAGATTCATTCTAACACCTTTTTAGACATGCAAGGATCCAACCCTAAGATCCAATTCCATTAAAGAAACCCCAACCTTTGTTAAAAACAAAACTGTGCAATCACTTATTTATGTGCACACAGGTGCTTATATTCCCAGTCCCTGGCTATACAGAGACTGTGATTATACAGACCACTGTTGTTTTTCGAGAGTCACAGGGTGTGAGGCTGAAGGAAGGCAGCAGTTCCAGCACTCAGTACGGAAGTAAAATGTTACATTTATTCCTAGGTACAAATCCTGAAAGTCAGCATATAATCAATCACTCTGTGTTTATATATTTACACCTCTGGGTTCCATCAGAGAGCATGGGAGGAGCTTTTCTGATCTGCCCCATCAGGATTTTGTACTCTCCCAAGAGGTCCCTAGGGCAGCTTTGGGATGATGAGGGTATGTTTCTTGTCTTCCAAGAAAAGAGAAGCTGTTTCCTCACTGCACTGGTGGCCGGTGGGGATGTGCCTCACTTATGCTGTAGAGGGATGAGCTGGAATTTGTCACACCATGAAGCACAGCACTGAGACATCCTGGGCTACTGCCAAGCTAGAAAGTGACCCCAGAAATTAAAGCAACAAAAAAACCCTCAGGGTTTCTGATGTACACTCACAGCTAGAAGATTCACAGCTCAAGAACTCCCCCACAGCTAGCATTCAAAAGGTTACTGGGTGGGTAGCTTTGGTGTCTCACTTCAGCCCAGCAAAATCAATAAGAAGTAAAGGAAACCAGGGGCACAACGTGTTGAACTTTGACAAAACAAATTATTAACTTGGCTTCTAAGGAACATAAATCCTGCCTTTGCCAGTGTAAATATGATGCAGAGATGATTGCTTTCATCCTACCCTTGCTGACATCTATTCCTTTTCTTTTTTTTTTTTTTTTTTTTGTTTTTCCTGTTGAACCTGAGCAGTTGTCTGGAGGGTGTGAACTAACTGTGGTGCTCCAGGACTTTACAGCGGGCCACAGCAGCGAGCTGAGCATTCAGGTGGGGCAGACAGTGGAGCTGCTGGAGAGGCCCAGCGAGAGGCCAGGCTGGTGTTTGGTGCGGACCACGGAGCGGAGCCCGCCGCAGGAGGGTCTGGTGCCCAGCAGCGCTCTCTGCATCTCCCATTCCCGCAGCAGCGTGGAGATGGATTGCTTCTTCCCTTCAGGAAAAGGTAGGCAACAGCTCAGCTGGTTTAACATTGTTTTGGGTTTTCCCTTTTGTATCATGTAAGTGCAAAGCTGCTTGGGCTGCTCCTGCAGTCAGTGGGTAAAAGGCTGTTCAGTCCTTGGTGAGTTTTGTTCCCAGGTCCCTGTGAACGGGCACAGCACCAGCCTGACTCCATGTCCATGAATCAATGTTTGTACATGTGCGTCTTCTGCTATGTGGTAATCATTGTCTCGAGATTCTGGATAAAAATAAGACTTTTAAACAACAGAGGGACTGCTTTCAGTGCCTAAAGGCCTAGAATGAGGGAAAGCCATGCTGTCTATACACCCAGGATGCCCCAAATTGTGGAAATGTTATTTTATGATTGCCATAGTGCACACTAGTTCATGTTCTTTTAGTATATCTTTTGTGTGTAAAAGCAAAGAGGCCACCAGTGAGTACTGGTACACTCTGCTACTTTGTGAACTGGAGACATTGTGTGTAATGGCACAGTACAATGGGGAAAGAACCCTTTACAATCAATGTGGAACAAAACACATCTCTGGTATTATCCTGAGAGCTTGGGCTTCACTCACAACGAATGGTGGATACTGTTTGTCTTTGTGGTGTCTGTGGCCTCTTTAGTTGATGTTCTGTTCTGAGCAATGTGTGTCCCACATACAGAATCCATGCAACCAGGCTTAGGAGATGCTCCAGAATGATAGACCAGGATTGGTTCAGGTCAGTGTGGCCAGAGGAGGTCTCCTTTGGCTATGGCCCCACTTCTGGCCATGCACAACACAAGTAGTGTCCGGGGAGGAAAGGTTCCTATCATCCCACTCCCTACTGGAAGCCAGCAACCTGAACTGTCTTTTTAAATTCTTTTTCCACTCAGCATTAAGAGAAATAGAATTTGATCCATTGTTGCTTCAGCAAGTTAGGCTTGGTGGTTTTGTTTGTTTGGAGAAAAAGCACTGAAACTGAGCTGTAGTTTGTCCTCACTCCCTGCCTGCCCTCCCGCTGCGGAGGCTGGGAGTGGGACACACGCCCAGGACAGAGCACTGCTCTAGGGCCAGAGTTTCAGACTTTCCCTGCAAGAGGATCTGATCCAAACCCGGGGGACAAGAGCTCAGCTTCTCTCAGATTTGACCCCCTCAGCTGTCAGCTCTGTCTGCAGTGTGAGCTCCAAACTCCTCATGCGCTTCTCAGACCCTCTGGCACCTCTTCTCCCTGCAGCATTCCCAGGCCCTGCCCTGCCCTGCTGCTGCCACGGGAGCCTGTCCTGGCCCTCAGCTGAGAAGTGCTGCAGTTGCCTCCATGCAAATTATCTGTGAGTGAACACAGAAAGGTAAAGCTGCAAAGCAGCCTGGCCTGCATAAGAGCAGTCACTGGCTGGCATGACTCACAGGAAGCTGGGGACGTGTCTGCTGTGTGCCTGGTCCAGCAGCTGGGCTGGTGTCTCTGCTCAAGGGCACTGTGAAACACCAGCCAAACCTCATTTGAGTGCCAGGTTGTAGAGCTTTTCCTTAAATGAAATAAAACTTCAACATTGCAAGAGTAGGCTTGAAAAGGGAGGCAGGGGATGAAGAGAGGGCGGTGCAGGGGCTGAAGGCTGGCAGGGGACATGGAGACTCTGCTTTTGGCATGATTGTGTGAGCTTCAGGGCACAACTGCACCACAGGTAGGGCAGGATGGGCACAGTGCTGGGCTGTGGCTGGTGGACCAGTGCCTACTGATAGCTGGGAGCCACCAGGCTGTGTCAGCAAAGCACCAAGGCTTTGCTGGCACACTCTGCCTGCCTGTGGGCAGATTTCTCTGTTTCTCACCTAACACTCTGCCACTGCTCCTGGGCTGGAGCTGCCTCTTGGCCCAGCATCTCTGAGCAAGTGAGTCTGGGGCAGGCTGGCTCCAGCCATGTGTTCATGGCCTTGATGTCCTTTATATCTCTGTCCCCCTTGGCCTCAGTTTTCTTCCTGCACATACCAAAGCTGTATCAGGGAGCCTCAGAATTAATGTGATCTCCAGAAGTGCAGCTAGAAATAATAAAAATAACCACTCAGTCCACAATTTTGGCCAGTGTACAGCAAATAGGCTCTGTGTCTAATCAGTTCTCCCTCTATTAGGAAAACAGGAAATTGTTTAAACTGAAAGAACAGATGCTGGGAATAAAGAAAGAGGAGTAAGCTTAAAGGGGAAAATGCAGTAGCTGCTGAAAGAGCCTGCTGGTCTCATGAGGTGCTGGAAAGATTAACATGACAAATGGTTTCTAACTATTCAGTTGTGCCCTTCTCCACTTCCAGTAGCTTTAGGCACTGGTTGCATTCAGAATCCCTTGGTCCAGGCTTCCACAATTTCTTGCCTTTCTCTACAACCCAGAACAAAACCTAGCACATCTTATATCAACATTAATGATGTTCCTGGTCTGCTTCAAGTATGTAAACATACACAATTGCAGAAAAGCAGGTTAATAGCTGAATTTTGCTTGCAATTACCAAGGCACATAGTTCTTTGCTTTTACAAGCACAAATAATTTTAAGAACAGAAAGTACCTGTACTCAGAACTTAACATTTCTAATAATAGTATTTACCATCTATTTTAGAAATATATAGAGTTTTGCCAAGTCTCAAAACATAGTTACATCTTCATAGGCAGAAACGGCAAATTACTCTGTTTGGTCCTATTACAAGTAATGGTGGAGAATAAATGTAAATCATGGCTCATAGAAGCTACCTATTGCCCTCAAAATGAAAGATTAAAGAAAGTAATATGTCAGCCAACATCTGAATAAATGAAAGCTGGAATGATTTGGTGGGATCACCAGAATATTTTGCAAAACATGAGTGCAATCCTCATCAAGCCTTTCTGAACAGTCTTAACTGAAAGCCACTAGAAATGCAAAACCAAACTTGACAATGGAACATGTGCTCTGTCTGGCTCTCACTCTTTTACACTATTCCTTTGAAAATTGGTGGTGAATTAACATAAAATATTGCAAAAGGAAAGACATGGTGTGAATATAGCAGAACACACCCAGAATAGAACACTTCCTACCTTTTGTCATGAAATATCTGTACAGATCTCTCTTGTTGATCATTAAGAGTGCAGAGACTTTAAGGACTGGTCTCCCAGCCTTCCGTTGGCTCCTGGCTGTGTTCCTTTGGAGGATACAAAGGATACACATATGATTTTTTCATGACTTGTCTATAGCTGAGAGCACAAATATCCTCCTGTCTGTCCTTCCTTTCTGATGATCTGACAGTGTTTGCAATTACCCTCTGTAAAAAGGCAAACAGGTTTCTGGGATTAACCTTTTGCTAGTGATATACAGATGATTGAGTAGAAGGAATTTGTCTGCAGTCTCTGTTACTGGACTCCAGAATTTGCAGGATGGAGGTTTTTTTTCGGACTAGTATTCCTAGGAAGGAAGAAGAAAGCTCTCTGGTACTAGAAATGAAGCTCTGTTTGAATTATTCCACATGAATATATACAGGAAAGCTGTGACTTTTATTTCTGTCTCTTTAATCCTATAACGGAGCTCTAAGGTATTAAGCTATAAATTTCAAATTGAGAGAGAAATCCACTTGGATAGAAAGCAATTTCATGACCTTCATTAAGCCCACTGAGCCAAGCATATTCTTGGTGGCATCCTGTTAACTTTGAGTGATTTCAAATTTGAATTTGGCCCATGAAAGAATTATATGAAATCTTGGTCTTAAAAGTCATTGTCTGATGACCCTTTAGACAGGTTTTTTTTCTTGTAACATCAAGCACATGGGGTAACAAAGAGTAACAGAGGTTAGTTCTTGCAGTAATTTTAAGCAACCTCCATCACAAAAAGAAAAAGAGGACATTAAAAAAGAGATAGGATTTCATGGCATTTGTTTTGGATTCATGATAGATGAGAGGAAGGTCCTGCTCAGGGCCCCAAAGCAGATCCTGCCCACAGGATATGCTTGTGTCTGGTGCATATCTCTGGAGGAGATGAGGAATATATTTTTTTAAGACACTGTGCAAACATCTTGCTGTGCAGGCTGAAGTCCACTTAACAGCAGGGTGGCAGTGCTTGGTCCTTGTACCAGACCAAACTGAGAAATAGTTGGATATTTTTTTCCAGAGGAAGAGGAAACACAGATCTTGCAAGGTGTATGTTAGCAGGGTGACCATCTTGCCTGTCCTTCACTTTGTCCAGGAGTCACTGGCAGAGCACCAGGCTTTGGGCAGGAGGGAGGAGAGTTTTGGTGCTGCACCAGTCACAGCTGCTCACGTGTTTGGGGGTCACCTGCAGCCTGAGAGAGCCTGGGGCTGGTAGGTGCCATGGCAGGCTTGGCTGGGACAGCAGGAAGCAGAATGAGGATTTAACAAGGCTGGAGAGAAGAGTGGTGTCAATGAAAGAGGTCGCATTTTAGTAGTTTCTCCATGTGGGAAGAGCAGGTCATTTAATGCATTAGTCTGCAAAGCTGGTGATGCTAATCCAGCTCTTGCTGTGTTTGAAAGACTCTTTCCTCCAGTTCCTGATCTCAGAAGAATCATCTGTGTAGGGAAAAACATAATTGTTTCTTCCCACATCTCTGTTTTTTAAGAACATCCTGGGTTTTAGTGCAGGAAAAGAGTCTAGGCTGCTTTTGTTATATCCCTGTTCCTGTTGAGCTTTAAATTGTGATCTGCATTGGCTCAAGCACTCTCTCGGTTGTGTTTTAAACAATCTCTGCTGCAAACATATTCTATGGTAATGGTTGCTGATGTCCCAGGGGAGCTGTGTGAGGACAATTCAGAAGTTTTTGCATGCTGCATTAAACCTTCATTTGTCCTTGTGGAGGCTGAGAAATTGTTTTTGGTTTTGAGAGTCTTAATGAAGAGTGGTCAATTAAAATGTTTGTAAGGCTCTGAACTAAAGGAAACATTTCATTAGGTAACACAGTTGATTTAACTGGTCCATAAGCTGGTCATGGGGTTCCTATTAAACAAACAATGTTCAGGCTCCCATTGTCAATATAAATATGCAATATTTAAATTAAAAAAACCAAACCTTCACTTCTATTCCTGATACTGATCCAACAAGGGTGTTCAGAGTCAAAATTTTATAGTATAGGCTGTCTTTCAAGAGAGGTCCCTTCTGCTGGCATTAAGTGCCTCATGGCGTCCTTGTTACAAGTTCAAGACATGGCTTACATAGAAAAATCACGTCAGGAAATGTTCATTTTCACTCCTTTTCAGTTACAATAGAGTGACTGTAAGTTGGTCACGAGTGTGGTGGGACATGGCAGCTCTCTGGGCTGGCACCAAGGTCTGCCACAGCCCAGCTCAGGGCTGCTGCTCTGCCTCAGTATCCAAGTGTGGCTCCCTGCAGCTGTGAAAGGAGCAGGAAAATAAAGATGAAAGAATTCAAAACCACTTTGCTATTTCAGTCACATCACCCTTTCCCTTGTTTTTTCTCTGCTGGCTTTCCCTCCTCTCATCAAAGAAGTCTGTCTGCCTTCACTTTGATGGCCTTCACAGTTCTCCCCATCATCTCACTCCTTCCTACCTCAGTGGGCAGTGTCTCCACAGTGCTGGAGAGCTGCTGATGCCTGACTCCCCTCCCTACTGCTGTACTTTGATCCCACACTTCTGTGCTTTCTCCTGCTTCACAATCACCCTGCAGAAGAACTCGGGCCATTAAGTGTCCATCCTTGGAATTATCCATGCTTATACCTTCTCCTGGGCACAGTTATCTTGGAAATAATAAAAAATGAGCAAATATGTAGCAATATGGGTGATGAGATCTGATTTTCATTGTGTCTAAGGGGTAAGCCAAGCCAAGGCTGAGAGGATGAGCCATATCTGTGTATGGATATTCATATCACAATGCCCATAGCTCTACCAGGGGTTTTACCTGTCAGGTACATCAAAAAAAGAAAACTAACCTGACAAATCCTTGAGAAATATGTGTGCTCCCCTACAAGTCACAGACACAGCTCATATGCAGGCTGTGGGAGCCCTGCTTTCAAGGTGCAGATAGTGTGCAGGCTGTTCCATGGTTTGTGAATAGCCCTATTTCACTGAGGTGGTATTTCTGTTTCATTTGGTTTTATTTTCAGTATGGCATCACTAGATAGTAACACCTGCATTCAGCCATGGGGAAATACCAGGTACTGGTAAAGTCACTTATATTTATTGCTTCAACTTCTTTCAGCTTCAGTTCTCTAGTCAAAACAAAAGGCCTCCAGTACTCTACCTGGAACTTTATTTTTATGGAAAAGGACAATTTTGATGAATGCTTTGATAAAACAGGAAAGGCTATTTTGGGGAAGTTGCTTTGCTTTTGTACAGTGGATTTTTATTATTTTAAACACAGGATTCTTTGTTTAAAAGAGAGAAGGCCTGCAAATTTTCTTGTTTACTTTGCCTTTGCTTCCCCTTCTGGCAGGGGTTGGGTAAAATTTAGCCACATAGCTGCTGTCAGCTTAACCCCAAATTTCACAGTACAGTCTCTATGTTGTTTTTATCACTGAAAAAAAAGAGAAATGGAGGGAATTTAAAATGCTGTGGACCACTGAGACTCACCAAGAGTGCCAAAGGGTTCAGCTCTTGGTCTGGCGAAGAAACTGGAGAGAAACTCAGTAGTGGTTTACTACTTTACTTTTTCTCTTTACTGGAGAGAAACTCAGTAGAAACTCTGTGTCAGGCTCAGGAGTGCAGTTCCTTGCACAGCCCCTGAGGAAGACCAGGGTCATTAATTCTCCATGCCTCCCTGGTTCTCCTGCCTGCCTTCCCAGTCTCTTTTCCTGGGGCCAGCCCGTGCTTTTCAGGGCCAGGTTAAGCCAGCCAAGATAGATCCCTTTTGCTATCCTGCACGGAAATGAGAACTTCCCTCCTCAGCTGCAGCTCATGAAGGGGAGGTCCCAGCTGGCCCCTGGCTGCTCAGATGAAGGGTGAGTGGGTGGCCACAGCCCTCTCCTGGCCCCACGAGCTATCTGAGAGGGGATGGTCTGAAAGGACTTCAGCTGAACGTACATGCTGACAAACAAGACTGCATCAATCCTTTTTTTCTTCCCAGCTTGTCTTCTCACACATGCTGGAAAAGGAAACTTTAATTTTTATTGCTCACATATTGATGTCCCAGCTGTTGGGAAACCACAAAGACCAAAGATTGTTCTACTGAGTAAATATTAGACTTGTAATTAATTGAGATAGTTTTCTAGAATAATGTGGGCTATGCAGCATCCCATTTGGCCTGGGGAAGACCAGAGGCATCTTCCTGACTCTAAACAGTCCCCAGCCCTTCAGTGATCCCAGCACATGTCTCTGTTCATAGCAGGGCAGAGCTCAGCCTTCCCTTGTGTTAGCAGGAGCAGAGCAGAGAGAGGGGCCTGTGAAGCACCACAAATGGTGCTCACAGAGGCTGAGCAGTGGCTGTTGTACTGAGAAAGGACTCAGCTCTCCTGCTGGGGTACTCAGGGTCAAGAGATCAAGTCAGGGATTATCCAAAGGGCTCTGCACAGTTAGCCAGGGGAGGCACCTGCTGAAAATGGTGTGAATATTCTTTTTATTAACTGCAAAGGAACCATATGGGTGTCTTCTGTTTCTTCTCCTGGGAGCTGCAGTGCCTCAGTGCAGTGCAGAGACACCAGAGCAAGCAGGCAGTTCAGTTTGTACCATGAGGTTTTACACCAGCTCTGACCCAAAGGCAGCAGCCAGAGCATCCCCACACCTCTGCCCCACCAGTGAAAAACGAGCACCCAGAGGAAGGGTATAAAAACAGCTCCTTGGGTAAAGTCTATTTCCTCTGTATTTAGTCAAGTGTCTTAAAATACAGTAGTGTGGTAGGAGGGGGGGTGGCTGTGCAGCACTTGGCCCATGGAGCTGACAGGAAGGTCATCCTCAAAGATCAGCAGGAGCATGTGCATGACTTGTGTCTTGTGTTTCCTCTGAGCACAGACTAAATTTAGCATTTTCACAGATGGACATTGAACCATAATCCATCTAGGACTGCAGGGTGAAGAGTGGGATGGGAGCTGTTTGCCTGGGCTTTTTGCTGTGTAACCAGCTTCAGTGCACCACCACTTATTGTGCTCCTCAGGGTTTTCTGCTTTGCTCAATATTGTGGAACTTACTGCCTGATCCTTTTCCCTGAAATTTTTAAATTTTAAGCACGAAGAAAAAGTAAACTGCTGGTTCTGGGTTCAGGCCTGACATCCCTACTTAATGTCATACTGTGCATGTACTTTTCAACAGCACCATCACAAAGATTGAACCTATAACTGCTGGTCCTTGCAAGAATTGCACTAAGACAAATACTAATGACTGATGATTATGGGTTCCCCAAAATGTTGCCTTCCCACTCTTTCAGCTTCAGTTAAAGGGACTAATCCTAAATGTGGTATTTGTACCCTGCAAGGCCTGTATACTGCTGGGCTGATCCTTCAGTTGCTTATCTTAAACAACTATTTTATGAGCATGTTTTGAAGTGAACTAGTTCTGCTAAAAATCCCATTTCCCTGACTGGTCTGAGCTGGAAATAGGCAAACCATGATGCAAAGCACATGTGTATTAAATAATGTATTTCCAATAACAGAAATTATGTTTCTGTGTATCTGCTCCAGCACACTGCACAGATTTGATATAGTGATCCTCACACAAGAAGCCTGATTTTCCTGTCATATATGCAAGCACTTTGCCAGAGCACTTATTCCCAGGTTACACATTTTGCAAAAGAGCCTGAAACAATGTCAAATTTGCTTAGTTCAGATTAATCCCAAATTTTATAAAGTAGAGTTAATGTTATTGCAACTATGATGATCTAAAAGTCTAGAATAGGAAGTCATCTACATAAATGCCAGTGTATCTTTTCCCATTCATATTCGCTGGTCTCATAAAGAATATTATTTCTTTATAAAAATGTTTTCTTTAACTCCAGAACTGTACTTTTCTTTTCTCGAAGGCAGAGTCCATATTTGACTGTATTTTCTTTAAATGTGTTTAAATAAGTCTCTCACACTCTAGAACAGGAAAACATGTTAAACCATTCTTTTACTCAGGTGTCCTAAGCATTTATTAGAAGGTGCTACTTTACATTAGTATTATATATTCTTCATATGCATTGAACATTCAGTGATTCTGCAGAACTGTAATGCAGTTGAATAAGTTTGGTTTTTTTCTTCGCAGAGTTTGCAAAATACAAATTAAATTTTACACAGCATAGAGATAATTGCTTGCATATTGCAGGAAAGATTGGGATGGCCTCCAGCCTCACTGAATTTGTGCCTTCCAAGAAAAACAGTAGTCATACACTGTCCAACACTTCACAGATAAAGCAGCCCTGACTTTTCCTTAGCAAGACAATTTGCAGCTCATGATTATTGGTGATTCCCGTTTTCATTATGTGAACCTCAAGTTCCATTTTTCTCACTGATAACATTTGCCTGATGCCAAATGACAGGTTTTTTTATTGCCCTTTGCTTTTGCAAGCCAAAAAGATTACAAGTTCAACAGTAGCACCCAGTGATCATATTTCAAGGGTATTTTTCTATTTCCTAGACTAGGGAGGAACACCAAAATATTTGAACTCAAGATACACTCCTAAAAGGTATTTTTAGGTCTTTGTACAGTTCAGTTTAACTTCTTCGAGACTGTACCCAGCTCTTTATTTTCTCTAGAAAATACAGTCTCAAAGTCTCAAAGAAGACTATTTTCTTTAGATTTCATGTATCTTCAAGATTTTAAGTTAATAGCTGCATTTTGCCAAGGAACATACATCCAGTTTCTTTGGAAATCTGTGGGAATTGCATTTAGCTACCAGGGAGCAGATTCTGGCTTTAAGAACCAAATAGCATTCTTCAGAAAAGCACCAAAGAACTTATTAACTCTGCAGGACTCCTACTCAGTGAAATAAGAACATTCTTCCTTTCACTGACTAGAAAAGTCAAATTAGGTTTCATGCAGGGTGAAGGAATTGGGGTGCTCTTGGGGCCAATCTGGCCTGTGAAAAACCTTATTGAAAAAAGCTTTGTGCATGGATGGCTGGCGAAGGTGGTTCAGGCTTTACACCCTGTAACCCTCATGGCCATTGCACATCTGTCCAGACAGATCTGCTGTGGTTGTGCTGTGCACACTCAGTGCTGCTCCACAGGATATCTGCTGGGACACAGCCTTCACCTGGCAGCTCGACACGTTCTGCAATGTTCAATCTGCTGCAGCCTTTCATTATTCCAAAGATGTGCCTTTCTGCACATAAAAATGCAAAAATGCTCATTCCTCTCCCATCAGTTTCTGATTGCCATCATAAAACGGGACGTGCAGGCACAACAGAGACAGGGCTGAGCTCAGCAGCGCTAGGGGCAGAGTAGAAGATTGTCAGCCAGCTGGAAGAACCCATTTTGTCTCACAGCAGGAGGCTGAACCTCCCTGAGCATGAGGAATGTGTCCTGTGCCTACCTGAGCAGCCAGGATCTAGCACAGCAGTGGGATCACCCAGACCAGTGGGATCACCCTGCAGTACAGGTGATGCAAGAGCCACACAGCTTGAGGCTTTTGCAGTGAAATCTGAGCAATGCTGACAGGAGAACGAAGGCAGATCAAGGAAACAATCTGGGCTAAAACAAACCCTTTTTCTCCACTAGGTTAATTTTAACCTGGATCCACTTGCGGATCAGATTCACTGTGAAGCTGCACAAACATTTCTGTTGGCACAGGGGAAGCAGCAGGAAGGAGCAGGCACCTGGGAGAGACAGAAAGGGCACCAAAGGGATTTGGCAGGACTATTGGCTCTTGACAACTCAAAGTGCTCATGGAACTATCATGTAATGTGGAACTGTTACGTACCAAGAGATTGCCTGAACATAGGAATTAAAAAGTACTCCATGGCATCATGTACTTGTCCCTCTTGCAGAAAGACCCTAGAGGGTTTTCTGTCTTGTGGTGACTGGAAATTCCAGTGTGTAGAAATCCAGCTTTTGGCAATGTCTGATGGTACCAAGCAGAAGGGGGATTTCCAGAGGTTTTGGTGCTAGACTGGCATTCCCAAGAGCACATTTCAGAACAGAACATCAGTAGAGCTCCTGTCTGTCAGAGAGCTAACATCCTCAAAATATCCAAACTGCTGGTTAATGGACACCAAAGAATGAAAGCAGGCAGAGGTGCTCCACACTGAAAAAAGAAGGGTTGTTTTCTAGCTAGTCATTCCACCAGATGATAAAAATAGCTTTTAAACTACTTTTTTTTTCAAGTCTCTGCACAGCAGGCTGCTTGTTATGTGTGCCCTTGTTATTTATACCCACCATAAGTTTCAATAGCAGCTTTACAGATTCTTTTATGCTTGTCTTAGATCTGGTGTTGTAAATCAGAAAGCTTTGCCATCTTAAACATTGCCTGGTAAGAACTCCTCTGCGTTCTTTTTACCTTAGAATAAAAGGGAAGTGGAAAATACACTTAATGCAGTAATTTGGCCCAAATAAATATAAGCTTTTACAATACTGACACTGAATTTTATTTTAATTTGAGTGCAATTCCTCCAGATGGGCCAGAGAAAATTTTCCCCCTAAGCAGCAAATAGTGTGTGCCAGTTTTTAAATTTTTCTTTTAGCTTGCCTTAAATCCTGTTTGTGTTGGGTAATGGGTGGGGGAAAGGAGATGAACAGAACTTGCAATTTGCTGCAGAACATCCCAGGAAAATAGTCTGAATACTCTTCCACTAAACAAACAAACAAACCAAAACAGGTAACAACTTACTCTAAAGAAAGAGAAATAGCATTTAAAGGAAAATCAGCTGTGGCTTCTACCATCCAAACAGAACAACCTCAGGCAAGTTGGGACAAGCAGGCTGGGAATATTTTTGTTACACTGTTGGTTGGTAGTTGCTAGAACAACTCACCTTTGTCATGCCCCAGTGTGCGAGGCTCCTGTTTGTCTTGGGAAGCAGACTATGATGGGCTGAGATAGGCTCCTGATTTCCCCACTGAGGCCCAACACAGTAAAGCAGGAGCCAAAACATCCAAAAGGCAGCACTTTAATGCCTCTTGTCTTCTGTCATTGGGTATTGCTGTAACTCCCAAAGATATCTCTCTGTTCTAATGGAGATAAGTGCTTCAGGAAACAAACACAAACCTGCTTTAAATTTTTATTTCACTCTTTTCTGCTGAAGGGCTGGGGTTTTATTCTGACCAGTAGCTTGTTCAGGATGTGCTCAGCATCCAGCACAGCTCCCCAGCAGCCAATGGGTACTGTACCAACAGAGTGTGGTGTGTGGTTTCGCTTACGGGGCCTCCCAGGTCAGACTGGTTTGTGAGGTGAGGCTCTTTGCTGCAGCCTCATCTGAGCATAACTCATCTGGGGGTGCTGCTGGCAGGTCAGAGAAGTTCTCTCTGCTCACTCCAGACCTTGCTGAAGCGGTAGAGCCAGTCCAGGGTCAGGTGAGCCTACGGTGAGGTCAGGGAGGACGGTAACGGGGCTGTACTTACACCAGCTTGTAACTGTTTCCTCACTGTCAGCAGATGGTTACTGCTTAGGAAGGAGCTGTATATCGAGGGGAATTGGTCCTGTGGAACAGGAAAATGTAGGAATCTGTTCTGAGATCTCTGAGAGGCAAAGTTAGACTGGAGGTTGAAGGGGTGTATGTGTTCTGCAGGTGTGTTCTGCTCCAAAATAGGTGAAACTATCCTGGGCAGTACCTACCTGAGTATTTGGGGGGGCAAATCTAAATTCTCTTGAAACAGGCTGAATCATGTGAAAGCAAATATGTGTAATTTATTCTGTGGTCTGCTCTACAGTCATCCAGCTTTACTTGATGATCTTTATAAGATATTTTCTGGGATAAGTCTCCAAGCAACTTCTCTCCTTCTGTAGATCTTCCTTCTTCAGAGAATGCAGAGAAAGAGAAAAGATGGGTTGTAAATAAGGAAAGGCTGGTGTCAGTGGGGAGCTTGTGATGTTTGGGAGAGGTAGGTGAGCAGTGTGTAAAGGTGAGGTCCATCACAGCAGAGCAGATGGGTCTGGCTGTGGCCTCTGGCTTTACAGTACAGTTGGTGTGCCAGGATGCTGTTAGGTCATGGCAACTCTTCTAAGCTGCCATAAATGCACCCCGTGCTGACATCCACAGCAGAGAGATAAGGATGATATATCCCAGCATTTGCTGAACATATGCCTACATTGCAGTTCAGCTTGGAGGTTGTGCTGGACTGTCTATATTTCTTCTTAATTTGTTTGGTTTAGCTAGTTGAGAATGTTCCTTTTTCTGCCTACTACTGTGCTGAACTGAGGAGCCAAAAACCTCTCCTTGGAGTTGTGCTCTCTTGCACCAGGAGGGAATATGACTCCATTTATTTATTTATTTTTAATTAATTTTATCTGTTTTAGTACCCAATAAACTTGTTGTTTTTTCCAACTGGCACAACAAGGCTCTGGCTATTTTTAAAGAATATGGTTCATTTGATTTAATCTAATGAATGTTTAGTGCTGTTGAAAATAGCTGGAGTCAGAGCCAAGAATAATGTACTGAAATGTGCTGGTTGAGCAAGGACTGCTTCACTCTGCCAATCTGTTTCCCTCCAGTTGTTCAGATTTACCTGGTTTTGCAAGTAGCATTTGCAGGCAAGATGTATTGATCAAGGTGCTTTTTAATACTGATTCCAAAGGCCAGTAGTGCCAGAGACATATTTTGTCACACTCATTTCAAGACACGGCTAACAATGACAGCTCCTTCTTGTTGTTCAGTGTAGGATGCCTAATCTCTGTTTCAGACCACTTTAAAGGGAATGTGAAATGCTGATATCCTTTTATTTCACATAGGAAAATTGAGGCATGAAATGGTAATTTTTTTCCCCTAAAGTCACCCAGAAAGCAAGTGACAGAATGAGTAATAAAATCAGCATCTACTGGGCTCCTGAAGCTGCAATGTAAGTCCTGATTTCTCCATGAACTGAAGCAATACATAATCGAAAAAGAAGTTCTGCTAAATCCTGGTGGTTTGCACTGGTTTTCAGAACATCCATGTCCTGCCTGCACCCTCTGAACTGCTCTGTAGAGGTATCTAAATGTCCCTATTAGCAAAACCTAAATTTCATGCATCTCTTTGCACTATCTGAATTTGACACTGTAAGGCACACCAAATATTTAAATTATGTTTTTGAAACTGTACAAATCCATCTTCCTTTTGCCATCCATCAGTTATTTCTGTTAGATAGTTGGTTTGCTATTCCTCCCTAAGAAAGGAGTAGCTAATACTTAAGCTTCATTGGATTAAAAAAATAAATCAACCATAGTACATCTTATTCTGTGATAGTGATGTCCATAGGGATGGATTTTCTGCAGAGATCACTTTACACCCTAAAGCACAATGTAGGATTGACTTGCATAAGTAATGAACAGATGCTCCTGACAGCTATTACATTATTCATCTCCCTGTGCATGTGATGGGGAGAAGGAAACAGCACCTGTTACTATGGGAGAAATATTGTCACTGCTGTTCTGCATTACAGACCTCCAGGGCAATCTGGGCCAGACGTGTTTCACTGCATTTGTGTTGACCCAAAATGAAGCCATGCCAGTTTACATCCCCTCGCTATTTTGTCCTTTGTTTCCCTCAGATAGGTCCCTCAGTTTATAAATTAAGAAAATAAAATTGCTGCTGAAGGTGTGAGGGAGCACTGAAAGCAGTGAAAAAAATTTGTTTTCCATCTTTCATCCCAAATTTTTCTCAGGAAAGCTGGGTAAAACTATTAGAACTTATTTCCCCTCTACAACAACAGTACTTTTTACAGATCATCTCAGATTTCATATGGAAGTAACTCATATGCCTGGGGAATTTCTAAAGGAGTGTTTAAGAGCAGACAGAAGTATTTTCCTTGTCATCCTGACATTGGATTGAGATGAGTTCCCGTTCATCATCGGTGTTGGGCAGGGCAGCACGCATGGCCCATGGTGCAGGCACACTGCTAATAGACTTAGCTTCAGATGCAGCCAGCCAGGGCCATAAAATTCTCTTGTTCACTCCACTGCAGGTAATGATTGGAGCATTTAGAGTGTGTTTCCAGGAGATATTTCCTTAAAGAACTCCTGTGACTCAGTCTTCCAGTAAAGGGGGTTTATAGCAAAGAGGGAGGGTGCCTTTTTACACAGGCAGATAGTGATAAGACAAGGGGGAATGGTTTAAAGTAAAAAAAGGAGATATTTAAGTTAGATGTTGGGAAGAAATTCTTTGCTGTGATGGTGGTGAGGCATGGGAACAGACTGCCTGGAGATATTGTGGCTGCCAAGTGTTCAAGGCCAGGTTGGATGGGACTTTGAGCAACCTGATCAAGTGTAAGGTGCCCCTCCCTATGGCAGCAGGGTTGAAATAAGATGACCTTTAAGGTCCCTTCCAACCCAAACCATTCTGTGACTTTATTCTTTGATTCAGCCATAGGTTAGAGCAGGGACAGGGATCTTTTCTTTCTCAGGTGACATGCTGATAATTCAGGGACCACAGCAACACATAAATTCATCCTGCCCAATAATCTTCTAGTCCCAGACAAGCAGCTCCTTGCCCTTCACCTCGGGCAAGTGGGCTGTACAAATTTCCATCCCCCACACAATGTCTGCAATATTTCTACATCCCAAAGGCTGAATTTCCTACTTGAAGCTAAAGAATCAGTGCAGTTGGCAGCATAGTGCCAATTTGCTGCTGCTGACAGATGTTTTTCCCAGCTAGGGCTGGAGCTGAACTAGACTGCCCACAGCATGTCTCCTCCTCTTCTTTATAGGAGCTAATTGATATGGTGTGGTTATTAAGAATATGGCTTTCAGCCTTATTTTGTGAAATATTTATTCCATGTATCATTCATTAGTGGTTATGTGTGGATGTTCATGTTTCTAAAGGGCAACTTTATAGAGATAATCTTCACAACACTGCTGGAGCTGTAGAGTGGGGAGGGGCAGAGCCTGCTTCCTCCCACAATAATTACTTCAATTCTGTTTTAATTAGGGAAGGAGGTTTTTTAAAGACCTGAAATTGCACCTTAATTATGTTTTAAAGTTTGGCTGCAATTACAAGAGTTGCAACCTTGCTTCCCAACCCTCCTCACAGGCTCAAACTCCATGCCCATGTGCTGGTTTAGTGAAGTTCATTCCCTTGCAGTGTTATTGTGGTGCCTCTGCTGGCACACTCTCCATGGTTTTCCACCACCCTGGCTCTCAGCTGATGGCTCTGATCAGCCCAGTTCCCCCTGCCTCCCCAAGCTCCCCCCAGCATGCCAGGCTCACACAGAATCACAGAACATGCTGAGCTGGAAGAGACCCACAAGGCTCCTCAGGGTGGACAACTCTTCCAGGAGTCATGGGAATTTAGAGGTGGAATGCTAGAGGTGAACAGATTAGGCTGTTTCCTAGTTTCTTAAATGAGGAATATTAAAGGTTTTCTTAAGATGATTTTTAAAACCAACCAAGAGCTGGGATCTGGCAAATCAGGCTCTGTGTATGGCCTGCTCCTGCCTCAGGTGCTGTATTGCAGGTCTGGGCAGATGCCACATGAGCAGTGAAATGCCAGTGAAGACCTTACTCCTTTTCTGTTTGCACAAAGGCTGAGATCAGGTGGGGGCAGCCGGCCCATGGGGCAAGAGGTGGGCATGCTGTGCAAGGGGGGGTTAGAAAAGAGAGATGCAGTTCAAAGTAGAAAGCAGAGAAGTGAGGAGCTGCTTCCTCAGAAAAGCCCTGCTGCAAGTTTCCTGAATCACTCAGAGGATTTGAGCTGAGCTGCTGCCTGGAGAGCCATGGCAGGGACAAACACAGAGAGAGGTGCAGAAGGTGAAGGTGTCCCAGCTGGTTCCCAGCCCACCTTTTCCTTCTCTGGCTGCAGCTGTGCTCTCTGCTTCATGTGTGACATATTATCTCCCCACTACAGGCACAAGAGCCCTGAGTGCACCCTCGAGACATTCCCTTGCAGCTCCCAGATAGGCAAAGACCCAAGTCAAAGAAAGACACAACACACAGCAAATGGGAAACGGTTACAGAGCCCTTTGTTCTCGTGTACTGAAAACACCTTGGTGCTCAAGGGCATTGGCAAGAAAATGTGCATGCTTCAGGCGTGTGACAAGGTTGTCAGTCCTTCCAGTGCGGCTGTAGTCAAAGAACAGTTCCTGCAGAGCAGCCAGAAGTGAAGCAGGAAGGTTTCATATTTGCCAGTGTGGTGGAGGGAGTTTCTCAGTTTCTCCTCTGTCCCTCTCCTGGCACCAGGTACTGGGGTCTTTCTGCCAGGAGTCCTTAGGGTCTGCATGATCCCACTCAATGGTTCCATGGAATCACTGAGGGCAGGCCTGCCCCTGGGCAAGAGCACCCTGAGGTGGGTTTGTGAGCACTCTGCCGTGGCTCCAACCCTCTCCTCCTGTCCAGAAATGGCCTTTGCCCCCCTGGGAGTGGACTTACCCCAAAGCCATTGCCAAAAGCCTTAGGCCAGATCAGCAGCACAATAGAGCTGTGCCTGCCCAAGCTGAAGCCCTGGCACAGAGTGGCACAATGCGTGGCACATCTCCCCTCTGCTCTTCCCTCTCATACCTATGTCTGCCTGGGAGAAGGAGCTTGTTGGGTTTGTTCAGCTTTTGATGCAAGAGTGCAAAACTATGATGCTGTTGCTCTGGAATCTTGCCCGACCTCTCCTACCAGCTGCCTCTAGCAAGGTTCGGGATGTTTTTGGCACCTCCAATTTTCTGTGCTTTAGGTGGGAAATCCTAACACAACAGGCTGGCACCTTCCAAAGCACGCTGTGCCTCTGGATCTCGAGTGTCTGGGTCCGGGTGTCAGAAGGGGAGGCATTCCCTCTGCAGTGCTTCGGGCAGCTCTGCTGCTGCAGGAAGCAGGCAGAACCCTTGGGATCACCGCCGGCTGGGCAGTATTTTCAGCCAGTTGTAGAGAGTTTTAGCTGTCAGATGCTGAAGTTAAGGAATGGCACTGGGGGCGGGGAGGGAAGCCAAGAACATCGTGAAGTTTAAAAAAACCCCACGGCAATACAAGTTTTGCCTTTTAAAGGCTTTGGTGGAACCCCCCATCCGCAACGTATCAGAGCTTTAGCAAACTTCCTCCCGGGCACTTTTTATTTCTCGCTCCCCATCTCGGATACCGCAGTTCTGCATTTCTTCCTCCCGAAAACTGTTGTTTTTTTGTTTTTTTGTTTTTTCCAAGCGTTGGCGGAGCCCGGTGCGGCCGCAGCCCCCCCGCCCCTCCCCGGCCGGGCCGGGCCGGGCGCGCTCCGCCCCCGCCGCCCCCGCCGCAGGCGCCGCCCCCGAGGAGCGCGCCCGGCTCGGGGGGACCGGGGCTGCCGGCGCCGCGGGCAGCGGCTCTGCCGCGCTGCTCGCCTGCCCGCCAGCAGCTTCCTGCCTTCTTTCTCTGCAGAGCCTTGTTTTTTAGTCCTAGTATTATAATTTCTTTCGTTGTTTTTCGCGAGCGGGCCGGTGGCTCCTTGCCATGAGCAGCCCGAAGGCAGCATGAAAGCGGGCAGGCGCGGCTATCCCGCCCGCTCCGGTGTAGGATGGCTCCTGGCGAAGTGCTGCTGCTGCTCCTGCACAGGTCGGTGGGGCCCGCGTGTGGGGAGCCTGGCCCGGGGCGCTGCGGGGGTCGGGGGCTCTGCGGCGTCCTCGGCAGGACAGCGTCCCTCCGGGGACAGCGGGGACAGCGGGGGACAGCGGGGACAGCGGGGGAGAGCGGGGGACAGCGGTGCCCTCGGGCCCGGGGAGAGCGGGGACAGCGGTGCCCTCGGACCCGGGGACAGCGGCGGGTGAGCCGGTAACAAGCACCGCGAGCGAGAGGGCAGGAGTTGACACAGTTTTACAGTATGTATATATACAGTTTTGCAGTATAGTTGTACATTTTAGCATTGCTCGTAGAAAACTCTCTGCGACTGTAGGGTCAATAGGGCGGGGAGAAATATTTGCTTAAATGATTATTTTTTTTCCCCTTTCCTTTCTGGTCTTTCTTGGGCTCCAGTACGAGCAAAATGCTTTGAGAACATCTGTTTCTCACAGTTCACAAATCTCTGAATGGTGATGGGGGAAGGTCTGGGGAAGCTGGCTGAGCTGAAATGCTGAGAGAGATGTGGGAAAGCCAGGGCAGCTGGAGTGCCTTGTAAAAATAAAATCAAAATCTGGCTTTTATGTGGAGCAGCACAGCTCAGAAGCATTGACTGAAGGTTTCTCAGCCTGCAGTCTTTATGCTGTGATATGGCTCTTGGACTTGTTCTGGATAATGTGAGGTTTTTCAAAGATCTGCTTGTGGGATCTCAATGTTTCCTGTTCTCTGAATGGCCAAAGAAAATGTCTCGAACAAAACTTGGCTTTTGTTTTGTTCCTTTTTTTTTTTTTTTTTTTTTAATAACTAAAGTTTTCACATGCAGTCTTTTGGTAACTCTGGAACCCAAATAAAGAACAGATAAAGATGACATTGAGGATGGGTGGGCCTGCTGGTTTCTTGAGGCACACATTTGCAGTGCAGGAGCCCTCTTTCCCAAGTTACTGAATTAGTCACACTTATGTGGTGACAGCAGCAAACTAGTTGGTGATGGAGTTTGCCACTACTTTGTAAGATGTGATCTGTTTCAGCCTGGGGAGAACTCACGACTCACAACCTCATGCTGAGGAAGTGATTCTCGAGGTCAGTGCACAGCACCCCACTGCTTTGCAGCCTTTAAGGAGGAACACTCAGTCTGGTTTAGGGGTAGGGCTGCCTGTAGAAAGCTCGTGGTACTAAACCACTGGGAAAGCCAAGTCTCTTGGACAGCCCCTGCTTTAACGTGTTGGCCCATGCAGCAGGGGCTGGAGCAGCATTCAAGCTCTGTGAGAGAGCTCTGGTCTTGAAAATGTTGATTCTAAGGGATTAAAATCTCCCTGCTGCCTGTCCTGCCTACAGAGGTCTCTAGAAGGGGGAAGGGGTAACAGCTGGCTCTTCTCTCTCCAGTTGAAATGTTAACTGTGTTTGCAGTTCTAGTTTACTGGGTTGGTAACAAAAGGTGTTTTGTGATACAGATTGATTTACTTCTTTCTTATCCTTGGTTGTAAACTTCAGGCAAAAAGTTCTAAAAGGCTGTCTGTCATGCTGTGTTTATTATAGAAAACCAGAGATGGTGGAAATACTCCCTGAATTTAAGCAGGTACCAAACCTAATATTTGAGAAGGGATTCACGTGCCGCAGATTACAGCATCAGTGTGCCTTTGTTGGCAACTTCTCCCATTGAGCTTGGAGATGTTTTCATGTGGCAACCAGGGCTCTGAAGCTCTAACTTCATGTATTCTGTGTTGTCAGCAATCACCTGGGGGGCACACTGTTCATCCGAGGGCTCCTCACTGATCTCAGTCTTGCAGTGCAAATAGGTCAATGTAGTTTGTATTAAAGGTGGGTATGAAGCATCTCAGAGCTGCTCTCAGTGCTGCCCTGTAGCTTACCTTACCTTTTTCTTTGGAAATTCGACTCTGCTTTTTTGGTGCCAGTGCCTGATGTATCTTGATCTTTTGCAACTGCTTAGTAGGTTTGGTGTGTGAATAAGAACTGTCCAGTGAGAGAAATAGGGAAGATGAGCCTGCATTCTGTGTCAAACACAGGTTTTGTGCTCAAACAGTTGGTGTGAGCTGCATCATTGCTTTCCATGGAGCTTGGAAGTGATGTGGATGCTTGATCTCCTAAATAGCAGCAATAATGCAGAGCTGAAAAAAACCCAAACCCGAGGTCCCCTGTGTATCATGAAATACGTAAGTTTTGTGTAACTGGGCATTTCTCTGAAGGATTTTGAAAGATGACTCAAACCCTTTTGCATTAGTATTCCACTGTCTATTGCAGCAGTAGAGATGCTGCTTTTTTGCTTGTTTCTCTTGGTGAGTTTCTGATCTTGTCAGCTTTGCCCATGTACAGAGCTGTTGGGATCCATCCAGAGAAAGCCAGTGACAATAGCATTTGCAGTTTTGCTCTTACTCTGATAGTTGCCTGCAGGAACTAAATAAGGAGTACTTCTCTGTTCTGCAATATAGAGAGATATGAATCCTAATATAGGAGTGCTTCAGAGCAAGAGTCTGTCATTTGCTTTCAGCCATAAAAAGGGGTACTTGAGGAGCAGCACACTTGCATAGCCTTTAGGACAGTGGCTTTAGTGGCTAAGAGTGTGCAAGCAAGGCTTTTTGCAGGATCTCCTAAATGCAGAAGTGCAAAGTGAACTAGTGTAACAGAATGCTTCTTAAAGCTGCAGAACTGTCCCTGGTTAAGAGGGTTCAAATTCTGATGGTCTTCTCATAGCTAGAAAGTCATTGAACTCTCCTTAGAAATCAGCCCAGGATTTGCAATTGAATATACTTTTTTTTTTTTTTTACATGAAGTCTATCCTCTCAGTTATCTGTGTGGTTCAGATTAGAAATTATTTTTAAAGGGAAAAGAGGGAAAATAAAGACATGGGAGGGATTCCCTCTTTGTGAAATGTCTTTTCCAAAGCAAATGGGCAGCTGCATGCCTTGGGTGTGAGAAGATCAAAACTTTGCTGCCTTTAAGCGCAGAGCCAAGGCCAGTGTGTGAGTGCCATTCCTCTGCCCTCCCTTCTGCACAGGGCTCTGAAGCTGATCAGTGAGTGGGAACATGGGCATTGGGTGAGACTAAATTCCAGGCTCTGATGCACAGGGAGCTGTAAACAGTACCAGTGTCTCAGATTTAACCTGGGAATTAAATTCTACGTGCTGCCTTAAACTCAGGGCCTTATTTAGAGGACTTTTTTTTCAGTAGTTCAGCTCATTCAATTCTAGCCCAAACTGGAGCACGCTGGGATCTCACTGCCCTAAGGGACACCAAGAGGGTGGAAAGCACAAACAAGGTGTAGGAAATGCTTTTCTTTGAGCACAAGGAGACAGATGTTCCCATCTGCTGGGCTTGAGCTGGCTGCGACTGTACCAGGTACAGACAAAGAAAAGGGTCTGTGGTTAAAAGTAATCAATTGTCAGAGTAACTTTAGAGTTCAGATGGGTAACATTTTGCTGCAGTGTGGCTTCAGGTGAGAAAATAGTATGGTTTCTACTTGAGGGTAGCCAGAAACCAGGAGGAGGATTTAAAGGGATGCGCTGTGTTGGCTTTGATAAAGAGCACATCCTCTGCCTCCTTGAGAAGTTGTTCCTCTGAGTAGGCTGCTGGTTGTTTGCAAACTTCTGCTTTCAGAACAAAAGAAACTTAATCTGAATGTCAAAACTTAAATCTCACTGTGTTAAAGTTGAAAGGTTGAGTGGGTTTCTGTTTGTGCTAAGCTCCTAGTAAAGCTCTTATTTTAAATTTTCTGTCCCTCTAGCTGGTTCTATCTCCTACACTTTCAGTCTTCTTTCTGCAATTTTCTGTTTTATTGTCTTCTTTTTCTTTCTCTCCTTCCTTCCTTTCCCTCTTCTTGCCTAAATCTTTGATTTGTTACTGGATCTTTGCTGTAAGATGAACAAAGAAAGCTTGTCCAGACAGAGTGGTGATGACTTCTGTGCAGTGAAGGGGGCTCAGCCAGCCACCCTGGTACATCTTTTCTAGCTGGGCAGAAACAGAGCCTTAACTGGAAGTTAAGAAAACCAGCATCATCACAAGGGCTGTCAACAGCACATTAATAAAAGTTATTTCTTCATTAGGTAAAAAGTGAGATCTGATGGTGCTTTTTATAGAAGGTGCTGACACTGTTACAGGGAGTGCAGAGCTTTGCTAAGGGAACTGGTACCTTTGTGCTGAGTGGTAGCAAGAGAGTGATCTGCAGTAATATATTCAAGCCCATAACATTTCCTAATTTGAACATATTTTATTTAGTGCTTCAGGCTGAGCCCTGGTTGCACTGTGTAAAGCATAATGGAATGCATGGCCAAAGCAGCTCTGTCAAAATTGAGGCAGAGGAGAAAACAATAGTAAAATAAAGGGTGTCAACCAAAGCTTGCTTAGCTTCCTGGTCCTTCTTGAATGAGAAATATGAGGAAACTCTTAGGTTTCCCAAATAATCTCCTTGGGTGATGTCCATCTGTTGCTCATTAGTTGTATCTCAGCAAAGTTAAGAGGATCAAGTGTACTGGTCCTCTGTAGGCAGTCTCCCTCCCTCTCATGCCAGAGTTGAGCTCTGCTCTTTGTCCTGGCAAATTCATGAGCAAATGGCTGTGGAGAGGTTTGCAAGAGTTGTTGTTGTTTCCTTCCAGTTCTATTAAGAGAAAACTGGTTAGCCCATGACAGGAACGTCTCTTCCAAATCCTGTGTTTTCCCACCTCTGCAGGCTGAGTCAGGAGTCAGAATAGGTCATAGCAGAGAGTTATTGGAAGGGACAAAAGAGTTGATGAAAATGCTGCTCAGTTGAGCAAGCAGGATTAACGTGACAAGGTGAATACTGTTAGCAAAAAAAAATTTAAAAAATCACTCTTTTTGTTGGTGTGAAACTGCTTTCTCACACCTGCTCTACACCTTCCTGACGCACAGTTCTCAGTTAAGCATGTCCCTAAAGCATGACTGACAGTCCCCATGCCAGCGTTTTGTGGTAAATATTCTGAACCTCACTAATCTGAACATCTTAGTATTTGTGTGGCAATGAAACATAGGAGTAGTTCAGGAGAAGTCCTGGGGCTGATGAGTAACATCTGAGTACGGACAGTCAAAGGAGAAGCATGGACACTGCTCTGCTGGCAGGCTGTGAGTTCCTTGTAGGATTACTTAGTATTGTTAAATCTTACCTGTTTGCAGGAGGGCTTCTTGAGGGTAGGAACCTTGTTCACAGATACAGCAGGTCACATTTTCAGTGGGTCTGTATTACTGTCAAAAATAAACTGCCCAAGAGCACAGAATGTTTGAGCTTTTCAGAAGTGCTGGTTGCTGCACATGACACTGTGCTCACTGCTCTCATCTGCCACCAGCCACTTTCTGTAAATCAAATGTTTATCATGTCAGTGCCAGTGTTGGGATGCTTTAGCAACTTTCTCTCAGTTTCCAAGATCCAAGCAATAACACTGTTATTATTTTCTCTCTTTAAAGTTACACGCACTGCTAGGCAGCTCTCACTCTCCTGATACAAGCTGGCTCCTCAGCCTTCATGTCTCCCTGTTGTGACTGATCTTGCAGCCTCTTTACATGTGGTTATATACAAGATGCAACAGAAGTGGTAGAGAAAATAAACTTTCAGATATTAATTCATGTGTGAAAAAGAGGTAGCAAGAGCTTCTGTAAACATCAGCTTTCAGTTACTGGTCTGGGTGTGAATACGTGGTGGGGATCCTTATTATTCAGATTGCTACGTTGTTTTCAACTTTTATAAATTTGTCCAGCTTTAAAGAAACATGGGATTTGCTTTTATGCAGGCAAAGCTCCAAAACTTCCCCTTTACTCCAAGGAGTATATAAGAACCCACAAGGCTTTATTCATCTTGTCAAAAAGAAAGGAGACTTTATTCTTAGGAAAAGAGAACAGATAATTGTGAAAAATATAGCTTGGATAACTCTCCCTGCTCAGTATGAGGACGTGGGGTAATTAAACATGCTGTTTTCCTATAAAATAAGTGCCAGATAGATGTATTGTTCAGGAATTCAATGCACGGATGCTGAAATAAAATCTCTCCATTTTGAAGTGAAACAAAAAGGGCAGTTATTTCACATGACCCCAGAAAGATTTTGTTTGGGTTTTTTCCCAAACTGTTATATTTCAGCACACACCTTGTTAAAACTTATGTGTGTATTAGGAAAACTAATCTATCATTTCAAACTCAAAACCTCCCAAAGTTCCAAAGTTGTCATTCTAAAAATAGCATCAAGATACTTCTCAAGCACACCAGAGCACTGTTACATTTCAGTCTAATTCTTGTCTGTTAACAGGCTTTATGAAAGCATTTTCATATTTGGCAAAAGTTGCAATTTCTTTTCAAAAGAGAGGAATTGGTTGGGCAGTTAGTGATTACAGCAGGGATCTACAGATCCTGTGGTTTTCAGTTCAGTAAGGAAATCCAATTTTCTGCCAGTTTAGCCACTGCATCAGTTGCTATTGCAGAAGAGTTCAATTGCTAATATTGCATCACACAATTTTGTGTCATATGAAGTTACTTTTTAATATAACTATAGAAGCACATCTGGATATTTTCTTTAAAAAGATGCATAGATCACAAGTAGGAGTTCAAGAATCATTAGAAAATAATGAGATTATCTCCAATGCGATAAGCTTGAAATCATCTCCCTTGACCATTCTGTGCCATTGGAAAACCACAGAACAAAAATCAATGTGCTTGCTCTTAGCTCCTGTTGTTTGATGTGGCTGGTTATGCTGAAACACAAACCAGTCCTTGAGTTAAAGGTAGTTAGTGCACCCCATTGGGTCTCCTGTTGAGTTTGACTTGCCTTGCATTCCTTCAGTCCTGGACCAGCCCCACAATGGTCTCCTGAGCAGGCTGAGAACTTGGGAATCACACACATCACCTGGGCTCCCTTCATATAATTAGGGCAAAATATGAAAATGTCTCCAGTGAAGTTCTAATGAGATGAAAACTAGAACCTGCAAGCTGAATTGCAGCAGTTAATAATAGAAAAGCCATAGGGGTTCTTCTCTTTGATGGGGAGAAACCCATTATATGCACTTCAGTTTATGTATTTGTCATTTATTTTTTTTTATAATGTAGCACACATAAGATTATGTTGCAGAAGGTTCTGACTGGATTTTACTCCCTGACCTCCCAGTACTTCCCAGTGGTCGTGGGTGCTCCTTTACTGTACAGAAACCGTGGCTACTTCTGGGAAATGGAAAAAGTGTCTCAGGTTTTGTGTTGCCACATGATGAATCAGTAATTGCTATCCTGTTGCCCTTATTGCCCCCCAGTGCACTTGGTTGTCCCATGTGGTACAGCCATTGCAAGTCCTGGGACAGCTCAACAGCTTTGAAATCTTGGATCCCCTGCAAAATGATATTCCTGTGAAGTTCCATAAGGCTGTGAAGTTCCATAAGGGGGTGAAGCCTGGGAGCCAGACCTGCTGGGAACCCATTAGCAAACATCATCCTGAGGAACCAGTAGGTGGTTTCTTCTGGAGATTGTTATCTTTTGTATTGGAAGCGAGTTAAACATGGAAATTTAAAGTTGCTGTGTACAGGAAAGCACAAGTAGAGTCTATGTGTGAGCTTTGAGCAAAGGTCTCGTGTTCACTTACACAAGAAAACATTGAAGTAAACATTTGGGAAAGTGATGGACTGTGATTCTAAGAGACTGGATTTAGTGACCGTGGAGGAGTCTCTGCCCTTTTCTGAGAATTTTTCCATGTTCATTTTTCACATGGAGCAAGCAGCTCAGAGCACAGAAGAAAGCTGGGAGTGGCACATCCCCAGCTATAGCTAAATCTTTTGAGGACACTTTTTCATGCCGTTGAGGCTTGCTGACAATTACAGCTAGAGACTGTAGCAGCCAAGGACCTCTTAGACTCTGTTGGGTTTTCTCCTCATCCCTTCATAAGGCACATGTGAGCAGAGGTTCTCACATCCTCTGGACATGTGGTACAGCCATAGCCTCTCTGAAAACACTTTACAGCTCACTCAGCACTTAGAAACCAGCGACCAACTGAGCATCAGATCATCAGCAGTTAGAGCTTCCAGATTCATACTGACCAGTTGATTTCAGCCTCTTTGTGGGCCTGCATGTCCTGGGCAGCACATCATGCATGTACCCCAGATCACCCCGTTCCAGGGTGCTGGCTGATCGTGGCCAGAGCAGCAGCTCCTGCAGTGTGTGTCCCTGCTCATGGACTGCAGTCCTGAATCCAGCCTGTCCATGCTGAGCTCCCCTGATGATCAAGGCTCCAGCTCTCTGCTGCCACGGGAGCGTGAGCCAAGGCAGGCCATGGGAAGCGTTGCACAACCGGTATAATTTCACCGCATGCTGAATAAATACACTTTTGAGGACTCTTTTGAAGAGATGTTGCTTAATTAATCCTGCAGGGGGTATAATATGTATATTTTTGAAATCCAGTTTTAGCATCGTGCAATTAGCTTTTATGGCCTAGGGATTCTGATTTAAGACATTCTTTAGTTACTAATGGTAATCTGTTTTAATTAGAAATGCAAATGTATTTTGGATCCAAATGTGTCTGAGTGGTACAATGTAAAATGATGATTCACAGTGAATACCATTGAAGTGCCTCAAGTCTGGTATTCTTTGTGCCTTCTACAGTTTGAACTCTGAGGATCAACACAATGTTCAAACATTGCTGTCAGCTGAAGCATGTGGAGACTGAATAGATTTCTTTAGGAAATGAAATAAATATTAATCAACAGGGATTCTTTCTGGGACGGCAGAAGGAAAATCGTAGCTTTAGGCAAGAAGGAGTCAAATGCTTTGAATGTTGGCAGTAACTTCAGCTCCTCATTAGCAGAGCACAGCTCCTGCCAGGGTGCAGGTGCTGAGCAGAGGGCAGCATCTTAGTTGACTTTGTCTTAATATCAGAGAAATTACCCAGGCTTGAGCGTTCCAGGCTGCTCATGGCAGGGTAGTAGCTGCTCAGAGCTGTGTTGCTGTAAAATTTGATCTGGCAGTGTGGCTAAGACAAGCCTACAGCAAGGCAAGCTCCAGACAAACATTGAAAGGCTGATGTTTGCTGAATATTCCCTGCAGTCACTTGTCCTGGAGATAATAAACTGTCAGGCAGGTGATGTCTGTGATCAGACATCTTAAAATGCACTAACAGGTCACCTGTATTCAACAAAGCCTTTGTAGAATCAAAGAGCCTCTGCTACTGATCCTTGCTGTTGTGTTCAAGTGTTTTTTTTTCCTGCTTCCTCTGAAAGATGGAGCCAAAAGAAAGTAACCACCCAGCAATAGAGAAGATGGCTTTTGTATTGAAAGTTTATTAGACATGTTGCTTGGTAGAGCATTTTTACAGCTGTTTGTGATGAGACTCGGTGATGGAGAAGGGAATGAAGCACTTCATGCAGGGCACCTTTCCACATCTCTGCAAAGCTGGATGTAGGGGGTTTTTCCCATAAGGAGGCTGCTGGTAAGGAGCAATGATGTAGGCACCATAAAAGCTGTGGGTGGCTCTGTGTGGCCCTTCAGAAGTCACAATCAATCAGTTCCTTAGGACCAGCCTCACTGGGAAGGCTGGTGTCTGGGTCAAGGCACTGGCACAGCTTCAGAGGGCTGAGACCTCGGCAGGGTGCTGCAGAGAGCCAGCTCTCCTGTTCCCATGTAGCAGATGCTCTCTGAGACTTCACGTTCCTGTCCATCTTTCTTGCTGACGCAGATAGAGTGTAGTGGTGACTTTGTCACCTGAAATTTGATAAACTTGTTGACTGGCATCACGGGGAAGCTTCCTCACAGAGCTACTCCCTGCCGAGCTGTCAAACGGAAAACCAAGACACAGATAGTGTGAGCCTGTTATATGGGACAGCAAGTGGTGTTCTGGTTTTGCTACTTAAGCTGAATGAATTAAAGCTTCCCACAAGCCTAACTGATAGTCTTGAGTGTGCAGTTAAAAGTCTCCGAGCTGCTTAGCCATCTCCCTGTGCTGTGTTCAAAGAGCAAAGTGTCACAAGCACCAGCAGTTCTTATCTGTGTGTTTTATTTCCAAACCGCTGTTTGCATTGACTGCATTCATTCCTCCTTTTAACTCATCCCAATCAGTACCTTTGCTGTGAGCTTGTATTTCCTGCTGGCATTTCTGGAGGACAAGGGTGTGGAGGAAGCTGCTTTGGGCTCCAGCCCTGGAGGCTGCAGCTGCAGTGTGTCTGTTGTCAAACACCCCAACCCCGTTGTTCTTGGTGGTTTCGTGGTGTCCGCTCCTGCCCTGCGCCACTTGCAACTTATCCTTATTCCGTTCTTTTCTTTTCAGGGGCTGTCAGAGCCTGAATAATTTAAGAGTGAACAAATGAGAGACGTTCATGGAGGACTCTGTTCTTACCTAGGCACAAATTGACAAGCTTGTAGATTGCCTTGGGTTTCCACTGCACCTACCACAACTTTACTAAGAGAAAAGTCCCCTTTCTAGACATCTGTGTCACTCTTGCTTAGTAAAGTTATTCAAGATCAGCGCCTTTGGAATTGGTTGGTAAATGGACAAAGACTTTCTCTTTGCCCGGAGCTCCTCACAGCCTCCAAGTACCAAAGAGAACTCCACAGCACTAGAAAGCAAGAGGCAGCTGCTGAATGTTGGAAGCTACTGCATTTGGCAAAAGAAGCTGATGCAAAGATGCACACAGTTGTGTTTGTTTGTTCTGCTTGTTTTCTGTGCTTTCCGAGCCCTCTGTGTGCCTGGAAAGTTTAATAACCAATCCCTTCTTTCTCAACATGCAGTTTTTCTTCCTATCCCAAAAAGCTTTGGGTTCTGTTCTTGCTTTTTTTTTTTATTTTTCCAATTCCAAGTTTGTCACTGATACTCTTTTGTTGTTTCCGTGGAGAATTGTTTGGGTACATAGCTACAGCTTCCTTTGAGATAGGGAGACCTAAATATGATACTCAAACATCATTGTCTTCTCTCCCCCCATTTAACAGAGTGGTCCACCTTGTCACAGAGGTTGCTGACTTCAACTATAAGGCAGAGTTGACCTTAGCAATGATGTCATTTAACTGAGAAATTACTTCAAAATTCTTACAGTAGCTCAATTTGGAAGTTGCTGAATGAAGCTGACCCTTGACACTTGACAAAAGAATAAGGCTTGTGTTTTACTAACAGCTGCTTGGAAACCATGTGTAATAAAGTTTGTTTTTGTGCCCAACATCCAGGATAAAAGATGGCATTTGCTGACTCTAGTACCCTTACGCTCCCAGAAGAGCAGAACTGCTTTGATCCAAGTTTAAAAGTCTGCTTCTATGTGGGTGTCTAAGCATTTCACAGTTCCTTATGCTAAAAGTAACAGTGTACTTGCAAAGGCCAGCAAATGCTGCTCTCGTTCGGCTTCAAACACATTACATTTTCCTCCTTGTCATCCCATATAGCTTTTCATAAAGTTTCAGGGTTAAAATTTTTTTATGGAACACGCAAAAATCTCCCATCAAAATATATCAAGTGGGATTTTTGCTTTGTGTTTGGGGCTTTGTTATTTTTGCTGCTAGCGACACTTATTCTGGAAACTTCAGGGTTGGAGATTATTTTATTTTTGTCACAGAATGAGGACAGTGTAAATACAAAATGTAAAGTAGAACTGAGAGAAGTGCTTCAACAAGTTGTTTCACTACATTGAAATAAATGTTGATTTGTTCAAAAAAAAAAAAAGCATGCCCTTTCTGGATCTTGTTAGTCTTGACTTTTTATTTCATTTCTTTGCTGAAGAAATGCATGCCTCTTGACTTGAGCAATGAGCTCAGCCAGCTGTGAGGCATTACAGGAAGGCTGCTCCAATGTGCACTCCCAGCAGATGTGTGGGACTTGCTGTCACTGTGCTCAGGGCTGGCCTGGGACCTGTGCTGGGCACAAACTCGAGGCAGGGGAATGGGTGAATGAAGTTAAATGCACACAGATACTGCATCTGGCCTCCAACTCTCCTGTGTGGGGCAACTGCTCTATTTCTGAGCTTTTCCACAGCTTTTTATGCAGTAAAAGTGTGTTCTAAAAAGATGTTGCTTCAAGGTTCCCCTGAAGGTCTGTTGCTGCCCTGCCTTGCCTCGTGTCTCACAGTGGTTTAGGATAGGAGCTGGCTAGGAGTATCTCACCAACAGGTTGGTGGATTCACTCTGAATATTTGTCCTCTTATTATTTTTATTATGAATTCACAGCAGCTTATGTGGGGCTCAGATGGGACTCTGAAGCAGGAAGAATTAGGCTGGTACATGGAGACAAAAAGGCTCAAACCTCCAGCAAGAGAAGTTGTAGATACCCATAACAGTTTTAAGCTGTTCTGTGGAAACCCATTGCAAAGCAGGACACCCATAGGGAAGGACCTCAGGTGTTCCAGCTGCTCTTCAAGCACTTGGTGCCATGGGGCTGAGTTGAACACTTTCCTGAGGGTCTCTTTGGAGGCACAAACACGTGTTCTGCCTTTATGTTTAGCCTTCTGCTTCAGCAGCAGCTCCTGACTGAAACTGGGTTTCCTTTCTAGAGGAAATGAGACCCTGCCCTATATTCACCTGAGGACTCATCTTGCTCTTTTCCCCTTGCCCTCCCTATGGTCACCTCTGATAAAAGCCTAGATCCACATGAAGCAGCAGATACAATAGAGAGCTTGTGCATTTGTTCCTCTCACTGGGCACTCTTGGACAGTACTGAAGTCATGTTTTATTTCAGCAGGCTTTCTCTCTCTGTGCCTTCCCCTTGTGCTGTTTCTGTCCCTGGAGACCCAGCTCACTCATTCAGCACGCTCTCAGGATTTCAGTAACTTTTCTTGCAAGGTCTCTGGGGACCATGCGCCTCTGTGCTGTTTCTCCAGGCTTTTGGTTTTATCTCACTCTTTGAAACTTTCCCAGAACTGCAGTGACTTTTCTCTGACCTCCAGGAACTGCAGCTCTTGAGCCCTGACACTCCGACTGGCACAATGAAGACCTGGAGACTACTTTGGGATGTCAGCTTTCCCAGCACATGTTGGATGGAAGCTGCATCTGAGCAACACCAGCTAAAAATAAAAGCTATTCAACTGAAGCTAATGGCAGGTTGCCACGAGTTATTGCTCATTAAAGTGAATTGACAGATGCTTAACTTCAGCTAATCATTCCCTGCTGCGAGATCGGCCTGGTATGGAACGTACTCAGATGTGGGAAGGGGATTCACAATAACTAAATTTAGCTGAGGGTATAATTTCCTCGGACTCCCTCTGTAGTTAATGGAAAGAGAGAGGCTCCTAGGGGGTGTGTTCCACTCTGCAGCGCCCTTGGGCAGAGCCTGCACAGCTCCTTGACTGCCGAGAGCAGCAGATGAAGCTGCTGCCTGCCTCGGAAATGAGTGGCTCCAAGTGACAGTGTTTACTCACCCCAGCTGGGTGAGTGCTTGTTTTCCTCACATTAGGTTTCAACCTGAAGTAATGATCAGAAAGCTGAATATTGAAGCCAACAGGTTGGTGACTGTTTCCCGAAGACCAAACCCATATGCAAAATCCCTCTGGAGCATCCCCTGCTTTGCAGTGTGGTTAAAGGGAATTTTGCAGGTCATTCTCTATCTCAAAGCAGCTCTTCTTACATATTTCCAAGAAATGAGAGCTATTCAATAGCAAAACAGTGTGTTCTAAATGTTGTGTGATTAATTCAGATTCTAGTCCTTTTTTCCCCTGTTCTTTGGAAGTAAGTCATGTTTGCATGCTTGGCAATGAAACAGAAAGTCAGATTTTGAGGTTTTACATTACAGTGATCAGAAAGTTTGTCCAATATGTCTGCTGCTTCCTCTATTGGACTAGAAACTTTTTTTGTAAAATATTTAACTCCATGCCGTTATTCTTGAGTTTGGACAGAAGTCATTTCATCCATATAAGTGGAGTTGTGAGAGTCCTGCCAGATTGATTTTTACCTTTTGATGCTACTTCCAGCTTGAAGCTTCAAATGATAAACAGAAAATTCAATTGAACCTTCTCATTTTGCTCTTTTCCAGGGGGTTATGAATTTAGGGAGAGCATTTGAATCTCTGAACAAAATCTGCATTTAGATTTCAGTGGCATAGTTTGAACATGTCTGTAGCCTCTGGTGTGAAGTTCTTTCCTACATGGTCCCATCTCATTTTTAGCTTGAGCTGGAGCGCAGGGCAGGTCTGTGGTTGGACACGTGTGGAGCTGCTGAGCAGAGCTGGGAGAGGATGGAAGTCTCCAGGGCACGTTCTGCAATTCCACTGTGAAAGTTTGATGTACTTCTAATCTAAAGGGCTTTTCAAGCCAGTTGTCCTCTGTCTTTGTCTGACATGGCCACTGAAAATTTGCTTGTGTTCACTTATATTCTTCACTAGAGCCTTTTTCAGAGGATGTGTCTGAGGAGACAACGTATCTGTTGACATTAGATGTTGTAAGATACATTATTTACACTGTTAACACCTAGTGTTTTTACTAAAGGAATAGCTGTAAAGTGCCTTTGTATTATCCAAATATTGTTGCCTCCCAGACTTTTGCAAATCCATGCCAGGTTTTACAGGCAGAATGGGCTCTAACACTAAAACCAGGACCAGTACTGTCATCTGCCTAAGCCACAAAGTTTTGTAACCCTGACTTGTGCCAATAAAAATGTTTCACTGAGCATGTTTTGGACATTCAGTACAAAAGCACAGAAGAGACCAAAGGAGCAGTGTTCATACCTCATTCTGCCATCTTTGCATCCATTAGGTAGAGCTTTAGTCCCAAATCCCTTGAGCAGATCCAAGGGGACTCTCAAGGCAGCATTTCCCAAGGGAGAGTATAAAGCTTCAAGGGGCTGAGAACTGTGAACTGGAACCTGCAGCCTGGATGATCATGGAGGTGCTCTTGGAAAGGGCAGGAGAAGGTGCATTTTGATGGTTTAGATGGTTCTTTTTGTTTAGTGTGAAATACTAACACAGAGGCTTTGTTTGTGCACAGGATGAGTCCAGATGATTCCTGCTGTCCGAGATTTTCTGGGATGGAGATTCCCATTCTTTAGGAAATTTACTCGAGTATAGACTGAGTTAGTCTTTTACCCACATCTGATTAAATTTTGTCTTTGTCATAAGTGGTGACAGGAACCGCTGAATGTAGAAAATGGGCTCTATTTATCACAGCAGAGCTGATTTATGTGTTCATCAATCAGATTGTCATTATTGGCTTTCATTCACAAGTGGCATTAACTCTGTAAAATAAAACTTGTTGATTTAAATGCACATGCTAGTAGGACTTAAGAGTTCCCATTCTGGCTCATTTTCTTTGACTTTTGTGGAAAAATCCTTTTCTCTCAGGCTGTTTTTCTGGGATGTAAATGGAGCCATAGATAAATCAGAAAAGGATTCATGTCACTTAAAGCAAGCCTGTGCCCTACTCTAGTCTCCTATTTTTATAGCTATATTCTTAATTTTCTTCTAGTTATGGATATTCCATTCCTATCCTTTATGATCTGTAATTATTATGTATCAAATAGAGTAGACTGATGTTTTCTTCTGAGTTGCTCTGAGAAGCCTTTTCCTTCCCCTGTTAGAGATCTGAGGTGCTGCAAAGGAGTCTGGTACTGCCTGAGCCTGATCAGACAAACCTCCTCTCCCATGTGTGCTCTGGGGAACAGGGAGGTAAAAATAAAATGCCTTGTGTTTATGCTCCAACAGGAATTCCTCCTGACTCAAATGAGAATATTACTGTGCCTCTAAAACCAGGTCTATGAGATTTTAGTTTTTCTTTTCACCCGAGGTTGCACAGAACTGAAACCTTCTATTTTTCAAGTACAAGAGCTGTGCTTTTACAGATGTCTGTTCATTTGACCAACAATAACAAACATTTCATGGCTGCAGCAGGGCAGAAGCTCTGAATGTTAAAGCCCTTTGGTCTGGCTGAGTATCTCTCACAGTCCTCTTGCCAGAAGTTTCTTGGAGGTTTGCTTTAGGGGTGTTTTGGAAACCATCATTTCTTCTGTCTGAATGAATGGTTTGGCCAGGAAATCAATCTAGCCACATGAGTCTGCTGACCTTCCTACACCCTTTTTGCTTCACCAAATACCTTTTTTTAGACGTGTGTCCTGGGACATTGGTGGGAGGAGAGCTCCTCAAGGCAGAGCTGCTGCAGTGCAGGACAGCCGCTGCTGCGCTGGTGCTTGCGGGCAGCAGCAGCTGCCTTGCTTATCATGCACTGAGCTGCTGCATCTTTCCCAAAAGCTCCCTGGCTTTTCTTAAACAAACTGTCTCCAAAGAGCTCTCCTAATGCAGTTTGCAAAGCACATATGTGCTAGTGCTTTGCAAGAAGAGCACAGTAACGCGTCCTGCTCTTCCGCTCGATCCACCTGGTGTCTGGGTCTCGGGCCAGTATCGAGTGTCATGATTAATGTGTTTGTAGCCATGTGTGCCGCAGAGCAGAGCTCACGTGGCTCAGGAGGTTGTCTGCAAGGTCTTTCCTGGCAGATTTTTTTTTTTGTGCTTCTTGTTTCTTTCTCTCATTTTGTGAGCTCTGCTCTTCCTTCAGCTCCAGTCCTGCCTCTGCAACCATGTTGATGTGACCTGCTTTATGTGCAAAGGAGATTATTCTCACCAGGGCCGGCAAACTGCAAATGTGACTCGCTCATAAATGTACCCAAATTTGCAGTTCCTTTGAAAAAGAAAAAAAAAAAGGTTATGAACATTCTATGTGGATTCTTGGTGTGGCATGTTTGGTAGCAGTGGGAATTGGGATGGTGAGATGGAAGTGCTTTGTACCAGTGTAGGGCATGGGCAGAGATAAAAGTCACCCAACGTCAGAGGACTCTCATGGTGGCTGGGGAGAAGGGAAATTCATGCCAGCCTTTCTCTCCCACCTCCCTGCCTGTTCCTCAGCCAGCAGAGACTGCATTACCAGGTAAAATAAGGCCATGTTTCCAGTCTTGGGTTGCATGGGCCAGGCAAAGTGTGGGCTCTGTCCCAGATGCCTTACTGTGCTCAGCCAGAGCAGTTCAGCTGACAAGGAGAAGGAGAGGGACTTCACATCTGACGGGGTTGCATGGCATGACCAGCATGCAGTAACCCTTTGGTGAACAGCCTTTTTCATCACCAAAGGCATGACCTTGAGCAGGAAAATCCAGAGCCTTTTCCGGTGGGATCATTGGACAGTGTTAACAGCCTCCCTCTGGAAAACTGTGGGTTGACTTTTCTTATGGCTGGTGACTCTGAAACTCTGATGTTCAATCTGCAGAGGGTTCCTGGATCTGGGTGTCAAAATTATTAGAAGCAGGCAGGGTGGGCTGTGGGCCAGCTTGGGACTGGGACTGGTTCTGCCCATGTGCTGCCTTCCTGGGAGTGACAGGATTACTGACCATCACTTCCCCAGGACAGCTGAGCAGAGTGCCATGGCAGGAGAGGTGCTGTGTGTCTGTCCGTGCCCCAGCTGTGGCTGTGCTGCTGGGCAAAGGAGAGGGAGGCAGCAAGGCTGGGGCCTGACCTTGCTGGTAAATTCTGGGGTGTTTCCCTCTGGGAAGAGAGGTTCCTGCCTCTCTTCACAGGCATCAGGGTTCCTGGACTTGGCCCTGCATTGAGCCCACTGGACTGAGATAGGATTGGCATCTCAGTAACAAACTCTTGGGGTTGTCTCAGGCTTCATTAGCCTCCCTTCCCTTACCAAAAGTTAAATTGGCAAATTTAACTTTTGGTAAGGGAAGGGAGGCTAATGAAGGGAATTTAACCAATTTTACCAATTTAACTTTTGGTAAGGGAAGTGAGGCTAACTTTAAGTCCAATTGCTGTGGACTGGAGGTGGGGGTTGGACTGTGTTACTTACAAGGTGTAGTAAAAACCTCTCTGTTCATCAGCTGAGATGTGGTGAGATCAGCTCACCCTTGGTTCTCCTCTGCCTCCCACTGAGCCCAGTCCCCAGCAAAGGCAGTGAGTCTGTGATACATCTTCTCACCCCAAACCATCTCTGGAGTAGCAGCCCCGCAGCATTTCTCCTTCTGACTGCAGCCCAGCTCCCTTTGCTGCAGGAATTCCCAAAGTTCATCCTCCTGCAGCAGCAGTAGGAGCAAGGGCACCTTTGGGCACCAAGCAAAGCCCTTTGGCCAAGAACCCTCCAGCTTCCCCCACTGCCTGTGGGGCTTTCAGTGCCGCCAGGGCCACGAGGGTGCTTGGAAAATCAAACCCACCATGGTGAAACCCTGCATTTTGCTGACGCAAGGGCACTGATAAACTCGCAGAGCATCACGTGGAGCCTGCAGGGAGAGCTATCCAGAGCCTGTTGAGTGGAAGATAAGCTGGCCCCTGACAAACAGTATCTGTCACTCGTTGATTTAGCGCTACTTCGTGTACATGAAATAACATCAGCAGGAGCTGGCTAAACCCCAGGCTTTTTGGAGATAAGACTGCTACTTTGCCCTTACAGAGGAATGCCACAAAATCCCCAGCAGCTCCACCTGGGATCAGCTCCACCTGGAACCTGTCCTCCTCTCAGTTCCTCTTGCACTCAGTCCTTTTGTCAAAAAGCAGATGATTGAGATTTTCTTCTTGTCTGGGAAGTGAACTTTGACTTTCTCTAGCTTGTTAAAATTATTTCTGTATATTCTAAAATTTAACCTTTGACCTCAGGTATGTAATAACTTACTGGTTCAACTTCTGACTGATGCTGTGTATGGCTGTAAAACATTCTGACTCTCCTGGTCTGCATTGTGAAAACTGGCAGACAAGGCAGGATGCAATCTCTGCTCCATGCACAGACAGCTGCAAGCAGCAGCTCTGCCCAAAGGGGGTATGATCTCTTCATGCAGGTAGCAGGAACTGGCTTCTAAAACAATAGAGGTAGTGATTCTCTGCAAGAGTAGCTCTCCCTCAGCATGTGTACAACCCAGCATCTCTAGTGGTATTTATTGCTGAACTGAGAATATCTGGGTGCAGCAGTTTATTTTCATGTGTTGTAACTTAGGATTTTGGTTTCTGCTGGGACAGATAAAAGATTCAGAGATAACAATGTAAAAATGTTTAATCACATTAGTTGGCTCTTTTATGATGTACAGCCTGAGATGCTTCTTAAAGGAGTGTCACAGTGTCTGAATTTTGTAAAACATCTTCATCTTAAACTGTGTGGGGATTAAACATCTGAGACCCTAATAGGGAGGGGAGGGAGTTGCCTTAACATGGTTTCAGAAAATTGAAAGCAGAGCACTTATTCCTGAAGGGCAATTGGGAAATCTTTGAGCAACTTGTTTGTTTTGGTTTTAAAGCCTCACTGACATTGGCACATCTTTGGTCTGTTGCATTTGGGGGGAGTAAGGAAGGTTGCAGCCCTTTCTAAGGTGCCAGTCTGAACATGTGTATCAGTAACTGAGGTTGGATGCAGTTCAGCAGAACCTCCTGCTTCCGTATAATGAAACTATTTTTTAATTTTAAACCTTATTGAGAGTTTCCTTTGGTTTGAACAGTTTGTCACCTTTTCTAATTCCAGTTTCTTAGTTCTAGCGAATTTGTGAACTCTTCTGGCAGATTGCTTTCAAAGGCAAAGGAGATAATTTTAAGGTGCTTCAAAGTTAATAAGTAGTCTAACTAAATCATGTCATTGGGGTCGGGAAACAGCTGAGAAACAATTATGGAACCTGACAATGTGTTGGTGGCTGTCAGGTCTCCTGTAGTAGGTCTCTTTTTTTGTGCTTATTTTCTTCCTGGCAATTCACAATGAAATTGTAGGAAGAAGCTGAGAAATTCAGCACTTAGCATGAAAATCAGGCTTCCATAAAAAAACCTGAATAATACCCTGCATATAAAAACCTCCGCTGTCTGCGATCTTTCATAAGGACAGATAGCGTGGTAGGAAATGAGGGAGGCGTGTGAGATTGTGGGAAATGCCCATTGCAGGGCATATTCCTCTCTCTGGCGTGCAATAAAGTTTGCATAAAGTCCATAGGTCACGAAGCCTTTCCCCAAGGCAGGCAGTACTGTGGTGCTGGGTGCCGCGGGAGCAGAGGGCTGCTGGGATGAGGTCTCACCTGCGCCGTCTCCTTGCAGACGCGTACTCAGTCTCTGCCAACGACAACGGGGGCAAGTCTGACTCCGTGGCCAACCTACAGCCTCAGCCATCCCTCAACTCCATCCAGAGCTCTCCGGGCCCCAAGCGCTCGACCAACACCCTGAAGAAATGGTTGACCAGCCCCGTGCGCCGCCTGAACAGCGGCAAGACCGAGAGCCACATCAAGAAACAGAAAAAGGTGCGGGATGGCAGGAAGAGCTTTGACCTCGGCTCACCAAAGACTGGAGATGAAACCACTCCTCAGGGAGACAGCGCAGATGAGGTGTGTGCCGGTGTTTGTTGGTGTTTGTTACGGGAAATACCATCTCCTCCGTGGGGTGTGAGTCATGCTTGAGTAAATGCAGCTCCCTTAGGGTCTGCAGGGAGCAGCGAATCATACATGAAATTGCATCGGTGCAAACAGCTTTATCATCCAAAGAGAACTGGAATGTATAAGGAATAGTGCTTCACAGTTTGCATATATTGTTGTCCTTTGATTAAGTTTTTTAATAGCCTACTAGAAAGCTGCCATGGACAGAAATGAAGTTATTCTTGAGCAGCTGTTAACAGTTTCTGCTGAGGTTCATATCCCCTTTATGCTACCATGGCAGTATAATTCCTTATTGAATGAAAATACTCTGAGAAATAGCCATGTTTCTGTTCAATCTGCTGTGTAGCTGTACCTGCAGTTTTTCTGCAGGCATGTTCTCCACCAGAATGGCACTTTCCTGATAAAGTGAATGAGGAATTAAAAGCCAAAAATGCAGAAGGTACTAACTGAACTCAAATAAGAGGAACACATTTTTAAAAATGTACATTAAACCATTTTTATTTAAATTAAAAAACTACTATTCTGTCAGCACACAGACAGATGTAGTTGCCTTAGCTGTATGAATGACCTATAAACTGTATTTCTGTAAGCCTTAGAATGTACGAGGATTAACCAGCAAAACCTTATGTCTTTACTGCTTCTCTTCCATTACCTGTAATTCCCTCCTTCCAACACGATACTGAACTGAAAAGATAAAAGGATCCTGTCCCTGTTTCTAATTGTATTTAACTTTTCTTCAGAAGAGCAAGAAAGGTTGGGGAGAAGACGAAGCAGATGAAGAGTCTCACACTCCTCTTCCTCCTCCCATGAAGATTTTTGACAATGATCCAACCCAAGATGATATGGTAAGGCCTCCCTTACTAGAGTTTTTCTGTTTGAGTGCATTTCTTGCATAGCTATATCACAGTGGTTTCTAGTGGTCTCCTGGTATCAAGGGCCTAGACTTGTGGTTATAAGAGTCTCCTGTGTACAAATCATAATCTAATACCTTTTTCCAAGTGAATTTACAAACAGTGCTAGATAAGCAATTTAGCCCTGTTTCATGGCAGGTGGATGGTGTGCTGTGCTGTGTGTGGGCAGAAACTCCCTTCAGATCAATAATTTGTGTTTGCTACGTGTGTTTGAAAAGTGCTGCTGGTGTCTGGCTGTAGCAGTGGAAATGGTGCTTGGTGGCACCATGCTGGTGGTGATAGTTCTCTGACATTAAGTCAGGATTTGCTGTGGTAACTGGCCCTGTGGCTTGCAAAGTCCTATGCTGGACTCAGGGTGAGAGCCTGTGAATGTGGCTGAGACAGTGGTTTGCATTCAGAGCCAGTTCTGTCTGTACATGTCCCCCCAGCCTTTCCTGGTGCTGTCATCTCCCTTGTAGAAAACCATCCTCCTGTTTTTCAGTTTCCTGCTTTCCTGCTGGCATCTGTTTTTAGCACTGCCATTCTGTATTGCTGTCCTCTGATTGTAATTGCTGCAGGCAAAGAGGCAAGGATAGGGGAGATTAATAAATTGTCAGGAAAGAAAAACCAAAACAACCCAGAATGTTCTTGGGGAAGGTTCAAGCCGAAGTTTGGAAATACAGAGAGAGGAGGATGTAAATATTTCTGGGACTCAAGGAGCAGAGTGATGGAGTAAAGGATTTGGGGGCTTGCTGCTAATCTGTCAGGAAATGTTATGACATTGTGGTGGCAGCAGGAGCAGAAGGAAGCAGCTGGAGCTGTGGACTCCTGCCCTCGGAGCGCTCTGTGTGCTCATGGCTCTCTGGTGAGGGCAGAGGCGAAAGGTCAGCAGAGCAGAGCCCTGGTGGATCCATGCCCAGCACAATTGCTCCTGCCTTGTTCCCCATGGTATTTAGCTAAATGTTTGGGGCTTAGTTTGCTTTTTGGTTTTGGGGAGATGGTTTTATTTTGTTGGGGTTTTTTTTTTTAAGAAAAACAGAAGTGCTGCAGCTCAGGTCACTCTTTTTGGTGTCCAACATGCCATGTGATTTCAGGATTTCTTAAATATGTTTCTGACAGCATAAATGTCATGGAACTAAGCTGTTTTCTGCTTCAGATGTCTGAGCTTTACAGAGTGTTTTGGCATCCTTTTTCTTCACCCACTCCTAAAACAGAAAATTAAATAGAGCAAGATGCATCTGAACCCCCTTTTTTATCCTCTTGTTTTTCTTGCCCTATTCAACCTTTTCACAGAGGGGTAAAAAACTTAAGCCCATAGGGTCCTGAATTTCCTGGCACAGGAGCACCATATTAGCAATGTTTGAGCCATGCTGGAGCTGAAAGCTCTTTAATGGTGTTGATTTGAGCACAGTGTCCTGCTCATGTCCTCCCTCTGTGCTTACAGGCACGGGCTTAGGCTGGACCAGCAGCAGCAGTGTGGGGCAGTAGCTGTGGTAGGTAGGAGATGTCTGCATGTATGGGAGGTGACACTTTTTCCCTGAGTCCATCTGCCAGGCAGCAGTAATTGTGCCTCACTGCTCCTGGAGGCTCTTTTCATAAAGACACATTGCGAGATCTTTTCGTATTAGAAATTCATAATTTGGTTCCTGAAGAATGGAAATACCGTATTTCTATTTTCCTCACTCAAAGCAGACTCTTGTCGATCACAGAAGTTTTATTTAACCCTGGAATTCTTGTAGGCAGCAAATATTTTCATGCTTCCTTCAGAATCCTGCAGTTATTTACTTTTCAGAGATATTGAGCAATTTCAGTTAAAATAAGTGACAGCAACAGCTGTTTAATGCCTCCAAAAATTGGACTCCTCCTGCTAGAATGGCTGTGTTTGGCACTTATCATCAATGTATTTGTCCAGTATCTCTTCAAAGTCCTTATTTTCAGTCTTTTTTTTTTTTTCCTAGACACATCCGTCTGCATTGCAGGTGAAACAGGCGGGCTGAGTTTTTACATTAGTATGAGATTCCTCATTACCAGCCTAATTCCTCAATTACCAGCCTGATTACCTGTAGTTTTTGTTGTTGTTGCAATTAGAACTGTTGATTAGATGTATCATTTGTGAAAGACAACTTGATGAGTAGCAGTGTGTTCATGTTTCTGTTCTGTCACAAGGCTTCTGGTTAGGATTAATCTCCTTTGCTTTTTTTTTTCCTTGTACTGGGCATGTGTCACTCAACAGGAGCAGCCTCCCCAAAGGGCTGCTGAAAAAGGGTGGCCAGCTGCCTAATTCCTGCCATCCCATTCCCCATCTCCCTCCCCAGCACTGCTGAATCTCAGATGGGTGTTTGCTGGCACCTGCACAGTGACTTCACTGAAATAGCTGCCCTCCACAATACTTTCATTAAGCAGCTGAGGGATGAATAAGCTTCTTCATGATTTATAAAAATTTAGCCATGCTTTAGTCTGTGTCAGCCTGACAACAAAAGGAGGTTGTCCAAGGGCTTGTGGTTTTAGTCAGGGCTTTAGTTTCAGTCAGGAAGAAATGTATATGCAGGTGAGCTAATAAATCCCAATTCCCATAGCTATCAAGTGGGTTTGGGTGTTCATACTGAGATTTCTTAGGACAGCAATCAAGGGGTGATTTTGCCCTTGTAGAGCAAAAACCTTAAACTAAAACATAGTTTTTCTGCCCTCCTGTGCCAGGTACCCAGGAGGGGTGGGGCGTGTAAGGGTGTTTTGCCTCCAGTGGTTGCAGAGAGGGGACAGAAGAGTTTTAGGTGACTGAAATTGCATGAGTGGAAGATGTCATCTTAAGTTGCAATTGATCTCTGAGGAAAGGATGGGGGCTGATTTGTTCCCCCCGCCTCCCTCCCCTACTGCCTGAGATGCCATATGTACCTTGTGCTTAACTGCTTTTATCAAATATGCATGTATGGGGGAGGGGGTAATTTCTTACATTTGCAGTAAGAAAATCAATTTTCTGGAGCCTGTAAGACTGCAGATGGCCTTAGAATGAGGAACCAACTTTAAGAGAATTGTAACCTGTTTGTAAATGAACTTCAGTTCTTTGATGCTGTTCCCTGGTTCCAGTCCTGGAGCTGCTGCAGGGAGATGTGCAGCCAGAAGTGGATGGCAATTCCATGCTTGTCTGACACAGCAGCACTCGCTCACCTGACCTGCATGCGTTCCTCTCGCCCTCCAGCTCCCCTTCCACGTTCCTTCTCCTGTCTCAGAAGCTTCTTCACTGACCACCTGGTTTCCTTCTCCCTTCTCATCCTGCTAACTTGCTTTTCCTTTGCCACCTGGTGTCTTGCAGTCCTCTTCTTTGCTAGCTGCTCGACAGAGCTCCTCCGATGTCCCAACTGCTGCGGATCTTGTCAGTGCAATAGAAAAGTTGGTCAAAACTAAGCTGGTAAGTTTAGTGTTGTGAAAACTGTGTACACAACAGGCCCAGTGTGATCTAAGGAAGGGCTTTAAAGGCTTCCTCTTGTTCTGGTTTCCTTGCTTTCTACCTTCATCTGCTCTGCTTTTATTAACCCTGTGTGCTCTGCTTCCCAGTAGTGTCCAATATTTTGCTCCCCTGTGAGATGAAGCCTGCATCTCACATAGGCTCTGCACTGCATGGTCAAAAGTCACTTCTGGAGTGGGCTTTGCAGAGCATGAGATACTGTACTCTACAGTGTCTGGGGTCTTGTTAGTATTCAAATATTTTACACAGTGGGATGTTTTGTTTGTTTTAAAGTGTGTTCTGAGGCACAGGGGTTTTACTACCCAACGTGAATTTGTTTGGTGTTCTGGTTTTGATGAAAAGACTCTCTAAAGAGTAGAACTGCTTGAAGTATCACAGCTGTGCTTTAATTTTACAAAGATTCATGTGTCACTTTTAATCTGCCTTGTCAACTCTTTCTTGCAGGGAGTGGAATAAGCAATAAAAATGCTCTGGGATTAATTTGTTCAAAAATTTCATATCGTGTGTTCTCACTGTCTGATCCCCATGTCTGGTGGACAAGGAGTAAATCCTGTGTCATATCTTGGCTCCTTTTAAGTTTTCCCAGTGCAGTTCAAAAATGTTAATATCAAAGCTACACCTTTTTCTACATGTCCCAGGACCTCTAAAATTAGCTAAATGCTTTATTTAACAAGTTCAACATAATTAACAAGCAGGGATATGATGAGCCTACAAAGGTTCATTTCCTTACATCTACTGGAATGATGAAGAGAGTAAAAAAAAAATCTAAAAATCCCCACAGTGATCATTAAATTACTGAAACTCTGAGCAAGCATCTTTACCTAGTGAATAATTTCAGAAGACTTTGGTATTTTCTCAGTTTGAGATGCGGTACATGAAAGAGTCAGTGTTTACAGCGTGCTTGATAAGGCATGAGTGGTAAAGGAGCTCTTTGTGGCATGGGAAACCAAGAAGACTATTCCCAGAAAATTCACTTAAAATAGTTTTATTCCATTGAGGGACTAACAAACTGAAAAGTATTTCATTAATCCAGTCAGACATATTTTTTTGATGATATTTTATTTTCTCTCCCCCACATGCAGTCTATTAGACTATTACAACTACTTTCAAGGGATTTGAGGCAAACATTTATTATTGTGGAACCTTACTATGTGTCCATCTATTCCTATTTCATGTTTTATTTTACTACAAGAATCCCTCATCCAGCTTTTGGCAGAGGAGCTTTTAACCACATGTAGCCTAACAATGGTCCTGATTGAGACATCAGGATATTTCCAGGTTGATTTGAAATAACTTGGAAGAAGTTTTTTTTCTCAGATCTACTGGAACGTCTTTTTCTACCTTCTAACAAGAGGATGACAACTCCACTTTTTTTTGTGGAGTCCTACATCAACCTAAAACTAGTTTGGTTATGAAATTCTGCAAGAGAGTATTTCTGAATACTTTGTAGTGTTGGTTGCAGAACTGACTTGAATACTGATGCTGAAGTTCAAGGAGAATGTTTATTTTTATTCTATTGTTCTTTGGGGTTTTTTTAGACCCTTGAAGGAGGATCTTACCGAGGAGGCTTAAAAGATGCCACTGGCTGCTTGAATGAAGGAATGACGCCTTCAACTCCCCCACGCAACCTTGAAGAGGAACAAAAAGCCAAAGCAATGAGAGGCAGGATGTAAGTTGTGTTACTGGTTCTTTCCAAAATATGTACCCCAGGAGGACACACAGCAGCACTCCGGGAGTACTTTGTAGTCAGTGAATGACCATGGAACTGGGAGTAAAACCGTGTTCTGCTTGATTCCTGTTTTTCTTAACGTGTAAAAACACTTCATAAAAGCACTTCCACACACAGTAAGTTCATCATCATTCTAAAATGTACAGCTTTTGCACCAGATAGCAAATATCTATTGCTGTAAAAGCCTCTGAAGAGCTCAACAGGTATTACTGAGATGTTTGCATTGGTAATTACAGCATTGCCAGAGGTGAAATCAGCTCTCAGAGGGGGGATGTGTGGTTGACCTTATTAGCTACCTTTGAGAAAAAGAAAAATCTCCCTAGGATTTTTTGAAAGAGATATTTTTTGCCCTTATTATTAGCAAAGGAAGGGACAAGATTCAGATGCATCTGATGCATGTGGTGGAAACATGCCACTGCAAAGAAAGTTCCATTTGGGAAACTCCCATGTTCATGGTAATGGGAGAAAAAAGAAGTGGTGACAGCTCGTGAAAGTTGTTTTTTAAAATTAGCTGTACACCCCCTTAAATTTATGAAAAATAATGATTTTTCCTTCAAAGCCTATAATGATTAAAGCATTTCTTAAATGTGTGTTCAGCTGAAGAACACAGAGAATTTGAGCAACAGGATCAACAATTACATGAAAGAAAGCTGAGGTGGCTGTTTTCTTTGTATCACCTCTTACACTAACAACAGCAACTGCAATGATCTAATCAAATGGTAGATTGAGGAGAAAAGTGATGTTCCATACAGCTCTCATGGGAGTGTGGTAAGGTCAGAGGTGGAAGAAGAGCACCCCATTTGGGAGAGGTGCCAGGTGAGGAAGAACAAGGAGGTGGTTAAGAGTAGAAGATGAAGTAGGAGCAAAGTGTCACAGGTCTGTGAAAGCCATCATTTGCTTCTGCAGTTTGTTTCAGGAAACCAGAGAAGGGATACAGTGAGGGACTGGAGCAACTCCCAGCAGCAGACAAGGACATGACAGTCCTGGATGTGTTTCTGAATGGCAGAAGTTTCCTACAAGGCAGCTCTCAGCCTTCCTGCAGGGAACCTCTGCCCATGACTGTCTCCTAGAGACTCCTCAGTATTGCAGGATCTGGAGTTCCTCTGGTAGCAATTCATTAATTGGGTAGCTGGCAGCTAAGTGCAGGTTGCAGTTTTAGTTCAGAGACCTCTGCCACTGTATGCTCAGCTACAGGAACGCTTCTGGCAGGGAACTGGCAGCCCATTATGGGCAATTAGTAGCTGCCAGAATTCCTAAACACCAGGATGTTTAGGAGCACCTGCTAGTTACTTTCAGCACAAGACATCTGTCTCCCCTCCAGCTCCTTTGTGTCTGTGTTCTGTGTCCCTGCAGCTTGCTGGGTTTAATTCCATAGTCATGTGAGGCAGCTGATCTCCCAGCTCGAGCTGTGACCCTCCAATCCCCACAAAACAGCAGCTGAACCCTTGCACAGGCATGGGCAGCAATGTCCTCTGTTCCTGGCTGCACACCCAGTAGTTAGCCTGGTGTGAGGAAGCTCCTTATTCCATCAGGCTTGATTGCTGCATTTCTGTGAGGAGTAGGACAATAGTCTTATTGAGTGTCATTGTTCAGTATAGGTCTAATACAGAGTTTCCAAGATATCCAGCTATTCAGACTCAGTCAGATATCCTGTTCCTGTCAGTTTAAATACAGCTGTGTAGTCAATACCTGCTGGTGACCAGGGCACTTTGCAAATAGCTCCCTGCCCTTGCTCCCTGTTATCAGAGCAGGAAACGAGTGAACTTGAATTTTTGCCTACGTGCAACTTAGAAACCTTAAATTTGGGAGTACCTCTAAGGTGCTGCATCAGATAGGCTTCAGAGAATCTTTGTAGAGATGGTCAAGGCTGATTTTCCTGCTTGTTGGGAAGAGAGGAACTGAATTTAAAGTAAGCAGTGGAGGTGCAGACCCTGAATCATAGTAGAGGTGTGAATTGGCAGGTTTTGTCTGTACACCAGAAACCTGATTTTTAATAAACACACACCTGCCTGCATGTCCTGCAGTGTTATATACTAGAAGTACCTGCTGCTTCATTTTTAGAGCAGAACTTGGCAGGGTGATCCTTGCAGTAACCTTGTAGTGGGAGAGGTTCTCCCGTTCCCTCCGCAGCTCTCTGTGCCTGTTGGGAGCAGTGCAAACAGGGGTGGTGCCAGCTGCAAGGTCCCCTCCTGGCCTTCCTCTCTGGGCAGAGGGGACAGTGGAGCCTGTCCCAAGGGCACAGTGAGTCAGGCAGCCCGAGGGGCTGTGCAGCACACGCCTGCTCAGGCCATGTTCTCTGGGAGCAGCTCTTGCCTCACACGTGTTTGCTGCCCAGGCACAACTTGGCACGGTGCTCCAGAGAGCACAAGGGTCTGGTGTGGCTGCTGCCAGCCCTGCCTGCTGCCAAGGGGGCTGGATTTCACTCTCAGACCAACAAGAAGCTGTTTGACTTTTTTCTGCCACATGGCCAAAGTATTGCCTCTGCTTTGTCTGAGCAAGGAACACGTTGCAAGCACAGCAGGAGCAGGATTTATTTTCTCAGTAGCCTCTCATAACTAAGTCTCTCCTTGCAATGCCAGTATGGTTGGATTTTTCCTCCCAGGCTTTATCTTAGCACTGTTAGCCCCCAGCCCTATCACTTCAAGTGGGTCAGTCTGGTGTTTGATGTGGACAGAGCAATATCAGACATGAAAGCACTCCTCTGTCTTGTTAGCCTTGTTACTGCCATACCAAACTTGAGGACAGATGGAGTTTATTTGTCATATGCCAAATCTATGTATTGGCATAATTGAGAGACAAAGTCTGCAGCAAGCTGTAACTTTTTTTAATTATCCTCAAAAGAACATTATGTGATTAGTCAGTTTGAGTTACAAAGGAGGGGCTTTTTTTAGCTTGCTGTTGTTTGCATGCATCAAGGCCTTCATCAGACAACTCCCCTACCTGGGGTTATTAGCTCTGAAATCAGAGGTAAAACACTTGACACCCACACATAGATTACCTGCTCCAAAAGATTAAGCTCTTAGCTATGGCAGGAGAGGGGATTTCTTTTCCAAGTGTTTGAAACTTCCAGATTGATACTTAATTGATGAATCTTGGGTGAAGCTAGAAGGGCTGGGATGAGGAATCCACTCCTGCTTGCTGGAAAATGGGTCAGGACACGTGTCCATCATTCTAGGGGAGCTGTGTAGGGGATGGGGAGAGGAGATCAGGGAGGGGTAGTTTAAGGTACAGGCAGCTGTTTGTGCTGCTGCTCTTGCACCATCCTGGGATGTGGGGGGAAGGGGGATAGCAGGAAAGAATGGTTAAGAGATTTGAAACTACTCTGAGCTGACATGTGATGTTTTTGTCTGTTACATTCCACTGAGCTCTGAGTGAAGGGTGAGTTGTGTTATGTGATCTGGATGATGATGGGGTTTTATGGTGAGGTTGTATGTGGTAAAGGAGCAAATGGTAACATCAAGGAATATGGTCAAATACTTGTGTGTTCTGTTTTATTTAGGTTTGTCCTAAATGAGCTGGTGCAGACTGAAAAAGACTACGTCAAAGACTTGGGAATTGTTGTGGAGGTGAGCTGAAGCAAACCCTGCTATGCAAAATGTTTTCCCACTAAAAAGCACCATGCTGACAAGTGACAACAAAAAATACAGCAGGAGAAACAAACTGCTTTATTTTGCAGTCTGCTTCCATGGTCCCCTTCTCATGTTGACAGAAACAAGAAGAAATGCCTTTGGAAACTATTTTTGTTTCCATCTAGCAAATGTTGTATTTTAGGTTCAATTCCAGTGTGCAGAGGTTTTTCTTGGCTACCCTACTTGTGACAAACTCTTTTTGCTGTAATGCAGCTTTGGAGGCATTGGTGGAAAATTAACTTATGACCCTACCACTTATTTAATGTTTTTCTTCCCATCCTACTGGGTAATGGTAACACATACTTTCCTTGAATTTGCACCTGGACTTATGTCCTGTGTCTGAGTACCTTTCCAGAAGCTGGGCCTGGAACTGTGTTGAGGTGCATGTGTGTCCTGTAGATTATTGTTTTGCAAAAAAGCCTGAGATAAAAGAGAGTTTGAGGGATTTTTGCATTAAAAACAAGTCTTCTTTTTTAAGCTTCAACTTGCAAAGATTTGGCTGATCCCTAGGGATCACCTGTCACATCTAACTCAGTGCAGGGTTTAGGTTTTTTCCCAGCAAGAACTCAGAACTGGAGACATGTGACTCACTAGTGGCATTCACTGGTCCAGAGAGAATTATCAGTCTATCTAACAGTGATTTTCAATAGCTTCCAAACTTGAAAACATTTGTGTTATGTATGCACCACTGGCAAACCTGACAGGGCTGTCATGCTCCAAAGACTTACAAAATAAACTCTCAGGAGGTGTGAGGAATCCTGTTCTTGTGACTCTAAACTTACTGCTTGGCTCCCACAAGATGCTCAGGGTGATGAACAGAAGAACTTCATACAGTCCATAGACTGTATAGACTCTATATAGAGTCTGATTTCCTCCTCTTACCAGAGAAGCCAAGAGCTTGACAAACTACTTTGTTTAACTTTTATCTTAAAATTGCACTTGTCACTTCAATTAAATCTAATAATGTTTTCTGTAAGTGTCGCAGATACTCTAAACAGATCATTTAAAGTTTTCTTTTAAGCAAACTGTGTAATTTAAAGTATCTACTTAGGTTTCTGGTTTGAAATTGTATGAAAGATATTTTCAGCATTTTCAATGTAAAAAAATTCTGGCATTAAACTTTTGCTTCTTTAAAAAAGAAAAAGGGTGTAATTGTGCTCCCCCTTCAAATGAGTCCTTTGCTGAATCAGTGATCCTTAATCCTAAAGGGCTTCATGAAGAGGATGGAAGAAAAAGGAGTTTCTGAAGATATGAAAGGGAAAGACAAGATTGTATTTGGCAATATTCATCAGATCTATGACTGGCACAAAGAGTAAGTTTTTCATTTAGTTCCTCTTTAAGATGTGTCTCAGCAACATCTTCACCTGCAGCTGATGGGATCACAAAGGCTAACAATACCAGTGGTATGTGGCTAGAAGGGTGATTAAATGCAAATTGCTTCTAGGTCCTTCTCACCAGAAAGCCCTAGCATGCTTTGGCCAAGCTGATGCTTTTAGCTCTGAGTTGGGAGCTACATTCCTTAGAAGTAGATTTTGAAAAGCTGCTGGAAACACAAGCCCTGGGCCATTTGCCATGTAGCTTTGTGAACAATGTCTTGCTTATGGACAGTATGGTCATCATTTCAATTCTGCCACTCAGAAATTCTCTGCAGCTCCAACTAACTAAACTTTGAGCATGCATGTACAGACTGGAGCAATGGGCATTGGGATAGATCTTCCTTCAGCTCTGGACATTTCCCTCACCCTGGAAGCACAGTATCCTTCCTGTCATGTGTCCCATAGGTGCTCATCCCATGGTCTGTGCCTGTCCTTGTGTTCTGACAGATGACCTTGTGATCACAAACTAAAAAATGTCAGAGAAAGCTTCACTTTAAGTTGGTACCAGAAAATGGAATGTGTTTACCAATGCCATTCCTTGATTAAGTGTGAGGATAGGAGTTTTCTGTAACACAAATGGAAAGATTCCCTATTTTTAGCTCTGTATATCTGGGTCAAGAAGTCTATTTAAATGCAGATGAATGTAGCATTTATAGAGGATTGGGTTATGGAAGCAGCTGTATCTAATGGTAGCAATGGAGATTTTTAATTGGGACATCTGTCCAATTTGCATCCTTTTTTGAAGTTCTGGGATTTCTTGGGATCAGAAAGCGTGTCCTCTCACAAAATCTGGCTACTGTTGCAAATCTGTGGAGGCATTTGAGACTGAAATCCTGAAATGAAAAAGAGGAAGATCGTGGACAGGATGATTGTCTGGATTTGCCTACCAGATAGAAAAATCTAGCAGTGTTTCTGAAGTTTTTAGCTCACTTAGAGGCATCCCAGAATATTCTTGATAAGGGCATTTGAGCTAGAATGAATGACCTCCCTGAAGCTGCAAGTCAAGATGGAGATGGTGTTTATGAATTACTGTGACTATTATGAATTAGATATTGTGATTTATTATGAAATTAAAACCAGTGGGAAATAGAACATACCATAACTCCACCAGAAAATCATGTTGATTCATTTATTCAGGTGGAAACATAGAGCAATCTCTTTCATGTTGACCAGTGCTCCAAATCTGCTCATGGAACTGAGAATTCCTGGTAAAACTGGAGTTTTCATAAGCTGAGTTTTCACAAGCATTGTGGTATATGGAAGGGTTTTACTTTGGGACTTCTCAGTGAAAAAAGCAGCTCTTGCAATTAGATAGTGATCAGCACTTTCTGAAAATTGAAACCACTGTCATAGTAAAGAAGAGAAGACAGTTTGCAAAACAAGACCTCCACATTTCACAGCTCTCATCTAATGATTTAGATTCCCTAGCATGCTTTGGCCAAGTTGATGCTTTTAGCTCTGAGTTGAGATCTCATCTAATGAAATCCCACCGTTAAGGGCTGAAGCCAAGCTTACCTTTTAATTATTGAATCCTGGAGTTAAAATGTCACTGTTACATCTGAAGGATGACTAGTTTGCTGCTGGGATGACCTGAAGAAGTGTTCTGAAGTGTTCATATCCTTTCTTTTAGCTTTTTCCTGGGTGAACTGGAAAAATGTCTTCAAGAACCTGAGCGTTTAGCACAGCTTTTTATTAAGCATGTAAGTTTTGTTTTGTTTCCTATAACTACTACAATTGCCTTTAGGGTGTGATGGCTCCTTTTCAAAAACATCTGTTTGTGTTGACTCCATACTTTTATGTGTCTAAACTGAATTTAAACATAAAGTTTCCCTATAGTTACACATTTCCAGTGGGCAGCTGGATTGCACAAAGGCATTAATCATTGTCTTCTTGCAGACAACTTACTTTGGGGGGCAAAATTGATGTGGTCAAGGACATCTGCCAAAATACAATTATGGCAGGTACTTGCCAACTGCTACAATTTACATGTTCATGTGATGTTAGCCAAAGCTTAACTCTTGAGGAAATTTCAGACCTGTCAGTCTGGGTATAACATCTCTCACTGGCCACAACCCAGAAAGCTCCCCTTGCCTAAGTGCAGATGTGAACAGAACCAGTTACCGATTTTATTTCCTGCTTTAGCAAACTAAATCTTTGATTAAACTAAAAATAAGGAAGACCAAGTGGAATATCATAGCAACTTTCTGCCACCTTTTAATAGCAGAAGGGTAGCCAGTATCTCACTGGGTGCTGTGCCTCTTGCCTCCACAGGAGCGGCGATTGCACATGTACGTGGTGTATTGCCAAAACAAGCCCCGCTCTGAGTATATAGTAGCTGAGTATGAAGCCTACTTTGAGGTAAGCACAGCTCAGTGTACATTATCACTGCTCACAGCTCTGAGTCCAGGTCAAGGAGACTGTTCTGTAACCTGTGGGCTTTGCCTAAAACAAACTCCTGAAGATTTTGATACTGCACGTGGTGCTGAGGTCTCTGCCGTTTGGAGAAAGTGTAATTATTTAACTGCTTTCAAATTCTCATATTGTGAATTTCTAATAAATATTTAATTCAGTACTAACTGTGTGTGGCCCTCAGAGTACCACGAATGCACTAATTTCTGTTCCAAGTAAAACAAGACTTTTAAATCAGTAGTGTACAAACAACAGGGGAGGTAAAAGCTGTTGGAGCTGGATGGTGCCTCTCATAAATCCCCAGTAACTCTGTCTGTTTCAAGAAGCCTTTGGGACTAGACACATTTCGATAGCAATGCAAAAGCAGCTTGTTTAACAAGGGAAGGATGTTCTGCAGGACTCACTGGTGAGCTAATCCCCACTGCAGTGGGGAGAGTGACCCTCAGCCCTCGCTGGCTGCTGGCTCAGCTCAGAGCAGGAGGGATCCAGAGCTTCCCAACGCCTCCCAGCTCGGGCACAGCTTCTAGCCAGGCCTTGCCTAAATAGGGTATGCCACATCTTTAAATCCTCAGAAATTCCCTCTTGCAAACAAAAGATTAAGAACTGACCAACTTGCAGTGGAAATAAGTCTCTGCTGAGACGTTTTATCGTGTTGTCTGTCTCACTCTGTGATTGTTTGCAATTGTTTTTAATCCTCTTTTTTTTAGGAGGTTCAGCAGGAAATAAACCAACGGCTGACCATCAGTGACTTTTTGATTAAACCCATTCAAAGAATAACTAAATACCAGCTTCTTCTCAAGGTGAGTGAAAAAATACAGTTTGGATTTAACTCTAGTCTGCATGTTGCATTAGATGCTGTTATTTTAAATCAGCCTTAGACTTAACTGAGGAATAAATACATCAAATTAGGAGAAAAGAGGTCTGCTCTCTGGGCGTGCAGTGACAGAGGCCTGTGGAAAGTGTCCAGAGAGCAGGAGGCCACATCTGTGTGAGTGGTTTGTAATTTAGGATAGTAAACAGATTTTTTTTTAACTTTCTTTTGAAATTTTTTTATAGAAGACTACACTTCAAATAGGACTTTTCTTCCTCTGAAGTTTCAGAGCAAACTTTCAATTTTTTTTTAATTGGAACAAAGATACACAAGTGTACTGCTAAAGTCTGTCTTAGGTGCTGAATGGCATGCTTCTAGTAAATGCTATAGCCTCCATTTCTGAATATCTGCCTTCAAATTAGCTGAAGAAACTTATTTTCAAAATAATCTGTCGTCTTAAAATTCTGGGAGCTTGCCACAATTTTTTCCCCAAGGAGCCTGACCACTCTGGTTTATGGTGACTTATCTGTAATGACAATTACTCAGCACTTTTGAAAATTCATCCCGAGGGGTCTGAAGCCAATATCTAAAATCAGGCATGTCTGAACCCACCCTGTAATCGCCAGCAGCACCAGGGCTCTGAGCTGGTTTCTCCTCTTTTTTGAGCTAGACCCCAGCAGGCTGCCATCAGCCCAGGTTTGGGAATTGAACACTAGCAAAGGCACAGCAGTGTGTTCCCCAAAATGCCAAAAGGAAAAGAAAAATCTTCATGTGTGTGTTTGTGTGGTCTTGTGGCTTAAGACAGGGACCAAATAAGCAATCCCAAGGTCTAACCCCAGCTTTGCCTTTTTTTCTGTGATCTTCTCCACAACCATCCACACCCCTTTTCCATATTTCTAAAGTGGTTATGACATTCAGCAATCTCTGAAGATGAATTTATGAATATTAGCTATTAGTTTCTTCTCAGAAAATCACATGCTGAATATGCTTTTTCCTTTTCAAACTGGTGCCTTTTGTTCTCTCTTTCCTGAAGTGCCTTAATGCAAACCTTTCTGCTTTCTCCAGGACTTCCTGAGGTACAGTGAAAAAGCTGGTCTGGAGTGCTCCGAGATAGAGGTACTTTTTCATGGCCTGGACAATAGGGCTAATGGGACTCTGTGTGGAGAAATGAAAACCCCAGTATTCCTTTGACAGTAGCTGAAGATCCTGCTGGTATTCTAAATGTGGTATTTCTCTTAGATAAATCAGAACTAAAAGATGACGGTGCAGTCCTGCATTTCAGTCCTGCACCATCCTCTTTTAGACATCTATTCATCAGGGCCTTGCCATGAGCACAGCAATCGTGCTATTGAACTTCATTATTTGACACTGTGCTTTCAGGAGCCCTCTGGTTCTCTTGTAATAATGCAACATCCCTTTTCCTCAACAGAAAGCAGTGGAATTAATGTGCCTTGTACCAAAACGTTGCAACGACATGATGAACCTGGGTCGCCTCCAAGGCTTTGAGGTATGCATTTGCATTCTTCTTACAATAATTACTAGGCAAGGAAAATTACTTTCTCTTTATATCATTGTCTCTACAATCTACCCAAGCAACTTATCTAGGGCTTGTTCTTCTGCAATGCTGAGCTCTATGCTTTGGTGAGGTGTCAAAGCTCTCACTCTAAACTTGTGACAATTTATATTGTTTCTTCAAAATGTGAGGTCTGTAAAAGCTTCTGCAAGCTTTAATGACACTTATTATACCTATTACCAGAGCAAAATAAGTGATGAACCAATCTGCCCTGCCTATTAGTAAGGTCACCTGGCATTATTAACATGTTAACAGCTCCCGCCGAGCTCCTGACGAATTCAGCAACATCCAAGAGGAGACTTGGGAGTTACAACCCACAGGGTACAGCTTGTGGCTTGTAAATAAGCCAGTATAGGCTTTGGGGAGAAGTCTTATCTCCAAAATGAATTAAGATTTGTCTTAGTGTCTTATGCACTGCAAACAGGTAGGTACTGGCCTTTGCACATTCAGAGGTGCTGTGTCAGTGACTGCTGGCTTAGGGCATGACGGAGAGCTCTTGGCTGGAGCACTACAGCAGCATAATGGGAACAGGATTTGGAATTAAGTGTACAAAACTGTCTGCTTGAGACCTCTTGCTGTTGGTTTTATATACTCAGTGGCAGTGAGAGCAAGGAAAACCTATGTTGTTTGTCTTCAGCTGAGGTCAGGATCGCTGCTTTGGTAACTCAGAGGGGATATGATGTGTCTCACATGAATGCAGGGCTGCCTGGAAAACTTGGGCTGCATAAAATAGAGCATATCACCTTGTGGGATCACAGTGGGTCAGGGTTTGTAATGTTGCTGCCTTGTCTGCTTCCCAGGGCAAACTGACAGCTCAAGGCAAGCTGCTGCAGCAGGACACCTTCTACGTGACGGAGCAGGATTCCGGGGTGCAGTCGCGGCCCAAGGAGCGCAGGGTGTTTCTCTTTGAGCAGATAGTTATCTTCAGTGAACTCCTTCGAAAAGGGTCTCTAACACCAGGCTACATGTTCAAGAAGAGCATAAAGGTAAGAAATGCAGAAGGAGAAGCATGGTCTGTTTGATGGCCATGTAAGGTTCATCCTGTCTTAGGGGACAGCAATGTGCAGAAAACATTTGCATTTACCTTTCAGTGGATCAGAAGCTGCTTAAGACCATCTCTAAGTAGACCACTGGCTGTCTAAATTTATTGGGTAATTTTTACAAGGAACACAGCCAGAGCAGATCCTCTATCATTCATAGCTCTGAATTAGCAAATATTGCTACAAAACCTGCAGTAGTCAAAGGACGTTTACAATAGTTGCTTTTATGCATGATTATAAAAGGTAAATGAAGGTACAGTATCCAAACAGTTATTTTAGGTCAAACTATAAGTCAGTACCAAGCCTTTAATATGATATTTCTGGAAATACTCTCCCTAATTTGGGTGAGGGCTCTTAGTACAAATTTGGATGTTGCAAGAATATTTCAAAGACAAATAAAACCACACATAATTCTAAAAATACAGCTGTGAGGAATTACAAACCAGATAAACTATAAAGAGAGTTTTGAGAAATTCATTTTGGTTTTGAATAATCTGTCTAGATTATGGGGCTGGGGCTAAAAAAGCTGAAAGCTGAAGTAACCAGTGGAAATACTTCTTTGTTTAACAAATGCAAAGTTAACCTGTGAAATGGTCAGTGAAAGTGAATAAGTGCTGCACATCTCCTGGTAGAACAGCCTTTGCTGTGCCTGCAGAAAGAGAAAAATCACTGATTCATTTGAATTTCTGGGTCATTCAAAGCTGATTGATTTCCTTTTCAAAGATACAGGTTAAGAGACATGGGGTAATGCATTGTGTTTGCTCTAAGTCTTAAATGGTGCATTAATATGAAATAGAAGAGAACACTATCAGCTGAAATAATGCATATTAACATATATAACTAAACAAATTGATGGTAAACAGCATATTTACTGAAATGAGGTTGTCTTTTTGGCTGATGGAAACAGCAGCATTTACTGAAAAGCCTATATCCATTGCAAGTCAGTGTATTTTATAGTTTCTAACCAAATAATAAGCCATAAAGGGAAAACCCAAAGTGTACAAATAAACAATCATCTTCATTTAGATGATCAGCTTTGATTTTATCTTTTTTGCTGATTTAAATCATTATTAAAATTGGAGATGGAAATAGTATGAATCATTTTTACTTCAGTTTATTGTATATATAACAATGAGGCTTTTATCTGCAGGAAACAATTCCTGAATTGTATATTGTAGATAAAGAGAGAAAAATAAATCTCTGCTAATGTCAATAAAATTAGCTTGCCTCAAGGGTATGCGTTGCCTTTCTAGTTACACAGCCTATGAAAGAAATGCTGTTCCCACTGCCTGAGTTTAAAATTCTTGTATGATAATTTTCCAGCCCCTTTGCTTCTGCTTGGCAAACAGCTCATTCTCTTGTTGAGTGTCTCCTGCAAGTGTGGGATCCCCTGTGGCTCCATGTGTGTCTCCCCCACCTCAGCATGGAGTTTGTGTGCTGGCAGCTCTCACACCACCCCCCCAGCCCACACTTGAACTTCTCAGTGCTTTGCATTTATCTGTTTCCCATAGGGAGGACCTGTGGCTCTGAGAGGAGCATGACCTTCCCCTGCCTCCCTGGGCCCTGAGCATCCCCACCTTGCAGTGGGGCCTCTACCTGAGCCAGCACCACAGATCCCATTTCTTTCCTCTGTCACAGCCACAGAGCAAAGAGTGCATATGACTTCAAATGCAGCTGTTCTGGTCTGTCAGAGAGATGGCACTCCCAGATATTGTTCTCCAAGGTCTGTCACACTCAAACTGTGACAGAAGCTTCAGCATCTTGTCCTGCACTAGCGAAGAACCCTTTTTTACACAATCAGGTCCTTAGTGTTGAGAAATTTCACATCCCTTCTCAGATACTGCTCAGTTGGACACCTTCTAGGCTCTCAAAATACCAAAGTGGAAGCCTTGATGAATGCACCTCCCTGAGACACAAATAGGGGGTTAGGGGACTCTACACATCTGTTATCTGGAGTCATACCAGGATTGGTTTGGCTATCAACCAGAGGAAAATGAGCTCAGATCAGGAGCAAGAGCACTGTCCATGCTCACCTGTGTGTCCTTGTTCTTTCCATGTCCTCATGTCAGGGGAGTTCCTCTTTGTCACTGAACTTCACAGAGACCCTCAGGAGCAAAGGCAGATGCTAATTCCATCTTGCAACTTGAATGCTGGACAGTATTCTGATGTGGAGTGGATTTCCATACCCTGACAGATAATCAGAGCAATTAGAGATGGATTTCTTCTAGGGGACATTACTGCCTTAGTCTGCTTTTGTCTGTCTGCTTTTGAAGACACTCCCTCTCTTGATTTTTTGGGAGGCTATGCCAACTTATTCTTGTTTACTACTCTAAGTATCTCAGGAAAAGCTAAAGTTATGAGTACACTTAAAACAGAAGCCTCCCAAGGGCAGGACAGCAGCCAAAATTCCCATCCATATGATTTCCAGAAAGAGTATCTGTGACTACAGTCAAGTGAAGTGATTACACACAGATGACTCTAATCTGCTAGAAATAAAATCTGTTGGAGCATCACGGGAGAATTGCTCTTTTTTTCATTATATCCCTGTGCACAGTCCATTCCATTTTTAAAATGCTATAATGACTGAGACTTATCAGACGACAAGAAATATAAACACTTATTTAAATTGGAGGAATGATAGACTTTATTAACATATTAATAGGAACATTTTTGTCTATTTATGGGTTTCAGTAAATTTAAAGGACATCACTCAGGTTCTGTGTTACTTAAAATAGAAGTTGTAATTCAAGACAAGGCGGGTGGATGTCTGGTACATCTGTCAGAGCTTTATTAAGCACCATATTTAAGATTTAGATTTATCTGGGTATATCTAGATGAGACAAATTCTTCTTATTATGATCTAACAGTTTGTTACTGCACTTAATTACTTTCAGGAACATTTCACAATAGTTTTGATTATTGTGTAATGTTAGCTCGTGCTCCCTGTAAAATGCTTACCTTGGCTTGTTTCAGATGAACTACCTTATCATTGAAGAAAATGTGGATAATGATCCCTGCAAGTTTGCTCTAATGAGCCGGGAAACATCAGAGAGAGTCATTTTGCAGGCAGCTAATCCAGAAATTAAACAAGCTTGGGTACAGGACATCAACCAGGTCCTGGACACACAGCGCGATTTCCTAAACGGTACGTACACGGTCTGTGCTCTGTTTCCCAAACTTTAATGCTAAATGGGATTTAGAATCTTCATGTCCTTGTTTCCTCTGTGAGAAAATCATTGAGCCACTTCTGCATGTGTCAGTTGGGCTCATGTTCCTCAGGGCCCTCCGTGGGTGGTGCTTTTGTGCTGGGGTTTGCAGGCCTCTGTCACCTGTTGCTTTCCATTGTACAGTGAGATTTTAAATCTGAAGCCAGGTTGCTACTGTGTCTACACAGCATGTCTCATTTACTCAGAGCAAGGTTTATCCCCAGGAGCCTCCTGTTAGACATCCCTGTGTGCTACCAGCTGAGGATTTGAGGTGGGATGAAGGCTGCCCCACCATGCACTCTGCAGGGCTGCAGCAGCTTTCAATTAAAAAAAAAAAACACCAAAGGAAAGAGCAAGGAAACAAGGGCAAGGGCATGTTTCTCCTAGGAACCATGGGAGCTGTGCATGAAAAGGGGCCTTTCCAAGGTATCAGCTTTGCTGTAAAAATTGATCTGAGGTGGTCTGAAATAATATTTCAAATTAAAGCTATGTTTCAAAAAAAAACCTCTCAAAAATGAGACACACAACCAACAAAAGTGTGTCATTTGAAAATACAGAGGAATCAAATTCAGATTACAATTTCAGCTTGTTCCTGGTCCTGAGTGGTTAAGGGTAAGAGAAGGGAACAGGTCTAGACAAAGAATAAAAAAATAATGTCTCTTTTGTTTGTTTGGAAGCAGCAAAGTAGCTCTGGATGCCTCCAAGATTGCTTTGCACTATTCATTGCATAACAGCTAATTTTATAGAGCTTATATTAGAGTTCTATATTTAATAGCTTAATACATGTTCAATAATAAAACATATTTGCTTGAATCAAGATGTTTGGGCTTGGCACAATATGTTAGGTTTTGTGGTTTTTTTAGGGGAGTGAGTTTGTTATTTGGTTTTGTGGATTTTTTTTGCCGCAAAATAGAAAGAGGTTCTTTCAGTTCACATCAAAGGTCCCCTTTTCTTCAGTGTGGAGGTTTTAAAAATTTTAATTCAGCTTAATTTTACTTTGCAGAACTTAACTGGGAAGGGGTTACATGCAAAAGTTGTTTGTGACAGTTCAGAATCTATGGCTGAGCTGAGAAGGGAAATGTGTTTCACCCATGATGCCACAATTTGATACTGGGTTTTTGTGACTTGGAATAAAAATGGCCTCATACAACCATGGCAAAATGATTCCTTAAATACACTGGTGAGATGAAGAGTCCAAGTGCTTCATTTTGACCAGTTGGTATCAAAACTTGATGGGTTTATGGCAGTGCAGTTTGCTTTGGAATTATTGGAATAAAAATAAGTTCCACTAACAGTTAGCTGCAGACTTTTTTTTTTTTAAAGCCTTGTGAGAGCTCTGCAGGCACTAATGCAGGGTTTTTCTGTCCCTTACATATCTTTCTTGCTTGCTCTTTTTATTTTTTAAGTATTTCATCTTATTTTCAGAGGACTAACTGCCCTGTGAGCCTCTCTTTCTACTGAGACATTTTCACAGCCCCTATTCAGCCTATCTTCTATGAGGCCAGCAAGCAATTTGATGGGTTAGGAACATAATCATCACTATCTCTAAAGCAAAAGTAAAAATAGATTTCTATTAAAACACAAGCTGAAGGATTTACCTTAAAACTATAAATAAGATCCAAGAAAATGATACTGTATCTAGTAGAGCCTGCTCAGTCCCGAATATTTTAAGTGGCTTTTAGAATGTAATCTTATTGAGGCTGACTAATCTTTAAATATGTTCTTTAGCTTTGCATTTCATTAAAGCAGATGTTTTCTGTCCTTAAAATCATATTAAATCCACACTGAGCCAATGCTGTGTAAACTTAATAACAAAATATTCCCCTTGAGTTCTTGCCCAAGCTGTCTCTGATTTTTCTCTCTTCACCAGGGAAGTACTAAAGAGTAGGGGCTCTGTACAAAGGAGAGGATTTGCATCTAAACTTCATTAATGTAAAAATGTTAAATTCAAGTTTTTCATTTTTTTCAATGGAAAAGTAAAAGCTGCTAAATTTGAGAAACAGGCTGTGCATGAAATGATGGGCTGTTGTGATTGTTCTTTAAGAAGCAGGCTGTAATGAAAGTCTGTCACTGCTGGACATGTTTCATAAGGAAAATTCCATCCATCTGTACCTTCTTTTAATCATGTTTTGTGGCGTAATTTGAAAGAGAAAGAGAGAACATGCAAGTAGATGGACACTGACTTTTGCCAGAGGCTTCTAAGAATACTGACAGATGTTTAACAGGAGGCTGGAAGCCAGGCATCACTGTGATAGTTCATGGTGGAATTAGCAGTCAGAAATGGACCCTCAGCTAAGTACCCTTTAAAAGTACTGAGTACAGTAGGTTGTTTCAAGAGAGATTGAGAAGTATCCATTCAGATCTTACTGCTGACTACCTTGCAGCCTTATTTACTGTATACAGGAGAAAAATGTCACTGTTGAAATCATTGTCAAAGTTCTCCCCAGCCTTCCTTGCCCTCTTTGGCTGGTCTGCAGCAGGACCAAACCATTTTCAGCTGCAGCTGAGGTAAGCAAGTGAAACTGGCAGTCCCTGTGGCATAAATACAGCCTGCTTTTGTGACAAGGGTCAGGTTTTAGAGACAAGTAATCTTCCAGATTGCTACAGATCAGTGTCTGTGTCCTTTTGAAGATAATGGTGATCTGGCATCCTCCTTGATTGATTTTTTTCCAGTCATTTGTTCTTTAGTGATTTCTTGAGTTGTCCTGCCTTTCTCTGGAAGGGGAATGCTAGAGACTGTGCTGTATGGTGCTGAGCTTTTCTGTTTTTCTTTCCTTTTCATTTTGTTGGGAAAGACATTCCTTCTGTTGCGGTTCCCTGGTGGGGCTGATGCTGTGACATTATGTCCTCTGTCTGCCCCTTGCTAGACTAGTCTCTCTGCATTCCAGTAGGTTTAGTCTGATGCATGTACACAGTATTAACCAACTATAAATCATCTGTTAAAGCCACATGACATGCAAAAAACCAAGCCCATAGGTCTAGGGCTGGTAGCCTGAGCCCAGCAAATCTGCTCACTGTGAGTCCCAGCCCTGATCCCTTCTCTTCCAAACATAACAGATTATTTATTTCTTTATGGTCTGAAATTTTTGTCCTGCCATTTCCCAGTGCAAGCTCTCTCCATGACTATAAAATCTACTCTCACAAGCAAACTTTATTTTTTATGGCTTATGAAGCTGTTTAGTGTTGCCTGTTGGGTGTTTTCTGGAGAGGTTTGGACTGCTGGGATGAATGTCTTGGTGCCATCTATACTTCCTGACTTGCTGGCCAGTTGCAGCAGTTTCCTTGAACCAAAGCAGTTCATGTAGAAAGCACATTGAGAGCCAAGTTGCCGTGCATCACGTCCAAAGAGTATTTAATAGTCACACTTTCTTGGCAATATGCAAATGAGACTTAGAGGTCTTGACCTGTGTTTTCTGATGTTAGCAAAATTCACTGAAAATGTGCTGTGCACCTCTTAGTCAGGCTTTCATTTATTTTGACTACAGGATGTGATGAATTTGTGCGATTTCAAAGAAAATGAATGCAATTATGTATACTATAAATGGCAAACATTTTAGCCTCCTTCCTGTGTAGGTCAGAGAAGCTGTTCTTCACATCAGCAGGGAGTGCTGTGTTCAGTCCATGCACAGCACAGTGTGAAGTGCTTGTGTCCTGTCTGGCCATGAACGCGCCATGTGCTTCCATGGGCAGCATCTCCTGTTCCTCTTTGGTTTGCAGCGTATGAGTCTGTTGTGTTTGAACCATGCCAGCTGCTGGAGCTCCTCTGCAGCCCCTGGCAGTGCTGCTGGGAGCAGGTGGCTGACTCCTGTCCTCTCTTGCAGCGCTGCAGTCGCCCATCGAGTACCAGCGCAAGGAGAACAGCTCGGCGGTGCTGCGGCCCCAGGCCGGCAGGGTCCCCCAGCCCAACGCCAGGCCCCATTCCTCAATTCCAGTAGGGTCTGAGAAGCCTTTGAAGGCTACGAGCCGTAACCCATCTCTCCCACCCCTGAAGATATCTACCTCCAATGGCAGCACAGGGTATGAGCACTCACAGCCCGGAGACAAGTATGAACAAAGCAAGGTACTGAGCTCATCTAATAAAACATGATCTCACAGCCCATTTCTTGTGCCACAGGTGATCCATGATGTTATCTTTAATTAGCAGCTAATCAGGTCAGCAGGAATCGACATACTGAAGCAATGGGGTAACATGTGATTTGGGATTAAACAGCAAAAGCCCTGGCATCCACATGGATGACACTTCATCTGGGAAGCAGAGACAGAGCCTGACCCTTAAGCACTGATCTCGATGTTTTTCAGGGCACTGTGCTTGCAGATCTGGTGAACTAGATATCCATTTCCAGTACTGGCAGAAGTAATATACAGGCTTCTCTGATAACCATTAACCACCTATTCCTGAAAAAGTCTGTGGTAGGGAAGAGCTTAAACCTTTTCCCACATAACAGCTCACAGGGTGCCAGCTAAAGGTATAATTGGGGTACCTGTGCACTGCACACAAACCACCAAAGAGTCAGTGGCCACCAACCGTGTTTGGACCCTGCTGCTGTCTGAGGTTGACCAAAGCCACTTTCCATCTGACCTATATTTAACTGTGAGTATTCACTCAACTTCATTTGTCTTTCTCCCCATTTGGCTCAGCATAGACCATTCATCTGTGACAACCCTGCAGATGAGAACACCCAGGGACACAGTCGTTAGCAGCTTTGAAGTCTGATGTGAAATAGGAGACTGGTTTGTATTAGGTTACTGCCACCTTTCAGATCTTTAAAATCTTTTTCTGCCAATGTGAACTTCCAAGTGTTTTGTGTCCTTTTCCCTGGTCTGGTTAGGCTGGACATGCAGTAGTGGGACTGCTGCCAGAAAGGGCAGGTTCCTCCACGCCGGCCGCTCACGGGTTTGTGTTGTGTCCGTTTGCAGACTGATTTGGGAGGGTGCAATGGGACCTCTTCCATGGTGGTGATTAAAGATTACTATGCACTGAAGGAGGATGAGATCTGTGTGAATCAAGGAGAGGTGGTTCAGATCCTTGCTATCAACCAGCAGAACATGTTCCTGGTGTACCAGCCTGCAAACGACCACTCTCCAGCTGCTGAAGGATGGATCCCTGGCAGTATCTTGGCTCCCCTCCCTAAATCCACTACAGATAATAGCGATGGAAGCATCAAGTAAGTGCCCTATTGGCTTCACTGGGAGCACTATGTGGATTTTTTGAGGAAAATAAAATAAATGAATAAAAATAAACAAACCCAAATGGTAGGGAAATCCTGCTGATTTTTGTCTACAGTGCCATTGGAACAAGCTGAGTGGTCAATCCGCAGCGTCGGGCAGCCATGGTGGATAGCTCGGGTTTTGCTTATTTTCATTTTGTGGGATTTTGTTTATACTTTGGAGAGAAATAAAACCATAGACGGTTAAAGATACGCTTTACGTGACACCATTTTACACCAACATGGACCTGCTTGGACTGGACTTATATTTATGTTGTAGTAAGTTACTAATCTATATATTGGTTATAACAGCATCTAGATTTAAAAAAACAACAAACACAAAAATCCAGGCTCTGTGTTGGACTGAGGTTTGCTTCTCAAGGAGGAGAGATTTTGTTGTCTATGGCAATTTCCTTGTACAGCTTGTATCTTCTTTTTTTTTTTTTCATTTGTTTTGGGTTTTTTTCTGTTTGCAGTAACTTTTGTAATATATTTTTTGGTTTGCAAGACCCCCATCCAAGTACATTCCTGTAAAAAGTATTTTGCACTATTTAAAAAAAAAAAGAAACAAACTCACATTGATGAAGTCAGGTTGTGCAATATAATGAATAGTCGCAATGTTCATCATTGTACCTGTAATGTAACTAATTTTAAATGTACTATTTTAAATATGTAAAATAAATTTTCACTATGAGCATGTTTTAATGAGGTAAAAGAATTAGTTTGACCCTTTTTTTGTTTGATTTTGTTTTGTTTTGATTTTAATTTTGTTTATAATATTTTGTTGCTTATTTAACAAATGTGTGGATATATATTTTTCTTTTCTGATTTTTAGAAATTTGTCAGTCTGAAATGACTAATGCAAGGAAGTGGTTTTTTGGTATTAAATACAGAAGGTACAACCCTCTTTTCAGTAATACCTGTTGATTTCTTTTAACATCTAAAATGACTAGATGGTAATGCATGATGTATGCTACAAATTGTGTTACCTTACACAAATATCTCGAGGCGCAGAATTGAACATGAGGAAAGATTTTGTGACAGATTCACTAAAAATAATAACTTGATCTCTGCTGCCGTTTCAGTTAAGAGAAATGATGACTTTACCTGTCAGTCAGTAATGAATGCTACCTGGAATTGCATGTTAAGCCAAAGGAATTGCTTGGCACATCTCTTGCACATCTGCCACGGCCATTCCCGGGTTCCTCTCTAGCCACAATTTGCAACCACGTGCCCTTAGAATCATCCACGGTACCAGACTCCTGGTGAAGACTGATTTCATGGCAGCTGTACAGTAAAATTCCGCATCAAATTCTGTGGGCAGATGAATTGTGGCCAGGAACGTGTAACAAAATTGAAAGACACATGAATTGCACTTCTTTCTCACTGCAGTGAGATTTAAAGTCCTAAATGATGTTTTTGAGAATCAAACAGCTAAAACAACCCTGAAAACAAAAAGATGCTTGAATAATAGGAGTCCTATGAGTAAAAAACAACCTGGAGCTGTGCTATCTTCAACCCTATCTGGTCTGCCAGATCACAGTGACTACTTTGATTAAGTAATGCTGTTTCTTCTGTGACGAATACTGTACACAAAATATACGGTCGATCCAGCAGTGTTGGCACCATGAATTATTCACCTATATTCATTATATAGATCAGGGAGCCCCATCTGCCACATTCTTGCTTCTTATATATCCTAAAGGAAAACATACCAGTCCTGAGGTGTTGGATAACTTCCCCTGCTGTGCAGTTCACATTTGGACCTTATCCAGAAACACCCAAACACCAGTCAGCACTCAGTGCCTGTCTGAGCCGTGCAGGGTGCTCTGGTGCTCCCTGTGCTCAGACACGACTGCCTGCACAGGCTGAGTTAGTGCAGACTCTTATCCTGGTTGCAAAAACAGTTGTCATGACCCAGTTCAGTCTTGTGGCTGTGGCAGGGTTTGCTTGTTCTTTACCTGAGCTATTGTACAGCTCCCATCAGGTGCTGAGGGAAGAGCAGGCAGCGTGTAGGAGGCAGCCGCAGTGTTCATGGGGGAGCATCGGCTGTGTGGGGCATCCTTTGGGTCCTACCTTGCTAACATACTGCGTTTTATTGGCATCACAGGTGATCCCTGGATTTCATACAACTTCCTTTGTAAAATGTGTCAAGGTACTGTAGACGTGACATGTGCCAAACATTGGGCTTAAACATGCAAATCAAATTTGCATGACTTAAAGGTGGGCAGATGCTTTGAACCTGGATCCCAGCTCATCACACTGCTGTTTTGGGAGCTTTATGCTTTGGACAACATACCCCTCCCCAAATTCCCCCCCAACCTGTCCACTATTTTAACCAAATGAAACCCATATCAAGAACTGGTTTGATTTTTTTCTTATGTCTGCTTTGATATGCAATTCTCTTGTCAACACAGCATTGCTCTTACAATGGTTGATATTGTTCTTTTTTAGTTTTTTTCCAAGAATAAGGTCATAGGAGCAGTAATAAAGGGTGAAAAATTTACTGGAAATGGTGCCTGCTGTAATTGCTGTAATGCTAGCCAAAACCCATGGCTGACTGATGTCCTCTTTAACTTGATTGGCAAAGTCAAATGGGAAATTCTTGGTCTTGAGAAACACAGCAGAGCTTGTCATTCTAGGAAATTACTTATCTCTTGGAAAATTAATAACACAGTTCCTATTTATTGAGTTGTTTGTGTTCTGAGCAACATGTAGTTAGCAACAAGTTGAATTTCTTAATTTTTTTAAGTTTATTACACTGACTAATCTATTAAAACCATCCCTACATATTTATATTTGTTACACTACTTCCAACCAACGAGACTAAGGACTAGGTTGGTCTTTTAAATGTAGCAAAATTAAAATAAATTTCTGTTTGTGGCAATGCAAGACAAAGTCCCTGAAACCAGATGACCAAATTTGAGTTGCCTGTGCTTCCATCATGGACATTTTTTTCCTGCTCCATGCATTTAAACAGCAAGTGTGGCACAACATCTGCTTTGCAGAACTCTTTGATTTGGTTTTTAACTTCAGCTCTCATTGCTGAGATTGAGACAGGCATATTGCCTGCCAGTGGCTTTCACCTTCTAGGGAATTGCAGTAGTTGCAAATGTGGATGCTGGTTCCCCTTTCCAAAACCTTTCTTCCTGCTATGATTTGCCGTTTGATTGCTGCGTTTTTTGGTACAACAGGAAGTCATGTTCATGGCATACCCTGCGCATGAGAAAGCGGGCGGAAAAGGAGAGCAGTGGCAAAAATGAAGCCAATGGGCCTCGTAAATCCAAGGATATTCTGGGGAACAAAGTCTCTGTTAAAGTGAGTAAGGCCATCTGAAAGCTCTGTGCTGCTCTCCTGCTTCCCATCCTTTCCACCCCCTGTAGCATCCTCTCCTGAGAGAGGGAGGGGGCAGTAACTTTGAGTTTGGGTTTTTTTTGTTGTTTAGTTTTGATTTTTTTTTTTCAACTTGAGTTATCTTTTTTTTATCCTTTTTTGTAGTATTCATTTTAGCAGGATTTTTGCATGCAAGATAAAATGCAGTCTTTGTTTTTTGTTTTCTTTTTCCTGGCATCCCACATGCAAGTAAGTAATCCTCATTAAGAAACCTAACTATATACAGAGTTAAATAACTTAAAAAATTGGGACACTTGTGATTTACTGACCTCTGATCTGCTTCATCAGAGCAGCTGCAGCAGTGAGAAAGCCACTGGGTGAACTAGTGGCCTTGCTGATGAGTTTTCTTTAGGTCAATATTTCACCAGATGTTAAGATAAGGGGTTCCCAGCCTGGGGATTCTTAAGGTTTCTGGTCTAGGGAGATGGTCTCAATGACCTTTTTCTTTCCATGTTATCAGACAGGGCAGAGATGCTGACTCTGTCTTGCCAGGAGAAGGTCTCGTGTGTGTGTGTGCGCGTCTGTGTGTGTCTGTGTGTCTGCGTCTCTCTCTCTTTCTCTGAGATCTCCCAGTATGGAAAAGTTTGAGAACTGTGGGGTTAAGCTCCATCTTCTGCTCTGGGTGCCTGACTACTGTGCTCCAACTCAGAGGATCCACCCCTATAAACCGACCATGAGGCCTGCTCAGGACTAATCTGGGGCTTTCCCTCCCAACAGAGGCAAGCAAACACTTGTTGTGATTTTGACACAACCAAAGCCCAGCCTTGATGCAGGAAAGCACTTGAGCATGTCCTTTGGATCCACCCCTTTCCAGGAGAGTCCATGATGAAGTGTTTTCCTTTGCAGAGGCTTTCTGCCTTACAAGCCTGGTGCAATAGCCCTGGCATGTGCAAAGGGAGGAGCCCTGGCACTGCATCCCTCCGGATGAGGAAGCACTGGGTCCAAGGGAAGCGCTGCTCCAGCATGGTGGCACAGTTCTTCCTCCTCTTGCTTCCTCCTTGTTTTCACTACCTGAATGAATTGCAGAATCACTGCTGCTTCTCTGGCAAAAGCATGTCTTTGCCTTTGCTTCCCTTGTTTTGTTGTCAGTTTGTTTTTTGTTTGTGTTTCAGGAGCATTTTCCCTACCGTTACCCATTTCCATGCTGCTCACAAATGTGCTGCTCTGCCCTGACTAACCAATCTCTTTGCTAATCTCTTGTTCTCTTTCTTCCCCTTCATGCTGCCAAACAAGGAGACAAACAGCTCAGAGGAATCAGAGTGTGATGACCTTGACCCCAATACTAGTATGGAGGTAGAGACAATCATCCTTGTGATTATTTTTCCCAAAAACATGTGTCTGTTTTGAAATGCCTTTGCTGCAAGGGGAGTTGATGGGTCTGTATTGCTTGCAGATATGTGTGCCAATTTAGTGTGAGTCACAAAAAGTGTCAATTCTGGTTTTGCCAAGCCTTGAACTGGAGTTTGGCCTTCCTTTGTAGTGGGAGCAGTGGAGGGAGCTCAGTAACAAGCTCCTGCTGAGCTGGAGGCTCGTGCAGCCACCCTCAGTCTCTGCTTCCCACCTGAGACCTCATTCCAACAGTATTGCAAGTGTGTCAGCTGCTGATAAATGTAGTATCTTTCTATATTAAAAACACCCTTTGCCCTGGCAATAGACACTTGAGCTGCCAGTCAGGCCAAATGTTGATGTACCACAACCAGCATTTTGTCTAGAAAATCAGAAAAGTCAACATTTCCCTTTTCTCTTAGCAGAGTGGGAATTGCATTTCTGTCAAGGTGTACTGAAGGAGAGTGGTAAAACCAGTTGTGTGAATGTACCTGTGTCTCAGGGAAGGCTGATGCAGATTGGTGGGCCCAAATTATGCTACGTTATGCCACTGTTTTTCCATTGTGAAACCACCAGTTCTAGTGGAGTGCCTTGTTGAGAGAGCCTGAGAGAGCCTAAAATCATGAAGAGCTATGTGTCTGATTCTCCTGAATTAAGATCGAGCAGAATCCTTGGGGTTTTTTTTTATCCTGTTTATAGTGACCACACAAAGCATTTCTATACATTTTCCAAGGCTGAAAGAGGTTCCTGCTGAAAAGGCAAGGACATGGTGCAGAGAGATGGTGATTTTGTGGTGATGACAGGACAGGTCCCTGGAGAACAGAGATACCTGTGTCCTAGCAGATCTCCCGGATGCTGTCAGCCAGGCTGCACTATAAACATCCTGCAAAAGAAAGCTGATCTTCCTCCTGAAGGGAAAATAAGAGAGAGAAGTGTATTGAGGTGCACCACCTAGGCAGTTAACCTGCTTTTATGTAAGAAAGCTTGCTTTTATTTTAATTGTGTTGGGATTAATTGTGTACAAAAGGAAAGTTTTTGACCCAGCTGACATCCTGGAGACTGAATGGTCCTCACCTCTAAAGGTGCATTATTCTCAGGAGTGTGTTTACATTTTCAAAGAGTGTGTGTATTTGTTATAAGGCAGTGCCCATTATTACACAGAAGTCTGTGTAATTTTCATTCACTGAAAATTGTCCTGTGGACCAACAGGTGGCTGAAACAAGGGTGATAGTGCAAAGCTGGGTGAAAATCACTGTTCTTTTGCAGAGGATTTCTGTGTTTTGACTTTGTTCAACAGGAGGAAAACCAGATGGTTTAGAATTTCCAGTGGGAGGTGTCTGAATCCTTGCCTTGTCAGCATTTCTAGTCTTTCTGATGGTTTGATTTGGGTTTTTACCATGGTATAGTCTACTGTTCTGAAGTTCAGGAGAAAAAAAAGCCTTTCTATTTAAACCAGAAGACACCAATGTGAAGTCTCAGCTATGGTATCAGTCTGCTCTTGGGGGAGTAACTTTGTGCCTTCTGTGTGACTTTTTACACTCAGAAAGCCCCGTCCTGCATCTCCCAGGTCACTTACTGGAGGTGACAGTGCCACTGCACTGCAGTCCCCAGCAGCCACAGTATTCCTCATGGCTTGGAAAGCTCAAGTTTGCTTCTGGCAAAACTCTCTGGGGCTGAGCAAATATTTAAAACAGCAGAGAAAGAGAAAATAAGAGAACAATTGTGGGGTGACTTAGTAAGGTCACACCACCCTGCAAGGAACAGCACAGCCCTTGCTTTGTGCTGGTTTTAGTACATCTGCAGCCAGGATTGAGTGTGGTCATCTTGTTGGTCTGGCTAAAAAATACTGGGGGAAGGGATCTCTGGAACCCAGTATAAACTAAATAAAGTCACCTGGAGGGAGCAGAGCAAGGGCAGCCTCATAAAATGCTGGTGAAACCCTAGAAGAGGCCATGGGGAAGCCTGGTCTGTAAAGGTCTGAGGTATTCACCCACTGGAAACCACAACTGCTCTCCCTTTTATTCCATTATGAGTGTTTTGATTCTCCTTTCCAAACGTGTTACAATAAATGGGCTGCATTAGAGCCCAGGAGGCCAAAGCCTTTTCTCATTAAATCAGAGGCAAAACAAGCTAATTCCAACACCAGAGCCTCATTCAGGGCTTCACTGACCTTCTAGGCCTTGTGTGCTGGGCTTAGATAACTTGGACAGCTGTGCTACCCCTCCAGCCCAACCTGTGTGTGCAGTGAACATCTGCATCTCTCCTGGTTTTGCTTTCCCTGCTCTGTGTGGAATGTCCACTGGTGAGTGCCCAGAGCAGCTGGGGACAACGTGACAGCCCAAGAAGAGGGAACCCCTTGTCTTCGCAGCTGGCCAGGCTCGTGAGGGGTTTCACAGATGCTGGGAGTGGTGACAGCAGAGCTGTGTCCTGGCCAGCAACACCCAGAGGTGCCTTTCCTGTGTCATTAAGGTGGAGTCATCACTACAGGCAGGTAATGACAGGGCCAGTGACCTGGCTTCTCGTGTGGCACTGTCACCCCAACATGCCTCCTCTTCCCCTTGTGCGTGAGAACGTGCACCCAGTGCTAGGACAGAGAGAGCAGTCTCTGCATGCAAAGCAGCATATAAACATATTAATTACCTGGAAATGTGGGTGCAGTTTATCTCCACCCTACTTCCTGCACAAGAGATCAGTAAGCTGGTCACAGTACCCATGAAGTCCCACAGCTACTGTGGGACTTTAAGATCTGGCTTTGTTTGCTGCTTATCACAGTGGAGTCCATTCAGTAGATTCCAGGTTTCTGGAAGCACTTTGCCTTTGTTTCAAGGGAACACAAAGAAAGAAATGTGGAAAACATACATTGTCAGAGCAGGAAACAAATTCTGGGTGACTGTTTAAAAGAGCTAAAATCCCACTAGTGGGTTTTTGTTCACACAGGCCTTGGAGAATTTCCTATTCATTGTAGCTTTGACTAGAAATAGCATCTCTTGGGGACTGGTTTTTTCCCTCTTTCTTTATTAATATGTAATGAAAGTGCATAAAGATGGAAATGAAGTTTGATTTTCTTCCCCCCTGGTTTTCTGCTTTGTGCTATAGTTTCATAAAGCAGAAGGCACAAACTCACCCATTAAGTGTGTGAGTGTAGGAGCAGGCACTTAAGGGCCACGTGAGTGACAGGAGTAACCTGCACTTAAGGATCATCAGGGACTCTTTCCACATGTCTGTAGTAACTGCACAGGGACAGGCAACTCCACTTCTGGGAAGGTGTATGCCCTTGTGAATCAGTATCCACACCCAAGGCTGGGGTCCTGGACAATGACACAACTAATTGTCCTACAATTCTGTGTTGTAACATCTCATGAGGTTGCAGTATTGCTGAAGGGGTCACAAGGCAGCTGTGCAGATGCCATCAGGATACCTCTCTTGTCTAAGGGAATGCTCTTGCAGCAGTCAGAAGATCTGACTGAGCTAAACCTCACTAAATCCAGCAGCAGCTCCTCCCAGCTTTGGGGTGGACCTCAGGTGCAGGGTTCTGAGATGGCTTCAGACATTTTGCACAACTCCAGCTGCAGAGTTACAAGTGCTGTTGGTGACACACGTCTGCCACTGAGCTCTGGTGTCTGTTCCAGTGTCTCTGCTTGCAGAGCAGAGATGAAGCCCAGGCCAAGTCACTGCAAGTGCCATCCTTAGATTAGTGAGCTGAGCTGTTGCCAAGGTACGTACGTTGGGCTTCTTAATCTGGTTTTTTTCAGTTGTGACATTTTAGCATGTCAAGAACTACTCAGAGACACCTAGACAAAGATAAGCACTAGGAAACAGGCACTGTGGAAGAAATATTGTGTTAGCAACCCCACACTCCACGTGGTTGAGTAAGTAATGTTTTGGTGGATGCAGCACTGGCTCCAAGTCACCACTCAGCTCAGGCCAAGAATTCCCAAGTGCTTTATGCCTTCACCCCCTGCTTGAGGTTGTCCACCTCCAGAGTTGGTCTAACACTCTCTTGGCAAAATCTTCTTACAATAAAGCCTTTCCTGGCCTGTTGCCACAGTGTGAATGAATACAATCCTGGGAATTTCCCTGGGTTTCCCTGGAGTAGCCTCCATAGGCAACACCACTGTCCTGCTGCCCTGAGTGGCCAGGGCTTGCTGAGACAGAGCAGGAAGGTGGCTCATCAGGTGTGCCATAGCCTGAGCCAGCAGCACAGACATGGGGGATTAGCTTTTGGAAAAGCAAGAAGTGACCTACACCTTCATCTGCAGGAAGGTGTAGGGTGCTACAACACAGGGCCAGGGACATCCCACAGGTTCAGCCATGGAAGCCACCAGCCATTAGGGCCAGGCAGCAAGAACATGAGGCAAGAGGGCTTCTGCTCTGCACAGATGCAGTACAGCATCCCTTGTGCCTTCCCCATCAGTCCCAAAGGCAGCTAAGCCCATCCACACTGGTGCCAGAGGGCATCCCCCATCCCTGACAAAAGGCTGATGTCATGGGATGCTTCATCAGATGCCATTTTAAATTTTCCCTTTAGTAGCCTCTGTCCATCTGTGGTGGAATCTGCTCATTTTATCAAGAAATTCTCTACTTAATTTGTTTATTTTTGGTGGAGGGGAGGCTGGTGACACTGTGAGCCTGTCACCCTGAAGGTCTCAAAGTAAAGTTAACCTAGCCATGTGTGGTAGATATTTTCCTAAAAATTAGAGTTCAGCTAGCTTCTCTCTAATTAATTTCATTTTTTTCTGAGTGAGATAGCGAGGAACATGCTGTGACTCTGCTACCAGTATGAACAAAGGTGTCAGTATTGTGTTCTAACTCAGTGACCAAGAAGTGCCATGAAATGGTTTACAAAAAGCTCAGCTGCTTGTCTTGGAGTAAACATGCCCTCTGCTGTTTAGGTGAAGCACCGACCTTGTTACAGAGGGCTTGGTTTGCAGACTATTCTTATGCTTTGGGGAAAAAATAATATTCTCACTCCTGGTTTTGATATGTTCCCTTAAAATGGGATTGAAACACAGCACTGGAAAAATCTGGGCATCTGCTGGGCCCTTCTGTGCGCTGGTGTGTCTGGGCTGGGTGTAATCCCTCCAAGGAAGTGGGGTAGGCATGGCAAGGACCCCCTGCACTGGAGAAACAAACCCTGGCCAAGGTGAGAACCCTCCCAGGCAGCTGAGCTGTGTTTGCAGAGCGTTTTGGGACTGGCCACTGGCGTGGCAGGATGGCTTCTCCCTCCCCACCAGATAAAGCATGTGTGTACAAGTGAAAGATAAGGTTGTGCTAAGAATTAGGGCAGTCAGAGTCACTTTGCAAATGGGCTTTGCAGCTACTGATGCAGATGCCTTTCTATCCCTATAAGCTCAACAGAGCAGGAAAAATACTGCAAAATACTGAGATTCTGGAGAGGCCCCCATGCTACTTTTCTAAAGCTTGACTGTTAAGTTACACTTAATTGACCTAGATGTAAGTCACTTAGATCCCTGCAGGCCCCCAAAGGCATCCAAGTGTGTGCCTTATGTGCCTGTCTTGGTCTGAGCCCTAAAACAGTGCAGGCTGGAGGAGGGACAAGCAAGATCTATTTCTGGCTTTTTATTGAATAGCTCTGACCTGTCCTCCCATTCCTTTATCTCAACCCCCCCCCTCCAGCTGCCTGGCTTTGCCTGGTCAGTTTTAGACCCCACATCACTTGAGCAGAGGCCATTTCATGTTCTGCCTTTTGTTACCTTGCGTAGGATTCCCATTTTCAGCTGTCACCATATGGGAAACAAACTCTGCTGGCCACAGTGGGGAGAAATTTTAACCTGCTCTGGGCCATGCAACAGGTATTTCATTCAATTAGAAAAAAAAAATCTACCTCATCTCAATTAAAATTAATGTTTCAAGGAAAAAGAGCACATCTGTGTTTCTTACATGCAGTGCAAACTGAGTTTGATCCCCTTAGGGTTTGTATTTGCATGGTGTGGACTGACACTGAAGATGGAGTGAGAGCTTCTTGTGTTGGGTGCTTCCATCCCCATGAGTTTGTCCTCTCACAGCCACACTGGTGCAGAGGTTTGTGCTGGGATTTCTTCACGTTGCCCTTGTCAGCACAAAACCCTGGGCCACCTTCCCCTGCTCATGGCCACCGTGGCCACAGGTGCTCATCTGAGGGCTGGGCTGTGAGATCCTCATTCAAACTGCTGCAGAAGGGGTGGGCAGGTGTATCCATGAGGGGATCCAGCCCTGGCAGCAGCAGGAGGCTGTGTGGAGAAGCAGCACATGAGCTCCCATCCTCTGAGGCAGTGAGGACACGCTCTGGAGCTCCCCTTCTCCACCCCTGGGGATTACAGACCTATTTGGCAGATGAAGAAATTGTCTCCAAAGATCTTGCACTTTATCTGGAAGGACCCTGTGGAGGCTGCCACCTCCTGCCATCCAGCCAGAGCCCAGGACCCTGGCCAGCCTGCAGGGAGAGGCAGCAGAACCCCAGGGCCTGGGAGCAGATGTGTGAACCACCGAGCCGGCCCCTGGATGCACATCTGGCTGTGAACCTTTGCTTTCCCATTTCTGCCCTTCTCACCCCATCATCTGACACCCTCCTTCAAAGCAGAAGAAATCCCATTTCCTAATAAGGTGCTGTATTAAATCACTTTAATGTTTTCATGTAGACAGACTTTTATTTTTGTCTAAGCTTACAGCAAGCTAAAGCTGTGCTGTGGCTGTGGGGGTGTTGTTAGGTACCATTTGATTAATTAACAGATGAAGCTTTGGGAAAGAAAATGTAAATTTTACCCACAGACTCTTCCAATAGTACATTGCAGAGATAATTTTCTTTCTGCTATTCCCATGGTGAGGCAATGAAAAAAAAATGGTTAGGCAATTATTATAAATTATTGTACCTTGGAAGTCACTAGAAATGCAGAATTATTTCTTTATATGGATATCTATTACATTCATCATTGTAGTTGCATCTTCTAATGAATCCTTTAGAGTAATAAAATTAATATAAAGTGTTAACTAGTGTTTCTTTCTCCTGATCTCTAATCCTGCAGGGATGGAGATCAGTGAATAATAAGGGAATTTAGTGCATGCTGCAGGGAAGGAAGGGGAGAGCTTTGGAGAAAGGATATTTCAGTTAAGCCAAACAGCACAAAAAATGAAGATGTATGTGCAAATGAGCCAATGCCTGGGGTTATTCAGCTGAAAAGTAGATGGTGTCTGTGAGTGAAAGTGGCAAGCAATGGTTATCCACAAAACAGCTTTTTCTTCCTTTGCTGTGTTGTGTGAGAGATACAGCTTAATCACAAAGGTCCATCTCTCTTTTTTTCACCTGCACAGACAGGACAGAGGATGTTTTCCATCCAGTACTCCACTGTGCCACAGTTTCTTCCTGCCTGCAGGGTCCAGGGGCTGTGTGTGGGTCCTGGAGCTGCTCCCCACACCCTGGGCTGGCAGGCCCATGTGCTGTGGCAGGGCCCAGCTGCAGCCTTCAGAGGGACTCTGTGCTTTCCCTGTTATGCCTGGTTCATTTGGGCTTTGGTGGTGGCAGGGGAAAGCAGACCCTGAGGTCTCAGTGCTGGTACCAGAGCTTTGCCTGGAGCTGCAAAGAAAGGCTGCAAAGAAACCAAAATGAACCTGAATGTGCCCAAATGTCTCCCTGAATGGCACCCTGAGCCATCGACCTTGGAAAACTATATATAAAGCCAAAATGTAAATATAAATCTTGAATATGTATCTACTCTGTTTTGAAGGGTTATTGCTTCTGTTTTGTGGCCTGGTTTCTGAGCCTCTGCAAAAACCTTCTATCAGCTTGCCATGAATTAGGTCACTGCTTCATTGGCATCTTCCAAAATAGCTCTGAAATAAATAGCAACAGAAATATTTAAGGCAAGATAAACCACATTGGTGTTTATGGTTGAACATGAAATGGCTTGAACATGAAATTATTAGATTGAATTTGAATAAAAAGGCCTTATGAGATTATTAAAACAGTTAATGAGGCTAAAACCTCTATACTATTGTACACTACAATGTAGTTAGGATCAATTCTGTAAGAACTCAGTGGAATTGTCTTTGCTTTTTCCAACTTTGCTTCCAGAGTTACATTGGCACATAGAGACCACAGAGCAACAGTAGCTTTTCAAGTCTTTGCTAACTTGGTCAATTAACTAGTTAGATAAAATAACTCCTAGCTGTCCAAACCTAGTTTCAAGCTGGAAAGTTTCCAACAGTCCAATAGTAAATTTTCACTCATGTTAATAGACCAAGAATTGTTGCAGGACTGATTCTTGACAGTGGGCAAAATGAAGTATTTATGGTCTAGTGCTTTACCTTTTTTCTCCTGAAGCTCAGCACAAGTTAGAAGACATTTCCTCAGACCTGGTTAGTGGGCAGAGTGCTGGTGACATGCCCCAGGTGTGTGGTGACTGCAGGTGCTGTGTGACACAGGTCTGGAGCCAGGCACAGGGGGTGCACAAACCACCTCTGGGAAGTTAATGGCTTCATCATTATCACATAGACAAAGAGCATGTCCATCCTCCTCAGCCTTGGTGCTGTGCCTGTTGCCTTTGATGCTTTTCCAGGGTTCCAGAAGCCATAGCTTTCATTTACTTTCCCATGTGTGTTATCACTACACCTGCTGCACCTGCTGGTTGTTAGAAGGTGCCACTTGTTACCACTGCAGCACTTCTGTAGTTCTGGTCAGAGTCACCATGGTACCTTGTGAAAACAGATGCTTCTTTGTCACTGTCTAGGAAATAAATGCTTGTGTCTCTTTGTATTTTTCAGATAATCAACCCCAATTTCATCCAAGAAGGTGAGTTGAGGACAGCTGTTTGGCAGTTGTGATTTACTTGGTGCCACAGCATGCTCTGCACCTGGCAGCATTTGAGCTAAGGCAGCTGTGTGCTGCTCAGACCCCAGGCAAAGCAGAGCTGGGCTCAGCCAGCCTGGGGCCACAGGCCAGCCTGAACCCCCAAACAGTAACATCCCCAAACGTGCCCTCTCAAACCTCATCCACCTGCCAGAGCTCAGGGCTGGGGATGGATGCTCCCCTCTACCTCCTTCTCTGAGCTGTAGAGAGCTGGCTCTTACTGGAGGGCAATTTCAAGGACACAATCCCAGGACTCCCAGCTGTTTGGGACCCAGATCCCATAGTTCATCCTATAATGTATTCTCTAGCCTTGTATGACTCTAGACAGCCTCACCTGAAGATTAAAAGTGGTGTTTGTGTGTCCCCATGTTTGTTTTTTTTACAGTGGCTCCAGAGTTTCTTGTGCCATTAGTGGACATCACCTGCCTGCTTGGGGACACAGTGATGCTGCAGTGCAAGGTCTGTGGGCGACCCAAACCAACTATAACCTGGAAGGGACCAGACCAAAACATTCTTGACAATGACAACAGCACAGCCACTTACACCATGTCATCCTGGTAAGGTCCTGCCTGTGGATCCCAACATAGCTGGTCCTGATGGTTGTGTTACCCTCCAATATGGCACCAGCCTGCCTACAAGACTCATTAGGATGCAGTTAATTAAGTGTGGCATGGCTTGTCAGCAGATCAGTGTGGCAAACATTGGCTGGCTGGAAAGGGTCAGGCTTTAGGGCTGGGGTGGCTGTATTTGTTTCCCAAGCTGGTCTAGGGTATATCCACAAAGTGCTGCTGGCAGATGTGGCCTTGCTCCCGTTGACTTCCTGAGCCAGCGGCAAGCCAGAAGCCGAATGTTTACAAGCCATTAGTTTGGCTGGCATTGCCTCTGCTGGGGCTTCTCTGCTTCTGTTTGATGCCTTGATCTCCTGTGGGAGTCAAGCAGAGCAAGCCCTCACCAGCTTGCAATACTCCTGTCACTGGGTATTTTCTCATCTTATTGGCAGTGGTGGGGTTGCAGTTTCCCTGAGCCTTTCCTCAGCTGTTCCTAAAAAAGCCCAGATGTGCTCTGGGAAGACTGCATCTGGCTTGGACAGAAAGATGCTTGTCATAATGTTCCTGGCTTGGCTAGCAGAGAGGAAAACTATCTTTACAAATGGGAAGATTCAGAAAGATCTGGAGTTGAATTCAGGTCAGGTAACAGCCTGCTGCTGGATGCTCATCTGCAGCTTATATAAGAAATTTGGGCCAAACTGCAGTGGAAATCTCCAGGAGGCAATCTTTCATTTCAACTTTTCAGCACTTCTGGCACAGGCTGAAATGAATCCAGGGAGTACAAAGTCACTGAAAGTGAAAAAAGAACAGTAAGAGAGAAGGGATTTTACATGTTCAATAAAAGAACCCCTTACATCTGATCAAGAGCTTCCTTCAGAGACCATTGGCTTGTGCAGCTGCCCCAGAGCATCCAAAATTGTCTTTAGCTATTGCTCAGTAGATCTAGTGCCTTATCTTCAGCCTCTGTCTGGGCTTGGGATGGGGGGATATTTCCATACAGGGTTCTGGTTTTCATCACAGTCCTCTTCCTGTTGGCTCCCCATGCACTATCAGCACTTGCATTGTCTTGTTACTCAAATAATCCTCCCAGTGAAGACACTGCCTGCCAAGCAGAGGCCCAGAGGATCAGTGGCTCTTGCAAATCTTGCTGGCACAAGTGTGTGGGTTTCAGGGAGAGGGGATATTTCTGTCCTGTTTTAAACCAGCACTGTCAGACCAGCAGAAGCTGCAGAGTCCAGACAGTTATCCCAGCAATCATGTCTTTCTGCAGTACCCAACAGATTAAGCATTCAAGAGCTAGCCTAGTTTTGCCATCAAGGGAACTTATTGTTGGCTCTAAGCTGGGTCTCCAGTTACACAAGCAAAATCCTTTAATTCAGGCCAGCTCCCTCAAATTGCATATTGGAGACTGAAGTGTGCAAACAGCAGTGACTGTGAACAGACCTGCTGTAAATTCATAAGACTGCACAGAGCTGTTTATTTTCTCAGATTGGCCCAAAGACTGAGTGTGTCTCATGAACTCAGTGTTGTGCTCTTTATCCCTGGCTGCTATGAGATATTCAGTCTTCCAACTGGGGCCCTGGCAGCAGTGTCAGATCAATGGCACATGCTCCAGGGCTCTGAAGCTCCCTGGAAATGTCACCCTGTGCTGTGTAACTGCTTCCTGCATCTGTGGGAAGCCCAGTGTGTCTGGTGTGTGTTGGACTTCACTGCAGAGGCACAGCAGCTCACCATCTCCCATGACAGGAAAGATCTTCATGGGTAAATCTTTCCAGATATACCAAGTCTAAGCATCCAGCTCTGGACAGGCAGTGTTTAACTCCTGGACTGCTTGCTGCTTCAGTGATCCTTCACATCTCTTCCTAGACCACAACAGACATGAGGATTTGCCTGGCAGGCAATTTGGACCAAAGGTTTGCTCAAGGGATTCAAAAACAGCCAGACCCTGACATATGAAGGGGTTGTACTTGGGCATCAAATTGCTGGAGGGATGTTCCTTCAAATGAGTTAACAGGACTTGTGTGCATGTCGGTTTGCAGTGAGGCAGGGCAGGAACTGTATAAAAACCATTAGCAAGTGAAGCAGTGTTTTATAACTTGGGCTTCCTGCATCCACAGTGACTCAGGAGAGCTCACCTTGAAGATCTGCAACCTGATGCCTCAGGACAGCGGCATCTACACCTGTGTGGCCACCAATGAACATGGAACTGCATCAACCTCTGCAACCATCAAAGTCCAAGGTAGCACATCTGACCTTAACACATGGGATTTTCCTCTGTGTGGTCCCTTGGGGGCTGGCAGCACTCAGGAACAGCCCATGCAGAGGCAGCCAGATGTGGAGCTGTGCCAGCTGTGAATTGACACGTTAAAGTCGTACCACCATTCCTCAGCCACAACTCCCACTGATGGCTGAAGGCTTTGCATACTCCTTGTGCTTGATTAAGTCATCTGACCATAAACATCACATTTGGGAAATGAAAATGCACTGGCAAGGGTTCAGCTCCTGCATCCTGCTCCTAGTGCTGCTTCCCAGGAGCTCAGCAAGGTCAGCCAGGGGAAGCTCAGCTCCCTTGGGCAGCTGAGTCCCTGGGGGAATGATGCCCCAACCGACTGCAGGAAGCTCTGGGCTTCAGAATCTGCCTGGAGTGGGAGGAACTGGGATCCAGTGACACCAATTTTCTGCCTCCCCTTCTCTTTAGGGTACAAAGGAGGTGAGAGTAAGATTTAGCCTGGGTGAAACTGTTCTTCAGGGATTCAACTTGGTGACATGTCTCCAAGCCTAAATTCTCAGCACTGTAATTAGTGACCCATCTAATTGGAATGAACAGGAAATGATGAGTTGATGCTCACTGCCTCCAGCTCTGAGAAGGGATTTGTTAGCACTAGAGATGAGGTGCCAGCTGTGTTGAAGGGGATGGTCCAGAGATGAATGTCTAACTGGAGAGTTACAGATGCAGCAATGTCACAAGCATTTAAAAGTTGATTTATTTGGTCTCACAAACCACCCTGGAGATCCAATTTCCCCAATTTATCCAAGCAAGTCACTTGGCTTGCTGCACTAACTACTCCTGTGCTGAAGGGAGCCCTAAGCAAAGCACAGAGGATTACTGGTCGTTTGTCAGTCTGGTCCCAAGCACACAAAGCACCCTACACACAGAAGAATTCTGAATGCCTTGCTTGTGTCATCTTTGGGCATTCCATGGTAGCTGACTCCTCACCTGCTGCTTAGTTAAGCCCTTCTACAAGGTGCTGCTCTCCTGTAGTGACCTGATGCACCTGATACACCTGATCTTCAGAATAAAGCAGTAGCACTTACTGATGAGATGCTGGATTTGGTATTGTTTCCTCTTCCCAAGGTGTGCCAGCTGCCCCAAACCGCCCCATTGCTCAGGAGAGAAGCTGCACCTCTGTGATCCTGCGCTGGCTACCCCCTACCAGTACAGGCAATTGCACCATTTCAGGCTACACTGTGGAGTACAGAGAAGAAGGTAAGTGTGGGAGCTGGGCTTGCTGGCTGTGAGACTGAGAACAAGGTAAGTTTCCTTTATGACACAACAGGTCCCAAAAGCATTCTTGCCACCACTGGTGTGCCACTAATTGTAGCTTACAGATCTCAAAGTCTAAGGCAGAAAGAAGCCCTTCTATCATCCAGTCCAGCCTCTCATATATTACAGACCTTTCTTTTTATTTTGGTCCCTTACAACAAGTAAAGTGTGCTAAGGTAAAACATATCCATCACTAAGGCATCTTTTTATCATCTGCATTTTACCACCATCCTTTCTGGTGGGTGCTTCCCAGAAACACAAAACCAAATCAGCCTCATTATTTTTTTGATCTGGATAAAGTTGCAGATCCCTGCATACTTTTCAAGCTCAGCTCTGAAATCCATTTTTTCTTAAATCCAACCATCCATTTCCCCTGAAGAATTAGCTAGATATTAAATGCACTGTTTTCCCAATATGCACAGGCATATGCTCTTGAAAAGGGCATTTGAAATGATTCACATCCCTTTTTGCATTCCTCCTGCAAAGGTGTGAGGGTCCCTGGCAGTAAACCTTGCCTTAGGCATATGGCCTCTGTTTTTCCCCCTTTATCCTTCAAAAAATCCTACCCCATTTTAGTAAGTGTGCAAACCTAATGCCTTCTCCTAGTGAAGATTTTATCTTGACCCTCACTGTGCCATCAGTGATTGGCATTTTTGTAAAAGAATAAAAATTCCTTTATTAAGAACAACCACCAAAACTAAAAAAAAAACCAAAAAAACAAAAACAAAAACCCAGCAGTGTTTTCAGAACTCTTCCTACTTCAAAGGTAAAACTGACTCTTGTAAAACCAGCCATGACTTTGTAAAACCTGGAAATTAGAATCTGTCCACAGGACACACAAAATAATTGGGTCATGTTAAATAACATAGGGGTAAAATGCCCTGAACTTACTAAAATAAGATAAAATGTTACGTATTCTTTAAGAAATCTCCATCTGTGACAGGGCTCTGTGTTCCAGGGGTCATTTTCTGTTCTCTGATCCTGTACTGGTCCTTTGGTTGTCACAGGTTAGGCAGTGGCTGGGTTTCACATGAGCAGAAACACATGACAGAGTCACACATTTCTTTGCTGCAGTTCTGCTCACCTGCAAGCTGCCTGTGTTAAGTGTCAGAAAGCTGGTTCTCCTCCTGCAGCTGCAGCTTTCACTGTAGCTGCCACATCTTCATCTGCAAAAGCATTTGGATTGCACTGATGCCCTGTCTCAGTTTTATCTCCCTTGCCCATGGTTTTGGGGTTTCTTGCAGTATTTCTGCTACTGTTTCTTTCATAACAGAGCTGTCATCTAACCAGCCCTCCCCTTCTGTCTTATCACACTGCCCTGAGACATCACTTGTAGCTCACAGCCACAGCTACAGTGCTGGAGAGATCAGCTTGTCCCTGGGCTGAGCTTTTTCCATCATTATCCTGAGTCAACTGAGGGACGTTTCCTTCTTTTCTCATTTAGCCAGATGGGAAGGTGGCTGCAACACAAAATAGCTTCTTGTGATCCATTTCTGGTTTAACAGTCTGCTGTACCACCCTTAAAAAGCCTGTAGATTTTACCCTCCCAGGGTACTGCCTAAGCTGGGCAGAGGAAGCCTCAGCCCTGAGCTCCCACAGTGAGTGCTTCCCTCAGCTCCCCTTCTCTCCCTGTGTCCAACAGGCTCGCAGGTCTGGCAGCAGTCAGTAGCCTCAACTCTGGACACGTACCTGGTCATTGAGGACCTGTCCCCAGGCTGCCAGTACCAGTTCCGAGTGAGTGCCAGCAACCCCTGGGGGATCAGCCTGCCCAGCGAGCCCTCCGAGTTCGTGCGGCTCCCGGAGTACGGTGAGTGCGGCTGCAGGGGCTGAGGCACACGGGAACCCACCTGTGCTCTGGAGGGCTTGTTTGGATGGGTCCTGAAAAAGCAGGGATCCTGGACCAACTAGGGATGTAAGAAAAAGCCTGGGAGGTGCTCAGAGCTAGCTCTTGGCCCCAGAAAGGATTTTCATGTCCTTACCTCTGTCCAGGCTCAGAGCCTGCCTCTGCCACAGAGGCTATTGCAGATTCTAAACAGGTTCCTCCTTTCTATACCAAACTATTTCTTGTCTTTATCTCTGCCCAGTGGGCTGCATGTCCTGGCTGGTGTCTCTCCTGCCTTTCCAGTAATGTTAGCAACAGCTGCAGCTTCTGGTGGGCAGCCCAGATGGGGGCTGCAATTCCGCTTGCTATATATCTCCCCTTGAGCAATGCAGCTGGAATGGGAATGCTGTGATGGAGGCAATTCCCAAGCACTCAGTGCTGCAGGAATTTGGGGCACAGCTCACTCTCAAGTGCTGTGAGCAGAGCCCACTTTTCCCCATGTTTTAGCAGCCCTGGTGTGAAGCTAGGTCTGTGACTGGCTTGGACAGCTGGTGCTGTAAGGAGCAAGAGCTCACACAACATAGCTCTACCCCCTGTCTCTGTGACCCTTTTCAGCCCAAAACTGCAAGGACAGTTTTGTGTCCCCCTTATCCATACCTTCCCCTGGGGAGCTCTGGCATTTAGTGGTCCAGCACACTGGAAAGTAGGAAACTGGACTCCTAGTGATAATGTTTCCTGTGTTAATAATAAAGTCTCACATAATTTTCAAATATGCTGTTTATAGTCCACAGCAAACTGTTCTTATACCTTCTTCCATATTCTTTGTTCTCTCAAAGACTCTGCTGCTGATGGTGCCACTATTTCATGGAAGGAAAACTTTGACCTTGCCTATGCAGAGCTGCATGAGATTGGGAGGTAATACTAACCCTGCTTATCACTGCAATAAAACACTCAAACAGTGGCTTGAAGCTTTTTCCTTAGTGAGGAGTTTAGGTTACTTTTGTAGTTAGCTTGGAAACTGCTGCTCTTGTCAAAGAGCATTGCATATCAGATACTGATGAAAATACTGAATAAATTATGTTTTTCAAGATAAGTTCTGATTTGAGAATTGCAGATTGGCAAACTGGTGAGCAATTAGGCAGCCAACTCTCTGGCAGTTGGTATCTTCTCTGTCATCTCAGATTTGAGGTCCTGTTTTGAAGTGATGACAATTTACTGGTTCTGGATAAGCTTAACCCCGAAGACTGAGTTTGCCAAAACACTTGGGCATGTGACTGACTTATCTTTGCTGATTGGGAGGGTGAGTTGAACAGAGCCTAAATAGGAGCTGCACATGTTGTCAGGGCTTCGTGCTGTCCACAGATAACAGATAAGGGGCATGCAAATAATTCAGGTTAATGCAATTATTTCTTCAGCTCAGATGTCAGAGACAATTCTGGGGCTGAAAGGACAGGAGTCCCTCTGGTTCTGTAGAAAAATGGGATGTATTACTAAGAGCTCAAGTTCACTACATGGTTTCACTGGGTAGTTTTACTTTCAGGAATGGTACTATGGTCTGTAGGAGTTTCCTAAATGCTTTCCTGATAGCTTTTTTCTTTATTTCTTACTGTGTTTCTGAAAAAATGAGACAAAATGGTAGGTTGGTGATTATTTAACACGGGTTTTCTTTTAGTTGTTTGAGAAGGTTTGGTCTCTTTAATAAAACAGCTGGAGAAGGGAGACCCACAGCTAAAATAAAAGGAGATAGAACCTGTAAAAGTGGCAGCAAATTGAACCCAGGGGAGGTTGTTAGAGGATATCAGTGTGGCTGCACAAAGCAAAGTGACACCGTTTGCTCTCAGTGTTTGCTAATCCCCAAAGAATCTCTACACCCAGGGTAAGAGACAGAGGGCCTTTGTTGGAAAAGGTTATGAACAACTTGTTAAATCTGATGCCTTGTGAAATATTAATGTGATGAATCGAAAAAAAACCACTTCAAAAATCACTGTGTTATTGTGCTAAAAACTAGGCATGATTTATTCATGAAGCCACCTCAGTATTTTGTTTTCTTTATAATTTCAGGGGTCGATTCTCCATAGTAAAGAAATGTGTCCACAAAGCCACCCGGAAAGATGTTGCTGTAAAATTCATTAGTAAAAAAATGAAAAAGAAAGAGCAGGCAGCACATGAAGCAGCTTTGTTACAACACTTACAGCATCCTCAGTACATCACTATCCACGATACCTACGAGTCTCCTACTTCTTACATCTTAGTTTTGGAACTGTAAGTACACAGAGCTTGGATTTAAGATTTGGGTAGGAATCTTATTAAAGCCAAGCATAAAGATCACCCTGAGTTCAGCAGGAACGAGATTTTATGGATTCAGATGTCAAATGAAATAGCCATTTTCTGCAGAGCTTGCACTGCCTTTTCTTTACAGGAAGTAAGATTAAGAGGGACAAATAAAACTGCTTTCTACTTGGGTGAAGCTTGGGTAATTTGTGCCACTGAAAAGCATCAGACCTACTTGGGCAGTTTTGTCCACTTTTTACATTTGAGTAAAATTGTTTACTAGCTAGATCAAAGCCTTCATTCTAATGCTTTTTGGTGAAAAGACCTGTTTAGCAGCCGTGCTTGTCCCGTAAGAAGAAACAGCAACCAAACTCCAAAATGCTTTGTTATGATATATCCAACAAAGTATATCTGGGCTATTTCATTGTTTGTTTGTACAGATAAATAAACTAGGTGAAAAACTTTTATTGGGTTAGTTTTCCCACAGAAAATATTACCAGCTGAAAATATCAGTGATTTTTTTCTGCAATTATGTAACCAGCTCTATAAATAAATAGATGGATCCAAATAATTAAGAAGTTCTGCTTCCAAAGGGACTGTCTCTGTCAATTGAATCTATCCTTAAGCAAATGAGTTTACTTTAAGACTGTTGCTAAATTTGTCAAGGACTGGAGATAACAATTGAGGATTAATCATTCTACCACTTCATGGCCTGCAGTATCTTGAGATATCATTAAATACTCATCAGATCTTGCATTTTATTTTCCTCCCTTTTTTAGGTCACAAAATTTTGTGCTGCAATTTTGTTTTCAGATATTAACTGTTCCTAGAGGTGCCATGTGATGTTTCATGCACAGGGTTTGGTTTGTTTGCAGGATGGATGACGGCCGTCTCTTAGATTATCTGATGAACCACGATGAGCTTATGGAGGAGAAGGTGGCCTTCTATATAAGAGACACAATGGAAGCCTTGCAGTACCTCCACAACTGCAGAGTGGCTCACTTGGACATAAAGGTAGGAACAAATGAGAATGATGCTGTTCTTCTGTGTCCTGGAACAGAGAGTTCCCAGCTGTACAGACAGGGAGGAGGTGCAGCCCATACCCCACGGAGATGATCACTAAATGGACAAGCTGCTGATCAGAGAAAGGAGTTACTGACCTGCAGCACCAGGTCTCTGCCTTCAGACAAGAAATGCACCTTTTCCTTTGATTCACTGGTTTGTCCCCAAGAGCTTTCTGGACTTAATTAATGATGGGGAAGGAGGATGTCAGAGAGACAAGAGTGAGATGTCACTAGCACCTGTCTGAAGGGAAACTATGGATAATTCTATGGAGTATGGTTTGGGCTCACACTGTGCCAACTCAGCCACCAACCTTCCAGGGCAGAGCTGGCTTGTGCCAGGCTGGCAGGGGCAAAGGAAAAGGAAAGCAGCACACTACACTGTGCTGGACAGCCTGAGAGGGGAACTGGGTGGGAAATACACCAGGGAATGGTTCAGAGGAGGAACAAAGGACAGGTTGCACTGTGGAGAAGAAATTGGGGTATTCTCTAACGTCACACTCAGACCAGTACAGCTTGTACCTGCTTTTGTGAGCACACATGGCAGGAGGCACTGTACTATCCTGGATTTATCATTGTACTCCTGTCCTCCCCAGCATCCCAGTTACCTTGGATGACAGAGAATTAGCCATTGAAATTGTGATCAAGTGTTTCAAGTTTTGTGATCTGCAACGTTGATTCTGGTTGCCAGGGATAACAGATAATCTATAACACTTTGTAGACTTAAATGACAATTAAAAATGGGGAATGAGAAATGAATTTAACTTTCTTATCTAATGGACAATCCAGCTTCAGGGAGATTTATTCTCATCTCTCTAAGCCCCAGGCATGTCAGATGAAACGACACATTCATTCTTCTGCTGCCTCCACCCCTACAAAAAAATTCCATTTGTACAGGACCTTATATGAGAATTAGACACAAAAGGCTAAATCATCTTGGTCTCTTTCTATGCAATTGTTTGTATTTTTTGCTCTATTTATATGACCTGTCAAAAAGTAGGTTTTACTGAGGTAAGAAACTGCAATGATCATAAACAAAGAAACAAGGTAGAAAGCTAATTTTCTGTGACCTCTCTGCAGTTCCCCTGAATGAGGGATGCTAAATAAAGCACCTTCTGTTGCTAAGTTGGAAGCAGGAGATGCACTGGTAGTGACAGCAGACCTGTCCATGGATTAGTATTGTCCCAGGATCCTGCTCAAGGATGTGTTGATTTTGTCAATAGAGACTGCACAAGAGAAGAGCAAGTGAAGAGACTGGAACAGCCATGTAGATAACTTTGCTTTTTTTATATCTATATATGTATGCCACGAGGCAGCAGTAAAATATGCATGAGGATAAGGGAGAGAAAAAAACATCTAGAAGGGTGCAAGAAGTAAATTCAGCAATCATCTCAGAGCCAACAAAGGAAGGATAACCCAAGTTAAGTCCCCAGAAGAGTGTGTATAGGCAATGCTCAGTATCTCTCACTGAGAGACCTTAAATACTGAGAGCTGCAAAAACAGAGAAAACTAATTGGGATTAAATAATTTTACTCTGTCTTGGAAAGCATGACTGTGTCCTGGTGTTTTTAGGGGAACACTGGCAGCTCCATGTCAATTGACAGCAACAGTAAATGGCACACACCTCCAGTCCCTCCCAGAGTAGTGGGTGCAAAATTGAACACTTACTTCATGAGGAACATTTCTGCTGCAAATTATGCACACTTACTTAGCCAGCTGTCAGCTGAACAAATGGAATCTAAATAAACTGATCAGATATATATATCTTATTAAAATTTAAAAATCTGTCAGTGCTCTTAATCTGTAGAGATTCGTTTGGAGAAATAAACTGTAAGTATTTGGGACAAAGTGCAAAATCCCAGTGTGTTGCCCTCGTGCAAAGGAGGATCTTGTCATTGTGACTGCAGCATTGATGTGAATTTAGAGCAAACAGCAGCTGAGCTGGTTCCTTATCATTCACTCTCCTGATCTCTCCCTTGCACATCTGATTAAATGCAAGTTTTGATTAGCTGTTAAGCCTACATCCTACATGAATCATACACATTTTATTTGCCAAAATATAGTTATGATTAAGTTTATTTCATTGTCTTTTCAACAGCCAGAAAATCTGCTCATAGATTTGAGAATCCCAGTGCCTCGTGTCAAGATCATTGATTTGGAAGATGCAGTTCAGATCACAGGTCATTACCATGTCCACCACCTCCTTGGAAACCCGGAATTCGCAGCCCCTGAAGTTATCCAAGGCCTTCCTGTCTCCCTGAGCACGGATATCTGGAGCATTGGGGTCCTCACCTACGTCATGTTAAGCGGTGTCTCTCCGTTCCTGGATGAAAGCAAAGAGGAGACTTGCATCAATGTGTGTAGAGTGGATTTCAGCTTCCCACACGAATACTTCTCCGATGTGAGCCACGCCGCCAGGGATTTCATCAACGTTATCCTCCAGGAAGACTTCAGGAGAAGGCCAACAGCAGCCACTTGTTTACAGCATCCGTGGCTGCAGCCGCACAATGGCAGCTATTCCAAGATCCCACTGGACACCTCCCGCTTGGCGTCCTTCATCGAGCGCCGCAGGCACCAGTACGACGTGCTCCCGGTGCCCAGTGTCAAGAGCTTCCTGCTGAGCAGGATGAGCCCGGGCACGTAGTGCCTCCATCCATGGCATCCTCCGCTGCTGCTCCTGAGCCCGTGCCGGGAGCGCCGCCGGGAGCGCGCGGATCCGTCTGTACATATCCTGTGTTCGGCGTTTGCATTTCACCAACTGCAGGGTGGGAATCACTGCAGACGTGGCAATGGGACCCAGACAAAGGGGGTGACAGCAGCAGGGACACGCTCCCTCTCTCGGGGCATGTGAGGGACACATCCACTGCCAAAAAAGGACTGCAGGAAGCAAACACCAACTGGGAATGAGAGCCAAAATTGCAGTTGCCTTAATCTTTGTGAGGCAGCCTTATAAGAAATCCTCTTGATCTTGCTGAACTGAATTCAAAATGTACAAAAGACTAGAAGTAGGATAGTGGGGGAGAGTGAGACCAGGCTGACCTTAGCACGTACTGTAGAACTGGACTGGTCAGTTTTTGCTGAAATCATTGCAAGCCTGCTCCAGGTTATCAGTCAGATTTCTCATGCCCCATCTGCCCAGGTCTGCCATGATCTCAGTGGGGACTTTGCCTGCATAGGACATGCAGGATCAGGCTCCAGTCACTGCTGGATCAGCTCCCATGGTGGCGTGGCTTAGGGAACACTCGTGTTGCGTGGTAGTGCTCAGACCAAAATCCTCCATGAAGCCCCTCCTTGGGCTTTCTGCTGTGTTAAGTCAACGTGCAGCACCTTTCAGAGCTACGATTAAGGCAATGAATTCACTGGAGCATACAGCTGGTTCTGAGTAAGCACAATGGGACTACGGTGGGTTTTTTAAAAGCATTTTATACACATTGTACAGAAATCTTTTGCAAAACCTGTGCATTGAGAAAAGGCAGAGTCCAATTTTTGCAGTATCTGTAAACTAGATGATGATGGTGATGAAGACAATTTTTTCTATCACAGGTTTTCAGTATACATATATTGTATCATAGATATAAATATATATAAATATAAAGGATCCTGCTCCATTTCTAGCTTCAGAATTGCTTGGCCCAAAGTCCATCTAAGCCTTTCAGAGTGCAGTAGGAGTGGTGAGTTCATTCTTGTGCTTACATCTTGAAAATCGTTTTCAGTGTTTAAAGCATGTCATTTGTTTCATTTCCAAACTTGTAAATATCTCTCAGCCACCATTAGCACCTCATAACCAAAGCATTCTTGAGGATATTTTTATGTCCAAAGCCTAATTTGTAATAAAAAAATAATATTCACAATTAAAACATTTCTCTCTTGCAAGCCAAGTTGCAACATCATCATATTGATGTTACAGTGACGGAGCCAGCCTTAAGTATAACCAACATAGGGAGTCTGCAGTGACAAATCAGCAATTTGTAGGTTGGCCAAATCTTCCTTTCTAGAAATGGGACTGGAAGGGGAAACCATCTGGGGCTTCCCCATCCTACTGCCACACCACGAAGCTCTACAGCCTTGTGGGGTTATAATCAAAGAGATTTTTTCCCCTGGCATGTAGGGACTTTGTCTTGGTGCTGAGTAGCATTTGTGTATCTGTAATGGGAAATGGCAGTTGTTACCAAAGGTTTTCCTAAGGAAAAGGGCTTGATCTGACCACGTGTGCTCATACAGACTCTCTGGCAAGGGAGAGAGTCAAATCTCATTTACCATCTGAGTAACTGCACTGTGAGACTGCAGGAGCAAGTGCTGTCTCTGCCAGTGGGGGGTGGAGATACCCTGTAAGTACTGTTAAATTCTCAGGGCTCTGATAGCCCTTTTTTGATCCACCTCCAACCTCCCTTTCACAGCAGGGAGGAGACCTGGCCCTTCTCTTTGTGCTTGCTCTATCACTACACCAGAGTGGTCAGTATTTTGTTAGTGGAGAAGAGGCCCAGCAAAAACCCTCAGTGCTCAACACTGAGTGTGTGCAACAAAGAAAAGCCCTTGAGATGGGGAAGCCACGGGCAGAAGAGTGAGCCCAGGCACCTCAGCAGGGTCAGCAGCAGTTCTGTGAGAGATCTAACACAGGGAGGGAGTGTGGAAAGGTTTGAAAGAGACAAGTGTTCACAGAAGGTTAAGCTTTTTGAAAATCATCTAGAACCTATCTCAGTTCCTCTCTAGAGCAGCAGCTGATTTTCTAAGCAATCCAGCAGCACCTCTTAGATAAAGACCAGACTCTCATCCTGAGCAACAGTGCAAGGTATGCAATTTCTTACCAACTGAATACAGACAGCAGTCAAGGGGGGGTCTCTAATTACCACCAGCCTCAGGTACTTTCTCACTACAGGACTGTCTGTAATTCTTCCTATTTGTCAAAGCTGGCTCTTTGTGCTGTGATTGTGCTGCCCTTAAAAAAATGTTTGTGGAAGTGCGGTCTGTAAAACCCACAGTTTTTATTAGGCCCATGGGTACAGTTTGAACCACAGGCTTTCTGCTTGGCATTAATACAAACAAATTCTTGTGTATCACATGAAATTTGGAGTTATTTAACATTTTGTTTTCCTACATCCTGCATTCATATGTCAAATTACAACAGCAGACCCTTTGAATGCACAGGGGGAAAAAGCTGGACTGTTTAAGGTAATATTTAAGCCTCTCATTGCTATCAAGTAACAGAAAAGAAAACCCAAAGGGCTGAAAGAGAGACGATATATGATTAGGTACTGGTGCTCAAATTCAAAAAAGACTCCTTGTTGAGAGAGCTGGAGGTGCTGAATTCTGAAGATGTTGAATGTTCTGGGGTTACTTTCTTTTGTGGTTTTGCTTTTTCCATATTCATGTTAGAAAACCTTTTCCTGGACACCATTCTTCTTACAGCCCATTCAGGAATACTTGAACCAGTTAAAACTTCCATAAAACATTTGTGATTACCAACCATTCTTGCTTTTGCCTGAATAATACCAAGCTGACATGCAATATTGCCATTTGATAAATGCAGAGAAGTATCCTGACTTTGCTCTTTCAAAGTCTTTTTCAGCCAACCTGTGGTGCCTCTGCAGATACAACAGGTCCTGTAACTCTTGTTGAAAACTATAACTGCATTGTAAAGAGATTACAGAAGCTGAGTAAGTAGGCCTGGAGTGCCCCTGCTGAGTGAGAAGCCCCACAGCCAACCCCCTGTGGAGCATTCTCCGCTGACTGGATTTTTTTGGTGCATGAAATACTGTCTGTAACAAACACAGTTTCTCAGTGAAGCTCCCCAGAGAATATCTGACCCCAAGGGGAAGATTTCCACCTGCAGCTGTGTACCACTCAGGGTGCTCCCAAGATGGCTTGAAAGTGTGGTGGTAGCTGCACCCTTTTGCTTCTCCAGCAGCTTCCAGCTATCCAGGATGACCAGCAGGAATCCTGACAGCAGTGCACCACAAGCTCTGTGTGGAGTGGCACTGTGCACACAGCCACTGCCATCAGACATCTCCACAGTACTCTTACCCTGCTCTGACATCAAAGTGTGGCTCACAGTGTCCTCAGGTGCTGGGTGACAGGAGGGCAACAGCAATGGTGCTGGTGACACAGAGCCCAGAGGACGTGGTGACATGGGGGGCTCCTTATTTAAGATGGCTTCATTTAATGAATGTGCAATGAGCAATTAACTCACCTCTCTCTCTGCTCCACTTGGAGCAGCCAGGCCAGGGCAGGAATTCTGCTGGCTGGTGTAAAGTGCCAGCCCCCATCAGGTGTGGCTGCCCTGGGGGAGGCCCCACACACCCCCAGGATGCCAAGCCCCCCGTGCATGGCACTACTGGGGTGACACACAGCCAGCCCAGGGCCGAAGACTTCAGCATTTTAAAGCAATCCAGGGTTTAAAATTTATAATATGTCTCTCTCTTCTCAGTGATGCCAACAAGTTTCATTTAGTCTTACTGCCCTTTCTTTTTGAAAGACTATGGATTGGGTTTTTTCAGTAGCATGTATCTTTTTACTTCTAAGTTAATGCTGAGACAAAGTCTGTGCCCTCAACTGCCCCTGAGGCTGTGGCTTCATGGAGGCCTTTGGCATTTCTGACAATGCCATTAGGCCTCTGCTACAGATACTGTGCATAAAGGCTGAATGCAGAACCACACAATATAACCTGACTGTATATAACCCTATTTGAATCCCCTTGCCATGAGGGGAGACTGTGTCAAGTAACCTAGGATAATATAAACTTCAGAGACAGATGTAAAGGCTTCTCTGTGCACATAAAGGTCTAGCAGAAAATTTACATGCACAGGGGCTCACCACCTTTTTTTGTTCTTGTTCCTTTCCCAGCAGAGGTGGATTCTCTTCTAACACAGGGCTTGGGTTTATTTTTGAGGTCATTCACTCATGTCCCATCAGAAAATGGTGCTTTCCCAAGGAAACAAAGTCAAATCCCATTGTACTAGGCTGACTGCACACTGCCATCAAGTGATGTACTCTCGTGCTGGGATCTGTATAGTGCTGAGTGTTTCCATAGCGTCAGGATGCTGAATGTTTGCTGTAACTGTAGTCTTTATTATGGAGCTAGTGAAAAACCAACATCTTCTCTACTCAAGCCATATTTCACCTTCATGTCCAACTTCTGATGCTGGTGCTTTTACTTCTCTTTCTACCAAACTGTTCAACACTGCTCTGCCACTAGGGTCAATTTGCTGATAACTTTTGGACAGCAAATGCAATAGCAAGTGCAAAAAAAAGATCAATCTCAGACTTAGTCACCAAGATAAGAGCAAACAGTTGGAACGTATTGATGCTTTTCAATCCTAGCAACAATCCACTGAAGGAGGAAAAAAGAAACAGTATTGCTAACAGCTCAGCATTTTCAAGGTGCAAAGTAATTCCACAGCCTTAATTATTTCAGTGTATTGCTGGTCTGCCTTAAATGTATCTTCAGTTTTATTGCAGAATTCATTTTGTATGCACACAGTGTTGGTTTGTAAAGGCAGGTTTGTAAATATTTCCTTTGTAAGTCTAACCACTCATGTGTACTGTTGTGAGGTGACTACTTGCTGTCCCATGTTGTTGTTACTATTCTGCAGTATATATGATCATCTACAGATGTAGCTTCAACCTGTACATCTCCTGTCCTTGCATTCCCATAAATAGAGTATACTCAAGACTCCATTTCTGGGCTTTTTTGATTAAATAAAATTATTCAGAGAAGACCGGGTCAGTCTTATTTCACTCATGTGGCATCTTTCTGAGTGAGGCCTTGCAGACTCGGGGCAGGCTGAGGGCTTTATTCAGCCCATGTTTTCGGGGGGATCTCTCAGGGACCCAGCCCGCGGGATTGCCACCCTGGCTGCATCCACCGAGCGGCCTTTGGGAACCACCCGGGGAGCCGGCACGGCGAGAAACCCTCGGGTCACACCAAACCCTCTGCACCGGCGGCTTCTGCTTCCCGGAGAATGGGGTGACGAGAGAACGGGGAATCGTGGAGGGGACCGCGGGCCTCAGGGAGCAGGGCCGGGATGGCGCAGGGGCTGCCGCCTCAGGGAGGGGATGCGGGACGGGCACAAGGACCCCGGGATGGCGCAGGGGCTGCCGCCTCAGGGAGGGGATGCGGGACGGGCACAAGGACCCCGGGATGGCGCAGGGGCTGCCGCCTCAGGGAGGGGATGCGGGACGGGCACAGGGACCCCGGGATGGCGCAGGGGCTGCCGCCTCAGGGAGGGGATGCGGGACGGGCACAGGCACCCCGGGATGGCGCTGCTGGGGTTCCCGCCGCAGGGAGGGGATGCGGGACGGGCACAGGCACCCCGGGATGGCGCTGCTGGGGTTCCCGCCGCAGGGAGGGGATGCGGGACGGCCACACCGACCGCCTCCCGTGTGTCACACGTGTGCCCGCCCCGCGCCCCTCCCGCTCCGCATCATCTCCGTGCGCCGGGCCCGACGATGGCGGCGGGGCCCGTGGGGGCCGTGGCGGCGGCGCTGAGCGGGGCGGGCGCGCTGCGCTTCGGGCACTTCGTGCTGAAGAGCGGCCGCTCCTCGCCCGTGTACATCGACCTGCGCGGCCTCGTGTCCCACCCGCGGCTCCTCCGGCAGGTGCGGCCCGGGGAGCCCCGGACCCGCCCGGGCCCCGCGTGTGCTCGGGGTGGCGGCTCCCTCACGGCCCGGGGGCAGCGGGGACGGCGGCGCTGCCGCGGCTCCCGCAGGGTCGGCTCTCGGGTCGTGTCAGCAGAGGGGTGTTCACTGATTTAGTCACGTTCGCTCCGGCCTGGCTCTTAAAAAGCGTTTGGTTTTCCTTTCCAGGTTGCAGGACTTCTTTTCCAGGCAGCCCAGGATGCGGGGCTGCAGTACGACTGTGTGTGCGGCGTTCCGTACACGGCGCTGCCGCTCGCCACCATCATCTGCTCGGAAAATCAAGTGCCCATGCTCATACGGAGGAAGGAGGGAAAAGACTACGGTAAAGCCTTCAAATCAAGAGTTTGCAATTTACCTTATTTGGGAAATGACTTAATATAATTTGTGGTTCTTTTGTAAGGCACAACATCTCCCTTCCAATTTAAGGTTACCATTGCAATCTACGAAGCCCTTTCCGCGCTAAAGCAAACCTCCTACAGCGTTCCTGCCTGATCAGCCTCTCCCAGCTGGTTGCTCTTTAGCCTGCAGCTTTAGTCCTGCTGTAGGAGATTTGGAGACTCTTGAAGGGTGTTTTCTGATTCTTTGGTTTTGTTTGTAGAGTTTGTTTCTTTCTTTAGCAATGTCCTTTTTTTTTTCCATTGTTACCCTTGCTATGGTTCTGGGTTAGTGGCCTCATCCAGAAATGAGGATTTATAACTCGGATTCTCCAGCATGCTGAGACAAGAGCCACATTTCGCTCTCAAACAGAGCATTTTGCATATTGACACCAAAAGGAACCTTTCTAGTCTCTTCTTCATTTATCTCTCAAACCCCTTTTTCTTTCCTTATGCTGTGGTCCTGTAATCAGTGAGCCAGGTGAGCAGCAGATCCTTCTTTCCTCAACCATTTCTTTGATTGTGACAAAGGATGTGGGAGAGCAGACTGAAGCATTAACCTGCCATATAACTGGATTTCTACACATCCTCTTCCAACAGTGTGTAATTAGAAAGTGCACTTGTCAAAACTAAAAGCTGCTCCTGTGTCAGGCAGTGGGACAGCCGTGGAAGCATTTGCTGTTCCTTCTTGTGAAGCACAAGCCAGTTGTGACAGCGATTAACTGCTCCTGGGAAAGCCAGGCATCCCTTTGTCGCTGCCCCCAGGAGGCCTTTCATGGATGTGTGCCTGTTGTTAGTTAGGACAAAGGCACTTGAGGCTTTACCGCTTCTAATTGTTCCAACAGGCATATCAAACAGTGCTGCCTGTGGAAAACGGGACATGCTGAAGAGTGCCAATAACTTGGCTGTCTTAAAGATGTTTTAAATAACAAGAGAATAATTTTGTAAGTCTGAGCATTCAAGTCATGACAGTACTAAACTTCTGAAGTCATCTTATTGAAACATTTGAATTTGTGCTGTTAACAGTGTATCAGTTTTGTTATGGAATATAACTTCTGGAAACATAAAAGTAGTATTTTATCAGCTTGGAGAAGTAACAGTCTTTATGAACTGAATTACAGATCAGTGAGTGAGCTGTGATAAGTTTTGATTCTGTTAAGGTTTTTTTGGGTCGTCTGACCTTTCTTAATTTGGTGGAGTGTTTGCTTTTTATTTTTCAGGTACTAAGCGGATGGTAGAAGGCACCATTAATCCAGGAGAGACATGCCTGATCATTGAGGATGTGGTAACAAGTGGATCCAGTGTACTGGAAACTGCAGAAGCTCTTCAGAAAGAAGGATTAAAAGTCACAGATGCCATAGTGCTGTTGGACAGGGAGCAGGGTGGGAAGGCCAGGCTGGAGGAACACGGAATTCGCCTGCACTCTGTGTGCACCTTGTCTGGGGTGCTGGAGATTCTCCAGCAGCAGGGAGAAGTGGCTGCTGAGGTGGTTGAAAAGGTGAAGAAATTCATAGAGGGAAATGTGTTTGAGGCAGTGGCTCAGAATGGTGCTGCTCCTGTGAAGAGGCTCTGCAAGGAGCTGAGCTTCAGCGCTCGTGCCCAGCTGCCAGGGGTGCATCCTATTGCAGCCAGGCTTCTCAGGCTCATGGAAAAGAAGCAAACAAACTTGTGCCTTTCTGCTGATGTCACCAGCCCCAAGGAGCTGCTGCAGCTAGCTGCCACCCTGGGCCCCAGCATCTGCATCCTGAAGACTCATGTAGACATCCTGAATGATTTCACCCAGGAGGTAGTAAAGGAGTTGAGAACGCTCGCAGATCAACATGAATTCTTGATTTTTGAAGACAGGAAATTTGCAGATATTGGAAACACAGTGAAACACCAATATGAAGGTGATTATCATCAAGCTGGATTTACTATAACTTTGCCTCTGGTGTGAGTAACTGCAGTACTGGCACAGGTTGCCAGGAGAGAGTGTGGAATCTCCGGCCTTTGGAAATACTCAAGGGGATAAGACCCTGAGCTATCTGACCTAGCATTGAAGTTAACCCTGCTGAGAGGGCATGACCTCCTCAGGTCCCTTCCAACCTCAACTTTTTTATGAATCTGTGGCTGTGCTCAGTAAGTACTTCTGAGTTGTGTGCCATGAGAAACCACTGCCTGCTGTTACTGTACTGCTTGTGTGCCCAGCATGGCTTTCTTTTGATACTCCATCTGCAGCTGTAGAACTGCTGCTCTCTTTTCCTGATCCTTATGCCCCTTATGGTCTGCATGCTATCAGGGAAGAAAAGCACCTGTGACAGCAGATTTCTGGGCTACCATAAATGTCTCAGTAAATATTAAAGGTGAGACACTACCAAGTGTTTGTGAAAGGTAAACTGAGATTACGCTTGGTGGTTAGGCAGCTGTCAGAACTGTCTGATGAGACTGAACTTGGAACACTCAAGCTTCAGCAGTAAAACTGTCTTTTAAATATGTCAGTGATAAGGTGTGCAGCTGTTTCTGTCTAACTTGTCTCCCTGTTTACCTCATTTCTGACGACTCTTTGCCTGCCTTCCTGCCCTGTTCTCAGGTGGCGTGTTCAGGATCGCCTCCTGGGCAGACATCGTCAATGCCCACGCGGTTCCAGGCGCTGGAGTTGTGAAAGGCCTGAAGGAAGTGGGTCTCCCTCTCCAGCGAGGCTGTCTCCTGGTGGCAGAGATGAGTTCCCAGGGGTCCCTTGCAACGGGTGAATACACAAAAGCTGCAGTAAGTGGGCAGTCTTGTGTCGGGTTAAAAGCTTTCAAAGTGTCACAGGGAGGTTTTATGTGTTTCTAATATTTGCACTTCCAAAAGTCCCTCCAGCTCTAACTATTACAGGTGTTTGTTTTTTCCTTGGAGACTCAGGAACATGACTGTGTGGTGTTTAAAGGTTGTAGCTGTAGGCCAGTGATGTGAGGTGGTCAGAGTTCACGCTGGGAATTCTTGTACATATTGCATTTTCTATTAGCACTCTCCCCTTAGTTATTTCATTTCTTTCTTTAAGTAGTGCATTTCTAATTAGTTTGAATCCATTTGCAGTATTATTTATAACATAGAAAGAAACATAATATTCACTTTTCTGCCAGAGGGGAGGAGTGGCTTTACATTGGAAAAGCAAGAGGTGTTTCATACCCCTGCTTCACACAGCTTAAAGTGTCAGAGGGTGGATGAGAAACAGATTGTAAGGCCAGCTGAGTTTTAAGTATATAATTTTTAATTGTTCACTGATCTTTTTCAGGTACAGATGGCTGAAGACAACTCAGATTTTGTTTTTGGATTCATATGTGGATCTAGAGTTAGTAATAAACCAGAATTTCTTCACTTAACCCCAGGAGTGCAGCTGCAAACCGGAGGTAACTTTTTCTGAAATATTTTTAGATTATTATTTTTATTTCTGAAATATCACTTCTGTTTGTAAGTAGAGAAATGATCTAGTCTCCAATGAAAACATAGCTTCTGAAGAGGGTTTGGATGCTGGTTCTCAGCTGGGAGGAGAAGAGTCTGTTTCCCACTAAGGGCTATCTCCCATATTTCTGGATATGCTGATCCCTTTCTTGGGAGCTCTGGAAGGCAGTGAGCAGGCTACACAACCTTTTTTCCTGTTTTGAGGTCTGTGCATACCATAAAGCACATTCCTGAAAACATGTAAAATGTCTTCAGATAGGTGTTAGGTCAGATGTAAAACTATTCAGTAGTAGCAGTAAAAAAAATATAACAAATAAAGAAGTCTAGCTGAAACACTTGGTATTGATATAGATGCAGTATCAGTGAATGGAAAGTCTTGTACTGACTGAAGAGGTTATCTTTGAAGCAGATAGGAGAGATATGTTTCTCTGAAATAGTTAATTTTTATGAGACTAAACTGAAATCACAAGTTTTTACATTTATGCTTGGGGGTTTTGCCTGCTTTAAGAAGGCTGAGGATTATTTTAGTAATCCTGATTGGTGCTTCTTTGAGTAACTGTTCCATCTATAATAACTGGTAAACCATGAGAAAGGAGGGTGCTAGCTGTCAAATTTGCCCTATGTTTTTTGGTTGGCCATGCAATTTCTAGTTCTGTTTGTGGATTGTTAGGATGAGAGCTGGGATGGGGGACCTGTTTTGTGTTCCAGCACCTCCCTGAAGGTTTTTAGTACATACAGTTTTGTACAAACAAAAAGAAATGGTGTCTGTATTTCAGGTGATAACCTTGGACAGAAGTACCTGAGCCCCAAGGAGGTTATTGGTGAAAAAGGCTCAGATATCATTGTTGTGGGACGGGGCATCCTGGCAGCCCCAGACCGTGTCCAAGAAGCAGAGAAGTACAGGAGGGCAGCCTGGGAGAGCTACATGAGCAGGCTTGGTGCTCCTGCAGAGGATTGAAAAACACACACTGTCCTAGCCAGTGAGCAAAGCTGATGGAGCTGCAGCCCTCATCAGGGGTCCAGTGGACACTTCAGCCTGTAGAAAACTGCCCTTTTGGAGAAAAATCTATTACAAAGTTGTTTTAATTGCACACACAGAGGTCACATTGTACTTGGCATTGTTGTTTTTTGATATTTGAATGTAAGAACCCAGAACTTCATGCCAAATTTTTAGCCTTAGTGGGATCTCTTGTTTGAAAAACATAGCACAAAACACTCCAAGGGTATTTTTTTGGCTGTTGTTGCCTTCGTCTCTTTTCCCCACCACAACTTCTTTCTGGCTGTGGAAATGGTATTTTGTTATGTTCTTAATAAACTGCATCTGCACATTTGATGTGCTGCCCCACCTTCACTGTTTTATTCAGCTCTCCTGTTTCCAAGGAGCAAGTGCAGGTTTTAATGCCACACTGAAATTGAATTATGTGGTGTTTAATAAATACTTTTTTGCTACCATTTTCATTTTCACTGGCTCTATATGTCTTTGTTCAGTGGCAGAAGTATAATAAAAAGTCATCCTGGTTTGTGTTTGTGTTTCTGACTGCAGGAGTTGCTCATGATTCTGTTTACAGAATTTGTCAGAGCAGTTAGTTGTGTGCTTAATTACACTGCAGCTGTTGATTAAATGAAATAAAAATATACTTTATTAGACTTCTTGTTACAATAGGTGGAATACTTGCAGGCTTTACTTTCCACTGTACATGGTAAATAAGAAGAAATAGAAATACCTTGCATGATTAGTTTTGATTAAAGTGTACCTAGCATGTATGTGGTGCAAATAGCAATGAAAATTTTCTTGAGCAAGAAGTCAGAAACCAGTGGTGATGCAGTTCTGGACTGTTGCTGTTTCAGACCACACAGAAAGCTGGGTCCTTTTGTTAATACACTTGCATCTAGACTGGGAACAACTGTATTTAGTGAGGTTTTTTCCATTAGTGCTGGGCTCTTCACCAGGTCTGTGAAAACGGGAGATTGGAGGAGGCTTTTTTGGATTGGTTTAACTTATGCAGGACGTCTAAGACCAAGGGACACAGGTAGGGATCTGAGAGCTTTGCTTTATGCCTCCTGTTTTAGTGACTAAGTGCTCTTTCATGATTCAGCTGCTTGTGGGGCTTAAGATGTTGTGGAGGGAATGTTAGAACGATGTGTGTGTTATTTTCCTTGGGGCTACCAGTTGCTTCTGCAGGATTAAGTATCATAATTCACACCTGGAGAATTCCAGCCTGTGGAAGATGGAACTTGTTGATTATGAGGTATCTGATTCAGACACCCTGCAGCAGTCAGTGGGATGGGATATTTCACATCAACTTCTAAGAAGTTCCAGTCCTTCAAAACGAACAGAAGATTTTGTTTGCTGTCTCTGTATCTCATAGCCTTGAGGCCTGTAGCAGAGCAAGACTTTCTCACTTAAACCTTTTTGCAGAAAATGACCTTTTCCACCAGAGGGAGCTGAAACTCTATTTTTGGGGAGCGTTGACGCTGCCGTTTTTACAGCTTCCAATAATTTCCAACTCTAGATAATCCTCAGAATGAAAATCTGTCTGGTTTTTAACAAGTTACACCCTTGCTGTTGGGTGTATTTAAAACATTTAAATGCCATTCGAACATTTGAAGCAGTATTCTAAAGCTCATGTAAAACAATGGTTTACCAGAAAGCTGCCTCAGGCTGAAGCTCAGCACAGTGCGTTGTTGTGGGCTCACTGTTACAGCACAAGCAGAATTTCATGAGTTCAGTATTTTCCACTAACCCTGCTGAATCGTGTTTAAGCATGTGGCTGACAGCCGTGGAGCTAAATCCCTGAGCAGGCTCTTTGGAGAGCGAGTTTATCAGGCCTCTTGCTTAAAAAATAGCAACTGGATTTGGAAAGATGAATGTGATCTCATATCCAGTCACTTTTAGAGGGTATGTGCAACTCACTTTCTTTGCAAAGCGAGTTCTGAGGAACAGATCAATTGGGAAACTTCATTTCACAGTCCTCCTTTGTGCCCTCCAGAAAGAGCTGTGTTCTGGCACTTCGTGTGACACCACTGCTGCAAACATTTCAATTAGTAAAACAAAAACGTGTTACCTCCTATATGCATTCTTCTGTCAGAATGATTATAGTAAACAAGTGTGTGCACTTCCTTTGAGGCACCTGAAAGTGATTAAAAATCCATTTCAAATTAAGAACAAATGTTAATTTCCTTGCTTGCTCCTGCTGCTTGCATTCATCACACAGTCCCTGCTGTTGGTCCCAACTGTTCCTAACATGGGAACTAGGTCACAATTTACAAAACTCATTTGCATCATAATATATGAATCTGAAACCCTTGCAGTTCATTCTGTGATCTGATTGAGCCCTTGGTAGAGGCATAAGGCTATATTTAAATTTCTCAATTTAATGTTAACTGGCAGTAGGTATTTATATGAAATTGTGATCCTTACCCATTCCGGAGTATGGTTTATAACAGAATGTAAGGAAATCACTCTTTTCATAGTGAAATAAGATTGTGACCAAGTGTTGCCAGTGCTTGCAGCAGAAAGCTGCATGACTTGCTGCTATTTCTGAGCAGTAGTTCTTAAGAATTGTGAGGCCAGCACAAGCTGGAACCACTAAGGAATTGTTACGTAGCTGCTGATATTTGTGTGCAAAGTCCACTCTGTGTCTTGGAGATTGTGGGTATCTGTGTCAAGAGAACCCAGTCAGGGCACTTAAATCAGTAGAACTGCATAAATACAGTGCTTTACTCAGACTTAAAATTCTTGCAAAATCTTGATAAACCCACTGCTGAATTAAAACCAGCCAAGTTAAACCAGCGTCATCCTTAAAAGTATTATTTGTATGTCACAGTATCAACATTGCTTTTTTAATGGTTAACTGACAGGTCATATTATAGTTTCCATAGCCTAGTCTATGAAAATTTATTTGAAACTTAATCCCAGAAAAATAACTGAATCACTTCCCTTTAAGTTTATGTGGAAAGCCTGTTGCTGTGGATTTTTTTAGTAAGAGACACAAACATTGCGTTTAGAGAATAGCACCAAAGGAATGTGAAACACCCAGAGGAAGTTTGTTTTCAGATCTGACTTTTGGAGGTCACTGTCTCAGGGAATGGTCTGTTTTGGAAGACTGGTGATTGGGCTGTGGGCTAGACATGCTGGATGGTTTGTTTGTTTGTTTGTTTGTTTGTTTGTAACCATGCTGGTGGATCTTGGTCAGTCTGTACCACAGTGACAAGGACTGCTCTGAATGCTGCAAGAAATTAAAGCTGGGTTGGCTTTGTCCTCACTCTTGGTTCTCTGTTCCTACATGACCCATGTGGCCTCTGAGCACTTTCTGTAAGCTGATGAGAGCCACAGCCTGTCTGTGAACGTGCAGAGCTGTAGGTGGAGGCTGGCCAGGACAAAGGACAGGGAGAAGCAAGGCTGTAACTGTGCATGAGGTGGTGGTATGTCATAGGCTGTGTAAATTGAAATACAGACTTGATGCTAGTATTGACTGCAGCTGCTGTGGAAATCCCTGTTTGCTTTCTGGCAGTAATTTGTAGTATCTTGTAGAGTACTTGTTTTGCCAACTGTAACTATACTTGCCTTGATAGTAGTAAACTGTAATGATTAAGAGAAAATAGGTAATAAATCCTCTGTGTCCTTGTGCATGACAGAGTCAGGCATACTACGAACAGTTGCAATCTTTGCATACTCACAAGCCGAGTAATCCTTCTGGGTTGTGGCATTAATTGGTGTCAGAAGTGTGGATCTGTGATAAACAGGTCATGGATGCTTGGGAGAAGGCAGTAGGAAAGCAGTGAAAATGGCAAGATGCTTGTAGAAAACTCCTCTATAGGACAGGGATAAAGTATTTAAGAATTGGCTGAATTTGGAAAGGCTGCAAACTGAGTTTCAGAAGTGACAGGACACTCAAATGCAAAGTAGAGAATAGCAAGGGGCCCTTCATCTGGCTTCTCACAGAGGTGTCAGCTGTAGCTGCTTTGTTTAGCACTGCTAAGCAGGAACTGGCAGCTTTGCAGCAAGCTAAGGATGCAGAAGTGTGAGCAGTTCCCTTTGAATCCCATGGCTTTGTTGCAAACCAGTTAAAAACTACCCTCAGCCATCTGGACCTATGGCACCTACAGCAGAAGCCTATGTGCCTGGTCTCAGAGGAGATCACTGAAAAGATATACACTGAAAATGGAAAATGAGGAGGAGGCCTTGATTCTAGCAATGAGTCTTCCTCCCCCTCTTCATTGCCCAAGCTTTGTCCAGATAATGCAGCTTCCTTGTACCCTGACATTAAAACTTCCCCGAGGCTCCTCCTGGCTCCTGCTGGACAGGAAGGTCCCCCCGCCACCCAGGGTCACAGTGACTTCTAGGAATTTTCATGCAGGACAGCCAAAAGCCTCCTGAGGACTGGGTGGGATGGGTGGTACCAGTGGGGGCTGGAGCAGTGATCCTTCATCAGGCTGAGGCTGGACAGATATTCCTGACAGGAAGAATATTTCTCCTAAACACTGATGCAGAGGCCAGAGTGAAAATCTTTTCCCTGTTATCATCCTTAATAAATGTTTCTAGAAAAATGCTGGGAGTGTGGGGCTGTCTCCTTCCCCCTCCCTCTAGTAGTCTTGATGGATGCTCTGGCTGGACAATGAGGCTGACTGCTCAGGATTTCCTTAAGGAACAGAGGCAACACCCTGGGACATGATGGTTGTGCCAGCAACAGCATCAGGGAAACTAAAATTCTTGCAAACTACAGCATCCAGAGAGACCAGAAAAGCCTGGCCTTAATGTTCTGGCATGAAATGTGGCACTGAAACACCACAGTGGCCTGGAAGGGCTGGAAAATTGACAGTCCTTAGGAGAGGCAACAAGGACAGGGAAGCACTCCCAAAGGGAAGGTCAGGTCAGGGTCATCCAGAGGCTTAAGGGAGCTCAGAGTAATAAGAATAAGGGACAAAATGCTTGAAATGCTGAAATTAATAGATCTGACACAAAGTGGCCCCCTTCAAACAGGAACATGATCTGGAATGGAGACACTTAGGGGATCTCCTGGAAAAGTAGGCTGGCTAAAGGAGATGCCCATGGTCACCTTGCAGACTGTGGGATAGGCACGATGGGGTGGCACCAGCACACTGCAGGCAGGGAACGAGCCACATCCCCTCCTCAGGGAGCTGCTGAGCACAATGAGGTCTTACCTCAGCCTCATTTTCTCTAAACTAGATAAACCTGGAGTCTTCTGGATGCATTCAAGGACCTTAACACCATTCTTAAATTGTGAGGCCCAGCACTTCACACAGTATATGATTCAATTGTATTTAGTTCTCATTACTGAAATCCCTTCTTACCAATGCTTGCAACTCAAACTTCACAGTTAAACCACCTTTATAACCAACACGGAGATTTATACATTCTCATTAACTACTGTCCCCTGTCCTTTAACAGTTATTATCAGGTTGCCACTCCTCCAGATGTCATACTGATTTGGCAAGTTGGCATGAATTGAAGCATCATCATGAGCATTTGTCTTTTTTATAACTTACATTATGCACACCATGCCTTGTCACTATGTTATTACTTGTTCCTTATTTCAAGAAGGAACAAGTGATCACCTTGTACAATTTATGAATATAATTTCTTGAGCAGGCAAGAAATTGGATTGTTGGCATTCCTTACACCACCCTTGATCATTAGATGCCAAATTTTGAGGCTCAGCAGAACCTGTCTCTGAAGCATCTTGATGTCAACCTAATTTGTCATACTTACTCCCCAGTACACCAAATTATCAATAACAATAACCTTTAAAGCACATTCATATGAGGTTCCATAGTCCATTATGATGTCCCAGGACAGAGATTCAATTTGGGTGAGGAAGACAAGTAACTATAATTACACTTTGTGTTACAATCACACCCAAGCGTGGTTTCGGTGTAAATGGGACAGAGCACAAGCTTGTATTGATTCTGGAAACTTCATAGACCTGAAATAATGAATCAGCAAATACAAACAAAAGAGGTTTTAATGGACTCTGGCATCTTACATGGAATGTTAATAACATGAATTGTCAAAGATCTATAATCTCACCGGTCCTAATTCTACATGCTGCTGTCTACAGAGTTGGCTTAGTACTAATGATAATTGGGACAGCTATGACCCAAGCAAAACAATTGGCTGTATAGATCATAAACCTCTATTGGGCACTCTGATTATAATAAAATTGAATTTTTTTTCTAATCCATGTTTTTCTAATTCATTCTGCAAACATGACAGTGACCCTGGGTGAAGCTAGTGACTAACTCTTTAACCCCTGGATGGTTCTGTTTTTGTGGCACTAAGAGATTACCACCACAGAGGAGAGACACTTGTACCACAGCACATCTTGCTCCTTAGGCACTCCCATCTCAAGTTCCAACATTTCACTTTCAACACAACCACTACCCTGTAGGTAATCAAGGCAGAGTGTTTAACACTGTACTAACAGGTCCATGAGGTTTCCAGAATCAATACAAGCTTGTGTTCTGTCCCATTTACATCATCATTTATTGACTGTGCCAGATGAAAACAGATGTCAGCAGCACCTATTGGCTGCCCCAAGTGCTGGTGTCCTATGCCTGGTTATGTCTCTGAGGTATAAAAAGGACTTACTTTGTACCCCAAATAGAGCCTCTTTCTCTGATGCACCCCAATGTGCTCAAATCCTTGTTCCCAGTGGTATTTCCTTGGCAGAGCAGACCCTCACTGGGGATGCCAGGCTGACTCCAGGTTCTGTGATGCAGCCAGGGTTGACTTTGGCTGGGTGCCAGGTGCCCACTGAGCCACTCTATCTCTCCCCTTCCCAGCAGGGCATGGAGAGAATAACATGGAAAACAATTCATAGGTTGAGATAAGGCAGTTTACTAAAGCATAAAAAGACAATTGAAAGTTTGCACATGCATGAGCAAAGGGAAAAAGTCAATCTCCACTTCCCATCAGCAAGAGCTGTTCAGGCACTTCCCGGGAAGCAGGGCTGCAGCACGCGTGGTGGTGGCTCCAGAAGGCAAACACTGCAGAGTAACAAATGCCTCCCTGATCCTCCTCCCTCCCTTAGCTTTCCTATCTGAGCTGACATCATATGGTATGGAATATCCCTTTGGCTAATTTGGGTCAGCTGGCCTGGTTGTGTGCCCTCCCAGGACGTTGCCCACTCCCAGTCCCCTGATGGGGGCCAATGTTAGAGGGACAGGTCTGATCTGTCCAAGTAGCCAAGGCACAGGTGTGTTATCAACACCCTTCCAGCTCCCACTGCAAAGCACAGCACTGTGAGGGCTGCTAAGGGAAAACGAACTCTATCTCAGTCCAGTCTCAGCCCCCTTATTCCATGCACTGTCCACCCCTCATTCCATACCATTTGTGTCACACTCAGATCCCACATAATTTATATATCTTCCAACTGTTCCACTGTATTTATTTCTCATTACTGGGATTCCTTCTTGCCCATACATACAACTTAAACTACATCCTTAAACCATCTCTATATCAAACATACATTTTCATTAACCACTCTCCCCTGTCCTTTCAATGAAGATATTATTTTTCCATTTCATGGGCTTCTTTCATCCCTCCAGATCTATGACTTGGGCTCCATTCCATCAGGATGAGTGATCAGGACTGAAGCAGCACACTTGATTGTTGGGCACTGACACCAGGCTGGTGTCAGGTTCTTGTTGCATTCTTCTTGCTCCTCACAAAATTCATCCTTCATCAGTTTGTGTCATTTCTGCTACTTCCTGCAACAAACAACTCACACCACAGATTATTTCCCCCCCCCAAGGTTAAATGCCCTTGAGGTACACACCAGGTCTCCCCATCCTTCTTCATCACCCACAAAGTACACCCAGGTCCTTGGGCAAAGACAATCTCACGCATGGGCTTGCCTTTTCCCATGGGAGGAGAAATCCACACTGACTTTCCCACTTCCCTGTGTGTGCAGGGACCTTATTTCCTCCCACAGTGTGTAGGGGCTTCATTTGGGCAGGACCAGGGTGGTTACCAGATCCCCTAGGGTTGACTAGCCAAGTGGCTTCTGATAAATTTGCATCCCAGTGCTTCCATGGCCCATTACTTTACACTCTTTACATAGTTTTCACCAGTCCATTTTACCTTTCAATCTTCCCAGAGGCCTGTGGTTTATAAGGGATATATCCAATCAATAGCATGTTTCTTTGCCCAAGAGTTTATCAGTTTATTTTTAAAGTGAACCCCATTGTCTGATTCAATTCTCTCTGTAGTACCATGTTGCCACAAAATCTGTCCCTCAAGGCCTGGGATCTCAATGTCTCTCAAGCAGTGGCAATGTTTTACAGGGGATGTTTCCAGCCAGCCAGTTGTTGCCTCTGCCATGGTGAGGATGTGACTCTGGCCCTGGTGTGTTCATGGCAACAGCCCAAAACAGTCAATTTTCCAGACCTCACCATAGTGGAACCCCAGCCACCGCCCTCTCTTCCAAGGAGACTCCACTTGTGTGGCTCCTTGGTTGCAGCACATTTCACATTTGTGGTATAACCTGTGTGGCACCTCTTGGCTGCCTTTGACTTCAGCTCATATTGAATTTCCAACGTCAGGCACAGCAGCGCTCACAGGTGAATCATTCAGGCCCAACAGTCCACTTTCAGCCTCCATTCCCCATCAGATTCACACTGGCCAAAGGGTGAGCAGGTCCTGCTGACCACTCCTTGGCTCTCCAAGGACTAATGGATGGGGAGTTCATGGATGGGGGTTACAGAGTGAGATTCTGCCGCTGCTGTACAGTCCTGGTAGCAGTTGGTACTTGCTGGTCTTCATTCAACCTGCAGCAATCCTACAATGAAGGGATCTTCTGAGAGGTCAGGCAGGGTGGATAACTCTTTGATCTTCTCTGTATTCACTGTAGCTACACTAAAAGCCCAAGGATATCCTCTTGGATCCTTGAAGTATCCAGCTGATTCCAAGGATACAAGGGGCCTCTGAGCCGGTCACAGCCAGACCAATATCCTTCCCACTTGTTCCCTGTTAAGCTCACCTTGGCCTCTAACACAGAAGATTCCTGGCGTCCCCCTGTCACTCCAAAGATCCAGATGGATTCTGCACTCCTGTGCATTGATGGCATCAATGTACAATGTATCTACTAAAGCTTTGCACTTCTGTGGATCTGATGTGCCAGGCCATCGAACCCACACAGTCCAGTATGCCTGGTCATCCCTCTCCTCCTCCTGGCCAGAGGCAGGGACCCTCTATTCCTGTTCCTGGTCAGAGTATTCGCTATCTGACCTTTGCGATGCCAGGTCAGAAGTCCCCTCATCAGGGTGAAAGGAAGTGATTTTAGCTCTTTTATGTCTGGGAAATCGCTGGTTACCTTCTTGTCTCTCTGTGGCAACCACACTGGCAGTCTTCTTGGGCGACCCTTTAACAGCCTTCTTCCCTCTCAGCTCACGGACACGGGCTTCCAGCTTGAAGGTGGGCTCACCCACCCACTTCCTCATGTCCTCCCCCTGGTCCCGCAGGAAGAACCAGAGCTCCCCACGGGGCCTGCGCTTGGGGCTCCCCTTCCCTCTCACCGGGGAAGGAGAGGACCGATCCCTTGGGCTGCCCCTAAAAGCTGCGCTGCTGGCTTGCAGGGACGAGGAAGTGCCCAGAGTTTCTTCTACATTTCGGAGCCAGGAGGAGGCCATCTCCACGGTTGGTGTATCCATTTGTGGGTGGTACAGTGATACCAAGCTGCTGGAATATGATGCAGGGGCGCTTTGAACCACCTTCCTCCACATGGCCATTGTGCAAGGGGCATCCTCTGGATCTTCAGGGACCCTGTCAATTTTTAGATCGCTATAGACGATTTCCAGCACTGCTAATTCTCTCAAGTACTGGATACCTTCATCTGCAGTGGTCCACTTCCCTGGGGAGTTCACCAGATCTTCCTTAAATGGGTATCTTGCCCTCACACTTGAGAGGAGCCGTCTCCAGAGGCTGCAAATTGCTCCTTCTTTTCCAATTCCTCTTTCAATTTCCCGATCTTTAGCAAGGGATCCCAGCTGCTGGGCTTCATGGCCTTCCAGCTGCTGTCTGCCAGCCCCATTGTCCCAGCATCGAAGCAGCCAGGCAGAAATGGGCTCACCTGGTTGCCGGCTGTAATCTTTGCGCAAGTCTCGGAGTTCTGACGAGGTCAGGGACCGAGTCACTTCAGTTTCCTGCTTGATTTGCCTCATCCCTTTTGATTTCTTTGTTGAAGGACCTGCCTCTTGATCTAACCCCTCCTTTCCTACTGTTACTTCCCCTTCTTCCTCCTCTTCTTCTTCCTCCCTTACTAATCGATAGAAAGGGTGTGTCACTTGCCTTGTCCATTTTTTTGCTTTCACTTCTGGGGCAGTTACTGTGGCTGCTGTGGTTTGAGTCCCTGACTCAGCCATAGTGTCCTCAAATGCAGTTTGGGTTCCTGCCTCAGCTACAGTCCTCTGAGAGTACTGAACAGTGGCTCGGTAGGCACAGGCCAGGCCCCAGTACAGGGCAAGAAGCTGCTGGTGTTCATTGGGGTGGGCAAGGCACCCTTCTATCAGCTGATGGGTCAGTTTGTCAGGCTTGGTTACCTGTTCAGGTGTAAAGTCCCAGGCAATGGGAGGTGAAAACCGCCCTAGGAACCTGCCCAAATCCCTCCATGCACCTTGCCACCCAGGAACTGGATGCCTCAGGGCATCTTTCAATATCTCCTCACCTAAAGTTTGTTTTCTCCTGCCCCAGGATGATGCCAGATTCCATGAACTCCATAGAATGCCAACAGTATTAGCTAATATTATTAAGAGTATTAAATGGCTTACATAAGGATGAGCAAAGACCATGGGAGCCTGCATTATAAAAGCATTCACATCAATTACCGTCCCCAGAACATAGCTCCCCACACACAACAAGGCCATCAGTGTAAGAGCAAAGCACAGAGCCATTGTTTTTGCTAACATGTTCCCAAACTCAGCAAAATAAAGAGATAAGCAGTGCAGCTCACAAACTCTGTGTCCTGCACAAGAGCTTGCTACTCTATAACTACGATTTACTTTTTACTACAGCATGCAATACAGATACAGATATGTGTATATATATATAAAACTGCCTTTATCTCACCCCACTATTGGGCACCAAAAAGGACTGTAGTGTGTTGACTTTAGCCAGGCACCAGGTGCCCACTGACCCTCTCTATTGCTCCTCTTTGCAGCAGGGCATGGAGAGAATAACATGGAAAACAATTCATAGGTTGAGATAAGGCAGTTTACTAAAGCATAAAAAGACAATTGAAAGTTTGCATGTGCATAAGCAAAGGGAAAAAGTCAATCTCTACTTCCCATCAGCAAGAGCTGTTCAGGCACTTCCCGGGAAGCAGGGCTGCAGCACGCGTGGTGGTGGCTCCAGAAGGCAAACACTGCAGAGTAACAAATGCCTCCCTGATCCTCCTCCCTCCCTTAGCTTTTATATCTGAGCTGACATCACACAGTATGGAATATCCCTTTGGCTAATTTGGGTCAGCTGGCCTGGTTGTGTGCCCTCCCAGGACCTTGCCCACTCCCAGTCCCTTGATGGGGGGGGGAATGTTAGAGGGACAGGTCTGCTCAGCATTAGCCAAAGCACTGGTGTGTTATCAACACCTTTTCCACTGCAAAGCCCAGCACTGTGAGGGCTGCTAAGGGAAAATGAACTCCACCTCAGTCAGACCCAATACACTGTCCAAGTGAGACTTTGCCCATTGCCAGCTGGCCCCACTGCTGGGATGGGTTTGACAAGCACTTGGTACCAGCAACAATTTGTATAGTACTTTATAGATGTATGTATGTATTTATAACATTTTACTTATGTATGTGCACATACACACACACACACACATATGTATATATGCACATACATATATATACAGGCATGCATATAATCACAGAAAAAAGGTTTGGTTTTTAGGTTGGAAAAGACCTTCAGAATCATTGAGTATATATTTTTAGTCTGTGCTGCCATCCAGTAACCCCAGGAGCTGAACACACAAAAGGTGTGTTGCTGCCTTTCTGAGCACACTGCCAGTTGTTCAAATACCTCCAAAGTGAACCATGACCTCTTCACTCCAAGTAAGCAAGGGTTAGATTAGACTCATAAAACCATAGAACCATTTAGGTCAGAGAAAACCCTTATGCTCATTGAATCCCAGTGTTACCCCATCACTGACAAGTCCACCACCAAACCATGTCCCAAAGTGCTGCATCTACTCGCCTTTTAAACACCTCCAGGTTTGTTGACTCCACCACTTCCCTGGGCATCCTGTTACAATGCTTGACAACCCTTTCAGTGAAGATATTTTTCCTAATATCCAATCTAAGCCTCCCCTGGTACAACTTGAAGCCATTTCCTCTTGTCCTAAATAATAATTACTGACAAGTAGTTTTGCTGCTTTACTAGTGGTAATTTTACAGTGACTTGTAAAATTGAAAATAGACTTGCTACTAATATTCATTTCTGCTAATATTGATTTCTGCTGCCATTGAAATATATATTTGCTTGAGCTGGTTTTGGTTAGGATAGAGTTAATTTTTTTTCAGAGCAGCTAGCACAATTCAGATTTTTGCTGGAAACAGTGTTGATAATACAGAGATGTTTTAGTTACAGCTGAGCAGAGCTTACACAGATTCAAGGCCTTTTCTGCTCCTCCTCCCCCCGCAAGGATGCTGGGGGTGCACAAGGAGCTGGGAGGGGACACAGCCAGGACAGGTGAGCCCCACTGACCACAGGGATATCCCAGAGCATCATGCTCAGCACACAGAACTGGGGGAAGAAGAAAGAAGGGGGGTACTACCTTCACAGTCATGGTGTTTGTCTTCCCAAGTCACTGCCAGGTGTGAAGGAGCTCAGTTTTCCTGGGACTGGCTGAACACCTGCCAGCCAGACTCTGAAGGAATGAATTCCTTGTTTTGCTTTGCTTGCATGCAGCTCAGGCTTTACTTATGGGACTGTCTTTATCTTGACCCACGATTTCTCACTTTTTTTACTCTTCTGATTCTCTCCCCTATCCCACTGTGGCAGAGGAAGAGAGTGGCTGTGTGGGGCTGAGTTGTCAGCTGGGGTTAAACCAGGACAGCCTTACAGTAGTTACTCATAGCATAGATACACTTGCTTTGCTGATCACCAGTATGCTTGCCTTGATAGTGGTGACTTGTATTAAAATGCAATAAAGTAAATTAGGAAATGAAGCCTCCATGTCCTTGTGCATACAGGGACTGCAAACCCATGGTTGCAACCTTTGCCCCCACACAAACTGGGTGATCCTGGATCAGGCAGCTGAATGGACAAGTTTCTGATCTGGCTGCATCCTGTAGACACCAGCTAATGGGCATGCAGAAAGGGACAGGATGAAATAAACTCCTGTGTCTCTGCTGTATAGTTGTGACCTTTGCAGGCTGGCAGTGGAGAGGAGAACAACAGCCAATTCCAGTTCCTGTGTTCAGGTGTGGAGATGGTGCTGGGATATGCTGCTGGGCTGCAGATGCAGTGAGTTACCTCACTGTGGCATTTCCTGCAGGCAGCTTAGTGATCCTTTTCTCAACACTGGAGCTCCTTGGCTTTCCACTTGGCTGGAGAAAGGCGAGGTTAAATAAGTTCAAGAGTGTGGAGCATTCATCTTCCAGCGCCTGGGCTTTGCCTTCAGCTGCTGAGCACCTTCTTAGTCCACTGTAAAGGGCAATGAGGATGCAGGCAGGCATGCCTCACTCAGGCTCATGTAACAGAGAACAGTTTCACTGCACCTCCACAATTAACAAAACAAATCATGCTGCCACTGGCCTTGACCTTTCCCAAGGACTGGTGCTGTCTCCTCCCCCAGACCAGCAGCACAGGGAAAAGGCACTGGTGAGCCCCAGCTCCAGCAACCCTGCAGCAGCAGCAGCCCTCAGCTGTGCCTGGGGAAACAGGAGGAGATGATGTTGCAAGGGCACCCGGATTCCAACTTGGCTAGACAAGCACTGACGTTTTTCCATCACATCCGACCCGTTGATGCCTTCTGCTGGAGCTTTCATTCAGGAATGCTAGCTGTGGTCAGGCTGCATGTATTTACAGACACAAATAAACTGCTGCTGACTGAAATACACCACTCCCATGACTGTGCTTGGCACTGCTCTTGCAAGGGTAAAGGCAGATCTGCTTACCTAGTAACACAAAGCCTTAGCAGTGTTTCCGTACTTTATTTTTTAAGATGTAATCTTGTGGAAAAGCTGAATTTGGGGGGCTGCTCTGCACTGCCTCATGCAGCACCACAGGCAGCACTGACAGCATCAACCCTATTCACTTTTTGTACACTGGCTTAGTAGCTTGGTTTGTGGCACCCTTCCCTTGCTTACTTGGTCCTACATTGCTCCCTGCCCACTCTGCAGACCAGTCTGCTTTACAGCTGAGCTGTCTCCCTGGGCAGGGGAAGGAGGGCACTTGCAGTCCCGTCCCCAAGCCTTTTCTCTGCTTTTTCCACTCTCCCTGCCCAAACCACCCCTTAGCAATGAGTCAAATCTTGGCTCCCTACAACTGCCTGGGTTGCCCAGTCTCTCAGCCCTAACCCAGTGTTGTGGGAAATGCCACAGCACAAAGGTAATCTGCAAGAGTGCAAGGGAAAGGGTGGCAGGGGGGCACTGCCTGTGCCTCTCCTTTCAGAGTGCAAAGGGGTGGATTTGTTTTTAAACTGCTTGGTCCCTCACAAATTAACTGAAGCAGAAGTGTATTCACAGCGTTTGCTGCTTTGGGTGGCAAAGCTGGTTTAAAGCATTCCTGCCCTTCCTTTTCCTGGGCTTTCCTTCCTGCTCCCCCTTTCTGTGCCTGGGGCAGTATGACTTGTGTGAGGCAGCCATGTGAACCAAGCTAAAACTTGCTCTGTCTCCTTGTGATGATTATTTTCTGACTGCTTTCTATTTTTTGTGGCAGTGATGAAATCTGTCTTGCCATCTTGGCACATGGCAGTGGGATGATCACAAACCCCAAATTTATCCCAGGGGTGCTCTTTCCCAGGTGGAAGGGTTAGTCCCAGCTATTCAAAATTCTATTTCTTGGCCTGTAAACTTTAGCCTGGACTTCATTATCGTGTAGGAGATGTGGAGCTTTGAAGAGCTGCCCCTGTGCAGTTCTCAGGCCTGTCCTGCTGCTGGTGGTGCTGCAGGGAGGAGGCAGCACAGCCTCCAGCCCACCCAGGGTGGGTTACACTAAGGCAGCATATAACCAGAGCCTGCCCCTGCACTTGTTTTCAGGGTGGATCTGTGCACCCTCCTCCCCTGCTAGGGTGAAGTGGGAAGACAACATAAATTTCATTTGCTTGAGGTTTTGAGTTTTTTACCCCACCTGATCAGCACCGATGCCGCCAAGGCGCCACTTGCTGCCCTCTTAAAAATGCCAGTTCCCAGATATTTTTAGTGTGGTCTGCTGCATTTCTTCAGTGCTGCTTGTAGGTGGAGGGGGGGCCATAAAGCTCTTGAAGGAGAGCTGTTTTTACTGAACAAATAAGAGCTTCTGTTTATAGAGGCAAAAACACATGAAAAAAAAATAAATCCGGAAGGATGGGCCCATGGCCCTTTTCCAATGAGAAGAGCAAGTCAAAACAATGAACACCATTTGTTTTTGCTTTTCCCTGGCAAGCTTCCTTCAGCTGACTATTGCATGATCTGTTCAGGGTGAAGAGACAAGAAAAAAAGAAATTTAAAAAAAGAAGGGAAAAAAAATCCAGGCAGTAGCAATTGCTGCAGCTCCTCTCTCTTGCTGCAGCACCGTCTGTGTGGGTTTAAAGCTGCAGCTGTCAGCAGGGTAACCCAAACCCCAGCTCCAGAGGAAAACAGACAGGGCTGGGGGAATAGTTTGGGAGGGAAAAATCAAAAGAAAGCAAAAAACCAAAGCAAAATATATGTCATGAAGCAACAACACTGGTCTTTATCCAGCTCCCTTTCCAAAAGCTCAGGGCTCCCCTGATTTTCCAGCTGGACTCCACGGGACCCCACAGCAACAGCCCTCTGGTAAAAAGTCAGAGGTCTGGATGAGCTGCTGTGTGCTCTCAGCTGCACTCCTGCAGCCCCCCAGGCTGGATACCTACTTGCACACCATAAGGAATGGGTGTTTATATTAGTTTCCTCAGACTGAACTCCCTTTTCCTTGGGCTCCCACCAGTTTCCAATCTCTTTAACACCATTGGCTCAAGATCAGGAGCTCCCTGCCCCAGGTCAACACCAGTGTATTAAATCAACACAACTTCTGTGGCAGTTCCTATAGCTCCAGGTCCATGTTTTATGGCCATGCTTTGACTGATAAGGCTCTATTAATAAATCCATCAGGTAGCACCACTGCTGCTGGCAGGAGGAGCAAGCCCTAGTTTTGGTGGGGGTCTCAGCAAAGAAACAATCCACTCTATTCACAGCATCATATATGCACAACTGTTTTATTTCGGGGTTTATATAAAAAAAATTCCTAAAGACTGCAGAGCTTTTTTATCCTAATTTCTTACACATATGGTTCCAAGACCCTGTTTTCAAGCTAATTCCCCCCTAACAACTTCTGATGGAGTGGGTTCCCCTGATTTTTGACCTAGTCACCTTTTCTAACGGGGATATGTCAAAAGCTGCAATATGGCACTTGGTTCACTTAGTTGGCAGGTTTAATACATCTGGAAAGCTGGGGTATGGAGATGCACACGGCTCAGAGTCCATCAACACAGGCAGGGAGCCTGCCCTCACATCTGTGCCTCCAGAATGAACCAGACCTTTCTCCTTACTGTGCAAATAACAGGCTTTGGTCATCGACCAGTCCCGTCGTAAGGGATTCTCGCCCCTGAAGAGAATCCCATCTTCAAGTGGGGAAGCAACCCGGCCATTCAAGCAATTGTCCATGGCAGTGCCAGGCACTGAGACCCCTTCAGTCAACTGTACCGTTGTAAGACTTGTTGAGCTTGTTGAAGGTGAACTCTACGTTATGCGTGGAAATGGGCTTTCGGTAGAGAGGATTGGATGCCTTTGGAGAGAGGAGCAGACAAAAAGAACAAAGATGAGGAACAAAGTCTATGCCATGGTAAAAACATACCAAAAATTAGTTTGGTGACAGTGCTGTGTTTGGCTTTGAGTGAACTGAACATTCAAATCCAAAGCCAATGTTGTTTACCCAGAGCTGGTCCATCAGACCCACCCTCCATCCTGCCTGCAGGCAGAGGCACTGCCCTCCAATGCTCAACATCCCCCCTCAAAGCCTCCCAGAAGGGCTCCCTCAGAGCTGACCAATGCAGCTGCCACCACAGTCTCTCCTACCTCCTTCAGCCTCCAGCTCTGCTTGAAAAATAGATGATGAGACCAAAGGCTGGTATAGTTTTGCAAAGTACTTATAACTTGCCTAGGAGAAGGCAACAGTCCTTCTCCTAGGCAAAAGAACTGCAAGATGCTGGACCCTGAAGGCACCACAGGGCATGGACACCTGCACCCTTGTTCCTGTCACCCTCTTCCATCACTGCAGATCTGTTTGCTGCCAGTGCATCCCAAGAGCCCCCCCAGCAGCACCCCAAGCCCAGGCTCACCATTTCATATCTGGCACGGGAACGTTCGCTCTGGAATCGGTCGAACTCCCGCCTGTCGTGGATGGTGACAAGCAGCTTCCAGAGTGCCAGCAGGATGATGCCAATCAGCACCACGCTGCCAATCACTGCCAGCACGATGGTCACAGCACTGGGGGCTGAGCTGCAGGCTGGCAGAGAGGCAGAAAAGCTAATTAGCCCTGGTGTGAGTGTATCCCAGGTCAGGTAATAACTTGGACTGCAGCCACAGAGCAAGTGACCTCAGGCAGCGCCAGCAGCAGCAGCAGCTAAATTTGAAAAAGCAACAGTCCCCTCTGAAACTGAACTAAATTTTTTTTTAATTAAATAAATTCCTGGCTAGAGGCAGGTCAAAGGGACACCTCTCATGGATGTCACCAGAGCTGGGATGTCACGTAGCAGGGCAGCAGTGCCACTGTCCAACAGCAATGCAGGGTTTTAATGCCAGCTGACCCATGTGGGACACAGAGTATTAAGGTGCCTCTGGCAAAAGCCAGCTCAGCTCCTCCCACAGAGACAGGTGATCACTAAGGACTTTATGTAAGGACATTAACTGTCAGCTAATCAGCTGGTCTTTTAATTAAGTGCAAGCTGCAGCACAATTGAAATAGAACATGAGGAATCTCAGTCTTTCCCATACTGGCCCGTGCCTTGGAGGACCAGAGCAAATCACAAAAAGCTACTGCTGGGTGCTCGCCAGCTTGTCCTGCAACACCACAAGGGGTTTTCTTTGAGCAACTGCATTGCATGTGATTAATGCTGGGAAGCACAGCTGTCTGCACAGCCTGTGGAGGGGAGTAGGGACATGCAGCCCTTACACTGCCTGGATCAGAACTCCTTGGCAAGGTGGAAATCCTTAGGCGGTGCAGGGCTTTCCCAACATCCTAACTTAACCAGCAGCTGCACCAGGTGTCCTCTTCTGATGTTTTTTCTCACAAGGGCTTTATCTCTAAATCAAGCATATTTTTTGCTACTTAAATAGGCTTCAGTTAACTCAGCCTCCCAAAGCTCTTCAGCCACTTGCTGGCAATGCTGATGGCTCAGGTGCAAGGTTTACTATCACAGTTCTTTTTTACTAAGTTGGGAGCATTTGGAGCTGGGTTTCATCACCATAAAACACTTCAGTGTAAATCACCCTGGTTTATCTGCTCACACATGCAGCCAGCCTCTCTGCAGCCCACCAGGCTCCCCAGCAGCCCATCACCTCTCCTAAGGCTGCCAGTGCTGCCAAAAAAGAAACCCAAGGGAGGGCCCACCTGGCTCCTTGAGGACGGTGAGGTTGGATTTCCCACTGGGAAGCTCCATGTAGGTGAACTTCATGACGCAGTTGTTCACTGGGTAGGCACAGAGGATCGCATTGGGGTCATCTGTTTCTGGAACCAGATTCAAGAATCACAGGATTTTGTAGAAGTTTTCATACATTAAAAAAAAATCCTAAACACTGCAGAACTTTTGTACCACAATTTTTCAAATAAATGCTTCCATCACCCTCTAATTTTTAACATAATTTCCCCCTAAAAACCTGCAATGGTGTGGGTTCCCTGATTCTGAACTAGTCACCCTGTCTAACAGGCTATGTCTAAAACCATAATACAGCACTTGGCTGACTTAGCTGGCAGGTTCAGTATTAGGAATTAGCACAGCTCTCCCCTGCAAGATAAGCAGAGCTTTCCAGGGATGCCTGGGAGCAGAGGAATGGGGAGTAAGCCTGGAAAGCAGCACAGTTTGATCACAACTCATACAAATTGTAACAGAGCAGTGTCCAGATTTACTGCTTGAGAAAATTTGGCACTTGGCAACCACCACACAGCAAACAGACTCAACCTCGCACGCACATACATTCTTCCTTCATGCAAGTCTGCTTCTGCAATAAAGGCCATTTTCTTCTTAATTTGCTAAATTTCTTGAAGAGTGGAAGGAGAAGGGAAAACAAGAGGCACTGACTCAGACAGAGCCAGCAGCAGCAGCAGCCCATGGCCAGCCTGCGCTCCAGCTGCACCGAACAGCTCCAGCTCCGGAAACGGCTGAGAAGTTTGTTTTCAAAGAGTGAGATAGAAAAGGAAAATGGGAAGGGGAGGAGGGAGGGAGGGAGGGGGAAGGGAGGAGTTGGTTGCAAGGATGATGTGTAGATATGGGAGCTGCAAGAAATGAGAGGACTTTATTCCCAGAGCCACGCGAGCGCTGTGTGTTTGCGTCTGATGCACCATAGCACCAGACAGAGCCTGGTCACTGTCAGTGCTGCCTGAGGAAGGCTGCTTCACAGAAGCAATTTAAGATTGAGCAAAGCCATCACCTAAGGTTTGCAGATCTAGCTTAAGGGCAGCAGAGCCACTGCCCTGCACAGCCACAGCTCTTTTGATGCCCCCACTGCAGGGACAGTGACCAGAGAGAGTTGGGGAAGCATCTCTGGCTGTGACAGGAGCACAGCTCCGCAAGCCTGCAAGGGCTGAGAGTTTCATGGGACAGGAATTTGGGGACCCAGTGCTCTTAGCTAGCAAAGACATGCATGACCTTGTCTTAGGCATCTGAAAATAGCTTTCCATAGTTCTTGTATCCATGCCTGTCATGCTGAAAAATGATTGCATTAATGGCCACTGCTACCCCAACTCCATAGCTCTCTCCTGTCTGTTTGTTTTTCCTTTCAATGCCTTTGACCTGCATCCAGTTAAAAGATTAATACCCTCCATTTCAACAGCTGAGCTCAGATGCAGCTGCCCCTCTGACATGTTCCTGGTGTGGACAAACCTCAGCTGTTCCTACCCTGAGACAGGAAAGCCTCCTCTATCTACACAGTGGTAGCAAACATGGGCTGGAAAAGTGCTGATTGTTGGAAAGCAAAGTACTAATTACATAAATATAGATAATACTTCCATGTTTCTTGACTAATGCCCTTTTGAGTTGAGCAGCAAATCTTAGTTCCTGTAGGTCTAGCTGCTTTCACTCTCATCCTTGTACCATTATTTCAGTAAAAGATACAGTGATTAAAGTCTCAATAGTAATGATTTCTGTTGATCTTCACTAGGTTTCAGAGATCACATGTCAACAGAGAGAGGTGTGAGGGCTCCACTGAGTTTTCAGGTTCACTGATGTGTGCTGCTGCCAGGTTCAGCTTGGAGCAGGACCTGTCATGCTCCTCTCACACTGAAAGCTCCTCTCTGGAACTACCAGGAATGCAAAGGAATGCAGAACCAAAGGAGATCCCACAGAATCCAAAGCAAGTCATACGAGCCTCCCATGAGGCAGCCTTCTGGCTCGTGAGTCCAATGACAGAGACCTCTGCTCTACAAAGCTTTGAAGCCCTGACTGCATCATATCCAGAGTCAAAAGGCAGCTGGGATGCTCAAGGCTGTGTTCATTGCAATTTGATATTTAAGAAGGTCCTATCTTCCTCTGCCAGGATAATACAAACCTATGTATTCTGTGACAAATATCAGCATTCTGCCTTTCAGCTGGGACTTGTATTAAGTGCTAAATTATAAAAAGGAACTTGAAAACTAGGATTTGGCCAAGTCTGCCTGTGAAGAAGTCCGTAAGAACTTTCTTTAGGAATATTTTGCTTTACCTCTTTCTTTAGCAGCTCAGATCTCCAAGCTACGAAGTGCCTTGAGCTCCCAAGATCTCAGCACTATGTGCAATCTGACTGCAACAGTTCAACAGAAGCATAAGCATAATTCCCAAAAATGTCTTAAAGCAGAAATCTGGCTGTTTTTTCTCTGAAAGCCATGCAGGGGGCTGGCTGCCCAGCCTCACCTTCCAGGGAGCAGGCAGAACAAAAGCTGACCTTGGCATAATACATTAACTAGGCAGGTGGGATGAGCTTTGATTCCCAATATTGGCTGGCCAGACAGGCATTAGAAAGGAGCTTTGTGTGTTTCGAACTTCCAAACCTCTCACAGGGTGCTGGTGCAGGTGCACTCCCTGCTAAACTGCACAGTGGATGGAGAGAATGAGAGCAAGTGTCCCAAAGGGAAGGGTAAGAAATTCCACTGGTCATAATTTAAAAGTGGGGCACTGGATGTGAGAGGAGTCAATGGGAAAAACATCACCTGCAGACAGCTTAGGAGGAAGTGAGTGAAAAGCTGAGCAACGTGCGGGACTCCCACCTCTATAAACTAAGGAAGAGGAGGAAATGCCAGATGCAGACAGTAACTTATCCCTGCTTGATCTCCATCCCTCCCTCCAAGAGATATTGCTAAGGCCAAGGTCAGGATTGTGATTAAATCTGTTACAAGCCTGGATCTCCTCTACTGCCCTAAACAGCAACCAGGGACTCCCAGAACATATCTTGGAAAGAGAGGGGGGAAGTCATCTGCTGAGGATGCACGTGTGGGGTCACCTCTAGAAGAGGACACAAAGGGCAGGAGATTGCCAGGGGGACTTGAAGCAATCAGTTCCACCAAAGCAGAATGCATTTTCAAAACAGCTTTGCTTTCTCTTACCAGCTCACTTCTTCCAAGATGAAACCTTGGAAGATTAGAAAATGCCTTTTCTTGGGTGATACTTTGTCCTTTTGCACTCTCTCATGACTCCTCTCATCTGTCTCATGTGATTTCACCCCACTCTCTTTGCTCCCTGCACTGGCAGTATTGGTTAGATGTCATTTAAAATCAAGGAGTTTTTTACTTCAGTATGGATTATAGCCTGGAGACAGCATCACACATACCACACATACACATGCTCATACTACCTACACACACACATTTCTAAATGCCAGGTGCTCCCTGAAGCTTTCTTCACAGATATGTCTTGGTCTGGTTAAGAAGAGTTCAATGCCACAGTCACCAGTTGCCACCACCTGCAGTCCTGCTGCTGCCAACTTACCAAGAACATCCACAGTGGTGATGATCTCATCCTTGCAGTGCTTTTGGCAGGTTTGGTTATCAGCCAGTCTTCCTGAGTTAAACAGCTTGCATTCAATACAATCCCTGCAGGAACACACACAGAGGGGAAGATTAAGCACACATCAGAAACTGCATGAACACAGGGATTCAGCCCTTAGGAAGGGACTCCCTGGGTGCTGTCTGGAGGCTGCACATCTGCACCACAATGGGGGGAGCAGCTTCAGGGCCAGGCATCTCCATTGCAAGGATGGATTTATTAGGATTCAATGAAAGTGCAAAGCAGCTTGTAGGATTCAATGAAAGTGCAAAGGATTCAATGAAAGTGCAAAGCAGCTTATAGGTTTGGGGTCTGTCTGCCCTTTGGATGTCAGGAGCTGCACATCAGGTACTGCAAAATCCATCCTGCCTGAGATCAAGGCAGGCAGTGCTGCTGCTCTGTGCTAGTCTGAGGCTGATGCCTGGGCCACCTTCATTGCTGTGAGGCAGGGGCAGTGATTCTGATTCCAGTCCTCCCCTCCTCTGCACCTCACAGCTCTCTGCACCCAGACATCTGCAGCTCAGAGTGCAGCAAAAGTGGGGTTGCCAGCCCTTCCTGCAGAGTGAGACAGCACTGGAAATGAGCAGGGACATGAATCTCCATGAGCACTAAGGCAACAAGACTTGCTGCTCTGCCTGGGATACTGTCAGGGTACTTAGTGTGGGCTCCTAGCAGCAGTAGGCTTGCTTGGGGCTGATCACACATTTAACAAAGCAGAAGTAATTCCTTAGCTGAAAAGTCTCCCAGGAACCAAAGAGCTGCCCTTCCCACCAGGAGCGAGAACTCCCTCCTGAATGGCCTGTGGGTACCTTTTAGTGCTGCAGACACCGGGGCAGGTGGGACACTTCTCACAGGTCTCTCCGAAAGCCCCTGGCTCGGTGCACTGGCACCTCCCACAGACGCAGGCGCCCCGGCCGCTGCACATCTGCCCGTCGCTGGACACGCAGCTGTCCGTCTCCGTGGAGCAGTTGCAGTTGTCCCCGATGTAGCCGGCGTGGCACTTGCACTCCCCGCAGTGACACTCCCCGTGACCTGAGGAGGACAGCAGGGGAGAGGTGTCAGCAGAATTCCAGTGGCCACCACTGGGAGCTGTGGCTGGGAGGGACCAGCAGCCCAGCAGGAAGAGCTGCCAGAGAGACCTTACTTGGCAGGGTAACAAAGAGATGCTGTTGGGAAACACTTACATATCAAATTAATATCAACATTCAGCAGCAAAAAATACCTACTCACTGCTCTTCCAGCTTTCCTCTATGGTTGCTCAAGACAAATGGGCACTTCCCCCTTCCTACTTTTGTATGAAATAATCTCTTCTTTCTCTCTTTACATCGAGAGATATTAAGATGGGAACGGAATACTGCTCCCTTGCTGGTTTTGAGCCCAGAGTTTAGCAGCTAAAAGCCTAGCAGGTTGCCCACCTCATAAAGTATTTCTTTCCCTTTCTTCTTAACAGTTTTACCTGAGAAGTTCTCTTAAAACCTTGAAAAAAATTATATCAACGAGCGCTATTTCCTGTGTCCAAACAAGAACTCTGTGTCCCAACCAGAGCAACAAAGGTTGCCGGGACCAGCTGAGTCCCCCCCAGGGAGTAGCTCAGGGCAGCTCACAGCAGAAATGGATGAAGAAACCAATCCAGCAAGGGCTCTTCTCCACTGAAGTACCCCCTTGGAGCCAAGGGGCTTAGTGAAGGGCTGAGAAAGTCATCAGGCTCCAAGGGTGTCAGTGACAGTAGGTGGAGTGGCTGTCCACTGAGCAGCTGGCTTCAGGGACGCATCCATCTGCTGGAGACTGCTCAAATTCTTCCCTGGCCAGTCCCTAGGAGAAGGGATGCCTTTGCAGGCATAGTTTATAGAGCTGAAGGGTTTGTACACATGGCTCATCAGCAACCTAATTACAGCTCAGCTTTTCTGCTGGAAAGAGCCTCGAGCACCCCAGACATGATAAATTATACACACGCTCCTTTCATCGACACAAACCCGCGGATCTCCCTGCCTCTCCCACCGTGCCAAGATTACCAGAGGCTGTGGATTGCCAAGCTATATCCCCTGCCAAAAGTCACAGGAGCACCTTCTGTTTTACTAGGCATCTCATATATCCCAGCATATCACAAGTTGTCCTTCTACAGCCTCTTCTGCACTCCCACCGTTTGCTTTGGAACCAGCCTAAATATTCAAACATTACTGGACAAAGGAGATTATGTTTACAAGATCTCTAGAGGTGACCTCCTTCTGTGCCTACATCTGATGGAGATTAAAATCCCTTGCTCTGCTTGCCTTCACAATGACAGCCTTGCCCTTTCCTCAGACAGAAAGCTCCGGGTTTGAGCCCATGGGCTCAGCTACATCCACAGCTGCTGCTGTTTGGAGGGCAGCTGCAGAGTGGGGGACTCCCAGGACCATCACTTTACAAGCAAACCAAATGGGGTGTCTGGCTTTTATTCACAATTAATTTAGGTGATTGGGCTCTCACACACAGCAGGTTTGGTGCCTCCATGGCAATGCAAATGTCCAAATTAGCTATAAACTATGGTTTTATTAAATGGCACTATTTCAAGGAATCCAAAGCAGCTGGCGATTAGTAAATGTGCTCATGTTTGAATTTGAACTGTGAGGGCCAAGAGAAGCAAGCTGATGGTATTCATACCATCCCTCAAATCTCCTAGGACACCACAGAATGCAGCACAAGATGTGAGTCCAGAGGAAATCTGTCTCTGGACCACAAAATGCTTCCATTTTTAAAGGCATCAGTGCTAGGTCATAGGAGGCTAGAAAGACTGCACATCCCTTCCAGTCCCTGGCAGGCTGGAGGTGGAGCATGAAATTACTGTTCTGGCGAAGGGAAATGGCCATTTGAAAATAATGCATCCTATTAAACCACTGTGATTGGAAAACTTAAGAAACAGCATCTTAAAGGATGTGGTTTTGTTTATTGACAGGGATGAAGAAAAAGCCATTCTGTCTGACGGTGACTAAGTGTGGGGTGTGAGCTTAAGATGTCAAAACACGTTGACATGTGTTTCCTGCCTTGGCCACACTGGCTTAGTGCTCAAGAAGTCACTGGCTGAAGCTTATCATGGTCAATGTGCCAAGAGCAGGAATTTCCATCTTGACCTTCAATGGCAAAGATGTCACAGCCTTCCCTGCTTCATCAGCTTGAAAGAGTGGCCACTCCTGCAAGCACCAGAGCTACACTTCTGGTGCCATCCATCTGGTGCCATCCATCTCCCACACAGCCTGAAGACTGGAGAAACTCAGTGAACGAGAAACATTTATTTTTCATATGGGCACAATAAGAGTTGTCCCACTTCTCAACATCCACCTGGAGCACCAGAGGTGGGAATGTACTCCATCCTCTCACTTGGGACACAAACTGAGAGGAGTCCAGAGGCAATGTGGCAGTGAGGCTTTTGGTGACAGTGACCCAGAGCTGTGGTTTGCAGAGTGTTACCCAGTACTCACATGTTGCAGCACAGTGTGGTGCTCGTTCCCAGCTCTCTCTCCCACGGTCACACACAGTGCTGATGTGGCTAAGCACTCTCTGTGCCATCGTGCCTGCAGGAAACCTTCCACCACCGTGCCCATGATGAGCCCGGTTTCACTTCCCAGTTTCATTTCCACAGCAATGTGTCCTCAAGGAGGGTGTGTCTCAAGACACCTTTGCACCAGCAGCAGTCTCATGGTGCAGGACATCACCCTGGACTTTAACCCTCTTGAACTCTTTGAGTTTGTACATTCCCTGTTAAAGCTGGTTTGTGAAGCCAAAATACATTAATTATGTTCTCCAAACATAATAAGAGATGTTTTCTTCTGTTTCCATAATCAAAATGAGACAAGCTTAAAAGTTTAAAGATCCAGATCTAACTAGGAAATGAAATGCTCCCCCTGAATTTGATAACATTCTTTCCAGTTAGCTCCTGACCTTCAGGGCCGGGCTAACACAAAACACATGTCAGGAGGCTGCAGAAACCTGCTGGGAGGGTGTGCAGAGGAAAGCAACGCTTCTGTGGGGGGAGAGCAGTCCCCTGACTGAGCTTTACTAGTCTGGGATCCATCTGGGCAGGAGCCATGGGGTGCACTGCTCCCAAGGACAGCACCAGAGCGGGCTGAGACTCACAGCCCAGCTGGTGCTTCCATCTCTCCCCATCCCAAAACACATCCCCATCCCACTGCTGTGCTCTGGCTGGGCTGTACATCTCACTGTCACTCAGGCAGCTTTTCCCAGAACATCCATCCATCCTCGTTTCACCCCAGCTGCCCCCCAGGAGGGCAGCCACAGCCCAAATCCTCCGTGCCCCCAGCATGGCACCCCCACAGCAGCGCTGTTCTCGCTGCTCCCAAGCAGGGTCATTCCCAAATCAGGACAGCAGCTTCTGGCAGAAGCTTCCAGCCTCTGACCCTGATTTCATCCCAGCCTTCCTGACAGCAGGCTGTGACCCTGCTTGGCAGGACAGCCCGTCTGGCCTCTGTGATAACTGCGCCTTTTCGGAACTGCACCAAGAGGTCTGAAACTCCGTGCACTAAAAACTCTGCCACTGGGGCTTTTCATGGAAGGTGGCTCTCCTAAAGCCTCCTACTTCTGGGGATGACAAAATCATGCAAAAAATATCAGCTTTCTTCTGAAAGAAAAAACTTGATCCTAGTTTTTATGGAGAGGTGGAAAAGGTTTGAAAACAAGCCTCCTCCAACACTCCTTTTTTCCCCATCTTCTAGAACATTAAACTGATGTGCCTAACATACAAGAAAAACAAGTCAAGATTTTTAAGCCAGTTTAGTGGTTTCTGAGCACTCAGGAGGAGAAAGATCATACTGTATTTTGTTCCCATTAAATCAAGCCATTTATTTTTATCCTCTGTGCTCACATCCAGACTTTAGGTCACAATCTCTGAAAGGCTGTGCTTTTGTCATTTTTGGTTATTTGAACAACTAGTCTAAAACAGAAAAAAAACCCACAGGAAAAATAACTAAGAGAAATAAGTTATGGCAAGCAATTTCCAAATTCTCCAGTGTCATCCCTTTAACAAGCCCTGGCTGCTTCTTCACCCAGAGAGCTCCAGTGAAGAAGGGGTCTATAACCATGGATCAAAAACATCTGCTTATGAGAGAAGTCAAACCCTACTGACACAGGGCACTGATTAGCACCAGTTTTGTACCAGACCAGCCAATCTCTCAGCAAAAGTGCTCCATATCTGGGGGAGAGGCTCTGTGAACAGCACATTTTGAGTGGGAGGAAGAAGGGCAGCAGAAAAGGCTTGGAATACTTAGAAAACATAGGGCTTTTCATTTGGGAAAGGACTAGGGTAAGACACCGTGCCTGCCCAGCAAATAAATCATCAACTTCCCCAGTAATTTCTTTCCATGGCTCAAAGCAGGCAGTGCTGCACATCAAGAGGCTGGGCCAGGCAGCCTGCCCAGGGCACAGCTCAGGCCAAGGGCACTGCCAGATGGTCAGCACACCCACAGTGACTTGGAGAGAGCTCCAGAAGTTTTAAACAGCGGGGATGGGTTTAGGATCCACCCCCCGGGTCATGCCAGTCCAGCAGGGAAAATAAGGGTGGCAGGTTGGCAGGAGCATCCCCAACCCCTGGAGCCCACTGAGCATAACAACCTCCTTGTGCTAAGGAGGCTACTACAAAAACACAGACAGACAAATGTCAAGGGTCCAAGGTTTCTGTGTAACTTGAAATTCATCCAACTGCCTCCACTCACACCAGGAGACAGCTTGCCCACACTCATTTATCCACAATGCAATACTGAAGCAGCAAAACAAACACTAAAAGGTTAGTAAGAAGTAAATAGTGCTTTTCTGAATGTTATTTACACCAGACACCATGGATCTGTGCATCTTCCCATTGCAATGGATGTTCATATCCTGAAGCATATGGGTTTAACCAAGATTTCAGTCCCAGCACTGGGCCCACCAATCATCAAAAACAGCACTGGAGATGCAGACTAATGAAACCAAAGGTGAAGGAATAAATGCAGGCTTGAGCTGCTAATTCAGCCATGGGTACCAGTAATGTCCATCACAGCTGGACATTACTGCCAGCATCCCACAGTGCAGCACTGCCATGACAAAAGCCCCCCTCAGCACTCCAGTTTCTCCTCACTTGGGATTTTCTGGGTTCAGTGAGAACTGGACAAGGAAGACATGGTTTTGGAAACTGCTGTTTCATGAAGGCAGCTGAAAGCTATCCAGGGCAGGCGGATTTCCTGTGGCAGCCCTGGCCAGCCTTTCCTCATTTTCCTTCTCTCTGCTAAAGAAGTGAAGCTGAAATGGAACCATGAGATACAGCTGATGATCCATCAGAAAGCCAAAATGGGCAAAGAGAAGTCATTTCCTGAAAGAGATCTAAAGCTGCATTTCTTAAAATAAAGCCTTCCTCTTTTTTCTTTTTTTTCTTTTTTTTTTCCCAAGTAAGCTCAGCACTCCACAAATCCTTGACTTCTACTCACATTAGCTCCTCAGCCAAGCCTGCCACATGTGGCCTTTTGGATGGAGACCCAGAGCTGGGAATTGGAGCTTTCAGGTCCTGCTGCCAACTCTGTTACTGATGCAGGGAGAGCTATGGGGCAAGGGCTGGTGCCAGACCCTCCCAGAGGCACAGAGCTTTATCCTGAGTGGGGGCACTTGGGATGGATGTGCTGCTCTCCTCTGAGCCATGGGCCTAAATACCATCCCTCCACTCTGGGCACATGCTCATCCTTGGCTTTGTTACCCCCTAAGTACTTGACATGGAAGGCACTGCAGGAACTGCCAATAATTAATATTATTTGTTAAACCAGATCAGAAGGAGGTGGTGTGTGTGAATCCTCTGGGGTTTTTGCCCCTACCGTGTTTCCCTCCAAACCTCTAACTCAAAAAGGGCCACTTTCCCTTCCTATCAACCTCCATCTGTCACATGCAGGTGTTCATTGTTCTCCCATGGTGTAAGCTCACCAAAGGTCCGTGGTTTTGTAACAGATTTATCCCTTAACAAAGTACCTGGAAAAAATCAGAATATCACTCAAAGACAAGGAAAGAAAAAAAAAGGAGAAAGAATGAACACACAGGCTGTGCTGCACTTCCCTTTCAGGTCAATTACGTAAACTCAAATTTTTAAATGAAACTGAGCAAGATTCACAGGTTGCCAGTGCATGTCAACAAGAAGTGCAGAGACCCAGAATTCCACTCACCTGCTGGTCTGAGGCTTTACCAAACTCACTGAGATGCTGGCTAGTAGAGCATTTAAAGCAAGTTTGTTCTAAGACCATCTAAGCTTTCCTTTCTGAGCTCATCTTGGTTTTTTTGGAGCTTTATATGGGGTTTTTAGCCCTGGGAGAGGGCAGCTGCACAGGACAGGGGGTTTGGGTATGTGCATGAATCTTCAGATGACACCTCTGATTGGAACCCACACGTTGTGCCACTTTAAGAGCAGAGCCCCAAAGACAGAGCTCTGGCTCCCATAAAGAAGTCAAAGACGTCACTCCTGTATTCTTCAATTCTGCCCGGGCATTTCATGGCTCATTAGCATGCATTCACACTTGCTAAAGGTCCGCTCAGGGACAAGGAGAAACTGCAGTGAAAGGAGGCAGGAACAGCAGCGCTCTGTGCGGGTTGGCCCTCAAGGAGCTGCTGCCAGATCTGGGGAGAGCTGCAAGGCTTGGACAGCAATAGGAGCCTGAGTAGGGAGAAAGGAGGGGTAACAAAGGGCAGCTTTTCCCTTTCGTGCCAGGAATAGAGACTCTGGGAGAGCACTACTCCATGCACTGGGGAGAGAATGCCCAACCTAGCTGCTGTTTCAGTGAAATGCCATCACAAAGCCCTGGTGTGAGCAAGATGGGGTAGGCAGGGTATGCCTGCTGCCAGGAACACCAAGGAACAAAAGGAATAAGCACAGCACTGAGCACTAACACAAATGGAATCATCATTTGTGTTCCTGTGAGAAATCCATGCAAAGATCATCAAATATCTCAAGTTGGAAGTGACCCATTAGGACTACAGAGTCCAACTCCACAATAATCAAAAATATTTACCAGGTTACAATGTAATGTTAATGGCTGGTGGTGTAATAACAAATACTGCATTTAACTGCTGTGAAAGAAATCTAGAGGAGCATATCCATGGGGCACAGAGCATTCTAGCTAAGAACCATCCACCTGCACTGACCTGCACCCACCTCTGACCCAAAGCACAGCACGGGGGTCATTGGTGCAATTAGAGAGGGGACCAGGCATTTTTACATTGCAGCCACAAGCACTGGCCATGCTTTCACAGGTCACAGCCAGCAGACAAGGGTCACCCCATGCTGTTCGTCCCAGCCCAGAGGCCATTTGAACTCTGGGATCTTCAGCCTTTTGAACAGGCAAGGAGCAGGATGGGGAGCAGGATGGGGAGGAACACACTCTTGGAGGACACAGGCACATGACTCAATATTGAACGGAAAAGAGAAGAGAAACCAGGTTAAAGGGAAAAAAATAAATTCTGAAAGGAAGAAGAAGAGAGAGATTGGGGAAGGATGGAAATAATGTCCTGGGAGGAAGCGGTTTCAGGAGCCGCCCAAGGATTGGAGATGTGAGTAAACACATGCACTGAGTCAGCCCCATGCTCCTCCAAAAGGCCACTGAGGATCCGTGTGCCAGACTTCACAAAGATGAAATCTGGAATGCAAACATCTCCCATGTGGCTCTCAGCCCCTCTCAGCATTGGGACTATGGGCTCCTGGAGATGAGCACACCCAGACCACCATGGGACACCCTGCTGAATTTGGCTAATGCTCAGGAGCCCTTTGCCTACCAGTTAAAATCAAACACTTCTGCAGAGGAATGCTACTGCAGCCAGCCACTCACACAGCCCTAGTGTGCAATCTCTCTACAGCCTTTCAAATCATCTGGGAGCTCAGGGCTGGGTGTCCATGCCCTCAAATAAGCCTTCCCTGCACAGAAGGTGCCACCCAGGCACAGTGAGCACATGATGCAAGCACAGAGCACTGCAGGCTGCCCACAGTCTTAGGTGAGCGTCTCCCAGCCATGACCCTGTAGTTTCTGCTCCTCCTCACACTGTGTGAAGAGCAGACTTTCTCAATGACACTCCACACTAAAGGCTGAGAGGTTTCAAGTGTTGCTCTCAGAGCTCACTGCTGTCTGGCAGAGCAGGGCCAGGCCCAAGGCAGCACGGGAAGCAGCCTGGGTTGACCCCAGGGCTCAGACACCAGCTCTTGTTGCCAGAACAAGGCCTAAAAGCCAACATCCCCCATGTGTCAGCAGCAGCAGGCGCCTCCACAGTTCCTTCCTCACCTGTGGAAATGTTTTCTAAATCACTGCTTGAGCAATCACATTCTGCTGCTCCAAAATGTTGCAACAGCACGGCAGCCCCACACTCTACAGGAGGGGAAGCAGGAATACCAACAGTTCAATAGCTGGCCTAAGAAAAGAGCTGATTTATGGAAACACACATTTAAAGGAAAAAAAAAAGCATTTTTCTTGATTTGGGACTTAGACATTGTGCAGCCAAATGACACCGGACATAGAGCCAAACAGCATCTGCAGGGAGCTTGTAAGCAGGGCAAAAGTGGCATCAGTCTGAGCAGGATGAGGGTGGATTCAGTCGACTCTTCTTCCCCACCACTGTTCTCAGCCCTGCCTGCTCCAGCTGACCTGGTCCTTATTTTTTTTTTTTTTAAGCTGACCCACTGGATTGGAATAAACAGAGCTGACCTAAACCTTCTATTTCTTTACAGCAATCCATCTGATGAGAGTCAGCAGAACAGCTTTGCAGTTTAACCCCAGAAAAGGAAGAGGATAGCAGAGGTGCCCCATTTGATTTGTTCCTTATTAAATGTTTGTAGTCTATTCTTACTGGAGCCAAACTGTTTCACAGGTGGAGGAGGGTTGTAAGCTGGAGAGGGGATGCCCACCCAAATAGTGACACCAGGCACAGGTGCTCTGGCCTCAGTTCCTCACAGCTATGGGACACAACAAGTCAGAGGTTTATTTTTCCTTCTTGTTCAGGGGGATTATTTTGTTTTATCCATTTATTCTCTGGCTCACAGACATCTCAGGACAGGACCCTTGGCTGAGCAGCTCCTGCAGGTGACAAAAGCAAAGGCCAAACGGGAATGCACCAAGGAGAAAGGTCTTTAGGAAGCTCGAAGATAAACATGCAGCCTGAGTTTTGACCACATTGTAAAAGAGATGCTACAGTAGTGCCATCTCCTTGCTGTCTGTTCTGGGCCTAAGGTCCCCTGGGCTCTGCAAGTGGCACTGTAGGCAAGAGACCTCAGGGTGCCTGAAACCAGATTTGTGGGCTGCCAAGGGCACCCTGTGCCCCACACAGTGTGACAACATACACAGACTGCTGTGTCTTCCAGCCCAGACTCCTCCTCCTACCCTGCTCTTTGGTGGGAACAGGGGCACTCGCAGTGCTACAACACCCTAATGATACAGGGTTTTGTTTGAGAGGACTTTACTTGGTTCTGCTCACCCCAAACCATTCTCCCATGCCCTGCACCCCAACAGCACCCACAGCCACTGACCCCTGTGCCCCCAACCTGCTGCTAATGACTGGGACTGCTCACAAAGCAACTGGTACTGTGAGGTTACAGCACAGTGACCCGAGCTGACACTGCATCCTCTGTCACCAAAATAAGCCTCGAATATGCTGGGAGATATGTGCTCCCCATCCTCCTCCCACATGGGAAGCACAGAGGGATTGACCTGTAGGGCAGCTACCCCAGAGAGGGAGCTGCATGTCCCTGCAGCTGCACTAGCACTTAGCAACAGCCAAAGGATTATTTTTAACTTCCATATCTATATGGCCCTTTTGTCTCTCCCCTTCAGGTTCTCTTTTACTAAGCAGTGCTCAGAAAAACCTACAGATAACAAGACTTGACGTGACTTAAAAGGAAACATTGCTGATGTGGTTTAGGCTCTGTTCCCTCTCTTCTTTCTGCCACAGGCCACCCTCTTCCCTTCTGGCAGGGGTACATCTGTCAAAAGCCACTGCACCTGCAGCACAACCACAGACAGTGGGTACAGAGGGAGCTCTCCTTCCTCCCCAAACCACACTCAAACATCACCTGCACCTGAGAGGTTAACAAATCAAATAATACCAATTTCTTTCTTAACAGCTGCTTCTGCTAAAAGTTTAGGCATTAGGAATGAAAATCATTAAGATCAAAAATAAAATGCTGTTGTGTGTCTGAAAGATGTAAATCACCCTTATTCTCACATCTGAGCTTTCAGATGCACACCAGCATCTCCATACAAGAGGCAGTTATAATTGCCACCCAGGATGGTAGCTTTATTCACCACTGGGTAGGTGAACAGTAACTACAAAAGTACATGTGGAAGGAAGTCTATTTCCAGATGATGTGTCCATGGGCACAGTGATTTGTAGAGTAACAGATCCCATCCAAATCCCCAGGGTGGAGATACTAGCAGAGGAATCAAACCCAAGTGCCACTCTCAAAGCATGGAGCTCTAATGCAGGATCAGAAACCAGGGCACTGGCACTGAGCCATCATCCCACTGGCTGTTAAATGTGTTATGGACAGGGTACAGTGAAAACAAATTGCAAAAGCATGAGTGAGGTTTCTAATTTGAGGCGTGTTAAAACAAAACAAAAAAGCCTTATCTCCCTGGGCCTTAGTACAGGCTGAAACATCCCTGAGCTTCCCTATTTACTAAAACCAAGAGAGGAAGCTTTCAGAAGTAAATACTGAGGACTTGAATGAGCTCAGCAGTTTATGTAGTGGTTTCAGCAGGGCAGCTGGAGCCACGTCACGCGTCAGCTTGGCTATTCTCTGCCAAATAAACCCCCAATTTTCAATGAGCTGTCTCTTCCCACATCCCATCTCAGAAGTGATTCTGACACTTGCACGTATTGCAGATGTGACACCCGCTGCTCTATTGCTGATCTGAGTTTTCTGTGTCACTGGAAGCCCTGTGCTGGTAAGGGAGGCCAGCCCAGCTCCTGTGCTCCAAGGCATCGCTATCGTGCTGTGCTTCAGCCAGCCACGACCTTCAGTCACCTTAACCAGCTCAGATGCTCACAGCTGCTCACAAGCTAGAGAGACTAGCTTCATTTACTGATGCAAAACTGTTCTTAAATCTGATTTATTGTCCAATTCTAAAAAAAATGAAGAAGAGAAACCACAAAAGACCTGATCCCCAAAAGCTGGACCACCATCAGTAGCTGCTGTGTTGCTCAGGCAGTATGGATTTTTGGGATGAGATCTTTTGTGTTTTAGGGGGAGGAAGGGCTGCAGTATGACAAGTGCTCTCTGTAATTAGTGATGTGCCTGTGCACAACCAGAGTCCTGGGCTGAAGAGCACATAAATGACACTCACACAGGGAGCTGGGGAACAGTGGTGGTGGGTAAGGGAAAATTTCTTTAGAGACCCGTGTGATGCCATATTACTCTGTGTCCCCCCATCCAAGAAAAAATAGGTCTGGAGCAACTGAAACTAATGAAGCTTGGCCTCCAACAAGCCAGTCTTTCTTCATTAGAGCCAAATGTGTGATGCCCTTACTGGGGCCTCTCCTCCCTCCTGCCACCTTGTTTTATGGGACCTTCAGGAATGCAATTAGGGCAGAGATGTTTCCTCCTTTGTCAAAGTGCCTGGCAGGCAGCCAAGGAGTTCAAAAGCCTGTGGGTTGTGCAGCCAGCTGCCCCCTCCCCAGCCCAGCTGCAGGCAGGAGGGATTTTTGCCCTCTCCCACAGCCACCCACATTTCAGAGTAGAGGGGACAGAGTGATGTGTCGAAGATCTCAATGCAAAAAGGCAACCTCTCCACCTAAAGAAAAACTGGGAGTAAAGCATTTGAGGGTTTGGGAAGCCTCTGCCTGCTTTGTCAGAGCACAGTGCTGCAGATAACCCAGCTGCACTTCTTCTGTAAGAGCAGAACACTTGTGTAACCCATCCCCTGTGGCCCCTCCAGAAGCTGGATTAATGGCTTGAAACAGCTGCTCCAGAGCTGTTACCTGGACTTGGGGAGCAGCAGAACAAATGCCACTTATTAGTGACTAAGTGACACTGATTCTGAGTTGGATGCAACTTGCATTAATATTTACTCCACATTATAAATTAGTTAAAGCTCCCTAACAGGAGAGCTTTAACTAACAGGAATTAAATCTTGCTAGTTCTTTAGATTCTTTCTCACCCAAAATCTGCTGCTCCACTTCATGAGGGGGACTACAAAAGGACTGGAGCCATAGACAGCACTGTCTGCAGGCATCTCTCCTCTCAAATGCTGACAAAAATGAGGCTCCAATATTTATAAATGGACCCAGGATTTTTTTTTTTCCCTAGCCAAAGGACCAAATGCCAAGAGACAAGAAACAAGTTCATTTCAGAGTATTTCAACCCCACTTGGCTTCTGCTGGGAATACAGGATGCCTGAGCATAACATGCCACCCACCCCTGTGCCATGGCTGTGACTCAATGGGGACAGCTTTACTGCAGATCATAAAAGGAAGAAATGCCTGCACAGATGGGTGATGGGCTCATGCCACAGCCATGTAAGTGCAAAGCAGTTTGCCTGAGTGGATTTTTACTTCTGAGCTCAGAAATCTGTGCTCTCCTCCTGGTGCTCCCCAGAACCTCAGCTCAGGTTGGACTGGCTGTTTTCTCATGAGCTCTGCGTGGGATGGGCACTCCAGGTTCATGGTATCACCTTGTTTGACAGCTGGGGCAGGTGTGAGTGCCTTTGATGGGGGACACCACAGCCTGTGTGCTAAACCTGAGGCTGGGTTCCACTGTTCAGAGCACAGTCAGTCATCAGAAATGCACTGAGAGGCAGTGACTGCCTTCTATGCAACCAGAAGATTCAAAGAGTATAAATAAAACTCTTGACAGAAGTGATGAGTTTCCCTCATGGGTCCAAGCCAAGAAACTCCCAAGCAAGGACAGAGACAATAATCTGCTGCAAAATCACAGCTCCCTACACTCTGCTTTTTTGGTTTGTGCTTTAGCTAAAACCTGCACTCCCCCCAGAGAGTGACAGGCACAGGGATGACAGAGCCTTTCAGGGACAGACACCGTGCCCAGGAAAAGACAGAGTAAGGGCAGGGTGTCATTTCACCCCCAGCAGGAACAAAAACAGCAACCAGCCACTGTAGAGACTGCCCTGAGAATCAACCTGCTCCCAAGGCATCACCCAAACTCTTCTGGCTTCCAAGTCTACTTGTGCTGGTGGACAGATGTCCAGTGCTGAGCTAAACACCTGGTCTTTTCTAGAAAGGCCCCATTTGTAGCAGGGAGAGAGCATGGTCTGCTGGAGGCCCCCAGCAATGTTTGTGTAGCAGAGGGCTGTTTGTTAGGGGCAGCCTTGGGCATAGCCCTGCCACGCAAGCTTGTGGCATGGGCCTCTTGGCATGACAAAACCACCTCAAAATGTTATGTCACTGGCACAGTGCTTGCTCCAATTCAGATTTAGCATCACAACTCATGCAGCCATGCCAGACTCCATCCTATCCCTCAAGCAAAAAGCTTGCTTGGCCTCAGCCTACCCTTCGTTTTCTTTCATAGCTATAAAAAGGACTTTTAAATTACTTTAAAAAGCTTCAGCAAATCCCAAACCAGCTATGATGTGCTTCCCAGCACCAGACATCCTCCACAGGGACAGAGGCAAGCAGGTGCAACAGAAGATAGATAACTTGCTTTCCTGTGGAGCAGCAGAGCTCTAGCCCTCCTGCTGGAAAGGAAGTTTGAGCAGAGGTGTGTTCTTCTCTTGCAGCAACTGCTACAGCAGTAACTTACAACCTCTCTTTATAGCACTAATGCCGTGCTTGCTTTTAAATGTTCTCCTTTTGGGTGAGATGATGTTATCAAAGCAATGTGGTCTTCTGGAGAACTCCCAGAGAGTTGTGCTCCTAATTACTTCACGGCTGAGTTTAATTTTTCCCCCTGTCTACCTTCAAACACTTTTTTTGTGCTTGCTCACCCATCTTTCCACTCATGCACCAGCAGGGAGCTGACCCACAGACCCCTCACTCTGGGCAGTCACTGTCAGGCTGGAATTGGCCTTTCCCACTCGATCCCAGCAGGGATCTCCAGAGCAATTCCAAACCCAGAGTACTGCCTGCCTCATCTTCAGCAGTGACAAAACCGCTAGCCAAACATCCTCTGTCTGCCTAACAACACAATCGCCTCAAACAGTCAGAAACTTGCAACTAAAGCTTATTGCTCCACTCTGAAATATGCAGGGCAAGATAAACAGTAGTGGAAAAAACACCACTTCCCTGGGGAAAACATAAAAAGTAACTATTTTTTCCAAGCTTACGCTTGTTTGGAATTTTTGTCCAAGGTTTTCAGCTACGGAAATATTTTACTTGCTTGAAAGCAGGCAAATTTTAAAGAACAGCCCTGTGCCCTGATCCAACTGAGGGAATTATGTCCAAGGGCTAATCCAGGCAATTATGTTCAAGGTAAATTATTTGACCTTGGACTGATGAGGTTTTAAAACCATTTTAGCAAACACAGCTAAATAACTCGTCTACCTTTGTTTAAGCAAAGCTGACTGGCTACAGCTTTCCCAGTGAATGACTTGTTTTCCCAGTGGGAGAAAAATCCATACATAAAACAGCTTTAGGAATCTTTAATACAGCTTTTCTCTAATAAGTAACAGCCTGAAACACAATCTTTCCTTTCACCTGTGACACACCAGGGGATTACACCACATACTTCATCTTTAAAAGAAGATTGTTCCTGCCTAGGCAGGGAAGGATGGCACACAAAGGAAAAATCCAACCTATGACAACACCAAAAAAGCCTCAGGGGATTCATGCCAGTGCTGGTTTACTCTTTCCTAGGGAAATACATCAGTGTGCAAGAGATGTGCATAGTTACATCAAAAAAACAATACCAAAGCCAAGACTCTGCACATCTCCGTGGGATGCAGGCAGCAGACAAACCTGCAGGTGTGGGAACCCAGGACATTCCTCTGGCTGTCCAGGATGTCCAGGACCCTGCCAGGGGGCTCAGAAGCCCTGGCACAGAGCCCAAAACACCTGTGGGTTTGATTATGACCCATGGAGCAAATTACCAACCTTATGTGAAGATCAGCAAGCCACAACAGGTCAGGTAGAATAATAGTGAAGTTATCATGGAGTGAAAAAGTAGATTTTGGGTTTTTGGTATGGGGGTTCAGGAGGCAAGATGGAGGGAACTGGGCATGTCCAGCCTTTCTCCTTCTTCTTCTTGGCCTCCATCTTCTGCTGTGATGTTGGCACTTACAGATTGGTTTAGAGTAGAAGCTCACTGTCTAACATAGGTGATGGGTATTGGAAAGTCATGGTAAACATTGTACACGTAGTTTTTAGTATAAAGACATAACACCGCCCCGGGGGCAGGCAGAGTGCCTGGAACTGTCCTGCTGGATGGACCTCGGCAGGACAGGAGAAAGAATTTTATAGATAAGAAACAATAAACAACCTTGAGACCGAGAAATGAAGAGCTCTGACTCCTCCTTCAAGAGCTGGGCTGGGAAAAGAGACTTTCTAACTTTTCTCGGGGTCACCCTGAGAATATCCTAAAGATCCCTGACATGCAGGGAGACAGCCTTTGACTCCAAAGCTGGAAACCCAGCTCTGATGAGGATAATGCAATTTTTGCTCTTAACTGTGGATGCCTCTAAACCTCTCCCTCCTTGTTCCCATAAGGAAAAGAAACGGAGCACAGACTCCTCCAGAAACAGGGCAGATTCCCGACACACTCCAGCCCCATTCTGGGGCAGCTTTCTCACTACCATGACGCTGAGGGGCCAAGGGTATTGGAATTTAACACCAATATAGCTGGATAGAACGTGCTTGGGCTCATCTGGCCCTTGCTGCTTGACCAAGGGCAGCAGCTGTGGTGGTTTCACCTCAGAGACACCTTTGGCTGGCTGGATGTTGCAGCTGGGCACTTGGGACAAGTCAGGCATGCAGGAGCTCAGGTTTATCTCTGGCGAAGAGGCTTCAAGGTGAGGTGAAGGAAAGGAGTTGGGTTCTGCTGGAGGGTTTCGATCCAGAGCTTTATTCCTGGCCCACAGGCCTCTGAATCCAGCATCAGCTCTAACAGAACCCCAAACCGCGTGGTTGCCGTGTCTTTTAACCCCGGGGAGAGGGGCAGGGAAGGGGTAGGGATCCCACGAACCAGGTAAGGGGGGGGAAGTCTCAGGGGACAAATGACACCTGGATGGCCCAATGTGCCCCAGGGCTGAGAGGCATCTTTTGAACTTCGACAATCACACAACGCCCTTTCTGGAATGCCAAGATTGACAGACAGCACTCAGCAGGGGCAAGGGGAGGGGAAGGGAGATGTGATCGGCACACCTGGGGAAGGAACCGGGATAACTGAGACAGGCTATGACATCTCACTGCAACACAAGGGAGGGAAAAGGCTCCTACCTGAGCAGAGGACTCCCTTGTACCTGGCGCAGGAGAAGTCGTCGCACTCGCAGAAGGGCCCGTAGATGTTGCCGAACTCGCTCTCGTAGCACTGGCACTGGTTGCAGCTGCACTCGCCCCGGCCGCTGCACAGGGGCTTGCCCTCGGCCTCGCGGCACAGCGCGTGGTGCAGCTCGCCCATGGCGCCCTCCCGGCACTCGCAGCGGGCCCCCAGGTAGCCGGGCTCGCACTCGCACAGCCCGCAGGCGTAGGTGCCGTTGCCGCTGCACTTGGCGCTGGCGGGCGCGGCCCGGCCGGTGCAGCCGCACTGGCAGCGGTAGCTCACGGCCACCTCCAGCGTGTCCCGGAAGCCGGCCGGCTTGATGGTGAAGCTGTGCGACGCGTCCTCGGCCGGGCAGCTGCGCGCCTCCACGGCCACCTCGAAGGAAACCTGAGGGGAGACGGAAGGTGACGGGCGCTGTGAAAAACGCGGATCGCTTGTTTTTAAAATTTTAAAATGGTTATAAAAATAGTAATACGATTAGAGTAATAATAATGATTTGGACAATTTGAATTAGGACAGTATGAGACAATAGAGATAGAGAGTTACGGACGTCTGGGTACCTTTTTCTGGGCAGCATGAGCCTGAAAAAGGACACATGTTAACAACGGATTAACCCTTAAAAACAACAGCCTGTGGCATATTCATACATCTCATACATGATGCATAAATTCCATTCAGACACAGGATTCTGTCTGGTCCTCGTCAACTTCTTCCTCTGAATCCTAACGGCGTCTTCAGGGCTGAGCGAGGCAGGAAGAAGTTCACTTCTTCTGATAAGAGGGCAATAAATTCTTTGCCTCTGAAAGATTTAGGTGTCCTGTGACTATGTAGGATACTTTTTTTAAAGAAAGGACTCACAGCGAGATAATAGCCACAGGACACCTACATCTTTCAGAATTTTTTGCCCTCTTATCATAAGAAACAAACTTCTTCCTACCTCAAAGGCGCTGTCCTTTTTTGGGCTTGTACTGCCCAGAAAAAGGTACCCGGACATCCATAACTCTTTGTCTCTATTGTCTCATATTGTCCTAATTCAAATTGTCCAAATTATTATTACTCTAATTGTATTACTATTTTTATAACCATTTTATTACTATTAAACTTTAAAAATTTTAAAAACAAGTGATTGGCGTTTTTCACAATAGCATAGTTTCTATTTTAACATTGTTTATAACCTAAAACTATGTTTAACACACTACTTAAGAGAATTAATACAGCATTACTTTCTAACACAACACATATAATATTCATTTTAGTATTTGCGAAAAGCCAATCATAAAATCTGCATTTTTCACAGGCACGACCCCAAAGCAGCTGCCAGCGGTGCTCCCCAGCAGGGAAGAGCAAATGTGCTGGGGAAAATCCATGGAGCAATTCCACAGAACTCGGCGCGTCAGAGCTTCGCTCCCAGGTGTGCAAAAATAAACCCCAAACAATTGCACATCCAGCAAGGGCACCTGCAGCTCAATGCACCGACATGAGGGGCTGGGCATCCAAAGTATTTTAAAACTCTCTGCTGTCAGCCATTCACAGCAATTTTCCCCATCAGGCACCACTGGTCTCTGTGAAGTGGGAAGGAACTTGCCTATTCCCATGAAACAAACAGGGCAAAACCCTAGCAAACAACCCAGTTTTCATGCCATTAAAAATAGAAAACTCTCTCAAAACAAGATCTAACCAGCACAGCATTGAACCCAAGGTGCCTATAAGATCATGGATTTAGAAGGTTTTATGGGACTCCTGATTTGCATGTGGATATGTGTATCAGCCCCACAGTCCCAAGCTTTTGGCATGCTGCTCACAGGCCATTTTGAATGGATGCTTCTATCAAGCCTGGCTTCAGAAGGGTTCTACACATCATTAAATGGTTATACATCACACCCCTACTCGTTTTATGTTGCTACAATCCAGTGTCAGGGATTTTCTCCTTGAGAAAACCAAGACCATACTTTAGTTGCTTGCTTAGCCCCTGATTTAATCCTGCTCTTTGTTAGGGCTGGTCAGCACTGCCCAGAGCTGCCAGTTAGCAAGGAGGATTAACCTTATTCCAAGGAAATGAGACCCTTTCCTAGGCCTCAGGAAGGAATGCTTTCTCTCTGGGGACATTTGGGGGTCACCTCAAGCTCTCACTGACTTCACTGTCCCACAGGTCAAGGGGGGGATGTGCAGACGAAGACACAGCAGCCACCCCTGGCAGGAGAGATGCACCCCCAGGAAACCTCCCTTGGCCCCCTCCCATTCCCAAGGCCTGAAGCAATTAGGATAGAATCTCAAATTACAGAGCAGGAGATCAGAAAGCAGGCTAAGGGGATCAGGGTAATCCTGCTCCCTTTCACCCACTGACACCCACAGCCCCAGGACTAAGCCCTGGCAGATTAGGGTCCAGTGCCAGCATGATCCTCTTTGGGGAAACTTCCTTAGCAGGAGTCAAACCTCCTGAAAGCAGTGGGACAGAAAGCAGCTGAAAAGAGGGGGTGGAGGTACATGACCCCACCATCCTGTGGTATCTCTCCCTGTGCAGGCACCTTGACACTCGGAGTGCCCCTAAAATGGAGCAGTGCCAGCACCAGCTCCCTGCTGCACTCACAACCAGACCCTTTATGGAACAAGCTGCAGCAGCTGGAGCCATCCAAGGAGCTACAGGGATTGCTTTTACCTACCTATCCAGGACCCAGTAAATTCAGTTTAAAAAGCAAGGCCACTTCCCTGTTTAACATCTCACATGATCCTTATTTGGTGGGGTAAAACTCCAGCTACTGTTGACTCTTTCAAACTATTTTTATATGTCACAGCACTGAGAGCCCTGAGGTATGTTTGCAGAGTCACTCTTCTCAAATAAGGCAATCAGGCTGCTAATGAACCCACACCCATGGCCTCAGACAGCAAAAGTCTGAAGAGAGGGAGGAGACTCCCCACCAACCTGAGCCCTCCTGCCCTAGCCCTGCAGCCCAGCAACTCATTTATCTGCATCAACACTCAATTTAAACAAGCAAAGCTTAGCTTCACTGCTTTTTAAAAAGCACAAGGTTGATTATGCCATGTTAATATTTATTTCAATCTGTGCTGCCATCCAATAACCTAGGAACTGAACACAGGAGAGGAGGGTTGCTGCCTATGGAATTTCACAGGTGAGAGTGTGATGTGAATATCTGTGAATAAGGGAAAAAGGCTCGTTTTTGACTATTGCATCCTTGCTGCCTGATCAGGACCTTTAGCTCCGTACTGTAGACAAGATGCTTTCCCTCCTTCCTCACAGCTCACCTTGGACTGACCTGCACCACCCAGAACTACTTCTAGCAGAGCCACCCTCTGTGGGTTTCTATATCATCATGAGGAAAGCAGAGGAAAATGAGCAAAACTGTGTTTTATTGCCCAGGACCACTCTTCAATGGAGGGAAGCAGGTGAAAGAGCCTCTCCAGGGAACAGATTAAAAGGCAGACTCACCGTATCTCCAATTTTGAGGTCCCCACACTTCCTGAGCCCAGGATAGGACAACCCATCCTGGCAGGTGGCTGTGAAGGTCAAGCCAATGTCCTCAGGGCTGTCCCAGACTGTGAGCTCCACCTTGGACCGAATACTCTGGAAACACAAGGGGAAAGCAAACCATCAAGCTCCCAAAGACAGAAGGGTTTCTTCTGCTTTAGTCTCTTCTCCTGCTGTTTCCAGAGGGTGGGTAGGACATCTCTGCACCTATATGGAAAAAAAATCACCCCTGCACACACATTGACATTTGAGTTTGATCCAACCAGCCTAGAAGAGTTCTGATGATCACAACTAGATTCACAGGGAGCTGCCTGCCACCCCTGCAGGGTGTAATGGACACTGCAGCCAGCACTGGAAACATACGGGTGCACGAGACAAAGAAGAAAACCTTCTCGACCAGAAACAGAATATCTCTGAATTGAAGGTCAGAGCTTTCTGTGCACATCTGCACCTTCTCCTCCCCATAACCCAGCTCCTGAGCAAAGTGCAAAGCCTGATTCTCCACTGGCAGCTGTCCTACAACGTCTGTTGTGCAGGACAGAGAAGACGTGAAACTGCACTAACACCGTCCTGCTTCCTTCATTTCACCCAACTGGTCAGAAAAATGTATTCTCCCTCTTAGAAGAAAAAGCTGAACCAAAAGCACCCTTTTGTAAGAGTCAGCTGGAAACAGCACCATGGGAAAAATTAATGAAAAATCTCTTTCTTTGAAAAAACTTTTCAAAGTGAAGAGCATTTTCCATCTGTGAGGTTTTGGTGTGCTTCTACCCCTTTCTTCTGCTTCTTAACTCTCTGCCCTGCTGCATACACAGACTTTTTAAGTCACAACAAAATGAAGTTTATAAATATTAATTCAGAATGACATTGTTTTGTTTAATTCTTCCAAGGGCTGGAACTGATTTTCATACCAGTGGTGTCCAAAAACGAAAAAGTTTTTCAAAATGGAGCTTTCTGCACAAATATGCTTATTACCCAAAGCCAGCTTCCAGCTCCATCCCTCTTCCCCTTGTCCCCAGCCCTCACCAAACAGGCCAGATTAAGGAAAAGTGCTAATTCAGACCTCTTGCCAGTACATGTGATGACAAAAGCAGGGTTCACATGCCAGCAAAGAGCCAATGCTTCTAGAAATGGACAGGAAATAAATGAGTTTTGGCCGGGTGAATCTAAACAGTCCTTGAGGAAAGAAAGGAATAATTCCCATCTCTCTACTGTAAGAGTGAAGCTTTCATGGGATAACAACTGGGACCACATGGAGCATCCATTGCCTGTGGGCTGAACACTGCGTGTGCCAATTGCCAATTAACCTATGGATGCTGCTCTGCCCAATTCATCCTGTAGAAATTAGCTGCTACACTGATGTGCTCCCCTCTCTTCTTTCCCAGAGGTAGCATGGCAGAAAACAGGACACCAGGTCAGGCCTCAGTATGGCCTTGCACAGGCTCATCCTATGTTCCTACACAAATCCTCTTATCAGCCCTGTATAGTCCTGTGGAGCATGAACCATTCACTGCCTTCCTCAGAGGGTGAAGCTTTGGGAAGCACTCTTCCCAAGGGCATAACCAAAAGCTGCTTTAACTGCAGGGAGATGGGGGACAAGAAGGAAGAACTTTACAGATCATGCAAAGCACACCCCAACCACCCCAACCCCACATGGATTCTGGATGTGTAAGCTCCTCCAAAGAAGTTCTTATTGACTCCCTGCACTATAGAACATAGTACCAAGAAGAGCTTGCAGCCATCAAAAGCTGTGCCCACAGGTCCCATGCATGAATAACTCTACCTGTTATGGGGTCAGATCTCCATGCCCAACACACAGCAATATCCTTGTAAGATCATGAAGACCTGACACATAGGAATTCAGGGAGAAGTCAACACAAACATTGACACCAGCTATGCTATGAACATGCCATTTAGCGGCTTCTAATTGAGCTGCTCCCCTGATCTCCATGGAGATGGACAACATCAGGTCAGCAGTACAACTCCAGATCCCTTGCTGTCCTCCTCACTGTGCCAGGGCAGGCTGCACTAGCAGTGGCACACAGGCAGGGCTCCTTTGGGAGCATGGTGATACTCATAGGGTGTTGAAAACCAGTGTGGGCTGCACGGAGAGCAAGGCAAGAATGTGACCTTATCTGGACCTGGTCCCGGTCCCATCCTTGAGAGGCCTCTGAACATCAGATAACAAAGAAATAATCTATGGTAGGTAAAAGATCTCTGAGAGAGATCTGTTTTAGATGGGGGCTGTGTTTTGTGGGTAAATCTGTACACAAGAGAAGTGAGGTGAAATTTCTGCTGTCCCACAGGCTCTCTTGGGTATCCACGCTTCTCATCCTCCTCACACACCTTGTTTCCCTTCCCAGGGTGGACATCCCAGCTCCAGCAGTGTGGAGAGGACAGGGGAGGGAGGCTGCCAAGCTGGGTGGAGCTCACTGGGGGGAGCTGAGCTGGCCAAGTTCTTAGCCCTCCTCACTTCAGCAGCTGTGGAATTAAAATGCACTTACGTTGTAGGCTTTGACAATCAGCTCAATGATATTCTTGGAATCTTTGTGCAAAATCTCCACTGTTGTTCCAGGGATCAAAGTGGTAAAGTTCTTAAAAAAAAAAAAAAAAAGAAAAATTAAAATGTTGAGGTGCAGAGAGGAAAGCAGAGGATGAGGAGGGATTGACCCCCTGTGCCAGGGACACAGGCCACACACACTGCCCCATCACCCAGTGGTATACACGGTATATTTTGGCTCCAGTTAATGTGGAGCTTTCAAAAGTAAAGCATTGCTAATGAAGCATGTCAAATATTAAACAAAGCTCATGGCCATGGGTCAGGAACAAACATACCTGGGGCTCTGCTGCTGGGGGGGGGGCAAGACCAGCCACCTTGTACTCAGGAAATCTGGCACTGCAGGGAGGGAGGGGCAGCTGTCCCGACTTCCCTCCCAACCCTGAGCATCCCCAGGAGAGGGGGTGGAGAACGAGCTCAGCCCTCCCACTCCCCATGGGTGAACAGCAGCATCCCCACCATAGCAACAGGGCTGCTTGTTGTTCCTGCTTGAGCCTCGAGGGCCCCGGCAGAGGTTTCCAAAAGCAACCCCGCCTGAAACACCACCCCTGCACCCACAGAGCAGCAAAACCCCACAGGACAGCTCTAGACACAGGCTGGTTTTGTGCCTTGGGTCACCTTTCCTTTTGAAGGGGAGAGCAGGAATGGCAGGAGATTTCAAATTGTGTGTGGCACGTCAGGGCCCTGGACTCCGTGATGGAAAAACACAGCTGGGCAGAAAGGCTGTGCAGGATTAGGTAATGGGATTAAGTCACTGCAGAATGGGCCGAGCAGGTTTCTGCTCTCTGGCACGCTGCACGCTGGCAGCCATCCGAACATCCCGATTAACATGGAGGCTATTTTAGCTCTTCACATGCTCACTAACACACATATATCTGTTTGCTCTAAGAAGCTTTAGTGCTTTCTGCTGAAAAGACCAGCAGGGCTGAGCCTTGCCTGCCTGCACCAGGCAGCCTGTGGCCACATGCATGCACCCTCATCACTGCACACACATGTTTGCCACTGCACACACATGTTTGCCACTGCACACACATGTTTGCCACTGCACACACATGTTTGCAGCTGCCTCCACTCCCCAGGGCCTCAAGAGGCATTTCACTCTCCCCCCAGCCCAGGCAACTCAGCAATTACCTTGTAGAGCATGTAATGACTTTTTGTAACAGCGAAAATCAGGTGGATGTTGTTTTCAGCAAGTTTCTCCCCAAGAAGTGCCAGGGAAGGATAATCCTAGGGGGAAAAAGCCAGGCAGAAAGACTGGTGGGTAACACAGAAACAAAGACTAATTTCATTGCTCTTCTCTTCCCAATAGCAAAATTCATTCCAGACACATGGCGTGTTTTGTTGTGGGATGAAGTCCCTGATGTACCAGCACAATCCTAACTGAAATAGTAGAAATCTGTTAAATATTTCTACAGCACTGCTCACTAAAATGCATGACTGACAACACCACTAGCCACAGCAATACCCAAAACACTGGGTTATTTCTTTCCACTTCCTATTTTGCCATCAGCAAATGCACATGTGCTAAATGGCTGCTACCTCAAGGGATGCGAGGCAGGGAGATCTAGAACTAAAGAAAGTGGAAATGTATCAAATTTTTTCTCCCAAAGCAGAAACATCCATTGCCTATTCTTTCTGCATACTGGAACCATAAAGAGATTACAATAAACTCTTTAATTCTGCAGATTTCCCAGATGGAGAAGATGGCAGAGAGATGCTGCTCTAGCAAAAAAAAAAAAAAACGAAGCAGGGCTCAGTTTCTAGAGACCAGCTTGAGTTCAAAACTCCCGCCTGCTTCTGAAGTGCTGTCCTTGGAAAAAACCATCTCATTTACTTGAAGACTGGAGGACTGATTGAGAGCCTCTGAGATTCAAACATGGAAATGCCAAGGCAGCATCATCATGCCATCTCCTCAGCATTTACTCCACATAAGGGAGCCAGTTTGGGGACTGTGCTCCCTTACACATCCACTTGGTAGGACTGCACAGGGGGTTCCACTGTAGAGCCCAGCTTCTGACCTTAACATAGCCACCCAGATTCCCCTCCCCTCACAGGGTGACATTCAGGAACAACAATCATAATTAGTGCATGTGATCTGCTGAATAAAGCACCATTCTGCAGAAGGATGGGATAATGAAGTGGCAGGCAAGTGCTCATTCATCCCAGAAGTTTCCTCCACTGAGTTCAATTTTTAGAAAGGGCTAGTTTGCCTTTTTATTACTAAGACTTATGTTAGTGTTGTGCTCAAAGGCTATGAATAAAAGCAACATTCTGTTGTACTTGCTAGTGTAGTCACATCAAGGTAGATACACCCTTCACATGAAGAGTCCTCTGGACAGTCCTCAGACTCCACCCTCCTCAAACATATTTTAGAAAAGGGATGACATATTCTGTTTCCTGTACACTTTGCAGGAAAAATGTAATGCTCTTCAGGACACCAAGTTACTTTTCCATCCCATGCAATGAGCTTTGAAGGAACTCACTAAGTCACCAACTCATTTTTGACCATCACAGAAGCATTCACTATTGGGGAATGCCCAAAAGAAGAACAAATTCTATTTGCAAATTGCAGAAGCTGGGTTAAACCAGGCACTGCATTTGCCAAAAGCTGCTGGAGTAGGGGTTGGCTGGTCTCCAGAGAGGTCCTCCAGCCCTCGAGGTCTCTGAGGACTGGGCCCCGTGCCCCACTCACCAGCTGGCTGGACGCGCTGTACTCGTTGGCTTCATTCAGGTGGCACTGCCCATCGTGGGGCTGCACCAGCCCCCCCAGCTTCCCATCCAGGGCTATGTGGGGCACGTCATCCGTGGTGAAGACCAGCAGGTGAGAGGCCTCCTTACGCCAGCCGATCTTCTCCTGGGGGAAAGCAAACCCTGTGAGACAGCAGCCAGCCCCTGCCAAGCCCACGCTTCACCCCTCACCCTGCACATGGTCCCAGCCACGTGCCTAGCCAGCAGCAGACCCATTAGCATTAATTAGGAGAGTACCATGCTTCTGTCCACCCATCCTTGCTATGAAAACAAAATGTCAGGAGCCCATCCAGCAATTCCCAGCATCTCCTTCCAACACACTTAATTTAAAAAGGCATGAGGAGGTATGTGGACTGTCCACCAGACCTTCTCTGCCCAGATCCAAGAGTAAGAATTTCAGCTGTTTTTATAGCCAAAGGAGACCTGCCAATTTCCTCCACACACATTTAATCTGACCTTGTTTCCTCAGCTCTGTGGAGCGGCCAATGCAACAGCAAGAGCTGCAATATCCCCGCTCAGCATTTTCATTGCTGCTCACTCATAAAGGCTGTTTCTGAGCTGTGATGGACAAAGTGAGGTGCCTGCCTGAGGGGACGGGCTTTGGTGCAACCACACTCATGCCCAGGCACTCTGCCCTGATCCCCTTCTGCACACATCTCCTGGAGGCCATGGTGCCTCTGATATTTCATTGTACAACTCTACACAAGCCCCAGGCAGCTCCGTCCCCAGGAGAGCAGGGGTACAGGGGTACACACAGAGCCAGAGCAGAGCAGGGACCTCTGGCATTGGTGCTGCCACTAATCCCACACAACCACTCTGCAGAGCTGCTCTGAGAAACTTCTGCTTATTTAAAAGCATGGCAATGTCAAGACATGGTGTAATGGTCCCTACAAAAGCACTGAGACATCAAGCACAGCACATGAAGTGTCCTCTGACCCCTCCTTGGTCCCTCTGTGCAAGGACCAGACATTACCACTGTCTTTGCATGAAGAGAGATGCAAGGAAAGATTTTTTTCAAGTAAAGGGATAAGATCTAGATGACAAACATTCCCCAGGTTTCCATGTTTTCATCAGCCCAAGAAGCAGATCTGTGCCTATAACAGCACATCGAAGCACTTTGTGGCAATGGAAGTGGAAGGAAACAGAGGTGCCCAAAGGAAATTTTTGCAAACCACTGTGCTGCAGCAAAACCCCCTCAGTGGCTGCTCCTGCTGCCAGGTCACTGCCAAGCTGGGTGAGCAGGGGTCCTGCTGCTGACCACAGCAGGGAGATCCTGCCACAGCACAGACTGGAGGCAGAAAGTCCCACTGTCCAGAGCTTCCCCTTGGGCTGCCACACTGACCATCTGCCAGAAAAGACATGGCCCCACACCTTCCCTGCCCACGCACTTCCAGCATCCCCCTCCCTCCAGACCCTGGCTCAGAGTACCACCACACAAATCCTTTGGGAAAGCACAAGGGAAAAGCTGGGTCACTGATGGGAACACGGTGCAGATGGAGATACCCAACTCCTCCAGAGTTACTGCTCAGCTTATTTAGCAAAACCCAAACTCTGCCCTGTTTACAGGAAGGTGTGGCGTGGGCAGGGCAGGAGAGCAGAGCAGGCAGAAGGGTGTAGATCACATATGCCAGCGCAATTTTCGCCTCCAAATGTGAGTCATAGCCAAAGCCTGCTGATCTTTCCAATAAATATAACTTTTGCTTCAGGGACATTATTCTAGAGTAGATTCCTTTTTCCTCCCAATTACAGAAGGTTTATTTTCTTTATTGACATTTTAAAGACCCCCATGATGCATATAAGGCCATAGGAAGAAATTTTTGGCAACACACATCCCTTACCATGCACCAGCACATTACAGTCCAGCTCAGGAAGCAATGAGTATTTTTTGCTCTGGGAAGCAGGATTCATTCCTCTGAAGTTACCCCACTGGACAAAAGGCTAAAACCTCATGCCAAAATGTAACTTCTTAAGAACTCAACCCAAAAGTGATTACAGCTCTAATAATGCAAGAAGCAGTTTTCAGTCTGCTCAGCCACCAGACAGAAGCCCATCCAATTCACTTTTCTTTGAGTATCCAAAGCTGATTTCTTTTTAAATGTTTAAGGCCAAGAAACTCCCAAAGAGATTAGAAGGATTAATCTGAGTTTCATTTCCTTAGAAATGTGCTGCACACAAAGAAAAGGAGCTGCGTTCAAGCAGCAGTCACAAAGGCACCTCGGGGGTGCTGGTGCTGGTCACCTGCCTGCTAAGCCCACCTTTAAATCATGGGCTAAGAATTCCTTTGCAGACAAACTCTCCATGACTCCAACACAATTTCCCACATAAACAATATCAGAACTGCTGTGGCTGCTCAGCTCAGGAGCTCACTCCCAAAAAGCAATGAGCACCCACAGTCTCAGTGCCAATATCCAGGCACTGAAAGTATGTGATGTCTCAGAACATCAAACCAGGGTGCCTTGGATGGGCTGGCTGAGCCAGTGCTGATCCCACACCAAAAAAAGCTGCAGACCTATGAAACAAGCCCCCCAAGGAGGCTGGCATGCCAAGGAGCATCTCAGACTGCCTCTGCCAGTGGCCTCAAGGCGCTGGAAAATACAGCTCTTCAGCATGCAGTTTCCACTGAGAAACCCAGAGCAGCACTCCACTCTGCTTAAAGCAAATAACCAAGGAGAATTTCATTTATTTTTATTGGACTGGGATTGCTGAACAAAAAACCCTGCACTGATGCCTACCCTCTCATCTGGTTTTTGATCCTTATGGGATAAGAAGGATAGCAGGGGTGGGACTGGACCCAAAGCAGAGTAACATGTTTCCACCGGGCTTGGGGTGCTATGGATCCTGCCCCTACTCCCACAACCAGCTGCAGTTGCCTTCTGTACCCCAAAAAACAGCTTCTCACTCCATACAGCCAATAGTGACCGGCAAAACTGCCACAGCTGCCTCAGCACAGCTCTCCAAATACTATTGGAAAAGCAGCAAAGCCTGTATTTCCATGCCTGAAAAAATACCTACATTTATACTTTGGGCACGGAATAAAAGCCATTCAATTGCCAAGACTCAGTTGCCAGGAGACCCCCCTGCATTCATCAATTTGTCTAAAACCTCACCAGTTTTTCAGGTGCAGACTTTCTTGGAAGCAAGAAACAGATACAGGTGCAAGGCAAGTATGCCTTAGGGATCAAAAGCCAAAACCTCCTTCACTTGGTATTGCTCTGAAAGGCTCCTCAGTGTCTCCCAGATGCCTTGGCTATCTCCAACTACCAATGTCTAGCAAGCACCAAGCAAAACCATTCCAAAAAGATGCTTTATTTTCCAATCTAGCATTATCTCCTTGCTGCATCTTAGCATATAAGATCTGAAACTTATACATACCACCAAGCCATATGAGGCTTGCACTTAGAGAATGGCAAAAAACCAAAATACTGCAAATGGAAAATGTAATTACGGAAGGCTGATTAATATTCCTGGCATACTATTTTAGCATCAGAATAAAGGCTTATTGTCTCTGGCTCTTTCATTGCCTCGAGAATAACATTTACCATATCTTCGTCTTTCAGAAAGGAGCCAAACCCTGGGCCTGGTCCTTAGTCTCTGTTAGCTGTACAAACTTTCCCCATTCCTTGGGTTGAAGACCAGGCCAAAACATTACTTGAGTGCTACAGAGCCCTTAGGCAGCTCATGCAGAAGAAATGCTTGCTATGCATTCCAGTGTAAAAACATCTAGTCAACACAGGAGGTATTGTTTCTGACACCTCAGAAGGGGAGGAGAAGGCCTTGTTTAGACACCATGGCTTGGAGACTGTGAGGCTCTGCTGTGCTGTGACCCCCTCTCCCCTTGATGCTGAGCACAAAGTGCTTCATGAGCAACACACTGCATGTCCCCAAGGCAGGGGACTCTCTAAGGTGATAACTACCCTGGAAAAAGCTGGAGCAAGCCAGTGAGATGCAATGGGGTGCACAGCAGTGACAAGGAAACCCACCTCAGAATTCACCAAGATGCCCCTATGCTGCTCTCCTTGCATGGGAGGGGGAATAGGTCCTGAGTTAACAGAATTACTGTCTGTTTCTGGGGTTTTTATCCCCATGATACTCCATTAGTCACTGCAGGATGACAAACTCCATGCCAAGAATATCCTTGTCAGCAAGCTGCACTTCTCTGCCACCCCAAGTGTCTGCAGCCCTCACCCATCTCAGTGGCGTTGAGTCTCACCACAGCCCACAGCCACTGACCAGTCTGGGCCTTTGCTTGGGGACCACAAGGGAAATTAAGCAATAAGTTCCCATTTTGACTATGGGACCAAACATCCTAATGTCAATCAGCTGCCTTGAAATTTTGCCTTTTTTAACTCTGGACAGACAGAATCTTTGCTGCTCATGGCTGTGATGAGAGGCAGCTGCTCTGCCCAGAGCAAGGCACTGCCAATGCAGCATGAGTCATGGCACAGCCAGTTCTCCTGCCTTCACACCAGACCCATGGACTTCCTTTCCCACACCCAAGCTCCAGTAATTAATTAACTGCTGTGGCTGCAGAAATTTGCTGTCATGACCTGCCACATCATGCCAACAGTCACGCAGGTACACATGCTCACCTTTGCTCACCCTTCCTTAAGGGTGCTCATTCCTGAATTAAGTTGGTACCAGCATCTAAATTCATCTTCTAAATTTAGAAGGGACGAGGCTGTGCATTCAAGAAGGACAGTTGAAGATTTTAGTCCTTAACAACAATCTGAGACTGCCACAAATTCAGAGGAAATATCTTGCAGGTCTCCTGCCTTCCACCAGCACTTCAGAAATGAGCCCTTGTGATACACAGTGAAGTACTGCTGCACCATAGGGAAATATTTGCCTGTTTTTGCAGTAACATCGTGGAAGGGATTGCAAAAACCCACATGGTGAATGGCACAACTGAGTCACCATCCTGAGCCATCCCTGCTCTAACCATGGGAGCCACCTCTCCAAAACTGAGAAGCACTTTATATCCAGACAGTTATTGGGAGCAGCACTGTAGCTGTGCCAACAACAATATCTGTGGGAAGATGCCCCAATGGGGCAGGTTCAGTCCTGCCAACACCATGAAGCACAGCAAAGGCAATCCAGGCAAGGAAAGATTTGGCTGCCCACATGCCTGCAATCCATCACTCCCACAGACTGTTCCTAGCTCCCAGCTCACATAATTCAGACCCAGAAGAAAACATGCCCAACCAGAAGGACTAAGCAAGGCTGAAGAAAACACAAAGAAAATTGCAGCAATAGGTGAAAAAGCAAATAGAACCATTCCTGATGAGCAGGGAAGCTCAGCCTCATGTCAGAATTTTCATTCATGACAAAGGAATATGGAGCAACCCAACTACTTGTTCCAGAAAGATCTCCAAGCAAGCATCTCCAAAAACCCTAAGGACAGGGCTAACATGGCACCAAGCTAATGAACTCTGCTCCAGTTCTGCTGACAAAGAGGGAGAGAAGGCTGTCAGCACCCAGAGGTGAGATCATCCCCACACACACAAAGAGGGAAGGTATGAGCAGGAGGAACCAGCTCCAACCCCCAACATGGGTCTAGTGCTGCAAGACGTGTTCGATGCACCCTTGCTAAACACATTGAGCTGATGTGCAGCACTGCTGCACACAAACGTATGTGACTCTGGAAGGATTCTGTCCCAGGTGCTCAGCACCAAAGGTCTAACTGCATAATGAAATCTCAACCCTAAATTTGTGTTTGCAAAAGCTCCATTTTTATCCCTTTAAACTAGAGAAAGAATGAACCTTTTTTCCTTTGCCTGCTTATCTATGGAAGCACATAATGACAAAAGCCTCTATTTTTAATAGCGTTTTTCAGTTTCTCCAAGAAAAATTTAGAAGTTACTTCCATGAAATGGCAAACAAGCTTTGCCTTGGTTCAAGAACAGAGCAGAAGAAATCTCCAGAAATGAGAGCAGCTCACCTTGCACACAGCAGCCTGCAAAATGGCATCGAAGCCGCCCTCTGGAGCATCTCGGTTGCGGGAAACTTTCTGTTTCCGGACCTCCTCGTTGAAACGGTCGACTTTATCCGTCAGGGACAGCAGGTGGCGGAAGCCAAAGGATGGGACACAGCTGGGGAACAGCTTGTAACTGCGGGAAGAATAGAGGACTGGTCAGCTGGGAGGAACCACACCCGCAGCCAAGAACTGCAGAAGCTCCCAGCTCTACCAGGTTGGTCTCTAAGGTTTTGTTCAGAGGGTTGGAATACTTTCGCAGTGCTTTTTATTTTGGACACTTCAGCTTCTGGCTACTTATCTACAAAATCCTAGAGTAGAGCCTGTATTTTTTTTCCTCTCAAGGGATTTCAGAAGCTGAAGCTTCCAGAGATCCCACCAGGACTGAACATCTCTTTCCACGTACCATGTGAGTGGAGACTGAGCACCAGCCCACCCTGGGCCATGCAGCTCTGCACTTTCAGCACTCAAAATGGTTTTCACTGGGAACCTGCAGCCAAGGATTCTACCCAGTGATAGGGAGGCTGCATTTTGGCAGATCCACCCTCCCCAGCAGCCCAGGAGGGCCATGGGAGCCGTGTCCCACACCTGCAGAGCCTGTGGGCTGGTGTCAAAGGGCAGGAGTATCACTGCCAAGAACCAGCTTTCCCCTCTTCTGCAGTACAGATTTTCACTGTGTCATCCAGTTTTCTTGCCAGTATGAACCACCCTACACTTACTGCACACCACCAGGCACCTGGCAATTGCCCAGTATGAGATGGAGTAATAACCAACACCAGCTCAGGCCTCCTCCCACTCTCCCTGCAAGCTGGTGAGCAAACACAATCTGTGCTTCCCACTGGAGCAGAAAGGTGGGAAGGGCACCCTAAGGCAGAGAAATATCTTGGCAGGCTACCAGGAAACCTTTTTTTTTCCCATACAAAACCATGAGAAGGCAGTTTTGGTGCTCACCTGGAGAGCTCAGCAGAGCAGCTCCTGCAGCATGGGAAATCAGTGAGTGTGTGCAGGAGAGAGGGATGGGAAGGGTTAAGAAGAAATGTGTTTAAAAAGGAGTTGGCCTGGCACTAATTCACTCTTATCTTTAAACATATAACCCAGAGTACAATTAAAAGCTTCTGCTGATACATGACCCACTATGGGTAAGTTGCAAGAGGCTTTTTACACAAAGGAGTATTTTAAATTTACCATCACTGAGAACTCAAATTCCTCACAAGGGACCCCAAAGCAGGGATTTCCATACACACACACACACACCTAACTGTGGGCCAGGTCTCATTGCCCTGGGTTTGGCTGGCAATTAGAGCCATCCCTTTTGATCCATGATCCACGTCCAGACTTGCACTGTGCTCATGCCCAGGGCAAGGCAAGGAGTCTGCCATATCTGAAACCTCTCACTGCAGGGTCTCAGCAAGCTGCCCTTAGCCCACCAGGATGCTGAGTCAGGAGCAGGGGTGATGAGGGAGACAAGGGAAACAGGGCTGCACCCCACCCAGACCTGCAAGTCAGTCACCACCACAAGGAAGAGGAGGGGGGAGCCTGGACCACTGCAGCTTGAGTTTACTTGCAGCTTTTCTTAGATGCTGAATGGTTTGTTTTGATAGGGATAGCTGCAAACAAAACCACGCCTGACAACCCACCTTGCTCACCAGGGACACGTGGCAGCAGCCAGAGCCCCCACACAGAGCAGGCTGGGGAAGGAGATTCCATCAGAGAGCAGGAGCCAGCACTCCTGGTTTGGATGAAGAGGAGACACATGGCACCTGGAAGGGAGCACCTACCAGATGAGCTGCCATGGGCAATCCTTCCTAAATGTTTTCCTAAGACCAGGCTGGATTAAAGTAACCGACAGTAAGAAAAGCAACCACGTGGGTAAAGCCAAAGGAACACAGATAGCCTGATCATGGTGGGAAAAGCTGAGGTGACAGCTCTGGATGTTCTTGATTAAAGGTCATTGGAAGTTTCAGGTACACTTTTGCTGCTGAGTTGTCCAGTTCCATCCTCTCTTCCTTCTGCACCCATCTCCTCCTGCATGTTTCACTCTGTTTCACTTGGCAAAAGCCATGTCACACCAATTAAATCACACACCAGTCAAACAAAGTTTCCAAGATTTCTCCAGCTGGAGCCTGTCCCCAGCCTGAGGGCAGGTGTCAGAGACTGAGGAGGACAGAGATGACAGAGGATCCCTCGGAGGCTATGCCAAATTTCTGGGAGAAGCACTACGAAGAGTGTGGTTTGTATGAAGACTGTGGTTTGTAATGCCATCGTGGCAGAGACACCTTCCTGGCTCAGTGTGGTCACTTTTGCCTCATGATTAAAGCAAGAGTTTTCAGTGTTAAAATCCATTTGGCTTTCCACTCTGGACAGAACTGGTGAAAAGCGAATACAGAGAATTTTTGTCTGGTCAACAAGCAATGTGCAGTGAGCTGCCAATGCTTGGTCAGAGCCAAAAGCTGGCCTAGAAACTCACAGCTGATGCAAGCTGTCTTTATCTGCCTCTCAGAGCATGCACAGAGCTTGGCATCCGTGCATGAGGTGATCTTACAATGTAAGTATCCACAAATGGCTCAAATGAAAGGGTTCTCCTCGCTGCCCTTAGGTGGCTAGGAAGCACTCACTGATGGATGAGGTGAAGATGGGAATACAAAGGTGTCAGTGGTGACACTCTCCCAGGAGGGCACTTGCTGCTGTATCCATCCTTCAGTGCCAACACCCAAACCCATGTGAGCCTGGACACCCTTCCCTACACCCAATTTCGCTCTGGCATAATCCTCAATTCAATGGACTTGATCCCAGCTCTGGTGGTTAAAAGGCAAACAAAAAGACACTTGCAAAGACACAAGCAAAAAAAAAAGGAAATAAAGGGATGAAGGCTCTCATATCACCACAAAGTAAACCACATCATTTGTGTCTTTTGTAACTACCAGTTTGCTTTCCTTCCACAGCAATAAAGATGAAAAAACCCTCCTGCAGCCGTAAAAACACTCTACAAAAACTCATTAATCAGCACTATAGGCCATAGCAAATCTCAGTTCCTCCAAACAACTTTTGTTGAGAAGAAGTTACATTGCCTTGGTCTCCTTATCTGTAAAATGCAGACAAAAAGCTTAATTGATTTACTCAACGCCAAACTATGACTCAGAGCTAGGATCAGAAATCAGGAATTTCTGGCTCTGGCTCCTTTTCCTTAAAGGCTGTAAAAAAGCCTGCAATGTCTGCATCCTTTTCAGGTACTTAAAAATAGCTTCAGGCTCCCTGGTACAACAGTTTCCCATGTCCAGATGCAGAGATCTCCCCACAGCCACAGCAAATTTAGAAGCTGTCCTATTTTGAATTGCTCAAGTATCACAGTGACAGCCAGGCTCATCATCATCATTCCCAAAAGCCAGGGCTGCAGCGTGGTTCATTATTTTCAGCAAAAAGGCACATGAAGAGTGCGAACACAGACCTTGCCCCTCCAGGTGCACCCAGCACTTACCCAATGCAGGGATTGTTTTGGTATCTTGGCGCCGTGTAGGAGAAAGGAGAAATGTTTTTGTCCACAAAGGAGCCAAAGCCCAGACGGAAGTTGCTGGTGAGCTTCCTCATCTCCTCAGCCAGCTTGGTGCCCAGGTTGCGGATGTTGTCCAGGTCGTCGTTCATGGACAGGGACAGGTCCATCAGGTAGTAGAGGTCCACGGGGTAATCCTCCACCTGCCGCACCTGCACTCGGAACGAGGTCCGGTCACCTGCACGCGCACAAACGGTGGCCACGGTGAGCAGCAAACTCCCAGCACACAGAAAAATCCAGAATGCACTTTTATTTTTCCCCCTGCAGAGCAGAGAGATGGCTTTTCAAAAGAAGAGGGTGAGGGCGGTAAGCTTTTCCAAATACATCCCTTAGGACTAACAGGAAAACAGGTATTGACTTTGGGTCCTCTTAAGCTATGTAGGATATTGGCTGGCAAGAAAAAGACATGGAGTGCTTGTCTCTATTTTAGCTCTTTGGAGGTATCAGAGAGGGTCTTTCCATCTCATCTGAGAGAACATCTAAGGGAGGGACACATGAAAAACACTGTTGCCCAGTGTGCAGTCCAGGGATGTTTCCTTAGAAAACAGGAAAGAAAAGCAGAGTGAACCTTAAATGGATATTTCATGGACTACTGCAACAGGGACCCTGCCCACACTTACTTGAGGATATTCTCATAGAAAACCAGAGCAGTCCAAGAAGTCCTGCACAAAAGACAGTAGGAGGTGGAGCAGAAAAAGAGGATCAGAAAAAAATAGCCAGTATGAAGTGAATGCAAGATATCCTCTGAGCTGTGCAGGGAAGTCAAGGTGAAGCAGACACAGAAGAAACACCTTTGAAAAGGAGCTTCCCCCAAAAATGGAGCTGGAGAAATCAGGTCAAAAGGGAAGTGAAAAAGAAAGTTGTTAGGGTCACCCATGGAAGCGCTGAGGCAGAGGTGAAACTTCCTGAAGCGATGAGCACAAGGAAAGGAGCTGACAGGGCTGAGTCACAGGTTGTGCAGATGTGAGGAGAAGCAGAGGAAAGCCTGCCCCTGACCTTCTCCTCTGCCACACTGGTTTTCAGAGATACCCTCTGGAAGGGGTGCCAGGGAAGGCCACCACAGGCAACACCTACACCTCAGAAAAGCTGAGGTGGCTCCAAAGTGAGCTCAGCTTCACACCAGATGGACCTCGGTGAAGCCAGACAGCAGGTGGCAAAAGTTTGCCTTTCACTTTGCTGAGGGAGGGGTCTAAATAAAACCACAAACCCCAACCTCACAAGCCAGGCTTTGGAGATCCCATGCTCCAGCTTCCAAATTCACCCCTTTTCCAGTTTACTGGGGTCTCAGCCCCAGGGAATTGGATCCTTTCAAAACCAAGCTCCCAGTTCTGACCTCTCCCAGCCCTTTGAGGGCAAGGCTGAACTTGGGGCAGTGGCAGGTTCTGCAAAACACTTGTGGCTTCCCCTCTTCTTCCCCAGAAATGGAACTCACATTTTTTAGTATTGTGAAAACATTTCCCTAACTGCTTTATTGTTCTCCTCCTTGTGCACAGCAGCACAGCTGCTCCCACTTACTTCCAGTCCAACAGCAGCAACAGCATCCCAAAACTGCCATGCTGGCAATGCACAGCACAAGAGGCTCTGCAGCCTTGGTGCCAGACCCTGCCTGGCACCTGGGGTCAGGCTGCACCAAGCCAGAGCTCCTCAAACAACAACACCCTCCTTCTCCTTCAGCATTTCCCTGCAATCTGCTGCAGCCCCACCTGGGAAAGGCAGGGCTGCAGGAGGCACCATGTGCAAACACACACATGTAGATAATGCCCAGCTGTAGGAAGCAAGAAGCTCATGCCTTAAATATTCCTCCTTCCTCCTTACCCTCCCCAGCTTTCTTGTCCAGCAGGAGCAGGACAGGGCACAGGGCTGGGATGTGGAGTGCAGCAGGTGCTCCAGGTGGGCCTCACATTATACCTGGCTTGCATTTTGTGGGGGAACAAAGAAGAACACAACTCATGTAGCACAAAAACTGTTAGCACTGATTGCAGCGTAAAAGACTGTGATTGTAAGCTTGACTTTAATTCAGTGTGGCAAAAATGTGTTTAAATCTGGGAAAATTCTTTCCCATGCCCATATTTTTAATTTCTACATATTCTTCCCACTCAAAAAGGGGATGTGTCCTCTGTATTTTGCAATGTTTTCATTTCCAAAAACACTGCTCTTCCTGCCAGAAAGGGTATTTGGGATGCTGTGATCAAACGTGCTTCTCTTAATAGTTACGAATTTATTAGTCCCTGAGAAGCACCAAAACCAACAGGATCCTGTGGCTGATTCTTCTTTCACTCTTAACTGCACAAACCAATTATGTCAGAGAAAATATCACTAATGTATGTAAGTGCAAAAGAATTTATTATTCTCTATGGACAGTATTACTTCTAGGGATAATCCAGCCCCCTCCTTCCTCACATACTGTTGCCACCATCCTCTCCTTAGGGCTTTTACTGAAAAGTTGTAAACTCTGAGCTTAATTCAGAAATTTTTCTTGGATACCATCATGCAGAAGCAGCGCAGAAATTGGAAAAAATTATTTTAGTCAATTTAAGGACATAAACTCAACAATCATGCTTATCCAGCTTATTCCTGCTTGGTGAGGCTTATAGCTTGATGAGCAACACAGCTGCATCTATTAATTTTTTAAGTCTGTTTACACTATTGCTATTTCTTTTAACTAGGACACGCTGCTTTATAGCTGGGCTCCAGATTAAAAAGCAATATTATAAAAACTAAATGCTCAATCTAAAAGCTACTCTGTAAGAACATCAATTTAAGGCCTTTGGAGTTTAGCTGAGGACACAGATTTGGGGATGTGACTTCTGCCACAGGATGATGAGATCAAACTGCCTGGGAGGGAACAGCAAACAATTGACAATCCACTCCCTTCTGCTTCTGCTTAGTGGTCTAAGAATAAAAGATCACCATTGCCACAGACCGCCACCGCGTGAATTTGTCTTTGAAACAGGACACCCCTCGTGCCCAAAATTAAATCAACGTCGTCTCCTTTTTGTCTTGGGTTCACAGGGTGAAACCTGTTCTCCCAAACTCAAGGATCAATGGATAATTTAAACTGTGCCTGCTAATGCAAGGGTTTAGGAAGTCATCAGCTTGAAGGTGAAGTGTTGCCCAACGTCAAAAAGAGAAGAAAAATGGGAGATACTATCACAAACATCGAGGTTTGTCCCTCCTCCTGCAATGATTGTGATGCTCTGCAAGAGGAGCACAGGGAGAGGAGTTCACTGTCTCAGAGTGGGAATTGCTGTGGGGGTCCTCAGGATGATTCCTGCAGCTCAGCCCAGACCTGGAGGGTTTCTCCATCACAAAGAACTGAGGATGGCCGTGAGTGTGGTCCCCACAAGGGTGGGCAGAAGCAGCACACCAGCCCTGTGCAGCCCAAGGTTTCCAAAAGCCAGACCCCAGGAGGCCACAGGGAGATGGATCCCCACACCCTGCCACTGATTGGAGCAGTGGACATTGGATGGGCAAAACTGCTGGGGACTGGCAAAGCAGGATTTGCTGAGCACCAGGCACTGTGTGTGGAGGTGGATGCACAGGACATGAGATGAGAAAGTTGAGCCAGCCCTTTCTGTCAGGAATTGCCTCAAGAAACAGCAGTAACAACAACTCCCTTTTGTTCCCTTTTTTAACACAACATTCAGTGGCAGAAGCCATGCATGCAAATGTATGAACAGTGGTGACTGCTCTCAGGTATCTGATTTTAAGGCTTTGAAGAAAATTTTTTTAGATTTAAGGGTCTGACCAATGACAGCTGAGGAAGTTAGTTGAAAAACATGACAATTTCAAACTTACACAGCTAGAACAAAAACTCCTGTAGCAGCTGGCAGGCCCTGGGAGAGCACTGATAGCATAACCACCAGCTCAAACCCCTGTTTTTCTTTAGTAAAACATCAATATTTCTCTTTTCTGTATGCTCATGAGAGCTGTCACAAAACTGTAAGCCTAAGAAACCCACACCAATCGCTTATAATGAATCAAGCTTTTATATTTGCTTCTTATCTTTGCAATAAAGAGCTTTTTTCCCTCCTCAGAAATGTCAGCTGCCAAATTTTTTCAAGAATTCTAAACCCACATTAAAGCCTCCCCCCACCATGCAAAAACTTTTGATAACAAGCATGCTCGCATAGCTTGGATGAGCTGCTCCCTTCTAATTTTTAATTAAAAGGAAGAGATTGAAGAAAAGTGATGGCTCAGGAGAATGAAAGAGAGACCTGGCTACAGTCCAAGGCCTGAGTCACAAGTTCAAATCTCCATCTTCTGCCTTGATCCCATAGCTCTTTTGCATACTGACAGAAAACAGATATGCGGGTTTGTTTCCAATTTATAGAAGGATCTGTCTCAGTTTAGAGTCATGCCCTGTCAGCTTAGCGGAGGAACCAGAGTTATTTTAACTCCTTCCACACAGTGATTCCATTTTGATGCCGAGCAGGTTCCTCCTAGACACACACAGGTGTTGAAACCATTTCTGGTAGCAGTTGTGGGTGGGCTTTGACTGACTTTGCCCAACAGTGGTGTCCTCTCATGGAGGACACGTCCCTCAGCCCCAAACCTGTTTGTGACTCACCAGCAAAGTTCAAAGGTATGGAAGGGGCCAGCAGTCACCTGCTTTAGTGGGCTACAAGGCCACAAGCTACAACCTGCTCTTGGCACGTCCTGGCCACCCTTTCTCCCTCCCCCCACACCCCACAGAGCTGCTGGGGGCTCACCAGGACGAAGATTCAAGGCGACCTTCTGAGGTGTGATCTGCGTGACGTCCAGGTGGCTCTGGCCAGAGCCCTTGCTGCTCAGGGGGACGTTCCTCACCACGCTGATGCTGCTGCTGGGGTTCTCGATGGCTCCGGCGCAGCCGTTGGCAAGCAGGTTCTGCAGGAAGTCGCACCGGGATGTGATGGACTTTGTGCTGCTGAAATCCTGGGGGGAGAAGTCACAAAAAGGAAGTGGAGGGGAATGCATCAATCCCACAGCAGGGGCTTTGTTTTGACATGCTGGTATCTAACAACTAGGTGATGACAAGGAGAAGCTGGTGTCCTTTGTGGTGACTGTTCTTGGAAGCAGCCTGCACTGAGCCTTGAGCCTTCAAAGGGATCAACCAAAAAAGGAAGTTCTGTGAGGATTTGAATACTGAGTTTGCTCACAGAGCTCTGAAACAGAAACCTAAGCCTGTGTTTTCAGCCCAGCCACAGCAGCAGCACCTGTTCCCAGCCCTGGCCACAAGAGAGCAAAGCAAAGCACCTGGTTTGCTGCAGGGACAGCCCATTGCCATCCCTATTATTTTATGCACATGCACCATCTCAAAGGAGCTTTCCAAAAGCCAGAAGAAAGAGCAAGGAGGTGCCACTGAGGGAAGCAGGACAAACCCAACAACCCAGAGAGGGCCAGGTAAAGATGTGAAGCTGAAGACAGGCTTGGTGGCTCCCGCTCCCCTGGGTGAGACACGTCCCCACACAAGCACTGTGTGGGGAATAAGGGAGGTGGGAGAAACTTCACAGGAGGTGGTGAAAATGCAGACTGTGCCCACCACAAAGAGTCAGGCACAGGCAGCAAGGTGCAGGCAGAGGCCCCCTCCCAAAGGATGGCCAGGAGTCTCCCAACACCCATCCCAGAGCTCCAGCCCTCGCTGCGAGCCCCGTGCGTGGTGCACAAAGCAGCCTTGTGCAGGGCAGCGCTCAGGAACAGCCGGGAACACAATGCACCCTTTTGCAAGAGCCTGTTTGTTAGAATGCCTTTTTTTTTCCTCCCCAAAAGTGCTAAAGGGAACATGTCACATGCCCAAAACTTACTGGGTTTTCAACAGTCGATTCCTACTTACTTCTGCACTACAACAATAGAGACAACACTCTTCAGCTCCAGGGCTGAGGGACTAATATGACATGAAATAATGCAGAGAAGATGCTTGCAGCCATGCCAGCCCCTCCTTCAGCTGCTCAGCCAAAACCAGTGTGGGGCTGAATGAACCTCACTTATTGCTGAAACTTCAGCATGGCAGAGGACAGGAGACATCAAGGACAGATCCTCATGGGGTGATCTCCAGGGGTCCCTCAAGGACAAGCCTGGATACAGGGCCCTGGGACACAGACAGAGGCTTGCAGCTGCATTTTTCTCACTACAAGGTCCCAATGCTATTTGAAAAATGAGAGATTTGCATTCCAGCATCCAGCAGCAGGGTCCAGCCAAGAAACCGACGACGGCACATCAGATGGATACGAACACAAATTTCTTGGAACGTGCCGTGTAAACAGATGAACTTCCAAAAAAGGAGGACTGGGACTATTTAAATCATCTCCAGCATGACAAAATAAAAATCAGAATCCCTCACAAAACTGAAAACAAGGCCCAGCCTTTCAGAGACACACATTTCAGGCAGCCTTGGAGAAGAGTTTTTCTCAGATGTGGTTTTACCTGAAACCAGCAAAAGGCTGGTGGGGTCCAGGTGCTCCCCTGGGCCTAATCCACCCAGCAACAGGGGGAGATGCTCTCCTGCTCTCCCAGCACCCAGACCACAGCTCCAGCTGAACACCCCTGCCAGCTCATTTCTGCTTCCACCTATTAGAAAGGACACTCCAAAAAAGTGTTGCAAAAAGCAACACAAACAGTCCAGGAGCACAGCTGGGAACTTGTAGTTACTCTCGAGTAACTAACATTGGAGAGAAGCATCCAAATAGGACAATATTTAGGGCTACTCACATAACCACAGCTTCTATCAGGCGTTCCCAAGCCTTCCCAGGGTCTGCTCCAAAGATTCCAAAGGAAGTCCTGGAGGTCAGGTGTGTAGGAAAGCCCCTACACAACTCTTAGGCTCTTAGGTCAGCAGTACCTTTGCACTCCTCCAGGTTCCCCTTGCTTGATCCAGCAATTTTCTCTAACTTTCTTCTAAAATGGGTCCAGAGAACTTGCCAAAGGGCAGCAATTGCTAACCTGCAGCTCCAATCAAACCCAGCTATTTTCTTGTCCTGTGAAAAGCCATATTACCTGAGGTGGAAGAAAATATCCACCCTCAGGGGTGCAAATGCCTGAGGGGAGGGTGGTGCAGCACAGCACCCAGGGGTGCAGGACTGACCCCCTACTTCATCTTGATTTCTTACTCAGGCAGAGTAACACTGAGCAGGAGGGTGACAGTGGCCTTGGGAAAGTCCCAGCAATCACCATTGTACCCTGCAAACAAACACCCATAGGTCAAACCCAAAGCCAAAACTGGGGCTACCAGGTACATCCAACTCTAGTGCAAAGTTTTCTGTGACACAGAAAATCAAGGCTCATTGGGGTTCAGTAAAGGGAAAAAGGATGAGCAGACCTGTCTGGACAGGTCCAGACAGCTCCTGAGAAACCACACCAAAAGGCAGCCCCACAGCAGCTCAGACACAACACACTGGTTCAAACCCCAATTTTCCCCAAGCAGAGAACACCCTGGGGTCAGGGAAGCAATTCAATGTGCCCACACATCTGCCAATCACCTGCCTGCAGGCCTGCTTGGGCAAGAAATGCAGCAGATGCCCCTCACAAGGGGGAACCACCCCAAACTTTGCTTTGTGCCCCAGAGGAGCACTGTGGAAGATGGATCCCCCAGCCCCTGTCAGTCACTCTGGCTGCTCCAGCCCCCTGGTCGGTGCTAACAAGCTCACAAAGGGGAATGCACACAGGCAGACAGGATGAATGGAGACAACACTGTGACAATTACATGCTCATCAGTTTGACAGTTTTAAGACAAATTGCTTGGCTCATGCTATAAAAATGGAGAATAGCACTCACTGTATCTAATACCTAATTCCTGACTGGGCATGTCCCTACCATTCAGCCCATCCTGTTCTCTTTTGCTGAAAGTCTCAGTAATTTTTTGCTTTAATCAATCCAGTTCTGCATTAATTCTGCCTGAAACATGCCCGCTTTCTCCGTTTAAAAAAGAAAAAAACCACCACAAATAAAAACTTGATATGCTATGCTCCCTTTAGGAACATCCTTGATTTTCTTTCCTCATTCTCTAGGCATACATTTCTGAGATGGAAGAGGATGGAGTAAAAGCACCTGCTGGAAAACAGAGGGTGCTACTGGGGAAATTTCAGTTCACTTACTCAAAAAGGACATTTCAGTTCAATTAATGTGTATCTCTGGTTTCCATCTACACACATAAATACATCCACATAGGTAATGGACAGATGAACACAGTTCATCCACCTAAAAACACATCCAACAAACAAGAGGAGCCTCTGCACACTGGTACATTGCTTCCCAAAGCAGCAAAAAAGAAAACGTAATGGTGACATTTCCCCCCAACACTGGTACTCCTAAATGCTCTTTTGAAGAGCTTCACCCCCTGCAATCACCCCAGGGAGGTTTAGCACAATTAAAACCCCAACCTTTCTTTCACACCTGCCCTGGCAGCTCAGAGGACAGAACTGAAGCCACTTCCTGAGCTCGCTGTTCTCCCCAGCAAACCCAAAAATCCTGCTCAGCCTGGGCAGCCAGGTGTCACTGCAAAAAATTCCACAAGCATCCTCTGGTCCCAAACATGGAAACCAGGCAGCCACAGAGATACAGCAACCCCACAGGCCAGTGTGCAGCTTCCAGTCAGAATATTTCACCAGCACCATGTCAGCAATTTCTCATCACTTCCAGCCTCTCCTAGACCCTGCAGGTTCCTCAGCTCCAGCATGGATGGACAGGCTGCAGCAGTCTCCATCACACCAGGAGTCATTCTCCCTCAGAGAGCCCTGCTTCAAGCATGCTCAGGTGATGGTTAAGGCCACATATTCACACCTCCTCTTCTAAGTGCCACTGAAATCACCACCCTTGAGGCCTGCCTTTCAAGGTATTCTTCCACAAACCAACAGAATCGATGCCTGCTCCCAAATTTCCAAGAGCCCAAAGACCTGTGGTTAGCTCAGCAGCCCTGGGAGGCTCTAGGGCTGCTGCACACCAGAAGCTGCTGTCCTCAGCTCGTCCATCATCACCCCTTTGGATGGGAACAGGGATGCTGAGCACAAGCAGGAGTGGAAAGAAGCCCAACCAAGGCAGGGGACGTGATGCACCCTGTACCAACAGGTGAGGAGGTGGCAGTCATAAAGTGAGAGCACCTTGCCTGCTCTGCTCTAAGATCTATCAGTACACATCCCCTTACCCTCACAATTCAGGGCAGTGTAAATTCAGGAAACCTTATTCCTCCTGGGAAACTATTGGGATAGAGCTCCCAAAAAAACTGGTATGATGGTACCACCAAGTGATATTATTCCCCAAATATTTCCCCAAAGGAAATACAAGAATGTGTACATATGCAGGAAGATCAATTATACATATAACTATACAATGCAATTATAAATATAACTATACAATGTGTATATATATATATCTATATATATATCTATATAAACCATATAACAGACATCTCTAAACATACTGTATACATTATATATAGAATTATACATGTACTGATAGACGGCCAATTTGCTCACAAACCTGTAAAGTAAATGCAAAGGGAGCACAAAATACACACAAATCAGCTGACTGAGGTTCTACCACAACACAGCTGCCACCTGTGGAATACACTCCAATATCTTACCCCTGATATTTAAAGAGCAGCAGAGCAATAAAATTTGACTGGCATATATGCAACCAGGAAACACAGATAGCAAACTGCAGCCAATGGAAAAGCTAAGGAAAACACATTAAGAGGTATCTAATAAATTTAATAAACCTGACTAGGCTGCAGCAGAGGGAAGGGGAATAAGGTGGTGAAATGACTATGAAACGAAGGCAGATATTATAGAGTTTATAATATTGCTTTAAAACTTTCTGAAGTTGAAAAACTCCAGGTATCTTGGAAATCCCATTACCTCACCTGATGATCTCAGCTAAAGAGAAATAATTAGTTTCAAAGAGCACATTCTAAAAAAAAATACAAAAAATACAGAATTAGGATAAGTACTTGCTAACTTTAGCATGTAGCATGTAATAGGAACAGCAGCTTTTGAACACATAGCTCTTGGCACAAAACACCTTGAACTGTGTATTTTTAAATAGCTTCTGCAGGCTAAAGGTCAGGAAGTATTACAGGACTTCCCTGTAAACACCCATCTTCCTCCTTGGCCCCTCCATTCCAGTCAGGAATTTTTTTTTTTTAGTAACTACCCTGTTTGCATGATAAGAGTCAGGCTGCCAGTCCCATTAGTACAATTAGTGGTCACAGTGACCACCAGATAAACATTTCCACTAGCAGCATTCTGCAGAAAGTTGTCTTTTGATGCCAAGTAAGGAAAAAAAAACCATAAAAAAGCACAAGCTATTGGGTACCCATAACTTAATAGCCAGCGTTCCTGGATCCAGTCTCACCACCACAGATTAGCTGGCTGGAAGAGGAGCTCTTACAGCTGTTTACAAGATGTCTCAGAAGCAAGATCTATTGCTTTACCCTTTCCCTTCTGCACACCAATTGCCTGGCTGGAAAAAACAACCCAAGGAAGCTGTGACGCTGTCAGGCAGCAGCGTGGTGTTTGTAGCATTACAGGGTTTTCCCTGGAGAGCTGCAGCTGTGCTTACCAGTGAAACATCCACTGAAACAGACACAGGGCCTGGGGCACCCCCCGAGACCCCAACCAGAGGGGCTGGAAGCCACCTTCACCCCATCCTCCATCCCAACCCCATCCTCTGCCCTGGAGCTGGCAGCTGCCCCAGGCAGGCCTGGCAGGAGGAGGGAGGGGAACAGCAGAGGGGACAGAGGCTGCATCCTCAGCTCAGCAGCACCAGCTGCAGCTGGAAGTTGAAGTGAGTGCCCAGAAGGGGACAGGGATGGCCACACTAGAGGAATGAGGGCCAGCAGGGAACAGAACAGCATCACCACTGGCCATGCCCATCCAGAGGTTCAAGATCACCAACTGCCCTGGGGTTCTCCAATCCCAAAACTGGCTCCTGACACAGCAGCTGTGCCAGCCTGTTTTTCAGACTTTTCCATGCATCTGAAAGCATCCATACTTCTCTCCTGAATACCTAGGACCTGCACTGAGCAGACAATTGCTTTCTATGCATCAAACATTATTAGGGCTTTCACACACCTTGCTCTCTTGAAATTGTAAGTCTGCTTGATAAGACTTATATTGGATTATATATATATACATACACCTAAACTCATGAGCAGCCCCTAGGGAGCAGGGGGAAGTATTTGCTCACAAACCAGGAGGTGCAGCTGAATTATGGGTGAGCAGCATCAGCATCAGCACAAGGATGTATTTTCCCTCTGAAGTGCTCAGTTACTCTGTGAAACTCTTGGCACCAATGCCAGAAGCATGGGTAACCCCCCCAAAATGACACAATAGATTCAGAAAGGAGAATTTATCTTTGTTACAGACAAAGAGCCCATGCCAGGCCACACGACAAGGGACACGTAGCAGGACACTGGCCAGGGGCTTGGGGCTTTTTGGGGAGAGAGCTTTGGAGCAAGGCTCCCTGTAACACAGAGCCCATGCAGGGACCCAGCACCCACCAGAAACAAGAAGGTAATTGAAGGGGCAGAAGGACTGAAGGAACAGTGCTGCTCTGTGAGGGTGTGTGGGGGTCAAAGTGGGGTCAGAGACTTATTTCCTATGATGTCAAAGAGCTGAGGAGTCCCATACACCCGAAATACACTCGGCATGGAACATCCTCTGCCCTCACTCACCCCTTGTGGCATGAGTCAGGAAGAGGCAAGGTGAGAAAAGAGCTCCCTTCCAGCACTACAAAAAGCATGAAAGTCAAATGAGATGTGCCCACCTACCTCCTTGGAGCACCAGGCACACTTGGGATGGATGAGGAGACACTCTTCACAGGACGTGGCACTTCCACTGGTGCACAGATTGAGACCTTCAGCAAGAGAAAACAGTGGGGGCTGAATGGTTATTCCACTCCAAAACAGGGCTTAGGGGGGTTCTGAAACATTCTTAATGCTAAACACACTGTAAATCCAAACAAGAGCAAATAATCTCCCAGGAGCCTAAAAGGCAGGAGAAGCCGTAAATCTCTCTTCACCTGTAAGGAGGTCTTGTTTGCTTTTCCTTCCCTAAGGTAAATGAAAAGGACAGAAACTTGCTTTGGGGTGCTGAGAACCTCTAAAAAATTACTGAATCTGGTGATTTTTCTTTACTCCATTTCAATGGTGTCTGGTTAATCAAAGAGTCCAGCTACTCATATGCCTAATCAAACACCCCCATTGCTGTAGGCAAAACTCAATAACTGTTTGACCACTCTGAAACATGGAGCTGGCTGTCCAAAAGCCCAAGATGCTGACTTTTAAAGACACATCTTTAGGCATATCTTCTCATTTTTTCTAGCTGAATATATGGGGAGGGCCTCTCCCCATAATTTTCATATTAAAGCACTCTTGAAACATACTCATCTCCCCTTCCCACACAGGTGATTCTCACAGTGGACTCATGTTGCAGTACATTACTTTTATTTTACTACAAGAGACATTTCCACGGGATATCCAGGTTAAGCCTTGCAGTGTGTTTGCACTGGCTCTCCCTGCCTGTGATCCCAGCAGGGGCATCAGCCAGGCTGATGCTCTTTTTTCTCCTGGGTTGCTGGTGTCCGGCAGCACAAGGGGTCCCGAGCAGGTTTCACTTACAAAATCCACAATTTGCACTTTGGGCTTTAAAAATGAAGTTGAACCACACAAGTAAAGCCAAAGTAGACATCAATGGTATGGGCTCTGAATGCAGCAGCTTGTTCAAGCATGCCTGTGGCTATGAATGTGCCCTTCCACACCACTGATGGCCCAGCTCCCCCGGGTGCAGCTATTAACTTCCACTGTCAATAAATGATTAAAGAAATCTTCAACCGAGGTTTCAGCACAGAGGCTGCACACTCCAAATGAAATGCCTCAGGCTTGAACTCCCAATCTGCTATTTTTTCCAACCCAAATGTCAATAAAAGCATTGTCAGGCCTCTATTTTCAGCCAGTTGCATCTGCAGATACCAGCGCACCACGCTGCTGCTGGGTGTAATCTGCAGATTCCGCAGAGTTGCCAATAGCTGCTGAAGAGTCCCATGAAGTTTTCTCCTGACCCAAGAACTTTCTGCCACGAGAGCTTTGGAAGAAGAATTTTTGCTGTATCCCATGTGAATATTGCACCAAGAAATGGAAAGCAGTGGCTGCCTGGGTCACTCCATAAGGGGCTGAGCTGTGAGCACAGGAAGCAGTGAATCAAGCTGGACAGCTGGAGGAAAACCTGGCATGCCCTGGACTAAACAAAAAGAGGATAAGTATGTCCTGTCAGTCATTGCAGAGGTCTGGCCATGCCAGAGCCCTGCAGTGACGGGTCTCTGCTGCCCACAAGGTGGTTAACTCTAACCCCAGAGAGCCAAGCCCTGCACTCTCTCTATGGCTCTCATTCAAACAGGCTCCTTGGGCTCATTCATACCAAACAAGAGCCTTCTTAAGAGTGTGGGCTTTTTTTTTCCTTCTGGCTGTTACCACATCCCCAGGCGTTTCATTGCTTTTTTGCATTCAGAAGTTATATTCCAGCTCCTGGACACTACAAGAGCTCAAAACATAAATAAGTTGTATAAAGCAAAATGTAACTTGTTCAACTGAGTTAAAATTTAGACAGCAATTAACACTTGCATTTACAAACGCTACAACATGGCCCAAAGCCTCTCCACGAAAGCTGCTGCTCTGGCAGCTGTGCACAGGGTAACCCAGCTAAAATAATGGGCTTTAACTAGCAAATACTTGCATTCATACCCTGGCTACCCAGGCCTGGCTCTCCCACAGCTTCACTCGCCCATCCGCATGGAAATATTTACCTCCATTCCTGACTGCTGGGTTTTTGAGAGTTTACTTAGTCACAGTAAGAGCTGAATGAAAACCAAGGTCTCCTCCTTCCAGTGCGTGCCATGACCAAAGCAGCCCACGCTCCTGTGGCCAGCCATGGGGTGACATTCCTCCCGGTGGCAGCTTTAGAGGTTTCCAAGTATGCTTTTCTTTCCACTCTGTAGCAACACTAAACCATTTCCAGCATTGTTGTGAAAACAGAGCTTTGTGAAGCCCTCCAATTTTAGACTGAAACCTGAGCTTTTTGAGTTGGGAGTTAGAAACGCAGGATTTTCCAGATGCAAGTCTTTGCTGTGCTTGGTTCAGTGCAGTCTTTCCCAAATCCAGCAGAGGAAGGACCTGATGATGCTTATGCCAGTCCAGATCCTTGCAGATGCTGGGGCAAGTCACCCACTGAGACTGGAAGGAACTCAGTCTGCTCTTTGGACTGTGGTACATTTAATGAAACCACTCCTGAAAAATCAACTGAACTTCTCATAACGGGGAAAATTCCATCCAGGGTTTAGCTGGGATTACTCTGGAGGTAAATAATCCATTCCCTGGATTGCTGAGCTGCACTGCCCACATACAGTCCTTCACACTGATGCCACTGAGTCCTAAGCCCTGCACCCTATTTATTTTGCCCAGTAGTGTCCAGCAAGCACAAAGAGCTGCAGGAGAGCCCAAAAAAGCAGAGGAAGACTGTATCCCACTAGACAGCAGAGATTTTAATACATCAAATTACAGATGCAGAGCAAGATAGGAAACTCTGATGAACAGTACTCATCAAATTTACTCATAAAGATGCTCCAGGCTATCAGACCTCATTTTAAACCTGTTCTGCAAGAAATCCTAGTTTGGGCAGCTCCTCGAACAGAAGCTAATGTACTGGCTTGCTTAGGGAAGACAGATTAAAAAAAAAGTAAAAAAGTGATGCACTTTATACACCTAAGCATGAAAAAGGAGCATTTTATCCGTGCTTGCAAAAAGCATTTTAAAAGACCCGAGATGGTCTGCTACAATACTGAACCGTCACTTTCATGGATCAGGCACACACAAAAAAAATAAAATTAAGAAAGCTTCTCCTGAGCTTTTGCAATTATGTGCCACAGCACTCTGCAAGATGAGCCTCTTCCTAAGATTACTCATTAAAATATCAAGCACTGAGAATAAGTACTCGAATGGTGGACTTAGGCATTTTATGGGGTTCCTTCTTATAAGAAAGTTTCCCCAAATGCTCAGAGAGGAGGGAAACCCTATTTCCAGTACTGCTGGAGCAGAATTACAAACTGCACTGCAGTTCTCGTGTGTGTGTGTGCAAACCGAGAGCATCCCCACGAGGGACAGGGACCTCTCTCTGGGTGCAAATGAGGAACGATACAAGGTGAGAGCGTGGATACCGGTGACCGGCAGGGCACAGCCTGTGTGCGGCTTTCTGCTGCTGCTCCTCATCCCATGGATTATCACACCGCGCTCAGGCAAACATCCCGGGAAGTGCTTACCCTGAACAGAAGTGGCTGCAGCCGCTCCCATTAGGAATATACATAGAGCGAGCTGTATAATAGCAGTTCCGTGCTTTTTAAGGCGAAGGTGCAACACCCCGCGGATGCGGTCCGTGCCCCGCAGCGCTGCCGGAGCGCGGCTCCCCGCCACCCGCAACCGGGGGCAGGCGGGAGGGGGCCGGGGCCGGCGGGGATGCGCGGAGAGCCCCGGCAGCGGCCACCCCGGGCAGGGGACAGCGGGGACAGCGGGGACAGCGGGGACCGCGTCCCGCCGGCTGCGGGCGCACGGCAAAGCGGGCGGCGGGGGAGGCAGCGGGAAGGGGGGCGAGAGGAGCGCGGAGCACAGACGGTAACGGAGAGCACCGAGGCGGGTCTGGGGGCCAAGCCGCCTTCCGGAGCGGCGCTGGCAGGGCCCGGGGCGGCGGGAGCGGAGCGGCCCTTACCTCTGCCGGGCTGCAGCGGGGCGGCCAGGAGGAGGAGGCGCAGGAGGAGGAGCGGGGGGGGCCGGCGGGCGGCGGCGGGGGCCGGCAGCCCCCCTCGGCGGGGCATGGTGCGGCGGCCGGGGCGGCCGGGCTGCCCTTCCCGGCCGGGCCCTCCCCGCCGCCTTTTGTGCGGCCGCGGCGGCGGCGGCGGGAGGAGGAGGCGGGGGCGGCGCCGCGGAGCTGCCCGGGGGCGGCGGGACGGGACGGGATGGGATGGGACGGGACGGGATGGGGCGGCGTGCGGTGCCGCTGTCCGTGGGTCTCTCCGTGTGTCCGTGGGTCTGTCTGTGCGTGTGTCTGTCCCGCTGGCGAGGGTGCGCTGCCGCCTCCCCGCCCCGCCGCCCCGCGCAGGGAGGCGTAGCCCCGTCCGGAGCGGGACCCGCGGGCACGGCCGGGCCCACGGACACGGACACGGACACAGACACGGACAGGCTGCCTCTGCTGATGCCCATGTAGGCGCCCGGCCAGGCACGGGCAGACACGCACGGCGTGCGCAGACACACGGACACGGGCAGGAGGAGACAGATGCACCCGCAGGCACACGAGGAATGCGCGCCCTCCTCCCCGCTCGCAGCAGGGCTCGCACTCATTCCCCACGGGTCAGTGCCTGCTCTTACGTGGCGCTTTTCCCGCTTCAGGGATTTTCGCTGTGCAAACAGACTGTGTCCATTTGCTGAAGGGCTCTTTGAGCCACGGCACCCGGGCAGAGCTGCACTCACGGTCTGGCGGCTTCTTGGCACGGTCCACGCCCCCATCGCCTGAGACATCAACACTTCAGATCGAAAGGAAGCACCGATTTGTGATCGTGTTTGGGTGGTTGGAGAGCTTTCTGTATTCTGCTTTTAAAATAAATCATAAATCATCCCTAGAGCTGATCATTGGTTTTAAAAGCAGTTTATAGTAACAGGTAACTTACCCATGACCTGCAGACCTTCAGGACACCCTCATGTCTGTTAGATCTCCCCATCAGATTTTGCTTAAAACACATGTTGTGTTGCTGTTCTCAGACAGAAGTGATTAACTGTAATGCCACCTGCCAAAATTCCCCCTTACTTGCATTGATTCCCAAAGCTGCTTTCACAAACCTTGCTGATTTCTTCAACCTCTTCATACCCCCGGGAGAAACCAGGTTTGGGTTTAAAGTGGCTATTTGTTGTTTTAGGAAATACACACCTACAAAAGTTGTTACATTTTAACTGTACCAGGGCAGCTCAATCAAAACAAGTCCTGGTTTGCCCCTAGGAGCATCACAACACCACTGCTTGCCACCAGTGCAAAAACATCACTAAATGCCTCACCAAAACCTCTGCCATGGTAGGAGTGTGGTGTGTGGGACAGGAAGTAACCTACAAGCTGCCCTCGAGCTGTTGGCTGTGCTTGGGGAAAGGGACAGCATCAGCACTCCTTGTAATCCCAAAAAACATAAGATGCATGCTGTCACCCTTTATTAATAATGGCCATGTTGGGACTGACCTGGATGTGCAAGATGTGGTATGTAGGGACTTCAAAGCAGGTTGTTCCTCTGTGGAATATTTTATGTTCCTGTGGAAGAAAAAAGAAAAAAAGACAAAAAAAGAAAAAAGAAAAAAAAGTTAAACGCAGATACTGCACTTGCAAGAGTTAAAGTACCCAATATGAGCATCACTGCCCAGAAAGGCCTTGTGTAAACCTCAAAGTCCCTTCTTGGGTCTTCTGGCCATGCCCAAGTACCCCAAGACCCAACTGCAACTACAACTATCCATGGATAGATGGATAGACTAATTTTTGAGGGCTTTAAACTATTCCTGGCTGCAGGAGCAAGGAGACGCTCATCTCTCATCCCTGCATCCCACCATGCTGCCCTGGGAGCAGTGGGTGGAGGAGCAGATGCCCAGGGGCAAGTGGCAAATGAGCAAGGGGGGAAAGGAAAAGCAGGGCCATGGGGTAAAGAAACTGCTTGAAGGGAAGGGAACCACCTTCTGAGACTCAGCTGTGGCATCTCAAGGGGCAGAGAAGAGGGCTTGAGGAGGCAAGCAGTACTTTCAGAAGGAATGGATTGCAGCAGGACCAGAGCCAGGCGGGGCATAGGAGCTCCCCAGTCACTGGTTATTTTTAGCTGGGCTCAGCTGAGGCCCAGCTCACTCTTTCTGCAGGCACTGGCACAAGCACCTGGTGCTCGCTGTGCCCAGGCTGCCCTCGTACCACAGCCCCCATGAGAAACCCCCAAGAGAAGGGGGAAGGCCAGGAGCTGCTGCTATGCACTTTTTGAGCAGTAAGACGTTGTTGATGCTCAACATCTGCTATCAGTCATCATGTTTTTCAAGCCAAATCCTTCGAAGGTCCTGCAGATTCACAGGTGGTTTATGCTATCCCAGTATAGCACCAGTGACCAACATCACTGTGTGGTGTGTACAGGAAGGACCCCAGGAGCCAGAGGGGAGGAAGTGCTGTGGCTTCCCTAATGAGAAGAATGTTAACATCCTTCTTTGAAGCTGGTGCTGTGCTCTTGCCCCACATGCAGCAGCAAAAGAGGATGTAACTGCACAAATGGCCAAAGAAGCATCTGTAACACCAAGAGGGGGAACTCATGGTGAACATGAGGTGGGCAGCTCAGTTCCAGGGAAAGAAGGCAGCCTTGTGTCCCTGAGCTTGGCCACCAACCAAGAAATGTGGCATGAGCAGGGGTAATGTGTGGCCTGAAATGAGATCCACAGAGAAGGTGTTGGTATAAAACCTTCCTGCTTGCAATGTGCCCTGGTTGTTTTTCTGGAGTCAAGCATGGGGTGGCAGTAGATGCCCCCAAAAAAGATTTCCTTCATGTATGAAACCAGATAACCCCTTGATTTTCCTCCTGGGATTCCCTTGTTCTGAATAAGGGATTGAGCAAAAAGCTTTTAGTGCCCATGTCTCTACAGGATTATTATGGGCTCAGTAGCAGATGAGTTTGAGGCAGCACCAAGGTTTTGGGAAGAGAACGGAAGAAAGGGCTCTGTCTCCTGGGGATTGTGAAAGGATGACCTACAGCAAAGTCTCCCTTCATCTCCAGGAACAGCCACCACCACAGCCTGGGTCTTTTCTCTCTTGACCATCCTGTCTCCTGTCTACAAAATGCCATTCTTGAGGATCACATAGTCTGTGAGATCCCTGAGGCTCCTTCAAGTGTTTATGTGCCACAGCCCATAAATACTTGCCAAGGCCCTTGGACTTCGGTTTTTGGTATCATTGCACAGTTTTTCTGTAGCAGAGAGAGGAAAATCCCTATTTGGAAATGCCTGATCTTTATGTTCATTTTCTTATCACTTACACTTTAACCTCTGGTTAAAGCAGAACGTAAACCCAGGGTATCTGACCTGGGTATGGATTTGAAAGTGATGTAATTATAAGGTGATTCTCTGTCTCTTTTATGATCAGTTAAATAAAATCCTTTATCTAAGATACTTCAGGTGTTCTACAGATAGGTTTTTGTTGTCCTATTTTCCTTGGGGCAGGAAGGGTGGATGAAAGCATCTGAGTCACATCTAGATGTCTGCCATGGCACTAAAGAGGTTCTGATTTTCAGTGGTGATTCCTTCTCTCTGCACCAGTCTGAGCCACTCCCAGGCCCTTGCAAAAGCCACAGCCTGCTTCAGGGTGAAGCTCCACCTCTGCCTTAGTGATTCACAAAATATAGCCACTCTCCAGCAGCAAAATCCTGGGACACCTCTGACTTTCTCCCACTTCCAGACTCTGTGGCATAAGTTTAGGTTTGCTGCTTCCTAGCAGCTCCAGCTGGAAGAAACATCATCTGTCTGGATGTAACTCATTACAGCCACATTATTGGGTATACCTCATTCAGCCACCATACTTGCAGTAAGTTCAGGATCCCAGGCACAGCTCTCTAGTGTGCAAGAAAGACCAGCTAAGACATCTGAGATTGCCTGTTTCCAGAAGTCAAATGGCTGGATGGGGAATCCAGGTGCAGCCTGGTTTCATGGTGCACAGCAGGTCCTGAATATCTCTCAGTCCTTTGGTCCAAGCAACTCTCCATGCAACAAAGGATGGCCAAACTGGAATTCAGATGACAAAAAAGTGGACTGATTTATGGTTTTAATGGGAAGGAGTTTTAGGAGAGCTAGGGTCAAACTGGGGTGTAGGATCAGGGATGTGAAATAAAAGGCAAACTCACCTGAACCTTGGAAACCTCCACCGTGTTGCAAACAGTTCTTGTATTAGGAAAACACTTCATTTTCCTTTCCAGGTCCTCACCATGCTGTTTGCTGTTCCTCCTGGCTGTGCCATCATGGGAAAGAGGGGAGCAGAGACACAAGCTGTGGGCACTGTGCAGCTTTGCCATCCCCACGCTGCCTCCTCCCACAAGTGAGCCCACAGCCCAGGCTGCTGGGGCTTTCACTTCCATGGAAAAAGTTTGTCTCCTTCTTTTTCCAAGGAAGCTGTAAAAAAAATACAATTCACACAAAATGCTTGTTAGTAATAGGCAAGTACCACATGCCAAAAATTACAATAATAAATTTAATCCTATTTCTATTCTCTGGATAAAGATGCAGCACGTGTTGCTGCTGCCTGCTATAAAAATAGATATTTTTACCATCTAAGGATGGTAAAAATACCTCTGTTCTCAGATACTCAAGAGCAGCACTACTCCCAAACAACTCCTGACCTGCTGAAGAGCAGCATTGCAACACTTCTGGGAAGCAGACAACAGCACCTAAAGTGGTTTTGCCAAGTTTTGACCTTCTAATAGATGAAAAAAGGCAGAGCTCAGAATAAATCTCTGAGCTAGTCCATGTCTGAAGCTGCTGGGCTGGAAGGTGAGGGAGGTACAAGGGGGAGACTTCCCTCTATGGTACATAAAGCTGAGACAGGGATGATGAAGCCAAACTTGAAGCCAACTTGGCCAAACCTGGCCAAGTTTTGGTGTGCTACAGCCCCTGGAGCAGCTGGGAGGCACTTGGCTGCCTGAGAGGCTGTTACAGGAGGGGCTCACTGATGTGCTGAACTGAGAAGGGTGATGGACATCTCCAGCCATGAGCCATCCCAAAAAATAAGCCCCGATTCCCAGAGTTAAGTAACGCTCCATCAGAGGGACAGAAATGCACTCAGCTGGGACACAGGAGAGGGTTAAAAATTAGCAGCTCCATGGAAACCTGTCTGTGTATCTATTAATGGTTAGCCCCAAGGAAAGCGAGCTCATTAAAAGGTTTTGCCTCTGCTGTGCCTTATCCTGCAAGTGCAAAGAGCCAGCCCCATCTTGTGGCCAGGGGTTCTCCTGCTCGGTGGCGGAGAGGAGCGAGAGGGAGGAGGCTGTGACAGCCCCAGGGTCCGTCCTCACCACCCTGCAGGGCGAGTTGAAAAACATTCTGTGTTCCTGCACATCCTGCCCCACATAAACTGGCCCCACTTGGGTTAGCACTCCGGGAGAGCTTCAAAAGCCGGGAGAAAATGCTGGATGCAGCTGGCAGGGGGGTTCCTACAAAGGGAGAGCCCGAAGAGATTTCTTTGTATGCCTGCGTGTAGGGGGAGCATCGTTAAATACGATCGAAAATGTCAGCAGGTAGAGCCAACTAGGCTTGGCTCCACTCAAATCTCTGGCAAAATTCCCACTGAATAGACTAAAAGTTCCTGTCTTAAGCACCTTGATGAGCACAGTGCTCTGGAGGTACAAAAGGGTTTCCAAGGAATTCACCTGGGCCTGTGCAGTTTGGACCTCACAATGCCCCATGCAGCTTTTCAAATCACAGCTGACACCTGGTTATTTAATCACTACCTGAAATAAATCACTGGACTCCGGTTTTTTGCTCATTTTTCTGGCAAGTGGGTTTTGCCCAGCATGAGCTTGCTGCAGAATCTGTTCACACCAATCTTGGAAGGACAAAACAGTTGAGAAATGCTAAAGAGCCTGCAAGGAAAGGCCTTGCTTTGAAAAGAATAATAATGTGCACATGTTGTAACACAAGTGCAGCACAAGCCCTGTTTCAGTTAAAGGAATGATATACAGGCCCAGGTCCACAATTCCTCCCCAGAGACCCCTATTCCCATTAATGTCAGTACAAGTTAGGCACTGAAATACCTGCCTGGACTTGACCCCTGTTTCTCACCAATTTAAACATTCCTCTGCTTGAGAGGGGATTAAGAACCTTAGCACTATAATGACCTCTTGAATTCATTGACTGTTCCAGATATGAAACATTTCTTCTTTTAACTTTTGGCTGATTTACCCTATAAAAGATCTCTGTGGATAAAAAAAACAACTTGAGAGAAAGCCTTTTTTCTCCCCCCAAAGTCCCATTTATACAGCAGACTTTCTTTCCCCAGCTACATCCAGACATCTACGACTAAAGGAGAGGCAGAGATTCCCTAATCTTAACCAGGCTCATGTCTTTTAGCATGGAACAGGCAGCAGTGCCACCAGTGAGGGTCAAAGGGAGCTCTCTCAGGAGGGCTGGGGGCCTTCCTTGCCCTCCCACCCACCAAGATGTGTTGGATGTTACTGTGGGAAGATGTTAATATCACCTTTGAAAACTGGCTGCCAAACAATGACCAAACAGGGAAACCAGCTGGGTTTCCTCAGAGTGGCACCAGTGGTAATAAAGTTTCAGAACAGGCTAAAAAACCCCACCAAAAACAAACAAACAACCCCCCCCAAACAAAACAAACAAAAACCCCCAAAACTCCACAAACAAACAAACAAAAAAAAAACCCAAACAAACTAAAAAAAGATGCTTGGCTGCCATAGATGCCCACCTAAAGCAATGTTGGATCCCTTCACAGCCCTCTCTGGAGTCCTGAACAACATTTTTTCATTTTTTATTTTTCTCAGTACCCTATTTTCCTTTTCCTTTATCTGACCCTGCAAGTCTCCCAGTTCCCCTGGGGGAGTCTCTGCCATGTTTGGGCCAACAGCTGGGCAGATGTTTTCCCTCTGTTCCCCTTGGTGTCACCCACACCAGTGGGTGCTCTGGGGGACACTGCCTGGGACTGGGAGACGGTGACCAGGGCATTGGGAACAGTGAGAAGCAGGTGAGGCATAGCTCCTTTGTAAGATGTTTTACTTCTACCAGGAGAGGGAGAGTGGGAGCTGTTGGTGTCAGTTTGCTTCTCCTGGAGAGGAATAGACTTTGCTCTCCAGAGGTTGCTCTTTGGAGCCTGAGTGTGAAAGGCAGCACCTTCCAGACTCAAAAGAAGCATTTTGCATTTTTCCAGTTATCTGCTTGTGAAACTTTCCCTTTGTTTCTTTTATGAGGCTGTTTTTACACAACAAGCAGAGCCCCATGTACAGCACCTTACCCTGCCTCTCTTTTATGAACAGCCTGGCCATAATTAGGGCATATAAAATCCACTATGTACAAATGCCACAGGCATCACCTTTCAGCCCATGCTGCTGTTGAATAAAGCAGCTCAATGCTTTCAGAAGCTGAGAAATGTCCCTCTGGTCCAGGATGTCCATCCCATTCCAGACTGGTCCTGCAAGTGCAACAGGACAGACTGTCTGGGGCCCCAGCTTCTTTTGCAGCCCCTTTCTCCAGCACCTCCACTTTCTCATCCTTTTGTTAGGGGCATTTGCATCCTTGAATTTGTCTAATCTCCTTTTGAACCTGCAGATACAGCATCCACAGCATCCTGTGACAGCAAGTTCGCCAACTGTGCCTGTGGTTTTTTTTCTGTCTGCTTGACATTGACCTTCTCTAGCACTGTGTACCCCCAGATTCTGGAGGGTGTTTGGCTGCCACTCTGAGTCAGAGCTTTGGAAACCCTTTAATGATGGCTCTGCACCTCACTGAGCCTGCAGGGGGTGCCTGGGAATGCAGCTGGGTACCACAGCCCCCACACCTGCACCACTGGGATGCGCTGCTCCTTTGGGTCCCCAGCATCAGGGCCTGGTCCCAGTCACTTTAACAATCACTTTTTCTGTTTGACCTCATCCCTCCTCTCACCTCAATGAAAGTGATTTCCCTTACCCTTCCTTTACTCCTATTACCTCTTTACCCTGTGTTTCCCTTCTCCTTCCAGTTGCTCCGGCTCTTCCAGCTGAACCACTGCAGACTGGCAGGCATGGGGAACTCCCCCACAGCTTCAGCTGTGAAAGCAGCCACAAAGTTATCACTGACTTTCTCTGCTTCATCATCATCATCATCCCCATCTGCCCTTCTATACCCTTGTAGTCAGCATTCCCACTGATTTCCTAGCTGCTTTTGTGGCTTTGGTATATTTAAAGAGCCTTTTATCAGCAGCTAGAGCATCCTTGGCAAGGCAATTTACAGATCTTATTTTTAGCCCTGTTTCTTTCCTGTTTAATTGTGACCTGACATGTTTTATGGGTTTCTTTGTTCTTAGACCACTTTGGGCTTTTAGTGTTGGGTTTGGGGATTTTTTTTTTTTTTTTGACAAGTTGCTATAAAAATCAGTGTTTTCAGCCCACAAAACCCGGGAGAAGTCAATTTAATGCTGCTGAGAACCCTTAGTAAGCAAAGCTGCTCCATCTCCCCCCACCAACACCAGACACACAGAATTGAAACAGAGAGCATTACTGGGCTAAAACTAAAAGGCTGAAGGATGGGAAATTTGGATAAAATAGCAATTGATGACTTTGCAGCTGCCCAACCTGACAAATGACAGTCCTCCTCTCATAGGAGTGACAGAGGAGGCAGAGCTAGGCTGGCCTTGCTATAGATTGTGGGTCATTGAACCACAAATTACCAGCAGGATCCTCTGTCTCTGGGTTGTACCAAGGCCCAGTCACCTCCCTGAGCCTGGGATGAAGTTAACTCTCCCCTAAACCAGTCATGTTCACCAGGACACCTGCTTGAAGCCGTCCAACCCTCACCTGAGTTTCCCCACTCTCTACACCAGGCGGTTCTGTTGGGAAGCCAAGGAGATGAAAACCTCCTGCCAGAGGAGAGGCTCCTTTTCCCTTAGCCCTGTCCCTCCTGTTGGAAGGAGTGCTGTCACACCTTGAAAACAGCCAGCCATCAAACTCAAGGTACACAAGAAGTGAAAGGCAAGCTCTGCAGTGGCACCTTACCTTCATTGTTCACTTTTGCTTGTTTATGCCTCCAGCTTGGCACATCACATGCAGGACCTGCATAAAAACAGTCTCCTAGAGGAAACAAGGTGTGGGTGGCTTCCTCCAACAGGCAACCAGAAAAAATGCAAAGTGCTTCCTGCTTTCAGGCCTGAAAGGTGCTGCTTTCACCTGCGGTCTGGATGCTGGGCTTTGTTGGGGAATGTGGATGCAGAGGTTTAGCTCTCAGTTTTGAGGCTGGTTTCAGGTGTGAGCAGTGCTAACAGCAGCAGGCCTGATCACCCCACCCATTCCTACCCTGCCACCCCGTTACATTCCTGAGCTGCAGCTCCTCTGAGGCAGCTGCCCAGACCCAGGGTCTTACCCCACTGCCACCCACAGCACCTACCATGCCCTCCCCTCCCACCCCACATTGCTGGAATATGCTTGGGTATATCTAAATAAATGTACAATGGCATATGGCTGAAGCTATCCCAATATTCCCAAGCAAGTATGTGTTGTAACCAGGCAGACCTCTGTCCCAGCTCCTTTAGCACACCCTGTGCAGACATGCCAAGCAATTACACTCTCCAGAGTGGCTTCTGGTCTAGGATAAAAGTTGGTGGCAGATTTGAGGGGCAGCCTCTTCCGCCCCTCCTCTGCAGGTCATGTGCCAGGAGGACACCCTGCCTCTCAAGGGAGAAAAGGGATGGGAGAACCCAGGGTGCAAAACGAGTTGTGGCAGATCCCTGGAGCCTCTCAGCGTGCCTGCAGCCATGTCCACACTCACACTGACAGTGAGGACCCAACTCAGCTCCTTTCCTCTGCCTACTTGCATTTTGAAGGATGTGCAACTGAAACAAAGCATGAGTCAAGAGGCAGCAGTCATAAAACTCAACAAAGAGCTATTTTCCCATGATGACATTTCCCAGAATAGTCACACATTGCTAATAGACAAACAGAAGTGAAATATCTGGGAGTTTGCCCTTTCGGTACAGAATTCCAGTCCAGATTAAAGAACTGTAACAGCCTTTGAAATGCAAAAAAGGAGCAGGCTCACAGTGGTGTCTGATTGCCCCTCCCCATGAAATGGGGTAAATGAGAACTGGTAGCAGTGCAGAAATTAGCTTTGAATTAGAGCAATGAAAATTCCTCTGCAGTTAAATGATGCAAACACCTGACTGTTTTTGCTGGTTTTATTACCAGTGATAGCACATATCGGGATATCACACCCTCAATAAAGTTTTACTGCATGAAAGTTTCTTGTTCAGCATTCAGCTGCATTTCCAACCTCTGTTGCTTTGCAAAAGAATAGGAGATAACACTGAAAGGCCTTTCCACATGCCTCTGTAGCAGGTTACTGTTACATGTATTTTATGCATGCAATTTACCTCAGTGAAAGACCACGATGACCATTCCAGTGAGCTGTTACTGTTGATAAAGAAAAACCTTTTCATTCAGCTCCATGCAAGCCCAGGTTCCAGTCTGCCATACAAAGACTGGGAGAAGGAGGTATCCAAGCCAGCTGAATGAAGCTGAGCTTCATGACTTTTGGCCAGATTCTGCCTTTATCCCATCCATTTTCCAGTGTCTCACCACATCCAAACTTCCCCAGAGTGGAGTCTGCATGGGGTTAACAGTGCTGCAGACACCAGAACCTTTTCCTGCTGCTGAAAAGTCAGAGAAAAGGGGGGGGAAGAAAAGGACTGAGCAGAAGGATTAGAAGCTGGGAGCATCTCCTTCACCCAGGTTATTGTGGAGACACACAGGGCTCAAAGAAAAAGGGGCAGCAGGCATGGGAGGCACACATTAAATTGTTGGGGGAGGGAGCTGGTCCAGCTTTTCTAGCCAGAGGAAAAATGGGTGTCTCTGCCTCTTGTGATAAGTGTAGCCACCATGCCTTGCTGTGCTCCTCACAGGACAGTACTCTCAGAGGAAAAGTCAAGAAAATAAGAGCAAATCCCTCCCCATCCCATGAGCAAAGTGTCATGAGCAGTTAAGCCCAGCTAGCCCTGCTCCCATGGCGCCGTGCTGGGCGTGCAGAGATGCACACAGATGGTGGGCTTGGCTGGGGCCACCAGAACCTGGTCTCCTACAGACCCTGCCAATGGCAGACACTGTGCAGCCAGGTGACAGCAGCAAAGGGGACAGGAGTGAACTGGAAGAAACAATGAAACCTCAGGAAAACAACAGCAAACGGCACCTTTTCTCACCAGGCTGAAAAAGCAGGGCCTGCCTCCTTTTGCTACAGAAGACACATGAGAAAGATCAAGACTATTTAGGTCCCAGCTTTCAATCACTCAGCTGGCAAGTGGGAGCTGGTTTTGATCATGGAGAGACTGGAAACAAGCATCTGCATGGACATCCTGGTAATCTCTGCAGCCACATACAGTGTTCTCTACCACTGACCCTCAAACTTGTCATTTAAGCTGAAAGACACTTCTTTTCATCTGGGCCAATAACAGCTGCCATCAGACAGAGCAGCTTGTCCAGCATTTTCAAAGGAGATCCAGCTGCAGTAAATACACAGCTCCCACCACAAAAACCACTGAATATTGGTGCCAGTCTCACAACTGTAAACATTTCAACTTCATCAATACTTAAAAACATTTCTGAACTTCTGAGTGAAACCTGGGTGCTGAAACTAGTCCGTGCACACTTGTGTCTAAATTCTGCATAAATTTAAACATAAAAAAGTCTCTGGAGTTTAAAAAAAAAAAACAAAAACACTTAAATCACTGTGAGGAGCATAAGAAAGCCTTGGTACTGAGAAAAAATAATGTTTAATAGGAAAAGTTAATCTGTATATATAAAAATCAAAACACAAAATACAACAGAATTAAATGATTATTTAAATGATTGTAATCTATAAATATATGTACATATGTGTGCATAGAAGTATTTTATATAAATATAATGTTAATGCCAGTCAACAGATAATGCACACTCAGTAAAACACAGTAAAATATAAATTATTTTACAGACAGATTTATTGACTGTATGTAAGAAATTTTTAAAAACCCCAAACACCAAGCTTATTATCATTCAAACATAAAGACTGGAGAAGAAAGAAAAATGCTAACACTTTCCACAGGAGCTGAAAATGTAAAATCAATGCAGTTTTCCATGATGAATAGTGTTTGTTTGGAGATATTGTATCTTGCCATTGTATTGGGAAAGAAGGCTGTGGAAAAGGTCAGACAACTGCCATTGTCTCACACAACCCATGTTAACAGAGATCAGAACAGAATGCTTTCAGATGGGAAATATTGAGGGATTGAGGAAGGTGAAAAAAACCTGTATCTAATACAGTAAATTGAAACAGGTCAGATTCTCATGAAAAATAGTTTTCATCTGTCCAAAGCCATAGTTCAAATTAAGTGAGCACAAATCCAAGTGAAGCTCTGGGTACTGATGTTTTTCAGCATCACACATATTGCCTGGGCCATCTTCCAGATGAACTGAAAACCAGCAGGGTTAAAATCCTGGTATCTTGTGTGCACTCACTCTCTTGCCAATGTACTGGCCTCATTGAAGAAGTCTAATGTTTATTGGAGGACATTAGTTCTTTTAAAAGAAGTCCTCTTCTTCTCCCTACTCCCTAACATTTTTCTCTTATTTCAAAGTTGTCCATGATCTCTTTCAAGCAGGAATCTTCCTCTAGAAAATCTTGAGAGAATCTGGGGTTAAGGACGTTGCTGTCTCTTCTGTTGAAGTGACTGCATTGGTGAGAGGCTGTGAAACTCTTTGCTCTGACCCAGGGCTGTGGTGCTCGTCCATCCTTCTACTGCTCTGGTCACTCAATATCTGCTCCGTGTCCTGAAGCCTGTGGGCTCCCGTGATATTTCGTACTACAGAGAATTTTCAGACAAGAAAAGAAGAGAAATAAGGACTCACAAAGATCATCAAGTCTAACATATGAATGCCCATACAGGGCTTGATCCCACAACCTTGGTGTTATTAACCCAAACTGACCTAATCTCAAGCCTCTGCTTCCTCTGTGGCTCCCTTGCAGAATTCAGGGATAAAACAGGCTTTTATTTTGGAACATGCCTTCCACATAATGACACACCTCTGCTGACCAGGCTCCCCTGGGCCACAGCAGGGCAAACACTGTTCTGTATTATTCATGGCACTTCACACCTTTCCCCTCTGCAATGCTGCAGGTGCTCTTGCTGTGAAGGAGGCAGCAGCAGCCAGGCAGGAGGACATAACCCCCTGGGCATCACTCTCAGCTTAAACTGACTGTGAATCTTGCATGAGGCTGCAGCTGGGAGGTGCCACTGCAGCACCTGTTGACTCTACAGCAGCCTAAAGGAAGCTCAGGTGGTAGCAGCCTGTGATGCTTGCAGCACACCTGTGCTGAGGTGTGCTGGTGCAAATATCCTATGCCTCAGCAGACCACTGGGCAGCCAAGCTATTGCTTTGACCACTGCTTTTCACACATCCCTCCTGTGGCTCAAGGATGACTACTGGGGCTTTAGAAAGGTCTTCATGAGTGTTGATCTCTCACTTGAGGAAAATTTCTGCTTTAAGACCATTTTTTTCAGCTGCAGCTGCAGCTACAGTTGTTTGGGTGCCTTTATGCCGCTTTGGCCTTCAAGACCAAGGGAGGATTTACAGAGGGGAGCTTAGGTTCCAATAATGTCTGTGGCCCACAGTGCTACTGTTCAGGAATTCCATTCCCCCAGGACTATGTGAAACACTTACCAAATCATCATAATCCCTCTCTGGAAAACGATCTCTGTTTCTGGAATGCATCTCGTAGGGGTTGTTGGGCTGATATCCTGGGTTTGCATGGCCAGAGGTGGTCTGGACCCTGGGGAACATGCTTGGTCTGTCATCAGAGGTGTCAGAATACCCTGACCTCATCAGGCTCCTCTTCTCTGGATTTTGTTTGTGCTTTGCTCTTCAGAGGAGATGAAAGAACAAAGGAGATTTTAAAAGACTGTTTAGTGTGCCTTACTTATTAAGTCCAACTTAGAGATTTGTCCACTCCAACCTTGTTTTGAATGCTCAGCCCCATCCTAAAGCATGCAACAGATTTTTAAAGCATGGGGGTTTTTAGTTAGTGCAAAATCCTTGTTTTGAACACACAGCAAAGCAGTTTCTATTCAACTGTAAGAAATATTCTTACCTGACTGAAATAACAGAGACTGCTATCACTAAACACAGGATAATGGCTCCAAACACTGTGCCCACTATTATAAGGATGAGTTCACTGTCTGGGGGGAAAAACAGCAAAAAAGAAATGTGTCAATTGATAACTCACAGTGAATATTGAAAAATGAGGGAAGGGGAAGGGATTTTTTTTCAGGCTCCTGGTGCTTACAACATTTTGTGGACACAGAAAGATATAAATTAAGGATCTGCATTAAAGACCATCTCTGATGGATGGCTGTTTTGACCCAGCTCTGGGTCCTAATGCTATGCACTGAATGGTTTTACACATAGTTATAGGTGAAGGACAGGAACAGCTGGGAGGATGTAGGGGTTGTTTAAGCTAGTATTGATGCTAAACTATGTAGTTAGGTGTCAAATAGGCTCTTCCCATGCCCTAGGCACATAACAGAGAAATTTCACTTTCTTTTCCCCTAACATAGTCCTTCTATAAATGAAGAATGGTGGCACCCCTAAAGGCTACCACTTTTTTGTTATCTCAGACAGATTAAGCATTACTAGGTATTTTTCAAGACCATAATTAAAAATCAGAAATTCTTATACTTACTGTCACTGCATTCCTCCCCAGAGTAGCCCACTGGACAACTACAGGAGAGAAAAAGGGGAAAGACAGAAAGTAAGAAAAGATGATCTTTAGAGTCCCATTTAATCCAAACCATTCTATGATCACAAAACAATAATATATTTCACCCCTTTATCAGCAATTTCTCCACAAAGTATGTTCATTACAGATTTCTTCTTTAACCCTATCTTACTGTTACTTTCATTAAAGTGAAACAATCTGAGATTTTCAGAGTGATTGGTGACCTTGGCACCTAAAGTTTCGGGTTCTCAGTCTGAAAAAGTTAAAAGGACCTAATTTTTCTAAAGACCAGAACTCTGCATCTTTGAGCCACTTAGAATTGCCATGCAATGTCTTTAACAAAAGCCTCAGTATAAGGTCTATAAGGACAGGCAACTCTACCTTCCACTCATAGTAGTTTCTTATATTTAAAATATATCAACTTTATGGTAAGAAATGTTCAATTTGCAGCAATAATAACAACAAAGAGAGCTGAATTAATGGATATGGGGAGTGAGTCTCTCTGTTTATCCACCAAAGCAGAGCACAACCAGTCACTCACTTGGGCCTCACCAGCAAACACCCTTGTTCTGTTCTGATCCTGAGCTGACAGAAATAATTTCAGAGAGGAAACCAAGCAGGAATTAAGGTCTGAAAGTTATTGGGAAACAGTCCCCACTGATAGCAGTGCAAACACTGCAGGGACTGGAGGCACGTCTTGCTCTAATGCCTGTTGCTTACTAAACACTTCAGCAGAGCAGCTCCCACGGCTCAGCCACGCTGTCAGAGCAGTTTGTGTTGATGTGGTGAGGTACTTTGTCCTCTTCACTGACTCAGGGGTGACCTTGGGTCTCCTTCCTTTCCTCCAAGGTGTTATGAGTGCACACAAAGGACTAATGCCAAGGAGTGAAAACCCACAGCTTGTGACACCACAGCTTGTGACCCTCCTTGCCCTCCCCCTTGGGCTGCTCTCTGATCCACGTAGCTGCAGCCTGCTCTTCTGGCCTGCAGCTGGCCCTGTGGTAGATGCTCTTCTCCCTACCTTCACCTACAACACAAGAATGCAATAAAAAGCTGAATACTCACGCCACGCATTCTCCAGCCTCCTTTTTAAAGTTAATCATACATTTGCATGCTGGACCCTCTTCTTCTTGTACACAGTACTTGTGTTTTGCTGCAGAGCAGTTTGCACTGCAAACTGTATTTTCAGGGAGAAAAACATAAGTGAATTGCAGATAGAAGATTGTTTTATTGCTCTAAACACACACCCACCCCTCTCCTGTGCTTTAAAGCATCCAAATGCTTTTTTTAGGACTGTACCCATGTAAAGCAAAAACTGAAATGTAAAATCACAAAATTAGAAGTAAAGAGGCTGTGTTCAAAACCATCCAACTTCATCAAAAAGGAAATCTGGCTAGGCTGCATCTTCCACAGGCAAGCAGTGGCTTGAAGTTTGATCTCACAGCAGATTATTTGTATGGCAAACTGTATCAGTTTTAGTCAGGCATGGGACCACAAAGGTCTACACTGGATCACATCTCACTGGGACTTATTGTAGCCAGCTTTCATAACTTTAGCTTGGATTTTTGAATTATTTTTTTGTTTGGATTTTTGAATTATTCTTTTGTTTTTCTTGTATTACATGTTAGACTTTTTTTTTTACTTCTGTAGTGTGAAAGTTTTAGTTTCCGTAAGAAGAAAAGAAGGTATTTCTAAGAAAATTAGATACATCACAGGGCTTTGGAGGGTAGCTAAAATATAAACAGAGCACTCACTTAAAGACTCAAAACAAGGAAGTAAATAAAACCCTAACAACAAACAGTTCCCAAAAATTACAGAAATCATTATTCTCACAAAAGCCTGTCTAAATCCAGGTAATGCAAACCTAGAATTATGAACAAGAGACAGAGCCTTAACAGGTTATTGTAGTGCATAATGAGACTTCCAGTTCTGTCAGCTTCCTTCAAGTAACTTGTAGAATTTATTCCCTAAATATGTCCTCGCAGAGAAGGCTGTGAGTATAGGATTCAATTTGTTCCATCCTTTACCTGTTTAGGTTTCAGTTCTTACCAGGACTTTAACAGTGCATTTAATGGCTTGCCTACTCACTGGTTTCAGTGATGATTTTATCAAGTTTTAATAATTTATTCTGCTGGAATAAAATTATAGATTTGTTCAAAGAGAAATGTGATTATGTGTTTCTCTGGCTTTCTTAACAGGATGCACATTTCCTGATTTTTAGAGGTCAGCACATTTGCCCAGCACCTTTCTCAAAAAGGGACCAAGATGGGGAAGAAGCAGATCAGTCTTTCAGGAAAAGATAAAGCAGCAAGGCTCTTACTTGAACAAGAACGATCATCCCATTTTGTCTTTTCTAAATCAGGTTTGCATTTGCATTCTGGAAACTGTTTCTCTTCACACACTGTGGTTTTAAGATTACATTCATAAACGTCACAATGTTTTGCCGCTTTAAAAGAGAATCAGAGAGAAAAGTTGAATACTCTTTCATAGAAAGCAGTGCACTTACCCAGTAAATCATAAACCAATTACTTAATAATTCCAAAGAGAAAACAATTATAACTCCTTTTCTTGGGACTTCAATATTGCAGACTGTCAGACCAGCCCTTTTTCCCTCCTTCTCTTTAACAGTTGTGGTCCTGTTACCATCACATCTTCTGACCTTTTGTTTCTAAGCCTCCTTCAACTATCTCCAAACCTTCCTGGCTCCAGCCCATGAAAAGAGACATTCTTCCTGTAAGTTCATATTCTGAAAACTAACTTTTGGACTCACCTTAAGAAAAAAAACCCAAAAAAACAAAAAAAAACCCAAAAAACCCTACAGAGAAAAACCATAACTATTCTCCTAGTTTTTTCCACAGCTGAGCTGTGAGACCCAGATTCCATACAGTTCTAAAGAGATATAAACATTTATGGGCATGCAGCTCATTTCATGAGCAGCATTAGTATCCTGTTTGCCCAGTGTGTTGCTCTTCAGATCCATGTCCTTGTGGTGGGAATGGTTTAAAGACCTCAGTGCATGGCATGCTGTAGAGGGATGTGACTGCACTGGTGCCTTGGGAGCTCTCAGTGGTTTTCTATTTCCTTCTCACAGCTGAGGATACAGTCACCTTCAGACAACAAACTCAGGCTTTATGCTTCATTATTAGCTATGCCTTTTAAAAAAGCTGATTTTAAAACAGGAACTTATATTTAAAAAAAAGAAAAAACATCCTTATTTTAATTAGGAACTCTTTCTCCCAGTATTACACCTTTAATAATGCAAACTACTGGTTTAGATCAACAAATCCCTTAGCTCAGTAGCTAATCAGTGAGGCCTCATTTCAATTACCATGGCTTATTATGGGAGAAGTCTAAAGAGAGTTTCATCCTATTTTGCCAGTAAAATACTGGCTTATTCTCAGATGCATAATATATATCTGTATATATTTTATCCTGATTTTTCCCACTTCTTAACACTCAGCAGGTTAAAACCACCATGCCATTGCTTGCCAGGGAAAAATATTTTTCTTTTCTTCTTTATACAGGGAGTAGGAAGCCTTAACAAGACAAAAGACACTAGCACTGAATTGTTGACTCATCAAAATTACCCGAGATTGAACATTCAGCTCCTTAAAATCAACAAGGCTTATGATTTGATAGGCTCCTATGCCCACAGAAATCTTCCAACCAGGTTTTAAAAATCTCTGTTTCTGCTGATTAGTTGCTTCTCTAGCAAGGAGTTACATACCCTGGTAAGAACTGACAAAGGACCGGTCACTCTGGACTGCAGCTGTTATTGCAGTGCTAACTGTATTTTCAGTTTCATTGGAGCTCTCTGTGAACAGGTTTGTCACTGTTATACTCACTCCTGGGACCGAATTTCTGTTTTCACTCTGTTTTAGAGGTCTGAAAGGGACAGATAGGACCATTTTAAAGTCTCACATAATCCATATAGCAAGCTAGCAAAGCTAGCTAGATGCAAGCTAGATGCAAAGATGAGAGAAAATCTGCCAAATCTCCCTCCCTCCCCCAGAACTACCTTCTTTCCTCCCATAAAGTTGGTAGTTGCCAAGAGACCTGAAAATGAGTGTAAGTCTTGCTCAGGAATACATTAACAGCCATCTTTCCAGTAGGTCCAGGTGTAAATAGGTAGTTGCTGGATTTAATCATAACAGCACTGCTCCTTGGTGTGCTTTTGATACAGAACTGGCATTTTCTAGCTGGGTTAACCTCAAACCAGCTGCAGTGTGGAGAACCTCATCTCTTAGACCCTAACTTTCACGTGCTTCCATCAGCCTGTGGGGTTCCCCAGTCATGACGTGGAGATCCCACCCTGAAGGGTGGTGAGGATAATTCAGGGTGTGACCCCCATGAATGCAGAAGGGGCTGTTTGCCATGTAGAGGTATCTGTGCAGGCCACACACTACCTGGGTTGGGCTCAGCTCACAGCAACCTCCCTGGTGTAAGGTGGAGAGCAGCAGTGACTTCCCTGCTCTTCAGCTAAACCTCCTGCTGCCAGGATACGCACACAAATATCCTCAAGTGGCAGAGTGCTGCATTCCTTGAGGTGTTACTGTGCCCCACGTCACAGCTGCTCTGCTGGAAGTTACTGCCCCCACAGCTCTGTTAGAACAACATTCTGCTTAGCTGCTTAATCCCTGGGGTGCCCTGAAAGGGTTGACACTGTGTGCTAGCACGCCAGGTTTTGCTTGATAGGGGTTAGGAAACAGAGAGGAGCAGGCAGAGCTCTGGGGTCAGTAACCTGTAACAGATGGGGATGGAAAAAAGAGACATCTCACAGGGTCTACCTAGACCAGCAAGGGACCTATGCCCACAGCTACACCACAACCCATTCAGCAGCATCTTTGCTCAACCTGCCATCAGGAGACACCAACAAATGCACAATAAAATACATTTGCCATGCCTTCTGTAACAAGGGTTTTTAAATTAAACTGGGAGTCCAAGCTGGGTGGCACTCCCAATGGTCACAGGAACTCAGAGTTAACTGTTAGAATTTCAGACATATCAGATATCACAGGGACTGCTAGCTGCAGCACAGTGCTGCATCCTACATGGTGCTAGAAGCAGGACATACAGTGTGGGGCTGCCTCAGCCTGCCCATTTCACAGAAACACTGTGATAAAAATGGGGCCAGCATCCCTCCTTTATGGGGAAACATTCTGAGCTGAACTCATCCCATACCTTTTATTAAACTGAGAACTTCATGGGAAACAGATTAAAATGCCGTATATGGAAGTATGTACTGTGCAAAAAACAAACAGGCAAACTTACTGAATTTTCACGATGACAGTTTCTACATAGCCTGATAGATTTTTGAAGGCCTCCTTAAACTATAAAAGAGAAAGAAATTGGAGTTCAAGGCAAGCAGAAACATAGCCCAAAATCACATGAACCACTTTGGCTTCAGCAGTGAAGGTTTTATACAGAATATGCTACTATAGGCACAAATAAAGCAAGGTGATGTGTTAAATCCACCAGGAAAGGCATTGCAGAAGAGGAATGGTGGGGTGGTGCTGTAGAACATGGATGGGAGGGCAGTGGAGGGATGGAGAAGGAATGTCAGGCTGGGTTAACTGGCTGATAGCTACAGATACCCTTTTGCAAACTCATTGCTTAGGAGGGTGTCTCCACAGCACCAATCTGTGTACAAGGAGGGGAAAGGGGGAGAAGTTGACCTCACAGATGGCACATGTCCCTGGGAGGCAGTGAAGTGGGATCATCAGGGTCGATCTGGTGGGAAGAAGCACTGATGAAAGCACTGGGAGCTTAACAGAATCAGAAGAAACATCACTGCTTTCCCTCAGGCCATGTGAAGCAGGGAACAACCAGCGGAGGCAGCTGCCTTCAACTGCCACAAAAGCAGGAGGCACCATGAGAAGAGGATAAGATGATAAGATGTCTAACTCAACTGGAATGAAAGATTAACTGTCTCTCTTTCTTTGTAATAAAATTCAAATTATTTTCTCTGCTATTTTCACTTTTGCACTCCATTATGTATTTATCTTAGTTGACATATGATGCTCTTCTGTAGCCATATCATGAAAAAATGCTGGACAAAAAACTGAAAAAAATTTTTAACATTCTGGAGGAACAACTTTTGGTCACTTTCTGAGACAACATTCATAGTAAGCAATATAATAATATGCAGAAATTGATAACCATTTTTGATCATTCCTGTTTAACATTGTGAATATTTTTTAATCAGGTATCTGGTAGAGTTGCATATATATTTTTCCTTACTGCCAGAAAGAGAAATAAGCAAATCCACTTATTTCAACATGGCAGTATAAATTAAACTGATCATCTTATTTCTCCAGGAAATCTATTACCAGATTTTATGTATAATCATAGAATTACAAAAAATGTACAGTATCCATTTAACTAAAACACTAAAATACTAATACTAGCAGACTTATGGAAGAAGGTTGTTATTCGGTATTTAGACACAGCTGGACAGCCATTTGGAAAAGTTTGTGCTGTGTGGAGCCAATCATTTTCTTTTAAAAAAATTAAAGCTGTTCATTTTTACTCATACCCCTGAGTATTATTGAGCCTTCAGCAAACAGCAGAGATCAGAAACTCAATAGGCTGGAAAACTTCACTTAGCCCCACTGTTTCTGGAGAAGGAATGGTCAAAGATGGAGAGCAATTTATGTGAGAACTCCCCAGAACAGAAGTGGTACTAAAAATGCAGATATTACTTCAGGGATTCCCTTCACTTCAGCAAGAGCCATGCATGTGCTCATCTGAGGGCCAAATTCAAGTCTTTTATAAATAGGTCTAAACTATGTGAAGCATTCTTTGAAAGAAGCAGATCTCTTGTAGAGAGGAACTTTTCTAGGCCCCACATTAAAGAGTGTCCTCTCTGTCTGCATGACATCCAGTATAGCTTTAAATATATGGGGGGAAAAACCATTGTCACTCACAAATGCTGATACATTGTTGGACAGTTCTTGATACTCTGTGGAATTTACAATTTCAAGATTTTTGCTGTAAGGTGTGTTCACTGCAATGGTGGCTGGGTATACGTCCCCTGGAATGAGAACAGAGAGTGTAATTTAGAAATCATTCAAGAAAGACCAGTTTCACCTTAGAGTTCTCCAGCTTTTAGGGATGGGGAAATACAATGCAGAAAATAAATCAGTGGGTTTTTTTTTTTCATATACAGCAGGGATTAGCAGAGGACAAATCAACTCAATCACAATGGGGGATGTACTTTGGCTGCCAGGATAGAAGGCAGGATCCTGGGCCCAAACAATCTGTCCTGTTTATGAAACTGAGTAACATTAAACTGTCAGCATGGCCTGAAGCTACAAGATTTTTTGCAAGGTGTTAAAGAATTTGATGAGAAAAAATGTATATCAAGTACTCCAAATTTGCAGCTATTAAGCAGCTAATATGGTTCACTGTAGTTTACAGAGAAAGTAATTCAGAATCAACCTGCTTCTTAAGCCTCACAAGTAAATTTGAGAATCCTGCTTGCTGATCCTTAAATAAGAAGCCCTATTTTCTCATATGCTTGGCCTTCAGAAGCACTTCAGAGATGCTTTTCCACAGGACTCTGATGAGTGTTTAGCAATGGGGAAAATCAATCTGGTTGTTCACAAGTTTACTCCTTTTTAAATCATTGCCATTAATATCAATGTCAGGCTTACACTTGCATTTTTTTTCCTGCTTTTCACTCATTTTAATCTCCTGCACCTCTGACAGAGAATTCACCGTCTTTTCCTAGAACATTAACCTCCTTGGCTGTCACTGTTTAGCAAGATTGCAATCTAGGTCATTGTAGGAGTGGCTGCCTGCAAAGCAAGAAATCACTCAGCAGTCACTTTCCCAGACTGATTGTGTTTTCAATTATAACACAACAACAAGCTATATGGGAAGCAAAATCCACCTGAGCAGGTAACTAAAAGCATTGATGCCCTTCTGCAACTCACCTTTGTAACAATTCTCATTGCTGTAGTAGTATCCATATTCGCACACGCAGGTGTAATTGCTTTGTAAGGAAATACATGTAGCTGAACTTCTTCCACAAGGATCTCCATGGCAGAAATCCACTAATACCAAGATGAAACATATTGACATTAGGGTTTCTGTGAATTTCTGCAACAGCCAGTTCATACATAAAGTCATTCATACATTGAGTAGTCCATATATACTTCTAGTAAGAGAATCTACCAGGTATGTTTTAGAGAGTATAGATGCAATTGCAGAGCGTACGTCTGCATATCTGGCTTGTTTAATGTATATTAACTGTTTTCCCTATACAATCCAGCAGGATAACACAGTGAGGACACAGAGTATGGCTGAAATTCATTATCTGTCATACTGAGCATTCACAGTTCAACTCTACTTAACACAACTAAAAGCAAATCAAAGAAAGAAGGGATATCAAGGCTTGCCAAAAGCAGTGATTGTTAGAAAAAGACAGACTGCAATAGCCTGTATGTCTCTAATAGTGCACTGGTACATACTTGCCTTATTATAACAGTGTCATAGCACAGTCCTTTACTGCAGACACATCAATAAAATGAGGATTCCAAAGTGATTCATAATATATTTTCTTATTATATATATATAATATAATATATTATATATATATAATTATATATATATATTCTGTAAGGTTTTAGAGTATGTATTTTATATCTATAGATAATTTAAGTGGTTAATAAGTAATTAAAATTTATATTTCTATACATCTCATATATAGGATGGCAATTACAGTTCTCTTTCAAGATATCAAATTCTGTTTTTCACCCTGTCTTGGTTTTCAAAATTCACTCCGTAAGTACACTCTCATGGCTGAGACATTTTCAGTGAAATGGGGGAAAAAATAGGATTCTCATTCATACCCCAAAAAATAAGAAGTAAAACATGCAATGAATTTTCATTTCCTATAAGGTTTATCTCCAAATATTTTTCCAGAGAACCTAGTGAAGCCATTTTTTTTCCTGATGAAAAAGATCCCAAGCACAAAGCTACAACAATTATGAACTCCTCCAAACACATTCCACTTGCAGCAAGGCCCCTCAAGGAAGAGTGGCAGGGAGATAAAGCATTAAATGAGGACACTTTGCCTACACTGGAAGGCCCTACTGGGATTGAAAAAGGTGGGGTATGGAGATCTCCAGGACAGACAGATGCACTGTCCCCCAGACACAATTCCTGGTGCCAGCCCCACACCAGGCTGTGCCCTGGCTCCCTCCCTGCCTGTGCCCCAGCAGCCTCAGGCACAGCTCCCTGCAGGGCCACGCCACCTCTTTGCAGGGATTCTCTTGAATCCCCGCCTCCTGAAAGAGGCAAAGGCACCGAGCACAAAAAAAGCAGCCTCAGCCAATCCTCCCAAAGGAGGATATTCATGGCAACCACCTGGTCAGCTTTGTCTCTTCTGGAAGAGGAACACGGGACACCCAAGGCAGAGAAACTCTTTCCTGTCTGAGGGGGCTACAGAGCTCACAGGGATCTGGTTACTACAAGCCATCCCTGGAAAATGCTGCGTGAGCATTTTTGCCTTTTAGATGTAGATGCTGAAGTTGGCATCTCTGTTGCATCAGGACCTGTTCCATCTACAGTACTGTTATCTGAAGAAGGGAAGAGAAGAGACATGGCAGCACAGTCAAGCATTATCTGTTCAAAAAGCATCAAGCTGGGAGAGGAGGACGACAGGCATGGCCTGCTCCGTGCCCCCTGGCCATGGCCCCTGGGCTCTCCCTGCTGGGCTGTGCTCCAGATCCCTCCCTGCCCATTCTCCAACACCTCAGGAGCAGCTCCCTGCAGCACCTGCTAACAGGCTGGCCCTGGGCTTCTCCTTGCAGGGATCACCTTCTGCCCAGGCCTGGTGCAAGAGGCAAAGGCACCAAGCATGGAACCAGCAGCCTGCTCTAATCTTCCCCAACGCATTTCCTTTACAACAAAGACCAGCAGGGAAAGATGGAAGAGCAGAAATTTTTTAAGATCATGCTCTGGGCAACTTTGTGTCCAGTGGGAGAATATCTCAGACAAACCCAGACAGAGGAACTCCTCCCTGCTTGGGTATCTCCAGTGATCCCTGGAACCTGCTTACTGCAAGCTGTCCCCAGAAAGGGAGGCCTGAAAGCTTTTCTCCTTACCTGAAGGTTGTGAGGATGGCACCACTGATGGCTTAGGATCTGTTCCATTATCAGTGCCGTTTCCTAAAGCACCGAAGAGAAGAGACATGACAGCACTGCCTGGCATGGACTGCCTCAGGAACAGCTCCCTGCAGGGCCTTGGGCACCTCTTTGCATGGAACCCCTTGTACCCCGCAATCCACCCACCGGCACAGGAGGCAAAGGCACCAAGCATGGAATCAGCAGCCTGCCCTAATCTTCCTGAAAACACTTGCTTTACAACAAAGACCAGCAGGGAAAGATGGAAGAGTGGAAGTTATTCAAAGCCAGGATCTGGGTAACTGTGTCTCCAGCCGGAGAAGAACTGAGAGAAAGCCAGGCAGGGGAACTCCTCCCTGCTTGGGTATCTGCAGTGCTCCCTGGAACCTGCTTACTGCAAGCTGTCCCCAGAAGGGGAAGCCTGAAAGCTTTTCTCCTTACCTGAAGGTCCTGGGTTGGGATCCACTGGTGGGTCAGGTTTTGTTCCATTATCAGTATTGTTTCCTGAAAAAGGGAAGAGAAGACACATGGCAGCACTGCCTGGCATTGACTGCTCAAAAAGCCTTGGCCAATGCTGTGGTTTTTCTTATAGTCCTTCTCTCAGACCCTGATATTGCACTCCTCCTCACCACATCTGCACTCCCACATGGTGGCCTTTGTCACAGGCTCATGTGGGTGGAAGCCAGAGGCACAAAGTCTTTCCCAAAGCTGGATGATCAGGATGGGGAGGTGATGCTGGCAGGAGGGATGTGCTCATGCAAGCCCACCATGGAGGAAGAGCTGAGGGACTGAGGAGGCTGCCCCTCCTCAGGTTGGTCCCAGCAGGAGCTTTGACCCATCTGGCTGGGGCTCCCCAGCATCAGGCTGGGACTGGAGGAGGACAGGCACAGTCTGCCCCATGGTGCTCAGCCATGGCCCCTGGCCTCTCCCTGCTGTGCCCCTGATCCCTCCCTGCCCATGCTCCAACAGCCTCAGGAACAGCTCCCTGCAGGGCCTTGGGCACCTCTTTGCATGGAACCCCTTGTACCGCACAATCCACCACCAGCACAGGAGGCAAAGGCACCAAGCATGGAATCAGCAGCCTCCTCAAATCTCCCACCACACATTCCCCTTGCAGAATGACCAGCAGGGAAAGATGGAAGAGAAGAGGTTTTTCAAGATCATGGTCTGGGCAACTTGGTCTCCAGTGAGAGAAGAACTGAAAGAAACCCAGGCAGGGGAACTCCTCCCTGCTTGGGTATCTGCAGTGCTCCCTGGAACCTGCTTACTGCAAGCTGTAGCCAGAAGGGGAAGCCTGAAAGCTTTTCTCCTTACCTGAAGGTCCTGGGTTGGGATCCACTGGTGGGTCAGGTTTTGTTCCATTATCAGTATTGTTTCCTGAAAAAGGGAAGAGAAGAGACATGGCAGCACTGCCTGGCATTGACTGCTCAAAAAGCCTTGGACAATTCTGTGGTTTTTCCTCATAGTCCTTCTCTCACACCCTGATATTGCACTCCTCCTCACAACATCTGTACTCCCACATGGTGGCCATTGGCATAGACTCATGTGGGTGGAAGCCAGAGGAACAAAGACTTGCCCTAAGCGGGGTCATCAGGATGGGGAGGTGATGCTGGCAGGAGGGATGTGCTCATGCAAGACGACCATGGAGGAAGAGCTGAGGGACTGAGGAGGCTGCCCCTCCTCAGGTTGATCCCAGCAGGAGCTTTGACCCTTCTGGCTGGGGCTCCCCAGCAATTAGCCGGGAACGGAGGAGGACAGGTAGAGTGTGCCCCATGGTGCTCAGCCATGGCCCCTCTGGCCTCTCCCTGGTGTGCCCCTGATCCCTCCCTGCCCATGCTCCAACAGCCTCAGGAACAGCTCCCTGCAGGGCCTTGGGCACCTCTTTGCATGGAACCCCTTGTACCGCACAATCCACCACCAGCACAGGAGGCAAAGGCACCAAGCATGGAATCAGCAGCCTGCCCTAATCTTCCTGAAAACACTTGCTTTACAACAAAGACCAGCAGGGAAAGATGGAAGAGTGGAAGTTATTCAACGCCAGGATCTGGGTAACTGTGTCTCCAGTGAGAGAAGAACTGAGAGAAAGCCAGGCAGGGGAACTCCTCCCTGCTTGGGTATCTGCAGTGCTCCCTGGAACCTGCTTACTGCAAGCTGTCCCCAGAAGGGGAAGCCTGAAAGCTTTTCTCCTTACCTGAAGGTCCTGGGTTGGGATCCACTGGTGGGTCAGGTTTTGTTCCATTATCAGTATTGTTTCCTGAAAAAGGGAAGAGAAGAGACATGGCAGCACTGCCTGGCATTGACTGCTCAAAAAGCCTTGGCCAATTCTGTGGTTTTTCCTCATAGTCCTTCTCTCACACCCTGATATTGCACTCCTCCTCACAACATCTGTACTCCCACATGGTGGCCCTTCTACCGCACAATCCACCACCAGCAAAGGAGGCAAAGGCACCAAGCATGGAATCAGCAGCCTCCTCAAATGTCCCACCACACATTCCCCTTGCAGAATGACCAGCAGGGAAAGATGGAAGAGAAGAGGTTTTTCAAGATCATGGTCTTGGCAACTTGGTCTCCAGTGAGAGAAGAACTGAAAGAAACCCATGTAGGGGAACTCCTCCCTGCTTGGGTATCTGCAGTGCTCCCTGGAACCTGCTTACTGCAAGCTGTAGCCAGAAGGGGAAGCCTGAAAGCTTTTCTCCTTACCTGAAGGTCCTGGGTTGGGATCCACTGGTGGGTCAGGTTCTGTTCCATTATCAGTATCATTTCCTGAAAAAGGGAAGAGACATGGCAGCACTGCCTGGCATTAAGTGCTCAAAAAGCCTAGGCCAATTCTGTGGTTTTTCCTCATAGTCTTTCTCTCACACCCTGCTCTTGGAGACCTTCTTACCACATGAGCACACCCTCATGGTGGCCTTTGTCACAGGCTCATGAGGGTGGAAGCCAGAGGCACAAAGTCTTTCCCAAAGCTGGATGATCAAGATGGGGAGGTGATGCTGGCAGGAGGGATGTGCTCATGCAAGCCCACCATGGAGGAAGAGCTGAGGGTCTGAGGAGGCTGCCCCTCCTCAGGTTGGTCCCAGCAGGAGCTTTGACCCTTCTGGTTTGGACTCCCAAGCATCAGGCTGGGACTGGAGGATGACAGGCACAGTCTGCCCCATGGTGCCCAGCCATGGCCCCTCTGGCCTCTCCCTGCTGTGCCCCAGATCCCTCCCTGCCCATGCTCCAACAGCCTCAGGAACAGCTCCCTGCAGGGCCTTGGGCACCTCTTTGCATGGAACCCCTTGTACCGCACAATCCACCACCAGCACAGGAGGCAAAGGCACCAAGCATGGAATCAGCAGCCTGCCCTAATCTTCCTGAAAACACTTGCTTTACAACAAAGACCAGCAGGGAAAGATGGAAGAGTGGAAGTTATTCCACGCCAGGATCTGGGTAACTTGGTCTCCAGACGGAGAAGAACTGAGAGAAAGCCAGGTAGGGGAACTCCTCCCTGCTTGGGTATCTGCAGTGCTCCCTGGAACCTGCCTACTGCAAGCTGTCCCCAGAAGGCGAAGCCTGAAAGCTTTTCTCCTTACCTGAAGGTCCTGGGTTGGGATCCACTGGTGGGTCAGGTTTTGTTCCATTATCAGTATTGTTTCCTGAAAAAGGGAAGAGAAGAGACGTGGCAGCACTGCCTGGCATTGACTGCTCAAAAAGCCTTGGCCAATTCTGTGGTTTTTCCTCATAGTCCTTCTCTCACACCCTGATATTGCACTCCTCCTCACAACATCTGTACTCCCACATGGTGGCCCTTCTACCGCACAATCCACCACCAGCGCAGGAGGCAAAGGCACCAAGCATGGAATCAGCAGCCTCCTCAAATGTCCCACCACACATTCCCCTTGCAAAATGACCAGCAGGGAAAGATGGAAGAGAAGAGGTTTTTCAAGATCATGGTCTGGGCAACTTGGTCTCCAGTGAGAGAAGAACTGAGAGAAAGCCAGGCAGGGGAACTCCTCCCTGCTTGGGTATCTGCAGTGCTCCCTGGAACCTGCTTACTGCAAGCTGTAGCCAGAAGGGGAAGCCTGAAAGCTTTTCTCCTTACCTGAAGGTCCTGGGTTGGGATCCACTGGTGGGTCAGGTTCTATTCCATTATCAGTATCGTTTCCTGAAAAAGGGAAGGGAAGAGACATGGCAGCACTGCCTGGCACTGACTGCTCAAAAAGCCTTGGCCAATTCTGTGGTTTTTCCTCATAGTCCTTCTCTCACACCCTGATATTGCACTCCTCCTCACAACATCTGTACTCCCACATGGTGGCCATTGGCATAGACTCATGTGGGTGGAAGCCAGAGGCACAAAGACTTGCCCTAAGCGGGGTCATCAGGATGGGGAGGTGATGCTGGCAGGAGGGATGTGCTCATGCAAGCCCTCCATGGAGGAAGAGCTGAGGGTCTGAGGAGGCTGCCCCTCCTCAGGTTGATCCCAGCAGGAGCTTTGACCCTTCTGGCTGGGGCTCCCCATCAACCAGCAGCCAGGAACGGAGGATGACAGGCACAGTCTGCCCCATGGTGCCCAGCCATGGCCACTCTGGCCTCTCCCTGCTGTGCCCCAGATCCCTCCCTGCCCATGCTCCAACAGCCTCAGGAACAGCTCCCTGCAGGGCCTTGGGCACCTCTTTGCATGGAACCCCTTGTACCGCACAATCCACCACCAGCACAGGAGGCAAAGGCACCAAGCATGGAATCAGCAGCCTCCTCAAATCTCCCACCACACATTCCCCTTGCAGAATGACCAGCAGGGAAAGATGGAAGAGTGGAAGTTATTCAACGCCAGGATCTGGGTAACTGTGTCTCCAGACGGAGAAGAACTGAGAGAAAGCCAGGCAGGGGAACTCCTCCCTGCTTGGGTATCTGCAGTGCTCCCTGGAACCTGCTTACTGCAAGCTGTAGCCAGAAGGGGAAGCCTGAAAGCTTTTCTCCTTACCTGAAGGTCCTGGGTTGGGATCCACTGGTGGGTCAGGTTCTGTTCCATTATCAGTATCGTTTCCTGAAAAAGGGAAGAGAAGAGACATGGCAGCACTGCCTGGCACTGACTGCTCAAAAAGCCTTGGCCAATTCTGTGGTTTTGCTCTCATAGTCTTTCTCTCACACCCTGCTCTTGGAGACCTTCTTACCACATGAGCACACCCTCATGGTGGCCTTTGGCACAGGCTCATGTGGGTAGAAGCCAGAGGCACAAAGACTTTCCCAAAGCTAGATGATCAGGATGGGGAGGTGATGCTGGCAGGAGGGATGTGCTCATGCAAGCCCACCATGGAGGAAGAGCTGAGGGACTGAGGAGGCTGCCCCTCCTCAGGTTGGTCCCAGCAGGAGCTTTGACCCTTCTGGTTTGGACTCCCAAGCATCAGGCTGGCACTGGAGGATGACAGGCACAGTCTGCCCCATGGTGCTCAGCCATAGCCCCTCTGGCCTCTCCCTGCTGTGCCCCTGATCCCTCCCTGCCCATGCTCCAACAGCCTCAGGAACAGCTCCCTGCAGGGCCTTGGGCAACTCTTTGCATGGAACCCCTTGTACCGCACAATCCACCACCAGCACAGGAGGCAAAGGCACCAAGCATGGACTCAGCAGCCTCCTCAAATGTCCCACCACACATTCCCCTTGCAGAATGACCAGCAGGGAAAGATGGAAGAGAAGAGGTTTTTCAAGATCATGGTCTGGGCAACTTGGTCTCCAGTGAGAGAAGAACTGAAAGAAACCCATGTAGGGGAACTCCTCCCTGCTTGGGTATCTGCAGTGCTCCCTGGAACCTGCTTACTGCAAGCTGTCCCCAGAAGGGGAAGCCTGAAAGCTTTTCTCCTTACCTGAAGGTCCTGGGTTTGGATCCACTGGTGGGTCAGGTTCTGTTCCATTATCAGTATCGTTGCCTGAAAAAGGGAAGAGACATGGCAGTACTGCCTGGCACTGACTCCTCAAAAAGCCTTGGCCAATTCTGTGGTTTTGCTCTCATAGTCTTTCTCTCACACCCTGCTCTTGGAGACCTTCTTACCACATGAGCACACCCTCATGGTGGCCTTTGGCACAGGCTCATGTGGGTAGAAGCCAGAGGCACAAAGACTTTCCCAAAGCTGGATGATCAGGATGGAGACGTGATGCTGGCAGGAGGGATGTGCTCATGCAAGCCCACCATGGAGGAAGGGCTGAGGGACTGAGGAGGCTGCCCCTCCTCAGGTTGATTCCAGCAGGAGCTTTGACCCTTCTGGCTGGGGCTCCCCAGCAATTAGCCGGGAACGGAGGAGGACAGGCACAGTCTGCCCCATGGTGCTCAGCCATGGCCCCTCTGGCCTCTCCCTGCTGTGCCCCAGATCCTTCCCTGCCCATGCTCCAACAGCCTCAGGAACAGCTCCCTGCAGGGCCTTGGGCACCTCTTTGCATGGAACCCCTTGTACCGCACAATCCACCACCAGCACAGGAGGCAAAGGCACCAAGCATGGAATCAGCAGCCTGCCCTAATCTTCCTGAAAACACTTGCTTTACAACAAAGACCAGCAGGGAAAGATGGAAGAGTGGAAGTTATTCAACGCCAGGATCTGGGTAACTGTGTCTCCAGTGAGAGAAGAACTGAGAGAAAGCCAGGCAGGGGAACTCCTCCCTGCTTGGGTATCTGCAGTGCTCCCTGGAACCTGCTTACTGCAAGCTGTCCCCAGAAGGGGAAGCCTGAAAGCTTTTCTCCTTACCTGAAGATCCTGTGTTTGGCTCCACTGGTTTTTTAGGATCTCTTTTATTATCAGCACCGTTTTCTGAAAAAGAGACAAGAAGAGACATGGCAGCACGGCCTAACATTGTCTGTTGAAAAAGCCTTGGGCACTTCTCTGTGTGTAGGACATGTGCTGAGCAGGAAACTGCTGTGGATCTTTGTGGGCCTGAGCAGTCAAATTCCTGAGCCCCCTTGCCCAGCCTCTTGGCTCTTCCTAGCTGAGGTGCCTGTGTCCCCTGATGTGTCCTTGACCCCCTTGTCCCCCAAGGGCAGTGCTTGTACACAAGGACCTCATTCACTCTGTAGTGTCCCCTGCTTGATGGCCCGTGCTGTGTCAGCCAAAGCTGTCACTTCCAGTGGCAACCAGCCTCAGTCATCTCTGCAGGATCTGGTCACAGGATTCCCCTGGGCATCTCTACAGGGATCCCCCTCTATCCAGGCCTGATGCAGGAGGTAAAGTTGCCAAGCACAGAAAGAGCTGCCTCCTCAACTCTTACCCAGTGCTTCCTCCTTGCAGCAAAGAGCAGCAGGGAAAGATGGACTTGTGGAGGGTATTCACAGCCTTGATCTGGGTACATCTCTCTCCCCTGGGAGAGGAATTCAGGGAAACCTCTATGGGGACTTCAGAGCTCCCTGGGACTGTTCCCAGAAGGGGTTGTCTGAAAGCTTTGCTCCTTACCTGTAGTTATTGTGCTTGGTGTCACTGTTGTGCCAGCAGATGTTTCAGCAGGGGCTTCTGATGGAGGGAAAAGAAAAGAGATGGCAGCACTAGGGAACTCTTTGCACACAGGACAATTGTTGAGTAAACAGGTCCGGGAGGAGCTGTGTGTGTGGCTGAGCAGCCACACCTCTGGGCAGGCTTACCCTGCCTTTTGTCAGCCCCAGGCCTCGAGCTGTGCTGTAACAGATTCCTGTGGACATTGACAGCAGGCTATTTCTATTCCAGGCATGCTCCTTCTGCTACAGCATCACCTGGAGTATCAAGACCTTCTTTCCCTGGACTACAGCTCTATGCATTCCTGACAGTATACATTATTTTTTTCTCTTTCTATTCCTTCCCTGCCATTATTATTTCTGGTTAATATCAGCCAATTGGTGAAAATACTTCCTTAAACTTTGGTACCAGCCTTTGTTATTGCTTTTATTTTTCCAAAATATTCTAGTTGTTTATTTTTAAGTTGTTGGGTGTTTCTTTATTTAACCTGTGTCATTCTCAGCTCTTGAGAAAAGGAATGAGTTCAGGTTTGAGGGGTTTGATTGTTTTGTTTTTCATAGATGTAAGAAGGATAAACCAGCCTTGCTGATAAATGTGTGATACTGACAAATGGCCAGTTTGCATCATGTAATCTAACTTTAATCTGAATTAGTTTATTATTATTATTAACTATTATTAAATAATCATTAATTTACAAGTTAAGAATAAACTGATTTACTCTGCGTGAATGCTGCTGCAAGCATAATTTTATCAAAAGCATTAAAAGCATGCAGCTGAAAGACTAATGTATTTGTGGCTAAAATCCATGTCACTATCACAGTCTGCACATCTCAGCAGACATTTGAAAAATAGACCCCACTTTTCTAGAGCTTTATAGGGCTTTGAAAATCCTAAGTGAGGAAAATCTTCTACACTTTTTTCTGATTGAAAACACATCTCACATAGAAAAGACACATGCAAATGACAAGTAATCCATTAGCCTCCTCTAGGTGAAGGGGAACATGAGCAATTGTGGCAGTTCCCTGCCAGGTCTCTTGCCTCCACTGGTCATTGAGTTCTATAAACAGTATTATTTGTTCCCCAGTTAGTATAAATGGGTATTTTTCCTATAACCGTGATAATATGAATCTCTGCTGGCCACAGGCAATGGATGTTGGAACAGCAACTTGTTTCAGAGGCAGCTTTTTTTACAGCTGCTAGAGCTGGGTGGCTCTGGCTAGCCATCGTCCAGGAGTACCCTTTGGACTCAGGAAGAACAGCATCCACGGTGCCAGCAGAGTGCATGAGCTGCAATTGAACCTTCTGGATGGACTTGACAAAGGTAAGCTGAGCAAAGGTGGCTAATTTATGGCTCTGTTTGCCTAGATCTAACCTTCTATGTATGGAAACAGGATGTGTTAATGGGCTTGGGCATTACCACTGTGATAAAGAAATGGATGTTACCACCAAGGATATACAATAGCAGAGACATCTGGCTGCTGAGCAGGGCAGGGCCTTTGCCAGTACTATTCAAATGGACACATCCTGCAAAGCTTTTACAATATTTGCTTAGAATGAAAAAGGTTTCTGGGCAGATCTATCCTGATGCAAAGTCAGATCAAGTGAAAAATGGGTATTGCTTTCAGTAAGTCTTGGCACAAGAATTTTCACATCTTGCTATTGCCTACAAGCCTCCAACCAGGAAACCAACCAACAGACCATCTTGAAGACTTCTATGTTTATGATTTACAGCTAAAAATTGGTCTGTAGCACACTGTGGATGTTGCTGAAAACACATTTGTTCATTCACAGTAGGCAACAGAGACACACAACCATCTGCCACCAGTTGCAAGCTTAACAGGTCTTAATTTGGCTGGTAACTCTGCAATCTTTGTATTAGCTAGGAATTCCTGTACTCTCACAGCTTCAAGCTGCTACAAAACTCTTCATAGAGATGCTTTACTCCTGCTAATGTCTTCATCCCCTCATACCTCTCACTGAGTATCAGGAAAAGGCAAGTTTAGCCATAGGCTATGGCCCACAACTACTAACTTTGGCACAATGCCAGAAAATGTACTAAATGGCTTAAGGAATGACACCTTTAGTTTGAAGAGACTATGGTGCAACCCTCTTGAAAGCTGGTGGTGATGTTTCCATTAATTTATTTCAAAAGGAAATAACAAAAGCTCAGTGAGCCAGCTCAGAGGGAGCTGCTTTCCAGACAGGTTGGTTAAGGAGCCTCTGGCCAAAAGGGTACCAGGGTGGAACAGTTGCACCTTTTGTTATGACCGTAACAGAGCTTGAATTACCTGGGTTTAGTATGAAAGTCCTGAAAACTGCTCTTGGCTAAATTAGGTTAATCATAAGCACCAGCGATCTTCTATTGTTCTGCAAACAAGGAAAGCCACTGGCTTACAGTGACATCTTTCATCATTAATTAATCAAAATCTAGACATGCTAAATTGTGTATCACAACTGGCTTCTCAACAGCTGCTGAAAGTACTAGAAAAATCCATTCACTGCCACACAATAGCTGCCTTGATAAATCACAAAGCAGAAGATAGTGGTTCTTACCTTTCAAAAGGCTCAGCACCAGGCCGAGGCACACAGCGAAGAACACAGAGCGTCTCATTGCCACTTCTGGTGCTGCTGCCACTTGCTGCTAAGCCTAAGGGAAAGTGCCTTTCTCTTCTGGCGTCAGCTCATTTAAGGACCCAGCCACAGGTAAAGAGCTCAGCCCTGAGCTGACGTCACGGTGGCAAAGTGGCAAATGATAAATTCAAGCGGTGTTTTTCTTCCTCCTCAGGCTGGGAGGAGATTTCTGGACCTGCAGCATTCTTCTTTTAAGTCATAAATGTTTGAGAGCTGTTGACACAAGGAAGTTACTGCTAAATAAGCTGACATGGGAACTGACAGTGCATCAGCTATCCCCTGCCAGCTTTCCATACCAACACCTTCCACGCAAATTAGATGAAGAGTGCAGTATAATCTGTTCTTAAAGGGGAAGAGGGACCCTGTCGCAAGGTATGCTAATTATGCACTTGGAAAAGAGTACCTGGGATCCACATGCTCACTTCCCATGCAATAAATTACCAATACAGACAAGCTTCATTCCTCAAACTCCAATTTTTTTTCTTATAAGCAAAATCTTATGCTAAAGCACTTCTTACTGCTTAACAGGTTAAAAAGAAAGAGAAAAAACCTGCACCTTTGACATCAAAAAACAGGACTGACATTGGCCCTTCTGGCAGTGATCATGGCTGTTTTGTTTGCTGCCCTCTTATGTGTGTTGCAGGCTCACTAAAGTGGTGAGTGAAAAGGAGGAGCAGGCAGGACAGCCAGCAGGTGTTTTTGTCTTTATCTGAGTGGCAGCCTCCCTTTCTTGAGGCAACGTGTATTTCTGCCGGAGAGACATTTGTAACCAGGGAATGTCAGGCTGGAGCAGAAAGCCTGCAGCAGATCTAGAAATGACAAAAAGCCCAGAAAGGTGTTAAGCAGGTAACCCTGCTGTGATGTGTGGAAAATAGGTTGGAGACTGAGACTTATTAACATTGGACTCTAGGAAGCTTCTGAAATTGCCAGTGAGAGACCAAGATGGGAAAAAAGGTCTCTGTGGGCAGGAGTTGGTTATCCCAAAGTCTCTTACTTCCAGCTGCCTTCCCTGCCCAAGTTTTCCAGTGTTTGTTCTGCTTTGTGCTCCAGTAAAATGCACTGCTTGAGGTCAGCTGGGCCAGATCAGTGATTTCCAGTTCCTCCTTTTCAGGCAAAGGTGTCATTTCTCTCATTTTGAAGGTCTGAGTGACTCTGCATCCTGCCACAACTGCCAGTAAAGTGTTTCTCTGAAGTAAACACAAGTTATGCCATCATTACCAGACAAAAGAAAGACAAACAACCCATCAGTGTTGCCACAACCCCTGCCACTTCTAACGGCTATGGTCCTGGTCTCCTCTGGCAGACCCCCCTGCCAGCAACACAGGCAGGTTATGAACACACTACTGAATGCCACATAACAGCTCTGTGTAGTAAATGCCTCTCCCTTTGTCTGCTTTTGTTTGATCTTCTGTTTTAAGAACAAGAAATGCAGTCTTGGGTAATCTCCTTGAATGAAGGAGGGTGAGAGAGACCAGAAGTATTACTCAAAGTCATTCCTGAGCATAGGGTTGTCTTAAACTTTTAACCTGCACTGAACTAGGAAACACTGCTGGCTTACCAACAGCAAAATGGTTGTGTGCCTCTGCTGGCACAAGGAATGAGCAGCCTTGTCCCTCTGTGAACCTGCTCAGGATGCTGAGCCTGAAATGTGGGGTGTTTGCCTGTGCCTTCCTTTGTATCTCTGTCCCTGAAGTCCCTCCAGTGTGACCTGCTCCCCACACCTACCCCCAAGTCCCCACAGTGACCCCCTGGCAGCCCCCCTCTCCCTCTGTCTGCTCCTTCAGGCCATGCTGGATTCAGCTCCTGCCCTGCTCCTGCTCCCTCCTGTGCCCATTGCCCATCAGATCACTCAATTCCTCCAGGCCCCTCACTAAAAGTGCTTTGCCAGGACGCTGACAGAATAAGAGAAGGAAATGCCAGGGAAATGTTTGGCCCCAGTGCCCTGTGCCTACCTGCTTGGCCAGTGTCCAGCCTCCACCTCAGGTCAGCACCATGCTCCCAGCCTCAGGGGACATCCAAAAACTAATCCCAAAATCTTGTCAGAATAACAAATTTCAGTGCTGTGAGCCCCAGACCCCAGCAGGTGCTTCAGGTGGGGGTGGGTGTGCAGAGGAGGACAAACTTGGCTGTGGGAGAGTGGCCCAGCTTTATGTCACCCATCCTCTGGCAATGGCCATCTCCCAGACTTACACTCTGATTTTTCAATGCCTCAAGGTGCAGCTAGATCAATCCAGATCTCAAAAATCTCCCAGTTGGCTGTGAAGCAAGTGCATGGGACCAAAATAACTTCTCAGGGCACTATGGAAAATGAGGGCCAGGTCTTCAGCAGGTGTAGATGGTGCAGCTTTTCTGCCTACACTAGAGACTAGTGGTTGAGTGTGCATTCCTGCACATTAGAACTGTTCTCTACAGTGAAGGCACATCAGGAACTGGTGTGTTACCTATATTTTTAAACTTGACTTCCATTCCTGCCTGGTTGTTTACATTTATTATGATCACAGTTTTGGCAGTGTGAGTCATTTGAAATGCAAAAGGTCCCAGCTCCTCTAGGAAGTAATGCCCTGAAAGACACACATATTCACAGACTAGCAGTTTTCATATCTGCTCGCCCTTCCTTGCCCATTTGTGACACACCAGCAGTCACAACAGGCTCTCTCCAGGAAGGAGGGTGACAGGCTCTATGTGCCCTATTGCTTGGTGATTTGTGGGGCAATTAATTATATATTATAAACCAGATATATGGTGGTTTAGGAGAACAGAATTAACCAAAGAGGAGAACTGATACCAGTGAAACTGCACTTAATAATTAAGCACACATTAAGCACAATAAAAAGTTGACTGTTAGTCCAGACAGACTCAGCCAAAGGAATTGTGATGTCCTGCAAGGAACTACAGAGAAAACTTCCTTTGCAGAAGTAAGTCAGTAACTTTCCAGAGGCTGTAAAATCAAACTGTTGTGTGTCAAAACTCAGATATGACAATCAAGAACACGGAACAATTATTATGGAATAAAAAATATGCTATGTTTAGTAACAGTAGCTGCTCTATTGTCAATAATTTTTTATGGCAGGAAAAAGAAATACCAAAAGTAAAGGACCTTATCTATCTATTAGAAAGTGCATGAAATCAAGAGGCAATCATGCTGTCAGAAGAGAAGGTAGAAAAAATTGTCTTTCACAGCTTTTTATGTGCACCAGCTCAATACTTTTTTCCTGCACATTTTTCAATCCTTTTTCTTACTAGATTCTTCCACATTTTGTTATTTCATGTAAATTTGCTTCCTCCACTATATATGACATATATAAGTAGAAATATATGTTTTAATTAGCTAAAAGTTTTTAAAAAAGCTTCAGAAGTCTAAATCAAAGGTTTAGCTATGGCTACAGATTCACATATGATCAGGGGAAGCAGGTGCTCTTTAACTTCTTTTCAGGTGGTTCCCAAGAGTTTGAGGGCACACATTAGGGATGCATTCAGTGGTCTCAGAGGCCCCAATGTGCAAATCTGAAGTGGGCAGGGCTGTTAAATCATGTGCTTCTCCACAACCCCAAAGACCTTTTACTTAGTCCCATGGAAATGTTGTGACCTGTGGTTTTACACTGCCAATTTCCTAAAAGATACCAACCTCACACAGAAAGTAGAGTAACATGAGACAGTCATGGTAAGTGGTCTCTTACCATGGGGTGAGGTGCTCTCTGTGGGTGTGTGTCTCTTTTCATGGCTACTGGGAGAGCCAGATCACGTGTTCAAAGTGGCCACCTAACTTTTCATAGAACAGATGAATCCCACCTTAGTCCCATCTGATTTCTGTCACAGCTGTACTGCTCTGGAGCAGCACCAAAAAAATTGCCCCAGATGAACCTACCTGGCATTGCTCCAGATGCTCTTCCAAATCAGGCCTCTTCTCAGCAGCCTGAGTTGGACTTGGTGTTCCTCTGGATTCAAGGTGCCCTCCTTCTTCCTTTGAGTGACCCTCAGCTGGGCATTCTTCACTGTCCCTGGTGGTTTTTACTGGGACTGGACTGATCTCATGGTGGTCAGGTCCAGTTCTTTGCCCTTGGAAACAGCCCTGCTGCACCCTCTCCTGAGGTTTTCCTCCCCTCCAACATGCACTCACACATGTAAACACACAACTTTACCAGTTTCAGCAAAAATGAAACTGAGGAAAAATTAAAATTAGACTGAGTTGCTTGGTGCCACCAAGATAAATGTATCAGAACACAACTTGTACTTCAGCTGAGCAGAATTTTTTTTGGCACAACTAACAGAACATACTCATTTCCTCTTTGCTTTTCAATTTAGTTATTCAATCTTTTCTATGCAATTTCTTATTTTCTGGATTAGATGCATAATAATAAAGACCACCTAAAAATTGCTTTTGTTTCCCTTTACAGGAAAAGCTAAATACAATAAAAAAGCAGGGACATAGTAATATTCATTGTTTTATTGTATCCTTTTATGATACTGACTAGAACGCCAGATTTAATAATATTGGATGCAGATATAAAAATAATCCAATCCTTAAAAATTATATTTTGCTACTACAGTACTGTATAATTAGTGGAGGCTGAAAATATGATACAACTTTAAATAATACTGGTTTGGAAAACATCCTCAGAACTCCAGAGACTTGGAAGCAAACATTCAGAGATAGAGGAAGGGAGTGGAGCAATGTCAAGAACATAAAGCAGGTTTACATTCAGGTTGTAAAGAAGCAAAAACAAATGCTGAAAATTTATCTTTTGGAAGAGAGTTCACAAAAGGTGAGCTTTACTACTGCAATTCTAAAAGCCACTTAAATAAATCATTATGATTTTACACACCAAGATTCACCTTTGACTAGGAGAAAGTCCTGTAGAATTTAATGGGTTTAAAGCAAATGACTGAGTTGAACAGGATTTCCTTTAAAAAATGAAGGTAGTAAATATTTATCCTGTTGAGTTTTCTTTTTTTTTTTCTTTAAATTAAACCCATCCTAGCAGATTTTATTGAAGACTTTTTATGTCCAGCAAATTCTACAGCCGTATTCAAGGGAAGTAATCAGTCTTTACTGTATTCCACAGGACTTTTCCATACAGGATTTTGCTGAACTGGGGGCTGCCTGCTGCAGTCATTAACCCAAGTAGGACTCCCATCTCTTCTAGCATTTCATTGAAATAGAGACTGAGCAATTTAGCATTTCAATACCACTTTGGAGGAACATCAGGTACCCTTGCTAGGTGCTCCCTCAACAAGGATATTATGCAACATAGACTAGACACAGAAAAGGTGTCATCCCACACTTGATCTCACAGTGCTGAAGTCACACTTCTGCAAAATAATTAAGCATATTCTTTTTTTTTTCTTTTTTTTTTTTTTTTAATTTTGGTACTTCTTACTCCTTCATGAATTTCTCTCCTGCTTTTCAATTTCAGCAGCTCAAGGGAATGAAGAATTAAATGTACATTGAAAAGGTCCCAAACTCTTACAAGCACAGGACATACCCCTTCTGAAACTAGGAGATCTTGCTTAATTTCTAAAGGGACAGGCAAGAGTAATCTGCAGAGCAGTTGATATGTGTGACAGCAGGAAGCATCTCTACATCCCTCAATATTACAGGATAGGAAAGAGGCTGGCTGACCAGTAAAACAACTACACAAAATTCACATTCACTCTCTTCCCAGGAAACTGTTTCCAATCTTGAAGCTGTTTTGTTCATTCTCACATAACACAGGTCCTGCTACAGTAATAAGTATGCTTTAAGAAAAAAAGATACAACATGGAAAGGCAGGAACAGCATCACAGAAATAGGCAGACAGAGCCATGGGAAAGCATGTACTACATGCAGGTGACCCTAGTGGTGGAGTAATTCAGTCCTAAAAAAAACTTCTTTACAGTCCATGGGAGAGTTACCCCAGTCACTGTAGGGATGCTGGATTACATCCTTTGTGTGTAAAGAGGAAAAAACATTAGTCAGCATAGGAAGAGCATTTAACTAATATGCATCCGTTCTTGTTAATTTAAGGAAGAAAGCTAAAGATTACTATTAGGGAATGAAAATTCCAGCTGGATTTGGAATGGATATGGCCATTGACCAGCATCAGAGACAAGTCCTGAGAAACCAACTCAGCATATCTGCAGCAGTGTCCAAACCCACTCTGTGCTCACTCAGGTCCCAGCAAACAACCTGTACAAGCACTGGCACAAACAATCTCACAATGATAACTACCTCTCTCTCACTGCAATTTATTGCTGTTTTTAAAGCCTTTTACTACCCTGCAGTGTGGAGGCAGGTAACTTTCATAAAGCAGTTCATGAGCAGTAACTCAGTACATGACTGTGCCAGTGGGTCTTATGGGAAATGCCACAAGAGTAATGAGATTCATTGCTGCCATAAAACCTAACACTTCCAGTGTGGAGGAAAACCTGGCCCACTTTTTCCACTTATAGCCCAATTCAGTGCTGTGAGGTTTCAACAGTGTGAAAAAACAAGCCTGATTTTCCCAGTACAGCTGGAAGGACTGGCCAGGGCAAGCAGCAGGACACAGGAAGACTGTATGTGCAAGATGCCTTCTGAAAGATTCCACAAATCTGTGTTTTGCTGATCAGTTCAGGGACTGCCTCTCCTATGCTGACTGTCAGGGGTATTTTTGTGGGTAAGGAATTTTGTCAGTATAACTGGCAGAGCACCATAGCAGCAAACACATGCCTCTCTCACAGTTTTTCCTGTCAAGCAACAGAATTAGCATTTTTTTTCCCAAATTTAATTAAAAACACACCCACACAACGGCCCATGGGTCACTGCTGACTGCTCCCCGCACTTTCCACAGCAGCCAGGAGCAATAGCAGATTTATGAGCAGTGTTGGTGTAGTTTTTCTTCCTTTCTCCACATCTGGCTGAACCACTTGCATTCTCCATACCAAAAACATGCCACTTCCCTCCTATCCTCTCGCATAGTGGAGAGTGATTCCCCTTGGCAAAAACATCCAGTGTGCTCAAAATTTTCAATTTGGGGTAGCTAGAAGTAATCTAAAAGAAAGATGAGAAATAAGGTGCATGTACTTAGACATCCTACAGGGAGTTAGGTTGTGAACAGAGAAGAATATGATTTTGAAAGTGGGCTTGAGGGCACATAGAGACCCTTCTTATACGCAAGAGGAGTGACGAGCCCCACTCCACTGCCAAAGGGAGCTGTGCTCATGGCAGACACAGAGAGGAGCCTGGTGGCAGCTTTACAGAGAGACAACCTGCACTGAAACACTGCCCCCATCCCTGCTGGGGCTGGGCGAGTCTGTACTGCTGGGTGAGGCAGTGAACACTGCACTGAAACAAGCACCATAAACTGTGACACAACACAGTGCTCTGCACCAGAGACAGGAGCACTGCAGCACAGGTTGCAGCTGGGCTGGTGGAAACCCAGGGGCTGAATCACCCCAGGCTGCTTCTGTCACCTTCCCAAAAGCTTCCTGGAACACTCGGGGAAAGCACCTGCACTCATCTGGGTGCTGACTCCTCCTGCCTGAACCCCTCTCTTGCCTGCTGGGCAGGGCCTCCTAAGACACCCAGAGAAGGTGTGGCAAGCCAGGAGAGACCCTTTTTCCCCTCCTTCTGTGGACTATGCATTGGCTCTGAGACTCCTTCCTTATCCAAGCTACATAGAAGGTCAGGCTGCAATGGATAAACCCTCATAAGAAATGCCCCAACGTTTACCTCCATTGGCAGAGAGAAAATTTCAGTGCAATAACACTCTTTCAGAAAATTCCAAGTTTTGCAGTCCTCACTCAGAAAATCCTGCTGGATTTACTAAGACTCTTTCTCTCCAGATACAATTCAAGAAGAATTTGAAGACCATTAAGGTATTAAAATTATTACTTGCAAACTTTTGTGTGCTCTCTTTAGAAATAGTCCTATCTCAATTCCATTCAAATCCCTTGCAATTTGCAATGTGCTGACAGATACAGACCAGAAGTTTTGTTCATATACTCTTACTGCAGGAGGACTGATCTGCAGTTGTGAGTTGGTGCCACACTTTGCCCTTTGTACCTGACACGTAGAAGTTCATCTCCTAGTCTTTGAGCTAACCAAGCAGTTAAACATCTTTGCCTACAAGCATAGGCCTAAATGCTTCCCCATCTGAGGAAATGCTGGCACATGGGCAAATCATGGGGTTCTCATCATTGCTGGGACATCTCCTTATCACAAGCTACTTTACTGAAAAGGGACAAAGTCCAGTGCTTCTCTATAGACTTTGGATTTAGATTTAGCATGAATTGCATCTTCTTCTTTTCTTTTGTAACAAAAACATAGCTCTGCTCCATACCAGGGGAAAGGCAGTCCTTTCTGTCCTGGATAAAAACTCTAATCAGAGTGGGAGAGAACGCCTAATTCTTGTGCTTTACCTGTTGTAATATTTTGGACACTGTAAGTAAAGCTTTCCCTAAATACAGCTCCTTAGGCGGCTGTACTTGCCATGAGCATCCATTCCTTTCCCCCTACACCTGAGATCCTAATCAGCTGCAAGGCTGATTATGGATCAGATAGGTGTGAAGTTGCATGCATTGTCACCAAAAGTTCATGTAAGTGCAAAGGGTACTGCCCTAGGTGTCCATAAAGCTCTGTTTCTCTGCAAGCTCACACTGCTGCTTCTACATAGAAGACAAGAGCTGAGGCATAAAAAAGACACTGTGTTTGTGTGCTGTGGCTGGTGCACTGAACTGTGCCTTCTCAGGCACATCTGTGGCACCTTTCCTGTCTTGAAGTTTTGAGAAAACAGAAGGAACTGTGAGCAGGGACCAGAAACCTCTAAGCCAACACAGCTTATAATTGCCTGTTTCTGTCTCACTTCCCTCTGGATACCAGTTACTGACCTTTGGTAGGGAACACAACAGCCTTTGAGGTGCTGGGAAAGGATCTGGGAACTCACACCACCTGTAGGATGCAAGTACCTCCTTCCTGATGGAGAGCTCCTCATTACCCCAGGCTTGCCTCCAGTGAGCAGCCACACAACACATGAGCATCTGAACTGGGGTTAGGCACTTTGGGGGATGCACCCCATTATCCTCAGTGCTTCAGTCAGCTGAGCTACCTAATGAACTTAGCTGTAGGGACTGTGTCTTCTAAAGCATGGTAGGGGAGAAGGGAATGTCACATTATGCACACACCACAGATATGGTGAGTTAGCGACAATGGAACTGTGCTATTTGTTATCCTTATACAAGCAGCCACCTTGAATTAAAAGCACATTCACATTCAAGAGGAGAAACTGCATCTGGACCTTGTATCTAAACAGGCTTTCGATGACTCAGATTAACAGTGCAGTAAAGATAAGTGGTAAATATACTTCATGATATTTAATTATATTTCCCACATGTGAGCTGGGGCAATCCTCAGCACAAATGCAGGCTCTTGGAGAATAGAAACTAACCCTGAGGACTTGGGGTGTTGGTTGGTGAGAAGCTCAACATGACCCAGCAATGTGCTCTCACAGCCCAGAAAGCCAATTGTGTCCTGGGCAGCACCAGAGCCAAGGTGGGCAGGGGATCCTCTCCCTCTGCTCTGCTCTCCTGAGGCCCCATCTGCAGTGCTGTGTTCAGTGCTCCCATCTGAAGAAATGAGGCCAGAGGAGGCCACAAAGGTGGTCAGAGGCTGGAGCACCTCTCCTATGAAGACAGTCTGAGAAAGGTGGATCTGTTCAGCCTGGAGAAGAGTAGGCTCCAGGGAGACCTTAGAGCACCTTCCAGTAACTAAAGGAGGTCTACAAAAAAGCTGGAGAGGGACTTTTCACAAGGGCATGTAGGGAAAGGACAAGGGAAATTATTTTAAAGCAAAGAAGGTAGATTTAGATTAGTTACAAGAAAGAAATTCTTCACTATGAGAATGGAAAAAGGTTGCCCAGAGAAGTTACCCAATCCCTGCAAGTGTTCAAAGCCAGGTTGGATGGGGCTTTGAGAAACCTGGTCTAGTGGAAGGTGTCCCTGCTTATGGCAGAGGAGTTGGAAAAAAATGATCTGTAAGATCCCTTCCAAGCCAACCCATTCCAGGATTCTGTGATTAGTAAGATCTCTTTCCACACTCACTCTAGGTCAGAATACAGTCCATGAGTTTCAACCTGATCTTTGGTGAGAAATGGAATAACTTAAATTCTTCAGCTTCTGCTAATATGAACGAACACACCTGGGTGAGGAAACTTGCCTGGTCTGAATCACTCAAAACTAGGATGGAAGAAAGAAAAACACTTCAACATAAGTGATCTTTGCTATGCTAGGATTGCAAGCATCATGTTTTTCTCTTCCTTAAATGCAACTGACTGCAGTAAGCCCTCTCTTTTCCAATGTACTGAAAGTCTCCACAGCACCTACAAATTCAAGGTGGACTCTGGAAGTTTGAAAATATATTTGACCTTCAGCGCCCAGAATTCAGGTTCCTCTACCTAGCCAAGGCTACAGCATTATTACTTCTTCACAGATTCCTCACAAAAAGCATTCTGAATTCCCAGCTCTTCTTCCCTGTGAGTAATTATTTAATATTGTATTGCTGTGTCTACAGGCATTTAATTCCTTGCAGGGAAACAGAGCCCCAAAGGATCCCACATGGAAGCACCACAATGGCATGTAGTGGCATCACTTCTGAACAATATTGGTTGACAAAACAACAACATTCCCTATATACAGAAGGTTTTCAAAGCAGCACAGAGGAACAACTGTGCCTTTTTTCTGTTAAAATTGCAGTGGTGTGACTAACCTTCCTGCACTCCTAGGAGACAATCAACCCACAAATTCAGCCAATATTGCCAGACACCTGGCTTTGGCAAGGACACAGAAATGTGGAGAACTTTTACCAGTATGAAGGTGAACACAAGTCAGCTTCCCTGTCATGCACGAAACCAACAGCGAGGCAGTGATCTAAAAGGGAGTGGCCAAACTTGCCTGACCAAAAGCAATTGCACAGTGAATCTTTGCATGAAGGCTGGCTAGGAAGACAAGCCCAGTCAACAGTGAACGAGATCTGTAAACAAGACACTCCCTAGTGGTATTCAATGCAGAGTGCTGGGCACAGTTCATCTGCCTGTACTGATCCATGCTTGCCCGTGTAGCGCGAAGAGTGAAGAATGAATAAGGAGTACACGTGTTAGCTTCCCACTGAGTCTTTTAGTGATGTGCTTCTTGAGCCATTCCCTCCTCTTCCTCCTCCTCTCTGATGCTCAGCAACTGTGACCGTCCCTCAGGGCAGCAATGCTCAGCATGAAGTTCAAAGTCCTTCCTATTAAATGGGAAGAGTAAGATTGATGTGGCCTCAACTACCCAGGAGACAGACTGTACCTGGGAATTAAGGGCCACACAACTGTGTCAATCTTCCACTCCCTCTCCACTCTTTGCTAAAAATAGTCTCTTCTTCTGGTTTCATCACTAATGAAGGACGGATTGTATTGTCCAGGGTAGATGCACGAATGTCGAGATCCAGGCAAACCAGTGTAGGGAGGAAAAAGTCCATTTCTTTCCAGTTCAGGATTTCTCAGTCCAGTTGGCTGTATTAGCAAAAAAAAAAAAAAATGTTGAAAAAAAAGGGTCTCATTCTCACACTCAAATCCTTCTTCAGGCACAGCATTACCACATTTCTTTGCTGTTGGATCAGTAGCTAGAGGGAACAATGGGATCTCTAATGATCTCTATAATCTAGAATGATTTTTGCTGCATTGCCTGAAGGGATTATTATTGTGAAATCTAATTTCAACATCTGGCCAATGAACAGATTTGAAACTTACCTGACTCTGCCAAATGCGGTCCAAGTATACAGTTAATTTTTAATTAAAAAAAAAATCTACTGCTGAGCTCAGGTATTGAGCTCAACTGCTGAGCTCAGGTATTGAGCTCAACTCTCATTAAAAGGATATCATCCTAGAGCCATCCTTAAAGGAGACAATTACAGAAAATCAAAGGTAGTCTCCTGCTCTGAGTATTACCTGGGCACTTCTCTCCCCATTTACCATAGGTACCTCCTCTCCCAACACAGTCCCTTGAATTATATGTCAAATACAAAACTATCTGATCTTCCTTTCTCTCCCCTTCTTGTAACTAAGTAAGATTCCTGGGGACACTTGGTGGAGGAACACTGATGCCTAAGATCAAGTCTGTACAATCCTTGCACCCAGTGAATAACATGAAGCCTCTGGGTTTAATCTGTTCTAGAGCAGATCCATGCAAAACCCTCATCACCTACTGCTTGCTAAAAAGTTTCCATTTCTCATTACCAGCATAATGAGAGTCTTTATTTAGTCTAAAAAATTAGGAAACGCATCTTCATTTCAAATATCTCATTCTTAGTGGAAGCATGAAGGAGAATTGTTCGACTCCATGCCGTGCAACCCAATAAATTTGCTCACTGAAAAGCTTAAACTATAAGCCAGGAAAATAGTAAAGCTCTCTGCTCTGGAAAGCAAGGAGACCAGAATGTGTGATTTGGGTGAAATCCTATGACTTTCACTCTCATGAGTAACCCACACACACCTTAAGGACATGTTGCTGAAAATGAGTGACAGATGATACAGCAGCACCACAGCTCTGGATACAGCCATTAGCAGATGGTACCAACCATGCCATAACAACTTGAGCTTGTGTCTTTCTGTGCCCTACACAGCCTATTACTCCTTAATTCCTCAGAGCTGAAGGGATGCTCCTTATGTACCCTGGAGAGGGAAGGAATGGAGGAAAAGAGGGGTCCTCAGTGACCAGCATCTTCCTATTCTGGGGCAAAGTTCCCCAGACAGAGGTTTCAACCTTTGCCTTAATCAGTGAGGGTGGACAGGAGAAAACTGCTAACAGGGAACCCTAGCAGTTTATCCAAAACCTTTAACTGTCATTCCCTATTCTAGGATTGGGATTTTTGAGCATTTTTACCAAACTATTCCTAGACATTTCCTCATCATTCTTCCAAATGACATCTCTTTGTGATATTCACCACAGGTAATAGCTAGAGCCCACAGGACTCCTAAAATGCCTTGCTATGGAAGACATTTGCTTTGCCCTTTTATCTTGCAGGAAAGGGATCTGCACTTCCAAAAATAAAGGAATATCTCTTTCCTGTACGAGGCACAAGGGATTAAAAGTTAATCTATGGATAGATACCGAATAATACACATCTGTCATCTGCAACAGGTTCTTGGTGCTTCCATTCTCCTGCATCTCGATGGTCTCTCTGCCCCACTCCTGTGCCCGGGGATTCTTCGGATATTCAGCATAAGGTGACATCTGGAAATCCCCACTCTTGAAAATCAGTTTACTTATGTCATTTTTATTCTTCCTGTTTATAAAAGAATGAGGGAAAGTGAAAACTTACAACTTATCCTGCTGTCTTGTACACACTTCTGGCATGATCTCAGGAGAGATCATTACTTGATGTTACGAATCTTGACTGGGAACAAAGATCACCTCAGAAGGACTATAGTCCAGCCATCTGCTCTGAAGCCAAGTCAGATATGAAATCAGGTCACGCAACTCAGATGGCATTATCTGGTGGGATTTGAAATCTCCAAATTTACATGGCAAACTCCCTGAGCAACCTGTTCCACTGCCTTACTGCTCCCTTGGTGAAAGAATATTTCCCTACATTCAGTTTGATCCCCTCCTGTTCCAGCTATGCCCCTTGTCTCTTAAAAACATGTGTGTTCATCTAAGTCAATGAAAAATCAAGGAAATTGATGAATAAAAACATATGGAAGTCCCCATGCTATTAACTATAGCACTTGTAGGCACTGTGCTGATTCCTAAGAAGGAAGACCTGCAAGGAGCTGGCCTGAGTGACACCAAATGTCCCTCCAGGACTATAATGGTTAATGTGTGGACTTTGGTGACACTTCCAATTCAAAGCAGAGTATCCTCCAGGAAGTCACATAAGCTGCCCAAGGCCAGGGCTCAAGAGAAGATCAGTCCACCCCTGTGGAGATCTGCACTCTGGGCCACCTCATCTCCTGCTGGCATCCCCCTGGCTGAAAATATGGGGTAACAGGGGCACAACCAAACCACTGCCACATCTATATTACTGACAAATCCAGTTGCCATCTTTATCAGAGAGCTTTGAAATCCTAGATTTGGGGACTGGAATAGCGAGGAGAGGGTGTTACTGCAAGGCATCCCTTTTCAGATTACATATATCAGGAAATAGAGCTTCCTAGGCAAACATATCTTGTCAAAAGCCACCTGCGGGCATGGGAATGAGGTGTGTATGTGTGTGAGTGTCTGTGTGAGAGGGAGAGACACACAGAGTGAGAGTACATGCAGACTTATCCATAAAGGTGAATGAAAATAGCCTTAAATACACTCAAACACCACTTGAGCAACAGCAAGTAACCTCTCCTGTTGTCTAAACTGCTCCTTTCTACTTAGCTTGCACTTTTGGAGTCTGCTTCCTGGCTTCAGAGCCTCACAGCTCTGCATGGGAAGGACTCTCCTGCCTCTCCATCCTTAGAGGACATGATTTCCAGGTGTACCTTTAAGAGACACCCAGTCCATCGTTTAGCCTGGCTGCTGGGGAAAAAAAAAATTAAAAATTCTCCAAATGAAAGCACAGTGTGATACTTCAGTATCTCAGATTACCCCACTTGCTTAGCCTATGTTTCCACCTATGTTTTGGTCCTTAGCTATGCTATGTTTTAGTCCTTAGGAGCTCACACGGGGAGCCCTGGGTGTGGTGCAATCCACGGGGGGGATTGAGGCGGGCTGGCAGCGGTACCTACCGGCAGCAGGTGACGATCAGTGCTATGCCCATGATCAGCAGCAGTCCCCCTCCTGCTGCTGCAATCACCACCGTGATGAGCTGATAGGCTGCAGACAGGAGAGACAGAGGCTGAGAAACAGCAGTGTGGTTTTAAACCCCAGTTTATATCCACAGTTCCCATGCAAAGGGATTAGCGGCTTATTTTCCACCTTCCCACCTCCCCATAAGCAATATAGCCTTAAGTTTTCAAGTGAAATAGAAACAAGTTCTTGTTTCCCTAAGGAATAGATTAATTTCACCAATATATCACAGTAACTCAAATGGATTCACTTTCAAATACCTTGCTTCAAGAGTACCCACTACATGTGCTACCCTGACAGACTATACAGGGAAAGGAGATCTCCTTTCCTTAGATGACATTAAGTCAGCATTGTAAAAGAAGGTCCACAAAATGACTTTTAAGAGAAAATGAAGGAACAAAAAGCACTGAAAAAAGTAGCGTGTACCTACTGCACTTTAGACACAGTCACTTGCAATTATTTGTTTCAAATCTCCTATTTCTGACACAGTAGGAAATGAAAGGAATGAAATTTGGTACTCACGGTTTCCACAGTTGAATCCACCCAAGCCAAAGGGGCAGCTGGGAACAAAGAACAACAGGGAGTTTCAGCAGCTCAGTTGTGCCAACAGGTCACCAGAGCAAGGATGGTGGGGTGGGAGGAGGGCAGAACAGTCACCATACCTCACACACGTCTCGTTCTCCAGCTTATATCCATCTTCACAGGCTGAAAGCAGAGAGCAGGGCCGTGAGCACCGCGCAGTGGAGCCGGCAGGGATTGCCCAGCGCAGCCTCACCCGCGCCGCCCCGGCCCGACCGCGCCGCCGGAGCGCCGTGCGCTCGGGTGGGCGGCTGGATGTCCTCTGGCTTGGGGAAAACATCGGGCACTTGAGGTGAATAGGCTGAATAATACCTCCTGCTGACTTTAATGGAACCATTTCAGGGCTTCCAAGCAGAGCCAGTTTGGAGCCTGGCACAGGGAGGGCTGCTGGCATTCCCAGCAGAGCTTCTTGCCCAAATGAAAACTCACTGCACACTGGTACTGCTTCACACAAAACAGCAATGTAAAAAATGTGCAAGTGCCTCCAGTTTCCATTTTGAAAGCCCACTTAAACTATGCTACTTTAGCACTGGCACGTGTTATTAATTAATTTTAAGTGTTAGTACTGCAACAAGACGTTATGCAAACACAGTCAGGGTAACCAGAAGTGGGATGCTAATGTTTTTTCTCATGTCACCTTTTTTTCAGATTTTTCAAATTTGCAGCTAAGTCAAATTTTGAGATATCATATTTTACTATATGAATAGAATTTTTTTCAATAGAAATTGAATTTATCAGGTCTAGATAATCTAGAAAACTGCTATGTGCAAAATGTTGGTGAAAAACTGGAACCATCACTTCAAAATAAAATAATTTCCATGCTTATGGACAGCTATCCTGAGGAAATTATCTGAGGAAATTACACTACCCTTCTGATGAACAGCAAAGGGGATGATACACTGGACACACAACTATAAGGTTGAAACTACTGATAAGATCACTGCTTTTCTCAGCAATAGTCCCACCAGAGCTCTGGCAGAGGCAGTGAAGGTGGTCACTCAAAGGCCTGGGCAGGAGTGATACAGATAGAGTCACTTTGGGCAGATAGGCAAGCCAGAGCTAGCACAGGCAGCAGCCCTCAGGGGTGTGCAAGACATCACCCAAGGGTCTGGAAACCCCCTGTAGCACATTCCACAGGGAACTGTTCAATGAAAACAACAATGTTCATGGATTTCTCCTCCATCAAACACTTTTGCCTAAAACTGACACAGAATTTCCCTAAATTAAATTTCAGTTTCAAATCAAATAGTTGGACTGGAGCTACATTTTAAAGAAACACCCAAGGCTGATTTTAATATTTTCAATGACAGACAATCAACCACAGCACTGGGTCAAAAGCTCACAAAGTTAATTTTCTTCAGCCATTAAAAACATTCACCTTCTTTCTGGTCTGAATTACCCCAGTGTCAAATTCCAGACTTTGGATGTTTACTTATTAGATTGGAAAAGGTTATATGATCAGATTTCTCCTCCTCACCACCAAATCACTCCTTTATCTTTAATAAAGCGAAGGCCACTGAGATCTTTGAGTCTCCCTAATTATTGCAGCTTTTCTCTGAACACTCACGGGTTCTCTTTGACCCTTTTGATTTCTAATTCCCAGAAATAGATGTTGCAAGCCCAGGGATAACAAAATTTCCCTAAATCCTCAGGATGTGTGGATACGGAACACTGCTGCACTCACATCACTTCTGTGGCTATAGACACAGACTTGCTGTAGCAAGTGGCACCAGTGATGGTGGGGGGCTGATGCCCACAATACCTGGTCTTGCACACCTTTCTTTGATCTATGTGGCCCCCACTGCTCCTTCACCACCTCCCTCATTCCATTTATTTTTCCAGAGCTGGGGATGGGGAAGGTGAAACTCATTGCACAGCCCTCCTGCTGCATCACACTGTGATGCTTTTTGTACTAGATATATTTTTCTCCCTCTAAGATGATTTCTTTGAAGTAAAGGAAGAGAGCAGAGGTAACTGTGAAAGAGTTAAGAGCCCCAGTCAGCAAACAGCCAGGGCAAGGATAGTAAATCCCAAAGAATCCTTGCCTGGCTCATTCATCTCACTGGGGCCTTAGCTAAAGGAGACTGGATGGGTTGCTCCTTCCACTTGCTAACAAAAGCAGGCTGAAAACATTATGGAGTGAATGCTCCACCACTGGATTGGGCAGTAATAAAATGTGCAGTGGGAGGGAGGGAGGGAGGGAAGCATCACCTCACAGCTCACTGGAGTTTCCTTCTCCAATGAGCAGCCCAGTGTATCCCAGCTCCAGCCCACCCCCTGCAGGTTGGGAAGTCTGAAGGAGCAGGCAGAAGGTGCTGGAGCCCACCCTAAGCTCAGCAATGTCTGTGAGGCACATCCACCTGGAGCAGTGCCATGGGCAGGAGCAGCTCTGGCACCTCACTGGCACACAGCTCTCAGGTCAGGGGGATATAGGAGCAGAAAAGAGGAAAAGCAAGATCCTGAATATGCATTTCTCTGTCTTACTTAAAAACTCGGTGCTTATGTATTTTTCTCTCCTCCCTGTGCCTTTTCCTGCCACTTTGCTTTCTCCTTTGGCATCTTTGCTGCTCCTTTGAACACGTTCCCAGGAGAGCTCTCACTGTCACACTCACTTGGCAAGACTCCAAACACAAGCAGGGAACAGGGGAAAGGCCTAAGTGTCAGGGGCCAAGCAAAGCTGTTGAGTTGAGCTCTTCAACCTAGGATTCCTCTGCCTTCCCAAAAGACACTCAGGGGTCTCTTTGGAAAGCTGCTTTGCTGCTCCTTGCTTCACTCCAGAAACACTCTGTACTGGTAAAAATAGCATGCCCTTGAAAGGCTGGCACATTGGGTTTGCTGCTCTGGTACTGAAATAGCCCTGAAGATACTGAGAAGGCTGAAAATCAGCAGCAACCCAGAGACACTGAACAGCACAGCAAGAGGTCCCCTGGCCAACATGTTGGACCTCCTGTGTCTCAGAGACCCAACCCTTCCCTGGCCCATGGCATGCTTTCCCAAGCGTGTCCCTGGGGACAGATGCTACAAGGAGGACAGAACAAATCCTGTGGGTCAGGGCAGCCAATTCTCCCAGCCTTCCCACGGGGGAGACCGGACAGGGCAGCACAATAGCCATTTCCCCCTTTGCAAATCCTATAATTGGAGCTACTAGACCACATTTTCACAGCCCACAATGAGGGTCAGATGCTCACGAGACCTTGGTTCCTGTTTAGGCACTAAAAGGGCAGAGGTTTTCAAAGAGGCTGGTATATTGTATGCTATATTTATCAGCAAAATAGCCCTAAATATCAAAATGGGGCCCATAGCTTGGCTTTTGGAAAAGCCTTTAAAAACCCCAACTACCTGGCTTGCCCAGATGGGCCCAAGTGATAATGAAAATCTGGCATCTTGTCAGAGAGTGGCACCATGCAGTCAGTGCTGCGCTCATGCCTCTGCACTGCAGCCTAAATCCAGCATCAGCCCTGTCCCTCAGACACTGCCAAGCTGATCAATAAGATGTTTCCTACTGACAGGAGTGAGATGAAGGTGGCATTTAGGCCTCACTGTGTACAGATAAGGTTTTCATATTTTCCACAGCAAACAAGTTTCATAAGTATGGAGTAATCATACATACGAGGTCTTAGATCTCTTAGCCCTCTGCAACCATCACACCCAAGTGCCTCACAGCCTTTCAGGTATTTATCTTCACTGCTTGGCAAGAGACACGGACAAGACAAGTGGAGTAACTTTCCCTGGGTTCCCACTGTCCATGATGGAACAAGAATTGGGTAAAAACCTCTCAAGTTTCAGCTCAGCTCCTCACTCACTACATAAACCCCTCTCTGACTCTCTAGGGTTGGTGGAGATGCTCAGTATTTCCCAAAAGAAATCCTTCCTCCAACATACAAGATGAGGGGAATGAAGGAAAACACAAAGGGAAAGGTCTTGTCACAAAGGAGCCACAGAGTGCAGGAGAGGCAGGGCCACAACCTGGCAAGCAGAGATGCCCATCTCTGAGCTGTCCCTCCCAGAGTCTGTAGCACATGAGTTATTTCCAGGCACATTTTTCTCACTCTCAGATTTGGAACCAACAAAACATCTCCGCCTATTTCAAGAGCAACCCAGCAGGCAGTGCCAGAAGCAATATATTACCACTACTGCAGTTGTTATTGATATGTCATCAGAAAAGCCTTACAGCAACCACAAACTAGGGAATGGACACCCCAACCCTCCAGAAGTCATTTTGAACACTGGCATGTAAAGACTTTGTTTAAAATGCAGCAAAACCAGATTTGTTGATCTGAGGAGTAGCTAAAAAATAACACAATCTTTAAGCTTAAAATTTCAATTTGGAACTCACCTGAAAAATATATTCATAATAATTTTCAGATACAAATTTTTAAAATGCTGATGATATATTAATATAAGCTTTTGAGTTTAAAGCACTTCCCCTAAGTTCACCGAGAGTTCAGACAAAATCAAAACAGGCAGAGACACACGTCATCTCTGCTCTGTGCCACTGAACTGGAGCCCAAAGCAGCCAGGCCCCTCTCTCCCTCTCCTCAATCACTGAGACTCACAGCATGCTCCAGAAAGAGATAATATTATTCCTAGAGAGACACTGTGTCTTCAGTGTCTGCTAAAAAACCCCCTAACTAAATAAAAGGAACTTGAGCTGCTAATATTTATTCATAATATTGAGGGTTTTGCATGAACAGCACTACGAGCACACACTCGTTTCCACTGGAACAAAAACTTGGAGGAAAATTCAGGCAAAGTACACCACATAAAGAGCAATACCTCTGCAGGAGTGGTCCATCTTGTTGTATTTGAAGTACCCACTTTTGCACTGGCAGAGAGCGACCCCATCAAAGTCGGTGCATTCTGAAGTTTCGTTGTCACATTCAGGGTCCTTCTGTCTGCACAAGCTGCCAGCTGTTGGGAAGAGGTGGCCAACATCAGCATGGTTCTCTCTGAACCCACCATTATGCACATTTGTTTTTCCTAGGCATCCCATTCAGCCATTCAGCTGATGGGCTGCTTTAATCTCTTTTTTTTTTTTTTTTTTTTAGTACTATTTGTTCCATTAGGAGGGAGTCAGCATTACCCCATGTGACCATTTCTTGTGTATCTACCATCATTTGTACAGGCAAATAGAGGGGGTGAATAATAAATGTTTCAGTTTGGAAGCAGAAGGGGAAATGAAAAAGAGAAATCTGGTTTGGCTCAAGCTCAAACACATTCATCCCCTGACACAGTTCAACAAATCAATTTTTAAGTTTATATCAAGCAAAACATTACACCAAACCAATTCTTTTCCATTTCAGTATTAAGCACTGTCTTTTTCCATTTTTCAAACAAAAAAATTGTACTTTCATTTACATTACTTGGAAGTAGTGTTTTGATTTAGAAAGTCAGACTTGTTACAATGAGCATTCAGCAAAACTGTGGATAAATGATGGAAATTGTGACATCAAATTTACATTTTTACTGGGAGGTCAGACTAAATGGAATTAATAAATATTTGTGAGAAATAGGATTTTATGGAAAATATGTCACTCATTTGGCACTCTCCTTTTATAAACCTTTCCTTGCTAGATCAATTTTTTTTTAATCTGACATGTTTTCTTTTAGGTACTTACACAAGAATATAATTTGTTTCTTACTCTGCTTATTTCAAGTTAGAAGTTGACTTTACAGAAGGTATCAGAGGTGATGGGTAAGTATAATCCAAGCAGGTTTACCCAAATAATTTAAAGCAAATCATGGGCAGAGAATGGCTTTAAAATACAGCCCATTGCAATAAAAGCACACACTGAACTTCTCATCTGCATGTTTACTTTGCCAAAATGATACTGGGGGTTTCCCACTAAAGCCAGGCTAAGTGTTGCCACCCTTCATCCTCCTGAAGGCCAAACCTTAAAGCTTTGAACCCAAAAGTCACAAAACAGCATGTGCAGCCGTTTCCTTGCAGGAATCTCTCACAGATAAATCTCCTCCATCACTCCCTCAGGAGGTGAGAGCTGGGAGATGCCAGGGCACAGCACTGGGGTCCACCTGGAGAAGGTCACTGGTGTCCTCCCCCACATCTTTCTGTGCTGTATCCACACTGCCCTTGGGCAGACGGAGGATCCAGCACAGAAATCACAATTCTCACTGATTGTGAACCATTTTACAACCTGCAGCACTGAAACTGGGCAGGCAGGAGAGGAGAGCTCGCTGTGCAGCCTCCAGCAGCTCTAATTGAGCTCACCAGTGGGGTTTTGTCTCTTGGCTTTCACACCATTTCCCTGGCTCCCAGCCGCACGTGTGAAATTAGGAGTTACAGTTTTTGATCTGGCTGGGCCCAGTGTCACATCCCAGAGATGAAAGGCTACCCTACAATGTCTCTAATCCTGTGCTGCACAATATTTTCACAGAGAGGCAGATTTCTCACACATGTGGCAAAGATAAGGCTTGGTATCTGCATCCCTTTTGTACTAGGAGCTTCTTAAGATGACTCCCATTTAAGCAAGATAAAAAGATACAGAGGGATTTTTCCAAATGACAAAATGTTGTCTCCCTTTTATGAAAGGAGCCAAATAAAACATCCCTTTCCCCTCCTGCCACAGTCCTTCCAGATGCTATTTACCTCTGTGGAGTGATTTCAGGCTTGATATGAACTGGCAGGCTTCAGTGGGGGATTTGCAAGCTCGAATGTAGCTTTTCACACTGCTGATAACATCGAAGAAAGTCACGTTGGATGCTAAAGAGAACGTGGATTGCACTGAAACGTGCACAAAATTTGCCTCCCTAACAAAAAAAAAAAAACAAAAAACAAAACAGCCCTGAGTATCACAGGTCAGTTTGATATCATCATTAGCACCTCATACATAGGACTGCTGTTAATACAGGAGATGCTTACCACAGACACAGTACTACATGCACTGTGACAGACCTTAAAACCAGGACTAACCAATACCCAGAGAGGAGAATGTGGAGCTGGAAGGGATGCTGGTAGCTCACTTTGGAACCAGTCTTAAGTCCCTCCTGGGCAGGCCATCCCCAAGCTGCTCAGGACAGGAGGAGAGTACCAGGTGAGCCTGGCAGGCTGGTCAGGCATTCCTCATGCCCTGTACCACTGGATTGCATCAAGCACTGACTCAAAATGGAGAGTGTGGCTCTCAAGCTGAAGATCCCAAATGCTCAAGTTTCTCATTCTTCCCCTGGCAGCCTTAGCCTTACCTGCTTGCCTTAACTGTGGAGTGGTGGTATCCTGGCAAGCCTGACAGCGATGCATTGAGCTGCAAGGAGGGAGAGAGCAGCTGTTAGTGCTCAGGACATGATGGAAGGAGGCAGCCCCATGAACAGTCCTCCTGGGTCACTGACACCATGCCCTGTGTCTCCCAGAGACACCTGCTGAGACCAAGGGGGCTCTGAGCATGCCAGAGGTTCATATGCTCTATAGGAGAGATGCACTGCCCTGTTGTCAGTAAGGAGTGGACAAAGTCACCATTGCACAGCCTTGGACAAGAACAAAGCCCCAGGGATTTTGACATGAGCATCTGCCTGTGGCCCTGCTGTAATGACCCCAAAGGTCAGAGTTGAGCCAGATGTCAGCAGGGAGAGACCCCCATGCAAGGCCAACCTCAAAGCAGCACCCTTGGAGCCTGCAGATCTTCCCTGACCCTGGATCTGTGCAGTGGTTTGTATTTACTCCCCAGCACAAGCTGTGCAGGCAGCATCACAGTGACTCCACCCAGCACCTCCTTCCTTTGGCAGCATCTCCAAATCCATCTCCAAAGAGCTGGAATGAAGTGCACCCATCCCAGCAACCACTAACAGGATGAACTTGTGCATGCAATGATCTGGATAAGAACTGCACAGGGATGTGCAGATGATCCCAGCCCATGGGTTCTTTTGGAGCTATTGATGGCACAGCCTTTGGGGAAGTCAAGAGCCTGACCAGCACTGGCTCTCAACTGACCAAGAGCCACATGGCTAAAACTGAATGGCTGGGAAATGTGACAATCATAAGAGGAGTGAAGGGGACTTGTGCCACCAGCATTGCCAAAGTCCCAGTCCAACACTCACCACCTCCAGGATCTCTCTCTCGACGTGGAAGAGCTCTGTGTACTTCCCGTGGGTGATATTAAGTTTCAGGGGAACCTGGCCAATAAATATTCTCACTAAAAAGTAAAATAAGACAAGTTAGTTGGAACACATCTCTGTGCCATGGGTAGATGTGGTTTCATCTGCCTTACATGAGAGGCTGTTTGCATGGAAAATCCCTTTACAAGGCATGCAGAAAACTCATATCTGAGAGTCACTGCCCCAATAAAGCAAAGTCACAGCCTTGGGTTTTTTTCCCAAGAGTTGCTGCAATGTTCCCACAGTCCCAGTCAAATTCCAGAGCTCAGTGCTGCTGAACAGACAGCATTTCACTTCAGTGTTCATACATTTCATGCAGAAGCACAGACTAACTTAAATAGATCCCTGAACACAGAGAGAGATGGGTAAATTGAGTAGGAAGATAATGTCAGGTACCAAAACTATTTATGATAGTTGGGGGTCAAATTATGTCAAATCTCTTACTTTTCCCTGCAATGGAAGGAAATCAAATCAGCAAGTCAAAATAAAGCACTGTAGAAAGGATATTTTCATTTTTCAAACTGCTGGAGAGAATGAGCAATGACATTTGAAAAGAAGTCCAAAAAACGCATTTTTCTGTGCTTAGATTCATATTTGATTCACAGCAGCAGAATGCAATAATCTGAGTTGCCCAGACTTGCAGAGATAATACCCCTAAATCTTGTATTAAGTGTCATGAGATACTCAGTGGAACTGAGAACTCAGAATTCCAGCTTTATGTTCCACCAGAAAAACAAATACAGTTGCAGATAACATTATAAAGCCCTCAATTCTTTCCCATTTTTTTCCCATCCACTGAACCTATCTTCACCAAAATGTATATCAGACATTTCTAATGTAACAACTCCAGACAAAAATTATGATGAGAATCACCTTCACGGTGTTTATATAATCTGTCCATACTCCAGTTCAAGGCATAATCAAAACAAGTCTCTAAATTAGAAGCTGACATATTCCAACTTGAAGAAATGTTCCAAAACACTCTTCAGGGACACCTCACCCATGCTTCCTTAGCAAAATTTCCATGCCTCTAATCCTTGTTGATTAAGGGTCAAAAGAAAATCTATGAAAACAATTTCCCCTTTACAATGGAATATTGTAAGTCCTTGAGAATGAGAGTCCTCTAATAGAAAGGAAGAGGTCAGAACCTGAGTTCCAGCTAATAACTGTGCTGCTCAAAAAATGCTAAAGGTATGAAACTAGACCTTGATCCTACAAAGACTTTCACCACGGCTGCTTAACTTTCCACACATGGCTGATCCCACTGAAGCCAGGTTACACAACAGCCCCTCTCACCTCTCCCAAGCCAAGTGCCTTCACCAGAGTTTGCAGGGCTGATAAGCTGCTGAATGCTTTTTGGGAGTTTTAAAACACATCAGGAACAGAAGGGGCACATCTGTCCTTACTAACGAGCCTGAGCCCACTGCTCCATTGCTGAGTTTTTTAAGAAGAACTCAGATATCTCTGCCTGCTCCCCAGGCAGCCCAACACAACAGGCATGAGACACCACACTTGTATAAACACTAAAAGGCTCTGATAAAAGAGGTGGTTGGGAGGAACATTAAGCTCCTGAACTAGTTTGAGCCTAAGTCAATTTATTTTAGAAGATTAAAGATAATTATTTCCATCCCTGGTTTTTCACTTTTATTTTCTTACCTAAATTGCACTTTCCTTTTTCCAGCTCATATCCAAGAGGACACTGACAGATATAGGAGCCATGGGTGTTGTTGCAGGTGGCCAGCGCAGGACAAGGGTTGGAAAGACATTTATCCACCTCTATAAAAGTAAAAAACCCAACAAAACAACAAAACAGATTATACCTACAGAATCATAAAAATCATCAACTGTTATAAAAGAGATGAACTCCCCATCTGTGACTCCTTGAGCATTATCAGATGCCTCTCTGCATCATTTGCACTTACTATTTATGCTGTTCCTAATTACTCTGTTGGAGCTGAAAGAATAAATATAAACCACTTGAATATTCATTCAAAAGCCCTTGAGGTCTAGCACGGATCCATGTTAATATGAACATCCAACTGATCTGTAGCACCGCTCATCAGAACACCTCAAGGTTCTTTCCAAAGACAAACAACCCAACAGTTTATGCACAAGAAGACCAAAGAAGAAACCTCAACAGCCCAAGTTAGACACATGGGCATGGGCTGCTTCACCAAAGTCCTGCCCTTTTCATCCAAGCCCTGTTTCTCTGCTCCAAGGGCAGTGCTTGAGCACTGATCCAGTCTGTAGGTTACCCAGTAATGGTGGAGGCAGCCCTGGCTGCAATCACCTCCTTCTCCAGAGCTCCTCCATGCCAGCCTGGGGATGGTCACAGCAGTGATTCCTGCCTGTGCCACCACTCCCAGTGCCCTTGCTGCTGCGTGGGCAAGAGCTTGGGGAGCAGAAACCACTGTGATAAAACAGTGTCTTAGGGGATTAAAGACTGTAATCTCAGATGCTTCATAGATTACACAACTCAAACTGCAAATTCTGAAGAATATATCCAATATTTCCTCTTGGAAAAATAAAAGGAAAAAATATGTCCTGGTCAAAAAAGCTCCTCTTGCTGCATCTATGACTCAGATGAGCACAAACACACATCACACACACTCACAAGGACAGGCCATAGGCAGGGCTGGGGACTTGTCAGTGACAAGGCTCTACAAGACCAGCAAGACATCTTACACCCCACTCATACCTATCTTGTGGCTGCTGCTGAGTGCTGCAGCTGAGGCAGGAAGCACAGGCTCTGTGGTTAAAGCATGAAGCACGTGAACCAAACCCATGTGTGTATTTCTGGTGGCACTGCAGCAACCCACAGCACCACACAGACCTGACAGCTCCCAGCCAAACTCTGCCCTGGGACACACCATTCAATGCAATCTCATGCCTGACCAGCCTGGCACACCTACCTCAGCATCAGTGAGAAGCACATTTGGTGACTCTAATCTAAGCAGGCAGAAATGAGTGGGTGCGATTTAAAACCATGGCTTTCACTTTGCCATCCTTCAGTCTGTGCTTGTACAGCAGAGACCAGGGCAGCCACTCTCAGGGCAGTGAGTGACCATGTACAAGGCACCACGCCCAAGACAGGAGAAGGATCTTTTGCATTCTGGTGAATGGCAAATCTTGGTTTTCAAATGAGAGAATAATTTGGCAAAAGCGTGAATCGGTTTCTAAAAAGGATGCATTATCTTAATTTTTCAATTAAAAAATCATTCCAGTAAAGTATTTTTTTTTTGCATGAAGCTATAGCTATAATTAAAACCAATCAGCCTGAGAAGTAACCTTTAAATACTTAATTATTGGATGGAATATATTTTATTGCCAGTATTTCACTGAGATTAATGCCTTTAGCACACACAATATCCTACAGAGGCATGATGGCCGGGCTGTGAACTTCAAACACAAAGTCAATTTCCTTTTATATAAGACTTCAGCAAATATATTTCCTTGAGAAGATAAGGAGACTGGCAGTGGTAATAAATTTCTATAACAACATTCTCAGCAAGACTAGCAGGAGAAGCATCAGGCCCCTAAGAAGATTAATATTTAGTGAGGTGGGGAGAAAACAACCATAGGTTGTAATATGAGAAGCAGTTTCAACAAAAATACCAAGTGCTGGCCAACTGTCCTTTCTCAATAATAAGACAGATATCAATCACTATCTATTGTTATTGTTAACCCATCAAGAAATATAGCGCATCCTGAGCTTACCTGTAAGGCCAATCAGCTTTATTTTATCAAAACTCAGCTTTATCTTTATCCAATCTCAGCTTAATCTTTCCATCAGAAACGTTCACCAAAGTGTTCCCCCTTATTTCACCCATTCAACTTGATTGCTAAACACTTAGCTTAAAAAAAAACAACACAGAGATGAGTTACTGCCCTCAAACCCTGCTGACAACAGACTTGTCATACATGCATGCACACACAACTCTTTGAAAATCCCTGAAGTGGGACCCCAGCATTCCTGCCTGCTTGTTCCTGGCCCCTCCACTGGTGAGAGCCATTGCACACATTACCTGTAGCTGGAGGTGATGTCCTCAGCCTGACTGTGCTGCTTGGCAGAGGAGCAGTGGTTGGTTTGGTAGCAGCCAAAGTCGTTGCAATGCTCCCAGTGGTCTTGATGGTTGGAGGTGCTGCAGAAGGACTTGTAACAGGGATGTTTTCCTCAGTGGCTTTACCAGGCTTTGCAGTGGTGGGTCCCATGGCTTCTGTGCTTTTAGCAGTGGTATAACTGTGCTTAGTGGCAGTGGGTGTCTGGACTCTGTGGTCCTGCATGGTGCTGGCCTCACCTGGGCTGGGCCGGTGACCGGACGGCGTTGTCAGCACAGGAGGTTTCACCGTGGTCACTGCCACTGTGGGGACAATGCTGCCCTGATTTGTTGCACTTGCTGAGGGACTAAGTGGTGCATCTGTGGGACCAGCCTGTGGAGCAACACTGGCTGTGGTGAGCAGGGGTGTTGCCTTCCCAAAGCTGTCCCCTTGGGTGGTGGCATCTCTAGGCAAGGCAGTCTCCGTTACTGTCACGGGAGCGGACACGGACACGACACGTCCACCAAGCAGCTCCATGGGTTCTGTAGGGAGAGGTGACCTGGTGGGAGTGAAGGTGGTGCTCTTTTGGGGCTGGTGTGTGACACTGGGCTTGTTGGTCTCTCTGGGCGAGCTCCTGGCTGTGGCAGCTGTGGAGGGCACCTGCCTGACCATAGCCACAGTGGTGCTTGCTTGATCACTCTCACTGGACTGCGAGATGGATGAGGGGGATGAAAACACAGACAGTAAAGATGCTAATGAGTAAGATGGGGAGGACAAGGAGGAAGTGGGCAAGGAGGATGGCAAAGCCTGCAGAGGGGGTGAAGATGCCATCACAGAGGGCAAGCGTGGCTCAGGTGATTCTGACAGTGTAAACAGATGAGTTGGTGGTGGTGTTGATGACAGCAAGTGCTGCAGTGATGACAGTGAGGAAGAGGCTGGAAATGCTGATGAAGGCAGAGAGGATCTGTCAGTGGTGAACAGCTCAGAGGCAGTGTTGAATAGAGTTGTATTTTCTATGCTGCCTGTAGAAGCAGATGTCGATGGTTTGGAAGGGTGCACCAGCAACGGCTCCGTAGATGGTTCAACAAAACTGCTACTGTTTGATGCATTGGTCTGCCTGTCATGAGCCACGGATGACTGTGAGGTGTCAAAAGGGCTGGAAATTTCAGAAAAAAAGGTGGAACTCTCTGAGGAGTCAGCAGAGATGCTGCTGTTGGAGATAGACAGGAGGGTCCTTTCTCCTCCTCTGGTGTATGTGGTTGAAATGTATGTGCCATCTGTGTGAGAAACCGAGGTCCTTTTCTCAGCATCACTGCCACTGACTGGCTGATGGCTACCTGAAAAGTCTGGAGTAAAAGGACAAAAAAATATTAGGAAGACAGGGTAATATGAAAGCATTTTGATGTCACATTAAAGCTGCTTGCTAAATAAGGTTTTCTTGTCTGTGAACCTGTCCATGATTTTGTAAGAATTTCAAGCACCATTCAAGCATGGTTATACAATTGGGAGCCTTATGCACTCCTTAATTGATTGTAAAATGATGAACCCTGACAGACACAGGACTCCCATGAATGTAGGTTTCCAAATCACTGTTCTTCATGTATTGCTTTCCTAAAGTGATCCAGATCTTAACATTCCATGGTATTTGTGGCAAGCTAAGCAGGAAAACCCAACTGTTCTCTTTATCACTCATAATTTACAAAACTCATATCCTCTCCGTCTTATCCTCCATTCCCATCTATAAAATATCCATCTTGTTCAGTCAATTTGTTTTTAGACACTGTGAACTCCAATGCCTCTGCAGGATGAAATTATTACATTATGTTAATTTGCAGCTTATCATGAACCCAGTGATTCAAAACTTTGCAGCCAGGAAAACCTAAATGCACATCAGCATGCAAAAAGTTCAGATTATTTAGCACAAAAGGTGCAATCAATCTTATAGCACCAATTTCAGGATGTTCAGCTAAGTTCAGCCAACTTAAAAAAAAATTGTATTGAAAATTTGTTTTAATTCTACAAATTAGTTAGGTCATTGTGAAACAGTTCTGAAAGCATCATCCAAAAGAAACCAGTTACGGTGCAAAAGAAAAAGGCAGCCATCAAAACAGGAGGGTTTATGGCTCCACTTCTGGAATAGTTTCCCATCTGTGTGGGGTCTGGTTTTGAGTCCTTTGATGGAAACATCCCCCTGAGTGAACCCACAGGTGGTATTGAACGTAGTAATGAACAAAAACCTTATGTACTACATACTAAACACCAGACAATGTGAATTCCCCCCAAATGTACACCAAAGAACATCAACTTACTTGTGAGATCATTCTGGAAAGAAGAGTAAGTGGGTATCTTGGCAGAATGTACAAACACCGTCTCCGTCGCAAAGCCCGTGAAACTCCCGCTGCTGGTGGAGGCGTTGGGTGTCCTGCTCTGCTCCACCAATGCTGGCTCAGATGGCCCTGGAGAGATGGAAACTCCAGCATGGGAAGAAGAGCTCTCCATGCCACTGGCCAGAGTGCCACCTGTCACTGAGAGCAGCATCCTCTCCTCAGCACCCGCAGACGTGGATGAACTGTACACAGGATCGGTGATGGGGCTGGACAGCTTCTCCTCAGCACCTGAGCTGCTTAGGGAGTGATGGCTGCTGCTGCCAATAGCTGGAAAAGGATTGAACAGCAGGAGTCTGATTTTATCATCTCAGAGCAGACAGGAATGTCCAAATACTGAGGGATCAGTATAATTAGAGTCATAATGGTATGTTTATGTTATTTGTAATTATCACCCCAACCCAGACAGGCAGTCAATGTGTCCTACAGAAACAAGCTACATGTCTCAAGAGATATACAACACCATGGGGCAGCACCATGACCACTTATAAATGCTGCCCATGACACCTGCAACAGCTGTGTCATACCAATCCCACAGAGATGAGAAAGGAAGGGAGAGGCAGTCAAACACTACCCCAGAGTTCAGAAAAACTCACTGGAAGGTTCAGCAGCAGCTGAGAAGTCGGTGAAGGCCTTGGATGAGAGGGTGACCTTGGGCTCTGGGGACCCTGCTTGGCCAGATGACACATGTCTCACTGGAGGCCATGCCGTGGAGGACGGGCCAGGGCCGGTGTGGGTGTCCCCAGCTGTGTCCAGCTGAGATGTGAGGCTTTCTGCTTTTGTGCTCAACGTGCTGCGGCTACCTGGGGCTTGAGGTGTCCCTTCCTTGTGGATGAAGAGTGTGGCTGAAGGTGAAGGCACTGAAACGCTGGGAGAAAATGCAGGCAGCAGCTTTGTTGGGAGCTCACTGAGTCCTGCCCCGCTCTGTGAAACATGACTCTGCTTCCCAGGCTGTGCTGCAGGTGAGGACAGCAGGACTGTGTCCAGGGTGCTGGTGTTGGGGGGAGAGGGAGCAGAGCTCCCTGTGGCACTGGAAGCTCCATGGGTGTCCAACACAGGCACTGTGCTGCTCTCCTCCCTGGTGGCAGCTCCCACCACACTGGGTGAGCTGGTGAGAGGCAGGTGTCCTCCCGTTGCTGAGGTCTTGTCTGCTGAAAGAGAGCAAAGCAAAATGATTTATGCACCCTAAACTATAAATAAGCAGGTGTTCTCTCTTCCATCACCAGCCTCAGGCTGAGGGCACAGAGAGAACGTGGCAGAATATCCAAGCCTGCAGAAAATGCTAACTGTGAAGGCACAGCTCTTTCCTGTGCTAGGAGGTGCTGCTGACAGCAGGACACTAGGGCACTAGGAACAAGTTATGGCAGCACTTTTGGGTTTGCTTCCCTCCAGTGCTGCTCCTGGTGCCACAGGCCTGACCTGGGTACCAGACACCCACACTGTCACCTCTGCACCCACAGTGAGTGAGGGGGAGGTCACACAGCACCCAAAGCCCTGGTACTTGAAGGAAAGCATGGCAGGTTTGTATGGGATCAGTAAATACTGCCTTTGCACCCCAGGGTGGAGTCAGGAATGACTGCTGCTGCTTCTGCTGGTATAAACACAGCCAGTGGGGCAGTCTTGAAATTGTGCTGTCCCTGAAAACACAGCAAACCTTGAGACTGCTCTGGCAGTAAGGCTGGCTTTTCCTGGTGCCTAAATGTAAGAAACAGATAACGCATTTTTCTCTGGAAGTTGAAATTTTCATCCATAAATCCAATGCCATCATCCACCACAATCTAGCATGCCCTCCCTCTCCATGCAGGTGGGTGTTTGATGTGTGGTCAGAGCTCACCTGGGGAAGTGCTTTCTGAAGCAGATAGTGAGCCTGTGAGCAATAGGTTCACAGATGACACGGTGGTACCTCTGCTGCCACCACCACCCTGGGTTCCCAAAGAAGACTGGGGATGGCCTGGAGAGCTGATGTTTTCAGTACCAGTGGTGGAAACCTCTGTTGTTTGGGCCAGGGTGGTGCTGGCTGGCAGAGACCTTAACGTCCTCCCTCCTCCCTTGGTGCCCGTTGTGTAAACAGAGGTGATGGTGGTGGGAAAATTGGTTCTTCTCTCTGTTGACAGGATGCTGAATGACACATGGCTGCTTCCAGTAGCTAAAATGTGATAAAGAAACAATTTACATTTTTACACGTATGGAACTATAAATAAAAATGAGCCTTCTTCCAATAGCACCCAGAGGCAGCAAGTACAGTACACAAACACAAGTAGAAAATATGAGAAGATGTCAATTTCCAAAGATGTAAATCCTCCCTACAAAAATTTGTCTTCTAAAAAACAGTGTGATGCTGACAAAAGTGCTATTATATAAAAACTGTTGAAATACTAATGCTGTGCACTTGATTTCACCATTATGTGCCTGAGTGCACTCCATGCTGCTAAAACAAATATCGTGATGACCCAGAAAAGCCTGGAAATCAGTTCAGACAAGGCACTACCCTGAGCAGTGTGAAGGTCTTAGAGAAGTCTGAAGAAGCAGGATCAGGGGGATCAGACCCCTTCAGAACCACAGTGGAGGGTATGACCAAACAGCAGCATGAAGGACCTCAGGGACCACATTCAAAGTTGCCTTAAATTTGTTGAGCTGGTTCAAATTCTGGGAAGCAGCACGATCCAAGTAGTAGGACAGAAGGTAGGAACTGAAGCCTGATCCCTGGGACCACAGGGACATGATCTAATCCTCACTTGCTTAGTTCTCCTGTCTGTAACATAGAGATAGCAACTGGAGACAGTAAAAAAAGGACTGTGATTTGAAAGTTAATTATTTTTCTTGGCATAATGAAACTTTCCACACATGTACCCTTTCTGTAAAAAATCTAAAGCACATTTTTTTGGTCAAGAAAGAACTGAATAATTTCAGACACAAAGTCACACTGCATCCTTCCAAACAGTACATTCTACATAGCAGGAAAGAGTCAGGCAAGTGCAAGCTGCAGGAAGTCCTCCTTTGGCTTGTAAGAAAAATGAAATTTCAATTCTAACGTGAGCTCACCTGGGGAAGGACCTTCCAAAGGAGAGCCAGAGCGTGTTAGGGGAGAGTCTGCCACCTCAGTGAAATCTGTCATTCCTGTGGACCCCTGAGCTCTGGAGGCCTCTCTCCCAGCAGATGTGGACAAGGATTGAGTTGTTCCCAAGGTCCTGTACATGGCACTGCTGGACGTGGAGCCCTTGGCTGCTGCCCAGGGGCTGCTGCCCGAGGCAGACCTGGGTGGCCTCCCCTCACTGCTGGATGTGGCAGGAATGGGAGTGCTGGTGGCAGAGGAAGTGAGGGAGGTTTTCTCTGCCACTGGTTGGTGGCTGCTTCTGACACCTAGGGTACAATAAACCAGGTTTGATTTGTGCATACAGAGCTATACACACAACTGTGTGCTCAGCACCCATTTCGACACTGCCCTTTGAGAAACTGAAGGGGTTTCTGTGGGAAGAGATTCATCTCTTCAGTACAGGCATGTGCCTTACAGAAACCCATGAAAAATCTCAAACCCACATTCTACAGACCAGCCTGCATGGCAGATACAGCACCAGGTGGCAGCTGCAAAACCCCAGCAAGTGTCTCTGGCAGGGAAAGTGTGTGCATGTATTTCTTAGCAATGCTCTTCCCAGGACAGGAGCTTCATTAGTAACGAGGCCATCAATGTTTTCTTTTTCAATGTTTTCTTTTTCTTTTTTTCTTTTTTTTCACCCAAAAGCTGAGCTCCACTCTCCCCCTTCCCACCCACCTCACTGCCAGCTCAGTGCAGCCAGTAACAAAAACATCCACGTGTCCAATAATGACTGATGACCATATCTGAAGAAAAACAGTGCAGGGATGTGAAAACTCATCCATCCCAAGGCAGACAGCTTTCAGACTAACAAATTTACCTGGGAAAGGACCTTCAGAGGCAGAGAGGGAGTTTGTGAGCAAAGGACCCCCAGGAGGGCCTGGGAGATCGGTGGCTTCCCGTGAGCTGTTGGGATGATGTGTCCCAGTCCTCAAGGAAGAGGAGGTCCCACCCAAAGAGCTTGTGGGGTTGGTGCTGGTGGCAGAGTTCCTTGTCACCCCAGCTGTGTGGCCATTTTCTGGGGACATCAGTGTCCCCACTGCCGTGCTGGACACGTCAGCAGCCTGGATGTCCAAGCTCTCTGTCGCCTCTTCTGCACCTGGGATGCTCCTGGGGGGTTCATAATTGCTGCTAGAAGCTGAAAAAGGAGAAGAGAAAGGCAAAACTGCATAAACATAAATAAAAACTGCTGGGTAGGTTTCATCCCACTGTCAGTAGATGTAGACAATGTATGTGTGAATATTCAATACGGAAATATTTAATACTGGGAAATCATTAAGACAGGGGAAAAGTGGTCTCTAAATAGGAACTGCTGAAGTTATTGCTTGCAAAATTCTACTGGAAGTTTTCAAGGAAAATCTATCCTCCCCTTCCAACAAGAATAATATTTATCCATACTTTCATTTCTGTGAAATGTTTTTAAATGTACAGAATGTGCCAAATACAATATTATTCCTCCTTTCTTTAAAATAAAAAGGATATATTTTGTTAATAAAGAGTCTTCAAATAAGAGTTTTGAGCTATCTATCAAAACTCACTTGTGGAAGCACTTCCTGAAACGGAGGGCAAGCCTGAGAGCAATGGGTCTGTGACACCTCTGCCTCCATCACCCTGGGCACTCACAGACACCCCAGGGGTCTGGCTCTGGGCTGAAGAGCTGGTGATTTCAGTCCCAGAGGTGGAAATCTCTGCCATGGTGACCAGCCTGGTGCTGGCTGGCAGAGACCTCAATGTCCTCCCTCCAGCCTTGGCAGCTGTTGTGGAAATGGAGGTGCTGGTGGTGGGGAAATCCGAACCGAACCTCTCCGTGGCTGAGCTGTTGGATGGCTGGTGGCTGCTTCCAACGCCTACAGTACAATACAAAAAATGGCTTTATACACATGAAATTATAAGCAGATGGATCCATTTTCTTCCCAGATGCTTACAGTGCACATACAGATACTAAGCATAGCAAGTGTTCAATCTGGACAAAGTGCTCCTTTGGACAGGCAGGACCCCCCTCACCTCTGGAAGACCTCGCACAAAACCCAGGAGTTAGGGCTTGCAGCCAGGCTTTGTGAGACTGGCATGGCCCAGACAGCAGGAAACCCCACAGGACTGTGGGGGTTTGCCTTTAAATCCCACCTTTGCTCTAATATTGCTGGAAATAGGCTCAGTTTTTTTCTTCTTCTTTTTTTTTTTTTTTTTTTTTTTTTTTTTTTTTTTTTTTTTTGTGGCTTGAGCACAGCATCAAGCAGCAAAGGGAGGAAACCTAAGCACAGCCACATTCCCACATGAGCCTGCAGCTAACTACACATCCCAGGGCTCAGCAAGGCACTATCCTTCAGACACTGGATCTCAGGTTTCCTGCAGCCCAGGGGTGCTCCCAACAGCTGTGTAGCTGTGTCAGCGTGAGAACCTGGGAGATGTGTTTGCTCCTGAAAAGCCCTGGGCACAGGAAAAGGATTTAACAACACTGAGGTTTTCAGTGTTCATGTGGAGCTGGGCAAAGTCTCTGGTTTTGGGAGCTCCAGAAACTGGCTGCTGCAGAGCAAGCAAGGGGAAGCCATGGAGCCCAGGGATCTCAGGTTTGCTGCCCTGAGCAAGCTGTTCAGCACAGGCATCTCACCCTGCCTAGCTGAGGGCAAACCCACCCCGCGTGGCCACAAGTGTGGGTTCCCAACCTCCCACCCCACCCCGTCACCACTTGGGCACAGGTCAGACAGGGCTCAGAGCTGCCCTTGCTCTGCAGCTGGCACTGGCCCAGTGAAGATATTTCACAGCTGCAGACATCCACCCTGCAGAAAACACTGTGATAACATCCAAAGAACTTCACTTTTTTTCAAGTGGAAAATGCTGGGGGGGGGTTGGATCAAATTATTTTTTTCCATTGCTTTTTCCTGCTTTCAGCAGGGAATTTCAGCTAACCATCCAAATAATAAAAAACAGAGTGCATGCAAAACAGAGCATCTCCTCTGCCTCAAGAAAGCAAATACTATAAAGTGGCTTTTCAAAACTATGAAACAAAGGCCAGCAAAGCTCACCTCTGAGGGCATTGTCCATGGGAGGTGATGCCGTCAGCAAAGGGCTGGTCAAGTTCCCTGTGACACCCCTGGGATGCAGCATGGTGTGCTCTGCACCAGTCTGGGTACTTGAAGCTTGGGAGGAGGCCTGGGGCTGTCCCAGGGAGCCAGGGAGGGCAGAGCTGGGGCTGCTCCCCAAGGGGCTGGGTGAAACAGCTGCAGTGCCCAGCTCTGTGCCCACCCAGCTGCTCACGGGTTGAGAGGGGCTGTCAGTGCCTGCAAGGCAACAGGGGAAAGCAGATGAGAACCCAGAGATGGGCTCAGCTGTCCACATACCATTCCACACTGCCCCCCTTCCCCTGCCCCTCAGCCCCCTGTCTGCACTGTGCCTACAGGATCTTTGTGTCTGGAACCTGCACCAAGTAGTTCATAATTTTGAATACTAGGATTCTTCTCTCCATCCTCGTGCATAAAGCAAGCCAGTAAACCGCCCTGAGTGCACAGTGAGGATGGAGAGCTGGATCCACAAAGCTGTACAATACAGAGGAACCAGGCCTAACCAATGCTGGCTGCTCTGGGGAACAGCATTCACCTTGTTCCCAGGTCCCTGAACACCTTCCCAGTGTTCCTAGGCTGAACTGGGATGGCTCACCTGGGTGATGAGCTTCTGAAGATGAAGGTAGCAGCGCTGTCCTCATGGTGTTAAACCCTGACACGTTCCAGACCCCATGGTGCCCTCCCTGTGTCCCCTCAGCCAAATCAGGGCTGACAGCTTCTGAGCCTGGTGGTGTCCCCTCAGCAGCTGCAGGGGTGCTGGGAGCCCTCTTGCCTCTCCCTGGCCTGCCTGCAGCATGGTGATGGCTTCCAGGGTCTGGAAAGCAACAGGGAGAGGGGTCATGTTCACCTGGAAAAGTTCTCCTGTCTCAGCTGGGTGGCAGGAGCATCACCTGCAGCAGTACCCAGCCCTACCACATGCAACAGGAAGAGTCACAGCTGCATCCCTCATGTTTCCTCTGTTTAACAGAGCACAGTTTAACTGCAGGAGGGATTGATGGGAACAGAGGGTTTCTGTCGCCAAAAAATAATGGCATTTTAAATATTGTCCTCATTTGAGCATGGCAAAAGAAACAGATTTTTTTTTAGAGATATTAAAAATGCAGAAGGAAGTAAGGAGCTGGTGCCAGAACAGCCCACAGCTGGCAGCCTGGGCATGCCAGCTCCACGTTCTAGTCCCTAAGCAGAAAAAAAACAAGGAATAAAAAAAATTAAAGAAAACCTCTATGCTTATATCTTATTTCAGCTGGGGATATTAAGAAAAAAACCTGAAGCAGGGACAGGGCAATCATCACAGCTTTATCTTGCTGCTCTGAGAAACAGGTCTTGATTTAAGTTCATATTTAAAAGAGTACATTGGTTTACTTATGACTGAAGATTATGAACAAGCCCAAAAGTAAGTGCTCACTTGCAGGATTTCCATGTAAGGACCTCAGCCACAAATCATCATCACAGCTGGTCAGGTATCCTTAAGCTGAGTTCTTACAACCTAGGCTGGGCTTGCAGTGGGGCTCAGTTCCTGATGGGAGAAGTTGTGGGGACACCCAGGGGTCTCAGCTCTTTGCACAGCCCCTGAGCTCAGTGGATGGGCAGGACTCCCTGGGTACTGCTGAGTGGTGAAAAACAGCGGCAGCTCCTGAGAATCATCTGTGTTGTAACATTAAAAAACAAAGCCCAGCTTTCCTGAGGATGGATTTCTCCAATCCTGAGATTAAATTTCTCTCAAAAATCTGCATTTCTAGCTGTGGGCTAGCAATACTTCCTAACCCTCTGGCTATGCTCAGTCCATGGGCTGGGAATGGCTAACAGGAACTCCCACATCCATAAAACTCACCGGGAGGATGGCTGTGGGTGAGCAGGTGGCTCACTGTCCCAGCAGATGGGTTCTCTGGGGATCCTGCTCCTGGAGGGGGGACATCCCCGTCACTGGCAGGGGGCACAGTGTGCCCTGGGACCCTGCTTGCTGCTGGCACTGCCCCATGCCTGGCAGGCAGTGATGCCCACTCCCTGCTCCCAGCCAGCATCGTCACCAACTCCACAGGAGCACCAGCAGTCCTTATCTCTGTGCTTGAACTTCTCTCCTGACGGCTGCTTTCAATGACTAAAAGGAAAGACAAGAAAAAAAAACTTAGATCCCATCAGCACTGATGTGCAGGCTCAGCTCACTGCAGTAACACCAAGGCCAGGCTCTGAGCTCATTTACTTACACTAGAGAAAAATTTTGCATAATCAAAACACAGACATGAAATTTATTTTTGGATTTGCACCAGTGGAAACTAGATTGGTCTGAGGGACCAAATACCAAAATCCACCTCTGTGCAAAAGACTAATTCAATTCAGCACCCTCAGGATTTTTTTGTGTTAGGAGAAATAAATTTTGAATGGAGCAAAAAGAAAGTCTTAAACAAATAACTGGAAATACTTGCAGTGTAGGGTCCATGGCAGGAGTGTGAAGGTCTCCAGAGCTCACAGCCCAGCACAGCCCATGTGCCCCATTCTGAATGTAAGATGGGAAGGGAGAGGGCCCCACAGCTCTCCCCCTCTCTCCACTTGGCCAGTGCTTGCTGGACACCCGATCTCAAACCCCATCACCTGCAGAGAGCTGGCAGGGAGCTGGCTGAGAACTGCAGGGCACCCAGGATGGTCAGTATAACCCACCCAGCCACCATGCAGTGCTGGGGACAGGGAGATCAGTGCATGGTGTGGATTACATGGCCCACCCAGGTGCCAAAGCACCCCAAGGTGATGAGATATTTTAGCACTTCTAACGTTAATGTCTACCAGAATATGAGAAACAAGAAGAAGATTGTGCATGAGTGGTGGTCCGGGGAATCAGGGTCTTCAGCTTATGATACCACCTAGTGAGGATTTCACTGCATATCAGTTCACACAAAAATCAGCAGCCACCATCTATGTTACAGTCCCAAGGCTTGGCTGGCACTGCAGCCTCAGAGGACCCTCAAAGCCCACAACAATCTTTGAAGTCAAAAGCAAGTCCAAATCTGAACAGGCAAGGTCCCCATTTTGTCCATCTTCCTTACAACAAAATGCGGTCTCTGTCATGTGCATGACATCCACAGAGAGCACATAAAGGCAGTCAGTCTCTGCCCCAAAGCTTTGGTTTTGAAGGTTAAGCCTGTTCTAGACCTCCAAACACTTTCTGTAAGAAAACTGTGTGTCCAAAACAAACACCTATGGGACCCCTCCTACTTGTCTTGTATGTCTTCCTTGGAGTTGCTGTGCCACAACAGAGGTGGCAATTTCAGAAGTGTCCTCTGCAATACCTTCAGTGGGAACTCACCAAGAAACAGAGGGGTAGGTAGGACAGTCTGTATCTCATCCTGGGAGTCTAAGCCCCCTGTGGGACAAAGAGACAAGAGCTGTGGTGGAGCAGAGCCCCCAGGGTACCATCACTGGCAGCCTCACAGTGGCTACAATGCCAAGCAGCCACTGCCACCCAGAGCCCACTGTGAGCCACCTCCTGTCCCAAGGGACAAGCTCCTGGTCCTCACCAGCTGGACAAGGGGATGGGAAGTGGCAGGGGATGCTTGCTGTGTTCATTTCCAAGCCAATACCCAGCCTGTAATTGTAGCCCACAAGTCCATTCATAGCAACCCCAAAAAACGTGGCTGTGCACTGAATTTCTCTCCATCCCCCTCTCACTAAAAGCTTTCAGCTGTGCAGCCCATGCTGACCAGAAAGCCTGTGGCCAGTTTTGCTGCACAGAGAGGAGGCAAAGCAGCAGATGCTTAAAGAAACCCTTAGGGTATGAGGATAGAAGAGGGAAATCTGCTTTCCCAGGTTGCCAACTCATTTGTCAACAAGGGCTCTGGACAAGCAGGCTAAAATATACAGCAGCACACTTCAGCAGGCATTTCATTGCCACTTCTTAAAATGTAACCCTGGAAATGCCAGCAAGCAGTGCCTTCAGCTATGTTCCTTGATTGAATGAGACCAGTTCAAAAGTAAAACACTGCTTTTTGCTTATCTGGTGGTAGTTTGCCCTGCAAATCCACCTCAGAGTGTTCTTTATCTTCTTTTGGCTCTGCAGAGATGCTGGGAATAAACTGAAGCAAAACCCTTCTCCTTATTGTGGGTGCCAGCAAACCTGGCTTTGAGTGCAGCCAGGCAGTGGAGGGGCTGAATAAGAAGGTATTATTTACACAGGCTTTTTAGAGTCATCTGGCATTTTTAACCCTGCCCTGCAAGGTATACCAGGTCCTGCTGCAGGGAGGAAAACCTCATGCTAGCACAGAGTCAGCTCCCCAGATTGGTGCAGAGCATAAGCTACGCTGGAAAATTCAACCCACAGCATGTAGTAAGGAAACCCCAAAAAAACCGTGTTGTTCAACAAAATAGACATGAAATCTCACATCCATCAAGCCTATCAGAAGTGCAAGACAAAACCACAATATCCTCTTTGATTTGCCTGCAGAAATTAAGACTTCAAAGACGACCCTCCTCTGCAGCAGACAGACCAGATCAAACTTCTTCCCAAAAATTCCCCACAGGACCATCTGGCCTCCCCTGATGCATTAAAGGCTTAAAGCAGAGTGGCCCTTTAGCTGAGGTACAGATCTGTCACTAACAATTTCATCACATCCTAAGCTGCCAACAGCTTTGCACGGTTTAACTCCACATAACCACAGCCACTGAGAAATATTTGACTTCCAGCACAAAACCCTGCCACCCACTGGATTGGTGTTTTCCTTCCCAGTGAAAACTAGCAGTGATGCTCACCAGACAGGTCGAGGCTCGGAGTTACTTTTTCTTTGCAAGCATAACAAGCCCGAGGCTTGCTGTGAGCCGAGTTACACAGCTCAGCCAGGACAAACAGATCAAGTTCCAGCTGATTTCTCAAGGCTTTGGGCTTGCCCCTGGCAGCCCAGCTGGAGATCTACCTTGTAAGACTCCTGAAAAATCCCTTTTGGGCCAACAATTTTCTGTCTCCATCTGTGACACAGCACAGGCATTGCCCTGTTTCACAGGTTGCTGCTACCAAGGCAGGGCTTAGGTGATGCTCACAACTCAACCATGGGTCAGCACAACACCAAAAAGCACAGTAATGCAAGTTTTCTGCAGTGACTGTGATCACACACAGGGCAGGGAGGGAGGTGGGATGTATCCTGCTGATGCCAGGAGAGCAGCATCCCCACAGGCAGCGTTTGTCAGGAGATTGCAGCCAGCCAAGGCAAGCCACGAGCCATCCCAGCCCCACTGCTCCCCTGAAGATGGGATTTTTTTCCCCTCAAGGGCAAGAAAAATACTTTCTTGACAGGGGAACACAAATTTGATCTGAGTTTGCACAGAAGGAAAGCCAAGAGCAGCTGACTGGCTGTCGAGAGCAGCCCTTCACCCGGAGCATCCCTCGTGGGGAGGGTGGGCATTCCCTGGGGAGCATTCCCGCTGGGATGGGGATGGAGCCGCCCATGGAGCCGCTGTTCTGCCAGGGCTGCGGGAGCATCCCGTGCGCGGAGGCTCCTCCCGAGGACAGGCAGCTCTAATTATAAACCCCACATCTGTTAACGTTGCATAATCTCAACATCATCCGAGGCTCGCGGAGGGGAGAAAAAACTCATCCCGACTTCGAAAACTCCTGGCTGGCTGTGGGAAGAGGTTGGGAAGAAAGGCGGGCAGCTCGGGAGAAGAAGCGGGAGCAGAGCGGGGCCGGGGCGGCTCCGGTCCCTGCCGGGGCCGGGCTCCAGGCTCGGGGCTCCGGTCCCTGCCGGACTCCAGGCTCCGGGCTCCGGGCTCCGGTCCCTGCCGGGCTCTGGGCTCCAGGCTCGGGACTCCGGTCCCTGCCGGGCTCCGGGCTCGGGGCTCCAGGCTCGGGGCTCCGGGCCCTGCCGGGCTCCGGGCCCTGCCGGGGCCGGGCTCTGGGCTCGGGGCTCTGTTTTGAACGAGCGGCTGCTGCTGCGGATGTCGGGATCATGGGTGGAGGCCGGTTAGGAGCCAAGCGAGTTTGTGCGAACAAAAGCTAAAGCCCTAAATCTGGACTGTCCAGGGCTCTCTGGGATTTTCAATTTCCTTCCTTGTTCTTGCTCTGAAAGAAGAAGTTCAAGGCGGGGGGGTGAGCAGGGGGGGGTGAAATGGAGGTTAAAAAAAAATTCATACTTGAGATGGGTCAATTGAGAGTAAACACGCTGATAATACTGCTTGGGGAAGGTCCCTCGTGTGCACTAAGTGCGGGAAAAATGCAAGAGGTTTTTAACCACATGCAGTCAACCCTGTTCTGCTAATTTTTTTATATCTATGCAAGGATTTATTCTGTCTGGATTAAGAAAGGTGGGAAGAGAGGGTGTATGGGGAAGAGAAGAAGAGGCGCAGAAGCTTGCCAGAGCCTCTCACCCTTTTGTGGGAGTTGGTTCGGATGCAGTACCCTACAGACACACTCCCTGGCAGTGCCCTGCTCTGGTGCTTCTGCTCCTCATCCTCTCCCCACTGGCCCCCAGGCAGAGCAGGACAGCAATTCACAGGACCTTCAGCCATTTCAACCATAATAGGAAGGATTTATGCAGGCACCAGAGGTGCCTAGAGCTTTCATATGTCGGCTCAAGAAAAGTGATGGGGGTTTGATTGCAGCAGCAGCCCCTGCAAGCTCTGAATGCCAAGGTCCACATGGTTAATGCCCACCTGGCCACTTCCAGCCATGGGTGCCCGCAGGGCTGGGGACATCAGCATCATCCTCTGACACTCCAGTGCCACGCCACAGCACCTTGCTTGCACTTCTGCTTTGTGACACAAAACCATTCTGCACTTCCACATCACCTCCCCTCTGGGACCTGCAAAACCTCAGAGGATGCTAAAGGCCATTTTTGCTCCCCACACCTTTTTTCACCATCCCAGAGCCTGATGCTCAGAGATGCCATTAGGAAAAAAAAAAAAAGGATCCAATTACTGGTCTTAAAAGCAGTACCCTAAAGCAAGGAAACAGGGTGTCCTAACACAGAAATCTGTGATCCTTTCCAAAAGCACAGGATATATGCATATGGAGTGCCCACAACTAGGATAAAACCTGCACAGTGCAGGGACAGGATATTGTTCTGCTTATCAAGAGGTTTCCAGCCTCTTAGTTTTGGTGTCCTAAACATTTCCCTGGGGAGGTGCAGGCTCCCAGATCACCTGCACAAGCCCATGAAATCCTAAGCTTCTTACTTATCTTTCTCGGGCAGTTTGGTTCAATCCACAGATCCCTGAGACCACATGGATCCATGGGACCACATGTGCTCCCGTGGTTCAGGGCAGCTCCTCAAACCTCTTTTCGTACACTTTGGTTTTTTAACAGCTTTTAGCAACTGAATTATTAAAAAAAAAAAAGAAAGAAAAAAAAAAAGAAAGAAAAAAAAAAGTCCTGGTTTATCATCAAGTCTTTCAAAAATACATTTATATAAATTCCACTTCCAACAGGGATAAGCCATGAATTACTATACTGCTAAAAAACCCATAACCATGCTGAGGCTACAGTAAAATCTCAATCCATCCATCCAGTGGAGATTGAACCTCCAGTGTCCCAGGCCCTGTGTCCTGATGGCCTTTCTTGAGCAGCAAGCCAAACCCAGCCATATTTTCTGGCTTGACAGCTCGTTTCTGGAAGCGTCCTTCCAGCGTTAATGTGGGAAAATCCCCCGCAGGCCCAGGGCAGAGTGAAGGCAGCCCCAGAAGCACTTACCAAAGGGATTCATTTTCTACTGTTTTTAGTAAACATCAGTAAAACCAAGCCAAAATAAAGCTCCCTAAGTGCATAGCTCTCTGAGCACTCACACCTCCTCTCCATCCCCTTTCCTGCAACCCTGCAATGCTGAAATGTCCCCAGCTAGCCTGCCTGCACCATAGATCCCAAATGCTAAATCCCAGCATCAGTAAATTCACTTCTAAAATCCCCCAGGCTTTTCTATAACGTCCTGTAGAAATATTACAGAAAGTATCACCCATGCATTGCTTCTCCTTCCTTTTTCTGAGGTTTTTAAAGCTCCCTGGAAGCTTTTCTAGTTGGGAAGGCAACGCTGCCCTCACCAGCACTCACGAGGCCAGAGCAAAAGCCACACAGGGACCCAGCCTGGTGTCATTTTAACTTCTGCTCCCATCTGAGGGCAGTGCTGCTGAAGACTATCAGACGGCTTGGGGAGGAAGTCTCCTGGCAGGACTCCACCAAAGTGGAGTTGCTAGGTCACTGGAACAATAAAAAGGCAAGAAAAAACATCCTGGCTGTGAAAAAGATGGGAGGGGGGGAGAGAAAAATCCATGGTGGTGTGCACAGTTCTGGTGAAGTGGTAAGAAACAGGCTGGTGAGGCTGAAGGGAGCAGCACCAGGCTGCTGTCAGCTTCTGCAAGCACACAGGTTCATTTCTAATGTGGCTCTTTCTCCAGACCTCTCACACAAATACCTCCAGAAACCTGGAATTTGTCTGCAAGGTTTGCAGCTTGGGAAAATCTCACAGGGGTCAATATTTCCAGGGCAGCAAGTTCACTGTGCTGTGGAGAGATTCACTGCATTTTGCCTGTCAGCTGGGCCCCACAACCCACGGGATGGCTTTCACCCCCAGCAGCTGCCCAGGCTCACTGAAACTGGCAATACAGGAAACCTGCCCCCAGGCAGGGCTGGCTTTTGGTGAGAAGGGCTGAGCATCTCTACAAGGGGCTGGGCACTGCACAGGCCTGGGGCTTGGGCTCCCATGTAAGGAAAGGTGCTAGAGGCTTAGAACCTGCAGGATGAAATTTTGCTGTCTGGAAAGTCTAATTTCCAGGCCAGAAGGGAGCATTAGCTCATTCTGTGTGACCTCATGATAACCAAAGCCATTCCATGAAGCTTATTTACTCCCAATACAAGTTCAGTGACTTGTATTTGACTTAAACAGATCTTGCAGGGGAAAGAAACACCCAGACTACTGGTATTTGTAATTACCTAGGGTTTTACTCAAAACCACAAGGACTATGGGCTGAAGCACAGATTTTTCTGCACAAAACCTCAATGCCTATCAAAAAATTATGCCAGACAGCATGAAGCAGATGTGGGGCAAAAGACATCTACCCCAGGGGCTGAGGATTCAGCCTTTTGCAGACCCAGGTGAAAACAAGATTGCGTTTTCACATCCCACTCTGGAAACAAAACCATAAGTCCCTGCTCCAAAGTGGTCTGAGTCCAGGGCCTGCTTCCCACACACAGGAAGGGACAATAAATACTGGGAAGATGGAGGAAGGAGCAGGGAAAGGCTGCTGCAATGCTGAGAGGTGAGGCTGGGAGCAGCCAGGGGCTGCCATGAGTCCCTGGGGACCAAGCCATGCTGCTTAGTGGCGCAGGTGGGCTTCGGTCCAGGTGTCTTGACCAGAGCCTCACTCCAGCAATGTATTTAAGGGCTCCCCAGGGAACTATTCCCTGTGCTTAACATTAGGCACATGCCAAAGAGCTTTGCTGGCTGGCAGTCACTCCAGGGATGATGACCAGCCTGGGAATTGAGCAACTTCTCAAGGGCATTGTGGGAAGGATAAGGAGCCCTCTTGGAAAATCATCAGACTGCCAAGTGGTAGGTGCCATTTGGTGACATGCAGACACAAGGCTCAGTGGATTCTTCCCTCCATGTAGACCAGCAAAATGCAACCCCATCCCAAGGGAAAACTGAAGGTAGCCCAAGCCTGACACCCAGCTGAAGGTTGGATGCAGGGCATGATGTCATGGCAGCAGGAACCGTGTATGCTCTTGTGGCTCCTACCCTTCAGCAAGGGGCACTGAGACTTGTGAAGGGATGGAGAAAAAGGCAAACAGGCAAAAAAATAAACACAGCAGCTTAAAGAGAAATGAATCCCCAGAAGAGACAAGGGGCCCCACCTCCCTTCCCCCATCTGCTGCCAAAGGATGATGATCTAAATCACATTTCCTAGATGACACCGCGCCGATCTGCCCCGGAAGCAGCGGTGGCAGCTCAGGATGGCGCCGGCCCTGCTTCTTCCAGGGGATGAGCCAGGTCTTCCCCCTGGCACTGGCAGAGCAGTCACCACTGACAAGCAGAGGACAGCACTGCCCAGGGGCAGCTGGAACAGAGGTCCTGCCTGACAGCCACCACTGTGCCTCTGCAGCCACACGTTTCCTTTCCGAGAATGGGGGAAGGGATTTACCACTTCCAGTGCCTCTCTGCACATGTTTCAGGGAGATTGAAAAGTAAATACCTTCTTTCAGATGTGGGCAGCAGTGGGAATGGGTGCTGGAGAAGGGCAGGGCTGGGCTGTCACCCTCTGAGCTGTCACTGAGGGCTCAGAGGGAGTCGTGGTCAGGTCACATCCTACCTCGATGCATATGGGCACGGGGTGGTGAGCAAGGCAGTGCAGAAGACTGAGAGGACAGAAATCTGTGCCCCAAACCTGCCCACACAAAGACACAGATTACCCAGCACAGAGCCACCACACATCAACTGCCTTTGCACATCTATGTGACCACCAACTTCAGTCTTAACCCAGCGTGTGACACAGCTTATCCAACACCCTCCAATCTCCAGGTGTACCAGCACTTTGCAGGACAGGATGATGAGGATCTCTGACTGCATGCTGTGGACTGTCCTCAGAGGCCACAAAATTCCTGTTATTCCCATTCCCCAATTTAAAAGCCTCCTGGTTCATTTAGCTTTCTTCATGCATCACATTTGCTACAAGTTTCTAAGAAGAGATCATCTTCATGATTTTCTGCATTCTCTGATTATGTTTCCCTCCTAAGAAACATCCTTTCAAAGGGCCTTTATCTGCAGGGTTGGCTGACAGTCTAATACTGCATCCCCATTCTGCATTTGCTGAAAGAGCTGATAATGTCCTAAAAAGAATTAACATTTAGATGTTAGTCCTGTAACCAAATCTGAATCAAACAATGATGACTGTTCAAATGTCTAAAGCTACTCAGGGGTATTTTCATTTAAGCCCTACCAAGCTTGTACCAGGGATGAGGAGGTTTCTAAAGATGCCTTTGTGAGTACCAGCCACTGAAACCCTTCTCCTTGTCCCTCCAGACACAGATACAATTATACCCAGCTCCAGCACAAAGATAAAGGCTGAATTACAAGAGCAGCATTATGCTCCACAATCAGAGTCCTTGATTCCAATTGACAAGGAGCTCAAATCATGCGCAGTTGGTCTGTGGATGCTTCCACTCCTGGAAATCATTCCCATCACTGGACAGAAAGGAGTTCAATAGACAGGGGTACCTTCTGCATTTCCTCCCCAAATTGCTAAATTACCTTGTCAGTTTGGGAGATCTTACAAGTAATGCAGGGTCAAACCTGGCCAACACTTGTCTGGGATATTTCTTTGCAGAAAGTTTAATACCAGCTGCTTCAGTTTCCCTGATAAGAAAGTGTTTTCTTACCTATAGTGGCATGGATGTAGCAGGACAGTTATTCAGAGATGCAGTGAAACCCTTCTCTTAAAAAAAAAAAAAAGTGGTATTTTTCTACCAATCTGGGTGATCCCAGAAGATAGGGAGGAGATATATCAAGATCCCTTGGGAAATGTCTTGAGATCTCTTACAGACCTGCCTTTTGCTTTTATAGAGCACTCAAAACCAAAGCCAAATGAATAACCCCTCAAATATCCAAACTCCCACATCAATCCCCAATTTATGCATACTCCAGAAAGTGCTGTCCTCCCTCCAAAACAGATCCTGACACCCTGGGTGGGTGGGCAGCAGTACCCTCTTCCTAGGCTATCAGAGAAGGCATCTTTTGGACAATATATTGAAGCCAAACTTAGTGTGATTCATCCCTGCTTCAGCAAAGTTCACCAGAGCGTGACGTTTCACATCAGTCCTCAGGGCTTAAGAGATTTTCCACAAGAGGAAGGGTGTTAACACCAGCATCCTAACAAGCAGTGACGTGAATAATTGTGCTCCATAGATCTAAATTCCTCTTGTCACTCCAGATGCAGAAGTGCCTTTTAGCATGCTCTTCAAGGAAAAAGAGAGCCCACCTTTGCTACCAGTAACCAACACAGCCTGGCCATCAGTCCAAAATGCCTGCACAGGGTTTCTTCTATGCTCTGGAGATTTCACAGGAATCTAAGGGTGGTTCTGGTAGCAGAAATTACCACAGTGTCTGCCTGGTTATAGAGGCGAGAGGTCAGACTGATCCTGTAACAGCCTTCAAAACCTCTGCCATCACAGCCTGCTGAAAAATGCTGAGAAAAATGCCCTAAATGTGTGTGTGCAACTCGATGTCTTCTGGGAAATGCAGCCTGGCTGTACCCCTGGGACAACAGCTAACCCTGCTGACTTAACCCTTTGTGCATAGTCTGCCTTGCTATCAACCACTTAAAATTCCTCCTCACTCCTTTCCCACTGACTTTATCTCAGAGTTAAAAAGAAAATGTTATTTTGTCCCAAACTTCAGTGGCAAGAGCCTTGTTGCCATCAAACCGCTGTGTAAAAGGTCCCTCAAACATCTCCATGTTTGCCTTGGCAAAAGAACTGCAAAGGTCATGGCACTTCCAGAGGACTTTTTCCAAGCACCAGATTGGAAGCCCAAGATGGGGTGTCCACAGTGCAAGGCAAAGGGAAGGACCTGCAGCATTTGGTCACAGTGCAAGTGACCACTCAGCCAGAGCACAGTCAGAATGCTGCACAGCTCCATGGCCGTGCAAAGAGTGACAAGGCACATGGAGCTTGTTTTTCCCAGTGGAGAGGCAATCCACCAAGGACAAGGTGCTTGCACAAGGTATTCAAACAGCTGGACAGAGAACAACTGGGTTTGCCCTTGGCATTCCTGCTGTGCTCCCTCTCTTTCCCTAGCAGAGCAGGACAGTGCAGAGGGCTGCACTTCTCCTGCAGATGCAGTGGTGTCTGAAACAACCCTTCTGTCTGGACACAAAAGCTTCTGGAGACCAGCTTTGAGCTAGTGGCATTTTTAAATAAACCCAACCTGGGCTTCCTCTGTGACTTCTAGCTTTGCAGCTAATAGTTTCCAGGCTTTTTTATCTACCACCTCAACAGCCAGACGCTCTTTTTCTACCCCTCTAAGTGATTCTCCTGTAATGACAACTCCAGGAGTTGGGGTTTTAGGGAAAGACAGCCAAATCTTAGGAGGCTCTTGACACAGATCCTGACTTTTGGCAGCAGTGCTCCCTCGCCCACAGCTGAGATGCTGACTGCAGCTTGGGAGATGCTGAAGTAACCAACTGCAAACCTATTTATCAAATGACTCCAAGTCAAGGGCACAGCAGATGCAAAAGCAGATATGACCCTCCTCAACAGCCCTGCCTGCACAAAGGACAGGCAACTGGTAAAAGCTCCATCCAAAGCCATAGAGGGATGGGGGAAGCAGCAGAGGAGCAGCAACAGTTTGTAGGTTATTACACCCTGTTTATGCATTTTGGGCACTTTTTAAATATTTTTTTATATCTCATGCATTTCATACTAGTTTCTGAAAGGATGAAGTTCCTGAGACAGTTTTGTTTGTTCTCATATATTAAAATAAACTAGCCTGGAAGGCAGACACCTCCAAGACAGCAGGTTCCTACAGGTTTTGTGAAGACCAGCACTTCAGCAGAGCAGGCTCCAGTGAGTGCCCAGCTTGGGGAGCTGCTGCACAGACCAAGGGGGCTCCCCATGACTCAGTCCATGCCCTGGCCCTGGAACCTGCACACACTCAGCACCCACAGAACCCAAGATAAGCCACAGCACACACCAATGCCACACATCCTGTGGCAAGCAGAAGAGAACAAACCACAGGCTTTTAAGCCTAGTGAGTGGAAACCTTGCATTATTTTACCTTCCTCCAGCTGATCCCTGTGCTCAGCCCGGCTCTGCCTGTCCCTTCTCCAAGTCTTCATGACCATGAGTGGCCATCACCCTCTCCAGCACCCAGATGAGACAAAAAACAAATTAACAGCAAATAAGGGATATAACCAAGGTCCTAAAATCTGTATTATGTACCTCACAGTACTCAGATCCTACAAGAGGTTCTCATTTTATATAGGACCTGGTTCCTATCCCCTTTTTCCCCTTTTCTCTCCAGAGCACTTCAGTAAACCAGGTCTGACAGCAGCATTTCTACAGCACAGGCAACAGCTACACTAACAGCTTGGAGGAGCTGAAGTTTACAGAGCTTCCTTTACTCAAGGGAACTGCATTTTTCTAAGATTATATTATTACTTGGGCTGGTTGCTCAGTAATGCAACATCATTTCCCTTTTGGGTGGGAAAATTCTCTCCTTGTCCTCAGATGTGAATGATTTCAGCCTGAAAGGATGAACGCAGACTCTGCATGAACTGTGCCCCTTGCTGAAGCAGCAGGATGTTATATATATATAACAGCTGGGCATTAAAAAATATATGGTGATGGGTGCACACACATCAGCTGTATGTATGCAGAAAATGGTGAGAAAGAAGAGGTGCCAAATGTGACAAAACCATTTCCTCCTGAGAGGCACCCACAGACTTCATTCTTTCACCATGCCTGTGCTTGTAGCCCTCTTGCATCTCCTCTGGATGAATATCCCAGCAAATGAACCCCTCATATTTACAGAAACAGCAAATTACAATGCAAATGTTGCAAAAACTGCTCAAAGAAGTAAAAATTTGAATTTGCAATCAGGTCTGCTGCCACTGAAAATTGGATTCTGCCTTCTGTGTTCAGCCATTCAGGAAAGAGAAAAAGCCTATTGTATGACCTACATCTTTAATTGAATGTAAATAACAGGGGCTGTGGTCGGGGTATTCAGGCCTCATGACAAGCTACTGACTATGGATTTTGCATTGAGCATTTTCAAGGGAATATTCTGAACCACCAACCTTTGATTCACTCGGAGCTCCTTCTGACGCTCCAGTCGGTCAAACTGCCCCAGTGCTGCTTTGCACCATTTCAACAGCAGAAAGACACCAGAGCAGGTGCCAGGATCTGGCCCTGCCTCTTTCCAGAGGAGCTCTGTGCACATCTGAGAGGATCAGCCCAGGCTTCAGCAGTGCTGTTTGTCTGCCTAGAAATATCCTGACACCCCCAGACTCCTCACCCCTCCATAGCAGAGAAACCCTTTTGACACTATGTGAGGAAGAAAAGCCAGAATCTAGAGGGTTTACACTGACTATCTACAATCTATGCAGCTCCAGACTATTTCTCTGGGGGTATTTCAGGGGTTGCAGCCCTGCCTGGAGCACCCCAGCTGGCTGGAATGGCACAGAGAGAGGCAGAAAGACAGTATTTCTGTGCTGCAAAAAGTCAGCAGGCTCAGCCACAGCTGAACCTTGCCACTCTGTAGCTATCCTTATTTTGGAAATGGCACACAGCTCCCATGGATGGGGAGCCCACAGTGCCAGCCAGGAGGTTTCTCTGGCAGCAGCTCCAGAAGTGCTGTGGACATTGGTGGTGCCTTAATCTCTACATCACAGCACTGAAACCCTATCGCTGTACTGACAGGTTTTATTGGCTTGATTAGCTTGTTATTTGAAATAGTTCTGTATTCTGTTGGGGTTATTTTGTTAGCATGGATGAATGCTTCATTTAAACCAACACAACCAGACTGATGCTACAAAGTTTCATGTTTTACATTTTGGGTGAACAGCTACGGTCAGCAGCATCCATTCATTTTCACTATGAGCACCAAAACTAACAGCCTTTCTAACCTGGCATCATAACCCCTCTGTTAAATGAGCAAAATCCTCTGCCGCCTCTGAGAGATGTGATGGTGATGGAGTCAGTTTCAGCAGCTCTGACATGCTCCCTGCAGATGAGCAGGATGGGGAGAATGGAGGGAGGATGGAGCGCATGGACCTTGAGGGTTCAGTGATGGAGAGTTTCTGACTGGCAGCCCAAAAATTGCTATCTGTAAGAGCAGGTGAAGGAAAAAAGTTGTCCCAGAAACTCCACACTCCCCTAAACAGATCAGTATCTGCAACTTCTGATACTGAAAAGAATATTTGCTAAGGAATGCACCCACACACCAGCAAGGCTGGCACCAGCCCCTGCAAACGTGGCAGCAACAGCCCATCTCGTCCCCCCAGACATGAGAAAAACATGAAGGAAGTTAAATTCTTTAAATTACTTTAAATTCTTTAAATTCTGCTCCAGCAGCCACCACGACCAAAATGGTGGTGGCTGCTGGAGCAGAACATGCTGCCAACACCTGCTGAATGGGCACAGGTGGTTTGGGACTGAGAAATGAGACTTTGGGGGAGCCCAGCAAAGGGCAGCTCTCCCCTCACCCCCTGCCTGCTGACGTCTCCACACACACTGTCACATGGCAGTGTCCATCAATACTCATCACTGTGTGCTCCCTGCCAGCCAGGTCACACAGCTACCCCTCACACTACTGATTTAGCACTTTAACATCACATCAAGTGCTTCCACAAATTGATGCTAACCCAGCTGCTCAGTGGACAACCCCTGCTACCTTCCAGGGCTTGAGATGGGGAACAGGCAGGAAAGCTGATCTTCAATCTTCCTCTCTTTCTGAAATGCATTTTCTTCCTTCTCTTTTCTTTTTTGCTTTAAATTATGTACCCCAAAGGAGCAGAGCTAAATCCATGCAATCCCGGGGAGTTCATGTTCACAGCCCACCAACCAAATCCACTCAGAGCTCACAGAGGAGCAGCAAAGATGCCCGAGACAGGAAAACCCTGCAGCCTTTTGATAGCAGTGCTGAGGCACAGGAGGCAATTCTTCCTTGTCCCTGCACCACAGGGGGAGGGAGCATCCTTCCTGCACCACCCACAGTCACCTGAAGCTGCATCAAAGCTAGAGAGCAGCATCTTGCCCCTCTCTGCATCAGTGTGGCTGCACGGAGAGCTGGGCTCTGCCCCCAGGAGCCACAAAATACATACTGCAAAATGTGAGGCAGGTTTGGAAGCTACGCCGTATCTTTGTGCAAACAAACATCCTCAGCATCTTCTTCCCTCGCTCCTAACTTTACTTCTTCCTCACACAGAAAGTTTCGGACAGAAAGTTAAAAATATACATAAATAAATACAGACTGTTTATCCCTTCTAAGAGTTTTGGAAAGTTTCTCCCAGCAGCCAGCCTAAACCTCTGCTGCAACTAAAGCTGGTTCCTTCTCAGGCAATTTCACACCTCATTGCCAGGGCTCCCACCAGGGAAGCCACATAGAAAGGTGGCACCTGCCATGGGAGAGAGGGAGCAGGGACAGAAGGACAGACACAGATGGCAGCAAAGCAGATCAGCTTCTCAGGGAAAGCCCATTGCCAGCGGCTCCGTGCTGTGCTGGGCACCGTGGCAGGGCACCTGTGTGGGCAGAAGTAGCAGGAAAAGGGACATGGCAGGAACAGGGAGATCCCAGCCACAGTGACTTTGTCAGGGGCTCAGTGTTACCTCTGGTGTCCTGTGGTGTCACTGGAATTATTCCCATTTCACAGATGGGAAACCTGAAATTCTGAGACCTGCAGGAGGACAGGGCTTGTAACCAAACCCTGACCTGACCCAGGCTGGTGGCAGACAGAGCCCTTCAGCTCACTCAGTGCCCATGTGAGGTAGTGCCAGAAGAGATTTGATAATGCTTTAACTTTACTGTCACCAGCTTTCTTGCTTCCCACTTCACCTATTTTTTTTTTTCCTTGTGTTACTCTCCTTGGGTTCAGACTGTATTATAAACACAGGCTAAAGCCATCTGTCCTCATCTCTCAGCAGACAAGCCCTCAGAGGGTCTGGCAGGGAGGGTGGCAGATGCAGGCTGAGGCGCAAGCCAGCCAGGAAGGCAGTGAGGCTGCGAGGGCAGCCCTGCTCCCTTGCCCCACGCTTTGTGAGCGACTCAAAAGCCCCATTTCTACACCCACTGCCTCACCATCTGCTCACTAAGCCCTGCCTGAGAAAGGGCTTTTGCCACCCTGCCCCAGACTGTTGCAAAGGGAGATGTAATCTTCATTTCCTGGTAGTGCCAGGGTGATGGGTTCACAATAAATGGTACCCTGGCTTCAAGCAAGTGTTTTCAAAGGTGGGACATGCCTCGAGGGGCAGGAGCGGTGGTGACACAAGCAGGGATTGCTCAGGAGTCTGCAGCCCGACCTGAGGGTGATTCCGGAGATCCCCAGCCTGCTCCTGTAGCACCAGACAATTCCCTTGACTGACAGGCACGGAGCTGCTGCTAACAGCGAGTGAATCGCAGCTGTCAGGAGCCAGGGTAATTCACGATGCCGTTTGCTGGGGAGCGAGCTACTGCTGGGCTATTTATCACTCCTTCACTGCATGCCCTGCTCCTTCTGGCTGTGGCTGACATAATTCACAAGCACCTGTAGCTGCTGAGCCCTGGCTGCACGGAGCAAAGCCTGCGCCCCCGAGCCGGCCAGCCAGGCTGACAAATGGCTTCTCCAGCATGTGGACAGATAGTCCGAGCTTTTCAGACTCTTAACAAAGGAAATGCATTCCTCTACTGACTCTCAGGAGTCATCAAGGTCACAGGAAAAGATGCCAGACTGAAAGCTGAGATGAAATTAAATATTTTTTTTCTGTCCGCTGAGGAATCTGCACAGCTTTCAACAAATAATAGGTGAGCAGTTTGCTGGCAAGTTGCAGATTTTATCTTCACAAGGTTGGTAGCAGGTAAGACAGCATTATTCTCCCAGTTTGGAGGGCAAACCGATACTTGGAGTAGCACAAAGAAGTAGCTGAGCTGGGAACAGACCCAAATCTCCTTCATTTCCATGCAGTATCCTAGTCACAAAGCTGCTCTCACAAGCACTGCTGGTTAGGAGCTTTCTAATCCACTGCAGGCTACATTCCAGCTGATACCCCCAGTTATACATTGGTCTAGTCTGGATACATCCTACAAAGGCATGCCTTGGGTTTGTGAAGAAAATGAAAAGGTTATAAATGTACTTTCTCACATTTCCTGAAATTTTACAGCTCCATACAACTAAACTTAACCCCAAGTTCCAAAGCACAATATTCTCTCCTCATCAGAAATTAAAAGATGAAATTTGACAGTCCAGCTCAGGCAGGCAATGAATCCTAAAACCCACTTAAAACCTACGCAGGATTAATTTGACATATTGGATTCCTTACACCACCTGCAGACACTCAGTGCTTTCCAAACTCATTGAGAATTAGTCATCCTTAGAGCTATGTGCCTTCTTTGGTGAGTAAGTGAGCCAGTTTACTGAACGACACTTGAAACATCCCTGCTTGTTCTGGGAAAAATAGGATTTATCCTGTGCTGAAACCAAATTCAGCACAATCCGTAAAGCACAAAACTAGGCATTGCTTGTGATAATAGCACTGTAGAGGTGGCATGCAAGGAAAGATTTGGCTCTATACGTGACTAATCTGACAGTCTGTAGGCGACTAGAAACAGAGGGTATTCACAGAGAGCTGACAGCATCTGTCCCCACACCTGATAGGGGTCTCACCTTTGGTGAGATGAGAGCATTACTGGAGACAAGCAGGAGGCAACCCAGACCCTGCAGGCCACCTACAGGAGCCCCCCGTTTCCCACCTGGATGGGTATACACATGTGGACAGTACTCCTGGTGCCCCCCAAAACCTTTCTCAAGTTCCTCGGTGAAGTTTCCACCGCTCGCCTTCCACTCAGTCCACACAGCCACAACGTGTTTAGACTTTCCCATCCCAAACCTTCACCCTCTGAAGCAGCTGTAGCACGATGAGCTGGGCAAGGTTAAAAAGGAAAAGGAACTGAGGGGGGGGAGTGTTACACTTCCCAGCTGAGCCAGCTCTGGGTGATGTCGGGATGCTCAGCAGCCCGCAGCCGCGGTGCCACGAGAGACCCGCACCATGCGGACCCCCGCACTCTCCGGCCGCTGCCGGGACGAAATCCCGTCCCTCCCCTTCTCCCCATCCCTATCCCCATCCCCATGGCGGGGCACTCACCCGGGCTGCCGGCGGGAAGCGAGGAAGGGCGGCCGAGACGGTTTCGGGACGGAGGAGGAGGAGGGGGAGGTGGAGGAAGACGCCGTGGGGAAGCGAGGGGCAGCGAGCCGGCCGGCGGGACCGGGACCAGCCCCAAGCCCAGCAGCAGCAGCAGGGTGCAGGCTGCCGGCATGGCGCTGGGGGTGGATGGAAGGGGAGCCGGGGGAGGGGGGGCGCGGGGGGGTGGTTGTTCACATACCCGGAGCGGGGCAATAAATAACCACCTAAATAGCGATTTTTAATGAATTCCCCGTGCCCCCCCCTCGGGGCGGCGCCTTAAAAGTGCAGGGTGCCCATAGCGGAGGGGGTGAGGGGGGGGCCCGGCCAGCAGCGGCAGCAGCCTGCGGCCAAGTGCCGGCGCCCGAAAGTAAAAGGGCAGGCGGCGGAGGCTCCTCCTCGAGCCTGACATCACCCAGCCGCGGCTCGGCTCGGCTCGGCATGGCCCGACTCCCCACGGCCCCCCCCACCCCGGCCCGGCCCGGCCCCCAGCGGCCGCCCCCTCCCGCCCCGCGCAGCCGTCGGGCCGCCCGCTCCCTCACCCGGCTGGCTGCGGCAGCACCGGGACTATTAGCAATAGCAATAATAATAATAATAATAACGCTCCTTTTTACTTCTAGTTTATTTTTCCTGCTGCATCTCCCAGCCGCGCCGGGCGAGCGTGACCCCCTGCCCGCCGCCGCGGCCGTCGCGGAGCTGCCCCGGTTCGGTTCCGCGGGTAAATAAACGCCCCGGTTCGGTTCCGCGGGTAAACGCGGGCAGCGCGCAGGGCCCGCACCCGGCGGGCACGGCCGCCCCCACTACGGCAGGGTCACCCCTCCTCCTGCACTGCCCCGAACTTAAATCCCATCGAAATCGAGTCCTTGACAAATAACTTAAGCTTTTTTCTTGGTTATAAGGCTGACTCTCTTCTGAAAGCCAGCAGCAGCGTTTGAGGGTGCAGTTTCTGGCAGTGGTGAATTTCCCAGGCCGGGCTGTACGGGAGGCAAAGGATTTCCCTTCATTGTTCTGAAATTCCCCTTCATAATTTCATGCTCCTAGCTCTGGGAGGGAGCAGGCCGCAGAGCAGTGGGCTGGGCTTTGCCGGGGCTGCCGGCATCCCGATGTGCCGGGTTTAGGGTCCCCCTGAGCTCAAACCCGTCCTGGCCCACCTCTCCCCTCGAGTCGCTCCTGGGCCCTGCACTTTTCCCTCGAGCTGCTTCAGAACCAGACCTGATTTCATCAAGGCAAGCAGAACCCGACCTTCCGAAGGGGAGGGTGGCTGGTGACAACTCACCGCGTCCGGACGGCTGCAGCACCGAGCAAACCCGGGGTCCGGTCCCCAGCCCCCCGCTGCCTGCTTTGCTCTGCACCAAAAGCAGAAGTCGGTGGCTGACGCACACAAACTCTCCTGGAAGCCTCTTTCCACCCAAGAGGTGGCACTGATGAGCCCACACCAGCACTCTAAGGCCTTGGCTTTGCCCCACAGGACTCGCTTCCTCTGCCCTTGGGCTTTTCTCTCCATGTGCGAATGCTTTTTCCCACACCTTCCCACACCACTTCACCATGAAGCACACTCAGAAATCCTCATTCTGGTACTTGAATAATCATGGATGAGAGCCTTGGGAAAGGCCACCTCTGAGGCATCTCTCTATCAATCCATGCTCTAGTCTACTCCCTACAGCTTTTGCCATCTTCTTGCTTCAAATTTGCCTAAACCCAAGGAACAAGTCAAGCTGCTCAGTTTTGGACATGAAGCACAAACCAATCATGATTATGCTTTAGTCATGCAGGTAAGCACCCCAGTCCTGGCAAATGGAGTGACCCAGAAGCCACAGGCAGCACCAAGGTGCCTCATCTAGAGAGGACATTTTTAGGCATCTTCATTCTGTGCCCAGGTATTTACACATTATGTATGGAATAGATGTGCAAAACAAAGCTTCTGTCTTGATAAGACAGAGAGACCACTACACAGCTAAAGCTCAGGGGAAGAGCTGTGAAGTATTTTGATACTGTGGGAGATGGCACAGGTCGTGCAATGCAGCAGCTCAAACACTTGGGGATATCTTTATACATAAAATACAGGACTCCACGCTACCAATTCCTAAGATAGTGAGTAATAAATGTGATTCCTTAGAAAGTTTTGTTAGTCCCTGGAAAGAAACACCTTCCAACCAGCAAATCTGACACTTTTAACTGTGCAATACACATAAGACAGCAGGGCCACAGAAACCTCTCTGAGGCCAAGGATGCATCCTCAGGGCTGCAGGGGGCAAATGAAAATCAAACTTTGCCCTGACATGAAATGGATGCTCTCCTGTCCACTCACTCTCATGCCTGACGGCCCTAATACCGAGTCTAGAGCTCACCCCCTTTCCCCTGCCTTTTCCAAGAGACTTCCCTAACATCTAAGCCACACAGCAGCTCCCCACTCTTACTGCATCCTTCCAAGCTGTAAATCCAACAAGCAGGAAGCACAGTATCAAATACTTTTCCAAAAGGGTCTCAATAAATTCTTCCTACTGTTTCATTCAACAGGCCCATGGAGAGCCATAGCAGACACAGGCAAATGCAAACCAAACATTTCTGCAGGAGCAGCCCATGTGGAATGGTATCGAATGGCTCCGTCTCACCCTTCCCCATGGTGCCCCCACAGCACAGCCCACCCTGCTGTGCCACCAGCTAGGAAAGCAGGGAAGGCTGATTTAACCCCCTCTGGGCGTGGGGGAAGGGGGCAGCTGATGTTGTCCCAAAATCTGCCATTAAACCTGCCTGACCTGCTGCATTTCCGAAGCAGACAGGGCACTTGTGACCACGATGGAACGACCATGAGGAGCGTGTGCCCGAGGGCAGGGCCAGCAGCAGGAAACGCTGGCCAGAGGACCCCATGTGCCCTTGGATGAGCCACATCCTGGCAGGGCTTAGCTGGGACAGAAATGCCATTGCAGCCTCTGAAGCCCATGGCAGTGGTGAGCTGCCTTCACCAGCCCCAGCCAATGCCCCACAGATGTGAACCCGTGGGCCTAAACCAGTACTCACCATCAGAAAATAATCTCCCTGCTCTCTCCATCATGGTTCCATGAGCAGCATATTATTTACAAGCACCTGGCAAGGAAACACCGACATTCAGGCAGTTTCAGACTTCCTAAATGCAGTCCCTTCCCCCACAGGTATCTGATTTGTCAAGGTTTAGTGCCTGTAAATTTAAAGCTACTGTGTTTTCCTGCCATCTTATTTTTTATTCCTACCTTCAGGGTTTCATAAGGAATATAAGAAGTCAATTTATGACTGATATTTTTAAGCTTCAGTTTCAACAGCCACGTGAAAACAACAGAGAAAAAACCTCACTTTGTTGGTTTTTATTCAAAAAATACTATTTTACCCATTGGAGCTGCAGAGGGCAGTGTGGAGGGGATATCAACCCTGCCACCCATGTGATGAGTTTGACACCCTCCTTGGGGGCTGGGAAAGAAGCTTCAGTGATGGGAGAAGGAAGAACTGCAGCAGGATGAAGGTGGCTGTGGGGAGCACAAGCACTCAGTGAAGGCCACCAGCACTTGGCTTTTCCCCATGTGGTGCTGGAGTTGTTTATCCCCATGGCACAACCACACACTCCGCTGCAGCATCCTGCTGATGCTGCTTCCAGGGCAGCTCCAGGCTGAGGGCTGCTCCCCACCCTCCTTGTAATAGGAGATTTAAATGCATGAAATCATGTCCGAGGAGCCAGATGGGCCAGGCAAAGCCTGATGTCGAGTAATGCCACAGCATCCTCCTGAAAGAGGCTGTGACCTCAAACGCCTCCCCAAATCATGTACAGAACACATTTAGCACTTCCATCTGAAAGCAAGTGGCACCTTCCACACACACAGCAAAGGAGTTAAAAACAAACAAACAAACAACCTCATCAACACAGGAAGCCTCTAACAAAGCTATATATAAAACATGATTGATACTGATTAATTGAAACCTGCCCATCACCTTGTTTTGGGGGAGGGAAAAACAGAGTGTGTTTTTATTTCACCTTGATTTCCATTTTCCAGGTTGAAGGGCTAGAGAAATGTGACAAAATTTGCTGGTATCTACATTGTTTAGGTCTGAAATCCCAAAAAACCACGAGAGTCTCTGCAGAAGAGGCATCTGTGTAGCACTTTGGGAGGATTACAGTGACCAGTCCCTTCCCTCTGGTTCCATAGAAGCCTTTCGTGGCACAGCCAATGTCATGAAACTCCTGCAGCTCCCTTGAAACTCATCCCAGATCTGTCCAAAACTTGGATCAGGCTCATAAACCTCAGACAAGTTTTAAGCTGATGATGAATTAAGGTACAAAGTGAATATTTTCTCCTCCTGGAATTTGTTATTAAAAGCCCTGAGTTTCCAAAGTGGACAAATAGTTCCTGAGTAATTAATTACCTTTGCATCTCCTCTTGATGCCGCAAGCCATCCATTAACAGATACCAGTCATCCAAAAGGCACTTAATACGTGACCATTATTCCTGAAATTTTGGGGGTGGTGGTATTTTATTGATTTATTTTAACAAGAATTGCTTGCCTCGTTCCTCCATTGGAAGCAGCTTGTTCCAGGTATTTGACATTTGGAAGTCAGGATGGATATGGGTCTTGTGATCCCTCTTCATCCCTCACAGAAAAATGCACAACTTGAAATGATGTTGCATTTTGAATCCTGTCACTGGAAAAAAAATCCCTTATTTTTTGGGGGAAAAAAATAAACCAGCCATCCAAATCTATCTTGAAGAAGCAATTCTAAATTTCTTATTTATTTCTTTCAGGACCTTTTTCCGCCAGCTCTGGTTTGGAGCACAACCAGATATTCTGCAGCTGAGCTAAACACTTCAGAGCAGTGCCCTTAAATCTGGAAAGAGGCCCCCAGTGAAATTTAGAAGGGACACTTGGATCCAATAAAGTTACAGGTGTGCTCCTCTATCACCAAGTTTCTGGGAGCACCCGTGGTTCTGTTTGCTCTTGCATAAGGAGGGCAAATCTCAGGTATTGGGGGATATGAGCATAAAAATCCTGTGAAAAAAGCCACAAGGAGCAGAAGGCAGAGAGGAAAGGAGCCTTTCCTGTGCCGTATGGGCTTTAAAGTGATTTATTTTTAGCCTGCAGTTTGCTGCTAGAGCCTCTCATCTGTAGCTTTTAAGGCTGCTACCGCTGAGGTCTCACCTTGTCTCAGGTTTAAGGGATGCTGTGCCAAATCTGGGTTGCAGCAAGACACCACTGCAGAACATAACAAGAGCATTATATTCCACTTTCATACAGAGCTAACAAATTTATAGGTTGTCTACAAAATCTCCTCTCTTTTATCCCTGTAATTACCCTCTCTAAAATTCACTAGGCAAGGGCAATAATTCAAATAACTTCAATTTCGCACTAACCTAAATGTTAATCCTAGGCTGGCTCTTGTGCTTCAGCAAATCTCTTCTGACCTTGCAGGTGTAAGTATGATGCTGTTTAAGAAACTTTGCCTGTCTGAATCTAAATCAGAGCCACATGGGTGAGAACAAACCACCTCATAAGGCACAGAGAGCCCCCTGTGCCTTAATTCAGCCATGCACACAAGCATCATTTCACATTGTCACCCTTCTTTGCTGCTTCAACGCTGTGGTCACACCTATCTGCTGGGAAGAAATGGCCATGGCAGGTGTGTGATATTTTGGCCACCATACACAGCAATAACCATTGAAGGAAACTCAAGGCTGATCAAGAGAAAACATGAGGAGAGTGGAAAAAAAAAAAAAGAAAAGTTTGAGCTAAGATATGGATTTGATGAACTTGATTCTCCTTGTGCAGACTCCTAATGGGACACAGATCCATGTGGATGACAATTTATACCAACTGAGAAGCTGTCTCTTAATGCCAATATCTCAACAATTTTTCTGCCCATTCTTAGTCCTGACTATTTGTGCTGGAAGTGTTTTGAGGCATAAAATTCCAATTTCTGGACCCTCTTAGTGCTAAGGGATCATAAATGCAGCATGAGCTTCCAGGCAGCACTGCAAAGCAAGTAATAAAATATTTATCCCCACCCGCCTTCTGTGCTTGTATGTTCTGCAAAGGAAACTGTCAAAAGTGGAGCCACCAATTTACAGCTGGAGCCTTCAAAAGGAACCAAACCGTGTGCCATATCCACATCTCTCTCAAAAACAAATATTTTCACACCTTGGCCCATTGCAGAACATTTTCATTTCTTGTAAAATAATGATAATAATAATTATTATTATTATTATTATATCGAATTTCAAACCAAAACGAAAATAATTATAGGATGATAAAAAGCTCACATGGCTTAAAAAACAGTAAGGCCTTTCCATAACTACAGTAGCCAAGCTGCAACCTTGATATACAGCAAGGCATCTGATGCTCAGAGCCGGGCTCCAAACTCACCTTCAGGGAACCTGAAGCTTCATGAAACCCCCAGCATGTGGAGGCTCACATGGGCCCTCAGGGGATGAAAGCAGCACATTTCCACTCACAGGAGCAATCCCCACCCCCATTTCTTCCCTTCAGCCATTAAATGTGAAGATGATAAATTCCTGCCACCTAATTTCGCCCATTTTTTTAGAGTTCTACCAAAGCTACAACCATTTTTGAAGTGACACCATGATCTTTAGCTGTACAACTGCTTGCTTGCTTGCTTTCCTGCTGGAAAAGTTTCCTTGGTGCGAATCCCTGCATTCCCGTAGTGTCTCATGGAGTCTCCAATGCTACCCAGACTGCAGAATTACTGGTGCTAAAACAAGGCCTCCTGCCACTCTTTCCATTAACTACACCTGAGGTAATGCTCCAGGGAAGATCAGCATGCCCCTTTCCAAGCATTACCCAAGAAGGCTGTTGTACTCTTCACCTGTAATGCAGCAAGGATTGTGTGATGCATTTCTCCCTGAAGCTACAAGGGAAGGAGCAGGTGCCTGTGCTTACCAGGTGATGGAAGGAGCTGCTTCCTGCTGTGGTGGTGGAGGTGCCAGTGAAGGAGGTGGTAGAGATTCTCCAGCAGCAGCATGTGGAGCCCCCAGAAACCCTTGGAACAGTGTGCTCTGCAAGGCATTCCCTCCACTGCCAGGTCTCAAGAGCAGCAATAACCACCCAGTGCTGATGCCAGGGCCACAGCTGCCTTTACCCAGACACACCAAGGCACTCCCCATCCCTGCACCCAGAGCCCTCCAGGTGTCCACTCCCCAGGCCCCTGCATGGCACAGCACAGTGCCTCTCCCTGGCAGCCAGCAGAGGCTTGGCCAGCACACAAACACAACTAGAATGTTCCCAGAGGATGCTCAGGTGCAAAGGGCTGCTGGACGGTGGTGGCAGGAGAAGGGGACAGCTGCTGCACACTTAGCTGAAAGCAAAGCTGGGACCTCCTCCCACCACTGCTAGACCAAGGGCCCATCACATCCTAGTTTCAGGGACAAGCAGGGGCCACGGTGTTGAAGAGGCAAACATTCTCTACCAAATCATCTGGTTTCAACCAGTGCAACTCCTCAGCAAGCGAGATACACAGCCAAGGACCTTCCCCACCCTCCCTCTCTGGACCTCCTAACTCATGTCTTATTTTAAGAAGGGAATTACATTATTTAGTAGCCAACAAAGAAGCTACCAAGGAATTTCTGCCTACTAATCTCTTCATGCCATGCTCTGGGGTTTTCTTTTGATCAAGCTACAGAGAAATGCGGGGCTGAGCAATCCTTGACTCAGGAGGAAAGGGAGCATGCACGTGACCAGACTTTGTGAAATACAAGATTTTATAGTAATGGCATTATGGTCAGGAATGAAACTGTAACACAGCACCAAGCAGCTTGCCAACAGTGGGGAGCACCAAGAAGTGTTTGAAGTTTGCACAACAGGGGTATCTGCCAAGGTTAAGGATGCTACAAGCACAGGGAGTGCTCTCTGGAGCCACTGGCCCCAGGAGAAGCTTCAACATGGGCCCAAAATCCACAGAGCAGATTCAGATTCTTTGGAAACCAACAGCAAGAAGCAGGCAGGAAGGAATCCTGGAAAGGTGTTTCCAACACTGAGTGACTGATTTGAGGTGGGTCAGAGCAGGTCACGCAAACACAACTTTCCTCTTGCCTCTGTTGAGATAATTAAAGTTAAAAGCACTTAGTCCAAGACCTGCAACCTTGAGAAATGAATACACTTTCTGCAGTGTGCCAAGGTGGCTCTTTTCTCCATGTCAGCAGAAAGCCTCCTGTGCCTCCCTCTGTAAGAAAATGGAAAGAGCCAAAACTGCAGCTGGCCAGGCCATGGGATGGGAGTCCCCTCACCCAGCAACACCAGGGCACTTAGCACTGGAATGGTGGAATGGCGCTCAAAGAGTGCCCACAGAAAGGATGGAGAGGAGTTCCTGGTGTCTCAGGCTTTTATTGCACAGAAGGAGAAATAAATAATCTAAACGCTGAAATTATCAGAGATGAAACAAAGTGAAAGGCAGTGATTTCCCCTTCCTGAATGTCAGAACTGATGTGTGGTGCTGGGGGTAAACTTATTTTGCTAAAGCAATTCTGAACCATCTGTCCCTTCAGCCAGGAGATGGTTTAAGTGGGCCCAGGTATTTCATCAGGTCTCAGCTCTCACATCAGAAAGGATGTGGGAAATAACTATGAACAGCTTCTAAGACATAATTTCACAGTTTTACAGAAGAGGTCATTATCCTGCACTTAAATGTGCGATTTCAGTTGTGAATACACTTCATAATCTTCTCATACTTGCCACTGATTCTGGCCTATTGTCTAATGTCTTAAAATACTTTCTAAGACCTTGGTAATTGAAATGCTGAGGTAGAAAATTACTGTATTACAAGCAGGGAAATTCATGCCTAGAGGAGAAGTGAATTGACCTGGAAGGTCTCATCCATCCGTGGCACAGCTGGGAGTGGGGCACCGGCTCCTGCTGCCAGCATCACTGCTCCCAGGCAGAGTGTCCCCAGTCACCCAGAGGACATCTGAAATGGGATGTTGTAAGCTTTTAGAGCAGCAACCTTTTTTAGAACTCAGTAGGGCTTATAATTGAATTCCTTAAAAGGGTTGTACTGTCTTCAGTAACTCATCACTTCCCAGACTGGCCCTTTCATTTCCATTTTCTCCCCTCAGTTTGGGTAAGGTTTGAAGCCCAGCAATGCTGTAGCTTGCATAAACAAACAAGCCTCAAATACATAAATAGCAATTCACATCCTTTGTGCGTACATTCAAGTACTTCAAAAGGCACCTGTGGCAGCCATAGCCCTTCTAAATGCTTTTTGAAGTAATGGATTGATTTTGTGTGTGTGTGTGTGTGTCCTTCACTGGAACTGGCTCCCAAATTCCTCTCTGCTGATGAGTGAGGACTGGTGGTAGCGGTCCCGTGAGGCGAAGTCTGCGTTCTCCTCGGTGAGCTGCCTGGTCTCCATGCCAACTGTTGCAAAGGATGGTGTCACCACGATCTGCTCCTTGGGAGCTGGCCTTCTCCTGCAAGCAGAGAAGCAGAGGTGCCTGCATCACCCCTTGTTTGTAATCCATTAGCAGCCGTGCTCTTGGCTGTGCCAGCAAGGCAGGGTGATTCCAGAAGAGGCTGAATCCTCCTCAGTGCCCCTTGGAGGCACAGAGTTAACCTGAGAGCATTTTTCTTAGAAGGCACAAAAGAAATGTTCTCCCTTTCCCCAGATATACAATGCAAAATAAATGTTTTCATAACAAATGGGCTTCCTCTTTGGATATTGACTGTGTCAACACCTTCCACACCAAGAAAGAGAAGAAGGAGCACAAACCATTTCTAATGAAAAATATCCTTTTTATGGTCCCCTAAGCAATAAAAAATTTGTAATACTTTTTGTAATTTTTAAATAAAACAGGAGATTTCCCTACAATCTCTTCATCCCAGAAGCTGATTTTAAGAAAACCTTATTGGCATTTTTAAATCAAAACTGTAAGACAAATATAGTACTGACTAAGACCTCATCAAGCACCTAAGAGCCTTAGAGGTGTCAAGAACCCTTGGCTGCCTCCAACTCCTTTGCAGCTTAATGGGACTTATTATTTTTCTCCAATTCATTAAAATATCTGGACTTGATTTCAGGAAAACAGGGCTCAGAAAAAAGCTCTAAATTATTTCAATGCAATTTTTTGCAGCACAACATAGATGGGCTTCAAATAGACCTGACTCCCAAGCTGAGCCCAAGATGCTCTTTGTGCCAGTAAGAGCAGGAGCCTGGCACTAGGATAAGGTGACCAAGCTGGCTGGCTGACCCAGAGATTGCACTTTTTGAGAGGAGAAAACCAGGATCAGTTTCTGCCTTGGGCACTCACCAGATCTCCCCTCAGCCTTTCTTGGCAGGGTCTTTGCTCATTGATTGCACTGACCAAAGAACCAAGGACTTTGTTGGTCTCGTAACCCAAAGATAAAATCCCCCTGTGACAACAGCACCTCTCCACACGAGAGGCAGGGATAGTTTCTCCTTTCCATGTGGTCATTCTCCATGAAGCCTCACACCTCAACCAGACTCGCACAGGGATTTCTGACAGTGGGCAGGAGACACAACTGAGATGCACCAAAGGACAACTGGGAGGAAAGTGCTGTTCTGTCATCACAGAGGCACCGAGCTAAAATAACCAGCCACAAATCTGCCTGGGGTGGCAGCAGACAGAACTGCCCGGGGTATGAAGCAGCAGGGTCTGTCTCACTGTGCCATGAGTAATTCTGGCAGCATTTCAGCATGGCCCCACTTACCCTGTTCCCAGTCTTAACTCCTCACCCTTGGCTTGGGCTTGTGTCACCAGTCAGCAGGGGACTGTGCAAGGGGACAGGGGACAATCCCTTATGCAGAAAACATATGTGGTGGTGCATCCCACTCCCCCTGCCCCTTGGGCTGCACTGTGATCTGAGAAATGCTTGTTAGGCTCAGCCTTGACAAACAGCACCTGGGCTCAGCTCCTCCTGAGCTTATCAGAGACACTGTCTGCTCCAGGGAACTAATGCTGACAGCTCCTGGTTTTTAATGAATATCCTTGGAAACTTATTTTTCTTGCATGAGTAACAACCCAAGTGGAACAACCTTTTTGTAATAGAGCGTTCAAAGAAAGTTACTGACAAAAATTGTGGCCAGGATGGAAAATTACTATGACCAAAGCCAACTCTCTTGCTACACTGTAAGCAGCAGTCCAGAGTGAGGCCCTTTGAGCTCTCCTGACCCACAGTGGGCTGAGACCAGCATCTCCCTCAGTGGGGCCTCTCAGAGCAGTGAACTCTCAAGTTTGCTATACTTGGAGGACCATCACCAAATGCTGATTACAGAGCCTGGGCTGATTCCCCCACTCTTCAAATTTCAACCCTCTACCTGTTGAGAAGATGCAAAGGCATCATAATTCCATAAGAATCTTTTGTTAAATGGTTTAAATTAAGGTATACATTAAGTGCTGTTATGTCTAAGGCCTACCAAGGGACCTCAGAGAGATCCCTCAACCCTGGCTTCTCTCCTCAACCACCCCTGCTCACCAAAAGTGGTCATGTTATAATGGAACTGTGAGCAGAGACAGGACCTGGCAAGACAGACCAATGTGTTTAATTGGCTGGACTTTGATTTATTTTGAAGGAGGCAGCAAATTGGCACATATAATGTGTGGCAGCTCATGTTGCACAGTCCTCCCTACGGTGTTCACTCACCCCAGCAAAAAAGAAACCCAACAGACTGAGAAACTCAAAGCCCACTGCTCAGAGGCAAAGGTGCTCATAAGCTGCTACAGGAAACCCAATTAGATGGAATTAATAATTAATAGCATTAAATAAATTTAACAAAACTAGTTAATAACCAACCAAAAAAAAACCCTCAAGGTCTTCTGGTAATCAAAACCCCAAGACAGTGCTACTCCAGTCCCATGTAAACTCAATACTGAATGGTTCCTTCACCAAAGACCCTGTTTATCATATTTGCCCCAAAGTTATTGCAGCTCCCCCACCCTAGATTTCCTCTCTGAAAATTGAACACAGCTGCCATGTGTGCCTGTTCCAACACTACCAGAGGAATTTGCTTTCGGTGAATGATGGGTGGAAGAGAAGGAGTCTCCAGTTTCTCATTTCCTTGCAGATTTCCCAGTTCAACCTGAGCCATAGATTTTGAGCACAGACCTTTAGGCTAAGATGAAGCTTCAGGCCCCATGATAGAGTTATCAGCTGACATTCCCACACACAAAGCAGAGGAAACTCCTGCTTCCCCACATACACAGCCAACCATATGCCAGGCTAATGGGAAGCAAAGAGCCTTTTTACAATTAAGCAAGAATAACTCTGAGTATGCAAGAAGGGGCAGAAAGACTGCTTAAGGTAATAAGCAAGTCAATTCTTCCAGCCCTCTCTGTGCTCATTAGTGGGTCATGGGAACAATGAGCAGTGGGTTGGTCACTGCCAAGTGACTGGTACCAACCTGCATGAAGAGATCAAAACCGACTTAATCCAGCCAAAGAAACTGAAATTTGCTGCTGCTCCTATGGAGAAAAGGCACAAGAAGTCAGTATGCTGCTAATTCTCTCATAATAGCATTACACCACTGAATTTTTGCATAAAATCTCAAACCAGCACTCTTGTTATTAGCCTGCAGTACCCAAATATTTTGTGATAGTGAGAACATTCCTGCAGTCTTCCTACATGCTGTGGCTTTTAAACAACTGTCCAGGTATGAACCCAAATTTCCTATGGAGAACAACTATGCATTCCCAGCCTGAGAGTTTGTTAAACCCCAGTAAAGCTTGAGCAAAGCACAGACACCCACCACAATGCCTTTCACTCCCTGGACTGCAAAAACCTTTCCCACTGCAGGGATGGGGAGACAGGAGGAGCCATTCAGCCAACCTCAGCCAGGGTGGCTGTGGTGTCACCAATGATTTCCTCTTGTCTGACCCCACAGAGAGCTGGCTTAGCTTATTACACCAGCACTGATTTCTTTTCTGATTTCTCTGTAGAGTTAGTTTCCTGCAGGGGCAGGGAAGTGCCAGAGCTGGAAGCAAGAGCAGCAGGAGACGTTTTTGGTGAGGGACAGGGATAACCAAGCCCTGTCAGTGCCTGCTGGATTTGGCTTAGGGTGCTGGGGAGGAAGAGAGAGAAGGGATGTGTCAACCACAGGGAATTTCTCCTCCCAAGGTGTTCATCTAGCCCCTAATGCAGAGCTTCTCCCAGGCCAGTGTCTCCCAGCCTTTCCAGACAGAAGGGCTGTTTGATCCTTTGAAGAACAAACTCACAGATCATCAGAGACTTGTGACCACAAAATAATATTCCCTCGCAGCCAAGTAAAAATCAGGCTGAATTTTGAGCATTCACTGCTAACGTTTTCAATGTCATGCATTGTCTCATTGTATGCATGAGAAAAAGAAACCAAGAAAAAAATGTCTAATCGTGCTGCTATTTCTCAGATCAGCTTCCAAAGCCCTCTACACACTGGAAGAGAAATTCTTATTAAAGTAATTTTTGATAAATATTTCAAAAGCAGATTACAGAGATATAAATACAGTGAGTATACAAAGGCAAAAAAGACTCCAACACCTGAAAACATTATTTCTGTTTTGTTTGATATATGGGAGCCATAAAGAACTTGATTAAAACATATATATATTTCAAAAGATACAAATTTGCAGCTACTAACCACAATCTCAGCTCTTTTCTACTATCCCCTACAGATACATAGAAAGGAAGTCACTCAAGAGTAGAAAAAGAACAATTTAGCAATGTTCAGAAGGTGGTGATTAGTTTTTGGTTTCTCATCACGTGCATTTCTGAAATCTAGTACCTACTTACCTACTGTCTAATAATCTTTCACCTAAATAAACCCAGGTAGCTATTTCTGCACATATTGCATATGAACTCATATTTCATACTTGATTTTTCTCATCCTGGACAAAAAACCGCACATCCAGGCATGCACTCAGCTATGTACCTCACACACCTGCCCGTGGATGGATGGATGGATGGATGGATGGATGGATGGATGGATGGATGGATGGATGGATGGATGGATGGATGGATGCACACACTCACTCCTGGGCAGGTGAGGATGCCCACACCATGTCCCTTCAGAGACACAGAGCACTGCAAACCCCCCCACTGGCCTTGCCAAGGAGCTGTGGCTCTCATGAGCTGCTTGCTGAATGTGCTTCACTGTTTAATCTTGAACTTGTTTAAGCCGATCATGTGCAGATCTCTCTAATGCTCTCTGCCTTAAAGTGTTTTCCCAGATTATGTTCCCAACATATTCAACGTGTTTAGCTCTGGAATCAAAAGGCTCTCTTGTTCCACAGTTATGAATGCTGAGATTTGATGAGACACGCATCTTAATTCCCATTTTCCATAAACTTCTCTCAGGTGGGTTTAGATTGATTAGGTTTAATAAACCTTATTTATGGCAGATTTTTCTCATTGCTGGGATACATTTACAAAATGCCACCCCTATCAAATCTTAGTATCTGTTTTTCCCATTTGAAGCACAATATAATAAAGCGACAAGCACCATGTTCAAACTATCACACCAATGCTAGTTATAGTTAGAATCTAACAGAAAATTAAAGACTCAGAGAGAAAATGTATTAAAATAGCAATGAAACAAATTGTCATTGTTCACTGTGTCAGCCACGTATTAAACACAAGAATCTCAATTCCTAATTGAGTTAAATTAAAGTTTAATGGATTTTTAAGCAGGTTTAATAGTACAGAGAAAAAAAACTCACCAAGAGGGAGTCCTGGGCTGACTTGGCCGATGTAGAAATACAGAATAACCCCTGCTCCCAGGCTGACCAGGGTGTAGATCCACTGAATGACAAACATTATGATGAGGGACACAATTGCCTGTTGGAAAGACACAGCTTGGGGTTACCCCAGAGTCTGGGAGGTAATACCATGGAGAGGCAAAGCTCAGGTTTCCATGTTACAGGGAGCCTTGTTTGGTCTCACCCTTAAAAGGAGGGAAAGCACAGGTTTACAGTGTCACCTTGAGCAGCATGGAGGTAGCTCCAGTGAGCTACCCTGACTCCCAGGGGCAGTGTGGGTCTCTGCCAGGGCTTCTCCAAGAGAAGTATCCAGAGGCTCACCAGCTCAGGAGGAGGTTTGGCTCAAGCTGCATACAAACCAGGGGCAGAGGTAGCGTCTCCATGGGAGATGTTTAGAACAGCAATGGCAGCACACAAAGAAAGGGCTAAAATGGTCTCAACTGACACAAGTGAAGCTCAAAGAGAGAGGGCAGAGGGGAGAGGAGTCAGGATGAGTAAACACATCCAATTTTTGCTCTTGTGATTTTATTTTGCATTATCAATCCCATCCCAGCTCTGTTGCACCCTCCTCCCAAGCCTGATCATTGACAGGAAACCAAGTTTGCTTTAATGAGCACATCCATCATCTCCATAAGCAAATTCCCCTGCAAAGGCAGAGCTGATGGCTCTGCCCTAACATGCACTTGGGAGCCACAATAGAGACGAGCCCAGAGATGGCATCAGCACACAACCTCCTAAAGATGCCATCCCAAAGAGGGGCCACCACTCCCTGCCCAGCCCCGGTGCCCAGTGGAATCCCTCACCAGGAGCTGGCTGCTGGCAGCAGCAGTGGTGAATTTGAAAAGCAGGTGTCCAACTCCATCTGAGGAGTTAACTAAACTAACAGGGTTTGTTGTTTGAGTGGGTTTGTTACATTTTATGCACAGCTATGAAATCCTCATCCATGCAGCAAAGCCATATGCTCATTCATTATGCATATCTGACCCTTTCCTTGTCATCTGCCCAATAATCCATCTTCCCAAGATAAATTTAAGTGTCTTAAACTTCTCAGCAACTTGAGGCAGAAGCTATTTAAAAGTTATTTAAAGTAACATGTTGTAGGAATGCTCTCCTTTCCTCCCTCAAAAGATGGAATTTCATAGCTGGGCTGCTGGTATCAGGAAGTCAGCTCTAATGAAACCCCACCCTAAGATTGCAGAAACTGACCCATTAATAAAAGCAACATAGCTTTGAAGATGGTGTCCCAGTCCATTACACAGCAAGAAAAAGCAGACTGGCACACAGGGAAAAGAGAGACACTGATTATTTTTTTTCCCCATGCATCTTTAAAGTCCTAAGACTCCAGACTTTGAATTTGTACTTTTGAGTTGGGTTGGAGCTTGTTTGTTTGGCTTTTTTCCTGTTGTTATTTAATTTAATATGCCATTGGCTTTTCCTGAATTTGAACTGCAAGGCATGGTACCTGGAGAATTTAGCTCAGGTGACCTAGAATACGAGAATCAAAAGCCATTATTTAAGGTACTGGAGTACTTACACTATCAAAAGTACCATTATTTAAGGTACTGGAGTACTTACACTGCAGTATGGAATGAATGTTCTTCTGTTTTCTACTATCACAAAACACTGCTCAAAATAAAAGAAAATTACTTACACCAGCAAAGGAAATCCAGTGACTGAAAAATCTGGTGTAGAAGGTTTCTGGTATTTGCTGAATTCCCAGTTCTGGATTTTGTTGCTTTATAGATGATTCTAAAGAAAATGAAAAGAAAAATAAATTGGAAAGGTGCTATAATTTGGGGGTTTTTTTCTCTTCTTTACATTACCAGATTCCAGGAACCAAAGCAAAAATTCTAGCTGACAGCTGGGTATGACAGAGTTAAACCAAAACCTCCAAAATGAAAACTGAAAAGAAGCGCAAGGGAAAAACCAAAAAGTTGCCAGCTCTGCTACTAAGTCCATTTGAAGGCTGCATCTATCTCTGCCTTAGCTTCACAATTTGTGAAATAAGAAAAATAATACTTTCCTCCCTCAGAGGGGTTTAGGAAGCTTAACTGACTAATGCTGATGAAACACTACAGCACTGGGAATGACAAACTCCACGCACACGTGCTGTATCAAATACCCACATCACCACAAATTCAGATCTTCACCTATGGATGCTGAGTTGCAGACTCCACCTGTGTTGTGGGGACCACTGCACCAAGATAGCCTGAGTTTTAGAGTCACAGGGCTCCAACCATCCTACCCCACACCAGGATGAAGTAAATCCCAAGATACACCTAAACCCTTTTTAATGTACAGCATTCAGCAGGCCTGTGAAGAATTATGAGTATATCGTAAACAACCCAGCAGTAAATTTAGTCCTGCCTGCTTTCCTGTGATTAATCTTCTGTAGGAAATTGCATTGGAACTTCTCCTGTGATGCATTGCAATGAACTCTACCCTCACCTGGAATAAATGATATTATTGCCATGAATCACTGAATGACAGCCCCATATAAAGCTTGTTTCATGCCTGCCTTCAGGAAAGCACTGGGAGGACCAAGGTTATAAACAATTTCCTCTGAACAGGGAGATGTCCATCTCCTACAGCCCTTACCTTCTCCCCCTGGGCCAGGGAGCATCATCACTTCACTGCAGGGCTCTTCCCTCTGCTCCATCCTCCTGGGTATGTGCTGGGCATCCACAGGGGGTGATGAGCCCAGACCTGCATCCCACTGACTGCCCTGCTCATCCACATCCTGCTGCCTCCCATGGGGCTCTGTGGTCTCATCCCAGCTGTTCTGAGCCAGGGGAGTATCCTGATGAAGATCCAGGAGAAAGCTGTCTTGTAATGTCTGCTTGGCTGGCTTCTTTGCCTTCTTTTGTTTGCCCTTTTGGGTTAAATTCTCAGCTCCTTCTCTTTTGCAAGTACTTGGCTCACTAAAAAATGGTTTAAAAAGCTGGTCCATGTCTTTTTTGAATTCCAGCAAGGTGCCATTCGATCTGCTTTGAATTACCCCATCTGCTGCACGGCTGGGGGGCTTGTTGAAAATTAAAGGCTGGGAGGGGTGAGCAGGTCTAGCAGCTCCCATCTGGGTCTCCTCAGGTTTCTGCTGAAAGTTGTAGCTCAGGGATAGTGAGAAATAGGAATAGTCCACAGCAATATATGTCAGCATGAAGTTGATGGTGACTATGGGAGCAAGAACATTCACTTGCCCAATGAAGACAAAAGCCATGGTGATGAGGCTTGTTAAGCAAATCGCAGCCACTGGAGTCTTGTTGGGGCCTTTCTAGTTCATAAATAAAACAAAAATGCATTTAAATTAATAACCATGAACCTTGCCATGAGGATTCCCCACTTGCTCAGCTGCTGTTTGTGGTTACCTGGGCTGTCTGCAGTACCCCCCTAATCATGAATACATGCATGTGCAAACAGAGGCTCACAGGCCTAATAAATTAAAGAACTGAGTGGAAGCCAAAAGCTGTGGAGCTCCCACTTCATTTCTAAGCCTTATTCAGTCTTTGTCTTTGGTAAATTCATCCACTCTCATTCATCTCTCCATGGTAAAACAATGTCATTAAAGCAGCAATAAACCTTCAGAGAGATTTGTGGGGCTTATGGGAAGTCTGGCAATAAAACGTGTTAATTAGAGTTAACTGTTCATCTCTAATTATTCCACAGGACTCTGCATCACTGCCTACCCAAAAGGCTCCCTGATGCTGCCCTTGGAAAAGCTCTGCATGAGGCAGTGCCACCTGCACATCAGCAGCTCCTGGCCCTGCCAGGCAGCCAAGCTGAGCCCATGGTGAGCTGAGCCTGTGCAGGTGGGGCTGCCCTCCTTCCACCCACCCCAGCAGCAGCTGGAAAGCAGCACTGAGGCTGGGCAGGGGGGACATGGGGTGGCAGTCAGCCCCAGCAACCCCAGGCATGTGTCAGGAGGGCAGGAGAAACATTGCCTGCTCCTGTCCTTTGGGACTGGCTGAAGGCAGGGAAAGGGGAAGGAAAAGAGGCACAAAACAAAGAGCATTGGGAGTGGGAATACCTGAGCCTTTGGCTCATGAGCTTTGATCCCAGGTCTAACACACCCTTCCTTGGACCAGGCACCATCTTGCCATTTTGCCACCTGACAAGCCTGTGCAAGCTGTGTAAGACTTTGCTTAAAAATATCTTACAAGATATCTTACAAAGCATCTTAAGTTTTCACTTAACTGCATTCACTTCTTTAATAAACACACTGCTCAAATGGAAACTCTTTCTGTTTCCTCCACTCTTATTTATTAATAGAAAAGGGAACAACTTCTGGACAATTGCATCTTTTCAGAATGAACAAAAATACATCTTAGGGCCAAAGGAAGACAGATCTCAGAAAGCATCTTCAGTATCAGAAAGGTGTACTGAGATGGGGAACAGATGGGAGGACCTCAGGATGCATCTGGCTTGGATTTAACTCCACAGAAAATATTTGTGTCCTCCCCATCAGCTGGGGTTATGGTGACCACACCACCTTCTTCAACCATGAAAAAGAACTGATGTGGAGTAGATTGGTAAGGACAAATTAAATGTATTTACTCTCCATAAACCAAATCTAAACAATTCCCAAGGTGTGGAAAGATGGAAGGGGGAGAAGTGGTCTGCCTTTGATCTCTCACCTCTTTTTGAGCCCTTCCCATCATGGCACTCTACTTGGAGTTCAGAGCAGAAAATTTGACAGAAAGACAGAAAACTATCAGAGAAGAGAAGGAATCAACTTTGCTAAACCACTGAGAATTTCATAAGAGTTGCCAAGTAGAGAACAGCTCATTCTGAGATCACCTGAAAACTGCCTTCAGGAGCTGGAAGTTTTTGCAGTCATTACTGTTCCTCATTTCTCTACAATTATTACTATTATTTTTGCTATTATTATAACCTTTAGTTTAGAAAACTGCTTCGAGAAACATAAAACAACAGAGAGAAAATTATGATATTTATAAAATATTTAAATATTTTGAACATTCATAAATATCAATACTGAAAAATATTTTTCTGTATTTTTAAGCCACTCTGAAGGAGCAAAGCATGATAAGGCTTTTCTAGACACTCTGTGCAGACACTTAGGTACTCCAGATTATTGAGAGTGATGGAATTATTTTCTCCCTATTCAAAAAAAGGGAAAATCATGTATGGATGTATAGCCCAAGACTACAGAGTCCTTGGTGACTGGTATCAGTAGAATGAGCTGTGCATAAAGACTGTTCACGAAGCAAGGAAAAAGCTTCTTGTCATATTCCAAGCAAGACTTTGTTTCAATGCATATCTAAAGCTTAGAAGACCCCTCACTTAACCTTTCAAATCTATTCATTGTTTTTATTTAATAGTGTCCCAAAGGCACCTTATCTTCCAAAGAAGTGTCCTCTTCTCCACTGCACACAGACTGAATCCAGAGCATCACAGCTGGCCAAGCACTCAGCTCTGAACTTACCACAGAGGACAGGAACAGACCAAAGAAAATTTACAGGAAAGAAGAACAAGAAAGAAACAGATAAAAGGTAAGGAGACAGTTACCATCTATTTCACCATGTGCTGGGACAAAAGCTTCAGGCTTCTGCCCTGGGCAGGAGGGCAGAGGAGAGGGAGTTGCTTCCTTCGGTCATGGCTGGGATCAGCACCAGCTTGGAGAAGGTGTTTGCAAATACCCCACAGGCAAAGTTATATCATAAGTGCCTGTCCTGCTGGGCACATCTTGAGCAAGTGGATCAGGGGGGAGGGGACTGATGGCAGCCCAGGAGGGGCTGTGTGTGCATGAGGGCAGGACACAGAGCCCCAGGGCAGAGCACACGGTGGGAGTGAAGTGTCAGCACTGCACGACGCCAAACCCTGTGGGAGGGCTCAGAGCAGAGGCAGTGCACACAGGGACAGGCAGGGAAAGGACCACAGACAGTTGGATGCTTGGGGTTTTTTTCATAAAACCACCCATTTCCTGGCTTTTCTGCCTATGCATGGGATACCAGATCCCAAGCTTTCCCCTCCTCGCATTTCATGCATCCCCCGTCTCACTCCACAGACACATAGAAATCTTGGCTTCTTAAGCTCAGGTGAAGGTTTAACAGCAATCCTGCAAAAAGGATGACTAACCCCACGTCCAAGGAAAGCAAGCATGGGGATCACATTCTCCTGGGCAATGCACTGCAGGATCCGGGGTGCTCCATACAGCCCTCCCATGCAGGAGGCCAGGGATGAGATGTACAGCCCTAGCAAAAACAAAAACCCCACCAAGGATACCTGGAGGAAACAGAGAGAATGCAAAGTTCATTATGTTATGCCTTAAAGACACCTAAGCAATCTTAAATACACGTATTTTAACAGATCACATATATTTTCTAACGTTGTTAAATGAACAGAGCAAGCCCTGGGAGAGCAGCAATTTAATTGGTCTGTGGTATAAAGTACAAGCAATTAATACAGGAAAATTATCCCATAAAAGTAATTTAATACTGAACATCCTGTACCGACAGAACCATTTTACAAGCTCATATCCAAGGAATTCTTTGTCACTTGGAGCAACTGCAGCAAAGCAGCAGCTATTAGATTCCCCTTAAGTAACTGGAAGTGAGTTTATTTCAGGCAAGATCACTTATATACAGAGCACATCATACAGGAAAAGCTGCCCAGGCTTCCCACCATCCAAAACAGGAAGACAAACCCCTGTGTCTCAGAGGGGAAAACCAATCCTGAAGCAAAACCCACAGTACAACCAAATCAAAATTGCCACTTAAGTAAATGGCATCTCAAAAAACACGCTCCAAAGGATGTAATACAATGACCTTATTTTCCTGTCTTCAATGAGAAAAGAATTTCCTTTGGCCAGCATGAAACACTAAAAAGAAAAAATTTAAAGTCATACTGCTAACAAGACTGGGTTTAGAACTGTTTTTTGAAGCACCCTTTCAAGCTGGGAGCATCTCCTGCAGGTGTGGAGGGAAAGGAAGGACAGCTCCTGGCCTGTCACACAGAAGTGAGGACTGGGGTCCCCCTAAGCAGGTCCCCACTGTCGAGAGCTGCAAGCACAGAGAGTGTATCTAAAAAACCCCACCCAAATACACAAAACCCCACAATATAAACATTGTGCAAGAAAGCTTTGAAATGGGAGTGTTCCTGGCACTGCAGGACCTGGACAGAAAAAATAAGGAGAACGAAGTCCAGGGTCACCTGAAACACCCCCAAGTCCTGCGAGACCACAGAGGTCTGACAGCCAGCAGCCAGGCAAGGAGAATGGCATGGGAGTAACTCCAGCACAAATGCCAGGCAGAGAGAAAAACCTCACATTTTGGTCCAAATCCAACATGCCCATACTCCTCTGAATGCTGGAGGTGCAGACAAATATCTGTGACTGAGGATGTCTCCAAATGCAGGTCCCCTGCATCCCACATTTGCTCCCACCCCTCCTTCCATGGAAAAGAGGGTCTAAATGAACACAAGTCCTCCCAGCTTCTGCCCCCATTGAAGTAAGGTGGCACATGCTTTTTTAGGAGGAATTACAAAAATTTACATGGCTAAAGATGATTCAAGCTACATCTGACTTTGGTTTTTTGTCTACAAAATCTGCAGGCAGCAAAAAGGAGATTGGGTAAAAAGCCATAAAAACCTTTCTCTTGGGGAAGGCAAGTGAAATTAACATCATGATCCAGAACTGCTCAAACTTCCTACCACAACATTTCCCCATGAAAATCCACTTGGCCTTGAGAATTGTATCTTGTGGGACAGAAGGAACCTGAGGCAAAGATGAGCAGATAGCAGCTCTCATTAGCCCAGCAGACAGACACTCAGTGGGGAATCCTCCCTTCCCTCTCCTCTAATCCTACCCTGCTCCGAGAAATACTCGGAAGAAACAAACACTTGTGCCAGACATCATATATTATTTTAGCTGCCAAAAATGCTTGCATTTAAATGTGCTACTTGACATTCAAATCAGGGTTAGAGGGGAAGAGTCCCTTTCACTGAGGCTGATGAAAGGTTTTGCTAAGAGTTTTGAACATAGAGAGTGTGAATACATTGCAAGGAATTGGCAGTTGGAGCTCATTAGAAGTGAAATTACTGAATCTCATTTTTGTGTTTAAAAAGCCAAACAAATATTGCAACAGAGAAAAGCAGCCAAGCATTCGTTCACCTGTGATAGAAAGGGAGAGTTTGGAGAAGTAATGATCTCTCCCCCCTTCTTCTCTCCAAAGTCATTAAAATCTAAAGCATCTTGTAATAACTCAAAGAAGAAACATGAATATTGCACCATTTGTTTGTTCTGTATTAGGGGAAAGAAAATTGAATTTACTTTTTTGGAGAGGGGTATTTGCTTGTTTATTTTTTGTATTTGACAGTATTAAATATCTTCTCATTCATTACTAGGGATTTTTCATTTTCCCACTGAGAGTTCTGAAGTTAAAGGACAGCTTTAACAATCTCTTTCTCTTCAGCAGATTCATTTAAAGCTGATTCTTTTGGATACTGCACTCTTTGCCCATTAAGTCATTGACATATAAAGAGGTTGCCTTAGAGAAGGCAGGTTCATTCTTTTTTTCCCTGAAACAGAGGTAGACTTTTTTACCTCAGCAGGTAGTGGCAGAGCCCTACCAATAATTGGGAGTTTATCTGGGGGGGTGGAAGAAGTTTAGAGCTGGAAGAAGTTTCGAGTCAAGAAACAAAACCAGAGTTTCAAATTGATATTTTAGACTAAAACCATGTTACAGATCAAACAATGTAAACTTCTCAACTTCAAATGAATCACAGAAAAAAGTGTCAAATACAGTGAACCTGTGATTTTGGACAATACCCAATAACAGAAAATTAGCCTTTCCACATCCCATCCAAAGAAAGACAATGGCACACACCAAAATCTCTTGCTCTCTTCTTAGAGGCCTGCAGTGGTAAGGCTCATTGTGTGTTACACTGCACACCCCCCTCATGTAAATACTCTGTGTGGAATATCTTGAGCTTAATAATCCAATTGCTCACCCTGCAATTACAGCCCGCTAGATATGGAAACGTGAGCTTCGCTTGGCTTAGTCAAGATAAGCAGGGGGGTTCTTCAGAGATTTCAATTTGGTCTAAGCTTTCACCAACGAGAAAGGATACATGGAATAAAATAGAGCATTTATCATTAGACCACATTACCATGCCTTAGCTCTTAAAGCTATTGCTGGGTGACAATGCCAAGGTTTGGCATTACGGGATATGCTGGTGAATGCAAGGCTATTCAAACCAATTGTACACTGGGATTTGCAACAGGGAAATTTTAATGAGGGATGTGTACCCACATTCCTTAGGCTTTTGAAAAGCTCAGGCATTCAGTAAGGCAGATGGCAACCTGAAAGCACCATTATAAAAACCTCAAGTTACCTTCTCTGCTATCATGAAGTCATAGCGGAGAGACTGCCGGGTACAAATGGCTCCCAGCAAGAAAACGAAGACCATGTACAGAAACCACCTGCAAACAACAAAAATAAACCAATTTCTTCACAGCAAGACAAGAACATAGAGAATTCTGCCCCTAGGAGAGCCAGGAGACGGTCAAATGCCCACAAGTTGGGTCTTCAGTCACTCTGCATGGTTCCTGAATAATTTCGCTTCAGGGATGAATTTGACACCAACCCTGAGGGGAGGCTACCCCCACTCCTTAGGTGTGCAGGGAGCAAATATCCCAGTCCTAGGGACAGACTTTTTAGTAGGGCCTGGAGCAAAATGCCAGGGGGTAATGGTATGTACTAAAAGAGGGTCAATTCAGACTAGCTGTAAAAAATGAATTTTCTACAATAAGGGTGGTAAAACATGGCAATAGACTGCCCCAAGAGGTGGTGGATGCCCCATCTTTGGAAACATTCAAGGTCAGGATGGACCTTGATGGAGCAATCTGATCCAGTTGAAGAAGTGCCTGCTCATTGCAGGGGTTGGGTCTGGATGGCCTTTGAAGGTCCCTTCCAGCCCAAACTGTTCTGTGATTCTGTGGCTCTGCAGGTACACAGGTCCCCCCACCTGGCAGCAACATTAACACCACAGCTCTGCAGCCTCAGCCAGATCCTCTTCTGGAGTTCTGGCCTCTCCATACTCAGGCCGGGGGATAATTTTGTCTGTAAAGCCCAGACAGCAGAGAAGGGAATGACCACAGCCTTGGATAGATGGACTCATGTGATACTACTGTGTCCTGTGGAATCCCCCCTCTTAAAACAAGCACCAATTCCAGCAGGAATGCCTCCAAATTGTGAAGAATCTTCCTTCCTGACTGAACATTGGTACACAATTAAAAGAAATAATTTCAAAGTCAATTTAGATGGCAATAAAAGCAGGCAGGAAAACCTACGGGGCTTTTTTTTTTTAATAAACAGCAGTGAAAAGTTCTCCTGGAAAGCAGTATTTCCTTGGGAAGAGCATGCCTTGGTGATGCAGGGCCTCTGCTTCACCTGTCTTGCAGGTGGATAGGTCATCTCACCTCTCTTGCCCTCATTTGCCCAGTAATAAAAAATACTAAATTTTGATACTTCTTTTCTATTTATATAGAAAAAGAACACAAGAGGGGGAGCAATAAACCTCCTCCCCCCCCCCTTGAAATCTACAGCAGTGAATGACAAAATCATGCCCCACCAAGCCTTGGAGAACTCTGCATTCACTCGGGGGCAGCCAGGCTGCAGCAGCACAAGCACCCAGCACAGCACAGATCCCACCCTGCAGTGGAAGGACCAAGTACATCCTCACTTACAAACATCTCCAGCCCACCCAGAGTATGTGCTGGTAATGGATGACAATTTGAATGAGAGCCACACTTTAATTTTCCAGATGGCTGAGTAATAAAAGGCTGATGGGAATATGAAATGGATTGGTCACACTCAGGGCAGTCTCCAGAGCAAATATTCCCCAATCAATGACTTACGAGGTGCCGATAGCAGCCAGAGACCCCAGAGGGATGTTGGAAGAAGGCTTCTGGAGATCTCCACTCATATTGAACCCAGCCATCACACCTGTATTTTGCAGACACAAGTGCAATTTAGAGTCAATCTAAGTTATAGTATATATAATACACATTGCAATATGTAAAATAATTTAATCAATCAGTTCATTGATTGTTTCACAACAGTAGCTATATCACTTCATTGCACTGCCACACAGACAAATATTGGCTCCCATCAATTGCTTGGTAAAAAAATGTTCATGACTTCAACAGAAGCAAGTCACCACTAACATGTCAAAGAAGCCTCTGTCTGGTTTGAACAGTGCTGAGGGGGAAGCAGTATGTGAACAAAACCCATCTTATCTTCATACAAACCTAACAGGAGACAATGCTGCCCAGCTGTTGAAAAGAGAAATGCCACTGTTCATCAGGGCAGCGCATGCAGCAGTGGTACAACCCCCGGTCCAGATCCATTACAGGTCCCTGCATTCACAGGGGACAGCCACTGCTACACAACAGAATGTCCTGTCCCCATTAAATGATGATCACATTAGCAGAGGGAATGACAGGGCTCTCGGCACGTAGGTGGCACCTTCCAGCCAAGGGATCTGCTTTGGAAGTAGGCATTATCTCTGCCTTGCAGATAGGAAAACAGAAACACTGAGAGGGCAAGTGATTGTCCCAGTGTCACGTAGAAAACACATGCTAGGACTAAGAATAAAATACTGAACTGTTATTTTAGGCCAGAGTACAGGGTATTATACAATCAGGGACAGTCCTTAGCCTAAAAAATTACCATCTAAAGAGCAAGAGAGGGAAACAAGATGAATCAGAGGATTAGAGTCTCTACATTAAGACCAGAAATCCAAGGTAGATTGGTTAAGGGGCTTTGTCCATAGCTGAAGGAGTCATACCAGACTTGTCAACAAAACAGAGATTCCCTTGTCACATTATCCCAAAAGTTTTCTTAGAAGACTTCGGGTATGTGCTATAAATAAAAATAAATAAATAAAAATCTATGATTTAGAATCCTGATGAAAATTTGGACAATTTGAAGGCAGGACCAAATACTTTAGGATGCTAACTTGTGCCCATCACTGTTCCCCCCTGGGATGTCAGACCAATGTCTCCATAAGGACACGTGGGCCAGGAGCCAGCCAGCAGTGCTGATGGCATGGTCCCTGGGGCCAGGGTGAGATCACCCCAGAACAATGGCAAGGAGGATGCCAGCACCATGGCACTCACAGCATCTGGCAGCCCCTGCAGCAGGGACTGACCACACGCCAGTCCACCGCGGCTGCCAAGGCCAGCAGCCATTCCTCATGTTCAGAGGGCATAAGAATGACAAAGTCAGTCTCTGCAGCTGCAAATCTGAGTGACTACAGCTCCAAATCAGCAACAGCCCATTGAATTTTAAACTCAAACACTGATTGCTGCTTGGAAGGGTTTTTCCCCAAGATGAAGGATAGACAAGAGCTGTGGGACCAATCTCAGGGTAAAGGGGACAAACCCAAATCAGCCAATGGATGGCCTCCCTATTCCCTGCAGACCCTGGCCTTTGATGGGCTGTCAGCAATGGCTGGGTTGCTAATCATGGAACACAAACTCTGCTCTGCTCTGTCCCAGGCACTCCTGTGCATCTTCATAGCCCCATCTCCACATCTGCCCACAGGGAATTGTAACACCTCCCCTCCTCACTGCTGTGCCGTGAGGACAGCATACAAATGAGCACAAGGCGCTCTCCTGCTGCCAAACACATCCAGGGCTTATTATTTATTTATTATTAATGCTTTTTCCTTGATCATCTCTTTTTTTTCCCCCCGATCAGTCCACTGACCAGCCATCTTTTCCTGTCATCTCCACCACGGAGCCAGAGCCCTGACAACTGTTCCCTGGTCCCCACAGAATCCTGGCATTCCTCAGCTCCTGGAAGAGCTTTTCCTCCAAATTCAGACCAGATTTGAATCCTTGACACCATACTGAAAGCATTACAAATCAAGTTCTTAATTTTCTCCTGGAAGACTGTTTTGTGGATATGCTTCTGAACAGCACAGCTAAAAGCCTGTCAGCTGCTCTGGTTTTCTCTAGATAAAGATTCCGTGCAATATTCAAGTCCTGCTCCTTTCAAACAGTTACACAACAGGCTTAGCTAGAGGTAAGAAAAGTTAGGAAGGCAAAAGTCAATGGAAACGGTCACAAATATCCTAAATAAATTCTCTGTGAAGCACTCTTTGATGACATGCTACTTTGCAATTCAGAGACAAAGCAGAAAACAGAATTCTCTGAATTTTTTATTCCAAAGGGAGCAAACTATTGTCAGAAGGACAGCTGTTAATCTCATGTGCTTCTTGGCCAAGTTTCTCAAACATCTGGCACCACCTTTAAATCTTCCAGCTTGAGTCACCTCTTCCTCATCCAAACTCCTGCCTCAGCAAAGCACTGGGGAAACACCAAAATGGCATTTTCTGGACTGAACATAAAAAAGCTGAAGACGTGAGTCATCGGCACAGCGATGACTGCACAGCCTGGGCTGCCTCCCTGCGTCCCTCCCACAGACCCACACACGCTTGGGAGCAGCCAGGAGTTGACTTCCCAGGGCCCACATAAAGAGGATCTTGAGGCTGGTGATTGACCTCCTGCCCAGCAGTGACCAGGGTCACACCCAGGCCACTGCACACCACTGGCTTCTGTCAGGGCTCCCAGGAGGTCACCAGAGTTTCATGGGTTCCACAACCAAAGGTCAAGGCCACCAAAGAGGGAAGAAACTCAGATATTCTCAGCTACCCAGGCCAAAGCCATCTCCTCTGTGCTGCAGCTATGACTCTGACATGACCAGTGCAAAGGTGTGGACAGTCTGGTAGTACAGATGTATGGACAATGCCAGAGCCACCTCTCCACTACCAGCAGCCTTTTAAACCCTGTCAGTTAACAAGTTTTCCTGAACAAATCAGTTTTTCCTCTGAAAATGCTCTTTTTTCTTTCAAGTTAAGAACACGTATGGCAGGCAGTGCAGACCCTGAACTATCACAACACTCATTGCAGATTCCTTCTGTCTGTCCTTCCTAGCAGTCAAGGTAGGAAGAAATTGGGATGTTCCTTCCTTCAGACACAGGCCTATCCCTAGGGAAATGGCCAATCCCTTCTGAACTCTGCCGATTCTCCATGGAGAAAATGATCCAGCTCTCTGTTTCAATGAGATAGCAGGCTGGATTTTCCACACTGGCTATTATCTTAGAGAGCAGCAGATAGTGACAAAGCTTCTGGACAAAGAAGCATGAAAACACAGTCAACCCAGCCAGGAAATTATGGCTGAGACAGTCTGTACGTCGCTGCTATTCCCAGTGTAATCTGGTCCTGGGCATCATCCAGAGGGTGGATGTGTGCATGAGGGGACCACCTACACTGTGTGTCAGGCACAGCCACCAGCCCCACCAGCCATGGTTTATAGCTGCAGATACGATCACTCTGCAAACGCTCAGTGCACTTCTCAGTGAACATACTGTAAAATATAAAAGGTGATTTTTTTCCTTCACCCAGGAGGTGAAGAATGGAAAATCTTAGATAAGGCTTGTAGCTAATTTTTTTAAAGGGCCAACTTCTCCACTGATGTAAGCTGGCACTTTGCCATAGACTTCAATGGAGTTGTGCCAGTTTACATCATCTGATAACTTAGCCCAAAACTTCTAAATCTATTTGCTGTCATTTTGCAAGTGCTAGATATGGTTTATTTCAGAACTGGTTTCTGTGCAGTGATATTTTCCACTAACGCTGCTTCAAATGACATCTTACTTTCTTCTATCACAAGACAACACACTTCTTTCATTAGACAGAAAACCTTGGGGATTTAGTGGAAAAACATTTTTTGAACAACAGAAACAGCATTTATCTTAATTCTAAAATGCACTGATGGCTTCATGGCTGCTGCTGGGAGCTGGCTGTGGGCAGGCTGCCCCTGAGACTCCCTCCCTGTTGAAAAGCCCTGGCTGGGTGGGTGTCCAAGTGTTCACCTATCACAGCACAGCAGCAAAATGTGTGCACTGAGAAGGTATTTATAAACATGCAGAAGAACAGCTGGTCAATGCACAGCACCTCTACAGGGGCATGTTCACATCTTCCACAGCTATACTGACTGAAGCCAGCAAATCCCAGTCTTCTGTGCCCATGCTCTCCCATTTAGGCCAGCTCTAGATGTCTGTTTTGGATCCCTTGGCTACTTCCCTATGATTAAATGACAAACTTTGGGGAATTCAGCCAGCTGCACTGAACATCCAGCTGAAATGGTTTAAACAGCTATTGCACAGGTAGCAAACAGACCAGCCTCTGCTTACCAGTGCTCAACCCTAACACTGGGGTAACTTCACTCTCACTGCTGGAGTCATACCAGTAAAACACAGAGGAACAGAGAAAACAACCTGACCTGGAGCAAAACACCCCAAGGAGGATGCTCCTAGGAGGCAGCATGATGCTACTGGTCTGCAAAAGGCTGGGATGGCCATCCTTGGCCCATCAACTGAAGCATATCCCCAGCTGCTCCTCCTGCCTGTTTGGTCTGGCAAGGGTCTCCCCAGAGGTCCTGCTCCCCCTTGCTGAAGTGGCTGCCCCTCTTTGCTATTACATCTACCAGCCTGCATTTCACATTTCTCTTTCACTGCTGTGTCTGGTGGAAATGGGCAACTTACAGCCCCTTTTTAGTGTATCCCAGAGACCAAACTCAAACTGGTTGAATTCAGATAGCCATCTCAGAGACAGAGGAAGAAGCCTATCCTGAAGAGATCAAAATAGTTTCACTTCAAAGAGGAACATTTCATCTCAAAAGGCCCAAACAATTTGTTTCACAATTTCCGAAATATTCTTTTTTTAAAACTTTGTTATCAAAATAGCATCTTAAATTGTAAGCTAGCATATGCTACAAATTAAAAATAGTAAACACAACATTTTCTAATTAAAGATAAACAGAACATTGCTGTGGATCAAAGAACTGTTTCAAACTGGCTCAATGTAACCCCTCAAAACTAAACAGCATATTGTTTTGCTGAAACTCTCCCCAAATTTCTGTTGTATCTTAAGGCAAAGGATTTTGCTTCCAGTGGTCACTGTGGGGGTTCCAGCAGAGGTGGGTGGTGGGGAGGGCCACAGGCTGGAGGGGACAGCCTGGGAGCAGTGCTAGCCTGTCCATGTCATTCCTCTGTGCCACTTCTGCTCACCCTCTGCATCACGCTGCCTGCCCTGAAGCAGCAGCACTGGCAGCAGAGAAGTCTTGACGCCCTGAAATCCTAGAAATTTCTTAATCAGACCATAACCTCTTCCATGCAGAGCACCAAACACAGACCTGCATTTTTTGAGGCTCCTGAACTCCACAGTGCTCCAAACAGCAGTGACAGGAGTGATAGTGATGTTATATGGTACCACTGGCACTGCTACTCTGAAGGAATAATTTAAATCCTGTAAATAACCAAGCAATTAAAAAGAACACGTGAAAAAGCTGTGCTAACAACCAAAGTAATTATACATTATCCCAAACTGTATTTTCAGAGAATGTTTGACATTACTACTGGTGTTACTACTGCTAACTAAACAGAGCAACAGGCTGCCAGGGCTTTAAGCAAATTGTATCTATTAGTTTTGGCATTCTTCCTAGCAGCCAGGCATTAGCAGTGACAAAAAATCATTTAATATGGCTAATCATGGTAATTTTCTGCACAGTTTTGTTTTCTGTTCCTTCTTCTATAACCAAGGAGCCAGAAAACAACCTGCTTTCCTGCACCAGACAGAGCTCATGAGTTTTTTTTCTATTGGGTACTCACTTAGGCCAATCAAAAATGACAACAAAAAAGAGGGCAGAAGACATCTCTGTGGTGCCAATAGTTCAGGAAGGTGAGTTTTCCAGGAGGAAACCTAGAGGGGTAATAGCCAGACTGATAAGGTGGGAGAGAGGATCTCAAAGAAAAATTTGAAGTCCTGCACCAGGTGCACCTGACAAAGTGACTTCTGCAACCCAACCATTCCTTCAGTCCATCTGTTTCACAAAACACTTTAATTTGTCTCCTACAGCAATTCTGCAACTTCCAGTGAGTTGCTTAGAGCTGATCCTCTGAAAATTCATTCTGTAATCCAAGGATTCATCACTATGGAAACTGCTTATAATCAGTACTTTTTATAGCTTAAAACACCCAGCATCAACAAAAGGTATTGTAACTTCAGCTGATAGCTACTGCATTCCCACTGGAGATTGTCAGCTCTGGAAAGGGGACATGCATCTCCCTGGTATTTAAGGGAATGGATGATATGAAGGTACCTAATTAAGCTCCTAAATATGAGATGAGCTCTGCTGACGTACAAGGATGAACCTGTGACACCACACAGTGAGTGGTGGGTCCACCATGGGCAATGGCATCAGCCCAGCTCAGCCACCTGCTAAGGTAAGGATGGAGAGAAAGTCCTCCTGTGCTCTTCCCACTCTCCCAGTGCAATAAAGTCATAGGGCTCATCTGATTTGATAAATCATGATCAGTTCTTTTAGACAGGCTTGATACCTTCTGCCCTGACAGCATTGGCCAAGATCAGTGCCTGAGCCTTGTCCTTGGCAGGGGAGGATTTACAGAACCACATCAACCCACAGAGCTCACCAGCAGCGTCGAACCACAGAGACAGAAGAGCAAGTGAGCAAGACAGGAGTGCAAAAAATTTGAGATGCTGGAGGGAAGCCTGAACATTTGAATTGACCACTCGGGTCTGCTACAGCCAAGTGCAGTCCTGCTCATAGCCGAGGAGCTCCCCTTGCTTCTGCTCATCTCCGAGATGTTCCTGTGGAGGAAAAAAGGCAGAGGACAAAACCGAACTGTACCTGTGGCAGCTGGGAAAAACACTCCAAAAACAGTGAAGAAGGACTCCCCCTGGCTGTAGTCTGGCAGGGTGTTGTTGGACATCAGCTCTTGGGAGTAGCCGACGAAGCCGTGCTCTGTGGAGACATGGAGGGCGAGAGGAGAGCCCCAGGAGCCACCAGGGCTGCAGGAGCCCCCCAGATGCTCTCAGCACCACCCTCCTCTAAACACAAGCACCTGCAGGGGCTGCCTGCAAGCACCACCTGAAAGGATTAACATCAACTTATATGGTGGGGAGAAGGTAGAAACCAGGGCTGCCACTCCTGCCCCATCTTTCTAAGGTCACACACACAAGTTTTGCTTTGCAAACAAGTTTACAGAAGACAAGGGAGGGGGAAAGCGATGGGTGGGATACCAATGTCATGCACCTGGTTTGCTGGGTGTGTAATGGAGGATCCTGCTCCCTCAGTGCACACTTGAAGGATGGCTCAAATCCTGTCACAGACCTCAATTTGTTAGGAAGGGTTAAGCCTGACAGCTGGCATGCAAAGCATTAATTAGGAAAGTTTTCAGATGCCTATAGACAGAAAAGATAACTCACAAAAGCAGGTTAAGGAATTAATGCGTGTGACTATAATAATTTCATTTTTAACAGGCAACATTGCCTTTTGTTGGAATATCTTGATCTGTGGAAACTTCTCCTCCCTGTCAGTAATCCAAATGCTTATGCCAGCTGGGGGTGGAAGGTGAGCAAAGTCGGTTCCTTTTTTTCTTCTGCCACTACAATCTATTTCCACAAGACATGTGACTCCAATAACTTGAATTTTCTCATTAGCAGGCAGGATGTTGTTTATGGCCGCACAGGGTGATGGCCAGAAATTAAAAAGAGACTCCATCAAAGCTGTCCCATGCCTCAAAGACAACATTAATGATGTTTGGACAATAGATTAAAACAGAACATTAAATCAGACCTCTGAGCACAAGACATATCCATTTAAAGTCTCAGAATATAACTAACCACAGAGCTTTGAAGTTTTCACAGAAAACCCTACAGATAATCAAAAGTTTCCTACTACATCTGCATTCATTGTGTTGCCCAAACATGGATGGAAACACACTGACAGAAGAGGTGTCCTGCTGCTAGGCTTTGTAAAAGCACTGGCTCTCTTTGCTAGGAACAAGTCCCAGATGAGATTTACAGGGAACAAGCTCAGTGCAACACACTGACCTCTGGACCTCACAGATGTCTGCAGAAAGTGCAGTTTCTGGAGAAATAGAGGGGGAATTTGTGTAGGCTGTATGCTCCTATAAGTCCAGACCTGTGTGGCTTCAACCAGAATTGATGCTCATGACAGCACAGCCCATGGCCAGTCTGCAGAGCTCCCACCAAACTGCTTGAGGGAAATGTTGGTCCTTGGCCAAGGGATTTTTCACCAAGTATGTGCTCCTCAAGAAAATGTTAATTTTTCATTTTAAAAGTGAACAAAATACCCATCTCACCCCACGAAGATCTGCAGACCTTCTCCAACCAGAGCTTTGAAGAAGCAGCATCAAATACATCTATGCCACTTGATAAAAGTTTTCCCCACTGATTCATAAAAATCTCCAGTGGAGGGAACTCTAGCCTCTCTTGATGGCTTACTCTCATATATTCCTATCATTCAGGTTTTCCCTAATCACAAATTTTCCTTTTCATACCACTTGCCCAGTTTGTGGAGGCCATCTGAAATCCTGACCCTCTCTGCCAGGCTGCTGCGAGCTCTTCCCAGCTGGGGCTCATCTTCAGAGTTAATCTGCACTTTCCCTTTTCCATCCTCCAGGAAGTTAAGAAAAATGCCAAATAACATCAAACCAAAACCAGACTGTTGCAGAACCTCACCAGGCACCGCATCCTGCTTTGTAAGCAAACCATCTCCAACTGGGGTCTTCCAATGGTGTTTTGGGGCTATATAATTCAAATGAGGCACTTTGGGTGCCTTCTGTTTCCTTCCTCATACAAAAGGCCAAGTGTGCAGACCAGTTAACAACCAGGCTACATTTTCTGTGGTACCATTTTGGCCATATTATGGCCGCACACCAACCCTGAGACCCTGAGTCCAATGTCTGACCTGCACCTGTGTGCATCTGAGCCCTATCAACCTTGAGAAATTAAATCATCCCCTAGTGCTCCATTCATTTGCATGTTGTTCCCTTTCCTACTTTATTCCCATAGGTGGAAGTCCTCAGTGGAAGAGACAAAAGCCCAAAGCCATGGCAGATGTCACTGGCACCACAGAAAACAACAGTCATGGGTTTGTTGAAAGAGCCACAGGATGTGCCTACAACGCTCTCCCACTTCTGCTTCCTCTCCCCACAGCTCTGGCAGGTGAGAGGCCATTCCACATTTCCCCTGTATAAAGAAACCAGGAACCTTATTGACTAATTAAAGAGAAGTTCATCCAAATGTTAGTTGTTATTGCACCCCCATTTCTCACTCAATCACCCTCCTGTGAAGCAAACCTCCCATCCCTTTTGATCAGACTAGGATCTGCAGTCACCACCAATTTAGGGGCACATGAGCATGGGGCTGAGGACAACATGCTGGGAGCATCTCCTGCCTGCCCACGTGCCTGTGACCAGTGCAAGACATCTGTGACCTTTCAGCTTATTAATATTAATGCCACTAATTGTAGCTGACAGGGCAATTGGGCTAAAAATCATCCAAAACAAAACAGGAACCAGCAACCGAGACGGATCGGTGAAACCAGCAGAGGCCTCGGTCAGTTGTTTGCAGAGTCAATTATCCACATCCCATGGAAAGTGCACTTCAAAAGGAAAAGCTTCGGAAGGAGGAGGGAAGGAAATGTGATAGGGTCTATATTTGGCACTCTGATCTTCAAACGAGGCAAGATCATTTTATACATTTTTCTGTAAGGAGATCTTTTTCTCCTTTCTCTTTTTCAAACCAGATTGCTCCCTCCTTGTTCATTACAAAATGTTTGTCTGAAAAATTTTGCTCTCAATCAATTTATGCAAACCCACAGCCTCTAAATCCTGCCTTTAATGATCCTGCTCTCAGCTGGCTTGCAGAGGGCTGGAGCTGAAGTGCTATAAACAATCTTCCCTGTGTCATCCTAGAAGAAAAGAATCCGGTTCTTTCTCTGTGCAATGTCAGCCTTATGGGAAATGCACAATAAAGAGCAGTAACAATTTATTTTCATCATTAGATACTCAATAAGTAGAAAGCAAATAATGCATTTCTCAAATGGTTGAGCTGATCTAAATAAGCAATAGGGAAAAAATTACTCAGAGCAACATCTGAACTATTCCTGTGATTCTTCACAAATCAAGTCCTTCCAGTTGCTCTTACTAAAATGATAAACAGTAAAAACCACCCAACAAGTTTGAAATGGAAGAGCTTTCAGGACAAGCATCCTCCATTCACCTGTGCAGGGGGATCACAGGAGCCTGTACACCAGCCTAATGTAGCCAGAGGAGGAGGAGGAAGATGGTCACAACTCTGATGTCTTTCTATCCATCACAGATGCCTGGGAGGAGGCACCAGATTTCCTCTGGTGGCCACTGCTGCATCCCCTCTCTTCCCCGGTGGGTTTGGGCTTTTCTTGCACTTTCTCCTGCCTCTCACCCTGTGGAAGAGCATGAAACCACGAGGTTTTTGGCACTCAGGACTCCCCTTATGAGGGCAGCCCCTCCATGAAGCCCAGGGTTCCAGAATGGGAACTCAAAGAGGTTGGAGCAGGGGCTCAAGGAGAAGCTGTGGTTACACAGGGTCAGGCCATTATGCAACAGCACAGAGCACGGCAGCACTGCCAAGTTCCAGGCAACCTGGAGCTCATTACAGATTAGTTAAGTCTTGGCCAAATTCAATAAGCCTGTTCACAAGCTTAAGGTTAAGTAAAGCCTGGCACTGAGGCAGGGGCGAAATAGTGCAAAAATGGAAAACCACCTTAAGAAACAGCTCCCTGAAGACAGTCCCATATTGCACTCTGCTTGTGATTAGAGATTTTAATTACAAAGGTGAATGGTGAAGGCTTGAAATGGTGAGATTTTTTTTCTTTTCCAAAATAAGTGAGCCCACACATTCCCTCCTGGAAGGTACTTGCTGAGATTTGCTTTCAGGGGAACAGCTGGAAGTGTTTGTCTTGCAGCACATTTCCCAGGTCTGACCTCAGCATTTTCAGGATCCTGTGTGATGTGTAAGACGTGGAGTGCCAAAGAATAATTATATATCCTTGGCATAATTATCTCTGCTCTCTATCTTTTTCCCATTTCTTCTTCCACCACTAAACCCTTCTGGCATAAGTTCTGAATTCCAGCTGTTTGCCTTGGATGCCAGTCCAAGCACACACCCAGAACGAGGTCCTGGTGTGGGTGCTGCAGATATCTGAGCACACCACTGTGGAGAAACCGGGAATGGTGCTCACAGCCATCCTCATCTGAACACACAGTAACATAAAGTTCCACTCCTCACCAACCACATGGTTACATTTTCCCTCTCCAAACTCTTGGCCAAGGGCAAGGTGCAAGTCCAGAACTTCTGAGCTGTTGACTCCCCCTTGGGCAAGTCAAGCCCTGTCAGGCTGGTACCTCTCAGAGGCTGTGGTCTATCAGATGCCTGTTGGGTGTCCTAAACCAAATTGATTCCTACATAGGCTGGAGTGCTCTGCAGCAGGGAAGGAGTGAAATTCTCCCCCAAAAAGCCCCTGAAATACAAATTCTTCTCCTGCCTGCAGAATAAGCTCAACCATAGTCTGGTGGTGACCAAACTCCCCCAAACACATGTACAACCCACAGCTTATCACATGAGAGCAGCATATTCACTTGTCAAAGGAAAGTTAGGCATGTCTGGCTTAAATGAAGTAACCTGTGGATGCCAAAGCACCACCAGCAGTAGGTTTTTCAGCATCTCAGTGAGCAATTGCATATACACAGGGTTCACCATCCACACAGGAACTGTGGATGTGCAGAGATGGGTGCAAAGCCATGAATGATGCCCAAACCCCAAAGACTTTATCTTTCTGTTCCCCCAGCCCTCATGCACACACTGAAATTTAACTTCAGGCGACAAACAGCACAGGATCATGTGATGCAACAGCTCTGAAAGATGCTGTGCACCAGCACAGCCACGTTCTGGGTGGCCCTGGATTTCCTCAGTGAAGTGCTGGATGTGCCAGAAAATGACATGGGTCCAGCTGACCACAGCCACAGCCCGGCAGTGCCACACGGGGCAATGGGCACTGAAAATGGTGCATTCTCCAGTGGATTGGCATAATCAAAGAGACATGAAGAGGGCACCATGGTCACAAATAACACTTGAATCACCTTTCCCAACAGAATGCAAAATCAATCAAAGCAGTGCAGTCACAAGCCTCCACATCCCTCCATGCACACACCTGGCTTCCTGTGTTTGGGCTCATTTAACAGCAGCATTAACAATCACATTCCCAAGCTCTTCCAAGGCTGGCCTGTTCCTGTAGCCTTCACAACTACCCAGCTCCAGCTCCCTACGTCCTCACAATATTTTTTCCCAGGCAAGTCCAACACTACCACTGCTGATCCCAGGCACTGCCCTACAGCTGCCAGCCTGGAACAGGTCAGGTGCAGGCAGAAATGTATGAGAAAAATGTGGAAAGTTTGGGAAGGAAAACAGGCAGAGGGCGGTAGTGCTGGAGGGGGAGAGAGGACAGTGTGGTGGGTTTCTCATGCTGCCAGTCCACTGCTCAGTCCACTTGCTGTGGGCTGACACTCAACCTGCAGGATGCATTAACAGATTTTCACCAGAAAGTCCCAGTTCTCCAAGGAATGGTGAGGGAACTGATGAGTCATGGAAGCAGAGGGCGCTGGGCAGCAGAGCCATGCTGACAAGAGCAGAGAATAAACATGACCTTTGCTGAACTTGTACAGGAATACAAAAATGTTTTAACACCTTCCAGGACATCTCCTGCTTCACCTTTGGATAGACAGGTTTTGGCTGGAAGACTGGGAAGAAGCAGAAGGAAAAGAGAAGAGCTGCAGGGAGCAGAGCATGAGGAGATGGGGCAAACTGATGAGGTTGATGCCCCTGTCTCCTGTCAGCTACTGCTGGACTCACCCACCCAGGGGACCACATGCACCAAACCCAGGCTGCCCTTTTCTGCAGCTCCAGTGCAACACCTGTGCCATGTGAGTCAGCATGCAGCACTGCACATGTCCTGCAAGCCAGGAGCACACCAGCTCCACGTTGGACTTGTGGACAGCAGCACAGCTCCATAGCTGGAGATGGGGTGTGTGCAGCCCAGCCCAGACAGAGAACAGCAAACACAAGATCATTCCCTCTCCATATGTCACAAATGATGTCATGACTTTGCTTCATCTCAGTCCTCAGGACCACATCCTGCCTGCAGGCAGCTCCCACAGTCTCAGTATTTCTGCTTTAAGAATCTCAAACTGGGCAAGGGAAAAAAATAGAGAGGAATTTTTCTATTGAACACATGCAGGTCAATGATTATGCAGAGATAAGAATTACAAAATTAACACATCAGCATGTGGCCACACTGACAGTGCAGAAAGGCTGCAGAGCATCTGCCTGAGCTGCCAGGGCACTGAGAGATGCAGGATGTGGGAGCTCCTCAGCTCCTGCTCTACCCCACCCCAACCCATGTTGCTGTTGGCAACCCTTAGCAGAAAGTACTGGGAGAGGAGGTAAGAATGCAAAGGAACTCAATTCCCTCTGTAATTTCATCCCTAAATGCCAGCTAAACACATTAATGATCAAAAGGGCTCAGAGTGACCACAGACCCCAAGCCCCAGGGAGCAGAAGCAGAAGCAGCACCTCTGCCACTGCTGTGACCCCAGAATGTGTCAGAATGATCCCAGCTGAAAATTGCCACAGCCAGCATCGCCCACTCCTCACAGCAAAAGGGCCAAACCAAAGCTGAGCAGCGAGAGGCAGCCCAGGGTGGGGAGAGGAGCTCATTGCTATTTTTCCACTTGTGAACAAATAAGCTCCTATGTTATCATCAGCACTGGGGAGATTGTTTCATGAATCGGGACAAACACCACACTTACGTTTCAAATTCATCAGAGCATCAAGTAGCAAAAAATAGACAGGTTTTAGTGGGAAAAAAGTTTCGCAAGAGGGTGGTGGGGAGGAAGGATAAGAGCAAATTTCAAGAAAGAAGGGAAGGCGTTCCCTTGCCCAATACTTTCTCATAAAGCACCCACAATACAGCCATCAAACCTAAAAAGAGAGAGTATGCACAGTCTGTAATTGAAGGAGCGAAAGCCACAGTTAAAACAATCTAAAAAGGCCAAGCCCTGAGAAAAGCAACTGGAATCCCTTATCTTTTGATGGAAAAGAATGTGCTCCCTGAGATTAATGACGTGTTTACCCGAAAGGAAATCGCCGCCCTTCTGAAGCAGCGAGTGTTTGTTCCTCCCCAGTCCCTGTTTTCTGCTCCGGAGCTGATCTCCCAAACCTCCTGTTTAAAGTCAACACACAATGCGGCTTCCTGCTGCTGGGGGCATCCCACCATTAACCCTGTCCCAAAAACCACCTTCCACCGCACCTGTGCATCCCCGCCAACAGCGGCAGAGACAAACCCGGGCTATTTAAATGGCATTTAGGGCAGGAGCAGCACCGGGACGGATCACCCCGGGCATAAACGCGGCTCAGCCGAGCAGACAAACGGGCAGGCGGGGATGCTGAGGGCGCTGTCGAGGGACAGCACTCTGGGCCACCTCTTCTCAAATTGCTCCGGGGCTCGGCAGCTGTCCTGCAGGTCAGCCTGCTGCAGCATGCCTCTTGGAAATAGGCTTAGCATCAGCCGGTGCAATGCTCTGCTGTGTCAGAGGAGGCTCGGGGAGACATGGGGTCTCTGCTCTGAATACCCTCAGGCGAGCAAGAAAAACTGCAGCAGAAGCGCCAGGGCCGATCTGTTTGGGGAAACCCGGAGAAAAAAGCGTCATCATCCCTTTGCGTATTTATCCTTTTCGGTAACTGCACCCCCGTCTCCTCGTGGAGCATCCCGGCCATGGGAGCCATCAGATGACGGGCACCTCCTCTCCCTGAAGGCAATGGACCTGCAGCACTGGGTGCTAGCCAGCAGCTAAAAATAGCATAAAAGGCAGAATAAACAAAGGGAGCTGCTTAAATCTGTCTCCGATGTTTGTCTTTAGCTAATGGAGCAATTTTCATGTGCAGGATGCTGTCACCTCTCTCAGATCAGGAGGCACTCTATGCTCCCCCCAGCCACACCACATCTCCTGCAGGACGGGACAGGGTGGGAGGAAATGCTAATTTCTGCCCAACTCCCCTGTGCCTGCTTTATCTCTGCCTCAGCCTCTGGGGAAAGTGGAAAACCACTAATGTACACAAGAGCACACTCAGAGCCTGCACAGACAGCTCCTCATCACAAAGGCACTGCTTAAATAAAGGAAAACTTAGGAATGTGCCCGTGGAAGTAGCTAGCAGAGCTCTTTGGCACTTACTCTGTCTCTACAAGTTGGTGGGGTTTAATAATTTTTTCAAAAAAAAAAAAAAACAAAAAAAAAAAAAACCAAAAAATGAACATTTTCTGCAATTAGACACTCTGAAATTCTGGTCAGGAAAAAAAAAGTAAGGGATTTTAACACAGGTGTTTCAACTTTTTAAATTCTTCTTATGTTTTGCATTATTTAATGCTAAGCACTAGACTTGCTGTAATATATAAATCCTTCCATTACTATTTGATTTCTTTGATGTGGTATTTTCAGCCTGGCTTGTTCAATGGTATTCAAACCAGCTGGTGAAAATTATTTTATTCATTGCAAAGAGGACAAGAACTACAGTGTCCCTTGCTCCATCCTTCTTCCAGGAAAACAGTTTCCATCAATGGGGTATCATTATCAATTACAGAATGGTATTTCTTGGAAGTCATGCCCAGAGAGCCCAGCTGTGGGAGGCTCTGGAGAGCTTCTCCAGTGAAAAGCCCTAGGCCTGAGAGATCAGAATTTAGGCTGAGTCAAGGCACAACAATTGGAGGAAAATGAGTGGCAGTGCAGTGGTGATGACACACATCCTTTGGACTTTGGAGTGGCCTCCCCTCCATCTCAGAGCTGCTCCCTGTATTGTTTGGGACAAAGCCCAATCCACGCTGATCAAATCCCCATCTTTCAAAGGAAAAATGATACAACTTAATCCACCAGATCCTGCCATGAGCCTTCTGCCATCCTCATGACTACAGCATCCCATGCTCCCAGCTTCCCATAATAAATTATGGATATATTATCCACATGACAGTGGTACTTCAAAAGAAAACTATTACTTTTGTTGACTTTTTAATTTTGTATCTAAAATGATAGCTTGTTTTCATTTTTGGAAGGTTTTCATTATCCTCTATATGCAACACACACACAGCTACAGCCTTAAGTCTGGCTTCAGAATGCAAATCAAACCAAACAGCATTTGATTTTGGAAAGGTTGAGCAAGATGTTGTCACCTAAAAGGATTTTTATGTTTGCTTGTTTGAAACTATTAATTTAATTCTGTGTAAGTCATAGAATAGATTTTCCCTACAAAAATCAATTTTTCAATGGATGCATTTCCCCCTTCAAGTGAAGAAGAAAACCAGAAAGAACCACTGAGCCACCATCCCAGTTAGTGAAGGTACAACCAGGATAAAATCCCTTACTTACAGACAAAAAAGGTCAAAAATTGTTAACACAAGAGAGGATGAACAGCAGATAAGGACCTATTTCCCACACAAAGTTTTCTCTTTAGCCTAGGAGAGGAATGCAAACTAGAAGTGAAGTGGCTGGAGGAAGAATCTAATAACTAGAAGTTATCTTAATAAATTAAATTCCCAAATAAGGAAAGCTGATTCAGGGCACAGCTGAACTGTGACTGGAATTAAACACTGGGGGAATGAAAAAAAGAAGAGGCAGAATATCTCCATAATTTGAAAACTATTACATGGCAGCACCAGAAAAAAGAGGAAAAAAAAATCAATGCAATTAAATAAAGCTGTCCCATCCACACACAGCAATGAGGAGAGAGGGAGAAGATGTGGGATGATACAGATCTTCCTCAAACCAGTCAGTTTTATCAGTTCTGTAGCATTAAACAAGTTGCTGCTGAAGGAGAGCCTGCACAGGAGGTTTTATGGGAGGGATGGATGGGGAAAGCCCACATGAAGGCAGAGTCTAACAAAGGTATTTCAGGATTTATTTACAAGTTCTAGGAAGATGAGCTTAGCATTGCTTCACAGGGAAACAGCAAAGCAATTAAAGGTGAAATCAATGTGTACAAAACCTCCTGTGCACATCAGGAACTCTACTGAGCAAACTTAAACCTGTAACAGCCTCAGCAAGCCCTCTCCTGGCTCCAGGCATGGACCTGGCCAGCCAGTACAGGACAGCACCATTCAGTGGCACATTTTAGGGTCTCATTTAGGGGAGGCCAGGGCTCTGCTCATCCTCAGCAGCTCGTGGCACACAGGCTGCTCAGATGGAGCTGCCCAGAGAGGACTGAAGAGCACCAGAGGCCTGCCAAGCAAGGAGGTTTAATGCAAAAAAGGAAGGACACCAGATTGTGCCAAGTCCTCAAGAGCCCCAAAGCAGTGGGTTTAGGCTGCAGGAAGAGGGGATAAGCCCAGCAAGTGACAAGAGCAGGGTCCCCAAGGATGCAGGAAAGGATCCACCTGTGGAAATTTTTAGGAGCAGATTGGGTGCACGTGGCATCCATCCCCAGTGCAGCCCGGTAGGTGCAGCAGGGCGGGACCCGCAGACCCCGAGCCCTCCTCCCCTCTTTCCCCAGCTCCTGGGAGATGCCTGGGGCGGTGGCTCGGGAATCCTGCCTGGGCTGGGCAGAGCAGGGACACAGCGGGGCCAGCCCCAGCCCCGGGGTGCAGCAGCTGTGCTGACACCTGAGCATCTGCAGCAATCCAGAGTGCTGCTCCCCAACACAGTCCCACTGCTGGATGGCCTCCAGCAGGGAAACACCGTGAAAACCTGCCTACAAACAGGGCTGCATCTCAAGGCTCGCTGCTTCGGTTTTTTCCTTCTAAATAAACTGCTTGAAATACCTACTTCAGAGAACCTGGACAGAGTGGTGTAGCTTTCCTCTCACTATCTAAATAAGGCCTCTAACAATGTTATCACTTTCCAAAACACATCTGTCCCGCAGCTCCTAGCCCAGACAATTGGCAGGTAACCAGTTAATAAATGTCTTCGCCAGACTGTTGAATAGGCTGGCCCCAACTCAAGAGTGATGTCAGGGCCATTCAATGCACTATAATTGGAAAAAGCTGGGAAAAGCAATCCCATGTTTTTTAATAAATAAGGAGTGTATTAGCAGCCTCCTGCCTTTATTCACCACGGTGTGTACCTTGTTCAGTAGCAAAGTGGGATTTTATAATTTTTTTTCTGCTGCTGCTCGCACAGTGATTTCTACTTGGGATTTGGTGCCAGTTTCCAGATGTGTCTCAGGCCAGGAAGTCAGCAATCAGCCTGGATAAAGCCTCTGGGATTTGCTGCAGATCATCTTTTGACACACACATCCTTCCTGCACCCTCTCTTATGATATTGGGGCACACCCCTTGTGCCCAAAAATAAAATAAAACAACCCAGAGCCAAGCAGAAGCCCCTGATTAGGATGCTTTGATCACTTTCATATTCAATCTCTGGGAATATTTTTAATTAATTCAGCCCATCGAAGCCCCAGAGGCAGCATTTGAGGCATCTTTACAACACCAGAGTGTCTATATACATAAATCACTTCAACAATTGCAGGTTCCCTGTCTGCTGGAGCAGCTCCAGGCAAAACTCATCTCCCACAAATCCTCACCAGTGGTACCCACAGGACAGCATCAGCTCCCCAGCTTGGCCATAGAACATTGGAGGGGGATGAATCCTCCAAAGCACTTGTCCTCAGAGGAATACATGAAGATGATAAATGAGTTTTCTGGGCTCTGAGTGAGCAGCTTAGGGAAGCTGAAACCCAAGCGGGTGACATGAAGGATGTGGTTTGCATGGAAAATAATCCCAAGCAGAAGCACCCTGACAGCAATATGCCTTTCAAACCTCCCTCCATCCCTGAGAAAGGAAGTACCCAGATCTCCCAGCCTGAGGAGAGGGGTTTAGCCCCACACAGCCAAGCTCCACGCTCACCCCAGCCACGTGGTACCATCGACTGCAGGACCGGGGAATCCCAGCCCAAGGGGACACAATTACAGAATTACTAACAAGATAATTTATTTCTCACCCCCACCAGGCATTTAAGAGGCTGTTGTTGGGCCTCTTGCGATTCCTTTCATCTCCCCATCAAAGCACAACCAAATTAACACCAGCCCTCCTCCCAGTGGTGGCCCCCCCGAGCTCCCAGAGCTGCTCTGCTTTCACAGGGCACCTGGGAGCCACTGCCAAAACAGGAAAGCAGGCGCCTAATTGAAAGGGAGTATTTGGGAGTCACCCTACACAAAAATTAGCAGAGATATGCTAGGAAAATAAAATAGTGGGCATTAACAGACGGCTTATCTTCTTTTTTTCCGTGACTCTAATGTTCAGGATGTGAAAAGGCCAAAAAAGTTTCACATACTGTTCTGAGAAACTGGTCAGGGAGAGGAGCATCCTCTCCTCTACTTTCACTGCTCCTCCCAAAATTACTCAGGTTGATGTTGAGGAATGGACCTCCATCATTAAAATACAGACATACACAAGCCAAAACAACCCTGCATTGCTGCTATGAAAATTTGCAGCTAGTGCTGGGTCTTGGTGATGGGCTGAGAAGTCGAGCAATGGCTGATTTCAATTGACCTGTGTTAGGTTTACTAAAAACACTCACCTGTGCTAGGGAGAAAGGGAATAGGGATGTCTCCTGAATGGAGGAAGGAGCACAGGGGTCTCTGTTCCTGGAGGAGGGACTGAGCTGGAAGCTGGGTGGCCAGAGGCAGCTCAGGGAGGCTGGTTCTCACACAGAACAGGGAGCCCCTCTCCTCCCTACCCACCCTTGGCGGAGATCCCAGCCTGGGACTGTGACCAAGCCCCAGGGGAAGTGCCAGCTGAAGCCAAGGGAGGATTTAGGATTAGCTCCAAAAAATCAGCCAGTCCCACCCCACCCTGCAGGCAGCCTGTGGAAAGGATCAAAAGCCCTGGGGGCCAGGCAGGCCCAGAGGGGTCAGCAGAGTCTGGACAAGTGACCCAGAGCACTCCCTGCCTGCACTCAGCTCCTCCAGCCCCAGCTCCTGGCTGCAGGAGCCCAGCTGGCTCTTGGAGCAGGAGCAAGCCACAGCAAGAGAGAGGAAAAAAAAAATGAGAAAGAGCAGCAGGAAGCCGTGCTGAGAAGCCCCCTTTTGTGTAAACACGCTCCGTCCTCAGACTAAAAATAAAGGCAAACCACAGGAAGGGAGTGAGTGCTTGGACAATATCCGATTTGGTGTGTGCCTGGGTGTGAGCTGCGGGAATGGGGAGAAGAGCAGGGGACTCCACCCAGCCCAGCCACACAAAGGCAGCCAGTTAAGACCTTCAAGATGGACAGGCATTCCTGGAGATTATTTAAATTCAAGCAACTGCTGCTTGGCAGATGTGCAGTCCCTTCCTGTGTGCGCAGCACTTGGAGATGTTAAGTGCGGGAAAAGGCTGCCATGGCAGAAAAGGCAGGATGGCTGCACAAGGCCCATTCTACAGGGTCAGACACTGAGACCCAAGGCTGTGAACTGAAGCCCCATAAACCTGCCATAAAACGAGGACATGACCCAGACAAGCTGTCAGCTACAATGCAGCTCACAGCTCCAGCCTCAAAAACCACCTCTCCCTGCATGCTGCCTTTGCATCTCAGCTCCTGCTGCAGCCACAGAACCAAACTGAAAGCAGCAGCACGCTCCTGAGGGCTGATCAGTGGAGTGCCCACCCCAAAGGGGTCTCAAATGCTTCCCCTGGTGCTGGGCTTTGGTGCAGTGCCCCCTGCCATTGTCATCAGCTGGCTCTGGAGGCTGGGGCTGCAGCACCACCTGCGTGTCCCACCTGCAGGCTCCTCGCAGGAGGGATGCTTTGCTGGTGGGTGCGACCCCAAGAGACAGGCATCCATCCATCCATCCATCCATCCATCCATCCATCCATCCATCCATCCATCCATCCATCCATCCATCCATCCATCCATCCATGCTGCACAGAAAGCAGCCAGCACAGCGTGAGGAGGCTCCTGGGAGCCCAGCGCTCACCCTCGGTGCTGACACACCACTCAGAGGCTTTCTGGGGAAATGCAGCGCTTGGGAGGATCCCGTGCCAGGCTGGAGGGAGCAGCACTGCCACAGGGTGTGCGGAGGCACCGCAGCTGTCCCTGCCGGCTGTGCCGCTGTCCCACCCCAGGGCAGCTGCTCCGGGGGCACCATCAGCCCAATTCCCTCCAGGCACTGGGAGCCCTCCTGTCTTTAGTCAGCCTTGGCTGAACTGCAGCATCTGCGATGCTCAGCTGCCTCATCTCCCTTCCTGTCGCTATTTTCTGTCAGAAGAAAATGACAGAGCTCGGCAGTGGAGGAAATCAAAGACAACTGTGGTGGCCTCCACTTGGGCATGTTTGCTGCTGACGTTTGTGTTCCTTTAATTCCTGCCTCCTGGTCCTGTGTTCGCTTTCCTACTATCTGGTCTCACCTCGAGTATTCATTTTTCTTTACTATTAGAAAAGTCTACGAGGAGCTCAACAAAAATCCAACACACGCCCCCCAGCCCCGTTTCCTCTAGAAAACAACTTCCTATGGAGCACAGCTGTTTGGAGCAGGTCACTTGCTTTCCCTGCAAAACAGCAACACAACTGCCCCTGCTTCATTCTCATTTACAAGTATTGCTGAAACTTTCACAGGATCTCATTTGGGGCATTTCCCACGTGCTAAATATAAAGTGTAAATGCCTTTCCATGAGGCTCTGTCTGGCAGGGGAGCAGCTGTTTCTGTCCCTGCCCACCAGAGCAGCAGCAGCACAAAATAAAACAGCAGCATGAATGACACTTGTGCCATCGGTGCTATGAGTGCCCACATGACACCTCCTGCCACCCAGCCCAGCTGCTGAATCACAGCTGTCAATGAAAACTGAACATCTTTCCTTAAACTCACTTTAGTAGGTCACTTGCCACTCCCCAAGGTGCTGCTGGACGCAGAGGAAGCCAAGAAAAAGGTGACACCTTCTGTTTACTCAGCTAATTGCACTTCACTATCGCTCTGAAACGTGTTAGCAAGCAGAGAGAAGAAAGGGAACAGGACTTGGTGTGAGCAGGGCTGCAGGTGGGAGCCCTGAACCTCCCCCTTGCCTGAGCTGGAGCTGTCACTGCAGGCTGAACTCGCTCTGGGAAAAGTTATGGGGAAACTCCCACTCATGGGTCCTTGAACTCCCACTCATGGGTCCTTGAACTCCCACTCATGGGTCCTGGAAACCCCAGCAGCCACCTGCCCTCACCCAGCTCCCTGCTCAGAGCCCCAGCACAGCCCTGGCCAGCACACCCAGCAGAGTGCACAGCACAGCACAGACAGGTCTGAGGCACCTCAGAGGTGTCCACACAAGATCCCCATAGCTCAAATTCACAATCCTCATTTTCACAGGCACAGTGCTGAGTCAGGCAGCAGAAGGCTACGAAGAACACTGCAGACACAGATGCTCTCTGTTGTTAGAAAACCTCCAAACGAAACATAGCAGGAGCACAAATTGAGAGTTTAGTCCCCGGGGTTAAACACCTAAATTAATAAGGCATCTTCAGTCATGCTCTGCAAACACTCCTTGCAAAATAATGGGTTGTTTCTAATAGATCAGTACCAAAGGACAGGAGACACATCTGGAAGCTCTGAACTCTACCACTGTCCAAGTGTCACTGCAAAAACACAGCTAAGGAGAAAACCCCAGGGACTAATGCCTGCTGACCCCAATGCAATGAACCCCCAGTTTTACCTGGATCAAGATGTGTAAAGGACCCAATGACAAAGTCCAGTGTTGAGACAGCCAGCAGGAAGAGCAGCAGGAGCTGGAGCCTGATGATCCACTTGACCCCAGCCAAATTGATGCCCAGCAGGCCGAGCAGGACAGCCAGGGAGATGCCACGCACTGCCCAGATGTTGCTGAGGCTCAGGACACCTGCAATGGACTCTGCAAAGCCAGTGATGTACATGGCACCTGCAACACACTGAGGGACACAGCTCTGTCAGTGCCCCATGGGAGAAAAGGGACCCCATCCACAGCCCCATGCCGGGCTGGGGGGCTCTGTTCAGACAGACAGAACGACACTGGCTGTCACAGTGCAACCTTGGATGTTACTGCCACACTGCCACAGCAGCAGAGCTGGGCAGACAGGGAAGGCTGGGTGCTAGGACCAGCAGCCCAGATGTTCCACTGTCACATCTACCCTCTGTCAACACTCCAGGAGAAACTACACTGGCTTCTCTGAGAGAGAAAGGATGAGCCAGCTTCTGTTTCTTCCCCCTCTTCTGCTTCTCTGGAGGAAAGGGTCCCAGTTGAACACCTGCCTGAAGAGCAGCTGTTTGTCTCCCCCTTCACTGCCTCCTGGGGGTTATTTTTAACTCAGTGTTTAATTTGGATGCAAACTCTGATGTTTCACCAGCTCCCCATCTCGCTGCTGGAATGGAGCCTGCCCTTTGGAGGAGAGCACACTGTGTGAGCCATGTCCCAGGAAAGCTGCCTGTTTGCCTTGCAGCAGGGCAGGACACACACTCTGCCCTGGTGGCTGAGAGCCTGCAGGACAGGACATCTGCAGCACAGGCTCAAACACCACTGCAGCACAGCAACCCAAAACACCAGGAGGTTTCACTCCAGAAATTCCCACCAGCTGACATTCCAGCAACAGCCCTTCCAGTGCATGGCATCCCTGGAAAACCAGGTCAGGGCAGACAGCTGCATTTGATATGGCTGCTGTGGCCTTGGCTCCTGCACCCCACCACCCCTGTGCACAGCTGAGGGGTGTGGAAGGGACAAAGGACAGCAAGAGCAGAGCCCCCATTCACTGCAGATCCCCCACCTGGGACAGACCCAGCACTGCCCACTGAGGGGGAGCAGGACAGCCTGGCCATGCCCAGGAGCTGCAGGGTTGGTGAGGTTTTCAGCAAGGCTGATGGCATAAAGATGTTGAGAGTTGGGCACCAAAAACTTGGAGATGCTGGGGGATTCCCTTCCATCACAGGCAGACAGATCAGGGGAGCTGCATCCTGAGAGTCCTCCTCTGCAGCACATGGCCAGGCATTCCCCACTCACCCCAGTGAGAGCAGGGAACAGGGACTGCCCCATTTCTGGCAGCAGCTGCCCTATGGCAGAGGTTACAGCACTCCCTGAGCATCCTGAGCAGAGGATCAGCCTGCAGCTGGTGCAGGGCACGTTGGGCAGAAAGCACAGCTGAGAGAGGAAAGGCATCAGCAGCTTTTGGGAGCAGGCAAAGTGATTTTAAGTGAGCTGCCAGCTCCCAGCCCCTGTGCAGCCCCTGTGCACACAGGATGCCAAGGCAGGGGCCAGGGCTGCTGCAGCCCAGCTTTTACAACCCTCAGGACAGGCTGCAACCTGATTGCTTTCCCAGATGGGGTCCTCTCAGAGAGCAAGAGTGGAAAATCTGACAGGAAGGATTCTCATGTGTGGCCCATTTCCATATCTTGGCTTGTAACTGGGTTCAGTTTGTGTTTTATGGACACTTGCTTTTAATCTGGAGTGAAAGGAGAAGAGGGGATTATTTTTGGTTTGGGGGCTGTTCAGGGGTTTTGGAGATTGCTGTAAGCCAGTCAGTTAAAAACAAACCTCCATAAAAATGCTTCTCTGCTCACCACATTTTATACTGTTCATAACATCTTTATGGGGGGAGAGGGTTAAGTTACTGCAGGTTTAAGTGATTATTTTCCATTCTTTTTGTAGACTACTTGTGTATTTTTGTGCCTCACCACCCTAACAGCTCCTTGGGATCATTCAGAAAACCCAGAACTGTGACTCTTGGCTCACAGGAGTCAATTAGCCGTGGCCCTTACCCCTGCCCAGCTCTCATCCCACACCAGCTCCACTTCTGCTGGCTCCCACAGAGAAGCAGCCAAGGCTTGCCTGATCCCTGAGGGTACATGGAGCATGCCAAGGCCAACCTGCCCATCCACAGCCTCTCACTGAGCTCTGCTTGGCCACCCTGACCTCTCCTGCTGCGTTTGATTTGTCTCCCGCCAGCAAGGGCATGTCCTGGCAATGGGGTAATTTGGGAAGGGAGGACATGTCCTGCAGGGCTTGTCCAGACACTCAGCTCCTCCACCAGGGTGCCCAGTGCCAGGCAGCACATTGCCATGCTCAGGCTTGCTCCTGGGGAGCAGCGTGGGCTCAGTGCTCCCTGTGGTGCTCTCCCATGTTGCAGTACCCAGATTTTACTTGAAACATTACTTTCTGCAGCAGGACAGCACAAGACTAATGCCTGCATTGCAAAGTTTCCAAATTTTCTTTGAGCAACTTTTTAAAATTACCTGGCCAAAAATGTAAAGGAGGCCAATGGTGCCCCCTACTTGACCTCCAAGGACAGTAGAGATCATGGAGTAGACTCCTCCACTTCCAATGCTGCACTTCTCACACACCCCAATTCCAGACAAGACTGTCACCAGGGCAACCAGAATGACAAAGGACACCAGAAACATGCCCATTACAATGCCAGTGTTTCCCTGGAATGAAAAAAAATATAAAATAAAGATTAATTCACACCAATCTGCTGCAACAGAATAAGAACTTACCCACTTCTAGTCACTAGTGATCTATGGATCTGGATTCATTACAGATTAAAAAAACACACACAGACACCTCTACATGTCTAATTAACGTAATTGATTGCCAAATTTAGAGCCTTTATTAGCACCCCTTTGATGAGAACCTGTCTTGTCCTGGAGCCTGGGGCTGGGCAGACCTTTGCATGAGCAGGTTCTGCCCTGTCAATGGGCTCCTCCATGAATCACTGGTTTTGTCCACTGGTTTAAAAGGAATGAGGTCAAACAGTGATTCAGCCACCATAGTCAGGGGATCACTGCCTGTCTGCATGGTTTAGAATGACATGCTTAAAAAAAAACCCAAAACACTTTCATAACAAAAAGCAGTTCCAAAATTGAACCCCTGGGATTTGCAGCGACTGATTTATTAACAGCATCAAGCTTGCATTTTAATTTTTGCAGAACATTTACCTTTGAAAGCTCTGATCCCTGCAAACAATGAGATGCCAAAGAACAAACCCCAAAGGCAAGGCAGCGTGGAAGATAAATAATGCTCTCACAAAGCAGCGTGCACCAGCCCTTATCTGCAGGGTGTGCTCAGAGGGCAGGTGGCTCTCGCCCTGCCTGGGCTCTGGAGACTTTTCTGCACAGGATTCAGCCCCATGATAAAAAACCAACCCTTCCTGCTTGGGGCAGAGGGAGGGCTCCAGGAGGAGCTGCTGTGCCTGCCACTGTGTGGCAAAGAGGAGAAGTCTCTGAACAAACACAGCTGCAGGTCCCCGTTGGGAAATTTAAACACCAGCACAACCCCTTTCTTTGGAGGGGTTCAGTTTGCCATTTAGGGTCAGATTTTCAGAAAGAAAAGGTGCTTGGTACCTCCAAAAGAATTTAAGAACTCTTCTGAGCTCAGGGCCTTCCCACTCACTTGCACGTGGCTGTAATTTATTTTCCAGGGTCAGGAGTTCTCCCCTGTGCTCCAGCCCACCTTCCCCTGCTGACAAATCGCTCAGGCCAGAGCACAGCAACCAGAAGGCTCCTCCAGTGCCCAGTGCTTTGTTAACATCTGGCTTCCCTTCCTTTTACTCCTCTTCCAGGCCATGTCCATATCCCCTCTTTCCAGCCTTGCTCCAGCAATGCTCATCTCTGAGGTCACACTAGCCATGATGGAGTTTTTACCACCATTGCTTCCCTGCTCTGGGGTTGGTTGAAATCCCAGATTCTTTTTTTTCCTTTTCTCTTTTTTTTTTTTTTTTTTTTTTGTGAAAAAACAGAAACATATCCAGGATGTTGGTATCATCATAAAATCCTATTTTGGTTCAGCATCCTGCTGCCTTTGACAGGGCTGTTATCTGGTCAGTGGGGAACAGAGCCAAGGACTGTTATAAACACAGCTGTGGTTGGGTCAGCACCACAGCCCACCCAAACCCCATACTCCTTTTTAAAAGGACAATTGTTCTTTTTCTTCAGCTGCTTACCCCAGGTTAAATGGTTAATAAACATTATATGCTTCAGTTAAAAACATAGATAAAAAAAAAAAAAAAGAGCAAACATATGCAAGCATTCATTTAGCCCTGAGCTTTTCCAGAAAGGTGGTACCAGGCTATGGCAGCTGTTAATGGGCAATCCAATGGTTCCTACAGAATAAAGGGTTAACACTAAGACTGAGGGGGAATGCTGGGCTCACAGCAACAATAGCAAACAGAGAAAGTGGGAAGAAAAAGCCCCCATGAAGCACTGATGCTTATTTATGCATGCATGCTGGAAGGGGTTAGTGCAGCAGCAATCCCTGTTGAACATTTCAGCAAGATTAGGTCCCCTGGAACTGCAAAGCTTCACCAGCCCCAGCTCCAGCTCTGGAAATTTATAGCAAAAGCCTGACTCTGGGAATAGCTTGACATATGACTGTCCTCTGCCAGGGGAGCTCTCTGCCAACCCTGACTTCTCCTCCCTTCCCTTTCATGCTAGCTTCCAGCTGGTTCTGTTTTTCTTTCATTTACTGGCTTTGTTTATATTTGTGTTTGCTCCAGAAGTAACTTGCTTTCAAAGGAGATGTGGAGGAAATAAAATCATAAGGAAAAGGAAGCTAAAAAATCATCCCAACTTCTCCACCACAGCAACTGCAGCTCCCCTCAACACCTCCAGCAAAGCAATTTTCAGTGCAGAGTGCAAGTGTCTTCCTGCTCCTTTTGGAAGGTGTCCACCATGCCTGTGACAAAATCTCTGCCTGAAGCTCAAATCCCATCCATCTCTGGGGAAACTTTTCTTTTTCTAAGGGGAAATTTTGAGGCATAATACAGTATTTTGCATCAGGAGGGGACAGTATTCCAGGCTCTGACCCTCAGAGATACTATTAAGGAGCCAGCAGTGGAAGATCCTTTGACAGCAATGACAATTTCACCTGACTGAGGATTCCCCATTCAAAAAATCAGGAACTCCAACACTGGCATGTTTGGAAGAGACCTCCTTCAGTGGTGCTGGGAGGATGGGTGAGTGGCTGTAACTACTTTACCTGGAAAAGTGTTAATTTCTCCTCAACAATACGACACAGGGGTGTCCCTGGTCATTGTCAAGGTTGGCTGCTGTGTTTTCCTTTCTCTTTCTGAAAGCTAAGGTAGGAAACCACTTACAAAGATCACTTCAGCTGCACATTTTAGTGGAACTTTTTGAAAAGCTATAAAATACCAGAGGGCATAGGCAACATCTATAACAAAGAGCATAGGATCCAAAACACTTGGGTGGTGATGGAGATACAAGGTAAGGGAGGGCAGAGGAAAATATCTTTTCAAACATTCAACCAAGACAGCACTTGCTCACCACAAGCCATCCCGTCCTCAGGAAAAGAACCACTCCAAAAATGTTGATCATGCAGGAGGTGAAGACCCCATCCCACGTTCCAAAAAGCACTGGCTCCCATACAAACAGCTGGATCTTCCACCAGGGCTTGGTCTGTGTTTGAGATACCTAGAGAAAAGCAAAGCCTGGGTTTACCTCTCATGTTTTATGGGCCACAGCCAGCCACCAACAGGGGGATGGCCACCAACAGCTGCTGAGACACTCCTTTGCTGCAAGCTGTCCCTAAGATGAAGGGCTGTCAGGCTGTTGGGGTGCCTGGGCCCTGAAAGAGATGGCTCCTACAACACCCTGTTTGTATTCCTGTAGGATAATCAGCTACAGAGCCCTGCTGAGCCTCAGTGAATTAACCCCAATGCATCAACCAAAAACACCATTCAAGGGTCCTTCCCAGAGCCTGCAGCTACACACTGTGCTTCTCCTGACCCTTCCAAACACTCCACCAAGGCAAGCAGGGCTCTCAGTGCATGGGAGAACTCCCTTGGAGGATATGACAAACCAGCTGGGACCAACAGAGTAGGTTAAGATGGTTTCCCCATCACAGCCATATCTGATCAGGACCCCTTGCTTCTCGAGGAGACATGGGGCTCTGGATCTTGGGGCACAGTGATTTTCCAGAGCTGCTGGAACCAAGATCTGAAGCTCCAGGGAAACTGCAGTTTTCCTATGGAACTGCTTCCTCTTGCCCTCTGGAAATCGAGTCTCTTCTTTCCCTTTCTGAGTCATACACCTCAGACATACACAGCAAAACAAAGGGCCAGTTTTGTTACTTCACTCCTGTTCCCTTGCCACAGAGGTGACCAGGAGTGGAGAGGCCATGGAGATGGAAATCTGGGAAAGGAGATGGCTCTGTGACATACCTGCTGTGCTTCCTCATGGAAGAGCTCCTGGACGTATCCCTCACTGCGGGCACCACTGCAGCTGAACATCTTCTGCTGGGCTCTGCTGCCCAAAGCTCAGCTCTAACACAGCCACAGGCCAAGCTGCTCTGAGTGGGAGCTCAGCTCAGTCCAATTCCTGCAGGGCTGGCTCCTCTGTTGTAGAAGATTCATGGTTTTATCCCAGCCTCACTGTGAAAGCAGGAAAGATGAAAGACACAACTGCTGCTTTCTTAGTCTGCCAAAGCACAAGGCCATTGTCCACACAGTCAACAAACAGCAGCTGGTAGCAGATGCTGAACCAGAGGGACACCACAAACAGCAAAGAGCAAGGCTCCCCCAGCACGGGCTCCACCATCAGCCACACATTTAACAGCCCTTGGTACCCTTTTCCAAACCTAACCCCAGCATCCTGTAGCACTGGCTCCACAGCTCCACAGTGTTGTCTGCAAAATGCATTTCCTCTCCTTGGTTTTAAATCTGGTGCCTGGTAATGTCATTGCATGCTCCTGTGCTCCAGTGACATAGGACACATGGATTATTCACTTCCCAGCACCACTCATCACTTCACTGCCTTGACCACGTCTGCCTCAGCTGTGCCTTTTGCACACCAAGGTCCTGCCTTGTATTCAGTGTATGCAGCTACCCACAGTCTCCCACACCAGGTGTCAAGAGAGACTTTTTGGCTATTCCTCAGTGCAGTACACCATGCCTAGGTAAGACAAAGAGGGCTGCAGCCAGAGAGGAGCAAGACTTGTTCCTCAGATGTGGAGAGGGCAGCTTGTCTGGATCACTGGCTCTCCTGGGGCAGGTAATTTGCTGGCCAGCTCAGCCCTCATGCTTACAAGAACCAACCATGATCACACAAGGCTTGTACCAAGGGCTGGACACCTTACCTGAGACCAGAGACCAAATTAATCACAGGGCAGGAACCCAACAGAAATGTGCTCTGCCTATTGCACAGAGACATACAGAAACTGCTTTGTGTCACTCAGGATTTCTGCACCAGGGTCTGAATGCCTTTCACCATCCTGCCCTTATTACTCTGCTTTGAAATGCCCAGTATTAAATAACCAAAGCAGATGCTGCTGCACCACAGTGATTCAGTTGCAGAAGATCTCCTGCAGCTGGGCTACAATGGCCAGCACAGGAGGTTTTTCTCTGCCCAGCCCACTTGGGCAGTTAAGCAGCACCAAAGCCATGAGAGTTCATGGATGCCCTGCTGCTGCCCCCACATTTCTTGAAGCAAATAACCCTTTACAATATCACAAATGGTTGCTGTTACAGGGAGACTGGGGCTTCAAGCAGGGCAAAAGCAGCAGGAGCAGATGAACTCTAAGGAAACAAAGCCCATGGTTTGTTTTTTTTCAAATAGCCACAGTAATAAAAAATGGCAGAAAATACACAACATGAAACAAGATTACAATTGAATAGCCACATTCTAAGAATCCCCAGTGGAGTCCTTCCTTTACTCTCACTCAGTAAAGGATTCACTGGGGTCACACAACCCAGTGTGCCACAGCAGTCCCATCTAGATGAGGAGAAAAGAGGCTGCAGCTCTGCAGCCCCCTGCTCTCCTAAACCACTCCACCAAGGGAGCCAGAAGGAGATGGCTCCAACCCCTTACAGTCCCTCAGGGCTGATGTGTCTGGTGTGTGACATTACATGGATAGGTGTGATGCACCCATATTACCCACCTGAAACTTGCAAAACGCTAAAGAAGGGCTGCACACATGGATTTTAGACCTGAAGCACACCTAGCAAGAAATGTTGCCTGCCTGGACATTTAAATCCCCTTATCTCACAATTTCCTTCCTTTTTCTCTGCTTTAAAATCCTTCTCCTGCCCTGTGCTCTAGAGCCCTTTCTGCTTCAGCTACTGCACACCTTGCTGTAAGATCTTCCTCCTCCACAATCCCAGGAAATTGCCTCTGCACTACTGCTCTCTGTGGCATTTCCAACTGCCTAAAAATCTTGTTACCCAATTCTGTAATTATTTACATCCCACCACAACTCCTGGATCCATTGGTCCCTGCGAGGTAGCCAAGGCAAACAGGGGAGGGGGTGTAAAGCACAGGAGTGGGAGCTGAACAAAAGCACTCAGTCACATCCCAATCCATGGACATGCAAGTGTTTCTGCAATTCAGGGTCTGTGAGTGGAAAGTCCTTGGGGCAGGTGCCCTCCTCTTGCAGCACTCTATCAGCGCAGGGATATTTTTGGGTGCTATTTTGTATCTTGGTCACCAACCCTGAGGGAGCTTTTTCTCTATACACACCAGCAGGATAAATAAACTAAACAGACTCAATTTTCCTCTAATATAATTGAGCCTCTAACTTGAAAGTAAATTGCTGTTATTTTTCCTAAAGTTTCTGCCAAATACACTAGCCAGTCTATAAATTAAACACAAAGGTCTGTTTTAATCTTTCCATACCATTTAGCACTCAAGAGAGCAGAAGAGCATTAGCAAACCTTGCAGGAACATTACAAAGGCTCATCTCCTTTTCCTGCAACACTTCTATATTTAATTGCAAAACCAGATTGCTATAGATTAAATTTCTGTGCCCTCCATATCCTTTCAAAGCACTATTTTATTAATCATCGCATTAAAGCTGCTTCTGAGCTAAGCGTCGCTGCTCTGAGCTACTCAGCAGCTGGCTGGTTTTGAAGAGGAAAGGTTAACGCCTTCCCAAGCACAACTGCGTGTGGTCCCACGACCTCCGAAGCCAGAGGAGGTGCTCCTAAAGCCTCTCCTCCCAAGGGACACAGCAGCCAACAGCATTTTAGTTTTAATCAGTCCCTTCAACTCCTCTCCGGGTCAAGTTCTTAAAAACACCTAATTTAGGAGTCTTTTAGGAAAGCGGAATTAAAGGGAAATGAAGCAGCCATGAGCGCAGCAAAGGTAACGCCACGCAGAGCGGCGCTTGGCTATTCCCAGTTACTCATTTACTGCACCGGCCGGGACAATTACCGAGCTCGTTGTGTTTTCACATATCTCCGTAGAGCAACGAGTGCTGCGGAACACCAGACGTGGGAAACGAGCCCGGACTCTCTCCAGCAACTTCAGTTTTCCGGAGAGCTTCGGTTTGGCAGAGGCCACGGCATTGCCCACACCTGGGGGCTGCGGCCACGGCATTGCCCACACCACCGGGCTGCCCACCCCGCCCGGGCACCGCTCCGACCTACCCGTTCCCTCTGTTTGTTTTGTCCTTTATAAAATTCTTTTTTTTTTCCAAGTTTTCCGTTTTCTCCCTCTTTTTTTTTTCTTCCTTTTTGTTTCCCTGTTTTTGCTTTTTTTTTTTTCCTCTTCTATTTCCTTTTTTCTGGTTTTCTTTCACCTTTCGTTTTTTAACTCCCTCCCCACGCCCTTATTAGCCTTTTTTCTTTTACCTTTTTGGGGGGAGCTCTTTTCCACCATTTTTTCCGCCCCCACCACGGTTTTAATTTTTAAGCTTTCCTCCCTCCGTCCGCCCCGAGCGAACCGCGCAGCACCGGGGGGAGCAGCGGGCAAAGCCGAGCCGAGCCCGGCGCCACCTGCGGGGCTCAGCCCGGGCCCCCATCCCGGCTCGGGGGTGTCCCCGCGGTGCCGACCCCACTCACCTGGCGGCTCCCGGACCCTCCCTCCTTCCCTCGCTCCCTCCTTCCCGCCGGCTCCCCCGGCGCCGCCTCCCGCCGGGGCCGCCCCGGGCGCTGCCACGTCTGCCCGGGCACCGCGCCCGCCCCGCACCGGCACCGGCACCTGCCCGCACCGGGCCGGAGCCAGCCGTGCCCGGGACACGCCGGCTCCGAGCGTGGGGAACGGAAATCAGCAGGGGTCAGGAGCTGATTGCCACTCAAGCTGCAGTTTTCTGGAGTCTGACAAAATATGTGAATAAATAAGCAAAGTCACTGCTTGAGGAAATGATGGCCACGGGGAAAGGGGGGTCTGGTTCCACACAGGAGAGGCTGCAGCGATGTTTCAATAGGAGCTTGATCCAGTCGAACTTCCCAGTCCTAGACTGCCAAGAAATTCTGTGACCCTGCACGGGCAAAGCTCCACCTGAATTAAAGGCAGGAATTTTGGACAGTCTCAATATAAAGAGGATCGTATCTAGAGCCAGCCACCCTTCCTTAGAGCTCGTGTAGCACACTTTGATTTAATTTACTTCCAAAATAGTTTAGAGCCATTTTAATTTTCAAAAAGGATCCATACAAGACATTCATGTAATCCAGTGAATCTGTTTTGATTTTCTTGCAGAGCCAAAGTGATAACAAACTTCTACTCTTGAATAAAGCCACAAATTTCTGTGAGTGGCAGAAAAGGAAAGCAAGAGTTCAGAGAAGACAGATGACTTCTCAAAGGAGGATGAAGCCTGAGGAAACCACAGAATGTCTGGGGTTCAAAGAGACCTTAAAGATCACCTGATTCCAGCTGCCCTGCTTTGGGCAGACACTTGTCACCAGGTTGCTCAAAGCCCCGTCCAACCTGACCTTGAACACTTCCAGGGATGGGGCATCCACGCAGCTTCACTGGCCAACCTGTCCCAGTGCCTCACCACCCTCACAGTAAAGAATTTCTTCCCAATATCAAACCTAAACCTGTTCTCTTTCCATTTGAAGCCATTCCCCTTTGCCCTGTCACTACATGCTCTTGCAGTGCTCCCTTTAAGCTCCCTTCAGGTGCTGGAAGGCTGCAATTAGGTCACCCCTAAGTGTCTTTTCCAAGCTCAACGATCCCAATTCTATCAATAGCTCCCTGGATATCCCATTCCTGGAATATTTGGAAGCTCTTCTCCACTCCCTTCTTTTTATATTCCACAACTACCAGGGAACAGGTTCAGCCAGATTCTCCCATCATGTGGGCCAGGGAAAAATCTGAAATAAGTACCTTGAATTTGTTGCAGTACTTGAGAAGAGTCACTAATTCCCTGAGGACCAAGCCCTGTAGCTGCCCACAGACACTTCTGTGCTCTTCCACACACATATGCACACCTGGCAAGTGCTGAAGACGTTTCTTGAGCCAGCTGCTACTGGCACTTGCCACTGCTGAACACTCCTTTGGGAAATCCTGCCTCTGCACTGGGAAGAACCACAGGAGAAAACCAGTAAAAGGTGTTTTCTTTAAGGACTGACACATTAAAATCACCAAGCACTGCTAAGAAGCACTTTCAGGAATGTTCAGTGTTAATCTCTGTCTGTTCCTATTTTAGTCATGGCAATTTTCAACATTCTGCTTGTCAAGAGAATCCTTCCAAGAGCAGGAGGCCTCCTCCAGCAGGGCTGTGTGCATTTCAGAACCAGTGTCTTCATCTAAGTCTTACTCCACACCACTTTAAGGCCTTCCAAGAAAACTATCACAAACTGAGAAAGTTTTCCAAAAGCCCTAATTAAAATTCTCTCTCGTTATGTTGAGTACCTTAGCTCTACAGGGAATAAATGGGGAGAAAACTGAAACAAAGAGTTAAAATTGTTTTCTCAAAGTCCAAATCTCAAGTGCTTTCAGGGCTAGCAAAGCACACTGTGAATTCCACAGACCTGCTGCAATCCTCTCCCTCAAGTTACAAAGGCCCTGGGGCAGATGGAGCCATCCAGAGCCTGGCAGACCCACACACTGGACATCCTGAACCATGATTTGAGAAGACTTTTGATGGTCCACGTGGTGTCACTGACTGGAAATTGCTCCAGGAAATGGAGTCTGGAAATGGATTTAAGAGAGTGAAGAGGGTGACAAAAGGTTGGGACAGAATAGGTATGGGAACAATAGAGGTGTCAAAGATACAAATAGAAAGAGGGAAAGGAAACAGCAGTGCAGAGGTCAGCCAGCAAGAGAATATGAGAATTTGAAAAATCCGCAATTTTGAGCAATCCTGTGAAATGTGGAAAGGATTGATTCTTAATAGGATGAATATTGTCACCTACCTCATAATCATCTTCAGCTGCCAGACATACACATCTTACAACACAATGTGCAATTCCCATGTACACACACAACACAAACTGTGAATAAACTACCCAGTTTAGCTAATCACATCACTTAATGGCCTACAAAGCCTAGGCTGACCATAAAACGGGCTGTGACACAGAGAGAATGTTCTCAGTCCAAATTAAGAGACAATTTTCTTCAAGTTCACTCACAGCTACAAACTGTAAAATACTTTGCCTTTAAAACAGATTTTTACCTGGCGATATTCAGTGTATGTAATAGCAGTTATCAACATAATACCTGAGCATCACTACAAACAACACTCTTGATTCAGTTCCTTAAAATGGATTTTCAGGCAACAACTCTGTGAGAGCCAATCCTGCCAAAGTACATTTCCACACCTGCTGTGGGGACTCACAGTGTCCTTATGGCTCATTTTCAAGTAGCTGCAACATCCATCTAGCTACGTGTTTCACTAGGAGTTTTATCAATCATCCCGTTCTCTTCCTCTAAGGGAACAGAGGGAGTCCTAAAGAAAATCCCCCTTTCAGAGTCCTGGTTTGCAGCAAAAGATCATTTTGTCCCATTGGTACCCTTGCACTTGCTTATGTCTTTCTGAGCTGTATCTTTCTTAGGCTGTTCTGTCTACACTAGCTTTTTAACAAAGATGATTTCAGGAACTGGCAAAGAGAAATGGAAGAAAACACAGGACTTGAGAAAAGACCAACAAGTTATCCTTTGAGCTTCTGATGTCATCCTCCGTTTGCTGTTGCACGTCACTGCATGGTTGAGATCACCTTGCAATTACCCTGAACATTCCCAGCACTCACAGCATTGCTTTATCCTCTCTCATGGCTCAGTTTATCCTGTGACAAGACTGATTAAGGATGTGCTGCTCCTGAAGAGCTTTCAGAGTACAATACTTACACATTTTGAACAGTCATTATTCATTATACAACAGAAAAGTATTTTTTTGTAATTTACACACCTGAAGTAATGGATCCTTTTGGTTTCATTTGAGCCAGGCTAGTGCTTTTGATCTAAAAAAAGCTGTTACTTCTGCCTTTGTGAAATGGCACTAATGATCACATCTGACAATGAAAACAAAGATTTTATGTGAATAAAAGTGAAAATTAACATGTTCAGTGGCACTACTTGTCTTTCCATAGCTGCTGAGAAGGTATCACCTCCTCTAAATGAAGGCAGCTACATACAAGCTATTGCCAAGGCACTGATCTATCTAAAGAGATATCAGCACAAAGCCTGGTCTGGACTAGGCACCACATTTCTAGCCAAGAGGCCTGGAAGACACAGCCACGGGCCCAATGAAATCACACCAACAGCAATCACACAGCAACACATCTTGGCTGTCCTGGGGGAGACAGGCAGAGCTGCCCAGGGAGATGGACTCCAAATGCAAGAAACAACAGTGACTTGTACACCCAGCAAACACCCAGAAGTGAGTTTAAATAAGAGGTAGGAACTGGATTCCGTGATTTCTGCATGACGTGCACGGCTGCTGACACAGTAAGTGATGCAGACTGGCTTGACCGTAACAGCCTCGCACACACATTTTAAAATGGAACCTCACCAAATCATCCTATTCAATCTCTGCCTGTGGCTTGTACATGTATGCATTCGAAGCAGATGGCGCAGCAGGGATGTCAGGAACCTGAAGACCAGCCCTGGTGTGAAAGGCAAGAGCGCTGCAGAGGAGGCAACTTACCTGAGCAACCAGGGCAGGGCTGTTCGCTTCGAAAGGGCAGCACAAATGGGCTCCTTTCTAAACCCCTGTTCCAGTGAACAGCTCTCTTCATTAAACTTCACGTCTTGACGACTAAAGCAGACAAAAAAGCAAACAATATTCTATGGAAGACTATCTTCTGTTGATTTGGCAAGTGCAATGCAGAAGATAATCAACAAACAGGGTACTTTCTGAGATGACCTCCCTAAGACAACACACCTCCAAATCTCTGAACTTTTATAAACCGCTGTCTATCCTGAAGCCACAAAATAGTTTACCCTGCACACTGCAAGAAAGATATTAATAGCAAAGAGATATTTTTAATGCCTCTAAATAAACAAATAACCAATTATTTTAAGAGAAAAATGCTTACTTCTCCAAGCAAAAACTAAAAGCAATCTAATTTAAATGGAGTATTTTTCTCACTCAACACAAAATATAGGTTCTGATAATTCTTTTCAATATCAAAATGTTGAAAAGTATCTTTTCAGTATCACTTTACTCTTTGACAGTATTAATCATAAAAGTCAATAGGCAGATGTGATCAGTTTTGATTTCTTATTTCCACCATATAATTAAAACAAATGAAAATCAGTATAACCAGTATAAGTGAAAATAAAGACAAGCAGGGTGGCTGAGTACACAGACACTATGTCATCGGGAACGTTGCAGAGTCAGAGTGCATCCACAACTTAAAACTATCAAACATGAAACCATTAAGAGCAGTTATTAGCCTGGCTGGATGCAAACATATCACACGATGTTTATAAGGTATTTTAAAAAGGCAATACTGTAATTTGCAGACTGGAGTAAGAATGAAAGCAAGTCCTGTCCAGTGCTGGAGCTGTGCTCACACCCTGCTCCAGGCATACACAAGCAGTGCCCCCCACGGCTCAGAGGGACTGAGCAGGGGCATTTCCTAGGGCCACTTCAGTCTGTGCTGCTGCAGCCAGTGACACCCTGGGCTCTGCTGGCCCTGGGTAAGCCACGAGAGCAAACCTGAGTGCCCTTCTCTGCCGTGGCCAAATCCTGCTGAGCCAACCTCCTCAGAAGGGGGCCCCTGAGGCTGGATGAGAAGCTCCTCTCTCACAGCCACTGCTGCCACAGGAGGCTCCTGAGGTGCCCCGTGGATGCCCAGGTAGCGGCACCCACCGGCTGAGGGGCTGGTGACATCCCAGAGCCACCAGCCCTTCCTGCCACGCTCATCTGATCACAGCTCCAGTCTTCACACACTGCTTCACTACAGCTCTTTTCTCTTTAAAAGGGATCGTGCCACTCTTAACACCTTCTTACATAAAACTTGCTTTTTTACATGAAGTAAAATCAACACAGCCAAGCATTCCACAAAAATCAAGTATCTACCAAAAAGGACCCTACCAAAAGATTCAGGGAAACATCATGCCTGATACACACAAACAAATAAAGAGGAGAAAACAGAATTACCAGTAATTAATACTATGGTTTTGTAGGTGCATAAATGCTGTTATCCTCAATTTTTTTTTTTTAATATGTGCTTTAACAATGGAAAAATCTATGTAACAAATACTCCATATACTACACGTGCTACAAAATGCTGTAATGCACACATGGCATACTTTTATCCAACAGACTTGAAATCTCGAGTAATTGAGTTCACCCTTCTTACAACAGAGATTAAAACAAAGTCCTGATTCTCATGTACGTGAGGAGCTGCTGGCACTGTACAAACTCACTCCAGTGCAAACAAAAATCACAAAAGGAAAGCTGGTCTAACACTAGGTGTTTCTATTAAAGTGGTTTCAGTGGATTCTCAGACAACTAGGATTGGAGTTAAAATAAGATATTCTGTTTTCTATAATCAAAGGAGGCAATGAGATCCAAAGGAGAAGAAAACCCAAATAAGTTCTGTGTGTTTCAAATAAAATACTTAAATATTTCATTTAATTGTTGAAAAGTATCCACTTCAGTTCTTGCACAACAATATGTATCTTTACATGCCTTCATCTGTCTCATTAAGAAAGCAGATTTTGTTTGAAATTATCTAACATGAAAAATACTGCTAAGTCTATTCATAAAACAGTATTCTATATTTTTATTTTTCAAACAGCAAGTGACCACATTTAAAATGCATCATTTGCAAATATAAATTATCAAACTATTAGTTTAATTAAAAATAAAGCAAAAACATAACTTCCCTTAGTATCACAATACATAGAAGGGTATTATAAACCCAAAAAGACTAAGTTAACCATAAGAAAACAATAACGTCAAAAGTGATGAAACTCATTAAGTCACTTAATGAATAAATCAGTCTAAGAATACAATACCATTCACCATGATTATGTAAAAAAAAAAGCAAACTTTCATTGTATTATACAGATAAAACAATCCAATCCTTCATGCCACATTTTGTAAACCATGATATAAATTACACTCACAGTCAAATGAACAGGAAGAGTAACTCCCAAAATATTTTAAGTTGCTTTTAGGGCAGAAATAAAGGCAGAAATAGAATCATTTAAAATATATCAAGTTTAACCAAAAAAAATTCATTTGGTCAAGCCTGCTATCCAAATAGTTTTGTTCCCTGCAAAACTATTTTTGTCTTTTTGTGAGTTATGAAATTTAAATGTTTCTTTTACATATTAAATGTAAGTCATGTGTTGAGCTACATTAAGTCCTTTTATACTTTTATCATTTTGGCCTTAAGACCCAAACATCTTCCATGGACCCACACACACACACACACACACACTCTCACTCTCTTCTTGGTATCAGGAAATTCCTCATTTCACAGGAATAATGAAAGACTCGTACTGATTTCTGTCAGAAACATAAGGAATATGTAAATTCATACTTTCCAGGTTCCTATAAAACCATCTCTCACCTATATATACATACTCCAACCGATGGAATTCAGGCTATGGTCTTTTGTCTGATAATAAAGGGACGGAATAGATGTTGTAGGATAAAGAAATACTGTATAATGACTGAAATAAACCTATTATCCTAAATTTATCTATACAAATTATCATTTTTTATTAACTGAAATACAAAGAAGGCATATGGACTCCAGGAAAATAGCACTATATCAGAAATTCACTGTAACAGTGTTTCACTATATATATCATCAGGTTTTTCATAAGACAATTTCTTCTGTACACTAGATTTTGTACTAATTTCTCTATCTTCAAATCCATTATATTTTCAGATCCAATTCAGCACTATATAGTATGCCTTCAAAATAAAAGGAAGTCACTTGCTTTATTGAATACCAAGTTCCCTTCCGGACAGTATTTAAAGAAAGACAAGACTACACAGACAAAGTCCAGTATAATTCATTTCTGACATGAAAATTTCAACCCCTCATACTGTTGCAAAATTCCTCCTACTGAAATGTCTACAATAATAATAATTATAATAATAATTATAATAATAAAAAGCATACATTACATATAAAAGATACCAGTGTACTAAAAGTGACAGAAGTGGACTAGCAAATCCTTCAAAGCACATATTATATAAATGACTAGCATTTAAAAACATTTCTTTTTCTATAAAATGTAGGTCATATACATTTATAAATTGGGGGAGGAGGTTCTAAAGCAGTGATGACTGTTCAAATTGATATGCTGCTCTGTACAGTCTAATACCTATTCAATTCAAACTATAAGTTTGACATCTAGTTTATCAGAATAAACCCATCTCATCATCTCATAGCTCATAATTTGAAAAATATGCAACTCAAAGGAAGAGGTGACTCAAAAGTTCACTGTTTATCTGCATATGAAATAAGAAGAGAACTATTCCTTTCTATGGGTGGCCCAAGCCTCATCAGTTCAATATCAGGTCTTAAAGACTCCAGATTAATGTAGAGGAAGTGGCAGGAATCAGCACAGAAGCAGAATAGTATCTCTGATCCTTTAGAGACACCGCTACTCAAGCTCAGCAGTCTTCCTCGTCTCGCAGAAGTGCAGCCAAGCCATTCATTTCTCACTCAAAGGGGACGAAGCCATAGATCTAAACACTGTCCTCTCTGTGACTGAAATTGTGCTCTGTAAACAATGGTTTGTATTCCAGCAGGAGGACATCTGAATTTATTTATAAAAAAATGATTAAGAATATTCATTAACTCAAACAAGGCTACTGACTCCCAAAGGTATTTTTGGAACTTATCCTTATGCTACTTGTCAAGTTAGCACTGTCATGTATTATTGCTTACAAACAGTACATCATCATATGCCTTCTAACAGAGCAGTACTGTGATCAGTTCATATTTACAGGCTTTTCTGTTTGTTTTTAAACAAGCTATAAAAACATTACATACTTTACAGACAATACAAATACTCAAGTCAAACAAATGGAATGCATAACAATAAGAAATGTCATAAAGGAAGACTGACATAAGTCCTTGATTGTCAAGACACATTTATATTTATATATAAACTCTAGCTGTGCAGAATCAAAGATTCAATCATAGGTACATCCTTATTTGATAAATCATATTTACAGCATGATATTGCATAAAAAAATAAAATAATGTTGTTTACACAATATTACCTTTCCATCCATTGGATTAAGGAAAGCAAGAAACAACTCTTAGAAATGTTTGCTTGCCTCAGTTTGTGTTTCCTACCAAAAGATGTAATTTTAAAAAGGAAACAGAAGGTTTTGTATTTGAGTAGAGCAAAAGCGACTATAAATTTATTTCCCTGACACAAAGCAATTTGAACTTGAACAGAAGGTAAAATTTCAAATTAAAGACATGTCTTTTCATTAGCAGTAATACTTTCTTAGTGCTTGTCCTTTGCAAAGTGAGTTTCAGCTAAATGCATTACATGCCTAACATAAACATGCATTACCCTAAGTCCAATGAACTTTCAAAGTTACAAGGTTTCATTTTAATAAGACATTTAACTCTAGGAAACTGTAAAATTATTCATTTGCTTCAGTACCAACCATGTAATTTGAAAGTTCACATGTGTACTGGTACCGACTGCATAAACATATTTCTGCCTGTTAACATTTCCAAACGGATTCCCAGGAGCATCAGGATTTTCCCTGTGATTTGTAATGGTATTAAAACAAGCAAACAAAGAATAAAAATCAAAGCTCTCAAAGCCAAGAAAATTTAGTTAGCAAATATACATACATAATGTAATCCAATGCTGCAAAATTCAGAGTTCATTCATCCAAATATTCTGGTTCATTTCAAATAGTTACTAGACATGATACAAATTCTATAAAAATATCCTGATCAAGCATGGAATACAACGTGTCTGTTCAGGTGGAAAGTTTTCATAGGAGAACACGAATACTTTGGAATAAACTCCAAAAGTTACAGTAGAACCCCAATAATTTGCAGCAATGCCTTAGAAACCCTTTACAAATTACAATTTTGAAAACGGTGAAGAAGCAGGCAACAAAAGCAAGGATGTCACATCACAAAAAGTACTTTGTTAATTTATTTTGACAACTGCAATTTAGTTTTCAATACTCCTTCTACCTCCTAGTATACTAATAGAGATGCTGTAGTATACTTGGGTGAAGTAGTACAGTATTATTGTGTGAGACCTTGCTACAGTACTTTTTAGACCATTGCAGAGAGGTGGGAAAGGACCATGAGGGATGGAGAAACCTGTCAGATGCTCTGTTTAGAGGTCAGCGAATTAGCAAGATTTTACTGTACTTCTCAATTAACAATGAAAAGCTCCCATCATCCAAAAAAACCAACAAGTACAATATAAAAATAATACAAGTGTTATTCCACATGAATACTTTCTTGTCCTATTTTTTTCTTGAAACACAACTTTCCTAAAGACAACACTAGGAGACACAAGATCATAAACATGGTTCTTTTATCATCCAATTTAAATTGTTTATGCTGTTATTTGTAAACCAACATACAGTAATACACATGGTTAATCCTTCTCCCCAAAACTTGTCATTTATGATTAATTCATTCTCAAATCAAATGAAGAAAATGCAAATGCCTATTAGTATACCATTACAAGCTGATTCCTTCATTGTCTGTTATATTAATGGCAAAACATATCAAAAGATTCATGCTAAAAGGGACACTGTCAAGTAATTTAGGACCAAAATATGGCCTATTAATAAGTGCATGTGTGTATATATATATATGTATTTTGTATATATATATATATATGTAGAGAGAGAGAGAGCTTGGTAATAAATGTCATCAATTTCTTCTTTTTCAAAATTATCATTGCGCTATCACTAGTAGATATCCCCAAAAATTCCACCTTACACACACACACATATCTGGTGCTCACATAACTTTGGGTAGGAATGGCTGCTGTTAGCTCAGGGGAATCTCCACGCTCACCCCAGCCTTATACTGACAGCATAAGAACAGAACAGACAACCAAAGCTGCTTTTTTTCCACACATACACAGAAAACTAACAAAAATGACCAGATCAATATGAAGAGTGTGCATCTGCAGCAGATTAAAAGCAGCAAAACGTGAGCAGTGAAAAACGCTTTTAAATAATGCCATTATTAAAAAAAGCATGAGCCTTTTACAGAGCTAAACCTCCCAGAACTACATAAACACTTGTTCCAGGATAGAAGGGGATGTACTCAGGAAATCACAGCAGTACATTTGGCTAACTCCTCCAGTGCAGAAAGCTTCAAGCATCAGCAGATCAACTACTCACACCACTGCATTAATTGTACACATGGAAGAACCCTACAGGACAGTCCCTGTGGCTTAGGGGACTTGCCAGCCTGTCCTAAGGCACAGAGTGCAGCTGGAATGGCTCAGCAGCAGGCTAGGGAATGAGCTGGGATGGAAGGAACAGCAGTTCCTCTGGGGATCCTGTTTGGCTGCAGGGAAGAGCAGGTTCCTTCAGTCTGAGCACAGCCTGCTCCCTCACACACCCTGGGAGAGATTCCCGAGTGTGACAGTGGCATGGCACAGCCACTCCCTCCGAGTCCTCAATCACATTCTCACACCACAGTGTCAATGCAGCAACTTTTTTTAAATAAAGCTGAGTCAGTCCCCTTAGAGAGAAGGAGGCTTCATTCCTCTTACCTCCCTATGGGCCCACAGCAGTGCAGTTACACAGTAATAACCCAGCCTTTTTTTTTTCTCTTTTGTTCCTTGCTATATTTAACAAATAGTACAATTGCCATCTCCTTGCAACATTTCAGGGCATAGGAACAAAAGTGCCAACACTGTATTATTCAGGCACCACAAGCTAGGATGTCATGGAAATGGACACTGAAAACAAAGTATGCCTTACAAGAGGTGGTTTCCTGGGATATAGGGACCCTTTATGCTATTTCTGTGCAACACACAATGGAAAGTCAAAAAACCAAACTGACCATAAAGGAAAAAAAAAACAGAGAGACCACGAATCAGTTTAAAAATATTCTTTCAAAGAAATTTCTTTACATGTATCATTAATAATCCATAAGGAATTTACTCTTCTCCCTTGATGCCCACTCTTTTCAAGTCGTGGCCAAATATTCAGACAAAATTACTGGTAGGTCATAGCATGCTGAAATGCCTTACTGTATTACACACAGGGTCAACAAATCAAAAGAGCCTGCTTTCTTATACAAAAGTATTAAGAAATTAGTTTATATAAACTGTATTCTTGCCAATAGAAGAAGCAGGCTATGGATAATAAATGCCCTTTCTCCCTCAAGTGTACCAAGTGAAGTTAGTGCTGTAGTAGTGCTCCCATAAGGGAAACGACAAACTGGGATCTGTTTCCTGGTAACGAAAATTCAGAAAAATATTGCTACTGCTTTGGTAAGAGGTGGGAAATGTTCTGGGTCCTGTTAAAGTCCTTTCTTAAAAGACAGGATATATTTTAGCCCCTTGAGATGCAGCCTTTTCTCCTACCTGATGGCTTTATCTGAGAGACACTAGCTAGCAACAGTGCTGTAAAAACCTGGATGAAATCCTATTTTAAAAACCACCATACACACACCTACCTATATGTGTATGTGTGTGTATGTGTGTGTGTGTGTGTGTGTTTTTCCCTGGTTAATCAGCCTACATGAGGCTTAAACTGCCTTGAACTACCAGACAGTGTCCCTTTAGGGAAGGTGCAAATAGAATGAACATACAGTTCAAAAATCTGAAACTTGTTAACTTAAACTACACAATAGTTAGGCTACTCAAAATCTTACCACCTTAAAAATGCACACAGAACTACTTATCGTACCATACTGTATACTTCAAGACAAAGTACTATTCAAAAAAACATATTCATGGTACAGGGATAAACTTTGTAGTTTATTTATACTGTGAAATGCAATGAAAACTTCTGATCACTCTCCTAGGCTGGAAAAAGAAATGCCACTCACTAGCATCATTCACCAGTTTGAGTTGGTAAAATTGTAGTGACTTTTACTAAGCAAACACTAAAAAATAGGGAATTTGAATGCCCACTTCTTCAGCTTTCAGGGATACTTCAATAAAATTAATAATTGGAATTGTCAAAATTCTAGACAGAGAATTAAAACAGTTTTTACAGAAGCTAAAAATACCCAATCTCAAGTATATGGAAAAGAATTACTGGAGCTGCTGTATGAGATGAAAATGATGCAACCGTATCAAACCTAAACATCTAAAAATGGTTTTATTTTTTGAGAAATCAAAAACTATAAAGTTGGCTAAGTGCTCTATGTTAATCGTTATGAGTATGTAGGGTAAGGTACAATTAAGCTTTTAAATCTTGGAATACACTGTTTGTGTAAGCATTTTGCAATTGGGAATGTCATCTACAGAGTATTTTAACTAAAACTTCAAAATCTTGGTTTCTGCATATGAAAAAGTCATTAAAAAGTTACATCTAGATTCAGCTGTACAAAGAAATACACATTACTTCTGGAATGAAGTAAAGGCTTTAGCAGTTAGGCATTTTGCTTAAAAAAGTGTTTAAAGTATTTTAAATTAATTAGACTTTTAAATAGTAGAGTTAGTCTATCAGAATTCACTTTCTTTCCCTCCAAACACAACTCAAGGTAATGTAAAGCAGAAATAAAGGGCACATGGTCTAAAATTATTTTTGAGAGAAACTGAAGATTTTTCTAGAAAATGCTTTCTTTTAAAGCATATTTGTTTGACTTCCAAAACTTACTTGTTTATTCTGTGTGTTTAGTACACGTTGATTCCCTGCTGAAGAGCAACAACTATGCTGACAAGCTTAGAAATGACATTGTGAATAGCATCAGACAAAAAACTGTCCTCCCAAAGCATACAAGGAAACCAGCAAGGAAACAATCATGGGGGAAAGTCTTACCTGGGGATTTTGTTTATTTTAAAATTTCATAGAAGGTAAAATATTTTCTGGATTCAAACAAGTGAATAATAAACTGCCTTTGATAGGGGCACCAACATCAGGCAGTTCAATGACTGATGGCTAACAAACAATTTTTTTTAAAAAAGAAAAAAGAAAAAAGAAGCAGTTATTGGTCTTGCTAATATCAGCTTACTTCTGTTTTAACATAGCGCTCTTAAAAGCTGTACAGAACTCCATCTTATACAGAGCAACCCCCTTTTGACAAATGTGTTCTAAAGTGCCAGTATTATTTACAAAGATTTCTTAGCCAAAAGTCTGGCCCGTTGTGGCATCAGGTGAAGAAGTCATCCCAGCTCTGCTATCATTTACATTCACCAAGGGAAATTCTGGGAAATCAGCACTTGTCCCTGGTCCCCGAAGGTTCACCTGTCCATTGGCAGTGCTAAACTGAGAGGATATTCCAGCTCTTGCCCCATGGTACTGAGCTCTAAAGGGCTGCTCAAAGGAGCTAATTTGATATGCTTGATGAACAGACTGTGCCTCTGCTTTCTTCTGAGAAGTTACTTGATCCAAGAAGTCCTGTGTAGAGGAGGAAGAAGAATGATTTGCCTCATCACCTGAAAAGGGAAAAGGGTGCTGAGAATCACCAACCATTAGTCCAAAGTGAGACTTGTCTGGAGTTGTTCTTAATGGAGAGTTCATCCCCGACCGAAAGCTATTGACAGGTATAGATGTGTAGACCTTCTCCATGGAAGGAAATGCTGGCTGGGTTGTAAGTGTCTGGTTATCAGTCACAAAATTAAGGCTCGGGTTGTTCAAATAGGCATCATTTTGGCTAGTTCTGTCCAAAGCTTGCTGTAAAAACTTTGAATATTCTTGTAACATACTAGCTTTATCTGATGAGGAAGCTTGAGAGCTTGTTCCAACCGTCTCAGATGGGGTCACCTCAGATACTTCAGCGGAATTGATGGATATACTAGAGGTCACTTCTGTGTCAGCCACGCTGAAAGAGATCTCATGCTGTCCATTAGCCTTGTGTGAATAATGATCTAACAGAGTTTGCAGTACCTCATCTGGAATGACATTTTTGTCATGGTTACCTTTAATTTCAACATTCAGTGCCTGTGTGTCCAGTATTGAGGCTGTAGCAGTTTCATCAATGACACTGGCCACAGCTGCCTGCGTTACTGAAGGTTGAGATGCTATGGTACTTACATTCAAGGCATATTCTCGACTGTTGTTACTAGCTGCTTGTAGATACCTCTTTTTCTTCAAAAACTGCATTGCATCATCATAATTAGTGCTGCTGTGTACAGGTTTACTGGGCCCTTCCTGTAATGTGTCGACTTGATCAATGTCAGCATTACCTTCAGAGTCCAGTAAACTTTGCTTATCCACAAGATCGAAGGTGTACTTCGAAACCTTGCTGTCTTCATATGTAGATAAAGGTGAAATGGTTTGACTTTGCTCAAGTGGCTGCTTTAGACTCCTCTTGTTGACCTTTTTGAGAACCAGCTTCGGTGGGTGTATTTCTCCAGAATTGGCTTCCTCTAAGTGCGATCCACTGACTGAAGAATGCGGCATCTCAACAGCATATTCCGCTACCATATATTCATCTTTTACTTTAGTACTAGAAGAGTACAAAGGCAAATAGTCATTTTTGTCCTTCTTGTGTTCTGATTTATCTGAACTTTCCTTATCCCCAGATTTTGTTTTCTCTGTTTTCTGCCTTTTCTTCTTTGGCAAGGAGCTGTCTTTCAGAGGCGTAGAGAAACCGGAATCTTCCTCCGATGGCAAAAAGCCAACTTTGGTGGCACTTCTGTTGGGTTTCTTCTCGCGGTTCTCATGGCACATACGTTTGTGTTTCAGCACACGATCAGTCCTGGAGAAATACTGGAAAAGATTATGGTGATGATTATTATTATTATTATATTATTATTTTGCAAAAAGAAATATGTTAGCAGAAAGAAAAGAAGCCTTTCATTCTAACGAATTTACTTGATGATTCACCCACTTGACCAATTTCTAATGAAGTGTCAAACAAGAGCATACAGTCAATAAAATCAACCACAGCCAGCTGTGACTCTGCACCACCAAGACAGCCCATCTTGACTGAAAAAACATTCATTATATATTTATGTCAATAAAAAGGAGAAAGCCCATCTGCAATACTGGGGAATTGACCGGTGTTTTGGCTTTCAAGCACAGAAGATTTCACCAATTCATCTTACCTGCAAACAATATTCACACTGGTAAGGCTTCTCTCCACTGTGAGTTCTTTTGTGCCTTTCCATGTGATACTTCTGAATAAACCTCATACCACATTCATCACAACGAAATGGCTTTTCACCTGATAAAAAACACATAGCAATCTTAATCTAAAAGAACAAATCAACATTTTTCCATAAAATTACCAGGTCAAATACTACATTCTCTACTAGAAACAGTAAGAGGATTTAGTCTATTGCTATTTAAAAACACAGGGCTTGCTTACACTATTTTTTTCAATATGCAGTTGCTGATGCCTCAAATTACTTTAAGCTTTTATGCTAAAAAAAACCCTAATTTTAACACTAAATCCTTACTCCTCTTTCTAATGCAGGTGCAGGTATGTCTTACACCTAACAAATTAAGAACTGCAAAGATGGTCTTCCAGAATTGTTGCTACAGTATGCATTTTTTAGAGCAGACAACTGTATAAAAATACCTCAAGCCTCTCACCAAGTCATTACCTCAAACCCATCCTTACTAGGAGAGAATTAATGCATTTCCGAACTTCAAAGGTAACATTTTGGAGGGTGCTCTCTATTTTTCCATTTTTTCCCCTTATTTGCATGTAGAATTGAGAGAACTGCTTTGAAAAAGTCCTACTATTTTGGCTGAAACCCAATTTTTTTTCTAAGAACTAATTTTAAAAAATGTTTTAATCAAGTCAAAACCCAAGAAACCTCTGTAGCAGAACCAGCATTTGCAAACTTACAGGTTTCTCATTTTGATTGTTTTGTTAGCTAGTTTTGGTTTCTGGGTTTTTTTCTTTACTTTCAGGAAATAGTCATTCAGACAATATGCACTGCCCTGAATTCATCTTCAGTTCCCCTTGTTTTTCCTCACAAAGAAACTCTGCAATAATACTTTCTGAGCAGGGAGTAACTATTTTTATTTCTTTTGACTTTTGCCTTACATCTTCCCTCTCATATTTTTTCCTAGGTTTCTCTGACAAAACCTAAAAATTTCAAATGCATTGAAAAGTTAGTTCTGCTTTTATAGAAGTTCACTATTATTTACTAGAACTCACCCTGAACAACAGTGATCTCTCCTCTTAGTATTTACTATGAAATCTTTTGGACTGACATAGAGGTCAGGGATTGTCTTGGCAGCATCTGTCAAGACCCTCTTTGTTCTGGGTACTGCACTGCACTGATTTTTGGGATATGAACCATTTATGTCTTGTTTCCAGAAATATGCAGACTATTGCTATTTTCTGAAGTAGTTTTATTCTTACTAATTATATTATGAACTGTTGAATTACCAACGATTAATTGTTAGAGTTTAAAACTTTAAATTAATAGATTTTATTATTTAAAATGTTGATAGAGTTTGTATTTTCCATTTAGAGAAATGTTCGTATTTTCCATTTCCAATAGAGAAATTTATCCACATCCTTCTTCATATGGGAATACAGTACCTGAAAATAAGGTTGCAGTATTTATAGAGAATAGAATGGAAAATATCTGGATCACCCACACATGTGCTCCTAGTCAGATCACTAATGCCCAGAGTTTCAACTTCCTTAATTCCAAGCAATTTCTAAATCTCTCTCTTTGTAAGCCTATATCCTATTTCAAATTATTAATTCTTACCTCTCCATGTGGCTTCTCAGCCAATCCCTTTCTCGGATGAAATTATTCCAATTTATTCTCTCCTAAATCAAATTATCTCCTCTCCTCAGATCTCTCAGGTTCCATCAGTTCTTCTTCTACAGGCTCACAACCCCAGCATTCTCTTCTTTCACTTGACTTAAAGAACTTTACCATTTCTTGCTTATTAATAAGCACCATAAAATTTTGCACTTTTTTCAACATCCCTTGTAAGTTATAAACACCTATCATATCATTCCCTCTCATCCTGCCTATAAGCAAATCCTCCCTTCTGGCCTATTTCTTCACTTTCAAACTCCAGATTCATTCTTCATGTTCTCTTTATTTGTGAGGCACCCTCAAAACTACAATGCCTTACTCCCAACAAGCCTGTTCAGACTTTCTGAATCAAATTCCAATCCCTGCCTTCCATTTTCAGGATGCTGAGGGAGGACATTTAGAGCTCATTGCTCTTGTTTCATACATGGGAACTCTTCCATTCCTGAAGACTACTACTTAGTCCTTTCTATTTACTGTTTTCTTTCCCTTTGCTCCACTATTCTACTTTGTGTTTTTTTTTAAATTGCACCTTCAAACAGCTCTCCTTACATTGTTTCAAAGCTTGCTTTCATACTACCTTAGATTTATTTTAGAGAATGGAGTGGCTGTTTAGGTTGAAAACTATCCTGAGCCTTAAAGCAAGAGAGCCGAGTCCTGTTCTGGCCTTGAACAGCCCTCTAAGGAGCCATCCTGCAATCCCAGGAAATGCAGAACTCTTCATTAACACACTTACCTGCAGCCATGCACTCATTTCTGTAAATGAATGCACACTGAGTTCCTTAACATTTTCTTACTCAAGCTGACTATTTGCTAGCAGAAGATTCTGCAGCTACCTATCCCCATTTCAAGGCTTAAACAGGGTCAAACAGGGGCCTGTGGATTTTAGGTGGATTACAGTCACCAGCTATTTTGGAGACTTTCAGGGCACAAACAAATGCACTGCTGGCCATGCCTTAACAGGGAGAAGAATTTGGGACACTGCCCTGGAGTTAACTCAGCACAGTACAGAAAATCATATTTTTCAGCAGAATTCCAGAACACTCTGAAAGTAAGATTAAGAAAACCTTTGTGAAACTGACACCATATTTAATTTTGGCTTTAATCTTCATATGGAAGATAATTTTAGGAAAAGATTAAAAATTAATATGAAGATAGGCTTCCAATAATAATTTCATCCTAGCAGAAGCCTAAAACTTCAGATGCCTTCCACAATTTTGTTGTACTTTTCAGACAGGATCTATTGCAAATGGAGGAGACCATTAATAACAGCCTTTTGATAATGCAGGGAGAATCCAGGACACATTTTTTTGAAATGTCTTGGTCATTGGGAAACAATCAGATGTATAAAAAACCTCAAAATTTAAAAATACAATACAACAATTAATGCATTATTTACGAAAACAGCTCATGCGTTGTGTCTGTGTTTGCAATCTATTAAAACCAAGCCATAGAATTACTCATCCAGTATAGTACAAATATTATGTGTATGAAGGCTGTGACAATTATAAAGCCAGGCATTTTAAAGTCTAAACAGAAAAAAAACCAAATTATAAAATACTAAAGAAAGCTATAAAAAAGCAGCATGACTGAATAAGGCACTTAAATTGTTAGCCCCAATGGTGCTTTATTCTTTTAATGTAATCTTAGTTTTTGTGTTTAAAATGGAAAGTAGGGTGGCTTACACAATTAGGACACATGAACATATGAGTGGGTAAGGTATATAGAAACATCTCTAAGCAAAAAGTAAGCAGACATATTTGAAAGAAAAAAAAAAGAACATTCAGCATCTTCTCTAACCTCGTAAACTGAAAATATTTGCATACCAGTGACTCTTCCCTCTCTTACAACTAAAATAGCAATTTTCTGTATCATTAGGGACAAGTTTAGCAGCAGGGTTCCAACACTGCTGCCCTCCTCTACACACAATTATAAGCAAATTTTGTACTAATGCAATGTCTGCTTTTAGATGCAACTGTTTAATTATTTACACAGACTAAGGCTGTTCATTGATTGCTTCCTAACTCCCTCACAACACTTCCTTTGAAGGAGTGGTTCAGAGAACTAAGTCAAATCAGACTGGAAATAGCTGAGGCACCTGTAAATTGGGGGCTTGTAAGAGGCACAAAATGGGGCTTCTACCTGTTACTACTCTTATTGGTTGGTCTAAAATAAACTAGAAAATTTGACAAAAATCTTTAAAAGAGTAAGAGCTTTCCTGTTCCACATCAGCATTTTGAACACTGTCCAAAAGCTGGTGCTAAAAGTGGTCATTCACAGAGATAAAAATGGAAAATAAAAAAGTATTGAATAAAGTTAAGAAACTTTTTTTTTTAAAGGGTATGAATAATACAAACAGATCTTTACTTTCATCAAACTAAAGACAGACCCACTGCTCACTTTCTCATTAGAGAATCAAGCAGAAAATTCAAGTTTTCTGGATGGGTTTAGTTATGCAGCCCTGAACAAGAGAGCAACTACACAAACAGCTAAGGGCCAGTAGTGAGCACTGTCATATAGAGGTGAAAGCACAGACAGGTATGCAGAGTGCCAATTAGCTATACTATAACTGGGTGAAGCCAAAAATTAAACTCTAGCTAAATTCTTGTTGACTAAACAGCCTTCAGAAAAAAATTCTGCCACTCCTGGAAGCTGGGTTTTAAATGTTTTCTCCTAATCATTACTATCACCTAGGAAAACATCCATGATTCAACAATTTAAACACAATTTAAACTGTCTTCTATTTTCTGAGAAACAACCAAACTATAGCTCAGGATGCTGAGGAAAGGAGGAAACACAGTTATCTAAAAAAAGTCAGATATGGTTAATTAGTTAAATGGTACCTTTTTCTCTGCTAAACAAAGACTAGCATATGAAAGAGCTGGCATAAAAACCTACAATCCCACCACATCCACCCCCCTCCCTCCAAAGCTTAGAATCGACACAGATTTCTCATTAGGGCTAGAAGCTAAATTTTAAAAGATAATTAAATAAATTTATAAAATATTTGCAGTCAAGTGTTAATTAACTATATTGCCCAGACTCTCATTTTCAAAGCCACGTACAGGGAATAATCCTCATTTGAAAAAAAAAAAAGAAAAATCTTCTAAAAAATGTGAAGACTGCACTCAAATTTTTGCCTTTTTGGGGGGGGGCTGGAGGGCAGATAGATGGAAGAGACTGAATGAGCATTCTTTTCAGAATAAGTATCTACACAAAGTGAAGGCAGCATGGTTCACCAATTCAGAGCCAGAGGAAAGACTAGGAGCAGAACAAAGACACTGGACAGAAGAATGGAAGACTCTTCTGTGGCTGACTGGCTGAAGGAAACCTACTTAGTCTGGACTCATGGCAACCTAGGATACAAAAATCCCATAAACAACAGGGCATTTGTGCATGTAACTCCCTGTACACTGCTCTGAAAATTCATTTTGCAGAGTTTTTTCTCCCTCTCAACCCTTACACATGCACACACTGCACTGCGTGTTAGTAGCTTTCATATCCATTTAAATGCTACAGCCAAGAAACACTGTGCACATTCACCAGCTCTGCTTTTCTGAAAAAGAGGCTGAGAAATTGGCATCTAGTCCAAAAGGGACCATATTACAAAATATTTAAAGAGGGATTGAAAGGCCATGCACCAAAATGCCAAAAACCCAATGAAACCAAACCTGTTAAAGAATGTGGTTCTGTGTGGTGCAACAAGGTAAAAAAAAATAAACATATATAAACTTTAACTTGCTTTGGTTTAAAGCTTCGGGCCTTATTTGACCTACACTGCATATTTTTAAACTAAGACTCTTCTTTTTAGGACAGTTCTGAATTAAACCTAAAAGAAGAAAAAAAGTGGAAAGAAAAGCTGATACTAATACCTTTGGGGTTAGGCATTTTGGCCATTTTAGTCCTGGCACTTTTCCATCAAATTCAAATACAAACAAACAGACAAACAAACAAATAAATCTATGGAAATGTAATTTGGAAGTCCCCCTTGTCTGAATTAACTTGATACAACAAAAGACAGAACTGCTTAACGAACTTTGACTTTTATGAATGTACAAACTTCAGGATTTGCTGCTCTGGGGTTATTTATAGAAAACTACTTTCAGATCCGCTTACTGGACTTCACACTCATTTTACAGCCAAAGGAAAGTGGAACAAGTTGAAAGCACAAAACTAATTTCTTTTAAAAAGCTTTATAACTTTGTAACATGTTTTAAATTAAAACAAACTACGACAGGGTTTTTGGCTGCATATTTATTACCAGAAACCTTGCCTGAGTGGGGAAACAGTTTTTAAGCACGCCAGTAAAGATACTCAAGGCACTATACTCACCAGTATGAATCTTCTCATGCCTCTGTAGCAGGTACTTCTGTATGAAACGCATGTCGCACTGACTGCACTGAAATGGTTTTTCACCTTGAACAATATAATTCCACATCCATAAGTTAATAACTACACACTGTTGTTTCTGATAACTATTTTCGAGGAATATTAAAATGTCTATTAAAAACACCAGCATCTGAGCGAATTCCAAAAATACCCTGATACCAAAAAACATTTGCCTTACTAGGTACATGAACTGCAGAGCTCTCTCCATGATCCTAAGAGTCACATTAAGACTAGCACAGAAGAGTGATCTGGAATGGCTGTAATTTCCTCAAGTGCAAGATCAATCAGGATGCTGGCATAGACTGCATTCAGGATACTGGCAAGCTATTATAACAGTAAGTACCTTTTTCACTTCTCCAAACACAGAGATACCTCATCAGGCAAATAAGCAGCCGCAGCACATTTTACAAAGGGGTCAATTTTTGGCACTTAGGCTACAAGTCAACCCATTACTTTCTGATAAAGAAAGAAAAGAAACCTTGTAAACAGTTAGCTCTTCAGTTTATTAAATATATGTTGATATTTTTTTTCTGATATTCTTTTGACACTTTGGTGCATGGAATCTCTAAGCTTAGATGCCAAGTTAGCTACACTCTTAAAACTGAAATTCGCATAGAGCTGAAAACATTTTTAACATAAGTAAACAACTCTTTATATAGTAGAAAAGACAAATTTGAAGTCAAGCAGTACCTGTATGAATGAAGACATGTCTCTGTAAATGGTAGTTGGTTCTAAAGGCAGCATTGCAATGCTCACAAACATGAGATTTGTGGGTTTTCAGACCAAGTGATCCATCCTCATTTATTGTAAGGATCTATTTTAAAAAGAGTAAAATTTGTTCTCACACTACCCTCTAAAGATGTCTTATTAACTACAAAAAAAAAAAACATTAATTTTTTCGATGCAGAAAATGTAAATATTTCAGGTAAAACAATGCTGATTTCTACAAAACTATGCGTTAAGCTTCTAAAACACATTTCCAATTGCAGTCCAATCCAACTTGTGTCTCGTTGTGCATTAAGAGATATTTCAACAGGACGGAGACAAAGGCAGCTCATGGAAAATCAGCTTAGAGCTTCCCTAGGCACAGCTGAGTCACTTTATACACTACTGTTTATTTTGTCCGTCTGTTGGAAAGGATGCAAAGTAATCAAACCACTCCTGGGCACTAAACCATGGACAATCGTATTTTAAAGAAAAAGCGAATGGTTAAATTCTTTATATCAAATCACAACTCTAAATGTTTGCTAAAAGTCATTAAAGCTTAGCCAGAATAGTCATATATATTATCTACATCTATATAAAAGCAGTAGTCTCAAAGGTAAAATTGTATTTAAAAAACCAAAATCCCAAAGCCAAACAACCAAGAGAACAGTATTATTCTTCTCCCCTTTCAGGTTTTTCACTCAATAAAGTATTGCTCACTTAATATACATATTAAAGCATCTCCTTGATGACTTCAACTTGCCATACTCAATTGCTTTGCTGTCAAACAAAGCCGCTATTTTCATATAAAATTTAAAAAACTTAAATTTTAAAAATGCACCACATCTACTTTATTCAATAAAGCTAATCACAGGTTTTCTCTAATTTGTCAAAAAGAATAAAAATAGAAAACTAAACCAAAACCCAAAATCTCTACTATCTCTGGCAAGAGAATAAGCAAATCAGTAAACAAATTACATTTATAAAATCTTGCTTAACTGCAAACACAACTATAAAGAAGAGCTTAAGGAATCTTAAATAATACAGTTTAGTCCCTTCTTATTAAAAAAAAATAAAAGTATGCTGGGAAAACACATCTGCAGTTTGATTAGCTACAGCGTTTTAGTTTTTATGATAATGACAGTGATGAGAAAGAGAGAGTCAATAACTGAAACAGTATCTCTGAAATAGCAGCAAATACTGTAGGATCTACTTAATTTTTAATTCTCCTGCGTCAAAACAAGGGTGAAAGTCTCAGACTAACAAATTCTTGTGCATTCACTCTGAAGGACAAGCACATTCATACGTTTGTAAGATTGGTGTGTTACAGCTCCAGTCACAGAGAGAGACAATTGTAAAGACTCTGTTCTGTAACATTACCCAGCTGATGAAGCCGACTGCGTCTTTAAAACAAATTTAAATACATGTTATGAAATGCTTTTCAGATATTATATTGAAATTTTAACATAATTGTGCAGAAAATACACTTAATTTCATGGTTATTCTAAACCTGGGCTCTTCTACTTAATCTACCACCCTCTTAAATGATGAGAGTTAGCTTTGTCAGAGCAGCTTCCCTAACCAAAGCAACAAAAAAGCTTGTGCGTGTGAGTGTGTGCGCGTGCGTGTGTGTCCGTGTGTGCACGTGTGTGTGTCTGCGTGGGAGAGGGAACAGGAGACAGGAGTCATGACACCTGATGACTTCTTCCTTACCTGACTACTGCATTGATAGAAAACAGAATTTAGAACGTTTCAGAATGTTAACTGACTTCCATTTGTCACAGTTCCAGCTGCTTGTTTGGATGGAAAATCAACCCCACTACTCTGGAAATACTGAAACTGCAGTAGGTTCTCACCTAGGTCGGTCCTTAGGCTTTTTTTCTACTCTGCCTTTCTACTCTAACAGGTCTGAAAAAGGGGAAGAGAGACTGAAAAAGAACCTATTTAACAATTCTCCTGATCATTTTTCAATCTTTTGTCATCTCAAAAGACTAATCCTGGCAGACTGGGAGATAAAAAGGAAGCATGCAAGTACACGTCTGTAGAAAGAGGAGCACACACCTCTTCTACCTTGCCATGTTTCCATGGAAGTGATCTCTGGATGTACTCAACCTAGATCTCCTTTTTCTCTCACAGGGAGAAGTGACAAAAAAATGCACAGCATTTGGAACTTGCTTCCACACCCAATCTGAAGCAATTTCTCAGCTTTCCAAGAATACTACAGGTGCAACCTTATTTGACAGTGCTTTGAGGAGGACTGGAAGGTCCTGCTCCCAGGGCAACAAAAAGGAGGTTTGGGAGATTTTCTTTGTATTACGGTGAGTTTTCCTTTAATGTACAAACAGTCTGGGTTGATTTCTGAGTAGGCTTATTTTAATGCTGCTGTGTGATAACATATGACTGATTTACTTCTATCAGAGCAGCCTGCACATGTTCTGTTTTAAGTCTGAAGATTAATACTGATTTGGGGAATTACTAGAAGATGTAACACTGCTACCTCGTGAGGTGAAATGATTCTGCTTTTATCTGAAGTGCTTCTCAACAGAAGAAAATTGTTTTCAGACATACAGGGATACATAGTCCTCATGAATGGATCTACAAAACAAATTTTTAAGTAACAAACCAGCAGCTAGGGTAAGAACCTTTTGATATAAATAAATACATATATGAAGATGATTATGACCACAGGAATTTTCCCTACCAGTAAATTATTTTATATATATTAGTAAGCTTTTTAGAATTTTCAAAACTACCATTTTAGTTTTCTTTTTAAAAACTTTTCACTACTATGCGTGAAGCATATAAAATTATCAGGCTCACAGAAAAGCACAACTATTATTAGATAGATACAGAGTAATGATTTATAAATGGTCTACAAAGCTACTGACTCATAATTTAAAAAAAATATTTGGAGAGAGAACTGCCTGGAGAGACAGATGTTAAAATATGTCAAGAGTTCATGTTGCTAAAAGGAGTTCAAAGAAAAACACTGTTATATCAGTTTTGTTTTGGGTCTCTGGTGAACTTCAGAACTGCATCTTTACTGAGCAAACAAACAATTTCCAGCCTAACTAGTTCAAATGCTAATGAAATTAGTCATAGTCAACCAAATCTTCAGGTCCTTTTAATCTTGGTTTTGCCAAATCAATGTCTTACTTTTGCTGGTGAACGCTGTTTTCTTTTCTTCTTTTTCTGCAAATCTACTGGCTCTCGTATTTGTTTTTTGTCTCGTTTCTGTTGTTCAGATGCATCAGTAAAGGTAATTTCTTGCTTTACACTGATCTGTTAAGATACCAAGTGCCAGTTTCAGGTAAGGTTCTCACTACAGAAAAGCAATTTTTCAATTTTAGAAGATGACAAACTGCTGAAACAGAAAACCTTTTCCTAAGGGAATTATCTTCTGGCTTCACTCTTTCAGAAATTTAAGTGAAAGAATTAATATGTATCTTAAATAAAAAGGGCACAGTTAATTTCCTCAGTAACATTTTGATGTATCCTTTCATTCATCTCCCAAGGTCTTTTTTCCTGACCTGTGGTGATTTTGAGATCAGTTCATATATTAAAATCACTTCCATCTGTAAAACCATTCAGTTTTTCATACCTATTTTACTTTAGTCCGTGCTGTTGTCAATATAAGATTTAACGGAATAGTTTATTATATATTTAATACAGAAGTATTTTTAAGAGAAAAAAAAAAGACCAGTTCCAATGAAGTTTTTGAAAAAAAAAAAAATTAAAAAAAATCTCAATCTAATGTGAACTTTAATGAAGACCATGATACTCTCACATTTTTCTAACACCTGAGCCACCTGATCTACAGCTAACAGAGTAGTGTTTTAACAGTGCTGTGTTTCTGAAGATTATTCTTCATGTGTAAGGCTCTCTACTTTTATAGTCCTGGTGACTGTCCTTTATGTTTGAAGGGTAACAGTGATGGTGTGCTGCATTACAGACAGATGCTCTGTTTTCCAAAGGAAGTCATCTCTATGCTCTCTGGGAAAGCCAAGGTATGCCTTCTATGAGATTCCGTGGAGGGGCATATTTATGGTCATGTATGAAGTGTCACAGTCCAACCTGCAGTGTGAATGCAATTGCTAAGCGTCCACATACCTTAAAAACATACAAGATGCTTCCTATAGCAAAAGCAACTAAACAGTACTATGAACAGCATAAACACTATGCACCTTCTAATAACGCTATTTATTCCGCTTTGCAGTTACCCCTGAACGTTAAATATCCTTAAAGGAGCACATTTTAACACTTTAGTTCTATGGTAACAGCCTGCTTATAAAATATTTATAAAACAGATACTTAAAGATTATACTTAATTGGCAAAATTTATCCACAGCCAGAGGCAAATGACATAAATATTTTGATAATCAAAATCCAAACAAGCAATTAATAGATTCTTGCCAGAGTAGGATTAGACTACCAGATCAAGCTTCCTAGTAATCTCTCCAATATTTCACAAAGAAATTGCTTACAGGGACATTAACAGCATACTGCAGCCCTTGAGGAAGTCTATCTTGTGCATCCATTTCATCATCATTTTTTACCGTCTCCTCATGGACCATGAGTTCATCATGTGAAATCATCTCTTGCTGTCGAAGTTCACTTTCCTGTAACACTTCATCTGTTGCAAGAATTTCTTGGTGCGGCATAGTCCGATCTTGAAGCACTGCCTCTTGCCGTTCTCTCGATACTCCAGACTGGTCAGATACTGCACCCATCCCTACCATAGCCCTGGATGACTGCATCTGGTCTATGCCACCACATTTAAGAAATAATCCTCCCAGCTTGTCTTCAATGTTCATTCTTAAGTGCAATTACCTACAAAGAAAGTTTTAATAGTAAACATCTACAATTGGTGCGCTTGCTTAAAATTTTTTACTTAAATACATTTTATACGAACTCAAGTCAGTACTCAACAAACACACATGCAGTCCTAAAATTGATACTGAGTAAGAACCAAGAGTTGGATATCTTCAAGGAATGTCAAAAGACTCTCCCTTTGCACATCTGTGTGCACACAACTGAACACTTTCCAATAAAAGGTTTCAAATCATGCTCCTGACTTCTGGCAAAAGTATGGTAATTAAATGATGGCTAATTCCTCCTTTTCATTCCTTAGAAAACTTTTAATTTTTTTCTGTATGCCCTCTTTGCTCTGTTCTCTTTTTCCATTTTGACTGTCTTTTACAAACACCTCTTTCATACTGGTCCTGTTCTCCCTACTTCCTTGTCCTTCCAGTGCCCTTCCACCGCTGTTACCCCAGGGCACTGTCGCTCCTGGAACACCTTAATATCCACAAGTGAGAGAAACCTGGGCTGCATCCAAAGCAGCAGTTGGGGGAGGTGATTGTGCCCCTCCACTCCACTCTCCTGCGACCCCACCTGCAGTGTTAGCTCTGGGGCCACAACATAAAAAGGACATGGATATGCTGGAGCAAGTCCAGGGGAGGAAAGGAAAATTATCAAAGGGCTAGAACATCTCTGCTATGCCAACAGGATGAGAGAAAAAGAAGGCTCTGGGGAGCCCTGATTGTAGCCTTTCATTACTTAAAAGGGAGCTTTTAAGGTGAAGAAAGAACTTTTTAGCAGAGCCTGTTGAAACAGGACAACAGGTAATGGTTTTGAACCCAGAGATGGTCAAATTAGACTATATACAAGGAAGAATATTGCTACAGTGAGGGTGCTGAAACACTGGCACAAGGTGCCCAGAGAGGTGGTGTACACCCCCTCCAGGAAAACATTCAAGGCCAGGTTGGATGGGACTGAGCAAACCGATTTAAGTGAAGATGTCCCTGCTCATTGCTGGGGGTTGGACTGGATGGCCTTTAAAGTCTCTTCCAACCCAAACTATTCTGTGATTCTATGAAAACATAACTTTGTAGCTAAAGCTGTACATCAAATAAAAACTAGAGAGGTCGAAGCTGTTCATAAAACAGGAGCAGGAGCATTAGTGAAGAAATATAAATTCCAAACATGAAAAGCAATACAATTCACAATATTCCAACAAGTATATGACATTATTAATTAGTTTTTAGCACAGAGCAGGAGGCTTTTGTGAAGCTGGAAGTGGCAGCATCTTCTCATTATGCAAGACAGTTCTAGGACTCCTCCTTGGCACACTGGATGTCCAATCAGAGCAGTCAGTCTCCTTCACCCTATTCCCCAGGCCCATAATCCCTACTACCCACTCCTCAGTGCTCCCTCCATGAGACAGACACACCAACAGACAGAGAGACAGACAGACAGACATCCTTCCTCCATCCCTCTATGTTCCCACAGCCAGAGAGCAGAGGCAATACACACACAGGCCACAGCAGACACAGGGTGGGAGCAGAGGCACAGGGCAGTTGGACAGCACACAGCAGGCCCAGCCAGAGCACCACGTGGGACCTTGGGCAGCATCACAACAGCAGCAGCACCTTTGGTTTTGATGCACTCAGAGTTAGGATACAGGTGTGATGTGGGTACATTGCTACACAGCAGCTTCAAATTCCATCCCCCTGACAGTGCAGCATGGAGAAAGGATCCAGCTCCATCCAAGTCTCAAGTCAGAGGCTATGCTGCCTTCCCTGCAGCTCACAATGACTATTCATAACCAAAGAAATCAGGTCTCTCTGCAGGTTATGTCCACAGAAATCGGGTCTCTGCCTAAAACCAGCTGGGCCATCACAGCAGAATTGCACCACAACAGCCCCCTGCCAGTCTAACAGGCTGCCAACATGCAAAAACACTCCATCAAACAAACGTACATCAAGTGTGTAAATCTCCATTTTCAGTTTCATCCATTTGATCACTTTCTAAATAATTTTCTTCTCCAGGAATATATTTCAAAAACTCTCAGTGTATCTAAACATTTGTGAAGTTTTCTTTATATCAAACTGCATCGAGTTTACAAAATAAACAGTGGTTTCTTTTTGGGTGAGATCCTAGATTACTTTGTAGAATTGGAACCACCAGCTGAAAACTCTCATGAGTTTCTCCTACATTGTCCTTTGTTTCAAATATTACTATTGGTTCTTAAGATACTGAAAGTAAAATTAACTCAACTTCTTTAAAAAAAAAAAAAAAACAACCTCACCACACACCACAACAAATAAAGTAAAAAAGCCAATTCACACATCCTGATGGCAAGTCATGTCTTATAACTCAAAAGTGAAAGAACATTAGTCCCTACTCTGTACCATAAGAGGTTCTAATCTAAACTTCCGAATACATCATAGAAAGGCTGACAGCCAGGATGGTCTGACCTCTCTCAGTTTCAAATACTTAAGAAGCACACCAAAGGAAGAGGCTTCTCAGGCAAATACTTTTTTTATTATTTTTAGTAAGCCTTGCTCTGCTGGAAATCAGGAGGACAGAGTCACCAAGCTACATGCCTTTATATATGACAGTGTCATCAATCTTTTTAGCATTCTTCCTTCCTACATAACAAGACCATTTTAGGGACTAAAACCACTCATGACAGGAGAAGAACATGGAAAAATTCTGTTCAGCACATTTATGTTTGTGATTTGTCCTTTTTTGTTCTCCTGCAATTCTAACACAAGTTTGAAATAATGCTTTTGATTTTCTCAGTATCTGTCTTCAAATACAGACAACAATTTCTTAATGCCTTGAGTGAGCTCAGGTAGTGCTATGTGACAAACTGCCTCTCCAATTAATCCATTTAGAGTAAGAGAATGAGATGTCTTCAAGGGAAAATGTAGGTCTGATATGCCATACAGCCACTTGCAGACATTATATAATCCATGAAGTATTTTTCATAGGTAACTGGGAAACCAAACTGATAGTTTCTCAGCAATGACAAAAACAAACAAACAAAACCTGGCACAGCACTAAGGCTGTATTCTTCCCACCAATGCAGATCTCCCAGACGTCTTGCAACAACATCATAAAAGAAGAAAGTGAGGATTAATTTATCATCTTTTTGGTTTAGAATATCCTGTGCCAAGGGAGAAAGGTGAGATAGAAGTGAAATTCTTAAGATTTGGTAAAAGATGGTGCAAAAGTCCTAAAGCTGAGACTGGTTCTTTTGGTAGAGCATTCTAAATATCCAGCTTGAAAGAGAGACTTCAAGGAAAATAAAACAAATGTATCTACTCATTTCAGCCTTTATCTGAGCTCAGGGTACATCTCACACAGACTGTCATTCACTATGCTTTTGTTCCACACTACAGAAATATGACAGCATCAGGTCACTGCAGATTCTCCAAAGGAATGACGTGGACAGGTATGAGAATACAAGAACTCAAGATGCTGAAACACATTCAAGGGAGAACAAACAGCATCAAGTGTGAGAACATGGTGGCCCTAATCTGTCTGCTCATGCCACTGGCAAGAACAGCACAGAAGGTTGTATCACATGGAGGACGATACTGCCACATCACTCTGAAATTAGGTAGGAATTGCGGAAATCCTGGATTTAAAGCTACTTCCTGGCAGGAAGTTAGGCAGGCGAAGAAGCTGAGTTAACCACACAGAAGAGCCTGCTGCTCTCACCAGCAGAGGCAGGAAGACTCCTGACATGCCAAACCTGGGGACAGCTGGCGAGATACAGCAGCTTCCCAGAGGACAGGCCAGCTGTGGGCTGGTATTCACGGGTCTGGCTGGCTCCCACAGTTGCAACGGATATGGAAAGTTTCTTTCTCACCCTGACTAGCAGGTTTAGCAGAGTCATGCAACTGAGAGCCCTCAAGTTGTCTTCCAGCCATGATCTTGAGTCATATCAGAAGTGCTGCAGTAAGTGCACTGCTTATTAATCAGGCTTTCAAACAACTGGCTTTTCAAAGAAAAATAGTGAGAACTTATAGTGTTAGGCTGCATATGAGAAGTGATGAAAAACAATATAAGTTACATGACTTGCAGGTGATGTTTTGAAACAAAGAGGTAATGTTCTAAAACAAAGAACCACAAACAAAAACAGGCTATTAATCCAAGTAAGAAGCATCCCAAATGCAATTAATTCAGTAAAACACTTGTAATTTGTCAAGTGACACCTTTCGACTCACATAAAAGGAATCCTATCATTTAAATTGAAGATGAGAAGTGTTCTTGGAAGAATGACAGTGTGATAAAGAAATGTTAGTCAAAAGCATTCAAACAAGAACACTTTACCAACCTGCAAAGATTAAATATATTTTTAAGTGCAAGATGCATTTGTGAAATAAAGATCAACTTACTTAGAGATTATCTCTAGAGAAGCTACAAAAATGCAAACCACACACACACAAGCAAATTTCTTGGCATAAGACATTGTTATCCCTATTGATGTTTTTCATGGAATTTCAGAAGTTCTATTAAGCTTCACCAAGTAATATCTTGATTTTTCTTATAGTATATAGTTCCTCTATAAACTGACAGAAAAAGAGCTGTCAACAAAACCTTTCAAGAATACGTTTTGCTTGATAGAGGTACTCCATGCATTTACTGTAGGCAAAGCATCTCACAAGAGACATCTACAGGCAGAGCTCCCTGGGGAGAAGAGAGAGGAAGGGGAAAGACTGCCCAGAAGAGGTCTCACAGGAGCCTGCCAGCACCTCCTCTTCTCACAGGGCTCTCCCCAGCTGCCTGCAGCACATCCCCAGCCAGCGAAGCACTGCTCAGAAACCGCTGCTCCGCCAGAGCCTCCGGCTGCACTTCACAGCCATTCATTTCAGCAGCCCTGACATCAGCTTTTCCAAAGACTTCTGCACTGACCTGGAGAGCTGAGCAGTAAAGGCAATATTCCTAATTAAAGAAACAACCACTTCAATGAAAACATGCTGCATGAAAAGCATGACAACATTTCAATTCAGAATCAAAAATAAAAATACCATCAAGAGAAAACAGTCATTGATTCAAAAAGTCTGCTGGGATGGTGGCTGCTATGAGGTAGATGTGAACAGAGACCCTAAAGGAAAGCAACAAAATTTGTAAGCCATCAGAGTTTAACACCTGGTCCAGCTCTTGTTCTCCACTTTGATTAAAGGTAACAGTTAATTCTATCTTCTCCCTTCTTTTCTTAAGCATGAAGTAAGGCATTATTTAATTTAATAAGCAAGTACTTAGAGATACTAATTGGGTTCACTTTAAAAATAAAATCCATATGTGCAGAAAAATGAATTCTGTAGGATTTAAAAGACTACTTATGACAGAGGAGAAAAGAAAACACATTTAAAGATTAACAGCAGAGACAAAAAAATGAAAATCATCTGCGGTTTAGTATCTATTTGTAGAACAGAATTAATGTTTTTGCTTTTTCTTCTAAAGTAAGATGGACTTTTTTATATTTGTAAACATTGTCCTGCGAAAAGTCTTTGTTGTTCCAGAACTTCTACCACTCCTTTAAGTGTTAAAAAGCAGGATTAGCTGCTTTCTATATCCATGACCCACTCCACCCTGTCTCCTATACTATCTTCTCTACTTTTGCAAGGCAAAAAGGAAGGAAAGAAGGCTAAGGGAAACATGAAGGGAAAGTTGTTAAAATATTCTTCTATTGTTAAAGTTGTTAAACTATTCTTCTGGCTTAAACCTGAGCTCCTTCTGAAGGACTGTAGCAAAGACTTGAGACAGAAATATGACTTTCCCTCTAGCAATAAGCTCTCTTTGACCATGTTTTCTAAGATATAACAACCCAAACACAAGAGCCAGGATGCACAACAGCAATTCTAATTTGCCCTTAGCAATCTGATACTGTTCTGCTGAAAACTACTTCCAAGATTCCCCTCACAAAAGCTGACACTGTGCTCAGCCCAAGGTATTAAATGGTTTCAGGGTAACCTTACACTGGGAGTAGCCTGATGACGTATTTTAGCTCCACATTTTGGGAAGTGTGTTTTCATTAAAGACAAGACAAAATCCCTGATGAGCAAATATCTGAAGCTACAGAACATGTACCTTAGCATTCCTCCCACATCCTTGCTTCAAGAGCTTTTGGAAGAAGGAGTACATGCAGAGCTCAAACTACAGAATATATAAAGGTTACTTGTGCAAAATGCACACAGAATAAACTTTTCAAAAGGCAATCTGGGGAAACACCTCAGCTTCTTAGGGCTCATCTCTTTGGTCATGCTATAACTATTTGTGCTAAACTGTAAGCTTAAATTAATATAGTGTACATAAATCTATAAAACTCCCTAAATGCGTATTCTCATTCTAGTACAGAATTTTTTTCCTTCCCTGTTTAGTGGAATAGTGTAATTCACCTTGGAAAGGTTATTCTGAATTAAAAAGTCAACCCCTTTATAATCAGAGCAGTTTACTGGCACGATAAGTAAAACCTTTTTAAATAGCCAAACTTCTAAAAAATCAACTACAACTGATAGGCCATTCCAGTGGGACATTTGGTGTGTTTTGAGAATTACCCAATTCCCAATGATACTGCAAGAAACAATCCAATAGAGGGGGTACCTGCCCAAAGGGAAGTGGTCTGCACCTCTCCCCCCTCAGATCTGGTGTCCTGCTCTGGGTTGAGCACAGAATTCTGCAGCTGAGAAGGGAGCTGGACAGAAGCAGTCCCACAGAAAAGCCAGGAGGTTTCATTTGGGTCAGTGGGACAGAGCAGGTGGAGCACACGGGAGATGGGCACTGAGGAAGCAGGAGCAGGGAACAGGACAGTTTCTCCAGGAGGGGTCAGTGGCTGGATCAGATCAAAGTGCATTGTGAAACTGCCCCACAAAGGCCTTGTGCACACACAGAGGAACAACTCAGAGCTGCCACCCACACGTACCCAAAGGCTATGCCAAATTCAGACCATGGGAAAAATGGCTATCTACATCCTCAAATGCCTTCCTCCTAAAATGAAGTGTAAAATCACTAATAATTCTACAATTCCTGATGCTAATGAAGAAAGAGATAGCAACAGGGCCTAATAGCATATTTAAAACTACTAATGTTTAAGTGTTTCCATGAATGAAACCACCACCAATGCAAGCCCCTCCAAAAGGAAGAGAAAAATTAGAACTGAACAGGTTCCTAACATCCACTTTAAACCCCTATCAGACCATGAAAAATGCTGACTATTCTCATCATATCAGAAAATATATTTAGTTGCACTATTAAAATATGGATACAGTCCAATACAAAAGGAAACACAGCTAGCTTTCACAGTATCAAAGGTTCAATTTTTAGCATACCACAGAAGCCTAGAGAGTAAAGAATAATACCCTATTTAATGGTTCTAAATAAAGAACATTAAATAAAATTCTCTCTTATCCCTACTCAGAAAAATAACACTCAGCTAAAAGAACGATTTTTAAATTAACACACAAGTACTTTTAAGAATCAATTAGAATGTGTTGACTTGCAAAAAGAAAGCAATCAAACATAAATCATCATGAAAAGGTTAACAGATCATAAAATCAACACATTCTAAAAGGTAACATATGATACACTCTTATGACTTGTTGCACAGTTATTTCTGAGTGCTCCATGTTGCTGAACACATGCCAGTGCAGGGCCTGACTCCACCAAGATTTACACTCATACTGAGCTGTGAATAGTCCTATTACAATCAACAGGATTACTCACAGAAAATCTCCTTATCGTGCATAAAATTATCCATGTGTGAAAATCTTTGTCACCTTTCTTATCCTGAAATCTGTATTCCATCATCACCAGCATAACCATAATTTAATATCAAATGTGCATATGGAAAAGCTTGTGATGCTGTATTTAAAAAGCCACAGTTCCATGTCAAAATCCACAGGGGTGTTACCAGTATCACAAACACACTTTAAATAGTCCAAAAATCACAGGCAATGCTAGTTTTTATCTGGGGAAAAAAAAAAAGCCACTGGTTTTGTAGCATTAAATCATAAACTACTAGAAAATAGTTATTTTTCAGAATTTATCTGGGAATTTTTCCCACTGGATAGTTAACCTCAGAAGAACACTGCAGGATTTCTGTCTTTGCACCATGAAACTTGGATACTCAAAAGTGCTCACTCTGGGGACTTCTGGTGACATTTATATTGAGGAAAACAAACATTACACATAACTAAGGCTACCTAGCATCTTCTAAGTTGCATTTTACACCTTCAGTTCAACTGGTGAAAATTTTGTGAAATTTCATCTATCTCATGCATGCCCCAAGCTGAAACTTTATAAAAATATTTCAGATAGTGTGTCAAATGGTTTTTCATTTGATTTTGACAACAGTGCAGTTCTATCACAAAGCTGAGCCAATCTAACAGCTCAGGTCATTGAAAGGGGCAATTAATTCCTCCTCCTAACTCTGAGAGTCCACCCTATCATTGGTGCCTACTCTAATGCTCAGATTTTTTAAAATGTGATTTTTTTTTACAAGTCCTTAAACTCCTTGGGCCTCACAACTTCTTTACCATCTGCAAGTACCCCTGAAGCATCTCTACTCATCACAAGTGCTATGCTAGTGCTCCTTTACAGAAGATGACAACCTGCTGTTGCTCTCAAATTGGCCCAAACACCAAAGGCCTGTATATGTGTGTACATTTGTTTCCTTCTTGGTGGATAAAGAATTGGCTGGATGGTTGCACTCAGAGAGTTGTGGTCAATGGCTCAATGTCCAAGTGGAGACCAGTGACAAGTGGGATTCCTCAGGCCTTGGTACTGGGACTGGTGCTGTTTAACATCTGTGTCAGGGAAATGGACAGTGGGATTGAGGGCACCCTCAGCAAGTTCCCAAAGACACCAAGTGGAGGATGCCCTGGAGGGAAGGGATGCCATCCAGAGGGACCTGACAGGCTGGAGAGATGGGCCTGTAGGAATTTCATGAAGTTCAACAAGGCTGCAAGTGAGACAGGGCAATCCCAAGCATAAATACCGGTACTGTACATTTTTAAAATGCAAATATCATAAATACATGTGTGTGTGTGTGTGTGTGTGTGTGTATATATACATATGTGGTTTTCTACAGCACACTGGATGGAATGCTCCACAAAAATATGTGAAACTAGTCAGAGAGATTATAAGATCCTTGCTCTGTTTGTTACAAGTACCAAAACATGCATGAGTCGCAGAGTGCATGAAAAGAAAGCCGTGACCATTTAGGCAGTTGAACCCTACCTTGCAAAATAAGATCAAGCCCTTTCTACAAAAGTTTTTTTAAAATAGGTGATCAATAATTATATATGGCACATTTTCTGGCTGCTTATTCTGACACATTTGGGTCAGATGTACCCAAAATGCTGAGTACTCAGGGCTGCAATTACGTCACTTACAGCACTACTTTAAAAATACAAAGATGAATGCAATGCTGCTATTTTAATTTTTAAAAAAGCTCTTAAAGAGCTCAATGGACATCCACACCAAACACAAACTTTCATCTTGCTCATAGGCACCAATTCTCCAGCCATAAAATAAGAAATATCCATTTCCTCTCCCTGAGGCATAGTAAAATACTTGTAACAACAAGCAATATTCAATATAGGTCACAAGGGTGAACTAATCAGTTTGTGGTGCTCTTGCTCCTGCAGCCTGAGGGGAGAAGGCAGCACACCTCAGATGGAAAGGTAAACCTGCACCAATGACTGAGAAAACTGCTGTGAGAAGGTGGGTAAGAGGGGCCTGGCCTCCCCATGACCTAACCACTGACCAGAAAGCCCAACCAGTGGAAGGTTTCCAACTAACATGGAGCAGCCACTTTGGTGCAGAATCATTACAGGATGGGGCACACCAATGTGGGACTGCCATCAAGAAAAGGTAAGCATGACAGTAAGACTTTGAAAAGAGAAACATTGTTTACCACCATGATGTAACAGAACTACTAGAGATTTGGCTTCTTTTTGCAGCTCTGCCACTGCTTTTGGGGCAAATCTGTTATTTTGGCAAATCATTCGCCCTCCCATCTTTCCACTTCCTGTCTCTAAATCAAGTGCAATGATCCACCTACGATTTAGGTGTGGAGCGAGCAGCAGACATTATCTCTGAGGGTCTCACAAGCCTACTGATAACTATTACAGTAATTTCACAAAGAAATATATCCATTCTGCCTTCAGAGCAGGATTAAGCAGAGCACAGTAAGAGAACACATGTTATGCAAAAAGAAGAAAGCGAAGTACAGAGCAGCTGCTTATCCAGTTCATGGACATTTAAAAAGGTAGGGGCTTTGGAGTTCATGTATCATGAAATAATATGGCATAATATTAAGATGCAATATATTAATAATAAAAAGAGGATGGTAAAATTAAGTGGCACAAATAAAGATCAATGCTGCAATTTTAAGGCTTACACACTTGACTTACACCTAAAATTGCTCTTTTAAAACCGTGCTTTTCTTGTAATATCTTTACTTCAGCTTCAATATTTTCTAAAAGGCCATATACATGTGCTAAACAAAAACAGTAATTACAGAAAAATTCAAGACAATTACTTAATACATCCACATAGATTAAATAACACTGGACAATAAGCTAACAGAAGTATAACCAAGAAGGTTTTGCTCAAAAAACCTGGAAGTTAGGTGCAAAAGCCATCTTAGAGGTTCTGGAAGACATTCCTCATTTACATACATGACAGCACAAGGAAAACTTACAGAAAAAAAACACCATTTTAAACCATAGGTGAGAAGGCTATGAATAACAACAATACAGATCTTACAGAGCCCAGGTGATATTTCTAAATCTTACTTCAGCATTTGACGTTATTTCAACATGGGCTCTCAGGTTGTGAAATCAATGCAAGTATTTTAGAATACAGGAACCATTCTCCTAAGTTCCAATTTCAACTTTAGCACATCACCATGCACAGAGCAGGCATTTTTTTCCCTAACTTCATTTCAGCAAACCTATTCAGGGTAAGATTACATTCAGTGTAACATCTCAAAACAAATTCTACAAAATGTGCTTGGCTCTCTCGGCATCAACCTTCCACCAAACAAGGAACATTTTCTCATCTCATTCTTCTGCAGAGGAAGCATTGTCATACTTCAGTGTACCTTCATTTTTAATGGATATTTACTTCATTTCAGCTGTGTTTTAAACACACCCTTCATCTATCTACTCATGGAACAGAAACTCAAACAATCCAGTTAATCCGAAACATGACAGAATGAATACCTCTCTAGCAAAAGATTCACACCAGACTGACCAAGCAAATCCTATGCTTTCTGGACTGCTTTTCAAATACCACAGTGTTACCTTCAGGGGCCAAAAATGTGGGCCAGGAGACCTGAAAGAACCTAAAGTTCAAAGACATAGATCTCTACTCACTGCTCCACTCTTCAAACCCTATAGGTTTATCCTACCTATATATATATAAAAAAAGGCCTTTTATCGACCTATCTATTCCATAAGGCTAATACACCTGGCAACTCAAAATTAAATAGCTACTTCACATTTGCTAACATAAACACAAGGCAACACAGATGTAATATAGTCAATGGGGAAAAAAAATAGCCCATATAAGAATCTCATCAAGTAAGAAAAAGAATCATAGAATGCTCATGACATTTCCATAAAGCATTTGGACCCTTCAGAGATGGCAGCTCTGGAATATAAAACCAGTGCAGTGACAATGATTTAGGTATCACTAGAAGCAGGATCTCAACCTGTATACCCTGGTGATAGCCTTTTCTTTCCTTTAAAGCAGGATAAAAATCAAGGAGCAGAAGATGTTGTGATGCTACATTAGGGAGAGCACTGACCAACACTGAGCCAGAAAAAGAAAATCTGTCACTGCTCTTCAAATATTCAAGCAGTTACAAACTGGGCATCAAGGAGCAATTTTCATCAGCGGAATCAGGGATTGCTGTGGCCTAAACAGCACTACTCTGCTATAGCATCAGAACAGTATCAAGCACCTACATCAGGAATAAACAGAAGATTCAGCACATAAACTGACATGTGTTAGTATTTAAAGATTGTATGAAATCAGCCAGAGGAGGAAAGAGTAGAAACAAACTCTAAAATCATGGAAATGAGCAATCAGGTCACTTTCTCAAAACCCCTCTTGGAACACAAGCATGTTACAGCCCATGTACATTTGCCAAGACAACAAAGAAGGTTTTTTTAAGAGTATACTTGTCTCCAGTTAGGATTTTTTTTTCCACACTGTTGCAACAAATCCACCACCTCCCTACTGCTAACCGACACTTGTGGTCAGATTAAATCAACTAAGAACTATTCCTATCCCACTTACATAAAATTCCAGAATTGTAAATCAGCCTTTTTTAATTCATTTTTAATCTCAATGACCCTCACTTCAAAAGAAAAAAAAAAGGCAAATGGCAAATCAAGTATTAAATCCAGTGTGCTTCTGCAGTGTATCCTCTTCAAAAGACTATCCCCAACCTCAGCAAGAACTTCCAGGTAACTCTTTCCCTTGATACTTCAAAAATAGTATGAACAAGGAATCCCACTGACTTCTACCACATACCCCAAGGTGATTTTTCCTCATTACAGTTTTAAATTTCTCAAACAATTTTCAGGCACTTAAGCCCATTTTCAGATTGAGGCAAGCCAAAACATGAGATGTCTAGAAACAATTTTATAAGAGCAATAATAACACAAATATCCTGGCCCATTAGCTAACACTGAAAATAATCCAAAAAATAAAACACAGACTTCTCAGGATTGTCCTCTCTTAAATAAAAAGGTTGTGGAAATTGGATTCTACCTCAATGACTTTGGTGCCCTGCAGCTAATTCTCACTAATTAAAGTCCTAGAATACACTAAAACAGAAATTCAGAATGATTAAAAGATATGATATATGTTTATAACAACTCCTGTAATTACTAGGAATAAAAATCTTGAAGGTTCTTGATGCCATTAACTCACAGACCAATAATTAAGGGCTACCATTCCAAACAGGTCTGAAATTTTTGAGAACTCATAGTCAAATAACTTCATGATGAAGCCAAGTTATAGTAAAACACATTCCATATAATCCATATTACTAAGCAAGCAGGAAACCAATCTGTAAAGCTAGAAAATATTCTGACAGGATTCAGATGAACGAAAAATTCAGCATATTCTGCCTTTATGGACTGCTTTCCAGATGCTGGTTCCTCTTCCAACCAAGCTGGGAGTCTCCCGTTGATGCAGCTGCACTCACCCAAGTTCCCTCAATGTAAAGATGTGTCCCACAGGTAACAGGGCAACAATGTGTAACAGAATCCTTGAATGGTTTGGCTCGGTGGGGACCTTAAAGATCCCCCAGATCCAAACCCCCTGCCAGGGCAGGGACACCTTCCACTGAGGGCCCCATCCAGCCTGGCCTTGAATACTGACAGGGCTGGGGCATCCACAGCTTCTCTGGGCAACCTCTTCCAGTGTCTCACCACTCTCACAGTCAAAAGCTCTTCCTAACAGCTACTCTAAATCTACCCTGTTTCAGTTCATTACCCCTTGCCCTAACACTACCTGTCCAAGTACCCAAGATAGAAGCACAAGAGCCAAGACTTCTCTGCTGAACTTGTGTCCAAGCAGATGTGGGAAATTAAGAGTTGCCTAACGGTACAGCAAATTTTAGGTACATCAGATGTAACTACAACAGATTCCACTTTTTCTGCATGTGCAGCCACACCAGCATCACCAGCACAACTGCAGAAAGCCCCCTGCCTGTCCTGTGACCCACAAGGAATGTAATCCAGGGGTGACACAAAGGAACACTAGACAGTAAAATGTGAGATCACGCAAAGAATTGACGGATTAAATTTTCTGTCAGTTTGTCCTTTTACATTGCTGTTCCTTGGAAAGTGACAGTAAACTCACACTTAAAGCTGCACTACATTTGATGCAATATAGTGTATGTAACACTGATTCCTAACAGGCACCAGCTGAACATGCCTGGTTTGCATGATCTACTTTTAACTGTCAGATTCAGACAACAAGCCCACTGGTTTTGTCTACAAATTGCCACCTACTTCACATCTTCCAGCAAAATACTGTGACAACTGGATGATCATCCTCTGTGTGCTCCTCTTCTATAAACTCTATTTTAATTCCCCTCTCAGTAACTTAATTTCATCATTGGTGATCATAAAAAACCACATTCAAATACATAAAATTCTTTTCTACGAGTCATTTAAAAAGACAACTTCATCATCTCTACCAGGAAAAAACAACACTAAAGTCAAGTAGCTTTTCCTTACTTCATTATACCCCATAACAATACAAGCTTTCCTGCTCCTCAGAACACAATCACATAACTTTGAGATCTTTTTGCTGACTCAGACAAAAATTCATCACAAAATATAACTGTCAGATTCACCAGTGACAGAGGAAGCTCCTGAGAACCACAGCCTAATAAAGCTTTCCTCCTTGAAGGATGACAGCAGTCTTTCCCATATGAAAGATTCATTTTTATTTGATATTGTTAAAGCAATATTCACTCAGGGCACCTTCACACTAGACTTTATTTTCAAGAAAACCAGTTATAAGGTCAAAACAGAAGTTGAAAACCAATATTTCATGGGCATGTCTGGAAAATCTGCAAGTGATTTTGGTAAAATAATTGTATCATACGTTGGTGTCCCGAGGATTAACTACCTCCTTCTGCAGTTGATCTACAGTGGTCAATACAAAAATTTTCTTCAAAGTCAGCAATGCAAGATTACTCTAGCAAAAAGGAGTTGGTTGAGTTTACCAATCTATTGTGAAAAACTTCTTTGTTAAAAGAAACTTTACAGACACAAAAGAGAACATGTCTTAAATTTATGTATATAGTTACTGTTGCATCAAGAACTGCTCAGTGCTATAAATGACCCAACTTAAAAGCCTGGCCATTGTCATCCATCTCACATGTATTCTGTTTGATAGAGACTGACATGTAACAGAGACCTGTGTTAGAAACCACTGTGTGTATGTGGTCAAAACCAGAGGAGAATCATGCCTCAGGAGATGATAATTCCCTTCAGAGTGCTCCTACTTAAGACACTCTGAAATCATCCACTGAATCTGGAAAATCTGACTGTTATAATGCCTATAGACTAAAAAAATCATCCGTGGATCCTGTGAAATGTATTTATTTCTTGGCTTACATTCTCACTTTGCTCTCTCTTCCCTGCTTTTACAAAACTGAAGAATGTCTGCAGTGCAATTCTAAAGATCACTTGTTGAAAGCAAGCCTGGAGAGTTTTCAGTACCCACGGAAACCTGCAGAAACCCAGTGTATTTAGAAACTGCTTCCTTGCTTTGCCCCTTCCCAGTGACATCCCAGGCAATAAAACACACTGCTTATTGTTTGGCAAAATAAACTTCACTTTGTGATGAACATTTCTCATTCTCCAGGACTAGAGCTTTAGGCCAGACAGCATCATAAATACATGCTACTAGAGTCTTGCATATCTGCATGCACACACACATTTTTAGGAGCATTATCACCATTTCCTTGATTCAAATACAATCCTAACAACAGAAAAAGAAAAATCTGACAAATTTTCAGGGCAATCACACAGTAGGTAATATTCAGAGAATGAAGAAAGTTGGGTTTTCCCTTTTCTTAAATAATGCTAGTGATCATGTAACTATGACACATCTGCACAGCATCAGTATTTCTCACTTCACCTCTTGCACTGAGGTAACCTGACCTAGTCATGATGTTACTGGCATTGTAAACCTCTCTAATGAAGTCTTTTACATCCATGCTGGGGTGCATAAGTAACAAAAGTTAATAGAGACTTTATGGGAAATTATTACAAAAACATTTAAGACAGTTGTACAAGTTTTTATGAATGGGCATCTTTTACCCTTGCAGATGCAGCTGCCATTTGAAACTATTTTAGAGCAGAAGGCTCTATCAGTCACATAGCCGAGCTCACACAGATATCACAACTGCCCTACACATGAGTAATATCACATGTTATATCAAGAAACTGGTTTATGGACATTTGAGAAGCACCTTGAGTTTTGGTTTTTATGTTGGATTTTTTGGGTTTTTTCCAGTGCAAGAGATGTAGACAGTTTATATTTGATAGGCTGTTCATAAATTATAGTCTACTGCTGTTTGCAGGTTGGAACTTCTTCCCACACAGATTTCATTTTATCATCAGACTGTTTAATTCTGCGCTTATAAAAATGTCATCCTAGTCATAAGGGAAGAATTAGACAGCACTGTCTTAAGATTTTCTGCACATACCGTGACAAGATGCAGATACTGTGATACTAATATGCCAGTAGAGTGTATCAGTTCCAGGATCAGGCCAATACACATGCTGTTATTGAGCTATGGTTGCTGCTTTCAAAAGTGCAATGAAATAATAAAATAATATAACCTAGTAATACATTAACTACATTACAGTATTCACAATGCTATCCCTTTATATCATAGCCTGGAATACACTAACACACTGATAATATGTTAAGAGTACATTAAAAAATATTTTGGAGCAAAAGCAGTACCAGCTTCTATACTATCTCCCAAAATAATATTCTGAGAGTGTGAAAGAAGTTATCAGGAGATTCTAACCCTTCTGCATGTTGTGGATTGCACAGTCTTTCTAAAAGACAGTGAATTTCCCCTTGGGACACACTTAGAATCAAGTTTTGTGAGAACATATTATAGGTTTTTTCCAAGTATTTTATCGAACATGATGAATGATATACAAAAAATATCTCTACATGGAGTCAGGGAAAGATAATTTAATCACATATAATATTTGAATACTCACATATGTTATTGTATTTTAATTTGTACAATAAATTGTAAGTTAAATAGTTTAAAATTTTATCACTTGTGTAGTTTATGGAATTACTGCTGATGTATAAAACATTCTGTTCTATGTAGATTAAAAAATGTATATTTAAAATGTATATAGAGAACCAGCTAATGAGCTAAACAGATGGGGTTGTGTATTTAACTTCACTGGAAAGTACTGAAATAAAGTAACTAACAGCACTGGTGTAAATGAAAATAAATCTCATGAAAATCTGAATGGATTTTCCTTTGTTAGACAGAAATTTGTGCTTGGCATATAACTACATATTATAGCCAATGGCTGTGGTTTGCTGACACATCTTGTCAATAGCTAGGTCTCAGCTGTTAAAAAACAATAACTTTGTACATTTAACTCAATACTAGTACAAGGGTTTCTGCACAGATACCAATTAACAGAACTGAAAAAAGAAAAAAAATCATGAATCTCAGTACTTCAAGAAATATAATTTTCCCAAAAGTATTTCTTTCAAAAAAACCCTAAACAAATTAAAGTGGAACTTCATCACAGTACTGATCCTTTACATAAGCCCTGCAACCGGATAGAAGCAGACACCCATGTCTGGTTACATCCATGGAGCCTTTGTGGGATCACTTTTGTCTTTAAACACTCAGTTATGCAGATCAGACTGCAAGCTGAAGGTTTGAATCTATTTCATCAAAAATGATGCTGGTTTGAAAGGCAGCTATCATTAAACTGCCAGGCAAAGGCAGAGGAAGAACTTATTTTAAATAAAACCTATCTATTTCTCTGTTAGATCCATTTAAGAGCCTGCAAAATAAAAAATATTTCCACTGGTGCTTACTTTTCACTGCTTGTGCCATTCATTTAACATATAAGACATGTTAAGTTTGGACAAGAAAGCTGGATGCTTCATTCCATATTTAGGGCAACAGCAGTATCTTCATTTACAAAAGACATTACCCCAGTGTTACTGTTTCTTATTTAACTTCCACTATTTCACAGAGAAAAATGTATTTTCTATTAGAGCCAAAATTAAATCAAACTTAATCCCAAATTATGCTAAACAGTTAAAGGGGTTTTGATAGATTAAGGCCCACTCCATCAAGCTGCTCCCTACAGACAGGTCTCCATTTGTAAGAGCCCACACAGCAATCCTTGCTGGAGGAAGACACTACAGAGATTCCAGTCACAAAAAAATCACAAATGTCTTGCAGCAGACACAAAAAACAAACCCACCATGTTTCTCCCCAATTAGAATACAAACACTTCCTTCCCATAAGTGCATGTTTAAATGTTTAACCTAAATCCATCTACTAACAACTGATACCCTGAGCTCCACTATTTGCAAATCTATTTTACTGAATCTGTGGTGCAGAGAACATATCTAGAAGTGAGATAAACTCTTTAAGATGTACCATCACCATATTTCACTAGAGTAATATATTATTAGCACTCTGACAGTTCAACTCTATCATTACTGGTACACAGAAATTCTCAGAGGGAAGTACAAACTTCCAGCCTCAATGGTTTTACACCAACTGTCTTTAGAACATCCCCACGCTCCACAGTGCTTTAAATCCTCATACAAATAAACTTGTACACACTGAACTCAGAGGGAGAACCACCTTTTGAAAAATTACATAACAATATTCCCAAAGTATATATTCCTTCAGGTGAACAATTCAGCCTGCAACATAACTTTTCACATTCTGAATAATTCTTCTCCCTTTTTTTTTAAATCACTGTGGTTGTTCAAGTAGCTACTTACCCACTTAATAACTTGATTTCATGATGCATTATATTAGGGATTTCTCCATAAACAGAATATGTTTGCAATACAGTAGGCATGAAGCACACATAGACAAGACAGAGTAACAGAAGCATAGATTACATACACATCTGTTCTCTCAGGTCTGAGCCCGAGGAGCAAAGACAGAAGGACACATGCACACAGCAGTCTAAATGCAAGAGATCATCCTCATCTTTTTCAGCTTTCTTCATTTATATCAGCTCACTGACTGAAGTACAGGTATACTTGAGGAAGAGGGGCATGCAGACATCCAGAAAAAAATACAAAGAAAACACTTTTGGAAACTGAACACACACACACATTCAGTTGCCTATTCATGAGGAAAGGCCATGACAACAGTTTTCAGGAAACTGCAACTGAAACTGAATTTTGTTTTCCTAAATTACTGCAACAAGAGCAGGCTTTGCTGGTCTGTCCTATGAATGTGCCAGTACCAAGAGCCTGCAGATCCCACGAGATGCACAGGAAAGCAGGCCTCATATGCTCCAGAGCTTCCGGTGCAGCCAAACTCCTGCAGATGACAGCTGTCACTGGACAATGCACAAACCCAAACACTGCAAGTGAACACTGGAAAACTAACATGGCCTCAAGGTATGCAAACTTCTCACACAGCAGGAGAGATGTTAAGTCTCAATCAAACCACTGGTTTATCTGAACTGATTTTGAGAACAGGATAAGAACAGCTGCAAAAATTGATGCAGGGTGGTACTGTTTTTCTGCTTCTTCCATTCACAAGGCATATTGACCAAACTCATGGAGAATGGCTACAAAATTTATACCACTTACAATAACAAAATTGCATATGGGCACTCCAAAATGTTGAAGCATGACAGGTGGGCCCATGTGTATATTCCTAGCAAGCATGTAAAGTACTACCAACATTTGCAAATAAGTACAGAAATAAACAAAGCAACTGAGATCCTATTCAAAAGAAAAAACACAGTCCTCTGTCATTTGTCCTGTCCAGTGGCAAAGATGCTGCTCACCAGGACTAAGACATCTCTCCCATCTACAACTTCTTGGACCAGAATGTCACGTGTATGCAGACAGAGATAGGTCATGCTCCAAGCAGACTTTCAAAGCAAGACTAAAGTTGTGATCACTGGATTCCACACATCCACTTTTTTTTAAAATCATTCTGCAAAATCTCTCACAGCTGCCCTAAACAGTTTACAAAAACAAAGTGATCAGAGAGATGACTTATGTTTGCAACATAAATGTCTTCCCTTTCCATGAGCCAGCTTAATGCAGACGCTGCTGCACTCACCCCAGCTGAGGTTTGGCAGGAATCGGGGGAGGAATGATGTTGATGAGTGAAAGTGTTTGAAGCCCAACTAATTTCTCTTCAACTCCTACTGGTCCCCCCTGCTCTCCCAAGCCACTTCCAGCCTGGCACTTGTTAGCAGCTCCCGACGCTGGGGAAAAGAGGTGCCGTGCAAAAGCTTCCTCCGAGCAGCTGAGAGGAGACTCTGAGAAGGTTATGCAGAAATAAAACCAAACGAAATGACTGTTCGCAGGTCGGCACGCTTCACCTATCTTACACCGGGAACAATGGAGAGGCGGGCAGCGAGAGGATACGGCCCGGGAGGACGGGGCCGGCGGGACGCGCTGTCCGTCCGTCCGTCCGTCCGTCAGCTCTTTGTCCGTCTGTCAGGCAGCCCCGCCGGCCCCATCCCCGCCGCCCCGGCGCGGCCTGCGCGGCCCCGCGGCTCCCGGCCGGGGGAGCGGACGGAGCGGGAGCAGCGGGAGCAGCGGGCGGAGGGCGCCCGCCGCCTCTTCATCCCCCGCTCCCCGCCGGCCTCTCCGCGCCGGGGCCAAGCGCGGCCCATGCGGGACGCACCGCGCCGCGGCCCCCCCTTCCCTTCCTTCCCTCCTTCCCCTCCCTGTCCTCCTCCTCCTCCCGCCCTCCCTCCGCGCACCGAACGGCCCCGACCGGCCCCGGCTCGCTCCCGCCGGCACTTACCGGCCGCAGAGCTGCGAGGAGAAGGCGGCCGGGCCGGGCCGGGCCGGGGCGCGGCGGCGGCGGCGGCGGCTCAGAGCGGCCGTGCCGCGGCCCCGGGCATGGCGGGGGCGGCTGGGCGCGGGCAGGGGGGGCCGGCGGGGCGGCGGCGGCGGCGGGGGGAGCCCGGGGGGAGCGGCGGCGGCGGCGGCGGCGGCTCCTTCCTGCTGCTCCGCCGAGCGTCCGCGGGCGGTGACAGCGACACCCGGCCAGAGCGCCGCGCGCGCGCTGCACCACGGGAAACGCGCCCGGAGGACCGGCGGGACGGGAGGAGGAGGAGGAGGATGGCGATGACGGCGATGGGGAAGCGAGCCGGGAGACGGGAGCCGGGAGCCGCGCCGGGGCTGCGGCTGCTGCCGGGGCGGGCGGTGCCGGGTTACGCGCGGGTCAGGAGGCCGCCGCGGCCGTGGGAGCGCTGCCCGCGCCGGCCCCCGAGCGGAGGCGGGGCGGGAGAGACCCTCCGGGCATCGGCCCCGGCGGGGGGCGGCCCCCGGGCCCCTCGGTGCCGGGCCGGCGGCTTCATGCGCAGCAGGGCCGCCCGGAGCAGAGAAGGCCGGAACGGCCGCGGTCGGTGTCAGGGAGAAGGCTCAACTATCGCAGAATTGTTGTGGTGGGAAGGGACCTCTGGAGATCATCCCGTCCAACCCCCCGGCTGGACAGGGTCGGCTGGAGCAGGTGGCACAGGAACGCGTCCAGGTGGGTTTGGGATGTCTCCAGAGAGGGAGATTCCACGACCTCCCTGTTCAGGGCTCTGCCACCCTCAATGTAAAGAAGTAAAGCCTGATCTGGTTCCCCACTCGTGATGCATCTCTGGGCTCAGGCCCCACTGCAGGCTGCCAGTGCCATTACACAGGTGGTGTGCCTCGGACTCTCAGGGCCTCCAAATCCATTTGAAAGTCCCAACATGAGTTTTCTGCACTGTAATCTCCATTATCATGATGTTCACCATGATCCTGCACAATAAACCATTTGGAGAATTGCTAGAGGCCCAACCTTAAAACCCAACGCCTTCCCTGGACTGGCTCTCCACCCAAACTGGCTGCACCTCTGCAGCCTGGGCTGTGGCACGGTGTCACTTGCACCTGTCAGCTTCACCTCTTTCAGGGGTTACCAACTTTTCCACGTTTCTCTAAATAAAGTCTTTCACCCAGCAACGCGCATAAACACGTGTGTACCTCGATTGCTCTGTGTCATTTGCGTATAATTAAGCATGTGCTTAAGTGCTCTGCTGGATTGAAGCCAAGATCTGCATAAGCTCTGTTGGGTAAAATTTACCAGCTTCGCTGGGCTTAGCTCTGTGACTCATTCAATCAGCAGAAGCCCAAAGCTTTTTGCTACAAGCTTAGTTATTCCCAGGCTGTCCTACAGGATCACCCTGTCTCCGTGATGGGGCTTATGCCCTTCTCTCAGGTCCTGTTAGAAGTGAGAAGCATCTGCCTGGTGAGTCAGCTGGACACAGGGTTTCGAGTTCCTTCAGCAGGGTGCATTAATAAGGTTCTGCACCCTCATGCAGGTCAGAGGTTGTGCCATCAAGTTACAGTGCAAGAAATTTCATTAAGAAGAGAGTATTAATGACACCAGGACCCTGAAGAAGGTCTGCCCTGACTTTGTGCAATATGTACATTTCAAAATGATGGTGTCAAGTACTCAATCTCTATGAACAGAGGAAGGGGTTAATAAAATGTAGCAACATTCCATGCAGTCCTCTACAATTTTACACAAATACAAGAAGTGTCATTAACCTGCTTATTGAATAAAATGGGAAACTTTTTCATTTCCAAAACCAGAGTTTTAGAAGCTGAGAGAAGACGTACATTTATTCAGCTTTGATTTTTTTTTTCCCTTCAAAGACAGTTAACTTGGTGACTTTACTCATTTTCCCTGTCAAAAAAAATATCTTTTGAATTGCATTAAGTCTGAGTCGGAAAGCTCAGCACTAAAACCTTATTTTAAAACACACTGAGGAATTAAAGCTTTCTGCAGGGTGAGCACAAGTCTTTCTCCAAGGACACATCAATTGGAACCTGCTTTTCAAAATATCTGTTTGGCAATTAACAGTGTAATACGAAGAAGAAAGACTGCCTTGTATTTAATGCAAAATAGTAAGACTCAGCATATTTGAGTGCTGTTCATTACTCTTCATTACACTCTTATCATTCTTCTATGACCTTAATCAAGACATGTTCCAATTTTCAAATGACAGTTTGGGTTAGGGTGCAGGTTTTGTGTTGTTTTAAGAGGAATTAAGCACCTATAAATTGTCAAGTTCAGTAAGAATCTTGCAGTGCTTTGTTCACCTGGGAGTCCCCCGCACCAGGGCAGAGGTGGTGAAGGGACACATCAGCCCCTGGACCACTCCCTCACATATTTTCAAATGATGGCAGTTCCTCACCAAGTCACCCAGCTGTGGTACTGATGTTCATCTTGGTATTTGGACACATATTTAATACTCTGCTGTTTATTACTATTAGTATTTCGACATAGCAAAACAGAAAATAAATATATAAACTCAGTAGCTTGAGAAGCTTAAAGGAGCATTTGCATTTTGACCTATATTTTTTTTCCTTACACTGCTCTGTAAATAGCAGAAAAACTCTGCTTTTCCCTAGGTAAAATAATTAATAGTCTTTAATATAGTCTTTCCTCTCCCTTCTGAATTCCAAAAGTTGCCCACCCATTAGAAACCCTCTAAAAGGCAATGTGTATGCAGCATGGAGCACAGTACCTTTCAGTTTTAAGAGGGCTAAATACTGGAAAGTAGAAAGCATCTCACCCTCCTTCCTTTTATTTTTTTTTCTTCTCTTTTCTGTATAAATCTAGAAACAAAAAATTAGGAAGCACAAGTATTTTATGTATTAAAAAGTGGCTTTGGGGAGTCACTGGGCAATACATGTGTTTTAAAAGGTCTTAAGCAGGAAATAACTTCAGAAGTAACTGCACACATCAAGCAGAACCAACATATTTGAACTGCATGAAAAACTAAAGGATTTAATTCAGAAATGTATGCATCAAACCAGTAACTTCTACTGAAGTATCTGTTGACCTGGAGAGATCCAGTCTGGGAATTTGAGAGAGAAGTCCACCAGTTATGTAGGCTTTTAGGACGGCCTCATAGCCTAGCTTTCAAATTTATGCCTTTGTATTTGCATTCATCAAACCTGAGCTTCTAATTACTCATTTTAGCTATCAGGTTTAAGGACTGTGTATCAAGATTTTTAACTCTACTCTCCAGGTCTTGCTTTGTCCTTGCAACTCTTTATAATTCCCCTTCCAATTTTTCAAAAATTTATTTTTGTTTGTTTGAAAATACTGTTAAGGTAGGCCTACAGCTCACTCATTTAGACCACAGACAGGTAAAACAACAAACATCAGGAACAGCTTTTCACCCACCCACACCACCTTTTTTCTGTGCCTTTGGAGCACAGAGTCCAGTGATGTGGCCTGTCCTACTGACTCTGTCCAGGCTGAGGTTCCCTGCTGCTTCTCTGTCCTTTACTGTGTAAAACAAGGATACAGCTTGTCCATCTTCTCCCCTTCCCCCTGCAGATGTCACAGCTCACCGTTAACAGTCTCATTCCTTCCAACACGTACGGTTGGCTTCTCTCGAGCAAAAAAATAAAGATCTGTTGGACTATTTATGTCTGTTTGTGGTTACAGGATCAGGCCAAAGGAAATGTGAAAAACAATCTGCACTTCAGCAATCAGTGTTTTTACTGAGTATTTTATAATGATGCTAAGTCTTGAAAAAACAGACTGAAGATGATCAGTGAAGGGTTCATGTCAGTAGTTTACATAGAGAGAGCACTGCTTGAAAAACATTTTATGTTCTCAAAAGAAGGTTTTTGCAAACAGAAAGTTCTAATCCAAGGTAAATCCAAGAGAAAATCATGAGGTGTTAGGGTATGGACAGACACAATTCATCTTCCCAAACAATGCTAAACCCACCTTTTTGTACTTGTGGAATCATCAAACAGTTGAAGTCCACAGCTTTGGTGGGAGATGAGAGTAACTTGACTTTCAGAGATTACAGGTGTGTTCTCTGCACTCCACTCCCATTATTCTTCTTCACTTTCTCTCTTGCCCTCCTTCCTTGTCCACAAAGGTCACTGGTTGGTAGCCAGTATGTGTCAGTGATAGAATGCATGGTGCTTTAGAAATGCCTTGGTGAATGCCTGACATTTCTGCAGTGGATTCAGTTTGGGGACAGTTGCTACTGAAAGCTAGAAAATCACTTTCCATCCATTTTTTCAATTGGAGTATTTCACCAGGGCTTTAACCAGCACACATATTCAATGCAGAAATGTAATGAGTCCATTGTCTGAGCATCCACTCACATTGACTGTAAATTGCTTCTCTTCATTTCAGCATCCCAGGTGGAATTTGTGTTTTAATTATTTAATGTTTTTTATAGCAAGCTTTCAATTCATGATCCCACGTAAGCCTGACTCAATAGCCTGCCTTGCCCTATATTGCTGGCAGATCAGGAATCAATGCCACAGAGGGGCACAGTGTGCTCATCCTGATGTTACTGATGTGGTGGAAATGGATGGAAATGTGGTGGCATGCAATGGCTCAAAACACCTGGGCATCTGATGTTTGCACACAAAAATAATTATTTACAGTCAGTATTGGTTAGAGGGTGCATGCTAGTCACCAAGATCTTTTCCTTATTCCCAGAACCTTTACTGTTCCCAAAACTGTTTGCAGGAGAGGACTGTTCCTCTTCTACCTGAGCCATGAAAAGTTCACATCAGATTAGTTTCTAATGTCACCAACATGCCTGGCCTGACTCAGTCATTTATTTTGTGATAATACAGCAGCCTGAAGTGCTCTAAAACTTGAGGTCAAGACAGCACAAAAATCTCAGGGAAAAAAAAAAAAAGAAAAAAAAAGAGAAGTTTGATGAGAGACATACCTATCTGAAAAAAGAAAGATAGCAAGGCAGCATCAGTCAGAGAGGGATTGTGTAGACACGAGACATTCAGATATCTCTAATACGTCTGCCTTGGTCCCACCTGGCATTCCTGTAAATTAGCATTATAAATCTCTAGACTAAAAGAAGAGAGGATGTTTAATGTCCCATGCTGTGATGTCTAATAGACAGAAAAAGCAACAAAAATGATGATAATGCAGCACTTGCCTAACAGATGACACGAGACAGAACTTAAAGAACCCATTTCTCTGCCTTAAAACGCAAGATGTGAGTAGAGCAGAAAACCATCTACTCTTAACTTAGATTGGCAGCCTCCCTAAGACATTTAAGTTGAATTAGCTGCAGATAGGAAAGCAAGAGGGCCTTAAACCCCAGTGTGAACACTTTAGGATTAAGCTTTTCAGAAATAAATGTAAAGGAGTGAAGGATATTTTATCTGTAAAAGAGAGAACATCCACACAGGGATTTGGTGGGCTTTAACTGTTGCAATTTAATGTCACACCTTTACTTAATGAATCTTAATCTTTCCCATGTGTCTGTCCCACTGCAGCTGAGTTCTTTAATTTGAAATATTATAGTGGATCTAATTTGAAAGACAGCATTAGCTGAACCATTGGCTAAAGGCTTGTCGGGGTGGAGAGGTTACTCAGGGATGAGTAACGAGCAACTTCCTACCTACTTTGTGTCACTGCTCTTGGTTTACTTTATCCTGTTGTAGGCTGCATCACACCACCTTGCATGTGCTGAGAGTTTGTGCAAGCCAAGCACAGCATTTTAAATTCAGATTCACACCTCTTTACAAGTCTAACACTGACCTGATTAAAAGCAAGACAAAAGATGTGCAGAGCAGGTAGGACACCAGGCTCTGATGCAGTGGCAAGGATGGGAGATTGATACTTACCAAACAAAAGTTCAAACACAAAAACATCTTGAAGCTTACGTTTCTATTTATGTTTATATTTATAGTATTTATATTTATAGTATTTATATTTAATGTGCATGTATATATAGGCAGGGGTCTTGGAACTAAATGACATTTAAGGTCCCCTCCTACCCAAACCACTCTATGATTCTGCATATTTAAGCTCAAGAGGTTGTACATTCCCAGAGTTACAAAGATCAAGCCATTATGCCAAATGGGATGTTTCCATACATTATTTGAGCCAACAAACAATATATGGAAATGCAAACAGAGTATAGAAAGCTGAATCTGTGAAAGCCAGTCAAATCTCTAATTTAGTTGGCAGTGAAGGAGAGGGGAATGCGAAGAGCACAAATGGACCTTGAAGACCAGGGAGAGATTCTAAAAGGCTGGAGTTGGAACTCTGTAAGCTTATTGCTCAACACAGCAAAAAAAAAAAGGAAGGGTTTTGGGGTTTATGTATAAACATAATAAAAAACATAATGTTGCCCTCCCATTACTGGTTTCCTCTGGTACTACACTCAAAAAGTGTGTCAAAATAAGGAAATATTGGAACAAGTCAGGCTATTAACCATTCTCCAAATTACACAGAGCCTATTCGTGACTGTCAGGAGTTGAACTGACTGGGCTGCCATAAATTTATTAAGTTAATCAGACCCCAGCGGGGACTAAGCAAAACCTCAGAGGCCTCCAAAAATGCCAGATGAATGGATAACACAATGGCCAGCAAAGCTCATTGTATCTGCATGAAGTTCTGAATTTAGAAGAAAAGACAAACTGCTAAGATCCATTACAAATGACAAATGGCCACAGTACAGCTAAAGAAGGGGGGCTTGGCAGGGAAAGGCAAGAAGGTAAAGTTGTTAATAAGTTATTTTCTGATGTGTCTTTCTCATAAAATGAGAAGTGAACTGGATGAAACCTGTCATAAGGCCAAAGCAAGCAAATTAAATGCTACTTGAATGTAGTGATGACTGATTTTTCTTTCAAAACACAAGGATGCATTGAATGGAGTTGCTTAGGACTTGTACCAGATTATTCAACAGGAGGCTGAGGACAGGTAAATTTTCAAATTGCACCAAGCAGGTCTAGGTCCAGGTCCAGCCTCCTCTGGATGAGGATGGAGAAGAAGATGGAGTTCAGCTCAGTAAGGATGGAGAAAAGACCTGAATCTATGGCTGGGCCAAAGGACAGCAATATTGCAGAAGGTAGTTTAGTAGGGCAGTGCAGTGGTTCACAAGCTGGACATCAGCTGATGTGCACATCATGCTGTTAGTGTGACCTGGCTTAAACCTTGAAGAACACAAGGGAATCACTTCCATTCAGTCTGCAAGGACAGCTGAGAGTTCAGCTGGGCAGGAAAGATATGGCCCAGTTGGAAAGGTCAGTAGAAATGCCAAGAGGTCTAAAAACTGACCCAAAAGGCACATGTTCCCAAGGAGAATGCTAAAGGGGAAACATGATGAGGGTCTTCAGACAGGTAAGAAGACATCACACAGACAAGTGGAGAAGGCTGGTTTCCCTGCCCTTGGGAGGTATGTAAGACATGAATTTTTACCTTTAGGTTAGATATTTTTCTGTTTTTCTAATAGCAAAGGTCACAAACCACTGGAATGGCCTATGGGGTTGTGGAGTCAATAGAGATCTTTAGTAGTTTGCACAAATTAACCATGAATGCTTGAAGAGGTAACCTAGATCACAGCCTTTGGCACCAGGTGCCACCCAGCTTTGGTTTTTGTGGGCAGATAAAGTAAGCAAACAGATAAAATAGGCTGAAGAACAGTAAAAAGATACAGTATCTTGACATGGATCTGTGGTACAACTTCAAGCAGACTGCTGTGGTCCAGCCATCTCCAGCCATCTCAGAGACTGGGGAACTTCAGAGGATTCAAAGAGCAACAAGTAGGATCAAGGGTATGGCAATTCCCAAATGATTGAAATGATTTGGATTATTATCTTCAGAGAAAAGCAAGGGAGACAGAATAAAAGTACATGAAGTAATGTCTGGTATAGAAAAAAAAATCAACAAAGAAAGAATACAAGAGATTGAAATGGGGAACTTCTCTGCTATGGCACATCTGAAGCATTCATGCCAAACCCCAAGCCAAAAGGATTCTGAAGGAAAATGTCTTGCCAACATGGGTACCTGAGGCACCTGCAAGGCTATAAAGTAATCTGATTCCTCTTGCTTGACATCAGCACCATACCCTGTGGTTGTACCACGCTCTGTCACAGAATGGGCATGAAATGGGCAAAAGCAGACAAAAACCTGAAGTTTCAGATATTGCTCTTTTTAAAAACAGCAAAGGGGGCAAAAAAAAGGACTGTTTGTTTCCAAGAAGATGCTGTTTGTCCTGGTAGGCTGGGGCTGGCTGGCCATGCCTGCTCATCAGTGAAAGAACAGAGGAAAAGTCTGTTCCAAGCACTCTCTGTGTTAAATTTATCACATGTCCTGAGCTGAAAACGCTGCTTAGCCCCAAAGCAGTAACTTGAACAGACTTTGTAAAGTCATGGCCTCTTTGTCGTCTTAAGAGGACTCAGTGTGTGTGAAGGAGGTGCCTCTGTCTGGTTTATCCAATAACGAGCAAACAGAGACAAAGGATCTTCAATCCCCATGACAGCATTGACTACCTAAAAACAGAAGGGCAAAGGTCTTCAGTGCTAAGTCTTACTCAAAGTTAACTTAACAAACCTGGTTATTACTGAATAACTCCAACCATGAAATTTGCAATTATCAATACATATCAGCTGGTGCCTATGAAGAACTAAAATAGGAGGGGATCCATTTAAGGACACATAGAGACACCAGAAATCTCTGAGATATACCAGAAATTTTGCCAGAAATTTGTTTAAAACACAAAGCAAACTTTAAGCGATCAATTTCTTTGAAGGAATGTGGTGCTGTGTGTAAGCATTAAGGAAAATGTGACCTTTGTAATTCTACTACATCACACTGTTTTACACAAGTGGAGACAGGTCCCTCCTCAGCTTCTCTCTGTGGGTCCACTTTGATAAGGAAGGGATGCTGCACATGATATGGCCTCTCCATTGATCACTTCAGGAGTGGCAGCAGTTGTTTTTTAATATTATAGCCAGTGACGGAGCAACACCAGCCTATTTTCAGCTAACAGCACTGATGCAGTTTTCAAATTGTACATGGCTTCCCACAAGCTTGATGGAAAAGGACCATCTCTGCTGGTCTCCTAGAACATCACACCTGGTCTGGCAGCTGTGAAGCCCCTTTCACCCTGACATAACCCTTTGGAAGGTTTTGGTGAGGATTGACCGTCCCTGCAGAAGGAGAGCACGCTGCCACACTTCGTGCCCAGGCAGATTCAGAGAGCCTGAGGTTGGTCAGGAGGTTGGTCCATGTAATGCCAGCTCAGAAAGCTCCAGAACTGCAATTACCACCTGCTTGGGAAATCCAGGGAGCTTGGCTAAGCCTTGGGGACAACACAAAATGAAAGTGGTCAGAAGAACGTCAGAATGGTTTGAGTGTGGGCTGGGGATATCCCAGACAACAAAGCCTGTTTGGTAAGAGCTGCTTTCCATCTGCAAGGCAGATGAGAGTTCAATGCTGAGGATAATTTAAAAGTCAAATAAATGGTTTAAAATGGCTTGTAGTAAGTAAAACCATATTTCTTTGTGAAGTAAACTGCCCTTGTTTGCTGGGTGCATGTATGCACACCAAGCCAGACAAGCAGATGAAGACAAACTGGTACCTGGGTTTAAGGAGAGAGCCTTGGCCAGTCAGAGAGGAGGTGCAAGAAAAGAGGGAAGAAAACATCCCATCAGTGCTTCACAGGGCAGCTGGGCAAGGAGCTGATGGTGGATGAAAGCACATAACTGGAGAGGACAAAGGGTGACAGTGGATTGCAAGGTAATACACAGGACATTCTTCTGGGTCAAAGCGTTGTCGCAAGAAAGAGGCAGCTTCCCTTCCACACAGCCTCTCTGGTGAGCTGACAAGGTCTGCAGAGCTGGCAGTGGTTGTGCAGGAGGTCCTAGCTGCCAGACAAAGTTAAATCTCAATTTTCAGAAGCTAGAGGCACAGAGAATATAGATAAAATATCTAGCTGATAACCTTGACAAAATCACAAAACTAAATAAATAAGCAGGAGCGGGAGATTTTGGGTAACTCATTGAATACAAAAGGACAAACCCAACAAGGTGACCCCAAATCCATATACCTCTGGGGGAAAAAATAGCTTTATTTTAAAAAAATATCATCATATTATCAAAGACTCCTTATCAACTCCAGTAGATTCAAGCTGACAGGCTGAAATCGATGCCAGCTATTGGAATATGAAGGCATGATAAAAGGCTATGACTTCCTTTGAAAAATGTATATTTAGATGTAGATCAAGGATACTTTCATTTCATCAGCTTGGCCATTTTTTTGATCAACTCACTTAGCATATTTAATTAAAGATATGATAGTCAATCTCGTTTCTAATTGCATGCAAATTTGCAATATTTTGTGGATTGGTTCCTGCTTCGGAAATGTGTCTGTTTGTAGTACAGCCCACTTATGTACTAAAATGGCAGCTTTCTTTCCACAGTTTACAGAGACGTTAACGAAGCTGGAGCTGTCAAAAAATAAAACATCCTCTGCTGTAGCTGTGCATACTAACAAGTACTCTTAATGCTGGTGAAATTTTCATGTAGAAATCAGTAAGTCAGTGTCCTTAAAAAGAAAGAAAACCAGGCCTTATTTAGTGAATAAAATAATAAAATAATTTGTTAGAGAGAGTAAAAAACACCCCACAACTCAAGTTCAAAATACCAAAGGATGTGTTATTGAAGTAAGTTATGTTGGTAATACAAAAGCTAACTGAATCACATATAAAGAAAATTAGTAGAAGACTGGGGTTTAGCATAAGGTGAGGCAGCATCAAAATATCACATGCAAAAATAGCAAACAGGCTGGGTTAGAACAGAAAGAGGATGCTGCTGTGTCTTTACCACAGAAACACTGATCATAGGCATATAAAATGGTTAATATTGCAGCTTCAAAGTTTAGTCTAGTGAAAGATGATTTTTCATAATAATATAGGGACATGTCCTTTGAAGCTAAAATAGAAAAAGGCAAAGGTAGAAAAATTTCAGTTGCCCTTGCAGGAGCAGTATCCTGAAGCCAATGGCAAAGACCAGCTGCTCACAGTTCAATCAGATCAAAATTCCTACAAGGTAGCAGCTCAGGGTGTACAGCCCTCTGAAGCACAGGGCAAAAAACCACAGAGGATGGTTGCTGTTGGAAATTGTTAATAGTTAACACTCTGAACCTGTGAAATTTTTTAATACTTCAAATCATTCCTAGCTAATTGCTATTGGGGTACTACCCAAGAGGTCCTGCTGGAGCTGAAGACCTACTTGTGCTGGACACAGCCATCAAAAGAACAAGATGTCTGTCCATCCTCAAGTCTGTTAAAATATGTGAAGACACAACCACCAAGGGGAATATAACATCCTCTCTCTCTCCTTGCTGAATTTGCACATCATCTCACCATTCCCTGCAAGATGTCTATTTTTTATAGCTGCAAACAAATGGAGGAATGTTAACTTTAAATCACCGCAGCTCGGGAATGTGGGGAGGAGAGAGGGAATCACACAGGGAGCTGCTGTGATCCTTCCCTGTGATCTGCCTGACCCCGAGCAGCAGCTGCTGGTAAAGGCACCACCTTGCACGGTCAGGCTGTCCCTGGGTGTTTGCATAGTTTCTAGTGAGGGTCATGGATTCAGTGTCCAAAAAAGAAAAAAAAACTTCTTTGCGTGGTGGAAGCTTTTTCAGACCTAAAGTCTGTAGCAGCAAACCACCATCAAACACAGACCACTGCACCTAAAGGATTTATCAAGTTTTTACAATTAATCTAAGATAAATCGTTCTCTTCTCCCCTCAGTAGACCTTGAATTTAAAGAAATTTGCATCAGAGTGTGAAAAAGAAATCTCAATCACCCTCTAGAAAATGAGATACTGGTTATCAAACACTGCACTTCCTGTAATTGCCAGCACATTGTAAGAGCAGTCACACTGACACGAATTGCAGTTTAACTGTTCACAAAATACTTGAACTACACAAGATGACCCATTTAACCAAGGAGCTGGCACAGCAGCCAAGCCTTGGAATGTGCTCACAAGCCCTGTTTGAGGAGCAGTACCCCTGAGCTGGCTTCTAAACAGCCCAGCAGCTGTCACCCCCCGTGCACTGCTGGATGTGCCCAGGTCCTGCATCCCTCCCCTGCCATGGCATCCCCCACCCAGCTCAGCCCCTTTCCCAGCAGATGGGAAGTGCTGCCCTGCAATGCATCCCCTCCCTGAAGCCTCCATGCAGATGGGCACTCCCTGGTGCAGATGGTCCTGCCTGTCCCCAGCCTCCCTCACAGCACCTTAAAGCCCTTAAATCACTCTTTAAACTCCTTCCTCCCACAGAGACATTTCAAACCACATCATAGCCCACCAAAAGCTACCAGCAACCCAGATTTCTTCCCTTGGAACCTTTTCCAAGCTGGAAAAGTTGGGACAAGATACTGCCTGCTGTCACACTGCTAAGCACACTAACCTGTCACTGGGATTTATTCTAGACCCTTTCCAAGATTCCCTGGTTTTGCAATTACCAAAGAATACAAACAACAAGGATACAGCAAAGAAGGCACCAGAGACATGGGGCCACACCTGCAGCCCCTGCTTTGTGGTGTGAAATACAGGATTGCTGACAGTGAGCATGAGGCAACCTAGAGCTGCTACCTGGAGGAGCACAGCACATGGAATTTTGCGAGGAACAAGGCAGTGAGAAAAGCAGAGGAACCAAGGGAAAACACAATGATGACCAGCTAGGAAGTGCCTCTTTGGAGATGTCCAGCTCCATCAAGGAGCTGCACTGGAGTTCAGTTCTGCTGTGTGTTTTCTTCCATAAATACACCACTCTCCTGAACACACCCTGCCAGTGCAAACTTTCTGAACTCCTGTGAGAAGCCTCCAGGGCTGTGGGTTGCATTTGACCACACACACAAGAAAGGAGGCTCCCGTGGCAGCTGGTGTGTTTTCCAATCAGCCACACACCTACCCTTGGGAATTACCATATCTGCTACTGGAGAGCCCTGGGAGGAAGAGGTTCTGAGTAGCTGCCATCTGCAGCAGGGCAGTCACAGAGCAGAGTGATCACACACAGAACAGAGTATGGGTGATCTCAGCCCAAAAAACCCTTCTCTGCCATTTCATTAATTGTTAGCTAGTCACATGCTTCATTGCATGGCCTGAAGTAGCATCCCACAACAGGTTTTTCCCTCCAAATTGACATCAGCAGGCACCAGGCAGTAAACTGGTATGAGATGCAAGTTTAGTGGACCATGGTACACAGAAGGAACTTGCCTTCAGTTTATTTCCTAAAGCAGGCAGGCCACGGTGGCCACAGCACCAGGTGCTTTGTCTCTCTGTTTCCCCTTCTCCCTCCCTTAACTTCTGCAAGAACAGGGAGGTCTGCATCTCCCCAGCCCTGAGGAATGCTCCAGTGCATTCCCCATGGAAAGGCACCCAAGGAGCAGCAGCCCCTGTGGAAAAGGGCCCTTCCTGGAAACTTAGCAAAAGCTGATTTTGTTTGCAGTGCAGAGGAGCACAAGTCTGAGCCCCTCTTAAAACAGTGTTTAAGGATGCCAGCAAGTGCCAGTGAATCTCATATTGGCACCAACTTGAGGCCATAAATTACTCAGGTGTGACTGAAAGAGGGCAGAGACTGCCAGTGTCCTGTCCAGGGGATGAGCAGAGGGGACACAGCCCTGGGAATGTGCAGCCCTGGGGCAGCACAGCCACCACTGGCACCACTTGTGCCCATCTGCCTGAGCACAGGGACCCCCAGCAACCAGGGACAGCCTTTGCCACAGCCCTACCAGCCCTTCGTTGTGGGAATTGCTGGCAGCTGAATCCATCTCTCTTCTCTTCCTGCTTTGTGCCATGGACACTGAAAACAGAGGATGGAGGTGGATAACTACCCTGTCCTCATCTTTCAGCAGTGATTTCCAGTTCATCTGCCCCTAAACTACATCTTGGCAGCCCAGCCCAGTGATACATCACAAATTATTTGCATCAAGCAGACCCACAGGTGCCTTGCTGTCAGTAGATGAGCTCCTTCCAAGTCTCAGGATTTGTGGCTGCATCCAAAGCACTGGTGCCACGGCCAGGATGGCACAGACTCACCCACAGTTTGACTCCTTCAGCTGCTCTGAGAAAAGACAGAAATGTTAAGGATGGGCAAAAGACCATGTCACAAGGAAAAAGGACAAATTATCAAATAAGGAGGGAAAAACCAAACAACCCCAAACCAAAGAAAATGAGGGCTGGACAGTAGGTGAGGTTACACATGAAGAAGAAGGGAAGAAGTATCTCCCACTCAGCTGGAGAAAGTCAGCACAGAAGAGGCTGCAGGACAGCAGAGCACCTTGACTGCAGTCTCTGCCCTGGAGAGTTTTGTTTGGTTATTTTCTAAACAGGAGGTACAAGTCCAGGCTCTGCTCCTGAAGATCTTGTCAGAGATGGTGCCCAGCCAAATGGGAGATCCAAAAAGAGTCTTGGAGGAGCTAGAGCAAAGCTTTGTAAGTGGAGCCATGTACGATAAAAAAATCTCAGATCAGTCTGCTCCAAACACTGAGGAGGTCTGGATGGGGTGGAAGCAGGATGGCCAAGATCTGCCTCTTCTCTGACAGGTAAGCAGATTTTAACTTTCCAGGTCCAGAAATGGAAATTATTTCTCTCACAAACCCTGCCCAGTAGGAAAAACCTGAGCTGAAGGATTTTGTTTTCATCATTAGAGCAAAGACAATATATCAACTTGCAAGAAAAGACCAACAGCAAGTGGCTTTTCTTAGGTTTTAGCTGGCCCTTTTGGGTTTCTTTTCTGCTGTTGTTTTACATTTATGTCACAAACCAGTCTGTCTAGCAAGCATTTCTTCCCTGGGAGTGCTGGCAAATAGCAGAAGTGGCTTCTCCTCCCCAGCGCCCCCCACCACGCTGAGCGCAGCGCACCAGCTGTCATTTGCGAGCGCTTAGCCCGTGACAGCGACTGCCACTCCGCGGCCTGGGGCTTCCACGTTTCTTTCCATTCCCAAAATTCCTGACAAGGGGGGGCCTGATTTGCAAACAAAAGCCAAAGAAGCAGAAACACAAAATCAATCGGTCAGCTTGTGAAAAGCATGCTTTAAATGTGTCTCTCTTTTTCTGGCGCTTTTTTAGCCTGCATTTGGAGCTCTCTGCCGAACCCAGAGGCTCAGGAGTCCCTCGGCAGCGCGGGGCACACAGCGTGGGTTTGCCTTGTGCGCTCCCTCCCGCTGCCACACGCGGTCCCCAGACCTGTGCGGGGCTCCCCGCCTGTGGCCGTGCCGTCAGCCAGCGTTTGGGCCGAAACGCCGAGTTCTGGCAGAGACGAACAAGCACCGAACAAACAAGCGAACAGCGGGAGCCGGGAGCCGAGACCGAGGGCGCTGCAAAAGCGGCGCTGCCGCCCCGAGCCCCGCACGCAGCCCCCGGGGCGCGGGGCTTGCACAAGAGCTGCGAGCCGGCCCCGGGGAGTGCCGCGATCGGGCTCCGGCAGCAGCAAGCGAGCGCAGGTACGGACAGGATTCGTTTTTCCTGTTGAAACACATTCGTCTGCAGATTAGCGGCGGCTCTGCCCACAGGGAGCCAAGATGCCACCGGCTGACTCGTCTCTGGCAGCCCACAGCACCCGCAGAAGCAAACAACACCCAGCTCTCCAGCCAGCACCTGGTTCCTCTGGGATTAATGGCCTGCGGTCCAAGAAGATAAACCCAGGTGCTGCAGGGACACTGACCCGCAAACTACTTTTTTTTTTTTTTTTTTTTTTTTTTTTTTTTTTTTTTTTTTTTTACCTATAAGACAGGGGTTCCTTTTCCTAGAGAACAGCAAATCTAGTGTTTCTGGACCAAATCCAGGAAGGCTCTGTAAAATTCCCACTTTCTAATTTTTACCAATAAAAAGAGGCTAAAGCGAAAAGGAAACCCACAGAAACCCACTGCTGCTTCTGTTCCTTATTTAGGGTAGACTACATCTGAAATCTAATTATCTCTCTGCAACTCCCTGTGCAGTCAAGGCAGACAGAGAGGGATCTCCAAGGAGCAATTCTTTTAACCTGCCTGCAACACCTGCCTGGGGATGTGACCGACTCTGTCTCACACCCAGCACCCAGGGATGCTACACTGAAATTACTCCAGAATTACTTCTGGGACATGCAAGTCAGACTGAACTCTTACACTCAGCAGAACCTGTCCTTCCAAATGTTAGCCTTTTCAAGCACCTGGAGGTGAAGGAACACCTTGGGTGTGTGTTTGACCCAAGGGACTACAACAATGGCACAATCAGTCTGCAAGAGGAGGCTATTTCACAGTTTGTGCTTTATTTTCCCTTCTTTCCACAGATGATGGCAATCTAATAACTGGATTTAGAGTTCCCATACAGCCATGCAACAATTTGCTTTTCCATTCATTGGATCCAGAAATGTCCCTGCTCAGGGACAGCTGTGAGACATGAAAAGGATATTCCAGTGGGGGAAGGAAGATGGGGAAAAAAGGAAAAGTAACTGGTGGGGACATGGTTCATATCAAAGCTAAGCAAGAGTCTCTGCAGTTTTTAGAGACAAAAGGACAAAGCACTGTTGGCTGGAGAGAGAAAGAGGAAAGGGCAGGAACACAAATGGTGGAACGAGAAACATCACTGATGGTGGGTGCTCAACCCAATCTGAAAGGCAATCCAGGCTGCCTGAGAGCTCTTCAGCCACTGCAAAAACCACAAATCTCTGGATAACAGAAGAACGTCCTTCAAGGGACACGGTTCCTGCCTCTCTAGAGCCAATATATAAAATGTAATTAAGCTTGCATTTCCAAGGACAGCTAATTATGGAGCCACCTGTAAAGAAGCAGTGCCATCCCTGCCAATACACATCCCAGCATGCTGGGAGGGTTGGTGAGGACTCTGCACAACACAAAGAAGCATATATCTCAGCAACATTTACTGAGACCCTTTCCATGCTTAACCAAGGGATAAGAGGAACAGAAAGAAATCATGGGTGCAATTGCATTTTAAGTGAGAGATGAAGGGTTTGTGGCACCTTCTTCCAGTGGGAAGGCTGTGTGCTGTGGATGGCCACAGTAGGAGCCACTCAATTTTCTGAGCATCAGGTTCAGGCAGACTAAACAAGTTTGAAGGGATTGAACCAGCATGAAAAGAGGCTGGAGGGGAACAGTTGTGGAGCTGGAGTGTTCAGAGCAAAAGCAATGAAGGAAATGGACCAGCTGCCTGCACCATGCCACAAAGTGGGTAACACATAAAACCAGCAGTTGTGACACATTTTAGTGCAAGGGTGTTACCAACACCCAGTGAAAAGATTCACATGCCAAAGCATCAACACCAATGGAAAGGAGGGTGACAAGAGAGGAAAGGTTCATCCTCTGGCAAAGTTGTCAGGGACCACTTTTGAGCCCTGTCTACCTGCTCAGGCAGCTCAGTCTGCCCAGGACACCAGAAACTGCCACCTCACCCCACACAGGCCACTCTAACCTGAGGCACCAACTCTCTGCTCTGTTGCTCAAGACCAGAGCTCTTATATCCCACATGTTGTTCTAAAGATGGAAAAACTAATCCCAACTCAGCTGCTGACCATGTCAGATTCATGTGAAAGTCAGTCCTGGAGGCCAAATTTATAAACCCTTCCACCAGCTGGGAGTGTGTTTGCCAAATGCAACCTTACCCAAACCTGAGCTTGCAGAGCTCTGGTTTCTTGCCCCTGCTTATCTCCAGCTCTGCTCCTATTAACAGCTAATTTCCCCTCTACATTCTGACCTGCCTGCTCAAAGAGGGATGTTGAACACTGAGGTTATTAGCTCCCAAAGGTGGGGTCCTACAGCTGCCCATCACTCTCTGCTCCCCTGAAACCAGACAAATCCTGTCAGCACCCCCAAAGCAGGAACCTGTTGCCCTGTGACCCTCAGGAGCATCTCCATCAGACCCAGCTCCCTGATCCCTGTGTGTTTGCTGGAATCTCCAGCACTGCAGTGTAACTGGACACAGGGGAAAAGAGAAACATTACCTGGATCGAGTCAGTAATTCCCCAGGACCATCTGCCAAGGAGCAGCATGGAGGCATCTGTCCTGCCACTCACATATGTGCTGGCAAACATCACTTTATTTTATTTATCATCATCACCTTCATTTAACTCCAGCCCAGGAAGTTCCACAGTGGATGCCAACATGAGAAAGAAAAAGGAAATGTTTTCAAATTGGAAAATAACCTGAAACCCAGCAAACACTAAATTACCTTGTAATCAAATTCATTATATTTGTTGGTAGGAAAGAGAAAAAGCCCAGCTAAGCACTATGTATTTAGCATTTTAAAGCTAAAAATAGTAGTAACTACATCAGCAGGGAGAAGGAGTTTGAACAGAAAGTGAATGATCACCAGCAATTATTTCTGGATATTTTAAGTAAGTGCCCTGAAATTGAAAAAGGCAGCATATGTTCAAATCCCTGTCCAGGCTTACAGGACAAATATAACCAGGTAAAATAGTAGGTAGAGGGAAGGAATGCTAAAGCCAACCATAAAGATAACTTTGAGATTAGGAAAGATCAATTAGCTATAAGGAGGCAAGATATTATTTGAGAAGATTTAACACTGAGAATGATTTCAAATTTTGAAAGGAGGATTCCTGATCTCATCTAATAGTTTGGCTATTCCTAGTTCACAAATGAGTCCATTCCATCTGTGAATATTCCTGACACTTTATGTGGTTCAAAGGTTAATTCCTCACTTTCATTCTGAGATGTCAGAGAGCCAAACTTCAGCAGCAGCACAGAGCTATAGTGTAATAATGTGTTAAACTAGACAAGAATATGCTTTTCACTTCATTTAGGAGGATGCTAAAACCAAATAATAGTCTGTGCATGCTCTTCATCAACCATAGCTGTGCCTTAGCTCCATCACAAGGGGATATTTTCTCCTGAGACACACCCAGGGTGCAGCACTAGACATTACCTGCTTAAATTAATGCCTGTATCTCCAGATCCTTGTAGCTTTTTCTCAAGGTCATAGAAGTCTCAACACAGGAGGTCTCTGAACCATGGATGTTGATTTTCAACAGTTCTTGGGTTTCGGGAGAAATTCCACAAGTCTAAAAGAAGGCTGATATTTTGTCTGTGTATAAAAGTATATAACTACAGAGACTGAATTACTACAGGCCTGTCACTCTGAAGCTAATCCCTGAGAAAAGAATAGTTGATACAGAGCTAAAAGAAATTAATGCCAATCAACACGTTCATGAAAAACAAATCTTGTCAAATTAATTCTCATTTTAAGAGATTACAGCTTCCTTGATGGAGCAATAGCATTAATGCAGCAATCCACCTCACCGCAGCTCTCCTCCCTCCGGCTGGGCAAGCCCTGCTCTGAATCAGCATTCCTTAAAAGAAACTCAAATCTGGTCAGAGCCTTCAGCATGCAACTGGAAATGGGAACTCTCTAGGGAAGCAGGGTCCTGCTGTGCTCTCCCATTGGCTCAGTGCTGGTCAGTCCTTACTGACAGCCTGGGCAGTAAGAGCATTACTGACACCACGGCTGAGATGGAGGTGGAAAGGATTAGGGAGCCACTGGAAGAAGAGGAGGCTGTGCTGCTGGGAAGCAGTGATGAATCACCTGAAGGAAGCAAGGAGCAGGTCAGTGGCAAGCCCTGCACAGCTCCAGGCAGTCCCAGTGTGGTCAGGCTGGGGGAAGAGCCACTCTGAACATCAGCAGGAGCACCAGGGGTAGCTTGGAGCGAGCAGGATGACCTCGGTGGCAAACACAATCCATGGCAGAGTACAGGGAATGTCACACAGGAGTGGGAATGCTGCTGTGGCTGTTGCAACACCCACTTCAGGTTGGCAAATGGCAGATGGGATGCACAGCTCTGGCGTGTGGCCTAGGAGGGATCTTGCTGCAGCACAAGGAGCTCACAGCTCTTCCCTGCTGCCCTCTGAGCATCCAGTTTCTACAGGGCCATCAGAGGTCAGCAGGCAGAAGCCACCAGCCCTGTGCTTGGAATTTAATCAAAACAAAGGAGACTGGAAACAAAGTCTATCCTTTTGGCCCCAGGAACAACCATCGTGAGACTTGGCCCCTCTGACACCAGAGAGCACACACTTCAGAAAAACCTGATTACAAGCAGCTCTGGGGCAGGTGACTTTGCCATCTCTTACACAGGACTGCAGCTTGCACAAGTGGCCACAGATCCTTCCTACTGACCATGCAGCTGGCACCACATCCAAGAGGTTATTAAAAGTAAACAAATAAGTAAAAAATACTGCTAGCTCAGAAACCTCCAAGTCCAACTCACAGCAGTGTTTGTGCCAAAGGGCACCCAAGCTGCAAATCACAGTGTAATACACTGTATTATTAACAGCAACCTACAGCAGGACACAAACCCAGCACTAAATCCTGCATGGAAAACTGCTCCAGATTACCCATCCCTCTGTATTTAGGCTTCAGCTACACCAGGGCTGTTGCATTGCTCTCGTACCTCTGCAGGCAGGAGGGGAGGAGGTGGCAGGAGGGGTGGATCCTGCATCCCGGGCCCTGCGAGCTCCTGCTGGAGACCCACCAGAGGGCGGTCGGGGTTGCCTTTTCCCTCCGACTGCTTCATTTTCCACCTCTGTGTCCCGGGGAGCCTCAGCACTTTTTATCTTCTGCGGCCACTTACAGCTGCATTCTGAAGAGAACATAATTGGTGTTATCACATGCCACAGATACCTACAGATAACAGAACATGTTTGCTACAGATGAAGAATGTATTTATTAATTGTAGTCTCTGGCTTGTTGGGGCAGCCTCTTTTAGAGCTGCATCAGACAGCAGGCCCCCAGATCCCATGTTTGATTATGCTGGTGTTTATAGGATTGGGGTGCCCACAAAGTTTATGCTGGGTTTTTAAAGACTGAGGCTTCTTCTCCTGTTTTATTTATTCAGAAGGGTGAAAACTACCATATTAAATATAGATACAAAACGTTACACAAAATTAAATCTCTCCTTCTGAGCTATGACATGCCATTATCAGTGTTGAAGCCAGCTCCAAGACCACAGTCATCACTACAAGTTTCAGTCAGAGATTATCATGACTGTATTATATAGCTGTCTTTGACAGCTTTTAAAACCTCCTTACCTCCTGCTTTCGTCTTCCTCACTTTTTTGTCTTCTCCAAAACAAGGACCTCACAGAGCTGCTTTTTCCTTTTCCCGCAGAGCCGAGCCTGGAGGAACAGAAGCTTTCCATCTGTTCTCCTCTTCAGTTCCACCACCCAACCCATCTCTGCTGTCCTTCTTCTGCCTCATGTCCTTACCTCCTCACCCTTCTGGTGTATCTCTTCTCAAAACCTGTCTGCCCTCATGTGCATCTTCACCCCGTCCTTACCTGTCCAGGCACGGCACCATCTCTCCTTACCTCCAAATACTCTGTACTTCCACTGTCTGAAGCTGTTTTTTGGAGGAAAACAACCCAAATTCCTTCCCAATTTGTCTTTGTTTCACGTTTTAGATTTGTTCTACAACCAGTCAGAGCAAAAGATTCTTGCTGAAGAAAACACAGCATTAGGAAGGCCATTCTAGGTAAGTTGCTCAAAAGCAACCAAAAGGCAGCCAGCAAAAAAACCAACCAGACAAAAAACCCCCCAAAAAATGACAACAAAAAGCAAACAAACAAACAAGCAAGTTTCTCCTCATTTGACCCTTCAGGAAGTCAGAATCACAAAATCCTTTTGATAACACTGTATCACCAGGAAGCACCAGAACACAGCAGCCAGAGAGTCACAACCCTTTGCTTAAGCAGGAACTTGAGGCTCTCCAGGCTTACCATGGTAGGTACCCATGGCAGTGCTATTGTGGAGGGGACACAGGTGACCCCTCTGTTTCAGCTGGGGGGACAGCCAAGTCTCTGTCCCTCAAGAGGCTCCTTGCATGTGTGTCTCCATCTCCATCACAGCTGCAGTGAGCACCCTGCCTGCCCCAGGGGCTGCCCACAGAACAAAACAGCTCACAGCACTTTCTGTCCTGCGCTGCCAAGGGTTTCTCAGGGGACAGACTGAGTGACATCCTTAGGGACACATCCATGTCCTAGGAAACACAGCTCTGCTGGGAAAGCAGGTGGGAGCCTGCTAGGCAGGAGCAACCGTGGACTCAGGGCAGCAGCAAAGCAACTGCTTACAAAGGCAACTGCTTTTACTGGTGACATCCAGGTGTGCTGTACTTGGATTTCACACCACGGCCTGTGCTCCAAGTTTCCCAGCTCCCATTCCATTTGCTTCCTCTCTGCATTATTTCTGGAGCAGCCCTGTGTGGGGATTTTCATTGCACGTTGTGCCTCCCCACAGAGCTCTGCAGACAAACACAAGTCAGAGGCACCAGGGATGGGCAGAACAGGAGGCACAAGGATTAGAACCCTGCCCTGTCATTGTGGAACAAGCACAGAGAATTCAATTTCTTTCTGTGTCATCTTTAGGCAACATTAGAAAGTTTTTCTCGGCTCTTGAACCAAGATGAACAAAAGAATTTCAGTGGTAGGGAGAGTGATACAGGAAGATATCGTGAGCTGCAGTGCTCTGGGACTGCAGCCTTGCTCTGCTGGCTCTGCTGTGTTTGGCCACAGCCAAGACTTTCCTCTGGCTCACCTGCACAAGGCAAGCTCCTCAGCGTGCCTCCAGCTCCAAGATTTGCTCTGTGCCTGCCAAGGCAGTCCCTGCACACAGCTGCCAGGTTAACACTGCTGGGGCTGATGTGCCAGATACTGAAATAATACATTAAAAAAAGAGAGTTCATAAAACTCTATCTTTCCATTGCAGTTGGCTCTGTCATCCCTGCTACATTTCAGGAACAGACAACAGTAGCAGCTATAATGCACTGACAAGACACTGCTATTAATGGGGAAGGTTGGAGATAGCATTAGCAGTGATAATCCACCCAGCAAAGTTTCCTGGGACAGAAGCACCAGGATCAGCAGATAGATGATCCAGGCAGGTAAACACTTTCACATACAAGCATTTTGTCAAGATTAAGTTAAAATGCTCTTCCTACAACATTCTCAAAGCACCAGTTTTTGATGTTTACTGGACAACTGGCAAAGTGGAACGAGTTACAGGACTGAAATCCATACTGTAACTGGAAAAATGCACACTTTGCAAGTGTACATCTGTCATGTGGGCTCTGTTACCCACATGGAAACAGCAATTAACTGGCTAGTTTTACCTTAAAAAGTTGAAAAGCTAAAAGAGGAGGAGAAACCTTTACAGTTTGCTACGATCCCCAACTACACAGACCACATTCAATGCTTTCCTGGAAAGACAGAAGTAAAAGAAAAAAAAGTTATTGCAAATTACACTTAATTTGCCTGTCACACTATTTCACAAATAATGCAAAATGTCTTCAAAAGCATCTTCTCTTAACTAGATGGAGACATGTATGAAATTCAGACAGCTGACTTGTACCAAGCATCTAATTTTGGCCTTAGCACTATGTTCCTACCTAAAGGGAAAGCTGTGCACAATTCACCAAATTTTAAACCCAAATTTGGAGACCACTTGAGAGCTAAGATGGACAAGAACCACTTTCAAGAAATCAAACAGCGGTTTTCAGAATAGCAAAGACAGAGGTTTTTACAAAAAAAAACAACATAACAAAAATATCAAAGAGCAATTTTATTTATCTTATTTGGCACAAAACTTACAAGAACTGTTTTGTTCCCTTCTTAAATTTTAGTACAACTAGCAAGGAAAAAAAAGGCATACTAATACATTTAATGAGCTGTACAGCAAGTGACATGTGGAAGGAGGCACCAGAAAGATCTACCAAAAATCAAAGTGCATGAAAAATACCTACTCTGAGCGCCTCATGGTATTGTATTAAGGCACCACTCCTTTAGAAGGTTTACTGAATACATCAAGTGTGCAACTTCTTGGTTTGGAATGTGAGAGTCCTTCAGCCTGCATCAGAACTGGACACTGCAACCTCTGAATGGAACAATGTTTCTCCAATGTTTAAAGGAAGAGACCTCTTTGTGCCCAACATCACCCCTCAGCCAGGCATGTCACTGTCACATGCTTTGGAAAAGCCAACACAGGTTTTCAGAGTACCAGCACTTTACTTCAGAGTTTTAAGGTGTAGTGTGCACCAGACCTATGCATTCTTTACAATGGTTTTATAGAAAAGAAAGGTTGAAGAGACAAAAGTAACACGGGACATACCAGTAAATACATTTAGATAGTTTTATCAAAAGAACATTTAAGGACTTTTAGAAGTATCTCTTACAAAAAAAAAATCTGAATAGTGTTATAATTCAAAATAATTAAATACACTTTTCAACAGATTATTACAAAGTTTCCTTCAGGACTACCAATCGAGTCTGACAAATTCCACAAGACTTCAGGAACTTTCAGTAAGGATGTAGAAAAAGCCCAGTATTAGACAGTGGTAAGAGATTTTCATAATTGGAAACATTTAATGCAAACCCCATAACTGCAAATCATGTTATACAAGTACAGGTGTGCATAATACACACACTCACACACACTCACACACACTGAAACATCATTACAAGGGCCAAACAGACACCTTGGTTCATTGTGGGCTCTGCACATCACTGCTCTGAAGTATGACAGAAGCTGCACCAGGTTTATTATTTCAGCACCTTCATTAAGAACTATTTGTTTAAGAACCAAACCTCTTCAGTTACAGGTGCCACAGGCCAGATTCACACCAAGTGTAAACAGGTTCCAAACAACCAAAAAGAAGTTGCATCTGCTTCTTACCAGCTTTGACTTTGGTTTTTCTGCTCAGCTGGATCACCAGTCACCTTTACTTGCAGGAAGAAGTTTAGTAAGAAATCAATGCCCATATCAAAACTGAAGTGGGAACCAGTAAATGCAGAATATTGTTATCAAACCACTGTACAACACCTCTACTGTAGAGAGTTTCAAACATCTCAGGAGCTTGAGACTGCTTAACCTGAACTCTGGAAAAACATATTTCTCTATGGACATGCAAAGGCATTTAAATATGAACTCTAGGCATTACAATATTTCATTTTTGTCCTCTTATGGCATAGACCTCGAGAACACAACTGTGTGCCCCATTATAAAACCAAAGCACCCTTGAGCATTAAAAATTCTAAACAGCAAGGGTTGGAAAGAAGGGCATCTGGAAGTGATCTACACATTACAGAGCATGGTGTTTCACAAGTCTCTGAACAGTTTAGTTCATACTTTCTGGGATAACTTTCCCAATACCTTTGTCCCAATACAGAGCTGTAGTTTTCAGTAACTCTTTTACCCTTGCATTCTTTGCTACCACATATAAAACGTGCCACAGAAGTGGCAGTCAGGCCTAAACATTTAACAACATGTCCTTTTCATCCTTTATTAACAATTACATTTATTTCATGATTTGTATGTAAGTCATGTAGCAATATAACATTGGTGTTATACACTGTGCTTCCGTTCTCTGGCACTTGGAGGAGGATTCATTTCCAGATAGTCACATCTTGCTGAAGCATTCCTTTGCATTGGTCCAAACCTGAATTCCCTTTTAAAAGAACAGTTAAAAATCAATAGGTGGGAATATACTCTATTTGCAAACCTCATCCACAGCTTTCCTCAACAGAAGACTCTACAAAGAAGTCCCACAGAACTTCACAGAAGAAGGCAGAGACCACATTGAAATTGGATCACACTGTTTTATATTTTATATCTATCTCAACATTAACATGTCCCTGAGTTCAAGAGGACAGACTATGTGGGAGGTTTTATGGTGGTGATTTCCAATCTTCTGTGACTGCCCTGTTCCCAGTTACTAACAGTGTGCATCTGCCCCCCTGCTGACAGGACAAACACACGGGGCCAGCCCTTCCCAAGCCACACGTACCTTTTTGCACATGCTAATCTGCATAACAGCATAGCTTATAAGTGCCTCCTTCAGATCATGATTCTTCTGCTCTTTAAACCGTTCAATGTCAGCCCAGGCACTTTTCACAAAGTCTCTGAAATTTAGAGCAATGATTTCTGTTAGAAAGTGTTTTACCCTGAGCTCTGGACACTCAGCAGAGAAGCTGTGTATGACAGTGCTCCATCTTTCAGTCAGTAAATCAAGTCCTGCAAATATTATGCATCCCTCAGTCCCCTCATTTTACAACTGGCACCACTATCTAACTCTCCAACCTTCTTTTTAAGGTTTTTAACCTGTTTGTTTGGCTTGGTGTTTTTTCCCCAGGAAGTATCACTGCCATAGAACCAGAATAAGTCAGAATATACTTTTTTTCCTTCAGATTGTGTTGGGGTAATTAATTATCTTTATGCCAACATTCAGCACACAACACTGCATGTTTCTTTTTCAATTCTCAAGTCAGAATCTTCATCTCTTCAGCATGAAAACTCACTTGTTTGTCAGGATGTGAGACAGTCAAGTACAATAAACATTTACAACTCAAATTTAACTTGGATAATTCACTCCAGAAATTAATTTTGTTGGTTGGGTGATGTGTAGTCAGGTCTCCTTAGCTAAAATGGAGGCATATATCTGTAATTCCTACTTTCATTTGTGCTGGACTAGCATTCACTCGAAAATTGCTTCCAGAGCTACAAAAGCACATCTCAAATACATCTGCCAAAATTATTAAGATACTGCATTTACTGAGTGTCTTGTTGCTTTGAACTGTTAATGAACTAGTCTTACCTTTCCAGCTCTAATGCTAACATACCAGGGGATACCAAGTTTACCCCTTATGTTATATGACAGACATGCTTTGACAAAATCCCATTGCTCTAAGAATGTTAGTTCCTATTTTAAATTTTTGCATACCTGAAGAAATTTTCATTAGAGCACCAAGAAGCAGTTACCCAAACAACTCCCCAGACCTTCTAATCTCTTTCAAACAGGACTAAGGTGTCCCCCATAGGAGAAGTTGCAGAATATGGGCTCAGCACCCTTACACACAAACCAAACTAAATACTGTATTTGAAGCAAATCAGCCTTTGAGGCTCAGCCTATTCAGCTGCAGACCTCCAAGCCCACCTGCTAAATATATTACTAGTGAACATAAAAGCATGCAAGCCAGCCATTAGAGTGGGCTCAGTCACTGGGAAAGTCATCAGGTTTTACATAAGCCATACACTCAGACCAGAAGCTAACTGCATGTACTGCACTTTATTTCACAACTTGCAGCTGACAGGAGCTTTTATAGACAGCTCATAAACACCAAGAATATATTAAAAACACTTATAAAATGCAAACACCTTCAAGAGCATCCAGTCAAGGATTTTTGCTAAGACAAGCCCTGTGTTTTCTTTGAAACAGCCAAGTCCATTTACCTGCCCTCCAGATTTTTAGACTTCAGTTGTTCTTCTCCTTCCTGTATCTGCTCCTCTAGAACTTTTATCTTGGCTTCCCTCTGCTCAGGGGTTTCTTGCCCAAAGAGCTTGCTGGTCATACCCTTCAGGGAGAAGGTTCTCACAGTCTACAAAAAACAAGGATACTCTAGGTTTGGCATGTCCTGAGCACAGCCATGGGACATCAGGTGACTTTACTGGCATTTGTGCTTACTATTTGGCTGATTTTTTTGCTTTAATTTCCACGTCATTATTTGATAAGTAGCTCTGGTGACTCAGGTTAGACTAAGAGAAGTGGGGAGGAGATAATTTGATGTTCAAACACTTTAAAGGCTGATAAGGGTGAATTTTCAGAGCAGCCTTCCTAGTGAAGTAAGAAAGAAACTAAGAGAAACAAAAGCCATAAAGGCATTCCACAGAGAACAACGATAGATCCAAGAGCAACATTAAAAATTCTAAAACTGTCAGTTACCATTTTCAGATAATATTTTAGGTAATGTTATCTCCTATATAAAATGGACAAACACAACATATCAATAACACCCACTGTTCAAAAGGCAAAGGAAGTCTTTCAGAAATCCCAACATTTTCATCTTTAGGATAGAGTTATCTATAGATAGAGTTATTCTGCTCCAGTCATATTTACTGCAATCTTCTACTTGCTCAGTATTCAATCAAAGACATTTGGCACAAACAGTTTAAGTCTCCAAGAACCAAGTTACTTTAAACCTCACATGTCTCCAGCTCATATGATACCACTTCTCAAAAGCAGCAGCCAGCATGCTGGTGCCATTTAAATATCATTCTAAGTAACTTGGCTCAAGTAAAAAATAAATTCAGAAAGAGGTATCTTGGAGAAGAAAGTGGAAAAATACTCACTCCTGTTGCCAGCTCCTCACACTGCTGTTTCTTAGATGTTAAGTCCTGTGCAGCCATTTCCAAATCATATTGCATCAGTTCATGCTTCCTGCAAACTGCCCTGAAAAGTAAGTAATGAAAGATCTGCCATTAAATACTTTGTTTTGCTACGTTTCCCTCCATTTACACTTTACAAATAGCATCATGTTTTGTTTGCTTTTTGACAGGAAGCACCTCTAATTATTCATCTAGCCCAAATTCAACAGCCCTATCACAGACTGCATCACTCTGCAAATGCTGTAGTTAAGCAAGCTTGCATCAAAGCATAAATAAAGTTCTTAGTACAACTGCATTCTGCTTCTCTTTATAGACTCCTTCCAAGATACACTCAGCAATACAAGCCCTACCACCTCCTTAAGGACACCACTGTAAAACAGTTTAATTCAAAACACATTACAGAAATATCACAGCTTTGACAAAAGATACCTGGAGATGGTGCCTGTCATAGCAGCCATCTATCAATCCATCATAAAATTCATCACATTTTCTTTCTGAAACAAGAAACTGCTTCTAGACTCATACAGTGCCTTTCATCTGGAAAAGAGGAGTTTCCTCTGACCACCTGCAGTAACTCCCAGTCCTGTGTGGGCTGATGATGCTACATCCATCCTGCACAGCCGGATGCACATGGGTCTCCCAGGAGAGGCTCCCACACAGCAGCCCCTGCACTCACCAACCCCATTCATATTGGACCTCTCCAGGAGGTTCAGAGCCAGCCCTTGTAAAGCACAATAGCTTTAGGCACAGCCTTGCAGCATAAAGCAATCTGCTTTTTTGTCTATGCATGTTAGGGATGACTGACAAAGACCAACATAAAACAGAATAAAAAGTTGGTATTTAAGTGCACAAGACTGTGCAGCAGATGAACGTTATGCTGGGCATGTTGAAAGTTCCTGGAATTTGTAATGGCTGTAACAGCTCTGTTTGGCCTATCTCATTTGAAAGCTGGAGCTTTCAACACATTGGGGCACTATTACACCAAAAGCCAAGGTAACAGTGGAACCAGAGGAATAAACAGCATTTTCTCCTATAGTATACAGATTCTAACATTTCTGCCTTTTCACTACTGATCAGATCAGTTCTAATTTATTTGCCACTCACAAGGCAATCGAGTACAAGCAGAATAAGAAACAAGAACACAGAGACTCCAAAGCACTAGAATTTCTTCTTCTCAGAGAACACAAGAGGATACCAGACTAAGTTAAACATCAACACCACATGAGAGAAAAGGACTACAGCTTCCTTTTGAGCTCTAGACTTCTGTACATACCGCAGTGCTTCAGCATAGAAGAGATACTCCTTCAGCTGATCGGCATAGTGCTCCTCTTCTTCCAGTATGTCATCAATAGAGGCTGCATATCTAGTGAAAAACAGCCACAGTTAAATGTAAAGCTGATTAATTTAACCTTTAAGGATACACATGCAGTAACAAGAGAGAACACCTGTTTGACAGAAACACCCATGACAACCAGCAAAAAGCACTTCCAAAAGGGTTTTTTTTTGTTTTTAATTAAACTCTGAATCAGCTAATGTCAACGCTCCTGTGGGCCCGCTTCTTTGGTTGTTACATTGATTCATTGTACAATGAATCTTTTGACAAGTACAAAACCTATCATAACTCTCCTGCTGAAGATGAGACAGCTTTTCTTACAGGAAAAAAACCCAATTTATTCCTTTTCTTCAGAGGACTGTCAATAGGCAGCACCAAGACAAAAAAAAAAAAGACAGGATGCAAAAGAAATCCTTCAAGGCTTAAAGCATTAAGGGCCAGGAATGTGAACATCACACCTTCTGAAAAGCAGAGGCTGCTTTCATGGCTTGTTATTCAGCGTGACTACAAGATAACTCACAGGAATGCCCTGAACACCACAACATTACAGTCCCTTCAGCTCCTTCAAAGTCTGATGTTTTATCTGCTGTTAAGTCAGGCATATTAATTCACAGCAACACATTTAACCCTCCTTTTAGGGAGAAATCTGAAGTACAAGGGCTTGGATCAAATCTGCAGCTCTTGCATTCAGTAAGAATTTTGTTGTGTAGGCTACAAGTGGCAAAAAGCACTTTATTTTTCTAGTTGATACCGCTTATTTGACAGTATTTAGTGTGTTCTTGCTAATCAAGGTGACTCTTGGACAGATTTGCAGGGACAGGCCTAGAGCTATCTGCACATCCCATTTGGCACAGCCACAGAAATCAGATTCCTCTGTAGCCTGGCACTCAGGGCATGTGCCACTGGGGATAACCAGGATGAATGAGATCCCACACAAATACCTTCATCTATTCTGCTAACTCAGGCTGGATTCTCAGCTATGTGGCAATCTCACACACCTGCAGGCTCTCTGAAGCGAGCATATGTCCATTCTTCTCTAGCAACCAGCACAATGTGACCCAAATGCTAATTATAGCACCTCTTGGCTTTCAAGTTTTTGCAGAATCTTTCTGTTTTCCCTTTTCTCCCTATGCCTCTCCAGTAATTGGCTCTGTGGAAGAAGTGGCAGAGTCTCAAGCTGAAAGGGAACTGGTAACATGAATTTGGGAAGTCTGCAAGTATGATGAGTTGTTTTGATGCTCTGTGAAATCAAAGACATGGCACACCCAGGAAAAGCCCTACCAAGGCTCTTGGTGATGAATAAATACAACATTTGAAGTGGTCAGCAACAACAGACCAGTTTAAGTAGAAGGGATTAAAGAACAGGGAGAGCAAGAATTCACATTATGAATTAATGTAAGGAATAAGTCAAAACTGTTGAAAAATGCACTTGTTCTGAAAAAATCCTGCAGCCACAAAGGTCATAAATGGCTTACCCTATTTTAAGTTCTGCAGTGCAATAATTTTAGTATAGTGGTTAGATTTCTCAGGGCAGCAGATGGACCACATTTCATTTTCAAGTAAGATCTAAGTTTAGAGCAGTGCTAGAGCTCATCTGTGGCAGATCAACTCTCAGAAAAGAACTTCAAAAACAAACAACGAAAAAATCTCACCAAACAAAATCCTACCTTACCTAGGCAGGTTTTTATACTGAGTTTGATTTGGGAGGAAAAAAATGTAATAAGAAAAGCTGCATTTCTGACTGCCTAAACTTAGGCAAACTAGAGAAAGTGTTAAGGAGAAACATTGCAGTAAGTTCTAAAGGTACCTGATATGGTCTCACTCTTTGTGTAAGCTGTCAACTAAACCCTTGTTTTAGTTTAGACTGGTTCAATATATAATGACAGTCAAGTTGATACAGAGATAAAGTGTCACTCATTAATGGAATAAAGGACAGAAATCAAAGGTCTGGCACTTCTTTCTTTCATCTTTTAAATGCTAGCTACAGTCACTCACTCCAACTTTCTCAGCATTCTCTGTCACTTTAGCAAGCCTCATCTTGTAATAAAGCACACACCCAAAAGAAGCTTTGGGGTGTCTTCTCCAAACTTTTAGCAGTTATAGATCATACTAACCAATAACAACTCAAAAGCTTAAATAAACATCTAGTTAAGACTACAGCATATGGGGTAGATAGAGAATAATTAAATTAGTTTTGAACTTTAACATCTATATTAGGCAACCTTCTAGAAGTAGCTTTTTGTTGCAATAAAATCCCACCTGATGTTATGGGAATGGTAACTGAACTGGTGAGTTATACTTTAAAGAGATCATAGATATGAACCTTAGTGCTAGGAGACCACATGGGCCACTGAATGAGTTCCTGAACCTCAGAACTGCTGCTTCTTGCTTGATTGTCATCACTAAGGGATTACTGCTGTACAAGAGTGCCAGAGCACAGGAGATGACAGACAATGAAAGCTACCTCAGACTTCATGCAGCAAGTAAAATTACCCACAACAGCAGTTACCCACTGCCATTACTCTGGATCTTTAGCCCAGTGTTACAGACAGAAATATTAAATGTTATGGATGTGTGAGAGGGCTCAGCCTCCTGACTGAGAAGTGAGACAAACTTCTTTTAATTGGTTATGCATTTCCAGGTGTTTGACATTTCAGTGTGGTATATCTGAACCACTGAAAACCTTTGTGTGATTCCTTAACTCCACTACATCATACCATGTTTTCACAATCCCTTCAACTCCTGCCTACCACAGTAGGTGCTTACCATTATATTCCACCCCTAGTTCAATTACTTTTCTTCTGAAAGCAGAATGCATGCTCCATTCTTTGTTCTCACCAGAGCCTTCTGCCATGAAAATATTACAGCTTTTCTTGTATGGAAACCACCCCATTAAACAAAACATAGAACTGTGAATAAATTATTCAGAAGTGGTCCAATTCTTAAAGATTTGCCAAAAGCAGAATTACTCTAAAAAAGCTGAGGGCATGGCTCTTGAAACCCTTGGCAAGGCCAGTAACAATTAAACTGCTAACTTGACACCACCAATAATAATCAGGCAGTAGTATGTAAATCTGCCCTATAAACTAAACCTGAGAATTTATTTCCACAGGAATTATTTATTTGTAAAATAATTTATTGGTAAAAATATTGCATGAAATGCAAAACAGCTTCCATCTCTTGCTGGAGTTGTTATTTATCTGTTGTGTGGGATTACAGAAGAGGAATCAGAGTGGTAGGAAATGCTGTTTCACTTTCTGTATGTGACTACCTGAAAAGCAGAAGCCATGAGCTTAGAATACCCTTTCTGTGAGCACTCCCAAGTGCCAGACTCTTATTTTGAAGGCTGTGCTTCACATACTCTGCCAAATGACTCTAAAGATGCAAAGAGAGAGGATTCTTTACTTTAATATATCCAGTCAGTGTTTGTTTCAAGAATCCACTGGAGTTTTGGTGCCGATTAATTAAATTTCTTAACTCCCTGTAATTAAGTCCAAATCTGTGTACCATCTACTGCATGGTACAAAATGCTGCTATCAAAACCAAATGGATCTCATCAGGTCTGTAGTACATTAAAGTTGTATTCCAGTTTCTGGCATAGTAGCTTAAAAGAAAAACTGGAAGGATTCCAAACACTTCTACGATTTCAAAATAATAATAAAAAAGAAACCCCTCTGGTTCTCCTGAGGCTTTTTGAGCTACTTAATACAGTATATGGATGCTAAAACTGTGCCTGCATCCAAGGCACAGAAACACTGTATACCTAAAAACAATGCACCCCCAACTTTCCTGGTACTCATATATACTTTGGGGTTGAGGGAAAAGAGAGGAAAGAGGGAGAGTTCCACATCTGGCTTACATCAAACTATCAGATATTCAGTCAGTACTTACACATCCATGTGGTGGCCAGCACTCTGCAACCCATCCCCCATCTCCTTCTCTATTGCACTCCACTCACTGTAGGAAAAACAAACGAGAAACAACATCACACATGAAGGGTAAGGGAAGTTAATAAGCTGCATCCTGTATATAGTTTCTTTCCAGGTGACACCTGAATGGAAATTGCCTCAAAATTAGACTTGGTCAAACCGGTTTTTTTTTCTTTAAGGAACACCACTGACAATGTGACAAGGCCATTTATGGCACTCTGTAAAACAACTGTCCCTAAACTCATAGTCATAAATATAGTTAGTTTGGGATGGGTTTTGAGCATAATCTTGTTTAAATAGCTGAAACTCAATTTGAAACAAAATCAAACAAAACCAAACCACCGAGCACTTAATGTAAATGGGACAAGGGGCAATGACAATGCTGAACTTTCTGAAATACATTTTGGGCTCACCAAGAATATACTAAGCTTTCCAGACTTACAGGATAGAAGACAGAAGCTTCTCATTCCAAAAACCAAAGGGTGAATTTGACTTTTGTAAGCATTTTACTTCTCCTGAAACTATTTGATGTATGTAGCTTTATATTTTCATAGCAGACTCTTGTTTAGTTCTATTAATAAAAAAAAATCCAACTTGCAATTGTCTCAACTACCTATTTACATCAGAGATATTATTTAGATAAAGAAAGAAACAGCTACAAAAAAAGATACTTGCTCTGGACATCCTGGTATGTACTCTGCCCTTTTAATTGTGTTCTCAGCTTTGAGAAACCTTATGAGAGTTCTTAGTTACAAGAATTACATCCCACAATGCTTTTTACAAGGATAAAAGAGGTTCTCCTTATATTTCGCATAATTTATGTGTAATGCATCTATTCTGTCCTTCACTTTTTCATAAACATTCCACTCCGCTGATGTTGATATTTGTCTTTGTGTTATTACAGAACTACACCTAATTTCATTTTAAAACCCCCAATGAGAAAGACATCTGCAATCCATTAACCCAGAGAATTAAATTTAGCACTTGAACAGTGTGTAGAAGCAGGAGGTTTCCCTTAACCAGAAGTTTAGATTCTTGAATTCTCCAGTGAGATGGAAAACTTGAGCATGCAGTTCCCTCATATAAATCAAAAAAACAATTGGCAAATTCACTTCTAAAAGCCACTAAAATTGGATAGATATAATTCTTGATTTTTATCCATTAAAAGGACCTAGAAGCTTTTTCAGAGACAACTGCATGAAGAATAGTGAGTTACTTTCTGAAGAAACAAAATGCCAACGCAGCAGAAGGAGGCCCAAAGATCTGGTACACAAAGCAAAAAGCTGTATTCTTGCACTAGAGACTAAGCTCAGCAGATCAGGCAATCTCTGCATGCAGCACAGAAATCTCATGAGCACTGCAATACAGAGTTTTTCAAGATAGGCAATGAAAGGTTTCAAATATACCTTTCAAAAGCATAACACAACCAAAAAATTCCCTCCTCTCTCCCCATAACTATGTATGTATTTAAACATGGATGAACTCTTACCTGAATACTCTTCCATAGTTGCCATGGACTTTATAGACACCATAAAGCCGATCTGCTACCCTCTAAAACATTTTAGAGACAGGTTTTGGTCATCAACATTAAGTGCAATTGCTTTGTGAAAACCCACATACATACTCCAAGCTAAAGCCTTAATGTTCTTACACAGGTAAACAAGATTAGGCCTAAATCTAACATAAGCCACTACTGAAAGAAAAAATGCTGTTGATTTTTATTTTTTAAGTCCTGGAAGACTGAAGTCACAATCAAGGCTATGTTGAACAAATCTATCTTTGGGAGTGCTCATTGATAGGATGTGTCTGTGGAGACCATAATTAAGCTCCCTTCAGTTTTTGATAACCAAATATAAAACATTCTTTATCTGAATAATATTATGCACACACTCATTTATTTAATTTATAGATGGCAAGTTAGAAGTCCACCTTGATATTGATACTGTAGGGAAACCTTCAGTAAAATTCTAACAAGTGACTTGATTTTTCCACCCAGCTGAGTGAACTGAGGGAAAGGAAATGAACTAAATGAACTATCCATTGCAGAACTCATTGCTTGAGCTGGAGGGTCATTTCAGCTGTTTGGAGTGCCAGTACCTGCTGCAGCCAGCACTACAATGCTGGCAAAACCTCAGAAGAAAAGACACGTGTACACTCTGAAGCGTGAGTTGTAATCCAGATAATGCCCTTGGAATTGCGATGTACCAATGAATGAGATTAAAGTTCTGCAAGAGCTACCATTGTTATTATGATGGCTGTCACAGTAGTAGCAAAAAGGAAACATTAACAAATTGCCCAACAGATCTCACACACACAACCCTGAGAAAACAGGACTGTCTGTAGAACACTACTCTTGAGAGTGATTAATTCTCTCAAGACCCTGAGTTTAGCAGAGCAATCCATTACTGTCCTCTCTGCCACACAGGTCCATTGAAAATGGAATCCCTGTTGAACATACTAAAAAGAAGTATCATGCTCTTATTATTGGAATTGTAATTTCTTATTTCCTTTTTGTGTCTTTAAAAAAAAACAACCTTCCACTCTCAACCCATAGAGTATCTTAATGCATTACATAATTGTTGTCATCATTAGAAAGGCTATTATTCATTGCAGATCAATGAATGAGCCAAAAAAAGAAAATACATAAAGGGAAGCATAAAGGATTCATACTACAAGCTCATTATATGTCTGTCCAGAAAACTGTTTTGAGGCCCTTCCCAAACCAAACATCCAGCAAAAGTAACTTGTCTGCTGAGCAGAGAGAAGCAAACACCACAACTCTGTTTAGAGCACCTCCCTGCAATACGTGACTATCACAGGACAGGGCAGATTAGCACTGTCAAACCCAACCATCAGATCTGGAACTCTTCCCCCTCCCAAATCTGCACAGAGTCAGTGCCCTCACCTCTTGCTGTCTCCTGCTCCACACTCTGGAGACAGACTCCCTCAGGCTAAACTGCCCTTATTCTAGAACACATATACCACATCTCTTGACTAAACAAGAAATACTGCCTTATAAATAAATCATACTATTTGTCACGACACACATGGGAAATACTTACAGCTCTGACTCGCAGAAGGTGTGATATGACAGACTGCAGTTCATCGCTGTAGTGTTTTAGCTCAGTAAATCTCCTGGGAGCAGGAAACAGATAGTACATCATTAGCCATCATGAAAGCAAGCTTTCACAGCATGCACAATAGAGCCACAACCCTGCAGCCAGCAAGCAGAGCCTGGATTGTGGTGGAGTGGCATTAGCTGAAGACTCCTAAAGAAGTGACTGCTGAGTTTCATTTCCCTCAAGTGAACAAACATCCCAACACTTGCATGATTGCTGGTTTTTTGAATGCAAATGTTGAAGGCTCAGATTGAATTAAGAGATAAAATTTTATGAAATAAGAGTAGTTAGCTGAAGTTATTACATCATTGTTTTTGTGTTAAGGTTTTTTAATGGGATTTATAAAAGCAAGGGTTTGTGAATAGGAAAGTTTCAAACAAATAGAAAGCCAAAATCTGCTGAAGCATATTTCTCAATAAAAACATGTTTACATTTCTGACCTAACAAAGATACTTTACTTTCAAGCTGCCTCTATCCAGTTTTGGGCACAGTTTTTCAGGGGCTCAAGGAACCATTCACAATTACATTTCCCCTAAGGCTAATCTGTACAGTAACTGTGACATACGAAATCCTGCCGAGACTCGTACCTGCACAGGAGCCACGTATGGCTGAAGGCCATCAAATCACTACATCTCAACAGGGTGCCAGACAGGCAAGCCATTGCAAGTGACTTGTGTACACTGCTGGCTTGTCACTTCTGGAGAAGAGGCATTTTATCAGCCAGCCCAGTTAGGCTTCAGAGGCAATTTAAGCTGATACCTTTAGCTCTTGCTAATAACAAAGGTGAATTGTTTGCCACAGCCTTGCCAGTGACAGGTAACTAATTAAACCACAGCTACAGCCTCTTGTGTACACATAAACCCTCCCTAGTACACACAAGTCTAGCTCATGACCTACTTTGGTACACAAGAATGTGTTTATTTCATCCAGATGGGAAGTCAGAAACAGCTTTACCTAAATTACTAAACAATGATCTGAAAATACACACAGAAGAATACAACTAAAATTAAGGAATAGGAAACTAAGATTAGTGTTCCAGGTTGATGTTCAAGAACTAAAAAAAAACTTCATCCCTCCTCCCACCACAGACACACAGTCAGGCTTTGTATTTCAGAATAGCTTGTACCCAAGAGGTCTTACTAAAATGAGTTGGGTCACTTGTTTTGGGTGACCAAGTATGAAATTCCAGGGTTTTTCATTTAACACCTCTTCCTCCCCTGCCAGGAAATCTTCCCCTAAAATATTCCCATCCTTACATTCAGGAAGTAAAAGCTTTATTATGACTTCCAATACTTTTGATTTCCAAGAAGCATTTTTTATAGCATTATGACACACACAGGGTTAAAGCACATAAAAAGATTTAAAAGTTAGCAGAGAAGCTGTATGGGGAAAAAGAAATGTAGTCACTGATCTGCACAGTGGGATTTAGAGAGCAATCTTTTCAGTTTACACTTTATAAAATATGCACCAGGGCTGCACGTCAGACAGCTGCAGACACGTACAGTGAAGATATTTGAAATAATTGAACTAAAAACAAAAGATTAAAAAGCATGCCTGCAGCTCAGGAAGACTCCCCTTTCCACTACAGAAATTTATAACGTAAAGTTTTATTTATCCTGTTTTGCCACAAGAAATCTTTTAGGAATGCTGTACTCCCTGAAGGCCAGAGTCAGGAACCTAGGAGGACTTTCTGTATCCTGGCCTTCAGCAGCAATACATCTTCTCTCAGACCAATTCTTCCTCAATTAAAAAAAAAAAAATTAAAAAAAATGCTACTTCGGAATCAAGCTGTCTTCTATTTTATCTCATAAAAGCATAAACCAAAGTGCTGCTATTTTTTTCCCGATCTTCCGTGAAGGCTGAAAATTTTACAAATATAATTTTCAGGAAAAACTGGTTTAAGAGACTGGTAGTGTTGCAGATCAAAAGTTTATTTCTCAACTATTTGTTTAAGTCCTCCTCATTGCTCATGTAAAAAAAAAAGTTACATAATTATAAAGTAATTTCCAAACAGGGCTCAGTGAGGCACACAAAGGGATGTTTACTTTCCAGTGTAACCTAACAGTAGAAGTGTAAAACAAGAGATAGTTTTGGCACTCAAAAACTGAGGCTTTTTAAACTAGCACTTTTCCCTGGGTTTTACTGGTTCTGCAACATTAGCAACAGTCTAGATACTTAACTGAGCTATTAAATAGAACTTGAGACACAAATGAAGAAGTGATTGGGTCTCACATTGGTATAGGAAAACCAGCAAGTCTTTCAAAAATATCTTTTATGATACTGGCAAAGAAAAAAATTTCTTTAGAGTAGACAGCATTTCAGTGTAAGTTATTTACTTAGTGCATTTTACTCAGCAGTAATTCTCCTTGGATCAGGGCAGGCAGTGCCATTGTCCTGTTTTGTGAAGAGAGATACTACAAGAACAGAACTGTTCACTAAAAAACAAGCCACTTATCTGAATAACCAGACAAAAAAACCCAGAGAGCTACTTAAAAAAAAAAAATTAAAAGCCTGCCTTAGGAAAAGCTTTAGTATTTTCTAAAGAAATCTTCCACCAAAACCCAAAAGCTATGGTTTTCATTAGAGCCCAGAAAGATAAAGAAACTATGAGTGCCATGAGGCCAAATCAGAGAGGTCTGCAGTAGATACAAATTTACCTCTGAGTACCAGAATACCATATTTTTATCACCATTTAATTCCACCATTGAAACTACAAATTGCTTCCCACAGGAGAAGGTTTAGTTTCTAGTCCACATTTGACCTCGAAGAGCAGCCTGGTTTCAGCTGCATGGAGCTCCTCATGTTGCCAAGCTGACGGCTGCAGCTCCATGGCAATCCCAGCTGGGAGCTGCAGCTGCTCCTCACCTGAACCTCTCCTGGCCCAGGAGCCTGAAAGCCTACACTCCACACAGCACTCAAGTCACACCTTTTGTTTCAGCAAGGTGAGCTTGCTGAACCACTTCACCAGCCAGCCACACAAAAGCACCAAAGGTAAAGCAGAGGGGCCAGGCATCACATTCCAGGCAGCTCGAGCACCAGTGTGCTGGGCAGAGCAAGGCACTGTGCCTCCTGTTAGAGCCACACATGCTACAGCAAAAGGCAAACAAACAACTTCTGCTCATGAGTTATTTATTAAACAGTTTGTATTCTCAAGTGCAATTTGGAACTTAGGTTGCTGGCAGAATACAAGAGAAAACATGTCCCATTTCTCAAGTGCTTTGAAAGCTCTACCAAGGCACACACGCTCCAGGACTGTTTTTGTTACAAGCCCTTTCTTCATGTTTTCCTTGTATTAATCCTTTTTCTACTTTTTAACAAGCTACTTCTCATAACAACTTTGCTTTCTGAAACATTGTTACAAGCTACCAAGGATGCTCCTAAAACAGTTTTGCCCACCTGTGCCTACAGTCAGACTTCTGGCAGTTTACCTGCCGTGAGAGCAGGAAAAGATAACTCCTACTGGCCACAGAGGAAGATGACTGAGGGTGAAGCATTCAAACAAGGGACCATTTTCACCTGCAGATACAGAGAATTGCTGTCTTCCAATCTCATTCATTAATGTCATCATTTATGTTAAACCCTGGCTAAAAGCTTCCTGGCTGCCACAGAAGGCCCTAAAAACAAGCACAGTAAAAAAGGAGGGACTGGACCAATTCACAGGCTAAGTCTATGAAGAGGTTCAGAAAGGTATGTACCCTCTAACATCCTTAACACAATATCCACAGATTCTATGGCACAGACAGCAGTCAGGCACAGGGGCTCTCCCCAAAGAGCATCTCCTGGTGCCACTGCTGGACAGCAAGGGCACCCAGAAGGGCACTTTGCACAGCTGTGGATGGCAAACAGCAACATCTCTTGGCCCCATCACTGCACACTGATGCTTCTAAACCACTGCAGAAGTAGAAACTCCGATTTACCCTTCCCACATCACCAAGGGTGTGATGAACCTCCCCCTATATACACTGACAATTCTGAGCAGTTCTTCCATCCAGCAGATTGCTCTAGTGCCTGTCCCAGAGCTCTGTAAACTGCAACAGAGCTGAACTGACCTCTGGACTTCCAAAAGCATCTGTGAAAATTGGCAGCTTGGAAAGAACTGTGAACTGCAACTCCAGGGTGTGTGCATCCAGAGCTGTACACCAGCAGACTTTTGGAAAGACCTACTATCAATCTGTATTCTGTTCATGCTTGGAAAGATTTCTTGAAAACAAATATTAAGAGGTTCTTTTTCAGAGTCTGGTTTTGGGGATTTTTTTTGTCCCTTCGTTTTAGTCTAGCTAAAATGAAATACTCGTTTTACATGAAGTGATGGAATTTTTCTGAATGCTTCCTGCTTCTGGAGGCAGGATTTATCAAATATTTTCACACTACCTCTTTACTGGGATCCTGTTAAGATTTGAAGTGCAGAAAGATAATTTTTATTTTCTGAATTTATACTAAAGAGATAGAATATTCTGTCACCTGAAGTTATAGTTGTAACTGAAAAAGGGAAAAGGAGGGAAGAAGGATGTGGAATCTTACTTGTCTGGGTTTTTCACTCTGAATGTTGCATTAAGAGCTTTTAATCTGGAATCTGCCTGAAAAAGGGGAAAAAAAGCTTTGTTAATTTAATGCAATTAAATTTCAGTGACAAAAAAATCTCAGCCTTCTGGCAACACCATTAGAAAAATGTCCTGCCTTCATGGCATATTTAAGTCATCAAACATTGAACAAGTTGATACCAGCTGCCCTGAATGTCAGATATTTTTATTAAAAAGTCAAAAACCTATGCTATTTTTGTGAATATGATGTAAACAGTAACCACTAAAATAAAGCTGGTATAACCCAAGTCCCACAGAAATAGTCCCTTCTTAAAATGCTGCACAAATCATGGATTTAAGATACACAACACCACATTCTTTTTAGATGAAGCAATTAGGTAACTTAAGACCATATGGACAAGTTATTTTATATTTCTCAAACCAAATAAAACCAGTGGTAGAGTGACCTCTATACGCTCTTTATTACCAGGAACAGTTCCCCAGTGAAATCAAAATCTTATATATGTTGTTCTCTTACTTTTTATGACTTGCTTTACAGAAAATATGTAATTTGTATATCAGAAAGAGCCCTTTTTAATGCAATGTTCTTCTCTATAGTAGAGCATATATAAATCTCTACAGAACAAAACTCAATACCTAATTAAAAAGGTAATTGACTGCTTCAACTGTTTTTGAGATGTTGGTTTACCAATTTCTGCAACAGTAATATTGAATATTTCTAAGGAGATGGAGGGGGGGTTTTTTCCAATTTATTGAATATTAAACTGTGCAATCAATATTTACTCCTAATAAGACACCAACACAGATAAGAGATCCCAGCCTCATCCTTGAGGTCCACATCACTACAACTCTTCATTCCTAAAATGCATTTTACACACAGGTCACTCAGGGCTCATCTATACCAAAGAAAAATGCCAATTGAGGGTAAATGGCTGGAGTTTACTTTTGATCAAAATACCCTTCTCTTCAGTAAAAGGAAAATAAATCAGCACACCTTGCAAGGTGTATAGATTTCCTATAGTGTACTTCTTTAGCTAACAGGCTGTGCCACAGCTGCAAGCATTAAGTTGCTTCAGTAGTACTTCTTAGTGCTGGTATGTGACAAAAGAATATTTTGTGCCCTGTTATAGAAAACTCAGAGCCTGAAGAGCTATTTTGAATTTGTCAGCGAAGGGAACACAGTGTCTTCCCAAAACAAGAACAGAGCCCATCCTTTAGGGGCCTTGCAATAGCATCTACAGATAAGACAGGCACAGTCTGAGACTGTTTCACCTCCCACTACATTTGGGGTGAGCAGAAGATACCCATACATAGCCTGGAGAAAAGGAGGCTCAGGGGAACCTTACTGCTCTCCACAATTTCCTGGAAGGAGGGTGTAGTGAGGTGGAGGTTGGTCTCTTCTCCCACATAAGAAGCAGTAGGACAAGAGGAACCTGCCTCAAGTTGCTTCAGGGGAAGTTCAGATTGGATGCTAGGAAACATTTCTTTACCAACAGGATTGCCAGACATGGGATCAGGTTGCCCACAGAAGTGATGGAGTCACCATCCCTTGATGTCTTTCAAAGATATGCTGATGTGGCACTCAGGGACATGGTTTAGTGCTGGACTGGTGGCAGAGTCAGGTTAACTGTAGCTGTTCTTCCAATGACCAAAGCACCAAAACAAAGCATAACCCACAAGCTGAAAGGTAAGGGAACAAAACCCTCCAGACTAAGACTGACTCACACAGGGAGAAAGCAGGTTCATTGTCACAACTGTGTGTGACACTTCTCTAAGAATATCTTGCAAAGGGAAGACAAGGCAGCATGGGGAAGCATGTCCCAGATAGCACAAAGAACTCAAAACACTGCAGGAGCTCCAAGTCCCAGCCTTTATGCTTATTCAGAGCACTTCTGAGGCTTGTATAGTCTTGGATCTCAAATGCCATACCCCAACAAATCAACACACAAGCCAGTTATGTTTTGGGCTGTTCACACACACCTGCAGGTACTCCTCACACAGTAAAAACATCACATAAATACACTGATATTATCAGAGTCCTTCCCTCTGAGCAGCTACTTCCCAGTACCCTGTATTTATGTTGAAACAGCAGGCAGCAAAACCATTTGAGTCTGTTGGGGCAGCAGGCACATAGAGCAGCTTTACACTTCGAAAGAACCACTTCCTACCCTACAGTTCCAGGGCAAGTTTTTGTCTTTTGTCACATGCACACGTAGTGCTCTGAAGGAAGAGTTCAGTAGGTCCATACAAGCACTGTCAGGCAGGAAGCACAATCCTGCCAGTGCTCAACCATCTCAGTAGGGCTATTTCCTTTTTGCCATTTGCAGCACAGTAACTCTCACACACCACCTTTGAGCATTTACACCAGTTAGGCTTCTAGAGAAACATCTGCCCAGTCTTAAAATTGATTTAAGAGTGACATGCACAAGCATTTTAGAGATGAACTACCCATCAAATGAGGTACAGCTGAGGAGTTTTCAGAGAGTTAACGCCTACTATGATCCCATAATCATTTATGTAAACTAAAGAGAGATGGGAATTTTTTCTTTCCTACAGGAAGGGTTAAAATCCCAAGTGACAAATCCCTTAAATTAAAAATCCCTTAAAAATTAAGTGCTGGGGTTGGGAGGGAGGAAAGGCATGTTTTAATGATACAGCTGGCAGAATAAACAAAGTCTCCAACACCAACATTCAGCTATAGCATGCTATACTGTATTAATACCTAATTTAAGGTTTAGTTAGAGTTCAACCCCTCTCAGACAAAAAACACATCCTGCTTAAATGCAGCAGAGGCAGCAGTAACATAAACAAATGGTCTAATTTGAGTCTAAAACATGCACTGAATAGAGGTTTTCCTTCCACTGTAGTGCTAAATATTGAGAGTTTATACTTTAGATGTAGAATAAAGGGAAGATTCTCTTTACCAGGCTTCTGAAACAGTTATTTTTCTTTCCTAAGGAAACTGGAACCATGAAAGGGAAAACATACACAATCAAATCTAGAGGGAAAACAAGACTTGCTAGTCTCTCATTTAATCTACAATGTGGTTTCAGGGAGGCAAATATTCTCAGCATTCTGCTATGAGTTTTCTTCCATAAACACACCACTGTGTGTTCTCCTGAACACACCCTGCCAGTACAAACTTTCTGAACTCCTATGAGTGTATGCAGCTCCAGAGCTTTACATTGTTTGCATTATGAACACCAGTAGTATGCAACCCAACTGTAATGGAAGAGAATTATTGTAAACTTAAGTTATCAACAGTAAGTGTCAGTATCAAAGCCCCTTGGACACTGAGGATAAGAGCACCAGGGAGTTTCTTTAGCTCTCACTATTTAGAATAATTCTTCATAATCCATCCAGTTTTCAGTTGTGATTTCATGAGAGCAGATCACATTACAATGAAACAAAAAGCTCAGTATTTGTCCCCATACAGTAATTCTTCCAGACACAGCCCAGCAATCTATCAGCTTCTCAGATTCTTGACCTGTACAGACACACGACCTCAGACCATTTATTCCTGCAAGTCTTCCACCAGTTTACCCAGCCATGAACTCGCTGATGTCAATGAGGATAGTATTACTTCAAGACACATTCTGTTAAACAGTTAAGGGGCACCAAATCTGTCTGTCTTAGTCCCTTTCACCAACTGCTCTTGCAAATAAGTCCTATAATTCAGACCTCTTTGCTTACCTTTTCTTGACATCTTGCACCTCTTACCAGACTAAATTTGACACCCACCTTTAAAAATGCTAAACTAAACAGAAAACACAAAACCTCATTGCTGTGGCCTCAAGTTCATTACTTTTAAAGCTTATAAGGATTCTACGTTACCAGCAGAATTACACAGGCACGTAACAAGCCTGCTAGAGAACTTAACTGCAGTCCTACCTATCACATGTCAAGAACATCACTGTTTTTTGTAATAACAAGTATTCATGAAGCAATGCCTTTAACTCATTCTTAGAGCAAACATCCTTTCGTAAATAGCCTAAAAATGTTTGTTGGAATATGTCTGTATCATATCACAGCAATCACAAGACAAACAATTACAGTAATTACCTTCAGCTGAAATCCAGTCTCATTCACCATTTCTTTCCATCCACCTTCCTAAATATACAGGAGAAGAATGTTCAGTTAGAGTGATTTAAGAATGCTGCAGCTTTTGCAAGTCCCTGTGAGAGCCCATATCAAAGCAGCTTCTGCAGTATGCCTGGCTTCTTCCTCAGCTATCCTCCCCACATCTTTTCAAGAATCTGGGTTTAGAATAACCAATCATTACATTGTGCTTAAATACTAACCTCCCCCCAAAAACCCTCTTCTCAACTACCTCAATCTATCAGCTGGGAGCAGGAGCCACACTGCTTTGTCTAAAGAAGAGTAGCTAACATATTTTGCCTCTGAGATTACCAGCATCTCCAAGGGCCTTTCCATCTCAAGGCAGAGAGCAGAGAGCACACAGGTGACAACAGTTTGCAGTCCACATGCCATCACCTGCCTCATGTGTACTGCTGATTCTCCGCTGTTTTCAGCTTCTATACATCGGTCCACCCACATACTGCACCACGGCAAACATAGCTGTTCAGTCCAGTATCTGGGAATCCCTCATCAAAGCACAGAAAAAAGAACTATCCAGCATCTCCTAAAGTTGAAAGCTGCAGAATGTAATGTTTAAGCCGACAATCAGACCAGAACTTCTGTGACAATGTATTGTAGCAGTTTTGGACCACAACACAGGAATGGATGACCCAAACCACAAGGCTAAAGAAACCATGGATATCCAAAGGGTGAGCTGGAAGCCAGTGCTGCCCCTGCAGTCAGCAGTAGAGCATGGTAACTAGTTCAGCTTTAGTCCTATGAAGAGCTCCCAAACAACATGCATTAAGCTCCGAATAGGCTGTTCCAAAGAGGTGTTTCTATGTTAGGAGCCTTACAACTTGACTAGAAAAAAGTCATAAGGTAGATTAGAAGGGCAACTGTACAACTGCAGGCTGCTCTCAAGCAGCTTTTAGCTGGACAAGCCTTTTCCACCTCAAGTTTATTCACATTATCTATCTTTCCTCCTGATACAGACCAAGTTATGGGTCAATAGAAAAGATCAGAAGGACATTATCTTAATTAAATAATCACTAAATAATGTATTTAGAAATAACTTTACTATACCTGCATTAAAAATGCATAAAAGATTTTGTCTTGGCAAAGAACAGGATGTGAAGCCACACGTAACAAGAAGTTTTCCAGACCAATTCTTCTTCTTTCCACAAAATCTGGATCCATATTATCTGCTGATAGCTTATGCCAAACAAAGTCAGCCTAGTTAAACAGAAGAGTGTCAACAGTAAATTAAAAAACAAACAAAACAAAGCAAGCCACAGTTTCGGTTTCCTTACCCTTTTTTCTGGCAAAGGAGGAACAACAATGTGTGGGTAGGTGACTGACAAATAATTCCTCAACAACTCAAATTCACTGTAACGTCGCCACAGGGACTCCACTGGGGCACATTGTCCCTCACTCTGGGACTCAACAGCTCTGAAAGATAAAGCAGCAAATTTGAACATTAGTGAGCCATCACCTACTCCCTCAAAAACCATCAGTGCAATTAGACCAAAGGCCCCAAGTATAGTAGTGATTACTGCATGACTTGCCCATAACCTAAAGCAACCTTAATTAATTTCATGTCTACATACTTAATTTAAAAATATTTGTAATTTCTGCCTGATAGCACTTGAATTTGCTAGGAACACAGAAAAACTCAATGCACTTACACATCAAAAACAAACAGGTAGGTCACAATCAAGTAGAGACACATGTGGCTTAGTCCACACCTTTACAGAAATAGCCCTATTTCTCTTGGAACAGTGTTAGGTTCAAAGTTAGTAAAATTTCCTGAGTACCTGAAGGATACAGAATATTGTAAGAAGAAATTTACTATTCAGTGGGAAAGCCTTCACTTCAGAGGACAAAAATGGTCTTGCATACAACAGTTGACATAGTTACCAATACAACTTTAAAAATATTAAGATATTTTAAAGGATATTTTTAGAAAAAGACCAAATTTCAAAGTACTTCCAATTTTCTTTTTTTGTTCAAAGTGACATGTTTTTATATTTATGGACTAAAAACATAACAAACTACCTAGAGAAAGCAGGTACAAAATTTATGTGTCTGAAAAATTTGTTGAAGACTTAAATCCAACATGGCCTAGCAAGGTAATAAAGGGTTTTATGTTACTATAAAAGGAGAAATCATTGAATATAGGATTGGAAAGTAACACAAATACTTGATGAGAAGAATAATTTTTCATACAAGACATTCAAAGCAATAGAAATACTTTGCAATAACATAAAATAAGCATTGGGTAGCAACACTTCCAACAGTTAGCATATGCCAGAATAAACACAGAGAGAGAATTCACACAAGGCACTTAAAACAAAGCAGTGGTGATGTCTACATCTACTTTATTCTTCATTGAAGTGACTAACTAGCAGACAAAGCACTGGCATAAACCTACAAGGAAGAGTATTGACTGCTGAGTTTGGAAGGGACCTCTGCATGTCTGTGATCCAGCTCCTTGCTCAAAGCAGAATGTTCTGAGCCACATTCACTTGGGTTTTGAGTATCTCCAAGGACCGAGACTCTACTACCACATTGAGCAACCCACTCCCATGTTTGACAAACCTCACAATAAAGAGGTTTTCTTACTTTTACCTGGAATTTCCCATGTTTGAATTTGTGGGCACTGCCTTTTGCCCTCTCTTGGCATCACAGAAGGAGTCTGACTCCATCTTCTTTACCTCCCCACCAGGTACTGATCCACAACTGCTAAAATCAGCTGTCTCTTGCATAGGCTGAACAATTCCATCTCTTTTAGCCTCTCCCTGCAGGTCAGACAATCCAAGGCCATAATCATTCTCACAGCCCTTCACTGGACTTGCTTCAGTAAGTCCACATCCTTCTGGTGCTGGAGAACTCAGAACCGGGAACAATAAATTATCAACTACAAGTAGTTACTCATATAGCATTTAGTAGAAGAGAATGCTACATTATTTTTTCCAGCAAAAGTCACTTTACAGTTGTTGAATTCCTAAGAACTTTGTGAAGTTTTAAAACATCTAAGAAGCACACAAATTATTGATAATTTTTAACCTACGGGGTCAGATTTCTAACGATCTTACTGAAAAACAAACAATCCCATTCCAAAGTTGCCCCAATTATTTGATACATTTAAACAAAATACAAGGTGCCTCTATTTGTGAGCCTTCATTAGAGAGGAACAGTCTTGCTATAAACTTTGGTTTAGTTACATGTTCAGGTAGAATAATGTCATATAGAAGAACACAAAAGATACTTTTTTAACTTAGTAAGGTGGAACAATTTTTATGTATCTACCCATGCCTTGGGGAAAGGACATTCATTCCAGGTAACTGAATTTGTAGGGGGAAAAAAACTTTACAAGTAAGAAGAAAAAAGGATAAATTCATAGCATTCAAAATAAACTGCTCCAGATCAAAACTATTTGAGAGTGACTCAAAAGGAAAAGGTGAGTACACTACTGACAGCCACTATTCACACTGCCAGCATCCCACAGAATTCTTCCCCATGAGAGTATTTAAATTCAATGAAGCTGCACCTGCAAATACTGAGTTCTGAAGAGGGAAAGCTCAGCCCAGCCTGGACTGACAGGCTGTGCAGCATTCTTCCCCACACTAACTGCTGCACCATTCAAATACTGCAAGAACACTTCAGCACAAAGCAGGAATCTAGTGATTGAACTATTGATGAGTAAGAGGTAAATTTGAATAGACAAGGAATTAAGCTACTGTGCCTCAAAAGATTAATTGTTTAGTCAAAAGCTGAAGGCACAAACATTGCATTCCTGGAGGAAGAACTCCCAGCAGGGTTTGGTAAACAATCTGGCCATTCAAGACACTCACATAAAAGTACTTCAGAATTACAGATCCTTTTTATCTTCAGCTTCAGTAACCTACCAACCAGCTGCACTGACTTACACCATGGGATTCAAGACTTCCACATGGGTTATTGTCAGCCCTTAAGAAAGACTGCTGCCATCAATACATGATAGTATGATGGGGATCCTGCCTGAGAACAGACTGCACAAGCAAGCATAAACAGGGAGACAAGAAAAACACAGGTCAGGATTGCCCTGAGAACCCAGGCACATGCCAGGAGGACACAATTGTGCTGCAGATACGGATGCTGCTGTGCCAGCCTTCTGAGAGGAGAATGGTCCATCTCTGTAAGCACCTAAATCATGCTTATAATGCTCTGTAATTGTTGTGCAGAGTTAATTACAAAGTAGGAGCAGCAAAGGCCAGGCTGAGCCTTAACTGCGAGAAAAAAAAAAAGAAGAGCCCTTTCTGAACATGCTTGCTTATCAACTTTGTATTTGCTACAATTAATAAGAACCCATCAGTTATTTGAAAAAAACATAGTAGGAACATCTCAGTCCACACACATTAAGTAGAAAACTAAATATTAATCAAAAATTTTAAAAGGTCATTTGGGAGCATAACACTTCAGCAGGAAAGGACCACAGCTTTACAGAGAAGCCTAGTCCTACATCAGCACAAACAACTACCTCGTTACTTGAAGTTTTATGCCCACACAGGGCCTCAAGAGCTCCAGGAGGAAGGAAGCAGATTGCCAGGCCAGTTCATACCACTCACTGCACCTACCCTGCCCACACTGAAGACACTAAGGAAGTTTACTACATCTAAAGCCTACTGTCAATTTATTCTGACAAAGCAGATCTGTGGACAACAGTTAGGCTTCCCCTAGTCTCAGTTAATCAACCTTTACAACCCTTGTGAGGGACACAAAAATCTCACACTATACCCTGAAGAAAAAGATTAAATTACTACCAGAGAATCTTGAAGGTCAAACCTGCCTGTGTAGTTAATTCTTTCTTAACTAGATAGCAGCTGATACAACCACCTCACTGTAGCGTGTGTTTAGCAGCCTGACTTTATTCTCATCTCAGATCATACTTGTTTCTTTTATTTTAACATGCATTTATTCTCAATGTCTCAGGAGTGCAAACACTGCCTTTTACAGCTGCTTTTATCTTCATCAGGAGAGCACCTATATAGCACCGAACAAAGAAGCCATGCTTCTTTAATTAATTGATTTGAATATATTTAAGACATTTCAAAATTATTAGTATCAGTTGCACTCCCCAGGCTTACACCCAGCTTAGAGTAATCCCCCAGGCTGTGCTCTCTAGAGCACACAATGCTGCAGAGCTCAGTAAAGGAGGGGAGCAGCAAAGTTCTTTGCAAAGCTGGGGTAGGCAGGCACTGCACAGCCCTCAGTTCGGAGCCTGTGTCAGCACCATGGCCTTTTAAATGAGGCAATAAGAGCTTGAAACTGCATGGATGGATTTAGGACAGGCAACCAAGATGAGAGAATTTTTTTTTTAATCCCACCAAAAATGTCTCTGCCTGGTAACATATGAGGTCATAAAATACCACCAATTACAAGAGCATTTCCTCCCCAGGAACACCATTTCAGAAAGGAAGTAGAAATCCACAAAGGTACTCATTAGACTTAGTACCTTCACTACCATCTAATTTTTTAGACCACGTTATGAACTTCCCCATTAATTGCAAGTATTGCAGACCAGTTTCAATTAAGACTATAATCACTTGTTGATGCTCAATCAAACTTCTCAATTTGTTTTGGTTCTAAAAACACAATATAATACTTGTACAGTCTTCAGGCAGGAAAACCATATGTTTTCCTTTTAAGGACACTTTTAACAATGCAAGTTATTCATTGAACGAACCAATCTGCCCGAAAAATTAAAAAGACAAAATTGAAACCTTCATCTTGTACATTTATAACTGATGTTATCATAACCAATTCAAAGATTACATTACTCCATGTCTCATTTATTTGCCTTAATTCAAAGTGTCAATGTGAAAACTTTAGTCCATCTAATTAACCTCTTCTCACTTCCCATTTAAAACTAATTATCTTAAATGAGCCACTAAATAATTCTGAATGCAATAAAGACGAATGGCTGTGAAGTATTAAATCAGACAAGAAGGAAATACACAGGTTTATTTCCTTGTAAAAGCAATCATCTCTTCAGTGGCAAAAGCAGTAACTCTGCTTTCAACCTTTGACCTTCCAGTGTAAGAGAAGTGACACTTCCACTCCCTGTAGTGGGCAAGGTTCACTCCCTGTGCAGAGGAACACCATTTTAGAGGGATGGGCAACTTTTTCCAACAGCTATTTAGAAATAGTCCCTGTATTTAGGCTTCTCAGACAGCTGATGTTTAATAATTGCTCTTCTACCTGGCAAGCTGTATGACAAGGAAGCATTTCTCTTGCCAGAAGGTTTTCCACAGCCAGGTGATTCTTTGGTTTTTTTATACTGTCACCCAGTTTACTGTATTTAACTGAAACATACATTTGTCAGGAAGATGAATGATTCATTGTTTCTATCAAGTAAAAATCATCAAAAAACTAAGTTCTCAAATCCTTTGTCTTCTTTCAGCTCCCAACTCTCTCCTGTTTAAAGCTCATGCTGAATTTCGACTTTCTCCCCTACACCTCATTTGGAGTACATTGGACAAGTATTCCTGACTCCCATTGGCCAAAATCTGCCCTTTACTGTTCTATCAGAAGACAACATTTGCCCTTTGTGGGCATTCATCTTCTTCTCAGGAAACCCATGCCTGGACTTTTCACCTAGCCCAGTGTGAAAAAGGAAATTTTGATAAGGGTACTAAACAAAATATAATAAAGGAAAAACTCCTGAAATGCTGCAATGCAGCACTGCTATCACTGAACTGTGGCCTCACCAGGTACTTATTTACAAGTCCATTTCTCTCACAGAAACTTTCTTTGGAAGTTCTCCCACTTTGGATGGGCAATCCAAGCTCTTAACAGAGAAGCAGGTAACACTCATATCACTATTTAACTAGCGGAAAACTTTTCAAAGACTGTAACCAGAAATAAGGATAGTAACTTCCCAGCCATACTGTGGGAGTAAAAAGGAAATAAAATGAGCCCCCTTGTCAAATTACTGCAAGAGAAAGTGAAGACTAGTAGGACTGAAACCAGGGAATCTGCTATTAAGTGGTTGGAGAGCAGGCTGCACAAACTTGTGCTACTTTTTCCTAAAGCCACATTTAAAACAGAACAAAAAAAAATACATGCTAGTCATCATATTGTTTGATTGGGAAGGTCAGGACAGAAATCTTTTAGTCAGCAGGGATGAAAGGGAAGTGAACTAAATGGAAGTGTCCTAGTACTACAGAAGAAATAGTTTACTTTAAAGGAGACCAGGAAAAAGAGGCATTCCCTGTATGTATAATTACAAGCGCAATACCACAGAGCACTTTAGAGGTGCTCTGCATTCTGATTAACTTTCACCTCTGTCATGGAAATAACAGGTACAAAGACAGGAGTCAGACTTATGGGTTTATTCTACCTGAGTTCTTGTAGTTTCATGCAGACTCTGATGTAAGACACAGCTGCCTAAAATTCTAACAAGCAAGTCTGGATTTAAGTAAGATCCTGGATATTTGCTACTTCCCTTACAGAAAGCTAGTGATATGCTGAGCACATCTCAAGAAGGAATATTTAGCTACACATCTGAAGAATATGTACTTGCCTTAATGCCATTTCCCACAAATAGGTAGAAGTGACCTCTGTTCTCACAGGGAGAATATAAAAATTGATTTATTTTTAAATAACTGTATAGTTTAACAGAAGCTGTGAAACAAACTGACATTAGGACTAATTGAATGGAAATAGCTCATAATAAAAAAATCGAATTAGGTAATGCAGAAAGGTCTAAAGCAAGAAGATGTTTTCAGGAAACACAACCCTTGGAATTTGTTGACGTTCTGCAGTCTACAGCAATGGAGTTTGTTTTGTCTCAAAGAAGTATATCTACATCAAAGTATAATAGCACATAAAAAAAATCAAAAAAAGTCACATAAAAATGTGAGCATAGTAATTAGAAATTTCATTTAAAAAGAAAAACTAAGTAACACCATAACTTGCATTTTGAAAACATTTTCACCAGCACCAGCAAAATTTATGTGTTAAAGTCAGCTGCTGTTCTATAACAAATTGTCGTAATTCTATCCATCTTGTGTCTCTAATTCACCCAGATAGAATTCCTCAATTCAAATTGAAATTAAATCCTAGATAGCAGTAATGGTGGAACCCCAGTTCATATAAACATAATGCAACTATTATTAAGTGGTCTTCCCTTTATATTACTATAAACAGTTTTATTCTTCAGCTACAAAATATCTTATTACCCAGACAAATTACTGTGAAGCCCACCTACAGCTACAGGCTCAGCAGGAAGCACATTTAATAGCCACCAATTATATTTATGCAAGAAGTTCTGCCTTCTCAGCAAAAGGAATAGAGAACCTATTTTATTAGAGATGTGACAAACACACATTTTCAATCGCTCTGTGACAAACATGTAATTGGTCTCGGTATTTGCTGACCACAGAGTAAAATAAATCCTAATGAAAGAACACAATCTGGCCAGCAAAGTACAGCTTTGCCACTATGAAAGAACAACTGGGAAAGACCAGTGGGAGCAACTCTGAAGTAATGCAAGGATGACTGGAAAAGGAGATGCAGTCAGCATGTTCTGGGGCTGTATAAATCTGCCCCCAGAGTACACTTCATATCACAGTCAGGCCCCAATGATTCCAATTTTCTTCTCTTTTCCTTCAGAAATATCATTACAATAAAAACAACACTACTTACATGAGAAGGTGTGATCTTTAATATCAATACACTGTAAAGGTATTTTTAAGCATCTGAGCAACTGTCAAAGAGCTATAATATTTGAAAAATGTATGTCTGTTTTGGACTTTGTTCTTCAAGTTTAGCAAAAATATAGCAAACTTATCCCCACAGGCCTGCAATCAGTGTGACTGGTGTGTCCATCAGCTAAACAAGCTAAGAAGCCTTTTAGCTAGCAGATAGCTAGCAAAATGCAACTGCTTTGTTTCAGAAGGTTTTCTTCGTACAGCAGATGATTCCAAAGGCAAGGCCCAAAGGTTAAAACTAGTAATATAAAGAAGATCTAATCAAAACTCGTAACAAAGTCTAATTTTGAAATTCTTGCTTCAGCTGAGTAACATGATCCCACTTAAAAGGAGTCATCTGTTACTGTTTGGGAAGTAAGGATAAGTTAGAAAAGATTTTAAAGTTTTGCTACTAGTCAATACTTGAAATTTTGTGCTTGTGGTACTGAGAATGTTTATCACTCCAGTAGTATTCATCTTGTTAACACAAGAAGATTAAGCACAGTAAATTCCCCAGTGAAAGTTCAAGCTAATATGAAGAAAGGAAATAGTTAGCTAACTCTAACCCTTAAACCATCTACAAGGAGTATGTGGTAATCAGATCAAGCAAAACACTTCAAATATAAGCTGAGCAATAAATTTTGACCACATGACATAAGTCATGAGACTTCTCTCTTTCTTGTCACCTCAAGCAAGCCTAAGTTACTTTAGACTTCTCTCACATACAATTTCACAAATACATGTATAAATGTGTCCAACTCACGTCCACAAAATAACCAAGCAGTTGTTGGCACCATTTTAATGCAACAACTTTCAAACACACATTTTTCCACCTAGCTCCAAATGAAGAATAACAGTACACAGTCACACAAAACCAGCACCAGTACTGAACTGGAGATCAGCTGCCAAATTCTCACAGGAAAAGATCCTCCAGAGTGGGTTGATAACCACGTAACAAAGCACAAAACAGCTAAATCCTCTCATCAACTGTACCTGATTATTTTTAGGGGTGGAAGGAGGGAAAATCTGTTTAGAATGGCACATCCATGTACGCTTGAGACTGAGCTCTCATCACCCACCTAGTCTCAATGAGGTAAGCAGTGTATGTTTCTTGTATGTTCATGGCATTCCTCCCAGTCCGTTTTTCAGCTTCTGAAACCGTGATTTCCATTTTCTTTGCCAAACAGTCTTCCATCTTTTGAGAAGAGGAAAATAAAGATTCATGTAACATTAACCACACAAGGCAAAGGCTACTAACCTTGCCTCCCCTTCTCCTACACCACATTTGTTCAAATAAGACAAGTCTCTGTGGAATAAAGGCTTTGACAGGGCTTTGCTTTATACCTATGTTCTGTATCACATTTGCAAGTGAAAACTGGAAACCTCCTTTAGGGAGAAAACAGAAAAGTCAACAAACTGACAACTTCAGGTACCAAAAACCACCCCGAGCCAGAAGGATACAGAAACGAGAAATATTTTTCTTTACAGGTAACAAAGTAACCTTTTTTTAAAAAACAAACACGCTAACCCCAGTATTTTCTATCCAAACACTTCCCAGCTACCAGTGAATTCCTCTTCAGGACACCCGGGACACATGTAGCCACCTCTCCCCTTTCACAGGAAACAGAATATATCCGGACCAAGATGTTTATCTTTTAATCTCTCAGAGGAGGATCGTTATCTTTTACACACTGGCCGCCAGAAATCAGTAAGGACCACACGCCCACCATGGAAAGGCAGAGCTGCACTGAGCAGGGAGGGGGAGTCACTTGTGAAATTAAGGGGGGAGGGGGAGACAAAAACATAACTGATAATAATAAACAATAATCTGACATTAAGGACGAGGGCAGAGGGTGCACAAAGCTCTCTCACAGCAGCCAGGACGGGGCTGCAAAGAGAATCCCGCAGCTCAGAGGGTCATGCTGCACAGCTCTGCCCCGCGCTCCACCGAGCAGGGCTCGGCCCCAGGCAGCGAAGGAAGGGCTGGACCCACCTGTAGCCCCTTCCCGCGGGCAGCGCTGAGCGAGCGCCCGGCCCCCAAGCTCCGTCACCCTCCCCGCCCGGCCCGGGCAGCGCGCTCAGGAAAGCCCGGGGCTCGCCCGGCGGAGCAGGCCGAGAGCGCGGGGAGGGGGACGCTGCCCCTCCGCCACCGCCCTCCGCACCCTCACCGCGGCCAAGGGCTGCTCCGGGGGCGGCAGGGCGCCCTCGTCTTCTTCCTCTTCTTCTTCCTCCTCTTCCTCCTCCTCTTCCTCCTCCTCCGGGCGGCTGCCGCTCGGCTCGGGCTCGGTGCTCTCCATGGGGCTCGGGGGCTCGGCCGCGGCGCTCCGCGCAGGCGCTGAGCCGGGCTCCGGCCGAGCCATGGCCGCTCCCGGAGCCGGGCCGGGCCGGGGTGTGTCCGCGGGGCTGCGGGCGGGGGCGAGCCCGGCCGGCACGGCCCTCACCGCCGCCCATGCCCGTGGGCAGGCTCGATCCGGGGGTGCTGAGGGCGTCCTGCCCACCCTGGTGCCCAGAGGGGGCTCGTTCGTGCCCCTGTGCACGGCCACCCCTCGCTGTGACCGTGCTCCGCTGGCCCACAGGCAGCCTTGAGCCTCCTGCCCGGGACAAAGCCTCCCCCGGCCCCTCACCCGCGCTCTTTCAGCTGTAAATGTTTATTTCTAAAATTTCTTTGTGCTGTTGTTCCCCTCGTAGTTCTCAGGTCACAGAAGAGTTTCTCGTGCCTTGCTTCACCCCCTTTCTTGCTTGTTTTTTGGTTGGTTGGTTGGTTGGTTGGTTGGTTGGGTTTTTTTGACACCCTGTCTTGTTACAGCAAATAACACACCTTAAACAAAAATTAAATTCCATACTAATGGGAAATATTCCAGATACTTTCTCATCTTTCATCTATGGCAAGATTTGTCACTTTCCTTTGCTGAGTCTCTTTCAGCAGCCATTAACTTTCCCACAGAATGTTTGTTAGCATTAGGCAGCTCGGGCTGTTTTTTTAAAGCCCACCAGCCTGTTATTTCCCCAGTCACCCCTTTGGTAGGAGTGCAGGACTCGGCCGTGTTCCTTTTGCCTCGCGCTCCTGGCTGCCAGCCTTTTCCATCGGCTCCCTCCCAACAGTGCTGGACATGCAGAGGTGCGTTCTCCTGCCCACCATCTCTGCTGAGCAACACCCATGGATGTCCCGTCTGCCACATTTCCTCAGGAGGGATTGGAGTAGGTAAAATCTGCCAAGTTCAGCTCTGGGGAAGCTTCTGATGTTATTTAATGAAAGCCCCAGCCGTCCCATCTCTTCTCATTGAGCAGGAAAAAAATCCCCGCGCATTTCTGTCATTCCCTCTCTGTCTTTTTGATGAGACATTCAGGAAGTCCACCCTTCAGCCCCTACAGAACATCACACACCATGGATTTATACATATAAACGTTTTCACTATTCCCTCATGATCCCATGGTGCCTGCACAGTCCCTGTGGGACTGGCAAACTGGATGAGGGAGTTGATCCTATTTATTCCTTGTTCTCCGAATACCATTTTGGACACTCAGTAACACTGTCATTGTTCCCTGGTTTACATATCACATCAACTTGAGATTTCCCATTCTTGCACCAGATTCATGTCCTTTGATTCAGGCACTACATTCTGTATTATTCTTATGTAGTTTTTTTTTTTCTTTTCCTACTCTTTTCAAACCCAGGTTAAAGGCCACTTTGGGGGATTACAGAGTTGATATTATGGGTTTCTTTGCTTTGCTTTTTTCTGCTTTGTGTAGGAAATGGGGTTTTTGTAGTGTTGACCAGAGATGAATTTGCATACATTTTTCATCCAAAAATTAATCTTTTTCTTTCAACAACAATTAAAATAAATCTCAAAATCCCCTTTGAAGACCCCATGAATTAATATTTGGCGTCTGGTTTCTATTCTGTTGTCTTCAATGTTTATGCAACTTTTTCCTCAGATTGTTTGAACTGATACCTCAGTCTATCCTTTCCCACCCCTCCACCACTGTAGTTCTATGGAGTTTCCCAAGCTTCTCCACAAAAGTCTTTCCTAAAACAAAAGTCTGTTACAAGTATGTGAACTGTGATTTGTCCTCTGAATAGAACTGATTTAAGATTTGTTTTCTAAACCCAAGGTCCAGTTCAGATGTAAAAGCATGATTGCATGTTGTAAGACACAGTCTGTTTTTCATTAAGCTATGGTTTTCTTATGTTTACTCAAGATGTACATCAAGATACATACCTTGTATCAATTACACTTGCATTTGCAGCATGTGCATGCTGAAATTTTTCTGATCCCTATCAGTTATATAATGGAAATATTTATATGAAACTCATGCAGGATATCATACTTTGTACTAAATATTTTTATTATGGAAAAAAACATCATCAATAAAGTACAGTAATATATTGTAGGTCTTGCATTCTATGATTTCAAAAACTATTTTCACCTTTGAATTTTCTTCATACACTAAAAGATGTGGAGAAGAGCTAAAACATTACATATATAGGATGAGGGTAGTGGTAGAAGTGCTTAAATCAAGATGGCTGGGAGCCTGGGTAGCCCTCACATACATTACAGCCTGGAGAGTTCAGAGGAGAGTGAGATGTCTTGAAAAAACCATGTGCAATGGAGAGATCTTCCAGAAACATCAAAGTCCTCTTCCTGAGCCACGTTTCCCTACCTCAGCCTGCAAAGTGGGATAACAGTATTTTCTCACAGCACAGTGCTGCTCTCAGGAGAACTTCCAGGACTTGGGCTACTTTGGCCAAAATAAGCTGTAGTGCTTCCCCCCTAACTGGGCACAACCACTCAAGCACCCAGGGTCTCCCTGCATCCCCTCTTGTCAGGATGTGAGTTCCAATCTCCTGCAGGTCAATCTAACCAGGACACTCTCCTGCTCTTCAGCATCTTCACTAGGCAGCAGGTCCCTTGTTCTTCAGCTAAAAGAAGGCAAGCTCTACTCAACTTCCTACCTACAAGTCCCTTCAGTCTCTGAAGCTGCCCTGACTCCCATTACAGTCTTTGGAAAACAGGGAACTGCATCTTTTCTATTCTCTAAATCTATTTGTTTTAATCCTACTGTTATACTGGATAAGCTGCTTTTTGATGGAAGAAAGCTATATTACCTTATAACCTGGTTTCCTGGTGTTTTTTCTTTTATGTGTTACAGGATTTTTCAACAGCCTGTGTTGCTCTAGCAAATAAAACACCTCAAAAAAAAAAGCCATATTAATGAGAAATATTTAAGATATTTTCCCCTTTGTCACAACTTTATTTATCAGTATCTTCATTTTGAGTTCCTCATCTTTCAACTTCTTAGAAGTAACTAGATTTAAAAGATAATAAAACTACTAACAACAACCATCATGCTCCTGAGAACCAGAAAACACCTAAAGCAGTGGCTCTGCTTTGCATCTATCCTGCAACACCCTCAGCCTTTCAGAAACCTCAGGAAGAGAGAGTAAACCAGCCAATATTCCTGCTGCCTGCATACCCTGTGCAGGATCTGGCTGTGCTGATGCTCCAAGGCAGGGAGGTTCAGGACAGAATGGATTCATGGAGCAACACCCTGGAGCTGAGAACCCACCATCCACACCACACATATTTTAGCTGATAACTTTTAGGGTGCCTCTAGCCCACTCCCAGGGACACCCCTCACAACTTCCCACTTAGCTGCTATTTAAAAAAACCCCATGTGTGCCTGCCTTAAGACTGCCTTGTAACACAAGCCAAAGCAGGAAGGCCAGGAGTTTCTCTTCAAAAGCACATTCCTGATCCATGGTTCAGGCTTCTGGATCCTATCATAGTTTCACTACCAGTAATAATAATACAAAGATCATGAGTCAGGCTGTCAAACTGCTCCTATTTCCCTCTACAGACTAATTCCTCCAGAACTGAAGGTTTTGCTCTCCAGAGGCATCCGGCAGCCAAAGTGATGCCAGGCTGTGCTGTTGGTCTTCAAAGGCTGATCCCCACTGAAGAGCCTGGCATCTGTCTGTGTGTGATGTCCTTGGTGTGTGATGGGTGCAGCAGAAAACACTGATTGCTTAGGATCCCTAAGAAAATACAGAAGAGGAATTAATGTCAAGGAACTGTCAGTAAAATGCACGAGTAGCTGCTTCAGCATGGCAGAGTGCAGGCAGAAAAGTAGGTGAGTTCAGGCTCCTCATAGACATATTTCTATCATCAAAATATCTGAGTGAAATGAGTACTAAGGTGTAGGAAAATCAGCATTTTGTTAATTTTCCAGAGAAAGAGTGGAAAAGAGATATGGGTGACTCTTGGGGTGGGGAAAATCATTCAATTTCACTCAGTCTGAAATTGGTAGCAGTGGTTTCCATCCTTTCAGCAACAGCATATCTCAATCCACAAATAAAAACAAGAAAACCAAAACTAATCCACATTTTTGAAAGAATATGTACAAACACATCAACAGTATGAATGTATTGAAAGTGGCTTCAAAAGCATCTCAAAGACATGAGAAAACTTCAAAGGAAGAAAGCCAGATGATGTGTGACAGAATTGAAGGGGAAAAAAAAACAACAAGATGACTCAATAACATTGTAAATGGTAGAGACTGATAGACCTCCACTTAATATTGGTGCAGCTTTGGTGAAGGAAGCAGTTACACACAATCTGTGAGAAGTTAGAACTTAGGCCAATGCATCTGCACTATGCAAAGACTCCAATGAAAGTCAGACATCACTAAGAAAAAGCAATTATCCTGTGTGGCTACTGAAACGAGCATTAGCTGAGCGGCTGGAGCGCAGGGATGTTGTCAGGGCACAGGAGAAGGGGTTGTGGCACAGCAGACAAGGCCACCTGTCCCCAAAGGAGCAATGGCTCTGCCCCTCAGGATGGCTTTGATTGATTCCTCGTGCCATCAGATCATCAAAGGTTCCCACACCACTGCTGGGACAAGCTGTAGCAAGGGAATGGAAAATGTCAAAGGCCATCATGATAGTTTTCCTTAGGTGGTAGCAGGGACCACAAGCCATAGCACCACATCCAAGATCTCAAACATCAAAACCCTGTGAAACTGAGACAGTGCAAGGTAATGAGAACTTTTCCCAGGGGCTGATGGACACCCTCAGTACCACCAGGCAACGACATTTGAATTTAGTCGACACTCCCAGGACTGGGGCCAGTGTCCTTGTGAATGCAGGGTGGAGACAGAGGCTTGATTGGATCCACACTGCAAGGTGCACATCTTTCTCAGGCAGCTGCTGCTGATGGCACAGTGAAACCAAGGTCGTGCTTATAAGATGCAGAAGTTATGACATTTCTGGGGTTAAATTAACTGCCAGGACAAGTTGGGGATAGTACAATATGAGCACACAACATAAAAATAAAACCGTACTGTGAATTTGTGCTCATTAGTAGAAGCTAAGTCCTGATCCTATTAGCTAGGTGTTTTCTTTAGACCTGTCTTTTAATACTTCAAAGTATAAAACAAATTCTCCTAATAACAAAGACACTCACGGACCTCATCTGAAGCCCAACATCACTGTTGATATAAACAGATTAAAAAAGAGCAATGCAGATGTAACAGATATCAGCCCTGTAGTGTAATGTGCAGGCAATCCTGAGGGCCAGAAGGATTTATCCTGACTGCACAAGTAAACCTAACACCTTTTGTTGTAGTCAGTCATTTTAAACCCAGCACCCTGCTAGCATCTCTGGGGCCTGGAAAGCACGGAGGAGGTCCAGGGAAGCTCAGAGGCATTGGCCCTTACATCAGCACTGTCTGGGGCATGGTTACATGGTTCCCTTCTCTCTCTCCCTTCACATTCCCTGTCACAAGAAGGTGATTTTCACCCCTGGGAATAATAACAGGTTTGAGTCCCTGGGCCTGGCACGTGTCCACCATGAGGTTACCTTGTGCAGGGGTATTTAGTGCCCATGTTGGCAGCCTCAAATCTATTGCTTGATTGCTGAGCCTTGCCTCCCACAGTGGAAGCCCAGGCTGTTTGAAACCCTCCTTTAAACATATGCTATATTGTTTCAGGTGTCCAAAGTTTTATTTTACTTCTCTAGTAAATATCTTCCAGCTCCTAAATGAGAACTTTGGGAAATCTGCTCCCACAATGCAACTTAAAAATCACCCTGCAGAGACCTTACGTTCCTCAGCTTAAATCCAGCCTTCAGTGTGTCTTGAGTTATGAGGCTGTCCAGACCACTAATAGAGGAGCAGGGGAATTTACACCAAAAGGAATAAACAAGCCAACAATAAAAATAACCATTTATCTCTTCTTCCTCCCCAGTGTCTTACTCAAAAGGTCACTGTGTTCTTTCATGGAAGCAAAGCTCTATAGCGTGAATTTAGGCACTTTAGGCTAAACCCCAGAGTACTCACTTTTCCCCAAGTAACTTTGGTGGATTTTTAGTTCTTTTTTATTTTTTTTTCTTGGATAAGGTCTAAGAAATAACCAGGTTCTCCAGAACAGAGCAGGTAGTCAGGCCAGTGAAGCACATGCTGAGGGGCTCCCCTGTTGATCTGGGATGACTCATGGCATAGTGCCAGCCTCTCTTCCCTCCTCTTCTTCAGACAAGGTTTGCCTGCAGTAGCCTCAGCTCAGTGGACTAAAAGTGCAGGTTGCAGGAGGGTACACCCAGCTCCCTGCAATCTCACACGAGGGCTGAACAGACAGGCAGGTTTCCCCTGCACAGAAAGCAGCTGGCAGTGCCCAGTGGCCAGTTTAGGAAAGCAAACCTCTGCCCATGTCATCATGGCAGCTTGTTTTGCCAAGCAGAAGGTCTAACACCATCTAAAAATATGTATAACTGTTTAGGAAGAGCAGGACATGCATTGCTCCCCAAAAATTTCTCTTGCAGAGCTTCCTGTAGATATCCAACTGCCTTGTAAAGATGCCATTGCATAGGACAGCTACTGCCTTTGCTCTCATTTCAGTGAGATCTGGCCCCAAGTCTCTCCCTAAGATTATTCTGCAGACAGGACAAAGCATTTTATAGGGTTCAGTTTGGCTCAGAAGTTGTTTGGGATTGCCTGGAATTTTGGAAAATGCAGATCCTGCAGCCCAGGGTCTCTGGCTGCAGTGATATTGTGCAGGCATCCTGCTGCCTTCCCAGGTTCTGCTGCTAGAAAAAATAATACCCCATGCTTCTCCTGCACTTCCAAATCCTACAGCATGTTTTGTCAATGTCCACCATTGTTTAAAGCCCTCTGGACTCCTGCTGGGGACATTATTTCTCTCCAAGTTTCGTAGGCAGCAGGGGTTTCTTCCTGGTTTTAAAGGGGGCTCCCATGGATCATGAATAACCTGTGATGTTGCTAACACAAGCCTTACCCAGTTGTCCTGTAACACACACAAGAATTCACATCTGAAAATCCAACTGGCTGAGAAATCCATGGGCATTTTGAAATGTTCTGAATCTGAGAGAGGAGACTTGGCAGGTCACCCTAAGAGACCAGCGTGCACAAAGCAGTTCCAGTACGAGCAGTTCCACTATGTTTGTTGGAAAAGAACATCTCGCTGAAAGTTTGCTCAATGTTTGCTCATTCTTAGTCCTCAGAGGCTGTATTTGATCTGTGGTAGCTTGCACCAGGGACATGCAGGAATTTCCCCATGGTCAGGCTGAGCTGACTTGCATCTGGGCACCCTGGAGCAAGTCAGAGCAGACCAAGCAACCCTCTGCAGAGGCATGTGTGTGTCACCATGGCACAGGAGACACACGTTATGTTTATCAGCTGTGCCTGAACCACAGCTAACATCTCCTCTTCTTCCTTTTCAAACCCAGAAGATGGGAAAAGAGACACCCTATTATTTAACACCCTAACAGAATCATTTAAATAAATAGTTTACGAAACAAGTGGGTGCAAATTATCAGCAAGATGGATACAAAGAAAGGGCCTTCAAGTCCAATGGAGGAAAATATTCACCATAATGAATACACACACAATAGGTACACCACATATGCACCTCAAACTGATTAATGAATCTAAAAACTAATTATAAAATGGATAAATAAAAAGCTGGAGATTCACTGAATTAGAATACAGTGTATGCATTAAAATTAGTCAATGTATTTTCAGTAACTATATTTTTTTTGGCTGCAAAGAGCCTTAATAACAGCATCTCTTTCTCTGCCACACTCAAACACATTGATCTGAGGGATTGGGGTAGATCACAGGGCAAGAGTTTGAGGATTTTACTCCTCCTTTTGCCGCTGATCGATTGTGTTAACAACTAAGGCAAGTCAGAATTCTGCTACATTTCACAGTTTCCCTTTTGTAAGTGGGATAATATTTCTTACTGGTTTTTGCAGAGCAGTTGGAGATCTTGGGGAGAAAGCAGATATTTAAATGCCCTATGTTATTATTTTAGGCCCTGATTCAGGAAAACATATACGTTTAAATCCTGCTGCTTTAATGGGTTGCAAGCACCTTTTTTAGGCTAAGCTCACATTGATGTGGTCTTTCTGAAAAAGCTGCCCTAAAACTTTTAATTATCCCTATTATAAATATAGCCCGTTGAAGCTTATTTAAAAGATAATTTCTAAAATACAGGGGGAAAGTAGTGAATTAATGGCAGCTCAGCATATTGAGGCATTACCTTTCGTGCTTTACTCAGATGAAAGACTCATGCAGGAGTACCCATGCCTTTTTGATTAGATGCATGCAGCAGGCTTTAGGTCCCCTTCAAAGATCCTTGGGCTGTATGGAGCCAGGAGCAGCTCTGCATTGACATCAGGGGGAAAAAAAAAAAAAAAACCAAACTCTTTTTCTCAGAGCCTGACTCCTTCCCCCCAGCCCCCCCTCTCGTATTTGTATATATTTCGAGAGGAGAGTCAGGCTCAGCTTGTTCATAAACTGCAGTTCCTGGGCGGACCCCACGCACAGCTGGGCTTTAGCGGCTGGATCCGCCTTCCCGGCAAGCCCGAGCCGGGAGCCTCGCAAAGAGGGGCTCCGGGCTTGACAGCACGACCGCAGGAGACTGGCTCCAGCGAGGGAGGATGAGCTGGTCACCGCCGTGAAGCTGGGCTTCTGCTTGCCAGTGGGATCCAGAGATGGGGCACTGGAGGAGACCGGGTCTGCTTTCCTTACTGCTGCTCTCCTTGTGTGAGTAGAAGAATGTTTCTGGTCAGGCAATGTTTTAAGCAACATACTCAGAGAGGTCGTTTATTTTTCCTTCCTCCAGCAAAACAGCTAATCTTTGATTTCTCCCCTGACAGCAATTAGCCAGAGGTTTGGAAATAGCAGAGAGTTTAGTTGAATACTCTGCTACGACTGTGTATTTCTCCTATGGCGAGGGGCAAGGCACTGCCTGGTGGAAAGTGCTGTGTGCTCGCTTGGAGCAGCTCGCAGATGTCAGTGTTTACAGTGCAAAAATATATATAGGTCAGCATTACTTGTTGGAAGTTTTTATTTTATTGAGGGAGATTAAAAGCAACTGAAGTGCACGATCGCTGAACGATCTGGCTTCAACAGTGTCCAGATGTGGTGAAGTTTGCAGCTTAGAACTTTTATCAGCCCTGGTTTATGTGCAGAATTAATCGAACTATTAAAGGAGGAAAGAAGTGGGGAGAGGGGGAGGAGAAGTGTCTTTGCAACAACATCTGGTTATTCGGCAAACCTTTCCAGCACTTACGTAAAGATCTCTTTGTAATAAGTGCCCTGTTTCAGTTTTGATAGCACTTCTTCAGTACTGTAGATAAAACTCTCCAGCAGCACTTGAAAATGTGCCCATCTGTGGTTTAACTTTTTCTTGTTTATATCTTGATGATTGTTTCATAACAGGGAATGGATTTGTATATAAGTGAGTGTTATATATACACATCTCCTAAGTATGTGTGTGTGTGTCTTTCTGTATATACAGAGTCTGTGTATGTGTATACAGGCATATATCCCTACAAAGCATATATTTATATATTTGCATGGACACTACTTTTAAAAGTGAACTCTTACAAACACAGACCTGTTGCCTTTGATATGGAAATTTCAATGCAACCAAAATCACTTTTTGGTCAAAGTGATGAAGGAGGAGGATTATAGTGCCAGTATTTTGCATCCAAATGAAATCACTAGGGGCAGGGATCTGTATCTGCATTCACTTTACATGGGTCCCTCTATCTACAAGACCAGGGAATAAAAGAATGACTGGTCAGTAATTTGTGTGTAGGCAAACAAAACCATGGGTGCAACTGTTGAAGCAGAGAGAACCAGATGGGGAGACTTAGGACATAGTATCTGATTGATTTTTCAAAGTTATGGAGATCTATAGTATTCATTTTTGTAGGTAATACTCTAAAGTGTGGTTTGAAATGTCGGATGCTATACTGATAACATCCTGCTAACTTAATCACATTTGGAGCAGGAGTTACTACAAGTTATTATTTAAAGCACAGTCTTAGGTTGTTTTTGGTAAGAAAGAAGACCACTAACTATCCTTCAGAAGTACCTAATTTTGGAGTCATTTAACTTATGGTTTCCTTTTTCTAAAAGGCAAGGTTTTCATCTGAAAGAAGCCAAACCAAAACATATCAACATTACTAAGTTCATCTGAAAGGTTATATGAGTGATATGATGACAAAATTTGCCTCTGCACAGGGTAAAAAAAATAAGCCAAGGCTTGTTATCTGTGATTCAGCTCACCAGTGATAGATGTTTTCTGGGACTACATCCACTTCCTTTGCATTTAGTGTTAAGATTGACCCTACAGTCATTCTGAAAAAGTAGAAGTACCCAAGGAGGCCACTTCACATTGACATTAAAAGAGAAGGGAAGAACTAGGTCCTCAAATTCCCCAAATTGACAGAATATGCACATTCAGCTGTTCTTCAAGCAACAAATCATACCACTCATCAAGCCTCTCTTTAAAGAGTGACAGCTCTGGCTTGGTGGCAGCAGCAAAGCTGCTCCTCTTAGCACAGAGATTTAAGACTTACCATAGAGAACATGGCCCAGAACACTGAAATTCAGCTACTGGATTTCCTTAATTCTCCATGGCCAGCCCTACCAAGGCTTCAAAATATCCACCTTAAACTTCCCCTCAATGGCAGTGCCTGCTGGAGGGCAGTAATTTTACATGGCTCTCTCAGCAGAAGGTGAGGACAGGAGCTGTAGTTTCACCACTGCTAGTACAAACCCTCACACAGGTGAGCAGAGAATCCTGCCAGGGCAGAGAGCTGGTGCAGTCCTGGACTTATCTGGACCAGGATAAAAAAACATGAGGATCATTCAGAATTGGAAAACTGTCATACAGGGGGTTGGAGCTGTAGCCTTTCAGTGTCTTTAGGCTGGTCAGGAGAGAGCTGGGAGGTGAGCTGGCCATGTACAGCCAGGTCCTGGGATAACCTTTTCTGGCAGAGGGCTTCCTCTTCTGCAGAACAGAGATAAAACAAGATGTGCACACTGGAAGCTAAAATGGGGCACAACACAGCAAAGCTGTTCCAGCAGGTAGTTCCTCAGGCTTGGGATGTGGTGGGTATTCGTTACTCAAAGCCTTCAAGATTGCAAGACTACCTGCTTGGAAGTGTATAACCTATACAGAAACTACAGATTTGATATCAGGATTACTGTATTGTGCACATGGAAACACTCCCTCCTTAAAGGTAGGAATTGGGAGTTTTCCAGCCCTGTTTTCTATGAATATTGGGAAGTTATCCCTTGTGCTCCATCTGTCAGGAACAGGGCTCCCATCCAAACAGGGAAGGGGCTGAGCTCAGTCTCATCTCACAGAGGGGACAGCAAAGCATCACAACCTCTAACCTGTGGAGACTGCACCAATAACTTGAGCTAAGTGTCACTGGTGTAACAACAGCTCTCAGGGCTGTGAAGAGCCCCAGGAGCCTGGCAGAGCCTTTGTGCATCCAACCTCCAAAAGAGGATATGAAACTCCAAATCTGCCAAGGCACATAGCACTTACCAAGGGAGAGCAAGCTGTACCCCTTGGGCTCTGGTGAGGTTCCAAAGAAAGAGAAAAAAGATTTTTTGAAATGAGGTGAGGTTGCAGGTCTGCTACCCCAAGTCCAGAGCTCCCAGTTCCTGGGGTTTGAGTTTGCTTCCCCATAACTAGGTCTCCTGTTAAAAATGCTGGTCCGCTGAAATATCCTGGCTTTTTTTGCCAAGTCTCCTGGGCTCCCTTTGCCATGATTGATGGCTCTACAAAGAGTGCATTTGAGGGTAATCTCCTGATAGATGGTGGCTTTCTGAAGCCACATTCTCTTTCCTGCTTGCAAAAACTGTTCCCCCAGTGAGCCTCTTCAGCTAAATATATAGAGCGTATAGAATTCATAAATCAGGACAGGGAGCTCCAGGGCTGTCAGAAAAGCATCTCTGGCTTTTGATCTGCCCAAGAAATCTCTGACCTATCCCAGGCTCCTCAGGCAGCTCATTCAAGAAGCTGGCCTCTTATTTCTGAGGTCACCAGAGCTAAAGCCAGGGGTTGTAGTGCCACCAAAATGCCAGCCCGCTCCTCAAGCAGGGGCTGTATTGGGATTGCAGCCCAACACCAATGCATGCAAAATTTAGGAACACTGGGTCAAACAATAGGAGGATGAAGGAAGGAAAAAGACAAAGGAAGAGTCACCCTCCATTTCACAGGCATTTACAGAAAGGAGCTTTGCAGATCCAAGGACAAGCCAGAGCAGCAGAGCAAACCTCTCCTCCCAGGCTAAGCAGCATGTGGAGCTGGGCACTGCCCACCCCAGGACACAGGGCTGCAGGGCTGGTTATGACAATCCATGTCATATTGATTTAATACAGCCAAAATAAAGGAAGAAATTAGAAATTACCATCCTCAGAAAGCTCTGAGGACTACCAGAGCCCCACACTGGCTCGATGTAGGTAGCTGGGTTGGGAGCAGGCACAGGATCTCACTGCCTGAAGGAGAAACTTGTGCATCCTACCATGAGGCTAAATAAGAACAAAGCTGCAGCAAATTCTCCAGTTAGGAAATAAAAATGGAAGACACAAGAAAAACCCTGACAATGCAGAACTGGAGTGCTCTGCAATGTTGCAAGTGCCATCAGACTCAGCAAAGTGATGGCTTATTTTCAATTCACCTTTACACACCTCCAAATCTGATGCTACGGTTTCAGTCCCTGGAGTGAATTAGATTAACTGAAGGTCAAGAAGAGTGGCAGTGTACAACTATGTGAGATGAATGAAAACTCTCCCCTTGCACCTCCAGCTTTGCTCAGACTTGAGAGAGGCTAGTCATTGGTATAGCTGACCATCAGTAAAGCTTCACTCTGCATTTTGATAGGGGGCTTTGAGGAAAGAAATACTTTCTGAAATATTCAGTACAACTTGAAATTAAAATACACTATTTTCTGACCAAAAAATCCCAACAACCAACACAAACCTGTTGTTTCCTGGTATTTTACTGGTGTTATCATTGTTTAATGATGGCCCCAAAGACATTTTTGTGTACTAGTAGTAAATAAGTTCAGCCAGCTGCAATCATGATACTTGTTACTCCCATTAGAGACAGATTTCTGCACAGATGTATCCCACGTATTCACTGAATATGCAGAAAGTAAACACTGGCATTAAAAACAGGTGACTGGGGCCTTTTATTCTGAGAAAGAATTCCGCTCTACTGCCTGTACTCCACAGCTTTATATTGCTCTGTGATTTGCTCTGTCGAGTTTATTTCCTCAGGACATTGTTTTCCTCTCCCCTTAGTGATAACTCTTTGCAATAACATTTGCTTTCAGCCAGGCTCCACAGTGCTGCAACTTGCCATAAACTAATGAACTCTCCCATAGACTGTCATGTTTTCAAGGAAGCGCAGCATCTGATACTTTTATTAAAAAAAACAGTCCCACCAAGGAGACAAAATCAGCAGCTCCCACACACTCTGCTCTTTTCACATCCCGAGTTCAGCGCTGTGTGCCAAGTGAAAGCCTTGCTCTGGAAGGGGCCTCCATGCAGAAGGGAGATAACACCACTGATGGCTGCCTGCCCTATCAAACCTACATTATGTCCGTGCTGGACCCCAACTGTGGGATAACATTTCCTTAGGGATCTTCAGGGGGAAGTGAAGGAGTGGCTGAAAGCTGTCTTGGCCCTGCTTGCATGCGTATCCCTGAACTGAGAGTCAGCTCTTGTGATCCTGCCTCTGGAAAGGATCTGTAGTGTCCATCAGAGTCATATTTCTTCTTCTTCAGTTGGTTCATCTTTTTGTTACATCCCATGTAGGGTTGAAACTCTGCTGCCAGCTTCTGGTAACTGTCAAAATTTTAGGAGAAGTGGGAGAGCCTGCTTACCGTGCAATCCCCTCTGCAGCCCATGCTCCTACCAATTATGAGGCTCCAAGACTTAAACTTTCATGGAGCTGTTGCACTGCAGTGTTTTCCTTCCCATTGATAAGCTAGGAACAAATGACAGCTGATTTATACTACAGCAAATTCATTGTGGCATGTGGGTCCTTAATGTGTCCAGCTGTGACCACAGCCTGCCAGGCTGTGCTGGACACAGGGCTATGGCCCATGTGGACTCCAGCAGCCCAAGCACATGCCTAAACCCAAGAGCTACCCTGGACTGCACAGGGCTATCTAGATTCAGGATTTTTTTTTTAAGGACCTTATCACTATTTGAGCTGAGTGATTTGAAGCAATCAGCCTGGGCATGCTGTAGCTGAGGGGCTGATGTGCAGTTCCAGCTGCAGTGGAGTGCTGAGGTGGGGTTCCAGCAGTGGCAGCTGCAGAGTGTCACTTTGCAGGGTCCTGTGCTCCAGTTCCACCTGTCCCTCTCTCAAAGTGGCCACAACTCTCGGAGTAGTTGAAGCAGCATCATATTGGACACGTTTTGGTGGCAGGAAGATCTCTCACCTTCCCACGCTATGGATGGAGCTGTTCCCTTTAGCTCCATGTCTGTTACTCTCCACTGGACCCAAAACTCCAGTCTTTCTGGATAAGTAGCTGTCCAAAGAAAGCTTCCCCAGCAGCTTCCACCTTGGCTCCAGACTCAGTGCAGGTGAGGTGTGAAGTTTCTGAAGGAAATTCCAGACTGCCTTCACTCAGCCTGCAAAGAGCTGTTGTCCTGCCCATGCAGCGCTTGATGGCAAGTGCTCTAGCCATGCCTTGCAGCACAGATGTGCTTGTGCCAGCCATGGGAACCAGCACAGCCATGGCAGCCAGCAAACAGGGATGGGTTATTGCCCTGCCTTGGGATCCAGGCAGGGCAGAGCCTTGAAGCAATCACCTGAGCTGACACCCACTAATGTCTGATATTGCCCCACTTCCAAATCTCTCCTAATCTCTTCAGTTCCTGCAACATCCCAGGAAGATGTGAAGATGTTCCCTCTGGGAACAACACAGATCTTTGCATCTGGAAAGTTCAGAGACATCTGCTGGAGTTCCTGGCCGCTAAGAGGGGCCTTTTCTTTAGATCAACAATGGGAAACCCTGGGATTTTGATCCATTCTCCCTTCAGCCATCCCAAACCAGAATGCTTAGCTGTATCCTGCATTGCCGTAGTTCACTATGCACCCCATCAAAAGATGATGTTGCCAATGTGGATTCATGCCGTGACCAGCAGGTGTGAAAATCCAGAGGAAAATTTCTTCACTTTTCCTGCAAAATCAGGAGGATAACTCAGGTCCCTTCCTGGAAACAGTTCTTGTGACTGCTGTGACTACAAGAGCTTCTGGTGCATTTACAGTGAACACTGGTGCAGATATTTATTTTAAAAGATCCTTTGCTTCTTCCAGGTGGATTGTTAAATAAACTGCTGTCCATGCAGAATGAACGCCTGTGTCCCCCTTGAGTGTTTGACTGAGCAGGTTGCCAGTCAATGCAGCTGGAACCCAATGAGGAACATCTGTTTGATGTTGCTTGATAAAACTTCCTGCCTTGGAGACTCTAAACACCAGCATCCAGCATGGAAGAAACTGAATCAGCTGCTGTCTTGCTGCATAAAGCATTTTTTTCATGCTAGATCTATCCCAAAATTAGCCCAACCAGTCCATGATAGCAAAGAAGACCCTTCTTCTTACAGTGGGAAGTGACACACAGACCCATAAGCTCAAGCAGTTGAATGAATCATCCTTCTTCAAATAGACCCAGGGTACAAGCATCCACAGAAATAAGACCAATGGATCCCCGGGGATCTCAGTTCCTGCCATGCCTTTAAAATGCCAAAAGGCACTCAGTGGGAGAAAATGCAGACATTCCCACCAGAGGCAGAAACTATTAGTTCGGGGGTGAGGTCTCAGCAAACATTTACTGTGGTTTTGTATATGTGCCCTGTGCTCACCTGTTTGTAGAACAGCATCATCACATCTGAGCCTTCCTTTCACCCTTGCCAGGGCTATCAGCTCTGCAACAGGCTGTGGTCTTGGGCAGAAGCACTGTTCAGCATATTCAGATTGTAGCATGTCTCAGGAGATGTCCAGAGGTAGACCACTGAGTTGAAAACACCAGGCACTACTGCAAAGTGATGAGATTGTGGAGCAGGAGATGGGGAACAGAGAACATTCCCTGCTTTGTCATTTCTTCCATGCTGGAAGAGCAGCTTTGCTCCCTGAACCTCATCTCCATCTCCCCCAGCTGCTGAGTCTCCTGGAGCTGTGCTGCAGCTCTGTCCAGGGGCTGGGACTTGTGGGACCCTTCTCCTTCTCCTGCAAGGGGGATCTCTTGAGAGGAATTGTGAGGACACACAAGCTCCTGTTGCTTCTATGTGTGAAGAAAAAGCACCTCAAGCTCTGTCAACAGGACTCTCAGTTCCATTCCTGGAAAAAAATTCCTTTCCAATCCCAGTCCCCTTGCCCTCCTGACATAGCTCTCTTCTGCTTTAAAAAGTGGAAAATATTCTGTTTGAATTCAACCCTACTGGGCAGTGCATTTTGGTAGGTTACAACACAAGCTCCTTATAAGATATTTTTAACAGGTGAAGAAGGGCATGAAAGAGAAGAAGACACCATCTACTCATGTGCTAAACATGGGGCACTTCAGGAGAAGGCAGAAAGTTTTTAGCATCTGTAACCCAAGCTAGCCTCAAGCTCCCTCTGACAGAACAAATTACTTAATTACTGTTAGAGCTGGCCTAAACGAGGGCAAAATTCTACTCTACATAATGATTTCAGCAGACATAAAGAGCTGGCAGTGTTGGAACAAGCTGATGACAGCACATGGATGGAGAGTTCACAGAACACCTCTGCCCCAGCAGCTTGTGACACAGTCCCTTGCAAGCCCTTTTTCTCCTTGGGAATCAAAGTCATACAGATGCAAAAAATGCAAACTGGTCAATCATAAGTCCAACCAGAGATGAAGAGCAGCAGCTCCAGTCCAATGTCTCTTTGTGGGCTCATCAAAGACCTTCTAGCAGATGGGACACCAAATGTGTGCCAGAAATGTAAAACACTCCTCAGGAAGTTCATCTAAATCACCAGAAACCCATTTGCACTTAAAACAGAGCAAACCCTGGTGCCCAAATGTGACCCAGATAATGTTTCTGACGTGTTTGCCTATTTGGATGCTATCCTTCCATTTCAATTCCATCTAGTCACGGAAATCCAGGATTCATGCAGAGCCTGAAAAACACACAGAAAATTGAATTCCAGAGTATAATATGATGATAATTGTAAAAAAACACTGACTGCTGCACAGTAGTTTTACTTGAATGGCATTAGTTTAGGCAGAGCAATGTCTGCTACTGACTGGCAGCTCACATGTTTTTGCTTCTTGGTTGATTGCTGCTGCTTTTTCTGTGTAAAAGGGGGAACTCATGACTGCTGCATCTGAGAATGAGCTGCAGAAGCTGCAGTTAATTGGGATATAGGATAGACTGTTGGTGCCTCTGCAGAAACTGGAGCAACAAAAATGATGGCAACAGCAGAGTGGGTTTGGTTGACTGTTGCATTCTGCCAGGCAGCTCTCGGTCCTAAAAGTGCTCTTAAATCCTCAGCAGTTTCTGCAGCAACTTGCAACAGGATGAGCTCAAACCACCCGAGCGTGGCCAGCAGTGACTCCTGCTCCCCAGCAGTGTGGGAGGTGGCAGAATGGACTTATTTTTAAGACAAGAATTTAGTCAGGACCGAATCACTGCAAAGGGCTCTTCAAAGGGCTGGAATCTTGTAGCCCTCTGAAAACATGGCAGGCAAATCCCCAATCATTAGAAGGCAACTTGCACTGGGGATGTGCCAGCTCAGCCCTCTGCAAAGCCCTGGCAGCTCACAAGCCCCAGGCTGTGATGTGCTGATAGTGCATTGCCTCACCCTGCAAGGCCCCAGATATGCAGAGGTGCTGGCAGAGCTGCTAAAATTACTTATGAACTGCTGAAACTCAGCATTTCCCCACCTCCTCAGACCCTGAATAAGTTGCTTTGCTTTCCATCTGACAAGGAGGAGTGGCACGTTCCCCTTGTGTGCTGTCAGGGCTGGTGGGAGTTGCTGTGGCAGTGGGGCCATGCTGTGATGCTGGTGAAGGTCCCACACTGTATCCATCATTTTCTCTAGGGCTAACCCCTGCCTGTGGGGTTTTTTTCCCTCCCAGGCACTTCAGGCTGTGCTGCTGGCTTGGGTTGTTCTCTCTAGGGTTTTCCAATACAACAGGGTGGAAAGGACAGCAGAATATAGGAACAAGAAAGAAATGGGGACATAGACGCAATGAAAGGGACTTGCTGTCAAACAAGGTTGCACCTTCAGACAAGGATGGCTGCAAAATTTCGTTTGTGTTATAGCTTCCCTCATCTGACAGTCATAGCCCAGTGGCTGACAAATGCCTAAAGGCATGAGGACAGGTATTACCAGGCAAATTCATACCTGCTTTTGTCTGCCAGGGAAGCTTTGGCCTCGCCTGGTCATGGCTCTGGAAGTACTGACCATAATTACTCAATGCCCCTCAATATCCAGCAGGTAGGGAGTAAAAAATCCCTGCTCTTAAGCTGCTATCCTGGGTAATGTGAGGGATTCCTGTGCTAACCCTCTGTTCTAATCCTCAACCCTCCTTCGAGCTGTCTTTTCAAGGAAGGATGCAGAGCATTCCTGCTCATCTCACAAAGGAGTAAACTAGCCTCCAGCAGGGGGGACGACCCCTAACTTTTGAGTTTTCTCCTTGTTTTAGGACAGCTTTCCTCATCCAGCAAGTCAGCACAAGGGTAGGTGCAGTGGTGACACCCACATGGAGCTGTGAGCTTGTCCACCAGCATTGCCCTCAGGGCTGTCCCATCCTGCCCCTTCAGCACCCTCATCTGTCCCTGGATCCCAGCTGGAGTCACCTTTGTGTTCAAATTCCAGCCCAGCAATTGGCAAATGGTGTCACATGGTCCATGAGCCCAGCCAGGCCTAATACAGCATTTCAGCCTAATTGGACTTTGCTTCTTGCCCAGGTGAAGCAGGTGCTTGGCTGCCTCAGGGACTGATTGAAAAATAATGCAAATAACATGCAACCAGGTAAGTCCCAACTTTACTGATATTTCAGTGAAGTGGATCCAGAAATACACAAAATTTTCAGGCATTGCTGAAAGTTTTAAAGACCCTGAGAAAAACAAATGAAATAGTGCAAAGCCACTACTGTTTTATCCAGTCCACATTCCCCCATCCTCAGCTCAACATCTCTGGATGTAAACTGGTGTTAATGGGAAAGATGTTGTCCATGACACCAGAAAGCAAGTGCTCCTGAAAGAGCTTGAGTTCAGAGTCTTAATGGGGGTATAGTTTTTGCCTCACCTGATATTTACAGTGCTTCCAAAGCTCAGCAAGGGCAGAACATCTTCCTTGTCATGTTGGGCTGGGTCCTGCTGGGCTTCAGGGCCTCAGGACTGCAGGGTTGGCTTGCCTGGTTTTTCAAACTTAAATCCCAAACTTTCTTTGGGGAATAACTTTCACATTTTGAGTTCCTCAGCTGAAAGACAAAAAAATAGGCAAGTGTCACACATTTCAAGGCACAGGAGAAATCAACAAACTTACTTAAAAATATTTAAGTAAAATAAACTTCATCTTAATAATTTTTCCTTGTAACACACTGTCATATTCTATGTGCAATTTTTCCATAACTCTTTTCTAATGGGTTGCATGAGAGCTTGGATGCAAATTAACCACGAGGAGATGGGAAAGATCCTCCAGGAATTGCTCTGCATGTGGAAATGAATTTCAGTTTAGCCACTTCAGAGCAATTTTTTTGTTTACTTTCCACTGACATGAAATCAGCCACGATTGCATCGCATGCGGGATTGGTTAGCCAGTTACATAATGCTTAATAAATCCAAGAGAAATAATATAAAACACATCACCCAGTCTGGGAAGAGGAACAGCAACTCAGTCAGCATCACCAACCCACCCAGGCCAGGCATCAGGGAAGCATCTGACCCAGTGCTGGGGGGATGCAGGGTTGTGCTGCTGCATGATAAATGTCCTTAGGAAAAATGCTTGTGGCACGTGTGGAGGCCTTGAGGACAGACAGATTGTGTGTGATGGTGAGGGCCCATCAGGAGAGATCACAGCCTCATGGGGAGGGCAGCTCAGCCTGTCCTGGGCTGCTGGCATACCCAGCTCCAGCTGGCTCTCTGCTGTGCAAGGTGTTACCTCACCCCAGGAACGCTCCCCCGAGTGCTCCCTAAAATCACAATGGTCCTGTAAACAAAAAGAGCAAGATTAGGTGATTAATTATTTACCACAGATTATTTCTGCAGTGGCGTGGGGAGGAGAGAGAGCGTTTCACTGGTGGTCCCTGGGGAGCAGGAAGGAAGGGAGGTGACCCAGGATGGGGCTGCCAGGCTGAACACAAAACGGTAGTGCTGATTTAAGCCCAAAAAAGTGGGGGGTGTGGGAAGACTGAAGGTACCTGTGGCCCTGCAGTGCCAGCACTCTGGCTGTCCCAGGAAAGCTGCCCAGCCCACGAGAGTATTGCTCCAGGCACACACCACTGCTCTGCCTGGAGCAGCTCTTGGCCTCTTTTCCCACATTTTCCTGCCTGCTCTGCTCCCCCGCTTTGCTTCTAGTCCCAGAGGAGACCTGCTGATGCCTTCACCCACGCTGTGGCTGACTTCCAACAGAGGAAAAGCCAGGAATGAAGGGGTTAATTACTACAGGCACAGCACAAGCCAAGTCTGTAAGTGACTCCCTATTGCTATTTCGAAAAGAGGCTGCCTGGAAAGGGAAAGGAAAAAAAAAAAGAGAGGTTTACTTTACAACCATCATTATTTCATCTGCAGAGTTTATACAATGGAAAATAAAAGCCAGGGTACGCGAAGTCAAATCATTTCTGTTTCATTAATGGTATGGAAATCGTTTTGTTTTTATAGGGGAAAAACAAATGTGATCTTGATGTGTGTGTGTGTGTGTGTGTATGTGTGAGCATGCAACTCCCTTCATTGCAAAGGGCAGAGCAGTGAAATCCAGAAATAAAAAATGACTCAGAGGCCGTAGGACCTATGAGTCAGTTGAGCTGTTGTTGTTTTTAAACACAAGTGAGAGCACAATATGGCAAATAATTGCCCCTGCAGCCCCCCTGCCACCAGCATCCCTGCTGGCCCAGCCGTCCCAGGCTGCAGCACAGGCTGCCCTGCCAGCCCCCAGGCTGGACACCGACCCCCAGGGACACAAAGGGCTGGAGCAGGGCTTGTCCCTGCAGGAGCAGCTTTGGGGGACAGAAAGTGAAATCTGTGAAAGGAACTCGAGACCCGGTCAGAGTGGATGGAGGAGACAAGTGGCTGCGAGGGCAGGTGGGGGAGTGCAGGGCCAGGTGCACTCCCCTGTCCTCACCCAGACATCAACTGACCAAAATCAAAGAGAAACTGCTCTGGCCAGATTCTCCCTGCCGAGTGCCAGGCGTGTCCTTGCTGGCCCCTGGCACTCCAGCCTGCCTGGATGGTGCTGGGTGCTGGGGTACCTCAGCACAAAACATCCCCACGCCCCAAAGGCAGAGTCATTGTGCTGATACACAGAAAACTTGTGAAAGGCACCCGAGAAACACCAGAGATTACCAAAGCAGAAGGACAGACAGCAATCTGCAGAGCTTGTCCCTCCCCTGGGTGAAGTTAGATCATGATGTAATTTAAGCATCTGAAAGAGACAGGAGGAGCCTGCTGTTATGATCCATACCCAATTTACTTCGTGATGGACTAAGCAGTATTTGCTAAACACTGAATTTAAAGGGATATTTTCACAAAGGAAAAATAAGTGGTAGAATAAGTCAGTTACCAGCCCATTTGAAGAAGGTCCAAGCGAGCCAGAAATGCATACTGCATGTCCTCCTGGCACTGGAAGGACTGGTGTCTAACACAATCAAAATCAGTCCTTTTTTATGCACTAGGAAACATTTCTGGCTCATTCCTTGCTCCATACTGTACTCTGCCAAATGCAGTATTTATTATGCAGGACCATGTGGGACCACATACCTGAGGATGGAGCCTGGTTTGGTCCCCTGATCCGAATGCAGCACTGATGGATTTCCTTGGAGAGCCAGTGGCTTGTGCCTTGCAGAGGCAAAAACTGGGATATTAAGATTTTCCAGCTCCATTTGGCCTGCTCTACCTCTCCTACAAAGATAAAGATACGGTGTCAAAACACACGGATGGAGAAGAGCAGCCTGACACTAAAAACGTCTTTGGTTCAGCACCAGACCCCACCACTGGAGAACAGGAGGAAACTGAGCTGCAACCAAAATAGACGTACAACACTTTGAGGTCTGGTTCTGGGGAGATCCTGCAGCATAGCAGGATGCTGCAACAAGATCAGGCAAGACTGCAAGAAATCTGCAAGAAATCTGGGATCACTGTTACATAGATCATGCTGAACAACTTCCATGGGAAATTCTGACCCTGTGCAGAATCTCCTGGAAATCAGGGCACAGGAATTACCCTGGTGCCCATCTGTGGCACTGGTTGCTGCACCAGGGAGGAGGCAGCTCAGGAGTAACCTGGTGATGGGGAACACCTGGTGCTCTCACATGGGTCAGCAAGAGAGCAGAGCCCATCAGCTCTGCTCTTGGATTAATCTTAAAAACAAAGTATTGCATATAAAAGGGAAGGAATTTGTTTGTTCTCATAATAATTTTATGAGGCTCTGTTATTGCATACTTGTGTCATTAACCATGGATAAAAGCCCAAAGCAAAACCTAATCCTAAGCTTGGCGGCAGACGCAGGGCTCACGGCGGAGTCCAGGCTCACCCAGGTGGGAAAGCAGGTCCCAGTGCAGGTTGTGTTTCCACCAGGGCACCTCTCTGGGGGCTTCCAGGAAGAACAGGGCTGCAGGGTTGGGTTAGAACTGCTCCCCAGGCCTGTGTTTGAGTGCACTGCTCATTACAGAAAGCAAAGTGCATCTCAGCTAATCTCCCTAGCCTTGGCCTCTCCCAGTGCAAAGCCTGGGGATTATTACAGGTTGACTGCCTTGCATGGAAAAGATCATGCAGGTGCCCCCAGAGCCACTAGAGCAACAGCAAGCTGGGCAGCTCTCTGTAACTGCTGAAACAGTGTCAGCCCCATCCCCATCTCCTGCTTGGAGATACGCAGAAAAGGGGGGATAGACCTCACTGTAGAACATTTACAACCTAAAAATTAACAAATTTTCTTTGTCCTTGAGAAATACAAGCAATGTAAGGACAGTTATCACTGAGCACGATCTGAAGGTCCTATAGTGGAGGCTCTGTGTAACAAAAGCCTTGGTCTCCTTTCACCTTGGGAAGGGAAGAGCTGGAAACAGGGATAAGTGCCCTAGCATCTCACTCCAAACACATTCCCTTACGCCCATCTTGGTGTTTAGCTGTCCCGAAGCACCACGTCAGGGACAATACTTGAGAACTGAAAGTGTTCATTCTGCCCCTCAGTGAAAATGCATTTCCTGCCCTTGCTGGGCTATGAGGAGCTTTCTCCTTGCCTGTAACAAATGTGCTGTGCCTGCACCCCCAGGCACCCCCAGCTTGCTCCTTAGTGGTTCCTCCTCCTTGGGGAGCACAGTGTGGGGAAAACTGGAGCCAGAGTGAGGTGCTGGGTGACCCATCTGCTCTCTGGGGCTGCAGAGGTGGACAGTGGCTCACAAAATGCCCCTCCATGTCCTTACAGGTGCAGTCCCTGCTGGCAGGAAGCTCATCTGCTGTGGGTGGCTGCTCAGTGGTGGGACTGGGCTGGAATTCTCTCGGAAAGCTGTTTTCAATGACTCCTGTGTGGGGAAGAGGGTGGGTTTGTGACTACAGCAGTGGTGTTTCCATGGGCTTTGCAGGTGGCCAAGCAGAGGTTGTGGATGCCCTGTGGGCAATGAGAGCCTGGAAGGCTGCCCTGACATGCAGGAAAAATATCCCGGTGTCCTTGGGTGGTGGTATCACCCCTGCTGCTATTGCAGGAGAGACACAGGCACTTCTGGCATCATTTTTCCATTATCCCCTGACTAGAAAATAATCTCATATTCTCTCAGTAACCTCTCTGGGGTCCCAGTTATAGATACCAGAAGATTTGATCCTGCTCTCATGCACAGGAGAACAAGCCTTCCTACTGATGGGAAGCCAAGCTTGCTGTGAGCCCACCTATTGGTGACTTCAAACCACCTCTCCAACTGTCCTTCCACAATAACTTTGACTAACTGTACTATTTATTGGCTCACATCACATCCTTATGGCTTCAATTTATTTTTGGAAAACTCAACCCACATTTAATTAGTTTATAGTTTGTTCCAAGTTTTGCTTATCCAGCTTTTTTTTCCCTAACTTTTTTTTTTTAAGTTTGTATTTTGATGTTTAGCATTTGCCTTGGCAACATCTGGAACCCGTTTATGGAAGTGTATTGTTACTTTTACTGCTTGTGCAGCTTTATTAAATCATCTGATTATTAATATTGAAAGTGTTCATCTGGGTCTAATCAGGGCCAAGATGAGTGATGTGGCAGTTAAATTGTACCTACGAGCTCATGGTTCAAGGACACACAGTCCTGAAGAGCCTTGCAGTGGGCTTTGGGCTCTTTTTAGCTTCCTAGGACAAGAGGGAGGGGGGGGAGAAAAAAGAGATATCCCTGCTCTTTCTTGCAGAGCAGATAACAGAATCACAGCCTGAGTTAGTTTAGAACAATTTGTCTCCAAGGGATTTTGTCCAGTTACTGCTGTATTTCTGGCTCTTGCTTCCATATTTAACTCTTTCATCTGCCCTGGCTTCCCCTCTGCACAGCACAGCCAAGCCAAGATCCCCAGCACACACACCAGTGCACTATGAGTCTGACGTTCTGCCCTGAGATCTCAAGCAAACCCTAGATATAAATAAGTAAATAACACACCTGCTGGGTATAAATATATAAATAACCAACCTCATCCTGCACCAGCAACATCCACGACCTGCATTTGTCCTGTTGTTAGTCCCCTGCAGAGCCTGCAGGTGTCCCTGGGTGATGGTGCTGAGCCAACCCCACAGCAGCTGCTGAGAGCACAGCATGAGCCATGCATGGGTTGAGCTGAAGGGTGGCAGAGGAACTGTGGCAGTGACACCACCAGGGCACAGGCCTGGGTGTGGTAGGACCTGGGTTTGGGGTGAGAAACCAGTTTGCCTTCAATTCTCCGTTCCCACGAAATTACCCAAACGGAGTCTGTAGGGTGCAGGGGCTGTTGCTGTAGGTTGAAGGCTGCAGACAAATGCTGGGCTTGATTTCTGTTCCCCATCCAAAACTCCCATCCTCCAATGGAGTTTTGCCTCAGATTCTACAAGCCCTGCTCTGGCAGAGCAAGGCAGGGAGGTGAGGGTCGCTCATGCTGGCTGCAGGTGCTTCAAATCCCAGCTGAACCCATGGTTTTGGTAGCTCACCCTCGAATGGATGTGGGTAACTGGATCTCTTGAGGTCACCCACAAAATCCCAGGGTGCCCCAGCAGGGCCAGAGCAGCCTCATGCATGGGGGGATGCTGAGCAAGAGGCTGTGGGCAACATCTTCACCTACCCTGCTCCCTGCTCCCCCAAAACCTGGCACAACACAATCCCTGCTGAGCTGCTTTTTAAGCCTGGCATGGGCCACTTAAGCCAAAATTTCCTCCTTCCAACCTTCAGATCCAACAGTCTTTTCCTCTGCACCCAGATTTTCCCCTCACCATTAACCTTGGCCCTAAATACAAGGCCATGGGAGCTTGTAAATGGTTTATTTCTGTGTGGGAGCCTTCCAGCAGTTCTTTATGACTGTTGCAGGGAGGGGGGTCTGGGCTGGTGAGGGAAGCAGAGCAGGCACGTGGGATGCTGTCAGAGCAGGCTGCATGCCCTGGATTTGGGGAGCAGGGAAGTTAAAAACCCCTTTTTGCTGTTGGGACAGTACGTGCACTAAAAAGGGTCCATGGGCTCAGCTGTGACCACAGGCAGGTCACAGAGGTGACCACAAAGAAGGCAGGAGCTCCTGCATGTCACTGACAGACCTGGGGGCACACACAGCTGTGCTTGCAGAGGCTGAGGCTCCCAAGGCCATAGTCAGGAATTTTGCAATTTTTTTTTCTTCAGACGTACAGCTGGTGATGAAAAACCCTGTGAGGGCTGTGGCAGCACTGTGAGCTATGACTGCCCTTTCCATAGGGGCTGGGAGTACCCAGCACTGCTGGGTGGTTCAGGGACACGGCAGCCAGAGAATCATGGATGGCCCAAAGCTTCAAAAAATTAGCTGCTGTAGTTCAGGTTCATACCTGAACACTTTGGAGTGCATGTATTTAAGTTTAAAAAAAAGTATAAGTAAATATTTCTACATAAGCAACTCAGTGGCATTTTTAAAAAGACATTTAGCAGCCTGAAGACAGGAAGTTTAAATTTAGCTGGGATTTATCCCTTAACCAAGCATAGTTCATGCACCCTTTCTATAAAAATAGAGATAATGTTATGCCTGTGAGATAGAGGCAGAGCAGCTCCCCACAGGCTGCAGTTATTCATGCTGCTGGGGCAGATCTGAGGCTCAAGGGACAGGAGAACATCTCGTGCTGGGATGGGCACAGTGGGCAGTGGAGCCCTGGAGGGAGCAGCCCCTGCTGCCCCAGAGCTTGGGAAGTCTCAGCAGACACTTGGGGACTGGGTAGCAAACACATTTCCCAGCTTGGCCTCGTTGAATAGGAAGGGGGAGGACGAGGAGGCAGCAGGAGAAGCGGGAGCTGTCCCAGCCTGGCCGTACATCCCTCCCCAGCACCTCTCCTCCTGCTGAGAGGGAATAAATGAAGCCTTGAGGCATACAGCGACCCGAGATGTCCCTTTTGGAATGTACTCAGGATGAGGGGAAGTGCCAGTTTGAGCCTGGGTTGTAGAGGAAGAAGTACATTTCCCCTTGATGATAAATGGTACGGGGAAAGCAGAGGGAAAACGTGATTCCCTGTGGTTTCCCAGGCTTCTGGGAAAGCATTCTCCCACCTGCTCGAGGCTTTGGGATAACACAGAGCACAATTGACCGGGCAACGGAGAGCCAGACGAAGGTTTTTTAAAAAATGCACGGAGAGACGGGGTCAGGGGAGGCTCCTTGTCCCCTGGCCGTGCGAATGCTGGGCACGGTGGTTGTTTTTCCCCGCTGGGGGCGAGCACGGCCGCGCTCACCGCAGCCCCTCTGCCCGCAGCCTGCGGTGCCGGCGCCCGCCGCAGCCTCAAGACCAACCTGTGCAAGTGGTGCGACTCCACGGCCCCAGCCTGCCAGGAGAAGGTGTGCTACAGCAACTGCAACCTCAACTCCTACTGCGAGGACCCCCACGAGATCTGCGTGGCGATATGGTAAGGGAAATCCCCTCTGCAAGGGCAGACAGGGGGAGGAAGGGTGTGTGTGCCCCCGTGCTTGTGTTATTGCCTGTTGCAGCAATTCAGGCTTTCCTTCCTCCTTGACTCCATTATAATTAAAATTACAATGCACAGTAAAAAAATCATTTGGTCTGCTCTGTAATTAGTACCAGTTTATTTTCTAAATAAATTCAGCTTTTGAGTGCCTGACACAAAGCATGGCAAGCTTGCTGCAGGACCTACAAACTCTCATAAACTTCTGAATTTAGCTTTACAAGCTGAACCCAAGGGCAAAGCAGCAACCCTGACCTCCAAACCTACAGTGTCCTCTTGCATCAGGGTGAAACCTCAGTTCACATGCAGGGGTGCAGCCAAGGTCAAGCCCCATCCAGCACATGGACAACTGAGCTGGCACCACACTGGAGTTAACCTACTGGGTTTGACCCACCTCCTTCCCATCCCCTGGGAAAAGTCCTTTTCTGCTCCTGTGAGAGGTGCCTGGACAGGAAGCACAATCTTGCATTTCAGGCCAAGCACACACTGCATGGTTTGGCCCGGAACAGTGCCTCCCCCAGCTTTTTGGTCCCCATGAGCAGAACTAAAAAAGCATCCATTTTAGGTCTGCCCAGAGTGATTTTCCTCCACTTTCCCTTTTAATTTGGCTGCCAAAGTGAAAGCCAGCCAAGCACTTATCGCTAGGCTTTATCTCAACCTGCTAATTAGTGTGAATGCTGCATGCCAGCTTTCAGTGGGAGTTTGCCTCAACCTAATTGTTGCATTATGGACTTTTAAAAAGCAAAACACAACAAGAAACCCAAACAAACAAATAACAAAATCCACCCCCTGCCCCAAATTCCCCTATGCACACACGGAGAAGCCACCTTAAATCCTGGCTAGGCAATCCAGTGTGTGGCTGGGTTTTTCCCATTTACAGCTTAGATGTACAGGAAAAAGCAAGGGCCCTGCAGCAGGAATCCCCATGCCAGGGGAAAAATCCCACTGCACAGGATGGAGGTGCATCCTGTAATATGTATTGGATGGGGTGAGGCAGCTACACAGTCAGAAATACCCTTCCACCCCCTCCCATCCCATTCTAGGATTCAGCCAGAGAATAAGATCCCTGCAGGCAGGGCTCACCTCCAGGCCAGCCTTGCTGCCCTTTGCAGAGGCATATGTGGATCATCCACACTTGTCCTGAGTGGGTATCTCAGTCACAGCAGCATCTTTGGCCTCATGCTCACCTCCTTCAGGGGCCCAGCCTTAGCAGAAGGGATCTCACCCTCCTAGGACTCTTCACGTGGGAGCTCCTCTGTCAAATTACCTGGTAGCCACAAAAAAATGCGGGGAGTGCTGAAACTGGGGGACTTCACCAGGGAGAGGGTGATGAATTTAGGTTCTTTCCTTGGTTATTATGTCTGACTTCCCATCTGACCCCAAAGACACTGTGAAATATCCCCATACCTTCATTCCCCCACTTTGCACCACCAGTCAGGAGGCAGAGGCTGTTCCTGGAAAAGTAATGAACTTTTGGTTGTTGTTTCTTTGGATGCACCCAGGAGTAGCTGCAATGCTGCAGCCTGTGCAGGGCCAGTCATGCCCGTCACTGGTCCTATAAGTGCATGTAAGTAGAATTAAACCACAGCCACTGCAAGCAGTCATTCCCTACACAGCTTGAAAGAAATGATCTTAGGACCGGGTTTAAGGTGATGCACAGCTGACACAAGGGCCAGGCTGATGCTGTGTTGGTTCATTTGTCACATGCAGGAGACAGGACAATGAGAGCATCAGGATCAGCACGCTGTGCCACAACCCCCAGCGCCCCATCGAGAACCTCATGGTGCCCAACTACAACACCTCGCGCTGCGTCATGAGCCACCAGCCCAGCGAGGACAGCATCATCTACATCTGTGGCTGTGTGGATGAGCAGGAGTGCAATGACAGACTCATCTTTGAAAACCACACCAATGGTGAGTGCTTTTGTTAATGTTGTTATGGGGCAGCAGCATCCAGCACCAATGACAAATCCCCTGTATTTCCTGTGGAGTAGGAGATGCAATGGCAGAAGAGGCTCCTTTGCCATCTTCTTTGACCTCCCTATGTAAAAGCCAGTTAAAATCTCTACTCCTTTACTGAGCCCAGCATTTTGTCTGTGGCCAAAGCATTCCTCACAGCAATACCTCCAGCCTTGGTCTGGAAACATCCAGGATGGAAAATCCACCATATATCTCAGTGGGCTGTGCCTTCAGCATAGGTTGAATCAACTGGGGAACCCGGGGGCTGGTGAAAAATAATGGGAGTCAAAAGCCCTGAAAGCTTTAAATAAATCACATTGGAGGAAATCCCACCCTAGAACACACCCACAGGAGCTGCTGGCATCCCCCGCAGCTGTAACCCAGAGAGGTGGAGATGCTGGGCTGCAGGGCTGGGCACACAGGAATGCCTGCCCTGCTGCTCTCCTGGGAATTCCTGCAGCAGTGTTTCTCCCAGGAAGGGACAGCTGGAGCCAGCCAGGTGCTGAGCACACACGTGAGCGTGGCTTGGCACGCTGCTGCACATGGCTGGAGATCCAACGGGAGCTGTAAATCCACAGGAGGGACAACTAAGAGGCAGCTCATTTCTGTACCTCAGGAGGGTCGTATACTTTGGAAATGTTTCCAACCAGAGCCTTTGGGGGCTTGTCTAAACCTTCCCAGTTCCAACTGGACCAGGTTTATCCAAGTGTCCATCAAGAATCTGACCTGTAACAAAAGCAAAATTAAATGCCTCCAATTTTCCATAATCACAGAACAAGGAGATGCTGAAAAAGAGCCTAAGCAGAACCTGCAAGCCAGTGGTATAGCTTCCCCTGCAACATAAGGAAAAAAGAAAAAACATCACATGAAATGCAAATTCTCTGAACAAACAGGCCACTTTAATGGAGGCAAATGATGCTAAATTTGGCGGCTCTTTGCTGCTTCCCCAGCCAAACATAACAGGTACACACACTTCTAGGGAGAGATAGTCAAATCCCAAAGCTGATGCTGGGATATGTAATTTCACACAAAAATGACAACTGGCTCATTGGAAATGCCGCCCCCAGCAAAGGCTCCATAACCAGCTCCTCCTGGCAGCCGGCATGGAAAGCGCTGGAAGCCGGAGCAAGACCAGTGCAGATCTTTAACAACTCTCTCCTCAAACCCCAGGCTCACAGACCCATTCTTTACATCCTTCTCTTCTGCTTTAAGGGATCGTTTGCATTCTAAATATTAAATTATTGTCACGTTCAATGGTCTAGACAGCTCCTGAGCAGAGACATGAGCACTTCTCTGGCAGCTGAAGCAGGCAGATACTTTTCCTGGTTCTTGATTCCTTAAGCTTTGCTTTCAGGTCTGGACTGCTGGGTGGCATTGCCCTCACACTAGAGGTGCAGGGGTCTCCATCAGAGCTCAGACACCACACTAATGAGCACACAGAGCCATCATTTCCTAAAGCTGTGCACCCAGAAGCCCAGGTGAGACCTCGGGAAGATGCTGGGTAGGGTGGAGCATGGCAAGTGCTTTCCACCTGTGCTCCAGCTGAGCCTGGCCCTGAGCCTGGCCCTAGAGGTCCATATCCCCTCAGCAAGGATGGACAGACCCATACAGCAATACTCGAAAAGGTGTGGGTTTACAGACCTGTGGTTATTGCCAGATCAACTACATTTGCTCTCCACAGAAGGGGTTTAAGACCTGCTGCAGCCCCTGTGTATCAAAAGACTTCCATCAGGAAGGGGCATCCTCACGTAGGAATTTCCTGAAGCTGTGTTAACTTCCCCTTTTCAGGACTTGTGCACGCAACTCCCTTAAAAATATCTTCTCTTTCTTCAGAGTTTCAAAGATGGGATCCAAAGCATCGGGTAAATCCATTAAAACAGTAGGTGATATCCAAGCCCAATACTTTCCAAAATAAACATATTCCTGAGTTAGTTATTGATTTATATCAGTTTGGGTTGATCTTGTGGTTTAAACCTGATGCCTATTTTAGAAACGCTTTCACAGCCTTGCAGAAATTAGCTGCAGCACATTTTTTTGAAATTTGCCAAGGAAAATAGCTAAATGCTCTGTTTTTCCAGAACCTGAATTATGATCTGCACACACTGAGGTCAAGCAGCAAGAGTTTTGCTTATGGAATGATTCTTATCCCTCTTCCCCTGGGTTATTATACTTGGCAGAAAAATCTCTGAGTAAGATTTTACTTGAATATCTCTACTGAAGTCAGCATGTTTATTCCAGGAATCACGGACATCAAAGGATCAGACAATTATATGTTGTGTGAGGGTTATGGCTTTGTGTGCGTGTCCTCCCCCCTCAATCTGAAGGCCAACAGGGGGTTTAAAAGAAACAAAACAAATGCAGCCATGCCCTGGTGATTGTTGGGGTTGCTGCTGTAACGGGCTGAGGAAGGAGATGCCAGCACTGGCAGACAAAAGTGCTGAAATGATGCTCCTGTGTGCTAATTGTCCTGCAAAGCATCCTGGCACTCCCCTGCGCTGGGTGCTCCTGCACGCTGCCCACCCTCAGCATCACTCCTGACTCCCTGTGTAACACAGGGGCCCAGCAAAGCTCCAGCCCCAAGCCCCCTCGGAAATTTGCTGTGTTTGAGCCTTACCTCGGATTTATCATTGTTATTTCCAGCCAAGCTCCCCTTACCACGAGCACAAGCAGCACTTGGGACTCCCAAAATGCCCTTTGCAGTCTCTTGTACCACACTGTCCCATCCAAGTGATGCTGGCCTGCGTATTCTGTTGATAAATGGAGCTAAATTTGAGACCAAAACCGATCATCCCCTTTGCTAAGTGCCTCCATCTGGGTTCTGTGTCGGGATGAGCCCTTGTGCGGCCTCGTAAGGGCTGCGCTCCATTAACAGCTTTGCATATTTCCCTCCTCCGCGTGATGAGAACGAGCTGTGGCAGACCCGCAGCAGCAGCACCTCCTCGCCTTTGCTTTCCTCCCCTCAGGCTACTCCATGCTGCAGAGCAAAGAGGTGATCCCAGTGGCTGCCATCAGCCTCCTGCCCCCGCTGCTGGTGGCGGTGATGATCACGGTGATATTTTACTTCTGCCGCACGCAGAAGCGCCGCAAGAGAGCCAAGGCGTGGGGTGGGAAACAGGGCCAGCCCCCGGTGCTGCCGGAGCAGGGGAAGGCAAGCGAGCGGGAGGAGAAGCTGTCAGTGCTGATGGACGAGAGCCCAGCCAGCACCAGCCCCGGCAGCCGCCCCGCGGAGCTGCTCCCCATCGAGCTGGACGAGATGGTGGGCAAAGGGCAGTTCGCAGAGGTGTGGAGGGCCAAGCTGAGCCACAGCCGCTCGGGGCACTACGAGACCGTGGCCGTGAAGATCTTCCCCTGCGAGGAGTATTCCTCCTGGAAGAACGAGAGCCAGATCTTCACCGACACCAGCCTCAGGCACGACAGCGTCCTGCAGTTCCTCACGGCCGAGGACCGGGGCACGGGGCCCCGCCGGGAGTACTGGCTCATCACCGCCTACCACAGCCGGGGCAACCTCAAGGACTACCTGTCGCACCACGTTCTGAGCTGGATGGACCTGCAGAAGATGGCCGGGTCCCTGGTGAGCGGGGTGGCCCACCTGCACAGCGACTACACCGCCTGCGGCCGCCCCAAAATCCCCATCGCGCACCGCGACATCAAGAGCACCAACGTGCTGGTGAAGAGCGAGCAGGAGTGCGTGCTCTGCGACTTCGGCATCGCCATCCGCCTCGACCCCTCCCTCACTGTGGATGACTTTGCCAACAGCGGGCAGGCGAGTATGACCCACCAGCCCTCTCTGGAGGAGCCTTTGCCAGCCACCCCCCCATGTCCCGTGGCCAAAATCCTCACCCGCCCCTGCTAATGCCTCTCTCCTCTCTGTGGCCAGGTGGGCACCGCCAGGTACATGGCCCCAGAGGTGCTGGAGTCCAGAGTGAACCTGGAAGACCTGGAGTCTTTCAAGCAGATGGATGTCTACTCCATGGCCCTTGTTTTGTGGGAAATGGCCTCCAGATGTGAAGTGGTAGGAGGTAGGAGCATCACACCCCAGTTGCTATGTGCCTTTTTGCTCCCTTACTCCCACATCCCAACTGATGGCACAAGATGTGACTTGGGGTGGTCCAGGTCTCTGCAGGACTGCCAAGGGTTGGTGACAGATTCCCCTGCTCTGTGTGCCATGGCTTAAGGGGGGTGGCTCAGTGGTCAAGGAGCAGGACAGGACCTCATGGGGACATCTGGTCCAGCCCCTGCTCAAAGCTGACGAGCTCCCAAGTCCCATGGAGCCTGTGCTGGTGATGCAAAGCAAACCAAGCAGGAAAAGCCAAAGGTGCCTTCCCCTCTTCAACAATTTTTTCCTTCAGACAACACCAGAGAGCTTATGTCGTAATGGGGACTCACAAACCCCAGCCTCTGACAGTATGACAGATCCTGTCACTTCCCAGAGCCATGTCCTGGCATCTACAATTGTGTGTAGCAAAACATTTCAATAACTGCCCTGGAGTTAGCCCTGCCTGCCTTCTGCCTGCTCCCATCTACCTTCCTTCCCTATCCCACCTACTCACAATACAAGCCCATAGAATGCAGGAACCCTCAACCCTTGGCCACAAAGGTGCTCCAACTGCCCTGCAAGCCCCATGGTCAGCAGTGGGAGGCCCTTGCCTGGTTTGGATGCCCCATGCATCCTTTGTTCCCAAGCCAGCATTCCCCGGCCATCTCTCCCCACTCATATCTCACCTGCATTCACATCCAAGTGAGAGCAGGCAGAAACCAGGGTGGCCTCTCACAGCCAGTTTCTCCTTGGTCTTCCATGACATGGGGTTGCTCTTCTGGAAGGGCCATTTCTCCTCCAACCCATTCCCTGCCTGTAGAAGAAATCTGGAAATTCTCATGTCATAGTCACCTCTCCCATTCCTCACCAGTACAGCACTTTCTGCCTGCTCAAATTGTCTATCCCAAAGAAAAACCAGGTCCTTTGTACTGCATCTGTTGGGTTCAGGGAGGAGGTCAGATGGTTCCTCTGTGCTGTCTCTGTAAAGAACCTCTATGTGAAAACCCAGCACTACATTTCTGCGTTCAAATTCTCAATTGTTTCCAGATCTGCTTATTGTTTTGCAGACTGTTAAAAACAAATCCATTCTCATCCAGTGGGCCATACCAAAACAAAGCAGGGAATGCATTAGAAACATCCTGTAATGCTGCTGTTGCTTCCTTGCAGAGGTGAAGAATTATGAGCTGCCCTTTGGGTCAAAAGTCCAGGAGCAGCCTTGTGTGGACACCATGAGGGACATCGTGCTGCACGGCAGAGGCCGGCCCGAGATCCCAAGCAGCTGGCTGGTGCACCAGGTAAGCTGGGAGCAGCTGGGTCAGAAAAGAGCAACACACATTGTCCTTCCTCATTAAACCAGCCTGAAAAAATTAAATTTATAGTCAAAGGAAAAGTGGGCAGAACTCCTGGGATTTACTGTCAGATCCACTGTGGATGGCTGGGCCCACACAATCCCACTGGACTCATTTCCTTGTTGCACAAAAGCCACCAGCCACAGACACAGCAGAATGTGTTGATAATGATCAGGAAGTTGTGCATGGCAGCTGATGGTTTCAGTTACCCTGAGGATAACAGCAAAATGGAGCACTTCAGTGCAGCTCTTCCCATGAAACAGTAAATCATTGGAGTTCACCCCAATTCTCCCCTTAGCACCTCGTCTGGAAGGCTCAGGAAACACATACACATCCCTCATACACAGCCATTCACAGCAGGGACAGAGGGGAAGAGAGGCTCATCCAGCCTTCTGCCTGGGTTTTTCAAGCTCAAAATTACCTTCAACATGAGAGAAATTTCCATTACTACATGGAAGAGCAAACCAGGAAGCATCTCCTTCATGTGAAACACTCAGGAAAAGTGAGTGAAGCTGAGAGCAGGGGCTCCACAAGGCTCAGGGCTTGTCAAGGGAAGTGTTTCACCAGCCTTCAGAAGGTCTGAAAGCAAATGTGTCAGCACAGAGGGCATAACCCAGTGTTCTAGAACAGGAACATGTCAGCAGTGACAAAATGTGCTGTGTTAAAACCACCCACAAGCACACCCAGATCAGCCAGCTACAGAAACAGAAGCAACAGAGCTCCCTCCTGGCCCTGACAGGGTCCTCTGCCCCAGGCCAGTGCTGTCTGCCACACACAAAGAACACGAGGGGTAACAGGCATGGCTGATTGTGACTTCCACATCTTGCCTGACTTTTGTACTTCTTGAATTTCACATGTTTTGTGGAAAAACACCATCTGCTGATCAACACTCCCATTTCACCTGAAAATCAAGCTGGAACATTGAGCCTGCTGGCTTTCAGAGCCTTGCAGTGCTCAGTGCATCATTTTGCAATATCCACCCATAAACCACACTGCCTCTGCTCCCACTCTGCCCTGCTGGCACACAGAGGCAGGCTCTGCAAAAGGAAAGAGAGAATTTCTCAACTATAGGAGGCCACATCTTCCCTACAAAGTCTCCTCTCAAAACCATGTTTGTCCAAAGACTCACAGCTGACCTGACTGACCAAAACTGCAAACAGGATCAAATGAATCCGTGGCTTCTGTGGGACCCCTGGGGAGTTCATCTGTTGGTGAGTTCATTTCTGGAGCTCACCCAGCCTTTTTCATTGACAAAGGCAAATACAGGAACTTCAATCAGCAGTGCCACATGTTTGAAGCCTTTGAGTATTCAGCTCAGACATTCACCTCACAGGGTCCCTGATAAACTTTGAAACCACAGAAAAAATATACAGAGGCTTGGGTTGTCAAAAATCACACTTTGATAGAGTGTGAGCATAACTGTGCTGTTCCCAGGGCTGAAGGGAGGCTGACTGCAGTCACTTCCCAGAAATAATGTTGCTGTAGCTGGGTTGGTGTAGCAGGCAAACAGAGCAAGGCTTCTAAGGTGGGAACTTTTATTGGACCATCTGATGGCCACTGGGGAAGAGGAACAGAAAAGCCACATCATGTTGCTGAAAGTTTTTCTCTGATTAATCTCTGCTGGTCTAATAAACATCTCCTTACAAGCCTGGCTTCACAGCATTTTCTGGGCGTTTTGCAACAGTTCTCCCTAGGATGAGGAATTGGGCAGCACCATCTGCTGGGAAGCAGCAGAAAGCCACTGGCTTGTGCCACTCCGGGGGTCTGGGCTGGCTTCCCGTGGGAGGAGGTGTCGGGTGACATCCAGAAAGGGTGACAAGTCCCTCATCTGAATGGGAGGCACCGACAGATGCTCCCACCAATGACAATAAGTCATAAAAACTTCCACGTTTCAACTGTCAGGATTGCTCTCAGTCAAGTGAAGACCATGGTTTGATTTCCAGCAAGTGTCAGCACCAATTTCCCTGACAGGGCTGACTCACCCAACAGCAGCTTGAGGGCAACTGCTTGCAAGGCCCCACAACAAAGTCAGCTGAAGAAATTCATCCCCACTTCCCCAGATAACTTACAGACCCCTTAGGTGTGTGCTTCTACCTTATTTCACACCCCAGCATATTAAAAAAGGGGAAAAAAAGGTTTTTTAGGCCAGGTAAGTTCCTGAATCTGGTTCACAAAGCAGCTGAACAGACTGATGTACTGGCACAATCAGAGGCTGGTGCAGGACAGGAAGGAACAATGGAAGCTTAAGTCAATATTGCCACTAAAAATACACTTGTACAACTCAGTGTCCTTTGGAATCTTAGAAAAACAGATATCAAATACAAAAGCCAAACTAAGTTCATTTTGTAAACCAAACAAGATGTTTCAGTTATACCATTCAAAAGAACATCATCACTACAAGGCAAACTGCAAACAAATGTTATGATTTTAGGGAAAAATAAGTACAGAAGATCTTGCATGTCCTGTTTGAGAACAGGGTGACTTTAAAAAGCTTCACCTAAGCTAGCTCATTTCTGCATGTAATCAATTACCCTCAAATCCTTTCAACTAAGCTAATAAATAAGTGACGTCAGAGGTGCTGAAACACACCATCTGTCCATTTTGCTGTACAATCCTGTTCTCTTCAATCTGTGTCTATTATGGAAGACTTAGCACAATGAGCCTTAGCAGAGAGCAGTGAGTTCTGAGTAAGGTGCAGAAGGGCAGATGGAACTGACCCTATATCTCTGTAGGACTTGGATTTTCCTCTTACGTGGGTCCATATGAAACTGTAGGGTTCTCTTAATTGCAAATTAAGAAATACATGAAACCCACTGAAAACCACGAAGCTTTATTTAGAATAATGATTTTTCCACTGTGTTCCAACTTTAGTTGACAATGATGCCAAGAGCAATAGCACATGATGGAATTACATGGGCGAGGGAAGGTTCAACACAGCTTTCTGGTGCTAGCTGTGTTACTAGCTAAAGGGTGGGGGAAGCACCAGCTGAATACTACCATTTATTTTGTTCCTAGGCCCAAAATATTGTGACTCTTTCCAGAGCCCTACACAATTGGACAAAAAAGCCCAGCTTTCTGGGAGATGTAAGCACTGTAGCTGAGAGGAACTCCATGTGCTCTGGAGTAAACTGGGAAGCACCTCAGCCTATCTCAACCAAAACACTGTTTTGTGATAAGAGAACAAGGTTCAGCTGCACACTGAAATGAGTGTTTGGCACAGCACACCCTTTCAGAATGCCACTAAAACAAGAAGTCAGATTTAAGAATTTCTTCCCAAACCTACCTTAAAAACCACCTCCCCCCCCTCCCCTCCAGGTGTAACCTGGCAGGGTGCAGCTCAAACCCTGAGGCCTGGGCTCAGCCAGCAGCCTACAGGTCACTGTCCACACCTCTCCTGTCCCTCCTGATTTTAGGGTGCTCTGATCCAAATGGGCAATGCTGAGACAGGAAATAAATACAGGCTGGAAGGAAACAGGCTCTAAGTCTCACAGCCAACACAAGCCAGTTTCCAGGGAGCATGGGGAATGTTTGGGAGCAGATGCTGTGAGAGCTGAGGCTGCTGCTCTAACACAAGCAGTGCCAGTGGAAGCATCAGCACTTCCACAACTTACCGAGGCTGATTCCTCTTGTGCTTAAGCTTGGCCAAAAACAGCCTTGAGGCAGGAGGCTGTCAGAAGTCTGGTAAACCACTAAAACTGTGTTAGATCCTCTTCTTCCTGCCTTCTGATCCTAATTTCATCCCTTCTGACTGCAGGGAATGCGCTTCCTGTGCGACACCATCACGGAGTGCTGGGACCACGACCCCGAGGCCCGGCTCACCGCCCACTGCGTGGCTGAGCGCTTCAACCTGATGGCACAGATGGATTGTGATGACATCCTCAACAACAACACGGACAACGAGGCCAGCAAAACACCTTCTCCAGGTGGGGAGCTCCAGGACAGCGATGGGAGCAGAAACATTCAGTGATGCAGCAGGCAGAAGTCCTCATCGAGAGGAACAAGAGGATAAGGGAGAAGCATTTAGCTCATGGGGGAAAAAAACCTCACTGTTTTTCAAATTTGAACTAAGATCTAGTACATAAATTATTTATAAGATCTGTTTCCTCCCACAGATACAATGAACTGAGGAATCAATATTTTGGTTAAAGTGAAGCATTATTATATGAACTGACTTTGTACTTACTTAAAATGTATAATGATGCAAAGCATTCCTTTTATTATTTTTTAAAATAATAATGTTTAATCTTTTATTAATAAGCAGCTGAATTCCACGTCTCTCTTTATTAAGTCCTTCCATATTGTCATCATGAGTTTCTTTTCTAGCTTATTCTGCAGTGATTAAAACAATTTTCCTCTTTTTAATGGCCTATACATACACACACAAAATCTGTTGTCACAGGAAAAAAAGACATCATGAGATGTACCACACCCTCCGTGAAAGAAATGCTGAGATCCAAGAAAATCACTCATGCAACACTGTCCAAAGATCCACAATAATCCAGTTTGTAAAAGCCTGATTGGATGAAACTCCAACATACCTTTCCTCACTGGGGAATTCCTGGGTTGATAGTTCAGGTGGGTGTGTGAAGCTTCTTTGAGAGAGAAAAAAGAAGTCACCAGTGTAGACATGGCTGCTTCACCCTAAAAATTTTCCATGCAGGATATCTAGACAAGCCTTTCCCCCATCAGACCAGTTTCCAGCCAGATCCGTGCCACAGTAACAGCGTCAACACCAGGGTGTTGGCCAATTCCTCTGGAAACTCTCACACCCCTGCTGGGTTACCCCACCTGGGGAAACAGGATCAGACTGAACTGAGACCTTTATCCCCACGATCACCAGATCAACCTAGGCTGCCTCTATTCTGGACAGCAATTATGGAAAGGTAAGTCACATCTCACTCTGAACCCTGGTGCTGTGCAAATCCCTCCACCCTTGGGAGCAAAGATCTCAGGTGCCCCTAAGTCCTGCAAACCTGACATCTACACAGAGATGTATTTTTTGGGATAGCATCCAAGAGGAATACATTTCTTGCTACCACACAGCTGCATGGATCAGCCCAGAAAGAGGGGAAGGGAGCAAACCATGCAACAGCCACAAGTTTTCTGCAGCTGAGGCTCCTCATGTGGAGCAGGGACACAGATTTGCAGGGCTGGTTTGGTTCTCTTAAGTGCTCAGCTATGACAGCATTAACCTATATAAAAACCTTTTCTTCTCTAGCTATTGTTTCCATCTCCCTGGACTGTTTTTACAGCTGCTAAATTAAAAACCTAGAAACAAATTGCCTCTAAACACTTCAAATAAAGACAAAAGGGGAATGAATTAGGTTGCACCAAATCTAAATAACAAAAAAATTGCTTAGCTACCACTTATGCCATCTGCAACTGTGACCACACCTGACATTCTCACTAATCTTCACCTGGGCTGCTACCTCCTGATACCTTAAAATTTTTCAAGTTAACCCTTTTCTCTTCAAGCACACCCTCCCCAGTTCCCCACAAAAACATGTTTTCCATCCCACCTGACTTCAGCCTCATTTCTGTAATATATTAACCACTGCTCTAGCACAAGAGAAAGAGAGCAGGGGCAGTTTTTCTGTCACAGAGATAAAAAACTACAGGAACACACCAAACTCCCCCCCAGACTGTCCAGTCTTGCCTTCCCATAGTATTTTACGCAGAACTTCCATACCAAGTTCTGCCCCAAGTTGTTTGAACACATTGATGAATGCATTCACTTGTTCTTTCAAACTTAAAAGGATTTAAAAGACACTCTGACCTGTTCTTCCCACAGGTGACAGGGACAGAAGGGGATCAGCCTCTGCAAACTAGACATTGAAGGCTGCATCTCTGATTCTGATGGCTGAAATCCAAATTCTCCTGGGAAGACAGACTTCATCCTAGGCTTGACAGTTCATACTATAAATATGCTGAAAAACTTTACCTTTTCCCCTACACATGCCCAAAATCTTGAACAACCCAATTTGCATAGTGAATTTTTTTCATAAAACACAAATCCATCAGGATTACACACCTGAATGCCTGTGTTAAACAGGGCTGACTTGTTGCATTCTGTTTTCTATGAGCAGCAGCAGGCTGCACAGCACCTCTAAAGACAGCCATTTATTTAAGATCCAAGATCTCTTTATTATTCAGGGGGCCTAAAACCACTGAGACCAATGAAAATTCTGCTCTTAACTTCAGTGGGGCCCAATCAAGCCAAGAAGGCAGACGGTAACATAAGCCAATGTCCTACTTTGCCATGTTCCCTGTTGGAACACACTGTGGTTCTAGAAAGTTTCTATCTACACAGGAAGCAGCACTGAGCCCTTCCCTTTGCTCCAGAAGGTACAGGATGGAAACAACATCAGTTATGCAAGAGAATCAAATCTGGTCAGAGTTAAAAATACATCCATTACTCTGCAGGGTGTTTGCCATTCTCAGAATAATCACAATTACAATTTAAGCTGGATATTCAGTGGCTAGAATTTTTCTTTTTAAATGGTTTTCAACCATGTCCTTTGTTTCTGGAAGCAGAAATTTGCATCATAACTAAATCCATATCAGGAACCATTCCAGTTCTCATGATCACTTGAGTAAAGGAAGGCTTTATCTTCTTTTTTCCTAGAAACATTCCCATGTTAAAAGAAATCACTTCATGTATTTTATCAAAGTATTTCTTCAGCATTAGGTCTATTTTTACACAATAAAATTAGTAACAGCTCTCTTAGTGAGAAACCACAAGCATACCAGATGAGGAAGGAAGAGAAATAACTTGACTAATAGCATTATATAAGGAACACAAATGGGTTTATGGTCAACATGGGAGCTTTTCAGTCTCATTTACAGCCATCACCTTGACAAATCCCAAATCAAAATTTTAAGCTGAGTTTAGTGACTGAGTTGTAAGTCTATATTTTAGTTAGCTTAAGTTTGATCCCTGGAGTGTGCTCAGCTGGAAAAGGTTTGGTTTTGCTCTGATCACCACAATATTAAAAGCTGGGCCTTGCACCACTACTTTTGCTGTCCGTTTAAAGCAAATGTGCCATGTGACATGGATAAAACAACCATGAAATGTATAAAGAGCTAATCTGTTTCTCTACCAGCCCCATTTTGGTGCAGGTACTGACAAAACCATGGAAGAATTTCACACATTACCACCACAATTCCCACCCCAAATCCTGGAATTGGCCAAGGAGCCGAATGTGCCGCAGACCCAGAAACAAGGAGGAACTAATCCCACTCTTTTAATTTTTATTTTTATTCCCAGTTAAGCATGAAAATGCCCAATGGATATCCAAAACTATCACAACAAGATGGTTGTATAGAATATCACAAACAAGACAAGTAGGGCCTAAAACATTCTTCTGCTGGAGAATAGTTACCACTCAAGCACATAGTGCCAAAATATCCCACTTTTGGGACCAAGGAAAGCCCAGACAGATCTCCAGCATGAAAGAAAACAACCACCTACTCTTTCCTGGTCACCTGATCTCTAGGAAAGCAGACAGAACAAATGAATCATTTTGTAGCTTTATTATCCCCCCACTTCTCACAAACGAACTATGACTTGCATTGAGATCTCAGTGCATTTCACAGCAAAAAAAAAATGTACAAGAGGATCAAAACAGTTGTGCATAAACCCAACTCTTTTTTTTTTTTTGCATGATTTTCAGTTTGTGTTGAAAATTAACATGGTTATTTAAACCTTCTGATGCATTCTTACAACTGCATCTTCTCTATGGAAAACATCTTACCAGATCACACAGTTGTGAGTTTTTATGATGCTGGATCAGGTGCAGCCATTGCCATGGCTGGGAAGTGGCAGATAATGTTATATACACTGATTGGAAGACTACATCAGAAGAAAAAACAGATTAAGGCACCACTGTTGGAAAAATTAAGGTAGCTTGTAGTTACAACAATAACGAAAGCCATAGTAAGTACTATTCTTAATTGCCAGCAATTCTTAGACGTCAATAAAATAGTTATAAAAAGGAGAAAAAAAAAAAGGATGTTTGTACCTGAATACAGTTTCCTGATATCTGATTGCGTTTCAAATCAATACTCAGTCCTCAGCATAATCAGATGTTTGTTTGGGTTTTTTTATGGAAAGATGAAAAACCAGGACCTACAGTCCATGTATACAAGGTCACATTTCACTGTTTTGTTTTGAACAACACCACAGGAGAAAAAACAAAACAACCCAAAGGACAGTTTGTAACACTGATACTTCATCTCTGAAACTACTAGATGGGCAGGGAAATTTAAATACAAAACTGTACGTTTTCTGTTCATTTTGAAAGCCTTAGTCCTCAGGAAGAGAAGTTGGAGGAGAAAAAACAGGCCAGATCTCATTATATTATAACTTGAGAAAAACCAGTCCCTCAAAGAGATTTAATAAAATTAGAGTTGAAAAGTGTTCAAATTACTTTTCCAATTCAAGTCAACTATTTCAAGTATATTAAAACGTTTCAGAGGAAAAATTTCTCCATGGTTACACTTCTAATTGCTTTTATAAATCCATAAAAAAGAAAAGTAGTCTCTACGTACATCCCATATTCCTCCAATGCATGCACACGCTCTCTCCGAAGAAAAGGTCGTCATGATCCAGTTGTTTCTTAATACTGATTTCAGGCACATCTTCCAAACACCCTTCCAGTTTTTGCCAAGAAGGTTAATTACTGGGCATAAAAGCAGCAATTTTCTGTTGCTGTTGTCTATGTGTGTACTGAGGAGGTTTCAGTGATTAAAGAGCTTGACACAGATTCCAAAAGAGTTCCTATGTCACTCTAAAATCCAACAGGCTCCTTCTTCTCTCAGGCAGCTTTTGCAATCAGATCTACTTGGAAGAATCTTACACAATGCAGATAAAATCTCTTGGATCATACAAAAAAACAAGTTGGTTGAATGTACCTGGCAGGTTTGTCTCTACAACTTGGATTTTTACCTTTTTTTTTTTTTAATAGCTTTAAAGTGCCCTAGTATAGTTATTTCTTTATGCTCATTTAAACTTGCACAATTACATAAAAAGGGGCCACTCAGTGTGATTACTGTGTTCTGAGAGACAGAGGAAAAGGAGAGGAAAACCAGAAAACTCATCTTAAAGCAGCTTTTTTCTAGTTACTGTCTGTTTGTTGAGTTTGTGCGGCAGAGACTGTTTTCCAGAGGGGTTTATGGTAAACCCAGCCATCTCCCTGTAATTTAAAGAGAAAGCATGGTTATCATAAAGACACTGCCTTGACAGAAATGCCTTCACACCACTATGAGAATGATGGCTGTGAACAGCAGAGGGACAGAGCTGGTATCTTGAACTCCTGCAGACTGAGGCACTGCAGGCTGCTCACACACTTGCAGGCTCCTCTCAGCCTCCAGCTCTCTGGGAGCAGGCTGCACCTGTAATTAACCCTGCCAAAAAGCCACTCTTCTCAACTGTGTGATCCAAATTACTTTCAGAAGCCAAATAATCAGCCAGCAGAGAGGCAGCCACCCAGGATTATCAGCTCTACCTCAGCCCAACTGCTTACCTGGAAATGCAGTGCCCAGGATCATGTTTAAATGTTTTCTGAGTACATTTGTATCCTGGACTAGCAACAGAATTTCATCTTTTTCACATCTAACAGTACAACTATCTAACTTTAAACTAATCATACTAACACAGCTTTAGAGAATAAAAACCTTCATGGGAGCTAGTCCTGAACTTGACAAACAAACCTGGAATACATCCAAGAGAAAGAAACCTTTTAGCCTATGTTCTAAACCCTTATTAGATCACAGCTATGGGAAGAAGAGGGGGAATTACATTACTGCAGTGTAACAGATAAAGCTTTCACTGTAAGGAGAATCTAAACTACTACAGCATTAATTTGACTCAAGAACTCCTGTTGCAAAGGTCTCTACACAAGCAAGGTCTCATCACATGGATCACAAGAAAAGACTATTCCAAAGTTATCATACCAGCATTCCCCAATCCTCCTGGGCAGGCTGCACTTAGCCTTGTTACAAGCCTTACTATATTACTACTACTATTACTGAAGTACAGGTTAAGACACTGAACAAATAAGCTCTATCCAAAATGTGACATAGAAGAACAAAAAAAAGGTAAGCTGAGAATGAACTCACATTCCTTCTTGCTAGCAATAATATGTTGGGTACATAAACACACAACCTCAGCAAAATTAGTACTACTGATTATTTTCTTTGGGTATTTACTGTTACAGTCTGCTCACATGTGTATACACAAAACTATTTTCCATGTGCCATTGAGGAAGTGCTTGGTAAAAGAATCAGGACCAGAAAACTGGAAAACATTTTGATGCAAAATCCAAGCATTTAGAAAGTGGAGAATGAAGTCACACCTTTACAGGCTTAGGAATTCTTATGTCATCTTACTCCTATGGATCCCACAAAGCTAAATTCTAAGATCTAAGGTCAAATACTCTATTCTGATAGGACACAGACCCATATGTGCCCCTGCTTGCATAACAGCTCTGCTTCTACCCTCATCAATAGCAGGTGACTGCTTGGAAACTTACATCTTTAAGGAAGTATTTAGTACACCAAGGAGTTTCTGTTTCAGCACGAAGCCTCTCTTCGTTCCTCTGCCGTTCCTCCAGGGCTCGCTTGTGCTCCGTGGCCTTGTCGATGTCTCCATCCCGCAGAGACTCTGTCACATGCTGCCACAGCCTCCTACAACATAAACTGGTCACAGCACTGTTCCAAAGGCTTCCCAGGCAGCCACCTCAAACTGCAGGATCACTGTGGAACAGGAGCACTCTCTCCACTTACACATGACAAACCAGCCCAGGTGAGAGCACTGCAGTGCAGGTGAGGGCTCATGGCCAAGTCTTAGACCTACATCAGCAGCTGGGAGCAGGTAGGAAGGGCTCTGAGGTTCTGGCAGTGCCAATCTAATGTCTGTTTGCAAACCCTTTAAAGCTGCTATTGGAAGTGTTATTCAACAAGCAGCTTCTTGTGAGGATGTTAGGAGCTGCCCTGCTGTGTAACTGATGGGTAAAAACAAAACTAATAGGGAGATTCTATTCTCTGGTAAGCACTTTGTGGGCTCAAAAAAAACCCTCTGTTCATAAATAGGAGGTAAAATAAACAAACATATGTCTGCACTAGGATTTTGCATTTTTTTTTCCTCTTGATTTTTATTTTTAGAAAACATTAAAAAATTAGGATGACTGCTGTTAAAGCACTATCCACAAATGTACATTTGCAGCTTTTCCTAAGGCACTCACCAGACTGCTTAGGACAAAAAGGGTCAGACAAGAGCAAACACATACTCTACCTTGATTCAAAGGGGCCTTGCTTCTCCAGGGGCCGGACTCGTTTTCTTGTCACAGAGAGCTTTGTCAAGTCCACATATTTGGTCTCCCCGTTGCTGTAGGTGAACTCAAGCACACTGTTCCACTCCCCCTGCACTCTGCACACCACCGTGTTTGTCATGTTCTGCTTCACTTCACCTGTGACTCTAGGAGAGAAATTTGTTTTTAAAAAGCCATGGCTGAAGAAACCTGAGGACTGTTCCTTGCATAATCACTCAATCCTGAATGATTTCAAACTTGTCACACTGCCTTGAATAAGGTTAGTTATTTGAATTGCATTTGTGTGGAGAAGCTCAAAGAGCAAAGTGACTTTCACCCACTGCTCTAGTTCTCCTCATGTTACCCAGGAAACTCCATTTTTGGCTTCAGATTGTTTCAAGCTTCTTCAGGAAACTGAAAATGAAAAAGAAACTAACACAGGCTTATTCACATGGAACAAGCAGTTGATAATTTCCACTTGAAGTATCACATCAGATACATAGTTCAGACTTAAAAAACTAAAATGAAACTTTCTAGCAAGAATATATCTCACTACCTGCTGGCGCTTCATCTCACATCTTTACATTTCCACCTTCTCCTTATGTAGGTGGTCTCATTTTTATGTTGATCACATAAGCAGCAGACACACAAAGGCAGAAGCAAGGAAGGAAACTAGGAATCAGGAGAACTGCTTTTGTTCCCTGCCTCTTCCACAGAAACCTCTGCCAATAACAAGATAAGGAAAGTGTCTTCTAACATGCAGTGCTTCATTCAAAGTGTTGCATAATGCTCAAGTATCACCATAATTACACACACTGATGCATATTTTTCTTCTCATTTTCAAGACCTATACAAAGACCTCCTGACATCCACTTCATCCTGACCCAGTTTTTGAGCATTGCTTGGCAAGCAAATTGCCAGTCCCAAAAAGAACTTTTCTCCTACAAACAAATAAAGGGTCTGTGCACTATGCAAACCAGACTTGAGACATTCTCACTTGTAAGGTGCTGCAGGATTCACAATAGATAGCTAGAGATAGAATACTCTCTCTAGTTCCAGTTAAACTGCAGTTACCTGTAGATAACCACCCTAAAACTCACCACTTTCCAGCCCTCCTGCATTGCATCAGTGCTCACACAAAGTACAGGCTGCATCTCCTTCCAAACTTCCATTGTGTGCAGCTGAGGACAGCTAATTTGCACATCACCACCTTCCTCTGATGTCCTTTGAACAACTGCATCCCAGAGAGTGGAAAACAGCATTTCTGTGCTCCCACCTTGCATGGTGCCACACTCAGAGCAAATGGGAGCACAGGACACAAGTGCCACTTCCCTTCTTCCACACACACTGGTCACTTCCCACTGTGCCTGCACCTACCCATCCTCCCCAGTCATAGCATCAAAATAGAGAAATTTATCTCTCTTGCAATGAAATGAGCATCACAGGTCAGACCTTGCAGCACAGGGATACTGGATGCCAGCCAAAGCAGACCTGCAGGGAATCTCCAGGGCAAGGAGGGAAGGCTCACAGCCAGCTCACAGCAGGAGGCAGCTGGTAAGACTTCTGTCATACCATGGTCCAGCAGCTCAAACCTAAATTAACCTCATGAGAAGTATCTTAAAAAACCCAGACTGATAAGTATATGCTGCTCACACAGTTGTTTTTTTTTTTTTTTCCACAGTTTTCTTTTTTAAATTACAAAAATTTAAGATTTGTTGAAAAAACCATGAGCAATAAAAGCACATTTACAGTATTTTTTTCTCTGTGGAAGTTCAGAAGTACTAACAATTACTGAAAACAGCAGAAAGAGCAGCTGACAAGCAAGCAGCCTTAATTTTGTGCTGCTTCTTATCCTGTGACTTCCACACCTCACCAAAGCTCTTACACATGGTGGGCTCACTGTCCTCCTCCCAAGAGATCTCTGAAAGCCTGAATCCACAGGATGCCAGAGATCAGCCTGGTCAGACTCTTCAGTTACTTCTTCACAACTTTAACAGCTTGATTTTTTCCAAGCATTGTGTGATAACAAGACAATACTGACATCCAGTATTTTAATACCATTCTCAAAATTACTGCCTCTTCTCAGTTGAAAGCAAACAAAGTTATATCCCTCACTACTGAGGTGCAGTATTGAACTGCTCCATTAAACTCTCTGTATTTCTCCAGGTTGCATTGCTCTGACACACAACCACTGCAGACCACAGTATCTGCCTGAACCTGCACTTGTGATAAAAAAACTGCTGGCACTTATGTGTAATCTTGGCATGGCTGATACATGTCTAGGTGTCCATTAACATTATCCTCTATTTCATCCAGCTAAAGAGGTACAGGACCAAGGAGCCAACATCCAGCTAAGGCCTAAGAACAAGGGTCACTCTACACAAAAATCCATACCATTGCCATAGCAACTCCTGTGCGCTCTGAGTAACCATGACAACACTGCTGCTTCCTATCAAGAGATTCTTTTGGCAATGTCCAATCATCACCATGTCAAATTTTCAATAGTTACGGTACCTTGAACAGATCTCTCTTTAAAAAGCCTCTGTATCTGTGACTAACTTCAGAGAGACAAATAACAAAACAGTTTCCAAATTAAATCACTGTAAAAGTACATCCTCTAACTTATCTCTTATGACACAAGAGTAGCTATTGCAAAGTGGAAGATACATTGTGAGCCATGGAAAAAGCTCCAAATGATGTGTCACTTTCAAATAGCACCAAGTGAAACAGAATTACATGTAAACTTCAGTTCTTCAAAAGTGAGATCAGTCTCATTTCAAATAAGCAAAATGTTCTCACCGATGCAACTTGCCACCATAGAAGGGCTTGGTATGAAAGTTAATGCTTGCAGAATACCCAGTTTTTGCACAGTTAATGTTGACTTTTCCTCCCAGCTCTACCCAAGGAACAGTTAAAATTGAGCGGGCATATGCACAGGGCAGAGAGAAGGTGTATTCTTCCCCATGCTCCAGGAGATGTAAGACACCTGTGTGAAGAAATACAAGAATCTGTAAACCAGTACCATTTCAGAAAAGGCCAAACAAGTTGTTGAAACAAATAGTCAATATTACATCTGGCTACTTTTCTTCCTAGCCCCTCATACAAAAAAAGAAAATTAAAAAACTCATACAAGACTGACATTTATTAGTTTCTAGATACAAACATTTTTACTAACATATTACTAACTTGACTATTGTGCATTTAAGTCTCTTTTGGGAAAAAACATTTATCTCAATAATACTGTCCATAAAGTACAATCCCATGGTATGCACCTACTTTTCAGTAGCGCATATAAGGGCTGGCCACTCTCTTATGATGGCTTTGGAGCACAGCAAGACTTACACTGACAAAAGGAAATAACAAAAAAATTCCCTGAACTGCAGATCCTGAGGAAGGCTAATACTCCTGCTTTCCCTTTCTATAATACACCTTACCCAATCTGAAGGCAGGAAGCAGAGACAATTCTCCTTACTGCACCTCTCTGCCAAGATAAAACAACTCCTTCCTGACAGCAACCTTTGCAATAAATGCCAAGAATCTCATTAAATACTACAATTTTTCTTTGTGTTTAAAGATTAGTGGATTTGATTCCTATAAAGAAACTAAAAGCATAAGATCTCCCTCTTACCCTTACAAGGAAACAGACAATATCTAACTGCTGCCTGCCCCAGCCCACACCTCTGAAGCACAGTACCTCGGGTGTCTAGCATCAGCACAAACAACATGGGAAATCCTGATAAAGAGATATCAACTTAAGAAATTATCTGTACACCCAAAGATGTGCCTTTCACATACTCTGGCATTCCCTTGGTCATCCCCTTGTCCAGAGTGTAATTTATATGCAAGTGCCTGGAATCCCTAGGTACTGGCCAAAATATACATAGAGGAGTGGGAGAGGCTGTCTCATCTTGTTCAGTAAATTCTAATAACTAAAGGAAAATTACAATTTGAAGGCAGTTACCTTTCTCTGTCCCTAAAGGATCCAATTTTTCTAGTTAAAGAAAATCAGAATGTGCACAGGAATATTAAATGCAATACACAGAAATGCAACAACACTTCTATCTATTAAATGTCTGATGCAAATTAATTTACAAATCATAAGTATCAGTTTACATCGCACTAACTGACCTTTGGCTTAAAAGGCAATATTTTATTTCCAAATATAATCCTGATTTTTGGCAAAGCATAAACCATTTTCTCCTCCCATATGAAAATTTGCTGTATACAGTGACAACTTGTATCTTTTGAAAACAACATCAAATTTGCTATCAAATTTCCCATCAAATTTGATATTTTAACAAACAAAATTCTTAAAATTTTATTTAACAATACTAACATTGCTAACAAATTTGTATTTTAACAACCCACTAAAATGAACAAAGGGCAGAATTTACACTTACCCTCGCCAACCATTGTCACTCCTATGGACATTCCTAGGAATTTACTTTTTGTCCAGACGTGGGCATTGACACACATGTTCCTCTCCACACACTCAGCATAAAACCCTGAGACAGGGGGATGGTGGGACACTTGCTCAGCCACGAATTTCACCGTGTAACAGTCCGGCTCCGCTTGCCCTTCCACATCTTTGGGCGGAGTGAGTTGCTCCGAGGGGGAGTGAGCGGAGGAGCTGGTGCCAGCATCGGTGGCCACACTGCTCTTGGGCAATCTCCAGGAGCAGTGGAAGGTCTCCCCGATGATGGGGTTGTAGGGCTTCTTGGCGATGGCTCCCTTGCGGCCCTCGTGGAAGGAGGTGAGGTAATACTCCACGAAGCGGATCATCCTCTCCTCGGGGCCACTGCCGTTCGTGATGGCCACAAAGAGATCGGGGTGCGACATGAAGTCCGCGTACATCTCCAGCAACGAGCGCTTCTCTAGAATGAATGTGGGAAGAACCACCTGAAAATCAAAGAAAAGCCATAAGCCAAAAGCCTCTGGTAAGGAAAACAAGAGACAGGCGTTTTGTAAGAGAAGGCCTTGGCGGGAGGATGCTGTCCTGCTTGGGACACCACAATTTCAGAGTGCACTTTCTTGTTCCTCTTGTAAGATGCAAGCGAAATACAGTGATCTGAAGTTCCAGAAAAGCAATTTACAAGGAGAGAAAAAAGCCCAGTGAGTACAAGTGGTACTAAAGAGGTTGAAAGGAACTGAGCATCAGGTAAAAATACCCAAAAACATGCAAGAGCTGCAAAGAGATGATGTGTCCCATATACCTGTGAAAGAGAAAACAAGCACGAAAGAACTCAAAGAAGGTTCAGAGCAGAATTTAGGAAAGGTATGGTCTAATGGAGAGGAAAGCTGGGATGCTATGCCAGCTCTGGAGAGCTTGCAGAATCTCCCTCCACACAGCAACTAGACAAGCATCCATGAGAAGCAGCATAGGAAGGGTTGATCCTGTGCCTCTGACCAGAGGTACCTTATACTTTCAGAGTTACAGTCAACCCTGTCCTTCCTGAGCCAAGGGCAACCCCCTAGGGTGAAAGGCTGTGGATATCATCAGTGTTTTCCTTCTCTGCAGTAGGAACAAGCCTCACATAGCTAAACTTACATAACTGACATAACTAACTGTTGTAAACAGCAACACAGAGTATCTCAACCATGGGATCAAGACAATCCATTGAAATCAGATTTAAATCTATTTAAATCTCTTTTTCAAAGAGAAAAAGCACAGACATAAGACTTAATAGACATTGAAGTTAAACTGAATACACTCGCCATGTTGTTGCAACGCTAACCTTGAGTATTAAGTGGCTTTTCACTTCAGGACCCTGATACTGAGTTAAGTACAATTTTAACAGCTTCATTACCTGTTTTGAAGTCAGGTTTGTCCACTTCAGTGTTTGCCTCTGAAATACACACAATTCTCCCTACACAGCCAAAAGTCACAACTGGGAGACAGGCTTGACAATTTATTTCAACTAAGAGCAAAGGATACCCTAAATCCAATCTTCAATGTAAGTAAGGGATAGAGTGACTTCATCATATCCTCGTTAAGCAGCAGGGGTTTATGTCTGACTCATAGACAGCAGGGTCTATTCAAACCATCTTTTCATTTTCCCTCCCGAGTTGTGAAACATAAGCTGCACAATACAAGTGTTTCTAGGGGCTATGTAGCTAGTGCTTAAAAAACATAGGTTTAAAAAAACCCCAATAATCCATAACTCCAAAATAGAGTGTTTTCCTTATTCCATGCTACTGTAAAATCCTTTTTTTAATTTCAAAGTGCCTAGTGCTTATGGCAAGAAATCTTTACAAGAATGAATTGAACATAAGCTGGTAGCAGCCTGATTTTCCCAGATTTGCTGCCCAAGTTGTCTAACAGCACCTGAGTGTTAATTTTTCCAAGCTGTTTGCTTTTGAGATCTGCACTCAAGTGTTAAATCCAATTCCCTCCAGCATAACTTTGTTCTTGCCTGCTTGTGAGCAAACACAGAAATGAGAATAGGAAAGGGCTTAAGCAGGCATCCAAAGATAGATAAGGGGGAACCAAAAGAAAACTTCTTTTCAGAACGAGCATGGACACAGGTGTAGGGTTATACAAGTTGTGTCAAAAAGCATTATCAAGATAGAAAAGAGATCATGGAAAGAAAGCAGAAAGAAAAATATGAGAAGGCTGAAGAAAACAGCATGAAAAGACTAAGGTTCAAACACTGGAAAGACGACAGGCCATTCCAGGAAAGGCAACAGAAGCACAGTAGAAAACACAAGGAGAAGGTAATAAAAAAGACAGAGTCAGCACATTTCACCTAAACCTGTCTCAATCTGGGACATCAGATCTTGCAACCTGATGTTGCTACTGGCCATACCTTCATATTGAACTCAATACTGCTCAATACAGGAGTTGAATTTTAAGTAATGCCTCACTTTTACTGCAGCCAATTCTCACACTTCAGTTACTTACTCTTGTTAAGTCCATGCCAAGTTTCAGCTGAGACAAAAGATGCAAGATCACGCTGCGCTGCTCTTCCACTGCTCCTAGGTCATCTTCCTTATCATCACAGATATCCTCCAGCTCCTCATCTGGATTTATTTCTTCAGGTTCCTGGAATAAAAGCCATAAACTTTGCTCAAAGATGGAACTGACCAGACAGTATTCAAAAAGGACTTCATATTGTGTTTAACTGTCTATGTATGAAAAAAGGCTAAATAAACCCCTGCAGAGAGCTACACAATGGAATCTACTCCCAAGATAAACAGCTGAAGAATTTGAATGGATATGAAGATAACTCAATGCAGATTCCATCTGGAGGATTCAGGCTCAGATTTCTCGCCCTCTCTCATATGGGTCATGGAAAAAAAGAAAAAAGCTTAAAAGAAATTCCTGTAAGTTTTGTGAGTTCGCAGAATGTCACACATGTAACACATAGACAGAAACAGCAAACCAAAAGGTAGCAGCAATTCCAACCACCTCAATAACCCCCTCCACCTCCACACTACCTCAGCCTTTCCAGTGTTGCCCTCACTACTCCAAGGGCTGTATCAGACTGTAGTTCTGAGTTCCCTGACTACCATCATGCCTGGCATCTGCAAGCTGTGCTGCACAAGCATTACCATGTTGCAGTGAGGGCAAATATGTAACAGTGAAAGAAAAAGTAACTTTTAAAAAAGTAGCATCAATAAAATAACAAAACTCCAGGCATACACACACTGCAGGTGCCCCGTCTGTGTAACTAAAGCAGGCAGATTAGAAATAATATCTGCACTGTTTTAACAACCCCCACAGCACAAGCAGACAGTCAAACACTTCAGGCAGGAGGGATGCTGGCACTGCTAGGGCTCTGAGCTGCATCCTCCTGGGACAAACAGCTGGAGGGAGGCAAATGCAGAGGGGAGAGGCACTGAATGCCACGGGAAGGCAGCAATTTGCCTTCGCCTAAGCAAAGCCTTTGTCCTGGAGCAGCTGCCCTGGCTCAAGGCAGACTTATCAACACTCAACCACCAAAACTAGGGGGCCAAGCCTTCACACAGGACTCAAATCCTGATGACAAGTGCAGTATCACACAGGTGACTCCTTTCCAAGAATGCCATGCTGCTCTGCTCTCAGAAATAAGGGAGTTGAAAATACCGACAGGGAGTGATAACACCTGCCATACCTCAGATACGTTAAGTACTCAAACTGTGACTGCCTTAATTACTGAAAGGAAGGAATTAAGTGATTTAGTTGAAAGCTCCTAGTTTTGTTTCATCTGTTCTTTTTTTAACTTAATAGAAACTACTCTGACCCATTTAAAAATCTATAAACTATAGCAATTGAAAAAAATCCTTTCCATTTCAATTTTGCTTTAAGACAGCCCAGTGCTATTGCAGAGATATAAAACAGCACATTATCTTTTCACAGTTACACAGTCTCAGCCAAACAACTGTGTGAAACCAACTAGCATAAAGAGGATGTAATTATGATTTTCTAGCTTAGTTAGGAAAACATGCTCTTCTTCATAATCCCTGCTGGTTTTTTACTTCACTGTTTTGCAATTCAAATCCATTTTGTCAGTTATAATGATACAGACTGTAGCTGAAAATGATACAGACTGTAACTGTATTTCAAATGCACTAAGCCACCCTGCAGTCAAATGATCAGAGTTGCTCAGATTAAGAAAAACAGATGCAACAAGACCTAGAAAAGAAAGGGAAGTGTAATAGCTGAAGACCAGCAATTTTGTCTTTTGTCTGCTTAGGCAGTTCTTCTTGGGCCTATTTTGAGAGTGTCACAAATTTTATTTAGGCAGTATTCCCTTGCATTTTATCTAAAACAAGTAAATAAAGAAGTGCAAAAACCCTATTTCATTGCCTTGCATTACCACCCCAATTGGCTCCCTCCACTTGACAACAAGTTACATAAAGCAGCAAAAATCTGTTGAATAAACAAGGTAGAGAGTTTCACTTACTGCAACTGTCCTCACTCCTCCTCCTACACAACTAACCCTAAGTATGAGAATGACTGTCATTAAATCACTTCCACATAATATGATTGAAACATTTACAGGTATTCCTCCAAATAATTCCCCGCAGAAATGGGATGTCACATTACCTTACCCTTGTTAGCTGGCAGGGCTCTGCAATGGACTGCTCTTCTCTGACAGATGCTGGCTTGTTTATCTCTGCTGGGAAATTCTGAGCTGCTCCATTTTTGAAGTGGTTTGCCAGGGAGATCTTCGGTTCCAACCAACTGATTGTCGTTCCTGAAGCAAAGGAAAGTTTGCGCTGAAGCTTGCTCATCGTTTGCAAGGTCAGTAAACAGCAGTTTCCAACAAAAGACCTATTTCTTGTGGAATAAGCCAAAAGCAGCCAATTCCTCCTGCAGCCAATGCCTCCAGCAGCCACGAAACAAAGGTGGTGCAATGAGACACCACCTTCAGTGATCATTAGCACAAACACTGGGATTGGCGAGCTGTAATACATGCAACTTGGACTGGAGAAACTAGTTGGTGTCATGAAAGGCGTAATCAGACACTACAGGAGGAGCCTAGTATCATGGGAATGTTAAGCAGCCCTTACACTTCTCTTTAGCTGGTACCAAAATTAAAAACAGCTTTCCACTTATCAGCTTCTAAAACCCAGCTCTGATCTAGATTAAAAAGACCCAAAGGAGAAGTTTTGTTGCCACTGTTTTCTCTGGAGAGGGTGCTTGTCTTTTCTCAGCTGCAGAGAAGGCAGGCACACACTGCTGAATAAATAATAGCTGTCAAAAAAAAAAAAGAGAAAAAACAAACCTGCAGGGCTTGGAAAGCTATTACCCACCTGATGATTCCAGCATCTCTAGTTACTCTCAGTTAATTTATCAGAACAGGTCGGGTTCCTCATTAATAATACAAATGTTCCATTCTTTTTCAAAGGGCAATAAATGTACAGGTGATTCCAATCGGTTTTTACTGAAGAATACACAAACTGACAAGCCATCTTGGCTGGGTTGCAAACACAGAAATTATCAGGAAACCTGAATTTTACCACCAGATAGCAGTTCCCTGTGCTATACTAAGACACCTATATTAAGGTGTCTGTTGTCTCTTCCCATATGATACACAATCCTTTACTTCCAGACCCCTGTTACCTGCAACTAGGTCACATCCTCAACCAAAACAGGCAGAGTAAGTTTAATTCAGATAAACAGCAGCATTTCCACCAGGAAAATACAGGGGAAAAGTCCAGCTTTGCTGTTTGAGACAAGACAATTTTTCCACAGGCAGGTAGCTTATTTTCATCATCCATTGCTCATTAATCCACTACATCACAAGAAACAAGAATTCCTGACCACACCAAATGAAAGCTATTTAAAGAGAAGTTTCAAAGTCAAAAAATAAGGTGCTCAAAATGCTGCTATCACACCTTTTTGAAAAGGTTTTACTTGTCTTAAAAACCTCTCCATGACATCTGCTTTCTAAGCTGTAGCTTTCAACATGCTAATCTCTAACTGCATGTTCTAGGCTGCATTTCATCCACACTCTCTGCCTCTGTATTAGCATGAATTTACCCAACAGCCTCCCTTTAATATTTTCTATCAGCTACACCTAAAATAACCTTATTTATTACATTTTCTGTTTATTTTTTTGCTGTTAAAAGGGTATTTTTGAAAGATTTGAGCTACTACCTGTGTCTTTATCCTTGTGAATGGACAAGATATCACCTTAAGACTTCTCTTCCACTGGAACAGCATATACAAATCTGCTCTCAGCTGTTTTGCATAGGCACAAGCCATTCTCCTTACTTGTAACATCCTCCTCCCATACAGTCTTCACCAATTTCTTTTCAAACAGTTGTCAGCACTTCCTCTCTGGCACAGTGCAGACCTCTTGAGTTTTCACTTCCTACATTTTTCTTCAAGAGTTGCAAATTGTTGCTGCACAAAAGCTAATAGGTGGAACTTCCTTGTTCTTCTTTAAGTTTGTTTGATTCAGAACACACTTTGATGTGTTGGGGCAGTATTTTCAGTCTTATGATTGCTTTCTTTTTTTGTTTGTTTGTTGGGGGTTTTTTTGTCATCTAATAATCTATAGCAAACCCGCACTCTTACAATATTTCCAGTCCTTGGTTTTTAAGCCTGGCTCCACCAGTTGAACTAGAAGTATCCCTCTTTAGTCAAGAGGAGAAATCTAAGCTAAATGGATTTAAAAATACATAATTTTTAAAAGTTCTTGGCAACCCTTGAAAGGAACACATGTATTACAGTGTCTTGAGAAAGGCCACAGCAGGGGGGAGATGGAAGGCTGCAGAAAGACACACGCATTCTTTTAATGGTCTCTTTTTAACTCTGGCCCCAGTAATGCATCATCCAATCTGCTGATCCTCTCTTCTCCATCCATCTCCCCAGGATATCACTGGAAATCTTCAAGATTTGGACATGTTCAAGCAGTATTTTTAGATTCAGCTATAACAGGCAGATACTAGCTGAATAGCAGCCAGTGAATTAAAGCTTTTCCCTGCATGGTTTAAAAAATTAAAAACCTACATCACTTGTCAAAAAATCCCCAAACCAAAATTATCTTCTTAAATTATTACAGTTGTGCTCATTGGACCCTACTTATGTCCCCAGATACAAGTCAAAAAACCATTTTAGTAGTGCATATGTGAAAATGCCAAAGCAAAAATACTTCTGATGTGCATCTCCCACAGTTATGCATCAACAGTGAAAAAATTCACAGAGAATAGAAGAGTTCTTTCAGCATAACTTCAGAGTTCAGACAAATATCTCAAGAGTTGCCATCCAGTTTTTTGGGTTTAAAATGAAACTTTGAACTGAAATACAGCAAAAAATTTAAATCAATCTATTCACATATTCTCTTTTAATGCCTCTGGTGACTTCAGAATCACAAACACTTTTTATATAGTTTTAATACTTTTGTGTAACATTTTTTTTCATCTTGGAAGCTAAATTAATGATAGCTCAGAAATAATATGCCGAGGCAAAGCAGGCACCACAAACATGAGAGGAATATGGAACAGATAAGGGGAGAGCCAATTTATGTGTGTCCTTTGTTACATACTTACTATATCTACTGATCTGTTGTGCAAGAGAAGCATTTGAAAATCCTACAAACCTCACAAAAAAACACAAAGTAAACACATGAAAAAAGGCAATAAGATGGAGAAGAATTTACAAACAACCACAACCACATTCAATTCCATACACAGCACATGAATCAGGTAGAACAATTCCACTAAGCTCTTACTTGCATTGAAGTCATCAACTGTGCAGACATGGCAACGTATTTGTCTGCTGCCTGTGAATGCACATATTCCACACTCATGAGCAGTAGGGTTTAGGGGGTTTTTGTTTGTTTGTTGAGGTAGTCAGTTCTTTATTAGAAGATATCTTCTATTTTCCCCAAATTTTAAGCAATTTCCATTTACTTACGCGTCCATTCTGGCCTCAGAATAGAATACAACACTTAGACCATGGTTTAGACTAAGGTAGTAACTCAAAACAAGAATACTGATATTTAAACAGTATTAGCAAAAATCAGTGCAAATTTAGAGTTTTGTATTTTAATGCTTAACTGGAAATGGAAGTTACATACATGTAAATACTAATAATAGGTATTTGGTGTGCAAAAAAGGAACTAAAAAAAAAAAAAAAAGCAGGACATTTGGCAGAGATGTAGTGGACACTATGTCCCAGAATCTGCAATGCCATAAAATTCCCCCTCCACTACTACAATTATATCCCAAGAGCAGCCTTCCTGTTGGGATGCCTTATGTAGTTTATTCTGTTGTGAGATGTTGTACAACAATTACATAGTTACATCTATGTAGCTGCTGCCACAGACTTCCTGGTTGAATAAATGATTAAAAAATATATATTCAACATGCACAGATTTCCACCCAACACAAGCTGGGGTCTAGAAAAATTCACAAGAAACCAGATAGTCAGCAGTTTCCTTTGCTCATGTGTTAGTGGAATGAACATTTCTGCAAGGAAGGGATTTGTATTTGCTCCAGAGTTCTGTTCTCTGTGAGCACCTATACCCACCTGCTGGTAAGGAGCCCTTTTGTTGAGAAGCATGCTGTAACTGGAGAATATGGAAACAGTCATTTAAGCAGTTCATGGTTGCCATGGAAGTTGCTTTGAGCATCAATAGGTCTTGATCCAAGGATGTAAGGTGACCGGAGGCAGGAAGGCATTCTATGCTCCTGATCAAGTCTCTCTGCTGGCCCTCAGCCTGAGACATCATCTGTCAAACAAAACAGTCACTTATCAGGTGGTAGAAGTGTTGTGTGATACCTGCTCAGCTGTGCACACAGTGGATCTCAAATGGTTTTGGGACAATAATAAAACTACAAGGTAACAGATATATGTAAAATTAACTGTACTTCACAAAATACATGGCACTTCATTAACAAGCAAAAGAATATCAAAGTGACTTTAAAAAGAAAGGCCAAGATGAATTTGAACAAGACACTTGTTGTAGTAAATATCAAACACTTTCATGCCTAGTTGATAGGGATGGGGGTGACAGGGGAATTGCAGGATTACAAATATATGAAAAATATGAAAGCTAAAATCCTAAGGCATCACCCACATGCACTCTGTGTGAGAAGTAATTAGCTCCATGCTCTGCACAGCCTGGAATAGGATCTACTGTCTATGGGTATCAAAGACTTTTTTCACTCCCTGCAATCAGAGGTGCAGAACTTTAACAGAGAAGACCTGTATTCCTCATTTTGGCTCAAACCATAGAGGATCTTCATTTATTGCCTGCACTGACACCACACTGATTATCACCATCTCAGCATTTACTTTGTAAGGAGGGAAGAAAAGCCAGCAGGATTTTCACCTTCATTCTATGTTCAAATTGCAGCTGTCCTGTCCTGTTGTCATTGTTCCCCTTGCTCTCCCCACAAGGTCATTTCCTCCTTCACACACCTAAATCATAGAACTCCTTCACACACCTGAATCACAGAATCTGCCCACATGAGGTACAGGGGCAAAGCACACCAGCCATCAAGCAGCCCTTTCCTCTCTATACTCACAGAAACAAAGTATTACCTGATTGAATCACAGGGATGAAAACAAACTCTTACACATGCTAGTCCCCTTTCTGGGCAGGGACAACAAACACTGCCTGCAACCATTATGTGCTCTGGTAGTGAAGGTAAATGTAAGGACAGATTGATTTATCAGAGCAGCAGCAGAATTTCTTTAAAAAACCTTTAAAGAAACATGCATTTAACTGCTATGGCACTAGGTAGTTTTTCCACTCCAATTATTTAATTCCTAATCAGTATCTGACTGGCTTTTTTTCAGTACTACTACCTGCAATCCCTTCCAGGAACTGCTTTTAAGATTTTATGCAATACTTAAGGAACATGTATTTATCCAAGTTCATAGTACATGATCTTTGGAACTTTTAAGGGCTTGGCTCCATAGCATTCAAAGGTGTGAATTTACAAAGCACTGGCTCTTTAAAACTGGTGTTAACTGTGCAGAGTCAGCCTTAGCATATACCAAGAGCAACATTGCAGAAAGCTACTAAAACATTTAGTTATAGATAGCTTTGCCTATGCAAACACGCCAGCTGCTATCACAACATGTGTCTCATTTTTCTCCAGTCACAAGTGTGATAAAAGCCTTTGTGTGCAGTTTTTTTCCAACTTTGAAAAAGTGTGTTGGCTTAAAAAGAAACTCCCACAAAAACCCCACAGATAATCAGTTGACAAATCACCACAATCCTTCTGGTGACCTTTACTATTAGTAATTCACCATGTGGCAGGCCCCAAGCACTTCATTCCAGGATCAGGCCAGACAATAGGACAAGCCATGCTATGCTTAGCTATGAAGTTCAAATAGGCACATCTTCCCTTTCAAAGGACACACTTGGAACAGTCTTAAGGTTTTTCTTAATTATACACTCAGCTCTGGGGAAAAAAAAACAGTGCCAGGAAAAGAAAAGCACAGTGACTTATAATTCAAAATCTTGGGAAAATACACATGCTATTGTTTTCACTTTGCAAACACACAGACACCTGCATTTAATGCAAGTTAGCAAAAAGATCTTCTTAAACCTCCTGCTTTGCACAGTAACCACGTCAGCATCACGACATATTCAGCCAAGAGCAAGGGTCAGGTAAAGGGGAAGGGACTGCCAAGGGAGACTCAGATACAGTGAAATTCATGGGAAAATGAAAGAAGGTCACAATGTAGCAGATTCTTTGAAACAAGTTGCTCTTCTCACAGCTTTTCAAAATTATTTTCTAAGTGTTCAAGCTGTACCATGCTCAGGGGTAACAGGAACATACCTGCCCTTCAGTATTTTAATAACATCCACAAAAAAGCAGGCATTGTATCCAAGAAGCATTTGAGCTTAAAAAAGGCAAGCAAACTAACAATCAGAAGAGTCAGCACTACTGAGGATTCTTCATCTGTACAAGTTTTTAAGTTGATAAATAGTCATGCTATGCCACCAAATTCAGTGGCAATCAAGAGAGCATGAACAGGCTTCCTGTGCTCTTTGCAATGCCAAGAAAAGTCATTCCACTTTATTCCAGTTACAGGACACAAGCCACTGCTTCAGTGCTCCAGCTCAGACACACTCCTCTTCCCTCCCTGAAATTTTGTATGCCATAATGATGTTGGAAAATTCAAAAAGTGAAAAAGCCTTTTTTGAAACCTTTTTTATTTTCCTGAGTACCTAGCAGCACTTCACACATCTCTGCATTAGCACTATAGGAGACTTTAGTGCTCTAAGAGGATAAAAACAGGATGGTAGCAATTACCCTTTTGCAAGACATCTGCAAGAACAGTCTGCTGTGGAGAGAGATTCACAGACCCCAAGGTTTAAAGAGGCAGTCACCTTGTGTAAACTCCTGAAAAATTACACCTCAATAGCTGATATAAATCAAGGCACAATGACAGCATGCCATACCAGTGAAAGTATCTGCAATACCCAGTTACTGGAGAACTTACCACAGTGCTCAGCCACATATTTTAAGGTTAATGAGGCTCATTCTATACAGCACTCTTCTATTCCAATTTGTTCAAGTTCAATTTCTAGCTATTCATGCTTCCTGTATCTTTATTTGCTAAATTAAAAAGCTCTCCATTAGAAATTTATTTTTGCCTAGAAATTTATCACACCACATTAATTATAGTTAACATTAAAATACTTATTAATATCAATACCATCACTAAGTAACACAGGTTTGCAATGCATTATCTTTAGATAGGCAAGATCCACCCTGGATATATTCACAAGTTAAAATCAGCCAGTAGTCAGTCTGTTCTGTCAGTCAAGATGGAAAGGTAATTATTTCCAGATTTTTCTCCCAAAATACACTACACCTGAACATATGGTGAAAAAAAAAACCAGGCATCTGAATTGCTCTCTGTTTAGTCACACCCATCCCCAGACAATTTATCTAAATGAACCAGCATACCAGAAAATGGTATTAGCATTTTGAAATATCAATCATGACCAGCTTCTCCCTGGTCATAAGAGATACAAGCACAGCTTAGTCAATTCTTCTACAGCTTGACAAGGGAAGAAAAGATAGACAATAGAATCATAGTATGTGATGTTATGTCCCTTAAGGATATTCCCTTGTCACTTGTAGTGCTAGGACTTGCAAAGATGAGAACATGGTTCTACTTTCAGCATGTGGATACTACTGCAAAGTACAAAATATAAAATATACACCAAATATACACAATTTACTTCTACAATTAGCCAGGACAAGTTACTTATTCTCACACAGCTGTGCAATAATGGCTTAGGACATGCTACTGACAATATATCCAACTAAGAACAGCAGGTTTCTTCACAACCTTATCAATAACACCACAGCTCTCTCAAACAACTGTAAGGAAATTTAAAGCATACAAACCTCTCTAACATCTACAAGGTGATCTGGCTGCATAATGGGAACTCTTTTTCCTGTTGGCAATCTGTGATGTCCAACATTGAAGAAGGAAACTGCATTTTGACTGGGTCTTCTCTGCACACCAGGAGAGTTGGCACTTCCTTGGGATGCAAGAGAGAAGCTGCGAGATTTCAGAGGAGGGTTGTTCTAGTGAATAAACAAGCATATTGAGAAACATTTACAATTAATCCTAATAACCAGAAAATGTTCTAATGTGAAAGATACAGCAGAACAGTTTAATTTTTATTTTTTTATAGAGTAAGGAAAGATGTCAAAGCCCTAATAATGCATTAGTAGCGACTGCTAAATATTTTCCACTGTCTGCTTCTAGCTGCCCTCTTTTATAGTCTAATTAAGAACAATCTGTGAAACAAGATTGATCAGTAAGTATCTCACTTCTCTGACTTGAAAATCAGTTCTTTATCTGCAACAGCACTAGAAAATTACTCCTAATAGATCCTGCAGGGATAAAGCTGACATTCAAAAGAATGGAATTTCATTCAGAGCTATTAGTTCAACTTATCTCTTACAACAAAAACTAGCTACAAGATGCTGATTGTAACTTAAAAGCAAGATTTTATTCAGGTAACAGAACAGGTGTTATGGCAATCAGGAGCTTCTGTAAAATACACTACACACATATCTACCACATGATTAGCAAATGGAGACAGCAGTGTTGAGGACTTTTTTCTCAAACATGAGAATTCCCCCTAAATTTATCTGTGGGCTACTGAGTGGTTTTTAGAAAAAAAAAAAAGTAAGGGGTTAAAAAAAAGTAAAAAAAAAAAAGTAACATTCCCAAAATGGAAGGGCTTCAATAATACTGAAGTTGTATTTGCAATACTTCTCCCACCAGGAAGATTTTTGCCCATGAGAGCACCAGTCATACCTTTCCAATAGCTTCTGTGTGATGCTGTGTGCAAATCTGTAGCCTGCTAACCCAGTGCTGCCGCTCTTTAGCGTCTGTAGCTAAGAAAGCAAACCAAAAGGATTCTGTTACATGAAGTCATTTCAAAGTATAGGCAAAATCTACCACTTAATTCTTAAAAATCACAAGACTAACAGTGCAAAGTAAGTTATTTTTAATTTAAAATTCATTTGCCTGTAATAACTATAATGTTAAGTAAAGTTCAACATACATAGTATATACTTTCTTTTTTCTTTATGCTATTTTTAGTGTTACGAAATTAATTTAAAAACATCAACAAACCATAACCACCCTCACAAATATTGTAATCTAACAATATGAAACATTTTCCTGCAATAAGAGCAAGGTACTCCAAATTAGAAAATAACAGCAAGTCCTCAAGGGAAGAAATACTCAAAGTTATTAGCCTAGATTTCTGCAGCTTTTAAAATCAGAGAATGGGCTTTTATAACCACCATAAGGTGGCTAACAAACTGAATAATTAGATTTTCTGTGAGCACCACCACAGTATTGCTGCCTACAATGATTTAGAAAACTTTGAATCAGTACAATGTAAGGACAGTACACACAAAGATTAAACCCCATTCTACACAGATGAAGTCTTCTGAAGGACATCAGACCCAAACATTATGGAACTATCCATAAATACAGACCATTTCTAGCTGAACAGTGGGATGGAAGTCTTGCACATGATTTTCATGGCAGCATTTTGCCAACCAGGCCTTCTCTCTTTGGTCCTGCAGCCAAGGCCAGCCAAGCAGCCCCAGGTGAGAGCCAGGACTGTCCTCTAGTGGAAGGATCCCCTGCCCAAGCATCCAGGTCCTACCTCTTAGCTTGTACTGCTCCCCACTGGCTGCATTGACTGTAAAGGTGTGAGAGTCTTCATCACTGGGTGAGATGACAGCTCCAGCCAGCTGCAGGGTACCTCTGGGCTTCAGATGTCTAGACTGCTCATTCACAAAGTACTCCAGCAGGCCAGCATCATTGTTTAACACAAAATACCTGCAAGGATAGCAAAGCAAATACACTAAATAAAACCAGCTCATTTTCCTTTTTTTGTGCAGGTGGTGGTACTGGGAAAAGTCAATACTCTCATCACAAGTTTCACGAGTTTGCACAGATGGGATTGGGACTAAAAGACTTGCATCAGGAAAATCCTAAACATGTGAATTATGTCCCCAAGATGGCACAAAAATTAATTTCTTGGCATTTTTTTTCTTACAGCACAGGGATTGCACAACAGAACAGCAGGCCCACAGAAGAACATTATCATGAGATTTTGGGAATCAAAAATTATATCCTGAATCATTAGGGCTTAATAAATCCTTAAACTACATACATTAAAAGTAAAACAGCCCCAGATACAAAGGAGCTGAGATGCAAAACCATGAAACTGAAGCAATTCCAGATTTTTTTTTTCTTTTTATTTTAAAGGAACTGGACGTTATGCTTCAACTTTCACTTGAGTTTAATGCCAAGTATATTGACATGAGTCACTCCATGCCAGGGGCAGCACAGGTGGCACAGTGTGGTACACTAAGGACTTGTCTCTCCAACATTAATTTGGCTGCACTGTGCTGCTCTAGGAACAGCATGAAACCTGACCAAAGAATTTCACCTGACACAGAAAATCAAGTTATTCAAGGGGAGATGACATCCTGGGGAAAGAGAAAAGCCTGCTTGAGTTAGAATTTACAGTAATGAAGTCTTATTTTTTTTTAAGTGATAGCATTATTTGGCACAAAGATGAAGACTCACAAAGACAATGTTTTTTAATGGACAAGGAGAAAAAAACCTAATGCTTTTTACACATACAAGCATAGTTATAAGCCACTAAATGACTTAATTGCTTTATGTTGCCTATGCCTTTTTGATATTCATGCCTTAATACAAATATTATTCATCTACACATTAGCTTAATCTAGATTGAGAAAAGCATGATTCTTGCATAAAGTTTGCCTACTAGAAAAAGGGAAATGTAAGCATTATTAAAAAAATCTGAAACATGTTCATTTGGATGCTGCAGACACCACCATTACTAAAAAGCACCATAAAAGACTTACCGATATTGCCAGCCAGTGACAAGATTGGTGTATTTCATTAAGTAGCCACAAATATTTTCCATGTGATCACTATAAAAAGAGAGAAAAAAACAATCAGACAATACCAAATATATTTTAGATCCTTCTGACCATCTTTAGTCTCAGGAGATGAATTTTAATGTTCATTTTTAGAACGGCACTATCAATTTAATAAAGCTACACTTTAAAGATTTTACAGCCTTGTTCCTAAAATAGTTTCTTACGACAATTTAACCAGACTTAGTGAATTCCAAACAGTTTCAAACCATAATTAGCTGCACCAATTCAACAGGCACTTCTAGACACATTTTTACAAGTTTCAGGTAATTAAAGACTTTGTATCCATGCTGATTCTGGTTCCTGCTCTCTCTTCAAAACAAATTTTATACTTTTGGACTCCTGAACAAAATTAACTTTCACTAGTTTATTAACAGACCCCTGGATTGCAGCCACCAACCTAAACAGTCTGTAGCTACTCCTACATCAGTGTGGTGTTATTAATCCCTTGTGTCCAGCATCCTTCCCCTGTACAGCCATGCTCCTGAACTGACGTCCTACAGAACACAACATGCAAGTGCAGGTCACATCAACATATTCTGAGACCTAAACCAGAAGCCAAAACATCTCCTCCTTGGGCCTGACAGGAAAATCCAGCAGTTTCTCCATCAAAGATTCAACTTGCAACACCCACCAAAAATGAGAGTCCACCAAAGGCACTTGGCATGGAGACTTAATATCACTACAGGCAAAATACATTTCCATTTCTGAAAATCAATTGCCCTAAATAAGGCTTACAAGTACCATGGCTACAAATTACTCAATTTAAGACCACAGTTTTAAGACCCACTTTATGCTGTATGTTCCCATAAATCTAGAAATGCCACCTCAATGCCCTCATCTCACAGTAGGGCATAACCCCACACTGAAGAACACACTCTTGATAGACAATTCAGATCCAGCCTGAGAAAAAAGCTCCTACTATTACAAAGAAGAATTGAAACAATGACCCAAATATCAGACACTATTTGCTTCTCCAAAATAAATTTGTTTCTAATCTTATTTAAAATTTCTGTAGGCTGTAGTAGGTTGAAGATTAAATGAAATTATTCAGAGTCCATTGGAGCAGCAGCAACCTCTCTTGGTTGTTAAATGGACACAGTAGCCCCATGTCAGCAAAAGGGGAAAAGTGGGGAAAACAGGACTATGTGAGCCAAGGGATCATCTCCCTTAGTGGGTTTTGGTTGCAAAGATAACTGGGCTAAGTACTGGGGTAAATGCTAAGTAACAGCTGAAGCTGCTGTCTATACCTCATTTATAGACAGCAGATTAATTAGAAACCTGACAGTTTGATAAATATAACATGTTGTACTGTTTCATCTTAAAGGAAGCCATTTAGGGTGACACTAATGAAAAGAGCCACAGAGTAAATCACTGCCATTCAGTGATATAACACAAGCCAAGAGATACAAGAATGTACATTTTTTTGAAGAAAAAAGCCAAGCTACTGATTTTAAATGTTACTTTTAAAAGCAAAAATACGTGTCCTAGCTATTACAGCAGCAATCAGTATTGCAGTAATATCCTGCAATAGAGAGCAGCCAGCAGGACTATCTAGGAATTTAATTTCTAATAGCTCATTAAGTGGTACTACAGATAAAAATAAAACCAAGGAGAGCAGAGGGTGTTGTATATTTTAAATGTACAGAGAAGCTAAAGGAGACATAATCAAACTCATCCTCTGCAGACGCCTCTCATTTGTTATTATTGGCATACAAGGGAAGTACAGTTTAGACTTGCTCACTGTCTTAATTTAGCTGAAAATTATGAGATTGCATAGTCATAAAAATGCATGAGCTTGGGTTTTACTCATCTGAAAATTGTCCCTAGTCACAGCTAATTGCTTTTCAGCTCCAGTGAATGCGAGCTACACCCTTGCTTTTCAGTGAGACACTGCACATAGCCCTGCACATGCAGGCTGCAGCCACTGCACCCCCATTAACTAATGTGCCTAAATCACAGGTACCTCTAAAGAACCCAAGAAAAATCAGAAAGGTAAGTTCAGACTACAGTGAATGCAGCAGGACTATGTGTATGACCTGTGGAAGTCCATTCATCTGACAAGGGTAAATTAAATAGCCTTTGATTAAAACAATTTGACCTCTGGGGTTTTTTTTGGGTGTGACAGATAAAATAGCTGACTTTGTCATGCAGAAAAACACACTGTAGAAGGGAGTGCAGCTCTTCTGATGATGCAGTTCCACATCAAATTACCATCACATTTTGCCATCATCTGCATGTTCTTTACACTTGGATTTTCACTTCGTCTGGACCCAAACATCTCCAAATGCCTCCTCTTCAATAATTTATATCTCTAACCTCATCAGTCCCAGAGGGCTCAGCTGAAAGGCTTGGAAAACATTGCCCCACGGAAGTCTGAGAATTGACTGAGAACTAGTATTTCAACATTTGAACTAAGACTTATTTTTAAATAAGTAAAAATTATATACACTAAAGAAATCTAAGTCCACTCTGCAAACTGCAATCAACAAAAAAGTAAATTCTATAACTATACATAATAGATGACAGAAATATAGTTAACCTCCTCATCTTCTGCAGGTGTGAATACAGAAAAATATTCTCAGTATTATTTATGAGCAAGGACAGGGATTGTAACTAAAGCATTTCTTCAAGAATTTTAAGGTTTGTGTCTCCACAGCAAGAGTTAAACCAAGATATTCGTTGTTCCTAAAGTAGTGATGTAAGGCAATTAACATTAAAAAAAAATACAAAAGCACACCCAACCCAAAGAAAACCCAGTAACATTTCACTAGTATGGAACTGACAGCCAAGCTCTACAGAGCACTGCAGAAAGCTTGTAAAATGGTAGACTTTGAGAACAAGAGGTTGAGGTTCAAGCACTGGCTCTGCTCACAGATAACCACAGTTCATAAAATATGAGTAAGCTCCTACTGTTGTTTCATGGGAAACAGTGCTGGCAAACCCTATCACAAAGTCACCAGTCTCCTTCAAAAGCCTTCAAAATTTCCAACATAGTGGGTTTTGACTTCTAGAAAACAGATTTTGAAAGTGAACTTGACACAAAACACTGAGCAACTTAAGACTGACAGTGAGGGCTGGCTCCCTTGGGATCTTTCCTGATTTTCAGAATCCCTTTGCAGTCACACTGCTGCCTACGTGCACATACCTGTACCTATGGGTACGTGTGTCTTTCCATAGCCAAGATGCTGTTGTTCCTATTTAAAATGCTCCCCACAGTCTCAGATTGTCAGAGGAATAGCAACAACAGCTCAGTACCATGAGTCAACAATCCCTAAAGGGCCTATTTCTTTTGAAATTCGCATGTCCTGTCAAAGAAAGGAAATGTTGCAACAGACGGATCACAGTCTTAAGGACATGAAAAAAAAAAATTAACTTTTGCTGGACTACTTTAAGTGAGGGTATTATACAAATCACAATCCAGAAAAGAAGTATGCAGAACACATACTTTTCAGAACAGAACAACATTTGAACTCTAGCCCAGCAACATCTACCACCTCCTAAAATCTGGGGTATTTTTCCCCAAAGGCTGAACACCATTGAACTTGACTGTCCATTTATCACAATATTTTAGTTTATAAACACTGTGAGATGGACTGAGACTGTCCATTTAAGCAAATGACAGACATCTGTGAACAATTACACACCAGTTCATATTCCTCCCACAAAATTATCCCTCCCTTACATCAAAGATGATTACCACAAGCCAGATTTCTACATATCTACATGCTACTAAAAAAAATAATAGGAATAAAAGATTCACAAAGGATCACTGTTAGCTTATTTATCCTTCTCTGGTTTTACTTGTCCTTTCCTAAATTGTAGCAGCTGTCAGTGCCTTGCAGGGTGGTCTCCTCTCCCAGGGAAGAAAGAAGACAGTGACAATCAGGCCAAACTCCCCTGCATCCTGTTTACGTGCAGCACCCGAGCTTTGGACACAGATACAGAGGAACAGTAGTCCCATAATGACGTCTTTGAGCAGCTTCTGCCAAGACACCCAGGCTCACACCTGGGCCAACATTTTCTCTGAGAAGCAGTAGCAATTAAAAAAATGCAAAAGGCTTTGCCAACCTTTTTCCATACCCCTCACGGGTAGGTTTCCATGAAAGCCCCACAGAAAAAAAAACCCTAGCAGTGGCACAAAAATTACACCCAACAGGAAAGCAGTTACAGAACAGTTCCAAGACTGCCCTTCAGATGATTTTAATTTTGCTGGGACCCAGGCAGCACCACGTGGGATGCTTTGAGCAGCCAAGTCTCTGAAGACCCAACACAGCAGCCAAAGGCTTCCCCACTGACTTGCGTAAGGCCTGACTTCAAGCAGCAGCTGAGTATGTGTGGATTTGCTGCCAGCAGGAAGGATGGCCAGGAGCCTGGAGCCCATGAAGATGTCAAGGAGGGCTCCTGAAGGAGAATCCAGCCTCCAGAAGATTTTGATCCAGCCTCCAGAGCTGCCACAACCACTGTTAGGACAGTGCCTTTGGATTCTGGCCAAGGGAAGATGCTCCTTTCTACTGAGCTTGCAGCAAGATGCAAACCCCTGGTGAAAGAGAGTGTCTTCATATTAAAAAGCTGACAAAGCATAAAAAAAAGGAAATAAAGAAGTGAGGTTTGTAACAGTGCAAACCAATGAATGATTTCGATTATAGTTTGGAAAAAGCAGTGACCATTTTCACTGAACTCGCTCATCTCTGTTTGCTCACAGGTTCACTGTTGGCAATGGCTTGCTTTTTCCTCACTGGGCACTGCAAAGTGCTTATCTACAGTGCACTGATTTCCCTTTTCCTTACACAGAGAGGTAGGCAGTGGAGAAGAGAAAGGGGAAAAAAATCCCAACAGCTATGTCAGCATTGAACACTTCAGGCATATCTTCTGCAACTGCAAGAAACGACCACCAAGTTCAGCACACTCCAATTCCACAGCTCTGTGATACAGGAGCAGGTTCCCCAGTAAACCCAACAAGGTAAGGCAGAAGCATCAATCAATTACATCTGCTTTTCCAAACAGCTTTTGGAAGAAAAGATAAACAACTATCCTTGCTGTGCAACTCACCAGAATGCTCTATAGTCAGCTGTGAAGTGGCAGCAAAGCTCCTGCTCTTCAGCTTGTGTTGGACTACTCAATTATAAATTTAGAAACCAGAAACAAGTGCAAGGAAAAGAGGTCTAACACCATGACAAGAACATCAACAGCAGACCCTGAGGATGCTGCAGAACACCACTTGGCTCCAAGTATGCAGCACACACACCCCCTCATTAGATATAAAAACTTCTCTTTACGTGCACTCCTGTAAATCCTTGGGAATACAGACAAGCATTGGAAGAGCAGCATGGGGTTTCCACAAAGAAAAGGTGTGGCAGAGCCAAAATGAGCCATCAGCTGTCCTTGATTCCAGCATAATGCAGCCCAGCCTCCCTACCCTGGGGTGAGGGGCTCTTCCACAGCCCACCCTCCCCAGCCCTTGCTCTCAACACAACAGTTGTTCTGGCACCTCGAGTTCTATCAATACTAGCTAACAGGGTTTTTTTTTTAAATCATCTTAACTAAATTTGTATTCCATTCTCCTCTTTTCAGCATTAATGGCACAGGTTAATCACATACAAATGAAACTACTGTAACACTTTTGTGGTCTAGCAAGAAGAGAGACAATATTTAATTAATAAATAGCAAAACTGTTCTCACATAACGACTATAAAACTGATTGTTTAGCTACTTTATAATTTACAGAGGTTTCTATTTCTCAAAATACATCTGCCTAGAAAAAATTGCAGTGACATTCAGCTCAGCAATTTGTCTCACACACAGGTGAACACTTAAAGTCAGCAAGAACTCCACTGATGGACAATTTATTTGTGGATTTGCATCAGCAGAACAGAACTGAAGCTGCACCTAAGAGTCAGTAGCCAACCCAGCAGATTTTGCTGCAATGGTATCAGTGGAAAACAAACTGTAGATTTAGCCAGTATCATTTTAGAGCTGGAGCATGCAAAAAACAAGGACCTCAAAAGGTCTGAACTCTCCCCTTAATGCCTCTGAAGAGGTTGTCTGCAACTTTGCTACTATTTATGTTGCCAGTTTACATCAGCACACCAGAATGCACAGTTTCACACATTACTGCTAACAAAATCCAAAACTCTCTCAAAATCTAGGTTCAGAAAGCTCAAGCAGTCAAATCAAAGCTGCTCTGCCCAATGAACAATGCTGATGTAACATATACAAGGCAAACAGTGATGGATGAGCACCTTTGCAGTTTTGGACAATCTGCTGCCTGTGGTACCTGGGAAAGCAGTGGATCCTGGTAAACACCATCCACAGAGACTGGTGGAACAAACCCCCTCTGTATTGTTCAGTTACTCTTTGGCACAGTCCAACATGGTTCAGCTTACTACACCTTCCATCCCAAGGCATTCTGCTCTCTTCTAGTCTAGTAGCTCTTATCCTACCAGCAATATGCAATATTGCCATTCTGGACTCTGCAGCAATAAAACTCTAAAAATGGAAGGTAAATAGGATCAGCCACCTCAGATGAGCCTCTTGCTTTGTAATTGTTTTTGAAATATTATTTGCAACATTTCAGGTTAAATACTGAAGATAATAATTATTATCACCTTTCAAGTAAATCAGAACACACTTAAATAGCCTATTGTCAATTGATGTTATCTAAATATTCCTAAATACAAGCAAAAGCCTGTGTGGACCACCAGACTCAAGAAGCAATGGCCAGTAGTTTAAAGTCTAGCTGGCAAACAATTAAAAGTGGTGCAATTCTGCAGCACTGAATGACATCTTCTAACTCTGAAGCTCTGAGCAGGAGAATTAGAGATTTCCCAGAGGCCCATCTCAACCCAAATTATTCCATAAATCTTGAACACAGAGAAATCAAGCAAAAATACTCTTACATTAAAATTGAGGTGTAAGACACCAGGAAGATTTAAACTCTAAATAAGAAAGCATACACATTAACCACCTATGACTATCACCATATATAAAGAGAGCAGGGCTACTTTCTTGTTTGGTGCTTGAAGGGACCAGTGATTCCCAGACAAGGAATTATTCAAAAGTGCTCCTTTTCATCGTGCAATGAGTAGGAGGTACTATGCATTTGGCACTCATGCTCTAATAATGAGTACCCTCGTGGTTTTCTTGTGCTTGCTATGGACATTTATGAAGGGGTTGTGTACTGAACAGTAATAGGACAAAAATATTATAATTCCATTTGGATATAGGGAACTGAAGCACAATGAATTTTCTGCCTAATTTTGAGACAGATGCAGTCCAATGTTTATTTTATTCATACATTCAAATCATGGGTTCTGCTGATTTCAGCTGCAACTGTGACCCTGCAAAAGTTTTGCAAAATCAGAGCAAACTGCTCCAAAAACAGTCCTCCAAGAAAAAGAGGAACACAGCTAGTGATCACCAGGGAAAACCAGTTTGAATAATATATGACTATTACCACAAAGGAAGTCAGAGCCAGGGTTAGAAACCAGCTCCTTTATACAGCATCCTGCAGTTCCGCCCAGCAGATCTCTTGCTTTCTGATACATCCATGTGCAATGAAAGTAACCAACGTTCTCAGTGCAAAACAGGCTTTTTGGGAAACTAATTTGACAATACCTAAACATTAACCAAGACTTCAAAGATTTCCAGCCTCCTTGAAACTCTAGAATTCACAACTGAAAGCAAAAAGGGAAAAATGCTTACCCACAGCAAAAAGCTCCAAAGCAGTCTGTCAAATACAAGATTGGCAGCTTAACACACACAAAGAAACAGCATTTCTCCTACCCAGCTTCAGCCTGCCCTCCCCTCCCATTTCAGCATTAACACACACAGGAGAGAAAAATCTGAAAAGGTACAAGCTTTGAAAGCACCCTAAGGAGAAAGTTGTGGGGCAGCACTGCCAGGGGACAGCCATCCCCTACAAGAATTCACCAGTGCTGGCAGGTGATCAGAGGGCACGTCAAGGCAAGGCCTGTAAGTAAACAGGGCTCACTGCACTTGTGCCTTAATTTTCACAGAACGATGAGTACAGCTCAGGAACCTTCCCAGGATAAGGTAACAGCAGCAGCTGCTGCTTTCTGCTTCTGCATTAAGCAATGTGATCAGGTCATGCACATGCAGTTTGTTTTCCATCTTCTCTCTGGGGAGAGAATGCGTGTGGCACAGCAGGATGTTAATGTTGTACTGCAGTTAATTAACTGTCTGCTACATAATTACATTAGAAAAGGTGAAGTTGAAAAATACTCTTTGCACTTAGCGAAGGATAGATATTTGTAATAGCCATTAACTCCTGCAGAAATCTATTCCATGGACTGCACAAAGTATTTGCTGTTTAGACACTACCCAAAAATTGGTGTTTCTTCATTTTAGCTTAATTTGAACTCCAAGTGAACATCCCACGGTGAACATAAGTACACTGGATGCCAGAACCAACTCCCACATGTGACACCCCAGTCTGTCCAACATGGAGAGGCTCTGAGAAGCAAGAGAGGGACTCTTGATAATCACTCCCTGAGGAGCCACAGGGCTGGAGAAGGAAACCCAGGCCTTGTCACCTGGCTCAGGACCTGGGCTCCCATTCCCTGCTGGAACATCAGTCAACATGAAGCTCCTGCTTAAATCACCCAAACTTGTTTCCCCAACTGTATCCACTTAGTACCCCTCACACCAAGATTTGCTTCTCTCAATTTATGACACATCTGCTCCAACGCCAATTATCCAAGTTTAAATACGTGTGTGAACACGAAGGGCTCACCTGCCTTTTGAGAAGTGCCTGGGGCTTTAGCAACTGTAAAATCAGTTTGGTAAAAGATGACCTTAATATTTTAATAACACAGAATGCATCCTGAGATGGATGTAACTGGCTGATCATTTTAAATATGAGCTTCTTGTCTATTCTAATGAGCAAATTATGTGAAGTGCAGAATTTCTAAATTAGTGTTAGGAGCACGATATACTCTTTAAGCAAAGAGTCAAATGAGGATAAACAAATTCAGGCACCAGGTTTTTCAGCCAGTTCCCTCCAGCATATCAAACAAATGTGACAGCACTTCTAATCTGAGTTTTATTACTGAAAGGAACATACAAATTGCAGAAATAAATTCTGAATTTCACAGCAGCCACTTGAGAAAATCATCTCTTCAGCACTCCAAACCACACCTCAAAAGACCAGCAACAAAGTGAGCAGCATGGGCTTTCTGAAGGTCCTGCAGTGCTGAGGTATCTCCACACAACACCAGAAACAGAAACAAGGAAGGTCAGGACTCACTTTGACACAGGTTTCACATCAGAGCCATCAGCCAACCCAAAAGATGCCAGTACAAACATCATCTCCCTTGGGAGCTGGCACCTCAACGTGACAATGCTAGCAGGTTCTTACAACGGTGGGATACTGAGGAAGTGAGCTGCAAGAACAGGGGAAAATCAAAACAGGAGCAGACCTTGCCAGACCTCCCATCTGGGAGTGACACCACAAAATTACAGCCTCTGTCCCTCTGCAGCTGTGCACCACAAAGAAGGGAGTTACAGTAATTGATTCCAGCAAACATACACAAATTCTACCTAGAATCCCAAAGAATTTTCTTTCAAGCAATGCAAAAAGAAAAACCAGAACAAGGGAGATGGGTAATAAAAAGGAAGCACTAGGGGTACCAGTGTTAGAGAGAACTGTCCTAAGATGACACTAACATTTTCATGAAGGTTTGAGACATTTCTTCTACTTAGCAAGCAACAAGGAGCATAGCTTAAATTCTGGCCTGCTCTCAGGAGCCAGTTGATTAGGTCAGCACACACCACCCTACTGCAGCCTTTGATTCCCAGACAAGAACAGAGGACCAGCAAGGGAGAGGTTTGCAAATGTTGTTGAACACTGAGCTGCCATCACCTCTTGTATCTATTTTCACCAAGCTGGTTCCAGCTTTAAAGACCAAACAGATGAAATTTATCCTCCCAAGATCAAAACTTCTTGAACAAGAAACACAAAGAAACTAGGAACACTCAGTACATCTTGCAACTAAGACTGACATTGGGACACCCCCAACACAAGGATCAGTATTGTATCAGTTTCAAGACACTTTTCCCTTTAGTGTTACTAATTAGATCATTTTTGCAAGATAGCACAAATGAGAATCAAATGCTTCCACAGCCTAGCTCAGTTTCACATGCTTTGCTTCTACATGTTTGAAGTGCAAAGCCTCGTTAGTCATCCTCAACAGCAACTGGGATCAAACTTAGAAATTAGCATTGCCTTTAAAACACATTTCCTACTGGATGATTTTATGAAAAAGTGTTCATGATCATCTCAAAATGCAGAATTAAAATATATTCACTTGTTTCAGTTACCAGTTCTTCTGCTACATTGTCACATGCTGGCCTGCTCAAGCACAGAAGACTGAATTAAGGTCAGTAACTGTTTACTCCCCTTTTTTAGTATTTATGAAGAGATTTGCATAGTGTCAACTGAAAAAGCCCTAAAACCCACAAAAGAAGACTGGCAACCATTTCACTTGTTTAAAATTTGTTATCCATTTACATTCAATACCAAAAAACATTTAGTGTTACCCTTTGGCAAAAGTCTCTCTCTGCTCTTCTCAGCCTCCTTCTCCAGCCCAAAGCCACATGGAGTAATTCTGCAAGAGAATCTGTCTAACTTAATAAACTAATTAATGACAAGCAGAAGCCACCCAGCATGAGGAATCCTCTTACTGGCCATTGTCACACCTAGCAAGAAAAAAACAAGGTAAAAAAAATACTCTCAGTCTAGGAAATTTACTCCTTGAAGCTACTTTCATCTGAAGGGTTTTCTGTACTAACTGACAATTGTGAGTAACCCTGCAGCACTCAGGCAAACTCTCAGGAACAACTAAAAAAGGGCAACTCACTTCCTTAAACAAAGAGCAAAAGACACAATCTGCAGTATTTTATAACTATACATGGCTAAATCCATAGTGAACAGATACTAAAACCATTTCAGAAATAAGGAACAAAGATAGCTATCTAAAAAATACAAGCAGAAGTGAAATGCAAATAGGTTTTGAAATATAACTTGTAAACTTCAAAATCAGCAATCATTTGGGAAATTCATGAACACTTTACCTGTATTTCTAATGGCAGGGGAAGAAATGCTGGGAATACTTTTAATAGCAGAATTGATCTACACATTTGAGAGCAGAACCACTAAGAAAAGCATAAGAGGACAGCACATTATTATGTCTCCAACTGGGAAAGACAATCTTGTTTCTCTAGACAACTGCAGTGCTTTGAAAATTTCATTTTGTAGACAAATAAGAACCAGTGATTGCCACTCACTTCTCTCAAAATTTTCTGAAAGCCCCTTAAGCCAGGCTGACAGGACTGGTTACACTTCTCTGGCACATGTTCTGATCAGCTCTCCATTCAGCTCATAGAAGATTCTGCATTCTGGTTGTGAAATTTTTATGTTATTTGAATGACTACAAATCACATGTTGCAGAAGTACCAGCCCAACCTGCCTCCTTTCTCTCACTGCTTTGAAAGCACTCTTGTTCATTTAACCCAGAGCAAGGCAAAACCAAATGAACATGGTCATAAGGTAAGGCAGAACTGCTGAGTGCAAGTAATTCTGTGGGTGAGGCTGTACTTACTTTACAGCTTGGTTACTGCTGAAAATAAAGAAAATATTATAATCTTAAACTACTTTACAAGTAATCTTACAGCAATCTGAAGTTATTCAGAAGTCTTACCTTATGGTAATTGTTTCCCTAAATGAAGATAGGATTAAAGAATTTAGTATGTAGCACAGCCTCTGAAGCTCTCTTTATCTACTGAAATGCAAGTTTACACTCAGGCTGTTCCTGCCCCAGTGAGGAAAATGAAGCCAATGGTTGGTTGTTCTCAGACACACTCTGACCTGATCATATATTCACAAGAAAATAAGATCACTTCCTGTCAGATGGCTGAAAGAGCAGTTTCTCAAGAACTCTAAACTTCTACTAAGTAAATGAAAAAAAAAATCATCTTCCTACCCTCAGTAGAAACCAATCCCTTACAAATTTCAGAAGAGCCACTGCTGTGCTGGCTGCCTAAACTCACCAATTCACAGGCTACAAGCATGAAGTTTGACAGGAGATTCAGCTCTATCTCCACATCATCTGAAGTGTCTGGCAGTCTCTGGTTGTCACTTCTCCACTATGATAAATATCTGATCTAACTCTATGACAGTTATTTAAAAATCTCCCTATTATTCCCCTACAGAAATACAAAATCAGACTTCCTGCTTAATTTTTTTTTTTTTTATTTTCTAGATACTCAATTTATGCCAAGTATATATGACCTTGCACCTCTTTGAGAAATTCAGTTTTCATTATTTCGGGTTCCAGCAGTCTTGGAGGTTTATTTTTTATCCATAGTCTTAATTCCCCACTTGGAGCATTGGAGTATCAAGTACCTGTGCTCCCACTGTCTGAGAACTCTGCTATAGCTGTTTTGACCAAATGCTTCACCAAACAGTGAGCTAAACTTCTGCACCAGATGTGGTCTGTGGAGAGCAAGTACTTCAGGATCCTGCTCCTGCCAATCTATGAGACTACACATTGCTCAAACTCTGTGCTAGGAAAGTTAAAGGTCAAACTTCCACCAAAAGTTCCCAGAAAATCTGTTTCTGAAACCTGTATATTAGACAAGCTCACTGAGGAGCTTGTCTTTTATCAAATACATTTTAGCAGAAAAGTAATTCATAAATCAAAAACTAAGCTACAGCATCTGGTTAAGGAGGGCTTAATAGGAGACAGGGGGGAAAGGTGATATTTTGAGGGTAATTAGATATAGAGACAAATGTAGGAGTAAATAATTGATCCCAAACACAGCAGAGATTAACAGTGAGGTATCTCAAGTGTCCACAATAATAGAATTAGTACACTAAATTTCTCTAAATGATCTAGAATGAAAAAATAAACTGCACTAAAGTTTTAGAGCAAATTAAACCAGATATTGATAGCTACAAGAAAAAGGACAGCTCCCACTTAGAGCTGTCAAGCCATGAAAATGGCTAATACTTGGGGTCAGTTCAATTTTTGTCATACAAGCCATAGCACTGAAGGAAGAAACAAAGCAATTGGATGGATAATTTTAAAAAGTGGAATTTCACTGTACAGCACTGACCAGTGACCACCATCACAAACACAGTATAGCTAAAAAGACATCCAGGCAAATCAGGCATCTCATCCCTTCCACTGCCTCCAATTCTACATAAAAATATAAAATATTTCCATTTTGATTGCATAAAGTAACTCCTGTGTCTCACAGTGAAACACGGATATTGTGTGCTTGGTTATAGTAACAGCAGTTTTCATTAGAAAATTCAGTTCTACTCGAACCCAGAGTTTAAAAAGCAACTGGAAAAACAGTGCTTAAAACAGCCAAGAGCTGCATCTGCTAATTAGCTTTCCCGACTTAACAGCCTGAAATATTCACCCTGAAATCACCACTTCTCTTTCCGGCACTAGTCACCAGAAAAGTAAAATACTCATGACCCAGATTCTCAGCGCTGGCCGCGCTGTTCCCAAAGCTCCAGGGCGCTCGGTGCCCGCCCATCCCGGTCCTGGGTGCCCGTGTCCCGGGGCCATGCCCGGTCCCTCCGTCCGTCCGTAGCACGCTCCGGCTCTGCGGTCCCCACACGCAGCAAACAAACAGCGAGCCAGTCCATCTGGGCTGGCAGATGACGGCTCTGGAGAGTCTCCATTGGAAGGAGAAGTGGGCAAACTTCACACAACAGCAGCATTTTCAACAGCAACATGGCAGAACTCCAGCCAAGGAGGAGAGACCCGGGAGCAGGGATTCGGAAACCTCGCGGGTGATGCTGTAGAGCCCGCTACCAGCGTGTGAGGGGGGATGTGTTCAAACAGAAAGCATAGCAGAAAAAAAGCATATGGAAACCCTCAAGTCTCCCGAACACACAGGCAAATAATTCAAACTAATGCCGTGAGCTCAGCTTCTCCGGCATTCTCTGCTCCCTTCTGCTGACTTGCTGAACCTGAGTAATCACCCTGATTTATGCTAAGCAACGCCGTTCTTAAAACAAGTTAGATAAGACTGAAACTCCGTGCACACTCAGTTTTGCTACCAGCAACTAACAGAAAGCATCAATAAAAAAAATTAATGACTGCCATTAAGTTCTTTAAAAAGATCTAACACTCGGCACAAAGTTTGGCTTTTTTTTGGAAAGGCTGGAAAGGGGTGAAACGCCTCCAACAACTTTAAACAGGTCTCCACGTTCTGCGAGGGGAAAAGAGGATCTGAGAGGCAGGAGCAAAAGCACATCATCCCCCGGTAGCTTTACGCTGATGGAGAACGGGAGCCGCCCGCCCGCGGGCACCCCAGGGATGGTGGGCACAGGGAGCGAGGGAGCCGCGTCCCCCGTGCCGCGCCCCGGCGGTGCCGGAGGGGCTCCAGCGCTGCCGCAGCCAGGGCGGCCACGCCGCCCACCCGCGCTGGGCAGCTCCGGGCCCGCCGCCCCTCATCGCGCCTCACGCCCACCTGTACTGCCAGCCCTTGTTGCCGCCGCGGCCGCCGCCGCTCCTGCCGCCGCCGCTCTGCCCCGCCGCCGCCGGCAGCGGCTCCGTCTTGCCCTCGCCCTCCGGCCCCTTCATGGCCGCCGCCGGGTCCGCGCCCTGCATGGCGCCGCGGCTGCCGCCCCTCAGCGGCGCCCCCGGCCCCGGCGCACGGAGCGAGCCCACCCCATGCGGGCTGCGATGGCGGCGGCCGCCGGCACCCCCACGCCCCGCTCGGCTGGGCCGGGCTGGCCGCGCTGGGCTGGCCGGGCTCCCGCACGGCCGCGCCGGGATGGGCGATCCCGCCCTCCCGCTCCCTCACCCTGCCCGGCCCCACCGCCCCTTCCGGGTCAGCGCCGCCGCCATCTTTAGTGCGGGCAGCGCTCGCACACCTTCGGAACCGAATGAAACTCGTGTGTGACGCCAAAAAGGGGAGATTTCCTCAAAGCGTTAATAATTGATCAGGCTGTCAGCGCTCCGGGAGGACTCGCCTTAACAGGTTACGGAGTAACAATAAAATTGTAGCGGGTTAAGGGTCAGGGATTGTCGGTGATAGTATCTGACTGCAAAAACGTGTTTAAAGCAGTATGCGAATTCAGAGCAACATACTAACAAGCTCTAATCGCCAACAAAAGTTAAGTCGAGATAATCATATAGGTTCTTACCTTATAGGCATCCCTGAGGGGGAGAAGGCGGTTCACCCACCGACTGATCCCAAGAAGTCACAATGGAGTCTTCCCTAACTTCTCTGCATTTCTTAACTTACATACTTGCATATTCTTCTCTTTATATTCCTACCTTATATAACTTTTACACTGTTTCTTCACATTCAGGAGGAGCACGAGTGGCTTTAGTCATACATCTCAGTGAGGGGTGCTCACACCTTCGGGTGGGTATCACAATAGTACCAGCGATGGAGATCTGTTTCAGTCCAAGGAGAGTGATTTTTACCACGGATGCTGATTCAACAATGGCATATCTTCCTTTTTCTCTGTTGGTTTTCAGCTGTTGTGGGGACTATCAGCTAGAAAGTACCACCGAGTTCCCTCCTCTGCTAGGGTTTTGCCCGAGCCTGGCTGCAGTGTCTCCAGTCCCTTCCAACCTCTGTTTAGTCCTTAGATTGTGTATCTAAGGGGAGATCGGGGATGCTCACCACATTCCATCCAGCGAGCAGCAACCATATTTTCCACTATAATTTCCATACAGTGATCTTCTTACCTCCAGTCATCTTCCCACATAAGGGCTACAGGAATTCTCCTTGCAAAATAAGAGTGGGGGATCCAAGCTGTGCCATACACAAGAAGGGATGTGACAGCTGGGATCTTGCTTGAGACCCACAGAGCAGGGTCAAACCCAGCACTTCATGCACTGAGCAATGCCACAACACAGCCTCGAGAGGAAACACATTTTTTTCCTCCTTTTCTTCCTCCAATTACTGCATTTTTCTTTCATGGAATGCCAGCATGTCTAACTGGGAGAGCTTGATCTGGCTCTGTGAAATCTTTCAGGCCAGTCATGGCTTTTGGCCAATCACAGCCTCACTGACTGCAGCTGCATTATTTTTTAAAATCAGGGGCAGAGGATCCTCATTCTGACTTTAATTAATCTGCACATGAAGAAGAGGAAGGCAGAACCAGACATGACTGTGGTTAGTGAGGCCAATCCTCATCTCATCCAAACTCCCTCCTCCGCTCTCCAGCTCTTACTATAAGCTTACAATACTGTAAACAACTGTGTTCCAAAGATGCTAAAAATTCCCAGTGTGAGAATCATACATAGAAGCAAAAATCTAAAGGAGAACATTTTTCAGACAAATAGTTTATTTACTTACAGCACCCCTCTGGTAGCAGCTTTTTACCCCATGAAAGCTGCCCTGGCCTTCCTACCTCCTACCAGCGCGTTTCAACTTTCCCAGTGACATTCAAAGCACTTTTGTCTTTGGCCAGCAAATGGTGACAGCACAGTATGAGCACTGTGTCTTTAAAATATATTTATAAACTTTAATCTGGTTCTAAATTACCACATATCCCTCCTTCCCTGCCAAGCACACACAGAGTCTCCTCCAGCAGACCAGCGTGGACTGCCTGTTGCATTTATGCCTAGAATCTCTCTTACAGGGACAGGAGATACTACCAGTGCACAGACATAGAATTCTCCACTTCTACATTTTTAGGAGCATGTTTGTCACTGCAGGCAAAAAAAGTGGTTTTCCTCTGCATTTTTTTCCTGGGAATCTACAGGTGAGCAGACCAGCAGAGTAACATTGTCTATCAAAGAAAAAAAAAGAATTGGCCAGAACTGCTCTCCAAACACATTGCTTCCTACTCTGGCAATCCCTTGAAACTTTAATTGAAGATATATAATTGCATGGTATCATAATATATGCCTATAACCCTGAAATTTTCCTGGGAAAATTTGAAGCTAAAGCAACTCAGGCAAGAGTTCTACTTGTGTGTTTTGTTTCCCCCCTGCTCAAGGACAACCAGGCAAAGACACAGCTTCACCCATGCCTGGCCTTTGTAACCATCAAGGTGGTCAGTACGATGTTCCTCCACCCAGAATGTTTCCAACACCCCAGACAGGCCAGCATTCCTTAGTGATAATTCTGCAGCCCCTCAGTATTTGGTCCCTGAGCATGGTAAGCTCAGGTTTGCTTCCATGCCTTTGCTTTTTTGTCTTACAAAAGGTGCTGCGTGTGCAGTACCAGAGGCTCTCGTAAGATGGCATTGACAAGATGCTGAATAGCACAGAAAGGCTGACAGCTACACCACGTTTGCCGAGGGCTTGCACAGTGTGATCTGCCTTTTCTCTTTAGTTTAGGATGTTGCTAATTATAGCTTGTGCTCAGCTCACTGCTCTCAGTCTCCTTCCCCTGCTACAATTTAGTGGCTCACAATGACCCAGATCCCAGCCTGGCCCTTGGGAGAGCAGCAGAGGTGAGTCCTGGGGCTCCACAGCTGTGCCCTGCCTGCCCGGCATTCCTGGCTCTGGAGGAGGAGATGAGGAAGAGCTGCAGTTCTGGAGGAGGAGCATGTGAATAGGATAGCAAATGTTTATTGACATTTTTCAAGTCGAATCCTTGTAGGCCCAAATATGGTTAATAGCTGAAGTAGTTTGTATTTTATCACAGCTCAAGCAAATTTCCCACAACTAAACATTTTGTTAACTTCAGGAAACTGACCGGAATCTGATAAACACTAAAACAACTCCTGTTTATTTCTTTCAAAGTTTATAGTCTGGCAATGTATAGAATGATAGAATGGCCTGGGTTAGAAGCAACCTTAAAGCTATCTTATTCCACCCCACTGCCATGGGCAGGGACACTTTCCATTAGATCAGGTTGCTCCAACCTGACCTTGGACACTTTCAGGGATAGGGCATCCACAGCTTCTCTAGGCAACCTGTGCCAGTGCCTCACTACTCTCTCAGTCAATAACTTATTTCTAATATCGAATCTAAACTTATTCTCTTTCAGTTTAAAGCCATGTAACATGCTTAGCATTTCTTCAAATGAGTATTGTGTCTTCAGAGCAGCAAGGTTCAAAAAGTAAAAGCTCTGAATTTCAGCATAGTTTTCATCACCTGCATGCTTAAAATAAAAGTGCAAATTAAAAAAAATAGATATATAAAATTATACAAGTTTTTTATCACTCTCTTTTTTGTCTAATTCAGGATTTTTTTTTCCTGGGTTAGTATCTTAGAATGAGACCAAGTTTAACAGTCTTAAATCTGGATCTGCCTCTGGTAGCTGGGTCACGGAAGAAAAAACTATAACTGCTCTTGTCTGCTAAGGGAACTACATCCTCTACAGGCATCCGGGGGAATGGCATCAGTCCTGGGAAAGGAAAGCCAGAAGTGCAGCCTGCCTTTACTGCATGAGAAGTGCAACTTTTCATAATCATTGTTGAACTGGGGGAGCTCCCAAGCAATGAGAAAATGACAGAAAAGTAACGTCACTGATGGAGCTTCATCTCTGTGCTTTTTAATCCTACAACTGTTCTTGAGGTTAAATTCTTTCTCAAGGCAACTGATACTGTATTACTAGCCTGGGAAACAATGTTTCTGGTCTCTTCTGGATAACAAACACGGAAGAACTTCCTATTCTTGCTAAGTATAAACGATACCTACCTCCTAAAACTGTAGATTCCATGACACAAGAACAAGAAAGGAAATTTAGTTTAAAAGGCTCTTTAGCCTTTCTCCTTCAACACATTGAGCACATGGTTGTATTCTCCTGACTGTAGGTGAAAATGTTGGTAAGGTCAGGTAAATGTAACACAAACTATTTCACCCACCGGAGTACTTCACACTGTGAATATACTCTGACATAATGTCTTAATTTTGGAGCTCTAGAGGCATGACCGAGTCCCTGAGTCTCTGGTTTGCTATTTAACATGTATGAAGCATTGATTCCTGCTTTGGACATCAGACCTTCTGTAGTCTTAAGGAGTCAAAATCTTTTTTCAATCACTGTCAGCCATCCCCAAATTTCCTTGCTCTTCTCTATCAGTCCCTATGTGTCATATCCTGCTGTAATTCAGGTCCAGCTGAAAGCAGCACACTCACACATGTCAGCAGCTTACATTGCTTACAAAGTTTCCATCCCTGCCCACAACCCACTCACGTTCTTCACACACACATTTGGCTTCATTTAGAGCAGCACACAGTGTGACTTTGCACTGAGTCATGCTCCAGGGTCCAGCATTACCTCAACCCTACACAATCCTGACATGGAAATGGAAACAGGGGCAGCAGCAAGGCTCGGTGTGGCTGGAAGCTGGGAGCGTAATCCCGGTAGCTTCCCCTCTGAGAGACACCCTCCAAAGAAAGGACCGTGCCCTGAGAACTTAGTGAAGAACAGGACTGAAGGACCTTACATCTGCCTCCAGAGAGGCTTCTTTGGAGCTGCTGCCTGTGTAATTTTTCTTTAATTCTTCTCTATGCAGAGAATGCATCTTGCCACATCTTGGAGCTGTCGTCCTCATCACGCAGCCACAGAGCTGCAGAAGTGTCAGAAGGAACGCTGCTCTGCAGCCACCACACAAGAGAGATGCCCACACCACCCCAGCAAACTGCAATCAGCACACTCACATTGCTTTTTATATTTCAGACCCCAACAGCTGCCCACCACCCAGCCCCACCACCTGGGACCCTCAAAGCACTTACACTGTCCTGGAGGACTTCCAACTCCCCACACAGGCTAAAGCTTGTCCTAGAGATGCAGCTCAGCAGCAGCAGCAGGAGATAACCATGTCACAATCAGAGTTTGAGACATTTCCACAGGCACACCATTGATGAGCCCCATGTTTCAATCCCTTTTCCTGCCCTTGCATCACTTCCCAGCATGCATGGCTTTCCACGTGAGGGAGCTGCTGCTGACAGCTGGATGTGTGTCCTGGGCCTTTTCCAAGTGCCAACCCTCTACTTGCTCAAGCCACACAGGGATGCCTCCCTGCCCTTTTCTCTCCAGCTTGTGAGCAGGAAGGGAGCTCAGGGTGTTGCCTCACAGGCCACTGTGGCTGAGTGCAGGCTGTTCTAGCACAAAGGGCAGCAGCTGGACCCTGTCACCTCTGTCTGGTACTTCTGCTCTGTGGGAGGATTTGTCTTCTGCCTTGCCTCAACAACCCCCAGCTGACTCCTCTCCCTGAGCTCAAGGAGATCTTTTCTGCCACATCACCCCAACAGAGTACAACAGGAGCTTCCTCCAGATATTCCCCTACTCAAGCTCTTTGTGTGGGAATTCTGGAATTCAAAAATACACATTTGTCTGCTTAGGGCCTGCTTTCTTCAAGGAATGTAGCCACATGTGAATCCATCGCAGAGGAGTCAGCCCTGCAGCTCTGTGGGAACACCCAAGAGGTTCTGTGTAGGTTCTGAATGAGCTGGGCTGGGTCACCCTCCATGGATTTGCTGCTGGGAGAGAAGTCCAAGGGGTGCACATGCCCTCATCACCCCTTGGGTCTGGGTATGCTCAGCAGGCACAGGGGGGCACCTGCTGTGGTTCTGGTTGAGGGGCTTCCCAGCTCTTCTCATCCATCTCATGGCCATCTCCAACCTTTCTCTAGAGACTTTTTCTGCCCCATGCTATGGCACAACATGGCACTGCAGCCTTCAGTCATTCTGCAGCTCACTGTTAGGACTCTTTTCCTCTGTGATTGTCTGCATTCTGAAAAAGAACTGTGTTTTTATTAATGTGTCATCTAACCTTAAGAGCTGCTGAGTAAGTTCAGCTCTTCAGTCATCAGCCCTCTCCCCCAGATGCTTTTCTGTGCCATGCTTTACTCCTACACACTTTTCCTGCACGGTTTCTATGGCAACACGTGTATCTCTCCATCTGCTGTTGATCTCAATTATCATGTTTAGGTGCTTGTTATCCCAGTCTCATGCCATTTCAAGGTGTATCATGTTAACAAATTCAGTTTGGAAACCAAGCCAAAGCACTTGGTAATTTTTGTAGGCAAACCTACATAGTCAATAATTTGACTGCTGTGTTTCCATTTAAGCTCTGTTTGAGGGATACTGATACTGAGCTGTTCTCATCACCAGATCTCCTACCTGCATACCTGCATTCTCTAGCTGATTCTGATTTGCTTCTTAATTTCCAAGTTATATCCTTTCTTTTTGTTGCAGCCTGTGCTGCCTACAGCGTGGGTATATTTGGATTCTGGAAAGTCTTTGTTGGTCTGTTGCCTGGGGTTTGATATCTGTTTTATAGAAAATTAAGTTACCAATACTGGTTTTTTTCTGTCAAATGCATTTTTCAGTTCTGCTATAGTCCTATTTCTTGCCCTGAAGACTTTCTCTTTTGGATTACAGAAAGCCCTGAAGAGTACAGATGGTTTACAATTGGCCTCTCAGTCTGTTCTGCTTGAATTCCTTAAATTGCTTGGAATTATGTAGATTTCTATACGGCTGAAATCCAGTCTCATTTTCTGCTAAGTACCTTGTTGGAGAACTACCTTAAGTGTGAAGAAAAAAGTTCTTCCTGATCAGAACCTGCAGCAGAAAATTCAACTAAATGACATGAGTGGAGTCAAAGCTTCACTGTTGATTTGCTTTCTAGATGCCATGAGTGAGTAAGAAGTTTTACAGCTTCCACATGCAAGAAGTCCATGTGGAGGCTGTAAAACTGTCAGCAATTTAGGCTGTCAGCTTTTAGGGATGCAAACTGACATTGTTTATTTGTACCTAATATCCTGTAAGAGTCTTTTTGAGATACTACATGCTACCTCAGTATAAATGCCTATTATTTACTACCTATAATTAAATGTAATTAAGAATATTAATTTAGTGTTTATGTATGCATTTAAAACCATGAAAATCTTCTGTTTAGGATGTAATTCAGGAAGAGCTTATGTCCAAAAATTTTCCAGAAGAAAATGAAGCCCATGATATCCCAGTAATTCCAACTGGAATAAGCCAATAATAAGAATGCTCAGCAACAACAACAACAACAATAATAATGGTGATGATGATGATGATGATGATGATAATAATAATAATAATAATAATAATAATAATAATAATAATAATAATAATAATAATAATAATATGCCCAGTAATTCTGCCAGTGCAGTCCACCAGGTTGTCTAGGGTAAGGTGAAGGTCAGGCACTGCACTTGCATTTTGGATAGTGCTGAAGTGGGAGGTTTTTAATGGTCTGCAGAGCTCAGCCAGGGGAAGGTTTCTCTGGACACTCACAACAGGTGGGCTCCTCTCACATACCAAGGCTGACATTGGGAACACTTGTTCTAAACTCCAGACCTACCCCAAACTTAACTCTACCAATAGATTCACAGGTGAAAAAACTGAATGTGTGAGTCCTGCTGACATCAGCCCACAAGGCTTGGAAAAATATAAAAACATACCTCAGTTTTCAGCTTCTCTTTCCCTAAACTCTAAAGCCTGCATTCCTTAAGATGGTGAGGAGCAATGCAATCTGATCATCACCCCAGGGAGGGCAAAATTCATATTCTGCTTTGCTTTCAAGTAGTCACAAGATGGAAGAGGTCCTTGAATCTTACTTCTCTCCAAAGAAATCAGACAAAATAAGGCTGAATATTACCAGTAGCTCCAGATGCCTGCATAGGATGTGAACTGTGATGCAGACAGTGCAGGACATCTCAGGAATATGCAGAAAGTCCAGCAAAAAAATGAGAAGGGAGTGATAATGCAGAGAGAACTGTCATTCAAACATCCAAAATTAAAGGTATGACTCAAAATCAAAACAAAGTAGACCTGTACAGGGAAGGAAAACAAGGACATAAAGGGTTTACTGCGTGATTGCAAAGGAAATGAAGGAAAGCGCTGACCACAATAGCAGCAGGGCAGATATCCAAAAAGCTAAAGGAAGATATTGCTTCAGACTCCATAAAGAAAAAAATGTAACTAACCCCAGAGAGCAGAGGCAGCACACTTAAGAGGCTAAAGGGCACGGATATGGAAATTATTGGGTAACACAGCCACAAAACTTGAGGGCTCTTTATCCTTCACTTCTGAATACTGATTAATCTCCATCAATGACATCTTTGGGCTTTTTAGAGCAAATTTTAGCCAGGAGTAACAAAAGACATGAATGGAAGCAGAAAATGGGTTAAAATATAGATTAGGCACATTAGATGTAGAACCAGCTCAATGTCTTTCTTTGATAAGATAAGGGCATATCAGAACAAAGGAAAAATAATAAATCTTATCAACCTAGACTTTGGTAAAGCATTTGATTTGGCATTACCTAGATAATTATTAGTTAAACTTGAGAAGATGAGGATTAAAATAAATACTATAAAATGATGAAGGAATAGAACTGGGAGTGAAAACTGCTGATGGGGCTGAGAGCAAAATTATAGGACTGGAATAGTCAGTAAGTCTAAGTAATGTCATTAGTTAGCTTGATGCAAAAAATTATGAGTAAAGTAATGAAATTTGCTAACAACAATATTAAATATTTATATCTTATATTTTCAATAGAGAGGAAACCCTAAAGGAAGTATTACTTAATTATCATGCCCTAATAACAGACATGGGAAGAAATGTAACAGCATATAATACAGGGACATGTACTGAGAGACTGGTAACATTTCTGCCTTAAATTAGAATTTATCCACTATGAACAACAGAAGAGGAAGAATCATGTGTATGGTGTAGTTATTAGAAAGATAAATGGAGTCCTAAATGTAGCAAGCCCTGTATTTTCAGGAACAATAAACAAATAGATACTGGGTAAAATTCAGCTGAAATTTCTGGGCATCACTCAGGTTATTGGTGTTCAGCAAGCTGGAATTCATCCTGGAACAGGTACAAAGAAGTGACATCCAGATAATCAGAGGAATAGCTAAGAGTATGTCTTGCTGAGCTTGGCAAAATGAATGGTGGGATGGGATCTGATTCCTGTAAATACATTTGAGGTTTTAGTCAGGCAGAGAGGGAGAATAAGCATCAGGGGAGAAGAAAAATTCACATTTATAGGCAGCACTCATGCTAGAGCAGATGGGCGGAAGTTGGATATGAAACAGGAAGAAGGGCTCTCACTGTGAGGGGAGTAATGGTCTCAAACAACTTCTCAGTAGGAGAAGAGGGGGCAAAACCTCTAACCAGTTTTTAGAGGGATACTGAGTTTGGCATTTCTCAGTCACTTTTTTTGGGACGTTCAAAGACTGCGCTGCCACCACAGGAAGAGCCACACCTGGCTTAGCAAAATCTCCCGTTGCTGCCCTGGCTGTGCTGCACGGATGGTGAGGTCCTGCTGTTTGCAGGGGAAAAGGGTTCAGCTGTGTAATCTCTGAGTCACGGTGCATTGGGTGTAGAAGATCAGGTGAGAGACTGGGTGGGGGTGGCCTTGAGAGAGAGTTGTCTTTAGCCTCCCTTTATGGCGACTGAGCTTTTATGTCTGCTATTGTCCCAACGACTCACACATCAGAGCTAGCGCTCCTGGGCTGATGTGAAAAACAAACATGGAGCCTCCATGGGAAAGAACGGATTCTTCCTATTGCCTGATAAAACAACAGCCGTCAGCACTCGGCAGTGTGTGCTCTGTGGCTCGGGGGCTCGGAAATCCAACAAAGGACACATTTCTCAGGGCCTCACACAACACTGCCACTGAGACAGCCTTGACAGCCAAACCTGACCTCTAAAACTGCCTGCAGACCACCTGAAACTGCCCGTGGGGAGTGAATGCTTCCCTATCCATCTCCATGGAGCAGTAAGCACACAAATCCAGAGGAGAGTTCAGCAGCAGCACATATTATGTACTTCCACAGCCAATTAGTGTCACAGATGGATAAGCTAATGTGTGCACTCACAGTCCCAGGCTGTGTCCCCTGCTCTCCACAAGTGCTGCTATATCCATCTGCCTGCTCGTCCCCTGCCAGTTTATTTGCACCCACCAAATGGTCTTTGTAACTGTGGAGGCCACATAAATCAGTCCAAAGGCCACCAAACTGTTACGGTTTTCCTTTGTAATTAAAAGCTTCCACCTTAATTTAGAAAAAATCACTACACAGTTTGCAACACTTATGTATTATACAGATCAGGGATATATTCTGTGGCATGCATTAGTTGCAGAAGCCTGAGCTTCAGTGACTATGTTCCTTCCTTGGGGCCTGGCGACTCACCAGGACAGAAGAGCTTGCAACAAGCAGAGGAACAAGAAGGATGATGGCTACTCTCCACCTCCATTTTAGATCTTCTTCTCAAGGGGAAGGTGAGTTAAAGGGAGAAGAGAATGAAGGGACATAGAGGAAGAAGCAAATCATGGTGAACAAGCAGGATACTGCTAATGTTCCTTGAACCAGAGAAAGGCTCTTGTGCCTTGGCTGTGCTCAAACTTTGCTTGCAAGTAATGCATATTCTTGCAGAATCCTCATCAGGCTTCACGTGTGCCCCAGGCCCCAGCTACACCTTCCTTTTCATCAGGTCCCAGCTACAGCTTCCTTTTCACCAGCTGTCCTTTTCATCAGCTGTCCTGCAAAATAATATTTTGAGAAAATAATATTTTCTCAAAATATTATTTTGCAGGATTTTTCCCTAGTCTTTTTTGCTAAGTCCACACAGTCATTGCTATCAGGACGCACCAAATAATCGAGCCAATGGAGCTGACAGCAGGCGAGATGAACATATGTGTACCTCCAGAAACACCCACAGGCTCCTCCAGCGCTGGCAGCCAGCCTCCCTCTATGAATCACAGGGTCAGGTGTCCACATCCCACAGAGCCAGGAGCCCACTGACCAGACTCTGGGCTGAGGACAGCAGATGTGGTCACTGCTGAGCCTACAGAGGCAGAAACCCTGACATGGCAGGATGAGGGGAAGCGGGAGTGCAAGAGCAGGAGAGGTGGCAAATGCAGTCCTTTGGCTCAAAAAATGAGAGAAGGATGCTTTGAAGAGGAGACAGGGTGTACTAGAAGGCTGAGAGGTAAAATGTGGTTATTTGTAGGGTGTTATGCATGATTAAACAATGTAGGAGAAAAGGACCAACACTCCTTTTTGTTCTTCCCAGCAGACAACTTGTATTTGATGTCCCATATTAAGAGCTGTGATGTAGTTCAGGGTTTATCAGCTGAATTTGGCTGCTAATGCACTCATAGCCTTTTCTTGGTGTGTTCCTAATGTGACTGAAGGATTTAAACCATTGCTCTTTGTGGGGCAGGGCAGGTGGGACCTCGAGATGTCTCTCACTGTCCCGAAGAGCCCAGCTGTCCCTCTACCACACTCTGCCCCGTTACCCACCCTACCGAAACCTTGGGTTCTGCCGGTGGGCAGGAAGGTCCCGCCCCACGAGAAGCGCAGGGCTTCCCGCTTTCCCCACGCAGGTCCCTATCCCCGTACATTTCGGAGAAGGCAGCATTTTCCCCATTCCTCCTTCCAGGGCCCTGAATCCCCCCGCTCGCAGCCGAGAGGACCGGCCCGGGCAGAGCATCCGCCGGGGCCGCGGGCGGGGCCGGGGAGGAGCCGGCGCTGCCCCGGGGCCGCCGCCCGTCGCTCCCGCATCGCCGGGGGCCGGGCCGGGCGCCAGGGGCGGTGCTGGCGGCCGGGAGGGACGGAGCGAGCCCGCCGAGCCGAGCCGAGCCCCGCGGGCGGGACGCAGCCCGCAGGATGTCGCCGCTCCGCGTCTGCATCGTCGGCTCGGGGAACTGGTGAGTGCCGCAGCGCGGGGGGGCTCTCCCTTTGTCCTCCTCCCTTTTTTTCCTCACGTTTTTCCCTTTTCCTCCTCCTTCCCCCGTTCTTTCCTCGGTTTTTCCTCCCCCCGCGGCGGGCGGGGGCTCCGCAACAGGTGCGGTACGGGGAGCGGCGGGGCCGGGGGCCAGGGGAGTCTCCATGGTCCTGAAACGGCGACCCCGGCCCCGTCCTGCCGCCGTTCTGGGCTCCTGGGCAGGGACCATCGGTGCCGAGAGATGCACCGGTCAATGAGAACTGGAAAAGCATCATCCCAGGTGTGTGAACCGCTCAAAGCCTGGCGACAGAATCCAGAGAGGCCCGGAGCTGCAGCTGTCGCTGTGTGTGCCTGCTGCAGGGCCCCGGCAGTTCAAATCGAAGCATTCAGCAGTGTGAAGGGTGGTGATGCTGTTTGTGTTGCTCTGAAGGAAACGGGGCACAGGCTTCATTTAAAGCCACGAGGTATTGGCACCTTTCACTTCCATCCTCCTCAGCGTGTCCTTTTGCTTCTTGGTGTGGACACAGCATTGTGTTCAGGTCTCCCATTTATCCTCATTCTTAAGAATATGTTTGCTACTGCTCGGTCCTTTCCAGCCTGGATAAAAGCATGAGTCTCCAGAGCTCCTCGAGTCTGACAGATCCCAGTAAGATCAGTAGATCCATCTCAGAGGACTTAGCATCTTACTCTTTTTATGCTTTCTGTACAATGAGCACAAACAAACAGACCAACATGCATGTGCATGCATTTGGGATTAGCAAACCTAGCCTCCAGGTTCTGGTGATTGTTTTTGTACAAGGAGAGCAAGCTCCTTGAGATTTTAAAAATACCTGACAGCTAAGTGGAAGTAATGCCAGAAGAGTCAGTAAGTGAGGGAGTGGTTGCTTGTGAGCTGCTGAGAACACAACAGAGTTAAAGCACAGCTCTCTGCCTTCCTGCCTTGTAAAAACAGTCCACTGCCTGCAATGCATTTTCTTTGTGCATGACATCTCACAGCCTTTCACATGGAATTGCACAGCCAAGTCTTCTGGACCTCATTGTCACACTTCTGGCTTTCTCTAGCCCCATCATTTGTTTCCTCAACTGCTGCTTTCACATGTTTTTTCAGGGAAAGCATCCCTCTCCCTGCCACTTTCTCTTCCCTCGCTTGCCTGTGCAGGTAACAGCTCATTGTCTCTTCCAAGCCCTCAACAGCCATGACTGCATGTTTGGAAGGCAACTTTTTTACCTTTGGTCAGCTCACAGTCACAAACTTCATCATTCCCTTGCTGCAACCTCAAGCAGGGACCTCCTGCTTTTCCCAGGCTGTCCACCTTCCCACGAGACATCATTTGAAGTCACTTAGTTGTATTCAGATCCGTATTCGAGGAAATTCCCTGGTTTTCCACATGTACAAACTTGAGCTATACTACAGAGATACTGAGACCCCAGCCCATTCAATACCATCTACTTACCCATTCTGCCTGTCTGCCTGGGCCCATCTCTTGCTTCCTACCATATACACCAACTCTAAAATCCTCAGGGAGGACATAAGCATTGTGCCCTGATGTATGAGTAACATTTATTCATAGCCTTGGTGGCAGAACAGGTTGTTTTAGTGCTACAGGGAAATACATTTACCTTTGGCAAACATTTTTTTTTCTTATGTTCCTCATAAATATTTGGCCAGCAGTTCAGATCCGTGCTCTTGAGGCTTTCCTGCAGCTCAGAATTGTGGCTGACACGTGACACAGCAATGTTGCAAAAGCTCATGTCAGCTGCAGAAGTTCAGCAGGTCACGGGGACTTGCTAAGTCAACACTGCCAGGAGGCTCATGAGTGATATGGTTGAGCAAAGCAAGTGCTGCACAGCATTTTGTGGTTGCCAGTGGGTGCAGGAGGGTTTGTGTTTATCTACTGAGAGTTGCAAGTCCCATTCAGGATTTCAGGGATTAGAGCTGGAGTCTGCATCTTTCAACAGAAAATTGTATGTTCTTGGTACTTAGCTAAAAAAGTTATTTTTATGGGTAGGATTGATGTATCAGTTCATCATCCAGGTTGTGCTGGACAACCTGAACAATAGATTTATATCTAAAGTTTATTAAAAAAAAAAAAAACAACAACCTTTTTCTTGTTAAAACATGTTTCGTGTGTGGAGCCAAAATTCATCCTCAGCTCAAGCTTTGAGTGTATCCTCTATTGATAGCAGGGCAAGAGAATCAGAATATAAGCAATTTTAGAAATAATACGAAAATATGATATAACTGCATACCTTTCTTTCAAAACAGCAGAACTCTTATGGGAAAGGTTCACCCTTAAAACACTTCCCTAAATATTGTAAAGGACCAAACCAAATCATCCCTTACAAAATAAAACAAACCCCCAAAACAAAAACCACAAACCAACCAAAAAGCCCCAAATGAAGTAACTAAATTTAAAAAGCACTACAGCAGCTCAGGATATAGCATATAATCAACACTGAGTGAAGTGAAAGGTGATCTCAGCAGGATTTCTTTATCATTAAAAATTAAGACCTTAATTACCTATTAATAAGACCTTATTAGTTATTAAGCTTATTAGTTATTAAGCAATTTAACCTTATGCAAACCGGTTACATGAAAAATATGGGTGAACCAAGGAGGGTCAGTTACAATGCAGTTTCCCTTTGAATCATTAACAGCACAGACCTACCTGGACTTTGATATCCCCAAGAACATTATCAGTTCCAGAACACACACCACAGATAAATCCTATTCATGCTCCTTGTTACAAGTGGGCCAGAGGACAAGAGTGCTGCAACTGGAGTTTCTTTCACTCGTGTTAATGTAGTGGCCAATACTTGAGAGATTAAAGTAGCATTAAAATGGAGAGAAGAGAGCAGTAAAAATAATCACCCTCTTTCCCTAATAATTTTAAGTTCATTAAACAATATTTCTGTGAGGTTTCTAATTCTCCCTTGCCATGTGAGCATTTGCAAGGCTGCAGTGATGATGGGGGAATAAAATTATTGTCTGACCTGAAATTAAAAATGCTCAGCATGACTCAAGATGAGTAAACTGGATGGTTAAAATATCCTCAGGCTGCAAGTATTACAGGTCTTGTTACAGTGATAATTAGAACAATAAGTAAAGAGAAACCACCAGATTGAAGGGTTGTTTGGTTTTTTTTCTGATCATTTAGCTCTTATGTAAATCATTATTGTAACTGTTTGGTTACGGATAGGAAAGTGGGATGCATCTATTTTACATGAGATGCACCAAGACTGTCACAGCAAGGTTGCTCAGCACTTATTTACCACCTGGATTATTTTACATTTATTGATCTTGATAAAAACCTGAATTATCTGAGGACCATAAGAGATTTTAATCTCAGATAATGTATTTTTAGTGTTACTGATGGTACTTTTTTTCCACTGTTCTACTTCCTCTGTTCTTAAACTTGAGGGGCTCTTGATGGAGGGTAGGGGATAAAGCTTTCTGATAAATGTTGCAAGCACCTAGACAGCTTTATAGCACAGGCTTTTTATGAGTTATGATGTTTAAAGTAACTAGTGTTTTCAATTCAGAATGAAAGTACTTTTCCCCTTTTAGTTATTTTATTTTATTTTAATTTAAAGGGGATCAGCCATAGCAAGAATCATTGGCAAAAATGTCCAGAAGTCAAACAGATTTGATCCCACTGTCAAGATGTGGGTATTTGAAGAGATCATTAATGGAAGAAAACTCTCAGAAATCATCAACCAGGAACATGAAAATGTTAAATATCTGCCTGGGTATAAGATACCCCACAATGTGGTAAGTTGAAAAAAAAATTAAAAAACTGAATTTGTATATATACGTATATATATATTTATTTTTTTTTAATAAGGGAGGCAATGTCTGCAAAAAAAATTAGGAAGCAATTCACTGTTTTGTTCTGGTTTGCCATCTAACTCACTCCATTATAACTCCCTGGAATATAATTCAGTTCTGTGATTTCTGCTTGCCTTGTATGTCAGGAGCAACTTCAAACACCAACTGTGTCTGTGCTGGTATCACACCATCCTCCTCCCTGGCAGAAATCAAAACAAGTCTAGAAATGGCAGGCAGAGATCTGTCTACACAGAGCTATTTCAAACCCACAGCATCTTCTGGACAAACAGGCAAAGCTACTGTTCCCCTTTCTTCAGGGAAAAAAAAAATCAAAAGCAGAGCTGTGGCTTACAAGGAGGTGAATAATGAGCTATCAGCTCATTGGTGATTTCAGGACAGCTGTAGTTAATAAAGTTCTAAATTCCATCAAAAAATAGAAGGTATTTATTTTCATGGACATTTAAAATACCAAGTTACACATCTCTACTTAAATTAATCACCTTAGATAATTTACTGCTACTGAAGCAAGCGAGGTGAGGGGGTTTGGCTGTTCAAGATTTTGCCAAATGCTGCTGCTTTGCGAGTAGTGTCACATTTTTGGAACAGTTGCAGTTGTAAAGGGAAATTAAAATGTTGCATGTGGTGGGCCTCCTTGCTTGGGGAGTGGTTATATTTAGTATTCCATTTTGTGCTGTGATTGCATATTTGCACTCCTAGTGTTTGAACTTGGCACACAGTTCTCCTGGGTTACAACTGACTTGTCACTGTTATTTTTACAACCCTCTAGCAGATTTTGTCATCATCCCTTGAGGCCAGTCTCATCCTGTTTAGAGCAAAGCCTGAGGCTTCACCAGCAAAAATCAGCTGGTTGCAGTAGAGGGACCCTCTCCAACTGTGGGAAAAAAAAAAAAAAAGAAAAACAAGCTGAGCTTTTCCTTGCATTGCTCTGCAGAATGTTGGAGAGACAGGAGCACAGCCTGTGCAGTGCTGCCAGCCTCTGCCCTACTCCCACTTCACTGTTTTCCCAGAGAAGCAGCCTGGCTGGCAGCAGCTCTGGTTTTCTTGCTGGGAGTCCCACTTGCTTAAGGCTGCATGCTCCAAGGCTGCATCCAAGAGTGCTGTTTGCTCCTACTGTAAACTGCTTGTAGCAGGCTCAAATTCACCTGCTGTTGCCTCTGTAGCCTGGCTTGAATTGTTGCTCTGAGTAACACCAGCATTTGGAAAAAGATACAGCTAGGCAGTTTTTAAGCATGTTGTATAGGTTTTGTAACTCGAGAAAATTACTATATATTTAAAACAAAGACACACCCAAAGATGATGATAATAATCTCTGTCTTTTGATAGAGTTTATCCTTCAGTAACTCAGCTGAAGGATGGAAACTAAAGACTTTAGAAGAGCCTCTGTCCCACCACTCCATTTTTGTCCTGTGCTTCCCAGTGCTACCACTCATTCCAGAAGAATCATATGGGGTTGGTCAGCCATCTTCAGGAGTCAGATCAAGAAGCTGAACTAGCAACGGGGCTTCCCAGCACACCACAAATTTATGAAGTATATAATCTTTCCCAGATTATCCACACAGGGTTAAATTATTAAAAAATTACAAAAAATCCAACCCCAAAACAGTTCAGCTGCTTTGGATATTTCAGAAGAGATCTGTAGCTGCTTGTGTGGAGAGCTGGCAGCTGTGCCACAGGGCCAGTTAAAATGAAGGACATTTGCACTGCATTTGCCATGGCTTTGGCATGATGGTGTCTTGCAAGGAGTGAGGATTCCTACCTGGGGCTCATTTTGTTTGTCACTCTTGTCCCAGGTGGCTGTGCCAGACGTGGCTGAAGCAGCAAACGGGGCAGACATTTTAGTGTTTGTTCTGCCACATCAATTTATTGGACGGATCTGTGAGCAGATTGCAGGACAGATAAAACCTGGGACATTTGGGATTTCCCTGATCAAGGTAAGTTGCTGTGTCCACAGTACCCAGCCAATATGGAGTAAATAAACAGCTCCAACTTAAGGACAGCAGCTGCAGCCCTCAGCTGCATGCTCTGCATAAACATGAGAATTTCTTTCTGCAAGAAGTAAATCTTCCCCAGCTCTGCCAGCCCTTCACTCTTGTGACTATGGAGAGGGAAGGATGGGGCAACCTATCCAGGCTAAGAGTATCTGTTTTTGCCAGTCATGTTTAGCCTGGATCAGCTCCCACTTGGACCAGCATGGAGGTGAAAATGGGCGGAGGAAGGGATGCATAAAGCTGGCACTGCTGCCAGAAAAAATACTCTGAGACTACAGCCTCAGTTAACTCCTAACTGAGAACTCCAAGTCAAAGTGCCTCTTCCAAGTACATGCTAAAGCTGTTCTTGGCAGCATTAAAATGGCATAGTAACACTAATGATTTTGCAAAACTGAAGCATTTTCAATCTGGCATGAACAGAGAAATTGCTTTTTAAGGTTAGAGAGGTACCAGATTGTCATAATCTTTAAAGGAATTAATATTTTAAGAGAATGTCAAACTAAAAGCCAGAGGCAAGGCATAGGAATGTAGTCTTACCACTTCTTTGTTTGATTGCATTACAGGAAATATCCCACTTAAAGTTGTAATGAAATAAATGTAATTCAAGTTTTTGGACTTCAATACCAGCTCTTCCGCTCTATAGAAATTATCTCATAAGCAGCAGTAAGGAGAAGAGAGGAAGGGGGGAGAGGAAGGAAATTTCTGCAAATTTAGCTTAAAAACCCCAAGACACTTCAGTATACTCCTTAACACCCAAAAAGCACTTTGATTTATACTTAGATCTTGCAAAAAGCCATTTCTTATAGACTTAGTTTTAAATGTCTTTTCCTATACTACAGAAATTTAACTGAAAGGAAAAATACAACATCAAAGAAAGCAAGCCTCAGGACAGCAGCACTTGATGTGAGGCCTCTTGCAGGATTACCTTGACTGTCACCCCTTCTCCCTGAGTTTGTCTTGAATTTGCAGCTACCGAAGTACAAACCCAGAGCATTTGTATTAATGGCTAACACTGGTGATTTCAAGACCCTTTTTTAAAAATTCAAACCAGAGAGCTGCAGGCAATAGAACACCTTCTGCTTTACCAGTGCTCTACTGCTGTCAATTTCCTATTCTAATACCCTGGCTTTAACTGTCTTCTTTTCAGGGGATTGATGAGGGTCCTGATGGCCTGAAGCTCATCTCTGACCTCATTCGAGAGCAGCTGAAGATAGAGATCAGTGTGCTGATGGGGGCCAACATAGCCAAAGAAGTGGCTGATGAGAAGTTCTGTGAAACCACCATTGGTAACTATTGCAAAGAGCCAATTAGAGCTGGGGTTTAAAGTCACCTGCGGCAGGATAACCTCTGGAAGAAGCAGAGGGATGTGACTGGTCCCAGGTGGTCCCTGAGTGGAGCAGTGCCTTCTGAGCTCCTTCAGGGAGCTAGGATTATTTCCAGAGAATTTGGTGCTGAAAGAATCAGATTCAAACTGACAGTGGATTTCAGTGCTGAGAGTTAATTTAATCCACTGAAAATATCACAGTTTAATTCTGTTTCTGTAGGAGTTGGCAAGAGCCACCTTTTGTGTCTGTAGAGCTCAACATGGAGTACATCAGCAGCTGATACACAATGCACTCTAGATAAAGAAGTGTAATCAGAAGCTCCTATGTGCTCACACTCCCAGAGGTGTATTTCTTCATCTTAAAATTTCTTTGTTTGGAAAAGAAAACCCAGTAACATTCTGTTCCTCTCTCCCACTTGGACTTCTTGCCAAGACATGGCCTCAGATCCTCCCAGGACTGAGTCTGACCTGATTTGGAAAGTTCATCCAGTAGTTTTTAAAACTCAGACATTTTGAAAGCCAGTCAAAATTAAAGTAACATCCTTCCATAGCTAGGAAAGGCAAAAGAAAAATAAATTGTGTTGCAAGCATGTTCTTTTGCCTTGCAAATATTATAGTAATGGTGCAAGTGTACCAGCTCGGCATTTGTTACTGAAAGAGTACCTAGGCACAAATAGGACTAGACATGATTAGGAGAGTTGAGTTATATTAATTCTCTTGGGGGGAATTTAACTTCTCCTGGCCTGGTTTGAAGCCATGATGTGATGATGACTGTGCAAAGAGCTTTGTCCCTTATTTTTGTCCCCACGGAAAGCCATGCAGCCCAGAGACAGAGAGCCACCTCAAAGAGAACTGGTATGTGAAGAACAAAAAGCAAACCTAAAGTTTCTCATGACATGGTGAGAAACCTCCCAGCTACCAGAGTGTGGTGCCCCAGGTAGTAAAACTCACAGCTGAGCTCACCCTGAAGGAAACCAAGCTATCTTGCACAAAACTCAAGTGCAACTCTATTCAGAGGTCTTTGCCCAGCTGGTCATGGGCTCTCTGGGTCAAGGCAAACCTCAGTTCCTTTAGCACTAAGGGCTCTCCTTGGCTGAACACTGTAACAACATGATACATGACATCTGTAGAGTTGGTAGGAAAAAGGTTTTAGCAGTGCCAACCTTCAATTTCATCATCTGTGGATCCACCTGTAACTGGGACTATTACCCCTGTAACTGGGCAATAGTAATTTGTGTCCCATGATACTACTTAGCAGTGACACAGGTTTACATTTTCAAAGCAGAAATTATACCATTGTCCTGTAGGAAGCAGTTTGTAAATAATGTCTTTTGTAAGGTCTGTGGTTGTACAGGCTTTGTCAAGCAGAAAGATTCACTAGGGGGTATCTGCCTTTAAGCCCTTTAAAGTGTCATTAAGCAATATTGATCAATGCCAAGGTGTTGCCTACACTTAACACTGGCATCCAGCAGCAGAAACTGTTGTTGCACAAATCTCTGGTTTAGCAACACCTAGGGACTGGGATCACAAAAGCTGAAGCAGTCCCTAGAACCTTATTCCAGGTGAATTGTGTGCACTCTGCAACATTGTAAAAGCTCTTTCATCTTTCTTTCCCACAGGATGCAAAAATGAAACTCAAGGAGAAATCTTTAAAGAATTAATGCAGACCCCCAATTTCAGGATTACTGTGGTGCTTGACACCGATACAGTGGAGCTTTGTGGAGCCTTAAAAGTAAGTGTTTTCAAGCCAGTATGTCTTATTAGGACCAAATTCTAACCTCACCTGAGTCTTGTTTAAGCTATGGGGTCTAATTTGAGTCCTGTCACCATGTGAGTGAATGAGTGCAGACAAGATGCATCATTCATGAGCCAGTTTTCCAACTTGGAAAATAAACCTGGGAAATAAATTTTCCAACCTGGGAAATAAATTCCCCCAAAAAGGGGAAATTTATTTAAAATGCAGCTGCAGGCAAAGCATTTAAAAATACTTGTATTTTTATCTTTATTTTACCAGAGGCACATCTGTTTTTGAGAGCAGAGTTTAGACCACTGCATTTTCTTGTCTGCGTGTTGTGAGCACATGGAACAAAGACTCTCACTACATAGATTAGCTCCACTAATAATTATGTCCATGGTTTAAATACTAACCTGCTAGAAAATTCACGTCAGAAGTGATGCTCTGTGTTGGCAGCACATCTGTGTGGCATTCAGCAATGTCCAAATGGAGATCCCAGGTGGAACCAGAAATTACATTAGAGTCACCAAATTTCCAAGGAGGGGACAATAGTGTGAGATTGAGAGTTTGCTTTTATGTGAATTGAAAGTGACTTCAGCGTGTGATCCTTTTTACTTCTTTATACATTTAGTCATTTATACTTCAATAATTCACTTTTCCATGGAGGAGGTGGATGACTGATGAGGAAAGAATTGGTCCTGTTTAACTTCACATACAAAAATAAAATCTTTTGACATACAAAACCAAACACTGCAAATTTTCCTTTTGGCCACAGAGCAGAACTCTGTGGGGCAGGAACAGATGGGAGAATTTTTTACTGTTTTATGATAAATCATCCCACTTCTTAAAATCATTGGTTTGGTTTTGCCTCTGCTAAAAAAACCCTAAAAAAATTAAACATGTGTACTAGGGTACATAGATGTCTGGAGCAAACATGCCAATGGTAGCACTAAGAGGCAGATTACTCATACACACTGAACTACATTTATTTAGGGACTTATTTAGGAGCTGGGAATTGGAAGGTGGGAAGGGAAGCATGCTAAACAATGGTGAGGACTTGTGAAGATGTTTATGATCCTGAGAGATTTGTTTAGAGCTGTAGACAAGGGCAGCTCTACTAATATTTGTAGGTAAGCCCAAAATTTGTTCTACTATAGCATCTTCCTAGAATCCATGCCTGCTCAAATCAGAGACCCACAAAAACCTAGAAAGGTATGACTCTGTGTGGGATATTTGAAATACTTAAACAGAAGGGTCAGCAAGATCCAACTTGGAACTAGCAGGAAAACAAAACACTAATTGCATACATGCTGTGATTGCAGTATTAGTGTATAAAACACTGCTTTGGTTTTTGCCCATGGGAGTAAAAGTAGATACTGAAAAGTCTTAAAAAATGCCAGCAACTTTTGCTCAACATTATCGGACCCGTTTCTTCATAAGATAAACTCATGGCCACTGGAAATTAACCCTTGTTCTGATGAAGACAGAGTTGTTTCCTTGGAGCTCAGTGCATGCTAGTAAGCTGCACACCTTGGCTGACTGTTTCCTTCCCTCCCCTGTGTTTTGCACTGGCCCATTTTCAGAACATCGTGGCGGTGGGCGCGGGGTTCTGCGATGGGCTGAGTTTCGGCGACAACACCAAGGCAGCAGTGATACGCCTGGGCCTCATGGAGATGGTGGCCTTTGCCAAGATGTTCTGCAAGGGACCAGTGTCAATAGCCACCTTTCTGGAAAGCTGTGGGGTGGCTGATCTCATCACCACCTGCTACGGGGGACGCAACAGGAAAGTAGCAGAAGCCTTTGCTCGCACAGGAAAAGTAAGGAGGATTTTAAATATTTTACGCTAACGCATGAAGAAGTCCTTCCATGTTTTACAAAGGCATCATTAATTGTTTACCTTCTTGATAACTGCTGGTATCACAGCAGTATCCCCTCTGACCCAAGTAATCAGTCTTCTCTCTTCCAGTCCATTGAGGAGCTGGAAAAGGAGATGCTGAATGGACAAAAGCTGCAAGGTCCTCAGACCTCAGCCGAAGTCTACAAAATTCTGAAACAGAAGGATTTGCTCCATAAGTAAGTGCTTTGAGTTTAAAAAAAACAACAAAAACAACAACAAATTATGAGTGATTTATAACCTTCTTAACTGTACTTGTGTTTAAATTATCTGCTCATTTCTGCAACAACAGCTTTCTACATTGTGGGCCCCTGCTAGAGCATGGCTTGACTCCTCATTGCCAGGGTCAGTTGAATGGGAGAAGGGCTGAGCATTGTTAGAAGAAACAAGTCACAGATAGAGAGTGGGTTCATGGGATACTGTTAGTGCCTAATACAGTAATGTGAGATCACATATTAGAACAGCAGGGAAAACAATCACAGAATATTCTGAGTTGGAAGGGACCCACAGAGATCATCACCAACCCTTAAGTGAATGGCCCATACACAGGAAACAAAAGAAATTATAATGTAAAGAAGCCTCCCAGACATCCCCATCCCCCAAATAAGATTTCAGGCTGTACATAGAATTATCTTGCAGACATGATTCATGGGCCAGAAGGTTTCTTGTTCTCAGTATACCAGCATTGCAGCTTGCAGCAGTCCTGCTCTCATTGCAAACCTGAATTTGGTTATCTCAGTACAAATTTCAGGGTCATATTCCTAATCAAAGATTTTTACATGCACTGAAAAGGTAATGTGTGCTGATACCAATGCTTTAGTGCCACAAAGGTAAAAAGGTAAAGGTAAAAAGTACCTCTAATTGCTTAGGATGATGTAAGATTATAAATAATTTGAAACCTTTGCCTCAAGTTACACAAAAAAGCTAGACTTCCCTCCATCCCATTTCCTCTCATACATCAGCAGTACTGAGAAGTCAAACACTGCTAAATGAATCCTTAAAAACTTATTAAAATTGGAACAGATACAGAAGATTGAAGCAGCAATATCTTTCAAAAATGAGAGCGAAAAGGAAAGCTCATTTTGACAGCAGGTTTAAATCACAGCTTGATCTAATAATTATCCTATAATTGCCCTTTGTTACATGCTCAGCTCCAAGTCATTCAGTGGACTCATTTTTTACCACATAATGACTAAGACAGCTTGTAAAAGGAAAAGAATCCTTTAAGCCAAGAAAAGAAAATCGTTAGACATTTCCATTTCTTTTAGTCCTTTGGATATCAGTAATGACTGCAAATAATATATCCATTTTGCACACAGCAGGAAAAGAGGATATGCAATTCAAAATTGTTTTTAAATAAAAAATACTGAATAGGTATTTTGTTTCCAAACCAGCTTTTCTGTACTGTCACACCCATTATTTGCCCCTCTTTAGCTCCTCTTCTTCGCCCAGTAGTCTTCCAGTAAAGGCAGCCCCAAGCTAAAATTATATTGTAAAGAAAGACAAAAATTTTTCCACTTTCAACAGAACAAAAAATTCTTTCCATTAAAATGGAATAAAAATTTTCATATAAACTTTAAAAACTATTTTAATTCCTATATGCTTCTTTCAGGTTTCCATTATTTACGACCATCTACAAGATCTGCTACGAGGGTCGATCAATCCAAGATTTCATCATGTGCCTGCAGAACCACCCAGAGCATATGTAGAGATCCCTTCTCCTCACCTGGCTGAATTCTCACCTTCCTGGGACTTCTGTCCACTCCACAGCAATTGAAATAGAGAAGCAGGTTGTGTGACACTTGCTGTAAAAGCAACAAAGAATGTATTTAATTCCCCTTGTCCTGGGGGTAAAAACATCTGCCTTTAATTTCAACATTATACCTAAGGAATAGGAAACAAATGTAAAACTTAACATTATTTCATTTGAGTTAGTAATGTGGGTATTTCCCTATAATTATTTTCTTGCTGACTGAAAACAGTTCCCCTTGTAATTTCTACAACAGAGCTAAATAGCTCACATAAAACTTAATGTTTTGCCTACAGTTACTTCTAGAATGGCACAACACATAGAAAAATCAAAGAACTCATTCAAACAGATAAATCATAGTTTAAAAAAAATCCAAGAGCAGTTAGATGCAATTGCATGGACAAATGCTAGATTTCTGTAATTCCCCTCAAACATAAATAACATTTTGCATTTTGGGACACTTAGGCCTTCCTTGATTTAGTTTCCCAGTAGAAGCTTCTTTGGAAAAATAGGTACTATTACTGTACTCAGACACACAAGAATGTTCATCAGATGTATAAATAAAACAGTTTAAGGGGTGGGGGAAAGGAGAAGGGGTTTGGGATGGGTGTATTGTTTGTTTCAAATCTGGGACACTAGGAACCCTCAATAGTAATCTGACCTTGATTAAATTTACTGTATTCCTTTAAAATACAGAAAAAACCATCTGAAATAACCAAAGACAATTTTGTTAGCATCAGATTTTCTCAGCAAGTCCTCACCATTAATTTGAACCAGCTGAGAGGGGGGAAGTGGAAGTTGACAGAGAGATGTACCCAGGGCTCAGCTTGCAGCTTGTGCACTTATGCTGATATTTTGAGGGGGCAACCAGTAACAGTGACAAACTCTCTGTGATACTTGACTTTTTATACCTGTATGGAGATGACCGCTATAGACGCACAGAACTCCTGTAAACTGGCATTTCACACCAGGCTGCATTCCTGGAACTCCACTGCTCCTTTCCAGACTGCAGAGTCGTGTCCTGATCCCGCTCAAGCAGCACATCTTACACTCCAGGAGAGAGATCTCCCATCTGCTTCTGAATTTTAAACACAAACTGGGTTCACACCAGGGGTTTTTATTGTGCTACCAGTGGCGTGAATTTTAGAAATATTGAAGTTTTTTAACCTAATAGCTGTATTTGGGTAACTTTACATACCTGATGTTTTTCAGAGTTAAAAACATCTACAAAATGAACAGTGGCGCATTTTATAAGCTTTAATCCCCTTTTGAAATACTCCTATTTTGAGAGAAGACAAAAAAAAAAAAAAAAAGGAAGAGTAACCTACTTTTGCTGTGCTTTATCAGATTTTCTGAAATAGCAGAGAGGAAGGCAAGTTTTTTTAAATCTATGTACTCGCTGTCATATTGCTTAGAGAAAAAAAATGAGCTAATTATCAAATAATTTCAACTAATTTTAGAGAAATTATAGGTCTTTCACATTTACCAGAGTAATATATATATATAACAATGTATTGTAATTACAAATATATTGTAAAAAATCTCAGTCTCACAGCTAGCAAAGCTAGCTTGGGTACCAAAACCAGTGGCTGCAGCATCCCTGATCCTCCTGAACAGCAGCAAGGGTAGCTCAGCTCCTCCTGCTCAGACTCCAGGCACAGCTAACAGCTTGGGGCTCTGCAGAGCAACACCAACATTCCTGCCACTGAAATGGAAATCATGTGACCAAATCCTTCCCACAAAGCAGGGAATTTATGATCTTCAATTTGAAGTGGAAAAGTACTTACACGTTGCACAGTTTTGAAGTATCAAATACATGAGGATGGGATAGAGAATTCAGGAACCTCCTTCCTTCACCATCAGGCTGAATTTCTGATAAGTCATGTATGAGCTAATAATAACATTGAATATTTTACATTCAAAGTGTATCAAATAACAGTTTAATAAAGTGATCAATATACAGACTTGATGAAATTTCATTTATCAACATTCTCACAAAATAAATGACTGTTGTAATAGTGCTCCTTTATTGCTTGCTCTTGCAGTTAATCATTGTCAGCTCTCAAAGAAAAGGACAAGAAGAATTAATATTCTACAGATATTTTATTGAAGAACAGTTTTTTCTTCTGTTGCATGACATACCTTTTTTAAACAGTAAAATAAGGAAACTTTTACTCCATAAATAACACAAATTAGCCCTTATATCTCAGTCCAGCCAAAATCTGTGTAAAATAGTTAGTTCTATATTTACATTCTGTACCAAAATAGGAAACACATGTTCAAGGTCAGCCACTTCTCTCAAAACAGTTGTTTTATCTCCAAGGTAAGTTTCACATTAAAAAGGCAACATTTGCAGTTTCGAAGTCTGGTAATGTAAGATCCTGTTATTCAGTGCACAAACAGCCCCAAATCCTGCAGAGCAGTATATACATGCAGGCAGGCACCCACACATCCAAACAAGCTAAAAACAGGGCTTCAGTCTTGCAGGGAAAACACCTTGAGCTGCTCAGCTGGCTGAAAGTCACTCCTTGGAAATGTGGGGAAGGAAGGATGTACACCTCCCTCTCTACTAAATATCATCAAGCAGAAAGATGTGCAGGACAGGAAGATTTAAAAACAACTGGTCTCATAAGGGATTGTGGATATGTCTGCTCTCAGACATCAGTGTCCCCAGTTTATTAGAGCTCAGCAGAAAGAATGAGCTGTGCTGGACTGACAGTCAATTAATGGGGGATATAATTCAGTAATTAACCTACATCAAGGGCCGTGACTGTATCCCAAGACCTCAAGTCATTTCAGAAGGAATGAATTGCTGCTTTTCCAGGTGATTCCAGACAAAAGCTATCCTTCCTCCTGATAATTGCAACACTAGAAAAAATGTGTTCCTAAAAGATGACTTGCTTCAATTTCTAATTGAAATTATTTCAACTACTGGGACCAAAAAAAGACTGCAAGACTAATTTACTTCCCTAAGCAAACATGGAATATTTTAAAAAAAATTATAAAGTTAAAACTGTGGACACTATACACTGAAAATGTTTCTGTTACAGATGAGCAAACTCATGCATCTCAGCACAACTTCCAGGGCTCCTGCTGCCCAGTCTTCTCTGGTGGAAACACGAAGCTTAAATGGGCTGTATTTCCAAGTTTTCACACTTCAGAGATGCAATAGGAGGGACTGGTCATGTGTGGTCAGGACACCTAATATAGCAAACTCTGCTTTTATTTAAAAGAATTCTGAATTTTATGGCAGAAACTACACTTAAGGCTACATAACTGAGCTGCTTAAGCTACAATTTTAGCTGTGTTCTATACTCAAAAATGGCTTATGCTTCCTACTGTAGTAATTTTACTCTTAAAAACCTGAGACGTGATTTGATTTAATTGATGTTAAGATCTGGAAGTTGACAGCAGGTTAAAAGCTGAATGCAAAGACAAACAGAACTGAGGTAGTCAGCTTTACTCAAATATTCTGTATGACAGCTGCCAGTTCATTGCCACTTTAAGTTGACACATTCCCTGGCAGTTCCCACAAGGCTACAGCTGCTAGCAGCTGCTAAGCCACTGGTGGGATAGATGATGTTGCATTTTTCTGACTAAAGTACCTTCCACGCCCAACCCCCAGAGTCACGTCCAGTTCTGTGCCACCAAGAAATTACAACTGAAACCTCAGATTATTAAGGCAGTAGCAGTTTTACTTCACTGGATTCACTGATGCAGCTGCTTAGCAGGTACTGGTGAACCTGACCACAAGAGCTCTAACAGGCTGACAGATTTTTTTTCCCTTTCAATACAAAGCACTACATCCCCTTTCTTTAATTAATGCATACAATTCAGAAGTAGGTAAGTATCAACTTTCTAACCCATCTTTCAATTAATTCTCAGGAAGAGAGATTAAAAGAAGAAAAGCCCTCAAGATAAACAACTGTGTAGATAAAAATATTCAATTAAATATGACAAATCTCACACTTAGACAAACAGGAGACCAGCATATCAAATACTGAGCACAATAAATTACACCAGTTAAAAAGTTTAACAGTTATAAAGTTAACCAGAAAGTTCAGACAGTGCAAACATTTCACAGTAAGAAAAAATAACCAGTAATTTCTTTTCAAGTATCAAAAGCATTGTTGTTGAGTGATACCATTTCAACTGCATTATTGCACAACAGACAAAAAATACAATATCAACCTCTGGGACTTAAGATGTATTCTCAAACCTTTATGTTTTCCAGGTATCAGTTTACATTGACTGTTTTGTGGTTGTATTAAAATAATTAGTCATCACTTATCAATCTGAATGTTTAGTAATTCAGTTTGTACAATTTTAAAGCCTTTGAGTCCTGACTTGTATTGCTTCTCCAAGACACTGATTTAAGGCTAGCCTAGGCCTTGTGTAATTCACAGCAAGCTTAACCTGCAGTTAGGAAGGAGAACTAGCCCAGTGCAAGGTGCTCTCAACTGTGATGTCTTTAGACAGTTTAAGGTTGCACCTTACTCTCCTCAGCAGTGTCATAAGTTTCCTTAAATAAAAAAATAATAATAATAAAAAAACCCAACAAAATCAAGTCCAGTAGGCACAAAGAATTTCTTACAATCATGATGGAAGTCCTATTATTACAGTATAATTGTACCTAAAGTTTTACTCCATCTCCCTGCTTTCCATTTAGGAAAAGGATCCAGTCACTGACAATTATAATGCCACAGAACATTTAAGAAGCAGAGTTATATCATCTTTCTCCCTATATCTGCATTTTTTAGTGCAATGGGTATGTCTGCCCCCTTAAATTTAACACTTTTCCAAGAGTGAAAACTGTCCTAAAACGACAGACAGTGGATTGAACCACAAAGAGTTTCTTTACCTCTGAACAGGATTATTTGTAAACACATTATAGTCAGAAATAAATAGAAATAAGAGTCCTATAGAGCAGCTGTCCTTACCTTGACAGATTTTACTAATTTCCTTCCTCTTATATATTTTGTCATCAAGTGATTAATTTTGTAGCAAGGTGTGCCCTCATGTGGCTCAAACCACCTGATTCTCAGCTTACTAAAAATACTCAAATAATCCATTTACATGTCCAAAAAGAGTAGAGGGAAGAAAAAAAGAAAACAGATTAGGCTTTCCTTCCACATTCAATATAGTTTTTGGTCTAGAGACATCAGCATGATCCTGTAAGATTATAGCTGCCATTGCTACTGGTTTGCTCTTCAACAAGAAGTGAGAACATCTGCAGTAATATTCATACTAGTTTTGAAACAGTAATGCCATTATTTGAGAAACAAATCAACAAAATAAAAAATAATCATAAATCCTATCCCAAATTTACAGTATGAGTATCAGTACTGAAATGCATTTGCCTGGCAAACTCTAGAGGATATTCAAATGTGACGTATTAAATTTCACAGTAGAACTGGCACATGCTAAATGAAAATGGGATTTCTAGACAGTTGCACTGGTTACCAGTCTGAAATTCCATTTTGTGCATGTAGGAAGATGTAATGAACCCCAAGAATTAGCTGCTTTACCCAGCATGAATTCTGAGAGGGCTCAAAGCTTCAGAATACAGTTGTGGAGGCATCTGCCAACCACTGCTTTATCCAATTACATTCTTTCCTCCCCCATAAATTGTAAGAATTAAAAAATCAAACAGACAAATTACCAGCCTCTTTAGGCCTTGGTTATCAGCAGTGATGACAACTGATTTTTACATGGCTTTTGACTAAACCACTGAGGTATATTTCCAGTTTGAGGATGCTTTGCTACCAATCACACAACAGACATAACAAAAAACCAGCCCTCAGTTCTATTACAGAAGAGTTCTCATTTCAAATCTTGACTGAGCTGCCAGGTAGTTTAAAACAGTTGGCAAAGTGGATCTTGTTACTGCGTCAAAAAAACCATAGGATGCAATTCAGGAAAATACTGGCACTTATTGAGATGACAAGGTAAATTTTCCTCCTCTCAAAATTCTACCTGCTTTTGTCAACACTTCCCTGACTACTGTGTGCAGCAATACTTGCCAGGGGAGATGAGGTTCAGCAGGAGAAAGCTGCCTGCTGAGACAGAACCTCCGTGCTCCACAGCAAGGAGGGCAGCAGGATTATCTCAGAACTTCTTCTTGCCCCAAGCTCAAGTCTATGCGCAGAGAAACAATCCTGTTAGCAGGGGAACTAAGTTGGCCACCAGCAGCCAAAGGGTTACAACCAGGCTGGATGAGCAGGAGCATAAGTCTAAAATTTAAAAAAAAAAAAATTTACATTTAAAGACAAGATAAAATACCAAAGAGAACACTAAAAACCACCAAAGAGTTAAAACAAACTTCTTGACAAAACATTAACTGGTATTTAGTGAATTCAGCTTTTTATTTTCCTCAAAAAGAAAACTGACTCTCATCTTTCTGCATTACAACATGAACATTATCAATAGGAAATTATACAAGTGAGAACTCACTTTCCACCAAGGTGATAATTTTTAAGATTGTAATAACAATATGGCCTTCAAAACGCAGGTCAGATTTCCTGATAAATTCCCAGGCTAAAGCTAGATGTCTGGGATGATTACCAGGAGGAGATGTGAAATGAAAGCGTTATGTTTCAGACACATTTCTCCTGTGTTAGTCACTGTTCTGCACGACTGCACAGCAACACACAGGGCACCTTTCCTATTTCCTTTGCCTCCTACACCTAGGATCTTAAAATAGCCATAGCCTTCCTCTCCTGTTCCTGACAGTCAGAACTGACACAAAGCTTTGACGTTTTCAGATATTTAATACCGAAGTTTGACCTCAGCAAAAAAGGCAACCTACCAATGGGTGCAGCTCTTGTTAAGTTAGAAGCTGGAGGATCCCTCTCTGGGGGACAGGACTCACAGAAGTCTGAACAGGCTGGGCAAATCAGATTGCCAACGTGTATCCAGCCATTCATCTGAATGCTCACAGTCAACACCTGGCCTGAGCGGCTGCACAAGTACGCAGTGTCCTTGACCCACACGTGCAGCCCTTGTGGAGAACAAGAAACCTTCAAATAAAAGAGTCAAGTCTGTATTATGATTTATTGCAGCATATGTCACAGTTGAGACAGCCACAATACACAGAATATCGTCACACAGTTACAGAAGGCTTCAACCCATTCAGAGTAACACCAGACCACTTCAGAAGGCTTCAGTGTCTGCCCTTCTTGTTCTTTAGCCCAGCCTTTTATACCCTCATGTTGATGCACTGCACCTGTGTGCCCTCTGCTCCCTTTGGTTGTTGATCAGTGCCCCTGGGCACTCCATGGCTCATTGCTGTCAATGCTGCTCACCTGCTTCTCACAGCTGAGCCCATTGGGGATGAGGCTCAGTGAGGCAGCCCCACTCCCAATGACCACAAACTGTGCACCTACAGTGATTTATCAGAGGCACAGATTAACTGCAAGATTTTTAATGCAATCTGGGCAACTACAAGATTCAGGAATGCTTCTTCAAAGCACTGACTATACTCTTTTTGTGCAATTATGCAGATCATCAGCTGAGAATGAGTAAAACTTGGCTTCTGCTAATGACCACTTTTGCAGAGTTGTGCAGTTACTGAACGTGACACCTTTAGTGAGATTGTCCCAGAGAAAATGAGAAGTGACATGTGCACAGTGCTTTCCACCTCTGAAAAATCAGAGTGACTAATTAATATTAAGCTTCAACAACAGAACATTTCATGGAAGTATTGCTTCTTAGCTGAGGATGAAGTGCCACGGGGTAAGACAGATGATGTCCCTAGTGAGACTGGAAGCCATACCAGCAGTCACACACTTAACTATTTAAATTACAGACTTATGGTTGGAAGTTTTTTTTTCAAAGTGTGTTATATGATCCACAGATTACAATGCAAGTGAAAAATTCTAACAGTCACAACCAACATTTTAAGCCCGACTTTTCCCTTTAGGGTTTTTAAAAAAGAAAACCCACTAAAAATCCAACAAATACTTACTTGATAACATCCACTACCCCAGTCAGGGTAACTGAGTTTCCTCCTGCACTGTTCCATAACAAAAGCAGATTTCTGAATAAGACATACAGAGTTTGGTCCGTATTTCTCTGCACCATAGTTTTTGGTAGGGTCTAAGGTAGAAGGAATACACTGAATTACAAGTTAACCAGAGGAACAGAAAGCCCACATCAATTTAAAAGGCTATCTAATCAATGTCCCCACATGCAATTCAAGGTTTACTTTGGGAAAATTTCAGACCCTGAATTATTATCTATTTGGGAATTATACAGTCTTGAAAATAACGTGGGAAGGAACGCAAGATTTAAGAAACAAACAAAATAATCAACTAACCACAAAAAAACCCCCACAATGAGTAAGCATTTCAATCAGAAAGTGGTTATGTTTACCCTCAGGGAATGCCAGCTGTGATTGCTGGTTTGAGGGCAGAGGGTGTTTGTTTTTGAGACAACTGCACAGACAGGTAATATCCTACAGCATTCTGGAATTCTGCAATACTGACCATGCATGCACTACACTAGGAGACAAGCCCATGCTCTGGTAACTCACAAAGACCCTGGCCTTGAACAAAATACCCACAAAGGTGAAAAGTGCAATCACATTTCAGAGCCTCAATAAACAACACTCTCTCCCACCCCCATTCTTTGTCCTGTATTTGGGTCCTTTGGACCCAATGTTCACTCCTTATGCAATTCCTGCATTAGATATGTGAGTTTGCCTCAGGTGTACACAATAGCTGTGCTATGCTTCTTAGCACAGCACAGTGTTGACAAAGCTGGTGGTGTGAAACCTCATGAGTGAAAAAATTCACATGCAATTAGTCTGAACATGCAGCGAGTCCATTCCAAGTGAACAAATGCAATCTCTGCAAAACCACCCTGAAGTCCTGAATACTGACCTGGCTGGTTTTCAATTATTCTACAGTCTGAACTGCGTTGAAATTCACCACTTAAATGCCAGCTGAATTCCTGACTAAAGGGACAATAGTCAGCAATTTCTACTGAGCCACCATAGTAAGGCAGTTCTTCTGCTGGTACTCCATTAAGATTGTCAAAGTACTGCAAAGCAAAATACAGTAGTGAAGCAGTTTGTGCAAAGGCAAGAGTACAGCTGTTTTTTTAAATAGACCAAAGCACTACAGTTGCAAGAACATCAGCTGTTACTACTCAGGAATGCTATTAACAGCACCTTACAATACCCATGAACCAGATGAGCCAGAAGTATTTAAGAATACATAAATAATGCAGAGATTCACATCTGCATGCATCCAGCTTCTGTCCCTGATTCCCCTCTGTAATAATTACATTCTTTGGAATGTAAACAGAACAGATTTCTTAGTGTGCAGTGACAAAAGGAAGAAGACTGGGGGAAGAAATCCCTCAAACAAGATATTTTGGGGGATTTCTGTTACATGGCAACATTTCTATCTGGTATTTGGCTAGATAGCAAAGCAACATAATTTTCTTTTATTAAGATCACAAGGGGTTTTTATCAGTCTTCCAACTCCTTGTAATGAACTAGGTAGACATTTTTCACAGTATCTACTACTATCTGATAGTTCAGAAGAAAAAAACCAGAAACAAACACAATCATCAGGCAGCAAAGCTCAACAATGAAACGCTTCATTATTCAGTTATTTGTAAAGTAGGATCCATTATACCTGATATTCCTGAGGTAACTGCTTTGGAAACTTCTGCAAGTTGCACACTGCTACTGCTCTTTGGTCCTGTCTGCAGGTTAACTGCAAAGGATTACTCCTCAAAGTGTTGCAGTATGGACTGATTAATTGCTTCCTCAAAAACAAAAAGCAAGCCAACAAAACCAGAATAAAAATCACATCAGATCAATTAAACTGCTTTACAAAAGCAGCCTGCCAAGACTGTTCCCATTCTCCCCTAGACTCAGTCAATCACACAAAGAAGCACTGACCTCTTCTCTGGAGGCTTGTTTTTCTTATTTGTCTGGTTTTGACCTTTCTCATTTAAAGAATATCAAGCCAGCAAACAAAGTTACAATGCATTCAGCTATTTAGTTTTAATGACACAGCTTTGTAAATTTTAAAGAACAAAAAATATAAGCAAAACAGGCCCACTATGCAGCTGTGTCCTAGAAAGGTTTGAGGATTGTAAAGAACAAACAAGGTTGTAAGGAACAAACATGGCAGGCTGTGTTGTGAAGATGGCTATCATCTCCTTCAGTTGCTTTAAGTCCAGCAAAATGACACAGGCAGCATTCCCAATTAAAAGGGACAAAATAAGAAGGCAAACACTTTTAGAGTAAGTCCTACCTGTCCTCTCTAAAGTGCAGCCTTCTCACGTGTAAATGCATTCTACACCATTAGCCTCTGTATTTACTGTAATTGGGTGGGATGCAGGGCAGCATTCCTTTTTGATCTCTACCAACTTCTACCTCTTTTTACCGAGTTACATTTGAAGGACAAATGTAAACAAGCATCAGGGTTTCCGCTTGATTTTTAATTTTTTTTTTTTAAGACTGTATTCTTACTTTTGTCTCTTCTGGTCAATCCAGAATTTGCAGCTCTTCATTACAAAGTCACAGCCTTTATTGCGTCCCCAGTCTAATTTCTCTGCCATGCTGTAATTTGCTTTATACCATCTGTAAAGGTATTTTGAAATGAGAATATAGTTACTTCAAAAATTACTGTTCTGATTAATAAAACAGCAGTTCAAAGAATTTCATATTATGCCTTAAGGTTTTCAAATTAAGAAAAAGGGAAACTGCATCCCCTTCTGCCTATAGGAAAATACATAATGACTTCACTATTTTTCGAGTCACAATGAACTAGAAGAAAACTTTGTGACCTGCAAAGGAACAATGCATATGGAAAGATGAAACCTGAGTCAATTTCTGCTTTCTATCTGCAAGAAGAACTGAAAAAAATAATCAATATGTATTGCTGCAATTGAAAGAAGACTTACATTAAGAGAAAAAGTAAATGCTACAAACAGCACTTTGGATTGCAATACCTGGCTTTTTAAGGCTAGATTAAAAATGGGTTTTGAAACACGTGAAGAAAAAGTAACATACAAGTTATGATTCCTTGTCTAATTTAAAGCTAATTATACTAATCACCTACTCTGCTGCAGAGGAATAAGGACAAGTGCATCAATTTGAAATAAAATCAAGTACAATGCAAACCAAGCACAAATGAACTAAAACCCACCCTCCCATTCTCAATTCTTACCCGGTGTCTTCCATTAATGCTAAGGTGATCCTGGAAAAGACTCGATTCTGAGTGTGGGATCCAGTCATTGCTTCATTCTGAAAGTTACCAGTTATGATTGGTAAGCCACTCAAAATCATTATTGTAAGAAAATACTTCTTAGGGAAAAGCATTTTATTTCTGTTCTCTTTTTACTATTGACAATCAAATCCCATACTCCTTCATAAAAAGACTGTCCTGAAGCATTTCCCTTTTTGTTTACCTCACTGCATAAAACAATGACTAGATAACGTAACTCTGCCAAAAATATCACACAGTGCTAAGTTGCAAACAAAAATTAGCTTAAATGCCAAGAGGGAAATAAGTGTTTCCTTGGTCAGGCAAGGTTCTGGAGGAGCCAGAGCAAAAGCTAAAGCCAGAGCATGTGAAAAAAGATGAAGTCAAGGTAATAAATAGAATGATGAGGTATTTAAGAGGCAGAGGGCAACAAAACTCAACTGACTAAAAGGAATAACCCCTTTGCCCTGAAACAGGAGCAAACCTTCTCAAAAGGGTAAATGGCAGACAGGAGTAAGAGACATTTAGCTTTTCAGTAACACTTGATCTCATACTTTGAGATTTAGCAAGAAGGCTAAAAGACAGATGTATCTAGAAATTGGACCTCTAAATATTTAAGTATCGAGTACTATTTGTGATGTATTTCAATGAGGTTTGATACTCCTGCATTTTCAAGGCTCCAGTAGGTACCACAATAAACCTAAAAATCAAGGCACAGGGAGCAGACATTTCCATGTTCCCTTCCATTCCTAGTATCAGCAGATACCTCCAACAATCTCTTCTCCCAGTGATTGAGTTCAGTACCCATGCCACCTTGATTTTCAAGCTCCATTCCCTCTAGAATTGGACAATTAAAATGTTTTCGGGCTTCTTCCTAGAAAGAAAACATTTCAACACAACTCTCAAAATACTGAGATGGATACCCACATACAGTCCTAGTGCTCTAGAATTACCTATTAAAAGTATTTCAGCATTTCTTTTTCTACTCTTTTATTTTCTGCTCAGAGGCTGACTAAGCAAGCACCCCAACAGCAAGGCTATCATACTATCTACTCATCTCCTTGAAATAAATGAGGAAAACCAGGGATAATTAATCCATGTTTGCTCTATATACTGTCTTAGATTTAAAACAAAAAGATTATTTGTGGCCAAATGCGATTAACACTATGACTTATTTCCAAATCCAATTTGTTAACACTTGAGCATATGTTCTGCTGAGGGCACAAAGAGAGAGTCTGATGCGTGGGAAGCAAGAAAGATTTCCAAAAATCCTTGAGGAATTTCTTTTTAAACATGACAAAATATTAATATTAAAGGAGCGGGAGGTGTCTTAAGTCTGTAGGAAAACACCTAAAGACTAGGATTAAGGAATTTCTTCAACATCTATTTTGCTTAACCTTTTATAATTTACCTTCCAGTCATTTCATTCCCCTTCATTTTCTCTTACTATGTCAATTTATTTATTTCATACTGTCTCTCACTCATTTTCTACTTTACTTTAGCTACACCCTCTCAATTACACAATGTTAATGGCACGGGCTTTTTGGGCCATGCTTTCAGGGAAGAGCATTCTTCAAGAATAAGAAATATTTATGACTCCAGAATGTCCTGGCAACCTTGGCATACAAAGCTTGAAAGGTAATGCACACTTACGATGACCCGAGGTGTCACCAGAAGATGAACAGCATGGCGCAGCATTTTGCCACCACGTACGTCCCACAGCCTCACTGCTTTATGAACAACTTTATTGCTCCACTGATACAAACCTAGGCTGCAAGGAGAAGGTTTGGTTACAAATCCTTCCCACAAAGACATGTTACTGTGCAAAGATCTATCTCCATAAGAAACAGAATCGTGGATAATCTCTATACTCCCTCATGCTTTCTGAATTTAAAAATTTCATTATACGGCATTTCTCCTTTTTAAGATGTGTTTATTAGACACACAACTGATTTAACAAGGCAAAGGAAGATTAGTTATAGACTCAAGGCACATTTTCTACAGTTACCAAAAATGTAAGAAATTAAATAAAACCCCTCAGTATTGCTATTGTAACAAAAAGCTCTCTACCCTTCCATCTCCTAGAATAATATCTACAATACCAACTAAAAAATGAAAAAAAGAATGCAAACTGCTAATTCTGTAACAAATCAGAAAATTCACATAGCAGATTTCACACATCATCCGTTATGCAGAACCATATATCTTAAAAATGAACTGCACTGACATTAGGCAGCATGGATAATTGTAAGGCTTAACTTCCAGCCTTCTGATAAATAAAATCCTGTCCTAGTTTATAGTACATGTGGATATTTTAAGTCCTTAATAACAATGTAAAGAAAGACTAGAGAGTCACCACACACCACTGTTTGAACATTACAAAGGAAAGGCACTCTAATAATGGAATGAAGTTGGGTTTTTAACAGGGAAGAATACATCCTGAAAAAGCAACATGAAAACATCCTTCACTGAGAGTACCAAGAGGTCCAAAAAAATACCTTTCATTAAAAGGAGGAAGTCCATCTGCATATCTTGGTGTCAAAGGTTTTCCATCATCATCACGATAAAATGCAAACAGTCCAGCAGAGAAACCCTTCAAGTCAAAAAACAAGCACATGGAAACCTTTGGTAAGACATTCATATACAAAGTCAAACACCATGAAAGAGTCCCCACACCCACCAGAGACACCCTGGAAGTACAACACTCCAAGGCAATTAACACAGATTGAAGGAGGCAAAGCAAGAGCTTCTCTCCACCAAACATCCTTCTCTGGGCAACAAGCTGGAGGCACGTGAGCAAGCAGGCACTCATTTCAGGGCAGCATTTTACCAACCCTTACCAATGCATGGATTATCTCATGTTTCACTGTAGACAACATGCCAACAAATTCCTGAGCTTGCGTTGAAATCATGTTTGGACACAAGTTAGCATATCCTGCTATTGGCCTGGAAGAGAGTTTTAAAGTTAAATGGTTTTTGGAAAAATACTACAAAATTCAAATAATTATTCATTTGAAGCAGCAGAAGACTTAAAGAAGATACAGACTAATGTAAAAATATGTCCTTCCCAATAATTTATAAAAATCTGTTAACAACACAATGACTACTTTACTGTTGGTATGGGGAGTGGTGGGATGGGGTCAATCCATGTCTATATTCAGTACTATGCATAGGAGTCAGTGACAAGGGACCTGAATTTTAGGTAAGATCCTAGGGGAGGTACAAAGACTGTGACAGTAACTACAACTGAATGGAAACAAAATATAAGTAGGAACTTGCATTCTTTAAGTGTGTGAAATCATTACATTCACCTTAAGAGAAACAGGATCTTGAGAAAAAGTTTAGGCATTAACAGTGGAAGATCAGCTCTGAGTCCTGTGCCTCAACTCTGCAAGTTAAGCACTATTTGATGGGTTTGTGATTTTACATAAATGTAGTGCTTGTCCATGATGACTCCTCCTTTGTTATACAACAAAGGCAAACACAATCAAATTCCACATTCAAACAATCAACAAACTTGAAAGCCTAATTAAAAAGAGAGTTTGCAGCAGAGGGAATACTTGCCTGTCCATTTCAGCTTCCAGTTGGCAGTAGGCTGCATATGCAATGATATTTTCATGGCCACACCTGTCAGTAGTGAGAGCACTAACGTAGAGCACAAAGTCAGCATCTCGAACCCCCTCCTGCTCGGGGGAGCCCGTGGGCCTGCGGTGCCAGTCGCTGTCATTGTACACCCTGCATTGCTGTACAGTGTGCAAAGGCAACTATTAAAATACTTCACTTATCACCAACATTTTGCATGACACAATTCAATTAGCTTGAAGCCAAGAATAAATCCTAATAGACAGCAGAAATAAGACACCCTGTGAAGAGCAGCAAACAAAACCAGAGCCAAGGAATAACTTTCAAATGACTAACTCTTATGATTTATTAGACACAATGAAGGTGGCAGCTTTAAAGAAACAAACAAACAAAAAGGCCTGTCAAGCTTCCCAGGATTAGCACCCCGCAATTCTTATAAATTAAAAAAAATCTTGGCTCACAAAATTAGTATACATAAGTAGTAACAGCATTTCTCATGTAATCTTTTTTTTTTAATGATACACTTGAAACTTCCAAGTCAAAGAAAGAAAACCAGAAATCTACCGATCACATACTGTAGTTGAATCAAAAACAAGTCTGAAGCATTTCTTGCCCCATGCTCCTGAGTCAGTGGATAAACTCTTCAAAAAAGGTCTTAAAAAATCAACTATTAACTCTGTGAAGTTCCAACTCATTGACCAAGGTGAATAACAAAGTGACTAATGGCAATTTAACAAGCTCCAAATCTCATCCTCTCCTTGCAGGCCATCAGAACACAGGCTCAGAAGACAGTAACCAGTTCCTGTTTTTTTTTTTTTTTTACTTTGAGTTTGAATTCAACAACATAAACTACAGAAACTCACACTAATTTAAGTTTTTCTATTCTTTCATTCAGACTTACTGATGTCCAGCAAACAGGTCACTTATGCACAATGACCAATATTCACTTTCTCATAAATGACCATAAACAGTAATATTTCAAAGATTAGGAAACGCTTGGACAGCTGAGCTTACCTGGAGGTGTTTCTCAGGAACTATAACCGGCCCACACCTTGTATGGTCTGCACAGGCTTTTTGGCAATATCTGTGAGGGTCAGCTTTCCTCCTTAAATATTGGTTTGTCACACATTGCCTTCAATGAAACATGAGACAGTCAAGGCTTTTATTTTTAAAAGAGAACTACAGAATAGTCTTACAGAACTCTGTTGGTACTTGATAGAACTTGAACAGTGAAAATTGTTAATTATCTTACCAAGGAAGACATAATGCTTCCAGTTGTTAATGGAGCATCCACAGGCTCAAAGAGTGATTAGAACCAGGCTCATAAATGGGGGTACACATAAAAGAAAACTGGCAGCACGTGTAGCTTTGAATATCTACAATTTCAATATTTCAATTGCTACAACAAATGCAGGTGTTGTTTGTGGAAGACTGGCAGATTTGTAAAAGAGCATCTGCCACTGCCACTGGATCAGATGGGTCACTGATCTGATTCAGCAGGGCATTTCCTACACTCTAATCTTCTTTTAAAGGCTATGCAGCACAGCGTTAAATATCAAATATAGCAAGTGATTTTCATCAGACTTTCACAAACCTGCTTAGCAATATAGCACCGGCAGATTTGCGCACTTGAAATGTTTTCTCCAAGTAAGATATAGCTTGTGGGAAGAGTTTGTTCTGAAAAGAGCAAAAATCAGAGTCACCCAGTAGCAGTGCAGACACACCTCACCCCAAAGGCATTAACCACCAAGTTACATAAAACTTACTAGATATTCTGGTATAGCACAATAGGGGAAAGCCTGACACTCTGAGAAGTTCAATTATTACGAACTTTGTTTCAGTATTTCCATATGTTGTTATTGGAATGAGAAAATGGGAAGGAAAACAGTATTAATTAGAATGTACAGCTTCAAAGAGGCTCTTAAAAACTATATACACATTTCTCACTAATACATTTGTACCTTGGGATATAGCAAACACCATGCAGCAGAACTCTGGAATTATTTGTTATGGAGGTATAATCTATACACAAAGCTTTGGTTTCCTGGACTAGGGGAATACTAAATTGCTGGCATTCAAGGTTTTAGTTAAACCGGCCTTAAACCTAATTTCATCTATATTACATACAAACACAAAGGGGAAGCAAATAACATACCTTTATAAGGTGTCTTTTCTCAGGCAGCAAACTATATTTAAAAAACAAAACAAAGGAGCTTTAGTTCACAAGGTTTCCATTCTCAGCCATAGGGGAAAAAAAAAAATCTGCCACACCATTATACTCACTCCTCAACGCTTCTGTCATACACAATCTTAATTCTTAGCTGTTGATCCACGTTTCTCTTCGAGACGTGATTTTCCTTTAGAGGAACTTGATAGACGACCTGGCCGGGAGAGGCACGAGGCGGGATGAGGCAGCTCACCCGGGCTGACTCCGCGCCCCGCGGCCCGGCCTCGGCTCCCTCTCGCCGGCAGCACCGCTCCGTGCCGGCCCCCTCCAGCCCTTCCCGACCCTTCCCTCGCCGCAATGGGATGCTCCGCGCCCGCCCGCCGTCCTTAGCGCCCACAGCCGGAGCTGCGGGGCCAGACCTGGCACAACCCGGCCCGGAAAAGCCGAGAAGGGACGGATCCAACAGCGGGAACAGCCAACAAGGGAGCCCCTGCCCCCCAACACCCCTCGCGGCCGCCTGAAGACCCTCGGCCATCCCACCTGGTCGCCGGTGGGTACGCGATGGTGACAGGAGGAGGAGGCGGAGGTGCAGAGCGGCAGCGGCAGGAGCAGCAGGAGCCCGGCGGTGAAGGCCGCGAGCGGCGGGCGGCAGCAGCGGGTAGACCAAGCGCGCCCGCCGCCCGGCTCGGCGGCCATCTTGGAGTGCCCGTCCGCCGCGTCGCCATGGCGGCAGCGCCGGGGGAGCGGCCTCCGCCAATGGGCGGGCGGGGCGGGAGTAGCTGGCGCTTCTGATTGGACGCGGCGCCGCGAGAGGCGGGGCCAGGAGCTGAGGGGAGGTGGCGGGGGACGCGGGCGGTGCAAGGCCGGAGTCGCAGGAGCGGGAGGGGGGACAGGAGCCCCCTGAGGGCCACCGCTAAACCATGCCCCCAGCGCCACATCCACACGGCTTTTGAATGCTTCCACCGCCTTCCCGGGCAGCCCATTCCGATGCTCCACCACCCTTTCTGTGAAGGAATTTTTACCAATGCTCTACTAAAACCCTTGAGGCCGTTTCTTATCCTGTCGCTCGTAAGCTGGGAGAAGAACCTGCCCCCACTGGCTGAAACCTCCTGTCAGGGCGCTATGAGGGCGATAAGGTCCACCCCGAGCCTCCTTTTCTCCAGGGTGAGCCTCCCCAGCTCTGTTCCCTTCTCTGGACACACTCCAGCACCTAAATCACTTTTTTGTCTTTATTGCCTTTATTAATGGGCCCAAAAATAAGCACAGAGCTTAAGATGCTTCATCATTGCCCAGCACAAGGGATAGTCACGGCCCTGGTCCTATGGCCACACTATTGCTGATACAAGCCAGGATGGCACTGGTCTTCTCAGCCATCTGGGCATGGGCTGGTTCATAGCCAGCCATCTGTCAAACAGCACACCCAGTTCCATTTGTGACTGGGATTTTATTAATCACACACAACACAGGCTTTTCCCAGCTTCTCAGTCCACAAACACTGCACAACAGAGTATCCCCCAGTGTCTAATATGGAAATGACTGAAGAAACTTCTACCACCAGCGATGAAAGTTATCTGGGTTTTTGAGGTGCTTTATCTTGCAGCTCCTGCTGCTTTCCAAGATGGGCCACACAAATGGAAAGTGGTGTGTGTTGGCTCTCCAAGCTGCTTGGTGGGAGAAGCCAGTGGATGCCTGGTGCTTTCAGCTAAACCGAGTTGCTCTGGCTCCTGCAGTGTTTCCATGACACAGAAGAATACCCAAAAAAGCAGAGAAAGATTAAAGGAATCCTCACCTTTTCACAGGGAACAAAATCTATTAAAGTGGGAGTGGGTAACACTCTGCTTTGCTTTAAATGGGAATTTATGCAGGACAGTTATTCATCTGAAGTGCTGCATGGGCAGCACGCTATGAAAAGCAGAAATTTTTTATATTGCAAACTTCAGATACTGTAAACCCTTTTCCTCTTTGCAGGCAATGAGAACATCATGACAAAGTTTTTAGACATCATGGCAGCTATTTGCAGCACATGTCTTTTTTTGACTAAGGCAGAATAATTTCACCTGGAATTTGTACGCACAAGTCGTCACTAAGACAACACAAGAAAACCATTTTGTCTTTGAAGTCTTTATTGCATCACTGTAACAAATTCAAATATGAAGAAACACTTTTAAGTGAAATGTGTCCCTCTTGCAGCTCATCAATACAATATAGCTTTTTAAAACTACTTTTCTTAATCTGCCTATATGGCTTTAGATTGGCAGTTTTAAGGTTAGGATGTGATTAAAAGTACTACTTGCAAAGGTGCTATTACTTTCAGTTTTTAGAGAACTTTAAAAATGACTCTGCAAATTGGTGATTCTACAAAATGGTTCATGCTTCAGTATTGAAAAGAATAAAATTTAAAGTCTCTCCTTCCAGTCTTGAAAATTGCAAAAGCAATTACTTTGTGGAAGCAAAGTACTTTAGCAGTTAGTGGCAAAGCAATTACTCCTGGAAGTAACAGGAGGGAACTACAGAGAATTCCCCTAAGAAATGGGTATGAATATAGTAATCTATACTAAGGAATAAGCAAAGTATGCTAAGGTAACAGACAAGTAGGTAAAGGGGCTGAAATAATAAATGCAAAGTGCATGTTCATTCTTTTTCTTCCAGACTTTTAGCACCAAGGCTGAGTGGATACCTAAGGATGACTGAAAACTCTGCTGGTGGGCGAGGTAATCAGAATCACAGCACTGCTTTGGTTGGAAAAGATCTTTCAGATTCCCTTAGCACAGAACATTTTAAATAAATCCTCACAAGAAGGTGCTTTATGGTGACTACTGGAAACAGGAACATGCAGAGGTGCTCTGACCTACCCTACACCTCTTACTGCTGGACACAGGTAAGGCAGAGCACCTTCCTCCTCTACCACTCCCTTCTGCCTTGTGTAGAAAGAAGTTAAAGTTGTTCTCACAGTTCTTGCCGACATCTCTGCATAACTGAACTTGAAATGTGAGTTATGAAATAGCATGCTCTAAAATATTTGCTTATGTTAGTCCTTCTGTTGATAATTTGAAGACATATTTCAACACATGGATAGATCAATAAAGAAGAAACCTAGATGTAAAAAGAATTAAAAAGTGCTCTGTAAATTCTTAAATGTAAAAGGCACTAAAATTTTCTGGACTATTAAGATCATTCTACTATTTGAAAGTAATAAGGTATTGTGGATATGCCTGAATGTCATTAAATATGACGAACATTGTTGGATTAGACACGTTATCAACCACACTGTTGTAGCGGTCAGTAGGATCTGCTTGGCTCTTTGGTGGTGGAGTCTTTAGCCCTGCTGTCCCAACACAGTACTGCCCAGTCAGGACCCGAGCCAAGTACATGTGTTTTCTGCCATTCACATGTCGAACGGAATAAATATCCTGAGCAGAGTAACTTGCATTGACAGCAAAGTAGGTTCCGTCTCCAATGACTGCAGCTGTTAGGAAAAACAACATTTTCAAATACAGTTAGTGTTCTTATTCTCCTCAGAATCTCTAAAACTCCTTTTTTGTTTTTAACTCTGCAGAATCTATAAATGTGGTTAGAGTTCAAACACGAAATTCTAGTACTAATCCTGTGTATCAGAATCAAATATGAATCCACATAGATAGCAGATACGTATCAACACCCAGGTTTTGACTTCTCTTTCCTATGGAGAAAAGGGCTCCTCTGTTTAACATAGTTTAGCCTGCAATCCATCAAATTGCAATTCTTCAGAGGCTTTTGGACTTATGACGATGTAAGTGTTATTACAGTTTTCTAGTCACACTTCTCAGCAAGTCAGAGAAATCACATGTCTTTGTTCAAGACAGATTTCTTTTTTCTGACATTGGTAAAAAGCTGTTCAGGCCAAAGAGGTCCTTCCTATCTGGCTGCCCTGATCTTTGGATACTTTTGCTTGGCTACCCAGCCTGACAGAAGGCAAGTGTGCCTTCCCAATCATTAATCACAGCTGAGATGAAAAGGTGGATGTTAATACCCACAAGCAGAGAGAGGACATGGGGATCTACGGCTCTTGCTTCCTGAGTAAATCCAACCTCCTGACACTACCAAAGAGCAGGAAAGCAAAACTACATCTCCTCTGATCATGTTTTAAAAAGAAGTGGTGGCTGCCATTCCTACCTGTGCACAACCAGCATATATTTTGTGTATGCTGGGCTTCATTTATTGAAGAAAATCTCAGAGTTAGTACCTCCAGAGGATCCAGACAGAGAAAGGTCTTTGGATCCAGACCACACTGAAGTATCAACTAGATCTGAGTTAAGCTGCCCAGCTCTCTCAATATCAAATCAGCCCTAGGCATGTACAACTCTGTCTTAAGGAAGAAAACATTAAGAACAAAAATTAAGGATTTCTGAAGTGAGGCTACATGGCCACTAAAATCAACGAGCACCTCAGTTCAGTCCATGTTCCACTTCTTTGGATCCTGTCCTTCATCTTTGATTGCTGCCAAATAATACACGTAACAAGACTGTACTAGAGGAAGTGGACAGAACAAGCTTTTACCTACTGCAGAATATCTTTATGTTAAATATTTAAGTTGTCTCTAACAACTGTTAAAGGCTAAGAATTAACTAATGGATCTCACAGATTTTGTAAGCATAAAATTGGTACAGATGTGGGATCTTACACTGTCCTAATCTGTGGAGGCAACAGGAGAAGGATTTGCACTTCTACTTTGCTACCTGTCTTTGTCTAAGAGGAGAGGAGATACCACCAGCTAGCAGCTGTTACATCAGCTAAGGATGTTGAATAGTGTTTCTTGTTCCTTTCTCTAGGTAAATGATACAAACCAATTCCCAGAAGCTGCCCAGGCTTCATTTCAGAGCAGGGGAACTCTTTTTGATATCCTTTACCTGGTGGCAGCCAGCAACAAGTGATTAACTGAACAGAATAATTCCTCTGTCCATACAGATTAATCTCAGGAGTTGTTTATTATTGTGTTCTCTAATTTCATTCAGCTTTCATGTTGTGCTGACAGCACTATAATGCTGACACCCTGCAGCTCTCATACATGCCTAGGAAATTAACTGATTTGGATAATGACTCACCATTCTTTCCAGCAAATCCACGATTAAATCCATAGAAGTTAATCAAACTCAATGAAGATGCAGCTGTCCCATGAAATAGCAACCTCTCATTATTTTGATTTTTGTTCTTTTCACAGATAGATTTTTTTTTTAGTTGGTATGTCTGCCAGAGGATGCGATTTTGTATTCTTTCAATCTGCAAAATTACAAAATTAACTATATTTATATGAGGGAAAAATGGGGTAGGGATGAATATTTATCATGGCAGAAAAGCATTAAAATGAAATCAAACTGAAAGAATTACAGCAATTTTCACTATATCCTGGTAGCATGAGGTTTGGGTAGAGGAACTATGTAGGCATCCTGAAAAATCACAAACCAAAGCAGTTCATAAGAGAGTTTCAAGCTCAGTAATTTTGGGTATACATTTGTCTTGCTAAGTGTACCAGGTACCCAGCAGTTGTGGTAGCTGTGCACTGACATTTCTAGCAACAGGCTGCTGTACCACTGCTAGAGGCAATGATATAAGATGCCTTCTATACATCCTAATCATCTTTACTGATTATTTTCTCACTAAAGGACAGAGTGTAGCAATAGCATTAGGTTAAGTTTCTCTTCTAGATCTAAGCTTGCAAGTCAAAATTGCTTCCTCTAATGTGTAGCTTAGCAACCCATAAGAAATGACTATATAAAAATCACTTGGTGGGAGGATGGATGTTGCTGGCTCCCTATGCCAACAATGTGAATATAGCTTAAGGGAAAGCAGTGTCTCCAACAAAGTATAATTTTAAAGACACTTCTGTAACAGCTTTCCATTTTTAACAGAAAAAGACCTAATGTCATTACTTGATTTTTTTTTTCTGTAATACATAATATTTTGTTCTCTTTGTGTGTTTTCTTGACCATGCTCATTGAAGCTCATGATGTTTTAAACACATTATTCTCACTCCTAATTTGATTGTATTTTCTACTGTTTATCTCTTCTCTTGATTCAGAACAATTCCATCTTCTCCCTGGCAATTAAATCTCTGTGCTTTGTGTTGCAGACTTCTAAATAAGCAGGATCAAATACTGACACTGGTTAAAACTGACAGCCAAGCCTGTTTAAGTTGTAAATTAGTCCAAAGCTTTGTATCAGTCTGCAAGGACTTTGTATTTTTCTTTGTATTCTGAATGCATTTGCTCATGCCTCCATTTCAATATAGAATTTCCTAATTGGAAGTACCATATTAGCTAGAGAGTACCACATTAATTGAACAAAGAGTCAGCCTGAAGACTGACGGTCACTGGTTTTGCACCATTAGATGGCAGAAATGGCAGAATAGCTCTTAGGAAACTTGCTCTGATTTATATTCACCCTGTGCAGTGCTGAGGAGACTGACATACAAAGGGCGTATTGGGTTGCAGACACCTTATAAGCACATATTTAGGAAGTTTATTGTTTCTTGCCCAAGCATTGACATTTTCCCCCCTCCCCACCCCATATGGTATCACCTTCTCTATGTTAAAATTACTAGATGTTGTCTTAAACATCTTCTCAACTGTTGTGTATTCAGGATGCGATGGCTTGAGCTCCACCACTTTGACCTGTTCATTCTGCATGTCTGTCCACTCCCTAGGGAGCTCTATTGACTGCATATCTGCAAAACAGAGGTTGCATTATTATGACAGACAACTAGCTCAGCTCCATAGGCACATCTTGCAAACCACGTGCACAGAGAGGACAAAGAGGACAGCACCTTCTGCAATACTTCATTCAACAAGTGCTCTTGCTCTTCCAAGAATCACTGGTTCTGTAATACACTGTAAAGCCTTTACATTTTGTCTAATTATCCCCATACCAATATCTAACTAAAACCAGCTTTAAAACTCCAGAAGAATTTTATGTATTCTTCATACACCACTTCCTTTGTCAGATTTAAGCATGAAATCTATGCTCACCAGTCACATATATGCAGACAATATTTGCACTTAAAACTGGTGCTCTGATTTCACTCATACTTCCCACTGATTATGAAACCCAAAACTCCTGGCTGAGGGAAAAAAAAGAAAAAGGGAAAAAAGCTAAGGAATACCTTACTTCTTTGGGATACCTGAGCTTGCATTTATCCAAATCATCATTCAATAATAACTATTCAAGTTTTTTTATTTAACAAAAGTGTTATTTACCTTCATCCTTTTTCACACGTTGAAGGATTTTAATTTTTCCTTGGTCGTCAGTAGCCCTTAGAGTATTCAGATCCACCTTGTAGTTCTTATTTTTAATTCTGACATTCATATATGGCTTTTTAGCCATTTTGGCATGCTCCAGCTGCATATTTGTCAATTTATCAAAAGGAACAAAGCTATCATTGCTTCCTAGATACCTCCATTCTACCAGGTTAAAAAGAAGTTCTGCCTTGGATTGCTCTTCTTCAGTAGACTTAATTTTTTTGATCATTTCTTGAACTTTTTGAGAAACAAAACACACATCCCTGCTAATACCAGAAATTTTAATTTGAGGGGGAGAAAGCTTATTTAAAATCTCAATGGTGACTTGCTTTCTTCTCTGGAGATCTTCCAAAATGGCAAATTGCGTCTCATCAAAATTTTCAATTGCCTCATCTGAAATAGTGTTTTCAAACTGTTCCTTTAAAATTAAATCCTTTATCCAGGACTCAGCTGCATCCACCTTTTCTTGGCTTTCTCCACAAATTTGAAACGTGACTAAATTAACTTTCTTCTCCAAAATCACAGACTTTTTCTTCTCAGAAGATTGTTTTTTGCCCCAAAAAAATGCTGTGGATAAATACATCAATTATTAGTTGTAAATAAAAGAACTTCAGTTTTATTTGCCCATGCACACAGAAAATAACTTACATTTAAACATAGATAACCATGATTCTGATTCTGTTTTGGATGAATCTGAATCTTCTCTTTTCTTCATGCTTTCATAAAAGTCCCTGAGCATATTTGTCTGGAAGATCACGATCTTAATTGTCTGTAAATGCTGAACTGATTTTTGTCTTGCAAATTCCACAATAGCATCCAACATTTCATCAGCTACCTTGGCTGAATTCAGTCCTGCTTGACCTAAACAAAAATAAAAGGCACATATCAGTGAACAGTTTTTATGCAAGTCTAGGGTTACCCATATGAAGTTTGTCTGTTTCTGTACTGCCCCCATCAGACATTGCTTTCCCAAGAAAAAACAAACCTGTTCCAATAGCTGGGAAGGCAACAGATTTGTACATCCTTTGCTCACACTCATGAAGCACTTTGGAGACCGGAGTCTTCACCTGGTTATCAGCAATCAAATGGATGATTTTACTGCATAACAGGTTCCCACCCTGTGTAGTAATAAAGCCATTTTGACACTGCCCAGCTGGAAGAGAGAAGATAAAGAAGGAGACATAATATTTACAAAGTGGCAATCTCTTTTGGTAGTATTTTCTGTTATATTGGTAGTACAAGAGAAGTAGAGAAAGTGCTAAGAAATCCACTGTGAGCTATTTTATTGTGAGTTTACTTGATTCTGGTTTTCTTTTCAAATAATCTGCAGAGTTTCTTTGAGAAATTAATTCAAGTAAATGTGTGTTTTCTAATTTCCTAAGACCTCTGCTACAAAGTATTTTCCTATTAAGTACAATATAAGAATTTATGATGACTTTGAATACATCTCACTTCTACTTAAAAGCATGCCAAATTAATTTATATGTGAAAACCTTTCTTATGCCACTTATTCCTTAAAAGCCTGAATTCTTATACTGCAGCAGAGCTGAGTGGCTAAAATAAAATCATTAAGATTATGACCAATTGATTTAAGAACAATATGGAATCTTTAAAAAGCTGTTTGTGATTTCTCAGAGCACTCATGTTTGCTTACAAAATGGAATCATATTGTGAGGATGAATGGACTGATGAGCACAGAGATCCAGACCACCTCACAGATCACAAAGGTAATGACAGTAAGATGCTCTGCAAGCACTGAGATCAGACTGATAAATTTACTTTGACAAAAAGTTTTATCTGCCTGGTGATTTTCTTCTGACTCTCAGGATTTTCTGAAGAATATTTTGTACATGAAGTTAAAATGTAATTTGGAACACTGTAATGGGGCTTTAGGTTCCTGCCAACATTATAATTTCTATGTTTTGTCCATTCCTACAAAAAAGTAAAAACTGCACAGGCACTAGGAGATTTATTTTAAGTTAAGAGTAAGGAGTATTTCATAGTAGTATGGATAAGGCCTTGCTCTGTGGTGGAGTTTCCTTGGGAAACAAGCAGGGTGTAGCTCTGCATGGGAATGCAGGCATGAGCATATTTACCAAACAAGTTGGAGCCAAGGCTTCTATCTTGTCCCCTACAGAGTAGTTTGGAAATCAGAAAGACATAAAAACAGCTCTTTGAAATGAAAGAACAAGAAAATAAGAATCAGTGTAATAGTTCTAAGAACAGAGACATTTACCTGATTTGAGGTTAATGATAAATGTGTGTTTGTACATATGTTTCTACAGAGCCAAAGGCTGGGAAAAAAATCCAGGAAACTCCATCTTTAAAATCAGTTTCCAGACTCAGAGCAGGCACATTTAGGTTATGCATCTAAAATGTCCCTTTCTGTGCTTGTAGAGACCAACCACAATGAGCTCGAATTCTACTGCTCTACTGGTCTGGCAGAATGCAGACAATGGAAGAACTCGTGATCAGGGTTGTCCCAATTTCAGCTGGAATAGAGTGAGTTTTCCTCTTAGTAGCCAGTGCAGGGCCATGTTTTGGATCCAGTACGAGAATAAAGTGTCTAACACAGAGATGTTTTAGTTATTGATAAACAAATATGAAAAGAAAAATTCTCAAGGTATATGTCAAAACAAGAAGGGGACTTTTCAAAGTTCCTAAAAATGAAAGCTGTATTAATCAGATAAAACAATTATGTCAGAGTAGAGAATTATAAAGCAACTTTAAGTTTTCAGTGAGAATGAACACGAAAAAAAAAGAATTATCAAAAAAATAATAGGCTTTAACATACCATATTGAGCACATTCCTTTGCTACCTGGGAACCAGCAGCATCCATAATTGCTTTGAAGACCCCTTAAATCACATAAGAAAAGCACACACATTCATAAAGTCTCCACAACTATCTCTACTCAAAACTCTACCCAACTTTTGTACCCTACAAATACCCTAAATTGCTTTATGGCAAGATACCTCAAAGTTCAAAACGGTGACAGTTTCCCTAAGTACTGTCCATGACACACAGCTTTGGCTGCAGAGAGAACGTTTCCTTCACTGCTGGTTAGAAGTCATTAAAAACTCCTGTTTCATTGTTTCACTCACCAAACCCATATGCCCCTCACCAAACTCTCCAATGGCTTTGAACTGGTATCATTTGGTACCTTGCAGGCTTATAATTCACTATGTGAAAACCATCTGCTTCTTATAGGGCAATTTACTTAACCAGAGCTTTGTCTTCCAGTGAAACATTTTAGGATAAGTGTATTTTTTTATAATTATACTTAATCTAAAAATTCCATTTAAATACTTATGGTTTTAAGCAAGAAAAATATGGTCAGATGCCTTCTGTTTGAAAATGAAATCAAATATTCAGGACATGTAAAAAACCTGTTTAAGATCTATTTCCTGGCTAATCATAACTCTTTATGAAAATAACTCATCTGAAAAATGCTTCATAAAAGTTTCCCTTGTGGACAATTCTTTCCTGTACCCCCTTCTAAAAACTAGCCCAGATTTATTGCTAAGGAACTACATATTCAACATATTACCTGCTTTGGCATCAAAAGTTGAATTTGCTATGTTTACAATAACCTCTGTATCTTCCTTGGTAATATCTCCACTAATTACTTGCAGAGTGATGGAACCAATCTTCATTTCATGAACTCCCAATAGGTTAGTAGAAACAGGACTAATGAAACCTGCAAGGGAAAGAAAAATACATTAAATCACTTCTCCTTTAGTTTGGAGTATTATTCTCTTCCACTGATTGAAACTCCTTATCCTTTTAAGGAATATACTCTAGGTCAGTTTGATGGATGTAGAGTGTCTCTGTTTTTATTCCATTTCTGAAAGCTGAGAGGTACAGTATTCTTCCTGTTTGTGCTATGGAAGTGAAACCATTTCTATTCCTGTAAATTTATGCAATATGAATTCAGAAAATGGCTTCAGGGTTTATCTGATCTGACCAGCTGTGTAACAGTTTCCTGAATTTATTCTTACAAGAAATGGAGCATCCAGCTTAAGTGTTGCCAGTAATGGAGATCAGATCACATTCCTTTTGCAAGTTATTTCACGTTTACCTTCATGGATACAAAACTATTCCTTTCTTGTAGTCTAAACTTATCTAACTTAACTCATATTTTATCTGCCCACTCTTAACTTCATCTCTTTGATACTCAGCAACTGAAGAGGAAGGGTTTTATATCCTTACAAATAAGCCTCTGTCCTTGTTGAAGTGCATTCATGTTTTGGTTATTGTGTCCCACTGTTGTCAATTAATAAATGGAAAGGAAATTATCCACTCTGTATATATAAATATATATTTGTAGGAGATTAAAGCTACAGAAATACATGTTATTTATGGCTTGTTTGGCCAAGTGATTGCAAGTTCTTATATCCCTTAAGCAGGACAAACTACTGTGTCTCCTATCAGAACACCCTTTTTGTTTTGATAAGACTGGTCTCACTAAGAGTTCAGCATGCCCTCAACAAAAGAAATTCCTCTCTAAGAATTTTACAAATGACATTTAAGAATGCAAGTCCATTAGGAGGACAAAAAATGCCCTGTGCCCTGATGATATTTCTTTTGTTTCCTGATACACGTAAAACCACTTAATAACATTTACATTCTGTCCCATCCCTACACAACTTACTTGGCTGTGCTGCTGCGGCATTGCCACTTTCATCTGCCCTACGTGCTAATTCAGTGGTAAAAGCCTAAGAAGAGAAAAAAAGTATTCAAGATAGTATTCATTTCACAGTACGTACACTGAATGTTTCTGTAATTAACATTAACAGTCTTGTAGCCTCTTGCTGAGACACCTCACACATTTTATAGTCATATTTAAGTGTTAATAACAGCAGAAGACCCAGTGTGGACAGTGTGATAAGAGATAGCTCTGCATTGCTAGAACTCCTCTGTCAAAAGATAAGGAAGCATCTAAAGGCTTTTACAGTGCCAACAGCAAGGCCAATTTTGTCTGCAGCTTCTGCTTGCTGAGAGTTTGTATTTCAGAGACACTGGAAAGACATCCCACTGTTGCTGGCCCACAGCAGTAAGAAAGTGCCAAATTATTCCCTTAGAAAGCAGTATAAGTAAAACAGATTATTAAAGTGTAAACAGAGCAGTATGTTACAAAGACAGATTTGTCCTGAGAAGAACTACCTGAATGTTATCAGTATCATGTGGATTCAAGAGAAAATGGACTTCCTGGAGATTCTTCAGAGTGTTACTACTACTGAACCTGAATAACACATCAAACATTAACTTAGAAACAATGATTTTAGGAAATCCAAATCCTCCAGTCCCAATAGCTGGGAAAGTGATCGATTTCAGTCCAAGTTCTTCAGTTTTCTTCAAGCAGAAATTGATTGCATGTTCTAGGTCCTGTAAAACACAGCAAAGGTACTTTTTTTCTAAAGGCATAATTTATGAATAGTTCCAAAGAAACTGGTATGATCAGCAGCTCTGAGTGCATCAAGACATCTTTAAGGTCAGTCCAACGGAAGAGAATGGAGTCAAGTCAACTAAATTAACTATATTTAAACCTGAAATTTCAGGCCAGATCCCAAACAAATATGTAGCTGGGGTGGATTGGGGGTTAATAATTAAAATATACCTTCTCTGTCTGTGCTCCACTCCACTTGGGTATTATGGCATGAAAGATGGACTTGCAGGCCATAGCACATCCACTGGTGCAGACCACACTCCCAGGACCTGAGTTCTGACTTTGTTTCTTGCTGTCAAACTCAACTTTGAGAGCTGGCCCAGCTCTTTCCAGCACGGCTTTGCAAAGAGCCCCCTCACCAAACAGCAGATCTGTGCCAACGCTGTTGACAACAACATCCGTCTGCAACAAGATTACAATGAAAACAGCTGCAGCTAGAATTCAAACGAAAATATGCACCAAGATTAGAAGTCCTACCAATGCAACACACAGGAAAAGAAACAAGATGCCAGTGGATACCCAAAACAGCAGCCCAGACAGGTACCTATTTCCCCTAATATCCAACCAAGACAGTTACTTTTACAAAGTACTTTAAGTTAAGTTTTTTTTTTAAGAAAAAAAACCACAACTCTTTTACATGTTGACCTTGGATCTAGAAAACAAACAAGATCTAGCTGGGAATTGAAACATCCTGAAATTCACAGCTGCCATCTAGAAATGGCTGCAGTAACAGATCTCAACCTACACTCAAGGTTTGCAAGCTTGCATCCTTGTTTAGCTAGCACACAGTTGTTTTTTCCTTATGCAGCAAGTACTTGTGAAACCTACTGTCTGTCCTTTTTCATTTAAACTGAAAGATCTTACCATCAAGTTAGAAAGGAGTCAGAAAAGTAAAGCCTTACCACAGCTTCCTGAATATTCTTCTTCTCCACTCGGATGCAAAGTCCTTCATTTGTTGTAATCATCTTCAGATCCCCTTTTCTATTCTCCTTCTGGCTTTTGTTCAGCCATTTTGGGGAGAATGATTTAGCTGAAAATACTTTTTTTACTGTCTCACTCAGAACCTGAACAATTCCTTCTGAATTACTCACAAGATGGATCTCCTTCAAGTTTCTGTCCTCCGTGAGTTCTTCCAAGGTCTCCCTGATGGAGGTCACAATTGAATCTGCACAGATCTGTGGTGGAAAGCCATAATTCCCTCCACCTATAGCAGGCAGAGCTATGGAATGATGATTGTATATATCAGCTAGTTGTAGACATTTTTTCACTGTCTTCTTCAACAGGTTCACACACATTTCTGGTCTCTCCCTGTTCCACCTGGGCCCGACAGCGTGGATGACATTCTTGCAGGGCAGTCTCCCAGGGCATGTGATCACTGCGCAGCCAGGCTGCAAATTCCCCAGCTTCCTCACCAGCTCATTGCACTCCTCCTGCAGTGCTGGCCCAGCTGCCCTTGACAGTGCCTCAGCCAGCCCATCAACGTGTTTTAGTTTGTCATTAGATGCATTCACCACAACATCAACAGGGTAGTCACACAAGTCACCTCTATACACTCCTACCATAATTCCACCTGGCAGGTTTTTTTCATAGTAGACTTTTCTTTTCACTTTATCACCAGCTTTTCCACCCTTCTGTTCTTCTTCTTCTTCCTTAATCCTAATGAAACAGCTATAATTCTGCTTTGCTTCTAAAATACATAAATCTTTTCTCTCAGTGAAGAACTCCTTTGCCCCTGGTTTATCAATTGGCACATCTTTTGAGTAAAGGGATGAGACAGTTTTTTGAAACATGTTGAATGCTTCTGGCATTTCTGCTCTGGGTCCCCTCAGAGAAATACAAGGTGTCTTGGTGTCAAAACGTACTGTCACACCTTTCTTCTTCAATTCTTTACAAACGCCAGACTTCTCATTCTCTACAAACTGCACTATTACCCCTGATTTAGCTGGGATTACTTTTTCAATGATTGTGTTTCTATCTACAAAAGCATTAAGTCTCCGATAAACCTCTGTTACAGCCTTAGAAAAGCCAGCAATAGTCATTGTATTTTCTTTTCCAACAGGCTCCCAAGTGATGACAATTTCCTGGGAAGAATTATATGTCTTGAGCAAGGAGAGAAGAAGATCCCTCCACTGATCCTTTTTCATAATTTCACCATCCGCCACATTGATGCACTTGTATTCTAAACCTGTTTTTATTTGCTTTTCTGCTTCTAGAAGATCTTTGTGAGCATCTCCATATAGCAACAGAGTATCATCCTGAAGTTCATAAAAAGCAATAATTTTTTCCCTAATGAATAACATATCTGATGTTTTTTTATTATCTACACACTGCAGATAGTGGAAAACATGGCGGTCAATGGGAACTGATGTACATGGCATACTCAATACCTTTTCCAGTAACTCAGCTTTGACTTTATATACTTCTGCAGGTAATCCACACAACTGAACAGTCTTTTTTTTGTCATCATAAAAGAGCTTTAGGCATGGATATTCCTTCTGAATATTCTCTTCTAACCCAGCATTGTGCAGCACAGCATACTTCCCTGGGATCACTGACACAGAAATTTCTATGCTCTGTTTTTCCCTTTCACTTTGCTTCATGCATTCCCTCACTTCTTTTTCTGCACTGTCCACTGCTGCTCTGTTGCCTGCAATCACCACCATCTCCTCAGAAATATCAGTTATCATCAGAGCAACATCTTTTGACAACCTTTTTTTCACATCTTCCCAACCTGATGAATTGACTTTACATTTTATAGCTATGTAACGTGCCATGATACGCGAGAACTCAGTGGAAGCATCTTGCTGCCATGTCTTGAGCAACTTAATCATTGGCTTTTCCTGCTTGCAGAGAGATGGTGATGGGCACAACATAACTTCTGGGTTTGCACAGTCTGCCTGGGGCCATTTGAGCTCAGAATGGCAAACTGCCATTTCCTGGTTTATGTCCTGGGTCAGATTGGCATGCCTTTGTAAAAACTGCCATACATATGGGTCTAGTGGCACCCCAATGGGGTCTGGCATCTTGAAAGCTGGTCTTTCTTCTCCATAGAGAGCTGTTCCCATGGAGTGGTAATATGGATACACAGAAATCAGTGTCTGGTCCAGTAAATGTTTCTTTTTCAGGACCGTGGTTACATCTGAAAGTCAGTGCACATATGTACAAACAAACATATATCATTAACTTTAAATCAGGCAAATGTCTCTATTCTTAGAATTATTACATTGATTTTCCTTTTCTTCCATTTCAAAGACCTGTTTTTATGTCTTTCTGATTTCCAAACTACTCTGTAGTGGACAAGATAAAAGCCTTGGCTCCAACTTGTTTGGTAAATATGCTCATGCCTGCATTTCCATGCAGAGCTACACCCTGCTCATTTCCCCTGGAAACTCCACCACAGAGCAAGGCCTTATCAACATACTACTATGAAATACTCCTTACTCTTAACTTAAAATAAATCTCCTAGTGCCAGTGCATTTTTACTTTTTTTTGCCATTTTTGTTGGAACGGACAAAGCAAAGAAATTATAATGTTGGCAGGAGCTTAAAACTCCATTACAATGATCCAAATTATGTTTTACCTTCATGTACAAAATATTCTTCAGAAAATCCTGAGAGTCAGAAGAAAACCACCTGGCAGATAAAGCTTTTTGTCAAAGTAAATTTACTAAGCCAGGAGTCGCCTCACAGATATTTACCAGACGTTGCACTGGCACAAAAACCGGAGAGTGATTCAAGGAATGGAAGAAATATTAACAAGATTGTTCTTTAGCTCTGTTCTTCTCTGACAATGAAGATATTTGACTTAATTAGCTAGAAATTAGGATATTTGACCTTTTTTCATTTCTGAAAGTCAACTGTGTCACTGACACAAAGCCATTCACAGATTCTGCTCTGTCCCTCTACCTGTAAGTACCATGAATTTTATATTGCATATACAAACCTCTGCAAATGGAGAAAGAACACCAGTGAAAAAAACCCATGGACAAGGCAGATATTAAAATAAATCTCTGGTAACAAACCCCCCCAATAGATACTGAAGCCCTAGACACACAGCAGTATTTCTACATCCAGAGCACTTCCTAGGAACAGGACAGGTACACTGACTTCAGCAACAGAAAGCCAGGCTTCTCCTAATGCCCATATTTTCAGTAACTTCCTTGCAGGTTATCTGCCTGTGAGTACCTCGTTCAGGCAAAGGACAGAGTTACCTTTGTGGTCACAGAATGTAATGATGGCTGAGTTCTCCTCAGGGAAGAGCTGGACATCTGCCACGGGCCCCCCTCCGTTCCGTGCGCTCTCAAAGTACACCGTGAGGTAGTCTGAGGAAATGCTCTCTGGTAGGTTTTCAGCCTTGATGCTCTGTGTTGATTCAAGAAGCCGGGCAGTCATGTTGAATTCTCTGACTCTCTTGTTCTGTGAACATTTCTCAACAAATTCTTTAGTATCTGTAAACAGAAAAGCAGTATGAACTGACCATGTTTTCCTGAGTCATTATCAGCCCTGGCTATCACTTCAGGCAGAGAAATGAGCAGAGTCTACTCCCTGTATTTGAAACAAAACTGACTCTGGTGCCAAATAATTCTGTGTTGTAAAAAAAAGGGGGAAAGCACAATCCATGTTACTCTCTGCTATTCACTACCACTGTGTCTCTGTTCCTATCTCATAAGTTTACTGTCTTCTCTAAAGGAGACTTTATATAATCCCCACACTCAGTGCACTTTAAATTCTTCTTCATCTAATCCAAAATAAGACAGAAACAACAAAACATTCTAATCCAATTTCAATTAATAAAGATGCCACCATTTTCTTTTTTCAGTGTAACATTCGGATCACAGGCACTTTTATGGGGCTGCATATAAGACATTTTTCTTGAGAGATCACAATCCAGGTGCTTTTTTCAAACAGTCTGGATCTCTAATGGGAGAGGAATCAAGCTCTGAAAGCTATTACTCATGCTTATAAATGGAAATTAATAACAGTGTCATCCTGTCTTACCAATATTTTTTATAAAGGTTACTACAGCAACATTTATTTCAGGTATCAGTTCAACAGTAAAGTCAACATCTATATTCAGGCCAGTGATGTTCTCCAACAGTATCCGTAAGCACTTTGGATTGCATCTCTGTGTGTTCTCAAATACCACCGAACGTGAGGCCTCTGCAGAGTCAACCTCCTCCTGGAGTTCACTGTTTGGAACAAAACTCTCATCTTTCTTCGAGGCTTTTGTATCATCTGCAGCAGAAAGATAAGCCGCATAAAATGTCAGTACACATTTCTTGGAATGAACAGATTCTTCTGACCCTTTCTCTCTTTTCCTTCCCCAAAAAAAAGGGATTGTTAACCAAACAAATACTGCAGGGTACCACTGAACACTTTGAGATCCAAAACAGCCCAGATGCAATATTCTGCAGGGCTGCAGGCAGCTTTTTTGGTGGCACAAAAACAGACCAATGTCACTGGTATGTCTCTGGTCAGAGACTAAACAAAACTAAAATCCGTTGACATGATAGACCACAGCTGCTCAGATGTCAGTAAGGGTTGACAGAGACCTTGCAGCCTCTACATCTGTTTCTTAGCCCCGTGCAGGCAAAACAAGCCTGAACATAGCTCAGGACATCCACAGGCACCACAGACCACAGGTAGCTTCGTGTGACTTGGTGTAAAGCCTCCTGATGACCACTGTGCCCTGCCATCAGTGCAGCATGACAGCACTGGAGCAGCATCAGTGCAGCATGACAGTGTGCAAAAAGGGCTGACAGGGATGAAACAACATTTTGTAAATAGAAAATATATCAGAGGTACCCACTGAGTATCCCAAAGTCCAGGGTCTGCCAGAGGCAATCATGTCACCAGCTTTGCAGACAGATGAGGGCAGAGGTGAATGACCAACAGGCTGGCTCTGCCTGCTCACTGAGGTACAAAAACTACTGATATCAGACCCATAACATGTCCAGAAGACAGCTGCCTTTGAAGGCCTATCACTACCACCAAGAAGAAAACTAAAGAAATAAGAAGCAACAGTTCTTCTGATGCTAGTTACTAATTTCTAGACTGCTGAAGGAGTAATTTTGTCCACTCTGTCCAATGAAGGAAATACCAAAAAGCCAAAACTGAAAGCCAGGCTGACCCAAGGAAGCAATTGAGAGCAGGATCTGAAGATTTCCAGGTTCCTCTCTAGTATAACTACAAAATAGATGACAACTTGGAGAACTGGAAGCCCTGTGTGGAGAAAAGCACCAACATTTTTGTTTTCTGAAGAATCAGCACATAGAGTGATGGATAACATTTTACCTTTTGTTTGAAGGCTGCTCATGGCATCCAAAGCCTAAAATAAAATGAAAGCCAAATATCAGTGACAGATTAGACATTCTCACCACTATTTCAAAGCTCTGGTTAATTTTTATTCACCTTTGTGGGAACTGATTTTTCTTCAAATGTTTCCTCTTTAGTAGCTTGTGCTGTTTCAGGCTCTGTGACAAACAACCTCAATTCTCCTTCTCCTTCCAAATGCAACTGATGCGACTGTCTCTCAAGAACTCGTTTCTTGACTAAAAAAACCCAAAAAAGCCCAGTGAAAATGTGAATGGAAACACAGCTTTACATTGCATGGCACTTTCCCACCATTATGACACTGTCGCAGTTTAAGAATGATATTCTGCAATTTTCTGGTATTCTGCTCCTTTCCACTGAAAGGAGCCAGACCTCACCGCTAGGTAGTGAGCTTCCCCCGCCGTGGCAGGATGGATAGGAGAACTGAAGGCACAAAAATGTTAAGCATTACAGGACGAGATGAGAACAATAAACTACAAACAAACAGCAACGAAGTAAGAAAAACAGGAACGACATCAGTACTGATAAACGATTCACGGGCCGCTGCTCGACAAAAGCCGGAAAAAATCCCTCCCTTCCCTTTCTGTGCCCCACCGCACGGCTCAGGGGGATCGAATTTCCCCAGGAAGCTGCTGTGCCTTCCTGGCTCCAGGAAAAGTTAACCTCGCCTTGGCCGGAACAAGGATATACAGATATACCGTAGATATACCGTCCCGCGAAACGAAAGAGCTTTAAACTCAATGCTGACGCAGAATGCAAACGGCTTCCTTCAAAAAAAAAAAAAAAAAAAAAAAAAGGAAGACAGCAGAGGACATTCAGAGGACATGGACATTACTCCCGCGAAAAACTGCCAGAGATGCAAAACTCGGCTCTGTCACGGGTTTCATGGGGACCCGGAGAGTCGGCCTTGAAAATCCTCTTGACAGTGCCGAAATGGATGGCTCTTTGGGCTGTATGTCCTGAATTTACCAGCAAGGAGAGCCAGCAACTGGGAAGCACGTTAAGGCAAGAAAAGGAAAAATTGTACATAGGTATCTGTGTGTTTCTGCACATACATGCATGTCTATATATACATTTAACTCAACTGCAGCTAAATCCTTTCCAGCTTGCTGCAAGCTTATAAAAATATGTGCATGTTACAGATGACATATTATATATATATATATCTGTAACTAATCTAATTGTTAGGTTAATATAAGATTTATTATTCCGAGTGCAGTTTAGAGAATACTACTGTGCATCAAGTTGAGTATGCCTGTATATATTCCTCCTAGGATATATTTATTCACTTACAGCCTTTATGCCAAACACAATCCAGAGGCTAGTACTAAGCACCAAATCTAAGCATATATATATAAAGTAAATATCACATTCTGAGTTAGAAGGGACCCACAAAGATCGACTCCAACTTTTGCACCTGCGCCAGACATCTGCAAGAATCACACCAAGTTTACATACTGTCTATTCTATATTGGACAGGAGGGAGTGTATACGACATATTATATACTACAGATATTGCACATCACGTACCAGACATATATTATTACATGCAACGATCTTTTAACTTGCAGAAAGTTTAGACTTGCGATTTACGACCCCAACACCCCCGCAGGGTGGCCACACGCTAATCCCGGCCCCTGCCCTCGCCGGGTCCCCTCTCCCCGATCCGCCCCGGCGGGTCCCCTCTCCCCGATCCGCCCCGCTCACCCTCGGGCTGGGCGAAGCAGACGAGGATGGTCCCGCTGTCGTCCCCGGTCCGCAGCTCGCACTCGCCGCCGCCCGAGCGCTTCTGGCTCTGGAAGTAGCAGAGCAGCTTCTTCCTGAGCGAGGGCGGCGGCTCGGCGGGGCCCCAGTCCCCTCGCACCAGCAGCGGGAAGGAGCACGGCCACTGCCCCTCCATGGCTCCTGAGCGGCTCCTCTCCCGGCGCGTTTTCGCTTTCGATTCCCCGCGCCCCAGGACGCGCCTTTTCCCGGCAATCACGAGCCTTTCTTGTCTCCTCTGCCGCCTCTCGAGGTAGCCCTGCCCCGGGCCGCCTCCTCGGCACCCCCAGACACAGCTTCACACCTGCGCCCTTAACCCTCCTCTCCCCCTGGAACATCCAAAGCACCCCCTCGCCTATCAAATGCCCTGCTCGCCCCTCTGCCGGGGGCTGGCAGCCGCTCTCGCTGCTGTCCCAGGAGTTCTCCCACCTGCTCTGCAAGAGGACAATCCTCACACAGATTCGAGGCATTTCATTCATCTACAGCTCTGCACAGAGTAGGGGGCTAGGTGGCAAATCCACAAAGCCAGCATAGAGACTACCAAAACTTTAGGAAAAAATGGCATTAATGTTCATTGGCTACAGGTTACTTACTTCTCTTCTTAATTAGTATTCTATCTTCTGTTGATTAATGATTCTCTTGCTTCTCATGCCAATTAGTTCATATGCTCAGTCTTTCTCTTCTTTTTGGGTCAGTGGGCCATAAGTTGGTGGTCATGATCTCCCCTTGCTGGAATTACCTTAAACCAGTAAGAGCTGATACAGCATGCTTGCTGAGTTGCCTTTATTAGTTTCTTCCTAATCTTGGGGCTTCTGCCAAATGTCCTTGTGGCCTTTAAATCCTGCATTCTTTGTGCCCACTATCAATGGTAAATCCTTCTCCCCAAGCCTTGTTAACCTCCTCCTAAGTCTCAAATCACTGAAACATGTTAAGCCCTAAACCTTAACGAGGCAATTCTACTTACAAACAATTTGTTTTCCTAACACCTGGACATCAGTTAGAGCTTACTTGCTAGCTATCTGTTTATTGGATGAAATCTCCTCTCTTGTTAATTAAACTTGAGAGTGTACAAAGATCAAACACCAAAGAACATGGTTCCTGAAGGAAGTTTTTACATATTTCACATTTTGCATCATTGCTGCCAGAGGAACAAGATCAGGGTGGAACAAGTTGTGTCAGGGGAGATTAGGTTGGGTATCAGGAAAAGTTCTTCACTCAGATGGTGGTTGTGCACTGGTAAAGGCTCCCCAGGGAAGTGGTCACAGCACCAAGCCTGGCAGCATTCAAAAAGGATTTGGACAATACTCTCAGGAACATGGTGTGACTCTGGGGGATGTCCTGTGGAGGGCCAGGAGCTGCACTTGGTGATCCTTGTGGGTCCCTTCCAATTCAGGCTATTCGATGACTCTCGGTCCCTTTGTACACTCCTGCCTCTGGCTTTGCCTGTTAGAATAAGCCCATTTGGAAAAGTAGCATCTGTCACTCATGGCCTGCACAAAACCCAGGGTGACAGGTTTCTGCTCCAGGCTTTATGCCCTAGACACCTGTAAGAAAAGCACTGGTGAAAAACACCTTGGTGTCCTCTGCAGCTTCTTGTGGCGCTGGGGAAGCTGAGACCTGATGCAGTACTGGCTCCTGGAGAGAATGGTCACACTGGTACCAGTGACCCATCAGCAGCAATGAAGCACCTGGAGCCATCTCCTCTGGCTCCTGGCAGGCTGATGAACCACTGGCCACAGGTATTTGTGACGGGGATTTAATAAGTTTATTCACTGTATAAGCAAAACTTAAAGACTTTTGGCCCCCATACCAATACCTTGATCTCCAGCTCTAGGTTAAATTGGTTTCAACACACTTGATCTCAATAGTTAGCAATTTTCAGTGGTTAAAAAACAGAACTTTTGTAACTACTGAAAAAGGTTTTTTTTACATAGTAAAAAGCAAAAAAGCCCAAAGGGAGCAGCTCCACTGCTGTCACAGAAGGATGGGATGTACAAATGCACAGCCTGAGGTTTATAGCTCTACTGAGATACTTGACTTGCATATTTGTGTTATTTCACACCCCTTCCCTAGAAAAGGTGTCCCTTGGCCACAGTTACCCTACAGTATCCAGGGTAAAATTGTAACAGTAACCTAACTATGTAAAGAAAGCATTGGAAGATTTTTTTTCTTAATCATACAACCAAGTAAGTCAAACCCAATACATTCAGAGGAGCCAAGGGCTTCTCAAAGTTGGGGGTTCTGCAAAGCAGCAGGGTTATTGTATTTAAAAACAAGTCATTCCACATCTGTAATGTCAAGTTCATTGAAGTTCAGTGGTTAAAAACCAATGCTAAATGTTCAAAGAGGTTTAGACAAACACAAGCTATTTAGTACAACTGGTTCTTTTATTGAAAACTGCTCTAACATAACTTGTTATGAGATTGTCACAGAGTGTAAGAAGCCATCAGAAATGCAACACTGAACAGTCCATGGCTGCATTATCCCTTCCAATTCCCCACCAGCAATTAGGAAGACCCTAAGGCTGTGTGGCTGATACAGTACAAAGGCTCACTACGTAATCTAAAAGAGGATTGCAGTACAATATTGTGCTCAAGTCTTAATACATTCAGCTGCTCAAGCGTAAACAAGCTTCAGGGGGATCAGAAATTGCCAGAGATTGCTTAAATCAACTCAGAATTTAATTTGACATAATGCTTTGTTATTTTTGTTGTGTGTTTTGTTAAAGATGTTTCTATCCTACATAAAGGCTGAAAGACATGCAGTTGTGGCTGCAATCAAAATACTTACTTAGAGAAAGTGATAAGGTATTCTGGGTAAGCTTGAATGTCATTAAAAATTATGAACATGGAAGGCTGGTTCACGTTATCAGTTGAACTATCATACAGATCTACAGAGTTGCTAACATTTTTTTTTGCTGGAGTAATTGATCCTTTTTTCCCCAGAGAATATTCTCCAACAAGGACTCGGGCCAAGTACATGTACTTCTTCCCATTCCCATCTGGTTTAGAGTAGATGTCGTTGGCAGAATAGCTGGCATTAACAGCAAAGTACGTTCCGTTTCCAAAGTTTGCAGCTGTAGTCAGAAAAGCAAAGGTTTGTGAGTGTTTCAGTAGCAACAATTCCTTATCTGCCACCTTCAGAGCCTGTGAATCTCTGGACAACTCTGCTTTTTATTTGCAATAGGGAGATACAAATTGCATAAATAATTTTGCATACAAGGTAAGGCTATACATGGCATGGCAAATCAGTCCTAGCCCTATACAGGAAAACAAGAGTTGTTTTGAAAGTTACATTACCGTGCATTCCAGCATAGCTCCGGTTAAATCCTTTTTTGTTAATAAGGGTTAATGACTCCTGGCTCGTCCCATGAAACAGAAGCCTCTCATTATTTCTGTTGCCATTTTTTTTATCTATTTCACACTTTTTTATTTGGTAGTTTTTCCATAAATATTGGTTCTGTATCCTTTCAATCTGTGGAGTTTGAAAGTAAGACAGAAAGAAAGAAAGAAAGAAAGAAAGTGGGTAGGTTGCTGCCATGAAAAAAATTAGCCTATCAGTCATTCTATCTGCTTCCAAGAGTCCTCTCTTAGCTCAAATACACATATATCAGATGATGAAAAAAAGTTAGTCAAATCCTTCCAAACTTAGGCATGGCAGATAGCAGAACCCAGCCCAAACCATGAGACAAACACTTCCTGGGAAACAATACAGGATCTTTTCACAGGTTTCCAGGCTGTAGATGCCTGCTGGACCTGCACAGCACACATGGCTTATGTGGGCAAAACATGTGCTCTGCTACAGAAAAAATCATTCCAAGGCCTGGAGCTGAAGAAGTGACTGCTTAAGAGCTGCTCCAAATACCTCAACTGCAACATTAAACTGATTAAAGCTGAATAAAGTTAATGACAGCCAGAAAGACTTGTCCCAACTTTAGAAATCCATGGGGAATTTATTTTTCTGTTATCAGTATCCTTTGTCACTTGCCATTAAGTTAGTTATGCTCAGAAATGATGACTTGCTTTTACCTTTTCAATTCTGAATAACGGACAGGTCTGCAGAAACCTTTCTTGCACATCTGTATACTCTCTTGAGCCTGGTTTTAGTTCCACTATTTTGAGTTGCTCATTTTCCATAGGGTCCCACGTTGGAGGGAGTACTGTTGACTTTTGGTCTGCAGAAGAAACACGATCAATCATTTTCACCCAAATCCTCTGCCTAAAATTAAACATGGCCTGCTACAAATCCTTCTAGAAGTCTACACATCTCGCTTACGGATGACTCAGAAAGAACGATCTCCTTGTATTGTAAAGGACCAGCAGTAAATGGAAGAGGGTATGGCTCAAGAACAGAAGTGAGCTGAGATGTAGCATGACAATTGCTACATTAGAACATGATTGCCAGTAAGCCTGCTAAGAACATCAGAACACGTTACTCTCTTTTCAAAATTATTTGAAATAGCTGCTAAGTTCTTTTATTTTCCAATTTGGCTCCTTTCTACATTCTCCAGAAAAGCACCTGCACAAAGCTTTTAACATGTATTTTAAATATTCTCATCGTTCCCTTTTCTTTTCTCTTACTGGATGCAACCAGGTTGTTTCATGGGAACATCAGTCTGTCAAGAAGCTTTTCCTTACCTTCAGATTTGTCAATACGTTTAATGGATATCTGTCCTCCTTGGGCATCCACAGCAGTCTTGCGTTCAATATCCACTGTGTATATTCGCTCACCAATGATGACTTCAACAATTTTCTGCTTTGTCTTGTAAGCATATTCCAACTCCACATTTGTGAGACTGTTGAAGGGTACATAGGAATCCTTTTCACTGTACTTCCATTCAACTGAACTTTGTAGAAGTTTTGCCTGGGCCTCTTTAGCAGCTTTTATTTTGCGGATCATTTTATGAACAGCTGAAGAAGCCTGGCAGACATCTTTTGCAACCCCTGTAATTTCAATAGAGGTATTCTTCAAAATAAGACAAATTTTTAATTTCTTTCCTAGGTCATCCAGTTCTTCAATCTCTTCTTCATCAAAATGAGAGATAGTCTCGTCTACAATTTCTGCATGAGATTGTTCACTGGAAATTGCACTTCTCAGCCACTTTTCAGCTTCTTCCACTTCTTTTTTATTTTCACCACAAATCTGCACAACAGCAGGGTCAATTTTTTTTTCGAAAACCACTTTAGTTTTTCCCTTTGGAGAATGTTTCTCAGAGCTCAAGAATGCTACATTGAAATACATAAATATTGTCATTAATATTAATCTCTTTTAGCTGGTGCTAAACAGATTGATCTATAACCTGTATTTAAGTGACATCTACTTACATTTACCCGCGTGATATATCTTGGAAACAATTAATTTGATTTGTGTTGCAGTAGACTGTTCTCTTTTCTGCATGCTTGCTTGGAACACACTCATCAGATGTGGCTGAAAGATGACAACTTTAATAGTTTTCACAGATGTGGCAGGATTCTTTTTTGCAAAGTCAGTTACTGCATCTATCATGTTGCCAGCTACCTCAGCTGGATTGCGGCATGCCTCTCCTGAAAAAAGTTGCAGATATTTTGCTCTAGAAAGTGTTAATAACTGTTACAGATAATTAAAACATCCTTAAAAGAAGAGCTATGAACACACCCACACAATCACCTGGATCATAAACAGGTTGAGAATGACATCAGGCTGGCAATCAAGAAAGGTTTCTCTATTTGTCAGGAAAAGAAAGTTGGAGACCACCTCTCCAGTAAGGGAAAAATGGGAGTTTCCTTTTGTTGGCTTGGCAACCAATCAGGTTATGATGTAGATGATATGGCCTGGGTAACTAACACGCCACGGGCCTGCTGCTCAGTGACCCAGTAGTCCATTCCTTGCTCAAAAGGCAAGCCTAGTTTTATTCATGCAAGAGGTTCCTACGTGCATGGGCTGCAGTTCTGGATTCTCAAGAACAAGAGAAGGAAAAGGGCCAATCTGGGCTTTTTGACATTTGTATCAATCCTACTTGTGCAGCTGCTGGCCAGAGTTCCATCACCTACTGACTTCAGCAATGGAGAAGTAGGCCCCTGGCTACTCTCTGATGAGCTGCCCACACATACCAGGCTGTAGGTTCTTCAGCAAGCACAGACATGCCTTTGAATCCCTGTTAGCAAGGAAGTACTGGCTTTAGAAAACTCATGCTCTTGATGTACTAGATCACTGTAAGGAGTGAAGATTTCTAGCTTTCATAAGCCTCTTAATAGCATTTTTAAAGACTGCATACTTCCAAATATATCTTCACCAAATAATAACCTCTCCAGATAAATCAAACTCATCACCTGAGCCCTGAGATCAGCAGAATCACATGCACTGAACCCTTTTCAGAAAAGGGAGACACAGACCTGTTCCAATTGCTGGGAAGATGACAGAGGTGTACTGCCGCAGGTCACACTCCTGGAGCACCTGGGAAACCAGGGACCTGATATCACTTCGGTAAACAAAATGCATTATGTTTTTGCATGGCAGGTTTCCTGCCTGGGTGATGATATACTTCTTGTCAGTTTGCTGGGCTGAAACATAAGTAGGAAAAAATAATCAACAATTATCCCCAATATAGATGTGTACTAGTCTTCATTAGGAAATAAGAAATGTTGAGAAATATGCCCCAGGATAAGCTTTTGTCTCCTTCCATAAAGTGAGCAGCCCCTTCACCCAATTTGCTCTTCCAAGGCACAAGAGCTCAGTTTATTTTTGTAAAATATTTGCCTCCTTTGGCAAATAGATTTATTATGTGCCTTTGTTTGTCAGGTTTGAAGAACTTCATGCAGACTGGCAGTCTGTCTACACACACACACACAAATATGCCATCTACCTGCAGGCCACCTAGCCCTCTTGGCCTATGCCAAGAACAGCTTGTTTACCTCAGATCTCTTCCCCATAGTTCTCTTCCTTTGGTTGATCTTCCAAGCTGATCTCCACACCTGCATATTTCCCACTTCCCTTATTTTCTGCTGGTTTAAACCACATACTCATCCATCTTTACTCCTCTTGCATTATAGTTGCTGTCCAACAGCTGTATTTGGCCTACAAATGGTTTCTCTATTAATATTTTTGCCGGCATCACCCCTTGCTCATCACTCTGTTTGATGTTGACTGTTTTTATCAAGGAAATCTTTATTGGAATAAGAGGATAACAATAACAATAGATTTGGATCTTTATGTATGCTCAGAAGCTGTCTCTTCCTGAAGATTTTTCTTTTTCTTCCCTCATTAGATGTTTTACAAATAACACATAAACTGATTAAAAACTAGTTGCTGTAACACAGTGTGTAATACAGATGGAACTACAGTAGTCGGTACTGAGAAAATGTTCCAAGAGATTCTCTGCCATGCATTAACACCTTTGGAAAGGTCAGAAATGTTGTACCATACCTAGTACACGACATTCATCTTCAACTGCTTTTCCAGCACCATTCAGAATTGCTCCAGAGACACCTTAAATGAGAAGAGCAACATGGATCCACTGTTACTGCTGTTAAAGTCCCATCTGAGGCAGAACTGTATGCCTCATCACATCTAAAAATGTCTCATTTCTGATAACATTACAGATGATAAATTTAAAACAGTGTAGCCAAAATTTTAGCCTTATATGCTTTTCAATTCAAATTGATGTTTTGAGTACCTAACAAGTTTCACTAAGGTCAAAACCTCACTAACATTTGTCTCCTTCTTTAGTCTGAGAGGTGTTCTATAAAAGGACTTTTAGTTTCCTTTTCTGCAAGGGAGTCTTAAACATGCTGTCCTGTAACATAGATAAACAAGTGGATAAAGTTCAGACACTCCCTAATTGAACTTTTGTACCCTAAGAAGTGAAACAGAAACAACACTGTGAAGCAAATATAAGGCTTTAAAGCATTGAAGAAAAATACTTGCTCCTCTTCCTTCCCAGCCCTTCCAAGCACACATACTTTTTTCACACATAATATCAATTAAAATACCTGTTTTGAGGCTGAAGGTTTGGTTTGTTATGTTTACAATGGCATCTCCCTCCTCCTTGGTAATATCACCTTCTGCCACCAGGAACACCACGGAGCCAATTGTCATTTCAGGCCCATTGTGTGCTGAGGTTGAAGGGACGGCAGAAAAAGCTGCAGGGAAAGAAATACAGACCCTGAGCAGAAAAGAGTGATTGGGTACAATGCCTACAGAGACCACAACCTGGCTACAGATTCGGCCTGTGGAAAGGATTGCCTGCCATGCTAACTGAAAATCATTCCTTCTCACACGAGTCTGTACTCAACCTGCACTCATTCCCATCATTTCTGTCATGGCAGGATGGCAGGCAAAATGTTATGCAGACACTACTTAGTGACATTTTACCATTGCAAAACTCCAATGCAAGAGAGCAGCAAACTTTCCAAGTCTCCCTGCCTTTTTCCTGTGTCTCCCAGAGTTTCCAGGCAGGTTTTCTACTTCTTGAAAAGGTGGAACTTTTTACCCATGTATTATTTGTAAAATCATAATTACGATTTCAACATGTAACTCATTTTTCTACAGGCTGCAGTTCCATTAAGATGGATAATACCAAAGACATTTCAGTTTGGTTTTGCTATTCATCTGAACACGTAAGAGATTTAAGAGTATTTCAAAAAGACCACTTCAACACACATACCCAGGATCTCACCTGCCTTCCCAGGACAGAGGAAGACACTGCCTTGTTCACAGTTTAACCTACTGCTGCATCAATAAAAGAAAAAGCACTGCTTATGCCCTTGACACCTTATAGCTTCTGCTGTTCCGATTTTGAGGGGCACTATCCAGATACAGAATGACAGGAATGCTTTTTTTCTTATCATCTCTAATACTATTTCAGACATAACAGACACTCAGCCTGAAAATACGGCTTTCACAGCAGCCACTCAGACTTTGGGAATGACATGCTCACCAAGCAAGTACCTAAATATCCATAATGAATGCATTCCCTGGAATACTTGGAAAAAATAATAAAAAAAAATCAGTAGGCACACAGCTTCTGTGAATAAACCTTACCTGTGCTTTGGCTCGTGTCATTTGGAGAAGCCTTCAGCCCTTTAACAGCCATAGATCTGCTTTCAAGTTCATCTGAAAATTCCTAGAGAATGAAATTACAATCAACCCCTGTAGAAGTCTCCACACAGTAAAAATAAAGGTTTGAAAAGCAAAGTTAAAAAGCATTTAGAAAGAACTAAATTGAAATTACTTCACATCATCTGCCACAATGTTGATGGCAAGTCCTGACAGATGTTGTTCTCAGAGAGCAAGGCTGTTCAGTGTGAGCAACCCAAAATCACAAATAACTGAGCCAAACCCTAGTTACCATTCCACAGGGATACAGCAGCAGAAGGCATCCATACAGTGAGTGAGTAGTTCACACTAGCTCAGCTCTCACAGGGAATGCCACCCTTCTCTAGGCACAATAGCTCAGGCTTTGACACAGTAGCCTTCAAGTTTAGCCTTTCAAAATGTATTGAAAGCTCTTGCACAAAGTACAGAAGGCAACAGATGTAGACACACCTATCTGGACATCAATTCACAGTGTGACTGCTCTCTTTTGGTGTGAAATGAGTAACTCGAGTGTGGATATAGAAAATTTATGCTAAGGGGACACTGAAGAGAGGGGGATGCAGGATACTTATATGTTTCTACTGGAAAAGTTTACCAGCACAGCAATCCTAGCACAATGATTCCTCCTAAAAAGACACCAGCACTCCATCAAAAGCACACCTGTTTGCCAAGGGTGCAGGCACTGAAGCAGCAGTTTCAGCAAACTTGTCTGACCTATAGGCTGAAGAATTAGGCGAGTTCATGAGATAAAGAGTAATTACACTTTTGTATGTATTATTCTCAGGAAACAGAAAAGGATAGGAAGGGAGCAGGACTGTACTCGATATGTGGGTGACCATGGGAGGTAGAACCAAAAAGACAACTTTCAGTATATATGATCTAGAGACTGTCACCAAACTTTTTCTTTAGTGTAAGAACAAGCACCTTGCAGATTCTTTGAATATCATCAGATAGCCAAGTATCATAAGACAGATTCACATACACCATGATATAATAGAGAGAGGAAACCACAGTAACTCACCTGAATATTAGCTGTGTCTTTTGTGTGCAACAGGAAGTGAACTTCTTCAAGAGAATTCACTCTGTTTTCACTACTGAATTCAAACACTTTGTCAAACAATAATTTAGCAACAACAGATCTCGGGAATTCTAAATTCCCTGTCCCAATTGCTGGAAAAGTAATTGATTTCAAAGACAGTTCTTCAGCAATCTCCAGGCATTGTGTGATTATGTCACCCAAGACCTGTAAAGCACAATTATTTTTTCAGTTACTGGAGGTAATTTTTTCCCAGTATGTGTAATGTAACCCCTTCCATTTCAGCTATCTCTTCATATTAAAATACAATTAATTCCATACACAAGGAATTTATTAGTCAATAAGGGATCAGCCCACAGTTAAAAAAGAGTGCATCAAACTCTCTCATCTTCTATGACCCTGTCTCTCATTTCAGAGGAAAAGTGGCATTAAACACACTATAAATCCCAGAAAAATTCAGGCAAATAAAGACCCTTTTACCTTTGCAGGTGTGTTTTTCTGGGACCACGCAGGTACCACAGCATGAAGCACAACACTGCAAGCCAGATTGTAACCTTTAGTTTTCAACACAGATCCCTCCTCAGGTATTCTTCCTCCACCTTCTCTGCTCAAGCCTGTCTGAAGCATTGGCCCTGCCTTGCTCAGCAAAGCTTTACCAAGTGGCCCTTTGTCAAGCTGGAGATCTTTGCCAACACTGACGACAACAACGGATGTCTGAAAAACACACAAGCAAAAACTCTAGCTTGCCAATATCAAATTTAAATTTTGCATTGGATAATCAAATACAGCCTGCCTGATGGTCTACAAGGTAAATTTTTGGGACAGCAACCAGAGAGAACAAAGTTTTGGAAAAAACCAGAAATTATGCTCAATTCTAATATCACGAGCCTGTCCAAAGAAAGACAAAACTGAGTTAACAATGAAATTCAGCCTAATGGGAGTGACAATTCTGCATTCCTTGTTTATTCATTCTGCCTCCATTTGAAAAACATTTGTGCAAATTTGTTCTCAAAGAGAGGCTCACAGACCAAAATCTGAGTTCACTGAGGTAGGCAGGGCCTCTCATGTATGACTGGTTTAGGGGGACAAGAAGACACTGAAGACAAACAAGACTTGGGGTAATCTAAGGAGAAAGAAGTGAGAAAAGCAGTAACTTATGAATGAGAGAAGTACAAAGGGCACTGACATTGTGTCAAACCCTATATTTAGCTCCTCAGGAAGGGTCCCATACACATTTTAACATATATTCTGCCCTGGCCAACTGGAGGAACTGCATGCACAAGCTGTGGGAGGCATCCACTCCTCAGAGGTTTTGCAGAAGGGTCCCGGATGGAGTTGCTTCCAGTACTGGCAATCTCAGTAAAGTATCTATCAGCCAGCTAACAGAAATTCAGTGCAGGAGGCAACCAGAAATCAATGATCAAAATCACTGGTTCTCCACAGGAAGTGCAATACCAACTGCATGACCACAAATGACATTGGTTTTGTGTTAGTTTTAAAAAAAGACACAAAAAAACCCACTTTTTATTTCAAAAGAAGATAATTTAGAACACTTACTTCAGCATCTTCAATGCTTCCTGTTTGCAGGACGATGTGAAGGCCTTCCCGAGTTGTTACGAATGGGAAGTTATTAATATGCTTGGAAGCTCTCCTCTGCCTGGGTTGAGGAACTGAACTGACATGATCCAGTGGCCTGTAGGAAGCTGAAGAATCTGAAAACACTTCTCTAAATGCCTTGCTGAAAGCCTGAATGCTATCCTGTGCAAAACCCACAAGATGAACCTCCTTCAAGCTGCTGTTCCCCTTGGACTCTTCCAAGGTCTCCTTAATGGAGGATACAATGGAATAAGTACACAGCTCCATCGGGAAGCCAAAAATCCCTCCACTTATAGCAGGCAGAGCTATGGAACGATGCTTGTGCTTTTCAGCTAGTTGTAGACATTTTTTCACTGTCTTCCTCAACAGGTTCACACACATTTCTCGTCTCTCCCTGCTCCACCTGGGCCCGACAGCGTGGATGACATTCTTGCAGGGCAGTCTCCCGGCGCGTGTCATCACTGCATCACCAGGCTGCAAATTCCCCTGCCTCCTCACCAGCTCATTGCACTCCTCCTGCAGTGCTGGCCCAGCTGCCCTTGACAGTGCCTCAGCCAGGCCACCAATGTGGTTTAGGTCTTCATTAGATGCATTCACCACAACATCAACGGGATGAGTGCTCAAGTCAGCTTTATAAAGCGCTATTACAGTTTCACCCATGGTCACCTGCATATGGAGCTCGCCTCTGTTACTGTGTTGTTTCTGTTCTTCTGGCTGCTCTTCCAGTAGGACTAAACACTTGTACTCTTTTTTTATATGGGGGGCCAAAAGGTGTGCTTGCTCTTTTATATATGCCTTGGCTCCTGGCAAGTCAATCACCACGCGCTTACAATGCAAGCCAGACAGAATTCGCTCAACTAAGCTGACTCCCTCCAGCACTTTTGTCTTCGGCCCACTCAACAATATAACTTCACGGTTCTTCTGAGTGCTAAAGTCAACTTTCACGCCTTTTTTTTGGAGGGCAGCCCAATCATTGACCTTCTCTTTCTTAAAAAACTTTATGAATACCATCAGCTTCCCTTCAATGACCTTTTGCACCTGTGTGTTTTCATCTATAAAGCTGGAAAGTTCCTCAAAGGCTTTTGCTACAGCTTCAGAAAGACCAGCAATCATGATCTGACTCCCTGCCTGAGTGACTGCTACAGCTCCATTAGAGCAGTTTTCCTTGACTAGCATCTGCCATTCCTCCTTCTGGAGGACTGACTCATCCCCCAAAGTAACACTTTTGTGGTCCAGTTCTTTTTTTATTTCTTCCTCTGCTTTTAGGACATCTTCAGGAGCATTCCCTTTCAGGATGATCTCTCCCGCACCGAGATCATAAAAGACTTTAATTTGTTTTGATATAAACAGGCTCTGTGACAGAGTTTCATTATCAATATGCTTTAAAAACTGAAAAATAGAAGGGTGGACATTAATTGCTTTCTTTGCCATTTTGAATACATGATCAAGTATTTCTCCTTTTACTCTGTAAACTTCCTCAGGCACTCCAGATAGGTTAATGCTCTTCTCCAAATTATCATAAGTTATTTGCAGGTCTGGGAACTCTGTACGAAATTTTTCTTCCAGACCAGTAATCTGTAAAATTCCATATTCCCCTGGATTCACTGTCTTGACTTTCAGTTCAGTTCTTTGCTTTTCTCTTTCAATTTTTCTGGTGGCCTTTTTGATCAGAAGCTTCAGTTCTTGTTCAACCTTCCTCACAATTTCTTTTTCACCTACTAGAACAAGTAATTCCTTGGAAATATTTGGGATTATCAGAACTTCATCATGGGGAAAGCTGTTCCTAATGGGTTCCCACACCTCTGTGCTTACTTGACATTTAATTGCTTCATACTTTGATATGGTTTGTGAAAATGCTGTGGAAACTTCTTTTTTCCATGCCTTGACCAATCGAGATACTGATCTCTTCCGCTCAGAAAAAATAGCTGAAGGATGCAAAGTAACTGTTGGATCTGCACAGAGGGCATCAGGCCACACTGGCACACAATTACACTTTGCCATTTCATGATCTATTGCCTTAATTAAGCTACTATTTCCTTGCAAATAATTCCAGATATAGGGATCCAGAGGCAATGTAATTGGATCTGGTTTCTTTATCTGTGGCCCTTCCTTTCCATATAGAGCCGTTTCCAGTGAGGTGTAGTAAGGATAGACAAAGATTGGTGTTTTGTTGAGTGAATGCTTCTTTGCCAGGATATTTGTTACATCTAAAACAAACAAACAACCCCAAAAGTTATTAATGTCAGCACTTAAGATCTTCTCTTTTGTTCTGGGTTTGTTTTTTTTTCATTGTTTGGAGGCTTTAAAACTGTATTTTCTATATAATAGTGTTTGTTATTTTTAAAAACATTTCTAGATTAATTCCCTCCACTTCCCAAATAGAAATAATTCCAGATTTTTGACGAGTTATTCATTTTAAATGCCAGAAACTGAGTTGAAGAGAGACAGTCAAGCACAACAGCATCCACCTCAGGGAGGAGGTGTGCATAATCTCGGCCCCCACTTCTCTTATATGCTGTACTTGAAGTGCCCAGCTCCATAGCTGTCTGGGCTATTACTCACTGTTCCAACCACAGCTCCTCTGTTTTCCCAAAAGACCATCTCTTTCCTTCAACTCCTCATCAATTCTCCCCTTCACTGCAATGCCCCCAGCTTCTCCCTTTTCCTACACTTTTCACAGTCACTCATCTTTCTGCCACTGACTGAACAGCCCATAGCACCTGCTCTCCAGCCAAAATGCTGCCCAAGGAATTATCCTGAGATGAGCCAGACTGGCATGTTGCCATGGGCAGCTGGTGCCCAAGATGGCAGGTGGGGGGAAATCCCCTGTGCCCAGGGGGCTGTGCACTCTCCATGGAACTCAAACTGCAACCTGAACCCTGTAAGAATCAAGGCCTGGGTGAAATAAACTGTCTAGAAAATGAAAAAATTCTATGCCTTATGGCCAGCTGGTCCAAAACTGAAGCTTGCACTCAGCACGAGACCTGTGGGCAAAGCACCACGTCTGCCATTTTACAAGGGCAAAGGAGGTATTTCTCTAGAAAATCCACATTTTGGTCTTTAAATTGGAGTTTCTCAAAGCAATAAGGGCTCTGCATTTCTGCATTACCTTTATGGTCACCAAATGTAATGATAGCTGCATCTTCATCAGGTAGCAGTTGAACATCCACGGCCTGTGCACCGCCGTACTTCTCATTTTCAAAGTAGACAGTTATGTAGTGACTGGAGGTGTTGGGTGGTATATTTTCAGCCCTAACAGTTTTTGTTTGCTGAAGGCACCATGCAGTAATGTTTTGTTCCCTTGCTCTCTGGTTTTGATTCAGCTTTTCAGCAAATTCCTCTGCATCTAGAAAGCGAAAGAAGAAAAAAGAAAAGATCAAACTCTGAGCTTGTTTTTCTACCATGATGTTAGCAGACTATCACTGTGTACACTGATCAAAGCACTGAATTACAAAATCAGTTCAGAGCTGCCCACAAAACTATCTCTTTCCACATATTCAGTATCTGTCACTTAGTATTCCCCTCATGGTTGATTACAATTGTTGACTACAATGACTGCAGCAGGAATTTGCCACTGGTTTTCCTATTGACTGTCACTGGGTTCTTTAGCTCCAGCGAAAAAACAACATCAGGTTCATTTTTAGGCTATGGCTTCATACATAAATAATAAAACACAAGTTAACAATTCAAATTCTCTCCATTTTATGATAAATACATTCTCATTTCAGCTATTTCCCCCCTGTTATCCTCACAATAAAAGACAGCCAAATCACTTTTCCGTCTGTCAAGGAAAAATAATTAAGCTTCTTAAAGATTCACTTATTTCCTAAAGGATACACCAAAAATTTAGGACTGGAGCATGACTTGAGAGACAAATAATTTCTAAGGCAGAAAAACCTACACCTTCTCTGAAGGACACCTTTTGGCAAGGACAGCTTTTACCATTGTTCTGCTCTCAGACCAAGAACATCCTTCATTGCTTGTTTTAAGTTATAGTTTGGTTTTAGTCCTACCTGTTGTGTTTACTATCAAAACCAGAGCTAGCTCTCTTTCTGACTTGCACTGGCCTCTCTATATCACTGATAAAGGTTATGGCATTAAGTGAAGTAAATCCTCCTTTAAAAGGACACAATATCAGATCAAACTTTAAAAATACAAAAGATAATACTTCCAGCTTAATCTCACTCACACACACGCATACAAACATGTACCTAATAAAAAGAGCTTCAACTCTGACTCCTTCTTACCAGTATTTCCAGTAAAAGTAACTACAGCAGCAGATAACTCAGGTATCATTTCCACACTGAAGTCACCATCCTCCTCTGACAAGCCACTGACATTCTCTACCAGCAAAATTAACATGCAATCTTCGATTGTCTCCTTCACATTTTCCAGCACAACTCCACTGGGACGCAGGGATCCTTCAGAGTTCTCCACTTGGCAAGACTCCTGGGAAGTTGCCACTTGCCATGGCTTCACAACCAGATCAATTTTATTCAAGTGATGCTTTCTTTGTAAAACTTCTTGGGCATCTAGTCCCACAGAAAAACAGAGATGTCACAGCAGAGTAGCATGTTAAACAATAGCAATAATATACCATTTCTGCTTGGAGCAATGCCCACAGAGAGATCCTGCACCAGCAAAGGCCTATTTTTAAAAGGGAGCTTAGGCAGTGCAACACCCATAACATACCTTGCTCATCCTGAAAGGTGATGATCACTTGGTCATCCTTTTTGACATAGGACTCAATGGGCCCCCCACCAGACCTCCTTTTACTTTCAAAGTACATTTCCAAAAACTCATCTTCTATTTTCTCCCCAAAGGCAGTGGTTACTACTACAGCAGAATTCCTAGAGGTTGCTTTCTCTGCTTCCAATTTCTCACATGATTCTGAAATAAAAGATCACACCCTAATGCCTTAGGCAAAAGGTAAGAAAACCAAGCTTCCCACCTTCCAAGCTTTCATACCACTTTTTGTTCAGATCACACTCAGGGGCAGGGAAAACAACAGGGTAAGAATCCCAAAGTTAAGCAGATCACTAGCAGGAGTTGCTGCATCAACACATAGGGAGGAAATGCTTCAGTTCATCACCAGGCAAGGACAGCAGAAGTAAAAGATACAAAAGCTTCTTCACAAACACGCAGTGAGGGGAACCAGTGCTCCCCATTCACAGTTCCAGAGACAGCTGTGGGTCACCTGGGTTTTATACTTGCTGGCTGCCACGGCTGCTCAGGTGTACCGTGGTACACAGCTCCCGATGCTCCGGCACAGGGCTGCCCCAGCAAGGCTGGCAGCAGCTGGGAAGGTCTGGGTAGGGACAGCCTCAGCCAGAACAAAGGCCAGCATTCACTGCTGTCCCCAAAGGAAGTGACCTGTCTGAGTCAGACAGTGAAGCGGGGGCTCTAAAGGGACTCACAGAAAGGAAAAAATACATTTATTTCTTTTAGCCTGGGATCACAATTACTACACTACATCAGACAAACAACACAAGCCACGAGGGTGACCAGGGCACTGCTGCAGCAGAAAGGTCCAGAAAACCAAAGGAGCAAGAATACAATGGTCACCACCAGGTAAGTGACACACTTACCTGTCTTCTCCTGCTGAGTACACACAGGAGTTTCCTTATTCTGGCAGATGGGAAGAGACACCTGGGGTCCATTATCTAGAGATAAATGACAAGTTTCTCAGTTGCTGGGTACTTCAAGAAGAAAATGGACACATTAATGTACACCCAGGAGCTAACACAGCTTGAATTTTCATTTGACACTGTCAGAATCACAGACTTCCACAGATATCTCTATTTTTAAGCCAAAAGTTGAATTGGTTACAGAAAGACGCTGAGCTCAAGAAGCTTCGGGCATAATGTCAGCACACAGTCAAGCTGCACGAACCACCACTGCTGGTCCTGCCACGCAGTACAGCACTTTCCTCACACAAAAAGCTGCACATGTGTGTGTATTAGCCAGATGTGTATTGAGTAGCTGTGCGTGCATTGATTGTGCCGTGTATGTGTGTGTGTGCGTCTGTATTAGCCGTGATAGCGTGGTCGGTCTGTCCGGCGCCTGGGATGTGGCTCGGGGACTGTGGCACCTTAGGAATTCATCGTGTTTGGGATGCAGGAAGTGAAGGGGAGCGCTGGGGAGAAGAATCAAAGCGCTACAGCGCCGTTCGGCCGGTCCGGCCGAGCAGCGGCTCCGCTGTTTCCCCATGCCCGCTGCTCCGCAGGGCTGGCCGGGCCGGTGCCCCGCCAGCCCCGGAGCCCCCGCCGCTCCGGCCGCAGCTCCTACCTGGCGCCTGGGTCCCGCCGGCCGGACCCGCCTCCTGCAAGGGAACGAGAGGAGAGCGGTCACCAGCGGTCACCAGCGGTCACCCCGCCCGCCCGGACCCGCGCCCGCCTCGCCGCGCCCGCCTCACCTGCGCGGGGTCGCCGCCCGCGGGCAGCGCCGTGACCTGCAGCGACAGCCGCTCTGCGGACCCCCACACGAGCTCGTGGGCCGGCCGCCTCAGCACCCGCTCCCTCACTGCCAACAGAGCAGACACCGGTCAGGGGGGTGCGGCCGCCCCCCGCCCGTCTGGCCGCGGGCATCGCCATCAGCCCCCCCGCCCCGGCCCGGCCGCTCACCCTCGGGCTGGGCGAAGCAGACGAGGATGGTCCCGCTGTCGTCCCCGGTCCGCAGCTCGCACTCGCCGCCGCCCGAGCGCTTCTGGCTCTGGAAGTAGCAGAGCAGCTTCTTCCTGAGCGAGGGCGGCGGCTCGGCGGGGCCCCAGTCCCCTCGCACCAGCAGCGGGAAGGAGCACGGCCACTGCCCCTCCATGGCTCCTGAGCGGCTCCTCTCCCGGCGCGTTTTCGCTTTCGATTCTCGGAACGCGCGACGCCTGGGGCTCCGCCCAGTGCCGGGAACCGGCCTCCGCCTCCGGGCCCATCGGGCGGCCGGCGGTCCGGGGCGGCCTCTCGCCGCTCCCCGCGCCTCCACAGAGCCGTACAAGAACCATGCGTCACAGTGTTTTCAGCCTCGGAACTTTCACTGCTCAACCACTGGCTAACACTCACTCTCCCTCCCTTAGCCTTTCAAATGAAGTCACGACATAAAGTAAAATTACCGCTTTCATCACTCCTTGCCAGAGATGCTTCCACAACCGTGGAAGGTTGCAATGGGTGTTTACTTCAGACCAACTTTTCTGCTAGCTGAGTTTTCAACCGAGTGCTCAGGAGTTTCTCTTGCAAAGGTTTGATTTCAGCTATTTTGTGCTGTGTATTTTACCCTTGTGGCCAAATATGGGACACCAAAATAGCAGATAAATTAAGTTTTCCCCCCTAATTTCACTGAACATTCATTTAAGAATTGGATAAATAAATGTCATTAAAAATTATAAGCATCCAGTTAAGCCTAGGTTTCATCAGCTACTCTGCTGAATGACTCATGGGGATGCCTTTGTTTCTTGGTGGGCAACTTATTTCTCTGTTATTTCCTAATGCACTATCCCAAGTGACAGCTTGCTTCCATGTGCAGAAAAGCTCAGTCACTTAGAAACAACTGGAGTGTTGGTATTTTACTGCATCCTCTGCTATTTGACTGCATGGAATAAGGTAAAATATTAAAATAAATACAGTAACACAAAACCAAGGCTGGAAAGACATCCCAACCGACATGGAAACCAAACGGTGCCCACTTCTACTAAATCTTAAAGTCGAGGTGGCAAAGTTGTAGTGCCTATTCACAATGTGGGAATCTTAAAATAATTTAAAAAAATAAAGTAATACATTTTAAAGAAGGGGGGTGGCATGGAGTCCAAACTGCCCCAAAACATGGTGTTGCAGGGAAGCTCCTAAATCTAAAAAATATATACAGCTTTATGTATTGCAAAAAGGAGGAAAAACCCGTACATTAGAAACACACATGGTATTTTTGTATTTTCTTTATTAGTTGTCCTCAGTAGCCTTAAAGAAATGGTTCAACTTCTAAACATCATGTCTGTGTGACATACCACCACACAGGTAATTAGCAGGTTATTTAGGCACTGCAGAGTATCTTTATGACACAATTTAAACCTATATTGGATGCAATTGAAAGAATACAGTTTTATAGTTGAAAAACTGATTTAAAGTTGTATTTAAGTTTAAGCACAATGGCAGGCACCGAACCAAGAGCCCACTATCAGACATGGACACAGACACTGTTACTTCCCATTTGCTCCAACACAGCTCTCAGTATTCAGCACTTCTGCAGAGCTGAGCATGCATGTACCCACCTGTACATGATCCATGGCTAATTTCACATGCAAAACCCAAATCACTAAGGCAATTTCTACCGTGAAAAGAAGCAAAAGTCCATAACCTTATCACAGCTACTGTTATAGCTGCATACAAATTTTAGATTAGATTACATATTTGCATACAAATTTGCGTACAAATTTTAGATTTAAATTAGATTAGGTTACATGATGCCAGCCATGCTGATAGACATCATAATGCAAAGCCAAGAGAAGTGTTTCATCTAATAAAAGTAGTGGATCTAAGGGGTTTTGGAAATCAGACTGGAGAGTTGTGGGGAAAAGGGCCGATTAGATTTGCTAGTAAAGCAAGATACACAAAGTGCAAACAGTACTGATACTACACTCCCAAGAACCAAATTTTGTAAAGGCTACATATATAGGAAGTAAATGATTTGTGAAAAGAACATACATTGTTTGATGTATTTGATGTATAAGAAAAGATTACTTTTCTTTGCTAACTGTGAAATACAAGCGATTTAGGTAGCGTAGTTAAAGCAACTTCCCTCAGAGCTTGAATAGTACATTAAGTGCTGTATGTTTAGTCATTGCACTTAAGAGTTGAGAGTTGATAGATTTCCTTATTCAATTCCTTTCGCTTTCAATTCTGATCGAACACGCTGCAGATAAGAAGAATCTGGGTAACCAAACCTAGGAGAAGAAGAGAAGAATTGTTTGGGCTATTTCCGTAATGAAGCACTTGATAATTCTACAAAACCATCTCATCAAAGTCTTTTTAGAAATCTCTTCACAAATTTTATGCAGTTCTTGCCCTAGAGAGAAAACAGACCCATATTGCCAGTCACAGAAGCGATACAGACAGCATAAAGCTACAAACTTAAGGAGCTGCTACATTTTGTTGTCCAAATTGATACTAAGAACTTGATTTTCAAAGCTGCCTGGGGTCTCCTTTCAAAATGATAGGGCGTTTGGGCATGTATCTTTTAAAAAGAAAATCAGACCTGAAGCATATCCAAGTGAGCCTTCAAATCAGAAAGACAATGGCACCTCTGGACTTGAAGTAGTGCAACACCAGAACTGCATACGAAGCACGTGATAAGCAAGAGAGAGGATTTGTACAGAGCGAAGGATAAAGTAAAACTGATACTTTTTGCTCTTTTAATGATCCTAGCCCAGTCAGGAGGATCTAGACACCAGCCTTTAGAGCTTGCAAGACACCACCTACCCCTTAGAGGCTGAAAGAAGCTAGAAAGGATTGGTCCCTCTTGTCTCTGCTGCAGGCAGTTCACACTCTGTCCTGGTGATTGCTCCTTTCATTTAAGTGCAGCAAGTTCTCAAGAAATACTGGATAGGGCGGTCATCTACTCACTCAGAAAACCCTCTGACAGTTTGAACGGCCAAAATGGGATAACCCTTTTTATGGCTGGGGCTGGCACTGTGTCCTGTGCTCTGACCCACCAAGTGCTGCACAATTCCTGGCTCCTAGCATCTAAAAGGACACGACCATATCTGCACTACAATCTCACTTCCTGCTGTTAGCTCTGTGAAGCAGAATTTCAAATCATGTTTTACAACATGATGAGTGCCATCTTTACCAGGATCATAATGGACCAGCACCTCCTGGTGCAGAACAGCAGATAACAGGAGAGGCATAGATCAGGAGTCCAACCTTAGGGGTCATCAAAAGCTTGTTATCCTGTAGGTTCTAATCAAAGCAGTTATTAACTAAGAGCCTTACAAACTCAGTGATGAATGAGTAGTCTGAGGGGCAGCAGAACACTAAGCTCATCCTTGTTCCAACTGTCCAAATAGGGGAAGGTGATTAACATCTGGATCCATAGGGCATTCCACAATCACTCTGGGAGTGACAAAATCTGAAAGCTCTAAATGTGGAAGATACTCAAGGCAATCTTCCTGACACATCAGTATTGCATAAAGGCAACAACAGTATTGCATAAAGACAAGACTACTTACTGGGTAGGTCCTCCCACCATGGCAGTTTTGTGGTGAATATCATTCCATGTGATAACATTTTGTGCACCAGTTGTATGTGACTGCCCCACTGTGAAAATCAATTTTTGTTGAAAGGCCCTTCTGAGGAGCTGCAGAATTTCTCGCCCTTCCTCATTGTCAGGTAAATACGCTCTTCGGTGAGCTGGCCCATAATGCTGCCCTGGGTTTGGGTGGCTGCTCTGTTTTGTAGAAAAACAAAACAAACCCACATTGTATATCATAAATCATTCAGAAGGACATAGCATGACTGATAACTAATTCTGAGTTTTTTCTCTTTAGATACTTTATTTCGTACAAATTGCATTCACACTTTCTTGTCATCACTCATGCACCCATTGTTAGTTTTAAATTTGTTTTTCCCTCTTTTCTCTTCCAAATGCACGGTGCTGCACCCGTGACTTTTTTAATTTACTCCATTCTCAGTCCTAGTCACAAATCCAGGCACATAACATAAGGAGATTTCTCACCTGGAAAGCTCTCACCAAACCAGCCCACTATTCATTTTTGTCCATTGGTGTCCACAGAAAAGAGAACATCCCAGAAATTCTCATTATACTTTGCTTATATGATATCACTGCATAGATTTCAGTTCAGTTACTCCCACTGTACAAATTAAAGACAGGCATCTCTATCCTGGTGCATATAAAATGGAGGCTGATCATGTGACTATTTCATTCCTACTGTATTTACTTAATCACGCCCAAAAATATTGAATTAAACACTTGCAGATTTGTACAAAATAAAGAAATGTCCTCCCTGAGCATGCATTCAAGTAATAGGAAATTAATTTTGTATTCAATATAGGTTTTGTTGTGGGAAAAATATCTTTAAGAAATATTTAGGTATACTTACAGTTTGAATACCACCATTCATATCATAGTCAATTTGAATGGTGCCACAATTGGGATAACCAGGAAGAGACGAACTGATTGTTCTAGTTGACATTGTTCCCTCTGGTTGGTCTCCTATCAGGACTCCACAGACAGTATTACAAACTGGACAAGCTTGTTTATAAGCCATGGCTGTGTCAATGCAAGTTTTGCAAAATGCATGTTTGCACTTTTCTAATATTTCTTTATTTTCAATTTTGTCCCTGCAAATTGGACATTCATCATCTTCTTTTTCTTCTGTCTTTGCCTGAGTCTGTCCTTCAGAAGAAAGGTTATTATTTTGCCTAACACTGGACTGCTTAGATGCTCCTGTAGCTTCTTGAGAGCTGAGCTCAGAGGACAGTGGTGCCCTATTTCTAGTTTGCATCCCTTCAATGTTAAGAAGGGATCCCTTCATGTACTTTTCAGCAACTTCATTCTTCTGAAGTTTTACATTAAGATCTTCAAATTTCTTAGCATTAGGTAGCGCACTTAAAGTTGTCTTCTGATATTCTGAAAGCTTCATGCTGATGACTTTTTCTCCTAACATTGCAGAGGCACTCTGAAATGCACTGATGAAACTTTCAGTAGCATGTGATGACATATCAGAAGTTTCAGATTTAGGCCTAAATATTATGGCCTTCTGGCCATATGACTTCTCTTTTATTTCTACCAGTGTATCAAATTTGCCATTTATGTTTTCAATTTCTTTGCTTAGATTGGTTTCCAACAATTTAAACACCGAAGCATCAACTTCAATTCCATCCCTGTATTTGTACCATTGAGATGATATTTTCATATTCTTTTCAGCTTGGCTGTTCTTACCTTCCCCTGCTAGAAATTTTTGGGCAGCTAAAATCTCTCTCCTTGGACCTCGGAGTAGCAACTGATTCCCTTCCTCTCTAGCAAGAAGATTTCTAAACTTTTCATTTAATTTTACTATTGTCTCTTCTAATGTGTCACTCTTTGTAATGGGAACTTTTTCCTGTGTCAGATCTTTTGTAGCTTCCTGGAAGATTTCGATAAAAGAATTACTAGCTTCTTGTAACAATTCAGGACCTTGATTGGAAGAGATGTATATGAATGTGCTATGCTCATCGTGACCTTTAATTCCCATACATGCTCCAAACCTTTCACATAGTTCTTTGATTTCCTCTTTGTGGGTATGAATAAAATATTCATAGAGAGGTGTCTCAAGTGTAAACTCAACTATTTCTTCAGTATTCAGGCCACTTTCGTCTTTCAAACCATTCTTACATTCAGAATGTGAAAAATCATGGTTTGGGTCTTTGCCTGCAAGGATATCTTCAAAGTAGTGATAAGCTTTTTCAATATCTGTAAAATCTCCTGTCAATTTCTCAGAGCCATCCACACCAGGGCTTCCTTCTCTCTTTAAGTTTGGACACATAATGGTAATTTTCTCCCTTTGGTCTTCAGTGAACATACTGGTATTCAAAGTAGCAGATACTGTAAGAAATATCTACAGAAAAGACAAGAATACATCAACATTAGTTTTCTTTGAGGTTCTCTGCTTGCTACTTCTGTATTTTCAGCAGGGAGAAGCTCTGTCCATCCCAGTAGTGCCAGATTACTACAAACAAATTTGCACGCATTATTTCTTTTATGTCACATACACTAACAGTACAAACAGGCAAATAACACAATCTGCTTGTAAGTCAGCAGCAAAAATGAAATGCCCTAATGTCACCAGCACTGCAGGAGGAAAGACAGTAACTCTGCTATTTAGGCTGAGACTGTGACCAGCACTCCCTGAACCAACCTCTGACAACAGGGTTAGCATAACTAAAGGCAGGCAACCTCTGTGGCTGAGCTCATTGTTTGTTACACCCTTTTCCCATCATTACCAGGCCCTACAAGTCCCGTGCACCAAGTAGACAAAGCAAACAGATTTTTTCTTTCCCTCCCTACCACCCTCAAGATTTCTGGACACCAGACTGACTGGTGTCCTCCTTACTGCCCTCAAAGGTCCCAGGCACCCTCCCCACCAGGTGCTGCTGACCCCATCCCACAGCAGGCAGGTTTAATCTGCCTACAAGATCAACCAATTACAATTCCTAACTGGGAATGCAGACCACAACTGTGGCTGGACAGTGAAACCCATAGGACCCTTTGGTGGCCAGGGAGACATCCACTGCTCTCTGCTTCCTTTGAGGACTGACTGGATGACCCAGGTGCTTTTATGTGTTTTCAAGTCTAGATTGTGATTGTTCTATCAATACAGCAACCCAAGTATTAAGATATGACATGATTTGCAGAGGGTCCAGGTGACTAGAAATCATAAGCTGAGCTGTGCTATCAAGCACAGTGCTACACTACTTACAAAACTGTCCTACACTGATTTTGCTTGTAGAAATACTGTGGTATTCTGATCATTAACTCTATGCTTTTTAAAAAGCAAAAAGCTTTAATTGTTGATGCCTTGTGAAGGCTGACCTAGAACAGAGACTAGATGGAGGTAAAGAATAAAGTAGGCATTTATTGAAAGACCTCAGTGGATACACCTTGGGCAGCACAAGAGCCCAGCCAGGGCTACACCCAAGGTGAACCCAAAGTGGTCACAAAATGCATCACCGGTCACGAGGTCTCACACTTCAGTAAGTTCTGGTCCATTTGCATATTGGAGTTAATTGTCCACTTATAGTCCACTGTTGTTTATGCTCTTGGGCCTGAAATTTGGATCATTTGTCCTTGGTCCTCAGTTAGAGAAGGAATTGCTTTGTCTCCCTACTCTGTGAAGAGAGCTTACTATCCCCTAATATGAAGCTCAGAACTACGTACTAAAGCAGTACAGAATCTGAAAAATATAAAAGCTAAAACCTGAGGCATCATTGTAACCACAGCTTAGTGTAACTACATCATTGTTATTGTGCCAAGGATCCCCAAAAGAATCTGTCTATCCCCTTAGAGCCAGGTTACATAGACATAACATGTTTAAACATGACTTGTAAGTTATATTTCATTGTTCTTATTAATATTAGACTCTCTAGTTTTCACTCATTATCTTTCTTTAAAATTTTCCCAGAAGTCATGCTTTAATAACTCGAAGAGTTAGGGCAGAAAACAGGATTCTGAAAAATAATAACGAACACATTCCCTTCTGTACTTCACACAGACAGAAGGACAGGGAAATTTGCAGTATAGATGCCAGGTAAACACTATGTTAGCACATGCTATACTTCAAAAGCTACACCTATGTTACCAAACAAAACACGGTAAAGCCCTCTGAGCCAGATATCAGTGTCTTGGTAGAGCCACATCCACACCATGTTGCCCTGTCCATATCCCTAAACACAGCTGATCTTTTCTGTGTAACTTTTAGTTCAAAGTGTCTGAAATCATGTTTGCGGTGCTACATCGCATCACAGCAGACTTTTTTAATGATGAAGAGATGGAGATAATTAGGGTTGCCTCAAGGTGCAAACCATGTTGAAAGAGTAGGTGGAAAGCTGGAAAGAGTAGGTGAAAGGTAGGTGGAAGAGTAGGTGCAGGTGGAAAGGATCCAAATCTCAGACAATTCTTCTACCTTTTGAGAGCAGCCCTTGGTGCATACTACCTCATGAAACCTGCTAGAGTGCTGCTTTGGGGAATAGTGGCTGGCACCTGCCAGAGTCAGGCATGAAAACATGCTGCCTGTAAACAAGTGTAGATTGACCTCTGCTCCGGCACTCAAAAGTCACTCCTGGCCCCCATTTCATTATCTAAGATCACATAACTGACATTTTTTTCAGCACAAAATATTTAGGTGCAACATAAAGAACTCATGGAACTACAAGCAGGGCAGGTTGTGACATTGCTGTTCCTGACGTACCTTTTTGGTAAGGTCTTCCTCTGCTGTGGCCCCATAGCCACCGTTGTCCCGCTGCTGCTGCTGGGGCAGGGAAGGGCCGGCAGTGACTGTGCTGTAGCTGGCAGAGGCGTGCGCTGTAACCCGGCTCTTGCCCGGGTCCCCTTCTCCCGGCAGGATGACTATCTCGCAGCATCTTGCATCCAACTCCAAGGTGTGTTTTGAGCGGGATTCCACACGCTCCCTATCTGTGGTAATTTCAGAATGACAGAATCACAGAACTGTTATGGCTGGAAGGAGCCTCTGGAGATCATCCCACCCAATCCCAGGAGCAAGGCAGGGTCATCGGGAATGTGTCGAGAGACAGAGACGCCACAACCTCCTGGGTAGTCTGTCCTACTGCTCTGCCCTCGATGTAAAGAAATTCTTCCTCATGTTAAGGTGAAATTTCTTGTATTTTATGCCCTCTGCTCCTTGTCCTGTCGCTGGCTACCACCGAAAAGTCTGGCACGCCCTTAGGATATTTATATGCATTAATGAGACCCTTTCTGAATTTGAACAAAGGCAGATAGGGCTGATAAAGTTATCTGCAAACGTGATGGTCACCAGCGGCCCTAGAGCCGCCCTGCCCAGGGACGCTAAATGGTGCCTGGCGGCCATTTCCAGTCCACTCACAGCCGCCCCGCACGCCCGCCCCGTACCTTGCTCCTTACAGAAGTCCACCCAGTAGGTGCCGGTCTCGGGGCCCGGGCGCACGCTGCACTCGCCGCCCCCCGACCGCTTTCTCGACTGGAAGTATGTGTGGAGCTTGACAATCGCCCTGTCGGCGACGGCGGGCGCAGGGCTCACCCGCACCAGCAGCGGCGCGGCCGCCATCACTCCGCCCCGCCGCTTTCGCTTTCGCTTCCCGCTCCGCCGCTCGCTTTCGCTTTCGTTTCCCGCTCCGTCCGCAGCTCCGAGCGCTGAGGATCCGCCCTGAGAGAGATGGGGGTCGTCCAGGTAGAGGAGCGGGGCAGGGGGACAGGGGCCCGGGGCGGCGGCTGCCTCAGGGGTCTGGGTGCGGCGGGAGCTCCCGGCGGGGCTGAGGGGAACGGGACGGTCCCGTCCTCTGGCCCAGCGCTCGGGAATGGCTCCGCCCGGCCTCTCACTCCTGAGAGTTAGTCGGAGCCGAAGGAATCTGAGGGTAACTTCACCGCAGAGCTCCCGCAGCTCCGAGCAGCATTTTAAACACTAGAAAACTTCGTATAGATGTTTGAAAAGTTGGTGCTGGTTTGATTTGCAACAGAATCTCTCCTGTAGGATGGCAGCTCACGTACTTTATTGCTTGTAACATTTACTTTCTCTTTTCCTTTTTTTCTCCTTTTGTTACAATAGAGTTACTTGTCAGATATCCTCAGATGGACGCCCGCTTTAGGTAAGCCTCTCGTTTAGCCATCTGCGAAGTGTGTACTTGTATGTAAATTGAAAACGGACAGCTACTGCCAGCAAACTGGAAAACAAAAGCCAAAAGCAACCTGAAATTCATAATTAATGTGAAATAGACACGGTTATGAATCAACATTATTATTAATTACTTCAACAGGACTTTCTTGCATTTCTCTTTTAAAAGCAAGAGCTCAGAAGTCTTTTAATGAGTTGGCATGTATACTTTATAAGTGCAAAACGTCTGACTTTTTACAAGCAGGTAGCATACCCCGGAGGAAAGTTCAACTAAACTCACACAAATTGATTTAAACTAATTAACATAACTGCTGTAGTATAGTGTACTGCTGTAGTATAGTATATCTGCCAGGAGAGGGCTGTATAGCCATAGTAATACTGTAAAAACTGTTCCTTAAAAATGTGCTTTTAAAAGCCTTTCTGAGTTCATCCGAAGTTCCATACAAAGAAGGAACTTGCTTTTGGGCTTTAAGTGCAGACTAATGAGACTCACAGAATTAAAACTCAGTATAAGATTTCTGTGGCACAGTTAAATGAACATCCTTGGGTTCTCTAACCTCTGAAAAGGGGAGAGAAAAGATTAGAGTGTGTAAAAATATTGTTTAGCAATGACAGTAGGATAAAATTGAGAGCTATAAACCACACTTCTAGATAAAAATAATGTTTTGATAGTAATACCTTCTATTTCACTTTATATTCTGTATCCTAGGGTCAAACATCGTAATGGATCAGGTCAATTCGATGATGCCCATCAGTAAAGATGCCTATGAAGCTCTTAAGAGAAGAGAAAACTGTCTAAATAATCTCATTTTCAAAAGGTTTGCTTGTACGTTGGCCTTCAGAAAAGCAGCAAAAAGCACTGGTGAAGTATACAGGAAAACAGTAAAGTCGGGCATTGACGTTTGTGTTTATAAGGATGATCTCACAAGACACAAGGTCGATGCTGTGGTGAATGCAGCCAATGGGTATCTTGACCATGGAGGAGGTCTTGCTCTTGCCCTTGTAAAAGCTGGAGGGCCAGAAATAGAAAAGGAAAGCAAGCTTTATGTTCATAGGCATGGAGAAGTCAAAGTTGGTGAAATAGCAGTTACCCGTGGAGGGAGGCTTCCTTGTAAGATAATTATTCATGCAGTTGGTCCAAGGTGGGATAGTCGCGAAAAGGAAAGATGTTGTCATCTACTTCACAATGCTATTTGGAATGTTCTGCATTATGTTAGTGCTCCAGCAAATGCTTTAAAGTCTGTGGCTATCCCAGCAGTGAGTTCAGGTATCTATGCCTTCCCAGTTGATTTGTGTTCTAAAGTGATTGTAATGGCTGTAAAGGAATTTGTTGAGAAAAGTCCACCAGGCTGTCTCAGGGAAATCCGCCTGGTGAACATTGAGGAGTCCACAGTGGCAGCAATAAAGAAGGCCTGTGAACAGTTTCTGGGTGATACCAGCTCACTTGAAGACACTGTGCCAGCTTCAGTAAGCTTACCTTACCTCGTACATAAAAACATTCGCATGCGCATCATACAACAACGCCCCGAAGATCTGAAGGTAAGTCTGTCCTGTCATTTGTGGAACATGCTGCTGCCTCCAAGTCTTTGCAGGATTTGGAGCCCAAGAGTTCAGAACACATTTTGTATCAGTCTACTAAATGGTTTTCTTCCCAGTTTGACGAGAACTTGCATGTGGTAATTAAATCATAGTAGCAAGGAGTTGGTTTTTGTCTAAATGGGTGTTGAACTTCAGAATGTTTTTATTTTGTTTTTGTATACATGCTGTTATAACAGGAAGCAGCTAAAGATTGAATGATTCAATAATACATCTCTGTGTTAAAGTTTATCTTCTTCTTATCTAGGAGTTCACATTTTATAATGTACTCCATAGAAATATTCTCTTATTTCCTACCTTGCCTTTTTTCCTATAATTTATGTTCTCATAACTCCGATTACTGGAATTATTAAGCAAACACTGAAACAGCAGAAAATAACTTACACAGATGACGTGCACCTTACCTTTAAATAGAGCATTACTTAAATTGAATAACTTTTTAGCTAGAAAATGTGATGCAAAATAAATTACCTCAGTCACAGGAATTCAACAGAGCTCTTAGACTGCAAGGTACATCACAGGAATGGCATTAACTTTTAGCAAATACTATATCTTAAAAATAAATACATTTTTATTTTAAAGAAGTGTCATAATTTAAAAGGAAGTTTGTTTTTTTGGTGTAAGAACAAAGGATTACAAAGTTGACCTTGCAGGGAATTTTATTAACCGATTCTACAGCATTGAAAGATGCACATGCCCTCAAGACCATGAAGAAAACATGTTCTTGTCTTTAGATAATATTCACCAATTAAGGTTTACAGAATGCTGTTATCAGCATTCTGTAAACAAGTTTTTTTTGTTTTTGATATTTGAAATACAGGGCACCTACTATGGGAATCTGCTTTTTCCACTGGAAACAATTTGTATTGGAAACAATCATAGCTTTGCAGTTCCCTTATGTGTACTGACACTGGTATTTGGTGATGTGTCCTTGCTACCCTAAGGCTGGGATGACAGCCACATCCATAGTTCTCTCCTGCTGATAACTGGCACGGGGGTCACTTAGATGGTGAGAGTAATAATTCTGTTCAGTGCACTCTTGATGACTGGAACAGCTTTGTGCACACTGTTGGTTCCTGAACTGCCACTGCAAAGTGCATACTTTGATGTATTCCAGTGCTCTAGCAGTAAGTAGTAGGAAAATTCAAGCAGCTCATCTGTGGCAGTCAGGCCTCTGTACAGGAATTGTGCTTAGAAAAAATGCTCTCTATAATAGCAAGGCTTGCAAATAGTCAGTTTGTAGTACACTGAAATTTGCACTCTTTCCTTGCAGAATACAGCTATTATTAACCTCATGAATGCCAGGGATGAGCTTTCCTCTCAATCTTCAAGACTGCTGGAAAAAGAGGATCCAGCTTTTCAGAGGGAAATTCAGCATCATCTTAGACATCCAACACATTTGAAGGAGCCCCTGATAATGAAAACCCATCCTCTGCTCTCTACATTTGTCCTGCATGTGGTATTGCAATACCAGAACACGGTGTTACAGCTTGAGGTGATGATCACTTACTTTGGATCTCAGTGGGTTTTCATGTTGGGTGATGTGAGGACTGAAAGACTTTGTTTTTCCTGCAGGAATTGAAGGATGCAGTGAAAAGATGCCTGGGTCACTTTCCGGGATACTCATGTCCCTCAGTTTCTTTTCCAATAAATTGGTCACGAAAGCTGCCTGTTGACACAGTGGCAGACACCATGATTGAAGCAGTTTTAAATTTTGCCAGGGCATATCCAAAAAAGAAGAGAGAAGTGCAGTTTGTCATTTGCCCAGGTGACCGTGCTTCCCATGAGGTAACCAATTTGTTGTTAACTACCCATAAGGAAGACAGAAAACTCTAAAAGTATTTCCATAGATGACTAAAAATGATGATAGTCTGTTCTGTACTAACAACGATAGTGAGCAGCAGGTCCCTTTGTGAAACTATTACTCTCATTAACAGATACTCAATCTTTGTAAATACTTATTTTCTCCTCACTAAACTAGAAGTTTTCAGCCTGTAGTCTGATAAAAAGGGGAGAGAACTTTAAAATTCTCATGTCTGTCAGTGAATGTATAAGAAAGAGTTACTCTTAACTCATTAAGGAACAAACATTCCTCCTTAGGAAATATTTACAGTTAGTTTTGGTTTTTTGTATGGAGCTCTGAAGGCAAAACACTATCAACACATATGAGCTAACAGAATAGAAGCTTTTCAAATAGACAGGCAGAAGAATAGTCTGGATTTTAAAACTGAGTAAAGATAAATCAGCATTAAAATGCAAGTAATGAACACCTTTATCTTATGTGGTAGCATGACATAGGCCACAGCCACAAGGAGTTGGTAAAGGTGCCACTCAGTGTGTAAGGTGTGTTACCTTAGGAGATGCAGAAGAACAGGAATGCGTTTGATATTGTCAGGAATAACATTTTGGGAAAAGCTGACAAATGCCAGTGTTAACTGTTTCAGAATCAGGGGTGGGGGTGTAAACTGCTCGTCTAACAGTGTTTTGAAGATATTAATTGCATATTTGATTAGAAATTGCAAAATGCTCCTAAACTTTTATCTTTCAAGGTTGTCCTGAGAAAATTTTATTCAGCAAAATACAAGCTGGAAAACAGAAGTGATCCTTTGGGTAAGTAATGAACAAAAAGGGCATTTCATGTAAATGAGTACTCCCAATTTGAGAATCTGTAATCACAGAATTCCCTTTAAAATAGGGAACTTAGTATTTACATATGTGTCTTGGGGAGAGGAGGAAGCAAAAACTCATGAGCACTTCATATTTTTACATTTATAGGAATGGAACTGCGCAGTCCCTTTTAAGACTTAAAACCCATTGTCATTGCCTAATTTGTTGGAAGTAATTTAGTGAAAGGCAGATAAATTCTCCATATGTGTGTGTGTATCCTGGAAACCTTACCTCTTTATAGCTAATCTCTTTTTTGAGCATACCAGAAGAGTAGTGTGTTTCTTGCACTGTACAGCTGGGATTACAAGTAGGAATTTGTGTGAGCCCTTGAAAGCTTCTCTCTCAATGCACTTGTATTAAAAAATATATATCTTCCAGGTACAGAGTCAGGCAGTCAGACTGCAAAAGAGCCTGCAAGCAGTGAACCTGTGGTTGAACTTAGAGGGTGCACGCCCACAGCACTGGGAGCAGCAGAATCCTGGCTCCAACAAGTAATGAAAATTCAGGAAGGTTCCCATGCTGTTATTAAAAACAACTACATTTTTTGCCTTGGTAAAGAGGAGATTGCAGAACTCTTTCGACACCAGCCTTCCAGTGTATGTGTGTCAGAAGAAGTGAGAGATGGACGAGCAAAACTGGAACTTCAGGGCCCTCCTGATGTTTTGATTGATACAGTGCTCGCAGCTGAAGAATTACTGCTTCGTGTGCAAGAGAAGACTATTGCTGAACAAAAGAAACTGCTCTACTCAATATGTATGTAAAGTAAATAGTGCCTAAACACTAATTAAGTAAATAAGTGCCTAAACAAGGTTAAGTATGAAGCAACATATATCTTTGTATCGCTGAGAGTGGACAGAGATACATTCAGTTCACACACACATATTGAGTATTGCTTTAATTACTGATACCCCTGTACTTTCACTATGTGAGCCCCTGGAAGACCATTTGTTAGCTGTGGTCTCTCACTTGGCAGTATTCCCAGTAGGACACAGTTTATACAGGGGCTGGCCATGATGTATATCTAGCTGTAGTGGAGCTCCCTCCAGGATACCTTCACTCTAAAGCCTGGCCACTGGAGATTTACAAAATTTGTACTTAATTAACACACACCTTTGCTGAGCTCTCGCTGGCTACAGCTGGACCACTGTTGCAGGGCTCAGCAGTAGACTTGTTCTGCAGAGCTGTCATGAACAATTGATACAACTAATGGCATTACAGAAAGCTACTGAGTGATCAATTTTAATTTATGTTTTGATAATCATTCAAGATAGATACCTTTATTTGAAAGCTCGGCTGTGAAGAGGTGTCATGGAGATCATAAATTGCTTTTCTTTAGTTTCTTCTCTCCTGGTTTCTTTATAATAAATGCAGAAAAACAGAATACATTTACATACATTTTTGTATGTATCTACTAGTTCCTCTCAATATTAGCCTCTGACATTACTTCAGAGAACATTTAACATTCTTTGTTCCTAATTAAACCACCAGCTGAACTAGCGGATCTGCCTCCCTTGCCTTTGCTTCAGGCATTACAATATATGAAAATTTTGCTCCCTTATTCTTATCCAGGCCAAGCAGAAGCAGGCCAGCTTTCAGGAGACTTTCACATGACAAGTACCACTGACAACATCCTGATTTCGACGGTAGACTGCTACCTCCAGGAGTTTAAAGACAGAGAGAAGGAGTTTCAAAGAGCTGGACTTCGTGTTCTCAGGGTAAAGAGGATATTCATGGAGAAACTGTATCTCAGCTCATATATTTGAACTAACATATTTCATATAAGTGTAAAAAATTCAAATTAACTATTTCAATGCATTGCTTTTAAAAATTAAGATCAAATCAACCTCATCCTTAAAACAGATCCAGTCTTTAATCTGAATTAATAGTATTTTAAACATAATGCAAATAGTCACTCAAAAAAGCGATTATATTCTGAGAACTCTTTTTAATTGTACTGTATGTTCTCCCTCATACTTCATGCTTCAAATGCCCCTTTATAGCATTCTAGAGAAATATGAGATTGGTAGGTAAATTAAGTACAGTATTCCAGGACACTAATTCAGTGTCTGTTTTCTTTTTGCGAGCTTGACACTAAAAATGTGCCAGTTCTGATGTGATTATGTGTTAAAGCTGGAATCATACTTGGGTATCACTGCTTTACTGAACAGCAGATGGACTTAATCTCTTCAGCACAACTCAAGTACTGAAAGTCTGTACACCAGGAAATATTCCTAGTGATTTCAATGGGGGGGGCATGGGCTAGTGGTATGATTCTTTTCTTTGGATCAGTTGCACACTTCAGATACTTTGTCCACTATGTGGTCAATGCTTATAGGCTAAAACATTGAAGAACACAGCCATAATAAAAGCACTTACGTATTTCATAATTAGTGTCCACCTGCTTATGCTAAGCTGTTATTTATCTTACAGATTGAAAAGATAAATAATCCACTTCTATCGGCTGCATTCCAAAAAATGAAAAAAGAAGTAGATGGTAGCTCCAAAGCAACTCAAAAGTTGTACCAGAATGTTTCTCCTGAGTTCTGTTTCTCAGTTTGCCAAACTGGATTTCACAGGATGTATTCTCCACCAGAAGGTAATAACTTGCTTTGGCATCTATAATCAAAATGAACAGTGACTGAATATTAAACTCAGGTTAAAATTAGAAAAAATGGCATTCCTTAATAAGAACTGCTTTTACTTGTATTTAGATTTGTATGAGCTTACTTTATTATATACAGTAAAGTTTCCTGATACTGTAGAGCCAGCAAGGCTCTAGGAAGATAAGCCTGAATTCAAGCCTAGCCCAAACACTAGACAGAATTATTATTATGCATGTAATTCCATGTCCAAGTTTTATTTTGTTGTATCAATGTAAAGAAGGTCAGTGTCCTTATGTAACTGCTGCAAACATGCATTCAGCAGCTTGGTGCTCTAAAGCATGCTCAAGGGCATCACAGAACACTGTGGCTGGAAGGGGCTTCTGAGGGTCATGCAGCCCAGGCCCCTGCTCAGATCAGGTGTGGTCAGAGACAGCAGATGATTTCATTGCTTGAGCTTCCATTTGGAGTAAAGTACACTTGGAGGAAAGTTGTGAATCCATGAAATATTGTAGCAGACAAATGCTTTCATAAAGGGAAAGAATAAGCATTCAGTGCTTCATCCTGCAGTAAGTGAAGTGTGTGATGTTTTGCATGTCAATTGCAGAATGGGATTTCAAGCAATAAACTGTTCAAAAAGTGGAGATTTGCCTTTCTTTGTCTGTGTAATGTACATGCACATTTCCAAACTTTAAAAGCAGTAAGATGATGGTCTAATTTCTTTCCACTTTTCCATTTGATACTGTAACAGCACTTCATGTGACATTTTTCATATAAATCTCAGAGCTTTTTTTTTGTAGTTTACATTATCAAGATCTTGCTGCCTTTTATTGTTTATCAGAGTCCCTTGTACATGATGACTGAAGTGTGAGTCATGTATTTATTTTATCTAAACCCTTTAGACCTTGATGATTCAATCACTGCATTAAGAGATAAATCTGAACAGTTAGCACTGGAGTAGCAGTTAGCTGGAATGGCCATCAGCTGTCATTGCTCATGGTTTCAGTGGGAGGTCAGTGAAGTATCAGAGCCACTCCATGAAAATTAACTTCCAAAAGGATGGCACACATTGAGCAGTCACATCACTTGTAACTCAGAATCAAGCAGCAGTCTATTAGAACTACCACCTTGAAAGAACCAACTGCTAAGTGCTTTCTCTTCTGAAAATTTTTCTTTCTCTTTCCAGAACAAAAATATGGAGCTGGCATCTACTTTACAAAGAACCTGAGGTACCTGACCAATGATAAAGCTACATGGGAAATGGACTCGAAAATGTACGTGTTTGAGGCTGATGTAGTAACTGGCAAATACACTACAGGCCAGCCATCTTGTATTATGCCACCAGCCCTGGATGGGAATGCCTTTACATTATATGACAGTTTAGTAGATAATTTGCACTATCCTGAGACCTTTGTCATTTTCAATGGTTTTGCAGCCCTTCCACAGTATTTGCTGACTTGTTCCCCACTGTAGCTCCTGGAGGAAACAAGCAGGATCCTCAGTGGGAATAGAGCAGAACTGTAGCTATGCTGAAGACCCTCTGAGAACAAAGTCTAGCACTTAGATTTAAGAGGATGCTCTGCTTAGTCGTGTGCTATGGTCAGAGTGCTTCCCGAAAAGCTCTCTGAAATATTTGTGAACAAAAGAGTAAGTTAACATCCTAAAGAGATTAGGACAAAATTACCTGTGAATGGAAGCAGAAGGGAAAGCATTCCAAAATGCAGTGTAACATTTAACATTAACATTTAACATACCTGATCATTTACTTTATTCCTTAACCTGATTTCAGCTTGTGACTATATGCTTGATGTTTGTGTAGGCTGTCATTCTTCCACTGCGTTTTCTTAATCTGACACATTGCATATATCAGGGAAGCACAAGAAATCTTGGTTGTGCCTTTGGAGCCTTAAGTTTTCTTTTGACTTAAGATAGGAGAATGTAGCAGATGAGAGCTGTTTTCTGCTTAGGGACATGCTATTATATACAGTTATGACAAACATGAGGCAATACTTCATGATTTCTTACAATGATTGCTTGTACATTTTTTATTAGTTACTTCAAGCACTGTAGATGCACATATTCAAAATAAAAAGTATGAATGTCACTATCTGTAACTTGTATTTTTCTGTAGTCTCAAGAACGTGATTTGTACTGTACATGAGCTTCAGATTTCTCAGCAGGATTCAATCTCTTTGAAAGGTTACAAAATAGTAGAGAACTGGTTCAAGCTACAGCTTGAAATTATTTTTCAATTAATCTACCTTTACCAACATCTTTTAAAGATTGTCAGCCTTGTAGCCAGGAATCCCCACATTGCTTCTGCAGTGACCTGAAGCAAATACATGGAAAAGCCCAAGAGCTGTTACAGTAATTCCAGTGTAAAAGGGGATTCAGTCCAGCACTTGGGTACCTGAAAACCTCCTCAAGGAAAGCCTGCTGATGGGGAGCAGTCTGATCTCTAACACACCGATGAAATTAGCATTTAATAAAACTTTTCAAAATAATTTGTTAATGGATTCCCAGGATGCTTGTACTGCACCTGCAACTCCTGCGCTAGTAGTTGTAGTGCTAGGAACCATTCACAAGTGCAAAAGAAATTAAATTATAAAAGTTTAATTCTGAATTCCGAGGTTACAAGTGGAAATATTTTTCAACCATTGCAAAATAAACTTTTAGATTAATATATTCATATTTTGTTTTTTTTAAAAATTATTTTTAAGATTAGCTATGCTTGCTGTTTCAAAGATAGTTTTGTAGCGTGAGTCTCTAACACAAGAGTTTTGCTCTCAAGTCCAAAGGTTGCTCTTAGAAATTATGCTGCAATTCTGAAAACAGAATTAGTCTATTCCTATTTTAACTATTCCATTAAAGTAATCAACTGTTTTCCATTTCTGTCCCCTTGTTCCTCATATTTCTTGATTCACACATTACTGCCATAAAAACACATAGTTATGAATTAAAGATTTGTTAGCACTGAACAAAGGTAAGTACTTATGTCAGCATGCTCCAAGAGATGTTTTTAAAGGGGTTTCATGGCAGGAATTATTTTTTTCTTCTATTTTCTTTTTTGAAAAACTCAGTAATGAGTTTCTGAACTACAGCATCAATTTCCAGAACACAGAAAGGAATGTTATTTTTGGCACAATGTAACATCTTGCTCCTAGTGGGAATAGAGAACGGTTTTCATAACTCAGTATTAATTTAATACTGTAACACAATTATTGGTAACTATGTATTTAATTATTAACCTTTTTATTAACTATGTAATTTCCCTTAACTGTATATTAAGGGAAAAGGTCCATAGTCAGTTTAATAGAAAAAATAATTCTAGAGAAAGCTTTTAACATCTTACTCCTGTGCCCAGTACAGGCTTTCTCTTCCCTCCACATACACCTGCAGTTAAGGATTCATTCAGTGTTACTGAATATTTATCTTTCATTTTATTATAGCATGATTTTTCCTGACATAGAATTTCTGTTCCACCAGTGTTCTCCACACATATTGATATGCTATATATTCTAGATATATATAGCTTTTTTTAAAAAAAATGGGTAATATAAGAGGTTGTACATAATTATTTTTATCTGGTCCTCAAAAAGAATAATTTTGTGTACAGAAACTAGAAAATAAACCCAGCACAAACTAGATGTACCAAGTAGTACATATTAAAATAATTACCACAGTAATTGAAAATTCCTGATCTTAGTCCTACCCTAATTAGTCAACCAGAGGCTACTCCACAGCCTCTGGGATTTCTCTGTTGTCCACAATAAGGGTATGAATAATTCCTTCCTTTCGTTTCCCACTACTGACAGCCTTAATGCAACAGCTGTGGTCAGCAACAGTGAAGTGAGTTTCAGTCCCATCTTCCACAAATTCACCCTGGGAGAAAGGAGACAAGAATAAAAACAGACACTTGATATTTTAATAAATGAAAAGCTCAAATGCATCAATGTCAAGATCACTTGCAGTTGCCACAGTTACAGCAGCTTTAGGTACCTGTGACAAGGACTGCCTGAAAGCTGAACAAAGCTGCTGAATCTCAGGCAGTTAAAGATTGGTGGGTATCAGATGACAATGAAAATGTCACACAATCAGAAATGGTAAGGTTGGAGTTTGTGAATCAATACTACTGATTCATGTCAGTAAACAAAACCAGAAAAGGCAGCACCCTGCCAAGTTGTGCTGCACAGCCAGTAGGTGCCACACAAACCTGTGCTCAAGTGGCAGTGAAAGGTGAAGTATTCAGGATGCCTTCTACAGCAGAGCCCTGACTCAAGTACAACAGTTGTGCATCTTGGATACACATCTCCTGCTGCAGTTCTGGAATTTCCTGTTACAGAATTTTCCCAGGCATGGCTGTGTTTTTGTCATGATGTTTGTGACAGCAGAACTAATGGGTGCTGCTCTAATGGAAGCACAGTTTGGCACTAAACCTGCACTCACAGCTTGCAAGGACACCTCAGAGTGTCAGTACATTGTAGAAAAGGCTGAGCCATCAGGAGCAGAAGTCCTGATTTACTGGAAGACGAGGCTTCTTCCACTGATTACTAAGCAAACATTTGGTGAATCTTTTCATCCTCCTCTCAGGTATAGCAGAACTGTTGATTTTACCATTTGTACTGATCCAGGGATTTCCTTGTGGCAGCAGTAAAAACTTTGACACCCCCCGGTGAGAAAGCACATCCTTCAAGGATGGGGAAGCCTACCTGGTGTGCATATTGAAAATCATCAAAAACCAGAAAGACACCAAACAGATTAAACTACCTAGCTGTCAGCCTACTCTGAAAATTAATGCAGATGTGATCAAGATAAAAGATTTGACTTGTTCCAATGAGGCTCTTAAGCCCTAAGTATTAGGAGCATCTCAAAATGGTAAAAAGCATGAGTCATAACAGACTACATGTGTTCAACTTTCAGTGACAACTATCACAAGCAGGTTTGGATGCAGTGGCTCTACACTCTGCATCAAACTCAAATCCTTCCCAATCACCAGAAAGTTTTCTCCCTAAAAACCCTGCACAACTGACTCAAATTTCTTTTGTTTGTCTGAAAAGGCTAAAGAAAAGCATCATTTATCCTTAACTTGCAGATGTTTGACATATGAACTGAAATACTGCCCATTATAAAATTCAGTGAAGGTCATCTGGAACAGACCAGGAGCATCCTGGCTGCTTTGGCCTCTTAGGTAAAGGGAGATAGTGTGCCCCTCTGGGGCTTACTCTGCCAAGCTTTGCTTATATATCCATAGCCTGGGAAGAGCCTTTGGAAAGGACCACATACCGCTGTTTCCATTTTTTGACCGTTGCACCACACATCCATAGTGTCCTTTTCTGTGAAGGAAAAGAAAAACAAGGTAGAAAAAGCAAGGTAATTATTTTTGGCCCTACAAACAAGGATCTAGGAATTTTAAAAATCTACTGTTGAATTTTACTTTTAATTCCCAAAAGAAGTTCCTAAGTAGCTGTAATACCTGAGCTACAGGGCTTGCTCTCACACTGGTTAGAGAAGAGGCTCTGCCATCAACTTTTGCTTAGAAGATACATTTTTACCCCTCCCTAGCCCTGGCTATTAACACTGTGTTGTTTTGAATAGTGCCAGAGATACTCTGACAGTCTTAAACTGAAAAAATTTACAAGACCAAAAAGTGAAGTAATTTCTGCTAATTATTTGAGTGCTGGTTATTCAATAAAGCTCTCTTTTTCCAGGTCAAATTAATTCAAAACCAGCATTATTTAGCATCCATCAAATGGTCTGTATTCTTAATATTTTGAAAGCACCAAGTATCACTTTAAATATCAATCTTAGGGGTTTTTTGAACTTGAAGCAGAATATTCTTTTACTTCTCCCAGCACATCTTCCTTAAATTACTTTGCTGTAGAATTCCCTTTACTGACACTGTCATTGACACAACATCAGAGAGCTGAACCCTGCTTGTCTTTCCAGTAAGCATAGTGAGATTAAAATTCTATGAAGACTTAACTGTTTCTGTCTAAAACTGTCTTTCTTCATTGCTCCCCTTCATCTTAGGGCAGTTCATTTTGTCCTGAGGTTTAAGAAGAAATCATAGTCTGAGATCTCTTGTCTCCAGCTCTAACCATACAGCAGTGCCCAAGTGGAAGTTTTCCCACTAGATGCCACGGACAAATTCCTCACAGGATCCCTTCCTCCCACCTGCTTGTAATGGAACTGGGAAAGGGAGGGCAGAACAGATGCAATGTATTGCCTTACTATTAAGAAAGTGAAAGAACATCATTGGAAAGTTTTAGTTTAAGTTTGTAGATAAGAAGTGATGCAGAAAAAAGGATGCTCATCAATCTCTCAAAAATATGGAATAACATTGTTGCACTTCAGATAAAGACTTCTTGACCATGGCTGATGATTTTTGGAAGGAAAGCCTGGTTACCTGCTGAACAAATTCAGACCCATGTGAGGTTTGATCACAATGCTGGTAAAATTTCTGTAGCAGGCTTCACCTGGAGAACTGCCTTGCCAGGGCAGCTCTGTGGAGGCAGCAGCAGTAAGGCCTCCCAACTTCCCCCCACCCAAATCTAGACCATGCTCCTGTAGATTCACACATGTATAACAAGACCATTACCTTTCAGACTGTCTTTGGCATCTCATTCCAGACTTCCACATCCCCCAGGATTTTATACAGCATCAGAGCTCCATCAGAACTGTGCTTTCTCTTAGTTACCAGTTTCTAAATGCACACAAGTTTATTCAAAGGCAGCAACATGTAGTCACTCAATGTTTACTTACCTAGAACAATTCTATAGTCTGTACCTCCCAAGTTCAATATCCAAGTATTGGTTGTTTTTAACCTGTTCTCTATATACTGCTTGAGACTCTTTCCATTGATCTCCAAAGTATATTCATATGCAAAGCCACTGACTGCATCAATGTTAATAGCAGCTTTAGTTTTAGTAGCTCCAACAGTGAATGTTTCTTTACCCACTAATTTAAACATCCATTCTCTTCTTATTTCTTCCTGTAGAAAAAAAACAAAAACAGAGGGTATTAATTGAAAAACCTGAGTGCATGTTTTAATATTAAAAAAATTGAACTGGAACTCAGGAGACAGCTCAGTACTGAACAACTGTTTGGGAATGAATGCATACATGGTGCTTTGTATGCACAGAGTGCCTCTGCCCAAGGACAGCAAAGCACTTCATGAATACTCACACCTTAATTGGAACTGAAAAAAAGAATCATGCATTTTATTAAACTAGGTAATTAAGTGAATGTACCTCACTTGCATTTATTAGTCTTTTGTTTGTTGTGATGTGTGTTGCAAGGAAGTGCATTTATATAATCTGTATAACAGTGAATTTTGAGCACATAGCAATTTCACCTTTCCATCAACATAGACAACACGCTTTCCTGAAGTGGTCCCATGTTCAAATTCAATCTTATGAACACCATCACTTAAAGCTACTTCCCAAACAGCCACCAAATCTGTCATCTTCTCTAAGTGGCTGTACCGAGACCTAAGGAGAAACCAACAAAGTAAATTAATTGTCGTTGAAAGTTCAAGTCCCAATGTCTGCAGTTCAAAGCTTTACTGCTTCTTCTGCTTTTGTATTTGCACTTTTTGCAAATACAAAATGAGACTTGAAGAATAAGCTTACAGAACTGCTTATAATTTCATGTTTTTCAGACATTCAGATATACCAAAACATCACAAAATATAAACAGTTAAACAGACTCATTTTAACAAACAGTACAAAGACACAGCTACCCATCTAACCTCTACAACTCCAAATTCAGGTGACAATAGGTAACAAAATTTTATTTAGTTTTAAGATACTTCCGGACAGTTCTGCTATTTCTTGGTAGGCATTAAAATATATTATTTTATTGGTCTCAAAAAAGAAAGTGTTTCAGCTTTTTAGACTTGAAAAAATAGTATGACCAGTTTAGCTATTTGCTGTGTTAACAGATTTGTCTCTAATCTCATAAACACTACCTACATCATTCAGATATGCAACTCTGCACACACAGACACAGGGGAATGGATCTGGTAAGATATCCTTTTATTCAAGTAATTTTTAAAGTTTAGATACAGTCATAAGTGACCATTGGAACTGTGGATATCTTTCCAAATCTGCTCATATCACAGTTCTGATTTTTTACCTTATTTCATCGTCACAGACAGTAATCTCCTCACCGGATGCCATAGAAGCCAAAAGAGCTTTTAATCTAATTAGCAGCAAGAAAAAATAGAAAAGCAGAATAGTAGGAGAAAAGCGCTAAAGTTTCATCATTTTCTCCAGCTAAGTATAAAGGACATTTAGCATCATTAACTAACATGCAGTGCTGTCATATATATGATAAAATAAAAACACTTAGAATACAACCATCTTTCTCTAAGACAGAAAGGCAAGTATTTTAAAAAATATTTTATTTTACAAAACCAAATAAGTGCTACTAAAGTTTGTCCTACCTTTACTAGCTCCTCATAATTTTGTCAGTTATTGGATGGAAAAATGGGCTGCCAGAGTTTAGAAATTAACAGTTTGACCAAAGCAGGAACCCAATCCAGAGCTGCCCATCTCAGTCCCAGACCACAATGAATATGGGACTGGAAATAGCACAGGCAATGATTTCACTTCCTCCCTTTTCTAAACCACTGTAGCAGCTTTCAACAAGCACATTAGTAAATTTGACGTCGCAATTCAGTCACAAAATCTATGTGAGCCACAAGGAACTAATTTCTTACTTAAATGGATTTTAGACCGCGACGGTGTTTTACAACCACCGGTTTTTAGTGTATTATTTTCACTCATTAATTTCATCATGATCGGTCATGTCTGTACCTATCAATAAACAAACGTGCTAATAATAAACGTGCTAATCAATGAGGAGGTTGTTTTGGCCGCTCCTGAAGTTTCTGGGTCCTGCGAAGGCGGCATCCCCGGGCACACGGTGGGAGTCAGGCAGGGAATATTTCCCTCCTCGGCTCCAGGGAGCAGGTTCGGCACAGACCCGCGTGTGCCGGGCAGGGATCAGCACAAGGGGCGGCCTCGGGACATGCCCAAAGAGGTGTCCCGGACAGCCCAGAGCCCTCATCACCCGGGCAGGCCGCATCCTGCGGTGTGCGTTTTAGGCATCATTTAGGATCAATGCTGAAAGGGTTAGGAAGCATCCCAGAACACACAAATTCCTTTTTTATTTTTTCCCCTCAAATCATAGTAATGAAGCGATACACATTTATTTTGCACCAAGGCCGAACGCAGACTCTAGCCAGGGGTGTTTGCTGAGGCCAGCGATTCCCCCGCATCCCAAGGGAAAGCCGGGCGCTCTCCGTGAGGGAGCGGGCGCGGTGCCTGCGGCCCCTGCTCCGAACCAGGGACACACAGCACCGCTGCACCACCGCTTCTATTCACCGACCAACTCAGCAGCCCGAGGCGGTGTTTACTCCTTTACACGGAAGGGCTCGTTCTGAAAACTAGGCTGGGATTACGGCTCCCAGACCATCCATCTAATCCCGGCAGCGCTCATCGCAGGGTGGCATACCGGGAAATGCATGAGCTCCGAAGACGGCAGATCTGCCCCCACCGTTACCGCCAGCAACGAGCTTTTTCCATTTCTTCCTGTCTTTAATTTTTGTTTTTATTAGCCCCGCGCCCGCCGCAGCTCCCGCCGTGTCCCCGCTCCTACCTCCGCCCGGTCTCCTCCCCTCGCCTCCCGCGCCGCAATATGGCGGCGCCCGCGCAGCACCGCCCCGCGGCCCCCCCGCCCGCCGCTCCCGCCGCTCCGCTCCCGCCCGAGCGGCTCCGCGGCCTGAGGACCGGCCCCTCTCCTGCCCTGCGGCCCTCGCCATGACCCAGGTACTCTGCTGGCCCCGGGTGTCGCTGCTGGGTGGTTGGAGCGGGACAAAACGCCATGGAGCAGTCCGTGAACCCCCAGAGCCGCCGCCGCCTCCCTGAGGGCTCCGCTCGCGGCGGGGCCGCTGCGCCCCGGGTGCGTTGGAGGGAGCCGAGGGCCGGTGGTTTGGGGTTCCTAAAGAGGAGAATTTAACTCATTGCGCGTATTCTGCTTTCAGTAGGGATCAGGAAAACTGATCATGCTGTGTGGTGTTAAGTACGCTTTTCCCTAATGTGCTTTGCAGATCCTGTTGGAGCTTCTCACAAGCCCTCCTGTAGTGGCCTCTTGGGGGGTTTGGGGTTGGTTTACTTTACTTTGTGGGCATTTGGTACCTTCTGCTGCACAGCTCATGCGAAGAACTCAGGTTTCTGCCTCATTTTCCCTTTCTCCCAATGCAGCAGGAGAAGGCAGAGTGGGAAAACCTAAACAGGATATTAATGCGTCATGGGTTGAAACCTGTGAGTCTTGCTGCCCCCCAAAGCTGCAGAGATACATCAGGTAATGTACATCAGGAAATGTAATTTTTGTATTCGGAAATAGTAACCGTAAGTTCATAAGGCATCTCCAAAGCTGTCACTTCCTAGTGGCAGCAAACAGGCAATCTTCTTTGGCTTCATTGTGACTTTGCTTATGTTTTGTGTCCAGATATGATTGTCCTAGACCATGAGTCTTCTCAAGGAATAAGACTTGCGTTAAAAACGCTGGTGGAAGACATTGAGCGACAGCAGAAAGTAATGCAGGGACTTATGGAGGCAAATCGATGTCTTAGGTAAGACAGTGGAAGGAATTTACCTGCAGAGTAAAAGTATTATCAGTATTGGAGTATTGCATCTGCGGCCTGGTGGAGATCTTATCTCACCAGAGGCCTAAGACCTTTTTCCTGAGGTTATTGTTCAATATGCAGCAATGTTGTCTCAGTTCCTTTCATGCTCTTCTGTTGTTTCATCCGCTGCTTCTTCTCATATCAGTGTATTTCCCATACCATGCCCATGCTGCTAGAGGATGTTATCAAAGGTCAGCACATAATGTCAGGTGTGTGCTTCCTGCACTGTCTATAGTGAAATGAGTTTAAGTTAAAGGCAAGGATTCATTTCTTTTTTCAGAGATGTGGTACGACTGGAACAAGGTCGGGCATCTCGGCAAGAGCAACGGGCTAATGATTTGGAAAATGTGGTGAAAAACATTAAGGCCAAAATTTGTCAGCTGGAAGATGAAACAATAGCTAAAGCATGCCAGCAACAGAGCCAAGTCAAGGAACTTCAAAAAGAGCAACAGGCTTCACGGGTAATTCAAATAGTGCTGCCTGAGGATTCAAACTTTTGACTTGTGAAAAGTGTCAAAATATTTATATTGATCTAAATAAACATGAATCTTGAGTCATAGGGTTAGTACACTGTTTATAGCTAAGTATTTTCAAACTATGCAGAATTTTCTAGAAATAATTTAGAAAAATATCTGTATTCCTCTTCCACTGTCTCTTCAGCACAGCTAAAACCCAAGTGCTCATTTTCCTTGGTTCCAAATGTGTACCTGGGCTTGTGCAGTACAGTCAGCTTGTGGGTCAGAATAATTCAGTAACAGTCCCATTGCTTGTTCACAGGTGAAATACCAACAGCAGCAGGAAAAGCTGCAAGAACAGGAAGAGATCATTGCCCGCTTGCAGAAGGAGCTCAGCAGAGTTGGGAGGGAGGAGCAGCAGCGAGCAGACACTCAAAACAAAATGTTTTGTCAGTTTTGCAAAAGAGCTCCCAAGTCTGTCCTGGATCAGCGGTAAGTGATTCTCTTCTACTGCTGAATCCCTGCAACATTAAATGAAGAAACACATTTTAATGTAATGCTTCTTGCTATTTATATGGGGAAAAAAGTAACCTGGAGACTTTAGGTGAAGATGAAATACGAATTCTTGTGAAGGTACCTCAGTGCAGTGATATTTTTCTTTTGTGAAACTGTAAGCCAGATAAATCCATGGCAGAAATTAAAAAATTGCCACCCACTGCACACACTAGATGTCAGCAAAGGGAAGGGAATGATTCACTCTGCTCTGTAGCTGCAGTGTTGGCTGGGATGATCTCATCCTGGAATTCTAACATTTAAAAATGTAAGTTAAAAATAAACAACCCCCCCAGCAAACACCATCCTTAGCCCCCCTAAAAAGAGCCTTTCTGATTTTGGGAAGTGATGTTTGCAACTGCTGACTGCAGGCTTGCTTGTAAGCTTCCAAGTACTTTTGGGTAAGTTCCCAAAGTGCCACAGAGCTGTGTCTCTTGCTAGTAGGATTTCCATAGCTCTGCTACAATCAGGCATTTGCCAGTTCCTAGGCCTCAGGTAGCCATTGCTTTATTGTGCTGATAAAAAATCAACTCTCTAGGTCTGGCCAGCAGTGTTTACCTGGGAAGCTTTAAGAGAGATTGTGTGTGCTCAGCTTTTTCCTTGAGCCCTCACTGTATCAGAGGAAGGATCGCTGAATTTAGTTTCCTGTCCTCCCTCATCTGTCTCTCCAAACCAGACAATCTCAGAGTGCTCAAGACACTTTATTTTGACTGTGCCTCTCTGTTAATCTTGCTGGGCAACCACAAGCATAAGAAGAGGAGGCTGGTGGGCAGATTTAACTTTTTTCTCCTCTTGAATATTTTGCTGTTTCCAAACTAGCACAGATTCAATGTGTCTACTTTTCCATTTTGGCAAAGTGAGACCATGGTTGTCTGGTATGAGAGAAACTCCACTGTTTGGAGCAGCCACTTCCAAAGTGCAGTGCAGCTGTGTGAGCTGACCTGTTCCTCTGGGTTGGTCACAGTATGAGTTTTGTGAGAATATCTGAAATTCAAAATGAATTTTTCCTTTCTTCAGGTACCTTTGTCTAATTGACTATTATGAATCTCAAATTAGTCAGATTAAAAAGGAGCTGAGGTAGGTCTCATTGAATGCCCTGTGGTTCTACTGTTCAAATTTTTTTTAGCCCTTACTATTCTTAAATTCTATAATGGTAAATATTCTGTGCTCCAGGTAGCACTAGCATGTAAGAAATAACAAAGGGTTATAATAGTCATGGAAATTTAGATTTTTCCAGAGAATAACTGGCAGTCAGGCTAAGCAGCTTCTCAGCCAGGAGACGAGGACAGTTAGGAGGCTTGGGGTATTCAGATACTTGAACTATGTCTTTCTTTCTTGCTTTCTTTCTTTTTCTTCCCATTTCTCTTTTACCATGGTTCACAGGCAGAATTACTGCATTAGCTGTGCTCAGTTGATTGATCTCCCAAAACTAAAGTTTTTCAGCTCTATCCCAGTGCTTGCATGGCACAAAGCAACAGATACCTGAGACATTCTATAGTTTGAGATTACTGTTGACAAAACTGAAATGGGATTTGCTTGTACTGGAGTTTCTCCTGTGGATAAGTGCATTTCATTAGCATATGAAACAGCTTTCCCAGAAATTAGAGCAGGAATCTTAGGGCAGAATATCTATTCTATTTACTTGGTAGTTTATGGAAACATTATTATCATACATAACTGCTAACTAAACCAACTGAAATTTTTGAGCTAAATGAACGGCACTAAGCTGAACTAATTTATTTTTCCCAATAGGCAATATAAAAAAGATGAAGATGAGGTGCAGAGAGAAGTAAAAACCAAGGAAGAGTTCTTAAATCTAGATGCTACTCCTAATTACAAAGCACTGCTCATGGTATGGAACTGCCAAGAATAAGTCAGTGCAGATCTCTCAATGGTAACCCTTCAAGAGCCACATAGAAACATAAACATGTTTGTTTTCTGTCTCTTGTTCTTGTCATGTCTTCTGAACTTGTAACCTCTATGGGCAGAGTCCCTGTCCTTGTGCAAAGATTCAGCAAAATGCTGTGTGTCTGCTGAGGATTGCATAGACCTCCTTTGGTCACAGTGCTCCACCTGGGGTCTAATGCACCAGGCTCTTGGGCTCACTCATCTGAGTCCTCATCCATGCTGCTTTGCTGTCCAGGCAATTGGGAACCCTTCTTAACATGCACACACTTTAAATTGTTGAAGCTTGTTCATTATGAAATGAGGGCAATAGAAGCAATAACCCAGTCTCTGTTGCAGTCTTTCCAGAAGCAGCTTACTGAAACAAAAGCCAAGAATGAACAGCTTTTGCTTGAAAATATAAATCTCAAGAAAAACTTGGAAATAAGGTGAGAAAGGATAAGTATCATTCTTTGCAAGGCCATTTCAGTAGACTTTGCTTTACAAGCACCAGCAATTGTAAAAGTCAAGTGTGAAATCTGTGATCAAAGAAATGAGATATGGCAGCAACAGCCACACTGTTCTCCCTACACTGTTAATAACAGCTGCTAATGATTAGTTTGCTCTTTATTGCTGTTGTCATGTAGAAATATAGCAGAATTTAATTTCCAGAATGATTTTTTGGCCCTGGCAAAGCTTTTTTACTTTTTTTGCTTGGATGAATTTTATAGATACCTTCCAATGCAAGACATATAACATGGTACTTTTTCTGTCTAGCAGGCCAACTGCACAGGAATTAAAATTTTACAAGCACCAAGTGAAGAAACTACAGAAAGCTTTAAAGAAAACTACCCAGTAAGTATAGTCTTTCAGGGACTTTCATGAATCCTCTGGACTTCTGAATGCAAGGTTACTCTGCAGCCTGTAATGTAGAGAGTAGCTTATAGACCATGTGCCTTATCAGCATTCTTTGGAGCCTGGTTATGAGTAGCAAGTCCTGCTGGACCTCTGCAGCCCTCTATTTCTGAAAAGATGGCAGGGTCTCCAAATGGGGGCACAGCAGTGTGGGGTTTTTTATTTCATTTTGTCTTTCTGGATTTGATTTGAGCTCTTTTTCTGGCAATATGTACAGGGCCATCTCTGGTGTTTGCTGCTTCCATAAGCTGTAAAGGAAGTTATTGGTTTCATTATGGATTATAAATGGGAAAGTGTGAGTTGGCAAAATGTTGCAGCTACTGAAGTTATGTCCAGATTATTCTTAGAAATTGACTTTTTCTGAAATATTGCTAAGAAAATACATGGAAGGTATAAAAAGTTCTAGTACTAATGAAGTGTTTTTAACTGTAATTTCACTTAGTCATTTGCCCTTGTGTATACTGAATGCTAAATGTTTTCTAGCCTGAAAAAGACATCACCTTAACTTGAAAAAAAACCAGACCTGTTGTGTATATTGAAATGGTCTAGTCTCTCGTGCAGTAGGTATCATTTGGATGAAAAGCAGTAGTGAGCTTTGTGTAATAAGCCAGGAAAGATATTCCAGCAGAAGTGGATAATAACTGAGTTTGGAATTTGAGCCTTTAGAGTAAAATTCTGGATTTTAGGTCTTCAGCCATAGTAGAACTCTGGCAACACAAAAACTGAGGGTGTCCCTTCTAGATCAGCAAGCAGTCTGGCATAGCCTCAGCCTGGAGACTTGAGATAAATTAATGATATTTGCATTGACTGATATTTGTCAGTCTGTGCTACTTGGCTATGATGGAATTCTGTTGCCCAGCATCATAACGTAGATATTGACTTGGTATGTTTGAACTTAAATGCTACACACCTGGTTCTTCCTCCAAGTTAAAAGGTAGCATCTCCTGCTAAGGCTGCTTGTGTGACCCACTGTGTGTATTTTTGTGCAGATTTTCAGGGAGTAGGACTGGAGAAAAAAAAGAAGAAAAGAAAGACTCTGGGAGAGTTGCCATTGTGGATCAGCTGCAGGCAGCTTGCCAGCAATACTTGCAGGTACCCAAATTGTATCTGTTCTGCATGTTTCTAGCACTGTTACAATGAAATGTTTTACCTGTTTTGTTTAGATGTGTCAAGTGTGCTGGTCTGAGGCTAAGAGTGCCTATCAAATCCTCTGTGCAAGATGAGTCATGTTCTGGATTTGGCAGTCAGGGTAGGCTTGTTCTTGTTCTGTCTCAGTGTAAACTACCTGAAAACACAGCAAGGCAGCAGACACTAGGCTGGTAAATATGATTTAGCTGAAGTCTGTTCAGGACAGGGGATTTGTTCAAGATCTTGGGTGATAAGATCTTGGGTGAAAAATAAAGTGGCCTTTATTTTTCTTCTAATTAAAAAGCCTAACTATAATAAAACTTAGGAAACTGTAAATTGTGGAATTTACAGTGCCTCAAGTGGATAAATGTTAACTATCCCTCAAAGGGAAGTATATACTTACATTACTTTTACATATCTTCTAGCTAGTATATGTTGAAATCTCTGAGTCTATTGCATGTTGAATGCATGTGTAAAATCACTCAATAGTAATATTGGAGCTATTTATGACTTAATTTTTGACAACCATGACTGTGATAGAGAGGGATTTTATTACAAAACATTGTACATATTTGAGCAATAACATTTGTTATTTGTTCTTGAAGGTTTTGTCCCATATTGATTCTATTTTGCAAAGCCCAAGAGCTCCTCCGTTAATATTCCGGCCCAGCAAAGGGCCAGTGCAGAATGACAATAAAGAGAATGGGCAGGGATGTGGATTTGAGCACCTTCCACTCACTGTAGAAATGTGGGCAGATCAGCTCATAGCCCTAAAGGTAACAACACGTTGTTGTACTCTGTTTTTTGGTTTCCTTTCATCTGTTCTCCTCTCCTCCATCCCTCTCTATGTGTCGTTGGGGGCGGTTTTTACATGTAGCTTTTGTTATTTTCTGACCTGGTGTTAAATTTTACAAATAATCTGCTGTCCATGTGAAATATATACCAGAGATACTTCTCTGTGTAAATCTTCTATTTCATTTTATTGATTGAGTCCCTGAGAAGAAACTTAAGCTTCAGAGTCTGGACTTCACACATTGATGAAGGTGCATTCTCTTCCTTCCTTTTGTCTGACCAGTGACTTTTTGATCCAAATACAAGTGAAATAGTTTTGTTTAAAGCCAAACTCTTTGTGACCAATACTTCCTATTTCACTTAAACTGTAATACATAGCAAATATAATATTTTTTACTCTGTTCTTTTCAAATCAAAGAATGTCAGCAAGATACTATCCTTAAATTCATGAAAATTAAAACCTTAACCTCTCCAGTGCTGGAATGTTTTCTGCATATGAGAAACAGAAAAACGTCTGTTTCTATACTAAAAACAACTTTAAGCAGTTTCTAAAATAAGTTGGCTCTCCTCCTTTCTTAAGGATTTGCATAGGTCCTTGAGAAAACTATCTCTGGAATTGCTGCCTTGGAACACTAAAGATCCACAGGATAACAGAGAATCCATACGAGTTGAAGACCTCCAGTTGATAGTAGATGCAATTTTGGAAGAACTAGAACACAAGGAAAAGGTAATTCTTACCAGAGATTTATAATCACAAGTTACTGTGGAGTTCTTAAATGCATTCTTCACACAGTGATTAGATTGGTGCATTTGAAAGCCTTGCAGCATTTAAGAAATACCTGTTTGAAGATATTCAGTAGTCAAAGACTCTTTTAACATAATGGATAAATTCACCTTGGGGAAGATTGCTTTAATCAAAGGCACTTGACCAGCAGTGAATTTGCATTGCCCTGTAGTCTCAGGAATTATCCTGTTCTGTCTCTCAGGGCTGAGAATACACAAATGCTTCTCTTAGCAACAGAGAAGGAAGCTTTCAAAAGAGTATTTGGAGTTTGGTGTATGCTTGTGCCTGAAAACTATTGAAACTGTGTCTTCAGATTTAAAAATATTTGAAACATTGAGATTTTGTAAGGGAAGTTACACCTGTTCTTCAGACTGGTTTTAAGAATGTTTCACAGCTTAAAGTACTCTTGCCTTGTTAAGCAATACAATTGATGAGTTCTTCCTGCTTGCTCCAGAACAGCCAGACACACTCCTTGCAAACCCTGTCTGCCATAGTCTCCCACTTCCAGAAGTTGTTTGATGTGAATTCTCTGAATGGTGTTTATCCACGGATGAATGAGGTGTACATAAAGCTGGGGGAAATGACCAATGCCATGAGGAACCTCCAAGAGCTCCTGGAACTAGGTAAAGACTTAGCACCTGCTGCTTGTTCACACTATTCCAAAAAAAGGAGACAGGTGAAAAGGTGCCCTCTTCATAGAAAATAATGTTGAGCTGTTGGGAAATGAATTAACTAGGTGTTTCCTTCACTGGGAAGACAAAAACATGTTCCTGTCAATTTATAGCTCAAATAGCAAATCCCCATTATTTGTAGGCCTTTAGTAGTTGCTGAGGAATAACAGGGAGGCAGAAGATGAGAATAACAGGGGAAATAGAAATTTTTTTCCACGAAGGTTTTTTTGGTGAGGGGATTTCACAATTGTTATTCATTCTTCACTTGAAAGATAACAAATTTAAGGAAGAAAATAACTGTCTCGGAGGTAGATTTCTCCTCAGTAATTCATTCAACTGTAATTGGGTCCAGTCCTCAGAAAGTTCCATCTTATGCTGCTAAACTTCAAAACAAGTTGTTGAATGTTAAAAACTGTCAGTACTCAGAGGTGTAGTTGGTTATTTCCCTTCTGGTGGTAAACTTCTGTAGAACAGCAGCTGCTGCTGCTGCTGGGTTAAAAGGTTGGGCTGGGCTGTAGGATGTCCAGCCCCAGAGCCTCTGGGCTGCTGAGCCTCATTCAAGGAGGGAAGCAGTGTTCCTGCCTGCAGCCAGCATGGGAGAGGAGGAAACCTCACCTCCCCCTAATAACTGCAGCTCAGAAGATGCCTTGTCCAGGCTTAGTTCTTCTGAAATTGAAGGAGAAAAGGACAAAGAGGACGCTACCTTTAGTCACAGCACTACAGACAGGTTAAAATTCAATACCAAAACAAGTTCTGGGTGTTAACAAAAAACATCCTCCTCCAAACATTTCCGTGTTTGTTAAGCAGGTTCCTTATTGGCCTAGCCCCTACAGTGTGGCTGCTGTGTCACAAGAATCTAATTTAATAACCCCCTCTCTATATATATAATTTGTTAGCTGATTTCCACTGACATTGTAAGGATGCACTTTAGTACCCTCTCTGCTGTGAACACACAGCTCTGCCAAAGTTTTTTTAGCCACTAAAGGATTACTGAGAGAATCCCCATTCCTAGCTAACATTTGTTTATTTCTGACCATTTGTTTATTTCTGTTTTCTCTGAATGATGGAATGTATATGCCTAGATCTATGAAAACCAAATAAAATCTGTGCACCTGCAAAATTTCAGCTGTGTCTAAAATACTTCCCTGTCATTACTGTTAAAAGAATCATGAGGTGTTTGTTTTTCCACAGACAGTTCAGCTCCACCCACTGTGGTAGTGAATACTGTTGGGAAACTGTGTGACATCATTAATAAGAACGTGACTGAGCAGGTACAGCAGCTTCTGGGCACCCAAGACATCCACAGGTATGTGGGGCTGTTCCATTGCTGACCAGTCTGCAAACATCAAATGTAGTAATTGAGAACTGGCAAAAACTGATGCTGAAAGAAACTTTCATCATTTGTTACAAAGTCAGTGAGCTGCAACAGCACAGGTGTTAGTTACTGCTGTCCTGCTTGAAACAAATCTTGTATCCTGTCAAAAAGATGAAGTTGACAGAGGGAAAAATTGAGGCCAGAAGGTTCCAAAACACTCTCTGGTTTGCATGGATAATGTGATCAAACAAGCCTTAATGGGATACATGTTTCATCAGGAGACAAATCTGGCACCTGGGTGGGGAGGAGAAAGTGATGCAAGTCTCAGATGTAATATTGAAGTGTTCTAGTTGCCAAGGCAGGGTTTGCCTCAAGCTGCCTACAAATACTTTAGAAACTGGACAAATCCAGTTATATGTTCAACAGGTAACAGCCACATCTAGGTGGTGTAGCAGACCCTGAGGGCTTGCATTCAGCATGTGCTTTACAGACAAACTAAAAAGGGAGCAGGCAGCAAGTCTGACACATGCTGAGTTAACAATACTCACTCCCTCAGCCTTTCTGCACTCATTTCTCAGTTTTAACTGGAGAACAGCTGCTTATAAAGCATTTCTTGCTCTACCTCCAAGGCAGTTATACCAGCCACCCCCAGGCAGTATATTTAGCATACACAGACAAATGTTCCAGGCCCCAGACTACCTGGAGCCATGTGAGGGGGAAAGGAAGGATGTGTATACAGTGTTAGTAGTGAAATCAGAGATCCTCATGACAGCTCCCTTGTTGGCTGCAGGGTTCAGAACTGGAGAACAGAACATTGGTGTCCATGGTTTTATGTACTAAGTAGCAGTATTTTCACAAAGTCATGGCACAGAACAACAAAATGACCAAAGGGATGAACTTGCCACGTCCTTGCACCTCTTACCTGATTGTCTCACTTTCCATTCCAGTATCATCAATAAGCTTGAAGAACATGAGTGCTTCTTTCCACCCTTTCAAGCTCTCATTCAAGATTTGCTGTGTCTTCTAGGTGAGCAATATTTGCAACAATAATTATCTTCATGCCAACACTTCCTCATATAACTCTAAACAGTTAACACATGTTTTCTTTACTCCTGCTGTGCTAAAACAGAAGGAGGATGTGAGGGAATGTGCTGCCTTTGCCTCACTCTCCTTTCCACCTTTCCTCAGGAGGTGACCAAAACACTTTCTTTTCATTTAACATGGGGTTGCATTTACTTAAGCATATTACTTACAAGCCTAATTGATTTTTTTCTGAAAGCATTAAAAAGCCTGAGGAGTTTATTTAATTCACCATCTGTTTAAGTTAGAATTTTGGTTGAACTCAAGGTGTTCTGGGTTCATAAGCCTAACCCTTTTGCTTTCCATTCTGTTGCAGAGATCAGTAACGTGGATGATATTTTACCTGCAGTGCAAAACCTGAAATGGGGAGCTGGTTATGGGTGATTCTGCTCTTCCTGAACAAGATTTCTCTTACCTGTGAATGTACCTGCTGGTGCACATGACATTGCAGCTACCTCCTAAGCAACACTTCCAGAATTTTTTTACTTAAATAAAAGTTACTGCATTTTTAATTTTTTTTTTAAATTCTTGGTCAATTTAAGAAAAACTTTAACTGCTGTCAACTGGTCTACTCAATTCCAGAGAAAGAACCAATATACTCTGTATCAGTCCAGGAAACTGAACCCAGCACAACACCCAGCACAAACTCTAACCACTTTTAATATTGCTGACACAGTAAGTATGAGGTAAAGATGCCCTTACTGTCATAGCCAGCACACTTACACAAATCCTCAATCTTGGTTTTCCTGAGAGCCTATTTACAATGTGGTTCACATTTCCAGATCAGTTTGGGATAGAAACATTGTTACTCAGTGAGTATTCTCTCTGATTATGGACTGAGGCAGACCGGGTTAATGTAATCCCATAATTTTAATTTTGGCCAAAAATATAGGCCAAAAATCTTTGAAATTTGCTTCAGGCAATGGTTTGAAGTTACCATCGTTGTATTCCAAAAGTCAGTTTTAGAAAGGATTAGATCAAGTCTCTTATGCAAGACAATTAGAAGTTTATTGTACAGAAACAAGCACACCAAGCTTCCAAAAATATTTTGCCTCAATATTATTAAAGCTTAGTTTACAAAACTTTGCTGTTCCTCAGACAGAATCTGGGTTTACAAGATTTTGAAATGTACTGTAACAAAGGACAAAACCAGTTAAGGTGTCACAAACTAAAACCTTAATGACATCTTGGTGAGTTCATCTCCCTGCTTTTGGAAGCTCATTATTTACATACCTGCAGCCACAGTCAGCTAAGGTACTTTTGAACAGTGTACTACCAACTTCTTAGTTTATCAAAAAAAATAGCTGTTAATGAGTTTCTCTTTTAAAAGGTTCTCTAGCCCTAGAGCTGAAGAATACTTTTTCAAAATGTATTCTTTTAAAAGTACACCACTGCCATGTTAAAACAACATGAACAAGTTCCTAGGGCCATCAGACTGCCAAGCAAAGTAATGACACTTGGCTGACAGTCTAAAATCTCCCCAGGTACAACCCTTCTTTAAGAGAGGTTTCACACTTAAAGGTCCTTTGAGGAGGGATTTGCCAGAAATAGCAAAAATTAAGGACTTATTCTTTAAGGACAAATTATTCCCTATGTGGGGGAAAATATGTTTAACTTCAGTGAGAACTAATCCCTGAATAGGATCATTAAATTTGCATGTCCTGAGCTGGAGCCTGCTTCAAATTTGCAATGACTATGCAAAACATGTTAATTACAAGAGATATATACATCCATAGGAAGTTGAAAAATTAGTAACTTATGTACATGAGAATAAATCAGATTTTCTTGCGTCTGCTCCTTGTCAGCTCATACCTGCAAGACAAACACAATAAGTAATTACTGTAGTTGAAAACCTTAACAGTTTTAACTGGCACAGTAGAGAAAACTTGGGCTGATTTCTTGCTTCTGCTTCACAGGCAGCACAGCAAAGGAGGCTCCAGAGATGGCCTCAAACTTCAGCTCTTCACCAGGAACTTTGGGTGCATCTTTTTTCCTCTTCCCATAATTGCCCTGAGACACACACACACAGGCTGGCCAGGGAAATGGGGTTTTCCTATTGGAATACTGGCTCACTGCCTGTGCAGATGGCAAGCTCCTGGACTACTCCACACTACATTCCTCGGGCTCCACTGAAGGAGAAAGAAGGAAGGACTCCTGCCATTTACTAAAGACACAGAAGTGAAAAAAACACCCAAGCCTGGTTCTCTGTTCTGCCTCAGACCAGGAACATACAAACCTCAGAACCACAACTAACGCACAAGCAAAACTCTAAGTGGCTCATTATAATAGTTTCTATAAATGCTTTGTAATTAAAGTTTTATCATACATATATATTGCTGATCAGAGTATTTAGTTAAGATCTTTATTCAAGTTAAAATTTGTTGCCAGGTTACTTTAATAAACAAAATTCTTTTACTTATGTGCCCCTGTGGCTTTTATGGCAACTTAAAATATGCTGAAGACTATAATTGACACAGGCATCTCATTAAAGCTGTCTCACAGGGCAGGCACTGCACAGCCAATGGATTAGCACACAATTTAGATAGAACTACCAGATTAGCTCAAGTTAGTCCTGCCTTTGCAGGTCAGATATTCTTCTTGCTCACCCAAATACAGCCCAGTTACCAGCACTCACTCCCACAGCAGTCATGCAAGCAATGGGCAGGTTTGGAAGTATGGAGATGAGTACTTACCACTGGGCAAAGCCTTTTATTAAATCCTCCCGGGACAAGTCAATGCGCACCTTTAAAAAGCAAATTTTATTTGTTTGTAGGTTATTCAGCATATAAATTGTTCAGCTAAGCTACCACTCCTCCCAAGCCAGACCCATTTTCCAGCTGTGGGGCTGCAGTTCAGGCTTGAGGAAAAATGGAGCTTCCCACATTCCCAGCATAGTGTAGGCATGAACCAGCTCCATTTCCTATTGCACTACTTGGAAATTTATCTGTCACTGAAGAAGCAATTGCAGTTTACTTTTCACAGAATCAAAGCTGTTCACAGAAAGTCAAAGCAGTGCTGGCAAATTGTGGGGTTTAGTCCCAATGCCTTTCTCAGCTCTGTGTTTGCACTTTTGGAGCCATTCCCCATACAGGCAGCACCAGGGCCCAGGAATCAGGCTTACTTCAGGAGCACCCTTCTGAAACGAGACCACAGAGCTCCCACATGGATACAGCCTCATTTGAGATGAAAATCTGGCAGAAAAAAATTGCTTCCAGACTGCCAGTCCTATCACTGTGAATCAGTTACTGGAGCCACATTTGAGGATTTCAGGAATAGCCTGGAGTGTTCAGCTCTGTTATATCTGTAGTGGAGATTCTTTAGACTTACCTTCCCCAGCTCCTTCCTCTCCTGTGAAATGAATGGCCTGCTGTTTTTCACTGCAATGTCCAGTGTCCTTTTCTTGACATTTTCCAAAGATTCAAAAAATTCAAACCTTGAAATAAAGTTTAAAAAGAAGAGACTTAAGGCAAAACCTAAAATCCTGTGAGCACCAGTGGACAGAATATAGAGACAGAGTACAGCATCAATGGCCAGGACTCTAACAGGGAAGGAACACACAGAAAAGGCAATTCTAGAGTGAGGTTTTATCCACATTGCAGGGAACCTTTTCCAGTCCTCATGAAAGATAACAACACTGTGTTCAGACTGTCCACCGTGCCAGGGGGAAGGAGGAAAACATGCACCCATGATGAAATGGCATTTAACATTATTTCCCCCCCTCCATGGAAGATCAGCATGTTTTCCATGCAATGTTCATTACTCAAGAGGAAATAGTCATGAGCCACCCCCCCGGGTTCACAGAGCAGCCTTGCACCACACCAAGAACAGACAAAGGCTGAAACCTGTGGCAATTAAATTCTTAATGGCTCTGACTCAAGCTTCTGGCACACATGGCTAATGTCAAGTGAGTTTTGTCCATGCTAAATCACTCCAGTTCTGCCCACCTGAATAGCTTTTCCTCAAGTCAGAGCTGTGAAACAGGTAAGGTGTTTTGGAGCTAAGCATTATCTTTAATTGAGGATGTACAGGATATGTCAGGGATGGGGAAAAGGAGATGCTCTTCTCAGCTGTTGGGATTGCACTAAATCAGTGCAGTTACTTAAGAACAGACAAAGCAGAATTTTCAGCTTTGGTGTTTTGAGTGTTAAGAAGGAACGTTTCAAAATCTTTTCTCCATTTCTGACTTATACAGAAAGGACATAAGACAGGAAAAATATAAGCCACCCAGGATCAACCAATATTCACATACATCCATGTGCACCTTCCTCTAATTATGGGATTAAAACCACCTCTCAAAAGAGCTCTACTTCTAAGCGTTCCTGTGTTTGGGTTTATGCAAAACACATTCCATTTCAGTGGCAGAGCTGTGACACTGTCAGCAAAGAGGTGGGAGCATTTTATCCTGCTCCCACCAGGCCTTGATGACAACATCCACCTGTGTGCCCAAAGGGTGCTCCAGCCTCAAAAGGCTCTTTACTTCTGCCTGGACCTTTGGAAAGATGTTAGAATAAGCATCAGGCAAAGCAGTGTGAACAGAGCAGTAGGCTCTGGGAGGTTCCTGAATGGGTAGATTGCCTCTGCCATGACAGGGAGTTAAACACAGCAGGACAATGTCAGTTTGCTGAGAAGCAAATGCAGCCTGGGGGTAGGGAAGGGGCAGGGAAGAAGGTGTACCCTTCTTCTGGGGTATTTACAACACCACAGGCAGAGCAAGGCCAGCCCCAAGTACTTGTGACAGTCCAAGTGCCATTTGTTTCAGAAAAGCTGGAAATGTTCACAAGAGAGTCCCTAGGAGCTACACCAGCACACCTTAAGAAGCCCTGTCATTACACAGAGATCATAACTATTCCAACCATAATAACAATTTACATTTTCTTACTTCTCATCATATTGGGGGTTCAGAGTTTTTTTCTTAACAGAAGTTTTCTTTCTGCTTGTCCATCTTCTGTCTGGAAGCAGGTATATACGAACATATGGATCAACTCCACGATTGGAAGAGGGTACCAAGTTTCTGTTAAAAGAAAAACAGACAATCAAGGCAGGTTCTCTCACTGTGTGTTTTAATACCTTGGCTCTCTTGGCATTAGACCAACCCTTCACAGGCCAAAAACATTCATCCCAGGAGCTGGAATATATGCAAATAAAACTTTAAGATTGTTTAGTTAAAATCTTTACTCCTGAGGGTGTGGCCACTTACTGGGGTTCCTAAATTAGCAATTACATATTCAGTCATAGGTATCAATCCTTGTCACAATGCTTATCCCAACACCCCAAGACACACACCAGCTGTCAGTGCTGTCCAGAGGAAATTTTGGGTTGGTGACAGTGGAAACATCTCCATTGCAGTGAGCACAACTCACTGGGTTCTCTCCCTGACCTGCTGCTGGCACTGACCAGAGCTGGGCACAGAGAGGTTGCACAGCTGGAAGCCAGCCAGCACTAAGGCATCTCCTGCTGCACGTGGCTCTGCTCCAGCTTTGCTGGATGACTGACAGAGCTCAGAGAGCTCTTCCCTCTGTGAGCCACCACAAGCATTACCTGCAGCCATTGACCAGCACGACGAGGCTCTGCCGGATGGAAGCGTAACGCACGGTCAGCTGGATTTCCCCCAGAGGCATCTCAGTCCCACTGCAAGACATTGCACAGTCAAGGCTTTTAAACAGCCATTGAGCAGCCCACAAGCAGACTAAAACCAGCTTTCAGGGCACCATCCTTCTTCCTGGCATCCTAAGTTTGCTGTCAGAAGCCCCATCCCTGCCTTCTCTGCAGGTACCTGATTTTAATCTCACAATACAAACTGCCAAAAATGCCCCTATGTGGCCACTGTAGATGAAGCAGCAAAGTATAGGTTAGTGTGTCACACATTCCCTCAGGAATGTCTGTATATGCAAAATGGGACCTTTTTCATATTCCGTTCTGCATGTTATTAAGATGGCTCAAAATCCAAAACATTGCTTAAAAATGGTTTAAAAATAGTTTATAAATTAGGCCCTGTTCAGAGCTAAAAAATTCACCAGTCACCAATTCACCAAACTGCAGCTGGAGGTCAATTTTATGTTCAGGGTTGTAACTACTCTGATGATCTCTTAAGTGAGGTGGATCTTTGTAACTTCTGTTGATTAAGGATTCCAAAAGCTCCATTCTGTGCCCCAGGAGAAACAAATCTTTCTCTCCATCTGCCTGACTGAGCAGCCTCACACTGAGCACTGTGAGGACACATACAAGCAGACCTAAAAACTTTGTTCACTGCATTATCAGTCTTAAACGTGTTGGATAAACACATTCAGAGCTTTAAGCAGCCAGAGGTGCCTATCAAGAGTTTAGGTTTACAGAAGTTTAGTTTACAGAAGTGGGATGTTCAGACTTCAAAATCCTGTTGCTAAGTGAGTGTTGAGAAGCTCTTCAACAACATAAAACCAACACATGCAGCACTCTTAGGAGAGCCATAGAGTGAATACTTTCCCTTTATACCTGCTCTGACAGTGCCCTGTAATTTACTTTGCTGTTGACTGGAATACCTAGGTCAATTCTTTGTAAGGTGACTTGAGACCCAACACCCCAAATGATTTAGCAGCCTTGAATTCACTTCTATGCAACAGTAACACTTAAACTTTCCCAAGAGAAGAACAATTCAGCTGGAAGAACACCTACTTATGAATGTCCAGGTTGCTGCTACTTAATTCAAAGCAGGAAGAAGGCAGGGACCCCAGTGAAGTGACACTGGGTGCCACCCTCATTTCCTGCAGGACGGGCAGCGTGGGCACGGCCGCTGCTCCGCTGGGCAATGCTGATGGTGGGCCATGCTCTGGGTTTTGCTTGCCCTCTGCATCATCAAGGCCAGACACAGTTTCACATGGTACAGGGGCTCCTGAACTGTCTTTAGTGTCCAAGTCTTCTCCACCACTGTCCTTTTTTGGCAGAGATTCAGGTGCTGCAGAGTCTTTGCTCATGGGAGGAACTTTTGAGACTTGTGGAGAGGAAAACTTCTGCAGGTTTCCAGCCTTCTCTGTGACATGCACAGGACCTAGCTTCGAGGCATTGACACCAGCCTTGACTCTTTGTGGATCAGGTTCTTCAACATTCAGTGCCTAAAAATCACAAGGGAAGACAGTGAGTGCTGCTCCCACAGCACTGGGGTGAATGCCAGCATTACCACCCAGAAGGAAATTTCACCACAAAACTGTAACAGCAGAACTCTGCCATTAGAGATGAAAGGGGCCCCTGGGATTCACTGTGGTGTTCTCTCCTCTTATCCTACTGTGTTTGTGCTGAGCAGTGTATAAACACTGATCCAGAGTACAGTGAGGAAACAACTCCTAAGCATCAGTGCTGTTTTCCCCAGCTTAGATTTTCTCAGTCCAGCTCTTTATTGTTGTGAGAAAATTTTCAGCCGTGGCACTGCACTAAGTTTTACGAAGCCCCAGGGACACCTCTCAACTCCACCATACACTTCTAATTTCACTTAAATACCTTATCACACTTCTGCTTTCTACTCAACTGTGAAGCAAAGCTGCCTTTCTTCATGCTCACCTTTCATCTCTTTTGCTTGGCTACAAATGGATACTTCTCCAGGGGAAACTGAGTGAATATGGGAAAGAACAACTCACCCGCAGTACAAGTTTCATCTTAATGAAACTGTCTGAACTGGAATGGTCCAGCTGGAATCTCTGATCCAGAGTCATGCTTGGGTCCTTAAGCAAGTGGGAGAGACACACCACTGAAGTTCCTAGGGCACTGTCCCGCTCCTTGTCTTTAATCTGGGGGATGGAAGAAAACAAAAGTTTTTATTAGCTGGCAAAGTGGGAAGTGCATCACTGGGAATGCAAAAGCAAAGCAAGAAGGTATTTCAGACAGAAACCAAAATTAGCTTATTTGCTTCAGTATGGTTACATCCAAATGGGTGATGCCATTATTTCAGGAGGGTAACAAGTAAAAGTGCATTTGGAGTAAAAATCCCATCTCTAACTATGCAGAGAAAGAACTGCTTTAGCAGAAAAATCATGCCCTGAGATTCACTTGATTTTCCTTGCTCGCTTTAGGGACAATGTCCTAAGCAGCTGAGATGGCAACCGGTCTAAATCTTTACATGCATTTTAGGTAACAGCTTGTTTAGCCTATTTAACCTCAATACACCTTCCAAGTTCAATTCCTTTCAGTATCCAAGTGACCAGGCACAGAACTGGCTGTGGCTGCAATGCTGCTAATGAGAGACAGGGCTGCTTAACAAGCCAGAACACAGAGGTGAAGAGGTAGGGCTCTGGCTGAGAATCATGAAGGCTGCAATTTCTGACAGCAAAATATTGATGTCTTTATTACACACAGACTGCATGAAATGTCTTTTGCACTTTGCAGCCAGAAACATCCCACATTTTGAACTAAGACACTGCACATTACATGATGCTAGAACGAAGTTAGATACCACCACCACCTAATACAGAATTGTCTGTGCAACATGTGCTTTTTCCACCTTTTAGTAGGAGGAACCCAGTATATGACAATCCCACACAGAAACAACCTGGGCTCCATAGAAGAGTTTTCTTCCTACAGATGTGCAGTTGGTCTTCAAAGGAAAGGCTTTTCTCTCACCTCAATATGGAGTGACTGGGAATGAGCACTGTGGACAAAGAAGGTGAAAGCCTGGCCCCATGTGGGATCTTTGCTGAAATTGCAGGTCTGCAACAAGAACATGCATTAATTTAGTCTCTGAGAAGCAAAGAATCCATGACACTGATCACCAGAGAGGGCCATGGTGGCCCTCAGTGATGCTACACCCCAGTGGTATAGAGAGAGTGGAAATTCCAGGTCAGAAGCATATGGAAGTGAAGTCTCTGGCAAAACCAGAACAAGTTCTTTGGGGCGTGGAAATGCCAAAGAACAAGTCTGGTGAGCTGCAGTTGGCCCCACCAGCACTGCCTCGACCAGCAGCCCGCCTCACCTGCAGCAAGGCACCGCTCCCTCCCTCCCTCCCTCCCACCTTCCCACCCAGGGAGAGCCAGAGCACTGCTTCCAGCCTGCAGCACTCTGAGCCAGCTCCCAAAGTGAGCTGGCAGGCAAGGGCAGGAAGCTGGAGGGGCAGATTCAGGGGTGTAGAACTCGTGGGAAGAGTAGGACGGCACAGCTTCAGCACCATTCACTTCAAAGAGGAAAGAGCATGGAAAGCACCCAAGGGGACTGTGGCTGCTCTGTAAACCAGCTGTCCCTGCCAGGCCATGAGTGCAGGCAGCAAGTGGAAAGGAGCAGGGAAAGCCTGGAAGCCTGACCTGGCTTAGGAGAGGCAAGTAATGTGGTAGGGAAAGGGAAAGCCACAAAAGGTAAAAATGCAAGTAGAACCCAATTTGTGGGTGGAGCAGGTGGAAGGAACAAAGGAAAATAGGTGCCAGTCCTCTATGCTTGCGTGTAGCCAACAGGATTCATTCTTATTTGCTGGAAGTCCAAAAGAACAAAGGGCTCATCCATATCCAGCTGCAGGACAGGGAACATGGCAGCTACTGGGAGGGCAGACCTCAGCTGTTGCTCAGACTCATGAAGCAAAAGTAATTTTTAAATCATGAAAAAGGAGCTGGAAGTGAAGTGGAGGAGATGCAGATCCATCTTGTCCGGGTTTAAAAACAAAACAAAACAAAACAGTAAAACTGTGATACACAGGAGCCAGGAAAGACTCTGAGGAAGGAATAAAAGCCAGCTTGATGCATATGACACCCTGCTCTGAGAAACCATAAGCTGGATTGGAGACTTATAGATCTAGAGTGTCTAGGCCAAGATGAACTCTTGGACACAGGCATGGAACCACACATGTGTACAGCAGCTGATCTGACACCCTCCACCACTGCAACTTGGTGACACAGAGCCACTCCCAGGCTCTGCAGCCATCACTACAAGTACAGCTCTTCACATCAGCTTCACAAGAAGTCCTTTCCTTCCTAGGGGATACCTGGGGACAGTCACCCATAAGATGGAAAGTATCTAATGAAAGCAGAAGAATTAAACAACCTCACCTTACTCTTCTGAGTCTTGTTCCCAACTGTGAGCAGGACAAAGGAGGAAGGCTCTCGTTCCATCTTCTGTCATTTAATACAAGGAAGAAAGAAGAAGGCAGAAAAAAAAGATTAAGAAATTTATAGTTTTCAGGAAGCAATATCAAACCAGTACTCTTACTTGAAGTTGCTGGAAAGCTGACAGTATTTTCTGGATGTGGGACCCCTGAGGAGTGTAGTGCACAGGAAAGCCCCCATCAATAACACAGCAGTCTTACTCTCCACCATCAAGAGTATACATTTAAGCCAAAGCTTTATGTATTTAGGTTCCAACAGGTGAGCAGTTAAAAATTTGTCAGAAGCTGGGAGGAAACAGAGAGGAGAGCTGAAGGCTCAGTGGGGAATCTTGGTCTTTCCTGACTGAATCAGGACTCTCAGAATTGGTTTCCAAGGCTCAGGACTTGCTCCAAAGCAGCTGGAAGTGAGTCCTTGGCATCAAATAACAATTCCTGTCTGGAAGCAACAATACTGAACCTCTTGCACCTCTTTGCACTAATGCTATAGAAGTTAAGCCTGAGAATCTGGTCTTGGCACAACACTACATACAAACTGCACACAGTGAGGTCCAGAATTAAGGATTATTGACTGTGATGTGTACATTCTTCCCTGTACCTGCCATTTACATCACAGTAGCAAAATGCAGTATTTGGGGGGAGAATAAACAGAAGCTATTAGAAGGTATGAATGACAGAGAGGCCTCTGAATCCCTCTAAAGCCAAGGGGAGTGGAATCTGGTGGTCAGGTCTCCAGTGGATGGGAAAGTTAGCACAATGATATTCCTCCCTGCTCAATGTCAAGCTGGAACAGCTCAGCAAGGGAAGAAAGAGCAGCAGCAGCAGCAAGGATATTATGACTTAGTCTGATGTCTGGAGGCTCTCTTTTGTGTAAGAAAGAAAGACAACCACACACACAATCAAACATTTCCATGTTGCATTCCCACTTTGGCCTCCTAGACTTTCACTGGGGTGGGCTTTCAATCACTAGTTTGAACCCCTGCTCATCACTTAGATTCTGATAGAGGAGAGATTATTTCTTTTTAACCACTGCTAGTTTCAGTTCCTATGATACCACATAATCCAGAACCTTGTTTTGCAAAGTGGGAGAAGAATATAAATTTTACCTTGAGGTACTTGTTATTTTTGATCTTCTTTGTTCCACATTCACCATTCGAATACTCAAAGTGGTTTTTCTGAATTGGTGAAAGAATATTTAAAACAGTTAATTTGTTGTTTTCAAAAAAAGGAGGTTAGGAGTGAAGGCTGCTGCATGGGGTTTGTACTTACAGGGAGGTTGAAGGCACTGTCCAAGTAGACAATCAGAATTGCTGTAGACAGACCCTTCTTATCCTGTAAAGGCAAGGAAAAATAAAACAAATCAAAACACAAAGTAGCCATGGATCACCCACCAAGGACAATGCAAAACATAGCAAAATTCCAAGGGCAGCTTCTGAAGGCTAAGCAGCTCTCTGCCTCTCTCTAAAACTTGCAATTTAGACGAGCTCAAGTCAACACAGCATGACAATTCAAAGCAGACCAGTAAGAAGATGTGTAACTCTTTTCAATTCCCTGACTTTAATGTTTGTCAATCTCTCAGTGCAGAACTGGTTGGGTTCCCCAGTGCAGCAAGACACCTAAAAACATGTTCAACCACATATATCAACATGAATCCAGTGTCAGCAGAACAAAGCCTGGGAAGAATTTTATTCACTTCAGTGGAATTCAAATGGTTTTGCTTGGTTATGAAGAAACAGCCTCTCTGGGAGATGGGCTTTATCCAAGCAATTCTGCTGGACAAACGACACATCATTTGGAAACACAGCCCTACCAAGCACCAAGGCTGGGTATTTGCCTATGACTAATACAGATTATTTCAGGGGTCCAGGGTCCTACACAAATCCTAGATGAAGAGGGAGGAAAAAATTTTTAAAAGAACCCCTGAGAAGCCACTTTGCAGTGAGTCAAACAAAGGTTTGCTAATTCAAGCGAAAAGAGCTGCCAGATTTGAGTTACTCCTGAATTACCAAGAGACCTGGGGCAAGCAAATGCCCTTCCTCTGCAGGAGTGGCAGGGAGGGAATCACATCAAAACTTTGCCAGACAAAAATAAACTCTTGTGATTTTGCCTGGGGTTTCTAATTTTACACACTCCTTTGTTGATGACTGGACAGGGATCAGGGCACCCAAATCCTTTAAGCAAATACACTCACCTCATGCAGCTTTTCTTGGTCGTTTACTAGTGAAAGCCACTCCAGTTTTAAATGCAAGTGTCCGCTTGTCGTCTTACTCAAGGGAAACCACTACATGGAGATAACAAAGAGCAACTTGAGACTGAGAGGCAGACACCACATTTTGTATATGTGGTGCAGACTCTGACAGACAATAGACAATGTGAATTTTACTCTGAGAACATTAGCTTGCATTTTTGACACTTAGATTGTAGCACGTTCACCTACTTAGGTACAAGGCAGAAGAAAATTAAAATAAGATGCCCATGAACAGGCAAAGCATGTGGATATTTCCAACCAGCAGCAGCACAAGACAGGCACCCTGGCATTGTTTGTAGAGTGCTGGGTTGCAGGATGAACCACAGTAGGGTCAGATCATTTCTTCCCTCAGCAAACAGGCTGCTTCACCAAACTTTATCTGCAGCTTTGTACAAAACATTTGGTACACACAGGACACAAGGTATCAACAAGATACCCCACTGCTGGCTCAGGGCTCTCTGGGGTTACCAGCCTGGTCATAAAAATTATTGTCATGGCTACTTTGGTATTATTTTTTCTGTGAAAATACCACAGTGCAAGTGTGCAAGGAAGCATTAAGTACAAAGAAACACTGTAGTAGCAGAGGAGAAGCACAAATGAGTGCATGTAGGCATGCACCACCAGCCATATTTAGAAATAAGCTGAGATCTTTACCTCATCAACAGTTCTGTCATTCATTACATCCACTAGGCTTATCAGCAAGCTGAAAGGCAAAAAGCAAACATTTCAAGGTACATTGAGGCATGCAGCATAAACCACCAAAAAAGCCCACTGTCAAGTCTGTTCCAAATAACTACTCCACATTACCTGTGTACGTGTGTGCAGGAACACACTTATACTCCTGAAGTCTCCCCCTTGAAATATTTCCAAAACTAAAATAAACTTGAAGTAAATCTCAAGTAACTATTACTTCTAATGGCTTCCCAGGATTCCTTGCAGGATGTAACCTTGTCCAACATTAGTTGCACCAGGAACTAATTATGTGGTGTTAATATCTGGGCAAAGGGATTGTCTTCCAACAGTATGACATTTCCAGTATGAGTAATTCAGGTGTCCCACAGCAGAGGCTACTGGACCCTGATCAAAGGTCTTGCTAATTTACCTGCCCATAAAGTCATCTTTATCTGGATCTTCATCGTACAAATCCACTTCTAAGTCCTGACCAGGCACTTCATGAACAACAAACTGGAGGAGAAAGAGGTATTGATTAAAAATAAAAAGCATTCACATACACATATTCAGGCTCAGGCAGTGGACAAGAACATAACACTTGACAACTCTCGAACACATTAAGGACATTCCCTGATCTTTCTTACGGTTAAATGCATAATAAATACAATTGATTATAGGTGAAAATGCTTCACATTGCTTGTTTTTCACCTACAAGTTAAACCCCTCAAACTGGTATCCCTAATAAGCAGAGAGGAATTAATGCTAGAGCAGCCTGCAGCTGCACAGACTGATGCATTGATTGGTATTTAAAGCAGTGCTTTGCACCTCCTCCAAAAACCCACACATGTAAATCAGATCAACCTGAAGGACATTTCAAGTTTACAATGTAAATTTGAACTTGGTTAAGGGACACAAATGCCTCAACCAAGAAACAAGGAAGTCCACCTGCCCTGTGCAGTCAGCTAAGAGAAGGTCCTGCAAGCACAGGGATGTAAATGGCCGTGTATCCTAGAGATGGAAAGATGAAAGGTTCAGTACCTCAAATGTCTCATTCCAAATGGGATTAAGATCCCTGGAGACTGTCTTGCTTCGATACTGCACGGTGCCAACGCGGAGGAGAGCGTACGGATCAGACTTCCCCCTGATGGCACCAAGGAAATTGTCTTTCTGGACAAGGTTTTCAGCTTCTAAGAGATGAACCCTTATTACTCCCTGGATAAAATAAGATACAGAATTGGTCATGAAAATGCAATCTTTGGATAATTATAATATGCTGCCTCCTAAAACTGTTTATTTCAGGCAGCAAGGGTAGTCACCATGACAGTTCTGCAAAGACACGTAGTTTGATGCAGTACATTTTCAATGACAGCTGTAATAAAGCACTTCTTCCACCATTTGCCTAGAGGGAAAAAAAAAGCCCCCTTAAAGAGATGTAAAATTCAATCTAGATAACTGTATAGGAAATATTTATTTTTAAATCAGAAATATACATATGCACACAGCATTACAGCCACAGTCAAATCAAGTGTAAAGATCAACTCCCACTGACTGAAGGAGGAACTAAGCACTCACTGGCAGGTTCTTATTTTATTGCACAGGAGCCATTCCACTTCAATTTAGTGATGCAAGTTTGCAACAGTGAGCGTGCCTTTGTCACTCATTTATATTTATCCTCTATAGTATTAGGTATCTGATGGATGAAGGACATTGAAGACCTGGATATGTTGAGAATTTAGGAAATTTTTTTTGTAACAATATGTGATCTTCCAAGTTCCCTATTTTCAACTCTTCATAGCATTAGTAAAAATATCAAATAGCATGACACTCACTGCTTATGTATTTTTCCTCTCATTTGCATGTACCACAGATCTGCAGTTACAGAGTAAAGGTTTAATTGGTAAATGAGCTCAGAGTACAAACAGACTCCTTATGACATGCAGAGAAGGTAGGAACTCCCAGTGCCCATGTCTCTCCCTCCCAAATTATTATCCAACACTGCTTTTATATTTCTGGAATACTACCTACTGAAAGCCCACAACTCAGGTTGAAAGAGCTGATGCAGCATCCAAAGACACTAAGCTTGGATGCATCACTCAGGTAGATAAACACTATGTCACTGAAAAAACAACTCACCTGTGGGACAGGGAACCTCAAGTGGGCAATGTTCATGTTCTTTTTCAGAGGCACTGTGATTCTGTTGGGTAGAACCAGCCGTGCAGCAATGAAGTCTTGAATTAATGAGTCTGACATTACACTGCAGGTGGGGGAAAATGGCAACAATCAGTCACAACTCAGGAGGGAAAGTGAGGGACAGTAGAAAAAATGAGCATTGCAAAGTGACTGGTGTGGCCTAGCTCTCCCTAAAGTATTCTCAAGAATTAGAACAGGACAACCAGGGAAATGGTTGAGTCACCATCTCTGGAAGCATTTAAAAGACCTGTAAAAGTGCTTAGGCACATAGCTCAGTGATGGGCTTGGCAGTATTGGGTTAATGACTGGACTTGGTGATCTATAAAGATCTTTTCCAAAGTTTATGATTGTATGAAAGAGCTGCAGAGTGGCCATTCAACTCCAATTTAGTGGTGAAGGTTTGCAGTAGGAGCATCCCTGTTGCAGGGTGTGAATTTGGCTCATCTTTGTAAATGATGAATGGGAGCTCAGGCTGTGTGAAATCTTCATGCACACACCCAAACATGTCAAACTCAAGTGTCTTCTGGGTTTCCTTAGGAATAACACCAGAGATGGACATAGGGAGAAGGGAATCAGGAGGTTTCAGCATTTAACAAGGGGCTCAAGGCCTTGAGCTAGTTTTTTTTTAGACTTAGAAATGGCCACAGCACACACTGCTGCCTTGGCGACCTGCTGAGACCTTTTCACAAAATTGAAGCAGACAGACACATTAAAAAAAACCCAAAAACCAACAACCCAAGCTCATTTCTCAGATGAGGTTCTGGATCTTGGCAGAATTTGCACTAAGAAGAAAAATTTATTCTGAAGTAACTGGAGATCACATTGGCTGAATTGAGGGCACTATCTTGGAGTTCAAGGAACTTTGCAGCCTAATTACAACTTGCATATTTTTAGCATTTCAGTTCAAATCTTTGATTTACAACTGCTCTTTTTGTACAGCAGGTACAAGAAGTATATGGTTATCAGAGATGTCCAAGTACTCTCCAGGTGATTAATGAGAGGATTTCAACACACCACTACAACCTGGCATAAGCAAAAAACAATATTAAGAGGAAAACCCAGGAGCACCAATTATCTGAAATATTCATCCTCTTGGTAGATCTAGTGCTTATAAGGGTATGACTGTGTAACTAAATTGACCCAATTCACAGAGGAGGCTGGATTCACACATAAAGAACATAAGGGAAGTCTTCTACTCCAAATGGTAAACCAGGAACCTTGGTCAGGCTCTTGGCTTTCCTGTAAAAAAAAAACCCACAGGAATGTCACAGAATTGTCCCCTCTCCCAAGTCTCAGGGTACACCCAACTAAACACAGCTTGTATGTGAGGACAGATGACTGCATCCAGTTTCTTTGCTATCTTAAGTGAGCCAAATTCATTTGACAGGGAGGGCTCTTGTTCAACCTGTACTTCAGCCCATTCATGGTCAGGCATGTTTTGCTCCCAGCTTTCATTGCACTGCTGAGGAACAAGCAAAGGTTTCTGTGTGCAAATCCCTGTGGGAGAACCAGGCAGTAAAAATTTAGGACACCAAATTTGCACTTAATTATATGAGAGGCTGTAGGCTGGAACACCTACAGGCCTTCTCCCTGCAAGGATTAGGGAAGCCAAGTTAGAAAAGAACAGATTAATTCCCCTGATAAAAACTAGAGCTCTCAGGCTAAACTTCCGGGCAAAAGGCCACTCAGGCCTCAAATTAAGAGAAAAAGGAAACTTCTTCTCATTCAACATCAAAAGCCTTCAGAGGATCTTTAACACATAAACTGGCACCTAAAGTGGCCAGACTCTTCCTGAGTCTGCAAACCATGAGCTGCAGGGGAGCAGAGAGGAACAGATACTTCTGAAAGGGACAAAGGCAATGGCGGTGTAACCTCATGTATTTTCCTCTTGTGCAACAGAATTTTCTCCTTACACTAAAGAACAAACTGAATCCCTAATCTGGTGAAGCAGTTTGTAACAATACTGAAACCCACTAAGATTTTCATCCTTGCTGTGCAAGTTTTATGTATGTAATACTAACCCAAGAGGCACTGGAGAAGAGCTACACCTAAAGGGTGAGCAGATTACATAGAAAGAAAACCTTTCTCCCTATAAATCTGGTGCAGTTCTCTTTACCATAGATTGTACTTGAGTTTTTCAGAGGGAGTGCAGCTCTGTGATACCTTGCCTTTTTACACTTCACTGTAAATAAAAAAAAGCAGTCTGCCAGTCTAAACCTACTTTTGCAAATAACTAGCACATGGGAAACAGAAAGGCTTATTTTTTAGTTTAAGTCGTTGTTGTTTGGGGGATTTACTATTTCCATCCTAAATGTAATGAAGTGATTGAAACAGTTTTGACAGAATGTGAAAAGAACCCTTCTCAGGTTTTGCCACAGCCAGATACAATGGGATGAACAGACACAACATCTTGCACACAATGCTCTCAACAACAGCTTTGGTTACTCAAGAACTACATCCCAACTTCCAAAATTTTTTCAAAGAATAAAGTAAAGCAAAGTAGACACTCACTTAATTCCTGGGACATCCAGAAGGTTGCTCATGCCTGCCCAGTTGATTTCCAAATGCTACAACAAGATTGGGGAGAAAATATTATACAGGTCTATTAACATTTATTTTAAAATAAATGTAGAATTTAAAAGGGAAATGCTTCTAGAACAAAGTAAGATATCTAAAGGAAGGAAAACCTGCACCACCAATTGCATCTGTACATTAGAATCAACAGCTGGTATCAATTCCCTTATCTATTTTATTTGCCATCCTGAATTGAGGGTATCACTGGAACTCAATCTGCAAGAAGAAGGAAAGTCAGCATTCAGCCCTTAGCAATGGCCACTGGCAGATACCCTGGGGTCATAAAGGAAATTCAGCAACTCTATTAAGACTTTGAAGTTGTTTTCTCATCCTTTCACTTTAGGGGTTGGCCTATGCCCTGAGGCAGAGGGATTTACAAATACCACAGGTTTCAGGAGTCTGTATTCTTATTCATACAATAAAAAAAAGAGGTTCTTTCATGTGCTAAAATAATGCTGCTACATCTAAACACAAAAACACCTCATTCAAGATCAAAAATGTATGACTTTCATGAACTCAAGCAGAGCATAATTCAACCACAAGCAAAGCTGTGTGCTGTAAGATAACTGCTTCTTACAAGACTAGAAGGTTTCTCATATTTTATTAAACCGCAGTTGAGTATGAGGGACACAACCTTAAACAGGCAAGCTTTCAAAAGGCAACCATGAATGGTCTCCAAAATGACTGCATTTAAAATCTGTGAATGGGAAGGTAGAGCAGCCAGAAACCTTGCAGAAACAGCTCCTGTGCTGCCACCATAAGACAATCCTCCCATTCTTAGAGTGAAGCGAGTAACTATTTAGGCACTACTACAAAAGTATAGAGTGAATTAATTCACATCCTCCCAGAATTCAAGAGGGACACTGAACAATTAGGAATTTGTCATTTAAGCACCTGAACTGTGAGGTATTCACAGTTATGCAGTTTGGGTTATCAGTGATGGCCAGCTCGTGTCACTCACTAAAGACCAAGAAGTCTGCAGAGAGCAGCTCACTCCTGACTCACCGGTTTCTGCATGAAAAACAAGGTCACTGCTCCAACAAAGGGAGCATCGGTCAGGAGGGGTTCCAGGATCACCCGCAACGTCCCATACAGCTGCAAACAGAACAGGAAAGCTCAGGGTTAAGGTATTCTCATGGTGCAGCTTCAAAACTGTGAGCTTTTCAGTGATGGAGATAATTTTAGAAATTCTACTTGAAGTAATTTTCTTTAGAATTTTATGACAAAAAACTTTCCCCCCAAACCATTGCTACTGATGTCAGGCAATGCCTTCTGTGTTTGTGGAGTCTCTCTGCAATCCTGCCGTACAATGGAGCCATTTGTCTATAGCTTTCAACATTCCAAGAACAGGTTCTTGGTTTAATCTACACCAGTTTATGAACATCATCACTCTTCTGAAGTTCTCTACCAACACTCTGAGCTCCTCTGAACTCCAGTGGCAGCTGCTGGCCCACACATACTCAATGCTCCAGCATCGACCCTGTTTAAGAGTCATTGTATGAAGCTTGGAAGTGACATTTAGGTGCTTTCCATGGAAGGCCTTATTTCTCCAGCCAAGAACAAGGAGGTAAAGCCAATCATTCCAAGCCTGACAGTTGCTGGTTTCCCAGTTGTCATGACCTCCCCACTGGGAGGTGCTACCTCCTACCCCACACAGCCTTGAACAGACAATGTTAGCACTGCACGCACCTGTACACCTTTCACGCCAAGATTAAATTTCGATATGTCCATGTGAATCTCACAGTCCCCTATGTAACTGAAAGAAAATTCTCACATTATTCCACAGTTTGTAATAGTCCCATGAGAAATTTGGGGCTGTACAGAGAATAAATTAAATCAGTTTAAGGATTGACAACATGAACCCAGAGGCAGAGATGGATTTTCAAGTGACTGAAAAAGGGAAGTTGAACAAAGGTCAGATCTTGCAGTCAGCTGGGATATTGATGGACCTGTAAAACATTGAAGCAACATCTGTATTTCCAGGTTACTCTTCCATTCTTAAGACTGGGGGTTGGCTGGAGCAAGCTTGCTCCAAGAAGGGGACCAAGATGCTCACTCAAAGTTCAAGGTCAGAGCCATTGCTCTCTTGCTCCCTTCTCTGCCAAGAGCCTGATCCCACCCCACACCCTGGTGACACAGCTCCCAGGCTGGTGCAGAGGCATCCTGCCATTACTTATGGGGTTCCCACCTTGCCCACACCCAAAAAGCCCATAGATCACCCATGCCCACAACCCAAAAACCCACTTGAAGGACAAATTTATCTCTAAAAATAACCTGGTTTCCTTGAGGCTGAATTCAAAGACAACTACTTAGATCAGATTTTGGTCAGTTGCCATGGAGAACATCAGGCATTAAATAAAGCAAATGCTGGATGCGGTACTTTGGCAATTTGGAAAGCACCTTAGACTTTTATTAAAGTACAAACATCACCTTATGCAGAAACCAATAGCCACACCCCAGGGAGCAGAACCTCGCAGGTCTGTTGATGCTTCTGGCAGAAAACAATTGAAGGGAGCTACCAAGTTCCCTTTCAGCCCCCTGAGAAATAGCTCTGGCTGCAGACACACAAACACCCTGCAGGTAAAGCAGGGTGTAAAGGTGCTGCAGCAGTGAATGTGCTGTGCTTGCTGCCTGCATGCATAACTTCACTCCATAATCAAAGGAAAAGGGCAGGAGTTCTGCTCTGATCATATGTATATGGGCAAATAGTGCTGCAGTTGCCACAAATTCAAACTGTAATTTGCATATAGACAGATTCCCTCTCACCCCAAAAAACCTGCCAAGACTTCGCAACCCTGTGAATTTGCCTCCACTTTTGCAAGCAAATTTCTTTGTATATTTGTTTACAGGTAGTCACCTAGCAGAATTTCAGGAGCTCATAACACATAGAATAAAGCCTTTCATGTTAGAGCATTTTCATTTCTTATTTCCAACCTCATAAACCATGCCAAAATTAATACAATCTTTCTTAAAAGCTAGTGACATAATTAAACTTATTTTATGTTTGTTAACTTCTACAATTTTGACATTATCTTACAGGTCATTACACTGTGTGCTAATAGAGCATTGTTACAATAAAATTCTAAATGAGGAGCCAAAATTAGTTCCTTAATTTGCAGTAATTAATCCAAGAGGATTTAATTCAGCTTTTGCAAATGTCTAACACAACACAAGTAAGAGCTGTGGTGTTTTACAGCCTTTCTACCTTTCCACACAGTCAAAAACTTTTCCCACTCAGTTCTAGATGTCTCTTTTCTCCAGTAAACATGTCAGAGAAATCTTATCAGAGCCTGAGCCTTAAATTAGCCTTCTGTCTGCCTCATACAGGTATCACCCCCCTGCCAGGGTGCTTGTTAGAAAGGATGAACTCTTTGTTCATTAGTTATTCCTCATTTCCAGTCCCAGCTGCTCGTGCTTCCATCTGCTCCTCTGTGCAGCATAACCTTGCTGTGCTCTCTGCTATCCTGCCCTGGAGCACACCTGAGCCAAACTCAAGCTTTGGCACTTAGAAGGCTGAGCCCCTCCACCCTACACAGGACTGTGCTCTACCCACCTGTGGAGGGTGGAAGAATCACCTGTTTCTCTCCTGCATCACCTGCTGCACAAGGTGATGCAGATATGCCTGTGCTGTGGATGAGAACCTTTTTCAAGTGCAAGTATCTGTGTCTGTTCTGTACTTGGCTGGAAAAGCTGGGCCCAGTGTTTATGATAAAAGGCAATCCACTAGCTGAAGGCAGGGCTGCTACCAGAGCTGGCAAGTTTAACTAACCTGGATCTCTGCACCTCCCTTCAGAAAAAGCCCAGGCAATTCCCTGCCTGTAAAGTAACTGCCCAGGGGCCCCATCTTCTCATGGCCCCCATGCTGAAAGCCCCCTTTGGCCCAGCCTCCTCAAAGACAACTACAGCCCATACAAATAAGAGACCTCTAAGTGCTATTTTTCACACTTCCCAAAGCAAAGGATGCTATTTGTGATACTACAAACTTAACACAGAGGAAAGGAAGCTCCTCTTTACATAGACCATAGAACTGAACTACAGCACTCAGGGTTATTGGTGAGATCAGGAGCACAAGGTGAAACAAAGCCCTTCATGGATCACATGTCTATGAGTGGCTAATAAACTACACAAATGGCTCCGTACAGACTACAAAGGAAGGGTAAGAAGGAAAGGTTTTTTCTACTCCTACCCTCTTCCTGTATTTTCTCCATGTCAAATCAAAGACTCTGGGCTTCAACAACTAGTTGCCTTCTTGATAAAACTGGAGGGAAAAAAAGCTATCCTCCTGTACTATTGAGAGACTGAAAGCACGAAGCATTTACAGAGCACTGAAACCTAACCCAAGAGTCATTGTGGTGCCAGCACTGCGCAGTGCAACCCACAGGCACCCACAGCACTTCACTCTCCTCTCCAGTGCTGTGATGCCAGCACACAGCCCTGTAAACAGATCAGTCATTTAAACCTCAACAGCACAGTGACCAGGAGGTAGAGTGAAGGACAGCCTCACACTAGGCAACTCAACTCCATCTCCTCTAAGTAGCCATAAAACCTGTTTTATTGGCAATCCAGAAAAAGGCAGGTAAATAATAGCACCAATCACAGATTTGCCTCTCCCTGTTTCTGATAGCAACACACAATCTCCTGCAGACACTGCAGGATGCACAACACAGCTTAGTTGCAGACACTGATGTTAACATATGAACACAAGTGAAGCTGAGGCCTTAATGCAGCCCTAGAGAAGAGACCCCCACCAGAGAGGCAAGGCAAACCCCACACTCCTGTGTGAATACAGAAAATACTGGGGTTATCAGATGGCACCAGCTCAGGTTGGGTTATCAGCATCAGCATGAGGAACAGAAGTGCTTGGCCAGTTTGGAGATGTTGATGGGTCTGCCAGAGGGACTGGAATGCAGAGGTGGGGGAATCCCTCTGCAGAGGATTAGCAAAAGACAGTGAAAACAAGCATGTGGGAGAAGCAGTTTAGCAGAGAACAGCAGCAACCTTCTGCAAGGCTTAAAAGGCATCAGATCTCTCAATCTCAACATGGAAAGTATGAATGATTTGCCAAAGGCCCTAACACTGACCTGGGTATTACAACAACAGCACTGAAACATCTGGCTGAAATTCAAGCATGTGATTTTACAGGGAGTGATGATGCTCTGCCAGGGCTGGGGATGCTGCCATGCCACTGCCATGGTGAGCAGCAGGCACAGTTCTGAGGAGCTCTGTGCTGTTGCCAAGACAGTCCATAATTTCACAGCTTTTTCCTGGCACTACCATGAAAAGCCAATTTATATTAGGCAGCTCAGTCACCCACTAAACTTACAGAGCTACAGCAGCATGCAAGTGGTAATTCCCCCAGCAATTCCCTTCTCCAGGGCTAAACCAGGAGAGAGTTTAGCTCTGCAATGGCTCTGATGTTAACAAAACATACAAGCTCATTCAAAACACCCTGGGAGGTATTAAATGTTTTATCCAATTTTGTTGTTGTTGTTGTTAATAGAGCTAGAGGCAGTATTCTGCTCAGAGAATAGCTGTAATCAAAAAAGCAAATGTGTTGGATGGCACATAGAACAAATGACTAAAACAGAGGATTAATCTAGAGGAAGGAATTAAAAAATAAATAGTACAAGTAGTTCTGGAAGAACTGGAGAGGTTGGACTAATGAGAAACCACAGTGGGCAAGACAGACCGAGCATCTCCAGACCTGAGAGCTTTCCTGAGAAGAGGAAGCACAGTTTGAAAACTTGGGTTCTCACTGCCATCAATGGCAAAGCCAAGGGACACATTCTTATATCCACGGCAGTCATGATGGGCCAGAGGAGGTGTGCAGGTCATTTCTGGTCTAGAGGCTGCTGCACATTTCACTTCTGTAACCACTGAGGACATCCAGCTGGGAGACAGATTATCTCACTTCATTCTAGGCTAATCTTAGTACACCTTGCCCAGTCCAGCATGATACATACACAGGCAGTAAGTTAAGAACCATCAACATAATCAATGATGCAATGTTACCAGATCTGCAGGTCCAGGGTAACTTGTCTTCTATCAATTTCTTTGGTGTAGGCTTTTATTCCATTAATTCTAGGGCACTGGAATAGAGACAAACAAGATACAACATAGTCAACATCTATCAAGCTAAGCACAAGTGAAAAGTCCTACTCACTGATAAATTTGAGTACAGAAGCATTAATTAAATACTTTGCATGTAAAATATGAATATACCACGCCAGCTTTTTTTTTCTTTTAAGACAGAATGGCCTTGACAGTCCTCAAACACAGGGCTAGTTATAAGTACCCCCTAGGCCATCCTGCAAGCCTTAGAGACCACTGAAAACTCCTGCTGCAAGGGTACAACAGAAATAAATATGGATATGGTCCTTTTTTTCTATCTGCAGCCCCAGGATACTGATAGCAAGTGGGAAGAGATGTGTATCTTTCCTTGTATGATCCTTCCTTCATGGTGAAGATACTCAAGTCAACATGAGCAGGAAGCAAAGCTATTACAGAGCTGAACATCTCATTTCCTTTACATCTGAACTTTTCAGAAAAGAGTGAACCACAAGAGTTACAAAAGATTCCCACTACCTTCTCGCCAAAGTGGATCTTGGTAAAGGTGCATGTTTTCAGATGTACACTCTTTGCTCTGATTTTTGGCTCAAGAACTTCTTTAAATGTTTTTTCCATGATTGTTCCGAAGTATGGCCAAGCCTGTACAAGGACCTAAAGAAGGGTGAAAGCAGGAACACACTGAAGATGCTTTGAGTAAGACACCTTTTGCTGAGAAACGGACACACCCATTGCAGAACCCTGGCTATTAATATCTGTCCTTTTAAAATACCAAGTCAACTTTGTGCACTTAAGTCATCCTTATGGAAGGATCCATCTCTGTTCCTCAGAATTGGAATGTGTTTCAGGAACTGAAGGGTGAGTTTTCAGTACCATGGAGGCTGCTTCTACCACAGGCGCCAATGAAGCCCATGGTTAAATTTCTTAAGTACAATAATCCCTAATTACTCTAAAGTGTCACAATGTTCCCGGGAGTTAGGTTTATTTAGAGGATTGAGATGAGCTTTTTATAAAAAAGAAAATTTGCTAAAAAAAAAAAAAACCACCATGAAAACACCAAAAAATAAGATAGCCACTGGATGCTAATTTGCAAGTTCAGCTGTTTTGCTTTGAGAGGTTGAGCACACCTGCTGATGGAAGCATTTACCTCAGTGCTCTCTGGGAACCTTTCTGATAAGAGGAGATACCACTAAGTTTGCTAAAATAATAAGACTAACATATACATGTATTTATCCATACATACAGACAAACACTCACTTTTTCTTTTTAGTCTCAGAATGAAGTGTTGAATTTATCAAACTTGTATCAACCAGGATCACATTGGCTCTCAACCTCAGTGGCAACCCCACACTCAAGTGACTCCATACTTCAGTATAGACACTGATACAATTGAATTACACTAATTTAGTAGTAATTTGATAGCTTTCTCAGACTTGTCCCACAGAGTTTGGATGGGAGCAGGTGGCCTCACCAGCTGGAGTTCAGAGCTCCTCACCTTGTTCAGCCACTCCACTCGTTCAACATCAGGGAAGTGAACCTGGATGCAAAGAAAAATAAAAGTGAGTGCCACGTGCCATCTGTTTGAGCACACTGCACACATGCAAAAGATAGCATGGAGTGTGGAACACTTGTTAGAGTAAGCTGAGATCCCTCTGCCTTCATACATACATCCTTTATAATTTACTACCTCCTAGAAAAATTGTAAAATGCAAAGAAGCAAGTAAAGAATAGTAAAAGGCAAAAGAACCCACGTGCACTGATGTATCAGGATGCCTCTGGGCACATTTACATGATTAAAGCAAGTGTCACTTCCTGTTCATGATGTAAAGCAGCATTAGATTTCTCATCCTTCTCTTTGTCATGCCTTGGGAAGCCAACAGAACCTACTTCCCTTTTTGACCATGAGCTGTGCAGGACCTGTTTCCTGTACTCGCTCTCCTCAACCAGGACACCCCACTTTGGGAAACAAGAACCTGCTTGGGAAACTCAATGTCTTGGTTGTGGCAGCATTTCTCCACTAATACCAACATGGTGCCAATGGCCTCAGGGAAAAGAAGCCCTGTAAGAGTTCAAGTCTGTTAGCATACACTATCATGTGTAACAGTCCAGTGCTTTCACTTCTCAGAGCTTTTTAAAATGGTAAAGAGAAATTAAAATGAAATAGTCACTTATACATCATGTTTCCAATATGGACACACCAAATGCCCACAAGAAGTGTATATGTCCATTACAAAACCCCACAAGCTCCCTGAAGTAATGACTTGCTTCATCACCATCAGGACAACTGAGTATGAGACCAGTCTCAAGTAACTGATCTCTCAGACCCCTGCAAGAAGCTGCTGAGTGAAGAGTTACAATCACCTTACTACAATCACACATTAAAGCCTATGGATATGGTATTTGCAGCTGGTGTTACAAGCTGGTAGCAGGTTACTGCAGAAGGGAAGGACATGCAGCAGCTTCTCAGAATAGACACTAGAGCACCTGAATACAAAGAGAATCTGACTGTCATCTAGCCTGATAATAGTAATTGGGTAGGACAATACTTCCTCTTACAAGAGCTGTGAATTACACTTTCAGGCAGCCTTACTGTTCATCAGCTTTCAGAGAGGTGCTCAGAGATGTTTGGATGGAATGGACAGTAGCATGGTTTTAGTACAGCTTCATATATGATTGAAGAGCTCATTTCCTTGCTCAAATAATGCTTCAAATGATCTCATTAAAAAACTCCAAAGTAATATTACCATATTCTTTATAAGAAATTTCTTTTGATGCTCTAAATAGCAACTTTTCCATTAAATAATACAACAGAAGTTCCCTGAAATGTCAGCCTGCACAGGTCTATTTGCATGATGAAGCAAGAACTCAGCACCAGAAGGGACAATCAACACAGACAATCTGCTGCTTACATTTTACAGTGAGGCAGATTATGTGAATCAGGGGACCTCCACTTCACCTGCCAGCCTTTCATCTTCCACTAAAGGCTCTCCATCAGGGCACATAAATCCTGGGTTCTCATGTAATTGCCAAGCACCAACATCCTGCAGCACTTGAGCCACAGATTGGGATCAGATGTAGGAAGGATAGAGCAGGAATGGAAGCAGCATGGTGAGCTTGTTCTTCAAAATACCTTACAGACAGGAGAGGGATGTGACCCAAAAGAAAGGACAGGACAACAATTAGGCTACCCCTTCCCAGTGAGAAACTCACTGCTCATATGTGCAGGGGAGAGATGTGGGGCATTATAAACCATTACAGTTGTCTGGGATTATTCACTAGAGGCAAGGCTCCTAGAGACTTGAAACAGCACAAAGGGGCATCAGGAAAGTGGCAAAAACCACAAGAATGAGGCTGCTTTCTTTTAAGAAAAAGTAAAATTGAATTTATTATTTGTGCCACACATACCCAAACCACTGACAGCCCAGAGCAAACCTCCAAAGCAACTGCAATGAATCACACTGCTCTGTGTCACACCCCAGATGCTGTGATAGCAGACATTTATACACAAATGTACAGGTACATTTCCACCCCACCTGACACCCCCTCATTCAGGTGTCTGCAACCCAGGTCCCACCCAGGCATTTGGTGCCTCAGTTTCCTCTGACAGATGGAAGGAACGGCACTGCTGGAGCTCAAAGGCTGGGACCAAAGACACCAGGGGCTCTTGGGATGACACAAAATGGGCTCTTCTTGCAGAGAACACCACAGAAACTGGCTGATTACACGACTGGTGAAAACCAGCTTTCTGCTCTTTATGACAGGCCACCAAATTTCAGTGGGTTCTCAATACCAAAGTTCAGCTCCACTCAATGGGATGAACTAAATGAGCAGTTCTGTGAGGAAGCAGAGCTCGGTCTCCAGGTGTTGCATTATCCACTGTGTAGTAAGACACAAGCTCTGAGCAAGTCCTTTCCTACCCATGGGGTATCCCCATAACACACATGCTAGCTAGCATGTCACAAGGCTAGTTCAGCTCAGTGACACCACCAAGCTCTCTTCTTGACCCAACCATATACTCCAAGAATTTAATGTATCACCATCTACAGTTCCATACCTCTGAACCATGTGCTCTGGATTTCAGACTCACTTCTGGCCCTTGCTGCTGGTGACAGCCCTGCCAGCAAGGTCTTGCCCAAGTTTGTCATCAGTACAGGACAGGCAGGAGGAGCCCAAAACACTTCCTACTAATCCCAGAACCAGACACCAAGAGCTGCCAAAATTAATACTAACACAGAGTAAGATTTAATCCTGTAGCCTTGGGCAAGTCCCACTATCAGAATCAGTTTTACTCATCTACAAAAGCAGGCATGCTTCTTGCCAAAGTTTAAGGAATGCAGTAAAAATTACTTAGCATTTGAAAAGAGCTTTGAAGATCAAAAACACTAGGTAAGGGGCAATTACTATCAGGTAAAGAAAATGTGTAAATTCTGCATGACTCCACCTTGCCCTGGAGCAAGCCACAGCAAGGATCACAGCAACAACAAACCCATGTTAGACACAACAGCACCATTCTGTTCAAATACAACACAGCAATCTATCCATCTGGGTTTGGTTTGGTTTTTGCTTGTTTGGTTGTTTTGGGTTTTGTTGGGATTTTGGTGTTTTGTTTCATTTCTTTTTACAAAAAGTCAGGATTTTTAGCTATTCATACAAGAGGAAAAAAAAAAGAAGTGTAAACAAGGCTTTGGCATGAGCAAGGACTTAAAAGTCAACATTTTAGAAGGACAGTTCTGTACCCAGTAGTATTTTGCTTGGTAAAAGGAGTTTAACATCAGGAAGAAACACAGCATACTTGGATTCTGCCATGTGCAGCCAGATAACCAGTGGCAAAAGCAACACAGAGCAGTCACCACAAGCCCAGGGGCTGGAATGAAGGTGGAAGCCTGGCTACCTCTGCTCTGAGCACTGCCTGCTTGTACAGAAGTCATGCTAAAGGCTGCAAAGGCCAAAGTCAGAAGGTCTCAACTCTCCAAGCCATGGATCTGACTGTGCCTGCCATGAGCAGCTTTCCAGCCTGGTTTCCTGAGGAAGCACAGCCTGCCCACATACACTGTCTAGCACAGGAATGTGTCTATTCCAAACTCACTGGCTGGTTTCAGCCAAGAAACTGGTGCTGCAAAACAATCCTGCAAATACCCCAAAACAGATGGTTGAGTAGATTAGGGAAGCCCTCCCAGCATCCCCCCTAAATGAAAGGCTACATTCTGTATATCTCCTAACAACTGATACCAGGACTGAGCAGAACCCAAGCCAATTTAAAGAAGCCACCTCCTAGGGAGAAGAATTTTTAACCAACAGCAAAATCAGTGATTGCTCTTAACTCTTCACTGGATGGATCCCCCTCATTTTATTACAGACCACATGAAGAGACGAAGATTTATGAAACCAAAGACACTGCCATAATTTCACACCTTCAGAACCTTTCCTAAGATTACAACACTGCAAATGCAAGCCATGCTCCCCTTGAACTGTATTGCTACTGCCACCTCTGTGTGACAGGAGAGAAGAACTCAGCAGAGAGTTTTAGAGCTCCCAACTGAAGGTCCATGAACACTGAAAGGCAAAAACAAAAGATAAAAAAGACGACACCACGGAGAATAAACTGAATAGACATCAGGTGAGAATCAGCCTCCAAGATGGGCACATGGAAGAAGTAGATCAAATAGAGGATGGGGATGGAAGGAAAATTAAAACTGGGGAGTTAAAAAGCATCAAGGACAAGAGCAGTGTGGAAGCAAACACCCAGCTGATGAACAAAAGTTACCAACACACAAAAAGAAAGGAAGAGGCAATATAGATAAAACTAAAAGCACACTGTGCAGCTCTTTATCATTAGGTCCTACATCCTGCCTTCCAGGAGTAAGGGCCAAGAATTCACAACTCACAAATCAGACCTCTGGAAAGAGTCTGACTCTACCATCTCTGTGAGCACATGCAGTGGGCAGTGGGAGATAGAAATGAGATAGCCCTTAAACCTTCCCTTCTGAAGGAAGCTGAACAGCCCCAGCATTGTCAGGCCCCAGGTGCTCCAGCCCCTGACCATCTCAGTGGCCTCTGCTGAAGTCTCCCCATTTGCCCAAATCTCTCCTGGGTTGGGGCACAGAGTGCTCTCTGTGCAGCCTTGTGAAGGCCCAGTACAGGGCAATCAATAATGGACCACCTGCTCCCACACTAATGAAGCCTGAAACTTTCAGCCACAAAACCTAATGAAACTTTTTGAATTTATGTGCACTGTGGGGGCAAGCCTGATTTTTCAACAGTGACTAAGAGGGTCAATTTCTGGTTACAATGATTCAGGGCACTTGAGGATAAAACACAACACTGCTCTCACAGCATCAGGGCAAGAGCTGACACCACCACATTCATTAATGCCCTGAATTGTTTGGGTTTTTTTTATGCTCTGTCAATACAAACAAGCAGAAACCTCATTCAGAGACAGACTTCTGTGCCTGGCGGGAGGGAACATGTGCAGGGAGCTGCATTAGCCCTGGCAGGAGACCCTGGCCTCACTCCTCAGAACTGCCAGCTGCCTTCATTTCCCACAGAATTAAGCAGAGCCAAGTGCTGTAGGCTATATAAAAGTTTGCCGACTATAAATGCCTCCATGCAACACTCTAAACAAGAAAAGCATTTCCCTACCAGTCCCTGACAGATTTTTAAATGCTAAGTAAATGATGATAAAGAAAAAAAAAATCTAAACACCTCATCATCCTTTCCATTAGCCAACAACAGCTGCCCAATAAATAACTCAAGATACAGAATAAAATGGCAGGCAGAAATTCTAGTTTCTTCACTTTAAAACGCAGAGTGGCTAGAAACAAATGTGAACAACAAACAGGGGTTGGCCTTCCGTACCATCCAGAGATGACCCTTAAAATTAAATATTTGGGTTTTTAGCAGGATGAGAATATAATGTTTATATATTTTTGTTTGTTTTCAAATGACACTGAAGGGGAGAAAATCTGCTGGATGACAAAGTCTAAAATAAGTATCTTCAACAGCAAAATACCTGCAATGCAACAACATGTATTTGAAGGGAGGTGTCTCTGGCGATACATCAGTCTGTTTTACATACCCACTTACAGCACATCTCCTGGGCTAAAACAACTCCTTGTTTAATCCTCGCTTTCCCGAGCAAGACTTCAAAATCAAAAACGTTACTGCTCGGCATCGCTGCCACCCCTTCGGCCGCTCGCTCCGGGACACCGCGCTCCGGGTGTCTCCGCTCACCGCCCGGAGCCGCCGGGACGCGCAGCATGGCCGGTGCCACGGGACAGCCCCCGCGCTCCTCACTCACCCAGGCGGGCAGGTGCCGGGCGGCCAGGCCCCGGCACACCGCCTCCCGCTCGTCCTCCAGCAGCGCGAAGGCGGCGGCCAGGCGGTCGCGCTTCCCCCGCCGGTTGAGTCCCCAGCAGAGCCACAGCGCCAGCGCCAGCAGCAGCCAGCTGCCGCTCAGCCCCAGGTACCCCGCCAGGTACACGGGCCCGAGCCACAGCAGCGCCCGCGCCGCGGAGCAGAGCAGCAGCCGCGGCAGCGCGGCGGGGCGCGGGGCCATGGCCACAGCCCGAGCCGGGGTCGCCCCTGCCGAGTGCGCTCGCCCCGCGCCGCCGCCGCGGCTCCTCCGCCCGCCCGGGCCGGCCCCGCCGCCGCCCCGCCCCGCCGCGCCGCCCTCCCGGCCAGCCCGGGGCGCTCGGCTCTCCCTCCGGCGGCACTGCGGACACCCTGTGACCCAGCGTCACGGCTGGATGTGCAGCCACGCACCACCTGTTGGCTCTGGACACTTCTGTTTTCCTTCTTCCTTGGCACTTTCTTCTCGTCCTCTTGTGATTTTGATGGGGATGTTGTGGGAGTTTAGATTCTGAAATACTGATAATCATGGAATCATTGAAACACAGAATGATCAAAGTTGGAAGAGACCTTTGAGATCAACAAGTCCAACCATCAGTCCAGCACTCTCACCCCCAGACCACAGGGAAAATCTTTTTCTGACACGTAATCTGAATCTCTGTGCCTCATCTTGAGGCCGTTGTCCTCTAGGCTTCTCACTGCGGACACGGTAGAAGAGACTGATCCCCACCTCGCTACAACCTCCTATCAGGTAATTGTAGAGAGCAATTAGGTCCCCCCTAAATCTCCTTTAGACTCAGTAAGCCCGGCCCCCTCAGCCATTCTTTGTAAGACGTTTTCTCAAAGACACTCTTTGAGATGCTTTCCACCCTAGTGATATTAATTCTATACCTTTATATACATGCCTTAACAGACAGACTGTCATTGTCCAGATCTACACTGTGTTTTCCACTGCAGCTTTCCCTGGATCAGGCAAATGCCACTCTTTGTTCAGTGGATAAGTCTGGAACATCAGTGAATAATGCCAGCTTTTATTGTGGCCCCTTTTTGATACTGGCTGCACAAGATAACAAATGATGAGCCAGATAAAAACCTCCAAGAAAAAGAAGCTGACCATGACTGGGAGAATGAAGTTTGGTCTCTGCTTTGCTATGGAATTAGTATTTAATTATGGGTCAGTCAATAAATCAAACAACACCACAAGTGATCCTCATTTGTTTGTTAATCATTGCACATGACTGCTCTGGGCTAGAAATCAGTTCAGGCATCTGAAAACTCAAATGCCTCATATTAGAGAAACTCATGCATGAGACATCTATTAACAGGTGCTTTTGAAACAACCCTCCTAATCTTTCCCTACTGTCAAATGAGGATGACTATGCTCTTCTTCCTGGGGATGTTGCAAAGATAAATCATTATAAAACACACTTAAGGAAGTACTTCAGTACACAGTGGGCAGTAAATCTCTAGAACTTGCAAGAGGCTGCAAGACAGATGGTACCACGAGGTTCAGAAAGGGATTAGGTACATTCTCAAGGAAAGGGCCCATCAATGTATTCCCTAACATCATAGACACAACAGCTGTGGAGGCTGGGGGGAAAGGACTGCAGGAAATGCCCAGGCTCATGCCCTCCTTAAACAGCAATACCACTGGGAGCAAGTGGAGCAGTGGGCTGACCCCAGAGGGCATTTCTATTTGTAAAGCTGTGAAGGAAAGTCCAAAACTGGCAGAAGCTGAAGTAGTACCTGCTCTCTTGATACTAGGTATTAAAAACCCCACAGTGGTTAGTTTGCACCATTACATGTGTCAGGATATAAATCTACATGCACAAAACCACCTGGTTTTGTCCTAACTGTGACCAAGGGCTGATGCTGACTTGTTGCTTATTTTTCCCCACTGTCATCTAAAGCTTTGTCAAACATATTCATTAAGTCATTTCAGCCATGTGAGGCTTCACAAGGATAGATTCAGCCCCATCTTCCAGAAAAACAGAAGCTTCTAAGAAAAAGTGGACTCTTAGTGATTTGAAGACTTGGAAGGTTGCTTTTGCTACCAGGAGAAGCTCTAAAAGGTAGATTCAATGTTTTCCTTCTTCACATTATTACTCTTACTGAGTTTGAGACATTTATCTCAAGCCATATCTCAGAGCCATGCAGTTTGGAAGCATCAACAAGTGTCAGTTTATTGAGCAGGAAAAACAGTGGGGCTGCAGTGGAATACATACCAGCTAATTTAATAAATTAAATTTAATAAATAAATAAATAAACCCCCAGTTTTGGTTTCTTATTTTTCACACAGCTTATCACAACAACCTAGGCTGAGGTTTAAGGACAATAAAAGCACTACCTCTGTACAAATGACCAGAGCACTTCCAGTCCTGCAGCACAGCTCACAGCTGCTCTTTAGAGAAAGAGATGCTTCCATGAAAGCAGAACTCCAAGTTCCTTCCTCCACTGTCCCCTAAGACCCTGAGCTTGCAAACAGCCACACTTTCTCAGGCACTGCTTGCTCCTTTACTGCCAACTCCTTAGCTTGAGAAGAGAAAGTATCTTTCTGTAATTAAAGAGGTTTTAGGAACTTTAAACAACTACACAAGTGATATAAAATCTCATCAAACTTTAGCTCACCCTACTGAAAATTTTAAAAGATGAACAAAATAAAAAGAGTAGAGGTGAAAAATTACTTTTATCACATCAGGTTACACAGAGAGGGGTTTTCAAACCAAATACTGTGCTGATGAGACCAAGATAAATCAACAGCCTTTGAGACCATTGTTAACTCTGTTTATCATGGATAGTACCCTTTAAAAAATAACCTTTAACATACTAATTGGTTTCTCTGATTTTCTGAAGTGCCAGAGGAAATACTGAATCACCAATCAAGAAGACAACTTAAGACTTATCAACTTCCTCCTGGGGAAAGTATGACCTTGACTGCAGAACATTGCTTCCAAGCACCAGACATCTGAGCCACTTGAAGCCAACCTTTTTTCCAGTTACAGGGGAACTTCACAAGCTATTTCACCTAATATTCACAGGATAATCACTAAGGTGATGACCCAAGGCCATTGTTCTGGCCTGTGACAATCTTCTCTCCTTATTTAACTTGATTAGGCATCACCACTATGCTTATTGACACTATGATAAAAGTGTATCTTGTAGCTGATTATGACAGAGATTTTACAGAAACTGCAGAGATTTGAAAATGTATTAGTACTAAATTTGCTGTCTCTCAAGCTGGCCATGGTAACTAAGGCAACCCATTTTAAAGGTGGGGAGTTATGAAAAACTGCCAACGCTTTTAACTACAGAGAACATGCAAAGGAACTAACCTGAGGAATCAACTGAAGCACATACCAAGCTATCAAAGGGTTTATTTAAGATGACTTTCTAACTTTCTTGTGGCTTCAGGGTTTGTGGCCACTGTGAGATTCCCTTTTTAGTGCTAACAAATGTTAGAGGTGCAGGATGTCTTTTTTCTGTGCCTCCATAGCAAAATATAAAACACTTACATAAGGCCAAAACCTTAGTCACTGTGTTAACAGAATTACTTCTGTATCAAGACCTTCTGTATCTGATTAAAGCTATTGCCCCTTTTGGCACTCCCAGTCACTTTACAAAGCATTTTTGTTTAGCTTCCTCTGGTTTCATACTCTCCATCCATGCACTGTTTACCCCTTCAAGCAAAGGCAAATCCAGACTCGGCCTATCATAGGGCAAAGGCCTTGGATCTACTCCTGCTGTCTGTGCTCAGGCAAATCTGGAGTTCAGTTCTCCAGAGAAAGCTGGCTGCTTCTGTCCAGAAATTAAATATCAGTTGGGCAACTCAAAAAAATTTAAGTTACATTGTTCAGCCAGGGATATTATTCTGGCTGGACATTTGTAATCTGGTATTGCAAATAATTATGTATATATGCCCTGTTTTGGGAATCATCACATTGTCATAAAAATTACAAATCTAGGACTAACTGGTATTATCTATAAATATGGTCTGGACTGGTAAAGTTAATGGAGCTCTTCTCCAGTGAAAAATAATAATAAGCAGAAGACTGCAAGGCTTTCATTGGGAATATGTGCAAAGCCAGTCTGGGAGCATATGACCCTTACTTTAAAGGCTCTGCTCCATTGGGCTCACTCCCCATACTGTGCCTCACGTCTGCCCAGCTGACGGCTCCTCACTGCTTTTGTACAGTGACCAGTAGAGAAGCACTGAAGAGCTGGGACTTTTGGCAAGATAACAAAGCCGGTTACAGCAATTCATTGTTCTTTCACAGCAGAGCCATTAATGCAAGGGCTGTGCAGGGGGATGCAGAGTGTCCACCAAAAGAGGTAAGGGTGTGGTGTGGTATGGCCCACGGCCCTTGCCCAGCCTTGCCCCCCCTGCTAGCAAACCCCACACTGCCCTAGCACTGGCCAGCAGGGTTAGTGCTGCAGCACATGCTGCAGTTGAGATGGCCACAACACACAGAGTATCACCATACAGCTTTAGAAGACTTCAAGCATCTGCCCTTCTTATTTTTCAGCCCTTTTATACCCTCATGTTGATGCACTGCACCTGTGTGCCCTCTGTTCCCTTTGGTGGTTGGTCAGTGCCCCTGGGCACTCCATGGCTCATTGCTGCCAGTGCTGCTCACCTGCTTCTCACAGCTGAGCCCATTGGGGATGAGGCTTGGCCATCCTGCTGCTAATTACCACAAACCGTGTAACTACAGAAAAAAGCTGTGCCTTGTATATGCACAAATTATGTGACTGCAGAGGTGAGGCACAAGAATGTGAAAGAATACAAGCACAAGATATGATGGCATAAGAGAGAGGAAAAAAATAAACTTCCCTTACAGTGAGGAGGGCAATATCCAGGGCTGCTGGAGGTGGCCTAGGTGGAGCTGTCACTTCCCTGGCTCTGGGTACCACTCACATTTTCACACAAGGCACATGAGCACACCCTGGTGTCATCCTGGAGCCAGCACTGGCCATAGGGAGCTGGTGCCACCTGCTGAACATTACAACATTTATAATCTGGATTGAGGAAAAATAAATTCCCACCAGAAAAGTCAAATCTTGCTGAAATTAGACTATATTTTACACACAGAAGAATCAAAGAGCTGCAATGAGCCTGAGACAATTCAGTTTATTTTTTAAAGTCTTTGCCAAGTACAACTTCTATTACTGTACTATGTACTTCAATCTCAGAAGCAAAGCCTGTTAAATCTGTTTGGTTTAAATTTTGCCATTGTCATAACATGAATTTATTAAATTTTTCTGTTTGAACAACTGTTTCTGCAACAGGATTTGTGAGCACACCATACAAAATCTTTGGTCTAAAGTTTGCACAACACATTTCTTGGAGGATAAAATATTTTATAGATTTTGTTTTCAGTTAGTGAAAAGCAAGCAATAAAACCCTAGGAAAAAAAATTGTCTTACCATTCTTTTAAATCCTTCTTGATTCTGCTAAGTGAAAGAGCTTGCTGGTACAGGCTACTGATAGATATTAGGCTATAAAAATTGCCTTTCAAGTGCATGATGAATTTCCAGAACAATCTTATTAATAATCTACAGTTTAGTCTCTAATCTGCACAATTTAGATCTTGCCATGTATCAAGTGCTTAAAGAACTTGCCTGAGCTCACAGAATCATCTTAAAGGAATTTGAGTGCTCAGCCTTCACAAAATACATTGAAAGTGCATCTTGTTTAGCTGGCACCTTCCACTTGAAGTGGTGTTTCTCAATAAACTGGATCTTATGGTTCTTCACAGCTACTTGAAACGAGGTTGTAGCAATTTTTCTCTTATAATTAAGTGACAAGATGAGAGGAAAGGGTAAGTTGTGCCAGGGGAGCTTTAAATTGTATTTTAGGAAAATTTTCTTCACTGGAAGGGTTTTCAAGCACTGCAACAGGCAGCCCAGGGAAGTGGCTGAGTCACCATCCCTGGAGGAGTTTAAAGGATGTGTAGAAGTGGCACTTTGGGACATGGTTAGTGGTGGGCTCAGCAGCACTGGGTTACTCATTGGACTTGATGATCCTAGAGGTCTTTTCCAATCTAAATGATTTTATGATTCTATGCCTTACCTAATAACACTACCCCTCTTCCACTGGTGTTTTTCACACTCAGGCTTTGAAGAAGTAGTGGATACATTATCTGCTACTTTCTCCCTCCAGATTGAAAGGAGAGAGGTAAAACCTGACACTTTCTGCTCCTCTCTGTCTTCTGCAGGATTCAGATATAATAGCACCTTTAAAGTGCATTGAAAGCTCAGATTTGCCAGAGAATTCTCCATGTCTGTGGTCCGTGCTTGACTCAGCAAGGGACACAGATCACATCCAGATCTACAGAGTGACAACAGGGGCAGTGCACGTGAAACTGTGAGGAATTCTGTCCCCAGTTTTGCCTGCTCAACATCCCTTCCATGTAATGGATCCTGACACAGGAACATCCTGCCTTCCATCTCCCACTTGGAGTGTGGGCTGCCAAGGACAGCACAGGCACAGTTTGCAATGGCACACCAGGCTGGCACAGGGCTGGGAATCCACTCAAAGCCTCATTCCTTGAGCCAACTTCTTGCAGAAGAGCAATGACAGCATCTTGCCTCTCTGTGAGGCTGCATCTCCCAGCTCTGCTGAGCTTCTGCTTAGTGAGTTTAGCCTTTTCAGCTGACTGCACCAAACTGCATGGTGTAGTTACAGAGTCCTTCACAGCACTGGGCACAAGTAAAAGAGTATCTTGGAACCCTTTTAAAAAGAGTTTTTCCCTCTGCACCTGCTCCAGCTCATTGCAGGCAAGTACCAGCCTACATAGAGAGCAAATCAGCAGTAAAGGCAATATTCACCCAAAGGTTATTTTGAAAATCTTGTAAAGTTTGAAAAACCTCCCAAAGATTCCTTCTTTTTGGGAAAATCCTGATCCACATCCCAGATACTATCTCTTCAGCAGTGAGCATGCTGAACTACAAGGCCTCCAGGATCCTGTAGTGATCGTTTAGTGGCCTCTGCTGGCCAGGACTGAGATCCCGGCATCTGTTTAAGTGTCACCAGTCCCGAATCCAGATAAGAATTACATAGATATTTTATTGGTGACAGCAGCAGAGACAACATCACCAGGACTGTATTAATCATCAGCTGAAAGTTCTCACTGTATATCACTGTTCCACTATAGCTGCTTGTTTTAGGCTTGAAATATTTATAGCAAAAAAAAAAAAAAAACAAACCTTGATGGGCACAAATGAAAATCGCTGAAGACAAACTTTGGATGTGACTGCTGCCTTTGGATTTGAAACTGAGTCATCTGTTAAACCTTCAGCTTCATGTGGTGTTGAAGGAATAGCCCAAAAGAAGACAGACTGGCAGTGTGCATGGCTGGGAGTGATCTACTTTTCCAAGAAGAGCACTTTTATGGTAAAGGTGTGAGCAGAAGTGCTCCCAAACATATGGAAAATATAATTCTGATTACTCAGCACTTCAGGAAAGAACTTGGGGAAGAAAGAAAAAGCATAAAGCATATGTCTGCTGTTTTCTATCAGAAAAATAGAGCTGCTTTCCTGGTCTTCTCCCTTAGTGTAAATTCAGTTTTCCAGCCTCTATTTTACTTTTCTAGAGAGTGTAAATTCTCTGCAGCTAGAAGAACATAAAGTTATGATAATAAACAGGCATTTTCCTCTTTGTTTCTCTGTGGGAGTTTGCTGGTCTTTCACTGAAGGATTTATCTTTGAGAGGTATCATAGCTCCAGCTCTTTCACTTACCTTCCAATCTGTTTCCATTCTCTTACAGGCTTGACTACACTAGTTGCCTATGAAAAGCCTGTTGATACAGAAAAGAGAAAGATTAATTGTTTTGTTAAAAAATGATGATAATAAAACCCCCTCCTCTTCTGCTCAAGAGAATTCCTACAAAATTTGTTTCATATACTATAAATAAAACCCAATAAAGTCATGATTGATTTCAAACTGGAAACACAACAGTAGCACTAATCCTTCTTTCTGTCCAAGTTTTCTTGCATCTTTTCTTCTTTCTGGAAATTAGCTTGGAAATTAGCTTAGAAATTAGATTAGAAAAACCTTTTTTTCCAGTCCTGCATTTGTTCCTAATGTGTTTGTTACTACAAAATCTTTTGTTCAGAGGAGCAGGGCAAAGGCCCACAAGTTTTAATTATCTCCTTCAAAACTATTCAGCTTTTCCAGGAGTACTGTGTGATTTTGTTTTTTTTTTCAATAATGTTTTTTCCTAAAGGGAATTCAAGTCAGACCAAAGTGCAGAAAATACATCCACTCGAGGGCAGGCCTGAATCTAGCAGAATATGCTGGAAAGGCCTAGGAGGAAAGATACCAAAGTTCCATTTTGCTGAATGAAAGGTGTCATGAATCAGTCAGGACTGGATAGTGAAGAACTAGGAGATGGCCTTTTTTCTGAAGGGATTAATGACTACGAATTTGTCGCCTATAAAACAGGCTCAAATAAGAGTTCATGTCTAATAAAAAGGGCCCTAGATGAAGCTTCTGACATTGACTAAAATTAACATTGACTAAAATAAACCTAACATGACAATTATTAGTTGAAGTCAGCAAACCCCAACAGGACTGATCCCCATGGTGCTGATCAGACAACACCGACTGCAATCAGTGGAGCTGAATTCCAGCCTGACCTTGGCCCATAGGCTCCCTGTGCTCCCATGGCAGCACCACCCTCCTCAGGACTTGTGATCTGAGCTCTCTGGGGTGAAAAGTGTCTCCTGGGGGGTCCTTTCCATGCAGTGCAGGCAAAGCAGAGGCACAGGGGATGTGCACAGGCAGGAGTGGAGTCTGGCTCCACCTCATGCTCACAGCTAGACCAGCCCCTGGGCACGCTCAGCAAAGAACTGCTCTGGGTGGGCACCTGATGCCCTCTCTGGACTTGCAATCTGTGCACTCTTTACTGCCAGCTCCCCTGCTTCCACCGAGGTGGCTGTGCCTCACAGTTAATTACATGTGACTGGACCAAGTACTTCATGCAGTCCTTGTTTCTAGCAAGGACTCAGTCTCAATCACCACTTAGAGGATGTTAAACTTTTGACACTCCAGACATAATTTTTGACTTTAAGTGCTATCAAAATCACAACAAAAGGAAAGAGTTTATTTTATGTGGCAGCTGAAGATCCCATATTTAATGCTGCCTGATTTTATCAACCCTTTGTTTTCTTTCAGACAAACTGAAAACTCAGTTTTCTTTTTGCAGTTTTTATGGGAGCACATTAAATGAACTTCCTCCTTTCATCAGTGACTCACTCCTAGAAAGGCTATTTCACAAATAGTATCTTCATTCCAAAGGAAACAAGCTGTTCCCTCTTACATTACTCAAGTAGCTGCAGACAAACTAAAATACATTAAGTTAAAAGATTTCAAAATGCATTAGAAACATAGCTCAGAGACAGTCAGCCTCATTTCAAGTAGTTTTCTGATGTAATTGCTACCCTTTAATGAAATAAATCAAGCCAAATATTAAAATCAACTAGAAATTCTCGGGGTCTGGCTGGAGACACTTTACAACCCATGGAGTCTCTAAGTTCATAGACGTCTCATAGTATTTAATAGTGGTCACACAAAATATTTAGAGTCTGTGTTAATCAGAATCAGGATATAAATCAGAACAACTCCAATCTGAAATTGCTAAAAGCCACTGAGACATCTGTTCAAGTCAACAGCTGCAGTTTTTACATGTATTACAATCTGTTTCCTGTAATGAGAATTGAAGCCTTGCCTGGAGATGTGAATAAGGTGATGATATTGGTGCTTTCATTAGGAATAACTCTGGATGTGTTTAGAATTGAGTTGCTGTGGCTTATTTTATGAAAGAAAACACACTAAAGAATTTCTCAAACAAACAGTTAAATCCCCAAATAAACAGTTGAAAGTATGTTATCTTAAAGGCATGGGTCGGAGAGACAGTCAGGCTTTCCACATAGAAGAAACCCAGAAGTATAATAATAATTTTAAACAAAGATAAAAGAGAGAGATTTTATAAAAATACAAAATATCTCCCTGACAGTGTTTAGGATAACACAAGAAAATGCAAAACCAGTGTGTTACATGTCAGTCACAGGAAGAAGGTATTTGAAAAAGACTCTTCTGGGGAATATTCGTAAAAGGAAACACTCCTTAAAGCATTCAGAGGTGCAAGAGTTACAAGTGAGCAAGACTGAAGGACAGTCCAAGAAGCTGTCTGAGATCTGAGTACCATGGGTGAAATCAAAGGACTGGTAATTCCAGTATTACATTGAGTGATAAAAAATAAAAAATTATTAGGGTCTTCTCTATGAAACTCCAAGATTGTCCTACTGTTGGCAGTGTAAGAATTTACCTCAGGTACACTACCTGTAAGTAGGCCTTCCAAGAGTGTTCCATGCCAAGGAACATTTTTATTCATGACACTGTTTCTGTTACACATTGCAAGTGCAACAAATACTCAAAGGGAACAAGATAAGAGGTAGGCAAATGTTGAAATTACAAAACCAAACAAGAGTCTGGACATGTGCAAGACTTTCCAGCGCTAAGCTATGTATAAATGACTTTAGGTTGATCTGAGTTCTGCCTGCAGGTTAAAAAAATAATAGCTCATGTAAATAGCTATTTTTGTCTCTGTGTCATTGTGTCTGGATTTCTTTACTTTCAGAGGCCTGAAATCAGATTGCAAACATCACCTCACATTTGCATAGTTTAACAGGGACAGACTTGTATATATTCTCTTATCTTAATGATAAAAGACTGTCACAACCTCTTGCATGGTCAATGTGTTCAATCTCATCCAGTAACTTCTGCATAAAGCCAAAAAATCCAATGATCAAACACAGGCACCTTTTTCCATCACAAATGCTCCCTTTTGGTTTTCTTTATGAACATTTTATCAGACTTGGGATTATTCTGATTTGATGAAGAGACCCTTTGGGAAGATATTTTTCATGTGGGCCACTCTTGTGGTCTTTATTTTCACTTCATCCTTTTGGAAAGCACTTTCTTCCACTATCTATCCCCCCTACCTTGAATATTTGTTTTAATCTAGTACATAAACTCCACCTCAGCAGTGACATTCAATTGTACATCAATCTCCAACTCCTGCAACAAACATTCACTTAAATAATAATCATAAGCACAGCAGTAACTTGTTACTTCTTTCCTCAGAGTACAAGAATAGTTTTACTTCTCCCATGTGAGACGTCAGCAGTACACAGAGTATGGAATTTTGATGTCCTTCAGGGTACTTAAAAAATTCTGTCACCATGTTTTGCTAAAAAGGAGATTTTCACTGTGATGTGCTGTATTTACAGGGGAGCAGATAGGATCATTGTGCTTTCCCACTGTCTCTTCCCTGATAATTTTCTACAGCTTGTTGGTTATTTTTAGAGTGATTAGTATAAATTAGTAATGTCCTTCTATCCCTTTGGGAGTCTAGAACACTCCAGAGCAATAAGCACAAACAACCTGTGGGGTCTGAGAGGCTGAAAGGAGGACTGTCCACAATCAGCAAGCTGCTGTAATGCCTGAGATTAAAGACTCCTTTGTTTGCATTCTGGCACAGCCCTTACTCTCAGATCTATGAAGATATTTGGATGCTTCATTGCCAGGAGCATCAGAGGGAGACAGGACTTGAATTCTTTGCCATCTGCTCCCTCAGCATATGATGCCATCTTAAACACACAAGATTTAATGGAGAACATTTAGCAGCATTTAACAGCAGAACAAAGTAAAGGCTTTCCAAGGGAAGCAGGCTATTGTCAGGCCCCTTCTGTGTAATTCCAGCCTAGCAGGTGAAATGATCCCTCAGGAACCAAGTTCCAGTCTATCACCTTAAATACAGGACTGTGTCCATGGCAAATGTTTAATGCAGTGAGAAACATCCAAACGTGAAAGGGCTAATGCAAATGGCATTGATGCCAGTGACACAATGCTCTTTGTTTTCAGCCAAGGCACATCAGAACTGAAATTCAGAACTTCTGAAGACACTTCAGTGTGTGGCTTTTGCAAAGCTAACTTTCCTTTTATCTGTCTACTGGTATAAACAATATTCTAAATAATACATCAGGATAATGTATCCAATAATGACTAGAAATAGCCACAATGATCAAGATGTGACCGGGAACTTGTGACCAACAGTGTTAGAGTCTCCACAGGAAATGGCAGAAAAGCAGTTTTAATGCTAATAGAGCTCCTGCTGTTTACAGTTTATTTCTTAGAGAGGTGTTCTGTTGAAGTTTCCTTGAGGGCTGCTACTCCCTTCCTGCACCTTCTTTGGACCAGAAAGCACCAAGGATGACAGCCAGTGTTGAAAGAACCAACACTGACAGACAGAGGGCATCTATATATGTAAACATGCTCGCTCTTCAGAGGCTCATTTAATTCCATAAAAATGGGATCTGATCCTAAACCAGTCCTTAGCTGAAGCTGCATCTTGATTGATACTAGAGGAGAAATACCAGTTTTAGGACAACAGCAGTAACAGTAACTGTCTGGTGTTATAAATAACTATTTTGCAGATGATTAAGCAATACATCTTATAATATAAATTAAATCAAGGTTCTAGCTTTCACAGCTTCAGAAAGGGCTTTAAAACTTACTTGGAGCAGAACCTGCAGCTCAGAAACCAAAATTAAAAGAGAAAGAAGTACAGATTGATTAAATATAATTCCGGCATTCTGGATAGCTGTCTTGGGCTTTAAATGTCTGTGTTTGGCATTACTGAGTACACTGGGTAAGATCTGGGCAGCAGTTTTGTCTAAGTGTGAACTACACCAACACACACAAAATCTGTGTGTTCTCCAGAGGGCTGGATCAGTTTGCATCAGCTGAAGCTCCATGGTGATACCCAGGGGTGCTCTTTCAGATCTCCTCTCTTTTTTCCTGCTGGTTAATTGAGTAATCAGGATCACTCATTATGTATGTTATTAGCCACTGTTAACTTTTAATTCTGAAGAACCAGAGTTGCACTCCAAAATGCAGAGTCTTCAAGTATGTCTCTTCTAAAGTGGGAGGTCTGACTGCAGCACTAAAAGCTGCCCATGCCAGTTTCAACCAGGGTTGATTTAAATGTGCGCACCATGAGCCTTCTTGGACATGGATGCTCATGACCAGTCTGCACTGAAACCTTTGTTACTACCAGGATTGGAACTGTTCAGGTAGCTTGGACCACTCCTCTCAGCAGGTGTGTGAATATCAGTACCATGAATAGAAGCTCACAGCCTCTGTATCACCTGCTTTTAGCGAGGCAAGAATGTGACTATACTAATTTGAGTGACAGTAAAATGATGGATGATGCACTGGGATATAAATCACTATTTATATCCCACTGGTTTCATAAATCACTATTTCCAGTGGCACAGATTAAAAGGGAAGGCTGCAGACAGGAAAACCTTGCTGGGTTAGGACCTCAACACTATGAGGCAGGTTTGAAAGACAACTCATCTGAAGGATTTTCAGCATTTTACAGGAGGAAGGATCCACAGAGGAAGGGTTTATCCAGGCAACTGGACAGGTGCTTGCAGAAGGGATAAGTGAATGACCAAGGTGGATTTTACTGTCATAGCAGACACAGCTGTTTGTTCCCTTTCAGCTGCCCTACAGTGTTACTAAACAGCTACTGCAAATTATGCTGTGTTCCAGCAGAGGATGGCAATACTCCTCACATTGACACAGAGGGGTTATTAGCAGGAAGAACCAAACTTCAGAAATCTGAGATTCTCAGGTCTGTATCCTACACAAGGAATCAGAAGATTTTCAGTCACTAGCTCTGGTGGTGGACAGAGTTCAGCAACACTTTGCAGCATCCTGATTTTCCTGTACCAGTATGGAAAACAACTATCTGTGATTGCTGACAGTACCTGCACAGGGACATCTGTTCCTGCTGTGTCACCAGAAGTAGGAAGGAGGTTGAAATGTGATGCTGCCTGCAGGGAAAGGTACTTCAGAGGCAGGGAAGCAAAAAGAGAATTGTTTGAAAGCAATTCTCTCTTGATACTTGATGTCCATTTTCAGAATAACATACAGAGAAGTAATCATGCAAATCCAAACTCAAGGGAAATAAGCCTTGGTTTCTTCATCTGGTGCTCTGAAATTCAGCCAGTAACACATACAGCCAAAATCCCTGAGGTGACACAGTGCATTCTTGTTTTGTAGGCAATGCATATTGGATTACTGGAGACTCCACACTGTGAAATTATTATAAACCAGTAATTAGCTGGTAATGGTGATAATTTGGTTCAGAATTCTGAAGCCAAATAAAATGAACTGATTAAAAATAATGCACTGTTAACTTGGTCTCTTGTGCAATTAAAAACTCAGAGAAACTGACTGAAGTATTGAGAAATATAAGGAAAAACTGTAACCATTTAAAAATGTGCTCAGCTAAAAATAGGTTTGGGTCCTGAACTGGAAATTTTAATTCTTTCAAGGCAGAAGGACGTGTTTTTGTTCTTCACCTTGGAGAGCTCTCACTCACTTAAACACAGTTTAACCTTTGGATGGTAAAACATGAACATGCTGGAATTAAACCATGCCTGGCACAAGTGAGAAACTCATCAGAAGATGTTTTCTGATGTACCAGTGCTTTGGAAAAATACTTCCTGCAGGTGCTCTGAAATCACCTGGAGTTTTTCAGGAGCTGCTTGATTTAATTTTCAAGTCCCTGCTGTGGTCATACAGATATAATCTGGTAGGTCCCTCATGACCAATTACCTTCTGCAGGTGTTAAGTGGTAAGGATAGCCCTGTCAGATGTGCCTGGCTTCTTTTTTGGCCAAATTCAGCTTTCTTGGAGGACACAGAGGAACACAGCCAATGAATGGCTCAGTACAGCAATATTTATGGGAGACTTCTGACCAATTCCAGCTTTGGAGAAATGATACATTATTTGAGAGGTCCATAAAAATGAAGACTCAGAAGACAATTCTGACCAAGTCCTTCAGTCTGTGGGAGTGATATGAATGAACTGCATTCCTGGGAATGACAGGAGGTCCTTCTGAGCAACTCAAGAGACCCTGCTACTGACAATATCCCAAACCACAAGGCCCAGAGAAGGATTGTGTGACTGTAGCACTGTACTCCTGATGGCCCTCCAGGCCCCACACCAAAGCAGCTACCACTGACCACACTTTGGCAGCAGGCAGAGCTGGAGGATGCCAAGGAGGTGCTCCGGCTGGAAGAGCTGATTCCATACCAGACCAAACAGTTGCAGGCACTGGTCACTGCTTAGATTCCTCTCTGAAGGCCTTCTATACTTCTGGAAAAAATCCCAAACAAAATACTTTGAGAAAGCTGTCTTATCAAACTGCATTTGCTTGAAGAAAAGGACTTATTCCAAGAAACCAGTGCTGGTACCCAGTGCACACACAGGCTGACAACAGGAGAAGAAAACAGAGAGGAAAAACTCCAACTTTTAAACCAATTCTGCCTTAAAATAACTTCTATACAAAACCTAGGTACATCAGTGAGAGGTATGATTTTCAAAGATCACAGAATCCCTCATATGGACTGCTTGGTGTCGCTAAAGGAACCATAAGAATTCATGCACTCACAGATTGCAGAGCAGCACTTTACAATAACATTTGCAAAGAAATTTACCCACACTTGTACACAGAGAAGTCCTTATTCTCTATCCACCCTCCTAAGGAAATGACACCATTTGCATATCCCCCAATAAATTATAAACCTGCCTGCTGTTTTCAACTAAACAGAAAGAGCAGGAGAGGGCTCAGCAAGAGCTAAAATTCTCCATGTTTAAACAGCTGGAGAGAAGCATTTGAGGTGTTTCCATAAGGCCAAGGATTATGCAGTGTGAGCATAGACAGAAGAAAACCTGTGCAAAAAAAAAAAAAAAAAACAGATGATAAAAAAACCTTCAACTGAACCTTGGAATAACTGAACCTTGCATTACAAATTCAAAGGTAACAAGGTTTCTTTAGTTTATGAAATATTCTTATGAGCTGAGAATATAATGTCACCCATTTCTTTACATCAGACACATTGCTGTTTTCTTCACAGCCTTCTAATAAAATATAATTAATTTACATTTTAAAGACCTTGATGGGTTTTCTCATCATGGAACAGTAAGTGAGATTAATAATCCTGTTACTGAGCACTTAAGCTCATGGATCATTTCCACAGTAACATTTGCTTAATTTTTAAAATGTACCTTTTATTTGATTTAGAGGTTAGGGCTAATTTATGTAATAAGAGGGAGAGAAAGCTGAAGAGTGAGTCAGTGTTTATTAACCCTGCTAATAGGACAGGCTTTTTCAGGCAAAATGGATATATTTTAATTAGTAAAACGGTTGCATTGTCATTTAGCCAATTAATCCTTTCCAAACAAGGGAAGCAGTAGCAATTTTACTTGCAGTGAATGGAAGTAAACTTGGCTGAAGCAGTGCAGCTGGAGAAAGATTGTCCCAGCGGGGTATCCAGCACCACTGGCAGCACGGGGGCACTGTCCCGGTCTCCGTGGTTCGGGACAGCGCCTCAGGCGAACGCTCTGTGCTGTGACAGCAGCGGGACCTTGTGGTGGGACATGGCTTGGCTTGTGGTACAGTCAGCAGGAATCAGAGAGCGCTCTCCAGCTGTGGTGAGTCCAGGTTTACTGGATCCCAGGGGAAACCAATAGCCAAAGAGAAGGAGGGAGAGGTTGCAGCAGCTTATAAGGAGGCAGGGACACAGGGGAGGAGTCAGTCCTTGGATGAATAGGGTTTCAGAGGGGAGTGGGATACAAAAGATTGACTTAAGGAAAACCCCAATGGGGATAACTTGAGGGTGGGGCCCCAGCCCCTGAGCCAATCACTCGACGCTCTAGCTGGAAGTTTCTAGAGAGTTCTAGAGAGAAGGGTGGGAGCACCGAGTGATGGACAGGGCACTGGGGAGGGATTTGAGAAAGGGTACATTGATCTCCAAGGCAACTGGGGAGGAGTTGGGATAACTGGCAGCACAAGGGAGGGAAGGGAAAACCAGGGCAGAACCATTGCATGACAGGGGGAACAGAACAGTCCAACTTATACAGACACAACACAACACTTCCCTGCACATTCTGCACATCAATTTACACATTTTGACTTTCCCACTTGCATCAGTAAAAATGCAGCCTTTAGATTCCCTAAATAAGGCACATTTTCCATTATATCACTCCTTTTTCTTCCAATTAATTTTCTATAACATTTCAGTCCTTTTCATCAAACATTGAACACAGAACTGTGAAAAGCCACCAACTGCAGGTTATAATTGTTAAGTTTTATGTCCCATTTCTGGAAGTGTTCAGTAGTCAACCAGGGGTTGACTTAAGCGGTCTCATGAAAACCTAAGACTTCAGATTATTCAGCCAAATTTCATGTTCTTAGACACAGCTGGACTGGCTCTGATGGTTTATCACCTCCATAACCTGGACGGATATAATGCACAGACATCTGTACACTGCCATCAGTCCCTTTGAATTTTAGAAAGATTTTAGTGCAAGGTAATGGATTTTCTTACCTTCTCTGCACACTGAAACCTGGCCCCTAAAAACCTTAAAACATAGAAAGGAGGATGACTTCTCAGAAAGGGAGTTGATCTCTTTGAAAGGTTGGTGTCTTTCGCTGGACAATGGAGAAGCATGATTAATTTCCATTGGGATGACCAGGAAACTGTTCTGGAGAAGGAAGGCAGGGTGATACTGCTGTAAGAAAAAGAGATTAACTTTGTTTAATCACTGTTGTTTTGGGACACTTATTCCATCTTTACTAGGCTAGGTATTTAGCTGATAGATAACAGTTCCAAAGAATTATCTGTTTGATTTACCTAAGCAGTGAATTATGAACTGTGAATGCTTTCACGTAAACTCTGATAATGTTTTTGTCATGGTCATGTTAAAAGACATACACAACTCTTAGCTCATCTCTTGTAAGATCAACTGCTTCCCTCAGAACTCCTAGAAGAAAAAAAGCAATGTGTACAAGTTCAGGCAGTTGTTTGTAGTTAGAGAAATCTGCAGATATCCAGACCTGCATTCTGAACAATCCCTTGTCAATTAGACAGTTAGCAGAAACTTAGCAGCTTTTTATTTCTTTGAAGTAAGCAGAGATACTTTGCAGCTAGTATAATACAGGCTATTCTACAGCTTTTTCACCCTGCTTTCCCATTTTCTATCTCCCTGGGCTTTTTACAGCTTGTCCACACTGATCACTCTCTGAAATAAACTTCTTTTCCTAGGCGCTTTAAGTATGCCTGGAAAGAAGCATGGCTCCTAGGAATGTAGTGGGTATTGCTGCAATTTCCATGCCTTTTAGTACAGAAGATTTGTGCTTTTCAGCACAAACAGCCTGGACCACTCTGTAAAATGAGCAATCAATTCACTATGGATAAAACCAATTTTGTCTGAAGTCCAGCTTGCTGACAAGAAAGTAGGAGACATCTTAGCTGCAAGATGATATGCTGAGAAATCTCCTTTCCTAGGAAATACACCCAGAGCATTACAGGTTTCCCATGAGGCTCTGCCGTTCATTCACTCAACTCATGCATGCTTTTGCCAAGACCTGTGCACTGAATTAAATCCCTGAACAGCTAATGAGACTTTGGATACTGTCTTTGCAGACAGTAATGGTGTTCAAGGCTTCCTTTTCCTTAAAAATATCACATGTATGGTTTACTGTCAAGTCTGAGATTTAGCAACTTACCTGCAAAAATTCAAGGACAGGTCATAACTAAAAAAACAAAATCAGAAGATTTTGGTCATGAGGTCTTTTCACATTTTATTTGAAAACTGTGGGCTGTAAACTAATTACCAAACTATTTACATGGTAGTACTAAGGTTTTCTGGTCCTTCACACCCCAACAAAATAAGCAGGTCCAAGGATGAGGTTTCTCACTGGAGTAATTATTGTGGTTGGGGTAGTGAGCACAGTGAGAGTCCTTGACAGAGGTGGCATTACTGGGGTTCTCTTCTCTTTGCATATGAAGTTGCTGACCTCACTGAACAAAAGTAAATGTAGCTGGGACAGGAGAGGCCTCATACATTAACAGGATAAGCAGGGCCAGGCCATGAACTTTGTAAAATTATTTTTATCCCAGAATAAGGGTTTTATTAAGTGCTTTCAGCTTCAATGTCTCCAGATGTTTTCGAATTTTCTCTCCGATCTCACTGTTCTGGAGTTGAAAATGTCCATCTGGACCATTTTGTGGGTCTCTGCAAGAAATTTAAAGCATCATTTGTATTTATAATAATCAGGGAAACTACTTAGGACTGTCTTCAAAATCCAATGAAGGATTTTGAAAAGAAATCGTGATTTCTTTTCTCATAATGAACACAGGGTATTCCATCACTGATGCAGAACAGAAGAGGTATTGAAACTGTGGAAAGAACAGTTAACTCTTGGCTTGGCCAGTCAGGAAAGTTAACCATCTGACAGGTTACACAAACTGACTGAGTATTACATTTTATCAATGTAGGGACACATGCTGTGATTGCCAGAACAAGGGCAGCCACATGAAAACCTGGTTTGCCTTAAGGACAAAAATGCTGAAACTGCTGCAGAGAAGCAATATGTTCTTTGTCACCCAGTGAAACACCATCCCCTCAATAACAACAAAGAACCTTTCAGTGAAAACATAAAGGATTGGGACTTCATTGTTTGCTAAGAAATTTTTGCTTCCCCCTTTACAAACCCAGAATAATAGGGAATATTTCAACAAGTAAATATCAATACCCGGAGTTCTCTGATATTGAAAATTATTTTAATTTTTTTTCTGAAAACATCTAAGATTTAAGAAAGAAAGAAGGCTATAAAATGACTCACCCAGGAAAAGCACCATCCAGCCCTATATCACTGTGGGAGAAAAAGATCATTCTTTAGTTACTCAAGCTGTCCCAAATCCCCATGTTCTGACAACCAGTGTCATAAAATGTAAAAAACAGCACTGAGTGCAACACATCTGTATTTTTACAGCAAATTCTTCCCATGTAAAAGTAAAGCAGACATTCAAACTCTTGATAGCTCTGAAAGTTTGAGGTTATCTTGAACATCCTGGTATCTAAGCCACATCATGACCACTTTAAAGAGGGGACAACTGTTGGACAGAAATGAATTCACTTGCTCCAAGGTTAGAACTCAGCACTTTTACCTGTGTTGCTCTGCATCACTTATCACCCACACTGCCTGCTGTGGTGTGAACTGGGGGAGTGTGAAGTTTGAGCAGAGCAAACATGAAACACTCCTAAGAAAAGCCAGAGGAAAAACATACCATGCCAAGGGGAAATTCTAAGGGCCCTTTTCTCTGCCAGCATGAATAAATATCTAACCAAAAGGGTCAATGAAAAGCAAAAGTCACTGGTCCAAGAATGTTGAACATCTCTGAGAAAGCAAGCAAACTGCCTCAAGTGTTAGATCATGCTGATATAACCGTAGTCAGAGATCCAGGCCAATGCTTTCTGAAGTAAAATCCAGAGACTGAATTTGCAGTGCAAATTTGCTCAAAGTACTAGGTCTGCATTGCACTTGTGATGGAGCCCCTAGAGCATCTCAGTATGACTCTCTATGCAATTCTGAAAAAATTTCTCATGCTTGACTTTAGATTCCACTTCTCTCTTCTTATTTCAAAATATACCTACCTTTCTATTTTTATTGATTGTTCTTCATCTTCTGAGAGTGCCCCCTCAATCTGTGGAAATTCAGCTTTCACCATCTCTGGAGTAAGAATCATGCTGAACTCAGCTTCATCTGTCTCACTAAAATGAATAAGATGATGAACAATTTGCCTTTGTCCTTTTGAAAGAACAGAAGTATGTTTTATGCAAAAGAGACTTTGTGCTTTTGCCTTTGAGGATCTCCTGGGACAGGTTTTGACACATCCATACAAGTGGTTTAGACACAGTCAATAACAGCATATACACAATAGAGGAGAAACTTACTGGTCAATTATGTTCTCCTTGTCTCTCTCAAGTAAGCCATTCAGCACTGGTGGTAGATCTGTTGGAAGCATATCTGAACTGTAAGGATCCCTGTGATGGAAATTGTATTAGTTTAATGTATTAATATTAATGGTATTTTCATATTTTGAAGCTTCACAGCAGTTGCAGTTACCATGAAGATGATGTACTTTTAAATATTTGTGGAAAATCTGGCTGCACCAGAAACTGCTGTGATATGAGAGAATGTGAGCCTGAGAGATGTTGGCTACCACTGGGTGCAAGTGTTCGTAAGTTAAAGGTTTTACAGACAGACAGAGTTTGTAGCTCCTGGGGTCTTCTAGGACTGAGTCAACAAGCTTTCAGGAGAGATGTTATAGAAAGCCCAGACTGGAATTCTCCTTCCTGGGCTAGTCATTTCTTTTAATGATATTGCTCTTAATCCACCCTTCCAGGAGTTCAGTAGGAGTTTTTTTCCTGTTGGTTTTGGATTTCTGAGCAGCAATTAATTCTACTTGTAGGCCCACTTTCACTTGTGGGAATAGTGACTGATCAATATAGTTACAGGCAGCAGAAACTAGTGCAGGACAGAGGATTTGTGTTTTCAAATTCTTTCTTACCTAAGTACTGTATTTGTTAATGTGGGAATGTTAGAAAAAGTGGAATACTCCAGTGGTGAGAATTTTCTCCATTCCATTACTCCACAAATCACTTCCTGAAATGACAAGTGATACACAATCAGACCTCTAATACATAATGCTGTGGGGAAAGAGGCTTGCAGGACAGGGCATCTTGGCTGAGAATTGAATTTGGGGAGCTGAATATTTCAAAGATCCTTCCAAGGACATGAAAATACAACAGTGAATACGTTAGAAGAGCAAAGAAACACGAAGGCATAAGCATGAGACACGCATAAAGCCTAAGTAGAATTAGTTATTCTGACCCATCTACTGACTATTTAGGTGCATGCATAATTTATATTTGAAAATATTTTCTATCTAGAATGACTTCACCTTTCATTTTGATTCCTTAGAGCAAGTTCTCCGGAAGAACATACCCAAGATGGGTACTCATGCAATAAACCCAAAAGGCCATACCTTGTGATCCAGAAATTTCTTTTGTGTGACTGGAATACTGGATCCTCTGGGGCATTCCTTGGTAACAGTATATTTTGGATGAGGACAAAGATGATATTCAATATCTGATTCACAATAGGCTAAAGGAAGTAAAAATGGCACTAATCCTGGAATAGGGTTCTAAAAACAATGAAGAGATTATTTTAATAAATTGTTCTGAGTACCATAACAAATCTAATTAATGAAAATTCAGTTCTTACAACTAATGTAGTCTCCCCAGATTCACAGCTTTGTCTTACTCTGACTGCTCTGTTTGGTATGATCCTTCACTTTCTGTATCTTCCCCTCATCCTACAGTGTTGTCTGATTTATTCATGCTCCCTACTGTCTAAAACACAGCAATTTAGCTGTTGTCTCCAAGTCTGGAAGAAAAAACTATTGCCTAATTATTCTGAAATCCATTGCTGATTCCCTGAATAGTTCAGAATCCAAGAAGGGAAAATGGACTTGCTATGGTGGAAGCCACAGCACACATGGCTTCACATTTTTGCCATCCATTTCCCTGCATTAGCATCTGTTTCTGGATAAAGCCCAGTGCTGGGTAGTGTGGGATCAAGCTGTGCCTGGCTCTCACACTGCTATGACAGAGGGATGAAAGAGATGCACACAGGAACTCATCAGCACGTCCACTGGAGTCCTGGCTGCGTGTGAGGAGGATGAGTGTGTATCACAGACGATATGCCAAGGTCACCAGGCCAGCACAGTGGGCAGGGCTGGGAGCCAGAGCCACCCACAGCAGGCACAGTGCCATGCTGGGGGGAGATCTGCCTGTGCCCATGCACAGCCCTGCACAGAGCCCTACAGCTGTCTCTGCCTGCTCAGAGGCACCTCGGGACCTCCAGGCTGTGCTGCACTGTGGGAAATACCTCCTGCAGCTGGTGCCACAAAGCACAATCTACATGACAACAGTAAGAGAAAACCCTCCCATGCAAGAGACAGTGATTTTTTGAATCTCTGTGCCTAACAACTTGGAAATGTGGTTTGGAATGCTGTGAGAATTCTTAGAAACTGCAAGGCAGCAGGATGCAACATAAGCAGAGTTTGACTTCACTTTTCTGTTTACCGAAGGATTAGGCAGATCTGTAGTCACCCACCTGAACAGCAGGAAAAGACTGCACCTATCCTACCTACCTGGGCAAGAATGTGAGGTTACAGATGGACTGAGATGCCAAGATTATGGCCTTTCCTCTAACATCCAAATGGGGAAACAAATGGAGAAGGAGGAAGGGTTCCATGGTGTTCCCAGAAATCTCGTGATCATTGATCATTTGTGGAGTGTCAAGACTGGAAGAGTCTCCCATTCTCTGCTTTCACTGCAATTTTGAATTTTCATCCCTCCCCTGAACTGATCAAAATCCACTCTAAACTGAAACAGTGTCCCTCTCAGTGGGATGAACTCTGTGATTCCTATCCATCAGAGCTCTATGATTCCTATCTATCAGAGCTTGCACCATGAAGCATACTCTCACTGGATAGCTTTAAAATCAGTCTGAGTAAGAAAACTGCCCACAAATTCCACATCAGGCTTCTGATGAAACATTTCTGCTCCTTTCTTAGGTTCTTTATGGAAGCCAACTCCTACTTACAAAAATGCGAAGTGGGTTGCTCTCTCTTGGGTGGACTAAAGCTTGGGGAGGAACCAGGTTTAACAGGCTGATATCCCCTTCTGCTGCTTCTTTGTCAAAATCTCTCCTCTGAGAGACCTGCCCCTCAGGAGAAGGAGCTACTTGAATCAATTCATCCTTGAAAAACACAGACATCAAAGATTTTTAGAGTATAGTAAATCTTTCAGTATAAAACATTGAGGCAAAATTAATCAAATAATTGTGGAAATGTAGGGTTGGGAGTGACTTTGTTACCTGGGCTCCCTGTCTCAGTGGTCGGGAAAGTTTTACAGGTTTGTAACTTGTAGCTGCATAGTGTGTACAAAATGGCTGATACTTCATAATCTTGCAATGCTGGGGAACCTAAGTGCAAAGCAAAAAGATGTGCTGCAGAAAGTGACAATAATCACTTCCAGTTAACTCATAAATGAAGTGGAACATTTGGCTTTATTATGGACATATCACATCTCCATGGTAAAAGACATTTGGAGCACTCTCCCAGGACATGGTACATAATCAAAACTTTGAGAAGCCATACTTCACCAGGACTTTGATCTTTGAGATACAATAATTTCAGCTGAGGCGATTCATCTCTGTCTGGAGAGAGGGGAATATTGCTGGCTATATATAAGTAAGTTGGTTACTTATGGAAACTGGTGAGCTTTGGTTTTAATAAAAGCATGCTAATCATACAGCCTTATTAAAGCAACATTTTTACTGGGCTGTGCAGAGGCCATTTAACTGCACAGGTAAGAGAAACATGGGGGAGCTATACTGACTCACCTTCAAGTCATAAAAAGGAAGAATGTGTTCAACTTTCACGTCTACAGATTCAATAGGAACTGGGCCAAGAGCATCAGGTGCCTGAAACAGAACAGTATTAAAAACCAGTAATATGGTGGGCATTTTGTTTTGTATTGGCAGCAATCCATGAACACAGCTAATTGAAAACATATGGAAATAATTATGCAAATATTCACTTTATACAGTTTGATATTTCTGTTGTTCTTTCTTGGACTCCAGCATTTCAGTTATTTTTTTCTTTGCTTCTGAAAAATGGATGTTAATTAACTCTGAGCATTAATGTATTGCTCACAATTTTAGGATACAATTAAGAGAATGAGAAGATTTTTTTACTGTTTTCAGCAGAACCCTTAGTAAATCTGAAATCCTGAATTAATTTGCCAGAACCCTGGAACACCAGTCACACTGTGAAATTTTAATAAAAGGACTATCAGCTCTGGGGCCAACATCTTCAACAAAAGTCTGTCTAGAGTGCTGACTAATATTTGAGTTACTGTACCTACCAAATAATTGTGTAGTTCATGGGACCTGTAAAAGGGGAATTCAAAAGGCAATATACGATCTTCACTTATTCTGGAAGAAAAGTCCTTATGTTCTTCACTCTTCTCTGCTTTGCTGAAACTCCTGCTTTCTGTCATGAGTGGAAACCAAATATTAAGATTTTGTAATATATCTTAATACACTGTTTCAGAAATAGAATCAAGCCACAAAATGTATTTAACATTTTCCTAAACCAGGATGTCTAGAAATTTAAATGTAAAAAGTAAGGTAATACTTCCTAAAGACTTTAAATGTCACATCTATAAAATATGAGCACAATACCTTGAATAGCAGACAGATTTAATTTCCCCTTCCTAAAAAGACATCACAGCCCACTCCTTCCAGCATGGTTCACAGCAAGGCTGAGACAAGTCAGAGGCCTCTCTTACACTAAATGTCATTACACCTTCTATTTGCAGCATTCCTGCATCTCCTGCATCCTGGGAATTAAAAGTCCCTATCTGCAGAAGGAGGAAAAGGCCTAATATGGAACAGTGTGTCACAGGAGCTGTCAAATTGTGTGTGTCTACAAGGGAGTGGGAAATAGGAGACTCAAATTCTTCTTTGCCTCCTATTTACCCAACTGTGACTCCCATCCAAAGCCAGTTTTCTTCTATGATGTTAAGTAACAAGTCACTTTTCCAGACCAGCACTTTCATTTCCATGTAAAAAACCCAATTGATTAAAAACACTTCTATGAGAAAACAATGAGGACAAAAACTCAACCCAGTACTGGCTACCTGGCAATGTGTCTCATGGTTCCTACTGTCTCATTTCACTGAGTTCAGACATCTTACCTTCATCACATTCAGGTGTCTTTCCCCCTTCCATCCCCCCTGCATTAAGCTCCTCTCATCCTGTGACTCTCACCTCTTGGGATCCACCTGATCTGTTCATCTCCCTGTCTCTCACACAGTCCCCTCTGTCCTTTCATTGCTCCTCAGGCCTACACACAGAACCACAGAATGGTTTGGGTTAGAAAGGACCTCTAAAGACCACCTAGTCCAACCCTTCTGCCAGGGACAGGGACATCTATCACCACATCAGGTTGCCCAAAGTCCCACCCAACCTGGCCTTGAACAGTTCCAATGATGGAGTATCCACAGCTTCTGCCCTGTTATTAAGTAGATAAATAAAAACTGCAAGGTTCCTAAGAATAGTTAATCACATTTCTTAAACATGGTAAATAATGTGTATGGAAAATACATGTATCTTGAGTACAGCCATTTCCACCTTTTAGCAGGGCCTGTTGCCATAGGACAAGAAGTAATGGTTTTGAAGTAAAATAAGGCAGTTTCAGACTAGATTTAAGGAAGAATTTTTTTGCAACAAGGATAGTAAAACACTGGAACAAGTTGCCCAAAGACGTGGTGGATGTCCCATCCCTGAAAACATTTAAGGTCAGGCTGGACAGGGCTCTGAGCAACCTGCTCTTATTGAAGATGTCCCTGCTTATTGCAGGGAGGTTGGACTGGATGGCCTTTAAAGGCCATCCAATCCAAATCTCTCTATGCCTCTACCTTGTCACACTTTATTTCCCTCTGGAAGACTCCTTTATAAGGACTCTGTCTTTATGTTTATATGTAATGCACCTGACACACTGCAGCACAACCTGAATTATCATAGCCCGTGGTCAAAATATCAACTTGTTCTTTTAATCCTTACCAGACCCAGAGCCTTCCTCCAGACCTCTGGCCTCCCTGGGCAGTCCACGGAACAGAAGCAATAAACGTTTTAGACGAATCTGAACCAAAATCTGAGAGAATGATTTTTAGATTTAAGTCAAACACCCTAAGATTTACAGCCATAGAAATACTGTATATGTTACACCTGTATTTATTCTCCAGAGCTTACTCAGACATCTCTATTTGAGAATTTTTAATATAGTTTTCTGTTCAGAGAAAGTGGGAAGGAAAGATGTACAATGGATCTCAACTCTATAATGACATTACACAATAAATACAGTTAAATTTTTTAATTTAGTCTTACAGGTTAATCAGATAATTCTTTTGGCTAGGTCTTTTGCTAGGTGTTTACTGGCATATATAGTCAGTTTACCAGGGCTATATGAATTTTTGTAGCTCTGAGAATGAGGAGAGTAAACAACAACCTGCACTGTGTTCTTGTCCATACCCTACACAGTAAAAATTAAGAATCCTTGGTTTTAATACCAGATGGAGCCATTTGGTCACCTCTTTATTTGTACAATAAAAAAGAGTATTTAATTTCAAGACCTCAGTATTATGAATAGATTGAAGGATATCCAAACTGGACACTAGAAGAGCAGAACATTTCCATCTTCCTTGCTACATTAAGATTTACTGAAAGAGCAGTGCTGATGCAAGATAATATTTAAACCAAATTAAATAAGCGATTTTACTGATTTAGTCTTCAGTTTCCAGGTCTATACCTCCCCTATTTGAATTTCTACCTATTGTTTCCATGTTCCCATCATGCACCATTGCAAAGATCCTCCATCATCAGTAACCTCAGAGGAACTGGAAGGTGTTGTTCTCTCCCTCTACTTTCCCTCTCCAGATTGTCTCCTTACAGAGTAATTGCTCTAAGCCCGGAACATCTTGGTGGCTCTACACGGAACTCACTCCAGCTTGTTAAATTCTTTCTTGTACTAGGGGCCCAAAACAGGGTGCAGTATTCTATATGCATTTTCAAATCTTTTATGTACAGAAATATTTTATACTTTAAAAACAAATCTGAATTTATCTGCATTTGTTTAGTATCAATTGCAATATGAAAGATGAATTGAATACAAAACTTACTCCATATCCTTATTTCCTGATGAGGTAGGGGCATATTTATCAAATTACCAAATCCCTTGCTAGCTGTGAACAATCCTCACATGCTGGTTGCATGTTCTTTTGTGCTGTTTCACAGGTATCATGCCCTCACACTACATTCTGGTTGTTCACTTTACCTTGTATGCTGCTTGTTGAAATTTCCTGAACATCCTTTTTCTGCTGTCCCAAGGGTCATTATGGAGCAAGTCGAATGTGGGATGGACACTTGGTTGCTGTACAGTGTATTTTTAAAAAAGGAAACAGAAAAGAAAAAGGACAATCCTTTTTACAACTAGATAAGGTAGAACTTTTCTCCATCCCAAGCCATACTTTGGCCTGAATCCATATGTTATTTCTAAATACTGAAAATGGTCCAGTGAAAATATTTGCATCACTGGCATTTAACCAGAAACCTTCACTGCAGGGCTTAATGGGAGGTAATCATCAAGTATTTGCAGATGGAGCACAGAGAATGCAGAGATAACGTGGCATGGTCTGCATCCACACAAATGACCAACACAGACCAGGACTGCAGCGCACTCCATGGGCAGTTGGACAGCAGAGAGAATGGACAGGGGCTCTAACAAAAACACAATTTATCTTGCACCGACATGAAGTTGAAACAGCTGTAAGGACTCAAATCAGGCACCCAGCAAAACCAGTATCCTTTCTCCATAATGACACATACCCAAAGGAGAGTGAAAGACACCAAAGAGAAGGGCAAAAAAATCTAAGTACCAGAAAGGTTCCTGTCAATCTGACCTGCAGGTAAAAATTGGAAATCTTGTGATATGCTTAACCTTACAATGAGGTATGAGAAAGCTTCTCCTGAGAGATCTTTCAGAAACAAGCAATACAAATCTCAGGTTAGGCCTGCAGATTTCCACTTGACTCTCATATTAGACCAGACCACTAGAAGATGAGCTGTGCATGTAGCATGGTGCTTGCCCTACCTAAAAGTAAAATGGGAAAGAAGGCACTGACACAGAAATAGGAATATCAGGAGGAAAAGTATTCAGTGTCAAACATCTATGGCTATTTGTTAGCTTGGGAGGTGATAATTTAGCATGCATATAGCAGGCTCTAAAAACATATGAACAAACCTGGTCAACATGCCGGGTAACACGTCTGGAGGAAACTTCTACTTCACCCCTCTGAAATTCCTGTTCTATGATAGGATCTCCTCTTTGGAGCTAATTTAAAGAAAAATCACATTAGCACAAAGCATCCAGTGAATTATTTCTTCCATTACAATCAGGGAAACTCACAATGCAACACTCTGGAGGTGTTTAACGAAACACAGACTTCATTCCCTTTTAGGGTGTGATTATTGCAACCCTTAAGCAAGGCAAACAAAGTAAAATAATGTCTTTCCAAGTCTGAGTTTCAATCAAATCTCTGTCCTAATGAAACATGGGTGCAAATCTGCTCACTTGGGCAAATATTGTTACATTTCTGATAATACTTTACCCTTCTCTCTGTCTACCTTCAAAATAAAAACACCCCTGAAACAGTGAAGCACAGGCACAATAAAGATATGACTGCAGTAACAAGCACAACTAGCAGAGGTTTGCATTGATTAATGAAGAAAAACTGAACATGTAGAGAGCTTGATACAATTCACAGTGCACTACATAATCTTAAAGTATAAGATTTTAAATTTACAGAAAAACCATAAAAGGCTAACCTTGTATTGCTCTTCTTCCCTTTGTCGGCTTTCAATAATTTTATTTTTAAACTCCACAGAGATTGGATCACTTCCCTTATGAACTTGCCTGCATTTACAGTGGAGACAAGAAAAATGCTTCACTTAATGCACAGTTTGCTTTATACAAAGGCAAGCAGACACTCCCCTCTTCCTGAGGTGCCTAAGTGTCCATGACATTCTGTGTATAAGACAATCTCTTATTTCAAATTAATGATTTCAAATGAAACCATCATGTGCTTAAAGATCCAACTGTGTTCTGCTTTGGACCAGTTGATGTACAATAGAATAATGAAATCATTAAGGTTGGAAAAATCCTCTAAAATCTTCGAGTCCAGCCATTAACCTAACACTGCCTAACACTTCACTAAACTATGTCCACATCTATCAGCACTACATCTACATGTTTTTTGAACACCTTCAAGTGTAATTCTGCTCTTACTCCATTGCTCATTTTAGCCTCAATTTATTGACAGCCATGACAAAATCTTCCTTTGGCCTTAAGAGCACAGGATGAGATGCCTGAGAACAAGGTTAGGCAAACCAGGTTTACAGCAGCTTTCTTTTTGAATGGAACAATAAGGCAATCAAAGTCCTCATGGGGGACTACTATGGATGCTACTGAGTCTGCTCTTAAGCAGGAGAGAAAAAAAATAAATAAAACATCAATAATTTAGGCTTAAACCAAATGTATTGAGACACAAAATGGCAGCATTCTGCACTAGTGGACATCGTATACATCATTCATAAAGGCCTTGGTTAAGCAAATCCCAGTCTTGTTAACATGGTTAATTAACATGGTTAACTAGCACTTACCACTTTAGATGATTTGCTTCCTCTTCCTGAACATTTTGTTTGACTTTTAGTTGAAATATAGCATCCTTCATCTGCCTTGTTTTTTTTCCTTCTTTGCCTTGGGATAGGGCTGCAGGAACATCAGAAAGCCATATCACACCTCAGTCTAGATTGGATTTTTAATTGCAAAAAACATCCATTAAGATAACTGTACCCATTAATACATAAAGCTAAGGAGAGAGTTCTCACAGAAAGAACAGTTACATCACATCAGCAATTCTGAAGCCAAGCTCCTCATCAAGCTACAAATAATGCTAAAACCAAGTTTATGCTGCTTAATTACTTTACCTTCTTTTACATCCTTTAACTTCAATTTGCCTGGTTCCTGAATCAAAACAGTAGCTACAGCATACGGATTTGACAAGTCTGTGGGGAATCTGAGGTTCTGATATTCAATTTCCTATGAGATATAAATTAATAGGAAGAAACAGAAACATGGAAGATTTCCAGCCCAGAAAAGTACTTGTAATTATTATATTTTCACACCTTTAGTTTTTGAACAGGCTTCGACTGTAGTTGGCTGAACCGGTCTCTTCTCCACAACACAGGTTTTCCAGACACAGCTTTTTTCTCTGGATGACTTTTTTGTTCATCAATACATTCTTTTCTAGATGTCAGAAGGACACATATTCCTTTCATAAGCATTCTCTAAATGACATAAGTCTAATTTTTTCACAAAAAAATTAAGTACAGTCCAAAAGGCTCAAAGCCCCCTGCATCTTGCAAGGCCTCAACAATAACAAGTGGGAATGATAGAAGCTGAGGATGCTCACATTTCTTTAAGGATATGTAACTTCTCATTATATTTATTTTGAGTTTTTTTATTTAATGTAGATTAAGGATGTTATAATCAAACAGTGTAAAAAAGCAGGTACATGTATCAACAGTAGAATTACTTCAGTGCATTGTAAGTCTCCAAAGAAACCAATGCTTAAAAAGATCATAGCAAAATGGCATGAAATCCTATTACATTAGTATCTATAGAACTGGGCAAAACCACTCAAGACCAGTCAGCCACACATACATCAGAGCCACATGTGGTATTGATGTTCCTGTGAATACACACACATAGGGTTTTGAGTGAAACTCTGAAATCCGTAACTGCATTGCCATTTGCGCTGTTCCATATTCAAGTGGGGAATACTTCACAGTTACTTTGACTTTTCCATTGGCTGGAATGATTCCTGTGATTAGAGGAGAAAAACAGTAAGAGTCCATATAACATGAGCCCACTTAAGTGTACTGGAACTAATTCTGGGCTACTTTTTTAAAACAACTTAATTGTTTGAATGGATAGCAGTAGGCATGGAAAATCTTTCTGGTCTCAAAGCATCTTTCAAAAACTATGTCTTGCTGCCAGATAATAGAAGATATTTTGCAATAGCAGAGAGACTTGACAGTAGGACTATAATATTTCATACTGCTGGGAAAATGACTGCCTGTTTATATGTAGAAATTCTGCACTTGCATCTGCTAGTCTTAAGTCTTTGGCACTTTCTGCTTTCATGGGCAAAGCATTTATAAACATATTCCTCTGAGCTTTTCCAAGCTAGGGGACTCATCTGGATTTGATGCATTACCTGTCTCTGCTTGACCTTATTTCCTTACTACTTATTCCATTATTTTCTCAAACACTTTAATCACCATTCAGATCCCTAAACATTCAGGGCCTTTCCCAACCTTAGTGATTCTATGATACTATGATTACTCTGAGCACAATGGCTTTGAGTAGGAGCTGAAACTTTTTAGTGCTTTTCAGATGGCCTTCAGCCATAGTTTCAGGCTACCAAAATTTCTGACTTAAGTTTTACTGCATGACCCTATTTCAGGGATATTCTTCTGGGAAAATAAAGGCTGCACGGACCATTTGGAACATCTTGGATTTTGTCAAAGCTGGACATTGCCTAAAGAAACTTACAGCCAAGATGGCTATTTGCCATGAGGCTGAAAATGACTGGCAGCATTTACCTGCAAAAGCTTTGCCTGAGGAAGAGGTTTTTTGTGTACAGCACTGAATACACTGTCACAAGTAACTACACTTAATAAATAGAGATTTAACATTTAGAATTTTAAAGAAGTCAGTCTACCAAATATCGGCTGAACAGTGAAGGCTCTGTGAGGCTGAATAATATCAATGTGGAATTCAAAATCTATGGGACAGCTGCACTGCAGTGGGATAACATACTCCTTACTGAAAAGAGAGAAAGGAAAAATTATGTTAATCAAAGTACAGTTGTTCATAATTTACAAGCTGGGAAATTGTATTATACACACCACACACTAAATTACCTGCATTCAGAAGGGTGGGTTATTTATTAATGTGAAAATCATAATTTCTCACTGTGCCAAAATAGCAAAATATTTCAGATCTTTCATCCCCCCAGGAAATAAGAGCTAAATCTTGATTTGAATGTTGGACATTACTTTCTCCTACCCATACATAATTTGATTATGGAAAAATTTTTTTAAATTACTTTTTGGAGGTTATTTATGCCCATCCTCAAATTCTTACAGACTGTAATATCTAGCAAGTACAAACAATGCAAACTGGAGCAACAATGAGTACAGTACCAGAAATCAGCCTTTTGCCATGGCCCTCCTCATGAAAAACGATGAGAAAAGAAAGTGTTGAAAACTCCAACACATCAGAATGACTGAACTTTAACCACTGTAGAAATAACGATCCTGGGGCCTAATTTTCAGAAATCACCATAATTACAACTAATATAGCAAATATACTGAATAAACTGGCCTTATATAAGCCAGTTTATATAAGCAATATAATAACTAATATAGCAAATATACTGAATAAACTGGCCTTAATAAACTGAATCTGCCTTCTCCTTTCCCCCTTCTCAGTTCCTATTAACAACCCTTACTGATTAGTTAATGAGAACAGTCAGTGCTGTATCCATGAAATAGACAAAGGAAAATGAAGTCTAGCTCATTAAATACTTTTAAATACAAGAAGCAAAAATAACCAGCTCCATCTTCATATATGCTTAGTTTGCACAGCATTTATGTTATGGTGAATGTGTACCCTAAACAGTTCATACAGAGAATTATTTTGCAGTCCAGACAGTAGCTGAGTTTCCTAAGGCTTTCAACATTATGTTGTATGAATAGAAGAAAATGGGTTTGGGCATGTCTTGCAAAATGTAGACAAATGTCTGTCCTTAACTCACCTCTGACCAATTGATACATCAGACAGATTTATAAATGATGGAAATTCCACAACGTTCACAGCAGGGTAAGCATGTATGGGAACAACAAGGGTATCATCTCCCTGCAAACAAACAAACAAAAAACAAACAAACAAGTGCAAATATTTCTATCTTACAATTAGTAAATCATAGAATCATATAATGTTAAGAGTTGGAAGGAACCTTAAGGATTATCCAGTCCCAACACCCCCTGCCATTGGCAGGGATGCCTCACATACACTGAGCTGACCAAGACCTTATCCAACGTGGCCTTGAACACTGCCAGGGTTGGGGCAAACACAGCCCTCCTGGGCAACTGCTCCAGTGCCTCCTCACCCCCCCAGTAAAAAATTTTTTCCTAATATCTAACCTAAATTTCCTGTCTTTCAGTTTGTACCCATTACTCCTTGTTCTATCACTACAGTTCCTGATGAAGAGTCCCTCTCCAGCTTCCTTGTAGTTCCTTTCAGATACTGGAAGGCTGCTATGAGGTCTTCATGCAACCTTCTCTTCCCCAGGCTGAACAGCCCCAACTTTCTCAGCCTATTATGGAAATAAAAAGTTTCTCTAGTAGTTGGCCAGTAAGTTGGCATAAAACATCAAAATTATCACTGTGTTGTACCTCAGAACATTAATATTCTATCTGCTTTCAGTATCTTTCTGTCTTTCCATATTTTATGCTTTCTAGAGCTCCTCTGAGCTGCTCAGCTAAGTCATTACCTCAATGTGGCACAAAGACTGATCTACTGGCAAAGAATAGCAGAATAAGTCATATAATCTTGCTTACTGCTCTGGGATGTTTGCAGAGAAAAATTTTTAATGCTTTAAGTTCAATACTCCAATCAAGACTCACTGGGAATAAATCTATGTGTCTCTAGAAGATTAACTATCCCTTTATCTTTACCATCATGCTCTAATACTTGTTTTATTCCATTACAACTCTAACTATGTTTTGCAATGAATGCTCACCTCACAGTGAATTCGGATGCAGTCATAATAATACCTCCATTCATCAGGGCAAAAATCAACAGTAACCACAAGGGACAAACCAGGAACAAGCCGGTGCTAGAAAATGACCCAAAACAAGATAGAGGCCATGTAAAAGCTGCTTATATGGCACAAAACCTGTGCTGCGTGCAAAGAGCAGTGTGAGGACTTTCTGGCACTTACTGTTTTGTTGTATTTGATCTGAAAATACATAGTCTGGGGTGGTATTATGTGAAGGTTTACTGCACTGGTAGAAATATTTATCAGCTTCTGCAGAACAAAAGAAAACAAAAACCACAAAGCACTTTACAATATAAGAGGGCAGTTAAGAATACCAACTATACTTTTTGTAAAACCTTCCATAGCAACAAGTAATAATTTTTACTTTAGCAGAAATAATTCTAAATATGCTCTGAATTTAACTATGCAGAACTTACATCCTGCATTTTTATTCTTTGGAAACAAGTCCCAATTTTTCACCAAGGAGTAACAGTTAGTTTTGCTAGAAAGATGCTACTATTGAATCAAATTCTGATGCTGTTTTGTTTATATGCAAAAGGAAGAAATATTTTATTTGCAACAAACAATTTATTGATCACTTTTAGGGACATCTGAACCAACAAGAATTACATAATACTTCATGGTTCTGTTTTGGTGTATAACCAACAGACTTTCGGACAGTGACAGTTCAGCCTGCAAAGCCTCCTGCATTTGTTTACTTTCATTACATTCAGAGAACCTAGTCCAATATAACTAGCAAACTCTGTCTCAATACACTTAAAACATGAATAACAAAGGCACACAAAGGGAAAGCAGAGAGTTGAAAAGGAAATACCCAAACCATTCACAAGGAAAAGCAATCAAATCTATGCACAGAATTTCCTTTCTCAGAATAAATTGTTCTTGGCAAAAGACCAGAGGTGCTTTCAAAACTTTCCCACCAGTAAACACGTTTGCAGACACAGTGACAGCCCAAGGACATTTTGAAAACAAGTCTCTTGTGGAGTTAAAGCCCAAATCCTCTATTCATAATGTGCAAGTCACATATCACAAACACTGATGCAGACATGGGAAACAGGGAGTATGAAGGAGGGTGATGCTTACAGCCTGGTACTCATCTCTTTGTTACCACAGGACCACTGAATTTAAGTGCTGCTTTTAAGAGCACTCCACAGGGCAAAGGCCTCATGACCACAAGGAGTCAACTCAGATTCTGCTTCCTTTTATGAGCCCCAAGGGGATCCCTACTCCAGAACTTACCAGCATCTGTTGGTGATGTTTTCCGATTTCATACCCTCCATAGTGTAACACAGCAGGCTCAGCCTGTACAACCCTGCTCCTCTGATGTTCTGAATAAATCTCTACAGATCACAAAACAGGGAGAAAAAGAGACCAGAAACACACATGAGTGGTACTTACATTGAAACAGTCTAGTTATGCTATACTGATTGATTATCAAGGAAAAAAAAAAACCAAAAAAGATTATTTTTTCTTTTAAGCCGGCATGAATTTATAAATGGAAAGTTATGCAACCATCCACTACTTCAGCAGATCCATGATCCTGCCACCAATTCATCTCTTGGCATCATGGCTTCAACAAGCCACCCAAAACTTTAGGGTCAGCCAGGATCAGCACAGCAACTATTTCTTTCCTGACTACCCCTCCCATGATTTTGGCTCTCAGGAAGCTGCAATTTAGGCAACAGGATGGGAGTTGCAAAAAAAATAACCAAGTGTGTCCTAGAATTGCCACAAGGTTGGGACCAGTCAGGAACTTACTTGATTCCAGCAGGTGATGGGGGACAGCAGGTCTTTTTTTAGGTTCCTCCACGAGGCTGCTCAGGACACTGGGAACTTTCTTCAAGGACCCCCGAGTGACCGTGATGTCTGGGGAGGCTGACTGAACCAGGTCCATGTTAAGACACAAACAGGCTCTCAATGGCACTCAAATTCTTCAGTGTCTATGGACAAATGAAAACAACATAATAATCAAAATATCTTCTTTCACACTGGTACTGCCTGTTGCCTAAAATTGCCTAAAAACATTTAGGAGAGGGAGCTACATTTTTCCCCTGATGAAGTAGATTACTCTGCGTGTGCTAAGTATAAGGAGAGAAGGATTCCAGAAAACCTTGCTCCCACTGCAAGGCCTAGCATTTTGGGCATCTGTTCTAAGGCTTGCTGGGGACATTTGCCTTTTAGGTCTGTGTATAACATCTCTGTCTTCCTTCATGTCTCCCAGCAGAGAGGAAGGGAGCAGGTACTGTTAATTCCACTATCTGAACTGATTTCTGCAGACATGTTCTTTCAATCTCTCCTGGGTGTTTGAGTTGTTAACTTGCAGATTAATTTTTAATTTTAAATATTAATATGAGGGATAAGAAATCTGGCATTTGAATATTTCATTTGGATAGCATCATCTGGGTCATTTGTTCAGTGAAGATAACTGTAAACACAGAAAGCCACAGGCATTAGAGATCCTGTGTTAAGTATATAGAGTTATCAGAACATAAACTTCTCTAATGACAAGTGCAAATTTTACATAATAAAGACACCAGGCATGAACCATCCACCAGAAATTATCTTCATAAATAGAGCACACAGAGCCCTTGGCTCTAGTATGAACTGGAGAACTGTATGGAGACAAAGACACAATACTTTTGGAACAAATACTGAATTCAAAAGCTGTGCTGGGATTTTCAGCCCTCAAGCAGGCAGCACTCAACAGTTTTGAAGTGGAATCATTACTCCACCTCCCCCATTACATTTTATGGTCTCATCTCTGGTATTTGTCTGATTTTCCAGTCTGCTTTAGATCTTTCAGGCACAACTTGAGAGGTGCTTCAAGCTCATAAAGTGCTGTTTTGATTTATGGTTTTGTACAGTTTTAAATAATAAATAAGCAAGAAGCTTAAAATAATGTGCTGCTAGGACCCTGGCCTTCATAATATTTTCCACTCAATAACACCAAGCGCAAATTTTCCACTCACAACAGAAAACCTGCAAGAGGAGCTGCATTATTGTGCACAACAGTAAATTCCTTCTGATGTAGCAAGACCAAACTCAGACAAAAAACACTGCAAAAGATTTCTAAACATAAGGATCAAGCTTACATTTTTTCCACTTGTGTTCTTCAACTTTAATTTACACCATTGCCACCCTCCTTCTCCTGGTCAGCATTCCACCTCAGGAACGCAAGGTTGGAAAAGGTGTAGGCAGACATAAGTCTCCTCAAAGGATTCCTGGTATAACCTTTTCAGTGACTTAAAGTGATGGTGCCATCATGACTCACCAACTTCAATAACACACTGCGTGTTGCTCAAAGGGCTAATACAGGACAAATCTTTAAGGTCCTGGAATGACACAATACCTGATGTTCTTAAATTTTCCACCTGTGTCTTTCAAGACTTTGTGTGTGCGTGTGTGTAGAAGTGTGAAACCCTGGGAGCCCATGACAAAACTCGCCCCAAACGCCCTCAGACCAGGTTATCGCCTCCTCCTTGCCAGCGCTCGGGCTTTCTAATCCCTTATTGCGTGTCGGAGCTCCTCGCACACCTCACCACACCGAAGGACGCCCATTACAGCTGCGAGAGGCTGGAAAAGGCATCGCTGTGCACAACCCGTACCTGCCGCTGCCACGGCCCCCAGCCCGAGAGAGCTCCGGCACAGCCTGGCTTTCCCTGTCAGCCCTCACGGAGCCCCGGCACAGCCCGGTTTTCCCGGTCAGCCCTCCCCGAGCCCCGGCAGAGCCCGGCTGTCCCTGTCAGCCCTCCCAGAGCCCCGGCACAGCCCGGCTGTCCCTGTCAGCCCTCCCCGAGCCCCGGCAGAGCCCGGCTGTCCGTGTCAGCCCTCCCCGAGCCCCGGCACAGTCCGGTTGCCCCTGTCAGCCCTCACCGAGCCCCGGCACAGCCCGGTTTTCCCTGTCAGCCCTCCCCGAGCCCCGGTACAGCCCGGTTTTCCCTGCCAGCCCTCCCGGAGCCCCGGCACAGCCCGGCCCAGCCCCGCCAGCCCACCCGGAGCCCCGGCACGGCCCGGCTGCCCCTGCCAGCCCACCCGGAGCCCCGCGGCCTGGCCTGGCCCGGCCCGGCCCTGCCCTCACGGCGGCCCTGCCCTCACGGCGGCCCCGCGGCGGTCGCTCGGCAACGGGGCAGCCGCGCTGGCCGCACCACTCGCGGCTGGGTTGGGCAGGATGCCAACAGCGGCACTCCGGCTCCTCTGACGGCGAAAAGTACCCCCAAAAAAGCAATAAAAGACACCCCTCCCCCCCCACACACACCTTTTTTCCCCCTCTTTTTCTTTTCCCTTCCCTTCTCCTTTCCCTTCCCCACTTTTATGCTCTTGCTTTCAGCATTAAAGGACCGTGCCTTGGAAAGTACTCCTGGAAACCTTTCTTCAGTGTATTTTTTATACCATCCATAAGTGGTATAAAAAATGGTATGAGGGTTTTTCCCCAAATAGGTACAGGAGAGAAGAGAAAGCAAAGAAAACAAAGTTTTCTTCCTTTTTTTTTTTTCCTTTCCCCTTCAGACAGGTGATCTAGATTAAGAACAAAATAATTTATCTTCGGTTTTTCTAACACAGGGGTAAAATGTGTCCAAAAGTAGTACATTCGTTTTGGACAAAAACATAAGCAAGAAAAGCTTCAGATAATAAAATTCAGATCCCAGAACACAGTTCCCATACTTAGTAAGATGTAATTGCTTATGGTTAGAAAAAACTATTCCTATACCCTTGACATGATATCTTAAATATAGGCTTAATATAGAAAGCCAGAATTGTTTCCACAATGAGTTTTTTTCTTTCATATTCTAAGAATAAAAGTGTTCACTTTCAGTTTTTCTAACACAGAAGTAAAATAGAGCATATTTCTCCTCACAATTCACATGTACACCAGTCTGTTTGGACAGTGATAGCTGAGTGCAAACCAAAAACCATATCTGCTTCCACATCAGATGGTGTAAACATGATGTGCCTCTGGAGAAGCACTCTGTAAAGTCTCCTGGGAAGCAGCAAATGAGTGGGAAAGGTAGGTGAAAAGAGTGGGTTATCGACCAACAAACCTTCAGATTTCCTTGGGAAGGCTGATATAAATAAAGAATGTTAACCAGGGTTTAAATAGGTGATTCTTGCCTCACTTTCATCTCTGTATTCCAAATGTCAGATGAAAAGTGTGTATGGCTGATTGCAAGCTGTAGTAAAGTCATTGCAATTTAATTATTTAGCAAAGGGAGGAGAAAATTTAGTTGTTTGAAGCACTAATGGAATTTTAAAGTATTAATAAATAAATATTTACAATCGAAGTTGGTAAGTGCTTGATAAGTAAACAATCCTACAATTAGAATAGCACAAAGCAATTTATTTTATTTACTCCTAAAGTTAAAGCGAAAAGTCTTTTGAAATTGTGTGAACAAATTCAGATGTTTCTTTTCTGGTTCAGATATCAGACTTGAAAAAATTCCAGCTGTGACAAATTTACGAGAGGTATACATAGTAGGTATAAAAGCAAATGCACACAGCTATTGCTTAATTAAAGAAACATCTCATTTGGGGTTCTGTGAAATCTTGGTAATAATTCTTTGTAGTCTGCTGCTGCTGTTAGGTTTCCCAGCTCTCCCTGTCTGTCCCACTGGGCTGACATTTGCTATGAGTCAAGCAATGGTTTGCACAGGTGAGAATCTCCCAGGTTTTATTTTGCATCCATCTTCTTTCAAACACTCAGCCTGCATGTGAATAAAGTGGGAGGATCACAAAATATTAATTCACACTGTTGGTGTTTAAATCCAACATTGGCTCTCCAGACTCCTGGGCCTATTTTGGAAAAAGTGCCACACTCCAAAGTACATTCAGAAGTAAAGCTCTCTCAATTACATAAATGCAAGAAAGAGTGCTGGCTTTCAGGGGAAGATGCTTCAATATGAATGGAATAATAAAATATTCCTTCAGCCAAAGGAAGAGAGAGAAGGACTTGGCGCCCCACGGAGATGATGCAGCATTGTCAGTGTGGTTTCTTCAGACTATACAGCAACCATTGTCTGTCTGCCTCTCAGACCCCCTCTCAACAGTTTGTTTAACCCTTTGATATTTTCAACCAAACTCTGGGGAAGCAGATGTCTTCGAGAAATGAAAATCACTACAAGTTAAGTGTGGACTGGGGGAAGGAAAACTGGAGCATTTGCCATTTGTGGGGGAAAGGATGCTGTGTGAGTGTGGTGGATGAATGAGACAGAAAGAGTGTGGGGTTCAGCAAATGCTGCTGCTTGCCTGATTGCTGCTCTAGGACTGTGGGGAGAGATGAGGGTGGTGTGCAGGGAAAGAGGGAGCACTGCAACTCAGTGATCTTCATGAGCACATATAGAGATGAGCTGGAGTCAGGATGGGCATGGAAAGGGCAGCACTTGCTAGGCAGCCCAAATTCCTTCATTTTTTTGTGCTGCTCAGTGGATAACTTGTTTAATCCAATAGCAGGATTTTCAGTGCACAGGCAATTAGCCAGATGTTTTTCCTAGTCATTGACTTTACTGGTAAACCTGGAGCACGTCTGTGTTCTGGGCAGCACTTCATTAAATTTGACCTGTCTGGTGATGGGAAATTGGAATAGGTGGTAAAAGATGTTTTGAGACAAGCTGAGGACTGCCGTGCTTTCAGAAAGAGCACTGGTACACAGTGCAAACTTTGGCTCTCTTTTGAAGCTGTATTCAGTATTGTGCTAGAAGTGAATGTGACCAGCAAGGGTTTGGAGTGCCTGCCTTGGCAGCTGGGAGCTCACACCCAGCTAAGCACACAGCCCCTTCACAATAGTTTTGCCACAGAAACAAAACCAGGAACAATAAAGAGTGCTCTGCTGACAGGTGAGGCGACTGCCAAGGAACTATCTTTGGGAAACGCAGGATGTCTGAATCTACATCCCAGCAACAAGGTACCAGTGGGATCCAAATGCAATGACACCTTACAGCCTATAGCATTTGGATGAAATGCAGACTGGCTGTTTCTTCAGATGCTGGATAAGAGGATGAAATCTAGGGAATATTTGGAGTCCTCTCTGAAAGGGAAGAGCAGATTCCCTGTTTATCCTAGACTAGAAGTTGTCTTTGGCTCTGGCAGCTGTGCTCAGCTGGGCTTGGTGGGACATGCAGGCAGCTGGCTCACCTGCAGCAAGGTCTGCCAGCTTCCTGATTTCTGCCTCTCAGGGATGTATGCTCCCTGTGGGAAGCATGTGCAGAGCTATCGAGAGCAGAAGCAGTGCAGGCAGCCTGAAACACATTCCTCCAACTCGGTTTCTCAGCAGAGAACTTATTCCGGAGCTGTACTTCCCCTTGTCTGTTTGCCCCTGCCATTGTGGGGCTGACATCTTACAGGGCAGTCCTGCTTGGTCCCTTATCGTGGGAGCATGAGGAACGATCATTGCCCAGCAACACCCATCAATAACAGTGAATAATAGCCAGGAAGGGAGGCAGACAGCAGTAGGAACATGCTCAAGAGAAGTGCTGTAATTCTTGGGACAGGGCGCTTCTGCAGAGGAGGAGGAGAGTTGCAGGGTGGACAGGAGGGGGGGTCCTGTCACTGCTGATGCTCTCTAGAGCTCAGCAGCTGGAGAGAAACATTGGCTAAGGATGGTCAAAGCTGGGAAGGGAAAAAGGCAAGGAGGGAAAAGGATGAAGTGAAAAGAGCTAGGAGCCACGCTGGAGAGCATACAAACAGCATGCTGACTTCTGATGCATGAGGCATGAAGGAAACAGACTGTGATTGACTATGTGGACCATCTGGGTGATCTTCTGGATTTCAACTGTCCCGGTAGGTGCTCAGATGTATTTATTCCCGTTTGCATGGAATCACATGTTATCTGAGTAATGCTGAGCACCTCTATTTCATGAAGTTGTGGTGTCTCTGTTTAAAAAGATCTGTGTAGAACCTGGGATTTTTTAATTTTCTTCTTGCTTTTGCTGCTTCCTGCACTAACTGACAGTGGCCAGATGACTAGATGCTGGATGCCTCAGTTTCCCCACCTTTATAAAGACACAAGTGTTACTAGCACGCTTTGACAAACACAGCAGGTGCTGTGTTGAAGGAGAAAAGATTTAACTCCATTCAGAGAAGCTTTACTGATTTACACCAGCAATCAATCCCTTTAAGGGGCAATGCCCACATCTAGCAGTGCCTCCCTGGAAGGAATGTGAAGCGATGTTTATATACCACAAAGTTTGTCTTCTTTTTTTCACCTTTATCACTTTACTGAGATTTATGTGGCAGATTGTCACTGCTGAGCTCCAGGTGCTCGGATCAGTCAGAAAGGAGAGTGGAACCTGGGCTGTGATCTCCAGGTGCGGCTCAGGTTATTCAGATTTTGCATGCATATAAAACAAGGGGTGAAATATGTCTACCTTGGGTGTGAGAAGTTAGGATAGGATCAAATCACTGTTTCATTGCAACAAATGGAAAAATCAATTTATTTGTCCCAGTAGAGAATTTGGCTCCAACTGTGAGAAAACCTGAGCTCTGCCTAGACATTTTAATTGCGGAGTGGATGCAATCTTCAAACCTTTTGCCTTTTGATCATCTTCTGCAATAAAAATTGTGACTGTGATGGTTTTCTTGTAATTTTGGTTTCTTGTTCTTAGTACTACCTAAAGGACTTTGTAAATAGATGTCATCGCTCAGGGTGTCCCCAAGAGCACCTATTTCTATTGGTTCTTCTAATGATTGAAAATACCTGTTTTGATTTTGCCAGGCATCTTTTGCTCCTTAAATCCTTAAATGCTTATTATACCAAATCCACTTATTTTAAAATGAAATGGCTGTGAATTTGGATAATGTTTAGATTCACTCATTTCACACTTTAAAAACTGTGTTAGCTGTTGCTGTCAATGTTGCAGAATTTTGCCTGTTCTAGAGATCTATTAATCACAGTTATCTCTGTTTGGAATGGGATTGGTATCTTGTCTTTTAACAAAATATGAAGAGGGTTTTCTCTCTGTCCTGGTTTCAGTTGGGATAGAGTTAATGATCCTTTTAGTAGCTGGTGAAGTGTCAAGGAGATCACAACTGTTTCAGGGAACTGTTTAGGAAGAGACATAGAAACGGCACGTAGAGGAGCCCCTTTTCCTCCTCGCTCTCCAGCAGCGGGGGCAGGCTGTTTGCTCCCACTTGTGGATGGTAAACACGAGTGAGACTGAGCACAGCTGCTGGCAGAGTGGGGTTATCCGGCCGCGCCATGGGAAGCGGCTTTCGCATGGCTCCGCAAACATCGGAGCGCGCGCACCCAGCCTGCCCCCTCGGATGCCTGTGTTGGCACACACTGGCTCAGGGACAGGGCTGGTGGAAAACAAGGTCTTTAAACCCACGCCTGGAAGCTCTCTGCTTTCCCTGGGCTTAAAATCCTGTTAGTTGCTCATCTATTCCCAGGAATGGTATCCAGCTGATTAGAAGGATAGGGTGGACATCGCTTTGTGGGGTAAAACAGGAATTGTAAGGCACTGCCTATGCTGTACTCCTGCTTGAACAACACATTTAGTGTAAGAAAGCAATGCTGTATCGGATCATCAGGGTGATCTTCACAACTGTGTGTGCTAAAAGTGTGTGGCCTCACTCTAGCCATAAAGAAATAACACAGAATTTAAATTTTTGTAAAACAAAAACTTTCTTAGGACCCACATTTCTTAAAGAAAACAGTGCCCACACAATGTAAAGGCTTTTTTAAGATGGAGTATTCCCCTGTTTCTGAGATCATTGTTAACATATTTCCTTGCATTTATTTTTGCATATGTTCAGTATCATCTTAGCAACCCAGACTGGTTCTGTTGGCCACTTCAAATGCTCAGCATTCAAATCCTGGCATCAGAAGAGGGTTTCTCTCATATAAAGTCTTTGCATGTGTGATTCCAGAAAATTTATTACATTGTGCAAAACCAGGTGATTTCTAGTTCATTTATTTCATGACACACAAAGACAAGGGAGGAGGATACTGAAGTTAAACACAAGTTTACACACCAGACCAATTAGGTGAGGTATGATAACACTGCTGGAAAGATCAAACTTTGTTCAGAAATACAATACTCAAAAAATTTCCAGCCAATATAGAGGGAATATTGTCTCTAATGTCTGGTACCTAAAATTTAATTGTAGAAAAGTAATAGTTCTCATTACAAGGTTTTCAGGGATTGTTCTTTCTCCGAAATCTAATCTGAAAGTGATCAGCAATACTACAAGATTTATTAGGTTGAGCAGTAATGTTATGCTGCAGGGTTAACTTTCTTGAACAAAGAACATAAACAAAGTCTATCTGATAATTTTCAACTAATAGAGCCTGATGACTGACTTCTAATCTCTTCATGATGCATGTACATACATATGCATTTATGTATATGTACATAAAAGTTCCACAGTGAGAATTTATAGAGATTTTGGGTTTATCCATTAGACAGAATTTATCTAATTCATTATAATGGGCATACACTTACATTCATGTTTCTTGTGTAAAAAGAATAGACACTGGTAAAAATACCCTGAAAAGGGTAAAAATACTTTTTTTTCTGAACAACATAACTGTTAAGACCTTGTCCTGCAAATAATTTTGTAATGATTTTCAATATTTGTCATTTTAATGGTCTGTAGCTGTTCGGTTTTTTCATTGATTTTGGTCCAGCTGTATTAAACATAAACACACATTTAATTGCTACATCAGGATTGAGTGAATATTAACATTCCCACATGGTTTTATGAGAAAGGAGGCTGGGAATATATGAAAATGACCTTAGGATAAATTGCCATCTAGGTTCTCATGAAAATCTGGGTGAGATTCTGCTTTCAGGTGGGCTCCTGCAGCTACCAGATGGTAGCAGGGAAACAGGCTTGGGTGGTCTGCCACCAGTGGGCATATTTGGACCACTTGTGCCCAGGAAAATGACCTGCCAGGTGTATGGTTTAACACAGCCATGGGTGAGTGATTAATTCTCTGTTACTCTAGGAGACTCCAGCAGTGTCCTGGATGTTTCTGCAGTCTTTTGGAAGAGCATCCTGTTCATGTACTTAATTTAGCAGAATAACACATTTTTCTCAATGTCAGTAATGTCAGCAAAAGGGAGAAGACATAAACGCAGTCTGTGTTCGCCTGCTGCTACTACAAAAATGCAGACTAAACTGGGAAAATTGTCTGTGTTTCAAGGAAATATTGCTCACAATCAAATGATAAATTTGCATGGGGAATATGAGCATAAAAAGGATAGATTCTGTTGAGATTTTATAAGTTTTAAGAGGAAAAGTTATTCCACTGCTTTTAAAATTTGTAGATCAAAGCTATTCCACCTGTCTGTGACCTTCTGAGTGTCCTGAAAAGGGAGGAAGAAAAGTGTGTGGAGACTCTTTCCCTGGAGGCAAGGAACAGAACGACTGAAAATGATCTGCTCCTGAGCTCAGGTAACACATAACATTTATGTGTTATCATGTACTGAACAAATGCACATGATAAAACCTGCTATCACATGAACTGGGGGCCTCAAACTCAGATACCCTGGCATCCCTTCCCATAGGAGGTATGCACTTAGAATACATCTCTCCTTTAAGAGCAGAAAAACAGGTAAGATCTGTTACAAGGCTTTGAGAGTGGGATTTTGACCTTACTATGACAGGAAGAATTGTGGGAACTTTCTAACCCAGTTGCTTGACTGCAATCCTCACAACTAGGGAACACACCAGCAACAAAATCTTGCAAATTGCAATCATGTCTTCTTGGAAAGGATAATTTAAAAAGTCACCCTGGCAACTGCAAATTTACTTAACTATATTTACATTAAAAATCAATGAAGACCAACAGCCAACATTTCAATCACGTGGCTTGAAGGTCCTCATTGCTTCCTCCTTGTTCCAAGTTACTGTCACCTAACAGAGTTCTTGAATTTCAGCGAGGATTTATCATCATACAAAGGAGCTTTTTGGCCTGGGAAAGTTGTGGTACTGAGTCCTCATCATGTAGACAGCTTTGCTTTCACAGCTGAGCAACTGGGGTCATGTGCAAGAGATTATTAAACCTTGCCTGTGAACTGCATGTTATTTCCCCCAGGCAGCTGCTGGGTCAGCATCTCAGAGAGAACACTGGGTGTAGGCAACACGTGTGACTATTTTTAGTGTGTGACCAGCCATCATCACTGAGGATGGGGTTGTGTCACTCACAGAATCCTGCAGACTGAACTGATTCTGGGTGACTTTTGTGCACTGTAACATGGGCAAGGTTCTTACCCAGCATGAGAAGGGAAGGAGCTCCCATAGATGTGCTGTGTGCAGGCTATCCTGCCCACAGATAGGCTACCACGTGGAGCTAGAGTTACTTAAGGTGTTTTCTTAGTTTCAAAGCCTTCCTCTCTAACAGAGAGTGTTGGAGACACAGAACAATTTCACTATGACCTGGCCCAAGGACAGAACTCAAGAGGGAAGGTCCATCGCCTGGTTTCTTAGGATGCCTTGCATTTTTCTCTGTTACTGTTTTATCCCTGTCCCTTGCAGACTGATGGGTGTGAGCACAGCTTCAGGGCAGTACAGCCATGTGGCAGTGACAGGATACCTTATGGCAGACATCCAGGTACTCCACAAGGCAGATCTGCATGTAAGAACTAATAAATCAGTATAGTTTGTTTCCTTCAGTGAAGAGCAGGTTGGTTTGTCAGACTATTTCTTTTTCTGCTTTGATCCTGTGATATGGCTCTAATGCTCAGCTCTGTGTTTCCTTGGCACCAGAGCTCCACAGCAGATGCAGACAAGTAAAACTCCACAGGACCATGCTAGTGTGTACCTGCAGTAGCATTAGCAGGCAATACCATTTTACAGATGGTCTTGCTTTATCTCAGTCAAATAGTAGCTTCTCAGCAGAGACTTAATCCAATTTTAAACTGGATCCACACCTTAAAATTCACCCAAGGCCTTTCATTATTGGAATTTTTAAATGGGGTAATTCTACCTAAAATTCTACCAAACTCTAAGAGAGGTTTGTTACCTTGGTAAATTAGGGAGTAATGCTTCTATTCTGGGAAATAACACACCTGAAAATACCTCCAGCCTTTAAGGTATCTGCATGCCTGTAGTCCCTGCGGAGAAAACCCCATACAAGGATTTCATTTTGAAGAAGAGAGAAACAAAGCTGAGGAATTCAGTGCAGACCCTTGGTGGGTCATGCAGGGAGGAATAAAGGTGGCTTTGCAGGGTGTGGGGCACCTTCCACACCTCATCCTTCCTGCACCTGCCCCAGCAGCTTTGACTGGCACAGGCAGGAAAATGGACAAAGCAGGGGACAAGCTCCCACCATGCCATCTCTGCTGCAGTGCTCACTTCTCTGTGAAGATGGCACAAACAAAGGAATTCATTGCTGGGGAATCAGGCACCAAGTACCTGAGCAGCGAGTGTTTCTTATCCTCCAGCAGTAAAAGGGAAAAGGGACTCTGCCCTTATAGTAGCATTAGCTTGGGAAAGGGAGCAGTGTAATATTAACATAACCCAAGTCACAGTTATGGTCTTTTTAGGGCATGAGTGAGGACAAGGAACTTCTCTTGGGAACAAGGAGCAGGGCAGAGAAGCTACTGGGGACCTGGAACCCCTGATCATGGTGACACTATGTACTGCTGCCAGGAGAAAGCTCTGAGTGCTGCTTGAGGGAGATCCCAAAGAGCACAGGGCTCTGTGAGGGAGATGTTGCTGTGCTTTGTCTCCACCCTGAGGCTCTTTATCTAGCCAGGGGTGGGAGACTCCAGCGTTTATCCATGAGGAGTGGCAAGAAGCCCCCCTACAGGAGGAGTAGCTCAGCTGGTTTTTGTTTTCTCTTCCTGGATGGAAACCACCCAACATCATAATTTTGCCAGGATTTTCTATGCATTGGGTCTGATTTTTATGATTTTTATGCCTGTGGTGTTGACATGAACGTTCGATAAACCAAACAATGCAGCATGTTAAGTCATAAATATCACCCAAGGTGAAGCTTTGCTTGCCTTTAAACTTTTGCTTTGAAGTAAATCCTTTCCAAGACTTAAAAACATTGGCAAAGGGAGGACACCAGGGCTGAGGTGCTGCCCTGGCTGTGAACAGCTCTGTATTTTCAGGGACTACGACTGTTGCACAGAAGGAAATCAATACATTTCTAGAAATGTAAATATTTTTGTCAGGCTAATGGAGGCTGGCCTTATAAAGCATGAAGTGTTTGAGGAGAGTGCTTGGTCAGCACTTCCTCCCCTCAGCTTTCAGGGAGCATGCAGGGCAGACGGCACATGTCTGGATACAGCAGGCACAGAGTAGTCCTGACATGCCCCAGTGGCCTTTTCCCCCTGTTTTGTTGCAGAAACCTCAAAGCAGGGGGGAAAAACCATTGACAGGGAGTGGAGGCAAAAGGGAATGAATCTGAATGATTTCAGCCTGTATCTGGGGAAGAGCAAAATAAGAAATGGCAGTTTCCCTTTGGTACAAAGAGATCAAATGTAGGTCTTCTCCACTAACACTCTGCATCTCAGGCCAAAATTAATCCATGCCAACATCCAACACCAGAGCAAGATGTCTAAGTAGAGATCACCATCATACTCTGCTCCACTGGCCACCAGATGAGCTCCCTGATGCATCTCTACCAGCCCTGCCAGAAGGCAATGCAGTCAAGCTGAGGGTGCAGCTGGAAGTCTCCCTCCCTCCCTGACTGTGAGAAGGGACCATGAGAAGCTCATCCTTAAAATAAGCACCAAACTGAAATGGGGTGAATCTGGGCAGCCAAGCTCAGTGAGTGGTCTGATAGCATTGTTCACTTCACTGCAGCCTGAGCACAGTGAAAGAGAGAAGTATTTATGGTAATAAAAGGAAGACATTGATGCTATTCCTCTCTATCCTTTCCCCAGTATGATGAGATTAGTTCAGTTGGTTAAAACATAGTGCTCCATAGTGCTAATAATGCCTAGGTTTTGTGTGATCCCCAAATGGGCCATTCACTTAAGAGTTGTACTCTCTTTGTGGGTCCCTTGCAACTCAGAATAGTCTGTGATTTAAGTGATCTGTGGTTTAAGCATAATTCTGAAGCTTTTAAAATTCCTAGTCACAGAATCACAGAATTGGTGAGGCTGGAAAAGACCTATGGATCATCAGGTCAAATCTCCCTGCTCAAGCAGGATCATCCAGTTGCATTTTTTCATATTTACAAAAATATTATGTAAGGAAAACATTAGAATGACTCAAAGTGAAAGGTTTAGAAAGACTGAAACAAGTTTAAAAATTCCCATCTGATTTCTTTCATCTTTCCAGGGCCACTCAGTAGTTACCAGCAAACAGTTAGGTAGCAAAAGACCTGATGTGAAGTTCAGAATGACTCTAATTGCTGTTTGTGTGTCTAGCAGAGACCAGTGGGATCAATGACAAGACTGGGACAAGTCTGGGAGCTTGCTGGGGCTGGTTTGAAGCAATCAGGACCTGCTCTGTCCTATCCAGGTCTCATCCAGCTTGCTTTTCGGAGCACTGAGCATCTTTGTTCCTGTAGCTGCCTTGGTCCGTGGGAGATGCTTGGAGATGTCTCCCAGTGTTTCATTGCTGGAAGAAGTTTCATGGTGTTATGTCCCTGGGAGATGCTCTATGGTATTCCCTTGTTGCCCCCCCAGGCAGATGTGCTGGAATGTGGGACAACATGAGCTGCTGGCCTTCATCCACTGTGGGACAGACTGTCAATGCTCACTGCCCTGAATTCTTTCAGATGCTGACTGGGAAAAAAGGTAATGCTAAAATAATGGTTTTCTCACCCAGATGTTTTTTATTAAACACTTATTTATTAAACACTTTATTTTTTATTTCTTTACAAAGATGCCATGCTCAGATCTGAACATGAAATGAATATTTTTCCCTCCTGCTTTTGAAGAACAATAGTTAGGCATGTCTGTTTCCTCCTCTAAGGTGAACATGAAAAAGCTTGGAATTAAAGTAGCAAGATCTTTTAAGTGTTTGTGTTTTCTAGCCAGATGGAAAAAAGTGCAGGAATTAAATGCTATCCTGAAAAGCAGGTTTTTAGCATGGTTTCTCAAGGAAAAGTGTTTTCTCCACTCAACTTCTGTGTATTCCTGTCTTTCCCTTTTAATAACTCCTAGAGCCAGTGGCTGGCCCCAGAGAAGCTTGATGGGGACAAAACTTCACACAGCATTAGGTTCACATGAGTTTTGGCAAAACATCCAGCCAGGCAGGCAGAAAAGATCCCTTTTTTTGCTTTCATTAAGAGGAAATCTGCTCTGGAGATTTCTCTCTTGCCTGTGACAGGATCCATACAAGCGACACAATCTCATGGAAATTCAGGTTTCATGGCTCACCAAACAATTCACTCAAACAGAGGTGAGCTCAAGCAATGTTTTTTGTCCTTTTTTTCTGGGATATCTAAGCTAGAAATGAAGTGAAATTTACTCCCAGTAGACTACAGTAATCATGAGCTATTAAGTAAGCCTGCTTTCTGTTCATTTCTGCTTTTCAGTAATGCTGAAGAAATGTGTTTATGTTTCTCTTTCAGGAGTTAATGATTCAAATGAGAAGAGGGTTTTGCATTCTTCAGTTATAGGGCACAGATTAATGAGGTCCAGTACTTACAGAAAAGCAGACAGATTCATTTTATGAAGGGAGGAACAGGAGACAAAGTATTAGATTGTCTAATAAAGATTACATAACTCAAAGGAGAAGCACTTAGTGCTCTTTAAATGAAATCAGACATGAGCCACTCAGATTAAAATAAAAACCTTGCTACTTTCTGTACACACGAACATTATCTGCCCTTTGAGCCCTTTAAGCTGGTTTAAAGCCAAAGGATAAACTACACAAAGGCTTAGATCGCTGAGGAAACCATCTGTCTGGCATCTACTTCAGCGCAGTGATCCCAGCCCTTAAATGTAGGAACTGAAATCCCTGCTGGTCCAGCCACTAGAGGGAACTGCTCCCTGCCTCTGGCCTCCTCACCGGGGAAGAAAGCAGGAATTTGTACATCCAAAGGTCATAATTACATCTCAGATGTTCACTCCCTGATCTTGGAGATAGTCAGCTTAAACTTTAGTTGCCCTCTTTATCGAGAAGCTGATAAATAGTAATCAGAGTGACAGTGTTCAAAACAGAGCCCCAAGACCTGGTCCATCATCGTTAGCATCTTATTTCAGTCTCTGCATCTGGCATTTTGGGTCAAAGTCAGCAACAGTTTAACCTCATTCTCATGGCCACCTTCTTCTTTGGTTTTGTACTGTGGTTGGCTTGTGACTCCAGAGTTTATTTACTGCTACAGTCATTGCCCTGTTTGAAACAGTTTTGAAAAAGAAAAACAAAGATCTGCTCACTTCAAAAGAAAAGAAGAGGTTTTCTCTCCTCACCACTTACAAAGCAGATGAGCAGCCACAAATGCCAAAGGCCCATTTGTTAAGCCTTGTGGATGGCGCTGAGCTCTGCCCAAACCCTGGTCTCTGTGCCCACTTCTAGACTTGGATTTGCAGCCCAGACTGTCTGGTCCCTTTCTACATAGCAGACCAAAGAAACAAAATTATCTGGAACCGAGTAACAGAACTGAGCATGGTGTCTTAGGCAAGGAATGAAGGAAGGTGTGACAATCATGATGATTCAGAGGCAAAGGCCATCTCAGATAGCCTCAGTCCCACAGCCATCCCTTTAGCCAGAGTTCCTACTTGCCTAGGCAATTCCAAAGTACCAGTAAACACCAAGCCAAATCCTTAGACAGATTGCAGACACCCAGTCTGCTCTGAGTGGGGCATGCTGCAGTTTCCCCAGTGTGTGTGTATAATAACCTATAACTCAGGAGCATTGTAAAAATTTTCCTTGTGCCCATCCATATGATGTGCCTGGCACAATCTCTTGTGCAATAGCATCTGCACACCCACACAGAACTTCACCTCCTCTTGTCTGATCTGCTTTGACAGCCTCGAGCACCAAACAGTCACAGGCATGTTTACAAGCACAGTGCTTTGCTCCAAGTCAAGTAAGTGTGTCTTAATAGCTGATGCTGAAGTAGAGAATCTCCCACCACACCACCCCCTTGCTGGGTGCCAAGACAGAAGCACCTTTTGGGAGAGCTTCTTCTTTCCTGTTGTTGCTGCACTGCAGCAAAACGTAGAAAACCTGGCTCATAAAGCAAGCCTGGCCTTTTCAAAGATGCAAAGTTGGAACAAGATGTTCAAAACAGCATCAGAATAATAGTCTGATAAGGACACACCCAGAGCTCTTTCCACTCAGGGTTCTAAGCCTGTTTGCTGTGCCTTGCAGGTTTACAGAGGTGAGTTCAAATCAAGTGCAGACATGCTGTCAGGTCACCAGCATTAGCCCAGAGGTAGCAGGAGCCCTGATTCTGTCCTGACAATTCCAGCAGGGCTCCAAAGAGGATAAACCATTGCCAAACACTGCTGGATATGCATCTCCCTCAGTTCCCTCAGCACTGAATGGGTGTTTTGCAAGAGCCAGACACCCTAAAGTCCTCATGGCTAAATGTGTGGGAAAAAAATGGACTTTTATGGTGCCCTCTGGAAAGGCTTGTACTAAGAAGGACTGCTGGTTTCACGTCCCCTTTAAATACCTGCTAGCATTGCCATCACTGCAACAAAGCCAGGATTTCACTCCATGTTTCTGAAGTATGATTCTTACCAGGCAGATCAATGTGATTAGGACAGTGGGAAGTTGTTTTACTTCTTTGTAAAAGTTTCTCTTCAGCACATAACATGCCTACTAGGGCCACTTTCTTCCAATGACATTGTAAGTGCCCAGGACTTCACACTTCCACTTTAGAGCCAAACTTAATGTGGACAAGTTCAAAACTATCCTGTTCAGCCATGTGCAGCTTGCTGGGCATTCATCTCACTCATCATTAGGAGTCTAAAAGTCAGACATCCCAGCAGAAAAGGGTCAGACAAACTGCCCTTTGTGGATACCAGTATGAAAAATGAGTTGAATTCTGCAAATGTCTATTTTTCTCTGAAGACAGCTCCAAGGGACACAGTTGGACTCCAGTACTCAGCTTTCCAGAAGCTGAGTTTAAGAGGGGAATTTCTTCCTAACCTTTAATTTGCAAGCAAACAAGGAAATCAACTGTGTAAAATAATGCCCAGTGTAGGGAAAAGACTTTTAGTATTTATTTAAATCTTACTGAAAATCTGTGACCATCTACAGTTTTGTGTTCTATTTGGAGCATGACAAACCACAGTAAGGAGGTGGAAGCATTCAGCAGAGTATCAGGTTTGCATGGAGCTTGAATCTGTGGCTGAACAAGTCATGTGTTTGCTGATCTTGGAATAGTGGCCAAGAAACACCAGATGTACCGAGCAGTATTATTTATGTTGCAATTTATAAAAACACATCCATCACAATCATCCCTGAGTGGGCAAACAATATTATGACCCACACAAGTACACTGGGCAAGTATCAACAGAATCAGCTCAGCTGCATTTTGCCTCCAGCTATGCAGAGAGCACTGCCTGGGGCAACACACTCTCCTGGCTCTTGAGGCAACCCTACATGGTGACTGAGGACAACAAAGATAAAACTGGAAATGGTCATAACCCATTCTGTGTTTTTTATTGTTACCACACAGGTTTTGTGTACCGAAACTGTACAAGTGAGGGCTGGTCAGAGCCGTACCCGAGGCCTGACATTGCTTGTGGCTACAATGTCAATGACACCACCAACGAGGCCAGAGTGAGTCTGAGTGCCAGTGAGCACAGATCTGCTGCTCTGGGGCCCTGGGGAGAAACAATTTTAGGAGATACTGATTGATGTTGTGATTTAACACAGGTGGGGTTTTTGCTATTGGTGGTTTTCAGCATGAATACTTCCTGCAAATGATTGGAAGTGGTTGCTCAAGGTGAAATTTCAGTAGCTAATTTTACAAGAAAATATATTCATTAAAAAGGAGGAAGGATCCTTCATTTGTTATGGGCTGATGTCTACCAGGCAGGCAAGGTAAAGATGTGATTATATGTTCCCCTGCAGCGTTCCTATTTCATGACCCTGAAGACCATGTACACCATCGGATACTGCACCTCCCTTGTGACGTTGATGATAGCTTTGGTGGTCCTGGCCTCCTTTAGGTGAGGAGACCCATCTCTGGTTTGTGCTTGGTTGGGACTTCTGGTCATCTCAGCTGACAAAATCCTTCTATTGACTTCCTGGACAAACTAAAAATTGAAGTATATCTGAAAACCTTTATAGAAATCTTTATAGAAACCTTTATAGTACAAAATTTATCTCTGAACCTGGTCTCCCAGAAAATGTCAGGGCTGCTCATTGTATTGTGCTCTCCTTTTCTTTCCAAATCACAGCTGGATGCATGTTGCAAATGGCATTTGCACCAACTCCCTGATGAGGTCTTCCCATGATTTCAGTGTCCCTTGGGCAGAGTGTCTTTCCCCCTGCTGCTCTTTTCCCCACTTGAGGCTGTGGCTAAAACTTTGTTCTAAGTGCCACTGCACTGATTTGCAGTAAAGTGCTTCAGGTTTCTATTAGCAATCTGACATGCAGCTTATCTTCACTCATCCCTGTAACCTGGAATTTGTACTGTGCTGCTTATTCAGTGAAATAATTTCCCTTACAGTAAATGTCAGGGCGGCACCTCTGGGCAAAGGAAACCCAACTACTTTGCAAATTTATATTCAGGCTGCACAGCCTCTGGACACAGACTATGTGAAGATTTAATACAGAAAACACTGCAGGCACAAGTGCACTGTGCTGGCAGAATAAATAAATTCATCCAGGTGTGAATAAACACCTTGGGTTCATGTTACTACAGAAAGGAGAGAGGGAGGGAGGGATGCTAGAACAAGAATATTGGCATGAAGTCACAATTTTCCTGGCAACATTCAGCTTGTTTTAGTACCTGAGTGGAGCAGATATGACTGTAGCTTTTTAAGGTCTTCTCTAGGATATCCCTCTTGGGAAATGCATCAGTCTTCCTTTCACAGACAGAACAACACTGTTCTTCATTTGTCAGTTTATCACTACTAAGAATTGAAACCTGTTGTTTACAGCCACAGGTTCCTTACATTGGTGAGGAATGTCACTTCACTGGATCTGTCTCTTCTGTTTTTGCAGAAGGCTTCGCTGCACAAGGAACTACATCCACATGCATCTCTTCACATCGTTCATTTTGCGAGCCTCATCCAACTTCATCAAGGATGCAGTCTTGTTTTCCTCTGAGGACACAAATTACTGTGGGGCATACACGGTAACCCTCTGCTCACCAGCTTGCTCCACCCCTCAATTTCCCAGCAGGATCCTAGCAGGATATTTAGTGTACAGGGAAGGAAATCTCCATCCCAGCTTTATGTTCATCATGAGGAGTTATGGGAGAAGAGAGGTGTGCTCTGCCCCTTCTCTGAGAACACATTAAATATTGCTAATTTACACTGCAGTGTGAGGCCTGATAGTAAGATATGGCTTGCACTCAGACAGTCTGGGACCTCCCAAATTTTGAAATGTTTTTGCTTTTTTCTTTTTATTGGCAGCAAACTATTTTGAAAATTTGGGTCTGAGGAGGGGTGAGCAACACTGTAGATGATGGTCAATGGTTTAAACTAAAAGATAAGAATTAGGGAGAGGAACAAAAATAGGCTTGTTTTGTTTTGTTTTATTTTATCCCACTGGTTTTGCTGGGAAATTGCAGAAAAAAAACCATTTTGAGAACATTTTAGTTTGTCTTTATCAACTGCTTTTCTTGGGAAAAAAAAAAAAAAAGGATTGATAATACATTCATATCCTTCTCTAAGGTGATATTTGTGTTACTGGTACTAGGAAGATAGTAATAGTGAAATTCCCCTGGGACAGTAACCTGAATCCAAGTGTCCATGACATGTTCAGTTCTCCTAGTGAGGCAGTTGATTAATGCATTTAGGAGTGCCAGCTCTGCTTTCTTGTCATGTGAACCCCTGTCTCGAGGACACCCATTTAGTCCCCTAATTGCTATAAAATCTCTATTTGCCAAGATTAATTTACAGCTTGCTATCTCTGCTAGAAGGTAGGAACAAACCCAGGCAGGAGCTAATTATCCTCTCTTTCCTCAGGCTGGCTGTAAGCTCACCATGGTCTTCTTTCAGTATTGCATCATGTCTAACTACAGCTGGCTCCTGGTGGAAGGACTGTACCTCCACACTCTCCTGGTGATTTCCTTCTTCTCGGAAAGAAAGTTCCTCTTGTGGTTCATCGCCCTCGGATGGGGTACTGGTTCTCCCTTCAGTGAGGACAACTGGGTTTTTCCTGCCTTTGGCATGGACTTGTGAAGCAGTAACTGGTTTTTCCAATTGCAGGTGCCCCAGCGGTGTTTGTGGCTGCATGGGCGACCGCTCGGCAGCTCCATGAAAATATTGGGTAAGTGGTGTGGAGTGGGGGAAGCTGGCATGCCAGGGGGAGCATGCAGGCCCTGTGCAGGCTGTTCCATGGGATCCTGCTCATTTCTAATTGCTGGGAGCAAGTAAATCAATCAACACCCTGCTGTGGTGGGGGCCTGCATCCTAGTGTGGGTGTGAGTAGAGAGGTACAGCTGAGCAACATGAGGAAAAGCTTCCAATTCCATTTGAGCATTTTCAAGCGTAGGAGGTAGCCTTCAGGTATGAATTCAGACCACATGTTTTCAGTATCTGTATTTAACTTTCTGAACAGTTAAACTTTGTTTCTTTCTCTTCTCCCTTTCAAAATTTGAACCGTGTTTGTGCTTTAAGGGAAGGACTTGTTTCTGTCCCGTGCAAGTGGGCAGTTTTCTGTCAGACACGTTGTACCACTCAGTGAGAACAGGAAATTAGTTTTGTAGAAAAGAGAATAGGGGCCTATCTAAGGTGCAAAACAGACTAAACCTGTTTGAAAAGATACCAATGTTTTGATAACTGACTGCACCTTCTATTTTTACAGGTGTTGGGACATTAACACTGATGCCAATACCTGGTGGATCATTAGAGGCCCTATAGTTGTGTCTATATTTGTAAGTCTTTTCTGAGACAACCAGATTCAAACTGTATTTTCAAATACTGTGAAGTCACAGCTCATCTACTCAACATGCTTTAGAAGTGTGTTAATGAACTGATCTTAGGCATGTGTCTGAACTGGTGTGACCCATGAGTTACTGCTTAAGCAACTTCTGCTCAGCAGGACTTAGTAACTAATGCCCCAGAGCTAAATGCACAAGAAAAGCTAGAGTGTCCTTCCAAGAAGCAAGTGCCTGAAGAAGATCAGGTTTCCACATCCTGTTGATTTCACATGAACTTGGCTGTTTTGTGGAAGCTTGTTTTGGACTGTTTCAAGGAAAGCTCTGGAGGAGAAATGAGTGGCTGTACATTTCAGTACAATTACTTTTGTGTCTTCTGGTCAATGCCTCTCTCAGCAAAGCCAAAACCAACTTGCTTTACATGACCATTGGCTTTTGTTTTCAGGAATGAAAACAGTTCACAGGCTGCACGCATCACATATTAGTGGGCAGCACTGAGGCACTGCTCAGAGAATTAAGGCACAGGCATTGGAAGTCAGAGTGAGCCTGCCCAGTGCAAGGCAGTAGTGATGACAAGAGCAGTTTGGTGTGTATAATACTCAGCACCTGTGTTTTGAGCATTTGCTGGTACTCTTCTTCAGAGCCTTAGGTACCAGGGAGTGGGAGCTGCTGCTTGGGATAGCTCTGCCCGATGAAGATGCTCTGAGTCAGACCGTGCTGCAATGACCTGTCTGAAACCCTCCCCCAAAAAATGGGTTTTCTCAATTTACTGACACCCCAAGGGTGTGAAACCTCAAGAGCTGGTTGAGGTTTCATCTCTGCAGTAAGAAGCATTTGGTTTGCAAAACACAAACTGCAACACTTGCACACTTCTCAGAAAGCCAGGCAGCAGAGATGGTGGGTTAACGTTCTGCTCCTATTGACCAGTGAGCAACCTGCGTCCCCACAAGACAAGCAGCAGAACGCACAAGTGATTTGGGGTCATGGCATTTATTTTTCTTTATGAAACAACCCTCATGCTAGGAGCCACTGAGTTATATATAAAAGCCAACGAAACCCAGGCAAGACAAAAAGCACAATCTTAGTTTATCTTTTGGCAGCCTCCACCCACTATCGCCTCGCAAGTGTCCTCAGAATGCTGATCCTGCCTTGTTTCGCTACTGAGGGCAGAAGCCACCTGCGTGACTCTGCAGGTTTTCCTCAAAAGAGGCTCTACTCAAGCCTATAACCAAACCAACAGCCAGATCTTAAAAACCCAGATCTAATCTCTGTATTCCTCACAGCCTTCAGCAGTTGAAAGGGCAGAAAACCAGCACCGATAAACACCTTTGTGCTCCCAGGCTCTCGCTCATTTCTGCGCTGCCCGCGGGCAATTCCTCCGGGCAGGAATCCCAACGCTTCCCCTTCCCTTGTGGTTTTTATCAGTGAAAAGCCCTGCTCAACCTACACGGCTCTTCCCTGGCCTAATGGGTTAAAAATCCCAGCACACCCTGACCTGAACCTCCTTTGCTTCCCACCACCCCTGAAGTATTTCTTTCCTTCATGCTCCCCACCTCTAAGCTCCCCCCAGCTCTACTCCTTTCCTCCTCTCTCCCCAACTTTCCCGAATTTCCATCCCTCTCCAGGCTCCCTCAGCGGCCACAGCTGCTCCCTTTCCATCTGGTAACTTTAAGGAACTCAGGCACTAGCTGTGTCTGTCCCATCTCCAGCAGACCCCGTGTTTTAGGGAGACCCACACCCCAGAGCGCTGCTGCCATGCCCCCAGCACGCTGGACCCACCATGAAGAGGATGCACCTCTGCAATGGTGTTTCCCGGCTCAGGGAAGGGTTAAGGGCCAGCCACAGAGCAGGGTGCTGCAGAAGGGACACGGCTCTGCAGGCTGTGCAAGCCAAGGGCAGATCAGCCCGAGGTCGCTCCCCACGGGACAGACAGACAGACAGACACGCTCAGGCGGCTCTACCTCCCCTGCAACTCCCACTCTTTGCCTGAGGGTCCAACGAGCAGAAACAGCTATTGCCTCATCTGCTCCCAAACTGAGCAGATCAGCATTTTTATCTGATATCCACCCTTCCAGAGGGGGAAAATGCAAAAGGAAGAACTCCAGTGTCGATTCTCTCCTCTCCCCACTTTTAACTACTCTGTCTCGTGATCCCAAACCACACGGAGTGTTTTCAGCAGGGAACAAAGAGCACTCCTAGTCCCAGTTAGCAAGTGATAGCTCCAGTGGATCCCTTTGCCGGCATCCAAAGTGGGGCCAGACTGTGCAGAGGCTGTCAGAACCCCACAGCCTGGTGTGACAAACCCCCTGCTCCTGGTTTTCCTGCCCTTTGGTGATTTGTCTGGATAACAAGCCCTGACCATCTCCATAACTACAGCTGCAGCAAACCAGCAGGGAAAGCAGCCAGCATCCAAGCCCAGGGTGGCCAAGCAGGCTGGAGAAGCAGGAATAGAGACTGGGATGGACTGAGGCAGGCCAGACCCAACCCCTCTATTCTTTCTGCTCTGTCCAAACCCCCCAAAGTGGATCTGCTGATACCTGCCAGTTACATAAGTGGATAATGGATTTGTTGTTTGGTGGGTTGCTTTTGTATCCTTACTTTGTTTTTGTTTTTGTTTTTTTTTTTTTCAGATTAATTTCATCCTCTTTGTCAACATTTTAAGAATCCTGATGAGGAAGCTCAGCTCCCCTGAAAAACGGAGCAGTGATTTCAACCAATACAAGTATGTCCATTACATCCCTTATAAGACATTCAAGGCCACCTGAGCATTTCTTGCTCCTTCTACACCAGCTTTTCCCCTTTTTCTGTTTTCATTCTCAGGAGACTTGCAAAGTCAACACTCCTCCTCATCCCTCTCTTTGGGGTCCACTATATCATCTTTGCTTTTTTCCCTGAGGATGCAAACAGTGGCACAATGGAAATTCAGCTGTTTTTTGAATTGGCTCTTGGATCATTCCAGGTAATATCTGAGAAGCTATTATTTCTTTAAAATAAGAAAAAGAGGTAGAACATATAACTCTGCAACAGACTTGAGTTTCCAATGGCAAAGCCAAGCTGATTTCCCTTGAGATGCCTCATCCCCATTCAAAAGCTGAAACTGCAATCCTGTGACCACGGTTCTTTGGTTCTTTTATCTTTTAGGGCTTTGTTGTGGCTGTACTTTATTGTTTTCTTAATGGTGAGGTGAGTTTCATGTGTAAAACATTCTTTTTTATTGCTGAAGCATGCCTCGTTAATCAGTGGGATACATCCCCCAATGAATTACACGTTTTGTCTGAGGGTTTTCTTCCCAGCTACTGAACATCACTCTTGAAATTCCTCCTAGACCAGGCAAGCCTAGGTAATTGTATGCCAGATGCAAACTTCACCTCTCAACTACTGCAACCCTTTCATAAATCAGATAACATTATTAGCATCTGGGAACTGAGGGTGGGAGCACCATCCCTCACACAGTCACACTGACAGCCGATGGTTCTGACGTATGGCACCATTATCTGCCACCCCATCCATGGCTGCTTTATTTACTCAGTCCTTAGGAGGGAATTTATCAAAAGCTATACCCAGTCCAAGTTTATTAGGATTCTTATAAGGTAAAGCTTTTGGTAGAGGGATTGTTTCCATTATAGTTGCATGACAACTCCCAGGCTTCTGGGCTAGAACTTGCACTCTGAAATGCTGCTGCTGGTAGAGGTGAGGGAAACATACAAACATAAAAACCTGGAAGATGTAGAGCTAATTGGAAGGGGAAAGAAAAGGAAGCCAGTGCCTAAGAAAAAGTCACTTTGAAATAAAGGAGGGTTTTGAAATAGTCAGACTGATCTGTCAACAGGGTTCAGAAAAAAGTGGTTTTGAAAAGAAATCTGCGGGTTTTTTTTTTTTTTACTTTAGAGTGCCAAAATGCCCTGGTTTTATATCTAAAATTAAAATTCTGGAAAATCTAAACCAAACACTTCCTAAGGCCAGCTAGATTCTGTGAACAGTTTCACCTGCAATTAAATAGAAAGTTGTATGGCTGCAACAACAGTATCACTAGAAGTGTCAAGAACAGGTCCTACCTTAACCCTTTAAACTGGGGTTTAAATAACTAAGCCCAAACCTTGCCAAAGGTAACCCACTCTCATTTTCCTGTTACACTGCTCTCTGCAGTGCAGGGCTCCAACATAAACTAGCTGAACTAAGTATTTTGTGATCTTCCTACCTAGGTTCAGCTGGAAGTTCAGAGAAAGTGGAGGCAGTGGCATTTAAGCAAGCACTGGCGACAGCACCTCAGCACTTCAGCGAGTAATGGAGGGAGTGGCTTGACCCAAGAGATGCAGATGGTGAGGTCCAGCCCAGCAGAGCACAGGAGAGGAACCCTCCAAAGGTCAAGTGTGCTGTAACTCTGTGCACCTGAGGGTACCCCCACGCTCAGATACACATGGCTGAGTCCCATGGACTGAGCTGGGAGCCCTGTGTCCATATCCAAAGCGGGACTTGGCTGTGGATCAGAGGTTCTTGGAGCACATCTCTTCGTGTATATCCTGTGCAGCACCATGGTTATTCTGCAAAGCAAAATGGGCCAAAATATTATGCTCTTCCTTGAGTTTCTGCCCACAGTAATTTGTGTTTCTTTCCGCACCTGCTGCTACTTAAATGTGACCTTCCATTTTCCATGTGGCTCTCCAGCATGTTCCAGGCTAAGTCAGGCTGGTGGTTTTTTTTGAAGCTGGGAGGACATTGAATTTTATATGATGAAGGTTACATGCCAGCTTCCATGGGTTTGAAATGCAAAATTAATTATTCCCTAGAATTTATCAAGGTTCAAAGCCTCTCTGTTGTGGTGATGGATGAATGGATGATGGGCATTGAGAACATAAGGCACAGCTGAGCTCCAGTTTCCTCTCTGTATATCCATTGCTCCAGTGACAGTGGCTCAGATAGGTTTTTGCCTTTGCCTCTTTTAGCGGTGGAGACCTTGGGAACAACAGTGGTCCAATTTGGATATCTGTATTTTGAATTGGTAACAAAGCTATCACAACATATTCCAAGGGTGACCATAAAAACTTCAGTAAAATAGCTCATCCATATTGTGTCTGTACTTCTGAGACTTGACCAGCTTGTATTTGAAGGGAAGAAATGAAAGCTCTTGAGACATCTGAAGGTCAATTGAACTGGACAGTAGAAACTATCTGGTGAAAAACAACCCCATAGTGGCGACCAAAAATCTCTTTAGAGTCTACAGTCCCTCTGCGTACTGAAATCTGCAAGGCTGTGCACTGTAACAAGCTGTCAAAAAGTATCTAAGCTATCACAGCTTTATGATCTTAAGGACATAATTAAGCAGATTTCCATGTTTTGAGTAGGGAAAGGATAAAATAATTCATCTGACAAATGAAATCAAATCTCCTACTTGATTTTGTATCCACATTTCCCTGGTTGGGGTGATTTTTGGCTGGGTTTCTTCAAGGGCAAAGATGCTTGAACTGAAAGCAAATGGTGTTTATCACTTCTCTCTCCTCCCGATCACCTCCAAGACATTGGCAAAACATGCATGGCATGTCAAATGCTGCCTGAGCAGCATTCCCCAACCCCCTCTGCCAAAACTGCTCCAACGAGCTTTTAATCACACCAAATGCCTACATGGCAGGCTTCTGCCATTTTATCAGAAGACAAACATGCAGAGAAGTTCAAAGGATACATTCAAGCTTAAATTACCTGTACTGAAGCAGGTTTTTGAGCGATGTTAGCTCTCTTTGAAACTCTGAGATTCAGGAAAAAAATGGGTTTTTTTCCACTGGCAGTGCTGACAGTTATCCCACAGCCTCCCTGGTGCTGCAGGTGCTGCAGGCAGCAGCACACGGAGGGCAGCCAGGGGAGGAAGGGCACTCGGCAGCAGGGAGGGCTTGGTGGTTGCTCCTGCCTGCCCTGCCTGGTTGGCTTTCTTGGCTCATGCAGGTCACCCAGCAGAAGGAGAGTTGAACCTCTTTACAACTAGGAAAAAAACAACGAGATGTAAAGCTGTAAATGGCAAGTGTTTCAAGGAATTCTTTAAACTTATATTTTTGGAAATAGCAAGGTTTCAAGTTGGCTTTGTCCTTTAAAAATCAGCCAGAACAAGTGGAAGGAAGAACAAAAGCAGGATGAGTCCCATGACCAAAGGAGAAGTGAAAGCCCCTCCCTGAAGGTTGGAATTAAAGATCTCACTTTCTGCTGACTCACCCAAGCCAAGCAGAGCCTCCAAGCTTGTCAGGGATTCACTCTGTCCCAGTGCACTTAGCAAGTCAGACACTTCTGAAAAAATGTAACCTTAAATTTTCTCTCTGGCCTAAGAATGAGACCAAGGAGGGTGAAACAACTTGTATGTTCCCTCTCTGAGAATTAAACATTCATCCTTCAAGCCAAAGCAGCTGTTTGTTTTAAATGCAAGTGCCTCCATCCAGCATAAATGAAGAAATACAGATTCAGAGATACAATAACATGTAATTAATTAGATCTGATGCAATTATTGGCTCTCACACGAGCCAGTGTAAGAGCTCAGCCCTGCAGTGCATAGGTAGAACCAGCACAAGACTGGGAGGAGACCAGGCTTAGCATGATACCTATTTGTACAGGGGCCTGCCATATGCCTCAGAAAAAAATACTGCTGGCTTTTATATTTAAACCTCCCAGTTCTAGCATAAATTATGGTTTTACATGGCCATTTTGGTTTTATTCATCTTGCCTGAAATAACCAAGAAAAATGAATTATTCCCAGATTCTGTATAAGATGTTCACTTCAGGCATCAAGTACAAGCCTTGTTTGTATGAAGAGCTGAGTAACTCCATAAAGAACTTCTGGATGTCAGCTGGAATTTGGAGTCCTCAGCTCTTGGGGAAGAGCACGTCCACTTGGGAAGATACCAGGAGCAGGCAGCCCCTGGAGTTATGATGCTGTGACCTTGTCCTGGTTTCTGCTGCCAAGAAAACTTCTTCTGTCCTGGAAGCTGCTGCCAACCAGCACCCCAGGGAAATGGGTTCTCACCTCCCCAATCTCCTGGGCAGGCACTACAAAGGCTCCCTGCGCTGCTGGGGACCTTGCTTGTTTATCTGTGCTGAAGGATGCTAGAGGAAAGAGCTGCATTGACATGTTTGTGAGCAGATGAAGAGGAGCAGGAGAGCAGATCTCAGGGAGCAATGCAAAAGCAGGAGATGAAGGCACAGAGGGTGAACACAAACTCCATACTCAGAGAGCCCACCCACTTTCCTGTCATTGCACTTGCTCCTGGGTATTCAATGTAATACGGTGGCTTTACCAGTAAACAGGACCTGAGCACCACCTTTCACACAAGTAGTTGTCGTTTTTCAGGGACACTGGTGACAGCCTCTGGCTATTCAAGCCAGATGCCCCGAGGAGCCAGTTGTCCTTCTGCCAGCCAGCAGGAGCATCAGCAGCCTAAGAGCTGATGAATTTAAGAGGAAGTCATTAATGGATTTTCTTTCCAACTTTCCAACACTAGCAACAAGGAAGTTCCTAGCAAAACTGTCAGAAGCAAAACCCAATAGTTGTTCAGTGAATAATTACATTGTGCAATGCCTGGGGAGCTGAAATGGGCTGTTTCAGAAGGGTTGGTACCGATTCAGTGGGGTTGGGTCCAGTGAAGGTGAGAGGCCTCAGGAATTCAGGCAACACCCCTTTCAGGACACTGCCTGGGGCAGACCTTGTTTTCACCCAGAAAAGAGGCCTTTCTTGCATGTGCCAGCTGTCTTAGAAGGTTGAGAAGAAGGGCTATTATCAGCTTACCACAGGCTCCAGCAGAGGGAAAGAGTTAAGCAGGTGAGGACAGTCATGTAATATATCTTTGTAATCACCTTCCTGTGGCTTGCAAAACAAGCAAGGCTCAACCCCATTCCTGGTGTCCCTACAAGCACAGCTGATGAACATATTGGAGACTTAAAATCAAAATAACATGCTCTAGGGGACCCTGCTGGAGCAGGGAGGCTGGACTAGATGATCTCCAGTGCACTCTTCCAACCTTAACCGTTCTGTGATTCTGGAAAAACACAGTCCAGGCAGGAAATTTCCCTAGCTAGCATGCCCTGTATCAACATTTCCTTATTCTTATCCACAGGCAATGGCTTGTGTACAAGTGTCCAATTAAAGTTAGTAGCTAAGTCTAAACGGCTCATTAGCAAGAAGTGATGTTCATTACCCTGCTTTTAAGAGATGTTAAACTGAGACAGGCCAACGACCTCTCCTGTTGGAAAGAGAACACCAGGTGCTAATTAACTTGAGATTACATAAACTAATTCAGTGGTGTAGCTGGGAAGCTCTTTTCCTGACACTTAACCAAACCTGCTAATACAGTGAGCTCTGAGAAAAACAAATACATTTGTATACTCAGATACCACTCCTTGCAGGCCAAACAATCAGAGCTGAGGAAAAGAGCAAGGATGCTTCAGACACGGGGTGCAGTGTGGGAACAGGAAGGTGAAGGACACAGGAAAGAGCTCTTTAGCTGGTAAACAGAGCACATGCAACAGCAGGAAGTCATTAAAGCGCCTACAAGGTTATCTCAAATTCCCACGAAGAAACACAGCTGACTGCCCTTCTTGTTTTGCAGGACAAGAAAGCAGTGCTGGCTTCTTGGGCTGGTGCAGACACTCGGGAGGGAAAAGGAGAGGGGAGTGTGCAGTGGCCTCAGTTCCCTTGGTCAGAGCTTGGCAGAGCACCAAGCAGTCATTTCTTGATCAGTTTAGCTGGGCAAACACATAGAATGGTGCCTGGGAGATTATGTAAAACCTCCCTCATCCCCTTAAATCTGCATCCCAATATTGAAAGATTAAAAGAGTGAATTACAGCACTTATTTCAAACCAGTTTATTTAACAAACTCCAGGAATATTGCTTGACACTTCTAAACGCTTCAGAAAATGAACAGTGACCCACTGCTGCACAGGTTGCTCTATATAAGAATCTCCAAGACAATCAACTCTGTTTTGTATTGAGCAGTACTATACAAAAAAACAGTTGGAAAAAAAAGTTACTCCATTTTCCCCAGAGGATTCCCCACCCCCAACAAAAGGCCTCTTCTTCAGCTGGCAGAGGGCATCCTAAAAATCATTCACAATTGCACCATGTCTAGGGTGAACTCAATGGCCAATTGTCCAGTCTCCCTCTAACCCGAGCAGGAGGCACCAGCCTGGAACCCAGTCTGGCTGTGGCTGCCTTCCAAGGAAAGGGATGGAGGCACAGCCTCCTGCTAGCATGAGGGAATGTACACTCAGAAGTGATTTCCAAGTCTGGATGTCACCAAAGTGTCACTCTGAAGTTACACTCGTGTTTCTAGACAAGCCATAAACACCCTTACACGTAGGGGAACTCTCCTGCCTGACATGGGCACCCCCAGGAACCACAGCTGAATCACTGGTTAGTTAAGGTACTCCTGGTACACCTGGTGACACCAAAGTGCAACAGTTTGGGACCAGAACTTGCAGGGTCTCTTTGGCCTAAATGGCTCTGCTAAAGCCAACAGCACCAGCTCACACAAGCAGGTGCAAGTTGAGCCCAGCAGAATGTCTTCAATAGTGCCGTTCAGCAAGTCAAAGGCACATTCACACACAGACACAGTCACAGTGAGGTTTTCCAGAGACACAGGCACAAGTCCTTGTCCTTGAGAATGGGCCAAGAAACCCAATCAAAGCCCCAAACCTCACAAGAGCTTTGGGAGCTGTCTGGGTAGCACAGCTCTGCATCATGCTGACAGAAAGATGAGCAGATTGATGTGCAAAAGTACAACTGGCACTGTCCAGAGCAAGCCAAGTCTGAACCTGCATTGCAAAATGGGCTTAGGAGTGTTGTCTTAAGAAGTTACAGAAGTCCAAGGAGGAATGGAGACTGTCCTGAAAGCAAGCACAGGAGCACATTCATCAAAGTGTGGTACATTCCAGCTCAGGCACAGCTTAAGATTCTTAGCTTTCAAAGACAAAGCTGTTTACTCATGGCTCACGTACACAGGCTTTTTGACCTCTGTGCTATGATGCATTTGTTTCAGGTGAAAAACTGTGTCAAACTTGTTGCACAGGAAACTAAAACCTTGCTCAACAGACAAGGTACAGGGATGAAACATGTAGAAACATTTGTTCTAAAACAAGGATATAAGCAGCTTCACCAGTGGATACAAAGCAAACAGTAAACCAGAAACCCTGAAATACTCTGAAGACATTTTTAACTGTGAGCAACTGAGTGCTGTGTGTTGGACAGGGAGAACACATGTAGGGCAATCTACTCTACAAATGAGGTCTTCTTTTACGTAAGACACCATGGAGAACTTCAAAGCTGTAGCAATTTTAGAGATCTTGACTCAGACATTGGCAGGAGGATGGCCAGCCTTAGTACAATAATTTTGGCCAGGTCTCTCAACATTTCTACCAGTGGTGACAGATTAGAGCTGCACCCATCAGCCCCTCCTTAGGCAATCACGGGCTGCTTCTCCTCCCAGGCTCACTGTTAGTCAGAAAAGGACCTGATCTGGTCAGGAGGATCTAGGGCTTTCTCCTCCCACAAGAAATGCGACAGGAGGCTCAGCTACAGGATAAGCACTGGAAACTGTGATAACCAAAACACATCTCAGAAGCTGAAGTGGTCTCTGCATGGTGTGCCAGCCACAACAGCCCATGAAGCCTCTGCAGAGCTTGTCCCTCTTGCCCCAAAAAACCCAAGAGCAATGCCCTGTTACCGTAAACTGTGCAAGGGTTGTGAGACAGTCGGTTTGGTTGACCAGTTGACACATGTCCTTCAGGGGTGACAGGAGAGTGGTGACACAAACACAGGGACATGCACTGCTGCCTGAGGAAAGCAGCACATCCCTTCCCTCTACACCTGCATCACCCAACACCTACCCCTGGCCCCAGGTCAGCAACTCTGTCTGAAGTGTCCCCAAAAAACTGACCAAGAACAGAACAGATAAAGGGAACGTGCCTGAAGGAAACAAAACCTGTGACCAGATCAAGTTCTGTGTGCCTTCTCTATTGAAAGAAAAATGAAGAAGTAAGATCCAGTAAAGAGTTTCAGTGCTCCACACCAGTGAGCATGGCCAGGCAGAAATCATCTGTCCCTGAGGCAAAACAAACCCATGAGACACACCAAAGCTGTATCACACTCTTCACAGGCTCCAGAATACGAGGAAAAGTACAGCAGTACCGGTGTTGTGCAAGCCTCAGGTCAACATGTGGGATAGAGTGCAGTCTTCCAGGTCTCTGCATGTTTAGCAGGACATCGTCTGCTTTGATCCACTTCTCCAGAAAACCATACTGCAGGAGCAGCCAGTCCCAGTCTCTGCTTGGCTGGTGCTGCTCAGCTCTCCACGCTGACCAGAGGGTGGGTACATCTTCTACAGGCATCAAGACTGACTCACACTTCCCCTCCTTGCACACAAATTAAGACAGGGCATCCGTTTCAAACTTCATTAGACTCTCTTTCTTCCAGTCTAATTGGCAAAGCTGATTACACAAAGGCAGAGGTACATCCTTTGTGCCTAGATTTTACCTACTCCATTCCTGAGGTGTGTGAGGCTGTTGATGTGAAGTCCGCTGATTCCGTTAAGGAAGAAGAGGAAGGCAGCAATGAACTCACACCAGTATGTCAGCGTGAAGCCTGTGAAGGTGAGGTGATCCTTCACCAGGATGGAGAAGCTCAGAACACCGGTGGCTGACAGCAAAAAGGAGACGAGGATGAGAACGGAACCCATTGCCCATTTCCGCCTTGCATTGGCATCATCACAGACCTGGGACACCATCAGCAGCTCCAACCCAAATATGGCAACCACAACAGCAAAGGACACCATGCTCCTGATGGGAATCACCCCCACGCTCAGCCCCTCCACCTGGGCCAGCCTGAGGTCTGTGACACACTTCAGGACACTGTCATTGCCAAGGGTGCAGAAGTGCCACAGTCCGAAGAGCTGCCCCCTCGCAAAGAGCCAGCGGCCATCGCAGATGGAGATGGACGACAAGACCACGGCTATGGCCACGCACAGGATGATCAGGCTCCTGATGAGCGTCTCAAAGAAGGATTTCTGTGGTCTCCGGTGTGCCAGCAGCTGCTGCACCTGAAAGGAGAGCGTGAGGAAAAAATGTAACAGAGTTAACAGCGCTACTTCGGGGTGAAATGAAGCCAAAGGGACAAAGCTGTGGGATTCAGCATTTGAAAATATTTACTTGTGCACATCAAACTCCTTCTCGCAGGGGAAGGCTGTACACAGGAGAAAGGAAGGGTGGGTGAAGCTCTCCCAGTTCCCTGGCTGCACAAACAATGCTCCCACGTCAAGACCGGGATCACAAAAGCTCTTGGCTGAACCAGGTCCCTGCCGCACGGTCTCGCGGCACAGCCTCCTGCTGTGGCAGGGCTGGAGGAAGCCACCAGCCCCTGAGAGATGGAGGCCGGTGGCTGGGACGGGGGAGGAGGCAGCAGCGGGCTGGGGGGGGCTCCTAGTTCCCAGCACTGCCCTCCTGAGCTGCCGGCAGCCGGTCTCTCCTCCTCCGGCCGGCAGCAGCAGCGGCCCGGACCTCGGTCCTCACCCGGGGTCTCACGGCTCAGCTACCCCGAGAGTTGGGGGGAGAGGGGGGAATCTTCGGCTGCAGCCCCCGCGGAGCCGCCTGGGCAGCGCACTTCCCCTCCTGACCGACACCCTCCAGGTCACCCGAGATGTGATGGAAAGTCGAGCCAAGAGCCCCCAGCCCCCTCGGAGAGCCACGTGCAGCGGGGAGGGGGAGCCGCGGCCCCGGGGAGCTGCCGCCGGCCGGAGAAGGCGGGAAAGGGAACCGGGCCGGCTGCGCCCCGCTACTCCGGGCAGGGTGGGAGCGACCCCGGCCGCGCAGGGCCGGGCTACGGCAGCAGCCCCGCGGCGGGAGAGCGGCGGACGTACCTGCGCCCCGATGGCCGTCATGCTGCCGGCGGCGCCGAGAGGCGCGGGCGGGCTGCGGCCGCCGCTCTTTATCTCCCAGAGGGCGGAGGGAGGGCAGCACCCCCCGCCCGCCACGCCCGCGGGGCCGGGGCGCCCTCCGGGCCCCCCCGCGGCTGAGTCAGCAGCGCGGCCCCGACGGGCGGAGCCGGGCCGGGCCGAACCGAGCAAAGCGGAGCGGAGCGAGGCTGCTCCCCCGCAGCCGGCGCTGTGGCCGGGCACGGACCTGCCCGAGCCCGCTGCAGAGCGCGGCTGGCGGGCGGGAGGTGCGCGGGCGCTGGCGGTGCCGCTCGCCCGCTGTAGCCTCAGCCCGTCCCGTGTCCCCGCGTGTCACCGGGGGCTCGGGGGTGCCCTGCCGCCAGGAACAGCCTGTGCTGCCGGGCCGGTGCCGAGCGCTGGGGCACGGGGAGGCTGCCCCGGCCCTGCCCGCTCGCCCGGAGCCCCCGGCAGCGTCTCTGGGGCTGCTGCAGTGATGGGCTGCCGTGACACCCGGCCCCAGAGTCCCCTGTGGGTACAGGAGCAGCCCGTGCTGCCCTCGCTGCCCGGGCCCCGCCGGGGTTTGTTTCTGGAGCCGCTCGGCACCGGCTCCGGTGCGGCTGTGGCCTCGCACCTTGGGCTGTGTGCGGCTCTTATCGCTACCAGCCTGCTCTGCCTTACCTATCTCTACCTGTACTGTCAGCAAAAACCTCTCTGCTCATAAAGTTTTACACCTTAGCTCTTTTTCTCACTCATGTATTGCCATCCTCTAATGAATTACTGACTACTCTACTTTTTTTTTTTTTTTTTTTTTTTTTTTTTTTTTTTTGTCTGAAACAGCTTTTAAAAAACCCAAGAAAGCTGGGTGTTGCTGTGTCATCAGAAACTCTTGTTTTACTGCCAAAATCTGATTCTGACTCCAGCAGAGTCTGAGGTCCAGTGGACAGCCCCACGGGTCGTTGTTCTGGGCCTCCCTCATATTCACAATGGTCAGAATTCGGCCATTCCCTTTCTTGCCAAAAGGCGTTGGAAGGATCTCCTTCTCCAAGATGGAGTGGTAGAAGTTATTGTTACTTTACCCTTCTTGCACTTCAGTTTCTGAACTAATCATCTGTCTATACAGATTGTCTCATTATTTTAATCTCTATGCAATTTCATAAAGGCTTGCTGTGCTTCCTTTAAAACACCATTATGTCTGCTGTGATCTGTCTGAGGTGTTTTCTGTAACACTTGCTACCAAGAGTGAGAGTTCTGAACAACATTTACTTTAGTTTCATATTTTAATTTTAAGGATAAATGTGGACCTCTTTAATTCTCTCCTCCCGCAGAATCTTTTGTTTAATTGTTTCTCTACAAAGTTGTATACAATGTTAGATTATATTTCTATCAGACACAGAAATGAGATTTTCTCCTTTTGCAACTCATGGCAAATCTTTGCTAAGTCTCTTGTCAAAACATCTTGTGGGTTTGTGGTCAATGCTATACCTTGTTTCCTGAATCTGCTGTCCAAGCTAGATAACTTAATACTTGCCACATCCCTTTCATGTTAGGTTCACAAGTTGATAGAGGATCTTTAGGAACATCCTGAGCTCTTTATTCCACATGTTAAACAGCATTTCTGCATTGCACGTGCAGACTGATTACATGCATTTGCTGTTATACTCTTCCACTTCAAAGTTCAAAATTCAACTATATATATATATATATATATATTTTAGCTCAAAAAGCACAAACGGGTCTTGTTGTCTCATTTGTTGCATGAGCTGAATAAATGCTGCTTGCATGTAATCATGTTGAGCAAATGCAGACTTGGACCTGACAAAATATACCACATCTTATCTGGCAAAAAACCTCACTAACTTATGCTTTGTGTAACATTGGCTCAATGCTCCAAAGCATTATGCAATTTGACCTACAATTAGCAAAATCATTAAGCATAGATCTGCATTTAAAACATCTGAGTCATCCTAATGACTTCAGCAGTTAAAAATCTTATCTTTTAACGGTGAGGGGTATTCTGCTGGGCAAGATCTTTTTTCCTGTAAAAGCCCATGGTAAGGCTCACATGCATAAAAAGCTTTGATGATTGAGGAAATTAAAGTGGTTACTTTTGGAACAAAAATTGCTCCCCTGTCATATTTGGATTCTTCAGTAAATATAGAGTTATATGCCAAGCCTGTTCTTCGAGGAAAAAGGGTGGTAGGGGATGGTACCTTTTCTACAAAGGAGAAATTGCTTTAATGTTTTGTATTTAATTTAGTTTCCCCAAATATAAATGAGAATGAAACTGGACCTGGAATTTTAATGAGCATTGAATAGGGACTTTCAGAGTCACTTCCCCGAAGTCACCCCGAGAGGATGGTTGTAACAGTGAGTGCTTCATTTCTGCACTTGCCTGGCTGGAGATACCTTCTGTTGAAGCTGTCTGGGTTTAGAAAGCCCGTGAGAACTCTGCACCTTTTTCAAATCTAATGAGTTTATTTTCATTTCTCATTAGGAAACAAGCCAAACATACTATGTGACTTTAAAAGACCAAAAAAAAAATAAAGTGGGAAAATGCCTCTATGCTGTTTTTGAAAATCATATGTGAAAATGGTATTTTGCAATAAAAAGAGCTCAGTGCTGTAAAAGAAAAAAAACATTTTTTGTCTGAAAAATACATCACCTGTGTAATAACAACAGAAAAAAATGACCTTTAAAGCACTTTAGAAGTATTTTTGGTTGTGTTAATGTAGAGTTCTTGGTATATTGCCAGTTTCATTATTTTGTTTAGAAAGTCCCTTTTCTCTATTGTTTAAATAGGCATTTCACATCCTATCCCTGGAGAGAAAGTTTTCGGGGAAATGTGTTCATAAATAATGGAAATTACCAGAGACTGTTGTACAACACAGAAATAGGCTCATCTGGCTCATTTAAAACTATGCAAAGTTTAACACTGAAGAATCTGTTCCAGCTTTTCTCCTGCAGAAGGTTCAGGACCAAAATGTGAGTGTCACCAGGGGCTTAGGGAACAATTGCCCAATTAAGTGAAATCACTTAGAGGTGAAGCCGAACACAAGCGACCAGTCCAGCTTCATCTGACCTTGAAGCCAGTTACTTCTGTAAATGCATTTTACTATTTAATAAAATTCTTTCTGATCACATCTTTAATTCTTGGCATAGCAACTCACCTGATGAGGTATTTAAACCCTAATTTTTATCAGATCCCTAGTTCAAGATATCTCTGTAGAGAGGTGTGGACCTGATCTTTGAAACAAATAGATCTTGAGAATCTTGCAGACTGAGACTTTGGGGGGTGTCCAAGGTCTGTATGGGGGGAAAAATGTTACCTTATTTTTTTGTGTCTTCCCAAAGCAGTTGAGCATGTAGAAAGTGTTATGAGAAGGAAGGAAGAGGCTAATTGTGTCCTGTCGCTGTTCTCTTGCCTTCTCTTTTTCCTGGTGGTAGACTGAAAATTCAGGTTGAAGAAGCTGCATTCAGCTCAGGCTGGGTTCAGCCTAGCTGGGCCAAAATAGAGCTTCTGGAATGGGGCAAAAAGTCAGCAAGTTGCTGGCAAGCTGCTCAAGCCCAGCAGCTCCTGGGAACTCAGACAGTCATCCTAGGTGAATTGTGCCCCAGGCAGCAGCATATCTACCAAAAGGGGGTTTGGGTTGTGCCAAGGCCCACACAGCTCAGACCAGCCCCTTATCACAACTAATTTACCTCAGGATTTCCCTTCCATTGCTGCAAGTTATTGCAGCCAAGCGGACAAAATCATCCTGGCATGTAAAAGCATTAAAGGGGAAAAAGCTCCTGGGCCAGATGGTTTCACTTTGCCTCCTGCCTGGACACCTCTGCTGTGCCACAGGAAGGCAGACTGGCCACCAGACAGGAGCTACCACGTGTCCCTGCAGCCCCACTCACTGCTGGCTGTGCATGAGAGCCCTGGGCTGCTGCCCATGGGTGACCATACCCAGTTATGCCCAGCAGGCAGCTCTAGGTCCCACTGCCCATGGTGACCATACCCAGTTATGCCCAGCAGGCAGCTCTAGGTCCCACTGCCCATGGTGACCATACCCAGTTATGCCCAGCAGGCAGCTCTAGGTCCCACTGCCCATGGTGCCCATACCCAGGTATGCCCAGCAGCCAGCTCTAGGTCCCACTGCCCATGGTGACCATACCCAGTTATGCCCAGCAGCCAGCTCTAGGTCCTACTGCCCATGGTGACCATACCCAGTTATGCCCAGCAGCCAGCTCTAGGTCCTACTGCCCATGGTGACCATACCCAGTTATGCCCAGCAGCCAGCTCTAGGTCCCACTGCCCATGGTGACCATACCCAGTTATGCCCAGCAGCCAGCTCTGGGTCCCACTGCTCATGGTGACCATACCCAGTGCTATGCCCAGCAGCCAGCTCTAGGTCCCATTGCCCATGGTGACCATACCCAGTTATGCCCAGCAGCCAGCTCTAGGTCCTATTGCCCATGGTGATCATACCCAGTTATGCCCAGCAGGCAGCTCTAGGTCCTATTACCCATGGTGACCATACCCAGTTATGCCCAGCAGCCAGCTCTAGGTCCTACTGCCCATGGTGATCATACCCAGTTATGCCCAGCAGCCAGCTCTAGGTCCCACTGCCCATGGTGACCATACCCAGTTATGCCCAGCAGCCAGCTCTAGGTCCCATTGCCCATGGTGACCATACCCAGTTATGCCCAGCAGCCAGCTCTTGGTCCTACTGCCCACCCACACCAAGCAGTGCTTGCTGAGGGACTCAGAGCTGGGTTAGAAACATGCTGATAATATGGGACTCCATTACAGTGATTTTATCTCCCAGCTCAGTTAAGTGGAAGAAGAAGAGAGACTTTAAGTGGGACAGGCTTGAAGGAATAGATGTTGTATCCCAGCAAGAATTGTGTTTTCACCTCTGATCAGTTTTTGGACCTACCTCAGATCACATTGCAGAGGTCCAACACTGGGTGCTCACTCATTCTGCTTCATAATCAGCCTTTTTCAGGGATCTCTGTTAACAGTTACACTGGCTCAGGAAATACCTCAAAATATTTGCATCTGACCATTCTGACAAATGTCCTTTGAAATATACAGTCAATACAAAAAAAAAAAACAAACCAAAAAAACCCCAAAAAAACCCAACAAAAAAACCCCCAAAACCAAACCCACCAAAACAAAAACAAAACAACCCAACCAAAACAACAACAAAAAAACCCCAAAAAAATCCAAAACAAAAAAAATCCCAACCCAATTTTAAGTCTTTAGCACTACTAGAAAAAATTTGAGTCCATATTTCAATACTACATAAGTTGGGGGAAATAATTCAGTTTCTCAGCTGTCACATACATATTTTTTTCTATCAGTAAATAGTCATATCAGGAGATTTAAAAGTAGCAAGTACATTGAACTGGTTAGTCTGTCTCCCAAATTCAGAACTTACTCAAAGGAGCAGTGTTTATTAGGAGGAGATGACATACCATTGCCTCAGCCTTTTGGGAAACACAAGTTGGTGCCTTGCACATTTGGTGGGGACAAACAAGGTGTCTGCCTGGCTGCACTGGCAAAGTAATGTAATTGTTTTTCTTTCCAGGGTGTAGAAAGAAAGTGGTGATGCTTCTTTTGATGCAGCTCATAAATGCATCTGTACTGGGAGTAGCTGGGAATGAAAGTTAAAAGATCACTGCAGACAAGCTCCATGTGAAGTCTGTATTCTAAAGATAACACAGCTAAGCTGTGTTTAACTTTCACAGATACCCTGATTCTAGAAGAAATACAAGCTCATTCTATAAATGATGAAGACCCATCTAAAATGGATTGATGGTATTTGCACTTTAGGTGAGCAGCTGATTGGCTAATTCATAGATTGAAAAGTACTTCATAGACTTGTAGGGAAGAGAAAAAAATTAGATTTTATTTTTATTCCATTAACTTTTACCCTTCTGAGTTTATTATTGTGAAGGCACTCAAATGTCTTCCATCAATGTAGTATCAACTTGTCTTACTTCTACACAGCTTTGACAACTTGGAAGACTGTGTTAACCTACTTCTGTGGTATTTAGAAAACTGTTCCAACCAAAATACACTTTCTGTTTCCCTAATTTATAATCAATCTCACAAGATGGCTTAGATGGTCAGTCACCCCAAAGTAGTATTGCCCAATACTCTTTGCTCTGAACACTTGGGGGAAGAGCAAATATTTTGAACAGCAGCAAATGCAATTGTCATTTATTTTTAGCAGTATCAGCAGGGTCATATAAGTTCAAAGGTTAAAATGCTTCCATCATTAAACAGGATCATTCCAGATGAGTAATGAAGAATTTTGAGTCAGTTACACACTGCAGTCAGCCTTGGAAGAGTGAAAAAATTACTTCACAGGGTTGAAAAATCTGTTATGGGCCTCAAGCAACACACCAATACTGATTTGTTAAATCTGTGCTATGAGTGTTGCACCTCCACATGTTTGTTAAAAGCAAGCAAAACCCATCAGAAAGAGATTTCCAAGGAAAACATCATCCCCTTTCTTATCTCTACCTGCAGCGGGTGCCAATCAGCTCTGTGTGGCTCTGTGCAAGAGCTAATCATAGAAGTGTGATAGCAGGAGCACTGCCTTATCACACAGAGAGTTAACATTTATTATTGCCACATCCAAAGTCCAGGTTCTGTCCTGCACACTGCAGACTCAGCAGAGCAGGGCTGAGTGTGTGTGTGCCAGCTGGCCTCTGACCTCCTGCCTGTTGGGCTGGCTTCAGCGCACGTCTCCTTCTCTCCTCCCTCCCAAGCTCTGCAAGCATCAGGATGTTGCTGGCCTTTCTTTGATCTAACAAAGAGGAAATAGCAGCAACTCCCTGAGCGGGTGTCAGAACAATCCCCTGTTTTGCAGCACTGCCCAGCCATCAAAAGAATCTGATCCTCCACCACAAGTACTTTGAGCAATGGCTCTGCATTATATTTTGGTTTGAGGCTTGCTGCTTCTGTTTCTGATCTCAAGGCTGTATAGGATAATGGTTGTCTATTTTTACCATCTTATTAGTTTAATAAAGGCAATCACCTCTACCTACAAATCTGTTTGTAGATGCCCTCAAACCACCACTGCCCTGGTGTCACTGCTGCCCAGGTGTTATTTATGCAGCCCAGGTGCCTCACACACCTTACCTGCAAGCACTGGGTGGTCACGAGGTCAGCAGAATTTTCAGGCAGCCCAGCATCCTTACACATTTACAAACATTCATCCTGCTGCTAGAGAACCACAAGGAGCCCCTTAGCTCAGCTCAGTCTATTTCAACCATTACTACCAGCCAAATTTTGTGTTGCTGCTTCTTGTCACAAACATTGTGCACAGCCACCACCAGTACCTTTCCTTCTGCCTTCGTGCCTTTTGTAGCCACTGATTGCAGAGCTATTGCCACATCTTGAAGTTTTCAGCTTGCTCCTGAAAGACACAGTTGATTGCCAAAGGGCAAGCTAAATAGTAAGACCACTGATGTTACTTTCTCAAGGACGGTGAAGCTGCAAGCAGAAAGGTGATACTACAGTAAAAAATTAAGTGTCCAAATAAAGACAAAATTCTGTCACTTGTATTCCTTGGCAAATAGCATTATTTGTAAGCCTGGCTAAGAGCAAACCCTCTCTGGGATAAGCACTTGGTACAAAGTGATGTTTTCCTAATGCTAGAGGTATAAGAAAGGAGAGCAGCAATGTAACAATTAATTGTCACAGGGGAAACGAATCCAAATGAGGACTGGGATATAGAATTTGCTACCCTCAGCCCATCCTTTAGACCCAGCTCCACTACTTTAGCAGTCAAAAACTTTGAGTGCACCTGTTTTGACAGAAAACATGCTGGCAAAGCACAGTGTGCTCACAGTGCATCAGCTCCCAGCAAACAAGAGCAATGTGGGAGCATTTGCTGTGTGAGCTCTGTCCTGCTAAAGGTTGGCAGAATCCTTCAAAGGTAACCAGCTTCAGAAAATACAGCTGCCAAGATGGAGCTGTAGAAGATGTAAAGTTTAGGGCTAGAGAAGAGGTAAAAGCATTTCTCATGGTGAACATCTGCTCTTACCTCTCTCTTACAAAGTAAATTTAATTGAGACAACCTTAAGTAACAGAGGATAGAAGAACAGGTAAAAAACCCCAAATGCTTATTTTACTTACCCAGAAGAACAAGGAGGAACAAGAATAAATTGCCTTAATTTTTTTTTCTCTTTATCCTAACACATTTTAAAGGACAAAAAGCAGCTCTAAGAGCATTTCCCATTAAAAGTAGTAAATGTGAAAGTTAAAAATTTTGAAAGCATGTGAAGTAATCACTAAATCTACGACTCACCATGTGTAACTAGCTACAAAACTGTATTTACCTAGACAGATACATAATGATAGTTTTCACCCCTATGTAGTTCCATAAATCAATTGCTTATCTGAAGAGTGCTTGAAGTCCTCACCTATTCAGATGCTAACCAAAATTATAATGCCTTATTCCTGTATGAGGTTGTGATTTCATTCTCAACTGCTCTATGCTGGAATAGTTCAATGTCACATTTTAAAAGCAAAATCTTCCCCTTCCATCATGAGCAGCTCCAAGAGACTACAGTAGACAGACCAAAACAATGAGCCTACTAGAGACAGTCACAACTGTGTGTTTTGTAATTGAACTTTTGCTGATGATCACTAAGTCTAAGTCTTTCTCTTTGAGCAGCTTTGCCAGTGTTCAGCCAGTCTCTAGGGACTCACCCCTCACTGCAGCCAACTGCAAGGCAACATCAAATCGATTCTTTTGCTTTTACAGCATCAAGAGGATCAACTCCACTGCCTCTGGGATCTCTCCTTGCCCAGGGAAGGCTTTGTGTTCAGCATTTGCCTTTACTCTAGAAACCCAATGTTGTTGTTGGGAAATAACATGTCCCAGAAGTGTTCTATGAAAGGTGATTTGGCAGTTGTTGACTAAGTCTCTGAAGGCTCCAGGCAATAAGTATCAAGCACCTTGTTCCTAGCACACACAGCATTAGAGATAACCTTTTCCAGATGCTCTGTGATGCTCCAGCTGCCGTGGGCTGTCACTCACCGGCCCGAGAGGAGTGGTTTGGCCAGGAGCCGGCGGTGCCCGAACGCAGGGGACCGTCCCCCTCTAGCGGCACAGGGACGGGGGACGCGGCTCTGCCCGGCGGCACTCACAGCGTGAGCTCACCGTGAGCGCAGCTCAGGGACCACCAGCACGCACACACAACAGCTAAAGTACCAAACGCACTTTAATGAGTTCCAGATTTTGTTCCCAGAAGGAATTTATACCGTGTCAGTACATTAGCCAGGTACATAATTTCTCCTGAACTACAGGCATAAGGAGAACTATGACATACTAGGTATCTAAGGTTACTCTTGGAAACCAGTTTTCCACATTAGAAATAAGGCAGGTTTCAGGCGTGCATGTAGCTGATTTATCCAGTCCTCAGATGCCATATTTGCCCTTTAGTTCTTCCACTTTTGCTATGTAAGCTTTCATTGCATCTTCTTTGGACATTCCTGAAGGACAGAACACAGGAAGCAGTCAGATACCTTCCACCTATTAAGATGCCTTTTAGAAGTCACAATTCCTTGCTCTAGTCTGTGCCACTGGAGAGCAAAGGAGCCAGGAAGGTCACTTGGCTGTGAATCCACTGCTAAAGGTTTAAACAAATGTGTTTTATCAGTCATGAAAACACAGTGCTTCCAAGCAAAGTTGTTTTTGCACAGACAGCAACTAACCAGTGTATTAGTTCTATCAATGCCATTGACAATTATCACAGGAAAGCTATTCCTTAAAACACCAGAAAAAGCCCCATTGTCACAGATCAGACCACTTGTTGGGCTCCTTATTTAGAGCTGGGAGCTCAGTTGTGTCTTCCAAAGCTCTCCTAACTGGAAGATGCATAACAGCTGGAGGGAGAGCTCAGTCTCTGGGTACTAGGCTGGGACCAGGAAAACAACTTTAGATTTCTGCTGCTGTTATTGTTCTTTATTTAACATCTTAGGCCAGCTGGGCATTTTGCACCCTAATTCCCTTTCACACAGGCCATATTTTTCAGGATTACTTCTGCCTTGCAGAGGTAATTAAAATTTATTATCATGGCATTCTGAACTTCTAGAATTCTTGTATTAAAAGGCAACATTATCCTGTTTCTATCCTGAACTACACGAGTCTTTCTGACTAGTTTGCCGGGGTAATTTTATTAATTTCTTTAATCAGACACTTACCTTTCAATGCACTCCAGGCATCCCACTTTGCTTTGCCTTTGAAGTCCAGCATACCAGGGCGCTCTGAGAAAGGCAGGATGAGCAGCAGGATTAGTTTGTGTGATCTGGCTGTAGGTAATACCCACTCCAAGGCTTAGCTGGCTCTTAGCTGTGACTAAATACCATGGCTCATCTCTGCAGCTGTTACTCGCTAACCTGTAGCCAGGAGATCACCTCAGGGGAGTATGTTACAACATCGTTGGTGAGGATAGAAATAGACTCTTTCAAATTCCCTTGAGACAGCAGCATTTGAGCAGAAGAGCACCAAGAGCGCTGTCATTTGGTTTAGTTGAACTTTCTGAAGAGCCTGCTGTCACATAAGAGCTGTCCCATTAAAGAACACCAGCTCTAAAGTAAAGCAGACACACCCTGTGGTCCATTACAGGCAGAGACACAGAAACAGGCAGCTGTTTGTAGTAACATACAGCTTGGAACTCATTACCATCAAGTTAATGGTGTATTTCTAACCTATAGTTGTGCAATTGAAAACCTTGGAAATTTAACTCACTTCACTGCAGGCTGTGGTGTGGCCAAGCAGAAAGTGAACGACATGTACATAGTTAATCTTTGTGTCAAGTCCCCTTTGTGGCTTTACTTCCTCTCTCTCTCTCTCTCCTTAAAGATAATTCTTAGAACTCACAAATGGGACTGGGCAGTACTCACAAACAGCCTTGTGCAGCCCCCATGGCACAGTGACCTGTGGCTCCACTTGGCAGCTCCACTTGTCTGCAGCACAAACCCCAGCAGTCACCCTCCCACAGGCTCCTGCTCGGGCCAGCTCACGTTGGCTGCTGCTCCACACGAGTGCAGACACTTGCAGGAATGGTGCCATATCCCCAGCACTGCTTCACCCTGTCGAGCACTAATAATGCTGATGCCCAGCCACACCAAAAAGACCACATCTTAAACCCAAAGTAAATTATTTTCTCCCTCACGCTACCAGCTTTGGAAAAAGGAGATTAAATTACTTACCATTTCCTGTACACTTCACTGCCAGCTTTTAAATCAATGGACGCTCAATAAACTTTGCCAGCTACTGGGTTAGGAGGCCAGCACTCCAAAGAAATGACCTTTTCCCTTTCTAATTCTAGCCACTCCAGCCTTACACAAGGTCGATAGAGACACGCTCCACTTTAAATGCTATTCCAAAGGCTGAGCTGCTATGGACAGCATTGTAGCGAGAGAAGTAGGCAGAAACATTTTGCACTGTGTACTTGAAGACATATTTTTGGTACAGTCTTTCTGAAGTATATTTAATTGCAGCTCGTATAAAAGTTTTCTCCTATTCTTCTGGTTTTGCTTTCCAGCACTATTTTTAGCAGTCAATCTAGTCTAAATAAACTCAAATGTGTCATCCCCTCCAGTATTTGCAATTGCGTCCTTGTATTGCAATTCCACCCTTGTATCTCTCGCCTTGCTGTTTAAATCTGTATAACCGAGAAGTGTTTGCATTAAAGCAGCATCCCTCGGCCTGAGCAGCTACTCACTGCCAGAGCTCTCCAAAAAACCCAATCCAAATATTTACACACAGCTAACGCAAAGCATTCTCAGGCCCTCACTGCACGGAGCAGACAGCGGCAGCCGGGTTAATCTAAAAACCCCGAATTGCACAAAGCCTTATCGGGTCAGGCAGTGCCCTCCCGCACGCAATCCCGGCCAAGGCGGCTCTGAGGCACTTGCGCTGCGCCGCGGGACTGAGGGAAGCGCAGAGAGGGAGAGGTTTTGCCGGTTTTGCCTCCCGGGCCGGTGCCTACCAGTGTTCACGTCGCCCACCGTGGCCTGTTTGTAGTGGCTGTAGATGTCCAGCATCTCCTGGTCCGTGGGCTGCGACTTCAGCTGCTTCACCTCCTCGGCAGCCTTCTGGAACGCGGCCTGGGGGGAAGGCGGCAGGGGGTGAGTGAGGGGAAGGTTCGCGGAGCCCCCCAGCTGCCCCCAGCTGCCCCCGGCTCCCCGCGGCCCCGGCGCCCCCCGCACCTCGCTCATCGCGCCGAACCCGCCTGGCCCCGGCCCCGCCGCTTCTGCCCCGCCACCCTCGCCGCGCGCCCGCCTCACCCCTCGCCAGACCGGCCGCCGGCCAATCGCAGCGCCGCGGGCCCCGCGGGCACCAATCAGCGCGGGCCGGGGGCGGGCACAGGGCGGGCAAGGAGCCAATGTGGAGGCGGCACGGGTGCCTCCCGTTCATCAGCGCGTGAGGAGACAACGGCGGCGCGAGGGGCGGGGGCGGGACAGAGCCCTCTCAGCCAATCGGACGTCTCAGGGCTGCCACCGAAAGGACGTGATTGGAAGAGCGGGTAGGCGGGGCGGAACCCGGAAGTGGCGGCGGAGAGCGGTAATGGGCCCGGTGGGGCGGGCGGTGCCGGTGGGGCTGGGCCCCGGTGGGGCGGGTGGCGGTGCCGCCGCCGCCGGTGTTGCTGTGGGTCCGGGAGGTTCCTCTGTCCTAGAGGAATGCGCCACCAGCGCCTCCCACCTGCCTGCTTGTACCCACGGAGGCGCGGGCTAGTGCACGGTTCCAGCCCTACGTGCGATCGGTTTGAGTAGTAAATGTGAAAATTGGCAATTTCTGAATGGGCTCCTCATTCTGTGTTCCCACAGGATTTCTCCATGCTGCTTAGGAGCAAGTGAGTTGAATGCTGTGCCCTTTACTGCACCCCCCAAGTCACCAGCCCATGTGGAATAGCACCCAGAAAACATCCATCTTTGCTGTTTAGTATAAATCGAGTTATTTCCAGGTGCAAAGTACGCTTTTTTGATTATTTGTGTGGTGTGTGATACATACTCATTTAAAATGGAATTGGAACTCGGGATTATTAGCCAAGGTGATGCAAAACCAAGTTGCCTTGTGTGGTGGAAGGTCTTTGCCCTGTTCTGCAGATAGTACTTGATGAAAATATTGGTAGTTAGCTTTGCCAGGCTACGGCTGGGATAAATAACAGCCTAGGTTGGGATGCACCTGCAGGATGGTGGGGCACTTAAATAACCCCACAGCAAAAAAAAAAAAAAAAAAAAAAGGCAAAAAAAAATAGACACACAAAAAAGAACATTTGGGGATGAGTGGGTAAAAGGTTCCCTGTCAGGACTGGAGGTGGACTCTGAGATCCTGCTCAGGATGGGAGGTGCAAAGGTCGTGCTGATGTTGGAGCACATGGCCTGCAGTCCTTGCTGGTTGCTGCAGCAGCTCTGGCACTTCAGCACGTGGCCAGGAAGCTGAGGGATGCCCAGCGCCAAAAATAGAGAAGTTTGTCAAGGTAGAAAAGAACTTAGCTTCCTGTGGAGAGAAAAAAACCTCATGGAACAATACATGGGCTTGTTTGAAGAAAGGTCTGGTCTGTTTTAGGCTCTGCTCTCTAGTATAAGCCCATAGAGCCATTCTAGAGACTGACTATTATAAATTAAATCCCTAATTATGCTGTAGTATACCAGGAAACTGATTTGCCTGTGTATCTGGTGGTTTTTCACTTTTCCTGGGGAGGTGAAAATGAGCATTGTGTAGCAGCTTAGACATTTTTCAGAGTATTACCCTCTCTCCAACACAAGTATGTTAGAAAAGTCCTTGGGTTTGTTTGTATTAGGACATTCTTCTAGAGCCCAGCAGGTGAAGTCTTCAGTCTTAAAATCCATACAACACTCTTGCATTTATCTATTGAAACAGGACGACCCCCATGGCATGGAGGAATGATGAGGAGGACTCCATCTTCTCAGAAGGCTGATTAATTACTTTATTATACTATATTACTCTATATTATATTATACTGTGTTACATTACATCTAAACTGAATCTGCCAAGCACTCAACCCTGCTCACACTGCACAGAATCTCGTGACTGTCAGCCAGCAGTCCCGACACACACACACACACACACACACACACACACACTTGGGCTTGATAGGCCAAGGAAACAAAACACCATCACTTTGGGTAAACAATCTCCATATTTCATTCTACTTTGGCACAAACACAGGCACAGCAAATGGTAAGAATTGCTTTTCATTTCTCTGAGGTTCAGAGAATGTGAAACCCAATAAATATTCTCGGGAAGAACTGTGCCTTGCTTTTCTCTGTGAAGAGCAATGTGGCTACATTTATCCACAGCACTTTTGCATGTTTAATGGGGAGTCTGGTGTGGCATTGCACAGCACAGGTACTGGAGTGTGTGGTGTGCAGGATCTGTTTGTTCTGAGACCCTGTGGGAATCACAGCAGTGAAATCCTGAAGGGCCCAATGCTGTTGGATTTCTCACATGTTTTATTCTTTACACGAGGCCTGCCTGCACCTCATTTTCCAGCTGTGCTCGTGGGCAGAGTAATCTTGGAAGGCAGTAATCTTGGAATCTCTGCTGGTCACAGTGACCCCGAGATACATTAGAAAGTCTCTTTTCAGCCTGGTGGTCAAAGAAGGAGTCAGAGCTCTTCATTTCTCAGTCTCAAGGTTGTTTATTGTTTCTTATCTATAACATTCTCTCTCCTGTCCTGCCGAGGTCCGCTCAGCAAGACAGACAGAGGCACTCTGCCTGCCCCCGGGGCAGTGTTTTGTCTTTATACTAAAAACTAAGTGTACAATGTTTACCATGACTTTCCAATACCTATCACCTATGTTAGACAGTGAGCTTCTACTCTAAACCACTCTGTAAGTGCCAACATCACAGCAGAAGATGGAGGCCAAGAAGAAGAAGGAGAAAGGCTGGACACACCCAGATTCCTCCATCTTGCCCCCTGAACTCCCATTCTAAAAAGCCCAAAAGTCTATTTTTCACCCTGTGATAAATTCACTATCATTCTACTTAAACTTTCATGGCTTGTACTTCTTCATTATAAAGGTTGCTAATTGTTTTTTCCAAGGGCTAATTGTTTTTGCTAAATCAAAGGCACAGGGGTCTTGGGCTCTGTGCCAAGGTCTCTGAGTGCCCTGGTCAGGGGCTTGAGTCCTCCAGGGCAGCCAGAGGAATTTCCTGCATTCTGACACAGTAATTCCTCCCTTTGATGTTTCCCAGGTCATTCAGAGCTCGTTCTGATGTCAGCAGAAGGCTCCACCATCACGGTTCGCCTGGTGCGCTCCTTCCAGCACCGCAATTTCCGGCCCCTGGTGTTCCACGGGGTCCCCTTGGAGCAGACAGTGCGGGAATTCATGGCCTTCGTGCGCCAGGGTAAGCCCTGCCTGCCTCCTCTGGCTCCTTCACTCCCAAGTGCTGCTGTCTCTCCACCTTCTTGTGGAGCAAATGGATGGGAATGACTCTGATGGAGACTCCAAATTCGTGTTTGCATCCCCCGTGTGCTTTCCTGCCTTAGGTGAAAGGTCTGGAGTTAATGAGAGCTTCCATGGTTGGTGTGCCATGCTTGAGTTTGGCTGGGCTTCTCCCCCATGCCCAAATCCCCACTGTAGGAGCCTTGGGGGGTGGGACAGACAGAGATGAGAGATCTCTGCAGCCAGGTCATGGAACTTGGGGTTTATTGCAAAGGGCCTGTGTGCAGGGCCCTGCTGGGAGCTGCCAGCCAGAGCTGGAGCAGGCACAAGAGAAGAGAGGGGTAGAGAGGATGAGAGAGAGAGGATGAGAGGGTAAAAGGGAAAGAGAGCGAGGTTCCCGTTACAATACAATAAATCTTCTTCTGTGTTGAATATTCTAATTCTCACTAACCAATCTAGTACGATATACAAATCCTATAGCATTTACATTCAGACTATAAGAATCATTACATCACCATACTGTGTTACATTTTAAACCCTAAAAACTCCTCTTTGGACCCCATCTGCTAATCTAGGAGGGTCTGCTCTGACCCTTGGACCTGTCTGCAAGCAGAGGGTGTTGTTTCATCAAAAGGAGATTGATTACCTTCAGTGTGCCCACACCATTGTTTTCCAGTCATTCAGTAACTAAGGGATCTCAAAGCTTGCTTTCATTTCAATCTCACTTATAGTTTCTATATTCTCAAAATCTTTTGCCAGGCAATCATATTTACAAGGCTTTCCTGTTTCATCTTCCCCAACACCCACGTTTAGTCTAAAAGAAACAAGGGCATTGCTGCATTTGGCTCAGTGCCTCAGGCTCATTGAGGGGTGCTGTCAGGCAAATATTCAGCAATTAATAGGAATAAATTAATAGAATTTAGAAAGTCTTTGATCCTAACTACGCAAATATGTGGAATGTGGGAATGCAAGTCTGTTTGCTATTTGTGAGAAAAGAGAATCTTGAAAATTTGTTTTTGACACTGTGTGGTCTCACAATGCATGTTTGTTTCTGAGTTTCTGTCTCCATCCTGAGCTTTCTGGTGCAGATTTACTCATCTGTGGGCTTTCTCTTTTATAAGCCTGGTTGAAAGTGACAGTGAATCTAAAAGTTAAGTACTGCAGACCAGCACACACAGTGACTTGATCATTAGGGTGTTACCCTTAATCCTGCAGGTGTATTTCCACACACCTCAATGGAGACATTCAAAGGGTACAAAATAACATAATTTGTTTGTTTTGGTTTGTTTTGGTTTTTTTTTTTTTTTTCTTCATGAAGTCAGCTTAAACAAGTCTTGAACTGTTATATTAGGTAACATTTGAGCAACTCCTAGGACATTGCCCTGGGACTCACGGGTGTCTTGTGTTTGGCAATTTCCATACTTCTAGACAGTGATAGGCATGGCAAGGTCTTAGGATGCTGTTGGAACACTGCAAGCACTTTCAGAACATATGGCACAGCTGTTGTTGTGAACAAGAAAATAAAAAACAATGCTAGGAAACTTGCTTTTGATGTGTGCAATATTGCAACTCGCTGTTATTTGAGACAAAGCCAATGCTTTAAACAAGACTTAGAACCCTGTTCCACAGGGGTGCGAAAGCCCTGCTCCTTCCTTTACAGTAATCTGTTTTGAAGAGGCAGTTTAAGATAAATGGTTAAACTGCTGAAGAAATGCCTTCATCCACCTTGCTGCTGGGCACCCCGCTGGTGGCTGGGCCTTCTGAGTCCTGGTTAAGTCACAGAGAGCACTAGCACCAGAGAAGGTGTCAATGTTCCTGCAGTTTCCTATGGGCTGTGTCCTGCAAGCAGCTAAAGAGTTAATTTTCTACAGTTTGGCTTCCTTTTGGTGCCGTGTTTACCTGAGGATTCAGTTCTGGGTGACAGTTGTCAGCTGTTTGTATAAGGTAAAGAGAGATGCTGGGCAAACCATTGAGAGGATGTTCCTGGCAGATTTCTGAAGGATCAGACTCCTGTGATCACACCCTAATTGCACTGACTCACTGTCCTCGTGGGGTGTTTTGTTCAGAGGAGACTTCATGCTCAAATGAACTTACTCCCATATGGAGTCACTATAGAATCTGGGCCAAAGGCTGTGTTTTAGCATTTGATGATCAAACAGCTCTCCTATGTTGCAGATTTGTTTTGACTTAAAGGCTGCCCAGGGGATGCATACATTGCACAATAATGGAAAATGAAGGATTGGAAATAATTAAGAAAGAGAACTTTGTTTTAACTTTGTGCTTTTATTTTAATAGATGTGTCTTCAAGATCAGGACTTCCTCCTCCTTTTAAAAATTACAAGTATGGTAGGTGGTTTTTATTTTTCTTGTTGTAATTGCCATCAAATGACCACATGATATTTTACACCAGCATTTCTACAACTTAAAAGATAATTGCTGTACAATACTAATGTTGGTGCCTGTGCCTGCTTACATTTGCAGCAACTCTTGTAGCTGGAGTTATCCCGCAGAACTTGACCATTATTGTGAAAATCTGTTTTAATCTTTGAATTAGGCTGCATGGTTTACATTATTTGCTATTGGGAACTGATGGGTTTTGATATTAATTTTTTATTACTTTTTTAAAGTGCCTTTTAACTCTGTCTTTACCCTAATGAGCAGCTTGTGGTCTCAAAACACTTTGAAACTGTAGTTCTCTGTCTGCTTATGTACTTCAGTATCTATTTACTGATGGTGAAGCAGAAGCTGAAGGCAAAAAGTAGAAAATGCTTGAGTCTTATATACTTAAATAGTTTACACAATATGAGAGAAACAGGGGAACTTTGCTCCAAGTAGATATGAAAGCTCTTAAAGACAAGCTGGTGGTATGAAATAGCATGATGTGAAATTTAAGCTGACTTTATCAAAGCTATATTTATATTTCCTTTTTGTGCAGATTGTTGTGAACATGTACAATTCATCTGCTTGGGATAGAGAAAACTTTTTAGAGAGACTGAATTACTTCCTTTTTTGGAGTTTGTAAACTTGGGTGTCAGTCACATTTCTTCTCCTAAACTTGGCAATTCTCAAAGTTCCCATGGAGTTTTCCTGCAAATGATCCTCTGTGTCCCATGTTCTTGCAGTTGACAAACTCCTTCCTCTATGGTCATTCAAAGAACTGAGTGAAAAAATCTACTTAATACATGTGAACATAAACTCTATTTGCCTATTAAAAAAACCCAAAAACCAAAGGATTTCATTTTGTGCTCTTGCTGATGGTGAAACAGAGAGTGCAAATTGAAGCTAGAAAAAGAGTTAGGGATTAAGATTGATTATACAATCAGTGGCAGGGATTTGAATGTTTTTATTATTTTTAATGTGTTACTTAAGGTCATAACATCTGGAAGTGCAAGTTTGAATTTGGAGGTGCCCTTCACCCCATTTGTGGCTTTGGCTGTTTGAGGGGTTCCTGTCTAGAACTGCTGCTCTCAGTTGTATCCCTCGTGCTGCCTATCCCAGCTGCTTCTTTCATCACTTGGAGATCAGTTTAGCTTTTCCCAAGACATATCTGGTGGCTGAGGGCCTGATTGTGCCCTGTAGGACTGAGCATAACTTTAAAACCTGTTGCACCAGTTACTGGGAGCCTACTCTTACTGTGATGGTGCTAACTGCAGGAAAATTTTCACACAGGAAAATCAAAGCCAGGTTCCTCACCTTCCCCTCAGGCTGTGAATCATCCAGGTTCATGTTTTTGGCATCTCTACTGCTATCTCTACAGTGGTCTGCTGTCTTTCCTGTGTTTTTGTGAGGAAAGGGCAGTGAGACTTCTGCAGTAAAAGCCAGACTTTTCCTCCTGTTTTGTTTGGCAGTGCCAGAAATCTCAGTTGGATGTGGTTGTCTCTCACTGTGCCTGTTTCAGCTTCCTTCCCTCCAGAATTCAGCACCACTTTGTTTTAACATTATATATAATGCCATCACATTTTTGCTCTTGGATCAGTGCTCCAATTCACATCTCAAAGCTTCTGACTTCCATTTTCTCTTCATTTCTTTGTATGGATTATTCTGGCTCTTGGTCTAGAACTTTTTCTGAGTCAGTCTTATCTTAGCACCTTGTCACCTTTTCATACCACAGTACCTTTTCACTGATGCTGGCAGTCTGGGTGCCAGCTTGTTCCATAAGCTGCTTCTCAGTTTTATTTCTTTCATCCATGAATGCAGAGCAGTATGGCAGGTAGTTCATAAAATCACTTAGAAAGTGGTATCTTATCAATTGCCATGATAGACCTATCATCAGAAAAGGCAAGATAAAAACTTGGCAGTTTTCAAGTCCCTGCCACTGATTGAGAGGGGATGAAATAGCGAAGGCCAGTCAGAGGATTTAGCCTGTGGGAAGAGATTATAGTTTAATCTCTGTAAGAGAGTTAAAGAAGCCATTTAATAGCTCAGATGAGCCCATGGTAAACTGCTGGGTGCCTGTGGTGGAGTTCTGAGCCAGTAGAAGTGAGACAATGCTTCAGGGCATGACTGGACAAGGACTAGAGAAAAGGGAATGTACCAAAGTAGACAGAGGAGCTTAAAACTAACAGGCACAGGCTGGGTTTATTTGCTGTAGTAGAAGGGTTTCATGATTGCAATCTATTTTTTCTGTGATTGCTTGGTCTTTTTGTAATGTTTCTATGCAAGATGGGTCCTGGTAATTGCAATTTAATGTCTGTCTTGCTTCTAATACCACAGTTATTACAACATGCCAAGGCTGCCTTCTCAGTGACCAAACAGTGAGAATACAGAGTACTTCTTACCTTGTGTAATGTTTTAGATAGAGTTCAAAATGGGCCAGAATGTAATGGAAGCAAACTTCTGAGTGGGAATGTGATCTCTGTTATTCTGAACATCTGAATACTTGCTCTGGTAATTTGAAAGTTGGTTTGGCCAATAGTTAATTTTGCTGCATCCTTCTCTTACCAGACTATTGCAACATGTAATGTTCATTCAATGCACAAAACTAAATTAGAACAGAAAATGAGCAGACAAGCAGAACTGGTTTTTCTTCTTTGCTGGGAAGGTATTGATGTGTTACTCCAGATTTGTTCAAACACAGTCTTCAATTTTTTTTTATTAGTGTTGCATGGCTTTAAGCTGTTCCCTCTGGATCTTTGCACTCATCCAGTTGCTTTAGTGACTGTGTTATTTTCCCCTGTGTTTCCCTTCTGTTAACAAAACCCTGCCCATGTTGCCAGGAGAAAGTGGCACTTTTAAAAAAATTTCTAAAAGCACTACACTACACAAACGTAAAATAAAAATTATTGAAGAGGATGTAGTGTAAAAGAGAAGAGGCTGTAGATGTTAATGTAAAATGAACTTGCTTAATGAAATTTCTGCTGTCGATGGTGGGTGTTGTATACATGAGAAGGAAAATTTCAAAGGATGATCTGAAGTGATCTGGTTACTGTGTCTTAATTACTTGCTGCCTATCAACTTAGCTGTAGCAGTTGACAGTGCATAAATGCTGTTGGTCCTGCCCCAATTGCATGTGTAAAACCTATTAAGTTAATACACCCTAAGTGGCATTTAAGTTGATGTGTTTTGACTGGCAATTGAGATGGTCATTAGTTGGTTATTGTAATTCAGTCAGCAGACAGAAACCCAGTCGGATGTGGTACCTTAATGCTGCATTGACTGCTTTAAGGCTGTGGCCACAGAACTGTGAGATTAAGATGTTTTCTCCTCTTTCAGGTTGAATACACAAAATTGTAAATAACAAAAGATTGTGAAGCTTCCCCCTTTGTTTGTTTGTCTTTCCCGAGTACAACTTTCTGTGTTGTGTGCTTATTAAGCCTTATTTTAGGAAAACACTGTTTTTTCTTTCAGATACCATGAAGATTATTCACCAAGCACACAAATCTAAGGTAAGATTATTAGCTGTGTTCTTCCCCTTTTGCATGCTTTGATGCAGGCAGATCTCTGCACTGTCAAACAAGACTGAAGCAGAGGAAATTCTTCTTATTTTTGTATTCTGGTTCTCTGATTTATAGACTGGTGAGCTTGTAGTGAGTTTGGAAGATGATGACAAACTGATTTTGAAGGAAGACAGCACGCTGAAAGCAGCTGGAGTAGGTAGGAGTGCATTTGTATTGACTGAAGATGCTGTTCCTTGTGGTAGCATTAAACTGATAGCTGGCTGATTATGTTTGGACAGGCTGCTGAAAAGTAAATGCTATTTCTGATGCTCTTTACACGACTTGATAATTATTCAGGGAAGCATTATTCAAATCATTGGTCTGAGGGCAGCAGGTATCTGCACTCCAAATGTTCAGAATGCAAATTGTGATTTTTAGAGGGTATGCTTATAATTCTGCTGAGAGTAATTTTAAATGATTGACAGATAGGTTATTAGTACCGTGCCTGCTTGGTCTTATCAGTAACATTTAAACTGATGTTTTGGTTAGAAATGTAAGTAGTGGAACCAGCATGGAATAATGAAATAAGATTAGATTTGTTTAATGTGCAGCATACAGTGTCTGATAGCCAGATTGCTCGGGAAAGCTGGAGCAGTATCATTTAGAGAATGTGCTGAACATAGCAAAGAGTTGAAACTTGACCTGATTTCTCACATTTTGACAAGAGACGACATATAGGGCATGTCTTTTGGTAATAATGTAAAGAAATGTCTGTCATGATAAAATTGATGGTCCCTGGATGTCCTTTGGGCTTCTCATAAAAGTGGCTGAGTGACTTTGTGGCAGCAGGGTACTTAGGGGATGTGGTTGCATTCCACCTTGATATGGACATTTGCTCATTTGAATCTGATTTGCCTGGCTGGAAAGCTTTAACTGCCTGAGCTCTAAGTGCAGGGGCTTCACAGAGGAGGCTCCCTCCTGCTCCTGCTGCTCACTGATTGCTCCCCAGCTACTGAATGGGATTTCTTTCTCCTAGGTTACTTGGCTCTCCTGTTCCTGTGATTTATTTTCTGGTTTTAAGTGACTTGGGATGTCTCTTCAGTGTTTTTCTCTGGTTCCAATATACCTTTCCTAAAGGTCTTTGAGTGTTCCTGTAATATGAATCATCGCTTTTACTACACACTAGGTCTTTTTGTCTGCAGGAAGGGAAAAAAAAAAAAAAAAGAAAAAAGAGGATTACTGGCACCCAGGCCTTGCAGATTTGTAATTTAGTTAGCAAAAGATTCATTTAATCATGATCTTTATCTGTGTGAGGCATAAGAGACAGTGCAGTTCAGGAGAGGGACTGATGACAGTGCCAAATGTTGAATTAGAAATAACAAAGCTGTCTTCTTTCAAAAAGGTATGGATGGGTATTTGTATATATTATCTGCCTTTGAAACTGGGTTTGTAGCTACAGAAGTGAAACAGTTGGATGTGATCTCGAAAAAAGGTGTCAAAAACATCAGACTAAATGTTACACTGAAAGGAAATAGGAATGCAGAAGCCTGTTCTGTGTCTCTGTACAAAGGGAGGGGTGGTTCATTTAGGGCAGAAAATAATTTAAAGCTTTTTTTGTTTATTTTTTTCTGAATAACAGCAGTTATTAGTCATTAGTATATAGAGGATATTTGTGATAGAAGAGGGAAACCCATTCTTTGGAAAATGCAATGTGCCATTATGCCATTTTGAATTTGGAGATGTTCCACTGTATCTTGACGTGAAGATTAGCTAAGTTAGGAGTGAGGTTTTTGTAGTAAAATCTTCAAGATTTTTCTCCTTCAACAAGAGGTAGAAAAGAGTAAGCCAAGGAAGTGATATCATGTATCATGTACCACTGGTCCTCATTTTGTACAAAACAATAAATTTTATACGTTTTTCTTTAAATCAGTGAGAAGATTTGAAATCTCCTATTAAGATATGATTTTTTTCAACATCTAGTCTGGCCAAGGTGTACTAGAATAAAACAATCAGAATCACCATTAGAAAATCTGGGAAATTCTGATACATGCAGAACAGTTTTCCTAAGCTGCAGTTGATTGCCCTTGGCACTTTACAGGGTTGGGCTAGAGAGTTATAAATTATGAGGACATTAGATAAGTATCCTCAGGAAAGCCTCTGTAGTAGTGATTATTATTACAGTTATTATCCAGTCAGCAAAGTTAATGCTTGCAGTTTTTTTTAAAGCAGGGTGTATGTAATAAAGTGTTCAGTATTCATTACAAATAATCTTATCTGTTTTCTAGTTGAGATTCTAAAATCCCTTCTTCTACTCTTTTTTGTTTCTTTTGTTTTTTTTTACAAGACAGGCAGGCTTCATTAACTTGAGGTTTAATTTAAAAAACGAATGTGGAATTTATTGGCTCAGCACCTTAAAGAATTTCATGTTTAATAATTGTGAAGGCATTCCATCAGATTTGTCTCTGTTCTGAATTAGTAATGTTGCTGACTTACTGTTTTAGAAGAGGAAGTCCTTGACCTACTGGGTTGAAAGAATTGTGACTGTTCTGAACCTTTGTGGGTCCTCTAGCTCTGCCATATCCCCTGTGAATAATTAGAGGTATTTGAAGGTATTGCTGGAGAAGTCAATTTGTGTCTTTCACTTTGCATATTGTCGAAGCCTCATGAATTAATCATCAGCAGGGCAAAAAATTCACTTCTTCAGACACATATTTTGATGGGTCATGAGGGAGAATGTAAAGTGATCTGTAAAATATTCTACTGATCCTCTAAGTATTAAATTATTATACCTACAGGCTAATTTAATGGGAAAAAGAAGTTTCTTTCTCCCTTTCCTAACAGAAAAATGCACAAAAAAGAATGTATCACGCTTCATTACTTTCCTAGCATTTGAAAGTGTTAGAAATGCCATCACCTAATTTGCTGAATGCTTTAACAAACAATTCTGAAGACTGTGTTAAACAAATCTTGAGGGGTCTTGTGTACGTATTTCCTTCTATACATTCATGTTCTTGGTGGTTTTGTTTGTTTGGGGTGTTTTTTTAATGAGATTTAACAATCTCTTTAGTACTAGCAACATTTTTCAAAAATATTATGAGGAAGAAAAAAAAGTGGGTGGTGATTTCTCATTGTCTTTGACCATAAAGTTGCTAATTGTCTTCTAAAATTCTAAATAGCTGGCTGTTGGTGGTTCATTTACTGGTGTGCTAAATATTTAATTTTTTATTTCTTCTAGCAAATGAGACAGAATTAGCATTCTTCTGTGAGGAAGATTACAGAAACTACAGAGCTAATCCTGTTTCGGCCTGGTGAAGATCCCAAGAGATTATTTTGTTTTCCCATACCTGTTGTAAATTTTCCTTATTCTGCTTAATGAGATTTTTCTTAAAGATCAATAAATCCTAGAGGATTTCTTTGCAAACAGTGCAATTCCTTTCCTATAGAAATTAATTTCTGTCAATATGCTAAGACTGAGAGAGGAAAAACTGGGGGACGTAAATGACTTTTTTCTTCCTCCCTTTTCTTTTTGCTGTGCTTGGCTCTTGAGCCTCAGGCAGTGCCATCCCTGACCCGTGACACAGGTTCTTGGTGTGATCCCTCAGCACACAGTAACTGCATATGGAGGTTATAGAATGCACAGGAGGATCCCATCACAGTACTAAATTCTACTGAAAATGAAGTGAAACCTCCTTCAAATGAAATGAAATGTTTTATGACCGAATCACTGGGTATTTTAAAAAACTTGAGAAGAGAATCTCTCTGTTTTAAGTCACAGCTTTACTTCTCTCATTTAATGTTTGGTCTCTTTTGTTTAAATAGTGCAGACTGGCCAGTGTTTCATGCTTTTCAGGGGTGAATGCTCTCCATTATCCTCTCTTCCAGCCCTCTTTAGCATGCTGAAAGGGACAAATGTCTGTTGGGAGGCTTTTGTGTCCACAGACCAGCTCGCCTGTTTCTAGCTTCACTTCATGGAGCCACCTTCACATGGGGGTAGCAGCTTGAGTTCTGCCAGGACATCACTGTGCCTAAGTAGGGATTGGGCATTTTTCCAAGTGGAGTGAAAGCTCATGGGTTCTGTTTTAATAATAAAACCTGAATGATTGCATTTTTTGCAAGGAGAGGCCCAGCCTGTGAGCTGTGTGTCTTCAAGGCTGGAATTGATTCCTTTATGCTTTCCCTGAGCCAAATACTCTGTTACTATGTGTTTGTTCTTGGTAATGCTGGCCTTTCCTACTACATGGACCAAATTAAGAATAATAGAAAATAATCATGCATCCAATAAGGGAGATATCACTTATGAAATGCTTTTCAGGGGGTACCTACATGGGACACTGTGCCCTTAAGCCTCCCCTCACTGAAAGAGGGGTGATGCTGGCTCTCTGCCTTAGCAGGATTTTTGGGCTCTGCTGAATTGAATGAGACCTCACATGCAATTGCTTTAGACCTACACATCTATGCTGAGCTCTGGGTGAGGGCTGACAATGCTATAGCCATGAGAACTTCCTGGAGGGGTAACCCTGCCATTTCCTAGAGCTTTGATTATTGTTTTTATTGACATGTGTGGTTTCCAAAGTATCTAAGTAGAATTTCCTTTTGTTTAGATGTAGGGCCAAAGAACCCTCTGTGTCTTGTTCCCACCTCATTTTCTTCATCCTTACTGACAACTCCTTACTGTTTTGCTCATCAACAGCTTTGCTTCAGAGTTTTATTCTCTAGTGAAAGACCTCTACCACTTTCTCAACTGTGATTAAATTATTGTATCTTTATCTTGTAAGAATTCCCGTGTCACTGAAGTCACATATGTTCTCCAGGGATGTAGATGCAGATGTTGCAAAAGCAGGGGAAAAAGCCAAGGAGGAAGACACAACTTGGAGGGGAAGATATGAGGGACATGGCGTGGATACTTAAAAAAAAAAAAAAAAAAGAATAAAAAAATCATTCGCAAAGTGCGAGCCATCAAAAGGCATGGCATGTCATCAAGGGCCGGGACAAGCACCAAAGATTCCTCTCTTGGTGCCCATTGAAATCGCAAGATTCCGTTTCCCTTCCCGAAAGGAAATTTCATTTCCTTTCGGGAGGGGAAACGGAATCTTGCGAATCCCAAAAGAAAGGCTTCCAAACGCTCTGGAAAGGAGATAGGATCAAATGAAATGCAATTGAAAAAAAGCCCAAAAAAAGCAGAAAATCGGGAGTTTTAGTGTCCTCAAGAAATGGTCTGTGAGGAAAGGAGCTGCATTGCAAAGGACCAAAAGAGGCCAAAACTAAGCTCACAGATGTTGCAAAAGCAGGGGAAAAGTCAAGGAGGAAGACACAACTTGGAGGGGAAATATGAGTGACATGGCATGGATACTTAAAAAAAAAAAGAAAAAAAATCTTACCCAAAGCCACCCAAAGGCAGGCCATATGCCATCAAGTGCAGGGACATGCACCAAAGCTCGCCAAAATTGATCCCCACTGGAGGCCAAAACAGAAAAGAAGGACTTAGAAACACTCTGTAATGGAGATACCATCAAATGAATTGCAATTGGAGGAGAAAAAAATGAAAATTATGCATTATGTATGCCCTGATCAATTTATGCCTTCTCTTACGTTCTCTTTTTGTCCAGGCAGCCTCTCTGTTGCTGGTGCCTGCTCCCCAAACATGGGCCCACGTTCAGCACTCTTACAGCCTGTCATGTTTGCAGATTGATGTGGTTAATACAAGTTTGTGCTCATCTTCTCAGACAGTTCAGGCTGATGCATTGCACTCCGGACTATCTCATCTTTGTTCAGCCAAATTCACCATAAGGAAGGAAACTTTGTAAGAACAGATAGTGTACCAGAGACATCAGTGTGTCAGCCTGGCCTGCCAAGGCATCTAAATGGTGTCTGTCAGCACATGCAGGCTCTCACACTGAGCATGACTGAATTTGGTCTCCAGCCCTTCCAGACAGATTTGGATTAGTTTTGTGATCCCTTTTCTTTAAAGCATTTGTGTTTGAAAGAGTCACCACATTTTAACAATTGTCCTTTCTGGGCTTGTGCAGTTCCAAACCTGCAGTGTCACATCAAGTGTGGTACAGTGGCAGAGCAATTCTACAGCATCAGGGAGAAAAACTGTGAATGTTCTACTGCAAATAGTCAAGAATGAATGTGCTGGCACTCCAGATTAACTTCTCTCTCCAAGGGAAGAGTTAAACTACTGCTTAGTGAGCTCAGTTCACTCTGGCAATGGCACTTCATTGGCTTCTTTCTCCAGCAGCACAGTGGAGCCTTTTGTAATGCTCTCAATGGCCATACTTGTAAACTGGTTTCTTCCTGAAGTGTTTTTCTACTGTGTTTATTTATTTATTTATTTTATTAAAGATTTTTTTGGTGACTTTCAGTAATGCTTCTTTCTAGTAAATCCCACAAAACCACAGATAATAACTGAAAACTTGTTAGGAAAGTGCTGTTCCAACTTTTTTTTTTTTTTTGGTGGGATATGGTACAGACTTGTATCAAAGTATGTTTGGTTACAGGATTGAGTACTGAATGAAATCTCTGAACACTGGCTAATAAATTAGTAAAAGACTGAGATATCTTTGCCCATGTTGTTTTGAAATCCTCTTTCTGTTGAAGGAAATCCCAGAGCCAGTACTGTGGTTTGTTATCCTGGCAGAAATCATGAACTGCATTGGTTTACAGCTGCTTTTAATCAGAGCTGCAGTGGGGTAAGTCATTCTGCTTTGCCAGTGGTCTTAGGCATTGTGGGGTTAATAAGGATTCCTGTTACAGTGGGATGTTCTTGGAACCATTCACCATTTTTTTTGTTAAACAAAAGAGCAATATCCAGAGAGGAGTCTGAAGTAAGATAAAATTTACCCTGGATATTTACACTGCAGTAGGGAAAAGCAGTCAAACTGGAACCCTGGGGTGCTGTGTCAGGCTTGGCTGTTTCTTGGAGAAAAAAATCACTTCAGAGAGACTGGAGTTTTGATTAGGAGGTGTGAAAGCTGAAGAAGAATAGAGGAAATTTTGAAAGAAATTATCATGAATAGGAAGAAGACATAACAGTGTAAGTAAATAAACAGCAAAATTTGCATGTGCAACACTCTTGGTGCAGAGATACCAGAGCAGTGCTGCTTTCTGTAGAACTAAAGGTATAAAAATGGTGCTTTTTCATAATTTTGGAACTGACTTAATGAACTGCTCCAATGGGCATCTTGTTTTTTCTGGCTTTGTCACATTATACTTTCTGCATCCAACAGTTTTAATGATTTTTTCTGCCCAGAGGTAGTCATGTTGCCTATTGAAGAAGCAAAGATTAAGAAAAATCTGCTGACATGGACAGTTGAGTTGACCAATGGCATAAAGGAGAACTCAAAGATCTGATAAGCACCACTTTTACAGTTAACTGCTTTATCTGATGTAAACATTGTGACTTAAAGGTGATCCAGAAATATATTTGTAAGCTGTGGTGTTTCTCCTTCTCTCCCTGGCAGTATGTAACATCCCCTGACAGATCACTTACTTAAAAATGAGCCTGCAGGTAGCAGTCCAAGAGCTCCCACAGCCATGATGGGACATCCATGGCCTGTCCTTGGGAAATAATAGCCACAGAAATCCAGAGTGTCCAAAGATCAAGAAGATAAAACCAGAGCATAGGATGCTCATTCTTGGTCTCCTGTGACTGGTGGGATCCCAGATACAGAGTGGGCAGATGACTGGAGGCATCACAAAAGCCGGAGGCAAATGCACACTTTTGTTTATTGAGCAGCTTGGACTGAGCTCAGGCTTCCTGGCTGGCAACTGATCCCCCTTCCATTGCTTCCTTTCCATAGAACTGCTCGGCACAGATTTGCAAGTGATGAATGAGTCAAGGAACGCCCAGTCGACAACTTTTGTTGCTTTTCATTTTATCAGGATATTGACTTTTCTCTACTCCCCATTTCCTATTGAGTCAGAGACGCAGACACAGCTTCAAACGTTTCTCCAACCACTTCCCTTTGCTTCTTGCTGCCACTTCTGGTTTGCAGTGCCTTAATGGTGAGGTTTGCACCTCATCTGATATGCAATAGCAGCGTTTCTTGTGGCAGTGAAGGTACACTTTTTAAAATTTGTTTATGAAAAAATATGCTTTGATAAGGAGACTTTTTCTACGCTGTAGCTAATAGTGCACAACAAAGGCTCTTTTCTTGCTTTGCAGGAAGACTTGCACTGCAGGATAGCACTGTCCCCCAGTCAGTGGAAACAAAATTGTTTTTATCATAATGCTTTGAATCTTATAAGGAAATGAAGGAGTTACATCAGGAAAGCAAAAAAAAAAAAAACAAAACAAAACAAAACCCAAAAAAACAAAACCCAAAACGGGCAGTAAAAAGCCAAGACCTATTGCCACGAACTCTTTGTCTGCAGAGAAAGCCACCAGATGTCAGCACAGCCTGTTCTTTGCTTCTCTAAATCCTCTGCAAGCCAAGAGATGTGTCATGTTTATGAAAAGTGCTTATCTGTGAACTGGTTTAGCCTGTGAAATCTGTGCTAGGGTTCTGGTGATGAAAGCTGAGTCTTTCCTTGCAGAAAGTATTTCTTTTCATATTAAAATCAAAAAGCGGCAAATTGAACTGGTTTCAGTGCTTAAATTCCTCTTGTTAGAGAGCATCCTTTGCAGAGCCAATTCCCAGCGTATCTAAATCTTTGCATGCCGTGAGGAGGCATTTGCAGAACATTCATTTGAAGAATTGTCTGGAAAAGATCAGTGTTAATTTGCTGAGGTTTTGTAAAGTAGATTTTAAATATGCCTATTTCTTTTAAACACAAGGAAAACCATCTGGAACAGGCACACATGCAAAGCAGAGCAAAACATCTTCAGCAACACAGCTTAAACACACAACAAATGTATCCTCCATGCTTCTGACCCTAAGCTCCCACTATTTCCTCCTTGTAGTGCAAGGGCTAAGGAGAAGCTGGTACTGCATTCTGCAGGCTGTGCCTCCTGAGCTGCCATCAGCTGAGGTGGGATGTGAGTTTTGGAGCCCAAATCCAAGCTCTGTGCACAGCTTTATGCTGTCAGTGATTAGAGCATGCATAGATGCTGCCTGGTTAAAAGGCTAAATTTGAATTTTTGCAGAGGGACAAGGTGTGACAGAGCTTTCTGCTCAGATTCCCATCACTTTTCTTGCAGCAGCTTGCAGGTGCCAGGGAGGTGTCAAAGAGAGGGAAGTTAAAGTGGCAACTAGAGCCTGGGTGACATAAAATTTCCTTCCTCCTCTTTTGGGCTGCTTGTTTAGCTCCTTTCTTCTAGCCTCACACACTGGTGTCATGTTAGGGGTTTGCCACAGCTGCTTCTCAATTCCAAACTACCACTAGGACCCTCAAACACTGCTCACATTCTGGAGGTGATGCAAGAGAAATTGCAGCTGTGCAGTCTTGGGCTGTGTGCAGGGGAAGCCTGTGGTGTGCAGGTTGTCTGGGAGGTCTTATTCTTGCTTCTGTCCCTTCTGCACAGCACTGAGTTCTGCTTTGCTGGGGACCAGGACCTGGGAGAGCTGAGTGTTTAAGTGTTTTATGTCCCTGTAGATGTGGTATTTTTGATCAGATATGGATTGTAACTTCTGTTTGTTATCATCCTCTCCCTCTGATACCAGTAGATTCATTCCTTTGTAGTGGGACAGGAGCAGCTAGCCAGTAGAGTGGGGCTTTCAGCTGGTAGTGAATACATTAAAGGGCTCAGTGTGACAGATTAATGTAGGAATTTACCTTTGTCTGTCCATTCTTGCCTTCTGGCAGGTGACTTACAGTGTTGTGTACCAGGAATGTCAGTGAGAACTGTAAGAACTGCTGCTGTCTGCCCTCATTCCACACCTGAGAAGGTTTAATTCTGCTTTCTAACCTAAAGCCAATGGAACATCTTCTTTAAGAACTGTTTGAGAAGCCCCTTTTCTTCAGTGAAACATGATTTTTAAAATGGAAGGCATGGTGTTGGTCTGATTTCAACACTACTTTGAAGTCACATCTTTGTCTCTCTGCTTGTGTTTGGTAGTTGGTCTCTTCCTTCAAGTTACCAGTGACAGGACAAGAGGAAATGTCCTCAAGTTGTGCCAGAGGAGGTTTAGACTGGATATTTTTAAAGATTTATTCACCAAAAGGGTCATGAAGCTTTGGAACAGGCTGTCCTGGGGAATGGAGTCACCAACTCTGGAGGCATTTACAAGACTTGAAGGTGGCACTTGGGGACACGAGGGATGGGCTTGGCACTGCTGGGATAACAGTTGGACTCAATGATGTTAAAGGTGTTTTTCTGTGCCTCTGTGATTATGCCCATCCAGTTAGAGGGCATCAGCTGGCTTTAGAGTCAAAGAGCAATCTAACCATGATAGCATTATATCCCAGCAGTTACCATCCTGGCCATTTCCTCACAACTGTTCCCCTGCCCCAGCCCTCCCAAATCAAGTACAACTAGTTTTGCAGAACACAGACTTGAATCTTGCACAGCAACTTTGTCTTCTAGAGTGCTGCACAAGACAGCTACTTGAAGGCAGACATCTGGCTGCAGACAGCTCTTTAAGGCAGCAGGAGCTGAAGGTAGCTAATTGTAGATCAGATATGGGAAACAGGTAACAAGAGTAACTAACTGGCTGAACAGCAGCTGTAGTGCATCCTCCAGTGCTGAGATTTCTAAATCTAAAGCAGATTATCTTTCTAGGAGGATGCACTAGTGCCACTTTAAGTCTCTGAAAGGTTTCAGTAATACTATGGCTTGTGGTATGTGATCCTCCTGACTGGCTCCAGACAATGCTTATTTTTAGTCTTTGATTATGAATGTCCTGCACATGCTCTGCTAACAAGAGCTGTCCCTAATCATAGATGTTATCTGTGTATTCTGTGCTCAGCTTTAAAATGTGTGGGGTTCTCACAAACATAAAAAAAAAACCCAACTTGTGCAGAAATTCTGCAAAACTGATGCTGCTTATTAAGGCACAATAAATAGATCAAGAAAACTGTCCTAGTGTAACAAATCTCATTCCTCAAACCCAAGGCACAGTCTGCAAATCCTGCTAGCTCAGTGTGGGAAATTTAGAGCTCAAGAATAACACCAGGTTTTGTTGCTGATTGTAGCTGTGCTGGCCATCTTGGAGAGACTGAAATATAGGAAATATATTGCACAGAGGTGCTGAAGCAGGTGCATCCTCCTGAAGATTCAACCATAGTTTGATATATCACTTTGTGAGTAAATCCCTTAAGAGCAAGAAACCAATTGCACTGTTTAAAGCTTCGTATTATAAAACTGAAGGAGTGAGAGAACTGTACCTGCAGAGGTTAATCTTCAGCTCAGGAATTTAAATGAACTCATTAAAATCAACTTACAAATTAGCTCATTAAAATGCAATGCTGCAGATCCAGAAGTTGGTTGATCTGGCATGCTACTTGTATGAAAAAAGTGACTTAAGAAGCAGAGAACAAATTTATAGTATTAAAACTCCATCTTTCTTTGCAGTTCCCACCTGGAACACCTTCCTTGGACTCTGTATCAACAGCACTTTCTATTTAGTGAATTAAGCTTGTTTGATCCTGTGCTACAAGTGCTGTATAATATCAGTAACCCCCTGTAATGAAATATATGTCTGCACACACTTGTGCCCTCTCACACTCATAGGAACTCTGTAATTGAGCCCTGGCACCACGGGTCACAGCAATGATCATTTTGTTACCTTGATAATGAGATTCTACAAGCTGCTGGCTGTAGTGGGTTTTATTTCTTAGTGATAAAATTCTAGATAATCACACTACTCTACTACTGCCATTAAAGTAATGGTTTTGTTTGGGGGGAGGCAGGAAAAAAGACTCACACGAGCTCTGATATAATTATGTAGATCTGTTCAGAATATCTTTATATAACTACAGAGGCCAGAGATTAAAACTGGCCTTACTCTTACAGCTCTTCATTTGGTTCTTACATATCCCAGAGGCACATAGTAGGCAGTACAGAAAATAAAAATACAAAGATTTTTACATTCAAGCTATATATTCTGCAATAAGATACATATATTTGTGTGTGTGTGTGTGTACATATATACAGAAAGAGAGAAAAACTTCAAGTACAAAACCAGTTAAATGGTAAATTTTAGGCTAATCTCACTGAATGTCCTATGCACATTGAAAATGCTTAAGGAAAAGATAACTGAAAAATCCCTTATTTTCATTTTCAGCATTCCAGAATCAGAAGAAATGACTCAAACTGTTGTGTCCCATGTTTTAAGGACCAGATGCAAACAGAGGGCATCATGTGAAATGCTGTTCTGCATTTTTAAGGATTTGTTTTGGTTTTCAAAAGGGATGGGAGCTGGCTGGCCAGTCTGTTGGCACAGGCATTACCTGGAGACACTTGACCAGCTTTTTTCTTTAGATGCTGTAGAGCTGCAGTAGCTGTGGGGATTTTGAGCTGGCTTGTCTGTCCCTTTGGGCTTGTGTCCATGTGAAAAGCACCATGCTGACTCAGTGACTGCCCCTCTGCTCATGGAAACTGTCCCTTTGCCATGGGAAAGGGTTTGTAGGCATGGAAGTCTTGTAAACAAAGCGAGGGTGCAAACCTTCTGCTGGGCAGAAAGGTGAGTCTTTAACCTTGCAGTGACTCAAAATAAACCATTCTTTCCCCCTTGAAGACAATGCCTGCCAGCCTGTGTAAGGCTCTTTCTCTGCCTCCTGATCTTTTCTGGCCACCAGACAGTAGTCTGGCCTGACCTAAAGATGTGAAAAGAAACCTAGATGGGGGGAAAAAAGCATTGAAATACACCATAAAGTGGGTAAACTGGTGCTTTTATCTTGTCTTTGCTTGATGATGAAATGGAAAAGATAAGTAAAAAACCAGGCTTGCTCAATCCAGTCTTCCCTCAAGGATGAGTTAAACTGGAGTGAGTGGAATTATATTTAGGTGAAACTGTCTCAAATCCATGTGGAAACTTAACCTATCACCTAACCAGAAATAAATAGTGTTGGGTTATCAGTCTGCTTGGAGAGTGATTTGGTCAGGTGCCAATCTGGGCTAAATTCTGGAGGTGAATGGGGAAACCTAACAAACTCAGCTTGCTGAGGGGAACTGTGGTAAGGAATGGTACCTTCACCATGTTGTCCAAACCCCATGAAGACAACAACAACAAAATCACCTTATTATGCAATCTAGGCTTTCCCCTCAGAAGCAGCATTTGGAGATTTTTACTGTAAGTGTTAGGCAAGAACTAACAGTCAGTGTCATCACTGGCCACATGAGCAATATTTGGAGAATATTACTCACTCTAGTTACTTGAGGCTAAACAGGGAATTCTTATGAGTCTCTGTCTGTGTAGAACTCTTCCAGGTTATGGGTTGTAGCAGGGTTTATGTGCCCCAAAGCTGATAATTCCCCCTGCCCTTTTGGGGGGAACAAGTACTTCCTTGTCCCACAAGCTGTACCTCATTTTGGTGCTGACAGCTCTTGTTTCTCAAAGCAACACTGAACACTGAGTGTCTTTTCCTTAACTGTAGGAAAATGAAGCTATTCCAGGCATGTCCTTGTACCTGACCTTACTGAGGTAGTCTTCTTGTGTCATCCCAACTGCTTGCTTCTAAATGAGCTTTAGTGAATGGCTGTCCATTCACTGGTGATTTGGATGTCCAAAACCTAAAGAATTTATCAGAATCATAAAGAGTAAGAACTTCATAGAAAGCAACAGGTGAAACACGAAATTAGGACAGAAATCTTCTTTGCCCTGTGCCCTGTCCACAGTGGGTTTGAAGTCAGAAGAGCATTTCATACCTGCTTTGTGATCTAGCAAGGGACTTTTTAAGGTATAAGGCAATTAAGGACTGTGCCCAAAATGTACATGTTTTCATGTTGTGGTCAAGACTTGATGATCCCTTTGCAGGACTGTTCAAAGATCTTATTATTGCTACTGAAACCAGTGGGTTTAGAGCTGCTGTTTTGTTTGCTTAAATGGGAATGTTCAGGTGACAGCCATTTCTAAAAGCTTCACCCTATTATTTGATGTAAGGCCAGCTGGAAGGCCTTGGTTTTCTCCATGTAATTTTGTGAAGCAGCAGGCCTTTCCAATAATTATCCTCGCTCTATTTCAATCAAATACTGCTTGAAACTTTGGCTCAGTGTAACAGAGAACATGCAGCAGTAACTGTCCTCTCAGAGCCAGCAGTGCAGACCAGACGTCTGGTACTGGGGATGTCTCTCTCTAAAATGCTTTTATACTCTTGGAAAAGGTGCTTTATTTCCTCAGCTTATAAACATGCATCAGGCACTGCTTCCAGGACCAGAAGTGCTGTCTGTATTTGAGAGAACAGGGATACTGGGCTTACTGTCAGATTTGATGATTTTAGTAAAATCTGCTGTCACAGTAACATGAATATAGCTGTACTGACTTGTCCACAGAGTTCACTGAGGAGAACAAAACTAGATGCAATTGATCTTTCTAAACCTCACTGCCTTGACTGATCCATACACTCAAGAGGCAGGGTATCTTTGCTGTCATAAGCTCCAGAAAATCTGTGCAACCTCGTATTAAAAAATAAAGGCATTGAAATTTATGAGAGCAGCTAGGAAAGCAACTGAGAAATACTGGTTTGGGGAGCTGCCAGGCAGCACCTCCAGTGACTGATCTGACTAACAGAGTCCATCAGTTTCCATGTATATTAGTGCTGCTAGCTCGGCTCTCACAGTCACTTTTAAGGCAATAATTGTCCTAGCAAATCAATATAATTTAACTACTACTGTCTAACCTAGTTTGATGACCATCCATTTTCTAAAGTCACCAAATTTTATTATTTTATCAACAATACCATTAAACCAAAACATACATACATTTAAGAAAAAGAAACACCTTTGAACCTAGAAATGTTGATAGTGCTTCGAAATCCTCAGAGCTGGGGCTGTTAGACATTACTGGAGGTCTCCCCACTTGAGAATTCCCCCGTTGCGCTGGGCAGCACAAATTTGACATATCTGCCCTTTTCCCAGCCCCTCCTGATTCTCAGAAGTCTGTGCTGGATGCAGGGCAAACTGAAGATGACTCTGGCTATGATCACAGTGCATGGGACCAGCAGGGTGAGGGTGTAGGTTGGGGGCAGGTAGAATTTGTACTGGTTCTCATCGAAGGCCCTCGACCAGCCGTACGTGAGCGTGTGCAGAGTGCTGATCACCAGGGCAATGAATCCAAGGGAGGACTGAAAGGAAAAGAAAAACACACCAGTTAGCAGAGTGCCCTGTGCCTGGCTGTCTTCCTGTATTTCTGACATCATTTTCTAAGTGTACATGACACAGAGGAAGCAATGGGTATTCCTGTGTTTCAACAAAACATGTCTGGAACCCTTTCCTGGGGAGAGTGCTAGACTGTGCTTTTCTTTGTCTAATCAGAGGTTAAGTGTGACATTGGAAGCTCAGCAGGAATTTCCCAGAAGGTGCTGCCAACTCAGCAGAGAGGAGGGCTCCTGCATCCTGTGAAGCAGCAGCCCCCAGCCCCAGCCGGGCAGGGGGGCACAGGCAGCTCCCAAGGGCTCCTCCCGAGCTGCAGCTGCCAGCTCTGCCCTGCCAGCTCTGCCCTGCCAGCTCTGCCCTGCCAGTCCCTGGCTGGCTGAGGCTTCTGACCAGCAGCATGAAGCAGCAGTGATGTGGCTCTGGAGCACAGCTGGCACTGCTGGAAGTGAGTGAAGCCACGGCTCCAAGCAGAGCAAAGACATCTTCAGGTGACTGGTGTCATCTACAGGAAAATGAGATTGTGCAGAAGTGCTCTGTTCTGAGGAGAGCAACAGCCCTCAAGGGTTTCCTCCTCTGTCTTAGAGATGTGTGTTGGTTCAAAGGCTGTGTGAAGAGCCCTTTATCCACTCAGGGAGGCAGCAAGAACACAGCCCCTGTTCTACAGGCAAGAACTTTCCCCAGTTACAGATGAGATCATGCTCCCAAGCACCCACAGAGACAACACCTCCTCCTGAGTATTTCCAGCTCCCTCTGAGGGTTGCTCTCCAAGACAGGTTTTAAACTCTTTCCCTCACTGAGGGCATCCTGCCAGCATCAGAGGTGGTGGCTCCTGAGCCTGCCAGCTCCCACTGCCTGCTGGCACTCAGCAGCCCTGGGCACTCGCTGTGTTCTCCTCTGTGCAGGCCTTTGCTCCTGTATTTTCAGGAAAAAGTGCAGGTGGAGCATCTTACTCTGCTGCCCTACTTTGAATGCTTGGTCTAAGCCTGAAATAACAACCGAATTTCAAGATGCCTAGACAGGGAAAATTTTGCTAATTTTAGTTAGTCCCTAACTTAGGGAAGAAAGCCTTTCAAAGCCAAAATATCTGTATTGGTGCAGAGATCAGCAAGAAACAGAGTCTTCCTGAAGATATGTCCAGGAAAGAGGACATGGCAGGGAAATAAGGAACCAGTGCAAGATGGGAGGAAGGACTCATCATCTTTTGAAAAAAACAGTTTCATCCAAAGAACTACTCAATTCAAAGATTCCCCTTCCATTTTTGATTGCTGTGAAACAATTTAAAAACCCAGGCAACTTTTAAAAATGTACCATGTTATTACCAAAAAAACCAAACCAAGACTCCTCTAAACTTCAGAGCTAATCTTTTAAGCAGCTGAGGGGACTGGGCAAGGGATGGAAGGAGAGCTCTAAAATGTGCTACCAGATCTAGGTACTTCACTTTATCAATCTGGCAGTCATGTGGGTGTCAGTGAGTCCTGCCAAGGCAGGGTAGGACTCCTCTCTGTGTTACAGCTGAGCATTACTCAAGGTCATGCCAGGAAGAGGGAACAGAGCTGGGAACTGAACCTTAGTCCTGTGTGCAAGCCCACACTTATTCTTTTTTTCATGTCCTTCTTACCAGAAGCTGTGTCCATGTCCTAAACCAAAGTGGTAACAAGCAGCAAACCCAACAGGGTCAAGATTAGTTGCATTTGGAAAATTAGGGAGTTTGCTGAAATATGCTGTGGTCACAGTTGAACCTAACAGCAGGACCTGACCCACAGATCATCCATCATTTATAGTTCAGGGTTCTCTCCAACAGGCAAAAAACCCCCAGGGTGGCAAAAGGTTTGAAGTACCAGATTAGGACTCATCTGGCAAAGCAGGGCAGGGGAAAGGGGACAGAGTGAACCCAAGAGCAGAAGCTTTCTGCCCTGGGCAGGGGGTGCATTCAGTCAGCCTGAGCAGGGCTCTGTGCATGGCAGAGATGTCAGAGCTGGAGATAATTACCTTGAGCCTCTACAGTTTCTCTTTAAACAGCTGCTGGGACTGGGGGAGAGCAGGAGAGAAAATTAATAGGACAAAAGGTGACAAACCATCACAGGCACTCTGTGACTGACCCACCTTTGTGTGTGGATGGTGGGGATGAAACAAAAAGGCTAATTGGCTACAAATACATGGCAACAAACACATGGCTAAGCTGTTGTGGCTGGAGCCAGGGCTGGCAGCTCCTCTGGCAGCAGCAATGGGCTGATCCACTTTTACACAAACGAGCTCTGCTCTGGGGTGAGCAGAGGGGCTCCAGTCCTGATGCTGGCTGAAGCAGCCATGGCTGCACCCCCCAGACAGCTGGATACAGCAGGTCTGTAAGTGCACAGAGCTCAGAAGTTTTGCTGACTGGAGCCTGGCTCAGTGTTTACAGCTCAATATACCCTCAGTGTGGCACAATGCAGAGCCTGCTGAGCAGCCCAGGGGGCCCATTTGCCAAAGTGCTTGCCCTGACACCGCTCCTGAGCTCTCATTGATCCTCTCTATGCAGTTCCTGGCTATGAAATCTTTCTGGGTTTTGTTTTCAACAGTGGCAGAGGCTTTTTTTTGTACTGTCACAACATGGGGAGTGTGGGGCCAGCAGCCCTACAGGGTGTTAAAGCTCTCTGAAAGGTCCTGTATGAAGACAGTATTTTCCTGATGCAGGTTTTGCATGTATTTTCTATTCTGCATTAATTCTTCTACCTCCCCCACTTCCTTGGTGCCTGCAGGCTCCCTGTAACACCTCACCAAAGCTGATCCAGTCACCTGTGGCTCATTTAGAAATGCTTGGGCAGCACTGAAAGCAAAGAGCCCCTTCCTGACCCAGATAAGTTTCTGACTTGTGCAGCCATCAGTACTATGGAATTATTAGCTCAATGGAAGCAGCTCTGGCCCCTCACACTGCCTCAACAGGAGGGTTAGAAAAGGTCTGATTACAGATTCTTTACATCTTATGCTACATGAACTATGAGAGAAACCAGGTCAATTCAACCTTCAAATTCCAGGAGGGCTTCTCAGGATAGGAAGGTAAAGGCAGTCATACACATTTTTACTTCTCAGGCAATTAGAGTTGATTTGTAAATCACTGGGGAATGTTAAAAATGTCTGCTATAAGCTGAATTACATACAAATCATCCCTGTTAGCCAGTGTTTCAATCCTGTACCTTTTCTGTTAAAACTGGACACACAGGGGAACTGTGTATCCAATTTAACTATATTTAATTGAAATTTGAGTATGTACAGGAGCTACTGTGAAAATTAACCTTTTTTCCTATAATTCTGGCAACAATACAAATGGGATTTTCGACCTGTCAGGCAACAGATGTGTATTTTAATACTGTGGCAGTATATGGCACTAATACAGGTGTACACACTGGCTGCTGGAAAATGTCAGACTTGGGAAGTTCTGGGTAAGGAGGAGACTAAAGTGACTCCTGAATTTGCCTCACATGTGGCTTTTGGTACAGCATCTCTCAAACACCATCCAGTTCAACTGAGATGGGAACAAATTGCTGCATTTTCTGAAAGGCATCTGGCTGGGGCATCTGCATTTCACCTCTTTTATGCTGCAGAAGTGTTAGAAATCCCAAATATTTGAGAAAGCAGCCTCGTGCTTCACCCCTTGTATTTACACTGTGGCACTGTGCATTAATTCAGGGAGGCTCACTCTGAGCTATGTGAATGCAACCTCAGGAGCCTGGAAGCAGTAGCTGTGGCTGCTCTTTTAATTTCCTCGAGAAAGGCACCACCGACTTATTGAGGAGTAAATAATTGAAAAGATTCCTAATTAAAAAAAAAAGTAATATGGAAGCTAACATGCCAGGAGATCTGTAACCTGCTCTTTTTACATGGTATTTCCACAGAGAGGCACAGTACCAGCCGTGCCTCTCCTGCCTGTGATCAGCTGGGAGCTCGTGTCACACTGTCACGCTTTATTCCATGCAGACAGAAATAGGGGTGAGTATCTTTCCATGAACTAAGCCAGCCAGTTCCCATGTGGGGCAGCCAAGAGCTATTTTGGAACTGACCATCATGAATTTGTCTGGTCCCAGTGCTGACATAGCCTTGGAAAGGCTGGGAAGGGGTCCCAAAGGGCAGATGGGACAGTCGTGTTACACGCACGACCTGCCACGACAATGTTTGTGTTACATGACACAAGGCCAGCACCCTCCAGGACAGCTGCCAGGCTGCCTGGGGAGCCAAAGGGAAATGCAGGGACTTTCAAAGCCTCCTTCCAGGCTGCAAGGAGATACTTCCCTTCGTTTGGGATTCCTGGTATGAGATGTGCAAGTCAGGACTGATTTATCCGGTGTCCCAGCAGCTGCAGCCCTCCCCTGAGACACGGTGGTGAGAATTAATATGCTCCCATTGTCCAGTCTGAAACAGAGGCTTAAAGCCAGTCTCCCTTCTCCTTGAGGGATGATCTCTTGGGGTCAAGCTCTCCTGGTGCAGCTCTTCTACTCAGTGTAAATAATTACTGGCTAGCCCACAGCAAGAGGGGAAAGAAGACAAACTGGATTGCTCGTGTGGTGATTGGGGCACTTGTGGGAGAAGCAGGGGAGCAGACTTCAAACTCCTGCTCTAATGAATATTGAATTATTTATATACCCCTGAAGAGCTTCAGCAGAGCTTAACAGAGGCTGGATGATAGATATTCACCTTTGCATCCCTGAGCCCTGCCCTCCCCTTTGGAAGGGTTAGGTGGTGCAAAGGGAGGCTCCACAGGGGAGCTGCAGGGGAACGGGGTCCTGGGGGGGCTCACACACCTTGGGTGCCACAGGGGTTACAAAGCCTGGTGCATGCTAAGCAGCCCTGCTGTAGGAGGCACAAATAACAAGGGGTTTTAGGGCTGTGGGCTATGACTGTGGCACAGTGAGTGGAATCTGGCCTCAAAATTGGCTTTCATGTGCAGGGGATACTTGAAAGGTTCATTCTCTGGTACCTCCGTTAATGAGCCCTAAGCCTGGCTCCAAATGCATCCCTGAAAAAGCTGCAGCCAGTGAATACAGTGTCTGTGAAAACCCCAGGGGGCAGACTCAGGTCACCAAGGGAATTTGGCCCTTGGGAGCTTGGCTATCACTGCAAGTGGGAGGAAGGCTCCTAAACCACTGCGGAAAAACTAAAGCTTTTCTGCAGGTTTTAGAATTAGCCATGGCCTTTTCATTGAAATCATACCCAGTTCTCTGTGCTGTGTGGGCTCTGGCAGGTTACAGACCACTCTAAGCCTTTTTGAACTTGTCTATTGAACACCTGGGTGCATGCAAGCTCTGCCAAACCTGTCTTTCCCCTGCACTATCCTCCCAGGCTCTCTCCTTTTCAGCAGCTCACTCTCCCTGAACACAAGGGCAGATCTGTGTGCTGTAGCCAGCTGTGCCCACAGTGAGTTCCCTGCCTGCTCTCCACAGCCTGGTGCTGTATTTTCCCTTCTCCTGAGAAAAGCACCTTCCTTCGACAGGACAAGCCCTGTGTGAGAGCAGCAAAGCCCCAGGACACACCACAGCCCTCTGCCCCTCTCTGCCTCTGGGTCTCACCCCCTGGACGAGGGGTCTGTGGCTCTGGGGTGCATGGGGAGGCTTTGCTGCTGACACCAATGCACAGCTGCCCTGCCAGAGCAGGATGTGCAGGGAAAGCAGGTCAAGCCCTGCCCTGTCTGTGTGAGGGCCTGACTCTGATCCTGCAGAATCACTCTCTGGCATCAGCAAATATCAACTTTACCTGAATGAAACTGAATTCCCTCCAGTTGAGAGAGTTTGCGATGGATGGAAGTGAAGTGATGGCAAGCAACGACAGCAAGCCCAGGGCAATTATTCCAACAGAGATATAAATCTCCATCCTCCAGACTTCCTCCTCTACCCAGACTGTCATCTTCTTCTCCATAGCCTGGCATGACAATGAAGGTTTGTTAAAATGGGGTGCTTAGGGACAGAGGAACTGAGTTTTATCTGTTCTGGTTTTGGAAGCAGGTTTCCTGGATGAGCACTGGGTCCTGTTCACACCTCCAGCACTATTTGCCTTTTTGGGAGATGTGGAAATGCTCTCTTATCCCAAAGCCATTTGGCCAAAGCTAGACCTGATTTGAAGCCTGCTGGGAAGAACTGCTGAATGCTCTCAGCTCCCATGCCTGTAACCACAGCAGCAAGCCCCAAAGTCACATTTGGAAAGATAATTACAATGAGAACTCAGTTTCAAGCCATGAAAACAAATACAGATGCTTGAATATGCAGTAGTCTCCTAATAACCTTTGTTTTAAGTGCATTTAGGGGGGAAATTGTTCATGCTAATGGAAGGGAAGATGGGTTTTATACTGCATGGCAAAGAGGAACATTTAGAACCATCCTCTTTAGCCCATTAAATGGGTTTAATTCACTAAACAAAGATGTTGCTAGAAAACAGGAGGTAGAGGGGAAATGAACACAGGATGCTTGCCTGAGATTAATGTGCAACTGTGGCACTTGAGAAGAACCTGCTCAAGGCTGGAGCTGAGAGGCTGGGAATGGTGTTTGATGGATGCTCTGAACAGCTACTGCTGCCCAAACCAGCCATCCTGCTCCCCTCTGCCCCCACAGCTCCTTCCCTCCTTTTTGGGACAAATATTTAGAATCACTCAGCCAAATAGCCCAGCACAGAAATCAGAGGGGTTGTGGGGTAATCCCTTGATCACATTTCTCCTCAGCTGCACAAAGCCTGTGCCATCCCAGGAGGGAGCAGTGAGGAGCTGTGAGAAGCCAGGGGCAGGAAAGAGCAAATCCCATCTTCCCATGGTACTACAGAGCCAGCTGAACTGCCTGAAGGCAGCAATCTCACACTGGATAAACACTGCTGAGAGTGTCCATAAAGCAATAAAGTCCCTTTCCATTTCCTTGTTCTCATATAACTGGCTCTTCACCACCATTTTGTTAAAACTCCTGCAGGCACACGGTGATGAGGACACACAACCCTCTCTGGGTTATGACTTGGTTACTCCAGCAGGCACAACTATGAACATCAGTGTGAACAAACAGGGATCTCCCAAGATTTTGGGAGCTGAAGGGAACTCTACTCCTCCTACCATTGGATTTCCCCTCGCCTAGCCTCTGATCTAGTCTCAGACACACCAGTGCCAGGCAAGGCTGGTTTCAAAGGCTTGTCGGTGTTTCTGGGGAGCTGTGGCACGGGAGGGTTGACGCTAGCCCTGGCTGTCACTGCAGAGGGAGCTGTGTATCCAGGGAGGTGGCAGCTCCTCAGCACAGACAGGCGAGTGCTCAGCCATCTGTGCTGTGCGGCTGACCTGTGGGGGAAGCACTCCTAGAGAGCTTTTTCCCACTGCCCCACACCTCTGGAAAATGAATGAAAAACCCAAAATATTAGGCCCACCACCCAAGATGTGCATGAGTTCAGCAGACCCTTGCAGGTGCTGGCCTGAGGAGCACCCCCGTTACCTGCTTGACGGCCGTCTCAATTAACAGGTAGCGGTGGGAGCGGCGCATGGGCAGGCACAGGCTGTACACGGCGTGCAGGGCTGCACAGAAGAAGCTGAGGAGACCAATCTGCTTCCTGTGCTGCAGCCACTGGTCCAGCCAATCTGGGAAACGCCTGTACTTGGTGCCGTAGTAGAGCTGGGAGCAGGCTGCCAGCACCCCAGGCAGGTAGACCAGAGACAGCATGACGTAGGAGACGCACGGCAGCGTGGTGTTGACCACCTCGATGGGGATCTTGTACAGCTTGTTCTTCTGCTCCCTGATGTAAGGGTGGATGACCTGCCGGATCAGGTTGTAGGTGAAAAAGCAAAGAAAAAGCCCCAGAGCCAAAAAGATGGGGATTTTCCAGGCTGGCAAGAGGCGCAGGGGAATGTTCTCGATCTCACAGGCTGATGACATGCAGCCCATGTCCACGGGGGTGAATCCCATGACTTGAGCAATTTCTGCTATGGTGTGCTTGGCTTCTTGGTTATTTGAGCAGATCAGAACCTGCAACGAACAGAAATACACGCATAGGGTAAAGAAATCAGGCTGCTGGGATCAAGTGCATCCAGAGGGAATCTGTGTCACAGGGAACCCATGTTATTCCACTGAGCATCACAATTCCTGGCAGGGTTTTTGACAAGGATTTACCATGGCTGCCAAAGACCTCTCTCCTGGACAGGTTTCCTTTCATGCATGTATTGCCAGTTTGTTTCACTGGCTCTGTTTAGATAAACAGACAACTATATAATACTTTTCACTTAGGCAGATGCTCTAAGGACTACACAGTGTGAACTGAGTGAAGGTACTTAATTTCTGAACAAAGAAATGCAGAAGCTAAGGGGTGGTCTCTGGATGCCACAGCCAGCACTCAAGACTCCTTCTCCTGGAGCCTAAGGCCATTTGCTGATGCTGCCAGACCTGAGCTGGGATTTAGCCCTTGCTGGAAGAAAACAATACCTGCTTATTTCCATCCCTGGCACCCGACTGCAGCGTCCACGCAGAAACCACATTAAAGGCCTTTACCACGGTGCAGGCCGGGAACAGGGAGGCCAAGTACTCGGCGTTGGATTCCTTGTGATGGTTGATCTCCGTGTTGTTGCTGACATCCACCAGGATCTTGCCCACCAGCACATCAGCCAGGTCACAGAGTGTGGAGTAATGCTCCCTGAAAATGGCCACAAAGATGACATCCGCTTTCTTCACGGCCTCGGCCTGGAAGGTGACCTCTGCTGCAGCAGGGAACAGGCTGGCTTTCCGCTTGGGGTTGCGGCTGCCCACCACCACCCTGAATCCGGAGCGCACCAGGCGCACGGCCAAGGAGCGCGCGAAGTCCCCGCTGCCCAGCACGCCCACCGTGCGCCCGGCCGGCGCCACAGGGGGGCTGCGCTCGCCCGCCGCGCTCCCGTGGCCCAGCAGAGGCTTGGCCATGTCTCCTCTGGACATCCTGGCAGGAAAAACAAGGAGAAACGCAAATTCACTGTGGAGCTCTCGCAGAGACCCAGACCGTGTCTGGGGTCACGGGGAAAAATGTCACTTAGGCTGCTCGAATGTGGTTTTGGTCCCAGGATCTATTTGCCAAACCCATCAGGAAATGTGCAGTAATGTACAGGCACCACTGGAGGGGCACAAAACACCAGGCTGGGTTGGAAGGTGAAGGCTTTTATAGAGGTTTCCCAAGGTTGTGTGATCCAACACCGGCTGGATGCACTCATCCATCCTCTGCTGTCCTTCATGCTGGCATCTCACTCTGCAAAGCCAGGCCAACACTGACAGCAATCAGGACCAGAAACTCTGAGATTCCCATGGAGCTACCAGATATCTCCTAAAGAAGGGGTCCATGAAGATCCCTGAGACTACATCTGGAAAAGCTGGAGGGGTGCTTCTGATTTGCCAGAGCAGAATCAAGGCAGAAAGTCAAATTGAAATGAAAGTGTCCTGAGAGTGGTAAATGAAGAGAGTTTCAGCCCTTGCCTGTCCCAATATTTGGGTCTGGCAAGCACTGTTTGCTTCAGCTCTTTAATGAGTAATGAGAACTTACTCATGACATTTAAAAAATATATTAAAACATGATGGGATTTGCTCATGGAAGATCTTGATGAGCTTTACAAACATTAATGAATTTTGCCCTGTAACAGATTAGATATTGAGGGCATGGAGGGGTTTTAAGCAGATCAATGAATTCACAGGCAGCACAGCAGCTGAACCTGGAGGTCAGAAGAAACTTGGGCAGGGAACTGCCAGACTGCTCATGGGCTGTGTCAGTGGCTCAAATGTGCCTCCTAACTTAAGGGACAGCAAATTTACCCTAAAGGAATGGCAAATTCCTGAGGGTGAGATTTTAAGAGGGCTCAGAAGGCAGGCCATGGAACTTACACAGCAGGACATCTGGCTTTTGTACTGGCACACTGCTAGAGAGTATAAAAAAGACTGTAATTTACAGACGTGTGATATACTGGGGATGGAGAAAATTGGTTTTGGTGGAGTGCAGTCTTGCCTTGTACCTGGTCAAGTTCTTTCAAAGTGAAGGTGACCATTTGGATGGGGTGACCTAGTCCCTGGCACAGGTGTGTTTTTCATAGGCTTTTGGAAATGTGCTTCACCCAAGGCTCTTCTGGGATTGGCACAGCAGTGGTGCAAAGGGGAAGGGCGCTTCTGCATGAATAGGTACCAATGGGAAACAAAGGGTGAGAAGAAATAAATTATTTTCATAATGGGAATAGGTTGCCAAGGGATTTCCCTGAGGATTTCTGCTGTTCAACATGCTCATAAGTGATCTGGGAAAGGGAGTGAATATTGACAAGATGGAACTTGTGTGTAGTGATCACAGAATCACAGAATGGTTCAGGTTGGAAGGGACTTAAACATCATCTACTTCCAACGCCTTGCCATGGGCAGGGACACCTTCTACTCAACCAGGCTGCTCAAAGCCCCATCTAACCTGGTCCTGAACACCTCCAGGGATGGGGCATCCACCAGATCTCTTTACAACCTGTTCCCATGCCTCACCACCTGTACACTAAATATTTTCTTCCTAATATCTACTCAAAATCATTTAGGACGGTCAATCTTTCTTGTGAAGAATCTGCAAAAGGATCTCCCCATTCAAAGTTCCTGAGCACCAAAATTCACTACAGATGCTAGAGAGACATGTCAAGAGCTGCCTGTGGGCATAAACTCCCCTAACCATATATACACTTTAAAGAGCTGTTAATTTGTTAAAACCACTCAGAAAAATGATCAAAGGGTCACATCACTGTGAAAACACCAACTTAGAGGTCCCTGGCAGACAAACATCAAAAACAGCCAAGTTACTGGAGGAGATCTCTCACACAGCAACCAGGATCTCAATCCTGCTCCTCAATGAAAACCTGCAAAACACCTTCAGCAGATGGACTTTGAAACTAAAATTCACTATCCTGGGTACAAACCATCATGGTTTCAGTGACAGTGCTGTTTCTATGGCAGAGATCTGTCTGCTCTCCTTGCCTCTCACCATGCACCACCTTATCCCAGAGACCCAAAATGCTCATGGAAGAAGTAACAGCAGGGGAAAATAAGTGCCAAAGAAGTGCATGGTGACTTCTTCCCCTTCAAAACACATGTCCACTATATAAATATAGAGATCAAAGAGCATACTGCAGTTCTGCTTATTCCACTGGAAAAAAAAAAAAAAAGGGTGGGGGGAGAAAGGGGTCACAGGGATGACTTTCAGATCTCTGTCTGCAAAGATACTGTTGTTTTTTTTTTTCCTGGTCCCTTATCAGAAGCTTTATCACACACTGCTTTACTTTTAGAAACCTTGCTTCACCTAAATGTGCTCATGTCCAGAACTATTTGTTCTAGGGCCAATGCTATTGTTCAGAATAATTAGCTCGTTCACCCATAACCCCCTCCCCTTTTCCACCACCTGTGCACACAAAATATTACCCCAAAATAAAGAAACGCATCTCTGGCTCACAGCCATGGGGGGAGAAATTAGCATTTAGGGTGACAAAGTGATTGTTACCCACAGACTCATTTCATAATCAATTTAAGGCACCTCAAAAGTTCTCTCTGTGGTCCCACTGGGATGTAAATGTTGCTGCAAGCAATTTTTCTTATACTGTGTTTCCTCTGTCCCGCAGCTGCCACTGAACATGTAGAGAGATGTTGGCAATGTTTGGAGATAAACATCTTTGCTGTCTCCAGTTATTTTGATTAAAAGGGATGACAGAATTAAACAGCCTTTGAAGTCAGCAGGAGAGTTACAAAGTAAGAAGACTCAAAATGTTTTCTGTGAATTTTGCTGTGATTATTTCAGTCATGCTCTGACTGGTGGGGCTTTGGAGCAGGACTCATCCCTGCTGCCAGCCCATGGTGGCATGGTCCCTGGTGCTGGCTGCTGCCTGTGGGTTGCATTGCTGCCATTGCCATGCACTGAAATCCTCCTGAGAAAGGAGGGGAATATGCCTCTTTCACCATGAACACATTTCACTGAGACAAGCACTGTGGTCTCTCCCTAGCAGATGCCTGGCAATGGACTGTCTGATTAGGCAACAGCTTTTCTTCACTTCTGTATCTCTGGGGAGCACACAGAGCCCCCCTCCTGCCACCACCCCTGACTTACCATGCCCACACTGCTTTTTCTGCACCTATGGACATGTCACCTGATTGAAATTCTCCCTCCCAGAGCTAATTCCCCACAGCAAGGCCAACTCATCCAGAGTGGGTGCAAAGCACCGTGGCCAGGATGCTGCAGAGGAGGCCACGAGTGAATATCATGGTGCTTTGACATCTTTAGCACCTCCAGACTTACATAAACCCCATTTATTGATGCTTGTCAAGCAAACTGCATCCCTGTTGAGTTGTAGCATGAGCAATTCAAGGAGATCAGTATCTTACCAAGGAAGCTACAAGATGATTTAAAGCACAGCCCAGTGGGAATAAACAAGCTCCAATTCTAACTGGGCAGCAGTTCCCCATCTAAAATACTGAATGCAATGTACAGCTGCCCTTCAGCTCAGCTGCTAATGACACCCTTACATCACTGCTGTGTCCACTGCAGCACACTTGCTCCCATGTGCAGTTCAATGACTACACCTGCTGTTAATTGCAGGGCAACAGCATTGATGGGCAGTGAGGAAGATGTGTTTCTTTATTTTGAGGTAATATTTTGACTCTGCTGGGCACTCTGCAAGAACTGTCCAGAAGGCAACTTCTGCCCCAAGGAGTGGGATCAGACAGACAGCAGCTGCATGAAACGAAGCAGCCAAATTTGTGTAGCCCAGGCAGAGGAAGGGAGGGGTTCTCACAAAAGAAACACAGGGATAATCCTACATATTTTGCACCTGAGGCTTGGCAGAGGCTGTTAGCTTAGGCTCAGTGCCAGGCAAACAAGGTTTTTCTGCCTCTCTGCCCACACTGAGAGGCCTCACTCAGGTTTTGCAGCAGGACAGCCGTCCTGGATGGAGCTGGGCTGCAGGAGCCCACTCAGGTGTCCCTGGGCTCACAGCAGAGTCAATCTGCTGAGCAGATCATCCCCTACAGCCACTGGGGAACAGGCACACTTGTTATCCTCTCTCAACAGACGTCGGGAAGGAGATACTAACAATGATCGGACTCCAGCAAGTTCGTCTGGGCTGACCTAGATATCTTTCACCATGTCTTTAACAATGAGACCCATCTTTTGGGGCCCCTTTCACATCCTCTGGTGCAGGAGGATAGCCTAGCTGGTTCCTGTAATTTGCAGTCCAGAGTACACCCTGAAGAAGGATGGACCTGTGGTGGCAAGGCTTTGCTTCAGTTCTGGATAAAAAAACCCCTCAAGATTCATTTCAATGCCCTGGTATTCAGATTTATCAGATAAAAGACAAGTTAGTTTTACCATAATTCTAATAAAAAGGCAGTGTTTTAAACATATCAAACTCTGCTGAAGAATATGGCAGCAATCTCATACAGAGCTCCAAGTGTCCTGTCCAGGGAAACCAAACTGGTTCCTTCTTGCACAGAAACTCATCTTTAAGCTCAGCCTCACATACTCAGTCTGCACCACCTTGGCTAAAACCACTGCTTTTCTGTCTTCCCCCCAAGTCAGTGTTTGTTTAGACTGACCACAACTGAGTCTCCATAAGCTGTGGATTCAACCCGTGCAGGTCATCAAAGAGCCTGCTCTGTGCTTCAGCCTCTGCTTGGGTGCTACTCGAGATAAAGCACATGATTATAACACACATTCCTTAACAAGCACATGGGTTGAAACACCAGCAAGGCTCACGAGGAATCAAAGGATGCAGCAGAGCCTTTGGTCAGGTCTCTGCAGAGGAGTGCATCATTTCCCAAAGGCAAGCTCCCTTTGGGCCCTGCCAGCCATGGCTGGCACCAGCTTAGTCCCACAAACACACACTCCAGGGACAGGGCTGATCTCTCTGCATGGAGAGACCTTTGAACCATGAAGCCAAAGCCCTCCAGCCTCTGTTTGCTGAGCATCTCTTGCTGTGTTAACCCTCCAAAAGCCCCAGCTGGAGAGGAGCATTCAGCACCTGAAGCATTCCACTCAGGTCTTGCTCTGAGCAGAAATACTTTTTCTTTTTTTTTTTTTTTCTCCTTTTTTTTTTTTCTACCACCATTTTATTTCCAGGGAAAATCAAATGTGTAAGTCTCTTTCCCACACACACAGCATCCCTCCTAGGAGCAAGTGCCATGAACCTGAACCTGTTGGAACTGGAACAGATTTAAGTAATAAAAGACCTTATCCAAAGCTGCTTTAATCTCAGCTCTGGTGCACATTTCTGGAGAGCTTGCAGTCCTGCCCAGGCTGACTGGAAATGACTTCCCTGGCTCTGCCCACAAGAGAAAGAGTCAGGGAAACCAAGCCTGCTGCCTTTTTGCTTGCCACTTTTCTTCTTTCTCCTTCCAAAACAGAGTTACCTCCCGAATGGTGCAAACCAGGAACTGGCAAAGTATGTAAATCACCTTCCAGAAAAGCCATACTGCAAACCCAGCCGGGCTGCCAGCCAGGACAGGAGAATGAGGAAATGCTGGGAGCTGGGCTGTCCCTGCTGCTGTCCTTCAGCCCAGGGGCACACGGGACAGGGATGGCGGCTCTGCTCCCCGTGCCCCTGCTGCTGGGGTGGGGAGGAGGGACAGGGCCCTGCGCAGGGCAGCTGGTGCTGCCCCGAGCTGGCATCACTGCGTGCTGAGCATGGCACTGAGGGCAGGGGGACAGACTGCTGTGGGCTCGGGGACTGCTGTGGGACACCCAGGGCCTGCTGTGGGACACCCAGGGTCTGCTGTGGGCTCAGGGACTGCTGCGGGACACCCAGAGACTGCTGTGGGCTCAGGGGCTGCTGTGACCCCAGACCTGCTGTGGGACACTCAGGGCCCGCTGTGGGACACTCAGGGCCTGCTGTGGGACACCCAGAAACTGCTGTGGGGCTCCAGGAGTCGCCACACGTGCCCCTGCAATTGTTCTCCACCCTGATGCACTTTGCATTCACAGGTCCTCATCCCTCCTCCTGCCCCAAGGCAGCTCTTTATCTGATTATCGCATTATCAGGTATTTATCTGCTAAAACCACTTCCATAAGCTCCTGTAGAGCCCCTACTTTCTCTCCTCTTTATCTCTCAATCCAGTTAACCTTATCCCTTCCTCTTTTACCCCCAAAGGACATGGCAAATCATTTGCCTTCTCCTCTGCAGACAGACACATTCTCTATTTGGAGAACAGGTTTCACATCTTCCTTCGGTTTTTCCTGCACAAGTGAAACTCTTTCATCAGAGCTGTTATTTACCCAATGTCCAACAACCCAGCCTCTGTTCCTTGCTCTCATTTTTCTTGGAGGATGCCCAGAACTGCATTTTCCAACTGAGCCCCTAAAAGGCACCACCTGGAGCAGAGACGCTGCCTCCCCAATGTACCATTTCTCTTTATCCATCCCAAGAGGACTGTTTGCTTTTGCACAACTGTGTGCCCCTGTGAACCCATGGGGCACAGTGTCCCTGTCCTCTGGCTCCTGTGATCACTGCCTGGCTGGTCGCTCACCTGGTGTCCAGGAGGTCAGTCAGTCCTACCACACAGGACAGAATGTGTGCCCTGTTTTTTTAAACCAGCTCTCCAGCTTGTCACAATCTTCAATTCTTAGTCTCTTCTCTAAAATGTTTCCAGTCCCCCCTAGCTGAGTGTCACCTACAAATTCAGTATCTGCCTCCCTCTCCATCACACACTAATGAAAACATGGGCTGACAGGCACTGACCCTCCCAACTCCATACACCCTCTGGTTCATACACTGAAAAAAAAAATTTAGAATGTTGTTTTTGGAAGCCAGCAGTGAAGCCTAAGGCATGTCCATACCCCTGACCACAAGATGTTCTTCACCAGGACCAAAATTCAAAAACAGCTTTCAGAACAGGGGAAAGCAGAGGAGAAAGGGCTACCAGAATTTCCCACAGGGACAAAATAATCTCTTTTTCCCACACAAGCTCAGACATTTTGGCTACAGTTCTCCTCTAGAACTACACCACTTTGCAGGGACAGTTTCTCTCTCCAACAATAAACTCTCCATTTCAATGTTGAGCAGGAAAACTGGCCATCTATGATAAACAGCTAGAAAACAAACCTTTGGCCTGGTTTCATCAAAACTATGTATTTTAAAGCAGTTACCAACCAGTTCTTCCATAGATATCTTCAACCTTTTCTGCCCCAAATTTGCCTCCATTTGCAGTGCCACTTCTCTGCAGCAAAGTCCTTGTCTCAAGGACTTCTTCTGCTCTTCTGCAAAAACATCTTGTTCTCTGTGCCCACTGTGTTGACAGAGTAATGAGAAGCCTGAGAAAGTCCTACCCCGTGATAAAACATTATGAAATGGGAATCTGAAAGTCTGGGAAATCCTAAGGCTTCACTGTAAGACCATGGAAGGCAGAGACCTGAAGCAAGAGTTTGCTAGAACAGTGCTGATGCTGACATGCACATAGAAGCTTATCTGGTTATCTGGCTGATATGAGTTTGAATGAGAAGGTTATTTTCTCAGCATCTCACAGTTCTTAAATGACATAAAAGGGTGATTTATAACAACTTCTGGCACTGTACTTAAGTCTTGTATGGCTTCTCTTGCTTTTTCGGGGGGTTTTCATTCTCTTGCTGCTCTTACCAAGTTGACAACTCAGTGACTCACCCATTTCTGAGCCTTCCCCTCCCCAAATGCGAGAAGAGCAAGAAAGCAACCCAAAGGTGGAAGCTTCTCAGGTAGATCTAGTAATTCCCTGCAGCCAGACATGGTGGGTGGAGGTGTTCCTGCCTAAAATGAGCTGGGGCTTCCACCCTTCTCCAGGCCTACAGAGATCAGGCAGGACCTGACTTCAGCAGTCACCACAGGGAGCTGGCAGGCTCCAGCTCCCTCTTTAAAATCTCTTTGTTTCTTTCCAGGAAAGGCATGGAGGAATTGTGCTGAGCACGCAGGGAAATATTTGTTTTGGCTATTTCCGTGCCACAGCGCCTTTAGAAGGGTCTCCAAGATCAGCACTCTCCTGCCTTCCTGACTTTGCTTCACCCCTGTAACTCAGAAGATGCACAGGACCACACGGGGAGAAGATGCCTGGGAGGCAGTGTGGGGTGGAAGGAAGACACAGCCTATGGCAGAGGGCCAGCCCATCTCCTGCTGACCTGTTTTCCCCCTCCACAGAGCACAGGCATGACACACGGTACAGAGGTAGCTCTGAGCCAGCCCTGAATAAGCACAGTGGTGAAAAGAGGAAAGGTAGCCAATGCAGGGCCATGTACTGCCTCTTCTGATTTTCCCAACAGCTCCTGGGAGAGAGGCAAACACAACTGGCTGACCAGGTAGTTATCTTTGGGGATCCAGATGGGTGGGAGAGAGATGCTCTTTGCTGGAAGTCAACTCACTGCCCTGCCTTCCCCTTCCTCTCACACTGTTTGCCTTCAGTCCAGCATCCTACACAGCAGATCCAGCCTGCTTCACCTTTCCCCTGCCCTGACAGGGGTCTTGCAGGTGAGCCAAGAGAGATAAATAAATGCAGTGTGAACAGTATGCCTCCCCCCAGGACCCCAATCCTCAGCGGGACCCACGTGTGGCTCCAGGGGCTGCTGTGACAAACACCACGTTTCACCACAGTGCCAAGCTGCACTGGCACAGGTTCTGTCCTGTATCTAACCCCAGCATAAGAAGTGAGTCCAAAGAAGGGTCACAGAGATGCTCAGAAGGATGGACCCCCTCTCCTTTCAAGACAGGCTGAGAGAGTTGGGGTTGCTCAGCCTGGAGAAGAGAAGGCACTGGGAAGACCTCAGAGCAACTTCCAGTACCTGAAAAGAGCTGGAAGAGGGACTTTTTACAAGGCCTGTAGTGGTAGGACAATGGGGAATGTCCTTACAGTCATGGAAGGCAGGTTTGTATCAGATATAAGGAAGAAAATCTTCAGTATGAGGGTGGTGAGGCACTGGCACAGATTGCTCAGAGAAGCTGTGGATGATCCATCCCTGGAAGTGTTCAGGATTAGGTTGGACCAGGTTTAGAGCAACATGGTCTAGTGGAAGGTGTCCCTGACCATGGTGAGAGTTGGAATGAGATGATCTTTAAGGTCCCTTCCAACCCAAACCACTCTGTAGCTCCATAAGCTATTAGTGCTTGCACATGATCTGCAGTTGCTATCAGGCTCCTTCAGTGGCGGACATGTTACCTACAGACCCTGATTCTTGAAGCCTACATTCTATGGGGAGCTCTTAGGACATTTTTTCCAATGACTACAGTGATGTATTCATACTAAAGGAAATGCACGTGTGGCCACAACCAAGGCTTTAGAGAGGAGAACCTGGAAAAATGGTGGAACTTCTGCCTCTGTACCTTAAACACCAGGAGATCGAAATGTTTAGGCCCCAGCATATGTAAAGGCCTTTGGAAATGTGTTGGAAGCTCCCACATCACTGACATACTTTCAGAAGCTTTTTACTTTCAGTTAAGTGACAGTTCACTTAAACTTAGATGAAGATGGGAAGCTGCTTAATCCACTGTAGGTCTGCATAAGAAAACCTATGAAGAAGCAGTAAATTCAAATTTGAAAATAGCATTTTCTTCCATTACAATGTTGACAAAAAGCTAACTCTAATCAGTGATGGTCAACTTATAGATAACAAATTGGTGTGTTTTAATTCCTGGTGTGTGACATTTCTTATCACAGCTGCCACTGCCTTTCCCACCTCTCAAGAGAGCTGGCATGGCTGGCCTACTTCTTCCATCATCGGAAAAAATGTGTTTCCCCTGAATCAAAACCTGCTTCTATTTATGGGTGTGATGTTACAAGGTCATAGTCAAAGCATAGTTCTTAACAATAAAAAGCAAAACAACCCAAAACAAAAATAAAAAGCAAAATAAACAACAAAAAAATTATTATGCTGTCAAAGAGCATGTTTTCCTGGGATTTGATGTGGTTTTGTTAAACACAGACTTGTTGAGTCATCAACATTTTCTCCTTTAAAATCACAGAGAAAATCAAATATGTGCAGTGACTGCGGCATCTTATATTACTGTACATTTGCTTCATAGCAAATGTGATTTTAGAAGAAAACGAAAGCTTGATGCAGTATTTAAATCTTATTAGTCCTGCATCTCCTCAGCTCACAGGAGTATTGATGCTGTAAGCGACAGCCTTCCTCTCCTGCTGTCTCTGGGTTTTGGTTTCTTGCCACAGCAGGCAATTCTCTGTGTTAGTTTTATTTAGACTGCTCTGATTGAAATGATCTGGGGTTCTCTGTACCCCTCTGCCCAGCTCAGGCATTAGGAACACAAACACTCCCCCAAACTCCCTGGTGGACATCTGTCATTGACAGATGTCACACCCTGGACAGGGCCACGGGACAGGGACAGTCCGCCCCAGCTTTCATCACCTGTGGGATGTTCCTACTACAAAGTCACCTCTACAATTCCTTGACAGCTCTCATCCCTCTTTACTCTTATATGGATCAAATGCTGAAGTCCCTCACAAAAAGCATCCAACCTTTGCAGCTTTTACAAGAAACCCCACAGCTGCTCCCTGCTCGCCTCTGAGGGATCCTGGGCCCTGGCCAAGATTTTCCCCAAGTTTTTTTTTTTGTATCTCCGTGCTGATTTCTCCGTGGCTTGAAAGAGCCACTCACCTCAAAGCATTTAGCTGAGAATGAAAAGTGAAACCTAAGCGCCAAGTGCTGCTCCCTGAGGAGAACAGCGTGAACGTCCATCCATCCATCCATCCATCCATCCATCCATCCATCCATCCATCCATCCATCCATCCATCCATCCATCCCCACTGCGCTCACGGGGACCGCACCACTCGGAACCGGGAACCCGACCCGTTCCGGGGGGTTTGTGCCCGGTTTGTGCAAGGAACAGGGAGTTTCCCGCAGCCGCACGGATGTGTCCAGCAGCCCGGGAAGGACAGCGCTTCCCGCGGGCAGCCCGCACCGCAGCCCGGCGGACCTGCAGCCCCCCGAGCTCTGCCGGTGACCGCCCGGACCGAGACACACCGGCCCCCGCAAACATCTCCGCCCGGGGCCGGCCCCAGCCCCAACACCAGCCCTCGCACCGAGGGGTCCGAGAGCGCCCTGGGACCGTGCCCGAGCCCGGGGCGGAGCGGGCCGCGAGCAGCCCCGCTCCCAGCCCCGCCGCAGGGATCCCGGGCCGGGCTGTGGCGCAACGGGGCCCGGCACCAGCGCTCGGCGGCGGGGGAGCCCCCGCTGACCCGGGACATTCCTCCCGATAAAGCAACCCCGGCGCCGAGCCGAGCCGAGCCGAGCCGAGCCGAGCCGAGCCGAGCCGAGCCGAGCCGAGCCTCCCCCGCCCTGCCCGCCCGGCGCGGGCGGTTCGAGCCCCGCTCCGGCTGCTCGCCGTGCTGGCGGTGCCCGAGCCCTGCCGTGCCCGTCTCCCCGCGCTCCTCACCTCTGCGGCGGCGGGAGGGCGAGCGGCGCCGTCCGGCAGCGCGGAGCCGAGCCGTGATGTCAGGCCGCGGGCTCCGCCCTCTGCCCATGTGCCCGCCGGGGCCGCGGGCACCGCTCGGCTCCGCTCGGCACAGCCCGGCCCAGCACGGCTCGGCACGGCCCGGCCCGGCACAGCCCGGCCCAGCCCGCTCAGGGTGAGGGACCCCCAGCCCCGTCCCCGCAGCGCTGCCCGGGCGTCACTGCCGTGCCCCGGTTAAACACATGCGGGCAGGAGGGCATCGCTGCCGGGGCGGCCGGCCCGCGGTGTCCATTACAGACAGGAGTCGAAGGCAGACCTGAATTCTCTATTTATAAACGCATTTCAGAGCCAGCCCGTGTCTCATTTTAATGGGCGGGTGCGGCTTGTTGCGCCTCTGCCTCTGCTATCAGGGGCCGCGCACTTGTTCTGGAAAGCTGTGCCGGCAGGCGTGGAGCAGATAATGAATGGTTCTGCACCCTAGGAGCTGTCCTGCTGCGAACACCCAGCACTGCCGCACGGCCCCGCTCCCATGCACCGGGACAGCGCGCTCCCAAAGCTGCCGGGAGCTGGCGCCAGAGGGAGAGTCTGCAGGAAAAATCACTGGGGTAAACGCACAGGGACTTGAAAACAAATCCTTCTGGAACTTTGGTTTGCTCACGCAGTAGAGGAGAGCAGGGAAGGGACCTGAAGGGGTTGTCTTATCAGCCCCAGCCGTGGGGAGGCGGCTGCAGTGTGTGTTCGAAGCCCGGGCAGAGGACGTGCAGCCCCCTGAACCCAGCCTGAAGTGCAGTCGGGAGGGTTTTCCTAATCTTTGCCAACTGCCATCCCCTCTGTGTCCTCCTTGCACATGGGATGTGTCTTCCTGGGATGAAATGAGCCCCATTTTTTTCCTCTCTCCCAGGCAGGCTGTGATTTTAACTATCTCAGCCCATTCTCACTGCTGTCCTGTGCAGATGTCCTCTCTCTCCAGTCTCTGTGCTGCCTGCAAACGGGCCCAGTTTGCAAGGGCACTCGCCACCTCTCACATCCATGGGGTGAAAGATACAGAAACTTGCAGATATGGGGAGGCTTCAGCAAAGATGTGGGATTGCTGGAGAAAGTTCCTGTTGATGACTCCCAGTGGCTGGATGCTGGATAAGACAGAGCTCCAGAGGCTTGGGATGCTCAAGCAGCAAACTTTGAGATTCTGTGAGTTCCCTGGGTACTGGACAATACTGGAGAGGTGTGAAAACCTATTGGCATAGTTAGGAGAAGGAGGATCATTGGGATAGCTGTACTTCATCACCCCTCTGCAAAGGTAATCTGTGACAAAATGCATCTGGGAGAATGAGATTACTCCTTAGCCCCTTCCTGCCTATAGTGGCCCCTGCCTCCTCATGCCTATCATGGTGATAATTTATATGCCACGATCAGCTCTTTGTGGAGAGTGAAGGACAGAAATCATTGAACTCTCCTGCACTTGCTATATCTTGTTACCTGCTCTTCCACATTATGTAAAGGGCAAATTTTGCCTTTAAATTTACTTACAGAATCCATAGTCATTGCCTTGTTTGCCTTGCTCATTGCAATTCATCTTACAGATTCCTCTTTGCTCTCAGGTCTCTGCACTGTGTGGGTCTCTCCCTGTTCCTGTTTCCCTGCATGGGGCAAGGCTGCTGCCAGGGCAGTATGATCAGTTCCCTGAGTAATGGGAAGCCTCTGGAAGTGCTGAAATCTGCTTCTCGTTTTTTAGATTGCACTTCCTTTTTTGGAAATTAGCAAACTTTTCACCGAAACACCTTCTGCTTTCCCACCTTTATGTCACAGATAACAATGAATACCAGTTTTATACCTGTTTTCCTCTTCTCAAGCCTCTGGCTAGTCCTGTCCACCTTTTGCTGGACAGTTTGAGTCCTGCAGCCCCATTTTTTCTGCAGCCATCTCAGTAGGCAGCTAGGGCCTCCCCAGCTCCCAGACCCTGACTGCCTTTATTGGTTACTCAAAAGATTCCCTTGGGATTCATGTTTCCGATGAGAGATCTGATGTGGGCTTGCAAGTGGGCTTAATTTCTCTTCTACCCAGAGAGACCCAATGTGTCAGGATTGTGCTGAACCTGGCCAATGTTTCTGGGTGTATTTCTGGGGTTCTTTTCCCCTTTTTCCTTGCTGGTCCTGAGCAAGGACTTTTCTCTGTCATCTGGACTGTTCTTCTGCCAGCAATCCTCTTTCCTGGCCCATCCCTCTCTGGTCAGAGCTGCAGCTCTCTGGCAGCACCATCTGTGTCCCTGTGCCCAGCTGGCTGTGTCCTGCTGTCCCCTTAGCCCTGATACCACCTGCACCTGCCCTCCCTGTCCTTCCCCTCCATGGGGACAGGGAGTTGCCTTGGATCTGCTCAGGGCTGGGGCTGCCAGTCTCCCCCAGTGCTCGTGTGCTGGCACAGCATGGCACCGGTGAGCAGATGAACCTCAACAGCTCCTGGCTGCCTAGCCAGGGATCCATGGGGAGTCCCCACCTCCCACACTGTTTTGGGGGGCTGGAGCCATCCAAGGTGACAGTGTGGAGGGGTGCACCAGGCCAGCTCAGTTCCTGCCCACACCCAATCAATAAAGGGGTGACCCAAGGCTTTACTGCAATAGGACACAAAGGCAGTGGTCCTTGAGCCTCCCTCCTGTGCCCCTTGTCCCCTGCCAGCTCCCTTGGGTCCATCATGTGCCAGCCCAAGGGCTGCTGTGCACCCAGAGGCCACGGGGATGCAGAAGTGCTGGGGAGCAGTGGCTGCACCTGGGCAGGTGCTGTGACAAAAGCAGAGTTTGGGGACACCGCCTCACCTGCCACTCTCAATGTCATACCCAGGGAATGGCTCAGCTTCCCCCTGAAATTCAGGGGCAAAAATGGCAAACTTACCACTGGAAAACCAGACCTATTTGGTGGGGCAGTCAGTACAGGTAGCTCCTCCTCTGGCTGTCCCAAAGCTGTGGTTTGGCTGGATTCTGCTGTCTTGGTACCGTTTGGGTTGGGAAATTGGGTTATCAGCACAACAGGGTTCTGTCTGCTCTGGACTGGCACATGGCCCGGGGTGCTGAAAATGCCAAGCTCAGAAAGGAGCTGAGAGGCTGGAACATGTGCAGTGTACATGTACAACAGAGGTGCAGTGTGGAGATAACATGGTTAATTATTGCCAGAGAGTTAGTTTGGCATGGTTGTGAAACAGAGAGCTCGTGTAGGGGAATGAGCTGGGGACTGCAAAGGTGGGACGTGGGCAGCTGTGATGGCTCTGTGAAGTCAGAGATGGGGCCACAGTGTCTGTTGGGTGAAGGAGTGGTAGCTCATGCTGTCACTCCCCCTCTCTGGGGTTACCCAGAAGGACTGGGAGTGATGCTGACACCTGACAGCTCTGGCTGAATCCTCGTGGAAGTGCCGGGAGGGAGCAGGCAGAGGGAAGCAGCCTGGGGGCAGTTTTCAGGCATGACAAAGCACTGCTGTGTCCCTCCCAGAGCAGGGAGGGATGGACTGTCCCCCACAGCCCTTCTCCCAGCTGAGATCTGTGTGGGGGCCATGGTGGCTGTGTGGTGCTGAGTCTGGTGTGCAGCACACCAGTAACACCATCAGTTGCATGTCCCCTGCTGGAGATCCAGAAATGCCAGTGAAATACCTGTTTCTTTGGACAGGGCTTTTGAGGTGAGCCGTGGAATGTGAGTGACTGCACAGCCGTGCCACACACTTCAGCCCCAGCATCCTCCCTGCCACGATGCTCAGCGGGATGTCTGGGCTGGAAGTGCCCATACAGGGCTGGTGCACACCTGGGCTACGCTGGATGCAGCTCCTGGATGGCCCCACTATCCCCCTCCCTCCTGGGGTCTGGCAGCGCCCCTGGGGGAGAACAGTTAACGTGGTGCTACCAGAAAACAGCCTCCTGCTACTAATCAGCTCCCGGCAGGTTGTCGCCTTCTCAACTGCCTGGCTTTTCGGGGAAAAGTGTCATTTATCGGCTCTTCACGGAGGAAACCTGTTAGAGATGCTTCCCGCTGGGGCCCGTCTCCGCCTGTCGTGCAGGCGCCACCTAGTAGGAAAAGGAGAAAACGGACCAGAAATCGAGGAAGGTGCATGTAGAAATTCAGTTTCTCTCTGCGAAAACTGGTTAATACAACAGAAAGCTGCTCTGGGGCTCGGCTCTAGGGCTGAGCCCGTGGTTTGGGTATTTGCAGCAGAATTCACTGCCAGGAAATGATGAAGTGTGGAGATGCCCCAAACTGGAGCACAGCTTGTCCAGCATGGATCTGGATTTATTTGATCTAAAAATAGACTTTGACATATAGAATAATTTCCAGGCAGCCCCTTGATAACACTGTTGGGGCTGCATTTGATTAATTAGCTGTATGGGTTAATTGCATTATGCTACCTTCTGCTCTGGTGGGTGACAGATGCTGCTGTTTTGAGCACTGAGGTCATCCCATCAGCTGGAGGCTTTACTTACAGCTGGAAACCTCTCTCTGCCATCCCTGCATGTACAGTTCACATTCATGGAGGCGTTCATGGTTTTACCACAAATCCCATACTGCTGCTGTCATCTTCTAAGAGTCACATGGATTTTCAGTGTGATTTCCCAGCCCTAGAAAACCTCCCAAAATCAACCTTTCCCAGGGTGGAGTAAATGGGGGAAAACCTCCCAAAATCAACCCTTCCCAGGGTGGAATAAAAGAAACATAAACCAATAATTTCCTTTGAACAGAGAAAAAAAAAATCATGATTTTGTACCAATCTTGCGATTTTTGCGCAGCTTGACTCCCCCTTTCCCATGTGGGGAGGTGATAAATGCTGGTGTCTGTTATCTGCTGAATTCCTGCAGGCAGGCAGTGTGTCCCCTGCCATGGATACACAGCTGCACACCCCTGTGCAGCAGCTCTCTCCTGATATGTGCATGCTGTGGTGAGTCCTGCTCGAGGGATGTCACCCTCTGGTCTTTCCCCTGCATCCCCCAAAATATCAAGAACCAGAGGCCAGGGATGCTGCAGTGTCACCCAGGTCCTGGGGGTTCACCCTGCGAGGGACTGCACAAGCATCCTTGCCCTTTGCCTAGAGCACAACCTTAATTCATCTCCACTTTCACAGATAAAAGCCTGGATTAATTAAAGAAGAGAATGGAAAGCACTTTGATTTCCAGAACACCGGAAACTCCTAATTATCACGGCTCCCAAAAGCACTGCTATAATTAAGGGGCTCTCGCTGGTGCCACTGCAGACCCAGTTTTTGCAGGGATTTACAAGTGGCACCTACATTTTTTTGCTTTTGGTGAAGTACAGCAACTGAAGGCATGAATTCTGGCTCCAGGTGCATCCCTTAAATCAGCCAGAACACCACTGAAACAGCATCTAATTCCCTCATGGATTTCTTATTAGAAAACCAGAGTCCCCAAAGGCAGTGTGTTACAGACAGCGTCTGCTCTCCAATTATAGTCTGATTATACAAAATAATAAAACTGGGGGCCTTTTTTTCTTTGCCTGCTGTCTTTCTGTCTTCAAAATACACTTGGGGGTTGTTTCTGGCTTTTTTACCATAACCAGCATTTATTAGTATTTTATTAGTATTTAAAAAAGGCAGTGGAAACTGAATTTCTCACCTGATCTCTGGTCCTCTGGTTCCTGTAACCTTTCCAGAAGCACTGAAAGCATCATGATGACACTGATGGTGAAACAGCCAGACTTTGCTATAGCATGAAAGCAGCAAAACACCCTTAAAGCAATAACTGAGTAAATCCCACAGGAGCATTTCCCCTGCAAATGCCAGGTCTCGTGCTGCTGGGCAGGACAGGAACACCTTTTGCCCTCTTGTGTCAGAGAACTGGCCAGGTAAAGATGTAGCTGATAATACACATCATCTCCATGTGCAGAGGTTTATTCTTGGGCTGCTGCTGCTTTCCTGTCTTTATCCTGAAATGGGATAGGTTTGGATTAGATATTAGGCAGAAATTCTTTTCTGTGAGGGTGTTGAGATACTGGAACAGATTGCCTGGAGAAGTAAGTGCTCCATCACTGGAAGTGTTCAAGGCAGGCTGGATGGGGCTCTGAGCCAGCTGGTCGAGTGGAAAGTGCCCCTGCCCATGGCAGGGGGGGTGGAACAATATGATTTTTAAAGTCCCATCCAACCCAAACCATTCTGTGATTTTATATTCTATCACCTCTTCACTAAGTGTTGTCTGAAGTCCGCTCACTGCCAACAGTTTTCTTGATGAGTGTCAGCTTCACCACCAGGGTGGTTCTTCTGCTCCCTGGGTGCTTCACAGATGTGCAGGAAACTGTCCTAAAAATTCTCCTTCCTTTTGTCAGCTGCTTTCCCTGTCTGTTGAATGGCCCTGGTTTTACCCAGGTCTCTCCATCCTGTCCAGGAGGTGCTGTCTGACTGCAGAAGCCTCACGGGACTGCAGAGCTGGTGCATGGCTTGCAGGAGGGATGGGTTTGGGTCCAGTATTGAGGCAGTGAGCTGTGCTGTGTGTCTGGGGTGCTGAGCTGCAATGCACTGAATATCAGACACGAAACCAGCAGTTCTGAGCTCTCCCAGGTGCTTGTAACCTGTGTTTAACACCATGCTTTCCATGGAACACTTCCTCTTCTCCCTTTGGAAGGGGTAAATGCATAAAGGCTCTGTTTGAAGGGATACTTAAAAAGCAGAGGGATGCTCCTGGACCTCTAAGCACAAGGTTTTCCACCTCCACCTGCTGATGGAGGAGCCTGTCCCAGGCTTACTGCCCTGTGACTCTGGGTTTCCTCCCTGACCATGGGAAGCACGAGCATCCTGACATCAAGCAGAGGCAGGTGACCTGTAAAAAACATGTTTTCCCTCCCAGCAGTGTTGTTTTAGTAGCCATCACTTGTGTATGGGCAATGCAAATGTGATCAGATCAAACCATGGCTCTGCTCTGATCCCATTGCTGGAAATTGGTTTTGTTAAGCAAAATGTTACCAGCTCGGGAAAAAGAAAAAAAAAAGGAAAGTAAAAGGAACAAATGCAAAATTTGAAAATTTGCTTGTATTAGAGATGCAGGGAAGCACTGGAAGTTAGGGAGATCACAGACAATTGAATTTAATTGAAAAGAAATGATTAACTAGAATGAGACTTGAATATGAAGATCTAATTTGAATTAAAGAAACAAGCTGATTGCCTGAAGAAAAAAGTTGGAGGATTAAAATTATTTTGTATAATATGGGTTCCAGTATAATGGGTTTCAGCACTGCTTATATAGGATAGCTCATAAATAAAATCCCCAACTCCACCCTCAAAGTGGTTTTACCATCAAAATTACAGGGTTTTTTTGAGATGGTCCCAGGGAAATGGGGCTCTTACTTGATCTCATGGGCTTCGGGGAAATTTGAGTTATGGATGGTAAATGGGAAAGCTTGATCCAAGACTTAGAGCTTCCCAGCATCATCTCAGATCTGGTAGCAAGGCTTACAGCTCCCACCTTACAGGGAGGGGAACAAAACACAAACCCTGGGAGCAAACTAGAGGCCAGTGACAGGTGGACCCTTTCCTCAGGAAGGGTGGTGGAAGGAACATTTCCAGGACTGTCAAAGCCTGGTGCAAGTGGCTCTGAGCAGAAGCCCCAGGGGCAGGCAGTGCTGGCAGCTCATGCTCGCTGCTCATGTCCAGGCTCTGCTCCCACACCAACTCCTGGAAGCAAAATCAGCAAGAAAATAGTTTTAGGGAAAATGAATAGTCTGTATTCACAGCACAAACAGGAAAATTATATACCAGCAAGTAGCACAAATGGGAAAAATAAGAGCTTAATTTACAGTAATTTTGTAGAGTTATAAGCATCTTTATTCCAAGGGAGTTCTTCTCAAAGCAGCAAAATGGGTTAGTGCATCCCCCTGCAGCTTTTTTAATTTCCACTTGGCTGCTGCACCCTCTGCCACAGCATTTCCAGCCACGAGCATCCTCCTCCTCACTGAACAGTGCCACGGGCCACAGTGCCACCGCTATGGCCGTGTGCCCCTGCTCCCCACAGGCAGGCAGGATCTGTCCTCTCTGGGATGGGGTATCTGGCAGCCCATGGGAGGCCCCCAGCTCTGTGCTGGGAGCAGCTGGGCGTGCTGGGCGCTGTGGATGTGCCAGCAAAGGTCACTTCCACGTCACCCTGTGGCATGGCTGGCCAGGACAGAGCTGCAGGCATACTGGCTGGCACAGAGCCTGGCCAGGGGGCTATCAGAGCCCTCATCCTGGGGGTGGGCATGGGGATGGGGGACAGGGAGGGGATTCAGGAGGATGGAGAATTTGTTGGACTCTTTCCAGATGATAATTTTGACATTTTGTTGTCTCTTGAGGATATTGAAGTAGGAATAAATGCAGCGTCAGTGCTCATTTGTACTGACTGTCACTGCCAGACTGGGGGCTGACCTGAGCGTGCTTTTAATGCATATTTAATGGTACACTGGTCTCTTGGCCCCATCTTTGGCTGCTGCACACCTGCACTTTGACACCACACACCTGAGCCCACACAGTGCACCCACTGCCTGCCCTTCCTCACCCATCCCTGCCGTGTGCCTCATTGCCAGCCTCCCTCATCTCCCCCAGTCCCTGCCCCACCAGCATCTGCTCCATCCCAAGGAAACACAGACAGGGATTTATTTCCTCCAGTACTTCATGGAAGAACATGAGCAGGGTAGTGCACGTCCTGCAGGCTGGTCTGGTAGCACATCCCAGAGCAGGTGATAACCTGCCCCACACCCCAGGGATTACCCCAGATATCCTCTGCCCTAATATTGTGTGAGGATCTCATTTCTGAGCAAAATCCAGCTGTGGTTTCATTAAAGAGGCTCTTGCTCCTTGTGCTGAATATTTAATTTAGCACAAGTGTGTGCGTGTTGAGTTCAGGGTGTTGATTAAGCATGACTTGAGATAGAGGGAAATTAGTAATATGGGAAAGTGCAGTCAGTATTTCATGGCAAAGAGTAATTGAGCTAACAGTTGACATATGGAGTTGTGTGGGCAAACTAATTAAATTTTACATCTTCCCAAGCATTTGTGAGTTTTATAAGTGTTTGATTTATATATTAATTAAACCTCAGAGTGAAATAAAGAGGACACAACTATTTATACTGCAAATGTGTCCATCAAGAGGAAGGGCTTTAATGTATTTTCAAGCAGATGCTGAAGTACCTCTGTGAGTCCCCAGCTCAGCTCAGTGGTGACATCCCCTATGGTGTCTCTTCCTCCTCTTCAGTATCAGGAAGAAGCTCTCTGCTTCTTGGTATCTCCCTGGTGGGCTACAGACCACAGGTTTCCCACTGATCTGGGCACTTTGCAAGTAGCTAGTGAGAAATCTAACACATGATTTAAATATTTTTCTGACGAATTAGTAAAGCACCAGAGGTAGTTATGGCATGTCCTGGGATGATCTTGCTGAGGTTTTCTGGAGTTGTCTTATTTGCATTATTTTATATTTAAAGGGAACTTGCATTGTGTTTATTTGCAGGTGGACAGAAGGACATGTGGAACATTCATGGTGGTCAGCATTGTTTTCAGCCTGGTTGATGCTCTGTGGAAAATAGGAGTTCCTGAAGTTATAGGATCAGTTGTGCTCCTGGGATCTTGGGCATGGAGCTGGGAGATGGTATTTAGGTTCAGTGACAGTGAGGAGTCCTAAAATGTGCAGTCCTGGCCCCGATTTTTCTTTTAGGCTGTTGTGCACTCCCCACACTGACACATCTCTCTGGAGGCCAGCCACATCTCCCAGGTCTGTTTGGGTGAGCTGGGAGGCCAGTGCTGGGCTGGTGTTGGGGCAGTCCTGGGAGGTGCAGGGCTGGCTGTGCTGGGCTGAGCTGAGAGCCTTTGTGGAGCAGTTTAGTTTATTTCAGTGACCTTGTGTGAGTTTAGTTCCAGGGCTGAGTTCCAGAGCTTGGGCTGCTCCTGCCCAGGCTTATTGCTTCAGGGAGTGTCCCTGCTCCTTTCAGAGCTGCTCCTGCTAAACTGCCTTTACTGCCATGAACATTTTATTCCTGTGGGTTAATGTGCCTGTAAAGCCCTCTGATTCCCAAATAAATGAAATAAGGAAGTGTTTCTATTCTGCCCTGCAAAGATGCTTCCTCAGCAGCACAGGTGATGGGGCCATGCCAGAGAATTTGCATCTATTTCTATATCCTGGCTCTGAAATCCTGATCATGCTAAAAAATAAATTTACCTTTTATATTTGCTATTATTGGCTATTATTATATTGGCTATATAATTGGCTATTATTTTTTCCCTCTTTTGAATGGAGAAACAGAAGCTGTTCATAAGATTCAGAGGACATTAGGTTTTGATGGGATAGTGGAATTACACCTAAAACATGGGTATTAAAACTCCCTTAAATTTAGTAAATTATTCAAGTGTGTAGCATATTATAATCTACAAATGCTGTGAAATAGATGGCAGCTATGTTAGGAGTCATTCTGCGTGCCACCCGCTGTCCCACCTGGCCTCTGTGGACTCCATCAATCTTGTGATGGCCAATGATCCCTGTTCACAGTGTCAGTGATTAATATATTTGCCCATTGGAGAGGAGGAATTACAAAAACTTAGTGTTTGTGTGCAGTTAGAAGCTGTGGGGACAGGGGCAACAGAGACCAGGTTGGAATGAAAATGGGAGGAAGGGAAAGGCTGGTGCTCAGCATCAACTACTTCTAAGAATTGGTGCTTTGTAGTGCATCTTCCCCAGAAACCCCGAGAGAAGGAAGATGGCACAGGGGGCCGTGGTGCCTCCTGCAATGCTGCACTGCAACATCTCAAACCCTGGAAAAATGCACTCCACTGCCAAATATAACCTGCAGGACTAAACAGGTGAAGCAGTGTAAAATCTAAGCAGCAGCCTCTGTCTTCTGCTGCCACTGATGTTGAACAGGCAAGGCTGCTCTTGGATGTCCTGCATAAGTGCTGTTTGTCCTGCTGGAGCAGGCACCCAGGCCAGTGCTACAGCCCTGCCCTGCCCAGGACTGGCTCTGAAGGAGGTGGGGATGCCCATTTTGGGGCCTCTCTGCTCCTCAGCATCCCTCAGCCCTGGTGGCATTGCTTGACTTTCTGTGCATAGCCCCTATGCCCCGAGCTGCTTTCAGAGCAGAGGGGACTGGAAGAGTTGCTCCAAAATAACATATAAATAGGAAGTGAAAGGTCAAGGCTTCCCACAGAGTAATTTTGCTCAGAGTATCAGAAAACATAAGGGATGAGAAGGCATGAGGACTCATGGTGATCAGCCACTGATCAGCTCCAGGTAGCACAGCCCTGGCCCTGGGCAGCTTCTGGTTTCTGTTTCCTCTCTGGTTTTTGCAAACTGCCCTGTCAGACCTCACTTACTGAGAAGCCCCATGTACAGTTTTTAAGATGCTGTTGGCTGCTCCCTGTTCCTCCTCCATCCTAATGTGAAATCTGTCATTGCACTCTATCAGGGTGCCTTTCTGCCTGCATCCTGTGTGAGCTCCAGATTGCTATTGATAGGTGGGAGAGCCACGACAATCTTGAGGAAATTTGTGATCTGGTCCTGGCATATTTGACAGATAACACTCCAAATACAAATGTCAAAACGCATTTAGGTTTTTTCCCTTTTCTAACTTGCCCTGAAGAAAATGCAAACACTTCTTGACAGAATCAGTTCAGGAGCCTCCTCTAAGCCAGGCCTTGAGTGTTAGAAGAATCTGCCTCTTAAAGCCATATAGATCCACTGCTGCTGTATAAAAAATATTCTTTACCCTGAGGCAGAATTACTTAAGAAAATCCTGACGTGATTAGACACCACTCTCTTCTGAGAAAAGAGTAACTATACTATTAAAGGATAACTGAGATGCTGCATAAACTGACAGTATTTAAATGACTCAATGTCTCAGGTCTGAAACGTCATTTGGCATGAGGGCACAAGGAAGGACTTGAATATTTTCTGGCTACCACTGTGCAGCTATTCTGTAACCTGAATATGATCTGCTGGAAGCATTTGCAGGTGCTGTCACTGCCCTCCACTTGCTGACATGAGGTATATTTAGGCTCTGGGTTTGTAAAATTTATAAATGCAGGCTTGAACAATTTATAACAATTAATAAATAAGTAGCTTGCAATTTTTGCATATGCTTTAGCAGGCAGGAATTCCTCTTGCCTTAAATCAGTGTAATGATGTCAGTTAAACAATTATCTTACTTGTACTGCCTAAGAGCCTGGCTCCACCACTCTGTTCAGTGACACAGTTTAAACACAAAGCCAGGATCTATATTTATATGCAAATATCATCAAGTTCAAACTTAAATCACAATATTTTTGAAGTCAAGATTGTGTGTTAAATAATACTCCATGCATTTATGTAATTATATATCTGTGCTGTAAAACCCTTCAGATTTCAACCCCAAACCACAGCAGGCAGAAGGGCTGAGCCCAGAGCACGTGGATAACCACAACCCCCCTGGCTTGTGTAGATTTTGGGGGGCAGTATGAGTATTTTGTGTTAGCTCAGAGCTCCGATCCAACCAGCTTTGATAGCTCTTGGGAATATGTGTGATTAACCAGCCCAGCCACAATATGTCACCAGCACTCCACACAAACAGCTCTGCTACTGCTGGAGAGCAGGCAGAGGGAAAACATCACATCCTGCAGACAGGGAAGGGAAAATAGCATGAAAGGACAGTGAAGAAACTTGAGAGGAAAGTGATAAGGGACAAAATGGAGATTCCTGGAAAAATTATCATAGGGAAGATGAGGTCAGCAGCAGGTTAGGTGGAGCTGCATGAGTCCTGGTCCCTGGGATATGCTGTCAGCCCAGCATTGGGGATTACAGGCTGCAATTTAAAAGCACTCATTGCTTCAACTTTGCTTTCCATTTTGAAGGATTGTTTTTCCTCCTGATTGTATTAAGCCTTGCCTGTTGTGAACTGAAACTACTCAGTACCCTAATTCTCATTCCCAGTGCTCCTCTCCTCTCCTCTCCTCTCCTCTCCTCTCCTCTCCTCTCCTCTCCTCTCCTCTCCTCTCCTCTCCTCTCCTCTCCTCTCCTCTCCTCTCCTCTCCTCTCCTCTCCTCTCCTCTCCTCTCCTCTCCAGCACCCAGCACTGGGTATAACCAACAAAAAAGCTGTGTCAGAAATAAAATGCATGAAAATAACGGAGCTTCAGCAGCTCCATGCAAGTGTAGAGAAAACACATCCTGATGCAATGAGCGTAGAGCCCGGATAGAGCATGACCTTTGTCAGGGGCTAGTAATCATTCCTGGCAGTGTTTGCTCATGAGGATTGGGAAATGTGGGCAGCCCATTAACCTGTGCCACTCAGGATCCCCATGGCTGAGCATCAGGAGCACGGAGTGACTGAAGCAGCCCTTGCAGCTCTCTGCTCCCTGCGCTGGGTCTCACAGCACAGACGGGGAGCAGGGGATTCACTCGAGGTCTCCTGGGTTTGGAACAGAAGGGATGCAATGCAGCCCTATCCAGGGCTGTAGTGCAGCTCCTTCCTTCCCTTCATGGCTGTGGCAAACTCATCAGGCCATGCTGCTGCTTGGACAAGTGGCAGGGGAGTCGGTCAGTCCTTCTGCAGACACCTGGAGCTTTGGGGAGCCCAGCTCTGTGTGTTTGCATGAGCACTGTACATGCTGATACCACTGGAAATGCAGCTGGGGTGATTACCATAATATATTCAGAAACAGAAAAGAGGATGCATCTCTTCATGGATTTGCTGTCTTTTTGCTATTGGGTTAGGATTTAAGACTCTTTAATTCCCAATTTATAGGGTAATATGCAGTTCACCTATAGATGTGCTTTAGTGTGTTTCAAATATACCAGTTTGTGCCTTTCTATGGAGAGCAAAGCTGCCTCCTCCAGGAAGGGAGGAGGAAACCATTTCAGTCAGACACTTAAAGGCTTAAATCAGCTTGCCTGACACTATATGAGATTGGGGATGCTGAGGAAGTGGAGGTGTGATGTAAAAGTATGGTATTCAGCACGTGTAATACCAGGAGAGTCTCACTGGGGAGTGACAACCTTTTCAGCCCACCCCAGCTGGGATGCAGTTCCTCTGGTCAAACCCCAGGAGACCCAGCAGTAAGGTTGGGGTCTTGGTAGCTGGAGGTGAAGGCTCAGCCAACCAAATTTATCATGTAGTATAGCCTGAGATGTGTAAAGATGTGTTCTGGCTCTATTTTTGTATAAAACTTTTTTTCTTTAGTATGAGCTACATAGTAAAATTACTTACTGGATAACAAAACAGCCAACACAGGAAATAAAACCATACAGAATATTCATGCTGTGTGATGCTAAGCACCTGATTTAAAGGCTTGGTGTCTGAATCTCTCTACAAGTGACTGAGAAAGCTGTTCCCCCAGAGCACAGCAGTGTTGTGGGTGCTCTGAATTATCCTCCTTTTCTCTCTCACTCTGCAGAGACACTGGTTGCATGTGATCCCTGGAGGGAGGAAGGTCGCTTCCTTGGTATCCAGGTGGATGCCCTGGTTTCACTGTTTCTGGACTATTTTTAGTTGTGTGCACTCATGCTGATACCCAGCCCTGCAGGCTGCCTGCTGTGCAGGCTGGGTTGGTGGGAGTGTGATGGGGTGTCTGACATGGGCTCGGGGGGGCTCTGTGCTGCAGAGTGGGGATGTCAGCCCGGAGCAAAGCCAGCTTCTGGCTGACCCTGCCAGAGAGGTAAAACCAGAGCTTTATGCAATGGTGTGTGCAGCATGCCTGGGCCAATTAACTTGGAAAAGGATTACTGGTATGCCACTGGGATGCATCTGTGACAAGTTCAACCTCCATTGGCCACTGCGTAAGGCAGTGCTGACGCTAATATGCAAAGAGTCCCAAATTGTCATGAATTAATAAAACTAGGAGCAGGAACTCCCTAAGGGTAATTAAAACACTTAAGTCAGCATTTATTTAAGGCTGACAACTCTTATGGGCACTAGGGAGAAGGAGAGGAGGATTTGGGGCCAGGATCCCTGCAGTGGGGACATGGGGTGGGAACGGGAGGCACAGCTTCCCAGGGAGGTTTATCAGGAGACCCTGGAGGATATTGCTGTGCTACAGCAAAGTGCAAGGCAGAGATGAAGAAAAGGCAATGACAAATGTGAAGTGCTTTGTTTCTGTTTTTGTGTCTGTGTTGAGGACGGGTTGTGCAGCCCAGCTCTCACTGCAGAGCTGTCGCTCAGAGGGAGCCTGGAGCGGCTCCGTGTTGGGAGTGACGCGCGGCCGGTGCTGCTGCCAGCCTTCGGACACGTCACGCTCTCCTGAGCAGCCATACAGGGCTTTGGCTTGCTTAAAACCGTGTTCAAGTCCAGGAGAGCTTCTCCAGTGCTGGCTCCACAGCAGGATTCTGTCTGTCAGTGGCATGTTGCAAGCGCTGCTGCTGGATTGTGTTTACCTGTGCCCAGCTCCCTCCCACCTGCGGCAGCGTTTTGTGTGCTTCTTGCTCCTCTGTCCCCTCACTGACAACCAGTGTGCCAGGAGGCAAAAACACAAAGGGATTTGGACCACAAAACTTTTGGACCTCTCCTCCTGAGGGTCCTCCTGTCAGTTTTGTCCCAGCTCTGTCTTGTGTCTGCCTGACTGTGGGGCTGAGCCTGACCTTGTGGAACTAAAGTGGCCAGTGAAGTGTCATGGTCCCTGCCTTAACTGAGGCAGGTCCCTGCCTTGGCTTTGTGTCCTGCCAAACACTGCCTAAGTCTCAAACTCTGTGTGAACAAGGATGGTACTGAAACCAGCCAAGAGGACTCCACACTCCACCTGGGTGTCAGCAAGCAAGCAAGACTTCAAATGGATCTGGGAGCAGAGCAGCAGGGACAAGATGGACTTGATGTAAGGACCTGATCTCACATCCTTGTAACAGCTGAACTTCAATGTTACACTTTGTTGTACACAACTGCTCCGTCAGATCAACAAGAAAAGCCCAGTATATCCTTTCAGCACCTTTGTTCTACATTTTTTGCTGCTAATGGGGAGAGGAATTGAGGGGGGATTTCGTGGTGGCTCTGCAGGCTCAGCAATGCTGCATCTGCAGCAAAAAGCCCCTTCCATCCCCATGTGGGGCTGTACCACCATGCCAGCTGCAATCCACAAGCAATTAAAACTGCTTAGTAAGAGACAAATCACTTATTACATTTTCCACCTTCTTCTTTTCCATTTTTATGTCTGTTGAGCAGGCAAACACAGCTTTTTCAGAAGTCCTGAAAGAGAATTTTAAAAGCCATCCTGCCCTCTCATTTGTTTAAATGTGTTTGTAGTGAGATTCTGCCAGTGCTGGCAGACAGAGAGGATGAGAATCCTCCAGGGATTTTCCCTAAATGACACTTTCAAAGTCAGATCTGCATATGCACTGCATCAGACACCATTTAGAGAGTACATGTAAGATCCCAGTTAAAAGAATCACATTTGCTAATATTTTCCCTCTGTTTATTCTGGGTCAGTGTGCATTATAGAAGAGGCAGAGAGGACCATGCTGCAGAGTTTGATGGGATAATGGCAAAGGGAGAACAGACGAGTTCAGAGAGATGGGAGATGCTGATGCAGTTTTGTAGGACAAGGTAGGATTTGCAGGGCGTCATTCAAAATAATTGTGAAAAGTATAACTGAAATGGTGGAAGCAGAACAAATCTGAATGTGCCTTTTTTGTGGCAAAGCACTATTTTCAGCTAACACTGATTTGATTTGAAAGGGAGTTTCAGTGGAGTGAAGAATAAATGAAATTGAACATTGTTTTCAGATTTTTCTGTGATACAGAGTGATGTAGAAATTAACTTTACCCTGTTCTAAGTAATACAGACTGTGATGTCTAGTTAAGATGTCTAAACATGATAAAATTAAGGTTTTCACCGGATTATAACTTTACTAAACATTAGCTCTTTCAATGGAAGTTTTTCAGCCTGGACTTGGTACAAACATGGTAATTTTATATTTGCTTATAGGTATCAATGCAAATTTTCAGCTCAGAGAATATATTCTTGGGAATAAATTTAGAGAAATGCAGGTAATTAATCCACATTTTAGAAGTTGCTATGGATGTTTTACCTAGAAGAAACTCCATGCTTTGGAGGGGAAGCTCCAAGTTTGACAGCAGGGATGATCTCCAGGTGGTATCACCCTCATTTACAACCCCAGGCTGGGTGAAGTGATAAGCCTGAAAAATCTCAGTCACATGAACATCACAGAGAGACAGGGCCCCCTTGGTTCCCTTCCCAAGGACTTCTGCCAGCACCCTGCAGAGCCTCTGAGTGCTGGGGGTGATGGGAGACACCTTTCCTGACCAGGCTTTCCCTGTCCCTGCTCATCCCACAGGGATGCTGGGCACAGCCTGGGCAGTGTCTCCTGGGGCCCCTCACGTTCCCAGGGTGAGGGCTGGACCTTGCTGGGCTGCTGCTGTAGGGAGCTGGGTGGAGTGCAGTGTTTAAGGTGTTCAATCAGAGATGGGGGTGAGATTGGTGTAGGTGACAGACCTTAGGGTGAGGCAGAACCACTGACAAAGCCTGAACCAGGGCTGGTTCCCCAGCAGGATGCACTGCATTTAGCTCATCATTATCCAGAGTGGCAAAATCTGGGCTCAAGAACTCCAATTCCCCTGCCTGCGATCTGCCCCCATCCTGAACTCTCCCTGACCATGGAACTAGGACAGTTCCTCATCAGGGTGATTTAAAAACTCTTGGCTTTTAAAAACTAGAGGAAAAGACACAGTGCTTCACTTCAAACTCATTTCCAGGGGCAAGGTCTCCAAAGGCCAAAGACTCTCTGCCTGGTGCCATCTGATTTCCTCCTGCATTAGCATTACACGCTGGGATTTGGGCTGATGCACAAGTTTCTTTTCCAAGATGCCAGCCTTGGCTGGGGCTGTTTTGCCTGGTTTTGGGATGCAGGCTGGGATGCCAAGGGCAGTTCAGCCAGCCCCAGCTCTTCTCTGCCAGCCTTGCAGCAGTGACTCTGGGGAGAAGTTGAAGCAGATTGAGGTGGTACTGGAAACACCAGAGCAAGGTTGGCTGGAGCTCATTTATTGTCACCTCCAGTTTGTAACCCCAGCTGACCTCAGGGGGTGTTTTGAGGTTGCATTCATTAGTGTCTGTAAGAAATTAAGATGCTTCAGTGCTACAGCTGTGGAAAAGTACAGGATGAAATTTGTGCAGGATTTCGATCCACCGAATAAGATGTGTAGACTGATGAAGAACAGAAGCCTGTTTTCCAGTGGATTTGCACATTTTTCTCCCTCCATCCACCTCCTCCCCTGTGTGTGACACTCCTGGTGGCTGAAAGTGGCCTCCTTGGTTGGCCTGTACTGCCAGAGGTGGTGTAACCCTTGGGGACTTTCTGTCTCCTCTCACCAGAGCACTGATTTGTGCCTCTCTGATTTTCATACACTTGTAGGAAGTTAATTTTTGAAAGGCATTGTCACAGTTTGGTTCAAGCTGTGCCTTACCCACTGATGGAGAGACAGTGTGGTTACTCAAGTGTCATTTCTTTTTTAGTAACCTGGATAAATATCTTCCTCACCACCAAGGAGTTAAAACCATCCTTGTCCCGGGTGGCTCAGGGAGGCCTCAGGGAGCCCTGCAAAGAGTGTTACTTTGATGTATATTTAATGTAACATATACAACAAGGCTAAGCAGGAAAATTGCAAAATTTTTAATGCCCTTAATTACATTTTTAGCTTCACTTTGGGGTCAGCTAATACCACCACAGAGCTGGTGCCCATTCAACAGAGTCAAGCAGATGATTTGAGATTGTGCCCAGTGACTTAAAATAATTTTATTCCTGAGGTAAACAAGAGCAGAATAGAGCTGTGAAAGTTTATAAATAACAAGAGCTGGGTTTTGACTAAATCTATAGTATTTTTTTTTCTGGCATTCACCTTGCATATATTAAGACATTTCCATAAATAAGGAAACTTAATAAGCCTCAGAAAGGTTAGACTGTTTCCATTGGATTTTATGCCTGTTGCATAAATCCTACCCAAGTAATTCCAGACTTTGTGTGGACATAATTTTTTTACAGTATAAATTCCATTAACACATTCATGCCATATGTGCCATATATTAAAACAAGCAGCCTCCTGCACTCCCAGTAAATCACTAAATCACTAGCATCCATGCCTGCTTCCCAATTCCATCAGCACGGATCTGCTTGGGCAGTGTGGTGGTGAGAGATCCTGTATGGAGCCTCAGGGCTGCAAAACCAGCCTGCCTGGGCTACGTCCCTGGATGTAGTGAGGCTCTTCCATGATAAAAGATGATATCCTTGCTGTGATCCCATGATAAAGAGGATAACCCCATTGTCTTCTTCTCTTCTCTTCTCTTCTCTTCTCTTCTCTTCTCTTCTCTTCTCTTCTCTTCTCTTCTCTTCTCTTCTCTTCTCTTCTCTTCTCTTCTCTTCTCTCTTCTCTTCTCTCTCTGTTGAAGTTGACACTAATAACCTGGGATGCAAAGAATTGCTTTAATTTCTAGATGTTCTGAATATCCTGAGAATTTGTAAAAGAAAATTATCCTCTTTATCCTAATCAAAAGCAATTAAAAGTACACTTAAATAGAGCACAGATCTGTGCTTAATTCCAAATGTTTTGCACGTACAAACAACAGGAGTTGTTACTAACTCTTCAGCAACAGCAGAGCCCCCATTTCGCTGTCACAGGTGCTTTGCAAATTCAGATTTTCTGGCTGGAATACTTTACCTTGGTAATGTCCTGTGCAGATCAAAACTCCATCAAATAAGATGAAGTTTCATTGCTTGCCACAGCCAGTGCCATGATTTAGCACTTCTAAATATTGGTCTACTCTGCACAATAGGAGCGGTGCAAAATGCCACGTTCTTAGTTACTTTGTCTTGCAGCCTTGGAGTTGATGCATTTTACTCATTCATTTCACATAACCATGTCCTTGCCATTTTCCCTTCCTTTGGCCAGAGCTTTTGGCTTTCAGACAATTCCTGCAGACCCTGCAGCAGTTGTGTCACCATAAGATGTGTCACTCAGACTGGGAGCAGTCAGGTTTGAAAACCCACGAGCTGCCTGACTCGCATCTGAGGTGGAGCAGGCAGTGAGTGAGCAGACAGCAAGAGGGATGCAGACAAACTCTTTTAGACTTAAGCAAGGCTTAATGCAGTTAAAACCAAGCCTTAGATGTGGCTTTTGATAATGCTGGTAATAACTACCTTTTTGGGACTTCTAGAAAGAAGTGGTCATCTCATTTTGTGATAAAATGGGTGTGCAGAATGAAAGGTCTCATTTCCCCAGAAGCAAAGTGTGATAAGGAAGGAGTTGGCGTATCCTTTTGGGGTAAAAAAAAAAAAAAAAAAAAAGAAATTGTTAATTTCTTGGGACAGGATCCATCTTTCATTTCTGATTTTGCCTAGCACCCTGCACAAAAGGGTGCCCATGCATCACAACCTTCCTGGCAGCTACCAAACCATGCAACACTCATGTGATACAGGGGTAAGTGACAGCCAGCACATGCATCTGGGTCTAGTACTACTTAGATCACTAGTAAAGGCACTGACGATGGGATAGGGAACACTAATTAAACTTACAAGCACATGGTGACAGCTGGCAGGCTGGAGGAGAGGCTGAGAAGTTCAAATAGCGGCAAATCGTGAATTGCATGAGTAGACCAGAATGTCTTTCAGATCAGAAAAGATGTGAACCATCAGAGAAAGTCCAGGGGGAGAAGTGGGAATGGACAGAACTCTAGGAACAAAAAGTGATGAAGAAATGTGGAATAGACTGAGCATCTGGAGTGTGGACTAACCAGGGAAGCAACTGTGTCAAGTGTATGAAATATAGAAAAGGAAGGAATCACCTGCTTTCTCTGTCCATGGTGGATAAGACAAGGAATTGGAGGCTTAAACTGCAGCAGAGAAATTAAGGTCAGATTGTTATGAATTTTTTTTTGTGTATAGGAGAGATTATGAAGAATTGCAACAGATTTCTTGAGGAGGTTTAGATGTTTCTATCCCTGGAGAGATTTCCATGCATTAAACATTGATCATACCCAAAGGCAGAGAAAGTGGTAGAGTACCCACCTTCTGGAGATGCCATTGACCTTCTGCTACTGGGAATTACAAGAAGCTGACCTTGCAATCAAGGCAATGCAAGAAAAAAAATATAATTCAGGTTTAGATCTCAGATGTGGCAGGTTGCTTTTGTCAACCTACCCAGAGAGACAGTAGTGTCTCAGAAGCTACCTGAACCTAGGAGTCTTCTTTCAAGGTAGTTTGTTTCTGTATTCTAGGAATTCTTGGATTTACAGAGAAATTAGTGTCTGCTGTCACTGTTTGAGGTCACCATTGAGGACCCATTCTCAGAGCAGAATTTTGGGTGTCATGTGGAATCAGATCCATAACAGTCAACTTTGTATTGATGACAACACATGGCCAGACATCTGTGATTTTCCCTTTTCTGTCTAGCAGGAACTAAAACAGATGGATTGAGTATTTCCTCCATCTACAGCTTTGTCTACAGAACACAGTTACAAGAGTCAGTGGGCTTCAGACCTACCACACAGGGTGGACACTTCTGGCTTGCAGAAGTCCATTACCTCCCCCCAGGTTTTATTCCACACCATGTGAGATGTGGAGAAGGGCTTGCAACCCTGCTGCCCTTGGAGGGAGGTGACCAGCCTCTCCTTCTGTCACTGCCTCTCCTTCTCCTGTGTCCCTGTGGTCTGCAGTCGGCCCTGCCTGCTCAGGAAGAGATGGCTGGAGGTGAGCACTTGGGGAGGGCTCTCCTCCTCCTTCCACCTGTTTTTCATTCCTTGACTCACTGGCTCTCAGCCGTAAGCAGTGACGTGACAGCTGAGTCACGGACACACCACCTGGATGCTGTCAGCATCAATCTCTCTTACAAGGATCATAGAAGAACAAATAGAGAAGACTCTTAGGGCTTCTCATTCATCTTCCTGCCAGCGGGGCACCGGGCCCTGCAGTGCAGTCTCTGGCTCTGCCCAACCTCGCTCTCAAAATCCCAAGCCATGGGATTCCACTGCCCTTCCCCAGGAGCTGCTCTGTGATTCAATAAACATCATTACCAAGGAGAGCACTGCTTTTCCACTGTTATTACTTACCCTAAGTATTCCTAATGTGAGCAAATAGCTTCTTACTGATATCCACGCTGGAGGATTTTTTTGTTTTCTTGTGAAGAAATTCAGTAAAGTTGCAAAATCGGAGATGAAATGTTTTATTTGTGCTCTGTTTAGCAGTTTTAAGGATGTCCCTGCTGCATGCATTGTTGTACACAGTGGATGAGAAAGCCCAGAGATGCAGCCCTATGCCCTGAAGAGCTTACACTTTTCATTTAAGCAAGATACAGTGACTGAGAATGACAAGTAACGAGAAGGCAGGACAAGAGTCATACGATAAAGGTCAGGATGTTTCTAAATAAATCCTATTGTCATGCTTTTAATTGGGTTTATATTGAAGACATCATACATGGCTACATATTTTTGAGACAATTTCACTGTGTTTTAATGAAACATTTTTAATCTCAGAAAGTCATCTTGCCTACTTTGGTTTGGTGCTTATTTAAAGCTTCATTTTTATAGAAATGTATGTTTTTCCTCTCACAGTTACTCTTTCAGCTTGCCTAACTTGTCACAGTCAGCCTGGTTATTAATTCCCTGGGTGTCTCAGAGGTACAGGAGGTTTCCTGGCTGGTCCATGCCACTGGACTGCTTCTCCTTGACCTTTGTCTCCAGCTCTCTGTCTCCTCTCTGCAACACCCCAAACTGCTCTTACTCCAGAGGTGGCAGTCAAACCTCTTCACCTGTTTGCCTGAGAGCAACAAAGCACCTTCTCTCTGCACAGACCTTACAGCTCCTCAGAGCAGCAGTGACTCCTCTCCTGGGCACCAATAAACCAGAGCAGAGCATCACAGAGCCAAACCATCTGCCCCACCTCCTCCATATGCCCTCTCCAGCTTTTACACCCCACTCACTGTGTGTTTCCTACAGCTGATGGAGGTGTAAAGCCAATTCCTGCCATCCTTAGCTTTGGCTTTACAATCCACACATCTTCCTCTTCACGCTACTTGATTAGCAGAAGAGTACATTTAATTTTGGGGTATGCAGGGCAAAAGTCTATCATGGTAACTCAATGTTATTCCAACAGATGTCCATTCAATGCCATCTGTCCCACCTGTGGTTTTGGCTATTATTTCTTACTAATTTTAATCTTGTCTTCGCCTTAAGGGGACAAATTCGTTCTGGTACCTGACTGCAGGTTTAGCAAACTCCCCAAGGGAAGCCCAAATGCATTTCAAAAGCATTTTTAATGTGTGTGTTTCATCCTGGTGAAACCAGCTGTCCATGCACATCAATTCCCTGCAGCAATTTTTCCTTTCATGGAATGGAAATATTCAGCGTCATGGTTGGGTATGGAAATTTTGCTGATTTGAGACAAAGGGTCTGCTGAAATGGACTGAATTTAGTACTCTGACTTTCCAGCCTTCCTCTTAACTCTTCTGAAGGAAGTCATGAAGGCTTGAGACCTGAGTCCTGCTGGGAATTTCAGAGAGCTTGGAACAGAGATGGGTGATTTTCAGCTGGAGAACCTGCCAGGGGTTTGCTGAGCATCTTAGCCAAGTGCACACCTTGTACTGAGAAGGCGAGGGGAGAATCTCTTTCTTCTACTAGACCTCCCAATCCAAGTTAAAAAAATATGCTTAACTATGACTTAATTGTTTGTATTTTGTGTGGAAGGGCCTAGCTCAATTAAAAAAGCAGATGCCTATTTGTATAGATAGTGCAGTTATTGCAGCAGTCACACTGGAAAGGCATTAGTTATCTAAGAGACAAATTGAACAAGACAAATCTAGGGCCAACCTGTTTCTCCTCAAGCAGTTTGTAAACACATGCTGAGAAGCAGAGAATTAGGAAAGGAGAGTTGAACTTGCTCTTGCTATAACCCAAATGCAGCTGGTTAAGGGCAAGCTTCATTTTAATTTACTGTTTCTAAGCAAGACATCATTCAAAGCTGATGTTTACAGGTGGTGATGCTCATATCCTGCTGTTTCTTCAAGTCAGTTTTGTTTCTCTCTAAACCTACTCTACATCCAACTGAAGACCTGCTCTGGCAGCAGGGAGCTCCCAAACAGCCTGGAGCTCCTTTGGTGTTTCTTCTACCACTTTGGCTGCTGGGGCCAGGTATCAGCTGCTGCTGCTCCCAGTATGGTTCCTAACAATTTCCTGGGCACAGGAGCAGCCATGGATGCTGGGACCAGGCATCTTCAGCACCAGCTTTAGTCATTGTCTGAGGTTGCTCTCTTCTCACAGAATTAATCTAATCTTTGATGCATTAACTTCAGAGTGTGACCCTGCAGTGAGAGAAGGCAAGGGCAAAAGTCCCAGTGGGGCAAGAGTGGGAAGCAAGGTTCAGTTGCTATGATTGATTATTTTTTCCAGAAAATACAGGCTGATTTCTTCTGAGTTTGGTGAACAGTACCTATTTTGGGAATATGAAGGCATTTGGCTCTCACTGATCCTCTCCACACCTTTCGGTATTTCTCCAAGCAGTGCCCTGAAGGCAGCTCTGGGGTTTGTAAGCTGCTCTCTGGTAAACACTCAAAGGTATTTGTCCAACAGAGGGAGAGCCAGCTTCCCTGCACAGCAAGTGGCTATGGCAAAATGCAAATAGCAGCAGTTCACAGGGATCGATACACCCAACACAGCCCCGGCAGCTGCAGGGTCTGTTTGGATGGTGTGCAAGCTTCTCCTTGAGCAGGATCTCTAATGGACACTGTGCTGCTACAGGGGAGTGATTCTGGATGTAAGGACAGAAATTTCTGCATTGCTACAGCAGTTTAGGTGCCTGTGGGCTATTGCAACTCTGCCTTACAGGCACTCAGATAAGAGCCAGCTCCCCTCCTTGTTCCATGTATAAAATGCTTTTGCTGCTGTGCAGGACCTCATGTACTCATGGGGTCCATCAAATGGGAGCTTTGTGCTCTTAAGACAAGTCCTATTGGAAACCCTGGCATAGGTCATAAAGAAGTGCACAATATTTGTGGGGAATGATGGCTGCTAGTCCAATAAACCTAACCATTTCTAAACTTCTCCCTCCATTAAGCAAAAATAATCAGTGTCATTACATTTTATATTTTGTGAATGAAAAGAATAGTACATGCATTCTGAACATTAACAGATCTGAATGTGCTTTTAGCAAGAAATGTGAACATTTTAATATAAGGACTATATGTATTATGTTTTACTAGCTGTTGAATATACCAACTTCCAGATAGCTAATTTTGGAAATGAAAAATAGCACATGATGTGATAAAGGCAATGAATGAAGCACTTCAGAGGATCAAAATGTAATGTTATCCATAACTTCCATCAATTAGGACAAAAGACAGCAAAACAAAGCTACACTATGGATGAGGTATTGATCTAAGGGTACTGTGCCTTTACTCAAAATAATCTTGATTTCAGCTTCTTAGAAGTATTTTACCGTGGCTCAGGAAGTCCTTAAGCCATGGATTGATGGAGATTAAGAGAAAATACCAGGAAACTATGAGCATAGACTTGCTTTGATCTTGACATTTTTGCTAAATAGGGTATCTGAGCTGGTATGGCTCTTACATTTTCAAGCTAATGGCCAAATCCAAAAAGTTGCTAAAAGAAGGAACTAAAGCAGAATATAAATATCTAAATCCAGCATTGAAATCAAAAGGCTCTCTCAGCTCCAATCCTAGAAGCACCTGACTCAGGAGGTACCTACCTTCAGTCTCCAAGAGCTTCAAGTGTACAACAGTCACCTTGCACCTGTGCCTGGAACCTCCTCCTCCTCACTGGGTCTGAATCCTGCTGTATCCTGCCAGGGTTACAGATGGTTCAGCTCTGGTTGGACTTGGAACAAGCCACATGCCTGAGTTCATGAGCTCAGTTTGTGCTAAGGATGTGCAGCTGAGAAGGTGAAAAAAGAAAAATAAACCTGAGAAAAAAGAGAGCAAGTGCAGAGGAGTCTTTAGTTCAGTAGTTGGGATTTGGTCTTTCAGGGACAGGAATTGTGTCCTCCTGGCTGGAATTCACAATCAGCTTCTGGGGGAAGACTGAAACTCCAGATCAGGTAGGTGCTCTCACCTCTAAACTAAAAATTATACTCACCTTTGATCTTCCTCTTATAGCCCAATGAATCTTTAATTCTTTTTATGCAAAGAAGATCAGGTTCAGTATAAGGGCACACAGTGCTCTCCCCTGCTCTCCCCATCTTCCCTGGGTATCTTTCACCCTGGAAGATTTCTGTAGCTCTCCAGGGAACACAGGTTGGTATTTCTCAGGCAGCAAATCAAGCTAAACCCAGATCTCCTCCTTGTCACCCTGCTGACAACCTCCCTGAGAAATAAGATGGCCAGCTGGGGCTGCAGGAGTGTCCTGTGTTTGCCTCCAGATGGACAGACTGCCCATGTCCTGAAAGGTGGCTCAGCCCCAGCGACAGGCATGGTTTGAAAGCTCATCCCCGAGCTCCTTCAGTCATCAGATTGTTTTCTTTCTGTCTCTTGGGAGAGGGCATTTTACAGCAGAATAGATCCTAGAGAACAAGCTGGAGAAAATCCAACTCACAACACCCAGCATCTGGAATTCTGAGACTACTCTCTTGGAAGATAGGAAAGAGTTTTAAAAACATGTTCAAAATTGGTGAATGAGGAAACACTGGAAGAAACATCCGACCTCCCAGGCTGGTGTCCTCACCACTGCCTTGTATGGATGTAAGTGCATGCAATAGTTGAGATGCCCAATCCGGCAGATAGTCTGGGATGACTGTGGAAAGTGGATCTGATGGTGCACAACATCTCTTGAAGGTTACTAGCAACCTGAGGTGGGTGGGTGATTATCCCTTGAAGCAGAAGTTAAGGAATGGAAATTCTTGTGCTCCTGAAATTTTGGAGCTTCAATGCAAAGTGTCTGTGTTCTTTGCTTGTCCAAATTTGGGAACTGTGTCTGAACTGCCAAGTGCTTCCCTGATCAGTCAGGTTCCCATGTCCTTACACCACACCTGAAAAAGAAGTTTCAAGTTAGATCCACACAAGCGTTTACGGGCTTAAAAATTGCTTTGGCCAACAGCAGCAATCACCAAAGCTCCTGCTCAGCCAATGTCTAAAGCAGAGGTCTGACAGCCTTTGTGTTTCACCAGGGATGCCCTGTGGGTGCCTTGACCCTCTTTGGGCACACCCAGAGGCACCTGAGTCTTGCCAGCCCTCAGCAGCCAGCACTAGAGCACCAGCCTGACTCACTTTTTGGGAGAGGTGAAGTGCCTGACTCTAAGAGGGGCCTTGGTACCTGTCACCCCAATTGGAGACAGATACACCCCTGCAGGGCTGGCAGTACCTCAGACACTGCCTCATGAGCTGATTTGGTAATTGCCTGCTCCTTGTACTGCCGTGGTGCATCCCGTTGCACATGGAAAGCAGGCTCCCAGCAGTGTAGCAGCAGCCTGTACCAAAACTGTAACCTAAGAGTTCCCAGGTACCTTTTTGTGCCTATATTCCAAATTACTAGTGTAGGTTCAGTAAATGGCACCAGCTGCCTCAAGGATCACAAGTGCTGCATCTTTGGGCACAAGATGCATTGCATCAGTCAGGCAATAACTCCAGGTCTCCAGGAATATAGATTCTACTGGAATTATACATTAAAGTCACACTGTGTTTACCTTAAAGCAATCTGACGAGGGATTAACTAGGTGATCAGTCCATCTCACCACATCACAGAGGAGTAATTAAATTATTCCCAAACAAAATTGCTAGAATTTGACACCTAATCTAACTGCTGATATCTCTGTAATCTTTTCTTCTTACTTGTTCAAATGCTCAACCCTCCTTATTAAGATCAGTGCCGATTTTGTCCAGCAGAAAGTTGGAATATATTTCTTCTTCTTCATCTGTCCTTGTTGATCTATGGGAATAAAAGACCCCATCACAAAAAATTATTCTGGCTTTGCAGAAGGGGCTGGTCAGCCTGTATTGGAATATAGTTCCCAGCACCGGTCAGCTCATTAGAGAAGTGAGTTGCTACAGACTGGGACGTTGCAACAGAGCCCAAACGATGCAAGAACTTAATTATTCAGAAAAGGTTTGGAAAAGCTACGGCGTGGCTTGCTGCCTTTGGAAAACAGGAGATTAAAAAGCCACTTTAGGGGGGTTTGCGGAGCTCCGGGGGAATAGCAAGGATTCACATACACGGGAAGAACAGAGCGAGTGACAAATACCAGAACAAAAGGGAAATTAACAGAAGCTTAAGTAGGGATGAGCAGCAAAGCAGTGTAATTTATTTGTGAATTTATTTGTATTTAGCACAGTTAATATATGGAAAATTATACTAAAGCTGGAACAGAAACAACTATTAGAAATCATTTTACAAGGCTTTAGACATGTGTGGGAGCTTAATATAACTCTGTGGGGTGCAACTCATAATTCAGAGGAGAGGAAGAGGACTTACATCTTCCTCACAATCTCTTAAAACATTTAGCTCCATTGTGATACGAAATAGACATAGTTACTTTAATCTGACTATCCATACAATTCTCAGGAAATGGTTTTCATTTACAAAATTAATTTTCCTTCCAGCTTCAAGTCTATAAGAGTGGGTGAAAATAATCAGAGACACTCGAGAGGACAGGGCTGAGCCCTGATCTCAGCAACAGCAGAGCAAAGCCCGAGTAACTCCAAGAAAAATTCTGGATGCACGCAGGGATGTAACCGAGATGAGATCTGGTCCTGAAGTGCTGCACTCCAGACAGAAAAACCTTGATGTCCCCTTCTTAAATTTCAAGAAAAACTATCAAAAGAGTCCCAAGTCCTTTTGGGGCATTTCCACAGTTCTTGGAAGAAGCCTGCATGTCCCTATTTGCATAGGATGCCTCCAGGCCATCCGCTTCAGCAGGCGGTGGATCAGACTGGGCGGCTCGCTCCCTCGACCTGCAGCTGTGCCGGCTGTAAGACCAAACACAGCCTTCAGCTCGGCGAGCCCGCTGGGGATTCACCCTTCCAAGGCACCACCGGGGGAGCGTGCGACACCGGGATGTCGCCCTGAGGCAATCTGTGTAATCCCTGCTTCGCTCTTGTCTTCCCTCCCAGGTCGGGCGCGGAACCCGCCGCTCGGAGACACGTGGGTGAGATCCCAGCTTTCTCTCCAGGGGAGATCTCCGCAGGCAGTTTACGATGCCAGAGCTCCCGCTGTGCCACCGGCGTTTACTCGGAAAATCACGGGCAATTAATCAGAGTTTTCTCGGGGGAAAACCCACTTGATTTGGACCCGTCATTACGCAGGGAAAGTACAGAACACCGTGCTGTAACCTAACCTGAACTCTGCTAAAGGCATTTCTTCCTAGGGCTCCCTTTTCACTTGGCAAGCCCTGCCTGCCTTTGGAAAACCGGGACGGGTGTAGCGGACCCTGGTTATACTTGGATGTGTTGAGGAGCAAGATGCACCCGCGATGCTGTCCCGCTCGTCTTTGGGCCGCCGAGGCAGGACGCGGGGAGCCTGAGGAAGCCGCGGGGAACGCTCTGAGGTGACCCTCCCGCAGAAAGCTGTGCGTGTCGGCGGCGGCAGGGAGCTCACCCCGGCGGGACCGGGGCTCCGGCCGCCGTCCGGGCATCGCGCAGGGGCCGTCCCGCCGCGGGCAGAGGGATGGAGGGACGAAGGGATGGAGAGATGCAGGGAGGAAGCACTTCAGGCGGCAGGTGAACGGGACAACGCGAGGCGTCCCCGACCGTCCGGGTCTCAGCGGGGCGCAGTGTGGGCGGCACCCGCAGCGACTCGGTCGGGGACGGCGGGGCGGGCGCGGTCTCCCCCCGCAGCCGGAGCGCCCGGGGACGTGCGGGACGCCCCCGCCGCCTCTCCCCTCCCCTCCCCTCCGCCCGCCCCGCCCGGGGGGCCGCGCCGCCACCGGCGCTCGGCGCGGCGAGCGAGCGGGCGGGCGGTGCCAGACGGGCGCCCAGCGGACCGCAACGACGGCGGCGCCCCGGAGCCCCCCAGGCGGCTCCGCCCCGGCCACCCGCAGGTGGGTCCGCCCTGCCCGCGCCCCCCACGTCGGGGCGGGACCGAGGGCTGGAGCCGGGCGCCCGCTCGCCGAGGCGACGCCCCCCGCGCCCGCCCAGCCCCGCCGGGCTCTCGGGGCGCCGCGTCCCCTCGGAGCGGAGCGGAGCGGGGCGGCTCTCGGCATGGCGGGGCTCCCGGCCGGCCGGCGGGCGGGCTGAGGCGGGGGCCGGGCGGGGAGGCGCCGGCGGCGGGGTCTCACCGCCTCTTCTTGCCGTCCCCCGCAGGGAGCGGCCGGCCCCCCGCGCCACCATTGCCTCGCACGGCAAGGAGGACCTGCTCGCCGCCGCCGCCCGGCTCTGGCAGCGGAGGAGGCGGCTGCTGGCCGCCGCCGGGCTCGCCCTGGCCATGGCCGTCGCGCTGCTGGTCGCCGTGCCCCTGCTGCTGCTGCAAGCGCCCGCCGACACCGGCGCCCACTACGAGATGATGGGCACCTGCCGCATGATCTGCGACCCGTACAGCGGCGGGCGGCCGCCCGGGCCCGGCAGCACCGCCGCCGTGGAGGCCCTGCAGGACCTGGGCGCCAACCCCCCGCCGCCCTTCGTGCAGGGACCCAAGGGGGAGCCGGGCCGGCCGGGCAAGCCGGGCCCCCGCGGGCCGCCCGGGGAGCCGGGCCCGCCGGGGCCGCGGGGCCCGCCGGGGGAGCGGGGCGACGCGGGGAAGCCGGGGCTGCCCGGGCTGGCGCTGGCGGGCGCGGGCGGCGGCGGGAGCGGCGGCGGGGCGGCGGCGGGCGGCGAGGCGGCGGGCGGGCTGAGCGCCGCCTTCAGCGGGCCGCGCATCGCCTTCTACGTGGGGCTCAAGAGCCCCCACGAGGGCTACGAGGTCCTCAAGTTCGACGACGTGGTGACCAACCTGGGCAACCACTACGACCCGGCCAGCGGCAAGTTCACCTGCCAGGTGCGCGGCATCTACTTCTTCACCTACCACATCCTCATGCGCGGCGGCGACGGCACCAGCATGTGGGCCGACCTCTGCAAGAACGGCCAGGTGGGTTCCGCCGCTCCCCCGCCCGTCCTCCCCGCCCGGGTCCCCCGGTGTCCCCCTCCCATCGTCCCCGTCCTGCGGGCGCGGCACCGGGCGCCGCCGGTCCCGGGAAAAGAGCCAGCGGGAGCATCCTTCGCGCCGTCGGGGCGGGGGGGCGCCTCTAGAGCCGCGAAGAAATCCGAACTCCCGGCTTGCAAACTTCTGTGCCGGGCTGGGGAGAAGGAGAAGCGAGGACAGAGGCGGGAGGGAGGGCACAGGGTAGTGGAGGGGTTGGGAGAGAGGAACTCGGGGCATTGATGGTGCGGGCTGGGGGGAACTGATGGAGGGGCCGGAAAAGAGGAACGTGGGGGACTGATGAGGCTGCGGAGGAGTGACTCGGAGGGCTAATAGAGGGGCAGGGGGGCTGATGTGCCCAGCGGCTGTGTTGGCAGGTGCGGGCCAGTGCCATCGCCCAAGACGCAGACCAGAACTACGACTATGCCAGCAACAGCGTGGTGCTGCACCTGGACTCCGGCGACGAAGTGTACGTCAAGCTGGATGGAGGCAAAGCACACGGAGGCAACAACAATAAGTACAGCACTTTCTCTGGCTTTCTTTTATACCCCGATTAACACACAAGTGACACGACACAACTGGCCCCGCCACTGGTGCACATGGGGCTGTTTGGCAATTCCATACCCCCATCGTGCTGCTGTTCCTGCTGGTGTCCACTGTCTCCGCAGGTCACTTTAGCTTCATTATCAGTTTGTATGTTTTTATTTTCACCCTTGTGGAAACGAAATAGAAATGAAACAAAGTGAACCCCTTCCTTACTCTCCCCTGTTTCTTCTGACCCCCACTCTCCCTTTGTCTGCCTGAGTGTTTCGTGTGTCACGTGAGGAACTTGGCAGCTTGAAACTCTGAATGGTTCCAGGAGGGTTTGAAAGAGCCCAGAGTTTGGACTGTGTCACACACGGAATTTGAACAGGTCACATTTTTTCATCAATAAGTATTAATGACAATGATGAATTTTCAGATCGACTATTCACGAAGTGGGAGTGGATCATAACTGTTTTTTCCTCTGCTGCTTTGTATGGGGTCAAGTGTAAACTTTTCTTTCTGTGCAATGCAATGCTCGTGTGAATGATGGTGTCATTAACGTCAAACCTGTTTCTGTCTGCAAAAGAATTTGGTCATTGACCGCAGCCACCCAAATACCACATTAAATTATGTTTTTAGACAATGCCTTCTTGCTTTTTGTCTCTTCCAGTGCTACAAAGCAGCACTGTGGTGGTGCCACAGGAGGGGGGGGAGTAAAGGAGGGGGTCACTTTGGTCCCTTATGTTTATAGACATATTTAAAGTTAGGATGGGGTTCCTTGCCTAACTCTTGAATATGGTGCAAGGGGCATGGAAAGAAGGAGAGAGAGAGGAAAAAAAGTTTCACCTTTATGCAGTTTTGTGAAAAGAAGGCACACAGTTATAAAGAGGTGAAAGTGGGGGTGTGGAGTGAATCTCTTAAACAGATTTACTGGGTTAAAACCTGATCCAGAGGTTAGCAAAGTACAGGAAAAGGAGATTAATCAGTTATTATGAAAAAGCCATGTTTCTGTAACATGCTTGACAAATGTTAAGAAGGCAGCAGGGGACAGAGTGGCTAAACTCAAGCGTTTGTCTAAACCCTTGCACTTGCAGTATGTGTATGGGTTGGAAACCACACCTGACTGGCAGTGCCTGAGAAGGGCTGGGTGAGAAAATTCTCTCAGGACTGATGGATTCAGACCATTCAGAAGGGTTTTCTCCTGATGGTCCTCTGTAAATCCCAGCCACCCTTGGTCTTTTTTCAAAATGCACAGGTGTAGTGCATTGGTATGCATCAGTAGTGCATGTGGTTTTTTAGCCTTTGGTGGAGGAGGTGCATTTGTCATCATCACCCCAGTGGGTAACCTCCTCAGTTTGGGTAAATTGGGACTGCTCTGCTGAAGCTAGGAGAGGTAAATTGATTTACAAAAGCACTTACTTTCATTTTACTGTATTGCCATTTCATTTTTCCCTCCTGAAAGTCTTACCTCCCTATCAGCTCTCTGCCCTTCCCAGTGTTAATGCAGTTTCACAGACCAGAGAGACAGGAGCTGGTCTGAAACAGCTCTGCCCAGGCTGGAGCTTTGCCCCTGCCCTGATGTTGCAGGAGGCAAGGGAGCCACAGTCAGATGGACTTGTTCCAGCCCCACTCTGGGGCAGCCCCATGGTGACCAAGTTCTCAGAGTCACTCCTGTCTCCTACCCAGTCCTCAGTGGGCATTGTCTTCTCCTTGGCTGGCAGGGGAGGGTCAGAGGGAGAAGGCAATTCCTCCATCCCGTCCTCAAACATCCCCTGCTGGGGGAAGCAGAGTTCATAACCAGGTACACGTGTTAGACACTTATCAATCTCTTATGTCTTGTCGATTTGTACTATTTAGAATATGATTAAATCCAGTGTCTGAGACCATCCAAATGAAGTATAATTGCTATGGATCCTCAATTCCCACCGGATCCGTAATCCTTTTTGACTATTCCTCCTCCCTCCTTCAATGAAATGGAGCTTAGACACAAAGCCCTTGGTTTAAATTTCAAAAAATTAAAATTGACATGCAGCAGCATTAGCAGGAGCCAGGAGGAATTCTAAGGAGGTGCCTGGGCTCTGCTTTATCCTTTGCATTAAGAAGCAATTTGTACTTCTAACAAAGACCCAACTGTTCCCCCTTGGCAAAAGGGCAATGAAGATGCCTTGCAAGGGAATTGCTGTTCACAATACTTAAACAAATTTGAATCTTAGATTTTTAAATCTGTATTCCCTGGTGGAGCCTGCTCCTCTCAATTCAAATGCAGGGCTGGTGGTGTGTGCCTGCCAAGGTGTCAGTAGCTAAGCGGATGATGGATTGATGAGGCAATGGGAAGACACAGGCTCACAGTGGCAGTTTGCCCCGACAGTGATCTATGTATCTGCACATTATCAATGTCATGAGGAGGCTTGAACCACCCTCGCTAGATGTCTCATTTTCCACTTATCTCTTATGTACTAATTATCAGGCTGGATTATTCCCCAGGACAGAAACAAAAAAAAATTGCTCATCGCCCCTCCACTGACAGTTTACACAATCGATAGAATGAGCGTCTCCCTCAGCTGCTCACAGGCTTTTTTGTTTCCTCTCCTCATTGCAGGGTCTTCCGAGATTGCCTCTGTGGGGGGTTGATAGCTCTCACCCAGCATCTGCTTGGACAGGCTCCTCTGTCCCAGTCATCTTGGTGGGAGCTCAGTGTGTGGGTTGTGGGGTTTTTTTTCCTGAAGTAACACAGGGAAAAGCAATTGGGAGATGAAAAACTTCAGTGCTCAGTGGTGCAGTTATCCAGGAAAGCAGAGGCAGTGCTGCGGATGGGGATGGTGGTCCCCGTGCTGCCAGTGGCTGTGGGTGACAGCAGGGTCACACACAGTCCAGCAAACAGCCTGAGGTGGCCTTGTAACCCTCTGGGCTTCCACCTGAGCTTCAAGTGAGTCTTCCTGCCCTTGGGAATGGTCTGTGGGTCCTGCACGTTTCATGTCACAAAGATAAGGGCTTGTTTGTTTGGTCCCCTGGTTTGGGTGGGAAGAGGAGGATTAAAGTGTACTCAAGGGGCTGGCTTCAGCTTTCTCTGGGACTGCCTTTCTCAAATGATACTGCATCTCAAACATTAGCTAGTGTCTGCTCTGGAGGTCTGATGCCTCAGAGGTGTTACTTACTTGATGAGTTAAGCAAATGTGCTTTTAAGAATTGGGATGTGATCAGCTGTGATGTGAGTAGGGAAAGCCTCCAGGAAGGAGTGGAATATTGGAGTTTTAGACAAAAGGTGCTCTCTGTTTCTGAGCCCAGCCATGTGCTTAAGTTAAAATCATAATACAAAACTTAAATTAAAAAAAAAAAAAAACAAAAAACCCAGTTTTTTTCATGTTCATGCTGTCAAAGTAGCTTAGATACTGCACCAGCAAATCCTTGATCTTTGTGCTACCAATGTGAAACCTTAACCCTTACCCTGTGCCTGGTCAGCACTGGCTATGGAAGAGATCCCTGGAGGAGAGGTGAGCAGGGAGATGTTGAAGCACACAAACATTGTGAAAGGGGAAATGGGGATGCTGCTGAGAGCCCTGAGGGGTTGCCAGCCCCCCCATGTCTGTGGTTGTTCCCTGGAGGAAGATGTTCAGCTTACTCTGCTCTATTGCAAGCGAGTGGATTTGTGGCCAGCCACTTGTTTTCTGCTGTCTTGACCTTCACTGGTTTGGGAAACTCCTGGCAAGTCTCTGGGGAGGTGGCTGAGGAAATGCTGCTTTGTCTAGGGTGAAGAGGATGAGCTGCTGGTGCTGTTTTCTCCAGCCATGGTACAGAGTTGAGGAATCCATGCTGTGAGAGCAGCTGGTGTCGGGTGTATTGTGCCAAGAGTGGTGCCTCTGCTTTCCAGGATCTCAGCTTGCAGATTTCCTCCTTGATGCTCATTCCCTTGTGGAGCAGGGCGTGGGTCAATGGGGCTCCCTGTCCTGCAGCAGCAACAACAGTCCTGTGTTGGGTTCTCCTTTTTCCCTTTTGCTGTAAGAAAAGCAAAGTGTTGCTTTTTGTGCCTCCTGTCTTTACACACATGCATTGAGCCATGCATTGGTCTTTGTCTTGCTGCTTTTGAAACTCACTCTGGGCATTTTTCTTGGTGATTTAAAGCTTGTTTATCTCTTTGCTTGCCTTCTTCAGTGGCTCACAGTGCCTGGACAGGTTTAATTTGTGAACTCAAAAAGTATGGAGGATGGGTTTTGGTGGATACTCGTGTTCTTTTTCTGTTTATGCAACAGGCTAATTATATTAAGGGGTCTGTGACAATAGAGGCAAAATGGCATATAATCTATTTCAAATCTGTGTTAAATACTTTTTTTTTTTTTTTTTTTGGTAACATGCTATTTTTTTTCCTTTTTGTGATTGGACTGAACTGTGGGAAAAAAAATCCTGGTAAAATCATGCGTCTTAGTATTGTCTCTGGGATAAAGGAGCCTGTCAGAATAAAATAAAGACTAACTGAATCTTCACTGACTTTGAGACTACAAGAAGTTTGGTCCTTTTTACTGTGAAAGCCTACGTGATGCAGAGACCTGGAAGATTAATTACAGACAAGAGAGAGGTAAATTGTTACCATGTGCACACCCTGTCAGTTTTGGGTGAGAGCCTGCTCTTAGCTGGTTTCACATTTAATGGCAGAAAGAGGTTCAGCTTGTCTATAACTGCAGGTATAACTTGTCTATAACTTGTCTATAACTATAAATGGGACCCATTTCTCTAGACCAAGCCCGTGCCAGTTCAGAAATGAATCCCTTGGTCACAGAGCAGGTGCCACAGCAGCAGTGCAGGAGATACTTCACTGTTCCTTGAGCCCACTTGCTCTTGAATGAGCTTCATTTTTGAAAGCTGTGGGGGCATTGCAGCAGGGGCATTAAAGACTAAAGGAGCTGAGCTGCTGGTTCCTCTCTGTTTAGGATCAGTTTGTTAATTGCCTCAATGTTAAGTTACAAAGAGGCCATCAAAGGGCAAGGCTTGTTCCCTGGATCAGCCAGGGGAACGGGGGCATTCCCTCCTGGGTGACAGGCTGAGGCTGGGGTAGGATTTGGTGTTCTAGGCTTGGATATACATTGGAATTCCCCTTCTTTCCCCCTGCATTTCAGGCTGAAGCCTGGAGAGCTGGTGGTTTCAGGTGAAAATGCCAAGCCACTGTTGTGTCCTGGCCCCTGCCACAGAGTGCTCAGCAGGAGCTCCCAAGGTTTTGCAGAGCAAAATTCAGAGGGGGCTATGAGTGATGATCCTGTTTCCTTGCAGAAAAAGCCCCAAATGCCCACAAACTGGGTCCTTCCAATTATAAAATAGCCTGAATTAACCATTCAGCTGTGTGGCACAGCTCTCTCTATATCCTGATAAATGGGAGTAGATTTTCTTCACAGGGGCTTATGACATATCCCTCTCTGTGCATTTGCTCCCATTGTGGTTTTTCTTTTTGGCATGAACTAGGGTAGAAACAGAAAAGGCTTGCTTGATCTGTATGATCTGCTGCCCTATTAATGCAGGATTATTTCCTCCAGTGCTCTGTGAGCACGGTGACACAGAGAGCATGGCTTGCCTGCAGCCTTTGACTGTGCTCCTCCCAGCGAGGGCACATTCACATGATCCTGGCTCTCCGTTTTGCTTGCAGCTGCCAGATCATGTCTAGAAAAACAAACAAACAAAAAAAAGTATCCAGCCCCAGTCTTGAATACAGCTGAAATGTTTTCTTGGTGACATTTCTCTTTGTCAACAAATTGCTTATCACTTAAGTGTTGTGTTGTGATCCCCATCCCGAAGAGGAGAGATCTGCTGCTGAGAATTGGGGGGGGAGGAATGCTCAGGAGAATAACTTGTTTGAAGATGTGAGCCCAGGCTTTATGAATGATGATTCTTTGTCATATCTTAGCTCTAAGGTGCAATTTCGGTGGTATGGTAATGCAGAAAATGTTTTAAGTCCTTGGGGAGGAAGCTGCTTTTCAGGTGGTGTCTTTCTCTTCCCTCATTATTGTAATGCTGTTCCTGAAGCTTTGTGTCAGTCATGCTGTGCTGCAGCATGTGAATGCTGGGGGTGATGGAGATCACATCCAGGTGGATCTCTCTGTTTTGTTTTGGTATACAGTTGAATTCTTGACATTTGCTTCCCATTCTTCTAGCACCTTATTTTTCACAGGGCTGTGCTGCTTGGGAGCCCAAGGGCCAAAGTTTGCTTCCAGGTGCACTTCTCTGATTCTTTTCACAGTTAGTTTTCTTCACACTGGAGTCAGAATCAATCCTTAAGTACATTACAGGTGTATCTTCCCTCAGATTGCCAGTGAGGCAACTGATTAAGTAGCATTTGGGGATGTAAGATGAATATCAATTTTTGCACCCTAGAGGTGGAAATGGTTCAGGTCCATTTTTTTTGTCCTGCCCAGTAAGTGTCACTATGTAAATGCTTTTCAGAAAAAAACACCCTGAGAGGGCAGGACAGCTCCTTTGCTGAAGTCTAGCAACCTGCTGAGGAAGGAGAGGTGTCAAATACCTTTGAAGCTCAGCTTCTCCAAGCCCCTGCTGAGGGCATCGCTGCAGCTGAGAGAGCTCGGATTGTAAACTCCAGCCTCCCCTCTCAAAAGGCAAAGCATCCTTGAGGAGTAACACTGCTGCTATTTATCAATTTGTGTGAGAATGAAGCCTGAATACTATTAGAGCTGAAACACTAATTAAGCCAATAAATTCCTTTGTCTTTTTGGGTGTGTTTGCAATTAATATGCAAAATCCCATTGATTCCAGCAACTCCATAATTCACGATGCAGTGTTATTACATATTGACGTGGTACCCTGTGAAACATCCAAAAGACACTGCTGTGCATAGTAAGGATCCTGCTGTGCTCCCAGTTAAACTGTTACAGGCTGGGTGAGTCACAGTGCTCCACCAGGTTCTTCCAAAAGCTTGGCTGTCAGTGGAGGGGGTAGGAAGACCACACAGAAATGTGGCTCTGCCGAGCATACGCTGTGTCTCAAGGGCTGTTTGCACTTTATATTGCTTTCAGAATTACAGTGGAAAAAAAAAAGGGAAAGATGTTCCAGCTGATGTTAAAAAAAAAGGTTGAAACTGATGCAAATAGAAACAGATCGTAAAGGAAATGTGTATTTGGATCAAAGCAAGGAAGTTCTTAAAAGCTGCCTTAGCTTTAATTTGCATCTGATGGGGCAATCTAAATAATCTTTCCTCAAGGTTTGTTCAAAGCTATGAGAGGGGAGACAGGACAGGAAGGCTTCTGAGAGATGGAACACTTTCTCTCTTCCAGGGGAACATTGTTTTGGCATCCTAGGACAGAACAAGAGTCCTTGACCACTGAACCCTGCGGTGACTCTCTGCCTAGAACTGCCTTTTGCAGCATCAGAATAAGTTCTGCCCAAATATTTTTCAGCATCCTTCCCTAAAGCAGCACAATCAGGACAACACTGCAAGGAATGATTGGCTCTTAGTCTCAGAATATTTAATTGAGGGGGCTGCCTAGATGAGGCTTTGTTGCTGTTTTGTCTAACATTGGGACTCCTTTGCATCCCCAGGTCTGTGACAGCTCTGCTCTCAAGCTGGAAGGGCTCAAGAGAAGGGATGTGGTTGGTAGAGTAGATATTCTTCATGGGGTTGGTCTGATCCCCATCATCCCCATGCTTTGGTGAAGCAGGAGCCAGGTTAAGCTTAATCTTGGGCTGGGGTTCAGTGGTGGTGATCTTTTCTGTTGCTGTTTTCATTTCTCAGGAAATTATTCGATTTGATCTTGGCATAATCAATAAACCTCTGTATTGATATGTGAAGCCTCTGGAGCAGAGCATGGTATGGATGTGCTTTTAGTTCAGAACAGCACAAATCAAATACACAGTTGTTGAATTAATTTGTGGTTGGTGTTTTCTGATAGCTGCAATTCAGTTTTGCTCTTCCTGTTCCCACTGCCATCCTTCTATAGGCAAATAAAAGAAAAAAAAGGCAGTCAGGGTAAAACTGAAGCAATTGTAGATGCATTTGATCCCCATGTATGCAGAGGCTGCATGACAGCTTTAGAGAATGGAAGATGAACAATATACAGGATGCTATCTCTGATTTCAAAGACAGCATGTTTGATTTCAGGCACAACAATAAAGCAGAATTCTTGATAGCTTGTCCAAGCTAATTTTCTTCTGAGTTAGTGCACTAACTACCTACCTAACCACAAGCTGTCCTTTTCCTTTTGCTTTTCTATTAGTGGACTAATAGGATTGCCAAGCTTTACTTTCTAGATGGGTCTTAAATGGGAAGCAGTTTGTTTCATGGAAGAAAGATGTTTGGGGAATCAATTTATGCCAGCTTGTAGCCACCGGAAACCTTTGTACTTCAGCAGACTTTAAATTGAAAAATGGAGCTTGCTCTTCATACTAGATTTCTCAAACTACTTACTCCAAGCAATAGAAAAGCAAACTTGTCAGGTAGGCAGGGATTTTTTGAGGTATCTGTATGTGTTTATCACTTGGTTCACTTCTGGAAATCTTCAAGTGAAATATGGGAACCTGAATTGCTTGAGAAGGTCAAACGAGGTGAATGTAACACTCCCCTCTGGCCTAAAAAAAATCCATTAATTGTGCCGTCAAAGGGAAGTTTGGACAATGGCAGAGCTGACTTCTTAAAAATTTCTCTTAGCTCTTACAAACTGGTGGTGGGAGGGAGTAAAAGTGAGAGGAGTAAAATGATTTCAGGGTAGGATTGAGCAATCGTCTGTGCCTGCAAAATGAGGTCCATTTCTGTCCTCAGACCTTTCTACAAGGGCACCTTTCTTCTAGGGGCAGGTGGCCTGGTGATTTCTCATGTGTTTCCCTGTAGGCTTCTCTGTGGGTGGCAGTTCCTTAGGCAGGCATCAGAGCTCACATCAGGTAATGCAGGGAAAACCATGGATTTAACAGATGTGAATCTGTCTTCTTCCTTTCTCTCTTTTATTCCTCATAAATAAGAAAATTACCTGCAATTGTAGCAAATGACTTTCAAAACAACTGTGGAAATATGATAAATATTGATCATAGGATTTGGTTGAGTACAGTGAATTCAAAGCCTGCTGGGTGTTGTACCAGGAGACCAGTTATGGGTGGCACATTGCCAGGAGGAACAGTGCTGTGTGGGACAGTGCCCAAGTGTGTCCTGTGCTCTGCTCTGCTCAGTGCCATCGGTAGTGCTGGGACTCATTAAGCAGAAGACCTGTCTGTTAAATTTGCAGATTGCATAAAGGCAGAGAAAAGGATTAACCTCAAAGTGGCTCTGACAAAACAGAGGAAATAGATGTAAAAATACCAGGAGAGAATTAGAGATGCAAGTTACCTCTAACCTGGAGGCAGTCCATGGCATGGACATGAGTTGGAAAATTAGAAGAGGTGGTCCTGAAGGACAAGAGAGGAAGGAAAATGTGTTATTGACATAATTTTGGATAGGAAAGAGTGGGGGCCTTGAGATGTAATAGTGAGGTCAAACAGAAGGGGAAATTTTTGGACGGTGGGGCATGGGAGCAGGTTGCCTGGGAAGGCTGTGGGTCTCTGGCACAGTAGGACTCAGAGTGCACCAGCCATCCATCAGATCTAGCTGTAACATAGCTGTGTTGGGGTGGGGAGCTGAGCCAGACTCCTCAGACCATTTGCACTATTGATTTTCCATCACCCTTCCTTTCTCTGTGGATCTGCAGAGATATATACACCCATCTGCCTGCCTGTAATAGAGCCCTCAAAAAATGAAGTTTGGTGTGTTTCTGTGCCCACAGCAACTCTCTCTCTGCACACCAGAGTGACTCCATCTCTGTTAGGTCCATTTTGGAAGGGCAGGTGGAGGTTCATGGGGTGATGGCATGTGGGCAAGGTGATGCTGGTGGAAGGACTCTTGCAGGGAGCGAGTTCCTAGAGCTAAGCCCTGTTATCCATAGCTCCAGACTGCTGGAGCTCATGATGTCCAGGATCCCCCCAAATCCTACTGAATGACTGTGCAGAGGTGTTCTCACCACACTGGGTGCTCCTTTGGCATAGCTTCTGCAAATCTGAGCACATTGTTTCTGCATCTGAGCATGTTGGTTTTGCATCTATGGTAAGAAGATGGAAATATGGACCTGCTGATCAGCAGTCATCTAACACTCAGGTGCCTTTAAAGTTCATGAATAAGAGAAACTGAAATACCTCTGAGCTCCAGGAGTGCTGTGTGTATGTACCTGATGCAGCAGCACCCAGCTCCATTCACCCCAAGCAGAACTGAACACTCAGTGTTTTCACCATAGTATCCCACACCGAGTGAGAATGCCTCTGAATTTTTTACTGTTTTTTTTTTTTTTAAATCTGTATAATCCACAGATTGTATGTTTAAAAACATCTGTCAAAACCTCAAGTATTTTCCTATGTAACTTGCCAATGGTAACTGTGTGAGTTACCTGCAGAGGTTTATCTCAAACTGCAGAGGTTTATCTCAAAGCTCTGTATCCCTACTACTTAATTTTCCTCTTCCTGTAGCCCCTTTGTCCAGCATCTCTGGCTTTGTGGGGGCTTTCTGAGGTCTCCTCTTCAAGTCCTAATGCACTTCCAGGTGTGTCAATCCTATATGTGGAAAATACAGTGTTCATTGAAAGGAAACTTTGAGGTGTAAAAGGAAAGGGGATGGCATAGTCTGGGCATCCTGCTTGTGGACTTTTTTGTTTTTCCCTCCTATCAGCTCAGATTATCAAATGGAACAACGATAATATTTTTTTTCAAAAGTAAAAAGAAACCCCACTGTAAAAACATCCATGCTTTTCAAGTCTCAGCTTGAGTTTGCTTTGACTTCATTCACAAGGATCTGACTCGCCTTGTTTCCATCCTGGGCCAGAGCTGCTGTATTTAAGCCTCCTCAGGACAGGGTTTACAGTGGTGGTGCTGACTCACACTTCATTGAGAGTCACAAACTGTGACTCCTGTGATGCATCAGCCACCTCCAGACCCAGACCTTGCGTCCCTCGCAGCTGAGCAGGGCTGAGCCTGCCGCGGGAGGGTGTGGTGCAGGAGGAGGTGGTGCAGGAGGATGTGGATGTGGTGCAGGAGGATGTGCAGGAGGATGTGCAGGAGGATGTGGTGCAGAAGGATGTGGTGCAGAAGGATGTGGTGCAGGAGGATGTGGTGCAGGAGGATGTGGATGTGGTGCAGGAGGATGTGGTGCAGGAGGATGCGGTGCAGGAGGATGTGCAGGAGGATGTGGTGCAGGAGGATGTGGTGCAGGAGGATGTGGTGCAGGAGGATGCGGTGCAGGAGGATGTGCAGGAGGATGCGGTGCAGGAGGATGTGCAGGAGGATGCGGTGCAGGAGGATGTGGTGCAGGAGGATGTGGTGCAGGAGGATGCGGTGCAGGAGGATGTGCAGGAGGATGTGGTGCAGGAGGATGTGGTGCAGGAGGATGTGCAGGAGGATGTGGTGCAGGAGGATGTGGTGCAGGAGGATGCGGTGCAGGAGGATGTGCAGGAGGATGCGGTGCAGGAGGATGTGGTGCAGGAGGATGTGGTGCAGGAGGATGTGGTGCAGGAGGATGCGGTGCAGGAGGATGTGCAGGAGGATGTGGTGCAGGAGGATGTGGTGCAGGAGGATGTGGTGCAGGAGGATGTGGCTGTGGTGCAGGAGGATGTGCAGGAGGATGTGGTGCAGGAGGATGTGGTGCAGGAGGATGTGCAGGAGGATGTGGTGCAGGAGGATGTGGTGCAGGAGGATGTGCAGGAGGATGTGGTGCAGGAGGATGTGGTGCAGGAGGATGTGGTGCAGGAGGATGTGCAGGAGGATGTGCAGGAGGATGTGGTGCAGGAGGATGCGGTGCAGGAGGATGTGGCTGTGGTGCAGGAGGATGTGGATGTGGTGCAGGAGGATGTGGCTGTGGTGCAGGAGGATGTGGTGCAGGAGGATGTGCAGGAGGATGTGGTGCAGGAGGATGTGGTGCAGGAGGATGTGGCTGTGGTGCAAGAGGATGTGCAGGAGGATGCAGTGCAGGAGGATGTGGTACCATCAGCTATTGCTGCCCTGGCCTTTGGCTGAGCCAGCATCACATGGTGGGGCAGCATGGGATGTGTGACAGTGACTGAGATGAGGTCATTGGGAAGTGAAATCAGATTCAATTGCGTTAGAAATTCATGTCACATAAAGCCAGCGGAGGTACTGCAGAACTATACATACATCTGCTTAATATATTTATTACATATCCCTCCCAGATTGATTCTGGGCTTAAATTAAAAGGGAAAAAAAGAGTTTATTTTTCTTCTTCTCTGTTACTCATCTGGTAGTTTTGTGGTATTTAACTCTTCCTCACTGTTTGATTTGATTTGTGAACTTCCCAGTTGTGTCAATAAAGCGATCAACAGAGGGATGGAGCTAGACTTGGCACAGGGATGGAGTGTGGCAGATTTTCCTGCTCAGGTCTGGTGTCACTTGCAGTCACCAAGAGCAGGCTGGACTGACCCGTGGGCAGCTCATCTGTGCAGCCCAATAGTAGCACTGGTTAAAATCTGGCATTAACAGTGTAGCTTTGAGTGTACTTCAAGGCTGATTGGCTTGCAATATGCCAGCAGAGTACAGGTGTAAAAGCAGTCTCCAGCCATGCCTGCTTTTTGTGACCAACAGAGGGTTCCTCCTCCAGCCTCTCTCTGGGGTATTGTTCTGACTTGCTCCTGGCTCACAGGGACTGCATTTATTTTGGTGATAGCTGCATGCAGGGCTGTAGAGCTATTTGTGACTCATGGAGTTATCTGGACTTTATTCAAAGGCTGCTGGAACACAATCCTGAGTAATGTTTTAGGGGACCCTGCCTGAGCAGGGAGGTTGGACAAGATAACCTCCAGTGGTCCCTTCCAACCAAAACTGTTCTGTGCTTCTGTGACTTTCCCCCTCTATAACTGAAATAGACCATGGCCCATATGTGTCTCTAGGAAGACAAATCACCCTTCTTTGGTGGGATTACTCATCTCCCCTCCTCCAGGGCACACTTTGTCCTCTGTGCTCTGGTGCCTGTGAAAACGTGGCTGGAGCAGGGGTGCCCAGCTCCCTGCCATCACCCAGGCCACAAGCTAAATGTTGTATTTCCAATGCTCCTTGGTCTCATCTTGCTGGAGCCTGGCTCAGACCTGCTGAGCCTGATGTGGTGACTTTGTATTGTTTCCTCCATGAGTTCATCTGCTTCCCAAACCACGTGCAAGGCTGGTGTCCACACCCCTGTCCTGCAGTGATGAGTGATCTGTGCTGTGCACAGCAGCTCCTCTTTATTTCTATCTATCTGTCTATCTATCTATCTATCTATCTATCTATCTATCTATCTATCTATCTATCTATCTATCTATCTATCTCTATCTATCATCTATCTATCTATCTATCTATCTATCTATCTATCATCTATCTATCTATCTATCTATCTATCTATCTATCTATCTATTCTCTCTATCTGTCTGTCACTTCCCATCTCTATCTGTCACTTCCTGGGCTGGGTCCCTTCTTCAGTCCAGTGGGACTCAGCTACTGCCTCTGGCCTTTCCCACCTTTCTCATGCTCTCCCCTTTCAGCTCCCATGGAGAAAAGGGAATCTCTAAGCATGGACCCAGAGAGCAATGCAGGTCACTTTGCTCTGTGTTTGGGACCCCTGTGGTGCAGGTGACCAAGCCTTGTCTTTGCAAGTACTACAGTGCCTCTGAAAAACATGTCTGGAATGGAGAAGTGAGAGTTCTTCAGTGTCAAATAACCACACTGCAAATTTGCATGTTTTGGTGCAGTCTTTGCCACCTGGGAGCAGCCACAGGAGTGGGATCTCCATGGGACAATTTTATTTTAGCCTGTGCAGGCAGTGGGAGTCCAGAGGGTGAGGAAGTGAGGCTGTGCTGCAGAGAGGGTGAAACCTTGGCAGAACTCCCACCTTCTTCAAAAGGGATCTGTGTGGTCTGCTGATTAAAATGATTTTAATGCAAATCAACATTAGCCTGTTCCACATTGCATGGAGAAAGGAGGCAAAAAAAGAGAATGGTTTGACATGGCTCTTTTAGCCTTCTGATTCTCAAATTTTGGTGCAGAGTGAGGAAACTTCTGCTAATAGCAACCCTCAGGGTAAAGCCTTTTAAAAATATTCCTGGTAGGTTTTTAGCCAATTAAACTAAACCAGAGAACCCCCTGCCCCTGTGTTCAGCAGTTAAGCTTAATGAAGGGTATCTCTCAGGTCTCATTTCATCCTTGATGTCACCCAAAAATTAGAGAGATAAAAAACATACCAAAATTGAGGCAAACCAGTGTAATCTGGAGAGATTAGAGCTGTGAGGGTCTGTGACCTGCAAAAAAATCAGAGTGCAAAGTAAACAATGCTCTGTGAGAGGAACACTGATGAACATACGTGGGGATGGGGAAGAAGAGTGCATCAGGCATTACCTGCTGATGCAGACACCCACCAGACTTGCTTGTGTAGTGGTTTGTGCACACACTGACTGGGCTCAATGGTTTTGCCCCCAGCTGCTGTCTAAGAGGAAATCTTCATGCTGCCTCTGCCAAAGCTTGGTGGACAAAAACTTGTGGCGGAATGATGCATGGTTAGTGTGAGTGCAAAGAATCTTATATTATCTCATACTTCTTGTTCTACCTACACCTGAATGTTAATTTTTGCTTTCTCTTCAAGGCAAGCTGCTAAATGCAAATTACCTCTCCACCACCAGAGAAGCTGATAAGATGATAATAAAAAATATACAGAATAAATGATGCTAAGCACTGCATTATTCTAGAGAGAGCAGGGGAAGGCAGAGGGCACTGTAAATATCCTTTATGTACATCCCTATGTAATCCCAGTGGTGTAGTGCAGGAGAGGGCACAGAGCCTTGGGGTTCACCCAGGCACTTCTATAAAATAAGATGCAGCAGTCTGTGTTAGAGCTAAGCCATAATTAAACACCCCCAGGTAGTTTAAATGAGACGTGCACATTTAGAAGATAGTTTTTAGCAGATCCTGTCATCATCTGACTGGCAGAGAAAACAAACAGCTGTGGCATGTACTGCCAGCACTGTTTGCACAATGAGCATCGAGGGTGCATTGGCTGTGGGTCCAGAAGTGTGTTGTGCTTGTGCAAGGATGTCAGAGGGTTTCAAGTTGGTGCCTTCCACTCTCCTTCCCTGTCCTGGTGGGTGTAACTCACCCCATGCTCTCCCTCCACCAGGGCAGGGGGACAGAGGGCAGCTGGGGCTGTGGCCCAGAGCACCTTCACTCACCAGCCACATTCCTCTCCTGAGGGGGTTGGCACTTGGCAAAGAGCAGCCAAAGCCTGAAGCCTGCAGCTGCTCTCACTGTCATGGCAAGGATGCTGGAGCTGATGGTTGAGGTGCAACTGCCTGATGGAGCTCAGGGCTTGGCAATTGTGAGTGACTGAGCCAGGGTGTTCTAGAAAGCAGCTGTCCCATCAGCTGGGAGTTCACCCCTCATGAGTGGGGCTATTGAACTGAAAAGGCAAATGTGTTAACTTGAACCTCCAGGAAGGTTGTTTCCTCAAGGCTGAGCCACTGGAGCCCGGTGGAGCCAGACTTTGAATTGTTACAGCAATGACAGGATTTGCACATGGTTACCACCCATCAGGTGTGAAGAAGAAACTTCCAGCTGAAGGAGCAGTTGCATTCCTGCCCAGCTTATCAAAGCTGTTAAATTGCTCCAGCTTAATCACAGGGAACTCCTTGAGCATTTCCAAGGAGAGAGTATCTGATGAGAACGTGCATAAAGCTCTGGAATTCAATTTCAAGCCAAAAATGAGGAAAGAAATGTTTACCTACCGCACTATAAGCTCCTCACTGTGAGACTCAAAATGGCTAAACACCTTGTGGAAGTTCTGGCAGCCTGTTCCAAACATATTGAAGCCTGCCTTTTTGCTCCATCGAGGAACAGGAGGCCATCCCCTGTGCACTACTGGGGTGCTGACCTGCTGGGACCTTGCAGAGTTTGGGACAATAGGCTTTGACAGGGTTATGCTCATTATTTTTACAGCCTTGAAGAAATGAGCAGTTCCTCTGTAGGATCATTTTCTTTTCCTCATCCAGTCTTCTGCAGAACCCCTGCAATAGAAACCTGCAGAACGAGAGGCACCCCCTGAAGTCACCTGGCCTCTTGTTCTGCAGCTTTCTGCTGCAGGGACTCTGCAGAAGGTGGGATGGAAAAAAGGCAGGATCTATCCAGCAGTCAGCTGCCTGATGTGGCAGCAGTACCCTTGGTGCTGGGGGAGCGCTGTCCTTGCCTGCGGAGACAGGAGGGAAAAAAGCCTCAGTTCCCAGCGGCAGTGCTGGAGATGCCGGCCAGAGTTAGGACTGGCTTGATGGCTCCTGATGGGAGCAGGACAGGAGCCTGGAGCTGGTTTAACTGTGCCTCTGCCATTGCCATGGTGGGTTCTTTGGGTTCTTGAGGTGTTGTGAATTAAGGGACGCTGTTAGGTTGCCAGGTGGGGTGGTCTGGTGAGCTCATTGCATTGCAGCCCTGTGGCTGCAGGGGATGTGCCTCCCTGCCCTGGAGCTTTGCTTCAATATTTACAGAACACAGTGACACATGTTTAAAAAGCTTCAGCTGGAATGAGCAAGACCAAACACTGCTGTGGGAATGTCACTGTGTTCCTTCTTAGAGACAGTGTGGGGAGCTGGCTGTGGGGCACAGAGCTCTTTTGGCAGGACAGTGGTTTGAAGGGAGGCTGAGCCTGTAGCAATGGATCAGCTTTGCATACAGTGGAAGTGGGAGATATGGGAGGGAAGGGATGCTCAGGTCTGTGGTAGTAGTGAAACATGAAGCCAAAACCCAGCTTGAAAGGTTTTGTAGGAGATGTCCCAAGGAAGGCAAAGACCAGTTTGGAATAGAAAGTGAACGAGCTTTGGGTCTACCAAGGAGCCTTTAAAGATACAGCAGTGCACTCTGACTGGGAACAGCCCTGTCCTGCCCAAGGGGATTATCCAAGGGAACCCTCAGAGCCACCTTGCAATAACTCCTTGGTCCCAGCATAATCATTGTTATGATTATTCCGTGCTGGGAAAGCTTGATTTTCCTAGGCATTAAACAGACGGATGAGTAAAGGCTGGTGTTAGATAAACACTTCCAAAAGCTGTTATGGATATTCTAATGTTGTTGTGGTCTTCTTTTCCAGCTTTCTCTAAAAACCAGTTTGGGGTGCATACAGATGCACAGTGTAGAGCTTAGTGTCTCTTCAGAGAGGGAAAGGGACCAGTTCATCACTTTGCTATTCATTTCCAAGGGCAGGATGTACAAACAATATCAATATTTATTAAACAGCTTTGTTTATCCCAGGTTTGTAACAAAGAAAGTGACTTAGATTGTGGTGTTTGTCCTCTTTTCAATGTCCTACTCATCACCTGGGTTTGCAAGTTTTTCTTAATGCATACATTATTTCCATGTTTTGAAGACAGCTGTATCCCAAATATCTTAAAAAGGGAAAGTGGCACTTGGTTTTTGGTTGCCTCAGTGGTTATATAATTTCTGCTTTTAAGAGTCCGTGTCTGTGATAGACAGCAGCTCTCACTACTCAGGCTTACAACAGAAGCTTTGTTGTCTGATTTTGCCCTTCCACTCTTCCTTCCTTCCCCTCAGCTGCTTTAAATAAACAGGGAAGTTTTAAGTTCAATGAGACCAGTACATTCACAAAATCTGCTCCTGTGACTGGCTTATTTTTTTCACTTCAGCTTAAATATGATTTCAAGTGACATCAAGAAGAAGAAAAATATTCAAAAACCCCCAAAGCCCACTTACAGCATTGTGAAAGTGCCCAGCCAGCAGTTTCCACAGCAGCAGCTTTGCTGGAGGCTGTTTGCTGTGCCCCTTGCTGATGGGCACATGAAGAGTGCAGAGAGGGATTTCTAAACATCTCCTGCACTAAAGAAGTGAGAATTTAAATATTTACTCTTTTTTAAAGATGCAAAGGGTCACTCCCATGCATAGGGACTCTGCCACTGCTTGTTGCATCCTTACACAAGGCAGAAACACACTGTGAGGCATGGTGCTGCTGCCTCTGAAAGATCAGGACTGTGACCAGCTGCTCCCTTTAAATTAATTTTCCCAAAGTCAGTCACAACATGAGCAGAGCGATGATCCTGATGACACTTCCCGAACAATTAGCACCGGGAGCGAGGAGCACCAGAGGACTCATGCCATGTTCTGTGCTGCATGTCTTTGGTATAAATAGCCTGGCTGGAGGATCTTTTGCCCAAAATTATGATGAAAGGGTGATTTTATGTTAATTCAACATGTCAGTTGTGTTTGAAACCAGGGACACCAGAGCTTTCTGCTCTGCTTCGATCGGGAGCAGTGGACTGATTAAATATGGGGCAACAGGAGGGTTGTTCATAGGGGGCTGGTGGGCACAAGGGCTTGTGGGGTGGGCAGTGTTGGGCAGGTAGCTCCTATGTACTTCCCAAACTGCCTGCTGTGTCCTCGTGCGTGAGGAGAGGCCATGCTCTGCATGTGTGGATGCAGCTGGGATAAGGAGCACTCCTTCGGAACTGTGAGTGACCTTGTGATGAGGCACCAAAGGAGACCTCAGGGCTGTCCCATCAGGAAAGGTCCAGGATGACCCACCAGCCAGGTGGGTTGAAAGTGCTCAGCAACAGCCTGGCTCCGGCTGTAACTGCTGACAAGCCCAGCAGTGCCTGTGGTTTGCTGAGCTTGATCTTTGCAGGCAGCCACAGTGACCTGCTGCTGGTCCTAGAGGCACTGTGTTTGCAAGAGGACACTTGGCCATCTCAGATCTCATTCCTGCACTGCATTCCTCAGGCAGAAGTCTGTGGGAAGGATGTAAAGCCCTTGGGATGGAAAATACTACTTACAGTGCCAGGAGTTTGCTGAGTCCTTGGCAGAGGTATGGTCCTTACTACATAAGAATTAGCACCCAGCCAAAATGACTCAGACTAAAACTCCTTCAGAAAGTCCCTTAGTGGATGATTTCGTACTCGTTCCCTTTCTGTGTTTTGACCAGCTGTGGGCCAGTGGAAGGAGAGAAGAGAAAGTGTGTAAACCAGGGGGAACATCACTGTGCCCAAGGCAATGTGCTGAAAAAACTTCAGAGCAGTCACTGAGAAAAGTGTCAAAAGTTGTGTGGGCAGAGATCCACAGTGATTTGTGTTAATTAGCTAATGAGGTCTGTTGGAGACACCCAGACTTACAGACCCCCTCAGCCTTTTCATAGAAAGACCAGTTGCAGTGTTGAGGTCAACAGTCAGGGTCCACCCTAAGTGGTGGCAGCATATGAAGTACCTAGAGAAATATCCCAAAGACTGAAGAATGATAGCAAAGGCTGGTGGAAAGGCAGCCCTCACCTGCTTGCGAGGCCTGTGGAGGTTTTGCTTGAGTCACTCTAGTGGGGAGAACATGTATGAATGTGGAAATTGGCTGTGGTGTGTTGGAGCTCAACTGTTCCCATCAATGGGGGCTTCTGGCTCATGCTTTTAAAGCATCTGGTCCCTCCAGCTCATCTTTTCAACTTTATTAAGGGATGTGCTTGTGCTTCCCCTTCTCCCCAATGCGTTACATTTTCAGATCAATTTTAAAAGTAACCTCTTTAATATTGAATTATTCCTGATCTCTATTGTCACTTCTAGCTGATTAGTTTAAGGACTGTGCTTGGTTTGTTTAATAACCTCTTGACACTAAACAAACAATCCTGAAAAGGGAACAATTTGCAAAACAGAAGGAAAACAAATAACCTACAAGGGCATCCTCTTCAAAATAGAAAGACTGATTACATTAAAATGGCAAAATAATTCCGGACATTAAAAGAATGTATATAGATATTGGCTTATCTATATTCAAGGAAGATTTGAAAACACTGCAAAGTTAAAGTTTTCATTAGCAGTACAGTGAAATCTCTCAATTAGAATTCCTGAAGCATATTAAATGGTATTTAGTTTCTAACTCAATGCATCATTTTCTGTTAAATAATTGATCGTGGTGCAGAGATTGTGTTTGTGTAGTTTAAGAAAGCGATTAGACCAAAGAACATTTGGTAGGAAAGTTGCATTGATAACTGCGACACTGCTCCAGCCGTGCTCTGGAGGTGCTCTCACAGCAGGGCTGGCCATGAGGTGGGCAGCTGCTGGGCCTGAAAGGACTTGGGGCAATAAAAGCTGTACTGGACCACAAGGAACTCGTCTTGAACACAGTGAGGAGAGCCTGGTGCCTTCAGCCACTCAAACTGCCCAGGGATGAGACACGGATGGGAGGAGGGAGAACCCCTTACCCCAAAACCACAACAATGGACACAGCAGAGGGTAAAAGGCTGAAACTCCAGAGATGCTGGGAGAAGACCTAGTAAGGAGCAATAGGAGTCCTGGCAAAGGCCAGGTGTAATGAGGTTAGTCTGGAGGGCAAAACCATCACTAGGCTCTGGCACCTCTGTGACCAGTGCCTGAACCTCAGGGCTGTTATTTTTCTATGTGACATTAATTTACCCTCTGCCCACTTGGTGCCTGCAGTAGAGGAATACTGTGATGTTACACCTCTCTGTTGCCACAACACAAAAGACTCTGTCTTCAGAGGTGTGCACTTAAATAACATTTGAAATGCTTATTTCAACCTATCCCTCAGCTGTGTTTGGACTAGGAAGGGCTTAATCTTCCTTTGTGGCTCTGCCATGACTGGCATGGTGCAATTGCATTGCATGCACCAGAACATGGAAGGTTCTGGTGGAATTCCCACTTGTCTGAGGTTAAATCCAAGATTTCTGTTGTGCCCTTTATGTGGACAGGTCTCCTTGGAAACTTGCTGCCTAGGTGAGCAAAGCCATCTTCTGGGTTGCCCAGACACCACCCAGTTCTTCAGGGCTTCACCCTGTTTTACGAGGTATTTAGGCTGATTGAATGGCACAACACAAAGCCCATAATGTCTAACCACCAAGACTTTGGGTAGTTTCTCCCCCCGCTCAAGTTTTTAATTTTGATTTGCTGATATTCTTTAATGAGATGCAATTACAGTTTCAGTGTAGTAGGTAGGAGGCTTTATATTTGTACCGCTTTGTAGTAAAGACATAATTACTGCGTTTATGAATCAAATCCCTTTATGTATAATAAATACTTATTAAAACAGCCACTGGCAATTTTACCTCAACATGTTTCTTCATGAAGTAGGATTTATTGCCTATATAAAAATGCCAGTCTTCCCTGGATCTCCCTCCCCTGCAATTGCTTGGCTTGCAGAATGCCCGTGCCTGGTTCAGAGTGGTTCAGAAGGTGAGACATCCTGCAAAGCCCTTAAATAGCCGTGTGCGTGCGTGCACAGCTCGCGTGCCCTCAGGACACCTTTGGGATTACTGCTTGTGCTCCACTCATATCTCCTGTCCGCCTTGCTCAGAGTGCTGGCAGCAGACTGTAGATGTCATCTTCATCTCAGCCAAGTTTGGGGCTGACTTGGCTGTAGCCTCTGCTGTACCACCTCAGCCAGAGCAGAAGTTTGCTCAGTTTATTCTGTGCACTGAGCAGGGACAAGTGGATTGGTGCTTCAGAGGAAATGTCTCCATAAGTCTTTAAATTATTCAGTTTTGTGCAAAAAGGTGGGTTTCATGCAACTGAAGAAAGTTTCCATTCAAACACAATTTTTTTCAAGTTCAAGTGTTTCACATTCTCCTTAACCTCTGACTGGTTAAGTGGAGTGTCTGCCCCATCTTTAGGGGGGAAAAAAAAAAGCTGGGGTGGGAGGTGGGAACACACAGAGTAGGAATCTGGGAAAGACTTGAACACGGTGAGTTGTTTGACACTTCAGAGACTGCTGTCAGAAGGAAGATTTGATTCATGGACTATTCAAACTGTAGGGAAAGGCAGCTTTGATTTCTGTAGACAAAGGTTCAGAGTCCCAAACAGTTTAAAAGGAAGGCTGGCAAGGCAAATCCTGCAAGGTGTTGCCAGGAAGTTCGTGCCAGATTAATCTGATTTGTGTTTCCTTGGCTAAGTTAACAAACACCCTCAACACAAGGGCAGTAAATCTCCTCCCTGAAAATGTAGTCTTGAGAAAGTACTTTGCAAGAAGTCATTGGTGAAACTAGAAAAGTTGTTTCTCAACAGATGAACAAATAAAGTTGATAGGGAATTCATTTACAGGCAGACAGCAGCAAGCAAGGAACTTAATAAACATTTTTCTCAAAGGTAGGTCTTGGGACAGATTTTCTTTAAGGACATAAGGACATTTCTTTAATGGCCCAAAAAGAAAACATTTTATTTATTTCATTAACCATTGCGGCACTTTCAGGAGATCTGGTCGGTGGAGAGCAGAATCACAGAGGTTTTTTTGTTTTGTTTTGTTTGATTTTTTTCCGAGAAGCAGCAGAAATGGAATAAAATGCTGTGAGAAGTGCAAAATCCTACATTTGGACACTGGAGACCATGCTGGGAGCTTGTGGTACACACTGGGAGCTAGGGAGCTAGTGAGGACAGCCACCCTCTTTGGTCCAGTTATCCAAAAGGCAGCAGGGTAACCTAAGGATGGCACAGACTTTCCCCAGATACAGTAAAATGAGACATAATTACCAGCACACAAGGTCTGTACAAGTCCTTGCCTGGAATACTGCATATGTGGGTCACACATCCTCAAGAAAGATGAATTTACCCTGGAATTCAGAGAAAGACTGATAGAAAGAGAGCAGAGGGGAGAGTTTATCCTGCAGAGGAGGCTGGGAGTGCTCAGTGAGCAGGGACAGGAGTTCTTGTCTTTGGGTACTCTCTCTGACAAAGACACGGGGGTGCAGAAGGAACTAAGTTAGAGGACAAAGCTGGGTAAGAAAAAAGATGGATATAATATCATATAACTATACATAAAGAATGAGGGGGGGCCCTACCAGCAAAAGAGCTGGGTCAGCTCCTGAAAGGACGTGAGGAAGGGCACAAAGAGCTCCTGGCTTACCACAGACACATCTAATAGCAGGGGACAGTAATTCTGGGTATCCCTTTGGTCATCAAGTCACTCTTAATGAGCCCCTTTATGCTCAGTCCTTCAGAGCCAACACATGCAATTTAGGCACACTGTGAAGGTCCTAACGTGCCTGCCCTAATTTATCCGATGGCTGTTATTCCTTTTTCATCAATAAGGAATAATGACACAATGAGGCCCTGTAGTTGGATCATTAATTAGAAGAGTTTTCACCTTTCAATTAACAAAAGCCAAACAAAAGCCTCCTGGATGCTTTTGCTGCAGTCCCGGGGGAAGGGAAAGGCAATCACCCCACACAGGTAGGGCAGCAGGGGAGTTTCACTGAGCAACAAGAGGTGCCGTCTCCGGAGCTGATTGATTGGCCCAGGAAGCTCGTTTAACCTGATATCTATCTTCAGGACTAATCAGGCGCGATGAATAAAAAAGAAGGCGTCAAGCTCCTTAGTAAGAGAAGGCTGGCGGCTGATAAACAGATAATTACACAAAGCAAAGCTGTCACAACAATAAATGTGCATTGGCAAGAAGTGACCTCGCAACGTGGGAAGCACAGAAGAGATGAAACCTCACCATCATCCAGGAGTGAGGGGAATGAAGGCAGATTTACCACATGGCAAATGGCGCTGGCGTTTGTCACAGGAGATGTGCAGAATCTCTGGACACTGCTTCAGCAAGCCCCAGTGCAGCCGGTCGGTGGTTGTTGTTCAGGCACTTGATCTGCAGTTTTTTTCATAGAATCCCTGGTTTGGTGGGGAAAGGACCTTGAAGATCATCTCATTCCAATCCCCCTTTCACAGGCAGGGATAGCACCTGCTAGATCATATTGCTCAGGGCCCCGTCCAACCTGGCTTTGAACACTTCCAGGCATGGGGCCTCCAAAACTCTGGGAAACCTGTTCCTGGGCCTCAGCACCCTCACACTGAAAATTTCTTCCTCGTATTTAATCGAAAACTTTCTCCCCTTGACCTAACACTGTCTGTGTAAAAGCTGCTCTCCCTTTCTATAACTGCCCCCTTTAGGTACTGGAAGTGTTCTAAGGTCTGCCCGCTTCTCCAGGCTGAACATGCCAGCTCTCTCAGCCAGTCTCTGCAGCAGAGGTGGTGCAGCCTACTGGGCATCCCCATAGCCTCCTCTGGCTTCAGTCCAACAGATCCACCTCTTTCCTGGGCTCAGGACCAGACCTGGATGCAGTGCTCCGGGTGGATGTCTCATGGGACCTGGCAAACCCTGGAGTCATTGCACAGACCCGGCCGGGAGAGCTGCAAAGGGCAGAGCTGCCTTGCACCTCTCCCGGGAGCTGGCACACTCCTGCTTTCACCCGTGCCCTTCCTCGGGAGCACGGGAAAACCTCGGGCCCTCAGTGGGTGTCCCTTCGGACATCCTTCGGGAAAACGCGAGCCAGGGCAGGCAGAGGCTGCTGGAGCTGCTGGCCGAGGGGCTGCCTCACGTTTCCGGAGCCGGGCTCTCTGCAGGGGACGGACCGGGCCTGGAGGAGCTCCAGCCCAGGGTGCCGAGGGGAGCCGGGCAGCGCCGGGAGCCGCACCCAGCCGAGCTGTCCGCTGCCCTCCTCTCTCCACAGGGTGGCAATGCTGCCTTCGGCTCCGGAGCGCGGCCCGCCGAGCCGGTCAGAGGCTCCTCAGAGCCCGGCCCGCCGAGCCCGTCGGAGGCTCCTCGGAGCCCGGCCCGCCGAGCCCATGGGAGGCTCCTCGGAGCCCGGCCCTCCGAGCCCGTCGGAGGCTCCTCGGAGCCCGGCCCTCCGAGCCCGTCGGAGGCTCCTCGGAGCCCGGCCCTCCGAGCCCGTCGGAGGCTCCTCGGAGCCCGGCCCTCCGAGCCCGTCGGAGGCTCCTCGGAGCCCGGCCCTCCGAGCCCGTCGGAGGCTCCTCGGAGCCCGGCCCTCCGAGCCCGTCGGAGGCTCCTCGGAGCCCGGCCCTCCGAGCCCGTCGGAGGCTCCTCGGAGCCCGGCCCTCCGAGCCCGTCGGAGGCTCCTCGGAGCCCGGCCCGCCGCCGCTCACAGCGCCCGCGGAGCCGCCGCGGCCCGCCCGGGACGCCCTGCGCACCCCCGCCCTGGGGACAGCCCTGGGGACAGCGACACGGGGACAAGAGGTGCTGCTGGCCTACCCTGGCACCTCCGCTGCCTTTTCAGCATCATGGGGTGCTCCTCGCCCGTATCTGCACCTTTTGGTCCCGTCCCTGGCCATGCTCCCCTCTCTCAGTGCCCATCTCCCTGGGGTTCCAGCAGCGCACACCGGGTGGAAGATGTCCATAGCTGGGATGTCTCTGGCGTGGTTCAAGACCTGTGCAAAACCCTCATCACACACTTGGAGGGCAGCAAGATACTGGTGTTTAATTGGGCTTTGTAAGTATGTGTGTGGCTCTAATTCCAGAGCCTGCAGAAGCTGCGAGTGGCAACAGAAGGAGCTGCTGAAAAGCAGGCATTAAGTAGATAAATATTAAAATTGTGATGTAAAGGCAAGCACTGGAAAGGCAGGTTCTACGGAGAGGAGCAGCTCGGGGAAAGAATTGAAATGAATTCCTCTGAAGCAGCTGCAACCATTTGTTTGTTACAAACCACATATCTCCACACACATGAGAGGATGATGTGGCCAAGCACAAGCTCACACCACTCCCATACCCAAAGGTGAAGCCCTAAGACAGGCAGAAGCTCTTTGTGAGCTGAGCAGAGCACTGTCCCCTGATGAACAGCTGGAGCCCATGCCAGTGAGCAGGGCTGGGACCCCACAGTGCTCCTGTCCTCATGACTCAGGAGCAGCTGTGCCCTGGGAAGGCATCCCCCAGGGTGTTCTTTTTTATAACTGGGTATTTGCAATATGCCAGCCCAAACAGCAGAGGCAGGTGTTGTATTTTAAGGCATGCACGAGGCTGAGTAAGTTGTGTACATAATTGTTCTCAAGACTGAAGTAAAAATTCAACCCCATCTCCATTTCTGCCACAACAGGAGAGCTCAGATATGTCCTCTAACGATGTCATGTGTCAGAATTTCTTAATGACACTTTCCCCTCTGATTTCTGCTTAATTTGCCCCCTCTCCTTCTGAAGATCACTCTCTTTTTACATCCCTCCAAATAAAGAGCGTTTAGTTAGCGGGGAAGAAAAGGTTGCCATTGAAGAACTAAGAAAAGCACTGGATTAATTCTCTGCCTGCAGCTAAACTGAGAGTTCATCTCCTAATAGGCCATTTCAAAGCAGTTAGATTTACTCTTTTAGACTAACCATACTGTCTGAACAATATTTTATGCCTGTGTTAAAATATAATAGGCCAGAGAGACAACTCAAATGTCAAGAGTAGATAGTGCTGTCAAAGTAATTTGTCTTGGGTAATGGATAGAGTGACATGACTTTGAAACATTCTGAGAAAGAAATCATTCTACATTTGAATGGATTGTTTCTTTCCCTTTAAAAAAGCCAAGACTGTATTATTTAAATCGTGTCTATCAGGAAGTCTTTATTTTCTGTGAAAATAACATTGGTATTTCTAGTGGTGGGGACATGGCACAATGGGACTTTGCAGTGTTTGACAGGGGAATTAGGCAATGCCAGCACAGTGCTCCCAGAGCATCCTCAGACCACCCCTCATGGAACCTTGGATACTTGGGGGAGTTTGGGAGTGGGTTAAAAAATTAAACCCAGTGCTCAGGGAGGCAGCAACACTGCAACTGAACTCAGGGGAGATGCCATTCAGCCAAGGTGATTTGAGGTCCTCTAAAGAGTGTCAGTGACACTGGCAGTTTTTCTTTTCCAGCATTAACCATTTAGATCAAAAATGCTAATAAAATGCAGGGGTAATTGTCACAGGTCTCCCCATGACAGAAATGTTATTCTTACTGCTTATAGATTTTTAGAGCTTTCATCAGCTTCCTCATAGGCAGTCAGTGAATACATTTATACTTAAGGGATATGGACGACCTGTTATCTAGTCTTGTCATTTGTCCAAATGTTCTGGAAGAAAGGCACAACTTAGTTCTTTGCTAAGAAAGTCTGTGTGAGGACTTAGAAAAAGTCAGAAAAGTCTTAAGAGAATTCAGTGTCTTGTGTTAAAAAGATAAAAAGGAAGCTGGTAGGGTCTTATTTAGCAGAATACAGACTAAGTAAGATTTTCAGCGTTTATTTAGTCCCTTCACACCACCGTGCTAGGTAAAAGAATGATTGAGAAAGGAGCCAAGAACATTTATGTTCCCTTTAAGGTCTGTTTCCACTGCAGGAATAAATATAACCAGCTAGCACAGCTGACAATCACCTTGTTTGGCATCTTCCTCAGTACTTCATTGTGCTCTCCTGGGCTCATGCTGAGCTGTCTCAAGGCTGAGGGGGTTCTGCTGGGGCAAGGGTAGGGTCAGGGTATTACCCATCCATGGGGTTGGGGATTGTCCTGCCCTGGGATCAGAGTCTGGGGCCATCTCAATCATGCCCAGGATGGGAAACCTCTTTAAGGGCACATAAACCCCTGCAGGTCATAACAAAATAACCACATGATGTGTAAACACTTCCTTTAGCAGGAAAAGAGGCATCTCATTTGGAAATGGACCCATACAATCTCAGTGTTGAATGTTATAGAAAAGCACTTGTCATTGTAACTCTGCCTGATGGCAGCGTGGTGTTTGGATGGGGACCAGCTTCCCCAGGCAGGGAGGGAACAGCTCCCATCCAGTGGTGCCTCCCCCTTGGCAAAGTGTTTGCCAGGCATCCAACACTAACAGCACATTTAACTCCCCACCTCCCACACACACAGGTGTAAATGACCACGAAAACCGCGGGGCTGTAGCAATAAATGGCCCAACTTGAAGGTTTTCCAGGAACTTTCCATAGGAATGTAGACAGGCAGTGGTGACGTCCTTGTTTTATGGAGGAGCAGACTGAAGCCTGGAGAAAGACTTGCCCTGTTGGATTTAGAGGCAGTCTGTGGAAACAGGGTGTAGGTGTAGCTAGGGAGTCTCACGTTTTAGTGACAGCACTGACACTTGTGGGCAAAATGTCCCTTTTCAATTGCTATTTTACTGTCACTTGCAGTCATTTCTATTCAAGGCATGTTATTAGCAAATCTTTGGGGAGCCCCCTGAGATTTTTGGTTGATAACTAAAAGAAACTCCTTTATGTTTGTAATGATAAAACAAAGCATCAAGTCATTCGAGTTGATTTTACCCAAGACATTTCCTGAATTATTGCTCTTTCACAGCTGTCATGGGCTTGGAGCTTTCAGAAGCCCATTTTGTTTCTGCTCGTAGCCCTTTCATCGTCAAAGGCTGGTGCTGTACCCCTGGGTTTGCTTGTGCAGCTCAAAGAGGAGAGAGCTCCTCAAAGTTAAACAAAAATTCCTCACAGTTAATGAACTTGTCTAATTTTATGCAGAAAATGCTAGCATCTCTCCTTTTAAAACTCACTCCAAATTCCAGGTTGATACCAATGGGGATAGTTTAAAAAGCCTCTCAGACTTGGATGCGACTCCCTTTGACTTTCAGCCAGACCTATACACTCTAACACATTTTCAGGGGGGAAGATTTTCAGCTGTCAAAGTCTTTTAGGCAGCATCACAAACCCACCTGGCTTCTCTTCAGCGCTGTGGCCAGCCAGGAAAAATCAATGACTCTCCACTTAGCTGTGTAAATCCAATTTACTGTAATTACCCATGTAAGAAAAAGATACGGCTCTACTTTAAGGTTCTCCAAAGTTGCTTTATGATCTTCCTGCAGTATTTTATCAATGTTCTACTGGTTTTTTTCCCCCCACACCTTGAGCAGTGAGTGAATAAGAAACTAAAAAACCCAGCAAATAACCCATATACAAAAAGACAAATAATGTCTCTAAAATGATTAAATTTGTTTGCAGGTGACTGTGTAGAAATGCTCTTGCCTAGTCTGAAATCAAGTTGACCTAAATTATACAGTATAGATTATTGCATTTAGAATAATAATGGTGTGCTGGATATAGTGGAGTGATTTTAAACCAAGGGCGTACAGCCTTTGCTGAGATCCAGATGGGTTTCTTAATCTGATTTATGATGCAAAATTTAGGTCAGGTGGATTGATTCCTAATAGAGATATAATGAATCAAAATTTCTAGAATGGCTTTATTTTGCACAGAGGTGTCAACATGCTGTACTTCTCTATTTGTGCACTTGGCGTGTAATGATTCTCTTGCAAAAATCATAATCCATCAAGTCTTCCATTCAGGAATATCAATCAGTGCCAGGAACAAGACTATTTTAGCCAGGAGTTCTCAGTCATTTTGTTTTCCTCTTCATTAACACATAAGGTGCTGTGATATTTAAATTGTGCTTTGACATGTAATCATTAAATGTTTGAAAATGTCTCATTCTGTTTTTGTTGCCTCATCCATTTGTTTACACCGAGTCCTTGTTTTGCCATTGTTCCTGGGGTTTTTAGCATACAATACCCATATTGTTGCCTTTAATAGCTGCAGGCAGACCCATCTCAGTTTTCTGAAAAGAAATTTGGTTTCAATATTAGAAGGCTAAAATTAAAATTAATTATATATTGGTTCCTGCTTCGACAGAAATGAAAACAAACCATTCCAAACCTTTCTCTTAACATACCTATCTTTGACATAACAAGCCAACATCAAGATAATCATCATAAAACTTGTGATGTAAACATTAATGTAGATCCGTGGGATCTTCTTGCTGAGATTTATGTCCTATGTGTTTTCCTGTGTTATGCTTTTTTTTTTTTTCTTTTTTTGTGCAGAGTGAAAGCAAAGTTACACTTTTGGGCCACTGTAATTTCTAACCTTCTGACAGTGTTTATCTGTTGGGCAGCTTTCTGGCTACATGTGAGGATCTGATACCAGGGTTTGGGTTGGAAATACAGCAAATCCCTTACACTCAATAGCAGTTCTGGGCAGGGCTGGGTGTGACGAGCTATAGTTACATACTATAAGTAGATGAACTGGCATGGCATTACTTATTATGGTTGGAATTAATTGCTAGAAACAAGAACAGATACTTCTTTCTATTTTTGCTGAAAAACAATGTGAAATGTTTAAGCCAAGACAACAGCCTGGTGGAGCAAGGAGCTATGGAGTCACCCATGGAGAAGCAAAGTCTTCCCTAAAGAGCAGGACTAGGCATCCACATTATTTTTTGATTTGGTCATTGAGTTATGAAAATCAATTTAAAAGAACATTAAGGTGGAGACCTCTAGAAAGCATGTTGAACTGGAGTCTGGAAATGGCACTAATACTTACTGTGCTCCTGACAGTGTGCTGCTGTTAAAAAAAAAAAACCACTAATGGTATGGCAGAGGTTGTTCACATGCTAGTTTCAGCCAAAATTCAGCTCAGTGGCGTGATCACTAATGTCCTGCTTCAGCCTCCACAGGCTACTGCCATCAGCCTCTTTCCTGAAGCATCCTCTGGCATTACACAGATGGTCAGGGACTAAGTGAGGGCTGGAGGTGATCTTCATATCTCTTTTCCCTGCGTGAGAAAATTGTTGTTTGCAGAATGATTGGAGACCCTGGGGTACGGGAGAGCCCCGTCTCCATTTCCCTGTGTGGAATCATCGATGGAAGTGCAGCTTTCCCCACGGTACCCTGCCATTTAAACAGGCTGAAAACAATGGGCTGCTGTACTAAGTGCTATTTGCCACGCTGGCAAATGGCAGCTATGGGTGGCTTCTGAACTGTTCCTATCTTTATTGCAACCCCCCACACAAATCAAACTGCCCAGCCTTGCGAACAAACTCAGACCTATCCCCCTCCAGCACGTGGCAGGCTGAGATGCTGCTCGCCTACAGCCTTCCTGCAGATCATCGTTTTTTCCCCCCCATCTCTTATAATTCTGGTGTGCAACTGAGAAAATTATACCTCATTTCTTCCTTGGTGTAAATTGATGCAGCTGCCTTGGAGTCGGAGGGGCTGTGCCAGATTGTACCAGCCGCGAGCTTGGCCGGGAGCCAGCGCTTGGCACAAACTTGCTGAAAGCTGTGTACAAACAAGGCTTGTCACTATGTATGTTATTGCCCTTTTGTTTAGGATATAAATATGTCCCATATATGCCAGCAAGCCTCTCATTTGCTATTTCAATGGAGAATCCTGTAAAACAGCTGTCATGCTGTCTCCTGTCAAATCAGTTACAGATGCATGTGTCCTTCCCCATAATAAACAGGTATGAAATTGTCTTTATGCACTGCGCCAGCCCTTGTCACCAGGAATGCAAACGAGGGAAGCTTGGAAAAAAGAATAGTCCTGAAACCTGGTGCTCTGATGGAGCACCATGAAAGTTACTTAGACCTCTTCAAAGAGACTTACAAGCAGAAAATTTTGGGGCGTGAAGTAATGAACTAATGCTGATGAGTGTAGAAAAATGGGGTGAAGTCCTTGCTAGTCCACAAGGTTGCCTTTCTGCACTAGTTGTAGGTGCATAGTGACAAAGCAGCCCTTGTCCTGGCCCAGGCTGCAGTGGAACATTGGGGAATGCTCGTTCCTGCCTCCATCAAGATGCAGCATGCTTTGAGAATAACTGCCTGTGCAAGAATGTTCCACTCTATAGAGGCAGGAAAAGAGATGGGCAGGATTTCAGTGTTATGTCTTTTATGACTCCTGGACCCATTACATATGTTGTTATTGTGAGGGGTGGCTGCTAATTTTTGACTGTTTTTGTCACTGGCTGACTTTGTGTGAGAACAGGCCACCAGACCTCCAGCTCTGAGGAACATGAAGTATGTTGGTATTCAAGGGACCCAAAACATGTTGGGGTCCTTGAGAGAAAATTGTGCCCCACCCTGTCCTTACCATAGGGCAGTATCAGTTTGGGAGGACCTGAGCAAGCCCGGGTCATGTGTCTGAGTGCCCAGCTGTTCCCTCACCAGAGTTTGATAAAAAACCCCAACATGACACATGTCAAAAGCCACTCAAGCACTCACTTGCTCTTACACTCAGTGCTACCCATGGGAGAGTTGGTCTTCAATATGAATGGGAAATTAAGCTCAGTTTACAATTTGAACTCTTTTGCTTCTCCACTTAAATCCTACCTTTTATACCAAGTGTTTTGTGGCAAACCTTCTGTTTTTGATGAAGCGGTTCTTTCCCAGTGGCTGACATTGGTGCTTCACATGAATTAAGTGTCAGACTGTGAAAATCTCCCATGCACAAATAGAGCTAATGAGGCAGATTTGCAGAGATGAGGAACTGGCCATACATTTTATTCACGTTTTCTTAGGCCATGTCTCTGAGGTGGATAATCATGAAGCTGACAGCACCAAATAAATTGCCTATTAGCTATTAGTATCTTGTTTCATGCAATAACAGTCAAATCTGCTTACATCTGACAGCAGCGTGCCAAGCTTTGGGAAGTTTGGGGTATCATCAGGGATAATTTTTTGCAAAGACTCAGTAGGTCAAAAACAAGTAGTTGGGGTCACACACTGACAGCTGGGGTGAGGAGCCTCTCAAGACAAGGCTGGAATGCTGACATTGTTCTTCACACTGAGCATGAGGAGAGCAATGTCTTACAGCCTAGAGATTCTGCAGCTGATGAATTACCCATCTCCTCCCCACTTCAGCAATGTGCTGTTAAAATCAAAAGACTCTTATGAAATTGTGTTTGCACTTGAGCCAAGGATGTTGAAACTGTGATCTAGTACCAGGACCATTGGTCATACAGCAATTAGTGAAGTGCTCCTGGGCATGGCTTACCACATGCAAGTCAAACCTCTGAGACAGGATTTTGAACAGGGATGCTGAAAACACAAGTCCAAGGAGAAGCCAGAGTAAGAATGACTGTCCTGGAGAGTATTTCTAGGATTTGTTACAGGAAAAGATCGGTTTGAAGACATTTTATTGAGGACTGAAATGTTATTGGTTATCATAGAGTCACAGAATGGTTTGGGTTGGAAGGGACCTTCAGGATCATCCAGTTCCAGGCCCCCTTCCCTGGGCAGGGACACTTTCCACTAGACCAGGTTGTTCAAATCCAACCTTGCCTTGAACATTTTCAGGGATGGGGCATCCCCAGCTTCTCTGGCAAATATGGTCTGGTGCCTCACACCATCACAGCAAAGAATTTCTCCCTGATATCTAACCTAAACTTGCCCCCTTCAGTTTAAAGCCATGCCCCCCTGTCCTATCACTACAAGGCTTTATGAAGAGCCCCCTCACAAGTTTTCTTGTAGCCTGTTTAGGTACTGCAAGTTGCTCTAAGTTCTCCCTTAAACTTTCTCTTCTCTAGGCTGAACAACCCCAACTCTTTCAGCCTATCTCCATAGCAGAGATGCTCCAGCTCTCTGAGTGTCTTTGGGGTCTTCTCTGGACTCACTCCAGCAGGTCCACATCCCTTATGTGCTGAACAAGAGGTGTTTTGTTTTGGACTCCAGTGAATGATGGTTTTGAAGAAGTTGTTACAAGTCTTTAGTGAGGTGTATGGTGGGTTAGATGTGGCTTCACAAAATCAGTGGATGCTGATTTATTGGTGTGGCTGACCAGAAGGGCGCTGGTTGCTGAACAGACCAGAAGCTTAAACTATACAGGGAGGAGAAACTACTGTGCCTGCATTTTTGACATTCCCAGTGGATGACTGGTTGCCAGCTCAAGCCCTTTGCATCCAGGCTGTGCCTATGCCCTACGTGCAGTTTCTGTGCAGCAGCTACAAGCAACCACCTCTCCATCACCTCTTGGTGTTACATTATTCCTCCAGCTTCCCCTGCGCCCACCTTTCCTCCTCACCAGACAAATGCAGATGGATGAGCCACCATGGAGTTTCCTTTTTCAGTTGTTGGTGGCCATCTCTTCCCCTCTGTAAATCTCCCTGTTCCTTCATGTTCTTCAGTACCTCCTTCTTCAGATGGTCCCACTCCAAAATAACCACTTGATGGTGACTCGAGGTTGTGGAATCATTGAATCATTAAATTGGAAAAGACCTCTAAATCACCAAGTCCTGCCTTTAACCTCACCCTGCCATCACTGAGTGCTGGGTGCTTCAGCCCTTGCTCTCACCCTGCTTGTCTGCAGCTGTCTCTGCTCTTGTGCTGGAAATCTCTTTTTAGTCAGTGCTTGCTGAGAGTCTGGCATGGGAGGCTCCTCATTTCTGAGCTAAAACTAACACATCAAACTACAGCTTTGATTGCAAGTGTAAAAATACCCCTCGTCTGCCCCAAGAGCAAAGGGTTGATCTGCACGTTTCCCAGCAGGTGAAAGGGGGTGAAATAATCCTTTTTTTGCGCAATTTGGGGTGTGTGAGTGCAGGAGAGGAGCTGCTGAGCACCAGGATGTCCCTTCCGAGTGCTGCCAGGTTTGCTCTCAGGCTTGGGAAGCTCCAGCAGGGCAGGTCCACACCTGCACCTCACCCCCAGAGTGAACAGAGGGGATTTAATCCATCACTGGCTGGGCTGAGGAAAGAAGAGGAATTCAGGGAAGGAATCAGAAGGCAAAACAGCTCCCAAAACATGTTTTGGAAATTTTCAGGAGTTTGATGCTCCTTTAAGAGTATTTTCATTTTGTGCAGACTGCTAGGATAGGATAATTAGCTAATTAGCTAAACATAATGTCTAAGCCTTTTTTTCATCTTTATGCCAACTTTATTTTTAAACTGCCTCCCCTCTAGCCAAAAATCCAGCCATTTCTCAAAATCATGTTGTGATTAATATTGGTCCTCATTGTAATCAAGAACAAAAATCCCCTTCATTACACTGTGGCCAAGGTTTCTGCTAAGAGGATTTTGGTCAATGTTTTTTCAAATTGCACATTTAAATAAACATGAGTTTTTATTTTAAAAAGCAATCTGGGCAAAAAGTAATCCTATTTAAAATATTATTTCTGTAGATGTACCATTTACAAAACCCTTTGTGGAAGGATCATTCTTGATTAAAAAAAAAAAATCATTCTGATTTAAACAAAAGAGCCTGGAGAGAAACTGGAATTTTACTGCAAATGTTTTATATAAAAGCAAAGATTTGCCCTCACCAAATGCTTCCAAACTTAAACAAAGCAAGCTCAAACTTCAGCACAAAAATAAGTTTTTGCTCCTGTTTGTTTTGACTCCCTTTCTGGTTGATTTATTACCCTCGGCACCCCGCAGCACCATCTGAGCAGTCTTTCATTACTCTCCTCTTTTCTTTCGGACATGATGAAACTTTCTGGCTCCTTGCTGTCCTCCCAGCAGTGATGAACAAGGAGCAGGCTCCCAGCTCTGCTGCCAAACACCCACCTTCAATGCTTCTGCTTGCTCTCATCCTGCTTCTGCCAGCACTTTGGGTTGCACTGGTGTGTGCCTGGGAGGATGGGAGATGGCCAGGAGCGAAAAAAAATAATGAAAGCCAGTCAATTAAACAATTAAAAATTAGTCCATGCACCAGGCCTTTCCTTCTGCTTGCACACCAGTTTATTAAAAACACCCCAAAAACCAAAAAACAAAACAAAACAAAAAAGCCAAAACCCCAAAAAAACCCTAACCAAAAAAAAAAAAAAAGAAAGAAAAAGAGAGGCCTTCTAGGTGCAGTGGCCACTGAAGCATGGAGTGGTTTGGCTCCTGGGTGAGCCCAGACTGCTTTTAATCATGTATCTATGTTGTTTTCACCCCAGCTGGTGCTTTCCACCTTCATTTTTCACCTCTCACCCAGGAGTTGAAGACTCAGAGTCTAAGGTAGTCTATTATGCCATTCTAGTACACCAAACCCCACGGTTTTGGGGTTTTTTTTGGTCCAGCTTCGCGGTGATCGTTTTGTCCCACCTTGTCAGGGTGCCCTGCTGCAGCACCAGAGGTGTGCCCACGCAGGGCAGATGTGTTTGCTCTGAGCCTTGGGGCTGAGCTCTGGGTGGGGGACAGCTGGGGGTGGCATTACCTACTGCCAATTGCCATGTGTGGAAAATGAGAAATTCAGGCTCAGGTATATTTGTGTAAGCACGTTCCGATGTCTGGATGGGTCCTTCATGAGACAGCCACAGGTGTTCCAGCCTGGAAGTGCCACAGGTCGTGAAATCCAAGGCATTTCCCAGTTTTTCCTTTGTGGCAGCCTGGTTTTGCCAATGGCTCAGTACAGTTGATTCTCCCATTAATGAGGCTGTAATTAGGCAGGGCTAGTTGGGAAATTCTTTTTCTAGTCCATCAAACATACTGAGATCTTAAGCATTGCCCCGTCCAGCAGTGGCTTAAACAGGGGAGGTTACAAATTTGGTTTAATTTGCATTTTTTGGGGTGTTTTAAAAAAAATTATGTTTGCAGTCCCACCTCAAACACCAGAAAATGCCCACAGCTTGATGTCTGCCAAAGGAGACCCCGGGCAAGGCAGAGGCAGACACAGAGGAGTGGCTGCAGAGAAGATTCTGCAGCAAAACCCTCATCATAGGGTGAGTCACCATGAGGTGCTGAGACACTGGCAAAGAGAGCAGCTAATCCAAAAAGCCTGGAAATGTGAGCTCAGCAGACTGCACAGGTTCAGAAACCACAGATTAAAAATCTCTCTCCCATAAGAACATCCCCCCTGTTCGTGTTTTCTGGAGGCAGGATGACGTCTAACCTGATTTTGGAATGCTTTGTTTTGGCAATATGAGGTCTCATTTCCACCATCAGCAGCCAACATTTGAATATGTAAATTATAGGGTATAAATTAAATTAGTATTGTCAAGTTCAAAGGCATGTATTGGCTATTGCATCATCTAATACTGAGATCTTGCAGGCCACCAAGTGATCCAGATAACTGAGTCCGTGCAAAGGCTGTGTTTTTGTAGCCTGTAGTGACCCAACCAGCACTTTTTCTAATCTGGCCCAGTGTCACTGAAATGATGAGAATGTGTGTGGCTTAAAAAAATTAAAACCCACGCAGGAAACCAACAAACTTTTAACTGCAACCCAACTTCATGCTTCTACTGATTCCAGTGAAGCCAACAGCATTGTTCATCCGTCAGGAGAGACACAGGGAAGGGTAAGGGATGACCAAGGGCATGCAGGAGTTTCCAAATGACAAACACTAAACAGACTGGGACTTTTCCTCTTGGGAAATAAATGACTCTGAGGGAGATGAGCTAGAAGCTGTGATATCTTGAAGGTGATGGATGGAGTCACCAGGGGATTATTCACCATGTTGTTGAACACAAGTATTCACTGGTGAGCAGCAGGTTCAAAAGAAACACAAAAAAATGCTTCCTAGTGCTTCCTCACCTGATTCCCAATTACACCAAGCCCCCTGTCTGCCTCCATGGAAACTTTTGTGCCTCAAGTGGTCAGTCAAGTATTTTTTCTGTTGTTTTCAGAGTGAAAAGGAGCTGCTCTGTAACAGGAGAGGTCGACAAGAATATGTTGCATTAATGGGTACTTAAAATTATTTAAGCTACCAAAATTTTCATCTTCTGGCTGTGCCCCTCACTAATCTGTAAGCCCAAAAAGAAGGTGGGCAGCTCTAGCACACCAGAAAGCAGCAACACCTGGTACCTTTCACTGTCTCACTTGCCAGTCTGGAGCAATCAGTCAACTGCTTAATAAGCAAAACACTGGGAACCTTTGGAGGTATTTTTCTTTGTTGTTATGAAAAGGTGACACACACAGCTAAGCAGCACTGACTGCCTTCGTGCTGCTTTATATGAATGCACATAACCACCTGCGACCTGCCAGCCCCTCGTTTGTCAATGGGGAGCAATCATTCAGCCACTTAGCAATTGCCAGGAGAAAGGCTCTGAAGCTTTCCAACTGAAAATTAAAGAGCAGCACTTTGGTGAGTGATTGCAATCCCCTGATAAAGCATCCTGGAATCTTAAAAAAAGCTGTGAATTTTTGTATATATCTGTAAATAATTGTCGGTCGGTTTCTTCCATTTCTCAGCAAGCCGGGTTAATTCTTTAATTAATGGTCATTAGGGATTTAGAAGACAAATGAGTCATTCATTAGCTCGGTGTCCAAACTAATGAGCAATAAATGCTTATGAAGGACATGATTTATTTAGCATTCAGAATCTGTGTCATTATGTGGTACCTGATGAAGATGCTAAGGAGCGAGGCTGACCCGTGCCTCGCAGCCTGCTCTGTGGGACCACACAGATGCTGAGTTTGGGGAGCTCCCAGGAAGGCTCTGCAGCCTTCCTATTACTAACAAGATTTAGCTTAGACAGCTGGGACTGAGTTTTCTCCTAATGTGTGGTGTTTTCCTAGAGGCTGAGTCCAGGAGGATGGCTCCTGCCTATGTCAGGTCACATATCTGAGACCTTCAATACATATATTGCACTACCATGGGCTGTGCGACCTTGTCCCAAAATCATTTTTGGGCTTTTCTTTGGTACTGTCCAGACAAGCAACCCAACATCTGAGGAGGGAGCCTGGCTGTGCTGCTGCCCCCATTACCATTCTGTTTTGTCTGTGATCTTTCAAGAAGGCTTTCCACCCACCCAGCCTTTCTTTCCCACAGCTGAGATAGCTGTGTAATAGCACAGAACAAAGCTAACACACCAAAATGTCAGAAGTAGTGAGGAAAAAGAATCACAGAAGTGCATAAGTTATAGCTGGTCCTGAGAAGAATTTACTCTGCATCCTTTGTGATGCAAGCCAGGAGACACAAGCTGGGTGGCTGCTGCACACACCACAGGGTCAGGAGTTGTAACACTAGCAGGTTGTGAAGGTAGGTAAAGCTGGATTGCAGATGGTCTTAGTCACCAGTCCAGGCTTATAAAACCTGTGGAGGGTGGCTCTCTGCCATAGGAGAGGATTTGTGGTCAGGGAGCAGTACATGTCATGGCTGCTTATTCTGGAAAAGAAGCTCCTGACTTGGTGTGTGCTGGTGCTTACTAATGAACCTTGTGGAGTTGCTCTCAGGTGGCTCCTCTGGTCTCAAGCAGACATTTTGTGGACCAGACAGATCAACTCCTTTTCTTAAAAAAAGAAAGGATCATCATCCCCCTTGGTGTCTGGTAGGGTAAGAGTCTGTGCATCTGCCCTGTGACATTTCCACTGCTATCCCTCAAAGTTCTGAAAGCTGGGCTTTTAATTAAGGCATTTTTAAAAGATAGATGTCATTGAAGTATGCTGAAGGAGACAATTAAAATATCTGAAAATTAATTCAAAATAAAAGGAACTTTTCAGATGTATGATTTTTGGCCCAGGGGTCATCTGGGGCACAACTAATTACTGCAAAGACCAGGGGCAAGACCTAGGTGAGTTCATTTTGCTCCCCAACAAGCTCCACTCTGTCCCTGATGAGAACAGGGAGTCCTCAGGCATGTGCTGCACATCACTGGTGCTGCCCTGGGCTGGGAATGGAGATGGGAAACAGCCTCACCTCATCTTTGTAGCACTACCACACCTGTGAGGGGTTTGGACTTGTTGCCAGCAGAAACAAGGTAGACAGGTGACATCTGTGTCACCTCTGTGAGGCTGCCTGCAGCCCCAGGCAGGGTTTGGGGGATCTGGTGTGGGCAGGAATTTGTGGCTGCCCGTTTGCCTTCATTTGCTCGGGCACAGCAGGCACACAGTGGCTTCTCCAAGCTCCAGTGTCTTGAGAAGGATCACTGGGGAGGCCAAAGGTCCTTCTGGCTTGGTCATGTCAAATCTCAGCTTCTGGAGACTCACATCATTGGGTCATAAGTAGCAGAGTACTGCATGTGTGGATAGAGTGATGTGTCCCTGCAGACGTGCTTTAACCAGCCCCATGAGCTGTGCTGGGCTCTCTGAGCTGGCCCTTCCCTCTTCAGAGATGTTGAGTTAATCTTGTCTGTCATGGTGGAGTGGCTCAGGTCCCATCCAGGAGCAAACAGCCTGACATTTAAATAAGATAACCAATTTGTGCCATTGTGGAACATCAGCACAGCTCAATTTATGCCATTTAAGAAAGGCATTTATTGTTTCCTTGAATAAGCAGTAGCAGCAGCAGAGGTAATGCATTCTCCCTTGCTGTTTTTTGAACGAGGTTGTAGCCCTCCTTAATGTGTGACCTTCAAGCTCCACAGAAAACTTACAAATGAAAAGCTCCTGTGAGTAATCCTGTTTGTAGTCAATAAAGCTGCATTCTGCAGAGGTTGGGTATAAGTTTCTCACCTCAGAATAGCAGGTAATAAACTAAGGGTGGGTTTTTTAACTTTTAATTAATGGATTATTTGGCATTCAAAAATCCTCCCTTAAGCCTAGACTCTGAATTACACTATTGCAAGAAATGTTTTTAATTTAATTGGAGAGTGGTTCTTAAAGACTTGGCTCTGGCCATGGTGGGTGCCTTTTGTCACAAAGCCAGACCTTGGTGATGCTGTTTACCTGTGAGGTTATGTGGGAGGGGGAAACCCGGTGTGCAGTGTGGGCAGCAATGCCTGTGTCCTTTGCAAATGCTTCTCATTAATTTACCAATGAATGAGAAAGTGGGGGGAGAATGGGCATTTTTCATGTCTTCCTGCTGCTTCAGTCAACTCTCCCTGTAAGAAAATCTCTTTCCTGGCAGCTTGTAGAAGTTCATAAAAAATAAGTGTCAGAAAAGCAAGTTTTATGGTGGGGGATGCAGCTGCTCAGTCTTGGCAGGTGACCTCCAAGGGCTCAGCAGGACATTTGCCCCCTCAGCCCTGGGTGAGCACCCAGACAAGGCCAGGCTGCTGGAGTAATCAGCACAGATAATTAAAGAGGTGTCCAGGTCTCTTGGTGATTAAAGAGAATTTCTCTATTTGCCTGCCAGAGCATTGATTCCAAACCTTGGCCTCTCTCTGGACAAAAGGGTTAGCAGATCTATTGCTTTTTATGTGGTTTTTTAATATGAGTGGGGGGGATTGTGAGCTGACCTGGCCTGCTCACTCTGCAATATCAGGGTACAAGAATCCTCTTTATTTCCTCTAGCAAACACTCATTGCAACTTTATCTTAGCATCTGCACAGCCAAAGCAGCTGGGGGCAGACAGATGAGTCCTGGCAGGGGAATGGGTCTCCTTGATGAGTGTAGCTGGGTGCTCCACTGAAAACTGGGACTGATTTGGCTGAGTGATGAGCCTTGGAGAGCTACAATTTATTCCTGTGTTGAGTATGACTGTACACCCACCCAGAGGAGAGGCTGGCTGTCCTATGCCCACGTGGGGGCTGAGGGAGACTCCTACAGGGACATGACTCATCACTCACAGAGCTTCCAAAATCTCTGTGTCAGTCAAGCAGTGGCTGCAGCCCGGTGCGCTGATCTGCCTGTAAAGGGATGAACCAAATTCACCTTTCCTTTTGTTTTGGAGAGACTAGGCTTCAATTGCAAGGAAATAACTTTTCCCCATTAAACCACAGATCTAAATAATTTTCATCCTTCTATTTACATTTCTATATTAGGAATAGTCTTCATCTCTCAGCTGATCACTAGACCAGCTGTCCCTGGTGCACAGTCACAAAACATGAACAAACCCTGAGCCCTTGGCAGAAAACAGGAGTGCTGAAACAGCCTGAGCCATGAAGCAACTCCTAAAGGCTGAGGCTGCCTCATTTGTGGTCAACATTTAAGGCTAAGCTGCAGAACATTTTGAAGAATGGTTTTCAGGATGCTTTCCTGGGGGCTCTGGAGCACAGAGAACAAAATGTGCTTCTGCAACGTGGCCCAGAGTGAGAACTCTGTCTACTGCATATTTCTTGGGCCAGGAGTGATTTCAGAGTCCTTTAATGCTTGTTCTAGTTCAGTGGTGAGGAGGTGGGAGGACAGGACACAGGCAAGAACAGGTTGGCTTATTGATGTGTGATGGACAAGATGTGATAGATCATTTTGATCTATCCTTAAAACCAACCCAACAATCAATGAAGCAAACAAAACCAAACATGCAAAATGGTGCCCATCAGCAGTGGCTAAACCAGCAGTCCCACTGCTCACGGTGTGCTGTACCAGTTTTGCATCAGAAAAAAAGTGATTGGTATATTTTTGTAGTTTTCAGAATGTTTGGTTTGATTAAAATCACAATGCAGTTGGGGTTGTTTCACCCGTCCTATAACAGTCAGGTCAATCTTGAAGTGAACAGCAGGACTCCAGAGTGCAAAGTCATCCCATTTTGAAAGGGGAGGTGAGAACAGAAAATTATCAGATTGATTCTTGAGAGCATTGAAATATTTTAATAGCTTAAATATAAGCAAATACTTGCTTTAATATTTCTATAGTTGAAGGTATAAACCCCGATGTAACAAATCTTTCGAATTGCTAGGACAAAAAACCCCACCACATTGCCCAAAAATTGATTTTTCCTGGAGCTGCCATTGCTGTCACCATTTTCCACCCTGCCAACATGAAAACAAGTATTCTCCCCTCTAGGCAAGGACAGTAAGATGCCTCAAAGGTTTTTATTAAAACTTCAAATCAAAGTAGTTTTCAAAGTTGCAGAGGGTCTTTATTTATGGGAAACTCAAGTCAAGAGAAAACTCAGGTTCTTGGAGGATGAGAAGAAATATGGCAATTTGGAAAAAGATCATTCAAGTTTCAAAAGTGGTCTCTTTTTAATAAACATCAGTTAAAGAGCCACCAAAAAAAAAACAAACAACCAAAACCAAACCCAAAACCAAAAAAAAACCCCAAAACAAAAGAAAACAAAACAAACCAGTACAAAGCAAGGGCTGTATTTCAAGGCCTGCCAAGGCAGATACAGCTTCAAGGCGTTGTCTTTGCTTCCTGAAGGGTTCTCCCACCTGCTCTGCTTTTTGCAGGAGCTGCTTCAATGGGCTTCAAAAAGACAGTTTGTGGAGGAAGGTCAGGCTCAGGGCTTGTACTCCCACCATGGCTCCAGAATCACCCCCCTCCTTTAAATGGAGTCTCTTGGAACCTGGGAGATTCCACCTGTGGGTGAGTTTTGAGCCTCATGCTGGTGTTTTTGGGGAAAGATTCACAGGAAAACCAGTTTCCCCTCTTTCAGTGTCTGTTAGCTTCAGGAATCCAGGCTTCCTCCTGCCTCAGGTGGGTGAATAGCTGGCTTTCATTTTGTATCTCATATTAACAAGTTAAATGTGCCATAAATGGGTGAGAAGTGATAAACCCAGCACTTTTAGAGGAGGAATCGGGACCATATTCCTGTGCCAAGAGGACCACCCCAGCAGTAAGGATATTTTAATTGTGTCACAGACATCCAGGGGCAATCACAAAGCTTGGGGCAGGTCTTCTCTCTTATTTGGGGTGAAATAGCCCAGCTTCTGTCTGTGGGATCAGCAGGGGCTCTTGGGGTGCTGAGATCATGTGAATACCCCACAGTGCATTGCAATCACTGCAATGGCACCAGGAGGATGCCACTGCTAAATAAATACGACATATTTCAAAGACACAGAGGATTTGTGCCTTTATGCTGGGTATTTCTAACATGCCTGCAGTGAAATTGGTCATGGGTCCCAAGGCAAGGGGAGCATGTCACAGAGTCCCAGCCTTGTGGGCAGAGGATTTGGCCCTGAGTTTGGAAGCAGTGTCAAGGCTCATTAGTGTCAGGGTGTCCTGGGGCACTCTCCCACTGAGGGCAGGAATACCTCCCAGAGCAGCACTGCTTACAGTCATCAGTGGAGGTGAAAGTCTTCTCTGTGTTAAGATGTCAGGCCAGAAGAAAACTCACGTTTGGTCAAAGCTCAGCCAAAATATTCCTGGTACAGGTAAAACTTAAGTAAAAATAAATTTAGGCATTACCTGCTTAAAACTTGCACAAGGCAAAACCCGGTCAATATTAATCAATGGGTAGGTGTTAATTAGTGTCTTGTTTCCCAAGCCAAACACCATCAAGCTGGTAAACCACTTTTAACCTCACTTGCAGGTAAATGATGTTTGGTTGCCCTTTTACCCGCAGTGCTTTGGGTATAAATGAGCAGCAGCTCCCGGCAGACTCCAGCGAAAGGTTAGAGCCGCACACAGCATCCGGGATGAGCGCTCGGCAGCAAGGAGCACTGCCTCTGATTAATTGGGACAAATCCTACTTTGATGGGAGCCTGAAAGGCACAGGGGCAAAAGCAGTTGTTAATCACAGTGTCTGCAGCCCAGTGTTGTGTGGTCCGGCGTGGGAAATATTGTTATGACATCAATATGCATCTCTGGGATGGATGAGGCGGAATCCGTGTGATGCTTAAAGATACCCAGGAGAAAGTGGGAGAGTAACAAGGGGCCAGACCCTCATTTAAAATCTTTTCAGGTTGTGGATTGTCAAAATATCTCGGTAGGATTTTGGCAGCTTTGTCACTTCCCCTCCCCTGGTGCTCAGCTGTTATTTAATTATTAACGTGCGTGGCTCGGGGTTGTCTTGGCAGGTGGAAGAAAAGTCTCTGTTAAAAGTGATGGGAGTAGGCTTGAAAATCTCAGCCTCATGGCTGTTGTGTAGGACCTTTTGGAGTAGTATGAGAAGGTAAAATGTCATGAAAAGCCGGATCCAAAGTCTGTCAAAGTCAGTGAAGTACTTCCATCACTTTGGTTAACTCCAGGCTGATCCCCAAGAGTAGTGATGAAAGAGGGGAGTGGAGAGATGTGGGAGCAATCCCAGCCGGCCTCCACTCCTGTGGATCATGTTCATTGCCTAACACTAATTGCAGATTTGCCTTCATGCTTTTTGCCCCACTCTGGGGGACTCGCTGGCCGCTGTGTCTGCTTCAGCAATGCTACAGACCCTTCCCAAGGTACAGCCTCCAGCCAAAGGCTGCCCCTTGCCAGGGACTTCTCCTGTTGCAGTAATGCCTCTCAGGCTGTGATTTTTAATGACGTTTTGATGCTAGCAGGAGCAGCAGTATATGGATTCACACCAGCCAAGGAGCGTGTCTTCCTTCACCGAGGGAACGGGAAAGACTTTTTTCAGCAGAAGATACATCTGCCTTCAGAAGTGCCAGCAAATTCTTATTAGTGGAGACAAGATCTGGGGAGAGGTTCCCTCCTTGGATGACATTTTTGGCAGTTCTCGGAATATTTTCCCCTTCTGCAATGAGCATGGCATTGGAGATGTCTCGACCATCGTAATTTCAAACAGGAATCTCTCTCATTGTGATTGGCGCACTTTAAAATCTTCTCATCTGTGAAACATTTTCCCCTCTAATTTTGGAAGCAAAACTGCTGAGGCAATTAAGTCGCCCCATTTATCTTTTCTTGGAGATTTCTGGTCTCTTTCTGTTTTATCTTAGTCTCAGCAGAAGGTGCCATATTCCAGCAAACAAGGCAGAAGGAGCTCGTTAGGTGTGTTTGAGCACCGGGCAATGTATTTGTTAGAAAAAGCAGTTTATGCTTCTAAGGATAACAGAGAGGCATCTGTGCATTCATTCAGCAGCAGCATAAGCATGCACCTCACGTGCAGTAATGGTGGCAATTGAGCAGTAAGGCAGGGATAGCAGACCCCAGGGGAAACTCCCCAAAATTTTACATTTATGCCCTGCTATTAGTCTTTTCACTTGCCAGCCTTTTTTTCACACTGATGTGGCAAGGGTAAAAAAAAAAATTCCAGAAAACCAACTGAGGAGAACACTGCAAAGTTTCCTGCTCTTTCTTTAATTTCAGAACAATATCCTCATTGTGTTTACATCTGTACTCAGTGAAATATATTGCCAGTTTTCCAGTATCCCCTTCCAGTCTGTTACTAATCCCCCTTATAGTGTTTTCCCAATGACAGATGGTTACCATTGACAAAGTTTCTAGAAATTAGCTGGGGTGCTCAGAAGTGCTTATTGGCAGGGTGGGTACAGAGACATTAGGATTAAATTGGTTTCAGTGTGGCACAAACACAGAGCTGGGTGAGCCGAACTCCTTTTTTTTGGCCACTTCTGCCTGGGATAGATAAGGCTGCTTTCCTCACTGTTGGGACATCTCTAAATTACTGTGGATTGATTGTATGCAAACTTGATAAAATCTTTAACACTCACTTTCCCTAGAAATGGTAATATTTTTGCTTTTAGTTTTGGTAGGAAAAAAGAAAAAAATTGCATTTTGGCTCAATCTCAAGTTTTTGGGTTTTTTTTTTTAAGCTTGTAAAAAGAGTCTCTTACTGCTCCAGTTCTCATATCTGCTGTGCCAAGATTTTTCAGACTTGATATTGTTGGAAAAGATACCAAATTTGGTTTTTTTTTTAATATAACTTTGGTCAGGGGTTTTGTTTGCCTTTGCCCCAGGGCAAAAGGAATTTTAAGTTTCTTTTCAAAAGACTGTTTCATCACTCAAGGTTGATGAGCTTAACATCTCAACAGGCTGGGAGTAGCACAGAAGATACACAAAAGATAAATGACCATCAGCTCCAAACATCACCCCTGGCATGGTCAGAGACACCTGGTCAGGGAAAAGAGAGATGAGAGAACCAAGAATGAGAACCTAATTAACATCTAAGGTCGATAACCAACAGGAAACCAAATACTAAGAACTGTGTAACTTGGGACCAATGAACATTGAACCAACAAGTTTCTCTGGGCTTTGACTCTGTAAGTATCTGAAAAATCTGGTAAAATTTGTGTGTAATTTAATGGTTTTCTCTGACAACCCAGGCTATGTGTGGGTGAAATGATTTCTGTTGCACATCCTGGACAGAATAAAGTAATGCCTTGATTCTCTAACACTGAAAATGTTGTTGGACAGTTTTTGTTTTCCCCATAGTTTCGGTGACATTATGAACTTTCTTTTGTCCTCAAATTTGACTTGATTGTGGTTACAAATATTTCTGAAGCCCAAACTCTAATTTCTAATCTCTAACTCCCTGAAAATATCACTGTTTTCATAATAATGTGGGATTTTGATGTTCTGTTGGAGGTTCCCTGCATCTCTGCTCTTTACTATGGGGACAGTTAGGACTTTCTTTTCCTCTGACCATTTTGAAAGCTGGATGTTCCTCTCATCTTTGAACTTCTCTACTTTCCATTCATGTACTGATCATATCACCTGCCAGGTAACTCCCTCAGCAACCCTCAAAGGGCAGATGGGATGGCTCAGACCAGTATTTATTTACATATTTGACTTATTCCAGTGTACCTAAAATGCTGCTGCCAGGACAAACTCTCTTCTGCTGCATCAAGAACACGAAGGAAGAAAAGTATCTGAACTCCTTTCAGCTATATCCACTTAATCTGTAGTTTTAATGGAGAAGAATTTAATATTCTTTGATTTGCACCTTTTTTTCCCTTGACAGCTTGCAATAACTTGGGTGGTCCTCTTTCAGACTGCTCATTGCTCCTGATTTTAGAGAGAATTGTAGTGCTCAAGCTTGCTGAAAATTACTCAGTAAGGGATTTTACTTGTTCACCTCATTCAGGAAAAATAACTGTGGGTATAAACGGTTTTGACCTCACAGAGGTCAAACAGAGTTGAGTTTATTTACACCAGCTGAGCACCTGACTGAGCCTATCCAAACCTGACAGTGATCTCTTCCTTTCTCAGCTGTGATTAAAATATTTTCTGTCTTAACCAACCTTAAAGGCCTTAGAGGCCTGCTCTCTGCTCTGTGCCTCAATGTGTCAACATTGCATTAGTTATTTGTCATGAAAGACAGACGAGTTTGGGGTTTTTTTCAATTCAACAAGACTTTTGCTGATTAACAGTATCAGTGTTTTCAGATACTGCCAGCTATCATGGTCTTGTTTGAAAAAGGTTGAGAATTTGGAAACTAAATGGCAGAAATATGAACAGAGCAGTACGTACAGGTCTGAAAACAGATTAAGAGTTAAAGCCTTTGAAACAGTACATGATTTTTCTTTCTTAATGTGAAAATAATGGCTATCATCTGGTTTGTAAATTCATATCAGATGAACATCTTGGAACAGTTAGAGCTAAAGAGCAGAAGATGTACAACTGAATAGAAGGGAAAAACTAAAACTACCCTCTAAAGATAAGGGAAGGGACTCACAAATACTTCATTAGATAGGCTGTGGTACTTGATGTTAGCTGGGGAGCAAGCCCTTCTACATTGGAGAAGGAATTTCTCCTCTCCAAATGGGGGCACTACAATGTAAGAAAGACATTAAACTGTTAGAGAGTATCCAAAGGAGGGCAGCAAGGATGGTGAAGGGCCTTGAGGGGAAGCCATTGGAGGAGCAGCTGAGGCCACTTGGTCTGTTCAGGCTGGAGAGGAGGAGGCTGAGGGGAGATCTCATCACGGTCTGCAAGAGAGCATTGTGAGGCAAAGAGGAGGGGCAGACTCTGATCTCTGCTTTGTGGTGACCAGTGACAGAACCTGAGGGAATGACATGGAACTGTGTCAGAGGGGCTTAGGTGGGATATTAGGAAAAGGCTCTTCTCCCAGAGGGTGCTTGGGTTCTGGAAGCACCAAGCCTGTCAGAGCTCAAGAAGCACTCAGATAATGCTCTCAGGCACATGATATGATCCTTGGGGTGGTCCTGTGCAGGGCCAGCAGCTGGACTTTGATGAGCCCTGTGGGTCTCTTCCAGCTTCAGGGTATCCTATGATTCTATGAAATATGTCTCTTTAAAGTAATTTGGATGAAAGCTCTACACAGCTCACTTCTGTGCTTATACTTCAACAAAATTTTAGCTTTCTGACTTTGCATCTCTGTTGCCAGAACCCATTTCATCACTTCACATTAAGTGGAGGAATCAGGATCCTTGAGAGCTTAATGGCACAGAGAAGAAGGATGGCTTGGGACTACATCCATCATAACAGGGCAAGCAGCAATAATTAGGGTTAAACTGCAGAAGTGTCAAGGTGGGAGAAAGCTGGAAGCAGAGGCGTTGATGAAATGCTGTTGTCGGCAGTTTTATAATGCCTTTGTGGCATGTGATTGAAAATTACTGTGCTTTCTAATAATCAGTGCAGCTCGATTTAAAATGCCTTGTTTAAATAACCATTTTGGAAAGAGTCCCTACTGTTTTCTGCACTGGAAAACTTCAGGATTCCTAGCCTTAGGCATAGGAAGGACTCACTATTCCTGCCAGGTCTCTCACCTTCATCCCAGGCTACTGGGCAGCACACACAACCCACCACCAAGACAAGAGTACACTCACCAGGAGCTAAGCAGTGTTTTAGAGAGCTGGGCAAAATAAAAAAAGAAAAAAAAAAATCAAAATAGGGCTGAATTATCAGCAGTAACAAATCCATGTATTTCCCCAGTTATCAACAGAGCGATGTTGATTTATACCAGCTGCAGATGTGACCTGGGTCACAACTCTCTGCTTCATCTCCCGTGCTGGGTGATGCTTGGAGGCCTTTTGCTGAAGTCTCATGGCTCAGGAGCCCTCACTGAGCTGGGCCCCACATGTTTACTGAGGACTGTCCATTTTACCCTCACATGCTCAGTGTGCTGAGCCTGTCCCACGGGATCACAGCACATCTCCCCCCAGCAGGTCACAGCTGACATGCTGGCCAGTAATGGGAAGTGGCACTGTGCATCCGGGAGCAACAAAAGGAAAATGTTGAAAAAGTGACTTTTTTTCCCAGTCTGTGATGTGTAAAGTCAGAGTGTGCCAGAACACTGTGTCCAGAAAAGAGCTTCTTCTGCCCTCTTCATGCCAGCTTGCACTGGGGGAATCAAAAAGGCTTCTAAAGCAAGTAAACTGGGAGCAGGGGACTTCCCCACCCTTAATCTTACTGTTTAGAAGTAAAAACAAAGGAGAAGCAAAGGGTGTTCTTCCTTCTCTCATCTACCCCTCAACCACAGCCAGATCCATTTATAGTCTTGTGCAGCTCTTTCAGTCTGGTTGAAATAAGTGGATTTTCAGAGACAGGGTATTTCCCTTCCCTGCAGCGTTGCTGTAGGAGTCTGTCCCTGCTTGTTACTGGAGAAATTTTATAGCCCTGCAAGTTGAGTCAACAGTCTTTACCCAAGTGTGGAAAAAAACACCCTTGTTCTTTTAGCCCTGGGATCTTCATCTCTCAGCCCTGGGTAATTTGGGTTAGTTGTTACTCATGCAAACAGTGCCACTTTAGTTTAGTTTGATCTCATTTCCACCCAGAAAAGAGTTTGAGGGCCTCAGAAGTGTGCTGAGAGCCTTCTACTCCCAACGAGCTCCTTCTATCACTACTCTGTAAAGTCAAACATCTCCTTTAAAATCAGAGCAAAAACAGAGTCCCAGTGTTCCTGTGAGCCACAGTTATTATGGCAAAAGCCTTCCAGAAATACCCTTTCAGATGCTGAGCAGAAGTAAAACTATCAAGGTCACCTCTGGCTTGATCTTGGCGTGTGCTGCACATTCCTCATTTCTCTAAACTCTGGCAAGGGCATTAGCATCCCTTTAGGGATATGCTCTTGCTTGGAACAGTAAGCAGCTCTTCCAAAACCTGGTTGTGGGCTTGTCCCTGCCAGGTGAAGTTAATTGTGCTTAGGAAAACTTATTTTATCTCTTAAGCCTTGTGTGAGCAGCCTTGAGGCAACAGCACTCGGTGGCTCCAGGACCTCAGGTGGCTCCTGGTGTCCCAGCACAGGTCAGGAGTGGAGTCACTGGGAGAGAGATGGCACATTAATTAATTAATAAGGCAAGGATGTGGTGCTTTATTAAGGAATACAATGCTTTCTCTCCTTTCAGAAAACTTTCAACCAAGGTAAGGCACCTTCCTAGAAAACAAGCTCTATTTTCCAAATGATGTAGAAATCCCTGGGGGAGTTTTTCTGCCCTGCACCGTGCAGAAGATCAGGTGGGATTATTACAGTGATCCTGCTGGCCTCAACATCTGTGAAAGTTTGCTGCAGCTCCTTTGAATAGTTACTCTGCTTAGTAGGAGGTGACTTATTTTTTTTTTTTCCTGTTGGCATGTTATCAGAGGAGATCACACTAATTGTGTATTTATCTAGAATTATAGTTATGAATCTGCTGTAATAAGGCAGTAATTCATATCTTGAGTGATTTATGACCTGAGCCTGCAAGCCCTCTGAATCCTTTGACTCCACTGGGATTTCCTAAGGCAAGGTCATTGCAGAATTGTTCTTTTTGCTGCTGATACCCTGATGGTGTAGAACCAGCACCTTCACAGCACCACTTATTTGTTAGCATTTATACAAAACAGGCAGACCCAGAATAAATGCAATTTGTATACTATTTTCTTATTCATCTCATTTAACAGCTCCCAAAGTCCTCTCCTGCCTTCCTCTGCTGGGGTACTTAGGTGATTTGGGAGGAGTTTTAGGAGACAATTCTTCTTCACTCTGGAACTTCTGCAGTTAAAATTCATTTAGCTCCAACAAAGGAGAGCAAAAAGGAGTGTTTATAGTCCCTGTGAAGTAATTTTAACCTAGGATTCAAAAGACAAAGACTGTTGTTGAATAGCAATGTTTATTTAGCATTTTAGCATTTAAATCTTTCTCTGTTTGGATGTGTCTTTCCTTTTGAACTGGAAGCATAAGTTTCACTGTTTGCCTGCAAAACTCTTTTTTTTTCATCTCACGCTGAATCCCCAGAAAATCCTCAAATATTCTTGTAAATCTCAAAGATACTAAGGAGTTAGCCCCCCTTCCTCCCCATTTAGACCTTTGAAGGCTGGTGTGACTAGAATGATTTTGGAGTTATAGTTCAGAGTCGGAATAAAAAATGAAGGGAAGCATTTTGCAATACCGTAGCTTGTACAATAACTAATTACTTATAGATTTTAGGTCACATTTGAAAAAGACAAATACTGAAATAAATGGATAATCACTTGGAGCTACCATTAACAGTTTGTTTAAGCACTTTGGGTTGAAATCAGCTCCATGTCATAGCAGAGCATCTGCCTGCATCAGTGCCCGGTTGTGCCAGTGCCTGTGAGAGCCAAACTGGCTCCTCTGCAGGATCAGAAACATTTGGAGCTCGGGCTTGTGCACTGCACTGGGGGCTTGGTTGGGCCTTTGCTGGACCATGCTGGTGGGAAGAGTTAACCAAGAAAAACCTGGCCAGTTCTGACACCAAGTGAGACAGAAAAAAGTCTTAGGGTTTTGAGGCCAGATGCTGCCCTCCACTGTGATGTTCAACAGAAGAAATGAGGAAATGTGCTGGCAGATTTGTGGTGATGTGATCTAAAACATCAGAAGACTTCAGAAGAGAGGGATGAAAATGCAATTAGTGACCTATATATGATGGGATGAGTTTAAACTTTAGATGTAGCCTACATGTGTATTAAAATTGTTGCCTGTCTGTCATATGAATGTAATGCAGAAAACTAATTCTTTTATTGCATATTTTAATACAATGTCTTAAACACATTAAATTGCCTTTTTTACCTCTGCAGCTGGAATCATCAATAGTTTTACTAAGGAGGTGTGTTGTGATGCATTCAGCATAAACTTCAGGAACCCTGGAGAACTGGCTTTTAGCTGGTATACAATTTGCTTTTAGCTGGTATACAATTTGCTTCTCAGCTTCTCTCCCTTCCCGTGGGGCTTGAGATGGGAAACCTCACTTCAGTTGCTTCCCTGTGAATTTTGGGAAATCCTTCCAGCCACACACATATCCCACAATGTCTGGCTGTTCCCCATCCTTTCAGAGATGACAGAAGGCTCAGTTTTCTCCCCAAAAGGAGAAAACTCTCAGCTTGGCACCAGATAGCCTCTCTGAAATGTTCATCTTCTTAGAAAGGTAGTGTCAGATACATTGGAAATGCTGGTTTAGGGCTCCAGAAAAGATTTGTGTCCTCAAGGGTCTTTGCTAACTTACCTCATAAATACATGTGGGCCAGCAAGATGGGACAAAACTACCCAAAAGACCCCAATTCATCCCAAACATCTTCATATCACAAGGAACAGTCAGGAATGGGGATGGGAGCATCTGGAAATAACATCATTCCTAAGGGAAAGTGTTCCATTTTAATTAATTGTATCCCTTTTATCCATGACAGTGTAATTGCATTTTGCTTAACTAAGTCTTTTTAATTGGTGCTGGGCATGAATGATAAGCAAAGCTGTGCCACTCCTTGTTAGCTGTCACAGGCAGCTCTTTCAGAGCATGGCAGGATGGTTGGAGGGCTTTGAAGCTGGGGTGGAACAGCTGGATCTGGACATTTGGGAGGGACAGGGTGTGGCCCCACAAACCAACCTGCAAACCTCAGGGCTGCCCCTTTCTGTAGATGCAAAAGGATTTTTTGTTGCTCACCAACCACCCCATGGTGACTTGTGACACTCTTCCTGCTCCAGTGGACCTTCTCTTAGGCTGGAGAAATGAACATGTGGGGCATGAGTGCCCTCCAAAGCTGCTGCACAGGGATGGATCCCAGTGCTGAGCTTCAGGCTCCAAAGGCCACTGCTGGCACTTGTGTCCTGCCCCCACAGGGGTGAGGCTGGGGATGAGCTGTGCAGCTGTCCCTCCTCTGTCCCTCCAAGGGGACACTGCTGGCAAAATCTGAGGGTTTGCCTTAAAAACTGTATTTCTAGCTATTAAGGAGTGGGGAGCAAGACCTGTACAAGTGTCACAGCTGCCCAGCAGTCTCTGACAAACCATCAGGTACAAGGGGCTGCATCACAGAGACCTAAACCCACCTGCTCTTATTTTGCAAAGTCCCTTTCTTGGATGACTGGTTGGCCCCTGCTGCAGTTACTGAGGACTGAAACCACCACAGCCTGCCTCATTCCCTCAAACCAAGCACCCCACCCTCAGGTTTTGTCTCACTGTGTGTGCTGTCAGCTGTTCCACAGCAGGATAAAACGTTTTAGTCCTTTCCTATGACACAGGAGGACATCACAGGCACCCTCTGGATGCATTTCCAGGCCTTTGTGGCCACCACTGCCTTCCCACTCCTGGGATCAGAACATGGAATGTTCTGACTTGGAAAAGACCTTAAAGATCCTCTAATTTCAAATCCCTGGGCAGGGACAACTTTTACTAGACCTTGAACTAGGATGTTCAAAGCCCCATCCAATATGGCCTTGAACACTTCCAGGGATGGGGCATCCACGGCTGTTGTGGGCAGCCTGTGCCAGTGCCTCACCACCCTCACTATAAAGAAGTATATACATAAAGTAAAGAAATATCTATATTATATATAGATATATATAATATATTATATATAAAAATATAAAAAATATATAATATATATAATATATAATATATATAAGTGTATATATAAATATATATATATATATATATAAAGTAAAGAAATATATATATTCTATATATGTATAGTAAAGAATTTTCCCCTGACAGATTATCTACACCTAATCTCTTTTAGTTTAAGGCTATTCCCCCTTGTCCTATCACTACATGCCCTTGACAGAAATCCCTCTCCAGCTTTCCTGCAGGTATTTGGAAGGCGCTCTCAGAGCTCTCTCTTCTCCAGACTGAACATCCCCGCCTCTCTCGGCCTGTCTTGCTGGGAGAGGTGCTCCAGCCCTCTGAGCATCTTCGCAGCCCCTCTGGCTCTGTCGATGTCGCTCCCGTGCCGGGGTCTCGGGGGAGCGGAGCGGAGAGGGATGCGCGGGATCCCGGCTGTGCGCGGGCCAGGGGCAGCCTCGGGGCCGATGATGCCGGGGCTCCTCTCCGCAGCGGCCCTTGAGCTCCCCTTAGTGCCGGCAAGGAGCATTTGAGAGCGGCGGCTCCGCGGCGGGGACGGGCCGGGTGCCCGCAGGTGCCACCGCATCCCGCCGGGGCGCGTCCGGCGCTTGTCCTTGCAGGGACACCTTTATTCATCCAAATCGCATCAATCGCGTGGGATCCAGGAAAGCCCAGCTCAATATTTTCTCCCTAATATCTACAGGTGTGTGTGTGTAATTTTATTTCTTTATCTAGTCAAGCATTTATTTATTTATCCATTTATTTATCTATTTTTATTTATATTTAACACCGATTGATAGCTTATTCATGCTTTGCTGTATTTTTTATTTGTCATCATTTCGCTTTACTGGAACATCTAATTTCTAAAGGCAAGAAAAGCTTAGCTTTATACACCAGACAAATAAGGGGTATTGCTACTGGAGACAGGTTAGGAAATGCTGACAGGGAAGGCAAAGGACTTAGCTAAGGTCAAAAACAAGTGCTGTGCTAAACCAGGGTAGTGTGGCACCTAGATCCCAGGCACTTATTTTTGCACTTTAATGTGTGACCAGCATAGTTTCTAAACAACATTTATATTTGCATGCCAGAGAGATCATCTGAGGATTTCTGAGCATCTGCTGTCTTGGGTGTATGCACTTCTCTGGGGGTTTTAAGCTTAGATTCACAACTGTAGCATGATGAAGATGGACTATCCAGCTCAGCTGCAGTAAGGGCAGGTTTCTGCACACTGATCCTCTTCTCTTACTGCACTAAGCTAACGTGGACCACCCCTCCCCTCCTCTGTGGACTTGAGGTCACACACGTGTGAGCTCCTGCAGATGAGCTGATGCCAGGTAGCTGGAAAAGCTGTGAGCTGGCTCACATGCCTGAGCTCCAATTGTTTTGTGACAGCTGGGATGTTTCAGGTTACCTGTGGGTCTTGCAACTGTTATTGATTTGTGAAAAATTCAACTTTCTTTGTCAATATTTCTATGACCTGCTAAAGATGCACAGTAGCACAGCCTGATGAAACTGGGTTTGCATCATGAAGAGGAGCTTCATGGAGAGCAGAGGCAGCAGCAGCTCCCAGGACAGACTTGGTGTCCCATCAAGCACACTCCACCCCAACATCCTCATTGTGGCTGCAGTTATTTTCACCCCAGCTGCGCTTGCTACAGTCCGTAATTGACATTTCACTCCCTGTGCAACTCACATCATCAAGCCAAATTTGTCCGGTACCTTTGGAAGATTAAACAAACAAACAAACAAACAGAAAACCGTTGGATGGGATGGGAGAGAGAGGAATATGCCTTTTTTCCTTAAGAGAGCCCTGTGGACAGTCGGTGTGTGTTGGGTTGTGTGGTTGGTTTGTTGGAAATGAAGCACTTGGGCGCAGTTCAAGCAGCCCTTGACATGCAGCTCATCCCAAGAGGAACGAGGAGATCTCTGGCTGCTGGGGCAGGTGGCCTTGCTGTGGTGCTTTCTGTGTGTGTGTAAGCCCCATGCCAGGCCTGGGGAGGGGTGGGCTGCTGTGGACTCACCTGCTGGGGCTGTGAAGAAGGTGACGGCCCGGCTGAAGCCCAGCATGCGGCAGACGACGCCGGCCTCGTGCGCGGACCAGCCGTCGTCACAGATGGTTCCCCAGGACCCTCTGTAGAAGATTTCCACACGGCCCCTCCTGTCTCCTCCCACGATTCGTACATAATTACCAGGGCCAACTGAGAATTCAGAGGAGAAAATAACTCTATGGGTCATGCAGGCATAAGGAAAAAGGCCCTGACAGACAGAAGCAGTGACCACCAAACCAGAGGGATGTTCCCATCCCCACGGTGGGGCCAGAGGTTTCTGGTGGCCCAAATCCAAACAATTCAAGAGCCTTCCTGCATTTGGAGACACCAGGCTGCAGCTCAGAGCACAGAGTCCTTGGCTCTGTTAGCTGCAGGTTAACCAGCATGAGCAGAGGGGTATTTTGGCCCTGATCTCAGGTAGCTCTGATACCAGAAGGCAAGTGAGAGAAGAAGTAAAATCCAGTACCTTCTCCTTTTTCACCTTTGCTCCCTTTCAGTCCTGAGGAACCTGTTTCAAATTAGAAAAGCAAACATTTGACAGTTGCTTGTGGAAAAATCTGGTTATTATCTAGTTCTAAATACTTGTGTGAGTTAGAGATGTCCAGACTCCTCCCCTTGTAGAAAATGAACACCCTGAAGTGACCAAGGGTATGTAAAAGAAACATGGCAGGAAAAGTAGGATAACATACTGCAAAATATTCCCAATGTGCAACCCAAGAAAAGGGCCACTTTCAAAATCCCATATATTGATTCACTAGTGGGAAATGTATCTCATTCCCACTGTTACCTGTAAAATGACATCTCTGATAGACTTTGGCATCTCCAGAAGCAGGCATGGTATCTCCCCAAGTACTTGCAAGAAGACCTGCATCCTGGGATTTGATCTCCAGGGAGAGCAGAAAGGTGCTCACAGCAGTCCTCCACAGTTCTGTGGAGCATCTTGGTCTCGAGGGTAGGGGTGTTTGAAATAACCCATTGAGCTCTTTCCCCAAAGCTACCTCCAGACAGCTCTCATTGCTGTCTCCTTCTGGGGACCAGGAGATGACATGCACCCATAGCACTGGAGCCAGCCCAGTTACACTTCTTCCATCTTCCAGATGCAAAGCTCCAGAGGAGAAGTGCATGGAGGAGCCCCACACAGAACCTAGTTTATTTTATTTCTGAGGATTCTGTATGAACAATTAAAAGACAAAAGTATCTGGAGCACTGTTTACTTCCCATGGGCTGTTGTAACAACCGTTTGTTTTTGTCTTTTTTTTTTTTTTTACTACAAATCTTAGGTTTTTTTAAAGCATTCTGTGATTGGAAGGGCAGGGGGTTAAGGATGGAGAGTAGCTGTGGTGCTGGCCCTTTTGAACAACTTTTGTGTCCTACAGTTAGCAAGGTGTAGTTAAATAGCCTCACTGTTAGGTATTTCCAATAGCCTCACTATTGCATGTTCCTGAGTGTTTACATGGGATTTATCCCAGGCACAGGGTGTCTCTGATGTCTCTGAACAAAGCAAAGAGGAACGTGGGTTGTTCCAGCTTTCTGTGAAATCAGAGATTTGAGAAAAATCTAATGCCTCTGTATACTTGCATGTCTTGTGACACACCTCCCAGGGTGTACAGCTGACACCCTGCACATTCCTTTGCTAGGAGGGCTGATCTGCAGTCCCAAACCCAAATGTGCTACCAGCTCCACAGACCCTGTGGCAAAGAACCTTACCAGTATATCCAATCTCTCCCTTGGCTCCTTTTAGTCCTGGCTCTCCTTTCACACCCTTAGGGCCGTAATCCCCCTTGGCTCCTTTTTGACCAGCTGGGCCTGGGGTGCCTGGGTGGAAAGCAAAAAGTCATTGCTTTTGTCCCTTCCCAGGGAAAAGACATAGCAAACATTTCACATTGATGCAGAACAGTGGAATGTGGCACCTAAAGTTCTTTGCATCATCATCTTTGTATCAGAATAAATCATGCTGTGAGAGTTTACCTGCTGGGCCCTGGTCTCCCTTTGCTCCCTTTTGCCCTGGAGGTCCTAAGATAATAAAAAACAAACAAACAAACAAACATTTATGAACTGATGCTTATACATTTATAAAAGCTTATGCAAAGCAGTATTTACAAGTTATTTTAAATCATCAAGTTTTGGTGTCTACACTATAAGCATCTATTTCTGAATCAGGTGTCTTATTTCACATCCTAATCAGTGCAGGCCACGTCAAACAAGAAAATACAGGGATGGAGAAACACCTTCTCCTGAAGTTCATCTTAAACTGCTTCCTTGTGCATTTTCCATTTATACAAAAATTCAGGCACCATCACCCCTCACACACATTACAGATGGCAGAACCAACCCTCTGGTGAGCAGTCAGCCCCAGCAGCCTGGCAGAGCCCCAGGAGTGCCATGGCATCCTGGGGTGCACTGGGGGTCCAAGAAGAAAACTCAAGAGCTCTGCTCTTGGTGGTGTAGTTCCCTTTGTGGTGTCTGCATGTGTGTTTTTGACCCAAAACCTGTTTTATTCTCCTTTACCTGCTATTCCTTGTTCTCCCTTTGCACCTTTGAGTCCAGCAATGCCTTGTGCTCCTAAAATCAAAAAGAAATCAGTAAGAGTGAACCCATCACACAAAGTGAGGCCAGAGTTGGAGGGCAATGAGTTGTAGGTTTGAGCAGGGCTGTACCTGGGCTACCTTTGGGGCCCTGGTCACCCTTTTCCCCTTTCTGACCAGGTCTGCCTTCAGGGCCAGGACTTCCAGGAGGTCCAAGTTGTCCAGTTGCACCTTGAGGTTGAGTGAAAGCAGCACAAAATGAAATGTCACACAACACATGAAGGAGATCAAAAGACAGACAGCTCAATCACCAGCCCTTGCACACTGAGCTGAGCCTGTGAAGGCAAAACAAGCACCGGCTGTCTCCAAATTGCAATCCTGGCAGTGCTAATCTTAGCAATGCAGTCAGGGGTGATCTGGAGTGAAAGGCTGCATGGAACCAAGTCCTGGCTGACTGCCAGCCTTGAAATGCACAAGTTCTTCCCAAAAGAGCAGCCAAGTTCTGCCCTTATGTGTGCACAGGTGCCAGGAAGGAGGCCATGGCCCTTCTTTCCCTCTCAGTCTCCTGCACAGTGAGCGGGGCCCACAAGAGACAGCCAAGGCTGCTGGATGAGTTTGGATGACATTGAAACATTGGCACAGTTTCTTCATCTAATCATCATCTTCTCTTACCCATGCTGGGATCTAGACCAGCTGCAGCTTTCCTTGTCATGAAACACCACATTAAAGAGATCAGAATTATGCCTCCACAAGAAATGGCACCTTCTGCACAGCTTACCTGCCTCTCCTTTCTGCCCAGGCGGTCCAGGCTTCCCGGGGCTCCCTGCAATGACATCCTGGCATCAGTGCAGAGCAGCCCCTCCGTGGGGCAGCCCTGCACCCTGTCCCACTGTGCCCTCTGCACTTACCCTGGTCACCTGGCACTCCTGGGAATCCCTGCTCACCCTTAGGACCCATGATTCCCGGGAGCCCGTGGTGTCCCTTCTCGCCCTTGTCACCTTTCTGTCCTTGGGGACCTATCAAACAGCACAGCACATACATGTAAATTCAAAAAAAAAACAAACCAAAACAGATTTGTTCTCTCTGCAGCCTATGGAGCACCTCTGTCTGGCCTCTCCAGCAGCAGGGTTTGGCCTCACACCTGCATTTGCCATTCAGTGACACTGTCACCATAAAGCTGGAGGAGGACAGAGCTGGCCTGTCTGATCCACCTCTGGCTCTGTCAGCCTCCCTGGCCAGATGTTTGCCTGGCCTGCTGTTAAAGGCCTGCAGAGGTGCCATGACAACTCTCCAGTCTATTCCCCAAACTATCACTCCTACTGGAATGTTTTCTCCTCTAGTTAAATATCCCTTACTGCATCTGAATGCTTCCCCTCTGCCAGACACAGTGGAGATACAGGGCAGCACATTCCACTCTTGTTCTTCCAGAGAGTTCTGTCATCTCCCCTTAACCTTGTCTTCTCTGAACAAGTGATCAGCATGCTCCAAAAGAGCTGAATTACTTGAAAGTGCCTCATTTGAAGACTTCTCCTTCATTTTTCTGCTCTAGAATTATCCCAAAGTCCTTGCCTTTTGGTATTCCTCCTACAATCACTCTTCTCTCCTGGAGCATCCTGTGCTAATGAGAGCACTGGGGCATTCAGGAGCTGATGGAAGATCTGAGGAAGCTCTTATCAAACTGTCCAGCTGTCCTCCCTGCTCTGCACCACACACATCACCTGCTTTCTTTTCCTCTCCTGCTTTCAGCCCATGTGAGACCCCTGAGGAACAGCCATCCATAATTCATGCTACATGGTGCAAACATGTGGCATAGCTCTTCTCCTTCAGGTGTACAAAGCCAGGCTTGTGTAAGATGCTCATAAAGCTCTCAGAAAGGGCTTCCACTAAAATGAGGATTAACATCCACATGCCTGTGCATATAAATTATATTGTATTATTTGATACCATAGAAATCCTACTGCAAACATCACTGCTTTAATCTAGGATAGGCTGATAATTGAATATCTGTGGCTTTCATTAGACAAAGGTCACTCTGTAAAGAGACTCTCGTGGTGCAGAATCAACATTTTGCGTGGCCTCTTCCCCCAGCCCTCCTTTGGGAGATTTGCTGAAGCATGACATGAAATTAAACCCCTTCAGATCAGGTCAAGTGTCCTGTTTATCCAGCTCCCCCACTGACCGGCAAGCCACGCTCAGGACTGCTTGGGTTTTTTATGAATACTGACCAGTGAAAACTTCTCCTGGTGTTTTATGTAGAATGAGTTTAATAAGAAATATGTGTGAGAACATTAAAAATATTAAGATAGTGAAGAAGTCTTACCTGCAATCCCCATCTCTCCTTTTTCTCCTTTGGCTCCTGGATAACCACTTGGGCCAGCAGGACCAGCAGCTCCCTTGCTCCCCTTTTCCCCCTGGGGTCCACCTGTGCCTGCAGGGACAACACCATTCTTCTGATGCTTCCTGGGGTGCCATTGTAGTCAGTGCCAGCAGCAGGACACCCACCACAGCTGTGAGCCTGAGCCAAACTCCATTCTCTGTGCGCTTGAGGGTGGTGCTGGTGACAGTGGGAAATTGGCCCACAGTGACTGTTGCACGCTGACTTTTAAAATAAGATTTTTTTTTCCAGCTAAGTTTTGCTTTTGCTCACATTAGCTTTACATAGGCTTATTTCCTTCAGCTCCAATGACATTCTTACTCACTTACACCTTGGCTGAGGACGAGATTGCTCATAAAATCATCCATAAAGCCACTTTATGTTCATCTACAGAAGTAATTCAGGTGTCAAAAAAGCCTTACCTCGGTCTCCCTTTGTCCCTGGTGGTCCCCGTAACCCTGGGATGTAAAATACATATATCAGCTGGCACACATCATCTATTCATAGTAATGGCTAAGAAGGAGAGACAAATTTTTTAATCATCCTTTGCTCACACGATTTCAGTCACCAGTGAGACCAATCTTCAGCTGGCAGGGACCAGAACAACCACTTGAGTGAAGTCCTTGGAGCTCAGCTGAGTGCTCAGCTGGGCAGGGGCCAGCTTGTCTTCCTGCCAAGCCCAGCTCATGGGGACCATTGGGGAGATCTTTCACGAAAATGCACTGAACAATTGGGCTCTGATGTGTAATAACACTGCTTGGCAGGAGGTGCTCTTTCAACGTCCTAAGTGCAGCCAGGAACATATGAAAACACAATTTTTAATTTTTTTTTCCCTTCAGAAAATCTCATCAGTGTAGCCAAGAAGTAGGGATGGATGAGTTACAGACCCGACCTAACAAGGGTTGTATCTTAGATCATCATCACAGGATCATGGAAACTGTTGCCTGGCCCAACCCCTGCTCCAAGTGCAGCCAGCATGAGATCAGGACCTGCTGCATCCTCACAGTCTGGAGATATTTACCTCCTCTGGCAGGGGTAGTCCTACCCAAACCCCCAGGCACCCAGGGCAGCAGCTTGTGCATGGCTGTGGAGGGCAGAACTTGCTCCCAGCTCGTTCCTGAGTCTGTGCCAATGCTTTTCTAGGGACAGGGTGGGCATCGACCTCTGTGGGAGCACCTGGGCTAGCCAAGGCTCCTGGAGGATCAGTGAAAAGCCTCCACACCGGCTTTACACCTGCTTTTTATGGCAGCTCTCCTCATGACCACGGGGTGTCTGCACACTGGGTAGGGCCTGGGTCTGGAGACTGAAATCCCAAATCCTGACTTAAGGTCTCTTAGATGAAATAAATAAGAACAGAGGAACAGAGGAGAAGTTGTGGCTTGGTTACCAACATACCTGGTACTCCAGGATCTCCTTTGCGTCCAGGAGGCCCTGAAATAAATTTTAATGGATATTTTTCAGTAGTCAGCAGTCAGTGAGGAGCACAGCAGTATGGGATTGAGGTGTGGGCTGGAGACACAACCCTTCTGGAGGGCACCTAGAGTCCAAATCTACAAGTCACAGGAGGGAAGAGGAGCCCAGAGCTGCATGTGCAGCTGCAGGGGGACCTGGGGGCTTGCACAGGGCAGTGCTCCAGCTCCTATAGGTGCTCCCTTGTGATGGTGTTCACAGGGGTTTTAGGATGAGGGAAGAGACGAGGATCTGACTCCATGTTTCAGAAGGCTTGATTTATTATTTTATGATATATATTATATTAAAACTATGCTAAAAGAATAGAACAAAGGATTTCATCAGAAGGCAAGCTAAGAATAGAATAAGAAAGAATGATAACAAAGGCTTGTGGCCCGGACTCTCTGTCTGAGCCAGCTCACTGGGATTGGCCATTAATTAGAAACAACTGCATGAGACAATCATAGATCCACCTGTTGCATTTCACAGCAGCAGATAATTATTGTTTATATTTTGTTCCTGAGGCCTCTCAGCTTCTCAAGAAGAAAAATCCTAAATAAAGATTTTTCATAAAAGATGTCTGTGACACTCCCTTGTCTGGAGTTGACTCCCATCATGGGCATGGGGACATAACTAACTGACAGGGAGATTGAATCTTGCCCTAGTTATTGGATCATCTAAACTGGGTTTTCAGCCCCACTAATGCTGCAGAGCCAGCATGGAGAGCCATACCTGCAACCAGGGTGATGTTGCTCATCCTCATCATCAGGTTTGCATTGTTGCTTTTAATTATGGTGATTTCCTCTTCTAAGCTTCTCCTCCAGTTTTCTTCTTGTCCCATGAGAAAGTCCTTCCAAGTGGAGCTTCTCGACAAGGCCAGATGGTTGGCAGAGTAGCGCTGCAGAATCTCTTCTGTATAGGAGGCATTTTGCTCCTGGAGTTCCAGTATCTCTCTCTGCATCTTAAACACTGAGGAAACAAAAAGCCCATGCAGTGAATATTCGCTGCCCGCTCTGGCTGGGAAATGGGTGTTTGGCAGAGCAGCTGCCCAGCACCTGGGGGGGACACGGGGAGATAAAGACCACCCCTGTTTGACCCGGGGAGGTGCTTTTCATGTGCCAGTCCCTGCTGCAGCCAGGAGTGCAGCTGGGAGTGCTTTTGCAAATGCAAAGCACACACACACACAGGGTGGGGGAATCGCTCCTGCAGCCGCTGCTTTGCCCGGCGGTGCTGGAGGAGCCTCTCGCTCCCTAGGAGGTGTCAGACCTGTGTGCTCATCCCCACTTGCCCCCAGGCTCACCCAGCAGAGCTCTGCTTTGATGCCCAGCCCATGGGGAGGCTGCGGTGTTACCTTTGTACATCAGCAGCCCCTGGCCGGCCGTCAGCAGCAGCAGGTAGATGCTCAGGGCAGTCCGAGTGCAGCATGTGGATGCCTTTTTCTGGCTCCGAGGCTCTAAAAACCAAGAGAGGAAGGGTAGACACTCTCCCACATTTCTGCCCTACAAGCTCTGCGTGCTTGCAGCCTCTCCAGGCCTGGCCACAGTGCTTTCCAGAGGTGTGGAGCACCCAGGCTGCCTTCCTCTGCCCCAGGCTTTGCACTGTAATCTGCTTGGCCATCTTTTCCCTTGCTAATTTAACCAGCTCAGCTCCATCAAGACTAAATCCAGCCTATATCTGTGTCAGTGTGGTGATTTCCCCCTTTCTGCACCAATAAACTCCCCGTTTCCATCATTTTTACTTGTCCCAGACTGCCTTTCAGAGGGCTGCTCAAAGCAATCCCTTCTCCATCCAGAGCACTGCATACGTGTGATTCCAACAGTGATGCATGTATGCATCAAAACAAATGAAAAATCAATAATAAACTGAACTGCAGAACAAATTGAAACAAGTCATAAGATGTAAAATCAATCATTACCAGCAAGTGTAAAGGAAATAAATGGCTTTGTTGAATTTTGGCCTTCAGGGAGAAAAAAAGTATTTCAGAAGCATTGGTAACTACGTCAGACATTCAGTAAGTTACCCTCAATTGAGGTCTTTATTTTTTTTCAAAGTAATGTAATCAGGAGTTTAAAGTCTTAGTATTAAAAGAGTACAATATTTTAATTGGTTTTATAATAGAATGGCTTACTCAGCAATGAAGCTTTTATATTCAGCCGAAAATTCATAAACTTACATTTTTATATTGAGTCTGGTGATTTTAGTATCTTAACTATTACACATGAAAGTCTTACTCAAGAAAATTAGACATTTTCTAAGACAGGAAAATAACTGATTTTTTTCTGATGCTCAGCATCAGTTTTTGGCTAGAAAGGATAGCTTGACATACTTCTACTTTTAAATGGCAGTTAATTTACTAGCAAAATCACTGCAAAAAGCATTTAATATGCAATATTTCATTTTTATGTGTTGTTTTAGACCAGATAAAACCCATATAAATCTATTGAACAAAAAGAAATCTTACCACTTATCTGAAAGGTTGTGATAGCAGGTGAGGCAAACCCCATCTTTTCTGAAATACTGCAAGAGTTCATATCACTCGAATTTCTGTCTTCCCCGTATTTGTCTGTAATTTTCATGACAAATTTCTTGTGGCTATCCTAAAGCCATGGACAATAAAGAACTGGAGGTACTTCTTCTCTGCCTCCTGATTTGATATGCTTTCTGATTTGTATTTCCTATCTGCTCAGCTTTTATAGACTGCTGAGAACTCTGATGTGGTAATTTGAACAGTTCCTCAAAAAATCCCACAGCTGAGATGCTGAGCTGCTCTCGTGTGCTCATTTGGAGTCCAGGGAGCCTTGGGAAGGATCCTGAAAGATCTTCAACCTGGAGCTAGGCATGAGATGGACATTTTGTTTCTAAACAAGTAATCCTCCTCAGGTAGCCAAGAAGATTCCATGTTCAATGTTAGCTTGGCCATCACTCTCCTGGGAGGGGAGGCTGAGGACTTTGTCACAGTGAAACTCACAGTAATGTGCACCATGGTGACACCTCAGAGGCTGTGTGAGACAGGAGGGAAAGGATCAGGAGGAGTTGTAAAGACAAGTGAATGATGGTGGGATGGGGGGTGCTGAAACCCAAAGGGGTTTGGGATGATATGGAGAAGAGGCACTTGCAGCCTCCTTGAAAAGGTCTCTCCAGTTCCTGCTTCCTCCCTGATGGGTTTTTCACACCCACAGACACAATTCCTACTTCTTCACCATTTCTTTGCCCTCATCCTGCCAAACTCCCCCTGGCATTTGGCATTCTGATGTCTCCATTTGTGCTGGGTTTGACTTTTGCAAAGCAAAGTGACTCACCCAGGCCCACAGGCAGGAGCTGTTGGTAGGAGCCAGGCAAAGCCCTCCTCATCCACGCTGCCAGCACCAGCTGCTGCCCTCTCTGAGGTGCAAGGCAGTCACTGTCACACCTCCTGGTCCTGGGCTGCACGTCTGGGTCCATCCCTGGGGCCGTGTCCATTCCTGGGGCTGTGTCCACCCCTGTGTCCACCCCTGGCTCCTCACTGCTCTGCTTGGCCATGGAATGAAGTGTGGCAAGGCTTCAGGTAGGGCTGAGCTGGAGATCTGGCAGTGCAGAGTGAAGCCCTCTGTTCTGCATCTGATGCACAAATCTCTGAAAGCCTTAGACCACGAATATGTGGGGATTTTTAAATCAGCTTCTGTGTTCTCCTTTCAAATGTGCTCGTGCAGCTGTGACCTGGTTTGTCCCCAGGAGGGAGGAAGAGGAATTCTCCATTTTTAAACATTCTGCTACACTCTGTGTAGGAATTGGGATAATTTGCTTCCTTGTGAAGGTCTCAGATATCCCCTTGAATTAGGGAGGCTCTAGAGGTTACCACCAATCAGCCGAGCCACTGAAAATGCCTGTGCATCCTCTCCCATCACGGCATCACCTCCTCACAGGAGTAAGGGCTCAAATCCAGCCCATGGTTCTGGTGGTTCAGCTGACCACTCTGCACAAGCCTGGAGCCATCTACTCTTGCTGGGTGATGAGCTGGGAATGACTGTGCTTGTGCTGCCAAGTGGATGTTTATAGGGATGGATGTGATTCAGGTGCATGCAGAGAGCAGATTTACAACAGAGAGACTTTTAATAATACTTCTAGTCGAATCCATTTTCTTTCAAAGTATTAAAAACAAGCTGGCAGACGTAGTTCTCAAAAGCCTGCCTAAAGACAAAAGGTGCAATGAGATCTTTGTGCCCTCCTTCCCTGAGAAAGGAGCTGATGGATAAGATTTCACATGATTCATGGTCATGCTGTGGCCGTGCCACTCTCACTGGCCCAATTGGCATAGGTGTAAAAACAGGGGTAGATTCCATTAATTTGACAGCCCTGAACTGCAGTGTTTCGGGTTTTGAAGTCCAATGCTCCACTTTTGGGGGGAAAGTCATGAGCTGCAGTTGCCTACCCAGCTGGTGAAACCTTCATTTCTATTTGATGCAGGCTCATGCAGCTCTGCAAGCTGCCACATTCTCATTGCTCAGCTGGGCATTTAGCTGCCTGGGAGGTTGTGGTGCATTTCTATCTGGATGTCAGCCTCTGCAAACAGGCAGCAGATTTCCCATGAGGTGCTGAGGGTCTGGGCCACGCCCTGGTGCCAGAGATGTGTCCCAACATGCTGGCTCAGCCTCTGTGTGTGCTCCCGTCCTGCTTTCTGCTGCCTTTCATTTCTCACTGCACCATCACTGACTGCAGCAATAGGTTGACTCTGATTTTGCAATCAGGACAGGAAAAAGAAAAGAAACTGCTGATTCAGTGCAGTCTCCCTAGGTTGATGTTCTGCTGAAGCAATGGGGTTATTTATAGATAACAGATTATGGGACATTATGGGACACGTATGCTGGGCCTCAGCCTTACCCTTCAGGCTGTTTGTGAGAAAGCTCTGGTTCCTCTCCTCCTGCTGCTCATCCTGCCTCCCCTGACACTCAAGAGAGAGCTTCTAGTCCTGCAGCTCACCCCTTTCCTTCCTACATTCATACAGAAGATGTTCCTCACGTTCTCACTCTAAGTGTGCACCAACATATGAACCAAGTTTTATAAACTGACCACAGCTGCCTCAAAGTCACGGGCCTGGGGGAACTGCTGGTGCTGGGAAAAGGAAGTGGCCTGGAAGTGACTGGTGGAGCAAAAAAGTCCCTGGCCATGCCCACCACCTTTCTCATCTTCCATCACTGTTGTCCTCTGCAGGCATTTGCCACCACCAAGAGCTCATGGCAAGGCAAAGGGATGCAGCACCAAGCTCCAGCCTGGCAATAGCTGAACACATCAAAAACCTCCCAGCAGTGGTTCTGCCAGGGAGCTTGGGCAGACATCAGCCTCCTCAGCATAGACATTTATCCTGAAAAAACTGAAGTTGTGCTTCTTTAAAGACTTTTTTTTTTTCCCTGTGTGAGATCTCATAGCTCAGAGGTGTTTCTCCATTTACCCACAAGATGTAATTTTCCCAAACTCATCTATTTGATTGCAGACTGTCTCAGGCATAAATGTGCAGCATTCAGGAGGTTTTCACTCCTCTCCAAGGAAGTGTATGGCATAAACAGGGCCAACAGTGGGTAGCTGGTGCAGGAACCTTCACCATTTCTGCTGTTGCCTCTAGATTGAAGTGAGGGCTGCAGCCAGGAAAAGTGACAGTCTGCCCCTTATCCTGATACCTGCACCCCTGTTTCTGCAGATGGGCTTCAAAACATCACAAAGTAATCCTGCCACAGACCACACTGCCCTCCCACAGAAAAAAGCAAGCAACTGTGGTTGACCTGTGACACATCCCATGCATGTCCACCACAAAGCCAGCAATGACCAGAGCTGTACAATTGCCTCATCACAACCTTGCTAGTAGACTAGCTTGGTTTTGGTTTTTTTTCCTATTTAACCGGATTTTTCAGTTTTTTGTCTTTTTGCAATGAGGAAGTTTGATGAATTTTGACATACCAGTTCTTGTGGTGGATTTACTCCAGCCATCAGCCAGACAGCCACCACCAAATGTGGTCTCAGTCCTCTTTTGCAAAGGATGGGGAGAAAATGGAAGGTGAGAAGACTTGTGAGTTGATATAATGACAGTTTAATAGGGAAAGCAAAAGATGCACTTGCAAGCAAAGCAGAAAGAGGAACTCATTCTCTACTTCCCATGAGCAGGCAGATTGGCAACTGCTTTTGGGAATCAGGGTCTCAGCATGCACGATGGCTTTTTGGGCTGACAAACACACAAACCACAAACCTCTCCCCTTCCTCCTTCCTCCCCTGAACTTCTAATCTCTGAGTTTGACATCATAGGGTGCAGAACATCCCTGGGCTCAGTTTGGGTCACAAGCCTGGCTGTGTCCCTTCCCAATCTCTTACCCAATCCCAGCCTGCTCCCAGGCTCAGTTTTGTACAAGCTCTACCCACCCATAAGCAAAAAACATCCATGTTAGCAACCAAACATCTGTGTTAGCAACACTGGCTTAGCCCCAAACCCGTGGCACAGCACCATACTGTGTTGGCAGAGCTCTCAGTGGACAGTGTTTATCCTAAAATACATTGCTCTCCCCAAGGAAGGAGCAAGGACTCTGATGCCCATGGACTTCAGGAGGCACTGCTGAATCCAGGGGATGCCAAGGCAGGTTGTGGGTGATCTGCCCACCAGTAGATCACTGAGGTACCAGATCTGGGATCTCCCTTGTGAGTGTCCCACGGACTGCCCAGCTCAGCCCTGGTCAGCATCCCCTGAAAAAAAAGTGTATCCAGCTCTGAGGGCAAGAAAAGGTGCATTAGATGGAGATTTTCTGAGCAGAAATGAGGCTGAGGCCAACACACAAGTTCTAATGCCAGGGCATTAAAACAAACTTTGAGTCTGGACCCATATGGGACCCTCATTGTGAAGCTCCCCACACCCCTGCACAGCCAGACCTGTGCTCGGGGGGTCTGGCTGCTGCAGTAGCACCTGGGTTCTTCTGGGACTGTGGAGAAGCACTTGTGCTAAAGCAATAAAACCCCCAGCACTGCCTGGCTGACATTTCTCCTTTCTAGCTTGATGTGTTGCTTGGCTTTGTTGTAGAGATTGAAAACAGATTTTCTTTCCCTTCTATGAGTTATGTTAATTTGTGTTTCATCAGAACTTGCCTCTTCTCCTCCTTTCCTTTTTTTTCCCCCTCCTTTAGGCTGGATCCAGCTGCACCATGAATTCAAGGAACCACCTGTAAAATATTTTAATGACTTCAACCTGCTCTTTGAGGTGAATTAATACCAGGGCAGCCTCTGCAGCACAGTGAAATAGTCAGGTTTGGCTAAGCAGGCCACCCTCAAAGCTGAAAAATATGTTCTGCAAGGCCGATGTGCCTGACAGGTAAGTTTGTTTTCAAGGTCCTCGTGCAACATCTTCCTCCTCACCTCCAGAGCATTTGTCCCTTATTCAGGTAAGAGCTGATCCCAAGGACTGGAAGAGACAGGCTAAGAAACAGGGGGGTAATGAGACATCACAAAACCAGTCACGTGGAGGGTGGGTTAGATCTGCTCATGGTCTGCTACAAGCAGCACAATTATGCTGAAGGGGGGGTCTCCCAGAGCTGCTCTGCATTTAGCAGCCCAGTTCTGTTCCCAGATCAGCTGCTCCCTAAGGCTCCTCTTTTCTGGAATGCTTTGCTTCATCACATGCTTTCCACAAGGCCAAAAAGATTTCTCTAAGCACAGCTCAGAGTGTAACCACATTCCCACTTTCCTCCATCTGCTGGGCTTTTAAAATTCAAGGTTCATTTTTAATTTGCTAAGCAGCTTTTAACCGTATCAAGTGATGCTGCAGGTGCTGTTGTGGTCCTTTCTGCCCCACAACCAACCCAACCAGGCAAGGAGGTTGGGTTAACTTGCCCTGATGTGTTTTTCAGGAAAGTCTCTGGGATTATTGTGAGGCTCAGGGTCATGGTATTTTTAGATATTAAACTAGTCAGGTAGTCAGCACATTGTTCAGAAGGACATTGTTAAAGAGGTTTATTATTGAGTATTGTCCTTGCACTGGGGCACATCCCAATTAATTGCCTGCACATCAATGTGTTACTCTGGATTTATCTCAGGGTAAACATATTAAGGAGCTGATACTTGGGCTTCCACTAAAGGACACCATGGGATGGTTTGTCTCTGATAAGCTTTCTGGCACAAATTCCCATGTCCTGAATGCTACTGGCAAACACTCCAGCTTGAAAATCCATTAACCTGTAACCACCCCATGCCCCTCACTCAATGAATGTGGAGAGCAAACATGTGTGAGCAGCTTTATACACAGACTTGAGACCATCCCTGACAGCATATTTCCATACAGAATTAACTCAAAGCAACTGTCCTGTAAAACATGTGTGCAGTGCTGGGCATTAAAGCTCAGAGCCTGAAAATGCTCCAGCCTCCTCTCTCTCCAGTTTCCTTCCCTGCCTCTCAGTTTTCTGCTGTCCCTAGAGAGCAGCAGCCATCTCTGCTGTTCAAATCATCTCCTGTAATTGCTCTGGTGACACTGGGTGCTTCAGAGACCTGAAGTCATGACTTTTCCCCTTGAATTTCCTTGCTTCATCTCTTGCCCTCTGTTCTGATGTCCCTTTGCTGTCCTTTTGTACATCTTCCCTGGGTACTGACGTGACAGCATAGCTCCTGTCTGCTCAGCACAGCTCTGCAAAAAAACTCCATTCCCTTCTGGTGACTCCTGCTTGCCTGTGACAGCCACGTGTGCCTGAGCTTGCTCAATCTCCTGCTAGGAACTGATAAACTCCGGTGTGAAACTTCCAGCATCAGCACATGGGGGGAAAGCCACAGAAAAGGAAAAGGTGCCTTTGTTGGGAGCTTCATTGCCACCCTCCAAGGCACAGCACCCACCAGAAACCACAGTCAGTTTGCAATCACTGCATTGCTTGCCACAGATCTCACCTTTAGACCAGCAGGGGTTGTTTCCCCCTTAACTAGAGCCAATAGCTGATTGATGCCTCTCTATTATGGCCTTTAGCAATGGTAACTAATTCTAAATTTATTCTTTTCATTCTCCACTGTTTCTCAGCATGAAGGTGTTTGTCTCAGGAGGTGTCTCAGGGAAAGGGAAGAAGAAGAAACTGGTGGAAAATGGCAGGAGTGGGGCAGAGTCCCTCATCAAAGTGGTGAGGGGCTGGGAATGGGTTGGTGTCCCTGGGGCCGGGTGTAAGGCTGGATCCTGTCCAGTCACCCATGTGTTAGGGCTGGAGTGTGTGTTAAACCTTTGGACTCACCCTGTGCTTGGAAGGCAAGCATCATTTCTGCTTCTTCCCATGCAGAAACAAAAGCAAAGCCCTGGGTCAATGCTCTCCTCAAAGCATCTCCCAAAGTGGGATAGTGCCAGTAGCAGGAGTGACTTAAGATGGTATAAAAAGAGCAAAAATAATTACTTTTTGCTTTCATGTTTTCAGATGCTTTATTTCTTTTTAAGAAACTGAGTGCAAGTGTCCAAATGCCTGGAGAACTACATGATGCTCAGATCCTGCCAGTGGCTAAATTGCCTGAGGTGTGGGCAGATTTTTCTAGGGAAAAAAGTAATTTTGTTCTGACCTTCGGGCTCTCTGCCTCTTTCTATAATCAACACACACCTTGTTTTGGGAGCTAGCTGGGAATTCCCTTCCTTCTGCTACACTGGCAATGACAGATCAAGCACAGCTGAATTGCTTTGATTGCTTTGATGAATAAAACTTGAATTTGCCCCACAGCCTTGACTCTCGCCTAATTCCAACCTTTTGTATTGAACTGTTTTTTTGGGTTTTTTTCTTTTTTCTTTCTTTTTCTTCAGCAAAATAACTGGAAGCAGTGGGCCTCTAGGATTCTCACCTTTGAGTTAGGCTGGAGCCTTCAACACCATTAATTCAGGAGTACTGCTATTCTCACATGCCCATGAGTGTTTGAGCAGAGTTTTGACAGAAAGCTGACAGAAACCAGGCTCTTCTCAGTGATGCCAAGCAACAGGACAAGAGGCAGCGGGCAGAAACTGATGCACAGGAAGCTTCACCTGAACGTGAGGAAAATCTTCTTAACTGTGCAGGTGACCGTGCACTGGAACAGGTTTAGAGGAGGTGTGGAATCTCCCTCATGGAGATATTCCAGAACCATCTGGATGCAATCCTGTGCCATGTGCTCTGGGATGAATGACCCTCCTTGAGAAAGGAGGCTGGAGCAGATGAGTCTCTGTGGTGCCTTCCAAGCTGCCCCATTCTGTGATGCTGTGAAAAGGGGTTTGCATGGCACAGCCCCTGCACGTCCCCTGGTTGAATACAGAGATGGTAATCACCAAAAAAAAGTATGGTTCTTAATAAACTCCCTCTGCTCTAACCACCAGGCAATCTGGCAGCAGGCACAACTTAAGTTGAACCAAACATTGAAACCACACATGTATATGTACTTTAAAATAAACAGGAGAGGAAAGGGAGAAATCAGTTAGAAACAGGCTTTCATTTTGGTCAAATATTTAACTCCAGCTCAATAAAATAGCAATATTGGCTTGCTGTTATTTGACTTTATTAATGAGTTGGATATCTTTAGTTCAATACAGCATTCCTGATGGCATTGAGAAATTCTACGTGGAAGCCACTGATTTACATTCACTGTTGTGTTCAGATGAGCTGAGCTGGTGGAAATGTCCACACTATAGGCTGGTTAACTCAGAAGGTGTTGGTTTAAACCAGCTGCTTTTGGGATGTCATCTGGCTTCAGGTCAGGCTGGACCAGGGAGAGTCACGAGAGGACCTTCAGTCATGGTGATGGGCAGAGCATTTCTGTGTCTGGTGTTGTTTGGTGGGGCAGGGGAGCAGGAGAACACTGGCTAGCACAGCCCTGGAGCTGTGATGGCCCCCAAAGCCTCCCTCAAAGCCACCTCCTCAACAGTGCTGGGGCCACAGAAGGACAGGACTGGTACCCCAGACACCCTTTCACTCTCAGTGAGGATCTGGCAGAAGCTGTGGCTGACTCCCCACCACGTTCTGGGGCTGAAATCCAGGGGCCATGAGTGTGCATGGGCCTTGCTGTGTTTGCCAGCACTGGACTGGCAAAGGTGGAAAAGGGAGCTCAGCCCTACCAGAGGATGCTAAGCCAGGCAGGCTGGCCCCTGCTCCTCTCCCAGCCACATCTGAAAGGCTTTTGCAGAGACCTTGTGACTGAGGCTTCAATACTCTCTTCTTGCCAAAAATATTAGAAAGGCATGGTAAGAAATGAGAGCCACAGGTGTCAATAAACTATGTGACAATTGCAGTGGATTTCTGGCTTTCCTAATTTCTTTTTCTAATTTCCTAATCAAGTTGCACCAAGCAAGCAAGCTGGCAAGCAGCTTTGCCTGCACTGTCAGTGCATAGCTGAGTGAATTGGACCAAGGTGCCACATGTTAATCATTATGGGGGTTTGTCTGCACAACATCAGTCTTGCACAGATCTTATGAAATCATACCTTTCCCATTAAGTGCAGCTTGAATTGAAAAGGGGATTCAGATTGACTTGGCATGAGCTTTTGTACAGGGCTAAGGTAACCTGGGAGAGATGGCCCTGCTTTAGGTAATGAAAAAAAAAATTGCCCTGACTTCTCTTCTGTGGTGCATTGAAAAGCCTCTGCCTAAGGAGTGTGGATTGATGGAGAGGTCTGAGGTGGGAAGAATATTAAAAAAGATGTCAACATGCCAATAAATGTGTGTGCCAGAAATAAATGCATTATATGTTAGTCCATCAGGACAAGCTAAAGAAAGGTGTTATTTTAGGGAGAGAGACAGTCTGGTAGCTCACATCATTAAGAAAAAAAAATGATCAAAGCAAAAATGAGCTCAAATTTCCAACTGTCATGTCACCTTCAGAGTTCATTCCCTCAAGCAGTCAAGGGATATTTGATGAATAAGATCCAGAGGGGATCTCAAAGCTACTCTGGGGTGTACATTTTTCTTGAACTGTCCATTGCTTTCCCTCCATAGGTTACCTGAAGCTTGGGATCAGAAGTGGCCTTTGAGGATTTGTCTCAAAACATTTCCCCAGACCAAAAGGAAGACTTGCAAAATCCTAAAGCAAAATGAAAAGAAAGTGGATCAAGGTCACAGATTTAATTCTCCAGCTTGAGCATGTGATAGATCCAGACTAATGACAAGCAGATGGGAACTCAGGCACTGGTCTAAGTTGGCTGCCTTTTGCAATAGCAGTAGGGCTTAGTCTATAGTGCAGCATGTTTCTGGTGGAGGCAAGCTGGCTGGGGAGAGAAAATCATTGCACCTCCTCACAGAAAGCTGAGCCAAGAAAACTTTTGTTTTAGGTAGTGTTTTGTTAGCCTAGCAACGTTGTTGGTAGAGATGATCCAGCTCTGCTGGCAAGGAAACATCAACTGGTCCATGCAAAGGCCTGCTGTGATGTCTCCAGTGGCATGGCCTTACCAGGAGGGCATTTATCATGCCCACAGGCTCTTCCTTGGTGCTCTGCTTGGGGACCCTGATGCTGGGAGTCAGCCTGAGCAGCTGGAGGCAGGAGGAGGGAAAACCCACAGTGTCCTTGTCCCTCAGCTCTGACCCCTGGAACCAGCACAGGCAGTGGGGCAGGAGATGGGGTCCTTTGTCTGGTCTGTCATAGATAAAGCCCTCAGCAAGGATAAGTCCTAATGCTTTTTGGCATGTGAATAATATCCCTGGAAAGCTCTCTAGAAGGGACCCATCAAGGGAAGGGGACAACAATCAGCAGCTCATGGTCAGTGTTGAATTGTGTAGCCTCCTCTCAAAGTTCAAGTTCTCAGTGTACCAATGAGGGCCTTTGACATTCATTTGTCACACAGCAAAAAAAAAAAAAAAAAAGATAAATATTTTTAAAAGCCCATATCTCCTGTCCTAAGAAATAAAACCATCCCTGTCCTGAGGCAGTGCCCCAGGCTGGCAGCAAGCTCACATTACTTCATTATGATATGTTGCATACACCAAATATCAGGGGACAAGCCCCCTCCTTTATTCTCACAGTCTGGAGTGGCTGTGTCTGCCTTGCAGCTGTTCAGAGCACATATATCAACATGCCTCAGCATCCCAGCACAGGCAGAGGTGCTGGAGGTGCAACCCTGGAGAGAGAAGCTACAGTGGGGAGGACCTAATTTTACCCTTAAGAGTGCAAAAATTGTCTTCTTCCCTTCACAGGCTGATTTCCTTCTCTTTAAATCCAAGTTTGGTTATAGTTCTCTGTAAGGTGTTTCCCCTAAAAGCACCAGCTGCCCTTTTTTCTCCACTCCAGCTCTTCCCTGTAGCCATCCTGCAGCAGTGCAGGGAGCACCAGCTGCTGTATTATCAGCAGCAGGACTCTGAGGGCATCGAGGGGAAAAATGCTGGGAAACGTCAACACCTCTGAGAAATCTGGTCTTGTGCATCCCAGGCACACAGTCCTGCTCTCCTGCATTCATTTTTCCCAGTGAAAGGCCCAGCTATACCTCCCATCTCTGTCCTGGGCTGAGGGCAGAGCAGAAAATCTCCAAATACAAAATAATATTTAAAAATACAACTATTTTTATAAAATACAGAGTATTTGGGGGAGAAAAAGAAGTGTTTTGTACAGACTGCTGAGTCACCCAGTGCTGCAGGGAAAGCCCAGGAATGAGCCTCCCAAGGCTGGGGCACCCAGAGTCATGGTTGTGCCAGGCAGACCCAGAGAAGATGCAGGTCTGGAGCATCTGGATACAAACCCAACTGGGAGCCCAGAAATGAGAGTTTGCCAGTGTTCCTCCTGGCTTTGATTAAGCTTATTGTCATTTTGGTCAACTCCCACTCCCCTTCCCTCCCTCTCTCTGTCTTTTTGCCCTGAAAGTCTGTTTAGCAGATTGTTCCCAGCTCTCAAAGATCAAATTTTAATTAAAGTCATTCTGTGGTTTTGAATGACTAATGACCTCTTATCAGGTATTGTGCTACAAATAGCAGGAAAACGACCTTCCCTCCCACTCTTCATTAATACACTTTATTTTTTATACTGCCTGCCCTGCCAAGACTCTTCTTGTCTCAAAATAACATGAGAATTGAAAACCTCATTGAAATACATTTCAGTTCAGTGCAAAGGGCACAAAGAGGCCCATGGATGAAACTTCACCTTTACAGGCCATCTTGAAAGATCTGGCTATGGAGGGATAGAGCTTCTAACCCAATTTTCTGCAAAGAAAATTCAAGTCCTGTTGGATTTCTAACACCAAGATCTGGCTCATGGCAGTTTCTGTCCATCATTGGTGACAAGTGTCAGGTGCTGCCCAGGTAAGTGGGGCTCAGGTTTGGGTATCCCTCAGTCCTCCATGGATAATAATAAGGCAATATGAGAAAAACATTTCTCCTAGAGCTTCAGAAAGGACAAGGATTTAGGATGAAAACAAATCAGTAAAAATTCCAATTTGTTTATATTCCTAGCTTTCTCCTTGTTTAGCTGCTAAAGGTTTTGACAGAGGACAGGGTCTCTGTGATCACTGTCCTGGGCCCCTGAGCCCCATGTGAGGAAGGAAAAGAGCTGAGATGAGCAGAGGCCATTGGTGTGGCCTTTGCTAAAGTGTTGGGATCTGTCAGAAAAAATGATACTGAGAAGTAAGAAGAAGAAGAAAACTCCAGAGAACACAGTTTCTTTTCCCAGTGTCAGTTCTCTGTTTGAGGTGAGGGGTGGGTGTGCTCCCTCCGGCTGAGCGGCTCCCAGCTGCTTGGCAGCACTTGGCTGCTGGGAGCAATTAAACCTTGTATTCCTTCTGTCCTCCTTTCTTCTTCTCATCCAGCAGTGCTGGAGATTAAAGCTTTCTGAAGTTGTGGTGAGTATCTGAGCTGGGAGCATGGGGCACCTCTGCCAGGCTCCAGAGCAGCAGCTGCTCTGCAGTGATGTTTCCCTGGGGGGGCCCATCACACATGAAGACCCCCCTACTACAAATTTGCAGTGCTATGATGATAAAAAATTAAAATAAACTAGTAGGATTGTTGAACAATTATTTTTTTGTCTTTTTGAAACTGTCTTATAAACAAAAAACAAAGCCAAACCCAGGTGAGTTCATTGTGTAACTCCTCCCCTACAAATGACTCTCTCTAAACACCAGTGACAGCTTTTGGCCATAGGTGACAACTTGGGCTTGTTTTCAGGTATTTTCTTTGTTGAAAAGTCTTGCCATTTTGCAAACTTTTTGTCAAACTCAGACATAGGCACATGCTAAAACCAGACATTTTCCAAAGAGCAGTCCCTAACTGTGGCTTAGCTTTGTCCCACTCTGTCTGAGCTGAAGGAGAGCTGAACTTGCTGTTGTTTTTCGCCAGCTTTTTACCTCTTTCTCTATGAAATGCTCAGCCTGCTCATGTACACACAGCAGCTATGCTGCAATTTGCTCTGGGTTTGTGGCTTTTTCCTGGTACACCTCCAGCCCAGGGTGGGACACCTCAACACAGAGGATGGAAACATCCAGGGGCTTGGATTTTCCCTTCTTGAAGCCACGAAGACAAGATGGGCCTTCCCATGTTTGACAAAGGGGTATGGTGGACATTTTAGTGAAAATTGTGATTTTTTTGAGCAGTGTTTTTGCTGCAGGGGTGGTGCTTGCACTCACCCACCTGCTGGTGCTGCCTGGACACAGCGAGGAAGCTCAGCAAAGCCACCTCTGGTTTCTTGGTCAGCCCAGCTGCAAGGAAGTTGCACCAATTCCTGTTCTGCTTTGTGCCAGTGGGCTGTGCTGACACATTTCCATTATTGATTCTCTGTGCATTTGACAGTAAAACCTCCACATGGCAGCTCTAGGCAAGGGAGCAATAACTGAGCTTCTACAATAATGATAAGGTCACTGCAGTAGCCACCACACAGGCAGGTTTATTCTGCCCTCAGCATCTGATCAAGCCAGAGGCAAAGTCCTGCCTCTCCTATCAGGTTTCCTCAGAGATTTGCTCCCAGTGGATAGCCCCAGGGCTGGTGGAAAACAAACTGGGTCTGCAGAAGCTCCAGGTCCCTGGACTGGGGAGCTGCAGCACTGTCACCACTCATGGCAATGCCTGGCCCTGGGAAGGACAGGACCTCCCAGGCATGGGAATCCTTTCAGGCAGGTCTGTGAGAACCCAGCAGGATTGAGGGTGTCCTTTCTTTAGATGAGCTCATGGGATCCCCTCCTGAGCAGAAACTGCAGCTGAGAAAGCACCTTTGATTTTTCTGATCTATATGGATTGCCTGGGATAGCTTTACAGCAGCCTAGCAAAAACATTCCAGATCCTGCCAATGTCATTAATTCCATCCCTGACTGTAGGGTTTCATACCACACAAGTGAGAGAAAGAATAGGGAGATGAAGAATCAACTGCAGCACACAATGCTTCATCTGGGGATGGACAGCCCCAAAGAGAAAGCAGCCACAGATGAGCACCTCCATCTCCTCAGCTGTGGGGGGATAAAATTGCGCGTAGAACTGAATTTCTTCCTTGTTTGAGTGTAACTCAAACAAAAATAAAACCCCCAAACTGTGGACACTTTGTCCCTGTGAAAATATTCATGACCTTTCCTCATTCATCCAATTCACTTGTTCTTGCTGTGGCAAAACTGGAACTCCAATTGCTTCCTCTAAGCAGAGCACTGCCTTCCTCTTCTGTCAAATATCAGCTGCCAGTTCTTCATTTGAGTTAAAAACGGCCAGGAACAGTAGTAAATTATTGCAGAACTCCTCCACTTTCTTTTCTTGAGGGCTTCAGCCTGTGAATCTGTGGACCATGTCCTGGAATCCCTGAAAGACAACTAAACAAAGACAGTGAGTGGTCAGAAGGTTCAAACACCCACCTCTCACCAGAAAGTGTGGGAAGAAAACCTACTTATATAGAAGAACAAATCCTATAATAAGCACTATTCAGTCCAATTCAGCCTCTCCTTTGAGGAGCAGTGTGTGAGTGAACACATTGGCTTAAATGGTCTGAAGCCCTACTCAGCCCACTGCCCTGCTTGACGATTGCCAAAAAAGTGAATGCCCAGGAAAGAGCAGAAAAAAGAGATGTAGGAACATATTTGAGATGTTTCCCAACAATTTTCTGAGCCTACATTCATTCTCAGCTCAGGGATTCCCTGAAATGACTGGATGTTACTTCCAGGTATTTGCTATTTCTTGGTGTATTTCTTTTTTTCAATGAACTCAGGCTGCCATTTGCCATCTACTTTCTCTGACCAATCTGTCCCTGCTAGTGCTGCTGTCCCCATGACTCTGGGGTGCCCAGCTGCTCCATGAAGCCTGATTTGAGGGGCTGCTTTCACTGTTCCTGACCTTGCTTTAATACTGAAATTGAATCTGTTGGTTAAGCAGAGCTGTGGGTTCATGTTTACCCACACATCTTTTCTGAGGTGTCCAAGGTTGCTGCTGGACTGGGGCTTTAGGAAAGGCCATGGCCCATGTTGTGCAAAGTCCCTGCAAGCCTCACTGACACATGAGCAAGGCTTAGGGCTTTCCCCCACCCACTCCTGGCCCAGCAAGAGGCAGCTCTGTACAGAGATAAAACACTCAGACAAACCTGAGACTGATCCTGCAGGCAGAGATGGGTGTACAAGGCAGGGGGGCTCCTGGGAATCAAAATGGGAAAGGGTTAGGGCAATGTAGGAACTAATAGAATTCAATGAAGAGGCTGAGACATCTCTAATGGTGTCAGAAAGCTCCAAGAACCACATCTAGATGGGTGATGACTGGGGAAAACTCTCCCCAGACACAGGGAATCTCTCTGCCAAGCTTCATCCCTGGGGATATAAAACAAGACCTGCAGGAGGAAAATATTGAAAGCACAAAGGCAAAAAAGTATTGGTCTGGGAGGGTCAGAAGATTATTCCTGATGTATGTTTGTGCTATTAGCTCTTAAAACTCAGACATTTCCAGCCCTCCATGGATAACCTGTCCTAATGTGTAATTACCTTTGCAATCAGAAAGGATATGTTTTTTTCCCAAATGCCTAAGAAGCTCTGTTGCTAAATGTTCAGAAGCTCTGTTGCTAAATGTTCAGATCACTCCTTTTTGTCCTCCCCTGGGTAGCTATGGAGAGCCACTGAGAGCTGCCCTCTTCATAGTAACATCTTGCATATTTGATACTATAATCAAGATCCCAGTTCTCTTTTCTAGTCAGTCAAATACTTTGTTCACTCCGAGAAGAATCACAGCTATTGTTTGCCCATGTTCATTGCACCAGATGCCCCATTCCCAGCTGGTGGGAAGGATCCCTCTTACCCAGCCTGGGATCTTCAGGAGCCTGTGGGATGCAGGCAGAGCAGGATGGGAGGTGCTGCCAGCAGAGCTCACAGGCACAGCCCTGAGCCTGCCACACTTTTGCTGGCACCCCTGGGAGTGGGAGTTTTGGGGCAGGAAGAGATGGTCAGTGTGCAGGAGGGAAATGCATCTGTGCTGCCCACTGACTGCACTCTGAAACTTGTCTTTTAATGTGTTTCAGGAGCCATCATCCACTGCCTCTGTGCAGGAGTTGCTTTCACTGTGGCATCTGCCTCTGGAAAACAAGTAATACTGAGTGGGAGCATAGAGCACTAAGCTTTCCAGCCCAGCTGAGTCTCTAGAGGAAGAGACTCCCTTAATTACTTGAAATCCAGCACCGTTCTTTGACGGTGGTGTCACCTTGCTCTTGCATGAAAAAAAACTGAGGCACACCAGATTTCCCCTCTCTCCACAGCACTGCTGTGTCACCCCAGCCTCAGGAGCAGCCTCTGTGCTGGCTCTCCAGGTGATAGAAAAGACTCTGGGGACCCCACAACCAAACCACACTTGCACCAACATTTTCTAAAGCATTTAATGCTGGAGATACAATGGCGGGTGACTTGCTGGCACATGAAGCAAGCTCTGCAGGGCTAAGTATACCTCGCTTAGTCTACCTTACCTTGCCTAGTATTGGCTTTTGGCTGTTAGGAACTTCATCTCAGACAGAGATGGATGAGACTAGCCCGGCCCGGAGCCGCTGCCGTTCAGCATTGCAGCATCCCCACCTTGTGGTGCGCGCCGGAGCCTCTGCAGGGCTGCGGGGACACCCGGCCCCGGCTGCACTGCGAGCACTCACTGCCAGACACGCACAAGCTCTGCCTCTTCGTCTACAGGGGCGCTAAAAGGTATGGCAAATTCCTGGATGGATGGGGAAAGTTTATTCGAGTGGGGGTTTTTTTTGTTTGTTTGTTTGTTTGGGTTTTTTGTTTGTTTGTTTGTTTTGTGTGTGTGTGATGTTGCTTTCCTTCTGGAAAGATGAAACCTTTGGTTCAGATACCTAAATATGTACCATGAAAATTCAAAATATCACTACGGATTTCACAGAGGTGTTCCACAGCTAGCCAGTACCTGCTCCTTGGCTGCTTATGCAAGAAAGGGTCTCAGAGGTGATGTGGGCTTTACTGAGAGCATGTTGTGCAAGCAAAAGAAATGTAGCCATTTGTGAATCCTCAGTTAGTGCTGTGAGTAGATACTGGTCTTCAGAAAAAAAATGTAATTCTAAATCATAATGATTACCAATTGGCTCTATGAAATAATCCATCATCTGTAGTAAGGTGAAAGTGTTCCTGGAGGAGTGGTGGATGTCCCGTGCCTGGAAACATTCAAGGTCAAGTTGGATTGGGCTCTGAGCAACCTGATCTAGTAGAAAATGTCCCTACTCATTGCAGGGGTGTTGGACTAGATGACCTTTAAAAGGTCCTTTCCAACTCAAATGGTTCTATGGTCTCCTTTCTGGGGTAACAGCTCAGAGTAAACATGACTTTTTTGTCAAAGACCCAGATATTCTTCAGTCTCTGAGAGCATCTGTACAGGGATAACTTGAACAAGTCCAATGCTGTGACTTCCCTGGCACATGCCCCACGACCAATGGGACAGAAAATGCTCAGCACCTCCTTCAGAGGGGGAAACATGGGTGGGAACTCAGCATCCTCCTGCCCTGTGTTATGGCGAAACAACTTCAGTCCTTTTTCCTTTGAGGAAAAGTAACACAATATTGTATCTTGTAGAAAAAAAATATTTCTGCACACACTGTCTATAACAGACCCAGGCAGATGCCTGGTACCCCCAGGGCTGCATTTTCTCCAGCGCTCTGCAGCACTCTCCAAGCAAGAAGAACAATTTGTAAAAGTATAAAGCCATGGGTGACTTTGAGTAGCTCAGAGTCTCTTTTCTCCTGTGCTTCTTCCTCGTGTGCCAAGGAGTGAACGCTATTCACATCTGCTGACCGGAGGAGCTGATGGCTGGAAGGAGCAGGAGGCGACCTCCTCCCTCCCAGCTCCCTTCTGCGGCAAAGGGATGATGATCCGCAGGGTCTCTCTTAAAAAGCTTTTCTCCAGGCTCGCTAACTTTGCAACCTGCTGATGAGTTAATGTGAAACAGAGCCCTGGAAAATGCCGGGAGCGAGAGCGGCAAAGCATCCCGGGGGTGTGGGGTGGATAAATCACGGCCGGGAGGGCAGAGCCGGGCTGCGGAGCCACAAAGGCTGAGCCCGCTCCGTGCGCCCGGCCCGGCTGCTGCGGGGCTGCCTGACACTGCTCTGCCTTACGAGCCCGCTCTTCAAAGCATTCCTGTCTTTACTGTCGAACGCACCAAATGTCTCCCACAGCTGTTTAGTTGGTTTGTGAGCCTTGTTAAGTGCCGGGTTTATCATAGCTTGCCCAAGGAATGCGCGCTCCCAACAAGTAGCTGAAAGATATTATCTGGTTCAGCCAGCTGAGGAGCTCAGGCTCCTTGGAGACTGGCTGAGAGTGTCCAACTAATTTCTTTACTGGACAGTTGATATGTTTAATTGAACTTGAGTGTTCTGTGGTCTATATTCTGCTGAGAAGAGAGTTTGGGGAGAGGGTCTCAGCATCATCACCCTCAGAATGGTGGAAAAGTACCAAGTATTGCTTGGGAAGCTATTCAGGTAGTCATAGCTCTTTAATCAGTCATAGCTCTTTAATCAGTCACAGCCTTTAATCAGTATGTTTATACTTTTACTTAGCCATGAAGTGTTCAGTATAAAACATATAAACCATAAAGAAATGGCCACCACCTAAGTCTTGTCCACCTGCAGCTGGCAGAGCCCCTGCCCAGCCTGACCTAATGCTTCCTGCACCTTGCATCCTCCCCATAGTATAAGCCAGAAAAATATTCCTTCAGTGGCCAAGGCTGCATCCCAACCAGGATTGCTTTTCCCATCAGAGCAGTATCCAGGCATGCTCACCCTTGCAGGTCAAGGCAAATGGTCTGCAGCCCACTCTGGGATTTGTACCCTAGCACACTTCCCTGTGGATTAAACCCTGCCCAAGCTACTGGATATTAAAGTTCCCTCAACAGCATTAAGCAACTCTAAGCTTTCTTTGAAGTTCACTTTAAACATCTCTCAAAGCCATAATGGGTAATGTGAAGGTGAGATATATAATGGCCACAATAACCTTATAAAGCACACAGAGGGACAGCCAAAGCACTCGAGTTCTGTGGAGCTCCAAGCTCTGAGTAAATGGGCTTAAGGGCCTGCCTCTCTCATTTGCTTGTTCAGCTGATTGATGCCACCATAAGCTCCCCATCTGCAAGCTCTCTGGGCTCTCCATAAGCTGGTTCTGTCCATGACATCCAGTTAATATTATTAATTATTGTCTCTCTCTCTCCGTGGAGAGCAATCCTCTCTGAGTCACACCGAGGAGAGCCCTTCCCTCACTGGCAGCACATGGGCAGAAGAACAGAAAAGCAGGGAAGAGAACTATTAGGGAGAAATGTGCCAAAATGGGGTTTCCCATACTTTTTCAACTGATAGGAAGAGGCTTGCAGAAAAGTGCTATGTGTCCTTGGATGGAGGATACAGGACAGAAACTTAGCAGTGATTTAAAATCCTTCACTGGAGGATGATAAAATTACAATATGTAATGAAGAGGTGGAAAAGTACCAACTATAAACTAGGAAATCCTACAAAACAGATCATGAGGCAAAAAATAACTCTGCTTTGAAAGTGATGATGCAAAGTGTAGATTGTACAGCACACTGCAAATTGCAGTGCTGCCTTCATGTTTCTGACATGAAATTCAGAGACATAGATTTGCATTAACTACATAAACTGAAGCAAACTGAGGATAACCTGAAGAACTGGATGGCAATCCAAACTAAGACCATACTGAACTCCAGCTGAAAGGAGAGAGTTCAAGGGGCAGGGACACACACTTGATTTTCAGCAAAATTGAAAGAGAAAAAATGCTTTAAATATGTAGATATTTCAAAATATATTCTCTGATCATGCTTTTTCTCATTTCTCTTGATGTGAGTGTTGGTGGATGGCAAGCAGCCACCAGTTCAGGGAAGTTGCTGTTTTGGTGGCAGTGTAGGGCTGGGCATGGCCCCCAGCCAGACCCTGTGCCCAGCCCTGCCAACCCAGAGGGAGGACATCTTCCTGAAAGAGTGGTGGTGGAACTGGAGGCATTATGGTCTGCCCTGGGATGGCATCATAGGCACCAAAAGTTTCTTGAGGGATTAAAATTAATCTTTTAAGTCACAGCATGGACTGCCTTAAATGAAATAGGGCTGTTCCTAGGATTTTTTTTTAATGTATGGATTAAAATAAGAGGAATTGAACTGGTTTTGATAACTATTGAACTTTTCACATCATCCTAAAGTCTTCTAGAGTTACAGAAATATTTAACCCCCCTTTCAGTGGTCCTAGCAAACAATTCTATTGATATTAAGAGGGAACTACATTCACTGAGTCCACTCTGCTGGCCATGTCCCACACAGATCCTGTCTCTGAAACCCATGGACCAAGTTCTTCCTTGGCATAAGAATTACAGAAAGAATCACTTTGATTTGATGAGTCAAAAGTTTACCCAGCATCAGACTGGGCTGACAGTTTCATTTCAGCAAACCAAGATTATTTTGGATATCTGTTAAAATGGACTGACTGGTATTCCTGCTCCCATGTATATACACACATACCAGACAATAATCTCCTTAACAACCCACAGATGAATTCCTCAGTTTATGAATCTGCCAGAAAACACATAATTTCCCCCATCAAGGAATGTTGCTTGGCACATCTTTAATATATCACTTACACAGCCCTCAATCAACCTAAATGATTCATCTAGCAACATGTCTGAGGCGATGCTCCCCGTGATTGAATGGTTTATCCTCACTGAAAAAGCACACACCATTCAGTCCCACGTATCAGCTATAAAAGTTATTAATAACCAGGAATTACAGAGATAAGAGTCATGAGGCTGGCTTTAGCCTGGGTGACAGCAGCTGGCCCACTTGGAGCTCCATCAGTAAAAATCAGCCAGAACTTGCACCCGTGGGAAGAGATCAGAGGCTTGGACTCTCAACACCAACCCATGCATCATATTTTATGTTGTGTTTTACAGTTTATCAGCCTTCAGATTAAGATTTATTAGTGTTGCCTTGCTGTTCAGTAGTTGTAACTCATGACATGCTTGGTGCCTAGCAATGTCTGTGACAGAGGGGCTGGTTCTTGCTGTGGACATTGCACCAAACTACAAACCCATGCAGGAAAACCACCTCAAGAGCAAAGCAGGGACAGCAGCTCTCTCTCTCTGTCCTTTTCTTACATCTGTGAGAGGCCAGGAGACATTATCCTATCTGGTGTGGACTGCTCACAGCCGTGGGTGAAGGGATCCGTGTCCTGGCCTCTCGTGGGTGTGCCAGGCTGTGTTATGGGCTTGGCCACCTCTTGGATGGAGACACTGGTGATTAGCTCAAGGACAGAGCACAGCAAGCTGTCTGAGTCAGCACAGCCAACACATTGTCCTGGGCACTTGGGAAGTCATTTTTCATCTGTGGTATCTTGTCTGCTCCAGGGCTGGATGAATTACACAAGGTTCCTTGGACACGAGACAGGCCAAGTGGGGTTAGAGCACCATGTGATCTCAGCTACAGTTCCCAGCCAGTGTCCTGATGTTGTGCACAGACGTGGTAACTTGGCTCCTTCCCTGCTGAAAAACATTTGTTTGGATGTTCTGAGACTCTCTCAACATTGTGGCCCCCCGCCATAGGGTGTTACATGGATTTAGATAAGAAATCTCCATAAAACTGTAAGCAATGTGTCTTCTGCAGTAAATCTTTCTTCTTAGTCAAGAGTGAAGCAGTCACATTATATTTCCTTATTTTGCAGTCCACCTGTTGCAAGGAAAGTGCCAAGAAAATTATACACCAGTGGGAAAGTATAGATAGCATAGATGGCTTGGACCCAACAAGAGTCAGTGTGACTATGGGATACATATTTAAAATCATCCTCATTTCTGAAGCTTTCTTTGTGCAATAGGAAGGGAATCCCTGTCTGGATGGAGACAACAATCTGCTGGCTCAGACACCATAGCTGCTATCTCCCCACGGACAGGGGGGAGGATTAACTGGGTGTTGGACAGACAGATCCTGTGCAGCGTGGCACCACAACAATCCTTGTGTGCCTGAGGCATGAGGAACAGCCTTCATCTCCTTGCCTGAACCTGGCTGCTCCCTCCTGTGCTCCGTGGCCATGAGTGAGGAGTTGGCTGGCAGCACTGCATGTGCTCAGGGGCACGGGGCTGCCCATGCTTGCTGGAACAAGCCACTCTGGTAGACAAAATGATGGGCTTGTTGTCTAAACAAGAGCTTTACAAGAAGAGATCTGCTGACACTGGGTGGCTTTCTTTATCTTCTGAATAATTACTGCTAATTCATTACATTTGAAAATATTTTAAAAGCCAGCAGACCTTGTTCACTGCAGTCTGGGACTGTGCTTTCACATCATCGTCTGTGCAGTCAGCATGTGGATGGATGGGACCTACACTGCCATGGATTCAATCCTCGTATTTGTTTCCTACCTCCCTTTTCCAAAAAAGATTGCCTTTCACACCCCAGTGGTGTTCATCTCTCCTACTTCAGCTGAGAAACTGCTCCTGGAAATCTTTGCTGCAAGGGCTGGAGAGGGCTGAATGCCTGCAGGACACAGGGATTCAAACCATCCCCCAGCCATGTGCCAGCACTGCCCTTCCCCTGCTTCTCGCAAAAGTGCTTTTGCTTTATGCTTCTCTTTGTAGCATAGTCATCAAATGAAATAATGAAAAAAAAACCAAAAAATAAACACCCAGCAGCCAAACAACCCTGGGCTTCATTAGCTGCTGAGGCACCAGTTCTGGGTGCTGCCCTGGCAGCAAACACTGATCTCCTGTGGCAACACCAGGCTGGGAGGGCTCTCACACCAGTGGCACCTCTGCAGAGATCTTCTCTCCTGCAACTCCGGTGCTTACACCCATAACCTACCATGACCTCTATGTGAGAGGCAGTCACACAACGCTGAAAATATACATTGAGGGCTGAAAAAAACACCAAACCTCACTCAGGGTGCAAATAGCAAGCAGCCTGGGAAGCAGCTTTCAGCTGACCAGCCCTGCAGGAAGAGCAGCGTGCTGGGATGTGGAGCAGCTCAGCTGTGATAGCTGGTGAGAGCCACAAGATGTCTCTGGAAACCAGCATTTGGACAAAAAAAAAAGGCATTAATAACCCCAGAAAAGGGGCCGGGCTGTTTCCATCTGCAGTGAGCCCTGAGCCCTGGGATATGTGCTGCTCTGAGCCTGTACAGAGGGACAGCCCCATTTGCTAAAGGTCCCTCTCCAGAGCAGTTTACTCCAGGTGACAATTTGGCCCATGAGGTTGCACACGGGGCACTTCCTTAATGCATGGGTGAGAACTGTGGATCTGTAAATCACTGTTGAATCCAAAACTGTATTGACTTCTGAAGTCGTGGGACAAACAGCAAAGAGTGCACGTTGGAAACCAGATTAAAGAATTATCACAGTGCAGCAGAAAACAGGAGAAATGGGGGCAGTCCTCTCTGGGACCCCTTCTGCCACCTGATTCTTGCACACCAGAGCAGTGTCTGCACAGCTTTGGGTCCCTTGCAGCAGAGCCTGCAGCTGATGGGATCCCAGCACTGGCCGTCCCAGCCCAGAGCAGCAATGAACGATCCCTTTCTCCCTTAGGGTCCTGCTTCTGCTGCAGGTCACTCCCCAGAGAGCTAAAGCAGACACTTTCAGCTCCTGAGATGCTTCCTGCAGGCAGCATTGGCCTGGGTTTACAACCTCCAGACTTGCCAGCTCCTGTGGAGTTTCACTACCTGCACCGTCAGCCCCAGGGACTGATGAGCACAGACAAAATCCCACTGTGGCACACCCACAGACAGACATTATGGGAATGAACTCCCTGTCTCTGACACAGGGAAAAATCCTGTTGAACGTGACTCAGAGCTCAGCAGAAGGCCTGCAGGTTCTGATCCTGCATCCCTGTCAGTCACTCAGGGAACTCCTCTCCCTTTCACCAGCTCCCCTTGGCTTCCTAGTAAACAGCTAGAGAATTGCAGGGTGGAAAAGGCCCATATAAGTGTAAAGTTGTTATTAAGAAATAGGCAAAGCACAGTAACCAGTGACTCACAAAGTTTAATGTGAGAAAACAAAGCTATCCTTCAATGGACCACATAGAGAGACAGCAATTATTGTAAACTGGAAAACCTTTTTAACATCCAACTAAAAATGTGTGGCAAATAAAATCCATTGCCCACCAGGCTCAGTGATTATAAGTATCATTTGTTTTAGGATTTGTTTTTCCTCTTACAAATCATAAGACAGTCATTTAAACTAATAACAAGTGAGTTATAGGGATAATGGGATTTTTAATGAGCTGTTTCTGGTTGGGGGTTGCCTTTGCAGAAACTCATCCACTACATTTCAAATGCCAGTATTTAGCACTGAGGGATGTGGTGAAAAGTCCATTAGTCTAAATCTGCTTTAACTGGAGGACCAAACTTTGTTCTTGCAGTGTGTTTAGAAAAACTCTCCCAGGACTGTGCTATCATTATATCACTTTACTCGAGGCACACACATTTGGACAGAGCAGAATGAGAAAAAAAAAAAGATGTAGTCAATATCTCTGGCATGATTAGATGAAGAAGAAAAAAAATTAAAGATGATGCTGACAAAGCCTTCCCCTTCATTGTACAGAATAGGAACTTGGAATTTTCCTTGCTAATACACTTGTGTAGTATTTAGACATTTTAAAGTTGCTATTGTGGAAGATCATTAAGGTTTAAGGGGACATTTCTTGATGACATTTAGCTTGCCTTCTACCTCCTGGTTTGTCTGAAATGACTGCTTTTTTTGGTCAGAAAGTACCAATTTCCCTCCAAAGCATGCTGTAACTCAGAAGCAGAAGACCTGCTCCTGAATTGCTACCCATGCAAAAAAATGCTTGCCCCAAAGGACCAAAATCCCACAGCACATTTAATTTCCTGCATTAAAAAAAAAGCTGTGGTCCTTCATTTGAGATCTGTGTCTCCCATGATGTCTGGGCTGAGGCCTCAGGCGACTGAAGGATGTTGTGTATCCAGCTGAAAGAACCCACCCCAGCCCACAACCACCCTTCCCAGAGCCACGGCTTTGTGCAAAATGACAGAGAGGGTAAAACGGCGAACGCCAAATCTCCTGAGTGAAAAGGAATTAGTAAAACCCCATATTCATGAAATATTGAGAGCTAATTATATGTGCATCGGAAACCTCTGGGGGAAGGGAGATGGAGGCCTTTCATTAGACGGTAACTGGAACTTTTTCATCATTTGTCTAGCTCAGGAATGTGAGGCTGCTGTCTGGAGAGGGATGTGGGATTTGACTGCAGGGCTGGGTGTGCAGGTGAAGTGCCATGCTAGCGAGTATTTCTATTGTACTCTGGCACATCCTGGAAAGGGCTCTGAGCTGCAGCGGGTCGGAGGGGCTGGGTGCTCCAACATCTCCCTGCTCCCACACGACCTCTTCACTCCAATGCACTGTAAGGAATTGTTCCCAAATTATATTTTCTTCCTCTCACAAATCCCTCAAAGAGGTCCAAAGTCCCATCCCTCACTTGAAATCTGGTCACGGCTTCTCCCAGAGGGTGGAAACCCCAGTCTACACCAGGCTGTCTCCAGAAAGTTCAATTTCCTTGCTTTTGACTTGCTCTCTGCTTTTGCAACCGACACGAATGGCTGCTTATTGCCACTGCACCATGGTCCAAATTCAAGACCAAGACCAGAAGCGGTGAAGACGAGGGCAGGTTTTGGTGCTGGAGCCATCCCGCTGCGTGCCCGGCAGCGCGGGCGGGGGATGTAAAGTGTAAGAGTGGGGAAATTTCTCTCTCGAAGTTTTGCGGCGACTTTAGCCACAAGGATGCTCGGGGAAACCCATCCCGGATCTCTGCTTTCTGCCCCGTCTCCCTGCTGCCAGACCCCTGGCCGCACCCGCGGCCCTTCTCCTGCAGCTGAATTTATTTTCCCCTCGTGATCTCCTGGCGATTCCCACTCCGGGCCGTGCTCGGGGCCCCGCTGAGCCCGGCCAGCCCCGCGGAGCCCCCGCACCCGCGGAGCTGCTCGCGGTGCTCCCGCGGAGGCGGCGGCGCGCCCCGGCCCTCGTCACATAAATCAGCATTAAACCCATTCCCCCCTCTGATCCCCGGTGCCACCATCTATTACTCCCCCAGTGCGTTTTCTATCACCTTTTGTTAGAATTACACAGCCGGAAACTTAATTTACCCCGAGCTTTAAAGACAAATAAACCCCGCAGGCCGGTGGCCCAGCGATATGCCTGTTTACTCGCGCGATCCGTAGATTATTATGAATTGTTGTGATTTTCAAGCTGCTGGTGGTTTAAATACCTTCTCGGCTACTCTTCCTGGCTGGGGGAAAAAAATAAATTCACCCACTCTTCCCGAGCAAGGGCCAAGGAGCAGGAGACCATCTCACTTGCGCTGGGATTTATTTACTTTTGCTATTATTGTTATTATTATTATTATTGAAATTTGGAGCGAGCGAGGTTTTCAATTGCTGAAATAATTGCTTGGGAGAAAGGTTGCTTAATCTGTTCATACATTATTGACTCGGGCTCCAATATTTGGCTTGCTGCTTTTTATCGCAAGAAGATCACGTACGAGAGTCTTTTGCATAACAATTTTTAAAGAGGACACATCCTTATATCAAAAGTGGACGTGACTTGAATTTTGCCTGCGTTTGTCCCTAAAATGACCCAATTCCGGTTACTGCCACTGGGCAGCAGTAACATCATTTCTCCAGGCAATAGACTTATTCTGCTTTACTCTCTCTGCCCCTTTCCCTGTCCCCCACCCCCAAGCCAACACGTACTTTTAAAGCTGATTATTTTGTCTTGCTGCATTTTAGCACTACACACACTGTTTTCTCTCCCTGGGAACGGATGAGCAGAGAGGAGCAAGCCCAGCTCGTAGGAGCCACACGGATAATTAAAGCCGAAAGTTCCCAGGCAAGGCAGAAATAGTGCCTTCAACGAAATTTCGCTGTGAGCCGCCGCAGAGAGAGCCCAGCGCCGGTGTCAGCGCCTCCAACCACCTCCTCGAACATCATTTCCCCGATGAGGATCAAAAGAGCCCCCCTCTCCCCCGCTTTTTCCAATCGAAATGGTGCTGCTTCCCAGCCACACTGGTCAAGTTAGTTCCGGAACAAAGGATGACAAAAACACAAAGGATTCTCTTTCCCCCCCACCCTTTCTCCCCTTCTCAACTTCCCCGGTGCCCGCACACCGGCCCGGGGCAGGCCGGGACCCTCCCTCCGGTGTCGCCTCCCGGGTCCGGGGCCCGTCCCGCAGACACGGCCCGGCCCTGGGGGCGCGAGGTGACAGAACGGGGAGAGAAATATTGTGGAGAAGGGCATGGGGCTGGGTTCCTCCCCAAAGCACCGACGGGGAGAGAGCCCTGAGCTGCCTGCCGACCGGAAGGGCAGAATCGGTGACATCCATGTCCCCCGACACCAGTGCTGTCGTTTGGACCTCGGGGTAAAAATCCTAAAGAACACCAGGTCTTTGCAGGAGAACCCCAGCTATCCCTGCAGGCAGGCGCTTGGGGAGGGCTGTGCACCTGAGAGCCGAGGAGAGGACTCCGTGCGGGACCATTCCTCCACGCCAAGAGTTGGGCAAACTTTCCACGGCGGCGAACCCTTTGCTCCCGGGCAGGGCACAGGAGCGGGGCTGGCAGGAGGAGCCCCTCGGGGCGGCCCTCGGGCAGAAGGGGAAGCCGGGGAGTAGTGGTGGAGGGAGGAGGTGCCCGTGTGCGATCTCCGAGCTAACAGCTACAGCCATTTGCACACGCGTGTGTGCGGGGCGATATTCCCCCACACGCCCGCTGCACACGCGTTCAGCTGCACAAATGCACCCGCAAACCCTCGCAGGCAAATACAGAGGGTGCACAAGGGTGGGAGACACGGCGGGGCTGCGTGGAGCTGGAGGCAGACAGCCCCTGCCCCTACAGCCATGGGTGGGCGCCAGTCCCGCGTGTGCCCCTTTGTCACCCAAATCTCCCGAATTCCGTGAAGGGAAAAGCTTTACTCCCGCGAAGAGGCAGCCCTGCACCCACTAGAGCTGGGAAAAGTCTCGGGGATGCCGTTCCCAGCGCGGGGACCCGGCACCCTGATCGGGCAGGGAGCCCCCCCTGACCCGGCAGAGCCCCGCGGAGCCGCCCCGGGCCCGGGCCCGGCCCCGCCGCCTCCCGCGGGGTCGGGCGGCGAAAGTTTTCCCGTCTCTTCCCGGGGCTCCACGGCTCCCGGAGCCGAGAGGGAAGCAGGGCGAGACATAGGTGGGAAGAGCTGGAGGAAATTGAAAACATATTTTAAAATGTAAACGGGTCCGAGGCAGCCCGAGCGGGCGTGCCGGTGACTAAGAGCACGGCGGGACCGGGACCGGGACCGGCCCGGCACAGCAGAGGCGGCTGCGGACCCCAAACCCTCCGCGGAACTTTCAGCCCCTCTTGGTAACGTCTTTAGCGAAGGGACAGGGGTATCTGTCCCGAAGTGGAGTAAAGCAGCGCTCAGAAACATCCACAGTAACTTAAACCAGATTGTCAGGGAGCAGCCGGGGCCGGAGGCAGCCGCCGGAGCTGCTCGCCGGGCAGGGGATGCCGCTGCCCTCCGCGGGTGCTGCCCCGGCCAGCCAGCGAGGAACATCCCCGGGAGCTGGGACCTTGTGAGACAGCCGATCCAGGTGACTTGTGCAGCTCGCAGCGAGGTAGGGTGGGCTGCAGATGTGGGTGGGAGGCGGGAGGGGGCTTGGGAAGCAAATGGGAAGGGGTTTGCAGCCAGGCCACTGGAAAGCACCGAGCTCTTTTCTTTTTCTTTTCTTTTCTTTTCTTTTCTTTTCTTTTCTTTTCTTTTCTTTTCTTTTCTTTTCTTTTCTTTTCTTTTCTTTTCTTTTCTTTTCTTTTCTTTTCTTTTCTTTTCTTTTCTTTTCTTTTCTTTTCTTTTCTTTTCTTTTCTTTTCTTTTCTCTTTTCTTTCTTTTCTCTTTTCTTTCTTTTTTCTTTTCTTTCTTTTCTTTTTTCTTTCCTTTTCCTTTTTCTTTTGTTTTCTTTTCTTTTTCTTTCCTTTTCCTTTTTATTTTCTTTACTTTCCTCGTCTTTTCTCCTTTTCTCTCTTTTCTCTTCTCTTATTTTCTTTCTTTTCCCTCTTATTTTATCTTTTTTTCCTTTTGTTTCCTTTCCTTTTTCCCTCTCTTGCTTCTTTTCTTCACTTTCCTTCTCTTTTTCTCGTTTTTACGCACTTTCTTATTTTTTCTACCTTTTCAGGTTTCTTGACTCTCTTTTCTTTTCTTTTCTTTTCTTTTCTTTTCTTTTCTTTTCTTTTCTTTTCTTTTCTTTTCTTTTCTTTTCTTTTCTTTTCTTTTCTTTTCTTTTCTTTTCTTTTCTTTTCTTTTCTTTTCTTTTCTCGTCTTTTCCTTTCTTTTCCTTTTCTGTATTTTTGTTTGATTTCTTCCTTTTCCTGATAATTTTTTCTTTATTTCCCCTTTTTCTTTTCTCTTTTGTCTTGTCGTTTCGATATTTTCTTTTTTATTTCCTTTTTTGTTTTCTTGTAGGAAAAGAAACAAACCAATAATATCGCTAAGAATAACAAAGATAGTTTTCTCCCCTCAGAAACTTCTGCTGGGTGTTTTCGCCTCCATCCCACTTGGGAAGGGAGAACAGACAATGAAGTAAATAAAATTAAATCTTTACTACAGTTTCCCGTGACTCGAGAGCCGGGCTGCATTGCTGGGGTGGGGGTGGTCCTGGATGGTAATTGATTCATAACTCTACACCAGGACACCAGGGCACAGCATCCGCGGCTCCCCGGGAGCATCTCGGGGGAGCGGGGCGGCCGCGCTGCCCGCCCGGGCCGGGTGCGGGGCTGCAGCTCGGGCCGGCCGCGCCGAGCTCTGCCCGCAGCCCGGCCCTCCTTCCCACAAAAAACATCCCTTCCTCTCTCCCCACTCCCCTGCGTTGCTACAAGGAGAGATTTTGACTCTCAGAGACGTAAACCTGTGCCCCGAAAAAAGTTTCGAGCGGAGCTGCCTGCAATACCTATTTACCAACGAATTACACCGCTATTATTGCTTTCAATGAAGACTGAATCCCCAAGCGATAATTGAATTAGTCTATTGAAGAGACTGTCAGGTACAATGACGTGGTATATCCCGCGCCTTTCCCAGGGTCTATAGGCTTTGGGGACCCGGAATGTATAGTCTGACCTTACAGCTCATAATAATAATGCTGCACTTGTAGCAGAAATCTATTCGTATTCACTTTTAACAAAACCTCTGGTCAGCCAGTCCCTGTAGGAAGGATGAAATCTATTGTATTAGAACAACTCATTTATGTCCTTCAGCAAAGGCCCCAATGAGATCTGATCTAGACGTAGAAATAGGATTACCACAGCGTATATTAACCACGTTTCTATACTTCCTCCTTCCTATAAGGGCACCGAGAAAACAAAAATGCAAAGGATTTTTGATCTAATTTTAACTTTATTTTTATTTTCAATTTTAAAACTTCCTTCCTTTGGCGGCCTTCCTCAAAAAGAAGAAAAAGAGAAGAAGAGAAGAAAAGAAAAAAAAAAAACCAACCCAACAAACAAAATAAAAGCAAATACAACGAAATCGGTGAAATTATTCCGCCCGGTTTCCGAAGAGGCTGCGGGCGCCGCGGGCTGGCATCGTGAGCAGAGCAGCGCGGCCGCCTCCGCACAGCCCGACGGTGGGCACCGGGCGTCCCGGCCCCGCTCCCGGCTCCGCCACTCCCGGCTGCCCTCCGCCTCCCGGAGCGGATCCTCGCCTCCCGCCCCAAGCCGGGACGGCTGAACCCAGCCCAGCGCCGAGAGCCGCTGGGGACACCAACCTGCCAGGACTCAGACGGCACCGCGGCACTTCCGAGGGGCAGCAGAGCACGGCCCCGGCCCGCAGCACGTCCGGGGAGCCCTCGGTGCCCCGGCCCCTCTGGACGAGCCGACGGCTACGCGGGAGCGGCCCCCCCGCGACGGCAGCGTGAACGGGGCTCCGCGGGACCGGGCCCCCGACGGGCGCCCCGAAACCCAGCGGCACCCACAAGTTACAGAGGGAACTTTTTCCTAAAAAGGGATTTTTTAAAGCTGCCGTCCTTAAGCCACCGTGTGTAGACATATTACCCCGATTACTGTAACTACCTGCGAGCCGGGGAGTAATATTTATCTATTTAGATAGGAAGGTTCGCGATGGAAAAAATATCCAGCCTGGAAATATACATCGTCTTTTCCTTTAACCCCTCCTCATTCATCCAGCCGATCCCCCACCCCCTCCGTACACAAACCTATTCAATTTATAGAGAAGCCTTTACTATCCAGAACAGTTTCTAGAAGAAGGGAGGACTCCAGATGAAATAATCCCCCTCCCTACACACACATGTACACACACACACACACATGCACATAGACACACTTCCTCCCCGGGCGTGGTCAGGAAGGCAAATTAAATAGTTAAAGGCTTCGATTTCTCTCTCTCTCCCTTTTGTTACCCAATTTTGGAACATTTAAGGATGGGTGTGTGTATTGTATTCAATAATAAAAGCTATAGGGCCGCCAGGACATTTATCATCCTATTACTGTAACAAATCCGGGCTCCCAATACATGAAAGGTAAAATGAATTACCGACGTTAAGCCGTCAATAAAGTCATTTCTGTAAATGGTGTCTCCGAAGGACTGCAGCATTATTCAACTAGCTTTATCAGCAGCTGGGAAATTACGTGAAGAAGCTCGCAGCGTGTAATATGGCCCTGCTTACTTTGATTAAGCGTCTTGCCAGGGAATAGTGACAGTGCTTTTGACCAGGTTTTATTCGCCGTCCTGTGATGAACGCCAAGCTGATCAGGCGGAATGAAGAGTAATTAAAACCTATAAATTATCTTTTGCAGCCCTTCTCAAGGCGTCTCTTGCAGGAGAGATAAGGCAGCGAGCCCCCATTTACAGCTCTGAAAGGGACCGCGGCTCACAAAGGCTACGTGGCTAAATGGGATATTGATAGTGTCCTAATTAGAATTTAATTAAGTACCCACGCTCGCTTTTGGGATAAAGATTTCAATTTTGCTAACTTAAATATAAATAAACCCAATTTCGGTGCGAGTAAATGATATGATATTGTGAATGCAGGGGGGGTTTAACATTCATTTAATTGCGGATGAAGCTCTTGATTCCAGGGCTGATTGTGTTCTGCCAGCTATTATTTTAGGGGATTATTGTGTGGCTGGAGGTAACAATTCGGTAATGTTTCTCCGGTACAGAAAATAACCGAACGTGCCTCGGAGGTGCGGGCACACACACGCCTCCCGGGCAGCCGGGGAGCAGCTGACGGACACCCAGAGATGTCTCCTTCGATTCCCGGTGCCGGTCGCCTCCTGGAAGCGGAGCCACGGGCCGGGCCGCTTCCCCGGGGCTGCTCCCGGGGAGGGAAGAGCGCCCGGCCGGGGCAGCACGGCGGGGCGAGGCGGAGGAGCCTCTCTGCTGCCGGCACCGCTGCTCGGTCCGCCGAGGTGCGGACACGCACAGACACAGAGCTATAGGTGTGTTTTGAGCCCGGGCACATATAGGATCCATAGGCGGCGGCACGTGACGCGGCCCGGCCCCGCGGAGAGGCGCGGAGAGGCGCGGAGAGGCGCGGAGCCCCTCGGACCCACCGCCACCCGGCCGCCGCTTTGGGGAGGGGGTGAACGGGAGGGTTCGGTTACGTCAGAATGGGAAAACGCCCGGAATTGCCCTTCCCGCTGCTCCGGGACTCGGCCGCGGGCAGGAGAGCGGCTCCGGCCGGAGCAGGTGCCTGCGGCCGGCCGGGAAGCGCCGCTGCTCCGCCGGAGCTCCTCCGCTGTGTAAAATGCGGGGTGTCATGGGACCCCCATCTGCACTGCTCCTCCGTGTGAGCACCAACACTGCCCTTACCGCGGCCACTCGGCTCCCGCGGCCGGGAGCGCCTGGGGCCGGGCAGGAGACACCGGCTACGGCAGAGCCGCTCTCAGTGCGCTTGGCTGCGGCCCCAGCAGTCCAGCAAAACCAGAACTGGGACCACGGTAATTTTATTTATTTTCTCTAAATTCATTTTTAGACAGTTGCATCAATCCTGAAAAAGAGGCTTTTTCTTCCCATCCCTTAAGATCCTTAAATTTTCCTCAACACACGTCCCGAAGTGCTCGCTCCCTGTCGGGCAGAAAAAACCAAAACAAAACCGAACACTTTATTTTTCACTCCGGTGCGAGTGAAAAAAAAAGCAACAAACCGAAACCAAACAAGCAAACATCAAAAAGCAGACGAAGAAACATTATACGAGTTCAGCTGTGAGCCGGAGCTGATCTGCTTCGTATTCCGAAAAAAAAAAACCCAAACCCAGTAAAGGAAGAAACCAGAGAGAGGCTTCGGCCGTAAGACCAGCTCGTCCCGGCAGTGCCTCCTGCCTTTATTGCTATTTATTGTTGTTATTATTATTACTGTAATTTTTATTCCTCCAAACCAAAAAAGGTTCGATTCCAGGGAGCCTCCACCCGGCTCGCCATCTCCCCGCGCTGCCCAGCGCCGCCGCGAGAGAATAAAAAGCAAAAAAACCCAAACCAAAATAAAACAAAAAAAAAAAAAAATAGAAACCAACAAAATAACAGAGGGGAAAAGCGCACAGATTTGGAAGAGGGGTGTTTATTATCGCTGGGACAACAGCAAAGTGGCCGATACCGAATCCCCGCCACCCGTGGAGCACACGGCGTGGCTGGAAGTTGTTGTTTACGGGGCTCGCAGGGGGCCGGGGAGGAGGGGGGGGTCCCGGTTCCCGCGCGTGGGCGCGGCGCGCTGCCCCCGCCCCGTCGCGGCGCTGCCGCCGCCGCCCGCCCCGTCCCGCCCGGTGCCGTCCGCCCCGTCCGGCCCGGTGCCGTCCGCCCCGTCCGGTCCCCACGCGGTATTTATGGCGGCGGCCCGGCGGGCGCCCATTGGGCGCGGCGCGGGGTGTCAGCGGCGGCGGCGCCGCGCCATTGGCCGCCCCCACGTGCGGGGCCACCTCACGTGCTTCCGGTGCGAGTGAAAAAAGTGTGGCTGAGGGATTTTTTAGGGAGAGTTTGGTGCACGGACCGGCGCTGTCAGAGATTTGGCTTTTTTTTTTTTTTTTTTCCTTAAAAAAAAAAAAAAAGGAGAAGGGAAAAAAAAAAAAGAATTAAAAAAGGAACCCTAAGCGGGCGCGGGCGGCGCAGCACCGGGCTGGCGGGGACGGGCTCCGGCAGCCCGCGGCGTGGGCAGAGCGGAGCGTGACAGCGGGGCAGCGCGGAGCCGCCGCGGCGGCGGCAGCAGGGAGATGGGCAGATCGTGACGGGTTTTCGGGGGGCGGGTTTTTTGGGGGGGCCGTGGTGCAGCCGCACACCTTTTTGGTTTTTTTTTTTTTTTTGTGTGGTCTTTTTTTTTTTTTTTTTTTTTTTCTTTTGGTGGTGGAAATATAAGCTGATCGGGAGAAGGGGGAGAGAAGCCCTCCAGTATCTCCCAGGTTTTGGATCCATCCGTGAGAGGGAGAGGAAAAAAAATCTCAGCTCCAGCCCAACAAGTGGATTTTAATATTTTTCTTTTTTTTTTCTTTTTCTTTTTTTTTTTTTTCTAAATTTTTCCTCCCCCTTTTCCACCCCGCCACCCACCGTCAAAGTGGGGTGGGCGTAAAGTGGGTGGGTGGGGGGGAAAAGAGGCAGCGATCTCCGTGGCGGGGACTGAGCATGGAAGAGCCGCCGGAGGGGCACGGCCACCGAGACGCGGCGCCCGGCCCGGCGAGCAGCGGCAGCGGCAGCGATGGCGAGAGCGTGCCCGTGTCCCCCAGCCCCGCGCCCGCCTCCCCCGCCGCGCCCTGCCCCCTGCCCCTGCCCCGCCGCCGCCACCCGCCGCCACCGCCGCCGCCCCCGCCGCCGCCGCCCCACCGCACCACCAACTTTTTCATCGACAACATCCTGAGGCCGGACTTCGGCTGCAAGAAGGAGCCGCCCGCGCCGGCCGGTGGCGGAGGAGGAGGCAGCCGGGAGCGGGACGGAGATCGGGGGCAGAGCTCAGGTAGAGAAAACGTCAACCCGCTGCTGGCCCGGCCGCCCAACCCGCCCGCCCTCCTGTGCCCGGACTCGAACTGCCGTCCCGACGGCTCCGCGCCGCCGCCGCCGCCCGCCGCCGCCGCCAAAGCCGGTCCCGCCGCGGCAGCAGCGGCGGCGGCGGCGTCGGGGGCGGCCAAGGCCCCCGCCGACGGGGGCGAGACTCACCCGGCGAAGTACGGGGAGCACGGCAGCCCCGCCATCCTCCTCATGGGCTCTAATAATGGAGGACCTGTTATAAAGCCTGACTCGCAACAGCCGCTGGTGTGGCCTGCCTGGGTCTACTGCACTAGGTATTCAGACAGACCGTCCTCGGGTAAGGAACCGCGGCGCATCTGGGAGCTGTTAAATCGTGACAAGGTCGCCCCCCCCCCCCCCCCCCCCCTTTCCCTCTTCCCCCTTGGCTTTGGCTCCCGGCTTGTTGAGGACCTCGCGTGGGGGGGAGGGCGGCCTGGGTCACCCGGGGCGAGAGGAAACGCGTCCCCCCCCACCGCCACCACCCCTCCTTCCTCCTCCGAGTCTCCCAAATTTGAATGTGACGCCGGGCCCCGATTCGGCAGCGGTTCGATGCGGAGAGCCGGCGGGAGCGACCCCTTCCCGCGCCCCCGCCCGCCCCGCCTGCCGCAGCCCCGGGTGTTCCGCGGCGCGGCCGCGCGGGGTGAGAGCGTTGCGAGAAAAAGGCAGCGGGGTCGGCCGCTCCCTTCTTCTGAGGCTTCTTCTCCCCTTACTTTATTTTATTTTTTTTTCCTCGCTGCTGCTGGAGGAGCGAGGGGGCGAAGACCCGAGGCACATGTTGAGGGGCTGCTGGCGGTGCGGGGGGAGGAGGTAGTGTTTTCTTGGAGGCGAAGGAAAAAGGGCTTTATCGAAGGTGGCGGAGGGGCTGTTTAGCCGGGCCTCTGCAGCGAGCCAGGCAGGCCCTTAGGCCGCGCATCGCCGCCGGAGCCGGTGCTCCGTGCTGCGGTCGGGGCCCAGCTCCGGGGTGGGGATAAGCCTCTGCCCGAGGTCGTCCCCGTGGGAGCCGCCGCCTCGGCCCTCCCGGCCCTGTTTTGCCGCCCCTTCTACTTTACATTCCCCAGGTGCCCTCAGGCACCCCTTTATTTATCACCGTTAGTTTTTGGTTTTCATTGCCATGTTTGTTTTTTTTTTTAAGAAGCCGAGGATGAGGAGATGGGGTTCCCCCATGACACCTCCAGCCAGCAGCCAGGGATCGGCCAGCGCGGCGCGGGGCCGGGGTTGGGCTCCCCTGTGCCGGCCCGGGGCCGCTCCAGAGCGCGGGGAAGGCGGAGCTGCCTCGCCCCGGCCCCGCTCCGCACTGCCCGGCCTGGTGCTCCGAGCCGGCCGTCAGCGCGGCCGAGCCGTTTCCATCCCCCGTTATTGACACGTCCAGCGACTTCAAACTCAGAAAAGCCTCTTTGATTGACTGGGCTGATTGATGGGGTGATAGAGCTGTCAGACGGCACGGCCTCGCTCCCGGCCGGCCCGGCCGCGGGTGTTGTGTTGCCGATTCCCAGGGCCACCGAGCGCCCGGCGTTCTGCACTTGCGCCTTCATTTCCTTTCCTCCCCTTTCTTCGGGCAAAGGATCATTGCTGCATGTCCTCCTCCCCGACGCTCCCTGGTCGCTGCGACCCGGAGGGGAGAAGGGCGAGGGGAGGCTGGCTGGGCTCGGCCGCTCTCTTTGTTGTGCTCGTAGCTGCCCGCCGGCCCCGATTGCTTCTCTCGGCTCCGGGGACGAGCGGGCTGCGGCGGTCGGAGGCGCCGGCACCCCGCTGCAAGGTGCCGGGACTCAGCAATTCACTCCCCGCGCCCTCCACCCCCCTCCGGTCCAGCTCGGGAGAATCCCGCTGGGCCCCGTCCCTCTCCCCACCGGGCCTCGTCCCTCTCCCCACCGACAGCCGCTGCCGAGCCGGGGGGAATCCCCCCGTTCCGGGGAAAAGCTGCGCCGGGAGAGGAGCTTTCGGCCTACTCGGCGGCAGGGAGGCCTCGCCGGCTTCGGCTCCGGCTGCTGCTGGCGGGGGGCTGCGGGCCTGGGACCGCCCGCCGAGCCCGGCAGCTGTCGGGGAATTTTCGTAGATCCCATTCTTCACGGTTCCCTCCCCGCTCCTCTTCCCCGTGGCCGGGCCAGGCCGGCGGGCAGAGGACCGGGAGTACCCCTCCTTGTCCAGGCGCTGCCCTCAGGATGCGCCCCGGGACCCGGTGGCTTCCCCGGCGAGCTGTGTTGCTGTGTTGCGCTTAGGCTGGCCCCTTTGCGGCCTGGATTTGGCTCTGCTTTTGGCTGGCCTTCGCAGAGGGAGCTGCAAGCGGGGCCGTAGGTCCCCGGCAGGGATCGGCCGCCGGAGAGCCCAGGCGACCCGGGCGGTGTCGGCGGGGCTCCGGAGTGGAGGCGGAGAAGGGCCCCTCAGGACTGGGCTGGCTTTGCGGAGAGGGTCGTTGTCCCCCGAAAGGAGACCAGGGCAGCCTTCTGCCAGGCTGCTGCTGGCGGCGGCTCCCCGGTGCCTGGCAGCGGGAACCTTCGGTCCCCGCGCTGCCCGGCGGAGTCGCTGCCCGGCCGGCAGGCCCCGGTCCCGGGCCGTGCAGGAGAGCGGCCCGGCCCTGCAGGGCGGGCGGAGCGGTGCCCCGACGTGTGCCGGGACGGGGGGCGAGCGGGGCTCCGCTCCCCTCGCCCGCGGGGCCGGCTCGGCGGGGCCGGGGCAGCGGGTGATGCGCGGGCGCGCTCGGCCCCGGCCTCCCCCTTCCTTCCCCATCCTTCCCTCCGCCGTGCCGGGGCGGCGGTGTCGGGGTTGGGGGGCTGGGGGGGAACACACGGAACCAGCACAAATTCACCCGTCGGCCATTTTTCCTCGGCCGGCGGGGCGGGGGCGGCGGTCGGTCGGTCTGTCGGTCGGCGGCGCGGCCCTGCCCAGCGGCGTGTGTGTGCCCTGCCCGCAGGCCCCCGCACCAGGAAACTGAAGAAGAAGAAGACGGAGAAGGAGGACAAGCGGCCGCGGACGGCGTTCACGGCCGAGCAGCTGCAGCGGCTGAAGGCGGAGTTCCAGGCGAACCGGTACATCACGGAGCAGCGGCGGCAGAGCCTGGCCCAGGAGCTCAGCCTCAACGAGTCCCAGATCAAGATCTGGTTCCAGAACAAACGGGCCAAAATCAAGAAGGCGACGGGCATTAAGAACGGGCTGGCGCTGCACCTCATGGCCCAGGGACTCTACAACCACTCCACCACCACGGTGCAGGACAAAGAGGAGAGCGAGTGAGGCGGGCGGCCCCAGCCCAGCCCTGCGCCGCGGCGCCGGCCCGCCGGCCGGGAGGCGGACAGGTGCGATTTAAAAGCAGATCTATTGTCTATCCATAGTATAAGGACTCCGATTAAGAAAAAAAAAAATATGAACACTTAAGAAAAATTATCTCTATATAGCCAAACAGCATATGACCTTGTATATATTTAATTTCAGGTAAGAAATATGTGTAGCGATCTCTATTTGCTGGACAGTTTCTCTCTTCCCTTCTCTCTGTTTCTCCTTTCTTTTGTTCGTTTGTTCGTTTTGTTTGCTTTCCTTTTTTTTCTTTCCCCCCCCCATGTCCGTTGCTCCTGTTTTACAGTAAAGGTCGGACTTTTCTCATCTGTCGTTTAATCTTATTTTATTTTTTTGTGTGTGTGTGTGAATTTCTGTCTCTCTCTCTTTTTTTTCCCGAGGAAAAAAAATTCTGATCCACAGACTGCGAGACTGAACCCGCCGCTACAAGCCAAAGATTTTATTATGTTCAGAAATCTGTAGTCTGAAATAAAGTGTAGACTGTGTTCAGGATCCAGGCTGGCTGTAATTCTTTATTTTAGTGTATGGATGTTTGCATATATATATATATATATATATACATAAAAATATAATAAATAAATGTATATATACATACACCATACGCTGTGTACATAGTGCCATTTTGGTGGCATATTTAGGTTTTGCTTTCGATAGATGCAGCAATTTTTGAACTACTCATCCCTTGTTCAAAACCCTTAAACCTTCGATATTTTAAAAATTATTTTTAATTTTTCTACCCTTTAAAAATAATTAATTCACTTTGGCAATTGCGGTCGTGCTTCATCTCCCGCATCTCCCTTTTTAACCAAATTAAAACCACCTCATCATAATGGTGATACAAGTTCCCGCTGAAAATTTGCCTGAAATTGTCTGGATACTTAGGGCTCCGGGATGTGTTGGAAGGATATTTATCTGACAGCTCCTTGCCTCTCTCCGAGAGGATCTGCTCCCACGCTGTTTGCAGCGAGGACCTCTCCCGAGGCTCGGGCCGGAGCGATCGCCACTCGGCGCCGGGCGCTGCGCCACCGCTCCGGGAGCGCTCCCGGTGCCGGTGCCTGCCCTCCGCTCCCCCTTGCAGGGCTCGGGCTCGCGTTTGCCGTGGGACGCGCGGGGTGGCGGAGGGCCGGCGGCACGGCAGAGCTCCAGGGGGCTGCGGCCCCGCTCCGCTTTCCCACCCGCCCCGGTTAAAAGCCGGCCGTGCCCAGTCCCGGCTCGGCTCTCTTGGCCGCCGGCCGGAGGACACGGACGGGCCGGGACCGGGCCGTGCCCACGGCCTTGTCCTCGAGCCGTCGAGGACCGCCGGGCCCGAGCCCAGGCGGGCCTTGCGTGGGGCCGAGCCGAGCCGAGGGCAGGCGACGGGATTCCCCTCCGCCCTGACCCTGATGGAACCGGGCACCGGGGCGGGTGGAGAGCTGCCCGTCCCCCTCCACGAGGCCGTCTGTCGGCTTTCCTTCTCCTCTTTCTGCTCCTCTCTATCCCTGCCCTAGGCCCGCGGCCGGCAGGGCGAAGAGGACAAGCGAGCAGAGCTGGAGCCGGGGGGATGGACCCTTTCTCCTGCATCTCCCCGGAGGATCGGGCGATGCCGAGGCCATGCCCAGGTCAGTGGGACTGGGGGGGGCGGGAGGGGGCAAGCAGCATCACTCTCGGTCGGCGTAGCCTGCAGCTCCCCCCTCCTCGTCCCGTCGGAGGCATTAGGGGTTTTCCATCTATTTGAGAAGGGCAGCAGTGGGGATGATGGCTTCTGCCATTTTCGTGCTTTTTAACTTTCCCTGCTTAGAGCTGCGGTTCGCTATCACCGTCCGGGGATGGAGGCGCAGGCTGGGGACAGAGCCCCTTGCCCTACATGCCCGTTGCCGGTGGGGCAGGACCCTTCCTACACCTCATCCCACTCCAACCTACCCCAGCGTATCCACCCCATCCCCGCCCAGCCCAGCCCGCCTCTGCCCGCCGAGGGCTCTTCTCTCTGCAGGCCGAGGAGCCGGGAATACTCGGAGGGCTTAAATAAATGTTGTACAGCGCCATCTAAAGTTGTGTATTTCTTTCTCTCTCTCTTTCTCTCTCTCTCTCTTTTTTTTTTTTTTTTTTTCCCCGATGGGATTGGAACGTGAACTCAAATCTTCAGCACTGAGGAAAATAAAACCGTGCTTCAAAGTGCGAGTTCCACCGCTCGCAGGGAAAGTGGTCGGCGAGAGCCCGGACCGGCGGGGCAGCTGCAGAGTTCGGGGGCCGCATTCAGGCTCCCCCCGAGGCCCCCCTTCACTTGCCGCTGTCGGGGGGACACAGGGAGATTGCTCCCCTCCTCCCGCCCGCTCCAGTCTCAGTTCAATCCTCTGCCTTTGCCATACACGCCGTCTCGCACTCCCCTGGAGCTGTACAGGCGAAAAATGGCATTTCTCCTTAAAAACCGAGTAACGATCCTCCCCAAGAGCATTCCCGGGGCGGATCTGGCCCGGACCTGTTGAGGGCACTGACCCGCTTGGCTTCCCCTGTCCGCAGGACACGGGTGATGCTCAGGTTGGCTCTCGGCGTGGGTCGAGCAGGGCTGCCGGCCCCTCCTGCTGTCCCCCCCGCCGCCAGACCCCGGGACCTGCCCACCTGCAGCCGGGAGCCGGCTCCGGAGTGCTGGGGTTGCCCGGAGGCTTGGGGGCTCCAGAGGAAGAGGAAGATGAAGAAGAGTTTCCTCAGCCGCGGGTTGTCCAACCAGACTCAGTTGAGCTGGACAAGTCAGGAATAAAGCTGATGAGGGAAATATAGGGCAGATTAAAGGAAGCCTAAAGAGGATTATTTGAACAAATCAGACTTTTTAGCGTAATTACGCTTTTAGGATTTCTCATGGAGAGCAGCTGAGCGGGGCATATTGGTGAATCGGTGCAGGCCGGCGAGGTCCAGGTCTGTCCTCGCTGGCTCCACGAGTGACCTCGGTCCCCTGTGGGTGCCGAGGGCAAACAGGCCGGCGGGGAATGGGGGGGAAGACCTTCATCCGGGGCTCAGCACCAGCCCGAGCTCAGACATAGGAGCAGAAGGCGCAACATCCTCCCCGTAGGGAAGGGACCAGGTGTGCGCGGAGCGGCGGGGGGAGGCGAGGGACGCGCACCGGGCCCCGGCCGGGGAGGAATGCTGAGGGCTGGGCAGACGGGTGGGACTGGGGAGCCCAAGTGCCAGGAAGAGCACCCGCTAGCCCAGGCGGAAAAGCCTGGAGGCAAAGCGCTACCCTGCCCCTCCTTCCTGCGTGCCCCGGGGGTCTGCTCCCCCACACCCCGGCTCTCGGGAGGCAGCCGCGCCTTTGTGGGATGGGAATATCAGTGAACACCCAACAGACACCCCCCAGCACCCCCGTCCTCCCTCCGCTGGCGGAAGGACCGACCCTGATTTCTCCATCCAAGGCACCCCTTGAAAGGGGCACGATCATTCCAGGCCCCCGGCCCTGGCCCGACGACCACCCCCCGGAGGCCTGCTGATTTGCATATGCAAATGAGGCACGGGGGAGGAGGGGAAGGCCACGCGTGGTCCCCCCCGTCGGTCCCCTCCGGCCGGGGCGCAGATCCCGCTGCCTCCTGTCACGGAACTTGTTCCTTTGTGCCGCCTTTCGAGGAATCAAAGCAGACACGGTTGTGACACGTAGCCCGGAGGGTCAGAGGTCAGATTTCACAATCCCAATTACAATGATTTCTAATGATGTTTATCTTGCGGGTTCCGACGGCTGGGAGCTTTACAAGAGAGCTTCGCTCCCCTCCCCTCTGCTTGGAGGGCCGTGGGTGCGGGGGCTCTCGCCTCGGCTCCAGCCGGGGGCAGATGCGCTTCCCCCGGGCACGGAGCGCCGCGTCCACCCCGCCGAAGGGCGCTGGGAGCCGGACGGCGGTGCCGGGGGTGGGAGGCCAGGGGTCCGGCCCCGGCCCCGGGCTCCCTCCGTGCTTCCCTGCGGTGGTCGAGGCCACGCCGGAATTAAGCGAGTGAATAGCACAGTGGTTTACAGTGAATACTGCCAAGCACCCACCTCTCCCTCCCCGTCGGGTAAGGTCCGAGGCAGCGCTAGCGAGTGGCTGAGCGGAGGTAGGAGCTCTGCCCGTCGATCATTTGTCCGGAGTCGGTCGCGGCTCTGGGGGCTGTAGGGACCCGGCCTTGCCCCGGTCACCCTCCCGCCCCCGAGCCGCGTCCGCAGCCGCCGGCGGAGTCCCGGGGAAGGCGGCGGGCGGTCCCTGCCGGAGCTCCCTCCGCGCCCGGAGAGGGTCCTGGCAGCAGGAGCACGGCCCAGAACACCTCTCTGCCCCAGGGCTCCGACTTCTTGTCGGCGAACCGGTTCGATGTAATTTTTTTTTGTCTTACAAGAAATAAACGCAGAGCGGCGATCGGATCAAAACACAACTCAAACGGTTTCCTTTTAAATCTAAAACCGTTTTGAAAAAGATTTGTCGAATGGCCACGGGCTGAAATTTTGAAAAAAGGTAATAAATGTTGAGTAAAAAGAAAAATCTTAACTTTTCTTCTGTTGGGGAGTTGGACACGTAGCACCCGAGCCCCAGCCTGGGGCTGGCTGTTGACAGAAGCGCGCAAGGTGCATCTTTATGCTCTACATCAAATGCCTTTGACACAGACTTAAAAAAGTCTATGTAAAGCAGCTAATGGTGCTCGCTCTTCCGGCTGAGTAAGTCGGGGAACCAGATTTTGCTGGAAGTAGAAGTCCTTTGCTCTGAGAACTGATCTTTACTGCATCAGGTGAGCAACCCTTACATTAAAAAGACTTTTCTTGTTTGTTTTTGGCCACTTGATCAGTTTGGAGATAACGAAGATGCGAATAAAAACTTTGGTGGCTGCGGCAGCAGCAGCAGGGCCGTCGGGGGGGCTGAGGAGGCAAGGGCTGCGGAACCCGGGGCGCTGCGAGTGGGGGGCCTCGGCCGGGCCGGTGCCGGTGCCGGTGCCGCAGACGTGGGGGCTCCGCGGGGTGGCGGGGGCGGACGCTGGGAGCAGCCCCGCTTTACCCCCGCACTCTGCCGCAGGGCTCGGCTCGAGTACGGGAAGGAGCCGCTGCTCCAGGGAGATGCGGGGGTACAGGCGGGTCTGGGCACTTTTTGGTGTTTTTTTTGTTTTGGTTTTTTTTTTTGTTTTTGTTTTTGTTTGTTTGTTTGTTTGTTTTTCTTTTTTTTTTTTTTTTCTTTTTTTTTCTTCTCATCGGGGTCACACCAGAGGTAAAGGCAGCCCCGACCCCTCGAGTGCTGCCGGGGTACCGTGGGCTCTGCTCTTCCACGGCGCGGGTGGGGTGGCAGCGGGGCCGGTTCCTGCCCGTCGTGCCTCCAGTGCCGACGGAGACGCTCCCCGACTCCTGTGTTTGCGAGGACATGCTGCCGCTCGAGAAATTACCGCAGGGACCCGAGAAACGGTGGCAGTAATGGGGCATTTTTATCTCCTCTCCCTTCCTTTGATTGCCAGACGAAAAGGGCACCCCACTTGTTACCCTGCCCCCGTCCATCACAGGCTCCCCCCGGCGGGAGCGAGGCTCGGGGACCCTGTGGGGACATCGGCTCTCTCAGGAGTCCCCTCACGCCAGCAGACCTTTTAAGAACTAGGTGGAGCAGAAACTGCACCTGCATGGCCTCGCCGGGCCCAGGAGAGGCTGGGGTATAAGTTCAACTTAAACCCCAAATTTGGAGCAAATGGAGCCAATGAGGACTGTACTCTGGTAGGTGCCTTCAGTTATGAAAAGATTGAAGAAGGCATGAGAAATAATATTAACTTTAGGATCAGCCCCATTTTTTTTTTCCTTTGAGAGAACAATGCGTGCCTTATCTCCCTCTGAATAAATAAATCATAATTGCCCGACAGTTACCCGTCACAATAAACTTGACCAGATCTTCCAACAATTAGTTACGCCTTCTCTCTGCTCTGGTAAAAGTCTTGTTAAATGTGATGAATGTTAAAATAAGCTACCCTTGAACGTACTCTCCAAGATCTTTATTGGAAAAGTACAAGTATGTAAGCCTCTTAAGGAGACCATAATGAAAGAGGGTGACTGGTGAAAGATAAGACTAGAGATAGCACTAGATATTCAGATACAAATGAAATACTGATTGGATCATGCCTTTTTAATGGGGTTTGATGTATTCCTGGTGCTGCTTTAAAAATTAAAGGAGCAAAGCACTGACTCCAGCAGCAGTTTTGCTGGAGAGCACTGCCAGCTTGGCCCTTTCCACGGGCAGGTTCAGCTGCCTAGAATATTTCCTGGGAGAATCACACCTCAGTTATTGCAGTGCTCTTCTCCTGCAGGGCTGCTGCAGCAGTACCTGGACCCCAGGTGAGAAGGTGCTTCCCATTAGGCCAGGCTGGGGCAAGCCCATGCTATCTGTGAACCCTTGGGAGACAGCAGCCAGTGGTTTGGATAGAAGAGGGAGGCTTGCAAGATGTGAGGCTTCCCCAGCTTTCCTAGCAGAAAGGGAGTGGGAAGTGTTTTGAAGCCTTCTGACTCAGGCACCCCATCCACCAGATACCCACAGGAGCCCCAGGGCAACTTTGTAATCAGGGGCATCCAGGGAATCTGCCCCTAAGACATGGAATTGGAAGGCAAGAGCAGAGCAGCAGATTTGAGCACCTGCACACAAACAGCCCCAAGAACTGGCCCCAGGTGTATCCTTCTGGCTAAGGAACCAGGGCAGACCTTGGTACATCTGAGGACCTTTAATTGGATTAGGAAAAGGACCAATATATTTTTTTGTTGTTCCCGAGAAAGGTCTGATCTTTTGCTTGGGATTGCCCCATCTGTGTGTTTCTAAGTGATTAACCCAGCTGTACCAGTGTGATGGGTCCTTGGCTGGAAGTGCTGCTCCTCCCTTGAGAAAAACAAGGAGAAAGCTGCACTGAGGCTCCTCTCTGCAGGTAGTGTGAGTCAGGGTCAGGCCATGGAATGGGCAGAGTGATTTCTTTCTGTCCCTATTAGTGCAGAGCAGGACGCTGAGAATTTCCCCTGAGCCAGGCAAGGTTCCTGGGCCACCTACACACCCAGAGATAGCACAAGGAAATTCCTTGTGTGTTTTCCAGCTACACCCTTTGCACAGTGATGGATGCCTTGGTGCAGCCCGGGTCTGGACATTTATAGCACTGTGTGCTATGATCTCCATGCTACTGGAGGAGCTGGTGAAGGTCCACAACTCCAGAAAAGCAGGTAGGGAATTTCATGGTGGAGGTTCATAGCTATGAGCAAGAAGGGATGTTAGAGTAACAACCTACTGGTTTCACTTGCAGCCTTTAACTTCTATAAGTCCTTTTACATGCAGGCTCATATATTTAAAGTGGATTTCTGGATTAATGTAAGGTTGTTTGAGGCTCCCTCCCTTAAGTAAAAACACACGACACCCTTGCTTTCTTGTGGAAATGAACATAAATATGGATCCATTTCTGCAGTGGTTTAACATGCAGCTGAATTTACCCCAGAATGTCTGTTATAGGATGCATCATATAAATATATAATGAGTCACATTTTAGATACTGATCATGTCCTCCATAGATAATAATATCAGTTGGAGGTTATTACAGGTTCTGTGATGTAGCTGTTTCATATTTGACTTTTTAAAATATGTTCCACTTACTTGTAGACCACACAAGCTCTGTGGAGGACACCTGGTATCTATTAGATTGTTTCAGCCCGTGGAACAAAGCTAATCTGATATGACTAGGGAAGTTGGGAGTTTTGCCATTGATTTCAATGGCAGCAGGATGGGACTCAGAAGGCTGAACTGTAAAAACACAATTCCATATGATTTTATTCACATCTAGCCTGTCAGGAATAAAACCCCAGCAGCCAGAGGTCAGGGGAGCTGCACTGTGCTAAGTTGCACGCGTGCAGGATTGCAAGCACAGACAAACCATCTGCACGTGTGGATTCGCTGCTTTCACCTGAGGTTTAATTTAAAAATGAGCATCAGCTCAGCCTGAGCTACAACAATAGACCAGTGCCCTGAATATTGCTGTAGATGGGATAAATCTTGGCAAAAATAATAGGCACCTAGCAATGCCAGAGGAAAGTAGATCATTCCTCTTTGCCTTGCATATTGTAGCTTTCTGAATATCCAGGAGATGGTACAATTACTGTTCACAGTGCCAAGCACCTACTCCTCCCACCTGAGGACATTCCTGAGTGCTGATTCCAGCAGGATTGCTGAGCCCTTGTAAACTGCTTGTACAGTGTGGTCAGTCACAAGTCAGCAACAAGCTCTAACTTCCCAGGGAGTTCAGTAGCAAAGATGGAAGATTTTTCCCCAAAAGTGTGAAACCCAAGGTGCTGTAGAAAGCTTCAGGGTCCTGCAGATCCTCTTTATTCCACTAACTCTTGACCATTGCCCTGAAATTCCTTGCTGCGCCCCAAATCCATCGCAGAATTGCTTTGGAGGCAGTGTCCTGCATGGAGAGCTGGGTTAAGGTGGTTGAGCCCTGCTGGTGCCACTGCAGTGTGACAAGGTGCCTGCACACAGCACGGGCTCCCTTCCCTTGCACCAGCTCCACATTGGTCCCTGCAGTGCTGATGCTGAGACAAGAGCACCCAGCTCTGCCTTTCAGGCAGGCTTGCACCTCTGCTGAGGGTTTTTGTACTTGGATACACATTGCTCAGTCAGTGGGTTTTACTACCCCGAGCCTGCAAAGCTTGAAAAGTTACTTGTAAGCTTTATTTAAAATTACAGCAGCTTGTCACACTTCAAGCTCCTCTTTATATCTAATAAATTATTAAAAATGATTTATGAGAACACGTAAATGACTGAACATGAGTGACATCACTGTTGTTATTAATGCATATCAGGGGCCCAATTTCATTGTGGTTTTGTTTATTTTTTAAGGATTCCTTTATTTTAGATTCTTCCTAAATCCACACTTACAGCAGTAGTGACTCTGAGAATTGAACTTACCATTTTTTATGTCTGGCAAAATCATCCTTGAAATCACCAGGAATTTTGTATATATGAAGCTAAAAGTAAATCAGGGCTTCAAGGTCTGTTTCCAAGCAATTCAAAAGAGTCTTAGGGTTTTTATTTAATTTGGATGGACTGAACTTGAAGGGAAAGTTCAATCACTAAAAATAAATATGGCTCTGCCCTATGCATTGAATTGAAGAAGATGGACTTGGAGAAAACTTCATGAGACATCTGACCCAGCCCTTTGCATCACACACAGTAAAGGTTGTACTAAGCCAGCCCTAAACTCCATTTTTATCTTGTGTATCTCTACTGGTGCCTTAATTATCTCAATAGGCAGTTACTGTGTTTGCCAGGAAAGCTGTCATCAACTGTACCACTGCAATAATTTTTATGTTTCTGTTTCTGCAAAGATTCTTTCATTTAGAAGAAGTCACAGGAAAATGTTCATGTGTTAAATGGATTTTCTGGTCAGATAGATTTATAAAAGTAATATGGCAGTGTAGGAATTCCAGTGGCTCTTTAATATTTAGTTAAATAATAGAATCAACTTGGTTCTAATTTTTGTCAGTGCTAAAGCATGCACTGAATGGTAAATGATTTAGAATGATTTCTGGGTAAACTAAGACAAGGACTAGAAGAGACTTGCATATCAAATTTATTAGAAATCCTTCTTTTGAACTATTTTGGGTAAGGGAGTATAAAATTAATCCAATTTAAGTTTATGTAAGAGTAGCAAACTAATTTCCAATTCACAAAATTAATTGCCACAGAGTTACTGAAATTGCTACATGACTATTTCAAATAGTCCTGGAAGGAAGAAAAGTCTCTAAAGCCAGAGATCAGAGCTGCACCAATTTTCAGCAGCACTCATGTCCTGAGAGTACAAAGCCATCCCCAGAGCCAGCCCTAGTTCAGAATAACTACAGCTCCTGCATTCCTGGCACACCACAACAAAAGACAATAAACGGAGTCAGGTTTTGTCCGGTCCAGTCAGCCCTCGCTACTGTGCTCAATGCTTTGCTTCAGTCGAATGCAGGACTGGACTCAATATGTGCCTGCTTTCTTTTTTTCTTTTTTTTTCTTTTTTTTTTTTTCCTTTATCCTGCCCCTCTGTCCCCTCCTTTTCTTTCTAAATGTATGTAGAAAGAAAAAGTCCCTCCACAGTTTCCAGGATCAACCCCTCCCAAATTGCATCTTACGGTGCCTCTTGGCTGTACTGCGTGTTCCCCACCATAAATACATCCCCAGCACATCAGGTGCAGGGCAGGGGGGCTGCAATATTGGTGAAAGGGACATTACAGGAGGAAAGTTGAAAACCTCAGGGCCTGATCCTGACCCCTTTGAACTGAACAGGAGCTGTTGCGTGGGCTTCAGTGGGAGCAAGCTCGTGTGCTCTACGTGCAGAAGCATTAAACTTAAAAGCAAGCTGTTTAAAAGGCTGCATTGTTTCTTGCTTGTACTGATAGTTTCTCATGTAAAGTTCTATATATTCTTTCACAATAAATACATGAAACAGTTAATCCAATGTTATATTGTTTAGTAATATTTTACTTGCAAATGACCGTCATTTCTTCTCTGCTCTGTTTGTTCTTCTGAATGTCTGTTTTATATTCTGGAAATAGAAGAGCTGTTCTTTTAATGCCCATTTCTTTCTGATGATAATAGTTCTTTCTGGCAAATGCTGTGACTTGCAGCTAGTCTATATTTTCGATCAGTAAATATTGAACCACAATGGCAAGGAAGGTCTGAGCTATGATGCAGCTAAAACAAACAAATAGAAAGCAGCCCACTTTTTTTTTGGGCTATATTTCTATTATTTTCTGTACAGATGTACCCTCCTCTAGGGTAGTTCTAACATATTGGCTGCCTTGTCCCAGAAAGGATGCAGGGCAGTCTGGTTTTGGGCAGTAGCTGCAGTGGGAGGACAGGAGCCTGGTGGGTCAGTGGCTAACACCCTGCCAGCTCCCTGCCTGCCCCGAGGGGCAAACAGCAGGGTCCTGGTGGCTCCATGGAGACATCAGGGTGGTGGCCCAAGGGGTGATGCTGGGCATCCTTCAGCACCCCACACTGTAGCATGGGGCTGGCACTGACAGTGGGGTTTTGCCACGAGCTTTTGGGGCTGAGAGGGAGGCAGTGCCCGAGGTCTGGGGCAAGGCAGACCCTGCTGCAGGCTCGGTGCTGGGGTAATCCCTTCTCCTGGCGATGCCCAAACAACCAGTGGGCCAAATCCCCAGCCCTCACCAAAGCAAAATGCCATTGACTTTAATGAGCGTTTGCAGGCAGATTTCAGATAAGTCAATGTGGACTTTTGTCTGCGTGAGGACTGAGGGATTTGGCCTACGGTCTTTTACAGTATGAAGTTAATCAACATGCGGGAAATTCCCACACCCTGTAAAGGGCTCTATTGTACCTCTGCTCGACAGAAATCTCTGTTAAATCACTGGATTCTCTGCTAAAAAGCTGTGGGTATGATATGAACCAAAGTAACTCCAAGTCAGTTAACAGGATCTTCCCAGGAATGTATAAAAAAAAAAGCTTCCACAAAAAAAAAAAGAACCTGGATAATTCAATGGGAGCCAGTGGGGAAGTACCCGCTCCTGCCCTCATTAACATCAATGGGAGTTTCCTCATTGATGGAGCCCATTCAGTGGGAGAGGAACTGGGCTTTACAGTAGCACTTTAAATTATATTCAAAGGTCACTTAAATTATATGGTCACTTTAAAACTGCTCTCCAGAAACCTGAGTAATATTCAGTTATGCTGGGCACTTGCCTGAAAGTGTCAATTAGGATCTCTTTGGATACATTCACTTTTGAAAAAGCCAGTTGGCATCAGCAGCTTGTTGTAGGAGCTGCTGCAGTCTAAGGTGCTAAAATGAAGCATTTGTTTTTGAAATGACCTATAAAGCCTGTCAGCATTTGCAATCCAGGTTGTGAGTGCTTGTGCAAGGCAGACTGTTTGATGTCCAGGCGGATAGTTTGCGACCTTGGGCAGGATCCAAGTTTTTCGGGGAGCTGAAATGATCACCAAACAGTATAGAAATACAGGCATTTGACAACATGAAGTATAGATAGAGACACCATCCTATAAATAATCTATTCCTCCTTCAGTTATATGGGATCCTGGAAATAATATTCTCTGTTATGAAGGAAAGGTGTCGAAGAATAGGCTAGAAAATGTGAACACAGCCAAATGGCTTACCTGCCAACACAGGCACAGCTCGCCCTCTAAGTTAGCTGCGCTTTCCTTGTCTGGCAAAATATCTACAAGAAGCAATAAACAGTCTAAATAAAGCATTAATTCTCAGCCTTATCACTTACGGATCCATTATGCCTTCATATAATTTACTAATATTTATCTAGATGAACTAAATGTTGCTGAAAATTTAAAAGTGGTAAACATGCTGTCTGCTGAATTATTCTGTGTGAGCTGGGGAAGTAGCTCATGGCAGAATTGAATTATTTAATATTATTTTCCAGTATCATGTAGACGAAGTATAAGCTTCATTTTTGGATTATGATTTGTATTATGAAATGCTTATCAAGTGTTTTGCAAAGATTAGTTTGGTTTTAATTAAATAAACCTTTCTCAGGAGAAAGCTCCCAACTACTCTTCGTACCCAGAGGCTACCGTACTTGTTGTTTTTAATTATTTTTCACTGTTACCCAAACTGCTTTGGGTACTCCTGCCCAATTAAATCACAGACATGGGCTTCTTATACACAATATGTTTAATATTTAATTTTAATTAAATTAATTAAATTGTTTATTTAATTTTATGTGCATTATTGTGCATGAAGCAATGCAAAATTTATGATAGGAAGAATTTGTGGGAGCTTTCAAATAAGCTAATTACTGAGGTAAAAAGAGACTTATTCTCTCTTTCTAGGGAATAGGCATTCGACCATAAGGAGATAACAGAAGTTGTTTGGATAAAATAATAGGTGGTTGCGCAGCATTAAGAATTATTTGTTTTACCTTACTTTATCTTGTAACCATTACTTGATCATATTATAATGGATTTGACAACAGCCTTCTCCTGCAGTCGTTGCAGGCAGGTAATCAAGAATTTATCAGGGTAAATAAACCTAAAGCTACAATGTAAATGTACTGGTAGCATTAAAAATCAGCAGCTCACGTGCCACAGATACACATTTTTGGTTACACCCCGAGTCTTTTTTCGTCCAGCAGAACAATTTATCTTCTAGGTAATCTTTATGAGAGCCTGCTGTTTATTAAAAAGAGTAGCAAATAAAAAGCCCATCCCTTTTTTACTAGTGCAGGTTGTTGTGATAGACTTTTTTTTCCTAATGAAGATTTCTTTCCCATCTGAAAAGGGGAGGCAGAGTATTTTTGATGCTGTTTTAATCTGGTGGTGTATTGTTTTGAGAAGGTCGCTGGTGCTGGGCATAGACAGAAAGCTGTTTTACATGAGTCTGATGCATGCTATTTCAGCAGGACATTAATAAGCAAGAAAAACATAAAAATGCCTTTTTGTAAGGTTAGTTTTTATTATTTGTATAAAGGTAGCTCACGAGCCTCTTTTGTACCCATGCAGAGGCTGTGGGGACCCATCCCAAGCCCTCTGGATTCGGTGGGGTCGGTCAGTGCTGGGGGGCTGGAACAAGCCCTGTGGGGCTGATTTCTTAACTCTGGAGGAGGCAAACCTGTGGCTGTGCCACAGCTCTGGGGACGAGGGGGCAGGATCAGGCCCCTGGGCTGCCAGGGGCTGGGAGAGGGTCCTGGAAATCCAAAACCAGGCTCGTGAGGAGAGCAGCCCTGCCTGCTCCTGCAGTTGCTGCGCCGATTGCAGCTGCGAGCATGTTCCCGGCGGAGGGAGATGCAGGTTCTTGTGGAAAAAAAAACATTCAGGGAAGTTTTTTTGCTTCTCCCCTGCCCTCTTCCTGCCCCATGGAAAAGCAGAATGCATTTTGTGAACTCCCAACGTCTGCGAAGTCATGATGGGCATTTTCCCTTTCCTTGTTTACGGGTTAAAAGGGAGTTCAGAGTGAAATAGAACATGCTATTCTCTGAGTATTGTGACAATTAAAACAAATATAAATAAATGTATTCACAGGAGTTATTAATATAATAATTAACAAGTCCTCAGCCCCAAGAGCAGAACAGCTAAAAACAATTTTTCTTGAATGTTAGAGATATTCATAGAGCAATAGTTTTATTTCAGCAGATTAAATAGTATCATAAAAGTAGCTGATGATGCAGTAAATTAAAAATCAGACTGGGGTCGACTTTACAGCAGCTTTTTTTAGTCTAATACAATTACCCATTACTGGCTAAACATTAGTTTTAAATCAACAGCAGTTGTCACAAAGCATTTTCTCTTAAAATTATTACTAGAAGAATTTAAAATGAGAGCAATATTACCGGATACACAGGGCCTGAAGAGATCTTAATACTGAAGGAACACACATCATAAAGACTCATCTAGATATAATTTTTCCCCTGCAGTCTCTATTCCTGCACAGAGCCAGGCAGAGCGGTGCCTGAGCACAACATGCCTCCCACACCGGGAGAGAAATCCACTCGAATTCACAGAGATTCAGCCTCACCTCGGAGTGCTTAGACTTAAAGGAGAGCTGTGAATGAGGAATGAGGCTGGGGCCAAGCCCTGTGTGGCAGCTCTGTGGCACTCGGGGCTCGCTGCCTGCCCCTGGGTGCTCGGTGCCACTCTGGATTTCCGTGCGCTCGCCGTACGCGGTGCTGTTAGGGGAGCGACAGCACCCAATTATTTCCAGCCCTTTTCCAAGGTATTCTGTGCAGTATTGGAAAACTCCGAAGTTCAAAGCCTTTGCATGCTAATGGGAAGAGGGTTTAGCCATGAATAAAATGGGAAAGGGCCACATGATGCTGGAGACTGTCGGTGGGGAGAGGGGGGAGGTTTGGGGTGCCACGTGCAGCTCCCCGTAACCAGCACCAGCACAGCACTCAGATTGCCCCCATCCCCAGCTGCTGTGACAAGAATGGGTGCAAAACTGGCATTTTAGGTTGCCTGCTTTTCCTTCCCTTCTCAGGAAGACCTGGGTTCTGAGAGAAGGCTGGAGAAACAACAAGTGTGTCAAGGCAACGTGGCATATTTAGAGCGGGACATTTCACAAGGATAAATAAATCCCTTTTACCAGCCACAAAGACACACAGATGCTCTGCTCTGTGCTGCCATGCTTGCAATAAGGCGGGGAGAAGCTCGGATGTAAAGTTCATGATGTAAATCAGGGCAGGCAACTGCAAGGAAGAAGTAGCTATATGATTTACAGAGTAAATTACTGGCTCCACTAGATTTCATTATCTTCCCCAAACTGTTCTTTATATTTCAGCGTGTTTATATTTTATTCAGAGATCTTTTCAGGGCAGGAGGCTGAGCATGCACACCGTTGCCATTTCCTGAGATGCGTGCAGGGTTCCAGGAGTTATTTATAAAGGCAAACTTTGACTTTTATAGGCAGGGCGAGATTATTTTCCCTAGCTAAATATATGTTTTAGTAAGTGTGCTAAAGGTACTTTAATATATGTGCCTGTTATCTGATGAGCTTACTGCAACAGCTGCTGTTTATCCATGACGGCATACTGCTGTAAGATTGATGGGTGGAGGAGTCCTAGGAGCCAGCTCCTGGGAGCCCCTGCCCTGGCACCCCAGGCTTCCCCAGCTGGTGCCCCATGCATGGCAAACACCGGCGTGTCAGCTCGTGGGCACCATCGGACCACACAGCTCTGCTGTGGCTGTCCTCAACCAAAATGGAGCTGTGGGAACCCTTTCTGGCTGATCCCAACAGTACTGCTTTTTGCATGGGGTCCCCAAGGGAGCTGGTGATGGAGGGAGGGAGGATTTGTACACAGCAGTGGGGAGAGACATGCTAGGAGTTCTCCCTAGGCTCAGAATTTGAGTAGAGGCCACTCAGGAAAGGAGGTGAGGCAAAGGGAGCATGAGAGGGCGGAAGGTTTGGTGGTCAAATCTGAACTGGAGACTGTTTACTGCTGGGACAGCTCATGCCTTTGTGGTGGTCACTCCTGTGAGCTCAAATACACCATATGCTGATGCTGTGTTTAATTTCTTTTTAATCCAGCACTGGCCATTTTCCTTCCCTTTGTCCATGGCATCTGCTGCAGCATTATCTTGCTTCACCTGCACTTTTCACAGAGAGATCCCTTGCCCCTACAGCTTCACTCCCACAGCTGTGGTCACTGAGGGGGTCACCTCCTGGTGCAGGAGCAATCTAAGGGACAGGGAGAACTTCCAGGCCTGTGCCCTGTTGCTTGGTGCCTCCCCTTCCCTTCCTCATGCCCCAGGATGTGAGGATGAAGGCAGACATCCTGGTGGTGGGGTGTCGTCAGCCACAGGCAGCTATTTTCTGCCACTCTTCATGGGGGTGGACAAGTTTCGTGTGACTTAGTATCTGAATCAGGAATGCAGGTCTTAAGGAAGGGTAATCTTGACCTGACAGAGCAAAACATCTCCAATTGTGCCGTTCAAAGCCGTTACAGGAGCTCCATCAGCTCCAGCATGGCCATCCCAAACTGTGTGGTCAAAGCCTGTGTGTTGTACCACACAGGAAGTCTATATTATTATTTTAACAGAAAATAGTAAGAAAAGAGAAAATAGAAAAGAAAAATGTAGTGTTTTTAAAGAAAAATCTGTTTGATGACTGTAGTTTTAAGAAAACAAACTTTAAAACTGGTTTAGAACAGAACTTCTGGACTTCAAAACACCCTGAATTTAGAGGGGTACAAGTCTCCCCTTAGTAGCTCTGTATCTCTCTGTCCAGCAGGTGATCATCACAGACACTTCAGTGCATTTTGCAGTGCATTTATCATTACAGGTGTTTGATGAAGTAGAGCAATTTAATTATTCCCATTTTTCAGCAGTGGAGCTGAGGAACAGGAGAGTTAAATGATTTGCTCAAAGTAGTACAAGAAACCTGTGGCAGAGAAAGGCTCTGCCCTGGGGCTTTCCTGCAAGACATTGTTAAGACTCAACTTCAAAGGTGGGACATTTTGATACATAAAAATCTGGCTACTGCTCTAGGATGGAGTTTTACCTTGGCTGCCTCAGCTTCAGGCCAGCATGTTGTGTGGTGGTTGAGTGTAAATTTGTCATTCTTGAGGAAAGGAAAAAAGTCTCCAAGAAGTAGAGGCTGAGATTTGTCTAAAACTGAGGAAATTGATGGGAAGGAATTAGAAGATGGTTTTATTTCTTCCCTGTGCAAGCAGAACTTGTGAAATATATCTCATGAGGTTACTTACACATGTGTAATGTGTGCATATTTGCCAGCGTGTGTGTGCTGCACATGCATGTTGTGTTTCTGTTCATGTATTTGATCTATTTAACCATTATTTATTTGATCCATTTAACCATTATTTATTTGATCCATTTAACCATTTTGGACACGCTCTTTATATTCCCAGCAACAAATAAAATGTCGCCCCATAGGCAGAAGTCTTGCACACTGGGTCTGAGTCTAGAAGTAATTTTCCTTTGTTCACAGTGGAGTTATTAAGCTCTCGCAGTACAGGTTTACAGCCGAAGTGCTGACAGACTTCATTTCAAGAGCAATGTGATTAGGGCAAGGCACAAGGTAGTGCTGTACCAGTGCTTACCTTTATTAGCTGTGACAGTGGCATAAGTCCAGCCAGCTGAGGGGAAAAACAAAACTGAGGCAAACAAACAAACCTCCTCCAGCAGCAGAGACAACTTTGGCTTTTGGAGGCGTGCTTTAGGGGACGCGTGATGCCAAGCAAATTCCAAACTGGGGGAGACTCACATGTGCTTTTACTAATATTTATTTTATGACACATTATAACTACTGTGTGTTACTGTTGCTATGAACCCTTGGGAAATAAAACTGGGAGCCGTGCTGTGGTGAACCTAATAGTCCACAACTTTATTAAACATGGAAGGCGATGTACACGGCACGGGCAGGAGCTGTCGGTGTCCCAGCCGAAGGCAGGCAGTGGTGTGGCCAGGAACTCTCCCCAGCACCTCCACATCCTCCTTGCAGGGCCAGGCTGTGCTGCTCCCACGGGTCCTGCTTTGCACCTGCTCGTGTCCACTGAAAAGAGCCCAAATGTCACTGTGCCAATATTAGCTGCACGCAGGGAGCTGCACCCCGATCAGCTGGAGAGGGGAGATTACTCACAGATATTGCTCTGAGGAAAGCTGAGCAGGGAAAGGAAAATGAAAGAAAAACAACATTCTCTATAAAAATTCTCTGGCAGCAGTAATCAGCTGCGTGTTTGGTTCCCAGTTATTTGCCTGGCTCTTGCTCCAGGTTGTGTTTCTGCTTTGGCATTGCGCGGCTGCCAGGTCTGCCGATGCTTGGTGGGCACCTCCTCAGAGACACCCGTGGTGGGAAAGGGAATGCAAACATGAAACCTGCCTTCAAAACATCCTTCGTTTTTTTTATGAGATGGCAAAACCCAAATCTAATGAGTTTGTACAGTCTGAATACCGATCTCATTAAAATGCTCTTTTCCATTTCTTTTGGATCAAACCCTGCTATAGTCCTTCCCTAAATATTAATCATTTGTCTTTTGGGACCATGTTCATTTTCCATTTTCTTCTTCTACCAGCATTTTTAGGGACTGAATAATTGCTCTCTGGAAACAATTATAAACCCAGTTAACTCTTCCCTTTCTCATCTTCTCTTCCAAGTGCACTACATTGTCCTGGTTTTAAGGCACATATGGGTAGGGTTCCTTATTCTTTCTTTGTCTGGGATTGAGGGCTTGTGTGTAAAAAAAAAAAAAAAAAGAGGAAGGTAAATTAATAACTTTTTCACCTTTTTTGAATTCAGTGGCTTTCTTTGTGAATTTCCATGAGATGCTGGATTGAGAAATATGAGTCAAAACTAAACAGCATTCAAGGACTGAGTGTCTGGTTGGACTGGTGGGCTTGTGCTGATATTTGTTTCTAGGCAGGTGTGAAGAGTATGTCACAAAATTTTGAATCAAATGCATGGCCAGAAGGAGAAGATGTAAACTTCATCCTCCTGTCTTTAGTTTTCAGCTCTAATATAGACATATTTTCCCACAGTTACAAGAGAACAGCGATGTGAGGCATGATTTGGTGGAAGAGGTCTTTGCCTGAGCGATACTGAGAATACCTTGCTAAAAGATAACAGGTTATTCTTTTCTCCTCACTGTAGCAAAGGCACGTGGTATTTGTAAAAGTGTGGAGTTAAATGCCCAAAATGAGGAAGTGTGTAGCAAAAAGCAGTATGAAGTTTCTGGCTCTTCAGGGGTCAGACCTTAGAAGCCAAAACTCAGATCCAATAAAGGGAATTAGGAATTTCAATACTAATGAACTATTGTGGGACACAACAGCCAACTCCGGGGGTCCTGCTATCCTAGGGCATCAAAGGATGCTACTGCTTTAGTTTGTTGTCCCATTAGGAGAAGGGTATCTGTGCACTGACAGAACCTTCTTTTGATATTTTGATTAAAATTTATGAAGTTCTGTAATCATCTCTTCTTGCCGCTCATTGCCGTTTTGATCCCTAAATGCCCTCGTCTGTGATTTTCCCCTTCTCAAAACTTTTTGTGGCATTCAGATCATCTCTGTCTGACAAAGTGGGAGGACAGAACATTTGTGAAGGCACTCTAGCTCCTAATTGGAGTGATAGTAGCACAAAGGCTCTGGAGACAATACGTAGTGCTTAGGAACGAGGCCAAGAAGGGCTGCCATGCCCCTCAGCAGTGTCAGCCAAGTCGTGAACAGCACAAGGCTTGTGAGCAGTAAACAACCTGGCTCATCAAGGCTCTTCACAAACTGTGACAGTTGAGCTTCTCTTACTGTGGGGATTTTTCCAATTACTGTCCTGACAGGATCATTCAGCACCACACTGGCTTTTACTTTCTTTCTGGAAGTGGAATAAGTTCATGAAGATCAAATGCAGTCTTTGCTGCCATTTCAGACTGTAGGTCCTGCAGGAGGTCAGGCAATACTTGGGACTCTGAGACTCCTCTGAGCTCTGTGCAGGTATCATGCAGGATCCAACACATGCCAGCAACTTAAGATTGTCTTTGGAAGAAGCAGTTGTTAGAATCTTTCTAACCAACTTTTCCTGCCTCCTTGAAAAGTCTCAGCTTTAAGTAAGACTTTTGAGAAGATTGTAGCAAAATAATTGGATAGCTTTTGATTCTGCTTCGTTTCTCCCTGACACTAGCAGGCTAGCCTGAACTGTAGTGGTGACACAGAGCTGCTCTTGCATGCTAAATTCTTCTTCAGTCTAGATGGCATTTTTGGCCAGCAAGGCAGAAATCGGTTCTAAGATCTAAACACGACTGGACACGTCACCCTCAGCTATCACCACGGTGAACATGATCAGCTCATGGCAGCAAAATATGGTGCTGGATACACAGACACAGGTAGAAGGGGTGGTAGGTGGACTTGTCAGAGTGGGTAGACCCAGGGGAGGTTGGCTAATTTTGCAGCTCAACTGAAGGCTTTCACCTGGCCCCTGTTCATATAGGTGAGACTATTTAGGGGACACAGAAGGGGTTTTGGGCTTTTGAAGTACCCATCTGTTCTGGTTACTTGTGCATGGCAAGCACCCTGTTATTCATCACACCTTGCTTTGATTGCCTATGTATTTGTCACCTTAAAAAGAGAATTTTTATGAGGATCGATCTTTTTATCTCACCAGGGTTTGTGAAGAGCGTGTGATGTGGTGGCCTAGCCAATAACATTTCATGCAGAAAGTATTGCACTGGACTTGACTGAGCAATTTAAAAAGCTGAAGTTTGGTAGTGTGTGGTGCAGTCTTCAGCTACACAAGAGATCTGACCTTTTGTCTGGTAGCTGAGGAAACCTGATGGATTTGGTCAAACTGCTTTGATGTGGTACAACTGGGTAACAGGACCCTCTTTACCAGGAAGTGCTAGCATGGGAGTTAATATTCCCCTAGATCTTCAAACATCTGTCTTCAGTTGTCTGAAGTCTCCCAAATTTCCCAGTGTGACAAGGATGGTGTGGGCACAGCCTGAGGACCTGGGGGACAAGAGGGTGGACAATTTATCTTTGCAGAAGGCAGCTCTGTGAAACCCTTGAGGAGGAACAGGTAGAGGGTTACAGATACCAGCAGGTACAATCCTGAGCTTGTCCAGTTACAGGAAAAACATTTTCAAAATCAGCTGTCTCACTTCAGGCTTCAAACCTGTTAACTGCAGTTATCTATCTAATAGATTTTGTAATGATTCTGTGTTTATGTGTTGGACCTGGAGAACATTGTCTCCATTGCTATGTGTCTCCAGAGCAGCTGAGACAGTGCTTGCTCCCTTTTACTTGCTCTGCATTGTTTCATTGCATCACTTCCTGTTGATATTTCTGTTCATCTTCATAAACAGTGAGTTTCAATTTGGTCCCATATTTCCGTCCTTTTCCACCATTTTTTGGTGAAAGAATCAACAGTCATCTCTTGAAACTCTCTAAATTCAATGTATCTCATCTAGTACAGCCTGAATGCTTCTGCATGTGGGAAACCAGGGCCAACAGTACCAGTCCACAAATCCAAAATGTTCCTATTATATCACATTATTTTAATATTAAAGAGAAATTAAAACTTGACATTCTTATTTACAACTTTGTTTTTTTCAGACCCCTTTAGATTTCTTGTTTGCATAAACGGAATGATTTTATGGCTGTGAAACAACAGTGGGTAGTGTTGATGCCATTTATTATGAAATAGGTCTTCATGGATCATGTTTTGGGAATATTTCAGTGTCTGTATCCATTCAGACTTTAGCTTCTCTGCAAGACTTAGAAGAACCCAAATGTTGGTTGTGCACACATAATAACTTATTCATAACTTCTTTATATGCCACTGTTCTTCCTCATAAATATACTAATAAAACTCATTATAGAAATCAAAGCTAGCTAATACAATATATCTGATGGACAGCTGTCTCTGGATGCATGAATTATAATTACATGAAGCAAGATGGTCTTATTATGCCAGGATATCTCTGCTCTGAATAAAATCCTATTACTGGAGTGTAATCTTTTGACTCAGGCCAGATGATAGGACCTTGCCCAAGTAAGTCCCTCGCAGCATTACTATTGAGCTGTGCTTTCACTGGTAGAATTACAATTAGATAAGTGGTGCTGGAAGTTGTGTCTTTGAGTAACAGTGGCCTGAGCAAGGTGGAAGGCTGGGGGGGAGCAAGAAGCATTTATCATCTGAGCTGGTCTTACCACTCCAGCTTTCAGGCTATAACTTAATGCCATACACTGATTTAGATGTAGCACTTGTCAGCCAAGAATAAGACTATAAGACACAGACATTCGAGGACTTGACCCACAGTTTATTGTGAATACGAGATTGAACTCTGAGCTGACAAACAGACAGAGACAACCACTAGTGTGAGAAAGAGAATTTGTTCTGCCATGTAAGATTTCAAAATATCTTAAACTCAGATCTGTATTTTAAGCTTAGACCACTCTTAGCAGATTTCTCAATAGAATTTGATGAGCTGAGTGCTTTTTCTAAACTTTTTTTTTTTTTTACTGATTTTTGTTCTGTACTCTGCTAATAAAAATGGCAGCATCTATTTTTGAGACACCACTTGGGACACTCTTTATTTCAAGGGATTTCTCTCCTCACATCTCCAGTATTCATATGAATGAGAACAAACTGATACTGAATGTTGAAGGCACAAACCTTTAATGGATGCCTTTGCTCTAAATTTAAGATAAGTCAAGGCATTTACATGACAGCAGTGCAATACCAAGTTTCTCCTTAGGCTGAGCTGCAAAGGAAAGGACTAAAAAAGGCAGACCATCCATGCATACTTTCATTTCTCTCCCTGAAAGTGTTCTGACCCTTCTTCAGGAAGCTGAGCTACCACTGGTGAGTGCTGGCATGAGAGACCTCATGAAAAAGAGTTTGTGTCCTCCAGAAATGCAGGGAACACATACAAATAGGAAACTTTGAAGAGAGGGAGTTTATTGCTATGCCTGACCTATCAGGGAAGGTGCAGCACATCATGACAGTCAGTTCTGTTCTCCTCTGATCTGCTGCAGATGTTAAAGCAAGGGAGAATCACAGCTATTACAGGACAGAACAAGAGTAAATGAGCATGCAACCTCTCCCCCAGTCCTACCCTGGGAGGTTTTCTCAGGTATTGGGCAGAATCAAGTATATCCAAAGGACTAATGAAATAGTCAGAAAGTAAAACAGAGCAGCAGAAGAAAAACCTAATTTCTTGACTTTTAGAATGCATTAAAATAAAAAAAAAAACCTGTTCTTCAATGCTTTCTACTCAAAGATGAATAATCAGTTTTATATTTAGAGATAATGAAGGCATCATATGCACAGTGAGAAACCTGTTCCTGTATTTATTATATGTAAGTTTTGATTTAAGCTACTTCTGCTTCACAAATGTACTTAATATCAACAAGAGTACTATTTACACTGATTTTTTAATTAAAGGAATGTAGTCATCTTTTATGCTTGCAGTTTGCCTGCAAGCAGATTTTTTTCCCCTTCAAATTCATTCTGTCAAAATGGTTAGACAAATTGTTTCTGGAAATGTATTTGAATTATGGATGATTTGTGAGTCGTCCATAGCAAGTTATTTGCTGTAGCTAAAAGTTATGAATATACCTAAACTTGTCTTTTGAGCTCCTTGTGTTACCAAAGGATAGAAATCAGTGTTTCAAAAAAGGTGCTTCATCCTCAGAGGATGAAGAAGATGTGAATTCCTTTGGATGTACCTGTCTATTATCTATGGAAAAACTCTTGCACACTTGGAGCCTAAAATTTTGATGGTTAAAGAGATCTGAGATATTTTGTGACTAGTCATGTTAATTCAGATACAGCTTTTGGTCCTCAACAAACAGATGTAGTATTTATGAACTCTGCTGCTTCTGCCCAAGCCAAATTTCAACTCTTGACAAAATTGTTTTCAACTTTAGGTCAAAATTCACAGTTTGGGAGCATTTGTATGGAAACATCCTAGGAAGCCTGGGTTGTGGAAAGGAAAGATAAAAGAATCTCTGGCCTGGTTTCTAGTTTGGGGCTAGGTTTGTGAATAGTCTGTGGACTTTGGCAATTCAGGGGAAATACGATGTTGACATTGAAGGACAGCAGTGCTATACACTGTTGGCAGTGGGCAGCGTGGGTCTTGTGACAAGAAATTACAAAAGGGAAAATAAAAATAAATAAAAAATAAAAGGAAATCTCAGAAATCTGTCTGATGCTGGAAACACTAATTGATACTTGACAAGCATGATAGTTTTCTTGGGGGAATAAAAGAAGAAAAAAAGAATCTAAATTGTCTTGATCAGTGAAACACCACTCCAAAAGTGCTCAGGGGAATGAAATGGGGACAATTCCTCAGCCTGGTGACAGTCAGGTGTCCCCCATGTCCTCTGGAGCACCCCACCCCTACAAGACTACTGCTCCCATGCCAGGAATTTCACCCACAGCATGAAGGGTGAAGAAATGGGCTGATGGCTGTGATTCCTCAGGACATCTTTACCAGCATCCTTGTTTGTGCAGGAATGTATCTGAGCCACAATGTAAAGCACAGAGAAAGAGAAAGTGTTCTACATGCTTTTAAACACAGGAACTGCTGATACTGTCACTGCCTGGGTTTGCCTACAAACAACGCACCCAGCTGAGTAATTTATTCTCAGTGTATAATCTTTGACGGCTGGAAAGCAGAAAAGCTGCTCACTACATTTGGAAATGACTGCAGCTACAAGGTGAGAGAGCAGTATTTAATATCTATTTTGAAACCAATACTGGAGGCACCTGATAAACTGCCAGAAGATGGGGTTTGTAACACACAGAAAGCTAAAAGCTGAAGAACTAACAAACATTGAAGCCACTATAGGGGGATTTAAAATGCTGTGAAGTCTGGACTCAATTTATTTTGTCCTCATAAAATGCAGTTGTTTAAATCTCATGGGTCAACAAGTGAAGACTGAGAATTTCATAAGAGTGGGCATTTTTGAGTGGATCCTCCTTCAAAGGTATTGCAGTATATGGGACACCTGTGCTCTGATTCAGCCCACCATGAGAAGGAGCATGAAACACCAAAGGAGCAATGATAAAAACAAACAAGAAATCAAGCTTTTTAAAGCCTCAGAACTATTTGTGTCTGGTTATGTTTGGAGCATTTGCTGGTGTTGCCAAAACTCTTCTTATTCACTATCTCACTTTGAAAACAGGGAGAGAAAGGCTTAAAATGCTAACATTTAAAAAGGGCATCAATACCCAGCAGTATTTTGTTACTGACCCCCAAGTTTTTGTGTCTCATCAGTAAAATGGATCAGGGCCTGCAGGAGAAGGACTCCTGTAGATTTTCCATCTCCCTTTATCCCAAGGCTATGTGCCATGGCCTGGTGGGTGCCATGAGGGTGGCCCAGAGTGACCCTGGTGCAGCAGTGTCCTCTCCACAGGTGTCCCCAGGAGCTGTGCAGCCACGTGTGGGCCAGAGATTGGTAGATCTCACAATGAAAGGCTTGAGCAGCAGGAAGGACGGGCACAGAGAGGAAGTTTGTTATCAAACTAGAGCTTGAGCTGGACCCTAATCTCTGGAGTAGAAAGAGTTACCCTGCAACGGGCAGAGACTACAAAAAACCAAAAGGCAAGGGTAGGTATAAGATTATAATAAGTGTTGAAAAAAATAGAACTTTTTCTTAGCTACCAGTTGTGTTGCTCCAAGGAGTAATGAAGGAAAGGGTTTAAGGGTGTTGTTTTATAGTTGATAGGAAAGACCTGGATCTACAGATAGGTATTTATAAGTCAAAGGCAATAATTTTACTGTAGTGGAAACAAGAAGTGAGACTTTTACTGCTGCACCACAGTCCAGGCTATAGTTATCTGCCTTGGGAAGGATCTTTATGGTGAAAATATAATCTTGGCAACCCCTGTCCATGTGAAATCAGCTGTACAGCAGCGTGTTGCATCTCCAGCCTGGTTTTTGCTGACATCCAAAAACAGGGGCAGGACTTCTCTGGATGAGGTATCATCTAACCCCATAACCAGGGACTATCCCTGTCCAAAAGCAATCAGGTTAAACCAGTCCCACCAACCCCTTCACCCACATGTCAGTCCCTGCCATGCTGCTGCTGATGTCTATAGGAGACTACTCATGAAATTCACCATGCATCCAAGCACTTGTAACATCCTTTATTAATATGAGCAGCAGAAAAATTCAGACAGAAGAAGCAAATGAGTGATGGGCAAGAGGAAAAAGGAAATTACAATGGCAAGCTGACAGCTGTGAAGACTAGCAATGTGCCCAGCTGATGGTACTGCAACCAGAATTTTTAAAATGTGTAATAGGAGATAAATAAACTGATAAATAAAATCGATCTCAAAAGGCCACATGGGAAAGATGCACAGTCTTGATTACCTAATTACAGAAGGGATATTGCAGAAATGGAAATAGTACAACAAAGTCCCATAATGACTTAGAGTCTGGAGACTCCAAAATGCTTAGTGAAACTAGGTCTGTGTCCCTTGCAAGGAGAAAAGATTGAGAGGGGACCTGGCGGAGCTGCCAAGGGCTCTGGGGGGAACCGCAGGGAGCAGTGCTGCTGTTATTAGAGCTAATGTCAAATATGAGGACGAGGGACACGGCTCCAGCGAGGTCTTGCACTGTACAAATGTAATACATTTTTTTTTTCCAGAGGGTATATATTATAAGCTACCAGATGCTGCTCTAGAAGCAACTGATCTGACCAGATTTCAAATAGAGCAAGAAGCATATGGAGAGAGAGGGGGAGAAAAACAGTATATTATGGAGAACAACTGTTAACTGGAGGAAAGGACAGGCCTAGCTGGGCTTCCTGGCCTCCTGCCATCTTAAGATTTTCTTATGTCCCTGTGTAATCTTCTGACTTTTGATTTAGATGTTTCCTAAAAATGTGGCCCAGTGGTTGGTACATACTAGGCATTAGCCCAAGAAAAGAATGAAAAAAAAATGCGCTGTATCTCATTAAAGAATTTTTAAAGGGAGACTTTGAGGCGCCATTTGCTTCTTGTTACTCATCTTTGCAAATGTCTCTTGTCTTCCCAGGCTCTGCCCTGATGTGCTAGTGTTAGCAGCCTGTGGATTTCTGAGCCAAGCTGAAACGGGGTCTCAGGGCGGCCAGCCTAAGTCGGGCAAGAAGAGATGGCAGCGTGAAGCAGAGGAGGAAGACAGAAATAAGATCAAGTGAAGTAAATGATACAAGATCTTTGCGTGCACATAAACAGTATCAGGTGAAAAAATGCTGTCTGGTAATGGCTTTTCAGGCTGCTGTTGAGAATAAGGATCGCGCCTATATTTGAAATATTTACGGTTCAATTAACAGCATTTGTTTCCATAAAATATTTTAAAACAGAGCAGTATTTATCTTTAATTATTTTTCATTTTCTTTGGTGAAAGATTCCAATATAGATATTGCTGTAGGCACAGGGGGCACTGAACACCAAGAGGTGGATTCCGTAAACAATTTCTCTCAAAGCGCTACAAAGTTTAAATATTAATTTGTCCATAATTGGCAGAGAAGCAATTAAAAATGCTACAAAGCTGACTTTCTGCCTCCTTTACTTTCTCCTCCCTTTTCATTTAACCACAGTATAGAAAGTAGATGTAAAACAATAGGACCCTGAGCTGTACGGCATTCTAAGCCTAGCTTGCCTTAAAGCTACAATATGGATTTAATTTATATGCAAATGTAAGCAATAAAAAGCCAGACACTGTAGAAATTATAGTATTTTTCATAGATGCTTCAGCACCGGCACACAAGCCAGCAGTGATTTCAAACAAGGAGCTAATTATTACTGGTCACTAAGCTACCTTTTCCTTTTAATATCTCTCTTTCTTCCTTCAACTCCCCCCCTGTTTTTTTAACAATGAGTAAATTATTTTCTTGAGCGGGGGGGGGGGGGGGGGGGGGGAGAGAGAGAGAGAGAGAGAGAAAGAAACTCGAATATTGGGGGTGAGTGAATGAAAACAGCCAGAAATATCTCCTGTGAGATTCAACATCAGGATAATTTCACAGTCTCGCTTTTTGACTGCTGTGTCCTGAAGCTGACCAGCACCATGCAAGGCTGATCAAAGGCCATCGGAAACATCAAGTAAGCCTAAATGGGGCTAAAGTATGCTAATAGAGAAGCTAAATGTACTTTAATCCTGTTATAATACAAGGTAACTTAGAGGCAGTGAAGGGCCTTGTTGCTTTTCCCTACTGGGTCCAGGACCCCTGCAAATCTTGAATAGAAGTTGCTTCCTATTCTTCGCGGGCCGGGGTATGGCTTTCTCAGATGCACACACAGTCCCCTCCTCCTCCGTTTACTAAGTGTCAACAGTCGGCTGAGCAAGACTTCTCCGCTCCTTAGATCAGCACCCTGTGACCTTCCACATTTAAGCACAGACCATTAAGCTAAGCTTTCCAGCTGTTGCCTGAATTATGAGAGCTTTTTTTTTTTTTTTTTTTTTTTTTTTTCAGAGGAGGGCAGAGCTTAGAGGAACACAAGGCAACAGTTTTACATTATGGACCCGCTGCCACCCAACTTGCTATGCAGAGCGATGCGCTTTCCTGCAAAGGGCTGCGGCAGACGGGTGACGTTGGCTGAAAACAGGGGCTTGCTTTGAAGTGATTCAGGCCCTGGGTTGTCCAGCTTTGGCATCATTGTGCTCGCTCGGGGAAATGTAATCTAATTTTAGGAAGAGGAGGAAACAAAGTAAACGTGACTGAACTGCGCTGCAGCAGCGTACACACCGTCTGCGGCCGCGTCCCCAGGAATGTCCCTGCTCCCCGGGCACCTTTCTTCATGTTCCTTCTTTTTTAGACACCGATTTTGGTGCATACTAGCCAAGAGAGGAAAAAAAGGATGGTAGTTCTGCCTGTGAAATTATATGCTTTGGTGGATGCCCCAAACTAACTACTGCTTGCAAACCCCAGATTAAAAAAGAAGACTGATGTAATTTTCAAGCCAGCCAACTGCCTTAGTGACTGTATCAGAAGATTAAAAACAAAGGTTTCATTGAAGCACTACCTCCCACTGTGCAGCTGAAAGTCTCATGGCTGAGGCAAATGGTCCTAAATATCTTTCTGTTAAGTACAAATTACATACTGGATATATTAAGTTGTAATGGTGCATTTTTCAAGAGTCACTTTTCTTGTGTGAGAGCATCAGTAAAGACTCAAAAAATGCTGACTGTATGGCACATGGAAACAAAAAGGAATCTGCCTTTTACAAAAAAATGTTTTGTTCGTATCAAATCCTATTTTTCCTCCATCTCCCCCCATCCCCCAGCAAAGCCTGGAATTTCAAATGCCAGAACCAGTATGTACAGTAAGTCCTTTTGAAATCCATGGCAGAGAAATAGTATCCTGGCCGAGCAAACTATTATCTGCACTTACATTCCTAAGCCTTACCCCTCTGTGTTAGTGCTGATAGGAGTCCTTCAGATCAGCTGAAACCTAACTGAATAAAGATGCTCCAGAAAACATCTTTTTAATGTGGAATTATCTTTCATTTACATAGGCAACATCCCTTAACTCGGCACATGTGCTAGAATGCTTCATGCAATAGAAACATTCATATAAAACTTAATGATTAGCATTCATTCTGCTCCCAAATGATCAATAAAATGCTAAGTTAGTACACAACGTGCAAAGGAGTCTGCCAGTGTGCATAAACTTGCATTACTGTGTGGGATGTATGGGAGCAGAGGAGGAGAGCAGTGCCCCACCTGGGGAAGGGACAGTGGCACCAGGGCTGTCCCTGCCAGTGTTCCCAACCAGCCTTGGAATGTTGCGTGTCACACGTGCAGCACCACGCGTGCAAACATCCATGGGCACAGACACACGTGCACAGTTACAGCAGGTAAAAAGTAGGACAAAGCAGGCAAACACAAATTAAAAAAACCCCATCATAACATCTTCTCTTTGTATTATCAGTGAAGGCCCACTTGTGAGTGATTTCTCCACAAAAATCATTTGCAACTAAATCAGACAGAAGTGGCATAGATGGGAACTATGGATAAAAGTTAAACTAATGGAGTGGTGCACCTTTGCCCAGATACCTTTATGTTGATTGTGTACAAAGGGTTTATTCCAGCAAATAAACTGTGAAGGATTTGAGAGAATACAGCTGGGCAGTACAGAGTTAATATTAGCAAAATGTTTTTGGCAGGGACAGGCTTAGCGTCTGCTGAAATATTTGAATTCTAATCTGCTCCTATTTACCACTGCTGGGAATAATGTTCTCATTTTTAGGTGTTTATCTACCTATCTAGTCACCATTCACCACTTTTATTGTTTGTCTGTCCTTCCCTTACAAGATTAACTGAATTGCAGTTGTGTTTTAATTATCAACAAATTTTGAGCTGAAAAGCATTTGCATGACTCTCTTCAGTTCAGCTGTAATTTTCTGGATTTGTTTTTAATTAACAGAGATCCTTCCCAACACATATGAAGCTTGATGGAAATCTTTTTGTTTGTATAAACACCCATATAGCGTTTTTGCTGCACATTATCTTTCCAATTTCTCCATCACTCTTTTAAAAATAAAAACTTAAAAAAATTGAATGATCAACTGAAAGTGGGCAGTTTCAGTCCACAAGAGCTCCAGTGACAGCCTTTGAAATTGTTAGAGGGTTACTTGTTCAGAAATACTGCATGAAAAGACTTAAGAGATTTCCCCCCTAAACTTCATTCTAAATGTAGGTGTTAATCCTTTTTTCAGGTGCTCATAATTTACAATATAATGGCCATTTGAGGTCATATGACTACTCAAATATGTTTGTACTAATGTTCAAAAATTTTTATTTATTATTTCGACTTATTTACTTCCAGAATATCAGAATCTCTGTCGCCACCACAAGAAAACACCATAGCCTGAATATAAAAGAGCCACAAAAACCAGACCAACACGAGCTGTACGTTTACAGCAATGGTGAATCGATGTGCACAGTTTGTTTTGCTCTTTTGCATTTTTTGTAACTCTTTGCGTCATCTATGTTTATCATCAAAATGTCTGTTTCTTCATCAAGCACTTATAATTTTGTGAAGACAGATGATTAATGTTTTGTGTAGTTATTTCCAGACCTGGCAGCTAGTGTCTGTTTCCCATATAGAGAATTATCAGAGGCTCTGGCAAGGGCAAAAGCCGCTGGAAGTGCAACTCTGTGGCAGCAGGAGAGGTCAGGAACACAGCTGAGTAGCTGGAATTGTTAGAGCACATAGCAAAGCTGGGAACATGACTCAGTCATTAGTTACCTGTTCAATTATCTTCACTTTATTAACAGAGATGGGGCAGGTGCACTGCCCATGCAGGCCAGTCCATAGGGAACACATACACCAAGCACACTCTGTGTGAAAGGTACTATGTTTTCCCCACACTAAATGTTTTCATCTTGAAAATTTATTAAAAATATAAAGAAGAGATGTGATGAGGTTGTGGCAAAAATCCCACTTGTGTTATGAATTAGAGTATACATCACCCAGTTTTGATTCCAAATCTTTTGTCCCACCAAGTTTCCCAGACTAGTTTTGAGCTTATTTGACCTTCCTGTCTCCAAGAAGATGAGGCTGAAACGTTGGCAATGCCTCCTCCTGTTCTGGTAGCCAGATTTGAACAGGCTCAACCTTGCTGCAGAAATGCAGTTTAGCATGCTGTGCTGCATGGGACTTTGGAAACTTTATTAAGATATCCCTCTTCTGAAACGAAAAAAAAAAAAAAAAAGTAGAAGAAAACCACTTGGTAACACCAGGTGAGTTTTCTTACCTGTGCTCTGGACTGGGAGTTGAGCTGCAATGTTTACGATTCAGATGTGCGGTAAATTCTGGGAGGAAGCCACAGCTGATTGTTTTTCTGAATCATGCTTGGCCCCAAGTCTGAGATGAAGAAAGAGTCAATATATATTTGCCTGTGGAGTAGCTAATTAGAACAATTAATCTGAGAACCAGAACAAGCTGTGAGACCATGAGCTGATTCAGGCACGCCCTCCACTAACTTAAATTTTGATCAATGTTTAGAGCACCATGGGAAGGAGTGGGGTGCTGAGGCCCAGTGGCTGAGATTCAGGCTCACCATCCGCGCCCCTGTCGCTGTGGCAGGCGCTGAGACCTCGGGCAAGGCGTTCTCCTCTTGTCCCTGAAGCAGGCCAATGATATTCACTGCCTTGTCGAGCTTTGTGGATACAAGCAGCATGTTGTGAATGAAATGTTAAGTACATCTCAAAGCCAGCCAAGACAAGAACTGCATTTTTCTTCCCAATATCTATTAGCTCAGAGCAACGGGAGAATCCCACTTGCCACCAGCTCCCTGCTCTTGTTTGAAGATGTGGAGCTAGCCAGATCATATCCATCAGATATTTGCTTTCAGGGTCGCATGAAAGTGGAGTGAAAGAAAGATCTTTTGTGGGGATGACATGCTTGGAAATATACTTGTCCAAAGCAAACAGCTCTTGCTCTTTCTCCAGCTAATTCACTGAAAAGATACTATTTTAGTCAAGAAAATGGTATCAATTCTCTTCCTTTTTGGCAGGATGGTGGCAGGTTTCCCATGTAGATTTGTGGAAGGTATAATTTTGACAGGAGCATCTGGCTCCTTTGTGAGCTGCACAAGGAATTGTGTGGCAGTGGCTTTAGGTCGGCCTCTGGTTGAGCCATGTGGGCAGCCCTTTGACATGTCTGCGCTGCTTTTCCTGCTGCACTCTGTTTTGTTTTGACTCCCTTTTGAGCTTCCTAAATATGCAGCCTTGCTCTGCAGATTCTTTGGGACAGTTTCATTCATGGGTCCTGACAAGGACTGAGGTTTTGCCAGGGCTCATGGATCCATTCTTACAGTGGTGCTGTGTGTTACATTAGCAGACAGCTGCTTTTGGCAAGGCTTTTTTTTTTTTAAGAAATCCTCTTAGAGAAGGGAGAAGAGTGATCTCTGGGTAGTGGAGCTTTCAGTTCTCAAAATAAACCGTGCCAGGTTGTCTGAGAATTTAAAAGCAATTGTGAGCTTTCCTAGTACAATAATATGTAGTGTGGTCCTTCTGCCCTCTTTAAGCAGCTGATGCCTGGCTTTTATCTTCTAGGTGTATTTACAGTAAAAAAAAAATCCCTGAATTTCTTTTTTTCCTTCCCTGTGAAGGGTGTGACCTGAAAATGTGTTTTTAGCCTTATTTACATGAATGCAATCCCAGCAGATGTTCTGTCATCAAGAATGTGCCAGCTTGTTGCATTTGGCATAGAACAGTGTTACAAGGGTGCAGAATACCTCGACTTCTCCTCTCCAGATCCTCTGGGTGGTTTGGGCACCATGCTCCTGACACGTGCTGTTGTGCCTGACACTGTGAGTGACCAGGAGGTGACCACTATGAGTGGCTGGAAAGTGACCACCAGCTGTGCTGCCACTGGGTTTGTCCAGCCATGGGTGGTGAGAGCAAGGAGCTGGGCAGGTAGGGAAACAGCAGCTGGGAAGTCCAAAATCTGCCAAGCTCTGTTCTTTCTTTGCACGTCCTTAGGCTGTGTGAGGAAATTCACCTGTGCTGGATGCATTGATGACACAGCAAAGAGGGTCCCTGTCTCCTCCTGGTGAACCTTTCCCTGAGGCCAGCCCTCCATCCCTTGCCACACAGGGCTGGATGGGCTGTGAGCCCAGGGGGTGGCTGTGCTGTGACTGGCTCATCACGGAGACGTGTGCTGTGCCATACAGACTGAAATCACCAAAAATGTGTTCAGGAGAGATCTCTTGGCTAAAAAAAGTATATAGTGAGCAGGGAGGATGGAGTAATTTGCACCTGAATGTTTGGACAAATTTGATGGCGTCGGGAACAGTTCACAAATAAGGAAGCTGAGCTGTTTTAGAACAAAGTAGTTAATGTTTATTCAAATTAGGAAAAGGCTTGGCTAAATCAGGGTTTAAAGAGGAGCCCATGGCTGAAGCATATTTAGAGATCATCTGGAGTCCATGGCATTGCTGCAGAGAGTGTGTTGGCTTTCCTTGCCATGAAAAGCCATAGAAGCACAATAGAAATGCAGAAAAAGAGCATGTGTGTGTGTGTGTGTGTGTGTGTGTGTGATAAGATGGAGGGAGAAGCCTTTGTATCTAGCAAAATTACAACACTATCAGAAACATCAAAAACATTACAATGTTATTGAGAAATCCAAAATAATACACTAGGGAAGGTGCCAGCCCAGGTACAGTATATCTGATTTTGCAATGCCAGTGGAAAGGAAGAACAAAGCAACTGGTTCATTTGCAGCAAACCAGTTGAAGGAAGAGATATTACCAGAGCCTTTCCATGTGCTGACAGGCTCCCCAAAGTGCTTTATCAACCAAGCATCTCCAGAGCCATCACAGCTGTTTCTCCACAGAGCAGAAGCACTGCTGGTGCACGACACAGGCAGCAGAGTGTGCCAGCATGACCAGCAATGGAAATGTTGTTATCAGGCAAATGGAGCTGCTCCCCCACTCCTTGGTTCCCTCCCACCAGCAGAGAGTTTGATTTCACATTGCTTTTGCTTTCTAAATTGGTCTAACTAATGTAATCAGACAGAAACATCCTGTTCCAATGTCACTAATGCCTTCCAAACTAGATGGCCTAATTAAGGTCACTAATTTCATTGTCTAAGACAATTTCTTGAGAGATATCTCAGTGGATACTAGAATAGGTCATATCACTACATAAAATTAGCAGAGAAAGGCGTAAGAAAACACCCATGTCAACTGGAAAAAAAGACTTTGGGTCTTCAAAATTTACAGACAACAAAAACATAATTACAAATGATGATGAGTGAAGGGAGAACAGAGAAAGCCTATTCCCAAAATAGGAATAGCCTTTTGCCAGACTCAGGACCTGTGGGCAATTGAAAGATTTGTACAAAATCAACACTGCAGGGCCAAGTGAATAAATGTGATGATGCTAATTTTTGTACTGTTTTGGAGCCTACATGTTGTTGCTAGAAGATAAAGCAGATCAAAGAAATAGTTCTAATCTGTATTAATGGGCCACAGTGGAGGCAGTGTGCAGTCACTCCCTAAGCCTATTTGCTTGCCCCAAGATGTGCTTTGCAAAAAGGACGATGAAACCTGTGGTGGGATCTCTGAGGTTGCTGTTAAACCACCATAAAGCTCAATGGCCAGAGGGAAAGTAAAAGTCTGATGAGTACTTCATGTCTGCTGTTGAATTATTTTGGTTAGAATCGGCTAGGAATATCATCTTCACCTTTGCAGAAGCAGGAGCCATCTCAAGCATGGTGCTACCAGGAAATCATGCTGGGATAAAAATATTCAGACTAATCAGGAGCCCCAGCAGTAGAAAGACCTCACCTCCCAAAACCCCCTGACACTTTTATGACATATCACATAGAGAGGTGATGGCTGAAGTGGCCGTGCTGCAGTCGGGGTTATGTGAGTGACGTCTGGCCAAGGGCTGCTCCTTGGGCTGCTGCTGTCTGTGGTTTCTGCCTGGTAGGGCATGGCAGGGCAGGAGAACCTGCTGAGGCATAAACTCCCTTGGTCATGCCCAGCCTGCCCTGGTCCCTGGCAGAAACAGGAGTTGCAGATGCAGGAAGTCTCCAGGAATGTTTGCGGACCCGGGAGGAAAGAGTGTGCCAGTCCTCAGGATGTCCCACGGGAGTCCCTCTGGGATCGGCCACCTGATCTGGAGGGGCAAAAGATGTATGGGACTTGAGTCCCACAAGCTAAAATCTTTCATTGGGACACAGGGAAATGAGGACAAACACAGGGAAAGATATGCAAGAGGACACCAAGTACAGATAATAATTTCTGTAAGTCAAACATTTTTTTACTCTATCGAGTTTGAAATACTAAAGATAGGATGCATCTCTGTTATCTAATATTTAGCAGCTTTTATTTTTATAAGAACAATACGTATTAAGGTTTGGACAGCGTCAGTTCAAGACAGGGAGACTGAAAATATTCAAAAACTTCTAGACCATTTCACAAGCACAGCTTCACCTTTGTCCGACATGCAAGAACAGGTTTCAAGCTAAACTAACCCTTAGTGCACAGCTATGACTCCTCTCATGCCCACATTCACCATCGTGGTGAGATCTGTGGATGCAAATAAACAGAAGAACAGCCAGTGAAATACCTGGTAGTGAAAGTGGGTGTGGAGGTGACCCAAGCCGCAGAGGGCTTTTGGCCATCAGGAGGATTTCGTGGTAGCATTGGCCACACTTGCAGTTTGCTTCCAGTTTATAGCTACCAAAGTAGCTATATTTCAATCCCTTAATTTGTCCAAGTTAGTCATGCAAAACCATAAATTGCATCTCTGGACATTTGCAGTGAAGCCTGTCCTCTCTCTGAACTCAAAAAGCAATTTTCTGACATATCATATTACAGCCAGCTTTGAGATAGGTACCTGGTTAGTATAGAGCATTGAATATCCAGTACATTCTGAATATATGTTAATGGTAAACTGGCTAATTTTATTTCCTTCTGTAGGTGTGTAGCTCTGGACATCTTGATAAAGTTTTCACATTAGTGTAGAAGTTAGAAACCCAGTACAGACAACACTGCTGAGGTCAATATCAGTTAGATTTTCTCAAAATACATCTAACTAGGAGTGGTAGGAATGACTTCCAGGGGTAAAGAGCTATATATTACATGGTGCTAATTTTGCTAAGGAGGTTAATGCCAGAGTTGTGTGAATATTGAGGAGTTTTAGCAAGAACAGGATATTGTGAATAACCCCATAATTTATATTTTAACTGAATGTGTAGATATTACTTGGGAGTAATGCTCATGATTGAAGTTATTTAATGAAATTTTGTATTCCTTGCATGAAGCTCACTAATTCATCATCTTTTGCTGTAATAATTTCATGTCACCTTCACCAAAAGAGTATTACCAGAAACATCACTTCCATCTATACAACACAGGACAAAAGTTCTCTCTTTATTGCCAAAAGTATATACAAAGGGAAAAAATATAGGAAGTGTTATGAACAGATCAGAGAAAAGGCCAACAGTTCCTCCTAACCCCAAATGTCTCAGACCTTGTTTGATTATTTGGACCTTGAACATTTCAATAGAACTTTTTAAAAAGTGACTGCAGTCTTAACTATTTCTTTGGCTTTCACTAAATTCCAGCATGTGCCAAATAACACAGCAATTTATTTCCAACACAAAGCACCCTACAACATGAGCTTATTTTTATCTTACAAAACTGCCGAAGATGCTTTGAAGCATTCATCTCATGACCATGACTTTTCAAACCCTATTTTTCAATTATGTCATTAGGAAAACTTCCGAGAGCACTTAAAAACATCTTCAGACTTTTCAGATGCTCTTTGTGCCCACAAGACCCAGCCAGGAACAGTCTCACAGTCTCAGTGTGTGTCAGCAGCTTTATTTTACATTAAGATTTTTCACCAGTCAATCAGTCTGATAAGTGAAAATATGCTGGTTTGCATGTGTGAACATAGACATGATTTTAAACAAATCTGAGACCACTCTTGCCAGTAGCCCCGTTAAATTGTTTTTATCAGTCTGGTTGACTGGAATGTTCGAGTATTTACAATAGACTCAAGAGCATTAGGCTGAAAGTCTGTCTAATGCACTACCAAATTAGACATGGCTAAGCAGTTGTGTAGCAGTTTTCAGCTGCATACTCCAGAATAAAAAACTGAAATGTCAAGAAAAAACTCATAAAATTGTATTTTAATTGACAATCTTTAGGATTCCCTGCCCATTTTGCTTCCTGAGGGTGCTCTGAGAAAACAGGGAACCAAGCTGTAACTCATGTGGAGCACTGTGCTCATCTTCAATCTTCTTTCTTTGGAGGCTGAGCAGCTTTTGGTAAGCTAGTACTTAGTGAGGAATGAAAGCATGTAGCTGGGCTACTCTGTGGCTTGCTGCTGTGCTGCAGTGGTGGCTTGTTCATGGCTCATCCATCCCCTTGGTGTTGAAGGCACACATCTGGTCCTGCACACTGTGTTTGTCATTTATCCTCCTGTAACAGGATGCTTCCCAGAAGTTAAGCTGGAATGGGGAAAATAGTTAATCATGTGCATGAATTTGGTAGGAAAAAACCCCCTTAACAATATTTAAATAGGAAAATATATAGGGTGGTTAAATAGAACATTACAAGTGATTGAAACTGGAGGAACAAAGGAGCAACCAGGTGTACAGTTTAGTCAAATGATGCAAGAAAAGACTGAGTCAGGAATGGGGTTTCACCTCTGGAATTGTTTGGGTTTGCCATTACAACTTGTTTACACAGGACTCTTGGAAATTAAGAAAATGTCTAACTAAAAAGCCAAAGAGATATTTGGGATTGACTGTATATCTATCTATCTATCTATCTATCTATCTATCTATCTATCTATCTATCTATCTATCTATCTATCTATTATCTATCTATCTATCTATCTATCTATACATATATGTACACAGACACATAGACACAGATATATTTATGATTCACTCCTGGAATGAGAAATGTCATTTTCCCTTCAGTCTAGGGTACAATCTAGGGGAAAAGCCCCCTCATTTCAGCCCAGGATAAACACCTTGCTATTGTCCCCAAACATCTCCATTGCACACTCAGGTGCACAGGGGTAAATCTGTTCTGCAGCTGGGGCAGCACAGGTTGCACTGGACGTGTCACAGCTACTTGTGGCTTCCATTACCTCAGCTGAGGTGCTGCTGCAATTAGCTGTGTAAGTTAGCATAGCTTTTAATCCCCTCTTCTGTCTTTCTTTAGAGCTACATTCACTTTTGCTTCCATCCAAGTTTCATCTTTGAGCCCTGACTTGCACTCAGATAGGAAATGTCAGCTGCCAGCTCGGTTTACAGACTTGGATAAGGGTTTGGAAGAAAGGGACTCCCCAGAAGACTACATGCTGTAATAATATTAAACCTCTTGGTCAAGTGACTTCACTGGACAATTAATTTATTGGTAGCTTGAGGAGAGAGAAGGAAGAATCATGTCTACTTTTGATTATGACCTGGCCATGGGCCACTTGCCCAGAACTTGGCAGGAGGAGCCCAGCTTCTGACCAGTTTGGCTCTTGCAGCCATTTCTCACAGTGATCAGACTGAGCCCAGTCTGGTGGGGAAACAGGGAGCTTTTAGGAGGGCCTGCACTTGTTCAGGGAGCAGGGGCTGTGCAGGAGGCAGGTGGGCAAACTCTTCACACAGAGAAGCATCACAGCACTCAATTGCACCTTGCATCAGTTTGCAATTAGCTTGTGTGCAAAATTTCCCTCATCCCTCATAGGGAAATGGTGATCTGTTCATGGAAGAGTCATAGAGGAAAAACAAGCATTGCTTAGCTTGAGATCTGACATGACCTGACTCTTTCTTTTCTCAGTTCTTGCAGAGACTGCTTGTGAAACACGGGAGCTGGAGCTCCTGCAGTGCAAGGATGGGAGCTTTTCCCTGTTTTCTATGGAGTCAGGAATTTTCTCTGCCTGGCACCTGGGTGTTGGTGCTTGCTATCAGGCAGAGCAGGGAGCTGCCTCTGAGGCTGCCATTGATGTGGTGGCTGGGAGGAGGTGTGCAGGAGGTGCCTGGCATTTTGCTGCTGCAGGTGGTGCTTCAGTCTGGGCGCCGTCCGCCACCCGGTGTTTTCTGGTTTGTTCTTCTGTTTACATCAAGTCTTCATGAAAGGGTGAGGTGCTCTCATGCAGAGCAAGCAAAAGAAACAGAAACATACACACACACACAAGCTGGAAGAAATATGGGCACGTACTTGGGCCTGAAGCCAGCAGGGATTTGCTCCACTGGTTTGCTCTGCTGGGGAAAAAGACATTTACAGAGAGATGTCCCCAGACCTCCCATCACAGCCCTCAGCCCTGTGGCTTCTTCTCCTTCTGCACACTCCATCATGCCATCAGGAGCTGGAGCACACACCAGGCTCTCCAAATCCATTCAGGTGCTGACCATGGAGTCTGAATCCCACAGAACTCATCTGAATCCAGCACTGCAGCTTTCCCCGTTGTTTTTGCCATCATTCTAGCAAGAGACAAAGCCAAGTGATCCTCTAGGCAATTCCACCCCACATATGCTGTTCATTGAGATGGTTGCTAGCCAGAATATGATAGAAATTGATTTAGAAAAGCTCTGTGTAAATACAAGTAATTTTTCTTCCAGTTGTGCTGGTATTGAGGGTGTTTGTGTTACAGAGGTGTTGGGACACTCTGTCTTAAGGACATGTGCATCTGTAGAAACTGAACTCTGGACTCAGCAGTTTACAGAATGAAATTTTTCTCTCTGTTTATTGATGCAAATACCTGCAACAACCATGCTGAGCTCATCCAGTGTGCGGCTAGGAATAGCCCCATGAAACAGCCCCTAAGAGATTTTTGCTAACTTGTAGGAGATAAAAATGTAAAAGAAAAAGGAAAGAACATCCTGAAATGACAAGTTATATAGTAATAATAATGAGCAATTTTAGGGAAATGGTGATCTGTTCATGGAAGAGTCATAGAGGAAAAACAAGCTAAATTAGTCAGATGATTTATTCATTGTGAATGATTCACTCCATTACTGGCTGCTTCCTCCACAGGCCATAGGAGCTAATATATAAACTGGTAGAGGAAGGGTGGGATCGATAGTAACCTCTCCCTCCTCTCCAGGGAAAATAGGTCACCTATCCCTGCTATGCTGCTCTCTGGGCACAGGGCACACCTCAACAGACTGAGCATTCATTTTCAGCTAATGAAGTTTGGGGTTTTCAGGGAAAATTTTTCCTGAGGAGCGTTTCTTTTTTTTTTCCTTCAGCTCTCAAGCCCGTGCTCGCAGTTTGGCCGGCTCCCTTCCCCCATCCTGACAGCTCTCATTGTTCCCAGATGATGGCTGTTTGCTGGCCTGTGCAAAAAAAAAAAAAAGAAAAAAAAAGAAAAAAAAAGAGATTTTGTGGTCTAAATGCAGTGTCCTTTACACAGTTGGTGCTGTGGAGGAAGGAAACCTCCCAGCAGCCTTGGGATTTGCTCAGTGTGGGACTGCCTGCTCCTCAGGTGAACCAGGCTGGAGCAAACCTCTGGTCCAGGCTGTGACAAGCTGTGGGTGCTCAGTAGGCTCACTGGGGCTCCTTGTGTGGCCATGGTGACACACAGAGTGACACACACCCACCCCCTGCCTGTGGGATATGGGTTTTCCTGCCTGCTCCACATCCCCTGCCAGCCCTGGCACCCCTGGGAAGGCCAGCAGGGAGATGCACAGTGCCTGTGCAGGAGAGCACTGATCTGCAGAAAACTGCCATGCTGGGAAATATTCCTCAGGCTCCTTTTAGCTCCTCATAAGCAATAATATTCTCTGCTGAATTTTCTCGTACCCAGCACAACCCACTGTTTATCATGTGACTATTTATAAACTGCTGCTGAAGCTTCATAAATGCTTCTTGCTCCTCGCTCAGACTGGAGCTGAGCAGCTGGAAACTGTGTTGCAAGCACAGCCTGAAAGACAGAAATTGTGCAGAAAACTCCTGTGGATGGTATTTATTAGAGAGCTGCTGGAAAAGAGTTGCCAGCTCTGGATACTGAATGTATTGAAAACTTTGAGAGTGCAGGGTTTACTTGCCAGTTCATCTTTAATTAATTACAGAGGGCAGACAATTAGGGGAAGAGGCTGCTGCTGGACTACCTGACTCATAGGGCAGCTCTGATGGACATTGCTGACGTGCTCCCCTGCCAGCACTGTTCTGTGGCCCACACGAGGTCAGGCCCTGTGTCCAGTTTGAGAACTTTTGGGGAGTCAAACCCCCCAAAGCAGTGGGCACATCAGGCAGGGAGATGAGGAGAGGATGGGCTTAGGGATGGCAATGCTCCTGGCAGCGCTTCCTCCACACTGCCCAAAAGGAGTTCTGCAATGTTGCACATTCCTGGTGGATTTGTTTGTAGGTAAATGTCAGTCTTTAGGCTTCCAATAAGCAATATGCATAACCCCCCCCACAAAAAACTAAAAGAGTACAAAACAGGTTAGTGTATATTTAGGTTAAGTGGTTGTGAACAAACAGCTCTGTTTTTGCAGGTGTAAGGGCTTTTCCATCTGAAGAAGAGAATTTTAAAGATTCTGTTTAAAAAAAAAGAAGGAAAGAATAAAAGAATGGAAACATTGCAATTACTTTGTAGATGACCACAGCTTTCCAGGCAGCTCTGGTGCATACATAACAAAGAGTCTCAGGTTCTGGAGAAAACTGAAGACCCAACTCTGCATGGAGTCCGAAGAGAGTGTCTTGTGTGAAAACATTGGTCATGAGGTCAGATCTTCAGTGCCAATGTTGTGCAAACACACAACTGCATCTGATGGCCACACCTCAGCCACTAGAGAGCACTTCCCACTCTTAAGCCATGATTCAACCTGAGTTTGGTTCTAGAGACCCAGGGCAGATGCTCTAAAGCCTGCTGCTGAAATTCAGGACAGAGGAGACATCTGTTACAAGGAGCTTGAATCATGCCCAATTTGAATGAGATCCAGACCCAAACCAACAACCTAACTGCAGTCTTAGGCAAAAATGCCGGGATTTAGTGGCCAACATCACATTCAAACTTAAAAGATTTCTGCAAGTCATTCAAAATGTACTCCAGAAATCTGTCTAATAAAACATGATCACTCCATGCTAATTTGGTTCGAACTGCAAAGAAACAAGCAAACCAAAGGTAGAACCAACAATGGACATCAGGATTTGCTTTGCTTTGGTTTTACCAAATTCTGAGTAGTTAAATATGTAGTTAAATAAAGCAGATGTCAATCACAAGGTTCACTGAGCCCAAATATGGACCAGCACAGCTCATAGCCAGCTCTTCAAATCCCCAGAACCCTTCTTGCTACCACACAATGGCTTGGTCTGCATGTTTGCCATGGTATTGAGTCTCCTTGGGCTTGTGGGGAAGAAGAAGAAGCAGGAAAATGGTTAATGTACATGATTTTTTTCCTGCATTCTTTTTCCTTTTTTTTTTTTTTAAACCTGATGTAGAATAAGCTGCTTGGGGAGAATACAAATATGCAGTTATAATACATGACAATGCAGCAAAATCCTGGACTCTGTCAATTACTGTGTCACAGTATATTTTTATTTTATTCCTTTGGGGAAATATATAATTCAAGTAAAAAGTCATTTGGACAATGCAACTACACAGAGAATGTCCAGTGCATGAAGACACTCCTTTGCAGTGAGCTGCCCATGGAGTGATATGGAAAATGTAAGGAAACTGAGGGAAAACTTCCTGGTCTAATTGGTGATACAGTGCTGTCAAATGAGTGTCCCTCTAGAGCACACTTGTTGCTGTAAGTCACCTTCAGAGATCCCTTGAAGCTACAAGGGACACAGCTGACTCCTTTTGTAGTAACAGTGTTCTGAAGAAGTGGAAAATCCATCAAAGCAGCCAAATGGGCAGCAGGAAGATTAACACCTGGGAGGAGGGGCTGCTTGGGAATGTATGGGGCAGGGCTGAAAATCACTTCCAAATTATTTTGTTCAGGACTAGAAGAGCTGCCCAGTAACATGCGGTAGAGAGCCTTGGATTGTTCAGAGTGAACTGTTTCTGAAAGGAAGCCAAAAAATTGCATTTTGCTCACCTGGCAATAACTTCAAAATTAAGACTGAATTACTTTGAATTGTATTGTTGAAGATTTTTGAGCAAGTTGGGAAAAAAAAAGAAAATAATCAGGAGGTGGCTTGCTAAGTTGGGTTTTTATGCTCATTAGCCCAAACACAGAGCCAGGGAAGGGAGACCTCAATTCCTTCCTCTCCCTGTGGGGACATGGACCTCTGGGCTTTGCTCCTGGGGGAGGTTCTGAGCCCAAAAACTCTGACAGGGCTGCTCTGGACCACTTCCCACCTCTAGAAGTGGGAGCTGCATGAGGGCCTTAAGCTGCCCCTTAATTGTGGACATGTCAGTCTACAATGAGATGAGATGAGATCTTGGGATGAGATTTGCTTTCAACAGAATACTGAGCCAATTCTTTAACAGTGGGGAAAAATCTCCAAGTAGTGGGATATTAGGCTTGAGGATTCCAGTTGGGGTAGATGTCACTTTTCTTCTTCAGCAAACACTGCCAAGGAAGGATCAGACTATTCCCGTAATTCCTTTAACCATATTGGTCTATCATCTCCATTGATCTTCATATTTTTTAATTAAAAAATAGGCCTTTTGCATCAAGAGGTATGCATGAATGGTGAATTACTGACTATAATATTGCATGATCATCTGAGTCTGTCCAAGTTTTCTGACCTCAGTATCCAGATCTCTATCCAACACATCAGTTATTTTGCCCTTTAAGTAACTACTTTTTTTCCTTTGGGCTTGTACAATATATTATTAAAAATTTTGAAGGAAATTAATCTGTTTTTCAGGTAATAAATTAAATAGAGATCACTCTCGAGAAAAAGTAGTGCATTATTTTAACTGCAAAATAAATCACAATGAAGAGGACGTGTTTTCGGGCATGTAGATCAGTCAGCGTACATAAAAATACACCCAATCCTTTAATAATATCTAGGCTTTGAGCAGGCATTTCTTTAATAGCAATCAAAATGCTTCCACACACAGAAAAGCTTTCACCTTTTGAAGAATATTTTCTTTTGCAAATCTGGGTGACCAGCTAACCTTCATCCTGGGATAATTGATGGGAAATGGGTGGTGGTGGTGGCAGGGGCTGGCTGCAGGAGAAGCGGGCTGTGGGTGAGGGTCGGGCTGGGCAGCTCTTTGCAGAGGAGGTAAAGTTTCCCTTGTCTCCTTTGCATATTCATGTGGTGGACCTGGCTGTTAAATCACAGTTTTGATTTGCTTTCTTAACAGATTTCACTGGGTTAATTACGTGGAAAAATTGGTAGCAGTGTATATAACACATATCCAACTCTCTCGCAATAAATTAAAATTCCTTTAAGAGTCACAATGTTTTGTCATTTTCAAAAAAAGACTCAAAGTTAAATGTTGATTTTAATATGGTTGCAGCTATTCCCTCATAAGTTTAGTGGTTAGAATACCAGCATATCTTTCAATGAATACTTATGAGCTATTGATTAAAAAGGTAGCTGCAGAGCTTGTGGTGCAGGATATGCCCTGCATTTGGGAAACTCTATAGACATCTTTATATTAAACATATCCACAGCACCTCAAAAGATCAGGCTGGAACTGGAAATTGTAACCCTCTAGCAAAAGTTTAATGTTTGTTTAAATGGGGCAGCTTTCTATTACATTGTTTGAACAGATCTCCTCAGACAATGATCATAACCTCATTCCCTTCTCCTTCACACACAGGCTATGATATCTATACTCTCCTTATCATATGTGACTTCACTTTTATCACCTGTCTCTGGCTCTCACCCGATTTTATGCTTGAAGCCAGTGGGGATAGCGTGGAGCCCTGAACAGAACGACAGACTCAGATTTTTGAGAAGTACTTGCAACAGCCACATGTTTGACCCTGGGCAGGGAGATGGGGTTTTTTTGTTGTTGTTGTTGTTGATGCAGCCCCGGCGGGCGGAGGGCAGAGCTGGGAGGTCCCCGCTCGGGGTCAGCCCTGCCCGGAGCTGTGCGGGTTCAGGTGCGGAGCTCGGGGATGCTGCGCTGTGCCCGGGCCCGGCGGCCTCGAGCGGGGCTGGCTGCGGGCTCCGCTCCCTCCGGTCCCTCCGGTCCCCTCTGGCTCCGGTCCCTCCGGCCGGCTCTGGCTCCGGTCCCCGGTGCCGCTCCCCAGCCGCGCCCTGCCGGGGAGAGCCGCGCTCCGCACCGACCTGCTTACACACAGGGAGGGACACACTTTCCCGGGCAGAAATATCGGTGACTTTTCATGTACAATTTAGAACCTCTGCTTGTGAAAACGTGTCTTGTGGCTCTCGGGTTTTCTTTTCTTTGTTTTTGTTTATTTTTTTTTAATTTTTAAGTTTTAAAATTTTCATTGACAATGCCTTTTAGATCTGTTATTGGCTATAACTTCAGCATTTTGTCCTATAACTTCAGCATTTGTGAAAAGGAGGCTGAAATCCTGTACACTATAGGATCTATAATCCTAACCTATGCACTACAATCCTAACCCAGACGCTTTATCAAAGACGAGCCTGCCAAAATAATTCATCAAAAAGTTCACACATTAAGTTGGTCACTGAATGGCTGTTCCAGCCTGAGTAAAACAGCTGCTGTCCACTATGTGACTAAGAACTAAAAAATGGCTCCACTGTCCTGAAAAAACAAATTTTGATACCAAAGCTATTCAAAATTAACAACGCTACCCTTTAAAAATGATCAGAGATGTGTGAGCAGGTTTTTATAGAAAGCATATTTGGACAAGAGGCAATGGCTCAGCAAGGAGGTAAAAAAGATCTCAGTCTGTACATCTTTGTGTGTATGGGAAGGGCACGTAGGATCTGGTTCCCAAGCCCAGCAATTCCCTCTCAGTCTCTGCGTTTGGTGAACCTGCAAGGGCAGCAATAACAGCCCTGTGCTACAGAGACTTCAGATCCTCCTCTATCTCGGTTCTCGTGCTGTGCTCTCATCACTGGGGTTTTGCACCTAGGAAGGGCTAATAGGTACTAATTATGATTGTAGCAGCAGCTATTTTTGCTATACTTAGTGTGGTCCCATATGCTTAGGATTCTGGAAGACAAAGGGGACAAATTGAATGATTTTGGATGTGAAATTCATTTGCAGTGCTTTAATTCCTTAATCTAAGACTAAAGAGTGCATTGGATATGCTGGCCTAAGAGTGAATATGCACTGAGCCTCCTGGGATTTTGTCTTATGTGAACTGGCCCCAAAAATTTCAGAAAATAGTAGAAACAAGATTTTTATTTTGTCCCCCCTCTCCCCTTTTTTTTTGTTTTGCAGCAGAGTAAAATACAATTTTGCTGTATTTGGCAATGTATTCTATAAAAATAGGAAACTGAAGGGCATGCATCACATTATTGGAGATTTGAAAAATGCACACAGTAATGAAGAATCAAATTCTCCTCTGAAATAATTCCACTGATTTCAGTGGAATTAGGCCAGTAGAGAACTTGATCCTTAAGAAACTTGTTCAAATTCTAGTGAAGTTTCATGCTGGAACATATTCACAAACATCTAGGATGACGTAGAAATGAAAAATTTATTAATTTGATTAAAATGCTTATATACTGTTTTTCAGTACATAGCTTTTTGTTGGTTTCATAAATAATTTAATATAAATTCTTGAAAATTCTTTGGTAATTTTCTAAAGGCACACAAATAAAGTAATGCTACTTCAAGCTTAAAAAGAAATTAATTAAAAATTTTAAATTAATGTGACTAATTCCAAATTAAGGCATACTTATAAAAATATTTTGCCAGGCTAAAACTAGCCTAAGGTTCCATACTTATCCACAGCTTCAGTTTTTTCTTTATCTTTCCCTTTTAAATTTTTTTTTTCTGCAGGCTTGAGTGCAATCCTCTAATACCAATAAATGAAAAAAATGCATTGAGGGAATCAATATACTGATTGTATGACTTTTTTAAACAAGGTTCATCTTGTGATAGCAAATTAGTTTATGTTTTACTTAACATAAAATTTTCTTTAGCCTTAATTCAGAAGTAAATTGTTCTTTTAAGACACGGGATTTTGTTTTTAAATAATTAACAGAGAAAAATGAACTTCAAAACTGTTCAATTAATTTGATAACAATAGCTTTTGAGGTATAAATGCAACCATTTGGTCCATTCAAGCAATAAAATTAACAACAAGCGTACAGTGTGAAATAGATTTTAGTACATATGTCTCAACCGAGGGACATGCCATCCTCACTGCAGCAGGGAAGCGCTCACACTTCCAAAGACCAACTAAATCCCAGGAATATTCAGGTTTCCTCAAAAGCCTCTATTACTGAGCAATAATTTAAATTACAAGTAGCTATTAAAAAAATAGCAAATTAAATGTGGAGAATCCTCCACTTACTCAGGAGGCGAAGAGATTTTTAAAGTTGCCTTTCCTAAACCAGATTTTGTTTTTTATTTACCTTCCCCTTGTCCCCCCCATAGAGTTCCTATGGAATATATGCATCACAGCTACTTAAATGTTCGACAGTGAGAGCACAAATGTCAGCTAAAGGACATTATTCAGCACGAAACATCTGCACCAAGTTGTGGAATCACGGTAATACTATAAGGAATAAGCTGAGCAGAAATTCCTGTGTCTAATATTGTTACACAATTTTATGTGATAAATAGCCAGAACAAATGCTCGTCAGAATTAGGTTTTTGTTCTATCTTATTCTGCAAAACTAATTTGTGAATGACCCCAAAGATAGATGATTTGTTAATTTGCAGATGTCTCTTCACTTTCCTCTCCGTCTCTGGCTGTTTTGGGAGATTACGCATTTACTGACTCTGTGTGCATGTATAAAATATCTCTCTCCTAGGCATTTCTCAATCACTCATCGTCCCATGTTTAAGTGCTAAATATATGTATTAGGCACACACATGCCCACCCACAAATGTGAGATACATATACATATCTGCTAGCTAGACATTCAATTAAATATGTATTGTAAAAGGCATAAGTGATTTCAAAGATTTGAAGACAACCGTGATGACAGTATATATTACTGTTAAATTCACCAAGGCACATCTGCAAAACAGACTAGGGACTTATCTGTAAATCTTCTCTAGGAAGCTGAAGGTAAACATTATTTGTTTGCCAGAACAGTGTGGAAAAAAATATTTATGATTTCAAGAAATAGTTAGTGAAACCTTTGCTAAGGGAGTAGCAGTACATTTGCTTTTTAAATGAATTCATCTCAAGTAATCAGGATTTAGTTAAATGGACTAATGCCACTGAACGTTTCAGTCTGTCATTTGGGGTGTGAACACTGGCACTCAGAGGATACCTTTTAAGCACAATACATTTATGAACTCATTTCTTTTTCCCTGAGGATTAAAAAAATAATTTTTATGCACAGTATCAGTGGCCTTCTTTAATAATTTCCTCTCTGCCGCAGCTCACCTTTAGAAAAGATGGAGAGTTTAACCACATATGGTAAAAGTTTTAGCCCTGGGGGGTTTATTATAGCAATATTCCTTTTCAGTGCACTGTCCACCACAACGGGTCTTAACATTTCCTCACCAGGCAGACAGGCAGAGCAGCACAAAAATGAAACAAGCTATGTTTAGCAGAATTTTTACATACCATAATCTCTTTACCATGGTCAGGCAAGGCTGGAATTTTCAGGATGATCCCTTATGGCACAAATCCATTGCAGGACAGAGCTGATTTACAGCTTAGCACCATTCTCCACTCTTCACTGAGAGTAAGTTAAATGACCCAAGAATAACATTAATATGTACTATAACTAGATAGAATGGTGGTCTAAAGGGTGGTCTAAGGCATTATCTTTCACCCAAGGAAACTCAAGCTCATATATTGCCCAGAAATACTAATAAGGGTCAAGTATCATTACTATTTTAAGAGGTTGACAATGCAGTGAGTTACGGGGTATGATAGTGAAGCAGGGCTCTTCTCCTGCCTTCTAGCAGCCCTCTTGTCTCCCCTCTGTTATGTTTTGAAAAAATCTTGTCTAAATTCAGACTCATTATTTTCCATACTCTTTCATGGCTAACCTGGTTTAAAAATACCTGCTGACAATTTTTTTTTGCTTGGTTGGGCCAATATGCTTAACTTCAGTGAGTCCCACAGTAAACTTTTTCTTCCTTTTCTGCCTTTCATTAGGGAAGTAATTTAGAATTAAAAACAAAACAAAACAAAACACCACAAAAACAAAATGGAAGAAACTGAAGTGCAATTTAAAAATCAAGTTAGGAGGGGCACTAAAATATTTCCCCAATAAAAAGAAAGGTCTGACAAAACAGTAAATAGAAAAGTAAGATGTTGAAATTATTTTAAGACAGATGCCTTTTTAAACTGTATTAAGAACACCTATCATGGAGCCTGATTCCAGCAGTTCCTCACACAGGAGGTATTTTATCTTCACAACATCTGGCACTGTCAAGGAGGTACAGTTGTAGACCTTACCAGATGCAGACACTCCATACATAAAAGTACACTAACAAATCATACCATTAATAGCAGCACAACACAAGTGTTTCTTATACATCCATGAAGAGAACTATTCCATGGTTATGGGAAAGCTTAAAGAAAAAAAAAATGCCACAAAAAAAACGCAACAACCCTTAACAGAAATTTCTTGTAATTCTTAAAACATAAAAATAACTCCGAGAGCTTTATTTTCAGCTTTTTTTATAGATGACTGACAAGAAGGCTTTTTTCTTCAGGGTGAAAAACTCCTTGTCCCATAAATCTGTGTGGTTGACATATCTAGGTAAATTTGTATCCTTGCTCAAAGGGATCACTGGTTTTATTCTCTATGGATTTTTCACTCACTCTGTTGTGGAAAGTGATTTGAGGCAGAGAAAAAATTGCTTGATATTTGAAGGAAGGTTTACATTATTTTATATCATCCACACTACTCTGTTGTCACTTGGTTTCTTTTATGAACTGTTTAAAACATGATAGTATACTACATAAACCTTGCCCATTTTTGAATATGTAGTTTGTTCCACACCCTGAAGGACTTGAGCTCAATATTCCTCTCACGTCCTCGTCTGTTAGTTGGACATAGCTACATTAATCCCCAAATAAAACATGAAGGCATTTGGAAGTTATATATTATATTTATATAAAACACATGCTATGTTTCCTACTTTAATATTTTATTTATTTATTTATTTTTCAATCAAGGTGTCTCTGATAGTCTCTAATATAGATGAGCAGTACTTCGTGGTTCAAGTAAGACGCCCTTGGAAGCAAATCTGAACATCAGTGGCATTAAGGTAATTGCCAAAACCCAAGGATTTAGTTTGCATATGCAGCACTTGATCCTTCCCCTTTATATTTCACCATCAGGGATCAATAACCCATAGGACTCATCAGTGCAATGAACAGGACTTACAAGAGAGGCAGAACTTCTTTTTCTGATCTCTTTTTCCTCTGGCAAATAAAGTCCCCACCCTTTTATTAAATGGTTAAGTAAAATAAATAGGTCTCAGTGAAATAATCTTTTAAGATCAAAGAGCTGCTCCATGTTTTGTACAATATTATTACAAGAAACTGCATGGAACAGCAGCGAGCTGCAGTCCCGATGAATTATTTTAGTATATATGATACCACTCTTCTCAAAGCTGGAGCCATAACATGTTGTCAGGACTGTGTTTTCTATTTCTGCAACATGCTTTAAAATTTAATTTTCTCCAAAACGCACGGTGCTTCTTGGAACCAAAGTGATTTTCGGAGCCTGTGCTCTGTTATGACAGCGGTGATGGTGGTGGTGCACGCTTGGCAGAGGGATTAGATATGGGTCAAATGTTTGACCATCTGGATTTGCCATGAGCTAAACCTTATTTTTGATACCTCTGTTTAGACTAAGTGGAAAGCGATTCCTCCTTCGCCCTTCCCAAACTTTTCCTTCCCCTCCGCGGGCTGTTGCGGCCGTGGAGCCGCACTTCTCCTACCACCCTGTGGCAATCGCATGCCATGACACACGCCAGCTCAGCCCGGGCTGCTGGCAGCGAGCGGCAGCCATCGACAGAGTTATTTGTCTTCTGGTGATTAATTCTAGAACAATTAACTTCGTTTCATTTTTTTTTATTTATTTTTTTTTTCCCCAATGCAGACAATAGACACGTAGGTGCAGAGTGATAAGATGAGATTAAATCTGTAAAAGAGATTACTTCTGCTAAACACTTTTGGATGTGTAACTCAAACTATATAAAAATAACTTTTAAATGCTGGAAGGGATAGACTCTGTTCTGCGTCTGAGAAATTCGTGCATTATAGAAGATCTTAAAGAAAATGTCTGGGCAGTATTTTCGGCACATCTATTTGCTTACTTAGCGTATCAGGAAATGATGAATGCAAGAAGTTATCTTGATCAAAAAGAGAAAGGTTAATACAATTAAAATTTTCTCACTGCATGCACATTTCACAAATTCCCTGCATTTTATATGTAGCAGATGGTGTTCAAACAAATCAAGAAGCTGAAGCTAAAAAAACCACCCTGATGGAGAAACTCATATATTTCTTCAAACGATAAGATGAACTGCAGATGTTTGTTGAAGAGTACTGCTGACGCAGGCGACCTAAGAAGCAAAGGCTTAAAAAGAAGAGTCCAGTTGTGTTTAGCACTGGCCAACCACTCTAGCTGTCACTGCATGATTTATGAAGCTTGCTTGCTAGATTTTATGTCGACAGAGAAATTGGGATTAAAAAAAGCCCGAGCGGTTATCTACGCCAACAGGGAACGTGGCAAACCCTGGCTGCAGCATACCTTGCACCCCTCTTGCAAGTTTAGCTCTTCTGGGCAGACAAAGATATTTAAGCAGCATAACTCACTTCCATCAATCTTTCAGAGTTTTGACCAACGTGCTTTCATGCTTCTGCATTTTGTCCACATGGTTCTTGGTAGTGCTGCTGGAATACTGTGCTTATCTGACACCTGCAGTCAAATTAATCCCAAGTTAAGCCTGACAAAGTCACTAAAAGGAAAACAGTTGTCTGTTTAAGACCTTGGGAATCAGACACAAAACCAGCTGCTTGATACGTGCTGAAAAGTCATTAGCGAGCACTTAAAAATTAATTTCAAGATTATGCTTGATAATGTTTACAAAACCTACAATTAACTCAGTGTTTTACTGGGACAAAGTTGCACCCTTATGTGTCAGTGTTTCCACACAGAAAATCACATGTTCTTAGGACTTGTTGCAACTTGGCTGTAAATATTTACTTTAGACAGCAGTTTAGTAGTACACAAGGTTACAGCCCAAAAGCAAATATTTCATACCAAGTCTCAAATATATGGATTTTCCCATTTGTAAATGATTCAGGCAGCCTTTCCCCTCCCTTAGAACTGCTAACTCAATCTATAAACATAAATACAGCATTTCAGAGGAGAAAGGATACAAATCACACATCAGTACAGTAGTCCTCAGGGAGTTTATTATGGGGTAATTGGACCAAACAAGGGCCAACTTCTGGCCTGATTTACAGTCTCAACAAATCTGTTGACATCATCAGAGGTCTAAGGCAAGGAAGAATTTGGCTTTGAGGGGTGGGAAAGACTTCTAAATTACTCCAGCTTAGCCTCCCTAGGCTATCTTCTGCTCAGAAGGGGCGCCATTATAAATGTGATTTGCAAGCAACTCAACTTGCTGGCTGTGCATGGGTGTAACTCAGAGCAAGGCTTTGCCTATCCCCAGCAATGCTTACTCATCAATTCTGAATTTGGCTTCTCCAAACAATTATAACCCTCCACAGATATTGCATAACATCACTGAACATGTGTGGTTTTCTTATATAATTCCTGGTTGCAAAGCAGAGCTCCAGGCTAGAAGCCAAGTCACACAGGGCATTAGCAGCTTCAGAAATAACCACCATTCAGGTTTGTTTACTGCAAGGATCTCTTGAAGGAAACCATCAAATTAAGGAAAATAAAGTAAGTAACCCGCTTGTGTTGGTGCAGTTTTGATATATCCTTCCTAGGACTGCTCATGTTCCTGTGGGGTTGGGAAGAGGCTGTGGGGACAGGTTGGTGTGGCCAGCAGCAGAGATGAGGGGCACCACCATGCCCATGCAACAGTGAAAAGGCATTTTGTAAGGTTTGCACAGGAATTTTGGGCTGTCAATGAACATTCATTCAGCTACAGCTGGAACTGGAAGTGACCCAGAGTAAGTGTTTCACAGGCCATGGCAAATTGCTTGGAGATTTCAATGCATGTGACCATGTAATTATATCATACATATCTTCTAAATCACTGGTTTTGTGGTTCCAGAATGGTTACCACTGACTAAAGGGCAGCAGTGTCTTCATCTCAGGGTTGATATGAGGTAACAAGGGGCATAAGGTCTCTATTTCAGATTAGCATGTGGGTCAATGTCTCTGAACTGGCAGCTAGAATTTTTCTCATTTATTTTTGTGCCTTGATATTTCTTCCAGTAGCTGCTCTGCTTCTGTGATTTTCACTGAATTTACTGTGGAAACAACACTGGCAGTTGAGTCTGAGTCAGATGGTGGTTCTGCCAGCCATGGAGTTTATGAATGTGCCTCATGACTCAGCTTTCTGCAGTTCTTGAGCAGTGTGCAATCAGGAATAAAAGAGATGTTTACAGGGTAGTTATGGTTATTGTCAAACAAAGGAAATATTTGCAAGCATGTCTTAAAATCTCAAGGAAGGTGCCTGGATCTACCCTGTGGGTGGGCTGTGACTGTCTGTCTGTCTGTAACCACTGTGCAAGAGGACGGGTTTGTACTGATCTTCTTTGGATGCTCTGGGAACCATTGGGTGCTGGACTGGCAGCAGAGAATTAAATCTGGTGTGCAATGGGACTCTCCTACCTGCTTTATGATAGATTTCACATCCAGTTATGTGCCAAAATTAATTCAAAAAGATGCTGCATAGGACAGGATTGGAATCTCTGCCTTGTGAACTTATGCTGTTGCCTGCCTGGAGATTTTCCTTTGCTTTAGTGTGTCCACTTGGGACTATCTTTGTGCCTCATCCTCCACCTCTCCAGGGCAAAAGATTTCTTCTAATTTTCTGTTTGCATAGGACTTCAGAGAAAGGGACACTGGTCCAGTTAGAAGAAGAGGCCTCAGTTTTCCTAAGGGTATGGGTGATGTTACTGCCAGGACATGCAGTGGCACCAGACAGGGATAAAACTCACCTCCAGGGAATGCAAAATATACAAAAGTGACTTAGATACAGCTACAGCTTCCAGCACACTTTCCTCTTTCCTTCTTTCTTTCCTGGAGGATGCTATGCCAAGCTGCTCTCCTGCCTGAGACAGTGTGAACACTTGTCTTCCACTCACTTCTGTGGGACAAGCACAAGGCAGAATCTGACTTTACAAGCTCTTACCATCCTTGGTAATGTCATTCCTTTGATAAGGCACAATATTATATACCTTTCTGCATTTCACATGTCATTAGATCTTTGATCATGAAAAGTCATAAATATAAATAAAGTATTATACTATCCCAGCAAGCAGCAAAAGCATCTGTTTAGTCCCTGAAAGTGCTTGCAGAACAAACAGTGCTGTGAAATCATTGTTGGCAATGCCTGTGTTATTCTTGCTCCTGATAAATGCACTATTGAAATAAACCAGCTCTCTCAGCATTAATGATCATTTGATTAAAGAAAACTTTCTAGTTAACATTTTGTAACAATGTAATAAGTAACTTTCAATTAAATTTTTCTATATGTGGGGAAAATGTGTAATGAATAAATCAGTAAAGACCACATAATGGAAGCCTATTAGCAGGGTGAATATATTCTTGTAACTCAAATTTCTATACCACTTTAGTATTATCTTCTATCAGAAGAGAAGGCACAATTACCAATTTTATCTTATCTTAGACTTATTATTAAAGAGTAGTAAAGGAAACCTCATTCCAGAAGCTATAATGTGATTTTTGATTAATGGTGGGGTTTTTATGTGACAAGAATATTTCTCCTAGGCAAAGCAGTCACTTGTATCTTTGCCTGAACTGACTTGTTTCTGGCAGGCCTTTCACTCACAGAAAGTTTTGCTTCTCTACAGACACATGTATTTTTCTGTATGTATAGCAGATCTAGGTGTACAGGATCTAATGCAATCTGAACATAATCTATGCTACATGAAAGGAATTAAGCCTTTACTTCACATTTTAATCCATTTAACAACACTCACTAAGCAATAAACATCTTCCACTTTATCTTATGAAATGTCAAAGTTGTAAAGTGAAAGGTTACAAATATGAGCAAAATTCATCATCACTGGAAGTGTTGCAAGTAGGTCTCACACTTGTAGGTGGGTGCAATGGTTGTGGTTACTGGAAGCTACATGTAAATAATGATGGCCAATGGGGTGTCCAACAAATTATTTGAAAATTTTTTCCTAGATTCTCCTTAGTTTTAAATACCATAAATGTTACTTTGATTTCCCTTGCAGTATCTATTTTTTCCCTGCTCTTGCATCTTCTTTCATATAAATATACATAAATAAATTTATATACATTCATAGATATAAGTGCTTATGTCAATTGTCCTGGTTTCATCTGAGATAATTTTCTTCCTAGTAGCTGTGTTTTGGTTTTAGTATGAGAACAATGTTGAAAACACACTGATATTTCATTGCTGAGTAGTATTTATACCAAGATATTCTCTCCTCCATCCTGCTGTGTGGTGCTTAGTTGCTGTCTGGGGTTAAACCACGTTAATATATAAAAATACACTCATATACATATTTATTTGTGCATATGGGCAGGTATTTAGATGGTAACTCCAGGCTGGCTTATGTCTGACAAGTCCACCAATAAACTGGGACTGACTGGCATATTCTTCTTTGCTTCTCTTCCAATTTTTTAATGTCTATTGCCAATATAAATTTCATAGGTCATTGAAAATGCATAGGGTCCTGATGCATGGTACTGCTGTGTTGAATAAAAGGTTTGCTTCAAATTCTATACAATCCAGTGGGCATTATTTCAGGGAAAATAAGGGTTTGTGTCAGATGAGGCATACATGCAATTCACAGAATCCTTTAAATTGTTTGAAATTGGTGTTTTTACTGATCCCTTCAAATGCCAATGGGTTGCTTTGGAGTGGGACTTCTGACCAGTTTTAACAAGCTGTTTTTTCCCCTCCCTTGGAAACACAGAGGCAATCAGAGTCATGTTCACACTCTTCATTCAGTAAACGCTGGAAGAGTCAAAACCATTAAGCCTGTGCAACCAAATGTCTGTTTCTGCCAAACTGTATGGAAGCAATATCTTTTCAGGTTGTACCCAAATTGGCTAAGTGAGCATGGCCAGCAGCGTTTCAACATCTGTGTTACTGCACATAAACCCTCGGGTGATTCACTGGCTGCTCCTGCTGCCTTCTCCATGGTATCTGTAAATATGCACAACATATGAAACACCTCTGTAAAGGCTCTTCCAGCTTGGAGGCCTTCTTCTGCCACAAAAACCCCCTGCTGTTGATTCAGGTACAAATGGGCCACCGGTATATTTTCCAGGGCAACCACAGGACTTATGAACTCCATTCAAGTTTGCAGCAGCACTGTGGACCCAGTGCAGATTTTATCCATCCCCTTCAAAACTCGAAGAAAAAAAAAATGGGCCTTTCAATTAACCTCACATTAGTACGAGAAAGATGATGGCATAATTTTAAATGTGTATTATCTTGCATGAAATATAACGCCTGTGCAGAATGATTTCCAGTTTCCCCTGCCACTAATCTCTGAACAAATACAAACAAAAAACAGTAGCAGGTCAGAGCCTCCATAATTTATTCATTTTCCCTTCAACTGAAATATTTTACAGTCCTCCATTTATTTGCAATTTTTTGTTCTAAAGCAGAAATCCCCTCGAGATCTGGCATCTTGTTTGCAAGAGCGTCTGCAGGGAAAACAAGGCTGATGGCAGCTGCGAGAACAAAAAGGCTAAAATGAAATGGGATATGACATCTTCAGTTGTTGCATGGATGTCTGCAAACAGATTTAATGAGAGGCACTGGTTTTTACTGTAAAACCTCACAAATGGTTTTTCATCATGCAGAGCTTGCTCCTGTGTCCCTGCTGTTTTGGCCCCTGTTTTTCCCTGTGGTGCCTTCTGCCCTTTGGTTTCTGCCTCTGCCCCACCCCAGGCTGGTGGCTCTGCCCTGCTGGTGATCCAAGCTGATGAACTGTGATTCTGAGCAATACTCAGGCAAGACAGGTATCCCCTCAGTCACAGGCATGAATTACACAGAGGGCAGGCCTTTTCTCATCTCAGGGTTTCATGGGGGAAGGGGAGCAGTGATTATGATCTTTTAATTAACACTGCATTTAACATAGCATGAAACAAAGGTGTTTGTTCTGGGGTTGGCAAAACAGACGCCGAAACAAACCTGAGATAATGGGACTTTTAGACTTGGAGTTTGGGAGGAAGGAACATCCAGTTGGGTCATATTGTCCAAAGTCCCTGCACAGAGGATTGCAACACAAAGGAAAGGGTTTAGACACCAGTAACAAATGCTGCTGAGCTTCACTGCTCATCTGGCAGCTCAGGAACCAGACCCTCCCTTGCCATCTGCAATTTCACAGAAAATCTTTGCCAAAAGAATCGCCCTCAAAAAAATGAGGATGCACAACCCCTTGCATCTTTTCAATATCTTATGCTGCTCTTACCTTCATTAGTGTTCAAGTTTTCAGCAAACTGGGTAATGGATATGAATACTGAGGTTTCTTATGCTCTGCTTTGAGGCACTGTTAGTGTGAATTCACGAATCTAGTGATGGTGGGCATGGTCCAGCCAGGTTATTCAAAGTAATTTCACTGAATTAAAACTTGACACTGTTCCTGTTATACTGAGCAAAGTGCAGATTCTGGGGACATTCCTCACACAAGTAAGGGTGTTCATATGAATAATTGCTTTGGAAATGATGCCTATGCTTTTCTTCCTTTCCACCATAATCTCAACACAGCCCTAATTCCACAGGACTTCTGATAGGGCTTCCCATCGTGTCAGGTGCTGTGTTCACAGACAGATTTCACAGGTGCAAATATCTATGCAGGATTTGGGATTTTCAATCATTACCTGAGCAAAAGCAGTGTCCAGTTGAAATAAAAAAAAAGAAAATTACTTTAATGAGGTTAAAAAAATAAAAGCTGAAGGGTTCTGCAGTCCCCTGGTTCAGACTGCACCTCTTCCATGTGCGCACAGGACCTCACACACCTGTAGCAGAAAAACCCTACAACAGGGTGGCAGAAAAACCCTACAACAGCCAAAAGCAATAACATGGGTTTCAGAATAAACTGCAAAGGCAGAACAAACCATAAGGCCTGTGAACTATTACACTGGGTGTGATCCTCCTCTAACTTACAACTGGTGTAAATCAGTTTACAATTGATGTAGGACTGATATAGACCTGATGTTGCATAGATTAAACCCCTATTGAAATCAATGAAGTTAGGCAGGTATAAAACTTGAGGCAAAGGAGTGGAGAACTAATCTGATTATCTCAGAGTTATGAAAACACCATTTATTTTCAGAATTGACATACTTTGTGGTTTCTGCTGCTCGGCTCTCCAAACATTCCCTTACACTGAAAGCACACTTGAAAACTTTAAAGATTTATTGCACTTCTCTCAGTTTGGGTAGGTAATTAATTGTGATGACTATTTATTTTGGAGTTGCTTTTGTGTATTTTTGGGGGAAGAAGGAAGTTTGCTGCCAGGCAAGAAGGAATCTTTGTTTTGCTTCTTATAATTTGTGGCTATGTCAGTGGCTGATGCATGAAGTTATAGGAGTAGCTGCAATTGCTTTTTCCCTTTGTGAAAATGAACCGAGCATTTCCTAGTCCTCAGGTTTTTGTTTTTTTTTTTTTTTTTTTTGCCTCCCAAGACTTTGGCATCTGTTGCTGTCAGATAATTTGTGGCACGGCCCACTTGACCCTTGGTTCATAGGTCGTCAGAATCTATATGAAGGGGGTTATTCTCTGCTATTGTTGAGCAAGGGATTTACATCCTAACTCGTATTAATGCTTGTAAATCTCTCATGCATCATTGAAAAGAGGAGGCCTAAATTACAATCATATTTGCTTATGAATACTACCAGACCCCTGACACAATCCAAGCAGGCATGGAAATGGAATATTTGAGGAAGATGAAGTTTCAAGTGAAGTCTAACAGGAATCTGAACCTGCAAACCTTGCAGGAGTGCAACTAGTTAGGTACTTAGAAACACATTATTAATTGTTTTAAAAGAAGCAAATTTTTTAGCAGAGGTATTGCAGCCTTGTGGCAACTGAGCCACACAGTGGAGACACAGCTGCCTGAGCAGGGTGGGTGAACAGAGGGAGCTGCAGCAAGCCCTGGACCTGCTGGAATCAGGCAGGGAGCTCTGAGAGGAACTCATCACCACAGGCAGTTAAGCTGTTGTTGATATGGCTTAAGAAAAAGAGCAATGTGAAATCAAATACACTTATAAACACTACAGGCAGGCATGCTGGAGTCCACTCTCTAAGATCTATTTTTTATTGTAACCATCTCCATCTTGGTGTCAGGCATTTGAAGTAAACCAGATATTTATTTTGAAAATCATAGGAAAAGCTCCCTTTTTTAAACTAATGCTTTTAAGAATGTCACTGGCAATCGATATTCCCTTGAGGAGAAATCCTTGAGTAAGATGTGCATTTCCTCAAACAAGAACAAATCCTGTGATGAATTCTGTGTGGCTCTGCCTTTATTTAGTTATCATTAAAACCAAACTCATCTTGAATCCTTAGATTCTGCATTGAGGAAGGAGTTCAACATTTGGCTAACAAATTGATTGTGAGTGATTTAATCACCTTAAATGTGGAAGAGCTCTTGGTAACCATAGAAAAAATTATCTCAACACATATCACTTCAGAATTCAAGCTAAAGTCTAAATAGTTTTGCTAATTCTGATAATAATATACACTTGTCTTCCAATTGTCAAAAGTAAAAATCAAAGACAGTGCAGTCAGTTAATCTGCAATTAAAAACAGTGTATGCTTGCATATTCAATGATAAAATTAAGATATCTGATGACTGATATCTGAACAAATCAGGACTCCCAATCTTATCTCTGATTTTACCTTGTCAGAACTTTTTACTGCTTTTTTTCACCCTGTAGGAGCACACCTGCACAGAGTCTACACTTCCCTAGATACAACATCAAGGACATTTTCCTCAGGTTGCTAAACTGAGGGACTGAGGGCCTGAAGGAGAATTCCCCACTCATGCAATGGGTCCCTCTGGCCCACAGGAGCTGGGGTTGCTGCATCAGTCCATTCTCTGTCACTGCATTCATTGCCACAAACGTTACAAGTTCAAAAATGGAACAAATTTCAGTAAGTTTTTCTTTCTGGAAGCAGTAGTCTGTTATTTAAAAAAATCCTTCACAACTGTTTTCCATGCACCTAAAAAATATTTTTCATTACTACTGAAGAAGCTGAAATATTATATAAAAATAATTATTTACAATTATCAGTTATTTATGAACAATTTCTTTCATTTCTTAGATATTCATGAATATTTGCTGAGAAAGTTTTTGACAGCTTGGTGTCCTTTAACTTAGGACCTATTTGTTTCAGTTCAGATGTTCAGTATCTGATGATAATGTTATAAACATCATAGATGTTTCAAAGAAAAAAACAGATGCATCTTTCCATGTGAGGAGCAAAGACTGTTCCCACACTGGTTATCTCATCTAATTCTTAATGAATGATGAACACAGGATAAATTTTATGTTACTTATAGGGTGAGAGATGTATGTGCATATACATAATATATCCTATACCATGGATACATTATTAAGCCAGTATAATCTCAAGGAACAAAAAAGGAATATTAAAGAAACACTTATAAATGAAGTACTGTCAAAGATGTGTATGTGGGTTTAAGGCTGTCCATTTTACAGATATTATGTCTCATCATTTAAACTCCAAGTTAAATATCAGAACAAATCACTCTTTTGCAGGAAATAATAGAAAAACAAAGAAATGTAACTTAAGCACAATTCAATTAGATGCGAGGGAATTGAGCACCTCAATTCTTAATGAAATTAATGATCTTTTATAATCACAAATGGCCAGACCTTAATTTTACTTGCTATTTAAAAGATGACACCTAGAGTAAAGTCATGTCCCATAAACCATTAAGTGTCTCTGGGATTCAGGAAAGACTGTCCCTTCCTGGATTAGTAAGAGTGTCTTGACACACCTTTAATACTTCCAATACCAAGACAGCTCAATTATGACTGCAAGATTTTGATTAAAAGGTAAGTGGAGCATCCCAAAGCCAAATGAGATCAAGCAAAGGGCACTCATTAGCTTCAGTGGAATATGGCATCTGCCTGAAAGTCTCATCAACAGCCATTGTCAAATGCAGCTACTTTGAATTTTTACAGACTTGGTTATAAATAAGTCCAAAATAACAGAGGAGTGATTTTTAAAATTATGTTTAGCTTAGTTAAATATTAAACCAGTTTTTCCTTATGTCTAAGCAAAACCTATATCTCCCTGCAATCCCTTTACCTTCTTTTAACCATCTGTAAAATATCTTATTTTACTTCTTTCCCCAGATATCTTTTATCAATTTTATGCCTATTGTCTCACTCATTTAAGGGCTTATCAGAAAGAATTTGACATAATGCATTTTAATAAACAGTTAGAATTTTCTTCAAAACAGAAATCTTTCCACCAACAGCTGAGTTAGGATTGACTTCCAAAAAAATTACTCTCACAATAAAAGAGATAAGCTTTCACTATCTGAGAAATATCTGAGAAATAATAGTGTGAGAAAGTTAATAAGTTGGGAAAGTCACCCCAAATTTTAGTTACTGAAGTTGGGCGGACAGGGGTTCTTGTGCTATATAGGATTGCTCAAAAGGAAGAGGTCAAGTATCCTGGGATTTTGGTTTCACCCAAATAAGTATAGACTGACTCGTGGCATTGATTTCAAGCTTGTACAAACAGATGTAAAATGAAAAAATGAATGAAGCAATATTAGAAATGTCAGTGTATCAGAGCCTGAACAATAGCAGGATTTCGGCAAAACTTCTCCCCTGTTTTGCAAACCCTGTAAGCTTTCTGAGCTGAGCAATAATGACTATTTCTTCATATCCCCTCATTATAACTTTCCTACAAATAGGTCTTGACAGTAGAGTCATTATCCCAAACTTCTAGAATACAAAAAATTTTATACATGGAGACACTTTTGTTCTTTCCGTGAGACCCTCACATTACCAGATGGTAAATTACTGCATTTTTCCTCCTAAAGGGCTGGGAAGATGTAGCCCATACTGACTTAATCTGAGCTTGATGAAGTGGTTTGTATTTGAGATAACAAGATTAGATTATCACAGTTTATTAGTTTAAAGTCTTTCTGACAGAGCCTTGTGTTACCTGATATTAAACCATGAATCATCTCTGCGTGCACTCCATGGGCCAAGTTCTCCCCTGGCATAAAATGACACAACTCCACTGATGTCCTTCCTCAGAGCTGCCCTTGCCAAGCCCAGCTGAGGATCTGGCCCTTCTCACACAATAAGTTATTGAAACATCAGCCTTTAGAGAGTTCACCAGCCTGATCTCCCTCACCAGTCCTGGTTAGCCATGCCCTGGGGGTAGCCATGGTAATCTCCTTTCAATCTGTACTTCTGGAATGGAATTGTTTGGAAGTAATTCTTTCAGCTGCACACCTTGCTTTTGGGACCTTTGCCAAGAGGCTTCTTGCTCTGTTTTGAAATAAAGACTCACATCTCTACTGAGATTTTGGCTCTATTCCCTGCTGCAGAATTTTCAGTAAGTTATTAGGTGCATCATTACTCCATTTCATTTCCTGGCTGTTCTGACTACCACCCTCCTACTTTTACACTGAAGCCACCAAGATCTTTTCCTCAGCCCTCTCCCTGAGTACCTGATCCAAATCCCACTGAACTCCATTCAAAGTTTCCCAGCAAATTTTCTCAGACTCCTAGGAGAAAATAAAGAAAGATATCTAAAGTTTCTGATCATTAAATCTCTTATGCCACAGGTTGAGATGCTGAAGTGGAGCACAGACAAGCAACAGGGAGATGAGATTTTCATCACTGCAATGTCTTCTACAGGTTTTCCTCTGGCTCTGTACCTGCAGGAAGAAAATCTCTTGGCAAGCACCTGGTTATGGACTTTGTTTCCATTTGGACCATTCTGCTTCCTGCTGAAAATGAGCAACTGACTGCACTGGAAACTTTCTACAATTTTCTCAGGTTCATAATTTTCAAGGAGAGAGAAGATTTTGAAGATGTGAAATAACTATTTGTGGGTCTCTAAGTTTACTGTGAGTCTCTGAAGTTATTCCACAGTATACCAGTGGGGTATCATACTAATTCATATTTCTGCATTCTCTGTGTTCAGTCTCATAGAGTGCCTTGTTAGGATGAAGAGCAGGAGAAAAGAGCATGCAGACGGGTTTCTCTGAATAATGCACATGGTTCATCCTTTGGATTCAAGCAGTTGGCTTAAAAAAATAGACTTTTCTAGAGAAAAGATAAAACTGAATGCAGTGGGAGTGTTTTCCATCCAAATTTACATACTTCTGAAAGCTGATAAAGTCTAATCTTCCTGAACAGACACAAAAAAATCAAATAGTAGGAGATCTCTCCTTTGCCTCCAGCCCCATCTTGAACTCTGGTAAATAATCTCACTTTCTCTTTCTGGACTTCTGCCCCATGTCTGTATGTCCTCTGCTTCCCTCTCCTCACTTCAGCAAATATTCCTCAATGGCCAGGCACTTGCCTGTGCTCTTTGGGTGATGACATGTTTCTTGGCTCTGATTTGGAGACTGCTACAGTTTCATAAGTGACTGTAAGTGCTTCTTTTCAGCTCTCTGGAATGAAGGGCAGCTGTTACACCTTGGGCCTCAATAACATTTTGTCCAGCCAAGACCAACTTCTTCATCACCTCATTGAGCCAGCACTGCTCCTGAGCACTCTGTTGGCTTGTCCTCTGGACTCTAACATCCTTCTGACACTGCTGTTTTCCTCTTCTCCCATTGCTCTGGTACCTCCTTCATCTCAAACAGTCACAAAAATGCTCATGAACAATGTCACTGAAAACCCCTTTAATGTTTGCTTTTCCTTCAGGTCTTAAAACCTGACTGTATTTGGGATGGAGATTGCTGTTGTTTCAGCTCTTTGGTTCCTGCTGCTTCTTGTATTATAATTTTACAATAATACAATTTTAACTCCCAGAAACTTACCTGATTTTTTTCAGTTTCTTTGCTCATACAGACTAACAGCTTGGATGCCTGCTGGGTTCTGAGAAACAGATCCTGCCCTATATGACACCCAGTGTTTTCTCAGAAGTTATTCTCCTCACTGTTAGTGGTCTTCAACAGAAAACCTCTCAAAACAAAAGTAGGCAAAAAATGCACCCATCAGAAATTGTGTATGTTTGGTCCTGAAGCAGAAGATCAGGAACAAAAATTGGTTGAGCTTCTTACCTCTGACATGACAGGGAACTATTAGAGGGCATATCAGAGAAGGCAGACATGAGTGGGAAAAGGATTCCTAGAACAGTAGAAGAATTCCTACTTTACAAAGTCTTTTTAGGGGAACAGCACTAGTTCTTCAAAGAAAGGAATGGCTCTGCTGCCAAGTGTTTCAGAGTATTAATTATCCATTTTTTGCCAAGTGTTTGGAAACAGAACCATGGAATAGTTTGGGTTGGAGAGACCTTTAAAGGTCATCTAGTCCAAGCCCCCCACTGTAAGCATAGAAATCTGTAATTCCAGCAGGTTGATCAGACTCCTGTCCAAACTCTCCCTTAACGTTTCCAGGGATGAGGCTTCTGCCACTGCCAGAGACTCAGCTCTGGTAAATCACCTGGGAATCCTCTCCCTGACCTCAGCTCCTATCCAGACCAGATCTCAACAGAGATTTTAAAGGATTTCTTCAGAAAAGCATGAGAAACAGCTTCAATTCAGAGCTGGGAAATGAGACACTCGGCACTAACAGATTTAATATTCATCTTGTCACATACTAGGTTGCCCTACTGATCTTTGAGCTGCTCACACAAAAAGCATCCTATCAAGTTTCTGCTGAAATATCTTGAATGCTCAGCATCACAACCATGCAGAGGAATATACATAACAGGAAATTATTTTTTCCCCAAAATTTTGATGCACTGTTTACAGATAAAGTGGCAAAATGCAGTAAATATATACTTATGAGCACATTCGATTGTGTACTTATAAAAATACTCATATTATAAACATTTTATTTGAAATTTCTGAATATTAAAACATAAATTAAATTTTGCTATCTATGTGTACTCAATTTTGTTTGAAATGCTATTAAAGCTTCAGGCTATTTAAACAATAATACTCTGGATGCCTAGAAAGCCTTCCAGGCTTCATGAGGGCTTTTTTCAGGCTCTTCATAGACATTAATTAAAGTTGTGAGAAACTCTGTGTTCATGGTAGTATTTACACCTGTTTAATACTACCTCATGTGCTATATCTGAGGTCAAACAGCAAATCAGTAACAAAACCAGTGTCAGAATTGGAATATCAGAACTCCTGAGATCTGCCTGAGCTATTGGACATTGTCTTCCACCAGACCATATTATCAGTAATAGAAAATAACTTTTGATTGCTCAGAGAACAATCTGAGTACAGTTACTATTAACACTTATCCAAAAAAGGCTGTGTAAGCAGACTGAAGGAAAACCCCCCAAACTTGTAAATGTGCTATTGACAGGCAATTTCATTAAATCCGGTTCCACTTTATTTGGGTTATATATTCCATTTCATAAAAACCTTATCATAAAGATCTAAATCTGTGAAGAAAGACATTAAGCAATTCTTTATTATCTCTGCTGGCCCATTAAAATAAATCTCATCTATCCCTTCCCCTATTATTCCAGGGAGTGCAAGGGCTGATGTATTTTGGCATAATTGCTTTGGCATCCCAGGTTTATTCTGTCACTGCTGTTGTGCAAGTGCAATATTAAAGGAGTAATCATCTATTTTCTGTATGGCCCATCACCATGGTATATAAGCAATATACAGTCTGCAGATTTTGTAATAGGTAAACTTTTCAAAAATTTTATTGGCAATTTTTTTGATAAAGACCCATGTCAGACTGCACCCAGATTATTCATACACTGTAAGGTGTTCTCTGGCTTCCTAATTTATTAACAATGGTCATTTGTTACACTGACAACTTAGAAAAACAGATCACTTAGAAGTTATGATGGGGTAATTCTGCTTCTTGGAGCCTCCGCGATGAATCACCATTTTCCCTCCCTCCCTTGACCTAATTTCAAAATCATATACCTGTGTAAAATATTGTGATGAGAATTGTGTCTAATTATCTTCTAAATTTTTCTTTTAATTGCTAGAAGGATACCCATTCTTGAATAAGGGAGGTATTAATGATGTAATAGTGTTAGAGAGTCCTTGAAATCTAGATTAATTATTAGTTGTGTGGACTTCTGAGAGTTTTTGATGTATTCATTTGCATTCACAAAGATGGCTTTTTAATTAAAGAGAGTTTTTGAACTTATACAAATGAGCCTTTTGCAAATGTCCCTAGAAACGTGGAAAGTGTTAAAAGTGAGAAGAATCGAAATTTTCCTGAAACATTACCTCCTGCTGCAAACACTGAATGACCAAAAGCATTTGAAACTCCAGACCTCATGTCAGCAGCTCCAGCAGATCTCCAAGACCAAGCAGAATTATAAAAGCCTGCGCTTGTTTCAAATACCACAGAAATGGTTCTGTACAAAAGAGCAATGTCAGAATATCTGATTTCCATTTCAGCTTCCACCACAGCATATGTTTCTACCTTTACCTGCATGCTTATTTTTTCCTCTTTAGAAATTAGATCGTCTTTCCCAAGGACTCCAATGTTAAATGTTTCCTCATTGTAACTCTTATGATCCCTTGTTGCCACCTCAGACTTCTGTTTTTTCTTTCATTCTTTTTCTTTGTTCGAGATCAAGAGAACAAACCGAAAGCTCCGAGTCTCCAGGTCTGTTTCACAGATTTATAAATGGTACCATATTTCCTGTATTACAGCCATTCAGTTCTTAATGCAGCCTAACATCTAATTTACAATTTTGACTGCTGCTACATATTGAATTTGAGCAGATGTCTTTACTGAGCTGTCCATAGTGATGCCTAAATCATTTTTCTCAGAAGTTCACAGAAAATTCGGATCCCAGAGGAGTGAATACATAGTTTAATTTGTACCTTTTAAAGTAAATTATTTTGTAAAGAAGTGGAATCTCATTTTACAGAATACTGTCTGATTTCCTCATTTTTGTGAGATCTACCCAGAGCCACTCATACACCTCTGCCAGGGCTGGCTGCCTCAGTTTTCAGCAAGAGCATAACACCAGCCCCTTACCATAATTGTGGTTCTGGTCCAGAACTGGGACCTTTAAACCTCCTCCATGGTTCTGTCTCTTCCACAGCTCCCACTCACACACAAAACTGAAATCCAGACTTACAGGTGTCCTTAGTTTGGTCTTGTGATGACTTTTTAAAGTCTGTATCACAGATATCCACTGATCTTCCCACATCTCTTATTTAAGTCTTTGTAAGGGGAAATAAAACAGATTTATATGCATCTATTTCCTCCTATGCTCTTCTTGAAGATAAAGCAGTTCAGAGTGCCACTATAATCTTCATAACTTTTTTTGTTTAACTTGGCCATTATATTATATCATATCTAGTATATAGTATATGTATAATATATATTATATATAGTATATACATAGTACATACATAGTATATACATAGTATATACATAGTATATATATAGCATATAGATATGGTGTGTGTATATATATATATATATATATATATAGTATATACTTCTATATAATATAATGGCCAGCACTAGCTACCTGGCCAAATATACTATACCCACTTGGAGAACATCTATTTCAAGTTTCATTTCCAGGAGAATTAATGTTTGATCTAAATTTCCCTAAAACAAAGTAAATATTTGACTGAATCAGGGCTATTTTTTTATTTTTACTGTTGTTCATGCCCTGTTTCCAGGGCTTTTGTCTCTGATGCTGTCTAAACTTGATGACACGTTCTAGGTACAGGGTAATGTAGGCATTAATCTTTCAATTTGTTGGAAAATAACACTAAATGCCATTCTGTTTCCCATTCCTCTTCTATATTTATTCATGTTTTCATTTTTGAAAGTGCTCCTTTTCTGTTTTGAGGCACTCAAATAAATAATTTCAGCCTCTGGTTACTTGTTTTTCCAGTTTCTTGCAGTTCCCAGACATGGAACCATATATTCCCACCTTCCAGAAACTTTTCCTTCTTTGCTTCACTTGGGGAAAAGTTTAATTTTCAAATCATATTTTCTGTTGCTTGAATAGACAGTTGCAGCTTGGATTTTGACTGTTTCTTCCCTGGTAGGTTTCCTGCTCTGTAATTGCATTTGGTAGTGAAATGTGAACACTATCCATGGTTCTGTCAGTATTTCCTTAAAAATATTCCGTGTTGATTTCCTTCCCCGAATTTTCCCTTTACTATATTTCTACAGAAATAAACAATGTATTTTTTCCCTTCCCTTTCACATGCATACATATCCAGCTGTAAATTCCTTAAAATCCAAATTGTGCCATGAGCACAGTGCTATTTAAGGTCTCATACTGTGTACCAGCTCATGTCCTGCAGCAGAGGGGTTGTTCTGAGAAGCAGCACTCCCTCTCACCCAGATATTCCTTTCCCTGACCATCTTCTAAGGCAATGCTCAACCAGTCCAACCAGGACACACAAAGGCATTTGTTCTTCACCAAATTTTTTCTTGTCCTCCTTCCAGTGTTTTCCAGTGACCTGCAGCATTGGGATTGTTTCTATTGCAGTTTCCACTGCCTTGGTTTTCCTGTGAAACGGAAATTTTACCTGTTTGGTTTCTGCATCAAGGTCTGCATGAAGACCTTGAGACCCCCCTGAAGTTCTCCTTGAAAAACAAGAGGAAGAAAAACACACACCTGAATGAATATTTAATAGCTGGAGAGTCGGGTCCCAGGAGATGAGACCTGGAGGCTCAAGTTGTGATTGTGTCTGCTTTTGAGGGGCACCTTGAACCTGAACTTCTGACAGCTGGGTGAAAGATGCAGTCAACAGACTTGTGGAGTCTGTCTTAAATCTGCTTCTCTTTTTTGGAATAAAAGTAAAGATTATTATTACAAAATGTGAGAAAGTTAGTGATCACTGGTGCCATCACTAATTTGTCTTCCTCGCTTTTGTTGAAAGCTTTATTCAAATTGATATTTTTCTGGGAAAGATTTTGCTTTTTCCAAGACAGACTCAAGTGGAAATACTAGAGAGTCTAAAGATTCCCCCACACATGCAATTCCATTGAGCCATCTTCTTTTAACCTTCACAGGTGAATATCTGCACTTAGCTTCAGAAAACATTTTGCTTTCCTGTTGGGGTTGCAGACATTTATCCATCCCTGATTTGAAATATAGATTTTTCTCATATACTTAGACCCACAGTTGGTGCTGAACCAAATTGCCTGATCTAGCACTTTTATTGTGTATAGAATTCATGTGGTTTTAACATTTCCTCAAATCTTTGGTTTAAATAAATCTTCCCAAAATATTCATGGTCTTCCTTGAAGGCACTCTGTTTTCATGTTGCTTAAAATGTAAACCATCCGTGCAATGTAAATGCAAACCTCCAGGCAATTCATTTTCTAATTTGTTTTCTCCCGCATTGGAAACACAAGAACATGTACTTCATTTACATCTATTATTACTATATTATAGATATTGTTATTATTATTAACATTATTATTATTATTTACTCTGGGGGTGCTAGGTACCCTCAGGCAGATACATTGTAAATTGAAACCAGATGTCCAACGAGTTGATGGCAAGATCGCCAAGCAGGACTGAAATTTTTTCCTAAAATTCACAATGCTGCAGAAAAACTAACGTGTGTGACAAACAGGGAACAGATCACAGCAAGCCTGAAATTATGTCACATATTGCCTTGTGTTTACACAAAACTCTCTCTTTTCACAGTTTTAAGTTTGCTCTTCAAACACAAAGTGAAAAAATAACAAAACAATTAGGGAGGGGAAGAGACTACAGTAAGATTAGAAAATAGGGAGGGTACATTCGGAAATCATTAACAACCCAATGGTACTAACTAAAGCTAGCTTTAAGATAGTCCCTCCTGGGAGGACACTTCAAAGATCCTCGAATAAAAAAGGCAATTTATTGGCTAAGCGATCTTCTTAGAGGCCCCAAATTTCCTACCCAGCCCATTTGTTTTCCATCCCTCTTAAATTTTTAAAGTCACCTTTGCAATCGCTCAAGATCTTGAAGGAATTTTTTTTAGAAATTACACTAATTGGCCTATTTTTACTCCCCTCTCTTTGCCCTTAAAGACTACGAAGCTTGGTGCCTAAAAATAAGTCGGAGTGAGCTGCAGTGTGTTCTCTCCAGATGGTGGGGATCAGCTCGGGAGTTCCCCGCGCAGCAGCCGGGGCTCTGCGCGCTCCCTGCGCTCCCGCTCCGCCGCCGGTTTAACCATTGCACAGCACCAGCCCCCTTCCACAGCTGTGGCTCTAGTCCAGAACTGGGACTATTCCCACCCACACACCCCGGGGTTGGGATCTCCCTCCGGCCCCCGGCACCCCTACACTCGGAAATCTTGCAGCAGGATGAGGAAGTGTTGCTACGTTTCTGTTCACAGGGAAAAAAAAAAGCAAGGCGCAGTTCTTTTCAAGAGTATTTCTGGGTTTTACGTTCTCTGAACCTCAGAGAAAAAAAAAAAAATCCAATTCTTATCTCATTTACTGCTGTTGTGTTGTTCACAGGTGGAATGCATCGTGGAAAATTGTTTACCTAAAAAGAATTAATTAAATTCCAGTGTGAGTGTTTTGATTCACTGACCAGTTGAATCCAAGCATGTATGTGTCGGGATGTCAGAACCCAGGACATTCCTCTGGCTGCCCTAGAGGACTCCAGACCCTGGCAGGGGGCTCAGAGACCTTGGCATGGAGTCAAAAACACCTGTGCCGTCGATCTTAGCCCATAGAAAAATTACCAATTTTGTGTGAAGATTTACAAGCCACAAGGGTTTGAATAGAATGATAGTGAATTTGTCACAGGGTGAAAAAGTAGAATTTTGTGGTTTTTAGAATGGTGGTTCAAGAGGCAAGATGGAGGAATCTGGGCATGCCCTGTCTTTCTTCATGTCCATCTTCTGCTGTGATGGTGGCACTTTTGGATTGGTTTAGAGTAGAGACAGACTGTCTAACATAGGTGATAGGTATTGGAAAATTATTGTAAATAAAGTACAGATAGTTTTCAGTATAAAAAGATAACACTGCCCTGAGGGTGGTCAGTGTGCCTCAACCCGACCTGCTGGACAGACCTCAACAGGTCTGAAAAAGAATGCATTAGATAAGAGGTAATAAACAACCTTGAGAACCAGAGCCAAGGAATCCCATCTTCTTCTTTGAGTGTGGGGCTGGGAAAAAAAGACTTTTTAATACCTTGGGAGCCTTTCCAACAACAACAAACCTGACATGGGGACTGTCAGCTAACAGTCATGAGATGCTGTAAAGTGGACTTGTGTGTGCAATTGAGTACTTAGCAAATTTAGTTTAAATGTAATGTAACATAGCATAATATAATATAAAATAATACAGTATAATAAAGTAATTAATTAACCTTCTAATAGCAATGAAGTTCTCCTCATCATTCCTCTCCTTCATCAAGAACAAAAATATCTACTATAAGGAAGAACTGAACCAATCTCTCCCCAAAGCTCTCACTGTGAGCCAGGGGCTGATGGCAGCATTTAACACCTGAAGACTGGCATTGCTTTATGTTTGCATCCCAAACAAAGTCACTGAACCTTGTCACTGGAAGGACAGAGCTGTAACAGTGAAGAGATGCCTGATCCCAACAAGCTATCCTCATGTGCCTCTTCAAAAGATATGTTAATTTTCTGCAGCACTCTCAAAAATACTGTGATAGATATCTTATACTTTGCCCTTGAAAGAATGTGGCAAATTATATCACGTAAAGGCAAGGGACTGTCCCCACATTGAGAGGGAGCCAGAGCAGCCAGCGTGCTGGGTTAGCTGCAGTGAATCCTGCAGTGCTCTGCTCCCCTGCGAGAGTCACAGCCTGTGCTGATTTCTGCCTTCCCTATGTGGGCTTGAACATGTAGGAGACAAAAAAGTATAATCTCCAAGACCACCAGCTGGCAAGGAGGTGAGAAGCTATACCTAGTAAAAAAAATAAGTAAGTGGTTAATATTAAATCTGTGAATCTCACTAAATTTGCATGTGTTAAATGGTGACATTTTTATAGGACCGTAGAGCACACTTAGAAGATGAAAACTCTCAGCATAAACACCCATTAAAAAAATGGGACTCGTTCATATTTGTTAGAACAGAAAATGAAGAAAAGTGTTAATTGAACTGTTTGAAATTATTGTTTAACACTACACTATGCCAGGACATACAAACAGGCTAGACTTGAATCATGTGCACTGTTCCAAGCTGAAAATACATGCAAATGTCTGAGAGATGTAAACGTAAATCAGGATATTAGGGCAATATTTTACTTTTGGAATGTTGGGTAGAGGCTGATTTTGGCAGGGAATAAAGAGTTCACCACCTGCCTTTCACCTATATAACACTGTTTATATTCTCATCAGATCCTTCTAATAAGCAGGGAGGAATGGGTTATTAAACTAGCCAACCAGTATTTTCAATAGGTACCTGCTAAAAAAGGGATTTACACAGGAGAGGGAAAGAAACTTGTAGAGCTATGGCAGACAGAAGAGGCCACAAAATGTTGAGCCTTTTGTGGATTAAGCCCACTTTATTTCCCAGACATCAAAAGATACTTTCTGACTTTTCCGTGCAATGCCTATAATATCTGTTATTTGTACATTCACAAACTGCTGGAGCCCTCTGTAGCTGCTGATTGCAGCAGCTCAGGGGCCACAGGGTCTGGCACAGCCCCACACAGGCTGGGAATGCCCCAGAGCCAGAACATGCAGTCCCACTTGGTATCTTTAACCTGAGCTCCACAACCTATCTGCTCGTGCAAGTGACTGAGCAGGAAGGGAGCAAAGCAGGATCAGAACCAATCTGGTGTCTCCTAATACCTGTCTATGATGAAGAATTTAAATGACATTTCAAATGAAGAAGAAAAAGATCCCCCTTGTCTAGTTTGTGCTGAATACTTTTCCCCATGCTATTCCTCATGTTTAATTTTTAGTCATTTGCACTCTGATAGAGATCAAAGATTTCTGTCAAAATACAGTTTGCACTGAAGTAGGTATTTTGCAAACATACAGGGAGATATTTTTCTCCCCTGGTGTATCAAAATTTAAAACTAGTCTGAAATGACTTGTGGAAGGAGTGATTCCAACAGACTTTTGCCTCTTGATTGCTTGCATTTTTAAAAGAATTATAGTAAAATGGTCTATTTTCATTTTCTGTGTCTATAAAATGCACCTTATAACCCTTGACTTGCAGAGACATTTAGCAGCAACAAGCAAACATAGGAATTATAATTCAAAAACTGTTACAGAAACAATCAGTGAGCAGGTTCAAAAGATCTGAGCTGACATTGCATGACAAGGTGCTATTTTCCAGCTGGAAGGTATTTTATGTCAGAGAAATGTTCAGAGGCCTTTTAGAATTTTATCTGAATGAAGTGAGAAAATAAGTTCGAGATTTTTTAGGAAACCAGGTGAAAACTCCAAAACAAATACAGGTCAAAATGAAGGGACTGCTTAAAGCACTCAGGGGTGGAGTGCCCTGCATATCTCTCTATCCTTTTATCTGCATGAAGGGAATATATCCTTTTATATATATATCCTTATACCCTGCATATCTCTCTATCCTTTTATCTGCATGAAGGGAAGATCACTTGCAGGTTGGCAGTGAGGAATTGTAACCTCAGGAGAAGGGAATCTCTCCTCCCCCAACCAAAGAGAAAAATCATCTGATATATTAACACTTCAAGTCTCCCTGTTTTCTAAACAAGTTCAGGTGCTTCCTGTGTGTGTTTTTAATAAGGAAAAGATAAATCCAATAGGTAAATTTTAAGACCACATCAACCTTGGCTTTCCAAGCTGAAAGGAGGACATATCTCTGTTAGGACAGCAAAGTGTAACACCAATAAAGTATTTCAGAGATGCTGTGTGTCCATTTACCAAAACCAAAAAAGCACATGACCAAAGGGACTCACTGAAAGGTTTTTCTGTGCAAATTATTCTTCTGTTTGCATCCAAGATCACCCTTCAGCCCATTTCCCCTCAGCTTCTGAGAGATGCTGCCTCAAACCTCCACCACTGGAGAGTCAGAGCGAGATTCTGTGTCCCCTCTCACATTCCTGAAGTTAACCCATGCATGGACAGCAACCAGGATATTGTCCTGGCACAGCCATGAGCAGCACCTGTGCTCCTGCAGGCAGCACCCTGGGAGTCCCCAGCAGCCCTTTTCCCCCAGAAACCACACATCCTCCCCTCCTTGTTGTGGCCATTCCTCCTCAAAAGCTCGCATTTATCCCTCACTAGAGCACTTGCCACCTCAGATCTGTTTTCCCACAGGACTTTTTGCTTTATCATAACAATCTGTTACCATTGGCTGGACTGCCACAGACTGTCCAGGCTCTTTTCTGCAGGCTGGGGAAAAAACCCCTCCACCTTTCCACTTCAGATCCTTATTTCTCTGTCTGCAAAAATTCCCCATGAGAATCTTGCTTTTATTGTTGCTGTATATTTTTATCTTGCCCTTTTATACTCAACAAATTGCTGCCCCCTCCCCATGCCACCTGTTCTCACCTCTGGCCAGCACTTCCTTTACCTTTTAATTACCATTTCACTTACCTGTTATGACTCTATGCAGAATCACTGACACTAGAAAACAGGCTGCACGTTGCTCTCTTGTCATTGAGATGCTGGCTAGACTGGTTGTTGTCTTGGCCATGGGGACAGGATTCCACTCAGAGACCCTAAGCAATTATCTTTCTTCTACCCCTTTGAGGTTGGAGCATAGTATTGGTAATTAAATTCATACTTCTGTTTGTTGTGGTTTTTTCTTATATGTTCCCATTTCCCAGAAACCTTATGCAAAGGATTTTCTGCCAGGATGAGGAAGAAGGATCTGAGGCTGGTTTGGCTTAACTCTGGAATACAATCTGGATTTAAGAGTTACATGGTGAATCATTATGTATTTTTATTTTTTATCAAAAAAAAAAAAAAAAAAAAAAGAAAAAAGAAAGAAAGAAAGAAAAAGCCCTAGATGTTTTGCTGAGCAGTTGAGACTTTATTAGGTCACATCCACAGTTTGCTACACCAGAGCCTGCCTGGAATGCATTTTTTTCAGGGCAAGATATTCAAAGGCTAAAAATGAACTCCTGGCTAAAACCATCAAGAAGTGGGCAGAGGGAAGGGAAATCCCCTGGGATGGATCTCCTTGGCTGGAACCACTGGCTCTGTTTTCCACTCTGCCAGCCGGGCACTCTTCTCTCTTTTGCATTTCTGGGCCTTGTTTGCTGCCACACACTACAAACCCCCATCAAACAAATCTCTCTCAGTATTTCAGGCCATTGCCAGGCTCTTGTGCTGTGAGCTGCCAACCCCTATCTGAGTTCTCAACTGCACAGGCCCTCTTCTCCCTGCCAGGCCTCTTTTTCTATGCTGATGGGGCATCTCCCTCCCCCCCTTCCTGATTTGTTTATTCCTGAAGCCGTTCATTATTTCCCCATTTCATTTCACTGCAGAGGTCCAATCCAAGGCCCATTGAAATGTTTCCATCAGCTTCAATGGGGTTGGAATCAGGCCCAACATCTTTGTCTCTTTCAGGCATCCTTTGCTGCCTCTGGGTCAGAATTTCTTCTCTTTTTGCAAGGCCTCTCCTTCCCTCCCCTTTTCATTCAGCAATATGGAATATGCTATGGGATCTCCTCTCTCCTGCCTGGCCCACCCATGCTGGCAGAGATATCTGATGGCCAGCAAGGCAGAGGACATGGAAGAAGGTGTAGAAATTGCAGTGCACAAACCTTGGCTGGAGGTAGAACTACCTTTCAAAAGGTTTGATATTTTCAATTTACTTTTAAGATGGCTCTCATATTTGGCAATATTTCTGGGATTTTGGCACAGTTTTGTGTAAATGAAACAATTATCAGCTGCATAGAAGATGCAAACCAGACAAATGTTGCATTAGATTGCTGCTGAAGGATGAAAGTTTCACAGGTATGATGTGGAAGAGGACAGCCTTGGATGGTGTACACTCCACTGTAATCAAAGGGACTTTGGAGATTTACAGCAGCTAAGTATTTGTCCCCCAAAATACAAATCCAAATAAATAAGTTAATAAATAAATAAATATGATTCAGACCTTTGAAAAAAGAAACTCCATTTGCAGTCACAGATGCAGTTAAAATTTCAGCTCACACTATTATTTTTTTTTCCCCTTAAATTTCACAAAAGATTGTTATGTCTCTTTTAGCACAGTAACACTCCAAATGCAGGAACTGGTTATAAAACATAGTTAAGAATTTTCACTTCTGCTAAATGTCTTTTTCCTACCTGCTTGGAAGACTCACTCACCTTCCAAATACCCTCTGCTGGTACAGCTGTTTGTTTGTTTACAGCAGGATCATCTTTTAAAGGCAGCCTAAAGCCTTTGTGTTTCTCTTTGGCTCCATCATTTCCCCCTACCTGCTGTGCTGGCAGCCTCGTGCACTGCTCAGCTCCAAGCCCTGTCCCACCCCTGGGCAGGCAGGGATGAGCTGCTCTGCTGGGAGCCAGGACAGGCTGGGGCTACTCTCCATGAGCAGCCAGGAGAGCACATCCAGCCCCAAACTTCACCCCTTTTGTGGTGCTTTTTCCCTGGTCTAAGAGGTGGAGCTGGTATTCTCCCATGGCAGAGGCGCTGATAATTTGAAGTTTTAATTTCATCATTCCTTCAAATCCTGGGATTGTCTGGGATGCAGTAAACACCCTCGGAGTGTGTGACTGCTCCAAGCCCCATTGAAACCAGCAGGAGCCTTTCTGAACTATTGAATTGCAGACTTTCCTCGGGGTTGTGTACAATGCCACAGACTTAATTACCATGTTCCTGGCTGGATAAATATGCAAATGGACTTTTCAGCTGGAGGGCCTTAAAATACAGGTTGGCCACATGGCAACTAATGACTTGATTTGGGCTATATGCAAACATTTGCCAGCCAAAGGCCTCCTCCTATTCCCAAGGAAGGGAAAGGCACAATTATTACCAGCTCCAGGGAAAGCACGACTCAGATGCCTTCTTTAAATAGTGGCCCATGTTCCCAAGCAGCTCAAATCTGTCAGCAGCCTTTCCTCAGCCTTCTCTTCTTCTTCTCTCCCTGATCTGCTGTGATAAGAAAATGTTCACAACACAGATTTTATCATAAAGGGTAGAGATTTATGCATCTGCAGGTTTCACAGCTGCAGGGCAGGCATCTTGGTGCAAAAGCAGCTCCAGCTATATTCAACACATGGGTTGTTTTCACAAAGAAGTGGGAGCCTTTCCCCAGAAAGAGGAAATTTAAATTTACCAACACCACCACTCTCCTCAGCAGTGACTGCATGATACCACATCACACTTAAGGTGCTGAGCACGAATTCAGGCTCTCTCAAATCATTAAAGCTGATTTGTATGGCTGATGGTGAAGGGCAGGAGAAGATCCAGCCCCACAAAGCCTGGCTTGCTGACTCAGCTCCATGGGGCTCCAAGGCCAGCTGTAAGCAGGCTTGGTAAATCAGCTTCTGTTACGGGATAAAAACATCTGCTGGAAACCTGATGTTCCTAATAGCTCACAATTCCCATACTGTATTTATTGGCATTCATAGTCTATTTTTGACTTTTTTTTTTCCTATCAAAGAGCTGCAATCAATAAAGAACCTTTTCAGTCATATGCTTTTGAGAGGGCTCGTGTCCAGAGACACAAACCGTGACTGGTGCATTGCTTAAGGAGCTCAGTGCTGTGTTTTCCAACAGTGCAAGAAAGCCTGGAGTGTGTGCCAGCAATGGCTTCACAGCAGCTTCTCCTGAAGGGCACCACAGCACAGAGAGGTGCCCTGAAACAGCAGGAGGAATTAGGATAAAAGGCCATTTCTCCTCTGCTGCCCTGGAGGTTTTGCTGTGATGTGGTGAAGGCATGGGACAGCTGAAGGAGGGGCAGTGAGAGGTTGGTGACAGGAATTTCTGGGAATCACACTTATCTGGAGGAAAACACCGATGGGACAATATCTGCCAGCTTGTCACCAAGAGCTCTGCAATGTTCTGTGCTAAGACACAGAATATTATAAAGCAGAATATTTGAATTCACCCAGTATTACCATGTTATAATAAACTAAGGTACAGACCTGTGGTTCTAAATGTCCAGTTTTGTGCTGTTACTATGTATCTTATTTTACTATGTATCTTATTTTTCTGAGCGCTGGCAATCAAACCCTCAGCTGTCCTTTGGCAGAAAAATGTTTGGATAATTGAAAATGAAAGCCAGTGATACCATTTTCTAACATGAAGTGAAATATTGTGAGTCCCTTCTGACTAGAAGGTTGAAAAGGGCAGAAGTTGGATGGTGCTGCTCCATTCATGCCTGCAAATCAGTAATTATGGGATCATAATAAAATATAGAAAAATAAGTTATTTGTCAGTTGCCTCTTAAATTACTCCAACTTGTGTCAGCAAAGACATCTAAAATAGAGGTTGGAAAACATGGGAGCAACAGTATGACAGCAACCATGCAGTGTGCATTCCAAAGAAATGACAAAGCCTTGCTGCAGTATTTGACACCACAAAAATACCCTGGGAAAGGAGAAAGGTTCAGTGGGCAGAGCAGCAGTGGGCAGACAATATGAAGTGATCCAGAAAAGCAACCAATTGATCTCTATCAATTCCACTTTTTTCCCCCTCTGTGTATGTACTCCAAAGCAGCTCACAACACTAATCAGACAGAGAGGCATTGATAAGCAGAGGTAGATGACAAAAAAGGGAAAATAATATATTAGGCACATACAGAGGTTAAAGAGAGTCAACAGTCTAAGTGTAAAGTAATAATTTGTGTTCATGTGTGTGCTGGAATGAATCTATGTGTAAGTGTGCAGATGTGTGTGTATTCTGACAGTGGTTGAAAGCATTAAAAAAGAAATCTATTATTGCCTCTCTAATGTTACATTTGTAAAAAAAGAAATAAATTCAATCATGGCAGTACCTAAGTACATGGATTGTTAATTAAGAATCTAAAAAACACAATGTCCATAAAAGTATAACTCTTTCCTTGACAGTATTGTTGAGAATTAATTGATATTTATGGAAGAAAAGAGTTTTAGATGATCATAGGAGAATAATGTAATTTATATCCACTCAGAGAAGACAAGGAGAGGAAAGCTCAAGGTAGCTAGTGCTGGTGAAAGTTTGTTTTTTTTCTGTGAAGTTGTTGAGAACCATACAGGGTGCCTGCCATGCATTAACCTGTTTGGATGAAGATTCACAGCAGGTTGCTTCAGTATATTGGTGTCCTCTGCAAATCATCTGGACAGCTGGGACCATGAAATTTACCCAGATCCAAAAAAAGTTGACCCTCACCAAACCTCAGTGCCCTCTAAGGCCATATGTGCAGACCACTTCACATTTTGCACTTGTTTTGCCACTGTGGAATGACAAAAATGCTCTTGTCAAGTGGACATGAGATTTTCAGGTCCTTCTACACAGAAAACATGTCAGCAAAACTTGTCAGATGTTTTTTAACTACAGCATTATAGACACATTTTCCCTTTCTTTTTTTTTTTTCATCTTCTGTACCATGAAATAAATAAATAAAGAAAAGACAAAAGCCTGTTTGACTCAATTTTGTGCTTCTGAACCAAGTATAATCCCATCAGTTTGGTTCCATCATTTGTAGTAAACTATTCACTAATCTAAGACAGGTGCCCCTGGGTGTTAACATTTAGTCTCCTGGTAGAAAAGTGGGTGCAAAGTTAAACCACATGTTCTACTTATAAATAAGTGAGGTGTGATTAGGCAAAGTCTTTAAAACACGGGCTCAGACACACACACATGCACACAGAGTTTGCAAGGAAAAGATGCTGACATTTGCAGGCTGTGCTCTGCAGTTATGGTCTGGACTTAACTCTTTGCCAGGTGGATCACTCTGCAGAAATCTGAGGGGCACAAGGTTATGTTGAGCTCATTACTGTGGACAGCTTTTAAAACAAAAGCCATAATATGGACATTCCTGGGATGATGTGTTTCATTAATATTTGCCCACTGCTAGGCTGTGTGAAGAGCTTTGCTTACAGGATACCTTGCAGCTTGTTATCTGTACAAAAAGTAGATAAACATGTTCATTTAAAAACATGTGTAAAACTGCTTTAATTTTCATGAGCAACCTCCAATCAGCTGAACTTTCATTTTATTGATAGGAGGAAAAAGTCTAGAAAAAGTCCACCAACTCTCTAAAAATTGCTTTTAATGTGATTTCAGGTGGAAACAAATGCCCAAAGGCTGGGGTGAGGCTGCAGCAACCCAGCAATTCAAGAACTGTGCCCACTGTATACTCCCTTTTGTACAAAATGATTGTCAAAGACTTCCAGTTCTGATTCCTGCTTTATTTTCTCATGAAGATTAAAGATGCTGTTATATGGGTGAGTTATAGAGCAGTTGAGGCTCCTGGCAACATGTCACAGCACAACAACATCCAGGGCCCTGCTTCCAAAATACAGAGGGGACAGAAAACTCTTCTTGGCTTTGAATTAATTACTGAATACCCCCTGACATTATTTGAAGAAGCAAAGCACAGGAAACATAATCAATGATTTCTGTAAGAGTGCATTTGAAGCTCAAGTTGCAAATGCTTAGAAAGAGGTTAGGAAAGAAGATTTTTTTAAAAAAAAATTGAAAACAGTTATTGCAGCACTGCTGGTAGCTTTAAAGTCTGAACCATCATAGATCTAAATGTCTTCAAACGTTGGCAAAAGAGAAATGGAAAATTAATGATGCAGTATTTCAACAGAGATGTTCACATCATCCGTTATTGGAGGATCACAGCATTCCAGAGAAATGAATAGCTTATCCCCATTTTGCAGACAACCAGACAGGGAATTTCCGTGGCTCACCTACAACCACTCAGCCTCATGGTGACACTGCTGTGGGTAGAGCAGCTTAATATCTGCTTTCATGTCTACCTAGATGAATTCTAGGCACACAAGGAACTACTGCAGCATATCATAGGCTTTCCAGCGCAGAATTATTTACATCTGTGCTTGAAGCCTTGTTTCAGAATAAAGCTATTAAAATTTAAATGTTCCCTCACCTTACAAAATTCAGTAATAAAACTATACTCTTTGGGTGTAAAGAGAAATTTCACTTATTTTTGAACTCAATACACATTCTTATAATGTCTTCTTACAAAACAAGAGAGAGTTTGATCTAGGAAGGGAGATGAAGTTGTTTTTTATCAGTAGTGAATATAAATATCCTTTAGGAATAACTAAGATATTAAAAAAGGAAGATTTTAATGATACTATACCAGATGTAGCATGCCAGTAATATGCTTCTGGAAAGAATTACAGATGATGTAGGAAGCAAAATAAAATTGTTAGATCAAAATTGTGAAATGAAAATTGACTAAAGCGGATCTTTTTCAGAATTAATTTGCATTGGAAATTGAAAACATATTTTCTTTTCCTTCAAATCTGAGAAACACCTACTGGAAAGTTGAGTCATCTCATGAAATTCAAATGTAGTCGTCACTTCTTATCCATCCTCACTAAGTACACCTAAGACCTTGGAGCACAGGCACACCTCTGCTTGCCAAAAGAAATATTCCTCCCTCCCTAAATGAGGAGACTGCAGTGCTCTGCAGTTCAGATTATTGCCACCTCCCTCCACTGTGCTGAAAAGGAGCTGGAGTGGACCACAAGGCTCTCTGTAAGAGAGAGAAATTAATTCCAAGAGCGTAAATGAAGCCTAAACAAGACCTGTGAAATATGTATCTATTACAGATGGGTGGGGTTTTTTCCGAGCACAGTTTCGGATTTTCACCCCTCTCCTCCTCCTATCACATGTTGCTTGTTTTAGTGGTTGGCAGGAGGGAGGGGGAGAGGAACTAACAACATGTGTGCCTATCATCACCCTGACCACTGTGCTCGTACATCTAACTCGCTCCCCTGTGCTTTGTCTGCTTTCTGTCTCCATCCTGCTCCATCCTGCGAGCGCTCCCGTGCCTCTGAGCTCTGCCTTCAGCTGGGCTGCCCTCAACAGCAGGGCTGCAAACGCAGGGATCACAACATGGAACCCTCCCACTCCTTCCCTGAGAGAGGTTTGTCCTGCCAGCAGTCTGGTGCAGGAAGAGCAGAGACTAAAGCAATCTTCTCTCTCCATCAAACCCAGCAAACCAACAGCTTCTCCTCCTGGCACATCAGTACAAGAGATAGCTCTCCCAGAACGCAGGCTTTTTAGAGATAGAGCAGAAGGAAAGAAGGACAAAGCATAGGAAAGAGTGGGATGGAAGATAAATTCTGCCTCTTGTATCTTTCTTTCCTATTGACAAAAGTGGGGTGGGGGAAGCGTTAAAGCAATTGGTGCCTTTCCTGGGGATCAGGCTGCCAGCTGTCCAGGAGACACCCACACCCATTAGAAGCATTCCCACAATGCTTCTAATCCTCAAACCCGAACTAATCTCTGGTATCCCCATATGCAAGTATAGTTTCAACCAAAACATTAGACCGTGACTCTAAAAATAGAAGTTAAACCCTTCTTACCTGCTGAGGAGAGGTAAAACCAGCGAGAACTGAGAACTCTTGTATCTGAGCATAAAACCTCAGTCTCCTTACTTTCAAAGGATAATAGTAATCCAATGGTTTTAGGATGAACCACTCATCTTGGTTCAAATCCAAGTGAAAGTAATGGACCTCTCACTAGTCCTAAACCAAATCTCCTCTCCTGCCTTGGCCCAAGAGTGAAATGAGCTCCAGGAATTTTTGTTGCAAGCAAAATGCCCTTACCACAGCTATGCAACACGACAAGATGGATCCATGAAACAACTCAAGAAATGTTAAAATGAAAGTAATTATCTGTTTCACTGAGGCTAAACTGATAGAGTCCTCCCTTGCATTCTAATTTAGTAAAAGCCATCTGCTCATACAGCCTGTACCAAGGTGCCCATACTAAATGGCCTGAGGATCAGTAATGGGCAGGTCCTCTAAAAGCCACTGTAAATGTACAATTAACATGTTCTGGGGATGTTTCCACTTACCATGAAGAAGCCTGTTCGTAAGCAATGCTATTAATTGTTGGGATTACTAAAAACTTTCCAATTCATCTCATTAGCAATAATAAAAAAGGGTGTTTATCTAAGTATTTAATCAAAATAAGTGAAAAGAAATGTGAGAAAAATGACTGCTGGAAAAACAAGAGTTAAGTCAAAAGTTTTTGATTTTTAATTTCTATAAAAAAAGAGAAAAAAACCCATAAAACTACTGGTTTAGATTACCATTATCAAACCCCTGGTTTCCTCCTCTGATTTTCCTTTCTTCTAATGATCTACAAATTTTATCAAGGTACACACCTTCCATGAACTGGGAGATCTTTCCTGGTAAATTCATTAAGAATGGTGCAAATGGCCAGATGTCTGGGTCACAACAGAGAATATAAGAATGTTTGTGCTATATGGCAGGAGTTCACTTAAATGACACACATTTCAGTAAATCCAACACAATCTGTATGCACAGGAACAAAAGGCCTGGATCACCAGCAGAAAAACTCAAAGAATGCAGGTTCACTGGAAGAGTCTTTCAAGAAATGGAAAATAATTAATTTTCCAGAATATAAGCTGTAAGTGCAGAAACATAGCTAAGATGTCAACATGGTCACTGGATAGAGAGGGTGAAAAGAGGTGGAGATGGAACTACTCCATAGGGCAATCATCTGAGGACCCACCTCCAAAGGAAACAATGAGGCAATTGTGGATGTCTACCTTCATGAGCTCCAAGAGTTTTGTCACTGAAACCCTCAGGAGCTGAATTAAGTGCAGAGTGAACACACAGGACCATGGGGAGTTCAGAAGAGAAGCAGAGGACTCATCATCCCAGCCGTTCTTGAAATTAGACCACAAGTATTTCATTACCTGAGAGACTGAAACTCAGGCATAACACACGCAGCCATCCTGGCTGTGTACAAGCTCAGACAGAGAAACAAAGCTGACTGAGGGGTTCAACCAGTGAGGGCTGGTTTAACCTGGTATAAATACAACCATTTATACCTGGTTAGCAAACTGCTGGCAGGTGCCAAGAAGAAACATGAGTTTATCTTTAAATGAAAAGAAAATAGAATGATGGGGACTGCCATCATGTTTGTGAGGAGCCCTCCTCACTGAGCTCAGGCTGAACTAGTCCAGCATTTTGACTTCCACAGCCCCCAGCCAAAAACACAGGGTTTTGATGCCATAGCTATTACATAAAGACCCTATTCCTATAGCACTATAAATGCAAATGATTGTGAAAGGATACTCAGCGAGGTTCAGTAATAATTCAAATCACAAATCCTTTTGCCATGCAACTCATATAATATGATATTTTTTATGGAAGCCCTTCTGCCCCTCAGAAGGCATTAAATTGTTATTCATATTTCAGATTAAAAAATTCAGGAAGAGTATTAAAAGACAGGCAGTGATAGCAAGATAGATTCAAGGCATGTGTATATGCCTCATGCCTTCTATAGCAAGTGCTCCTGCTCTAGAAATATAAAAAGGAAGTCAACTGAACAGCATGAAAATGGATGTAAACATGGCATTAAAGAGATCAATCTCCAGAAGTACAATAGCATTTTTAAGGGAAGGGTGTGTAATTTGAACAAACACAGCTGAAGGCAAGAATTAGCACCATATGCATAATCACATAAATCAAGATAAATAAGATTGGTAGAATTACACATGATGCTTGTTTGCTCTGAAGAACAGTGAAATAGATAAACAAGGATGTCTCAGGCATAGCAGGAATTGCTATGCTGAGTGGCAGCTTTGGTAGGCTGCTAGTGCTTTTTAAATGCATTACTAAAGAAAATAATCATGGTACAAGAATCAGAGCTACTGAAACTTAGGCTGCAGATCTCCACTGATAGCCAGCAACATATGCAGGTGCAAGGGGAGACATGTTACTCTTAAACAGCTCATTCATTTTAAGTCTCAGTTCATTTGCCACTGAAAATATGAAAGCAGTATGCTGGAGAGAAAAAAAAATCTGTTAATGTGTGCATACCAGCTCTCCAACAAGCAGTCATATTTTAAAAGCTTATTTATGTGGTTGTAAAGGTGGTGAAGTTTTGTTTTGTATCCTTCACTGTCATAAAGTAATCTTGTTTGATTTTTTTTTTAATGTGCTGATTAATTTATTCCTAAAAAAAGTGTATTTTTATGCAGCTCTTGATCCTGAATTTGACCTAATGAACTCAGAAGCATTAGAAAAACCCAAAGTGAGGTCGGTCATTAATATTAAAATGCAGAGTCCAGCAAATTCAGAAAGCAGCTGATATATTCAGAAATGATGCTCTGCCGCTGAGGAGGATCTCAGATAAAGTGTGCTGGGGCTCTGGGCCATCGTTTGGAGCATTGCGGTGCAACAGGAGCAGAGAGCAACACTTGACTGTCAGTGAACACAGGTGACTGAGAGGTTTGTGTTCCACCATTTCTGTGAGCTGAATGTCCACCACCACAGGGCTGTAACTGCAATTAATGATTGCAGTCCTCTAACTTAGCTCCTCCCTGCAGAATTCCAGTTTGTGTCCTCAGGACTGCTCCAGGCTGACCTGAAGCACAGGAGGTGAGGACAGCCAGGTTCACTTCCAACACATGCTCTGGGAATACTGGAGAGAGGAGCAGTCCTGTGCGCATACAGAACCACAAGGCAGAAAACAAGGGCTGCAAGCTTTTCTTTGAAGTTCCAGATTAATTTCTTTCACTCAGAAGTTATGGATAATGTACAATTGGAAAGATTGAGACCATCTAGGTAGGAATGTTATAATAATGTCTCTTCTGTGTGGCTAATGAGAAAAGACATATGAAAAGGAGTGTAAAGCATGAGAGTTAAGGGCAAAACACTGTTGACACAGATAAATCTGAACTGTTTTGGCTTTGGTCAGGTCTCCTCCAGCTGTCACAGAACAGCTGCTTTTCAGCATGACTGTATTTTCTACCTTTTTCCAAATGTAATACCATGAGCTCAGAAATGTTTCTATTATTCTAGAAGAACACAGGTCTCACACTTATTAAGGAAATTGCTGGGACTTTTTCAGGCTACAGTTGACTCTTCAGAAGGAACTGCCTATAGCATTATTAAGTGCTTTCTTGCACCCTGGTGTCTTTGATAGGATTCAAGGTACTGTTCCTGTGAAGTTAAATGAAGAACCTTTGCTTTTGTCACCTTTGGCAGTTTTCAGAGGCCAACTGCTTCAGGCTACAGTGCAAGAGCCTCCTTGTAGCTCTGGGCTGGGGTTGGAGGAGGCTGCGGTTGGTGCAGCAGAGCTCCCTCTGTGTCTCCCTTCCCCTGCAATTGTCAGAAATAGAAAGAAAAAAGGAAAGAAAAGACACAGGAGTGCAGAGATAAGAGGCAGAGCTCAGCTTTTCTTTGATCTCCTTCTCTGTTGCAGGCAGAGGAGATCAAAGAACAGAGGCATAACAGAAAGCACGTGAGACGGGCATGCCTGTAAGAGGGTGTCCCTTGGAGGGCCTTGGCTCTGACTTTGGGAGTATGGCTGCTTGGGAACACCACCTCTGCTTGGGTGGGAGCTGCAGCAGCTGGGACAGAGGGCAGGGGACTCATTTTCACTCAGAGAGCCCAGGGAGTGCAGCAGCCTCTCCTTGCAGCTCACTGGTGGGCACCGGGAGTGAGCGACATTTGCTGTGTGGCCCTGGCAGAATTGGGCTCAATTTACACCGGCCTAATTCAGCCCAGGCCCACTCTTGGAAGGTCTTCCTGGAATGGAAATATCCTTCCATTGTACTGGAAAAGCAACTTGTGGCAACAACACTCCACTGTTGATGCTGTAACTTTTCTCTGGCCTGCCAAACAAAGTCGGGTGGAAATGGCCATAGGGTGTTTTTTACCAGTTTACCTGCAATGAAAAGCTTCTGCTTGTGCCAGCCACGGATCACACCTCATTCTACCCTTGAACGACACAATTATGCCAGGAAAGTCTGCTGTGCAGGCTTAAGAGGGAAAATGTGGTTCCATTTTATCACATTGGAGTTTTCTCATTAAACTTATTTGGACTGGGATTAGGCTATTAGAGAAAATTTAACCCCAAATGATTGGAATGGAGAGAAAACCAAATTAAAATATTCTCATATGCTACAAAGGAAACAGCCCCCAAAGAAATTATAGAAAATATAAAAATGTATAGATTTATATGGGGGAAAGAGGTAAAATGGTAGAAGAATTCAGTAAGATATCCTAGTTGAAATAGCACAACCTGAAGCAAAAAAAAAGCAAAAAAGAAAAAAAAATAGATTAAAATATTTGAAGTACTTTCTGTACTCAAATAATACTTCCTTTATTGTGAGGACTTACACTATTCATGTATAATAATCCGTAACTTAGAGTTAATAGGCTTGTTTTAAGGTTGTACAACTTAGATTTTAACAAGAGACTGTTGCTACATAAAAATAAGATTCAAGGTGAAAATGATGTCACTGTACCTGAGTTACATATACATGTTTACTTATATTGAATATATAAGTAATCAGTATGGGCTTTCTTTACATGCTTAGCTCTTAAGTATTTGCATGACTGCAGAATCTGTGGCTATTTTGTAATTTTTGCTATTAACTGAATTAGCTCTTTTAAATTCCTTTTGTTTCCCCTCAAAGTTTGTTTTGCCTTGAATTTTCTAGCTTTTTGAAGCTGCTGAGTGCTCTTTAGCCCTGGTTGGTAGAAAGGGGATGAAGAATTAAGAGAGTTCTGTAGGCACAGACTGCCTGCAGTTGGGGTGGCAGAGCAGTCTGGGAGCAGTCAGGAGGCCCCAGGGGATGGATCCACCAGGCATTTATTGCTTTTCTTGTGCCTCCTCCTTCTCCACCATCTAAGCTATCACTCTCCTCCTTTCCATGTCTCTCTGTCTCCTTTTGATAACTTCTCTTTTCCTTCCTTCACTTTCTTTGCTCCTTCTCAAATCTTTACCCTTTCTTGTTTCTAACCTGATTTTATCTCACACCTTCTTGTGGTTTCTCCACAACTGCTCCCATTTTCTTACACTATGGTAACCTCACTCAGCTTCACTCTTTCATCCAGCCTTCCAGAATTTGGGATTTGGACTGTTTATAATTCAACAATCCTTTCTTAGCAACGTGTGGAATTATTCATTACACTCTCCCATCAATTCCCAAATTATTTTCATTAGCATTCTTCAGTTACTCAGGCAAGACTGGACCAGAATTATATATTTACCCTCAAGGGTGGGAGAGGAAGGGCCTCCCTGCACATTCACAGTCTTGCCCTCCTGTGCTCCTGCCTTTTCTCTTTGTCTCACCCTTTGCCTCTACTCCTGTTTTGTTATCCTTGTGTTAAGGGAACATAGATCCAACCCTTCCCTCCCTTCCAGCTTCTGCTGTGGCCTTTTTCTGTGTTGCCAATGCTGGCTTCCTGTGTTTGGCCACCAGACCTCTGGCACACCTATGCTGGACTCTCAGGTATCATGTGCTCCTCTTGGACTTCAGGGTGCTTAATATTTTTGACAAATCAGTCCTATAATGGAATGAATTGGACACGCAGCTGAAGCATCCTTTGGCTGGACAAGTTAATCCTTAATACTATAGAAATGAAATATACCGTGAACTCAGATAACATATTGGTCAAAAAGAATAAAAAACACCCAGAGCTGGAAAGAAATAAATCCAAGCAGTTGAAACCTTCTGTATTATGGAGCTATTTAGAAACTGTGTTGATTTTTCAAAGAGTATAAACTAGCAGCCCTTTTGGCATTGAAATGTTTTAAGTAGCTTTTTATATGACAGTACCATGAGATATTCATTTGTCTGCGGCAGGCTGAAGGAAGGAATGACTGGATCTCCCAGACAGGAAGATATAAACAGACCTTGAAGAGGTCAGATGAATTCATGTTTCATAACAGCCTGAAGGGAGCTGTTGCAGAGAGGTTAAAGCTGGTTAAGCATTTTTCCCTATGGATCCAGAAGCAGGAGCTTAAGCCTCGCTCCAGACTCGTGTCAAAGGTTTTGCTAATCAACCCAGAGGCAAATGTCTATTTAGTACTTCAGGCCAAGTAGGCACAGACAGGTGGACAGTGCTAACTGCACCACTGCTTGCATGCTACCTTTGACTTAACTAGTCTGATAGGTTTGTGTTGGGTAAGTGAGAAGAGAAAACCAGCTCTGAAGCATCCATGTCATTTTCCAGCCCTCCATGGGATTGCTGTGCTTGGGGTCTCAGCAGAGCAAAGGACATGCAATGCTTTAGAGTCTAATCAATATTTCTCCTGGCCAGGGAGAATTTCCCTGGTGCATATTTTAATCATTCCAGTCTGGTGAGTGATGAAATAATAGATTTTTTTTTCTAGAATTTATTGTAGGTTGGAAGAGAAAGGACAGTCAACAGTCAGGCTGCCAATACTCGTAGCAAATCAAATCCACATTTTGGCATAACATTTTAGAGTATTTAGGAATACTAGTTTTCTGCCTCTTAACTCTATAAGAGTTTTCTACAGAGCAAAAGAAAGCTAAATTATCTTACGATGCCAGCAAGCAATTGTAACAAATCTTGTCTTGCATAAATACATTTTGTGTTTTGCTTCCCAGGACTACTTGTGAGTTTTTCCAACGTAAGGGTTTTATCTGTGAAGCAGAAAATACAGACTATTTTGTGGTGGGAAACATGCTAAAAGTCAAGCAGCTGTGGCAATTTGAGACTGTTTTCAAACACAGTCATCTTGCTGCTGCATATGCAGTTCAACACATTTGACAATTTAAAGTTCCCTGCTCCACTGACTCTGCAATTTGTTTCCTTCTCAGCAGCAGCATGATGGGCTGGAAACCACCTATTGCAAAGTGCACAACACAAAGTGGAACTAAGGGCTCAGGCTGGGAGAAGGAATGAATTCCTTCTCATACAAATGCCTCCTGAAAGTCATAGGTCATCTAAACAATCCTACTAATTATTACCACCACTTGATTTTTCACTTTGATATTGCATATGCAGCTCAAGCTACTGGCAACTTCAGTAGCTGTACAGTGGCTGATAAACTTGTAAATGTGTGCACCAAATTTGGGAAAAAAAATAGGTAGCTTCATTGATACTTTCTGTGCATCTGCAGTCCTTATGTTTGTGTTAAAACTGGACTCCAGGCTAAAAGATGAGCATGAAAGGAAATAATTATAAATTATCTGCATAAAATCTGCAACAAATTACCTATAAAACTATAACTATCTAAACAGGATGACATTTACTTTATAGGTTCATGACTTCCTTTCTTTAAAGTTAGCTAAGAAGAGAGCAAAGTAATTACAGTTCTCTTTTGATTGATTAAACATGACATATATGCTAATATGAAAGTAACTTCTGTCCTTTGTTACCCAAGCTTCTGGTTTAAAGCAATTTTGAAGATAACAGATATAATCTCACCAGTGCTGCCATTTCTAACGTATATGCCAAGAAAGTAATTCCTCTGCCTTTTTTCTCCAAGAGAGAAAGCATATTTTATCCTTCATGTTTCAAATTTCGGATACAGAAGTCAGATGATATTACAGCCATAAATCCTCTGTTTCTTTGCCATTTTATATCAGGAAAGCTCTGTGCCACCAGTAGAATAAATAATTCTGCCTTTTCACAAAGGTTTTCCCACTGGTTTGAGGGAGATTAGTTGATGAATAAGTTTGATGGAATATAGTCCAGCAGGAAAAAAAGAAACACCTGCTAAATTTCACTTGAAATGCTACACACAGGAGCTGTGTCCATGAGATTCACCTTTATGTAATTCTGGCTCGAGTATCAAGAGACTCGCATTGAAATTGAGGTTCATGGAATTCAGCTTCCATGAAGTTTTTTGCTTCATAGTTTTTCCCTAAAATTAGAGTTTTATCTATTCTCTAATTGCTTGCCTTAATGCCTTTATGCTGTTGTTTCACTTTAATGTCAGCATAACACTTATATTTATGGTGTGGATGTATGCTCTCTTTGCCACCTCTCCTGTAAAAGGCACAGATTCAATTCTCCAAATTCTCTGAGGCTTTCCTTACAGGATGGAACCTCAGCTCTCTCATCATCTGCTTGTGTCCCTTCTTTTCATTCTCTGGTTCCATTCTGCCTTTTCTGTTGAAACCAAAACACAGCATGACATTCTAGCTGTGGTCACACTACTGTGAACAAAAATGAGCTTCAAACTCTCTGAACTTAGCAGAGACATCCCAAAAATACATTCACCAAATAGATGTACTTTTCTTTTCCCAACACTGCATCATATTACATACTTAAATTAAACCCAGTGGACCAAATTCCTCTCTGGATTAAGTTTAGTAATGTCTGTGGAGTCCGGTGAGAGAGAATTTGGACCAATAGCTATTAAAATTTCCAGTTCCCTCCCTGAAGCAATGCTCTTTTACTGATGTTAATATTCCCCTCCAGCTTATTAACTGCATGAAGAAACTTGGGAGGAAAGTGATCCCAGTATTCAGTTTCCTTAAGTCCTCAAGCACACACACACTGCTCTGGCAGAGGTCTGTCCCTGTTCCATTCCCCCCTACCACCAGGGTGCCTGACATTCAGGTTGATGCTGGGATTGCAGCAGGTGACTGCCATGGAGGAAAAAGGGATTCTCTAGGAATATTGGTTTTGGAGATGATGATCCTCAAGGAATAGCAAGATATCAGAGATTATTTTATGACTTGGATCATGTACAAGATATAACGTGGACAAAATTTGCAGTTTGAGGGCAGCACGGCCGTGGGATGGAATGAGAGGAAGGGAGAAAGAAGAGGGGATGTGATAGGGAAGAGGGGTCTTTCACAGGGCAGGAGCTTGGCTTTTCTTCCAGAGAAGCCATAACATGCAACTCCAGAAGTACAAATCCCAAGTTCTTATAAAGAAGGTGGATAATTTAAAGAATAATCACAGAACCATTGAATATTCTGAGTTGGGAGGGACCCACCGGTATTGTCAGATCCAGCTCTTAAGTGGATGACCCATACAGGGATCAACTCCACAACTTTGGTGCTATTAACAGCATGCTCTAACCAGCTGGGGTACCCAGCAATTAAACAGCTTTGATTTTTCATGATATTTATACATTTAAACAAACAGAGAGTAGGATTGAGCACAGCCCTTCCCAAGATATTTCATACACACTGTCTTGGAGGTATCAGAGCAGCTTGCAGTATTTTTGCCTAAAGGCAAGGACAGGATACACGAGGGTTTTCTTTTTGGTTCCTTCCTGCTGTATTTCTGTTTTTCTTGGCTGGCTCTCTACTAGCACTGCCATGGTTTTGTGCTTGGTGTGTTACACCCAAGGGCTACAACGAAGATGCAGCCTAAATTCATTGCCTGGAGAGCTGCAAACTGCTGGAAAAGGCTTCCAAGGAGTAAAAACCTGTGGCTTGAATTAGTCTTCTACTGGAAAAGTAGAAATGAGATTGATGATAAAATTTTAGGAACAAAGAATATGCTAGCAAAAAACAACCAAAAAAATTTCAGTTTCCATATTTTTCCCATTATTTCTTTAAGTATAAGCACAAACCACATAAAATAAATTAGTATTACCCAGACTATACTATTTGCAGGGCACTGTCTTAGATTAATAGATTTGACAACAAAGGTGGAAACTTTCATAATAAGAATAAAATTTTATATTTCTTTTTGTAGATGATCGACCTTATATAATCATTATGATGTGTAACACTTAGAAATGGCACTGTGGTAATAGTGGCACAGAACTGCAGTGCTGGGTCCCTGACTTTTGTACAGTATTGTGTCTCAGGTCTCTCTTGGCACAGTGCTAATTTACACTAGTTAAAGATCCAGACCAGAGCAGTTTTCAGGAGGAGATGACGGATTCATGAAGTCTAAGTGACTGAATACAGAAGTAATTCATTAGCTCCATGCTATATTTGAAAGCTTAACCAGAGCTGACTGCAAAGTACAGCATATGTAGGCTAAAAAAAAAAAAAAATTAAGATGGAATAAAATTTAGGAAAACCCATAGCTAGTTTGAGTTAAGTTTAATAATAGATCTGCAACTTAATTTATTTTGGTGTGACTTGAAGTAATGCAAGAGGAAGAAATGGAAGAGCAACATTCCTGCACTCACCATACATTACAGTTTTCTGGAAGAAATGCGTTGCATACCAAGTTTGCTTTTCTTATATATTCTCCAGATAAACTGCCTCTGTCTAGTGCACTGGTTTTCAGCTAAGCTCATCTCTGCTGCAGAAAACACAGCTGTTTTCTACATTTCTATTTTGAGTTTAACTGTAGGTCCTTTTGACCATTAATTGCATGGAGCAAGTCCTGCTGGAAAGTAAGAGCCACAAGAGCCATGATGTGTGAGTTTATTTGATTCCAGTCTGGGGATATCTGAATGCTACAAGTCTCTACTTTCCCAGTCTACATTTAAATTGATAATTTAATTTTAATTATTATTTTTTTATTGATAATTGGTGCTTTAATTATTAATTATTAATTATTACATAACTACCTAAACCAATAGTACATTAAATGATATTACCTTGTTATAACATCCCCAGGTTTCTGGAAATCATTGATAAATTTACTGAACAATTTGTTTAGCTCTCCCCTTCTCCATCCACATCTGTACTGGTGAAACATCACTTAAATAATTTTCCACTTGTTCATTAGAATCACCCACAAAAGGAGTTCAGAAGTGACCCACTGTGAAGTGCTCACAGTCCTTGTGTAGATGAACTGCCAAGCTTTGATCCTTGAAGTGATTTAGTCTCTTTGTCTTTGGCCACTTCTCAATAATCTCTTCAGAACATTGTCAAAGGTGTTTTAAATTATTTTTTTCTTTCTTTGTGAACAATGTGCCTGAAAAACTCTAATACAGTAAGGAGGTATGTTTTTCTTTGCCAAGTAGACACTGTCTTTATTCTACTATGATTCTCATTTATTTATTTTTGTTTCACAATACCCCTGGCATTAAGAAAAGAAATTGGTGTTCAATTCCCAGGATCATCTGTAGCTCTCTTATTAAAGATAGTCACTGGTGATCAGGCACAGTAGTTGATTTTAATGAGCCTGAATTTTAGGGCTTTTAGCAGTTCAACCATTTCATTCTTAAGCTCCTTTGGAAGCCCTGGAAATATACTCTGCCATTTCAAAAGCTGGTGGTTCTCTAATTCTTTCCTTCTGTTTGAGTATGTCCTCTGTTGCTATTGCAGCCTCTGACAGTATCTGATCTTTATTTCCAGAAAACAGAAAATGTGTCACAAACATCATCTGTGGTAAAGCCAAAGACAAATAATTAATTTAATTTTTTCTGCATTGTCTGTGTAATCCTTAATTGCTGTCATTAATCCCTGGTAGTCCAACAGACAAATAATTTTTTCAATAACTTTCTGGCAATCTATCAAATCACACTCAAGTGTCACTTTAGTTAAGACACACGTTGGGATTTGACATATATCTTCACATTTTTCATAAGCAACTCATTGCAATCTAGCTAAATAATTTTGCATGGACAATCCATATGTGATATTTAACTTGGATTTAAGACAGAGCAGGCCCAATTGTCTCTTGTCACAAATACTTCTAGGTTTTCCTGCAATTAGCAACCCCCAATGTTTTTCAGGTGGTGATTTCAAGGATTTTTGTGGACTTGGACAGACTTTATGACTTCTAGTTGTTCAGGGAGGAAAAGGAGGGCTGTGAAGAGGACCCTGGTGGATCTCTCAGCAGGGCTGCACCTGATCTCCTCTGCCTTGGGTCCCAGCCTCACGTTCATAGGTCGTTAGCAGAATCTGACAGTGTGGCCATGTACTTCTCCAAGATAACTCTTTTGGAAAAATGACATGAAAACAAGTTAGATTGTTTCTCAGTAAGTGATAAAGTATTTTTTCCCATGACAATTGTTAAGTATTTGTAGGCAGCATGGGAAAAAGTGGAACAGAAAGACTATGCTCTAACTGTGCAGTCATAAATTACATGAAGTACATTTCATTATAAAGCACTACATTTTTTCTAAACCTTTATGAATTCTCTCCATTTACCCTGGGGGGTTGTAATGTAAACTGACATCTTATTCTCTCCTCACAAAAATCACTAGTATTCTCTCAGAATGTTTTGTCTATAAATGCTAACAAGGAAATAACAGCAACAGAACGTACAAGAGAAAAGAGTATTTGTTTTTTTCTTTAAGGGAAAGTCTAACATCTGTATGGAAAACCTGAAAATGTTCAAGCATCCTGTGTACAGAAATAGTGACATCCATTCACATATTTCTTCAGTTTTGTGAAAAGGGATAGATGTTATTCTTGATATATAACTCCCTTAAAGAATGAGGAATATGCTAGGAGCATTAACTAATTGCTATTTCATATATGTTCTGAATTATTGTTATGATTTATATTGCCCGACAAAGAAATAACACTCTCATTTTCTTTAGCTTGAATAATTTTGAAGAATTTTCATATTTTCTTCACATATCTACCAGTTAAATAGCTCAAAGCAAGTTTTCTCCACTCCTAGTTTTGAATAGCACAGAATACTGGCTTTGTACCCTTGGGCTACTTGGATTTAATATCAAATTCTTACCTTGCACAAGGTCAGAGAAAAAAATAAAGCTTATAAAATTGGACTCATATGAAGAATGAGTTTCTATCTTTTAATACTATCAAACAATCTGCAAATTATTTAAATTAAGACAACCAGCACTCCAACATCTGCAAGCAAAATGCTGAAACGCCAAATGCAACTTTACTGGCATAAGAAAATAATAAGTGGAGTTCAATTTGTGTCAGCATAGCTCAGGAAAATAAGATATCATGTCTTGCTGTCTGCTTGATGTCAACTTCTCAGATTCAAACCCTAATGCCTCATCTTAGGCTGTCCTTACTGGAGGCTGCCAAATAGCAAGGTTCAGCCAGAGTTCATGCAGCTACTACAAAATAGGTTTTTTTTCTCTTCTCCTTTTTCAATCATTATGAACCTTCTGCTTTATATTGTACACACTTGATTATATCTATCCTTGAAATATATACAACTCTATTAGCCTCTTCTCCTATTCTTTTAATGTACTGTAAATTCCTTTCTGTGCTTAGTTTGTTTTATGACTTACAGAATTAGGCTTTTAAACTTTCACTGCACAGAGAAGATTGAGTTGTGAGATTGGCTACAAGGAGAAAACAAAGGAACGGGAATTTATATTAATACCAAAAAAGAACAAAAGTATGAATACTTTTGCCATTTTTTTCTACTAAAATATTAGTTACCATCATATCCAGTTCTCAAAATAGCTGAAAGTGGGTTCTTCTTAGAAAGGGAAGATTAGCAGCTCTCTAAAATGCCAATTTTTGTTAATTCTAAGAAACCTAAATCCCCTTCTGCCTAAAATCTCATCTCTCATTGATATTGATATTTCAAATGAGCCCTCATGCAAGCTTCAAATGAGCAATTCAGATGGATTCATTTTCTCAAATTGTTTTAAATTGGCTGCATATGAAATTACTCTAAATGGAAGTGGTGGGACAGATAAGCCAATAATTTAGTGATAATATATATAGTTTAGTACTGTCAAAGTTTACAATAGCATTTCAGAGAACTCAGCAAAGCTGTTTGGAATCTGCTTCAGGTGGAAAAAGCCCAAACAAAACACAGCACATGTGGGTTGGAGCATTAAAGTCATGATATACCAACACATATATTTTGAAGATAACATGATCCTTCTGCATAACAGTGATTGAAACTTTCTGAACATTTCAATCATAGTAAATATGCAGAAAAGCAGATGAATCTATACACATGTGGAAACACAAACAGAGTGTAAGAAATTTCAGTTTGCCACAGTGCTGCTAACAGCAGAGTTTCAATCATTTTAAATTAGCTGATGAGAAGTTAAGAAAATCAGCTGCCTTAATATTTTCTGAAATATGAGGAAGATTTAAAAACAAAGGTTTGGCTCAGTTATATTCTCTTCCATTTCTGACTTGCCCTTCTACTTTAAGGGAAACAAGTTTCTTCACTTAGGCCCATTCATTGCAAACTTATCTGGTATGAATTACTGAAACAGATTTTCAATATTCAATGTCTGAACAGATGAAACACTTTAATACCTTAGATGGCTCGTTTCTGGAATCAGCTGGAGTGGCATATTCCCCAAACTTTAAAAATACTTTTTACAAAATTCAAAGGCAGTCAAGATTAAAATTCCCAAATGTGTATTCTGGATCGCCTCCAAAAACATTCAGTCATTATTAGATATTGTCTTGATTAAAATTCCTGTTGGTTTGTTCTATGGTTAAAGAGTAATCTTGTATCTTAACTTTTGGAATGTATTCCTATCATGTGACATCTATGAAGTCCGAATTAATATAAAGAGATCTTTCTCACTACCCAGCATGGGAAAAGGTTTAAAACGTTCACATTTCAGCATAAAAGCAGTTCACAGAATGTGTTTTGCACTAAAATTACCATTTATATACTTCAGAATTTCCTTCAGGAATAGTGAAAAGTTAATTTCTAAAGATTTGCTAGAAACCTTGTCAAAGCAGTATCTGTGAGAATAATGATTGTACTAGCCAGAAATTACACCAAGAATTATTTATTTTCTCCTTTGTAGCTAACCTTTACACAGACCCCTCATTTTTTTGTAAAGAAGCTAGAGCCATTCCTAACTTAGCTCAACTGAGAGAAGTTAGCTCAATTTGAGAAAATGAAACTGAATCACTTTTCTTAGCCCTTTAAAACTTAAAAAAAATCTGAAAATGTTCCCATTCTCAGAACTTTGTCCCACAGATTCTGGGACTCCAAAGTTAAACACTCCTGAGCGATCTGTGATTTCCCCCCTCTATAAAGCCATGTGGGTTTCTCTTTACAGTTTTTGCCTCCCTTGGGAAAAATGCAGGAGAGTTTCCCCCATGACCTTGGGCCACATGACCAAGGCCCAGGACACTGCTGTGCATCGGCCACTCAGAGGAGGAAAAGGCAAATCAGAGATTCTGCTCTGTCATTCTCACATCTAAACTATGCTTTTAAGTAATATTTAACAATTGAGGTGCTATTTAAGGATTTTAAGGTGTCTCTTGTTCATCCCTGATAGGTCCCCCTGCATTAAGTAATTGAGGAGGAATCTTCAGCCTGAATCTCTGATATTTCATGATATGCCACAGGGAGATGTGGTTTTCAGATCTCCTAGAAACAGTAGAAGAAGAAATTCCATTTTGGATTCTATGAAGCTGTCCATGAGGAAGTTTCATCAATACTCACTAAGACAAGCTAGCAGTCAGTTTTTCAAACAATCAGTGTTTTCCTCCCCAAAGTCTTTAACATCTAATTCCCCAACCAGATATCCAGGTCAAAATGACATCTACTTTAGAATTGCTTCCACATAGAAATTTTTTTTAAAAAAATGTTGTAGGACAGGAAAGCGAAAAAAGAAACATATTCCAGCATCCCCAAGGAACAGTTTTTGATACATAGACAGCCTGAAGTAATTGACTTGTATGACAAGTTACCTAAAAACTGCAATAATCATCCTAGAGGGAATCAGAATTAGAATTAATCTCTGAATCTGTCTACAGAAAATTTGACTTGATCCACAGCATGAACAATACTCTGCTGAGAAGAAGTTCCTATATTGTCTATTATTTTTCCACAGAAGGACATGAACCAATTCAAATGCATTCTTCCATGGTGCTCACAGTTGCCCAAGTATTTTGGGCAACCACTTTGTGCCCCCAGTACTGTTTCTACATGTAACTTTTAGTACCATGAGTGACAGGTAGGTGCTTTCTTGAGATAAGTACAATATGAAAAGACAGATTTGAAATTTGGGTTCCATGCAATAGTTTTCTTTTTTCCCCAGAGATATCTACAGAGCAAAATGCAGAACAATGTGGAAATCACAAGCTGAGTAAATTACTCTTACCTTGCTTCAGCTGTCCTTAAATTTAATGTGCATCCATTTGTCACTCTAAAATGTGATTTGTATATGCCAGAAAAAACTGAGAGACAGCAAGTATGTCAAATTCTATGCTTTATAATCTTCTCCTCCTCCCCCTTTATGTTTTGAGGTTGTCTCTTGTCTAGTCTGTCTGCCTATTTATCTAATTACAGCGCTCTGTTTTCTGACCAGAATGTCATGGAAGACATAATGCCCTGGAGGAGTTTTCCCATTTCTAAAATGTCATGTTCTCAAGGTGAAAGCTCTCAGAGTCTGAGCAGGTAGGACTCTCATTTGGGAGGGACAAGGGCTGGCTGGAGGAGACAGAATTCCCTCCTCAGCTTTGAAATAGTCTTGGAGACAAGACACTGGGCTGTGACAGACCAGCTGTAGGCAGTTATTTCCATGTTTTCAATTTATGGGGATTTTAGGCATCTTTCATGATGTTCTGACTTCCCCAGATCATAGAGTGGTAAGACTGATGCCTTCTGCATTTTAGAGAGAGGCTAACCACGTCTCCCTCAGTCTGTGGAGAGCTATCACACAGCAGCAGTGCCTGTCTGGCGTTTAATAGAGTTTATACCTGGGCAGGAGCATCTACACCAGAACAAAAGTACATGTGGGGTAGCTAAGGAAGAGATCTGTTTTTCAGTAAACATTGGAACTGGAACAGTGGAAAGTATTTGGCAGTTTATAAGTTATCCTAATAATTTAGGAGTCTGACTTTCAGCACCTCTGTTTCAATTGTAAATTCAGGTTACTCATTTAATCCACGGTTACTCATGCAAGTTAATTTTATTGACTTCACTAATATTTAAAGTATTTTTCTTTATAGTTTGGAGGTATTTTTAACACATTTTGGATCTGTCTTTTCATGTCTGACTGATGATTGCTTGTTTTACTGCTAAGTATTTCATGGTTCCTGAGTGACATAGTTTTGACAAGATAAAAGATTTTTAGTGTTGCAGTGAACACATAGCAGTGGCTGAGAGTTCTTTTTTGTTTTGTTTGTGTCCTGGCTTTCTTTCCCTAACAATTCACAGGTCTGTGATAGTGTTGTTTCGATCTGGTTGCTATTCTGTTGTGAGTATTCACACAGAATTTGCAATTATTAAAGCAGTTAAGCCTTTGTTTTAAATATTGCTCCCTCCAGGCTTCATTGAGATGAAATGTATGTTCCAACTGTAGAAGCAGCAGCTGGTGCACTAGTGCAGAGAAAGTGGAGGCACTCCAAAAGAAAGCTAGGAGTGTAAAATAGTGCTGGCTGATGAGGATGATGACACTGGATCAAAATGTATAACCAAACTTTGAGCATCTGGTTTTAACTGAGGCGAGGAGATTCCACAACTTCCTTGTGCACTTTATGAAGAACCACTTCCTTCTATTTCTTTTTGAAGCTGCTGCTTGCTGGCTTCCTAAGGTGCCTTGGAAAAGACGGTGTACAACTCTTGTCAGCTTATCCAGCCCAGATCTCCATGAGTTTATGAACCTCCTCAGGCATGGTTTTTTTTCAGATTAACAGTAGGCATTCCATAATTCTGGTGGTTGTTAATGTCCTCTGAACTTTCTCCTTTAAATCCTTTAAATGAAAGGATTGGGGATTAGAGGCCAGAGCTACCTAAAATATTCACGATGTGGGAGCAGGGTGGATACACAGAGGCATCATGATGACAAAGGTCTCAGGGTCTTTTCCTTTCCAAACAAGCCCTAGCATTTGGTTTGCTTTTTGGCCTCTCATTTTTAATGATAAGTGAGAGTTCACCAGTGACTTTACATGGCCAAGAGTATATTTTCCCCAATATACATCACTTCACACTTATTTACAATGAGTGGGCCCCACAGACTTACATCACTCAGTCACTCAATATGGGAGTTCCTTGTGAATTAATCACCATTCTGCTAGTGAGACGTTACATAAGAATATTTCTCTTTTACACCTTCACTATGTACCTCAAAATGAACTTTCTTAGTGGTATATGCAGATGCTCTCCTCCTAAGTACAAAGTATTTTCTTCATTGAATAATTCATTTTAATGGAAAAACATCCTAACACAGTAAAAATACCTACTTTAAATTTTGAGTTTCTGTTCTGAGTTTTCTTCTTTTCTCTTGTCTACACAGAATAATTTGGTTCAATTTTTTTTAAACAGTCCAAATACTGTGGAGACTGTTAGTTGGATTCTCCAGACACTACTGTGATGAATAAAATAAAGATACAACAAAATAAATTACTGTGACAAAGCAGTCACTTCTTGTAAGTACTTTGCCACTAATATTAGGAATGTATTTGTGTAATTTTAACTGTTGCTAAGGAAAAAAGAGTTCTGATTTTTTTTTTTTTTTAAGATTAAGCACTCTGTCTACATTTGATTCTCATTTCATCTTCTCCATATATTCTATTCCATTAGTTGGAAGCCAGCCAGAAACTCAGCTCCATGTAACAACCTCCTTCCTTCCAGGCTTCTAAAAGCATTTGATTTGACAAAAAATGTTAACAGTGCCCATAATACTGGTAATTCTGTGTCCCTCTTTCCTCTGCATTGCCTGTTCAGGCTGGGTGTTTGGGTCACTGGTATGTGTTTGGGCAGAGCTTGGCACAACACCATCCTACACTTGTGCAGATGTTTAGGTCCTGCACTGAAAAATATCAGCCATTGCAATAACTATTAATCCATTTTACTATAAATTATTGAATTCAAATAACACAGCATTAGAATTACATGTATGCCAAATAGAAATGGTTTAATTAAGCCTTCGTATTTTAAAGGCTTTAAGGTTTTAAGTAAAAACCAAACCATCTTCAAAAAGTTTCCATATTTCAAGGGGATCTGCTTAAGTTTCTTTTGCAGAACAGGATCAAAATTTAGAGATAAAATTTGGGACTATCCAACTAGAATTTTGGTTGTGGTTTTCAGTAATTTATTTAAAATTGTTTGACAAAAGGAGCCGCATGTGCAAAGCTACCAGTTTCTTATTGTTTCTAAGAAACACAGGATTGAAAGATTTCTTGCCCCATTTTGCTCTGTCCCACATGGAAAGGCAGACCCATAGATCCCACTGGAATGGTAGATTCCTGCTGTAAAGGTACCTCTCTCTGTGGGCAGTTTCACATCAGCGTTTCAACAATAACCTTTGAAAGGCCTGATACTTGTAAGTGAAATAATTACTTTGAAATTTTGATCAGCCCATGGTGTTCCACATGGAAAGAAAACACAAACTGGCCCATGAAGATGGTCTTCCCTATTGACTGAAATTTATAGTATGACACAGTAAAAATCACTGTGCATGCTCTCAACTGTTCTCCATATGCTGTCACTTGGTAAGACAAAGAGAAGCAGTTCACTTTCTTTACTTGTACAGCTTGTGAGCAGTATTGGTGATGATCCCATATTTATAAATCTTTGACTAGTTTGAATCTATTCTGCAGTCTCAGTCTCTGTACATCTCTATCGATTTAGTGTTTTTTACAGTTATATTTTTAAAGCATGCCTCATTTATAAGTCCTGTATTTATTACCCTCTGTTCAGCTAAGCTGGGCTACATTTCCACTTTTGAATCCTGTGTGATCACTTTAAAAATGAATTAAAAAGAAAATAATTACTTTTTAAAGCATATGTGTTTGGAATTCCCTTTGGCTTTAGACTGTTTTTGAAGTAATATTTCTCATCAAAGACAAAAAATTATGCACTTCTTTTCAGAAGTACATTCAATGAATATTATATATGCATTTTCATTGAACAGTCAGTTTGCCATGTGAGTTTTGTGGACAAGAAGGATAAAAGCTCAGATTCAGAGCTCTTAAAAGCCATAAAAATATGCTTGAGGTACATAAACAGATACCTTAATACTAGATGATAGTACACCTGGAAAAAAATTTAAAGTAACATACTTAAAGATCAAAACCCAAGGGAAATTTAAATAAAATATGCCAATTTCTTAAATATACTTACAATTCCACATCTATAATAGCTGCAAAATATATAAGCAGGAAGAACTGAAAAAAAGCACTGAAGTTGTAGATAAAATTTTGGTTTTCTGAGTTATTATTTGAATTTATGAGGTTCTTAACCTGAATTCTTTTGAACAGAAGTACCAGTGGGTTTTAAATATTCACTGAATATGTTTTCTTCTGCAAAATTTTTTCACTTTTGAATCATTGAAATGAATAGAAAATAAAGAAAAAGATCCTGATGCAGTAAGAAGGCCAGGAAGACTATTCTAAAATATGCAGAGGAAACTCCTTATATCCAGTTTGCCCATACTGCAGGTACTGAGAAGTGCAGAGAACCCCCATACAAGGCCTGAGAAGTTTCTAATTCACTGCTCCATCACCAATGCACCCTGCAGTCCCTCTCGTTTGCTGCTGATGGAGGCAGCTCTGGGAGCCCTTGTTGTGCTTTCTCTGCTGGGGACACTTCCATGAGAGAAGCCTGCCCCAGGGCAGAAAGGCCATAAAACCCCCACTGCATTAACCTCCTGAAGGTTACCCTCCCAAAGCACTGCTGGCAATCTCTGCAGCTTACAGGTGATTCTGTCCAGCTGTACAGAGGGTTTGTGAAGAGGAACTTTGCCAACAGACCTACAGATGGTGTAAGGAGGACAAAAAATGATGGAGGTAATTTTCTTTATGGATTTAAATAAACAAAAATTTCACTCAGTCCTGAAAAGTTATCTTCAACTGCTCTTTGCTTTGCAAAAACTCCACTACTTCAATCCCAGAAGGTTATTTGGAGAAGACAGAGAAGCTTGAATTCAAAACGCTGCTGTGTTGCAAAACTCGGACCCAGAATTTTTGAAGTTCTCAAAGTTTCCTAACACTTTTTTTCAAAGGAGGTCTTAGACAACATTAAACTTCAAAAACACCAAAAACAAACCCACAACCTTTTGTGTGTGTACACTAACATGACACAGATGCAATTGCTGGAAAAGTCAGCATTTTCCAAAGACACTCCACAGTGACTGTAGCTCACTTCTGTGCTGAGTGTACTGGGGCAAAGACTGCAACATCCCATTTCTCTGGCTTAGCTTAGCAGACACTGTTTTTCAGGAATGAATGAACTAGAAATAAGTTTCTTACTGTTCAATCATACTGCAGCATTCACACAAGTTGGAACATTTCCTAATTCCTGCCTAATATCAAACAGCAGCAATACAGATCAAAGATAATGCATACAAATTTGATATTTACAGTGCCTCCCTGCCTAGAAAGGATAGGAAAAATGATATGACTGAGTATAAATAAGAGTTATGGCATTTTCAAGGATCAACTACCCAAATAGTCAACATGTGCACAGATATGAGTTTAATAGCCTCTTATTAAAAGATGCAATAAAATTTGAGAGTGTACTGGCAGTAAATAGATTAAAGATCCATTAATCTATCTTCAGGAGAAAAAATTTCATATGCAGTCATGATTAGATAGCTGGGTGCAGCACACATATCCATGTATCATTTTCTAAGAACTGTAGTTGTTAGGTTTTAATCATGCACCATACTTACTTCCATTAAAATATCTGTTTTGTGTAAATGCACAGCAGGAAGTAATAAACACCCAGTCCTAACAGTGTTTTGATATCAAAATGTGGGTGACTGATAGTTGAAAAACACATTTGCCAGACTCTGCAAATAAACACCAAAATATGAACTGACAATTGGGAAGCAGAGATATTTGATACCTTTAATGTATGTCAGCAGGATGCCTGATGCTAGAAACCCAAATGAAGTGTTTGCTGTGCTTAAGACAAATACTGTCTCATCATCAGAGTATCAAGGTAGAGAAATGCTCAGAAAGAAGATCAAAAGAAAGCAGTGGATTGGGGCTATAATCAGAGCACTAAAATCAATGTTGATGAGAATTGAAGTTGGCTACGGTTCGAGTTCATGTTAGGCAGATGTTTATCATTTTTCCTTTCTCTCAGTGGTGCTAAACAACAAAGCAAGAAGGAAAACCAGAAGAAATAATCAGAGAAAAAATCTCAAGAGGAATCTTCTCTGGAAGATCAGGTAAAAGACAAACTCTTCACATTGGAGCAAATGTTCCAATCCTGTGGAAACAGATTTTTCTCTTGCTGTGAGAAAATACCACCAGGCCAGTCTTCCACGTGGTATGGAAGACCAACAACAGCACTTTTCCCTTTCCTAAAGCAGAGAAAAAGACACCTTAAAGACTGCTTTGCTACCTACCAGTATGGGCATCTACTACCCAGACAGAGCAGGAATGTAAAAATGTTTTTAACTCATCCCCAATCACATTCCATTCTGAGCTGGGACACGATGAAGTAAAGCAGTTCCTTAATGCTGGTGAGGGACTGTTATCCTTAGGGGCATCATGGTGGGAATACAGTGCTCATATGGAATGAGGATTGTTTGGTTCAGTTTCAGCAATACCCTGCTAAGAAGTGTTCCCTGAAGATCCCTTACCAGAACTTGCCTTGAACACGCTTATCGTGACCAACCTTATGCTCTGAGACTACTTTATATTTTTAATATTCAGTTTATCAGCTACATAAAGAATTGATTTCCAGGTGCTAAAATCTCCCTCAGCAGTCTGAATTCCTTTGAGAACATATTTGTTTTTATTGACTTTCCATTCTGGTAACTTTCTAGCCTAGAAATTAATCTTTGTCATGTCAGCATGTGTGCCTTTGGCTACAGGTAAGCCCTACTGTGTTTGGGAGGGATATCAGAGACTATAGATTTATAAGGTGCCATCACAAAAATATGTAAATGATGGTTAAGGTCTCTTTAGAGACTGGCAAGTTTCAAAGGAACCTTGTGCATGGAAAATAAATGTATATAATTAGTACCCTTGGTTTGCTAGACCAATCATTATGTATTCCTGCCTGCTTGAACCTCTGATGTGCAAAAAAACTTGCAAAGCCTTCTCCTGACATCTCCCTGTCCTGCAAAGGGCTGGTCCTCTCTGACACAAAGAGGGGCCCCATTCTCTCTGCTCCCAGGCTGCCACTCAGCCCTGGCAGGATTGGCCCTAGGTCTGCCCACTCCTCTGCACTCTCCCCTTTTACAGGGAAAAGAAACTTCATACAGCACTGTGCTAATACTGGTTTGACCCCTTCACACTCCATATACAGTTAATTTAAAGTTTGAAACAGCCCTGACAGATATTTTCTTGAACGCATATAATTATGTTTTAAATTCTTCCATTGCAGTACATGTTCTCACTGGGGTCCCACAAATCATCTGATCAGTTCTGGGGTCATGATTAGGATCTTTCACAGGAGTGGACTAAAACACAGTGAGGAAACAAAATGGCACACTTTTTTTTTTTGTCAGCATATTAAATACTACTTTCTTTCTCCCTTTTTCCATTTTTTATTTCTCAAAGTACATTTAAAGCCTGTGATTCTCACTGGAGAAAAACAAATATGAAAACCCTATCTTCAGATTTAGTGCATATGAAACTAAAAGTTTACTATATTTGAACTAAAACCAGGAAATCCATTAGTATTAGTGGTACCAGCTGTTCTTTGTATTAGGCCAAACTCTTCAAGGGGACACTGAAAGTCCTGCACTTCAAGGTCAACACAGAATGGATAACTTTTATTTTAAGTGAGGGAAACAAAGAATAAAGAGACATCTCAGAGGAACAAAGTGCTGGGCTTATAACTTTCTGTAAGAGCAGCCATTTTAAATGGATTTGAAGAACTCATGGAGCAGGACTGCAGAACTGCTTTTGGGAATTTTGCTGGCTGTGTCTCAATTGATCTCCTTCTACACTGCAAGGACATCTGAGTAAAGCAGGGAAAACTTGACATTTTTTAAATGCTAGCATTCTTTCATGCACAGGGGTCTCTTCGTCCTACGTGTTCTTTTAACCAAGTTTTTTTTTTAATTACCCAACATGGAGAAGCACCAACTGAAGAAGTCAGCAATCCCACCTTCCATTAGGAAGGCAACACACAGAAAAAGCTGGTAGTTAAAAAACTGTGCCTGTTCCAGTGACAATTTCAGTGATTTGCAAATTCAGTTTGAGAAGCAAAACTCATCTTTTCAGAGTTTGTATTCAATGTCCTATTTCAACAAGTACAAGTAAGTGGTGGCTGCAGATTTTGAGCCCTGAAGAACCGGGAGTTGGGTTTTGTGTACTAATTCAACATTGGCTCTTCTAATTTGTTTTCTTCTCCACTGCTATGTTGAAAAAACTCAACTGATACATTGCAAGAAAGATTAAAATCCCTTCACTTCCCATTTGCTTTAAATGTCTGCTACTAAATAGTGCTGATAAGTAGAGATATAGCTTAAAGCAGCATTCAGATACCTAAAATGTTGTGTTACTTCCAGAAGCTCACACTGTGCTGTCTTAATTTACATTTTGCAGCAAGAGTTTCCAAATCTACACAGTAATAAATGTGCAGGAGTAAAAGTCACAGAAGGGAAGGGAAATCTTGGCATCCAGCTTTCCAAGCTGGACAGCACAGTGATAAATAATATCTTCTATTTTCTGCAACTTGAATATTATGCCGATTCTCCTGAAGTCCCTCCTCATAAATAAATAAACAGTTGAAATAAACACTCTTGGTGTTATTTTGTACCCAAAAATTCATGAAGATTCAGGGCATGTCCGCATGTGCTTGACACATTTCACATGTGTAATTTATGCAGCTCTCACAGCATTGGGGCAGAGCACACCCATGTGTTTCACACATGGACTGTGCAGTCCGTATTAGCCATGGTCCACCTGGGGATGCCATGTGGGCAGGCTGCAATGAATGGGTGTTTGCTGAGCCTTTAGGCATGCTAACAGAGAAGTGTCCTCCAGGAGACTTTATTCCTAGAGACTGTGCACAAAACTTTTAAGCAGAGTAGCTGGAGGTAGCTCTGCCTTGCATCTGTGCCTGTGTGTGTGTGAGTGTGTGTTTCAGATGCTCTCTTAGTGTCACTTCCCCGGGAGTCTTTTCCTGGCAAGATGCTCACTCTTCAGACTGTAATTGATTAATGGGTGGGCAAATGTCAGAGGTCATCTGAACAGAGAGAGGGGGAGAGCCTGGCCTGTGAGTCCCAGTGTGCAAACAGGTTTTGCTCTGAGAAGGAGCAAAATGTTTTATCATAGGACAGAAAGGACACTGAGAGCTTTTCTGAGCCTTTCCCCACCCTAAGGCAAGATCAGTGACCCTTTTGCAATTCTAAATGCAGTTTGTCTAGCCTGCTTTTAGAGATCTCCCACTAGGGAAAGCCCAGACTTCACGTGCCTTGTTATCCCTAGTGCTCCAAAAGTTTTGCTGGCACCTATTTATATAGCTAAAATATAAATCCATTAGTGCTTGTCTTGTGCATGATGGACATGGAAAACAGATTAGTTGCAACTGAAACTTGAAGAGTGTACTCCTGTCACTTGTTCAGTCCTTCTGTCTGACTAAACCACCCCAGACCTTTCTAGACTGTGCTTTTCTGCTTCTCACTAGAAGTTATGTGAATACCTCATTTATTTTGATTTCTTATGAGAATATCACAGAAGCCATGTGAAAACAGTCACTAGAATTAAAGTATATGATAATAACAATCTCTTCTCCATGCTGTTGTCCTGTTGCAGAAAGCAGCTGGCTTGTGATATGTCATACAATATATCCTATGTGCTGCATAGGATGCTATTAATTTTGCTATAGTCCAAGTTCTTCCCTGAAATATATGTTTGAAGCAGGATTTTGTTCCAGCATTATTGCAGGAATTCATGGTGATTTGGCTGGACTATAGTGCTGCAGACTCTTATTTTTGGGGAAGGGGTTATAAGCAGGTCACAGGCTGTTTTGTTATATATTTTGCTTGCAGTAAAACATTTGCACTGTGTTTTCCATGATGTTCTCACAGGGAAGCTAAAGAGTTAGATGAAGAAATTTGCAGGTTTTTAGGAATTTCAATTTATAGGAATGTTCCTCTTGTACTTAGTGTATGCATCATAAAGACTACTCCTGATTAAAGATTTTCTAAGGTATAATTGTCACTTCTGTAGGGCAAACACATTCTGTATTTGGGGTGCAACTAATGAAGTATTTCTTAGAAAGTCTGAAAAAAACCCAATTCCAACTCCTTTTCAGCATCTGGAGTCATAGTTATGAATATCTTCTAAATTTTTTTTTATTTGAGACATTTCCATAAGACATAGGGAGAAACCTCCACCAAAAAACATCCCTCCACAGAGGAGATAAGAAACATGAAACTATCAGAAGAGCAAAATTCAATTAAGAGTTTCTAAATGAGGAAAAAAACTTTAAAAAAGTGAAATAAAATGTATTTCTTTGGTAATATTCATTGTTTCATCATCTATTTGTGTCTTTTATGTTACAAAGCACTTGAAAAATATTTCCAGCCTGTGTTCCAAGATAAGCTCTTTGTAATGCCTTATGATGATAATCCACCTAAGGATGTAAATTACTGGGGAGAACAGGAGAGAAGTCTAACAGATTTTAGACTCAGGATGTTTGGCAGACTTATAAATAAGATCTGTAATTTCTATGCACTTCAAATTTCTTCTAAGCTTACCTAATAATAATGTAATCTGTGATTTGAATGTCATGGCATCTTTCTCCAAAGCTAGTATGTCCTTTAATAAGAGGGGTAAGCTGATTAAATCCTACACTTGAAGGAAAATAAAGATATAAACTTGTGAACAGATTCAACAACTGTAATCTCTGTAATGAAAATATTAAGCACTAGACAACACTATGTAACAGCTTTGGCAAGATGTAGTCCATGTCAAATAGTCAATAAAATTTAAAACAATAATTAGTCAATAGGAATGTTTCTTCAGGTGGAATTTTTATAGTCTTTCCACAATTCCCTGTCAGTAACCTTCGTTAGTCCTGGACTATTTTTAGTACTGGTGTTTTTTTCTTATGAATTGCAACAGTTGCTCTGGTAAATTGACCTATATGATTTACTTGAAATAACTGGTCTACAATAAAATAGCAGTTTGATAAACAACACAAATCTCTATGGAGATCCTTGATTTCTCTTCTTGAATTTGGATGACAAGTGTGATTCCTGTGAGTGAAGATGTAACATCTTACAAGTACAGGGCTTTGCTTTAAAGACTTATGAGGCACACTAAGAAGCCCTGAATATTAACCAATCATTCAACAATTAATATGGGGAGAAATTATCTTCAGATGATTTGTATCACAGTTGCCAGTACACTGAGGTTAGGTATAACTTCATGTATTCAGTAACAATAGTCCAGGTAATACTTGCCTACATTTTTTTAAAAGTTAAAAATAACAAAAAACCTTATACCAACTAAGAAATCACCAATGTGATCAGTAAAACACATTCTCTATACACGTTGATTCACTTAGACCACTCAGAAAATCCTATCTTGCAGGTGGTGCAGCATTCCAAAAAACAAAACAGCTCCTTATCTGGGCCCAGAAACTTTAGGGCTGGAAGGGATTTTACTAATGATTTCTTCTGGTTTTGAGAGAAATACTAAATAAGATCTCCTATTCCCTTCTTCAGCTTCATAACTTCTTTGAGCTGATTGTATATTTGTTTTGGAAGATACTCAGTTTGGATATAAAGGAAGATAAATTTGGAAGTTCTCTTAATTCTAGACTGCATATTTAGAATTCCTGCATTTCACAAACCAGACTTTTTTTTTTTTTGCAGTGCAGTTGCACAACAAGGAGTAACTGTCCATAATAAAAAACCCCAATCTTTTGAAATTCTCTTAACCAATTTAACCTTTTTGGAAGCATCCCCACCTTCACAGTAAATGGCATAAGGACCTTCTGAGTGTACAGTACAGACCTTCCCAGTCTCAGTATTTGTCACCATAAAGAATAGACTTATCTGAAGGTGAAAGATGGGGTACAGATAGTGGAGATTATCAGTGAAGAAAAAGCTCTTTTAGACTTTGTAGGTTATGGAAGAATCTATCATTAATGCTGTAGCACAAGTTTGGGAACATCAGGTGTCACCTGCCAAAACATTGCTTAAAAAGTTTATCATGACAAACTCCTGGGATAAAGGGATAATTTGGGGTCAGTTTTATAGAAAATTTAGTCTAATTCCTCTGGAAAAAGACCCCAAATTCTAGTATATTAAGAGTGCTATACTGAAATATATTTATAGCTGTTCTCAAATGGATCTTTATCTATAAACAATTACAGGTTTACTGAAAAATCATGAGAAACACTCTTTCAAATCTGGCTTAAAAAACCACTACCTGCTCTCTGGTATACTGATAGTTCAAACCAAACTTTTGGTATTGGGTTGCATGATAAAGACACATACCTAATTCCCTGAAATAAATTCTGGAAGACTGATAAGGAGGCTGGTGAATCCATTCTTTTTAACTGCAATTATCTGAGCACGTGGGGTGAAGAGAGTGAGAAATAATCAGCAAGAGAAGTAGGTTCAAGGATTGTCAGGGGAAGGAGTAGGGAGAAAGGGCTCCTTGGGCAGAGAATTAATCAGAAATGTAGGTTTACAGGTTCCTGATCGAGCAAATTGCCTTCTGCTGATGGTCCTTTTTTTGCGAAGGAAAAGGAAGAAATCTTCTTTAGGAAGAGAAGATTTTGACACTATCCCTGTAAATAAAGGAGACTGCATGAAAGGTGGGTGGCTTTTCTTTGTTTGCAAGGGAAGAATCCTGCTTCCTCATTCCAGTAGTGATTTGCTGGGAGGAAGATGATGTTACAGAGACCTTCCTACCCACTTTCTCTCGGGCCATCATTTTGTGACTGAGACCACAAAGAAGCAAGGAATCCTGTTATCTTGCAGCACTCATGCTGGGTCATGGGAAGCTCATTTGAGAACTGCAGAGACAGCATGTACCTTTCCAAGAGAGCGTGTGATTATGGTGGGCACACTACAGCAGATAAAATGTTGGTATCATGCTTTAGGTGCCAAGCCATCCTGCTGTCTCTGCCCTTCAAGGAGACATTGACTGTGCCTGCCTGTGTTGAATTTTACTGGGAGTCTTTCAGCAACTCCACTCCTAATATGATTCACATAATTCCAAGAGTTATCTCAGGATCTGGGTTTTTTGCTTGGTTGGCATTTGGAGTAAGAACTTCCAATACAGACTTTGCAGCAGACAGCTCAGATAAACTGGGGTGTCAGCAACTTACTAACAGGTCTTTGCTCTGCATTTTACACAGATTTACAAGCTTCATTTCTGCACCTGGCTTGCTGCTGTCAACCCTTCTCTCTTCTCTTTCTCCTCAGTAATGTCTCTTGCTGGTCCGTGTAACCGTGGGCAAGCAACGGATACCTTACTCCTTGTTAACAAGAGCTAGCAAATGACATATTTTCCAAGTGAAGTCGGTGGAAATCCCCTGTCAGCTGTGAATTGTACTATTTAAATTATACTGCTGTGCTGACAGATTCAGATTTGCTACTAGCCATGATTGCAAGAAAAATTCAGGTATGGCAGAAAATTATTTCTTACAAGCAAAGCTTTACCTTGGAACAACTATAGAGGAAGGCTTTTGGCTCTGTGAGTTACAGATTTCAGTGGCGTTTCACTTAATCTTTATGATTATCCATTTACAGAAACTGTGAGTGGGTTCAAACTTTCCACATTGCCCATGAACTAACCAGAGGAAGTTCTCATGGTTTATGTTTTGGCCTCTGGTTTTCCTTTATGGTTTTAATGTAATGATTAGGCATCAGGTTCTTCTCACGTGTCTGGATATTTCTCCCCAGGTTTTGGGGCAGCCCAGTACAGGGTGGTTGCTGCTCATGGAAGGTGGCAGGGCCTCAGAGAGCAGGCTCTGGGAAACCAACTTGGTATCCACAGCCTGGGCTGTGGGAACAGAAGTCATCAGCCTGAGTGGTTAACAGGCAACAGTTCAAACCCACTGGCTTTGGGGCAAGAGACAAGAAATTCCTCTACAAAAACCCTGTTAGGCTGGGAGAGGCGTCTGTCCACCCCTGCATCCCCAGGTCCTAGGTACATAATATCTTTAGGCCCTCTCTGCCTTTATCTGAGGAGGTGGAGGTTGCCCAGCAGGGCCAAAAGGAAGGGATGAAGGAGGGACTTCGGAGGAGATTGTGGGCGCTGTTCATTTTGGTCCTGTACGGCCCGTGGTTAAAATCCAGTATGAAACTGGAAGTTTTTCCAGCTGTATTATCCTGACTCTCACACCAGCATGCTTGATCCCAGTTTGCCCACTGGCTTTAATGTTCTTTGGAGCCTTGAGGCTGTGTTGGCTGTTGTGGCTGCCTGGGGACAAAGGCAGCACTAAGCCAACCCCAGTGCCTGGCACACAGGCTGCCAAATTTTGTTTCTCAATACAGTGAGCGTGGAGTGGGGAGAAATAATCTTTGTGCTTAGCCTGTGCATGCACAGTTGGGGTGTCCTGAGTGCTGCTCATGTTGGGAGTGCAGAGCCAGGCTCTGGCAGCTGCAGACTCTTGGTGGTCTGAATTGCTCATTACCCTCCTGAACTCCGGTGCGATAGCAGCCTCTTAATCTTGGGTGCTGCAGTTGGCAGTCGGAATAGGGCCCTTATATCCTGCAGCTTAAGCAAAGACTGTAAGAATGAAAAGTGGTATCATGTAATCCACAAAGTGGGAATAGGAACAAATATTTGGGAATCAATCTTTATTTCGTAAGCAGTATCCAGTAACCAAGAAGAGCTCAGCAGAAACTGACCGTGGAAGCACTGGAGAAATGCTTAGTACTTGACCATAATTTGATTAGTTCTCAATAGCTTCCAGGAAAAAAAAATATCTCTAAACCTGCATATATTTAAGATAAGCCTTTTGTTTCATTTGTAACCCGCAAATTGACAAGGAATTTAGGTCCCTTCCCCCTTCTCAGACTCCATCCTCTTTTTATTTTGTTCTCCATGTTACAGAACTTGATTTTTTTTCCCTGCAGTACTTTTCTTTGACCTCATTCCCCCCTCCAAGTAACTCTATCCTGTGCTGCTATGTTCATGCCCAGCCAGAGCTTTACAGATGGCTTAATTATTTTCTTTTCTCAAAGAAAATTCAATCTGATCCCCAATACGCATAGGATAAAATAAAATGAATCAGCTGGGAAGCTGCATTATAAAGGGGGAGGGGTAAAAGAAGTTATGTAAAATTTCATGTCGCTGTCAGACTGTTTTCATAGAATTTGTGTTTCAGATTAAATTAAATCTCTAAAACTGCTTTGATAGCTTCATACTTAGGGTGAAATGAAGCAGATGCATTTTACCCCAATACCATGCTTCTCATCTCCCCTTGCAGAGAGAGAATGAGCCGCTTTGTGGAACAGTTCTATATACTTACAGTATTAAGCAATTCTTCTTTTCCCCTGGCATTGGTATTCTTTTATTCAATTTATCTGTACTATAGCTTGGATAATATTTACCAGATGTTAAATAAATAATTTAAGATAACAGAGTCCTGTATGACAGTTGTAGCATTTTGGGTCACCTTTTTATTCAATTTTTAAAAAAAAAATCACTTCAGTACAAGATTTCAATATAGTTCAACTCGGTGGTGACACTTAATACTTTTTCCTCTCCTTTAATTTGAAAGCAGTGTCCTTCAAATAGTTCATTTGCCATATTGTTTTTATCTTTAACAAGATAAAATAGACGTAGCGGGTTTACTATTTCAGCCTGATGCCGACAAATATGAAACCAAAGAATATGAAGAGCCAATGTTTTGTAAAAGCCAGTGTTATATAATGAAACCAAATGCACAGTTTGGAATTTAGAAAGAAATCCTAGTGTGAAGATAAAAGGACATGAAAGATAGTAAATGCTGAAATGATACACCACATAATGGTATACTGTCAAGAAAGAAAGATAACATGATAACTTACAGAGCCATCTCAAAGCCTACATTGGTACTTGACCTATAGTTTGCAAGGAAACAATCTTTTTGTTTCATCTGGCTCATATTAAAAATAGGAAAAACAAAACCCTTATTTTTTTTCACTCTCACACATATGGTTCAAAATCCATGCAATTTTTAACTGTCTAGAATTCCTTTAAGCAATTTAAGACAGAAAGAATTATTAAATCACTTTTCCATTTCATTTGATGAAAAACTGCCCCGCCGCCGTTGGTCTCTGTACTATCAATTTTAAAGCTCGTAGGGCTCCAATTGGTCCTGTGTGCAATCCATCATGAGTGGCATCAGATTTGTATTGCCTAAGTTGGGTGCTGCTGAAGATAGAACTGAATAAAACCTAACCCAATGTGCAAGTTAACTTTGAGCAACACTTAAAAGCCTTCCATGCTCCAGCTCTTTCCAGATTTTGAAATGTGACTGTTTCCCAAAATTCTTTCTCAAAGAGTTTTCAAAGCCTAACAAGTTCTGCTGCCCTCAGTCCACCTGAACTCTGGGGGCTGCTCTCCTCCTCATCTCTCCTCTGCAGGACTGAGAAGCTAAAAAGCCATCTAAGAAATTAACTTTTTTTTTAAGAAGAGAAACAGAAACCTATCAACCCAAATAATCTGGTTTCCAGAAATGACAGGTTAAAATACCATTAGATTGAAGTCAACCTTTCATCTATGCAGTGTACACAGCTTTAAACAGCTGTGGTCTGCATATAAATGCTCACAGATCTGCATTGCAGCTGAGAGTGCTGGAAAATCTTTGGTAATAACTTTTTTTGATAGAAAATTCGGGTTTAGGTTAATTCAAGTTCTTCTGGATGTTCTCCTCTTCAATATTTTAGGAAGTATCCACAAAGCACAAGAAAGATTTGAGGTGATTCTTTCTACCAGCTATGCTGAACTTATCCATGTCGGGCACCCAGCTTTTGGTTTTCAGCTAGAAGAAAAGAATTTTCATTTTTAAAAGCTAGAAAATCTTTGTCTGGGGTTATCAATTAATGATCTTTAATCTTCAACATGACTGCAAGTTTTTAAGAAAACAAAGCCTTATCTGTCCTGCAATTCGACTCGATTGAACAAACACTCTTGGAAGATGAACTTGTCCCAGTTTTCTTGGCTATGATGTTCTTTTTCACTGTAACAATTTAGGAGGATTTTTCTCAGAAGCACTGTGTTTTTTTTACCCTGTTATAGAACCTAGACCTGCCAAATTTTATAATCATATCTCCTGCTCTTCACAATAGTAAAAACAACGATATAACTTTGCAGACAAGACTCTTGAACAAGTAGCTAGAAGAAAAGGAAAGCCATGATTTCTGGGAACAGCCTTTCCACAGTGGGAGCTGAAGGTCCTCAAAGCCTTTTGAAATCTTTGTAGTTTACCTGTGAATCCTATTTTCAAATGTTATTAGTGACCCTACTACCAGAGAATATAAATCTGTACCCGAAAGAGATGACTTGCTTTTTCACTGGGATCATTGCCAGGGAATAGATTCAGCACAGCGCTGAATTTCACGGGCTAAACAATAACAGGTAATTGCTCACTTAATTGAGAATTATGTGTTTAGCTGGCAAACACAATATCTGAAGGCCCACTCACAGCTGTTCACAGGTGTGCTTTGGTATTTACATGCAGATTTTTCTTGCTGTGGGGGCTGGCTGAGAGCTCCTAGCTGCTGCCTTGCTGTGCAGCTCAGGGTTCTTGGGAGGGAGGGAGTGCAGGCAGAGCTGCTCAGTGCTCATCGTTAAAGCAATTCAGGAAATAAAAGTGAGTGTCTCTCAGCACAATATATTCCTGGGAGCCTAATCTGAATGAGCAATTCATTGGCATGTTTCTATTTCCAGCAGGGGCTGTGCCAATTAAGAGGGCTGCATATAAACCCTTTTAGTGATGTACACTGGGAGGTAAAAATAATGATAAAATATGGATTTATTTTTTTAGCTATTCCTTTCGTGATAGTGGGAATGGAGCCAAGCAAGCCTACTGCCCTCTCCTTTCACAGGCTATTTCCATAAGTATCTGGCCAGCCAAGAGATAAATTCTCCTTTAGAAGTGCTAAGAAACTTGTCTCTTACTTCTTGTGCATCCAGATGGGAAAATAAATGTTCTACTGCAGCCAAGATTTGTTATTGCACTTGGAAAATTAAAGGAAACTCTTGCATCTTTATAGTCAGAGTGTCTTTTTAGCTAAGCACCTATTGCTGGCTGTGAGAAGATTAGGGAATGCTGAATTAATGTTATCTAGTGTTTGGTCCTTTTACAATTTTAATAAGAATATGGGATGGGAAAGGAAGCACACCTGAGAGAGTCAAGCCTGAGTGTCAAGAGATTCTGCTCTGTTGAATCACGCAGGAAATAAAGAAAAGAGCTGAAAGGATCCCAGAGACTTCCAGAGCTGAGGAACTTTGGGATCCTCTCTGCATTACTTCACTCAGAGCTATGAATCTCTATTTTGTACACCCAGTTGTGGTTTTATGCTTTTTCCTTTACTACCTCGTGGCTGCAGTCATGCCTTCACAGCAGCTCTGCTGTGATTCCATGAGCCTCCAAAGGAGGATTTCATCCACAAAGTGAGAAGAAGCTCCTTCTGCCCTGGTAGGAGCAGGAATTTGTTCCCCACTGAACAAGAGATGGGAGTTTAAAAGCCAACAGCATTCCCATAAAAGGGAACAGGGTACTTGGAGCTTTCCAGTGGGATCCTCCTGGGAGGCAGCAATTGCTCCCATGTCCAGCACCCTGCTGGGCCACTGCCAGTGTTGGATTGCTGGGTGGTGGGCACAGTGCAGACCCAGTATGATCAGTCCTCAAGTCCAAGGCTCCCAGGAAAAAAGAAAGAAAAAAAAAGAATGTATTTAGCTGAAATATTAAAGGTTCCAGCTCTTGTTTTCACTGTGGTGCAAAATGAACTTGAGACTTTTAGAAACTTTTAGTGTAAAAAAAACCCAAACAGATGATTTTCACACTCCTTTGGTGCAGTAAGTGACCCTCATTCAAAACCTTGCTGTAAGGACTTAATTTGAAGTTTCTTATGCATAAAGTCAGGTGCCAAACCACAAAAATATTTGGTGTGACTAGTAACAGGAGGGCAGTGGAAAGGTGCAAAAAATCTCCCACTCTCTGCTCTCCTAGCAGGAGTTGTTTTTAAAAAAATACAGCCCTGTCCAGCTTGGATGTCACAAAAGCTTCTTTAGATGCAAACCTGAAAACTAGGAGAGATCTTTGATGCTGGTGTGTGTCACAGATTAACTGGCAAATGTGTTCCTTAGAGCACTGAGCAGGCCTGCCTTAAAAGTATTTAAAGAAACATTTTTTAAAAGTACCAAGAGAGCAAACAAAGTAGTCTTTGGATGACCTCTTGTTTCTCTTGACTAGCAGTAGCATTCATTAATCTCCTGCATATGATAAAGTCAGCTGTTCAGCTGGCTCCCAGTAAACTAGACTCCTTTAATTGACAAAGCCCCTGCCATCTAAGAATTTGGTTCATTTTTTCACATCATGCTAAAAGACTAAATAAAATCCAATCTTCTGGAGCAATATTGAGATATTACATCCAGATGAAGGGTGGGTGTCATAAGAGAACAGGCTGCTAGCAATATTTTCTAGGCTTCTTGCCATCAGCCTGGGTTAAAGTAGTGAAGCTGAGGTAAAAAGTAAAGCAGTTTTTATTCCTGCTGACATATTAAAAAAAAAGGTATAGAGGGCACTTCATCAAGTCCTTTTGTTATATGATTATTGACCTGGGAGTTAAAGGTTTATTGTATTCCTTGCTTCCTAATACAACACTAGTTTCATCTTAGAAAACACTATGCTTTATGTAGTAAATATACATGCTGTAAGATGAGAGAGGAGAAAAAAATTATTCAGATTCGTACTCAGATCAAATTGCAAATGTCCATGAATGTGTGTAATGGAAGGTGGAGATTTCATATTTCTCCCCTGCTAATTTCATCAGGATGAGACTGCACTATCTGTTCTGCTTTTCAGAGAGTGTCAGCCCTGCCTGGAAAATCTTTTATTGTGTTATGGCAGAATGTTGTCCCTACTGTGCTGGGTTATTGAAATAAGAAGCAGAGTTACTACAGTCAAACATACACGAACCCTTATACCAAACTGACAATAGCATTTACAGTTCTCTTCAACTGATGCAAAAACATTCACACCATATGAAAGCCATAAGGCCTTAAATGAGGAGCACATTGAGATGATGAGCTGCACAAAGCCCACTGAACAGCAACCTGAGGAGCTGGCACAGCTGCAGGGGCTGGGCAGGGCTGGGACAGCTCACACTGCCCAGCAAAACCCACTGCAAAGTGAATTTTTCCAGGTCAGTCCTGCAGCTGCATGAAGCCGTGGTTTGGGGGAGTGCTGGACATCCTCTGGCCATAGAGGCTGTATGGCCATGAGAGCACACACACTACAGGGTGCAGCATGGCTCAGGGAACTGTTTTCCCTATTTATGAGCACTATTTCATGAATAACTGTTTAGTTTCTGTTCCTCTCCTCCCATTGTTATTCTGTTTTCTATTCTGCTCTTCCCCTCCCCACAGCAGAGAGGGGATTTTCATAAGAGATACCCAGGGAATACTGAAGCAATGGTAACTAAGGCACACCAGGGAAGTTGAGGGCAAACCCTGCACTGATGGCTATGTGCAGCAGAAATATTCTATATATTGTTAGTTCCATCTCGTCCTGACCTTAATATTCCCTCCAGGGCTTTCTTCCCTGGCATGCAGTGCAGCAGATACCTAGGGAATATTGCAAAAAAAAAAAAAAGAGAGAGAGAAAATTGTCTAGTTACCTAAGGCAACTGAAAAGTTTTAAAAGTGCCCAGTGTAGTTGTGTTTCACAACTCCCATTTAACAGACAATGCTTGTCTCTCAAAATATCTGCTTGGAAATGTGGAACCAACAGGGAAGTTGGAGTGCTCTGACTGTGTGTCCTGCCTGTATCCAATTAACAGCCAAACTATTTGAAAGGAAAGTGATCAAATGGAATGAATTCATTTAAAAAATATAAATGGACATAATGTTTTTACAATGGAGATTTATGTGTTTGCTGAAATGGGGTGGTTTCTAAGCTTTTGAGAGCAAAGCCCACTCCCTTGGGAAAATAGAGTCTTACTTCTATTTATTGTTGGTATTAGATTTGAGGCTTCTAGGCGCAGTGAGGGATGTTCTGCCATGTGTTGTACAAGTCCTTCTCAGTAAGAACTTGGAGCCCGAATAGAAGGAACAAAGCAGGGAGTTATGGCAGGCTAAAAAGCAATAATGAGCTGCTCAACATCTCCAACTTAATGTCTCTCTCTTCACCATCTCCAACTTAATGTCTCCCTCTTCACCTTCTGCTTTGAGTTCTACTCTTCCTGCACTGCCCGCCAGCAGATGCCCCATCCAGTCTTGGAAAATTATGAGATCTTCAAAATCTGATGGCATTTCTTAATGCTGTAATAAATGACAAATTAGCTAGCAATGTCTCTGTTTGAAACAGCGTGATTCTCGTTGACTTCAGGATACTCTTGGTAGAGAAATTCATGTGTCATGGATGTGGTTTCAGGCTCTCTGCAAATTCAAACGTTGCTGAGCTGGTTACATTTGGGCCATGTCTCCAAGGGTGGTTTTTATTTTTTTTTTTCCCTGGAACTGGAACAGCTGTATTTTAAATGAAAGGCTAAGCCTTAGGAAAATTAATTAAGAAGTTGAGTCTTTACAGCCAACTGCATTGTATGTGTGTTCCTCATGCCAGTTACAGATACTGTATCTGGCAATAATTTGCACTCTCAACAATTCTATTTAATTTTAATTTAGGAAAATGATTCTGTTTCGCTACTAAAGTCATAAAACAAGATTAAAACATCAATCCAATGAAATAAATTTAAGTGTGCATTTAATTTTATGCATACAATTGCTTCTGGTGACTTCCATTTCTATGTTTCAAATGAAGGACATGCGTAAGCATTCTAACGCTGATCTGACTTGACTATAACACTGATTTATGATTTTGGTACTGACAACAGAGCCAAAGGAATTTCATTAGCAGTGAATTTGACCCACTGCAGTGGAAAAAGGTGAGAAAAGGTTTTAAGAATTCAAATGGACTCAAGACTTTCCAGTTCAGTCAAAAGATTGCCCAACATATGCCCCTAAGCAAACTTCTCTTGACTACTACTGTTCTTTTGCTCTGCCCTTTTTATGTGTTTCATCCTGGCTGAAATAGTGACCCAGACATCTTTCTGCTTGCGACAGAAATAAATTATAATGGAAACCATAAGGGAATAAGGAATATTTAAACATTTACAGTCATGGGCATGTCACAATGGGGACAAGTAACACTTTGCTATGGAGAAATGGCGACTCAGATGGAGCTATTCAGACAAAAATAAAACCCCTAGACTCTTCCAGATTTTCAGAACCTATTTTTCTTGAGGTAGTCTGAAAAACTCTAGCTTCTGTGATGTTTCTTTCCATATCGTATATAGCTATTGGAGAATAAGTCATAATTAAATATGTATAATAGGAAAACATCATGATACATACATATTCAAGAGCAAATGTTAATTGATGGGCATAAGGGAATTTCTAGTGCAGAATCTGACCCTCAGAGATGCTGTCTTTGAGAACTAGCTATCTAGATACTTATATTACTCCCAGCACTATGATATCTGGGGGCCTTGCAAACGTTAATGAACTTATCCTCACAACTACCTTGTGAGGCTGGGAAGTTTTAGCATCGACTTTAAGGGAGTACAACCAGGCCCTAGGCATGCAGTAGCAGCCACAGAGGAGCTCAGAAGGAATCATGCTTGCTTCAAACAACATTAACTACTTGTTGGATAATAGCTGGGGATAATGGCGCATACAGCGTCGAGTGGGTTGCCCCTCTCCCATAAATAATTTGGAGAAGAGAGCCTATGAAACTCCAGTGAGAGAGGTTTTGCAAGGAAGTGGGGGAAATAATACTGCTGAGCTATGGATTCCCTTCTCTCCTCCCCTTCCCATCATGAAAGCCTGATGGCTTTCATTCATTTGCAGTGGTAGAAATGAGTGTGTGTGCGCATGCGTGCGTGCGTGCGCTGTGCTTAGCGAGCAGGAAGGGCCTCCAGAAGGGGAAAAGGAGTTTCAGGCACTTCTCCTATAGGTGTAGACGGATAGGTAGTGAAAATGCAAAATTTATTTTTCTGACTTACTTTGTGTCCATTTTCAGTCATATTGCCCACTGCAATGGCCATCAGAATGAAACCTTCTGTCAGCTCCAGCATGTGAAAGGGCTTGGCCTGTGCAAGTGCAGTAAGGAGCCATCTTAAATTCCTGAGTGCAGCAACTCAGGTGGGAATTGCACAGTCAGTTTTGGTCATTTTTCTCTATCAGAAGGTCACATATCCCATACAGGTGTGGCATACTGTTTGAAGGCAAAATGACTTTTGCACATATCCCGTTCACCTTTTGGGATGTAATTTAAGAAGGGACCTTTTGTAAGGCACAGCACATATTTGGGCACAAAGGAGGAAGCAGCCTGACAAACTGAACAAAGCAGAGACATTTTCTCTCTCTCCTGAATGTAAAAACAGGGAAAGTGCAAAGCACAACCCTGCTTCATAAATTCCAGCTGCTGTCACTCAGCGGTGGAGAGGAATACAGGGGAATATCTGTTACAGGCACCACAATGGTGGGGTTTTGTCCCCCCCCTTCCAGCAGCCCAAGGCAGATTTATGTTTACCCCACTTGCTGTGAAAAGCCAATGGCCAAACTACTTTTGACTGCTCTGGGAACAAAATGTGAATCTGCAGTAAACAGCTTCAAAGCATGTTGGTGGGAGGAAATTCTCCAATGCTCTGCTTCTGCAAGATGGAAGACTGGAGAGCTCTCAAAAATCTAAGTACATGTAGCCAGCTACCCCCCAATATCCAGAGGATCTACACCAGCCTCCAAGGACATCAGATATTGTCCTCACACTACAGAGAACTTCTCATTGCCCACTCTTCTAAAGTGAGAGTGTTTGTCCCCAGAAATTTGGTTGCAGGTTTGAGGCACTGAGTGTCATTATCACAGTCTAGTCAACAATGTTATTTCTACTCTGTAAAACTATCATCCAAATGAATTATTGCTCTATTTCTGCAGTCAGACCCTCTGAACAACTTTCCCCCTTATCTTTCTAGAATGGGAGATTTCAAGCCATTTTCAGTGTATTACTAAGATGCACAGAATATATATATATATGCACATATATATTGTATATATGGCAGAGAAAGGGGACAAAAGGAAGCTACTACTCCCCCTGAGCAGTTAGAAAATAAACCAAGGTTCTGCAGAAAGCAAAACATGGCATTTGAGTTTTTCTTGTCAGGGAGGAGAAAGTTGCAGCTAACACATAGGGCAGATGTAATTTTTCTGTGAGCTGTTGCAATTTTTTTTTGTGAGTTGTACAATTCCTTAAGGCTCTTTATTGCTGTTTTTTGGTTAATATGAACCCTCCCTCCGACTGCAGTTGTAGCTGCATGTGTGGAAAATGACAGCATAGGCTAAGAGCAGAAAATTTGACAAGCTGGCTTGATTAGCTTTTGTTGAGCTTTGCAGCACATGCCTTTCTATGTGTCTAATGAAGCTGCTCCTTAAATGAGAAGGAATTATTGCTTGCTCTTCCTTATGTACTTTCCTAGGCATGAGGAAAGGGGTGAGGACAATAGCCTCTGTACTGGAATCTGACAAAAGGGCTAGTTGGAAAATATGCTAGTTATATGATATTTTGAATAAAAGAATAAACTCTGTCTTGGTGAGAATGTTCCCATAATTCTGAGACTGCTGGTTAGAGAATATCACTTCAATTTTTAACCTTTCTGGGATAGGAACTTCTCTTACCTTTAATGACTGCACAACACAAGACAGTGCCTAGTTTCAGGTGAAGAAAACAGTCTATTATTAATAAATAGGAAAAAAATAAGACAACATTCATAGCTCTGAAGTCAGAGGAAAAAAAATACACAAAATAAGAATCTACATGCTCAAAGGAAAAAAATTTGGAACCTTAATTAAAGAATTATTTAAAAACCCCCAAACCTCTCAATATTTATAAAGCATTTTAGGGTATTTCTAAAGGGAGATGATATGCAACCAAAAAAGTGCCACAGACAGATTCCATGTATGTTTAAAGATAAACCAGAAACTTACATTTTTAAACTCTTTGATGAAAACCAAAATGTTGCCCACTGTTATTACTTTTCCCTGAATGAAATGTTTTTGCCACTGTTTAGCACATCCCAAGTAGCAGCCCCTGTTAGATTGGAATGCTCAGTCTGGAAGTTTATTTATCAGAGGCGCATTGCTAAAACAAAATCTGAGTGAAGGTCTGATGATTTCAACATTGGATTAAATCAACCATTAGCTCCTACAGAAGTGGAAAGGCAAACTCTGTCTCAGTTAAATACATGAAAGCATATTGCCATATTGTTCCACAATGGATTTGTGATTTATTATACTCTTTCTTTCTGCAGTTGAGAGAAAGAAGGTTTCAGTTCACACTGACTTAAAGCCCTAGAGTTGAAAATGTTAATGAACATGCACACAAGATTTTGCTTACAAAGTTGTGTTGTGTTAGGTGGTTTGAAATTAAACTAAATCTTTACCCAGATTAATAGGGTAAAAGTGAGCTTGCTCAAAACATAACACAGATTCATTTAATTCATAACAAAGGGTTCACATTAGCTCTGGCTGGTTTTTGTTTTCTTTGAAAAAAATGCAGTTTTAGCAATACTGAAGTGCTTTCTAAATTCATTGTAGCTTTGCCAAATTGTCTGGAACAAAACCATGATGTTGAAAATGCTGTAATGTTTTATTTCATCATTTTAAAACCAGAATGCTTGAAATCAAAATGATTTTTTGTTTGAAATTTCCTTTAATATGCTTTAAAAGTAAAGCTGCTTTAAAAACTTGAATTTGGAAGGATTTGTTCAAAGTGAAATACTTTTTGATTCTGCAAAACTGTGGGTTTTTTGCAGAGACATTTAATTCCTCTGGCTTTAGTGAGAATTGAATTCTCCACTTAGAGCAGAAAAGGTGTGTTTCTTGCTAGCATTAGTATAAAAAGCCATAATAAAGATAAGCCATTTCCTAGGAACAACTGTCAGCAAGTCCAAATAAAGACAATACAAGACCCTAGGATTCATCTTGACCTGCAAATTGACATAAAAACTGTCCTCAATGGGATCTAACTTACATCTTTTATAGCTGTCTTTTCTTTCACAAGGACTAGGCTGCATGAAACGAATCTTTTGTTTTATTTTGTTTTGTTTTAAAGGGCTAGATTAAATACAAAAATTCATCTTTAAATCCAGATTTTGAATCTTTAAACTCTGAAGCCAGAGATAGATATTATTGCCATTAACTAAAACCTTCCCTGCTTATTCAAGCCCCATTTTTCTCCCCTCCCTCTGTCAGTATAAGATTACCAGCAGTTTTATAAGCCCCAGTTTCCTCCTCTTCTATATCATGCTGTGCTTTTCCTCTTCATTTACTGCCTGGCAGCATTTCTTTTACCACATAGGGCATGTCTTCATCTCCCTCTCCATCTTTGTTCTCTATTTGTGATGCTTTTGAACTAATAATGCCACTCTATAAGTGTGCATACCTTAGAAGAACACTTTCAGGTAATGGAATCTCTTAATTATTCTTTCATCTTTTCCCAGAAATGCAAATGTATTGATGAGGCATTCTAGTAGTCTACCAACTTTTGCATGTACCACCAATATGTCAGCTTAACCACAGAGGGATTAGCAACAATAAATCTGTTATCTGTTCTGTAAAGGGAGGGAATGGGACTAAAAGATTGGAAAAAGAGATCGGGGCCAGGCAAGGTTTTGATGATTACAGTTGTGAAAATTTCTGCAGAATATAGAGACCAGGGCTGTATTTACAGTCTCAGCAAAAATAAGAGGCACTCAGCCAGGTCTTTGGCTGATGTAAATCTGCACAATGTACAAAAATCATTAACACAGGGAAGGAGCTGGCCAAGTGCCTTCTGCTTGAGGCATAACATTCATGATTTAGCAATCTGTGCTCTGAGTGATGGATCTGGGCTGATATGCACCAGGTGAGAATCCAAGCCCTCATCTTAAAATCAAGATGGCTATTGCATACCTTAAGTAAATTCTGTGCAGTTGTTGCTTGGGAAAAAAACCCCAACCAGTTATTGTTTGTTATTATTTCACTTTTGCCTCAAATTGAAATGTATAAATCTGCCTGCTTACCCTGGCCTCTGCTTTCAGAAAGCTCACTGTAGTAGTTATCTATTGCCTTCTTGAATTGCTGTTTGATATTTTATTGGCCACCCAGAAGGGTAATAGAGCAAATAACATGCTGATGTTAAAACACAGCTTGGGAAGAACATTTTGGTGTGTGGATATGTCTGGGGGTGCACATGTGTGCTTGTTTACAGGAAAACCTTTGCAGGGAAAATATTAAGCACAACTGGACCTGAAAGGTTTCTCTATTTTCTTCCACAGTCTGTATTCATCCTGAATTCGACCAAAGCAAAAATCCCCAGCTTGGAAAAAGGCTGCTAAAATTTCATTTCAGAAACTCAAATCCTCGCATTTTCAAAGAGCCCAGTCTCCCTGCATCTGTCAGATGTTTAGCAAAAAGTGACACTAATGTCACCTGCACCAAGCAGCACCAGATTCCAGCCTGGATCCTACCTGTGACCAGGTCTGATTCCTGCTTGGCAGCAAAGCTGGAAGAAAAACTGATTCCAGGTGAAGTTCTAAGCATTTCTTGGGTCCTGGAGCTGTTAAAAGAAAAAAAGGTGATTAAAAAAAAATTCTGCTGGTGACCAGGGCATGGACTCTGAGAAAAATTTTGCCTTGGTTTGGGCAATATTTCTTTGGACCTAACAGGCCCTGTGAAGTTTGCAATTTCAATTAAATATCATCATTTCTGCTGTAGCTGTGTGTCATCAGATGGTTTCTGATCAGCCTTTCTTACAGCCAAACTCCACATCTGACAAGCTCTGGCTGTTTTTCACAGCACATTTTAAGTTTCTTTGCCCCTACAAAGAGATATGGCATCATCCTCAAATATGCTTTACTTAGAAATATTTCCAACAAAACATCATGGTCTACCAACGGTTTAATTCTCCCTCAAATTTGTACAAAACTTCACCTATCACAAACCTCCACAAATTTTAGCATATGTAGTCAAGTGTTAACTGTGCATAGGAGGCATATGAAAGCATTCTGGTTTAATTTGAAATTTGCTCTGTTCAGGATCATCCAGACTTTAAAATCTGGGATCACTTTGGGTGTTCCTCAGCTGAACCAGAGCCATGGGGAGCACAAAATAGTTGAGGCTGCTAATATAGAGCTTGTGAATATTCAGTGCACTTTAGCCTATGTCACTGGATTTAAAGGCAGTTTGTAAATCAACTTCCCATTCTGTGACTTCCATTGCTGAGTCCAGAAGTTTAATCTGGGCAAAACTTCCAAAAACAACAGGTACCAGCCAGTTATTGTCAATATTTCAATGCTGAATAAGAGATGATAATTAAATCTAAATGGTTTAAAAAATTTTTGCTGTGTATCTCAATGTATGGGCTGTGAACGAATGAAGGCAAGGGAGGCAAAATCAGCCCTTCAATGTAGCCAATGTAATAAATCCTCTGAGGCTAATCAGCCTGCCTTCCCCCACTAACCTCAGCCCCACGCTATGCCAAATAGTGAAAGCAGATGTCTCATGAACAGGTAAAAAACAATCTGAATTCCCATTCCCCACAACTGAAACAAATGTTGGGTTTGGGGTTTTGATTTGAGAAGCTTCCAAATTGAACTGCATGAGACATTTCATCCAAAGCCCTTCAAAGAAACAGCCCAAAAAGAGGAATTCAATTTAGCTGGCACAAGGAGAGAAGATCTATTGTAATATGGAAGAAATTCAAACGCTAAAGGAGACCCAAATGACATTTGAAATTGCTGTGATTTATCTTGCCTTGCTTACCTATATTTCTTCAAAATAGCAAGCTAAAAACCCCAGTTTTAATGCTTAATACACAGAAATCCTCCCTTTTCTTTGTCTCTTTTACCCTCCAATTTTCTTTAAGGAACTGCAACCAAAAATGCTCCATCTTTGGTCTTAGAAAACAAAATCTTTCCTCTAGAGTATGCTATGATCTTCCAGTTATTACTCTTGGCATCAATCTGTGCATGAAGAATGTATTTCTAAGGTGCTTCACTCCTAGAGATAATGTAAATGAAATAAGAAAGATATTATATTGGAGTAGCTTAGGTAAGAATTCTTCAGCTCAATATGTGTATTTTCTTGACTAAATACTTCAGGAGCCTACAGGTACAATTGACATCCATCATTGAGAATGCCTGGGGTAACACACCACCATTCCTTGTGCTCTGACCTGCAGGCTGGTTAGCTGGCTTGAGACAAGCCAAGTTCTGCAGGCAGGAGCTGACACTATCAACAGCCTTGTGCCTGCTTGCACACACAGTGAAACAGGAATTGGAATTTCTGGGCTGCCTTAGCAGCCTCTACTCCAAACCAGAGCTTGGTGCTGTGCTTGGTTCCCCTCCTGGTGCTACACACCTGTGGGCAGCACCTTTTCCCTGTGCAGACCAAGGGCAAGCTGTGTGTAAACTGATGCTTGTGCCTCTCTTCTGGGAGTGTCTGGAAGAGCAAAATCATCAGGTGAGGCTACTTTGTCTGAATTTTACATCTCTTAAAGGCACTTTTGGATCACAATAATGCTGCCAGGAAAATAATGTATTAAACATGAGAGCAATGTGGCTGGACAAAGCTCAAGGTGAAGATTGTGCCATTTCTAGTCCTTCACAGGACTGTGGAGCTTCAACAAAATATTAATAGAGATTTTCAGTGACATGTTGGAGGGTTTTTTGCAGAAAATGGCTGAGAAGGATGCCTTTTTTCCTTCCTTTTTCTTCTAATGCTTGTACCACTGAAACATCCCTCATTGCTTGTGCTGGTCTCATACCTGCATCTCTACAATTGTCTCTACAATGCCTTCTGTTGTTTGGGGATCTGCGGGGGAGATAACTAGCAGGAAAGGAATCTGATCTCAGTGGGTCTTTGTGAGAGTTTTGATGCAACCTTTAGCTAATTAGTTTCATTTAATATAAATTCTCATGGCTGAAGTTCTCAAGAGATAGGAGGACTGTTCTATGAAAGGAAGAACTCTTATCCTTAGCAACACTTTTGTATGCAGTACCTTCTTGGGGGAAAAGGGGTAAGAGGTTGGCTTTGGAAAGCCACCATTGCCTGAACAGAGTTGTAGGATTGGGTTTTGTGCAGTCACTCCTGTGTGATACAAGAAAGTAGTTTCTAAAACATGATCCCCCCAAAATTCCCACTGATTTGCAGAACAAAATTAAATTACCCAAAAAGCTGTGGAGACTCCATCTAGTTACACTGATGGTGCATTGTAGCAAACTTTCACAGTCCTAATGAGCATAACATGGCTCTCAAATATTTCCCTCTCTTTCATGGCTTCCCTTGACCAAAGCCCTTGCAGTCAAGAAATGGGTCCCAAAATGGAGGTGAGACTTGATCTGAGCCCCTGAGCAGCCTGCAGGAGTCCCAGGGAGCTCAGGGGTTTTCTGTAGGTGTCTGTGCTGCCCAGCCTGGGATCCTCTGCATCAGGATCCAGGCAGGCCCTGCAAGGACATGTTTATGTGGTATAGGTAAAGGGAAAGCAGAGAACCACATTCCTGTCTGATGCTCAGAATATAAATCTGTCAGAGGAGCCTTCGGAAGAGATTTTGGCCGGGGAGTAATGAAGTGAAGGAGCTGTAGGTGAGTACAGATGACTTAGTAAACTAACGTAATGGCTGATTGGGGAATTAGCAGCACCGGGGAAATTTGGAGTGAAACCTACCCTGAACTTTCTCTGTGACTGTGCCACTCAAGTTCACTGAACACGAGAATTTCCTCAGAATTAATGGAGATACTGTAGAGAAAATCAAGTCTTTCTTTCTGACGTTTTTTCCTTCACTTGCAAAGCTCCTTCCCTCTTGCTTCCCCGTGGTTTTGGGTGAGCTGAGAGTTGTGCTGGTTGAGAGTTTGCACAGTGCCCCAAATGCCACTGTGATGGGGTGGGAAAGGGCTGAAAAAACAGCCAGGCTCTTTCTATTGAAAGTCAGTCTTAAAGGGCAAAAAATGCTCAACAAAACCGGTGTCAGTTTGGAAAGCCAGAGCTTAAAACACAGGAACAGGTTCTCTTTCTACTGCAACTTCTCCACTCCAGAGGAGATCTGGGATTTAATTGATTTAAAGTAAAGCTGGATTTATTTAGTTAAAAAGGAAACTGATTTGTTTCTGGTTGAGATGATAACCCTTATGACCTTAAAATAAACAGAAAAAAGATGGCAAAAATGTCATTCTACTTCATAAAGCCTGAGCATCCTAGGCTGATACACAGAGCAGCACAGAGGAAGATATTCTGCCTTTTGTTTTGCATTGTGCAAACATTTTCAAATAATCAAGCACAATCAAAAAATGAACAATTTCATTCTGAGAAATAACACTGTGATATAATTTTATTTTGAAGTGTCTATTTCTCTTCTTTCCCACCCCTTTTTTTTCCTCTCATCTCTGTATATTTTCATTTCTCTTTCCCTTTATTTTTACTCATTTCCTTAATCCTTTGCCGACTGAGTCCCTCTGTTAATTTCCCTGCTCCTTTACTCTTATTAATTCTCCCCACCCAACTGTTGCCTGGGTTAACTATTCTGGTAAGGCAATAGGATTGGAAAAGCCAGCACTTATTTTGAGAAGACCTTATGGGGAAAGAGGATTCATACTTCAATCTCAGGTGAGGGTCTAAACATTTCCCAAATTCTCTGACCCCTAAATATGAATATCATTTGACTTTGAATAATGAGCTATTCGTTCATCTCTATATAAAACTTCATGTATCCTGACAGTTCCCTATTGCCTTCCTGTCTGAAGTGGCTCAGGAGTATAAATTATTCTAGCGAACGTTGGCAGTAATTTATGCTCAATAAATTGACTATAGATCTGCTTGTTTCAGTAGGTAGCATGGGAAGGACTTATACATTTTGCTAAATTCCCTCATTTGTTCTCGGACAGACTACTCACTGTCCTGGGGCTGATCAGGAGCCCCAAACCTCTGTGATGGGCAGGCACTCCTGTGCCTTCAGTAAAACTGCTCCTGTGGCAAGTTACTGCTGTGAGGAAGATCTAGGATGGCCACTGGAAAGTCACTGGCACAACAATGTGGAAACTGGAGGTCGTATTTTGCAATATATGTCAAGGGCAACTAATGAAACCGCAAAGACTGTTGTTAAAATATTCCCCTACTTTAACTGGCAGAAAGTTGTTTCTTTTTAGTCTGAGTTTTCCCACAAGAGCATGTAGTCTTTTGTTTTCTTTTTTTTCTTTCTTTCCTTTTATTTTTTTTTTAATGTAAAATGGACTAGTTCTTTTGTAGGACTTTGCAGAAAAGGGTGATACAATCCTTTTGTCCAAGATGCAAAAAGCAGAAAGTAATTCATCACCTTTCAAGTACAATTTACTATGGGTCAGGGAGAAAGGTTTCACTCATGATCATTAGGTTTCAGCAGTGCAGATGCTGAACATGATGAACCAATGAGGCTTATCAGGTGTGATAATCAAAACAGATTTTCTTTTGTATCTGCTGTCTCTCTTCCTTAGAGATATCTGGGTTTTGGACACTGACTACGATTTCATAGATACAGACATAGTCTTTATTGTTCTGTGTGCAAATTATCACCTGATATTTTAAATTAGAGTGATGGAAACAAATACCATGCCTGAAGTTTGATGCGAGTTTTTAACCGGCCTTCCTGGGCCCCGTGGGAGCAGCAAGGGCAGATCCTCCTACCTGGCACAGGCACAGGCACTGCTCATCTCTGTGCACGAGTGCCTAGAGCTGCAGCAAAGCACTGAGTGGGGCAGGCACACACATTCCATGGCCCACCTGTGCTAAGCCTGCTGACCTGGCATTCAATGTATGCACAGAAACTTAGGGCCAGATCCTGCTGTGAACACTGCCCAGGCAGATCCCTGTGCAGGGGATTTGTCACTGCAGACAAAAGTCTTTGTGTGGATGCAGGGATCTGTCTGCAAGTAAAAACCTGGCTTAGGGTCATCAACATAATTAAAGGGCCAGCCTTGCACTGTGGTGCTATCCTGGCTCCATGGATTCACTGCAAATGTGTCTGATGAATTCAGGGAATCCACAGCGCCACCTCTTCCATCCAGCTACCCACACCATTCAGCTTTTCTTTGCAGTTTTATGAACTTTGCTATCAGCATTGCATTTGAGTGCCTCACCCCTTACAACTTCTGAGCATTGTGAGGTGATTACACACAGAGAGATGGGAAAGCAAAATGCACACTGGGGGATTTGCTGACAATGTGCTTTCAGTGCTTGTCAGTCATATAAACTGAGGCACCAACAGCTCCAGGTACCTCACCCAGCCCTCAACCCAGGTCACTGTGGGGCAGAGGCAGAAAAAGATTCTCTGACACCTAACAGCCAAACTCTACAGATTGGTATTGAAACCTCTGAGTTTCCCTGAAGGCAAACTTGGACTAGATACCTCTGTGCATCTGTATCACTAATTCTGTCAAAAATTTTCCAGTGAGGATTGAGTTTAAATATCTGTATACATATATATACTGGAAACACACACATGTCTTTCTTATATACACATATGCACCCATATTCATGTATCTTATACAAAGTTATCTGTATTTCACAAAGCTGCCTGTGGTTGCAATAACCGAGGATTCGTGAGTTATGTTCTGAATGTTGTCACAGTCCTAGTCTTATGGGAAATCAAATCATTTTGTGTGCAAAGCCTGATTGGACAACAGAAGTCTACTGTCAGCCTCTCTCCTCTCCTCTCCTCTCCTCTCCTCTCCTCTCCTCTCCTCTCCTCTCCTCTCCTCTCCTCTCCTCTCCTCTCCTCTCCTCTCCTCTCCTCTCCTCTCCTCTCCTCTCCTCTCCTCTCCTCTCCTCTCCTCTCCTCTCCTCTCCTCTCCTCTCCTCTCCTCTCCTCTCCTCTCCTCTCCTCTCCTCTCCTCTCCTCTCCTCTCCTCTCCTCTCCTCTCCTCTCCTCTCCTCTCCTCTCCTCTCCTCTCCTCTCCTCTCCTCTCCTCTCCTCTTCTTTACAAACTTCTGAGTCAAAATGAAACTCCTTTTTCTGTCTTTTAAAGGACATGTTACCTCTACAGATTGAGTTTTCTATCTGGAATTGCATATGGGCAGTAATTGGGGTTATCTGTAAGTTCAAGAATGTTAGAATCTAATAGATGTGAGTATTTCAAGGGAATAAAAATATATCTCACATCTTTCCAACCACTTTGCAGTGATTGTTGCTTTTTTTTTCAAATGGGTAAGATAATTAAATGAATTATTTCCCCCTTCTCCTTTACATGAGTAGATCAGACATCAGTGAACATGTGCTCTCTGGTTCCAGGATAATGGTGAGCTTTTACTGCCACAATGTCAGAACTTTTATTTTCTGCCCTGCAACCAAAAAATAACATCAGAATAAGGAAAATACTTCTCCTTCCACTCTCCCCCTGCCTTACCATAAATAAAATAAAAATTCTGTTGGATTAGAAATATTTAAGTCACTTGAACAGTCTAGAATTAGGTTTCCTGTTTGTTTCTCACACAAATAAGTGAAGATAAGTAAATGTCTGCTTACCATTTCAAGTAGGAATGAACTTAAACTGGACATCAATTATGGCTGTTGCTCAGCTTTGGGCTTTGCTGCCAGATTCCCAAGCAGTTGTCAGGAAGCTGCTGCAGGGATCAGTGCAGGGGCATTCATTTCCCACCCAACCAGCTCATGGGCTCTACATCCATTTAACTCAGGCAACTGCTCTTGGGAGTATTTCTAAGTGCATAAGATTTACCAGATCTGGAGTTGTGGGGCCTAAATTCAATGTTTTCTCTAAGAGTTAATCCCATATGTACTGAGATCCCCTGTGCAGACAGTGCTGATTCATACAATGTCACCTGCCCACTGAGCCATGCCAGAAGGGCTCACTTTACTCCCCTGATCATCCTCATTCATATTTTTTACATAGTAGTTCAAAGTCAGTGAGTCTTTGACATTTCCTCTTGATCATTATCTTTTTTTTTGTGTCTTTAATTGTAAAACAACCATCAACATGTTCTGACTAGTTCTGTTTTATTAGTTCCCCAAATATTTGGCAAGTGACTGGTATAAAGTATTATCAAAATTCCTTCAATGAATGGACAGTAAGACTGAGGAAATGTTTTTCAGGAAAAGGGGGAAGGGAAGAAGAAAGATAAGTTACTGTCCCTCAAACTCTATATCAGATAAGGATGTTTCCTAAGGAAAAAAAAAAGCCTAAATTGTAACAGGAGCAGGAGTATTATGTATTTAATTGCAGCAGCTACTGGTCTTTCATGATGAGAACCTCTAATCAAGGGCTTTGATTATAAGGGACACTGCTGAGATAAATATCTTATTCAACATTTTGTAAAGAAAAATTCCTCAACGTGGTCTTTTAAGAGCATATTAGGTACTACAAACTACAATTGTGTTGTGAATCAAGCCTACCCTTTAATGAGATATCTTTTGCTTTTACCTAAAATGTGATATAGTGTCCAGTCTATGGAAAAACTGCTTCATCCAGACACTGGCACAGGAAAATACTTCAGCAAACAGCAAATGAGAAATGCATTGAATGCATTGCTGAAGTTGACCCACCAAGCTGGGGCTCTATTCCTTCAGTGGAAAAATTCCCTTGAGCCACAACACAAGGATATTTCCCAACTCTTAACAGTAAGTAAGAAAGGCATAGTCTTTCTTCCAGCTTCCTTTTCTTTCTCATTAGTTTTACATCTTTTTAAACTGAAGATTTTATTCTGTAACTTCATGGAACATGTAAATTGTGTCATTCTAGCAGTATGTGGGTCTATTCATATGAACAGGCTTGTGGAAGTTGTTAAAAATTTATGGTATTCTCAGAGAGATCTGCAAAGTCAGTAAGACCATAGGAAACTTGTGATGCTTCTAGTGCAAGGGTTCCCCACCCCTGGCTGCTGTCCATATGTGGTATTGTAAAATGTTGCAATATAGAGTTCTCTTTCAATGGTTTAAAAGCTTTTAGGTGGGGTGTTTTTTGGGTGATGTTTGGAATTTTTAGAAAGAGGCAACACAAAATACGTACTTGAGAACAAATCAAAACAAAGTTGGAGTACATAATTAGTCTACATAGTCTCTTTAAAAAGTAAGTATGAAAAAAAACCTCTAAACTGTGATCAGTCTAAACAACTAAACTTTATATTAAAGTTTGATTGTCCCTCTGTCATTTATTTTATGATCTTTATCCATGCCTAGTTGTGAAGCCCTCAATCCCATCCACTTTCTCTGCCAACCAGCTGCAAATTGAAGAGTTTGGCCTTTTGTCAGAACTTTTTTCATCAGTTTTGGGATGCCCAGTCTGGGCACTGAGTATCTTATTCTGCCTCCTGCTGACCAGGCTCCTCTTGCTGTGTTTTGTGCCCAAGTGCTGAAAGGGGCCTGTGCCTAAGTGATGAAAGAAATGTGCTGGAGCCTGAGTGAAACCCAGCCCCTTGCTGCCAGCTCAGCACAAGGTAAACACTGGAAATTCCAAACAGGAGAGCACAAGTGAAGCATTGCACAGCTGTAAAGCTGACCTGCAGTCAGAAGATGAATTGCTTCCACTCGGGATCTGATCCAGACTGAGTGAGTTCAATGGGACTCTTTACAGTGGAAATTAATTCTGGGCTTCCCTGATTTCAGGAGGTGACTGGATCTTACCACACATCTCTTATGAATGGGAATGCAGGAGGGTTCCTCCTGCTGTTGCTGACTTTTCCTGTCCATCTCTTAGAGCTTAAAAGGGAGTTGTTTCCTTGACCCTTTAAGTTCCCAGAGTTAAACCCAGAGCTGGTTGTAGGCTGTGGCTTTGAATGAAATTGCAGCTGTAGTTAGTAACACACTGACTCAACAGATCTATTCAATATGAGCACTCATTTAAGCTATATCTACTGAATTTCCTGATAAAAATAAGTTTTTACTACTGTACTTAGCATAGCACAGCCCAGCTAACGGAGAGGGAGCAAGACCCTCTTCCATCACCAACAAAAGCCTGCTCCAGCTGCCCAGTCCCTGCTGCAGGTGATGAAGTGTGAATCAGACAGGGTGCAGCTCAACTTTTGCCTGCAGGATTAGCTGGCAGCATTGCTGGAGAGAAAAAGAATCTTTTCACCATTAAAATACACGAATTTGATCTGGACTCAAGGGTGCACCCTACAATGCCATTCTTCACAGAGTGGCCTTTCAGCTAAGAAGCACACTCGAGCCCATTTCCTACTTCTTAATGGAAGAGCAATTACTCTACTGCTCTGTTAATACTTTTTCCCTCCAGTTTGTTGATAATTCTAGGACAGTTACACTGACTTCTTTCTTTCCTTCTAGTTATCCACTGCAAAAAATCCTGAAACCCAATTTCTCAACACAGACCACCGCTTGTTGATTTACGTGCATTAAATGTTCAGTGCAAACCTAAACTAAAAAAATATTACTCCTTCTATTTAACTTCAAGGGTGATTCCTCATTCAGTTGCAAAAAAGAGAAGAAAATGAAAGAATCTGTTTGAAAGAAACATCCCAACACACTGGGCCAAATTCTGCTTTCAGTTCTGCAAAAATGTCAAATTTAGGTCTAGCAATAATAAATCAAGAGCATGTTTAATTATTAGCACATGAACAATTCTTTTTGTCCTCACTGGAAGGGCTATATGATATAAAATATGCTCATGGGAACACCAGTACTTCCATACTCCAATTTAGCGGCAAGCCTTTGTGTCTGGCTGGAAAGTAGTCAGCACTTGAAAGACTAAAAGTCAGAAAAGATGCTGAGCACCTAAGACTTCCTGAAGAAAATGTCTTCCTGAAGAAAATATCTTCCTGAAGAAACCATCTTCCTGGAGAAACACTGATTTGTTTATTTATTTATTTTTTAATCCAAGGACATTTATCCAAGGGTTTTAAATACTCTTTAGAATCAGATCTAAACTTTCAAATCAAGACTAAAGTATGGGCCTTGACCCGATTTTGTTTCTCACTAGGCTAAGTAAGTAAAGCTAGAAAATCAGCCTCAGACTCTTCTACATTGTTCACATAGCAAAGAAGAATGGTCTTCATGGGAACAAAAACCAACTAAAAGCATCTTAATTCAGACTCAGCAATTTTATTATTTTCTGAGGAAAAAATTTCAGACCTAATTCTGATTTTGAATACGAATCTGCACATCACAGCATAGCTGTGGATAGCAGCTGATTTTTACCAGAGAAACATCACATCTCTGAAAACTGTGAGTGTTAAACCAGAAAAATGTTAGCAAGCTAGGCACAACTATTTAGTAATCTTAAAGTTCAAATAGAAAAATTCCTAAAGCCCTCTTCATAACATTTTATGTGGTTAAACATTGTGCTGGAAAGACAGGACTTCTCTTAAGATAATTAATGAACTCTCTCTCCATTTTCAGCTCATTTGCCTAAGCTTCTCATTTCCTTAATTTTTTTTTTGTTTGTTATTAATAATCTGTAGCTACTCAAAACCTCCCATTTTAATTTTTTTTTCCCCCAGGCTGGGTTGTACCCCTTTCCAGAAGGCAAGTCTCGATGTAAACATTACTTGTTGCTACCCACTTATATTTTATTTCTGTGGCTCACCACACTTTATGTATTTATCTCGCACAAGTCCTTCATGTGCTACTATTCTATGGCCAGCTGAAATACAGCTGTTTTGATTTTTGGGAATTTTTTTGATAAAAAATCCAACACCCCACGTCCTCTAACTCAACCTCTAGTGAGTCTTTCTCGCCATAGCTACATTGCTTAAGATAAAACCTTTTCATTGAGACCCTTTTTCATGAGTCTGATCTCGTGTTTAAAGGCAGCCCCACTATTCCAGCAGACTGGGTTTCTCTAGGCCACAATTCAAGATTTCTGTTTCTTCCTCCACCTCACTGCCCACAAAAGACTTGAAGGGAATGAGGCAGTAAATACCCCCAAAGAAGTAAATTTCCCAAACCAGCATGGTAATGGTAATCAAAATCAAATACTCTTACAGAAAGTAGAGTTCTAAATAAATGAGAATTCATGAAGATTACCCAGAGATTTGGTGTTATGGGTTTTAAACAGAACTTGGGCAGACACTGCACTGACAGGAGATGCTATAAATCCCTTGTGATATATAAGTAAGTCACCCCCTCTGTAAGATTAACATTAGAGGTAGGTCTGCACCCAGCCTCTGGGCCTTTCATATCCCAGAATTTGTGGGATATGCACCAGGATATATTCAAGTAAGTTTATTACAACAAGTCTTGAGTTTTTTAAAAACAAAATTCCTTCTAGAGCTCTAAAATTTGCTCTTCCTCTGAACACCAGAGCTCAATGTGCTCATTCAGTCTAGAAGAAATGTTTGAATCAGGAAATACCTTCTGGCATGAAGCATAATCATTGCAGGGAACCCACTGAAACAAGGGATGACTGAGCTGCCCTGAAATCACAGCACAAACACTTAACAGGCAACCAGAGTATGTTCTAAGCTCTTATTCTAATATGATCTTATTATTGTCTTGAATCACCCATAAGAACACCTCAGGAATACCAGCTGGAATTACTGGAGGCTGAGCATGAGTTTGCTCTGACATAGTAAGGTGCATATTCTAAGCCTAATAAAAAACAATACTTAGCCACCACTGCACAGGAATATTTTATAGGTTTTTATCAGGAATAGTTTCTACCAATAAGTACATGCCCTTTTGATCAAGCTTTTGAGGATAATAAAACAAAAATATTTTCTGATAAAGTGCACAGATTATGCAGAGAATAATAATGGAAATCCAGGGAAATGATGGAATAACCAGGGAAATCCAAATAAAGCTCACATCAGCAGATCCAAAGGCAAGAAAAGACATTCAAGGACCAGAACTGAAGGTCATGTTTTGAGAAATAAGGATTGATATAGTGGAGAGTGGGGATTCTGAGAAGTTTCTTGCATAATAACACATCAGCAACTGCACCTGAGCTGCCAGTAAAAGCCCATGTCAGAGAGGGCTGGTGCAATCCTGAGGTAAGTAAGCTGACAACACTCAGGAGAAGGCTGTGCTTCTTTGCAGTGATTACACTTTTAAATGCAGCTGTAAAACATTTTAACTAGAAAGACATTGCTATAGCACCTACAGAATATTGCCTTTGGAGCCTATAGCTCCATATTTTTCAAAGGATGTTAAAAAGCTAACTACAGAAGGTTACAGAAGGAAGAGGTTTAAAATCTATTCAAGGCCTAGAAAAAATGCTGAGAGTCAACAACTTGAAGCACACTTTTAGGCATTATAATCACTTGGTCATAATACCTAAAATACCTTTGGGGAAACTCAGGATTTACCACCAAAAGAAGAATGAAAGACTGATGATTTTAAAAGCATATCAGACAATACCAGTAGTAATAAAAACCTCCCAAACAGACAAAACTTCTTGGCAGTGAGAGCCATGAGAACTGAGGGATTCTTCATTTCTTGATGTCTACAAAATAAAACTATATTCCATCCTTAAAATTTTGCTCTGTCAAAAAAAAAAAACAAGAAAGAGCTTTCATCAGGCCCAAGTGATTGGTCTCAGTGGGAGAGTAACTGGATGAAATTCAGTTGAATGTGATACTCAGGAGAATAAACCAGGTCATTTGAAGGCACTTCTGCCCAAAGCTCTGTGAATATTCATAAAAATCAGGATTTTGGAAATGCAGTCAAACTCTGCTTTTGCTTTGCCTTTGAGCTATGTGCACATATTTCTTGTGCACTAATTTAGAAAGTCTGAGCACAAATGAATCACCAAGTTTCCTCTGGTTTCCTAATACCATCCAAAACCTGTAGAGTCAGATCTGAACCAGCTCATTTTAATTTAAAATATATTTTTATTCCAGTCAATTTCAACAAGCTTTATGTAAGTTTGCAAACAAACTCGGTCCTGTCAAATTTTAGTATGTGCAATTTTCAAAGTGCTGCTTTTAATTGTATCTGCTGTCATCATGTCTTAGGGCTGGGAGCTGGGCTTCTGGATACTATAATAATGCACGTTATTATAAAAATAAAGAGCAAAATAGGAAGTTTTGGGTCACAGCTGCAGGGCTGTTGCCAAATCACTAACCTCCCCCTCCCCCCCAAACTGCAATAAAAAATCATCTCCAGAGATTCCAGCACTGAAGGCAACAAAGTACAGTAGTTACATTTTGAGATGGAATCCAGAAACTGCCAAAATGAAGATATGCAGTCTCCACTTGGGAAGAGGCGCTGAAAGCCCAAGTACATAGCCTGACAAGTGAATCATGTCAACAAAAAGAAAGCAGCAAAAATCAACTTGTACAAAGCATCTCTGTGTGTCAAATTGTTCAAAGCAGTGGACACATTGCTGAAATGAGTTCAGTAAAGATGAACATCTCATCGTAGCTTTCAGGAGCTGAGGCTGCATACCAGAAATGGAATGAAATTCCATATCCCTGTGCAGCTGGAAACATAGCAGGGATAAAGTGTGGAAACACTGCCTGCATTGGATCCACATCCTCTGCACTGGGGGGAGAAGTCATGTTTGATGTCCAAGGCAATTGTAATAAATATATATAAATATGTTTATTCTTAGAGATGCACTTAAAGAGTCTGTATTATTCCCTGGGATGTGGGAAGGATGCAGACTGGGAAGGATGCAGACTGGTTGATCTTGAGAATGGGTAGTGGGAAGGGCAGGCAGTTTTCCTAAAATCTCTTTGCAGACTAGGATGACTTCTGCAAACCAGTTTAGTTTGGTGACTTAATTACAAGGCACTATCTGTAATTCCTGAAAATTCCACATCCAGCCTGCTGCAAAAATCCTGCTTGTCTACAGGCATACAAGTCATTGCAACTTTAGGCAGCAGGACCTTTCATTGGAAAATAAAAATGCCCATATGATTTTTGGGATCTATTTCTTAACTTTGGGGATACAGGGTGTTGAAAAACTCTTTTAAACAGCTGCTTTTTGGTTTAAATGACATTTTCAGTGAACAAAAAAGCAACGGAATCAGCTCTTAGTAATCTTGCACATTATCTAGTGGATAGCATAATAAATTTTCAACAACTTTTAAAGAATTTGCTATAAATAAATTAGTGGCAATTGCTTTGAAAGGACATGGCATAAAGATTAAATTCATCCATCAGGTGACTGTGTTGCCTTTATTGGAATAACATAGAATTGGGTTTGTTTTCTTGCTTCACAAAATAACTAGTTGAAAGGTTTGTAGAAGTGGAGTACATTTGAAAAGCAAAACTAAGCCAAGATGTAGTAGCCACACAGATAAGAACCAACAGTGATTTAGAACAGTATTATTACTTATTGCTCACATGAATATTTTCACGTTTCAAATGTAACTCGAGCATTCAGCAGTGCTTGGATTACTGACCTAAGTGCTGCTAGTGATAATATGCCTGTTCCAGTGATATTTGCTCTCAAATGATTTACTCTGATTCTGAATATCTCTGAGCTTTTATACCAAAATATGAGAATGCAGATTATTAGAAGTTATGTAAAAGGGGCTGATCAAATTACAGATAACATGGAAAAATACACTGAACCTTAAATTAATGGTATGAAAGTCAAAGATGAAACAATCTCATATGAAAAACCAAACCAAACCACCAGCAGAGAGAAATACTTTCTCACTTGATATGTATTAGAGAAAAATAGTGCATGTAATTAAGCCCTCTTCTTAGCAATGTTTTTGCAAGTAGAAGGATAACTTTCTATAGTTTCTATATTCTGGAGTAATTTAATTTTGTGTGGTGCATTCAACGAGCAGCCCTAGAAACCATGGAAGAGCAGTTCTGAGAGCAGTGTCAGGGCTGGCTCTGCCCAGGCACACGAGACACATCACAATGGCACCAGCAGAGGCTTTTCTGGGCACCATGGGGACTCAGCCAGCCCAAACACACTCTGATTCTACTGAAGGAATAGAAGCAAACTAGAATTTGGTGCTCCCATTATCCCCTCTCATTGCTCCACATGATGCAGTGGACAAAATATTGTTTTATTGCTGTTACATTTTAAATGTATATAAATACTGTTAGTGTCTGTGGCTCTGATTCATTCAGCTTCTTCATCACATGCCTGATGACATAAATAGTCCTGACTGAATCTACAGGGTTATTTACCCTTTTAGAAGCAGGCACAGATTTAGTGTCTTTACCAAAATGAGATACTAATTCCCATTGTTTGTGGTTCAGTTATTTCCTTTGTCATTCTTTTCTCTCACTTCTTTTTGTTCAAATTAACCACATCTACATAAAAAGGAGAATTACACTAATAAATGTTCATGTCCCAAAACGTTCAACTTTCTCACTCAGGATTTGCCTTAGCTCACAAGAATAGTGCCATTTGACTCCAGCATTTTTTAGTGCAAGCAAGTAGGAACACTAAATGTAAGGCAGGGAAGCACCCTCAGATCCTGTCATTTAGGCACTGACACTGATAACTGACAGGCTTGTGGAATAAGGAAACAAAACTTGTAAACAAAAAAAAATAAACACAGCTCCATTTCCATAATTGGCTAAGGAGCTGGGTGCAAAAGGTCAGAATCTAGACAGAAAGAAGATTAATATTTTCTCTGTGTCCTTCTGTTGTCTGTATCACCTGGAGCAGGCAGACCTGGACTTTGTTACAGGTAAATAATTACAGTTGTATCTGCCATAAATATCCACTTGAAGGGGCTACTGCAAAAAAATTGAGATTGTATCTCCAAGCAACTGTCAAATGGCTAGAATAAATTTAGAGGGCTTGAAATACTGATGTACACTTTCTATCATAGATATCTCTTGGTCTAGACTTTCAGGCTGCATTTTGACAGAACACATCAGATGACTGAGAAATTAGGGACTCAGGACCAAAAAAATTACATAGTGTTGGCACTTGTGGTTTGTGTCTTCCTTACCTGTGGTACTAGCAAACAGGAAGTCATTGCTTCACAGCAAACCCAGAAATATTAACAGGACATATCCTTTTGCATTTTAAACACAGAAGGCAATAAATCTTGGACCATGATGGCAAGCCTAAAGAGGTCACTGAGTAATGGTAAGCATAATATCTGTACTTTTCAGTGCTACAATAAATCTGACAGTGCTCTTTTTTAAAGTTGGGATGCTTCTGTACAGACTGAAGATCAAAAGTTTCCTTGCCCCCCAAAAGGAAAAAAAAAAAAGAAAAAAAGCACACACATGCACTGCAATCACCTGTTTTTCATTTTACATATTTGGTGGAATAGAGAGTGAAAATAATATGCCTGTCTCTTTTAGTGTGGGTGATATTCTCATAAGCCCTGACTGAATGAGAAAAATCTGTCCCTTATTTAGAAGAATAGATAGGAAAGTCGTTCAGACTTTGAACTTCCTTGTGTATTTACCCCCCTTTCTTACTTTCCCAAGCACGCATTAAAATATCATTATGGGGGTTCCTTCTCAGGCTGACCCAGAGGTTTTGATTTCAGTTCAGATAATGACTCCAGTGCAGGTAGCACTGACCTCCCTGCAGCCATATCTGACCATACCTGTTTTCAGGGGTCATGCTATTCCTGCTCCAGAAAACTCCTCTCAATATTTCCTGGGTCAGATGAGATGCTCTTTGGGTTACAGTCTAAGGCATTAATACTTCAGAGCCTCCAGCTTGGAAACCTTTTCCTTAATGCATAACACATGTAGAAATATACTATTCCTTGGAATAAAAATCCTGCAGACACATAACAGTTCTACTACACAGACCTATTCCACCTGCACTTGCAATGCTGTTGCTGTCCCCACCAAAGCTCAACTCTTAACAGCCAGGGAAAAAGGAAGAAGGAAATAGCATGCACTGAATTTTTTCTTTATTTGTGTGTATAATCATGGATCTAGCCAAACTCCAGAGACTCTTTCCTTATGGTAATTTCAAATATGAGGTATGCTACTAAAATAAAGGAGAAGTGAATGGATGGGAACTCTTAAAAAAGACAGACATGTAACATCTTGTAATACACCCCTTTTCTCTTCACATTTGCCACTTGCCACGGCTCCTCCCTGAGCCATGACTTGCCTAGCTTGCAAGTCAAGCCACGTGTTATTGCTTAGGAGACTGAGACAATCAAAGCAAGAATAATAGACCAGGATTATCGGGCCAGGCAACCTGAGAAATGAAGCATCACTGAGCTGCCAACTGCAGTGGGCCAGGAGTAAGAGGACAAGAACCCCAGCAGCTGAACCCCACCCTAGGGCCAGCTCTGTGCCCTGGTGCTGGGCACGCCTGCGTGTCTGAAGCAGAACTGAGTGTTACTGTCAAGCCTCTGCCTCACCACCTGTGAGACTGAGAATGCCTAAAGGTGTGGTAGAGAGTTCTGCCTGCAGCCTTTATCTCGACTTCAGGAGCTATTTACACTGCTTGTTTATATTATTCTTTTCCCACTTTCTCTGTTATGGCAAACGGAAATCACTTGCAGGGAGCCATCAGGGTTAAAGGATCTCACCAGAGGAAGCCTCAGCATTTTGCTGTGGCTCATTTTTCACACTGATGTCAAAGCAAACCTCTGAAGATTGCTGAGCAACATGCCCTCCTCACTGTCCATGCTCCCCACAGACCAGTCATCACCTCGCCTACTCCGAAACATCTGCTTCTCCCACCTCTCTGCTAATGATACAAATGATAATTTTTCAATCTTCCAGCAATTATCTTAGCCCTTTTTCTCATGTTACCATTTCAGTGCAGCAGGAGCTCCCTGGGAACAGCCACCATGCCACTAAATCTGTCCTCATGACACTTTACTGTCTGCAGATGGTGTGAGATTGACTTTGCTTTCCAAAGTGAGAATTTAATCCTTGGTAAATTGTTTTGATTGCATCTGTGAAATACATCCATTATCCTCTAACCAAGGATAGAGTGTAGATTTATATATTGCCTGTTTTATGGCCTAAATTCACAACTGGACATTAACAAAATATTGTAATAATACTTGTTTTGACAGTGGTCAAATAACTCCTTCAAAGTGCACTGGTATCAAGGGAAAGATTCCCATGAGCATCACAGGAGGTGAGTAGACTCTTGATCAGAGTCATGATCTAAATTAGTAGGAATTTTTATGCATATGAGTTTAGGTGGACTGAGTTTGTACATTACACTTTTGCCCCTGTAAAACAAAGGGACAGCTGTTTTTTTCACAGAGCAGTGATTGTGTCTCCAAAGCCTCGTGGAGAGCAAGACTGTGGAACTTGCAATCAGATGTTTAGAGGTTCCTAAGTCAGGTAGAAAGTTTTGCAGCCTCGATTTGCATTGTATTTTGAAAAGGGCATGATTAATTCAATCCAGGACTACAGTGAAGGTTAGTAACATTGTAACTGGAAATACATGAATTATTCCAAACCTCCTGAACTCTATTATTCAGGAATATCTTCAACTAGTAGATGTAAACAAGCCAATAGGCTTGCTTTCCCCTCTCTTACCATGAGTGATATGCCAGTATAATGCATGAATGCCAGTGCAGCACAAGATAAAAACAGGCCCAGCTGCAGCTCTTTATTTGGATTTGCCTGGCAGCAAGGTGGCAGATTTAATTCTATCACCAACAGTGAGGCTTATGGAATGAGGAAAATCATCATCCAGGAAAATCAACCGAAATAGACATTAGACCAAGCCACTGTTTAAATGCTGTTTCTGTGTTGTTTTCCAATTCAGGAAGTTAGGATTCCTTTAAAGGGGTTTAGGTCTTTATGTAAGAAATGGGGAGAGCAGAAGAAGCCTCTGTCAAAACATGCAGCTGATGTAGGTCATTAGCACCTACGGACATGTAAATGTCAACAGGTTATCAAATTACATATCTAAATTCTGCCTGAGGGTAGAATTAAGATTCTATGTTAGCATGTTAGCAACAGAATTATACTGATCCAAAGTAAATCTATCTATATATAAGTATTTTTTGACACTGTGCATGCTTTTCTAAAACAAACAGTTTACAAAGCCAATTTTGCTTTGTACACAGAAGTCTTCCATTGTAGCACAAAGACAGAACACAGCCTGAGAGCCCCCTCTGAACATTGCTCTCCTTACCTGGGATTTGTAGAGCTGCCTGTAATAGCACTTTACAAACAAATTGTTATGACAAGAATTATTATATTATTATTTTAGAATTCACATAGGGATGTTCACCCAGAACTCCAAAACACTTTGTCATATGAGTTGCACTATTTTACAAGGCAGAAACTAATGGAAATAAAATTCAAGACCCTATACCTACAGTTGAACAGTAAGTTGATAACTGAATTTGGAAAAAGCTCCATTTCCCAATTTGGGGCTGTTCCACAAGGTCCCTGTGAAGGGAGGAAAAGGAAATTTTTGTGCTTCTGCACTCAGTAAACTTTTTGTCTTTGAATAGCTAAAGTACGCTTAGGGGAGAGCTGGCAAAAATACAAGCACTGAAGTGGTCACTATCTAGTGCACTCAAATAAATACTATTCCTGTTCAGTAAATTAGCACATTTATGAGTTATATACTTTGTCAGCACTTTTCCTCAGTGTGCGTAGACCAGATTTCCACTACATCATTCAGAGGTTAGCAGGGAACAAAATTAAACCCTCAGTGTTTTCACCACTGTACAACCTGCAAAGTCATTTTTCAATGCACTTAACAGGTTATCTTGGAACACTCTAATAAATGGTGAGCGTTGCCTTTGACTTTCCCTTAGCAGAACTCATTGTTCATCTAATTTTTGCAACAGATTTCTTACCTCGTTTAAAACTTCAGCTAGAAGTGCTTTCCTGTTACATATTGCAAACAGACATACACAGTGACTCAGAAGCTTGGATCGGGTTGTGTAGTCAATACAGATTTTGGCAAAAGACTGGGAAGCCTTTTTCTGGCTGAAAGCTAAGAATGATAAAAATAGATCCTGATTTTACAGTCACAGTGACAAACTGGCTTCCAAAAGCTTCACAGCAGCACAAAGGGAACAAACTAGCAAAGGGGAAGTGAGCTGGAAAGATATATATTTTTCTCCAACAAGACTCAAATTCACCATCTTTTGTGGTTTACAATGATCTTATATCATCGCACATGGCATGTGCTGCACAATGACAACCCAGAAGTCAGCTTAGCTTGCAAGCAGCCATTCTCTTCCAAAGCTTTTCTGTGAGCTCAACACATTTAATTCAAAATCACTTACAGAGCTTATACAACCCTATCAAATAACCAAGTCTCCTGAATCATCTCTTACCTACAAGATATAATTTTATTCTATTTCATATGATTTCATTATCTTATTTTTGTCACTTGATCTCATTTTTCTTGGGGTTCTAAAGGATTTAACAACGAATGATAAGAATGAGATTATCAGCACAAAAATAGACAATAATTAAATGTCAGTCATGTCTGTGACAGAACAAATGCAATTCTGTATCTCACTACTTTTGGTGCTGGCTAGTGCAATACTCATTAAATATTTTTACCGTTAATGCTGATAGTTTTGCAGTTATTTCAAACAGATGAAATACATTTCGCTTACCTACCCTTCATTCTTCCTCCTCTGCAAATAAGTTTTTTTTCCAGTGAAAGATTAGCATAGCTGGTACCAGGAATTTCAAATGGGATTGTTTATGCATCAAAGAGTAAGTATTAATAACAAAAATGCACTCACAGTATGATTGCTTTGTGATGATTAGAATATAAATTGTTGGTTCTATATATACAGACACACACACACAATGAATTATGTGCCTCGCCATGGTATGTCTCTTGCATTCCTCTAACATCTGATAGTCAGATGCCATGTCACACATGAACTTGTCAACTGCTTTTTTCACTAAAAACTTTGTCTATGGTGTTGCAGGAGCTGACAACCCAGCACTCTCAGAATCCACCTGAAAACACATCAGCCAGAGAAATATTTTGCACTCCTAGGGGTGAGGGGGAAGGAGTCAGCCTGTGCCCCAGGATCAAGCAAGCAAAGGCATTAACTTCACTCAGAAAGTAGTTTTCTTCTTGTTGATGATGAGAGGTACATGCTAAGCAATAAATTAAGTGAGCACAGTTAGTGGTGGACAGAAATTCCTTTCTGCAGGCTCCGCTCCACCACGTATGAGTTATGGGATCATCTCTAACTTGTGAAAATAACTCACATATCACACTCTCCCCATTGCTACGCTTCTTGCTACTCCTGCCTGTGGAGCTGGTGCAAAAGCATTGAAGCTGGACAAGGATGGAGGAGTCTGAGGCTCCATTTAGCAGAAGGGTCCTATGGCAACTCTATCAGCTCTTCAGTGAAGTGTCAGACAGTGAATGGTGAACGGCCAGACTCTGCCTGTCCAACTGGGCTCTGCCATTCCCGCCCTTCAGCCAAGGGCAAGATGCTCTTGAGCACAGCAGCACATGGTTTCACAGGACTGGGGAGGGGCTGAAACCACACCTGTGCTGTGGCCCTTGTCCAAAACCCCCCGACCTTTGGAGGAGAAGAGATTTTCCCAGGAATACAGTGAGCAGAGCAGCCAGATAAACAAGCAGCTGACTGTGAAAGCTGTGGGAATAAATAACACAGTGTTAAGCACAGGCTAGGCTAAGTATGTGAACTTTCAGTCAAAGTTCTGACCTCAGCTTTTGCAGACATACCCAGGCTCACTTTAATTGCCTGGCTGGCAGGCTGGAAGGAAAGCAGCTGCTGCAGCACAGAGCCCAGAGCAGGTTGCAAATACCCCATGACTGGGCAGCACGGAGCTCTCTGCTGCTGTGTCCAGGTCAGACCTGCTCTCCAGGCAAAAGAAATCTACCTGTCCCTTTCTGAATTAAACAGCTGAAATGGAGCAGTAAGGAGCTGCACTGAAGGGAAAACTGTCCCTCTGGACTTGGTAATGTGGGCAAGTGCCCCTGCAGCAGCCCATCCCCAGGATGGCTGGGCTGGCTTTGATCACTTAGGCTGCTATTCAGCAGCTCCAGCAGCCAGTGTATAATGTCCTTCTCACTCCTTTAATAGGAAAGGGCTGCCTTTATCCACAAGGCAGAATCATGCTTATTATCATGTTAATTAATACATTTCTAATGAGAAGCCGTTTCTCCAGTTTATACAGAGCCAAAGTGAAAATTGAAATGATTTTGCTAATTTAAAAAGAAATTATTTGAAAAATAAGCAAGGAAAAAACTTCAAAGAGACAAACAAAAGGAAAAATACTGGCACTAATGAAATGTTGGTTAATTATCCTTTTGTTCACCCTTTTATATCTTTCCCCCATTCTTAATTGTCTCATCTAATTAGATTATAACTATTTACAACAGGAATTATATTCTACTTTGTATTGCATATGGGGGTCTTCATAATACAATGCAAACATAATCTACTAATAATAATTAATGAGGAACTTTCTTTTGCAGTGTGAGTTTTTTTTAAGCTAGGGAGCCTAGCATGGGTGTGTAACTGGTTTCTGGGCTTGGCTGTATTAATGATAAAGGAAAAGAACTCGAGATTTTGCCGACTTAGTTATTTTTTTCTCATCCTGTGCCTGGCCAGCTTCCTAAAGCTCTGGATCACTGTTCTAAGACCCAAGATCATCACCTGAAAGCAATTATTCTCTGTAGGCTGGTACTCTTTGGTATTTGCTGAAGGGAACATGTTGCATTAAGCAGAAATATCTGTCACCTTTAGGAGGGTTGTTCTTCTTTCCGAGGCTGTCCAAGAAAAGGTTGTTCTGCCTGGTCTCGACATCACCAGTGCCTGTTTAGGGTCCAAGAGAACAGCGAAGCTGCTGCCTTTGTGGTGGTGCTGGAGTGCAAAGCATGGGGTCCTCTGCTCTGTTGCAGCTTCTTCTAAGAAGGTCAGTGGTCCCTCCCCAGTCCTCAGAATCCTTCCTCTGGGTATCTCTGTGTCACATAACATCCTTGTTAAGTAACTGCATAAATTATTCTTTTCCATTATAGAGTGACAGGGGTGCTTCAGGAGAGGCTGAGGGCTCACTGAGGTTGTGGCTCCACACACTCCAGAGTCAGAGGCTTTCAAGAGCTAACAGAAGACAGATAACAACATTTCCCTTCTGCCACCTGTTAATTCTTTTTAACAGATGGAGAACTGGAGAATGGAGAGATTAAAAGCCCTGGTACAGGAAACCATAATTTTTCAAGACAGTGCTTAAACACATGCTTCTGCAAGCACAGGCTTCTGTCCCAGTCAAGTTGAGGACGTGCTTATAAAGTTTTCTGACCCAGGATTGAATTTACCCTTTCAGAGTAATAAAAGCAGTGGAACAAGCTGGCCTCAAAATCCCCAGTTCACATGGTAGCCTTGATGATACCTTCACAGAGTCTGTTTCCAAAACTCTGGAGAGCTGATAACCCCTTTGGCTCTCCAGCTGGAGGCTGCAGCCAAATCTTTGTCTCAGTTATTTAGATAGAAATGTTGCTTTAGGTTTGGGTACAAGTTTCAGATGCAAAATCAAGTAAAGGTAAAAAAAATTAGAAGGAGGAACTAGAGGCTTTACATTTCAAGTCTCCTACAGTTTAATCTGCTTTAAATAACAAAACAGTGGCATTTACTTGTGTTTAGAATGTAAGTCAGAAGAGAATCAGATTCATCAACAGCTACAATACATTTCAAGCTTTTATGGTACTTCTACATATTTTAGCATTTTATACCTTATTTATTTACAATGAAAATGATAAAACTCAGGGTTGGATACTAAATCTGTTTGATTTCTCAATATGTCATTGGCTTAGGAGGCAAAATATTGCTCATGAAGCTGAGAAAAGCAGTCTTGAAATAAACGAAAAGTAGGGAGAAGTTTGCCAAAAACTCCTTTAATCTTGGCCAACACCCTTAATTGCGCCACGCCTCAGTATTCCTTGTCCCATTCATGTGTTCAGGAAAATTATCCTCTCTCCTTCCCAGGCACTGATTGCTTTACCTACTTCAACTTACTTTTAGAAACACTAAAGTAATGCCCTAAGAACCACAATCCCCTTCTTACCTATTTCAAATTAACCCCTTGCAGAATGGCACCTACTCCAGCTCTCCCAGAGATCTGGAAGCTCACAACAGCTGCACTTCAAATCAGCCAGGAAATTCTGGACAGTGCCCATAAAAGGTTATCCTACAGGCTCTTGTAGTATGATAAACAACTAATGCACACATTTCAGGTACTGCAAAAATAATCCACAAACCCTCCTATGCAGCTACAAAGGGATTTTAAACTGAGATAGGGAATGCTGTAGCTTGTACCTGGGCCCTTCCAGATGTGCTGCCTTGTTCTCTGCTACTCACACGTGCAGAAGTGAGACCTCCACACCTCCTTCATGGTTTATTTCTCTTTCTCTGGTGCAGGTGGTGTCTGGAGAAAAGGGGGTTTGCCAAACTGTCCCCCACAAAAGTGATGTTGCATTTGCAGGGGACTTTAATTTACCACTGCTGTAAGTTTAGCAGAAAATGACTTTCACCTTTATTTCCATAAAGTCTCTCTATATCATGGTATGTACACTTGAAAAATCAAAAGCACTAAGGAAATTTTTAAATGAACCTTCACCTAAGCACTGGAAAAATGAAACAGATGATGTGAAATACAATAAGGGAAAAACACTTCAGTTACCAAACAAATGATCTTTAGGTTCTTATTCCATTAAAACCTGTATCTGCTTTCAAAAAGGATATTTTGCTATCACATGCAAATTCCTCATTTTTCAAGGAGAGCTTTATATAACCTGCCTATTTGGCCTTTGTTAGTCATGCTACAAAGATTTAGAAGCTTTGAAGATTGTCTTAACTAAATAGAGCCACAAGAACAACATTGCACTTTCTTCCAGTCACTGATCAGGCTTCTAAAGAGTAACTAATAATGTGGATTTTAAAGTGCAAAAAGCAACATGAAAATATTTAATAGTAGAACTAACAGCACAGCATACCTGCTGCAGAAACCTGTCTGCTTTACTTTCCTTTTATCAATATTGCCAAGAAAGTAAATTTGTCACTGCACAGTTGAAAATATCTCAAAGATCTACTTTAATGTTTCACGCTACGTTTGCAAAACAAGAGTAATAAAAATAATGACACCATTATTACTCTTCCCTCTTTGTTTTCAGTTCATCACTTGCATATTTGAATAATGAATTATATTCACATTATCTCTAGACTTTTGCTCTTGACTTCCTCTGCTGGCTGAAAGTAAAGCTATTATCCAGTTGTCAGCTCTGAAGAGCCATTCAACAAAGCAGCCAATGGTCCTGACATGTAGATATACTACTATGCAAAATTATCTAGAGTACAATTTCAAGCTATATATGAGAAAATTACCAGCCAGCATAAAAATGAATCTTCAGCTAAGGTGAAATATTAAAAATTTCATCAGGGCCACTTTATAACATAAATAAGTAGACAACAGAATTAGTTGTGAATTAGGCACAAAAGGCTAATTAACACTATTGTATCATCTTGATTGACTTAAAGTCTATTAAATCACTATTTTATTGTCTGAATCTCTGAACCTTACAGGAAAAATAGAACCTTCTTCTATTAAGAGGCCCCTCTTCATGCTCAGATCTGCAGCTTTTGACTGAATTTCATTAAGACTCATTCCGGTAACCAATACTTTGCACAAGTAATTTCCTGATAAAGGAGTGATTGTTTGTATCATTTGATTTATACAGCTTTTTTATTAAGTGCCATGTTAAATTATAAACAAATCATATAAAACAAAACCCACACAATTTTCCCTTAGTGTCACATCCCTTCACGTAATTATAAATATAACTGGAGCTCCAGATGAAGTCAGATTTTCATGATGCAGTGGTGGGGGGGCAAACACAGCTTAGCAGCAAACATTCTCAAGGGCAAAGACTTTCTTCTCTTCATGCTCAAGTGTTTTTGTCAGGAAAGAATAACTGAGGTTGGGAAGGTGAGGAGGTGCCCTCTACCAGACAGAAAGTGATGTCCCCAGGATGACATTAAATAAACAGGTACAAGAACAGACAGGAAATCAGAGCAAGATACTGTGCTTGCTTTGAAGAATTGTCTAAGAGAAGAGCAGCTGCTGCCTCTGTGGTCAACTTTTACTCATCTGAATCAGCTGCCTCAATCTCTTTCTGCCCATTAGACCTGCTCCTGTTGGCAGCACTGTATTGGAAACAATCTTTAGACTTTTGAAAGGTAAAAGACAAAACCCCAACTCATCTTCATTGCCATACAAGGTGAAAATAACTGGTTCTCCATAAAGAGTGCAAAATATATCCCATGGATCTCCTTTGGGGGTGTCTTGAAGCGCTTCAACTTATATTGAAATTTAGAGAGGGCTGCAATGATTTGAAATGCTCTTTCATGGATTACAGCTTCTGAAAATTTACATCTAGGAGAATTTTAGCACTTACACTCTTTCATCTCACAGTATCACTTAGTGTAACTTAACACTGCAACTGCCTTCCGTTAGGACTGATGTGTAAGCAAGCAGAAGACCTAAAAACATGGAATGAAGGTAATCACTCATCCAAAAATCTCAAACATGTCCTCATTCTCTTCCTGGAAGTCTTGTTCTTATGGGATCAGAGGACAGTAGCCATTCCTGGATATCCAGCAGCCTGGCAATAGTAACAGTACCTTTTTTTGGTCTGTGGACATCAGCAAGTCCTGGACAGAGGAACATCTTCTACATATCAATTGTATGGTGCAGGCAAAGGGAGTTGGGCGCGTTCATGAATGTGCCAAGAAATGTCGACACATGCACAATAACCCCGACATGCCTGGCTTACTGCACACTGGGAATCCATCTCATAATGCATGCATGCATATTTCTGCCTGGGAAATCATGGAGAGCAGCATGGCAACCCTACACAGAAAGTCCTCTTTGAAAGCCATGCTCTCCAGCCAATGTTTAATTCATTAGGTGAGCCTTCCTTAATCGGTGATCAGAACTGTTTAGCTCATGATGCATTAGGAAACAAGAAAGGAAACAAGATGGAGGGTAATTGAATAACATTCAAAGTTTATCTCAATTATTATTGTTTCTAAATGAAAATCTACCAGCACAATTTTCATTGTGGACTTTGTTTTTTAGCCATAATATGGGACCAAGTGAACAGTAGAAGCTGAGTAAAAATTAGATTATCCTGATTCTTACTCTGCTTATCTGCTATTAACCATGACCCATCCAGATAGCTCATACTCAGTGAAACCTTAAACAAAAAGTGTCCTGGAAACACTTTTTTTCTGGGCAGAAGAGGCAGTGAGACAGTTAACTCAGCTGTAGTCACAGCACAGTCTTCTTGAGTTAGATGAGAAAATCCCACACCTAGAACCTACTACTTACATGAAGATATATGCTTAGATGTCCTTGGCACTGAGATAGAGGAGCTCTAGTATTGATTCCCTACCTTGAAGGCTGTGAAAAAAGAGAGCTAAGAGCAGTCAGGGGATGTAGCACTATAAGAAGAGGCTAGCTGAGATTTGGGGCTTGTCTGGGGGAAAAAGGCTTATTCCCAAATCTGCCTTTCCTCCAATGTCCTTGGCCATGGCACTTAATTCCTTCTTCCTGGTTCCCAGCCTGCAAAGTGAAAGCATTTAACTGTTTCACATGGATGTTAGCAGAAAAAATGTAGTGAAATCAGAAGAGCCCTTATGATATAATAATGAGAATCAGACAAATGCCACTGATGTGGGAAAGAAAGAGGTTCAAAGGACATCAGAGCTATGCAGACACATCAGAAATTAGAATATGGACATTTTGAGTTTCAAAGGAAGCTCTTTGGGTCATTGACTATATACTATCCTACTTTGTAAACATTTTTCCTTATATAAATATTAAAATGTATTCCCACCAGAATATAGTGTTTCTTATATTGAGGAGTATTACTTTTTTCTCCGCATAGCTAAGAGGTTTTGCTGTAATATTTAATTAAATAAAACAGAATATTTCATTATTAAAAAAGAAAAAAGATAATTAATAAAAAATTTAACACACAATCACAAAGTAGGAACATATTTTCGTTTAGACTTGTGACAAGACTTAAATTCTGCTTGTTTATGCAGATGCAATTTGCCCATAAATTTTAAACGGAGAAACAATTTTGGTCACAGCTGTCTTTGGAAGTCCAGAAAAATTGAACACTAGCTTGACTACCTAGGAACAGTCATGAAATACAAACTTTTTGTCCCACTGTTCTCCGTCTCTAGTTAATTCCATTGATGATGAGATAATCTGAACCAGTTATTCTTCATCCAGATCACAGTTTTAGCTGGAACATATGCAGCCAGAAAGACACATTTTAGTACAAAAATCACGACATACGTAACAGGGTTCTGGTATTCTTTCAAAAGAATATCTTCAGCCAAATCAGCAGTACAAAGTCATAAGTCTGAATTTTTCTTGAGATATTGGTAGGTGGCAAAGTTCTTTATAAAACTTCTGTATCAACAAGTGAATACTTCTCCAAAGTTATATTATTTTTAATTTAGTGCTACAAGAGAAATCATGAGTTTCATACTGAGGAAGCAAATATTTTCATATGATTTTTCTTGTTTGACTGGTTTTTTTAGTCAGTAAATACAACCCCAAAAGCAAACAAACAAAATCTCTAGGTTTTCCAGAAAATGCAAAGAGTGATACTCAGACTGCCCAGGATAAAGCTGGTAGGCTGGCAGGTATTGACACTTGCATGTCCCTAAATAATCCCCTTTCTTGCCTTTTGCGACAGAGTAAAATGGAGAGGCACGGGAAGTGGTAAATGATGGAATTTGCACAAAACACCTTGCACCAGCCCAAACCCCAGGTTTATAATTTCTACATCTATTTCTTTCATCAGTGTAGTATGTGGTGGTTTCAAGCAAAGTTCAGGGTTAAAATTCATATGTATCAAGAGACTGCCCAAGGAAGCTTCTGGCAGAGCTAGGAACTGACCTCTATTGCCACCACCTTTCCAGGTAACTGCCTTTTCTCTTTGTCTTGCATACTTTATATGGGAGTCACTCAGAACTCCTGTATAAAGTATGCAAGACCTCAGGCTCCATTTAAAAGGACAATTATATTTGCTACCTGTAGCTTCTTATTCATTCTCAGCTTTCATCTAGAATCTGTCCTTCCCTGTTTCCTTGCTTATTTCTGTACCTAAACCTAGGACATAATTAGTCCTGGAGACAATTTCAAGCCTGCTTGTCCTTGAAGACAATTTCCATGAGAACTGAGGCTGGCCAGAAACATTCTTCTTGTAGGGTGTGCACCCAGAGTGTCTCTTCCACCAGGTCTGACTAAGAATTACTTTCTCAGAGCTTGCTTTTCTCCCTAGAGTATCTTTTTTTTTGAAGTCTAATCTCTCACAGATATTGTAAGTGCTCAGTTCTGCAAAACTGAAAAGCTGTACAGTCTTCTCCTAGACCCTGAAAGTGGACCTTGGTTTTGCATTTATTTATATAATCATTGTGTTGCTCTCCTGCTGGTTTCTCCAATAACCAGATATATAAAAATGTAAATGGGCATTGATATGCTGGAGTGGTGCATCACCAGCAATCACATGCACTGCTGGTTAGATTATACCACATATTCCCAGAATATTAAATAATCCACATCCACCACATGGTCAACTTATCTAACACCCCATTTACCAAAAAAATACCCAGCACTTAAAAGCAAGCACTTTTATAATTAAGGACTTAGTAAATTTTACATTGACTATAAAACAATGCACACACACGTGGTTACCCATTTTACCAAGTGTAAGTTCAGGTCCCTTGTTTCCAGACCCAGAGGGTTTTACCTCTTGCTAACAATCCCCTGCAGAAATATCTTCATCAGCTTTCTAAGCTAAAAGATACCTACCTATTCATGATCAAGGTTGGTGACAATAATTCCTGTTTCTATGCACAAAAAGTATGACCTATACCTGGCATGAGTAAAAGCAGACTCAAGTGCTGAAACTCAGCATTAAAAATTTGTAAATAACCTTGCTTTACTCTTTATTCTGGTTCTTCCAGTGTAGCTGGCATTTGGAGTTTCAGGAATATTTAATTATATAGAAAGCCTTAAGGGGCAATAACAAGCTGGCTTCTGAGCTAATGGGAGAGAAAAGAATATGAGATTACAATCTAAAAATTAAATAGAGGGTCATTCTTTTTAATGACTAATAACTCTCAAAGAATTTAAGTTTCAATTAAATTCTGACTCCAAAGGTATTTATGTAGTCATGAAACTATTTTTAAATATTTCACATTCAGAGTGCTCCAGATTCCTCAGTGGTTCTGGATAATATCAGACATCATTATGATATCTGAGAAACCTTGCAGAAGCACTTTTGCTTTTAACCTCTTGTTCAAAATAGTTTTTTGGTTTTTTTTCGATTGATGACTTTGGAGTTTTTAATGATTTCTTAGAAAATTAAGACTGTGGAACAAATAGTGCAAAATTTTGGCCAAACTGGTTACTTACAATTTGAACTGCTGAATGAAAAGTGGAAGTTTGGTGACTAGAGCATTCAGTTGGGAAAATATTGTCAGACAGACAGCTAACAGGGCATCAGGGAATTATTGTCTGTCCTGGAACAAGAATAAAAAAAGGAGCTCTTTGCCCTTGCATATCTAAAACGTTCTTTTCATATGATTGCGGAAAAAGGAAATAGGAAATGCATCCCTTTTCATAAAGTGAAGCACAGCACAGTACAATTTAAGCCACTGGGATAGGTCTAGGAATGCATAAATGTAATACAAGTCTAGAGAAATATTTGACAACATGCAGCCACATGATGCTCAGACGTCAAACCCAAACCCTTTCTCACACATTAAGTGCAGAGCTTTTAACAGCTAACATCTTGCATTAATTGATAGAAACAGCTCAGAGGTTCCCAGGTTACAAAACATTGTGATTTTCCTGGGAAAAAAACCTAAACACCTTCAATTAGGACCCAGCTGATGCTGGAAGTGAGGGAGTGTCTCACCCCACTGGAGCCTGGAGTACTGGGGTTCTCCATGTAAGCAGAGGCCTCATCACACCAGTCTGAGAGAAGTGACTTGCCCAGCTCAAGGCATGAGTCTCTGTTTCAGCAACTATCCCCAAAGGACAGAACTTCCCACTCTACTGGTGCAGCTCACCTCCAGATTACCTTGGACATCTTCTACTCTTGTTGGAACATTAAGTGACTAGGTTACCTCACATTATATTTTCCTCCTAGAGACTAAACCACAGAATATTTACAACCAGGTCTTCCATTCCAGTCCAGACTGTGCTCAAACAATGGGGCCATTTTTTTTTCTGCTGTCTGATGGATGCAACATATCAGGAGATTACAGGGTTCTCTTCCCAGGATAAGAAGAAAATTATTCTCTTCCCTGCTGAACAACCAAAAATTATGTTGGGGGAACCCTAATGTTGGAAGGATCTTGCTGATCAAAGATGACATTTAAAGTTATCTTAGAACCTGGATTGACATCCCTGGTCTGGCAGCAAACAGCACAAGGGTTGAAGCTCTCATTTCTCACAGCCCAATGCCCTGATGTGCTGCTCTGTCCTTTTAGGATAACTTTGTGATGAAGGTATTGCTGCTGCAGCCATTACAGCCTTGACTTAGAAATATGGGGTCTTGATTAGAGGTCAGAAAAGAGCTCCTTATCCTCATTTCAGTTTGCTGCTTTGTTTTCAGGATGAATTGCTGTAGTTTTCAGTTGTAAGAAACTGAATTTTAATGTCACCCTTTTGGTGGGGGGATGAAAACCAAATAATTAATGCACATTCTTATTTTCATGAAATCATAATTTATTATCCAATCTTGGGAAAATTATAATAAGAATAAACCCCACAATTATAGAAAAATCAATTTGAATCAAGAATATAACTTGTTCTAGTCCCGCTAGAACTAGTCCCAAGCATAATGACATTATTTTGTTTGACTCCCATAAAAAATCTGGACTAGATATCTTTGCTGTGTAGTCAGTATTTCAGACCTTCCCCAGCATGCTAAAGACAGAAGGCAACATATATTTGCTGCTAGAAAAATTCTTACAGGAATCTCTGTAATTTTTTTAAGGACCCGTAGTTCAGAATTTGTGTCTCTCTAACAAAATTACAAAGGGAAAAGATGCACAGGAAATTAAAAATAACTTACTCCTGTTTTATTGAGGTATATTGGGCTAGACATCATACATTTTTATAGCAAAGGCTTCCTAGACTCAGTGAGCAAGGAAGAAGAAATGACATTTTTAATAATTGCATTTTATGTGTATATATTTATGAAATTTTATATAATTTGTCCACTTTAGCAAATGGGAATTGAAGATCAGTCTGAGGTGCTAGTTAATAAAGGATGAAGCTAGGTGTTAAAATTTCAGCTAGAGGAAAAAAGCAGTTTGATGCCCCGTGGAATATTTGGAGAAAAATGTGGCTCTCAGGTAAGCACCCTTGAGAGTTGAGTGCTTGGTCCTTTGGAGAGTCAAGGGATGCACAGCACAGCCAGTGGTTGTCTTAAATGTAAAATATTCACTCCAGCCTGCTGCAAAGAGCTTCATCCCCTTGGCCTCAAGCTGGGATTTCTCCTGAACACAGACATGTGTGCCCACTGTGCCAGAAACCAAGAGGGGATTAAAACCCCCAGATGGCCGAAGGCCTTCACCTCACCAGCCTTTAGGGTGTTGTCTTGACTCCTTCCTGGAGAAAAGAGAGTCTCAGGTTTGCTTTTTTTGCTGTCAAAGATTGCTGTATTGAAATGGGCCGCTGCCCTGGACACCAGGGTCCAGCCTGCTGGGCTGCAGGCGCCCAGCTCGGGATAAAGTGCCGAGAGCAGCTGGGTGCTGACAGAGCGAGGCGATGCTCAGGAAAGGGTTCTCAGGTTTACAACCCTGTTTATCCTCCAGATTACAAGTGCCACATTAAGGATCTAGACCTGTCAACCCCCACGAAGAAACCCAAAGCAGTCCTCAGTGATAATCTCACAGGCACTCAGAGAGCCCATAGCAGAATTTGCAACTAAATGTGAGCGCATCAGCTCTGCTCTCACAGTCCCCTACTGCCTCCTCTTACTGGGGACACACTGCTAATGGAACACCACAGTCCAGCTTTGGGTCTTGAAATTCGAGATAGGACATTCAGAATCCATGGACTTAGAAATATTTATAGGGGTATGAGGTGAGCAGAAAGACTATAGCTCTCTGTTCAATAGATTAAGCAACACCATCCTCAGCTGGCGTACACTGGCATAACCATTTACACCAGTGAAGAGCTAGCAGGATTTGATGTTTTCTAAGAAAGAAACTGCAGCTGAAGTCAAAATCCAGTTAGTTTAAAAAAAGCAAAATTGATAGTGTTTCTGCTTTTAAAGTGGCTTGTGATTTTGGTTGTGATTTGATGCAACACAGCAGGAGAAATAACAATTATGTCTAACACACACATGCACAGGTTACATACACACATATATTAACATAGCTCCATTTTCTTCATTTCCCACAAATTAAAGTGACAAGCTCGATGTTAGTCCTTTCTGAATTAATCCTGTCTGAATAGCATTAGTGTCATCCTCACTATACACCACTAACCGCTAGGCTATAAAATTTATGATATAACATTCGGAATTAATCTGCAAATATATACTAATTCACACTGACCTTTTTTCAAGCTGAGGCCTTTTTAGCACTCACAGTAGGTTTAACATTGCCCTACTGAGTGTTATTACGAAGCAGTCAATGGTTCTCCATAATTACATCATGCAAATGACATTTGCTTTTTTGTTTGAGCTTATTCCCTCCGATGTTTCCTTCTTTTATCACACTCTTCACACATCTGTGTCCCTGAAATGGCACTGTAAACTCCTCCTCTTTTGGTCCCCAAGTTCCTTTTTCTGTCTTCCCTGACTGTCAGGCAGACACCGCCAGCAGTTTGGGCTGGTGCGGCGGTGACACATCCTTGTGACATAGGTTATGTCGCCAGCTGGCTGGAACAGGTGTACACTGATTTTACCATCAAATGGCAACATGCACTTGGCTTCCTACCAGCGCACAGGCATGAAAAACCTGTTCCCTTAAAATTTCTCCCAAGATTGATGGGCTGTTCTTTGACACAGCATCCAGCAACAATTTCAATTCCCAGATTGTTTCTCACCGTTTGGGCTCGTTCGACAATAGAAGCAATGGAAAGTCGTGGAGAACTTCTTGTTAGTGGAGACAAATTACTCAGTCTTTCCTCTCTTTCTTCAGCAAAAAAAAAAGTACAACTTTGGCTGAAGCAGCATGAGTACCCAATTGCTTGTGAAATAACACATGATCGTGCCTTTTAGAAAATACTTGATGCAAAATATGAAGTAATATTTTGTAAAATTCCCATCAAAAAGGCAAGAGAGGTAACAATGATTCTGAATATCTAACTGCTTAATCCAACTAAGCTAAATCAAGGCCAGGATATGCATCAATAGCCAGATCTGGTCCCAGCTGTGTCCTGAGAGCCATGCTAGTGAAACCACAGCTCAGCTGAGGACACAAGGCAGAGACCAAATACAGAAGCTGATCTTCATCTCTCCAGTATCACCTACTGTGACAGTGCACTTAGGATAGTGCACGACTCAACACAGCTCTAAAGTACATTTTTGAGGCTGAGATCATCTTCTTATTCTGTTCCCAGAGTAATAAGTGATGCTCTGATTAATTCTGCAATAGAAAATAATCTAATACTAAAAATATCTCAACTTCCATTAATTCAGTTCTGCAGTCTTTAAAAATCCAAGGCAATTATACTAGGTTATACCTGACAGTATGTCTTGATTTGTGGATACTTTGGGAAACCCTTGCTCTTCACAGCTGAGGAATTACACTTTCCATTAAAAGCCATTTCTTTTATTATCTTGTTAGGGCATCCAACAGTAAACACTGGATGGCAAAGCAGACTTTTTAATGACAACTAATCAGAAGGTCAATGGTTGCAAGTCACAACAAAAGTAATCAAGTTAATACGACAGTGTTATTTTAGCCCAAAACCAGCTGAAAAGCAGAGGTGCAGGAGGGAAGTAGTGCACAGCTCTGCTGTCCCTGCTCTTAATATTTCTTTTCCTATCAGCATGATTTTCAAATCTCTTTTCCATAGCACCTTTTTTAAGTTAAAATTTTCCCAGGGAAATTCCACACATCACATTCCTAGCAAACTGCTTATCAAATAAAATTACTTGACAATGTATTCATTAGAACTATAAAGAGACTTCCTTAAAAGGCTTTTCTATTTAAAAAAAAAAAGGTGTTTGTTTGTCTTAAGTATTTAAGCCTCTGTTCTGATACACAGCATAATAGGGCTGGTGCCATGGTAACTACTGTGTGGCATTTTAATTGAACAGCTGACTTCCAGGAGTGAGAATTGCTACCTGCTTCCCTGCTTTCCACAATTTACCGAGGCTCTATCCCAAAGAAAAACAATGAATTAGGGGCTGTTGGCTCATGTGGACTTGACAGCTATGTTTTCTCCATGCAGTAGTTGTAGTTCATACAGAAAGGGTCTGCAAAAGCTGCCAGAGTGCACACACATTCCAGTGACAATAATTTTATTTGAAATCAGCTTACAATTGCCTTCTTTTAAATGCTTGGTCTGATATTAAGGACAGGAGGAGTCTGAAAGAACTCATTAAGTCCATATATAGCCTGGTATAGGAAAAGGTCTACATATTATTACATGTTATGTATAATTGTACTATAAAGAAGACTTTTTCCTCCAAATAGCTAATTGGGATGCAATAGTGGTTATTTTAAGCTTTACAAAAGGGTTCTTTGCATAATAGAGTGGCTGTTTCGTGCAGCTCCTATGATAAAATTCTCACCAGTCTTAAAATGACAGATGTAATATTACCTTTAATAAGTGTCTACCGATGCATGCAAATTGAATTAAATAGTGGGAGTACAAATTTGTCCGATAATTAAGATAAAAATTCATGTCAGCTTAAGCCCTGATGTATATTAGTAACCCTGTATACTTCTTTTTCTGCATTCTCTACCAATTACTTTTGGTGTCGAACTCTTGATTACTGTAATATACAGTCCTTTAAAAAATTATAAATGATCTGTAGAAAGTATTAAACAAACAACAGGCTTCTTTTTAAAGAACCTTCAACAAAAAAAATATTATAACTTCAGAAGCACAAGCTGCTCAAAGTTCAATACACCTCACATAGAAATAATTCCTCTCAGAGTGTAATAGAAATGAGAAATAATAAGTATAGATACAATAATAAATAGTGTGAACAGCAAGAAATGTCTCCAGCCTGTGAAAATGGTCACTGTTTCAGAAAAGGTCTCTGTTGCATGTCAGGACAAAATTCTACCACCAGCTCAATTTTTCCACAAGCCAGTTATGAAATTTAGCCGTTTGGCTTTCGTGTTAGTCTCTCTTTGAAAATATACCTGGAACTGGAATTTCAACATTTCAACATTTTTATAGTTAAGAAAGTCACCTAGGACATGAAACAGGCAGCTCAGGTGCTTGAACCTGGGTTTAAACAATTCCTGTAAATGTCCCAAGTCATGACTCCTCTTGGATAATACTTTACATGCTTTCATTTTTGACCTTAAATGCTTTCTTTGATGCAATGCATCTAATAAAAATGTTATTTAAATGGCTACAACCCCTCATAAGTTGTAATTACAATAAAATGTTTTTCAACCAAACCCTATAAAATCTCTAATAAAAAAATTCTATATCAGTTGTTGGCATAAATGAATGTACTAAAATTGCCTGGAATATGAATTTACATTTTCTACCTTTTGAATCAGGAACTTCTTAACTAAAATATTTCTGTTACAGAAATGACATATCCTTACAGAAACCAGAGTCTGGGGTCATTTGAGGCTAATCAGGCTCAATTTGAGGCACTGTAGAAGGAAATTTGTGCTTGACATGAACAGTGATCTTCAAATTCAGAACACTAAAAGCCTGATACATATTTTGGAAATGAGAAAAAATTGGAACTTTTTCCTGAAACATCTCAGTTTTATTTTTTGTGAGGAGCTAGAGCCAAGGTTCTCATATTCAGTGTTGCTGATGTTCAGGGCTAAACTCTGGAGAAAAAGTCCATAATTGCTTTGCTGATGCAGGAGGTGTCCCACAAGGAGAACCCACCCACTGGTTGCAGACTGATGGAAGTCTCCTGAAATTAGCTGGTCTTCCAAGTATTGCAACATTTGAAGCAAGATATAAGAACAAGACTGGATTTGGATCTTGGATTCAAAATGTGTCTACCACGTATGTTAGTACTCCTTGGGCACTAAGTATCAGAAAATGTGGCTTTGGATAAACTCATCATAGGTTTAGTCCCTTTTTGTGTAAGATTCAATGTGTATGTATTCTCCAGTGATGGTTAAACACCTCTAATGAACTTTGCAGACATGTAGTGAAGTTAAATAACTGTCAAAAAAGAAATATCAGCTGGCCTGAAAATCCAGTCTCTTTTGTTTAACTGCTTTGCTATCACTGAAAAAAGCCCCGCCGGTAGTTCATATAGGCTTACAGGCTACATAGGTAGAACAAGCACTTTTAAAGTGGAAAACCAAACCAGACCAGAAACACTGGAGAGAAAGTTCAGAATTACTTAGACCCATCCTCCAAGTGAGGGCTGAAGCCCACCCTTCTGCTCCAGGCTTATAGCAGAGCTCAAAATAATTTCAGACAGGTGTGCACAGCACTGCAGCACAGAGCAGCAACCACCTCTGGCCACGATGTTGCACTGAAGACAATTTTTTTTTTTCTTACAGGAGCCTGACCTGCTGAAATCTCTGACTGTGCTCCTAGACACATTCTTGTTATTTCTCTGCCCATCTGTAAAATGGAAATGATAGTGCTAGGGATGTAATGAGGATAAATACATTAAAGATAATGAGGTGCTCAGACACAATGGCAATAAGAGCCATGTGAGTAAGCCTCATTTAGGTTTGTGTACCTTAATAACAGTGTTCATTCTGTCTCGGCTGTAACACCATCCTTGGCAACAATTTAGGTATTATAAAGAGTCATACAATATAATGAGTGAGATTAGAGAGCTGAATGGATTTGGAAGCCAAGACTGGCCTAATAGAGCAAATACCACAGACCCTGTCATTAACCCTCATCCACCTTTCCTGCCACACCCAGCGGGGTGGGCACTGCATCCTGCCTGGACAGCCCGTGCCCAGCCAGCCTCTGCTCCCTCTTCACAAGCCTCAACAGCTGCAGGGAGAGAGGCAGGATCCATGCCCAGCAGAAATGGCTGAGAACGCAGTTAAAATATTGGTCCGACCTTATTTAAACCAAGATAAAATGCTGTCCAGGATATTTCAATATATTGATGGAGGTGTGGTGGTCAGAGGAGGTAGAATCACATCCCATGCTAACAGATCTCTCCTGAAAAAAAGGGCCCTGGAAGGAGACCTCCAAACCATTCCTGAAAAATGTTCAAATACTGCATTTTTTCAGTCTTTTGACATTAAAGAATATTTTCCATATTCTCACAGTCAGTAGACACACAAAATGAGAGAAACAAGATAGGGTTTATGACTGTTTGAAGCTTCAGGAGTGAGTTTGAGTTTTACTTTACTGTTTGCAACCCTGTGAGGAGTTCCAGGCTCAGTCACTCGAGTCCACCCAAGGTTAATATGGTTTTGCAGTATGACAATCAGTGCTTCAGGCAGGTGTTGCAGTAAGGAGACACAGAATCATGTCTCCTGTATCTGTGCCAAAAGTAGTGAAGTGATTGCCTAATTTAGTGCAATGTCCTGATGCCTCTTGACATATGTGTTGATTCAGTCAGACATTTGGTGAATTTATCTGGCTTATCCATTGACTATTCCAATGGTTTCCATACAATGATGTGAGGGAGAGACAAAACAACAATGGCACAAGAGCAGTGCAAGAAGCCAACAAACCACAGTGCAGTAAATGACCACAGCAGGAGTTGTAAAGAGGTTCCTCAGCCAGAAGGAGCTCAGCCATCATCTTATCCAAGGGCTGAAGGAAGAGACTTTTGGAAATATGGAGTTCTCACTGCCTTTTGCTGGAAAAGGACATAAAAATACCTCTTCTGGGTCAACACCAGAATGCTGGTTCAGCATTTCAATAAGGGGCCATATAGGACAATATGCAAAAGATGTGCTGCCTTCTCTACAAGGCACCAACACATGAGAGGAGAGATGCTTTTAAACGGGTTGAGTACAGAGACACTGAGCTGCCCCCTCCCTGACTATGTGAGGAATAAAGTCACTGGAAGGAGCAGCCCAGGGTTGCTCCCGGTGTTATGCTCCCTATTGCCTTTCATTGACTGCAGCAGAAGCTCTACCTAATTACACCTGAGATTAATTTGTCCTCTCTGCTGTACACATAACAGAGAAGGGTTTATTACAGATTGGTTAGTGACGGTCTCTTCTCTGTAATCCTCACAACTAGGGCCCATCAAATGAGAATTGATGGCAAGAATCAAAGATTTAACATCCTGATCTTTGTTGGGCTTCTTGCCTTTATTTTTTAACGTAGTGTGGTTGGTGAGTTGATATACACAGCTATTCAGAACTACAAATGACTATTTATCCTGCAGCCAGCTAAAAAGGTTCAAACTATATCACAAATGAGGGCACACCAGGAAAATGGCTAACTGTGGTCTTTAATTTGTAAATAATGATTTTAGACCATGACCCTTAATAGGACACTGTCACTTGTGCTGTGATTTATGTCTAGTGTGATGACATCAGTACCAATACTGCTGATAAAAGAACACTTATATTGAAGCAAACAGGATGATGAATGGAGTACAAGTCTACTTACTCATTTCATTACTGACTCTTCTGTTCACCACAGAGCTAATGTAGCGAGTCATTGTCTGCCTTGGGAGTATTTTGCAGGTTGAATTTAATGGCACAAGTGTGTGATATGTACTTCAGACCTAGTGCTTGAAATGGCACAATCATAGATTAAAAAAGAGATGTGTGTGTGTTCAATAGTTTATGTATGAAACAGAAAATAACTTCATGTCAACTTCTTAAACAGAAAACAGCTAGAAAGTATTTTGCTTATTTTTCTTGCAGAGTTTCCAAGGTTTATGAGAGCACTTAATTCCCCACCAAGTTAGATTTCTGCATATGTTTTTTAGAGTGGACAAAATTAGCAAGTAACATAACCAGCACAGTTAAGTATGACACCTGTGCTTTTTAAAGATGCACAGTATTCTTTTTGTTTTTTAATTGCCACTGCAAATGCAGAAGCATTAACATATAGCCACCTTTAAAATGCTTTCATTAGCAAACATTTGATATTGAAGCCTTTGCTGAAGTAAACGATGTAAATGTTAACATTAACCTTAATCAGACCTATTTCCTAAGATATAAATACTATACTAATGAAAGAGTCTGCCAGCATAATCAGGAGGGCAAAGAATTCCCCTAGGACTCTTCAAGCATGTGTATGTCACCAATAATTCTGCTAACCCTTGAGTGCTAGTGACTTTGAATGTAGAGAAGGGGAGGTAAATGCAGTTTTATTAGTGCAGTTTTATTGCTATGGCCAGCTGCACTCTTTTCTCTATAAAAGGTAATTACTTCCAATAGTAACAAGCTAATTGATTGCTAATTAAATCAATTGGCACACTAACCGCTGTCAGAAAGTGACAGATTAGCTGGTCACATGACAGTGTGTTAGTAATGAAAAGTGGACATGGTCTGAGTGTGATTGACACGGCAGATGAAAAGTGATCTGGGATCTCCTAGGTGGTCATGAAGAGGGCATGGAAAACATGATTGATTCAATGGTGACTGTCAGGGAGGAAATGAGAATTGAATGGGATTCAGTGTTGCCCTGGAACCTCACCACATGATGCTCCAAGTTTTTTCACATGTAAATAAGCTAGACAGAGCTTTCTGGCAAATGAAAGGCAGGATGGGGGAGGAAAAATAGGAGGAACAGAAAGTGAAAGTCAGATCAACAGAACTCAGAAACTTCAGTTTGCTTTGTAGGGGAAGTAAACCCACACATTTTTCAGCAACTAAGACTATGCCCCCATCTCTTATTTTCAGTGATTGTGAACGTTTATGAATTAATTTAGGAAGGCCTTTAAAAAAAATGGAACAGATTTTTGAGCATGTTGCTTTAGTTTACAAGAACTCTATGAAACAAAGGAGAGGAAAATGGAAAGAGCTTTATGCTATTAATATTGCCCTGACATAGACAAGTACATATACAATTATCTATATCTCCCTCTCTCCGTCTCTCTCTGTCTCTTTTAGATATTTACATATTTATATAATTATATAGCAAATGTCCCAAAACTGAATTGATTTCCTAAAAATTAAAAGCTCATATCTAATATTTAAGATGCTTTTATCTCCCAAACTTAGTATTGTAAAGTAGTCAGTCTCTCAAAGCCCAACCTTTTAAAATAAAATGAAAAAATGTTAATTTTTTTTACTAGAAGACATTCCATACTTGCTATATTGTTATTACCATCAAACTTGAGTAAGTGTTTCTGAAACACCAAAATTTTTATATAGTCTTTGAATAAGAAACAGTCAGTTAATTCTGAGCATAATAATATGCTAATAAATGAGTTAATACTCAGTGGCTCCTAACAAATGCTGTCATTTAACTGTAGCTGTGAAGGTATTATGCAGATACTTCTGAAAAGGAGACAATTATTATTGTTTTATTAACATCTAAGATGGTATGAGCCAGGGCTTGTGTGCTTTATTCATCCTTTCTGAAGAAAACTGGCACTGCTAAGGAGAAGTGGAGTTTGGCAATGCACCCAAACCAACTCTTCCTGAGGGTGTTTCCTTCCAGGAGAACCCAGACCCAGGGGTGTTGCACAAGATGTGTGGACACAGTCATTAAATCCCACCACTTTTTTTAAAGGAAATGGGAGTCTGGCCTCATCTCCTTTCTCATACTGCCCTACTTAACTGCTTTCAGGATGGTGTGGGAAAGAGCTGCCATTAGTTATGAATGATTTTCCTTTCTGTAATAAAGAAAAGAATTCAAAATAAAGATGTACCTCTTTATTTTGAATGCCATATGGCCTCAATGTGAAGACATTGAGTGAGGCCATGGCTGGGTGGAGAGAGACATTTACACCATCTAGAGCCTTCTGCTTTGGCTGACTGATGCCAAGTGGGATTAGAAGGATGCAGGTGACTTTTTTTGCCTTAGTTTTTGGACAGAACTTTCACCAGCACACACCAACATCACCTCATTACAATGAGTGGTGGACTCCAGATCAAGAGATTAAAAGCCAAAGTGCATCTTCATGTTCTGTCTCCCTTAATTCCCCCTGAGTCTCCTGTGGTGCCACATTACCATTTTCTGCCTTTAATTTTGTTTCTTTCTTTTGTGTTTTTGAATGGATGTGTCCTGGGATCTCTTCTGCCATGTAGGTACTACCCAAGAGGAAGGGAAGAAGGACTTTCATTCACAAGAATTACAATTTATTTAATCCAAATAAGCCAAGCCCTCTCAGTTAATTTCTTTCTCTGACATGAAAATTAAAGCAAAGGGAAAAATATTGGGAAGAATCCTATAGATACAAATTATCCTATCACTTTAATGTTATGCCTGAATCCATGAGTTTTTACATAAAATTATGCTCCAGGTTGTGCTGCAGCCTTAGAGGACCAATAGGCACCATCCTTGGTTAGGTAAAGCACACATTGTATGAATATAACAGTATGTGAATGGAACATATTATGGGATCATTACTTTCTCTTAGTATTTCTCTTTTAATTCTAGTTTATAGATTATGAAGGATCTTTTCTATTAAAGAACTTTCTACTAGGGTGAGTATAAATGGTGAAATTATTTCTTGATATTAACTTTTTCAAGGATGTCAATTCTTGCTCTTACAAATTATCCTTGCACTTTCATGTGTATATTCTTTAACCACTTACACAAATGAAGGCAAAGTTCATGCACACAATATTAGAGACTATTTTTAAAATGCTCTTATTCATGAAGGATTTATTTATCAAGTTTCAACCAAGGCTCTTAGACCTATAAACAAGAATGGGCATTATGCATACTTTTATGTTTTGTGATTTATCTCATCTCGTGAATCAAAGCCCAGAAGTTATGAAATATATCCAGCAAAAAATCACGCAAACATTTTGGCACTGAATTTGAAGCCAAGCTAAATTCTAAGCATGGTGGAAATCAGTAATGAATCATAAAAATCTCTTGAACAGCAGGGTATTACAAAACACTCTGGAAATTCCACAGAGAGCATTGGAATATATTTCTCAACTTCATAATGTGTATTTTTGTCTTTTAAGGTGAACAATTAAAGTTTCTTTTCTTATACTGATGGCTTTTCCCCACCTAATCACAATGCAGTTATTGTGGATGAAATTACCAGTCCCACTCCTAATTTGACCTGCTTCATTTGAGCATGGCTAAAATACAAAATAAAAAACCTCCCATGTTCCTACCTCAAAAAACACAGACTTATGAGTCAAGTCACACAGAGCAGAGAGTGGTACTGATAGAGGAGGAAGTCCTTTTGTGTTTTCCATTTAATCAGTTCCTTACTCTGGAATGCGTGCATCAAACCCGACATGTGAGTGGGGCTCACAAGGCACCCACCCCATGCCCAGGCAAGCTGATGTCCAGGGTGGCAGTGGAGGTCTGGAACCACATTCCCAGAAGGGAAATTCCCCCCACTGCAGGTAGACCCTGGCTGGTACCAGCCTTGTGCAGGATGTGCAGAGGTTCCTCTCTATTCCCATCTTCCCTCAGGTTCCATCCAAATGGGATTATCCAGCAGTGTTTGTGGCCCAGCTGCTAATCAGGCAATGTGTGTGTCCAGCTTGAAAAACACATCCGAGCCTGTCGTGGTGTGCCTGCAATCAAGTTGCATATTTGGCAGGCTGGCCAGTGTCCTGGTCCTTATTCCACCAGCTCTCTTGGAACAACCAGGACACTGATTTACACACCCAAACATGAAATCAGGCTCCCCAGGTAAGTACATGAGCATGAGATCCTTGACCCTACCTATTTACCCAAAATCCCAAATGAAAGTTTGTCCTGTGACTTGAGTGAGAAGCCATGTCTCTTAAAATTTGTTCCAATATTTAGAGTCAATTTATGGTTAGTTTGATTGCACAGGAAGAAACTGTGACAAGGACCCTGCCTTTCAGTGTGTTGTAAATACATCCTTTCAATGAACTAACAAGGAGTGGGAGGGAAAAATATTATCCCAGCTTGACATGCTACCTCACTGATAGAAATAAAATTGAGTTAGACTTGTGTAGTTCCACTAAGCTGCCATTTACAAGACAAAACTAACTCCCCTTGTGGCTGGGTTATTTAAGGTCACAGAGCCATTCTCTATAACAACAAAAACCCCACTGAAAAAAACGAAATGTAAAAGATATTTAAATAAACATAGTAGTATCTGAAAATTTAAGGGATTTTTATCAACATGGTACCTGCTTGCCTACTTCCACACACCTGAACATCCTCTTCTGTCATTTATAAGCAATGGCTTGTTTAGTTGAGTACTTGAGAAAGATAAAACAAATCCATTAATGGTGAGAAGTCAATACAACATAAATTAAAGCATGTCTGAACCCCATGTAGACTCTCTCAGCTAAAGGGGCTGTAGATCAAATGAAGCCTTCACACCCAGATTAAGCACCTTAACCTATGCACATAGACATCATAAGTTTTCTTTACTTGATGGATTTTTTTGAGCATCCACAAACAGACAAGTTGTCTTCAGCTCACGTGCAATAGGGAAAGCAAATCCTATGATTTATATCAGAGACTTTATTGAAGCCCCACACTGATACCCTTGATACTTTTAGTGACAAAATTCCCATAGATTTCAGTGGAGTCATGTCTTTTACCTCAACCTCTTTGAGTTTATTTTAGCAGAAAGGGGTCTGAGGCACTGTCAGACTTCATTTACTATGTATTGTTCAGCATGAAAAGAAGGAAATAATCTGACCCTGTTTATCTGAGTGCCAGGATTGTCTTACATCAACAGTACAGAAATACATTCTGAAAGGATTCCCAGCCGTAATTTTTGGTCTGGCTTTTTTTGGTATGAGTTCTTAAAGACACAAAAGTTAGTGCTGCCTGGGCATCATTTAACACACCAAAACCATATGAAATGCCTGCGTCTGCTGGGTGAATCCCAAAGGATAACATTATGTACAGGTGGAGCCTCAATGTCTCTCTTACTCACTCTCAACCTGCTTTGAATTCTGCCATTTGCTCCCTGTTGTGAAATTCAGTTTGTTTTTTTTTTCCTTTGGACCTGATCCAAAACTCATTAAAGCCAGCGTGAATTTAAATGAATGGACTTTGCATCATGATTTTAATTAAAGCCTTTTACAAGCCCAGCCCTCTGAATGTTTCACCCTTGCTGAAACACTCTTATCTTTCCTTCTTGTGCTATTAATGACACCAATCCTACCCATCCCAGCACAGCCTGTTCAAAGACGACTTTTTCAATTACCATCAACTGCCATCTCTATGCTAATAATTCACTGATTTACATCTCTCTAGACCTGTGACTGTGTGCAAATTAAGGTCTTGGTCTGCCTCTTTAGCATCCTCTGGTATTTAGCTATCACCTAAAACTAAGCAGGGTAAAAACACAATTCTGACCTTTCCTTCCAAGCTTTCTCTTTCTCTAAGAAGTATCTCCATCCAATCTTCCAAACTGCTTCAAACTTGGAGCTAACTTTGACTCATGTCAATCCCCAGATCTTTGGATGCCTGGATTTTGCTAGACCTGGCAAACATTTCTGAAATACAGAATCACTCCAAGTGACTTGAGTTCTCATCATCTTACCTCTCAATTAATGCCACATTATTTTCTCAGGTCCAAAAGGGTACAAACTTATTCCACTTATATCCAGTAAGAATGCTACCAAAACTAACATTTTTTTCCTAGCCTGTTGCTTTTGACTATGCCTTTTCCTTCTTGAATAACATATGAAGTGCACTTCACTTTCCAAGCCCTTCACACATTCCTGTCAGTACATCTAGAGGAGCTCACATCTCAATTCCTTTATAAACTCTTCATCAAGGCTTTTTTGTTCTTTTGCTTTTGCATAATTGGAAAGTGCTCACCATAGACATGCACAGAGGTGTCTCATTGTTCCAATAGGACATATTTTTCCTGGGGGAAAAAAACCCAATAGAGCGGTCAGACTTCTTATCATTCCTATAAGTGTTTCCTTGCTTCTTCTTACTCCCTGTTTGACAGTATCTTCTTGCATGGCTGTATCATATCATCTCAGGTTTTTGGACAGTCTCTGCTTTCTACTTTTTCACTCATGCAATCTCCCAGTAAAAAGATTGTTCTGTATTTTTATGTATTCCTGTTGATCTGTAGGAATATTCGTTAAGATATTGAAAAGGTCAGAAAACACATGATAGAAAAGAACATATTTTTGGTGTTTTAAATCATTGTCCCAATGAGTGAATGTGACTAATATTTAAAAGTAAAACAAATAAAGGTATGTTTTTATAGCTTCCACATGATGAGTCCCTGGTCCTTCAGGTATCCAGGTACAGTTAAAAAACAGAATAATCTCACCACTGAAAAGCACAAGTTTTTAATGCCAGTCTTTTATGGCAAAGGACATGAGAATGAACAAAATGTTTGCTTAATGTAACTTCTGTGGGAAAATTATTTATAAAAATTCTCTCTCCAGTCTACATTTACATAAGACTTTGGTGCCTCACAGACCAGGCTTTAGGCATTTTTGTGGCACAAAAAGGCCAGTTCTATGTCCCAATTCACACTCTGGTCCACACTGAAAGGCGACCACGTGGTAATTCTAGGGATATCACTGCCATCACCTTTCCCTGCCCCACATAATTGCCTTTTTCTACAGGCCCTGCACTACTGTGGTCCTGCCTTGTCTGCAGACATGACCAGCTCCATGCTGTACCTCCTTGCTGATCTCGGGGTGCTCCTCTAGCAAAAAGGGTAGGACTCTGTATCAATCTGGCCTTTCTCTGTGTTAGTCACTGTGACTGCACAAAAACATAATCCTGTGCCTTACACAAGAGATCAGAGGTCATAGGGCAACAGCTGTCACAGTGCTTCCCTTCCCACTCAAGCTTTTGGAGCCAGCACAGGAGAAGTGCCAGAGCAGTAGAGACACTTCTATGAAATGTTCTTGTCCCTTGTCAAGGGAAATAACTTGGTGAGGAGGAGTGGAATTGGCATTTCTAATGACAGAAAATGAAACCATCACCTCTGTTCAATCCTTATCAATATCTAATTTCCTTATAGTAAGTACTTGGGGTGGTTTTTCTATTAAGTGCACAGTAGGGAAATGTGCTGTGGTGAGGTTAACATATTGGCTTGTAAACAAATTTTACCATTAAGTACTTGCACCAAAACTGCTTTGACAACTTACTTAGCAGGTGGTAAATGCAGAATAGAAGAGGATCTATTTAAAAATAATTCCACTCTGAAATGAATTGGAAAGTGCAGATACAGCTTGTAAAAACGTCTATGTTCAATTTATATCCTCTGCAACATCCCAGCCAGAAGTTCCCTGGTCTATGTAATATATTCCTTATCTTCTCAATTCCTCATCTTTTTTTCACTGATATGTTGCAGTTTCTTCTTTGTGGTCTCTCAAATAGAGCAAGACATGGGAGCACAGATCTACGCAGGAGAATGAAGATGTTTTTTCTTTTGTTCTCTCTTCTCTCTCTAATAACTTTTCACATTCTACTTTCTCTTTTAATGTGAGAAAACTATATTAGTGGTTCCTTTTTATGTGCTTCAGATGATACTGAGAGAAGAGAAAGAAATGGTATGAAGGACTTTGCTGCAGGCAGGTCAGTCCAGCCTTGGAATTGTTGGGATATATGAGTAGGGACTGAGAGCTCAGACATTGTAATGACAGGCACAGGGTGAAGTCCAGATTGGAACAGAACTGATATAAAAGCAAAATGTAATTAAGGAAGGATTATAGAGGAAAGAGACAATTACATTTTCGTACTTTCCAGTGAAGACAGAGAAAATAGCATGGGTTAGTCCCAAGCATAGAGTGATCAGCTGATGCCTGGAGTCCATGCAGCAGCTCTGCCAGCCCTGCTCTGCTGCATCCTTCCCTCTGCCACCACTGAGCACCCCCTGGGCATCCTCTGCACTCGTGCCAGATACTGTCGTGGGTTTATGACACAGACAAAAAAGCCTGCCAAGAATCTAATGCTTGAACAGGGTCCCAGGACAGTTTTTAAAATTAGATTTCCAACAATAAAAAGATGAGGGTGTAAATCTACAGGAAATGATTACTGCAGACTTTTAATGAAAGTACAACACATCAAGTTCACTAGAGATAACTGGATTCAGTGCTTGGGCTAGAAAGCCCATCATTCATCCAAGGAAGCACACTGCAGACAAATCTATTCATTCTCAGAATCAAAACATCCAGAAGACAGTTTGGTGAAAGCTGTGTTTGAAAGGGTTTTGGACTGCTTTGGGCTGAGGGGAATTGGAGGAATTCTGTTATTTAGACAACTAATGGCAAGTTCCATTTGGGAGAGGTCATCTGTTTTTGTTTTGAACCCAGAATTCTTTGCCCTAATAGCTGCAATACATCCTATTTGCTGTAGAGCAATTTGAACAGATTGACATAGTCTAAATGTCAGGATGCCTCAATCTTGACTGCGAACATTTGACTTCCAATTATATGTCCTAAAGTCCTAATCTGCATAGATATGGATTTACAGATCATTGACAGAACTCCAGTGACTGGAGTCAGAAGGTTGACTCTTTTTTTATTTTTCTTCATTTAAGCTAAACACTTTAATTTTATTTATATTCTATAGCTGGGTAAGTGCTAGACTTCTGAAAAGCATCAGAAATTTTTAAAGACATTAGTACAAATAGATTAGCTTCTGAGAATCTGGATTTTAGCATGTACTTCCATCAGTGTACTGAGTTTGCATGGCAAGGTTTGGGAACTGGGGGTAGGCTCGGTGGTGTCTTCTGTGAAAAGCTGCCAGAAGTGTTTCTGTGTCTGATGGAGCCAATGCCAGCTGGCTCCAACACAGACCCACTGATGGTCAGGGCTGAGCTGATTAGCAGTGGTGGCAGGACCTCTGGGATAACATATTTAGGAAGGGGAAAAGGCCCCTGCAGCCCATGGTGAAGGTCCCTGCAGTCCATGGAAGTCCACAGGGAAACAGATAACTCCTGGCGGTCCTTGGAGAACCCTAAACCAGGGCTCATGTTGGAGAAGTTGTTGGAGGAATGCATCCTCTGGGAGGTTTCCCATGCTGGGGCAGGGGCAAAGTCCTCACCCCAAGGAGGAAGGAGCAGCAGAGAGAAGGTGTGATGAGCTGACCTCATCCCTTATTCCCCATTTCCCATCTCTCTCTACAGGTGCAGGGAGGAGGGTGAGAAATTTGGAAGTTAAGACCAGGAGGAAGGAAGGAGAGGGGGGAAAGTTGTTCTTAAAATTGGTTTCCTTTTTGATTATTCTACACTATTTGATCTCTATTTGATAAACTGAACTAGTTTTGCCAGGCTGAGTCTGTTTTGCCCATGATGGCCATTCTGGTGGTAATTGATAAGTAATCTCTCCCAGCCTGTTTTTTGATCCAGGAACTTTTTGTTATATTCTCTCCCTCTTGCCCAGCTGAGGATGCAAGTGACAGAGCAGCTTTGGTGGGCAAATGGTATCCAGCCAGAATCAACCCACCACACTCAGCCTCCATCTACAAGAGACATCAAATCAAAGAGATAAATTTCTCTTGCACAGAGAGGGATTGGCCTTAAACAATCAAGTCCGTAAAAGGAAAGAGCACAGATTTTTGGAAAGCATGCAGGGAAGATGTTGAGCCTTTGTCCAAGAAGTGAGATATGATAGAAGAAATTATCTCCTCTGCTTGACAGGATTAAACCAATATTGCTGGCCAGCCCCTAACTTTTAACTTAAATTACCGGAAAAAAACTTTTCAAAAACAAACCTGGGATCAATTTGACCAGGGACAGAACATGCAGCAGTGAATAGAAAGATAACTTTTCCCAGTCTCTTATGAGAAAGTCAACTCCTTTATTTGGAGCAAGCCATCAAGAAGTTTGTGCAGTAATAGAACAAATTCTCTTTTGCAATCTTACACTAACTTTTCTTATACCTGTTTTCATTTTGCCACTCCTTATTTTTGCTATTTCTTTAATTTCCACTAATTTTTTTCTTTAAAGAAATTTGTCTTCTCTAAGTGGCTTTAGTACAGCCACTAAAGCCTTTAGTGGCTGTACTAAACAGCCTTTCCTTTAACAATTCAGATTTTTACAGTCAGTCTGCATTAATGCAGATCATCCAAGGCAGAGTCATCTTTTGATGACACGGAAGTTGTAGTGATCAAGAAGACACTACAGCTGTCATTAGCAAGGGGGTCAAAGATTAGAAATTCATTAACAGATGGTTATGAAACTTCTCTTAAATGTGACATCCAGGCCCCAAATAGTGATATTTATTATCCTTATTTGATGTTGGAGAACAATCAATAACATTTGCTTATTGGTTATCTACCAAGATTGAGAAGTTTCCATTCATAAGGGATAATGAATCACACACTGAAGAAGTTCCTCTCCTCTGTGAGTATAATTAAATATTGCATTAGCTGATCAATAACAACTAGATTTAGAGGGGCTATGGGACACTATGCCATTAGCCTGATGACAGTAGCAGTTCAGTTTTTTAAAATTTGTCTTTGAGGAAAGAGAAAAAGATGGTCAAGATTTTCCAAAACATAAATCTGCATACTTTTCTTAAAGACCTTTTTGAAACAGGGAATTGAGTCATTCATCAGCATCCAACTGGCTGAAATAATAGCTTTTTAACAAGAACTAAATGTCAACTCTTATTTTGAAGGCCTTGCTCTATTTGAATATAAATTAGGAAAAGAAAGGAAAAACTGAAATTGTCAGTAAAAAAAAAATTAAACTTCAGTTTGTTGACCCAAACTTCATCACAGAGGGGACTTTTACCTGCTGTGAGCACTGCCAGCAGCACCACTGCTCTGTACACCTAAGAAAGGACACCTCAGTCAGGGACATTTTTGTGCCCACAGGGAGGGAAATGGGGGCTTACTTTGCCTGGTGGAAATTGCCCACATGGACCCACTACGTTCCTTGGTCTTCTGAGTTATGAATAGCTTTGCTTTCCAGTGTAGACTGGGTCATTAGCTTATTTGATGACCAAATCAATTAGCAAGTCACCACCATTATATCAGGGAAACACCAGCCACTGCTGAAGTGGTTTTAAAAGTAAGCTTGGAAGTTTATTGATTTAACATCCCATGTTAAGACCTTTTCTCTTTTTTGAATTTCTGGTGTCCATTTTCACCCTCTTTGTGCCCACAGCACAGTGCTTTGTAACTTCATATCCCAAAACAGACCCCAAAATCACTTCCTGCAAACTTCCTCAGGCTGTGGCTAAAGATATAGCTGAGAAAGATGACCCAAAAATTTTCTTAACTGAGGACTGTACATTGCTCAATGAAGTAAACAGGAGATTAATTTAGATAGCAGGGAATAGAAAGATCCTGGAGGCAGTTATAAATCTTAAATTTTTTTTGAACTTCATATTTGATTTAGAGCCTTATAAAAGTCTTTTGCTTTTAGAAATGCAAGTATGCTCCTATACTGAAAACAGAAAAGCCATTTAGTGCACTGCTTTGCTCAGCTACAAATATTAATCAAAAGTATCATCTTCCTCTCTTCTTGCTTCTCATAGTCTACTGATAGACAAATGGTTTGTCCCTCCCCTCGTGTCTTATCTGCTGCTTCTGTGCACTACAGTCAAAAGATAAGATTTAGTATCGCAGTTGCATAGTAATTTAATAAGCAGACCTTGGAGAACAAGTTAAAAAAAAATAGAAGAAAGAGAAATGCTAAAATATTGCTCAGAAAGAGAAACTGATGGAACTGTTCACAAGAAAAAAACAAAAACAAACAAAAAACCAAAAAAAAAAAAAAAACACCAAAAAAATCAGGCTGGGAGCTCCAAAGAGCTTAGGATCCCCCACTTTAGGGGTCCTTAAATTTTCACAGTTAAGGGAAGTATTTCTGCAACCCAGGGACTCCTCAGCCTATTCCACTCTCCTCAAAGTGGGCATTACCACTGACATTTCACCCAGTGCTGTAAATTAAAGACAATCCTTGGGTGATGACTCCTTAGAATGATTTGATGTCACACCAAAGGAAGTCCGCAGTGCCTCTGGAACTCACAGGAGTGGGATTGGAAATTACATACGTGGAAAGAAAGCTTTCTGTCCTCATCTCCACTGTGCGTGGGTTTTTGATCAAGAACATGTCCACTAAGATGTTGGTCTTCTAAGATATCTAAACCAGTGTCCCCTCTCCAACACCAGAAGCAGGTCTGTGTGTTGGTGACCTGCTTCTGCAGTGGAGCATTTGCAATGTATTTTTATCTCTATAGTACCCTGAAAAAGTGCAGCTGTTGGTCTTGGTGAGGATTATTAGTGTAATTTACAGCAGGCAGAATCTATCATACTGTTGCATCTCCAAGCTACAAACCAAAGGAAAACAAGACTTTCCAAGCACCAGACCCTCTCCTCATCTTGATCTCTTTTTTGCCTGAAGTATTCTCCTCCATGACTTTCTTTGTTCATACAGCCTCCCTTCTTCCTCAAAGACATCCTTGGGACTGCACTGAAGCCAGTTAAAGAGGAATCACAGGAAAACAAGCCATAAAACGTTGAACACCTCAGCTTTGGCACACCAATGCACCACAAGGGCTGTTTTCTCTCCCCAGGATCTGAGCTGGCTGATGCAGGACAGGGCTGCACTGCTCAGTTTTTGTGCCCCTGTTTCACTTCAGCCACAACCTCGAGCACTGCTGGCTTTTCCTCCTGTTTGGTGGCTTCTTCTCGATTAAGGAGTAGAAACCCCAAACCTGATGTTCAAACCCTGAAGTTTCACTTGTGCTTTATACTTCACACTCTCAGGGCACAGTCTGACTTTCTCTATCTTTTGTCCCCAAGTACTGCAGAAGAAAAAAATGTGTTTTCAAGCACAGAGTTTTACTTAATACAATGTTGTCAGCCTGAGCAATACTCTGTGAAACACACCATAATTAATCACCAGGATTAGCCAAAGATAAGATTGAACTGCAGAACTTTGAGACTGAAATAAGCTGAAGTCCAAGGGCTTTAGGTGTCTGTACAATTCAGCTTTTAAAAGAAAACTTAACAGAACTAAAAAAATCTCATTTTGGGCATCAAAAGCACAGGGTATGCCTGCTCACAGCTCCAGGGTTTCAGAGAGGATGCTCATGCAGATGACTGTCTTCTACATAGTATGATAAAATGAATGTTTTTTCACCCACAGTAGAAAAAAAAAATTAAAAATAAACAGAATTTCTTTTTATTTAATAGTAATATATATATATAAATACTCATCCTAAAATGAGGCCTATAAGCAGTTGAAAACTTTAAAAATATCCTTTCCATACATAAATGGGTGGATTTAAGTAATTCAAATCTACATATACAATAACTTTCAGGCATAGGTTTTTTTTTCTCTCATTGAGAACACAGTGTATTTTGACACATTAATTGATTCTTTACAAGATGCAAGTGGTATTTTATTTGGAAAATGTTAAAGCCAGAATTTGCTAGTAACAAATCCAACAAAAATGGAATTAAAATTCAATGTGTAAAAATTTAATGCAATACATTAAGAGCCCTCTTTGCATATAGCCCTTAATTTTTGATTTACTGGTACTAGAGGATCAGATCATAAATGTTATATTTTCATTATGGTTTTCTTTCAAGATTATTATGGCTCCTTTTGCTAGTTCTTGCTTTCAGGGCATCTTCAGTACAAATGGGGGGGGAAAACAAAGGAATAAGCCTTATCAGTTATTTAAGCTGATATCTTGCACTACCACTGAAGAGATATTTTGATGATACAGTTTTCATTACTAAAATGCTATAGCATAATAAATTAATTCTATGTTGTGCACTTATCTATTAGACACATTACTACAGAAAAATAAAAATGTTAATTATTCATTATCATCTCTCTGATTATTTGTTGTGGCTGATAATTACATTGAATGTATTTTATATCAGTAATAACCTTCTGTCTACATTTACAACATATCATATCTGGGGGGCTTGTCAAGCTTTTTCCCAAAGCCTTTTCTTTATTAAGACACAGACCTCATGAGTACATAACCTTTATGTTGAAGGCTGATTTTCCTCTTTCATATAAAGAACAAATATTATAGATTAATTAATCCAATGTGATTATAATTTAATCACACTTCTTCTGCAGTCACAAGGGACTTGGTTATTATTCAGTGGCTCATTCATATTGTTATGGAGAATAAATGCAGTCATAAAAATATTTGTGTGCCACTTAATTCATACAAATAAGCAGGACTCAAAATCAGCAAACAAAACCCACCATTTTCCTTTCTTCTAAAACACAGAAGCTTTGTGGTCTCGCAGGCTCTTTCCACCTCTCAGCCATTTGCATCTGTTCAGTGTCTGCTGTAGAGCCTCCATTTGCAAGAAGAGCAATACACACTGTTCCCTTTCCAAACAATAATTAACTTCATTTTTTAAGAGGCTGACTCAAAATTGAAGTGTGGATCCTGTGCACACCTGACCAAACGCTGCTTGCCCCAGCCCATTTTTAAAGCAATGACTTATGCATTCCACTCATGTCTGGCCTATTCCACTTGATTTTATTGTCAGAGAAATGATTACTTATTAATCTAGCTTTTCTAACATTTGCTTTTATGCCATTTCCTTAAAGTGTAGCCTGGATCATATCCCTACCACCATGGAAATCCTCTTGGATTATTTCTATATCAAATTCTATGAGCTCTTTGAAGGCTGAATCCTCTCAACATTTATTTTAGAAGGACAGGAAAAAAAAAAGAAGAAATTTCTTTTCATGAGACCTTTGAACAAAGTGCAATTTGAAAGTATGAATGAAATTACTGTTTAATAAAAAGTGAATATTTGAGCTACTTGACCTTGGGACAATGTTGTTTCATTAAATTAATCAATTTTAAGTTTTTACTGGACTTCAAGAAACTAAGGTAATAATTCAAAAATGCATTAGATGGAAGCAAATTAGCAATACAAATCTTTCTCTTCTGTTGCATCTAAGAAGTCTAGAAAGAATCAAGTGCTAAATAAATATTACCAGTCAAAATGAACTGATCAATAAAATGCAGTCATATCAGAATGGAGCTTAAATGCACAAGAAGCACACAAACAACTAAATTAATTGTATGAATATGACATGGAGAAAGGCTTGGATCTGTGCAACAAATAGGCAGTAGCCTTATGGCTAGGTAATGATCAGAATATCAGCTATTTTTAGCTGGAAGGAAACGGTAAATTTCCATTATACTGGACATTTCAAATCTATCCTTCCGTAATTTCAAAACTCTGCTTGCATTACCACCATTTTATCTTGCACTACACTATGAAAATCCAGGAGACTCTTCAAATGTGAGAAACATCTTTTTAAAAAATGTGTTTATACTAATTTCTTCACTAAAAGCTTTTGTAGGAAAGCTTGGGGTTGGGGTTGGGGTTGGGGTTGTTGAGTTCAGCAACCCAACAGGGATAAGGCTGTTGCTGTTGATTCAAGCTCAGGCTTGTTCTTCCCCAAACTGTCTTGATCCTGAATACTGCCTCATGAAAAAAAGTTTATTTTTTCCTTTTTCTAGTAGACTGAAATTTTTTAAGACTGTGAAAATAACTTACAGGCATAGAAACAACAGACAAAAATTCCATATGGTGGAGTTTCCTCAGTACAAATTGATTTTTCCTCCAGTTTTCTTCTGTGCCATTGGGATACAAGTGAGCTCTCAAGGAGCTGGGACAAGATCTGATCATTTAACATGTAAAGAATATTGAAACTGGAGAATCTTTGGCCGGGGACTTTCCAAACCTTTTATTGCCTCAGTATAAAAATTACATGAGTGGTCCTCCTTCTGCTCTACCCCAAGCCTTGGAATCAGCCAAGAAGCATTTCTCCTGTTGCATCTGAGGTTTTAGGCACATTAACAGATTAGATGAGCAGTTTTTGCACAACCAGTTACACAGGTATCCTAAATACCAAACAATAGCTTCAAATAAACTCAGCTGATCTCAGATCATGTACGATATGCAAAAATTATGTTTACAAGAACTTTCCAGACATGATCAGAAGTGAATTATTAACCTAAACCTAGATGGGCAAGAAGCCAAGATGGAAAGATCTGAAGACAGAATCAGTGGAAAAGTATGATTACTGTGTTTGAGTGTTGTATAGACAAGACTCTCTTTACCTGTATATTCTGCTGAAGACAGCGGCTCACATCCACTGTGAGATTTAGATGGTACCTTTCTTTACGGTGTTTTGCAACAGATTTTGGAACACTGTTTTTGAACACAGAGTGCAATAGCATGTCTTTGAGCTCTTACTTCAATTGGTGCACAGAGAATTGCAGAAAGCACCATCTCTCCTGTCCTTTTACACATCTTTTAGTGCCTGTTTTTAACATGATCAGTAGTCTCCATTTGCAACCTACAGATCCCAAACCTGCTCCAGTTTCTCATTATGTTCACCAGCTACTTTTACACATTGGAAAGGACAAGCCTGGGATTGGGTACTGACTCAAAAACAAACCTGAAATCTCAACAGGTTTGGGAATTCAGCAGATCAACACAACCTATATTCTTTTTCTGTTATTATTTTTTGCAAACTGGATACCTGGCACACTGGGCAGAAAGCATGGTTATCTATGTAGAACTAACAACACAACAACAATAATTTCATATTGCACCTGTAATTGTCCCTTACAGTCCTGCAAACCAAACAAGATTTCTCCACCTCAGAAACTTCATGTACTAGAGAGAACAATAGGGTTGTAGACCAGAGTCAATTATCTCTCAATCTCTTTTCCTTAATGTCTAATCCATAATATGAGTACACAATTTCTATACCAAAAATCAGACAAATCCAGAGTCTCAAACTCCAGTGCATAATTCTAAGTGTCTGTGGAAGTTATTTTCATTAAATATTCCCTCTCAAATAGAAATGCATATGATGATGGCAAACCACTCTGGTCCAAGTTCCAGGAGAAAAAGATCTATCTGTGAAACTGGGAGCTGTGAACATGCAAGCCAAGCAAAGTAGCTTAAGTGTGGGAAAATTAAAACCACATCTGACACAAATACAACATAATTTTATCATCATCCTTCATAGCTCTCTCTTTCCTCCTGTTGCTCAGCCACATCCAGTGACACACCCATGCTCATCCATGCTCAGGATGCAGACTCTACAGTCTTTGGGGTAGATTTGTTTGTCTTCAATGAAGCTATATCATCAGGTGCTATGGTGGCAACTAAATCAGTAATTGTGCACAGAATTAAGATATTGTTTACACACAGTGAGAATGGTTTTTTGCTCTAATTCATGCCATAGCAGTACATGAGAATAGTCCATGGGCTCCCAGTGCTCTGAGAGGGCACCACAGTGGAGGAATTCAGATTCAGATGTTTTATTTTTCTCAATCATTAGCATCATAGCCTGCTGGCCCAGCCCAGTCTCATTTTATGTCTGTAGCCTGACAAGATCACAGCTTGGGATGACATGGCTGTAAGGAAAGTTGTGTTGCTTGTCAAGCATAGTTTCTTTTAAACCACCAGCCTGAGAAATGTTTGCTGGTGAACATGTTTACACAGCTCTTCCTCTTTCAACATAAAAGCTATTGCGATGGCACAAAAAACAGTGGTAAAAGTGAGGTCTCCATGAAGTGGTGGCCATTGTAATAAGAGTGTTTTGCAGCTACAGAGCCTTTCATCTAAGGATTTCAAATTCCTTGCAAAGATTGATTAATTAAGGCTCACGGTGAGAGTTCTGTGAATCATCAAACCACAAGCATTTCACACCTCACTGACTTGCAACTCAGAGAAGCTCTTGATGAACATGAGCTGAGTTCCATGAGACTTGAGGGAACCTAGATCAACTCCAGTGGGTTGGCGCTGAAGTCATTTTTCAGAAGTGTAAATTTAAAGGGAAGGTGAGCAATCCAGAGCGCTTTGTTAAGAAGCACAGTGAGTGAACCTTGGGAAAAGCCTCCTCCTAGATACTGAAACTGCTGCAGTCTGGAAGCTGGGAAGATGCTAGCAAAATCAGTAGTGATCTCCCACAGAGAATGGAGAGGAAACCTTTAATTCTATTTAAAAAGCTTGGTCTCATTTAACTGGTACTTATTTATGTCAATGCAAAGTTGAATATCACTTCCCCTTCTTTTTGCAGTACTTATGGCCATTGTCCTTGACCCAAAGCAATGTCAGACCAAGGAGGACATTAGTAATGGGCCAGTCTCTCTCCTGCATGTTGGATGACTTGCACAGCACCTCAGGCCTCCTGGTAGCTCTTCCATCAGCCCATTCCTTCCCACTGGCACCATTGCATCACCTCTCTGGCTGAGCATCTCTCTGGAAGCTATTCATTTCATTCTCAAGAACATTTACAGGACTATAACTGCAGACATTTAAAATCCTGATTAGTATTTTCTCTGTCTTAAGTGCTGTTATAAAATATTCCCTGGTCATACACAGCTTATAAAGAATGTTTTATACACAAGAATGTAGGCGCCTATTTTTTTAGTTAAAAGTAATGATTTGGTTAGTCATATTTTACAGTTGCTAATTACTCTACAAATGCCACAACCTGTCTGAATTGTAACTTCTCAGTAAAAGGTTTTGTTTTGTTTAAGAGATGCTAAGTAATGCAGTGTAATACTACATGTGTCAGGCCAATACATTATAAAATTTAAATGTTATATATATATACTTATATACACATTTCTTTCTTTCTGTTATTCTTGGCTGAGGAGATTGAAAGTAAACCATTTCTTTATTATCTCCAAACTCTGAACTTTCTCTGTTGTTTATTTGGATGTAAATTGAGCGTAACTGTGGAAATTGTGGTGTGAGAAGACCATTGGGCCTGTTGTTGATTTTAATGACAATATAGTGACCTGCTGGAATACCAAAAGAATGGTAACTACATGAAATCTGTGTGACTCCTTTGATTAAGATCTTTCCTGGCACATATCTGGCACAGTCACATTGCATACACACACTGGAAATATGCTTAGCTCCACACTATTCTACTGCAGAGCTGCAGAGAAATGCAAACCCTTGTTTTCAGCCATTGCTTCACCTTCCTTTCATTTGCAAATGGTTGATGTTGGTAGCACAGAGCAGATCACAGCTTGGGCACTCTGACTTCTGTGGCAGCAGCTCTGTCCCAGATGAACTCAGCCTACCTGGCCTCAAGTTAACTTTGTTAAGCCCAGGAGCAAGGTCTTATCCCTCCATCCTTGATCCCTTCCCCATCAGCAGCCCAGATCAAGTTCAGGAGATGGCCACAGCCAGCTGGCTGAATCTGCCCCTGGGATTCTTCCTCATTCTCTTCTGGTTTCTTTATCCTTACTTTCAGTGTTCCCTTTGGAGAATCCTTCAGATCTTCTTCCCCAGACCTTTTCTTGGTTGTCTTCCCTTGCCGGCAACCCCAACAACAAGACAAGAATTGTAGATGCTTTCTCAGCAGTTCTGCAGCGGAACAGAGGAATTAGGTTCAGGTACCATGAGTGAATGGGAGGAATGTGTCTTCATGGACAGAGAACTGCACTAAGGGGTCAATGTTTCACTCCTATCCACTGCTGCTCTCACTGGCCAATCACAGGCAGATCACCTCAGCCTCCAGTGGTCCAGCTTCCCCCCATTAAAACAGGAATTGCATCAGCTCCTTGTATAATTTACTAAAAATGATGATGAAAATCTCTAGATATTATTAATTATAGAAGGAACCTTAGAGGTAGGGAACTTTTACTTTCATAAAAAGCTTAAGCAAATAATTCATTACTGATACAGCTGTGAGCTCACCTATATTATTCCAGAATTCAGAAAAAACCTCTTGTTTTTGAATCATTTTCATTCAGGAGAGATGAGCAAGCAGAGATAATAATGAAACATACCAAAGTCATAAATTACTCTGTGAGCCTCATATAAGCTGTTTTCAAGACATTAAGAAGTACAAAAGAAATAGTATAAGAAGAGAAAGTTGTAGTTACAGCACAAAGAAGAAAAAAACACCAAACACCTCACCAGTTCAACACTCTAAATATATTCCCCTTTTTTGTTATGTATTTCCTTCACTTGAAGGCACTCCAGAATATATGGCAGTAGTCCAAGTCACACAAAGCTTGTGGATATCCTGAATGAAGGTTTTTTGAAATCATATGAAGTACTCAGAGAGGAAATCTCACTTCTCTCTACAAGAGTAGAGAAAATTAAAATTTTTTTCATATAGGACCAGAAGCCCAAATTAGCATTCATGCCGAAACCTATCATCAATGATTACAGAGTGATGTGAAGTTGTTCTTTTCCTGGTAGAATGCAGACCCATGGCTAAGTTTCATGCTGTCAGACAACTTTAAGAAAAGGCATTAGGCGATTTTAGGGGAGGAAGGAAGAGTTCAGACTCTTGACAAAGCTGTAGTGGCTTCTCTTCCAGCTAGATGGATCAGTACTATCTTGTCAAGATTTCCAAGGCTCTTCTCCTGGGAGGGAATTTTGATTTAAAAACAAAATGAAAGATGCCTGCTTGTCTAGAAGAGCCAGTCAAACATCAAAGAGCAAAATATCCTATTTTTGCCAACATGGCCACAGACAGTGACCACCACCATAACCAGGGCTGACTCAGACAAGCAGGGTCTGGCAGAACTGCCTTTAAGTGTAGAAGAAAAGTCCCAAAAGCACCTTTCCAGTGCTGCAGAGTCAGTTCAACCTGGACATGTGCACAGTGAAATGCAATGCCTCTCCTCTGTCCTGTACACCAGATTTGCCAGCTCTCAGTAGCTGAGCCCATAGTCACTGATTCCAGGAGAACCCATTGTCACTGACTCCAGGAGAGCCCACTGTCACTGACTCCAGGAGAGCCCATTTCAGCCCCTCTTTCTCAGTCCCATCTGATCTCTACGTGTAGGATCCCTCACTAAAGGCTGGTGGTGAAGAAAGGTGGATGAGCTCTTACAGAGCAATCGCCTCTGTCGTGTGGAAAGACAACCCCCTGCTTTTAGCAGACACACCAGATTCTTTGCTGGTTCAGCACTTATGGATCTCATGGAGTTATGCCAAAGGCTGGTTTGCTCTTGCCCAATTTCATCAAATTCTGCTTTGTGGGGAGGAATGTTGTCCATGCTGCTGTGAACTACTTGGGTCTTCAGCATCTGAGGGAGATTATTTCAAAGGGACGGTTGTTCTCTTTTTAAGATGTTCAGCTGTAACAAAACATTGCTAGTGTCTGTGGTGGATGGAAAACTTGTAAAACAAAAGCATTTTCTCCTGCCCACCTTCTTTCCCAAATTTCAATGAAAAGCAGAAATCAAACTTCCTTTGTTTATAATTTTCTCTTTTGTCCTGTTTCTTGTTTGCATACAGTGACACTGTTCCTATTGCCTTTAACAGGAATTTTATCTCCAAACAAACTGGAGGAAAAGGTCTGACATTATGTCTGTTAAGACAGCAGGCCATTCTGGGAACCATAAACTCCCAGAAGCAGCCCTGCCCAGTAAACTCAGTAATTTTCCAAGGAGGTTGCAAATAACCTTTGCCCCATGAATTCAGACAATTTTTGAATTCCAGCTATCATTCACTTATCCCCAGCAGACAGCAGAAAAGTTGGCATTTAGTTGGAATTATATCTTGACATTATTCAGAGGCTTTAAAACATCAGAATTGATTTTGACAAAAGCTCCTCTCCAGTTTAGGTAGCAGGTCCCTCAAAATTGTCAAGGAGCAGTTGCACTCGAATCCTTTGCAGCGCTGTCAGCAATATCAGCAAACATTGAGGAAACAGGATATTTTGCATTATTAAGGCAGAAGACAAAGGGATTGTTGATCATAGAAAGAAAATCACGCATATATAAATTATTATTTTGCCTATATTTCCTCTCAGGCAATAGCTGATGCAGACACAATCAGATATTTGCAAGATACAAGGCAGATATTCAATTTAATTAAAATAAATATTCCCCAAAATATATCAAAAGCCAAGCAAGGTCCCCATACAGACAGATAAATGTATTCCTTTGTTACTAAGGTCCTTTGATTTAGGGTCTCAGAAGAGGGAATTAACTTCTTATCATAGGATAATTTTTCTTTACTTACTGCTATCAAATATGAGACACAAAACCAGGAAGTCTCTAATGTGACAGAACTCAGAATTTTTGAAATGAGGTATTTTGGATCTTTGCTGAAAACAAACCTTATTTAAAATACTTGATGGACAGTGGTTGCAATGATTGAAAGAAGGCTTTTCCAACACTCTTTCTGGATACCATTATCCCCAGGTTTCAGCCCTTGGAGCTGTCATGCAGACATGCTCCCAGCTGGTCCCACCACGTCCCAGGCTGGGCACATTGCATTGAAGTTACTTATGTAGGTAAGAAGTTATTTATATAAATAAACAGTAAGAAGTTATTTATATAAATAAATGACACCCTTTGCAGCTGTGACATGGACAGAAACATTGTGGCAGAGAGTAGCGAGAACTTTGTACCATTAAGTACAGTCATGAATGAATATTTCATCAGCCTAGATGCATTTTCCTAAAGAGAAAAACAGAGAAAAAAAATAATTCTGTGGGGTCAAATCCATAGCTGGTGTGAGTCAAGATATTCCCTGGACTGCAAATGGAGTTTACACACAATTTACACCAGATGGGAGCCTGACTTTACAAAGCAGTGGCTGGAGGCTGAATGATATTCTTGAAAGTTGCAAAGCCTTGGATTATGAAATCTCTCTCAATATATTTCCATTGCAACTCCTTCCAGTATAATTTGCTCACAGCGGTCTGAATGCAGAAGAAACATCTATTTCATTATCTCAAATAGTTTAAAAATGCTTTTTAAAAATTCCATTATTTGCACAGTCTAAGGACCCCAATGCACCCTAACAACTGTTTGACCTGAATACATTAAAAATATTGTAATGTTTTGCTACGTATCCCAAGGTAAAAAAAAAATAAAAAAAAAATCAAAAAAATCAGGGTTTGGCTTATTAGTTTTCTCTTCGCTGCTTCTTATAAAGGTTTATTTGACAGAGCATAAGATAGTGGTAAAATCCTAAGGTAAAGGTTAAACTCTGTTTTATTATGTTTACAGGATTTAAAGGGTAAATCAGGAAGTGCTTATTTAACATCAAGTGAAAGTGGTGGATTAGTAACCAGACCGAGACTTAAAAGCATCCTTAATCCTTAAGATCTCTGAGGGTGAAAGGTCACTCTTTAACACCAGGTTGTGTAAAGAATGAAGCAGACAGAAGCTTCTGTTTCATCATTGCCCAGTTAATCCACTGAGGAAATGAGCAGCATCGGTTTTTTGCTAGGTAAACTCCTCCTAAAACCAAGGAAACAGAGGAAAGCCTGAACAGGAAATAATTAAAGTAGGTTTATTTCATGAATACAGTAGAGCAGCGCAGGAGATATTTTAAACTGGTTTAAAAATTACACTTCTGTGACCATTAATTGTCTGCCTTGATTACATTTTCATCGCTCCTTATTTTCATTATTCTTTTAATGATTAAATTATGGCTCAGTATTTTACATGGAGAGAGAAGCAGAACAAGACAAACAATTTTAGAGGCACAATGGGTCACTTCCAATGGTCAGCAGTTTATATTTTGTATTTTTTGATATCTTATGGACTAGAGAGCCCAAATGGGGCTTATAAATATCCTATCTCTTCTAAACTTGTGAGTTCTGAAAAAAACAATTAAATGCAGCTCTTTTATTGTGTTACCACAGTGATGTGTGTCAAAGAAATAGGTGCAGGGAAATATAGTTTGTAACATTTCTCATCTTTAATCTCTACTAAGAGGTTGGTGGCAAGTGCTCTCTAGTTATTTCTGCTGAGATTAAAATGGGGTTTGAAGTTCCCAGTAGCTGGAATGAAACATAACTCAAAGCTTTTCTCTACAAATGCAATATAAAATATAGTATGTTAGAGAAACTGTTTAGAGCCCACTAGTTAGTAAATATGCCCACTTCTTGTATAGACAAGTCTTAACTTTTTTTTTCTTTTTGAACAATCAATATGAAAAGACAAAGCTCTCACATATTTCAGCTACTAGGGAAAGAGTATTTTCAATACTAGCAGCCTTTCAATATTTATATTGAGCTTGCCTTTATTAAATCACTGGTGAAAAATAAGAGGATTCACCCAAGCTGTAGTTTCATCATATAAAACAGCACAGACATTTATCTTATAAAATTGCAGAAGTGTAGCTCCATGCAGACTGATGGAACTGAGCTGCATTTGGCATTAGGATCTCATTTTCTTGCCTAAGGTGTTTATGACGCATACAGTTGCTAATAGCTTATGCAGTTCATTTTTTACAGAATCTGTGGTTTAAGCATAGTGCTCAGAACTGCTGAAATATTACTTTTCTTTTTTAAAAATTGCAGAGTGTTTAATATGAATTATGAAGAGCGCTTAGTTGCACATATTTGAGACCTGCCTCATATTTTTCACGATATTCATCCCTACCTTTGCAGTTCCATTTTATCAAAACATTTTTGTAATTAAGGAAAAAAAACTTAAAAAATACCACATTTTCTAGACTAAAATTAATTTTTGGGCTCTTTGGGGCTACTTTCCAGCAGATATGCATGCTCAGAACAACAGCACAGAGCTGAAATAGCCATTCCATAATCAGAGGGATCTAATGTAGAAGAAAACACTCTTTTATGCAAATAAAAGGGTTGAAAACCTCACATATAATTTCTTCTACCTCCCTGGATATTTTTAGTTTAATTTCCCAAAGAAGTGATGTTTATGTGATTGAATTCCCTACCTGCCTTTACTGTTTCTTGTAGTTTTCAACCCAAGGACCACTTCTCATTGTATTTGACAATTTCACAGTAATCCTGAACTTCCTAATCAAGTTCCTAGAATTTTGTTAGAGGATATTATTCATAGAGGGCAGAGATACTTGAGTTACTCAACTCATGGAAAAACTGAATCAAGTGCTTTTGAGAGTTCACAGAGAGGAGAAACCTCTGAACTGCCTGATGTGTGGGGAAAAATTCAAAACAGAGCTGGCAGCTGTAAATTCATAGCCAAGAAGGGTTTGTTAGTCCTGGATCTCATAAAAGTGTCTGCTTTGTTTACTGAGGTACCACGGCTTCCCAGCCCATCAACACACAAACACGTTCAGCAGCAGCAGCAGCACAGAGCTGCAAACCCAGCTGAAGCACCCTGACCACAGACAGCAGGAAACACAAGCTGCTCCTGGTGAATGTTAGGGTTCCAGGGGAGGGATAGTGGCTGATAGTTTCAAAGATTCTGTTTCAAAGTGGCATTAGAAGGAAACTGTTTTTATGCTGTAAAGCATTTAATTAAAAAAAAATTAGCGATTTTGGAAAAGAGAAGGAATACTATCAATTTACTATCAATTTTTCTGAATAAAACAGATTGTGGAGAGAACCAAAATAATTTTAGGGCAGGTTGCTTAGTTTTTTGTTGGTGGTTTTTTTTTGGTTTTTTTTTGTTTTTTTTCAGAATTAGCACCATTTAGCATGTCAGTGCTACCTGACATCCTGAAAAGCCTTAGCAAATGCTTATAATAAATTGTAGTACTCCTGAGGGCTGAAGTCTCCAAAGCACTGCTATTGTAAGAGTTAGAAAAAGAGGAGCAAACTAACGAAAAGGGCTTAAAGCCCCAACTTCCATGGCCTGAATTCTCACACAGATCACAGGGAATAATGCCTCTCCATTACAGAGTTTAAATCACAAAACCAGCCTCTTGCCTGATCCTCCCTACTTCAGCACATTTACAGAATGGCAAATGATTTTCAGAAATATTTAAGTTTGTAGTCAGTAAGCTCTGAGATAAAAAGTTTGGACCCTTTTGACCTGATTTATCTTTGTTAAATGAAATAAAAAAACATGCAAGCTGCACAATGAATTAAATCAGAGCCCAGCAGACAAGGAAGCACGTGATTCTGCAGAATCTCAGTGCTTTAACTCGCTGAGAATCAAGAAACTCCCAGCACTACCTCCATACTAGAACCAGGCATGTAAAATATTATTTGTCTTCTGTTTATAAATATTCTAAAACAAATTGTGATAAAAAAAACTTTACAAACATTGATCACAGGAACTTGGCTTTGACTGTGCCTTCCTTGTTTTTCTTTAATTTACCCTAATACTAGTCCAAGAATATCATGGCATTTGTTGGTAGTATAATATAGCAAAAGCAGACAACACCATGTTTCCCAAATATCAGACTTCCAGATATGTTTAATAACAAAGTGGATTTCAGCATCAATTCATACTTACCATTGTTCATGGTTTATATGTTCCAGAATAAAATTAGTTTAAATTTGCAATAAAAATAATTGCATATGATTTTCTACCAACAAATAAGTTGCCATTCATAAATAAGGGTTCAGAACACAATCAAAGCATATACTAGAAAATTATTCTGTTATTTTTAAGTGATTTGTTGGATTGTTTATGCAATTCAAACAATGGGTCATCAATGTGTTTGATAAGTTAATGATCAACATGAATCAAGAAACCAATACACTGTTTTAATTTACTTCAATTAGTAATGGAGAAAATTCCCAAAGACCACACCCAAAGATATTTGTGCATAGAAATCCAAAACTGTCACTGTGCAAAACCAACAGTTCAGAAACAAAATCAGTAGAATTTTGGGATCCTGAAAGGCAACAAATATCTAAGAAAAATTACAGATGAGATCAGTGTTATTCACTTTAGCAATACTTACATCAATATATTGTCTGAGTTCTGCACTACCATTTACACAAGCAAGAGCTAATTTAGGGAATCAAGAATTGAAGGGATGACAATATATTTGTCATACAAAATAAATTGTCCCCAGAAAAGATGTTCTAGTTACACTTCAAAGAAACCCAAACAAAATTAAAAATAATTGGAAGCCAGATACAAATGACCAGCATCTGGGTTATCTAACTAACCAAGAAAAATGTGCTGCTCTCATCCTGTGTTTTTGAAGATGCAAAGTGAGAAACAAAACCACACTATTACGACAGAATTAATTTATCCCCAAGTACTTTTTCCAAATGTAATGACACTGTTCAAAGCAATGCACCCTGGAACCACAGAGGCAGACATGGACCCGCTGCACTCAGTGGGACATTTTCAAGCACCCAAATTCTGGTCAGAATGAGGGTCACCCAACAGTCATCCATGGAACCCCCCACTTCTGCCTCCAAACCCACACGGAGCCCTATTAAAATTTATGGAGCCCCATATGGGTGTACATGTCTGCCCAGGTAAATCACTGGTGAGCTTAGGACTGTAATTATCATTATTAGGAGTGTCTAGTACATTTTGTATGCTAGCAAAATCCACCAAGTCTGCTGACAGCAAAGGCTGGGCTTTGCAGTGCCATATGTGGTTTTTCTGAAGGGCTCTTCAGAGTCTGCTCCTTCATTGCTGCCCCAGTCAACACTCCCCCTGAATCTGCCAGTGTCTCCGAAGCTCAGGTATCACTGATATAACACTAGTTGCAAATAATGAAAACTGATGTTTTTTCCATAATTGCTTCCAGTCAAATAGGATAGAAGGATAAAAAATAATAATTTGCTAATACAGGAAAATAGAGGGAAAAAACCCACCCTGTTATTAATTTGAATAGAATTACTGGAAAAATAAATCTTTATGTCCTTTATTAAAAAAAAAATAAATATTTCTCCCTTGCTATTCAAAGTCTCTAATTTTGGGTGTCTTAATGTATTTCTCATGTAAGTCATAAAGTATGATTTTTATGTTTATTATGGTTTACATACAAAATTATATCCAAAAAGCTTTATAGGTACTAAAGTATGACATCCTTTACTCCACCACACCCTAATAGTGAGAACAATAATTCACTCATAAAGATTGATAGCTGGCATTTGTCTTCAAGTTGTCCAATGACTGCATGAGAATTAAAATAAAATTATCTTCTCACCAAAGGAGTTAGTTATCCCTGCAGGCCAGGGCTGAGGTGGAGTTATGATGAATCACGCACTGGGAGGATCTCTAGCTTTCAATGAAATTAGTAACTTCCTTGCAAATTAATTTAATTACACCTAACAAAAATCTCTGTTCACCAAACATGCATCTTTGGAGGTCTAAAAATAGCAGATGCACGATTCCTGTCATTAGAAATTTCTGTGTTTTTCTCTCTTTCCCACACATACTTGCACACTGCCTTGGATGGAGGGAAGAGGAAACAGTTGTTCTAGAAGAGCCAAAACAGAAGTTTTTCCATGGCTGCTAAACTGCAAGCTGGTTTCTCAGCATGTTTGAATTCATAGAGTGCCTTCAGCCTGAATAGAGCTACACTGAGTCATCCTGATGTGGGGCCTGACCAAAAGTCTAGGCTTCTCCTAATAAAAAGAGTGAATTAGAAATTTTGAAACAATTTGGCTCCAAGCAATGTTTCTTACAGGTACAATTTATGAGAACAATAACAAGTACTGGAAATTTTAATTCAAAAATTCATTAGCAGTAATCATGGTCTTCTTTTTCCACAGACGCCATAAAAGCCAAGTCTGCTTGAATGAAAAAAAAAAAAAAAATCTTCACCATTTCTGAACCTTGCATCTGCAGCAAGCCTTGGCATAATCTGCAGAAGAGGTCTTTGAGATAAAAAACTTCAATGGCTACTTCTGGGTTAATGTGAATATTGGACACCTCCAGTATATCCTTCCCTTTGTTCAAATCCTCCATGACCACAGATTTTGCCCTGTTTCATTGCATCCAGGTCACAGCTGCTTTGGCAGTGCCAGCAGGTCCTTCCCTGTCTGACACCTCTCTCTCGGGGGTAGGGAGGATGTTGCCTTGCCTCTGAACAGTTACGCTGCAACCTTGATTAGCCATGGAAATGTCTTAATGGGGACATTCTCTGAGGCTTGTTTGTCACAGGCACGTTTGCTCTGAACTTCAGCCAAGTCTCACCTGGCCAGCACCTTTCATTATATCAAACCCAGTGTTGTGGCAAAGGACTAAGTTCAGTGCCAAATAATGAGTTATAAAAATATCCCATATGAAGAGATAGTTCATTTATCTCCCCACATCCAATTCAGGTTAAAAGACTTGATGAATGCTGGTGAGTATTCTTGTCTGGACAGACAAACTTAGAGATGGATATACAGAAATATATGCAAGAATACACACTGTTGAGAATATCATGCTTATAAAAATACGTATTTCTGAAAAAAGTTACTGCTTCTGTGCTGTAATGCACCTATTATCTGCAAAGAATTCAGAAGTCCCTGCTCTAAAAAGTATGGCTTATCTATAATTTAAACTGGAAGAGACTTTCCTTTAGGCAACACAGACTTTGTGACACATGAATGAGCAGCTCTGGCTGTGTTTAATAGTTCACCACCAGTACCAGAGCCTTTGCAGCATTTCCACCTCCCTTAAATTAGAGAAGGTTTTCATTTACAGTACTCAGAGGAAAACAATATTATTTTTGCAAAGGTAGCCTGGCAGTTTTGTGCTAATCACTGGCAGATAAGCTCTGCTTCCCTTCTTCCCTAGATGGGATGCCACTGCCTGCAGAGATGAGGAAGGAGAGGAACAGTGCTCAGCATGGAGTCACTCTGCAAGCAGAGGGCTGAATCACAAGACACAGCTGCAAAACCTCAGGAAATCCTTGCCTTGTTCCAGGGCCAACCTCACCTCAGAAGTAAAACATACCCCTCACTTTTTTTTTACAGAGTACCCAAGACACAAAGCACTGGCAGCACTGGCAGCACTCAGTGGTGGCACCGAGGTAATTTAACGTCATCAAACCATGAGTCAGAATTTGATTTATAATGATGACTAACCCAATAAAATGGTAAAGCAAGTCAATATGCAGGCTCAGAGACTTCTCCAATTTTTTTACCCCTAGTACTTTGATGATGCAGTCATCATAAAGCATTCCAGACATGTCATGCTTGGTGGAAACTATGGAACAACAAAGCCTCACGTGTATCCTTGCAGAGATCAGGTCATTCTTCATTACAGCTGCATAAACCTATTCACAAGATCAGCTTTTTTGTGGTAACAACAAAAGGAGAGGGGTAAAACCCCCAACCTCTTGATCACAGCATGTGATTAGTTCTTATTAAGGAGGATATTTTTACGTGGAAGTGGTAAATTTTCAGGTGGAACAAAAAAATCCCAAAGCCCAAGATTTCAATCCCTGTAAACTGACATTGCTATGCTGATTTATGCCCATTGAGAGTTGTCCCTTCGTAATTTGTTCCAGGTTGAAATTCTACTATGGAGAAATATGCACATTCTTGTAAAGTCAAGGAAAAATACACCCAACTAAAAGGGTAGTTTCCATGTAGTTCTATTTTTGATCAATTTAGCTATTTTAGGCTATGTCATACAATCATCCTATTTATGGGATCAACAAGAAGTAACCCAGATATGGGAATAAAGTTAGTAAAGTCATTGGTCCAGACAGGACTCAGGCTGCTAAGTAAATGATGATTGATATTGGACACATTTCTTTCTTGGCAGGGAGTTTTGGCTTTCAGCTACACTGTGCTGACATCAAGCACATTAAAAGTGAACCCAAATATCTGCTGAAATTCATGGAGATGTTGAAACACTTTCAACTCTGAAGCCAAGGATGTGTCAGCTAAGAAATCTGAAGTCTACCTTAGACTTTTTCATTCAAATTTGGGGAAGAAATGCTCAGCAAACTTGTCAAGTCTAAGCAAGCTCTTTTACAACCCACTTCTCTATTTTCTTGTGGCAGTAGTCCACAAGAAACAATCTTCATAAAAGCAGTAGAAAGGTCAACTGTTGCCTGTGTTTGACAGCCCTGGATGCAGTCCCAATGCACAAAAGTGGGTTCAGAACCCTAAGCTATATTTCACTTTCCGTATCAGGCAAAGAAGACAAGTTTTAGGCTCATCTTTTGCTGAGGCAGGTGATTTCCAGAGAGAATCCTCTCACTCAAGAAATGCACTGCACAACAGAAGCATGCTTATTATCTTTAGACAATCTCTCCTCTCTTTCAGGGCTCTGTAACTTCCTATTCTCACTTCTTTTCATCCTAGTGCAGCTCAATTCAAATTCTGATCAGGCCCCCTCAATGGGCCACTGCCCCAAAAGCTGTATCAGAATTCCCCATAGAGAAATCTGGGGAATCCCTGGAAGGCTTCAGATCAAAAAAACACAAGTCATGATGTGTTTGTGCTGCTTAACCAAAAAGTGCATTCAGGTTGTAACCGGTCGCTCAGTTTGGCATCTGTGGTAACACAGATTGCTCAGTTTAATTATTTTTCTCTTTGGTGTGCAGGTTGCATGCGGGAGTTCTGCTGTTTTCCATTACTTCAAAGGCTGTCAGGATTTCAATAACTTTTTTAAATGAACCCACACGGGTTTTTAAGGCACTATTTTTCAAAGACCCAACAAAGTAATTCCACCTTAGTGGACAGTTTCATATGCTCTAGAACTGTGATAAAGCCAAGTGCTTTTCCCAGAAAATGTCTCTCTGGAGTGGTCTAGCATTAGTATGGTTTTTATGTAGGCACTTTGTGTTTTTACTATTGATTTTTCTTAACTAAATTAATCAGTTATACATTGGTTTCACCCGAGTGTCCTGCATTTTAATGTTACAATGAATAGTTTGTTCAATAATTTGTTGTTTTTCTTTTTGACCACACCATGGTTTATATTTTAAATAGTTATTAAAACAGGTTGAAAAAACAGTTACAGAACAAGTTTGAAATGATGAGCATGCTGATTCAATTACATTTTCAGATTTAAAAAAATATTTTGGAGGAGGACCACATGAACAATTCTTTTTCCCTCTGCATGGATTTCAGACATTCTTTCAAAGCTGACAGTCAGACACAGACACTAAAAGGGCATTGCAGCCAGGTCTGTGGTAAATCCTGCTGGATATCCATTGAGCTACCTCAGGGATGAGAGCCAGGCCTGCAGCAAGAGCTCACCACTGTGCTCTCACCACTTGTTTCCTGGGGTGCTTCAGGTTACATGACAGGCTCATGCAGGAGTGCCTCCTCTGGAAACACAGATACCATTTCTGTTTTAGATGCGTAAATATGATTTCAAAAATAATACTTGCTTTCAACTACTTAAACATCTCACTGTTGGTACTTCCATTAGGATTTGAAATGAGAGTAAAGATTATTGAAGCAACAGTAGTTTTGGGGGATTTTTTAAACCAGGTCTATCAGAGAGGAAATAAAATTAATTGCCTATGTGAAGAAAATTAACAAATAAATTTTGAGACTAGAACATGATTTAAAGGCATTTTGTGTTAACCTTTCACACAAAATATTTTATGCTGTAAAAAGAGCAGAAATAGTCTAAGCACCCTAAGGAGGATGCTAGCCCTCATTTAGAAGGTATTCAAACAGCAAAGTAAAATTATTTGAAAAAGCAATTTAAAGAATCTCATCCATCTCACTGATAAGAGACAATATCCATGTAGTACATATACAAGATAAGAGACAATTTTGTTTGTGCTCTGCGACAGGAGAAATCTGAAAACGAGAAGTATTTTCTGTAGCAAAAGCTTGAGAATAACATTACTGTTCATATAGTTTTTTTCTTTTTTATTTAAAATCAGCAAAAGGCTTTATTGCGTTTCTGAAGACCAGTCAATTTATACCAGGAAAGAAACACATATTGACCTTATTGTCAGGAAAATGGGCAGAATCAAGCATGTTTCAACTGAGTAACTAATGGAAATGTTTCCAGGCACATAAGGAATACAGCATGTGTGAATTAAGATGTGTACTAAGAACAATGGAAATAGGCACTGAAAGATAAGACATTGTTTAATGGGTTGTGTAATCTGATAGCTGACATCATGTGATCCAGGAGCTGGATTTTGCAAGGTTAAGATATCAATATAAGAAAGCAGAATGAAATGAAAATTATAAATAGTCTCTAATGATGATGCCTACAATGAATAGCTAAAGGTAACTTTCAAGGAAGGAGCTCTGAGGAGTTCAGCTTTAATGCTAGATGTGAGCTTAATCCCCCAGGGAAACCTTTTACAGCATTTTTGAGTTATAGATCTGTACTCTGTGTGGAAAAAGACAGAAAGAACAGAGAGCTGGAAACTCAGAAATCCATTTTGCTGAAGGAAAGAATTTTCCCAAAGCAAACTGGAATCTCTGAAGGTTTATCTGGTAGGATAAGCAGGCACAGCTAGGTTCTACCTGAACCAACTGGATACCAATTACTTTGTAGTGGGAATGAGAATGCTATAAATACCTTTTGCACTAAATATTCCTTTTGTGACCTCAGAAATTCTCTGCAGAAGAGTTTAGTTCCAAATTACCAGTATTTCCCAGCAAAAGTCACCTGACCCCCAGCTCAAACATTTGACATAGAAGTGTTAACAACAGAAGATTCCTGTCTCAGTCTCAGGTCTTGGTCAAGTCAGACTTGAATAGGAGAGGATGATTTCCTAGATATTGGAACATTTCTGAAGCTGTATGATTCATCCTGCACATCTGGCAGTCCCAAACACAGAATTAACTAACACAAGGAGGCTTTAGGAGTTGACTTCATCCTGTTACTATTTTTCATTGCTACATCTCATCCTTTACCCCTTCTTTTTCATGACCATCATTTGGGTTACAGCCTTTCAGAACAGAAAATGAAGGTCTTTTATACAAAACCAGAAGTATGCTCTATGTTTGCTGTCCTTCTGTAGAACAAAAAAATTAAAGCTGTAATATTGATCCGAGTTAGAGTTGACCATTATCTACTTAAACATGGCTATTAGTTCTGGAATAGAACTAGTTTGTCCCGTAAAATGAAACAAGACTAACAGATAAAGAAAACCATTATTAGCTGAAGTCTAACAAACTCCAAGGTACAAGGCCAACAACTGAGCCTCATTGGCCCTCCTCATCATCTGTCCTTATAGTCTCTAAGAAAAGAGTTAAGATGTTTTCTGTGGAGAACCAAATTTTTTAGCAAGATCTAAAGCCACCTGTTCCAGTAGCTGGAGCACTTGGCAGTCGCCAGGTGGGAAACAGCTCAGCCTTGCTGATCTCACACACCCTCAATGCCCACAAGTGGCCAGGACACAGGTCCCACCCACATTTTGTTCTGCTCTCTCATTTTGCAGGAAAATAACGGAGACCCAAAACCAGTGACCCCTTCTATGGTCTACAGTGCTCCGTGACCTCTGTGCTTCCTTCACTGATCCACATCAGGGAACTCCATCCACAGTGAGAATATCTCAGCACAGCGTTTAATTTGACAATGGTCTTGACTGGAAATATGAAATTTCATATCAAAAGAGAGACTGATCATGTGAGGGCTGTCTACAATACTAACAGGATATGGAACGAACCTACATTTTGACAAAACAAATTAATAATAATAAAAAACCCAACAATTAGGACAAGTTGAATCTATCAGTAAACCTTCATACACTGTAAACTGATACATGCATATGCTGTAACTAATTTTCTGTTCCTTTAACCTCATCTCCTCCTTTCAATACAGATATTGCTGCTTTGTGACTCAGTCTGAATCACAAGTTTCAGCTTGAGGATGACTCTGTACAAATAATTGAAGAAATTAATGCACCTCCAACCACAAGATGTTATTTAGTTGTGCAGACCATATCAGGTGGTAAAAAGTGTCAACTGTCCATGCTGGCTACACAGCATGGCAGCACAAAGGGCATGGGGAGACCACAGCTGAGGTCATGGCACAGGAGTGCCATGAGGTCCTGCCTGCACCAGGAGAAAAAAGGGGGTTTTAAAGAACAGAGTATGACTTGGGTAGGGCATGGAGGGAAAGACAATCAGCCACAAGCTCCTGCCAGCCCTTGGAGTCAGAGCTCCAGGAGAGCAGGGGAATGATCCTGCAGCAGTCCTTGCTGCAGCCCTCCCTCCTGGCACCCCTGGGCTCCCAAGAGAGGAAAAAGGAAGAAAATCCATCTCTCTGCTTTCTCTCCCCACAGCTCCTCCAGCTGCCTGCTCCCCCAGGCATCTGCCCATTTATAGATATCCAGAATTGGTCTTCAGAAGAGCTGATAAAGTCAAATAAAGAAGCAGGCTGAAACAAAGATAGCATTTATATTTAAGTTAACATGTACAGCACATTCTTTCAGCTAGTCTATGTGTCTGTATCAGGCCACAGTTGGTTCTCACACTATTCTCATACCATACCTGCTAATTGATCAAGGATTAGATTAATTGGTTGAAGGTTAGATTGCTATGTGGGTTTAAAAAAAATTAGGATTGATTGAAAATATATGCCTGAGAAGAAAATTTCTCTGTGTGAAATTAATAGCATACCAGCATAATTAGGCATTATTTCAACAACAACAACAAAGATTTTTATGTCTACAACTTGGCATTCAACTTATTTCTTGTATATTTCTTCCTAGTTTCTCTAGTCTAACAGTATTCATGGGAAAGAGAAGCAGCAGAAGAATCAGAATAGCAAGACACAATAAAGAAAAAGAGGAACTAGGAAAAAACCTTTCATCTTCCCAGCTACTTAACTCGCTGAGATTCTGAAAACCTAATGACTTTATGGCAGAAGAGCCATAGAACAACATAAACTGAAACAAAGTCACTTGCATTATATATATAATTTTTTTTTTTTTTGCCACTTGGTCCTGTAAGCCCTATTGCCACAAATTTTCACTTACTTAAATTAGGATTTACAGGGGTAGGAAATATCTTGTCTTTGTTCTCTGGTTTCTGCTGAACCATTTCACATTTCACATTCCCTCCTGTTCTCTTTCCTGCCGTTCCCAGAGGACAACCCTGGACCAGATGTGGAAGACGCAAGTCACAAACATGACCATAAATACTTCACCATGCAAATGCAATTTCTTCTGTCACATATAACAAAATGCTGTACATGTCAGGCTGCTTATTCACACTCCAGCTTGCAACTAATCAGCACTAATCAGAGCAATCAGATTCACACTTCACTGAGCTTTCCCAGATTTATGCAGCAGAGGACTTGGATTTCATCACTCAGGAAGGGAGCACATGGAGGCTGGTGCACAGGGAGCAGCTCTGCGTCTCTCAGGAGAAAGAGAGTCTAAGGAAAACTTCAAAACAAGATCAAATTGATTCCTGATGCCATCTTTTTCCTCTTAAACCAGTGAAGGATCCAGAAAATAAAGAAGCACCACTCTTCATCACTTTCATGTGCTGAGTGGAGCAACAACAGAACATTACCTGAAGTTACCATATACTCTACGTAAAAATTATTTGGTTTTGATAAATCTCTTGTAAGACTTTGATCTCCAGGTCTCGTGAGTCATATTACAGAGGAATTTACTGTACTTAATTTAGAAATAATTTGAAAAGGTCTATGACATTAATTTCTCTCTGCACCCCTATGAAGAGAGATCTCTAAATGAAAGTAAACCCAGCAAAGGGTTTATGATATAAATGCATAAGATTATTTGTTTAACAATGAAAAAAAGTATTGAAGTAAAAAGAAACCATTTAAATTTCTTTGCTTTAAGCAGCCATCAGGTAGAAAAGATACATAATTAGAGTTTTTAAAGGTTTTGAGTGGAACATTGATAAAGAAAATTGTTGGAAATGATGAATGGCCCAGAGGCTTGGAGAGTTCTGTAACCTTCACATATGGTTTACTCTGCTTTAGAAATCAACTGACAGACTCGGTATGAGATCAACCACTTTCACCTGTATTAGAATTAATTATTCATCTCATCTACCTGTAAGAACTTAAAATTTGGGCATGTCATCTAAATACCCTTTGTAGGTAACAAAATAAAACAAAACAGAAAAAAAGTGTTGAAATGTAACTGATAACCACTTCTGAGGGAGCTGAGTTAAAAAACCTGAATCAGGCAAGGCATGGAAAAAATGCCCTCTCCAAGATTATTTGTTTCTAAGTAATGAACAGAAATACTAAAAGAACATTTGCCTTCAATTTCAGTCTCCCTTTAGAAAAAATTTATAAACAGAATTTAATCATTTTTTTGGCATTTTATTCAATAAAGTCACCTATTTATTTGCCAGGGAAAGGGGACCACACTGGAAATAATTCATCTTTCTTTGAAATATAGGTTGAAAAAATCTACATAGTCTAGAAATGAGAATCATTCTGGTGCCTAACTAAAAAAATCCCAGACCTGTACATGGACTAATATCTTGCAACTATAATTTATTTAGATAAGATATGTTAACTTACATCATCTTCCCCATTTTCCTTGGGTGATTCTTACATCTTTATTGAGCCATGATAATTATAAAATTGCCAATCTTCCTTCAAAAAGTTCAGGATATTCTACTCAATGTGCACTTATGTAAATCTCCATAAGAAGTATTAACAGGGATCTCAGCTGTACTAAAGTAGAGGCAAATCTATCAAACATTTACGACCAGCACAAGTTCTGACATCAGAATTGTTTAACACCACCACTGACCATTTACATTCTTCTACAAGTTGCTAGAAAAGACCATGATATAGTAAGTTTTTCATTTTGAGGATGTGAATTTGATATTTCTGCTTCGAGGTGAGAGGAAAAACCCAAAACAAAGAGAACCAGAATAAATGTCAAGTTTCAAAAGTAAATGACATCACATGCACATAGGCCTTTTCAGTTAAGCAGAGTTTCCTATTATACCATTCACTCTTACTAGGGATCAAACACCAAAGTGAAAACAGCCAGTTTAATACTGAAAAATGGAGCATTTCTGTAGCAAAAGATTTGTCTAGCAAAAGGCTCACTTTCAGTATTCCTTTTTTTAATTTCAATCCCGAAGCCACAGATGAATTTAACCTTCAGCAAATTAGCAACTTCCAATGGGAAAACAGCCTGTCTGGAACACAGATGCTTTTCAGAGCTGACCAAACTGATCATCATTGCCATGGACACAAGCTACTGATTTCCTAAGGAAAGCTGTCAGTGACTTAATGCTGAGGATTTAGAGGAGCGGGGCACCATGAAACCTGATAAGAACAGGACTCATCTCTTCCATACACTCTCAAGCCCCAGGGGGAGCTGGGAGCAGGCAGTCCCAGGTGAAAGCAAAAGAAATCAGGTGAATAACTTCAAGGTTGCCAGGAGACTACTCAGATACACAGGCCATTTGGTAGTTCATTAACAAATGGAGGTTAATTAGGAAAGGCAGGTGTGTCTTCCACATTGAAGCCACCCGTGCTGACCCAAACCCAAGGGAGCATTTGTTCTTCAATAGAGATATAATCCAGATCATCCTAAGAACATTTCATGTACCCCACAGCCCCTACACAGGTCCTGTCAGCTTGATGAGCTACCTCCCCAGAACATAGAAGATCACCTCTGCTGTCCTTGGCATCATACTGCATCATCCCATCTCCGATCAGAGCTCTGATCAGGGCTGCTGAATCCTTTTGAGGCTCATTGAGGCAAGGGGCCACAGCAGTGGCAGCAGCCATGGACCATGGGAGGGGAAAGAAGCATTATTACCTCCCAAAGAAATCCTCACCTCTTATAGGAGTCAGTATAGCACTGGTTCCATCCACCCACTGGTCAGAGGGATGGGTGCCTTACTGTTCTCAGTCTGGTCACATAATTATGTTCTGAAGTTATATGAGTAAAGCCCCTGGCAGAGACTCAGCCTCCCTGGAATTAAGCACTAATAAAGCATCATCTGCTCTCACACCTCCACAGGGCAGAAATGGCTCCAGCTCCCCTTATATTGACTAACCCTGCTAATGACCCCCTGCTAATGATCTTTGCCAATGACCCTTGGAGATACAAGCTAATGATATCTCCCAAAGAGCTGTAATTGAATTGCACCTTCTGCTCATTAAAGGCCAAAGTCCACTAACTTTACTGCCCTTAGGTAGAGCCTTGGTCTCTGCTCCCTCCCTGGTGTTATCAGGACAACTTGTGAAAAAAAAAAGCACTTTACACAAGGAGGCGGCAGAGGTGGCAGCTACAGGGTAAACAGAGATTTACCTTTTTCCACCTGTGGTGCTTTCAAGAGGTTTATTCCCTCATGAGGAAGTGGTGATCTCAGTAACCAGGGCAGGACAGGCCCTAGCTGGGTATGTGCTGTATCACAAACGTCTTGAGGGGCAATCTGAGATACCCCTCTTTTCATCAACTTAGATTCTCCAGCTGAGGATTACATCTTGTGAAAAATTGTGTTACCTTCTGAACATGGGATGCAATCAGTAATGAATTTCTGAGCCAAAATATATAAAGAAGTAAACTAGATGTGTAAGATAGCAGAGAATTGTTTTGGTAGAGCAGATATTTGTTGGTATTTCATATGCTAAAAAAACCCTTAACAAGCTACAAGCTGACTGACTTTTTTAATTATTAGGAAGAGATTGACAGTGAGAGGAAATTTGGGGAAGAGCCAATATATCACAATCAAATAGTAAAACTATGCAAAGGCTCATCGAGAATGCCACAATAAAGAGGGTTTCTTCCCAATCCAGGTGACCTTCAGCATACCTCTTGATAAATATCCTGATTTTTGGCTCCCTGGTGGATTTATCCTGTGCCTGTGGGTGCTCTTGGAGCAGGGTAAGGTGCCTGGGAGGGTGCTAACTCTGGAGCCATCCCAGTTAAAGATGTCACCTCAGCAGAGTCCATCAGGCAGAGCCCTGAGCTGCTGCTGACTGCCCTGTGATCATCACAGTGCCCTAAAGCCCATGGCAATCTGCTGACACCTGGGGAGATGTTGGCCACCACCACTCCCTGTGCCTCCCTTTTAGCAGCAGCATCCAGGGGTTTGTGAGAACGAGGGGACACTTCTGCCTTGGAGCAGGAGTCACTTAAAACAACTGTTAAACCTCAAGTAACAAGAGAGAAAGTTTGATCCCCCCGCACAGGAACCTCCACTGGTGCTTTGCTAATGATCAGGTGTGTGAGGAAGGGTCTTACTCCCACCTGCTATTTAATGGAATGAAATACACAGCATCTAACACACCCAGAAACAGAGGGGATTTTTGCACACATCCTCTTCAGTCCAAGTTCTGACATTTTCACTCAATTCTCCATGCACTTTTCTGATACTGATAACTCAGGTGACCAGGACTTTTCCATACTTTAGCTGCATAAATGAGAAAATGGGAGCACAGGAGTTTCTACTCTCCAAAGGCAGACAAGGCTGGCCAACCACACACAGAGGATATTAACACAGAGAGAGCAACAATGTATATTTCAAAATGTACAAGGAAAGGGGAGCAGGGAGGAGGGAAAGAAACCCAGAAAGCACAGAGAACAGATCTTTATTGTGCTTCCCTGCCATAAACATTCCAGCAGCTCTGCCCTGGGATCCTAGCACCATTATACAGCTAATATTGCTTGATTACCCATGCACCACCACAGCTTCAGCCTCCCAAGAACTGAAATCGAGTTTTCTATTCTTAGCTTGTGGTAATTTAAGCTCATTATGGAGGTGCTTGTATTCCATGAGCACAAGAGATAAAGGAAGCAATATAACTTTAATGAACAGCTGAAATAGCAACCACAGCAGGCTCAGTAGGCAAAAAAAAAAAAAAAATCTTTTCTCTGATGTTGTCTTGATTTCTGTCCCACAGGTCTCAGCACTTAGTGCTCTATGTATGTTTTATGAAGATATTCACACACACATATGCTTAATGGAAACAAATATGACATCCTATTTAATAACACCAGGTACATAGCAGCCTGAAAAGTAGAACCACTCAAATCATGGAAAAAGGAAGAAAGGAAAGGTGTTAACCTAGATTCAGTACTACCACTAATAATAAAAATAAAAATAAAAATAAAATAAAAATAAAAATAAAAATAACAACAGCTTAAGTTAGGTAACTATAGATGTTTCCTTCTTACATAAGTAAATGTCTTTAGTGTCTGATGATTCTCACTTAGACTGAAGGAAATAGATGGGTGCAGATGTAACTGTCAGCAGCAGTAAGTGGAGGAGCAAATGTAAATCATTCTGGGTTCTCTTTGATAAATGTTTGTGCACCCCAGATTATTGATTGGGTGCTGCTTTTCTTTTGGTGATATTTGTTAAGACTTTCATCAAATCCTGTGGTCAGATCCTGCAGCCACCTTGCAGACAGCAGTTGTGTCTGCAGAGTAAAGAGTTCAGAGAGAACCTGAGGTGGGCAGACCCCCCAGGTTTGGAGTTAGGATCTATGGAAACCATCATCTTTCAGCAAGGATGGCAACTAAAGAACCACTTCACAAAAATAGCCCATGGGTGAGTATCTGCCTGCTCCTCCTCACTCTGTGCCTGCCATGCTGTACAGAAAGACATTTTCTTCCAGAAGTGAGAGACAAGACCTGCAGGCAGCTGTGGAAGAGACCTGCCTTCTTCTCTGCATTAAAATTTGTCCTTCTAACTATTTGGAGTTCCTATCTCATAAAATAATCACACAAGAATGTTCAGAAGCTAGCATAACTGCTATAACAGAATCTGGTATACTTTAAAATCAATTTGGAAATTAAATTTGGACCAGTAGTTTCAAAACAGAGCCATTCTTCATTAACTTATTTTTCTCTAACAAAATAATTTTCTGTATTTTTCACATGGTTTTCAATTTTCTTTTGGCACACACTCATCATTCCTTCCAATGAGGAAAGCACAGAGGAAGGAAGAGTGAGGACAGAAAACATCTGCTTAGAATAAAGGAGAAAAAAAATGCCCAACACTTTGACTATTAAGACTTCATGTTTTCAAAGTAAAGGGAATAAAAGCTATGTGTGAAAAGCTTCTGACATTGGTACATTCATAAAATATTTGATCATAGTTATTGCCAGAACTTTCTCACAATAACTACCTGTACAACAGCTCTGAAAATCCCTATGCTGAGTCAAGGTGAAATTTATCTCAGGGGCTACTTTCCCCCTTGTGTTTGTAAGGAGGACTCCCACATGATTGTATATGGACACTTGACTTCTGTAGCACCTGGTAATTGTCACAGCAGTAATTTGGAGTGTATTTATTATCAACCTTATGCAACATTTAAGTTCACATCTTCAAAAGAAGCTGGAGTTAGATTTTTAAAGAAACCCCAAAAAACCAAATCCAATCCCAGTATATTTGTTGGTGAAAATATGCTAAAGGCAGTAATGTTTCATCATTTCTCTGAAAAGGTTTTGTTCTTCCATTTAAAAGAGAAAAGAAGGAACATTTGAGTCAAGTATTCTTCACAACAACAGCAACAAAGTTGGTTTTGAAATATCCTGCTCTGTGTTGGAAGAGTTATGATGCAGGGTTTACTGCCAGCTTTTCTGTTCACCCATATTCTTCATCTGTGCAAGGAATTTCATTGATGTCAGTAGAAATGCAGGCTTGAGCCCAGCAACACCTGGATTAACACCTGAAGATGACACCTGGAGCCTTTTCCAAGAAGTGTCATTGCTTTTCTAGATATGTGAGGCGTTCTTTCTGCCTAAATTGACACTGAAGATTCAACTGGGGTGCGGAAGGCAAAAAATTGGAAGCAGCTGTAAAATGATAACAGTAAGGATCCACTTTTGCCCTTAGGATCCACTGTACTGAGCATACTTTAAATGTTTTATTTCTGCCACTCTGTGAATGGAGACAATGAGATGGATCCATAAAAACAAATGTGTGGACAACCCTTTCTTTACTTGTCTTACACTTGGTGGTCTGACATCTGAGAGACATAGGAAATTGTTTCCATATAATAGAGAAGATATGCACAGAATTCCCTGGCACATGACCTGGATGTTTCTCTGTCACTGGGTAGAGTTTTCCAGGGACCAGCTGTTGCACCACAGAACTGGATCATAAAATATTCCTCCTGCCCCAATTCTCTTCTCTCTGGAGAAAAGTCAGAGGATGCCACCAAGAACCAGAGTGACCATCAAATTACAGGGCTTGGGGTTTTTAACATCCCAGGAGGACTTTCGTCATACCTACAGCAGAATTACGATCTTGAACAATCTTTAGAAAAACGGCAGCTGAAGGAAGCAGTGGTTACAGGCCAGGAATCCAGGGATCAGAGGCAGCTCCACAAACCTACCATGGTTCCCAAGTGTGTGTCCAAAAGAGAATTAAGCTGCTGACTCCTTCTCTTTTGGAAGTTTTCTGACAAAAGGAATTTACAGCAATCTCAGGTACAGAATAAGAACCACTCAACATGATTGTATCCTTGTTTTTAGTCTTCAGAGAAAATGTCTCAAGGGTTGTTCCGTGTTCCTGAGCCACAGTCAGCCCTTGACAAGACAATCAGTTCACTAAATCTCATAATTTTCTTCTCTGAACAGGAATGAAAGATTAAGCAGTTGATTGATTTCTTTCTCTGTGGCTTGGAGAAATTACTGTCATTGGTAAGAGCTGGCACTCAGACCACTCAAACAAGTCACTCAAACAAGTGACACACTGTTTTCCTTTGAGTTTCCAAACTCCCTCACAGGGGTAAGTGGTGGATTGCTCCCCAACCTGGTCCCTTTCTTATCTCATTCCATGTTTGCTCCTGTGAATGAAATCCAGATGCAGGTGAGAGCTGAATCCAAGCTCCTTGTCGTGACCCAAATCACACTCGTGCTCCCAAGCAAGTTCACTGCTTTATTCTGCTCCAAATTTCAAGCCTTCCCCATAAAGTACCTTCACTTAGGGTAATCAGACTGCATTTGCAAGCCATTAGAAAGGTCAGTGACACATATTAAAAAAGCTATTTTTGAATGTCTGGCTCCATACTTTATCTCTTGAAATTCCCTTCATGGCTTTCTATAGCTCGAATCAAACGTCCATTGATTTCCTCAGGAATTGGATCAGGCCTTCTGTGTTGCTTGCCAAAACAAAAAAGCAGAATGCAGTAAATGTATGCATCAGGAGAGCTCAAATAAAACCTGGTTAGATGAAAATATGGTTCTACTCTGAAGACTCTCTCTGTCAGTGTGGTTGTGCCTTTCCTTAGCTGGCTCTTAATCATTTCCTTATCATCAGCGCCAAGTTTAATATTTTAAAATTTGGACTTTTTTCATGTGCTATAACCCTGTAAAATCAGCCTGGGATTAGAAGAGGAAGCAGGGTCCTGTGGTTAAGACAATGGACTATCATTCATTCCCATTTCTGCCACAAACACCCACCACTGACCTTCAGCAAGCTGCTAAGGGAGTGATTTTCAAAAGCACTCATCTTTGGCCTGACTCTGCTTCCTAAGAGCTAAGTGGAAACAGAAATTTACATTAATGAGAAGAAAGAAAGTTTAGACCTAACTGTCACAGAATCAGCTGTTTTCCTTCCTAATTTCCTTCCATTTTAGTCGTATTAATCCTTCTTACACATCAAATCCTTTAAAAATGGAACCTTCAGCATGAAAAGACACTCCTACACAGGGATTGTGCCATGCCTGGTCTAATAAAACTTAGTGACAGAATCCTCAGGCTGCGACCAGAACAAGGGTCCACCTTGACTGTAATTTTTCTTCTGTTCTCCCTGGACAATGAAATTCAGACACAAACATAATAATGGAGCATATTAAGAGAGGTCCTTCCCCAAAACTTTTATCAATATGTTAGTTAAGAAATTATTATAATCATAATATTGAAAGTCAACAAATAATTTAGTGTAATGCCAAAAATGTCATCTAGCATACATGTTCCTGTCTATATTAGGAGGAAAAAAATGAGGTTTTTGTTATATGGATAAACACACATGGGCTAAATAAGTTATAATTTTCCAGCCATATATGAACTTTAGTAAAATATTGAGGAGTTAATATACTCCAACTATATCCTGCAGTGCCACTCGTTTATCCATGGGTAAATGACTTCTTTTCTTAGCAAAAACATTTTCTTCTTTTCCTTTTTCCCAGTTTCATCTAGAAAGCTGTAAGGGCTTTGGGGTGGTGACTGGCTTTCTGTCATTGCTCCTGCCAGGCTTCCCAGTGTGGTCCCTCATCCTGAAAGACATTTCCAGATGCAATTGCAGTCCAAACAAAGGGATGGTTAGTCTGAATATATTCCATGTAAAGCAATTATAAGAAAACCTTCTATCTAGGAGAGAGCACCATGGGCACTAGAAAAAGTGGATATGCTTCTGTTAAAACATCTTGGAAGAAATCCATTAAAAAAAATTAGATGTCTTTTTCTGTTTTAAGTTTACCAAGAATTGGAACGAAACACATGCCATCTGAAGAAATCCTTTTCTCCCTCCAGCCATCACACTGAACTGAAATAAAACAGATGTGCTCAAAAAAAAAAATCTGTGCTTACTTGTTAGTTTTTTCCTTGCCCTTATTACCAACACATATGACTTGCACCAACACAGGTAAAAGCAAGAAACATTCTTCAGAAGTTTCCCGTTGCTGTATTCTGCCAGTACCTGCTGTGATTCCATTCCTACAAATAATGGGTTTCTTCTGTTGTATTGTCAGATCCCAGCTGCGCAAAAGCCAAACTCTAAACTCAGACATTCTTACAGATTTGAAAAAAACACCCCTAAAAAACAAGCCCCTAAATCTGAAACAAACACATACAAATTCAACCAGAGATGAATATTTTCAAGATTTATGGTCAGTTAATGATTATTCTATGAGGACAAAAACACAATCCTTTAAAAATTATCAGTTTTGATACAGGCAAATAAAGTATTGTTTAAAACTTCATTCAAATATCCTTTCAAAAATAAGTTTTCAGGATGGGGTTTCATAGTTTCACTGTTACATTAAGAAAAATAAGTTGTTTGTAGAACACTGTGCAGTTCATAAGTTACCAGTTATAAACTAATCCTCGATATCCAGTCCAAATCCTAAGGGAAGCTTCAAGGCAGCCACTTCTTTTTGGCAATACAGTGATGAAAGATATATTGTTGAAAACCATAAAGCCTTGGGAAAAAATTTAGCAAACTATCTACATAGGAATGAAATGTTGAGAGCTTGGCTCATCAGCTGGGGCTTTCTGGAGAAGGAGGGGCTGCAAATATTTTTTTACAGGTTAGCTAAACAGTCTTGAATACAAAGTTCTGGATGTGAATTATTAGAAAGATTTTCTTGTATACACAGAGTTTTGCTTCCCAGGGATCTGCAGGTGAGGATTAGGTGTTAAATTACTAAAAACTGTCCTTTTGTAAATCTTTCAGAGACATTATCGCCCCAAATAAAGATTGCATTCAGAAAACATACCTATGGGTATAGATTTACAAATTCCAGAGAACTCCTATTCATGAGGGCCCTTCACTTTCACACTTGGCTGTACACAAAGAGCTGTATGTGACCCTGCACAAGCACCCACTGTCCCTTCCTGTGCCAGTCTGGGTGAGCACAGAGGAATATTGCTTTTCCAGAACACAGAGAATTAGCAGAGGATTGCACCAGAACCGGCTGCTTCTGCTCTCATTTCTTACCCAAGCAGAGCTCTGGCCAGAATAAAGCCTGCAGGATTTAGTGGAGCAAGGTAGATGTGTCCTTCTGCATCAGCTGTAGGAGAAGCCAAGGCATTTTAATGAGCACATTTCAGTGGACACACAGGGCATTTTATAAACCAGTAAAAGCTTACCAAACATAAAGAACGGTAGTAAAATAAAACTTTTGTACCAGATGAAAAAGTCTTAATTGCCCTCTCTGATGCTAGGAAATAACTGTGAAAAACCTGTGACGCCCTTCATGCAGCCAAGGCCATGGAGTCACCAGGCCCTCAGCCAGCCTGAGCCTCTCCTTTCTGCCAAAGCTTTGTACATCCACTCACTCACCCCATCAGCCTGTGGGACCTCTGCCAAGGACTGTCCTTTGGAGGGGCAGAAGTGGTGTCCACAGTGCTGCTGAGAACAGCCAGGCACCCTCTTCAGGGGCTGGATCTCTGGAGAGCTCTCAGCACCAGCGCACACAGGCAGACCTCCCTGCCTGGGCTCATTCCACAAACGCAGCCCTCCCTGCTGGACACATCCCAGCAGCAGATTCACCGTGGACAGGCCAAGGGGTGGCTGTCTGAGCTCTGGGCACTTTGTTTTCCAGCAGAGCAGACCAAGTCAACATGCCCTTGGTGAGGATGTTCTCACTGTGGCTGGAGGTTTCTGGGTGCTGCTATAATGTAAACAGTCAAATTAACTGAGATTGACTTTGCATAGGAATAATGGAAGTGACATGAAAATTTTGTCATGCTAACACCTCAACTAGACATCAGAGAGAAAGAAACCAAAATCCTGGAGCTGAGGAGTCCCAGAAGCTGGAAAACTTGGAGTCAGATCTGACATTTATGGCAGTGTGGGTTCTGTGCACAACTTACTTAAAAGATGAATTATTTTTAATTGCAGACTAATTAATGGAAAGACTTCAGAAAGCATTTGGTATTTTTGGCAAAATCCTGGTTCCACTGAAGCCAATGACAAATTGCCCATGGGACTTCAATGGGACCATGCTTTAAGGCTTTGTTCCTCCCATCTCAAGAAAGTAGCCCTTTTGCCAACTTTGGATTATTATTGAAAAGAGACATTATTGACAGAAGAATCTTCTGTTCATCAAATGATTGCACTGGGTAAAGTTTGATATAGTTCAGTAGCCACATCCTTCTGAACATGTACTCAGTGGCAGTTTGAAACATATGCTTTTTATAAATTTCTCATTCAGAAACAAAGACTGACAGTAAACCCCAAAAGCTTTGATATTTATATAAATTGCTAAATGGTTGCACTGGAAAGTACATTTCAATTAATGTGTCACAGAGCATCACAGTTGTTTTAAAGTTTGCTGACCCAACAGCTTCTATAGCTCTGTGCAAGTAGCTTGGGTTTTCTCTAAATCTGTGATATGGAAAGCAGTTTCCTTCCATGAGTGCTCTCCAACAGATGATTTTTTTTTGTAGGTCAGCTTATTTCCCTCAGATCCAGAACATGCAATAACATTAGTATTATTTTCACCCTATTACCTATTTCAAAGATATGCCTATATTCCCTCTTGGGTTTTATGTGAGCCCTTTATTCCAGTAAAACCCTTTAGTGAGACTTTATAGAGATTAACTACTAACCAAACACAACTCTGCCCATTTGTGTGCTAGCTTTTTCGTTTCTTATGTACTCTGCTGCCGCCTCTAGGGCAACATTGTAAAACTAGGTTTTGTTCTACAGCAAGCAGAGATTAAAGTTACTTCTATACATCAAAAAATGCTACAGGAGAAAAATTAGACACTGCTTGCTGGACTTTTTGCTAATTTGGGAAATTAAAATGTTAAAGTGAAAACAGCTATCAAGTTCAGTTGAAAAACAGGTCTTCCCAGCAAAGACACAACTGTCCTATTTTAGTTCACTGCCTTTCCTAGATTTAGTGAGTCTATTCAGCTCCTGGTTCTGTAAGCAAATAAAAAAAATCTCTTTAAAACTGACCTAACTTTCAATTTTTCCACAGATTCAAGAGTCAAGTAGATTAGCAGGTATAAAATGCCCCTTAAATGTCAGAAACTGTCTGTGAGCTGGGAACCAGACAATGCACTTTGCTTCCAAACCTTTTGCTCTTCAAGGAATACCTCAAAGTGCATTGACCAGCTCACATCCCAAAGGGTGCTTATGTTCATGGAGAGATTACAGCTTATTTCATGGTATTGATTGCACTGGGCTGGGGGGTGGTAATCTCAGAGAGGAAGAATGGCTGTCCTTGAGCAGGAGCAAAACAATTTGTGTCACCCAGTGCTCCTGTCTCCAGCCTGCACAGGTGACCTGGAGCAGATCTTGATGGGCAGGGATCAGTGGTTAATATGTGCCTCTGCCAGTGTATCTTTGCTGGCAGATGTCAGTCAGGCTGGTACTCAGGAGACCCAAGACAAAGAGAATTGGATAAACAATAAGGCAAAGCTATAGAAAGGTCAATCTGGACTTGGAATCAGCTAGCAGAGAGGTCATGTTACACATACAATTCTCATTTCTCTGCAGTATTTAATGAAATAACTACCACTCCTTAGAAAAGCCACTTTCTGCTTGAGATTGTCATCTCCTTGGCCCCTCTTGGCTGCTGAAGGGCTTCACTCGCCTGTTTGGCTGCTCTTGGCTAGTGGGACACGTCCAAGGCAGTGTGACCTTTTTTTCCCTGATTTCAGAAGCAAGATGGATTTTTACCCTCATATTATAACACATAATTAGCCAAATTATATACAAAATTGACCAAGAAGGGAACCCCCCCCACTGCTTACTGTTTTTCAGAGGCTTCTTATTCAAAGATGTAAATCTGCTAAATTCACACTCATGAGTGAATTGACATTTCTGTCTCCCTTCCCCCAAAGTCCCAGCCAGCTACAGCTCCTGCAGAACACCATTTCCATATTAATACACCTTCTATTGACTCCTCATCAAAAACCAGCTACTAATTAGTAAAATTGACTGAAATGGAAACACAGTTTCTTTCACCTCCTCCTGCTTCACTCACCAGTCCCTCTGCCCTTCAGATGCTGATATTTTCCCGACTCAAGCTCACTTTGTCTCCATCAGTGCTCCTTGCAGCCCCCCTGCATGGGCTTCCAAATCTGCCTAAGGCTCTCAGGTGTTCTTCTTATCCCATGTACCTGCCATCTCTTCCATATCCATTAGGGATGCCACGTCTGTTCATTAGGTGCTGACATGTATTTTTCTCTTTTAACTGTTGATCCAGCATGATCTCAAATTAGTTAGCTGATCTCAAATTAGTCTGTGGCCAAAGCCTACTGAAGGACTAGCATGGACTGATCCAAACCTCCGTGATCCATGGGGTTTGGATCACTCTCTTGCTGACTCACAAGGGCAAGAGCCTGCCTTGCTCACGTGGGAAGCAAGTTAAAAAATTGACCATCCCAACTAAAATGAAGGTACCAGGGAAAACAGTGCGTGTTTTGCTTTTGAATTTGCTTAGGTCAAAATCCCCTTCTCCTCAGCTTCTCACAGGCAAGCTGTGCATTTATTGTACAGAAAGCAGGATTACTGAGTCGCTGCTGTAACTAGGATTTCCCCATGGAAAACAAATAATCTATTGAATCCAACTTCTCTCAACATTAAAAACAGACACATGTATAAATCATGTTAGCTAAAAATGTGTGGAACACCTTCAGGTTTTTTTTTCTTCTTATCCAACAAATATTTCCTATGTACTTTGGTCTTATTTCATAAATGTTAATGCCCTTTATGTAAAACTGCAAAAAATAAATTGCAACCATCAGAAAATGGTTATGGAAAGTTATTCCAGAACCTGGTGTCTAGCAGTCGCTGTACAATAAGCCATTGCTTATGGTGCTATGTTTTATTTCCTTTTTCATTATTATTTTATAGCAGGAAATTATTTTTGAAGTCATATGGAAAAAGTTTGATTAAAAGTATATGTATACAAATGAGTATATTCCTAAATAATGACCCCTTCTGAATAGGGACAGGTCTATTTTAGCTCGGATGTTTTATTTATTTATTTTTTTTTAAAACTAAGGATTGTTCCTTCAGATTTTTCCCATTACACTGAATAGTGATATATGAGTAGTATGAAAAATGAAATCTAGAAGAAGCAGTTTAAGAAAAGGAAATCTCCATAGGAATCTGGATACAGATCTACAATTGCTGTAAGTGATGACTCCAAACCAGCACTCCTCAACTGATAGCCTTTGAAAAATATGTGGGAGAAGACACCTCTAAAAGTCTTTCATGCATGAAAAATAAATTTTCCCTTATTTAAAAAGAATTTAAAAATCTAGGCTTTAGGCATATTCTTACACTTTTTCCTGCTTGTAATAACAATTATTACTACTCCATTTTTATACATAGGCTTTAAAGAAACTTAATGTTATAAGGAAATTTAATATATCTAGAAAGAGAAATGCACAGTGAGAAAAAAGTAATCTTCAGCACTATTCCCAAATCCAACACAGGAAAGAGCAACCCAATAGCCTCTTTCAACATGTGAAGAGGGAAAGATGTAGAGCAAGCAGAGGAGGCAAAAAGGAGCCAGGATTCTTTGGTCAGATTTTGTTCATTCATTTTTGAAATGGGAATAGAAACAACTTGCATCCCCTGGGTATTGCTAAAGACTTAATTATGGGGTTTTTTAATGATGTTTCAATTATACTTGCATTAAATGATAACTGCATATTGCCACACACACACAATTATTCATTTGTAGTCCAGTAACACATTTCCAGTGTAGTCTCATCCTCTGAGAAATTATAGACCCCACCCTACAGAGATTACAAAAATAATAATAATTCATTATTGTTTAAAAGTAAGACAATCATGTCTACCACATGGGCAATTTGGTAGGAAGCTATTTCTTGCTTTTGGTGCAGGAATAGTTGGATTTGTAAGTACACACATCCAGTTTGTGCCAGGTGCCAGTAGATGGAGCTAAAGAATACACAGGCACCTTTGCAGGTTTGGAGGGTCAATGGAAGGAGAGAGAGTTCCCTTCTGCTCTGCAACTTGTGCCAGGATATGAGCACAGTTCAGATAATATTGAACCTGGACTTGCAATCTCGCCCTAATTCCACTGCCAAGTTTGCTCCCAGTTCGCAGCTGCACAGGAGCACCAGCACTGCCAGGAAGTCTTTGGTCACTGCACACCCTGCAAGGCTCCATGAATCTTCATCTTTCTCTTGACTGCCATAGTAAAAAAAAACAGTGAAGAAAACTTTGGGGTTTTACATACTGCTTCAAAATGCTATTTGAAAATTTAATTGTTTCCAGTAAATTTAGTCAAGAGATTCCTATATTCTAATTTGGTTACCACTGAGCAATAACATGCTCACCTAATCTTGCATCTTTCCTTAGTGGTGACCTGAAATTCATCTTGTCTCATACATAAACATTCTGTGAAGCTTTTAGATCAGTAGACCTCAATAAATCAAGAAAAATTATATCAAATAGATGAGTTCTAGAGCTGTGCAGGGCAGTGATCACCTTCCCATTCCTGCTTACCCTCCATCAGGGGCTGGTATCTTTCTGTTCCTGTAACATCCACATTGGACTAAAAGATATGGGACCTTTCTCAAAGGAGAAACCTGAACTGAAACCCTTGTCATTCAAATGCAAACTTTAATGTGTAGCTGAGGTTCCTCCTTTTCTTGTAATTTTCTGCAAATTATATTCATAAATAGAGAATACTTCTAGAAGAGAACAAGGTGTGGCTGCTGAATTAAGATACTGTTCACTCAGTAAATCCTTACTTTACAAACAGAAGTGCATTAAAAATTATTTTAGAAGCAATTTGCTGAAACTTTGTCTTTCACAGCTCTCAAGATCTGGCTCAACAGACATCTTCCAACAGAAGCTGTTACTTGAGGTTTAGATGTATCAGCAGCTTTCCCCACCGTGATCAGCGACACGCTTCAGATTTTAAAAGGATGGCTATTTTCCTCCAAGTCATCTTGCTCATCTTAGCTTCCCCTTGACACAATAAGGGAAATTTAGCAGAATAAGGAAGGCAAAACTTCTCCACATCTCAGAGCACTGCTGGTGCTGGGGATGGAATTAGAGGCTGTATTGGAGCTGCAAGGGCACTGCAGAGTTTGGGGGCCTGGAGAGCTGCCTCAGTGCAGCTGGGAGCAGGCTGGAGCCAGGTCTCAGTTGCCTGAGGTTGTTAAAACAAAACAAATGCTAATTTTCATTTTTGCTTGGGGTGATTTTCTTTACCTTTACTTATCCTCTTGTATGAGTGCATAAATAAATAAATGCATACAAACTGCTGGGGCTTGTCCCCAAGGTGAAGGTTTCTGCCCCTGGAGTCAGACTGCGGCCATGCACAAATTAATGTGACATCCAGCACAAGGGAAAAGAAGGAAGTCAGCATCTGCAGAGTGGGCAATCTGAGGAGGTGGTTGTTGGAGAGGAGCATCCATCAGACCCACAAATGGTTCTGATAGCTGTGAAAAGAGCTTCCCACCCATGGGCAGTTCTTCCCTTTTCTCATCATCCTTTTTGCCTACCCTGAGTGTCTGCCTGCTCAGCTACACAAATTAGTTTTGTCTCACCTGGCAGCTGAATAAGGGCATGAGGTTTAAGTGGAGCAATTTTTAACAGGCATTTTTAGACACATTGCTGCAGGACTTTGGGGGTAAACTCCCTTGGCATTAGAGGCATGAAAATTTCTGTTGCTGCTCCACATGTTGCTATATGCTGATCCAGCTGATTACTCTTCACAGACTGCATAAACTATGAGTTTATTTATAGCTACATAAATACATATAAACTTTTGTGTGTTAACTGCTAAAGAAGGCAATGGCAACTTTTTCCAGAGGCAAATCCTAAGCCATGTAGGTATTTAAAGGCCAAAACCCAGTGTGAGAAAACTGCTGGCCATTAGGACAGACATTTTGGAGCAACAGGTGCTAAAAGATGAAGGGACAGTACAGTAAGGGCAGTACCTGCCCTGTAAGTGCTGTAACTTGTTTTAGGATTAAAAGACAGTACTCCCACATTTCACTTTGGGTATCAAAAATTAAAAGGAAGAGAATGAAAAAAAGAAGGTTGGGTCAACAATCTCTTTTCTTTTAAGGAGATGTTCCTTTCATCCCTCTGTCTGGGAGTGTATATTAAGAAATACTCTTCTTCTTGCCATAGTAAAGCCTCAAAGAGATAAGTAAGTGACACCCTGGTAACTGCTTATGACTCAAGAGGAAGATTTTGAATGCTGGCACATGGTGCACACTTTACTGTGGCAATTGTGCAAGCTCAGATTTATTGGGACAGTTCCTTGTATCAGTCCAAAGACTGTCACATCCCGTTTTCACTAGTGTCATGTAATTAATCTTCCCTTGACTTAGAGTCAGACCTCATCATTCTAAATACCATAATAGATTTTTAAATGAGAACATTAATAACAAAGTCTATTATTTACCTTGGCTGGAGTAATGAAAGCCAAAAAGGAGATGGCTACTCCCAAGGGCAGGCGAGGAGAGGCGTAAGAAGGAAATGAAGGTTGATGACCTTCCTGCACAAGAGCCCAGGGAAAGGGTATGATCTGCAGAGCTTCAGTTCATCACTGAAAAAGAGGTTGTTGTTGTTATAATTTCTATTAAGTACTTTGGAAGCACTTCCATACAATGGTGATGAGGGCCATAGGTATACTTAGATGGCTCTATTAAACAATAAAGCATAAAGGTATTATATGTCAGACTTTTTTAAAATAAAGAGAGCTCTGTTGAACTGGAATTTCTTCTGCCAGTAATCAGACTTAATAGTTTATTTAAATTTCACAATATAAGAATGCTGAGCAGGATTTTTGCAAATCATCTCCAGTTTTTGGGTTGTATTACAAGAGTTTAAGTAAAAAGCCAGAGGCAGCAATTCCATCTGAACAGACTTTGGTAAGCTGGGAGAGTACAAGATACTTTGCATTCCATGCCTGTATCCTTACTCTTTCTGAGATGTATGTAAAATGCAGATATTTCTATAGATATGGGAACACAGTACACAAGGCAATGAAATTGTGACACCTCATTCACATACCAAATAAGAACAGAAGCAGCACAATATCAATCCAGCTTCATGACAAGAACTGCAAAGAGAGTAAAATTGTAGAAAAAAACACAACCTTGTATAAAGGACAGGGTTAAAACTAGACTCTCATGCTACCTTTCTGCCTCTGCACTCCATTAAAATGAAAGGGCTAATAAGAAATGCATTTCAGAGTTCAGTCACAATTATCCAAACCCTACTGAGGACATGGAGTGAATGCAGATTACCACAATTTCAAGAAATCAATGGATTTTTCAGGGAAATGCAGGAATGGTGCCACAACTAGAGGCTAGATGCTGTGACTGATGGAGAAACTTATTCTCCAGCTGTCCTCTGAAAGGCTTAAAATCCATTCCAGAACATGGAATTGCAAGTGGAGGGGATCAGGCATCTTCTACCAAAATTTATACTGTTGGGTACTTCAGTGCCCTTTACTAGCCAAGGTGATGTTATCCAGCTGGAAACACAGGACCTGAGCTGGGCTTGTTTGTACACTAGCAGGGGCTGGAATACCCTCTCTGGCAGTGGTGACCAAACACCAGGGGTGAAATCCTGGTGGAAAAGAGCATTATAGGAAAAGTGGAATCGCACCAGGGTGAATATCCACAACTGCAGGCTGAAATTATCAGAAATGGCAGAAGTACTTCTCAAGGGTCAAGATCCACTGAGGGAAGGTGCCTGAAACACATTGGAAAGCATTTCTTGCTCCTACTTTACAACTCAAAGAAAAAGCCTATAGAGATATGTAACAGAAATTGGCCACAAGGAGCTTACAGTGCAAATGCTGGAGTGGAGCAAGAATTTTGATAAACAGAGTGAAGCCCAGCTGACAAGTTCTGACTAGAGTTATCAGCAAGGAACACCTGGGAATACAGGCACTGCAGTCAGATTCTGAGATACCTGGAGTCTCCAAACAGCAGAGATGAGAGATTTAGAAAATGTTTTCAGGACAGTGTGCTGGTTTTGATTACTATTTACAGGTGAATTCTTCAGAGAAGGTAGAAAATACCCTAGTGTTTAAGTGTTGTACACATTTTCCAACCTCTCTATTTTTGTTTTGTGCCATGTCTTTTAATAACAATGACAGCAGTACCACAGCTAGGAGAATCAGAAAAGGGGACATGAAATATGGTTAGTCAGAGTGACACACTTTACTTTTATTATTTCAAATGAAAATTTTGATTTGAGAGCTTTTGGAGGGTACTATTCTTAATTTATAACAAAAGATGTTGAAATTGATGAATACCATAGATCATTGTATTCCAGAATGGCACCTTGAAATGTTAAAAGCATTAATCTAAAATGATATACTATATCCAGAAACTGAAATGGGTTAGAATGACTTTTCTTCCTTCCAAAAATTCATTGAATTAAATCCACCACAGGACAATACAGCTTTCTAAAAGTTTCTTGTCTCAAATATCATGTAATTTGAAAGTTATTTCCCAATTGTTATGTAACTTGCAAACAGCAATTAACAGACACAGATCTTTATAATCGTATAATCATCATTATAATATCCTTTTCTATGGCATATTTACTCTGATGATTCCTAGAACACTTTGTAAATCACAAAGTGGGATAGTCAAGTATGCTGCCAATTCATGACAACAGCAAAAGGAAAGGGACTTGGTGAAAACAGCTATTTGTTTTTATATCTTCTGACCTGCAAGAACAATCCATGAAACAGAGTAAAAGAAATGAACACAAAACGGTCAGGACAGGACTGTCTAGAATCACTTGGTTACCACAGACTCTGTAGAGGTGGGGGATACTGATAGAAAGAGAGATATTTACTATCCTATTCTTTTAAAAGCACCCAGACATCCTTGTTAATCTCATGGATAAATGTATGAGTTATCTGTAACTCAAGGGTCACAAGCTGTCCTAAGGAATTTCCAGTTTAAAGAGACATGACAGCCAGAGAGTAGGAAAGGAGGAATATTGTCATATCCAGTCATACACAAAGTTTGGAAGCACCTACAGATTATGTGCAATCAGGCCCATCCCTATCACTGGAGGGAGATTGGGGATATTTTATCTCCCTTGTGTGCCACATACCATGAGGTGATGCTACTGTGGCAATAGCAGTCTCTGTCCAGTATGCAGAGGAGTCTGGGGCAGACCTGAGAAAATAATCCATCTTCTATGCCCAAAGCACTGACTGGAGTCAGACAAAGCAAAAAAAATATCCACTATCCCTTTGGCTGCTCCAGGAGAACAGACACACAGCTCAGAGAGCAGCTCTGGAGAAAAATACATCACCTGTGAGTGCAGTAACTTTACTGTCACTGTTAGAGTTCCCCCTGAACTCTCTGAGTTGTGGGTCTTCCTGTGCAGCCTTTTTTTCTGCTCAAAGTCCCAGTGAAGTCAATAGCAAAAGCTGTCAGGATACAGAACCAGGACCATGTGCTTTGATGGTTCCTGAACAGAATTCTTCTCAGCAGGACTAACTATTCATTTCTTTTCACTCTAAAAAACGGGTTTGAAGCATCTTGAAAGCTTTCTGTACATAAATGTATAATACCCAAGGCTCTATCCTCCAAGACTTCCATGCCCATAAAGTATATATCAAATAGCTACAACCCTGAAGACACTCCAATGTACAATGTGTTGTTCTTGCTGCCTCTTCCCTGCTACTCTTCACAAAAGTTTTGCACCCTGATCTTCAGGCTTCTTTAGCAGAAAAAGTGGGTGGCAAAGCCTGGAGCAAGAAGCAAAAGGAGTGGGCCTGTAATAGTGATTTAATGAATGCCAAAAGTGATCCCTTGCCTATGTGAGCTAATTTATCGTACCAACAAGACCAGGAGTGGCTGTAGCAGTGGTACAGCTCTGAGGCTGCAAAACCAATCTCTTTGCCAAATTCCCCAAAGGAAAAAGAGAAAGGAGCAGCTCTGTTTAAAGGATCATGATAAGTCACAATTGTCATTACTGCTTTTCAGGGCAACATGCTTTATTTAGCTCTTTAACCTTGGCCTATTTGTTATCAGCACAGTTGAGAATAGTTTATATTCATTAGGAGACTTGTTTATTTTGTAACATAATCCTTTTCTTTGTTAACATGAAAGCACAGCAGATGAAGCACAGTTCATCCAGGTCTGCAATGTTGTTCCATAAAAAATGTCTCTTGATAAATGATTGCCAGGATTAAATTTTATGGTGTAGATTCATAAGAAATTTCAGTCTTGTTCCCATATGATTCTTACATAATGGGAAACATGCAAAACATTCTTAAAAGTGCAGTTCCCGGTCATTCAGTAAATACTCCTTTCTTGCATATTTCTGGGCAGTAGAAGAGATGTTTACATATTTTGTGGATTTATGAAGCTTGGAAGAATTTGTTTTAAGCATGTAAACTTTTTCCGGTAATTTGGACACAGATTTTTTTACCTTCATTCCCCAAGGATTATTAAACAAAAAAAGCCAAAACCAAAAAGTATACATGTTTTGCTCCTCTCTCATCTTGCTCACACCCAGCTTCATGAAAGGCTTCAGCACACAGATGAGAGAGAAAAGTACACTAGAACACTGCTGTTTTATGGCACCAGTTTTGCATTTCCATAAGGAGCTTGCAACTCCTGCTTCCATCCTCAGGCTTGCAGGTTACTAACGCAAAGAAAAAGAAAATTCTCACAAATTTTATTCTCCCCTCCCAAAATCCCAGCATCTCTGAGCTTCAAGTTAACTTAAAGAAGTGGAAGTACAAAGGAAACAAGGTTTCTAGACATCTTGAAATGTATATTTAGATGACTTCTTCAGTCAGCCCTTGAGCAGACACATTTATCAAGTGGAAAATGTCTCCTCAGATAAACTAGATGTAATGCCAATAGGAAACATCAGAATGTCTGTCAGGAGCATTGCACTTGCTATTGCTTGGGGCCATGTTAGTAAAGGAATGTTAACTCTTGGAATATTGGATCATGGGGGTTTAATATAGCTTCAAACACAGAGAACCTAATTTCATTGTTAAGCACTCAAATTTCTTTTAAAACTGGTGTTGCTCTCTATTTGCAGTTGAGACATTGATGGGTTTTTCCTGTCCTTTTCTTGCTGTGGCTCTTTAATGTTAGCAGAGGCAGATCAGGACTGGCCACTCTGCACCTTGGGGAGGTTTTTTCAGTGTGCCTGAGTTTTTACCCTCCTTCCTTTCTGCTTACCTGTGCAGAGGAGATGATGCATTTGTATTTCAACATCTTTCTCAAGTATAGAATTAGCAGACATTTGTTCTCTGAGCAGAAGCAAGGACAGACCAAGAAACATCTAGCACAGGCTGCTGAGCACATTTTATATGAAATAAGAGGTATCTCTTTGAGTGTGAAAAAAAAAAATCTGCAATGTTCATATTAAAGGTGAACTTCTGAACCTGAAGTGCTCATGGTAGGAATATCTTGTTCACCTATTCCTCTCCAGGAATGTTTTCCATAAAGCTTTATGATGGAACACATAGTAAACAGAAACAATCTCCATCATTCACAATCATTTAATCATGCTCACAGCACACACTTCATCCCAGCTGCACTCTGGATTTTGGGTTTCTCTCCCTCCCATCCACTGGGCACAGATAAATTTAGGTAGGCTTTGATGTGTTTGGACTTCTGCTTCTAAAAGAGGGAAGGGAAAAGTACCTGAAACAAAGTAATTTCTGTTTCAGCAACAAAAATACCACGTGAGGTCAGGCTATTTAGTCTTTCTCAAAAGAGGAAAAGTAGGATTACACTTATAGGTTTAAGATGGTTTATTATATGGATGAAACAATAATGTAGCTCTTCGTACTGCAAGATGACCAGGTGAATTTCCTAAAAGCTGGGTGGATTAACCTGAGTATGGAGCCAGCAGCTCTCTGCACAACTGGCTGTTTTCAGGACACACAGTGAGGGTCTATGTGAGACCAAAAGCTCATTTCAACCATTCTTCTACATCAAAAGGTCTTGATTCCAGCAGGATTTGGATTCCACAAGAGGAGCCTTCTGGGGCTATAACCACACTTAAGGATCTCTGGAAATGCCTCTTGGGTATCCTTTGTGCTTCTGGAAACCCAACGCCATTGAGAGATGTCCTGAAGTTTTGTTCTTTAAAGGAGAGCATAGCTGTGGTTGGAGGGGGGCTGGCAGGCCCAGGGGTGGGAGAAGCACAGTAGCTGCTCTGGCCTGTGGCACACGAGGGGGTGTTTGGTCTCCCCTGTGTGTTTGCCCGCTGCTGTCTCCTGACACTGGGCAGACCCTGACACGGAGCGCTGGCCCCGGCTGTCTGGAGGCTGCAGCACATCTCTGGGACACCATGAGAGGCTTGAACTGTGCTGCCCCAGGAGCCAGAGAGATGTTTGTCACAGAGCATCCTGCACCCACCTCTGGGACAAAAGGACACTCGGTCCTCAAGAGGAGTGATTTATGTGCTTGCACAGGAAGAGCCATAGTAAAAACCTGGCTTCCTGCTAGGATGGCACCCACTTCTGAATTCATCCAAGACCAGCATTGTTTCCATCACACAAACCTCTAGCTTTGGCATCATTTAACAAAGAACAACTTCAGAATGAAAATTAACTTTGCCTTGGAAATTGGCCTGTGCACTGTTATGCCTAGGAGCCAGCCCCCGCTTTCTCCATGTGTACTTTAAATAGTTGATCTGTTTTCAAGCAATGGAGATCTAAATGGGTCACTGCTTATTTGTAAATTTGAGATCTGCCCTTCTGTCTCTTGTGTTAAAGCTATGTTTGTCCCAGGCTTACAGTTTTTTTCCAAGTGCCCACAAATTAGCAGCTATCCTTAATTCCACCACTTCCTAAGGGCTCAAGCTTTTGTTGTTTTTCCATTTGGTTGAGGTTTTTCTTGTTTTGTTTGGATTTTTGGGGGTTTGTTTGGTTGCTTGTTTGTTTCCACCAAAATGCACCTGAATATCATAGTAGTATCCCTAAAATTAAAAAAAAAATTAAAAAAGACCATGTTACTTATTTGAAAGAATAAGATACTGTGAATGTTTTGATATTCTGTTGTTTTCTGGATAAAAGAGAAAAAAGAATTTAAAAGTCTCCTCTTCAGAATTACTTTTTGTGCCATGAAGCATGCCTGGCAATCATTAAATACAGAATGAGAGAATTATTTAAGCCAGCACACTTGGAAAAACCTATAGAACCTTCTTTCTATTATCATTCTGCCTATATTTAGCATTACATACCACAGCATTTTTTAAAAACTCTTTATTTTTCTCCATATTTGGAAGTGTGTCCAATATCTCCTCATGTCAGAGAAGAGCTATGAACTCTCCAGCATCCCTATTTTGTACATCTGTTAGCACAAGGATGGTCAGGCAGTTTAGGCAGAGTAAAACCAGTATTCTAGGAAAGGATCAGGCCATCTGACTATACACAAAGCAAACTGGCAGCACCAGCAACGCCCAGGGTTTCCATGAGGTTTCAGGTTTACTGTTCAGGTTTATTGCTGCTGCAATGTGAGAAGGAAGTCTGGTCTTCCCAGAAAGCGCTGGCCCTGTACCCACCAAGCCACTGCTCACAGCATCACAGCCCTTGGCTCCAATTCCATGTGGGAGAGAGGTTTTGTGGAAAAAAACAACTATCCAAACCAAAAAAACCCTGCCCAGTCACTCTCACTAGATAACCTAAGCACAGGACTGCCCAGCTTCTCATAAGGACACTAAAAAACCCCAGACAAATATGTAAAGTTATTACTGGAATTGAACTACTGACTCAGTTAAGGGCATTCTTCCCTCTAAGACAGTTCAAGCAACATGCAAGTTCAAGGAAGGACGTAATCAGGGAGTGATAATGCACATCAGATTAAGTGTGTGGTTAAGGGAAAATGCAGCAACCAAAAAGAAAATCAAACAGAATTCTGGGCTGAGTGACAAAGGCAACAGCTCCTTTTCTTATATGTACACGAAGCTGCTTTTAGGATATTGTGTATGACTTGAGGCCTGGATGATATGGAGAGAATGATCAGACACTTTTTTCTGTTAAACCTCAAGAATTAGTTCCCCGAAGGTCTTGAGAAGATGAGAAAAATAAGTCCAAGTGTTTGAAATTTAAGAAAGTTTGGTCAAATATTACCTCTTTTGTTACTGTTCCTCTGCCCTTCTCTTGGGACTCAACAACATCTAGCAATAGGCACTTCTGATGTAGCGATCACAGAGATCACATACAGTGGGAGAATTTAAGATGTAGGGCTTAGATATCCCCTATATTTCTACTCCAAAAGCCCTCAAAAATGAAAAGAGGCATTAACAACCAATAACATTGAAAGTGAGACTGAGTTCAACCTGAGAATTTCCATCACCATCTCTAGATTCAGCTACTGTTATGGAGACATGAAGCCTACCTCCAGCACAAAAAAAAAAGATGAAAAAGAAAGGGAGAATTTTAGCTCTGAAAGACCTGGAATATTTAATTCTTGGAGCAAGGAGAAGAAAGAAAAAGAAATTAATTTGGGGCTGATTTTGTAATAAATGATGGCAATATGAGCCAAGCAAGAGCTGCCCATCACCTCCCAGGTGTCACAGCTTGGTGTCCCTCCTACCCTCCCTCTCAGTAAGCCATTTCCCAAGAGATCCCACAGTGCCTATCATGTGGGAGGTCAAAATAAAAAATATGGACAGTAATGGCCCATAAAGAGCACAGGGGCATGAAGCATCCAAACCACATCTGCCTCAAAATACTGCTCTGGCTTGACCAGATACTTGATTGCATCAAACTACTTCCAATTCAATATTTCGACTCAATGCATTCAGAGTTTTAGATGTGGGTGAGTTTGATGAGGAATTACACATTTAATAAAAGCCCCCCTCCACTGAAAACAAAAGACTAGCAATACCAAGAGTTTTCCCCCAGCTGAAATTATTAGTTTTGTGAAAGTTGAGTGTTGCCAAAAGGTTTTTGAGAGCTTGTCAGTCATAAAACAGAAAACAAAGGATCATATAACCATACCAACAAAGACATCCAAGATGCAATTATTAGGGCTGCTGACCTCTTCTTCACCCTTTGGCTGTGTAAGGGGGAGATGAATGCCACTTACTGCACTAAAGGGAGAGGTCAGGCTGTACTTGGCCTGAGAATAGAGCAATCAGGACATCATCTGCATTGAAAGTTGGGAAAAGAAACCAAACCCAATAAGGCTGAAGTCACATGACAGCTTGAAAGTTATAATGAGACTGACAATGAGCAATCAAAACAAAGCATCTGTTTTCTTCCTCTGCTACAATGCTCATTTCTATTTTGCTGGCTATCCCAAGCCGTCTTTTTTCCCAACTCATTGCTTTGATTCCTTCTGCTGCTTCCCACTAATTTGCCCGTGCAGAGCCCTACCAGCAAATTGGCAAAGGCTGCCTTAACTTGGGGTGAAATACGAGATCTTACTCTTTGTAAAACTGGTAGCAAGCTTGAGTTTGACATGTTTAACTGCTTTGCAAGACTGCACCGTAAGAAAGGAAATGCAGGGCAAGGCAGGAATATTATAGCAGTAGTATGTAGCCCCTGAATCCATAATTCCTTGGTAGTTTCTCCAATAAACATCCATGTGGTGTGATTTGTGTCCGCAGTACTAAATACTGAAAGGGGCTCCCAGCCCAGCAGTGAGCCTTCAGTGCTGTGCTGGCTTGTTGGAACTCTGATAATTCAGCAGAGAATAGGAATCCACATGGAGAGAATCCTGCTGACCTGGTCCCAGCTCCTGCTCACAAACTGCTCTGGGGACATTTTTATGCTGACAGTGTCTGCACTTGTTTTCATTTGCTTGCCATATTCTCCTCACCAGTGGATAAGCTATGGCACAAAGGAAATGAATGACACCAAGACATAGATGTTTGAGTAGTTGGGGTTCCCTCTACTTTTCCTCTTCCTGCTCTCATCTTCCTGTGGTCTGCATTAATTTGGCCAGTATTAGAGAGTTCACTTTGGTTAATTGCTCAGAACATTGGTGACAGGTGAGTGCAGCTGTCATTTCAGAACATGACACTTCACTCCCACAATACAAAATAAAGATTAAATAAATTACAAATAAAGAAACCCAAGAAACAAAACACCTCACCCCCAAATTACCCAGCATCACTCAAGGAGTGGTCCCAAACACAAAGTCCAGATAATACCCAAAGGGTATCTACTGCCCAGCACTCCTCCATGCCTTCAACCATCAGGAAAGAAGAAGCCGATGTGTTACCTAACAGAATTATCTCATAAATCTCTTCTACCATTTTTGATGGTGGTGATGATTTTGCTGGGGAGGGAGGAACAGTTCTGCTTATTTTATTTTTAAGTGTTTATGGAGCTTTTTGCTCTTTTTACATCTGTGATAAGCAGAGCTTTTGACTTCTGCAGCTATTTTGCAAAAAATGAAATGCAAAATCTCTTTTGGCAGGCAGTCACTTTGGATTTTCCGATATCTATTAGCACTCCAGAATATCTGAATGGTCTCACCCCAGTTAGTTTAGCATATGCTAAGCAAAATTTTCCTGCATGGTGTTTTTTGCCTATCATTTGTCATCTGCAAATAGAGTAAGAAAGAATCAGCTTCCTAACGGCAGCAGTATGTTCTGTATAGAGACCAGGGTTGCTAAAAATACATGACAAAAAGCAAATAAGTATAGTCTGATAATCTGGGCTGGAATCTCTTCAATTCTAATGAGGCTTTCACCAGCCCTTTTCTGCATCCCTTGGTTATCTGAGAAACCCAGTGAAAGCCATGAGGAACCACATCTGGACTCAGAACTGAAACCTGCCTGTACCCCAGCATGTGGTGCACTTGAACTAGTACTGCTCAGAGTAAGCTCATGGAGAGCCCAACATGATCAGCTCCTGAGAAAGAGAACAATGGCCTTTTTGTATTTCCTAACTCCCACTTGTTTTAGCGACAAACATGCTAAATTGCAATGATGAAGAGATGCTCCCAGGCTCCAGAGAAAGTGAGGTCACCACAGCCCCACCAAGTCCTTCAGGAGTTCCCCACAAGGACACAGCACTACTCAACTGCTCTGCAGAGGGCTAAATCTGTTTGTCACAGGCCAGAAGTTTGTCTCCATTCCCAATATGTAAAGCAAGGATAATGCTATTTATCCCATGGGGAGGTTCTGGGGGCTTAGGTAATGTGTATACATGGCTTTTGAAATATAATCCACTGCAAGGTCAGCCCCGCGTTTGTCTTACGGAGCTGTTTGCATGTGTGCACACGTGCTTCAGAGGGAGCCCTGAGGTCAGCACAGAGGTGACCGTCCCCTGCCAAGAGCCATCCCGTTGCCAGCTGATAATGGGAAGGGGAAGAGGCGATCAGACGGTTTAACGCGTGCCTGGTGAACCGCTGTGTCCCGAGCACGGCATCCCTGGCAGCCTATCAGAGCTCTGGGAACGCGTGGATCAACCGCTGGAAATGAGCGGTTGGTGCAGGCGCCCTGATAAGGTGAGACGCACATCCCGGTGATTAGCTGGGTCGGTACTAAAGAACATTAGGAATTCACTTCTGCCGCTCTGATTGGTAATTAAGTGACTCGTCTACTGGCCGACAGTCCTGTATGCTTCCCCAGGCAGTTGTTAGTTCTTCGAAAACCACTCCTGACAAAATGAGGTTTGCCCTTGGTACACAGATAATGAGACTCAGCTTGACAGGTGTGGCGCGATTAGAGCGCGGCTCGGCACGGCTCTCCCGCTACAGCCACTCGTGGTAAACACACTCATTACAACCCGCCGGTCCCCGGAGGCAAAGCATGTTTGACATTATTAATTGGCTTTTCTGTATAAGGAGTCAAATAGATGAAAAGGTTTATCAAGCTGAAATAATTAATTTTGCCTGAATTCGCTGACAGTTCAGTTCTCCCGCAAAAGACCATTTTAAGGGTTTGGTGTCTTTTTTTTTTTTTTTGAATTTCAAAGTTCAAAAGACATAATAGTGGCGAAAGTGGAGCTTTTTAGTAAATTATAATTAAAGGGAATTTAATTAATTTAGACCTGGAAAAAGGGTGTGTGCGGGGGGGAACTCCTATCTTTGTCTATACAGAGGTGTAGATGGTAGAACATATCATGGCTTAATAATGCATTAATTTTAATCTAATCAAAATATAATAAAAGAGGTAATTATGTTTAAAAATTATCATGCTCCAATATTGGTATATTTAAACACTTAATACTTATGCTGCTTCCAGTTAGTAAAAGTTGTAATTGTTGCACTCAAATTTAGCTTATTTAATGATAGGGCTTATATTCATGAGCTTAATTGAATAAATCATTGTAATAACTCATGGTGAAATTGTGATTATCTATTGGGTTCTAATTTTTCTTTCAAAAGGAGAAAAAAACCCCTCAGAAATTATTTTTCGTGGTTTCTCTTCCCAAAAGGCAACACACATTCTCCTCAAAAAACTTGGAGCTAGCATTTAATTTAAAAAACCCAAAATATATTTCTCATATACTTTTCAAACTACACACTCTGCAGTTTATTTAGCTCTTTCAAAGCACGCCAAGGTCACTTAGCAAATGTTTTAAACTGTCCACACTAAACCATCCAGATATTTTGTAATTGTGTGTATCAGCCTGTTTACAAGCCCTTCTTTATTAACGGAAATTTTTCCCTTTAAAGTACAAAGCCATAAGATTTGAAAGCTCAGGAAAGCGCCTGTAATATGAAAATAAAAACGAAATGGATGACCAGGGAAGAGCAAGTGGGTCAACAGTTCCTTTTGCACAGTTGCTTTTTAATATATCTCCTGACGCACTTATTTGGAGATTTTAAAAGGACAGTTTCACACTCATCCTTTAAAAATCCTTTTGACCTTTTCTGACAGATATGTGTGCATACCATTGAGCAAAGCACTGTAAAAACTTCTCCAGTAAACCAGTTGGTTTTGGTGAAGTCTCAGTGGCCCATGACCATCAGACAATTTCACTTCATATAGAGTGTGGACTGTTCCAAAACAAAATATTTCAAAACAGCAACAAGTGAGTTTTTCTACATTTGAAGCTGACCCCCTACTATCAAATACTCCAGAGTTTGTTCAAGAGTTATAATTCATCAATATCTATTTGTCCCTGTTACACAGAGAAATGTAGGAAGCCTTGATTATTCATCTACCAGAGCCTGAGGATACACAAGTAACACATAAGTGCCAGCATGCCAATATTTTCGTTACTGGTCAAAAATATTTGTAAGTTTTATAGCCTCTCATGTCTGTGTAAATGTATTTGTAAGGGACTGATGGGAACGTAGAAAACCAGTATTACATCTGTAAAAGTGAGAGAAAACTCACCAGTCACTTTTCATGGAGGAGAATACAACTTCTCCTGGAGAGTGCAGCAGACAGGCTTCTGGGGGTACCTCAAAGTCCCTGGTGTGACCCACTCATCCTCGTGGACCCCCAAGGGCAGGAGGAAATAGAGGGAAAGGGGGAAAAGCAGAGGCACCTACTTGGAAAGTCACCCCCAGAATAAGAAACCTAGAAGCCCTGCACAGTAGCAAATTGTAATATTTACCAACAACTTAGCATTTGGTTACAGAAATGTCATCCTCCAAAAATGCAAACATCTGTGCACTCACAGTGGAATAGTCAGCAAATGCATCAAAGGGATAAGAAAATGAGACCCTTCGTTAACAGCATCACTTTCTCCCTTTGCCACATTTAATGATAGTTATCATATTTTATACTTGCATGTACTATATTAAACTTACTAATTGGCTACATAAAAAAGCTCAAAGGACATTATGTTTAAGTAACTGGAGAACTGAGATCAGGAGAGAGGAACAGAAATGATGGGTATGAGCTGATCTCTGCTTATTGACCAAGATTCTGAAGATTTTAGCTGGCATTTTCCGTAAGTAGCTTTAATTCTTGTGTCTTGCTGAAATGAATTCATATGCTAATTCTAAAAGTAATTTATTTGGGATTTGTAATGACTTATCTCACACTAATAAATCCTGTCTTAAAAAAATCTGGCAACCCCCCCCCCCCCCCCCCCCCGCCAACACAACTGAAGACAAGACTCCAAAGCCACAAAACACATTGTTCTGCTGACAGATTTAACAGTTCTACATCTTATAGTTCTGGGTTTCAATAATTTTGTTTGATAAAATTCTCCCACCTAGAAGGATTCTATGTCAATGTGGTCAGTGGAAGAATATCCTGGGGGAAAGCACATCTGCCCAGCACCTCCCTTTCATTCATTAACCCACCAGGGGCTAACACTAATTAGATCAGGCTGCTCATTTTAAGCTGATAATTGATTTAAATAGGTTGCTCATTTAAAATAGAATAAAAACCTGCTAAACATTTGGTGCTTGGGTTTTTTTCATCTGCAACTTTCAATTGCTTGTGCAATGTAGCATAAAATGTAGAGGTCTCCCTTTGCTAAAAAGGCCATAAAATTAATTACAATGAGTATGAATTGTGTAGGGTGAGGGGGTGGAGGAAAACGAGTGCTGGAGTTAACTGCTGATGACTAACTAAGGATCACAAGCAATAGAGCTTGCTTCTTTTCAGCAGAATTTTTAAAGTAACTTGGATAGCTGAACCAGTCAGTTTTGCAGACTTTTATCCCAGAAGAGAAGAAAGATTTTAGCACATCTAGAGATGCTTCTCATGTCTTCTAAACTGCCATTGCTGAGTGCAAAAACTTTATCACACAGAGGTAATAGTTTCTATTTCTCAGTTAGGTAATGTCTTAAATTAATTAATAGCCTCTGTCCAAGTACATAAATACAAAGTCTTCATTTTATTGTTAGGACAGTACCAATCCTCAACCAATGTAAAAATATTCACTTAGTGAAGTTGCCCATCAAAAAACTTTAGTTACATGAGTCCATAATTTACAACTTGTTTCTTGCAAATCTAAATAAATCATGACCTTTTCAGCCAACTATAACTATGTTTGTTTGTACAAGGCTCAGACTTCAGCCCAGGATAATATCCAGAATCTGCTGTTTATTTACCTGCCTAAGAGTCTGTATCTGCAAGCTGGCGCGCACACGCACAAGACAAAACAAGTAACAGCAGGTACAACCAGGCTGAAACAGGAACTCCTGACAAAGCTGCAGGATTACCAGAGGACAGAAATAAAAGCGACTGCGAGATGCAGATTGTCAGCACTGCTGTTTTATTTTTAATCCTGTCTCATAAAGCCAAGTCCCTGCCACTCCATCTGCTGCTGCGGCCCTGCATCATGCCCGCTTCGGGGACACCGCTGGCACTGCATTTTCCCGCTTATAAATCACCTTCTTTCTCCTGTTCCAAACAAATTCACCCAGAGATCCAGACTTTGCAGTTCGGTGGGGTTCAAGGACTCTCTGCCTTGAAAAACTATTCAAGAGCACTCACTAGTGGCTGCAAAAGAACACAGCGCCTTGGCAGGGCATCGCCCAGCCTGCTGCCTTCGTGCCTCTTTAGGTCCTAGCAAAGGCAGCAAGAAGACAATAAACACCCTTTCAATAATTCTCCATTCAGGTACCAGATCGTTTTCTCAGTTAATGGTAAATATTATATACCAGTAAGCAGTTTTTCAAGGCAACAAGTTGTGAAATATATCAAAAACATTACCAGTTTCAACAAATTGCCAGTTGTTCAATCACTATCAAGGAATATTGAAGATAATTCCATTGCTTACATTTTACATGAATGCTTGAATTTCTCTGTTCAGTTTTTTGAACAAAACCCATTTTAGCAAAGCTTTTTTAAAGAGAAAGATGCCAATTTATTCCCTTGCATTTCAATTTGTCACTGAGCACATGCTTCTTTGTGTTCTCTTGTTAGGTGCACTAATATCTAAGCATGCACACAAGAAAATGCATGCAAGCAATCAATTGAATTGAAAGTCAGCTGTAACAGGAGCACAAAAATGGGATGAACTTAGTGTCCATACCATGGCAAGGCACCTGGTTTGGCTACACTGAAACTGCCAGTGGCAGAAGGACTCTGAAGGCAGACAACCAGGGTAACCAGGCAAAGCTGTGGCGACCACAGCGGGTGATTTTACAAAGTTTTGCCACCACACCTCTCTAAAGGGCAGTACCCTGTGTTGGTCAGCCGTGGATGTGGGTGAGGACTGGCATCCTGGAGCACTGGGCTTGTGACAGCCACCAGGAGCCGGGCGAGTGGCACAATGTGGGGCTCATGCTCGGGAATTGGTAACGCCACCTCGCCAAGGGCCTCGGGCTCCTCTCTGAACCACAGGGCTGTGGAGGAACAGATTGCCAGCCAATATGGAAAGCTTCCTGCTTCCTAGATTAACGATGAGGTAATTTAGAATTTACATATGTGTGCAGAGGGACTGCTTTGATCCCAAGGTAGTATATCTGTGATACAATAAGGCGGGTGATAGAGAAAAGGTGAAGCAAGAAGGTCAGATAAGAGGGAAACAAAGTGTCTCTGGTGCCAGCACCAAGGAGAGACCTAACAAAGCACCAGGCCCAGCTCTGCACTGAGCAGCAGCAATGCTGTAACAAAAGAGATGTGGCTGAGCTGGGAAAAAGCGAGTGCACAGCGAGGAACACCACAAAGGTCAGTGAAGCGGTTTGCACAGCTGCGCTTCCAAGTGGGCTCCTCTCGCCCCAAGCCCTGGCCCCTGACATTTCAGTAGCTGAAAGCCAGGCTCTGCTGCTGCCTTTTCACTGGCCTCAACACTGCCCAGTGCCACTGGGAGCTGAGAGCTTTGAGCTGGGGAGGCTAAATGCACTCCATTCCCCTTAGTTTGAGAGGCCTTGACACATTTGCTCCAATTGCAGCCAATTGGATGTGGCTCCGCAGGCCTGAGTCCTGGAGAGGCAAAGGGACTTGCCTGTGATTGCATGGGCAGCTGGCAGCAGAGCAGGGAATTGCTGCTGACCCTGGGCGAACGTTCTGAGCAATGCACTGTCCTCCCCTAGTACAGGACTGGGGCTGGAAACAGCAAACAGGCTCACATTTGTCCACTAAACCCTCAGTCAAGAGACAAGAGCCCATGGCAGAGAAGAGACCAGCTGCACAGGGAAAACACAGCATTATTCCTGAATCCCAGTATATAAAAAATACATAGTTTTAGTACTGGTTGTCTTGGGGGAAGGAAGCTTGAAACACCAAAATCTCTGTCACATTTGGATTAAGATTTGTATCATCTATCCCATTTGGAGTTGCAAAGATAATTGAACTGCAGAAACAGAGTGAAAAAACCCAAAGTTCTTCTGCACCACAAATGACCTAAGCAGAAAGATAAGTGGGAATAGCTTAAACTCTAAGACACCATTCTTCCCCATGCAGAAAATCTTGGCATGCTGAAATTGCCAGTGGTGTCTTCTGCCATTATATGTCCAGAGATGTATATATGTATGTATAAGTGAAGGCAAGTGTACTTACAACAACAACAGCAACAGCAGCAGCAGCAACAACAACAACAATAATAATAATGTGATGTTGAACTGAGTGAGAGAATAGCCAGTCATCCAATCTACATCTCACCTTCCATTTTTCATGCTTTCCCCTTTTTTTTTTTAAGATATCTACCCTATTTTTGCATTCTCCCTTTTCTATTTGGTACATTTCAATGTCTGGGGTATTTTTTAGAATACTTTTCTTTGATGTATCTTTTAATTTTCCTGCCGTTTCTCTCCTATCTCTACACAAACCTTCATATTGGGGTGCAATTTCTTACAGCTTTCAATTCTCCCTAAAAGTAATTTTCTGTACAACTTCGGTTTTCATCTCGTCTGTTCATTTTTCTTAGTCTTATTTCTATTTTTGTTGTTACTTAAAGTATAATAATAATGAAAACACTAATAATAAGTTTTTTATCTCCTTCAATTTCTGCTGCTAACTGTTATTATGTCCTTTTGCCATTTCCTGAAGACCATTTCTAAACAAAACTCCACTTGGCTTCAGTGGGGCTGGACTTTCCTTCCTTGTTTTCCTTCTACAGTGGTAGGGCAGATGGGGACACACCCATCTTGCTGGAGAGCTGATAAATCTTTCTGTGCTTCCATGGGGAAACAATCCAGATTCCTGGGAAACTGAATCAGTTAGAAAATCCTGGGTATCATCTCAAGTTTAGGATATCTCCTAGAAAAAGGCTTCTTGTAGGCTTCTACAGCCTGGATCACTGATGTAGTTACTGAGGTTCGATAAAGAATACCAGAGATGAGGTTTACCACCAAATCCTCAAAGTGATTTCAGGCACAGATTTTGAAGAAGGTTGCCTGGTTTGGAAGCAGTAATCTCCCTTGCACAAAGGCCCAGTGCCTTCTTGAGAGGAGGTAGGAAGATGAGTATTAGGCAGAATTTTACTAACACTGCTTTGGATAGACATCAAGGACTGAGGATTTTTAAACGTTTCTCAAGAGCACTTAAAGTGTGTATCTAAAAGATTTTTCCTTTCTGTTTCCTCTTTCTTCAAAAAGGAAGAGATTATGAGGAGTTCAACTTTGATTGCTTGTTTGTTTTTTACTTTTCATCCTGAGGGATTTAAATTACCTGTATTTTGGGGGCCAGCTCAGCAGAAACATACAACTGGAGCAGTGTGCTTGCAAGCAGATTGTGCAAATGTTTCTTTTGTGGTGTGTTTTCTTTTGTATCGCTGTAGTCAGCAACTGCTCTGGGTCCCATCCTAGGACACAAGCCAAGAATGAGAAATAAGGCTGCAAGCGAGACAACAATTCACAACCACAGTATTGTTTGACTTGGAATACTCACTGGGCTAAAACCTACAACAGGAATACAAGATGCTTTAAGTAGCAGATGCTGATTTTAATCTTTCTTGTAGTTAGGGAGTCCACCTTGCCCAGCCCATGGAGCCAGGAGGGACCTGGCAGAGGGATTTCTTCCTGGCTATGTCAGTGAGGAAATGACAGCAGGAGCAGGGGTTGTGAAGCACCCAAGGTGATCAGCAGTGCAAGTAGGAAGCATATGAATGTAGGCTTTGTTAGAGAAAAGAACTGTGCTATCAGAGAAAGTAAGCGGCAGCAGATGAAGATGAATGGTCAAAATGGGGAAAATGTAACTGTGTTTAGTCTCTAGGAGTTTCTAGCCAAAAACACAACTGCCTTTGAGCATACACGTTACCTGAAAAGGCAAAGATAAAACTGTTTTGCCACAATGTGGAAACAGAAAAGCACAGGCAAAGGAAAACAGACACTGGGGGTTTTATTCTGCTTAAAGAGGGAGTAAAACGTTAAAAACTGCTGCAAAATTCCAACATCAGAGTAGGATAAGAGAGCAACAGATAGTAACCAACACCCTTGCTATGAAGTAGTATAACAGTTTTAGAAATGTTAGATTTTAGAGTAAATTAGTGTAATACAAAGCAAATGCTTAAACACTCCATTTTACAATGAAGCTTTAAAATTATTTAGGAGACATTATGGTATAGAAATTGAATTTGGGAATATACCACAAATTACTGTACAGGACTATATAAACTCTCTAATTTCTGGAGCTATTTTTGTTTGACTTTTTCAGAAAATGTTGACAAAAATTTTTTTGATGAAAGAGAAAACCTCTCTCAGAGCAGTTTGTGATTTCCTAATCCAGCCCACACTCCCAGTTCCTGTCTGTCTTTGAGAATGCTCTGGGTGGGATCCAAAGCCTGTGAAAGCAATGGACAGGATCCCACTGGCATTCAGCAGGTGGGACGTGAATGCCAAGTCAGTGTTGGGATGCCTCTTGAAAGCCATATCTCTCACTGCAGATCCCAAACATTACATCTAGGCCTGAAATAATCCTCTGTAAAGCAAGCTACAAAGGCTTTGGGTGTTTTATGTTCACACTTGCTAGTGAAAATGAAATGGCAAATAGTAAATTTGTAAGGATGGCAATTACAAAATGAAAATAGCCCAGGCATATTCATTGGAAAAGTTATGTATTGCACTTTCCAAGAAGGGAATGCAAATTGTCCTATTCAGGAAGGAAGGCCCAGAGCTATCAGCTCAAGCAGTGCCTGTACCCTGGCCTTGCATCAACTGCAGTTTTGCTGTCAGAGAGAGGCTGAAGCTCTCCAAGCTGGGATCCCACAGTGCATCCACAGCCGTGGGCACAGGCAGCACCATCCCTCTCTGCTCAGCACCATCCCTCTCTGTTCAGCACCATCCCTCCCTCCAGCCTGCCCCAGTGTGAGTGAGCACTCCACACCCTCTGCTGACCCAGCACAGCTGGGCTCTCCTGTGTCCCCCCTGTGATTCAGCATAAAGCAAAGCAGGATGAGCAATGGACAAGTCCCAGAGGAAAATGTTAAAATTTCAAACCTGTATTCACCACCCACCAGTGCCAGAAGGGAAAGTGCAAGTGTCTCCTCGCTTAACCTATGCAATCTTGCCAGGCACCTCCATGTCTACACTGTTTTCCAGAAGTAGCTGGTCTTTTGTCTCAGATGAAATTTGTGTGAAAGGATAAAATTACCACTAAGGGCAATGGAGAGCTAAAAGCAAGATTAAAAAAAAAGAAACATCAAAAAACCACTACCACCACCACCACCAAAAAAACGAACCACCCCCCCCCAAAAAAAAAAAAAAATCCCAGAAAAACCCCCAAACCAAAATAACAAAATGAAAAAATGAAACAAAAAAAAAAAACCCCAACAAACCAAAAATGCTGCCCAAAACATGTTCTGGAAAAAGGTTACAATTAACTATTTTTCTGCAAATTAAAGGCTTACAAGCAGAAGAGGTTGAGGACATGAAGGACTCCTTGACTGCTTTTTGATTGAGCACCATCCCAGGTGTACAAAACAGACATACCCAAAGAAAAGTGAAATGCCAAGGAAGTGAAAAAATGGAGAAAACTCAAATTGACATCATCTGCCATAAGCAGGTCTTTAACCAGGCTCTTTTTTTAACCAGTGATCCTAAGCAAGAAGTTGTACAAGCTGTGGGTAAAGCAACTGGCACAGGTTTTCTGTCTCCTGGTTTGTCGTGAGGTCTGATGGAACCTAGATGAGATTTGTTTAGGTTTCTGCCCTGTTTGGGTTCTCTGGTGTGCCATTGTCACCCTGAAGCCATTCTCCCTGCCCATGCCTTCTTGAGGCATTTTTTCCCTATCAAGCTACATGTTTTTACTGATTTTCTTGTAATATTTGGAGTATTTATCCCCTCTCAGATTCATTAAAAGGGGTCAGATTCAGAAAGTGGTGCTGAAGACATGATATAAATTCACATTTAAATAAGTGATGATCCTGTATGTGAACCAAAACCCCCAAGACAAGAAATGTATGCAAAAGATATAAACCTGTGAAATGGTGGTGTAAATACAGACATGAACATTTGTCTGCAGGGTTTTTTGGTGTTGTCGTTTTGTTTTATTGTGGGGTTTTTTGTTGTTGTGAAGGAATCAGCTTAAAATACTATCTGGTAGAAAGATATTTCCCTACATCAATCAGAGTGAACATGTTCTCCTATTTCATTCATAGTTCCAGGAAATAATAATAATTTTAATAGGAAAGTTAATCTGTCAGGATTATGGTATTCAAAATGAACTGCAAAGAGAAGTAGAGAACCATAAATGATAAATACACGTAAACTAATTGCTGGTTTTATTTTATCAAGCCACAGAAATATAAAATACTCAGCTCCAGGGATTCTGAATGGATTGAACAATATTTTTTTAAAAAGAAATCTTTCATTTGTTTTATTCCAAGGTAATGATGAGTAAGTGCCCCCAGGACAGTTTTGAAAGGGGATAATGCACCTCAAAAGAAGATTTCCTTTTTCTAGCAACATATTCTAACTGTGAAAGTGCTTGGATTAAGTAACTACACTGACTGGCTGTCAGTGCTGCAAAGCAACTTTACAGAGCCACCTTAGCTGCACTGCATATCCACAGCTATCTTTCAGTATTCAGAACTGTCAGGTATATTTTCCTCTCATGTGAAAACACAATTTCCTCTTCAAACTTCAGGTGCAACCTAGAGAGCAACCAGCCAAGCAGCTGAGGAATCCTGAGATTTGTCCCCTTTAAAGCCTTAGCAGTTCCTCATGCCTTCCAGAACTCTGTGAGGATGATATGGGGCATCCAGACCATCACAAAAATATCACTGATCTGGCCCTTTCTGCTGGAGGGTAAGAGCACATCCAAGTGTCTGCCATCCAATGGCAGACTGTAAGCAAGCTGAAGAGTAATTTTTTTTTTCTTTCAATTTGAGATATATAATGGAGTTAAGGGCTCAGAACTTGATGAGTATGAATGGGAGGGACCCTCCCAGGGAACTCAGGGATCTTAGGAAATTACCTAAACAGATATGCATAAGAATTTTAATATTGCCAAAAAAACCCCAAAAACCAAAACCTAGACAAAGTAGGATTATAACAAAGGAGGATAGCAATGGGCTTAGGGTGACTGAATGCTGCTCCTGATAGGGCGCTGTTTTTTGGGGTTTAAAGACAAAATTAAGCTCAGGTGTTAGTTAGGTGTCAAAATAAAAACAGAAAAGAAAAAGGAGATTCAAAAGCCAAAAACTTATTGTAAGGCCTGGAACCTAAAATTTCCACACAGTGGTATGAAACCCAATCTTATAAGACCATTTTACTTATCAAATATTTTCCTAAAACTTCCTTGTGCATGCAGCACACAGATGACCATGACTGGCTGGTGTCTCTACACCTGTTAACATTTCTGTACAATGAAGGGAACAAAAATGCCCAGCCAAAGGGAGGAAGCAATATGAGCAAGTGGATTAAACAAAGAACTGGTGATAGATATGGGTTTGCACATGTCTCTGCCTTGCTGAATGATGGCAAACCAAACTCCAGGTGCTTTAGATCCCTGACTAAGCTGGGTAGTGAGCCTTGAGGGCTTCAGACTGGAATTTCTGGCCTGCTGTGAAACCAGACACTGCTGCAGCTACTGCAAACCAGGAGCTTCAGCACTGACCTTCAGCAAAGAGCTCTGTGCAATCACTGCACAGACAGATGTTGCAGCCTCCCCTTCATCCCAGACTGAGGATGGTGTGTTTCCCACAAAACTCTGAATCCTAAAAAGGCCCACCTGGTAAAAAGGGTACACTTAGGATAGCTGCAAATCTTTGGGTGCCTCAGGTAGAGCAGTTGCAGAGCTGTGTTTCACATTGTTCCAGGAAAACCATGGAGTCTTCCAATTCTCCTGGCAGCCCAATTAAAAACACAGGGGAAATGTTGGGGAATGCACCTAGCTGTGTGTTTGCAGTCCTCCCAAAGACAGAGCAGACCATTGATTTGGTCCTGTAAAACCTTGTAAAACCTTGGTTAGACATACCAAGTCCCGCACAGTCAATATTGCTGCTTGTGGAATCCTCACAGATATTTGTGTCCCTCCAACAGTTTCACTTCAGTGTAAAGTCAGAGAAGACTCTCCATGGTGGCCAGTTCAGAACAGAAAAGCAAAAAGAAAAACTATGCTCTAAGGTTTGGGTGTGTTTGCACCTCTATAAAAATAGAACTGTCAATGAGATTGCCAAAAAATGGGGGATCAAAATACTTTGCTGCTTTTACAGGCATCAAGAGCCCTTTGTTATATAATGAAATTCAAAACCTAATTATGGTTACCTAGTATATAGTACAAAAACATTATGTCTTTATATATACACGGCCCTACAAACAGCCTTTTGCTAGTATGCCTCAGTTTCATTGAATGTGTTGATGTTTATAGCTTACTTTTCATATCACCTTCAGGAGACAGAAAACACACAACTGCCTTAAGAAATGTTGATTTATGAACTATACTGGTCTTTACTCTTCTTGTAAACCTGGGTGGAAAATTGATCAGTTATAAGCCTGCTATAGATCTCACAGGTTTGCAAGATATATTATTGTATTTCAAGATTATCTGATATTGCAAAAGATTTTTTCCCCTTCTTTTGTTCTTTACCGTGGCCATACATTTTCCTGTCTCAATTTTTTTTTCCTACTGTTGTTGGACTTAGAGAAGCTATCAGAAAATAAAGAAGAAGAAATCCTAGAGAAAGTAGCTTTGGGCCACCCCAGGTTTTCCCAATCCATCACAATGTGGATTTTATTTCATACCCCACTGAGGTGGAATTCACAGAATGTTTCTTGAATTACCATGAGGCAGTCTTATAAGACAATTGCTGTCTTTTTTTCCCCCCTTTTGCTTCACTCTGCTTTTGACAGCTGTTGGCATTTATTATATAACCAATGGACCCAGCACTAATTTTCAGTAGGCTAAAGATCAGTTAAACTTTAAAGTAATATGTACAGAATAGGACTGCTCAAATGTAGGATATTCATCTTGCCAAAAACAAAAATATTTCAAAAATTTTTAAATCAAATTTTGGGCAGACAGAAGAAATATGAGAATTTTATAGAAAATTTCCAAAAATAATGTTTTTACAATATTAGGGTAATAAGAAAATTTTGACATTTTTATGAGAACAAAAATTTCATTTTACAGGAATAACAGTTTTGATAGTTCAAAATCCAACACTGTTCCTGTAGCTCTTTTGTTTGGGGTTATATCAGGGAGCTAGGGAGCTCTTTGTAGTATTCCCCAAATGTCACCTGCCTTGAGAATCTCCCAAATACTGAAATTTGTTGGTAAGACATTAAACATCATTAAACAGTACTGCATATGCCAAGGTAAATAATATTTTGGGTCACCTATATTTTTAGTGTTTACTCAAAAAACTTGTACAGATCCTGACTGTGTAAAAAATTATTTTGTAGATATTGAATCTCAGTTTCTTTCACTGGAGTCTCCATTGAGACAAGGCAACAAGATTTCTGGAAGAGTTTCTTCATTATTAACACAGATGTTACAATGTGGACTGGAAAGTGGAGTGTGGACTGAGACAGAAGGTTAGGAGAAAAGCTTCAATTAATTCTCACGTTAATCACATCTAAAGATATCCATCAGTGATCCTGACATACACCTGAAACAACTTTTGAGATATAGATGGAATGGCTGTTCTTCACGTGTCAGTCTTATCAGACTAATGGGGCTTTTTTTTTTTTTTTTGCATAGACAGTGATTTTCTTTTCAAATTCATAGCTCTCCTGGAGAAGTCACTAAACATGTACAGTTGGAAGAAAATATATGAGAAGAAATCTCCTGTGCTGAGGTTTTGTATTCCCATGTAAAGTCTAGTGCAGTAATTTACTGCATGAGATAAGAAGGTCCAGATGGACCACAGACTAAATCCAGCTGGTTCTAACCTTCTTGTTGCCACCTTTCTATCAATAATGTGATAATTATGCACTCTAAATAAAAAATATCTTTGAAGAATTCCTTAATCAAGAACTTTACTGCTACAGCCTCCTGCTGAAAACATTCTTCTCCTTGACATGAGCAAGTTTAAGTGAACAACACCATGATTTGTTAGGTGGGAGGAAGCTGTATGACAAAACACTTCAGAGATGCAATGCTTTTTGCCAAACAGCTGAAACTGTTTTGTTGATAAATGTTCATGTCTCATACTATTAACACTGTCACACAGGTAAAGTTTGATCTCCTGACAAAACCTCTTGTAGCTGTCTCTTAATCTATTTAGTAATCAATATTAACACTCTCAAATGTCTCAAAATGTTCCTTTTAGCTTGTTTGTTTCAGTATGTGCTATGTACGCACACACATATATTTCACTCCATACATTCATCCTGTATGTGAACATATATTTCATTCCAAGTGATAATACACATTTTCTTTAGTAACTGCAATAACCTAGGATGTAACAGAAAGATGAACACCCAGATAACCCGGCAAAGAGCACAGTATTAAAGATACAAAAACCTGCAGTTCATACTGGCCTTTGGGGTCCATCACGACCTCAGGAAAGTCTGGCACTTTTGTTTGCTGTCTTAGGAACCTGTTTGGCTTTGTAACCTCAGCTCTGCCTGCCCCTAGCAGGAATGGGCAGTGCTCAGTTGGTGATGGAGGAGGGCCCACCCCTCTTGTGAGTGAGCCTGTCACACCTCACGTCTTTGGGCAGACAAGTAGTAAAAGATGCAGTTCCATGGTAAGCAATAGATGGTTTGCCTATTCCAGCTGTCTCATAATATTTAAAATAATCTGTGATGATGCATAAACCCAAATACTAGATGGGCTCTCACACCTAATCACTCCACTCTGAATGCTAGTGAAGAAGTGCTTTCCAGATTAACTACACCGGACACATTGACTACTTCACAGTGAAGCAGATTCCATTTTTCTTTTAAACATTTTCTTTTAAACATTAAGCAGATTCCATTTTTCTTTTTAAGTACTTTTTCCATTTTAAGTATAAAATCTTAAGATTTCCTTAAGACCATCTGAACTTCAAAGTTAAAAGAAAATTAGCACGTGTCTTGTCTTAACTGAGACCTGGAAGGATAGAACAGTTATTTCTTGGAGTCCAAATGAGCATAACTTTGCAAAGCTGGAATTTTCACAAGCAGACAATGCATTTTAATAATTTATCTCCTCAGAGGAGCATATTGTACCTTGAAATAAAGCCTGAAAGGTTTTTTGCCCTGTAGGGAATGCAGCTACAACAAAAGAAAACTGAAAGCCATTTGGCTGCTTGTGACCAACTCAGATTTAGAATTGGCCAAATTCCACACACGAGCAGGGACACAAACACACAGTGGCTGCAGCCAGTTCCAGTGCCAAATTGCAACCATATTTATAATCCTTTCAAAACACTTGGGTCCATTTTTGTGGGAACAACAAACATATAAATAATGAAAACCCAGTATTTCCTTTTGGAAGTAAAGTGTCCTCTCCCCCACAGCTCAGTAAAGTCAGTCATGTTGCATTTCTTGCTCCTCAGATTAATAACACCAGCTGTTAACATTTGTTGTTTTTTGTGATTTTTTTTTAGAATAAACATGATAAAAATAAGAACACTGAAAATTGTGATATGTGTTGTATCTTCTGACTAAATCTCGGAAAAAGACATGGACAAATACTTTTCATAATTTAAATTATACCTGTTCCTGTATTGTGTCACATCAGAAAACTGGTTTACTCTTTAATATGCATTTAAATTGCATTTGGTGGCTGCGCAGAGTGAGATTTTGTACCTATGCTATGGGGCTATTAGACTTGTAAGGACAACAAAGAATCTCTCTTGACACTCAGACACTATTGTAAAGGACAAATTAATTTCTCTCGATACCAGCCCCTCAAAATACCAACAGCATATTCATCTATGTTCATGCACATATTCAATGTATAAAAGATATTTCATGTTTATACATAACAAGGTTTGAAGACAGACCATTCGTTAGTGACATCTGTCAACAACATTTAAAATTTACACCACATTACACTCTTTGCTTTACTGTTGTGGGGTGCTGAAATTCAAAATTTTCTGTTTGAAACTCTGTTTGAAGAAATTTCCATCATTCTAAAGTTCCAAGAGACCAGCTCCCTCCATTGTCTGCTATAACCAATTCACCCTCAGAGGATAAGTCCTACACGATCCAATAATATTTCTAACAGCACCAGCATCCCAGATTGAAAGTTGTTTTCATATCTGAAGTAGCAATTATTTATTGAAGACATTGAGGTAGCAAACAACAAAGAAGCCAATATTTTACACTGAAATGGAGGGCAAAAGGAAGGGAGAAGGGTTGTTCCCTGCAACTGGGCAAATGTGGGCTGCACGATGCCACTTTCAATTCTGAAACATGAAGCAGAGCTGCAGTAAAACGACATTAGTAGCTTTCATATGATAATTGGTATAGAAGAGAAGGTTGTTTCTGGGTGGAGCAGTAGCCAAGTTCACTGAACCTAGCGCACCATTCAATCAGCCATGGAAAAAACAATAGGAGATAGAGATGGGGGAGACTTTTATTTTGACTGGGTAGCAGACATGAAGGCAGGGGGTGAGTGTAGGGAGGGGAAAGTATGCAAAAGTGAGAATTCAAGATAGCTAAATATTTGAAATGTCTCTGAATGCACATATATTATTTATAAGTATAAAATAACAATCATTCCCTCATGGACATACAGGGAGGCGAACCAAGCAAATGCAGATTTAGATGGGACGTTTAACATATGAAATAATGAAAGAGGATGGTGGCAGTCTGCCAAGTCTCCCCCTCCCCACTGCTCCTCTCCCCAGTCATTGACTTTCAAAGAGGAAAAGATTTCATACAACAAAATCTACCCTGACTTCCAGGAGATGCTAGGAGAAGGGATTTACACTTAGTAGTATCTTCTAAATAGTCCCAAATAAATTCAAGTTTCAAAGAGGTCCTTGCACGAAATGTCTTTTTAGCTTGCTGGGATGGACATATCAGTTGGGATTTTCCTGCCTATGTGTTTTAGGTAGGATTTTTCACCCCTTTTATTTGCTGTCTTTTGGCACAATTTTATTCTTATTTTAAAATAAAAGCAACAAAAGGCAATTCTATTTTCATGGAAATTGCTAGCAGTATGAATTTCAGCTCATTTCCAGAAGAATAATCTTTGTGCTGGTCAATTCAGCCAAGATAGTTTGCTGGCTTTCACACAGCAAATTACTAATTAATGACAAATTAAATATTGTTCTATATGAAGATGACTTCAGAGGTGGTGCATAAAGTTTGGGATTCCTGGAATATCTTCAGACTGCCTACAGTCCATTTGCATGCAAATATGGCTGTTAAAATTGTGTTGATTTTTTGTCCTACCCAGCACAAAATAAACCCTCCTGATGCACAAACATATTATTTCCTTTACTCATAAAGACATTTACATTTGATTCCACACAGTCATGGTGCACCTGAAGACATATTTTTAATGCAAACCCACAGAGATATCACATTAAAGCTTTGCTGTACTCATTGGAAAAAATCATTCAGGCTGCTCTGAGGAATGCAAGCCAGGCTATAGAAATGCATTGCTTTACAGCATGGCTTCATTTGCAAGGAGTGTGGGGAGGGTTCACAGTGTTGGCCCTCTCAGGGTTTCTCACTGGAGACATCATGTCAGAGTTAGGCATTTCCAAGCACTCAGGAGGGCTTTCATTTTCACCTCACTGAAATATGAGGTAGCATTTGCTTGACTTTATCCTAGCTGTGATACTGTGCTTGTGAAAGATTCCTGGAATTCCCACTGTGAACTGCCCCACTGACCCACAAGGTCATTCTAGGATGCCCTGGCCTTTTCTCCAGCAGCATCAACCTCCCCTGAGCCTGGCCACACCAGCAGAGCTCCAGTGTTTCTGGTAGGGTGGGGGCACAAAGCCCCTCTGGGAGCTGCAAACCTTCTGCGCTGTGTCCTACACCAACAATCCAGGCATCAGTCACCTGGTGTATGTCAGATGCATGCCTGATGCAGGGGCAGTAGCTTTGACTTTGTATCCTGATGCACACTGCATTCCCACACTGGATTTACTGGAATATCTACCAGAAGGTCAGGAATTACTGTATTTTGGCATATATATACCAGAAAGGACTGTGAGACTGTAGGGTGGCAGAAAGGACATGGAGTAGAACATTGTTTAGGGAAAAGAGGCATTGCTGAAGACTTTGTACATGAACTAAGGGATGACCACTTGGTCTAAAGCAATTTTGGTTGCATCTCAGCTGCTTTGTACCACTACAGATTTCCTACCTAGCATCCACTAGGTGTTAAACAATCAACCCCAAGAGCCTGTTTTCTCTAGTGGCAGATGGTGAGGCATGCTGAGCTAACCTCTCCAGACTTGAGGAAATGTGCAATAAGGCAGGAAAGATTTAGTTTTCAAAACAAATTGAATGTTTGATCACAAGTTAGCATTCTGCAAAGCTGCGTGCTGTTACTATGACAAGTTCTTAAAACTAGAGGTAGGTAATAAAAGAATTTTATTGATTGTCATGCCACATCAGGTCAGAAATTCATTTAGTGTTTTATTGCATTCTAACACCAGATGTTTCAGAGGAAGGTGTGAAACTCCCATAACAGAGAATTATGCAATAACTTGCTTATGAGAGAATCTTCTTTCCAAAGCCCAATGCTTAATGGTGAGCATTATTGCTCTTCTTCCTATGTACTCTCTTTCTGTTCCAAGGGGCTGCAGCTTTTCTTCCCTTATACAACCATTGAGCCTTGCAGCCATTGTTATGTTATTCTAATGTTACCCATACACAATGAATTCCACAATTTAACATATGTACAAATGATATTTCAATCAATTTCTATTCTTAAAAAAAAATGACATTTCTTCATAGTATTCATGAACAAAAAACCCTATCTATCTTGCACTAATCCTTATTGAGGATTTTTTTTCCTTATGCTTTACTTACAGTTTCTCTCTTTAAATGCAAAATTCAGTAGCAATAAAGATAATAAATAAAAAATGAGCCATGCACATGGAGCCCTTGGCCTCTCTATACTTTTCTGTGCTAGGTAAGAAAAGATCACAATCTATTTGAATTTATTTCTGTGAAAGTTTTATGCTCAGCTTTTCTTTAGAAGCTTTTAATCTGGCTAAGCAGTACAATAACTCAAGATTTTTGAGTATGTGAAGAGGAATATAAAGAATATGTGTGTGCATATGTAAATAAAAAAGTTCATAAAAAGGAAGCCAGATTACAAAATCAGAATAAAAATTCTGCTACTATTCTGAATGTCTACTAAAACAGAGTTTTCATAAACTTTCCTGACAGAAGCTTTCTTCCAAAAAAGTTAATGAAACTGAACCCAAAGCAGATGGGAATACAATCAAGAAAAATTCATTTTCCAATTCCATTCAGTTGTTGTTAGATTTCTCTTCTCCACTCATCTACTTTCAGATTCCTCATCTGTTTTATGAGCTGCTGCTACTTATTCTTCCTATAGTGAAAGATCAATACATTCATATTTTTAAAGCATTTTCAAATCTCGGAGTGAAAGAACCAACTATATAAAATTCATTTTGTGTTTATAAAAAAAAGAAACTTAGAAGTTACTTCAGTGAAGGCTTCAGAATTCAGATCAATACAGGACTAAGAACTGCATATAGTGAATTCAAATACAGTGTTATGTTCATGTTGCTCAGCTTGGCTCTAAGCCAGGAAAGGACAGCTGTGTGCCAAGTTTTACACACTGTGAGCAGTGCCTTGACATCCAAGACACTGCTCAGCCTTAAGTGCTTCACTGGACTGGGGCCTTGCTGTCATGTGGTGGAAAGGGAAGTGCCACAACCATTAGCATACACAGGAATCCAGTGGATCTCCCTGTAAAGTCTCTTTTTATCATCCCAACTATTTTTTCTTTAATTGTTAAGCAAGGATATCTAATTTGCCAGCTTTCATAAGGACAGAAGTTATGCAACCATTCCTTTCAGCAGCATCGGCATCCTCAAAATAAACCACTACATTTTTAAATGTAGGCCAGGAGAAACTATTTCAGAAATAAAAGCCCAAATATCTTTCTCTCTCTAAAGTAAATGAAAGTCAATGGTATTTGGCTCACATTGAAAAATGTTATTCAGTTTAGGCAGGCACAAGGAGAGACTCAGCACAGCAAAGTTTTCCAGTGCTACTGAAGTGCTGCCTTTGGCTCTTTCATACAGGATATGAGCAAGCACTCGGGGTTCATTCAGGATTTCAGAAATGCATCTCTGTCCATTTGGCAGATGGGTACAAACTAAATAAGGAGCTGACCTTACTGACAAATACTTTCCATCAGTTTCAAGCTCAGTTGAGTTCACCTTCTGGTTCTCTTAACTCATAGAAATTTGGGAGTTTGTGCTCCTCTGCCTGAATGTGTCAGGTACCACCTTACAGTACAGGAAATTAGAATTCCACAAGGGCAGTGGCATTTCATAGAATCATGGAATACCCTGAGCTGGAAGGGACCCACAAGGATCACTGAAACCCAACTCCTTTATTACATTGCTTCCCACAGGCCATGGGTGGGGTAAGTCTGTATTAGTATTTTAGCTGGATTTAGGAACTTCAAAAGGAAGTTTTCTAATCATAGTGACTTACCACACCTTAGCTCACAACACAGAGTAAACTCTGAGGGCACAAACAGGTTCCTTTTTAGATGAGGCTTGTGTGGTAAAAGCCCTACAGAGGTCAGCTCACACCCTCCAGGCACCAATGGGCTCAAGCTGGACTTAGTCCAGAGGTAAAAGCTCAAAAATTCTTACCTCTGTAAAAGGTTTTGTTCTTCTCTCGTGCAGGTCTGAGAGGAAAATGTAGACATTCCACCCAATATCATTCTGTTCTCTTCTCTCCAGCTTTTGCACCTTGCAGTAGGGAAGTTCCATTTTACACACATGGATGGGACTGATGGGCAATCCCATGTGACAGCATTTTCCTGGACTTTGAGACACAGCATGGCAAGGAAGGTCACTGAGGTGATCCTGGCACACACAGCCCATGCTGTACTTTGTGGAGTGATGCACCCTCAGTTTGCCTCATGCTTAGTTCCACAAGAGCCTTAGAAACTCTGGAAAAAAAAGGAGAATTCCATTTGCATAAAGCATTATGCTTTATTCAGTATTATATTAATTTCTATTTACATTAAAGCTTAAGTGCTCCAGAACTTAAAATATCATACTTCCACTAAGAGCTTTCTCCTACTAAGTGTTTCTTTCAATTACCTCATTAGAGTATGAACACAACTAAGCCAAAACAAAGATTTTTTTTCCTGGCACACAACCATGAAAATATTTACTTTATACTGTGAGAGCAGGGTTCTGTTCAAATAAAAAAATGAACCTGGGGGCATTTGCAGTAAAAATGTGTCTTTTATAATTATTCCCTTGTGTTAGAACAATCCAGGACAGTCAAGAATCAGTCTGGGTGCAGATTCCTCTCTCTCTCTTGTGAGGTTGAGTGGAAAAGCAAAGATGAAAGCAAGGAAGAGGTTTTATAGTTCCTCTTGCAGTCATTTCTTTCTCTGACTAGAATATGATTAAAGATATCTCATGTAAACTGGGAATAGGCAACACTTGCTAGCAGCTATTTCAAATTCTGCCCTTGAGGATTATCTAATAATAAAAAAATCCTCATTCTTACACAGCATTTTTCATCCACAGATTTCAAAGACATATCTTGCCTCACTACTGGGGCACCCCACACCCATGTGGAAAAGCTCTTCTCCCTTTGCTTGCTGGCACCCCTGAATGGCTGGAGGGGCACTGAGGGGCTGGATAAGATCAGAGAAGGTGCCAGGAGAGACTTTTCACTGTTGTTTGCCAGAGCACCTGGCTCTGTGCTGGCTGGGCTGTGGTAAATCCTGGGGAGGCTGCCCTGAGCAGGGAAGATGCTGGAGCATCACAGAGCCACGGCGCTCCTTTCATCTCAGAGATGCTCCCTGGACCTCTGTTCTCACTTTGTTACAGCTACTGCAGCAGTGACTACTGCAGTCTCCAAGAATATTTTCCTCATCATATTTTAGTGCAATTCCTTTTTCATCTGTCTTCTTCACTTCTAAATCAATTCTCACTCAATGTATTCTTTTCTTTGTTTCATTAACTGATGGTTTTAAGGACTCTCAGTGTTGCATAGTTAATAACTTTTCTGTAGCTTGACTTTTTCCATCAGTTCACATTTCCAAACCAATTAATTCCTTGTTGTTTTCCAATGGTTATTAAAAGGTAGAGAAATCCAGTTTAACCCAGTCTACCGTCTGAGGGATGCATCTATATGCTAATTACTTTTCCAGTTTGCTAGCAGGAAACTCTGCATGATAGAAAGGACCATTTTCTAAAATTATCAAGGGCCAGACTTTTAGAGGTAGTTAGGTGCTTAAAGATGAAGAAGTGCCTAGTGGGGTTTTTAGAAGTGCCTAGAGATTTGAATCCTATTGAAATCAGTGTGATTGAATTAGGGGACTGAATACTTTAAAAGTCAGGCTTCACAAGATGCAAAAAGAGGGTTAAAAACCCCCATATTATTAAAAAAAATATTTAGTCATATAATGAGGAAGTTAAATATCTGAAAGAGCAAAATGATATTTTTTTCTTTAGTTAATTAAATTTTAGGTTAATCAGCAGGATTATTCAATTCATAGTTCATTCAGCCAAGTGACTTCAGCTAACCAAAAAAAAAAAAACCTTGAAAAGATCTCATTATAGCCATTTTCAGAAGATAAACATTTCCTGTTTTGTTTGTTTCGTAAACAGTGCTTGCATTAATTCTCAGCAAGGATAATAATCTGCGAGCTAAATAAATTGGTATAGTTTTACTTTTTCACCAGAACAACTGCATAATATATTTTCAGCTGAACTTCACCCAGTTATAAATTTATAAATATACTCAATTTGCTCCAATGACTCATTTCAGCATAAAAGGCTGCAGGGCTGAGCTCACAGCCAAGGTTCTTGCCCGTTCTCATCCCTTAATTGAAAATGTACTCTCAGCCCTTGCTCTGGCAGCTTTTATCTGTCCATTCTGCAGCAGCAACATCAGACAGCCAACAACCAGCTTGAGATCCTTTTTTAGAAGGACCCTGATAGCACAGGGGAGGAATGGTTTGCAGGTGGCCTGAATTCCAATGGGCTCAGGTGAATTAATGATATGTACATGAACTGTTGGATTTCAGCAGAAGACAGAAATACAGGTTATCACAACAAAAACCAACTAATAAATAACAAGACTTTGAAGGTTAATTCTCCTAGGTGCACAGAGGGATTGTCTTTCCTCACTCACTTAAAAACTGGGTTATGGGTGAAGTTTGTCACATATAGACAAGAGTCCTGAACCCTGAAAGGTGTAGATTTTAAATTGAGCTATGGATACCAAGATACTTTCCAGATCTTGTTGGAAAATATAGTTAGGCTAATTTTAGAAATGGTGAGCAAAGTGCAGGCTTGCTAAAGATGAGATCACCTCTCAAAGAAATTTGGTTGCAGTCACCTGAACAGGTTCTTCTGTTCTCTACTGTGCAAAGAATTTTAAGAGAATATTAACAATTTTGGATAGACATCACTGCCAAGATAGTAAAAAAAGGTTTATGGCCTCAATCTCTGCCTTGATTTCACTCAGGACACAATGACCATGCATCTCTTAAGACTATCATTTCATTGCATCAGGAGTACAGCTAAGCAAAAACACAGGAAAAATTTTATTTCAGAAAAATGGTTCACCGCTGGTTTATCTGATTTGTCCCTAAATCCACAACTTGTACTTATTTCTTCCTTAGAAATATTGCAAAATTGCTTAAGGACAGGATGGCTCAAGGTCTGGTAATGGGATTTTTAGCCTTTCACATTCAGCTCATTTATCTGAGCATGGGTAGGTCTTTAGGTCAGTGAGTTGTTACCTGCTGACTCTTGTCCAGTGGCCTCTGAAAGAAATGAATGAGCAACTTTCACACAGTGAACAATTGTCTACCCAAAAATTATGACAAAAGGGGACAGTAACAGAAGAAATAACATAGCTACACAAGAGTATAGCCAAAATTTCTTTGTGGCCAACAAAAAAAGAGTTTTTTTCCCTGACACTTTGGAATTATGCTGGTAAGGAGATTTGAGTAATCCAGCACTTTTGCTTCTGCTTAGAGATATATTTTAGTGACCCTCACACTGAATCATATTTCTGTTGGACTGGCTCACTACTTTTTGTGGGCAATAGATTTGGAAAAAATAGGAATTCCCATTCCTTTGAAAAAAAACTCCAGCCTTCTGAAATAAAACTTTGAAAGAACAGTAAAGTTCAATATTGTGCCTAAGAAACACTTAAAACTGTAATAAAACCAGAAAATAATAGGATACATATAAACACTCTCACAAAAGTAGCTGAATATGATCTTAAATTAAGGATGGGAAAAAAGGAAGCAATAAAGCCAGAATGATACAAAAGGAGAAAGCTCAGGCAAGATATTTCATTTTGGTTAGAACTCCTTGGTTTATTTTTCCCAGTGAGAGCATTCTGAACAGCTCTTCCAGGTACAGACCTGGAAAGGAAAATGTGGGCAGGGTCAGAACTGAGGTGGGACTGCAGGATCTCCCCTGGCTGAGATTTCTAGCTGCAAATTTTACCTTTTGCTTTTTATTCAGTTTCGTGCTTCTCACCCCACAAAAATACCTATACAGTTTGGTCTAATCTAGAGCTTTCCAAAAGAAATTACATTTTATTATTTATGCTCTTTCATCAGGGCAAGGCTTGATCTAATGCCCTAACAAATAAATATATCTGTTACATTTAAGCTGCAGCTGAAAGCAGTCTGTCCATTTAGAGGCTGGATTTAGCTTCTAAAGACCACCTCAGAGCACAGAGATCACTTTAATGGTATATTACTCTTTCTCTCTCTTCTCAATTCTCACTACACCCTCATTGTTCCACGGGTGTGAATTAAATAATCTCTAATGATCTCATTGGTTAACATATTTAAATTAAAGTGATATTTAGTTAAAGTTTGGTGCTTCTGTTTCAGACATCAAAAAGGCCTCAAATGTGTCTGTTTTTTCCCACAAATATATAAGTCAATAAAAAATACACATCTAGATCATCACACCTGTATCAATGCCAGGAAAAATAAAAAATTGTGCAGGTACTTGTTTGATCATTCTTCAATTGTAATTAGAATGAATCATATGCAAACTTGATTGAAAATTTCATGTATAAATTTGGCATGATTTGTTCTACATGTGCTTTTGTTTATACAAAAACACCTAAAATTCATGCCTCCTGTGAATACAATAGAATAATAAAAAGATTTGCTGCATATCACACCACTTTGTGTCCCGGATATTGCAGCATGCTAATTATTCAGTCTATTCAGTGTTCTAGGAGATTGAATGTTAAACCTTTAGTATGATCCATGATACAAGGCAACATTTCATTAGATATCTCAGTATTTGGTTTGATTCACTAGAAGAAGTAGAAGCATGGAATAACTTGGCTGTAAGCTCAACCAGTCCAAGAGCCTCCCATTTTCTGGAAAAGAATAATGGATATAACTATGAACCTCTGCATGAAGGTGCTATAGATGTATCATGATGCAAGGAAAACAAAACACAGAATGTGAGAATCCAGTCCTGTGTCATCTACAGTGTTAGGATAAAGACAATCTGTTGCAGTTTTTGTCACAGACTCCTATAGTATGCATCACAAAAATCCCTGTGCCCCTGGAACTTCTGTTCATTTGTTTGTGTTACACCAATTCAATTCAGTACATTTAGCTAAACCGAAGCAATCCCAACTTAAATTTAAATAATAGCATTCATGTTGAGATGTAGGTCAGTAGTTCCATAGTTTTAAAATGACATTTCAAGCTAGCCCACTGAAGTTCTATTGTGTAGTGGTAAGAAAAATTACCTAGCTGTTATCTTGCTTTTACACAGAGTGTTGCATCTCAGAAGGTAAAGGCCTCAGACCAAAGTTGTGCAGGAGTTGAGGCAGTTCTCTGGTAAAATAGGCAATTATTTCCCACTAACAAGCCCTGAGTAAAGCTCAGTAAATCATTTGCTGACATGAGCTCAGGATTTGGCACAGGGATTGCAAGGTGGTGTGCAGGTGGAAGGCAATGCCCCTGCCAGCAGTTTCTGGGGTCTCCTCTGGCATCTGCTGATGCTGCCCATTCTGGGAACAGCTCAAGGCCCATCAGGTGAGCAGGATGTCTGTGGCAATGCATGTCTGCTTGGCCACGACATGACTTCCAGATCTGCTGTGCCTAGGGGTTAACTTCATCCTGTAAGCCGCAACAATTCCCAGCATCCATGAACAGCTACAAAGAGAAACTACTCAAATCTGGAGAGCTGTCGGCCTCTTTTAAGTGGAATCCCCCTTTGCTGTAAGTGCACAGAGCATGGCTTTAGGCTCAAAGTGGATGTTTTCATTTGCATTGAGCAGCCACTGCTGAAGCACTGGTGACACCGAGGTTAGCGATGTGTATCCCGGGCGGAAGTGCTGGGGTAGCAGAGCGCACTGGTGAGGGCCTCAGGTGAGAGAAAAGCCAATTTAACAGTGTTTCAGCAGTGGGACATCACAGCAAATCCGTGTGCTGCTGAAGGGCCAGCCCAACAACAAGTCATGCCCCGGGTGGGGTAAGCATGTGGGTGGGGATGAGAGAGAATAGGTCTTTGTCAGAGAGCACACCAGGGTTCCAGATCAAAACATTCTTCAGCCTCGGAGGGGATTCATCATCCAAACTTCGATGCAAACCTGAATCTCATTGCTACTCCTCTCAGCACACTGAGCTAAATCAAATTCCAATGTGAGAGACTGAAACACGAATCCCAACGACAGAGCTTGGCCCCATCTCTAATTGTAATATTATCAGTAATAAGCTTTCCAAGGAAAAGCGAGGGGGCATCACACATCTAACACCCTGCACATAAAATATGCTGGACCAAATTCTTGCATTTACATTTTGCTATCGAAGCCTCCAGAAAAATGTTGATTTAAGCAGTAGGAGCTCTGTGCCTGTGTCTCCCTGTAGATATGCATGTTGTCCCTGTGCCAAAGCCAGAAATGAAGTCTTAGGGTTATCAAGGCAGAGGAAACTATTGAACTCAAGAGAGATTGAAAGAGACTCGGATCCCAGTGTTTTGACTAGGATTTCTTTCATAGTAATGGAGGCATTAATGATTTTTCTCACAAAGGGATGGCTAGGCAGAATATGCCAGTGTGCATGTGTGTGAGGGAGGAGAGGGGTAGAGGTAAATGTGAGTAGCTTTACACTAAAATTAAATCAGCCTTTCCCATAAAACAGATGTTATTATTCCCTTTTAAAAAATAATTAAATTAACAGCAAACAGAAATGTTCAGGAGAAGGAATTTGGGGTTGGGATTTTGGCATTAGTAATTCCCTATACTTAATCCATAAAAGTTTTCTTTTATGTTTACAGAAGGGGGTTAAAAAAAGAAGCAAGTCTGTTACTAAAGAATTTTAAGATACAGTGGAGATGTGAAAGGCACAGAAGATTTTCATTTCCTGTGTTATAGGGTGCAAATAATATCAGTATGAAAAACCTGGCAGGAAGATTTAAGATAGCAGTTTTTACATTGATAAGTATTTGTTCATTTCCTGACAACAAAAAATATAAATCTCTTCAGAAATTAAATACCCTGGCTTGTTGAAGCACTTTTGTGACGTTCTGTGGTAGACTGGCTTCCTTTCATTGGAAATCCACAGCTAGAATAATAATCACAGCATCAGTTATTATACTTGTATCAGTTCTGTGCTGCAAGAGGCTAATACAGTGTATGGCCGAATTCTCCTACTTTTGTGTCACTTATTTTCTCTGTGGGCCAGATTTGCATTTTAATGGAAGTAGTTTATAGACTTCTTTGCTGCCTTCATAGTGCCACAAGTGGCATCATTAAGTGAGTTAAGCCGGATTAATGCTGATAGTAAAGTCAGATAATACAATAACAGAGGCCTTCATTTCCATTTGGATTAGGTGAAGAGAGCAGGCCTGTCTGGTGCAGGGTGATAATTTGTAAGCGCGATATGTTGTACTTGAGAGGATAAGATTAAATTTAGTGGGTTTAACTGTCATCCCAGTAAGTCAATTACTTCATCTTTTCAGGCTTTGAATTTATTTTATAAATAAAATAAATGGAATATTGAGCTGCTCCACAGCCATTTCGAGCTTCCATGAAGAAGAATTACACATGCTGGGCCAAAAAAAAAAAAAAAAAAAACAGCGAGAAAGGGGAGGGGAGAAAGGGTTTCTGATTCGGCTCCACAAACAAAGTACAAACTGCATTCAAGTGCCATCATGGCAACAGCTCGGGAATATTGTCCGTTTCTCATATCACAAGCATGACAGATTCAATTGTGACTTTAGTTTATTCATAATAGGAAATATTTGTGTTGTGCCTGGCCTTTTCTATTTGTATCTATTAGATTGTAGAAGGAATACACTAAAATACTGATCACTGCTATCATTTAACTCTTTTACTTTTTTCCTCTGCTTGCCATCTCCTCTGTATTTAATGCTTGCACCTTGCTGCTGAGGGAGTCTTAAATAGATATAAATAAATGAGAATTTGTTCAATTCTGATTTATGTCGGATAAACTCTTTTTTAATTCATCTGTCTTCTCTCTCCATCTCCACCCTTATTTGAACACCAAATCCCTAAAATAGTATTTCTTGGGCATGGAAAGTTTGAAAGCTTTCAGTAAATTAGATACTGATAGATAATCACCAACGTCTTCATTTCCATCCACAGAGCCAGAACATGGGTGATGTCAAGGGATGCTAAGCGTATCAGGAAGAGAGTGCCTATGCAGAGCAAGAGATGATTTCAGAGGCCCCCCAAAGTCCAGATCCTTCCACTGTCCTTTCTAAATAGTTTTCTCCTGTGATTCTGCTGTGGGGTATTATCACCTGCAAGAGGAAAGAAACCTCAGCTACTTTCTTTGAAGCTTTTGATAAAGCTCAGCGCTGCAATGAACTGAAGTTTTCAGGTCCTATTTGGCAAGGCACCCTCGTCTCTCACTGATGCTGAGAAAGAGCTGGCAATAATCTCCTGGGAGGGAAAAAGGATGGAGCTAAAGGCTAAGGCAAGTTCTCTTCATTCCCATGTGAATGCCTGGCACATGGACCAGTGGGTAATTCAGTCAGATGAGCATCCTAAGAGCCTGGCACTAAAGGCACTTTACAGAAGGTGCACAGGGCTCATCGTAGGAACCCAGATACCCAAAAAAGTTAAAGCACCTGCAGAAAGAAAAGATGGACAAATTCAGACAGGCTTGCCCAGGACATGCCTTTTTATTTTCCTCCATCTGTCACACACAGCACCTGTCCAGTTTCACTGGGAACTTCAGCTGTGGTACAGCAAGGTGAAAGGCACCCTTGTGGGCTGATGGGGTGGGATAGGAACATACTCTGACACTTTGTGCCAAGGAGCACTGTGTCTTCACACAATTAGGCTGACCCAAACCATAAGTAAATGCTTATTTGCAATGGGTGTTTATGGCATCTTTGCCTCTCTTTTATGCTAAAATGTTTTGCATACATCTTCCCAAACCTCAGAGGAATCACTCAGCAATCAAACCTCTAAGGCAGAGCTGGGTCTTTTCGTGACACAAAGCTATATGAAATAAAATAGGATGTATCAAAGGACAAGATCTGTATCTTAAGTGGAGGAGGACACCATCTAAGAATGATTCATTCCTCTGTAGGTCAGAGATATTTAGCAAAAAATGCTGGTCTTTGAAAAGTGCTAAATGATACAATTTCATAATTTCATGACAGACTTTGATGGTCAGTTTGACTTTCAGATATCTTAAAATCAGACAAACCTCTTAAGTTTTCCTTAGAGGGTGACATTTATTTCTCCCTATCTTTTGTTGTTGAATGGTTTCTGTAATTACTTATATAGAGATACTAAATGACTTTAATATTCACAGGGTTGATTTGCTGATATATATGGAGTTTAAAATCAAAATCCCAGCCCTGAGTGTTCTTAGAGATATCAGTGTCCCATTTTCTCTCAAATTAGCAATGTCACGCAAGTTTTGAGAGGCTGTAATTACAACCTCAACAGAGCAGAAAAGCCCCAGCCTCATTCTGCTCAAAAATGAGTCTTCCCTTGGCTTTAACACTGGGGATTTTTTCATTCTTGCATCTGAGTGTTGTGACTGTGATCCAAATGATGCCTTTTTTTGGACACAGGGATGTCAATATGGCAGAATTTTACCAGCTTGACTTTAATCTGCCCTGATTTGTCGCACAGTTCAGCCAATTGAGTTCCTTAGATGGTATGGAAAATTGGTTCTGTTTTTCTCCAGAGTGCCTGGTCACACACCAGCACAGACAGTCAAGTGTGCAGTAAAGGAAAGGCACAACAGCTCAGTGGGTTTGCCACAACCAGCAGGGCTATTGTCCCTAGTCACTAGGTTAGCTGAGCTATTTCAGGGAAATTAGACTGTAGGGCAAAATTGGGTACCTCTGACGTGCTACCTGGGCATCTCACAGTGCTTAGTGTTCACAAAAATGTGTGAAATAAGGCAATATTAGCTTTCATTCTCTAGTAAGTGTCACAAAAAGAGGTAAGTGCAGGCTTAAAGGTACTCAAGATGTTAAAATATACAGAGAAATAAGTAGTAACTATAAGTTTATAAACCTTCTTTCCTGACCTTCCGCCTTTCCTCTTCTAAGGACTCAACAGACCTGATTAGACTGGGATGTAAATCCCCCAGGGAGCACATGCTTTATATCTTTTGCTATTTTGCTTTTGCTCAATCAGTTTTTAGGTGATATTAGCAAGCAGAAGCCTGAAGAAGCTCCTCAGTCACTACATGATGTTACTGTTGGGACAGTTGAGCAGAAGCTCTGTGATAGGCTCTGTGGGGAAAGAGGCATTTCTACAGAGGCAGGCAAGGCTAAAATCCATTCAATATTCTGTTTGATGAGCAGCTCAGTCCAAAACCTTGGCAAGCTTCTGCTTATTTGAAAAGAAAGGAGAAATGTGTGGAAAGCCTTTGCCATGCAGGAATCCAAGTGTGATGAACACTGAGGAACAAAGTCAAAGGGGTTGTTCTAGTGCACATCAGATCCTTAGGGCCAGCTGTCACCCCACCTTATGCAAGTTTTATGATGACATAAAGTCTCTGAGGCTGATGAATTTGCTTCAGGCTGGTTATTTAAGGCATTTGAAATTTATGTCTGTACATGGCATACAGGGCTGGTTGAATTAATGCTTACCCAGAGTGTATAGAAGTATTAAGTCCTCAAGTGGCAAACATGGCTATATTTGAAATTGCCCTTATCTGATAATGGGCAACTTTGTTCTTATTGGTATCAGAAGCAGAATTCTGTATATTTGTTATCCATACAGCCTAAGAATGTATATGTGTTTTAAAGAGGGACAGAAGCAAAGACAGAGCTCAGTCCAAAAGAACTGCAGCAGGATCTTGACTTGACTTCATATAACTCTGTGTGAGCAAATATTAAATGGTGTGACAGGGAAGGTTCTGCTCCTGCCAGCCTTCAAATAAACCAGCCCTCTTTTTACTGTTTTGGTTCTGCCAAGTGCAGGAGGTTTACTAAGCTTGTACTAGACAGCTTTGACAAAGAGTTCAAAACTATTTTAAATCTCCTGGACACTTGATAAAGAAATGTCATAAAAAGCAGAAAGTAGAGACCTGTGCCAGCCAGTCTCAGAAGGAGAATTTCTACCCATGAGATCATGTTCAGAGTACAGAACAGAGGGAAAGTTTAAGAATTCAAATCCTTTTGAACATGATACCGTAGTTGCAACAGCAGGGGCGGATTTATGGATTTGTAGAGTGGTTAACACAATTTTGCATTTGCCACAGTGTTATTTCTTCTACATTAGGTCAAGATGCCCAGAATAGAACAGTCTGTTTTAATCAGGCAGTTATTAGAATGCAGCATAAATCCACATTAGCCATTGCAGGGAAGATCCTTTGTCGCTAATAACAGCTCCTGACAACTGTTGAGTTAAAGTCAGGTGCTTCCAGATTGAAAACCTCTTTCCTCTAAGACTGAAGGAAAACAGGTATGGCAGAAAGGAGAATAATCACAGGCTGGGTAAGAACACGAGCCCAGCTGGGATATGCTGTCCTCCAAGGCTGGTATCAATTCAGGAAGCCACTGAACAGCTCTGGAAATGCAGGAGGAACCAGCCTTCAGAAAGGAGTGCAGGGGTTAGAGAGGGCAAAAATGAGCTTTTAAGCAGCTGCAGCCAGCTACCCCAGGACCTTCTAAACACTGCATACATGTGAGGTGTTGGCAGAAACCTTGGAGTCTACAGTGGGCTAAGACCACTAAACACATGATTTACATGAGCATCATCTCTTTTTTCTCTTCTTCAATCTCTCTTTTAATATATATTCTCATCTCAATATGCAGAATATACTGGCTTAAGAGGAGGAATGAGAAGAATTCTTCCTAAGAAAGAGGAATAAATGGGTGCTGAGTGGGTAGCATAGTGTGATTTTCGTGTCAGGGAGGGTCAGTGATGGGATGAGGAGGAGGAGTGCATGCAGCTGCATTAATTCTGCAGCCAGCTAACTCAATTTCCATCTTGCATCTAAGAAAAACCTACTTGCCAGGAGGAAAACAGTTCAGTACACTGAATTGCCTACTGAGGAAGCTAATGGAGCATTTTATAGATGAAAAAAGAGTGCAGCAAACTCTGCTCAATAAAGATGGGTTGAACTCTAAAAGGGAAATTAGTGAACATATACAATAACAGGACTGAATATTATACATCAGTCCATTTGTGCAGATCTGGGTGGAGAAAGTAATTAGTATTAGTTTCCTGAGCATGTGACCCCTCACCTAGTGACTATACTACAATACCCATGTACAATGTTAGTTTTACAGATGAATATGCTGCCTTTTCCTTTGCACCTTTTAGTTTTCAAAGGGAGAGCCATGACTTTTCTGAATATACCTCTGTGTGGAGAATTTTTAAGCCTAATATTATCTTTCCATGGGAATGGAAGAACGCCCTCATGACATTTTCACATGCTTCACTGCAGATAAAAGAAACTATTTCAGAAGATGCTGTTACTTTAAGGATTGACTTGTCACCTGTTAAAATTATATCTGTCAGAGGGCTGAGATTTAAAAGACTTTGGACTGCAAGTACATGGATTGCCACTTATATGTTGGTCTGGAAGATTTTGTCACGTTCTACATGCTTGGCATCAATTTAGCCAATTCTCAAATTCTGTATCACACTTTTTTATAAGATTTTATTTTTTCATAAAGAAGGTTAAGGTAATTTACTCACCATGTTTATTATATATGAAGTTGTTGAAATAATGAGGGCAATAAAATTGAATTTAGCATTGTCTTTATTGGTTTGAAGGTTACATTCATAAGCTTTGTTTGTTTTAATAAGTTTATTGTACAGTCTTAGGCATATGTTATTATGCAGGGATGGATATGCTTTGAATATTTTTGTAATTGTGGGTAGTATAAAAGTCATTTTCTGTTAGATTGCACAAATCCATTACATTAGTAGAAAGATACATTATTGTAATAGGATTAATGTGCAACACATAAACATGATCAGTAATATTCTTTTTGATAAATTATCTCATTTTAATGACTTGGAATGTAGAGAGATTTCAGGATAGTTCCATCTTTGATTTGCATAATTGTATTACAGACAGACAAATTGCATTATATTCTTCATTAACAATAGATTGCTTGTATAACTATTGTATTTTTGAAGGCACTGCTTTTATGCTCATCCTGTAATTTGTCATTTTATGACACCACTGTTTAGCTTAGTTTGGAGAGAATAGAAACTAAAAGATTATTTGATTTTAGCTGAGTGCAGTGGTATCTTTGCATTCAACAGTAATGCAATGAGCTATTGCTTGTTTTAACAAATTATAATCCACAGCTAAAGTTAGTTAAAAATATTCTTCTCATTTGTGGCAGATCCCACATTCATGGCATTTCACAGCAAAGTGTCAGCACTTGTAAATGAACTTCAGTGTTAAAACACATCATAAAATTCGATCCAACAGAATGTTTCCTCCTTTTTTGCTTGGGCTCACTCTCCCTCTTTTTCTCCTTTGCACATGCACACACACACAAACATGTGATCTGTCTTGCTCTCACTGATTTCTTCAGGATTTCATCATTCCGTAGGCTATGTCTGCTGAATTGCAAATGATATCATAAAATGTATAATTCTTTTTTCAATGGCAAATCCTTCTCTTTTAGGATCCTGTGTTTTCTTCATGGAAAGCTGACTATTCTCAAAGATGTTTTAGGATAAAGCAAATTAGTTTTTAATTTTTCTCTAAGCAAACCTTCTTCAATCAGTTTTGACTGTTAAGAACACCAGTAAATGAAAAGTTAGTAGCGTGAGACAGGTTTGCACTCCTACCATATCAAAACCAGTTTCTTATTTTAGAAAATCTAAGAGTTGCACCTGATTAGGGCATCTTGAGCACTGTGACTCTTGAAAAAGAAATTTGCTTTAGAAAGCAATTACAAATAGATACCTATGATTGATAATGAAACACAAAAATTTGGTTTCCTATCTAAATGCAAGCCAGAATTCAGGCCTGGTTTTTCCCACTTCCCATTTTTAGTGTGTTTTGTTAATGTCCACATTGCAAGGCCATTGAGATTGAGGATCATACATATTTAACACTCCAGGACTCCAGGAAATATATGTTTGCTGCTTATACAAAATAGCCAGAACTCTCACAAAACAAGTAATGGGGAAAATGAGCTTATGCTGTTATTTACCATCACAATAACTCCTCTAATCAAATATACACAGGCCATACTTTCTCAAAAGCACAATTCTATAGGCTATTTAAGTAGGACAAGCCAATCACACCCTCATCAGTTGCATTTACCACGGCTCACTGCCACATATGCTCTTCCAAGTTATCTATCTCTGTGTTCTCCAGATGGAAAGCCAGAGCACTCTGAAGGAATTTTCACCCACCAAAACCAGTCCATGTGACCATATCACATGGGACAAACTGGGCTTGGAAAGGAGTCTGGGGAGCCTTGACTCCAGGCCACCACTGACTCATCCTCTGATGCAAGACAAGCACATTCTGCTTTTATGCCAGCTTGTGTTGTTCATTCTCTCCATTAAGATGCCTTAGAGCAGGTTTTCCTTCCTGTATGATTTAACCATGGATATTAGAAAGATAAATAGGGAATAATATTTTAGGATGTGTATTTACTCTTCGATGAGCTGCCTTCCATTGTCTAACTCTTATTAATGCATGTAAAGTTCCCTCAGAGAACAAAATCAGTGTTTGTAAGTCTTGGAAGTTTTCCTTTCCCACCAGGAGAATAATTATAAGTATCAACAGAAATAAAAGCTGTCACATGTAAAAATATATCAAACTAAACGAAAAAAAGCCTTAAACAAACAAGCATCAGCTTTTTAAAAACATGTTTCCCTTAAAATCATTCTACTCTCTTTTCTCCCCCTTTAAGAGATTCCTTTGAACAGAAAAACAGGATGCATATGCTATATTGTCTGTATGGAAACTAAACATAACCCCCTTCAGGAATTAATAAGATTAAGTTACACTTCAGTGGGAAATCAGTGTACATAAATTAATGAAAATTTCCTGTGGATGGTGGCAAAGAAAGCTACTCAGTGTGTGCCAGTGAACTGATGCAAACTGACATTTTATGATGAGAATTACTGAAGAAGAATTAATGGGAGCTCTCTACTGCCTATGACAGGATATAGGCGACCTCAAGTGTCCCCTATGAGTCAATGTTTTCCATCATGTCCATAAATGAACCAGTGGGTATGTTCTGATGCTTTCTGCCTCAGACATAAGGTAAGGGTTTTTCCAGATGTAAAAATATCTCTTTCAGGCAACCACAACAATGTTTGCTTAAAGGTAAGCATGTCCTGAAATGTTTCTCTAATACTTGGTGCCAAAAACTGACCAGCATCTGCTATTGTCTTACATGCACTTCACTTGACTCCTGTGAAGTGACCAGTCATTAGAATTTCTCTTCTCCTTGGACATCTTATTAATGCTTCTATCTTTCATTCCCTTTCAGAGCTGTGAAGGTCACAACAGACTAATGCTGGTGTCTTGTAGACCCTACAGATATCTCATTTCAGGCTCACCATCAACCAGAAGATACATGGAAATTCAGCTAATCCTATTACTGTGAGGCTACTTAATTCTTTCAGTCTGAGCATCAACCTTTGATTTTGACAAATATTGATAGCAAGGATGCTTTTGGGACACATTTTTAAGGTTGGTTCTTGGAGAATAGGCTTGACCTTGAAAAATCACTTTTCCCCTACAGAGAGATGTCCCAAGGCAATATTGGACATCTCTTCTGTAGGACTTCACACACATATCTGGGGATATCAGGTTTCTTTCTCTTTCATCTTCTGCCTGTTGTTTGCTGTTGAAGAGTGATTTTAAGTGCAGTTCTTTGAATACAAGCTATACCTCTATCTTGACATCTTAAATATTCATCTAACTAGATTTATTCTTTCAAGAATCTAGGAAGGAAAGGGTATTTGTGTTTTCTGCAACGTGTCAAATTTATTTGTGTTGTCTATTGCATTTTACGGTAGTAAAGAAGGCATCTTCCAATATTACCATAGGTTTCCTATTTATTTATTAAAGCTTCCTTGCTCTTAGAAAGCAGTTTCCAGCATTTCCATGTGCCTATTTTTATTATATTATCCCTAGTTATGTTGTATCAAGGATCAGTAACTACTAATTTATTTTGATTGTTAAAGCTAACCCAATAAGGTTTGATCAAGTAGTCATAAATACTTTTAAGATTCCCAAGTCTGAAATTATGTTTGGTACTTCAACATTTATTGTAGTTGTTGAAGCTCTCAATGCTTTTAAAAATCTCCTTTTGATGTGCAGCTGTTACATGGGGTTTAAATATCTCACCACCAAGTGTTTTCTACACTAGAGAAGGATCTTAAAGATAAAAAATGTATCACTGTCCTCCTATTCTTTGCCTCACAGCGACCTATGAAGTGTCCAGTCACTTTAGGCAAATGGAATGATGACTGTTAAAGGACTTAAGTGCATTTAAAATTCAGTGCTGAAAAAATAATTGTTTATAGCTGTGGGAAACAGGAAGAACTTCTGTTGTTCCCTTCAAAAGTTGTGTTACACACAGAGATCAAAATAAAAGAAAACCTCTGTAATGCTTAGGTAGTGGCATCCTACAGGGAATAAATATAACCACGGGAACAATAGGTATTTTTTCAGAGCTCCCATTGGAACTAATACTTAGCTCTAGATCAAACACAGAGGCTATTCTGGGATCTGAAAATGGGCTTCCCAAAAAGCCCAAATGCTCACAGTATTCATGTTTCCCTTTTAGCCACCAAAATAAACACTCCATAGACTTGTAAGCGATGGGTTTATTTCATATAACAGTAAATGGCCTTCTAGGGTCAATATATTAGTTTTCCTCTAGATATACAGTTTCAATAGCAAGCGATGCATGAAGTCTGTTAAGCCTTTTGAATTGTCTATCAGTTCTGGGAATTATAGATTTTAACCCATATAGATACTTGGCTCAACCACAAAATGAAAAATCATTAAGAAAAAAGCACTGTATATTATTACTGCACTATGTACTTGTGATTTAGAATTGGCATTTCAATACACAAACAAAATTCTTACAATCATCTAGCTAAATGCAAATGGGTTCTATAAATACTTTAAATAATAGAACAAAAGAAAGCTCATCAGAATTTACTACTCATCCAAGTGTATACAGCTTTTTCTATTACACATACATAAACACCCTTTGTACTCCTACAGTTGATTGAATCAAAACATGAGAAGATCTGAAAACACTTTTGTAGTTTTCTTAAAGTTCTACCACTACTGTAATAGGTTCCCTGGTAGTACACAGGCCATACTCTGTAAATAAATGTGGGTTTCATTTTCAAATGGAATTTCATTAATCAAACCACAGTAATAGTAGAGTATTTAAAACACATTTCTCAAAAAAGGGGGTAGAACATGCCAGCAAACTACTGATACAGTTATTTTGCACAATGATTTAAACCATCTGAGGAGATGACCTTCAGATTTCATGACACTTGAATTTCTTCCCCCCTTAGAGGCTCCCTAAGCAACCCCAACACTGCAATGAACTTTGAACATCCCCTTGCTGGAGTCAGAGGTCTAATTCCTCTCCTCATTTCATTCACAGGGAACTTCAAGAGACAAGTAGGTTATTGCAGAAGTGCCATATCTGTGAATCAAACCAAAGGCATACAGGTGACAGGGGTCTACCCTTAGTAACAATATTTTCATATATATCTATATATCTATATATATATAGATATATAGATATATAGATATATAAATATATCTGCCTATATATATATAGATATATGGCTACTGTGACTATATGTAGCTTTTCACCTGGAATTGAAAAAGTACTTTATGAATAAAGAAATAGAAATACTAGTAAGAAAGTGAGATTGAAATGTCATCCATTTGCTGAGCTGGGAACAAAGAGAAAATATCCAGTGTCCAAAGCCTCTGCCCCTACCTTCAGAGAGTAGCAGTGGGGAGCCAGTGACCTGGTCCCCAGGTGTTTTCTCATGTGAATATACTGCAGCAGCAGCAGTAAATATTTCCTGGATAAAGATGGGTTTCATATGAAGCTTTCAGATAAAGTCTGGGTAGCCAGAGCTCAGCTCCACAATGACTATCCTGTTTCCCAGAAATACCTATGGATTCTCTGTTTAGAACCACAGAATAGTAAAGAGTCTTCCAGGTTGGAAAAGACCTTTAAGATCACTGAGTCCAACCATTAACCCAGTACTGACAAGTCCACCACCATGGACAGAAATCCACTCCTTCCATCAAAACCAACTAGCACTTCCATCAGCTTCACAGTTTGGTCCTTAATGTGCAAGGTAGAGAGAGGAAAGGCTGAATAGGGAGAAGAATTACTTCCCTAAGAATCTCTGAGGATTTCAGGCAGAACAATAAAAAACTAAATTAACTTATTCATTTTTATCACCTGATGAGCATAATTAGCAAACAGCGCATAATGACAGCAAATAATGGCTCTCCTTCCCCCCAATTAAGATAGCTTAATGACTGTATTTTCCCAGTCTTAAAGCTTGCTGTATTTACCAGCTGTACGTACCTGAAAAATATTTTGTCTGTCAATATTGAAGTTAACAAAATGCTTAACTACAGCACATAATGATGCTGAAACAAATCAGCACTTTAACTCAACATGGAGGTTTTTGCAACTCTCACTGTGTGGAATCCTCTGTGACAGAAACTCAGAAAAGAAACACGATGTCGCAAAATTTAATCATTCACTTCATCTTCCCTGGATGACAACTGATAAGCAACTTTCATTTGTGATGTGCTTCTTACCTTTATGAGTTTCACTATCCATGAATGAATCCCAGAACAGCCACCTAGAGAACCATGATGGTAGAAGTGCATTTTAATGTCAGTGTTTAATATACAGCTGCAGGATCCAGGTGCCCTTTGGTAGCACTGAACCATCCCTTTGGGTTTCAAGGTTGGGATTAAGGTTATGACCTGGCTCGCTCTATATTCACACTGAGACCTTGCAATTAAGCCTTGGGAAATGGCTTTGCTGAATTTTCTTGTGTTGAAATCAGCTTTTTGCAACAGGAACAAGATGCAAAATGTCTTGTCCAATGACAGAGTTTTCATGCTGTATCTTCAGCAGCAAGTGACACTGATTGCATTGGCAGCTGTTGCTATCTACCACCAGACAGAACAAATTCAAACTAATTTGGATGGAGTATAAAATATACCTCTCCTCAGGGCACAGTCTTGCAAGACCCCGGGAGACTGAACTCCCATTGATTTCCCTTGACTTAAAAGGCACAAATGATTCGCATGACCAGATCCAGAATGGATAAAGATGGAGAACAGCAGTGATTCTGATATCATCCTAAAAGCCTCTCTGACCCTCACTGTACAAGCCATCCTTTGATTCATCTGTCACAGCTGTATCTAACAGAAGTATTTACTTTCAAGGATCTTCCCAGATTATTGTATTTTACCTACTGATTCCAAGCCACAGCCTAAATGTCAACTTCTGTCTCTTCCAGATGTCTGTACTCCTCCAACATCTTGTTGTCACATGAATGGATCAGAAGGATATCTTAGTTCCCCTTTTTTCTGTGGACATTGCCCAATGTGACAATAATCTCTAAGCAATACTCTGTGACCAATTAAAATGAAAATTATACAAGAGAAAAACCTAAAGAAAAGTATTCTTCTTCTTTCTTATATCTAAGTTTTATCTATCTGGGAAATAAAAATATTAAATCTGACAGTCCCACCCTAAGTGATTATCTTTTGAGATTCAACACTGACTTTAACAATATATCAATGCTCTATTTTTCTTCCATTTTATTTCATTCTCTGATAACAGATATTAAGAAAAACCTGCAGCTCTACATAAAGACAGGATGTGGCACTTTATCACCTAGATGCTGACTGTGCTGGTAGTCTTTCTGAAACTTCCAAATTCTGTCTTATTCCACATGGTTGTATTACCTAGGAGTCTCATGAATACATTATTGTGCTAGTGGATGTGTGGGTCTGCAGATGGAAGGTGCTTTTCTCATGCCTGGGGCAATATAGGAGAAAAAAATGCATGCTAGATTCCAATCTTGAAAAAGTGAAAGAGTTTGGGATTTTTTTGTTGTTCTGTTTGGCTTTCTCTCCTTCCTGCAGAAGAAGAACCTTCACTAGTAATGCCTCTTCCAAAGTGCTCCACATGGGCCCACAGGCCCACAGCTCCCCATGTGATACATACAGTCGTTGACTTGTTTCTTTACAAGAATCTATGGTTGAGTCAGTACAAACGGCTTCTACTTTGTACCTACTTCTGCTGTAACGTAGACATCACTGCACTAAAAAAAAAAAAAAATTACTTTTATTCTCTGTGATATTACTTCTTTCATGGTTTTGTTTCACCTCAATCATCAGATATCAGTGAGGTGTGAAATGATGATGAGAAGAAACTTTCCAGCCACTCATGCTCCTGTTGCAAATCAGGGCTTTGTATGATAGACCCAAACATTAAAAGAGCAGATTTTGCCATACATGCCTTCTGTGCAGCTACAAAAGGCAGATTGAACTTAATTGGATCTGTTTGGCTCTGTCCTCTCATTGCAGGGAACATGTGGCATTGATGTTCTCACTCTTTCTAACAAGATCCAGGTAAAGAAGCTTATTTAGCAGCAGAGGATAATTCAGGGAAGAAGCTCAGAAGAGCTTAATCCTTCAGCAACTGGATATTTTGCCAGCTAATAGTCTGACAAGAAAGGTTGTCAAAACCAAGCTCATGCAGCTTGAAAGACCTATCTACAGTCATCCCTTTTCCCATCTTTGTCATGGCTATTTCTAAATAGACTTTAGAACTAGGGAAAATGCTGGAGGCTTCTGGCACTCTGAAAACCAGGAGTATCAGTATCTATTGCAAGATTTGGAACATACCTCAGGTACAAAGGAGACTGCAAGAATGAAGGAGAACCCTGCATATGTAAATACACACTTGCAAACACACACACAAGTGCCTACTAATACTATAAATCTTATATAATATGCTGGCACTTGTTCAAAACTTTGAGGCATTGGCATTATTTTAATCATTTTTTCCATTGAAGTAAAGAAACTGCATGTATAATTAAACAGTTGTATTGTATTGTAGAAATAACCATGTAATGACATAGTTAGAAATTCTTGGTTTTTCATGGTAATAGCAAATATAATTACCATGTAATCTGCAGAAGGCAAACAAGGCTGTAATTATTCTATAATCCAATTAATTACAGGGTAGCAGATTGGTTATTTCTTCCCAATAAAACATACATGCAAAGGAAATTAACTGGTAGAAAAAAGATATTTTTCCCTTGAAGAAACTTATTTAATTAATGAAAAAAAAGTTTACTAGAATTTCATGTCAAAGAACAAAAATGCACCTAGCTGTGAACATGTTTCTGACCAAACCCTGCAGTCTAATCTCGCATTATTCCATCAGCAGAAATACTTTCTTCACTGTTTTTCTTTTTAGCTGCTAGAACTGTAAGCCTTCCATTGCAGTAACACCATATATTTGTATGATTCTATTGGAAGATACTGAGTTAAAAGCATAGAAAAAGGAAGTCCTACAAGTATTCCCCAAAATAGGGGGTTATGTGGGTTTGGAAGCCTAAGCTTCCTTATGCCACTTCCTGCAGCCATAAAGATGAGCTGAGTGTGTGTCTGTTCCATCCTCTGCCTTGACAGCAACCAAATCATGTCCCTGACTTGGGGTGAGACTGGTTCATTTTAGTGAAGTACCCACTAAAACAGCTAGAGAGTCTTTTTGGTTTTCCCACAACTGAAACAAACAGTTTGAGGTCACATCATCCCCTAGACGCAATGAAATATTTCTACAAACTGTATTTAGGGTATTTTGTGACCTCACCCACATTCCCAGTTCTGTAATTCCAGTTAGTTTAATCTTCTTATTTATTTTCTAATAATCTTGTGAAGCATGCCACAGAAATCTGGTAGTAAATCAATGAAAGGCTGTGCTGCATGTGCAAAGGGAGAGCTGAATGCAGCATCTCCCGTCCATTCCTGCTATAAGTCTGAATCATTGTACAGTCAAAACATCTATGTCCAGCTTGAAGCTGCCTAAAGAGCTTGACTACTGTATAAAAAATATTGTGTTCCTTATATATTATTTAAGGACACTTTTGAAAAGGCTTTTGATCCTGTGAGCTGTTTCTACCAACTTGCTTCTGCTCCAGGCATTTATTGTAGCCCACCAGCACTTCCAAACTACTTAAAACCCCAGCCTTGTGATGACAAGGTCAGGTCCTCAGACAGCAATGCTCCGCTCCTCTGGGCTGCGTAAGGGTGCACATAAAGTAAAGGCAAAGTCACCAAAACTCAAGATATTGTCTCAGGTTCTTTCCTGCTCTATTCCTTTCCTTCAGAAGTTTAACTGCTACAACATCTGAGACACAGGTACACTTTGTCCCAGCTGGGACTCAACACCTGGGGACAGCCCCTGCTCCCAACAGCTCTTGATCTGTAGGTGTGGACAAACATCCTTTGGTGCATGGTGCAGTTTCACACTCTGCTTCCTAAACAAGAAACTGCAATTCTTGATAAGCACCATTAGACTGGCAGGGCACTAAAGAAAGATCCAAACTACTCTCATTCACCATGCAAATAAAACCTGCCATAGAATTCAGTGGCAATTTGACTTATGAATTACTGAGTTTTAAATACACAATTTTCCTTATTCTTGCCTGCCCAGCCTGCTCTGATTTCCTTTTTTTTTAAGCTTGCACCACTCTAACCCTCAGTGTTTAATTGTTAATCCTCTTGAGAACAAGATGAAAAGTGGTGCAGTAAAGCAATGTTCGAGGGCATGCAAACAATTATACTTCTGCACTTATCAAGTGCTGGTTCTATTTCCAAAAATTGTTTAAAGCTCTTCAAAATGTGAATAGATGGAGAGTATCTGAGAACTTTCTCTTTCCTCATACACAACACCTTCTTAATGAACAATAAATTCCTTACACTAAAGGAGTCCTGGGGATCAGGTTGTCGCTTAGAAGATTTGGGCTCTCCTCATTAGATATTAAAAAAAGCTCAAGACATCTATTTTGATGCAAATAGAATTTTGAATGTGCATAATGTTTTATGCACATTCATTTTAGAGCATGAAACATATACACCACTTGAATGAATTAGGACAATAGAGTTCTGTCTCCTACAATATAAGTGTGAATTTCTGGGGAGGGGGACAGGAAGAAGCAAATTTCAAGGGTCACACATTGCTGTAATACTTTTTTTCTATTTGCCTGCTGAGAAAAGTTTAGAAGATTAAAGTGAGGGAAGGCTGTTACACAGCAGTACAGTACTTCTAAAAAGGAAATGCTTACACTAGTGCATTAGACAGTCTGCCAGACTTACTCTTGGCCCAGGTTTTGAATTTATGGATATTCAATTTTGGGTGAAACACATCAGCCTGGATGTGTGGAGTTGATTTTTTTGTCCCCACAGGAGGTCACATGCCTGTGAGAGTTGCAACTGGGGAATCACCATTGCAGGATTAGTGATAAGACCCATTCCTGCTTTAAGACCACAAGTCCTCTGATGAATGGCTTGTCAGAGTGGAGAAGGAATCTCTGCCTTATGCATGCTTCCTTTTCCCTTTTCCCCTCAGGGAACTGAGCTTATGCAATCATGTCTTGTCTGAATGTTCCCTCACCCTTTCACTTCACAAATTATTTTTGAGCCTACCAGGCAATGCCAGCCAAATTTGAGAGAAGGTTAAGTGTCACAGCATATGCCACAGCCCAGACATCTATGATACATCATTTTGCTTCCTTGTTTGATACAGCCCTACACTAGTATTTGGATCTATCAATCCATCTTTTAGCTCTGTGTCTGTGTTGCACTCTCTAGAGCAACCAGTAGATTCACAAGCATAGAGCCCATGGCATTCCATAGTACCTTGCAGAACAGATGTTTCTATCCCCAGTTTACAGCTGCAGGGCCAAGGACAGAGCAGCCAGCACCAATCCAGGCATCTGAAATCAGTTTGTTTGGGGTTTTTGTTCTTGGGTCTTCTTGTTGAGTATCCAACATTGTCTCAGCAGTTTCTACATTCAAATCACAGCTCAAGCTGACTCCTGCTACAGCTGAAGGAACTCAATATCCCTCTAAATTTGGCCATAGATGACCTGCAATGGACACCCAGAACATTAGAAACTCATCGAAAAGGCCCAGTTGTACCAAATCTGAGGATCTGCCCAGTTTTATAAGGAAATAGAGATTATTAGCTGAATCCCAGCTCACTTAAACACAGGACATGCCTTTTTCTACTTTTGCCCCATTGCCTCTGTCATTTGCCTTTCAGCATTGGAAAAGAAATGGGGTGAGGTTCTGCACAGAGAAGAGCTTCATGGGTTGCAGTGTACTAACTCACTCCCAGGGCTTGGAACAGTGAATAAACCAGGGTTTTGGTGAAGGATGGTGAAAACTTCCTCATCTGAAATATTTTAAGGACACATCACTATTCAGGTGCGTGAAGCTGCATATCACTGCAGTACAGTGTTACTGCACGTATGCATTTCTTAAGGATGTTAAGTCTGATTTGCTTTGCCACTGAAAATGAATATTCCTGTTTAGCATGAAATAATGATTTTTAAACTCTCTGCAACAAACCCCCAAAATCTTGATGACAGGAGCACTTATTGCTCTGCTAATTGAATAATGTGAATTAGTGAGACTGGTATTCCACTGCACAGTGTCTGCTCATGTGATTAAAGACTTTGTAGTGCAGACAGCCCTATTAATACCATATAAGCAGAACAAAGCAGAATTTTTGTTATTAAAATTCCTTTTTTCAATATAGTTTCTGGGTGGAACTTGGAATAAAAAAATAAATTATCTCCTCCTCTATCTTTCTCCACCCTTCCATCATGTAAAATCACATTGACCCCACCCAAGGTCAGCAGAAGGGTTCAGACAATAGATATTTTATTTTTTTTCCTCCCACTGTTGATAGCTGGGGGCTTTAAAAACCTCCTAAAGCCATTGCACAGATATTGGTCAGCCAAGGCAAGAACTGAACTCTGCAGGAAGTGTGGAGGATTGGGTGCTCATTCCTTTGCTCATTTAGAATGAAACCTTGCTGAGGACAGGGTTCAGGGAAGAATGGTTAGAATGGTTAGAAGAATGGTTAGAATATTGTTAGGACTCACTGAACTCAGCGCTTAGCATGTGCTAATGTGCTTTGATAAATGAACTTCTGAGTAGCAGTACTGGGCTCAAACTGCAGCCTGAAATATCCCTCAGCCTGACTAAAATCATAATCCTCTGAACCTCTTGTTCCTTAAATGTCATGTTTTTGAATCTTACTTAGGGGGATGAAAATGATATTCTCACCAGGTCTGACTCTCTAATAAAATACCAAACGTGAATTTTGTTCTTATGGTTTTGGCTTGGATATTCATTTTCTATTGTCACTGAGGACTTCTGTAGAGAAGCCAAGTTAAAGATGCATTTTGGATTCAGCAAAGTCTTAATTCAAACAGCATCTGCATGTGCATAACCTTCAGTTTTTTGAACAGCATTTGTTTTGTCATGTGGGAGCACATGTGCACACCGCTGTGGGGACAAAGCAAGAAAAAAATTGGTTCAATACTGTTGAATTATTCTGAATCTAAATGTGACATTAAAATACCTTCCTATGTCGTGCAGGTATAGTACTTGTCAAGACTTTCAGGAAAGGAATAAGAAAAGAGAAGATAAAAGGTATGAATAGAAGAAGGGTGTAATAATAAACACTAAGCAACAGAAAGCAAACTGTCTCCTTCAGAGCCATTCTAACTCTTTTTGCCAATGCATCCTATCAGAGAGTCTTAATTGATGGTTTATTGACAGCACAAGCAGTAATGGCTCCTTTGGAGCTCTTACACTCAGTGCTGTCGGTGTCTGTTTAAGGAGCTTTAATCTGCCAATTATTGACATGACAGAAAGTAATGACTCCTTGGAAACTATTATGTTGTTGTGTCAGGGCAAGTTTTTCAGCCTGCACAAAGTGGTACTCTGTGCGACTCTGTGCTTTAATGAGGAGTAAGAGTGCTGCAGATAATACTAAGGAATACTGCAACACTGCAGCACCAGAACTTCAAAATCAATACTAAAGGCAGGAAAATATCCACCAATGGATTACAAGAATTCATGTTCTGTCCAGTTTCATCTGCATAATGAAAACAAAATAATAACTTCAAAGGAAAGATCAGCGTGTATTAGGTTCAAGTGTGGAATCCATAAAAAAACTCAGTCTCATATTTTTTTCATTTGAGACGTAAGCACTTAATCCCTAAAGCTCCTGGAGCAAGCACAGTGACACTTAAAATGCCCATCTCTTCTCAGAATGAGATATAAAATAGCCAACACCAGAGCATGATAGAGTGCCTGGGGTTGGGACTTAGATGCAGAAGAGCATTTTCAACACCACTTCTGTGATGCCGGTGCCAGCATTCAGGTAGAGAGCTGAGCACACACCTAGGGAGCTCTTTCACCACAGCCATTCTCGTACCTCCTACTGCACTGTTGTTTGGCCAGCACAGCTGTGCCTGTGTCAGGAGATTTTGCCAGCATGTTTACACTGGCCACAAACTGCACTTTGCAAAGCCCTTCACCAACCTGGTGAAGATCTGTGCATCTGCAGTGTGATCCCACCTTCCCTCCCCAAGCCTTGTATTCCCATCTTCTCCTCTGTGACAGATTCAATGTTCACGTATTTAGCTGTGAACAAAAAATTACCATTTTGGGAGCAGGTTGTGTGCATGTGTGTGTGTGTGAGATTTCTTTTGTGCTGGATCAGCTCACTGGTGCAGCCAACTGCACAGCTGTGCCCTGTTAAAGCTAACACACAGAAGGAGAGGGAACACACAGCAGGACCCCGGGCTTTCTTTGGCTTAAACTGCTTCAGAAACCACACTCTTTGAGTGGTACATCCAGTGATATCTCATCCAGCATAAAGATCACTGGTACAAAGTCATCAGAAGTGACAGCTTTGGCCTAACAGAGAAAGTCTATCCAGGCTTTGGTGTTTCGCATCATTCAGTCACAAAATATTTGATCCTGTACCAGAAGGCAAATTTATTATATCATTGAAATGTGGCCTGTCTGTACCTCAAACTACTTCCAGTTTGAAGAGGCAACTAAAAAAAGGCTGGAATAAAGGATGCATTATCTACTCAATTTCAGTGGAAGATGTAAGGTCAAGTGACCTGACCAAAACTGCACATCAAGTCTATGTCTGAGGGGGAAATTTAATTTGGATTTTCCAAATCTCACTTTGATGCTTTATCCATAAAACCCTTCCTCACTCTTATGCATATTCTTTTCATTCCAGAGACAGCAAACTACAAGGCATGATTTTTCAAAAAAAAGCCTGATCCTTTTGAAGTGCCACAAATCATGTTTGAAAATCTGACCTTCCTGCCAATGCTAAAGTGGAAAGTGAAAATTCTCAATTTACATATGCAATGCATTTGGAAAATCAACACAGAACAGTTGCTTTAATGATTTGCTGCTTAGGTAAAACTTTGAAGATGACCAAAATTTGGAAGTCATAGGGCAAAGACAGGCAAAGTAGTGGGTATTCTGCTCTCTTCCATTTCTTTTCAATTATGGTTAAAAAGAAGATCCAATACCTAATACCTGAGTATTAAAAAAGTGGCAGAATTTTCTGGGTTTCAAAGTATTGGCTTCTCTTATAGTGAGGAAAATTAAGTGTAATTGTGATGTAAAATTTTCTTTTCTGATACAATTATCTATTGGTAAAACTACCACTTTGTACAAAATAAGGTTATTCTAATGAATCTGTTCAATCTAATCTTCATAATCATGGTATCTCCAAGGAAGAAAATTAATTGGATGAAGTTAAATATCCCCTTTTCATGTCAACAAAATTGGTTTTTCTGGGGATTAAAGGATTAACGTGGTGTTAAATCCCTAAAGAGGTTAAAAAACACTTTATTATTCATTAGAAAACACAAAGATCGGACTGTTATTTTGTTCTTATGTCACTGTTTGTCATTTCATTGGAAGAAGAAAAAAAAAAAGAACAGGAATATACTAACAATTTAAGGAACCAACTCAAGCATAATTTTTAAAAGATTTTTGAAATTAGCATACTTTCTTTTAATCACAAATAACCAATGTATTTAAACAATAAATATATTTAGTTTTTTGGGTTATATTAAAGGTATCTGTAGATGAGGAACAGAATGAAGTTGAAGTTCTTCATTGATTTGTTAGAATTTCAGGTAACTCCAGAAGTATTCCCAAATTAATCTTTTCTTTAAGTTATCTTTTTTAAAGCTATAGAAGGAAGAAAATGGTCCATTAACTCTGTATTCAGAAGGAATCCTTACTGAGGGGAAAGTTCTTTAAGTAAAAGAATTAATCCTCAAAAAACACTCCCTTCATCATTCTGGGACTGATCTTATTAAAGTCAGCCAGAGTCTTTCCAGTATCTTCAGTGAGCAATGGAACAAGTCCTAAGAGCTGTGCTTGGTAAACACCATTAAAACCTACATTTTTCTAATCAGTTACAGAAGCAAAACTTTGCACTAAGATGTTGTTTTGTTTGACATCCTTTATTAAATTTAAATTGATAAAATACTGCTTATATTAACAGCTTCTTTTATTGTCCTTTTGCCACTCCTACTTTGGCCAAGTGTTTTAGCTCAGAGTTTAACAGTGCCAAAAGTGAGATCAATGTATGGATTTCCTGGTGGAATTCAGAGACTAAATCCTAAGGACTGTGAAATGGAAATGTGGCTTTAAAACCCCAAGATTCATGGTGTCCTGTCAAGCCAGCAGTATTAGTCAGTGGGCCAGGCATATCTGTAGAAAGGCTTGCATTTTCTAGTGCTCCTACTGCATGAATAGATTCCCCAGATAGAAACCACCTTCCTCTGCCACTAACCTCACCCCACGAAACAAAGTTCAAAATGTCTGTTTCCACCAGCTCAATACATATCATGGAAGAAGTTTGCCATTTGGAAGTTGTTTCACAAAAACTTCACTGACACAAGTGAAGTGTCACTTGTGACACTAACTAGCAGCATCTGGAAGAAATCTCTTCAATCCAATCTGCCAATTAGCAGTGATCCACATAGGAGGGAGCAGGGAGAGGAGGTGCATGTTTGTAGGCATGCCTGCTGAAACACAGCTCTGTCTTCTGATTCCTTCTTAGCTGGGGAAGGTCTGGATAAGGTTCTTGGACATTGAGGGATTGCACTGAGGCTTTGGCTTATCATTACTCCACTAACAAGACACAGGGCTCGAATCCTTTGCACCAATAAACCACTCCTGAAAAAAAGTGCTTTACAGCAGCACTTTAGCTTCTGTGGATTTGCACCAGCAGCTAATCTGAATTGCATGATACAGACTGTGAACCCCCCAATGTTTTACTGCTCACACAGGCCCAGCCAAGGTGTAAGTGCAAGCCAAAATATACCAAAACCCAGTTGCATAATGGGTATTTTAGACAACAATTAATGCTAACTGTAGGAAGAGCAGAAGAGAACTCCAGGGGTATGGGATGGGGGGAAGAGAATGTTTTCAAATATTTAAGAGAAATGGAGAATCAGAGGGACATGGGAAGGTTGTTCCAGTTGTCAGGAGCTGCAGGTTAGCTTGCTCAGAGGTGCTCAGTGTCTAACAGAACGCCCTGTGGTTAAAACTCCATCAGTGTTTTGGATACAAAACCAAAATCTTACACTATGGTTTCCTCCCAGTCCCATTTCCTCAGCTGATGTCACCCTGATTAAAGCAGTAAATTCCTTTATCTCCCACTGCTCAAGCTCTTTTCTAACCTCAGTGTCCAACTCTGCCAGCCTCATGCTGCCCCCTCCTCTACAGAGGTTTTAGTTCAGGCTTCAGCTAGTGAAAAAGGAATGTCAAAGTACAAATAACTGAGAAATGAAAAAGTAGTGCCAAAATATCACAAGAAAGCTGATATTGGAGCATGTCCAAGATGAACCAGAACAGGAAGTTCTAAAAGCATCATAATAGATATTTTCTTGGTATCTCCTGCCAAATTTTGGCAGTTCCGTAAATAGGAATAAATTGACAAACTGAGAGCTTATCCACTGAATGCAAGCTTTGACCCATATTAGCTGTACCCATCTTTAGTCAAAACTCAGCTCCACAAAAACCCTGGGGCTTCTTCCAGTCCTGCTGCTTTGATGTCTGTATAAGGAAGATTTATGCTTGGAGCTTTTGGAGCATCTCATATGGTTCAATTTTCAGCATTGAAAACCAACATATTTTCCTAATTCACACCTCATTTATTATAATAATATCTACATGATATGATATGATATATTATATGCATAATATATTATACATACTATTATATAATATACTATGTAAATGAGGAAATCTTCTGTGCTCCTACTCCACTGCAGAAGTCTTTTCCACATCTTTCCCAACATCAAACACTGTCTTTACAGCTTTGTTCCAGTAGACTGATAGCTAAAGGAAAGGGATGAGGCTCCATGGAAACTTCCCTTGGGCTGGCCATTGTCATCAAGTGGGTAAGTGTTGGATCCCTGGCACTCAGGATCCCACAGCTGCTGTTATACCAGACTGTGTGTGCTGTATCACCTGGCACGATATTGAAACAGATGCCGACTACCCCCCACCACAACATACATTTTGAACAAGGTAATTTCAATACTCACACCTTTTAAAGAAGCAGGATAATTTTAGAGTGAAGTAGAGAGTAAAACCACTGATGTGTTTTGAAGGTAATGCACATTCTTTGGCTCTTTGTTGTGCTCAGCAGGCGGTAATCAACGACCTGATAAGATTAGTGAGACCTTTAACATTTCAGAAAGGAGTTTAGGAGCCATGAAAAACTCTTCAAATTGACGAGTATTGCAGCAAGCTCACCCAGGGCAAGAGCATATTGCACTCATCTTTTGTTTATCTCATCCCTGACAGTAGATATCAAACTTGTAATGCATTTTGTAAAAATAATAACGCATGAAGACAATACTCCCACAAGCCTTTTCTTTTTGGCTAACGATGGATACTCTTTTTAAATCAAAAACTATCTGGACTTGCAATGTAGAAAAATAGAAACCCAGAAAGCTGTCACTTGATTTTAAAGTTGTACTGGGTTCACCTAGTAGGGCTGATTTCATGGCAAAGAATAAGCAGTTATGAAAGAGAGGAGAAATTTTGAGGGCAAATCTATTCACTGGTGTATTAATGACAGCAATATTGTACAATCATGATAGCTGCTGCAGTTTTCCCAAATTAACCCATGGATCAGCTGGACAATCATGCTGCTTTTTCCAAAAGGTAGTGAGACCTGGTCACAGTGACCCTTTTTGCTTTGCTCAGCTGTATCCCAAAAAAAGGCACATTGGAAATAATTCAGCACTACTTTTCCTGGCAAACAAGTCTCTTCAGAGTTACAGGAATAATATATGAGTATGAATAGAAAGAAGGTCGTTTTTCTGTCTGGAAACTGAAAAGAATAGTATGGGGTCACCTATTTTTTATAGCTGCTTTGTGTGAGCTTGGAGTGCACCAATTTCAGACTAGAAGTCTGACAGCGAAGCTGGTTTTAGATTTCATCAAGATTCAGAGCTGCAAATGTCTAACTAATGACTCTTAGAAGTTTCAGTACCAGAATGGAGGAATTCTCACAAGACCAAGAATTGCAGTTGTTGATGAGATTTGATCTCACTACATACAATTCTGCGTAGAGACAAAAACAGTTGCAAGCACAAAATGTATGTCAGCTCCTGTCAGCTGAATCTAGGAAATGTCCTGTTACTGTCTATAAAGAGTGAAGGCTTCACAGAAACATTACAGCCCAAATTTCTGTAAGTTTGGTTTTGTTTCTAATGGTACACTTTGCATGAAATAACTGAAAATGCACAAGTAAAGGCACAGAACTTAAAAATTCCACTGATGTTAATCAAATCACACAGATTAATATAATTCTAAGCCAAAGGCTTCAGCAGGTTCTCATGGCAGTATAGTCTCCATCCTCACCAACCTAGGAGTATCCAGCTGCTGGAGCAGGTGCTTCTGCTGCAATAGCTCCAGTCACCTTCAGATATTCATTAACAGAGGCTGTATTTAAGGAAAAACACTTTTTTATGTGTTTGTGCTATGTGACACAAAGTTACGTTTTGTGTGGTAATGGGAGTCTGACCTTTTCTTAAATTCTATTTCTGTAATTGATATCCACTACATTGCATTTTTAATCAGGTTGTTCATGAGTGTGGGGTTATTTGCTTCTAACAGGTTATACTGAAATCTGGGCCTTAAAAATTACAGAAGAAGGTAAAGGAATAAGAGCCAATGATGGCTGAAAACCATTTTTTGTTTGTGCTAATATTAAATATGGAGAACTGTTAAAGAGGAAGTAGATGCAGGCTTTATTCTGGCAAGGTTTATGGCCTATAAGTCTAACTTGGGGCAAAGAAGAGAAGAATGTAGTTTTTCTCTCTAATTTATGCAGAATCAGCTTCCAGGCACCTGAAGTTAAGATGGTGGATATAGTTACACCTCTGGTATGTGACAGGATGTTTGAGGAAAAGGGAGTGTATTTGAAACCCCAAAATGGGACAGAAAATAAAGACAGACTGGAAGATCAGGACTGAATTATTAAGTGACATGAATGCAAAAAACAACACTTTTGGGAGATTTAGATAAAAATAAGATTTGGACTCTGTGCAGTTTTAAATTGCATTATTGGCCTTTTCCCCAGAAAATAACCCAGAAAAACCTCACTCAGTTTGCCAGAACTCTGGGATGATTCTCAACATGAAAGCAAAGGCTTCTCAAAAGAGAGAGAAGACTTCTCACTAGAGAATAGGCTGCTTCCTTCAGAATTAGCCCCTTTGATTTATTTTTCCCCTCTCACATAGCCACAATGAAACCACTTCAGTTCCTGGCCAAATATGAGTAACCCATATTGAAGACTAGAAATGTTAGACAGATAAAAGCAGGTCCCAGATCAACATTTCCACTACCAAATGAGGTAAATCTGATTCTTAACTCCAGCTTCCGATCTGAATTACCCTAAAACGAAGCTGTTAAATGACAAGGCAGCCAGCTCAGACGGGGACTTTGCAGCTCTGCAGGCTGTTTACTGCACTGCAGCCACACTGCCTGCATAGAGCTTTGCATTGGCTGCAAACACAAGCTTCAAGTGAGCCCTGTGCCAGAAATGTGTGGTGAAAGCACACTGTGTTTTGAAGCAGTTGGACAGAGCATCATGCATATATAAATATACATAAAAGTTTATCAGCATTTTTCCTGAAGCAGCAAGACTCAAACACTTATTCTTGTCCTTGAACAGATTCTCACATGTGCCCTGAGTCCTGTGCTGCTCCAGTGGGACTGAAACCCTCAGAGAGGCCCCAACAGTTTAATGCTGGTGTTGATGTGTCTCTGCTGCACTCCAATGTCAGTTTGCCATCCCCACAATTTTACCATGATTTCTTTGATTTCTTTGGGAAGGAAGCAATGGATGGAGCCCTGCGGGTGTCATGAGCTGCAAGACATCTAAGGTGATGCACTCTTTATCACTCCACGTCACCACAAACAAGGCAGAGAAAAGCAGGGTTCAGCAGACACATGGCAGGCACAAAATATCCTCTCTCTGCCCTGAAGGGCTTCACAAATTCATGCAGATCAAGCTTCAGCCAGGAAGAGCTGAGCCACAGGTCTCTGGATCCATCTGTAAGGGTGACAGGTGTCAGGGTGTTTTCAAGGATCATCTGCTTGGAGGATGAATGGAACAATGCCCCCTCTGCCTCTCCCTGCCATACTCCCAGTCATGGCCCTGCAATGCTCAGCTCAAGTGTTTTTCACCAGCTGGGGCATGAATAGAAAAAGTTTAATTGACTTCAAAAGTCCTTGAATCTGGTTCATAATGTGCAACTGAACTTTGGACAGTGAAATCCTTAAGGAAGGAACATCAAGTTTTATTAACCTGACAGTCACTTAAACCTCCACCTACTTGGAGCATTACAGAAATGATCACTGTGAAGATCTCAGCAGTGCAGCTCTCTGCCTTTGAACACCCCTATCTCTGCTCATGGCTCACCTGAATTAAAGGTTCAGCAGAGATAAACCTTGGTCATATTAACAGATCCCAGGCATCACAGCTCTGCCTGAGCACAAAAACACCCCAAGCCATTACAGAAGGGAAAAGATGCTGCAGGATTACACAGAGGACAATAAAACTGGTCAGACGTTCCACACTCCTGTCTTCCACACCCCTGCTAAGAAGAAGGGGTTCAGGGGAACATCTCTGTAGTGCATAAGAGAAAGGGACCTGGAGGGCAATGGAACAGAACCTCCCTCTGTGCCAGCTCGTGGCAATCAGGGATAGCACAATTTTCTCTTGCTTGCAGAAGTGTGCCTTTTATTAGAGGTTGAATTGTGAGCCTCCAAACTCAGACAATTCTATCAAACCCACCCTCTCTCAGGTTTGCCTGGAGAACTGAAGAGAGCATTGACAGAAGGGGTCCTGACATCATCCCAGCAGGAAAAATGAGAATTGTGTTGCTGAGCCTATGTACCTTGCAAATTTATCATGCACAATATAAGATGCTTAAATTTTAGTTTAAATTATGATATTTTAAGTATAAAATAATTTTTAATTTACCTGCTATTTTAATATTTTAAATTTAGGAAATTACATATAAATCTAAAAGAAGCCCCTCTGATAAAATCAGCTTTGATACTGATCCATAGATTTAAAGCTATAAAGTGTTTTGTTGGCCAAGGAGAAATGATTATTCCAGCCAAGCCTCAATAAATTTCTATGTTGTAGTTCCTAAAATATTTTCCTGGAATTTATGGCATCATTGGAACTTATTCCTTACACTTTTCAAACACATAACTGTATTATTTTGCCAGTAATTTTATGTTTTGCACTAAATCACTGGAATATGAATGTTCCCATTCTTTTTAGACTTTGTTTTTTGTAAATCAAATTAATCACAATTTAGAAGTACATAAACTTGATAGGACATTTTTATAACTTTGTTGAGCATTTCAAACTGGATATACACAAAACCCATTAAAATAAGAAAATATTTTGAATCAATATTATTTGAGTACATTTATCAGTGGAATAGAATAAATCAGTTTCTAGAATCTGATTTAGGCCACTCTGTAGCTTCAGTGACAGCCACAAATCATGTACACACATACAGATTTCCTTACATCTCCCCAGTCTCCTCTGCAAAGAAATCTGTTTCCTTTCTGTCCACTCAGTTTTTTTCAATTCTCACTCTTTCTGCACTCTGAGCCTTTGTTTTGAAATAAAACAACACACTCCACTACTTCTAAGAGATCATCAAGCATTAAGAAGTCTGTGTACTCCTTTGGTGCTGCCCTAGAATTATCTTTCCATACAAAATGTAACTTTCTCTACCTTGTGCAGCTGTAAAATGCCAAATGTCTGCAGCCACAGAGAGGCAGAGATTTATTAACCCAAGCCAGACTTTGAGAACTGCAGAGGAAATTTCTGCCGAGCAGATGCCCCACAGAAGGCATTTGCAACACCTAAAATTAGGTTTCCTTTTCAAGGGACTGAGCAGCCTGTAGGACCTAGTGCAGCTCCCAGTTCTGCTGCTATGGTTATTTCAGTTATAGCTCTTGCTTACCCTCAGTGGCAGAGTTTCAATACACTCACCACACTCAACAATTGCAGCAATCAGGAGGAATAGCAGGTCACAGCTTAGAGAGGGACTTGTTTTAAGCACAGGGTGCAAGTCTCATCAGGCCAAAGAGCTGCCAGAGAGGTGCTGCAGATGCTGTCCACAAAAATGGACTCGTGAACTGTATTAGCCCACTCTGATCTCTGATTTTTAGCAATGGCCCATTTTTGGTCCTTGTAAACCTCACACAAACACACTCTGATGAAGTTCACCAGTGCCCTGAAATTCCTATGGTCTTTCTTGCCCTTTTTGATGAGCAGCTGATTTGTCAGCATGTGTTCCACAGAGCTGCTGCTGTCACAAGAAACATTATGATCCAAAGTTAATTTGATGACTGGCCTATAAAACCTGAGAAGAAGGATTTGTGTAGGATACACCGAGACACTTGTGACAAGGACAACACAGCAGCAGCTGGTGTGATAAAACTTATACTGAAAGATTGTTAGAAGGAACAGAACAATTCAAGTAATTTACCTGACAAGAAAAAAATGTGGTTTACAGTTGTACATCTCAGTGATCTTCTTTCAAATCAAAAATCAGATAAAATAGTGAGAACTACGTATATATTCAATGTGTAATTTATATAAAATATACAAATGCACAAATATATAAATATGTCATTTCTATTGAGATATTTATATATGAATATTTATGTGACTTTTTATTCAGACAATTCAAGAAAAAAAGTCAGAATGGTAGTTCCAGAATGAGACAGTTCTTACACTGAGTCTATCATACATGATGATGGAAAATCTTGTCAGGCTTGGTATTTATTATCCAAGGGCTTGCACAGCAGCACTGGAAACATCCACACAAATGCTGTGTCTGAGGCATGGCCCCACCCAGGTGAGGTCCCAGGCAGGTCTGTTTCCTTGGGGGGCAGGTCCCAGAAGGGAGCAGGACACCTGGTAGCAACAGCATGTGCAGAATGAGGACCAGCAAGAGCTGTGAGCTTTTGTTAAACCTGACAGTTTAACCTACTGCTGAAAAAGGAATTTATGGACTTCTAGCCTTGATTTAAAGCACTGATTTATTGCTTTCATTCTATCCCGTACTTTTCCCAGTGAAAGTCTTTGCATTAACAACTCCACTTTTCTTAGCTGAATTTCTTGGTGGAGATTCACTACATGAAGCATTACCCTGGCTCTTTATCCAAAACCCACTTTTTGCCAGTGCTTTACAGTCACATGAGGCCTTTACAATACAGTGGGATAAAATTTTTCAGAAAAAATATTATATGCATCAGGAAATGTAATGTTGAGACCACGCACAGAAATATTTGAAAATTCAGATCAAATTCAGCAAATAATTTGAAAACAACAAAGTGGAAGAGACAAATAATGGCTAAATATTTTACTAAAATATTTGATAAATGAAATTTGATCTGCTGACGTCATATTATTGCCTTATCTCATGGGACTAGCTACTTTATTAAAGAAATATTTTAATGACATTTAAGAGTAAAACAAAAAAATGAAGTTGTTTATATTAAAGCTGTTGAGCTCAAAAAATCATCTTAAGCAATTCCACGAAAGAAAGAATTTTTAAAAGACTGCTGGAAGTAATTGTGGACAATGATCCTCTCAATCAATTATTTTGGTTTGGTGATTTAATAGGAGGTGGGGATAGGAAGAGGCCTTTTACCCATCTCATTATTACCCCAGACCTCCCCTTGGTACTGAACTATGAAAGCAAGGATGAGCAACCATCACAATTGACACTGGCACAGCAATTATGGCCATGATCTGTGAGCCTGGAAAAGTGTGTGAAGATCTCATCCAAGGTGCACATTGAATCCGATTTTAAAAAAACCCAAAACCACAGCATTAAGGTTTAAACTGAAGTTTTGTCCTCATGCAAGTAGTACCACATATTTCAGCTACCCACAATATGTTAGAAAAATTATTGCATTGTTAGACTTCATATAAATGATGTGCAATATCTGGAATGAGGTGCAGGAAATGTCAGGGACATTCATTTCATCACTGCTTCATAGGATGCCCCAAGAAGAGACATGAGTGAAAACCTGAGAGCAGATAGGTGGATGAAAAATGGACCTCTTCCCTTCCTGTTCAGAAATCCTGAAGCACTGCTTCCCCATTGCACCACAACTGCTTCTGACTAATAGCAGTAAGCAAAAGAGATACTGAATGAGAAGAACAATTTTTAGTGGCTGTTTACTGTCAGAGTTACAGCTGTTTAGTCTAGGGTGGAAAAACTCAATCCTAAGACATTTCTTTTTCTCACTCTCCTAGAAAGGAGACTTCTCATGCCACAAAGGCACTGCACTGCTTGCAACGCAGCTATTTGCACACATTTGGGTATCCTCTCTGCATTCTTCTTAGAATATTATACAGCCAACTTCTTCACTGTTTTTTTTAGAAATTCATTAAAGCACAAATGAAAAAGGGACAAACAAAACCGCAAGAAATATTAGGAAAAAAAAATCTAGCATCAAATACTGTGCAAAGCCAGAAGGACTTCATGTTATTTGAAAAAACCAAGGCACCAGTAAAGGTGTCCATATAAAATCCTCCAGTCCATGCTGTGTGTGGTTTACCAAACTATCAGCAATACATAAACATGAGGGGAATCTTACATTCTTCACAATATCACACACTAGCTCCTTACATTCCTAAAATAGACCATAAAAGTGATCTTGCACTCTTTTCTCTGCACTAGCAGCAGTTTACCCAGCATAGGTGGTATTTGGAATATAATCCAAAGGATCTGCCTTCCCCTTTGCAATCCTTCAGTTTACCCATGACTGAAACTCATTTCACCACCAAAACTCCCATAAATCTAATTACCAATGTGCAGACTCTACTCAGCTAAGGAGGCAGGTATGTCTGGCAGAAGACTGATAACTGTGAAGAGAGAGAAATAAACTTTATCCAAGCAACTGACAATGATTTGTCAAGCTTACCCGAGCCTTGCACTCACTCAGTGGTAGGAAGCAGCTAGACAGATCTTAGACTGAATCCAGCCCTTCTTCTGCTCTTAGGTTATCCAATATGTTATACCTTGAAAACAACGCTTATGTAAGTGAAGTTACAGAGGACTCATATTTCATATGTAGAGAAACAGCTGCTTTTTTAATTTAAAAAAACTAAATTAAATCATAACTTAAAAGCTATGTTCCGTCATCTGTAGAACACGCCAAATCATATGCCTGAAATATAAAACTGATGCTGAAATTCTGGTAATATTTAACATGTTCTTTATGAAGAAAACATTCTTCTTGAGCTTGGAAACTGACTGAACAATAGCAGCTTTAGGACCTCCAAAGCCGAAGGCGCAGAGGTTATGAGAATGTGTCTGCCCAAAACTACAAATCAAAAGGGTAACAACAATACCATATGTTACAGAACATAAAGTATCCTTCACAAACACTATAAAACCCCCACATATCTCTGCCTCGAGAGTCCCACTGGCCAGTGGAAGGTTGTGTTTCATTATGCTATCACCATATAAGAACATTTTTTCTCCATTTTTAATGGCATGCCGAAAACCTAGTGGTACCACTGAATGACCTTTGGAAGGGTAAGATTAAGTAGTAGTGACAGAAGATTGTCTTTGGCCTAGTACTTTTTAAAATGCAGAAGCTGATTTCATAGACAGTGACTCCAGCTATCTTTAAACTGCAGCCAAAAATGGTCTTTATTCATGTTAATTTGGGGTTGTTTTGTTTTGTTTTGGGTTTGGTTTTTTTTTGTTTGTTTCTGGGGTATTTTGGATTTTTTTTTGTTTAGTTTATTTTTAATTCAGGGAAAGTGTATGGATTTTTCTACCCCCATATGATTATTTTCTTATTGGAGTACTACTCTTCACACAAAAGTACTGCGGGTCAATCTGCTCTAAGGTGTTACAAAATGTAAAGAAATGGAACATCTAGATAGGCACAGAAACCCTGCACCCAAACAGGGAGGGGAGAAAACTAGTGACTATTCTCGTCCCAGCTGCACAGAGCCCCCAGGCTCTGGGATTTATAAACCCTGTCACTGGGTGAAGAGCAACATGGTAGAAAGGCATATTGCTCTTCCTACATCTCACTTCAGCAGCAGAAAGTTTGTCCTGGAGTGCCACCATTTCTTCTGGTAATAGATTATTTCTTCTCTTGCTTTCAAGAGAGAGCGATGCCTTCAAGCATCTACAGGTCACAGAGATGCTGGAGCTGGCCTGGTTCTGCTCCAGTAAAGGGGAGTAAAGGAGATCTTGGTCAGTCTTTCAGCACAGACTCCTGCAGCAACGGGACCTGAAAACTAGTCCCATTATGAAACCCTGAACTAAAAGCAGTGAACATATTCCTACAGTCCATTTAGGATCATCTAAAATCAATAAATTAAGGTTTACATCAGTCCCAGGAGAAAGCACAAAGAGGCACCGAAGAGGTCAAGCTTTGAGCTGTAAAGTGTCTGCCCCTGGGGCCTGGATTAAAGTGTGCACACATGTAGCTCTTTGCTGAAGGGCACATCTCTTCTGAGAAACACTAGCATAAAACTATATTTAGGTTCACTAAACATAAATATGAAGCATAAACTTTATCAATGGCTCCCCCCAATTTTAGGAAGTATCTGGAATACTCTTAAATAGTTTTTAAGTAGAAGATAACGAATAACAAAACTGTCAGCCAGTCTTTCCTGTATTGATTTCAGAGAGATTTTCTTTACTCCATTAAAATTGCCTTTTCAGATTCCCAGCAGGAACATTCAATCTTCCTCAGCAGAACTCAATCACATCCTATGTCTGGTTTATATGGAAGCTTGGGTAGACCCTTTCAATATGGTTATGAAAAGAGAAATTCCCAGATTGCCTGTACCAACACTCCAGTCACATTCTAACTTGTGGATTCCTCTGTAAACTTTGTCAAAAGAAAAATTACACAAAGATAAAATGGAAAAAATTTACAACTACATGAAAAAAACAGAGAACTTCTCTCAGATCTTCCAGGAGGAATAAGGCTAAAAGAGGTATTTACAGATATTCTCTGTACTCAACACTTATATCTATTCATGGATGTAGCAATATATAAAATTACAACTTTGAGCAATTATCATTAATTAAAGGTGTTATAAGTGTTGTGGGTGCTAGGGAGCAAAGCTTTGGTGTACCCATTTGGAGATGGTTTAGATCTGGGAGGTGGGTTGTAGACAGGAACCACTGTCCAGCTTTCCCTGCAGCACGGAAGATCTGAAAGGAAATTTCTGTAAAGTTCAGCCAAGTCCAGAGTTCCTCATACCCAGAGCACAACCACAGATCAATGTTGCCTTTCTTTGCCTCATGCCACATGAACAGGCTTATCCATAGACAGGGCTGAGGAGAGACAGTGACAAGAACTCCTTCCAGGCTAGGACTTAAATCCTTGAATTTCTGATTGAACTGCAGATTACTGTAGCCATATGCTGCCTTTCCACACCAGGTGGAATACACTTTATCAGATCTGCCATTGCCAAGACAGCTATCATTTTACACTTTTAAAAGATTTATGCCCCAATTGTCTTTTTCTCTCAGACAGAGGGCTTGCCTATGTGGGAAATTTGCTGTGCAGTAAGCCAAGCCACATGCTTTTCCACAGTAATGCTCTGAATGTACACTTTCAGGGAAGGGTATTGTTACGTGGGTGGTTTTTTTGAGGCACTCTGACAGAGTATATGGTTGAAAATTGGTGCAGAGAAGTTATGTAAAATTCACAGTCTCCCATGCCACAGGCTGACTTTCTCTGCTGAAGGTTGGTGTAAACAAGTTCCCATAAAACTAGCTGAGAGCAAAAAACAGAGTTAAGATCCAGCCTCCCTCCCTCTTCATTGCTCTTCCCCTCTCCCTGTGAAGGCTCTAGAGCTTTCCTAAGTGTAACTCCTTCACAAGTCTGGCAGACCTGAGGCTTATTGCTGTGGCTTGTAGTCAGACAAAGCAAAAAAAAAAAAAGATATTTCAGCATTAATGGAGCTGAAGCTTTTTGGGCCTGCAAGCGAAAGAGAAGGGAGTCCAAAAGCTCTGGCAGGGCTTTTCCATTAGAAGAAAGCAGTTTCACCACAATAATGGGCTCACTCATTTCTGCCACATGGGTATAATATAAACATAAATTATATAAATAATGTCATACTTGGGAGAGTCTCTGAGCAGAGCGAAGGAGCCGGGCTGGACACACGGGGGTTCGGGGCTGTGAGGGCTGTGAGGGCCTCAGGGCTGTGAGGGCTCAGGGCTGTGAGGGCTGTGGGGTTCAGGGCTGTGAGGGCTGTGAGGGGCTCGGGGCTGTGAGGGCTGTGAGGGGCTCAGGGATGTGAGGTGCTCAGGGCTGTGAGGGCTGTGGGGTTCAGGGCTGTGAGGGGCTCAGAGCTGTGAGGGCTGTGGGGTTCAGGGCTGTGAGGGCTGTGAGGGCTGTGGGGTTCAGGGCTGTGAGGGGCTCAGGGCTGTGAGGGCTGTGGGGTTCAGGGCTGTGAGGGCTGTGAGGGGCTCAGGGATGTGAGGGGCTCAGGGATGTGAGGGGCTCAGAGCTGTGAGGGGCTGTGGGGGGCTCAGGGCTGTGAGGGTTGTAAGGGGTTCAGGGCCACAGCAGCTCTGCTGACCCACACTGTCTTTACTGTTGTGGGGGATAGCTGAGCTCTGTCCAAGTCAGGCTGGACAACCACTAATTTTAATTCCTTCTGTTTTTTCTAATTTTAAGTGCCCTCTTCCTTGCATGCTGACAGCCAAGCAGTATTTATCCCTTTCACACAGTGATTCCCTCATCCCAGGTCTTCCCTCTGGAGTTGCCTCTGTAATTCTACCCAAGCCTGCTTGCTTTCTTGTTCAAACCTTGCAGAGGAAGAGGCATCCCAGGACAGACAGTGCGGGTTTCATGAGGGAAGCATGGTGGAGTGTCTGCTCCAAGCAGGGCCGACATGAAGTGCCACAGCCAGACCCGGGGCCAAGGCAGCCCCAGGAGATCCATCACCCAGAGCAATAGCACAGCTCTGCCATGTCATGGCCAGACAAGCCCTTGGGAAGTATCTTCTTGTGCTTGCAGCTGAAGAGTGGGTAGTTAGTCAGAAAAAAAATCCCATCCCTCACTCTAGCTAACTGCATAAAGAAAAGCAAGGACCAGGGTGGGCAGATTTATCATCGAGAGCACCCACATCCATTTAGTTCCAGTAAGAGATAATTCTGAGTGTTCACTGGAAGTATTGCACTATCACATTTATGGCAGTGCCACGTATGGAGAGCACACGGTGTTGCTGTGCCAGGTACTGTACATTATTATTATTTGTACTAGCACTGTGCCAGGAGCCAGGTGCTGTACAACATAAACCAAAAAGTAATTCTCTTCTGCAGACAGGTTACAGAATAATAGCAAAGGTGACCATCCCTGATCTGGACAGCTTAGTCTAGATCAGGACAAAAGAGAACACACATCAGATAGCAGGGTTAAATAAAATATTTGTTTTCTTCACAGATAGGGTCTTTGTCTAACTGGAGTCAGGATTGCAGCACTTGGAGAAAGCCAGAAGGAGAGAACAGACATCTTTGTCACATGGTGTTTGTTCAAGGTCCTTTTTGAAACATTTTATCAGAGACATCAAACTGCTGAAGATAAAACTGCTTGGAAGTCAGTTGCAAAATTTTAGTCCAGCAAGTGGTAGAAATGACCATGATTTGAGAAGAATTAGACACACAGATTTTACTCTGAGTCAATGCTTAATTTGCAAACACATATGCAAAGCACTGCCTTGCTTACACGCTGAAAAAGCAAACATTATACATATCTCTTCAAGCCCAGTAGTTTTTTTTCTTCTGCAGGTGAAGACTGAGGAACACATCCCTGAGCAGACAGGTTCTCACTGTATTTGTGTGTGAGGTCAGGCCTCAACACTGCCTGGTAGCTTCTTCATGGAAATGGACCTTTAAATGCTTTAAAGAAAGGGGATTCATCATGTTAAACTCATAGTTCTTACCAGTGGCCTGAAAGTTTGGGAGGAAAAAAATAATTCCAAATCAGCATATTAAGTTTAGAGCTCCATTTTCATGTCAAAACTGTAATTTTTCAAGTGTCCATAGACCAATCCTTACATTCCTCACCACTTGCTGCAGCCAAGTGAGATCTAAATTTTAAAAAGAGCAAAAAAAGAGCAAAAAAGGAAAATATTAGTGTTTTTTATGGGAGAATGTTGCTGTGACATAGCATAGTGCTTCAGTCATGAGTGGAAAGCTAATCTGGAATAAATGGTATCAGGAAACCAAACTTGCTTCTCCAGGGACACCATCAAGCTGGTAGACCTGGCTGAATGGAAGAGATGACACAGGAGAAAAAAATTAAAGACTTGGCTTGATCTTTTTCCTTTTTCTTGGGCATGAAAATTTCATACTTTAAATTCAAAATTATAGTGGATTATCAAGAAAATGAGCAACAAAGTGTGGGATGGATTGTAACATTATTTTTACATTCTTTGTCATAGAAACTTTCTGTCTCCTTCACAACCGGAAGGCAACATTCAAACTATCTAAGATCATTTCATCAAAACTTTGGATTTTACGGGTAAATTATACTTTTTGCATTTTGTTAAGAAGATCCTTTAAGGCTTCTTTGCTAGAATGAGCCTTCATGACACAGGTTTTTCAAAGGAAAACTGTAGCAAAGTAAAAAATGTCCTCTTTTTTTTCTTTTTGAACTGTAGAAAGCATGCCAAAAGTTCCAAAACAAAAAATTCATAATAAAATATGCATAAAACATCAACATTCGTTTCAATTTTTCAGACCATGTTACACCATGTTCACCAGGAAATCTTAGTAAAACCAACACAAACACTTGTAGAGACCTTTATAAAAATCTGTTTAGCATGTCTTCCTTTTGAATTGGCTGAATGCAAAAGGGAAGTTTGAGAAATTTGAGGTTAGGGCAAACATACCCTAGGAAAATCCATTCAAAGCCCATTCCAGATGCTCCTGGGTTTTGCTATGTGTCCCTCCCCCAGCTCCCTTCATCTTGGTGCTCATTGTCATGTATCTCAACCCCAAATGCAGGGTCCAAACCAATGAACTGCAGTTTCACCACTTTCCCTATAAGGTGATGGATCACAGTCCCAGTCTTTTACCTGCCTAATCCTTTCTCACAGAGGGATGCCCCTAATTCTAATTAACTGGGTGCCTCTGGGTCCCTAATCTATGCAAAGTCCTTTTTAAAATTTGTATTTCTGAAAGTGCCAGGGAAGTATGTATGTGCCAAGATCCTATATGGAAAACAGAAGACTTTCTTGCCCAGATATAGTCTTAGTGAGTATTTCTTGACATGTGCGAATCTTGCACTTTTAGAATAGAAGCAGCAGATTATTTGGCAATGGAAGGTCCCCCTGAAAGAGTCTAGGGCTGGTTTTAAGATGATGAAGGTATTCTGTGGCTAAAACTAAAATATCTTCTGAGGCAGGGTGGAGAAGACAAGGACTGAAAATTCTCCTTGCTGAGAGATTCAGAGGTGGTCAGAGGCTGGTTGTAGAGGCTGGCATTGGTTATCATCTAAGCAGCAAAACAAAAGGAGCATAAGGAGAGTACTCAAAGGAGAGGCTCCCCTGGACAAGCCTTCAGGTGTCCTCACTTGTAACAGTGTTATCAAAGTTGAGATAATAAAGCACACCTCTCCAGGGCTGGGCATTCTGTCTGGGCAGCACCAGGGATCTTCCACACACAGCTGTAACCTGGCTGGAGTTAATTCTGTGTGCTTTGGGAGGAGACAGCAGAACCAAGGCTGCTCCCATGACAGTCCCACCTGTGATATGACAGTCCCACACTCTCTGAAGGAGATCCTTCAGAGGCTTCAGAAGCTGTACTTTAGGAAAATTAACTAGCTACCCAAATTTATTCCTCTTTAAAAATATATTTTACAGTTCCTAGAGCTAGATCTTGACATGTTTACTCCTGGGATCTTGCCCTACAAGAAGTTCCACATAAAGCGCTGTTAGCAGCAAACAATAGATATAAGAATGTGGCTGGGAATGAAATGTATGAAGCAACATCTATTTCCTGGTGGATTTCATAATTGGTGAAAATAACATTAACAAAATACAGCTCTTCCCTCCCCCAGTGGTTCTTCATCTGCTGCTGAATATTGTGGATTTACCAAACCCTCTGCAAGCTGAATGAGAGCCCTGGCCTCTTGAGAGTCTCCCAAATCAACAAAATGCCTCCTCCTAATTCTTTCTCTGTTAGAATTTGTTTTGCATGGAATTTGCTTGCCCGTTTTGCATGAGTTGTTTGGCTATAATCTCAGCAGCATGCAGCCTTGCCAGATTTCAGAAAGATGAGTAAACTTCTGAATCTGATAGTGACTTCAACGGAATACCAAAAAGGGGCTTCTTTGTTCTCCATAAACAGACTATTTACTTTGATCTGACAAAATGAATTAATGAAAGCAAATTACACCTTCCAATTTCGTGTGTTCAGGAGAAAGAGAAGTGGGTTTAATTTGGTTTGTCTGTTTTTTTTTTTTCTCTTCCTTTTTCTAAGGATGGAGTAGGCTAAGGGGCATCCTTTCGAAAGTACAGCGCTCTTAGAAACAGACAGATCTTTTCTCTGGTAAAAAGTCTCCTCAAAACACTGTAAGGTCCATGTATATGCAAGCAGTTCAGAGTTATTACAAATCTAAAATAGGAAGCTATTCACTTGATCTTTTGGTTCAATCCTATTAGGACCCCCCTGGAGCTCTAAATGGATACCAGCCTGTCACAGGCCTGTTGCTGTGACGACCCAGTCTTTACAGAACAAGAAAAAGAAATGATAGTGATTGGCAGACCTTCCTTGCCCTAGTATGTAACACAAAGGGAGACAAAATGAAGAGGAAGTCAGACTGTTATTATAGGTTTGATGCTTCTTAACCTTACAGCACCTTACACCTGGTAAGTGTCACCCTGCAAACTTAAACCCTCGGCAGAGCACTGTTACATTTCAGTATCAGATGGGAAGAGCTAAGTCAGGCATTAATTTATCCATCCTCTTGTTTCAGTTGATTGAAATGCAAACAGCATTCAAGCAAAACTGCATTAGCAGAGAAGAAATAAACACAGAGGGCCAAGCCCTGCTGACCTGGCCTCTGATGTGAGTTTAGGGGTGTAAAAGCTGTGGGTCCAGCAGGATTCAGCCCAGGCCGTAAATGAATGAGTGGCCAGCAAAACAAGGACTGCAAGAGGGACCTGTCTGCAGCCCCTATTCACCCTGCATGAGAGAGGAAAGAATTTGATAAATTCTACCATATGGTGCCATACTGCATCTTGCTAGCTATAAATAATAGTCTTTCTGTTTCTGGTTTTCTTTAGCTTTCCTTGGTAGCTGTGACAGATTTTCAGCAATGGGTATAAAAAAAGTGCAAAATGCAGTTTCACCACCTTTTTATTTTTTTTAACCAGGTAAAAACAAGACGAAAAAAGGTCCAAAGAAAAGAAATAAAATAGGAAACTTTCCATCAGCTTACCAATATGAAAATCCAGATAAAGTCATCATGATGTTAGAATATTGTACATTTAATTGTTGCTATGAAGAGCTGTCAATGAAAATGATTTCTTAAGAGTGACAGATATACACCTGCATCCACACTGCTGGAGCTATATCTCTATCTTATGCATTATATGTCTCCATCTTATGCATCTTTTCCTAAACTTAATTACAAATTTTTTTACTATCACATAAGAATCTTGAAAAAAATCCCAGGAGCTTTCATTCCTTTCCAGGTTCTCTTAAAAGCAACGAAGTTTTTACTCATAAGCTTTCAAACAGCATTTCTGACATTTGTGATACAATCTTGTCTTTAAGAGTGTCACTAAACAAATGTTTGCTTGAGTAGTCAGATGAAATCCAATAAACCATGGTCCTTAATGATGGTATAAAATTTTGCTGCATTAGTGTGCTCGAAAAATGACATACTCTAAAGATAATAAGGGAAAGTTAAATTAGCAAGAACAGAAAATGTGGCTATATTCTGAAAAGGCTTTTTAATACTCTAAGTCAGAGTTCAAAACATTAATTTTCTTAAATAAGCAAAACTGAACTTTTAAAGGTTTGTCAAAAAGCACTTACTCTAAAAATCAGATTCAAAACAATAGCCCAGACTCTTGGCTGACACGGGCCACTGTAGCTTCACTGACTGCAGTTAAGTCACATTGATATAAAGCAACAGAAATTCTGATACAACCCTCTAAAAGCTTTTTTTACCTAATATTTAAAATAATATTTTGTTCAGTGTTTCGGATGATGCTTTGGGTGTTTACAATTACAGCTGCTGACCATTCTTCCTTCCTAACCCCTCAGTTCCAAAGTGACACCCACCTTCAAAGCAAAATGCAAAACAAATAGCTATATGTGCTATTATGAAGATAGGGATTAAAAAACCTGTCCAGTATTTCTCAGAATTCTAAAAGCAAGGAATTCAGCACAAATTTAATCTTATAGTTTCTTTAATCTTCATACAACTTAATTTCCCCTACACCCTAAAAACGATTGTTTAATAATGTGTTGAATGGACACATGCTTCTAATGGCATATATACATACTGCCTGAAGAACTCTGCCTTCATAAAAATAACAGAAGCTTCTGTACCTGGAACATATGTAACATTTACCTGAAAAAAAGATTTGTTAGCCCGACAGGAAAAATGTTAAAGGTGTCAAAAAATAAATTGTAAAAAGTCTATATTTCATTTTGTCCCAGAGAAAGTATGGAATATGCTGCTTTTTGTGTACCAGCAATCTAAACTATCCCACAACAGACTTTGTTAATCACTGCCAACTGAGAAGCTTAAATGAATGCTTCTTTTACAGACCCTCGTTCTTCTTAAAAGAAAAAAATAAAAAAAAAAAGAAACAAAAAACCAAGACAGAACTTTTAGGAAAAATAAACTGACTCCATTTTTTTATTTTCTGATAGGCTGAATTCATGTCTATATAATTTTTTTTTCATAATGCAAAATGAATTTTTGTATTGTAGCTTTGTAATCACACACTGAGGTTTTTAAAATGAAGTAAACTCTTCAGTTTGCCTGAAACTAAAATGTTTCTTTTTCCAATGTTTCAGGAATTCATCAATTAAACTGAATTTTGCCACAAATTAAAATTATTAGTTTTGTTATATTACCACCAAAAGCCATATAATATATTTTCAAATCCATATTACTAATGTCCTATTCCAGTAGGGAGAAAGGGGAAATGTTTGGCAGTTCCCATTTTAAATAAGAGCTAACTGATAACACGATTTCATGACATATCTTTTTTTTAATTTAAATTTGTACACATGAATTTTATGGCTTATGAAATCCTCTTTATTTTTAGCATCATTTAATGAAAAAGTTTAAAAAATAAAGAAGGAATTGAGCAAGATGAAAAAAGCAAGCACAAGGAATCTAAAATCAGATCACATTTTTGCCTGCGTTCTGCTCAGCAAGAACCGCTTGTCCTGTAAATATAATTACTTTAGAGGTCATTTGGTAATACCTTTATTTTATGACCATTATTGCAGCATGGCAACAGCAGCTCGCAGTGTAAAGTTCCCCTGCATTTGCCTCCTTTCGCACAGTTACGATTGCCAGCCTTGACTACCACCCAACCCGCGGAGTTAGGGAGGCACGGGGAGCAGGGAGAAGCCTGGCGTGTTTTTCCCGGGCAGCGCAAGCCGGAGCGCTGTCCCCGGCAGGAGCAGGTTTGTCCGCGCCCGCGGGATGCGCAGGGGCTGGGCACCACCTCCTGGTGCGCTGGGGAACAGCCGGCGCTCGGCTCCCGCTCTCCCGTCCCTTCCCCATCCTGCTTTTCTCTCCTTTCACCCCTATTCCTTTTTCCATCCCTTCTTTAAAGCTCAGGGACTAATAGCGCCAAAATCCCTGCTGTCCGCAGACCCCTAAAACACAGGGATGAAGCAGAGGGGTTTTAATCCCCTCTTGCTGCCCATCTCCAAGAACACACAACTACGGGCAAAGCCGGTGCTGTGCAGGTTGCTGACTTTACACGGGTCCCAGTGTGGAAGCATGGAGACCCTGGAAGGATGGAAACCCCCCAAGCCTGCAAGGAGAGGAACACTCTGGACTGACAGTGCTGGTGACATCGCCACTGGTGGGCAGTTCCAGGCAGGATCGTTTGCTTTGTCACAACTCTGTCCCCTCAGCCATCACTGCTCTCGAGCTTTCATCATCCTGACCGGAAGGTTCCAGAGAAACCCTCAAGGATGTGGTCTGAGGGCTTTCAAAAATGAAGAGAAATATTCTTGGAGGTTCCAGCAGGTTCTGAGAGAGGCCCAGAGCTCATGAACTCCCAGAGTAAGACCACTCTTGGAACAGGCTAGTCCTACCACCTCATTGAGCATCATCTTAGATAGTTATGTGGGGTTTCTGACATAGAAAAGGGATTAAACAGAGCAAAAGGCAAAAATGCAAAATCCCAGAGCTCCTGAAGTGGATCGTCGTCTCTTGCATTGGCAGAGCCACTGTGTGATGGGGATTTGGCCCCACAAGTGTAGTAAACAGTCTAGAGCAAAACAAAAGAGCTAATAAAGGGGTTTCATCATCTGCTTGGCTTTGCAATCCCAGCTTTAAACAAAACAAGACACTACCACTATAATACCAGAAAAATAAATGCTTTTCTTTCTTAGGTTCATAAAACACTCATTACCCATAATTAATCATAATGACACACTGTATTCAGGCCTCTAGCTAGGTTCTGGCTGCAAGCGTAAAGAATTGGCTTCTCATAGCTTCCAGTGCTTTAGCCAGTGTGTTCCTCAGGATGCAAAATTGATTATCCAAAATAGAAATCTCTTCGTTCCCTTTGTTTTTGTTGTGTTGAAAAACCTATTACTTAGTTGTTAAGTCTCTGCATTTTCTACTTCCCTGAACAACGGGCTATTTAACTCCACTGAAGTTAATGGCTTTGCACTGTAGTGAAGGTAACCTAGCACCTACAAAGTCATTAAAAGCTTAACCAAAGATTGACCAAACCTGGCCTGATTCTCACTTAGGACTCTGGGCTCCTACTGAAATTGTTAATAAATTATGTATGTCTTAATACTGTCTGCTGACAACAGACCCCAGGATATAATATATAATATTGATTGTAATGCAATCTCTCCTTGTCAAAACAGCAGTTGATAGTATCTCTAAATATGATTCTAAGATTTAAGGCAAAATAACCCACAACACCATAAACAGTTTAATAATAAATTTTCAATGTATATTATAAAAAAATACAGAAAACCTTTGATTCTAAAACTAAGAATGCAAAGAGAAAGCAAATGTTGTTGTATATCCATCACCCAGCCAACTGTGACACTTAAGCTAAGAGTACAATTCTGCTGGAGAGGTTTTCTTCACTCTCACATCACTTACAGGGAACTCTGATAACAGGAGGTTGATGTTTGACCAAGGTCTATTTAGCCAGCAGTTTTCTCCTCATTTCAACATACAGGTCTAAACAGACCAGCCCCCAGGAGACACCACACCTGTAGGCTTCCCCCATGGCATGTAGGGTATCAGCTCAGTAACAAAAAAAACACCCACTGGCTTTTGGAGTAATTCCTACTTCCTCCACCTCCTCTCTTCCTCACAAAGCATGGATGGATACCTGTACCAGTTTGCTCATGCCAGCAGCTGCTTTCCTCTCATCTGCCTAGCCAGTCTGGTCAAGACAAGTTTTGAGTGTCCTGGATGTGAACCAGCTTATTTTCCTAAGCCCAGAGAACTGAACAGACAATAGATGTTCACATCCTAAAGTATTTTACTTCCTTTTTTGACAGATGTGACAATAAAGAGTGTTCAGTGTTGCAGAAGTAACCACTCCTGCCTGCTCCTCAAAAAGACATTTGCACAACACAAACAGGGGACCCCCTTCTGACACATTTCAGAAAATGGATTTGCTTAGGCAAAGGTAGCAAACCTGCACCAACCTTCCTGAGTCTGAGAGGACACCATCCTGTGATTTCCTCATAAAGATTGTCCTCAGAGTTTAATTCCTGTTGTTTTTGTTGAGTGTGCAAAGGCTGTTTGAAGAATTATGAGTTTGGTTTAGAAATCCAGACTTAAAACTCCAAAGGAGAAGTCTCAATAAAATTTTATGGCCCAGACTGCTCCCTTTCTGCTGGGCTTAGTGCAGTGGTAAGGCTGTCACTTATGGCTCCCTAACACATCCCCATGGGCTGCTCCAGCTTTCACCAGATGGCAGTGGTGCCTCAGGGACTATCCATCAGACGAGGTTAACAGCAGGCTCTCCTCCCCTCTCCTGGCACGCCTACCAAATGGGGGCTTTGGGGAGCAAACCTTCTCTATCCTGTTGAAGACTCCTCCATTTCTTACAGCATTTGCAGCAGGATGTTATAGAAAATCTCTAAATCCATAGGAGTACCTGAACAATGAGAACAACACTAAAAAACAGGTGGCCCTGGCAGTTCCTGTAGTTACATCTACAGACTTCTGTGAAATGCCATAGATTCTTTCTGTTACTAAACTTGAAAAGACATATTTTATAAATGTAAGAACAAAGATGGAATCAGAGCTTATAGATTTGGTTGTGCCACAAGCCATGTATTTGAGCTAAGTTATCTAACTTTTCCATTTTTCAGTCTGAATGATGAGCACAGTATTCTTTTTTCAAATAATTTATGATGGGTTTTAATTCAGTTGTCATCTGCAAAGTGCTCATGGTGACGAATATCATGGAAATATCTATCTGAATGTTTGTATAGGTGTACAGTTCTGAAGCATAGGCAATATTTATATTCATAACTGTGGAAACACACTGAAGTTTCCAGCAAAACATTTCCATCCACTTCTCCTCCCAGCCTTTCCATAGCTCCTGTCACACTCTGCACTTATTCATAAACTCTTATTTATTTTGGTTACAATGATTAGCTTGTCATTTCTCCTATATAGAAAAGCCATTTTCCTGGTTTGATTCTCATTTTCCTCCATTGGCTAGAGTTCGGGACAGATTTTTTTGGAGCTATTGGACAGACTTTTCAGGATATGTGGGGAAACCCTAGAGGAAACTACCAGTAAGTGTATGCCAGAAGTGAGAGAGTCCAGCTGGGAGGTGCAGCTCAGCTCAGTTGTCACAGAGAAGGATGGCTTGGGAAATGGTACCTCAACAAAAATACAGAGGGACACACATTTTCCTAAGGAAGTTGCCTCTTACCATCTAGTGGACCAGGAGATCAGGCAGGTGTCATAGAAACCTGATCTGATCAAAGAGTAATGATCTATACATGAATATCTATGGGGAGATCCACGTGTATATAACAGTACACATGCAGGCTTTATGTACACCCAGCAGAAACTCACATGTGCTCTGCCACAAGAGTCTTCTTTAACTACAGCCCTGGTGAATGCTGAGGTGTTTGCATGCTTGCATAAAACAATTGCACTGTTGTGAGAAATGATGGCTCTAGTGGCATTACTGGTTCTCTAAGTGGCAGAAGGTGGGCAGAGAATTGCCTGTGGCATGTGGGCTGAAACCTGGTAGAACCTGAACCCTCCTGAGATGTGAGAAACAATGTATTATCCTCTGCGATATGAAATATGTTCTGAGGCACAGGAGAAGTCTTGTCTATTACAGGGAGGCACAAAGAGAAAGGAAAGGACTGGCCTGTAGTGGCTGTGTTTTTATGAATTTATATTCTTGCAATGCTGAGTTTGGAGCTGCAGCTCCATCCTCACCTCACCCCAACCCTGCAGCTGTGCAGATGTACAAGCTGTACTGCCTGAGCAAGGAAGAGACACATTTTTAATAAGTTGTTCTGACATTTCTACACTATGGCATTTGTATTTATTACAGCAGACCATCACTGTGCACATTGCAAATCAATACAGTGAATGTGAAGGCGTTTGTAGCACTCAGAGCCCTGTCCATTACTGTACTATCCAGTTGTTTACAGTGCAGTAATGAGGCACTTGTAGGCCTCACTCAAATATGGCTTTCATTCCCCAGCATGATCAAATGCCAACATGCTGTACAATGCTTCCTTTGTGGATCAGGTAGAGACTGATTTAGCCTTGGATAACACTACAGCAGTCAACAGGGCTGTAGTTCACTCACATCATCAGGTAAAGTAAGTCAAAATCTCAGAACCACGCAGTTTCCAGAATTAGGGAACTTTTGGCTCTGATCCTTTTCTATCAGGAAGAAGAACTTAAAGAGGGGAAAGGGAACACAAGGAGAGGAGGGTGTGGAGACAGGAAAAATATACCATTTCAGCCATGCATTGGCAGCTTCCATATGACAACTCATGAGCACAGCTCAAAAACCCATTTCACAGCTTCTTTGGCTGAAACAAAGCCTGAGCAAATGTCTGTATTTCATTTTCTAGTATTACAGACTGAGTCTGCACTGGACAAACTACAGAGGCACTCACTGATTCTCTTTGCCATGTCCCTTGTCCCTTCACATGTCCTAGATGTTGGCTGTTGAGTGTTCATTTAGCAAATATTCTGGAAATCTGTACTTCATCTCAAGGGAAACAGGTAAATATTTAATTGAGAATGGAATAATAATAATTGTTATTATTACTATTATTATTGTTGCTGTTGGTTTTACATCACAAACATTAACCCTGTAAAAAGGTTCGTTGAGTACAAGCAGAATAATTTCATTCCATGTTTCCAGGAAGGAGGAGCCACATTCTGAATATGACTTTTTGTTCTTTTCTCACCAGCAAGACAAAGGGTCTGTAGCAGCTAGGAGGTTTGAGCAGCTACAATCTGGTGTTGCAGTGGGAAACTCAAAGCCCAAAGAACTGGTTTGCTTGCAGAGCAGAGGGATTTCAATGAGATGCCATGAGCAACACTGACTTACTTAAAACAGGGCTTCTTCTCTCAAGCATCTTCAATGACAGTATTAAAAGTAAAAACTGAAACTCCTGGTAAGGAAAAAGAATAGATGAAATACGGGTATTTTGACTCTCATTTGGTCCCCAAAGGCTCATTTTCTTCTGGCAGTTACAATTTTCTTCAAAATCTCCCACCTGTGCTTTTTGTCTTCAAACCTCACATTTGTTCTTCTTTATGGTTTTTTAAATTTTTTTCAGTCTCTCTTTTTTTCGGTCTCTCTTTTCTTGCCAAAGATTTCCCTTTCCACATCTCCCTTAGCTCATTTCTGTCACACCCAGCTGCTCCAGTGGCCCTTCCCCATTGGACATCTCTCTACTCCCAGCCCTTCTTTTTCTCCCTGCAGCAGCAGGTTCATTATCCTGCTGTTCCTCACCCAACCCCAAACGACCTGTTTGACAGCACCCAGCTCTGGGGCAGGGCCAGATAAGATGGAGCAGCCCAGGCAGGCTGCACCAGTAGCTGCTCACAGATGTGGCTCAGGAACCCAGATTGATCTGCCCAAGTGCAGAACAGGAATGGCTACACCTGGGTCAGGGCTCTGGTGTTTGAGGAGGGGCAGCAGCTGGAATTGTGGAATATTGTAAATATTGCTGTCTTGCAGAGCACAGAGGGTGAATATTCACCTGACCCCCAACACATTGAGCAGGAGCTACAGCAGCAAGGTTAGAGTGTCAGTGACAGCTTTTCCCAATGAATGACATGACTACCCCATGTCAGCTCCTTGTCCAAAAACAAAGTATTCCTCAGAAGCCAATAACTAGGCAGGATGCCTTGCCAAATTGTTATAGGATACTTAAAAGTAATTTTTGCTTTATCTGAAATTACCCTGTTTACTTGCCTTAACACTTTTCTGGATTTATTTCCTGATCTGCAAATTATAGTAAATAATTTAATTTAGCCAATTAAACAAGATGTGGGTTTGGAATCCCTTACATTTTTTAGACAAGAACAATCCATAAAATTTACATTTTATTCAGCAGCTCCTAATGAGCTGATTGTAATTGGTGTCTCAAGCGAAACTTATTTCTGCCACTGCAAAAGCAGATTTCCGAGTGTGACGAGTTGGTGCATCAGATGGGATGCAGCAAATCCTCCAGCTGATGGGTTCCCCTGCTCCATCCACCCTGACCTGGCATGGCCACATCAGGAGGAGCATTAGTGCTGTAGAGCTGCTTCAAAAATCTACTCTTCTCTAGTGTGTACAAATAACAAACTCCCTTGCTACTGCTCCAAAAATATTTAACAGTAGTGGCTCCAGGGATGATTCACATTATTGAAATGTAATTAGTCCTACAAGAAGTGTAGGAACATTTACTAGTCTATTATATTAGCATAAAGAATAATTACAGTGCAGGCACTTTTTTTTAACACAGTTTTAGAAGTACATGTTTCACTGTCAGTACAGGGAAAGGCAGAGAGACTTGGTAAGCCCACAGACAAGTGTTTATTTGAGTCAAGAGAAGAAGAAAATATCCAAGGTCTATAAGTAACCTGAAAAGGGGGACAAATGTACTGTGGCGACTCAACAAAGTGCTTATTCTAATCCTTATAAATATGCACCACATGTATCTTTTATAACTGTTATGTTTTGCAGTATTTAGGCAATAGCTGGTATTGGAGGCTTTGTCAGCTATGCTTCAGTGCCTTCATAAAAGCACCTTCCGCTTAAAGAAAGAGGATTTCATAGTAATGGGCAAAATTGTAAGTGCTGTCAATGGGTACATTTCATCTCATTGATTTACACAGTGTGGGATGATTGCCTGACCTGAATCACATATGCTGGAGATGTGAAGCTGCATTCGGTGCAAAACAACTGGAGCTCACAAAAGGGATGAACAGGCAAAATCTGCTAATGCTTTGTGTGGGGACTGTCTGTGAAACACTCACAGGGTTACACTGAGGTGATCTCAACACTGCAACAGTGAGGGGAAACTAACAAATGATGAGTCTCCAGATGCTGTCTGAAATCTGTCTGGGGCCAAAATACACCTACTGAATTGGTGGGTGTTCAGCTTTGGTGCACAACATTGTTGAAAAAGGGCCTTGGGCTGGGGCAACCACTAACTGCAGCTCAGGGCATTTCAAGATGGAATATGCAGATTGGGATGGTTGGCACTGTTAGCAAAACACTACTAAAACCTGTGTTTCCTGAGGCTTGTTCTTGCTCTGCTCTGCAAGGTGGGGGAAGCCTTGGGTGGGTTATAGCCTGAACTATGTGAGAGAAGTTGGTGCAGCAAGGTGACTGCTTTGCACAGAGTGATAAGTTGGGTGTGTCACACCCCCTACCTGGACTTCGTTATGGTCTTAATGACAAGAGATAACACCCTGGCATACTCCACCTATGCTGTGCCAGCAGCAGTAAATCAAAACACAGAGGTTTAGTTTGCTTTGCACTTCACAGCAGAGATCAGATGCAAACACCACATTTTCTCTTCCAGCCTATTTTATATTAGTCCCCAAAAGTTATGTTTCTGTACCTCTCATAGATGAAATAAGGGTATAGTCTGGATATTATAAAAACAGTTTAATTTTTATTTTCTGTCTCTCAAAAAGGAATTCAGTCTGTGAACTCAGGTGGAGTAAATGCTCACCTCTTGTACCAAACTACAATGGTAGGGTAAGCACAGAATGAGATTTTTTTATCACTTGTAATAGCTTAAAATTTCAGTTTAGAGATTGGCAGATTATTTGAAGTGTGCACTTCACAACAAACTTTCCTCAAATCAAAAGCATCATAACAATGGCACTCAAAATGCTTTCAGCACAACTAAAACCTTAGTGCAGAAGAGACTTGAAAAAGTTTCCTGGATTTAAAATATAGGCTATAAACCCAGGCAGACAAAAGGTTAACTCAGAGCACAGCAGAACAGGACAAAGGAGCCTGAGCAAGGTCAGAGGAAGGTAAAACCTCTATGCAGCACAGATGAGACCCATGCTGAGTTTGAGTCCCAGAGGCAATACAGATGCACCAGTGCACATGTTAATAAGCTTCATCTCAGCAAAAACTATTAGCATGGGCACAGCCTCCTGCTGCACCAATTATTCAGCTTTGAGTGCTAGTTTAGTTTCTTCAAGGTGCTCCACTGCAAACAGCAGCCATGCCCTCTGCTCCCCTGCCCTACACAGCTCCTTTGCAAGCAAATAAATCTGTGGTGTGTAAAATAACAAAAAAAGGGGATGTGGCTTAGTTGTGGCTGGGCCCTGCTTCCAGTGTTTCCTTTGAGGAGTTCAGAGCTGTAACAGTTTTGACTGTTTGAGAAGGTCCCCTTGACACACTGAGGAGGATTGGGTATGGATTGGGAATGTTTGCAGGACCCTTGAAGCACAGAGCCCAGGCTGGCTGGAGCAGGGGGCTGGCAGCCAGCAGAGACTGCTCACATTTATCTCACCCTTCATACGTGGTCTGCCCTGGCTGACATTGGGTTTCCTCTGTGTGCTGTGTCTTAGAACCAGGACCTGCCAGGAGAGGCCTGGCAGCTCTGCTGGAATATCTGGCAGCAGCTCTGTGGCTGTCATGGGTCACTGCCTCAGGAATGAGTTTACCTGGAGGCTGAGGCAGCTGCTTGGGCTCAAACACAGGAGGGCTTACTTTGGGTTGCATCTGCCCCAAAAACGGTTTGGCTGAACTGGCTATTTCAGTGGGCCTCCCATGTTTCTGGCCTCTCTGTCACATCTTTGATGGTCTCACCCCAGGGATTTATTTAAAAATCCTGGAAGTCCCCACAGAGAGGGATGAATTCCAATGGAGAGGGAGCCCCTTGGCCAAGCATGTTGACTTGGAGTTTGACTGACCCTTTCCAAACCCAAACTGTTCCACTGCTCCATGGAAGTCACTGGGAAGCCAAGAGAAGCAGCTGGGGAAGAAGATAAGTTCTGCAGTCAAGAAAATAAAGCTTTAATCATAATTATAAAGTTATTTTATGATATCACAAGAAATCATCAACTTTCTAGTGTCTTTCTCTTCAGACATTTTTTAACTGAGGAAACTTCAGCTGAGTTTTCTGTGAAATATAAGGCTTGCTTGGGGGACAGTTATCTCCCCTTGATGTGTTTTTTATGCCTGTGTGATTGATATATATACCAGCCTTAACTTCTTAACAGGGGTTTTGGCACAGTTCAGGCAGTAATTCTCCCGGCCCCACTCAACTTACATTTAAATGTAATAGCCACTACTAAGGGTTTTTTCTTGCACAAAGGGCCAGACGCAGAAGCAGGTCTTAGATGTCTGAAATTAGATTTTGATGCTGAAACTTAGATCTTCTTGAAGGTTTTGCAAAGCCTCTGAAATTTGTGTACTGAGAAGTGTGGGAGCAGCAAGAGCAGCAAATTGTTGCTGCATTGGAAAGACTGGGGGGCTCAGGTAGCAGTAGGGACATTTCATCAAAAGGTACTGTGAGCTCATCCCGTCTCTGCCACCATCCATTGCATCCTGCCATAAACAGAAGAGCCTCTGTGCTTCAGAAGGGAAAATAAGCCTTTTAGCCCAGCTAGCCCTAGAAGGGCACACTGTGGCATTAGGATCAGCATATAGACTGAACATAAAAAAAGAGGTGCAGCTCTTGTTGTGAGGCACTGTGACTGACACCCAGCCTGCATCCTTGTCTAGATCTCCATCTATAACCAGGCCTCATAGGCCTGGACCATTTCCATTACTTGGCCTCAGTTTTGCTCTCCTTACCTTCCTTTGTCATTCTGGGTCCATCTATTTCCTTCAAATAGAATACTCCAGCCTGTGACAATTTCCTGATTATGTTGTTTGGACTCATATTTTTTAAGCCAACTATGAGCTTCCTACCAGCACTAGCATTTCTCTCCTGCAATCTAAGTGTCATCACACATTTTTCATTACCTAATAAATTGACCAGCACCGCTTCAGAGAATTAAAAATTGTGGAATCTAATCCTTTCCTGCTTCCTTCACAGTGTGGTGACTCATCATGGCTGGGAGCAGTCAGGCTGAAGACCTGTGTGGCACCACGAGTGAATCCCACACCTGTGCCCACAATGAAATCCACTCTGACTTGGTAAGAGAGTGGAGGAGCATCACTTCCTGTGGCTGGGCTGGAGGTGTGGAGTCAAAAACAGCTCCTTGAGGAAACTTTGGTCTGTAAGAACAACATGGAAACTGCTAGATGTTGAAAGGAGCAGTAAAGAGACAAGAAAAAAAAGTAGAGAAAAGAAAGCTAATCTAATAAATAGAGTACTAATAACCAGGGTACAGCATTCAGGGACTGGGTGACAATTTCTACTCTCAGGTACACACTTTATTATGTCCTCAGGGAAGGCACTTTGGGCATTTCATGAGCCTCAGTTTCCCTTCTCTAAATGAATAATACCACCTTCTAACCCCTCAAGCAACTTGCAGGAATAAATACTCCAAAGTTTGTCAGGACCATGGGAATGGATTGATCCACACTAGCAAATATGCCTGGGCTGTTTTTTGAAAAGCCCATGTGCTGTGAATGTCACACAGGCACTGGGTTTGTGGAGCCCAGCCGGGCCTGGGGGGGCCATGCAGACACTGGTAGAGTGTCTGGGGGAGCTGGTGCCATGACAGGGGAGATTTACACCTTGGCTGCCTCCACAGTAACGTCCTTGTGCACACAAGCCCTCACTGTACCTGCAATGTTCACGGCGGGGATGTGCTATTAATTCACATCCCAGCCTTGTGTGCAATAATTTTTCCATAGAGACAAGCCCTGAGACAGACATGAGAATGGAAATGTAAGGCAGGGCAAAAATTCAGGCCAGCTGGAGCAACAGCATGGTGGGAAAGGGGGGTCGTGTACCACTTTTCCACTACCACTGCAGGACTCCTGTAGTCGCCTCAGTATCACCTCAGTATTCTCTGCTCCCTGTGCCTGAATATGTTGAGAAATCAAAGCCTTCATGAGTCAGTGTAGACAATGCAGAAAAAGATGGAAGGATTTGGTTTGTCCTGGCTTTTTAACACAGACCAAGCTGAAGTTCATGCAGAATTGAGCGGTTTGTGCTCATGGACTTGCACAGCAGCGCAAGGTTGGAGGGAGAGAAATGAGAGCCTGTGAGGAGGAGATGCAGAGAGCCAAAGCAGGCCAGGAGAAATGAGTACTAGGCAAAAAGAGAAAGTGGGCATGCCTGTTGTGAGTGAGTGTGCAGCTGTGGAGAGAGGCATGTGCGAGACAGAAAGCAGATGAGGGACCTGCCAGTGGCAAGTGTGAAGATGAACACCCAGTAGTGACAATGATGTTTGGGGCAATCAATGATGCTTGATGCATGGAGGACGGGATAGATGTCATTATTCTACAAAACCATACACAAGCAAAAACAAAGCCATCTTTTTTAAATGAAAATGAAAGAGAAACGACAGGCGAAAAGCAAAATATTTGTGAGATGATTTAAACAAAGAGAAGTAAATCCAAAGAATATATTTTTTCCCAACCAATATGATGTACGGTATAGTTTACAAGAGAAGAAAGAAAAAAATCAATCTGTGGCAATATCTGATGTGCCTCTGTGTAATAAACTGTTCTGCAATTATATGAACAAGGTGGTGGTGGTGACGAGAGGTAGGGGATTTTTGTGTCTCCAAATGTGCTGGGTTTGTATCATCCTGTCACCAGTTGTTCAATATTGTGATACCGGACAATCTCCAGTGTTTTTCCCAGTAGGTCAGTGAACTTATTTTCTTATCAAGCCTTAAGGCAGGTGCAGACATGAGGAAGGCATTTGCCTTTGTTTTTCTCCTTCAGCCCAGCCCAGCAGCTCCTTAGTATGCGTGGCCAGTGATTCAACCACACAAGTTTCCTCCTCCCAGTATTTTCTTTATAAGGTTTGCAGTGAAAAGCACAACGGGGAGAAGTTTCACCTCTCCCTGCAAATACGAATGAGAGAAGTGTCTAATACTAGTGTTATAAAAGATGGCATTTTAATTACCACCTGTACTGCAGCAGGCACACGCACACATCTGCACCTACACACAGAAACACACACTCACACACACCCTCCACTGCACCTCTCCCCCCTCCCCAGGATGAGGAAGGTCTCCTTCCTCCTCCAATCCCTTCTTTGCCTTCATGCAACCCGGGGAACACAGGCTGATTGGAAAGGTCTCTTTCCTTGATAACAACAATTCAATGCACCTTGACATTTTAATAGCCTGCCGTCCTAGTGAACACAATCGAGCTGAGCAGTGAAGCAAAAATCATTAGGTAAGCAAGATAATCTAAACGAAAAATCAGCCTCAACTGGTTCCCACATCTGGGGCACATCTGGGCAGAGCCTACCCTTTCCTGCCTGGTTCTGAACAGGAATCCTCTCATGGGAAGGCTTGTCAGGAGAAAGAGGGGCGTCCACGGATTTATTGCCAGGGGAAATCCATCCCCTCCTGCCCCCCCATCCCTCCCACCTGCAGTCCCCTTCCCTGTGCTCAGCCCCCACCTTTCCATAGGAGTGAGATGCTGACTTCGCAAGCCATTCGCGTTATGAATATGACCCTCAAAGGGAAGAAACCCTCTCACAAGCCCAGAACTATGTTATCATCGTTATTAAGGAGCTTAAAAAGGAGCTGGGAAGAGGAGACACCGGTGGAATTGCAGCCTGATTGTGATTGATGTGTTCCTATTAGCTCCTCACTGTTATCTCTCTGGATGGCAAGAACAGCCAGTGGCTTGTAACACAACAGATTACCTGAGTTTTCAGCCCTAGACGGATGTTTAAATAAAATATAGTCCCTTTTAGCGAGAAGCTCATTTTCTCTCCGAGGCTCCCAGACTATTTCATGTCAGCTGTGATTCGCTGTGACTCTCCTCAGTAAACATGTCTTATCATTAATAATTCTTTACAAGCCCAATTTCATGGAGTCTTTTTGTATGCGCGCGTGGGGGGAGGAGGGGGCGTGCATGCGCAAATGTTTGCCTCAGCCTCATCTCGATACAGTTTGGGTACCCAAGGTGCTTCTCTTCAGAATTTCACCTGCCTTGCCAAAAATGATTGATTACCCCTAGCAGACTGGGTGTCCAGCTATACCCAACAAATGACTTTGGCCCCTAACAACAGGCCTTGGCCAGATAGAAATCAATATTTCACCATTAAAATCTATCAAAGAAGAGTTAAGGCACCATCTGTCCCTGCCGCCTTTCCATGGTGTGTGAACATTAAATCCGACACTTGTAGTACATGAGTAATCAATATATAGTAGTTCACAGATCATTTGTGGTCCCCTTTTAGCAGTGATGGATGCTTGGAATAGTTGTGATTCATTTTGTCACACCATTAAACAAGATTCTGTCCAGTTCCTTCCTGATTTCATTTAGAGGATCATTCTTCACAGTTCATAAGAGAGAAACGGTTTTACCAATCTGCTTCTATTTCAATAAGTCACTTTATAGAGATTTTGTGTCCTGCAGACTGTAAAAATTCTGGAGAGATAGTACAAACATACCTCTAAAACTATTCACTGCATGACATATGCATAAAGTGTGAAAAACTGAATGTAAATATGTTTACCTCTTTATCTACAAATATTGGTTTTAACCCTTCCCTTGCTAGAGGGGACTTGAGGCAGAAGTGATTGGAAACGCAGCCTTGCCTAGGGCAGATAACAGCCAAGTTTGGGAATGGGCTGTAATTAAAAGCATGAATAAAACAACTGCAAACTCAGTGATAGAGCTCTATTCCTGAAACTGAAATGGTGAGTTCTCAGTAAAATAAACACCTTTCTTAATTGCTTCTGCTGCTTTGCACCCAGCTTTTTCTGAATTTTTCATTTTATACTGACAATAAAGTTATAATTGCAAAGCATGTTTAAATGGTTCCAAATAAATGGCCCTCTTTTTTTTTTTTAACTTTTCTTCTAATTGCCATTATTATGCAGATTTCCTCCTTTTTGGAGGAGGGGAGAGAATTCCATATTAATGTTCCGTAGATTATGAATCTCGTAAAAGACCTACTCTCTCAGTCTCCCAGTCATTCAGTCACATCCTCAGATGATGCTGTAATTGGGGTTTCTCAGATTTAAACACTTTAGGAATTGGCCCTGTCTGGACTTCCCCTGGCTGCAGTAAGAGATCCAAATAATATAAGCAGCAGGCTTGGATGCAGAGATAAAATCAGAGGGAGCCCTGAGGATCTGTCAGAAGACACCTTCTAAAACCTGCATTGTGCTGCAATTTTCCTAATTAAAGGACATAAATAGCAGTGATTCATGCAAGTATCAGTGCTAGCCTGTCCTCCGTGGAGTCCTTGATGCAGTAATTTTTAATCAGGTTGGTCATTTATAACCCGCTCCTTTTTAGGAATCCCATTTGGTTGCTGGAGTGTGCTGACTCACTAAACACAGGGCAGAGGAGGAGGAGAAAGGCAAAAGCCAGTCCTCAGCTGGACCAGGTCCCACCAAAGCTTTCCTGGCAGTAAACCAGACCCCACAGACACTCAATGAGTGCTCCTGGAGGGAGAACACATTTGTTAGAGTGCAAACCACCTCAGAATGTGTGGCTGTGTCCCAATAGTGTTGAGGGGCTCTAGGCAGATGGGAAGGGGCAGGAGGAGAAGGGAAGAGCCCTGTTCTCTTCAATGAGATGACCAGGAGAGGGAAACAGGGCAAGCTGATGGATTCATGCTCATATGAGTAAAGGAACCAGTATTTTAGTGATAAATTGGTAGAGATGATTTGTGTTAGTAAGGCTGAGGCACTGGAGCAGAAATCCATAGTGAAGATGGAGGGGTGCAGGAGGGGCCAGGCCTGGCTTTGTCACAGCTCCTGGGTGGCTGGACTCAGGTACATAAAATGGCTCCAGGCAGAAAAAATTGCCCTGGCTACACATGGGCTGGTGTTCCAGGAAAGCTGCCCATGGTTCCACACACATCAGAGCAAGGGTGAGAATGGGGAGCTGTGCCCAGGAGCCCGGCTCTGAGACACAGGCCTTGGCTGCAGCTGTACCTTTAACTTCCTCCTTCATCACTTGCTAATTCCATAAACAGATCTGTGCTCCTGGGAGATAAAAAATGCAAAGCATCATTGTTAAAAACAAGCCAGTTAAAAAAACTAGGGCCAGAACTTCAGCACAAATCAAATCTGCCCCTAGATTTCAGCGAAGATGTTCTGATTTGCACACACGGAAGGCCCTGTCCTGTAGCCTTAGGATTACTGTATTTCAGAGAAAAGAAATGCCAAAATAATTACTGACTGTTTTCCAGAAAAAAGCACCTGGAACCACTGTATGGAAGCAGTTCCTAAATTCAGCCCTTCACCTGACACCCTGGAGCTGGAACTTGCTGTAGGTACCGAGGTCCTTCTGTTACTGCTGAGAAACACCTCAGATTCAGTGCAGAAACCAAAGAAAGGAGATTAACAAGAAGAAAACGAGTAAGAAATTTTGAGTTATTACCAGTAAAGACATTGCATGGGGAAAAGAATCAAAAATTAAAACATGCATAATTAAAACATTTACTCTTCAAACATTATGCAGAGCACCCCTCTTTGGCTGAACCTCTAATATGTGTAAACAGATATAGGTATTGATTTTTTTGCTAATAAACTGCATAGCTGTGATTCCCTTATTATAAATCTTTTCCTAAGCACAAAAGTGAGCCAAGGGAGGGGGAAGGGGTTGTAGGGTAACAAGACTAATCAGGACTTCACCATCAAAGTAAATACATCCAATTAACGGCTATTAAAGAAGAATTTTATGGCACTGTGCACAGTGAAGGCCATTACATCCAGTGGAATTAATCTTAATTATTTGTACCTGTGTACATACATGCAAAGGAAAGCAACTCGCATTAATCTACATTAAACTTAATACACACTTGGTGTATTATCTTCTGAGTCAAAATTGACTGCTGGTTTCTGCATATGTATCTGTGATGCTATCTTCAGTACATATGGGATGTCTAAGGGCAGAATTTGCTCCATATAGAACAACCCAGCAGTTGAAATCTCTTTTTGTGATTTTTAAAAAGAAAAAAAAAACCCAAAAACCAAAAAACCAAACCAAAACAAAAACAAACCCAAAACCCCAAATCTGATATAGGCAGATATTGCAATCTCAGAAGCCTTTCTTAAAAAACTAAAGAAAATAAAAAAGAGACACATGCAAAAAAAAAAAAAAAGCCCAGAAGAGGCTGTACAGATTTATTATCCAGCTTAAGGGGAAACCGAACAAATATAAATCTGTGGCTTTCTGAGGTTTAAATAATGGCAATTACTACCCCCAAAATATTGCATTTCATGCACTGTGGACAGTGTTGTTAAAACCACCCACAATATTTTGTACTGTGGAGATTTTTTTCCAGGTTTTTACAGAAGCTGACAGTAAATTATGTTGGTTGTTTGTTCACTGGGTTTGCATTATTTGATAGGGCTGGCTGTGGAGGTCTGTGCTGCAGTAACAATAATGAATGGTGTACTTTTTCCTTTAAATCCCTGTCTAATGAATATAGACATAGGCAAACAGCTACTTAGGATTCCAAAATATAACTAACCACAAAGCAGAGCTCCAGCTGGTCTTCCCTCCTACTGCATTGTTCAAGGGCATTTTCCTTATCAAGATATGGCTTTTGAATCCTAAGAAGGGAAAAGAGAAGTTGATATCCACTATGCCCAGCAAAAGCACTTGAGACGTGGTGGTGATCGAGCACTGAACCGCATAATAGTCTTAGAAATGTTTACACTTAATATGGGTTTTATCCAGTTCACAATATGCAGAATCCTGACTGTGCAGAAGACAGTAGGTCTCAGTTTGATGCTGTGTCTCTGGTCAGGATCCCCAGAGCAGATGTTACCTACTTTAGCTAACACAGATCAGTGCCCTGTCCTGTGTGAAAGCATAAGCACTGCATTTTAGTTATGTTTTTATATATGTTATTGACTTTCAATAGCTATCAGGAGATTAAAATCTCATAGAGCCACTCTACAAAATATTTCTCTTAGGGCTAATCATAGCCAGCAGCAAGTTAAAGTCTTTCCATGCCAGCATTTGCAGCTGTGTCAAAATATGGATCAAAGTCCCATTATGCACTTCAGTTGTTATTAACAAGCATTTTGGGTTAACAATTGTAACTATGAACCTCTGGTAGTAAAACTGGCAGATTCATGAAGATTTAAAGAAAAGGGTTGATAATGTCTCATGTTATTTTCACTCCTTCAGCAATGTTTAGTCTGCTCTTGAATGTTTTAGGAGCTGTTACATTTCACTCTATGCTACTTAAAAATTGATGCATGTTTCTCAGCTATTTAACCATTATGGCTGAAGTGATTTCTGCTGCCCAGGCTGCTCCTGGGGCTTGCTGCAAGTTACACCTGCAAGGATGCTCTTGAACTGCTGTGCAGTCTGGCTTTTTAGTATGAAATCAAATTCTTATGTCAATCTTCGTTTTCGCACTGTCAGGGAATATCAAAAGGGGTGGTGTCACTGCATTTGCTTTAATTCAGATGCTTACTGAAGTCTGAAGTGACCATCCTCTCCTCTGCTTGTACAGCAAACCTGAGGCTTTTCCCCCAAGCCCACATCACTGTCCTGTCTTTGCACATTAGCCATAAATCCAGAGATTATGTTGCCTTTGGGTTTCTCCATCAGGATGACAATATAAGCACCACAAACCAGAAAGTCTCCCAGCCCAGGGGCATCCAAGCAGCAAGGAAACTAAATGGAGAAGCTCCTGCAAAGGTGGGGAGTACAGAAGATTAATGGGGATGAGAGGAAACTAACATAGAAAAAAAAAATGGGAGAGTCACCTGCCAAAGACTGATGTGCTCAGAATGACCTCAGTGACTCTTTTTGAGAGGATATTTGAAAATACACCCATTTCCCATTGTGAAATGGTAAGATCAGAGCCCTGATGCTCTTCAGAGAAATTCTGCACTGGGATAAGTTTGCAAGTTAAGACAATGCAGGTGGTAGTGAACTTTTAAGAAAGCCAATGAGCTCCACGATGAAATGAAGGCTGAAGGCAAAGTACAAATAGCATCATTAGCTACATCCCTGCGATCTGCAAAGTACAACAGCAATGTCTTTTCATGCAAAAAGTTGTTAGCAAGCCTCAAAAACCAAATAAGTGGTGTGGATGGAGAAAAGATTTGTATACAAAGCTGTTTCTTTGTGAGCAAAAAACCAAAACAAAACCCACAAATGGATGTTTCTGAAAATATCTCAATCCTGAAAGATTAGCCTCAGCAGAAGTGTCACTGCAGAAACCATCTGCATATTGAAGAGGTTGCCTAGCAAGTGGTTTTTTCCCCCTCATTATTATTTTCTACTTAGATTGCTAAGAAAAGATCTCTCGGGAGAAATAACGGTAGGATCTTAAAAATAGTTCTGAACCTGCCATTAAAAATTCAACACAGATATTGTCTAAGCCAATTCAGGTTGTTTTGAAGTCATCACATTAAATATGCTGAGATTCTCTGCTGAGCTTGGTTTTAAATCTAGCACCCACTAAAGTATTTCCCTGAATTAGATGGCAAAGAGCAATTGGTGCTTGGGGAGCAGCTCGTGGGTTTGAGGGTACCTGGACATCAGGGCACAGAGAGCAGGCTGCTTCCTCCTAATGGAATAAAGCAGGATGAGGAATTGCTCTGAAACTAGGTGAGGAGATCCAGAGGCGTTCATGAGGACAAGGAATTGCACTCTAACTAGAAAAGCTGATACACAGGAGGTACCATGAGAAACCCAGCAATAAAAATGAACAGGGAGTGAACCAAAACCTGGTGTTTTCTATGCTTCTCCCTGTGCTGTTACACGTATTTCTATTCCTGCAGTGCCGTGTACAACCAACTCTTGTTTGATCCCAGAGTCATCACACTCAAGAAGAGTAGGATGCAGCACTCTTCTATGGTGCAAATGTTTATATTTATATTATTTAATGAAGCAAATATTATTTGGATACATTTAGTGAGGATGAATGTAGCAAGCAGAAACCTATGTTAAATTAGGAGTGTCTACACTTGGAGTAAAATATTGACATTGGTTAAGAATTTTCATAATCCATCTTAATGTGGAGAATTTAAGTGGAAGTGGGTAAAACCTCAGCCCAAGTGAATCTAGTGGAAAACTACTGGACTCTCTAAAATACCCAGCAGAAGCCATAATTTTAGGTGGATGGGAAACACTGTGAGGATTTATTGTGTCCTAAATTCTCCACCACTACAGCCTCAGAGCACATCTCAAGGAATATGAGTCATTGTTTCTCTTGACCTTCCTCTGGGGACAGCAGAGAATGCACCACAAAATGCTTTCTTTTGCCACCAGCTGTGTTTTGGGGTGCAGGGGCTGAAGAGGAGGGCAAGGTGGAGATGTCTGCACCTGGGAGGGCAGGAAGCCATGCCCTTGGTGTCTGTCCATTCCCAGAGGATTCCTTGTCAGGCTGGCACTGTGAACACCCATCCTTGCAAAGAGAGAGCCAGAGGGGTGCCTGGGGATGAATTCCAGCGTGCTGGAGGCCTGGGGTGGGCAGCAGTGCCTGTCCCCAGCCCTGTGTGCACCCTGGTCTCAAGGCACCGCACACTTTAAAGCCTCAGACCTGTTCAAGAGCGTCAGCGAGTGCGTAAAACCCTTTGTGGTCCCACACAATAATTCAGCTTCCATCAGTGCTGCTGATCTTGCCAGAGCAACAATACCAGCCAACGCATGCCAAAGCAATAAAATAGCTGTTTCCATGAGCAGCCCCATGTAATTTGAACTCTTCAGTTCTTTCCAGTTATTTACAAGCATTGTATGTCACAAACAGACCTCCTCTTTTGTAACGTTCTTTAGGAAAGCTGTGTATTATATTGGCATAATAGTCTTCTTCAGGGAGAGCATTTTGTTTTAATAAAATGTGTGCCACCATATTTAATCAATCAGATTGATTGACACCAGCACTAGCTGCATCTCCCGGCAGATGCTGCTGCTACCTCATTCTTATTCCAGTTTCATTTCTCAATCAAATCCATGTGTAAAAAACATAATGTGCTGCCAACATAATGTAATAAAACTTCAACTGAAATGCACGCCGCCACGACTGAAACTGATAAGTCAAAGTATGGGGAAAGTTAACTTTAGCAAAATCATTTTTGACACGAAAATATTAAAGTTTTACAGTTCAGATATGCCTTGGCTAACCCTAACATAAATGCAAAAGTTTCTTGGGTGTTTAAGAAAAAAAAAACCCTATAGAAAGAAATTCTTCTGGAGGTTATTGAGCTTTCAGCTGGCTCCCAGCATTTTCTAATCTTCAGAGTTTGCTGGTGTCATTGCAGTTTGATTTAGGCTGCCCAGGTGAGATGGATGATAACTTTTACCTGGCCAGCTCAGGTGCCTGTGTTAGGTGAGCACTGGGTAGTGGTGATGCAGGGCTCTTGCCAGAGGTTTGGAAGGCAAAGGATTCCCACAGCACAATGGAAACCCTGCCTGGCAGATGTCACACACAGCATGAAACTACTCCAAACTCTTTCAAAGTTCACCTTCAATAATCTGCACACCCCACATTACCCACAGGGCATGTGCAGTTCACAGAGCACATTTCTGGGAATTTGCCTTTCCTGTGCTTACAGGAGCTGCTTTCAGACCACTGGAGTTGAGACCCCTCTTGATACAGGTGGTGCCTCACACACCTGAGGAGGCTGCACCTCAAATCCTGAGGTGAAGCTTCAGAGCAGTCCCCAAAGCCAGATGGGAATTAAAGCTAAGCATCTGATGGCTTGACAGATTTTATACTTGTGTGCATGATGTTTTCATGTGTAATTACTGAAGGAGGTATAAAAAAGCTCCAGAAGCATTTGCTAAGGCCCCAAAATAAATGACTTCCCCTTCACTTATTTTATATTTCTCCCAGTGATTATATGATAGGAAACACATGCTGCCTATTTCCATCCTTCTGTCAAAAAGGAAGATCCCTAATGCTTCAGAACACCTTTTTTCCTTCACCACTAATTTTCAAATTAAAAAGTTTCATTATCTGCAGTCCTGCTGGACAGTGCTTTGGGCTCACACAAAGAAGGAAAGATTGGGAAATTTTAGGCTGCAAGGAACTTGCCACAGCTGAAAGTTTTTCAGCCTCTTTCAGCAAAATGCCCAAATGGTAATTATATAATTAAAAATTACACCTGAAGAAATGGCAAGGCTGACATATTATCAGCCTGTCCATTTTTATCTCCAGTGAAATCCAGCAATGCTGGAGTCCCTGTCCCACCACTACCATCCCCTTCCTCCTGTGCCTTCCCAGAGAGGAGCTTCCCAGGGCTTCCTGCCTGCCAAAACCAGCAAAGACACACGGGCAGCCTGACACTGATTCCAAAAAAGAGACAAGGAAATGATTCAGTAGTTGGAAAAACCTGCTTCATGGTGCAAAGATCAGCCTACATAATTCAGTATAATGAAAATTTAGCGTTAGTTTTGTTATCACGCACACATAATATCAGGAGAGGTAATTCTGACAGCAGAGGGCTCTTTAAGCCAACAGGCTGAGGTACAGAAGGATCTGGTAGCTGCAAGCTCAAGCCAAACACATTTGGACTGAAAATAAGCTGAAATTTATTAGTGATGAAAAAAACCTCATCCCTAGGACTTCCTTGCTTTAGAAATGAGTTGGATTCCACAGCAGCTGGAACTGTAGTTCCAGTTTGATTGTAAATATCATTTTCATTTAAATTAGATGTATTTTTTTAGGGAAATAAACTTGTTTAAAATTGCATTTTTTATTATGACGAGCTATAGTAAAACCTATGCCTATTGTTATCTTGGAATAATTCAGATACATAAAATAACACAGTGCATCAATGAGATAAAAGTGGCTCCACAGACATTGCTTTTAAGCATGTAGTCTGAGGAAGAAATCTGAACTTCTTGAAAGAGCCCAGGCTGCAAAAACTTGCCACAAAAACATGCAAGGCACTGCCTGCATTTTTTTTTTTAAGTTTAAAAGTCCTCAAAAGTTCCTTGTTTGCCCATTTCAGGATTGAGACCTCATTGGAAGGTGTCAGACAGATGTCTTTTTATTCCCTCAAGAAACACCTGCCCTCTCCTTTTGATGGAGCATCCTGAAGGGATATTCCCTGTGGACAGGTCACAACTTGCTGCCTCTGAGAGCTCAAGCACTGGCTCTGCAGCATTGAAGTGTCCAATGTTGAAAATCTCATCCCTGCTCATCAGATCCAGGTAGATATTTCCACCAGAAAAACAAACAAAACTGCCCATTTTGTGAACAAAACAATTTGTGAACACACTGGAGCAGGTGATGCATTGCATATTTGAGGAAAGGCAGAGCCAGAAAAAGCCAGAGCAGAGTTTTCTTGGAGATGGTACAGTGAAAACACTCCCATGTAGAAAGAAAGGAGAAACCTCTCCAAGGAGTTTTCCTCAGCACTGCTGCTGAGTGTTGTGCCTCCATATCACAAAGCACAGTGGCTGGGACAGGGTTTTTCATGGCATCTCACGTGTGCCTCAAGCAGAATCTGGCTCAATGTGGCTTCAGCAGACAGAACTGATGGCCAGGTTCCAGGAAAAATGGCTCTATTACAACATGGATGAGAAAGAAAACAGCAGCATGATTTTCAACCCTAAAATATTTTGATTGTATGGCATCCACATCTGTAGTAAGATTCTTTCTGGCACAGCCCTAGCAATGTCCTTCCAGGTCATAACATTCCATGTTATTACAGATAGTACCAATGGAGCCCAATTACATCCAGACCCATTACTGCCATTTTCTGATTAGCAAAGCAGCCACTTATTTCAGAATCTGGGCATGTTGTTTCTCTTGGGAGTGGTAATTTGCACATAAAGCCTTTCCCCTCTGTTCCTGAATTACCCCTCCCAGAAGCTCTTGGGATGAGGCACAGTTTGCCAATGTGTATGTGGAGGAATTGAAGCCCAGAGGGTGAAGGTCAGCTGAAACACCAGTGAAACATCTCCAGTGCCAGGTGGGACTCTCTGGGCAGCTGAGCCATCGGTGTGGGGCTGGCAGGGAGGGAGGATGGCCCCTGTGGGGAGCCACAGCTGCACTGCAGGGCAGGGCTGGCCCATGGGGACACCTGAGCCACAGCAGCTGGATCCCCTCCAGTGGGACTGAAACCTGCCCAAGCTCCCCTGCAGCATGACAAGGACTCACACAGCATGGGGCTGCTCTGCTCAGAGCAGGAGCTGGACATGGGCCCTGATCCCAGCTCAGAGCCCTCCTCTGCCCCAAAGTACCTCTGGAACTGACAAACCCTCAAAAGAGGGAGGGGGAGTCCCTTTGCAGGAGGGACAGACTGTGCTTGTCTGAGCTGACACCCCACCTCCCCACAAGGATGTCTCTTTGACTAATACCTTTTCATGTATGTCTCTGTGACCTTTTCTGGTTTTTGTTGAACACACAGCTCAAGCTTGTCAAAGGCATGATCACTGAAGTGTCTTTTTGTGTGTGCCTTTGGCTCTGGACACTCGAGCCCATGCATTTCAATCTTCTACCACAGCTACTTGTTGCTTCCTGATCTTTGTGCATATTTTTAATTAAGTTTCCCTTCTCCCTCATCCCCCAACATAAATTCTTGGTATAAGTTAGGGGAACGGTGTTCCTCCCTTCCACGAGCATTTCAGCCCTGAAGCAGAGTGTGCTACCACTGGGTCACATTTTCTAGTGGAAGTGGGGAGATGTGCAGAAGGAGAGAGGATCTGTGCTCTGGATGCTGCCATCAATGTGGGGAGGACACATTTCCTGCCTTCTGTTCCCTCTGGCTGTCTTTTCCTGCCATTCCCTAGCACAAGGCCAGGAGTGTCAATTCCTTCTCTCTGAGAGCCTGAGAGCTGTGATTTAACTCTGGATGACAGAGAGGAAAAAAAATGAGGCACAGAGTTGGGTGCTGAGGGCAGGGGAAATGGTGCTACTGCTCCTCTCCCTGTGGCCAGCCAGCACCATGATCCCCTGGCAGCTGCAGCACTCCCAGCACAGGCTGCTCCCACTGCAGTGCTCTGCTACAGGGTTCCTGCCTGCTATTGGGTTTGGCCACCTTCCAGAATTTCCCTCAGGAATGGAACTGGAAGGAGGGAAACAGCAGTTTTTAACACTTCATATTTCAGCCTGAATGGAGTGAAGCTTTGTCAGAGCAAAAACACAGAGGCTGAGCACCTCTGTAACCCGAGGGCTGCCATGGTCCCAATGCCAGCGCCGTGAAGGGAAAACACAGAGGACAGTTGTGTGAGGGGATGTGTTGCAAAGCCTGGAAAAAATATTTAATTGCACACCCTCCTCTGGTACACGCCAGAGAAATCAAAAAAAATCTGGGCATTAATGTTTTGGAGAGTTTTGAAAGTTTAAACTAATACAAATACTCTCAAATTTTGGAAACTTTTCAATTCCTATTCAGCATCCGTGGCCTGACTCCATCTCTAATCCATTTTTTACTGCATAGACATTAAAAGTCCTGTCCTGTTCCATGTGGGGCTCTCTCCTTGGCACAGTGGGATTTGCAGCAGGATTGCAGTGCCTTACACCCACGCTGCTCACCCGGAATTTGGCTACGGGGTTATTTACAGCCTTTCCCACCAAACGAGGCAGGGGACAGTTGCCAGCTGTGCTGGTGGCTTTTGTGATGAGCAAACTGAATGCTCTGACTTTGGCTGGAAATGTATAATTCATTGCACTTAAAAAAATGAACATATCAGATGTGAGGCTCCTGTTAAGTGCCCCACTGCTTGGCTCGGGTTTCTCCTCATCTGTGTGAAGAAGCTGCAGGACTATGGAGAGCTGGGACAGCAGCTGTGCTGCAGTCATCCCGTTGGAAATTTGCTGGATTTGAAGCTAGTTTTACAAAGACTTTGGCAAGGTACAGAGAAGAAGAAACTTCAGGATATGTGGCCAACCTGGGAATGTCCCACTGAGGAGAAGCTCTACAGATTTAGGTGTTGATGTTGGAATAAGTTGACATCATGCCAATTTACTCTTCCCCAAATAACTGAAAGAACAGTATAGTACCAGGAGAGGTCAGGGAACAGGACATAAGACTGGAGTATCTCCTCCCTGCCCATGGGCAGATGTGCCCATCTCATCCTGAAGATTTTTTGCACAAAAAGCTTTGTTTTCTCTCATTCAAAGCATCCATCCTGACGTCTCTCTTGCTTCATCAGTTGTTATGGCTTATCATTCTACACTGGCAGCCTGTTTGGGACTCACACATCCAGAAGAATGGAACTGTAACTGAGCCATGATTTGGGTAAAATTATCTGTGCTAGGATGGCATAAACCAGGAGTTTTCCCATGGAATTGTAACAGAGCCACGATTTGGGTAAAATTTTCTGTGCTAGGATGGCAGAAAACAGGAGTTTTCCCATCTAGCATGGCAGAATGTTTTGTAACAAGTATGAGAACTTCCTTGCCATGACATTACAATCTCTAGAATAACCCAAGTGATTTGATTTCTTTGCTCCACAAAAGAAACCATATGGACTGGGACTTGATGAGAGCATTCAAAGGACTGATGTTATCCAAAAATTTGAATAACAGCTCCTGGAGAAAGTGAGGCAGAAGGATCAATGCTTAATCAAATCCAGGCTTTCATTTGCTTGGACTAACAGCTAAGGAAACTGGTTTAATTTCTTCTGTGAGAAAAGTGAGATAAATGATGTATGTGTCTCGGGTAAAATATTTGATCACTTACCTTCTTAGTCATCACTGGTCTTTAATCGCACATTATGTAACATTACACCCAGTACAGATTACATCAGGGGGAAAAATCACAACCATGCAGCCTGCAGAAACTAGAAAGTAATTTGTCTCCAGGAGGAAGGATGCTCTTTTCTGCACACTCTGTGTACAGCACCATTTATCATCTGTGAGTGGAACAGCGCTCAGCTGAAGTCACATCAGCCCTGCCCTCCTCTTCGAGGCGCCTGTCCCAACAGCAGCCAGACCCTACAACTTTCCCAGGGCAAAGGCCTCTAAAGCAATGCTAAATCACTCTGCCCAAACAGGTTTATAAGACCTTTTAAACTCTCAGGCTCTGCTGTAGTGGAGTACAGCCTTTTCCAAGCTGCCTCTGTGACAATGCCATATTCAGAGACCCACTGCTTGCAGATTGAAGACAGATCTATTTGCTAATAACAAAAAAAAAAAAAAAAAAAAAAAGGCCTCCCAAAGCCAAACCCTCCAAACAACTTATTTCCTACTGAAGAAACTTCTCTGAGCCTATGAAACCTAACTACTCTTCTGCATGTCTTCCCAAACACAGCATGCCAAAGTAGTAATATTTTATGTTTCAATTACAGGACATTGTGGGCTGCTGCCATCTGCTATGAAAGGGACATTCTGCTCCCTGAACATCCTGGTTGTAATTTTCACAATATTTGAGTTTCTGAGAGATACCAGGAGCTCCAATACAGTGTGTGGATACCCACCAGCACTAACAGCACTTAAAAAATGGGAGAGGTGACTTGAGGGTGGCAACGGATTTTGGCACCTCAGAATTTTTCCCCAGGCAGTGGAAAATATTCCAGCATGCACTAAACATGTAAGAAACTTTCCCCAAAGCACATGGCAAAGTGAAAACATGAAGAAGTGCCTCATGCTATAACATCATCCCCCTTTTCCGGAGTTACAGTTGGGTTCAATTTTCTATTATTGCAGATCTTTGGGGTGGGACTTGTTTGAAGGGCTCAGCCTTGGCCCAAATCCTCTCCCACTGGAAAACAATGAGCCCCTCGACCCCCTCGCTGCTTTAATGGCAGGAGAGCGCAGCCAGCACGGAGCGCTTGGGGAAATTCCTCTCCTCCACCCGCTCCCTCACAATGGGTCAAACATTTCATCCCTGCGTGAAGCCTGAACAAACAGGCATTGCACAAGGAACCGCGGCGGGGAAGCGCGGCCGCCGTGCCAAGGGCAGCCTCTGAGGCACAGAGTTAACCATTGCAGCTCATGGAGCTGCATCCATCCCTGGAATGTCGCTCCTGGGGAGCCCCTGTCCCCCCAGCTGCCTGCCTGACTGATGTCTGGGAAGCTCTGCAAGAGGTGGCTGGCAGGGCCAGGCTGGCCATGACTTGGTTCAAGCTTCCACATCCTCCCACAGATAACAAAGACGGTGATTGCTGACCTCGAGGGCTATTTGCTGTAGGGTCACTTTTGGTTCCCTGGCAGCAAATCTTGATGAAGGTTTGCATTTTTGAAAATTGACCCATTTCATTTATTAATGAAAGAATAACGTGCCCATAAATTATTATGTATCACCTTCAGAAGGAGAAGAATAATTTATTGTTGAAGTGTCTGACCAAACTGTACTTACCACTCAAAGACAATCCAAACCTGGGGACATCTACCTGCCATGCCACACCCTGGCACTTCTTGACAAACCCTGTCTCACTGCCAGCTCAGGCAGCAAAAACAACCTGTGCTGAAAGACGTGCAAAGTTCACCCACATTTTTATCCTTGGAACTATGGATTATGGTACGGTAAGGAATTGTAGGTAGAAATATACAGGCCCACAGTAGATGGGAGCTTCTTTGCCCACAGACTGCCTTGTAGGAGAAGCTGGCATGAGGACTAAGTATGGGCTCAAGAACCTTGAGCCTGTGCCTTACCTGGGCTATTTTTGGTGTGGTTCATCAGTGCTTTTGCCCCAAATCTCAGGATGTGTTTCTACAGGCCAAAAGGAATAAATAGCTTTTTCTTCTGCATTAGGTAAAAAGGCACAGTAAATGGGTTCTCTCAGTTTACATTATTTGAGGATCTGCCTCAACATCTGTGATGCCAAGAGAGCTGAGCATTGCTATGACCCTTCTGTTGATGGCATAAAGCACTTTCTCAGGCAGCCCTGTGCATAGTGTGCTCATTTGAGGGGTAAATAAAGAAGACATCACGGCTGGATGTGCGTTCTCTGCTAGCAATCAATGCACAGCATACACTTTTGATGAGGTTAGAAAACAAGCATCACATGGAGAGAGGAGTACCATGCACATACAACCTTCTGAATATATGTCAGCAATAAAATGATAACTACAAAGGCAAGCAGTAGCTGCCCACGGTAGGATGTCTCATCTAGCTCAAGCTCAGCTCTGCAATACAAGCCCAACTTTGTGTAGTTTGATAAAAAGCTGCCCTAGAACAACAACAAAACCCCTACACACTGCTCTGAAGGATTAGCACAAGGATATATCTTTGTTCACTGAGCCTTTTTTAATCTTGAAAAAGGAATTTCTTACATCAAAAATAGAGGATTCTTTCATGTCACTGTCAGCTCCGTAGCCCACCTAAAATTGCATTATTACCACTGACAGAAAGACAGGTGTTAACAGCTGGAGAGAAAACAAATGTAGAGTGCTGTGGCAAAATTTGAGGAGAAACAGATGTGTGAGCAATGCTGCCTTTGATATTTATTTTAATAGTGCTTCTCAAACGTGTTCAATATTTATGCAGCCATAGGCTCAGCTTTCAGTGGCACACGAGAGCCTGCATTATTCGCCTCTTACCTCTTCTTTTCTTTTCCTCCCTTCCAACAGTCATAAAAAACAGCATCCACAAATCTCCCAGGAACAGCCAGCCTATTCCTCCTCCCCTCCCCCAGTGTGAAATGGATAGAGTTTTTTAGCAGTGGGAGTTCAGTGTGATTAGTATGCTAATACGGGAGAGAGAAAAGGAAATGGAGATGAGAGATACGCTCCTTTAGCGAAGAAAAGCAGGAACAACTGAAAGGAGGATCTCTGCTAATCAATTAACCTACAATGGACCTAATGCCATAAGAAGCTATTGTGCATAAAGGGACAGAATTCTCGGTGACAGATGGCACTTGGGCTCGTGATATTACAGGGCTGCTGCTCCAGAGCTTGTTTACCTCCCATACAGGGGTAAGCAATAAAGCAATAAAATTGCTTATTTATTTTAAAGAGAGAAGTTGAAATGCTTATTTACCAAATCAATCAAGATTTAGTAAGGCAGAACAGCCACAATCCTCATGGCCCTAAAATGCTGGATACTTCACTGATTTCAAATAGCAATTATCTATTGCAGCTTCTTGAACCCGCTCTGACTGCAAAGAGACATTTAATTTGCAAATTTTGATGAAAATTGTCATTTTTTTAATTGCCTATTTCACCGATTTGAATTTTAAAACAAACGATTAACTAGAAGCTCATTTTTACTTGCCTAGGGCAAGCCCAGAAAAATATTTGTCAAGACCCAAGCCTGTCTGCTTAGCATTTGAGTTGAGAAATGCACAACTGCCTTCAAGTCAACATTAGCTGTGACAGAAGCAAGACTATTATTTAACAGTAGCTGAAAATGTCAAAAACAAGCGGCATTTGGCATTTTGACAAGATGGCGTTGAAAAGAAACTATTTTGTTTTTCCTCAACACTCAGATAACCATAAATCAAAAGTGTACAATTACCACTTGGCTCAGAGTACTGCTTTGGAGGGTTTCTCTGAACAGTGGGGAGAAGGAGAGCAGACAGGTCTCCATCTTCTGCTTGCAGCCACCTTCAAGGTCCTATCACAGCCCAGACCCTCCAGACTTCAAAAAACCCATGCTCTGCTCCCAGGATGGAGGTGGCATCATCCAACAACTCATGTCAGACCTCAGGCACATCAGCATGATGAAGACATCCCAAAAGCTAAGGATATATGTTAATGCTCCAAGGTATATGTTTTAGGTGTTAACTGTCTGCCAGAATGAATTCAGACTTTTTGACCTTTTTTTTTTTTAAGTAGGTGTTGCGCTTGGGCATTAATCAGCTTTTTTTACATTAGAAATCATAACAAAGGGTCAGCTGAATGAATTAAAACCAGTATTGTGTTGAAGAGAAGCCTGATACTGAAGAAGTGCAGGAAAAATAATATCTGAAGGACTTTGTTCTCACGGTGAGATTAAGTTGGAAGTTACTGTTTTAATCAACGACAAGATGTGACAGTGTTCATGGTAAACAATATTGTGAACCATCTCAGGGAAACAATGACATGGTGATAAGATACTGCCTTCAAGAGCTTTAGATACCAGAATGAACAGGCCTTAATAATATAAGAGGTGCCAAAGTGATGAACATATGTTCATCTTCATTGCACTCAGCAGATACTGCCCCCCATTCATCTGGGCTCAAGTAGAACAATTTTTCTAGCAAGGTTTCCCACTCATGAAATCCCTTAACATCAGCCAGCATTAGGTAGGGTATCAAATCCCATAAAGATTTGTCTTTACAAGTGTGTCAGCTGCTGCTTCTGTCCTTCCTCAGTGAAGTCTCATCACGCACCTCAGAGCAGCTGTGCAGGAGACATCAGGAGTTTGTTGCACTGACCCTTTCCTACGTCCCATCCCTTAATCTGCCCTGTACCAGCTCCATGACCAACCTCACCACATCCCTCTGGGTTTCACTAGTTACTGTGACCTTGGAAATCACAAACTTTCAGAGTCTGACACTTCACCAAAGCAAAACTATTCCAATAAAAGCTGATTCAGGTGATGCCAGAAAGCATATACTGTCCCCATAGCTTTAAAACTTCCCTGAAGTTTGGGGGGGTTCTGGTAAAAACTGGGTCCCTTTCCTTTGCAGAGCACCTCTGGTGTCCTGCTTCTCAGACTAGTGGTAGGCAGGAGAAGGCAACACTACAAACAACAGGCTGAACCTTTGCACTGACCTTGCACTGATGGGGGAACCACTCCAGCTTCAAGAATCTTATTTTATTGCCAGGGAACAGATTCAGGGTCAACATTTGTCAAGCCACAGGCTGTGAGAGCAACACAGCCATCCTCATTTACCTGTGAACTGATCCAGAGTGGTGAAACCCAGTGGGTTTCACATCCCAAAACTCACTGCAAATCCAGGGATTTGGGGTGCTAAAAAGCACCTTGAGTGGGTGAGTCTGAAAAGACAACTCTCCCTCACACCTTCAAGTTTACTCCCACCAAGGCTAAGAGTTGAATGCAGAAGCAACCTGTCATACCTCTCTTTGTCTTTTGGTACTTAAAGGTGATTCTCCTTTGTAAACTTACATTTAAAACAATCAAAAAGCCCGTGTGTGTACTATACAAATAGCACTGGTATTTGTCTTTGAGCTGGGCATTCTGACCTGACATTGAAACTGAATTCCCTTTTGTATCCAGCCAGCTTTATCAGTGACCCCCCATCTTGCTGCTCTTTGCTGTCCCAAAGTTCATCCCCTGGACCAGTGCAATGATTAAAGTCTGCAGAACTAACCTGGAAAAAAACCACATTTTCAGGAACAGGTAGATACCTTCCCTTCCACCAGCTTCATTATTTCTTAACACTGCTACATCTCTACTCTTATTACCTACATAATATTACCTGTCTAATGCTTCTTATACCACCTAATCCCCTCAGTGGACATATCACCTCATTGATTCACATCCTTAAACCATCAGTCTTCAGGACCTTCCAATTCATCTTCTTCAAGCCACTACTCCAGCACCATTTTTTGCTTGATACACTGATTTGAGGAAACTGGTTGGTAAGAGGAGTCTGAAACTACACAAAGCAGTATTATTTCCCTCTCTCCAGTTTAATCAGAGCAGGCACAGGTCCAACACAAAGCCTCAGCTGAATTTCCTACAAGCAAAATACTGGACAATTAAAAAAAAAAAGCAGCAGGGTTGTGGCAAGCATCTATGACAACAAGCTCATCAGCAGCCAACATTTCGTATTTGCATCATTATTAATCTGCTCTGCCAGATCTGATTCTCCTGAAGAGCTGATATCCCATATAAAAAGCACACACTGCAAATCACAGAGGATGATGACAGTTTTCATCAGTGCTGAAAGAGAGGAGGGAAAGGCAGGATCTGTGGTGTGCTGCTCTTACGTGTTGCACAATGTAGGCATTTTTCTGACCTGTATCAGATGAGAAAAGAAGTAAGGTCTAAACAATTTCATCCCCTTCAAACAGAGTGGGCCAAATTCCCAACCAGCATGAAATGCTGCATATGCAGTGAAATCAATGGAGTTATGCCAGTCTGGCTGAGAACTTGGCTTTGCATGTCAGTTCATTCAGCAATGATTGCACTTGACGTGCAGCTCAGAACAAGCATTTGTTTTTAAACAGAAACAGTGGAGTCTTTCAGTGCTATCCCAGCCTATACATAGTCCTGGCTCCAAGTGCAGGATTAACTCTCCTTAGCTCAGGCTCCTATGCCTTTGTGCAAAGGAAGAGTAGGGAGGAGGAAGAAAGCACTTTCTTCTCTTTTTGGCACACTGATGGCATGTCTCAGCACTCAAGACAAGAAATGATGCTCTGCAGAGCAGGGCAACTTTGCTCTTTGCTGGAACCTGTAATTAACACATGCACTTGATGTCTTTACAGGCATTGGGCATCCTTTCATCCCACCTGAACACTGTGGAGTCACATCCCCCACTTAACCTCAACATTACCAACCCGTGTCCTGGGCCAGACCAGCAGCTTTCACAGAGTTCAAATGGAATATGTCAGTCTAAGCAGGAAGTTGCTAAAGCCTCATTCCCAGGAAAATTCTCTGGTGGCACAGCTAGGCTTACTCCAGGCATCCCTAGGCTTACTCCAGGCATCCCATAGCTAGGCTTACTCCAGGCATCAGTGAGTACTGAGGAAACAACAGGCACAGCTGGGATAGAGAAAAACAGATGAGCCAAAGCATGTTCTGGTGATCACTGCCAATGAGGTGATGCCTTTGGAGGGCAGCTGAGACCAGAACAAGTCAATACAAATGCATCTGTAATGCATCCAAGGTACAATCAGAACGATCACTTACTGTCCTTTTCCTTCTTGCAACATTATGGAAAATGCTAGAGGCTCTCCTTGCATAATTTCTATATGGTAAATTAAAGTGCAACCCTGTTCCTCACAGCTTTCCTTTTAGTGGAAACATTTTTCCCCAATAATTGCGTGAAACAAATCTTGCTTTGAGGTTTGATTACCAAAAATATCAGCATTAAATATCTAAACTGTCATTGAATATCTAAATTTAATTTGGCATTAAATATCTAAATGTTGGTTACAAGATGTACACTGAACTAATCAGAGAACAGAAACAGCCAAACTACATCATGAATTCAGACACTGACATATTTATAAATACAGATTTTTCCTTCAATAAATATTTTGCCATATTTGCTTCAAAGGCACAATTTCAGGATTTCTACCAAAAATGTCATAAAAAAGCAGATCTTATGACTACACTTGTGGAACTTGCCACTGCAAATGCTCTGCAATGTGCACATATGTCCCTGCAAAACTACAGTACAGCAGGTCACCTCCTGCAGGGATGTTTGACAAAGACAAGGCAGAACTGCTGCTTATGGAGAAAGTGAATCCTAGGAACCTCAGTCTGGAAATGCTGCAGGTTGTGCACCTGACACAGATGTACAGGGCACACTGGACACAGACCTCTCCACCAGCTTGGCCTGAAGAAAATTAGTAACTGCCCCTTTGCTTTACATTTCTTTTTGTTCCTATTTATTGCCTCCTATCTGCTACAGTGCTGGGCAGGCTAAAACAGTGTGGATGTGCAACAGGAGCGACTGAACTTCTGTGCTTCAGAACCAAACAAGAAAGGAAAACCTCAAGAAAATGCCAAACTACATTTCAACCTGTATTTCAGCTCTGTTCAGATCAAGAAATAACTCCTACTTCTTCCCCAGCACAGCTTTTAAACATTCAAAGCACAAACTCCCAGTATGCTGCCTGGAAAGTCCAGGCATAAAGTTTATCCTTTAATTTGAGGCTTTGTCATTTGACTGGGGAGGAGGTAATCAGGACAAGGCTCTGGACCATGCTGCTCAAAACATGACAACAGACACACCAAAAATCCAAGCTGGCTGCCTGAAGCAATTAAAGGAGTGTTTACTATTCCATGACAGTTAACATGTTGGACTGACCTTTCATTTACTGTTTAGTGCTGAACATTAAGCTGCAAAATTACTCATGCTTTGCATTTAGTACTGGCATCAGAACTAACAGCATTAGATGGCTATTCCCACGGCGAGGCACGCGTTCCTCTGCCCAGCTGTGCACCTACTTCCAGCAGCACTGATCTGATACCTAACAGCACTTCCACAGGTCCTGTTCGCCCACTGCCATCAGGAATTACCACTAACACTGCTCCAAAATGTAAAAAGCATATGCAAAATGTCCAGGGTGATGCAGCTGGTGCAATTAGGTTCCTTCCTTACGTACCAGGAAGGAAAAAAAGGGAGGACTGGTGTATGCCCACAGGTCCCCACGGCAGCTCCCAGCCAGATGGCAGCAGGGAAGTACAGCAGCTATGGAGGAAAAGTTTCTTTGTTTACTCTCCTCCTAGCTTCTTACAGCAGCCCTGTTATAATGAGAGGCACAGGATACATTTTTCAAGTGCCTGACAGGTCAGCAGTTGGAATATTCCCTCAAAACCCAAGTAACTTTCCATTCAACACCCTCAGGCTTAGAAGAACCTGGAATTTCTACTCTCCGAGGCTACAGATCGAAGGGAGAGGTAAAGTTTCCAGCAAAACACCTTTACTCATATGCTTCTGGCTAATCTTAGTGCTTACTATCCAAAATTATGTTTATTTCTACCCCTGGCTGTAATCTGTCTGGTCAGACACATGGCATGCCCAGGATACTGCATTTCGACAGCAGAGTTAGGAATTTTGGGCCACAGGTTGCCAACACAAACAGAGGATTTTTCCACTCACCCCCTGCACGCCTTCCAGCTTTCAGTTGTGGTGCTGCCCTGCTGTGGGACTGCATCCCAAACCCTCATGCACCTCTCTTCTCACCCTTTTCTCACCTCTGCCTGGATGCTTTTCCATTACATTTCCAAACCTCTCTTTATCACACCTTTTTTGAGACAGTGATAGGCACGATGAATGGAGTCTGTGAATACCAGAGTAACATTCAGTTCATATCCAGACCAGAACATTAATAAATACAAATACATTATGAATTTCCCTGCCATTTGTGTTTTGGGTTTTTTTCATATCCATATTAGCTATTTATATCTAAATCTCTATTTTCTGTATTGTAAGTGAAGTTATCTTATTCCCACTGCAGTTTCAAAAGAGTAGATTTTCCAAGGCTGCTCAGCATGGTAATTAAGATAGAATCACGGCTGATTTGATCTTCCCTGCTTCTTTTTCACTATTTTCATACAACCAATTTTGTGCAACCAATATACCAGCTAAATGGTCAGAGTTATTATGAGATTACTGATAGAAGGCAACTCTGTGTATTTTAAATATCAATGTAACTTCTTAAAGAAAGAGGAAACCTATCAATCAAGGTTGCAATTGTGTTTAATGCATATTTTGCTTTTAACAGCAATTTGCCAGTTTAAACAGCATAGACCTTACAGGGTTAATTGGTGAAGAGGTTAGAGCGCTTTTAAAGTTGTATCTAAATTATACCTTATTCATTCTTTATTGAACAACATTTTTCAGACAGTCTAATGTTATAACTACAAGCTATAGAGTAGCAGCATGTCCACACCACTAGAGTTAAGGCTGTGTCACCATTCTCATCATGAACCTTTCTCAGGGTTTGAACTCATCAGCCCTAAAATCACAGCAGTTTGAAACAACAGGACACCCACAATGTGATCCTGTACTGATGTTAGTCAAGTAAGAATAAAAACAGTAAGACACATATAATAAAGGACTCCACCCAAATTTATTTTGGATGATTGCTGCCTTTGCACAACATGCTCAAAATTTCCAAAATGAAATTTAAAAGTCAGCGGACAGCACAGTCTAACCAGGTTTAGCTGAATCTGAGTGCAAAGTGCTGCAAAGTGGGTGCTACAGATGCACAACAACCACTTCTCACATACTGCACATTTCAACACACACAAGGCTGCTTCTGTGTAAGTATCAGGCTGGCAGGTAACAGCAGTTCTACCACCAAGGGAATAAAGAACCAATCCATCTTCAGTTGTACACACTCGTTGGTCATGATGAAACTACATTGTTTACCAAGTCAGCCCACTGGCTACTGAGGTACTGTGTTATTCCCTACAGTTAGCATAAGAAACATCTGAATTTTTATGCCACTCATGCCCTGGTAAGTCAATAGGGACTTCTCACACTGTCCACCAAGCTGAAGCCATTTATTGAAGTAAAGAAGGTGGATGAGGTGAAATACTGTAAGAGAGAGACCCAACAGCTTCTTCAGCAAATTGCCAGAGCCTGCCTAAAGAAATTTACCCTTCATCCCTGCCCAGCTTCTTGGTTTTATCAACGAAATGCTTTTTATTGCCTTTTGGTTTGATTAAGAGAAAACCTCTGGTCAGGGATTTACTCAGACATGTTCTGCCTCTGCTTAAAGCAAAGTGCCTCTGTAGGTGCTTTCCTGAGACATCATCCCAGGACAGTGAGCTGCAGGTGATGACACTTTCTGAAGCTGCAGAACCAAGCTCTTCATACATCACTTGCTTATTTATTATTTTTACAATTTCCCATTCAAGAAATTTTTCTTTTGTTACAATGCTTTTGGAAGTGCTCATTCCACACTTTTCAGACTTGGAGGTAAGCAGGTAAGACTGAAAAAGTTGCCTAGTTACAGCTTCGTGTACAACGCATTCACACATTTATTAATAAAAACTTGTCTAAACATCTATTTGTTCTTTGGACCAACTCCAGCCTCCCGAGGTGACTGTAACATGTCTTATAAACCTTTCATGGAAGACTTAAAAAATAGTACTTAAAGACAAAAAAGGGAAAACAAATACATTTAAACATCATCAACAAAGACAGAATGGGAAAACAAAGCGGAGACATCCCACGCCAAACTCACTGCAGGCACAGGTTAGTAGTGTCCTCTTGAAATCTGCTTTCTGCCTTCTTGCACTTCTTCCAGCTCATGGTCTTAAAAGCCAGCTGCAAAGCCAAGAGCAAATGCCATGTATGCCCCCAGATATGGGTCACACACTGAAATCCTTCTTAAGAAGGGAAGTGCTCAGCACACAGCCCATTTCAGCTCGCTGCCCTAGCAGGCTGGCTGTGCACTGGCACCTGTCAAACAGGGCTAACAGAACTCTGCCTCACAAAACTGCTGCAAGAACAAATGCATTTGTGGTTGCCTGGACACAGTAACTGCAATGAGGGCTCCATCACTACCTAAAATACAGCACTGCTGATCCCTGCCAACAGAGCAGGGGGTGGGCAAGGACCACCAAAAGTGACATTGGTAATGGAGGGGCTTACGACACTTTATGGTAGTGGCTGATTTACTTCAGAATTGAATTTTGCAATAAAAACTCCCTAAGCTGTTTTCCTATCAACACAAATCAGCTTAAAGGATTGTACAAGAATGACCTGAACTGTATCCTGTTTTGCACACAAGCAGTTTCAGAATCTGTCCGTGGTTCACAAATTCAAAACCAAATGTAGATGCTGGGTGTACCAGGGGAAAAACAGTGAATAGTGTCCAGACTCAGTTTCCACTTCTGTGATACTGGGCACACACCACAGACAAATGAAACGCTATGGCAATAACCCATGAAACCTGCAGTGAGTTTCCTCACCAGTAATGTGGGTCAGAAGAATTATATACTGTGTTAATAGGCATAAATGAGTTACTTATTGCATCAAAGTCCACCTGTAATCCATAAATTTCATAGAGATAGTAAGAGCTATCATGGAAAGAGATCTTCATTGCTAAACATGAACCCTCTCTGTCTTTTTCTAGCTGTTAAGAACAAATTCCTCAAAACTTTCAAGATAAAGTGAATCAAGAAGTTTCAGCTACAGAAACATAGTGCAAAGGTTCAGTTTGGCACTGCAACATTACAGACAGACAGGAATTCATGGTAAACTGTTTAGATTTGGAAAAAAGAATCCTATAATTGAACCAATATTGTCAAATGTATTGCATACTATTGTAACTTCACAGTAATCAAAATCAGACATCAAGGTTTCTATAGAAGCAGCAATCACAGATTGCAGTAAAGTATACCACTCAAGGGAAAAAAATTGCATTTTGGCAATTTCATAGTCAAGTGTTCCTTATGCTCCTCCAACAGTCATTTGTCAAACATTTTCCTGTTTAAAAGGTGCATTTTATTTCTTCTCAGTCCTCGTGAGACTTCTCTGCAATGACTTTGCATTCATACTGAAAAACAGAAATGGACAAAATATTAATTTACATAACTAGTAAAAAAGACTTAAGTGATTTTTCTACAAAATAGGTGATAAAATAGCTCTTGTTAAACTCCACTCAGATAAGTTTGATCTCCTTAAGTTCTGTGCACATACTGGTGACTGCCATTTCTGTCCCCTGAGCAGGTCAGACTATGGGGATGGCCAGATTTCTCCCCAAACACAAAAGTATGTAACAGAGTGTACAGAGCAAAGCATGGGTGTACTCTGATTTACAGACTGATCAGCTCACTAAGTACATCAACGAGAAATGATTGCTGGTTTCTCCCTCACTGCACACCCTCGAGCCAAACAGCTGGCTGGTACACATGGAGGAAGAAATGATATGTACATTTAAACTTCTACTGGAAGGCAATCAATCCCCCTCCTCCAGACTCACCATTGCCAGCTGCCTGCCAATATTGCCCATTGTTATTCCACCAGCAAAAAATATACATGGCAACCAGGAACGGACATAGAGAAAGTCTGGGGATGTGTATCTGGAAAAGAACACACATTTTTGAGCTCAGTGCTGTGCAACACAGAGTCCTCCAAACACAAGGCAAATCCACAATTATTAGGATATTTTAACTCAAAAAGATCCACATTATAGAAATTTAATTTCTTGCAGCAAACAACAAAGGAGGTTTCTTATTGATTATAGCTGCATTTATTCAACCAAACAAAGCATGTTACATTGTTGGCAAGGTAGCAATTTCATTTCAATTAGCATTTCCAACTAGATTTCTCACTTACACTCACATAAGAGCTTTCATAAACAGTCCAATTTATGCTGTGCTCAAAATTAGGTGCTGACAGCTTTGAAAATCATGTCAAATTGTACCCCTTCAGTTATTCTGATTTAATGTTACAGGTTCAGAACATTATCATTTCACCTCAGGGGAGCAAATACTTACTGATAGACTCCATTGTACACCAGAAGCTGTGACACCAGCGTGGCCAGGAAAGCAATTCCTACTCCAAGACCAAAGCCACTTCGTGACCTGTCAAAGGTCCACCACAGCCCGATGGACAGGGCTGCCAACGTGAGAGACAGCTGGATATTGTTGGCAAAATCCACCTTCTGTGCTGCCTGTTAAGGATCAGCTTGGGAATACCATGGACAAGGATAAAGCAATTTTTGTCATTCTGTTTCTATTTTGGCACAACAGAAAAAAAAATATTAAGACAAGTACAGTGTTACCTGTATCATCTCTCACACAGCTATCAGATGTGAGGAATTAAGGCTTGTAATTATCAATTATTTCATGAAACTAAGAACTTATGACACTTCTTCCAATTTTAGGGTCTCTGCACTGTACAAGACTGAAGAGCCTCTTCCCCTACCAAACAATCAGGCATTTTGTACAGAAACACAATGCACGTTACTTCTCACCCTCACCTGGCTCCTTATTACATTGAATATGAAATCTTAAATCTAGCATTAAATTTCTTAAACTGACAGAGATTTGCAGAAAAAAGGTATTTATCACGATTAATTGCACTTTTGTTTAAATTACATGATGCTTTACATTCAGCTCAACATTAAAATGTTAATGTGTTCTATAAATCAAAATGAAAATATTACTGGAAAGTGTTCATCTAAATCAACAATGAAAGTCAGTTTTGTCAGCTTGTGAAAGAATTGCGAAGTCACTTCAGATATCTTTGTGTGTTTCACATCCTTCAAAATGTTTTGGAAACACTAGCTCATTCTCATTACTCCTGTCCAAAACAGATAATTAAAAGGGGGCTTGTCATGTTGCTTTTGCCTGAAAGAAAACTTATGGGATGACAGTATAAAAACCACTGTCTTATTTCCTCACAAAAATCTGGAGGGAGACCTAGTGGAAATGAGAAACAAGCTTGACTAACTGAAATAAATAATTACAGGATAAAAATCAATATCTTCAGAAAAAGTGCCAAAGAAGATAGAACCCTCACCAAATCTGGCAATGTGCAGAACTGGCAACAGCTGAAGAGAAAGCAGTCTGGAGAGCTGTCAAGCAGGAAATACAGACAGTACATTACTGATGTCCTGGGATATGGGGAACAGCTGCTAGAGAACTGCAGAAAATTTGCTGTAAATAATCAGACCCCTGTAAAAAGGAGCTGTCAACTCTTATTTCTTAAAAGCAGCAAAGCTGCCACGGGCTCACCCAACAGGTTCAGGTAGTGAGAACCACAGCACCAGAGCAGAGCATCTCTGGAAGGACAGTGGGGCTTGTGAGGGACAGAGGGAGTGACTTGGAACCTTGGCAGCTCCAGCTCCTGCGGCCACACTGGAGAGCAGAGGGTGGGGAAAACCACACAGCAACAAAACTATCCGTGGCCAAGCAAGCCCAGTGAGAATTCAGCCAGCTCCCCACCTCTCCCTTAATGTGCCCTCTCTTCCTGGGAATGAGGAGATCCAGCAGCACAAGAACAGAACTTTTAGCACCACTTTTGGAGCTGACACGGGTGGAGATGAGCATTGCAGAGATGATCAACTTTCTTTCCAAGACCTCAATTTTCACCAGCAGACCCTGGTTTTAGCTGATGGAGGAGGCACTAGGCATAACTGCAGAAAGCCTTTCAGATCCATGGCACTGCCAGTAAGGTGCACCAGTCCATGAGAAATGCATCCTGTCACCCAGAGTGCTCTCTTGGCATCAAGGAAGGCATCCTTTGCAGAAGGGGGTAGCAACATTTCCTGGCATTGTATAGTCCTGGGTATTCCTGGTCCTGAGCTTTCCCTACTCTTTGCAAAGTGCATGTGCTTCACTCATGACCTCAGACAGGTCCTCAAGCTCCTACTGTGGTATTAATAGGACATCAGCTTGCAACAACCTAAAGCACTTTTCTGTAATACCTACTGCATGAATATCTTCCTGCACTAACCTTAATTATTCAAAGAAAATAAAGACTCTAAGTAAGACAAAACCCAGTATTGAGACATTCCTAATGAAAATGTTTTTCAGAACAAAAAGATGTGAAGCTCATCAGCTCCAATACTGCTACAAGTTGGACACTAACACATAATCTGCCTTTTCCTTGCAAAAATGCTGCATGTTACACCTTTAACACCAATTCAAATTCACCACAACTGACTGTGTGAGCTTTTTTTAAGAGGAAACCCATTTGTTACCACCAATGTCACTTGGTTATAGGATACAGCACTGGCATGATTTATTCCCACAAAGACTGCTACACATCGCATGACACTGGACCATTCTCTCTTGAACTTATGTGGCTCTCCCAGATGTCTGTCCATGCAGGGGTACAATAACCCAATCACAGCTGTGGAGACAGGAGAGAAAAAAGGCCCTCAAGTTAAAGCACTGGCAACATTTAACAACCTAGAATAAAGCCTAAAATAAAGGCTATCTAGACTTTGACAATTAGAGTCACTACTAAAACACACAATTTAAGGATAAACTGCACAAAAATTAGGATAAACAGCACATACATTGTAAAAGAAGAGGAAATTCCAAGAGTTTAATTATTTTAAACAAAGTTCAGCAGCATCTTCAGCCACTGCAGCAGAAGTAGCAATACAGAGACAATTTGAACCAGGGTCACAGGATGACAGAGCTCTCCCCCACACCAAAGTCTGCACTGTTGTTCAGAAAGACCACTAATAGCTGCACAGGCTGGTACTTCAAAAAATCCCACACATCAAACATGTTTAAAATAACTGCAAAACCAACACACCACAGTACTGGTGCGGTTTATAACATCAATATTTTGTGTTTTCTTCTGTTCTTGTTACAAGCAGGCTTTGTTTGGATAACATTTTTCTCTTCTTCAATGCTACTCTCAAGCTCACCCAGAAGAGAGAAAGCCAAGAGCCTACAGTAGCTGTTGAATACAGAAAGCAAACAGGAATTCCAGCCTCAGGGAATTGAGATGCTCTTTCAATATTTCTTCACAAATGTGTTCTCCACTGCAACTGCAGTTAAAAAGATTTTACCAACCACACTAAGGATCTATAATGGTGCCTTAATATTAGACTGTAGTGGTGTGAGCCCAGCAGAGCCTGAGCCATCAGTACAGACTGCAGTGCCTTCAGTCCAGCACACTGCTGGGGGTAACACTGCAAATGCTCTTTGCCACAGAGGAAACTGATCCCCAGGATTCAGGAAAATAAATCATCAGTAAAGCTGGAGTGGAAAAAAACCTCCCTGAGCAATTTTTTTGCCAAAGGCCTTGGGCCAAACTCATGACTAATAATGGTGATGGATGAAAGGACTTTTCTGAATGCAGCCTCGATCACCCCTGATTATAAATATGCAAAATACCTTTATTCTGCTCATAATAATAAACCATACTGCAGAGAAATGTTACATCAATTCCACGAAGGCTGTGCAAGTGCAAATGGTAAGAAAATGGGTGAATTATCAGCATTTACCACACAGGTTCCCTGTATGCATACCAGCAGAGAAGATAAGGAAAAAAAATGGAGAAGACTAATAATGAAAAAAGAAAACCCTGAACACCTCAACAGAGTGACTCCTGCTGGGAAAAGCTAATTAAGGCTGTAGTATCTTTAAATCAGGTGACTTAAAAATCAAGTACTAAAATCAAAGAGTGCACTTTACAAGCCATATCCAGTCTTTCCATCCAAACTACCAACCCATCAGGCCCAGAAAGGCCCACAAGTTTCTTGTCAGATGATGGCAAGATGTAGCCTTCCTGAGTTCCCATGGCAGCTGCAGCGTTCTCAGGTGACCCAGGAGAGCACAAAAACTAATTCCTGGACACATGTGTATTTGTGTATGCAAGAAAAACATCAGAAGCATACTAACAACTCAACAAGGACAGTGATGCTGAAAGGGAATTTTTTATCTTCCCCACCTCTCACACAGTTTTTTGCAACTACCCATCTCAGCACAGCAGGCACAGACACACGACTGAACTTACCTGATGCTGTGCCACAGCACGGTGGTACCCACCAAGCTGAGGAGAAGATGCTTGTGATCACATCAGGGGGGAAGAGAGTAACGTTTCTCTGGATCTGAAGCAAGTTTAATACTAATGCAAGAAATACACCAATAAAAAACAGCACTACACCACGAATTACCAAATTCATGCCACGACTGGTTACAGATGAAATGTATGGGCCACACTTTTTTGGTAAGGTTGGCATTGCATCATTTTCTGCCATGACTTCCTAAGTTATCAGAGGCATCCAAGAGGCTGACTGAGGATTCACTTGCAATCAATATTTCAACTCTCTTCAATTAGGAGACACCCAAATCCTGAAAAATAATAAAAAAGAGTGAAAATTTAGATATAAGAAACATTACTGAAATAAGTTGTATTTCCCTCAACTTATTTGGAGATTGGGTTAAAAAAATGTCTATTATATTTTTTCTGAATTTTCTGAAGAGGCCATTAGTCCTTTGATAGCAGAATCAACCACAGCATCAAAAATGCCTTACAAAGGGAATATGTTTCACAAGTAGTTTTTTCTTCTAGGAGACAGAGGAGGAAACATGTGGGATGGGACAAGTAGGAATGTGGAAGTACATTCCAGGAGGTGAAGAAATGACACAGGTATCAGATGGAAGAAAGGCTTGCTCTGCAGTAAGAATAAATTGGTTTACTCCCTTCCTTGAAGCAACAACTGGAGAGGTTATATAATTCAGCAGCAAGTAAACACAGCCCTCGATTCCAAGTCAGCCACAGAGCTTCAGAGATCTCTTTTCTTGAAGAGACACTAAAAAAACATTTCTCAACTGGAAAGTGAAATCTCTGAAGTAACTTTCAGGCTGGAGTCAGAATTTCAGCAATCCTGCAGCATACATGTTTTGTAACCTCCAGTAAGAGCAAACAGCTCAGCAAACCACAGCAGTAACTTCAACAGACAGAAATATTTACCAAAGTAACACACACATCTGGAGAAAACTGCCCTACATCACGACAAACCCTAACTGTAATCAGGCACAGAAGCACCTGAGGGCAAAGCAAAAGGAGCTCCACCTGCCTTTGCACTAGGAAGCCTCTGACATGAGTAACTGCCGGCACTACAGGAATGGCAGAGTTCCCACCCCAATCCCTTCCTCAAAAAAAACAAAACCTGTCCATCATGAGTCTTGTTATACATGGATTCAGTGCCACATTCATGTACAACAGCGATTTTGATCGACAGCTTAGCCACCTGGAACTTTAGAAAAAAAGCCCTGACATTGTTTTTAAATCTGAAACTGCCAGCTGGTAGCGGCTTCTGTTAACTCTTATTTATGGCACATGGGGAGCCAAACCAGAACATCCATCCCCTTTCCACTCAGCTCCAGCCAACCCCGAGGAAGCTCTCTGCAGACACAGCAGCAGAGCAGAGGACTCAGCATTCATTCACTTCTGCTGACTGAAAGCCAAAAGGAAAGTTAAATACATCGGCTAGTTAAAATATTCCAGCCAACTGCACAGATGTGATGCCACACCATGGCATACTCCATCACATGAAGAAAGTTCCAACAGACAGAAAAAAAAAGAGGAAAAAAAAAAAAAGAAAAAAGTTCTCTTCATACAAAACTTCCCACTGGCAGTTTGGGGAGGCAACAGTGTCTTCCTAAGAACACAAGCTCTCTTCCACACAGCCAATTCCCCACGTTCCTTGTAATCATGAACACAGCTTGGGGGGAAAGAGAACCACCAAGGTGTCAGGCTTCTTGTCTGCTTCCTGAGTCAGACTGCCAGCCTTGATGTCTGTATCAAGGCTGGCACTGGCACTACAACACTTCCTTCAAGCAAAAAGGAGGTGCTCCAGATTTTTCTTTCCTGCTCTGGATAGCACGGCACTGGAGCTTGGCATACTTGGATCATACTTTTAGCCTCCAGCAAAGAAACCATGGAGTCACAAAAGCAGCACTACTTCTACTGAGAGTCTCCCTTGTGTCCCCTGGGGCTTTGGGATTACCTGGGATTACACCAGGTAATCACTGGAATTCTCAGAATTTACAGGAGTCTTTCTAACACAGGGCATTGGAGGCTGTAGCTCCCAATCACAAACTCTGCAGGAATACTGTGCCTAACATGGGTTTTCAAACTGTTATGTCCCTTCTCAGCTTTGGCTTGCCTAGGGAAATAAACTAAATTCTTAACTCTCCACTTCACCATCCCAACTGCTTTTCACACTTCCTGAAGTCTGCATATCCCTTTTTATAAATGCATGACCCAAGCTGATATATTAGGAAGCTCACACTTTTAGTTCTTCCTCTAATGAGCAGCACACAGGATAACAGTTTCTTTTTTCAGTCATAAAGTGAAACGTCCTGTGATCCTTTACTTATTCAAGTCTCCCTTCTTTCCCTCTTTCCTATTACTGAAGTCCTTCCTCCCTGGCACCAGCTCCAGACCTTGCACATTGCATTTCAGCCCATATGGGGAAATTTATTTCTGACAGCCAACTTCAACCCACTTTTTCTGCAGGATCTCTCAGGCCTCTTTGGCCCTGCAAATGTTGCCAGCTTTGGGTCATCAGCAAGCATCTTCCTGTACCTATTTTGTGCACCAAGCTTATCAACTAAAATAGAATCATAGGATGTTTTGGACTGGAAGAGACCTTAGAGATCATCTAGTTCCACTCCTCAAATACTGAGAGAGATCAGCCCAAGTCCCTGTCTTTGATGAAATCTAGAAATAATTTCCCTACATTGATTATTTCCCCATTTTACACTCTCTCTTGGTATCTCCCTCTAACAAGACTCTGTTGTTTGTAATTCTTCATCTACAGGAATCTTCAGCCTAATTAAGAATCATCAACTATCCCACATGGCAAAACTAATGTAAACACTGATTGGCTCTTACTGGTTTTTCTCCTAGAAGTGCTGATGATCAAGTAAAAGTCTAATTTTATTCCCATATAAATCACTTTCAAATCATAAAACCTGCACTTGTATAATTTCCACTTTTTTAATATGCCATTCAGCAAATACATATTTAATTCTGAAGGCTTATCTAAATGCAACAGGAAGGAAATCACTTACTGCTTCTTCACAACCACTGCAGGTGCAAGTTATTCAAGACACCAGAACAGATTTTTATTAGCAGGTAAACAGCCTGACCGCAGCAAGGCCACTTGGGTAGGTACATACTGACAGATGTTTATGAAAGTAATTCAAAGTCTGAAACTAGCATGACGTAGTCATTTGCACCTGGTGAGAAACCACCACCTACACATATAATTCCTAGTTGTTTCATCAGTTTCCAGATTTTCCACTGACCCTGAGACCTTCTGGCATGGCACAGAGCAACTGGAGAAGGGAGCAAAGGGATCAGTGCTCAGGAAACATTCTTTATTGCCCCAGACAGCCGAGGCTCACAATGCCCTGGCACAGCACAGATATATACTATCATCACCTCTCATGGAAATTAAATTACTATCTCGAAAGACTCCAATTCCTTCTGACTAGGAGGCCACTGTTCCTGCAGACAGCAGAGACTCTGTCTCCTTTTAAGCCTTATGTTTTACTGCAGGTTTCCTCTCAGACAGGAACAGATCACAACATATTGAACCAACAAGACTTCAGAGCCTTCACTTCCTGGGGAATGCACATTCCCAGCTGTAACACGGCACTGAAAGCTGCAGGCTTGGCACTGCCGGAGTCTCAGCTGCACTTCCCTGCTCGCTGGCACACGCGGACTGCAGCCCAAGCTTTTCAACACACTGTGCACCGTACACGACTCGCAAGGCAGCCACACGGTGTCTGGCATTGCGCAAAAAGTTAACAAGTAAATTATCACCCTGGACATTTATAAAACACTTAGTCACTTAACTGTCTCCTAAGGAGAAGATCCCTCCTGCTCCCCTGCGCTCTCCCTGCGCACCGAGAGCGATTCACAACTTCTGGCACCGCACAGACACACCGGGCACGGCGCGCTGAGGCCGACAACGAGAGGGTTTATTTAGGCAACACTACGCAGGAGATGGCAAGAACCCATCCGTCTGCAGCGAGGCAACGCCAAAAGCAAACAAAACCATCGCGTCTCAGCCATCGGGCGGCGGTTCTGCCCCGGACTCCGGCCCGGGGGAGCCCAGCCCCCCTAGGCAGCGCCGGCACCTCCGGCCCGGCCCGGCCCGGCCCAGCACGGCCAGCGGAGGGGCCGCGGGCCCGGGCAGCCCCGCCGGGCACGGGCTGTCCCGGCTGCTGGGGAACGGCCCCGCCGGCCTCTCCCTCCGTCCGTCACCCCCGGCCCTAACCCGAAGCACCTCCCCGACCCGCGGGCAGCAGGAGCCGAGGGGCGCCGCTACCCGCCCGGCTCGGCCCGTCCCCCCGGCCCGCGGCTCCACTGCCCCGGCCCAGCCCGGCCCCTCCGCAGCACCGGGACTCACTCGGCCTCCGCCATGTTCCGCAGTCCCCGCCCCGCGCAGCCTCCGCAGCGCCCGCCGGGCCTCGGCCGTGCCGGGCACGGGCAGCGCGGGGGGGCGCGGGATGCTCGGCCCGGAGCCGCCCGCTCCGCCTCGGACAGCGCTCCGTGCGCGGCTGCGGCTCCGGAGCGGGCCCGGGGCGCTGCCACGAGGTTTGTAAGAGGAGCACTTCACTTGGAGTGCTGTGTGCAGCAGTAATGGGTACAAACTGAACGACAGGAAATTTAGGTTAGAGATTAGGAAGAAGTTCTTTACTGTGAGGTGATGAGGCACTGGAATAGTTGCCCAGGAGGGCTGTGGATGCCCCAACCCTGGCAGTGTTCAAGGCCAGGTTGGATAAGGCCTTGGTCAGTGTGAGGTGTCCCAGCCAGTGGCAGGGGGTGTTAGGACTGGATGATCCTTAAGGTTCCTTCCAACCCTTAACATTCTGTGATCCAATAATCAGAAGAAAAGCTGGATGTGTTGGGCTGTTAGCCCCATGACCACGCTCCCAGCTGGGCTGGGGGCAGTGCCACAGCCGGTTCCGCCTTCAGGCGCACACATGGTGGGAATGAAGTCCTTGTCCCCAGCTGAAGCTGCCAGCCCAGCTTCGGCCCTCCTGAGCACCTGGTCCCACATGGACTTTCCCATGCGCTTGACTTTATTGATGGAGGACAAAATTGCACATCTCCGTGTTCCAGAAGCCACGGTTTCACCTCCAGTTTGGGCCTTTTGGGGAAAATGTACAACATGAAGCAGAAAACAATTTGCTTTAGCCTTTCTTAGGGATGGTTAAAGGCATCACAATAAAAAAACACCATTTATGTATGCGAGATGGAATATGTGAGAATAATGCATCGTATATCATATATTCCTATTATTGTATTAATTAGCTATTCAATTTCTCACACTTGATATTGAATACTATTTATTAAAAAGATTTGCACGTTGCATTCCCCCAAGCTTGGTATTTCACTGCAAAGACTTTGACAGAGCTTTCCATATTACAAAGTCTGAGGTCTGCAGAAATTCAGTCCTATCCCCTTACAGTTCTCAGAATAATGACTGGGTAGGATGAAATTTGTAGCTGTTCACTGTAGTGGCATCTTTAGTGATAACTGTGGTTTCTTTGTGCTGGTATGTTGTGATCAGCAGTGTCACCAAACGTGCAAACTCAGAGGGGAGGATATGGATCTGTAACAGACATATTAAGAATGGAAAAGGGAGACATTTGCAGCAGCAGAAACCCATTGTGGTTTAGATGAGCAATAAATGAATTTTCAAATCGTTCAACTTTGGCTTTTGTCACACAGAAACAAAGTATTTTATTTTCAGTAATTCTGCTGAGCTGCCTGCCCTGTCTGTGGTTTAGATGGTTATTTTACTGTACTTGAATGCCAAATTTTGGATCAAGAAAGGCAAAAGTTTTTTTTAAATCAAATAAAATATCTTTCCTTAATGTTAGATAAATGCCTTTGGCCAGCCATATGCCTGAAGCAGAACAAAGTGCCTTATTTATTTGTGCCTTTAAGACCAGGACCACCAGAAAGCCTGAAATCAGAAACTTTGGAAGCATGAAGTGTATGCTGGAGGGAGGAATGTATGGCATAAGTGGATGGAGACTGCCAGTGATTGCTGGATCTTTCCTTCTCCAGACACTTGTAAATACAGCCAGGTAATGACTTATATATCAATAAATTTGGATTCGTTGCAGTGAGGTCTGCTGCTGTGTTTGGTACTATAAAATCACAAGATCTTAATTACTACCAAAAAAGTGACCATGGGACAAATATTAACCATATTAATAGAGGTGTATTAAAACTAATATGTGAGAAATTAAGTAACCAGTGTTGGTGTAAATCACTGCAACTCCAAGGACTTGATGGCATTGCCAACTCACAGCAGCTGAAGTCTCTGTCCCTAGACCCATCTGATTATCTTACAGGGAACAAAATCCTATTGCATGAAAATGGGAGAAGCATGAGGAAAAATCATACAAAAATGTATCTGAATTGGAAATTGCCAAAATAAACGCATTGCCAAATATTTTTACAGAGAAAGGAGGTAGAGATATGACCTGAAGAGAAATAGCACTTGTTCTGAATTGACTGGAATTGCTATGAAACATCATGGGAGAATCATCTCTTGGAAAGCAGCACAGAGTTGTTTGATTGCACTGGCTGCAGAACAAGATAATGCAGAATGTTCTGAATTTAGTTTTGGGACATCAGTGTTGCTCTGCATATAATAAACCTGACAGTGAAAAATTCAGGGACGTTTATGCAAAGCCGAGGAGCCTAAAGCAGCCACATACCTATAGAAAAATTGGAATTGCAGCCACATACCTATAGAAAAATTGGAATTGCAGCCACACACCTATAGAAAAAGTGGAATTGCAGCACATACCTATTGAAAAAGTGGACTTGCTCTCCTGTCCCTAACAGTGGCTTTTTAAAAGCTGTACTTTGTAAGGGCCTTCAGAGCTGCCTGAGACATTAGTTGAGTGAGCCAAGGCCAGTTGGCTTGACTGGAAGCATGTCCACAGCAGGACTATAAAGAAGTAGTAAGAAGACAATGGATTCATGGAGATATGCATGGGTGGGTGAGAAAGTGAAAAAGAAAATAAGAGAGTAGGTAGAAAAAATGTAACCCGAGTCTTTGTGTGGTGATCTATGATAAAACATCAGGTGTTTTGGAACCTGTACCATGTGTAACATGGGAAAAGTCTGTCTGTATGGCAGGAGAAAGCATTCTGTAGAAGTCTGAGCTGATTCCTGGTAGGGCTTCCAAAATTTATATAAATAAAGGACAACAAGGTTGAAGTTTTGTTCTTTCCCAAGGCCTTTGCTGTGTCCAATAGTGGGGCAGCCACAGTGCACTTTTTGTAGAAAACCATCAGTGTGGGAGCCTTGTTCCCAGGGATTAGGCCAGGTTTGCATCCTGTCAGGTGCATGAATGAATGTCCATAGAGCTCTTCAAGCACAGTCTGCAGATCCTAAATATCTATGACAGCCCTTCTGCAGAAGGCTGTTTGTGAGCTGTGCTGAAGCATGGCCAGTGACCAGCAGCAGTTTTGCAACAAAGAATTCCTGTCCCTCCCTCATTCCACTTTGCAGACAACTATATCAAGTACTGCTGTTATCTGGGGCCTTTAGCTAGGACTGTAAAAAAAAAAAGAGATGCTGTAAGTTCTAAATACTCTTCAGGAATATAAATCTCTTCCAAAGCCTTTTTGGAAGTTCTCCATCCATACAGAAGCCTTCTGAAGGGCCTTCATAAATAAAGAATAATAGAACTGGGCATGTTTTCCAGAAATGCCTTTTATCTCACTAGCTGAGGATGCTGTTTTGTGGTTTTTTATCTGCAGCAGGAGGTGCAGTAGCCACCCAGATTAGCACACAGCTGGGTCACAGGCAGAGAGCAGCAGGGCTGACAAGTCCTGCAGCACAGGAGCCTGTTAGGCAAAAAGAGCAGCGTGCTGTGAACTACTCTGGGGTCTTGGCAGCAGTGCAGCAAGCAGTGCACAAGTTCTATAAAATTGATTTTCCAATAGTGTTGGCATTTTGGAGAGGAAAGGGAGAAGAGACAGCAGCGGTGTGAAGCCATCGGATCACACGCGCTCTCACATATGAAAAAGGCTTGTGCTTATCTCAGGTCAGCAACAGGATATGCAGTTTTAGGACAGCTATCAAAGGCACTTTTGTTTATTTATTTAGCCACTTGCAAAAGACGCTGGGTTGTCAGCTCCAGGGGCTAAAGTCCTTTATTTATGTGCTGAAAGGTGCTCCATGGACGAATGCAGCCTGGCTTTCCCTGTGTCACTCTGCCAGCGTGGCTCAACCCTGATCCGGTTTCCACACTCATTCAGCACTTGCTGAAATTGTCACCTAGGGAGTAAACGCTGCCAGCCACAGCCGTGGTTTCTGAGATATGGAGTCCAGCCCAGGCAGAAATTTGCCAAGATAACCTCATTGCAACTTGTGCCAAAGAGCCACAAACAGCTGGAGCATTGAAGGACTGTGACATTTAAACAAGATACTGAAAATGCAAGGTAATCACCATCATGTTAGAATGCATCCAAATGTGGAATTTAGAAATTAAAGACTTCCTACCACATTTTTATATATTCACCAGGCAACATCTAGGTTCAAGGGACAGGCTAAATAGCTGGGACACTGATCTTCAGTGTATTTTTTTCAGTGGTAATTTTTTTGGGTGGTGGCTTCTGGTGAGAAGCAAGGACAGTGTAGAACCTGAAGGTACACAGGGAATGTACATAAATGCATTCTAGTCCTGTGAGTGCGTGCATCTTTCATAAGTGTGTCACTTGCTAAGAGTCAAAATAAGGTCAGTGCAGTTGAGTAAGTATGTATAAAAAAGGGCAGGGAAGAAATTCCTGTCAAATCAAGCTAAAAATAGATGGCTGAGTGGATGAGAAAAATGGCATAAGAAATGCAAAAAGAAAAACTGCAGTCTAGAATGAAAGCAGCCTTGCACAAGAAGTTAAATTTTTTTCTGGGCTTGATTGAAAATATTTTAAATATATGTGTCATTGAAGTTAGAATGAAAATTAACGTATTTAAGTTTGGAGGTTCACAGTTTCTCTCTCCATGAATCTCTCAAAGATTCTCTTCCTTCCTGCCTTCCTCCCTCTCTTCTTTTCCCTCTCCTTCTCCTTCGTTCCCTTTGTGGCATCTCAGATCCACAAGGAAGGAGAAGATTCTAGGAACTGCACTTGAAAGCTTCTGCCCAGGATCCCAAGGCTTTCTGTGTAGTCATTAGCAGGCAGTCACATTGACAACTGCATCTGGCAATACTGCTGACTGAATTTATTTCAATTGGCATTATATCTGTAGAGATACAGACTTTATACTTTGGCCTACAAAAATATCAACAATTCATTTGAAATTATAGTGAGATAGGGCAGTAGCCCCCCCTGTTTTGCCCTTCAGTGTATGAAGGTAGAGTGTGAATTTCTCAGGCACACATCTTGGGGTGCTGCTGAGCAGGCTCAGGAGTTGGACTTGATGATCCTTGTGGGTCCCTTCCAACTCAGGATATCCTATGAATCTATGAACGATTTCTACTCCTGCAGATTTACAGTCCAGAGAGTGCAACAGATTCCTCTGCAGGTGGTAGAAAGAAATAGCACACACAGAGTGTGATCATTGTGCTCATTTAATGCATCTATTTTAAGTTTAAAAATTGTGTTCTGGAGAGGCCTGTTTCTTTCCTTCACCTGTTGCAGATGGAAAAGGTGCCAAACTTCATAGACATCTAACTTTTAGGCCTCAGAGTAAGGAGATAATGATGGTATCCTGTGTAATTTGCTCAATAGCCCAGGTTATCTGGGTCAGTGTTGAGGAATGTTTGTGTTGCAGCAGTCTCAGGCACTTGTGTCAGACAGCAATCACTGCTGGCATTGACAGTGCTGGGAAGGACACATTACAGAGCAGTTTGAAAAATGTCTATTCCTCTTAGCCAACGGAAATCTGCAAATTTACAGTGACAATTCAAATATCACAAGTTCTCGTTTGCAACAAATATTTCCATTTTGCAGCGTTCAGCTTTCTCACAAATTTGACCTTTCCCTCAGAAAGCACAAGATGCAAATGCAAAAGTGAAGGAACCAAGAGGTCACTTGGAAACACAATTTTCCATTAAAAGCAGTTTTAATGAAATGTATTCCATCAGCTGAAGTTGTTTTTGACAGTCAGTAAGAGATGCAGCTGCCTAAACACAGGATTCATGGTCTGTCTTAGAAATACTTTAAGGCATCCAGGACACCTGCATGGAGCTGGGGATGTGATATCAACCTGCAAGACCCTTGCTAAGGCTGGGCTGGGGATGGGGAAGGACACTCCAGGGCATCTGGAACAGCATTGCACACCCCATGGCTGCACAATTAGTCCCAGAATCCCTCCAATTTCAGACAATAAAACATCCCATCTGATGCCATTACTAGTGGGCTGTCAGAGCCTAATAAAGGAGAGGGGGCAGCAGCACAGTGCCCTGGAATCTCACCCTAAATTCATGACACTCTTTTGGCCCCTCCTGGTTATTTTTCACCAGAGCAGCCAGAGATTCTTGCACTGGAGCTCTGTGTTGTGGCATCCAGCAAGTGCAGCACACTGGGGGCTGGCTCAGCCAGTGCCTCCATGCAGGCCCAGAGCAGGAGGCACTGAGGGTGCAGGACAGGCACTCTCAGCAGGAGCCCAGGCTGTCCTGGGAACACTTAGAGCACATGGCATGCAGCCACAACCAGCTTGGCAAGAAAAAAGAGAAGTCTGATGTTGGGCAACTGGATTGTGCAAGGAACACCGGGATAAATGGAGCAGGAACTAGTAATCAACTCTGTGAGTCTCCCTGAAGCTATACAAAGACAAGGAGGATTAATAATTGTCTAAGTCAGCATTTTATATATATTTTTTTTTTAATTTTTTTTTTTAAGTCTCAAGGTCACAGAGGCAACACTGGATAGCCATGTGGTAGAGAAGGAAGATGAGAACAACTGGTCCAGGCTGGCTGCAGCTCTGACCATCCTGGTCCAGTGGCAGGGGGCTTGGAACAGGATGATCTTTAAGGTCCTTTCCAACCCAAACCATTCTGTGATCCTATGGGAGTATAAGTGGAATTGGAATTGTAGAGTTCTCAGGCCTTTTCCTGTTTCATAATTATATTACCACTTTTGCTATAATCGCTGTGAAAAGATAAAGAATTGTCTCTTTATTCTATAATGACCCACTAGTTGGTGTCAGCAAAGAATTGTTAGGCTGCCCTGGATTTCTGAGCTACTGCTTAAACTTGACCTTTTCTGATGAAAGCAGGGGCTTAGCCATGTTGTGTAAGATTTGATGTTACTAGCAGAACGTGGGGTATGAACCTTCTGAACTTATATTTTAATGTGATGGCAAATGGATCTGTTAACAGCATCAGTTATATTCTCTTCCACATATTTTTAAGGTTTAATGAGGAAAGGCTTAAGAAGGTTTAATGGGAAAGATATTTTTTTTAATTCTTACCTCTTTTAGTAGAATTATCACATGCAAGTTGAACTAAAGTACACAGGACTTCAGAGATAGTGAAAAATACATTCCCAGCTGTGTTGCTGATGTGGAACACTGAACTATGACCAGCTTAAAGTGGCTCCTGGGTTTTGTCTTTACTCCTTTATTACACATTTTGAATGTGAATTTCTGCTGGCATTGTAAATTTACCCCAGTGAAGAATTTGGCCTTCATGTTGCACAGACAAAATCTCAGTATCGTGTTTGTGTTTGGATTGTTCTTAGTGGGTTTTTTTTGGTAAGTTGTTTTCTTATTTTTGCTTGAGTGATTCATTTATGAAACAAGATGATGAGATTCAGGTTTCTGATGGTCTTTCCATTACCCAGGAATTGAAGTACTCTGAGCAGGCCAGGACTTGCATAAAGATAAACACACATACTCAAAGTGAGCACAAACACTTTAAATACAGCTTGTGCCCTGTGCTATTTACCCTGCTGATCTTCTGCTGTGGATTTATGGCTGTTGTCACAGTACTTTCTTTTCTGGCCTTTCTTGGAAGAAAGCTTTTTCAAGAACTAAATTAATTAAATTCACAGAGTGGTAAACTAAAAATATTGTCCATGCAGATGCACATATATACATGCATATATCTACAATTAGAAACCAGTTCTTCTGGAGATTTGATCTAAACCTGGCAGATTAGAATATCTGATAATTTTAGTTTATTTTGAGTTTAGATTTGCAGGGCAGATGCTGGACTCCAGATAACATAAATACTTTGGGAAAAAGCACCAGCTTCTCATATGTGAATCCTTAGAGTCTTATGAAGATCCATTCCAAATAAATTCAAAGCCATGTGTCAGTTGCCAAATGTATTATTTTTAAAAGGGGAATTTCTTGCACTAGTCTTTTTGAGAGTAAGCTGCTTAAACAATTTCTGGATTCTTACCTCATTTTCCAGCATTTCTGGTGCAGCAGAATAAAGATCATGTTTTATTCCAGTTATGAGATTTTAGCTATATATTATTATTTTAGCTATATATTAGCTATTATTTTATCTGTATATTATTTCTGGTGCAGCAGAATAAAGATCATGTTTTATTCCAGTTATGAGATTTTAGCTATATATTATTAGAGGCTTTAAAAGTAGTTTTACATGCTTGTAACCAGAACATGGGCCAAAATGAGTAATGTTTTGCCACTTCTGCTGCTTCAGAAAAAGTGATCTTAACTTCAGAAGCAGCAGTGATGTTACATCTTATATCTTCAAATGAAACTTGGTCTCTTGTGGCTGTGCTGGAAAACTGATACGTTTTCTGTTTGCTCTGTAGGCAGCATTTCAGTCATCCTGGCTTTCTCTTTTTCTGCATAATAAATAATGAATGTCATTCAAGGGGTTTTTTTCTTATTCATAAAAGAGAAATCTCGTCCTCATTTGGTGTAGAGCCACTTCAGATGCCTTACTAACATTTTATTGTCTGCCTCACTAAAAAATACACTGTCTGCCCAGAAACACTGTGGCTTCCCTTAGATTGTTCTCTTCATTTGGTTCAGGTGGACAATAAAACATGCTGAATGACAGAGTGTTACTGATGACTAGAGAGCTTTAAAGGAAACCCATTCTGCCTCCTGCCTTTTCATCAGTTTTCATGTATCTGAAAGTACCTTGCACACACACACTGTATTTTAATGGCCTTGTGGATACATTTGTGTTAAATTTTAGTGATTAAAAGTTGGCAAAAATAGGTACCTAGATGTTGAAGATTTATAAACAATCTGCTATTGAGAAATGTTGGTTACATGTATTTTTGGTAAATTGTTCTGCAGTACTTGGAAAACATTAGAAAACTGAGGGAGGTCCTTTAAAAGCACAAAGAGATGTATACATGTCCATCTGCTCTGGGCATAGATGAAAGAGATGACTGAGAAATTCCACTCTGTGACTTGTATCAGGGGTGTGAGTTGGTGGAATACCTGGATTGGTAACAAAAGACATTTCTTCCTCTCAGGTTGGAGTTTGCCACGTTGCAGAGCCTGGTACAAAGCCAGCACCTCTCGTGTTCCCTTTTGGCTCAGACACTGCACAGGTCTCATGTGCTGCACAGGGATAAGGTGTTATTTACATTTCTTTTTCTTTTTTCACTCTTCCTAGTCAAGCAGAGGTGTAAGTGACTGTAATTCCTCTCTCCATTAACTAGATGTGACACTTCAGCAACTTTTGCCTGACATACATCTGGTTTTCTGGAGCCCCTTATCCTGGGGGATCTCCTGGACCTTCAGATGCCCTTCAGGTATTAGATACCTACTGTGTGATTTTCAAGGTAACCAGGAGATGTTTCTTTCTTTCTGAAATGCAGGTAGGGTTTTTTTTTTTTCCTGTTTATCAGACATTCAGGCACTATGAGATGGATATGGTGTAAAATAGAGATGCATTGGGAAGCAGCAATGATGGCAGCACAGGTGAGATAATTAAATGAACCATCTTGGACAGGGCTGATACTGGATGCTCAGAATGTTACAGCTCTTCATCTCTTAAAATTACATACACTCTTCACAAGGCCTCTTGGTTATTTATTTATTTAGAATTTATTTAGTTACTTATTTATTTAGAATTTATTTATGTTGCTGCATGTGCAGCTGAATGTGAACTATGACATCATGCAGTGCTGCTGTGTCTCTGGGTGAAGGTGTGAGTGCAGAGATGTACAGAACTTCCTTCTGTGACATTCCCATCTGCTCCACACATGAGCTGATAGAAATAACCTCTCGTAATACCCACAATTTTCTGTGGTTCTAATTTTTATTGTGCCTGCTGCCTGAAAGATGATAAGACTTATTCATAAATTCACACTCCAGTGGTTTGATAAATATATAACAGTCTGAAAAGGAGTTTCTTGGTGCAGTGCATGTTATTTATCAGGTCTCAGTTTTCCTTGGGTTTGGCCCTAAGGTTTGTTGTTGGTTTTTTGTGGGTTTTTTTTTTGTTTTATTTTGACATTTTTGGCCGACTTCTCTGATCCTCTCCCTACTAAGAGCCACAAGGAAAAATAGCACTAGGGACAACTAAAACTAAATTAGTGGTGACAAAAAATATGTTTATATACCTTTATTATATTATTTCTTCCTCTCAATCTGATAAATGAGGAGGCGAGAATATTGTAAAGTGATATTCTATAGCAGGCACAACGCTTATCAGTTACTTTCCTTTGACCTTCTGCCTTAGAAAATTAATTCACTTGAGCTGTTCCTACACTAGAACATTAGGAAAAAAATAATGTTAGCACTGGTGAATATAATCTCTGCAGGAAAGCTGGGCAATTATTCAATGGTCTAATCTTATCTCTTGTTTCATTTTTATATGGCAAGTCTCCATTTAAAGTATTAGATATACTGTGCTTCTGCTCAGTACCATCAAACCCCAGTAAATAAACGCTGCTAAGTGCCACCATGAGTGAAGGAGCTTATAATGAGAAGTGTGAGCAGTCCTGTGCACCATTCATCATTCTGTTCAGGCCCATATTGGGGCTCTTTTTATCAGCACTATTCGGAGCGGTGTCATCACCTCTGGAATAAATCTTCTGTCAGTGTCTGTCGTCCCCGTGCCCTATTAAACTCATGCTCTCACATAATCACCAAATGTCCTTTGGATGTCTTTCATTAACCTCTGACCTGAACCCTGCTGCCTTCCTGTTGGTAGGTAAATCTATAACATGACATTTGCTTATGACTCAACCTTTATCCTTGCTTAATAGTTGTGCCTTTCGATTTTTTTTTTTTTTTTTTTTTTTTTGTTCTGGAGCAAAAAGATAGTTACAATCTTAAGGCACAGCTCAGATTTTAAAGGTTGGAACACAATATTCACCTAAGTGTCTCCTAATAGATTTTCTAATATTTTTCCACAACTGCATATTGAATCTTATCAGTTGTAAACTGTGGCATTCAGATTCTCTGGAAAATCCCTTTGCCCATGTTTTTTCTCTGAGGCTTCTCAGCTTCCCAGGAGAAAAATCCTGGGCAAGGGGATTTTTCATACAATCTGAATGCCACAGTAAACTGATGCAAGATGTTAGCCTCTCAAGTAATAATTTCATTCCTGATAGAAATTTTCTTTCCCTCAGATATGTTCTTGTTGTGTTTACCCAATCAGAGATTAAAGATTAATTAATTCAAATTCAATTGTGCAGCTGTGCCACAGCTTAGCCTAAAATTTCCGATCCTAGCTACTACACAGGGATAATGATAATAAAAATAAAGCAAGATTGTGTTCCCATGAGGACCAAGTGGGCTGGAAAGTAGTTCCTGCAGTGCTCTCCCTGTGGTCCCAATGTCTTACTGCAAGGCCTTGGTCAAGCTACTTGCTTTTTCTATGACTCATTTACCTCACTTGTAAAAGGGGCCGTGGTGAAACTGTGCCTGCAGAATAAAACATGAAAAATGGCTTCTATTTACCTCTTGTGTGCTCAGGAACCAGGCTGATGCTCTTATTAACCCTGCTCAGCTAAGTGTGTGTACAGAGTTGAAAGCATACTGAATTATATTTCTCTTCCTTCAGCCCTCCCTCCCCCCTGTGAATGAGCCTCTAGTTACTCTTAACTGTAATTAGTACCAATTAACTAAAATTCTTAGCAATTGTAGTGCTGCAAACCCATTGATGAAAGGGATTCCTGGCAGTGAACAGAAAAGGAAGCAATTGGGGTTTGTGGAAAAGGCAGGAGTGGCTGCTGTTCCCTGGAAAGGGTTGGAGGAATGGGTTCAGCCTCTGATGGGAAACAGGAGACAGGGAATGGGTGTGGCACCAGAGGAGCTCAGGGACACAAAATTCGGGTATTAAGGGAGAGTCAGACTGTGGGGAGAGAGCAGGGGGGAGAGGTGTGGTGGGGGTCTGTCTGCAAGGTGCTGTAGTGCTGGTTTAGTCTTTGGAGTGACCACAGAAAAGAGCATGGGGCTTCCTGCAGGAAAATCAGGGTAAAAATATGACTGAATGTACATAGATGGCTTTTGTAATTCTCTGCTAAAGTGCTGTAAATCATCCTGAAGCAATGGTAAAGTAAGAAGAGATTAGATAGCTTTATATTCTCCTGAATTTTACATGCACCTTTAATAAGAATATTTTAGCAGAATTGTGTTCATATAAAATTTTCAGCTAATTTTTGTAATGGTGACAGTGCTTCCTGCTCCATATAATGCACACACACTCATTAAATCTTTCTTGATTTTGCTATGCAGGAAGCTAAAGCAAAATGCCAGCAGTTTGTTCCTGAAAGTTTCTTTCACAGTATTCAGGAATGGCAAGTAGGTTATGCTTCTCTTTCCTGTTCTGGTCTGAGGCTGTCTCCTCACAGCTGGAAGGCCCGTCTCTTCTCAGCTTGTGAGCAAGCACCATCAAAATGGAGACAATTTCAGGGAATTGGGAATGAACAGATAAGCCATTTGTCTCTTTTTTAACCTACAGTGTTTTGATCTAGCATTTCTCCCTGGTTTTATCCGTGTTGCCCTCATTTCTCCTTTTTCTCTCTCATTTTCTTCTATGCTTGAGTTTTTGTTTTTTTGATATCAAGGCCAAAAACCCCAGTGTTTATATTTTTCACTTCATAAAATACCTGGAAGAGGTTCAGGGGTAGCAAAAGAAGCTGTAACAAAGCCCAGCTGTCAGCAGATACCCATCCCTGGTGTTGGCTGCCAGCTGTAAATCCTCTGCCTCTCTGGACAGGTTGTTGGCAAATTAAACCACGAGCTGGTGAGATGGCAGCTCCAAAACAGAGGCATGCAAATGTCTGGCAAGAGGCTGTTGCCAGGTCAATCTGGTCTCAAAGGGAAAAACACTGAGGAACACATTGTGTGACACCATCCCTGGGCCATCAGGGCCTATGAATGCCCTTGGGACACTGACCCAGAGCCCTGCAGTGACAGGGAGATAGGGACAGGGAGCAGGGAGCTACAGAAAATGTGATGGAAAGGTCATTTCCCTCATATGAGCCTAGTGCCAGTCTTCACTTGGGCCCAGCATCCCTGGTGGTGCCCCTGATGTGACCTGGTACTTCCTGGGCACAGGGTCACTGGACAGGGATCTCTTGTGTCAGGGGTCATTGGGGCTGTTAAAATTCCAAATAATGGTGACACTAGTGACAATAGCCATAAGGTACAACAGTGCTTTGGAGCTTTAGCTCTGGATCAGAATTATATTGTGCTAGGCACAGCAAAGCCCTTTCCATCACCACTGGAGAATGGGATGAATAAAATCACAAAAGCATGGGAATAGAATTAGAAAATGAAGGACTGTCTCTCTCTACCTTTTATTTGGATTTACAAATACATTTGGAAATGGTTGTCAGGGTTGAATTTGGCAAAATGCAATTGAGAACCTCTGGAAAAAAATGTATTTTGAGGAGAAATGTATAAAGTACATCTTTTAGATGGCTCCAGTCCCACAAACCTGAGTGTGCTTTTGATCTGGCCATGGCAAAGCAGAAGATTTTCAATGGATGACAACAACTAAGAGGATTTTGGATGATGGCAGCAAAGAAACACAAAGGGTGGTTAATTGTGTGACCCACAGGGAGCACTGGAAGACATTAATGGGTATAAAGAGGCCATATTTCGATAAGTGACCATTAGTCTTCTGCAAATGTTCCTTGAAATATAAAGGGATGATTTTCTCTCTCCAATTAATCATCCCAGAAATCCTCCTTCGTGTAATCTTGAAAACACAGGAGAGGACTTAGTATCAGTAAATGTTGCCAGATGTACAAAATGGCAGAGTAATGTGTTGTATAAAATGATTTTGGGTGGCAGAAACTGGATAGGAAGCCAAGAATACTGCACCAACATTTGAGCTTTTCTGCAAGAGGCGTTGCCAGCCTTGGGAGGGAGCGCTGGATAATTTATAGGTTAACATTTTCTTTTTATGTGAATAGCATTTTTTCTCATTTATAGTTAATTAGGTTAAGCATGCATGGGGAGTGAGGGAGGAAAGACTTTCAGAGAGAATCTAAAAGATTAGTAATTTGAATGAAGTAAAAGAATCTGCTAAAGGATGTAGCTCTGGAATTAAATATGTTGCTATAACAAGTGTAAGTATCAGATAGGAATTTTAAAGGTTCTTACATTAATTATAGCAGCAGCATAAAAAGAGGTAGAGCATATTTACAGATTTGGCACATGGATTCTTTTCCCAAGTAGCTGGTGTTTCATTTTACTAGAGGAGGAGAAACTATTTGTCCCACCATTTCACAGGTTTATATCTTTTGCACACATTTCTTGTCTCGGGGGTTTTGGTTCACATACAGGATCAGTTAAGGTGAATTACAAAGTAAAATGAACATTTCCTTAACCACTGAATTTCTTCAAATCTTTTTTCCTGTATAAAATCCCCTTGACACTTTCTGGTTGGATGAATATTTTTTTGGCAGATTCTGCGTGTCCATCTCTACTCAGGGACTGGAACAGTTTCATATAGGTCCCTCTAAAAACTTGGCACCATATCTAGTCTGGGACAGGCTTTTGTGCAGACACTCAGATGGCTCAGGGTATTGAAATCACCTGGGCTGCAGGTTGTTTACTGGTGCACAGACCTGTCGAGCCCATGGTGATGGTGAGGGCTGGCATCTCCCACTACAAGGGTGATGCAGTTCTCCTTTGCAGCACTGCATCACAGGCTCTGTCCCATCCTGATGTCCCATCTCCCTGGAACAACTGGCTGGTTTTAACCCCAAGCCTGGCTTTTTTCACTCTCTGCCTCTGTTGAGTGATCCAGAGCATAGATGCTATGGCCAGAGACAGGATTTTGTGTCCCAGGGTATCTGTGATGAGCATTTTCACCTGGAATGCCTTCCACTGTGTAATTTTTGAAAATGGTCAAAACAGCTTTTAACTAATTTTCAGTACTCTTAAATGTTGGGTGGAGTTTTTAAATGTAAGCATATAAGTTCAAATTTAAGCACTTTTATCCAAAGGATCTGATGTACAAATTCTCCCAGCTGAAGAGTGTGCAGTACTTCTGATGACCAGGCAGGACTTTGAGTTAGATACTAAATATAGATTTAACAGTTTATTCCTTGACACCCAAATAATTCAAAAGGTGAATGATTTATGATTTCAAGAAATGAGTGATTATTTGTACTGGAAAACACTGCCATTTTTATTGCACATGAGCAGTTCCACATGGAGAGTTATTCAAAGTAGCTTAATATTTGTGCTGTGCCCATAAATGCCAGTTTCTTTTTCTAGACAAGGATCTTTAAAATATCCTAAAGGAATTGAATGCTGAGCCCAGTGAAAGTCAGGGAGAGATAAGCATTGAATTTCCTAATTATAAAAGATCCCAGTGTTTATTGGCTTACCCCCAGCTGAGACAACAACATTTTAGGATAAATTTGGGGTTTTTCTAACATGACAAATGTGGTGCAATGAGTTTAAATGCCCTGCCTTGGGTGACCCAGGGAAGCAGAAGCAGACACAGTAGGACAGAGGCACCTGACTCAGAGCCCATTCACCTCCTGAACCACAGCCCTTCTCTCACAAGCCAAGGGGATTCTTTCACATGTGCAAGGAGAAATGTCAGACAAAACAACAGCTCAGCCAAGCTCACAGTGGGTTTGGATAAATAGGTTTTGGGCAAGCAGCCCATGCTGAGGAGCAGAACCCAGACCTTTGAGTTGGCTTCCTGGCTAACTGCACCTGTGCCTCTGGTGGCAAGTCCTTCAGCCTGAAAATCTGGGCAGAAATGACTTACTGAGTGGAGAATTAGCTAGCTAACACTGTGCAAGAGCTCTGCCCTCAGTGGGAGACCCTGAGACCTGTGCTGTCTCCAGCCTCTTGCAGGGCAGGATTGAATTGCACGAGGGCTCATCTGATGCTGCTGAGGTCATTGGGAGGTATTTTGTTGCACCCTTTAGCCCCTGCACTTGCCCAGGCAGCCCCATGAGCTGAAGCTGACTGACACTGGTGCAGTTTAGGCATTTTGAGCATCAACCAATTCCCAGAGGGCAGCTCAAAGAGTTGCAGTGATCACTGCTGCCTGTGGAGCAGCACCAGGTCTGAAGGGCAGCATGAGCTCTGCCACTCCTGGTTGCTGCACCTCTAAAGCATGTCCACAGCTCTCCATGAAGACAGTCCAGCACAGAATGTTTACAGGACTTGTCCCTCTGCCCATGTGTGGGTTCCCATTTGTGGCAGGAATGGTCACAGCAGAAGGATCCAGGTGAGGAACTACAGGGCTCTATTTCCTGACATGCCTTCTGCTTAGAGAGGCCAGTTTGCAGGGGGACATTTGGGATTAGACAGGTGGACTCTGCAGCTGCTGCTGTATTTGTCCCAGCAGCATCAAATGTCTCCTATCTTCATCTGGGAGAAGAAGGAAGAGAGGTAGGCATATTTTATCAGTGGTAAAAATGGCAATATCCAAGGAGAGAGATCAAGGAGGGATAAGAAGGACTGGTGTGGCATCACTTCAAGATGTGGATCACACCACTGGCAGGTGAAATGCTTCTCTTTGGACCAGTTGGTTTTCCCATCTTTGGGAATGGCTCTTTCTCTTCTCTACTTCCATACTTGATCATCAGGGCAGTGGGAGGTGCTGGGTGCACTAGCAGTGCCTGGAGAGCTGCATAGCTCTGAATGGCTTTTGCTGTTTCCTCGTGGAATATATCCTGGAGCCTGTGCCAGTGGATGTTCCAAGGCTTGGCTCATAGTAACATACCTTTGAGAAATAATGGTTTCACTGGGAGAAGTTGCCAGTACATTAAAAATGTAAGAGGGACAGCATTTTTCACACAAACACTTGCTGTCAATATAGATGATGAGCTACATGCTGCTGGTTTCCTTCTTGGGGTGGGAGACAAAGGAGAACTGGACTTTGTGCTGAATGGGTGCTTGTGAGAAGCTGGTGCTGTTCAGTGATTCATGAGCAGCTTGCAGACATCAGGAGTAAAGGTTCGTTACATCTCTAATTTTTTTCTTCCTTTGGGCAGGTGGCCTAACAGCCCAACAGCTGATCCTACATTTTAAATTTAATTTTAATTGAATGCACTGTTAGAGATGCCTTAAATTGACTCTTTTTGTTTGAATTTCCTAAGGGAGTTTGCCCCAAGACCTCTATCCTAGTGATAACTTATTCTGGCCAATGGAGCCAGTGTGTATTTATTGTACAGCTCTCCGTCCCCTCTCTGGCTCCTGCTCCCATCAACACTGCAGTTGCTGATGACTAGAAAATTACTCAAGTGTGAACTGTTTCACTGTCTGTCACTGTGCTCATTAGGCTAGTGAGAAAATGTATCTATGGCTCTGTCACACACAGCCCTCATTAGGTTAGCAGCACATTGAGATCATTGCCTGTTTTAAAGATGGCTGCAGGAAAATGGCTGGGTAGTTTGATGCTCCTCAGTAATAAGTGGAAGTAGCAAAACCAGGGCTTGCTGCATTCCCTTCTGAGATAATTGCATTGTTTGCAGAGCCTGATTAATGGAATGAAGGGATACTGCTGGGCAAGGCAGCATAATCCCACTTCTTACTCTGAGTGGAAAGGGCTGAAGGTGCTCAAGATAATTCAGTGTGCAAAAGAGATTGAGGACAAGGACACTTCACTTTTTGTGTGGGCTTCTCCTCCTTGTGTGTGTTAAACTGGAGGAGTCCCACTGAGGGTGGTGTGCTCTTGTTTGTGTCAGCATGAGCAGAGTTTAGGCCTATCAGCTGTAGCTCTAACTGGCAATGAGGACCACCAGGGGTTTCTAGTTCCTACCTCCAGCAGTTAGCCAAAGTAGCACTAATCAATACAGAACCATTTTAGCCATTCCTAGAAGGCTGCTTTTAGACACTGTCACTGGCAAATGTCTGTACTGTGCTTCTGCTAGAAAAGATGTGCTAAATGACCACATGCCTTCTCCCTAATTAATGCTGTCTTTCTAGTTTACATCTTTTCCTGGGCAAAGAGTGCCTCTGACTTCCACACTGGCATTTCCCCTGAAGTTGATCCATTAACCTTTATGTGGTCTGGAAAGACAGGTTGTTGTTTAGTCCAACCACCAGAGCAGTCGGACTTGCAGTAGGACCAGAGTGTAGGATGGGACCTTTGTGTTAATGGGAACTGCTGCTTGCTTTGCTGCAAAGGGTGATTCTGGGAGCTGCAGCACAGCCCCTTCTGCCATGGCTTTGTGTGGACAAAGTCTAGCTCAGCATCTCACTAGATGCTGTTAGCATTGGCAGGTGATGGTTTGCGTGACACTACAATTGCTCAGAAAAGTAATTTTACATGAGGAATTTCTTCTACGCTTTCATTGTAAAGTATTTCTGCTGGTGGTTTGCTTCTGTGTGGCGATCCCCAAGACCTGAAAAGCAGTTTGCACCCAAACTTTTGCATCAAGTGAATCTTTGTAGAAGTGTGTGGGGCAGTGTCTGGTCGCCCCACTGCACCTGCAGTGCTGATGATCCATCTCTTTTCCACCACAGGAATGTTCATTAGAGGATCCGTGGTGCTTTGTAGCTGATTAGGTTCATAGCAGATATGTATCCCCTAGGGATAAGATGATGAAAAAAACTTAAGGCCTTTTTGCTTATTTAAAGTTGATATCCAACTCCAAGTTAAATTGGATATCAAGTACTTGACTTGCTCTGCATATATTCTTTTCAATTCCGTATACATAGGATTCTTCTCATTATCTGCATTTACAAATTCAAAGGCAATTAGCCCTGAAATAGCTAGAAATGTAGAGAAAGAAATGTTTGAATTTTTATTTCTCATAAAGTTCACATTTTCTTTTTCATTTAAGTGGAACTTTAATTTCTTTTGAAGCACATAAGACAAGTGTAAAAAAAAAAAAAAGAAAAAAAAAGAAAGTCCCTCATGGGACAGGAGGCTGAAAAGGACAATTATCATGAAATAGAATATTTGCTTCCTGGGCTGGTGATTCAAACACTCTTTGAGAGGCTGAGTCTCTATCCACATGTTGAGAGTTCTGGTGCTGGGATAGCTGGGCTCTGGTGTTCTGGTTCTCCTGGCAGCTGAAGCTGGGCTGGGAGCAATGCTGGGTGTTTCTAGAGGGGTGTGTGCTCAGTCCCAGCCTGCAAGGTCACCACAAAGCACAGCCAAACCTGCAGCACCACACCATCTGCTGTGTCCAGCCTGTCCCTGCCGTGGGCTGGCGTTCAGCTGGCTCCACAGTCCCCAGCAGGAGCTCAAATTGCTATCCAGCCAAGCTTTGGAGCTACCTGTGCAGGAATACCTGTGTCCACTCAGAGGCTGAGTGGGTGCTAGGGAGAGTGGGAGCAGAAGAAAGGGCTCAAAATCTCATTTGAGACATAATCCTGGTGTCTCTTATGTGAAATAGCCACCCCAGTTCCAAAGGAATTGGTGTCTCCATATGAGCAGACAGAGCAAGCTTGGCTCTCTTGAACCCAGGCCCTGAGCAGGCACAGGACAGGAGCCAATTTCTTGGATTTTCCCTCTGTGTCAGAATGGAAGCAGTCTGGTGAACAGGAAAGCCTGAGCTGTGGCTGCAGTGCCTGGGTGGGGGCAGCTCAGGGAGCTGTCCCCAGCTCTGTGCCATCCCTACATTCCTGCAGAGCAGGCTCTCCATCCCTGGGCTTGTCCCACCTGGCCACTGGGAATGACAGGTTCATGCCCTGCGTTGATTTTGCAATTGGCTTCAGTTTTATATTAGTATTTAAGTTTCCTTCTCATACATAACTTGTCTTCAGATACACCAGCTTTTCATGGAAGTAATTAATTTACAGCAATATCACTTAGTTCATCCAGCTGGCTGGTTGTGCCTTATTAGTGCTTAGGAACAAGACTGGTTTTTTCTTCTTTCTGACAGGGATTCTTGGAGCCTCAATGAGCAATTAGTTTAAAAAAGCTGTCCTGGGGAGACAGAATTAGTACTAAAAAGGCCCAAGACCTTACTTGAAAATCTTTGAGATGTCTGCAATTTTGTTATTCTTTTTATTTATCAAAGGATACATTATTAACTAACAATCTTCCCCAAGTACATATCACCCATTAAAAAATAAAACCAACCTTTTTAAGATTTACAAGTTAATTTTAATAATTTTAATTTTAATAAAAAATACAGCATCATATTCCAAGAGATGAATGAGTGTCCTTCTGAACAGGCAATGCTTCAAGTGTTGTTTGGGGTTTTTTGAAGAATGGCATTTTTATAAAGAAACTTCCCAAAGCAGAATTACTGCAGGAATTGACTTTCAAAGGACAGCTGGGGGCATCAGTTTCTTCTTTTTATTGGAGCTGGTGGGACCCAAGATTAGACTGTAGACTTTTTAACTTCTGTAAAAAGTTTCTGATTCTGCTGTATTCCTACAGCAATATCTGCTGCAGTAGGAAAATAAATAACCAACAGCAATACATGAAGACATTATGGGTAACATGGCCTGAACTAGTACCTCACTAATGTGTACATAACCTGCTTTATAAAACCATATCTTATCCAGGCTAAGGACTTAATTATTATTGATTAGTTCTGCCCACTCTTCCAATATCAGTCATTATTGAAATAATCTCCGTATCCCTCATTAAACATGCATCTGTTTCCATGGGAATGCATTTTTAAATAAGAAATGCTATTTGAATATCATTGGTTTCACTGGTTGTTCAGGCACTTGGTACTGTGGTTGCCCAATGTGTCATAGTTAATCAACTCTCATCTCTTAACACTGGCTGCAGTTATCAATGAGTTGAGGATTAATATTCTGGGCGAAGCAGATGATAAATCATTTGTATATAATTAGTGTACAGCAAGGTTACAGCTGACATGAATTTTTATCTTAATTATGAGAGAAATTTGTTCCATTAATTTAATTTAGTTTGCATGAGTGGCTAGACACCTAACAAAGTTAATCTTACACCTGTCATTACAGCAGTAAGGAGAGGCTCATTTTCAAGCTGTAGACACAGAAACTCTGGTATATAAGGATAATGTTGCTCATTCTGATGTGAAAATAGATGATCGTAGACAGAAGATACAGAACCTACTCTCTTTAAAGGCTTCCCAAAGGATTTATGAGTGAATATTACAAGGACTCAAATCTGGTTGCTTCTGTACCAAGCAGACTAATTTTCCTTCATTCTCCTTCTGTACTTCTTCACGAGAGAAGCATGCAGTGCCTACAAACAAAGGCAAAGATTTTCCCTTTATTTTCATTTTAATTACTTGAACTATCTACATATAGTTAACATGTGACAATACCATAGCCCTTGTGTGACATAATATCTGCATTAATAGCTATGGGTGAGGAAATTGTGCTGCCTGCAATCCAGCCTTCATATTTATGTGAAAAAGAATTATTCATAACTTCATCTACTACACAAATGGCAATTATGCAGGCATTTCTGAGGTTTCAGCAGACTGAATAAACCTAAATTCTGTGTTAATTATCCAAGCAATTATCAAGTCTGATAAATCATACATGATTGATAGATAAGGTGGGGCTGTTTGGGTAAGAGGATATGGTGTTAGTTATTTTGCTGATAATTAACCAAGCACCGAAATGAAAGAAGACTATTTGTGGCATCTCTTATAAAAATGTTTATCTTTATAGATTTGTTGATTATAGTTATTTTATTCTGGTAGTATGACATGGAAAAGGAAAAGCCAATACCTGAGTCTTTTTACAGCTAATGAGATGAGACTGAATACAGTGGAGAGAGAAATATAAGTGAAAATTGCATTCTGCACTAGCTCAAGTCCAAATACATATTTGTAATACAAGCCACAGTCTCCTTCACATTTGCAGCATAAAAATAACCCTCAAACAGAAACATTAATTGAACAGTAACTCAGATTAATGTTTTGTAATATTAGTTCACAATTATTACTCTCAGCTAAGGTCAAGAAGTGTATAGTTGGATATTCACAAAGAAATGACTGATTTAAAAACAAAGAGCTCTAATGGAATTCAATAGTGCTTTTCAGTCATTCCAGTTGGCATCTCTATTACCTGAAATGATTCACAGTCCATTATGGGAGCTTCCATGCTAATAGAATGTCTATCTTCTGTAATACAGACACATCAGGGCACTAACTGAGAATCTGTCACAATGAATTTCATCTAGATTTCACTTCATCTCTTCATGGACTGTAAAATTTGCTCTTGTACAATGCCTAAATTTACTGTGGGTAATTGAGAGAGATCTATAGATGCAGCACACAGTAAAAAGCAGTTTTCCAAAGATCTATTGTAAATTGTGCAGATTTGGTTCAGTTGGGAAAAGATTATGAAATGCTGGACACCACTGGCTGCTAATTAAATGTTTTTGGTGAGCTCTGAAAATATTTTTAATGGATCACGATGAATAGAAAAGTGAAAACAGCAGCCTGGGTAAAATATCTCTCTTGCAGCTAGAAAGGCAATGAAAAAGCTTTTGAAATCTAAGAAACCCAAAAAAAGAGATAGGCAAATGAGTAAAAGCAAGCTCCATTACCCCTTGTAAGACTTATGGATCATATCAAGTAGACCTATGATATTTTTTATCTCTCTTGTGTTTACATAGTGCAAAGTGGGATATTATCCACTTAATCTGACTTCTTCTAGTTCTTTAGAAAATTGTTCTTACAAAGACAGGCAACTCCATTTTATTTTTGCAACTGAGAATATCCATCCTATCTGAAAATGCTGATGTTAAGTTCTATGCTTGGATTCTTGATAAAAAATTAAAATAACATTTAATGTGCGGTTCATTTTTTTTCCCAGATGAATTCTTGCTCCTCTGCTCATGAAACAGATATTCTGAGCATTTTCAACCATTTCTAATTTTTTTTAATTTTACTTGTTTCCATTAATAACTAAAGAAAGTTATTGGTATCCTTACTGATCACAGGCTTGAATATTTGCTAGCCAATTGCAATTGTGATATATTCTATAGCTTTTTTCCTAAGCCACAAACAGAATAATAGCATCACGCTTCACTGCAAGTGAAGTGATCTCAGCCTTTACATTAGGAGAAAATCAGAATGGTATGACTGCAGTTCATTACTGAAATAGGTAACTGATGAACTGAAAAGACAAAGGGCATTGTTAAATGAAATGTCATTATTAGAGCTGCTCATGTTTAACAAATGTACTGTAAGTTAATTCAGTGGTGTTTTCTCCAAAGTTCTCTGTAGGACATTCACCATTCATGCTTGTGTCTTCACATGTTCAAAGTATTTTTATTTTCTTTGTGGAAATAAACATTGACTAAATTTTACGTAAACATCAGTTAAACTGTTGTAAAAACTGCTACATCAATTGTTGTCCAAGGTTTACTTCCAGAGCTGAGGTCTGAAAGATGAGCATTTTTGAATGTTTTTGAATGTTTATGTATATTATATTTGAATAAATGCCTTGTTTTCCTTGAAGGAAAACAGAAGGTAAATCCAGAATTTCATGGGGAAAAGGTTTAGTCTTTAGGCTTCCATTCAGCAATTTGTGACTATGCAACAAAGCACTTTGGCATGTGTTTAATGTCAGGACCTGAAGCATCTGTTTTAATATGTTGCTGAATTGGGGTCTTAAAGCACAAGCAGAATCTTGGACCTTGTATTTTAAGAGCTGTGTAAAAGTGGTGTTCTGATATCAAATAAAAAACATATCATACTTTCAGCATCTGTGGGAATCTGTTTGCATTGCCCCAGAGGTGATAAAAATAATTTATGGACTCGGTATTTTTCACAACAAGGAAATGACCTCAGCTTTGGCAATTGGAGGTAGTTAGTGAAGCTTTTCTGCTACATTTATAGATTTACTTGAGCTACATATTCTTTGACCTGTATTTGAGATTTATTGGCAGATACAGAAGTCACAGTGAATAACCTAAAAAGAAATTGATGCTCTGTGCATTTTGTGCATGGATTGACTGACAGATTATGAAGGGCTGCTTCTTCACAAGTGATTGAGGCCTGTGCCCTTGCTTGTTATAAATATGTCTGCTGGGGTGTCATGTGAATTTTTTAACTAGAAGTTTTAATACAACAGGAAGATTAAAAGCATATTGAGACTATTGGATGTGTGAATACGAGCTTGAAAAGAGGAGATATGCTATGGATGCCACAAAAAGGCATCAAACCATCCAACTCCTGGGAGCAGCCCTCTCTCCTCTGAGCAGTGCCACTGGCCTGGCACCTCTTTAAGAACAGGACTGCAGAGTCCCAGGCTGTGGGGCAGAGCATCAGTGATCCAAAAGAGCATGGCAAGAAGGGTTCCCCTGGTTCCTCTCCTCCTGCTGTCCCTGTAGTGACACTCAGGTCAGCACTGAGAACAGCCAAGGCTTCATCCAGAGCTGGCTTAGTCTTGAAGGGGTTTGGAAATGAATTCTGGGCCTTTGAGGTGCATATTCATGGCACTCCTCAGTGCTCTGCATGATCCTACAGGACTGAGTGATTACCTTGGTATGTGAGGGCGGGAGATCCTCCTGGGTTTCCTCAGGTGGATTGAGCACTGAGCAGTAAATAAGGGAAATTGATGCTCTATTTATTTGGTGGCCTAGCACCTGACTGGAAATCACAGACCACACAAGCACCCTTTTTTCATGATACTGCCATGGAACTAAGCTATTAATGACATTACGTAGATATTCCTAATATCTTTTCATCCCTTTTTCACTTTAGGCAAAGAACTTGAAGCTGCAATCAAATATCTGGACTGACAGTTCCATCATTTGCCTGATGGAGATTGGAAAACAAACAGCCCCCTCTCCCATCTTGCCACCAGAAGTGAGACTAATTTAAGGCAGGACTGTAAAAGTTTACTCTTAATCTGTGTTCTTGTGGCCTTAATAACCCTTTCACACAGTTTTTTGGCAGCAAAAAATAATTGGCAATTTAAAAGTTTTAAAGCAACCTATGGTGCTGTATCTTCATTGTCTCAAAGGAAGCACAAGACATAATAAAGAGTAAAAATTTACTCACTTGAAACTGAGCTTCATCCTCATAAGTTCAGCTATGCATAGATTTTAAATGTATGAAAGAGAGATATAAGAAAGAAACTACAACAGATTCTCTCTGTTCTACTGTCACCAAAGACATCACAAACAAAATAAACTACTTGGACTACAAACAGCTATGGATGAATTAATATTCTCTGCCTCCTGAATGTGCTACAGGAGATCTCTGAATTGGAAATCAACCTTGCACTGTCTGAATATGCCTAGAGCTCTCTGAGCTATCTGCAGCAACACCAGCACCAGGCAAAACACATTTTCTCGATTTATTTCCACTCATTTGTTTAACTTCACTGCCATCTGCTGTTAAGGAAGAGAACCTGGCCTGCAGGCCTGGGAAATAGCTGTGATGTGCCCAGGTTTGGCTTGCCAAAGCACTTCCAAGACTTACCCAATTTTCCTGTGTCGTAAAGGACAGGAAGGAAATTGTTGTTCACATGGTTTGTGTCCTGTGCATCATTACCTCATCCAAGGGAATGTTTTATCCCTGTCACACCTTGTGAATATTCCAGCAGCACCAGTTTAAGTCATGCCACCATTCTTCGGGCACATTTTCCTTCGGCATCTTCCTCCCACTTTTGCTCATGTTCTTTTTGACAGCACTATTGCCCTATGTTCCTTCAAACAGATCCTGGAAAATGCCATCTTTTCCACCCAGCATAAAAGTACATAGAATAAGGACTTGAAAAGTAATCAGTAATTATGCCATCTCTCATTTTGTGCAATGGAAGCACCATCAGTTTATCAGGCAGAGAGTGCTGGAGCAGCTGGATCACCAGCTTCTGTCATTCTCTATGTCAGAAAGTTCCTTCCAGTCCAGTTACTTCATCCTGGCATTTTCACTGCATCTAAAAAATAACACTCAGTGTGGACAATGGGTTGCATCCAGGGAAAAAAAAAATACACTCAACCAACTGAACAGCATCCACTCAAAAAAAACCCAGAGATATATATGTATATTTAGGCTATGAATTGAAAAATAATCTGCTTATGGAAAAAGATGTCAAAAGTGGAATATATTCTGCTACTGATGGGTGCAGTTAGAGACAGGAAGTCTGTACAAGCATGATATTTTCTATTGCTTCCTATGTACATGTTTCCAGCTTTGACTCAATGACTTAATTCTTTGGCCTGATTCAACAGAAAACTACAAAACTTTCCTTTGACCACAGCAGGCTTTGGCTGAGACTGCTAGCAAAATTACAGTGGAAGATAAGGTCATATTTGAAGATTAACATAAATGTTGTGTTCAGAAAGTTAATTGAATGGCCTTGAAAGGTAAATGATATTACAGTTATACACATTTATTACAAACAGTATATTTTTACTCTGCAATGTCAAGAATAGGCTCTTGTCAGTGGCAGTTTACTACTTGGGTATGAAATCTTTCCTCATGGCAATGCTTTCAATCTCCTTGCTTTTCTGATTTTCTTTTTTTTTAATTACTAAAAGGGCTGATGATCAGTACAGATGTAGAAAAAGCAAGATATAGTCTATGTCCTCTTAAGTCCAAACAATAAAATTGCATTTCAGTCCTGATCTCAGAATATCTGTTGCTATCAAAGCTAAGTTATGAGCTGAAAAAATGTAGCTCAATTTTCAGATACTGTGTTAAGTGCAGACCAGGCAGTCAGAAAATTTTATTCTGCTTTATAAATGGGGTGAATTTGTTATGGAGTTCAGTGAAGATACATCAGAATGGAACACCAACGTGCTGGTTCCTTAGTACAACAATATCCCTCAGGGAAACAAGATGTATGTGAAAAAGTCTTGTCCAGCATTTGGTAAGTGTTAGCACAGGAGTGTGTTCTGGTGGGCAGAATGCAGTGACAGTCAAACTCATATCCAGATCTCCTGAAAAACCTCAGTATGAAACATGGAACAAAAGACTCTGAAAATGAAAGAGTTACAGAAAACACTTTGCAAAAAAGTTGGACTAGAGTTCACCATGGTCTAAGGCCAGAGATGTTGCTTTTTTTTTTCATTTGTGCTTTATTTCTCCATAAAATATTTTAAATACTTGTTCTGAATCTAACCCTTTTCATGCATTTCTTTGTTTACTCAGTTTCCCCTCAGTTTCTCCTATGAAACAGATGGATGCTCTGCTGAGAACATCCATTCTTCTGCACAACCACCCAGCATATGTGGAGGCAGAATTCATGAGCTAGATCTCTTCAGATCTGGCTCAACATTTGAAATTCTGTGTGTTTGCAAGTTTGTGGAAAATTACTGGTACTTGGTAGTTCTGACTTACTGCACGGCACAAGAGCCACTGCTGTCCTTCCCACTTTGGAACTCCCAGTTCACTTTGTCTCCCTGAAAGCAGCCTTGGCTGCTCTGTCTCTCACAGACCAGCACAGACCTGTTTTCTCTGAGCCACAGTGAAACATGCTGCTTCACTTCATACACACTTCCAGAAATAAAGGCAGGAGAATCCTGATGTGATGTTCTGATACAGCATATGCACTCAATTCATCCTACTTTCTAAATCAAAAAATTGCAGGATTTTTTTTTTTTTTTTTTTTGCTGTACAAAGGAAAGAGTATAGTCAATGGATTGACTAGATGACAGCCAGTTAGGGAAGCAAAGACTGACGAAAAAGAAAATGCACTGTCAGATTTTTCTTTAAATCTGCAGTAAAAAGGGAACCGGGAGGCAGTTTCAGCAGAAGAGATGAAGACAGAGAAATTGCTTTAAGCTCAGTATAACAGTAGGCAAGGTAAAAGGTTAATTATTCCTTTGGTGGAAGTGATAGTCCTGAATTAATGGGATTGACTTCATCTCCTCCCTAGAAGCAGTCCCTGGATTCAGTCATTTCTGCTCCCCATGACTCCAGTTATGGCACTACTCTGTGCTCACTGCTCAGCTTCCCACCAGCCCCAGGCTTCCCAAAGTGGAAGGAAGTAATTTCTGATGAGTCCATCTGTAGGAAATGAAGAGCTTGGCATGGCTTTTTAGTTTACAAAAAGTCTGAGTAAGAGGAGTAACACATCTACAACCACAGGACATCACAGCCTGGAGTATGGTAAGTTGTCAGAGCAAGGCCAAGAGATGGAAAGCTGGAAGAGGTGATATTCCCTCACAGAGACAGATTTAGGAACCAGGATGTAGCTGCATGTCTATTTCTTGTAGTGAGTAAAACTAACATGGATCCCAAGAAAGAAAGCAGCAGTGGGCAGCAGAGCTTGCAGGAGTTTGTAACACTTGCCTTGTGACTGAGCTGTGGCCTTAACAGCCATTCCAAACAAACTGTGCTGGGCAGCACATGCCATACCCCAGCTGTGTGTGTACCTGTAGGAACTTTCCTCCTCATTCCAAAAGTCATGGAAATTACCAGGCATCCTTTTCCACCTTGTTTCTAGAAGGCATAGTTCCTGATAAGAGGCCATGCTTTGGAGATAAGCAGTGTAACTCCAAATGTGTTACTCCCAGCCTTTCAAAATCATGAGAATATGAACTACTGGAGGCAGTGGAGGAATTGCTAGGAGAATTCTACAACAAAAGACTTCATTAGCCTTGAACTGTAAAAAAATCCAACACAGTCACTGGAGTCAGCCATGCTGCTGCTTTTGAGGTGACTGATAAGAAAAATGCTGACAATCTTAGAGGTAAATCTTTCTCCTCAGTGGCCCTGCATAAAGGATGTGAAGTTGCATAATAAGGAATTGGCAATTGTTATTTTTATTATAAGCCTTGCAATATTTGATGTTTGTTTATAGCCCAGCTCCCAGAATCAAGGGATTAGTTGAAAGTCTCTGTTTTAATTAAGAAACAAAGGTTTTCTTCAATTTTTCCACCCACTGTTGGGAGATGCTGGGAGGAAGCACAACATATCCCTTTTTTTTCATGGTAATCATGAGGTGCTCTGTGCTGACTTATTCAGACATGCTATTCAGTTTTATGGTAGGTGACATTCTGAAGACTATCTTTACACTTTGGAGATGTAACACTGTATTATCTTACTAAATAAAATATTAAATCAATATTATGTGAACCAGATTCATATGATAAATTATAAAATAATTTAGTAATTACATGACCATTTTTTCATGAATTACATACTGAATTACAATTAAGAACTTCAATGGTTTCAACGTTTTTTACCTTTACCTAGGTTTTGGCAAGGTTCCCTGATGTTTAGGGGCTTTGCACAGCTTTTGAAGTGTGAGAGAATCAGTCTGCACAAACCCCAGCCTTAGAAAATCAGTTCTTCGCAGAAAGTGTTTCCTAAAGTTATTATAAACACTAACTGCTTTTATTAATTCATGATGGAGCTCATATTAGCTTGCCCTTGGATTTTAATGAAATGGGTGCCATCAGCATTGAGATGAAGAATCCATTCAGAAAAATCATGTATTTTATTTGTTAGCATATTTGGCTTCTGTTTGTGCTGAAATGAGCTATGATTTGCAAATAATAGTTAGGTTAAGATCCATCTTTTTCCTTACTTCTGGATAGCTAGAACAGCAAAAGGTAATTCATTTTTCTTAATAATTGCTTCTGTGGAAAATCTTTGAAAAGACAGTTCAGCCAAGTTTCTTGAATGCTGTAAGAAAACTCTTGGATCACACTCTGAAAAGCCTTGAACTGTCCAGTGCAATAAAACTTGGGACTGCATTTCATGGTGCCCATAAAACCTGCTCCAAAGCCTCCTAAAAATGTCTCAGAACAATTCAGAAAATGTTTGATTCAAATTACAAGAACTGGGTGATTTAAGAGACAGAAGTAAGGTCACTGTCATCCCTGATTTGTTTTCAGGACGCTCACTCCTGTACTCCTTATGTATAACCGAATAATGAATTAAAAGCTACTAAATAAAGCCCATCCGGGCGGCTTTCCAGGGCACCGCCCGTGCTGCGGGATCGCATTTCCCGCTGGCAGCGGAGCTCAGCGTGTGCCTGCTGTCACCAGAGGGTGCTCTCCCACCGTCTGGCACAGTGGCTGCCTCAGTGCCAGCAAGATTTGAGTCTTTAAAAGACGCGTGGTCCTACTGGCAGTTTTGGATTACGCCAGAATCCCCGGCTTAGAAGCAGTCTGAAGATGGAGGGAGTGGTAGTGAATGGCAGCAAAGTTTGCTTTTCATTTAGGGTTAAGTTGCAGTCAGGCTAAAATTCCTAAAAAAACATTGCCTGCTGGGGTTGTTTCATTTCAAAATGCACACCTGTATAAATTAGTGATGTTAAACTGGATGTCTATCCAGATGGTACACAGCCTTTTTTATTTCCTGCAGGCTATTTTCCTTTTTGCTTAGCTCTGTCCCAGGTTACACTTCCAGTGCTCACCTCGAATCTCTATAGTTCCGTCTTTTTTATCTCTACATCACTGATATTTTATCTTGCTTCTCTCACCACTCATCTGCCTTTTCAATTCTCTTTCAAAAAATCAACATGGAAGAAGAAAAGCTAAAAAAAACTCCTCCATCTTAGATCATCATTCTCTTGGGAGGGAGGTGTACCTGTGAGAAGTCTGTTACTGTTTCAGACTCTCTCACTCCATTGGGAAATTAACTGTTCATTCTTTCAACTATTTTAAGTGAAGGATGTGTCATAGTATTATGGCATGTAGAAGGTAAAGACTAAATCCATATATTTTGCCTAAGAATGCCACAGTGAAAATATACACACCCCTTTGTAGGATTTGTAAATCGGTAATCCAATGACCTGTAGTCACTTATTCTTATAACTTCAAGAAAATCTTACTAGTCATTCTGTTTGGAGAAGTTTTACCTTTCACAAATACATTATAAGTTCCTGGGCATTTTGTTTTCCAACAATTCCATATCAGATTTGCTCAGTCTCAATATAAAAATGAAGGAAAACATTTCTTCACAGAGCTGTGATCTGAAATTTAATATCCTGGCCCAAGTCAAGGAGTCTGTGATGCACTTACAGTGCAAAGGTTTTCATTTTGTTTGTTCCTCCTCAGGTCGAGGCTCAGTGAATCAGATTTAATTAGTTGTTTCATGGATGATATGTGAGTTAAAAAGACCCACTTCATTCTCCTGGATATTAATTTATTTTGAGCACAACAGCTACAGATGACCTGAGACTTTCAGAAAAGATGTGCAAAGGCACTGTTCCAAACAAACCTCTCTGTGGGTGACTACTCTGTGTCAAGGTGTGCTGTGCTTGTCCTTGCCTGGACTTTGCAGTGTGCACTCCTGTAGAAACTGAGAAACTCCTCAGCAGCCTGGTTTTCAAAGGGAGCACAGTAGCTATGAAAACCCAGCCTCTCAAAAATTTAAATACCCAAAATTATTGGCTACTTGCATATCGTGACTGTAGTCTTTGAGTCATGAGATCAAAATCATGACACTGCAGAAAGAGAAGTCTGGTAAAAACTTTATATTCATCACATCCTTAGTTGTAATATTCTCATTACTCTCCAGGAGACTTCTAGATCTGCCCCAGATGAAATTGTAGAGAGGACCAGCCACCAATTCTGTCAAGTTCTGTCATACAGACCATGAGGGAGCTGTGATTTTTTCTTACTAGAATCTCAATATTTCCACTATCAGATTACCTTATCCTCTACAAATTCCACAGGCCACTTTGCTCTGCCAAGTAAGTGAGCTAAAAATGTTTGTGTTCATATTTCCAATCTTACAAAGCAATATTTAAAGTGACAAAAACGTATTTTTCAAGAAAAAGATGTCTTCTTGTCTGCCCGTATGTTTTAAACTATTAAGTGCTGAAAATAAGAATTGTTCAGAGACTGAACAGGACCTTGGCTGGACTGGACCTTCTAAATGTCACCCATGGGTACAACAGTGAGCATGTTTGAAACACCACTATTTCCTGTTATATGAGAGTGCTGAAAGGGCACAATACCTTGCAAATAATATCAGCAATGGTCTGCTGCAGCCCCTAACACAGTGGCCACTGTAACAGGTCTGTGACTTTTTCATTTCACAGTGCACAGTCTCACTTTCACTGAGGATAATTGGGAATTTGCAATTGCCCACTGAATGGTTCTCTATGCCTACTACATCTCAGGAAAGAGATGAACTGAGCAACTGTAAGGAGATGGGATACAACCAAGACAACAAATTAAAAGAGTAAATGCATGCAGGGGAAGATACTTGTGCTGTTACCGCAGTATTGCTGATTCCAGAAACCTGGATGAAAACCTTTATCACGGGAATCATTTCATTAGGGAGCAGGATGGAAGTGATCTCTGTGCTGGGGCTGCCAGGCAACAAAATGGGATGAAAAAAGAGCCCATCCAAGATATGAGCCACAGAAAACAATGCAAAATCTGATACTGAGTTTGGAAGGCTTGGGTTTAGTTCCCTACAAGTGGCTTCAGCTTCTCCTGTAAGAAGGAATCCAGCCGGGAAGATGCAGTCATGGCAGTACCAAGGTCCATGGCCTGATGCAACCACTGAGATCCTGTCCATTTATTCCAAGGTCTGTCCATGACACTTTGTTTCATGGTATCCTTACAAAAAACATTGCACCCTAACAAGAATGCTGTACAAAGGAGCATTGCACAGGAAGTTATACATACTTTATTTTATCTATAATGCAAAATGGAAATAAATCTCTTTTAGGCCTTCTCAGAATTGTGCACATTAAAAAAAGTTATTTAAGTTACTTTATCTAACTGTGTCTGCTCTACAAACAGTGGAGCCCTTGCTGTTGTTGTTACAACTCCATCTCATGTTTTTATTTTTATTACAAGAAGAAACAAATATGTACTAAAAGTGAGATCTACTGCTACATTTTCAGTGGTGACCGAGTTTAATGTTGTCACAAGTCCAGGCTGAGCAGCAAAATGAATCACATGGCTATACAAAAAATGAGGAAGCTTTTTAGCTCAGCTTTGTGGGATCAAGATTAATGAAATAGAAAGATCAAGACAGGATTGCTGAAAGCAGCAGCACAAGAACTGGAGCTCACTTACCTTCACAGATCAAAATAAAGTGGGGAAAGGGAAAACTAAGCCTAAATTGAAACTGCTAGAGATTTGCAAGCATAAAAATCTAAAAATCTAAAGGAAAGGAGGTTTTTCTTTTTTAGATGGTATATCCCTCTTGGGACTACTTTTAAACTAATTGATATTTAGAAGATTGATTATCCAAATGTCATAGGGGACAGCAGCTCTGTCTGAGTAACTGAGTGAATTAGCATCACAACTAGGTGTTGGGAAGCAGTGCTTTTGCAAAGTATTTTATTGAGGTTTAAGTGATCCAAGATGACTTGTAATGACCATATAATGACCATAGATTTTTGTATTTTCATGCCTTACTCTTTTCTTTCCTAACTACATACCAGATGAAGGAAAATTCTAGCCTATAAAAGAGAAAAATGTTTCCAGTTCTTGAGATCTCATAGACATAAAGCAAATTAAAAGAACCTATTACATTTCTGTAAGTACATCATTTCAAGCCAGCTTTGTGATTTTGGGGGCCAGCTCCATGAGTTTTAAAGTTCACAGCAGTTAATTAGCCCTGTCTTTCCCCTTCGCCTTACTGTTCTTTAAAAAGCCAGAGAAACAGCTCCATTTCCTAGGGTGGGTTAGTTCTCTCCCTTGTCTGGTACTCAGTTACCACTTAAGCCCCTAGTTCATAATACCTTTGGCTTTTTATTTATTATTTTTGTTTATTTCTGCACTTGCTGCTGCATCTGAAGATGATCTACATCCCTTCCTAACACTCTCCTGTTTCAACCCTTGTCTTTGCTTTTTGTGGCAGTCAAATTAGAGCCATACAGTTCTCTGTGAGGAGAAGGCAGACAACACCACATATTGCTGTGGTGACCACATTAACCTCTGGGGCTGTGGAACAGTGTTCTGAAGCTCTGTATAAAATGTGGCCTGTGGTTACACCAGTACATGGCCTGAGCTGGTCTGGCCTATTTTTGCTATTATTAATTATTATTATTATGGCCTAATTTTGCTATTATTATTATTATTATTATTATTATTATTATTATTATTATTATTATTATTATTATTATTATTATTATTATTATTATTATTATTATTATTATTATTACTCTGTCAGGGCAGCAGTCAGAATGGACTGGCTCATGTATGCTCTGCTGCCCTCCAAAGGATGGGAATGCTGCACTCCTGCTCCTTCACCTTATTGAGATGCTTCCAGCCACAGCTAAGTGCAAGGTTATTTTTTTTTTTTAATATTCTGTGTGTGGCAAAGAGTCTGGCAACAGAATACCTGTGATAGACTTGAAAAGACACCCTTGTCAGGTATTTCCTAAGCCATCGCCAACCATGAAATGCTGCCATGGTTTGCTATCCAGCTGTTCGGCCCATCCAATCCCTGTGCACTGGAGTGATTTTATTCACGAATACAACGTGCCTAGGGAAGTGGTGGAGCCACCATCCCTGGAAGTATTTAAGGAAAGCCTGGAAATGTCTCTTGGTGCCAAGGTCCCGTTGACATGGTGGTGGTGCTAGATGTTGGACCTGCTGATCTCAGAGGTCTTTTCCAACCTAATGGATTCAGTGATTCTGTGACCTGTGTGCAGGGGAGAAAAAACAGAATGAAACCCCACTTCAGCTCTTAGGTCACCAAAGGAAACACGGCTGGCAATGAGAAGTGTCAGCGCCCAGCGGAGCATAAGCGCCTCGCAGTCAGAGCACTCGGTAACTTGTCCTCCATGCTGGCGGGAGGCCTCAGGACCCCTTGCAAAAGGAAAAAAAGGAGAAAAGAGCGGCGGGCAAAGGGCAGCGCCGCGCAGGGGAAGCGCCCGGGGCCCGCGGGGAGGAGCCGCGCTCTGAGGGGCCGCGGGCACGGGGGCACCCGGGGGCGCCCCCAAGGGCGCAGCCCGCGGGCGGGGCCGCGGCCGTTGCGCTCCGCGCAGCCAGTCAGTCACATGAGCCGCCGCCCTCCTTCCCCGGCACCCCTCGGCCGCGAATGGCACGGCCCGGATGCGCTTGTACGCAAGGAGGGTGCGGGCGAACCATTGAGCGGGGGCGGGGGAACCCGGCAGCCGCCGGCGGGGAACACCCCTTCGCCGGGGAGCTGCGGCGGCGGGGAGCGGACGTGACAGCGGCGCGGCTGGCGGCGGAGAGCGATGGGGGTGCCGCGGGGACAGGAGCGCCAGGCCCCGCAGGAGGTACCGGAGCCGCGTCTCTCCCAGCCCCCCGTCCCTCGGGCGCTGCCGAGGCCCCGCTGCACCGGCGTCACCGGGATCCCCACCCGCTCCTGCCCCGGCTCCCGGCCCTCGCCGGCAGCGCGGGGGTCGGTGCCGCGCAGCGCGCAGGGTGCGGGGAACGCGGGGAGGCCTGCGGGGCTGCCGGCAGCGCTGTGCGGGTCACCTTCGGTGCTCCATCGCCTCCCGTGTGCCCGCTGCAAGCCCGGCTGGCCGGGTTCCCGTGGCAGGCAGCGGAGAGGAGGAGGGTGCCCAGAGGGGTGGAGGTGGGCAGGGTGTGCAGGTGGGGCCGTGCAGCCCTCGGGGCGCACCTGGAGCCCTGTGAGCGACTCTCCGGCCTAGGGCCGAGCTGCTGGGGAGCTCTGTGCCTCTAGGAAATCACATGTGTCCCCGGAGCTGGGGGGTTTCATCCTGTAAGGAGGGGACAAAAGCCCTGGGACGGGCTGGCTGTGCTGGTGAGGCTTCGGAGCGCTGAGGCTGTCCGGGCTGCCCGTCACAGTTCACTTTGTGACTGCCGTGCTTTGAAATTGCATTGCCCAAAAAGTGGAATTCCGTGTGAGCGTCTCCTCCTGGTTCTGTAGAAGGATTAGAGAAACGTGTCCTGGTTTCGGCTGGGATAGAGGTGAAATTGAGGTATGTGAGTTTATGAACCCTGAAATTGAAAGAAATGTGTGAAATGGAGAATAAGTTAACTGGCTTATGGCAATAGGACAATATTAGTAGCTAGGGGCAAGCAGCGGACCAGGAGTTTGAACAGCAAAAGCAGATTAAAGTATTTAACTGGGTGAAAATATTTCTAAATGGACTTAACATCACATGTGCTACGTGTTTCTTTAATGTTTTTCAAATTAACAACCAAGTGAGAAATGGAAGGCAGGTTTCTCCTGGTATGTGGTCTGTGCCAAGGCTTGGAAAATGCTCACTCTTCAAATGAATGAGAAAAACTGAATTAGTGTTTTGTTGTTTGTTTGTTAGGTTGAAACAAGAGAAGATGAGGAACAAAACATCAAGTTGACTGAAATCTTGGAACTGTTGGTAGCTGCTGGGTATTTTCGAGCAAGAATCAAGGGGTTATCACCCTTTGACAAGGTGAGGCCATTACAATATTTTAAACCCCTCTTTTAAGTATAAAAGGCTTATATGTTTTGCTGGTTTGCTTAGCAATTCTTTATAAGACAGTTGCAATTTATGAGGCTTCCCTGTGTAAATAATTCTGCAAATGACCTAGTTTCAGACAGACAGGACCTCCTCAGTCTTGAAAGACGATTTTGTGCAGCAGGGCCTGTTCTAAAGGAGACAATTGGATGCCAGCTTACTGCTGTCTGCTTTTTTTGGGTGCTGTGGCCTATGCTGGAGTTGTGTGCAGGGAATTTTCCTCTCTCTCCCAAGAGCAGATAGAATAGGTAGTCTTTGGATACTTCGAGTCTTTGGATACTTGGAGATAGCATAGTAATTTTAAAAACAACATTGATGAGAAATGAGGAAGTATCTGTGTAAGAAAGGAACAGTTAGCCTGGTGAGATTATTTTGGGGGCTGTTTTTACATATCTTTAGAATGTCATATTTATTAACCTTTCATTGTTCTAGACAGGAAGTGTGTGATGCTAACACACTGAGCAAAGTTCAGGTTGAAGAGAGATTTCTGAATTGCTTTAATGCTGACTCTGTGAGAAATTCCTGAGCCAAAGTTTGAAAACACAGAACTACAGCAGCCTTGAAATGGATTCTTCTGTTTTGTTCTCTCTCTTTGATCATAGCACAGCCTCACTTTGCAATGCAATTTTATTTTATTCAAGCTCCTTGGTTTTGCTGCCAGCTGCTGCTCAGGAGTCTGTGCTTACAGACAGAGAAGTTTCAAGGAGGCTGCCTTAGGATGTAACATTGTTGCATTTATGTGTAGAAATCACTTATAGGTACTTAATACAATTGCAAAGTTACCATTCCATTGCAGTGCCCAACCTCACCAAAATGAGCCTTGCTGCTGAAAATGATCACACTGCTAATGCAAAAGGGATATGTAGGTTAACATAGAGGGGGGTGTGAGAGGGGCAATATGTCAGAAACCTTGTTAGAAACCAAGGTTCCTGATTTGCTGTGTGATAATGACAAGTTATTCCACATTTTAATCCCTTTTTCTCTTCTTTGCCTTTGCATACATTTAGGTTATTTTGCACATGTTTATGCAAGGTTGTCTTTAAATATTTATGTAAAGTTGATGAAATGGCTCAGGAGTTTAAATATGCCCATGTCAGAATAGGGCCTGAAATAGAGATTTCTGCAGAGCTGGGGATTTCCTGTGTGCTGATGCTGTGTCTACCACTTTGTGTTGCATGTGTCAGCAAGCAAGAAATAATAGTAGCAAAGATGTATATAAAAAGGTAAATATAAGACTGCAGTAATTATGATCCTTGAGAAAACTTCGATATGGTCACTTTTTAGAGGTCATGACATTTAACATACTGTTGTGTTTTATCCTTTTGGTTGGTTGGTTTTCTTGTTTTCAATCTGAGAGCTGTTTCAAAACTATTATCTAAAGCTAAGAGAGGAAGGTTGTCAATAACTTCTGGGGTGGTTTCTGTCTTCTTGTACACATGTATTGTGTATAGTACTGTATGAAGTTGGTATGGTTATGTTATCTGAGTCTGTCTCAGAGCAGAGAGGATACTGAGGATGGTGAGATTATTGAGATGTAGTTTCTAAAATAAATAAAGCCTGGAAGATGCATTTGGGTTTACCTGTTCAGTTTAGAGTGGCCCTGACCATGCTGTTGCTCCTTTGGCAGGTGGTGGGAGGCATGACGTGGTGTATCACTACCTGCAGCTTTGATATCGACGTGGATTTATTATTTCAGGAAAACTCTACTATTGGTCAAAAAATGTAAGTTGATTAAATGGCAAGTGGAGGATCTTTCTTCTTTTTCTTAGAAAATAAAAAGTGGGTGGGGAGGGGGAAGTTACCTGCTGTGTTTCTAAGAAAGAGTTTTAGTTTAAATTTCCTGCTTTTGGAGACTGCTTGTTTACAAAAGGCACAGTTTTTGGGGTTTCTCAGACTGTAGTTCCACAAATTCTAAATCCAGAAAGATGCTTATTTCAAAAAAGGCAGGGCTATTCCCTTTGGGCTGCCATGTTCTTATATCCCTACTAAGCACTGAAAGCATTTATGTGGCTCCACACTGAACTGAATTGGGAACTGATCCAAGTTAAAACCTACCAAAAAAAAAACCCAAAAAACCAAAACCCAAAAGAAAAAAAAAAAAGAAAATAGTTTTAACATGAATGAATTCCTGGATCCAGTTCTCTGTGCAGCTGTACAGATGCTTGTGCTGGCACAAGGGGATCATGCAGAGGCCAAAGCAAAGGGCAGAGGGAGACCACGCTGCTGGAAGCTGGAGTGCAACATTAGAAGGCCTTCCCTGAGTTCCCTGTGTCTGCAGTTCTGCTGTGTAAATAACCTCTGACTCCCTTTTATGGTTCTGGGTTAGAATTGTAGGCATCAGCAAACAGAATTTAAAGCATGTCACTGTTGCCAAAATAGGCATCTGCCCCATACTGAGGAGGAGGATTTCCTTCCTCAGGGTGACCCAGTGAGAACATTTTGTTTTGATTCATTTCTTATGCATGGAATTTGCTCATAAGCCAGCTAATTCCTCTGCCAGGGAGCTTATAGATGTTGTTTATGCTAGGAAAGGGGACACATTCTAAACTCCATTTTTTCTTTATTTATATCTGACAAAAGAGGCATAATTAAAATTTGCAGGAAATAACTTTAGCCTGGTAAGTTACAGTGGCTTATTAAGAGACTTATTTACTCAGTGTAGTTAAAAAGGACATCTTTCTGTGTTTTCTTGAAAGTCATAGAGCATTGGCAAGGCTTTTCAAAATAAATATTTGTGGGCGTTGCAATTGCATTTGGAGACACTCAAAAATATAGATAATTAACTACATCATAGATAACTAAGTACATAAAGCATTGCTGAGTGCAAAGAATTAAGTAGAAACTAGGAATGAAAATGGTAGTGGTAGTTTTTTGTCTTTGCTATCCTTAAGAACAACAGGGTAGGAACTGGTTAAGTTGTTCTCAAAATGTTCTGTTATTTTTCCAGCTAACTGGATGAAAAACTAGCAAAACAAAAACGAGGCTCCTCTCCCAAAACAGCAACAATGATTTATTTGTAAATCTAAAGTGTTCAGAACATAGGATCATAGGCTGTTTTGATGTCCATGTAATGTTTGTGTTGGTAGAGTCTCAGGGCTTCTGTGGTGTTTTCAAGATAAAGCAAAGTTAAACTGTGTTTTCTCAGTATTATTCCATTGTGATGGTGTCCTGTTATTTAATTGCTGGGCTCAAATAAACATGGAAGCATACATTAGGATAAATAGTTTTGTTTTAATTGCATTTGCTTTGATTGTGCTTCACTTCCCTTTACTTCCTTTTAGGAAGTAAAAGACTTCAGGCTCTATTCCCAGATTTTGGTCATTGTCTCATATCTCTTGATCCCCTTTTTTTCTTCCAGGACCTTACTTGTCCATTTGAACAGTACTAAATGTCAGTGAGCTCAGTACTGGATCAGTACTGGATCATTTCTTTTTCTTCATGGAGAAATAGCTTTGGTTTTCCAAGTAAAGTTCTCATCCTCAGTGGTTACACCTGCTTTAGAAATGTACTTGCCAACATTGACAGCAAAAAAAATTCTTTCCCTAAAATTAGGTATTCAGTGGAAACAGGATGAGTTTCTTACAGCTGGATTCCTTGTGGCAGGGTAATCCTTTCACTTAACCAGCTCTTACTGAGCTCTAGAATGAGATTGCTGCCAGCAAATTCAGTTTTAGTCACTTGAAAAGTACGTGAAGTGCACTGTGTATTTAGCTTTTAAGTGCAGTATGTATTTAAATTCAGAAAGTTTCAGGTGTAACATCAATATTTATTTTGAGAGTTCTGCTAAATAAAGTTTTAAGTCCTTACATTTGTTTCTGGGCTTCCTTGGAGTGTAGTCTCTTACTTAATGTAACTGTTCTTAAAGCTACTGTCTCTTCATGTTGGGTGTGCCCTATAACATGCAAAGGTGTTTGTGGTGGTGTATTTTATATGGATATTTTATCTGTCCAGACATGCAGATCTTGAAATTTTCTGTAGTAGTTAAATGAATTTCCAAGGTAGGAGCCTGTAAGTGGGGCTTAATCACCTCTTCACAGGCTGATGATATAAATAGTGCCTGTAAAAGCTATTTTGGAAATGAGTTTGATTGATTTTTGTTATATATAGTGGTAGTTACTAGAGGGAATCTTTGCACTACTGTGTTTTCAAAAATAATCTGTAATTTACAAAAGAAAATTGTAGCATACATACATCTGTCTTTTTGTTGTTTTTATAATAGTGCCTTAACTGAAAAAATCGTGTCAGTATTACCAAAAATGAAGTGTCCACATCGTTTGGAACCACATCAGATCCAGGGACTGGATTTCATTCATATATTTCCTGTTGTACAGGTAATAATTTCATGGTGTTGTGATACTTTGCTGAAAAAGGCCATAAAACTTGCATAAAAAATAGAACAAAGCTTTGAATTATTGTTTGGCTCTTTATTTAACTTAAGAATAAATAAGCACAGAGAAGTAGTTTGAATTAATTTTTCTAAAGAATGAAGTGACATTGTGGAAGATAGAATTTTGAAGTATTAGAAAGTAAACAAAACAAACTCTTAAATTCTTTGCAGTGGAGTCAGATTGTGCCTATTGTGGAATGCCTGCTTAAAGAAATCTAAGTTTTATCTTGTTGTGGAATCTGATAGTCTGCTTTGGCAGATTAGGAAATAGAACAAATACCTTCCAGTCTCTGTTTAACTTACTCCATAAGTTATGCAGATAAACCTTGAATCAGAAGGATATGAATAAGGCAAAAGTCATTGGGGTCATTTCTTTAAGATAATTCATCCTTATTTCCTATCACTTAAAACCTGTGTTCTGACAAGTGATCCTCTTACTGTGTATTTGTTGAGCACCACTAATTCACCATGTGCCTCGTTCTCAAGTTTATTAAGATTTAAGCTAACACTTAATGTGTTCCAGTTACATGTGGTATTTTGAGAATCCTTGGCATTTTTTGATTTTCCTTTCATCTACACACAGAAAGGTATCTTTGACAGATAGGGAAAATGAAGACTGTTAAGCAAGCTTCTTTTCCATTAAATATCTCCTTACCTCATGCCTGTGAAGGAATTTAGCAAGTAAGAAGACTCTAAATTTCAATCTGTAAGAAGTGGGGAAAACTTCCTGGTGCTCTTTCCTCTTCTAGTTGGAAGCTCCTGAGGAAAACCACACTTAACAGCACTCCCCACAAAACATTCTGTGGTGTGTGCTGCTCTTACACAGCTTTCAGGCTTGCTAATGTTTTTGCTTCTGAACCCTTATTTCCTATACAGAAGAAAAAAAAAATTCAACCCAGGTGAGTTTCTTGCCCGGGTCACTGGATGGCAATGAATGGTTACATTTATCCAGCACTAGGCTTCTTTCATGGGGTATATATTCTTCCTCCTGTAAAAACAATAGCACTAGGTGTTCTTTTCTGTCACCTGTTTTATCACAAATCCTGGCTTGGGATATTACTTCTGGAAAGGAGAAATATTAATTCTAAACAGAGGAAATCTGCTTCTGGCTTTCTCTGAGAGCAGTGACTCCCAGTATTTGTAGCTGGCCAGTAGGTGGTAGAGCTGACCCATACAAGTCTTTTTTGATGGGCTTAGTTTTTAGTATGTAGAGGATCTTGGTTTAAAAATTGTGGCTTTCTGTCAGGTCCCTGTGAAGTTCTGCCTGCTCCACATCTCATTTCACCCCATCCAAGACAGACTTTCAAGAAAACTTGTTGGTGTCATCAGAATACTGTGTTCTGAAAAAGACCATGCAAAATAAAAAATGCTGACTACACCATGTAAGAATTACGTCTTTGATAATGGCACTTTATTCAATGCCCTGTTAAAATCAAGATTCCACTTGCTATCTGTAAATCTCAAATCAGTTTTCAAATACTACAAATGCTTGCTCTAAAGTCTGGCATTGTGTCCCATTAGCTCTTGCACTGTGCAAGAATTTAGATGGATCCTTCCCTACAGGAAGAAATTAGGCTGAGTTGGCTCACTGCCATAGACTGTAGCAGAACTTTAAAAAGAAAAAATTAAAAATCTTACAAATATTCCATTGGGCAGAAATGTCATTCTTCTTCCTAATAAATTCTGCATATGATCACAGGCAAAAGTATGTACACAGTCTTGTGTTGAGATGTTCTTGGTAATTAATATTCATTTTCATCTCTTGTTGTCATCATGTTCCCCTCACTTTCCAGGGGTTCATGGTTATAGCACAGGAAACAGTTGTTGGTTCAAACTTGGATCCCACAACTGATCTCATCTCTTCTGTGACCTCCTGCACAGGCTGTCAACAGTCTGCAAGATTTATCTTCTCCAACATTGTTTAAAATGTACTTCAGTATTTTGTGGCTTTTTGTGTGGTCTTATAAATGTCAGAAGAAGCCTTTTTTCTTGCACAGGCATGTGGTTCTTCTTGAGCACTTCATAGGCTTGAAGATCTGTCTGTTCATGGTGGAGCTGTAGTCTTTTAAACCAGTGAATAATCTACAGTAGGACAATTTCATACAAGAAACATATGCACAAAAGAAAAAGAAATGTTTATAAAGTAGCAAATACTGACACATTTTGTTAGGGTTAGGCCAAAGAGTTGCTGTGTTTACAAATAAATCACATGCTCTTATTTCCATGCTTAAAATGTGCTTTTAACTTTTATCATGTATTAAAAAATAAGGCAGCAGTTTGATGCTTGCTGCTATTATTATTTTGTTTTCAGCTAATACAATTTTTTTTTCAGTGGCTGGTGAAACGTGCAATAGAAACAAGGGAAGAAATGGGAGATTATGTCCGATCTTACTCTATATCACAGTTTCAGAAAACTCACAGGCTGCCAGAGGTAAGATCAAGGCAGTTCTTGTTTCTGTTATAATATGTCAGATGTTCAGTTGCATTACCAGCCTCACAGGTCTGAAATCTGCTCACTTCACCAGAGTAAAGTGCCATTGTTTTGTGAGTGAGTGTTAAAGGAATCCCCTACAAATTTATCTGGGAAGAAGTTGAAGAATTATTGTGACAGAAATTTTGTAGATTCTGGTTAACTTTTGCCCAATGATTGCCTTCGTTTTTTGGTGGTATTTGGTATTTTTGTGTCATTCTAGCTGTTCAGAAACACCCAGCATGCTGTGGAGAATGTAATCTAGTTAGTAAATTGAGAATGAATATGCTGTTAATATTCTATAATTTGGGGTTTCTTTCAGAGTGCTGAAAGGCAACTCTTGTCTTCCTGTATCCAAACCCCAAAATTTGCTCTTGAAAAGTAGATTTGTAAAAAACTTCATTCAGTAGCTGAACTGTTCTTCAGCAATGACATGATGTTGTCTTGGTAGAGGAGGAGAGATTGAATGAGCTTGGACATGTGCCTGTAGTGCAAAGCCATCAGTTCTGTTCTTACATATCACAAGGCAATTGCATTTTTAACATCCAGAACCCAAGTTTTGTCCCTTAGTAACAGGATTAAAGGCAGATGGCCCTAGTGTTGGGATAGACAGATTTAATTAACTTGGCGTGCTTTCGATTTTGATTTATTTTTTTTTAATAATTATCTTTAATGCTTAGAAACTAAACAGTAGAGGAAACTTCTCTTTTCCACATCAAGTCTATCCCAGCTTAATTAGTTAATAGTGTAATAAAGATTGGAGATCCCAGTAGTGGGCTGGGACTGCTTTTTTGTCAGGTCCTGCCTGAGCAGAGAGCAGCTAGGCTGCTGATCTGGACACAGTTTTGATGACCTATCTCCCATCTGAAGGCAGAAGCAAAACTTTTCTTGTTAATCACTAACATTTCACCAAATCTCTGGGCAACTCAGAAACTGTTTGACAGCTTTGTTTCACAGAATCATTAGAATGTTAAGAGATTTAGTGTCCATTCCTGGTATTTTTAATTACCTCCACTATTGTCTTTCAGGATGAGGAATTCATGCAAAGAAAAGAGAAGGCACTCAAAACAGTTACTGATATCTTTGTAAGTATGTTAGATTTCTTTTTTTTATGGCCAAGCGAGTGGTTTTAGTAATGAAATGGATGTGGTTAATTGGGTTTTATCATGAGAAGATCCCAATTAAGTTACATGTTGATCTTCATCCTTGAGGCAGGTCTCAAATGCCAATATATCACATTGATAGGTGGGCACTGTATGAGGAGATAAACCATATCCACTGCCTGCATGGGCTGTGTGGAATCCCACACTATCAAACAAAAGTCACAGGGTAGCCTACAGACTATTGAACCCTCAGCAGACTTAAATGTGTGTTTGAAGCTATCAGCAGTTGTGCTATTTGTCTTGAAATTAGTTAATATGGTGATGATCTTAATTATCTGCATTTCAGAACTTGACATTTTCACTTCTTGTAATTAGCAATGAAAGTAAACACCCTCCTTCAGGACTGTTTTCTTCAACAGCAGATGTTGGTTGGGAAAGGTGGTCTCACCTGTGTTCTCCCTTTCCACATGCAAATCTTCTAACTCTTGGATAAACTGTATGTATTTTTTGAAAGCTTGTTCATGAGTGCTACAGAGAGGTAAAATAGTAAAACACCTAGGCTCTCTCACTCTCATACTTGAACTCAGCTGTCTGGCTGGTAACTGGAGTTTCTGTCCTTGCTTTCTAATTTCCCCTTTGCTTGGGACCATCAATTCACCATTTCTGACTCACAGTAGTTCACTACTGCTTTGGGGGTTTTTGGATCATCTTGATAAATTCCAGGCCAGCATTTGACAAGAGAGGAGAAATCTGGGTTTGCTTTGAATGGGACATTTTCAAGGCTCTTCAATAGAAGGTGAAACCCTGCTCTCCTGAGAAAATCCCTGTTTTTTCAGACAGCTCTAGCCAGGCACCCTGAGCTCTTCATGCATAGATGGAGGTGCTCAGTGCTGGTGTAAGGAGCCACATGAGAGGTTGTGTAATGGGCCAGACAAGTCACCTACTCTTTTGACAGGTTTGGGAGGGAGGTAGTTGTTTTTCTGTGCAAATGATCTGAGTGCTGGTGAATATAATATATGTGGTTGAATTACAGCATGTGTTTGTAGAATAACATTGCAATGAAAGTCTCCAGGTGATGACCAATGGAGCTCCTTTGTCAATCTATTTGAATAATTGTCCTTGCTTTGGAAATTTCAATTACAGTGTCTAAAGTGTTGTTCCCCATGTTTTAATTGGGTTTTTAAATTATCAGCAGACTTACATTGAGTCTTTAACTCCAACTAGAAATACTTGTCTTTCCAGTGAGACATGTATTCTGTTTTACACGTTAGCTCACCCTCTGTCAATTTGTACTTGTTTGAAATCTCCACTTTTGGATCACATCTTTGAAAAAGATGGAAAGCCTTTTCAGCAGTGTTATGGTGCAGGAATTGTTTGTGGAAAATAATATTTTGTGTGGTATGGAAAGCCAGATTTAAAAAAAGAAATGTTCTCCCTTCTGTTTTTAAATTGGGAGCAGCTCTATCAGTACAAAATAGTAATTGTGAATTCTTGTTTTATTTGATGGGCTGTTGTTGAGCTATTGGATTACACTTGGATAGCAGGAGATAAAAGTCATTTTACTACCCAACTTCTTGAGACTTTTTTTCCCCTTAAATTGTAATAAAATCTGCTTTAATTCCATTGTAACCTGTGATCATTGAATAAATAATAATTGCATTTAATTATCTAAATTTAAATTTAATTATTTAAAATCAGAGTTTAAAAATAGAATTAACTCACAAGGTAAATTTCTAGACACTGGCATTAGCCAAATCAGATGTTGAGTGTTACTTTTTATTCTTCTTTCAAACGTGACAGAGGAGATGGTTGAGACATTGTTTCATGTTAAACAGTCATTTATAATGGTTTTTTAAACTTAAAAAATTTCTGTAGGAAATTGCTTAGAAATTAATTCAGTAAGGTTTTATAATGTAGTACCAGAAAGAGAAGGTTAAGGCGATTTATTTGGGTAAGAATATTGAGTTGGAAAGCTAAAGTTTATATCACTTTAGATGACAATTCCTCATTTATTTTTTTATAAAAAACCCTTTTACAAGCTCTGCACTCATTCACTGTCTTGCAGGAAGTTTACAAACCCCAGAGAAAATACAAACGTCAGACAGGAGCTGAGGAGCTGCTGGATGAGGAATCAAAGGTTCATGCTACACTTCTGGAATATGGCAGGTGAAAGGCTTCATTTAGCTCTCTCTAGGTTTTATACCGTGTATTACAAGCAGTACAGATAAAATTTGGATTGTGGTAGGGTTTTTCCTATTACTTCAGAATTGAGCTAGTTCAGATTTACTCCTGTTTGATTTCAGATTTTGTTTCCTTACCCTGCAAGTTCTCTGGGGACTGGACAGTCCTCATATTTGTGAACCATATTTTGTACAGTGGGAGACCAGGCTTTATGCTCCTTCTAGGGTGTGTTTTTTTAACATACCTGTTTTTTATAAAAACAGCTTAAATACACCATTCTTCCAGATAGTGTGTGTCAATCAATATTAGGTTTTTGCAAGCAATCCACTGAAAATTTGGTGAAAAAGGACCTGCAGATGCTGTTGCTTCTTTTTCTCATTCTCATGTGGTTGCTGCATCAGGAGGCTGAATCATGGTTGAATGTTTTGTCTTCTCACTTTGCTGCAAACTTTCATTCAGAGACAAAGTTACCAAGGCTTTTGATTTTCCATTATCTCTGAAAGTCCCTCTGGTTTACTGAGAGCTCTGGAAACACATAAAAATGAAGTTACAGAGCTTCTATTTCTAGTTTCTATTTCCAGTTTTCTTTTCACAGTTTAGTGGTAAGGACATCTTGTCTGCTGTGTGAGCTCTTAATACTTAACAAGTGCAGATTACATCTGAATTCCATTTTTTATCTTCTGGGGCTTCTTTTCCCCCAAAGCAATGGATTTTTTTGTTTGTTTTTTGTCTCACTGTTGTGAGTACTTTCCTTTTAACAGTAACATGGACTGTAGTGTAATAGCTCAGGATTTACTTTCAAATGGGAAAAGAGCATTCCCTTTTCCTCTCATGAGCTTTACATGATAATATTTTATGGAAAGTCAAGATTTGCAAATCTTGATGGGATATGGAATATTCAGATAATGGATATGAAACCATTCTGTAAATATGCTCCAGTACCTGCATATTTGGTTTACTCAAAACATTTCAAAACTAATTTGATCCTGGCTCTTGGTGCATATCTTATGTTGAAAATTGATAAAAACTTAATGTATTTGTGGAAGTCATAAACAACAGTATTTTCCCTTCATGTTACTATTGTTCTTTTAGGAGATATGGATTTAGCAGACAAGCAGGAAAAACAGAACAGGTAAAAATATACTAATTTAAAATGCTCAAATTGTGATAAGAACTGCATTGTTGAAGTGTTGGTTACTGTTAACTCTTAAAAGAATACAGGAGAATAGACAGCTATAACTTCTACTGTTAAGAGATTTTACAAATGGCTAACTGCAATTAAAAACCTGCATGCCATGAAAGGTGTAACTGATTACCCTTTTTAAAGGATTTCCTTCATCTCTGCTTACAGATCACATTTTGCAAACTGTTTTTTTTTTGTTTAGAAGAAAGACAGTTTGGGCATTGGGTTTGTTTTGTTAGACTTTTATTGTTAGGTAATGACATATTTTGTCTGTTTATATTTTTCAACTGAGTGTTCCATAACGTGATCATTAAAGAGTCTTTCTTTTTAAAGAACCACTCAACTTGGTAAGGAATATTGTAGACATTTATTACAAAACACTTTGTTTAATGTGATTGAGAAACCTATAAATAAATAAATCATTGTCCTTCTTGAAAATTGGCATCTTTGCTGTGCTTTTGACAATTATGGCATCTTAAAATGTCCATAAAATGCAGGGTACCTGCAGTTTTGTTGTTTCAGTGCAGACATTAAATTTGGCTACAAGTCTTTATTACAGAGATAATGAAGGTAATGCATTAAACACATCATGGACCCAGCAATACATTGAGTAGATTAAAGTTGCTCTTCTTTATTATCTCAATATTCCACATACAGATGTCACATTTATGTTTTTATAAATGGAGATATTTCTCAATCTAGGCATGCCTGTTTTCCACTCAGAGTAACCACTAGTCATATTTATAGAGTTCATTTTGTTTCTTCAAAAATTCTGTTGCCTTTGGGATATTGTATATTAGATGTTCATCATTGTTGTTGTGGAAGCTGAGCCTCCAGTAAGGCAGAAGTGGACAGTGAAATATGTTAGTGGTGGGGTAGGGTGACCTAGAAATTGAGTCTGGGTGTCCTCAGTTCTCTTTACTTCAGTGGTACAAATTCTTCTAACTGAACCAGCCATGTTTGCAATTTTTATGTCGTATGTTTGTTACACCAATATTAAGTTGCAAAAACAATTTATTAAAAAAAAAATCAGTCTTGTCCTGTGTAGTAGGCATCATATTCTGGGTTGTCTCCTGAGGCTGGCAGCTCTCAGAAGGCTGTGCTTCTGAAAGCTGAAGGAATCTTCAGACCAGATAAGTCCATAGGAAGCCAGAGACACAGTTGGAACACTTGTGAGGAATCAGGAGGGCTTACATTTCAGTTGGCATGATTTGGAGGGTGAGGATGTTCCAGTAGCTGAAATGTATTTGTATAAACAGAATAGCTACATTCCAATTTTCTCTTTGATGTCTTTCTTAACACTTTATTATACCTAGTTCCAATATGCTAATGGCTTCATTTTTCTTTAAAAGGCTGAAGATAAAAAAGCAGTGCTACCTCCAGGGCTTGCAGCAGCAGGGAAGGCTGAGCCTTGTGATGAAGATGACCTTCAGGCTGCTGAAGAGGTGAGCCCCAGACACAGCAGGCATGGGAGTTACTAACCTGGGGGAGAGAGCAGCAATTTTCACTGCCCAGTCATTCTCCAAAAGAAGGAAAATTTCCACGGTTAGTTGAAGTGAAAGTTGCTTCCCACAGGAGAATACAGAGCCTGAAATTGATCCACAAAATTAATGCTTGTTGGTGCTTAATACCCCAAACCTTTTTTATTTCTTGAATCTGAGCATTTTTTAAAAAGGTTGATTTTTGGTTGACAGTGGGAGTGGAATAGTCTGAGTGAAAGTTTACTGTTACGAGAAATTTTCCTTACATTTGGTAACTTTAGCCACCTCTTCTTTTCACAGACATAGGGCCCCATTGCATGTTTTAAAATACACATTATATGATACTAATTTTATGTATATGTCCTTGGCAGAAAGATAACAAAATGTTAGAAGTTAAATTGTTATGTGTAATTCTTCATATTTTACTGTAGCTTCGCATTAAAACTCTCATGACTGGAATGGCTGCAATGGCAACAGAAGAGGTCAGTAGCATTTAAAACTGATACAGCTTTCTTTAAATTATGGTTGATTGTGGTAATTATTCTTAAAATCAGGCTGCTGATTCAGGTCTGAAGTCATGGAATAACTGTTTAAATTTTCGTAAGGAGAGTGCATAAAAAATGGTTGAATTAGGAAGACAGTAAATTTTACAAAGCTAATTAATTCATCATTTGCCTTGAAATTATAATGACAATATAAATAAATGCCTTTAAATGGCTTCTACAAGAATTTCAGGGCAAAGACATCACTCTGCAGCTACCCAAGATGCACTATCTTAGTTTTCTCATCTTGTGAAATTATTCAGAGGATTACTGGGGAGAGTGCTGGAAAACTGTGCCTTTCAAGGTTCTTTTCAAAGCACTTATAAACACAACATTAGACTAAGACACAAAAATACTGGATATGCATCTTCTTTTCTTAATTTGTTGTATTTAATGATACAGTGGAACTTGTAGTCTGTTTTTGATTTCTGGGTGAAAGGACTGGAAATAATTTCAGCTGTTGAACATTGCTTCTGTTTATGCTGGAGTCATGAAAGAAAAGGTAATAATTAGTCTAGTCTCAGAGTTGACTGACATGTTTTGTACTGAAATCCATTGTAGAATTCAGTTCTGTTTGAAAACTGGTTTTATACATAGTGCAGTTTAAAGGTGAATTCTTGCACATGCCTGCATGCTTAGAGGTTTGTTAAGCAAATGCAAAATTAGTATAAACAATAAAAAATTAATTTCTAAAATATGAATAAAAATTTGCTAAAAGGATTTAATTGAGACATTCCTATCAGCAAAATTATGTTTGGAGGGTGGAATGTTTCCTGGACTTTTCTTATCATTAGAGATTTTTACTCATTATGCAAATTTCTGTTTAAAATTAGAACTATTCAAAATTATCATGTAAAAGTACAGGCAGTTCCAAAGCTCCAAGCATTTTCTTGATACAATTGCAGGGCAAACTGACAGCAAGCACAGTTGGCCAGATTGTTGGACTCCAGTCAGATGAGATCAAGCAAATTGTGTCAGAATATGCTGAGAAGGTAAGTGTGTTACCTGAGTGGGTTTAACAATGTGGTGTTTGATAGCTTTTTAATTTAGGCTTTAAACTGCCAACTTCATTGCCATGATTCTCTTGCAGCACACTTTTTAATACATGCTGTGGGGCAGCAGCACAGCCAGAGTTCAAAGTTAAACATACCCAGGCTTTTGGTGTGATAGCACATGTCCCTGACTTGCATTTGTGACTAACTGGGGTTTAAGCACCTGCCTAAATCCTTTCATGGATGAAGAGGGCCCTGAGTTGTATCAATTCAAACTAGAGGCCTAAATTCTTGATATGCTTTAGAATGTTCAGTGTTAAGCACAGAAATACAGCTCTGTGGGCCTGCTCAGTGAAAAGTCTAGGCCTCCTGCACTCAGATTTCCAGATGTTTGCCCTGGACCCCAGTTCTCAGTCATGCCCTGGCTCTCAAGTTTTGAATCTCATCAAACTCAAACCTTTGTTGCTTTGAGGAGTCAAAGCAATTAAATGTGTGTGTTTGCTCCAGTTACTGTGTTCAGCTGTGATTGTTTTTTGCAGTAATGTGAAAAGAAAATCTGGCTCTTCAAGCAATTAATGCATCCAATACATCACTGCCAGATATGAGTTATAGGTCGCTCTTACTTGTCCAATAGTCTTCTCATATTTCTTCCTTTTTCTTGACACATTTGAGGTATGGAGCTTTCCCATTTTGGAGATAAACCCTATAGCTCAACAGCAAATTCTTGGCCTTTCTTTATTATAAAAGATTGGAAGAACAGAAGCCCAAGGGTCATATTTCAATGTTACATTTCTTCTGTTCTGAGAGAAGGGAGCAGGACCTTGACTATTATAGTAGAGCAATGATTAATACTCTGAAAAGTAAGAACTGATTCAAGTCAAACCAAAAATAGATCACTTTTCAAATCTATGGGATGTGATAAAAAAAAATAGAATTTCTGTGCACGTATGCATGCACCAGGAAAAAAATTAAGGATGTTATCAAAGAGTTTATTGAAGCATCAGCAATGTTTGGATATAATTCTAATAGTCTTAGCCCCTGGTAACTGTACATGGCCTGAGAAACACAGCAGTGCTTATTTTTTTATCAGAGTTTTGTCTTACCACAAGCCCAGTAAAGATACCTGACAAGCCAAATTATAGGTCTGATGTTGCCATGGGCCAGGACCTTTCTTACAAGAAGCATTTTTGCACAAGGTCAGTGCTTAAAATTTTCTGCATTTGCCCCTCCATTCTGCTGCCATGTTAACCTGCTGAGTGAACTGGAGGAGGGATTGTAGTGTCATTCCTCACCTTCTGAAAATACTGGCAGAAAATTATTAATGAGTAGCAAATTGATCATCTTTAAACAGCCAGAGACATTAGTGATGGTTCTTTCCCATTTTCCAAAAGCAAGCTGTACAGTTTACTTCTTGAAATAAGATCCACTTTTTTTTAATGGGAAAGCTGTACTACATGGATTTTTACTATTTCTGCAAACATCAGTCTCAGACTAGTTTAGCTCATCTTTGTTTCTCTTGCATTTCCATTTTTCTCCATTTGTATCTTATGCATGTGAGAGGCTAAATGTGGTGGTGAGAAGGTTTTGGAATGCATAAGATGATGAAGGAATGTGATTTGCCTAAATAATGAGAGGAATAAGTAAGACTGAGTATATATTTGTTGAGTAGTTCAGGGTCACAGGTGTTGCTTAGAGGCATTTCTTTCTTTCCTAACAACAAAAGCAAAGAAAGCCTCTGAATTGTTGGGTTAAGCCATCAGAATTGGTCTTTTCTTGCATGGATGTAAAAACATAACATCATTAAGCTGCTCTTCAGTATGAATTACATAGAAAATGGAGAGGAGGAAGACAGGCTTTGCCTCTTATTTTCATTTAAAATTAAGCTGCTTACCCATCTGCCTGGAGTGAAACCAGGAGCAAATATGAGTGAAGAATATATCACATTTCTTGTAGCATTTTAGCTGATTATGCATTGTAGCAGTTGTCAACATTGGGTAATTATTCAAAAAGCACTTAGTATTGAAGTCTTTGACAGACTATAAATTAGCACTTGAGGTACTTGAAAATTAACTGGTTTTCTAGTGAAATATTGGAAAATGGATTAAGTGAAAAAAAGAAGTCTGAGTGCTTGAAGCAAATTACAAAAACAGATGGATGTAAGTATCAAAGTGAAGACTTCCAAAAGGTACAAATAATTTTTAGGCAAATAATACCTTAGAGATCAAGATATCACTGGTTTTTAATGATTCTTTTGTCTACTGAAAAAATACAGTTTCTATTCTAAATGTTATTTTTTATAAAGAATGTTTCTGTCAGCTTTGCTTTCACAATTCAAGAGAAGAGGAGCTGGATCCAGATTGCTGTCTCTGTTATGCATTTATGAGACACTCTTGGCAATGCATGCTGGATGGAGTAGTTCTCAAAGGCTAGTGTCAGCAGTGCATGTGCACATACAAAAAAACCCCAGAGTGGTAAACACATCTACCACTCTGAGCATGTCATTGTCATTCAGCATGGAGATGCATCCAAGCCTCTATTTCAGAATACACTATTGTTCAAGGCTTCTGAAAATTCTGGAGCTGCTTGTTGGGATGTGGAACATCTCTGATTCAACAAGTTCAGTGAATACCACGGCTTAAGGTGTCTTTTAGTATGCTTCCATTTTTTCCATTGAAGAGCTCTACCAAGTTTAACCATAATGCTGATGAAAAAAAAAATCTATCTTCTAGTACACTGTAGTATTTTCCACCTGTTGCAGAGCACCTGACTTTTTTAGCTTACTTTACTTGTAAATTTTGGAATATAATTCAGTTGTTCAGCTGCTTGCTTATTTTGATGGGAGGTAAATCAGTTAAGTCGTTCTTTTGGATAGACACAGTTCTTGATAAGGAATATCATAGGTGTGTCCCACTTTGGTATTTCCTGAGCTTCTGAAGAAGCAGAAAACAGTGCTGTGAGGTCCAAAAGCTTGTTGTTATTGGTTTTTCAGCAATCTGAGCTTTCTGCTGAGGAGAGACCAGAAAGGCTTGGAGCTGCCCAGCAACACAGAAGGAAGGTGGCATCTCTCAACAAGCAGATCTTGCAGAAAACCAAACTCCTCGAAGAGGTGAGTACTGTGTGTGTAGTAAGGAAGAAAACATTGATAAAAGTGGTTGATCACAAAGTTTTTGCCATCCAGAAAATATCTGCAAGCTATCTTCTGCACCAGCTATTTGTCATGCTGAACACTGATTTCTCTGCTTGCATTGCCCTTGGATTGTGAGAACAGGTTGTGTTCTTGGGGGCAGTTGGCTCAGCCTTAATTTTGGGAAGGACCATGATTTTGCCATTGTAACAGTTGAGGGCCCTTTAATTCTGTGCAGCTTGTTTTCAGTACATAACAATCTCAGTGCTGTTTTTATATGGGGAAAAAATGTACTGACAGCTGTAAGCCAAATATAATCCTTTTATCACTTTACTAAAGTAAGAATTTCCTGGCTGAATTTCATTTACCACTTGCCAAAAGCAGCTTTTGAAATCAGTGACAGTCAAGAACCCTGTCTTTTAAGTAATATTTATGGAGTTCTGGCTTCAATACTGCAGTAAGTTTTGGCAAGATTTCTCAAAACTAACAATTCATGTCAGTTTTCATGAGATGTGCACTGCAGACTTAATTTTTTTTAGTTAGTTAGGATAAAATTTGTTGGTGAACTATTGGTAAAAAATTATGAAAAACAATGAAAAAGCTTTATTTTTATAAATTTGGAAAGGGAAGAGTGGAGCATTAAGTCACAGCTCTGTGTTGTGAACAGCACACTAAAATAGCATGAAAGGAAGTGGAACTGAGCTACATGTGCATTTTTTGTTGGCTTACTTTTGCTCCACTTTTGTAAACCATGCCCTATTTTTGTTGTTACTATTTGCAATGTTATCTTAAATCATAGGGAATTTAAAGAAGGATGTTCTTCTAAAATTATCTTCTGTAAATTAATTACCAAGTGAAATATCTAATATTTGTTTATAATACATATTTTGCTAACTGCCTTACTAGACTTTCCATAGACACACAGAAGAAAACCATAAAGCAGCTTGGTTATTTGGTGTGGAAGTGTCTGTGGTTTGGTGCCATGGTGCTTCTGTGCAAGTCTTGAATTGCCCTGACTTATTTGGAGAAGTATAAAATGGGACTCATTCTTAGCTTGGTGTGAAACTAGGCCAGTACAGCCAGGCTAGAAGAGTTTGAGCAGTTTAGCAGAGATTCTGTCCAGTAAGTCACCATTCTGTTGGCCTCTATTTTGGAAAAGCTGTTGTTTATTCTGGGACTTTATGGACCTAAAGGATCAGGTGGAAAATGTTTGCTATTAGTAATTAAATATTCAGTCAGAATTCTTGCAATCAGTTGCAAGAGTAGCTGACAAGAAAAGACAGTGTTTGTTATGCTTGGCCTGCTGTTTGACAGACAACCATTATGAACAGCTCAAATATTCTCTGTTCTCCATTACAGGTGTAATTAGTGTGAATATAGAATCCAACTCTTTTTTTTTTTTTTTTCTCTTTTGTAACAGTTGCAAGCTAAATGTGCTGATCTCCAGGCAAAATGTACCAAAGCAAAAGAGACATTAACAGAGGTAATCTTTGGTTTTATCTGTGCTGTTTGTAGCTGAAACTTTTTTGAGAAATTCTGTTTGTGAAGGGGTGTATTAAACAGTAAAGGTGTCTGCCAGCTTAATTCACTGATCTCATGGTGTGGGAAAGTTAATTTATTATTAATCAATTTAGTATCAATTTATTATTAATTGTAACCCTTAGGTTAAGAGTTACAGTGAAAAGCTGGACAAGGAATTGGCAGCCTTAGAAACAATAGAATCCCAAGCAGATTCTAGGTAAGTTTCTTCCTTTGTTACCTTTGAAATTCTGAAAAATAATGGTTTTAAAATGAATCATTCAATGATTCTTGGTTTGTCAACCTTAACAAATAACTAAGATTTAAAAATTAAATTATTCTCCAGTTTGCTTTCCAGAGACAGGGAAACATTGCAATAGGATTCAGTCAGAATGAAAAGTGTCAGTCTGTAGTTCAAAATAATTGTAGGTGTTTAAAGCAGAAGAACCCTAGACACATCTGACAAGCAGATGAAGCCTTCTTGATTTATTTTGTTCATATTTGAAACCTTCATCTCACATAAATTAAATAGAAGTCTCTCAAAACTTTCACAGCAATGAGGTTAAAACATAACAAAGCCATCAGAATGTTCAGTGTAACACTCCATCTTTATTTTGACCTTGGTATATCAGTGCTGATATTTGGGGTTTTAATTTACCCAGGTTTTATTGTAAATTTATTTAGAACTAAGCTTGTTTTAATATATGTTAATTCTCCATCTGTTTAAATTGGAAACTAAAAATCTAACATAGTTTACTGGATCTTCAAATTTAGCGTATTACAGAGTCTGAGAGCACTGGTGGCCATGAATGAAAACCTAAAGAGCCAGGAGCAAGAGTTCAAAGCACATTGTAGGGTAAGTTCCAGTGTCTCCTGGAAGGATTCATTTCAAACTTGGTAAATAAGCACTTTCCTGGTGTGTTGTGCTGTGTGTGCCTGTCTGTCATCTGTCCCACACTCCCAGGTACTGCTAACTCCAAGTTTATATTGAATATTAGCACCCCTGGAGCAGGGAGGAGAGAGGAAGGATCTTCCTTAGTACCTTTAAGCAGGTGTGGCCTTCCTTAATACCTTTAAGCAGGGAATGCTGTTTAATCTTCCAAATTTAAATATTATGTGTGTGGTCAGCTCTGAAATGTTGTTAGAAGTTGTGTTGTCAAGATCCTTCCCTCACCTTTCTTAAGAGAAGAAGTCTCAGTTAAAAAAACCTCAAATTTTGTTTGTTTTAAAGGAAGAAATGGAGAGACTACAACAAAATATTGAGACTCTGAAAGCTGAAGCAGCGGAAGATGGGGAGGAACAGGTAATAGCAAAAGCCTAAATTCTTATTTTCAAATTGCATTTGGGAATGATTGTTTAAGTCTTTCTTACTTCTGGGACATTCTTGTAAGCATTGAAGTATCTGCTAGAATATTTAAAGAGCTCTGTAAAGCCACGGTTCAGGCTAATAATCCTAGAAATACAGGAGTGTGCAAAAAGCAACAGCATTATCTGTTCTTTTGCAGAATCCATGGGGCTCTGCTTGTAGATGCTTTTGTGCCTTTTACTTCTTTCTTTGTAGTACCAGAGAAGAATCTCTGGGTGTTGTGCTAAAAGCTGTGCATATCTCTGACAGAAACATGTCCTCCTTAGAAAGAATGTCTGGTTTGGTTGTTTTTTTTCTTAGAAGTGGGGTTATCTGAAGGATGAAAGCACAAGCTTTCAGTGGCTCAGTGCACTGCATGCAGTGAGCAGCTGTCAGAAGTTAGACTTTAACACAAGTGCATCCAGACTGATGGCAATGAATAATGAATGAACAGAAAAGGAAAAGCTTCAATGACTTTATTTTCAGTGGGTAAACATTTGATGCATTCATGCCTCTGGAACAAGGCAGGTTACAACTTCCATGATGCTGCTGTCCTCCTCAACACGGCATGAAAAAAATTAAAGTGCAAACTGAAATCTTAAATTCTTCAGCAAGGAAAAAAAACCTATCTAACCTAGTTTACTGGATCTTCAAATTTAGAAGCCCACACTGCAGGAAGTTTAGTACACATGTCAGAGGCCTTATGTTCTGTTCAGGTGCCTTGTTTATTCTTAACCCCATCACTGAATCAAAGTATAAACACTCAGACAAGGGGTACACACAATCTTTGAATTTGTATCTTCATTTAAAGTGTGACTGTTGTAAAGCAGTGCAAAAGCTATTGATAACTCTTAAAAACTAAAACATCAAAAGTTAAAAACCATCTAAATGTCCTTGTTTAGAGTAAATGATGTCAGGCTTTTAATACAGATAAGGAATTATTATTCTAAAAACCCCAAGCAATGAATGGTGGTGTTATTGTGGGAGCCAGAGATAGGCAAAAGCAGAAAACAAACCAAATCTGCCCATTTTTGCACTGCAGCTCTCGTATGCTACTGTAATACACAATTGTTTTGGGTTCTCAACTTCCAGGAGCCAAATAAGATTATAGAAGAGCAGTACAAAGCTGAGAAAGAGAAACTTCAAAAGATCCGCCTGCTACTGGTGAGTTACTCTTTGTGTCCTTACTTGTGCAAAATTGCTGATGTTTGTCTTATCTTGGAACTTCTAATACATTATCTTGTTGTTCTAATTTTAACAAGTGTTTCTGTCACAAATCAATTGCAAAAAAAAAAAAAAAATTGATCCTCAGCCAAAGCTTTTTGTTTTTAAAATCAATTATTTAATAACAAAGTATTGCTGGGGGGGCTTCATCCATTTTAAGAAGAGAACAAGAAGAGGCTTTGTTTTCTCCCCTCCTAACTTTCTATTCAGGCACGAAGAAACAGAGAAATAGCCATTTTACAACGCAAGATTGATGAAGTACCCAGCCGAGCTGAGCTCACACAGTATCAGAAGAGATTTATTGAACTTTACAGTCAGGGTATGTATATCAAGCAGGACCATCCTGCTGAAGGCTAAAGCCCTGAAAGGAGGGCAGTTGCATTTTAAGCATATGGCATAAACCTGCTAATTTGGTGGTATTTTAAAGGCTTTTGGTATTCATGTTACACATCATATTTTTGAGGTTTTATAAGCTGGGCTTTAAGAATACTCCTGAGGGTGAAACTCGGTGCACAAGGTCTCTGGACTAAATTTTGTCTGCAGCAGGTTCTGTCATTTAGGTTAATAGCCAGTATGTTCTGAGCTCCTTAATTCACCATTTAGAAATGAGGTTGCTGTAAGTTTGAATCGTGTTTAATTAATTTGCCTTACCATTAGATTTCTTTTATTGTTTCCACTGACATGACATAACTGGTTCTGAACCAAACTATGTCAAGAACTACCAAGTAAAAACAGTTTCATGAGGGGATCGGTTTCTTTCAATTTTAATTAACACAATCCTGCTGCATCTTGGTAGGCTCCTTGGTAGGAGCTGAATACAAATTGTCTTTAACTGTTATGATCAGAAATTATAAAATTGGAAAAGGTGCAAATGGAATAAAATTTCAAAGTTGTTCCACTAAACTGATAACAGACCAGTATGTTTACTGGTGTATATTTAACTAACTTGTGTGTTAGCATAAGAAAACCCAGCTAATGATTCAGAGGTAGTCTGCATTTATTAAATAAATGTGTGAAGCAAGCTCTGGAAGGGTGAGCAGTTCCAAACTGGTTATCTGGCTGGGATCCAAATCCCCTGCCCTGGTGAGGCATCTCCAGTGGCACAGTTCTGTGCTGTTCTCCACGTGTGTTGTCCAAATACATGGAATAGATGTGAGCACAAGTCCAGTGCTTCTTTCCCCCTCTTTGCTGTGCCATGCAGCTTATTTAATCAAGTCCAGATATAAAGAGCTTTGTTGTTTTTCCTTAAATTTTCTGCACATTCTCTGTCATGTCTGGTCAGAGCTACCTGCTCAAAAGATGGAGCTTCATTATATCTGAAGTACAGAGAGATTAGCATCAAAGAGACTTGGGCAGCTTTGGATATAGATTTAAGATGCTTTGAATTTTATGGGACTTTGTTTTCTAAAGTACAAACTGTGAGTAGTATCTCAGGATAACACACTGCTCAGTCATGGCTGGGAACTTGCATTGCACAGGCTAAACTTCTAGAGAAATGAGCTGGAAATCTCTAGCCAGTTTTTCTGTGAATTGTTGTGTTTTTAGAGGTACTTAGAGGCTTTTCCCTTAGCCAGGTTCAGGTGACCTTCAGTTGCCAAAAGATGTTTTTTTTAAACTTTGCTTCAAGGGGTTAGACAGGACAATCTCCAGCACTAATTTCAAACCATAGTGATTTTGTGATTTTTGCACCAGAATCCTTTTCAGTTATATTCAGTGTTTTGGTTTTCACCCAACTAAGCCTCTTCCATTGAAAATGTTTAAGAGAATCAATGAGCCAATTGGTTCCCTCTTCCTCTTCTCCCTTTGTTTTACCCTGCATGGGTTCTGGTGGGTGCCCATAAGGCTCCAAAAGTTGGCACAACTTTCCAACACAGGTGAAATTGTGAAAGGTTTTCTGAGTTGTTTTGTGGAATCCACTTATGAAAGACTTGTGGCTACCAGAGCTGCTGGAAGAGCAGGAGTTGCATGAAGGAAATGGTTTGGGAAAGGCCTCTTTCATTTGGCAGCAATTCTGCAAATCCCAGACTAATGAGTAAGATTTCACTGAGATTTATAATTTTTAACCCATACATTTTTTCCAGCTTGTGGTTTCTAGCCAGAATTACTTCTGCTGCCTGTTGAACTCTTTCCTTGGAAGTCACAAATATATTGGATTTCCTTAGGCATTGAAGAGCTTAAGACTAGAGGAACACTCAGCAGATTTGAGTATCATCTTGTAGACCCAAAGGGAAGGCATGTCTGAGCCTTGCCTTCCCAGCTGAGCTCTGACCAACATCTGCTGTAACCTCCTAAACCAGAAAGTATTACTTAATTCTATCACCACACATAGATTAGGAAGAAGATAAAAATACTTTAAAACAGCAGAAGCTTTGTTGGGCATCTTGCACATGTGTAACTTGACATTTATAGTCTATTGCACTTTTTTCCCCTGCAGTACTACCAAGATTATCTGCTCTTCCCTGTCCCTGCTGAGCCCGTGCCCCTCGAACAAGCCAGGCAAGGCCCCTGTGAGCAGCACAGCTGCCTGGTGGTGTCAGGGCACAGCTTGGGAAGGAAGCACAGACAGGCAGCTGAGGGTGCCAGCATGGGCTGGCAGAAAGGGCTGGCAGCAGTTGGGCTTAATTTAGACACTGAGCTGTGTTGTTCTTATAGGAGATGATGGCTGGAACCCTGCTGAGAGAAACTCTGGGAGGATGTTCCCCCTGCATGTACATTAGTGACTGTGTTCCATTATTGATAGTGGAAAATATGTTATGGAAAGCCTACAGAGTATTTTTACAGATTCCATTTTACCTCATATTCTTTTATTATTCTACCCCCTTTTTTTTGTTTGCAGTCTCAGCAACTCACAAAGAAACAAAGCAGTTTTTTACTCTTTATAATACACTGGATGATAAGAAAGTATATTTGGAAAAGGAGGTAAGAAAATGTTATTACTATTTTCTAAGTATTCAGTCTGTGGGGAAGGAATTAAAAAATTTTTGCTTGGCTTTCACCATATTCAGTCCTGTTAGAGCAGACTTACTGGTCTTTGTAAAGAAAAATGGAACAACAGAATCATAAGAATATGTGTAATCTTGGAGGGGCAATGGTCTGTGTTGTAAAAGAATTGCTGTTTGTACAGCATGTTTAAACACTCACTGTGCTCTTGAAACATGAATAGCATTTGATCAGCAAATATCTCTGTAATCATAGCACCAAATTACCCTTTTCTCTCTTTTTGGTCAATACCTTTTATTATGAACCCAGACCACAGTCAGTAACTTTGGAGAGCAAATTTAAGCTGCTATCAGCAGCATCAAATTTAGTTCTCAGGGTCTGAGCTGCCCACACTTAATTTGCTAGTGATTTTACTGGGTCAGAAGAGTAGTTTTCATGAAAGAATGGTTTTTTCCCCTCCTCTCTCCCATCTATGTCGTGTTCACTTCTTTCTTGGGCATAACTGAGCAATTCCAGTCTTTTTTTTTTTGCAATGACAAGTGTCTGATTTCAGTAAAGATGGAGAAATAGGAGGAAACAAGAGGAAATAAAAATTACGACTTTACTTTTAAAATACAAAATGTTTTTATACCTCAGGTTTCTCTGTTTCTTCTAATAAACTAAGAACAGATTAGTGAGTTTTGCATTATTTAGATATATTTCTTTAGTTTGTGAGACAAGCAGTGGTCACATTTCTGAAGGACACTTTTTCAGTGTTCTTTCACATCCTGTTTTGGAGATCATGAGCAACCATTTCCTTCCCTTAAGCAGCTGATTCTAATCCACGTTAGGTGGTTTTCATTTTTTCCATTCAGAAGAGTCATATGCCATATTTTTAAAAATTGATGAAGTAAAAGCTATATTATTTAACATTACTTTAATTTCTCCCTTACAATAGTATTTAATACAGACTTATTTGTTGGGAGTTTTGTTTTATTTTTGGGTTTTTTTTTTGAGGGTAAACCTGAAAATTTAAAAATTATAGAGAGACTGGTTTTGAAATGGGGCATAAAAAGTAGATTATAGAGAACAGAGAAACAGAATGTAGAACAGATTTACTTCACTGTTGTATAAACTGGGACTACTTTTGCCAAAATAATTCAATGCCTTTTGGGGGTTCACAGGGGGAATTCTGAATGTCTTCTGATGCCATCTTAACTTAGTTAAATGTATAATATCATTGAGATTTCCTTGAGATGCATTTAATATTAGAACCAAGGTTTCAGCAATTAAATATTGTCTAATAATGTATAAAACATGTCTTTGGCATCTGTGCTTCACAAAGATTTCTGGAATAGGCTTTTACTTTGTCTTGTTCCTGGGTTTTGGGGAGATTTTTCCCCCTTTTTCCTCCCCCAACCAGCCCTTTTGTAAAACACACTGAGCATCATTGCTTTAAAACAACAATAGTAAGAAATGCTGTACAGTTGAATTTTGGCCATAAGGGTTTTAGTTCTGACATGAAAGGTCTCTGTGATCATGGCTCATATTTAACCCTCTTTTGAGAAAGATGCATTTTTTTAAAGGCTTTAACAGTATTTTTTTCATAACTCTTTTAATTTTGAGGTGTGTATGCTGATTTCACTGTAGTGTGACACATCCACACTCTTCCTATGCCATGGTTGTGCAGCACTGCTGGACAGGGCTACTTTTCCTGGCTTGAATGTGTGTGTATATATGTATAAACTGTAATTATGTTCTCAAGCACAGGCTTAGTGGAAGTATCTTGAGGCAGGGATGTGAACATGGCAAATATTGATGAGTAATGCAATATTTTCACTGCTGTAAATGACAGGAATTCCTAAGCACCTTGGCTGCTTGGGAGTCTGTTCAGAATTTGTTTGAATTTATCCAAGGGAAGGTCAGGAACACCTGCAGATTCTGCCATACCTGCTTATTGCTATCTCATTCAGGTGGAGGATTTTAGATTTTGGAGAGATGAGTTCAGTTTTCTGTGGCAGTGGGGCAGGTGATTCTGTTTGCAGCCCTTGGGTTTGCTTAGTGCAGAGCTCTTCAAGTACTCATCAAAAGGAGAAACTGCTGGGAAGGCTTAACCACAGGAGACTTGCAAGATGTATTCAAAGCTGAGAGAAAGGATCACATTAATTTCCAGTTGTTGAATTTTAATGCTCTAGGCAATATGTAAAAAACAGGAAAAAAAATCAAAGGCAGTTACATAGGATGTATTCCATATAGTTTTATTAGTTGGGGAAATTTATACAAACAGCAAAATATTCCTGGAAGTAAATGTTATAAATGTCTATCTCTGTCTTCATTGGGTGCAATGCTACTCTCTTGTAAAAGAAGCCACACCTCTGAAATGCCATTCTGTGCTTTTTATGAGTTCACCTTTTGGTACCCAGTAAAATACCCATAAGCAGCAGAGCGAGTTATGATGCATGGCTGGTAGGGAATCTGTAAACCTCATCTGCACACGGAAAGCAGTGCAGGAATTCACCTGCTGCTCCTGCTTAGAGAGTCTTCAGAGCCCTGTGTGGAAACAGATTGTGTTGAGTGGTTCCCATCTCAAAGGCAAAAGTGTTTCTTTCCTGTTTATTTGTGATGTGCTTGTGCACATGTCAACAATCACCACTGAACACTGGACCAGCATCTGCTTTTATGTCAAATTCCAACACATGTTGAACACATGTACAGGCCATTTCACTTTATTGCTTTAGTTTGGGAAGGCATCATGCTGGAAAACTCTCAGTGCTATAATTGAGTACCAGTAAAATTAAAAATATCAGTTGTGGTCCAACACTTCTGCTTCTGTCATTCAACCAGTGGGATAGATTTTACTAAATCAAAAAGATTGTGGTTTATCTTCTGAAAGAAAACTCATGGTGATTTTTGTACATCTGTGTTTGAAGGCATTGTCTATATAGTAACTTTTTTTAAACTAAAATTCATCTTATTGTCTGTGAAAACTCATACCAGAAAAGACAAATGTGTATTTTCATCATTTTTTTTTCCAACTCACAGGTTAACTTACTGAATTCTATCCATGACAACTTCCACCAGTAAGTTATAGTTCTTTATCTTGTAATAGTTGCAAAGTGGTAGAGTTGGTTGGACAAATGGGAGTGGGCACCAGTTATAGAGACTAAAAATTTCTTAGAAGATTTTATAGTCATAAACTGATTTATAGAAGAGTTTATTAACTCTGTTTAAGCCAGTTTGGGGAATCACGGACTTGGAATTACGTAATTTTTATAGCTAACATATGTTTTTAATATCTGACTCTTTAGATGTGGAAATTCAGTCATAATTTTCCTGGAGTTAATTTAAGTATTTTCCTCCTTTTTGTGGAGTTGTGGTTATTACATTATGTACAAAACATTAGACTGGACATATTTCAGACATGTTTATTATAAACTACCTCTGTATTTGGAGATTTTGATATATTGTGGAGTCAGTGTAAAATTGTGGTTGCCTTGGAAGTTCATGGTCAAAGATCAGTGTGTGAATCAGCCAGCATTTATTTTTCTCCAATGAGTTTGAGGTCTAAAATAATGATTTCGAGGTCTAAAATGACTTCTAGGCTTTCCCTATTCCACTGAGAAATTGTACAACTTTTTATTTAGTTTTTAGCAGTTGATTTCTGTAGAGCACAGGAGAGCAAGGAGCAGACTTGAGCTGACAGGGAGCACACCTGTGACGGGCTCTGAGCTCTCTGTGCCCATCTCTTTGGTAGCTGAAGAGCTGCACTGTCAGTGGTACCAGTGATTAAAAGGATGAATTTTTACACAGAACACTAAGCAATGAGAACTTTGGACATGGGTAGATGTGCAAGACAGCAGCAGCTGAGACACAGTGTCCCATATCCCTGTCAGGTGTTCCATTTTCTTCTTTCCAGAGCCATGGCGTCGTCCGGATCTCGGGAGCAGTTTTTGCGGCAGATGGAGCAGATTGTAGAAGGCATCAAACAGAATCGAATGAAGGTCTGACTCCCCTCACTTTCTTTGCTAAAACCTGGGAATTCTCTCAGCAAAGCCTCTTGGGTCTTTCTATGCACAATTATTATCCATTACATGAGGTGCAAATTAGGCAAACAACTTAAAAGGATTATTTCTTTTCACATTGATCAGGAACTTCTCACTATTAAATGTCAATGAATAGAGTATGACAGAGGTGTTGTAACACCTCTGTCTGACAGGAATCTTATACTCCTCAACTTCATTACTGTCACTGTTGTGATTTAAATGCCTGAGACAACTGAATGCCACTGAAATCAGTGAGAACTCTTCCATTTGGACTGGGTGGGTGCAGTCAGACCTGCACCTCAGGCAGTTTCTCAGACTGTGGGAGCTGACTGAAGCTGCTTTCTGCTGCTGAAAAGGGTCAGCAGCACCTCAGAATCCCAACCATCATGTGCCCTTTTCCCAGCTGCACCTCCAATGCCACTACTGGTAGTGAGACTTCAGCATTAGGCTTTTAATTTTTAAGAGCTGACCTAAATGTTCACTGCATTTCAAGTATGAGCCAGGGGTATAATTTATGAAGTATCTGTCTCCCCTAGTGTGTTATAGATAGCTGTTCCTTATGCAGTGTGTCCTCCATGTGTATCCCATACATCTGATCTATTACCCTTCCTGCATACCAACAGATGGAAAAGAAGAAGCAAGAAAACAAAATGAGAAGAGACCAGTTGAATGATGAATACTTAGAGCTTCTAGAGAAACAGAGGCTTTACTTCAAAACAGTGAAAGAATTTAAAGAGGTAAGAACACTTCTGCTGCGTTCAACTGTCATGTTCAGTGACCCATTTTGATGTATTTGTGCATTAACATATCCACAAGATTTCCTGATATGATGCTTATCACACCATGTTCATTATGTACCTTGGTCATTTTCTCCATGTGCATCTTGGACTCTGATTCTGGGAGTTCTTTCACTGCTAGATTGGCACCTCTCCATGTTACAGGGAGAGGTCATCAAGCAAGTGGTGTATTTAGGTTTTCAAGTGGAATCTCATGAAGGTCTGTGAGCAGTTAGTTACTGGAGCAAAGAGGGGTGTGGAAGTGTGTGTGAATGAGGAGGAGATGCAGGATCTTGGTCATTAATCTTCAGGAACCAGCCTTGTTGCCTAGTGGTTGTGAAAGCACTGTATAACACTTCATTGATTTAGCCTTTCCCAAGCTTTTAATCATCATGGGCTTCTGTTACTTGCTGTCTCCATGAGAATGAATGAAAAGGAATGCTGCAGGCAAAATTGTCATTTGGCTTCATATGTTGGAGGAAAATCATCTTTGTGTAATTATTCCTGCTTTGTTCTGAGACAGTTCCTTCCTGCTTCAGACAGCGTACTCTGGCAGAATGACAAGGGCTGTTCAGCTACTCTGACATGCAGAATTTTACATCCTACTTGCAGAATTTAAGTAGATTTATTGTTAGGTTTTTTACCTATTTTTCTTCCATTGCCATGTGAGCTGCTCAACTCTGCTACCCTTAAAAATAAAAAAGTCATGGTGTGGTACTGAACACAGGTGTACTTGTGGAAATATATTTCCTGACTGAGAATTGTTCCCTGAGCACTGACTCTTTTGCAAACTGTCCTGAGAAGTTCCAGATCATCTACAAGTAATGTCCATTTCAGATTTATTTACTTATAAGTAAAAAGCTGAATTTGCTTTAGCAAAAACTTCAGATGGGTGGTCAGGCAGTGTTCCTTCTGGCTTGCATGTCATAAAGTTTAATGAGTATTGCCATTGGAATAACATTATGGATGAATCAGAATTATCTTCAACTCATCACTCACTCCAGGCTGCTTTGGATTTGGGAGATGTTTCAAACTGAAAGAAAGGGTTTGGTTCTGTTGATGTGGAGCTAACAGGCAGCAGAGTTAGGAGCAATTCCTCCTTACCTGTTTGCTCTCTGTTAACAGGAATGCCGTAAGAATGAAGTGCTGCTGTCCAAGCTGAAAGCCAGTTCTTCCTGAAGAGCTCCAGCTGGGGAAATTTATAGAAGATTGTTCAGTCCATTGAATCTCTTTTGTGAGGTGACAGTTATAACTGCAATGTAGATGTATATATATAGATATATATATATAAAATATATATACACACAGTTGAAAAGTCTGGTTTTTCCAGTATGTGTTCAGTTTACATTCCCTCATCACATGGCTGTATTATTCATTATTGCCTCCTCTACACAGTAAAGAGTTAACACAGTACAGCAAAATAGAAATACTGTCTAATTTTATTTATTTGGGTTTGGGGTTTTTTTTCCCTACAGTAAGGACAGTGGGAATGTTTTTTTATTTGGGTTTTAACACTGAATTAGGTGAAAATTCTGGAATAAATTTACATGTACTGTGTAGTATGTCCACCACCCCACAGGATGAGCACTGCAGAATGCAGTAGTTTGTTAATTTTGGCCCAAAAAAACCCCACAGAATGAGATTCTTCAAACTCACTTTTCCAGCTAATAACTTCACATTATTTTAGTTTATACTCTAGCCATATATAGGATTCCAGATGATAACAATTAATTTCTAATGGCTAAGAAAATGAAAACTTACCTTGGATAATTCCTGGTGTAAAATTATAGATCTATATTTTTATAAAGTCTAGCTGTTGTATAAATTTCTTTGAAATTTCATTTTTATATATAGAGAGTGTGCTTGTTAAATTAATAGCTCCAGGAAAAAAACCACCTTAATGCTAGGATCACTATGTTATCCCTGGCTGGGATGAAAATCAGAGTCTGTCACTTGTAATATAGGAAGATAAAGATTGAGACATTCTGCTCTAATGAACTGATGCTCACCTTTGAAGACAACAACCTACTTACCCTGCTGAAGACTTGCTCTTGAAAGTTCAGAAACTTTGTGGGACACTTTCTGAGACATTTTTATATCTGTATATACAGTATTTTATAATTCAAACAGTTGCTTTTTGTACTTAACTCCAGGATTTTGGACTGACTTCTTAATGTACATGACATCTTCAGGAGAAGAAGACCCATGTTCCTTTTTGCCACTGACACTGATGACAGCACTGTTCGATTGCTGTCTATGGCAGCAGATATAAAATAAAGGATGTTTGGAATCCAGTGACGTTCTGATATCGTGTTTTTAAGGTGGAACTTGCCTCAGAAGCTTTCCCAGGCTCCTGAATCACAAGTGCATTAAAAGATGAATCGTGTCCACAGTTAGATGAGTCACTGTGTTTGTGATGTCCTGCTCCTTCAGCACAAACAGAATGAAAACCTGCCCAGGGAGCCAACTGGGACCTTGCTCTCCCACACTGGTTAGTGAGGGAATAGATCTGGGCTGCTCCTCTTGAATCTGCTCAAAAAGTCAGTCTGCCCAGAGCTAGCAGAATAATGAAGGCAAAATCAGATTCCAAGTCCCTTCAAAGAAGGAAAAATTTACCCTCAGCATTCCTTCAAAGAAGGAAACCTGCATTGAGTGCTGCTTGCAGACTTTCTGTAGTCAGCTTTGATATAGGAGGCATTATTTCTGTCTACAAACTTTGCCCTCTATAAAAACTGTCAGGCTCTTTCTAGTTTGTAAATTGAATAACTCAGCTTTGGCACCAAGGAGACATGCTTGGGAATTCAAGCTGTGCTGTGTTTGTGTATGTACCATGCAACTCTAAAAAAGTAACTTGAATGAGCATTTCAATTTGGGATTTATCATTTTAATCACAATTGCTTTTAGCATGAAGAAAAATTTCCTAGGTATGGTAAATAGTAGGATAAATAATGAACTTGCATGTAGAATAAATTATGTGATTATTTGTTCAGTGTGACGTTAAAATTTATGCTTACATGCTATAAACACAGTAACCTGGAAACTTCCACAAGGATTATAAAAATGTGAGATCCTAGGAGCTTGTGATTTTGACTAAGATATAAATCTGAGGTTTGTAGAATGCAGTTGTTGCTCACAAAGGATAAATCAGAGTCCAGATCATAACTCACTGTCTGCTGTAGATGGAGCCCAGGGCAGATGGCCACGACCTTTGGTGTGAGGCCCATGTGAAAAGGAGAAGAAAGGAGCTGGTGAGTGAGTGAAAACAATTCCATCAGTTGATTTTGCTTTCTGGCACAGGCTCTGTGTGTTGGGTGCCATTTCTCCTCATACCTGGGTAGGAACTGACAGCAAGGAGAATCTGCCTTAATTCTCCATCTCAGCTGGTTGCAAGTGAGGAACTGAGACTTTCTCAGAATTTTTCTTCAGTATTGCTGGATTTCCTTGTTGAAAGAGAAAGGTCTTGCCCTGAACTCATTTGCTGTTACCTTGTAAAATACCATTTACAGGACTTGCAGCAAAACCTAATTTCTTTATTAGGGTTATTAGCATTGTCTGCTCATGCTCATCTTCCAAAGCCCTTTTCATTTCTGCACATTCTGGGCTCAATGCAGCTGATGCAGGATTCTCAAAACCTTGCTCCAGGATGTGACTCTGCCCTTCTGCTGAGCAAAAGGCTTCAGTAAATTTTTCTAGGAGCAAATTCAGTGTCAGGAAATTAAGTTTAAAACTAGTAGTCCACTGGTTACAAGCAGAGATGATTGGTGTACTCAAATTGGCAGCTTCTATTGGGGAAATAAATACATAACATCTAAGCTGTGCCAAATGATGTCTCTTTAGAATATTTTTTTTTGTTTGGATAGTCAAGATACTATGTCATTAACCTTAGTTCATATGGGAGCATGCAGCAGGTTAGGCAGCAACCACTGATACATATTTTCTTTGCCTCACAGCAAGCTGTGAATAAAAACCAGAATTTTAAATCCTGAATCTGTGCTGCCACCCTTCTAAATGCAGTCTGCATTTAGAGCCAGTGTGGGAAGCTGATTTTGTTGAGAGCTTTCTAAAGCTACTGCAAGGAAATGAAAGCTCTGCTTGCCTCTCATTGTGTGTACAGAGGCTGGCTGTGTGAGCCCATCACTGTAACACACTGCTGGCACAGATGCTTGGGTGGGCAGAGCACTGCCTGCTTAGCTTCAGAACTCCTCACAGCAGAACTCCAGAGGCCCAGCCTCGCCTGCCAAGGGAGCTAAATTCATCCTTGAGGAGGAGGAGGAGAGCTGTGTCAGTGCTCTGCTGCTGCTCCCCTGCTTGTGCTGCAGGTCAGCGTCTGCAGCAGTGCAGGCTGCAGGAACTGCACAGGGCCTTGCAGCTCTGTGGTGTCCTCCCAAGCTCCAGAGCCATGGCAGAGGGTGCCTGTGCTGCTTCTGCAACTGGAGCTGCTGGAGATCACTGCAGCCATACTGGGATGGGCCAGGGCACCAGTGCTGGCATTGGATTTGTGTGACAGTAACGGCTTGGCTTACCAGGCTCAGGGAGTACAGGCACTAAAATTTGTCCAAAACATGATTATTAGAAACTTCAGGAGTGCCACATGCAGAAGATTTGTGTGCTTTTCAACACCAGCTCAAGATGACCTCTGTATTTCCTCCTTCCATGTCATCTGTTTGGATTTTAAAGGTTTTAGAGCAGTGACTCTCTTACATGAAAAAAATTGACTTGAAAAATTTGTCAGTGGCACTGAATGAGGCTGCAGGTTTTAGTAACATTCAGTCTCTTATGTATGTGCCTTCCTTCTGGTTTAATTAAGCCTCCAAACACTGGTTTGAATGGTAGCTATTCTATATGCAGGCAAGTTGAGAGTCACAAGGGAAAGTTATTTAAATCAGCATTTAAGTCTGAGTCACTGTCTAACAACTCTTTGAAATTCTATTGACTCTATCTACTCTTAGAAATTTGAATTCTGAATTCCCACTGAAATTGAGAGAAGCATCCTCTGCAGGAATGCAGGACACACAGGTGGCTGTGGGCACAGCAGGTCACACTGGACTGTCACAGCACACCTGACCTCACCATACACTGTGCTCCTGAGGTGCAGCCAAGCTCCCTTAAGCTTCCTGGGACTCTGTGCCAAGCTAGAAATACTCAGAGATGCTGTCAGCTCTCCCACTCAGAGCAGGGGAGGAAGTAAAACCCACCAGAGAAACAAATATGGAGCAAGATGGACTTGGCAGTATGCAAGGAAATAGATTATGTATGTATATATTGTTGGGACAGGGATATTTGTCAGATCTTGGGAAAATGATTTAAGGCTTAGGTTTGAGTCTCTTTGGATTTTGGGGAGTCTCTTAAATCTGATGGCATCAAGACCTTTGTTACAGTAGGAGGAAGTTGATGCCAGCTGACAAATTGTGGCCTTCACGCAGGTTGGGTGATGAGCACATTGATGGTGCAAAGGCCCCAGACATGGTGCAGGCACTCACCCACACTCTGCTGCCAGCACACCTGGTGTCACTAAGCATCCTGTGTGGTGTTTGTCACACAGATGCCTGCTCAGGTTGATGGTAGCACGAAATAACCATGCACACAGTCCCCATTCACTTGGAGGTGTTGGTGTCTATCTTGAGCTCACCTGGGTTTCATAAAACAGGGAGAATCTGAGCCTGGCAGAGTGAGAGAGGACAACACAAGTGAAAAATCCTCACTGGACCCTCCTGTGCAAGCAGTGAGAACACATTCTCAGGGGCTCTGAATAATTCTATCCTTGCTCCTTAAGTTTCACTTAAGCCCAGGGGACACAGCTGAGCCCTGTCTGAGCAAGCCTGCCCATCAAGCCCTGCTGCTTGCAGAGCACACAGCTCCTCAGGCCTGCCAGGCTGTGTTTCTGAGCTGCTGGGTCATCCTCTTTAATTTCACATCAACTCAAGGACTGATTGACTGCAGCATGTTTATTCCCTCCCAAATAAATCTCAAACCCGAAGCCAGCATCCTGTTCATATCACCAACATGTCAGTAGTGCTCAATTAGCAGCTCCCACGGGTGCCTTTGCTAATGAGGAGAGCTCCAGCAGGGCTGGGCGGGATCAGCCGTGCTGGGTGTGACAGCCGCGGCACCGGCCACACCTCGCTCAGCCCGTGATGATTGAAGGGCAGACGGGAGGCATTCCCTGCTTCCACCTTCTTTGCCAAACACTGGCGTAGCACATCTGTATTTCTAAGGGGGAGCTGTAAACTCTCAGTAGGTTTATATCCAGACATCTTCCATCTTCTTTTTCACTGCTCCTAAATTCCCTCAAGTAGCTCTTGTGCATGGCAACTGTTCATATCACAGGCATGTTTCCCTCAAGAAATCTCTCTATTATGCAATAATTGTTTTCTCCTCCGTGTCCCCTTTTATCTTTGCTTTATAAAAAGGTTTTTGAAGGCATTGTTGTAATTTTTGTTAAATGCTGTATAAATGAGAGGATTAAAGAAAGAATTTGAGTAGCCAAGCCAAAGAAAGATGCTTTTCCAGATGGGTGGGATGTTGCAGGAACAGAGGGGACTTATTAATTCTGTGGTGAAGAAAGGGATCCAGCACAGTACAAAAACTCCAATTAAGATGCCAACCATCAGAGCTGCCTTTTTCTCTTTCTGTTCTCTCCATGTTTCTCCATCTGTCTGGAAAGTGATAGCTGCACGACGAGCTGTAAACACCATCTGTGGCTCCTGCGAAGCTTCCTTCACCTCAAACAAAAGCAAACACAGTTTCTTACCAAGACAGTTTGTTTGAGTGAAGTATTACTTTTAAATGACAGCACAACATCTGTGCACCTACCACAAAAGGCCTGGACTTCATTCCTTCCATGCTAAAAGAAAGAAAATGCCCCAGAGTGCCAAACTCATTACAATGGAAAAGCTGCCAAGTGTAGCTGACAGACAGAGTTAAATAAAGAGTACCTGGTACCATGTGTATTGTGGGACTCTTTTTCAATTTATTGTCTTGGATGCCTTCAAACCTAGGGGAAATGAGGTTGTTAAGGCAGGCTAACAAGGGCCTGTGTCTGGTGCCTATCCCTGCACCAGACTCATGCTGCTGCATGGCCTCCAGACCTGCTCTAGGTGAACTGCTTCAGCAGGGCTTGCACTAGATCATCTCCAGAGGTCCCTTCCAAGTCCAACCATTCTGTGATTCTGTACTTTCTCAAAAAGTACACCATTGCCAGAAAAACACCATTTCAACTGACCTTCAGTTCAAATTCTGGCTTCAGTAGAAGTTATACAAGAGAGGAAAAAATTTCAGCTACTCCAGGCTGTCAACAGTGCTTCTTGTCTCCTCTCACTGAGCGCAAACAGCTTCTGGGAAGAAGTTATTTGTGTGCTTTGAGTCTGACCAGATGAAGACACTCCTTAGAGATTTTAATCTGAAGATAGAAGTGTCTGTGATATTAAAAAGTTCTTCTAGGCACTACAGTTATTAAGGGAGCGCAATAAAAGCAACAGCTTAAGGCTGTAAAATTTGCCTGAGTGATAATTCACAGGCACTCCAAATAGGGGCCATTGTTAAATTAGCTACGTATTGCACATTCATGTGCTACCTTTGTAATAAAGGAGAGCCTGTACTCAGTATGAGCACAGCAATTCAGACAGTGAAGCACTGGCAGTGGCTGAACAATCACTCTTCAGGATGGATATCCCTGTCTGCACCCTCAGACATGAGCCAGGGCTGCAGAATGTAAGGGCAGCAGATTATGGGCACAGGCAAATAATGGAGGGAAATGAAAATCACATCTGTTCTGACAATTAAAATGGGACACCCCTCATGTAGCAAGGATCACACCATTTGTCTGCAGGACTTGCTCTGCACGTCCTTAATCACACTCTGCAAAAAGGGATGAATGTATGACACGAGGACAAATCTGTGACAAGCAACCCTGAAAGATTATGTCTTAGCCCTGAGGAGCAGTTACCTAAGTGCCTCTTGGGAACAGCCATACAAAGGACTTCCTCTTGAGCATCAGGCACAGTTTGGTACTGTAGTTAACCTTCAACTCTTGCTCATAAGATAGAGCTTGCTGTGTGCCATCATCAAATCACAAAATCAAATCAGAGCCTTCTCACTACTTCTGACTGCAGAATTTCCTAGCAGTGACCCCTTTATCACTTAATTGCATATTGTAAGAAAAGGTTATTTCATTTTCTTGGCTAGAAGATACCTCAGCCCTCAGGTGTTTTCCACAATGAAGCCTGCATTTTCAGCCTGGTCAAGCCCCTACTGAAGTAAGAGGAGTTTTTATAAACTTCCCTAGTTGTTAGGTCAGGCCTCTGAAAACAAAACAGCAAGTGAAACTAGATCATGGTACATTTTGTAAATTACTAGATCATGGTATGTTTTGTAAATTACTTGCTAGAACTAAATGCAGCTCTAACTGCATCAAATCTGCGGTTCCCAGTGCCAGCCCCAGAGGCTTCTCATGACTCCACTTTCCAATGTAAGTCACAACAGCTGACCTTTATCTCCATGCCACACAGAACAAAGGACAAGTATAGAACCTTTGCCCCATTTTGGGTGTAGTGATGAGCACTAGCAGGCAGGCTGTGACAGCAGAAGAGGTGGTCACTGACTGTAAATTAGAGCAGTCCACGGAGATGCCTTGGGTTGTGCTGGAGCCATCTCTGCAGTGCTGCACACTGTTCTCACTCAGTGTCTAGCAGCACACTCTGCCTCGGGCACAGATCTCCTTCCATCTGCCCGGGCACTGCTCCAGGAGCTGCGAGTCAGGAGCACTGGGGAAATAGCTGGCATGAAAGGACTGCTCCTCTGAGGCCAGAATTTGGTTCAGAACTCGGGAAATCAGCTATTTCCAGGACAATGGGCTGTGAGAACTGCAGAGATAACTGCTGTTCTGTGAGACTAATAAAAAGTAAATGAAGGAGATGAGCTCAAGTACAAATCCTTCTACAGTCACAAAGGAGTTTGGTTGTATTCCAGAATTTATTCTTCTGTACACCGATCAGCAATTACAGTTCATTGCCTCTTCTCTTGTTTGTCTGTCCCCAGTAAATTACTACTCCTAAATGGATACATGTTCCCAATTCCTGTGTTCCTAGAATGTCATAAGAAAACATGCCACCAAGGAGCTTCTGACAAAATCCCTTGATTTAAAAATGTTCCCTACAGCTTTAATGATTGTTATTACTGGTCCTTTGTAGCAGGTGCTCTGTGTGTGTCTGCCCTGCACCTGCAGGGCCTGCAATAACAAAACAACAGTAATGATAAACATCAATCAAATCTGCCTTAGTATCACAAATGTAGAGCTTTGCCTATCACAGTGTGGTTCAGCAAAGGTCATTACTGCCTCAGTGCAGCCCTGGCACACTCCTTGCTCTTTGAACAAGAGCACAAGAAGCTAAATGCACAACAAAGGACCAAAACAAAGAAAGGTCTACACTGTCTTGGATGCTCCACCAACATGACAAACAGCTCATTTGACAGGGAGAAGAACACCTGCTTTCTCTCACAGGATTTTCTTCTGCTGTAAGCAGGACTAACTGTATTTCTCCTAGGAAATAACTACCCACCCCACTTTGCTTCCTGCCTCACTCTTTCCTGGACATTTTTTGCACCTGTTCTGGACAGCTGAACTTTGTTTCCTGACCCATCTCTCCTACTTGTGCAGAGGCCCAAATAAGAAATAAAAAGTCTGAGATCCCTTCAGAAAAGGAGAATCTGGCTTTTTTCTCCCACATTGTCCTGACTGGTTAAGTGAGTTGGAGAAGCTGAATAGGCCAAGATACAGAACAACACAGCACCTCTGGAGCTCTGGGGCCTGATGTTATCCAAAGTGGGAAAGACTCTCACAAAACTTTAAGGATCATGCCTAATGTTTTTATATACACATACTTTGAGAGGGGAGAAATAAAAAAAAACAAAAACAAGACAAAAGAAAAAAACAACAAAACCTCCACCAATCATCAACAGAATTTGATTTTTAACTCTTCCCATGAAAATTTAAACCTGGTTTTGCAGTTGCTACATGTAAGTAATGCACACATTCAGATCCCATCCTCCTTGGTTTTGCTGGGCTATCCCTATGCTACAAGTGATTTCATTGATTTAAAAGGGCACTCTCCAGCAGTATCTGCTGCTTTTCAAGCAGTCTCATTTATTTCAATTGGACTGTTTAGAAAGAGAATTATTGCCTGCTGTCAACCAGGTGTGACAGAGCATAGCTCTCTGTCAGTGATGATATGTCACTAGGTTTTTAATGAGGGTCACCCACGTCAGTGTTGCCTGCAGAATTCACTTTTCAGGGAGTTTCATAATTGGCAAACCAAAAAATTATAAAAGCACCAGCTTAATTTAGGATCCCAATTTGGCAATTATTTTATTTCAAAGGAAAGAAAAACCAAGCTGTCATTAAAACCAGAAGCACCTCGGATGTTTCACATCCATCTCCCTCACCCGAATTTTTTCAAAGGTTTTGAAAAGTATTTTTCAAAAAACACAAGTAAAATTTTAACCAAAGAATGACTCAGAATAGTTATTTTGTACCTATTCTATTCTGCAGCTCTGTAAGAGTGTAGGAACATAAGCTATGTATGCCAACTCCCAGTTGGAAAGGAATGCCCTTTCTCTGTGAAAAAGCCCCAAACCATTATATATATATATATATATATATATATATATATATATACATATATATGTATACGCAAACACACACATATATACACACACACATATATAGGCAACCTGCAAAGCACTTTGGTGCCTGACTCTGCTGGCTGACAAACATCAAGATATCACCCTCACTGCTCCACTTGGTGCATTGGTTTTTTCCAAGATACCCTACTGGGTGTCTTTTTGGTGCATTGGTTTTTCCAAGACATCCCTACTGGCATCTGAGTACTATGAACTCAGACCTTTTCTGTCCTCAGACTTGCCAGCTGGTTGTACCTCAGGCCACCAAGTGCAGCCCTGCTGTGCAGTTCCACTCCAGCACTACCTGACAGCTCACTCCTGAGTGCAACACAGATGTCTCTCCCAGCAGGGATCACTGCTGTGATTGCTCACCTCCAGACTGGGAAGCACTGCCAGCCTTGGGCATCGTCTGCCAAAAAATCCCTGCTAATATTCCTCGGATCAGCTGGTGCAGGGCAACCTGGAGTGAGGACTGACATAGGTGCAGAGGGGAATTCACATCCAGATCACAATGACAGAAGGAAAATGTTGCCAGGGTGAGCATGACAGGAGAGCATTCTCTGAGAATGGAGACGGAAGAAAGTAGAGGGAGGAGAGACATCAAGGGAGAAAGAATGGGAAAATCAGAATGAGCTGATGGGCAAACCATGAGAAGCAGAACAGAATTTGCCCCATCAGAGAGGACAGAGCTGATGCTGACAGCCTGATCACCCCTGCATGCAGAAAAGCAAAGCTTGGCAATGTTACCTTTGTGTTTGCATGTTAAAAAAGCAACAGGGTTATTGCCAAAGAACAGTAGTGATGTGTGTGAAGATTCCCCTCCAGAATTCGCTGGGGAACTGCTACTCTCCCTGTGAAAGTGATGGATCCTACTACTACAAGCTTAAAAAGGATCAGGATAACACTTGGTGAGTAAATCGCAGCATCTTAATTTAGAAAGAAAACAAGAAATGCATCCTGAATGCCAGCTTGCTTGATCAATGAGTTCATTTAATGTATATGTGTGCAGCATCAGTTCTTCCTTCAGGAGAGGAGTAAAGTTTGCATCTGAATCACAGAAGTCTGTTAATTTAAGTCAGCAAATGGAGCTGCTGGGACAACAGAGGAAGTTGCCACTACACACCAATTGCAGACTCAAGAATGCCTGTCAGGAGAAGTCAATCACAGTTGATATGTCAATCACACCAATGAGAAAGAAGACCTACTGGCTTGAGCATCTGCTGCTGCTGCAATAACCCCTCCAAAATGGGCATGTAGCTCACTGTGACAGAGCCCTTTTGTCAGTGCAGCCTAGACCAGCCCCCAGAGTTTGCATCACAAAAAGCACTCACCTGGCAGCCATGCTCAGGGCCTCCTGCAGACAGAACTATGACATTTTGCAGCCAGACTCAGTCTGGCTAAAACTGTCATGTGAGGTGTCTCTCCACTGGCTCGAGCAGCAATGCCTCTGCTCATTTCACTTCCCAGAATTTTAGATTCCAGCCAACTACTCCTGTATGGATCTGTGTGTGTGTAAAAGATAGAGCATGCAAAAACACTACAAACAATCAGCTGGCTTTTGTGCTTGAAGAGATTATACATTAACTACAAGCAATACTTTCATTGTACTTAAAACAATTTGGAAGAAATTTGGAGCAAACTAGGGGCTGAAGATCATAAGAAAAAAAAATGCCATTACAGGAGATATTCTCTACTTTTCTAACACATTTTTTGCTTTTTCATAGAAGATACCTTCATAAATCAATATATATTAGAAGCAGCTTCAAGATATGATCCAAATCTGCAAGTCTAATCACACATAATTGCCAGTGTATTATGCAATTATTGCCAGTGCAATTATGCAATTATCTGGGGACACAGCCTACAGACTCTTACTTGTGACCATCATAATGAGCTTCCTTGCCTCCAAATCTAAGATAGGATTTTGCAGGGGAATGAGGCTCTGCGGGATTAACCCCAAAATGTTCTCTGTAAGTATCTCTAAGATCCACACAACCCATCTTTGGCTACTGGGAAGGGATGGGCTCAGGAAGTGCAACGTGTAATCACAAAAAACATAAAGATTGGTAGGAATGAGAGCAAGAGTGTGTGACAGAAAGCAGGGAAAGTTTACAGAGAGCACAGCCAAGCACGGTGGAGGCATGGAATGGGTGACAGCAGCATCATGCAGAGAGCCTGACTTACAGAGCACAAGGAGCCAACCCCAACCTTTCTGAAGGGACACAGCTTTCCTGTCAGCAAGGTGTATCCCCAAAATGAATGAGACCTCCCAAATAGCTAGGGCACTGCAGGATTACAGACAATCTTTGGGATAAGAACATGGTTTTGAAGCCAGCAGGTAATTTTAAACCAGAAACGATTGCTCATTGCTTCAACACTATGCAGTGAGCAGCATTCAAGGAAAAATAGCCTAAGCACATCCATATATATAAGTTTATATTGTGTATAGTGCATAATTTGCTTACCAAAATCTACTCCGACACACAAAGTGTGGTGGTAGATAAGTGCACATTTATCTCAGTACAGGAGCTGGGGATCTGTTTATGACTTTTTTTACCCCACTAATGCTATAAAGAACATAAAGAGGGGAAAAAACCACCAAGGAATGGCAAATTCAGAACAAAGAGACAATTTTCAAATGTCTCTCCCAACCGGCAGTGAGCGCACCTGTCCCTTACTCCTATAAAACAAGGAAAAAATAAGAATAAAGCTCTTCTCCAGGAGCTGCACTCTTTGACTGGCTAATCACTGCTCACGTCCAGTCTGTGACAAAGTCAAACACACACGGGAGCCCCCCAGGGCACCTCGCAGCCTTCTAGCTGCGCCGAGCCCACCCTGGCAGGGGTGAGGGCCGGAGCTGAGAGAAGCAGGAGCGCAGCGCCCGGGGCAGCAGCGAGGGCTCCCTCCCCTTGCCCGGCCTTACCTGGGCAGCCTCGGGCAGGGGCACCACGGCGTTCCTCCTGCGGGCCCCCATGTGCAACTTGGACGCCTTGTAGATCTTCCAGTAGACGAAGAGCACCACGCAGAGGGGCAGGTAGAAGGCTCCGCCCGTGGAGACGATGGTGTAGGACGGCTCCTGGCTGAGCTGGCAGCGCTCCTGCTCGGGGCTGTAGGTCTCCCCCCAGCCCAGCAGCGGGGCGAGGGAGATGGCGGCGGACAGCAGCCAGGTGAGAGCGATCATCACGTTGGAGATGCGGCGGCGGGCGAGCAGCGTGTACTGCAGCTGCCGGGTGACGGACCAGTAGCGGTCCAGGGCGATGGCCGTCACGTTCCAGATGCTGGCCGTGCAGCACAGCATGTCGAAGCACACCCACACGAGGCACAGCTCCCGGCCCAGCCGCCACCGCCGTCCCGCCGACAGCTCCTTCACCAGGCTCAGCGGCATCACCAGGGCCGCCACCAGCACGTCCGACACCGCCGTGGAGGCCACCAGGTTGTGGGGCACCCGGTGGAAGGCCTTCACTCGCAGGATGGTCGCCAGCACCAGCAGGTTCCAGAGGAAGGTGGCCACTGTCAGGAGCACCAGCAGGGTGAGGATGAGGACGGTGAAGATGGAGAAGGGCTCCCGGCCCCTCCACGCGCTGCCGCCCACCACCGAGGAGGAGGCGTTGGCGTCCACGTTGGCAGACGAGGTATTGGTGCCCATGCTGGGCTGGCACTGGCCCCGTGGGGAGCAGGAGCTCAGGGTCTCCGCCATGCCCGGGACTAGGGCTCGACCCCTCACCGCTGCCCCTTCCCAGGCTGCCGGCACCGTCCCCAGCCCCGATGCCGGCGAGCGGGAGCCCCGCACCGGGACGCGGCTCCGCTCAGCGGCCGCCCCACATGTGCCGCCGCTCCCGCCCGCGCCCGCCGCTCCGCACGCCCATCCCGGGCGGCTGGAGAAGGGAGGCAGGCTGGAGAAGGGAAGGAAGCACGGCGAGGCTCCGGCATGGGTAGCGCGGACGGACGGGCGGGCGGCACCGCCGCTGCCGCCCCGCCCCAGCGGCCGCCTCGGGGGCGGCGGCGCGGCCGGGCCGCGTGGGGCGGGAGGCGGCGCCTCCCCGGCTGCTGCCCGCGGCCCGTGAGGGGCGAGACGCCTGCTGCTCCCGGGATAGCCGAGCTGCCGCGGCTGGAAGGGGCCTCTGGAGATCACCCCGTCCCACCGCCCTGCCCCGGCAGGGTCACCTCGGGCAGGTGTCACAGGAACGCGTCCAGGTGGGTTTGGAGAGGGAGACTCCACGCTCTCCATGGGCAGCTTTTAGTGCGCTGCCGCCCCCAGTGTAAAGTTCTTCCTCATATTGAGGTTAAACTTCTTGTGTTTTAGTTTTTTAGTGGTGTCGCTGGGCACCACTGAAAAGAGTCTGGCACCATCCTCTTGGCACCTCCTTTGAGAACTTAATGTGCATTAATGAGCTCCCCTCTCTGTCCTGTCTTCTGCAGACTAACCAGGCCCAGCTCTCGCAGTCTCTCCTCTTAACAGAGATGCTCCAGACCACCCCCCCCCCCCCATGACCTTTGTGGCCTCTGCTGGACCCTCTCCAGTAGCTCCTTGCCTTTCTTGTACAGAGGAGCCCCGATTTGGACGCAGTGCTCAGATGTGGCCTCACCAGGACCAAGTACGCAGCAATAGTCTGTGTCCCCACAGCCCCAGGTGGTGACGAGACCCCCTTCTCCCCATGGACCCCATGAGGAAGCTACAGGACACCCTCTTCTCTTCACAGCCCTTTCCTGCCATGTTCCCACCAACCATTTCATTGCTCTTAAAATAAGCAATCAAATATGTGACCAAGGGCTTGGAGACGGACAATAGAATCAAAAGTGAATACAAGGGAATGTCATCTTTCCATCTGGATATTTGGTGCTTTGTGGCGCTTTTGAGAAGTCTGAGGGATGCAAACACAAAAGGATGGACAATAGCAATCTCTTGTAAGTCTAAGTCTACTTCACATCTTCCTTTGCATCTGTTCTCACTTTTCCCTGTTGATCTGGGAATTGATGACAAAAGGACTTGTGACAGAGGTGAAGAATTGCAAAACATATTTCCTAGTCCTCATCACTTCACCAAACATCACTTCAGGACTCTCTTTAACTGAATCTTTTCGGACTCAGTCTTGTCATAATATTTCTTTCTGTCAGTCTGAAAGTTCTTGGCTTGACCCTTCCTGCATCCTTGTAATTTGTGTCCAAGCTCCCCTTTGCTCAGCTGTGTGAGGAGGTGTCTGTGCTCCCCAGGGAGCAGCTGCCCAGGTCAGCGTTGTCACAGCACCATTTCCAAGCACTTCCAAGGACAGCATGCAGCCTAGTAACAGCTCTGGAGGGTGATGATTCATCCAGAGATAATTCATCCACAGATAACAGAATTCCAGCCCATTTTGTGAAGCAATGCAGTATTTTTAGAGCAAATATATAAAATTTAATGTTACATTTTCCAGAAGTTTGTTTTTATCCATTACAGGCAGATTATTTTTAGACCATTATAAAGGGACTACGCTGAACTTGACTCTTTACATATTTTCCATTTTTTGTTTTAGATTCAGAAGTGCTAAAAAAGGTTTTAGCAGATGCAGTTTTATTCCATCCTCATTAGCAGAAAATAAGCCTCCTTTCTAAAGCATTTTAAGAAAAGTTAGTTATATAAATCTTGCAATTGATTTGAGAAATATACAGAAAATTTCAGCTCAAGACAAAAACCAAACCTTCCAAAGTCCTTTGACAGATGGTTCCGTACTTTCATGATTGAAAATGTGATGGAGAATCTAGGTGTCACATAGATGCCAGGTAATATTGATTTTATTAATAATGAAAACATTCAGAGGTGATTGCAACCAAAGCCCTGGGTGTCTCAACATCTTTAGCTGACAGCCAGAATAGAGAGGAGAGTTTGGAAATTTTGTAACTGTTATACAAGATTTTGCAGAGCCTACAATTTTCCTTTTTTTTTTTTTTTTTCCCCCTTTAAACTCTGACCAACTGGGAAAAATAGTAGGTGGTTATGTTTTTCAGTGTTGCAGCTTACAAAAGTGTCTGGGAAGATGGACTGCTATTGAGGAGTATGCTAAGGTTTTGGGGTTTTTTTTTTGAAAAGTGAATGCAGTTCTTAAGCTGGATGACACCCATATAACAAAGTGAATGTGTTTTTAGACAGGACCCTGATTTTCCATTTGTCTTCCCTTCTTCCAATGGCATCTTTCCTCCACCTCTCCTCACAACTCCATATCAAAAGTTTATCGTGGTGGCTAAGAGGAAAAACCAAAAGTAATCTCTTCCCCACATGGCTGTGCAATAAAGAGATTTGACAGAAGCAACATCATGGTATTTATGACTTTGATGCAAGCCAGCAGATTTTTTAGCAGCTAAGAGCATTCCAGCTCAAGAGGCTGGATTCTCATTGTCAGGGCTTAACATCTTCTATAAATCTAAAAGCATCAGACAAACAAAAGCCTCAGTAAGCATTGCATGAATTCTAAAATCCTGAGAAAATCAAGCCAATAGAGCAAAAGCCAGGAGCAGTGATAGACTGTATTCTGTATGCTTAGCCCCTTGATTATAGGCTTCTTTCAGCATTAATTTGAAAAAAAAATTAAAAAACCCAAACCCAACAACCAACCCACCTTTCAAGGGCTAATAACTGGATGTTTTCTGGCTGTTTTCAGGGCTCTGTAAAATCCCTTCTAAGTTTTGGGCACTTGAAGTGACTGGACAATGATCTCCCAAGCAGGGCAGTGGTACAACTGAAACCCAAAGTCACAGACCTGTGCAGTATCCTGTCAGCAGCACCATGTTTTCCTTCCTAGTGGGACCTCCACTAGAATATTATTTTTTTAAATCATACAGCCCTTTTCAACTTCCTGTGAGTTGTTTTCCCTGAGCCCTAAGTCACTGGCTTGAAAGCAAATCATCAGAGCTTTGGTAACTTACTTAAACTGAGTTGTCAAGTCATACATCAATCAGAAAGGCTGATTCCTGCCAAAATATAAACATACTTCTTATTTACAGCAGACCTCAGTAGATATCTTACTCAATTCTCAACTACTCTTGCTCTACAGTGTCAATAAAGGTGCCTTCTACCTGTGACATTCACCCTGACAAATTTGATGGCAACCCTTTCTGACCAGAGTTGTGCTTGTCTGTAACTCTGCAGCTTTATGGCACAGGAAACTCAGATCATGACAAGATTTTTCACAATTATGAGCAGTAACTCGGTGGCAGAGTGCTCCTTTATGGGCCTGTTCCAAGAACTGTCAAAAACATCTTCCAGTTCAAGCAGGAGAGTTCTGATCACCCCCTTAAGTGGTTTAAAGAGCCCAATTTCTTTGTCAAGGTTCTCAGAGGAAGAAAGCAATTTCTCAAAGCACACGATATTAGTCCCCGAGCGATTGGTCACTGCTATGAGACAAGCCTTGAGAGCCTGATGGCCGAGCTCTATTAACTGCTCACAAGATTGATAGCAGGGGAAGCTGCAAAGGAAACCTTAGAATTGCAGTCTGACAATCTTTTGCACTTCTTGCAATACCATGGTGGAATAGATGCTGCCCAGTACACAGATATTTCATCAGAAACTATTTGTCATTTGCGATTTCATAAACAAAGCAAAAGGGAATTGCACCTGCACTAGACAGGAAGCTTTTAATTCCCACTTATTCTCAGCTCATGAATTTCTGTTCTGCTTAATCAGGCAAACAGAGCTGACTTAGTAGGTACTACAGGCAGGGTGGAGCATTACACATGATGTTCAAGTAACAGTGATAACCTTTTTTTTCCTTCAGTGTAAGCTACTATTACTCTAGAGCAATTAACAACCAGCCCTTCCATCTCCCACAGAAGTTTGTTTCAAGGATTTCTTTGTATTATAAAATTAGGAAACACAACCCAAGTATCACAGGGAGGAGTTGTGCAAGCTCTTTATCAGGTTTCCATGTATCAGACTTTAGAAGTGGCAGAATTTTGATGCACTTTTAAGCCCAACCAGTTCTGGCCATGAGCGTGTGGTCAGACAGGTGCTCACGGACTCCATATCCCAAGTTTTTCCTGTTCCAAACCAATACTCCACACTACTGCAGCCACTGCTTGTGCCCACATAACCACACTGATTCACAGTGGTTTACTGCAGCTTTGCTTACATCTCTTTCCCAGTAATTAATTTTGCAGTTCATCTAATGAGTCCCTCAGCGTTTCTTTTGCTTTAATGAAAGATAATTCCCATGCAGTAACTGCACAGCTGGCAGGTATAAACAGAAGCCTTAAACTGTATGATGATGTAGATCTCAGAGAGAACTCCTAAGATGTGCTATTAATGAAAATAAAATTAAATTAATGACATGGAAATTAGTTGGACATCTATTATTTATAAATTTTTAAGAAAACCCAGGATCAAAGATTCAAACTCAATGAGACAGGCATCAAAATTAGCACTGCTTACAATTCAAAGAAGATTTTGCTATTTCATTGCAAGCTTAGAAGCACAAGACATTCCAATTCTAGTTAGAAAATTATTTTGACATTAAAAATCTTAAACGCCCATTGGGGTCTAAAGTCAGCCATTTCATAAGAGGGAAAACCAGACAATGCTCAGTTCTGAATGGTGGAAGCATTTGAAACAGGTCCTAATATTTCTCCCCATCTGCTTTCCCCAAGGATGGAAAGAAAGTCCACTGATTTTTTTAAAAAATACCTCAATGCATGTATCAGCTTTAAATCCAACATGCTACCTCAGAAGACCTAAGAAATAACAGTCCAATTTATATTGGAATAACTGCTTATGCTTTGTATTTGTAACAGCTCCTGGGTTACATTTTAAATGTAAATTAAAAGCTGTTTTACTGTAATCACAGATGGCCCACATTTCTGGATTTTGTGACATTTTAGCCCTTCCTTGACACATGAACATTTTTTAAACACTTCTCACCTCCACTGTAGCCTTGTAAGAGCAGTTACCTACTGCTACAATGGCAGAGAGATGGAAATAATATGTGTAATACAATTACTCTTTTACCCAACTTATCTATTCTTCTACGGAAGCCTCCACAGTTTTTACTCTCTGCAATGTGTATTCCACCCTCTTCCATTTCAGTTTTTTATATTCCTCCTTCAAAATACCCTTCTAGTGTATTTATACCCCATTTCACTTTTTCACTTATTGAGTCTCTCCACCCCCCAGTCCTGTGGCAGTGTCTCTGATTTTGCTCATTGCTGATCTGATGTACTAAGACTTGAAAGCAATTCACTTTTGTAATTTACAAGATACAACTGCAGTACTTCTCACTGCATCATGGTTATGAAGCATCTTTAAAAAATACCTGATTTGAGTGCTTTAATTTATGTAATCTGCTCTCCTTAATTCTTTGCAGACTACACTAGACGGCCCCAGATTAATAAATTCAGATTTAAACATGAAGAAAAACCAAGTATTTCAGTATAGTGTTACCATTATAACACATTAAACCAGTATTAATCATGTACCAGAACTGATGTAAGATATTTATTTTATTTTGGACAGTGTAGTTGTTATACAGATACCGTGTCTGAAATTATTCACAAGCTTATACAGCCTTAATTATTAATCCATGGTTCAGTAATCCATATTCTTCAGCATATTTGATGGCCAAAGCTGAGTCCTGTAGCAAATCCCTTGCAATGATTCATGTGAGCAAAACCTTTTTATCTCACATTGTCATTATGTTGTCCACTCTAACAATTTTCAGAGGTATGCATACAAAGAAGGGTAAATGTAAAGCAAATTCTTCTATAAAACCTAAAGGTATTCTCTCTTTCTTTAATAAAAATCTCTGTAGTATTGATTTCAGAGATTTAAATGATCTTCTTCCTTACCAGTATGGCAAAATTCCCTGGCAATATTCTCCTTTAGCCACAGTTCTGAAGAGTCTTCCTGAAGTGAAAAATAAAAGATGTTCCCAGAAAAGAAAAAATCCTTAAAGAGACCTAAAAATGGGCAAGGAGCTGTTTAAATTAGAAGCAACTGCCAGATGGTTTTGATCAAGGTAGGCTACTCCAGGGCATTTGAGTGGCCAGAATTAACGAGAAAACTGCCGATTGTCAGATTTCTTGCTGATGTGTTTGAAGATTTTTGCTTTGTGGACATTCTTTGATTTCTGGTAGCCAAATCCCCCACCTCCACCTCTCTTCTGTAGTCTTCTGCCATGGTTGCTGTTCACATCTGAAATTTCACGGGTTAAAGAATTTAAAAAGGAGTAATTTGAAATAATGCATTTTGGGTTTACTAAGTGTTATTTGATGTGAGAAAAACCAGAGAGAAAGTTGAGCTACCTAATTACAGAGAAAGCCAGAACTTTGTGCCTGTGGTTCTAAATATTCCTCCAGCTGTCCAGTTAAGCTGTCCAATGTACTACTGCTTCAAATTCCATCCACTGTCAGCTTTGACAGTAATTTAGGTACAGTCTTCTAGTTCCTGCTCCTGCCCTTCTATGCCAATATTCCATGGCTAAGAAACTTAAGCAAGTATATTTCAATGAAAATCATTTTGCATGGAGGAGAACAATACTTTGGAACACGGATGCATTCCATAATCTGCCTAACAGCAACTGAGGCCTGTACAGCATGGACATGTGCTAAAAGAGATGTTTGTAGGCATTTCTGCAGTTAATATTTACATTTTCTTTGAGAAAGTACTGTTGGAGCATGATGCATTTTTATAGTTATTAGCAGAAAAACTCCAACCCCAACAACAAAACAGCAGAACTTGAGGTACCACAGGAATTCAGCGAGCTGCACTGAATATTTATAATGCAGAAATTCAGCTTTGAAACACTGCAGTAAAAGGATACTGAGGTCAACAAACGGAGGAACTTTAAAACCAAACGAAAGGCAGACTTTGGGAAGATCCAAGTTATTGACATCATAGATCTGCTTCAGAGAATGGGAGTCATAAGCTCTGATGTAAGCTTTGTAAGCCTCCTGGGCTGACTTGTGAAGGAAGTAGTTCTTCTCTATCAGTTTTTCCAGCTGGTGAGGGGAAAATAAAAACATAAGAGACATAAACAATTGTAGCAGTTAAAAGTCTATACATTATATTCTGACATTTTTACCGTATGAGTGCCAATGACATTCACTCCTCACTTCAGCTAAACTGCCCTGTGACATCAAAGTGCACACTCAGGTGTAAAAATGCTTTATAAACAAGTAGAGGGACAAAAAAAATCCTGAAGCTGACTTACAGTACAAATAAAGCCTCAGAAATATGAAAATTTACAGAAATATTACACTGGGTTGTGCCAATCAAGTTAATCAAGGACAACACACCTGCAACCACACCATGAAATCCTGTGCATGAGAACTGCTAGCCTGACATCTGAACTGTGTGATTCCATGCAATTCTGTGCACAGTCTGATCTATCATGGTACCAATGCACTGTGAAATCAGCAGTATTAATTCTAAGCCAAAAATGAAGATACACCAGGGTAAACTATCATTTTATTTAATGTGGGCCAAGTTCCCAATACTCACCGGATCCCAGTGTTTCATTTGATGTTTAATGTACATTAACTCAGCATTCTAAAAATAAGCTACATTAGGCACCACTTCTCCCTGATTTGCTTAATTAGGAATCTCTCTCTGTGAGGACTGTCTTCACTGCTTCCTGTACTTGCTACTTTGCAGCTATTTTTCAAGTTACTACAAAGAAACTTTACAGAACTCTTATCAAAAGAATGATTCCCAGAAGTAATCAACAATAGAAACTCACATCTTCAGAATTATCTATGCTATTCCACTCAACTCTGTGTTCCTTGGCTGTTTTTGTAGCACAGGAGCACAAAAGAATTTTAGCTTATGTTGGGCTTTATTAACACCAGCTAATTAAAAATATACATGGGCTTATATACTAACATTGCTAAAGAAGCACACATATTTTTGACTTGCAGTCATTATAGACTGCAACATTCTCCATACAAGTTATAACAAAGATTTTCAAAGTAGTTGAGGTGTAAAAATATGTCATACCTGAGACTGGATGTCTGAGATTTTTGACCAAGAAAATTCAAATTCACTTAGTGGTACCTTAAAAACAGAAGAAATGAAGTAAAATAACATTATTTACACTGTGTAAATACAGTGAATGTGTTTTAAGACCAAGGACAAATAGAAAACAATCTGCTAGATAACAGATTTTTTTTTAATACCACAGCTGTATCTGGAAAGTGCCTTTACATCAATATGACAGTATTATCACTTCCTTTAAGCCAGAGTAATAGAGACACTCAGTATGACACCAATTTTTACCACTTTTGCTTTAGAAGTTAAATCACTTTAATTAAAGTCACAAAACAAGTCCAAAAGGAGAGCAATGAAGCAGCTCTGTGCAGTTCTGTTAAAATGATTACCTTTAAAAGAAGACTGTTCTTCTTTTGGAATTTAAACAATGAAACTGATCGCTGAAAAACCAAACCAAACCAAACCAAACCAAACCAAACCAAACCAACAAGTTTTGCCTTTAAAAACTGGGCAGAAGTTTACCCTGGCTTGTTTCAGGTACCGAAGGAAGCCCAGTTCTTCTGGTCGTAAGATGAGCAGAGCATGTCCTCTGCCGTTTATTCCCCTGGCAGTCCTACCAACACGATGGATATATTCCTTTGGGAAAGAGTAACAGGCAACAAGGTCAGGCAGTCTTCATCATCAACAAAAAATACACCAGGGTTAACCTCAATATAATGTAATGCATCATTCACTATTTGGGTAGATTTTTTCTTGGCACTGACACATGGATAAGGGAAGACAAATGCTGAAGGTGGAAAGCAACATCAGGCTGAGGCAGAGCCCTGACTAAAGCATTTTGTCTTTTACTGAAGAAAAAAAATCTTAGTACACAGTAATTAAAAATTAAACCTTGATTTTCTAGATTTTTGAATCTCTCTTGTTTACAGTAGACTTTTATTCAAGTAAAAATATTATCTTTAAACAAAAAGCAAATTTCAAATGGAAAAGCTCAGGGATGCATAGGTAAACTCATCCTCCTCTTGAGAAGTGTTTGGCTGTTTAGCTGATTAGATTTTAATTTCACAACACAAACAATATGCTAAAATGCAATTCTTAAGAAGGCAAACAAGGTCTTGGCTAGGAGCAGCATTTCCTGGGAGCTGGTGAAGGGCAGTGATATGAGAGGGCAGCTGGATATGACCATGGCTGAATCCTGCTCTCTGTCAAGCAGCAGGTTCAGCTCTTCTCTGCAGCTAAGTTTGTAGTCAGAATTTGATTTCTTGCTGGGACACTTGTCTATTTCCTTAACCTACCTTTGGATCATCTGGAGGGTCATACTGGACAATCCAGTCAACCTCAGGAATGTCCAATCCTCTGGCAGCCACATCAGTGCACAGCAGTATTCCAGACTCTGCATTACAGAACTGGAAAAATGTTGTAGTACGTTTGGTCTGTTTCTGCTTGCCCTGAAAAGAAAACAAACACACTGGGGGTGAAATATCAACTAAAAAAGTAATTTGAGGCATCTTTCCAAATCATGGTTTTGTACAGACCAAGTAGGACCATTTTGCAGTGAAGAAACAAAGAAAAAAATAAACCACACAGGGTTACAAGAAGTGGCATCCCTCAAAGGTTACAATCTATCTCCCAAAACATAAAAAATTGTATAAACATTCTTCTCATGAGCACAACATGCATGTTTCAAGTCCAGAAAAAGGACTTTTGCAAGTCTAGCAATATGTTAGACAGATTATAGGTTATAAAAGCAAACAACTGAATAAAACTGACACTTGTCACAGTTCTATCAAAGAATAGCAAGACATTTCCCCCCAAAACAAAATAAAATAGGACATTTGTGATTAGATGCAACTGTTTCCAAGACTTTCAGTCAATTCTTTGTTCTCAACAGTGCATTTTGTGGTTTTGACAAAAATTTACAATGCTCATCCAAATGGTAAGAATTGGCATAGTAAATCCAAACATCACCCAGGCCTTAGGAAAAGCATCAAACACTTCAGGCATCAGACTCTGGATTTCTCTGACAAGAAATTCACTCCACATACTGAGTTTTAGTGCTTGTGAAAGGTAACTTCTTGGAAGAAAACAGAAATGTTGCTACACAGAGAACATAAATTAGTGTTCAGCACTGGTTCAAAAAATAGCAAGTCTGATTACTCAAGTGTTATTATATAATTTTTGCTTTATCTCCTTCCTCTACAGACTAATCAAGACCATCATCAGCTTTGTGAGCAGGCTGTCAATTTATTAGAAACTGGACTGAAACAAACCAGGCAAATGCAAAGCCAGTAAGAGCTTACAGGTGTTATCAGAATAACTCAAAATAAATCAATGAATAAGATACTTACATGAATGGCCAAAACAGGCAGATCAATGTAGTTGAGTAATTCATAGTGGTACTTCACTGACATACATGAAGAAAAAAATACCATCAGTTTCTTCTTCCGGTTCTTCTTGAGGAATGTGAAGAGCAAAAGGAATCTTTTTTCAGATGGACAGACCACATAACCCTGCAAAAATTTTAAACATTGTTAAATAAAAGTAGTAAGGAGCAAACTTGTGGTTTAGGAACACAATTACATCAGGGAAGGGCTACTTTGTGAAAAAAACCTCACCAAACAGTTACACATCTGAAACATCCCAGGCAAAAAACCACAGGGCTTGGTGGTCACCGATCTCGAACCTCCCACTAATGTTTGTCTTACCTGTTCCAGACCATCTACAGTTGCTGTCTCCTTGTTATCATCAACCCCAACATACAGGGGCTCTTTCTTCAGAGAGATCTTGGCCAGATCTTCCACCTTTCTGGTTTGTGTGGCAGAGAAAAGCATCGTCTGTCTGCGCTCTGGAAAATATTTGGAATACAGCCTCACTTTTTAAGAAGAATTCAAACAGCGGTTCCATAAAATCTAACTGCAAACTTCCCTGGGCAAATCTTCCAACTAAATCCTAATTCAAACATACTGCTACTGGCAAAGAAAGAGGTGCAGTTGGATTATGGGGTGTACACCATGTTTACTTCAGCTGTCCCCACCCCCAAAATCCTAACCTCTATCAAAACACAGTGTTCTTTCTCTGTAAAAATGTTAATAATCATTTGCAACCCAATTCAGACACAAAACAAAACCCTGAGATCAATCTTCTAATTCTAAATTAATTTCCATGAATACTACAATATTTTTGTTTGAAAAAACGATTCAAATTGTGTTTAATACATCCATTACAAGGAATAGTTACATGAAAAATTAGGAAAAGAAAAACTTAAGGTAAATACTTAAAACTTCTTCCAGATACTGGTCTTAGAGGTATCAAAAAAGATTGAACTGCAATTCAGAAACGATTTTTCCTTGAATTTAAACCTTATTAGGAAATAATGAATTGCAGGAAATAAACAGGCAGAGGAAGATGAATGAGAAAATGGAAACATTAAACTAAAAGGATTTTATATGAACAGAAATATATCTCTGAAGAGCATTTGAAAACTCTGTTCTTCAGATAAATGATGTTGAATAAGTAATATATACTGGCTAGCAGAAAAAAAGGATAGAGTAAGAAAACCACTATGAAGTTCATTTACAGAACTGTAAAAATTAATAACTTCTCCTATAATAATAGAGTCAGAAAGAAGACATAACGTTAGTCAAGTGATTTCCAGGAAAGAAAGGTTTTTTTTTTTCTTACTTGGTAAAAGTTTTATGATCTGTTTCATTTCTTCTTCAAATCCAACCTCCAAGATTCGATCTGCCTCATCAATTACCAAACACTGCAAGTTCTTGTACATGAAACCTGGAGTGTTCTAGAAGATTAACAAACTCACAGTCAGACAGGGAAAGGGGTTTTATTCTGTTTTAACAACCAGATTAGACATCAATTAGACATCTACCTGCATATGATCCAGCAGTCTTCCTGGTGTGGCTACAATGATGTTGATTCCATTTCCAAGCTTCTGTGCTTCTGCTGATCTGTTACTGCCTCCCATTATCAGACCATAGGTATGAACATGATGATTCATAAGTTCCTTAAGAACTCCATAGGTTTGCATAGCCAGCTCTCGAGTAGGAGAAAGAATAATAACACCCGTTCCTAAAAAATACATCAACCAGAAAGTCACTTACAACTCATCCAACCCTCCAAAGGCTGCTTTGCAGTCAAATTCAGCTGTGACATGAAGAGCCTTACCATTTCTAGGCATGAATTTCAGCTTGTAGATGAGCTCTACTGCAGGAATGAGAAACGCGAGTGTTTTTCCACTGCCTGTTTTTGCAGCTGCTAAAATATCCCTGTAAGCAGCAACAGAAAAAGAAGGTTTTAGTTGACCATACCAAGAGAAGAGCAATCTCACTCTGATCCTTGCTGACAATGTAAAAAACTAACATGGCTTAAAGAAGACCAGTGGAGTTGGTACTAGGAGCTCGCTGGCATAGGCAGGTCACAGCAATCAGCCAGTGAAAGGCTGGCTTCAATGATCATGGATGTCTTTTCCAACCTTAATGATACCATGATTTGATTTTATGATTCATATATAAAGCTTGCCAGCGAAATTTACAAAACATCTGGGGTCATTAGAGTGACTAAAAAGCCTTATTTCTTACCTGCCTTCCAGAAGGGGCTTAATACTTTTATGCTGAATTTCGGTCATGTGTGTGAAACCCATGTCATTTATGCCTTTCAATGTATTCTCACTGACACAACCAGCCAGGGAAGCAAAGGAATTGTCTTCAAAAGCACCTGAAGTGAGGGGTAAATGAAAAAAATATTTAAATTTATTTCTTCTGCCATCTGAGATTAACCAGTTCAAACTGACCAAAGGACTTCTTCTTATTGCATTCTACCACAAAATCCAAAGACACTGGCAAAATACTCTGTATTAATGTGTTCATAAGAAAACTACACAGAGTTAATAAAAATGAAGATGAATGCACTGCTTCTTCTGTCAGATTTAGTAGTTCTACACCTCCAGCTTGCTCTTCATGGACTCCTTCCTTTACAGATAAGCATATATGTATATAGGTTTAAAAAACACTTTCACTGGGAATTGTAGGACCAACAGGTGTGAATATAATGCAAACTTCCAAGAACAGCATGTGGGTGAAAGCTGTACAGCTGCCAATGTCACATCATGTATTTCAACACCCGACTCACAAAGCTCACTTGAAAACTGCAACTTGCTCTGGAAGGAAAGGGTCAGACCTTGGGATTTTGCCTGTGCATGAAAAAGAGAACACAAGATACCTGTTACACCTAGTGGCAAACTGGGCACTTCATCCTCCTCCTCTTCCACTTCTTTCTCTCCAGAGTCCTGCTTATCTCCATCTTCTGCCTCTGCAGATTCATCTTCTTCAGTTTTTGCTTTTTTGGTTTCTATATCTGGAGTGTTATTTTTACAGAAAACAAGTCAGTTAGAAATACAAAGGTCATGGTTATCATGAAAAGCTGTTCCACAGACTGAATTTCCTTTAGTCCGTAAACCATGTACAAAGATCATGATTTTTGGGGTGGAAGGGGGCTGGAGGAGAGACAAGGTTTCTATGGAATTTTCTGAGGCACAGAGCAAAAATTCCCCAAGTTCCTTCCACACAGCCCACTTTGCACAGTGAAACAATGTAGCTTCATGTATATCATATGATATCTTGTGTGGAAGCAAGATAATTGTCCTTAAACAGGTAACAAAATTCTTTCCCACTGGCAATGCAAACACCAAATTTCCCACACCATTTGTGGTCAGGGTATGTGAGAAGTTGCATTTTAGGTACCTGAATCTTTAGAGATGAAAGCACATCTTCCCTGGCATAACCATGATGCATGTCCCAAAAATCAAATACATTTTGAAAGCTGCTATTACTCATGTATGTCTAGATATGTATCTATAAATCTATGCATATAAAAATATATTCAAACCTAGCAATATTTGTGTGGTGCCTTTTTAGGTTTTTTTTGTAGTTTTCCAGTATACTTCAGTTTCATAATATTTAAACGTTGCCAAAGGCTGGACATATTGCTAAAAATCTGTATTGGCTGCACAGCCAAGTACAGACAGCACTCATCTACCAGAGCCCTGAAACACAGGGCATGTATTGAAATAATAAACAAGCAAAACATCTAGTCAACGTTACAAAGCATAGTCACATGGAACAAATAAATTGGCTACTAGTATGAATTAAGGATTTAAATATCGCAGCTGGAATGAAACGTGTAAATCTTTAGACCTCAGGGACTTTAAGGCGCACACCTGACCGGCACATGGCATTTCAAACTTTCCCTGACGCTGCGGGAACCCAAAGGAGGCGCTTGTGGGGTCTCCCAGACTAACACAGCCCTGGCAGAGAGGCTGTCTTTGCTAAGAACACGCACCATCTCCTCCATTGGCCACCGCTTTTCTCTTTTTCTTCTTCTTTTTTTTCTTTTCCCCGCTGCGGGGTCCGGCTCCGTCCGCAGGCTCCGCGCCCTCCTCGGCCGCTGCCTCCTCCTCTGGCACCGCCACCTCCTCCACCTCCTCCTCGTCCGGGGGTCCCTGAGAAGCCGCCTCGCTCGGCGAGGGCACTGCACGGCGGAGAAAGAGACAGGAGGAGAGAGAGGGGAGAGAACACGAAGTTAGTCACGGCTCCGCCGGCACTCAGCCCGGGAGAGGCTCCGCGGCGCCGCCCGCCCGTACCTGCCCCCTGCGCCGCCTGCAGCTTCAGGTTGCGCTGCCGCAGCTTCAGGTTGCGCTTGTGGATCTTCCTGCGGAGCAGCCGCATGGGCAGGTTGCTGGCAGCAGACGGCACCGACATCGCGGCAGCGGCAGCGGGAACCCCGCGCTCCCGGCACACGTGGGGAGGCCGCAGCTGGACCCGCCGGAACCGCCGCCCGCGGGGCCTCACGGGCACCGGGCAGCGCCCTCTGGGGGCCCGGCGGAGGCAGCGCCGCGCGGGGCCCGGCCCCTATCCCTGCCCCGATCGCCGCTGCTGCTTCTGGCCTCGATACCCGCCCCATTCCCGGCCCCGATCGCCGCGGCTGCTTCTGGCCTCGATACCCGCCCCATTCCCGGCCCCCATCCCTGCTCCGCTCCCGGCCCCGCTCCCTGTCCCGCTCTCAGCCGCCGAGGCGGAACACGCCCCGGGTTTCCCTGAGGAGGGGGCTCGCCGTGTCCCACACAGACCATCCCACCCTCACAACGCCCGTCTGCCCGGTGGTGCCTTCTTGGAAAAGAACTCTGAGATCATCGAGTCCAACCTACGACCAAAATCACCCCGTGCCACTGAGCACCATGTCCAGGCTTTCTTTAAACACCTCCAGGGATGGTGACTCCACCACCTCCCCGGGCAGTCCATTCCAATGTTTAATCACAATTTGTGAAGAAATTCTTTCTTATATCCAACCCAAGCCTCCCCTGGCGCCGCTTGAAGCCGTGTGCTCCTGTCCTGTTCCCTGGGAGCAGAGCTCGCCCCCTCGCTGCCCCCTCCTGTCAGGGACTGTGGAGGGCAGAAGGGTCCCTGAAGCTCCTTTTTTTTCCAAGCTAAACATCCCCGGCTGCCTCAGCGCTGCTCACCAGCCCTCTCCCAGCCTCACTGCACCCAGGGCAGCCCCCGGTGCCCTGGAACTGAGGGCACAGCACTCCAGGTGTGGCATCACCAGTGCCAAACACAGGGAAAGAGTCACTGCTCCTCCAAAGAGGATTCCCCAAGGCTGGTTCCTGACAGCAGAGGGCACAGACAGCACAGGGATGTGCTTTGTCACCTGAAACCAGAAACCAGCGCCTTCTGAGAGACCCGAGACTACAGACTGAATGAGGTTCAGCCCTTGATACCTTGCTGTAACACAGAATAAACTGCGGAACTAATTCTATATTAAGTAACGAAGTAATTTTTCACCATCTGTAATCATTGGCTTCCATAGGTCGTTTGGATCACCAGGATAAGTATTTGTCTTACCAGAGCTTCAGACTGTGAACCATACCATCTTGTCCAGACTTTCACAGACTGGATGCCACTGCTTTAATAAATTGAACAGATTATTGCTATTTCCATCAGCTGCATTTGAAACTAAACTGATCCATCCTCACCAAGAAAGGCTTTTGGTACAGACTCCAAAGGAACTCAATTTTACCTGCTTAATTTTAAGCAGGTGAAAGTTTCTTACTGCAGCTCAGTGTAATTTAGGTTTTGTGCCTATTTTCTCTTTGGCTACCTTATATTGCATTTGCAGAATATATTTTTAAGTAGACAAGTTTGCTCTTCCTAATCTGTACTGATTTATATGGATGTGACTAGGTTTACTGTTTGGATCCAGATTTAACCCAGGCAGTGCTTCTTTCTGAAATATGGTCATTGTGCAGATAAAATGTGTAAAGATCTGGACAGCAGGGAGCTGATGCTAATACACTGAGGGAGGACAATGTTACATCCTTTGGGCATGGCATGGTCTTCATGTTCCCATTTAAACCAGTAGTGCAAGGATCATCGGTATTTTTGCTTTCACCCACGTTACCACACCCCCAGCTCTGGCAAGAATTAGGACCTGGTAAAGGATTCTGGTCAGGTAAAAGCCTTTATATAAAAGAACTCACCTCAGTGTCCATGCTGGGTTCTGGCTGACTTGGCAAGTCTTTGTGAAATTGCATTAGTGTGGCACAAGGCCCACATTGATAAACTGTCCTGAACAGTTATGTCAGGTCACACTGACCTGCTCTGTTGGCTACAATCAGCACGGCACACAAGGAAAACTTTATAGACAAAAGATGGTTTTGCATCTGTGTACACAGATGTCAGGGCATTCTGTATCAGAATTCAGCAAGTACAGATTTTTTTTTTTTTTTTAGGTGGCAAATTATCATGAGCTCCAAAATTGCTTTCTCTCAATATATTGTAAAACATGTTACTTAGAGTTAACAAACAAATGTGCTTCTCTGGAAATTTCAAAATGTGTTTTTGAGCTTCCTTCTTTTAGCATCTATTTGTTTTTCTTCAAGCTGTTATTGTGGAAAGTCACAAAAAAAAAAAAAAGACTCAGAAGATAATAATGATAATATTATTGTGACAAGTCTAGACAGTAATTTAAACCACTAACTCATGTTTCTAGTTTTTCTCTGAATTTTGGCATTTCTTAGATAGCATATGAATCCCCTCTAGTACAAGTGTCATTTTTGTCCAATACATTAATTCCTAATTGCTGGAGTTATCAGGCAATCATTACTAACAATAGGATTTTCTCAAATGGTTATTGAATTGTTGTCAAAATGTCCCAAATTTTCTGCTCATGATCCTGCAGGAAGGTTTGTAGGGAAACATGTTTTGTGTGAGTAAAACCTTTATAGAGCAGAATAAGTCCGTATGAGATAAAGGTGAATATTTTTAATGGGCTGCCAATGACAGTATTTTATCTCCCAGAGTTATAGCCAAATTCAGAATATTTGTGCCTACTTACCATAAACTAACTTAGGTTGATTAAAATGTAACACAGAAGTAGTCATTGATTTCAGTTGTATCATTTGAAGTAGAAGGTGTAATTTATACAAAAGGTACCAAAACCCCTTCTAGAAAAGGTTGTGAAATGAAAGTGTGTAGTCATTTTTTAATACAGGATTTTGGGTACGAGCTAAATTAAAGAAGACAAGGTTTATTTTCAGAAATCAGAATTTTTGAAGAAATGCTTTTTTGATGTCTTAGGTTGGGCATGAAAAAAATCAACACTGATGTAATTTATGAACATCTGCACTATTCAGCTAAAAGTTCTGAACCAGAAAACTAAAGCTTTTATTGCTTGCAGCCACAAACTGGAAAACTGTTCAGAGCTATCTTTTAGTTTTTAGCAGATTATTATTTTCCATGCTATGCAAATGCAAATTTATCTGTCAGACAGTAATACAAAAGGACTTGGTTTAAAATCAGATTTTTTTTTAAATGCGTCTACCTTACCAGTCTGTGTACATATGCAAATGATGGATACAAGGTGTCTGCAGAAATAATAAATTTTCTAATTTAGTGGAGATATATAATTCTAAAATGTGGACTTTGACAGAGAAAAGTAACCCAAACCTGAACTGATATAAATGTCAGAGATACAGATACATTCAGATACATCACATGGAGAATAGATGACTTGATTTACAGAACATGTCAATGTTAGTGTGAGTTAGAAATTGGTGGTACAAATCATGTTTTTGTAGGCTATCACTGAATATCCCTGAACCTGTGGGAGAATTCAAAGTATGGCTTACAAGGAGAGTAAGGTATCCATGTTTGGAAAAAGCAAGGTAGGCGATCACAATCACGTATTTTTAGGGGTTTGGTTAATGCTGCTTTCAGCTAATGTGTCCCTTGTGCCACATGGCAGTCTGGGCTCAGTTATAAGTGACAGCAGCAGCACTTGGTGGACATGGCAATAGACCTGGATTCAAATCACATCAGTGAATTTTTTATTTCTCATTCAGCCCATATTTTACAGCTGGAACTGAAACCATTGCAAGTGTTCTAATGCACAATCTCCTCTTTGTCACACAGAGGACCAAAGTCCAGGAAATGCCACCTTGTAGGAAATGTTCTTCCTTGCAGTAAGAGATTATTTTATGTTTATCACCCACACACTGCAAACAAAAAGTCTCCAGGAAAACAAGGTGCTATACACATTTTTATCCTCACAGAGGCAACGAGAGAACAAAAAATACATAACACAAGAGCAGTGCACAGTTTGTAATGTACCACTGGCAGGCAGGAGGGTACCATGAGGATAACTGAAGTGCAAATATTATGCATGGCACACAGCTGAAGAGGTTAGATTCTATTTTATTTAATTTTATTTTTATTTAAAGTTTGTTTCTGATGTTTGCAATTTGAACTTACAAAATATTTTTGGGGTCCTCAGAAGCTGCTTTTCTGAGTCAGATGAAATAATATTCAAACATTTTCTATTTTAGGAGGCTGTTTACAGGTTTGCTTCTCCTATTCTACAAACCCTAGCAGGTGTTGATAAATAGTTTGTTTTGCACATGACAATAAGCTACAGGTACTTTTATTAAGACAGAATGTAAATTCACAATATTCTTTTTTTTTACCTACAAAGATCCAATTTCTAACGTTTTCCTGATTTTAGAAAACTTAGTGAAGGTTTCTCAAAATGCTGCAAAGGCTACAAGTAGGATGAAGTGATTTATTAGCAGATTAATCAAACTGCAGGTGGAGCAACTAGTTTATAACTTACAGACTGACAGGTTCATAACCCTTAAAATAATAATTTTCTCAGGCATAAAAGGCATTCCTTTTACACTGCTCTCATTAATTTAAAGAATCCTAGTAAGTATATGACTGTCTCCTATTCAGAAGGAGTGTCTTTTATAATGCTTTATCATTTACAGGTCTTCATTTAAAATAGCTCTGCTCAAATGATACAAAGTCATGATTAAACTCAAAGAAAGTATGAAAACTGATACAGTAAGGGAAATATATAGGGTCAGCTAAAACTCTTAGCAGCTCTTTTGAAGATAAAATTTGAAGGGGAGGGATATTCTGGTGCATAGCAGCTGGATGGAGGCTGATTAGTGGCAGTTTGTGGCTGGAATGAACACAAGATGTCACCCTCGCTGTGAGAGAGCTCCAACACACAAATGCCTTTAGCTGAAGAGGAAAGAGAACCAAGGATTGAGGATTTTTTTTAAAAGTGTCTGTCACATGTGTTCCTTCATTTACCTATCCTGGAACACTGTTTCACTGCAAAATTTTCTCCACCTTGCTGAGTATTTATAAGAAAATTCTCTCATGCCATTTATCATTTTTAATTGCTTTTTAAAAGTAGGTTCTGAAATTTGGAATCGGGTTTCACTTCCTTGAGTAGTAACCCTATGTTTCTTATATTGTTAGTGAAAAAGATGATGGAGAACAAAGTGACATATATTTCTGAGTTTTCTGCAGTAACATTAATTTTCATACATTTACCTGGAAGTCTTAGAGCTTATGGAAGGATGGAATAGTAATTATTGTGAAAACCTTTCAGATAATATCATGAGCTGTCACATTTCTTCCTAAAATGTGTAAAACCTTTTGTGCTGAAGAGTAATATTTTCTGTATGTAACAGTTTGAAATTCCCTTTACCTTTATTCTAAACAATACAAAATTCTTTCTTTGATGAAGATGAGATTTATAACATTGAATTAAACAAAACACTGATTTAACAATGGTATTAGCATTCTTCTAATTATAATTCAACTCCTTGAGCTCAGACCTCTGAATTCAGTAATACAGACAGCATGTCTATGTTCCAAGTGACATTTATGCTTTAAATGTTTGTTTCCTTGCAGACATCCCAAGTGGGACTTGTGAGGACACACCTCAATGTCTTGTTGAGCCTTGTTGAGCAGGTGCTCCTGTTACCTTAAGTGGTCATTCTCATTTTGTTTGTGTCATCCACACAGTGGAATATCTTCATCAGTAAGGTGAGGATAGCCATACTTCTTCACTCCCACTGGCTGTTTGTGTTTAGGTTGCAAGGCCTTGAAGAAAGAACTATTTTAAAGCAAGTATTTGCATGGGACCTAAAGAGACAGAGTCTGTATTGGACAGAGAAGGCCCATGTGTCTCAGTGAGCTCTGGGCACCATTGTAATATTGATTAAACAAAAGTGTGTTATTCTTAACCACCAAATGTAAATATACAAATGATAGTAAAATACTGCTTTATTGCAAAGCAGATATACATCTAGTGGGAACAAATTCTCATCAACCTAGAGACTTAATAGGGAACACAGACCATGTCAAATAATCTGTGATACCTTCAGCTGGCTGTCATTTTAGCCCATTCTTAAACACCTTCAAGAAAATATCAAAAGGGCTCATTCTCACATTTTCCTTGGAGTGGCTCACCCCTCCCTTGCCCAATATCATTATTATGCTCTTACATCCATAGTTTTACAGTAGTCTTCTGCTCTGCATAATTCTGCATGTCCCTAAACATGGTGTAAGTCACTTTTACTCCTAAACCCCTTTCAGACTGGCATTTAGAGGAGATTTAATATCCCTGAGAATGAGAATGATTGGCTCCTATCAACCATTATGTAATCTTGTTTTTCCTGATTGAAAGTTAGCAGAAGATTGGAGAGTCAGCACTCCAGAAGAGAATGTTTAAGTAGCTTGTGTTACTGGGCTCTAAGCTTTTATGGTTCAACCCTTTATAAACTGTGTCAAGCTGTGATAGTTATAATTATTGCACACGTTGGCTTAACCTAGATCGTGCAGTCATAATGCATTAGCCTTTCCAGCTTTCACTTGCCTGTCCTTTATTAACTGTGACATTTTCCCTTAAAGGTTCAGAGCAAGCATGACTTTATGATCAACCATAAGCTTTAACTAAACCGACTCTTTTTTCCCAAGGAAGGCTGTTGTGGAAGAAACCAGGAGATGGCAGTCTTTCTTAATGGATCACGGTTTAATCTGTTGGTGACTGCAACTTCTGTTCTTGTGCTTCAGGATAGGCAAAAAATTTAAAATGAGGTGAAGGAAGGGCCATGTTTCTTGTCTTGTTGGCTCAGGAAACCATTTCTTGCCCTGGTATCTTCCAGAGGCTTTTCTTTCAGTTGTCAGATCTTGAACTGTCATATAAATCCAGGGGGAACTGTGGTTCACCTTGGCCTTAGTGCAGTTTTCTCACCTGGCTCTTTCAACATACCTGAAGTACAGTTCTCTGTTCCCTGGTAACACAGAGGAGAAGCCAGTGAGTAGCCAACCTTGCTGAGACTGTGCTCTTGATATGAAGGCAGGCCATTTCACAGAAAACCAGCTTAGAAACAAAACTCAATTCATTCATCTATGTTTAATCAGCAAAAGCATAGTAACCCAGAGACTGTATGACCTACTCTGTTCCTCAATTTATGTGTCATCATTCTTGGACAACTCAGTGCCTCCTCAGGGGATCAAGATGGTTTTAAGTGGCTGTGGTGCTTTTGATCTCTGTTATGTAATGTGACAAAAGGCAGTGTCACATCTGTTTATAGCCCAGTGGGATAACACTGTCCTGGTGTGTGATTGTCTGTTCTTACTGGAGAAATAATTATTTAATGGCAGTATTAGATACCAGGTTTTTTTGAGCTGTTGCCTGCAAGCATGAACAGAGACTTCTTACCTTTCTATATATTTTTCTGCAGACTAAGCACCAGAAAATGGCACATGAAAAAATGTGGCTTAAATTAAGTCTTTGTCTTTATTGACACAGTACAACTCAAACAGAGCTTAGGAAAACCATGATCTGCCTTCAATTATTTATTAGAACCTGTGATAGATTTAACTCTAACAAACTAATAATCTTGTATCTCCCCAGTCATCATGGACTTTGGACTCCCAAAGCTGCCTCTCAGCATTACCACTGCTTTCCTTAAACTGCTGTAAGGTGCATGGGAATGGCAAGTGTGGAAAGACCAAAAGCAGTTATTATTCATGATAACATCAGGCTCATACCTTGTTTGGACCAACACTTCATCTTTCACTGAGGAAAATTCTTGCTTTGCACTTTAAAAATAGTTCAAATTCTCTTAAACAACACATAACTGACTAATAGAAATATTAGAATAATAAAATGAATACATTCTTTTGGACAGTGTTAAATAAGGGGAGCAGATATAGAGCTTAGCTAGCATTTATGAAGAATTCTAATTGCTACATGACCTTGTTGCAGAACCAAACAGAAGGAAAACAATACATTGCTCCAAATGTCCAGCTCCATTCTTACTCATCATATTTGTCAGTAGTGTAAGGGAAAGGTTTTGGTTTTTCAAGTTAGTGATAACAGACCTCCAGGTCATGTTTTTGTGTAAAGGTCCTTAACCTTTCTCCTGCAGCTCACCTTGTTCAGTTTGGTGCATGTTACTCAATGTCTTGGCACTGTTTTCCTGAGCATCCATGCCTGTAGACATCCTGCAAAACCCTGTTTTTAACTTGGTACACAGGAAGATGATCTGTTCACATCTAGAATGAAAATGTCTGGAGTTGCCAGGATTTTGCAGGTAAGAATTGTGTACATGGTGAAGAGTATCTGGGTACAGATTTGGAATATTGAAAGTTTGCATACACTGAAAATATAAAACTCTTTAGTATGACAAAACTCCTTGATATATGAATGACACTGAGTGTATTTACCAAAGTTTGTTATTTTATCTGCGTCACAAAATATCAGAAAAAAGTGTATGACATTTTAGTTGCTAGGCAGCATCATGCTCCAGGCCTTTAAAAGCCATGTCAAACATTTAGCTTAATCATTTGCCAGAAATGTTTAAAAGCATAATGTCTCATTAATAATTATTAAATCATTGAGTCATTCAAAGAGAGATGTTCTATCTCTACTTTTATAGTGGTAGAACACAGGTCATTTACTGGGTATGCAAGAGCATACCAGGTAATAGAATTACAGAGCCTTATTGGAGGATATGAATGAATCAAAGAAGAAAGCCATGGTATACAGACTAGATGCTATACTACCCCATTCTCTGACAGCTCAAAACATTCTCATGTAAATTGATAGGTGTAAAGAAACAATAATATAATCAAATTTCCATGTTGGCTGTAGGACTGGAACTCAGAAAATACACGTGGAGCTTCTACCTTTACCATAGACATCCTGCATGATTGGAATAAATCATTCATTGTCTCATTCCTGCCGTGTAACCATGGTCAGTATCACAGACCCTTGTTAAAGCCCTCACTCCAAGCAGTGCCAGTGTCACATGAGCTCCACAGTGGTGCCAGTCTCTCTTCATTGGCTGTTGGGAGTATGGGGTGAACAGGCTCTGAGCAATCCTTCTGAGCAGTTTGGGAAATCATGCTGGGTGCTCCTCTGGGTTTGTAGGTGGTGAGATTCACCTGGATCAATTGAAGTGCTGTACTGCCCTAAAGTGTCACTCATACCATTTGGATAGAGTTCAGTAACCGTTATGCTTGCTTATCCATGAAATGATCAATCCTTGACCAGAGTCCAGGGCATGAAATGATCAATCTTTGTCTGGCCAGGGAATCCTGGACACTGTAAGAGACATGGTCTAGAGGGCTTTCCTGTGTCCTGTCGCAGACATCTTTCATGAAAAATCCTTTCTTAGGATTTTTCCTTGTGAGAAGCTGCAGTTTCAGTAACCAAAGTAAACAATGGTTATCTGCTGCTGTGGAATGCAACAGGTAGACCCGTGATTGGTCTCCTGTGGGTGTTTGGATTTCTTGACCACTCATGGCAGAGCTGGCTCTTGCTCTGTCTGAGACACAGATCTTTGTTATTCATTCCTTTTCTATTCTTAGCTTAGCTAGCTTCTCAAGAAACCTTTTCCTTTCTATTGCTTTTTAGTATAGTCTAATGTAAAATATATCATAAAATAATAAATCAAGCCTTCTGATCATGGAGTCAACATTCTCATCTCTTCTTCATCCTGAAAACCCTTGTGACCACAGTCACAGTGTCCTTTTGCTAAGCCCTTGGCCTCTCAGGATATATTCTGGTAGTTCAGACTTAGGGCACACACAGATCTTGGCCTCCTCAGAGTATACACCCCCTTTGAAGGCACCATTTTCAGTTCTATTCTATGTACATGATTTTGCAGTACTCTGACTCTGGCTGATGTTGTACAGCTATTTGTTGGTCACTATGAGGCCTTCTGCAGAATCTGATTACTTGGGATAGGAATTTATCTGCTAAAGTAAAGACATTTTGTTTGTGCTACAGAAATGTTGTTCCTTTATTGGTCTGACAGAAGATAAGGCATTGAATAAGTCTGGCACGGGAGGTGATGCTGAGAGACACTGGGAGATAGATCAAATTGAATTCCCTGGCCAGCCCCTGTCTGACTTTAGTGCAGAATATTTACTTCCTCCAGGGAAGTTAAACCTCACCTCCACTGTGCACTTCTACACATTTGCACCTTCTACAACTTTACACCCTCTAGATAGTTAATTATCTTTAAGAAGAATAAACAAACGAATTGTAAACTATTTTTGATTACATAATTTCCAACATCATATTATCTTTCCTTTAAACAGCACAGCTTTAACAGAGATACAGACCTGTGAGACAGCAGGTGTGGATCTGTTAATCTTTCCATCATTATTATTGTGTTTTTTCATTGATTTTAAGGCAGATTCTGTGAGTTTCATACTCAAATCATCTAGCAATTAACACACACGATTTTAAGTGTGATTTGAAAGCTCCCAGTGTCTTCATCTGACTTCTCTGATTTTGCCTTTCTATGTAAGAGTGAAAGTGCAGAATGAAGAACTGATCCTGCTTCAAAATTCTGCTTCCCTCTTGTTATATTGCGCTTAATGGGAAAATGTTTATAATTTCAGCATGTAATTTTCTGCTTTTCTCAGACAGCTTTAGTGATAGAAGCAGTACTCAGGGTGTGTTTGAGAGATACACTTTCATCAGTAAAGAACAGTCTAGTGAACTAATGTAGAAAGAAGAAGAACTGTAGAAAGATTAATATTTTCCTATGCTATTGGAATGGAAATAGACCCTTGAGTAAAATATGTCAGGAAACAAATCCAGTAGGGTCCAATTTAAAGAGAAAGTCCACTTACATGGATAAGTACAGGTTTCTGACTTTTTCTCTCTTTCAGAATTTCCCCCTAAGTTATAAAATAAGAATAATTACTTCAAGCAAATTTTTCTGATCATTTATTCTACTAGAATTTTCTGGAGTACATTTTCAGATCATGGATTATAGGTGCATTTCTCATTATCACTAATGAGAATTTCAATGCATGAAATAATTTCACAGTGCTATTTTGTCTGATTTGTATTACACCTGTCAGTCTGCTTTCTCCTGCTATTTCATTAATATTTAAATATTAATATTTAAAGGTCAAACTTAGCCTTCAGTGCTATTAAAATATATTATTCCGTTTCATCTGACTTTAGGAGAACATTTCTGGGACAGTTCTCAGTAGACAGGGAAAAAGGCAAATCACCATACACTTTGCTGCCTTTTTAATCCAGGCTTTTTCTTCTCTTTCCAGCAGAGATTGAACAGTTTCCATCTCAGAGGGAGAGGAGAGAGGCTTGTAAAGGAATGAAGTGTAATTCACAGTGCAGTCAATGGGATGAGGTACCACTCTTCTTTGTGCCTGGAGAGCCTTGCAATAAAGCAGTTGCAGAACTGAAAGGCTTCATGGGATGTTTGTCCAGCAGAGTTTCTCAGAGCACATCTCAACAATATGGCAAATATCCTGCAATAAAAGGAAATGTTATGTTTTTAGTGCATTGGTGTGATAAATTGAGCAGCAGTGCTCCAAATTGCGCAGCACTTTTCACACAGATGTATGGACAGCTGAACTGTGTTTCAAATGTGGGATTGTGCATTTTGAGCAAAACTCAATTATCCCAAAAACTCCTTATCTGTGCAAATATTTGTGGCATCAGAACTGAAGGTTATAGGGCCAGGTTTGCAAAGAATTATGAGTACAGGGTGTGACGTCCATATAACAATGTTCTTTGACTCAAGACCATGCTAATGCTAGTATTTTCATGTGACTCAACCCCCCTGAAAGCACCAAAGATATTACAAGGCATTCATTGACTTGTTCTGTTCCAGATGTTAGGCTGGTGCTGCTGAGAAGGTGGAAGAGGTCCTGCGAAGCATGGGATGAATATGCATAGATAATCATCACTGTATCAAAGCTGCTTCTCCTGTGAATTTCAGGGATTCTGCCATGAGAGGAAGGTAAATACTGAGCTGCACATATGGAGTGTGTGTAGATTGTTGCCTATAGCCTGCACTTGCGGGAGTCCTTGCAATATTTGTTTCTGTGCACACAAAAGGGTCTCAGAAAAGACCTTGTAGATGAGAAGTCTTCTAGAGCTCAGCCAGTGCTCCAAGAGCAAGTGGGATATGTGGCAGCAGACAGCTTAAATGTAGCATATCTGTCCTATCAACACTGGATATTGATGCTGTTGGACTTGTGCTAAGGGACACCTGGGATCCAGCTTTTCCCACTGTCTTCTTTCAGTACACATCAAGGGATTATGCAGATTTAAACCCAAATTGTGTCCCCACAATGTGGACACAGTAGTGGTTTGGACTGAGCACACTTCTGAGCAGATGTTGGTTATAAATAGACACACCTCTGGTGCTGGGAAGCTGCACAGCTTGATGCATTTTATTGTAAAAGACTGTCATACAACAGGGAAGCTATTTAGTCAAAGTGTCAAATCTCTACCATGGACGTGAAGAGAAACATAATTGTTCACTTCAGTGGAAATAAAATCAATCTCCAAGTGCCTAACAGTGAATAATCCTGAGCTGCTATCCTAAACCTACCCTCGTAGTACTTCCCCACTGCTGATTGCTAGGCTGTATTTCTTTTTTATCATAGATCTACATATTGTGTCATGTGAGAATATATTGGTCTTCTAATGTAAAGAGATCACAGTCTTTGGACTTGCCCACTAATGCCTGGCTGTAGGGTGGAAAATTAAAGTGGACTCTATTTCTTTTGTCTGCAACTTTTTACCTTATCTGAACATGTTAGAATGTAACTTTCCTTATCTGCAACATAGGTTGGTGATTATAGCTCTTGCTAGCAGGCCCAAAAGTAGAAATTGTAAATGCATATAGCTTTAATTGCAGAAATTATCTTCAGCTACATAGGTGATTATCCAAACCCTAATGTCATTCTTATCATTATCTTATCTTATCTGCTTCTGAAGGTCTGATGTAAATTATAATTAATTTTGTGACTCTCCTTAGCTTGGTATCATTATTCAGTGTGTTTTTCTGACCTAGGCTGGTGCTGGATAATCAAATGCCCTTGCTGTATTTCCAAACACCTCTTTTGAAACATGGAACAGCAATAAGAAAGTACAGTTGCAGGCACATTGAAGGAAATGATAAAAGTGAGATATGATAACAAGTAGCTATCTTTTATCACTTTTTGCATATTATCAAATAATAAAAATATTTTTAATAAGCTAAATAATTCTTCCTAAATTCAATAGTTGAATAATTCCTCTGGGAGGGTGTGTATGGGAAAAAAACCCTAACCCCTTCCTTTCTGCTGCCATAGAAACCAATCTTAACCAGAATGTTGTAAATAAAAAGAGCCCTCTTTGTCTTCATATTTATGTTGAATATGCATTGCTTTTTAAATAGGTAAAAAGACAATTTATCAAGCAGGTCATCTGTTGATCCCCCCTTAGTTTTGTCTGTATTTGCAGAAACAAGCTGAAGAAGTGATTTTTGACTTAGACCTTAAAGAGTTTGCAGAGGCAGCCTGAGCACCCCTACAGATTTTTCCTGTACAGTCAGAAAGCACAGGGCACAGCAGAGTGCATCTCTCCCCTTGCTGTGCCTTCATCCTTCATCTGCCTGTCATGGACAGTGGGTTCTCATCATTTCAAGTATTTTTGGTAATAAATCAAACATTTTCTTGGAGTGGGGCAGCTGACACAGCCACTTTCCTGCAGCTCAGTTCTGATATAAAAAGGAGTGACTCAGGCTCTCCACAGAAAGGAGCTAGTTGGTGCTTTGATTGATGAGTGTCCATCTGACAGCAGTATTTGCATTGTAAAGGGCTATGTTTCACTGAAGTGCCACAAGCTAAAATCCCCACAATGAAGGCACTGAAATGACAAATTAAATACTCCCTCTATTGGCATGGAAATTTTGGCACATATCAATTGCTTCTTGTCAAAAAAAACCAAAACAAACCAAAAAAAACCCCAAAAACTAGTACATTTTTACAAAAATCACGTAAACAGTTGCAAAGATTTTCAGTTCATTTTAGCGTTGAATCTACTTTTTTATATCCCAAACATTTTTTTTAATGGCTGAAATTACCTTTTTTTTTCTCACTGTGATTCTGTTCTACCTCTATATTTCTAGAGACAACTTCAAATATGCCAGGATTTTGGAGGCAAAGCTCTGCAAACCACAAATGCAGCTGTGAATTGAATTAGGAGCTGGTAGGATCTTTCCACACGTTGTGTGTGTTGTCTGTAAATCTGCTTTTGGTGCACTGCAAAATTGCACATTACAGGTAGAAACTCCAGTGATGTTTGTCCTTGACACTGGGGAGATGAGACTGGGCTGGACTGGGAGCACAACTGTGGGAAGTGAAGACCCATCTGTTCTGCTCAGTGCAGCTGTACTTTTCAAGCCATTTATTTGGTTTCTACATTTTATTCCAGAGAGAATATATATATATATATATATATATATATATATAATGCCAACAGAGGTTAAAAAGACTTTATGCCACTCACTCCTGCTGCTTCAGGAAGGACACCTGTCTGCTGCAACTCTCCAGAATAAGTTGAAATGCTTATTTTAACATCTAAGAGTGAATCCAAAGACAAGGCTGGGTACAGCCCACTCTGGAGAGCTGTGGGGACATTTATATATACATTTTTTTGTGGGCCATATGTAGTCCAGCTGCACCATTGTGATGAGGAGACCTGGCAAAAAGCACACTTAGGAAGGATCCTACACTGTTTTTTGTCTGCACAATCATACAGCACTTCCACAAGAATAAACTAGTAGGGGAAAGCAGCCAGATCACAGCCTAGTTAGTTCTAGGTGTTTTGCATATATAATGGCAGGCAGTCAGCCTCCCACAGGCTGGGTAATGACAGTGGCTGATTGTCAGTAGATACAAAATAGTTGTTGCAAGAAATGTATAAATATACCCTGCACTCACAGCAGGATGAAACTGGGAACATTCTGTATGGAAATCTGCAGTTCATTTCTGTAGGGTCTGGGTCAGCCATCAAGGCTTTGTGAAGGACGTGTGCTGAAGCTGGTTGCTCATGCTGCAAAAGAAAGTATTTCATGATAGTCTTGTCTTTTTGCCATGGCTGGTTTCATTCCAGATGAAGCATTTCTTCTCTGACTGGTCTTTGTGTTCTCACTTTCAAATACATACTTCTACCTTAAAATACAGTGTAGATCAAAAAGTAACTATGTAATGATTGTCTCTTCCTTCTCAACCAGGCTGCACTCAGAGAGTGTATATATAATACTCACTGGCTAGCATGACAAGAGACACCTCAGAACGATTTTTCACTGTTAGCACAGTGCCTGTGAGATTTGCTCAGCCAATACCACAAAGAAAAACACTCCTTTCCTTGTCTCTCTTTAGCATCAGGCCCATTTGCTAAGCCACAGCTGTGCAAACACTGACAGCCAGGGTGTTACCTGGGGGACAACCTCCTGCCACCTCCACAGCCTCCCCCTCCATGAGAGGGTGGTACAAGAAAGAGCAAGGCAGTGCAAGCTTTAGATCTCTCTGCTTTTCTACCTAGCAAGACTGTTCTTTCACAGAAAGGCATGGTTCAGTTCAAAGAAGAATTAAATGCAGTCTCTGGGACTTTTCCAGCTGCTAATGGCTGGGGTGTGCCATAGGATGTGGATGCCAGCATTGGTGTTTCTCAGGGGGAAGCAAAGTCAGGGATGACTCAAAGGCAGAATCTGGGGAAGGTAAAGAGGTGTTACATCCATTTTATCTCTTTGGTAAATGCTTGTTTGACCCGTGGGTTGGGAGTCTTTCAGGGCTCAGTGATACCTTCTACATTCAGAAGTAACTTCAGGCAAACACAGGCAGACCCCCATGGCCTGGGGCTGTGGGGTTGGCAGCTGTGTCCACAGAATGACTAACAAATGACTTTGGGGATGTAAGCTTGGCACAGGTAAAAATTAAATATAAGTTATGTTATTTAAATTTATTCCCATTTCAAAATGATGCTTGTCTGTACTAACAGTCTACTTTTATTTGGAGCAATGCAGTTCATTAGAACAGTTGCTTAGGCTGCAAAATCAAGTATTTTGAGGCTGAAAATTGCCAGATTTATGCTTGCCCATGCAACATTAACTATATGTCCAGTGTCTTCAATTATAACATCCTATTTTATTTCTCTACAGGGTACCTGCCTTAATCAGTGTTCAAGAAGTGAAAGGAATCAGGGCAACTGAACTGGCCTTGACTAATTGCCTTTTGTCCAGCTTTGTTCCTAATATTTCCCATTTCACTTGTTTTATATTCAACTGATCAGCCCCCCTATTATTAGTCTGGTGACACCAGACTGCCCTTCCACCTGAAGACTTCGGGACCTTTATAAATGATAACCTTTGCAAGCCTTCTGCAAATTAAATTCTTCATTTTACAAAGGCAGCTAGGTACAAAAAAATGAAATTATATACTTGGACCCACAGGCACCTAGACTCAACCTAGAAATATAACCTAAATTTGTGGGTTCCTGACCTTCCATTTTAATAACAAATCTCTTGTCTTATTCCTAGTTACTGATTTTCATTACAAATGGGAATCAGAAATCTATGGTCCCTTTTAATTGATCTGCAGTAAACTGCTGACATTATATTTTATAAAATTTCAGGTAGGGTGTTTGAAACAGGTAGAAGTAATCAATTAGAACCAGCTCTAGATGTGTCTATAAATTACTAAGTGACAAAATCTGAAAGTGAAATCTCTTGATATATCCGCAATATTACTGAGAGAGGAGGCTTACATGGAAATGATTTTTCTTTTCACAGTAACACCTTGTGAAACTACTAGGTGGAATTTTAAACCCCTATCTTCATCACAGTTCCATCTCTACATTCTTCTGAAGTGAATGCACTTCCCATGAATCCTTAAGAAGAAATTGTACTGTTAATCCCACCTACCAAATTTTGTGTGACTCCGTGGAGGTGAAACTGGGATTATGACTGCATTCTACCCCAGCAGCCAGCACAGCTGGTTAGGGTGGGACTGGGAAGGCTCTAGATAATAGGACTGCCAGAAGAGCAGAAGGAAATAGGTTGACAGCTCTGTATGGGATTGGTCATGGTGACAGCCCAGGCTCTGTGCTAAGCCAGGTGGATTTTTGCTCAAAAAGTTTAGTATTTCATTAAAGGCATAAACTAACAAATTTTTGCCCCAGTTGAAAAAGCTTTAAGGGTGAAAATAAAAACATATAATCCTCAAAAAGAACATAATACAATTATATATAAAAAAATCTGATAGCACCAAAAAGAAAGGTCTGGCTCTGAGGTGCTATTAGGACCTTGGATTGTGTTCTTTGCTCAAGAAAAGCTTGTGTAGTCTGAGGAGCAGAGAGAGAAGAGAACAATAGTAGAAGTTGTTCTGGCTCTGATGGAGGCTTGTTTATAGAGAGAAGGATATGTTTACATATCTGTGTGGAATAAGGCTGCCAAAATTCCTGCCAAAGCATAACCACCAAAAATAATCCTGCTTATGTCTTTGGTATTTTCTAAGCCAATTTCTTTACTTAGCATGAAGTCTGCAAGGGGATATCCATTAACATGAAAAACAACTGTGTAATTTAAGAAATAGTATTTGTCCTAATCTATAATAAAGCCTCTATTCTGGCCTTATTATCAAGCAGTGCAAGATAGCCCAGGAGCCCAGTCCTCAGGGAGACAGGGTGCCCAAAAGCTGGGCTAGCTCGAGGCCAACGCCGCGGGCTGACCCTCTTAGCAAGCTGGGTGATTATCAGCTCTCAGTGATTGCAGCTCTCTCAGGATATCAGCTTTTAGCTTGCTAGGTAGGGAGCCCTTGGCTGAGGCTGCAGCAGACGTGAGAGAGGAGAAGGAGAGGTCCTGGCAGTTCCACAGCAATTACTGGAGGAGTCTGTGAAGGGTCCCAGCAACAGCTCCTCTTCTGTCAAATGGGCTAAAGTAAGCCCCTTTTATAGGGTTAAGGGGAATCCAAACTTGACCAATAGTAAGGTTTAGGTATAGTGGCCTATAGGGTTACAGAGATAAGCTTTGGGGCGGGGGTCAGAGAGACTGGAACTTGTGTTGCTGTCTCAGCAGTTCCTACTATTCAATTCTCCATGGGGCCTTACCTAAGTCCATGGGGTTTACTCCACTAATCCTTTTTTCCTTCTCTCCCTCCCCCTTCCTGTCTCATCCCTGCTGCAGAATGCTGTAGTTCTACTGAATGCTGATGAGACCACACCAAGCCCAAGCCCAGCCACTCACTATTGACCAGCTAAGTTGGCACCATATCAGCATTTAATACTTCTGCCAGGGAGGAGATCGATGGAGAAGGCTAGTCATGATATTGAATTTTCTAGAGAAAATGGAACTTTGGTTCCTATTAGTTTGTTTTTTAATATATTTATTCAAGTCCTACATGATTATATTCCCTCCTCACCATAGCAAAGTCTTCCTGTGTTCAATCTTCTCAATCTGTTTTCTGAAGGTACACATGCAGAGAGAAGCCAAGACCTTCTTTCAGCATGCAGTGAGAGAGATTTATTGTTCATGTTTCCTACTATTTTTGTCCACCTGCATGCTTTAGTTGAAATGCTTCTTGATCCAAAAAAGTTTACAGATGTGACTAGCAGATTCAGAAAGGAAACCAAGCTAGAGAAATACCAGAATGGTAGGTAACATTTTGTAATTCAATATTTGTGCTATTTGAGACATGTATACACTACATTTAAGTAAGATCAATCAGAACAGAATTGCTGTTGAGATCATACTAAAGCTAAGAGGAAAAAACAGACAGGCAGTGGTTGCTGTGAAGCAGCAACTGAATACAAGTGTTTGCCTATGGGTGAAGCAGCTCTTCAATGAAAAATATGGATGTATTAGAGGGAAAAAAAGGCTCTGAGAAACGAGTCCCAGAACTTAGAAGCTGTAAGTATAATCAATAACATGTAAGTGCTGGTATCTTTGAATTATGGAAGCTTTAAAATATATAAAATATGAGTTACAGTTTCTTTGTGCATTAACAAAGAGGCTGAACTCTTTTTTAGACACATTACTTTGGAAAGAGCAATGGCATCCATTTTTTCAGGTACTTCTGTCTAATAACAGTCCCTAGACAGTAGGAGCAGTCACACTAATGCACTGCAATATAAAGTATACTTCAAAACCATTTCCCTGACTGCAGCTCACAAGCATAGCATCAAATGTGTCCTGCCTGGTGGCATACACACATTTCTTAAATTAAATAATAGGCATCACACAATTTTGTTGAACTACCTCACTGAAAGATGTGTAGACAATTAAACAAATGGTAAATTCCGTTATCCCAGAATGGTTGATGGTGGAAGACAACTCAGGAAATAATCCAATCCTGCTGCCCTTCTGAAAGCAGAGGCAGCTAAAGCAGATTGCTCAGGATCCTGTCCAGTCAGGTCTGGATGGACACTTTATAGGCTCCCTGGGAAGCCTGTTCCAGTGCATGAGAACCCTCTGAGTGAAAAAGCTTTCTCTTATTTATACAGATATTTGTATTTCATTTTGTGTCCATTGCCTCTTGTCTGATCACTGGGCACTGCTGAGAAGAGCCTGAGTCCATTTTCCTTAGTCTCCCATCAGGTAATATTATGCATTGCTTAGGTGACCCTGAGCATTCCTTTCTCCAGCCTGAGCAGCCTCAGCTCTCTCAGCTTCTATTTGTATCTAAAAGCCCTTTTCAGTCCTTGTTGATTGGTTGGATCACCATATCACAGATTCAGAGCAACACGTGTGCATGTTTGGAGAATCCAGAGCTGGATACAGGACTCCAGATGTGTCTCATCAGGGCTGAGTAGAAGGGAACCATCACTATAAGTCACAAGTATGCTCTGTCCAAAATATGAAGTATTGAAATCCAGCCTGTTAAAATAACCCAAAATGTAATCCTGGTCTGGAAGTGCAGGAGTGTGGCTTGTATCATGCTTTTCCTTACTAGTGACTCTGGTGTGTGTTTCTCTGCAGCTGTAAGCATCTCTGAGCTTAGTAGCACATTTCATTATCAGAAATGTAGTTTTAGAATGAAATCCAAATAATTTATTACAGAAAGTTCACATTAGAGCAGATCTATGTGTGCTGCCTAATGGTGGTGTGCTGCACTGGTCTGTTCAAGGCAGCTGAATTATGCTGAATCAATTCTTATCAGAATGAGATGAGAGTATCCACTCTATTCCTAGGTTTTATGATAATTTGTGTAGAGTCCCTCTAAATTAGAAAACAATCAGATAGTTGCTTAAGAAACCTGAATTTCTACCTTAGAGGCAAACACTATAAACCAGATCATCTGTATCTGTTTATATCTTCCTATTTCCCTGGGATTTCCTGGGTTTTCCCTTTTCAAGGAAAGCTTAAATGGTGTGCATGACACTGTGGTGCAAAATGCTTCAGTTGCTGCTGAATCAAAGCTACATTTAGCTCTGGCTGAGGCTTATGAAAAACAGTGTTTACCTTGATCTTTATGCACTACTCACTCTCTGTGGCTGTGGCTGTTTTGCTTCCTGACAGATTTCTTGCTAGTCGTGTAAGAAATCTATGGCAAATGATTTGCAGGGCTTTCCTTCTAGGTCAGCAGTTTGCAAACACTCTTTCAAAAGTCAATTAAAATGTTCCATTTTCTCATTGGCATGAGGATAGTAAATGGATGAATTTCAAGGCTTAATATGTCTCCCTCTCAGAAACACGTTAGCTTGCACAGCTGTGAGCAGAGGCACTTTATCAGAGATTAGTTTGTTCAGATTTCCTCCTGAAAATTGTTAACAAGGATTCGATTACTGTTGTGGGGAAGGAAGCTAGAAAATAAAGGCAATTGCTGGCTATTTGCTGAAGGAATCAGTTAAAGTAATAGTATCAGTTAAGGGGAGTTGGTGTTGCTTTGGAAGTTCCTATTTGCTTAATTGCAGTCTTTTCCAAAGTAGCATCAGGTAAAAATAGAATTCCAATATGTCCTGCACTTCAAGTTGCTTGTGTCTTGTACAATGTCTTATCTGTGGTGTCTACAGGGGAGATCCCAAAATGGGAGAGGAGTGTCTGTGCCTCTCTTCTGGCAGACAAATACTGCTCTGCTGGACAGTTCCTCACCTTGGAGGAGAAATGCTCATTCTCTCCTCCCTGTCCCACAGTGGCTGTGGGACACGTTTCAGGTTACAGCCACCCTGTGTCCCTGGCAGCCTCTAGAGCTGACCTGCACATGTGTTCATCCACTCACAGCATTGCTGGCAGAGCCATGGCTTCACCCAGCAGTAGTTATTGCTCTGTACAGCTAATTCAGGCTCAGTTAGTCATGCTGTCCTTTGGTGCACAAACTGTGCTGTTGCTGAAGAAAAGTTTTCATTGAATAGAAAAAAGAAGCAACTTGCTGCTTTTGTCTGCCCCTCACTGCAAAGTATGGGACTGTCTCCTGCTTACCCCAGCTCTTTTCACCCAGTTATCAGTGATTTTCATACAGCCTTCCACAGTCTTGCTTTGTTTCACCTCAGGTTGATTATGTTCAGCCTTCCATGGGTATCCCCTGGATTGTTTTCTTCATCAGAGGAATTGTCAAGCTCATCACTTCTTGCTGCTCTGTCTGAACTTTATAATTAGCTCTGCCCTAAGGGCTTGTGAGCCTGAGGAGCTCTGCATTGACCGAAGTGGGTTTGCTCGATAGGCTAAGTGCAAATTTTCTGAGTCTTTCCTGGTACCTACCCAACCTAGCTTATCTTTGCATTGAGCTCCCTCATCTATAATTAATACATGTCAGAGATGAATCTCTGCTATGACATTTTCTTATGAGGATAAGTTCCTCCATGAAAATATTTATCAAGTTCTGCTCACCTTGACCATAGTAGTGAATTCCTTTGTTCAATAATTCACAGTCCTGTAAAGGACTCAGAAGTTCAAATAGCATTTTAATCACAGATTGGGTGGGATATGCCATAGGCTTTGTACTTTGAGTCTGTCTTCAGGAGATTTAAACCATTTTTTCAAGGAAATGTTTTGATTTTAATTACTTGAAGAAGGTAAGTCATTACTGCCTCAGAGTTCCATCTAAATATGTGAATTTTTAGTGCAGGGATATTAATAACCTGACTTTTCCCACTGTGCTTAGTCTCTGCAGATTTCATTAACTTTAGAGAGACTTGCAGTCACCTGCACTTCCAACCAGAATTTTTCAAGCTTTCTTGACTCATCAGTGACAGAGATGGGAGAATGAGTCATATTTTTTCATTAAGGACTGCTGATTTTACATATATCAAGGCTTTAATTTCCAGAAATCTCACAAGAACCCTTTTCTTTTGCCTGTCTTCCTCCCAGCCTCCCACCTAAATAACATGGTCAAAGATCTTGTTTTGAAAAGTCAGGCTTCTTTATTTCCAGGTTTTAGATTAAAACCGAAAATGCAAAGTTCTGAAAAGTACCTGTCACTCACAAAGGTCCTGGCAATGACCCCTTTCATTTAATTTCATCTCCAGTGTTCCTCAGAATTCACTCTGTCAGTTCTGTGAAGCTGAGTCTAGTGTTTTCATCCCGTCCTGCTAAATTGAGAAGAATATTTCTATTGATTCTGAAAGCCGGAGGATTAAGCTCTAGTGCCTGCTTTGCTCCATTGTGCCAGGGAGTGCCTTATAACCAATTTGTAGCATATGCAGCTGTGGTTTTCTGAGTGAAGTTCCAATATCTAACTGTTTATATCAAGGGTGACTTTCTGACACAGAGGGTTATTTTATTTTGTTATAAGTGATGCAGACTTTATGGAAATTAAAATTAATATAGTTTTTAATATCAGCTGCAGCTGCCTTAGTAAAAACCAATCAGTTTAAGAGCATGTCTCTGACTCACCTGAGCTGGGTAGAGCTGACAGACACCTGCTTTTGGCACAGAGATAGAGCCATAAAGTCATCTGGGTGATCCTCTTCTTCAGTAGCCTGTGCTTGGAGAGCTTGTGCTTACAGTTTTCAATATTTTTCCTGTTGAAATAGTGTGATATTTGAAGAGCTGCTCTCAAACCAATAGGATTAGGAGCAGTGCTTGCGGTTGTGTATTTTCTATTAGACTGAGACTGCTCACTGTGCTGTTTCTCCATTCTGAGTTTCTACAGGCCAAATAATTGAATAGGCAAGAAATTGGTCATCCTAATGGTTATTTTTTGAAGGCTGTGATAAAGGACCTTTTCTCAGTTTGATTATACTTAGCAGTATATATTTTATCCAAGAAAAATTCAACTACAATAATTCCTTGAGGCAAAGGTGAAATCAGACTAAATCCACTTGAACACATAAAACATACACAATAACACAAAAATATGTTACTCTTTTTGCAAATATTTGGGAAAAAATTATCTGCAAGTGTGAGTCAGCAGCTGTTATTCTCTACCTTGGGCATGGATTGTCCATCCATGTAGAGGATGTAGAGAGGAGTTGGAAGGTGCTGTTTCATCCTTCTTCCTTATGTTGTGTGTCCTCCCTAGTGCCATAGGTGTAAAATCCTGGGGAGCTGATGGTCCAGGCCATGGCAATGGGGTTTGGTGGACAGAACACTGGGCTGGAGGCCTGGGCCTGCCAGGGATCACTGGACACCATTTCCTTGTAGCCAACAGGAACATTCCTCTGCTTCTTGGGAAAATGAGGCTGTGTAAGGCATGTGGCCTTAAAAATGTAAATGTACAAAGTCCCTCAGCTCAGCACTTGTTGGAATATTCTGTGTCCAAGCAAGGGCTGTCAATTTTCCCTGGCTTAGCACGGGGCTGCTGCATCACTGTTTTCCTCAAACTTGTGCCTTTGGAAGCTCCTTCCTCCCAGGTACATTCCTGTGCACATAATCCATGGAAACACAGAGATCCCAGGGCTCCTCCTTGCTCCTGGATGTGGCTTAGGCTGCCAGCCAGGTGAATATCAGTGGAAATGAGAAGGCTGTGAGCACTGCTGGCTTTACACAGCATCCCATGTGCTGGGGCATGCCGGTGCTGAGGGTGCAAAGACCTGGAGTGGGCTGCACCTGCAGGTTCATTGCACCTGCACCAGGAGCAGATGTTACCCTTTATTGAAAGCTGTGCTTGAGAAACAACTGATTAACACCTAAAGACATGGGATAAAATGGCAGAGATTGGTGCTTTGCTGTGCTGTAAACTCTCTTTGGAAAAGACAGATTTATCTCGGTTTTGAAATGTTTAATTCTTCGTTTCTCTTTTTTTATATTACATGAGGAGGTGAAAATGGGAAAATGATCAGAAAAGTTGCCTGAATACATTTTAATAATAATTTTAATATAAAAAGGGAAAAGTCATAATTTTGTTCAAGTAGTTCATCTCTATTCAGACAATACAGAGGTTATTGCAGAGCTCATGCCTTTGATTTCTTACTTTACTTTGGTTTGTGTACCAACCAATTCTTGTTAAATATTTATGGACAAGATTAAAGACTTTATAAAACTTAGCAGCTGGCAGCTGTCCTCGCCTAAAGGATAATGCAGAGTTTTCATTTTAATTGGATAACTGTGTGACTGAAATATGCAAACCCCAAGGGAAACATGAGAATTGAAATATGTAAAATATTTTTTTAAAGAAAATGCTCTTTTACATTCTGTACTTTCTTTTTCTCTTAGTAGCTTTTATCTGAAGGTGAAATTGCAATTTCTTTTCTGCTTCTTCCTTTTTAAACTTTTATTTAAAATTGCTTGGTTTTGGGTTGTTTTTCCCACTGAAGTTAAACTTTTTTTATGGGGTTCCTTCTGTTTGTTACAGGCCAGGCATCGATTAATATACCTTGTATTCTTTCTTTTGAATTTTTTCTTCTTTCCCTACACTATTTCCCTTTTTTCTGTTCTTAATTAACTGTTCCTATTATGTTAGTGGGAATTTTTGCATTCCACCCCTTGAAGATTATCTATCAACACAGTCTTCCGGGCCAAGGTCTTCCACATTAGCTGCCTATGCACATACACTCTCCTTGTGTCTGTCAATATTTCACATACACCTTTCAGCCCAGCTAAAAGAAAGGGCAGCTGTAGCTGAGCAAAAACTGAGGATTGTATTTCAACCCTTTTTCCCTCTGGACCCATTGTTTCTGCCTTCCTAAAACTGTTTTTTTCAGTGTCTTAAGCTGTCCTGTGGCTATGGAAGTCAACAAGGCGGTGTTTGTCTCTGCATGAATGTCTGCATGGAGTGTGGCAATAAAACAATGACAGTTTCTTTCTTTACCCCTTCATTACTTGTCAAATATTATGGAGAATGGCCTCACAACACCAGCAATCACTCTCTTAACAGCCTCAGTGGATGTGGTCAGGGTCCACCAGTTTTCTAGAGGTCACATTCCTGTAGTAGTTCAGTTTCCAGCTCTTCCTTCTCTGATGATGGGGCTGTGTTTGCATCAACCTGGAATTTTGTTCCTAAAGCCTAGGTCCCAACAGTGCTGGCCCAACAGTTCAGCTTAGCTTTGCCATTGAGTTGTACTGGCTTTAAAATTACTGCTCATCACTTCATCCAGGACATTGTGACCTAAGCTAAACCAGACATCTACAGTCCCCCTTGAAGGCATGGGGGAAGCCAGACACTTCCTTGCAGAGCTCAGCAGGTGGAGGAGAGACCACACAGGACGGGGAAAGAAAGGTGAAGAGTCTGTGGAGTGTCACCTGCATGATTTTACTCAGGACTGTAACTTGGATTTGCATTGCTCAAATGGGAATTAGGCACAACTGTGGAACCGAAGTCTTTCTTCAGATGTGTCTTAAAATGAGTCACCAAAGTTGATAGCTGAAGTCCTTATCAGAGAATAAACCCCCAAATTTGCTTTGTAAGTAATAACTTGCCATGGTGAGCCCTGGTTTTTTACTTCCAGTATCACTTCTCCTTCCCTCTTGGCACTTTGAGGCATTGACAGTTTAGATTTGACACATAAATGTGTCATTAACATGACCTGCAGAAAGCAGGAGTCTTGGGGCTGCACTAGAGCAGCTGTACCTTTGTGCATCTTTTGTGTGTTTTTTCACCTTCCAGCAACAAGAAAGGATAAGGAGTTTTTGAATTGTATTTAAGGAGGTAATTATTTCCCAGGCTTGTTTCCTAAAATGACATGGTTGCCTTAAATTGGTTAAGAAATGAGTAGTGATAAGAATATTATAATGAAGAAACATCTAATTAAAATACCTTTTTTTTATTTGTTCCTTCATCTCATTGTAACAAATAACAAGAAACAACAGATGATATTATACTAATTATGATATATTTTAATAAATTATATAAAAATTGTATAACATCTCTTTAGTTCAATTTGTATTCTTTGAATACATAGGGGACTCTTATTAGAAGGTACAAACAAGTTTAGCTGATCTTTTTGAAATGAAAAAACCCTTTTAAATACTCTCATCCAGTGCTGTACTATTAGTGTATCTTTTTTCTCTTAAATGTTGGGATGACATCTGTAATGCCAAAATTCTTAGCTGGATTTAAGGCTCTCCAAAAGACAGCTCAGACAGGGTTTGCACAGAACAGATCAGAGTGGTCAGAGTGCACCAGGGAGCACTTCTCTGCCTTTTGTGCTTCTGGGAGGAACACTGACCTCAGGGTTTAGAGGTACACTGGGATTACGTCCTTCCCTTCTGCAGCAGAACTTTCAAGCTTTTGAGAGGGATACCTAAGTCCCCTCTCTGTCATCCTGTCTGGTGTGTGGGCCAGTAATTTCCACTTTCACCCATCTTTGTTTTAACTGTGATTAAATCCCACTCTGCGTGGAGATTCAGGCACGGAAACTTCTGGGTTGACTCTTGTAAGGATTTAATATCAGCCATTTCAAATAGAGACTCTTAGCATATACATTGAATAGATATTATCCATGCAGATTAGTTGCATTAATTGTACATCTCTTGTACACTTTATGTCTCATACACTTCATATAAACTCTGTGATGGCATCTCTAATATCTCATTTTTTTAAAAATGCCTGTCATGTTACCATCGTTTTCCTACTCTGCCACCCAAGCATTGCTGAGATGCATCCTCACCCCAGTTTTCTTCTTTTCTAATGGAATTTCTGTGACTGAACAAATATATTGAAAGAAGAAGAAGGTAGGTTATACCCCCAATTTCTTATTCTCATAATCACATTAGTGCTACAAGTAATGTCACCCAGCAAGAGTCCCATTCTTACTCTGCTAATTCACTTTCTGTGTCAGGTCTGTGAGGAAGATAAGGGAGTTATGTCTACTGAAGTGAGTTTTCTATTAACTCTTCTGCTTGGTGTTTTGGATATATAATATTTGGCAGTTTTACTGCTATCTCTTTTCATATGATAAAAAATGTTTGTTGTATGTAGCTTCTGCAATCTCTTACAAGCTGGACATCTAATCTAGATGAGACAAAGTTATCAGAAGAGGATATCAGAAGTAATATCTTGAAGCCCTTAGTATGTTCCATTCTGGTTTTGTTCTGTTTGTCAGAGTTCTTGGGTTGTCCCTCTGTGTAAGAATGCAGGAATAGAAGCAGAAATCCTTTATATTGCATTTTGGGAGACTCCTTCACTGGGGTGCCTGGCCTAGAGAAGTGTGCATCTCAAGAATATCTAAGCCACTAGGTTTTGGATCATGCTTGTGACATCACCACCCCAACCCCCTCTTTTCTTTTTTAAACTCTTTTCTTTTGGAAGTTTTAAACAGAAAAAAAATAAGAAAAATGTTGAAAAACACTGCTAAAAAGTTTAAAACAATTATTTACCCTCAGTTGTGTCTAGTTTAGTCTTCACAATTCACATAAAGAGGAGGAACTCTGCAAGACCAAGAGAAGCAGGGAAAAGCAGAATATTTGGTTTCTTGGCAATGTTATAAAAACCCATTGGCTCTGCATAAGCCTTACATGAATTAAAAAGGAGATTTAGTGTTTACTTTGTTGCTGCAAGCAAAATCTCTGTATTACTGTGACTCACATGAGTTACACCAAGGACTGTAATACACTGGTGAGCTGAAAATTGTAGTTAAGGGCTCTGTGGAGGAATCTGCTTTGCTTGAGGATGCTTGAGAAAGGTGTATTGTAAAGGTCTCTGAGGTACAGAGTGGTAACTCACAATGAAAGGGATTTGTGGGTGCTTTGCAGCAAGAAGAGGTGATACTGATTAACTACAATTGCTCTTGACCCATCCTCTCTCCAAGGCCTCTGGTTCAGCCCCTGAAGGACATCAGCTTTATCCTGAGGGACATCTTTGTTCCAGTCCTGTTCTCATGACTCATTAACCCAGCAGCTTGCAGGACTTGGTGCCAGCTTGTCAAGATCTAACAATAGATCATCTTCTGCCCTGCCACTGCCTTCCAGCTGCCATCTGTATCTGCACTTCCCATCTTGGCTGCACCCCACCTTTGCAAACTGGCCTGTAGTTTCAGAGCCACTGAACAATATTCAAACCAGGAAAGAATCCCTGATACACAGCTTTGCCCCCTGCTCTCACCAGCTCCTTTCTTCAAGGTGAGTACAAAAAGCTTTTCAGAGATGAGCTGTCTGCATGTGAATTGTCATCTCTGAGGACAGCTCTTTGCAGTTCAGCAGGACTTGGGAATTCTGTGAGAAAAACAGATCCAGGGCTGCTGCAGACAGCTCTGGTTGTGAGCTGTGCAGTGGAATGCACTTTGAGAAGAGAAATGCCAGCATTGCCTGGATGGGTTACATGCAGCTGGGAATGACAGCATCCCCCTCACCCAGGGAATCGAGGAAGGAAGATGTGACCAAAGGAGAAATAATGAAATATTAGGGAGATTTCTCATAAAAGAAAAGAGATAGGAAAGGAAAATGGGAAACAAAAAAACCCCAAAACAAAACAAAAAAACCCCAAAAACCAAACCAAACAAAAAAAATCACACCAATAAAATAACCCCAAGAAAAATCCAAAGTGGAGGGATAAGAATTCCAGAGTTGGCAAATATATAACGAGGTCTCATAAGGAAATGCAGAATAAGGAGAAAAAAGTGGATCAATGATATTGAAAAGCCCCCACATCTTGGGGAGCCTGTTTATCTGCCATACAGCCTTCAGCCTACAAGAAAGCTCCCTACTGCTTAAAGAGAGGCATTGGAGCTTACATGACCCACAGCAAGATTTCAATGAAATTGATATTAAGTGGGTCAAAGGAAAGAAAAGAAGACTGTCATTAAAATCCTTACAAATGAACTTTAGTTTTCTCTCAACTCTAGGCTTTTGCTTTTTTTTTTTTTCATTTTTACATTTAAGATTTAATTATCAGGCAAATTTAGCATATTTCTTTTTTTCTGATCACTCAGATGGAAAAGCAGGACCTACTTTTTGACTTTCAAGCCTTCACGCTGAATCTTCCTCAGGGCTCAAGGAAACTTGAAAAAGTGATTACTTTTCTGTTCTCAGCCTTCTTCCCATACCCTGAAATTTCAGTAGGCTTTTGTCACTGTACATTCAGATGGAAAATGAAAAAAGCAATTAGAAGAAATACAGCATATTCCCTTGGGCCCCCACAACCCTATTTATCTGCAGCCTTTGGCCTTAATAGCAGAAGCCCAGTATCTGCTTTCTGCCACAGCTTCCAAGGATGTTTATGCATAATAGCACTGGCATGGGGAAACTTCTGAGATGAGGAGGGAACTATGACTAAAGACCCTCCTAAGGCATTGCCTTGAAAAGCAAGCTCAAGATGAAGTATCTGGTTGCTCACAGTTGGAATAGCTACACTTAAGCTGTAAAGCATGAATTTAATCAATTTTTTTTTTCAGAATACATGGCTGTAGGACAGCTCAATCTTTGTTACTCCCAAGTGATGTTTTATGAGTATCTCATATTTCTTAAGTGGGCAGTAGAAAGTGTTCCAAGTGCTTTGAAGATTGAAAGGAAGGCACACTATTAGTATCAAAGGCAATATCAGCAAAAATAAACACAAGCAAACAGAAGAATACATCCATTTTGGACTTTGCTCTACTGGACAGTTGTTTTACATCAGGGAATTTCTTGTCCTGAAAGCTGAAGTAAAACAAAAGAGTAAGTAGCAGATTGATGATGAGGCATTCCTTCTATGGACAGTAAAAGGCAGAAGCAGAAAACCAGAACATGGAGTTAGATGTGTCTTTATCATCCCCCAAAGGGTCTGTGGGGAAGAATGTGGGATTTAGAGAACACTGTTTTTATCTGTTATCTCTCACTTGCTGGGAGCCATATGCCCAGTTCATGAATATTTCCAATTGTATTTCTCAGGTGTGCAATCCAGTGGGAGTACAGAGACCGAGAATGTGCTTCACTTTTCCTCCCTATCCTTGTCTGATAGGATTAAGCAGAGGCTGGTGAGATTTGCTTTCCCCTCTTTTATGTCTCCTGGAGAAGGCAAGGTCTGAGGAGAGCCACAAGCCACAGTTTAGCAGAGCTGTGGGGGCCTTATTCCCTATTTTACCCTTTTGCATCCACCTAGGGTTAAACAATTATCTGGCATGACCAAAGCAAGGCTCTGGCAGTCCAGATGGAAGTTGGCTTCTTGAATGTAAACTCTCTAAATACTCCACTGGCCATTAGGTAGCTTCTTCAAAGAAAGCAACTTTCTATAAAAATATCTTTGCCAGATGCTTGTCTCTCCTAGTAGGATTCATCTCTCTTCTTAATCATGCTGGTGGCAGACTGAAAATGCTTGCTATAGATTAAGCAATTCGCTGATAACTTTGAAGTCTGCAAGGTAAAATTCATCTTCCTTCATCATCCATTCCAGATGAGGAAATTAGATTTTCTTCCTAATGATGCCTTGCTTTCTAATTTCTCTCTCTGGCAGTCCAGACTCCCAGTCAAGAGACAGACCAGTTCTATGTAGATGTGGAAGAGTTCTCTGTCCCAGAAACAGGAACAAAATAATTGCAAGGTGGAGAAAGCACCTTAAAATCTTAATCTGTGGATTGGAATGATGTTCTGAAAAGAGTTCTGAAAAGATCTGTCATGATTTGTTTATAAGAGAGCCTGGCTGAATTTCTATCTTGTGGCAGCTTGTCTGTTCACTCTCACCAGGTGATTTTTCTTGCACAATCTATCATCCTAACCAGGGCTCCAAAGTGGTCTGGTACAGCCTTGAAGGTTTTGCTGCTGGACAGATTTGCTCTTGGCAGCTGCACTGGCTGCATTAAAGTTGTTTGGGTAGGTCTGTGTGTGATGTGTGCTGAGGTACTTTGCAAATCTCTCTCTGTGTGTTTTTATGGGATTTCTCAGCAGACCATGTGTATAACCCTGGCAGCACCATGGCTTGGGCACATGCCCTCACTGCTCCTCTTCCTCCCCAGCTGGACTGCCTGCCTGCAGGGCTTGGTCCCAGCCTGAAAGAGTTAGCAGGGTTGTTGAACTGACATTTATCCTCCCCCCAGGCAGTCAGGGAAGAGGCAGGGATGTGGTTATAGATTTTGTTTGCTGCTGGAGCTCTGGCAGCTTGGCAGGAGATGAGGTCGGTATCAGGATCAGAGAGCTGTAAAGCACCTGTCAGGAGGAAGAGGTAGGAGAGGGATTATGACTGTGATGAAGTGAGGATTATAACACTACCTGTTATTTGTGACTGTGCCTAATGACAGGATGCAGCTCTGTGAAGGCTAAAAAGAAAATATATAGCCAGGAATGTGTGCTGGGGTGTGGGTACCCACATCCTCTCTTCAAAATCATTGCATGGGGGTGTCAGAAGATGTCATTTTAACCCAGCAGAGAGGCAAAGTTGCGGCTGGGTGATTCCCTCCTCCTTGAGCATCGTATTTTTTGTTTTGCTGCAACAAATAAACCAGCAGGCTGGAGCTAATGAGAGGCTACTGGAAAGCAGCATGTGAATAATGTAAATGTCTTACCATGATAAGATGATGTATTTTCATTAGGTTTGAGCAGCATTGACAGGGCAGCTGAAGGGCCCTTTGGCAATATGAAGGCTAATTACTTGCCATGAAGAAACGAAAACTTGTCAAGTGGGAGCTCTGTCATTGCTCAGTTCAATAAATCAAGGCAATAAATCATGCTCAACAGAGTCCTTGTGCCATTTTAGGATATCTGAAACGTGTGTGGGAGTGGAGAAACCAAACACTGAAACAAAGTGTCATCTCAAAAAGGAGCTGATTTTAGACAGTTTATGAAAAAATTATAACCACACTTGGATTTTATTGGGACTCTTTGAGTAATGCATATGCACTGATTGGGGTGGAGAACAGTGAGGAGGGTGCAGTCCTTTTTGATCCCTCTGAGGTGGTCAACTTCTGCTGTGTCTGCCTGTTGGTTTCTAATTGAAACAAACAATTTAGGAGTTCAAAGAGAAATGTTACTCTTGCTTGGTTTTGGCTTTTATTTTTATATTTGTTCTGAACAAATACTGTATTGGGTATTGTTTTCCCTGTCAGTGATCACAACAATTTAATTTTCTCACAAATTATGAATGTAATTAGTATGTGGCACTCTTCTGCTTCTGTGGTAATTTATTTGCTTAAAATATTTGTTACAGCTGGAGATGAGAGGATCTCGAATTAAAAGTATGTAAAAGCTGTGACTCTCAAAAATAGCTTAGATTCAAGACAAGTTTCTCCTTTTCCATTGATTTAAAAATATTATAAATATTATTTCTTTCCCTACTGCAAATGGGGTAACATTGGAGATTCCCATTCTATTTTTAAGGGGGGTGTGATAGCTGTCAAGTAAGATCTTTGTGCAATTGTGTTGGGAAATGCCCACAGCTGTCCAGTCTCACACAATCCCTTCCTCCTTCCTGTGCACAGGGGTGCAGAGAATAAGCTGGAGAAGAGCAATGCTGCTGACAGCAACAGGCATACAACTGGAAAGCAGGATCCTACAGAAAGGGGATCTGCATGGTGCAGAACAAACATCCAGAGGAGTTCATACATAAGGAAATGCCCAACATACTGCTAATGACCTGAAGGTAACACCAGAAAAATCTAGATCATGAGAATTACCTGAAATTTCTGAGATAAGACTGTTGATCCCTTTTTGTTTCTGAAACAAAAGGCTGAAGTGTTGTAACTAAATGCAATGTTAGGAATTCTGCATTGAGGTTATTTTGCCAAGACTAGCAAAACATGGCTGGAAGATTAATCCAGTTGGTCAACTTTCAGTGTTTGGAATAACAAGATTTCTGCTGCTGAGAGAAAGGCATAAAGGTGTTTTTGTAACTAGCCCTACAGAACTGCAACAAGAAGTATTGGGTCTAATTTAGCCCTTCTGTAAAACCAGGAAGAATGACAAATGTTTTCATGGAGATGTGTTTAGTCCATTGTGATACAACTGTAGTTGTGGAACAGGAAAAAAAAATCCTTGTGAAATTCCCTTATCTTTACTGGGCAGCTCATTAAAATCTCATTAATGGAATAGTTCAAGTTTTGTCAAGTTCCTTGAGGCAATTCTTTTTATGGAGATAGCAATTTTTTTGCTAGCAACTGAAAGGTGAATTACCCTTGGGTAAAGCATGGAAATACCCTAGGATCTTTTCACAGTGAAAATACTGTATTAGTGGTGAGGTTTCATTCTTCTGTGCTCCTTTTCTTAAAATTAAATTGTAGGTAAGGAATTTTAAAAGCATTAGCATATATCATATTACAGAGAGTCCATCAGCAGTTCTACGATAAACTTCCATTTTTAGGTTGGGTTGTATAAAATCTCATTTTAGGCTGATAATCAGCAGTAAAATAGGTTGGAAACCATCCTGCAGAAGAGCTGTGGCATATTTATCTCTTATTTCAAAATCACTTCTCAGAAATTGAAGTCCTGAATTTAGGTCATCAGTAAGGTCTGAGTGTAAGCCTTTTGTAACCAAAAATGATAGTTCCTAGCATAGGGAACAAAAGCCTGATGGGCTGAGGCTAGAAAAAGAGAACTTGCAGGATCCATTTGCAGAGGTATTTAAGCTCCTGACTCAGATGAACCAATGGAAGGCATCCATGTAAATACCTGCAGAGTATTGAGCTGCAGGTATGGCAAAGCCTGTGCTAATATGGATATCCTTGTACATATCCCAGTGCCTGCAGGAGGTTCAGGAATGCTGAGTTAAACACACTAAAAAGGGACCATAAGGCAAGATGCTTCAAGTGCTGCCTGACCTAGATGGACACAGAATTTGGGTGTCTTTCAGTCTTGGACTCAGACCTGAAAAAGGATTTGGGGAAGGGTTTTCATAAGGCTGCTAAGCCAATGTCTTAGTTCAAAATGTGTCTTCTGAACAGCATTTATGCTTAGGAAGGTGCACTGGCTTTCTGTGGGATAAGGCCAGTGTCAGAGCAGGGTGTGTGAGAAGCACACAGCTAAAATACAGGAGGAGATGGTGGAGCTGGATTTCAACTCTGAGATAGGAATGCTGCAGTCTGGATTTTTTCATGGGGACCAGCACAGCTACAGTGCTGTGTGGTAATCACATCTCCTCTGAACAGAGAGTGACATAGCTGCCCCAGGATTTTCCTGGGAAGCTGTGAGAAGCTGTGGGAAACTTAGAGAAAAGAATTAAAGCAATTATTATCTCTCTTTCTGTAACTGTTGTTTATAGATATGGTTCTCCAGAGTGTGCTATTCATAGTTCACACCAATAGTGTGAGAGCTTTTTACTTTGAGACCAATCAAGTCTCACCTTAGCAAGTCACATTATAAAAGGACCTGCTACTTTCATTTCACTGGCTTTTGCCTTCTAATCCACCTGGTGTCTTTCATTCCATCCCTGACTCAACAGCTACAGTGCTGCACTGTGTTTTGTACCACCCAGTGCCTGGGACCCCTCTTACTGTGTGACCTGACTTTCCTGTCAAGGAAGAAGAGAGGACAGGAGCCCTGTGACCTCCTGCACCAGCTGTACCCACCAGGAAATGTGGCTCAGGAGATCTCCCTTTGCATGCAGAGGAGTGTTTGATGTGTTCTCCTCTTGCCAGGAGAGCACTGTAACCACTGCATTTCGGAGGAATCCTCCTTCTTAGCCTCCCCTGCTGGAGCCATGCTGGTGTTCAGTGAGAATCTGGCAGTGCTGAGGTGGTGGTGAAGAACAGCCCTTTCCAGCAGTGGTGAGCTCTCTAACCCTGTGGTGGGTAGGGGAAGAAAGGAGCTTCCTGAGTCTGGCACAATGCCCTGATCCAGCCTTTGAAAATCCCAACCTGGGCTGCTTTTGTTCACTCAGGCTTTCACCTTTCATCTGGGACCACAAATACTGCTTGAGATGGAAGACCTTGACATGTGGGCAAAGCTGTTCACTAGGAAACTTCAGGACCTCCCATTTGTTTCACAGGGGCCATCATGCTGCTATGAAACAGTAATAAAGTAAAACCTGGATCGATTATCTAAAGAAGAAAGATCTATTATCTCTGAGATGTCATTAATCCCAGCTCATCCAGCCTAAATATATTTCAAACTGATTAATATTCTGAGCTGTAGCTGTAGGGGCATTCTGTACCCCTCTCAAGCTTTCCATTTATAAGCAGGCTAAATTTGCATCCACAGAGTGCAGCTTGAAGGCAGATGATTTTCCAGTGCTAACAACAATTTTGTACCTGGTTTGCATGCACAACACTGTACACAGCCCAGCCAATCAATGCTGATTACAGAAAAGCAGGAGAAGAGAAATCCACTGATAACATTTGAAACTGCTTTCAGAAAAGAATCCTGAGAAGTTCTTAACAAAATCTGCATAAAATACATTATTTTCTCCTATGTAGGCTGTGTATTAGCTAAATTTTTTATGTTGTGTTTTTGGTAGTCTCTGATGTACAGGCATCCATCCACACACAGTACACATCCTGGGAAGTTCAGGAGACCAGCAGGGCCCCTGTGTTTCTGATCACTCTCAGTGGATGTAAGTGCAAATGCAGCAAGGACAATGAGATTTGAGCTGCTTTTTCCATTGGAGGCTTTATTGATCTATCTGTAGTGAGAAGGTTTTAGAAGTCAATAACCCTTTTTTAAAAAAATTTATTTATTTATTTATTTTTAGCAAATAGGTTTGATCAAACAGTTGAGGAGGTAAAGTAGAACAAACTTTAGAGAAAGTCTGGAAGGGAACTTAGGATATGGGCCTTTCATTCTTTTGGGCAATGTAGATTTGGGGAAGAAGAATCAGTTTTTCTGGGTTTTTTCCTCATAGATGGTTCTAAAGTCCCTCAGTCCTTTGTGCTTTGTATCAAGAGAAGTTTTTTCCCCCCATTCTTGGAGTGGAAGGGCTTACCTGAGGAATATGAATGTATATTTATCAATAATTTCCATAACACACAATTTACTGATTGGAGTGTGGATTGATAAAACAGTGATTTCTCTTTGTGGCAAAAACTAAATAAAAAGGCACAAATCCTTATCTTCTGCTCAAATCAGCTTACACCTGTGTCTTGGGACCCCTCTAACTCTGCTCTGCCATATTAATGATTATTTTTATGCATTCTACTAAGGGGCCCCAAAGAGCTCTATAGAAATGTAAGGAAATGGTCCTTGGGGATCTCACTGTCTAAAGCTGGCTGTGAGTCTTAACTTCCCACACTTAAAAAAATATTTTATTTATGTTAGGTCCAGAGCTGCAATCCAGAAAAAATGAGAAAAAGGCTTATAAATGACACATGACAGATTTCATTTTGTGAAATGAAATGTGTTCCCTGTGATCTCCAAGAGATTAGAACCAAAGCCATGTAATTTGTCTCATTTGAGGTGAAACTTCACTCTCCAAAAAGCACCTGGGCTTCTGAATAATTGGATCTTATGACTACACACTTGCAAATACAGGTTTTGGCTAGCCTGAGATTTTGGAATTTTATTTAATATCATCATCTTGGAACAGAAGGCTTGTAATTTTAAAGATCAAATATTTTGAGACAGAGAAACTAGATCTGTGAAATGCCAAGCACTGCCTTGACCCTAAATTCTTTGATTCACAGTGGGATTCATAATGCTTCTGGTTCCTTGGGAGCAATATTTTAAATGTTTCCAAGTTGAACGTACTCCAAAGTTGAAAAGTCTGACCCAGGTTTGCAGTAGAAAAGCTTTATAAAATTTGCAAATCTAAGCCTTCACCATGAAACATAATTTTTTTAGAACTAATTGTCCTTTTTCAACAGAAGTCTGTGTCATCATAAGGCTTTGACTCCTTGTAGTCATAACACTGTGAAAGGTGACAGACAGTAGTGTGGGAAATTACTTCTTTTAGAAAGAAATAGCATTTAAACTGAGCAGAAACCATTCCAGCTGCATGAAAGAGTGCTCAGAATCTCTGAAAAGAAAGCCATTTGGGTTTAGGTTCTTCATTATCTTCCTGGCTGCAGCATTAGAAAAATGACCAATGATTTCTAAAACACTGGGGTTTTTATTCTGTTGTGGTCAATTATATTTCTTATTCTTCTTTTTTTTTCTTTCCTTCTTTAATATTCAGAGTCATTTATCTCTGACTCATGTCCAAATCCCTCATTATTTAATTGCCTGGCTTACTTCCAGAACAGCATGGACTCACAAAACTTTGTGCTTCATGATGATACAGGGTAACTATTAAATTCTAGTGCCTGGTAAAATAGCAGTTCAGTGACAAAACTGAAATTTATTAAATTGCTTTTTGGTTTTATTCTTCTACAATGGCTCCCATGTTTGGAATACAGCATAAATATTTTTAATATAAATAATGGTACTACTTTTTAAAATGTATTGAAATTTTTATTATACAGAGAAAGGTCTGAAATCCTTATTGTCTGTCTCTTCTTTACCTTCCTTACTCCAAGTAAAGGTAAATGACTCCCAGGAGTCTGTCAGTTGATCATGGGAATATTCTGTTGTCTTAGTTATAATCAGGTGCCTTCTGAAAATTCCTTTGCAAAGTATGTTGCATGGGGGGAATTGAATTGCAAAAAAAATCTGTTCTGCTGAAATTCTGGACAATACTGAAATGCCATAAAACAGTTTGGGGAAGATATTGTACCTTGGAAAGCCTTGGGTCCTTATCCTAATTAAGCTGCATTCCCTCCAGAAGGTGGTACCAAGGTGTTTAATGAGCCCTTAATTCTCCTGTGCTGAGCAGCCTCTGCTGTGCTGCCACACGACCTCCAAATCCAGATAACTCCCTGAAAAGCTAAAGGGAATTACATGTATGGAAAGTAATGCATTAGAGACACCAGAAATTACAGTCCTGTTCCTCTTCAGGTTGTCTCAAATAAATGTGAGACCTTGCCATTGTTAGCCCACAGTGCCAGAGGCGATGCTGTATCGCTGCCTGCTCTGGATTCTGCCACTGGTGAAGCACAGGGATAAGTAATTATACTAATTGAGAGGGGAGCAAGGTGCTCACCAACTCTGCACCTGAGAGAGCCAAGTTTAATGCACCTAGCAGAAGGGTGACCTTTTTAGTCTGCTTCAAGACACACTAAGCAAAGATATTTAAATTTGTGGTCTTGGAAGACCAGAATAAGCAGGAATTTCAGAAACTAGTTACTGATGGGAGAGGATGGAAAACGTAATAGTAGACTGAAATAATTTATTCCCTGATACGTGTGTGCAGACTAACAGGCACCCTGGCATCACAATTAGTAATGCTGAGGAAGTCTCTGACTTTTTCCAGTGATGTTCTTCCTTTCATAATTGTCAGCTCAGGTGGGGCACTGATACATAGTGATGATAATGACATTAACTTGTTCTTGAAAGAAATTGAAAATGGCACTGCTAATAATGCCTGAACTGCTGCAGCATCTCTGCAAATTGCAAGAGTGGTTCAGCAGCATTGGAGGAAAATGTAAATTGAATGAGGTCCCATATATCTCAATATCAAAGGCATATGATATTTGTCTATTTTACTGATTGCTAAATGTTAAAACCTTGGAGTTGGAAGAAAAATTGCCCCTTGGAGAGGGCTATAACAAAACACAACTTAATCACTGAATCTGGCCCTGTAAACAGAGGGAAATTTCACTGAATTTCTACAAAAGCAACGTAGGCCAATGAAAAATTATCAGTGCTAAACAGAGCAGTACTCTGGTTATGGATGCAGAAGAATTGGAAAATATTGGTTTATAGACAGGGCGATCAGTAAATTTAATAAGTCACTCCTGTAGTTAGTCAAAGTAATTAACACAAGGGCATATAGGGCAACCTGAGCCAGCAGACTCTGGCACTGGAATAACTGACTGTAAGAGAGCCATTAGCTCATGATTAAGTAGTTTATCACCAGAAGTCAGCTTATGTAGTCATAAGTACTTATTTATAACTATTTCTGACTGGTGCTGGGGTTACACAGGGCATTGCATTGCCAGGGGAAATGGAATACACTCTGTTTCATATGGGAACGTTTTCTGCTTTGCTTGTTTCAAGCCAACATGAAGTTTTCACGTTCCTGATGAAATGGGGCGTGGTGCTAGCAAAAAGGAAAGATTGTCTTCTGGTGATCAGGGTAGGAGGGCAGCAAAACTCACAGGCAACATTTTCATTTCTAGGATGGTGATGGCCAAGAGGACAAGACAGAAGGCAGAAATGTGTTTCCAGGCTGGTGTCTGGAAAAAGGCTCTGAATATTCTGAGAATGAAAAGTTGCTTGGATAAGCATGTTTTACCACTAGAGATAGAGCTGGTATATGACTGGGATATAGCAAGGATGGTGTCTCCAGAGATGATGACATCAAAACCCTTTAAAATGGGTTAGAGAAGTCTGAGTGCAGTCTTTGAATGTAGGGAACCTGTACTGAACTTCAGGAGTTTCACTGAACTGAACTGGAGTTGAGTAAGATCATACAGTATTTGCCAGATGAGTTTGTGAAGAAAAGAACACAACTAGGATATATCAGCAGAATCCCCCTTTGTTAAAATTCAGTCTAACCTGTCATCCATTCTCCAAAGATGAAAAAAGTATTCTCTGATAAAATGAAGTTCACAGCACCAACTTGCTCCTGGAACGTGGAAAATTTGGGAGAAAAAGAACATGTTAATAACGCTTCCTTGTCCCAATTTCCTTTCCTTCTGAAAATGCCCACCTGTAACTTGAAAGGCTATAAATTCCACTGCAAGAGCAACCTTTGCATAGTCTTTCCTTGAGTTTGAAATGCAAATAAACAGTATTAGTATTATTCAGAATTTCCCAGACTGATGGGATTATTGTTATTTTGTTATGGGGAAAGAAAGAGATTCCTGAGAGCAGAGCTCATCCACAGAAACACACCTGAGAATTTGTCCCACTTCTTCTTCCTGTCCAGTGTAATATTTGTGAATTGTAGTTTCCTCTGAATTTCAGTGCTCAGATATCTCTGCTCAACCTAGATGAGTCATATCAAAATGCAGTGACTCAGTTGTATGCTACAGCTGGGTGTGGATCATGGGAAGATTTGTGTGGACCTACTCAGAAATGGCCAGTCAGTTAGAAAGGCTTGAAAGAGAATGAGAAATGGGAAGAAGTGAAGGCAGCAGGTAGATCAAGATGAAATTGTAGAACAAGTGGATGGAGAAAGCTAAAAATAAGAATAGAAGGTGGCAAGAAATATCTTGACTTTACTAAGTATTTGGCAGTGGCAGTTTTAATAAAAGAAAACTACATAAGAGACCACATGGGGGCAGGGCTAAATCAAAGATCGATATCTCTGTGAATATTCCTAGTATTTATGTTAAAATGGACATTTTATGTGAATAGACCTCACTGCTACTGACTCTTGGTGCAAATAAGGGGTAAAATCTTATGTAAACACAGAAGGATCACTGATGACATCTAAAATATCTGGCCTCTAATAATGAGCTTTATTTGATTAGAGTTCCTCTCTGAAAGCCCTACAGGGTTTTTTTCAATGTGCCGTGTGCTCTATTGACCAGTCTCTGTCCAGTGTAGGAAACACAGCTGGTATTTGTTGCCTAGTGTTTGCTGGCCATAAAAATGGCTGATAGATATCATCAAATTATCCTTCCATAGCCCAGTGGAAGTTCATGGCATACATGTCACCAAAAACTTTACTTTGATATGGTGTGAGAGTGGAAAGGAAATATCTAAATTGATAGCACATACATTAGGAATCAAAGATTTGTGAAATCCTAGAAATTGAGTCCTCAGTATTGAAATAGGAGATATTTTCTCTCTTGGAAATTTTACGCTCTGTGTTATTTAAAGAGAAGTTACAGTCATTCAAACTCATAGGAAGCAAGGATTAATTCCCCAAATTTATTGTTGGAAGCACAGTGTATGTTATCCCTAAATGAAAAGAATTCACAACATGAAACAGATAATACTGCTGGTTTTCCATAATACAACAAGCACACTAGATCCATCCTCCTGAGGCTGTTGGGATTTTAAAGGATTTAAAATTTTGTCTAAGCAGTGATTTTCATGTTATGAGTCCTTTCTTGAGTTGCTGTGTCTATAGATTTTTTTGGTGCTTAATGTGCATCAACTGTAATAACTAGGGATCCATGTATTATAAGTCTGTGACCATTTAAGAAGTCCCTGCTGAAAAGTCATGGTTTAATTCCTGATTGTGTCACTCCTCCTGAGGAGTTACAAGTGATAACTCACACTTGTAGATCGAGCACGTGCACAACAAAGAGTGCTGCTGCCTCAGCCAGCTTCATGAATTGTTTTGTTTAATTCACAATGCTAATCACAAAATTAAACTTTAATAGTCAGGAATCAGTGGGTCATTAATTTGAGATTGCTATAATCATAGGATGCACAAGTGTAGACATTCATTGGTGAGGTTGAACAATTAATTTAATTTCCTAAAGACAAATGTGTCATAAGTAGGTACTGAACAAATAGTAATTAAGTGGAAAAGTGTTTCTTTGCTTTCAATCATATTTATTTACTTTTCAGACAAACATAGTTCTCACAGTTTTCAGGTATGTCATGCTACCTGAGGACTTTTCTGTTTCTAAATAATTTTATGAATTTCAGAAAATTTCTGTGGTTATTTCACCCCAGTGTGGTTTTCTCTAGGGCTTTCCCAGCTCTAGCAAGAAAAAAAGAGAAGCAAAACAATCAGCACTTCCTTGAAAATAGAACAAGACTGTCTGCTGGACCCAGACAGTCAGTTTTGCATTGCCAAAAGCATCTAGGTGACAGAAACTCAGCCCTTGTCCTTTTCTTATACAGGGATTCAATATTCCTTTTGGGTGCAAAAAAACCTGTTCATCACTAGAGCTCCTCCAAGTCTCCATGGATATCTAATACTTGTCCTTACAAGTGTAATGCTCTGTTCTCTGCAGGGATTTAGCACACAGCAGCAACTTCATACCTGGCTCTCTGTGCTACATCCCTTGGGAGAGCAAGCAGGAATTTGGAGATACTTTGCTTTATTTCTGAAACTTTTTGTAATTTAAATCTCTTGCTTGGGTACTTGCAGCAGATCCTTATTTCAGGGGGCAAGCAAAGCTTGGCCTTACTACGTCCTGAGTGTGTGCACGAGGGACCTGCAGGATCACTGGTTTTACTGGCTGGCTTTGCAATGCTCCAGGATTAGGTTCAGAGCAGCCACATCTGACACACACCTCAGCTTCCCACTCCCTCTTCTAATTAGTTTGTCCAAATTGAGCTTGTGCCCTTTGCTGTGACAGCCAAGAAAGGGAGATACTACAGGAGTTTGGTGTGGGAGTGTTGAGTTCTCAGTGGCTGAGGTCTCTTATGGGTATGAATGTTTTGTCTCTCCCTAGGAAGACATTGCAATGTTCAGGACTTGTAGACTGAGGTTGTCACAATTTATGGAAGCAGACTGAGACACACAAAGTGGCCAGGATCAAACCCATCTGCAACAGATATTTAATTCCTTAGCCTCCTGTGGAAAACACAGGACATGGCTGGATAGACAGGTATGTCTGCACCTCTTGAGTCTTTAGGTTCCTGTGGGTTTTCAAAGAAGTAACACACTTCTGTAAGCCAGTTGAAATCTACATGGATGTGTCCATTATTATTGCATCTCATTACTATTCCTGCTTCTGTTTTAACCAGAAAAACAGAATAAAAATATGCACAAGTAATGTCACTCTCATTTGTTGTTCAGTCTCAATCCTCAGTGCAGGAAACTTTCCATGCACCTTGTGAAAAATTAGGCCTAGTGGCAGCTGTGAAGATCTAATTCTCCCTGCAGGGTGCTGGCAATGTACTCCAAAGTAATGGTTTTCACTAATTGCATACTGCACTGACCATGGAAACCTTTCACTGTCCCATGGCAGAACTGTAGGATTCCTGTGGCTTTTCCATTTAATTGAAAGTGAATAGAAGGGACTCTTGCCATTGTCTTCTGAGACACAGTGAGACTTCCACAAATTGCAGAATTTTAGACAAATGGTTAACACTTTGTTTTACTGCTAACTATCCCTCACTTTCATTTGGAAAAAAATGAACCCTTGACATAAAATCCAAGAATTTTCAGTAGGCAGGATTCTCTAGAGGTGTGTCATGCTGCCACTTATAAATTAAATGGAAAATGGGGTTGCTTTGCTGTGGCTCAAAATTAACAAGAGAAAACCCAACCCACCAAATAAAATAATGAGTAACTTCCTGGAAGTTATATGGCTTTTTTCTCCATCTTTTTAATACGCATTTTTGAATAATACTTTTACAATCATCCACTAGTGATTGTCTTAATGGACATAGTGCAACATTTAGGTTCTAAGTATGTTTTCACCTTCATCAGTTAGTGCTTAATCTTCATGCTACTGAATTAGCTTGGAGAAAAATAGGATTACACTCTAATATGTACCAGTAGTCTTGATTAGACAAGAGAAATCAAGTCTTCTGTTTAACATTATACTGCATACCTGTGTTTTATATTGCACTGTGTAATGCTACAAATGTGTCTTTGAGCAGTGGAAGGGCAGAACAGACTGGAAGAGATGGAGCAGAGCAGGTTCTTTAGAGGGAAGGAGCTTTATCTGCCCCTCTGTCTTTGGCACTGAAACTTGAGCTGCCCTGCACCTCTTTGTGGTAGTGCATGGCTCCTGAAGTGACATTCTTGAGTGCAGAGAAAGTAAAATAAGGTACATGGAGGTTGCTCTAATTTACAAGCTTGTGGAGATGAAGGTGATCTTTATTTTCCTTCTGTACTGGACCAAAAAAGAGATTTGCTGGAGAATTCAGTGATAGCAACAAGAAGGCAAAAGTGAATTCCACTGAGAAGAATCTGAATAATGAGGGAGCTCCACTGAATGACAAGAGGGGCAAGAGATGGATAACTGAGGAGAGATCAGTTCTTTTGTCAGCAAAGAAATGATGGTATTTGTTATATTTTTGTGAATATTTTAAATTTTGTCAGGTGGAATTAGGGACCTTTTTTTTACTTGTTTTTCCTTCACAGCTTTGGTCTGAATACCTATTTATAGTCCCAGCTGTGGGAGCTGCATACAGTGCTGGTGTATGACTTTGACTGGGATTACTTTGAAGACTTCCAGGCCTCTGCTTCTTTCATATTTGTCCCTCAAAATCAAAGGAGTTAAACACTTTGCCCATGTTACCCTGTGAGTCTGTTGTCAACTGGGTCTTTTTGAAACAAATTCTGCCATTTACAAGGACAAATAGAGTAACTTAAAAGAAGGAATATTTGAAAAACTTTGAAGGGAATTACTTCTGCATGTGAGAGTTGTTTTCAGAAGCATTAAGATGAGTTAATTCTGACAAGAATGCCAAGGCTTTAATGTGCTAGTTTGTATGCTTGAGGCAGCCAGTAATCAAATGCCCAAGTACCGTATGTACTGGCATTTACAAATCACAAACAGATTTATATATTGGGATTCCACAACTCTATCACAGGGAGATCAGACTCTGCTGTTTAAAACAGATGATAGAAGAAGAATTAAAGATTCACACTTATGAGAATACAAGCATCTGTCTGGTGTTTGTTATATGGGAGAGAAAGAGAGAGGAATGCATTTTAAATATCTGAAACAGCCTCTTGAGTAAGGTGCTAACTAAATGGTTACCCAGAAGATTTATTTTGGGTAAGCAACTTTGCCTCTCTGTTTCTCTCCTCTCAAGGAATAATTTTTCTTTCTACTATTCTCATTGGTCTTGTCCATTTAGACTGTGTAAGAATTAGAGCTGCATCAGAATCTTTTTCTTTTGAGGTGTTTGATTTCTTAAAAAAAGTGTCTCCTACTGCCCCTCATAACATCCCTGATTTGTTAAAAGTGAAAATATCTGGAAATGCAAGCTCTTCCTGAAACTAAAAGTTTGGGTGATTTTGTTTTGGGAATGTATTCTCAGGGCAGAAGGTTTCTGAAGTTGGCTGATGTCACCTAGAGCAGTCATGACATTCTGAGCAAGGCATTTACCGGTGGGAAGTGGGAGAATGGCTCAGCAGGGAGTTAATCCTGGACTTCTTACAGCCCAGGCAATTGTCCTGTCACATTGGATTCTCAAGGAGTCTGGGATTCCTCTTTTCTATTTTAGTATATGTGTAATGCATATGAATATTGAAGAGCTCTGTGGCTCTTGTCTAATGCATTTAGGAAGCACAGTCACAGCTCTCAAAGTATGGTGCTGATTCCTCCTTTCTCTTTTTATGAATTTTTTGCAATACCAGTGTAAATTTAGCTAAGAATTTATTCTCCTCTGAAATAGCAAACAGAATATAAACTAATATAATCCTGAAAAATGGATAATGCTTTTAAGTGGTTTAGTGGTGAGCAGTGTGCGGTGTAAATGTGGTAGCACAGCCTGAGAGCTTTCACTCTTGACTTGGCTTCCTGACCTTGGACCTGCCTTGTCCCTGTGGATTTCCCCAGTGCTTGTGGGACTGAGACAGACCCTGAGCAGTGACTCTGGGCCAGATCCTGACCCACATTTCCATCTCAGTGTCTTCCTTCCATCTCAGTGTCCCTTCTTCTGCTCAGCCAGGTCCCTCCACCCCCTGCCCTGCTGTCCCAGGTCCCACTCATTTCCCTTCTAGTACCAGCCAACCATTGCTGCTCTAAGCACAAACCCTGGTGCAGAAAGAGATGTTGTTTCATTTATAACTTGTGAAATTGATGGGTGTAATATTTAAGTCAGGCACTTCTCCTGTGGCAGTGTAATTTCTAGGTGTGCAGCACAGTTAATAAAGTGAACACATGATAATGGGAATTCTCCACCCACATTCAGGCTTCACATCACAGAGTCTTGCCACAGTTCCAAATGCATGTGGCTTTAACTTTATTGATCTCATTATTTTTAAAACTGTTTCCAGCATTTCATCATTGCCTCAGTTCTGGTTATTTTAATCCCATGTTGGTTAAACAGCACAGTGTTAAAAGCTGCAGACAAAGAGGAGACAAAATAGACTTGTGAGGAGGAGCTCATCACTGCCTGGAAACAGAATTGTCTGGAGAATTAGAGACTATAAGTACCAATATAGGAAAATATGACCAGAGAAAAAAAACAAGGTACAGATGACAATCCGAAAGCAACCCTTAAAGGGAAATCTTCTGCTTGTTGTGGTACAATCCCTGTGGGGATTTAGTGCCCTGGTGGGAACTCATGGTCTGTAGCCATCAGAATCATGGTGGTGAAGGTGCTCAGGTTATTTGGTCCCAAATGTATCAGTCTTCTTGAGTGGCATCAGTCATGTCAGCTTGATGTGGGGACAAGAAGCTCACACATCACTGCACAGAAATCCTGAATCAGCTTGTCACCCATGTTATTTAAAAGCAAGCAAAAGGTGAGCTCAAACTTCTAATTCTGCTAAAAAAGAGCCTGGTTGGTGCTGGTGCAGCCAGGTCTGCCTTGGTGATCACCTTTGCTCTGCTGTGCCCAAGGATGGGACAGGTATTTGGAACATGTCTGTGACCCGCAGCATCTTCCATTTTTCCATCCTTCCCCAAACTGGAGAGGCTGTATACTACTTTTGGAGAGAGACAGGCTGTCCAGCAGAGGATTTCTAGTGCCTGAACAGCAGTTGGTTGTGTTTCCCTGCACTGCCATCAGTACAAATTACAGAATTGTTAATGACAATGGCCCTGAAGGGTGCTTCTCCTGGTCAGGCAGCAGCTGTTCTGCAAAGCCTGGTACTTAAAGGGCTTCTTGGTCTGTGCAGTGAGCCAGCCTGTGTTTGTTGGTTTGCAGCTGTAAATACAAGGCAAACAAAATGAAAGATCTCTTTAATTCCAGCTTTGTACTGTCAGCTTCAGGGCCTATTGCATGAGCTGTACATGATCCAGAGTTTGCTCTTGTCTCTTGTTTAGAAGGAGAGGCTCAGGTTCAGGCTCAGGCTCTGGGGCCCTTGCAGGCTGTGAGCAGTGAGGTTCTGGGAGCTGCTTGCTGCAGGGTAAGAGCTTTTCAGCTGTCCCCAGTTCCTCCCCTGTGTGCAGGACAGCCACTAAACAACTGAGAGGGAAGATGGCTGTGGATAAACTTACTGTAGCAGAAAACAGAGTCCCAAGAATCCCAGCAGCCTTCCTCAGCAAAGGCAATGTTAATGTAACTCTAATGCATTAGTTCAGGGCTTGGATTGCACTGTTCTGGTATAAATTGGAGCACAAGTCACACGTGAAGATAGGAGCTATCCATTTGCAATTTTGTTTCTAGTTTTATACGGTGCACATGACTTTTTTGTGCTGTTTGCACAATGTCCAACACACCAACACTCCAAATCCCCAGCTCACTACAACCACTGATGAGAGTCTGTGTGTTTATCCTCAGCTCTGGACTGCATCCACTGTGATGGCTTACATTCCATCAGTCTGGAGAATCTGGCCCTCTCTGCTTTGGAACAAATTGTGGGTGAATTGAAATGGCTGCTTCCTGCAGCACTTTCTGGAAAAGTGCTTACAATGGCAACAGAGCTAATAGCAGAGGGCCTAGCTGATTCCTGCCCCTGACATGATGTTTTATTTGCACTAAAAGCACAGATCCTGTGATAGCAGCCTAGCACTGGGTCAGCTGTGCTGATGTCAGTGTAAGCCCTAAGATTTATGGCTCACATTTACTCAGCAGAGGAGCTTTGATTGTTTAAGACATGGCCTTTCCCCAGCTGTTTGTTTTTCCAAGTGCAGAGTCAGGCCAGGCTCCTGTGGCTGAGGCAGGTGCCTGTGCCAGCAGGGCCATCTGTGAGAGCTGCACCCAGCCCTCCAGCTGCATCCCACTTCTCTGTGTTTACACTTCCAGCCCCTCTGACCCCTCAGCTCTGCTGGGTCCCCATGGCAGGAAAGCTGCCCTGCCTCTTCACCCCTCTTAGTGCCACTTACTGCCAGACCCCCCATAAGGGAACAGCCTCACAGCACTCAGGCTCCTCCTAAATATTAAGAGAACACGTATGTCAGTCCTTTGGGAAGTGCTGGATCTCTCTCTCACTGTTGGAACATGGATTGTCTGTCAGCACTTGACCATGGTGTCTCTCCAAGGGGGAGAGCACGAGAGATGCTGGCCATGCCCTGTACTTGGGGCACCACTGCTCTGGTGAGACTGTACATGGTGTCTATTGCAGGCCCACCTGAAAAATGTCAGGCTAGAAACATTCATGCTGCTGTTTGGAAGAAAAATAAAGCAAACTGAAAGTTTTAAAGGAAAAGAAAGAAATTCAGGAAAGCTTACACCTGAATAGCCACTTCTATCTGGCTTGAAAAACTGCAATGTTGATGTAGTGTCCAGGATAAAGCAAAATGAAGGCTTTTGTTTAATGTCTGATCATTGAGACCTGCAAGGCAAGATGTGCATATTGTTTGTGAAAAGACAACACTCTAATGGGCTTCAGAGGTTCTTAGATATGCTGTGGTGTATCATATTTTTGCTGGTTTTGAGGTTATGTCTTTTTGAGAAAAAAAAGGAACAGAGGAAACAATCTAGGAGACTGCAAAGGAAATAATGGTGCTCACCAGACCTATTTGATATGTGTGTCAGAAAGGCTCCAGGAAATGAAGTTTTTGCTTCCCATCCAGTCCCCTTCTGGCTGGGAAACCCTGACTGTGAAGTACAACTGTTGTCCTGATGGGATAAAACTCAACCATATCTCTTCTTTCAGTGTCAGATGTAACCTCATACCAGGCAGCAGCTCTGAAGCTGGGCAATCAAAGTAGATTCCTTTTCAAACCTGAAAACTCAGTCTCCAAAGTGCCAGCTTTCTTTTAAGTGAAAACATTAAGTGTTTTCCATCAGCTGTAACTGCCATTCGAATTCACACACATGCTTAGGACACATGGAAAGCAGGAGAGGGAAGAATCCCTTCTGTTTTCTCTCTGGCAGTGCAGAAGGGGCTGTGTTCACAAGGACAAAAGTAGGTCCTTGTGAACCTAATTCAATTCTCAAAGGAAATTGTGAAGGCAACTGTTTTATAGTAAACATTTCTTTTCTTTAGCTCTGACTACACAACAAATGATAACATGAAATCAAACATGACACCCTACCTGCAGGACTTGACTCTGACAGATGGAGCTGTATTTAAATAGCACCATGTTGCCAGTTCCAATGAAGCAAAATCCACAAAAGTTAAAAGCTAATGGGAGAACTAAAAATGTTTGGTACTTGGAAGTAGACCAGAAACGTGGGAGCCAAGACCATGGAGGAGAAAACTCTTACATGGAGATCAAAGGAAAAAGCTGGTCACCAGAGTAGAAAACCAGAAGGACTGATAAATGTATTTCTGAAGTACTGAAACTTGATATTATCAAAAAAAGCTCAAATGTTTCGAGACAAGCATGGTCAAGCAGATGTATTTAGATTGCTTTATAGGTAAAAATGGGACTTCCAAGATACTTTTTAACTCTGAACAGAAGTTTTACTGAAAATAACATCACCTTTTGGTGATCTCAGCACAGCTCCACTGAAGTCATAGTATGAATTGCCAATTATGTTCAGTGAGGATCTCAAAATCTGCAGCAAGTCTGATAACCCTGGGAGTAGCTTTGACTCTCCTGTGTTGATGGTGAATTTCAATAATTAAGAACTTCCACAAGTTTAGTCATAAGCCTGTTTTGGAAAGATGAATTGCTCAGACTTCATAACTTCTGCCTTTGTTATAGTATTTACTGTCCTGCTTAATCTATCAGTTTCCAGTTCTTGGCAATTAATTTCAGCTTCTGTTAAGCTCTTGGGTTTGTGAAACTTGCAAGTAGGTATTGACTGAACCTTGAAAATGGAAAAAAAATATCAGAAAGCAAAGAGTAAAAAATTACAGTTTTTAATTGAAATCTCATGGTTCTGAAGCTTCCAACTCAGGATTGCTAAATTCTTTGGGCTAGTGACCCTGGCACATTGCTCAGGACAGCTGAGTGAGAAGTGCTTGTTCAACAAGAATAGCCAAAGCTTCTCTTCTGAGCATATTAAAACCTCAAAATACAAGCTGTACAGACTACTAATTGCATACTTTTCTTCCCCAAATGCATGAAATTAAGTGATATCAATTCCAAGCACACCGTAACAGAGCAAAGAACTTCTGCTCTTCACCTGCTGTAAAAGTTAAACCTCTCTTAAGCACCCTGGCAAATCTTTGTATCCTCAGGTGTGGTTGGTATGAGGATTCACATTGTTTATGACACGGTGCTGCTGAGTGCACAACCATGAGGCAGAGATAATAATCCTAAAGATTAAATGCATGTGAGGAGTCTCTGGTGTCCAGCCCCAGGGACAGCTGGAGCCTCTCAGGGCAAATTGCCTTGGAAAATTGGTATCACCTGCATCTTCTGGAGGGTGGGATGGAACAGGTGGCCAAGGCTCATTGCAGGAAGGGAAATTTGGAGGGAGGGGGGCAGGATAAAGGGTTGGGTTGGGTTTAGAGCAACAGTGTTTGAGGTTTGAGTGGACTTATAGTGCTCTCCAAGAAGCGTGGGTGATTTTCTAATAATCCATGTAATGAGGACTGTAAAGGATGCTGCTTGTTGAGCTGCCTGCTGCAAGGTAAGGGATATGTCTTCTGCTGGATGTCACAAGTTACATTGTCCATTTGTAAAATGTCTGTTTTGGTGTTTATTTCTCTTTCTGGAGCTTGGAATTGGAATAAAATTGATTGTGTGTCAGTGATTGAGCTGTAAGAGCATGCAGAGTCTATCTAAGGAGAGCCAAACACCCTCAAGCAGGGGTAGGTGACACAAAGCTTAACTTGCTGGGACTAAAGGATTTAGCAGGGATGCTAGAACAGCTGAGTATTGCATAATCCATCAATAAGTTCTGAAGGAAACTACTTAAACAAGCCCCCAGAGGGGTTTCCAGGCTGTGCCATGAGGGTCTGGAATTGGTGAAAGTTATCTTTGGACCTCACCTGAACAAGTGGGTGTGGGGAGCTCTTTGTGAATTGTTGTGCCTTTTGAACTGATGGTCTTGAGGCAGAGCCTCAGCATGGGCTCCCCTCTCTTTTCTGGCATCTGCTTGTCTCTGCCCTGTTGCCTTGACCAGCTGTCCAAGGGGAAGTTTGCACATCAAGGGACCAAGGTAGAGCAAGGAAATCAGTGGAGTAAGGTTTTATTTTATTTTTATCAGCTGACCTATAAAAGTAACACTTAAACTTTTCTGCTGACCTGTGTGTAGCAGTAGCACAGTAACTGTTTCACTGTATTCAGTCCAGTACCTTCCTTGTGTGAATAGTTGTTGGTTTTGTCTTGCCTTATTTTGCATTATTTTTGGTTATTGCTTTTGTAATTAAAATTATTGGAGGAACTGGTGCTTCAGCAGGTACAATGGTATTTTTTTGCACAAATAGGTAACTTTAATAAAAAAAAGCCACTTTCATGTTGTGCCATGCCAGAGAGACAATGGAGAAGAGCACAATATTGCCATTTAGCAGAAACCAGTGTAAAATGCACTGTGTAATCTTCTAGCCATGTCTTGTCAAAAGCTGGCACACAACTACCATCTTGAAGGCCTTCTAATGTATGAACTGTAACAGTTCATACATTACAGCTTGTTATTAAACTTGATTTTTTTTGTTTCAGAATTATTACATTGATTCCTTTGTTCCTTTCACCTCAATAGTAAAACTAATACAAGTATTTTCTTGGATGAAATAAAAGTTATTACACCTTTAAAATTACTTATGAATTTGTGTTCACCCACAGGAGTTCTTGCTTCTATTTGTACAAATTATAAAATAATTGAGGCCAGACTTTATTTTTTCCCCAACAGCTATTTCACCTTTGCTTTAACTAAAGACTTTTCTTATAACTGGGTCTTCCACGATTTATTGCAATAGAAATTGCTAATGCTGGAAGCTGCTATTACTGGTAGCTGTAAGTACAGGAGCTGTATTGTACCAAATACTAAGGTGCTAGTGAAGAAATAACAAGTAACTTGCATTTCTGTGACTTTCTGGCAACTTCAGCACTGACTTGAACATTATTTTTTCCCTAATACTTCTGTCTAGGAATGCTGTTACCACATTCAGATCTTTATTGAATTTTTGTCTCCTTTCAGTTCAAGTATTATTTTCTAATTTCTTCTACTGCTGTTTCTTCTTAGTATGCTTGGTTAAAGGCTGTGCATATGACATATATAGTAACCTAAGGAGATACACTCTCTATTAGTAGATTAAAGGCTGCCTTTAGGTAAAGATACTTTCTTAGGGGATCCTCTATCAGCTCCTCTTATTGCTATTTTGCCTGAGGGTCTGTTATGCAGCAATCCTTTGGATGCACTGGAGTGCCATAAATTTATTTTTAAATTGTGGGGCTCCATTTGCTGAATTGCATCCCTGTGCTGTGTTTTTCCCTTTGGTCTTCCCTGCTCTGTGGCCTGTAGACATTTGCTGTGGCACAGAGGGATGGCTCCTGGGAGTGGGGTCTGATGTGGCAGAGGAGCTGCTCTCCATTAGGAGCCAGCTTTGGATTTAAAGGCTCAGGCCTGCAGATTTGAGTATCTTTGTTAAAGAAAAAAACACCCATCTATTTTAGTGGCTCAAAATATGGTTCAAGTCTTTCAGTTTTGCTTTCAGGGATCTTATTTAAAATCTTTCTGCTCGGTCCCAGCTGAGCACCTGATTGTGAACAACTGTGCTGGAAGTTGAATTCTGGAGCTGCGTGCTTTCTTTTTTTTTTTTTTCCCTTTGAGCTGTCATGGGTCTAATTACAATCTCTGTGCACATCTCTGTGGGCAGGTTTGCTGGGCACAGATTGATGCTTGCCCTCCCTGGCAGGACAGCTGGGGAAAGGCACCTGCAAGGGAGTATTGATCTCCAGGACTTGCCTCGTGCTCAGCCGCGCTCTTGGCAGAATTTCAGCTTCCGATTGCTGCACTTTGTATTTTTATTCTTGGGGGATGTATAGCAACTGATGGAAAGAAAACAGAGGATTTTGTGAACTAAATGGTCCTTACTCACTGACAAAGTGCTGGGGATATGGCTAAAGTGAGTTATCTGTGCTCAGTTCCCCAGCTCTGCTAGTGGGGATTCCTGCTGCTCCTTGGAAAAACCCCTCGAGGCTGTGCTGCTTCTGCTTCCTCTGAGCTTGCTGATATCTGCTGGCAAATTGTGCCTGTTGCTCACTGAGCTCAGCTTACCTTCTTCCAGGCTCTTTTTGAACTTAAAACTTACTCTTTATTGAGAGTCAGCTCTGCTTGGTTGCAGCCTACCTTTCTCTTTTGCCTCAGTGCAAGGAAGCAGAGCATATGTGATTTCTTTCAGTTTATTTCCCTTTACTCTAATTCACTCTCCTTAGCACCAAGTTTGCTATGATAATGTCCATCAGTAATTTCTGGCCTGGAATATGTAGCATGTGTTACACTGTGTAGCTGATTAATGAATATTTCACTTCATAATCCATGTGAGTAATCTGCCCGCTTAAAGCTTTTAACATCAGCTTGATATTCCGATATTTCCTAAACAGTCAAGATTTGCATTTGTAAATAGAAGTTATGGAATAAATTCAAATAGGAATATTTGGTGTGACTTTTTTTGCCCTCAAGTGTGGAGGTTAAGTCAATACACTTGACAGTTTATTCTTAAGAAATCTGAACCATAAGTAACTGCAGGAACACTTCTGGAGCAGTCTGATCTGCGTAAGGGATATCAATGGCATCAAGGTAATATGGGAAAAAATTCTGATATGTAGAATAAGGTTTTTAAAACTGAGCTTAGCCTCTTAAATTGGAATTGGCTAAGAGTCTGTGTATTTATGATGGCACCTACAGGTCCTCTCTGGAGTAAGGAGACCCTTGTAGACCACTAAAGCAATTGCTCAGGACAAAAATCTCAGCTCAAACAGAACATTGTTGTCTAATAGTGAAGGTTTTCTGTCAGGGAGGAATTTTCAGTCAGGCCAGAGCAGTGTAGGTGTAACAAAGTTTTCACCAGGCGAAACAGAGTTTTTATGGTCTCCTCACTTTAATTAATGGTTCTTCAAGTTGCTCAGGTTGTGTTAACTAATTAATTCTTTGCATTGTCAGTGAAATCAAACAAACCTATAGGACAAATTAAGTCATGCTTATGGGGAAGTTTTTCCCATGCCTGTTTCCATGATGTAAGTTCTCACCTGGGGGCAGCTGCCTGTTGCATCCTTTGCTCCACAAACTTACTTTTGAGGTTATCTGTGATGGAATCTGATACCACCTGACACTGATTACCTTGTAGATGAAAAAATGGAAGAATTATTGTAGAATTAGTTAATTCTGAGAGTTTGTTTTTTTCTCTGGCTTTTCTTTTCCATTGCAGTCCAAGTTGATATTTGCATCTTTGTTTGCAGACCCTCATACTTAATGCTCACAGTAAGTGGAGCTAATAAATTACCATTTATTAGGCAGATGCCTTTGGGTGAAGAGACCTTTCACCTTTTCTAATAAGAAGCTGATAGTTTGTTGAGCTTGTACCAAATAAAGTTGGCTCTTCTGTCCCTTGGTTACTGCAAGAATCAATCTAAGCCCTGATGTAACACATGCAATGGAGAAAATACAGCTTGTGTCAACTGAGAAACCAGTTCATAAAGGTGTCTTGCCATCAGGGTTTTGGGAGTTGCCATTTGTCAGTCTTTGCAGAATTCAGTTGGGAAGTTGTCCTCAAAAATAGTAAAAAGTTAGAAAACAAAATGTGCTGTTAAACATGGGTTGCAGAAAATTGATATTTTAAATGAATGATGATACATTGCAGAGATTAGTGATGGCACAGGAGAGTTCTGGGGAAATAATGAGCTGTCTAAATGGTCAGGAAGAAATTTACCTTCATTCTGTCACTTCAGATGCGCAGGAGCAAAAAGTGAAATAATTTATGACAAGGCTATGTACCTCTTAACACTGTAATATATCAGACTTGTGATGTTGTGGTACCAATCACCAAAAAGTTCTAGGGTTGTGTCATAAATTAGATTGTGCTGTGTCTGATTGGGCTTTTTGTGCTTTACTCACATCAAAAGGCAATTACATTTTGTGCAAAATTAATCTTACTGGTTTAATGGCACATGTAAAATGTGCCTTGTAATTTGTCCTTTATTAATATTGTGTAGAGGAGGTTTCTGAAAATGGGATAATAATTTTGTTTCTTAGATAGTGGGGGTGCCCCCCAGGGTTCAGTCTTTACTTACATTTTTTACATGTAAGTTTAATTTATTTTGAACTTAAATGCTGCATCTCTACTACTTACAGGGATTATTTTAACAGTCTCTATAAATGCCAGGGCTCAGCAGATTCTTACACAAAACTGTGATGAACACCAAAATCAAATCTGTGTTTACCCAGGGACAAGGGGGAATGGCTTTAAACTGCAAGAGAAGAGGTTTAGGTTAGATGTTAGAGAAATTCTCCCACTGAGAGTGGTGAGGCCCTGGCACAGGTTGTACAGAGAAGCTGTGGATGCTCCATCCCTGGAAGTGCTCAAGGCCAAGTTGGATGGGGCTCTGAGCAACCTGGTCTCGTGAAAGGTGTCCCTTCCTATGGGAGAGGGATTGGAACTTATTGATCTTTAATGTGCCTTCCAACCCAAACCATTCTATGATCTTTTTCAATTTTCCTTTGGTAATGAAATAAACTTGGCAACCACCACAACTCCCCAAAATTTAGGTTAATGCAGCTTCTTGGCAGATCATATTTAAAAGGAGTGATTGCATACCAAGAAGGGGTCTCTCTGCACAGGAAATGAATGACCTTGGAGTAGCAAGCAGCAAGAACAAGATCCAGCTCAGCAGCCCAGAAGGCAAAGCCATGTCGCTGAAGGAATGGTGAATATTTGCAGGTCCAAGCTGAGAGCTCTAAGAGAAACACAGTAGACACCAGTGTGATGGTGACAAATGCAGCAGGAGGATGAGTTAGAAGAGGTATTTCCATAGGCTGGATATTAGGAAAGGGTTTTTTACAGAGAGAGTGATAAAGTTCTGGAATGGCATGCCTGGGGAGGTGGTGGAGCCACCATCCCTGGATGTGTTTATAAAAAGACTGGATGTGGCACTGTGTGCCATGGTTTATCGAGGTGTTAGGGCTGGGTTGGACCCAATCTTGAAGGTCTTTTCCAACCCAGTGATTGTGTGAGGGTTTGGGATGCTCTGGTGCCTGGTGAGGCCTCTGCAGGGACACAATGCAGGATGTGGCTCTGGGCATCCACTGCCAAGTCAGGTTTGCAGGCTGCAAGATTGTACCTGGACTGGACTAGGTTTTTTTGGTTTTTGGGTGTTGTTTTTTTTTTTTTTTTTTTGTGCCTGACTATACATTTTCACTTATTCCTGTAGAATGTGATTAAAACATCATAAATGAACATGAGTGCTTAAATTAAAGAGTACTGTTGGGATTGAGCAAAGTTATAAACAGTCTGGGAATGTGTGTGGGCGGGTTTCAGGATGAGATTGGGAAAAATGCTTATTGAAATACACTCAAGTGGGAGTATGGGGAGAGAAAACTGGAGGTTATAAAGGAGTTATGTGGCGCTGGTTGTAATAACAAGAACAAAGTGAGGTAGCAAATAGCTTGTGCTTAATTGGGCTTGTTAATGGGCCTGTCTCTGCAAAGAGGCTAAAGAATGTGTTGTTTCCAAAAGTCTGTAATGAGGAAACTGCTTAAAAAAGCCAAAGGAAAAAAATAGCATAGTTGATATGTCTTATATGGTTGGGGTTGATGATTACTTCAGGGATTGAACAGATATGACAGGTCTCAGTTCTGCACTCCTACTGCAAATCATTTAAGCTAATTTTACCATCTGGAAGGTGCAGCTATGCTTTTTGGTTTTTTTTTTTTTTGTTAATGACAAATTCCCTAGCTAAATTCTTTCTACAAAGCTTATTTTCTAATGAATGAACAGTTCTTTTTCCTTTGAAAAAAGAGGTAAAACAAATTATTTCCAAAACTTTTAAAATGGAGGGAAATTTGTGTTGAGTTTGGTTTGGAGATTTTTAAGTTCTTTGTTTGTTTTTTATTTCTCTTAAATAACCAATATCTTTCTATGTATATTAAACATAATCCTATCTGTTTTTCATTACTTACTGTGCTCTGAATGACTGCAGTTCAGACACTGATTTCAATTTGCAAGTAGTACACATTTGACTGAAGCTTACTATTTTTAGAGGCTAGACATGTCACATCCTGTAGTGAAATTGAGCTTGATATTAGTTCAAGCCTAATATCAAGCTGAAGGGAATTAGTGGAAGTGTCAGAAGCCACACACTTATTCTGTGCAGAAAAGGTAGTGGTGATTAGTTATGTTATGTCAGCTGCAGCAGTTGGGCAGGAAAGAGAAATGAATTAAATACACACTGAAAATGAAGATAGCACTGCTTTTCCCATTAAACTGTTTGCAGGACTGATGCATGAAAACATTTGCTTGTTTTCCAGCACTCAGAGTTGTTGTCCACCTACAATACCTGAGAGACAAGTGATGTGATGTGTGGCATTATAGCTTTACCCCACTGATATATACTTTGAATTTCTAAGCAATTTTCTATCCAGAGCATTAGAGCTAAGTTCTCTTTACAACATCACATCAGTATCACAGGCAGGGTTCTTACCAAAACTCTGAAGAAAATCGGTGCTTTGGGCCTTTTTGTGGCAACAGAAATGAGCTGAGAACTTAGATCCAGTTTTAGCTTTGTGACTCCAGTCTTGCCTCAGAAGTGCCTAGTAAATCCACATTTGGATTTATAGGAGCAGAGTAGCAGCCAGGGCATTACTGGTCTGCAAGCTCAGCAAAGCAGAATTGTGTGGTTAGAACTGGGCAGAGCTCATGGGCTTCAGTTGTCAAAAAGCTTCATCCCTCCACTTACCAACCTTGCTCCTCAGCAGTCAAAACTAAGAGAATGTTGGACTAGTTCACGTTTATTTCATCCATGGGGCTGCTAAGTAAGGTCAAAAAATTACAGGGAAAAAATAGTCAAATGATGATTTTTGACAGCTACAAGTGGTCACAAGCTAAAATTTGGAAAAACTGCTTTTTAAAAACAGGCTTTTGGAAAAGAACAGGACTGATGGGATCTCCTGGTCTCTCTGCTTCTTCCTGTGTGACAACTCTGTCTTAGAACATCCCAGATCTGGTTTAGGTGTACGTTGGGAAAAGACCTGTGACTGTCTTTGCCAAAGACCTCTTGGTTCTTCAGCCACTATGAGGAAAGGAAGAGGGGGAAATGAAAACTAGAGACTCAAAAATAGAGCAGATCAGTGTTATGTGATATGAAGCTGCATATGAAATAATGGTGGCTGAAAACTGGCCTAGAAATTATAGTCAGGAGCAGCTGGACTTTGTGAACCCCTCTGTTTTTTAGTGTCCACCTATTGAGTTAATAGAAGGATTTGAATTGCAACCTGTCCCATATCCACTGTCTGAGCTGGCTCTTTTCTTCTAGCCCATCTTGTTGAGACTCTTAAACCAAGCACATTTGGATATCTTGGTGTGCATCCCAGCTGAACCCAACAGGTGGTTTCACTGACTCCAGCACCACTGGGCTGGGTTTTACACTCAATTCAATAAATGCTAAATTGGGTCAAATTCTACTGTGATGGAATCAGTGGCAGACGTTGTTTGGCTGTGATCTTGTCTGCACTCAGGCCACTTTATGCTTTCCTGGCATGATGAAGGAGGAATGAATGACATGGTGGCTCATTTTAGAGCCCCTCTGAGCTGCCAGGGTGATAGTGTGGGTTTAGAGTAAATGAAATTTCAGACTAATTTGCTTTAGTGTAAATGAGCACCAGGGCCATGAGGTTGTTTGGACTGAGTCAATGATGAGATGTTGTGAGAATGAGTTCTCAACAGGGTTTAGTTGCCATGTGGCTGAAGGGGGCCTTCTGCAAGGATGCAGAAGATAACAGAGCACTGTGCAGGTGAGAGGGAGCCAGGGATGAGCCCTCCTGGAGGCTGCAAACTGGAAGAAAAGTGACTGAAATCTGATGGGAATAATATCTATGACATTGTGCTGGGGATGAAACTGGAAAGAAGTGACATCCCTTGGGACAGATTGAGAGGTAGAAAAAAATTTACCCTGCTTTCCAGGTAATACATGAATGGTTTGCTGAAGTGTGGCTGATGGCACTTTGGATTGATGTGATCTGAAGTTCTCTGCAGGCTAGTTAAGTGACTTTCCCTCCCCTTCCTGAAATAATAGCAGCAAAGTCCCTCAGAAGTTTCTTATTATGGAGGATTTATTCAAGATTTTGCATTTCCATCTGCAGTCTGAACCTCTTCAGTGGTTCACTGCCTCGTGTGCTGTGTGAGGTACTTCAGAAGTAAGGTACTAAATCAAATAAACCATTTTATAGCTGTATTGCAGAGTTAAATGGGAGCGGCTTGCTGAGACATAGCGCATATTTTGTAAAAATAGCCAGAAACCTATTTCCTTTCAGTGGTTACAATTAAGGTTTTCTTTCAGAAGAAAGGTGGAAGAAAGTCTCCTCAATTATACAGAGGGCTGCAGAAATGCCATTGAATGAATCATTTAATCCTTTTAAGTACCATCCTCTTCCAATTTTCTCTGTTTCGGATATTTCCCATCTTACATGACACATCCAAGCATAAAAGGGAAAGATTGGTTAGAGCTTCTCTTGTGCTCCCTGTCAGTCTGTTCTTGAGAAATACTTGAACATAGAAATGAACCCCCCCTGTGTACATCTGCATTTGCCTAATCCACTTAGATGTCCATGTGAATGGTAATTTATTTACTGTCTGGTAATTATTTAATTTATGGTTGTATTCATTCTGGTTTGTGATGCACAGTTTTGTCATGGGGTTGCACTGTTGATTCTCTGTGCTTTGCTGGCCATGGTTGACCAAATCCTAAATGCATAGCTCTCTGAAAAGTAATACCAGAGGATGTCTAGCATTCCATTCTAGCAGAAGATTTTAGACTTGAGTGTCCATGAAAAGGTAGTGGCTGACAGATTAGGTTTTAACCATGAAGGAAAAATGTTTTCCAAGCTGCAAAGTAACCTGGGATGTGTAGATGCTGTCCAAAAGGAAGGAATAAATTCATTTTTCTCATAGCCTGCTGACCACACCAGCAGCCATGTCTGAAAATTGTGTACATCTAGAAATGGGATTTAATCCAAGAGTGGTTTGCCCCTTTTACTAAGCAGTGCCTGCTGTAGTTGTGGACTTTTTTTTTAAAAGTGAGGAGTACATAAACATCATAACATGAATTGCTTGCAGAAAGAAAATTGGTTGCTATTTTCCTACAAAATAGTCATCTGTTTTGTTTATTATTCCCGTCACTGTCTATATTTAGCATTATAAAGTCTGCCTTTTGCACTACAGTAAATACTGAAGCCCTTATCTAATTTTTTTATGTAATTTGCATATGTTACTATGGAGTTTGTATCTGTTTAGTGAATCCATCTTAGTAGGTGTGCAGGGACTCTTGCTCATCTGATTATGTTTAAATCCTCTTTATTGACAGTTTTTAAATTTCAAAGAAAATCTAAGTCATGTCTTAGCATAGTTAAGCTAAATTGGAATTTAATAACAAAGTTTTAAAATGTCTTTATTTTGTGCTTCAATGTGTGCTCCAGTGCTAAATTTTAGCAGGTACTTGCATGCCTTTCTGGAGGGAGGATTGTTTTATGTGATGCATGAATTGAAGATTAGTGAAAAATTATATTCTGTGGAAGTATTCCTGTGAAAGCAAAACCAGCATTTATGAGCACTACATACAACATTGTCACTGGGGCTGTGTCTGGGTACCCTTTGGTGTCTTTTCAAAAATACAGCCAATAGAACAGACTCATTCTGGTACCTAATGGTGAGCATCACAACACCTACAGTCCATCAGTCCAGGTCCTTCCACTGATGTTAGAAAGAAAAGGTTAAACTGGTGGTGGTGGGGGGAAAGGCTCTTTTTAAATCTTTTTTCTTGTGCTCTGCTTACCAGTGAGAGTTGCAGGAGCTGTACATCTGTCCATCTCCTCAAAGGAACAGCTCTTACTGGCAGACCTTTGGCCCCAGGTGCCCTCATGCTTTGCTGTGTTAGCTGGCATAATTCTTCTTCATCCCTCTTCATTGTAATTTGGCTTCTGGGAAATTTGTTTAGTATTGATTTAACTTCATTTCTGTTAAAAGAAAAAACCTGAGAGCTCTGTATAACTGTCTGTAATAATGGAATATCCTCAATAGCTGATTAATACAGCTGGGAAATATATTTTTGCTCTACAGCCAAAGCAATAAATGGGGGGATCAAGTCAGACTGCAATGAGGGAGAAACTTTTCAGGGTGTCTGATATATTGAACTCAGACTGATCAAAACAACTGCACAGAAAGAATTCTCTTTTGTTTAACTTTCTTTTTCCAATAAAATTCTTAAAGGAAAAATACCAGGTAGTCTACATGAAATCCTAGTTTAACCTTTTGGTATTTCTTCAAGCAAGCTGATCTTTTCTTAAGTACCAAAACAAGTTGAATATTAGGTTATTTTTCAGTGCTTTTCAGGAAGATGAGCTTGGAGATGATCTAAGGAAGCTTCAGCTGCAATCCTGACAGGTGGTGTGGAGCCATTGACCACCCTGCTCTGTACCACAGGGAAGCCAGATAGAAAGAGACACTTGGATTCAAATGGAAGCTGTGGGTATGCCTGCTTGAGGGATGGGAGTTAGATGGTTGTGCTGCTCTCTAGAAGTGCAGTATTCTTTCCTTTTCATAGGAAAGAACTGGCTTGTGTGCAGGAGCTCTGGTCCATGGAGGTGCAGGGCTGAGCTCGCAGCTTGAGCCATCACCACCTCAGGCCAGGTACCCTCCTGCAAGGCAATTCCCTGGCCTGGGTAGATGGCAGGCTGCACTGTTGTGCTTTCTCATGAGGTTTTCTTCCTTGAGGAACTGGGGCCAGAGGGCCCATGGGACACAGCAGAGGGGATCCTGAGTCTCAGCCATGTGAAAGAGATGTAATTGTGCATAATGTGCTGGAGCACACAACTCTCAGAGCACAAAAAAGCTGCTTTTACTGGTCTCTTTTTGCTTTCAAATCTCATTTGTGTCATACTGTCATGATGCTTACCACTCCCTTTGTGTTTTGAAGTAGATCAATGGGTTTGTTTTGGGTCAAGACAAAGGGCTTGACAGCCCAGGAAACAAATTACTCATATTTCCTCCCCTGATCAAGCTTTGTCACAGAAGTTGTTAGCTGTGGAAGAAACTTTTTTATGTCTTTGTCACTGAGCTGTGTCAATGTCAAAATATCTGGAACAGATAAATAGGTATTTAATCTCTACGTAGCTCAGCAGCAGCTTAGCTTCATTCAGCTTGTTTTCCTGGTAATAATTTGGTGTATTACTGGTAGGAAACTGCCATCTCTTCTTATAACAGCCCCTCCCTCTCTTTGACAAAAAACAGGCATCTGAGGAAGACCTCCTTCAAGAAGGAGGCTGCCTGTTTGGGAGCAGCTGTAATAATTGCAGCAATAATACTAACAAGCTCTTACTTCAATATCATGGCAGCCAGATGTGTTTTTACTGAAGCAGAATTCCTAATTTCTATAGCAGGAAACATATTTTCCATGTCTCCTTTACATGGAAGGTACAAGTGGAAGGCGATTACATCAGAAATCATCCATTTTGTCATGATACTGACTTTTATTTTCCATTGGGCCCTTTTAAGGTTTGTATTTTACAGTCTGTGTCAAAGACCAATTCTGGTCAAGACTTAGTGCACACAGATGAGCTATAAACAGAGTTAAGGAAAAGGGCACTTGAGGCTTCTGTAAACATACATCACACTGTGCTTCTGAAAAGCCTGGACCCCATGAGTTTCTCAGGCTCCAGTTTCATTACTGTACCTTCTGCTCTCCTTTCAAGTAACTCTTTAAATCTCTGCTTTGGGGCCTTGTGGTGCTGCACAGTGTGTGAACACCTCTACCCTTGCCTTCTTCCCAGGCCATGGCTGTGCTGAGTGGTCATGGAGCACCAAGGCTGAGCATTTATCCACCATACAGTTCTTCATGCACCAGCACTGCTTTTATGAGCAATTGCTCTGAGCACACCTTACTGGCTTATCCTGACAAATGACAAAGCTGTTTTGGTTGGGTTTGTGATTTATCTCTGGGAAGCAGGATTAGGAAAACATTAGTTGCTTTCTCTTGGTTATTTCACTTGATGTCACGATCCTCTGACTGTAATATTTAAAAAAAAAAATCTTTATATGTAACAGGGTAGAAGAAATCAATGCGTAGTTTTGCTTTAACTGTGAAATCATAACTAGTATCTTCAAGTCAGTACAGGTAGTGCCAGTTGAGAGAACCTCTGTCTATCAGGATATTCTTGTCCTCCTGTGTCTGTCTCTCTCAGTACTGGAGAAACAGCCACTGTGTAAATTGCAAGTGTGTGAGAGCTCTTGCTGAATGGCACAGCTGACTCTGAGCAGGGTCGAGGCTGATGGCTGAGCAAGGAGGGCTCAGGTTGCTTGTGGCCACTTCTGTCTCCAAACTCTGTCTCAGAGACTGACCTTGTTCTGAAGTGTCTTGGTCAAAATTCTGTAAACTTAGTGTGTAAGGAAGCCCAGGGCTTGGAAGAAAGGGGGTATAGATGGAATAACATGTTCATGATTAAAAGTCTGCTATTAAAGGTCACTTGAGGGAGGAGAGATGTCTGGTCCCTCAGTCTGGCTCACCAGGTACTGGTTCTAATTTGATGGTGCTTCTAAGGATGAGTCCCCCAGTGAGGTGTAAATTTGAGCTCAGTGTCAGTGCTGTGAAGTTTAAGCTCCTGTTTTCACTTGGAGGTGGGGTTGGTAGATTTCACCCTGGTACTTCTTTTCCCAGCACCCCAAGATGGGAAAACAAATAGGGTAATGATACATTACTTATTAGGATTAATGATATATATTGCCATTATGCATGATCACTGATCTTCCCTGTGTTTTGTGCCCTTTCATGTGAAAAGCACATGGAAAAATTCCCCTCTTATTCCCTAGAATGTCTAGTTGGGACATCTTTGACATTTAGGCTTCTCTGTAGGTCTATTTTTACTCATATGGAATATAAATCGCTCTATTTTTTTCCCCCAAAACTGTACAACTATGAAAAAAGATTGAAATCCTGTTAAAAGACAAGCTGTAGTTTTTTTTATGATTCTCAGTGCTGCATTTCCACATGTGATTTTTTTCCTATCCTGGTACATCACATTTATTACCCCCTGCTCATCCTTTCTGTTTTATGAACCATGAAAACTCTGAGGAGCACAGTGAGGGTTTGGGAGCTGTCAAGCAATGCTCTGTGGTATTTCACATGGTGAGGGGCATCAGCATCATGCTTGGAAGATCAGCCTGATAAAGGGGACACAGAGTAGAAAGGTTGCACAGATGTTCTGGGACCTCAATTCTTGAATTTTGTCAACCAGGAGTTTGATTATATTCTGAAATCACTGAAGCAAAGAGTAAATACCAAGCTCTGTGGCCAGAAATCCCTGCAGCAGATATATGCTGCGTGCTAAATCTTACAATTAAACCATGGTGGAGCAAAATCTGCCTCCAAAGCATGGTCTGCAGAAGCTGATGCTCACTCCTGTAATGCCCCAGCACCTCAGGCAGGAAGGTGGGATTGCTGCTCTGTGTCTGGAGCAGGAGAGCATCCCCTTCTCCTTCCACAGCTGCAGACACACTTTGTTGGCTCTGGATAACCTCTGCTGCTGTGCTTAATGTTGAGCATGGCACACACTGAATTTGTATGACTCAAGTGCGTCTGGTTTTTGTATATTTGAAATCGTTGCTCATTTAACCATGACTAATAGATAGCTTGAGCAGAGATCTCTGAAGAGAGGCTATTCAAGTTGAGAGCACACAAAAAGCCTCATCAACCTACAATATATACACATCATCTACACTTGCAGTTGCATCTCCCTACACAGTCACTGCTTGTTTGACAAAAAGATGTATTTGGGTTAAATTTTGGATTAAACAATTTGCAAAAAGGAGTGCTTTACTCAATCTGATCCAAACAAGAAGAGCCATACTGATTGAGGGCTGTATATCAAATGCATGCTGCAACAGAGAAGGGTAAACATTAATTTTCATTTGGCTTTTTATGCCAATGCTGTTTGAGAGATGAAGTATTTAAAAAAAAGGTTGCTGTGATATATTAATTCTGTGAGATACCTGACACTTGAAATTAGGTTTGCTAGGTTAAGATAATGCTGAGATTAAATGCTACTAATGCTTTCTGCTCTATCTGTCGAGTTTGCTGGTTGGCATTCCTGCTTTCCTGGACAAGAATATGGCAAATCAAATTTACACCAAAGTTTGTAAGGCTTAGAAGCCTCTCTATAATGGGGGAAAAAAATTGACAACTTCCTACAGCTAATGTTTAATCATTTTATTTTCTTTTCTTCTTCAAGAACCAGCAAACACCAGAGGTGTTCTTGATTACATTTTTGTTTTGTTAAATACTTGTTAAAATGGAGCTTGAGAGTAAGCGTCACTTTGTGAATAATTGGGAAAATTAATTCTTGGGTGCTTGGATGTGTTCCTATACCTGGTGGTGTCATGAAGGCTTTATCAGCTGTCTTCATCTGAGTGGAGGGGCAGAGCTTGCTTTGAAAGGATTTGTTCCCTTCTACCTAAGGGACAAACAGGTGGCCATTTCATCTCCTTGTGTTCCTGTGCTCACTGGTTGTTGCTCTTTTTGGGTTTACTCTTTGGGACAGGTTGAAGCTGCTCTGCAGAATAGGATTGGTTTTACCCATCATGGCTCTGCAAATGCTGAAATGCTCCCTGGATGCAGCACTTGTTCATTTCTGGAACAGTAGAAACAGCCTAAAATTCCAATTTCATGTGGAGCCTTTCACTCCCTGAAAGGAATTTCTGTAATTTTTGGGTTTTTTAATTGTTGTCTGGATAAAATATATTAAACTGTTCACAGTCACTTGTATCCCTTCAATCCAGGATAGGCTCAGAAATGGTGCTGATGTTCCATGGTAGTGAGAAACAATAAAACTTCAAAGCAGATATTTCTGTGCTGTCTTCCCCAGTGATTCATCTTCATGATGGATGCAGAGAAAGAAAAATTGTTAGAGAAAAAGAGAGTCCTACATAATTTTTTGCAGTCCTATGTATTACTTTTTATTTCTTAAGACCAGATAAGAATAATCAGCATGGTTCTCATGCTCCACTTTCATTCCCTTAAGGAGATTTCACACTGAAGTTTCTCCAGTGCTTCACGATCTACTTGTTGCTTTGGATTAAAGATACCTGGCTTTATAAATATTATATACAGTTCTTGCATGTACATTTTTTCTCTGCTTTCTGCCCTTGACAGTCAAAGACACAGTACCAGTGCAATGTGTGGTTACAGTCATTGCTTTTGCTGTCTTAACAGCAAATGCTCCTCATTTTAAGTGTCACCCTGAAAGGCCATGATTTGTTGTGAGGTGATTTAACACTGTGTTGTCCCTCTCTGTGACCAAGTTCCCTCTGTGAAGATGCCATCAGATTTCTCATGAATCTTATTTGATGTGTGAGAGAGTGCCTGGTTTACCCTTATCAATTACAGCCTTAGTGGTGTGATTTAGGGAACCATTTTAAGAGAAAAACAGTGTCAGAAGGTTTTGGGTCTGCTGAGATGTATGTGTAAGAACAAACCCAGGACAGCACAGCTGCATGTTGGGGAAATATTCTCCAGACCTTTTGGGAAGGTGTTAGCAGTGAAAGCCAAGGTCCTTCTGGAAGCCCAATGATGGTTGCATGGGTCTGGGCTCTGTAAAACCCAAGCCTTGCTAGGTTCACCTTGCTAAGTGGATATTCTGTGTGCTTTTGTGGACAAGGTGTCCTTCCTCTATATAACACATTGTTTTTGTGGACAGTAAAGGAAGTGGTATTGTGCATGTCATACATTTTTCTATGAAAATTTTTATCCAACTTGCATTTTGGTACTTTATCAACTTTCCTGGACTTGTAGTGCTAATGTGAAATAAAATAATTGCAAATCTTTTGCATGGCTAACAAACAGGAAAATCAAGGAAAAAAAGTGAAGTTAATTGGCATGGGACTTTAGTATTTTGGTAATTTTGAATTGTTTGTGATTGTAATACATTCTTGTAACAACAAGCACTTCTAATGATCTGAAGTGTTTTTGAAAAGGGAGGGACTGAGACACCAGTCACTGTATAATTTAATGGCAAGGATAGAGTTGGCAAATTATCAGTTCACTTGCCTTAAAATACAACATTTCATTATGGCTTCTAATCTATAGATTACATCTATAGAACTCTTCTGAGTTTAAATTGCCTTAAAATTTGAGATGCTGAGAATGTCCTGAACTCTGCAGGAAATTGGTATTGCATGTTAGTATTTTTGCTGTGAGGAAAGAGGGATTTTTTTTTTTTTTTGGGTTCTTTTTTTTTTTTTTTTGAGGGAAAGGTTAAAGGATACCACTGAGAAACCCTGTTTTTTCCCTCCTATCCCAGGCATTGCCGGAAAACAACCAGAAAATAGTTTTTCAAAACGTTGACTGGACAGTAGTTAGCAAGTTTGGAGCACTCATGTTGCAGTACTCAGTGTCCCCAGCAGAAGCCAAGGGACAGACCTGGCCCATCCCTGGGAGCAGTGGATGGCTGGGAGGCACCAGGGAGGGCTGAGGTTCCAAGGAACCTCTGATCCATCTGGGGCATGTAAGAGACAATCCAGAATTTGGGGATAATTAGGAGTGCTGTGACTGTGAGGTTAACAGATTGAAATGGAAGTCAGGGCCCATCTTTTGGGGAGGAAAGAGCAGTTGGGCAGTTGTCACTGCACATTAGATAGTTCTGCCTGTGTGTGGAACATGAAACAGGGAGGATCTCGGGAGGAACTAATGCACTTAGTTGTTGTGTTGTGTCTGTAGAAGTTGGACTGTTCTGTTCCCCCTATCATGCAATGGTTCTGCCCTGGTTTTCCCTTCCCTCCCTTGTGCTGCCAGTTATCCCAACTCCTGCCCAGTTGCCTTGGAGATCAATGTACCCTTTCTCAAATCCCTCCCTGGTGCCCTGTCCGTCACTCAGCGCTCCCACCCTTCTCTCTAGAACTCTCTAGAAACTTCCAGCTAGAGCATCGAGTGATTGGCTCGGGGCCGGGGCCCCACCCTCAAGTTATCCCCATTGGGGTTTTCCTTAAGTCAATCTTTTGTATCCCACTCCCCTCTCAAACCCTATTCGTCCAAGGACTGACTCCTCCCCTGTGTCCCTCCCTCCTTATAAGCTGCTGCAACGGAGCCTTGGTTTTCTTTGGCTGTTGATTCCCCCTGGGCCCCAATAAACCTGGATTCACCACAGCTGGCGAGCGCTCTCTGATTCCTGCTGACTGTACCACAAGCCAAGCCATGTCCCACTACAAAGGTCCCGCTGCTGTCACAGCACAGAGCGTTCGCCTGAGGCGCTGTCCCGAACCACGGAGACCGGGACAGTGCCCCCGTACTGCCAGCGGTGCTGGATACCCAGCAGGGACAATCTTTCTCCAGCTGCACCGCTTCACTTACTCATGGAAAATTGTATAATTTCCAAACCAGATCAGAGATAAGAAAATGGGCCTTTGTTAAAAAATTAACTCCTGTGACTGTGCCTAATCTCCTACTTAATACTAAACTGGACTCAGATGTCTGAGATTAAATCTGTGTCTTTCCTGCCACTAAAATTAGCGCTTGAATATGGCTCATAAGTTTTGCCTGGATACATTTACGCACTTTTCAATCTAAGCTATGTCATAAATGTGTAATTAATTTGTTAATACTAAATAATCCCTTCTTTTCTAATTTCTAGTTTAGTTATTAATTTATTTCATTTCATGAAAGTGCTGTTTGTGATATTTGCAATCGGTTTGTTCATATAAATGCATAGTTCTTTATTTTTCTTTTTGACTACTTGGTGCTGTTTTTGATGACTATTTTCTGCTTTTTCAAGAGAAAAAGAAAAAAATAGTTGCAGAGCTGTGGTGGGAATCATGAAATCAGAACCATGTAATGCCTTTAGTCTGCTGTCAATTAGTCACTGATACAAACCTGTGATGAATCCCATGGCACCATTGCCCTGTTGAGTCTAATAAAATTCAGTTTGTGCAAGTCTGTGGATGCCCCTGTTTGTCTAAGGGAATAACAAAAAATGTCAAACTAAAACAGTGAGAGGGTGGGAAAAGGAAAAAAAGCAACCTGTAAATGAAACCAAAAAGCCTTGAGAAAGATGTATTGGCAGTGGAATGTAACTGACTTTAGAGGCAGGAGTTATTTAATGAGCCTGAAGTTTAGTACAAGCTCGTGGTGGTAGACTGTGTTTGCAGTTGATATATCACACACACTGAGAGGTGTTGCCACTTGTTAAGGAGAGACAGGAAACAGCTTGGCAAGGCTGGGAAATACTGCTGAACTTTCCACATGATTAAAAATATCTTTTCATTAAAGATATTTATAAATAAAAATATTTTTTAACAGAAAGCAGATCCTCAAGCAAGGCAAGCCTGGGTGTTTTGATGAAGATTTTGGGAGATCACAGGGGAAGTAGAGAGTGTGTTTTCCAGGAGAGCTGCCTTAGGGATGTGGTGCAGAGCAGTGGGGAGCCTTGGGCGTTCCATGGGCTTGAGAACTCCTGGCCTGAGAGCTTTGCTGCTTCCTGGCTTTAGGTGGCACAGCTGCAGATGCAGGAGTTCTGAGCAAGGAGGTAAACAAGGCCAGAGGGATAAGAGCACTCAGCTTTGGTCACATTAAAAGTCAATGCTATTTTTCCTCCAAAGACAATCTGTGTGGCTGTCCTCATTCCTGAGTAAGTAATCAACACAAACAAATAATTTGAAAAATGGAATTTCTGTTGGGAGTCCTTTCCTTTCACTTGTGACAACAAAGATGTTCTGGGATGTCTTTGTTTACTTAATTGCTCAGCTCCAATTGTTTTAGGCTCAAGGACCATGCATAGTCTTCACATTCCTTTCCTGATTGCATTTTTTTTAGGGGGGTTAAGTATTTTAGATCTTCCCCTATACACAGAAATCTTACTGAAAATTACAAAGAAGAAAAACTTGGATCCCTCTAAAGAATTTAAATTTGAGTCAGATTTATTATGTTGGTTAAGTATGGAAAGGTGGCACAGGGTGAAAGGTAAGCAATTTTTTTGTGACAATAAACAAATGGGTGTGAGATTCAATCCTGATTTACATGACATGAAAGTTTAGAGGTATAGAGCTATTTATTTTTCCTGAAAAAAGGGTCCAATAGTCATCAAGAGTCAAATTTACATGGCCATACCTTTGGCAGGAGCTGGCTGACACACAATATCATAACCTCAGCTATTTTGTCATTTGAGAAAATGCTAAGGGGATATTGAAAGCCTAGAACAGAATTTGGCCACAAATCACTTCAGAAATGAAGCACTGACTCTGTTTAGAGGAAAATATGTTGAATGCTGGCATCCTGTATTCACCCTCATTTGGCCAGAAATCCTTAGTGTTTATTGAGGGTGAAATTCATCTGTGTGCTGTGAGCTATGTGCTTTAAAGAAAGCTTCAGCAAGTTTGTAATGTTGGGTATTTCATATGCTGGCTTTCCTGCATAAGGATGAATTTCTCCTTAAAATGAAATGAAGACTGAGAGCACATAAGGCAAAATAATGATAGGGTGAAATAAAACTGGTCTATCAGAAGAAATGGCACAGAAATCCAATTTGGGACAGTAAAATGGGCATAGATATTATTTTGCATTGTATGCTATTTCACACAAAATATGGTTACAACAGGAAATCAATGGAAAATCAAAATTACATATAAGACAAACAGCTGAAAACCAAGAGGCTCAACTTTCTCATTCGAATTGTAAGGTAAATGCAGCAGAGGGATAATGTATGGGTTTCATATCTTTAGATAGCTGTAGATTTGCTGTTGCACTATCTCCAATTTAATTCTTGTGCTTCCTTTGGTGGTGTGTTGCCTGTCCTCACTCTATGGTGAATGCAGACAAATGTTCTTCATAAATATTTTTTAATGTTATTTCTGTCTGTAATTTCTTATTTCCTGAAGACATTTGTTTCATGGCATGAGACCTTTTCCATATCTGTTTCAACATGATTCTTGTACCATCACTGTACTTCATTGTGTCACCAGTGTTTGTCCTCTTTTGTTGCCCCACAAATCATGGGGCTGCCCTTAAACCAATTTGTGCCCCTGTGTCTGTTAAACTCCTCAGCTACAAATCAACAGTTGTTGTGAAATAGCTGTAGAAATATAAGTCTGATTAGAGTATGAGATGTACTCTTCTCTAATTTTAAACAGAAATGGCCAAAGTATTTTCATTTTAAAAAATATGGTGAGTTTTTTGTGAATTAGAAACTGGGCTTGGGTCATTATTTGTTGTTCCCATGAAGGGACAATAAGATTCAAATGTCAGTGGAGCCTTGCTGCTAAATCCCAAAGTTCACTGCAGATAAAAGAAGATTTAGTATCACTTTGTGCAAAAATACAAAAAAAGTAGCAGCTTTCTGGGCATGGAACCCCATAAGGGAAAAACTAAAATTTGATTAATACCTAATACTTTCCTTTTGGTTCAAAGTACTCTTATGAAGAATTTCCATTGCTTTCCTTGTGCCCTCTCCATCTATTTATTTGTATTTCTCTTGAATTTACAGTTCAAAAAACCCCAAACATTTCTTTTCCACCTTCTTTCTTTTCCCCCAGCTCCTGTTGAAATCCCCAGTGGCCCATTCCCTGTGGTACAGTAGCTCTCTTTAGCTGCTGGCTCTGTTTGAGGAACTTTCGTTGTTACCTTTGAAATACTGGAAAATAGGGGAAATCAGTTAAGTGTCTCAGTCTGTGACTCTAGAGAAGGTCATTCAGCCATCTGGAGATGAGGAACTACTGGAATCCGAATCAGTTCATGAATTGTTTCTCTTTGCCAGCTTTTTTATTTAAGTCAAAGGAAGTTTGGATTTTAAGGAAAACACAAAAAAGGTACAAACTTCATCCTGTTTTATTGAGCCAATTGCCTATACAAAGCAATAATTGAATTTTTAAGGTTTTGCTTGTAGTGATCAAGCTGGGATTTTTGAGGTAATTATTCAGTAAAATCCTTTTTGAGCTTTCAAGATGCATGAAATTATCCAAGCTGTAAACAACACCATTTACATAGAATGTATGAAATGGAGATTTGTCATAGACAGTGACCCATACAATTACTCTCTTGGTTTATTTTGTCTCAGGAGTGCTTAGACTTGTTCAGAAAGCATTTATTATTTAGAACTTTGACTGAATATTGAAAAAATATATTGAAAAGGTGCTCTTGTCAAGTCAGTTTCTGGCCTAGCATTTTTCACTTGGCTATTAAACTCTGCCTGTTTATATTCAGTGGGATTTCTTTGTTGAAACAGTCATGTTGTCTGCTTTGCTCTAGTGTTTCCACAAGCCTTGAGTCTCTTCTGGGATGGAAGCCTGCCATTTTTGAGTCTGAGTTTTCTGTTATCAGCTGTGCTTGCTGAAGAAGCTGGACTTGAGTTTGGATGATGTTGGGTTGGCATTTTGCGTGTTTGTGCATAAATAGGAGACCAGTAACAAATATAAACTGAAGTGTGTGTATGACCCAGAAAAGCTTCTCAATTCCTGTTTCTTACTCTGTGCTTGGGAAATGTCCCAGCTTTAAGTTAAGAGCTGGTGTATGGACTGTTCTGCTGTTTTCCTGTGGAGAAAATACAAGTAGATGGACAAGAGGGAAAGCAGGTGTGGCCTGGGCAGCCTGAAATAACTGAGCTGTGCCTCACCTGGAGAGCAAAGCTGTGCCAACAGGCTCCTGGAAATGCTTTTCTTCCTGCACAGAAAAGCTGTGACAAAGACAAGTCCTTGTTCTGTAGGTGAGTGGGTTGCTGTGAGCTTTGGTGCAGCTTTGCCAGTGTGGTTCTGATCCAGAGACCCAAAGGATCTGCTCTGCTCCCCTGGGCTGTCCCTGCTGTGTGTCCCCTGCTGCTCCAGGACCTGCTTGCAGTGCCTCTGCAGGATGGGGCTGGCTTTTGATAGGGTTTTGTGGGGATTCCTTTGACAGTGTGAGTCCCCAGGATGTCTCAGTGTTACACCTGCACTTGAATCGTTTCACAGCTGCTTGGATCAATGAAGTTCAGCATCAATTGACTGGATTTGGAGAGAAGATTTTGCTCCTCAGAGCACTTAGTCATATGATGTTCTTTTATCTGGCTTCTGAAACAGTGTTGGCCTTCTGCTGCTGGCTTTGAGGCTGGGCAAAGGCACCATTATCAGCTGCTTTCTTTCTGCTATAGTTTCTCCCTCCTCTCCCATTCAGTAGTTATGATTCATATTACTGTAGTTATATTGGACAGGATTTTCCTTTTATTTTTTTTTTTAATTCCATATTTGTGTGGCTGTTAGCCCTTCATAGTGCTGGATTGCTCAAGTTGGGTTTTTTTTTCTGCTGTTCCTGCCCTCTCCAGGGAATTAGTGAGGTCATGAAATGTAAGCAGTAATTAAGAGTCCTTGAGTTAGGTTAGTTGTCTATGGCTGTAACTCAAACCATGCTGAGTCTGGAAGGAGTACAGAGCCATACTGAGCTACTTTGGTATTCCACAGTCAGAAAGGACTTTTTCAAACACAAAATGTTTCCTACACCTTGCAAGCAGCAGGTTTGATCTGAACTAGCAGTCTGTGATTGCAGAGAACCCAATCTCCAGTACCAGCTATTTTGTGAGGGAGCAAGTCTATTAACACTGGGTCTGTCCTTGACATACCTAGGGATTTGGCTGGTGGAACTTATTTCTTTCAGAAAATGCAGTGAAAATAGATCATCACAGGAAAGAATGTGCTTTCACATTGGATGTAGTAGTTTTTTTTTTTTCTGTTGTGAGGGGGAAAAAAAGGAGAACTGCTGTTAAGTATCTAGTCCTGTCCTGTTGCTTGTTTTAAATTTTTTTAACACTTCTAATTTTATTTACCTTAAAGTTAACAGTGGTATTACTACTTTAGTGTGGATTCTACTTTGCTCACAGCAGCAGAGATTCTTGTGAGCAATTTCTCAAGGCAGCAGTTAATTATGGATGCTTACTGGCCTGAGTAATGGAAATCCTTATGAATCAGGTGTCTTGTGTATGCAGTTTTATGGAATATTACTAAGCAGGATACCTTGTTCAGGGATATTTTTTTTCCTGATACTCATGGGAGATGTCATTATAATTGAATCCAGGTTTGTACATCGTTGGAAGGGGAAAAACATGTTTCATCCCTGGTGCATGTGTGTCTCCAGCAGCACCTGCAGCTTAAAGGAGAGAATGTGCATTTGAGGGGGGAATAAGAAACCATTCAATGGGAGTCTAGGTTTCTCTTCCTCATGGCCATGGCAGGTTTGGAAAAGCTCTTGCTCACTGATAGCACTGAAGCACTGTGATCTCCACACTTGTGAAGAGATGCTTGGGGATGAGAATTGAAGAGTTTTCTTTTTCCTTATCCTTCTTAAGTCTTTATCCAATGACTGGTGAGAGACTGAAGGATTTTTCTTGAGCTCTGCTGAGAGCACTTGATGGAATTGTTGGAGCTGAGAGCTGAGTACTCCTGTACTGTCACCCTTGCTATGATAAACTTTGTGCAGGTTGTTTCTCCCAGCTATTTGCTCTGTAGAGGCTAAATTAGTCTCTATGCTAAGAAAGATGTGCTGAAATGTTATAAATCCCTCTGAAAATAGTGTCTGCTCCTGCAAGACCACAGCAACAGTCCAAGATCACTGTAAATCTGTTCCCATTTGGACTCTCAATATGAGCTTCATAAGAATTTTTTCTACTTTAATGATTCAATCAAACAGGTTTGTGTTTTGTTGGCCTCATGAGGAACCAAAGGTGATGTTAATGTGGCTATTAACTGTATCAGACATGTCTCTGGTATCTCCCAGCAGGAATTTTCATGTCAATATCCCTTACTTTGAAGGGATTACAGTTCTTTCCCCATGGATTTTACTAAAATCCTCTCTCTCATTTTCCTGCCTGGCATTTTTTGTCTATGCCATACTTTTTTATGGTCACAAGAGTTCTCCCCCTTTGCTTCATTTGTTAAGGCATCCTTTTCCTCACCCTATGGATGTTCTGGGGGGGGGGTACCACTGACAACTGAACCTTCACCCAGTCTGGAAAGTGACACCAGTCCCAGAGGGAGAGAGGGGAGCCCTGCCTTGTCCCCCAGTCTCCCTCAGCAGCTGGAGCACCAGATGCTTCAGGGGAAGTTGTGGGGATAAATCAAACCTGCAGCTCTGACTGTGCTCTTCCAGCGTCTGGCAATCTGCACTTTAGGGGCTTCCAGAGCTGGAGATTCTGTTCTATCTTTGCATTTAATAGCCCTTGATGGCCTTTTCTTCCATGGCAGGGCTTCCCACTACTGTTCTGGAGGGAGCCAGAGTGGTGATATGAATGCTGTGAGCAGCTGACGTGTCTAAAATGCATTTACATTTGCAGATAGGAGTCAATCCCAGCACTACATTTCACTGCATTTTATTGTCAGCTCGTTAGGATAACACAGCAAAATATGTGACTTGGCAGTGTTGTTCCCCTGTATTACCACCAATACTCAGAAATGGCTTCTGCTTGTTATTTCTGCCACTTTCTTTTTCTTTTCTGCAAAACCCCTGGGAGCAGGGAATGGTGAAAGCTCTTGTGAATTGCAGCAGGTTGCTTCTCTGACCTCTCTAGTTTTGAGACTGTATCTTTTCCAATGTTGCATTTGTCAATTTTCTTCCTCTTGCAAGCCTGACCCCTCTAACAGATTAAAAAGGAACTACAATGGCTGCATTTGGTGCATAAGTGTGGGTAAATATAGACGTTTTCTCCAGCCTTGAGTTGATATCTAAAGATAGTTTGCTAGAAAATAAGAAAAAAAGCTCTAAATTATTCCAGAATTAAAAATAAATAAAAGCTGCTCAGCTGCCTGTTTTTAACATGGTTTAGCATGATGAATTGAAGATCCATTATGCCTCATACTTGTGGGCCAGTGGTCAGTTGCTTTATTTTGCCCCCCTCCTTTGTCTTGCAGTGTATGAGAGCAGGTTGCCTGTCACCAGGTGACAGGACAATGTCTCACAAAGGTGAGAGCAGCAAGTCCCCAGCTGGGGACACAGCCCTTGGCTCTGTCAGCTCCTTCTCCCTGGTTTTGTGCTCTTTGGCTGAGAGTGGGCAATGTTTGTTCAGCTTAGATCCCAAGACAGGCAGTAGCTCATACATAGCAGACTGCAGCAGTAGACTAGCAAATAATTTGGTTTTAAAGATATATCTGCCTGTCTCTTCAACAAGTACAATATTGTTCCTGATATCCTCACAATTATTTTCTTGCAGATTTTTTCACAGCTGTGTAGCTATAAAAGTGCAGGTTATTTTGATTATCTTCTGTATCTGTGATAAAAGTGCCCTGAGGAACACTCTTGAAACATCATAGGTGCACAATTTTTCATTAAAGGACAAATATAAGATAGTGGGTACATGAAATCATAGGGTCTTTCTGAGCATTGTGCAAATGCAGTGCCCACTCCAGGACTGCAGGATATTCCTTTGGATTCCTGTCAATGCCTCTGCTGGGCACTGATGACTTTTGCAGCACACAAGAATAAATACACCCTGTCATCTTTAGGGTATTGCTGAGAAGGGTTGTATTTAGAGCCTTCCAGGGCAAACTGTGGATAATTCTGTTGTGTGCCTGGGGGCTCTGCCTGGCTGGACTTTGCACTGCTTGGGGGTGATTGAGAAGCACAGGGAATGGAGGTGGCTGCTGCTTGATTGCTGTGGGCTTCAATCTGTTTCCATTTTGTTCCTAATAAACTTAAATGAAGTGTTCAATACCCACAGATAGTGTCTGTGGTGTTCCTCAACAGAGCAGCTTGTGGGACATCAACAGCAGAAGAGCAGGGCAAGGGGAAGGACTCTGGCTGCTTACAGGGGAGGAATTGCAGCTCTAATAATCATCCATTCAGAAAATCTGAAACTTCTCTGCTGTCCAGCTGCTAACAGCTTCTCATTAAGCAGCAGCTCTTGCTGTCTGTTTGCTCCTGCCAGAGTTTAGCTGGCTGCTGTCAATTTGAAGCCAGGCTCTCAGATGGCATTTATTGGTCTAAATTGTGGGCAAGTCCCCTGCAGAGACAAAACTTACACTGACACAAAATCAAGATGGTTTCCAGTCAGCCTTGGCATTTGTAGCCTTTGCCTTGTGAGAAAGGGCTGTGACTGCCAAGGAAATTAAAGAAAAAAGTTAATTTCAGATTGGCCTCAGCCCTCCAGGCAGTGAGAGGGAAGAGCTACCTGTGGTCTGTTATGCTGGACATCACTGAGGAGGGGGGGATTTTAAATCAGTAGTGGTGAGCCCTTGGGCAAATAAATAAACTCCCTCCAGAGAGTGTGGCAAGTCCTGGAATTCAGTTTGCTGATTTTGCTTTGGATCAGGAGGTGGAATTTGTTGCACTTGTTAAGAGAGTTGGTGTCTTCCATGGGCTGAGCTGGTCAAATGCAGAGTGCTGATTGTAGATTGGCAGGAGAGCTTGGAGGACAGAAGGTCCCTGGGTTTGTGAGACTCAGCTCAGATGCTGTGTGCTCTACTGGCAGGGTTTGATCTTGATTCTGGGAGAACATCTGGAAGGCTTGTTGTAGGCTGGGTGTCAAAGGAACACTGTTTGCAAACCAGGAGACGTATATGATTTTTTGTTGGCAGGAATGAAAACCCCTCATGAAAAGACTTTCTTCCCTTTTTTTTTTCTTTAATTTGGGTCACTTACAGGCTGTGGATGCAATGAAACGTGTTCTTGTTTCATCATCCCACCCTGTTGGGAGAAATCACTTAGCAAATATTATATGAAAATGCAGAGGAGTTTTGGATCACCTGGCTTCATTTCAGTAGACTAACACAAATAATTTGAAAGAGCAGTAAGATCCTTGGCTTTAAGGAAAAAAAAAACCAAAATGTTTTTGTTTGGGTGCATTTCTTTTGGAGTTCCCATTGTAGTGAAAGATTAATTGTGCTGTCAACTTTTTATTCCAACCTTAAAAGTAAACTAACTGTACCCAATTGAGAATCTGAATGCACTTAGATTTCTCCCACCCCATGTACTCCAGTTTGAGCTCTGACGTGTGGCTGGGGTCTAGGGGCACAGGACTTAAACATTAAAGCAGCATCACTGGAACTATTTCTCTTATTGAAACCTGCCTCAAAGGCCTTTGTGCATACCTAAAGGAGATCTGCAACTGAGAATTCCTGATACTTCAGAATATTTATTACAGTGGAACTACCTGCTTCTTGATCTTTAATCACATCCATAGTGTAGTTCTGCTATTAGAAAAGTTGGATGGTAAGATGGCTCTATGTAATGTGTGGAGTAAATTGGAGTGAAAGCCAAATAACCTTAATAACAAAGATTATTTCCTGGCTTGGTTCTGGTGTGTGTTTTTTTTTGTTGCTTTTTTTTTTTTTTTTTTGTGGGGTTGGTTGTTTTTTTTTTTTGTAGGTGACTTGTTACATTGAGAGGTGAGGATAAAGATATAGCTGCCATTCTCAGCAGTTCTTTGCTTTTCCTTAATATCTGACAACATATTCTAAGGAGCTGAAGTTTCTAACAGCTAAAGAAGGGTGTCTGGGGACTGTGTGTTTCCACTGAGACTGTTCTGGGGTCGAGTACTTGGCTGGGGGGACAAGGACAGTGCAGGGGACTCTGGCTGGAGCCACAGCTGGATCACTGTTGGGCTGAAACAACAGAAGAATTTCATAGGTGATAGCTGTTTGCTATTTTACCAAATAGAGCATTTCAAAACTGCTGACTTGACACAGCTATGTGGTGGAACTTCCAGGCGTGTTTTGTTTCTGAACGTCCTAAAACTCCTCTGAAATGCTGTTGACCACAGCAGTGAGTTTTGTACTGACATTAAAGATAGATTTATTGCTCTTAAAGTTGTTCTTCCTTCCAGCTTATGGGTTCTTTGAGAGCTGAGATCCAATAATTCCTTGTAAATGGCTACTTCAGCTTTTGATTGAACTTCTTAAATATGATCTATTACTAGCAGTAAGTGCAGACATATCCCTCCTGTTGTTTCAGAGAAGTGCTGTGTGGGTTATCTTGCTGACAGGAAATTGAAGAACCATAAAGGTATCAAAATCTAGTAAGATTATAGCAGGACTTAAGTGTTGGAAATTCCCCTTTTCTTAATAGGGGATCATTCTATTGGGAGTGAAGGTGTAGATCAGAAGCAATATTACTATAACACCTTTTTTAGGCTGCTATTAATGTAATAAAGCTGTTGTTAAAGGCAGAAATCTCCTTGCATGTCACATTGACCTTAAAACCAAGCCTGCTTGTGGCAACAGCTTGCAGCTCCTTGGCCGTTTGCTCAAATATCTTTTCCTTTCCTCCAGGAGTGAATTCTTGTACTTTGTGCAGGCATTATGATCTAAGTGAGTGCTAAGTGGTGGCCTTGTCCAGATTTGGTAAGTTTTGGTGTTCTGAGTTTCAGTACAGGGCAGCCTGTTCCAGAGCAGAGCAAAGAAGTTCTTACTCATGTTCAGGTGGAATTTTCTGAAAGTTACTCTGGAAAACTATTTCTCAAGGAGTAGTTTGTCTGCAAGGCTGTGTGAAACTTGGAGAATAATTTTGGAAGGAAAAAGAGGGAGGAATCTACTTTGTTTCTATGTCAACGTTTTCAGCTCAGGACTTTGAGAACACCATATCCCTGATTTCAGGACAGGCTGCCTTCCTTCCCCAGAGGTCTCAATATCCCTGGTCAGTTATTCTGCAGAGAAAAGTAAGTTTCAAATGCTGCCCTATTAACTCATACAGGTAAAACCCAGTATTTTATTACCTCCTGTTTGCCACACTTAATTTATTTTTCTCTTTAGCAAAAATTTGGTGAGTTTTTATTTTTTTCTTTCAGTCTCTAGCCATCAGTGTACCATGCTCCAGCCCAATCCTTGTTTCTCTTGACTGTGCTGCCTCAATCAAGGCTTCTTTTATACATCTGAAGGTGTGAATTTTGTTCTGGTTTTTTCTTTTTAAGGCATTCAATTATTTGAAAAGATAAGAGGAAAGGAACATCGTTGTTGTGTATGTTATTTTGTTATAAAGCAGGGAAAATGTGGAAATGAAGCCCTGGATAGTTGCAAGGCAAGTTTAAAGGGAATGTGCCCTTTTATTTTTAAATCCATTTTGTTTTCACAGAAAAACTAGGTCTAGTCTGTATAGACAATTATAGTAAATGTGTTTCCAGAAGCAGAGAAATATTTTATATGCCTCTGTTGTAGTGCGTTCTTATATTTTGTAATACTTTGAAGTAGTTGGTTTTGTATTCCCATGTTTTTCCCAAATGGTTTATCCCAGACTGTACCCCCCCCCCTCCTCTTCCCTCTACTTGTGTTATCCCTTTCCTGGGATAAGATCTCCAAAACCCCCACCCTGGCTCTCTGCCAGTCACCTCGACATCCCAGCCCCCTACCTAGAAGTTTCGGTCCAAGTTGTCGAGTGATTAGCCAGGGGCCAAGGGTCAACCCCCCAAGTCCTGCCCCATACGCCGTTTTGTATGTCTATCCCCCCAGCACCCATCCCCCAGGGATACCTATTGGTCAGTAGGATTTTATCTATGTTAGTTTCCTCCCCCCTTTAAATGTAAGCTTCGAACATCCCCCAGTGCTCTCGGCAGGAGGAACCCCCTGAGGTATAGGAGCTCCCTCGGGACTCCTTAATAAAACCTTGGAATATCCCCTGCTGGGAGTCGGCCCCTTTCCTCTTCCACCGACGTCTCGGTCGTCTCTGCTGCAGCAAAGGCAAACAGCCTGAGTGCCCTCAGCACCCTCGGGGCACAGAGAGTGTCTCCCTGCAGTCGGCCGTGGTGGGGCTGCACCCCCCCACTCTCTGCCGACCCGGGTAAGGCCCAGGGACTTGAGAGGCTTGCAGAGGGACTGGGACAGCTTGGCGCCCAGCCGTGGGGCTCTGGAACCATTCCAGGAGCCCACGGAAAGGGGCTCGGACATTCTTTCAGTCTGTTCGATAAGCCTTCGGCCGGCAAGCTACCTCAGGAAAGAAAAAACTCCGTTTTAGTGAGTTGCTCTCCTGTGGACGAAGCTGGGAGCTTCTTATGTACCCGAAGAAGTCAGCTTTAGGTGGAAATCAACAACCCAGGCTTTTTCGTTCCCCTCTCCTGCAGTTGGATTGGTAAGTTTTACCCTTCTCTTGTTTTTCCCCTCTTTGGGAGGGGGTGTTTCCCTGCCCTTTGTTCTCAGCCCCGCCGCGGAGGGCTGAAGTTTTTTTTTCTCTCTATTGTGGGCAGACTGCCAGCTGTAGGCTTTTTTCTCCTCCCCCCCCCCCACCTGGGTTGCTGAAATTTGAGATACAAATTTAAAATCAGAGCCAAAATGGGTGCTAGGCTTTCTGTATCTCACAAGGGTGTCTATTATCATCTCTTAAACATTCTTAAGAGTGAAAAAATCCGATTTTCAAAAACAGATGTTAAACAGTTCGTCAGATGGCTTTTCCTTCACTTCCCCAACGTGTCCACTGAAAATCTCAGTGATTTGGCTTTTTGGGACAAAATTGGTAGTGAATTATTGAAGGCAGGGAAAGCAGGAGACATATCTCCGTCAAAATTTGCTTTTTTAGCCCTGCAGATAAGAAACGTTGTAAAATTTAATTTAAAAATGCAAGAACAGCCATCTGGCAACAGTTTCAATATCTCTGTTTCACAAAAACCCGATCTACCCCCCTCCGAGTTCGGTTCTCCTTCCCCCACCCCCCTCCCCCCACTCCCAGCCCCTGTACAAACCCCTGCTCCCCCCCCGAGGTTCCCTGTCTCCAACCCGGACACTTCTACCCTGAATTCCCGAAATCTTACCCTCCCCCCTGCTTCCCCAAGTTATAATACCGTGTCTCACAACCTTTGTGCCCGCCTTGGTACCCCTGAGACGCCTCCGGTAACTTCCCCGGACCATAATGGCGGACACCACGTGGCAATGGTGGTTTCCTCGCCTTCCCAGAATTCCTTTCGCTCTCCCAACAACCCATTCTGCTCGGAGCACCCCGCCCCCGAAACCCGCCCTCCCGCCCTTCCCCCGTCTCCGGCCCCGGCCCCGGCCGCCCCTCCCGCTCTGGCCCCGGCCGCCCCTCCTGCTCCGGCCGGCCCCGCCCCCTCAGAGCTCTGCCCGCCCGCCGCGGGCTCCCTCCGCCCCCCCCACGGCCCGCCCTCCGGCCCTCAGACCAGTGTAATAAGAGACGCTGTCGCCGGCAGACAGAACCCGGAAACAGGACAGTCCTTTTCTGCTGCCCCTGTCTCATATATCCCTGATTTAAACGGGGCATTCCAGCCAAATTATAGCCCCCTTTCTGTTGATTCTGTTAAAGAACTAGCCAAAGCCCAGAAAGATTTTGGGAGATCAAGTGAATATTTTAGAGGGCTCCTTAAAGCTACATTATTTGCTCACATTTTAACCCCTGCTGATATAAAACACCTTTTTTCCTGCCTGTTATCCTCTTCTGAATATCTCTTGTGGGAGGTTGCATGGCAAAAAGGATTGAGAGCGATTTTACCAGCTCTGTGGGCTGATGAAGCTACTGCTCGTGATGTTTATGGCAATATGTTATCCCTCGATCACCTCTGTGGACAGGGGGATTGGGAAAACGCCGTGACCCAGGCAGAAAGCATTCCCACAAGGGCTTTCAGAGAAGGTGCTAGAGCAGCTGAGAAAGCTTTCTTTGGGCTCCGTCCTAGTATTCCAATTGAAAATTATTTGAAAATAACACAATCTCCATCTGAGTCCTTTTTGAGTTTTGTGGAAAGGTTGAGAAAAGCTGTTGAATTGCAAGTTCAGAATGAAGGAGCCAGGATGGAAATCCTCACCGAGATTGCTAAAGAAAATGCCAATGAGAAGTGCAAAGCTGCTATTCTCAGCCTGCCTCTTGACCCAACGCCTACGCTGCAGGCCATGCTTGAAGTGTGTGAGAAGAAAGTTACCATTACCCTCGCTGACACCGATGAGAGACCAAAACCACAGAGAAGGATTGCTGCAGTGGAAGGCCCTGAGCCATCATTTACCAGCCAGCTCCAGCATGTCACGATGCCACAAGAGAGAATCTCCAGCTCTAATAGACCTTGCCATCTTTGTGGGAAGTTGGGACATTGGATGCCGGACTGTCCTCTGAAAAAGCAGTTTTTAGATTTTAAATACAATATGCTTAAAAACCAGAATTCCCCAAAGGACCACTTCTCAAAAAACTGAGTAAAGAGCGCTCCTTTCCCCAGCGCTATGACAAAAATAGGGTGGGCTCGATTCAAGTACGGGGGAGGGAAAAGAAATCTAGTGTAAAAGATGTACAGGTGCCAAGCGAGGCACTGGCTTTGAACAAAACAGAACATTCATTTCATTGGAATAATCCCAGACCAATCTTAACCACTGACTCTTCCCATAATCCTTACAGGCTGGCGTTGACTGAACCTCTCCATCTCAGAGACACTAACTGGCATTTCATATCTGTTAACCCTGAACAACCAGGTACTTGGACACAGCTTTGCCAGAAACGTCACAGTAAGTATGTCGTCCTTGGGGACACAAAACACACACCCCAAGAAATTATTATTCCTCCGGGTCTCATATCATCAGACCCGAAACAATTTGTCATATGGCTTCACTGTACTCATCCACCCGTGTACTTGCCCAAAGGCCAAATCATAGCCCAAGCCATCCCAGTACCTGAGCCTCCATGGGACCAGGAGCAAGTAGACACCCTCAGAGGTAAACTCCATCCCAATGTCTGCTGGACTCAGGTATTGGGAAAAGATAAACCCAAGCTATCATGTGGGTTGCACCGTGGTGGTGAGTACAAGTCCATACAAGGACTTTTAGATACTGGAGCAGATGTCACGATTATTCCATCTAAAGAGTGGCCATCACACTGGGAATTGCAAAACGTAGCAGGACACGTGCAAGGTGTAGGGGGAATTCAATTGGCAAGACAGTCAAAAAACGTTGTTCAAATTGAGGGACCCAATGGCAAAATAGCTTCCATTCGCCCGTTTGTTTTAGACTACACAGAGCCCCTCTGGGGCAGAGATTTAATGGTTCAATGGGGAACCACAATTGACATCCCAGAAAACCCGCAGGTTTTTCGGGGAGCGGTCGCTGAGGTGCGCCATGCCCAAAAATTGATTTGGAAAACTGATACTCCAATAAGGGTAGTTCAGTGGCCGCTCAATAAAACCAAATTAAAGGCGCTTGAAGAACTTGTACAAGAGCAGTTAGAAAAAGGTCACATTGTGGAGACCACGTCGCCGTGGAATTCGCCTGTCTTTGTCATTAAAAAACCAAACAAAGACAAGTGGAGACTACTCCATGACCTCCGTCAAATCAACAATGTTATTGAGGACATGGGGTCCCTACAACCAGGGATGCCCTCCCCAAGCATGCTTCCACAAAATTGGTCTTTAGCTGTAATTGACATCAAAGATTGTTTTTTTCACATTCCCCTACATCCTGACGATGCTCCGCGTTTTGCCTTTTCGGTTCCCACCATTAACCTGGAGGCCCCAATGAAGAGATACCATTGGACGACCCTCCCTCAGGGACTGAAAGTCAGTCCTGTGATTTGCCAGAGGTATGTCTCTTCCTTGTTGTCTCCAGTCCGTGAAGCTGCAGGAGATTCCATCATCCTGCACTACATGGATGACATCCTGGTGTGTGCCCCAAGTGATGACATGCTTACTCACACACTTGACCTGACAATCAATGCATTGGTTGCTGCAGGGTTCGAGCTCCAAGAAGAAAAGATTCAAAAGATGCCACCTTGGAAGTACCTGGGCCTTGAGATTGGAAAGCGGACCATTGTGCCGCAAAAATTGACTATCAAACATGATATCAAAACCTTAGCGGATCTCCATCAACTCTGTGGATCCTTAAATTGGGTGAGACCTTGGCTAGGCATTTCCACCGAAGACCTAGCCCCCCTTTTCAATTTGTTAAAAGGGGGAGATGACCTTAGTGCTCCTAGGACCCTCACCCAGGAAGCGAAAACCGCACTGGAGAAAGTTCAGGAAATCATGTCTACTAGACAGGCCCACAGGTGCCAGCAGGGTCTCCCCTTCAAATTTATCATTCTAGGCAAGCTGCCACACCTCCATGGTATGATTTTTCAGTGGGAAACTGTCCAGGCAAAGAAAAAGGACCAGGTCAAGAAAGATCCCCTCTTAATTATAGAGTGGGTCTTTCTCAGTCACAACAGGTCAAAAAGGATGACAATGCCACAAGAGCTGATGGCAGAATTGATCCGGAAAGCAAGGATACGGATCAGAGAATTGGCAGGGTGTGACTTTGACTGCATTTACATTTCCTTAAACCTGAAATCAGGCCATTTGTCTCAAGCAATGCTAGAGCAATTTTATCAAGAGAATGAAGCCTTGCAATTAGCCCTAGATAGCTACACAGGCCAAATTTCAATTCACAGACCGGCCCACAAAATTTTCAATTCAGATGTTCAGTTTTCATTATCACTGACAAGTATTCAGAGCAGGACACCTCTAAAAGCACTGACAGTTTTTACTGACGCGTCTGGTGCGTCTCACAAGTCAGTGGTAACTTGGAAAGATCCCCAAACTCAACAGTGGGAAGCAGATATTGCCAAGGTGGAAGGATCACCCCAAATTGCTGAGTTGGCCGCTGTAGTCAGAGCTTTTGAGAAGTTTCCTGAGCCTTTAAATGTGGTTACTGATTCAGCTTATGTTGCAGGTGTAGTGTCTAGGGCAGAGAATGCTGTGTTGCAAGAAGTTTCCAACATTCCTTTATATGAATTACTTTCTAAGTTAGTAAGAATTATTTCTGGCCGAGAACACCCATTTTATGTGATGCATGTTAGGTCACACACAGACCTGCCGGGGTTCATTGCAGAAGGAAACCGGAAAGCTGATGCCCTTGCGGCTACAGCCAAGATGGCCCCGCTCCCAGAGGTATTCCAACAAGCAAAGATCAGTCATCAATTTTTTCATCAGAATGCACCTGCCTTGGTCCGACAATTCCATCTGAAGCACAAACAAGCCCAGGCCATCGTAGCCACATGCCCTTCTTGTCAAAATCAGTCACTACCTACCTTAAGTGCAGGTGCAAACCCTAGGGGCTTGCAGAGCTGCGAGGTGTGGCAGACAGATGTAACCCACATCCCATCATTTGGCAGATTTAAATATGTCCACGTCTCTGTGGATACCTTTTCTGGTGCCATCTATGCTTCTGCCCACACAGGGGAGAAAGCCAGTGAGGTAAAGAAGCATTTCATGCAAGCCTTTTCCACATTAGGAATCCCTAAGGTCATCAAAACAGACAATGGCCCAGCGTACAAGTCCAAAGACCTTCAGAGCTTCCTGCAGCAATGGGGAATAGAACACAAAACAGGCATCCCCTATTCCCCGACAGGCCAAGCTGTGGTGGAGAGAGCCCATCAGAACCTAAAAAAGGTTCTTCACCGACAACGTGAAGTGATGAAAACAGAGACCCCTCAAATCCAGCTGTCCAAAGCGCTGTTCACACTGAACTTTTTGAACTGTACCTTTGAAAACCTTAACCCACCTATTGTAAGACATTTTAACGAGAACAGTCAGCACAAATTAAAAGTCCGTCCGCCAGTCCTCATAAAGGACCCTGAAACTTGGAAAATAGAGGGGCCCCATGAGCTCGTGGTCTGGGGTAGGGGGTATGCGTGCGTATCCACTCCCTCAGGCTTGAGATGGATCCCCTCCAGGTGGGTGAGACCGTACATTCCTAAGGTGTCAAAGGACAAAGCTGCAACACAGGTAGCCAGTGCCTGCTGGAGGAGGAAGCGCCGTCAGACTCTTTAAAGTTAAATCGTTGTTACCTGGACCTCATCCCTAACACTTTTTATTTTCAGTTTTAGTGTTTTCCTTTGATCTGAACTCAGCCCTGGTGTCATCAGAATGAGCCCCATCCTTCCGTTGCTTCTGTTGACAGCCGTCCATCCAGGTCAGATGTGGATCGTTCCACAACCCCAAGCAAATGTGTGGACCACCCTCGCCAGAGTCCTCAACCAAGACCACATTTGCCTGTCAACCTCTTCTGTGTCTGACCCGATGTCCACTTGCCTTGTGGGGATCCCATCCAAATATGATGAATTTCCGCCAACATTAGCTGCTCCCCTTCCCCCAGTATATAATCCGTTATCCCCTTGGTCAAAATTAATTGATAGACAAGCAGTAGCAGAAAAAGAACCCCAAGAATTTGAACTCCTTGGTTCTGCCAAGGCATTCTATTGTGTTCAGTTTACATTTACACCAAAAGATCAAGTAGATTTGTACCATGAAGTCAAACAGTTCAAAGTGAATTATACAGCAAAAATTTGGTGTAAGAAAATTTCCCAAGTAGGAATACCTTCTACCCCTGATAATAAGCCCCGTGCCCTTCCTAAGGGGTTTTTCCTCATTTGCGGGGACAGGGCATGGGCAGGCATCCCCTCTCGTCTAATCGGAGGTCCATGTACCATTGGAAAGCTGAGCCTGTTTACACCCAACAAAACCCAAATCATGGATTGGCGAACCAAAACCAACACCCGCAATTCGGCCCGCAAAAAGAGAGATTTAAGGAATCTGGACCCAAATTGCGATTCTGAAATTGTACATTGGTCCAAACCAAAAGGGGTTGCGATCACCGTGTTTTTGCCATGGGTATCTGCAGCCAAAGCTCTAGGCGAGTTATCACATCTAGAGTGTTGGGTTGCTAAACAGGCCAATATTACATCAGCTGCACTTTCAGACCTCCTGGCAGACGATGAAACAACAAGGCAAGCCACCCTACAAAATCGGGCTGCAATTGATTTTCTCCTCCTGCTACATAATCATCGCTGTGAGGAGTTTGAAGGTCTCTGTTGCCTGAATCTGTCATCCAAAGCTGAAAATGTCCACAAAATCATCGGGAAGATGCAACAAATGGTCCAAGACATCAAGCAAGAGACAGCGGACTGGATGGATGGACTCTTTCAGGGATGGGGACTCTCGGGCTGGGTCAAATCCATTTTGAAATCTGTATTTTTAGTTTTGCTTGTTCTTCTTGTTATTTTGATCAGTTTTGGGATCATCAAGAGCATTGTGACCAAACTGATCTCGAAAGCTATTTCCCCTTTAGAGGTCAATCAGGTGACTGTTCCCACCTCTTCTGAGGAAGGGACAGAAACCTCTGCAGAATTTACAAAACAGCCTTGGTTTGCTGATGATTGATAGCACTCCGAGCTGAAATGTAATGTTTAGGTGCCTCTTCCTTTTTTATTTAAACGAAAAGAGGGAGATGTTGTAGTGCGTTCTTATATTTTGTAATACTTTGAAGTAGTTGGTTTTGTATTCCCATGTTTTTCCCAAATGGTTTATCCCAGACTGTACCCCCCCCCCTCCTCTTCCCTCTACTTGTGTTATCCCTTTCCTGGGATAAGATCTCCAAAACCCCCACCCTGGCTCTCTGCCAGTCACCTCGACATCCCAGCCCCCTACCTAGAAGTTTCGGTCCAAGTTGTCGAGTGATTAGCCAGGGGCCAAGGGTCAACCCCCCAAGTCCTGCCCCATACGCCGTTTTGTATGTCTATCCCCCCAGCACCCATCCCCCAGGGATACCTATTGGTCAGTAGGATTTTATCTATGTTAGTTTCCTCCCCCCTTTAAATGTAAGCTTCGAACATCCCCCAGTGCTCTCGGCAGGAGGAACCCCCTGAGGTACAGGAGCTCCCTCGGGACTCCTTAATAAAACCTTGGAATATCCCCTGCTGGGAGTCGGCCCCTTTCCTCTTCCACCAACGTCTCGGTCGTCTCTGCTGCAACGAAGGCAACCAGCCTGAGTGCCCTCAGCATCCCTCGGGGCACAGAGAGTGTCTCCCTGCAGTCGGCCGTGGTGGGGTCACCCCCCCCACTCTCTGCCGACCCGGGTAAGGCCCAGGGACAGTGAGAGGCTTGCAGAGGGACTGGGACATGCCTCCAGCCTTTTCCATTTTTCATTACAATCACTGCATTTTCTTCTTAAAATGCAAGCAAGTCAAGGGAGGCTCGGCTGGCAAGATAAAATGATTATGGGATAATTTGTGTTTTCCAGACCAAACAAAATCAATCATTATTGTTTAGGGATGAGATGCATTAAATAGCTGAGAGATGTTTCTGGACCTTTACAAAATGTTTTTATCAGGACAGATAAGGGAGAAGGCTGTTGAATACCCTGAGGTGGTGCTTGTAGTTTTCAAATTTACACACTAATTTGAACAATATTTATAGAGGGAGTCATCTGTGCTGAGTTCGTGTTTAAAAAATAAAAAAATCAAACCTGACAATATTGAAATTCACTCTATAGTTTTACCACGTAATCTTGTCAGACAAGAAGTCTTCATGCTTGCATATATGAAATATGAATAATGTTTAATGGAAATATATATGCAGTAGAAAAGAAATAGCCACTCTGTTTCCTTTCCATGAAGTGGGGGCTGGATTGAAATGGAGATCAACCAGTTTCACTGATTTACCTTGGCATGTGTGGTGAGGTCAGGAGAAAGAAGCAGAAGTTGGGATAATTGGGAATCTCTCATGTGTGTCCTTGGGAACAAGGATTTAGTATGACAACTAATACTGAAACTATTGAATCTACCAAAAGAAAAACAAAAAGCAGTAATTTTTGTTTTGAAAAGGGAGGATGGTAGACTCTGTGCTACCCATATTACTGAGGGCTGAGGTGTGATGAGGCATAGGTGGAGATTTCCAAGCTGACTGGCAAAACTGGCTAACAAGTGCTTTTAGGATTAGTAATTTTTTAAAAACAAAATCCCTTTAATACTGTTAATCTCACTGGGGACTGATTCCGAGCTTCACAGTTACGTGGAAATTCAAAGTGAAACCATCAGACAGTAACACTTCCTGAGGCTTGAGTTTTCTGCTTTGGTACATGGAGTTGATTTCTCATCTTTCTGTTTTGATTATAGTTATTTTTTCTTGCCCTAGTATCCTTGCTGACTGTACAACCCTCTTCTTTCCAAAAGAAGCTCCTGTGATCATTTTCATCCAATATAATTTTTTTTCAGATTAAAATCTATGTATATGAATGTGTACTAAGACAATTAAAGCAGACTTTTTTCCACCCTGAAGAACAATGACTCCAGATGGTGATAATAAAAATCATTTAAGGAAGAAAGGAAGCCCATACTTGAGCAAGTGTATAGTTGTTATCAGATATGAACTTCTTTCTAGCTAAAAATGCTAATAATGAAGTCTCTCAAAATCTTATTTACCTATACATTTTGCAGGCTGTCCATCCTACCTTTGCCTCTCACAGGAAACACAGGGCCTGGAGAGCAGCAAGGCCACCAAAAGTTGCATTTTTCATGGAGATTGGCAGGATGACACCAGGGTTTGCCTTGGTGGTTTAACCTGAGTGAAGCCTTGAAAGATAAATTGATACCTTTGCCTGTTGCCACCCTGGGGATGTGCAAAATTTGAGTCCAAGTTATAGAAGAGCAACCAGAAAGATTAAGTGACTAGAGGAATCTGATTTATCAGGTAAAATTAAGAGTGCAATATATTTAGACTGGATATGCAAATAGAGCAGGGGACATGATAACTGTCTTGAAATACTTGCTCAGTAAAGACTAATGGTGGTGAAAAATTACTATGGAGAGGAACAGAGGGGTATAACAGAGAATAATGGGTTGAAATTAAGAAAAAATAAAATGTGGGCTCAATTCCATGATAAAGCTTCATGACACTAAATTGAGAATGCAGGAGAGGAAGAAGTGGTGAAAGACCCATCACTTAAGACAGTTTAAATTTAGACATGAAAAAGCAGTAGAAAGAGTACTCTGGAGGGCAATCCCTCACTGGCAGGGGGATAAAGTGGATGTTCTCTTCCATCCCTAATTTTTGCTACTCAGTAGTGCTGTGATTAGATGATAATTTTTTTTCCTTGTGCAGACCCAAGATGCTACTTAATATTTTAAGGGAGCTTTTAAAATAATCTGTAGCAGCACTGAGAGTTAGCTTTATCAAATAAATTGAAATATAGCATTATGAACCCTAGGTCCATCCCAGGGAACACTGAAGGATTTGAAATATAAAATAATAAGAAAAATTTTATGACAAAATTCTTCATGTAGCTTCCTCCCAGGCATTCTGAAGACTTGTGTCAGCTCTAAAGAAATGAGATAAACTCTGTTGACATCTCTTCCTTTGTGAGCTCTGGTAAAGTTAACTGAGTGCCCTTCATACCCTCACCAGAGGAGCAAAATGTCAAAAATATGTTAAATGGAAACTCGTGCCCATACAGTTGCTCTCTCTGGTGCACCATTCAAAAGAAGCAAAGAAGAAAGTTGAACAGATTTTAGAAATGGTCCTTTCTGACCTTTACAAAAGTACTGAATTTAATCCCTTTAGCCCAAAAGATCCTGCTGGTGAAAGGATTAGTAAGGGAGAGGAATAAAATTTCTGCGTGTGTGTCAGAATTGGTCAAGTTTTTGTGACCCAGCATTTGTAGTGCATTTGTTCAGTCTCTTTTCTTCAGAGGGTTTCATTTTGTGATATGTTTTAGACTGATATCTGAAAATTGCAGGTCACTGTTTTGTGTAAGAAGCAAAACCTTTTAAAGGGCTGGACTGGAGACAAAGAAAAAAGCCAACAAAGCCAAGCCATAAAACCACAACAAATGTCCCTCCACAGTCTGTCCCCATATTAGTCTGCCTGAATTTGAGCTGTATAATTATCTAGGCATGTATAAACAACCCTTTCTGTTTGCTTTCTTTTTTCTTTTATTTTACTGGTTAAAGGTAAAAATGAGCTTCAGGGACTCCTTGTCCATAGGAGTCCAATGAAAACTGAAGTGTTTTTACAAAGGAGCAGATGTCATGTGAAAACAAAGTGTTTCCACCTACAGCTTTCAACAACCACATGGAAATTTTGCAACTGATCCAGTTCCCAGTTCAAATTCATACACCTCACTTTTAGGTTGGCTAATTAGTGGGTTGAAGGGCTGATGTTTACTATACAGCTTTTGGTTCCCAAACCTGATTATTGGAACAATCTTGGACATCTTTATTTTTTTGCAACATATCCTGAAAGAATGCACAGTGGTGTTTGAGACGAGTTGATAATCTCTGTCCTTTTTTCCTAGGGAAACGTATTTTTATCCAGCTGGGGGCTGCAGCCTGGAATTGCATTTAACAATTTGCACAGATTTACACTAAGTGGCACTCTGAGGAGAGGAACTAATAGTTAGATGGAATTGCAAGGATGCAAACTCATTTTGGGAGGTTGGAGAAGGCTGGAAATCCTTGTGATGTTGTTTTCACTCAGACCATTAGTGCGACAAATGGAATTGCCTTGGCACCTCTGAAGTCAGTGAGGGTTTTGCCATTAATTTCCTTTTAGATGAATGCAACTCATAAGGAATAACACATGTTCTCCTGGAGTTATTTATTTGTATATTTATGTTGGAAAGACAACACAGAGCATAGTGAGGTAGCAAAAGGACGGGGGGGTGTGAGTGTGAATGAAAAAACAGGAGGGGAACAATAAGTTAGGTTTGTTTGCATGTCTGTGGCAGCTGTGGAGATAGCCCTGTGATTTAATAACCCTACAGTGAGCCATGTGCTGCTCCCCTATTGCACACTGATGTAATAATGCAAGAGGAACTTGAATTATTTGATGTGTCATATATTGTAGGAACGAGCTGCTCAGAAGTAAACAGCTGAAAAGTGTCTCAATAACAAATTGTGAGGCAAGAAAACAGGGAGGGGAAAAAAGCAGAAAGGAATGGCTGCTGTCGTGTTGTCTCAGCTGAGCTGACAAACATTATTCTGAGTAACTGCACTGTGAAACCCAGAGTGTCCAGTAATGATAATGTGCAGTACAATTGAGTCCTGTTATCTGTAATGGTTTGCTATAAACCATAAAACCATCCTGCACTTCAAGGCAACCAACACTGGGGTAATGTCACGTTCTCAGATTGTTTTAAATAGGCTTGGAATTATTCTGTGGAAGCTGCAAAGTGGCACAGATTTGCATAAGGGTTTTGCCTAATTTAAATGCAACTCAGGTTGTGTAAAATGCCCACAGTCCCCTTTATAATCTCTAATTTGTTTCCTACTGGGTCATCTCTAAGTTTAGCCTGATCAAATCTGTGTCACAGTGACATCTGCAGCTGCACAGCCACCTGCCCCTCTGCATGTTTTCATTTGTTTGTTCAAGGTGATGGCTGCAAATAAAAGAATTATAAGTTTGGGCATAGACATCTCACATAGCCATTGATGAGGTTTCTAGAATCAGAATTTTTCTCGTGGTAGTTTCAGTCCCATTTATAGGATGAGATCATGTTAGCTTCTCCTTTACTTTTGTCTCTAGTGGGTTGGATTACCCCATGAGTTGCACAAAAGGTAACCCCAACCAAACACATAACTTGATGTTATAGCAACATTTACAATGCTGAGTGAGAAGGAGGTAACAGAAGTTCTGCAGCTGGGTACATTTGCAGGCAGGAGTTCCTGAGTCCACTCTGAAGCTTAGGTACTTATTGCTTTTGAGATGCAAAGTGGTTTAGGGTGAAAACCCATTGAGATATTCTGAAGAGGGAAGGAATTCAGCTCCAGGATATTTTATTGCATTTTAAAAAAGGAGTTCTGAGTGCTCATGAAGTGGCCACTTTTGAGGGGTGAAGTTGCCCATTGATGCTGCAGTAGGCAGCAGCTGTGTGCATTCCAGACAGATTTGGGATGTGTGTGGGGGTTCCCAGGACCTCATACTGAGTATTTCTGTCTCCAGGCTGGAAGCTGAGTGACATATGTGCTTTATAATAGTTAACTTTCAGTAGGAGTCATGTTCAGTAGAAATGGAAAGATGTGTTACCCTGAACTGGGAGGGAATAAATATTGGAAGGAGAGGCAGAAATCAGTGCCTGAATGGGATGGGTGTATTAAGGGAAGCAATTATGTCTGTAAGAGGAGATGTGACTGCTTCTGGATTTGTGCTTTAAAACTCCTGCAACTAATAGGTTCAAATAATGTTCTTGCATTTTTTTTCCTAATACTTTTTAGTTTTATTTTTAACTTAGTGTAACTTCAGTCCTAGGCTTCTAGCAATAAGACAGCCAAAGTCAGACACTAATTCAGTGTCAGTGTACCAGGAATCTTAACTAAAAGTTATATATTTTTAGGCTAATTTTATTCATTTTTAATAGAACTTTGTGACTCCACTTTTCCTCTGTTACTGAACATCAAATAGACACATTAATTGGATTGTCTGCGATGACATATGATCAAATTGTTCCTTTACTACACTTCTGTGTGTTGAGAAACCTCCATCATTAGCATAATTTCAAGGAATACTTATTTAAGAAAGTAATTTCCTGGGTCATGATTCTATTATGGATTTGATGGATTTGATGTAAGCCACTTGATGTGTATATCTGTGAGACTTCACCAGTCTCCTGGATCTGCTCTTAGGAAAGCTTGTCAACTTACTGTGCACATCCTCAGTTTTACAAAGTTGAATTTGCTTGTCTTTTATTACTTCTGCAAACTTAATTCGCATCTCAGTTTTTAAAGCAAGAGTCCCATAGAAATTTTAAGTCAGGCAGAAACTTGTATTTCTTGTTTTCTCTTGAATCAATCTATATGTGATTCATTGATAGAATTTTGCTTTTTGTATTGTAGATTTAATATATTGTTGTCAGCCTATCTACTGCCCTGTGTCTTGGTGAGGTTAACTTCAAAATATCTATGCTTTTATGTTTATTTCTTTTTGTTATAGCTGAAGATCTAACAAATCAAGTGTGGTGGTTGATGCACATGACATTTGATGTTAGAAAGGAATGATTGTATTAATTCTGAAATAGGGTGGGTTTTGCATGCCCATGAAAGTATGGTTAATTAAATACTATATAGGCTAGGTGCAGCTTTTCCCAGAATAATTTTCATTATTATCTTTTTTTTGTAATGTATGTTTTACTATCTTTAGAAGGCTGTGTACCAGCTTGGTTCAGACAAGAGATGTGGTATGAAATGTATTATTAAAAGAAAACCAAACAAAGTCAAACAAAAACAAAACCAGAAACCTCAGGACGAACAGAAGTTAGGATAAAATAGTGCAGCAAAGAGAAACCTCCCAGAAAGAGTGAGGGCACACTGCACTGCAACCTCATAAAAGACTTAAAGAACAAGAAGCATTGACCCTAGATAGCAAGTTAGAAAAGACAGATGGTTCAGGCTCTTAAGAGAATAGATCTAGCTGACATAAAAAATGGGAATCAGGTTTGCCAGTTTTAATAGGATGATCAAACTGAGAATTGATTAGAAGGTTGTCACAGAAGTGTTGATGAATGGTAGAGAACCCAATTTTTCAAGCGTTGGTGCTGATAAATTAGGAAAACGAGCAGAGTAGATAGAAGAGCTATAGAAAACTGACTGGATTATTTAATTGAATTGTTTCACTACCCTTGTTTTCATGCCAGCACTTCAGTACGGTCATTTTAAAACTTTAGAGATCTGAGATAAATCAAAAAGGGCAGCAACAGCACAGTGAACACCTAAGAACTGTGCAAAAGTCTGTGGTATGCATGAAAGACAGTGGACAACACTGACTTGTCTCTCTTGAGTGCAAGCTCATCCCAGAGTGCCCTTCCCTCTGCCCCTGCCACATTATAATGTCCCCACTGTACTGCATTCCTGTCTATAGGCATGGATTTGCTGCTTAAAGTGAGCTATGGCCCTTTCACATCAATAGATGGAATAATATGGGCACATATAAGAATTAATGGATGTCTGTCATAAATCAGCGGGAATTATGTGTGTATAATTTACTTGTGAAAGGTTTGACTCTATGTGCCATGGAATAATAATTGCAGAGGTTGTAAATAATGGAATGCACTGGGAAGTTGTACCAAGGTTTAACTATTACATCACTGAGGCAAAATACTAGGAAATGTACTAATTTTCAGGATGTTGAAACTAAAGGGTTAATTTTTGGTACAGAGATCTAGGTACAGATTCTTGGTACAGAGGTCTAGGTGCTTTGTGACTTAGATTCTAAAAATATATTTTTCTAATCAATTCCCATAATTGGAGTGTTAAATAAGATGCTTTTGTGAAAAGGAGTAAGGAGGTTGGCACAGCTGCATGTAGCAGGTTCATAGACAGGGAGCTCAAGCATTTGGGTCATGAAACCTGTTGGAAAATAAACACCAAAAAAATGGGCCCCCAAGTCTGTCTTTATAATGAGCTCCTCCAATACCACCTCTGATACAGTCCTTTCAAAGAAGATTAAAACCTTTGCATTGACTTTCCTAGTAGAAGACCAATTTTCCTCTGTCTCTGGAGGACATTAGAGAGTTATTGAACAGGGTTTTGTTATGGAGCTAAAAGCTGACTGGAAAATGTAGTCACCAGGAGGAAAATGGAGCAGCAATGCCAGGTATAATGTGGTATTGACAAAAAGCCTGGACTTGGCTCACAGCACAGCCTTCCCTGGGTTTGTTTCAGTGAAGATAGTCTCTGTGTAGCCTCCACAACTCTTTTTTCTTTACTGCATACCAGAGTTTAATTTATCAATAATTACTTTGGGTCACAGCACAAGAGCTCTTAATGTCCTTTTCCTTATGCCATTCTACACCAGTGTATGAACAAGGTCTCTTACACTCTCACTGCCAATTTTTGTTGAGTTTGCTTTTTCTTTTCCCTAAAACCCTTTTTTTAATGGACAGTTATTTTCGCTCAAGTCTTCTATTTGGATGTCTTTGCTGGCCTTTATCTTCAGCCTTTGTTATCATGCATTCCATTCTCTTATGGTCTTCTCATTTTATTTCCTTTCAGCCTCCTGTTCATGTTGAATAATGTCTTTTTTTCTCTGCCTCTATAAGAAGAGGGTGCATGAGACTTTGTTTATGTGAAAATGAAATCCTTAGCTCAACTACTTCCATCTATCTCAGCTTTCTTCTTCATTATCAAAGTACAGTGGCAAGTAATACCTCAAATATGATAGTCAGCCTCTGGAGAGCAAGAGCATGGTGCAAGCCATGTTTTTATATTAGAACCATTCCCCTTAATCCCTCACTTATATCAACCTTTTTAAAGGAAATTAATTTCACATGATTATGCTAATATTTTCTTAATGAATTAGAAAAGAAACCTGTGCAGAACATTAATGAATCATTTTAACCATCCCTGCTGTGAGATTTCAAGATCATTCTTTCTGTAAAAATGTATGAATATTAATATCTACCCTGGTAATTGGTACAAAGTTAATTACTGTAATTCTGCTGTAGTAGAAAAAAATAAATCTATGTAGTATGCAGTAATAGCTAGTTATTAAGATGGGAATCTTGAAGATAAAATACTGACCCCTATATATGAAGTGAGGTTAAAAAAACAATTTTGGTGTAATAATAAAATATTTTAAAGCAAATATAATTTGGTTATTAATTTCATTCAGTTCATGCAAATAAATAGTCTGTGTAATTTAGCCACTGTCTTTTATTTCAGTGGGATTTGCCTCAGATTTGATATCAATAGGATTGAGATCTGTTTCTTCTATTGTCTAGGGAAATAATGTGTACACTTGACAGCATCTGGCTGTGGAAATGAGAACTAGCAAACAAATCTATACTATAAAATTTTAATACAAGTTTGTTTGTTATTGTTTGGGTCTAGAGAGGAGATCTCAAATTGCCAGTGTTTTTGAAAAAAAATGAGTGGTCAATGCCTTCTAAGGGCAGTGAAGCAGTTTCTGACTTTGCACTCGTATAAATGTGCACTTTAATTGATTGCTGATTTTTCTGTGCTGCCTAGAACAAGAATGACTTCTCATCTCAGTGGAACTCCAGCCCAAGTGGTCATTTCTGTCTTCTGTACTATAGAAATTGACCCTCCTTTGCTGGGGTGGGCAGGGGAGAAGCTGTTATCCTGGTGTCCAAATTCTGTCAGCAGCTTAGAGCAGAGCCATGAAACTCCACTCACCTGCTCTGTTTCTGTACCTGCTTTTTGGTTTCAGGAGTTTCAGATGTGCCTTCATTGCCCTTGTGAAAAATTGTATTTTAAGGATATTTTAAAGGGTGTTTTTATCTCACATGGAAAGAAATGCAAAACACTTTTTGCAACTGCCATTATAAACCTTAGTTTAGTTGTTCAGATTGCTGTTCTCAGGTGTATTATTACTTGACATAATCTTTGTGTATCTCACAAAAAAGTTGATCCTTACAATGATATAACTCTGCACTCATTTCATTGTACTTCCAGCTAATAAGGCAATCTCTTTCTGGTGAAACAGGAGCACCTGCAGCCATACACACAATCAGGAATTATCTACAAAATTGTTATCCAGCCTTGTAAGAGGCTCATTTTTTCCCTAATGTTTATTATGCTGCTGTCTAACCTAATGTTGGTGCAGATCTTCAGTGGGAGTTTCTGTCTTGAGAGTGCATTAGATATGTAATTATTAACCAGTCCAAATTGATGAAGATGCTTCCTTTTCATCTAAAGATTGTGTATTATCTGCTCCCACTATGGTAATACTTAGCCTTCTTTTACTGAAGGCTTTTTCATTGTGCCAAGTCTACAATTTTCACATTACTGTATAGTCTGTAATTGAAAAGAAATAATCCTTTATTAATTTTCTATTACAGAAAAATCAACACATAAGAAAATCGACACAAAAGAATATGAATACCAAGAGGGAAATAAAAGCTTTCTAAAAGCCCTATTCAGCATACTGAGAATAAATTGGAATAATATCCCCTAAGCAACTTAATATTGAATTGTCAGGTAGTAATAAAATGGTGGCTTAAGTTATTTAAAAATGTCATTTAGTAAAGATGGCTTTTTGCTATATAATTACCACAGAAAGTGGACAAATGTTATTTTCCTTCATATGAGGAAAATACCTGGCTGAGTGCTAGAAATATGAATTAATGGAAATATCTTTTTTTCTCTCAGTGATTGTAGGCTATCTGCTAATACTGTGCTTTTTGTACAAATGTGTTTTCTTTTTATTGACCATCATTTACTTGTAAGGGTTTTAGATCTGATTAATATGAAATCAGGAGAACCCATGATGTACTTGAGACAGAGTACCTGTCCCTGCAAGTGAGTTACACTGGCTTATCAGGGAAATGTCAGGACTTCACCACTCAGAAGCCAACAAAGAGAAATGTGGACCAAATGGCTTTGATTCTCTAGCCTGAATAACTTGTTTATTCTTTACATGCCCTCTTGGGGAAGCCCTTCCCACACTCCCCTTGTGGGTGAAACACTGGATTTCTCTCAAGCCTAGCTTCATATGAAATTGTTGCCACTTTCCCACAGCGATAGAACTTTGTACTGAATTTCAGATTACAAAAATCTAGGCACTTGTTAATGTTCATATCCCCTTTTAGGAACTATTGGTCCAAGTATCAATATTTGAGTGTAATTGAGTTAGCCTACCTTTGCATGAAACATAATGGCAGGGATTTTATGGTGATTTTATGGGTCTCTTGAGGAACACAGACAAGATCAGATTGGAAGAGGATGAAGCAGCTTGTGCCTCTTTCTGGCACTGAGGAGTGGGAGTTGTTTTCTTTTGGAGGAGGAAGACAATGTCACCCTTTGCCATAAGGTCTAGCAGCTGTATCTTATTTTCAGATGTGTTTCACATTTCTTCCTTTTGGCTAGAACTGCTGTTTGGGTTCTTAGTATTTTAGCTGTTACCATAACTTGAGCCTATGAAGGCTTTTCATGTAAAGCTCAGCTTTTATGAAGAGCAAATAGCTTAATTATGAAAATCACTTTTTTTGAGGTATGTGATGGAAATAAATCTTCCTGATTTTAGCAAAAAATATGTTAGTTGAGAAAAAAGAAATTGACTTGGCTGAGGGAATTGTGAAATCTGGATTAAAAATCTTTCTAAGAATTCTAAGAGAAGGAAATGGAGTATCAGTTTAATGCAGTCATTAATCATCCAGGAGGAAGAAAAGCAGTTTAATGACATGAATTACATATTAATCACACACTCTTTCATTGAAAACAAAGGTGCGAGGTAGCACAGGATAGAAGTAGAAATATGCATTTGAACTTTAGGATGACTTTGCCTTGGTTAAGTTCCTTGGTTAACCCTGGAAGATAATTCCTATGAGAATGTGGAAACACTGCAAGAAAAAGATAAGCAAAAATACACTATTGATCTCAAAACCTGAAATATTTTCTGAAATGGAAAGAATTCTGAGCTGTGAATTTTAATTTTGGTGTTCAAGTATTGTGATTCAGAGTTTATTTTCATGGCTGAATGCATTGTTTCCAAGTTAGAGGATGTTGAGTGTACAATACTGAACAGACCCAATAAAAGAGCAGAGTTGGTACAACATAAATTTTAACACTAACAGCAGATCAGGGAGTGTGCAACTACAAAGTGAAACATTTGCTGGCAGCTTGTAAGTCCAATTAATTACTATATGAAAAATTGTCAATATTTTTGAGTTATCCATTGGAGGTTTCTGCAATTTGTTCACAGGCAATTTGCAAACAGAAAAGGAGCTGAAATCCCATTGGTGCAATTTTCATTATAAATGATTCATTCAATCCTGCTGTAGGCAAATAGCACAGGATACACAAAAGTGTTTTGAAATCCATGCAAGAAACAATGCAAAGGTCCAGCAAAGAGCAATGGTGCCAGGTTTCTGGAGCAGCTGGAATGAGGGCACACAGAGCCCCCACAGCCACCATCAGTGCCTCATCTGGGGCAAATTCTTGCTGGTAAGACCAGGCAGAGAATGCTTGGTGAGGCTTTTAAATTCAGAATACCCTTTCCCTGTCCCTTTGAAGGTCAGACCATGAACCATGCTAACCATGTTAGCATCAGACCAGATGGTAACAGATGTTAGCAAAGACATCATCTCTGGCTATGCCTCCTTCTTTGCAGAGCATCACAAGTAGAGCACAATGCCATGTGATAATTTGGTTTGTGTAAACTGTGGTTTGTCTTGTTTTGATTGTTGTCAAGATAATTCTCCTTTTGATTTTAAGCTGTGCTTGTATCCAGCACATCACAGCCACATGTTGGTAGTTTGTCTGTGAAACTCTGTTACAGCAAATTGTCCCTCTGCCTGCTTTGGACATGTCTGCTCTGGGGCTCTGACAGACTTATTAACAAAACTCAGCACCATAACACAGAACCAGAATCCTAGAGGTGAGTGTGAATCTTAGAGGAAATCAAATACCTGTGTCTCAAACTCTCAAAAGTGAGGCAGGAACACAGAGCCAGGGACTCTGGTAATAGGATCCATGGCAGAGCTAAGTAATCAACTGAGGTAAATGTTGCTGCAGCCTGTCAGCTCGTACAGAGATAGTTATGATTATTGTCTTGGATATTCCTGAGCACAGAGAATAAAATCAGACAGAGGAATCTTTCCTGTCATGGAGAGATACTTTTCTTGTGCTGAATTGACACTGGGGTTGTATAAGCACAATGATATTCCTATTTCCTATTTCTTCCAGATACACAGGGGTTCTGTTTTGTGTGGAAATAGATCTTTCTCAATAGAATTGACTGTAAAAGACAAATAACATCTTCAGCTTGGATGAAAAGGGTAGCAAATGTCTTGTATAGCTTGTAAAGTCCTGTGGCTTGAAATATAATATAGTTGTACTTTTCTGTAGGTGGGCAGGACAAAGTGCATCTCCTTATGCAAAAAGGCCTTCTAGAGGTGAGATCTTTTTACCAGGATTTATTTAAAAAATGGAAAAAGAGCCCTGAGGAGGTTAAATGGGAAGTGACTTACATGTATCTGGGTTGGAGTATTTCAAGTCCTTGAAACCTATTCTATTTGAAAAGACATGATCAAGAAAATGACTTTTTTTTTTGCCTACTAGAGTGGGTCATCCCATGCATCAAGACAGGCTGAGGTGATGGGGTTTGTGTTTGGAATGGATGCTTGGGAAGATCTTGACCTGCAGTTCCCATTTCCCAGAACAAAGCAGAGCCCCCAGAAGGGGATGGCAAACACAAAATGAGAAATACCCATGGGTAGCAGTTTTCTCTGCCAGGAGAACACCTACCAGATATGTTTATCATAAGCTCTTCCTACTAGAGGATCTAAAATTTTACTGTAAAATTTAGCAAAAGGAAGATAAACCTGATGCTGTGAATATTTGAAAATACCAGTTAATAGGCAGTAAGAAGTTTTACATATGTTGACTTGAAACTAAATATATTAAATAATTCTAGTTTGTGTTATGTTTGGAAGTCTTTGTAGCAGTACTTCATCATTATTATAAATATTCTTCATATTCTTGGCTACATTTTTTCCTCTTCCCTCTGTCTTGTTATCAAAATGCAGCTAACAGTATCAGTTAACAGTCAATTACCTCTTGAAATTTTCTTGCCTTGGTTGTATTTCAAATTTTTATTCTTTCTTTGTATGTGGTACAGTGACCAGTCCTAACAGGTTGTCCCTTTTTTCTTTTTAAGAATAGATACTCTTAAGGAGCACAATAAAGGCCAAGAAAATTCTGAACTAGCAGAAATAGGTGTAGTTACTTTTAAAGCCAATGGAGTTCTGCCAGCTAACACCATCTGATGATCTGACTTTGTTCTTTTAACCTCTTTTTTTTTTTTTACTGTTTAAATAAATTTTTCATGTTAGGCTAGCTCAGCATTTTCATTCTCCCTCAATAAGAAATCATCTTTTAAAGGATCTTTTAGATCCTTTAAATAGCTTTCACATTTATGTTCTGCAGAGGCTGTGAGGTTTTGATATCAGATGGTGCCAAGCCAGGAACGTCCTGTGTGTCCAGGATGCCAAGCATCAGAGATGTGCTTCTCTCCCACTGTTAAAAACACAGGAACTCCTACAGAACTGCCACAGGATCTTTCTCTGCCCATTGTTACATAATTTCTCAAGACTTTTCAAACCCTTTTTGGGTAGGGTATGGGCAGATTGGTTGTTTGCTTCTAAATTAATTTGCACTGAATTGCGTTCTCCTTCTGTTGAAGCATTTACTGGGCCCCATACAATCTCTTTTCTCCTAGCATTTTGTCTGTGCTGTTCAGTAGTGTGTGCAGATTTGGGATGAGCTCTCCAGCAGTGAGGTTTTTGCCTTCCTACCTCTGCTTGTTTTGACAGCTTTAATTTTTTTCTTGGTAACTTCAGTCAAATTTGGTTTAATATTTATAGAATAGCAAAGGTCCTAGCACTAACTACTGTGGAACTAACACAAATCCTGTTGATCCAGGTGGAGCCATAGTGTAGTCTATACACCATGATTAAACTCTAGGGTTTCCTAGAATGGAGAGTTTGTCTTCCCAAGTTCTGCCAGTCCGAAAAGAGACAAAATCTTTTTGGAATTAATTTCAGAGTAAAAGCTTAAAAAAGCTCTTATCCATCCCCTGTGCAGAAGCCTGTCTGGATGTATGTGAGGAAGAGGGAAGAGCAGCTTTCCTATGAAGGTTGTGTGAGTTCTCTGCCTGACTCAGCGGAAGTGGGTTTGTAGGGAAGATATTTTCTATAATTTATTTTTTCCTCTTAAATCTTGGCTGAAGAACCATGCATTGCACTGATGATGAGAGTGTATTTCAGACTATTGATTCTCACATCCCAGTTACACTGTCCATTTTCCTGAGAGCCAGCCTGAATGTTTTCCTTCTGTGGCTGGAGCTGTTGCTTCCATGTAATCTGTAATGAAGATGCAGAGGACACTCCTGCAATGCTTTATCTTACAGTGGCCTGGTGTCAGTGCTGTTTATCAACCATGATTAGTCCTTTTCCAAAACACTCTGAGCAAGCAGCTCTTCCCCATCCACTTTTTGTAGAGGTGTATTCTTTGAAGTCATGTGTTTGAAGTTTTTGGTGAACTGTGTAGTTTATTTTTGAATCACTTCTCTACTATGTCAATTTTCTGGTTTTTCTCCTCTTCAGCCTTTTATGCTTACAATGCATGTCAGTTCATGCCAAATCTTTGGCACTTAAGATGGTGTGATCTGTTAGGGTTTTATTATTATTATTAATTTCTAGACTTTTCAAGTGATTCCTGTACTTACCACTGTTCTGAATTGCTAATGCATGAATTCCTGCTCTTGAGATATTGCCTGTCAAGAAAATTGTCCTAATTAACCTGGTGGTTCCCAATTTGCTAAGCAATCTTAAGTCATAGAATCTCATCAAGTACCCTTTGGAAATCTGAATATGCTTATATTTCTACTTAATTTCCCTTATCTAAGGTGGTAGCAGTGTAAAGCTTCAGAAGATTGGTTCATTAAAGATGACCTCCAGTGCTTTAATCCACTCTCAGGCTCTGTATTTATCAGGAAGCTCCAACAGATGGAATATAGATATAGCACCAGCTCAGGACCTGGGAAACCTTAGATGACAGTTTCTTACTGAAATACTGAATGTTCTCTCATCTTGTGGCATTTAATTTCCTCATTGTAGAAATTATCTCTTTGTAATTTAAGAACGTGTGTTTCTATTTTTATATTTGTTCTCTGTTCCAATGACAAGGACTTTATTTTCTAAGGCATTTGAAAATGTGGGTAAAACAAAGTCTGTCAAGCAGAACTAAGTGTTTTCCTCAATTTAGGCGTTTTCAGTTTTTTGTGTTACAACTTTTCCTATTCACTTAAATAGTACAAAAAGTTATAGATATGCAGGAAAGATTCGTTGAACAGCCTATCTTGTCAGTCAAGCCCCCAAAGAAAAACCTAGATTTCTTATTGTTAACACTACAGAGATAACAAACAGATGGACTGAAAGGAGCAAAAATGCTAGAATTTGATGGCTGTGAGCAGTTTTTGCCTTCAAAGCACCCAATCATGTTTTCTGACATTGAAGTAGGATGTTTCCAGCTGCTTTTAAATGAATTCCAAAATAACTTTGAAGATAGACTTTTTGCTGTATGCTCAAGAGTTGTGTGGGTTTGGCTGTAATATCTGGTGTTTTGAAAGCAATGACCTTAACATCAGGGTTTCCAGTTAAGACTCAGTCTGTAACTCAGTTCCTTCTATTGAACAGAAGAAATCAATAATAATATGCTTCAGGACTTACCTGATATAGGCACAAAATACATTTCTATGCAATGCTGCATTTCAGTTTTCTCTGTGGGGATTGTATTGGAAAACTAGACTGAAAATGTATTTGTTTTAGCAAGCAGGTCTCATAGACATTTGAACTATAGAACTGAATGCATTTTTCTGGTGAAGCTGAGACTTCCAGTGATGATTACCAAATCTGAAATGCAAAGAGCAAGTGCTGTGTTGGGTGCTTATTCACAGTGCATACTAATTTTTTCTTGGTGAGTTATCTTGGGGTGTTTTACAATTCAGGACAGTATGTAAGAGCTTATAGCTTTTCTCATCAGCTACTCCACCTGCTTATAAATTCTATGTAGGCTGCCTAATCATAGGAAGATACCTTTATTAAAACAAGCTACTAGGTAAATGAAGTTTTCCAGCTCTAATCACAAATACATGTGTCATTAAACACACTGGAAAGGCTGAGCACCTTGCAGATGTCTGTTGATGCATTCTGTGTAATTCTGGCTTGAGATAACAGAAGCTTTCTGGTATGAACAATCAGGCTAGACTATGCAATATCATGGTGATGATGCAGTATTTCATTTAACTCTGCTCTTGGATCTGGATTCTGCCTTTACAACCAGTCCCTGAGGTGTTCTCTGGGCTTTGCTGGGTGATGTGAGTGACTGTGGTGAAAGTATTCATCTAGGAAGACCATGCTTGTTTTCTGTAGGGGTTACCTGGAAGGTGCTGCGTCCATTTTCAACTGTTGTGTCTGATATCTGAATCTCAGACCTGATGACTGTTTTGTACAACTCTCTGAACTTTGGAGTTTTGATCCTTGTGGCTCCCTTCCAGCTCAGGATGTTCTGTGATTCCATGACTGATCCCATTTTGCTTCAGGTGCTTCAATGTTTGAGACTGCACACCTTGTAGGAGTTGGATTGTTTTCTGAAACTGTTCCCATCTTTAGAGGATAATGTAAGGAAATAAAGAATCCATTTGTTTTCCTACCTTTAATTTGGACTATGTCAAATCTCTAAATTAAGGTTTTCCCATGTTCTTCTACCTTTGTTTGCATCAAGCATTGTATTTTGTGGTCACTTGTCTCAGAATGAACTCAGACTGATTCCAGGATTAAACCTATGCTTTAGCTGAGGAGGTGGCTGTATATAGAGCTAAATAATATTCTGTTAGGTCATTTCAATGTCTGCTCTCAAGAGTAACTTGAATTAACTCACACAGATTTTACACTACAAGGCATGATTAGCTGTTGTGTGGTTCTCAAACCAAAGCCCTGTGTTAGGAGCTTTCTCCTGCATAGTGTAGGTAGGTGCTGGAGGAGGTGCCCATCCTGTTCCCCAGCTGCATTTGCTACATCTGTGCCTCTTTGGGGAACCTGATGCTGGAAACACTGCTGCATATTCAACCCAGGCACTCCACAGTAATCAGTAACCATAAAACAAGTAATGATGTCTTTAATATACACTTCCACCTCCATCACCCGTTCTGCCCTGAAGCAGATTATAAAAAAGGATTTTTAGCATTTCATTGATGCTGCAAACTGTCCCATCTGGCTTCACTAATGCTAATTATATGAAATTTCTTCCCACTGGTGAGTTTCCAATTACTTTTCCTTTGTTTTGCAGATTCCTGTCATTAATACAGTGATAACTGAAGCGTTTCTTGACTTTCTTACCTAATTCAGCTGAACTCTCATGAAATCTTGGACTTTTCTGTTAATTTTTTCCTTTATTAGCTTGCCTTTGTACTGTTCAAAATCACCCTTGATTCTCCAGTTACTCCCCAGTAGAGATTAACCCCTCTTCTGGTTTTCAAAGGCCCATCAATCCTTTTCTTTGTCTGAAAAATGGGCTGATATTCCACAGTCAAAAATTTCTGCTTTAAGTCTCAGAAATCTCATAAAGTTTCATATGAATGGAGACAATGAAAAGGCAAAATAATGTTTTTTCACAATGTCCAGTGTGGACCCCATTGTACACCTAGTACAGGATTGAGGTCCTGTGACATTGATAACCCAGGTGTTTTATCTTAGAGATTTATGAGAACTGTCCCCAAATGCTGCTCAAGTCCATTTGAGCAAATTAATATAAAGACTGTGTAAAAAGTAATGAAGTAATGATAAATATTAGTCTGCATTGCACATACTCATGATGGCTCAAAACTAGTATTTATTTTCCCTATGATTGCACTCTGATAGAGGTCAGCAAGTCTGGTCTGTCTCTGTAGTTGTAATTTTACTTGCTGACTCTTTTATTAAAGAGGAATAGAACTCTTGATGGCACAGGTTATTTTCATAAATAAACAATAACGGAGAGTGTATCAGAAATACAAGATAAAAACCAGCACCAATGTGAGTTATGGGTGGCAGTAAATAAATAGCCTGGCATTATAAATGGTGAGTTTCTTTAGAGTCTAAATGTCATACTCTCTGCAGACATGAGTGTTCAAATTTGACTGAATGCAGTAGGAGTGGTACAGGAATATTTCAGACCCAGGGATGGACCTTCTGGAAGGGTTTTTGAAGAGTTCTGGTGAACAATTTATGGGCTGTGGCTACATGTAAATTTTGAGTGACTTGATTAAAGAGATGTGTATTCCAGTGCAGATTGAAAATGCACTTAATGAGCCATGCCCTCAGATTTTATTTTATTCATTTTTTTAAAAAGAGGTTTGAGTCAGCAGTTTTCATAGAGAATGAGCCTTGCTCAAATACCAGGGCAGGTCTGACTTGTCTCTGGCTGAACTCTGTGGCCACAGTTCCCAGCCACCTCTGGTGAGTGTGCCACATCTCTTAAATCAGGTACTGGGAGGACAGAGCAGGGCTGGAATACCCAGTCATAGCCTGATAAATCTTCCCTCTCTCAAGGATGTGTCCACTCACTTCCAGGGCAACTCCAGATTTATACTGCTGAATGCTGAGATTAGCAGCTGGGTTTTCATTATTTGCTTGGTGTGCTGAAGGAAATAGGCTGAAGGGGGCAGAAGGAGGGAAAAGTAGCAGATCTTGGTTCCCTGTTGCATGTCAAGCCAACAAGGAAATCACATCAGCTTGTCTTGAATACTTAAAACACTGCATTTTTCAGATTTGTGGAGGCCATAAAGCTAATACAAGATAGTAAGAAACTCAAATTTAGTGAAGAATATTTTATTAGTCATAGTAACTTTATTATTACTGTTATAAAAACAAAGTATTGGTATTTTTCTATTTCAGGCTTCCATTTTTAATTTTCCTTCCCCCCAAAGTAATAGTTGGGATTTTTTAGTATGAAATGGACATTGTTTTAAAATGCAGCGGCAATGAATTTTTTTTTTTTTTTTTTGTCCTGGTGAGTCTGTTTGAAATAGATTTGCTCTGCCAATTTACAGAAAACTGGCAGAGATAAGCAAATGGGGAAAAATATTTCTGGGCGACACTCGAAATTTAAATCAACATTGTTAATGTAAAAAAATCCCAAAGGTTAAATACTAAGGAGAGAAATTTCTAATATGTGTAACAGGAATTTTGGTCACATGGCCTGTCTCATTAAAGCCATTGAAGTGGAACCTCTCCTCAGAGGAAGGCTGCTGGAGTGTGTAATTATTTGCAGGGCAAACTCTGAGTCTGTGGCACACTGGATTTTGTTAGTGTACTGTAAAAAGGCATAAGTATGAGCATACAATAATTCTGTAATTAGAATTACATCAGGCATAATGTTTTTCCATTAGACAGTACGTTGGCTGGTTATAATAATGATTTGGAAGTCTGTGTTCCCAAGCTGCCTCTAATGGGTGTCTCCAAGCCTTGAACAAAAGGAATCAAATATTCACTCCTAGGCACGATTTAAACTGTTGCATCAATTTTTTACAGTAATTAACATTTAATATAATTTTCACCTCTGATCAGCCTCCTTCTCATTTAAATCAAAACTTGTCTGGTTCCCACTTATCAGCAAACAGATTAGCAGATGATTCGATTCACCTTAGAAATTTAAATGTCTGATAAGTATTGGCCCTGAGTCAAAGTAGCAAATGAACTTTGGCAATCTATAGCTGTGAGCCTTATTAATTACCTAAAGAGAAAACTTGTTCATAGACAGTTGATCAAGCACAAGGAGGATTTCTAGTGTGTCTTTAAAAATAAATAGTATTATCTTATGTGTGTCTGCTTGTATATAAACCTCTTCTGTAATGTCAGGTTCAGGTCTTGGACACAAGAATTGCACATGTGGGGCTGTAGCTTTTTTTTTTTTGCTGATGTTGTTGTGCTGCCCAGGAAACAGCCTAATCTGTACTAGATGCAATATAATTAACCCTCTTGTTTAGCTCATGAAATCATCTTCCATTTTAGTTTTTGGAAGAGACTTTCAAGCAAAAGTTCTTGGTTCAGTATTTCCTGTCTACAAGCTCTGGGTTAGTACTTTAGTGCTGATGATCTGTAAGGATCAAAATAAAAAGGCATTGTAATATTACCTGAATTTATTATTTAAACTGGAATATGCTGAAGAAAAAAAAAAAAAAGAACTTGTTTTCAAGAGAAATGGGCCAGGAAGACATGATTTGAAATGTCCCAGAAGTGTCTGTATAGGATGGAAGAGCCACAAGGAATGAAGGAGCCAGGCAGGATATTATTGAAACAGCAGAGAAGGGGAGTTAATTCTAAATACAAAATGCTACCTTTTCCAGTAGCTATCAAGCTTTTTAAATTAACTTACCTCTACTAATTAATAAATTACTGGATGGTATGGATGTAAATGAAGAAAGTAGAAATTATCTATTTGTCTTAGTCCCAACTAGAAAATAGATTCTTGTGTTAGAGGACTTTCTCCCCAAAACCTGGATAATGTGTAGAAAATATGATTTACTCACAACCAGATCTGTTATTTCAGACTTTAGTGTTACCCTTCACAATTATTTCTCCCAAATAAAGCTGAAGCTGTCTGGGAGTGACAGAGGGAAATATCTGTCCATGGAAACATGAACAGAATTCCTGTTTTACCCTAGAAAAGAGCAGTGGGCTGGTTACAACAGGAGCAGGAGGGAGCTGCTCACCTGACCATGGAAATCTGCCCTTTATTCCCTGCACTGCTGCTGTGTGCACTGAGTGCACAATGGCCCAGTTACTGCATTGTATTCCAGGAACAAAGCAATGGTTCCTGCTTCAGTGAGCTTCTGAAATGCACACTATTACCACAATATTAATTACAGTAAATTGTGCTTTTTTTTTTTTTCCTGCGTCTCATCTTCTCACCTCAGCTGAGTTTCTGTAATGCTGTAATTGTTTGATGATGTCAGTAAAGATTGGATGTCTCAGGGGTAATGTCCATGAAATCTTATTTTCTCCTGTAGTCCATTAAGAAGGTGCTGATATTAACCTGAGAGTCTGAGGTCAGTGAACAGACCATGAATTTGTTCAAGCACACTTGTTTGTTATACACATAAATCTTTGTTTACAGAAGCCTTCATTGTGTTTTCTCACAGTGGCTCAACTTTACCAGATCTTGATTGTAATCACAGATTGCATCAAAACCAAGTAACAGCATAGTGTTACTACAAAATGCATGTCTTGAGCATTTAGGGAAAAAAATACTCATTTTATGATTCCTAGAGTAAGTTAGGAAGATGCAAAATGAAAATGTAGCTGAGGATCAATACACCTTTCAATTTATTTAATTATTGATGGCAGTACAAAACAGTCAGCTTTGCACTGATTGTATTGAAAATATGAGAAAGGAAACTAAAATAGGTCTGCACTGTGGGGGTTCTTTTTGGTGGGTGGTTTTTTATTTTTTGTGAAACTTTCTGCAATTGATTTTTGCAGTAAAATGGGAAACAAAGCACTTCTGTCCCTTCTGCTGGAAGCAATGCAAGGCCATTGTACAAAGCAGATTCTGTTTCCTCATTCCCTCAGCCTCTTGAATAACAACAACTAGAATTTTAAAATGTTGTTGGCTCCCATTATCTTTGATTCAGTGCTTTTTGTCGAATCCCACCCAACAGAAGCAGAATTCTTTCATGTACCTTAAAGTATTGGTACAAATTTACTCTTGGTGCAAATTCCTTGACTGAAGACCCCTAAAATAAGGGATGAGCTTGGCTCAGTTCTGTTGGCTGCAGTGAATCTGCATAGTTCAAAAGACTCTTAGGATTTGTTCATGCTGCTTCCTATTTCTCTATAAACATTTTGTTCTGTTTATGCTCTGTCCAGGGAGGTGGTAAATAGTGTGAAATCAGCATAAACAGCGAAGGAGAAGCACATCACAGTGCTCTGGCTGCCAGGGGACATCACCTGTTTCGCTAAGTAACAGACTGAAAGAGGTTCTGAAAGCAACTTCTGACAGCTGCTTGCTTCAAATGTTGCATTGCTGACTTGGTTGCTGCTGAAATTGTGGTTCCTGTTGCATTTTGTCAGTAATGCTTCTGTGACTATTAATAGCATAGTCAATTTATGAGGGAATCACAACCTTGAGCATACCAAATTCAGAATAAACCCTCACAATGGTATTTTCTGTATGTCTGTTCAGGTCACTTGGCAGCCCTTGATTTTATCAATCAGCTTGACTCTTTAAAGTACTTTTGCAGTTTAGTTGAGTGATTTTACTTAGCTTTGCAAGACCTGTCTCAGAAGAAATATTAGTAATGTCTTTCATAAAGGACAGTTTCATCAGAAATTGTATGGCACCTTCTTGGAACTGATGTTGCCCTTCTTTATGATGACCAAATACATTCCCTGTAATGTATCTTGGCTGAGTTTTATGCTTCACTTTTCATTGTGATCGCTGTGATGTCAGGAATGCTGTTTCTAAGCCCATGGAAATCTTAAGCTAGGGAGGGATGTGGCCACACTTTGGCCTGCCTGGGCAGGGAACTGCTCTAGGAATGACCTTTTTACCTACTTGTGTCATTCAGAGTCCCTCTTGGGCCTTCTGGTCACTTGGTTAAAAAAAGACTGTGTAATTTGACTAAACTAAATAAGTGTAACTTTCATGGAGCTACCATGCAAATTAATTGTAGAGCAGAGGAAAAGCATGAACTGATGAATATATTTATATGGATATATGTGTGTAAAAATAAAAAAAAAAACCTACTTGGTTTTTTTGGATAGTTACTTTTTGAGGTAGCAGCAGAAGTCGCTTTCCTGACTACATAGAAATGGTCGTGAGTTATTAAACAGCTTCCAGCACTGAAAGGAATTAAAGAATTGATGTCTACAGTCTCACTTGCTGCTTGTTTTCTTCATGTCAGCTTCTTTGGCAACTCATTTTTTAGGAACATCATGAGCATGAGATTCCATCTTGTGTTTGAAGGATGCCTCGCTCACTAGAACCCTGGTAGGGGATCTCATGTGGTACCATAACAGAGAAAAATAATTGGGTTTTGTTTGTTTTCATTCTGAGTGCTTAAAAACGAACAGTGATGAGGGGGAATATTCGTTCATAAAAGCAGAACTGATTTTTGTTCTGCTGAATGTGAGCATTTTGAGCACCCTGGTATCATTGTGGGATGATAATCATTGTAAACTTTCCCTTATGCTGCTGTGCATGCGCTTCTTGCTCACTTTACAGCATGAGGCTCATTGCTCAAGATTTTTCCACTGCTACATTTGTGACTGAAGCTTTAAAAAGCCTTTCTTTGGATATCAGTTAGTTTATGACAAAAACTCCCTAATTTTCCATTCACAAAAGTCCTGTCTTAGCAGTTACAGTGTATCCATGTGAATTTTTGTGCCCTTAGGACTTGACTCAAATTGATTCCTAAGGGTAGATTTCATATTGAACTTTTAAGAAATGGAATGCAAATTTTACACCAATGTGACTGATGTAATCTTGGGGAACTGGAGGAGCATTACTGTCCTGGGGCACTGTCAGATTGCTCAGGGGTATCTGCTGCTGCTCCTTAACAAACAAGAGGTCCAGAAGAACTGGAGGTGCCAGATACACAGGTCTGGAAACAATTTTGAGGCATGGATTTTCAGTTGGAAGGACCCAAAAGGAAATTATTAAGTTACAGATGAAGGACCAACAATAGGAAGTAATTTTTTTTCTTAGGAAAACTGATAATTAAACTGTTAAGTTTATTTTGCCACAAAGTCTTCTGAAAGTCAAAATTAGTTATGTTTAAGAAGAGGTCTGCATAAATGCATGAGGGATAAGTCCATTAATGGTTATTTAAAATCACGAGTCTTATTTACATTCCTAATTCAGCAAATCAATTAACTGGTTCTTGGCAGAGGAGATGAGGAGATGCTGGTATTATTTGTGCTCTCCTGCTTCTTATAGGCTCATGGAATGGTTTGGTTTAGAAGGGAATCTTACAGATCATTTTGTTCAAGCCCCCTGCCATGGGTTGAGGGCACCATCCACTACAGCAGAGGTTGCTCAGGGCCCCTTCCAGCCTGGCCTTGGACTCTTTCCTTAAGCAGTTTGTGTTTGTTCCTTGTCAAAAGCAGGATTCTGGGCTCTGCTTACTCTGGTTGTATCCAGGACAGCAATCCTTAGTGTCCCACAGGGCAAGAGCACCAAACCCTCTCTGGCTTTGCCCAGCCCCCTGTTAGGGAGCCTAACTTGCATCAGCCTTCACTGGCTGCTCATTTTATTGCCCTGGTTTCTTGAGGTCCAGCAAGACCCTTGCTGTGTGCCCCTGCTCCACCGTGGAGCTCTGGCTCCAGCCTCCCTGCTCACCCTGATCTCAGCATTTCTTTCCAACCCACTTCTCATCTTTGTACTCCAGGTAGTTGTATTACATTCCCCATTTTTCCACTGTCCTTGTCTGCAAGATCAGACTGAGTGGCTTTATTTGTGGTGCATCAAACACCTGACTTGATTTACTGATGCTTCAGAAGTGATTTGGCCATGGTAAAAGAAGGAAAAAAAAAATCTTGGCTCATTCCAGGGCAATGCTGAAACATGCAAACTATCTGTCATGTTTAAAACCAAACAGTGCTCCTTCTGCTTTAATTTGTGCATACAATTGGCTAACAACAATAATAATGATTTAAAAGGTAGATTTGCCATGTGTTTTAATGTGTACAGACCATGAAATGATGATCCTGATCTCACAAATTCTTCTTTGCGTGCAAAAATAGGAATAACGTAGGGATGAAAATTATCTTTGAGGAGAGTCAGTCAGGGTGCAATTAATAATTAATTTAAAAAAAAAGCAGCTTTATCTCCTGTGGGACATGTCAGCCCAGCTTGGAAGGAGCTGGTAGCAGAAGGAATAGATAGGAGGAGGAAGGACAACCACAGCTGATGTAAATGGCTTCTCAGGGGAAGCAGGCTGGCTTGGATTTTTTGGGAGCTCAGAGAAAGTGTTGGCAGGGGGCAGTTGCCTGTTTTCCTCAGAGCTGGGGAGATCTCTGGGGCAGGATGGGTGCTGGGATCCCTGCTCTGGGCCTGGGAGGGCCACATCAAACTGCACAAGGAAAGGTGTCTGTGGAGTTCAAGTGGCTGCAGGTAAAGGCAGCCAAGGGGAAAAGAGAACTCAAGGAGGGTGCATCAGTTTGTTGAACACTCCAGAGCCGAGTTGGTGGGCCCAGGGTGAGACAGAGACATTGAAATGTCTTCTATTAACTTCTCCAAGGTGGGAACAAGGAGGGGCAGGGGAACTCTGCAGAAGGAATGTCAGAAATGTATATATATTATTGGCATAACATAGATTTTTTTTTTAGTTTTTTAATTTTTATTTTATTATTTTATATTATATATTTTTAATATTTTATTTTTATTATATATATTTATAGGGGAGTGCCAGCAGCTAAAAGCAACAGACCTGGAAGTGCTTCTGTCGAGAGTTTTGAGAATTGTGTGTGAAAGAACACTTTTATTGGTTTGCAGCTCTGCTAAGCAAGTTTTCCAAGTGAGATGTTTTGATTCTTATTGTCACATATTAACTTCAGGGATTTTACTGTTATTCTCTTGCAGGCTAGAAAAATGGAAAAATATACAAATAATGTCTGGAAAGCTGCTTCTGAGTATTTTGCAGTAATGTTTTTTAGAAGAAATTATAATTATAATCTTTATATATATCTACCTTTATAGTCGACATACATCTCTTAATGCATTAATTTCTTGGAGTCCAGATTTACCTCTTAATACAGTAATGGAAGTTCCAAAGTATTTGTTGAAAGTCTGCTCCTAATGGTGCCTAAGATGGTGGAACAAAGAAATAAAATTACTCCATTTTAATGTCAGAAGCTAATGTATGCTTTTAATCCAGCTTCACCCAATATTAAAAGCACTTTGTTTTTAATAAACTTGAGGGTGAGTGAGAAATCATTTTGCTGCTGTGACTAATATGGAAATGGGTTTCTGTCCTATGAAATGTATAGTCTATGTATAAAGGAAAATGAATTTTCAACTTGGAAACAGCTTTATTGATGTTTTTAAATGAAGTGAGAATGGCACAGTTCCTTAAATTGAACGTGGAGAAACAAAGATGCACTATTAGTTTTATAAGTCATTTCATTGTCAGTAACCTAATAATTACAGTAAATTGTATATGTAACAATAACCCCTGAGTGTTACTCATTATAAGCAGATAGTCAATGATGTGATAAGGCAAAAGTGCAAGGTGATAGGGAAGGTGGTTAATTACAGTAATGACTGATTTTCCATGAAGCATGGTATTGCAATTTATTTGCTCTGCAGCAGTTAGAATGGCAATAACTCTGCAAATGCTGACTGCATCCAATGGCTCTTTCCCTAATGGAAGGCAATTTCTATGCACAAATCTAGAATGTTACGCAATGTTACAATATTCTAGAATATTTGGAGTAAAACTTATCTTGAAACCATCAATGTCTATTAGTAAATAAAACCCATCCATTATCAAGAATGTAATAGAATGAAAAGGAATAATACTACTGAATTCATTAGATGCTCAAAAATAACTTCTTGGTCTGTACAGCATATCCTGGAGTTTCCCAACATAGCTAACCTGTCACAGATACAGCTTGGATCTGCACAGATGCAAGCTCAAAAGTTGGTTGGATTTGCTTTTGTATTTTTATGAGCCTTAGGTGTTCTTTCAAATATTTCCCTTGACTTCCATCAGTTATTTAGCACGTGGGTGCTCTAGGTATCCATAGCTGCTGTACTACAGAACCACTTGAGGTGTGAATTGAGTTCCATGTGCAATATCCTTTCTGTGTTATTTTTGTTGATTGCCTGCTGTGATTGTGGTAAATCCCAGTCAGCTCTGCTGCCTGGCAGCATTTGGTTCATTTTTGCTGTACAGGGCTTAAATTAGCAGCAAGAAGAGATTCTCTCTAATTCTCCACTGTGGTGAGCCAGTGCTATTGCACTCCATGCCACATGACTGCAAACCAAGAGCAGGTCACCACTGAGTCTCATTGTCACAAGGCCTTTTAAAATAACCATATAAACATCTCAGAGAATCACCTGATTTTTTTTAGGGTGGGTGCTCTCTTAGGCAGCAGCATATGTGGGGAGAACAGGTCTGAGATGGGGACAGTGGAGTCAGGACCTGCAGCCCGGGTCCTGGGGCTGTGTGATCACATTGCATTGGCTTCAGCAGAGCAGAGCAGACCTTGGAGCCGTGTTCTTCTGGATTTGCATCCCTAGGAGTGCAAAATGCCAAAAGGAAGGCTGCCAGAGCTTCTCACAGCACTGGTAGCTTCAGCAATGTTACTGCTGTAAAATGCATGTTCATTTAGCTGGAAGTGAGCATTTTAGCTGCTCAGTGGAGGAGGTTACAGATGGATTTTGGGTTATCTTGAATGTGATTTGTGTCTCTGCTTGGTGTCATGAGTGATGTGTCCCATGGAGCAGAGCTGGCCCAGGAGCAGCTTTGGGTCCAGGGCTGTACTTAGGAGTGAACAGGTATCAGTGTCCTGATGACACCCAGCAGCCTGTGACACCCTCCTGGGGAGGAGTTCTGCTCCCATATCCCAGCCACACTCAATACATGGAATTATATATGCTGGGAGTTGTAATTATAGTGCAGGAACAGATCCCTTTCCTCTGTCTCCTGCAAAACCCCCTTTTAATCGCTCACCAAAGCTGTGCAGGAAGAACAGGAGGACAGGATTAAAACCTGTCAGCTCTCTTGGGCCATTTCATAAACACCCACAAACTCCCAGCCTAACCCAGGCTTTCTCATTTGATGGTTTAACTAGGTATAATTAAATTTAGTATTATATATAGAAGCTACTGGCTTCTGTCTGAACTTTGTCTGAAGATTTATCTTGGTAATAAGATTATACTAATAATTGCATTGAGTTTGTCTTAGCTCAAAATGTTTTTGTTAATCAGAACACTCTTTGCCAACTTGGTGAGTTATCTTCTACTTGTGTTAAATGGAAAAACTATGTAAACTGAAAGCACAGGGTAATAGCTGCAAAGAACAATTATTTCAATGACTTGAACAGAGATGGCCAATTACTTAATAACCTCTTAATATGAAGAGAGATTATTTTTCTAGGGTTCTGTTTGTGCTCAGATTTCAACAGCTTAAATTCTGTCTTATTCAAACTCAACATAGCAGGTGAAGAAGATTATTATGACTAAATGAGAGTAGTATGTATAGTAAAGACTATATGTTATAACTCTCTAAAGTGGAAAATTGAGGTCTGATGCTTAGTTAAAGCTGTTTTTGTCTTGGCAATGATCCATAATGTATGTTTAATCAAGCAAGTGAAAATGTTTTTGAGGATTTGGGGTTTTTGGGGCTTTTTTTGTTTGGTGTTTTTTTTTCTTTTTTTTGAAAAAAACCCCACCTCATCTAAATGGAGAACTTTACGGAAGTTTCATTTCAGCAGGGTTGTTTAATGAAGACACCAATCTTTTTCTAACAAGAGTTAGATCAAGGGTAATATTTTCAAATGTGCCCAAGTGACTTGAAGAACTAAATTGAATTTCTGAAACTAACACAGACATTTCACATGTTTCCAAAGAAGTAGATATCTAAGGCACCTGAGTAATTTTTCATTTCAAAAAAAACACCCACACATTCATTTTTATGTTAAATAGGAAAGTATCAGGAAATTTTTTTTCTCAGATCAGATACTTAACCTAATCTTATATTCATTGCTAGTCACAAAATTTAAATTTTTAAAGAACAAGCGTAAAGAAAAATAGCTTCCACTTTTTTCTAAAGCTAGGTTGTTAATTTAAATAATGTGATGAACCTGAAAAGGCCAGATACATCATTGGGCTCCTGGTATCACAGACATTATTGAATCCTTCAGGCTCCTGGGAGGGGGCACTCTGTCTGCTCCCTGGTCCAGAGGTTGTGGTGTGCAGGTAAGAGTAATATCCTCACTCCTGATTTTCAGTCTGGCTGTTCTTAGGGTATCTGCACTGCAATGGACCAACCCATGGTGCTGTTACTGAGCAGGGTAAAATTGCTGTCTGTGACCCTGTATTTCATCACCATCAATGTTTTCTCCCACTCCTGAACAGTTTCACGGAGTCACTTGGGACTGAGGAGTTTGATCCTCCCTCCCTCTGGGTGTGTGGGTTTCTGCATACACTATTAAACTCTGTTTGCCTTGAGAATTCCCTGAAATAACCCCACACAGGAATTTCTCAAGGCAGTCAGGATTTATATAGCCATGGAAAAATATTATAGTAAATGATTTCTTTCTCCCTGCTTCAGTGTGAAAGTGGAAAGGAGTAATAACACACCATTATCTTCATGTTTTGTTGGCATGTGACCTTTAGGCAAAGAACAGTGGAATAAAGGACAAACATTTGTGCATGCGAACATAGCCACAGGCACTATTAGCTATTCTAAGGGAAAAGAGATTAACTTTGCTTTTAAGAACTTTCTTAGGAAAATGTTTTAGACATGTTAGATAACATCAGCTGCTTCCCTCAGCCTGAAATTGTTTTCCTCCTCACAAAAATAATGAAATAATTGTTTCCATTCTAGTAATGATCTGTATATGATGAAGCACATGACTTTTATGAGAAGAAGGGGAAAAAAGCAAAAAGTGACATGAAGCAGTGGCAGGCTACAGGACTAGGCATGGTGCTAAAGTGGAGAATCTAAAAGAATTCCAGTTGTCTCCTTTCTTAAACATAAAATTTCTGCAGGATTTGGGTTCTGGCTTCACACATGTGAAATCTGTCTCAGTTTTGTATTATGTGTTCAGGCCATCTCCTTTAGGGGCCAGTTGTGTACCAGACTGAGGGAAAAGGACACCACTAGATCCCTTCCCTGTTGCATGAAGGAGAAACTTTAGTTCAAATCTAACTTTTAGAGGAAGATGGTGACTCCTGAAACTTTTAGTATCTTTTTACTAACTGTGAAAAATTCTGTGCTGTGCTTGGGTACTGATGGCATCCTTCATGTTCCCAAGGATCCAACTTTACCATCCCAGCACCTGCTGAGATACCACAGGTGGTGTTCCACATTCAGAGGTGGAACACGGTGGATTGGGGCTGGGCACAAAATCAGTGGATCTCTAAATAATGGATCAGAGGAAGAACTTGTGGAGGAAGGAGGAGGGACAGAAAGAAGTATTGATGTAGGTCAGCCAGACATTCAAGTGTGTCTCTAGTAGGATGTTGTGGTAGTGAAGTTAGAGGCAAACTAGACATTTTAGCAATAAACCAGAAACAAGATAAGATGTCTAGACATCAATAGCATTTACTGCATGAAAGATCTATCAAAGAAATGCAGACTAGCAATAAAAGGCAAAGATGCTTTTAGTTGTGCAGTGGTTTTTTTTCCTTTTAGCTTGCACAGTTTGTACTCAGTGACCTTCTGTCTCATCTCTGTGTGTGGTAGGAATCTCATCTGAAAAAGAAATTTAGTATAAACTTGCAGTCTCCATTTGTGAATCAAAGAATTTCTGCAGAATAACTAGCAGTGCTCTTTAAAGAAAAGCTTAAAAATTAGATCAGTTATTGAAGAGGAGTTACTGGAATTTAGATCATGATTCTTATGACTGAAAAATGAAAATGTATTAAATTGTAGTACCACCCACATGCAGTGTCACAGTGATTATTGTAATTAAATGTAATATTACTAATGTATAATATAATTATAAAATGTGAGAATGTTAATTAATATACCTTTTAGTATAATGCATACCTAGGAATTAATCAGCTCTGCATATGAGAAAGGTGAAGTAGCTCTTAGTAGAGAACCTCTAATTAACACTGTAACATTAAACAATTAACACTATGGTGTTAGACAAACACAACAAGCATTCCATAAAACACAAAAAGGAAATGAGGAAACACAATGTTGTGGGCCAGATTTCAGTGAGAGTTCCTCTGTGGATGGTAAAACCCCTGCAAAGCCTGACAATGTGTTATTTCTGCTCTGTTCAAGCATTCACTAAACACCACTGAATAAGCATCCTTCAGAAAGATTCCCTTTTCCAGAGGTCTCATTTTTGTTAATTTGGGAAATGGTTCATTGCAAATGATCTTGAATTAGGGTGTCAGTATAGCAAGTCATCATGTTTGACCATATTCCTTCATCCTGTCCTTGGTTGTAGGATTTAGCACCTGTGTTCCCCATCCTTTGCATTAGTCTGTCCCTACTTCCCACTGTGGATAGAGAAACAGGAGTTTGGAAGTCAATGGGGAGCCACCAAGTGAAGGAATGATAAACCATCTTCACAGCAGAAAATCTTGAGCAGAATTTTTAACTCAGGAAGTTAAAAGCACGGTCCAGGTGTGCAGCTGAACATTCCTGGGGCAATGAGGGCATTGCATTGTAATTAAACTCCCGCTGCTTGTGCATCCCTGAGGAAAATCATCAGCTCTGTGATGATGGTGGTTTTCTTCCCCTTACCCATGATGTTCTGCAGCCTCTGCCATTGATGGAAAAGGGTCAAACCTTGAGCTGGGCCTGCACAGACCTCAGTGCTCAGATGAAGCCATGCCATGCGTACTCTGTCATGCAGACCTTTTGTACAGGGCCATTGTCACAGCTGCAGCCTGGAGCACTTGCACATGGAGTTTTGCAAGAGTTCAGGTTTTGTAAATGCACAAGAGTAAGCAGTGTTGATTTCTTGGTGATATAGTATTTTATTATATGGACCAAATAGCAATGGATTTCAGGCAGGACTTACGAGCTTCAGACAGCTGTTGAGATGAAGATGATAGCAGGGGGCACCAGTCATATTTAAGACAGTTTTAGGTATGTGTTTGTGAAGCAATTAGGATAAAATCACTACTACCTGTATCCACAGTGCATATTGATTTTTAAAGCTGCGTTCATTCAATATTTATTTGTCTTGCTCATACATGAAAGGTTCCTGTTCTTTAGAAAAATGGGCCCAAGTACCCACCCTGAGCAGTCCAGAGGTGAAAATCATGCTGCTGCTACCTGAGCTGGCAGCAGCATTTAATTGTAACAGAAATTCATACTGTCTTCTGCTTTTTACAGCTTATGGGCTCATGTAATTAATCTTGTTCTGCTAATACAGCAGGAGTGGAAGCTTTCCCCTGCCTAAACCATTTGATGTCCTTTTAAAAAATATTTCCTGGTTAATGCAGTTCCTCTCTCTGTGTTTATATTCGTGTACTGGGAAGTTTCTTTTCAGCACATCACTGCAAGAATTGAGCCTGAGATAAAGTTGTCATTAGGAGTCAGTAATAGTAGTCAAAGTATTGCTTAGAATGTTCTAAAAAGTGCCCATTTTGGAGAAGTGGCAGAACCGGAGCTGCAGGAAGGGATTTTTCCCTGCCACAGTGTCATTATCTGAACATTTACACCAAATTGCTCTTCAGCAGGTGCCTGAAACAGAAGAGTTGTGATCAGCCTCAGCTATTCCAGTTTCAAAATGAATAGATGAAAAAAATCTTGGGTTGTTAAAACCCAAAAAATGAGGTTTCCTTATGTGAAAGACAGAAGGTGGATTGCAAAAATTTCCACTAACTTCTAAGTGGATAGGGATACTCTACCATTTTATTTTTCTTTTATTTATTTCCCTTTATGATATTTTTTTGGGCTGTTTTTGCTGAGAGTTGTCAGGTTTTACTTTCTGCTTAGAAGGTGCTGTTCCTGAAGGAGTAAGCTCTGGTGAAGTGATTCTGTTCATTCTGATGGTCCAGAACTCTTAATCAAATAAGATGTAAGAGCTTTGTTGATACTTATGTTTAAAAAAAGTATTATATGTCTAAATATTTGCATTCAAATTCACTGTCTCAAATTCACATAATATTGACTTCAGTTCCAAGGCAAAAACAAAAATAATGATTGTATAATTCCTTTGGAGCACCTGACAGTGTCTATTTAATGTAAAAAAATTTCCAGGTAGAATGGGAATGCAGGGAGTGCCTGTCTTGCTGGGATGCAGAACTGTTATTTTTATCAATGAGCAGGAGCCATCATGGTTTGGCATGAACTAAACATTTACCCACTTTTTTAACAATGTGCTGCTTCATACCACACTTGGGTAGCTTTCAATACATTCATGTTTCCCATATAGTTCTAAAGAAACATGGAATTCTTTGTGTATTTGCAGGAGTTTTTAAGTTATACAAAAAATAACCAGTTTATTATGACATCTTGTTGTGGTTAAAATGCTAAACTTTCCCCAACTGTTTAGAAATATTTTGAATGCTATGGAAGGAACACGCTCTTTGCATCTGACTTTTTTCTTCAAGTGCATGCTAGCAAGATAAAGTGGCAGAAGAAAAATAAAAATCTGGCATAACGCTGCTAAAATACTTTAAAGGTGATGTCAAGAATGGATTTGGAAATTCAAACTGAACGTGGGGATGGTAAAATAAGCAGAGGTCTGCAGCTGCTGCAGGAAGGCACAGCTTGTGAGACAGGGGTGGTCATGGCCCACCTGGGAGGAGGAAAAGCTCTCCCAGTTCCCTCTGTCTGCCCTTGGCCTCCCACCCTCATTTGCACAATTCCTTTCTGCAGGATCCTGACCTCATTCTGAGGGCATCAGAGGTACAAAAGCTGAGATCCAGCTGAGCATGGCTCGTGTGTGCCCTTGGGGTCTCATGCTCATCTTTCCCATCTCTTGTAATATTAATCTCAGAGACAACTTTGACACCACATCATGTTTTTCTTTAACTTACCATCATAAATTTAATGTTCACAGAAGGCACCTGATTGACAGATCCAGAGGATAAAATTATTCATGAGGCAGGTAGTTACACTTTAGGATCAATCTTGTTGTTGCCATACTCTTGACTTGGAGGGCTTCTCTTAGTGGGATTTCTGACTGAATGGTGCAACTGGAAACCAATTTGATTCTTCATACTTACCCATGAAAGTATGTTTCATGGGTAAATAAATGAAAAAAAAACAAAACCAAAGACCCAGAGATTTTAGGGCTGAACACCAGTCTGTCATGTGCAAGGAGAGCCCCTGGGTCAGCCACTGACCAAGCGTGAGGCCAGTAGCAGCTATTTGTCCTTGGCCTGGAAAAGAGCATCCCAAGAGCTGTTTTATCTCAAAATGTGCTTAAAACCTCCTACAGAGAGGTGAAATTGTGGCTTGAATGCTGGAGGGACCTGGGAACCCTGGCTGTGCTAAAACCTTCTCTTGGATGCACTTATCTTTTAACTCCACTGACAGCAAGGTGAAGGAGTGCTCCAAAACCACCTGACCCCTCTCTTCACCTCTGCTGGGGAATTTTAACCCAATTATTCTCTTCCTGGTCAAGTTCTTTTAAGGAACAGATTAAACACAGTAGGCTCTTGTGGTAGCTGCACCAGAAAAACTCATCCTGGGTGGCACATCTCTATATCAAAGCCAAATTCCTTGATTCTGAAAGAGACTGAGGGAAGAGTTCATGTTCCTGGTCTGCTTTCATTGCTGTCATTCTCACTAGAGATGCTAGTAAGAATTTATGATGTTGTAAACGAAAAGGACTTCTGGAAGTGCTGCTGGTCAGTGGGAGTGTTTCTGGTGTGTCTGATTGTGGTGATGTTTCCATTATTATTTATTATAATTATTATTTTTATTTATCAATTATTATTTATTATTATTTTAAGCTGTTGGGCCTTTTCTAATCTGACTTATGCAGACACAAGGTCAGACTTCACAGGAAAAGAATGCATTGAATTCAAATGTGTCCATACATGATGCAGTGCAACTCATGCCTTTGTTTTGCTTATGAAATAGTCTGGAGAGTGTAGAAAGACAAACTAAATTAGAACCTGAGTCAGTTCCCATCACAGAGCCTGGGCTTGGCTTTCCTCAGCACATGAATTTGTAAAAGGGTTTGTTCAGTGGTTGATCAAGAAGCATATTTGTGCTTTACCACTCAGGGCATGCAGCTTGCCACAGCCATCTGCTCACATCCCCACTCCTTTTTAATGTAGCAAATCTGAGGCTAAAATATTGATAAACAATTTCTGCTACTAAATTAAGACTTAAACAGTAAAGAGGAGAAGGGATGTGAGCTTTAAATTCCCCAGACATTCGTGCTATGTGTGCTGCTGTTAAAATTATGGTGATGAGGAACATGGAAGGTCTGATGTGTGATAATTGTTTTCAAGTGATTTCAGTTAGGCTAGCAGTAGAGATGATGAAAAGAGACTCCAAAATAACTCACCTGGCTGAGCCATGTGGGTTCATGTGCTTGGGACACCACAAAGAGCTTCTGAACTTAAAATACAAGAGAGATATGAGAGAAATGAGAGCTGAATAAGGCCACAATATTAATTTAAGTATTGGAAGAGGGAAAGAAGAGTGGGACTCTATCTCCAGTTGTTTTTTTTGGGGGGGGGAATTTATATTTATCATATGATAAACATCCCTTTCTTTAACACTTCTTTGGCTCAGCAGAAAGATTTGGGAATTTTTTGCTGCCTTATCCTTTAAATCCAGAAGTTGTCAGGTTCAGCAGCCTTCAGAAATACCTTTCAGAGAGAATGAGATCTGTGATAGGACATGTCAGAAAATGAGAGGAGTTTTCTGCAGTTATTTCCTTGTCTATAGCAGGAGCACAGGTGCACTAAAATTAAATGAAGATATGTTTTTTGGGGAATTCACTGCTGAGGAAAGCACCTGCCATCACAGCCACAGTAATAAAAAGATTTGCAAAAGCCATTTTGCTCCCTGCTTTTAAAAATGCCAGCTGCCTTGCCTCCCTTGCTGTGGGTTCCAGGCTCCTGGAGGCTCCTCAAGTGCCTGCCCAGACTCTGCTGTTTCTCCCCAGCAGAACAGGAATGTGGTGGATCCCTTGTTCATCTGCTGTGTGGTGTTAAATCAGTGGAAATTGCATTTCCAGCATGTCTGAGAGCCACACACAGCCCCTTCCTGCTTTGAGCAAACCCCTCTCCCAAGGCAGTGGCTGCACAGTGCTGTGAGTTTAATTTGGATAATTTTACAATGTCTCTTATCTCTGCCTTGTTTTCTCTGCTCCTTCCATGTTCAGCCATCTGAGGATATCCAATGTTTTCAGTAGTCTGACTTTCAAGAAAGTTAATTAAAGCCCCAGCCTTAATGCTCCTTCAATATTTGCTGGTTTAATTTGATTTTTATATGTAGTTTTCTCCATCAAAGTGCCAAAATGTGCTGTAATTTAAACACAGTGGTGTCTGATGCTTAGATTACCAAATGGCTGCAAAATCTTAGATGCTAAAATTTTCCATAACAACGAGAAATGTTTTGGTCCTTGACTCATGTAAACAGTATTTCACAAACCTGAGAAGGCAAGGAATTGCATCTTTTCACCACAAAGGAAGATAGATAGCAAATCTAGGAGCAAGAAAAAAATCCTTTTTGTCCAGCCATGCATTCTACTTTTATTTGGAGGTCTCAAAACACTACTCTGAGATTGATGATAAATAATGAGTGCTAATCTGAGATCCTTGTGCATTGTATAAAGTTATGGAGATAGAAAATTGTATTTTTCATGTCTTATTTGCAGTGAAACACCTAATTGGAGACTGTAAAATGTGTCTGTAGTGTTTTTGCTTTCTGCCTGGCTGTGGGTTTTGTCTTTATTTAAACATTGTTGCAGCAAATTCTGGCTAATAAGGGTGGGTGTTTTACATTATTTTAGCAAAGTGGAACATTGGAATGATATGACTGAAAATCTATATTGCCATTTTTCATTTTTATTATTACTTTTTCATAATTAGGCAATAAATACAAGCTGTGCTGATCTGTATGATTATGGCAAGCTTTCTTGCATGCTGCAAAGAATGAGGGAGTAGGTGGAAAAGGATTCCAGTTATGCTTGTAAAATTCATCTTTTAGGATGTTGCCTGCTGTTGTTTTACATCAAGAGTGTGTTTGGGGTATGTGGCAAAAAAAAAATAAAAGCTGATTGTCCCCAAGTCTGTAAACTTTTCTGGTAAATTGGAGTTGGACACAGTTCTTTGGCATTTTTTTTTTGGGTAAAGTGTCTCTACTCACCTTTACAGAGTCACTGTAATTAAGAGCAGATGTGATGTGTTTGAATCAGTTGGCTACAAAGATCTGGTCTTCATTTAATGAATGCAGTTACAGATATTTTTCCAAGAAACAAGGAAGAAAATATATTTTTACCTTCTGTGTATAGTTTCTGGATATTTGATAAAAAGAACAAAATCACATGAGCAGGGCTTTGCCATCTGTAAGTCAGGCAGGGTAATAAAAAGCACATTGGAAATTATGTGTGGAAGTGAGGTGGCAGAGTTATTTATCACATTGGCTGTGCACTCTGCAGCATTGTTCATGGTTACAAATGTAAATTGTCAGAGCTGCAGAAGGACCTTGCTCCTCCCTCACAGGTTCTCTGTGTCAAATTTCTGCTCATCCTCTGTGTGACTGAGTGATAAATTTTCCCATCACTATTTACAAAAAGACTCCACGTTACAGCAATCACATTTTTATTCTTATGTTTTATGTATTTATCTTTTTGTTTTGTGTTGCTTCAATAACTTCCCATATACTAAAAATAATAATAATTGTGTCAGCATAATAATGTAACTCTGGGAGTAGATGTCTGTAAGTTCCTTAAGTTCAGAAGATGAATGTTGAGATAAAAACCTCACCCATGTTGCACTGTGAGGGTAAAGCAGTCCCTTTTAACAACTTTGTGACTCTTAGAAAAGTTCTAGTTACAACTTTTCTGCTTACATTTTGATTGGTAGGATTCAGAGCACATTTAAATTGAAAAATTGCGTTTCAAATTGTATCTTTTTTCCTTCAGTCTGTTTAGGTGGATCTTTTCCTCCAAAGCTGTCTTACATTTGGCTCTTAACTAAATTTCCTAATGTGTTATGGTCTTTGATCTTTCAGATTGTTGAACTGTTTTATTGAAACTCCCAAGTGGGGCCAGCTCTCCTGATAATCATGATGCTTCTAATGGATCTGGCAGTAACTGAATCAACTCTGTGTTCTTGCCAGTAATAAAGATGGATTCAAAAGTGTTATTTTTGAAGATCTGTTGTGAGACCTTTCCCACAGTGTTTTTCCAGATGAAAAGAATTAATAATTATGAAAATAATGCTCTTGAAGTACTAGGGTGTACAAAGGCTGTGCTGATTGTGTGATGGAGCTTCTTATTATATGTCCAGGTACATCATGAATTTGCAGCATGGGTATGACTCCACTGGCTACAGCTGCCCAAATCAACTGATCCCAAGGGTTCTGTGTCCCAGGTGGGAACTGCAGCTAATGACTGCATTAATGACTGATTGATTCCTTCAGTCAAAGGAGTTACAGATATGTTGCAAAGTCACTACAGACGTGGGTGGTTATACACAACTGCACCCCTGGTGAGCACAAGCTCTAGTTCAGAGCTCCTTGGTTGACAACATTGAAAAGTCTGGAGCAGGCCAAGGAGGGAATCTCTTAATGGCTGGGGCCTGTTGCTGCAAGTTTCCAACCACTCTACAAAACACTCTACAAAATTGCAGAAAGTTTTAGTTGTGTCTCTGTGGTGAGAGTTTTTGGTGCTTTGGTCACTCATGAATGTCAGAAGAGCAGTGGCGAACCTGCAGATGAGTGTCCCCAGGTAAATGTGCGTGAAGCAGAGGGAATTCATCCAAAAGCATCTTTAAGGACCCAAGAGGAAAGAAAATGCCGTTAAGTTATTCCTGTGCATGTAGAGAAAGCTTCAAGTAAGGCTTTCTCCATTGCTCAGATACCACTGATCCAGAAGGGAAGAATTTTTGTCACCAGGCCTGAAGAACAAATAACTTTGTTCAAACACTTTCTGTGCTTGGGCTGACCCTGTAAGAGCGTGCTGGGTAACACAGTGTGCTGTGTTCTTGAGCACCCCCAGCTTTTCTGCTCCTGGGCCATTCCAGGGACTTACACAGCCTCTGTTGGCTTTGGACTTGGGAATCCAGGCTCAGCTGTCTTGCTTTCTTCTCCCTGACTTCTGGCCCTTCTCTCTCTGCTGGTACCCTGAAGCCCACAAGGGGGAAAGGACCATGGTCTGCAGGCTGATTTCTTCAAGCACAAAGAAATGTGTGCCTTGTGACAGGAGCCATGTCTGTGTCACACTGAGGAGCTCAGCACATGCATGTGGCTGAAGTGGGGGCTCTATATTTTATATCATAACACTATATTATGTTAGAGAAAGGGAGGAGCAGTTTAAGTGGTTTAGACTAATTTAAGGCAATCTCTTGGCCAGCTTTTATTATGGATGAACATAAATGTATTGTTATAATCAAAGACTAGTCTTGTAATTTTTCCTTCTATTTCCTAGCCTTGTTATTTAGCTCACTTATTCAGTAGTCTACAATGCACATATTTTTATTTCTTATCTTATGACTTCATTCCTTGGGTCTGCAGCCTTAGTGAACACTGAGCTATTATAATGGTTGTGTTTATTCAGTTTCTATTTTTAAAACAAACCAAAGCAGCCCTTCTGTGTCTGCTGAGTTCAGAAATGCACTCACAGTGTTCTTCCCACACTTGGAATGTAACAAGCATAAAATTGCTTCCTTATGGATGTTTTCACCTGCTCCTGTGGCAAGCAGTATTTGTGAAGTGCCACTGGACATGTGTTGTTTCTCCTTCTTACTCAGCTTTGTATTCACCTGGTCTCAGATATTCTACATCTCCTGCTCCTGTTCCAGCATAAAAAAATGCATTTTTTTAAGAGAAAAAAATAGGGCCAGAAAAATTTCAATGAAATACCCTAGTCCTGTGAAAATTCTTCTATTTGTGAACTCATTTGTGGACCTGAGTGATGTGGTGTTACTGCAGTGCATGCCCTGCCCTTAAGTTAAATTAAATTTGAAAATTTCATTAATTTGATCCTTTCTCCCAACCTCACAAATATCCCTTTGGTGCAGTCTCTCGAGGTGCCAGTGCCTCATTTTGGCCTCTTAACCAGAAGCCAGGGAGGAGGATTCAACCTTCCCTGACTTTGGATATCATCTGCACTCTGGACAATGGGAAAATAAATAGGCAAAGAGAAAAATAAGAACTTTTGATTCCTTCATAGAGAAGGAGAACCCATAGCATTGAGGACCTATTTCCCCCCATTATATACCAGGGAGATGCTTAAATGCAGCCATCTGCACTGCTAATATCTAAATTAGGTGATTGCACCTTGGTCCCTTCATCAGCTTTTATCCAACTTCATTAATGGCTTCCTGATTTGTAATTGGGCAATTTGAGGCTATAGTTTTCATTTTTCTCAGTGTTATCGCCTTTATTTCTTCTTTTTGAGTTAGGTTTTTCCTTGGAAGTGGACTGTTTTCACACAGAAATTCCCCACACAGCAGGAAGGAAGCAAAGCATAAAATGCATTGGATATTCTGTTAATCAGGAAAAAAAAAAAAAGGTGTTTTAATTCTCTCCATCAACAAATGGTCTTTTTCCTTGAATTGATGGATTTCCTGAGTTGTCCTTGACCTTAAAGGACAAAGAGCAAAACCAACCAGTGCAGAAAGAAATAAGGAGCTTCAATCACACTTGAGATTGCAGGGGGTTTCATGTAAGTTCCCAATTTCATGGTCAGATCAGGATAGTTTAGTACAGAAAACATTACTGGGAGTTCTGAAATGAATGGCCAAAGGCAAGTTCCAGGAAACCCCAGCCCCATCATTAGAGCTCTGCACGTTCCTAAGGCCCTGCAGTTTCTCAGCAGCCCCGAAGAGTTTATTATGCACATAAGAACTGGTTCATTTAGACCTTGGATCCAATTGCAGAGAAGGGCTTGGAGCTGTGCACTGAACAGGGCTGAAATCCTTTCACTCCAAGGTGTCATTTAACACTTGCAAATCAACATCTTGAGGGACTTCAGCCCTGCTCTGTGTCTCAGTCACTGCTGCAGCTGCTTGAGCGCGAGCTTTCATGCAGGGGATGATTCAGCTGGTGAAATTATGTTACCCTGAAATTACTTTGGTACTTAGCTTTTAATATTCTTATCTTTTGCTCTGCAATTAGCTTTTACTAATGCAATTTAATCTATTTGTAATGTTTCTTGAAAATCATAGTAGACATGATTTGAAATGAAGTTAAATCTCTTGAACTTTTCCTTACGTTAATTTGAAATGCCAACAGGGCACCAACTGCTGTGAAAATTAATGAATGAGCTACACCAGGCTGTCTTTCATTTCACTGGATGGCTTCACACTCACAGAGCATATGTGCCAAACAAACTATTCTCCAACACTGCAGATGATGCTGGAGGGAGAAGGATTTTGCTGCTCCAGGGCTGAAGGGTCAGATTTGTGGGTCCCAATTTCTTTCTAGATACATTATGGAGAATAGCTCATGGGAGAGGCACCTCTCCTCAGGAATATTTTTTTTTTCTTCTAAAGAAAATTGATTTAAATTGTGAAATATTGATACACTAAACATACTGTGTTTTTTCTGAGAGTGTTTTGCTCCTCATTTGAAAAATCCCAAATTGGGCCCTCAGTTTCCTTAAAAGTGAGGGCAGTTTGTCTGTGTTATTTATCAGCCATTAAACTGCAAAGAAATATGTAAAGCTACTATAGAACTAGAACTAAATTAATTATTTATATCTTGCACAATTTGTTCAAAACTTGTCTTCTCTTATCCTGAAGAACTGGGGAAGTGGTTGGTTTTAACAGTTAAAAGAGAATGCCTGTGCAGGAAAATGAATTATCAGGAGCAAATAGGATTAAAAAAAAAATCGTAATTCAGAAATTCTTGTGAGCCAAAAGAAAATAAACAAATGCAGATGATTTCTTTAGGTAATATTGTCATCTTGTATTCATTAAAGCCCACTTGGATCATCTCAATTTTATTATGGTGATCAAATGTGCTGTGTTGAGGGTGTTATCAGCAACTCTGCCATCATTCTCTGCTACAATTCCCTTTGGCATTTTGGAGTTTGGCTTTTTTTTTTCCTTCAGACACCACAGCAGTTATTGATTGTGTTCCTGCTGACAAAGTTTTAATATATTTCTATTTAAACACATGCGTATATATTCCAGTATAGTCTTGACTCCATATACACACAGTCTCACTGAGGGTGGTTTGTTGACTCAGGTGGGAAATTCAGTTCTGAACTGGAAGTTGTAAATATACTTTTTTTGTTCCACTGTTTGCAGTCTCTAATAACAAATGAAAATAAAATCAAATTGTGTGATCAGTAAAACTGTGATATGACATTCTCTCCTAGATAAACGATCAAATAAGCAATTTTACTTACACTCAGATTAAATAAACGGCACCAAACACAATCAATTTTTTTTTAATACTCTGCATTGCAGTCTTATAATGAAAAGACTAATTGGATTTGGACTTGGAAAGATGCCACTGCTGTGCTCCAAAAATCGAAACATTGAGTAAACTGTGAAATAAAATAAAAATGTGGGGCAGATGTTTTCTGGTTATTGTAATGCAAAGGATTCACCATTTCTTCTCTGGCTTGGTTTTGATATTTAACAGGCATAATGTCAGTGTTTTGTGGATAGATACAAGCTGCTCAATCTGGTTGATGGAAATGATGTAAAAGAATGTTTAAAGGCATCTTTTAGAAAGGGGACATGAAGAGACTTGTCAACAGAGAGCCTGTGACAGAGGGAATTGGTGATGGGTTTGGCTGCACGTGGGGTTGCTCTGCCTTGGTCAAGCTGGGGCAGATCAGTCCCTTTGCCAGGGCAGCATCTCTGAGCACATCTGTGCCACCTTCAAGGGCAGAACAAGGTCACCTTTTGTGTCATTTTTCATCACTCTCCTGCTGTAGTGTCGTCCTTCCTCTCTGCTTCTTGTCAGACACCAGAGTGGTTTCAGACATAATTTATGGCTCTGATTTATGCATCAAAACCCCAGTCCAAGTGGATGCCTGAAGAGCACATTTCATAGGAGGAGAGGGAGGTATGAACAGCACATGTTGTGCAGTGGTTTAGGGGCTTGAGGTGTTGGCTCACAGAGGTTTCTGAGTGGGATTTGTGCCTCCTGTGCAGGGAATTGCATGGGGCAGCCTCAGGGGGATGGGGTGCAGCGCCCAAGGTTCCCCAGCTCCAGGGAAACCTGGGGGACTTTGCCAAATCTGAAAATTTGGAATTGCTTTGAGTGCTTAAAAGTAGCACTCTGTAGGGCACAGGGGTTGCCAATTCCCACACCATGTATACCTAATATTCCTGGGTAAATTAGTGGATAATTAAATATCTTTAAAAATTCCTGGGAGTTAGATTTCATAAGATGCTCATAATGGAAATTGTCAGGCTGAAGGTGGTAAGAGATTTAGAACATGTTAGACAATTTCACTGTTTTGGGTTTGTTTTATTTTTTTTTTAACATCTTGGTCTGTTTTTATTTCATCTGGACCAGGAAAGGCCTTGATTTTGGAGCACCTGACCTTACCTGTGAATGCTGTGGTTATATTCACTACATTCACATTTTGTTTCTCATGCTTTTCTTTCTATTTCTGCAATCTGTCACTAATCATCCTACTGATGCTCTGGCTTTCCACATGAATTGTTTCAGACTAATAAAATTTACTTTTAAAGTGCATTTTTTCCCAATGAAAATTATTTTTTTTCTTCTTTTTTTTTTCTTTTTTAAGATAAAAATTAAAATATTATATCTGAAAATGCCACAATGAAATAATACAGCATATCTGACCTGATTTCTGAAGACCTTTTTTCCAGCTGTATGCCTTGGTCATTTTCTCTCTGAAATTCCTGAGTGGTATGCTTGATCTAAAACTGAATTTATATGCAATCAATATATATACAACAATAATATTTGTTTTCCTATAATACTTGAGAAGAATTTAAACTGGTAAACGTTCCTGGTACACAAGCACTATTTCAGTACTGTCTGCATTGGAATTTATTTTGCGGTGCCCTGTATAAAAAGACAGAAAAAGCTACAAAGAAGGCAATTGTCACCTCTTTCTTTGAGGAGGGAGCTGTCGAGGCAGGGCTGGCCACACATGACATTTCAATTGGGGTTGTAGCATTTTGTGGGTGGGCACTGTCAACACTTCCTTTATTAACTGTGGTGTGTAGGCAGACACCCTTACCAGGCTGAAATTGCATCCACAAGTGCTTGTTCTTTAAGTTCTCTAAATTCGCAGTCAGAGTTTAAGCCAGTCTGTATCCAATTTTAGAGCTAACAGAGGAACTGGAGGAAATAAAAGGTTTCTGGCTGCTACACACACTGCTTTGTGCTCCTGCTTCCAATTTATTTATCTGCTATTTTATATAACACAATTTTCCATTTGCTATGTTTGGTACACGATATTTTGCATGAGAAAAGAGACTGTGGTGTTTCTTTTATATCTGAGATTATCAGGGCACTTGGAAATGCTGTTAACAATTTTTCACATTGATTGATATGTTAAGTCTCATCCTCTGCTTTGTGTCTATGTGAGACCCAAATGAACCCAAGTAAGAGCAGCATAAGCATCTCTGTTGTAAGAGAGAGAGGCTGTCTCTTCATCTTAAATTATGAATCCAGAAGACTGAAGCAAGGAATTATTTTGGTCTTGCAGGCTATGAATAATGCATGCAGCACCATTATATGCATCCTGCATGTTGTGGAACCAGAATGAGCTGTTATGTTAATAAACATTCATAATGTTCACCATAACCATTCTGAATGCTTTATTGCCAAAAAAATGGTGAACCCAAGGACATTCAGTGATGTCAGTCTTATTGCAATAGCCAATTATTAAACTTACAGCTGTATTATCCTCTGTCTCTCCATTTGATATGGGTAATTAGTCAAATCTCTGGGATTTGTAGTGTTTCTGTTACATTGGTAAGGGAGCTGGGTGTTTCTCAACCTCACTTAAGAAAATGTGCAACCTCATTTAATTTAAAAAAATGCAAAACCTTCTGTTTTTCTGAAAACAAGGAGAGTAAAGCACAAAATAACACAAATCCCTTGTATTTCTAGGCTGTTTTCAAACTGTATTGAGCACCAAATCTTTCTCTGTCAGGTCAGCTATGTTTCTAAGGTTGTGGAAACTGCTTCCAAGCTGTCTGCATTTGCTTTCTCTCTGTTCTTGCAGTTCCTTTATTTCCACCCAAAAAGTATCTGCTTTCATCCCAGGTTCTTGCCTGTCTCAATATTTAGGGAAAAAAGCCTCACATTTGCAACAAGTTTTCTTTGGTGGGAACATGAAAATTATTAACTACCCCAGTTATTGTAGCAACACATGAGAGTTTTGTTTGCTTTAAAACGTTAGTTTTGGGGCATTTATTTTTAAATGCCCCAATTTTAAATTTTTAAATTTTTAAATTTTAATTTTTAACTGTCAAATTGTTGTCAGGAATGGGAGTTGACATTAAAAAGGGCCTTTTGTGTTGATTCTAAGGTTAGTTTAGACAGTAAGTTGCCTTGCTTCAGTGGGTATAAAAAGTGGAAAAGGAGCCTTTTATCCTCATCAATGTAGAAAAGTTATGTTTTTCTTTCATTCCATTGCTTCAGAAATTATTCTTAGTATGGAGCTGTAGATTTTAAGAAGAAATTGGGATATTTGCTTGCTCTGACATTGTGTAGTAGAGGCAATGGAACTTCTATGTTGAAACTGTTCAGCTCCATCATGGTGTATATCCTACAAAGGTCTTCAGCCTTGATTTGAAGCCAACTAGACATGACAAGTTCATAGCTTTTCATGGCAGCACGCTCCAGAAATTATGTTCATGTAAATACAAATGCGTCTCTTATTTCTCAAACATATTTATGCCAACCCCCAGGTTCTTGTCCCCAGTTTCACTCGTTAATGAGGGAGTTCTACAGATTTCTGTAATATCCATCTTCTGCCAGAGCTCTCCTGAGAGGGTGTTTGCATGGAGGATTGCTGAGCTTGCAGTGCACCCCCGACAGTGAGCTATAATTGAGGGGTCAGCATTAATTTGCTTTATGGTTGCATGTAATTGTTTACCAAGAACTTTGTCACCCTTGAAGGGCAACATCATTGACATCAGTGTAGATACAAATCCTGACCAACTTTTAGCCAGAAAGCTCATCTTGACATGACATTATAAACATGCTCTCTTGAAATAAAAGCTAAGTAACCTCCTAAGTAATTTTTTTTAAATTTCTCTTGAATGAGATCATGGTTTTTTTTCAGAAATAATAAGGGATGTTTTTAGACTGTTTTATTTGCTGTTTAATTTTTTTTTTTTTTTTTTGGGGTGGGGAGGAGGGTGTTTGGTGGTGGCTTCTGGAATTTTTTAGGGTTTTCTTTGTCATGTGTATGACAGCAGTTACCATTTGTGAAGTCTGTCAGACCAAGTGTATTCCTGGCAAATGGCTTGTTGAAACTACCACTTCTGGTGATGTTACATTTTCTTTAAAGCTTAAAGTTTTTCTTCTTTCAGACCTTAAAGTGAAGAAATAGGAACTTGTGCAGTTTCACCTTTGGCTACATCTTGTCTGTTGTGGTTGTTGCTGAGCATTAACATTGGCTCATACACCAACTCCCCCACGATTTCCTTTCCACACTGCTGTATATTATTCAAAACTAACAAGGTTCTAATTAGAAAAATAAATTTAATCCTCTCTGCAAACTGAGCTCTTCTAGCCAGGAAACAAATGCCCTCTCTCCTCCCTTCAGCTCTTTATTCTTCTTCCTTATTTCTGCTGTTTGAGAGGTTTTCTTAAATATTTGTGTTTTTATTTCACTGGCAATTCAGAACTGTTAATGATGGGCATGAAACAGTGGTGAGTCCCATTCTCAGTGGTGATGTCAAAAGTCTTCACATGCCTATTTCCATTGAAAGCCTCTTTATTGGTATCATGATTAGGAAATGTGACATTGCAGACAAGTGAAAGAGAAAACTGTGTACAATTTTCCTGTATCCTGACCTGTCTTTAGATCAATTTCTCCTGCACTGCATTCTATAATTCTCTTCATTCCCCTTCTTCCAGGAAATGATTGTTCAAAGATGCAGCTGAAAGGGTGGCCAAGTAGTTACTACTTCAAATGGAGAATCAGCAAAGCCTTCATCTCTCCATTCTTTCCTGGGTTAGGGATAAAAATACAAAACGTGCAACAAAAGGCACATGAGAAATCACTGGCTTGTGGTTTTGTATCTTTCCAGAATGGAACAGCTTTTCTTGAAAAATTCAAATATCTTGTGCTCTTGGTTTCTACAGCTCCCAGCCAGACTCCTAACAGCATGACAGTCAGTGAAATGGAAGGAACAGGTGATGAGTAGAGTATTTATTCTGGTTTTACTGCTGTTGGTGGCAGTACTAGCTCTTGGTGAAAGTTAACATTGGTATTTGTGTGAGTTAATGCAGTAAGCTGTATTTAATGATTTATGGTACTTTGTGATGGTGCTGAAGTCTTTTGCTGCATGTTCAAGGCTGTTTCATATCTTTGCACAGAGATTGAAGTGGTTAAAAAACACCAAATGAAAAGACTCTCTACAAAGAATTAAACTAGAATTTATAGAATATGAGGGCTGGTTGTCCTCATGGTGTTGTCATCCTTAGTGCATAAGTGAACTGACATTTCTTAGTCAAAAAACCAGTAGGGCAGGATCTTAAAAAAAGCAAGAAAAAGTGGTCGCTGATCATAAAAACCTATTTGCATACTTCTTTGTCAGAGTTAAAATCCTGTGCTCACCAATTAACAAGTTCTCTGTTTATATGTTTTGAGCTTGGCCTTGGAGGCAGCAGGTGGAATTTACAGTACAGTCACTGATTTCCAAATTCTGTTCTCACTTATTCAAAAGCAAGAGACACAAATTTGCGTCCTTATTCACTGAGCTAAATGTCATCCTCAGGCCATTCTTCTGGTCCTCAGTTTGAAAGAATGCTAATTACTTTCTAATTGCAGCAAGCTGGCATCAAATCAATCTCTACTCAGACAAAGTTTCCATGCCTGTTAGACAATAAAAGACTTGTATGTTGATAAGCTCCTTTGATAAGTTACTTATTCAAATCTCCTTTAAAATATGGTTTCCATTTGAGATATATTCTGTAAACCTGTCTAATTATACTTGGATAGAAATCTCTAAAAGAAAACTCATTTCTTTTCTCATCAAAAGAGCAGCAGGTTTAAAGTTGGTGTTTACTTGAAAACCAAAACAAGGCTGAGAAAAGAAATATTTGAGCCTTAAAAATTCTTTCAGATTTTTCAGTCTTATAATTGGGGCTTTTTTAAAGAACAATAAAGGTGAGAAAGCAAAATGGTACCCAAACTAAAATCAGAGTCCTATTATGCATACCTTGTATTTCCAGCCCTTCACTCCCATGAAAACAGAGGTCCCCAGAGGGTCCCTGTCACAACAGTGCTGCTGTGGGACACAAACCTCTCTCTGCCTTTTGATTTCCCTGAGTTTGTTCACCAGTCCTTATCATCTGCATTCCCAAATCCTCTCTACTTGCATTTTTTCTGAACTTCTCTCTGTTTTCCCTGGTATAAAACATGGAAGATGTGGGAGGGCTCTTTGGAAGCATCACTATTGTTTGTGTGTTTTACATTAAGCTCTTAACTTTGTCTTGCTTCCTTGCACATTTCCCGAAAGAATTTTTTAAGGTGTGAAAGGCTGTCTGGAGAGCCTGCCCTTGTATCTCTGAGTAATTGCAATATTTAAAATTGTGTAGGATGTGGAGTCATGCAGTGTGGTCTAGTGCACAATTAACATCTGTTGGGTAGTTTATTCCTCTGGCATGCTTCCAGCTCGTGCTGAGAATGAGAGTGCAGAATAAGTCAAACAATTTGTCCAAGTTCTTCAACCAGGTAATGGTGGTTCATGAGGCACTTGAGCAATTATATACATTTATGCACTGGGTGTTAACAAGTGACTGGTAAAATAAGCATTTTGTGACTAGTGCAGAATATTTCTCTATTTCCTAGTAGGTTTATTGTTGAAATTACTGGACTCTGGGGTGTTTACATTTGTCAGAGTGCCTAGTTCATTAGCAGGAAAGAAAAATCAATACCTTAAGAGGAGAGGGAGAAGGAAAACTGCATAATGATAACATAGATGCAACTTCTCATTTAAAAATGAGGAGGAATTATCTGGGTTTAGTTGTCCCTATGTTTTAAAAACATGTATCTTGTCCATTTTGTTCTCATTGTTATTGCACTCATTCAGCTTTACATAAAGCCCTTAGATGAAATTTTATGTTCCACCTATGCTTGAAAAAAATGCATGTTTTATTAGATAATAGGTGTAAAAGCTATTCAGCATTCTGTAGAGACCTGAGAGCTGTCCCAGTTGCTGCAGTAACCTAACTGTGAGCAGTAACATTCTGGACAGTGGCCATGGAATGAGTTTCCATTGCAGTTTCTTCTGATTGCCTCAAAGAGTTTGGAACTGAGTATTTTGAAACTGTACAAAGAAACAACCATTGTGCTGCTAAGCATCAATTCAGGTGCTAGAGTTGCTGCATTACTTCAGTCCTTAAAAAATATTTACTGTGTCAGTGTCTTTAATATTGCTGGGATTAGGCAGAGTGTTCTGGAAGGTTACTGTAAAATACAGTTTGATGGTTTATTTCTGGGTAGGTTTTGTTTGGTTTGATTTTTTTTTTCCTGTACCTTATCACAATCAGGATATGAACACAACTGTGCAGTGGCACAATAAGGCCATGGAGATATCTATGCTGTAAAATGCTGTCTCAACAGTTAAAGGATCAGATTTTCAAACAGACTAATTCTTGATTGCTCCATTTCCTTTCACTTTGAATAGAACTCCAGTTTCTGTTACAGTCAGGAGCATGAAGCACCCTCTTTTGTAAATCCATCCTCAGCAATCCAGAAATGGCCACTTGGGATGCCTGTAGGCATCTGACTCTGCTGGGTACCCTGTTCTCCAGCACCCCAGCAGCTTGAAGACACACAAAACTCCTGTTATCCCAGCAAAATAACCCTACTTAATATGAAGTGAGGGCATCAGAAACCTTGTCTTTAAATTTCTCTGTTTATTATGACCAGGAGCACCACTTTGGAGCTTTCTGTGCAAGGGCAGAGGAAGCAAGAGAGGCTCCATTTACTGCTGGCAGGTCCAGCACTGGGGGATAATTTGGGCTGAGGTGTGGTCTGGCTGAAATCCCTGCTCTGGGTTTGCTGGGGAGCTGGAGGCCACGTGCTGCTGTCTCTTGCCCTCTGAAAGGACAATGCAGTGACTAATTATGGACATCCTCAGGATTATTCAGAATTTATGGTGCTCAGTGACTTTGATTATCTTTGAACTGGGTCCTTGGAGAGATACTTTACATTAGAAATAGAAGTCTTAAGAGCATCACACTGGCATCTTTAAAGGATTTTAAATAGATAATTTTCCTGGCTTAATCCTTTGATCATCTCTCCCTTTTTGCAGATCTTCAGTCACTTTACATCAAATGGGTTACACATATTTTTCTTTGAGGCTTTCATAGGCTACCTTCAGACTACCAATGATTTCTGACTTGTTACTGCTTTTTATCTTCAGGGAACTTAGCAAAAGTGCTGCCAGCTGTCACAGTTGTTTTAATCTGATGAATGCACTGGGTGTGTGGGGTTTTTTATTGTTGATAGAGATATTTTGTTTAAACTATAAATCCTACTCCCAATAATACTTCTTGCATGTTTATATGCAGTCTCGAGGTTGTAACTTCCAATTTCTTCTTGTAATCCCTAAACCAGTTTGAAATTAAAATATGTTAGTACATATGTGCTTCATTACAAAATGGACTTTCAGGATTTCATTAGCATCTGGTGTGTTGCTGAATGTCTTCTTGTAAAGCTAATTAAGTGTTATGCTATAATGCATAATTGTATTTTATTTTTTCTTAGCAGTACAGCAGGCTGCTCCAGGAAAGAAATAAGTGAATGATCAACAGCAGCATTCTGTGTTTTATTTAGATTTTCTGCACTCTCTTTTAATAACAGTGATAATCACCACAGTAGCCAGACATGGAAACATCTAATTTACAGATGCAGTGAGCTTATTATAACTGCAGAGGAATTCAGTGGTGTCTGCAGCTGCTGTGCATGTTGGGGCTCGGACTATTATTAGTAATAATAATAGTAATGACTATTATTTCTGAATTTTAGAACAAACCTAGTGAATTAGCTGTAGTTTTTAAATTGTGCTATCACAATCACAGTGTCTGTCTGAGTTACCTGCCCACAGCAGAGCCCCCATCTTTGAGCTTTGCTCAGTTCTAAAAGGCTGCAGGGGTCGGGTCTGGCTTTGCCCACCCCAGAACTACTGTAGCAGGCTGGGCTGAGTTCAGAAGGATGACTTTGGGATGGGTTGAGCTCTCTCTGAGATCATCCTTGATGGGCTACATCCCCTCAGTCTGGACTCTGAAGGCTCAGGGAGGTTTCCAACTTAGATCAAGGAGCCCATCCCAAGGTCATTACATTCACCCTTGCAAAAAAGTGAAAATAAATTCATCTTTGACTTCACTGGCCTCCCTAGACCACTGTCTCCTTGTTCTCTCTTTAAAAGCCTTCAAGATTCAGGCAGTCTCTTCCAGTACTTCATTCTTCTTAAAGTTTGAGTTCATATGTATAACCAAATCTCTAAGAAACCTTCATTTTATTGATGTTTCCTCAAAAGGTTCATGTGACCTGGACTTCTGATTTTTCTGCTTGATGTCTCAGAATAGCCCTACCTGAAGGTCTTGAATTCATCTGTTCAGCTTGAACACATTGATCTGCCTATACCTTCTACTATCCACAAATGTTAAAATGGAGGTAATAATCAGCCAGGTTACCCTGCTGTCAAGGTCTTTTGAGGTTCCTTTCATAAAAGTTCCTTGTTAAATAAGGATTGATAGATAAATCTCTCTAATTATAAGAGGCTTGTAAGCACCTAAAGCAGTCAGAATGGCATGCAACTATGAAAAGAAATCTGCTCTGCAAATGTACAGATCTGTACCTTTAAAATTGAGGATAAATGTCATTTTATTATGAGACACAAGAAATATTCATGAATTGAGCACAATCTTACCCATGCTACATGAGGTCTCCTCAAATAGCCTCACTTATGTCAGTCTTCAGCTTTTATCTGCTGAGGAATGGGGTCTTTTAAAATATTAAAAAAAAACCACCTTTATACTTTACCTCAAATACCAAGAAAAAAAGCTGGCAGCTGATAAAGAGACTGAAAGACAAATAGAACAGATGAGATTACATTTATTTGTTGTCAGTCTGTGATAAAAACCCACATACATTACTGCAATGAAAGTATTGAAAGAATCTGTTCCTAGGCTTTTAGATAAATTCCCTCCCACACCTCTTCAGTGTCATCAGTTTCTAGTTAAGGATGCATTCTGATTTGTCAGATAACAGATACTTTTGATGAATAATTCTGAGATTCCAGAAGAAAAGTGCTCACGCATAGAATTTCTCACTTCTTCAGTTGCTGTGGCTTGCTGCAGTTGAAGATAAATTTGGACTTGGGATAAAAAGTTGTATTTCTTTGTCAGTTTTTCTCCTCAACCTTCCTGAAGACCCTTGTTGATCAGTGATTGCTGAAAAAGGGGAGTTCTGAGCCAAGGATTCTGAGCTGATTAAATCTTTCGTGTTTCTGCTGATTTCTGGAATTATTCCTCATTTACAGGAAATTAGTGTCTGACCCAGAGAGCAGCTTTTCTATCAGCATCTCCTCTGTCTCTGCAGTTTCCCACTCTTGCCCTTTGCCAGCTGTCATGGGAAGTGAGGTGATCCCAGAGCTAGGACTGGCAGGCAGGTCATATTCAACAACTTCTCACAATTTCCCTTCAGGCAGATTTTCTGCAGTAGTTCTGGAGGCAAATGTCTGATTTCAGCATCAAGTCCTATAGGAACACAGAGTTTACATATCCCTTTCTAGTTCAAATCCATTTTTGAGTATTATATTTCCATACCTCTATCCAGAAAAACTATAATGTTCCTATTAATTCTGCATACAGAACTGAACTGAGGCTTGCCATCCAGCTGCTTCCTTTGCCTACTGACATTTTCCAGCAAGCAAATCCCTAAAGGAACAACTGAGTTTTCTGTGTTCCTTTGCCCTTGAGTGCAAATGGCATCCTCTTGTTAGAAGCAGGTCACCTCAGAGCTTTTAGAAACTTGCTGCTTGAGCATCCACTCTGGAAACTCATCTCTAAGCTTTCCCTCTGTCCCTGCAAGTGTGGTGACAATGGAACAAATGGGAAAAGAGTAGTAGAGCAGATTTTTGGCAGCCCCACAGCCCACTGTTTGCCCACACTGTTGAATGTCTTAAATTAGCATCATAATTTCCATGTGCTCTGCAGGAACATTGTGTTGTCTGGGGCTGGTGGAGCTTCCTGATATCAGAGGAATAAAGGAGAGTCAGGCTCTGAATGAGTCCCAACAGATGTCTCAGTCCATTAGCCACTGTTGGAGGTAGCTGCACTACAGAATTAACCTTTCTAGACTCTTTCTGTGGGCAATGGGGAGAGACAGGGGATTCAAACCAACTCCATTGGGCTCTGTGTCTGGATTGTTCTCTGGACAAGCTCCTCTCCCCCCTCCAGGTGAGCAGGAAGGGAATTTCAGCCCTGGATGCCATGGCTCACCGGGCTGAAATTGGCTTTTGTTCCTGCTGCTGGGCTCCCTCCTGAGCCCCTGCCTGCCCCAGCCTGGATCTTCCCCTGAGCAGCCCCAGTCCATGCCCTGCCCTGTGAAATGATCTGTAGGAAAATGCTGTCTTTTGGTCTACAAAACTGACACAGTTAATTTGTCTTAATTTTGTGTGAGTGTAATTATTTCACTAATAAAAAATGGAAGCATTCTGGTACATGCCAAGCAGATACACTTAAGCAAAACAACCCAAAAATAGACTTTTCAACATTTGTGGTGATGCCTGTCTGAGACATTATGATTATAAATGAGTATCTAAAGTGAAAATTAGCAAGGTGGTCTAATTGATTAAACTTGTATTTGGATTTTACATACACACCTGGTGCTGGATCAATTTTTGCTAAGCATTGTTCACTGTACTATAAATTCAGTATATTGATTAATTCCAGTCATTTGATGTAATATGAAGCTTTTTGTGAGATCTAGAGCACAGCTTAGTCAATTGTGATCTCCTGTTAGTTACTGTCTATCTAATACTACAATTTTACTTGCAGTTTAAGGACAAACTGCAGTTGGGAAGGACCACTTGTCTTCATTTCCAAGTAATTTTGAAAATACTGAAGTTTGAAAAGTATTTCTATTACTTAGAACTGACTGCAGAAATTAATATTTTCCATTTACGAGTATTTGATTTGTAATCAATTTGGTTTGCATATTTTGGTGGATTTTTTTGTTTTTGTTCTCACTTTTCCATCAGTCTATCTCAGACTTCTAAGAGAAGTTTGTTTCCTAATTACTTTTTGCATATTTTTCCAGAACGCAGTAATTAGTGTGGTGTTACCATTTATGTAGAGTAATTTTAGTTGGCAATTTTGTGGTGTAGCCCCAAAATAAAGTTGTAGTACTGCACAATTCCTCAGCTTGGTGTGAACTTAACGTTATTTTAGAAGCGCTGCAAACCATAAATCAATAAAGAGAGGTGCCATAAGGCCCAGCACTGTTTCTGTAAAGAGATGCCTGCAGTGTCTCTGGGAGAGCATCTTCCACATGCTCCGAGGAAACCAGGAGAAAAAACAGGAGTTCTTTTGCTGGAGTGGAAAACTCTGGCAAGTAGTTGAAGTGTGCCCCATAAAGTGCTCATCAAGTTGGGCTTTAGTAAGCCAAATCAGCTTCTTAGAACTAATTCTGACCATGCAGATAGTTCTGTGTGAGTCTGTGTGTTGAGTTCAGCGTTTGCCTTCTCCATCATTCTGAGCACCTTTAGTCCATGCAGTGATATGTAAAACAGTGAGGGCAAATGGGAAACCTCCTGGGATATGCAGCAGTAACTCTTCACAACAAAGTAGTAAATACAGGATTTTCCCCTGAATATTGGGAGATTCTCAAGAAGACTGACAAGTCTGAAAATTGGAGTCTCCGGGAGTAGAGGATTCCAGAGTGAAAAAAGCATAATTGAAAATGCTTAGACTTCTAATTTTCTGTATGTTTGATTGGGTTATTGCTGTCACTGCTGTGATAATCACAGTACCAGGAAGGTACCAAGCATTTAAGAATTGTGTGTAATTTAGAAAAGCTCATTTGAAAGGGATGTACTGGTCTCCCACTGCCTGCTTTTTTTCCCTCTAACTGCAGTAGTGGATGGGAGCATCTGGTGGTTTCTCTGCAAATACATTTAATATCTTGTCTGCATGAATGTGATGGGAACTTATGGCACTTGGGATTAAACCCATGTATTTTTTCTCTCCTGGCAAATATGGGACTGTCTGTACAATCCTTTTTCTTAATTGCAAGTCAAATATATCCTTTCCTTTTGGTAATTTATAACATCAATTTATTCTCATTATTCTCTTCTTTCATGATTCTTCAATGCTGTTTACAGAATTTGTGTCATGAGCAAACTGGTAGTCAAGATTTCAGGGCCAGAGGAGGAGGGTGTAAACGAGGAAAAACCCATTTAATGGTCAAAACCTGCTAGTTTAAGGAAGAGGTCAGGGCTGCAGGGCCACAGGGTGGAGGAGAAAAATTTAATCCTGGTCTCTTCAGCCCCTGGAGAGTATTCCAGACAGGAAGTTAATGTAGTCAAGCTTTCTACAGCACTTCTACTTGTGGCTGCTGTTCAGTCACGTTTTGGAGGTGTCTCCTTCCCTGGTGGCCCTCAGTCACTCTATCCAAGTTCTAGATTGCAGCACTCAACTTGCAGAGCACCCAATTAGACCTGTCTGTAAGTGAGAGGTGCTCTGGGTCACACAGGGAGTCTGTGACAGTCCTGATCTCCAGACACTCAAACCAGTGAGAAGCTATGATGTTTGGTAGAGCTGGAAGCAGATAACCTTACCAGCTACTTTTATTCAAATTCATGTATCATTGAAAAGTTCTTAATTCTTTCATTTTTTACTGAAATAACCTGAACTAAATAGCAGTTTAACACTTGTGACCTGTGCAGATCCCTCCTAATGTGGATAATCCTCCCATTCACAGGCGTGGAAGGATCAGTGGCACACATCTGAATCCATCAACACCTTGACAAAAGCCTGAAAATAGTTTTATTTTAAAACCTAATTTAATTATGGAAGAGGAATAAAGGTATTTGCCTGAGGTTATGAATGGGTACATTTTGCATAAACTCTTATTCTTTGGGCAAATGAAAATAAGTTTCTAAATCCTGTGTCAAATTCACATTGATGAAGGTAGGTTCTGCAGGTCCTATGCTTTTGCAGCCAGAAGTTCTCAGTAATTTTTTGCTATTATTATTCTTGCATTTCTTGTTGTTTTAACAAGAAAGTTTGCTATAACAGAACAGTGAATTCAAAAGCTTTCTCTGGAACTCTTTCCTTTTTCCTGTGGCTGCTTGATTTCTTTCCTCTCTTAAATCTCCTCCATCATTAATCCTCTGTCTCATACGTTCACATTAAAGTGTCTTTCATGCTGTGCCTGCACAGGGCAACGTGCTCTGTGTGGAGATACTCCTGGTAGCTCTGGATGAGCTGACTCAAATAATGGGGCACAGCACTGCCCTCCCTGGGTGCCATCCTCTGAGTTCTGCTCCTCATCAGGACTCTGGCAGAGCCAGCTCTGCTGGTTTTCATTGAGGCCACACTGAGCCAGCTAGAAATCCTCCCCAGGAGCATTTTGCAGGTAAGAGGCAGCAATTTGAGGATGTGCAAATACAGAGGAGGGCACATCCCTAAAAACACCCAAACTTTTTTCTCCCACTTTAGAAGTATGTCACTTAGAGAAGAAATTAAAAAGGATAAGAGTTGAAGTTAACCTGATGGAGTTTGCAAAGTGGACAAAGCTATATTTAAAACCATACTGAAGTGCTGTCATAGCCATAAAATATCCATGTCTGACTGAGGCTAGAAAAGGTATTTAATGAGGAAGAGAATATAGTTTAAAATAAATGTGCAGTGGATATAACCATGAGGTGGTATGACACAAATTGAAGCAGGTTGAACAGAGTGGCAGAGCTGAGTTGCTAACAGCAGATGAACAGGATTTGCTGGGCTGCACATGAGAGTGTCATAATGAGGACAGGAGCTGGGGGAGGAAGGATAGTCCTTCCATTAGTCCTTTGAAAAACGTGGATCTGCTGCAAAGATTGAAACTGGGGTAAATTTTGAAAGAATAAGAGATCTTTTAGATTTAAGCTGGGCTTTGCAGTATTTTGGTCTTAGCATGGTGTAAACTCTGGCCTTCAGCTTTAGGTCATGAGTCTGCCTGAGCAGCAGGTGATTTTTCTCACTGAATATGGAGTAGAGGAAGATGCTCCATGTTTGGCTGTGCTGTGCCAGTGCTAATGGATGTTTTCTGGTTCCTGGCTGTGGATGAGTTCAGTTGTACACCCCCAAGGAGGACAGTGCCTGTTTAAGCCCTGGTGTGTCTGCTGCAGCATCCCTCTCCTCACAAACTGGGGGGCTCCCCTCTCTCTGCCTGTGTCAGGGCCATTGCTGAGCAGCAGCCAGGTGAGGGGTCCTCTGCTGGAGCTGCACCTGGGGTTTGTGACTCTACAGTAGCTTCTGATTTGCAAAAAGAGCCCAATGTGGGCATCAGGGCTATTCCAGACACCATCTCTGCTCTCAGCCCTCCCCTGCCTTGGCCATTGGTTACAGCCTGTGACACACAGACTTTTCCCTTTTATTGCAGTCTATTTTTGATGGCAAATGTTTGTGTACTCCCTCCCTTGCCATAAAACTGATGTTCTTTGTTCCAACAACTGCTAAGGAAAAAAGCAGAAAAAACAAGAGGCCGTTTCTACTGTCATCAGTTCTGTTTGTGGATAGTCACCTCCCATAGCATGTCCTGACTCCCCTCCACTCACACTGTCTGATTTGCCTGATGAGATAACTGGGGCTGGTGTGGTTATGCAGCAGCACAGTAAGCTATTTATCCTATGAGCACAGAGGGATCCTGATTTCTACCAGGTGCTCCCAGCAGATTTAGTCTGAGAGGGCTGGGCCATCTCTTCCTGCACGTGTCCACCTGTGTCAGCCAGCTGGTGCAGGAGGGAACCCTGCATGTCATGGGATTGTCCTTATTTTTCCTGAGTCAAGGTATGGAAATCTCACCATAGTTTAAATTGTTTTACTACAGTCAGTGCATTTTATTGCCTCACTTGCAAGGACCAGTGATGTGGAACACATTAATTGGCACTTGTTGGGATGCAGGGGGCTCCTCGAGTGTTGAAGGTTTAAAAAATAATGCCACGACCTACAATTTTTTTTAAAACCATCAATGAGCTTTAAAAGTGCCATTCCAAAGTAATAATGAGAGAGGAGGAAAAAAAAAAGATGTTAAAAAAAAAAAGAATGAAAATTGTTTTTCAGTTCTGTTCATTGCATGCTTACCAAAATCAATGTGTCTGCAAATGCTACTTGTCTCATAAATCATTAGGTCACAAACCTGCACAATGTCAATGTGTTGTTGCTATCCTATTAAATTAAATTACTAACCAAGGTAATACTCAACAGCACATTTCACGTGGAACAATGTTTTAATGTATTGAGGATGCCTATTAAACACAGCAGTCAGCTAGTATGATTTGAAATCTTTTAGGTGGGAGAAATACTAGAAGGAGATAAAGACAGAGTGGGAAAAAGCCATCTAGTCACTAGGGATATAATACACTGAAAATCTGGGCTGCCATAATGACAGATGTTCTACTAAATCCCTGCCCAGCAGTTATCAAAGATGGGTTGGATGGGTTATACTTGGATTTGGCACCTTCAGACACGAGGGGATTGGTAGACTTGTAGATAACTGTCTCTCTGTTAAGCTTTGGAGAAAACTGAAAGGTAAACTCTGAACCTTATTTTTACTCAACGTTCCCTGCAACTGTGTTTATAAAAGGCAGGGACAGGCTGTCATCTCCTGAAAGAAACAGTGAAATGTGCTGGTTTATACCTGTTCCACAGAAATTTTAACATTAGACAACTTGAGTTGTTTCCCTGTGCATTAAAGCCTAAAGATGGCTCTTGCAGTCCCACTTTATATTTGGCATAGGGAACTGAAAGCCCAACCCTACTGGCCAAAATTCAGCCAAATTATGGTGTAAAAAGGTTGTACAATCCATGCATCAGCCATGAACGTTGCCATGTTTTTTGCCATTAAGGTTGAATTTCTGTGGCTGTGTTTGTCTTCCCCAAGGGCAGCATGCAAGTCAAATGGCAAAATTTGATCCCTCTCAAGCTGCAGGGGAAAGAAAATGTCAGGAGACAAAGGTTATGAAGGAAAAAGTTATTTTTGAGTAACAGAAGCTCATGTGTTCCCATCCTCAGTTGTTTGGAAGAGGAAAGGCACCATTAGTGTGGGGTCACAGTCTGAGAACTGATGGAGAATTAGCCAACTGAAACAGATATGGAATTGAATGTAGTATTCTTTGTACACATGAAAAGCATATTTTTATTTATTTGTTTAATGTGCAGTTCAAACTATTATCTAGCAATAGAATTCCCAGTGTAAGCTCCATTTTTTGGTGTGCTTTGAATGTAAGAGTATATGCAAATATTGAAATATGGATAACTTTTCTTTTTATAGGAAACTATAACCTTATTCTCTAACACTTATACTGTTACATAACAGTAATGACTGTGATTAGGCTCTGAATCTTGCTTGAGATCATCTTTATTTTTATGAGGTATTTTATGGTCATTTAAAATGATGGCATAAAACATTTAGTGTTTTGTAAAGAAAAAGGAAGTGTGTATCTGAAAGACATTAATTATGTGGAAGTTCAAGCCACTTCTTGTTAGGGCATATTTTACAATTTGTTTTGCTAAGATTACTGGTGATGCAGCATTTTTCCCAGCACCATCACCAAGTAAATCCATGTTTATGGAGCACCTGTTCTTTGGGTAAAAACAGGACAAGAAATCCTCTATAAAATAGCAAACATTGTAAAGTTTTGGTAAATGGGTTTAGTCTGCATAGTCAGGTAAAATTCTGACCCTGGAGAGGTATACAGGAATTTTGTGGTAAGCTTGAAAAAATTGGACTAGCTATAAAAGCTCATCATAATCTGATTTAATTTATTGTACTGGTTCCAACAGAAAGCAATTAATGCCTGTTTGCTGCTTTATTCTTGTGGTGAAGATTCTTTGTTCAGCCCATGGGTTTGAGAGCCCTATTTCACGTTTTCTTTCACTGCCACTTCAAAGATAATTGTATTTTTTCCACATTTTTCTGTCCTCCTGTTTGCCAGCTGCATTGATTTTCATAGTCAAGACATATTTCCTGGTTTATAATAGATTCCTGTCTACTTCTCCCACCTCTTAATCAATGTTTTTAATACTTCAAGAAGTCATCAGTAAGAATGGCTGTAAAATTTAGTCACTTCATCGACAGTTGATTTTTGCTTGATGCTGAAAACCATTTGCACTCAAAGTTTCTGTCAGGTAATGCAATTTTTTTTTTTTTTTTTGACTGGAATTCAATGAGTTCAGTCTAAGGTAATTTAATTTCTGTAATTTCACTTGAGATTGAACTTGTAAAACTGCTAACATAAGGGCATAAAAGACTTGTTTTGAAAGATGTGAGACTTAGTTTATTGTTGCAAGATGTATTCACAATTTCACTGATCACAGGGCAAAAGCCACATGATTGAGAGTATACACCACTCCTGTATGTTGTCCATCTGTCAGCCACTCACACTGTATTTCCAGCATTGTTTGTTATGTTTTTAAAATACAGCCATGGGAAAGCTGTAGGTTTAAGTAGAAAATAATTATTTTGGGTTTTTTTTTAGTAGAGATCAAGAAATTAGACATTTAGATGCTCTTTAGCAGTCTCAAGCACAGCATTTATCTTGAAGGGATCATACCAGAGATGAGGTGTGGATTGTTGTCTGCCAAGTAGGTAACATTGGATTACAACTAAAAATACTGAGATTACCTGAAAAGCTGAATTAAATGTTTACAGTATTTTATTGCAATTCTTTTCAGGTATTTCATTACTTATAGGCATAGATCAGTTCAGTCTGGATGATTTAATTTTTCTTAATAGGAGGAGGAAGACAGGAAAAATTTCATCATCAATCCAACAACTGAATATGTCACAGTTTTCATTCATGTGCAAGGTAAACATTCATTGCCATGTGTGGCTTAATGTAATCATAATAAGAACAGCATGTAACATTATAATATGCTTAGGTTATAATTTAATACACTTCCATTATGTTGTAATTGCATATTACTACATGTAACTTAATTATGCTTGTTAAAATTTGTTATAATTCTTTGTCCTAATCTGTATACCTTGGGGAGGATCTGGGAAGGTTGAAATGAGGCTGGAAAACTGTTGCCCTGCTCAGTAACAGAAGAATGAATCTACATTTCTGACCACATGAAGAGGCAAATGCAGTCTAGTTTGTTGGCCTTTGCAATGAATTTTGAGATGGCAGGAAAACCTCCTTCTGTCCTCACTGGAATCAGAGCTGGGCAGCTCCATGGCTACCTTTGGAATGTGACTTGTGGAGGATCTCAGCTTTGGGCTGGTGTTTTTATTCCAGAACCCACCCTGAGGACATGGGGAGAGCTGTGTTGGTTTGCATGGACAAGCTGTGCCTGCTTGTGGGATTCTTTCAGGCTGACCATCACTGGTTGCTGCCCCTTTGGCTGGGTCTGGCCTTGGGATCAATTTTTTGGTGAAGTAAAATGTATCTATTTAAATCAGAAACTAAAGGGCCACCTCTGGTGACCTTGGGGATGTTTGTTGATAAGAGTGCCCATCATAGCTTGTTTTGGGAGTCCATTACTACCAGAGAGGTGTTTGGAATGATTTCTAGGATACTGTCCCACCCTAAATGTAGGGGATACCTTGTTAATCCACAGGAGGAACAGTTTCTGCCTCTACTGGTGCAGATGGGCAGAATGAGGTGTGAACAGAAATTTCCCTTTCACACACAGACAAAACAGACAAAAAATGTCACCTTCCAGCCATACAGGAAATTTGTCTCAGGGACAGACACATCCAGCAAATGAGTAGATATGTATTTTAAAAACAAACACAAGGTTTTATGGAAGGATGATTGCAAGGACTGTTTCTGTGTCTAAAGAAAAGCAGTCTGGTACATTGTTATGGTGATCCTTTTGTTCAGCTCTGAGTGAGGCTTTCTTCCAACATGAAGTGCAGTCTTTTCCAGGAACTATTCTATCTCACTGACACATTGCACTTATAAATGGTGTTAGACTGGGTGTATGAACTAATCTTTGTTCTGGACTTCATTTGCAGGCCATGGCTTCTATTATATTTAAGTACTTCTCCTTGAAGATCTAAATCAAGGACAGCCTCAGAAGTGGGCAGCTTGTATTAAATGTAATTACTTTAATCTGGAGCTTATGCTAAAGGTGAGACTTCTAAACAAGGGTAGCCACTAAATTAGAGTGCCTGCAGTTAAGAGCATGAATAGTAAAAGTACCTCTATTAAATAAGGGGTAGTAACCACTCAGTGAGGGATTATAAATGAAGCTACATGAGGGTTGTGTGTTATGCTATTCCCATAACCAGAGATCACCTCTCCAATTTCCTCTCTTGTAAATGAACAAAAAGATACATAACATCTGTGTTTGGACCAGGGTTCAAAGCCTACTGAAGTTCAGTGCAGTACTGCTACTTGTTTATATTCCCTTATTTCTCATTGAGCATGAAAAGCTTTTAAAAGAGAATGCTTAGGATTTTCAGTGGTGACATTTGACTCATGAGCACAAAGCCAAGGATTACTTTTGCAATTACATTTTGAGATGTAGAACCATTTCTTTTTCTTTCTAACCATATTTTTTTGACTCTGTCCATTTGTAGTCAGTTAAATTAGCATATCCTCCCAATATTCAGGGAGCAGCTTATATTATAATACCTTTTTCTCTTGGATTGTCTCTGTCATATCAGATTTTCTAACCTGCTCTATGCTGTGATACTCTACCAGAACTCTAATCATTCCCTGATTTTCATTCCCTCCAAATGCTTCTGAGAGTTTATTTTACTCATTAAATTCCAAACTTTCTATTCCTGGGTGTAGTACTTATTGACTCTTTTCTAGCAGATGACAGAAGTTTTCACCAAGCAGTGCAGACAATATTCAGGCAACAGTCCCCCCAAACTGCAGACATAAACTGCAGGAACTAGAGGATATTAATGTCTTGTCCAGTGCATCATTGAAGAAAAAATATTTCCAAAAGGCTGGATAAATAGACTATCTCTTTTAATGGAATGCTCACTTTTTAGTAGGCATGATGGGAAAACAAAATGTGTTCTTGCTGGGATAGAATAGCACCAGAAAATAGGGAACCCAACCCTGCTTTCTGTGTTGACAGTTAAAACTAACACCAGGTGAAAAAAATAGTTGAAATAGGCTGAGTCTTCTTTGTGTGGTTAAAGGAGGCAGATAAGAGCAGTTTCATGCAGGGAACAGATCAGATAAACACCATTTTTACAGTATTTATGCTTTTTGAGCAACTGGAGCAATTTCCCTTTCAGTTTTTAAGAAACCATTTTCAGCTCTAATACTGACTCAATCACCTCTATAAAATATTTCTCAGCATTCACAAGTCATCTTAAGGGGCTCATTTTCTTCACTGTTGTTTTCCTCATCTCACACATCAGCTCTTCTCTGTCACAGTTTTCAAAGACAGTCTGTCAGCATGCAGACTGTTGTATCAGAGCCTTGATTTCTGTAACTATTGTGTGGGAGAGGCTGAGCAAAGGGAAGAGAGCTCTTTGGACTCTCTCTCTGTATTAGAGTGCATCTTGGGAATTTTGCTTCAAAGCCCAGCACAGGGTTGGCAATTTTTGAGCAATTCCTTACTCTCATTTTTGTTATAAATTAAACGTCCTGTGCAAAGTAAGTGTTGTAAAAGAAAATAAAGCCCCTTTAATAGCCACTTTTAAATTCAGCCTGAAATACAGTCACATAACCCGTAGTGGTGCTCATTCACATTATTAACTTCTTGTGCATTGGAATATGTAAGGACCATAAGTTCAGTGTGTCAGTTCTAACCCCACTGCTGAAACTGAAGACAACTTTTAAACCCAGAATAACAATTTTCACTTTACCATAAAATTAATACTTTATATTTTCCATGGCCCAACTCTTCAATGACATTTATTCCTCTTTGTTTTCCTGCTGCATTGTTTTTCTTACAGAAGTAATAATATGTATCAGCTAAGCAGCCAGCTGGTCTGTTTTTCTGTAAAATACTTGCTTTCACAATGGTTTTCAGGGGATGTTGTAGAGGCTGCAGCCAGGAATTTATTCTTGCATGTCAGTTTAGGGAAGCACAATTTGCACAGAATGCTGGAGTACATTTATTTTTCAACTGGTTCTTTTTCTTTGGCAGGAAGTTGGTATCTTGTATTCCAGCAGTTCTTCTTTCCAAGATTTATGAATCATCCCTGGTTTTCAAAGAGTTTTGCTTTGCATTAAATAACAAAGTAACTTCTACACCAGAAAATCAGCAACAGAAATAACAATAAGAAAATGAACAGCCCTTACAAAAGCTAGAAAACGAAGAGTTAAAGTTGAACCTTGCTTAGCAAATTTGGAGCTGAGGGAAATGTCCAGAAAGTCGTAATTTAGATGGAACTGTGAATCTTAGTATGGGAAAGAGCTCCAAGTATTCTTTTCCAGCAGCTGGAAATATTAGGAATTTATATTTTGAATAATAGTTTTTCTTTGATGTTTATTTTTCACTGCTGTGCATGCTCACAAGCACTGTGAGCTCAGCCACTGGGAATCTCTCTGCCATCTCAGAGCCATTCCAGCTGGACCAGAGGCTAATTCCAGCCCCTTGCTCAGTCTGCAGTAGGTATGGTTTGTGAATGCAAATGGATTCATTTTAGATACAATTTTTAATGCTTTCCTTCAGATAGAGGGAAAACCTCCAAATCAACACTTATTACATGATGATGACAATGGACAGTACTCTTTAAACACTTATCACAATAATTAGCAGGTTTACTGTGTTAAAGTTTTCCTGTTATTTTGACCCCTAGTACAGGGCAAATCTGATCATTTGTGCACAGGACTGCACCCATTGCACTCCCAGAGTGCTCATGGAGGTCTGGAACCTGTGATGGATCCCTTTGGATGCACCATGCTGGCATGGCTGGGGTCTTGGTCCAAAGCAGAAGCATTTGTTTGTAATATTGGTAACTATGCCTGAACTAATGCATGGCCTGCTTGAACTGGCCTAAGAACTTGAGCCACTCTCTTGTAAGTTCTGAAGTAATGGTTTTAACTTGGTATTGGAGTATATTGTTGAGCCTCTCTTAGATGTTTAGTTAAAGGAAACAGGAGCAAGATGATTCTCTCTGGAATTTACTTGGCCATCAGGTGAAATTTCACATCTTCAATGGGAAAACTTAGATTAACAAGCAGTGTCCCAGTCAGGTTAAGAATGCTGTTAAATGACTGAGTCCTTAGTGTGGGGAGGTTGTCTCAGCACAAAAGGAGCCAGAACTCCCATGGCAGCTCCTGGCTCTTGTCACCATCTGCTTGTGACTGATGGCCACTTGCAGGATGCATCTGCACTGCCTCTGCACCCCTAGCTGAAAATTAACTTTGTCAGGCAACAAGAACCACCAAAATGGGTGAGAGGGAAGGATCCCATCTTTGTCTTTCTGCAGGTTTCCTAGTTCATAGCAATAAAAGAAATCCTTCAGACTGCAGCTTCTTCAGCTCCTCCAAACAACAGGCATGCCTTTAATTTAAGTGTTGCTGGCAGTTACATGATCCACATTAGAGGTGAACTGTGAAATGTTCTCAAGCAATATCTCAGGGTGACATCCAAGGAAATAAGCCTGGAGCTGATGCAAGCTGGCCTTCCTAGCTGTTCCACTGTTTTAACAGAAATCAGTAAAATTCTGGCCTTGGGAATAAGAGAGAATCTGAAATCCAGAGCTATCAATATCATTTATTTAAGAAATCTTTTTTTTTTTTTTTTTAATTTGAAGCTACCTATCTGTGTCTCAGTTTTGGTTTCTTTTTCCCCCTTGCATTCCTGACTTCTCTGTTCCTTGGGTGCAGTACTGGGACAGCCTGAGATCCCACAGTGGGATCTGCTCAGTTTTCTGCAATTCTGTGTAATGTGGATGATAGCCTCAGCTCTGGAATGTAATGGAAAAGCAATCTCTGAACAGTGCCTACTGCAGTGCATTTTGTAGAGGGAAATACAATCTCTCTTAAAATGAGTAACAGGTTCTTCCTCTTTACTCTTGTACTTCCTTACCCCACAAATTAAATTCCTTTGGCTTTTCTGAATTTTGGCTCATTAAAAGAGAAAAGACACTTTGCATGTTTTCCTATGCTGTGTTTCATGTTCTTTAAGAACAACTATAATTAGTATTAAAAGGAGAAATTCCTCAAGCTCAGCCATTACCCAAAATAATTTCATTTGAACCCAGTAGCTTAGCCTCATCTAAGAAATACTTTGTAGGAATTTTTTGCTTCTGTTTAGGAAGATAAGAAGAATGGCAATAAAACAGCTAGTGCTAAAAAGAGGTGAGGAGAAGGATCCAGCTGATAACTGAATTAATTGAATTATCCCTCTGAGAACCATTTCAATGTAGGTCATTACAAGGGAGTGAGTCTGAAGCTTCCCTCTAAACCCCTGGTGCAAGGCCAGGTGACACCAGGGATTTGATTCCTGTTTATTTTGAATAGGAGCTGAACCTGAGCTGCTGCTGCAAAGGCTGACACCCACAAAGGCCCCTGGACTCAGCAACACCCAGCTCCAAAACACGCCAGGATCTGCAGCTGGCCCAGCAGAGCTGGATCCACAAGGCTGGGGCAGCCGCTCTGTGCAGCTCTAACAAAAGCACTTTGGCACTATTAGGCACAAAGCTGCACATCCAAAGACATTTGGGTGCCTCAGGGGCTTGTCTGGGTCCTCTGTGGTCTGCTGTTAGCACTCAGGTAATTGAAAAACATGCAGGTGCCTTTGAAGAGTTGGAGCCTCCAGCCTTTACCTGCCAGCTTTAATAGAACCAATATTTTAGCAGCCACTAAAACAAGACTGAAGCTGATGGTAGTGTGGGCTGTATTCTCCTGCTTGATCACTGGGATGAAAGAGCATCCTCCAATTTCAGGCATATTAATTGCCTTTGGAGCCTGCAATTATACAGCAACTTATAGTGGGAGATTTCCATGCCTGTCACCGGAAAGATATTACTTGTGTCTTATCAGTAAAATTGAATAACCATGTATTTCAAGTCATGCTACTGCATCTTTTCCTCCCAGTCTGGAGGTGTGTGACAGTTAAATCCCCTTCCAAATTTTACAGAAAATCTTATGTTTGAGAGGCCTGGAACATTTGTGATCCCTGAAATGGTTTACAGATTAATATTTTATATTGTTAATATTTTAATGTTTGCAGTCTTTGTAATCTTTTTTTACATATTTTGGGGTACTCACTTTCTGAGGAAAAGCTGGGGTTTGACTGTTGAGAAATAATGAAAAGAAACCCCTTGTGCTGAGTTCCAGAATTAGAAAACTTGATTTTAAAAATCGTGCAATTACATTTCAAGGTAATTCTTACTGTAAGAAAGATGTCTCTTACTAAGAAACTAGACCAAAGATTTGTTGGAAAATGGATCCTTCCTGGAGTATCACTGCACTCTTACCAAGATGTGTGCCTCATACATCAGTGTCATCCCTTTAGAGTTATTGCTTCATTGCAAATCTTGTATAAGCACCAAAATCTGCAAAAGCACTTCAGATGAAAGCTTCAGGATTAATCATTCACTGTAAAGGAACGTCATAAAATGTTAGTTTCTGAAAAATGTGTCATCTCTGGAGATGAAGAGGCCCTGGGAAGCTTTATGGTGACCTTTATATATATTTTAAGGGTTTATAAGACTGAAAAATACTTTTTACAAGTAGTGATAGGGAAAGGGGCAATGGTGTTAAACTCCAAAGTGGGTAGAGTTAGATTAGATTTTAGAAGAAAATTCTTTGCTGTGAATGTGGTGAAGCACTGGAACAGCTTTCCTAGAGAAGTTGTGGATGCTCCATCCCTGGAAATGTTCAAGGCCAGGTTGGATGGGGCTCTGGTCTAGTGGAAGATGTCCCTGCCCATGGCAGGGGTTGGACCAGTAGAACTTTAAAAGTCACTTCCAACCCAAAACATTTTCAGATTTTATGGTATTTGTCCATATCCTGATGAAACTCCCCAGCTGTGTCCCAGTCTGTCTGTGGAGAGCTTGACTGTGTCACACTGGGACACCCCTGAGTCTGATATTAGCAGTGGTTCTCAGGGTGAATGTGCTGAGAGCTGGAGCCAGAGATGTTTTCTCTTGTAGATCAATCTGTGGAAAAGGTCACTGGGGAAAGAGGGAATGAGCTGTCTTTATAGCTCATTTTTAGTTTAAATAACACTTTATAGTGTTATTTATGCTTCCCACTGAAACATTGAGAAAGCTAAACAAAATCTTTTTCTTTCAAAACTTTAAAAATAAAAGACCTTTGGCTTTGAGAACAACTATTCAGTAGCAGAAGGTTTAGCTGTGAATTTACTTGCTTTAGGTTTTAATGGGATTTTTCCTGAAGGAAATGCCTACGTGTTACAAGAACCAGCACTGGAATCAGGATTCCAATCAAAGCTTCTCAATCAGGGAAAGGCTCATTTCAGCATGGTGTGCTTTATATTGTGGTTCTCAGAAATACCCAGGTTACTTAGGATTGTTTGGTGTCACTAGAAAGGGCATTCTTAACTCAGCAGACGCTTCTAAATAAACAATGGAAACTTCAATTTTTCAAACTTCTAGCTGCTGAAAGGAAAAAATAGTGGCATATAAACATCAACTATACCTAAGGGTTTTTTTTTTTAAGTAAGGAACTTCACTGATACATTTACTGCTTTTATTGTTTGTATTTTCTTTTTAAAATGCCTTTTTAAAAATTTCAAAATATCTACTGTTTTCATGTCAAACTTAGAGATCACATTTCTATTCCTCCAGTGATCAGTTCACCTAATTCAAAATATCTGAAGTAAATTTATGTGGAAAATACTGCATTTTTTCTAAATTTTCTTCTTTTTTACTATTAGAAATGCCACCCTAATACTCAGTTCAGTATTTATGTGATGTGAATACATTGGAGCATCACTGCCTATTTTTGACAAATATTGCTCAATATTTTTTGTTATTCCTAATTTATAATTTTGATTTTTGATTTGAGAAAGGACATTTAGTGTAGCAGATTTGCCACAGCATGTCTGTGGTCAAAATGCCTATCAAATCTATATTGTAATAAGATACATAAAGCATCCCAGAGAATCCTCCTCTCCCTCTTTCTTTCCTCTTTTTGCAGCACCTCTTTATTTTTAGCATCTCTCACTCTGGGACCCATGTGCTGCTGGCAAACAGCAAACTTGGACTTGTATTGACAGGCTTGTTGTGCTTTGCCAGTCAAAACTTATTAAAATTGTGTGAGGCTTCACGTAGTCACCTTCTTGTTTTTCTTTTGGACACAGCTATGTATTCTGCAGTAAATAGGAAGCAATGCATCATAAAAATCTGTCTGTATTTAATCTCTCTAGTGTTGCTATGATAACTCCAGGTTGCTGGAAGAAACAGAACCCCCTCCTCTTGGCAAGCAAGTTTTATAAATGAGGTTATGTTTCTCTGTCTCATTATTTCCTTACTGGAGCAAAATAAAGGCATAAATTAAGGTACTGGGGAAATAGTAGATTTATTATGATTTATCTTGTGCTTTTGGGTCTCTTGTTTCTCTTGGCAGGTGGACAGAAATGGATTGAGTAGCAGAGTCAGTAAGAAAAATAAGCTTATTGGGGGGAAGGGCTGGAGTTTTCTTGGTTCTCCCTCACAGCAGAATTCTCAGTCACAGAATGGTGGGGTTGGGATTGGGGTTGGAAGGAACCTCTGGAGATCAGCTGGCCCAACCCTCCTGCTAACATGGGCTGGGCAGGATTTCATCCAGGTAGGTTTGGAATTCCTCCAGAAAATGAGACTCCACAAACTCTCTGGGTAACTCAGTGTCTGTCTGAAGATGCTTTCTAGATTATTCAGCACAAAAGCGCCTTCTGCATTTGTTGAATTCATTCCTTCATGTAATGATTGCTGGGAAGTGGAAAATACCAGTCAGAGGCATCACTCCCTCTATTGCCCAATCTGCAGGGTGTGGCTGGTTTGGGTCAGCCCAGACCTGTGCAGGGAGATGCTGTGGGGTCCCCTTGGCTCTGCTCAGTGTCTTTCTGGCAGTCCTGAGCCACCTCCATGTCAAGTGGCCTAAATAATTTGTGTGCCAAACCCATCAGCCCTGCACTCATCTCGTGTTTGAGCCCTGCTGAGCAGTAGGGAAGCAGGATGCCAGGAAACCTGCCGGGACTGAGGCAGCTCCTCTCCCCCACCCCGAGTGGAGGATATTTCACTCCACTCCTCCCAGGGCTCTATTTCACCCCACTTGGCACAAATCTCACCCTGCAAAGGAGCCCCAGCTCCATGGAGCCTGCCCTGCTGCTCTGTCCAACACCACCCACAGCAGCTGGCTCAGCCGGGCTGATGGCAGGGAGCTCCAGTTCCCTTGTAGCCCAGGGCTGAAGTTTAGAACAATCCCCTTCATCAAGGCAAAAAATTATTGGTTTAGGTAAAAAATATATTCTAAAAACTATATTTTTAAGAAGGGGCTACTAATATAGTCTTGTTTTTACCTTCTATTATTCATGGAAGATGTAACACAGTGCCAGACAAAAATAAGAAGAAGCTGTGAGGAAGAGTTGAACTCCTGTTAGTGGCTTATGGACCTTTGTTGTCTTCATTTTGTTTAGATTTATTTTGAAGTGTGAGAATTTATTTTGTGGTTACATGAAACAAAAGGATGAAATCAGCCCTGATAGTTCTGATAAACTCCTGCCTCCCTGAAATCTGCTGTGTCTTTATTGGAAGGATGTAGGGAAGAATGAGATGGAAGCTTAAAGTTTGATCTTTTTGCTGGGTGCATTGCTGATTCCTATGAAAATTACTCCTTCCACCTAATTTTCACCAGAAAAAAATAAAGAGAGAGAGAGAAAGAAGCTTTTGTGTGTTTCTTAACACAAAAGTTTCTGAAAAATGGAAAAATGTGAAATTAATTAACTGCCTTTTCCAATTTTCAAATGACTTTAAAACCATTTGAATGCTAGATGAAATTGTAAGGCTAATGTAGCCATTTTCCTACTTCAGTTGAATTCTGTATCTTGGACCCTGAAGCTGCACTGGCTTTGATTGTCTGCTGTCCCTTGGTGGCTGCTTTGGTCGCCTGCAGTCTTGCACAGGCTTTGCATAATGCCAAAGGAACAAGCTATTTCAAGAAAAGATCACTTTGTTTCCCAAATCCCATTTGTTTTCCCCACGTGCCTGAAAGCCCCCAAGGCACAGCAGCTGATGTCATTCTTGTGGGCAACAGGAAAAGCTCTGGCTGTGAAGTCTGAATCCTTTATGTAACCTATGGAAATAGGGGAAAAAGTTGTTTTCTAAAAATAAAACCAAATTACCCAGCTGATGAGAGATTTGGTGCACTGTATTGGGGTAACAGACATGAAAACATGCAAACAATCTTAAAACATAAAGGTGTGAACTTATTATTCCATCCTAATTCTGATGGAGGAGATGCTTTGGGTGGGAGATTGCCTCTTTTAAGCAATGCACTATCTATCGTGTAAACATGTCTAATTCTAATTTAATCCCTAATCTAGGGTATAAAGAAGCCTTGTGGGTTGATAAAGGCAGAGAAGCTGAGGCAAAAGGAGGAAAAAGGTTGATCATAACCATAACTCTGGTGCTCATTTGGAAGTCCTTAGGCAGAGGAGTAGCCTTTGCAATGATTTTACCCTGAAATTCATTATTAGCCCTGTGCATCTTGGCCACTTGAGAGCAGAGGACTGTATGTGAGATTCAAGGAAAGAAACATTTCTGTCTTTTGCAGAGGGCAGCAGTCTTTCATCAGGATCGTGATTTGCCCCAGTTTACTCAGATCACCTGCATCACTGCCAAAAGTGAGATGTGATACACCATGTCTAACATCTTCTCTCTTTGCAAGTCCTGTTCCCCTTTGCATAGTCAAATAAAAGCTGGCTGAATTTTGAACTCACCTCTTCTCTTTGGACAGCTCCATCTTGATCAATGCATCACCAAGGGCTTTCATTTGGATGGTGCATTGTCCCAGCCTGTTCTGAGATACAATTCCTGCAGTGACAGACAGCAAAGGCAGCACTGCCAACTGCCAGGGAGGACTTTTGTGTTTCTCATTAACAGTTACACCATTATTTAAGGGCAATGAATTATTTTTTGAAGGCCTGGGTACTGGGTTTAGAAAGGGAAAAATTGCATGCACAGCAAAGGTGCTGAGAGCAAACCCAGCCTGTGTGTTTGGAGTTTTAAATGATTGATGGAAACTCTCTGTCTTTATTTTCACGAGTGAACAAGCATCTGCTGTTCCAACTGCTGGTTAACAGGCTCTTTTCTCCATATGAAGTGGATCCAATTATATGCTCCATGCCATCCCAAGAGAAGCACAGAAGTAGCTCAAAGCAGGACTATTTAATAAAGGGGAGGCATAGGATTATGGAGAGTGTAATCTTTGCTGTACTTAAATAGGCTGCGCTGAAAGGGAATTTGCCTTTCTTTCTCTTCTGAAAACAGCTGTTGTAAGGGCTGTTGTAAGAGAAAAAGTAACCAGTGAATTTCATTTTCCCCTGTCTTTGTTTTTGTAATTCTCTGTTGAACTTTGTTTATTCTATATATTAAAATATGCATGGAGTTTATTTTTGTTTTATCCAAATCCCTGTGAAAGAAATGTTGCTCTTCCTACTGACTTCGGTGACCTTTGGATCAAACTAGCTAGTGCTGTTTCTATGACAGTTTTGGCAATAGATTCAAAGATGTTGCAGACAAAACAAAGTTATCTTGACATTTATAAAAAGTGACAAATTATCTTTAAAAAACTTCTGGAGGAAAAGCTGCACACTATGAAGGCATTTCTTGGTGTTCCAGTTTTTTAAATTACATTTTGGTGTACTTTTGTCATCCTGGAGATCTGTGTAGCCTGCTTAAACTCAGTTTGCAGTATTAGATAAGGCTGTATTTTTCAGTGGCTGTTTTTCCCACTGTTGATCCCTCTCTCTGATGTTGTCAGCCACCCTGCTCTCTTCCATCCAATGCACTTTTTTCAGCTTGAGTACAGAACATTTGCTGGTGGCAACTGGGAAAATTCAGTGTAACAGTTATGACAGATTGTAATTTGGTCCCCTGTCACTCTCTAACTTTTCCATCAACAACCCAACTAAATTTTCCTTCCCTATCCTTCCCACCACCTGTGAAATTTGCCCTTCCCTTGCCACCCCTGTAACAAACACTTCTGCAATCAGACAGGTTTAGTTTATGCTCTGTAGCTCCTTCTATGGATGTATGTGTGTTCCTTCTACAGAGTTCCTTCTTAGTATGCTCCTCTGTTCCTTCTCACTGCCTTAGTTGCATCCTGTTTGACTTAAAAACTCACAAAGAAAATATTTTCTTACTCTCTACCAGATCAGCCACAGTTTTTTTTAATTGGCCTTGGCCTTTTGATCTCCTTCCTTGCCCTGCAGTGATGCCCTTGAGGGGTTTTGCTGAGCCCTGGGCACTGAGTGTTGCAGAGGATGAGCAGCTTGGGTTTGAGGGTTCAACACTGAGTTCTTCTGCACCAGAGATCAGACAGGGCTGCCTGCTAATTGGTAGGAAGGGAAAGTGCTGGAAATATTTATGTTGATAAATACTTGCAGAAATGTTCCTGCTGGAAGTGTCAGAACCATTCTTTGTAGTGCAGCTTGTGGTGGGTACTCACTTTTGCTTTCAAAACTTTGTGTGTTGTACTGCTCTTTCTGATTTTGGTAATTTGCTTGCTTTCTAACAGACTTTCCTGAATCTTGTTTGTGAACTCCTGCTCAATGTCCAGGATTGATTCTCTTAGGCTGGATCATTTCTGGTCCCTGAATAGGGAGTTACAACTTCCCCTGGATGGGAGCATGAGTTGTACAATTGTTTTTCTAGCCTGAAGATTCTGGAAAAGCATATTTGCATGAGAACTGTAGATGTTTACAGCTTGAATATTTCTGTAAATGCATTTCCATTCAGAACTTAAGCATTTCTTGAGAATCTGAAATGTGTGTTTTGTCTTATTTTTGTTCAACTTGTTTCCTTTTCTATCCTCAATATTACAGAAAAGAGAGTTTGCTGATGATCCTCTTTAGTTTTTCCCCAATTTTTCCTTTTTTTCTCTTCACTGAGGGGGCTTTCAGCTTTTCATTCACCAAAATGATTCACTCTTCATTTATTCCAATATGCTCTTGCTGAGACTCTGCAGGTCACTTTATAGCCCACTGTGCAAGCAGTTAACTGAAATTCTTAGGAATCTTTTTCTAAACCAGCTATTTCCTCCAAATTGATGGTGTAATCCAGTGTAGTTTAAAGCCATTTTTGCTAGTAACTGTTCATAGTTTACAGGTTTAACCTCACATGCTCAATAGCACTGTAGTGTCCTTCATGGTAGTGACCCATTTTTTTGGCTTCCACTTCTGTTTTCCCTCCCTCTTTGGGCTCAGACTTTGCTAAACGAGCTAAGCCCAAAGTTCACCATGATTTTCTGTGTGATAGTAATGGAAACTGTGGCTCCTGGTTCTTCAGAGCATTCTTTCTTGGTGGTTATATTTGGAACTTCCTCCTGGTCCCCTTGGGGAGCGATTAAACATCACTGTGGAAAGGGGGTGCACTGATCCACAGGTGAAGAAGCCCCAGGGTGCCTTTCTGGAACATTATCAAAAAGCCTTTAAAGGAGTTAAAATAAATTGTCTCAGTGTGGGTTTTTTTTATCCTCCAGCCTGTATGAAGCACTTCACTTCCTCCTTTCTTCACCGTGGGTGACAAATGGAAAATTTTAAAGGCTGCTGAATGCTGTGCATTTTCACAGTAGGTCAGGTGTTTAGCAGAGGTGTTTCTGAACTAGCATTGCATTGGTAAAGTGCACTGTGCTTGATGACTTTACAATTTCAACTTCTGTCCATGTGAAGTAGGAGCATATGCAGCACAGGCTGCAATTTGAGTTTGTGAAAATGGTGGTTAGCTCAAGAGTAGAGAAGGTGGGCTTGGATCTCACTCACAAAGCAGAGAGTCAGCTGGTGAAGCTGCCAGAGATCTGGCAGGCTCAAAAACACTGTGGGTCTGAAAAGGTACCCTGTTGAATTTAGTCCTTTTAGGTTCTGGAAATCAGTTACATTGGATTTCTGATTTTTCTTAATTGCCATTGTCATTCCTAAATATTTTTCAAATTATTTCAGTAAAGGATGGATTAACAAACTATTCTTTTTTCCCTATTCACTATTTGCTAAAAACAATGTAATTGTATTACATTTTCCTTTATTTATATTCAATTATCAATATTTTTAAAGCAGAAAAAAATCTGTGTTGTATAATATGTATAACAGTCCCAATGATTACTTTTACTAAAACTCATGAAACTTGCAAGTTAAATAAACCTTTTTGCATGGAATTCACATAAGACTGAGCTATAATTCAGTACAAAACAGAAAAGAAAAGAATCATGCAGCTTCAGAAATAACAGTGAGCAGAATTCAATGCTTTAATTTATGAATGTATTTGCACATTAATTTTGTATTTGTGTAGTCAAGGATGCATGCTTTGTTTATCTTCCATGTCTACTTTTCTGTTGGCAATACTCTGTTGTTATTTTCATTGCTATTATTATTAGGTTTTATTATTTTTTGGTTTGTATCATCCTAGAACTGCAGAGCCAGAAAATAAACAAGGCTTTCTTGTAGAAGCTGCTTTGTTATCATATAAAAAAGAAATAGTATCTATTCTTAACATGTTATTGGGTGCAAAGAAAGGAGCACAGACAAAGGCTGGGAAAACACAGAACTTGAATGAATAAATCTTGCCTAATGGTGGATATGTCAGATTGTACAGTGCCACACTGTACATTTGTGCTTAAAGTCTAATAGAAAATAGATAGAAACACAACCTCATTTTTGCATTGCCAGTGGTGTGATAGGACAGAATTTTTGATGTTTCTCACCACTAGCTGTAGCTGCAAAGGAATTCAGATAGGGTGGGATAGTCCCACCTGCACCCCTGAGCATGGTGGAAAATGTAAGCCAAACACTCTTTGCTTCAGCATGGAAGGATTTAATGAGATCTCATGGATGCAGGGTAGATTTAATGAGATCTGATGGATCCAGGGTGGTTTTAATGAGGATTCAATGAGATCTGAGGGATGCAGGGTGCTCCAAGGGGGCCCAGTGCATCCTCAGTCAGGAGGTTCAGAGATAAGGGCAGAAGACAAACACATGTACACAACTCCTAGCTGGCAATCTCTTAGATAAGAGGTTTTTTCAGAATTTTTTCAAAATTTTGGTTTTTTCACCAAAATTACCCCAAATTGTCCTCCTGGCAGAGCACAGGACCCAATACATCAATGGTGCCATTTACCATATCTACAGCAACCTGTTCAAGTAGGTGATGGTACAAATTGTGTGCAGATCCTGCAAATATTTATACCATGGTCAAGAATTTCAAATCTTTTTGCCTGCTTTTGACAGGGAATCTAATGCAGAAGCTGCTGCTCTGGGGTTTTTAGATTTTTGTTCATGCACAAGAGCAAATTTTAAAATGGTCCTTTTTCTCCATATTCCACAGTACCTGCCATCACCTGTAGCCCCCTTTGATAATTTTAGATTTTTCTCTGCTTTTAACATCCAGCCTAGCATTTGAGCCAAGACCTACTTTCTCTTTGTGGGATTGTCATGCCCCTGACCTCGTGCCCAGCTCTTTTGTGGAAAACAAGCAGCAATGAAAGTCACATTCAGAGTCATATCCTGATAGAGGGATCCTCTGTTGAATGTTATCTCATATTTCAGCAGCTTTGCTGGCTCCACTGCTTGGAAACATTTAAATTCCCCTTTGGATGGGATGAATCCTTTTTTTTTTTTTTTTTTTAGTATTCTTCCAGCTTGTCCTTAAATATGTGCTTAACCTGATCATTCAGAGTCACTTTCTGAGAATGAGCTTGGCAGACAGAGTGAGGCTCCCATGAGTGGATACAGCCTGTTAATTCCATTTTGAGGAGGTATCCACTTTTTCAAACACAGCAAAGATACCAAAAATGTGGAACATTTTGGGGAATTCTGTATGACTTACAGAATCTTTTCATAACACACAAAAAAACCAAAACCTCAACCCACTTTCGTGTTGTAATGTTAATTCAAAATCCATTTATTTTCCTTTCATCCTTCCTACCTATTGATGAAAACGTTTCATCTCTCTTTTACCAACAGTGCTCTATCAGTGCAGTTAAGGTGAAAGAATACATAGTGGAAAGAAATACCTTGTAAAATAAGTGAAAGCAAGAAATCATTAATTTTTGTAGTCATGCAGCTTGAGAGAAAAGCAGAATAACTGTGCTGTAGGTAGAGATGTTAAGGTCACTTGCTAAGTAAGGCAAGAGAATAGGTATAATTCTTACCCTGACGTTATTAAGAGATAATATTTATATTGATATTTTAATGTTTATATTGTACAGATACATTCCAATGGGAAGTTGAGGAAATATCCAATGTACTGATGGCTGATATCCAGTGTACCATGATCCCTGTCCTGACCATGGAATTGCTTGGTTTGCATGGGAATATCCAACCTTACAGCAAGGCCCTCTGGGGGCTGATGTGCCTTTACTGAGCATGCAGGGCTTTCCCAGAAATTCTGGGATTCCAGAGCCCATGGCAGGAACCATCTTCAGTGCAGAAATGTGGCTCTGCCAGCCCTGCTGAGCCCCGTGCAAAGGGATCAGGTTCAGGTGGCACCATAGTGCTGGAGAGGGAGGGTTCACAATTTTGTTTTTGCAGACAGCAGTTTGTACCTTAAAAATGATCTGTGGAGTCTTAAAACACACCTAAATTACACATAAATTCTTTTTAAGATTTGCGAATTGGCAGTGTGATGTAGAAGGTTCAAGGTGATTAAGATGTGATATAATATGGAAGTTCACCTCTAGTTTGGACAAAATGTTTCCTGTAGCCATTTCTTTATATGGAATATAAATATGAAAGGGGTGTATGTAATCTATACCTTACAAAAATATGTTTACCTTATTCAGGGCCCAATTCACCAGAGAAATTAAAACTTCTTGTGAAAATGAAGTTTTCAAAACATTACCTTCCCTGTGCATGGAATGCCTTTGGTTTTTTCATTCCTATGAAACTTTCCACTCAATTGTGTAAAATATTTACTCACAAAGTCACTTTTAATGAAACAAAATCAAGTGCTGTGAGAAAATCAAACTAATACACAATAGTTCAATATTGTGTATTGATCCAATATTGATCTGTTTAATTACTCTGCTTGGTTCTTATTGGAAAGGGGAATTTGGGATGACAGATATGCTGCCTCTGGCTGACTTAGCAATGTACCTTTGCTGGGTTGGTTGTTCCAGACCAAGGACAAGGCCAGAAGATACTGATCTATAGGGTGTGCTTCTTTTCAGTGGAAATCAGAGCAGGATGGCTGTTGCATGCAAAAATCTCTCTCAGTAATGGAGCCATGGTGTTCAAGGGCACAGACCTATATTTAATATCTTGGAAGTGCTTCTGGGTCCATTGATTTAAACATAGCCATGATCCTCTTTCATCTTCAACTGAAATTTATGAAAACGTTGCAGCTCGTGACTCCCTGGGACTGCAGTGAATCTTGGGGGTTTTCACTGTCTCGTGGTGTCCTTGATAAAGTTTGATTGCTCACTAGTTTTGCCTGGACCTCATCCAAAAGGTCCAAGCAAAACCAGTGAGCTTGATAATCACACCCCAAAGTGCCAGAATTGCCATCCTCTATATTTCCATTTCTTCCCAGCGATATTAAAATGAGGGATGTCAGAGTTCTGACCACATCTTCTCTTATAATTCTTTCTCAAGAGCGTTTTGGGTGCAATCCTTCAAGTATGACTCTTTAAGTTCTTCCCTGAATCTTAGAAAAAATTAACCCTAAAAACTTGGCTAATTCTAATATTAGTCCCCTCATACTCCTCTAGCAGATGTTTTTGAGTTTGCCTGTGGTGTCTAGGTGGCCTAGGATCACTCAAACCTTTTCAGGAGTAAGTGTTTGAGGAGCAAAGAAAATGCACACCTGGACTCCTGGAAAGTACCACAATGAGGGCTGGTACAATACTGGTTTCATTTTCGCTTCCTGCTGATGCTCTGCCATAGTACAAAATGCTCAGGAACAAAGTCCACTGCATTTATGTTGCAGTCAAATCTTGTACTCTCTTTTTGAAGTCTGAGAAACAACTCTTTGGAGGAGCATTCCTAGCCAGAGGTATGGTGGGCTCCATTTGAGACTTAAGAAACCCTAAAAGTAAAATCCTTGTTTATTCTTCTCTCAGTGAGAATTAGAGCAAATATTTAGCTTTTTACAGTCTAACAATGAAAACCAGTGCAGAAGTGCTGTCGGCTGGGACCCCCATTTGCAGCTGGTCATATATAACTTCAGATACTTGTTGCTCAGCAACTCAGGCATTGGGCAGCCCTAAATGGTCTCAGTCACCTGAATTGTGGCAGCTTAGAGCAGTGCCAATCTGCTGTTTGCATGGTTAGAGTCATATTTGAGTGCCTACAGTTAAAGGCCCCTGTTTGATTATTCAGCTGCTGGACCATAACTGTAATAATATTAGTCAATAACTGTAATAATATTAGTCAATAACTGTAGTAATATTAGTCAATAACTGTAATAATATTAGTCAATTTGCTGTATGGTTTTGCCAGAGGGGACATTGCCTTTTTGTCCTATTGCTGTTCTTTAAAAAGCAGTGATACAGAACAACCCACCCAATGGTAGTGTTTGTGAGCCTGTGCAGAAATGGAGGGTTTATAAATCAAGGTATTATTCATCAGGAATTTGATCAGCCTCTCAGTTTGAGTTCAGAAATTAGTGGAATATTTCTTTGACTTTAGTGGTCTTTGGATCAAGTCCTGTAAGGCACCATGCAAAAAAAGGAGAGAAGTTACTTATTTTTTTCTAATATGCTTCTGATTTTTTTTTCCCCTTCTAGATCCTCTTTTAAGGCTTCACCTGTTAAAACTAAACCAGTCAGCTCCTGAAATTTGGATAATGTCTCAGCTGAAGCACACACATGCAGCAGAAGGTGAGTTTATCCTGTGGCTTCCAGCTTCCCTTTCTGATGTGATGTGTGATATTTGGGTTGTCTCACCGCACAGCCTCTGAAAAAACACCTTTTTTTTTAATTGAAGGAATCATGAAATAATAATCAAATATCCAATTTGTTCTGATGTTTCAAAATTATATGGCTATTAGGTATTTTCCCTTGTGCTTTTACATTCCATTTTGTTATTTTGTGAGTGTGTAGGGTGATATATTGGCTATATTTGAATCAGACCCATTGATTTACTTCACTGTTTACAGTGACTATCCACTGAAACTTAGATATTCATGTTTCAAATTATGATGTTGCTAATTCAATTAGATTTTCTTGCTAATCTACCCACATAAACATTAAATATTAAAAGGAGTGTAGAAGCTGTCAAATATCATCTCACTGTTTTGCATATTTATTTTGTCTGAGTTTTAAGTAAATTAATTATTCAGTGATAACTTTGAAACTAAATCACCTCTGATGTTTTGATCAGTGGCACTGCTGGTCTCTCAAAATAATGACCTTTAAATCTAAATCATCAAGGTTCCTTTGCCTGTACTGTGACAAAACACTGACAAAGAACCATCACACTGTGTTTTTCCATGTCATATGCAGATAAGGTTCTATTTTCTTTCATCTTCTCTAGTAATATAAAGTTAAGAAGATGTTAAATAGCCAAATCATGCTGGATTTTTACATAATTAAGCAAAATCATGTCATTAAGAAAAATGGGTTGAGATTGCTAAACAATCTTGGGATATGGAGGCATGATTTAGACACATACCTTGTATTAAAATTAATGAGGATGACAGTAATTCCTCTACATAATTTTGAATATCTCAGCAAAAAGCTGCAACTTGAGACTTTTTACAGATAAATGATTATTGATGTACATTATCCTTCATAGGGAAATTAATGGCCAGACAAATGTGGTAACCAAATGTATTTCATATAATTTCTCATTTGCTTTACACCACACAAGCAAACAATACAATGTAGAGAGAGAAACAGGCTAAAAATAATTCACAACCATGGGACCATTAATCTTGTTTCCTACCTGTTCAATAACAAAATCTGAGCTTATTTGGACAGGAGGAAATGAAGGCTCTCTACATTAAATGTTCAACCACCTGTAGTCTCAGGGCTATTATTCATAGGCTATTAAACATATATGTGCATTTTATTCAAGGGTATGGCTTTTTTAATTTTTAATGGCTTGCTTATAACTGGATATTGATACAACAAAGCTTTATTCCAGGGAAGAAACAGATTCCAAGGCTCATGTTTATTTTTAGCACCAGTTCCATCTGTAAATTTCATGTTTGCCTGTTGCTGCTGCCACCTGTTTTGTGATTATGCTGAGGGACTGGGAAAGAGGGTCAGAGGATAAACTGGAAGTCCCAGTCTATATTATAATATGCTGTTGAGTTTGGGCATAAAAATATTACTGTTTTCTGCCTGTTGGTATTATCAAGCTCCCTTTGAAGCCTGTGCTTGTACTTGTGCTGTGAGTTCTTGCTTCTGATGGAGGAAGACACCATTCCAGTATGTTCCTTCCAGACCAAAGTGCCATAACTTGCTTTCAAAAACACAGAGAAATAACCAGTAGGCATTAAAAGTCACATCATCCTTCTGTATTTTAAGGTGAAATTGGGACAACGGTCCCCATATATTTTGTGTATGCAAGTAGCAACTCCTGAGCTCTTGTAGCATTAAGCAAAGCTCATATTGCAGTGCTTTTTGATTTGCTGGAGTTTTTTCCCCACCACAGATAGTGGCTGAGTAAACTGTTGGATAAAAAGATCAAGAACCTCCCAAGGGGGAGGTGGGCAGCCCAGGTGTGAAGCTCTGGATGTGTCAGGGTCCACAGTGGGCTGTGCAGTGAGGGGTTCTCTCTCTGAGTGCTTCAGGCTGAGCCTCACCCTCAGAGTCCTTGGAGAGGTCTGTGGCAGGAACTCAGATGTTTGCCATAACTTGTTTTCAAAAGCACAGAGAAATAACTAGTAGGCATTAAAAGTCACATCATCCTTCTGTATTTTAAGGTGAAATTGGGACAATGGTCCCCATATATTTTGTGTATGCAAGTAGCAACTCCTGAGCTCTTGCAGCATTAAGCAAAGCTCATATTGCAGTGCTTTTTGATTTGCTGGGGTTTTTTTTCCCACCACAGAGAGTGGCTGAGTAAACTGTTGGATAAAAAGATCAAGAACCTCCCAAGGGGGAGGTGGGCAGCCCAGGTGTGAAGCTCTGGATGTGTCAGGGTCCACAGTGGGCTGTGCAGTGAGGGGTTCTCTCACTGAGTGCTTCAGGCTGAGCCTCACCCTCAGAGTCCTTGGAGAGGTCTGTGGCAGGAACTCAGATGTTTGCCCTCAGATTGCAGAAGAAATCCCAACATTTTAGCGCATTAATTATGTTTCTTCGTGTCTTTCTAGTCAGCCAGGAAAAGCTCTGCCAGTTAATGTCAGTAGAAAACTACAGACTTTAGTTGAGTTATAACAGAGACACTCAGGCATGAAGCAGACATGAAATGAGCCTTAATTTTTGATAGGTGGGTTTCTTGTTCCCCTCAGGGACAGCTGAATGAAAACTAGGATTGCACTGTTCTTTAAATGCCTTGCTATTAACTGTGTGCCAATGTAACATTTAGGGTGCAAGAAGCACTGTAGAGCTGGCTTTTCACATACCACTTTATACAGGACTATTCCTATTTTTCTCAGAGGCTGTAAATGATTAAAAAAGCAAGCAAAGAAGGTATAAAAGTATCACTGAGATCTAAATGAAAGAACATGGGGAATATATGTATTCCATTTGTTCAAATAAAGGCATTTGAACATCTACCCATGAGCTTCCTTGCAATACACAGTGTGATTTGCTTTAGGCATTTTAGCAGTTATAAAAAAGACATTTCCAGGAAACATTTCTACAGAAATGTGCTTTTACAGGCTTCCCTGTGAGTCCTGTGTGGAGAAGTTAAGGATCACTTGGTGGGCTACACGTTGGAGTCTAGAAAAGGCAATTTGTAGTAACTACCAAAATATTATTATTTGATTATTTATTTTCTTTGATTATTTTGTTTATCTGGATGGACAAAATACGTAATATATCATCTCAAAGGACTAACACAATACCATCACAGGTGACTTTCCCTCTAGCAAGTCACACACAGGAGCTGGACAGTGCATACTCCCCTGGAGGCTCAGGTTTGAGACTTTATACAATTAAAATGGCATTGTAGGAAAAGGCAGAAGAGGCCATTTGGAGTTTCTATGTGAAATAAGTAGATTTTAGGACTTTTTTTTTCCTATGGTCAGAAAAAAAGTGACAAAGTCATAATTACAATGGGACATTGAAATTCACTCTAAAAAGCACATTTCCCCTACCCTGCCCCACTGTTCGTTTTTCAGTTTATTTGACTGAAGTAATTTTCTTAATATGAAAAGGAGCACACAGTCCTCTGGATGGATTTTTCCTATGGATATTGATTCTGGCTCAAGTTCCATAGATAATTGTTTATCCATTCAGTATTAAGCACATGAGAAAATATTTGACTAAAGATAAAAGAAACAAAACAACAATATGTAAAAGGCCCCTTGGAAGTGAAGTGTGATTTAAATCAGGAAAGAGACATATCATTCTGAAAAATGGCATTGCTTTTATTGGCAATTGATAATTATAGTATTAAGATTTATTATTTTTCTGTAATACTGTTCCTGGGTAGCAAAACATCTCTGGGTTATCAACACTCTCTCCAGCAAAAATCCAAAATACAGACACAAAGTAGACCCAAACCCAATTCTGTTATAACCAAAGCGAGAGCAAAAAGTTTAAAATGAATATGTAATTTGGAAGATGAAATGCTTTGGTGAGAGCATAAAACTGAATTTCTGAACAGGCTTCAAGCTACTCCATGTAATATAATTTCATGTGGTTGTCATTTCTGCTTTTATTGCTCAGTGAGTGGTGAGACATTGTGTGACTAGACAAGTTTTATCTTGCTGGAAGATTTCTTAAGAAGGTTCTTTTATTCATTTTTCTGAAATGTCACTTATTTTCCAGTTAAATCAAGTTTCCAAGGAGCTTTTTTAAGGAAACTTCCTCCAGTCTCTTTCATCCCCTGAAAACTTCAGAGCTAGGTTCAAATCTTGCCTTGAACGCTCCCTCAATACCTCTTTAGATTTTCTGTGATGTTTATAGAAAAGTGAATTTGGAAATACAAAGCCTGTAGTTAGAAGGACCACGAGGGCTGAGGTAAAAAGCACCATCAAAGGAGGCACCTGGTGGGACAGGACATTGCCATGTGCACTCTGATTTTCTAGCAGGCCACATTTAAAAAGGATTTGACCAGGTATCCTGGTGTGCCTAAACCCTAGGAAAAAAAATTTGTATAATATTTGCTTTTATGTGTTCCTTTTATCACTTACTTCAGTTTGTGCCACAACCTTAGTGTTCTCTTGATGTTGTTTTAGAGTGTGATTTAGACTTTATTTTCTGTTCCTCATAGTACCTTGCTTGACAGAAGTCTGAAAGCTGAGATTGCAGCTTGTCTCCTGAGTAAACTACATTTGCAGTTTCTGGCTAATTTGGAATTGTTAGGAGAAATATGTCAGTACTTTATTTTTTTCTTGGCTATTAACAGTCTTTTGGAAAAAATTTGGGTTGTTCCAGTGATAAAAAACTGTATATTTTCCAATGTATTTATTTCCAGATCCACAGGAGGGTCTGGATGCAGCAAGGGCTGGTCAAAGTGCTGAACTGCAGAAAGGTGGTGATAAAGGGCTAAAGGATAAAGGTGATAAAGGGCTGCATTTCTTTACACTGTGTCCCATGTGATCCTTTTAGGAGCACCCCAAGGGACTTGAAAACCTTGGAGGAATCAAGATATCATCAATAATTTAATTTCTTTTGGATCCATGCTGGTTTGTTAAGGGTTTTGGAATCCATCAGGCTGGAAGTCATTATAAATATGCCTGTTTCTGCTCTCATAAATTGTATATCCCCACAGCCTGCTGAAATAAGCAGATGCCACTGAGGATAATCAGGCAGAGCATCTTCTACTCATTTTTTAATATAAACTAGCTTATCAGCTGCTAAGAAAAAAGATGCATGTCATATAATCAAGAAAAATGAGATAAATATTAGTATATTAAGTCACCTCTACCCATAAAAATTATTCTGAGAATTCAGCACTTAAAGGTGAGAATGTCCTTTGTGAAGAGAAGGAAACTTCTGTGTACATAAAAGAAAATTAGCTCAACAAGCAATATTCTATAGTTCTTTTGTAATTGCCTTTGATACTGAGCAAGAATTCTGTGTTTCAGAATCTAACTTTTATCTACCACTCTGCCCTTGGATTAAAACACTCTTTATGGCATCCCATTTGTTGCCATGGAAATGGATGTAATGATAGATTCAACATTGTGGATTCCCTGGAAGAAACAGTATGGGGGAAAGAGTTGGGAGAAAAAGAGAAGGCAAATATTGAATTTGAATAGGTTTCTATTGGAATTAGAAATTGTGAGAAAAATGGATATTGGCTGAAAAAAGAATGGCTTAGAATCTAATCTGAGCACAAGGGTTTGAGTCTGTAGGTTTTGTTTTGTTATTTGTAATTTGTTTGCTTTTTTATTTGGCATTTTTCTTTTTGTGATGAGCAGCTGTTCATGCCATGGAATCCATTGAAGTCAATCCTTCATGCTTGTGCAAAAAACTACTTCAGAAACAATGTTAATTTACTTCTCTGGACATGGTTAGTGCCTGGAAGTCTAAGAAACTTTCACATTTTCCTTCTCAGCTGAGGGAAAGTTTGGATCTGTACATTGTCCCCCATTTCTCCAGGAGAATACATGGTGCAGCTGTAATTGTTTCCTTGGGATGCTTTAGGATCCTGTCATTCACCATCAGAAGAGGAGAGGGGCTGTCCTGTAGATGTAAAAGCTCTCACTTTTCCAACAAATTCAGGTTATTTCCCTTCAGTAGTAAATGGGTAATGGGTAACTAATGAAGAATGGATAGGCCAGTGTGTTTTCTCTGACTGTGCTCTCCAGCAATGTAGATAACTGGAGATGGCCATGGCTCACTTTTCAGGAATGGAGTGGGATTATCTTGCTGATGATAATTATGTGTTATCATGTCCCTTACATGCCCTCAGGGATCAGTGCTGTGATCCAGACCTGTGAGCAGCAAAGAATGGAGCTGTGCCCCTTGCTACCTTGCTAACATCAGCATATTTTAGCCAGAGCACAACATATTTAGCATATTTGGCTTCTGATGCAAAAGTTTAGTTCCATTCAGCACTGGGACAATTTAATAAAGTGGGTAAATATCATAGCACAAGCAAATGGAAATGCAGGGAATCAAAGCTTCACATGGAACTCGCTCCTAGAGGCTCCCAACACAGAAACTGGACAGTCCATTAATATTTCTGGAGAGTGATTCTGCTTATCTGGGGAATTAAGAACTGTTGTTTCAGCTCTAGCTTATATTTTTCATAACTCCATCAGCTTCCTTGTGGTTTGACGTTGGAAGGCAACAGCACGTATATGTTTACATAGAGGAAGAACATTGCAAAATATACCTGGGATTTACTGAATATATCAGAATAAAATCCTCAAACCATGTCCCAGAATGCTGTGGGCTCAGATTAAAACATAGCAAAACCTGGGCTATGTTCTCCAGTGGCACAGATTCCCAAATTTACACAAGCATCTCTCTGTCAGGGCTCTGGAGAGCTCATCTCCAGGATACAGTGGGACCTGTTTCCAAACTTGACTGACATCTCTAATTGACATAGAACATAGAAATGCTGCCTTCTCCTAAAGTGGAGCCACACTGAAACACCTGAGGATAATGAAGGAGGTAAGGTAAAAACAAAGAAAGCTTGCTTTTGTCTGATGATGTTTGGTTGGTTTTCTCTGTGGTTCCTGGAAAATGCAGTAGCATGGGTAGACTGTTGTAGCAGCCAGAAAGAAATGCCAAGGGTGTTCCAGCCATGAAGATTTTTGGTTTGAGTAGCTCTGTGCCTCCCTGCAACTACAGATGCAAAATTAGAAGAGGACTAACAGTACTTGTTTAGAATTCTTGTATATCCATAAGGGAGAAGAATGGTCCATAGGTTAGCATTCATTTATAATATGAATGTGTGAATGGAGTTTGAGTGAGCTTCTGGATAATTTATCAGAAATGAATAATGCAAAATGATTCTTTAAAAAAAATCAAGTAAATCATTGTGTAACAATAGCCCTGCACTAAATAAACTGCTGGTTCTGGAAGAGACACTTCCTGTAATTGTAAATCCTTCTCCAAAAAGAAAAATCACACTTCTTATAGGCACAAAGATGCCAGAGCAGGCTCTGAAGACATCCTGTAAAGCAGAAGACAGAGAGGATTCTCTGTAAAATGAGGGATAGAAAAGGAGAAAGGCAAGTGGGAGATTCGTATGTCTACAAAGCAGAAATTGGTCACATTGGGTGGAAAAATGTTAACCTCAGGACAACAGAAGCCTGATAAAATGCAATATACTGAAAAGGAGGGAAGGATCTGTGGGTGGGGGAGGGAGGGTGCCCTGTGTGGTGAGCGCTGAAGCTGGCAGATGAAGGGCACAGAACAGCCAAACACGGCGACAAAATTGCAAGTGATTAAATACACTATTCAAAAGACATTAAATTCCTCTGGAAGACAGATGGAGTTGACATTAGGAGAAGAAAGCTGCAAAAAGAAATGGGAGGACCAACTGAACTTTAGGTTTCTCTCTAGAGGTGAATTTAATGGGGTTTTCTTTTGGTTTTTTGGGTTTTTTTTGGGTTGTTTTTTGTTTTGTTTTTGTTTTGTTTTAACAGAATTGCCAAAGCAGGTAACAGACTCATAAAGGAGTGATGGCTTTTCTTTTATTCACTGCCAGTAGATCTTGTTTGCATACAGGTCTGCTCCCCACCCTCCTATCAATCACAAGTGTCTGGTACACCAGATGTTTAGGCTGATTAATTTGTGTTAACCTTAATATGTGTGACAACTTGTGCTTCATGTCACTAACAACAGTTTGGTGCAGGATTTACCTGGGTTTCCTGTGAAAAAAGATCTGGGTGATTTAAGAGATTATTGTACAACATGGCTACGTGTCCATGATGAGGGTTTGGAAGAGGCCTCTGCTGCACCCCTCAGATGTGAGTCCAGAGTTTGATACTCCCCTCTAATTTGGATGTATTCAGTTTTGACTTGGCTCATTATGAATGGAAAGACCAACTGCAAAATTCAGATGCTGTTCTAAATTTGGAGGCTGAGACTTGCCAGAGGTCAGGGACTTTCAGAGATAAAAGGGAGGTTTAGAGCTATCTCTAATAGGAAGATAATATATATTTTAGAGGGAATGGCTCCATAGTTCCTCTCATCAGTGATTTACCAGGTACATCACACAGTGAAGGTTTTTACAAAAGCTCTTCTTGTGTGATCCTCAGTGACAGTTCTGTGTGTTGCCTGGATCAGATTCTGATCTGTTACTGTCTTAAATCAGCTGTGAATCTGTAATATTTCTGTAAGGTGTGAGAGTGGAGCAGCATAAGGGAATAGTATGTATGGCATACATGAGACTGCATGTCACTTACAATTGTAACATATAGCATTTGTCATTACACTTTACAAGTCCTAAGGGCTAGATCTGGAAAACAGCTCCATGCCTAAGGCAGGACTTAGGCAGAATTAAGATATTATATTCTGAAACTGTAAGCCAAAATAGCTGTTTCAGCTCTTTGCTCTTTCCTGAAACAGGTTTTGTGACTTGATATTTTTTGTAGGTGCCAGAGCAGATGTTTAATTCCTGCAGGGGGCCCAGCTGACTGGTGCACCCCAAACTCCTTTACAGCAAGGCAGAATTATACTCAACAGGAAAAGCAGAGATTTAGTATTTGCCTTTTTATTGCTGTAGTCCAGGTCTTTCCATTTCAAACCTAAATGTCAAGCAATATTGTTAGGATCCCTTGGGAGCAAGAGTGGCAAACCAGGATACAGCACCACAGAGATTAACAAATTCATCCTGCTGCTCTGAGCTGATGTGCTGATTCATAGCACTGAAATTTAGCATTGTGCCACTGTGCTTCTGGGCAGGAGAGATATGGGGAATGGTGCCCTGAAGAGGGTTGCCAGGAGGGGATGGAGAGGAGCTCTGTGCCATGGGACACGGCTGCCAAGCACTTAAAATCCATGCTGGGAAGGGAGCAGACCCCTGCCAGCATCCACAGCTCTGAGAGACAGCTAAAGAGCACAGCACAGAGCTCACCCAGGCTTGCACTGCTGAATAGCTGAGACCTGAATCATTCAGGTGTCACCCTGCATGCATTTTTCAGGTGCTCCCAACAGGCATGCTGTTGATTTTTGTCTCCTACATCTTGTCCATGATCTATGGCTTACATCAAGGTTTCATGCATTTAAAGTACCTTGCCTAGTGCTTCTTCTGCTCTGTAATAACCCAGTAAGTTTTGAATAGAGTCTCTCTGGCTGTCTTTTAACTAGAATACTTTTTTTCATGTAGTTATATAGAAACACTGACTTTTTCTCCCTCTTTGGAGATGTGTCCTACCTCTTGTGTCCTACTTCTTGATGTCCCCTCCTTGCCTTAATTTTGGAGCACTTATGACATTGCCTTATTCATACTGTTAGGTAGAGGACCTACAAAAACCCCTAACATAAAAAATTAAGTTGATGGTTCAGTGCTATTCAGAAGTACCCCAGGGATACAGCCATTGTCTTCATCTAAGAATTCCTGCTTGCTGGCCTCATGTGATCCGTGGAGCATTGAGGTGAATTAAGCCTGGGTTAAATTAGCTCGGTGCAGAAAAGGAACTTTGTTGCATTGAAGAATTTTCTGTGATGCCTGTGTATAAATTACACAGTTTACCTGTAATTTTACTTATTTTAGAACTAGGCCCAAGAGTGAATAGATGTTTTTGTGTAGGGGAAGGTGACAAGACTTCCAATTTTGCCAATTAGCGCAGCACTAAATTGCTCGATAATTTCAAGCTGAGGACAACTGTAAATCTCAGAGCAGCTGTCATGGCCATTCAGTGAGAAGTTCAACATCTGAAATGCTTGTCTAGAGACATGGCTGAGGAGATCAAGTCTTGCAGGCATTGCAAGTCATCTGAAAAGAGGCTCTGGATTAAGTGTTTTGGAAGGGTTGATCCATTTATGTTAAATCAGGTGAGGTGAGATGCAATTAGCAACTGCTGGGTAGCTGAAGCATTATCCACTGTCCTTAGTGCATCTCCCAGCAAACAAGATCCACTGGGAATAGGAACAATGGCTGCTTGCTCTTAGGCTCTATAAAGACATCAGGAATAAACTTCACCTGCTCATCCTGCAGGATTTTTTGTCTCCATCTCAGTAGCAACCAGCTCAACTGGAGTGGCAACATCCAAACAGCTGCTCACTGACTTGTTTTAATGTCAGCAAAATGAGCAGAAATCACAGAATGTTGTCATTTTAATTGCATAAACCCAGGCAAAGCTTCTCTAAATCTTGAGAGAGGGTGAGGCAAGGTCTCCCTGGTTTTCTTTTATTATGATGAGAGGAACTATGCACTGGGATGGCCAGGAATCTCAATTTCCTGTAAAAAAGAAGGTGGATAAGCAGCTCATGTACAGATGTGTAGTGCAGAATTGCCTATATTTTAATCCTATAGGATAGAAAACAGGTTGAATAACAGGATCAGACCCATTCCTATGGAAATCCCTACTGACTGTGCTTCAATTAAGCAGCAGGTGTGCCCTGGGGAATAATCTGTTCTCAGTGCTTCTCTGTTATTAATTGCCTACTCTGGCACTGTCACCCATTGCATTTATACAATGTATTATTGCAGTTTTACTCTGCTACATTTAGTCTTTATGAAAATAAATAGGCACATAAAAAGCAAACAAACTCAGAGTTCTATGAAATTAAAAAAAAAACCAAACTAAATCCCCTTGGATTATTTCTTACTATAATTTTTCTATTTAAAATTTCTTTGAAAGGAAGGTATTATTTAATAACACCTGACCAGTGTTAAAAATTCCTTGAGCAAGAGCCTGTGTAGGCAGTGTTTGACTTCTGCCTACTCAAGATCCTTTAGGTCACCAGACTCTCAGGCTCCCAGTCACACTCTACTCCCAGGGTAGTTTATGAAAGCCTCACCAGACAGTTTCAATATGCAGCTAATTAATCCATGAATGTTTTATTTCTCACCTTTTCCCTAACTCTCTGTTGAAGTCTCTCAGGTGAACACACAGCACAGATTAATTGTGTACAAAGCTGGCACTGTCCTGTGAGCTGCTGCAGGGCTGAGGTCAAGCCATGTGGAATTTGAAATCTGATTTTTCTGAAGGGCTTTCTCCAATCTAGCTAAGGAAAGGCAGTCTAAAAATTTTTACCTTAGCCTGGATGGATAAGAGGGGAACTGTGAGGATGGAGGTTGAATATCCTTACATTTGTTGACAGGAGGCCCCTAAGGTGTAATGGTCTTTTAGATTGCAATTGCAACAATTATTTTTTTTTTAACATATTCTTTAAACTAGAATATTGAGTACAACAGGCTACACATTAACATCTTTAACTCTGAAAACATGCACACAAAGGAGTACCAAATTGCATAATAACATTGGCTATTGTCAAATATTCAGGCTTTGGGGTTTTGCTAAGCACACACTTTAAAAAGTAAAAATTCGTTGACTGAATTGGTACTTGAGCAGAGTTTGTCTATCCCTGTCAACAAAAGAAGATATTCAGCAGCTATTTAATTAAAAGTTTCCCACATAGGTAAACCTCCTCAGACCTCCTTCAGTTTAAAATCAAAATCCAGCTCTGATGAAAACCTGCACTATATTTGTTCAGTTTAAGAGTTGTTTTAAATGTGCACTGTGAGCTGATTTGGAAGAGGATTGCAGTGACAGAGGCAGCACACCCTGTGCTGGTTGGATCCCACACACTCTGAAGCCAGAAAAGCAAATTGACCTTGCTGAAATGAACCTGTTTTACTCTGGATGCTTCAAAGGGATTCAATCTCTCTGAATAGTTCTGCCAGAACAGCCTTTATATGAATAAAGCCTTTCTGTAAAAAGTAGCTTTCACAGAAAGGGCAAATACCCATAAAATCAGGATATGCATAAATTGGAGTAATTGTTAAACCTTTAGAGCTAGGCTTTAATTGTGCTCTCAAAAAAGCTTTTTCTACTTGAAAATATTTTCAGTATTATGACCTCTCCCCAGTTAATCTGTAGTTAATTAACAGTTTGTCTTGGCTAACCTCAGCCTGCTGCTCAGCCCCATGCAGCCTCTTGCTCACTTCCTCACAGTGGGATGGGAAAGAGAATTGGAAAGTCAAAAGTGAGGAAACTTGTGAGTTGAGATAATTTCCCAAGGGCAGGCAGGTATAGCCATACCCAGGAAATCTGGGGTTTATTACCGGTTATTGGGAAGAAAAACTCCATCATCCAGAAAGTGCCCCCTTCCTCCTTCTGTATGTTGAGCATGACCATGGGATGGGATGGGGATGGGATGGAGATGGGGATGGGATGGGACAGGATGGAGATGGGATGAGACGGGATGGAGATGGGATGGGACGGGATAGGATGGGATGGAGATGAGATGAGGATGGGGATGGGATTGGGATTGGGATGAGATGGGATAGGATGAGATGGGATGGGATGGGACAGGATGAGGATGGGGATGGGATGGGATGGGGATGGAGATGGGATGAGGATGGGGATGGAGATGGGATGAGGATGGGGATGGAGATGGGGATGGGATGAGATGGGGATTGGGATGAGATGGGGTGGGATGGGACATGCCTTGGGTCAGTGGGATCAGCTGTCCTGCCCTGTGCCCACCTGGCCCCCTCACTGGTGGGTGGGGTGAGAGGCAGGAAAGGCCTTGGCTCTGTGTAAGCTCTGCTCAGCAGCAAGGAATTACTCCTGTGATATCAACTCTGTTTCCAGCACAAATCCCAAACCCAGCCCCATCCCAGCTACCATGGAGGACATTAACCCTACCCCAGCCAAGACCAGGACACAGTCACTGATTTCAGAGTAACACAGTGGAAAAGATGCTCTTGGTAATCAAGATTTCCACCTTCACAAGTAATTGAAGCTCACAGTATTCAAGATCCCATCAGACACAAGTCTGAGTCTTTGTGGGCCTTCTGACAGCATTTTGCTTTTCTAAACTTTGTTTTGTCATTCAGAACACAAAAAGTCTCGGCTGTGAGCACTGCAGTGAGCAATGTTTGGAGAGGAAGAGTGGGAGTTTAAGTATCTGCCTTATTTTCTTTGCAGCTGTAATAACTCAGAATAATAACAATTGTGCCTCTCTTCAATGAAAAAGGAGTAGGTTCACTCATGGCTCTTGAAAAGCACTTGGAGACTCAAGGGTAGTAAGCAAAAACAAAGTAATTTAACATGGTTATTTGTTGAGATGAAGTAGGGTGAAATCAAAGTGCATCCCCTAGAAGTGCCTGTACATAATTATTCGGCATTGATCAAATATAATACCTATCTTGTTATATTAAATTAGGTTTTATAATGGCAAAAATAAACCCTAATTTTACTTATAGTGCCTTTTGGGGACAAATCCCCTAAAATGGGATGTTTTGAATTATGCACAGCTCATATTTACATCTCTTTCTGAAGTATATTTGTCCAAAAGGCTCTTGGAAACTCTGGGGATGAGATTTGTGAAAAAGACCTGGAGGAGTATTATTTATGAAACTATCTTTCCTCTTTCCTCAGCTTTTCCAAAATATCAAGGAAATGTTCAAGACCTATTGGATAATACTGTTTCTGTCACTGGTGAGCAAATACTGGCTGGCTCTTCTGAGGGCCTGTAGTCTTTATTCTCATTAATGCTCTCCTAGAGATGAATGAGCTGCATTTTCAGACAAATTTAGGTGGTCATGTTGCTTCCTACCCTGTATAAGAATTTTAACAGAGAACCATTTTCCCCCTCCAACTCCTTCATAGGCAACTTTCAGAAAGGTTTACACTGAAAGTTCAGAGCAGTTTCTGCTTCCTTAGCTGGGTGTTTCTTGTGTGCAAGTAATAAATAAAAATTATATATCCTTTTGCAAGTTAGACTGTGTAAGGTATTATATTGTGGTGCTGCAGGAAACCTTCAATGCAACATATTGTAGAAAAGGAAGATGGTTTAATTTAAAAACAAATATAGCATCACACTCACCCTCTCCCATGAACTGCAATAATAATTTTTAAGCACAAAGGTGTGCAGGTGAGTAGCTCAAGCACTGGCATTTGTATCCAGGAGGTCTGAACAAGGTTTTGCACTGAAAAAGAGGACAAAGGATACTGCCCAGCAAAGCAAAGAAAAATTAAATTGCATGAAGTAGAAGCTTGGTAAAATTGACAAGTTTTCTGGAATAAACATTTTGTCTCTTGATATTTTACACTATGTAATGAGTAGTACTGTTACATAATTGGAAATAATGTAATTAGCTGCTAAAATGATTAAAAATATGTTTTTATAAATTAATTTTTAAAAAACCTCTCACTCCCTTGCTACTCTGCTAAACTGATAATAAAAGAACTGATTCCTTTATTGAACTGAGTTCTACAATTTCACTGGCATAAAAATTGAATATTGAGTGAAGTATGCAGAGAAGAAACACTCCTGTAAATAAGATATGGAGCTCTTCCCCAGCTGTGCATCTCAAAGCTCTGTTACCTCTGCTCCTTGAGCTGGGCCACGTTTGCTGCCTCTGCTGGGGAGTGTGAATTCCCTCTGTGTTGTTGTGCGTGAGCAAAGCAAAGGTGCTTTGTGTCCTTGCCCCTTTTACTGTCATTTGCATTTTAGAATATTTTATTCCCTTCTCACAACTGTCCTTTCATTTAGATGGTTTTAACTGCTGTTATAATTTAAATGTATAGAAAAAAATATGAGCACCATTCACATCACATTGCTTTTGAGGCACAAGGACAGAATAATTCCCACTCCCCCTGCAAACTGACAAGTGAAAGATGAAGTTCATCAGTAAGGCTTTGGATTGCTATTGTGATCAAGAGGCATTTAATGTTTGTCCTAATTTATCTTACTATCTTGTCTGTTGGCCTTCAAAATAGCCAGCACAGAGATGTTTATGTCTTTATTTGGTTTGGTTTTGTCTTGATTTGGTTTCTTCTGCATGCAGTGACAGCATCTTAATCTAGCTGATCAATTATCTTCAGGGGAAAGGAAATTAAGAATTAGAGTTTTATATCTGTACTTGTTTAAAGAAGGCAGCCAGGTTCTGGATAATTAAAGGACTACTTGATTATCTGAATCTGAGAAATTGCTTGAGTACTTAATTCTGGTTTTAAAACTATTTTTGAAATAATGAGGAAATTTAAAAAAAAAGGTTGAATTGAAAGCCATAGAAAAAAATTCTGCTCTACAGAGGGATGTGTTTATTCTCTTTCCCTATGAGGCCCCATTTGATTATCCTCTCATTCCTAACCCCAGGGAAGTGCCTGTTCCAAGTGCCACACACTGGCCAGCAACCATTGCTATTTTGGAAAAGCTGAGATAGTGGCATGAGAGGGACATGAACTGAATCCTTACACTCGTAGTGGGCATTTTGGATTCAGAATTCAGGTTGTAGCTCTGGAGGTTTGGAGCTGGTTGTGTTTTATTTTTATTTCCTAAAGCTCGATCCTCTTTGTTGCCAAAAGCAAGGTTCTCTTTTTGAGCTCACTTCAGCAGTGCTGTTTCATAATTCAGTTTACCTGAACTTAGGACTCAAATAAATAATAAATACAAGTGAAGGGGACTGAGCAAAACCTGTGTGTTTGGGTCCTCACTGCACCTTTCAGCACTGCAAAGGAACTTACCTTGTTTGTAGGATTTAGCATAAAAATAGTTGCAAATTTAACAGTTCAAATGAAGAACCATGGTCATTTTTGTGCTTTCTTCTTCCTCATGCCAGGATCCATTTGGGATCATTTTAATGTTTATTATTGCCCTTTTTCATCTTTTTCTTTCTTCATTGATCTGCAGCCTTATGTCATTTCCAAATGGACTTACTGTACCTGGTTCTTTGTACAAATATTGGCTACTTCTCTGTTTCCTGTTACCTCCAAAATCTATTTTTCTGGCTCATAGCCACCAATGAGTCTTTAGTCTTTAGTCACCAATGAGTTGTTTATAGCCATGAGATCTCCAGTGCCAGCCCATGCTCCCTCTACTCTGCCCTGCATCACTATCATTTATTTTCATCCATATTAAAGACAGAAATATTTTTCCTCGATATTAATTCATCTTTCTAACTGTAATGGTTTGTCCAAGTAATTACTTATCTTCCAGGAAGCTCAGCTGTGAAGTGTCCTGCTTTAGTCAGTGAGGAAAACCAGCCTGAAAAGTTTGAATTTCCAGTGCAGATATCCTGAAAAGTTGCATCAATTCTTTCCACTGTGCCAAGTTTTCTCTTTGATTTGGACCATGTGGGTTCTCAGTGGCACAGAGCCCATCTGTGGGGCATGAACAAAAACAATGAGAAAACTCAGGGCATTGAGGAAAATTGTGAGGTACTGATAGAATAACGTGTTTTTCCTTCACACCCACAGTTAAGGCAGGAGGTGCGTGGGCATATTTAGGGGTTCTGGAAATAGCTCTAAATGCATCCTCTGCTTGTTTTATGCTGCTCTAAAATACTTAAAAGTAGCAGCAGGTATTTTGAGTGACCCATAATCTGCAAAGGAAAAGCAGGGGTCAGGCTGACTGCACACAGCACCAAGCAGGATCAGAGCAGAATCTCTGGTTTCCATCTCTGGTTTTCTGCTTCCTGGAAGAACTCAAAATGCTCCTGAGAGACATCTTGGGCTCTGCAACAGGAGATGGTTTGAAACTTCTGTCAGATCTCCTACTTTTCATCCAGCCCTTGCTAGGCAAGCTTAGAAATGCTACAGGATGAATTCTGGTGGCATCAGTCCATTCCTTCTGACAGGAAAAAAAAGCAGGAATAGAGCTCATTTCACAAAATGGCACACTATATAATTAATGACTGTAAAAGATTTCAATAACTCCTAATAGAAAGGTCAGAGTTGAAAGTGCAATGGCTATACATCATTTTCTCACAAACTGGATAGCTGCTGTAGGTTATCCTGGACATCTGTAACAGCTGTGGCCTGGAAACTGTGGGTAGATTAAGGACAGACTTTTGTCATTTAGGTTTTTTCTGTGATCTATTCACTCATCCCTCTGGTAGAGCAACAAAAATTCTTCTTCTCCAGAAGTCACGTAGAAAATAAGATTGAGATTAATGATGTGACAGCCATAGCCTGTGATTACTCAGACAGCCTTTCTGTGGACTGTTTTGGGAAGATGATATTGAACACACATGTTTGCAAAAAGCAGCTTTACTCTTCCTAACTGATTTTCCAGGAAATCATGTGCAGTCTTTGTGTACAGAAAATTTTCCTGGACTGTTGATGTTCCCTGTTGCTTGCAACCATTCTGAAAAGCAACTCTAGAAATGGAATTTAACTCAGTTCTGGATAGTAATGACAAAGTACCTGGGGTATATATTTTGGTCATCACAAATGAATTACAGAGGCTGAGTAATTAACAATACATTGTGTCCTGTGAGGATCTGGAGGAGCAGCTCCTCCTCCTTTGTGACAAAAACTTCCCAGATGATGACAATCAAGCTGGACCCAAGAATGTGGAGAAAGTTTAATGGCTGACCTCTCAAGAAGAACCTTCTGAGAGGCTTTCACAACAAAATCACTGTCAGGAGGGAAAACTTAAGTTCAGTGAGTCTGATACAGCACTTCTGTTTGGATTACAAGAGGAAAAACTTTTTTTTTTCATCAGCATTTAAAGAATCAGGATATGGCAAGGTCCTTGAAGTGTCTTTCCTCTGTAATGGACAAGAGCTATGGCCAACCTGTACTTATTTATGAAATATCTAATGAGATATTTTTCAATAGCTTCTTCATACTACACTCTGCAGATACCTGCTGGGTATTTCATCTAAGTTTAAAAGGCTTTTTCCTGTAAAATATATCGTCACATTTTTATTTCTTTTATATTTATAATACAGAGATGTAGGGACAGCATGTCATGGGTCACATGCTCCTCTCTCTTATGTTCTGCACAAAATTTGAGAGGATGAAACCCAGCAGAGCTGAAGCCCTTCATAGAAAAATATCTCCTGAATTACCAGTTCAGACTGACAGTAGAGGCCTTGTCTTGGGATTGATTATAACTTTTCACTGTAACAATGACATAAAATCTTTTAAAGAGTAGGATATTCCAGTTCTGCTTTACTTCTACCAAAACAGATTTAGTTGCAAAGTGGTGGTTTGAGGAGGAGCTGGAGAAGCAGAGCTTGATACCTTAGCACCTTTAAAATAAGATTGTTCCAGAAAATGATTATTCAATAATGTCAAGTTGACCAATAGAAACATAGGTATCTAGAATTACCACTAATTTTGTCACTAATCTAATCTTGTGCACTTTAATTAAAATTTAGTCTTTCAATATATTGATACAAAATGCTTACTGAAGTTATTTTTCAGTCCACTGAAACCTCTCAGTTTGCTGGAGCTTTGATGGTTTTATTTGTCTGAAATATGTAAATGCAGTTTAACTTTTATTATAGATAACAATAGGCAGGGAATTGAGGTTAGATTTGATAGCAGAAGTATTTATTTGAGAGAAACCCTGAGGTTGCTAATGCGTGAGAACGCCCCTTGAATACATTTGAGCATGTAAAGCATTGTACCAGACTTATATCAAATGCAGAAAAGATTGGAAGAAAAATTACAAATTTAGTATTCCATGGGAATATTCCATGGGAATACTGTATATTTTTATTATTATTCCATGGGAATAATAATAATATTTATTATTATTATTATTATTATTATTATTATTATTATTATTATTATTATTATTATTATTATTATTATTATTATTATTATTATTATTATTATTATTATTACTATATAATTTATAATTATTCCATGGGAAATAGTTATTCCATGGGAAACTCCTTGAGACAAATACAGAACTTTTGTGAGAGGATTTATGCTGTGTGCCCTTCCCTGGCAGCACACTCACTCTGTGGGGTGAGGGCAAAGAGGGAGAGTCACAACCTGGGGGCCATTGAGTGTGGGAGCCCAGGAAATTCCTCAGGCTGCCCTGGAGGGCTCAAGCCCCTGCCCAGGGGGCTCAGAGACCTTGGCACAGAGCCCAAGACCCCTGTGCCTTTGATTTAGCCCTTGGAAAAAACAATTACCAACTTTGGATGAGGAATTACAAGCCATGAAAGTTTAAGTATGTTATAAATGATCAAATCGGAAACCAAATTTATCAGAAAATTTAGAAGTGATTTATTAGATCATTAACAAAATAGAATTTTGAGAAAAAACCACCACAGCCTCGGGCAGCATCAACCCCGGGTGTCGGCGCTGGGTGAACCTGGATCCACCGACTGCTTCATGCAGTGAGTTCATGTACAGTTCATTCTGCCTGAGGCAGCAATGTCCCTTTGTGTCCCTTCACAGGTAGGACTGGGGCCAGACATGTGCAGGAATAGACAAAGGTAAGTCCAGGTGTCCCGAGGGATGTCTGAGCACTTCGGCAGAGCTGCATTCGCATGTAGCAGAGTGCTTGACTATGGTAGGTGTAATCTTCCTTCCCAGGTGCAGGGCCCTGTGAGTGGTTTAGGCATTCCAGGGAAGTCAGCACTCATGGCCTGGGAAGGTTTCATTCACAGGTTAACAGACTTGATAGGGAAGGTTTCATTCACAGGTTAACAGACTTGATATTATCTTAACGTTGTCCTGGAACTAATTGAATAAACATAAGACTCTGCTCCCAGCCAGGGTGGTCAAAGACATAGCTTGGATTCTCCAATATTTTATACACATATATAGCATGAATTATCTCTGCCATACACTACAAGTAGAACGATAGTTAGTTTGTCACAGGGTGAAAAGTAGAATTTTGGGGTTTTTAGAGTGGGGGCTTGGGGTCCCAAAATGGAGGAATTTGGGCGTGCCTTGTCCTTCTTTGTTCTTCTTCTTAGCCTCCATCCTCTGGGTGATATTGGCACTTTGGGATTGGTTTAGAGTAGAAACACACTGTCTAACATAGGTGATAGGTACTGGGAAATAATTGTAAATAATATACATGTAGTTTTTAGTATAAAAGATAACACCACCCTGGGGGCAGGCAGAGTGCCTCTGTCTGTCCTGCTGAGCAGGCCTCGGCTGGACAGGAGAAAGAATGTTATAGATAAGAAACAATAAACAACCTTGAGACTGAGAACAAAACAATCCTGACTCCTTATTCGACTGCCAGGCTGGGAAAAAAGACTCTGACACATCTTGGGGTCAGCCAGGACCACAGAGAGCCCTGAGAATTCAGGTGTGAGGCTGTGCCTTGCTGGGACTCTGCGGGAAATGCCACATCAGTGGGCTCAGACAGGCTCCAGGGGAATGACTCAGCTCCAGGAGTCCATATCTGTCACCGAGGGAGATGCAAGAGTCAAACAGTCCTGATTGAAGGGATAACAAACTGCAGGGGCTGCCAGCAGCTGCCAGGACCACTGCCAGCCTGGGAGAGGCTGAGGGCAGCTCCAGCTACCAGCCAAAAGCACATCCAGGAGGCGAAATCCTGCTTTCTGTTAAATGTTTTGGTGTTGGATGAATGTTCCTTGTTTTTTTTGAGGCTGTCTGGTCATTAGTCATCATTATCTCTAGCCCCAGGAGAGGAGAATTGCAGAACAAGCCAGGACACCTGAGCTAATTGTGGCTGCCTGCAGCAGAGGTGGGGACTCAGAGCCCTGATGATGAGATGGAAAATTACATCATTTAGCTTCAGGAAGATGAGGTGTGAGGTTCAAGGTCTGGAAGAGATTATCTCAAGGGCAGCAGACAGGAGGAGGAATGCCCTTGGCCTAGAGGTGGTTGGTTGGAGTTTCTGGAACACAGCTTTGCCCACACAGGGGCAGAACTTGGTGTGGAGATTTTAAAGTTGTTCTCCTCATCACCAACAAAAGCTGCAGCACTTCAGGCTGCCTAAACTGTCCACTCCCTCTGTCTGTGTGGCTGCTGCTTTTTGTGATCCCTCCCCTCTAAGCCAGACTTCCCTGCCAGAGATGAACTGTGGCATATTGGTTCCTCTGTGCACCTGTGAGCCAGGAATGTAGAGAAGATCCTGCTACATCTGGATGAGTAAACAAAACTACTTAGCAGAATGAAGAAATTTATTTATTTTTTTACATATCCTGCCTTTGCTATGCCTCAATAGCTTTATATTCTCCTGTGTAAGGCTTCCTTGCTTCTGCAAACAGGATTATTCTGTAAATATCCATTTTACATTCACAGAGACACTATAGATATCTCCAATTTTCTAGTAGGACCACTTCAAAGGAACCCCAGAAAACCAAAACATCTTTTAAAACAGTGGATTATTTCACATCTGTCAGCAGATAATAATAAAGACAAGAGTCTGTAATTTACTGTTCAGTATGCACATTTTCAGATGGAACACAATTTTTAAGAATGCCAGTATATCACCCCATATTTTATTTTCATTTTTTTGTAAATGATGTCTTAAGACAGAAATAAACCAAATAGAGAGTCTACTATTCAAATTCACCTTTAACATTGCTTCTAGATTAAATATATTTTAATATGTCTCACAATTTTAATATTTGATAGTAATGATTTTATAAAAAATAATTTTTAGCTTTAGCATTCCGATAACTCTGTCCAAACAGTCTTTAAGCACAAACACAAAGAATTTGCATATCTACTGACTTTAGGGGTTAATTTGTGCAATATTACAACAGGTTATTTTAGAAAGTGGTACTTTGTGCTGCCTGCTCTTGGATTCCCTAGGGGCAGGGAGATGTCAGCTCCCATTAGCAGGATCTTGACCTTGGATGCTCCCAAAGGAGCAGAGCAGGGCAGCTAATTGCCTGTGCCTTAAACACAGTAACCCTATAACATAAACAAAAGGGAGCAGCAATTTCAGCAAATCCTTCAGTGTTCTCTGAAATTATTCTCTGCTGCAGCCAAGACCCTTTGTAGCTGAAAAAATTGTCTTTTTGAACAAGAAGCTGGGTTTGTCCCTGGACCAAATTTTAGCTACAATGACTAAAAATGAGTATTTTTCCCAGACTCATTCTCAGTTGGCAGACAGAGCAAAAGGTCAAGGATTTTTAGTGGTATATTTTGAATATGTGCCTTGTAATGCATTTTTTTGTTTACTGGATCACATTTTCCCTGAGGAATTGATGTAATAGGTGTAATTGATGTAATAGGTCCAGAACTCATAAGTATTAGGAGAGATTTTGCAAAGAGCTTTGAATCAGACATATACCTAACAAATAATAGATTTATACAAATGAAAAGTGTAATCTAAACAAATTTAGATCCATTATGGCAACGCCAAAGAAGAAGCATCGAAAAATCACAGTGTTCAAGATCTTAAAGAGAAAGTGGCAGATTTCTGCATATGAGGGGCTTTTCAAAGAGGGTTAAAAAGAAAGAACTTGCAAGGATAATTTCATTTTCCCTGATGGCTAGAACAGAGGGTTTGGCCCAAGGTTAAGGCAATTAATGGGAATTATTTTCAGTGTCTTAATGAGGTGTCTCACAAAAGTCAGATTGGAAGGGTGCTCAGTAGGAATTGGGTTTATTAAAGGAAGAGGCACCAGCAGATGGTGCTCAAGAATACACGGAATTGCTGCTGGTTCTGCAGGGCTAACCCAGCCCAGCACACAGACAGCTGTGAGCAGCTTCCCTCCTCACCAGCCGAGTGCAATGGAAAAAAGGCCAGAACTCAAGAGAAATCCTCTGCATCCTGTGCATCTTGCACATCCTAAATAATGCCTGGAGCCCTCTGAGTCATGATCTCCCCCAAGGAGGGGTCAGCGCAATTCTTTCTTCTTTTGTCAGGTCTGAGATGAATCAGTAGCAAGTCATGATTGGTGTTGTCAAGAAACGCTGACAAATTTGACAGTGAGGGCACTGCTGATTGCCCTAAACCCATATTTTTTATCAGAAAGATTGTATTGCTTGGCTTACTCGGAGCACTCCTTTCCCAGAGTGCTGTCAGTGTCAGTGAGGGGTCTCTAAGTTTTTTAGATGATGTTTCTGTGCTGAGATGCAACTGCTTTCTCATTTCATTTCAGCTTTGGATTTCATATCACTGATCTCTTTGTAAAACTCTTCTCAGTGCCGCGTGTTTCCAGGCATTCTCTGCCCAAACATCTAATCTGAAAATTACTGTCTGTAATACTTGCAAATCTGGTTTTAGAAGAAAATTTATCCCAGCTCTTGCTGCTGCAGCATGTAGGAGATGTCTGAAACACATCCCCGGGCTTGCCATCAAGACAGCTTTTCACTGTTTCACCATGAAGAATTTTCTTTGCCTCTCTCTGTGAATTTGAAGATGGATAATAGAAAGATCATTTGGTCTATGGACACCTTCTGAATGATAATAGGAAAAAATAGAGTTGGAAATGGAAATTATCCATATTTTCACCACAGCATCCGGTGTATTCCATCAAGTACAGAACTCTGTGGAAGGTTGTGTTGTACCACTGGCAAGCACTATCCTGAACTTACCTCTCAAGGTTTAGAGCTTTGGTTCAGATGGGCATTTAATTAGCACTCCTATAGCCTTTTCAAAAAATATTTGCTTTTTGTTTTCCCCCATTATTTAAAGTAGCAGGTACAGGAGAGCTTTGCCAGACTTTAGGTTTTATGGTTTTTTTCCCCTCCTGTACAAGTACAATTATATCCCCATCTATAACACTATTTTAACTTGGATCACCATATAAATTATTTAAGCTAATCCTCTGCTCTCAGAAAAACTGGAAGCAAAGAAAAAAAAATGTAATGAAAATAGAAAATAAGAAGAATAAACTGAAAAATAAATTTCTCTTTATTTCAAGGAAAACCTGAAATTTTGGATAAAAGTTTTATCTGATTTCTTTTGATCATAACATTGTGGTCTGCTATGATAAGGAGCTTTATTCTCCTTGTTTAACATGCAAACTTGAGTCAGACTAAAAATAACAGATCAGACCCAGGCTGACCAGTGGGTGAGCTGGAGAGAACAGGTGAACTCCAGGGAGTCTTTCCAGAGAAAGAAAGATTAATCACCTGCCCTTGCTCTGAAAGCAACAGCAGTGCCCAAGCATTGGAGCCAAAGGCTGTGATTGCTCATTATCAATTACATTAACAATAACATTAATTAAAATTTCATTAATTACAATTACAATTAATTACAATCACAATAACACTAATTACAATTAATAACAATAGCATAACAATAACATTAACCCAAAACATCTCTTGCTTGCCATGGGGCACCAATACAGATAAAGGCAAATTGGGGGTGTAGAACTTCTCTAAACTGAAACCAGCTGCATTTTGATGCCATTGGAATAAAATATGCTGAGCTTGAACCCTTGAGAGTCTGACCCAAGGCAGGTGGATGTTGGTAGGAGCCTTTCAGCTCCTGATATTGGATTTTACACTGGATGCTTGCAGCTACTTTGTTGGTACTGAAGGCAGCAAAGAACACCCTGAGAGCAACCAAGGGACCCATTCTTCTTTTTCCTCTTTCCCATAGTAGGAAAATTGCCTAATTCTGGCTGTCAAAACCAAAGTTTGCTGGAATCAATAGCAGTCTGTCTGGGTGGAGCCAGTGAGCAGCACAACAGGGACAAACAGCAGCTGTGGAATGCACCTTGCTCCAGGTCCTTCTGGAATGAGAGCCACTAAAAATAGAAACAGCACCATGATAAAAGTTAGCCCAGTGAGCATACCCTGGTTTTATCATGGTAAAATTGCTTTCCTACCAGTGGGGGAATTTGATTCCTCCTCTCTGCCAGGGGGATAAGAACAAGCAAACTCCTTTATAATTCTTGGACTCTCTTTAGTTTTGTACTTGAGCCAAGGAACAGTTAGAAACAGAGTAAGTTTTGTATTTGTTCTAAAAAAATCTGATGCAATAGAAAAATTACAGTATCTAGCCAAACATGTGAAAAAGGGTTAAATGGCAAGATAGCTATCCTCTTTTTTCCCCTCTTTTCCCAGTATCAGCTGACACCTGAAAGGAATCACAAAGCCTCAATGCTTTGAAATAAACCTAAGTTGCACAGGGGAAGTCAGGCATAATTTGACTTCATTAAGTTGGCTCCTCCAAGTTTGGCTCTGCTAAACAAAGCAGGTAAAAGCAAACAAAAAGAAACCCTTTGATATTGCAAAATATGCAGCAGAGATTTATCAAATATGACTCTGACAATAAAGCCACTTTACAAACACTGCTGTTGATTCTTATGCAGATGAGGCAGTTAAAAAAATGTGTTTCAGCAATTTATGGTTCTCAGAGTTAATAAAGTTATTTTATTAATGGAAAAAGTTCTCCCTGCTGGACTTCAGAACCTATTGATTTTATTTGAGTAGCTTAGTGGCAGACTGCTAAAGGTATGAGTTCAGGAGAGCTGATGCAGCAAAAAAGAAAGATAGTATCTCTTACAAAAATTTAATTATCTTGACACTAAAACTGCATCTTATTTTAAAAATTAATCTCCATTAAAAACATAGGCAATGTCTAAAAGCAAAATGCCTGTCCTGTGTTATTGGCAAATTTGAAATGAAACTGCAGGCAAAAATGATTGATTACACCTAAGGCAAGGAGCCATGATATGATAATAAAACTGGTTAGACAGAAAAATATTTGACTGAGCAAGAAATCTAAGCTGGGTCTCTAGAAATGAATGTGCTCATAAAAATACAAATAGAAGTTTGAAGCTCACATAAAACCTGAAGATGGCATGTTCTCTATCTTCTGCTGGGTGGTAAAATCAAAGATCAGAAGAAATGCTGGGAAACCAGCCTGAATCATTAGCACAATGCTTTTTAATGTTGTTTTTCCAACAGGGAAAGGGAGCAGAGCCTTCAGCCAATAGACTCATCTCTCAGCCATGAGAAAATGCTTTCAGGTTTCTCAGGCAGATTTTTGATTGAGTTATCCTGGAGTGTCTTCTCTGCTCTTTACTACAGCTTGATATTGATGTGTATGGAAGGGCAGTTTTCTGGTGCTTACAATGTGTTTCTTCCTAAAATGTGTTGTAACATAGAGAGACTCTGTGGGTGTGTGTCCATGGCTTATATAGACATGGCTGTGTAATATTGCATTGATTAATATATCATATAAACACACAGACTCACTGCTGTGTCCATAGAAACACACTTTGTATGGAAAAAGCCAGTAAAATGTGCAGAGTGTGTTTGATATCCTCCTTTCCCCTGGGTAGGGTTTAAGGCTGTAGTGATGGCTCCTGCTTCTGCAGGAGCAGCAGAGCTGTGTGCTGAAGGGGTGATATCCCTGCCATGAAATCCCTGTGTTGCCATGGTGTAAGAATCATTATTTGTCCCCATGGGTGTGTTTTGAAGCGCAGGTTTCATCTCTAATGTCATTTACACACAATGTGTGCAGAAGAGCAGCCTTGTCTTGGAGATTTTAGAATTATGTTCTAAATGTTGTGTTGTAGCGGAGAAAGTAACTGGGAGACTTCAGATGGAAAAGTGAGAAATGTGCCCAAAATCATGTGACTGTTTTAAAATAACAGCCTTTTATTAAAACATTATAGCAACCCCCTATTTTCTTCTGGAGCTGTTAAAATACAAAATCTACTCTCTTTGCACTGTTACTGTTGCATTCCAACCCAGCAAAGTCAGAGCCTGGTAAATCTTCTGTCTGGGAGGTTTTTAATCCTTTAGCTTCTTTCCAGTTCACGTATGACTTTGAAAAGCTTCAAAAAATATAAAAGGATAAAGTAAAAACTGAATCTGATGAGTTTTACAAATCAGTAAAGAAAGAATGATAAAAAAAACCTAACTAAATTAAATCTTCACAAATAGACCCGTGTAACTCCAAGGACAGCAGGGCTTATCTACACAGAGCAGTAGCAAAAGTAAAGAAAGAGCAGGGAATCCTATTGATAGAAGAAAAACAAAGTATTTATCCTGTGCCCAAGGAGGAGATGCTGAAGCTGGATGGTGTCGGAACAGTGATATTGAAAATATTTCCCTTATCAGCTTTAAGGTCACTGACATTCTGACATTCTCTGGCAGTGATGACAGCACATTCCTTGTGTGTACTGAGTGTGAACCCCCTTTTATTCCCAAATAATTTCCCTCAGGTGCTTCCTGGTCCGTCCAGTGCTTGGGCTGGAGCAGCTCCAATAGGGAAAGGGCAAAGAAGATCATCTTCACCAGAAATTTGTGCTTAGGCAAACTTGTAGACCAAGAGAAGTAAAAAGTTAGAGATAAATAGGACAGACTGTAATAATGAAAGAGGAAAGCAAAGCTCTCCCAGTATTGCCAGGTTCACATGCGTTGAGTGCAGCAAAAAGCAGAGTAGGAAATATGTCTTAGATATAACAGACATAGACTCAGTTGAAGTCTGTAGATCACATCTTGCTGTTGAAGTTCTCCATCATGCACAGCTGTAATATGAAAGCAGAATTTTCTGGGCTGTAATATGGCAATTAAAATTGATTTATGCACAGAGAGCCTTTGGCATGATATCCCACTGAAATTTCAGAGCCAAAGGTCTTGCCACCTACAAACAGCCAAGTGCTTCTTGGATCTTAATGACAGAGAGCTGTAAATCAGTCACCAAAAATGTGGCTGCAAGTTTTGCTGTTCAGTTTGAATATTTCACATGAGCCCCTACCCTCCCCCCCAAATAAAAGCCCTGTAGATGTCACTGAGACAGAATCCAGTTTATTCTATAATTATTAGGGGAAAGGGTATTAGAGCATTTATGAATAAAATTTGCTATAATTTCCACTGTCTAAAAGGCTGAAAGAACCTTGCTTTTCACTGTGGAGGTCATTCAGGAAGTTCTGTGTGTCCTTAGTGTGCGATCAGGTAAGCATCATCACTCACACAAACACACCTCCATTCATCAATTTTACAGCTCTGAGAATTTCTGCAGGCTGGATCAAATTAATACATCCTGTTTGAAATGAGAGACATTACAGCTAAAATACTAAAACTGCTTCTTAAAACCACTTTTTTAAAAAAAATTATCCCTCTAAAGCTGTACTGCAGAGCTGAATAGTCAAGTCTGCTCTTGTTTAATTTTTACTCTAGATGAATTCTTAATAGCTAAAGTTTCCACTGAGACTCATAGGCACTCAGCATGTTTTAAAATTGGGTAAGAGTATTTACACACAATTTTTGAATTTAGGAACTGTGGTACTTGAATCCCAAGGATCCAGCCTGCAGAAGGACACTGATTCCTGGTGGTTTTGTGCTGTGCCACCAAGGGAATCCTCACCACTCTCCCCCAAATGACTGGGGAAGGTATTCTCCATTATTCTCCTAAGCCATGCAGAATGAAGCCCCTGGATGAGAGCTGAACATGAACCACATCTAGAAATGCCTTCTGCCTGTTATTTCAAATTGCAAATCATAAACAATTATGCTAATTTTGTAGATTCTACATCTTGCAGTCATTCTGCCTCTTTCTTTTATCCAAAGCTGTAATGGGTTACGGAAACATGTCCAAAAAGATTCTATTGGAGGTTCCATTTCTTGGCTTTCATGTAAAATATAAGTGCATGGTTGGTTTATCTGATTTTGGGATTACTCAAATACCCTTTTAACCTGTTCCAGTCAGGAGGAATTGAATTCATATTCCTAGGGATCAGTTTAAAGGCAACCTGCAGAAACAGAGGGAAGAAGGAAGGGGAGAAAAGTAACCTTTAAGTTTGTGTTTGTTTATCTGAATGTTATGTTTGGAACAGGGCAAAATAGCCTACAGTCTTGTCATTTAAGAGATGGGAAAAGCCAAAGGCACTTGATGTGCCTGAATACTTCTGTTGTATTGCCATGATATTTAGAAAAAAAAAAAGACATGTATTTATATTGTTTGTTTTGTTTATGTAGTGGCTTAACATCTGTTTGGTAAAGGTTTGGTTACCATTTTTTGTAATTTGTCTTTGCTTGTTTCCCTTCATAGCACACAAGGTTACTGTTCCTGTATTCACAACGTGTATTTCATTGTAATTCCCTGAAAAACTACTGAGTTTGAAAGAAAAGTGTACATTCTTCAGCATTGCATCTTTCACCTTTTTCTTTCTTGGTTTAGTTTTTCTTCTCCTTTCCCCTCTATGGAAGGGTGCAATGATGTCTAGAAGATAAGAAACAGGTAAAATAATTTTTGTCTTTTAAATATCTATTTTTTCTGTGATAGAAATGATTTCCTACTTACAAAATAACATCTGAAGAAGGAGATATTTTTAAAAATCTGACTCAGGATTTCAATCCTAACATAGCCAGGAAACACACCAAAATGTTCTCCACTGTGTGAAGGAAAGGAGGAAAGAGAAATGTCAGTAATATTGGTGCTTGCCTCAAGTAATTCTGGTGACAGTAGGGGCTAATTAACGAAATTAACCATGGGTTTTATGCATTTTTAAGTAAACACAGAATATTAGTTGCACAGGAAATGGCTCCCTCGTTGGTGGGTGTGTAGCAGGGGTTACACCAGGGGTCTGTTTGGCTCAGTGCTCTCATTCTTTGCTTGGCAGCAAGAGGGGCTAAAGAGAAATCAGAAATAGAGACTGCATGGAAAACATGCTCGTTTTCCTCCCAGCATACTGCCCTGGCCTGTAGAACAGTGTGTAAGCTCAAGAAGGGAAAGAAATTGGGTTAGAAAATTGTCCCATCCTTGACATTTCCAGTTAATAGATTCAGGATCCCCAGTTATCAGACTCAGGATCTGCTTCTACTTTGTTTTGGTTTTCTTCCTCCTTTTTGGCATCTAGCTCTCCTGAAGTCTTGTAAGCACCTCGATATGGGCTTGTTTGTCTGCTTTTAAGTTCTCTACTGGATGTAGATCCTCTTTTGAATAATAGCTCACAAGGTTTGGGTCTCTGATGCCAGTAGTACTTCTTTATTTTTCTATTTTTCTGGTGGCTTTTATTAGAAGGAACCAGATTCTTCTCTCATAAATAATTTAATTTACCCAAGTTTGTTTTATTATCCTGTATTATTTCATCAAGCTTTGGACAAAACAGAAGTTATAACCCCTTCCATCTCCTTTTATTCCATTGCCATGTTGTAGGAGAAAAATATTTCAACATAACATTGTGTGCAGAATGCCAGGAAATAACAGACATTTTGAAGTCTTGGTACCAAACATTTCTCACAGATGTTAACTGGCCACTTAGTATTGGAATTGTTTTAAAAAACGTTGGAAGTATTGTAGGAGATGGTGGCTAGATACTGCTGAGTGAATATTTAATTTTTTCCCCCTCCTCTCTGGCTCCTGGTGACAATTAGATGGTCACAGAGGCAGTCCCACCTTTCAGCCAGCATCATCCCACTCTCTCTGCAGGAACCACCCATCCTACTCCAATGCCTGCACTGAATTTTCTGTGCATACTGATACATCATTTATATCACAGAATTGCTGGCCATTTGAGGCATACATTTTATACTTCATACATAAGTATGAAATTTGAGTTTCTCATTGTCTCTGTCAGGGCTTTATTTTGGGACAGGTTCTACTTCATTTTCCATGGATTGCACGTGGCACTGTGGCACTTTTTGGAGATCAGAAAGAACATTCCTGTCTCCCTGGAGGCTGTATCTGAATGACTCTATCCAGCCATTCTTTTACTCTCTGGGCTCACTGAGAGTCTGAGAGCACTGATTGATTTTCCTGAGAATGTAGTACAGAAGCCTTCTCTATTCAGTGTGTTGTGATGAATCCATGTGATTGAGTTGGTGCTCTCAGTATAAGCCAGAAGGGTAAAACCAAGATCATGTGTGGAAAGGTGGCTTTGAACAACAATGCACTGCTGCTTTGGTGACAGTGTCTTCAGAGGTCTGGACCAGCTGCTGGATTTTGGAAATGCAGTGTACTATGATTTTGGTAGGCCAGGGAAACAGCAAAGTAGAAATAGAATTTCATACAAAGGTAGTGTGTTGTATTTGGAGTTGTTTTGTTCAATACAAGGCTGGTACAAACCAGGAAGACTGTAGTTTACTGAATCAGAGCACTGTAGTTTTAATAATTTGCCTTCATTTGCTATAAATCCTAGAACAAAGTGACTTAGACCCAGATTTATTTTTTCTATCAAGACACACTGTCAGGATTTCAGAGGAAGAGAAATGAAAACTCTAAACTGCTGCTGATGCTTTTCAGAGACTCAACTTCTTTGGTCCCTGATGCAGAAGCAGAATTGTTCCAGCATCTCTTTCTGTGAAATGACAGCTCCCTGCTGGTGTCTTTCTGCTCTGCATCACTGCCCTACTCAGCCCAAGTGGGTGGGGAGATGTAGACACCTTCTTCACAATATTCTGATTTTCCTGTAATGGAAGGCAGCACGGAGAGAATTAGAGATTTAAATGCAGCATTTAAACGCTGATTTAATGATACTGGTTGATAGTCTTGTCACTGTTTTCCCCACAAAGGAAGTTTACTTGTTTGAAGGCTGCAGTGTGTGAAGTGTGAGCCATCCTTTTCCATCCACAGCTCAGTGAGAAGGACAGGAGCCTGGCACAGACTCACAGCTCTCTCCATGAGCAGCAGCTCTGCTTGCAGCATCGCTGATGTGAGAATGGGGCAGTTCAGCAGGTGAAATGCACCTTCCTGGGGAGGTGCCAGGAGCTGCTGCACAGAGCATGAACCAACAGCTGGCTGAGAAAAGACACAGAGATAACTGCTGCACCTGACCAGCCTGGGCTGTTCCAGAACAGAGCAGCTGTTTTCCTCTGGTTATTCTTATCAGCTGCCTTTTCAGAGGGTTCCTGGCAGAAGCAGCACAGGGGCATGGCAAGGCCGCAAGGTCAGATCCTCTTCTTCCCTTTCAGACAAGAGAGCTTCACAAAAGTCATGGGTTCAGAGATTCAGAGGTCTGAGATTTTATACACATATCTATGTACACACACACACTTCAGAGTGAGTGGGGAGCTGCAGCTGGAGCTGATAAAATATCAAGTAAGAAATCAGGCAGGAACTGTATTGTGGCAAGAGATGAAGTCCTGGAGCTCAGCACAGGAACCTCCCTGGTGGGTGGCTCTGCTGTCAGACAGTATTGCCTCCTCCATGTTCAGTGTGCTGGGAGACAAAGCCTGAAAAGTCTGAAATAAAGAAGAGTCCACCAGTTTGAGCTGAGTTTTGAGCAATTCTGTATCAACTTCAGCTGTCACCCATAGCCCTATGAAAATGTGCTGTACAGTAGAGATTGATGTGTGCAAAGGGTGAAGGTCCAGGCTCTCTCTTGCTGCAGTTTTTGTCTTTTTTTTTTTTTAATGTGGAAATCTGAATTTTAAAGTGCTCTGCAGAAAGTTGTTTCTTTTTGGTTTACTCTAAAGGAAAGCAGAAATGCTTAGATGTTGTTTGAATAAGTAATTTCAGGGCTCAGAATCAGGAGGCAACTCAACATGAGGTCCTTATGTGACATGCTTCCCTGCAAAAGAAATACATATAAATAAATATAGATTTAATATATTTATATATAAATATATAAATATTTATATTCAACATATTAAATATAAATAAATAATATGTATTTACATTTAATATATATATTTATAGATAGAAATATATATTATAATATAAATATATATTATATATAATATAGTTATATTTAATAATATATGTTTAAATTTATACATATTTATATATAGATAAATATATATTATCTATATTTTTATATAAATAAATATATGTATTTATATAAATAAATAACTTTTTTATCTTTGGGGGTATTAGGAAGAGTACAGTAGATGGATTTATGAAATTATTTTCACCTGATTATCCAGCATAACTCAGGCAGATGAAGCAGAACTATATATATTTTTAGTATCAATATATTTTATAAACTGTTGAACCATTTACATTGGTACAGAAAGAACCTCAGAAGACAATTTAGGAATGAAAAAAAATATGCTGCTGTGAAATACTTAAAGAATTCAAATCTGCTTAGCATCTCAGGAAGAGAAGATGATTTGATTGCAGAGCAAGTATTTTCCTGTGGAGAAGACAGTGGATAGAAAAAGAACCTTTAATCTCACTGAGACAAGCAGACAAGAGCTGTGCCTGGAAGCTGATCTGGAGGAATTGGAGTGGCAACTTGTACAAATAGGTGTAAGTGTGATGATGATTAGCCTTTGGTACATAAAGAAACAGCAGGGAAAACAGTAGATTGTCTATCTCTTGATACCTGAAATGAAGACTGGTCCTTCAGGAAAAAGAAGGTTATGCTTTATTGAGCTTAATAGAGGAGTAACTGGATGTAATGGCCTGTGGTATACTGGAGATTGAGTGTGATGATCTAATGGTTCTCCTGGCCTTAAACTTTATGAATCCCTTGAAAATCCATGCAGACAGAATGACAACATAGAGGGGTTTATTGTAGCTCCTGAATGCTGCAACTGCTAAAATGTGCTCAGCTCTGTTCCCTGCACAGATGGAGTGGCAAACACCAAGTCAGACTGGCTGGATAGCAGGAATATTCCCAAAATTCTGGTCACCCTTCTCTGTGAAACCCATCATGACTGACAGAAAACACATCTCAGGAGCATGGGCCTGCCAGGCTTATTTGCTAATGAAAAGGCTGATACCACATTGCTTTCCAAACAAATCTAGTCTGGTAACTGTGTGAGGTAAAGTGTACTGTCACTCTGATGGCCCCTTTTGCCCCACACTTCTGCATTTATATATTTTTGGGTCATCCCATTACATTTCTAGGCCTGGAGTTGAGCATGGAGCTGATGCCCAGTCTATGATCAATCCATTTCAAATCCTTCCACATCAGAGACTTCTGTAGTGTGACCCAGAAGGGGGAAATAGCTGTTATCTGTTGCTGTAAAATAAAATGTGCTTTACTTTTTATAAGTTCTTTGTTAATTTGGCAGGTGTAAAGGACTACAAAAAACCCACCTGACTGGTTCTGCCTCTAAAAATTCAGGACTTTATTTATAATAATTTTGGGGAAGGACACAACAAGACTCTGGCAGTAGGGGAATATTTCAGCCCTCAGGGTGATCTCAGAGATGGGCTAGAACTTAGAAGACTTTATTCAGCCAAAATTTTAGGTCTTCTACTCACCAAATAAAGGGGATAGGGGATAGTCCCTCTCATCCTTCACAGTTCATAGTTTCTTAAACTTTGCGACGCCTCTAGCATTTTAAGGGAATTCTGCTGAATTCCTTAAGCTGCAGTGCCAGCTCTTGAACTCCACATTGATTTTCCTTAAGTGTCCTCAAATAAAACATATAAAGTAGGCCTGTGTCTGAAATTCATGTTCCTGCCAGACACCGTTCCTATGAAATATTGCAACAATACATCAGAGAAAAGCAGCCCTGGTGATCTATTGCAGTAATACTGCACTTTCTTGTAGAAGGAATGAGCAGGAGCTCTAAACTGAGAACTAGAACAGCTTTTTGAAGTTGTCTTCTGGCACAGGCACTAACACCTATTGTGTTTGTCAAAAGATCAAATACTGAATGTAGTTTTTTGTGTGCTACTGGTACACTGATTGGTGATAAATGTGATTCTACTTTCTAACTGCAAGAAGGAATTACAAATATTCAAGACTTTTTACAGAGTTCTGTAATTAAGGGCTAAATACACGCTGATATTGAAAATTTCCTTTGCATTTAGAAAGAGAGAAAAACTTTTTAAAACTAATTTTCTCTGATGTCATTTGAATCAGAAAAGAGCAAAGAAGTGTTACTCATCAAGAGTGCAATGAAAACTGGGCCATTAACATCTGAAATTTATACTGTAATGAGGAACAGCTTCTGTGCCTTATTCTATTTTTCTAGAGGAAAGGGGTCTACTATTCACAGCTACTCTTATGGACTCAACAGTACCAGACACATTTCTCCTTAGTGATTTTACACGGATCTTTTTCACTGAGAAAAGGAGTGTGTCTTCCATTGAAATCACCTAAAATTATTTTCTCAATAATTTTATCTCTTTGCTATCTTTTTTCAGTGACCTGAAGAATCTAGACCCTGCCTTAAGTCCTGCCAGTCTCCCTTGTGCGCTCACAGCAGCTGAGTTTTGGTGGGTGGTGATCCCTTGTGTTGTTGCCATGGCTCCTTCAGCTTGCACTCTCAGATGCTTGTAACTAACCAATGGTGTATTGAAATTTCACCAAATTCACACAGCCCCAACCTTGTGTCTTCAGTCTCTGCTCCTGCCTTATCAGAACATCAAATATTGCTGCTGTACTCTGAACTGTCTCACAGCAAGGGAGTATTTCTCATCACACCCCGCCACGCTGCAGTTGGTACTGATGGTTGTTCTGCCTGAACATTTGGGTCAGTATGGAGTCAGTTGTGGCTTTATTCCAGAAGGGTAAAACTCCCTTTTAGCCTCTGCCTCCACTCCTTAAATAACTGACTACAAAACTACATTTCCTTGTGAGACATCTTTCATATGGACAGATTTTCTACAATTTGCTTTCCATCTGGAGCTCAGCTCTGCTTCCTTCAGGCCAATGATGTGGCTGTTGGTGCTCCACATCCCAGGTACTTGCTCTGGCATGCAGCTTTGTAAAAGGGATCTCTTCTTAATTTTGGCAAGAAGTTGTATGATGGAGCCAAGAAATCATTTCTGGATACAAATTCCATCAAAACTTGTACACTCTCATACGGTTCTGAACGACTCAAACAGGCCTTTTTCAGAGAAAATGTGCTGCCAGTGATGTTTAAAGACATTTTAGCATCAGTGCTTTGGATTATTTGACCTGCCAGCACATATTGCTCTGAAAATGTGAGAAATCTAGGTCTGGTCACTTCTGTGTCTCCACAGTCAACTTTTCTGGGTCCTAATGACATTTTTGTTTCCTACCATCAGAATTCTGCATAGCCTCTACCTCTCTTTCAAAGTATAAAGGAGAAAAATAGAAAAGAGGAAAGCCTAGTATTAAAAAGAAAATAACTTGGGTGGTAATAGTCTTTTTTTTTGTTTTCTTCATTGCATTTTTCCTGGACAGCCACCTTGCCTGGCTCTCTTCCAACCTCCCTATCCATGTTAGAAGGAAATGTTGCACAGTCTCTTAAGGTTCAGACCAATTATTTCTTTTGAGAGAAATGTTCTTCTTTATGTAGCATGTGTAATACAGTATGCAAATTGAATGTACAAGGCAGCTGAAAAATAACTGAATAAAACTGCCACAAGAATACAGATACCTGAAGGTGTGGAAATGACCTAAGATGCTCACTTACTGCTATAGCTAGAAATTTCAAAACTCATGGCAGTTATTTTCTGAGACAGCCAATCTCACAGCTTGAAATTAACTTCAAGATTTTAATAAGCCTATGGTAGTGAGGTCAGGCAGGTGCCATATCCTAAAATACAGCAACCCCACAGTCAGGAAAAGTCAGTTTGTCACCTCATGAGGGCAAACTGGCTGCCATCAATCTTGGCTGGCATCTGATGGAGGAAGAGCTGACTTCTTCCAGTTACCCCCAGGTTTCCCACCCATTAGACTCTCTGATGAGTAGATGATATTCTGGTATCCTCTGATGAACCATAGCAGGTCCCTCAAAGGAACAATTACCCACGTGTAGTCTGTGCTGCCTTGGCCTCTGCTGGCTGAACTCGAAATAAGCTGAGATGAATTTGCTTGCAGGAGTTGTCTGTTTTGATTTGCAGTGTGCCTGCTCTTGAAAACAAGAAACTTTTAAATGCCATGTTTGTTTTTGCATTTCTTGGAACATCAGGTCTGCTGCCAGCAGCAGGGACCATTGGAGCCAGGCCAGCTCTCAGAACATAGAACTGCCCATGAGCAGGAGAGAAGTGCAGCATGAAATCTTGCAGGGAACCCTCTGTTTTAATCTCTATTCCTCATCTCTTTTTCTGGCTTAATTCCTGGATGTGGCCTTGAGAGTACTCTGCTGGGTCCAGTCAATGTGGATCAATTTGGTTTACCTACACTATATTTGGAAGAATATTGGAATATTTCTTCCATATTTGGAAGAATATTTCAGATCAGAAAGATTTTAGGTTAGAATCTAGAGGAACAATCTTTGTTAATTTTTGCTTCAGGCCCTGGGTAAAAATAGAACCTTACTATAATAGCAATTATGGGAGGTTATTACTCTTGATTAAAATTAAATTAAGCTGCAGTTGGCAACTAAAAAGATGAAATCATCACATAAAACCTGTCAGCCTCTCATTTTAAACATCTGTTAGTTAAGCATGACAGTAGCACTGATGTGGAGTATTTGCCAGATCAACATCAACAGCCACCTTTGTACCATCAGATAATTGAGACAATATGGTCTGAAGTGAATCATATTTCAAATATGACTGCATCTCACACATTACATAGAGCTTGGAAGTCTTCCTTCAAGTCAGATGTAAACAAATCCAGCATTTTAGAATTATTTAATTCTTCAGATTTGGCGTTCTCTGGTGATAAGTTGAAAGCATGTTTTTGTCATATCAGTATCCAATATATTGATGGTTGGGGTCTAAAGGATTTCTCTGTCTGCTCCTTTCTATTTCTGGCTCAGGTTTGCAATGTCTGTAAATCTCTACGACTCTTCTGCTATCAGCACACCAGGCTGATATGGCAGGCTGATTTTTTTTCAAGACTATTTAGAATATTTGCACATTCCTGAGGACCTCCTTTGTACCAGAGGAGGGTTTTGTCCTGGTGCCAGGCATGAAAGGGCTGTGTCAGCATATCCAGGTGCCTGCCTGGAGGAATCCCTAGGTAAAGAGACCTCCTCAATGCCACGTGCTGTAAGAAAATGCAGTTATGAGACTGCCAGTGCACTTGGGGGAACCCAGTCTTGCAAGAAGAGAAATTCTAATTCTAAGCTATTGTAATATTTAGACATTGATTTTGATCTCTTGAAGCTACTCGTGAAGAAGGTCACACATTTTCACTGAGTGCAAAGTTTAGAAAGTTTTTGCTGTACAAAAGTGGAAAAAAAAACATGTCCCAGTTTTTAAGTGGTAATTTAATAGTAATTTAAACTGAGAATTTGTCCTCATCCCTACTGCAAATTCTGTTCTGAAGACTAGAAATCCTTTACTTTTAGGGAAAAAAATGTGATGCAAAAATGCTGTTTCAGTTTAAATTGGGAATGCTTAAACTCAGGGATGTCAAGGGATGGAGGTGGGAGGGATCTCTGCAGCCCACTGCTCACCTCCCTGAGGATGTGTTGCTCCTACTGAATTGCTTCTACTGCTGCTCCCTACACCAGGGGCTTCATAAATTAATTCTTTATTCAGAAATATCTTGCCTATCATCACTGGGTGTATAACTTGTGCTAAACTGAAAACTCAGCTGAGGATTCTGGGTAATAAATATGTTAATATTAGGACAACAATAATAATAATAAATATATTAATATCAGGATAACATCAGAAATCTAGTACATTTAGCTAGGAAACAATTGGCAGTGTGGTTCTGAGAAAGGAAAGAAACCTAATTAGCTCTTCAACAAAATAGTTTTTAAAACTCAATACAGTGCTGGCTTCTTTGTTTATTATCAAAATGCAATGAAAACACAAAGGAAAATAATTAAAGGCACTGAGAAGTCATTAAAAGTTCCTGCACTTCAGCACTGAGCTCCATTGTCAGTGCTCAGTGAGAACTGGCTGCTCTTCTCAGTCAGCAAGATGGAGGTCAAGTGGAAATTGCAGTGTTGGATGCTTTCTGACAAAAATTTGCCATTTCTACTGCTCCCAAAGTTTCACCTTCTGGCTACTATGCTTCATTTAAGAGATCAAATCTGTAGCAAAATATTGATATTAATATTTTAGAAAAAGAAATTCAGGGCAACAGAAGGAATAATTTTATTTAATAATGTGATTTATTAAAAATTCTTAGGAAAATCCTGGCTCATCTGTTGCAACTCTCCATTAGTGGAAATCTAGTTATCAATGCTTGTGTGGGAATCTGACACAGGGATGTTTACTCACAGTGAAGAAATCTGCCATCAAACAAATGTCCCTATTTTAGTGCTTGACAGTCAAGATAATGCCTTTTATTAATTCAGAAATGTTCAAATGGAATGTGTAATGTGATTATTTATTGATGTACAAGAGTGTCTATTCAAAATTCATGGAGCATTATTGTTATTGTTACCATCTTTTATTTGCTGACTGTTTTCAGGATGTCTGACATTTAAAGACTTACAAATCTCTTCATTAAATGATTTGACCTCCCACCTCTCAGGGGAGAAGCAGCCTCTGCTATTCCAGCAGTGAGGTGACTCAGACACCCAGCTCAGCTAGAAAACGTCACCTCTGTCTATGGTTTGCACTTTTTCAATCACCAGAAGTTCCCTAGGATGCTGGATTTTTAGGATTTTCTTCCATAATCTTGGGGGAAAAAAGTAGTTATAACTGACTTTTCTCTGCTCCTTCTTGATGTAGAAAATAACAGGACCAAAAAGTGGGAGGGTGTGGGTGAGATGCTTTTTGCTCTGCAACGAAACCCTCAGATGATGGGTATTGAGCCCTCCATCTTCTCACTGACATGGGGTGATTTTTCTGTCTGATCCTGAGCTTCCCCTGCAACATTCAGGGCTGCTCTCAAGCTTGATTTTCTTCTCTTACCCAAAATTCTTGGTCTAGGATTCACCCACATTGTTCTATTTCACTTTCTATATTGAATAAAAACCCCAAACCCTCCCAATGGATTTGGAGTCCAGTGGACTTGCAGTGACCTCTTTTCACCTTTTCCCTCCTGACATCTCCCTCTGATGGTTTTTGTCTGATCCCTCTTGGCTGCCAGCAGCCTGAGATGTGTAATTTGCACAGGAGGGAAGGTTCACCACTCCTGGTTTCACACACAGCTCCGTGAAACCTAAACCTGACTTCATCCTAAGAACTCAGAATTGGGTATTAGGGGTTATTTCACCTCCAGCTCTCATCTCTCAATATCCAACCCAGGCAGACATTGCTTTATATAATTTATGTTTTATAGCACCTTTCAAAAGAGAAAATTAAAATCATTACTCTTTTCCCTTTAAATGAAGATGCAGGCTGAAGCACTGCCTTCTGCATTAACCCACAGTGCACGTGGCTCCATCTGTATCATCAGATGGGGTTTCTTTTTCCACTTCAGTTCAAAGGTTAACATTTTTCCCAATCTCTCTTCCAACTGGCTCTGTTAGGTCACCTGTTCCAGATCTTTGCAAATAGGGAAAAAAAAAAATTCCCCAAAAAGAGCACAGGGATTGCTTCCATATCTACAAATTCTCTCCAATGGAAAAGAATCTTTCTCCTAGAAAAGCATGATGTAGAACAGTCTGTATGTTTAATCCTGGCTCCCAGTTCCTCCTGCCATGCGTGTTTTATGAATTTTGTCACTGATTTCAAAGAAAATATATTCTTGCTCAATATATTTTAACACATTCCAGTCTTTCCTATCTGTCCTCATAGCAATATTAAATACTCAACTTAAAAAAAAAAACTTATGGGCTTCAGCAGAGTAAGGCCAATGTGTCTATTAAATTGTTCTTTGCAATATGAGAGCTAAAGAAATGCAGTTAGTTCCAATATGAAATTATGATTATGGCTGGAGTGAAGTGCACTTTCAAAGCAGGGAGAAAATGGCCAGAAGAGATACAATCTCTTAAACTGTTTAAAATTAACATATTGTACTAAACCAAAATTAGGCATAATTGTAGCACTTAATATAACCTGTCAAGAGATGCTTTAATGAGCTCTGTTCAAATACTGCTGCCAAAAACCGATTTTTTTTCCTTTTCTATTTCTAAATGTAATTTCAAGCCTTGAAAAATTATTTTTTTAATACTAGTAATATGAATTGTGATGTTTTCAAGGACAATAGTCATCCTATTTTGGCCTAATATGGTTACTCCACATATTTTTCTTCATGGGAACAGATTCTAAACAAAAATTATTTTACAAATGCTTTGCAGAACAGAAAAAGTGTTTTCAGTTTTCTTTTTGCAGTAAAAAACCCTAAATAATTAATCATACTTGAGGTGGCAAACCCAATAGATTTTGAAATACTAATTGCTTAATATATTCTTTTTTGACAGAGCAATAAGCACATAAAGTTCTTTTAAAAATTGGATAAAAGTGCTTGGACATGTAGTCTATAGATCTATTTTTATTATGGAAGCTTCATTAGTACAAAAAGTAAGACAGCATCATAAATTACTTAAACTGTATTTTTTTCAGTTAGTAATTAAAATTAATTTGGTTAACACAGATCATGGTTTTCTTATTTACTGTGTTTGAGCTATTTTTCCCTCAATATTTGCAGTGAGCTCCCTGCTGGATCTAGGATCTATACATTCCACTTGTTCCTCTCCTGGTCTGTGCATTATTACCCCTGCTCTGTTCTGTTCAATTCTGTATTTCAAATGGACTTTTAAAATCATTGTACAGTGGGTTCTTTACCGCTGAGGAATTTGCACAGAAAAATTTTATAGTCTATTTTCTCATCATGAGGGTAACCTAAGATAATTTTTATCTTGAACAGCAACTTGGTGTTTGGGAAAACAGGAAAGAACCACAGTGAGGTTTTTGTGAGGATTAAATCCAATTTCTGTCTGTTCCATTGGAAGTTGCATACCTGTACCAATAAATCTGCAGTACAGTGGAAAGAAAACAGATGCTGTTGTGCAAATACCAGCACTCCTTAAAAAGGCATTCTAGCAGAATAGAACTGTATGAGATTCAAATTGAGTGGACCTGTGCTGGAATCCCTTGTGCAAACAGAGTCTATGAAACTGAGTAAGGTCAACCAGAAGAATCCATTCAGGACAATATTTAATTAAAGTTTCATCACTGAGCTCCACAAGTTTTGGTAAATAATAAGGAAAGTTGTGCACTCTCAGGAGTGCAGCACACACCTTCAGCAGTCAACTTTGCAGCAGAAATAATCTCCACATAAATTACTTTCTAGATATCACTAGGAGAATATTGGGTAGTACATTTGGTACTCTGTGGGAGTCTGCACATCTCCAAGGACAGGAGCTCTTGCTAAACAGTGGATATTTATGTGGAAACAGTCCAATATATCTGATAGTCAGGAGATTTTGTGCCAAGATTTCTCTCTTAAAAGCCAATCTAATGCACAAACATTTTGGTAAGTTTGTTTCTCAAATAAAAGGTGTTCCCAACAAACAATAGAGATATTTCTGAGCTGCAATGTTTATAAATTTATTACAAAGATAAAGTTGAGAAATCATTAAAGGACTTTATTTCCAGTTAGAAAGCCTGTAGCTAAGTCATTTGTCCTGTACTCTATCATAGGTGCATCAAAGGCTTCTCAGCATCAAAGAGTAAGGCTGCAGTAATTTTTTTGCCCTGTGTTCTTTGATGTTTTCTACATTTTGATATTTTCTGTGGCTGACATTTTCCATCAAAAAAGGACAGATGATGAATTTCCAAAGACCTTTAGCTTTCCTTACACCTTTGCAGATGGATACTCCTGCAGAAATTTACTCAAAATACATTATGAGACCACAGTCAAAAATTTAATGTTGTGGTTAGGGGTCCTCTGATCTTCAGCTCTTCCAATGCTTACAGTTATCTACACAGTTATCTGTTACTTATCTACACAGTTACAGAAAAACAAGGAGAAAGGTTTCTGTTATTTGTTGTAGTTTTTAGTATTTAAAAGTGGAAGTCCACAGTTATCAGTGCAATTCGTTATCTTTTTGTGGTAGTCTCCTAAATTTATTTTTCTGAAGTAGCAAAAAATTTAGGGACTTCATCATGAACTAGATCATTTTTTCTATTAAGCTACAGTCAAACATACCAAAGGTTGGAATACTCAGTTATTAAATGAATCAGTGTTAACAGAAATGAATAAATGCATATCAGAGTTATTCCCAGTTCAGGGGGAAATGTCACCAGTTTTAGAATTAACATTTAGAAAGGTAGATCAGAATAAAATGGGGGAAAGTAATGGCACATTCAGTATTACATTTAGCCATCAGACTCCTTCATAATTCTGACAAGGGCTCAAAGACTTAATAAAATAAACATTAAAAATAAGCTTTCAGAAAGTGAAAAGGTGTCAACTGATGATGAGGAAAAAAGTTAATCTGCTGGCTTTATGTCCTTATTGAAGAACTGGCATGAGATCTGAGAATATAAAATAAGTGTTAGCAAGGAACAGAACAGTGAGCTTCAAAAGCATTCTAAAATTATCAGTGTTTATTAGAATGTTTGGGAAGTGGTCATGAGCTTAAATTATGAAGAATTTGTGGGAAGAAAAAGCAGAAATGTCTGAAATTCATGTAAGAATGCATTACTGAGTTTAAGGTTGATATGCTTGGTCTCTGCACCCAGAAGTTCTCTGGTTTGGTTCTGCAGGTGTTTCTCTGCCATCAGCTGGCAGGAAGCATTGCCAGGCCAGGGAAGGTGTGAGGCAGAGTCTGAGCTGTTTGCTGGCTTGGGAAAGAGGAAACAGAGAACAGAGAATCTTGGAATCATTTAGTTTGGGAAAGTAAAATTAATTTAAAATTACATGCACTTGCTAAAATATACCAGTTAACTAAATGGATGATGCCATTCTTTTTCATAAAACTGCTGAACTCAATGTAAAATTACTTTTCTGGGACAGGGGCTACTCTGATCTGAACCATTTTTTAATCACAACTAATGTATTGCTGTTACAAAGTTTGATCTCAGTGAGTCAGATATTTCTGCTCTACCTTCTGGCATGCAGAGCCTTTCCCCCCCCCTCCTTTAGTGAGACTGCAGCCCTAGCACAAAAACCTATATGCTTCAGAGGAAGGCAAGAATGCAGCTCCTCCTCAGTTCTGAATGGATTCCTGAAAGAGAAACTTGGAGGTGGGTATTTTAAATAAACATCTTTGCCTTGGTTTAGATTCAGACTTGAATACTTGTTCTGCACCACATGAGAAATACAAATAGCATGACATTATTTGGGGTGCAGGACGCTGCTCTGCTTTCTCTAGATGTACCTGGAGATGGCTGCTGAAAGGTCTAAATGTTTTCTGGCTAATTCCCCCCTTGGTGTCAGCAGGATGGACATTTGGGGAGGAAATGGTGCAGGCATTGCAGTGCCCAGGTGTGGCTGTCCCAGCACAGGTCACTTTATCCAAACACAGCTGAATCTTCTACCAAATCCCAAGGCTTCGATGGTAGAACTGCTGTTTATGCCCTCCCCAGAGGCATTATTTGTTGAAAAGCAATTAATAAGTGCAGTCTTTTGCTGCTTGGTGTTCATTTTGTGATAAAGCTGCTGGTAAAGATTAGATGCCAGCATATCATGCTTCAGTCAAAGTAAAAACGTTCTTAATTGAACATCAGGTGTTCACAGGCTGTCCCTGCTGACCTTTCAGCCAGGAATCTGCAATATTTTGTAGCTCTTAAGTTGAATATTATAAAACTAACACTGCTGATAGGAGAATGCTTTTCTCCCTCCTGATGCCCTCAAGATATGTTTCAAGTCTTCTTTTTAATCTTTGATTTTTTAAAAACCTTGTTGAAGAAGGAATCTATGAGGGGCAGTGTAGTAGGGAAAAAGGGCAAACAACTAGTCAATACTTCTAAACATAAAAATGATCCTTCCCTCAGGTTTTCCAAGATATTTTGCATTGGCTTTGTAGAAATTAATGAAAGCACCTCCAGTACACTGAACAGGATCAGTGTTTTGAAACTCCTTTCCCATTTCTACTTAGCAGTGACCTTAATTTTCCTTTCCCTGAGTGAGTAAACAGCTTTAAAAATATTTGTTAGGAGCAGCACACAAACCTGGCAGGCTATTTGCCCACTTCCAGTAGGAAAGGGTAGAAAGAGGCAGCCAGACCACCTGCCATTGCTGAAATCACTGTGACTATTAGGCTAATTTTAATTCACTTAAGTTCAGTCCATGTCTGTCTTTCTTTTTCCACCCAGATAAGCAGAGGAAACAGGTGGAGGCTTTTATTACTGTAATTAGATGTATCTTAGCAGTGTGTGAGGCAGAGCAGACTGTGGAGGAGGAGGGCATTTCATGCTGGGGTAGGTGAGTACAAGTTCACTGTCCTTGCATAATGTGGAGATTTTAATGGTGTCAACACTGATCAGGCTCTGAAATACACAGAAATGGGGTAGATTTTTTGTTGTGAATGATAAAAAGCAAGCTCCATAGTAGTAAGTCCTCACACTGGCTTGTGAAAGACAGCTTTTTTCTCCAGTAACCTTTAAAAAGCTTTACAGCTGCCCTGAAACCTTCATCACTTTGAAGTCCAGCAGCATTTTGGCACAGTCTTCAAGGGTTCCCCTTTTGGCATCCCCTGCAGAGGTGCCAGAAAACACCTCCATTTCATTTGCCTCCTGGGAGTCTCACTGAAGCCAACACAAAAATCTAATCAATGTGTCTGTTGTTCTAATGCATTGAATTACTGAGGTTAAATAAAAAATGAGTGTAACGCATTTTTAAAGGCATTAATTTCCCTTGACTTCTCATTTCTGTCACTGTGCTCTTATGGAGGAGGCCTTGTCTGTACAGCATTTGATCTCTTCTGTCAGTGTTGTCAATGCTTGACAAATTACACAGAATATTAATAAATTTTTTAGGAATTTTAAATAGAACAAGGTCATTTTCACAGGAATTTTAAAGAATATGATTGATACCTTTAGTAATTTTATTTTTGAAGTTGGATTTCCTGGGTTTATTCAGCCTTCTGGTTTTGTCTGCACACAATAGAGAGGAGATTGCATTTTTAAATCCCATTGAGTTTACAGTTATTCAAAGGAAAGATTTAAAAATCATAGACATTTATTCAGTAGCATTAACAAGTGTTTGTCAAATTAATATTTAGACACAATAAACTTTATGCTACTTTACAGTAATAAAAGATGTGTGAACTCAAGTTACTGACAGTAATATCAAATATGACACTAGAAAGAGTATGGGACTGAAAACTGAAGAGCTTAGTGTTTATTTACTGAATAATGGGCTGATTTAAAGACTCATTTTCCCTGATATTTAAGTACCTTTAATGCACTGAAATTCTCAGTGAAGAATGATGGCTGTTGTAACAAAGTAAAACAAAAAACCAATAACCAGACTGCTACAGATCCTTTTAACAAAACTAAAAAAATCTCTCCCTTTCTCATTGCCTATAGAAAAGGAACTTTTAAAATAGTTTCATTAGTCCCTTTTTGTACCAGGGAACCTTTGCTCAGAAAAGCTGATCTATGGACAAAAAATAATTGGTGTTTAAAAAGACAACATTTTATCTGACAGATAAAATCATAGACAATATCTTTGTATTATCTAAATATGAATCAGTAAAATATTTGGCATTTCATAGCTTCAAACTCAGGGTAAATATTTTCAGCAGAAATTTTCAGTCTTTTAAGAAAAGGCAGTTAAAATCTTCATCATGCCCTTCCAGCAATCATGGTGAGGTCAACTCTGAAATAGCACAGAGAAACCAAAATTCTCATTCTTCCCACTAACAGCACCCTGGCCAGGAGAAGCACAGGTAGTGATCTTTGGTTTTGGAGACTTGGGATGTGATCCCTCCTTTCCCAGAGGAAAAGAGGTTTATTTCAATTTATTTCAGCCTATAGAATGGAGAACCATCCACATGAAGGTGCAACACCTCACAGGAGTATTTGAAGGCCTTGTGTGAACTTAAAAGTGCCTGGGGCTTTTCCTTGAAACCTTAATGAATCTCATTTCTATCATTTACCAGTTAAATGAAATGCATTAGTAAAACATTTGCAAATTTTAAACCCAAACCAGCATGTGAAGCAAAAGAAACGTTATGGTGTTATTGATTTAGAATCTCTCAGTTGTTTCCCACATATTTTCCAAGGCACTTGTAGTTGTTTTTAGTTTTCTGTAATGATATTTTAATTTTACATTTGTGGTTTTCTGTGTTCCTACAATAAGTCTTAATAATTTAATCTGTGAACTCTGTGACTGTTACCCACTCTTTACTTCTTCTTGCCTTTCTAGGTTATGTTGTAAAATTCACAAGCCTAGTAAATTAAAAACAGCTTCATATGTTTTGCACTTGAGCCAAAGACTTTAAGTACAACAATTCAATTAATATGAAACATGTTAAATACTTTATTTTACTTTAATGAGTGCCATGTTCCTCCCTCTCTCCCTTGCTCTCTTTCAGCCAAGTGAAACAATTGTTTTCTTCTTTTCAGTTTAAATGTGTGAAGCCATTATTTCTGCTCACACATGCATATTATTTCACAGACACCCCTCTAGTGCATTGCCTTTTGTTTAAGAGGAAAGAAAATAATGTAAGACTCATAAATAAAACTCTATTTCAAACTTTGTCTTAAGGTTTTGCTGGCAGTGGATTAATGCCCTGCCTACCCTACACTTTTCCCTCACTCCTCTAAGAGCTGATCTTAATTCCAGTTTTGACAACAAGCGAAATGTGTGAATGTTTCCAGATGAGTTCCCACATTTGTAACTTTCATAAAGCTGCCAATCAATTAAAATAGCCAAATCTTCACCTTTCTGCAAAGCCCTGCTCTGAGCTGCTGTGCTGGGAAATGGGAAATCAACTTTGGGAAATGGATTTGAGTTTCCCAAATCAAATCTGGGAAGTGGGAAATGGGTTTCCTCTGGCATCTTCCTCATCCAATTCACTCCTTTTCTAGGAGACTCCTACAGGGCTCTAAGCAGAGCAGTTCCCCTACTTATGTGAGTGTTAAATCCACCTGACCAGTGGTGAAGACTATCCAGAACCTAGGAAGAGACATTTTAGGAGAAGTTTTGAGACACAAGATAATTAATAAAAAGCTTTTCTTTTGTCTCTTCCACTTCATTTTCCTGACTGCTGACTTAAGCAGAGGTCCAGTTTACCTGAAGGGCTTTGCAGGAGATGTCAGTGTGTCCTGGGGGACAGCAGAGTGCCTGAATGCACCTTCTCCTCCCCATGATATGGATACAACTCCTGGGCCTTGGTGTTTATGATTGCAGTGATAAATTACCTATTTTTATAACCAACTTGTTTTATGAATATTTCATTTTATGCAAAGCACTTGTCCTGCTGAAAGCAAAAGTAGCTGTTCCATATTTTTAGCTTTGGTTGCTAAAAGAAAGGTTCACTTGTTTCAAACACTTGACACAAGGATGCTAATTTATGCCAGTCTTTTAGCTGTGGGATTGATGTGCAAACTTATTTCTTTAGAAAACTTTACCTTGCCTTTAAATGTCAGAAATGTTTTCCATGCTTCCTTTTCACATAGTTCTGCATTTTAATGAGTCACTTCAGCAGTTATTATGGGGTTTCTACATCACTTTTATACATAGAGAAGCTAAAAACTATAAAGGATGAGGAGGGTTAGAAATACTCTGTGTGAGTTTTTTTAAAATTTAATTAGCTAAAATGTATTTGTCATATTTTTGTCTCTTTTTATGTTTATTTTTAAAAGTGTTTGTGGGTTTCTGTGATATCCTCACACATCAATTAAATGAATTATTTAGTGAATTAATGCAGTAAGTTGCAAGAAATCAAAATCAGTTTAAAAACTAATAGTTATCACAAAGCATCATTGAATTCTGTCATGGTGTGGTGGTGAATAACCTACTTTGGTGGCCAAATTGAATATGGATTATCAACAGAGACATGTAAGGGACACTCATGCAGGGGCTCCCACAAACTCCATCTGTGGAAGAAATGAGTCGGTGCTGAATCTCAAAAACAAATTTGGTCTCATATGGCACAGTGGCTCTTGATTGTGTGGGATATAATGTTAAAGAATGGAAATTTGACTGTGATTTCCCAGTTGAATACTTTATAAAAAATTTGGAAGGAGCAATTTGACCCACGTTGCTCATTAGTTAATGACAGCCAGTGCTGGTGCTGCTCAGCTGGCCCACTCTTCCCAGGACTCTCAAGAGCACAACCTGAGCTGAGGGCAGACATTGGTGCAGGTGCATGTACACAATGATCTGATGGTTCTCAGCCTGTGCCAGGAGCATCCCCTCCCCAGAGTTATTAACCCAAACATATTAATCCATACATCAGGCTTCAAAGAGCCTTACTCCCATTAGTGGGAATCCTTGGCAGAGTAAAGGTGTTTTTCATAAATCATGAGCCCAGCCTGGTTTCCAGTTGCATGTCAAGACCTTCTTCCAGCTATTCTCCTTCCAACATCAGTCACCAGGTCTCAGCCTTGTGATCCCCTGTGTGTGCAGAGCCCCCCACTTTGAGGGTGTCCATAGAGAAAAGCCAACTCTTTTTCATGGTTCATTTGGAATCAGTCTCCATTTCAGACTGTATTTGCTCTTCCATTTAACAACTGAAGGATACATCCAGATATAAAAAGGCAAGAGAGACAGGAAGCATAAATAATGGACATGTACAGATTTGACCCTTGAATCCTTGGTGCACCAGAGGGTTTTTCCATAGATGTGCTTTAAATGAAAATAGAGTTCCTCATGTCCCATCCACATTTTGTGATCCAAAGTCAGGAGTTTGGATTGTCCATACATATTAAAAATGTGCCTTCCAAATTTCCTTGCCTTATAGAGAGAAGGAATCCTATTACAAAGCTCTACTACTTCATGTTGGAAATTCCTGTGGCATCTCTCAGAATGATGTTTTTCAGAGTTTAACACATTATAGTTTGATGATACTCTGTTTCCTTTATGTACCATCAATAATTTCAGAGCAAATATGCTCCAAAGTCAGATGAAACCTTGATGATAAAAACCTTGAAAGACTTTTCTGAACTCTGCCAATCTGAACAAGTACTGATAGGAACAGGTAAAATGTTTATGAAGGATTCACATTTTCAGAGCAGATTCTAAGTCTGGTACTGAATAAATCATTGCAGTTACTTTTTTAATAGTATGAGGAGCAGAGTTCTTTATTCCTCCAAAATCTGACTTGTCTCTTTGGCTCTTGTGGAAGTTACAAACCAGAACTGCAAGGATAAAAAGACATTAAATAAATGGTGCAAATGTGATGTGCTGAGGAAGGTCAGTGCTCATGTTGTGGGGTTTATTTGGGGGCTAGGAGGGTGGTTTGGGGGTGAATTTATTCCAGACTCCATATTAACAGAAACAAACCCAGGTTCTTTTCCTTTGGGATTTCAAAGTTTTTCAGAGGTTGTTTTGCCAGTGTCAGTTTCTGATTCACATTCACTCAGGGAAAGAGAAGAAAGATAAGGGTACATCAAGAGTAAAGAACATGATTTCTATTTCTGTCAAGTGCTGACAGTGGGGGTCCTTTTTAATTTATTTGTTTAACAGTTCTATCTGCATATATTAGCTAGGATGTCTGAAGTGATGAACCTTTTTTCTTCTTATCTCACTCTTTAAACTCTCTCCTCGCACTGTCAATGCTTAAACTGTAATTTAGGCTAATTATTGAAGGGAAAAGAGGGATTCAAACCTTTTTATTAAGTATGCTTTATGATTTCTGCTACATTTACCAAAGACAGTCCTATAAACATTCCCACTTTGGCAGTGAAACAAGTTCCTTTAAGGTTTTTTTCTGCTGGAAGTATTTCTGTTGAATCCTGAATAGGATCAATAAATGTATTTTTAATGCACAGGAGGTTACTTTTTATTTAAGCAGCAGATTCTTAAAATATTTAACATCCATTCCATTCTCTGGTGAAATGCTCTTCTGTTTCTTAGCAGTACTTTTTGACCTTGGTATTATTGCAGACAGTATTTCTGTTTTGTCTCATGGCAAGAACATCCTAAAAAGAGATGGCCACTTATTAAAGCTATCTGTTGTGGAAGCATAAAAAGATAATGCTAATATACAGCTGGTTCTGCAGGTCAGATCCTTACAGGGAAGACCTTAGAGAATAGCTAATATCAACAATACTGCTTTGAATTGCATCAGAAGAGTGTCTGACACATCCCCTTCAGTGAAATTGCACAGCACTTGCAAAAAGCCTCTCTGAAGATTCCCCTGAAGGCTCCCAGTGAACACCACATGGGTGGGCTGCTTAAGCTCTTGTTCTGCAAACCCTCTCTTGTGCAAATAATCCCATTGAAGCAGATTATTTTCATTATTGGGTTTAAGCCTGGATGTCTGATCACACAAATGAAGCAGGCAGGATTGTGCTCTTCAGTCTGGAGAAAGAAGAATTATCACAGTACAAAGTCCATAACAGAAGCTCCTCTAATCTTTCCTCCCCCCTTTCTGTGGAGGTTTTGTTTAGCAGGATGTGATGGTTTCGACACTGTTCAGCCTCTGGCTCTTTGCTGATGAGCAGAAAGAATCTGATCTCATTTTTTGTTTGAGCTGTATGTACAGAACATTGCTGTTCCCTCCATTCCTTTCCTGCCATCTACTAGTTCAGAGCATCAGTTGAGATCCCCAAATTCAGTTGACTAAAAACTGTGGGTTGTTTTTTTGTTTGTTTGTTTTGGTTTTTGACATATCTAGGAAGAATAAGTAGAACAGGAAGCAAATTTACTGCTCTTAAATTCGGCAAAACAGTTGCTGATTTCCAAACTTTGAAGATGATCAGCAGAGGTTTGTAGCCAGAGGGTCTGATGAATTTCAGAAACTACTTCTTCCTCATGAAAAAGTCTGCAAAAGTTTGGGAAAAAAATAAAGTCTGAACTCTGAACATTTATACTGTAGCCATATAGCCTGACCTTCAAAAATTCACATTATGCCAAAAATTATACTTCCAAAATTGACTTGTTAGGACTTCCTCTGCAAAAAAGCTGCAGTGGTCTTCTTCCTAGTGTAGTAACAAATGGAACTAACAAGACACCACAATTCTCCTGGGACTTGACCCAAGACCTGCCTAACTGAATTTTTCAGAGACTCCAGGAAGGAATCTCTGAATTGCCTCAAGTCCCTGTGCAGGCTGGTCAAAGGACTTCACTCTTTTAATTCTCTCCTGGAGCTAGTGAGGTGCATTTGTAGTAAAACAGCTTTTGTAGAGAGGCTGCAGCTGCTCCTATCTTTGCTTCTTTCTCTGTGTTTTAGTTTGCAGCTTCAGCATTCATGGCAGATGTGGCCTGGGTGATATTGAACTGCTGCTCAGCACTTATCCTAAGCTAAACTCTACAGCAGCCAGCATGTCCTTGAGTGAATTCCATATTTATCCCTGGAGTAATGGGTAATATTAGCTACAGTGGGACCTCCATACAGCTGGTGTCATCCTGCAGGGGCCTTTGACCTCAGAACTACAGTGATTTTTATTTGCTCTGTCTCAGATAAGTATCAGCAGAGTTCCAATATTTGAAGTGTCACTTGAGAAAACACCATGAGAGGAGGGGTTTTCCCCCTCTTTTTATTGTTACTGTTGTCTGCCATTCTTAAAGCTTAAGCAAAGCAATCTTGAATCTCTTTCATGCTCTGATATTTCTGTAAAGTAATCCCTGGATTTTTTTAGCACTACAATAAGCTGTACATCACTTTTCCTGATGATAAGGATGACTATGACAGTGTGTTGTAGTAAAAAAGAAATTACACATGTCACAGCTGGATTACAGTGAGATGGATATTGCACTTCAGTCTGTTGGAGTGGATACTAAGTTATGAGCCTGAAGGTCAATTGATCCCAGAAAAGGATTGTGGATGCTGGAATGATCTCTTCCAGTCTCAGCTCCTTGCTGTCAGTCCTGTGGTCTGAGGGGTAGCTGGTGCTCTGAAATAGCAATCAATAATTTAGGAAGTGCTTCTGGGTCTCTCTTGCTGTGTCCTGTGCCCAGCAGCCCCAGTGCTGCCCTGTCTGACAGAGTTTATTGCCAGAACCAGGGAAGGAGAGGGGTCCTTCATCCCCTCCATGATGGATACTCTGCATATAGAGTATTCCTTTTAGTCTGTGGCACGTCCAGACTGAGGATCTGTGTTGAGCAAAGGGAATTTCATTTAATCTGAATGTTGAGATGCCTGAATGTGTACCAGGAAATCTCCTCTGCCTCTTGGTTCTTAACCTGTTTTAAAAAAGCATATTGGTTATGAGAAAATGGTGAGCTCCTTTTCAGCAGCTTTAGCTGTAATCTCAGACATCCCTGCTCCTCCAAGAGAGAAAGGGCTCCCCTGGCCCCCCTTGTTCCTGGTAGGATATGCAATGGGATTTGCCAATTCCAAGTTATTTAGGACATGGAACGAAGAGTAAAGTTTATATATTCCATAGTTAAATCTTAGCTCTGCACACACCCCAAAAATTTTCACATTTTGCTTCCTCTTATACTTTCTCATCAACTTTCTCTTATTTTAGTTTTTACTTTCCCCATCTTATAGTTTTTGAAAAGCAAAGTATTCTTTAATCACAAATTAAGGAGGAAAGTGCAGATTCTCTCTGATTTCTAAGGTTTGCTTCACAATCTCTTACACTCATTATTGCCATTTTATGTATCCTGATGGAGGTAACCTGGTCTGTCAAGATTTCAGAGCCTTTTCCAGGCTAAATTCAAGATGTAGTATCAATTTCCTGCTGTATCCAACTTTCTTTAATAGCCATTATTTCCCAATTCTTTCTTTCTTAGAAAATTCAAATAACCTCAGAGTTTCAGCAATTATTCAATATAACTAAGTGCCTAAAATTAGTTATATCTCCTTATATGTATTTTTGGCTCACACTCTGATTTTTCCAACGTTGTTAAAGAAAGCATAGGGGAAGGAAAATGGAACAAAATCTCATATTGAAAGGAGCTTTTCACTGTTCATCAAAGAAGAAACTCCAGAGTATGTGTCTACTTGTCTTTCTAGAGAACCTGGGTTTACCTCAAAGTTCTCTGGTAATTGATAGCTAAATAGCAATGCTCCTGGTCTTCAAGGTATTTTCATATACAAATGCAGGCAGGATGAAAGTTTTGTGGGCAACCTTCAAGCAAGAAAAGAAATCTTTAAAAAACTTTTTTTTAAAATTCCTTGCCATATACAGTTTAATAGAGTCAGAAGGGAGGCAGTTCTGTTATATCTATAGCTGATGCTTACATCATCAAATTATTACATCTATATCTGATGCTTCTTTCCCTGCAACACAATTAAATCTTATTCTTAAAAATAAAATTTTCCCACATTAAAAACCCCAATTCTCTGCACTTGGAAGATCTAGATTCCTTTCAGCTTACCTGCAGCATTTAATGAGACAAAGATAAGTTATTTAGGAAATTTTAAAGCCCATTACTACAATTCAATTTAAACAAATTTCAAACTGAAATAGTCTTTTTTCAAGCCATGTATTGAAATAGGTTCTGAAAATGGAATATATCCTCCAAAAATATTTGAAATATCTGTCTGATTCAGACCCTGGCAGATCTAACTTGACTTCATTAAAAATTTCAGTGATGTCGAAAGAGTTTTCAAGGAAGTAAATGATTTTTTGCTGAAATGTTCTTACAGTTCTCTTGACCTGCTTAAATTGCCAGGGTCTGTAGTGTGAGAGGTGCTTGTGCTGAGTAAAAACAGTGACTCTTGGCTGGTTCCTGAAGGAGTAACGTGATGTAAATAATAATGGGTGTATCTGCTCCCATTTATTATAGAATTCCTGTTGAGGGTGTTGCATTCCACAGAGCGCTGCCCCTTCTGTGCCTGCAGTTCCTCCCTGGCCCAGGGAGTTGGCATTGCTGTCCCAATGTAATTTGAGATATAATGAATTATGCAGCCAAGTTTGGAAAACCAGCATTCCTTGAGGGATGCTATGGATGTAGCTGCTCCTCTGCCTGCAGCACCCAGCAATTGCCCAAATTGCTCTCTGCTTCAAAGGTGAAAGAATTCGGTGCTATAATGAGCCTTTCTGCAGGCTGACACCTCTAGCAAAGCCATGCCTCTCCACTGCTGATTTAGTGCTCATTTCTGTGCCTCATTTGAAGGACAGATGTGCTGCTTAATTACTGGAAATGGCACAAGTAGGTCAGTCAGTGCTGGGCTGCCTCCCAGGCAAGGCTCTGTCACCTCTGCCCTGATGAAAAATTGAGACTTTTGTTTTCTTTTTCAAACTGTGCAAGATATTTTAAAAGGACCTAATTCTGCATTTGGTGGTGTTGCTGAGTGCTTTATAATTACATTTATTTGTGTTATCTAACTTAGATACAATTTGATAATGCCTTGGACCTTTAAAATGTCCTTTCTCCTCTTTCCAGTAGATATATTCTAAACATAATTTTATATACATTTTTTGCTAGGTGATACAGGCCAGAAATTGTACACACATCAGCTCTGTTCTGAAGTGTCTTCTAAAGGTTTCCAGGTACTAATGAACTGAGCTTCTGAGGTGATGAAGAATTATCCTTGTACTCTTACAAGAGCTCTTAGCCTACTCTCTCAGCATTTATCTGTGCTGCTGTTGTTCAATATTTATGCCAAAGCCTGCTGCACATTGATTGTGTCTGGATCTGCCTCAGAGCTTCAGCAGATTTAGTGCTGACATCCACCAGTGCCAAGGATAATGGAACCAAAGCACGACTGGTTTTGCTTTCATGACAGGAGGTGCACCCTAATGCATCCACCAGTACAGGTAGCTGTACAGATGTCCTGCTTGCCAGCATCCCTTTGCACACACACACCATTCCTCCATCCCTGGACATGTTCAAAGCCAGGTTGGATGGGGTTTTGAGCAACCTGTTCTAGTGCAAGGTGTCTCTTCCCATGGCAGGGTCTTGGAATTGAGATGATCTTTAGGTCCCTTCCAACCCAAACTGCTCTGTGATTCCCTGTCCTTTTCAGACTGGATATGCCATGATCATGTGCATGGGCACAGCATAAAAGCTTAAGAGATTTGATAACTCTTAAGTTTTGATATTTTTAAAAAATAAAAGCATTCAATATTTAGAAAGTCAAATTATTACCAGCAAGATAAAGAAGCTGTAGTGCTTTGTGTTTCTCGCACTGTGTCTGAGTTTAAAAGAGTTTGCCAGAGCCAGATTCAAAGGTTCATTATTCCCTGGGTATTGTAAATGCAACAATACCCAGGGGAGAGAATGATGCACCTGACACCATGTTCTCAGAAGGCTAATTTATTACTTTATAATCCTGTAGTATATTAAAGAGTACTACACTATACTACACTAAGGAATAGGGAAAGGATATTTACTGAGTGCTAAAAGATAATAATGAAAACTCCTGACTCTTTCCAGAGTCTGACACAGCTTGGCCCCAGCTGGCCAAAGAGTCAGAACAGCTCACACCAGAATCCAATGAAACAATCACCTGTGGGTAAAAAAATCTCAAAACACATTCCACATGAGCAAAACACAGGAGAAGCAAATGAGATAAGAACTGTTTTCCTTTTCTCTGAGGCCTCTCTTGCTGCCTTTCAGCTTCCTAGGAGCAAAACTAGGAATTTTTTCAGAGAATGTGAATGCCACACGTGGGTATATGCAATTTTGTTTCTCCAAATAAATATAAATCTCTGCCCACCAAAAGAAGCCCCATGTTGAAAGAAGGGAGAAGTAAGAATTTGTAAAACAACATTTAAAATATAGGGTGTTTTTTTGTTAAATGCTGTATTCTGTAGCTGCTTTCTCACTGGGCAGTGCCAGCAGATGTCAGTGCCAGCCCCACTGGTGTCTATTGTGCTCAGGCTACAGTGAGGAAATTGCTTTCCCTTACAAAAAAACCTCTCTGTCAAGTTGATGTTATGTTAAACAATGAACGTAGATAAAGCTTTTGAGCCACCACTTTAAATTCTTCCTCAATGCCAAGAATACTCTTAAGTGTTTGAAAGAGACACTACAAAAATAAGTACAATCACCTTAGACACACAAAATATCTTTCTTTTCAGGCAGCATTCCTAAGAGTCATGGCAGGAAACTTCTCTTTCTTTAATTGATCACAAAAACATCTGCCAGAAATGTGAATGTGCTTCTCCCACAAGTGATGGGCAGGGTGCCTTTTAGGCAATGCTGTGGGTGAAGCTTCAAAATCTTGCATTGGTGTCCAGCCTTGAGATCTCAAATTCAAGCTGAAATTTCATGACTTCTCTTTAAGAAGGGGACAACGTTTCAGGCTTGAATAATTTATTGTGAACATGTCTTGCATATGATTGTGGTCAAAGCTTGAATTTGATAATCTTGGATGTCTTTTTCAACCTTAATGATTCTATGATTCTATATGACTCATCTTACACAGCTGAAAATACGATTCAATTTGAATATGATGCAATATTTGAATATTAGTCCTAATTGTGGAAGGTTTAAAATATGAATAGTCTGCTTTAAAAAAATCACACCAGGATTAGTTAATCTTCTATAGTGTTTTGACATCAATTTATTAATATGACCAGCTACTGCTCACTGCTGCAAAGCAAATAAACCTTTGAGCACAAATCTGATTTACCCCTGCAACACCACTGATTATTTCTTATTTATGTTCCTGCCAGCTGCTTCTGTTGTCTGAGCCTTATCTGATCAGGGCTGCAAAAATGTGCATTTAGTGTTATCCTTATCCTGGTCTGTCTTCTTTCCAAATCCTTTCCTTTCAGAGATTTCTGATTTGCTGGATGTTATTCTTGCTGCCAAGATTTGTTCCCATGCCAGATCCAGCTGGATTTCTATAGATTCTACTCTGTTCATGTTTTCTTCTGAGTGTGGAAGCTTCCCACAGGTTTAAATTAATTTTATTTTCATTTGGATCATTAAACTGTCATTGTAATTAGCCTTTTTGCCCCATTTTTATAGCATGTGCTCATAAATTGCACAGATTATAAAATCCTTGAAATCTTGCAGTGTCTCCTATTTCCTTTTGTTGAATGAACAGAATATTTTCAAATGTTGACCTGAATTCACCTCCCACACTGTTCAACTTTCCTCCAAGCCCTTCCATTGTTTACCAGCGCCTTACAGAGACTTCTTTCCATGTCCAAACCAATGCACCTGCAAAAGGCACAGAGGGTCTCCAGCACTCCTGTCCTCAGTTGTGTACATGTCAAAACAGCTTGGCTGTTCCCCAACAAACTTATTTTGGCAAGTTCAGCTGCACCATAACTTCCAGGCCTGTTCTCCATAAATCTTTATTGTTTATTTCTTGGTGCTTGTCTGAGTTAGGCCAAATAATAACTGGTGACCTGCCATCTGAGTTCTCAGGTGCTCCAGTAGATAATCCAATATTCTCATCACTGTCAGCATATTTTCTCTGACTGTCAGGTTATGATTCATTTCTAAATACGAATACAGTCTCAACATCTTCAGAATGCCATCAAAGGACTTTATACATTTAAGAACTTCTGTTGTAATAGAAACGCTAAAAATAAGTTACCAAACTTAGATAGTTTGAACTGACTGGAATTCCTGGAAAGGGATCAAAGTGATCAAAACTGTGGAAACTGGGCTGGTAAAGGGAAACTACTTGCATGGGGTTGCTTGTGACTAGGGGCTTATTATGGATTCATCCCTGAAGCTTTGATTTACACACAAGATTTCTTACCTTGGCTGTTTCGACTTTCACTTCTTCCAGAGTCCAAGGAGGTGAGGTGCTCACTGGGGAACCCCTGCAGTTAAGTGTGCTGTAGATGAAGGCAAAATGGTTATTACAATGGTAATGATAAAGATTTGTCTTTAAGAAAAAGCCCCAAAGCCTTAAAGAATGGTCTTCAGCTTCAGTGTAGAGTGAATTTGCATTCATTAGATATCAGCAGGGGTTTTTGCCCTCTAAAGTTGATCTGGTGGCCAAGAAATGACTTTACTTGTTGATACATTCATTTTCACAATAAATAAATTATTGGACAGAGTGGTAATAAATCCAACAGAGCAATGAAGTGGAAAAAGAAACCCATTGGTACTCTCGTGCTGTGCTGCACCAAAACTTTAACACTGTGTTAGTCAAGCTGCCACCAGAGAAGAGAGAAATGGTTTTAACAGCTGTCAGTGCATCAAAGTGAATCCCCTGAATATCAGCATTCCATTTCCATCTCTAGAATTCAGAAACTTGGGGGTTTATAATGACACATCTGCAGTTGCACAAGATCTTACTTGGTTTGTAATGGTTTGAGGACAGCACAAGAGTAAATATTCTATGTGAACGTACTACATTGCTTCAAAACCAACGAGCTGATAGCTCGGGTTTCTTTTATTATTCAGTGTTGCAAAAGAACCAAACCTCACCTTAGTACTGGGTAATTTTGTGCTGGCAGTCAAACAGTTCTCTCTAGAATGATGAAAAAATTAATGAAACTACAAGCATCATGTTGATATGTTCCCTCTTTGGAAAGTCTCAGGTTTCTTCTAACAGTTTAGGAAATTACAAGGCACAAAAAGGCACTTCTATCGTGTGCTATTTCCAATTGGCTCCTCTACTGGAGAATCACTTTCTGGGCTGTGGCACGTATATCTCTTGTACATTCTTTGTATCATCCTGACACAGCACACTCTGCTCTAGAGAATTTTGGCAAATATCATTAGAAAAAAGCAGGCTGAAAGTTTGTTCACTGACAACCCCTGACTGATTAGGAGGTTCTGGGTCCTTACATTTAAGCCAAAGAAATGTGCTTTCAGTTTTGAAGAGTTCTTCACCATTTTGAAAAAAAAAAAAAAGCCAACAAAACCTGAATATCTGTTTTATCTTCCTAAGACCATCAAAATGCTGTCTAAAAACCACTCAAGAATGTTCCTGTATGTGTAGGTGGATGTTGGACAGCTGCTGGGCTCTGCCAGTAGCACTGACATTTGAAAGGGTGGATTGGGTGGATTGCCACAAGCTGAGACAGGAGACACCCTGAGATTCACATCACCTGTGCAATTTTCGTTTAAGATTTTTCAGGCCCATCATTGACTACTACAATAACTTCTCACTGCACTGTGGCTCCTCCTCATCACTTGGACAAGGCAAGCTGGGTGGCAATGCCTGAACCCTGGGTTTGGGGTTAATTTTAACACCTGGTGTCCAAAGGGAATGCTCTTGACCTCAGATTTACTACACAAAACACCAGTTCCTTCTGCTGCAAAAACCAACTTTAAATCACCACTGTCAGTTCAGGTGCCCCCAGAGAGACACTGGTATATGCAGTGTTAAATTAGGCTATTCTGAGGGATTTTATTCTGCTTTAGAAGCATATTCTGTAAACATTAATTATAAATCTGCATTGATTTGATTGTGCTAATTCATGTGAGACTATTCTAAGTGTAAGGTAGGTGAACTCTGACTCCCCATCAGGATAATTTTTGACCTGTGACTTTGAATGTTGTCAAGTTTAACATAAATTTGCAACCAGAAGCTTAAGCCTCTTATGTTTCACTGAGATTTTGCAACCCTCCTCCCCACCCCTGTGTTATTAACAACCTGCTAATGAACTGACAGCTACTGCATTTATGTAAATGAGAAGGTTGTTGAACTGGGAGCTAGCCTGCCTCAAAAAAAAAAAAAAAAAAAATTAGCCTTACAAGTCTGATAATTTATTGCTCTCCTCATCTGGTTGATAGGGAATATACATCTGTATCTATGGTGCATATAATAATTCATGATGGTGCATATCATAATTATGGCCTTTTAAGTGTTTTGTCTACATTTACAAATGTAGAAAAAAAATAGTCTAAATTGGCATAGACCAGTTTCTATTTTCATTTCTACAAATGTAGAAAGAAAAGAACCTAAATTGGCACAGAGCTTCTAAAGGTCTGTGCAAGTTAATCCTTAGTTTTCCAGGCTTTATTCTTGCCTAGGATGTGCTCTTTATCTATACAAATTTATATGCACATACATATGTACATGTGGTCATCTATAGGAGATTCAATTGTAAAGGTCAAAATTAGACCTTTTGGAAAAGTCTATTGAACCTTCTGTACCTATTTTTAGCACCTCACACCCCATAAAATGTGCACTAGTTGTAGTCTAGGGAACCAAAAAAGAAAAAGACTGACACATTACAAAACATGACCTCAAAATGCATCATATAAAGATAAATAAAAATTGTGGCTGCTGAGCTTAATGATGAGAAAATGTCAGAGGATGTGATAATATTCTCCAAGGATTTACAAGGTGTTTAGAAAAAGAAAGGAAATCACCCATCTGCAGCAGCAACAGAGCCAAATTCATGCTTGAAAATTTTCTTGAACATGGAGAAAAACTCCAATGATAAGAATAATGAAGCACTGTAGTGTAGGAAGGCTCTGGAGTGCCCAGTGTTGGATGTCTTTAGGAGCTATTTATGCCCCATATATAAGGTGTGACACAGTTGTACCCTAACTCACTGGTGGTCTGGAATAGATGAGATAGAATTAGGCATTTTGTGTGATACTGTGTTATAAATATTTATTACTCAATGAGAATTTCTGTTATATTAGGTAAGGGTTTCTAAAGTTTGTTAGGACTAGTGGATGGAAAATATTACTGCAACTTCCAAATGGGACTTGAACACCCAGGCTTTTGTCTTTCCTCTCTCTTTCCCATCAGTATTGACTGATACACATATTTTTGTGCATTTTACTTGTTTGTTCTTATAGATTTCTATTCCAGCAGTGTCTCTAGCAGTAAGTTATTTCACTGTGGGACAGGACAGCCCACTGGTTTTGATATCAGAGCATACTGTCCATATTGTTGCAAGAATTTGTTAATCTTGTGCAACAGTGGGAATTATCAATAGAAATGTAAAAAAAAAAAAATTAAAATTGTCTTCTCAGCTGCTCAGAGGTAGGATCCTTTATTATGGGTGTCTTTATTCCCCTCCTTTGTGAGCTGGAGATGGTGAGGATTGTCCCAGCTGACCTTGGAGATGGAGTGGCCCTGGGGGATGCCCAAGGCTCCTCTGGGGGTTGTTCCTCACCTGAACTCTACAGAAACTTCTCTCGGACCCAGGACAGCAGAGTCCCTAATTATGAGATCAAACAGGATGAGCTGAAGGGAGCTTTTTCCTTTGTTACCATATTGCCTGATAATTCTGTCTCAGCCTCCTGTAAGCCTAGAGTCTCTTATTCCTGCTAATCATGCCCCTGGTAAGGGAATAAAACAATGACAGGGAATTAATGGTGACAAGCAGCAGTGATGTGTTACTGAGAATGGAGCATTTGTCTCTGGTTTATCTCTGCCACCAGGGCACACATTTGTGTGTTTGTAACATCTCATTGCCAGGCAATTAGAACTATTTATATTCAGTCAGAGTATCTGTGACTTAAGTTTGTTATTAATCATTTCACTCAACTAGAATCTGCTGTTATTTGTCCTTTTTTGATATATAATGAGATCAGCATTTATTATTCATCACTCATCTCTCTTTTATCTTAGCTCAAATTTAGTTTGTTTTGTTATTTTTTATTCTTTTCATTATATTTCTTGTTCTTATGTTATTTTTCTTTTCCATTTGTAGATAACCCTTTCCCATTTCTCATTGTTAGTGATATATAAGCTAAATTAAAATAGAACATGTTTTGATACATAGTATTTGGTCACTATTTCTATTGTGCAGAGGACTGAAGTTTTGATTTCAATTACCTTAATGGAAGTGTCTATTCATATTTTGTTTAAATAATATCTTAAATTAATTTTAAGTAATAATTATTCATTTTCTAGAATGATTTTTTTTCTGTTTGTATATTCATTTTAATTTTGGTTCCCATGTAGCTTACTGATATTTAAATTAACTGATTCTGAATCAAAGCTTATTTTTTTTTTAACTTTTTTGGATTGGGCACATCTCACAGAAAACATGGCCAAATGTTAATTTATTTTTTGCCAGCATATAATACTATTTTTTAACCAAAGCCTTTTGCACATCTGAGGTGAGATTTAGAACTCATTAATGCCTTACCTGACATCAGGGACTTTAAATTCAGCTAGTAGCAGAAAGGATTATTTCAAGATATCTTGTGATGATATCTCCTGTCAGCTGCACTAGCAAAAACTGCTTCTTGTTCTACAAAGAACAGAGAAATGTTATTTTAATCTTCTCTGCTCAAAGCAAAGAATTGGAGCTGACTTCAGCTGTGCTTATAAAATTCATTTCAGAACTGACTAAGAGTTTCCTATTAAAAAGTGGTAACAATTTTGGGAGAAAATCAACTAGTGGGATTCTACTCTGTGACTGGCAGCGACATCATTGAAAAATTATTTCATATCAAATGATGACTATCAGGTTTCTGAAGAGTTTCTGAGTTGTTTTGGTTTTTTGTTTGTTAGTTGTTTTTTTTTTAATTCGGTTTGTTCATTTTTGTTTGGTTCGTTTAATTTTTTTTGTGGTGAGTCTTAAAATGATTGTGTATTTTATTGAAGATTGGAATGGTAGGGATTTAAGCTTGGCTTTTGGCATGTGATGTGATACTTAGTCAAATTTTCATGAAACCTGTAAAAAGTAGTTATCTTTGACACCTTTATTTTTTTCTGTATCTGCTCTATGATTTTAAAATAGATTCAGAATTGTTTGGAAGGGCAATAACTGAGATAAGTATACATCATAATTACAGAAATTATACTTACTTAGGAAATCAAGCTAGGTAAGGGCTTGCTGGGAAAGTGGATATCTTATTTTTGTGCATATGCGAGCCAGTGTTTTAATGAATTTTTTCACAGTTTCAATATGCAACTTCCAGCTTCTTTTTACCAAGCCTGTAGCTGATTTTCTGCATGACCCAGCCACATTTCCCCAGTGTTTGGAAAGCTGCAGCTAAGCTACACGGGCATTAGACCATTAAGAGCAATACAAGTTTTACATGGTTAATGTGTACCAATGACTGTTAAAAAAAGGCAAAAACAAAACTTGCCGTTGAAAGAGCGCGAAGGTGACAAAGTCAAAGGTGTAAAAGCTGGGAAACGTTGCACTGATAGCTCCGTGCAAGTTTAATTTGGCTTCCTTGAGTGCATGCATTATGATGGAGTCTTTAATTACCTGATCACACACTGTTTTCTTCGTGGGGCTCCTGCCTCGTTCAGTGCATTGGATGAATGTGTCTCACTAAATGAGTCGCTATTCAGCGCTTCCTTTTATTCCCATTATTCAATGCACATCCCCATGACTTATTTACTGATCTTCTAATTCTCTTTGTAAATTCAGACTTTTTTATTTCCTCATGGCCTTTTCAGTGCCGTGCTTCATTAAAGTACCCACGTGCTTGCCATACATCAGTGCCTTTATCTTCTCAAGGCAGCTGTAAGGTGGCACAAAGTTGATGCAGTTTTTGAGGGGAAATGGAGGTTTCTAATTGTACCAGTATTCATTAATTTTTGAAAATCTGCTTTAAGACTTAAAATCTGTATTTCCCTTTTAAATTTTAAATCAATAAGATCTATTCTTCCTTTTGGGTAATCTTCAATATTTCATTTTGTACGAGACCTCATAATAAGGAGGAAATTAGCAACCCATTTTTAACTAAGGTTTTAATCATCAGAAATAAAGTATCAAAAAAAGTTTTGGTCTGAGAATTTAGGCTTGTCCTCTTCCCCTCTTAATATTGAAATGAATAGGCTCAGTATTTGTACATACCAACACCCAGGTGTGATTTGGTGGGTGCGCCAGCAGTGCCAGTGGAGGGTCTTGTGTCCAGTTTGTCCAAAAGGGGAATTAAGGGGCAGAATTTGCCCTGTAATCACTGTTTGCATCCTTATAGGCCCCTTATTCCACCAGGGAGCTCTGTCTGGTCTGGTAAGCAGCACCTCTTGGCACGATCTTGGCAGGCTTGCTCCCTTTAAACAAGTGTGCAGTCTTGCCTTGCCCTTCCTGAGATTCCAAAACTCCAGCTGAATATGATCCCTTTCATAGCAACATTAGCTGGATTAGTTTTATATTGCAAATAATGTATTGTGTACAGACAGTGTCATAAGTATCATTCATCTCAATTTCAGCTGGCATGCATTCCTTTTACTTTATAAATGCCTACAGGAATTATGACTCCAGTGGGTATTTATAGGAAAAGAATTTACAACCAAGTTAAACCAGAACATATAAACTCATTTTCACCTGAAGATAATTTAAAGAGAGTGATCATTAGCATAATATGCATGTTATTTTATGTATTTAGTATTTTTAATATACTGTGTAATTCAAGTCTGCAGAGAAGTGCACATGATTTTAAATGTCAGAAATAACAAAGTGCTGGAGCCTACTCATTGCAGGTGCATGCAGAAATGGAGATATGAAGGTTTTGTCTCTGACAAAATCTCAGCATTGAAATTATTCAGTGCAGTCTTCTTATCAAGCAAGTTGATTTAATGCACTTATTTAAACTGCATTTATCACTGTCTCCATTTTTGTATAACTGTGAAATTGACTTATTTTGGTGCATCCCATAATACCTGATTAACCCTCCTAAAGCATCGTGGATGGAGATATTCAGGAGAAGTTTTCTGTGTGATTTCCCAAGCTGCTCTGTGCTCACTGCTCTGCACCATAAGTGAGGCAGCCCTGCTGCACAGGCACCCCTGTTTTCCTTTTTCCTGTTTTCCTTCTGTTCTCCCCTCCTGCTTGCTCAAATGCCCTGGAACACAGGAGAGTCCCAGGCACAATTTTCTTTCTTGAAAGCAAGGGAGGTAAGACCTGGTCTAGTGAAAGCTGTCCCTGCCCATGAAAAGGGCGTTGGGAATGAGAGGATCTTTAAAATCCCTTCCAACACAAACCATCCTGTGAGTCTATGAGTTTTAAGCATTTATTTTGCAAAACAAACCTGTGATCCTTGCATTCACAAGTGGTTTTAATTCACAAATTTGTCAAATCAGACTCAGATCCTGCAGTCTAGATTTAAAGTCTTAAACAGTCCTTTACCTGGAGCTTTACTGGAAGATATGCCACCAAATTTGTGTGGAAGTCATTCGACTGAAAAGTTGTATCATTATTATCTCTTTCCAATCTGCAGAGTGAAATAATGTAGTATAATTTTGAGGGAGATATTTATCTTGTGACAGGAATTTATGAAATTTTAAAATTGTTTCCAAAGTGGGGTTTTTTGGCTTTGTGGGTTTTTGTTTGGGTTTTGGTTTGGTTTGGTTTGTTTGTTAGTTTTAAAAATTTAAATTCTCTAGAGCTACAGAAAACCTTTAGACCTGGAAAAATCAAAGTACATACATATACAAGTTACATGCCAAGTAACTTTTTCATGCTTAACTTTTTCCATTTTCTCTACACTTTAAGAGTACAGCACCTAAAATGTTTTTGAATATTTAAAAAAAAATCAAACAAAAAATAAGATTGTTTATTGAAAATATGAACTCCAGGTGGCATTTGGAGGATTTTTGGAAAGTGTATTTTAGATACACTTTTCTTAGAAATTTAATATTGGTTTCAATTTTTAGTAGATCTGAATTTCTCTGGAAAAGGTTGCCTGAAAATTTCTGTTCATCTCACAAATGCACTCCTGTCCTACAGAGATTGCAGTATGATTTATTTAACATTTCTGAGCCTTTCTGGAGATGTAGAATGCAGGAAAATGTAAAGCACTGGTGAAGAGGGGAGTGACTAGGATGCTGTAGCAGTCGAGGAACAGAAGCGAACATTGCTGTCCTTCCTTCAGCTCAGTGTTTATATAGCAGCCCATCAGTGAGTGAATCACCACTGGGGGGAATAAAGGTGAGAAAAGCTCCTGCTGAGATCTTCTGGCTGCTATAAATTATCAGCAGTGTCAACAAGACCAGGCTCTTTGTCAGGCAATAAACAAGAAACCTTATAAAGGATAAATGACTTGTCCAGAGAGAACTCCAGGGACATTAAGCTGGAAGGATCAACTTTGAAATTAGCTGCTGTGCATTTGTGCAGTGCCCAGAATCACTGGGTAACATCACTCACTGCTGGTGCTGCTGTGAGGCAAAGAAGGAAAAGCTGAATTGTGCTGTAACCTGTGAGCTTGAGCTACCCCCCAGGTTATACAAAAATTAAATGACTGACAAAGACAATGACCCAATGATCTTCTCTAGCTCCACTATTTCACTTATCAAATGCAAAATTTGGGCTGTAACAGGGAATGACAAATGACCCTTGAGATTGGCAGTGTTTAGCAGAGGGAGTCTGGCATAGTCCTGTAACTGAACTCATTCACAGACTGTGTGACATGATATATCAAATAAAAATATCTGTATGATATGATATATCAAATAAAAATATCTTTTTGCCGGCAACTTTTCAAATCTTCAAAAGACTTTAAGTTTTTTTCGACCCTCTAGAATATTTTTCAGGTTAAATGATATGTGCTGCAGTAAACTTATCCATCTGAAATAACCTGAGTAGAACGTGATCAACAGCAGAAGATCAAAGAGGGTTTCAATGACCTTTTAATAGTTTGTGTGTGGGTTCATTGTATCCCTGGATCTTCAAGTGTCTGACATGGTCACAGTGAACATGATCTTCAACCTTTGTCCCATCTAATCCCATTATTAACAATAAATCTCATGATGATTTTGAGCATCTCCTGGGAGTAATTCAGATTATCTCCCATGCCTGCTGGAAGCCTCAGGAGATGGTAACTCCTCAACCACCTCTGACATCAAAGCTGCTAAAATTGGCTGCCAACTGGCAAGTTTTCCACTGAGCTGAATTTAGCTTTATTTACTTTGTTTGAAGGGCAAATTTCAATAAAAATTCCTTACTAAGAATGGAGCTTAAGCCTGTGTTTAATGTTTAGAAGTTGTGCTAGTTCAAAGTTTGTCAGTGGGGAAGGAAAACATGAAAGGAGAGCAGGCAGACTGCTGTACAGAATGGAGATGATGGGCAAATGAAAGTGGAAATTTCCAGGAGGGACAACAGTGGGAAAGACTAATTGCTTTGTTGAATTGGAGCAGACAATCAGTACTGTGTATTTTGAATTCATGTGACTGTGGCAGTGCAAGCTTGTGCTGAAAACAAACAAACAAAATGCAAACCAAACCAAACCCCTCCCTTATCTTCATGGTTCTTAGGCAAGTCTACAAGCATGATCTCTACATAACTGATGGGGATACAGCTTTCCTGAGTCTGAATACTGCACAATATTCTCTCTCTCTCTCTCTCTCTCTGAAAGTCATGACCAGTTCCAAAGCATACTTGCATACTTCCTATATCACACTGGCCTGTGGCTCTACCACCATTTGTTTCCTCAGATGAAGAATCAATGCCAGAAGAAGAGTAAGACAGAGTATTCAGAGCTAGACAAAGGAAAAGTTTTAAGATCCAATAGAGTGGAATGAAGCAAGGATTGTGGCAGATCTTAGTGTTGGGGAAATTTCCTGTAGCTGCTCTCTGGCAAAAAGCAAACCAATTCTTTCTTCTGAATTTCATGAATTCTTAATCTCTGCTTATTCAGCTCCTCAAATCTTTTCTGATACCCTCAGAAATGATATGTCTGTCATGTTCTTTGATAATTAGTTACTAGCACAACAAAGCATCTGGTGTCTTCTTCTTCTTTTTTTTTTTTTTTTTTTTTTTTTTTTTTTTTTTTTTTTTTTTTGTTGGTTAAATGATGTGGACCTAGTGCTGAAACAGAAAAAGGCATTTCAGTAAATAGAGCAGTACAAGCACCTTGCAGGCACTGTCAACTGTTCAATGCTGCTGAACTTCTACCTGAGCAGACCCAGGTAGAATGAAGCTGGGAAAATGAATTGGAGCAGCACAGCAGCCACAGAGAATACAAGGGGCCAGCTGAATATTGAAAGGAGACTGAAATGTGTTGGCATCCCTGTACTTATGTGCAAAAGATAGAGGCCACTGCAAAACTGATTGAAAGAGCAGCCTCCTCTGCACTACCCTTGCGAGCAGAAAATTTGAATTTTGCACTGTATTGCCACCTTTTACCTCCTTCATGGTGTGTATTTGCTGCAGTTTGCTTGCTCTCAAGGAGCACAGCTCTTCTATAAACAGGTCCAATTTCAGAGCTTTCTGTGGAAGAGCAAGCTCTGGGAAAATGAATTTCTGAGCCAAGTTCAGAGATGACACCAGCTGTGATATTGTAGCAAATAGACATTAATGATCATAAAGTGTTGGTACTTGTATGTCCAGGAGATTATGCTGCAAGTCTTTTCTGTGGAGAATGAATAACAGGAAAGCACAGAGTAGTTGAAACTGCCTACAAGATGATTTGTTTGACTGGAAGGTTGGAGATAACAGCAAATATATGGTGAGGATGAAGCTCTTTATGAATGTGCTGTTATCATTGCTTTGTAAAGCAGCAGCAGCAGCAGCAGCAGCAGCAGCAGCAGCAGCACCTCTCTCTGCCTTATCTCTCACTGACCTCTGAAGCTCTAAAGATGAGTGTTGTGTCATTTAGTTCAGGAGATCTCTTATCTCTACAACCAGCACCTTCTCAGAGAAAAGTCAGCTTCTTATTGTTTGTATTCCACTATGGAAAAGTTTGTGTAAAGCAGAAAGGAAACTGATCGCTGCAGTGGCTGCTGTTGTTAGGCTGCTCTCGTTCCCTGTATTTAGTGTAATTATTTTAGAGAGAACACACTTGCATATGGCAAAATTCACAGCTTTTATTCAGTTTTTATTGACTGAACTTAAAAATATAATCTTTTCTTTAAATGTAGCTTAAAGTTATATTTACCAATGCAAAATACATGCTCTTGAGCTGACCTTATCTACAAGCAAATGTCTGTGAGATATAAAGGCTTTGTGTTTGTTAAGTAAATTCCGAATGAGCTGAACAGAATCTCCCCTATCAATTTGGGTGTACTCCTCTTCCCATATGGTCCATTAAGCATGAGCCCCTGGAGGTTTACTCTTTCAGAGTGTCTGTTTTATTGGATACAATTTCCCCACGAGTGGCTTTTGTGCTGAAGGAAACATCACATGTGTAAACGAGACGTTTATAAACTACAGTGAGCCTTGAGCAAGGCAATGGCTTCACATAATTACAAATGGGGGAAAATTGATCAGTTAAATCCTGAAGAGCAGTTTCTTAGGTTTGTGTTGGGCTGCCAGATGTGATGTGATCTGGGGGCAGACTAGGGCTGAAGAGTTCGGGGTTAATCTTTGGGCTCTCTCTTTCTATAATGGAGGCACCAACTTTGCCAACAAAACCCTGACTGTTCTCTAGTGAGACCAAACCTTACCCTGCTTTGCAAACTGAGGTCCATTATTTTCATATAACCATTATTTTTACATAATCACCAGTTATTTGGCTAGTTACATTGAACCAAACCAAATGGAATTTCTTGCAAAATGTTTCTCTCTAGTCCATGTTGTGAACTACTGGTTACATCCAGGAATTTAAAGAGCAAGTTACTAGCTTCAGGTTCTTGGCTCTGGATTTTATTTCAATGGTCTCCAAGTCTCTGATGGTAAAATTTGTCTTATGAAAATCAAATTCCCTTTATTTAATCTTTACCAAGGACCCAGATTTTAGCACTAAACACTAAAAGTGCTTGTTTAGATGGGCACTTATCAAATGCAGGTTATGACAGTTTGTCACTCCAAAAAAAGGAGACTGGGTAAGGGGCAAATGTTTGCCAATATGAAGAAGTTCAAGTTTCTTCAATAGGAGGTATCTAGTTTCAAAATCAGGAGAGACTACAACACATAAAAGTAGCAATGCCTGAGTATCTAGTGAGCCTGTGACCACAACTCATCTTCCCACAGGAGTCTGGATACACACCTTTAAAATTTATAATTAGATATGTGATGCAAATTAAAGAAATAGAAAATTTTGCTGGAGGATAGCTCATAATCTAAGGGGAAATTTTAGCAGAATAAACTTTTTTTCACAATTTAATGTGAAGTTTCCTATTACAAACACATGACTCTTGTCCAGCAGTAGAGGAACAGTAGACCAAAATTAACATAATTTGTCATAATTTTCCTGCTGGGTGTCTTGATGGGTTTAATTTCATTTTGTAATATTACCAGGTTTTTTATTAAAAAATATGGTTTATGGAACCATATTAAATAGTGCCTTTGGGGAAGTTAGAAGAGAAAATATTTTTGTGGGAGAAGATGTTTTTGAAATATTCTCCAATAGAAATAAATTTTTTCTTCCACTCTCTAGGCCTCTTTCCCTTGGCCTCGCTGCTGCTTTACACTTTATATGATGAAACAAAATGATCTCATATTTTTTCTTTTTTTTTTCCCCTTTAATTCTTGAAAATGAGCATGTTTTGTGAAAAGAGAGCTGAGGACCATCATGCAGAGAAATCTACTTTGGAAATTCAGTGAATTACAACTGAGTTTTTCCATTTCTCTGAACTGCGTTTGCATGCTTTAAATGATTTACTGTTCATTAGTTCAGGTTAGAAAAAAACTTTTACTCTGGTACTATGAACTGCAGAATTCAATAAAAGAAAGGAAAATGTTTCACTTGCAGAGATGCTGAAAGGACAATTATGGTTCTTCTGAGTTTACATTGGGATATGGCAGCAAGCTGCTTTCTTTTAAAACCTTAGTAATTTAAGAGCGTGAGTCCCAGAGAAATATAATGGGACTTGCAGTCTGAAATCACTCTAAATGGGAATTTCAAACATCCCACTGACTGTTTTTGTTAGGCAAAATTGTTCCAGTCTTTGTTGGACCAGACAGGGGGATAATAGGAAATGAGCCTGCCTGTTACATTTCTGCTTGGCTTCTGCATCCTTTTAGTGGGGGCAAGAAGAGAATCTGAATTTCTTTCAGCTAATCCTGGAGTGATCCCTTTTAGACAAAGGGTTGACTCCAGCAGCTCAATCCAGACCCAGAATAAAAGGAATTTATATATATTATTTCTTGAGCTCCATTTAGCAAAGTAAATACCATCACTGCTCTGTAATAATATGGGTTTTTTTTTTCAGCTGGGGTGGCAAAAGGGCACAGAGACAATGGGGAGAACACCACCACCACCACAACTCTGCTGCCATAGGACCCAGGGAGAGGCACCAGTTGGTAAGATTTGGGAGCAAAGCAGGTGTCATGTGTTTGCTTTCTAAATGCCCAACAAGGAAATCCATTCCACACTGATCATTACTAATGAGCGGGAGCTCTGCTTTTCCAATCTCATCAAACTCATCAGAAGGCAGGATCATTTTTAGGGCATCCTAATTTTTAATTAGGGCACTGGCTTCTGTGGCATTTTGCTATGACATAAGCACCTTGTTCCCTAAACCAGCAGTGCTTCCAGACCAGCTCTCCAGCAGACAGAAGCAGGCTCAGGCTCTGTTCGGGGTTGCTGGAACAACATCTTGGTTCCCCCTCTTCTCCTGAGTATTTGTGCTGCTGTTTTTTATGCAATATTTAAGGCAAGTGCTCATGTTCCCAGGACAGCAGCTGCCAGCTTTATTAAGTAATTGGAGTGCAGGAGTCATGCCTACAGCTCAGCCTCTGCTGATGGGAATTCAGCAGGGAGAGCTGAACTTTATTCCAAAGTACAGCTCAGCCCTTCTCCAGAGGGGCCAATGAATGTGAGAGAAATATGTGAACAGGCAGGTCCCTCTGCAAGAGTCATCACTTATTAATGGCTGAAAGATAAGAGCACTACCTTATGAGTCTGCCTCAAGTTGCTAAATACAGATTTTGCATCTGCTTTGGTTATATCAGTTTCATTTTATTAATTTATAATTTCCTGGATAATGTGAAGAAAGTGGAGAGAATTCCATTCATGCCAATCATAATTGTTTCCTCCAACTATCTGGTATTTTTTCTCCTTCTTTCTTTCTTTTGCAGGTTTTTTTTTTTGTTTGTTTGTTTTTTGAGGTATTTTGTTTGTTTTTTTAATGCTAGTGATTTTGAAATTGGTATTTTGCAGCAAAATGTAATAGCACTAGTTTGGAAAATATTAAAATTGTTCTGCTCATTCTGGTGTTCTTCCTCCATAGTGCATCCTTTTTCCTTCTCTTCCCAAATATTCTACTCATCAAATCTAGTACAGATTTATTGAAAATTTTATTGCCCTGAAACCGTGGCTTTTTTTTTTTTTTAATTTTGAAAACTGTTTTTAGAAACCAGCCTCTCTTGGGCTCTCTTTATTACTCAAATATTTAATAGTCTGATCATAGGTGTATGTCTTAGTGAGTAGCATCCTTAGACCTCCTCTGTGTCACTTTATCTCCAAACATGTACAATTTCTTCATTGTTCCTTGGCCACTTGCTGTATTGTGATTAATCCTTTGTGGTCGTACACTTTGTAGATATGAGAGAAATAGACAGGGATATGAAAATTCCTAGTACTGTAACTGGAGGGAAGCACCAGACAGAAGCATGCAAACAGCACTAAATCAGAAGTTTGCTCAAGTAATTGCCTGTTCTCTGTGTTCTGGGTCATGCCAAAGTGACTGGTGAAGGAGGAGAGAGAACATCACAAAATGGTTCTTTCTTGACTCACCCTGCCTGTCTGACAAGCAGACTCTTTTATTTTCAGAGCATAACAGCTGAGAACCACTGTGGTGCTGGGTCTGTTCCGTGCTCCACAGCACCCTCCATCCACTCCTCATCCTTTTTTCCCCAGCAAGTTCCAGGGAAGTTTGTCTGGAGCGTTGCCCTGGTGATGCCTCAGAGCTCAGCGAGGCAGAGCTGTCACAGTGAGGGATTGCACAAACTTTGCAAACTGATTAACGTGCCTGCAACACTGAAAATATTAAACTCTAGTCCTTAGTTAATCATAGAGCCAGGGGAGAAAGGCAGGAGCAAGACTGATGTGGTTCAAGCAGCCCCCATGGTGAGTGATGTGCTCAGAGTGGTCTGTGATCAAGGTCACCACTCCCACCCACCCTTTATCCCCCAGATATTTGGGATATCAGCTTCCCCCTGACTCTAAGAGCTTTCACATTGCAATGTTAACATAAAAACAAGCATCTCTGCAAGACAGGTTCTCTCCTGTTGCTCACCTGCCTGTGAAAATCATGTACTGACAAATTGAATTTTTGGAAGGAAAAGTGAATAATGTACTTGTTAGTGTTTGCATGATACTTTTTTCCCTCGGGGACCTCATGTTCAACTCATCCATTATTTAAAATTCCTGCCAAAAATCAATGGATCCTCCAAGTATAGAATACTGCCAGAGCATCTCCACATCTGCATAAGTAATTGCTGCTGATCATACCCTAAGCTTTGTGAAGAGGCTCTTTGCTCAGATGATTTCTAGAGGAGGTCATACCAGAAATATGCTCTCTTGTCATCCCATCAGTATTCTGGAATATCAACAAATACTGCAATGTTATGAAATAGTCAGTGCTAAAAATACTAACTCTACCCCAGGCTGGCGTGGTTTAGGAGAGTGGCCTCACACAGTTTTTAAGATGTGCCTTCACCTTTCTCCATCTCTGACAGGAGTTACACAGGTAGATTGGCTAAAGATCCTGGGAGTATTCATCTAAGTAAGAATTATCTTGCATGTGAAAATCAGTACAGGTTAGTATTAACTTTTGTTTATTAATGGTTCTTTTCCTGTTCTGCTGAAGACTAAAGGATCTTACCTAAACTACCTCAGTTCAAGAAACTGTTTATGACAGTTCTTCACCATTTAACCAAAATATGAAATGACTTCCTTTTTTAGTTAGGAAAAAAAAGAGGCAACAGTGTAACCAACCTACTATTTTGTTTGATTCTCTGTGATTCCCTATCATAATATTGTATTTGGGCTACATTATTTCCTAGTTGTTTCACATCTTTACCCTTTTTGCAATTACTTTAAATGTCCTTTTTGTGTAAAGGAGTGCTTGTACCATAGATTGATATCCATCAGGATTTGCAATCTACAACAAAAGGGTAGAGCAATAACAACACAAACATATGGCAACCAGATGCCAGCCAAGCATGAGGGCAGGAAAAGGTGATATGGGGCAGCTCACAGCAGCTCAGCAAGGAACAGGAGAAAACAAAAGCAGGGAGATTTTCTAGATGCTTCTGAACTCTTAGAAAGTTTATATGAGCCCTGTGTTAGCTCACTTATGCACATCCCACAGCCTGCAAAGTCTGAAGTTTTTGATAAGAGTAAGGCTGTAACTGAATACATCTATTTTTCCTACACTGAGATCCAGTGTCACTCTCCTTTGCACCAAAGAAATAAGACAATATTTCCCAAAGTCTGAGAAGAGTGTGAACTATGAAGTGTCAGGAAGACTCAAAGGGCTGCTGAAGAAGGATTCAGGGGTATTCAGACATGATGAAGTGGGAAGTTTATGTAGAAAATGAGGGCAAAAGAGAACAATAAAGGGAAAAGAGTCTTGAAATGTTCTAGTTTTACAGTCAGGAAAGATGATACAACCTCATTAAGATATGGTGTTTGGAACTTGTAATGGTTATCTAGAAACAGGAAGGAATAAAATCCTAATTATGTTGGTGCTTATGAATATCTTCCTCTTGGTGCAAAGAATATCAGTATGTAAAAATGTATTTTACATACATTTTCTGTATGCAAAATATAATTTTAATAAAGAAATGGAATAAAATGTTAGGTTCTTTACAATTTAAGATTAGAAAGTGTCAAAATATCAGATTATTAATAATTCATTATTTTTATACTGGCTTTGTGAAGGAAGGACAAGAAGACAGAAGATAGTTCTAGGTGAGATTCTCCAGCTCTTTCCTGCAATTTAAATTTTAGAGTTCTGCCTTTAAATTAGCCAGACACATTTCCTCCAGTGCTCTAAAGGAGATGTTGCAGCTCTCATTATCCTAATGCTGAAATGACAGAGAATGGTAAATTCATAAATAGTTGTAGTGAAAACTATTTTCATTAATTTTGAAATGAAATCATATTAAATAGTAAATATATCAAGCAAGAGAATATAGAAACATCCTGTTCTACCTCCAGAAGCAGAGGTTGGGTTTGGAAGGGTGCAAGAATGAGGGGAAGCAGAAGGGCAGGCACTGCTCCCCCTTCTCTGTGGTGACCAGGGACAGGATCTGAAGGAAGGGCATGAAGCTGGACCTAGATCAGTAAGATGGAAGGTTTGAATTCAGACATGTGCTGCTCAGTCCCAGAGTTCCTAAGCAGTCACTTAAAGGTGTGTCTCTGTAGGTATTTCTAATATGTACACCTTGCACTCTTCCAAATACACTTGTATTTCTCATTCTGCTGCTGATCAATATGTAAAGTTACACATGTAAGTGTCAGCCACTTGTAATTTATGCTTTAAAAATTATTCACTATAATTTACTTAATGGAACTGGATGTGGAGTCAGCACTTCAACCCTCTGTTTAATCTGAGACCTCCATTGTTAGTCCAAGCTCATATATACATATTTCACTGCCAATGAAAAGTATATTTGGAGCTGGATATTCCACTGATGTTAAGCCCTGCTGATTTAATGGCAGCTGAGAATCTAACTAGTGCTTCATATTTTTCATTACTAAACCTTTTGGCCTCAAAGGCAGTTCTGAGGGTGCATTTTTAAATGCATTTTAACAGGTGATTTGGAACCAACTGTTTAAATGCAGCTGTTTTGCAGTTCCTTGAATCACAGAACCACAGAATAAGGTGGGTTGGAAGGGACCCACAAGGATCATGGAGTCCAGCCCTGCAGAGGAGTCAGAGAGCCCAAGAGTCACAGCACGTGCCCAAGAGTATTGTCCAAGAGCTTCTTGAGCTCTGTGAGGCTGTAACCCTGTGCCCAACCCCTGAGCCTGTTGCTCACCCATCCCATGATAGTGTTTATCCAGCTGTGTGCTGGACCTTTTTACCAGGAGGGCACTATGAGAGACAGGATTGAAAGATTTACTGAAATGTAAAAGGCTTCCTCAAGTTTTGGCACACTGTCCCACCACTCATCGCTGGTCAGCCTGGTTTTGTCCCTTTCCCCCTTCCAAACTCATGTAAAACTCTGTGACAAGTACCCTCTGTTGGTCTACTTCAAGTTTTTGAGATTAAGGAAATTTAAATTCTCTCTGAAGCAAATAAACGTGGGTTTGCCATTGCCCTGTGGTGGGATTCAGGCAGGTGACCCCATTGTGGTCACTCATCCCAGGCTGGGTAGCACTGCTCAGCTGTGTGTGACTCAGGGCACGGACACAGGAGTGGCACAGGGGCAGGGAGCTGTGCTTGCTCACTGTATCCAGGTCAGCACAAAGATGAGAGCAAGCCTAAAAATTGTCTTCAGAGAATAGGGCAGCAGCATTAATGAAATCAATGAAAAGTGCAGGGGATAGTCAGTATTTGCTGTAAGAGTGAGGTCAGTATTTGCTGTAAGATATGAGTCTTCATATAAACTGAGAAAACTTTAAATTTGGGTATTTTGCTAAAGTAATTAGGCTTAGTGGTAATACCACTCCATGCAAAGATGCTCTTGTTCTATTGCAGAAAACACTGTTTTAAAACAACAAATAATAGGTATGCTTACTACTTTTTATGATGAAGTTATTTTTGTTTTTAATTTGAATTATCTGACAGCTATTGGAGTGGATGAACACTGTCTGTGACTCTTTATTCATTTTTTTACACATAGGGGATATCAGTTTTCAGTTTTTAATTGTATAAATCTGGTTTAACTTCAGGGGAGTTCCTCCAGATGTGCTCCATGTTAATACATAAAGTTTGTGACATTTGCCTATGTAAAATTGCAAGTCTTTCACAATTAACTCCTCCTGCTAAATGATGTGGCCAATCAGCAAACTGCAAGCAGCTGTAATAGAATTTTGAGGGCTGCATTATCAAATTATCAACACATTAAAGTCATTATCAGTTAATTTTAAAGCAATCTGCCAAAAAGACGTGCAGTTACCTTGGAGGAATGAAGAAGCATATTAAAACTGGCAAGCAAACCCATCAGTAAAGCTGGTGATAATCAATCTTGAAGGAGTTTAACAAATGGCTACACCATGAAATGGATGCTGTCATGAGCTGTAAACTTCTTGGTGATGACTGTAGAAGGATAAGAAAAAGAAATTTTAAAACACAATTATGATCTAAGAATATAAGAAAGAATCGGGTGATGAAGATATAGCTTTCATGCATTTTGTGTTGTACTTTTAAAGAATAACTCAATGGAAAAATATTATTCAGAAATACAAAATATGCTGACCAATCACCAAGAGGATTTTAGGGGAAAAAGAAATAACTCTTCAGCTCTCTCAAGATAACTGTATTTTCATTTTCAAATCTGAATTATTAATTTTCAGCATTTTTCACATATTGTAGTTTTCACCTTTGTAAATCTTTTGGGTGTTCCAAAACCAGAGCACCAAGCACAGAAATGTAGTTTGATATCAAACTCCGTAAAAACAAAACCAGGCAAAAAAAAACTCCAGAGAAACATTGTTCAATGCAACAAGAAAGATGAGGCCAAGCCAACCTGAAACTGGCATGCTGCAATGCTGGGTTCCTGATGGTAGCAGGGAGCACTTCAGGGTTAAAAAATGAAACTTGCCAAGCTGGTGATGTAGAAACGGTATTTTCAATTGAAAACAAAAGCCCCAAAACCTGTTAGGTTTGTTGCAGCATTTCTCACAGCAGAATAGTGAGAAAATGCTGTGAGAATATCAACCCATCAGGAAGGGAATGACAGACACCAAGCAAAGGGGTGGCAGTCTTTCCAAACCTCAGCTCTAGAGATTGTCCTGTAGCAGGAGGAGCTGGAGCAAACCTCATCTGCACCAGCTGGATTTCTTGAGGATGCTCATTTTTTGGTCATATTCTTCATCATGAGGGTTGGTAGGATGTCATAATGTTTAATTTCCTTTTGGCCTTAACATTTTATATTTCTTAATTCCTTTTCATTCTCTGTGTTGAAACTTCACTGTTTTAATTAAATTCAGCTTGGAAAGCCATTGGTAAGAGAGACTGGGTACATTCTAGCAATTTGGTTTTTGTAGATGGTCTCTGATTTATGCTTTTCTTAGTATCATGTAACAAGCCTCAATATTCTCAAATGCAAACTCAAATACTTGAGAATGAAATATTTAATTCAAATAGATCCTGTTTTTCTTTCTGAATATTTTCACAAAAATGTAATATTTCTAAATCATCAATCTGAGGAAAAATGCAGTCGAGAGAATTACTTTAGACTTGTGAACATAGTATAGAAAAGCCAGTTACACTGACATTTCCCCACATTTTAAAGCTTCCTTTAAAATGTTTTATCTTCATGTAGTCATGTGCTGTTTGGCATAAGAAACCCAAGAAAAATGGAAAAAAGTTGGGTAGAGCCAGATAAATTAGGATGGTTTTTTTTTATTTTGTCCAAAATTTGTTCATGTACTTAAAAAAAAAAAAAAAAAAAAAAGAAAGAAAAAAAAAAAAAGCCAAACAAGCCTGTGTTCTTCAAGCTGAAGAAAAGCTAAAGAAGTTCTTCACAAGTTTGGTTAGGCCCAAAGCAGGATCACAGCCTCAGTAAGTTTTTCACCTGTTTCACCTGTTTCCATGGGTTGGGAATGCCACAGCTTAGAGATATCCCAAATACTGATTCTCTTCTGCAATACTGGTGAGGGGAGAGATGAGATGAGTCATTGCAGCCCTGGGAGTTCTACCAGAAAATGTGACAGCAGCAGAGGAAGGAGCAATGTAGGGAGTGAGCCTGGGCTGGAAGTGGACCAGGCAGAACTTGGGGCTGTGGGAGAATTAAAGAATTCAGGGCAGAGGGACAGAAGGAAAATGCTGCAGTGTCAGCAATTAACACCCAAGGGTGTTGGGTGTGTAGAAAATAGATGGTGGTGTCTTATCCATGTGGGTACCATTTCCCTGTGCCTGTCTTCAAGAGGTTTACTTTCAAGGCACTGTCCCCTTGTGTGGTGAATTACCAATGTTAATGAATATTGATCTCATCTAAATTGCCCAGGGAGAGCAAAGCTGCTCTGGAGCAGCCTTCTGCTTTGCTTGGCAGTCTTAGGAAAAGATCTGTCATGGGCAATAATGAACATTGCAGAGGAAACAAAAAGGAACAGGTGCCTAAAAGGCACAGAACATGTGCTTGATTAGAAATGGACAGTTTAAGTAGAAAACAGGCAGATAAATTCAAATACATGGAATAGCTGATAAAAGATAAGCAAACCCTACATGTTTTCTTAACAGAAGAAGATATATTTTTCTTTTCCACGAGAACAGGTTGAATTTTTTTAAAAGCAATGATCATTTTATTACAGACTTTCCAGAAAAGTTCTCTAAGATCCTATAAAGCAGCAGCCAACCGTGATGCACAATTGCAACAGTGTGAATTATTGAATTGCATCTGTCTCTCAGAAGCTGCAAACATTGACATTTTCTTGCCTTCCAGTTATAATTAAAGGACAAAGTGACATGTGGTATGGCACTGATCTAGTAGCTGGAAAGTCCTGCTCTGAGGAGTTTTTGTACTGCTGCAGATGAAGAGCACTCTCCATAGAAATAAGAACAACTTGATCCTTTCATTTAGCTGTGATTATTCCAAATTTCTTCCCACGGTTTTCAATTTGTGGATGAACACTCTAACACTCCCATTTTCCTGCAAGTGTCTTATCAGTACTTTCTGAAAACCAAACATTTAGCTAGAGTTTCAGCTTTCATCACTTTCAGAAAATTCCTTTCTTGTTGCATCCATCTTGTGTGTGAATGTAAATGGTTTGTGTACTACATTACATGCACATTAGATTTTGTAATGTCATTTTGTACATTTGCTGAGGACTATGCAAATCTCTTAGCTCTTATTTTATATACATAACTTCCTGTAGCTAGATGCATAAAATCATGCCATGGATGAATTACTTTATTTGCTTTGAGTAACTGAAGAGACTATTTATTATCATACATTTTATTAAGGCATAATACCCAGACCAAAACAGTGAAGGGATATTCATTTCTAACCTTCTAAATATCTTCACAATGTTACCTTTCCCATAATAAGTCATTGAAATAACTTGGGGCAGAACATGTTTCTTTGTGAGCTCAGTATTTCTGAGCTAACCTTGAATTCTGCATCAGGATTCAAATATACCAGCAACATAGTCATACTGGGTCATAATATCCAATTGAAAGAGAATAAAAAAAGGTGAAAGTGTAGTAAGTAAAATACAATATTTTCAGACTGTTGAGACATTTGCAAGTGACCTCAGAATAAATGCATATTTGTCCAAAGGAGTGTTCATTCAGTATGGAACTGTTGCACAGAAACCATTCTGTCTCTTACCTCTGTCTTGCCATAAAACTGGAAATGTACTACAGGCACAGAAAGTCCCAGATTTGTAGAGACCTGTCAAATCCTTTCTAGACACATTTAATGTGTGCAGTTTGGAGCTGCCAGGAGCTGCTCACATTTCTCTAATGCACAGAAGCTCCCTAGGAAACCAGATTTCTGTGACCTGCTTTTGTAACCTATTTGGCTGTACTTCGAGGGGATTCCTTTCACTATGCAGAGTCTCAAGTCTGCATTTTCTAGATTAAAATTCTATTTTGCATAAATTGAACCTTTTTAGTAGTGTTCCTAGGAAGGTTTTCAGCAAAGGCAGGAACAGCAGTACATGTGTTGGCACTCAAAAAATCACCAGAGGAAAAATGTAAAAGTGAGGTAGCAATGGCTAAAAACCTAAGGCTGTAATCAGTTCTCCATATGTGCCCGACTGTTGATGATGCCATGGGGATTTTTGTGTGCATCATGTTGAGAATGCACCTCATAGAGCTTCTGTCTAAAAGTCAAGGTTTATTAATATGGAATAATTAAATGAATTCAAGAGGGAAATATCTGATTAGTGATATGAAACTAGAAATCAGAGTCTGGCTCACAGGAAGTGTATGGATATGAGCAGCTCCTCTTGAAGGCAGAGAGAGTAGACCATTCAATGGAATTTCACTGGGGGGAGAATTAATTAATGCTCCCAGTTTCCTCTGTCTAAATAAGTGCTATTATGAGAATATTTGTCTTTGAGAAAATGCTACCTCAGTTGTTTTCACTGGATAGAAGCATGTTTGTGTCTAGAGACAAACCCTTCTAAATCAAATAATTGGTCACAAGGATTTGATTGACTTTATTTCAATATCAGTGTGTTCTCAGCTCAAGGAGCAGATGCCAGTTTGATTCTTAGCCCTTGCAGAGAGCACGTGTGGATGTGTGTACTCGGGTAGGTGAGTGTGGAGGGGTGTGGCATTCACATTCCCTGAAAAAATCCCCTCACCCAGGGTTTTTCTCCTGGGAATCTGAAAGGCAGCAAGAGAGGCCTCAGAGAAAAGGAAAACAATTTTTATCTCATTTGCTTCTCTGTGTTTTGCTTGTGTGGAATGTGCTTTTGGAGATTGTTTACCCACAGGTTTCATTGGATTCTGGTGTGAGCTGTTCTGACTCTTTGGCCAGTGGGGGCCAAGCTGTGTCAGACTCTGGAAAGAGTCACGAGTTTTCATTATTATCTTTTAGCATTCAGTAAGTATCCTTTCTGTATTCTTTAGTATAGTATAGTGTATTGTTCTTTAATGTAATATAGTATAAGACAGTAATAAATTAGCCTTCTGGTAAGATGGAGTCAGATGCATCATTCTCTCCCCTCATTGGTGAACCTGCATTTACAGTAGAGGGGATGTGCAGATGTGTCTGAACAAGCCAGCTCCAGTCCTCACTGGTCTCAGCACTGCTGGAAGAAAAAACACCTTGGTTCTGGTGTGGATCTTGCAAAGAAACCTGCAGGGTTTGCAGAGGTGCACTGGCCCTTGCCCAGTCAGCTCAGTGCCACAGAAGCTCACACCTCTGTGCACACTGCCCTGCACATACCCACTGATAACAGAGCAAAACTCTGTTCCCACACTTGTTTGCATTCCTCCCACCTCCTAGCTGCAATATTTCAGGATGATCAGAATACTTACTGCATCCTCTAGGCCCTTTTGTTTTCAACAGTTTTAATTGAACACAAATGAGACACTGATGGGGCTGCCCTTGGTGTTGATTAAACAACTATGAGCAGCCCTGGTGGTATGGGCAGGGCAGTAGGAGAGTGTAAGGTACAAAAACCCCAGTCTGGAGCATAATTTGGTCTGAAAGGAATAAATCCAAGAGGTGTTAATGGTACCTGGAATGGGCAAAACAAGAAATGCAAAGAATTCAGTCCCTAGTGAATTTAATCCTGGGTCAGCTCCCCTCCCCTCCCAAATGTACATTTAGAGACAGCTCTGTGCACATAAGTGTGTGTGCATATGCTTCTGAAAGAAAGCACTTTGACAGGAAAGAGAGACAGAAGATATGGGAAGACCATATAAACTACACTTTGAGCATATGGGCAGCCCTCCAACACTGTCAGTCTGTGCACAGTGTTGGCACACCTCTGTAAAGGTGACTAATGCTTTGTCTGTCCTGATGGCCTCTTGCTGTTATTAGCAGCAAAGTTTACCCTAAATTAGGTCTTTGTTTCCTCCTAAATTATGAGCAGGAAAAGAGAAAAATTCATTAAAGAAAAAAGAAAAAAAAATAGCATTTTATTTTGGAGCTGTTGCTAGATTTCTATTTGTGCTGCCTGCAACAGATTTTTGTAATTCCTATTGATCATCTGTGGTGATTACACTAGAAGACAGATACTCCTCTGGCATCATAAATTCAAATAGCATTATTTTCATCTCCCTAATACCTATCCTCCTGTCTATTCCCATTGACTTATGCACAGAATCAGCTTTTTGTGCCAGATTGTCTTTTACAGGGTGACAGTGGTAACTAAAATTCAATGTAACATAACAATTTTGAAGAATCGATACTCCAATTAAATTAAAACAGAAGCAGTTTATGACTTTTTCTGATTATAAACATGAGTAAAACTCAGCTGAAATGAATGTATTGACATAATTTACATTAGAGAGATTTTGGCCTTGATTTGCAATCCTGGAAAGAAATGTGGCACTATATTGTTCTTCCTCCTTGCAGTGACAGAAGCTTTCACAATAAAAATCTGTTTTAATTTATGGCTTGCCATAAAAGACAGTGCATGACAGGGTTCTCTAGTACCACAGCCACTTGCCAGGGACAGAGCAACTATTCATTATGCCTTCTATTGTGGAGTCACTTATCATGTTTCTTACCCCACTGGTCTATCTCATTATTCTCCAGGAAAGCCATTTTAGGAACTGCCAGCAACTTAAATTATAAATGGGTTTATGCCACTTTTGGTTGTGAGCAAGGAGACAGACTTTTGTGAATTAGGAACATGGGGTTGTGCTACTTGGTAATGTGATGTGACATTGTGGCTCATCCAAACAATAAAATATCCTTCTGAGTAGAAATATGAAGTGGCATCTTTATATGTATTTGTTTCCTCAGATGAATTCATGCAGCCAGAAGGACATAACCAAATAATCTGGATCTATAAAGTGTCTTAGCATTTCATTTCATTTCATTTCATTTCATTTCATTTCATTTCATTATTTCATTTCTTTCAATTTTTTTTTCTTTTTGGTGAATAACAGAAAAGGTCTTGTAGAAAACTCAGGCTTGGAAAGTCCTGTGGATTACAGTTTATCTCAGGATGAAAACGAGGAGTTATCATTGCACGGCAAAAGGGAATTGGAGTGATGCCCTGGAGTGAGTGGCATTATTCTGAATTAGCAGCATAAGTGTGCCATGTGCTCTCCAGCCTGAGCAGTCTGACAGCTGCTCCTGGCCTGCCCTGGTGCCAGCACACAGGGCTGGGTGGTGTCACCCTGGCTGCCTGAGGAGCATCTCGAGATGAGCTGTCTTGTATTGGAGGGCTCCCAGATGAAGGCAGGAATGATGAATCTGACTCCATGTTCTCAGAAGGCTAATTTATTATTTATCATTCTATATTATATTAAAGAATACTATACTAAACTATACTAAAAAATACAGAAAGGATACTTGCAGAAGGCTAAAAAGATAATAATAAAAACTTGTGACTCATTCCAGAGTCACAGCTTTACAGTGATTGGTCATTAAGTCAAAACAATTCACATGAAACCAATGAAACAACCACCTGTTGGATAAACAATCTCCAAACACATTCCAAAGCAGCAAAACACAGGCAAAGCAATGAGATAACTATTGTTTTCCTTTTTCTCTGAGGCTTCTCAGCTTCCCAGGATAGAAATCCTGGGCAAAGGGATTTTTCCAGAAAATGTGACAATGACAGAGGTGAAAACGTGAAAGGAGACACTTGAGAAGGAAAAGAGTGAAATCTCCACGTGGCCCTTGAAACCCAAAGCAGGGTGGGCTGGGCGTGCTGCAGTGCCTCTCCAATTGCAGGGCAGGGCAGGAAGGTGGCTGCAGGTTCAAACATCTCATTGTGGGTCTCTGGGCTTTGCTCTGACTCTGAATCCTCACTGTAGGTTGAATACTTGGGTATTTTTTTTCTGATCTTTTTTGCAGAAACAATACTGAGGTCAGAGAGCTCTCCTGGGCTGTTGAATGACTAATACTGGCACTTAGAATAAGGATGTGTTCAATTCATTTACAGCTGTGGGAATAGAAAGTGATTTTTAGTCTGCTGATAATTTTTAAAATGTGATTAAATTTAGTTTTGAGGCTAAGAGAATGTTTAGTTTAGCAATAGGTATATTTCTTACCTTGAAATGTCTTGAAAATCTTGAAAGATTTGAAAGCCCAATATAACCTCAAAAGAAAAAAAAGAAAGCGTATTTTAAATCAAGTGATATATATCAACCAAAATAATTGGCTCAAGTTAAGACATATTTATCAAAAACTTTGTGTTAGATCTGCATTTTCTGTTTTGTCAGACAAATTTTCTTCTCTGTTCTCTTCCAAACTGAAAACTATCTCTGATTACAAATTTCTGTATTTATCAATATCTGCATTTTGCATGTCAATTCTGACAACTTTAGGACATCAAAATGTTGTTCCAATAATTGGATGCCATCTTTTAAATCTAACATCAGTTGTGCTAACAAATTGATTTAATATATTAGTGACATCAGAATAACAAATTCACCTTCAAATGCTGCTTTATATTTATAGTATGTGCTTTACTAAAAACAAGAAGCTTATAATATTAAGAAATACAGAATATAAAGATAAAATTCGCCCTCTCAAACTGCAGAAAGCATTTCTGTTCATTCACAGTGAGGTTCTAGTAAAAACAATTCTGTTGTCATATTTTTTGAGGTTGAACTGCTCTTGACTAGTTTTATATTAATTTCTTCCCAATGAAATCAGTTACATTGTCATTGATTGAAGACACTGTCCAAAACCTGTCCCCTTTTTCAACCAGATCCCTGTGAAATTAGAAGATTGACTGCCTGGGCTTTTTATATTGGACATCTCAAGGAAAGCAAGCTCAATGACTACAGCATGCCTGATGGACTGCACTAGAAAAGTATTGCTGTTGGCTTTCTTTTTTCCTCCCGGCTGTCTGATTTTGGCTCCTATGGGGTCTGTTGGACCAAGACTGGACTGTCCTCATACATCCATTTTTATGGGCAGTCTCTGCACAAATCCACCTCTGAACCCCATCAGCAAACTGTGCTACCAAACAGAGAAGCTGAAAATATTAAGAGGCTCACAGGTCCCCTTCTCTGTGCTTCCTTAAGTGCCTGTGCTGACACTGGGAGCTGAAAAAGTGCCTGCCTGCAATGTCAAATATCCACATGGTGGTAGAAGACATGTTTTGAGGCAGGAGCTTGGGTTATGGCTCTGAAATCTTAGCATGACCTTCCTCTCTCCTCAGATTTATAGTTTACAGCTCTGGTGAAGGCAGTGTGGTTGCAATGCTAAAGACTCTCAAAAAGCTTTTAGCAGCTTGAATTCTGCAGCCAATTTATTCCTGAGTTGAGCCCTGAGTTAGTAACAAAGAAAAAAAAATAATGGTTGATTGAGTGAGCATATTGGGCTGTACAAGTGACTTAATTTTCATCACACTTCACTAATGGCCAAATTGCATGTTGGAGGTACAAACAGCCTGGGGGAAAAGGAGTGTCTTTTTCTAATGTTGCTGTTAGAAAGTTATTCTGGGACTCTCTGCACATTGAAAGCTGATTACATTTCAGCATGGTACCACAAGCTGCCCTGATTGCAAATTCATACATTTCCCCTACACAAAACAAATAAAGACTCCTACTTTCACAGTTGTTGAGAATCCAGGCATTTTGCCCACTCCTGCTCCACACCATGAAGCAAAATGCTTCAACTCTTTCAGCAGTGAGAGATGCCAGGCCAGTCTGTGTGCTTCAGTGTTTTCTTTATCTGTTTTTCCTCCTGAGAAAGATTTGTTATGAAATCATTGGAACAGAGTCCAGGAGACTGGATTTGAAATTTCAGCTATGTCACAGGCTTGTCAAGGAATTTTCAGGGAAATTTTGGTCCCTGGGTCTGTCTTCTGCCTCTTTAGTAGAGCTGCTGGAGACTTTAGGACTAATTTTGTTTTAAAATGCTGTCTTATCAATTTTTCAATGACAGCTGTTAGCAATTTTGACATACTAAATAATTTTCTAGACTTTTAAAAATGAAAATAATATGAGGGTTTTTTTAATTCTTTGGGAAATTCTGACAGCACTCACATTTGCAAATTGCATGGGACCAGGGAGTGTCCCTGTTCACTGGAAATCTATTGACTGTTAACACTTTGCAATGTGGCTTTGCTTATGTTCTTGCAGTTTCAAACAAGGCAGTGTTAGGTAGCTGGCACATGCTAGGATACATGAACAGCAGGCAGTTTGTGTGGGGTTGCTCTGGTTTTGGATGTTAAAAATGATTAAGAGCACAGATGGAATCCAGTCTGTGAGAACTGGCTTCAATGGCAAGGAGTAACTCTGGACACATTTAATTTACCAGTGAAAATGTAGTCCTGGTATTTTTCCACTGCAAATAATTTATTTTTAATTCTCGAGTTACAAACAAAAAGAGCAGAATAGAAAATGTAATTTCAGCTAAATTGAATAAAGAATTTCTGCTGATCCAAATGGCACTATTCTCAATTTTCCGCTCATAAAATTTGGAAGAATTTAAACTTTCAATTCCAATTTCTTCCCTTAAGTTAAAAAAATATCAAAACCTCAAAAACTATTGATGAAGGGATGGAATTTTGCTGACTTAACTGACAACTAAAATGACCCCACCTGTCCATACACAAAGCTTGCCTGCAGTGCCGGAAAATCTTCCACATCCCACCTTGTCTGAGAAACTGTGTGACTCAAACTTTATTTTCAATTTATAAATAATGAATTATTATTATTAATAAGTATTAATATGTTATATTAACATAACACATTTATGATAGTAAATATTTTATATTAATAACAATTATTAATAATTTTTTTTAATTGGTGGTGTTTTTAAAGTTCGAGTTCTCTGAGTCCTTGAGCTGAGTTTTCTTGAATACTTCAGTGAAAACACTTCAGGATGCCCACACAGTTTTGAAGCAAGCTGAGGACACCAATATGAATATGAAAATATTCTGTTAATTTTTATGGATTAGAAATTATTAAAAATTCCCAAGCATTAGCAATCAGACTGGTAAATAGGCACCTGATTATTAAATTTAGATTAAATATTAAGCAAATATTTGGAATTATATATCCTCTCAGTAAAGGCAAAAGAGAATCACATAGTATTAAACCAAACAATATACTTAACAGAACAGTAATTAAATAGAAAACTTTCAAAGTCTTCTAAGCATATTCTTGTCACATAATTTGTTTTTTTTTTAATGTTAGCTACATTCTGAGTAGCTCCTCTTCTCCACTGGTATTTGTCTCTCAAGGCAAATGTCCTCTCCATATATTTGGTTACTAAATAAACTGAGTTCTTTTCAGCTAAATACAATCTCTTTTATGAGGCATGCACAACATCATGTCCTGTTTTCTAGTTTTTATTTCTGAAGTATCTTCAGGCCAAGATGTGGAATGCACAGCTTCTCTTTCCCAGGTCATCCTTCTAGATAATAATTAAAGTTTTCCAGAGTTGTGCTCAATCTCCCTGGAGGAGTTTCAGACAAGCAGAAAACCTATAGGGCAGGAGAAATCTCTTTCCTAGGAAGGTGTTTGGGGTGACAGCAGTAAAATGACCCATCTTACAGAACACCACTCAACAGGGTTTTGATCTTAACTTTGAAGAGCTACTTTAAAGCAAAAACCTTCTACAATACCTGAGTATTGTATTCCTTTAAATAATGGAACCTTTAAATCTGGCATTTGGTCAGTTGCCACAGAGGACAGTAATGAGCCCCTTATTTAACTTGAATGGCTGAATAGTCACTGCCCTCATTCTGCCTATTAGCTCCAAGTGAAATATTTTTACCTTAGCTCGTTTTCTGCTAAACTCCAATTTGAAGTGTTTTTGGTTAAACTGTAATTCTCTGAATGTCAAAATACATCAGGACTAGGAGGAAAAAGAAGACATAAAGTGATGAAACAATTTCACTTGAAATCAACGAACAAAAATATAAAGTAAATGTTTTAGCTACATTTCAGCAAGAGCACAAACCCACGAGGGGCATCAGGGTCTGATGAAAATGTACACAATTAAAGTCCAGAGCCTGAGGCAGTGGTTGCCTAAGCACCACGAGGCTGCACATTGAGATAGTTCAGAGGTTTGGGGCAAGATTTTCATCAGAAAAATGTCAGTTCATTGGGGCTGAAACTTTTCACATGAATGTATTGGTCTTGAGGTAATTTCCACTGGGAGAGACGTCTAATCTCAAATGCAGAATTTTTGTAGGAAGCAGAATACATGAACTACCTCAAACATCTGAATGTTGGGGAATGTTTTGCAGATTCAAATAATCTAAATGCAGCTGTAAACACTGCTGGAGCTTGGACAAATGCACACTGCAGTGTCTTGCTTTTATAACCTGGGTGCTGAGGCATCTCAAGCACTGGAGGATTTTGCTCTTGGAGGCTTCTGCCAGGTAGCTGAAACAGTGATTTGGAGGAGTGGAAGTAAAAAGAACTGAAAGCTGGGAGCAGGGAGGAACAGTTGAATGTCAACTGGAAGAAAACAGGAGTGAAACCAGAGTAGGGTCAGGTCCACCCCAACAACAGAAGTACCAAAAGTGGAAATGACTGAATGTTTGTCATAGGAATGAACATGCAGTGTGATCTTTTTGAGTGATCTCACAAGGGTTTCATCTTCATTTTAAACGACCTCTGAAATGAATAAGAAACATGTAAAAAAGATTATGAAACTATATATTATTTAAAAGAAGATGTATTTTTCTACATGTTTGCTAACAGACTTCAGGGCCTTCTATTTCGAAATTTTGTGTATAGGAATCAAGATAGTCTCTCTAGTGGAAAACTATTAGTATACATATAGAAAAAAGTGTTTCAGTGACTTGTGCAGGAAATTATTTTGTTGAGTAGAAAACCATCCTTCCACTTCAACCTTGCTTATTTTCAGTGTTGCTGTGTGCAAGAGACCAAGGCCCCATGACTTTAACTATGATTTCAAGTAACACTGGGCATGTGGTGCTGAAAATTAGATCTTTTGCAGGTCACTTGATCCCCCAAAGACTCACAACTTCCTTGTAGCATTTGTTGTTACATTTCTGTGTTCCCATCTCACTCAATGATCCATCACCACATGAGATTTAATGTATTTTTACAGACTGTATTTGTTGAGAGTTGTTTGTTGTTGTTGTACACCGTGTATTTCTGACCCCTTGGCTTTCCCAGCTCTGTGCTGTGCTGGCTCTGGGATCAAGCTGTGTTTGAGGAAAAACACCACACAGATAATCCAAGCTGCCTTCCATCATGTCAAGATAACCTGGGAGGAGGTGACAATTCTTTAGGGTTAATTAACCCTAACTGTGACTCTCCCCTCCTCTTTTCAACCTCATCTCTCAATGATGATATGTTTATAAGATAACAAACACCATCTATAGAATGGTCTATGTCAATAATGACCATGAAGAATCAAAGTTAATTAACTTTTAACAGTGGCATTTATCTCTTTGTAAGTAACTCACAGATTTTCAGCCTACACACAAAGTTTATATATTTCTGTAAATAAAAAATGGCCTCTGCACTTATACTATTCTATTTAGAAATCTGTCAAGAGTTATCAGTTCTACCCCTCACCAGATTAACTTCAGTAGATTCATTACTCTGTTGAGGAAAACAACCCATATCTTGAAATTAAATGAAAATATCTTCGTTAAACACTGATAGCAAGGACAGAACTGATAGCTGGCAGGAAGAACCAGATGGATATTACCAGTGATAGCTGGTATAAATGTAAAATACAAAATTTGCATGACTCTTCCACTTGCGTTACTGATGGAAATTTTAAACAACACTAATTAAGCTTCTCTTAAAAGTACACAAGTATTTTTTTCTCATTCATCCTCACATGGTGATACCCTGTTGAGGAGCCTGTGATGCACTTTTTACTTATCCTGTGGTTTGTACCTGGCTGGGCAGCAGCCCTTTATTCTGTTATGGATAATCTTTACTCAGAATTCCCAGATAATCAGCTCTCACTGCCTAGCTGATTGCATTGATCTTGCAATCAATCTTGTGGTTGTTCTGCTGCACAGCTATAATGGGGGAGTGAAGCATCCCTGGGTTTTGGATCTGTGTGTATCCTTGGACACATTTCCATGCATGCCTACCCTCTCCTTCATCCACCCACTCACACATGTCTGCATGTGACCAAAAGCATCTTTTATGTCTGATTAGATCAGGCAGAGAATTAATACATTTTCTTGTAGTGTTCCCTATCTGTTAATTGCCTTTGCATGAGCGTGCTTCCTGTAAGATTTTTTGCCAACAGCCTTGTGAAGCACTGGACTTCAGGTTTGCTGCTCACATCCAGAATGTTCTCCCAGGGCTCTGCATTGACAGGCAGTCTGCATTCAGCTCTGAGCAAGGGGCAGCATATATTTGCTTTTTTTCCCCAGAAGCAGAGCAGAGATCAAATTATAGCCACTTTCCAGTTTATTTGGCTGCCCCCTAGAGAAACCCAGCTGAACTCCTGTTTCTGAGCAAACTGCCTTCTCCCTGCCCCTCCAAACAGGAGGCAGAGGCTCAGAGTCATTTGCCTCTCATGAAGATTTCTGCTGCTTTATTCCTCTATTATCTACATAGATAGATTCACAAGTGGCCATCAGATTTTATACTCACTGAGTTATTTTTCAGATCTTAAAAACCCTGAGACACAGGAGGAATTGAGAGGGTGGTTTCAGGATCTGTGGGAGTAGCTGCAATTCTGCAGCTCAAGATCCTCCAGCATCTGTGGAGCAAATTCATTGCCCACCCTTAGGAAATAAAACACCTTTCTGGCACCCAGACCCTGCAGCTCCCATGGGACACAGCTGGTTTTGTGATGTGTGCTTTGAGAAGGATTTTTGCTTTAATATCCATTTAATGAACAACATCAACTTAAATGAAGTCTCCCTTCAAGCCTGCTGCACACACTTAATTGTGGCTGGTGTCTTCCATTTGCTTAATTTGCTCTTAACTTGCCCTTTCTCTTGCAGTTTGCTTACCTGGAAATTCTGGAACTCATCCTCTTTGAAGAACAAGGCTGCTTTGTGTTATATACAAATTCATCTTTATTTAATTATTTAGTTCTTATTTCATTTTTAGGACTGTGTCTGTGCTGCCTGTCATATGTCTAATCTCCTTATTTTTCAAATTTGTTATTTAAAGAAAAGGAAACTGGAAAAAGGACTTCTGTTACTTTACTGGCTTTAAAAAACATTTTGTATTTGGAAACAGCCCATGGAAAAGTGTGTCCACATGCTATTCTTTAATACAATTTCTTTTCCTCTACTCTTGATGTGAACAAGTTTCTCTTACTAAGGTCTCTGTACATGGCAGCTCAGCTGTTGTCAGAAAATAAAACATTGAATCATTTCCTTTGGAAAAAAAAAAAAAAAAGATGCTCAATGTTCCATGGACTTCAAAAAACCTGGATGAAGAATAGACCAGACTTTGTTCTGACCATACTAAAAAAATTCTTAAATTAAATACTTAGTTGAGCATCTTCTAAGTTGGTATCTTAAACTAGAACCATGGCATATACATCCATTAAAAGTTGAGTACAATAGTTTGTGTTTAAATCCATCAGGCTCTGAAGACTTGTCCATGCTCAACTTCTGTTTCTAAGGTGCAAAAGCACATCCATCTCCATGGGCTTTTCTTTGGTCACCTCCAGTGTATTGGCAAAAGTCTGCATGTAGGATACAACTGTCACCAATAGATTGATTGCAAAAAATATCCCCATTATTTAGCTTTTTGTTCCTCCCAATTATTTAAGATTTAACAAGTTCTATCAGCTAGAAGTAGTTTACCCTAATTATTTAGGCTCTGACAAGTACTGTAAGCAACAAAGCTGTCTGAATAAAATTATGAGGCATGTACATGTTCGTGTTCCCTGCTAATGGGACCTGAGTCATGGCAGGCTGAGATGCACTAATTAATCCCAGCCACAGGTTTGTCCTCTCAATCAACAGCCCCTTAGATAAGCTGTCTGGTTGATCTACAGCTGCCTGGTGGGAAATACCCAGGTTGTGCAAGTTTTATGACTCTGACTCCCTAGGCCAGTTGCAAAGTCATTTCAAGGAGAGGAGCTGATCTGTTTTACAGTGTAATAGCTGCTCTAGGGCAAATCCCAGCAGGTAACTGCAGCAGAAGGCTGGAGTCAGCATCCAAAGGATGAGGAGAAATGTGCCATCAGCTTGGCATGCTGCACATTCCATCCCTGAACCACACAAAATCCCTCTCATAATGTTGGCATCTCTCGAAACCTGGCGAAGGACATTTGTATTCTCATGACTGTCAGAGAAAGTGTTCTGAAACTGTCCTAAAATGCATTTTAAATTACTGCTATAAAATATATACCTGTGTGTAAACATCACACACAGTATGAGCCAGGCCTGAGGAGCCTCAGTAACCCTTTAGTTATTTAACCCTAATAACCCTGTTGTTTCCTAACATAAAAGTACAGCACAGTTTATCTGTCCAAAGGTGATCACGACGTGCCAACAGGGGAGTCAGAAGGGCACATAATTTGTGTGTGAGTGTAGAGGCCCAGCTGAGATACTGAACTTGAGTAGGGTTTAGGTGTGTCAGTCTGCCTGTCTATTTTGCTCTCCTCTCCAGTTTCCTCCTGTTTCTCCTGGGCATCATTATTCCCCTTCATTTCTGTCAGTGGCTTCACGGAAGAGTGCCCTTAGCCTTGGGATATGGCACACACAGAAGCAGTCTGTCTCCCCTGTTTACCCAGGCTGAGAAAAGAGGCCAGACCCTGTGCCTGCTTAAACTCACCCTGTAGAAACTGAAGCCATAAACTAAAGTGAAATTGAAGAGGTGAAATGGAGAATGTTTCTCTGAAATCTCAGTTGTGGCTCTCTCCCTCCTCAGCACTCATGAATGGACTCTGGGTGTGTCTCTACTCCAAGCCCCAGCTGCCACCAAGACCAAGGCACAAGAGCAGTGGGATTAACCTGTATCCTTTAATACTTTAATACTATCCTATTAGCACAGTGCTTAAACGTGCTGAGGAATTTAAGGATGATTCAAATTGCACACTTCAAGACTTTTGGCAGTTGGGAAGAAAATAGAGTTTTTTGACTGATGGAGCTCAATTCTTATCCCAGCTGCACCTTTGTGACTTGCACACACTGGTAATGTAGTGGAGGGGCTGCAGAGTCTCCAAGGGATTTTTAATTTCAAAATGGATGGCAGATATCCATTCACTAATAAATCATCTGCAGCAGTTCTGCAGGAAAGAAAAAAGGCTCAAGGCATCTAATTTTGGTCTTGTGTATTTTTCCCCATCCTCTGGGTTCACAGAGTAAACAGTTGTTTAAAGAAGGGGAGGGCAGATACCAGCCACATTAATAGTTGAGACGTGTTATTTATACAAATTTCATTTTAATTCAGTTCATAGTGAGTGACGTATCAGTCAATACATTTTAGTTTTTTCCTAGGATCTTGTTCTTGCACTTTTCTTTCATGGCACTGCTTTCTTTTGCCAAGAAAACTCTATAGATTTATTGCCTTTCTCTTTTCTGTGCCACCTTGCCTAATGAGACCACTGCAGTGGCTGTAGCCTGTGAAATTAGCCCATGAACCCTTTGTATCTTTGTCTGTCTGTCTCAATACCCCTCAGATCACCCTGATAAGAAGAAGAACCATATCTGACCATATCTGTCTTTTTTATTATAGATTATTGTTGGTGTAGGTGGCAGACTGATGAAATACAGTGGGGGGTTTCCTCTTCACGGTCAAATTTCTGTGCATTTCTTTTTTTCTCTTTCATGCAGTGGGGTATCCAGTAAAATGTCTAAAATCAACAGTTACAATATACACAGGCAGAGCATAACTGTGCTGTGCCTATGGCTTTTTGGATGGAACTGCCAGAGTAATTTCAATGTCTCATGGCAATAACACTCATTTGCATAAAAGCCAATTTTATATCTACAGTCTGGTTGTGGCCAAAGAAATAAAAGAGAATTAATCGGTTTAGATTCAATGGAGTGATAAATACTGTCAGTAAAGTGATTTATTGCCTATCTACTGATGATTTCAATTAAGCTACAGGTGTTTTATATACTTGGAACTTGTTCTTGAGCACAGATACTGGGTGTAAGTTCATGGCCTCACCCTGCTGTGCATCACTCTCTCAATTCCTATATAGCAAATAAAATGAAGTGATACCTCTGCACTCATGACTGGGGCACCAGGGCTTTATTAAATTCAGATGTCTGGACTCTACATCTGCATATCTGTTTATGCCTTATTTACTCCAAACCACTCCCAAGTGTCCTTTTGTCTGCATGTGAGTGCTGAGAGATCTCTGTACCCTGATTTGCTTGTATGGTTTGTGCCAGACAAGAGAACAAACATATGATCATGGGCAAGGAGAATCAATCAATTTAAAAATTATGTTGCCTGTTATTTTTTTGAGTGAAAGAGTGAGTTCTGTAGGGTTTTTTACCCGTGACTACTGTATTTTGGACAGTTACTCTCAGGTTTTCAGGTGGTACATGATGCCTATACAGGGAACTTGATTCTCTGATGATTGTTTGCATCACTTGGTGACACCTGTATTAACCAGACCTCTACTGAGTAAGAGAACATCCAGAATAACATTTGTGTCAGACTGATGGAGTGAGGATGGATGCTTCATGCTGCAGGCACTGGCCTGGTGTTCAAAAATGTGGAGCTCAGTTCCTGGCATTGTCACACAATGACAGTGTATGATGGTAGGTGAGAATTCTAGGGCCACTTTTTCTCCAGTGCCTCAAGTACCAAGTGAATATCTACTGGCATTTTCAAAAGCAGCAGGGAATTGGCTTCCATGGGGCTTTTCAGCATTCCCAGGGAGCTGATTTGCACAATAGTCGTCCACCATGGAGGACTGCATGCCTAAAGTCACCCAGGCAATGGGGTCAGTGTTCATAACAAAAGGCAACCAATAGAGTTTTCCTGTGCAATTTCTGAGTTTCCCTCTGAGACAGGAGTCATTAAAAATATTTTTGTTGCTCTAAGCTGATATGACAGGTGAAGACTATTTTCATTATTTTCCTGCTTTTGACACTCTCAGGCCGCTAACAACAATAACAATAATAATAACAGAAATAATAGCCTTTTTTTTTAATGCTAAATAATCACAGTAGAAACAATTTACCTATTACCCTAAAGAGTTTGCAAGTAAGTACCTGGAGACAAGAGGAAGGTTGCTCCCTGCACAGGGCAGGCAGAACTTGTGTGCTCCCATTTCTCAGTGATCTTGCAGCGATTGGGGATTCACCTCACTGGGGCTGTCAGAGCCCTGCCCAGGGAGCAGTTCCACATCTGAGGGTGCTGTCAGCTACACTCAAGTGGCTGCTGAAATGAGGTGCCTGAGAACCCACTCAGCCAAGACGTGCCATCTGCTGCCTGGTGACTGACAGCAGAGAAACCTCCTCCGCTCCTGCCAGCGGAATTCTCCCTCTCAAAGCACGTTCTGCAGTGCCAGGATCACTCCCTGCCGTGCCATTAAAGCTGGGAAGGGCTCAGACTCTCTGTTTCTCTAGCAATTGTACAATTTCCAGTCTTGTTCTTTTGGTCCAGAAAAATTTGAGCAACCCAAGTATCTCGAAGTCTTTGCACTTTTCAATTTTTTTTTTTTTATTGTTCAAGGAAACAGTGAGATTTTGAAAAGCAAGCTGAATTAGAAACAAAAGTTTCACATTGATGGCAACACTGTGCTTATTCTTTCTTCTAAATGATGTGGAAAAGGGTTTTTCTTTAGCGTCTTCTTATGCAAAATATTTAAATGCAAATATTTGCTCAGTTCTGACTGGTGTTGGCTTGTACTTTTCTGCTTCAATGCTGGTGCACGCTGTGTGAATTGTTCACATAGTGAATGTCATTTAGTTCAAAAATAGTAAGTAATATTGTACTAGTTTCTATGGCTTTTTAACAGGGAATATATAGCATAGAATAGCCTTCTGCTTGCAGAAATCACTTAACTTCTGTCAGTCTCCAGCATCCCAAGAGAGGGACTGACTGCCCAGCTGGAGCTCAGCTCTTATCAGATTTCTGAAAACCAGAATATGCCAGCAGTCCTAAACTGGGAGCTTAAGAGTGGAATCACAGAAACACCTTGTTTCCTGAGCCAACACTTGTTTAACAATTTGATGACATGAATACCAAATGGGGCATTTTTCAGCCACAGCTGAAGAAAATCAAATTGTAATCAGGTGCCAAAGACATGGAGTCACTCCTTCCACATCTCTCCTGCTCTCCATACCTGTTTGAACACTCCCACCTTTTTCCCTTGCACTGGGACTAGAGTTTGCTTCTGCTGGTGAGCCAATTTCAATCTCTAAAACAACAGAAACAAAATTCTGATTTTTTTTTTTTTTTTGGGGGGGGTGTTTATTTTTTTTTTGTTTTGGAGGATGTAGGATTTTGAGGTTTGTTGTAGTTGGGTGTAAACTGTTATACTCATTTAGCAGGGTGAGAGGTTGATTGCTCATGCTGCCTGCCTGTTTCTGTTCCTTCACCTCCTCCTCAGCTCTGCTAGTACAGGTACTTTTGCATCCATGCCTTGAACTACCTCAAGGGATTGGAACAGGCTTAAAATAACCTAGTAAAAATGGCTTTTATTATTCTGGATCAGTTCTTCCCTCAGTGTCACAAACAATTGTACCAGGATGCCTCAAGGGAGATGTTGGAGGGAGCTGGGTGGTCAAGAGAGGGAGAGGAGAATGGCACAGGCTGCCAGAACAAATGGATGTCAAATCCGCCCTTAGCACAGTGTTGAATACCCACACAGGGCAGTAAAGAGCTGATATGACACAAATTCACATCCCAGCTTGGTGTGCAATTCCCTCTCAGTGTAGATGCAGCCTTAACTGCTGTGATGATAATAAAAAGATTCACTGATGGAGCTGCTGTGAAGCACTTGAAAGGATTTGCTGCTCTTCAGTGCATCTGGAGCAAGAAGCACAAAGGAATCTTATGCTAATGTACTGTTATGAGCTCTGTTCTTTGGGATTTATTTATTTATTCTCCCATTTAAAACAAAACTTGCAGCTGCAAGGAGCCGAAATGTGGACTTAAAAATAGGAGACAAAGTGTATTACACAAAATAACCTCTGAGTAGAGTCACCTCTGGCTGTGCCTTTGCAGTGTATTGTGTGGCTAAGAAAATATATCTATTTTATATATATATATTGAAACCTACAGTATTTTAAGATTGCAGTTTCTGTATATGCCTTATTATGAAGCATGACAGGGAATCCTGCACAAGTTCTGCGTTTTATGAATATGTAAAAGCACATATGGAAAATGACTGGAAGTAGTCTTGGTTTAGAGCTCTAAGGACCAAACAAATGTCACTGGGAGCCTCTAAGCATTAGGTTAGAGCCTCTTGGGTTGCTGCTGAAATTCCTTGTATCATTTAAGAGAGTTGTTTCACTTAAATCTGAAATGGCTTTGATCTCTCAGGAAGTAGATGCAGGTAAGGCACTTTGTTCAGTGCCATCAGCAGGATACAGGGAAGATGACAAATTCATGCCTAAGGTTTCTCTTTCACCCTTTGCTAACTGAGCTTACTACTTTCACATATTAAAAAAAGATTTTTATTAATTTTATGGCTGCATATTTTATACTTGTGCTCCCCAAGACTTGCTCATGGTCATTTGCTAATGGGATGAAGTAGTTTTCCCACTGTGTGGTCACCCTGCTCTTTGTTCTGTTTGGATATTTTCACAAGCATCTGTCCCTCCAACACGAACTGCTGGGAGCTGGAATTCAATTGTGTCAGCTGCATCATCTGCAAATCTGTCCTAATGAAATTTGGCAAAAGTGGTCAAAGTTGCTCCAGACTAAATGAAACTGCCACATGTTTTTGACAGCTGAGATGACAGTCCAGCACATCTCTCATAGCTCAGGATGGCATGCATCATTAGATTTACAGAATGGGAAAGAGAAGCCTCTGCTAGAAGCTACTGTCCTTCAGGCTTTCACATTATTTTTTCATTTTCCTTGAAATTCAAACAAATTAGAGGCCTTGAAAGATCAACCATGAACAGATACAGTTTGTCAGCTACTTTAAAAAAAAAAGGCAGAAAAAAATCCAAAATACTATTGCTGGTATATTGCTCTTAAAAAAAAAAAACAAAAAAACAAAAAAACCCAAACAAAACAAAAAAACACCCAACCCAAAAAAACTTTTGTATTTAATTAAATTTAATTTAAACACCCAGAGCAGGGAACAAAATGCTCTTAAGGACTTTCCTTTTTTGGCACATTTTCATACTCTTTTACAGACTTTTTTCAGTGGCTGCCCACACTGAAGTGAAATCTTTGTCTAGTTCAATATCCTAGGTTATATTTTATGGGTGAATTTCTTCTAATGAAGCAGGTCAGCTGGATAGGCAGACATCCCTCAGCATCCACTGCAGTCCAGAGCTGGAGTCTGAAGACAAGGGGTGAGAACAGCACAACTGCAAACTCTTAATAGGACTCCAGCAAATCTCCTTGTGGGCTCCAGAACCCACAGATCTGTCATCATGGTTATCAGGGAGAATAAGGTAAAGAAAGAATATCCTCTCACATGGGAATTTTCTTCTCAAGGCAGTAGGGACATTTTACTTTCATTAAAATACTCATATGTGACTCAGTTTAGATATTCTCCTTAGCAGTAGCTCTCTGCATACCTGTTATTATTTAGATTCCCTTTACATTTTTAAGAAATATTTACAAATCTCAACCTCTCCTATTTTTCTTTGAGATGACAGGTCCATTAAAAAGGAAATGTGGCACAAAACTCTTTACTTGTGCTGTGAAAATTAATGTTCAAGGAACATTAATACAAAAACTAGAGAAATGTAATTTTGTGGCCTTGGTAAAAGGGTTCTTGGAGAAACTAATAATAATAATATTCAATAATAAATCTCTCTCATCATGAGGTGATGAGGGCAGACTCCTGAAGTGGATTAAAGTGCGTGTATCCATTCATGTCAAAGGAATTGGGCTGATTGACATCACCATGAGTGGGAAGAATGTCTATCAAATATATCCTGAAACAGTATTCAGCCTCTGAATAGTTCTCCATTTGTTAGAAATGTGCAATGGGGAAAGTAGGTATTAATAATAGATTCTTAGCTCTAAGAATGAGGTTTTTCTCTTCAATTTTCTGTGAAGTGTGATATTTCAATTTATTTCATTAAGACTTTAATTCCCTGTTCACCATGCCCTTTTCCCTGGATGAAAGTTCATAAATATTTCCTTGTTATTCTCTCTTTCTTAAGTTGCTTCTTGTGAAGAACTTGGAAGAATTTGTTGATTCAGTGTGAATCCTTTCTCTCATCTGTCCTGCTCCTTTGGCCAGGACTGTGAGCTGTGGTTTAACCCCAGCTGGAAACAGCACACAGCCTCTCACTGCCCACTCCTGCTGGGAGGGCAGGAGAAGTGGAAAAATGTAAAAATCAAGGGTTGAGATAAAAAACAGATTGACAATTAAATTAAAATATACTTCAACAACTACTACTACTAATAATAATGATATGGAATATTTCTTTGGGCATGTTGGGTCTCCTGTCCTGGCCATGCTCCCTTCCAGCATCCTGTGCAACTTCTCACTGACAGAGCATGGGAAACTGAAAAGTATTTAACTCTGGAGAAAAAAAAAACAAAACAACAAACTTAGAAAAACCTGAAATATTGGTGTTTTATCAACGTTATTCTCATACTAAATCCAAAACACAGCATTGTATGAGTTAGTAGGAAGAATGTTAGCCCCCAGCTGAAACCAGGACAATATGAAACAGTAGCACAGAGCTTTTTCTATTCTGTCACCTCCTTAAATCCATTTAATTTCTAGTTCCTTTGTTATGTTCAGTATTTCAGCCTTGAGCTGTCTGTTCAAACTGCATCCTCAGCATGCTGGCCCTTCCCTTCACCATCTCCCATGAAACCATTGCATATAAATTTGCATTCTGACATTAATTTTATATGGCTGGGGATTTTTTATCCTGACACTTATTATAGAATAATTCTCTTGACCTCTCAATTTATGTTTAGCATGTTTTTTTCCTTTGAGATGTAATAGCTCTTTCCTCTCTATTGCTCCTTTCCTATTTGGCTGGGAGAAGGACCCTACTCAAAAGCTATTTTTTTATAATCCTGTAAAATTCTGCTTAGTTTGAGTCATAAACCAGTTAAAAATGTGAATTTTCTTTATTATTTCTTTACTGACTTTCTCAGAAACTTACAAAAAGTCAGTTTTGGTTAATTGTGAATGCTCCACACCAGCCTCAAAGTGTTGGGCCAAGGCTGGGACCAGAGAGCAGCTGTCTGCTGCTCGTGGTTTTGCCTACTCAATATTTGACTCTGGCTTGAAGCTCAGGCTCCAGCCTGGAAAAAACCAACCAGCTCAGCACTAATCCATCCAAAGGCAGCTGGGAGCAGCAGGCAGCAGGCTGGCTGGGAAGCAGCACTTCTCCACAGCTACCCTGCTCCAGCCAAAACCAGCTCTGGATTGCAAATCCTCCTGCTCTGTTCCAGAAGGGATGAGCGATAAATGGTTTGCACATAATGATAATAATGATGATGATGATGATGATGATAATAATAATAATAATAATAATAATAATAATAATAATAATAATAATAATAATAATATCACCCACAATAATATTTTGGCACTGCTCATGGTCACCCCAGTGGGATGAAGGAGCATCTCTGGGAGCAGCACAAAGCATTTCTATCTCCTTCCTGATTATTAATATCAATAGCTCTTGTAGATAAAGGGAGGTGCCTTCCTTACAGAATCAAACCATCCAACTAGAATCACCCTTCTAGAATATTTTCCAGCAAATTTGTTATTTGTTTTCTCAAAGTACAAGTGGTGGCCTGATCCAAACCTCATTGCAGCCTGAGAAAAGACCCAGTCTCACTGGATCTTCTTGAAGAGTTAGCTTGAGTGCAGAAAACCTCTTTCTGGTTTTATTTTAGGACTTCTTTAAAATATTCTTCTATTTTCTATTGGATTTTGCCTGCTTTGCAATCCAAGCATCCCATCTGTACATGCATTAGCATCCAGGTCATCTCTTTTTGCACTGAGAGACTTTCTAGTCGCTAGTTGGAAGTAACTTTTTGTCCCTAGTTTTACTTTATTCTTGACATCACCACAGATTTTTTTTGCATCACCTTTTTTACTAGGCAGTAGCATCTTGATGTTTAAAACAGTCCATGTTCTCACTAGAGGGGCATGCAGTTAAAGGAAACAAGTATCTGCCTTGGTTTGGAAAATAATACTGAATGGTGTGAAAATTTAAAGGACTTAAATTTATTATAAAACCCAAGAGACTTGTTGGGAGAATATTTTTAGGATTACTTTTTCTCCTGTTCCCAAGTGATTTTGATAATATTGTGGGACTTTATGATAACCTTGCTCCTCCTCCTACATTAAAACTGAAGGCAGACAGAGGGCAAGCATCTCTAAAGACAGCAGCTGCATGGAAAACTTCCCACAGTTTCAGAACTGCAAGTTATCTGCTTAAGGATATTGCTGAAGAACCAGATGGAGAATAGTTTTCCACAGTTAACCATCTGGGCCCTGCAGTGATACACTCTGCCCTGAGCATTACTATGGGAATTGACTTCATGGGGGGAAAAAAAGCAGAGAAAAAGAGACAGGCAGAGAAAGAAGAGCATAATGTTTTATGCTGCAAAAATATTCAGCCAAAGAATCACCATTTTGTCACACATTGCAATTTCCTCATCTCTGCTTGTGTTTATAACCTGTGGGATAAAAGGAAGAGAAAGTGAGACGCTAATGGTTACTATAGCATAAAAGCCAGCTGTGAAAGAGTTCAGAAATGGTGTTTTGGTTTTGATGGAACTTTGATTGAGCTATTAGATGTCAAAGTGAAAGGCAAGACTTTCTGATAGAGCTTCAATTTTTTTACATTGATCTATAATTTTAGCTCTGCTGAATTAATTTTTGGAGTTCTGTACTTCAGAGATTCCAGCCAGTGCTGTGGTGCACATGCACCACCATGTAGTGACCAGAGAAAGGTTAGAAATGTGGGATATTCCAGGAGGTTTGTGGAAAACACCAAATGCCTGGTAACTAGAAGGAGTCAAAGAAATAAATAGAACGAGTGGATTTTCTGAGCAGTCCTGCTGTATGGTCTCAACATGAAATCTATAGGTGAAAAGTCTTTATGTGTTAAATGTAAAATTGTCCTGCAACCAGAAGACAAAAAAAGGGCATTTTTTCTCAGGTGCTCATGAGAGTCTATAATTTTCATTACTGGTTTCAGTCTTTAGCTGAAGTTTTCCATACTGTCCAGGCATTGCATTCTGGCTTTTTTCCTGCTATGTTGATTCTCTTGCATAGAATATTATTTCATCTTATGCTATGTGCTTCTCTCTGCCTGGGTAGTTGAGGATCTTTTTCCTCTGGCTATTCACCTGCCTTTGCAAGGCTTGTAGGAATCTGTTGGAGACCTTTTTTCTTTCTGTCACATTTCAGTTAAGCTTGACAATGGGTTTGCCTTCCTTAGTAAAATTGGCTAAAATGGAAAGCTTTTTTTTTTTCTAAAAAGAAAAGAAGGTAAAAAACCCCAAAAGGTCTGATTAATTTCATAGCTCTGCTTATTTTTGAAGTACTCAGATAATGCAGGTTAGCTCTAGTGGAGTATTTAATGGTATGAACCTGGATAATGAATTACTGAAAGTCACTGAGCAAATATCATTAACCTCCATTGAATATTAGGACCTTATATAGGGTTTCAGACTCTAGTTTGCTTTTTAGGTGTATGACAGGCCAAGAGAAATATTAAATAGTTATAAAAACACAAAGACCTGGCCATTCACCACATTTCTTAGCTGGAAATAAAAAAGGTTAAACTTTCTATGACCTTTATGTGGATAGAACTCAAATTTTTCATGATATATGTATGCAGCAGCTGTTCTGTAAAGGGAGACAAAATTCCCTGTAATGCTTTAAATCACTGTTTATCTTCTGTTTTAACAAAGCCCCAGACCACTCCAGCCTGGTGGCACATGTGCTCATGTGTGCTTATTGCATCTGGATGATAACAAGGAACTGAAAGATAGAAGTGATTAACAGGTAACCATCAGATCATAAAAAGGTTTTTTTGTCTCTTCCCAAAAGAGAATCTGTGTGGGGAAACTGTAATGGTTGGGTTTTATTTCTGTGTGTCACTGGTGTGGAACAGTTTGTGTGCTTTGATGTTGAGATTGGCCTCAGGTGTTAATGGCATGAAATTGTTTATGTGGGTGATATCACACATATAGGTGCATATCTTACTCTTAAATTACTTTTGTGTGAGAATTTAAATAAAAACTAATAATGAATAACCCCCCACTCATTAATCCTTTTCTTCATCACTGTTGAACTGCAGAAATGGAATATATACCTGTATGAAAAGCTTGGTGGTAACCTGTAGCAAGAAGATGAGGAGGTCATGTAGGAAAATAGATCATAATTTGCAAAATATTTGCTCTTCATTATTAGTTATATATTTTGTTTTTCTGGAATTTATGGATTCATTGGAAGTTTTTCAATTTGGACTGTTGGATTACCCTTTTTCCAGAAAATTGGCAGCAGAGCCTTCAATTGAACTTGTGTTGTTCCTTCCTTGTTGGCTGTTGGTCTGTCAGTGATCAAGCAGTGAGTTCTGCTTCTTAATGCACAAAAATATAAATAATTTATACCTTGGAGCACAGAATACCATGGAAAGTGTGAGGAAAATTATTCAACCAAAAGGAGGAAAGTTGTTGAGTTACAAAGAGAGAGAGAAATCTGCCCTAAACAAGGAGAAATTCCCATTCTTGCTTTCTTACGTGCCAGCCTTGATCTAAAAAGGATGTGTCAGGGCAAACAGCTGCCTTGAGGCAGCTCAAAGGGAACACTGAAAAGTTGCCTTTGTGTCTGAAAGGAATTCATTTCAGTAATATTGCCCTAGAGTTGGTTTCTCCTAATTCCTTGAATTTGACTCTGCCTTATTCTGCCCACGTTGTGCATAAGCAAAAGTTCATAAAATGCATAACGGAGCTGCAAATGACATCTTTTAGGGATTAATGTTTTTAAACACAGTTTTAAACACTGTTTATTTTGTGTACTCCAACTGTTCTTGGCCATCAGTCACGATCTACCAAAGGGATCTGTTCTGCAGGAGCTGGTCTGCAAATTTCCACCAGGGCCACCTGAACCTCGGCCAGCTGTTTCTTAGTCCTGCAGTCCTTGGCCTTTGAGAGCAGAGCTGGATGACAGCCTCAATCAGCAAAAGGGGAAATGACACACAAATTAAAGTGACATTAAAAAAATCCAAATAAGACAGTGTCATCGATAAATATTTTTCTAAAAGAAGATCAAGCAAAGTGTAAAAGATTTTCTGTGAAATCATTCATGTTACTTTTTCCTGTCTGTTCCTGAAAACTGATTTTCCCTGTAAAAATAGGTCTGTGGGAATGACATACCATGGTTTGAAGAGTTAAGCGATCCTTATAGATGGCCTCTTAAGAGGTGGCAAAATATTTTTGGTTTCTCTGCATGACCCTGCTGTATACAGGGTAAGAAGACAAAAGTCTCCCTTGTCAAGTTGCAGGAAGGTACCAAGGAAGGTGCTAGGAAGGTCGCAAAGGGACAAAGCCTGCAGTAGAGTCTTGAAGATATTCAAATCAGAAGACAATGTAAAGAGGTATTTCCTTTCGGGAAGGAAAACGGAATCCTGTTAAACCGAAAAGAAAGGCTTCCAAAGGCTCTGGAAAGGAGATAGGATCAAATGAAATGCAATTGAAAAAAAGCCCAAAAAAAGCAGAAAATCGGGAGTTTTAGTGTCCTCAAGAAATGGTCTGTGAGGAAAGGAGCTGCATTGCAAAGGACCAAAACATGCCAAAACTAAACTCCCAGATGTTGCAAAAGCAGGGGAAAAAGCCAAGGAGGATGAGAAAACTTAGAGAGGAAAATATCATAGACATGGCATGGGTGCTTAAAAAAAAAAACAAAAAAGAAAACAATTTTTCCCATATGCTATCAAGTGCAGGCAGATGCAGCAAAGCCTGCAAAAATTGATCCCCGCTGAAGGCCAAAAGAGAAAGGAAGGACTTAGAAACACGCTGGAAAGGAGATAGGATCAAAGGAATTGCAATTGGAGGAGAAAAAAAAAGAAAATTGGGAAATTTGGGCAATTTAGTGACTATGAGAAAATGGAGCGGGATTCTCTCAGAGCAGTGCACAACACCAAAGCATGCCAAAACTAAGCTCCCAGACGTTGCAAAAGCATGGGAAAAAGCCAAGGAGGAAGAAAAAACGTGGATGGGAAGATATGAGGGACATGGGATGGACACTTAAAAAACCTGGAAAAAAAAGGAAAAAATCATTCGCAAAGTCCGAGCCATCAAAAGGCATGGCATGTCATCAAGGGCCGGGAGAAGCACCAAAGATTCCTCTCTTGGTGCCCATTGAAATCGCAAGATTCCGTTTCCCTTCCCGAAAGGAAATTTCATTTCCTTTCGGGAAGGAAACGGAATCTTGCGAATCCCAAAAGAAAGGCTTCCAAAGGCTCTGGAAAGGAGATAGGATCAAATGAAATGCAATTGAAAAAAAGCCCAAAAAAAGCAGAAAATCGGGAGTTTTAGTGTCCTCAAGAAATGGTCTGTGAGGAAAGGAGCTGCATTGCAAAGGACCAAAACATGCCAAAACTAAACTCCCAGATGTTGCAAAAGCAGGGGAAAAAGCCAAGGAGGATGAGAAAACTTAGAGAGGAAAATATCATAGACATGGCATGGGTGCTTAAAAAAAAAAAAACAAAAAAGAAAACAATTTTTCCCATATGCTATCAAGTGCAGGCAGATGCAGCAAAGCCTGTAAAAATTGATCCCCGCTGAAGGCCAAAAGAGAAAGGAAGGACTTAGAAACACACTGGAAAGGAGATAGGATCAAAGGAATTGCAATTGGAGGAGAAAAAAAAGAAAATTGGGAAATTTGGGCAATTTAGTGACTATGAGAAAATGGAGCGGGATTCTCTCAGAGTAGTGCACTACACCAAAGCATGCCAAAACTAAACTCCCAGATGTTGCAAAAGCAGGGGTAAAAGCCAAGGAGGATGAGAAAACTTAGAGAGGAAAATATCATAGACATGGCATGGGTGCTTAAAAAAAAAAACAAAAAAGAAAACAATTTTTCCCATATGCTATCAAGTGCAGGCAGATGCAGCAAAGCCTGCAAAAATTGATCCCCGCTGAAGGCCAAAAGAGAAAGGAAGGACTTAGAAACACGCTGGAAAGGAGATAGGATCAAAGGAATTGCAATTGGAGGAGAAAAAAAAAGAAAATTGGGAAATTTGGGCAATTTAGTGACTATGAGAAAATGGAGCGGGATTCTCTCAGAGTAGTGCACAACACCAAAGCATGCCAAAACTAAGCTCCCAGACGTTGCAAAAGCATGGGAAAAAGCCAAGGAGGAAGAAAAAACGTGGATGGGAAGATATGAGGGACATGGGATGGACACTTAAAAAAACCTGGAAAAAAAAGGAAAAAATCATTCGCAAAGTCCGAGCCATCCAAAGGCATGGCATGTCATCAAGTGCCGGGACAAGCACCAAAGATTCCTCTCTTGGTGCCCATTGAAATCGCAAGATTCCGTTTCCCTTCCCGAAAGGAAATTTCATTTCCTTTCGGGAAGGAAACGGAATCTTGCGAATCCCAAAAGAAAGGCTTCCAAACACACTGGAAAGGAGATAGGATCAAATGAAATGCAATTGAAAAAAAGCCCAAAAAAAGCAGAAAATCGGGAGTTTTAGTGTCCTCAAGAAATGGTCTGTGAGGAAAGGAGCTGCATTGCAAAGGACCAAAACATGCCAAAACTAAACTCCCAGATGTTGCAAAAGCAGGGGAAAAAGCCAAGGAGGATGAGAAAACTTAGAGAGGAAAATATCATAGACATGGCATGGGTGCTTAAAAAAAAAAACAAAAAAGAAAACAATTTTTCCCATATGCTATCAAGTGCAGGCAGATGCAGCAAAGCCTGCAAAAATTGATCCCCGCTGAAGGCCAAAAGAGAAAGGAAGGACTTAGAAACACGCTGGAAAGGAGATAGGATCAAAGGAATTGCAATTGGAGGAGAAAAAAAAAGAAAATTGGGAAATTTGGGCAATTTAGTGACTATGAGAAAATGGAGCGGGATTCTCTCAGAGTAGTGCACAACACCAAAGCATGCCAAAACTAAACTCCCAGATGTTGCAAAAGCAGGGGAAAAAGCCAAGGAGGATGAGAAAACTTAGAGAGGAAAATATCATAGACATGGCATGGGTGCTTAAAAAAAAAAACAAAAAAGAAAACAATTTTTCCCATATGCTATCAAGTGCAGGCAGATGCAGCAAAGCCTGCAAAAATTGATCCCCGCTGAAGGCCAAAAGAGAAAGGAAGGACTTAGAAACACGCTGGAAAGGAGATAGGATCAAAGGAATTGCAATTGGAGGAGAAAAAAAAAGAAAATTGGGAAATTTGGGCAATTTAGTGACTATGAGAAAATGGAGCGGGATTCTCTCAGAGCAGTGCAAAACACCAAAGCATGCCAAAACTAAGCTCCCAGACGTTGCAAAAGCATGGGAAAAAGCCAAGGAGGAAGAAAAAACGTGGATGGGAAGATATGAGGGACATGGGATGGACACTTAAAAAAACCTGGATAAAAAAGGAAAAAATCATTCGCAAAGTCCGAGCCATCAAAAGGCATGGCATGTCATCAAGGGCCGGGACAAGCACCAAAGATTCCTCTCTTGGTGCCCATTGAAATCGCAAGATTCCGTTTCCCTTCCCGAAAGGAAATTTCATTTCCTTTCGGGAAGGAAACGGAATCTTGCGAATCCCAAAAGAAAGGCTTCCAAACACACTGGAAAGGAGATAGGATCAAATGAAATGCAATTGAAAAAAAGCCCAAAAAAAGCAGAAAATTGGGAGTTTTAGTGTCCTCAAGAAATGGTCTGTGAGGAAAGGAGCTGCATTGCAAAGGACCAAAACATGCCAAAACTAAACTCCCAGATGTTGCAAAAGCAGGGGAAAAAGCCAAGGAGGATGAGAAAACTTAGAGAGGAAAATATCATAGACATGGCATGGGTGCTTAAAAAAAAAAACAAAAAAGAAAACAATTTTTCCCATATGCTATCAAGTGCAGGCAGATGCAGCAAAGCCTGCAAAAATTGATCCCCGCTGAAGGCCAAAAGAGAAAGGAAGGACTTAGAAACACGCTGGAAAGGAGATAGGATCAAAGGAATTGCAATTGGAGGAGAAAAAAAAAGAAAATTGGGAAATTTGGGCAATTTATTGACTATGAGAAAATGGAGCGGGATTCTCTCAGAGTAGTGCACAACACCAAAGCATGCCAAAACTAAACTCCCAGATGTTGCAAAAGCAGGGGAAAAAGCCAAGGAGGATGAGTAAACTTAGAGAGGAAAATATCATAGACATGGCATGGGTGCTTAAAAAAAAAAAACAAAAAAGAAAACCATTTTTGCCATATGCTATCAAGTGCAGGCAGATGCAGCAAAGCCTGCAAAAATTGATCCCCGCTGAAGGCCAAAAGAGAAAGGAAGGACTTCGAAACACGCTGGAAAGGAGATAGGATGAAAGGAATTGCAATTGGAGGAGAAAAAAAAAGAAAATTGGGAAATTTGGGCAATTTAGTGACTATGAGAAAATGGAGCGGGATTCTCTCAGAGCAGTGCAAAACACCAAAGCATGCCAAAACTAAGCTCCCAGACGTTGCAAAAGCATGGGAAAAAGCCAAGGAGGAAGAAAAAACGTGGATGGGAAGATATGAGGGACATGGGATGGACACTTCAAAAAAACTGAAAAAAAAAGGAAAAAATCATTCGCAAAGTCCGAGCCATCAAAAGGCATGGCATGTCATCAAGGGCCGGGACAAGCACCAAAGATTCCTCTCTTGGTGCCCATTGAAATCGCAAGATTCCGTTTCCCTTCCCGAAAGGAAAACGGAATCTTGCGAATCCCAAAAGAAAGGCTTCCAAAGGCTCTGGAAAGGAGATAGGATCAAATGAAATGCAATTGAAAAAAAGCCCAAAAAAAGCAGAAAATCGGGAGTTTTAGTGTCCTCAAGAAATGGTCTGTGAGGAAAGGAGCTGCATTGCAAAGGACCAAAACATGCCAAAACTAAGCTCAGAGATGTTGCAAAAGCAGGGGAAAAAGCCAAGGAGGATGAGAAAACTTAGAGAGGAAAATATCATAGACATGGCATGGGTGCCTAAAAAAAAAAACAAAAAAGAAAACCATTTTTCCCATATGCTATCAAGTGCAGGCAGATGCAGCAAAGCCTGCAAAAACTGATCCCCGCTGAAGGCCAAAAGAGAAAGGAAGGACTTAGAAACACGCTGGAAAGGAGAAAGGATCAAAGGAATTGCAATTGGAGGAGAAAAAAAAAGAAAATTGGGAAATTTGGGCAATTTAGTGACTATGAGAAAATGGAGCGGGATTCTCTCAGAGCAGTGCAAAACACCAAAGCATGCCAAAACTAAGCTCCCAGACGTTGCAAAAGCAGGGGAAAAAGCCAAGGAGGAAGACAAAAGGTGGATGGGAAGATATGAGGGACATGGGATGGACACTTCAAAAAAACTGAAAAAAAAACGGAAAAAAATCATTCGCAAAGTCCGAGCCATCCAAAGGCATGGCATGTCATCAAGGGCCGGGACAAGCACCAAAGATTCCTCTCTTGGTGCCCATTGAAATCGCAAGATTCCGTTTCCCTTCCCGAAAGGAAATTTCATTTCCTTTCGGGAAGGAAACGGAATCTTGCGAATCCCAAAAGAAAGGCTTCCAAAGGCTCTGGAAAGGAGATAGGATCAAATGAAATGCAATTGAAAAAAAGCCCAAAAAAAGCAGAAAATCGGGAGTTTTAGTGTCCTCAAGAAATGGTCTGTGAGGAAAGGAGCTGCATTGCAAAGGACCAAAACATGCCAAAACTAAACTCCCAGATGTTGCAAAAGCAGGGGAAAAAGCCAAGGAGGATGAGAAAACTTAGAGAGGAAAATATCATAGACATGGCATGGGTGCTTAAAAAAAAAAACAAAAAAGAAAACAATTTTTCCCATATGCTATCAAGTGCAGGCAGATGCAGCAAAGCCTGTAAAAATTGATCCCCGCTGAAGGCCAAAAGAGAAAGGAAGGACTTAGAAACACGCTGGAAAGGAGATAGGATCAAAGGAATTGCAATTGGAGGAGAAAAAAAAGAAAATTGGGAAATTTGGGCAATTTAGTGACTATGAGAAAATGGAGCGGGATTCTCTCAGAGTAGTGCACAACACCAAAGCATGCCAAAACTAAACTCCCAGATGTTGCAAAAGCAGGGGAAAAAGCCAAGGAGGATGAGAAAACTTAGAGAGGAAAATATCATAGACATGGCATGGGTGCTTAAAAAAAAAAACAAAAAAGAAAACAATTTTTCCCATATGCTATCAAGTGCAGGCAGATGCAGCAAAGCCTGCAAAAATTGATCCCCGCTGAAGGCCAAAAGAGAAAGGAAGGACTTAGAAACACGCTGGAAAGGAGATAGGATCAAAGGAATTGCAATTGGAGGAGAAAAAAAAAGAAAATTGGGAAATTTGGGCAATTTAGTGACTATGAGAAAATGGAGCGGGATTCTCTCAGAGCAGTGCACAACACCAAAGCATGCCAAAACTAAGCTCCCAGACGTTGCAAAAGCAGGGGAAAAAGCCAAGGAGGAAGACAAAAGGTGGATGGGAAGATATGAGGGACATGGGATGGACACTTCAAAAAAACTGAAAAAAAAAGGAAAAAATCATTCGCAAAGTCCGAGCCATCAAAAGGCATGGCATGTCATCAAGGGCCGGGACAAGCACCAAAGATTCCTCTCTTGGTGCCCATTGAAATCGCAAGATTCCGTTTCCCTTCCCGAAAGGAAATTTCATTTCCTTTCGGGAAGGAAACGGAATCTTGCGAATCCCAAAAGAAAGGCTTCCAAACGCTCTGGAAAGGAGATAGGATCAAATGAAATGCAATTGAAAAAAAGCCCAAAAAAAGCAGAAAATCGGGAGTTTTAGTGTCCTCAAGAAATGGTCTGTGAGGAAAGGAGCTGCACTGCAAAGGACCAAAACATGCCAAAACTAAGCTCCCAGACGTTGCAAAAGCAGGGGAAAAAGCCAAGGAGGATGAGAAAACTTAGAGAGGAAAATATCATAGACATAGCATGGGTGCTTAAAAAAAAAACAAAAAAGAAAACAATTTTTCCCATATGCTATCAAGTGAAGGCAGACGCAGCAAAGCCTGCAAAAATTGATCCCCGCTGAAGGCCAAAAGAGAAAGGAAGGACTTAGAAACACGCTGGAAAGGAGATAGGATGAAAGGAATTGCAATTGGAGGAGAAAAAAAAAGCAAATTGGGAAATTTGGGCAATTTAGTGACGATGAGAAAATGGAGCGGGATTCTCTCAGAGCAGTGCAAAACACCAAAGCATGCCAAAACTAAGCTCCCAGACGTTGCAAAAGCAGGGGAAAAAGCCAAGGAGGAAGAAAAAACGTGGATGGGAAGATATGAGGGACATGGGATGGACACTTCAAAAAAACTGAAAAAAAAAGGAAAAAATCATTCGCAAAGTCCGAGCCATCAAAAGGCATGGCATGTCATCAAGGGCCGGGACAAGCACCAAAGATTCCTCTCTTGGTGCCCATTGAAATCGCAAGATTCCGTTTCCCTTCCCGAAAGGAAATTTCATTTCCTTTCGGGAAGGAAACGGAATCTTGCGAATCCCAAAAGAAAGGCTTCCAAACGCTCTGGAAAGGAGATAGGATCAAATGAAATGGAATTGAAAAAAAGCCCAAAAAAAGCAGAAAATCGGGAGTTTTAGTGTCCTCAAGAAATGGTCTGTGAGGAAAGGAGCTGCATTGCAAAGGACCAAAACACGCCAAAACTAAACTCACAGATGTTGCAAAAGCAGGGGAAAAAGCCGAGGAGGAAGACAAAACTGGGAGAGGAAAATATCATAGACATGGCATGGGTGCTTAAAAAAAAAAAACAAATAAGAAAACAATTTTTCCCATATGCTAGCAAGTGCAGGCAGATGCAGCAAAGCCTGCAAAAATTGATCCCCGCTGAAGGCCAAAAGAGAAAGGAAGGACATAGAAACACGCTGGAAAGGAGAGAGGATGAAAGAAATTGCAATTGGAGGAGAAAAAAAAAGAAAATTGGGAAATTTGGGCAATTTAGTGACTATGAGAAAATGGAGCGGGATTCTCTCAGAGCAGTGCACAACACCAAAGCATGCCAAAACTAAACTCACAGATGTTGTAAAAGCAGGGGAAAAAGCCAAGGAGGATGAGAAAACTTAGAGAGGAAAATATCATAGACATGGCATGGGTGCTTAAAAAAAAAACAAAAAAGAAAACCATTTTTCCCATATGCTATCAAGTGCAGGCAGATGCAGCAAAGCCTGCAAAAATTGATCCCCGCTGAAGGCCAAAAGAGAAAGGAAGGAATTAGAAACAGGCTGGAAAGGAGATAGGATGAAAGGAATTGCAATTGGAGGAGAAAAAAAAAGAAAATTGGGAAATTTGGGCAATTTAGTGACGATGAGAAAATGGAGCGGGATTCTCTCAGAGCAGTGCAAAACACCAAAGCATGCCAAAACTAAGCTCCCAAACGTTGCAAAAGCATGGGAAAAAGCCAAGGAGGAAGAAAAAACGTGGATGGGAAGATATGAGGGACATGGGATGGACACTTCAAAAAAACTGAAAAAAAAAGGAAAAAAATCACTCGCAAAGTGCGAGCCATCAAAAGGCATGGCATGTCATCAAGGGCCGGGACAAGCACCAAAGATTCCTCTCTTGGTGCCCATTGAAATCGCAAGATTCCGTTTCCCTTCCCGAAAGGAAATTTCATTTCCTTTCGGGAAGGAAACGGAATCTTGCGAATCCCAAAAGAAAGGCTTCCAAACGCTCTGGAAAGGAGATAGGATCAAATGAAATGGAATTGAAAAAAAGCCCAAAAAAAGCAGAAAATCGGGAGTTTTAGTGTCCTCAAGAAATGGTCTGTGAGGAAAGGAGCTGCATTGCAAAGGACCAAAACATGCATAAACTAAGCTCATAGATGTTGCAAAAGCAGGGGAAAAAGCCGAGGAGGAAGACAAAACTGGGAGAGGAAAATATCATAGACATGGCATGGGTGCTTAAAAAAAAAAAACAAAAAAGAAAACAATTTTTCCCATATGCTATCAAGTGCAGGCAGATGCAGCAAAGCCTGCAAAAATTGATCCCCGCTGAAGGCCAAAAGAGAAAGGAAGGACTTAGAAACACGCTGGAAAGGAGATAGGATCAAAGGAAATGCAATTGGAGGAGAAAAAACAAAGAAAATTGGGAAATTTGGGCAATTTAGTGACGATGAGAAAATGGAGCGGGATTCTCTCAGAGTAGTGCACAACACCAAAGCATGCCAAAACTAAACTCACAGATGTTGCAAAAGCAGGGGAAAAAGCCAAGGAGGATGAGAAAACTTAGAGAGGAAAATATCATAGACATGGCTTGGGTGCTTAAAAAAAAACAAAAAAGAAAACCATTTTTCCCTTATGATATCAAGTGCAGGCAGATGCAGCAAAGCCTGCAAAAATTGATCCCCGCTGAAGGCCAAAAGAGAAAGGAAGGACTTAGAAACAGGCTGGAAAGGAGATAGGATGAAAGGAATTGCAATTGGAGGAGAAAAAAAAAGAAAATTGGGAAATTTGGGCAATTTAGTGACTATGAGAAAATGGAGCGGGATTCTCTCAGAGCAGTGCAAAACACCAAAGCATGCCAAAACTAAGCTCCCAAACGTTGCAAAAGCAGGGGAAAAAGCGGAGGAGGAAGACAAAACTGGGAGAGGAAAATATCATAGACATGGCATGGGTGCTTAAAAAAAAAAAACAAATAAGAAAACAATTTTTCCCATATGCTAGCAAGTGCAGGCAGATGCAGCAAAGCCTGCAAAAATTGATCCCCGCTGAAGGCCAAAAGAGAAAGGAAGGACTTAGAAACATGCTGGAAAGGAGATAGGATGAAAGGAATTGCAATTGGAGGAGAAAAAAAAAGAAAATTGGGAAATTTGGGCAATTTAGTGACTATGAGAAAATGGAGCGGGATTCTCTCAGAGCAGTGCAAAACACCAAAGCATGCCAAAACTAAGCTCCCAGACGTTGCAAAAGCATGGGAAAAAGCCAAGGAGGAAGAAAAAACGTAGATGGGAAGATATGAGGGACATGGGATGGACACTTCAAAAAAACTGAAAAAAAAAGGAAAAAATCATTCGCAAAGTGCGAGCCATCCAAAGGCATGGCATGTCATCAAGGGCCGGGACAAGCACCAAAGATTCCTCTCTTGGTGCCCATTGAAATCGCAAGATTCCGTTTCCCTTCCCGAAAGGAAATTTCATTTCCTTTCGGGAAGAGAAACGGAATCTTGCGAATCCAAAAAGAAAGGCTTCCAAACGCTCTGGAAAGGAGATAGGATCAAATGAAATGCAATTGAAAAAAAGCCCAAAAAAAGCAGAAAATCGGGAGTTTTAGTGTCCTCAAGAAATGGTCTGTGAGGAAAGGAGCTGCATTGCAAAGGACCAAAACATGCCAAAACTAAACTCCCAGATGTTGCAAAAGCAGGGGAAAAAGCCAAGGAGGAAGACAAAACTGGGAGAGGAAAATATCATAGACATGGCATGGGTGCTTAAAAAAAAAAACAAAAAAGAAAACCATTTTTCCCATATGCTATCAAGTGCAGGCAGATGCAGCAAAGCCTGCAAAAATTGATCCCCGCTGAAGGCCAAAAGAGAAAGGAAGGACTTAGAAACATGCTGGAAAGGAGATAGGATGAAAGGAATTGCAATTGGAGGAGAAAAAAAAAGAAAATTGGGAAATTTGGGCAATTTAGTGACTATGAGAAAATGGAGCGGGATTCTCTCAGAGCAGTGCAAAACACCAAAGCATGCCAAAACTAAGCTCCCAGACGTTGCAAAGGCAGGGGAAAAAGCCAAGGAGGATGAGAAAACTTAGAGAGGAAAATATCATAGACATGGCATGGGTGCTTAAAAAAAAACAAAAAAGAAAACCATTTTTCCCATATGCTATCAAGTGCAGGCAGATGCAGCAAAGCCTGCAAAAATTGATCCCCGCTGAAGGCCAAAAGAGAAAGGAAGGACTTAGAAACACGCTGGAAAGGAGATCGGATGAAAGGAATTGCAATTGGAGGAGAAAAAAAAAGAAAATTGGGAAATTTGGGCAATTTAGTGACTATGAGAAAATGGAGCGGGATTCTCTCAGAGCAGTGCAAAATACCAAAGCATGCCAAAACTAAGCTCCCAGACGTTGCAAAAGCATGGGAAAAAGCCAAGGAGGAAGAAAAAAGGTGGATGGGAAGATATGAGGGACATGGGATGGACACTTCAAAAAAACTGAAAAAAACCGGAAAAAAATCATTCGCAAAGTCCGAGCCATCAAAAGGCATGGCATGTCATCAAGGGCCGGGACAAGCACCAAAGATTCCTCTCTTGGTGCCCATTGAAATCGCAAGATTCCGTTTCCCTTCCCGAAAGGAAATTTCATTTCCTTTCGGGAAGGAAACGGAATCTTGCGAATCCCAAAAGAAAGGCTTCCAAACGCTCTGGAAAGGAGATAGGATCAAATGAAATGGAATTGAAAAAAAGCCCAAAAAAAGCAGAAAATCGGGAGTTTTAGTGTCCTCAAGAAATGGTCTGTGAGGAAAGGAGCTGCATTGCAAAGGACCAAAACACGCCAAAACTAAACTCACAGATGTTGCAAAAGCAGGGGAAAAAGCCGAGGAGGAAGACAAAACTGGGAGAGGAAAATATCATAGACATGGCATGGGTGCTTAAAAAAAAAAACAAAAAAGAAAACCATTTTTCCCATATGCTATCAAGTGCAGGCAGATGCAGCAAAGCCTGCAAAAATTGATCCCCGCTGAAGGCCAAAAGAGAAAGGAAGGACTTAGAAACACGCTGGAAAGGAGATAGGATCAAAGGAATTGCAATTGGAGGAGAAAAAAAAAGAAAATTGGGAAATTTGGGCAATTTAGTGACGATGAGAAAATGGAGCGGGATTCTCTCAGAGCAGTGCAAAACACCAAAGCATGCCAAAACTAAGCTCCCAGACGTTGCAAAAGCAGGGGAAAAAGCCAAGGAGGATGAGAAAACTTAGAGAGGAAAATATCATAGACATGGCATGGGTGCTTAAAAAAAAAAACAAAAAAGAAAACCATTTTTCCCATATGCTAGCAAGTGCAGGCAGATGCAGCAAAGCCTGCAAAAATTGATCCCCGCTGAAGGCCAAAAGAGAAAGGAAGGACTTAGAAACACGCTGGAAAGGAGAGAGGATCAAAGGAATTGCAATTGGAGGAGAAAAAAAAAGAAAATTGGGAAATTTGGGCAATTTAGTGACGATGAGAAAATGGAGCGGGATTCTCTCAGAGCAGTGCAAAACACCAAAGCATGCCAAAACTAAGCTCCCAGACGTTGCAAAAGCATGGCAAAAAGCCAAGGAGGAAGAAAAAACGTGGATGGGAAGATATGAGGGACATGGGATGGACACTTCAAAAAAACTGAAAAAAAAAGGAAAAAATCATTCGCAAAGTCCGAGCCATCAAAAGGCATGGCATGTCATCAAGGGCCGGGACAAGCACCAAAGATTCCTCTCTTGGTGCCCATTGAAATCGCAAGATTCCGTTTCCCTTCCCGAAAGGAAATCATTTCCTTTCGGGAAGGAAACGGAATCTTGCGAATCCCAAAAGAAAGGCTTCCAAACGCTCTGGAAAGGAGATAGGATCAAATGAAATGCAATTGAAAAAAAGCCCAAAAAAAGCAGAAAATCGGGAGTTTTAGTGTCCTCAAGAAATGGTCTGTGAGGAAAGGAGCTGCATTGCAAAGGACCAAAACATGCCAAAACTAAGCTCCCAGATGTTGCAAAAGCAGGGGAAAAAGCCGAGGAGGAAGACAAAACTGGGAGAGGAAAATATCATAGACATGGCATGGGTGCTTAAAAAAAAAAACAAAAAAGAAAACCATTTTTCCCATATGCTATCAAGTGCAGGCAGATGCAGCAAAGCCTGCAAAAATTGATCCCCGCTGAAGGCCAAAAGAGAAAGGAAGGACTTAGAAACACGCTGGAAAGGAGATAGGATCAAAGGAATTGCAATTGGAGGAGAAAAAAAAAGAAAATTGGGAAATTTGGGCAATTTAGTGACGATGAGAAAATGGAGCGGGATTCTCTCAGAGTAGTGCACAACACCAAAGCATGCCAAAACTAAGCTCACAGATGTTGCAAAAGCAGGGGAAAAAGCCAAGGAGGATGAGAAAACTTAGAGAGGAAAATATCATAGACATGGCTTGGGTGCTTAAAAAAAAAAAACATAAAAGAAAACCATTTTTCCCATATGCTATCAAGTGCAGGCAGATGCAGCAAAGCCTGCAAAAATTGATCCCCGCTGAAGGCCAAAAGAGAAAGGAAGGACTTAGAAACACGCTGGAAAGGAGATAGGATGAAAGGAATTGCAATTGGAGGAGAAAAAAAAAGAAAATTGGGAAATTTGGGCAATTTAGTGACGATGAGAAAATGGAGCGGGATTCTCTCAGAGTAGTGCACAACACCAAAGCATGCCAAAACTAAGCTCACAGATGTTGCAAAAGCAGGGGAAAAAGCCAAGGAGGATGAGAAAACTTAGAGAGGAAAATATCATAGACATGGCATGGGTGCTTAAAAAAAAAAAACATAAAAGAAAACCATTTTTCCCATATGCTATCTAGTGCAGGCAGATGCAGCAAAGCCTGCAAAAATTGATCCCCGCTGAAGGCCAAAAGGGAAAGGAAGGACTTAGAAACACGCTGGAAAGGACATAGGATGAAAGGAATTGCAATTGGAGGAGAAAAAAAAAGAAAATTGGGAAATTTGGGCAATTTAGTGACGATGAGCAAATTAACCGGGATTCTCTCAGAGCAGTGCAAAACACCAAAGCATGCCAAAACTAAGCTCCCAGACGTTGCAAAAACATGGGAAAAAGCGAAGGAGGAAGAAAAAACGTGGATGGGAAGATATGAGGGATATGGGAGGGACACTTCAAAAAAACTGAAAAAAAAAGAAAAAAATCATTCGCAAAGTCCGAGCCATCAAAAGGCATGGCATGTCATCAAGGGCCGGGACAAGCACCAAAGATTCCTCTCTTGGTGCCCATTGAAATCGCAAGATTCCGTTTCCCTTCCCGAAAGGAAATTTCATTTCCTTTCGGGAAGGAAACGGAATCTTGCGAATCCCAAAAGAAAGGCTTCCAAACGCTCTGGAAAGGAGATAGGATCAAATGAAATGCAATTGAAAAAAAGCCCAAAAAAAGCAGAAAATCGGGAGTTTTAGTGTCCTCAAGAAATGGTCTGTGAGGAAAGGAGCTGCATTGCAAAGGACCAAAACATGCCAAAATTAAGCTCCCAGACGTTGCAAAAGCATGGGAAAAAGCCAAGGAGGAAGAAAAAACGTGGATGGGAAGATATGAGGGACATGGAATGGACACTTCAAAAAAACTGAAAAAAAAAGGAAAAAATCATTCGCAAAGTCCGAGCCATCAAAAGGCATGGCATGTCATCAAGGGCCGGGACAAGCACCAAAGATTCCTCTCTTGGTGCCCATTGAAATCGCAAGATTCCGTTTCCCTTCCCGAAAGGAAATTTCATTTCCTTTCGGGAAGGAAACGGAATCTTGCGAATCCCAAAAGAAAGCCTTCCAAACGCTCTGGAAAGGAGATAGGATCAAATGAAATGGAATTGAAAAAAAGCCCAAAAAAAGCAGAAAATCGGGAGTTTTAGTGTCCTCAAGAAATGGTCTGTGAGGAAAGGAGCTGCATTGCAAAGGACCAAAACATGCATAAACTAAGCTCATAGATGTTGCAAAAGCAGGGGAAAAAGCCGAGGAGGAAGACAAAACTGGGAGAGGAAAATATCATAGACATGGCATGGGTGCTTAAAAAAAAAAAACAAAAAAGAAAACAATTTTTCCCATATGCTATCAAGTGCAGGCAGATGCAGCAAAGCCTGCAAAAATTGATCCCCGCTGAAGGCCAAAAGAGAAAGGAAGGACTTAGAAACACGCTGGAAAGGAGATAGGATCAAAGGAAATGCAATTGGAGGAGAAAAAACAAAGAAAATTGGGAAATTTGGGCAATTTAGTGACGATGAGAAAATGGAGCGGGATTCTCTCAGAGTAGTGCACAACACCAAAGCATGCCAAAACTAAACTCACAGATGTTGCAAAAGCAGGGGAAAAAGCCAAGGAGGATGAGAAAACTTAGAGAGGAAAATATCATAGACATGGCTTGGGTGCTTAAAAAAAAACAAAAAAGAAAACCATTTTTCCCTTATGATATCAAGTGCAGGCAGATGCAGCAAAGCCTGCAAAAATTGATCCCCGCTGAAGGCCAAAAGAGAAAGGAAGGACTTAGAAACAGGCTGGAAAGGAGATAGGATGAAAGGAATTGCAATTGGAGGAGAAAAAAAAAGAAAATTGGGAAATTTGGGCAATTTAGTGACTATGAGAAAATGGAGCGGGATTCTCTCAGAGCAGTGCAAAACACCAAAGCATGCCAAAACTAAGCTCCCAAACGTTGCAAAAGCAGGGGAAAAAGCGGAGGAGGAAGACAAAACTGGGAGAGGAAAATATCATAGACATGGCATGGGTGCTTACAAAAAAAAACAAAAAAGAAAACAATTTTTCCCATATGCTATCAAGTGCAGGCAGATGCAGCAAAGCCTGCAAAAATTGATCCCCGCTGAAGGCCAAAAGAGAAAGGAAGGAATTAGAAACAGGCTGGAAAGGAGATAGGATGAAAGGAATTGCAATTGGAGGAGAAAAAAAAAGAAAATTGGGAAATTTGGGCAATTTAGTGACGATGAGAAAATGGAGCGGGATTCTCTCAGAGCAGTGCAAAACACCAAAGCATGCCAAAACTAAGCTCCCAGACGTTGCAAAATCATGGGAAAAAGCCAAGGAGGAAGAAAAAACATGGATGGGAAGATATGAGGGACATGGGATGGACACTTCAAAAAAACTGAAAAAAAAAGGAAAAAAATCACTCGCAAAGTGCGAGCCATCAAAAGGCATGGCATGTCATCAAGGGCCGGGACAAGCACCAAAGATTCCTCTCTTGGTGCCCATTGAAATCGCAAGATTCCGTTTCCCTTCCCGAAAGGAAATTTCATTTCCTTTCGGGAAGGAAACGGAATCTTGCGAATCCCAAAAGAAAGGCTTCCAAACGCTCTGGAAAGGAGATAGGATCAAATGAAATGGAATTGAAAAAAAGCCCAAAAAAAGCAGAAAATCGGGAGTTTTAGTGTCCTCAAGAAATGGTCTGTGAGGAAAGGAGCTGCATTGCAAAGGACCAAAACACGCCAAAACTAAACTCACAGATGTTGCAAAAGCAGGGGAAAAAGCCGAGGAGGAAGACAAAACTGGGAGAGGAAAATATCATAGACATGGCATGGGTGCTTAAAAAAAAAAAACAAATAAGAAAACAATTTTTCCCATATGCTAGCAAGTGCAGGCAGATGCAGCAAAGCCTGCAAAAATTGATCCCCGCTGAAGGCCAAAAGAGAAAGGAAGGACTTAGAAACATGCTGGAAAGGAGATAGGATGAAAGGAATTGCAATTGGAGGAGAAAAAAAAAGAAAATTGGGAAATTTGGGCAATTTAGTGACTATGAGAAAATGGAGCGGGATTCTCTCAGAGCAGTGCAAAACACCAAAGCATGCCAAAACTAAGCTCCCAGACGTTGCAAAAGCATGGGAAAAAGCCAAGGAGGAAGAAAAAACGTAGATGGGAAGATATGAGGGACATGGGATGGACACTTCAAAAAAACTGAAAAAAAAAGGAAAAAATCATTCGCAAAGTGCGAGCCATCCAAAGGCATGGCATGTCATCAAGGGCCGGGACAAGCACCAAAGATTCCTCTCTTGGTGCCCATTGAAATCGCAAGATTCCGTTTCCCTTCCCGAAAGGAAATTTCATTTCCTTTCGGGAAGAGAAACGGAATCTTGCGAATCCAAAAAGAAAGGCTTCCAAACGCTCTGGAAAGGAGATAGGATCAAATGAAATGCAATTGAAAAAAAGCCCAAAAAAAGCAGAAAATCGGGAGTTTTAGTGTCCTCAAGAAATGGTCTGTGAGGAAAGGAGCTGCATTGCAAAGGACCAAAACATGCCAAAACTAAACTCCCAGATGTTGCAAAAGCAGGGGAAAAAGCCAAGGAGGAAGACAAAACTGGGAGAGGAAAATATCATAGACATGGCATGGGTGCTTAAAAAAAAAAACAAAAAAGAAAACCATTTTTCCCATATGCTATCAAGTGCAGGCAGATGCAGCAAAGCCTGCAAAAATTGATCCCCGCTGAAGGCCAAAAGAGAAAGGAAGGACTTAGAAACATGCTGGAAAGGAGATAGGATGAAAGGAATTGCAATTGGAGGAGAAAAAAAAAGAAAATTGGGAAATTTGGGCAATTTAGTGACTATGAGAAAATGGAGCGGGATTCTCTCAGAGCAGTGCAAAACACCAAAGCATGCCAAAACTAAGCTCCCAGACGTTGCAAAGGCAGGGGAAAAAGCCAAGGAGGATGAGAAAACTTAGAGAGGAAAATATCATAGACATGGCTTGGGTGCTTAAAAAAAAACAAAAAAGAAAACCATTTTTCCCATATGCTATCAAGTGCAGGCAGATGCAGCAAAGCCTGCAAAAATTGATCCCCGCTGAAGGCCAAAAGAGAAAGGAAGGACTTAGAAACACGCTGGAAAGGAGATCGGATGAAAGGAATTGCAATTGGAGGAGAAAAAAAAAGAAAATTGGGAAATTTGGGCAATTTAGTGACTATGAGAAAATGGAGCGGGATTCTCTCAGAGCAGTGCAAAATACCAAAGCATGCCAAAACTAAGCTCCCAGACGTTGCAAAAGCATGGGAAAAAGCCAAGGAGGAAGAAAAAAGGTGGATGGGAAGATATGAGGGACATGGGATGGACACTTCAAAAAAACTGAAAAAAACCGGAAAAAAATCATTCGCAAAGTCCGAGCCATCAAAAGGCATGGCATGTCATCAAGGGCCGGGACAAGCACCAAAGATTCCTCTCTTGGTGCCCATTGAAATCGCAAGATTCCGTTTCCCTTCCCGAAAGGAAATTTCATTTCCTTTCGGGAAGGAAACGGAATCTTGCGAATCCCAAAAGAAAGGCTTCCAAACGCTCTGGAAAGGAGATAGGATCAAATGAAATGGAATTGAAAAAAAGCCCAAAAAAAGCAGAAAATCGGGAGTTTTAGTGTCCTCAAGAAATGGTCTGTGAGGAAAGGAGCTGCATTGCAAAGGACCAAAACACGCCAAAACTAAACTCACAGATGTTGCAAAAGCAGGGGAAAAAGCCGAGGAGGAAGACAAAACTGGGAGAGGAAAATATCATAGACATGGCATGGGTGCTTAAAAAAAAAAACAAAAAAGAAAACCATTTTTCCCATATGCTATCAAGTGCAGGCAGATGCAGCAAAGCCTGCAAAAATTGATCCCCGCTGAAGGCCAAAAGAGAAAGGAAGGACTTAGAAACACGCTGGAAAGGAGATAGGATCAAAGGAATTGCAATTGGAGGAGAAAAAAAAAGAAAATTGGGAAATTTGGGCAATTTAGTGACGATGAGAAAATGGAGCGGGATTCTCTCAGAGCAGTGCAAAACACCAAAGCATGCCAAAACTAAGCTCCCAGACGTTGCAAAAGCAGGGGAAAAAGCCAAGGAGGATGAGAAAACTTAGAGAGGAAAATATCATAGACATGGCATGGGTGCTTAAAAAAAAAAACAAAAAAGAAAACCATTTTTCCCATATGCTAGCAAGTGCAGGCAGATGCAGCAAAGCCTGCAAAAATTGATCCCCGCTGAAGGCCAAAAGAGAAAGGAAGGACTTAGAAACACGCTGGAAAGGAGAGAGGATCAAAGGAATTGCAATTGGAGGAGAAAAAAAAAGAAAATTGGGAAATTTGGGCAATTTAGTGACGATGAGAAAATGGAGCGGGATTCTCTCAGAGCAGTGCAAAACACCAAAGCATGCCAAAACTAAGCTCCCAGACGTTGCAAAAGCATGGCAAAAAGCCAAGGAGGAAGAAAAAACGTGGATGGGAAGATATGAGGGACATGGGATGGACACTTCAAAAAAACTGAAAAAAAAAGGAAAAAATCATTCGCAAAGTCCGAGCCATCAAAAGGCATGGCATGTCATCAAGGGCCGGGACAAGCACCAAAGATTCCTCTCTTGGTGCCCATTGAAATCGCAAGATTCCGTTTCCCTTCCCGAAAGGAAATCATTTCCTTTCGGGAAGGAAACGGAATCTTGCGAATCCCAAAAGAAAGGCTTCCAAACGCTCTGGAAAGGAGATAGGATCAAATGAAATGCAATTGAAAAAAAGCCCAAAAAAAGCAGAAAATCGGGAGTTTTAGTGTCCTCAAGAAATGGTCTGTGAGGAAAGGAGCTGCATTGCAAAGGACCAAAACATGCCAAAACTAAGCTCCCAGATGTTGCAAAAGCAGGGGAAAAAGCCGAGGAGGAAGACAAAACTGGGAGAGGAAAATATCATAGACATGGCATGGGTGCTTAAAAAAAAAAACAAAAAAGAAAACCATTTTTCCCATATGCTATCAAGTGCAGGCAGATGCAGCAAAGCCTGCAAAAATTGATCCCCGCTGAAGGCCAAAAGAGAAAGGAAGGACTTAGAAACACGCTGGAAAGGAGATAGGATCAAAGGAATTGCAATTGGAGGAGAAAAAAAAAGAAAATTGGGAAATTTGGGCAATTTAGTGACGATGAGAAAATGGAGCGGGATTCTCTCAGAGTAGTGCACAACACCAAAGCATGCCAAAACTAAGCTCACAGATGTTGCAAAAGCAGGGGAAAAAGCCAAGGAGGATGAGAAAACTTAGAGAGGAAAATATCATAGACATGGCTTGGGTGCTTAAAAAAAAAAAACATAAAAGAAAACCATTTTTCCCATATGCTATCAAGTGCAGGCAGATGCAGCAAAGCCTGCAAAAATTGATCCCCGCTGAAGGCCAAAAGAGAAAGGAAGGACTTAGAAACACGCTGGAAAGGAGATAGGATGAAAGGAATTGCAATTGGAGGAGAAAAAAAAAGAAAATTGGGAAATTTGGGCAATTTAGTGACGATGAGAAAATGGAGCGGGATTCTCTCAGAGTAGTGCACAACACCAAAGCATGCCAAAACTAAGCTCACAGATGTTGCAAAAGCAGGGGAAAAAGCCAAGGAGGATGAGAAAACTTAGAGAGGAAAATATCATAGACATGGCATGGGTGCTTAAAAAAAAAAAACATAAAAGAAAACCATTTTTCCCATATGCTATCTAGTGCAGGCAGATGCAGCAAAGCCTGCAAAAATTGATCCCCGCTGAAGGCCAAAAGGGAAAGGAAGGACTTAGAAACACGCTGGAAAGGACATAGGATGAAAGGAATTGCAATTGGAGGAGAAAAAAAAAGAAAATTGGGAAATTTGGGCAATTTAGTGACGATGAGCAAATTAACCGGGATTCTCTCAGAGCAGTGCAAAACACCAAAGCATGCCAAAACTAAGCTCCCAGACGTTGCAAAAACATGGGAAAAAGCGAAGGAGGAAGAAAAAACGTGGATGGGAAGATATGAGGGATATGGGAGGGACACTTCAAAAAAACTGAAAAAAAAAGAAAAAAATCATTCGCAAAGTCCGAGCCATCAAAAGGCATGGCATGTCATCAAGGGCCGGGACAAGCACCAAAGATTCCTCTCTTGGTGCCCATTGAAATCGCAAGATTCCGTTTCCCTTCCCGAAAGGAAATTTCATTTCCTTTCGGGAAGGAAACGGAATCTTGCGAATCCCAAAAGAAAGGCTTCCAAACGCTCTGGAAAGGAGATAGGATCAAATGAAATGCAATTGAAAAAAAGCCCAAAAAAAGCAGAAAATCGGGAGTTTTAGTGTCCTCAAGAAATGGTCTGTGAGGAAAGGAGCTGCATTGCAAAGGACCAAAACATGCCAAAATTAAGCTCCCAGACGTTGCAAAAGCATGGGAAAAAGCCAAGGAGGAAGAAAAAACGTGGATGGGAAGATATGAGGGACATGGAATGGACACTTCAAAAAAACTGAAAAAAAAAGGAAAAAATCATTCGCAAAGTCCGAGCCATCAAAAGGCATGGCATGTCATCAAGGGCCGGGACAAGCACCAAAGATTCCTCTCTTGGTGCCCATTGAAATCGCAAGATTCCGTTTCCCTTCCCGAAAGGAAATTTCATTTCCTTTCGGGAAGGAAACGGAATCTTGCGAATCCCAAAAGAAAGGCTTCCAAACGCTCTGGAAAGGAGATAGGATCAAATGAAATGCAATTGAAAAAAAGCCCAAAAAAAGCAGAAAATCGGGAGTTTTAGTGTCCTCAAGAAATGGTCTGTGAGGAAAGGAGCTGCATTGCAAAGGACCAAAACATGCCAAAACTAAACTGCCACATGTTGCAAAAGCAGGGGAAAAAGCCGAGGAGGAAGACAAAACTGGGAGAGGAAAATATCATAGACATGGCATGGGTGCTTAAAAAAAAAAACAAAAAAGAAAACCATTTTTCCCATATGCTATCAAGTGCAGGCAGATGCAGCAAAGCCTGCAAAAATTGATCCCCGCTGAAGGCCAAAAGAGAAAGGAAGGACTTAGAAACACGCTGGAAAGGAGATAGGATCAAAGGAATTGCAATTGGAGGAGAAAAAAAAAGAAAATTGGGAAATTTGGGCAACTTAGTGACGATGAGAAAATGGAGCGGGATTCTCTCAGAGCAGTGCAAAACACCAAAGCATGCCAAAACTAAGCTCCCAGACGTTGCAAAAGCATGGGAAAAAGCCAAGGAGGAAGAAAAAACGTGGATGGGAAGATATGAGGGACATGGGATGGACACTTAAAAAAACCTGGAAAAAAAAGGAAAAAATCATTCGCAAAGTCCGAGCCATCAAAAGGCATGGCATGTCATCAAGGGCCGGGACAAGCACCAAAGATTCCTCTCTTGGTGCCCATTGAAATCGCAAGATTCCGTTTCCCTTCCCGAAAGGAAATTTCATTTCCTTTCGGGAAGGAAACGGAATCTTGCGAATCCCAAAAGAAAGGCTTCCAAACGCTCTGGAAAGGAGATAGGATCAAATGAAATGCAATTGAAAAAAAGCCCAAAAAAAGCAGAAAATCGGGAGTTTTAGTGTCCTCAAGAAATGGTCTGTGAGGAAAGGAGCTGCATTGCAAAGAACCAAAACATGCCAAAACTAAACTGCCAGATGTTGCAAAAGCAGGGGAAAAAGCCGAGGAGGAAGACAAAACTGGGAGAGGAAAATATCATAGACATGGCATGGGTGCTTAAAAAAAAAAACAAAAAAGAAAACCATTTTTCCCATATGCTATCAAGTGCAGGCAGATGCAGCAAAGCCTGCAAAAATTGATCCCCGCTGAAGGCCAAAAGAGAAAGGAAGGACTTAGAAACACGCTGGAAAGGAGATAGGATCAAAGGAATTGCAATTGGAGGAGAAAAAAAAAGAAAATTGGGAAATTTGGGCAATTTAGTGACGATGAGAAAATGGAGCGGGATTCTCTCAGAGCAGTGCAAAACACCAAAGCATGCCAAAACTAAGCTCCCAGACGTTGCAAAAGCAGGGGAAAAAGCCAAGGAGGATGAGAAAACTTAGAGAGGAAAATATCATAGACATGGCATGGGTGCTTAAAAAAAAAAACAAAAAAGAAAACCATTTTTCCCATATGCTATCAAGTGCAGGCAGATGCAGCAAAGCCTGCAAAAATTGATCCCCGCTGAAGGCCAAAAGAGAAAGGAAGGACTTAGAAACACGCTGGAAAGGAGAGAGGATCAAAGGAATTGCAATTGGAGGAGAAAAAAAAAGAAAATTGGGAAATTTGGGCAATTTAGTGACGATGAGAAAATGGAGCGGGATTCTCTCAGAGCAGTGCAAAACACCAAAGCATGCCAAAACTAAGCTCCCAGACGTTGCAAAAGCATGGCAAAAGGCCAAGGAGGAAGAAAAAACGTGGATGGGAAGATATGAGGGACATGGGATGGACACTTCAAAAAAACTGAAAAAAAAAGGAAAAAATCATTCGCAAAGTCCGAGCCATCAAAAGGCATGGCATGTCATCAAGGGCCGGGACAAGCACCAAAGATTCCTCTCTTGGTGCCCATTGAAATCGCAAGATTCCGTTTCCCTTCCCGAAAGGAAATTTCATTTCCTTTCGGGAAGGAAACGGAATCTTGCGAATCCCAAAAGAAAGGCTTCCAAAGGCTCTGGAAAGGAGATAGGATCAAATGAAATGCAATTGAAAAAAAGCCCAAAAAAAGCAGAAAATCGGGAGTTTTAGTGTCCTCAAGAAATGGTCTGTGAGGAAAGGAGCTGCATTGCAAAGGACCAAAACATGCCAAAACTAAGCTCCCAGATGTTGCAAAAGCAGGGGAAAAAGCCGAGGAGGAAGACAAAACTGGGAGAGGAAAATATCATAGACATGGCATGGGTGCTTAAAAAAAAAAACAAAAAAGAAAACCATTTTTCCCATATGCTATCAAGTGCAGGCAGATGCAGCAAAGCCTGCAAAAATTGATCCCCGCTGAAGGCCAAAAGAGAAAGGAAGGACTTAGAAACACGCTGGAAAGGAGATAGGATCAAAGGAATTGCAATTGGAGGAGAAAAAAAAAGAAAATTGGGAAATTTGGGCAATTTAGTGACGATGAGAAAATGGAGCGGGATTCTCTCAGAGTAGTGCACAACACCAAAGCATGCCAAAACTAAGCTCACAGATGTTGCAAAAGCAGGGGAAAAAGCCAAGGAGGATGAGAAAACTTAGAGAGGAAAATATCATAGACATGGCATGGGTGCTTAAAAAAAAAAAACATAAAAGAAAACCATTTTTCCCATATGCTATCAAGTGCAGGCAGATGCAGCAAAGCCTGCAAAAATTGATCCCCGCTGAAGGCCAAAAGAGAAAGGAAGGACTTAGAAACACGCTGGAAAGGAGATAGGATCAAAGGAATTGCAATTGGAGGAGAAAAAAAAAGAAAATTGGGAAATTTGGGCAATTTAGTGACGATGAGAAAATGGAGCGGGATTCTCTCAGAGTAGTGCACAACACCAAAGCATGCCAAAACTAAGCTCACAGATGTTGCAAAAGCAGGGGAAAAAGCCAAGGAGGATGAGAAAACTTAGAGAGGAAAATATCATAGACATGGCATGGGTGCTTAAAAAAAAAAAACATAAAAGAAAACCATTTTTCCCATATGCTATCTAGTGCAGGCAGATGCAGCAAAGCCTGCAAAAATTGATCCCCGCTGAAGGCCAAAAGGGAAAGGAAGGACTTAGAAACACGCTGGAAAGGACATAGGATGAAAGGAATTGCAATTGGAGGAGAAAAAAAAAGAAAATTGGGAAATTTGGGCAATTTAGTGACGATGAGCAAATTAACCGGGATTCTCTAAGAGCAGTGCAAAACACCAAAGCATGCCAAAACTAAGCTCCCAGACGTTGCAAAAGCATGGGAAAAAGCCAAGGAGGAAGAAAAAACGTAGATGGGAAGATATGAGGGACATGGGATGGACACTTCAAAAAAACTGAAAAAAAAAGGAAAAAATCATTCGCAAAGTGCGAGCCATCAAAAGGCATGGCATGTCATCAAGGGCCGGGACAAGCACCAAAGATTCCTCTCTTGGTGCCCATTGAAATCGCAAGATTCCGTTTCCCTTCCCGAAAGGAAATTTCATTTCCTTTCGGGAAGGAAACGGAATCTTGCGAATCCCAAAAGAAAGGCTTCCAAACGCTCTGGAAAGGAGATAGGATCAAATGAAATGCAATTGAAAAAAAGCCCAAAAAAAGCAGAAAATCGGGAGTTTTAGTGTCCTCAAGAAATGGTCTGTGAGGAAAGGAGCTGCATTGCAAAGGACCAAAACATGCCAAAACTAAGCTCCCAGATGTTGCAAAAGCAGGGGAAAAAGCCGAGGAGGAAGACAAAACTGGGGGAGGAAAATATCATAGACATGGCATGGGTGCTTAAAAAAAAAAACAAAAAAGAAAACCATTTTTCCCATATGCTATCAAGTGCAGGCAGATGCAGCAAAGCCTGCAAAAATTGATCCCCGCTGAAGGCCAAAAGAGAAAGGAAGGACTTAGAAACACGCTGGAAAGGAGAGAGGATCAAAGGAATTGCAATTGGAGGAGAAAAAAAAAGAAAATTGGGAAATTTGGGCAATTTAGTGACGATGAGAAAATGGAGCGGGATTCTCTCAGAGCAGTGCAAAACACCAAAGCATGCCAAAACTAAGCTCCCAGACGTTGCAAAAGCAGGGGAAAAAGCCAAGGAGGAAGAAAAAACGTGGATGGGAAGATATGAGGGACATGGGATGGACACTTCAAAAAAACTGAAAAAAAAAGGAAAAAATCATTCGCAAAGTCCGAGCCATCAAAAGGCATGGCATGTCATCAAGGGCCGGGACAAGCACCAAAGATTCCTCTCTTGGTGCCCATTGAAATCGCAAGATTCCGTTTCCCTTCCCGAAAGGAAATTTCATTTCCTTTCGGGAAGGAAACGGAATCTTGCGAATCCCAAAAGAAAGGCTTCCAAACGCTCTGGAAAGGAGATAGGATCAAATGAAATGCAATTGAAAAAAAGCCCAAAAAAAGCAGAAAATCGGGAGTTTTAGTGTCCTCAAGAAATGGTCTGTGAGGAAAGGAGCTGCATTGCAAAGGACCAAAACAGGCCAAAACTAAGCTCCCAGACGTTGCAAAAGCATGGGAAAAAGCCAAGGAGGAAGAAAAAACGTGGATGGGAAGATATGAGGGACATGGAATGGACACTTCAAAAAAACTTAAAAAAAAAGGAAAAAATCATTCGCAAAGTCCGAGCCATCAAAAGGCATGGCATGTCATCAAGGGCCGGGACAAGCACCAAAGATTCCTCTCTTGGTGCCCATTGAAATCGCAAGATTCCGTTTCCCTTCCCGAAAGGAAATCATTTCCTTTCGGGAAGGAAACGGAATCTTGCGAATCCCAAAAGAAAGGCTTCCAAACGCTCTGGAAAGGAGATAGGATCAAATGAAATGCAATTGAAAAAAAGCCCAAAAAAAGCAGAAAATCGGGAGTTTTAGTGTCCTCAAGAAATGGTCTGTGAGGAAAGGAGCTGCATTGCAAAGAACCAAAACATGCCAAAACTAAACTGCCACATGTTGCAAAAGCAGGGGAAAAAGCCGAGGAGGAAGACAAAACTGGGAGAGGAAAATATCATAGACATGGCATGGGTGCTTAAAAAAAAAAACAAAAAAGAAAACCATTTTTCCCATATGCTATCAAGTGCAGGCAGATGCAGCAAAGCCTGCAAAAATTGATCCCCGCTGAAGGCCAAAAGAGAAAGGAAGGACTTAGAAACACGCTGGAAAGGAGATAGGATCAAAGGAATTGCAATTGGAGGAGAAAAAAAAAGAAAATTGGGAAATTTGGGCAATTTAGTGACGATGAGAAAATGGAGCGGGATTCTCTCAGAGCAGTGCAAAACACCAAAGCATGCCAAAACTAAGCTCCCAGACGTTGCAAAAGCAGGGGAAAAAGCCAAGGAGGATGAGAAAACTTAGAGAGGAAAATATCATAGACATGGCATGGGTGCTTAAAAAAAAAAACAAAAAAGAAAACCATTTTTCCCATATGCTATCAAGTGCAGGCAGATGCAGCAAAGCCTGCAAAAATTGATCCCCGCTGAAGGCCAAAAGAGAAAGGAAGGACTTAGAAACACGCTGGAAAGGAGAGAGGATCAAAGGAATTGCAATTGGAGGAGAAAAAAAAAGAAAATTGGGAAATTTGGGCAATTTAGTGACTATGAGAAAATGGAGCGGGATTCTCTCAGAGCAGTGCAAAACACCAAAGCATGCCAAAACTAAGCTCCCAGACGTTGCAAAAGCATGGCAAAAGGCCAAGGAGGAAGAAAAAACGTGGATGGGAAGATATGAGGGACATGGGATGGACACTTCAAAAAAACTGAAAAAAAAAGGAAAAAATCATTCGCAAAGTCCGAGCCATCAAAAGGCATGGCATGTCATCAAGGGCCGGGACAAGCACCAAAGATTCCTCTCTTGGTGCCCATTGAAATCGCAAGATTCCGTTTCCCTTCCCGAAAGGAAATTTCATTTCCTTTCGGGAAGGAAACGGAATCTTGCGAATCCAAAAAGAAAGGCTTCCAAACACTCTGGAAAGGAGATAGGATCAAATGAAATGCAATTGAAAAAAAGCCCAAAAAAAGCAGAAAATCGGGAGTTTTAGTGTCCTCAAGAAATGGTCTGTGAGGAAAGGAGCTGCATTGCAAAGGACCAAAACATGCCAAAACTAAGCTCCCAGATGTTGCAAAAGCAGGGGAAAAAGCCAAGGAGGAAGACAAAACTGGGAGAGGAAAATGTCATAGACATGGCATGGGTGCTTAAAAAAAAAACAAAAAAGAAAACAATTTTTCCCATATGCTATCAAGTGCAGGCAGATGCAGCAAAGCCTGCAAAAATTGATCCCCGCTGAAGGCCAAAAGAGAAAGGAAGGACTTAGAAACACGCTGGAAAGGAGAGAGGATCAAAGGAATTGCAATTGGAGGAGAAAAAAAAAGAAAATTGGGAAATTTGGGCAATTTAGTGACGATGAGAAAATGGAGCGGGATTCTCTCAGAGCAGTGCAAAACACCAAAGCATGCCAAAACTAAGCTCCCAGACGTTGCAAAAGCATGGCAAAAGGCCAAGGAGGAAGAAAAAACGTGGATGGGAAGATATGAGGGACATGGGATGGACACTTCAAAAAAACTGAAAAAAAAAGGAAAAAATCATTCGCAAAGTCCGAGCCATCAAAAGGCATGGCATGTCATCAAGGGCCGGGACAAGCACCAAAGATTCCTCTCTTGGTGCCCATTGAAATCGCAAGATTCCGTTTCCCTTCCCGAAAGGAAATTTCATTTCCTTTCGGGAAGGAAACGGAATCTTGCGAATCCCAAAAGAAAGGCTTCCAAAGGCTCTGGAAAGGAGATAGGATCAAATGAAATGCAATTGAAAAAAAGCCCAAAAAAAGCAGAAAATCGGGAGTTTTAGTGTCCTCAAGAAATGGTCTGTGAGGAAAGGAGCTGCATTGCAAAGGACCAAAACATGCCAAAACTAAGCTCCCAGATGTTGCAAAAGCAGGGGAAAAAGCCGAGGAGGAAGACAAAACTGGGAGAGGAAAATATCATAGACATGGCATGGGTGCTTAAAAAAAAAAACAAAAAAGAAAACCATTTTTCCCATATGCTATCAAGTGCAGGCAGATGCAGCAAAGCCTGCAAAAATTGATCCCCGCTGAAGGCCAAAAGAGAAAGGAAGGACTTAGAAACACGCTGGAAAGGAGATAGGATCAAAGGAATTGCAATTGGAGGAGAAAAAAAAAGAAAATTGGGAAATTTGGGCAATTTAGTGACGATGAGAAAATGGAGCGGGATTCTCTCAGAGTAGTGCACAACACCAAAGCATGCCAAAACTAAGCTCACAGATGTTGCAAAAGCAGGGGAAAAAGCCAAGGAGGATGAGAAAACTTAGAGAGGAAAATATCATAGACATGGCATGGGTGCTTAAAAAAAAAAAACATAAAAGAAAACCATTTTTCCCATATGCTATCAAGTGCAGGCAGATGCAGCAAAGCCTGCAAAAATTGATCCCCGCTGAAGGCCAAAAGAGAAAGGAAGGACTTAGAAACACGCTGGAAAGGAGATAGGATCAAAGGAATTGCAATTGGAGGAGAAAAAAAAAGAAAATTGGGAAATTTGGGCAATTTAGTGACGATGAGAAAATGGAGCGGGATTCTCTCAGAGTAGTGCACAACACCAAAGCATGCCAAAACTAAGCTCACAGATGTTGCAAAAGCAGGGGAAAAAGCCAAGGAGGATGAGAAAACTTAGAGAGGAAAATATCATAGACATGGCATGGGTGCTTAAAAAAAAAAAACATAAAAGAAAACCATTTTTCCCATATGCTATCTAGTGCAGGCAGATGCAGCAAAGCCTGCAAAAATTGATCCCCGCTGAAGGCCAAAAGGGAAAGGAAGGACTTAGAAACACGCTGGAAAGGACATAGGATGAAAGGAATTGCAATTGGAGGAGAAAAAAAAAGAAAATTGGGAAATTTGGGCAATTTAGTGACGATGAGCAAATTAACCGGGATTCTCTAAGAGCAGTGCAAAACACCAAAGCATGCCAAAACTAAGCTCCCAGACGTTGCAAAAGCATGGGAAAAAGCCAAGGAGGAAGAAAAAACGTAGATGGGAAGATATGAGGGACATGGGATGGACACTTCAAAAAAACTGAAAAAAAAAGGAAAAAATCATTCGCAAAGTCCGAGCCATCAAAAGGCATGGCATGTCATCAAGGGCCGGGACAAGCACCAAAGATTCCTCTCTTGGTGCCCATTGAAATCGCAAGATTCCGTTTCCCTTCCCGAAAGGAAATTTCATTTCCTTTCGGGAAGGAAACGGAATCTTGCGAATCCAAAAAGAAAGGCTTCCAAACACTCTGGAAAGGAGATAGGATCAAATGAAATGCAATTGAAAAAAAGCCCAAAAAAAGCAGAAAATCGGGAGTTTTAGTGTCCTCAAGAAATGGTCTGTGAGGAAAGGAGCTGCATTGCAAAGGACCAAAACATGCCAAAACTAAGCTCCCAGATGTTGCAAAAGCAGGGGAAAAAGCCAAGGAGGAAGACAAAACTGGGAGAGGAAAATGTCATAGACATGGCATGGGTGCTTAAAAAAAAAACAAAAAAGAAAACAATTTTTCCCATATGCTATCAAGTGCAGGCAGATGCAGCAAAGCCTGCAAAAATTTATCTCCGCTGAAGGCCAAAAGAGAAAGGAAGGACTTAGAAACACGCTGGAAAGGAGATAGGATGAAAGGAATTGCAATTGGAGGAGAAAAAAAAAGAAAATTGGGAAATTTGGGCAATTTAGTGACGATGAGAAAATGGAGCGGGATTCTCTCAGAGTAGTGCAAAACACCAAAGCATGCCAAAACTAAGCTCCCAGACATTGCAAAAGCATGGGAAAAAGCCAAGGAGGAAGAAAAAACGTGGATGGGAAGATATGAGGGACATGGGATGGACACTTCAAAAAAACTGAAAAAAAAAGGAAAAAATCATTCGCAAAGTCCGAGCCATCGAAAGGCATGGCATGTCATCAAGGGCCGGGACAAGCACCAAAGATTCCTCTCTTGGTGCCCATTGAAATCGCAAGATTCCGTTTCCCTTCCCGAAAGGAAATTTCATTTCCTTTCGGGAAGGGAAACGGAATCTTGCGAATCCCAAAAGAAAGGCTTCCAAACGCTCTGGAAAGGAGATAGGATTAAATGAAATGCAATTGAAAAAAAGCCCAAAAAAAGCAGAAAATCGGGAGTTTTAGTGTCCTCAAGAAATGGTCTGTGAGGAAAGGAGCTGCATTGCAAAGGACCAAAACATGCCAAAACTAAGCTCCCAGATGTTGCAAAAGCAGGGGAAAAAGCCAAGGAGGATGAGAAAACTTAGAGAGGAAAATATCATAGACATGGCATGGGTGCTTAAAAAAAAAACCAAAAAAGAAAACAATTTTTCCCATATGCTATCAAGTGCAGGCAGATGCAGCAAAGCCTACAAAAATTGATCCCCGCTGAAGGCCAAAAGAGAAAGGAAGGACTTAGAAACACGCTGGAAAGGAGATAGGATGAAAGGAATTGCAATTGGAGGAGAAAAAAAAAGAAAATGGGGAAATTTGGGCAATTTAGTGACGATGAGAAAATGGAGCGGGATTCTCTCAGAGTAGTGCACAACACCAAAGCATGCCAAAACTAAACTCCCAGATGTTGCAAAAGCAGGGGAAAAAGCCAAGGAGGATGAGAAAACTTAGAGAGGAAAATATCATAGACATGGCATGGGTGCATAAAAAAAAAACAAAAAAGAAAACCATTTTTCCCATATGCTATCAAGTGCAGGCAGATGCAGCAAAGCCTGCAAAAATTGATCCCCGCTGAAGGCCAAAAGAGAAAGGAAGGACTTAGAGACACGCTGGAAAGGAGATAGGATGAAAGGAATTGCAATTGGAGGAGAAAAAAAAAGAAAATGGGGAAATTTGGGCAATTTAGTGACGATGAGAAAATGGAGCGGGATTCTCTCAGAGCAGTGCAAAACACCAAAGCATGCCAAAACTAAGCTCCCAGACATTGCAAAAGCAGGGGAAAAAGCCAAGGAGGAAGAAAAAACGTGGATGGGAAGATATGAGGGACATGGGATGGACACTTCAAAAAAACTGAAAAAAAAAGGAAAAAATCATTCGCAAAGTGCGAGCCATCAAAAGGCATGGCATGTCATCAAGGGCCGGGACAAGCACCAAAGATTCCTCTCTTGGTGCCCATTGAAATCGCAAGATTCCGTTTCCCTTCCCGAAAGGAAATTTCATTTCCTTTCGGGAAGGAAACGGAATCTTGCAAATCCCAAAAGAAAGGCTTCCAAACGCTCTGGAAAGGAGATAGGATCAAATGAAATGCAATTGAAAAAAAGCCCAAAAAAAGCAGAAAATCGGGAGTTTTAGTGTCCTCAAGAAATGGTCTGTGAGGAAAGGAGCTGCATTGCAAAGGACCAAAACATGCCAAAACTAAGCTCCCAGATGTTGCAAAAGCAGGGGAAAAAGCCGAGGAGGAAGACAAAACTGGGAGAGGAAAATATCATAGACATGGCATGGGTGCTTAAAAAAAAAAAAACAAAAAAGAAAACCATTTTTCCCATATGCTATCAAGTGCAGGCAGATGCAGCAAAGCCTGCAAAAATTGATCCCCGCTGAAGGCCAAAAGAGAAAGGAAGGACTTAGAAACACGCTGGAAAGGAGATAGGATGAAAGGAATTGCAATTGGAGGAGAAAAAAAAAGAAAATTGGGAAATTTGGGCAATTTAGTGACGATGAGAAAATGGAACGGGATTCTCTCAGAGCAGTGCAAAACACCAAAGCATGCCAAAACTAAGCTCCCAGACATTGCAAAAGCAGGGGAAAAAGCCAAGGAGGAAGACAAAAGGTGGATGGGAAGATATGAGGGACATGGGATGGACACTAAAAAAAAACTGAAAAAAAAGCAAAAAAATCATTCGCAAAGTCCGAGCCATCAAAAGGCATGGCATGTCATCAAGGGCCGGGACAGGCACCAAAGATTCCTCTCTTGGTGCCCATTGAAATCGCAAGATTCGGTTTCCCTTCCCATGAGAAATTTATTCTCTAATTTTTTTTCCTTTTTTTATTTTAATGCCTTTCTCAGGCTGCAATCCGGCACCAACCTCTTCAATTTAAAATTAAAGGGAAAAGAATAACCTTTTTTGCACAGAGGAGAGGAGCTTCCTCCACACGTTATTTAAGTTGCTATGAATTGCCTTTTTGCCATTCATGGACCTTCAGAGTGGCTGCTGAGTGTGTGCCACTGCAGTGGTTTGAGGGCTGTGTTGGAGCAGTGTGAAAAGTGCCACCCTGGGAGGGCAAGGGCCCGATGACAGAAGCTCCCATTGCTCAGAGGGTCCCTTTTTGCTAATAAAAATGGCATGAACTACTCAATCATCATTAAGTGGTCAAAGATTTTAATCTGCTCATAAAATTGCATCTACAGTAATTGAGTCGCTCAGTGTGAGTGCCTCTAATTGTCTGATTACAGTGTTCCTCTGGCTCAGAAAAATGAGAGAAGTAACATATTTTATTAAAAGACAGAATTTGTAGTAATTTGACTCCAGAAGCCCAAATCTTGCACAGACTCACACTGTGTTACAAGGACATAGATTTACTCTTCCTGATGTTCATTTAAATGTCCTGTGAACATTTGAAAAACATACCACTTTTATTTGGCCAGACTCAGTTTTACAAGCAGCGTAGGAAGCCAGGGGAATCATTACCACACAGTGCTGTGAGTGCAAAAAAATGTCTATATATGTTTTTAAAAGTGTTAAGGCATGGGGCAGTGGGAGTAATATTTTTTGGCTGGCTGTTAAACAAATTACCTTGGGCTTGGCCTGGAGGAAGTAACCTCTGGAACTGAGAGAGTGTCTGGGGGAGACAGAGTTGAGTGGTGGCAGAGCTGTGACCCTCTTCCCTGAGCCTCCACCTCTAGCTGCTGTCTGGGACATGAGACTCAGCTAAAAGCATCTTTCTCGTAGGCTGAACACTGCTGGTAGAGCATGTTGCCATGAAAGCACCTAACAGTCTATTTATGCCATGGAGAATTCACTAAGGAAAGGTTTTAACTGTTTTAGTTCCCCTTAATGATATAAAAAAACCCACAGTCCTGTTTTTCCAATGATCTCTTTTTCTCCCCCAATCCTACATATTGTCCTGTTTCCCGTTCTTTTTATGTTATTTTTTTCCTCTTCACATTCACCTCCTTTAACAGAGTTTGCCTGGTAAGATTCCTCAAACAGGAATGATCATATAAAGAGAGTGTGAACAGTTCCCTTTTATTCTTGGACAAATTGCTCACTGCAAGGGAGAGTGTATCCAGAATTGCTATACATAAAACAATGGCATTTTTATTGTGCTGTGATGAGAACAGTTCACCTTGCTGATGACCTCAGGAAGGCAGGCTGTTTCACACATGCAATTTCAGCTAACTGAGATTTCAAAGATCCCTTTTGAAAATATATCACCCAGAGCCTTCTTTTAGCACATTGACTCTTTGTTCTTCCCTTCCATCACGGGGTTTAACATGCTGATGAAGGCCTGCAGAGAGCACAGCAGTGCCAATAGACCGGGCTTGGAGAGAGGCAGACTTTGGAGGATTGTGAAATGAGTAAAGGGAAACCTGGCTGAAACCCAGCAATACAGAGAGGGAGTGGAGAAGGACTAAAATTTTAGTCAACAGCAAGGCCACAATTAAATTTCAAAATACCAAACCCAAACAAATCGAAAGCTCAGAGCCAGATGGCAGAATATGTGCTTTGTTCATGCACTCCTATTCATCCCAGGGTGGGTTCCTCTGTGGGATTGCTCAGCCATGGGCACAAAGGAAATCTCTGTGAGGTGGTTCAGCAGGACCTTGTCCTGCAGAGACTGGTGCAGTGGGTGCCAGCAGCACAATCAGAGCTTTACCCTGGCTCTTGCAGAGCCTGGGGAGAAGGATTCCCCCAAGTTCTTGGCAGCACTGGTGGGAACAAGCTCCAGGACACAAGTAACAGACAGCAGTACCCTCAGGACTGGGGCAAACCTGGCCAAACCTGTACAAAACAGAAACATGGAACTTGTGAGACCTTTTGATGCTCCCAGTCATGGCTGGGGAGCACCTGAGAGTTTGTCTGAACTCTGCTCTGCAATTCATTCCTTGCAATGTAGCTTTGGCCTGTAATTGTTCTAGCTTTGTTTCAAAAGTCCCAGTTGAGGGAAAAAATGGGTGTTGAGACACTTGTCTGTGACCTAGTTTCTCAATTTTGATTTTCCCCCTTCTGTCCAACAGAGAGATAAACAGGAATCAAATTCGCTCACATTGCTGAAGAAATGTACTTGAATGTTTCCTTCATTTGAATGGGCAAGAAGTCTTGTTGAAATGCAAGGATAAAATGGATAAAAATTGAGTTTTCTTTTCATTTTTTACACTGGAGACCCTTTGGAGGCCTCCATTCTTTTTACAGGTTCTGCTACAAAGAAAGAAAGAATTTCTAGGCTGTGTTCCCTCCCCACTACTGGAACAAAATTCCTAACATCATTTGAAACCAATTCTGTTCTCACATGTCCAACTTATCAATGAAGGGAAAGCAAGAAAGATATGTTGTTTATTTATAGTGTCTATTTATATTGTTGAGACCCTGCTCATGGAGTCTTTGTGCTGTTACATCTGAAGCATTTGTCCTCGAAGGTACTGATGTATGCAAACACCACTGGAAAAACAGGAGACACGAGCACTGAAGGCAACCAGGAGATTTTGAAGAACAAGTAAAAGGAGATGAAAACAAGGAAATGACTGAAATGGAAATCTAAAAAGTAAGGAATTTTCAAATCTGTATATAATCAGTGAGCATAAGAGGAAAAAAGTATATTATTCTTTTCAAATTTGCAAAATTTAGAAGAGTTAGGTGTTCAGTAAAATTTATTAGTTACTTTTTTGATGAAAAAATGGATTAATCTTTGGAAGGCAGCAGGGGAAGTAAAGGAGAGTAAGTGTGGGACAGTACTGGAGAGAAGTGTGGCCAGAGGAATTCCTACAGAGCGGCAAGGCAGGGTTAGGTACAGCAACAGGCACACACACATTGGATTCAGGGTATGAGGGAAGAAACCAGTGAACCTTTTAAGTGACATTTAGAAAAGTTCACCATTTCAGCAGCAATTCCTGAGAACTGCAAAGCAGAAAATAAATCTATTTCTAGAGAATAGACATTGGTTTCTGCTTTAGATTTATTGCTTTCAAGCAACAAAAGAATTTGGCTTGGAAAACCAATCTAGCCATGACCCTTCATGCAATTAGACTGAGTGAGAGCAGAATTGGGTAACACCTTTCCCATTCCATGGTAAGGATCTGTCTTCAGTACTCAAGGATCAATTCATCCACTGAGCCCCACTGAAGCCAAGTGGAGCAAAACACAGGGCTGTGACCTGTTTGTCTTCTCTCTGATGGCAAATTGGTGAAGGTGCTCAGTGTGACCCAGAGGCACAGTCAGAAGGCAAGAAGCAAAGAGCTGCTCTGCAGGGAACACCTTTTGCCTTGCCTGTGTGCTCCAGGCAGGGGTGATGCCCTGCCAGGGCTGCCCTGTGCCCAGAGAGGCTGGGAGAGGGTCAAGGAGCTGCCAGGTCATGCTCTGGAGATGTTCAAGGAAGAGGAACAAGTCAAGCCTCAGCATACTTTATGAGAAATCCCCAAACTGGTGGAGCTTTTAAAGATGTGGATGTCCATAAGCCAGAATGCATGAAAGTGCTGCAGCTGGTTTCTAGCCTTGGCTGCTGGGGCACTCAAAAATTGGGTATTCATTGAGGTGTTTCCTCTAGTCCCAAAATTATAAATGTGTTCCTAGATAGCTAATCTAGCCCAGAGCCTTCTGCTACCACGGTTTCTTTATAAATATTAATAATTTGCCACCAAGTGGAATCGTTGTGAGGCTAAATAAGCTCCTGTGCTGTGCTCACACATTAATCTTACTGGAGGCTCAGGGGGAAAGTGGAAGCAAAATACTTCAGTGAGAGATTAGTCTAGGTTATCCTCAATGGAAGATTAATCCAGAAATAGTCTCTACATTTTCTACTCATTTACCCAGCAGAAAAATTTATTAAATAGTTCCTAAAACGGCAAGAATTGGGAAGTTTTCCTGTGACTGTTGTGCCATATTTTATTTTTTTCTTTTTTATTCCATTATTTTTCTGCTTTACATGGTAACTTCACTGAAAAGGTTGAGTGTTAAAGACTTGGAAGGTGCACATTTTTCAAAATACTTAAGAAAAAAAAGATTAAAGGAAATTATTCTAATTTTAAGAAAAGGTTTTGTGGTCCTGGGGTATTTTTTTGTTTGGTTTTGGGTTTTTTTGGTTTCGTTTGGGGTTTTTTGGGGTTTTTTTTTGGTTTGGTTTTTTTTTGGTTGGTTGATTTTTTGATGTTTATTGGGGTTTGGTTTTTTTTGGTTTCTTTTTTTTTTGTTGTTGTTGTTGTTTGGTTTGGGTTTTTTTTTTGGCTGAATCATTACTTTGACCTGTTTAGAAAAGTGTTAGGTAAAGATTTTTTTTTCCCCAGAAGTTTATAAATTTTGCTGCTTTTTAATAGAGCTACAAAATTCTACAGAATGTGACAGAGGTTTTTTCTCAATGTGGAAATGGATTTTAGACCTGTAGAAAATTTGACTTAATGACCAATGAAGAGGCTTAAGGCAATTTCAATAGAAGCCCCAGATTTTTCTTCTCTTGCTAAAATTCCTTCAGAGACTCATTTATGTACACATGTAAATGTGACTTGTGCAAAACTTTAGTCTCAAGACAGTTCCTGGTTTTAATATCTTTTTGTTCCCTTAATGGCAGCTATCAGAAAGATGTTCTGCTTTAGATGAGCAGTCCACATTACATTATATATAATTAATAGCAAATACCTAAAAAAAGAGAGCTCTTAAATGCATTCTAGGTTAAAACAGGCATGCAAGTAAATTTTAATTTTAAAACAAGTAAATTTGGAAAAAAGCAGAGGAATTTCAGTGCCTGCAGTGCTCACTGCTGAGAATTGCTTATTGAGTAACAGAAGTTTGTTGATTTCCATTATTATTTATTTTGGCTTATAATTGGTGGGGATAATTTTCCATTAAATATTTCCCTAAATCTCTCCATTGATGGAGCCGTGGTGGAACTTGTCAACAAAATGACTCAACTGAAAGCTTATGCAGAGATTTAGAGATGGATATTTGAAGGGAGTTTGAAAAAGAGATTTTATATAAATGCAGCAATACCTGCATGCTAGTTTTTAAGCCTCTATTGACGTCATTTTACTCATGGTCTATCTCTTCTCTCAATGTGTTCTTTATTTCTTCACTTTCAGAAAGGTGTTCAGATGCTCCATGGTAGGAACTGTTTGAGCACATTCTGAAATGTGCTCCCATGAAACCTGTGCTTTACACAGAAGTAAACAAATGCAGAGAGCATAAGAAGCCTTCCTCATGCAGTCAGTAACAAAAATCAAAAACTTATACTCTGTGTTTCTCAGAATATAATCCATGTTAAAATTCATCAGCATGAGTAGATTTTTGTCTCCTTCAACATTAAACTGAATAAAGTGTGACAGCCCCAGCACACACATTAACAAAAACACAGCTGTAAACATCAATTAACAGGGAATGAGCATCGTATCAGCCTTTTGCCTTTTAAATAACTGGGTTATCTTCTGACTCCTAATGGCAGATGCCAATATGATGTTTTACTCAGTTTCTCAAACAAATAAAAGACATTTAAAATTCTAGTATGTTCATTAAATGGTACAGTGTCATTAAAATAATCTTCTGGAGATGTGTATAGTATAAATATTAACATTAACATAAAACTTTTGTCAAAGTATTTGCTTCCCATGAATGAGCTCTGGTCAAACATTTTAGTTTTGAACTTTTTTTCCCTTTGGTACAATTTTATTGTGAATGTTATTGCAGCATTTTAAAGAAGTGAGCAGAATAGAAATTTGAATTTGTGGGATGTAGCTTGGAAATCATGTGATATCAAGTGAATTTTTTCTGGTATTTCAATAAGACAGGTAAACTTTATGGGCAGAAAACTCCATTGCACTTCATCCCTATTCTGGAAAGGGCAGTTTGAAATAGAGAAGGCACTTGACCAGTGTGTGGCAACCTTCAGACCTATCTTGTGTAATAGCATTTGCCAGATCCCAGAGACTGAAAATGAAATTCTAGTTTGATGTAACTTTTTTGTCTGCCTACTTATAACAAGATTTGAGATCCCAAGGGGTTGTTTCAGCACGTCAGGTTAAGCCTCTTTAATCTCTTTATGATCAAACTTCATCCTCCAGAGCAGATAGTTAAGACTGGCTTTATCACAGATAGAACTTTTTTTTTCCTAAAGGTCAAAACTTCATCTCCCAGTTTAAGTAGTAAAGAATAAAGTCTGAGCCCTTTCACTTATCCTTACTGCACTTCCTGAGGCTCTCACAGGTGAACTTCCTTGCAGAAGATGCGGCCCTCCTGTTTGCTTTTAATGACAAGAATATTTTAATTTTTCCTTCTGAAATGATGTCTTAGGGGACTTTTGGTAAGCACATGAAGTTTCCAGCTGTCTGGCAGACAGATAATTTCCCTTTGGTAATTGGCACCAGCCAGCTCTTATTGTTTTTATCTACCCCTGTACAGTTCTGCCTGGTAAAGGATTTCTCTTCAGAGGAATTTTTGGCTGTGATATTGAAATTTTCTTGAATAGAAAGCAGTATTTGGCAAAGAAATGGACTTTGTGGGTGGGGCATTATTTCTGCTGGTGAAACAGCAATGTGTCTGCCCAGCATCTCTTGGCACAGGGCTTGACAATATGTGCAGTTAACAGCTAGAGGTGATCACCTGGCAGACAGCAGCAACCTTATCTGATAAATATCCCCCTCTTTTTTTTTTTTTTTTTTTTTTTGGAGATCTCAGAGTACTTGTGAATGACTTTTTTCTGATATACTTGACATTCAGCATATCTGTTGATTTATAGCACACACTGCCAAGAAGAATCCATTCTCACCCACATTGTTTAGTTATGGTGTGTAGTTTGTACTGCAAGACACATTGTCCATTCTCTAAATCAGTAAACACAGAGCTGATAAATATGCATTCTTGATAAATACCCATTTTTTATAAATTTCCACATGTGACACCAATGTGTTTTCCTGCATATTACTACAGGAGCTAAACTTGACAGCTCAAGGTTTATTCAGATTAAGAAAAAAGCAAGGTTTGGACTTTAACAAATGTTTTAAATTATATTGAAATAACTGCTGTGAAATTTTCCCCTCAACCTGAAAAGTCTTTGAAAAGTCTTTGTGGCCTTCAATGACAGAATATACCACTTTTACATGGTTCCAGTGATACTATTTTACCTTTTATAATTTCAATGCTACACATTAGCAACAGTTGGGAAAAATATTATTTGTTCAGTTTGGGAAAGGAGGATATTAGGATGCTCAGAAACAATTGTAAGATATGAATTGAAGGTTTTTGTTAAACCACACAGAAGTGTAATCATATGCTTACAGTGAAAATCACATCATCAATAACATTTCACATAAGGAAATGCTTGCAGAGTATAATCAGAGGGGTTTTGCAATGAATGAGAGAGAAGTCAGGATTTCACAAGACAAAAGAAAAAATTGCCAGGTTTGTCATTTACTTCTCATTCTTATACCTCACCATATATATATATATGTATATATTATTTTTTTTTTTTTCAGAATCCAGATAAGGGTAAGCTACAATTTATGTATTGAAGGTTGATTTTGAGATGCACATGGCATTTAGTAAACAGTTTCATGTATATAATACTGAGGCTGTCATGGCACCTTTCATATTCTAGATTTAGCGTATTAAAATCAATATTAAAGTGCAAGAAATAGTTTTCTCCAACCAAGCACACATTAATTCTGAATACAAAGCAAAGAGAAAAACATATTGGAAACACATCAATAATTAGGAACAGTAAGTAAATCAAAGAATTTTTAATTAATTTTTTTACATAAAATAGAGAATATGGGCATTTTGTAAGCTGAACAGGGTTCCAAGATGAACCCTATTCCCCTATGCACATGCATCCTCTTTATTATCATGCAAATAAGTGAGCTCCTCAAATCAAGCCCCCTGTGTGCACTAATTCCATTACTCTGCTGGAGACATCATTCATGTGTGCTTTATAGTTCTTTTGCACAAAATCTATAGGGGTTTTTTTGTTTGGTTTGTTGTTTTGGTTTTTTTGTTTTTAGTTAAACTGAATATAAGCACCCTCACATTTTCAAAGAGAAGGTGCCAGTGATGTTCTGCTTTGCATAAGGTCAGCAGTGCATTACTAACATGTTTCAAGTCCAGTATGTTCCAGTTTGAGTACAATTCCTAGTGCTTCATAATTTTATTTACTGCAGGGTAGAAAGGTGCAAAGGGAAGTTGGAGGTTTGACACCCATTTTTGTCACTTAGCTGACAAGGTCAGTGAACTGCACCTCTGAGCATATTTGGTGTCAATTGTGTTAAATATTCCTTGCTGAGCAGCAGGTGCTGCATTCAGCAGTCAGGACAGGGTCCACCTGTGTTGGCAGCCCAGCTCAGACCTGCACTGCACTTTTGAACCTCCTGGTGTGGGAAATAGTGAAGGTAATAAGATTTTTAGGAAGCTGGGAAAAGCAGAGAACTTTACAGAACAGAGAACTTAAAACCTGCTAAGTCTGAACGTGGAAAAAGTTACAATAGTATAGCAAGCAAGGATATTAAACAATAGCTTGAGTTTTAGGCTTGGCCAAGATAGACCTTAAGACTGCAGAAAAATGTGCTTAGCAAGTAGTAAAAGGTAGTAAAGGTTATAGTAAAAGGTTTTAAGCTTAATAATGAAGCATTGTGTATTGTTAATGGAAGGCACACAAACAAGCACTGTGTGAAGCAGGCGTAATTGTGCTTTTAGTGACTGGCTGGAACAATTATCTGTAAGCTTTAACAATGTAGTATTGGCTAGAAAGTTTTTAAAATGCTCTGTAACAAAGAAATCTTTGGCTGCTGCTGGCTGTATGTGAGCTTTTGCCATCCTTCTATTGTCTCAGCCATGTAGAGAGGCTGATGCTGCAAATAAAGCTCAAGGAGCATCTCCAAGCAGTCCCATCCTGTTCGTGAAGGGAAAAAACTCCCCGACACATCCTGGTTCCTGAACTTCCAGAGAGCTCTGAGAACCCCATTCTGATTCCTGCTGGAGCCTCAGCACAGACCCTGGGCTCTGTGTGGACCCCACCAGACTGAAATTCACACTCCAGCTGTGCACCCAAAGTGGTCCAGCTGTGCTCCCACTGTGCACCTGGCTTATTCCAGCCCGAGGCAGATCCAGAGCAGCACCGTGCAGACACATCCAGGTGGATCTTGAGTTAGCTACTGCTCTCCTAATGATACAGGCAGAACTGGGAAGCCATTGCCATGCAGGGAAAGTCTGCCAGGAAAACCAGCAAGAACTCTTGGAAGATCTGGCTTATAGGGCAAACTTAAAGAACTATCATATTACAGTCTTTGGCACAAGAGAAGAATACTCTGTAAGTATACTGAGTGCCTTGGCAAGTAAATACATCATTTTTAATACATTCTCTCCTACTGCGTTGGTATATATGTGCTGAGACTTTTTAATGATGTAATGCAGTGTAAAACATAGGTACAGCTCCTGGTTATCTGCTGCCAGGATTAGTTTGGTACCACGAGGCTCACAATTTATAAAGTATCTTCAATTATCAGTGTATATAGATGTATAAACTATGTTCCTAAAGTCAGCTGCTGCCCAGTATGTGTTTTCTGCAGGAAAAGAAAGACATTAAAATGTGTCTGGTAAAGCAATAAAAAGTGCAATATTCACTAAAAGGAGTAAAACAAGAAGATAACAAAAGCAGGCTGTAGAAAATGAGATAAACAAGAGTACTGCCACAATAGGCTCCCATCTACCATTACCCACACACTTCATAAATATGCAGGGGGATATACAGCACAGATAACATTTTACTGTGAAGAATGAACAACTAATGGCCAAACACTTTTATGTGTCCAAGTATGTGGGGAATGGTTGTTTAGAATCTGGTCTGGTATTGTTCCTGAATTTTTCCTGGGCAAAATGAGCTATGAGTGAACTTCAGAAGCAATTGAAGCTCATACATCACCTCTGTACATCCCATTTGGACATGCTCACAGTAGCCACTGACAAGAAAAAAGGATGAGATTTAGCAGAAACCAACAAGGGGAAGAGAGAGGAACGTAAAAGCAATCATTTTTTCAGCTTAGTAATTCACTGGCAAAATATGTGCAGTGTACATTGAACTGAAAAGTAAAGATTTTTAGGGTAGTATTGAAGCAGAGAAACAGCCACAAAAGTAATCATTTGCATCACCACAAAATGCTGGTTTTTTTCCAAAGCAATCTGCTTGCTTTCTTTTCAGTGGTGTAATCTTCTGTTTTAATTCCTTTCCTTCTTTCCTTTTTTCTTTCTTTCCTTTTTCCTTTCCTTTCCTTTCCTTTCCTTTCCTTTCCTTTCCTTTCCTTTCCTTTCCTTTCCTTTCCTTTCCTTTCCTTTCCTTTCCTTTCCTTTCCTTTCCTTTCCTTTCCTTTCCTTTCCTTCTTCTATCTTTTTTCCTTTCTATTTTTCTCTCTCCCTTTCTTTTCAGAACTGAAATGCACTTTCATGTGGAAACGAAACAAACTTGAATTTGGTAAATATTCATAACAAGTATTTAAATCCTTTTTTTTTTTTTTTTTGGTGATCTTATTCCTTCTGTCTCTGTTTTTCCAGCCATACTGCCAGTCTGGGAATGATTTGATTGTTCATCACAAGGACTCTCTAGTTTTAAGAGTCCTTAGTTTCTGTGGAAGCAGTTCAGCTGCCCAAAGAGCTGTGATAATGCCATCAGGGACATACAGAAAAGCCTTCCAAACTGGCCCAGCTACTACAGACACATATTCAGATGAAGCAAAAAGTGGCATTAGAAGTTTATTTTTGGGCAGCTTTTTTCTTCTGAGTCAGGTCAAAATAATTGTTCTTTACTCAGACTTCATCTGAGAGATTGGTGATTCAATTTTGGTTTTTCTTCTAAATGCTGTTGGGGGAAATAATGTTTTCTGCATATTCTGATCATCTCTGCCTATACCTTCTGTTCCTTCTACCTTATAGAATCAGAGGACCTCAAAGATGATTTCATTCCAACACCCCTGCCATTGGCAGGACACCTTCCACTAAAACAGGTAACTCAAAGTTATTCTCATCTACTCTGGCAAGAGAAAAGCCAATGACAGGACAATTCCTGCTTTAGTGTTGGATGTTGTATCTTGTGCTCTGAAAGGGATTTGTGAATTATGTAGGTAATAATGTCACGAGCAACATTTGTGCCTTAATTAGGAAGGAATCAAAAATAGGAAGAAAGAGCTAAAAAACAGGAAGAAAGAAGTGCACAAGAATTTATGTGCCTAAGAGAAAGCCTGTGTTATTCCATTGACTCAGACAACTTTCAGCAGAGAGAATTGATAAACAGAGGTCTGTTTCTAAAAGTCAATTTCTATTGATTAATCTACAGTTCTTTTCAAGTCATTAAATATCAAAATCCCTCTAGTGCTGCTTAGTAATAGTGGAGAACTCTGTATTGGATCACATTATGTTTATACAGTGAACCATCATCTGCTTAAATTCTGGGTCCTGTTTAAAGTATGCACTTCCTTGCAGGATTCAGAGAGAAGGATGCAAAGGCTTAAAAAAGAAGAAATGGAGACAAATCTGGAGTCTTTGAATAGACAGGAGATATGTCAAGGTAAACAAAATTTTATAATGTTTTTTGTGTGTTGAGATAGCTGGTGTGGAATATTAACTGTAGGCAATCTGATCAAATTCCTAATTTTTAAGATGAATTTCTCCAAGTGAATTGCTCATTTTCAATGAATTAGAGGTTCTGCACATCTCTGCCACTTGAGAAAGAGGCCAAGTGATTCAGAAGTGATCAGTGGCAGTGGGGCTATAACTCAGACCCTCCTTTTGGAGAGAGGAAAAAGTCATTTGAGTTATGTGGATGCAGTGCCTGGGTACAACTGTATCCTGAAATAACACTGGGTTTGCTTTCCCTTTATTTATCTGACAACACCAGGCATTTATGTTATTTTTTTCCTTTCATTGTTAGGAAAGAAAACCCAGAATGTCCAAATGGGAAGCTTTTTAGGCTCTGCATCTTTCTAGTTTTGCTCTTCCCCAATTTGATGTGCTGTTGTAGTCCAATCAAAGAGCAGCCTTGCATTTCTGATGAGGAGCCAGAGCTCTCAGCTGTTTTTCAAATTGGCAGGCACTGGGTAACTTGTAGAGAAATTGAAGTGCTTGTTCTTGCTTACATGATTCATTGTTATTTTTCCCAGTCATTATGAATTGAAATAAGCCATCTGTTATAATAACAGTGCACCATGCACCAAGAAGCGTGGCTTTACCTAGGAACAGAAACAAATGTCACATAAAAATGAATTTGGGGATCCACATATACATCCAAATGAGATAGCTCAATAATAGCACCAATGGATGTGTGCATAAAACTCGTTTTGTGGGAATATTTACTGTTGTTTTCAAAGTGAGACACAGTAGGCTGATACCATTTGAAATGGATAAAAACAATCTATTTGCTTGAAAATAATAGATTTCATTCACTGTCCTTCAATATTAAATCTATGACTATCAAGGCAAGTAAATCTGAAACTGGATACCAGCTAGGCTTTACTTTATCATTTTATGCCAGTTTTAAAGCAAATCTCTATCAGCTTAACAAAAACCTATAAGCACTAAAAAGATCTAAAGCCTTATGAACTGCAAAGGGATTTTTTTTTACACATTAAAAGTAATCTAAAAACCAAATTGCTGTGTCTGTGGTAACAGATCTTAACTCTCCTGCAGAGCTCAGTTGATGGTTTTGTCTTCAGAGTTTTTTTCCTTCCTCCTTTGTCTGTTCTTTGAAATGTCTTCACTTGGTACTGAAATAGGGCTAAAATTTTATCATTGTGGTGTCTTTTCTCACTTTTTATAAATATTTACATAATCATATTTTGTAAGGAGGAATTAAAAAGTGTTCTAAAGATGCAGTTTGCACAAGTACCATCAGCTGTTGCAGTGCCTGATCTTGTATTCCTAATGCCATTTTTCCATTGTTTCTTCATATCTATCCCAATATTTTTTCTTCAAAGTTAAGCACAGGTTTTTTTTAGGTCAGAATCAGCATTTGTTCTGCGTTCATGAAGTGAACCAACAGTTTAAAGGTCTATCTCCACACAATAACAGAGAACACCTGCCATGGCTGGAAATTAAGTTCCCTACCATCCAAACTCTTTGGGTACCTGGCCTCCCAGAACGAAGTTTTAAGCTGTTTAAGTTTTAAGCTTCTCATCCCAGCAGATGTTGTGGTGCAGCTGGGTCCAAACACACAACACAACTGGCAGGCAGTCCAGCTCAGCTCTGAAATGTTATAAAAGGGCCAAAAGTTTAAAAAGGGAATTTAAATTCTTTATTTAAGGATTTGTAGTCAGGTTCAAAATCACTGGATCCTATGGTCCCACTGAAAGGCTGAAGAAAGATTTCCTCCTCACCCCTTTTTTTTTTTTAAGCATGTTCTGTTGAGCATTAGAAAATGTGGTATAGGGTTAATTCTTTCCTCTGGTTAAGTGAATATTAATCCTTCCCTTCCCACTTAATAAGATAAAGCCTGAAACTAAACTTCCAACAGCAAGTGCATCATGAAATGTAAATATTCCCTAAATGATGTGCAAAAGGTTACTAGAAAATTCTGCAACAGAGCCAGTAAGTACAGGATGTTAAACATTAAATTTATATTTCCCCTCATGTTTGGATTTGCCATTAATAGCAATGGGAATTTTGTACCTTGAATTCACTGGAAAAAAGCCCCAGCTGTACTCTTCCTTAGCAGCTCTAGGTTTTGGATATTTTTTTGAATACTGGATTTAACTATCCTGGTTTTATTCTGCCTAAAAAAGCATATGAAAACATGATTTCAGTAGTAGGAGACAGTCCTTATCACAAGCTACAGCTGGAATTTGAATGCTGTTTCCTGGGAGAGATTGTGCTGCAAACTAAAGAACAGCTCCAGATTGTTATCAAGTTAGGCCAGATCTTTCTGTAAACTTGTGAGTAGGTATCATAATTTATTATATAATATCTGCAAAGATTCACTTCACTGTCCTTATCTGCAGATATTCCTTTACTGCTAAATTTTAGGTTGATAAATCAGCTAACAGCCTCTTCCTCAATGTCCTATTTGCAAATGGCAAATAGGGGTTAAGTGGGGTATTGAAAGGATGATATGCAAAGTGTTGAGTATCTGTTGAAAAGTACTTATGATTACATAGATAAATAGGTGACATTTTCCCTTGAAAACTATTATTAGCCATTTATTGGGTCACCAACAGGTTAATTCAGGCACACATAGGCACAATAAATCCTGAAGGGAATGAATGAGAACCACTTACACAGAGCATGCCCAAACCCAAAACATGGTGACCATCTAATAAATAACAATCCAGCCTTCCAGACCCACAGCCAAATTCTGCTCCTGAAATTGAAATCAGACCTTGGTTATAGGGCTTCTTTTCAGGTGCTGCTAACACTGGGTAACCTCAAAATACATATCAGTCATCCCTCAAATGTGCACAGCTATCTGCCCACACCCATACTCCCTGTCCTCCTGGCCCACAGAAATTCCTAGGAATCCCTGGAATGGAAAGGGTACCTTGTCAGGCACTGCTGTGGTACCTCCTGTTAGCTATCACACCATTATCCCAGACATTCATCTCCTATCCCTGTTCAGCTCCAGCAATAATGTGTCATCCAAGACTCCTGACTCTTAATTAGGAATCATCTGCTGTTCCTCACCCTGCTCTGTTATGTCCTGCTGTGACTTTTCTGTCAGTCACTTTTCTGCTCTTGCCTGTGATATGATACAAGGTGGGAGAGCACAGGGGTTAATGCAATTATTTACATATGGTAATACAGTGTATAGCAGGGAATTAATGAAACAGTTTGCAGCATTTCAGAGCTAAAAAGAAATTAGACACCATCTCTTCACCGATTTTCCAAGTGAAGTGTGCTACATTGAGCATTTAAACTTTATGCTCCTTGCACAATTCCAATGTCACTTTTTTTTTTTTTAAGAGCAAGGTGCAATCAAGCTGGATTTGAAGGAACTCAGAGGTGGTAGACATTAAAAATTATTCATTTAGAGTTTTTGTCTATGCTTATGGAAACAGTCATACTGAATTATCTCCCCTTATAGTTTCACTCCTCTTTACATTTTGCTTTTCTCCAAAGTGGTCACAAACCCAAAGCAAGAATGGGTGATGGTTACCCTTCTGAAAATAACAGCAAGTATTAAATGCTGAGTTCTGTCCTAATTCAGAATCCTGACCTACGGAAGTAGGAGGGGAAAATTGCCTTGACTTGCAGGAGGCCAGGATGCCACCCACAGAGGTGCCTGATTGCCAGAGCAGACTGGGCATCAGCTGTCTGAAAATCCCTGTAGTCTCTGGTATCCATCACTGGCCACTCAAAAAACAAGACACTGAAATAAGCAGTGCAGGCTGAGAAAGCTGGTGCAGAATGGTTCCAGGAGGATGATTAAAGCAAGATGAGGAGCTGCACACAGCGTTTTGCATGTACAATACACATGTGATCTTCTTTGTATTTACAGCTATACTTTTGAGGAATCATTGATTAGGAATATAAATATTTATGCACAATAATCATTTTGAAAGGCAATTACATTCATTATTTAAATATTTTCATAATTGCTCAGCTCACAAACACGAGCACTAAAAAAGAGCATCTGATAATATAATGCCATTATTCCTAATGATCCACAGACAAATTAATGTTCTTTCTGATCCTGGTAATTTAAAATCTATCAGATTACAACTGCAAACATAGAGACATAGCATGTCAATGAAAGTTGTAATGGAAAGGGATGAATCCCAGAGCTTAGAGCATGTTCTTATCAGTTACAAGCACAGGCAATATAGGAAAAACAGATAGCAGAGGCAGACAGTAGTTTTTTAAGACTATTTGTCAAATGCAGGGGCATATGAGGATAGAAATATATTCTGTGACAGACTTGGTATTAAGGGTGATGTTTTGCCAAGTATTTAAGACTTTGAGAGTCTATGTGACAGTATCTCTGTGTGGCAAACATGATTGAGGCCAGATGAAATTTACAGTGACTTAGATATCATCAGAAAACTTCGGGAGCAATTTCATCCCCTGCTGTCTCCCAGCTAATTCAACTTCCAACTGAGTAAGAATCCCAGGACAGCTCCTCAAAGCAGTGAAAATATCAATGTTATAGTCTCAAGCCATCCTGGGGATGTTCCTGTCCCAGATGTGAGACAAAGTCTGTCTCACTGGTTTGTTCAAGCTTAAGCTGGTGTAGAATCACAGAACAACTGGGAAGAATCTTTAAAAATCATCTACTCCACTCCCCATGAAATGAGCAGGGACATCTTCTACTGGAGCAGGCTTCTCAGAGCACTGTCCAACCTGAATTTAAATGGTTGCAGTAATGTGGGATCCACCAGGTCTCTGGAAACCCTGTGCCAGTGTTTCACCACCCTTATTGTAAAAACTTTCGTCCTCCTGTCTAATCTGGTCTCTTTTAATTTAAAACCACTACCCCCTGACCTATCACAACAGACCCTACTAAAAAATTTGGACTTAGAAGTCCAGACTTAGACTTAGAAAATTTGGACTTGAGCACTAAAAGGCTGCAATAAGATTTCCCTGGAGCCTTGTTTTGTACCTTGGGAATGGGTGGCAAAAGAAGAGAGTCCTTTAACAAGACCTTTTCTGTTAGATCAGGTCACTAGATGCTTTTACACAGTGGAACTTGAGTATATATTAATGGTAATGAATTCCCCTGGAAATATAGTTTCATCTTCTTAAGCTTGATTGTGTCATTTCTTGGATTATTAATAAATATCAAAGCTGTGATAATGACAGAAATATCATTGCCAATTTAGGTCAGAATGAGTATTTCCCTGAAAAAAGTCCAAAGCAAACCATTTATGCTGTGTTCAGAAACCTGTCAGAAAGGGGTTGGAATGTGCATTACTCCTTAACAGAACTGAGTGCAGACTTTATCCATCATAGTCTATTCCAGGGATGCTGAAGTCACAAGAATTTATGGAGGGGGAAGAAGGGACCTATAGGCATACATGAGCAGAGGCAGGGATCCATTTTTCAGTGGAGGCAATACAGTCACTTAAACTAAGAAAACAAGCAATAAACAAAACCAGGCAGTGACAGCTATTAAAGGTTTGAATCATTGCCATTCTGAATCATCACCATTCTGAATGCAGAATAAATAAGTAGTATTATTTAGTATGCAGAATAAGCAAGAGGTAGGTGTTTGTGAGTGTAATCAGTGGTGGTGAAGCTGAGGAACAGCATCTTAGTTCTGAGCCATGCAAGATGTCACAAGAGACACCAGGCAAAAATCCCAGCCCAAAATGAAATTAATGAGACTTCTACCAGTGATTTCAGATAGATTAGGATTTATTGCCCTTTTTTTCCCACCAATAATCTTGCACTGCAATTTAATTTCTTAGCACTAATACTCTCATTTAGAGTACATCTTGTCACATTTGTATAGGATTGTGACTCTATACTCACAGTAAAGTCAAATGGCATGAGTGTTGAAAAATGTGAGGAGTTCTCATACATTAAACGTCTCCTTAGGAGTACAAAACTAAAGTTAGACCAGGGAATTCATCTGAGTGTCTGGCTTCACTGAGAAGTTCCAATCATCTGTTCTAAATTTTGGCAGAACCATACATCTCCTCCTCCCTTTAGTTCAGACTTGTAAATGCAATGCAATCTTCCATGGTTTACCCTGAGAATGGAGAATTACTGTACTTTCATGGTGCTGTAATTGCTCTATAATAGCTAATAATTATGCATCTGCAGTATCATAAGCACAGTGTTGTGAAATCCAGTGCAAAAAATTAGGCCCTCTGTTATAACAGAAAATCATTTCAGAAATGGGATGAGGCTCAGTCAGTTGTGTAGACTGATGCTATTTTGCATTTGGTAATGTAGTGAAGAGAGGTTATCTAAACCTTTAGAGTCACTATCCATTGTTCTAGGAGTTCTGTCAAAAATGCTGCAAAAGCTACCTACAACTTTGGCATAAAAAGCAAAGAAATATAGTAAGAAGAAAACTGAGCAGGGGGAAAGCAGCTTTCCTTGAAAAACAGATGGCACTTATGTATTTGCTTGTGCCTTTTGTGCTTTCAGTTCTGTTGCTTTAAACCACAGTGCAGGAATTTGAGTCCTGCTGCCTTTTGGAGACTCTGGCACCCAGCAGCTCCCATGGAATGTGCTGTGTGCTCGCATCCTGCACTGCACTGGTTCCATTAAGGAACAGCAATAAGAAAAAGCTTTTTATTAGAAAACTGAAGCTCAAATCTTCCACAGGGAATTGGTTCATCTTCAGTACTCTTTTTCTGTTGTACTTTTTCCTTTTATTTAGAGAGGCAGAGGAGCAAACAGTCACAAAAGAAAGCAAGATTTTATGTGAAAAATAATTCTACATGTTGCATTGCTCAATTTGAACATAATTATGATCTGGCATCTCCTGCAATTGTTAAAGGCTCACTAGAGTATGAGACACAGGGCATGAATGAAAAAGCCTGCCAATGGAAAAAGAGGCAGATTCCTTTCAGCTCCTCTCCTGTTGATGTTGTGCAGATTGTTAGGTAAAGGGTTTGGTCTAGTTTTTTCTTCATTTGTTATCCTTTGCTGGCAGTCAAAAATAATTATCAGACCTGAAACACAATGGAAGCTTAGGAAAAAAACCAAAACATGGCAACAAAGGAAAGAAGGACTGCAGAAAAAGGATTGAGGAGATTGTATTGTATGAGTGAGCTTGAAAAGGGTGGATAAAACTGGACCTGGGTAAGCTGCCCTGTGAGAAAGACTGAAATGGTAAATATTGTGTACACTATCCAGATCAGCCTCTGCTGACACAGTGGGACTGGAAACACAGGCATTGTAATTGTAGTCTTGGGTCTATGGGAATGGCATTAGGAAAATGTCATATAGTGTTGAAATTATGCCCTGCTTGCAAAATTCCTTATTCTTTGAAGACTTCTAAAAAAAAAAACCAGGATATGGCTTTTACAGTTCTCAGAGGACAGCTGTAGGTTTAGGTCTTATTTTCTCTCTTGCTCTGGGGAAATTTCCTATTGACTGTGGCTGACAGCTACACTGCAGACCAAAATTCCTCATAAATCATGCTGTGAGTCAAGTGCATGTCTCTTCTAAAACGTGGCATCCTTGGAGGACACTGCTCTTCCCCCAGACACAGCAATTGCTGAGCAAAAGCAAAAGGTGCCAAATGGAGCAAACAGGACCTTGCTGCCTCTGAGGAGGATGGGTGGGGAGCAGAGACACATTCACTGAAGAGGATTCTTCCCTTAGCCAGAAAAGTCAGATATTTCAGGGTCTGTCCCACTTCCTGAGCAGGTGTCATGCTGCCTCTGCAAAGGATTTGTCTGATTTTGATTGAAAGATGAGCACTTAAAAATATTTCTTCTCTTCACAGTGTGGGAGGTTTCCCCTGGCACATGCAAGCTCATTTTAGATACACAGTATTCACTGCCTCAAAATATTTTTTTGGGGTAACTGCTTTATAAATTGCTCCCTAGAAAATTTTTATATAATGCTATATCTATTAGCTTGAAAAGAAAAATTCTGTCTTTCTACGAAGTTTTCCATTGTGGGCCTTTTTGGCTCCCACATGTAAAGATACCTCCTTCTAAAAAAATCATTTTGCTACACAGCTTATTCTGAGTTGATTGACTCCAGTGCTGGGAGTCCCATAAATGCATTAACAGTGGACATTATATCTTTAATTTCTTTAAACAGGCTGATGTTAATACTCCTTGCAATAGAAGGTCTCTGTAAGGCCCATCTTGTCCATAGATCTGACATGCTGAGCATGCCCCACCATGCAGGAGGACTTGACATGGGATTTGCCAGGTGGGTTTCTCTTCCTCAGGGCAGTCTGGGCACCAGGCTGCTGCCAAGTTTAGCATTTTGGGCATTGTGCAGTGGATCTGAAGGGTGTGTTGGTGTGGGTTTTTTTTCTTTTCATGGACAGGACAGGACTGCTGGGAGATGTTCCTTGAGCTTTATTTGCAGCATCGGCCTCATTACATGGTTGAGACAATAGAAAGATGGCAAAGCCAGCAACAGCCCAAGATTTCTTTGTTACAGAGAATCTTAAAATCTTTCTAGCCAATAGCATATTGCTAAAGCTTACAGACAGTTGTTTTAGCCAATTACTAAAAGCACATGTACACCTGCTTCACACAGTTCTTGCTTATCCTCTTTCTATCAACAATACACAATACTCCATTATTCACCTTGAAACCTTCTCCTATCTTGCTAAGCATATTTTTCTGCAATCTTAAGGTCTATCTTGGCCAAGCCTAAGACTCAAGCCATTTTTGAATGTCCTTGCTTGCTATATCATTGTAACTTTTTCTACTTTCAGACTTTGCAGCTGCAGCTAGCTCTGAATATTCTGTTCTTTCTCCTGCTTCCTGGAAGCCTTCTTACCTTTAGTAATTCCAACAGGAGGGCAAGGTTTAGTGTTTGAAAAGAGGCCATTTGTGGGTTTTCAGGGTATCCTGTGTGCCCTCAGTTGTCTTTGAGGAGGATACAGAACTCCTGTGTACCCCATGCCACTAGAGATGATGTGGTTTTCCAGTGTGGTGCCCACACACCAGCCACTGAATCCAGCCCTGAATGTGATTCACCCCAAATCAGTGAATGCAAGCAACAGTTTTCCTCTACAAAGCTTGGTAAAGGTAAAGCTTCTTTATGCCCAACATAGTTAATGATCTTTTGGTAACTAAATGCCATTCATGTCTCTCCCATTTTTTTTGGCTCAGTGCTTTATTTCATATCCTCACAATACCCCCAAACATTGGCAGATAAGCATCTTCAGCTTCATATCTCTGAGTGACAGATATGTTTATTTGTTTCCTCAGCTGGAACCACTACACCAAAGATATCTTGCAGGGGCTTTGACCCAGAAAGTTCTGCTGAGTGTGGCCAGAGTGGTATTTGCAGACAAGCCCTGATGAAGGCAGGAATGACATGACTTTATGCTCTCAGAAGGCTAATTTATTACTTTATAATACTATATGATATTATATTATATTAAAGAATACTATACTATACTAAAGAGTACAGAAAGGATACTCACTGAATGCTAAAAAGATAATAATGAAAACTCCTGACTCTTTCCAGAGCCCCAGCACAGCTTGGCACCAATTGGCCAAAGAGTCAGAACTGCTCGCACCAGAATCCAATGGAACAATCACCTGTGGGTAAACAGTCTCCAAACACATTCCAAAGGAGCAAAACACAGGAGAAGCAAATGAGATAAGAACTGTTTTCCTTTTCTCAGAGGCTCCTCAGCTTCCCAGGAGAAAATTCCTGGGCAAAGGGATTTTTCAGAGAATGTGAATGCCACAGAGTGGTGCCAATCAGTCACACCCAAGTTCTTATTGTCCACTGCCAATAATTACAGCTGACATCCTTGAGGGTTTTTATGGCCTTGTTTAAGCCTGAAGCTGGTATTCCTGTCTTTTCTCCCCACTGCTCTTTTGGAGAGGCAGCAGTAGCCCACATTCAAATGCCTTTTGCTCTCCTTGCCTGCTTTATTTAAAAGGACTTCACAAGCTTCAGGTCAGATCTAAATTACTTGTTTTCTACATCTGCATTCATGAGTCAGAAAAAATACTATGGAGGGAAAAATTAAATAAAACCCAGAAACAGCAAGAAATAGTTATATTTTGTTCCCCAGCAGTATCTCCAATTAATAAAATCACTTTTAATTATTTTTCATCTTTCTTGATAACTTGTGAAATTAATTTCTTCAGATATTGCAGCTTTTACTTTTGCACTCCCATTTTGTCTATTTTTGAAAATTATGCATTGCAGAGCAGAATATATGCTACTTAACAAGAATAATCATTTATCTTACTGTAATTGCACATCATCACCCATTAGTCAGTAACAATGATTGGCAATGCAATTTTCTTTGCAATAAAACTAATTAATATTCACAACATTATCTGCTGTTCAGATATTTCTAAAAGCAAAAGTTGATATTTTTTTAGCAAGCAAGTCATTAAAAGGAAAGAGAAATCATATGGAATGCTAAAATTGGTATTTGAATACATGAAAAATATGAGTAGAAAAAAGAAATCATATGGAATGTTAAAAATGGTATTTGAAGACATGAAAAATATGAATAGAAGCTGGCTTAGAATGATCATTTCCACTAGAGAATCAATTTTAAAATCCCAGTCTCCTCTTTTAGTTAGATCTGATGGATTTTTTTCTGGAGAAGCAGCAGAGTAGTTTTAGCCAATCACAACAGCATAAAATGTCAGGAAAAGATGGAGAAAGGTTTATGATTTCTCAACAAGAGCACCTGACTTCACCTTTGAAATGAAGCACATTTTTTAGCAATGTTTCTCAGTGCTTTCCCTATTACATCATCCTAATTAATCATATGCTGAATTAAGGAAGTTCTTAAAGGTTTTGTGACTAATTCTATCTAATTCTAAAACTTCTAAAATAGAAACATTATAAATATTAGTGGTAGCAGGGGACTGGGTGCCAAGACATCTGAAAAACTGCAGTTATTTTTCACTTTCTTAAAACATAGAATTAAGGGCATTATATAGTGGTTCTAAATTTAAGGCCTCATATGAAGGAGTCCATGCACTTTTTGGCACTTGTCGCTAATATTTTACTAACTTCTCATCAGATCATTTGGGTGATGAAGATTGTGCTCAAATGAGGAAAAATATTGCATTCTGCCAAAGCCAAATAGTTTTTTTGAATGAATTGCAGTAACACATTAGCTGCTCACAACAATTCCAATTTCCTCAACTCTTAAGTGCATCCCTGTGTATGATTATGAATATCTGATACATTATCCTAGGAAATATTTAGACACATTTGAAAATAAGATCAGAGAAAAAATAGCAATTCTGGCATTTAATCCACAGCAATTCACCTCTCAGAATTTTTTTCAAACAGACCATATGCAGTTACATTCTGAACTTCTGTTAAGAAAATCTGTTCCTGAAAAAGCAATATATTATTGCTTATATTGTAATTTTCCTTCCCTATAGTCAGGGAATTAGTTTATTGTTTTCATGAAAATAATGAATCATAAGGATTTCTCTGTCCAAGCCAGAGTTTCCTGGGTTGGTATTTTGGTTATAAAAATCATTTATGTCTGCATATTCTGGTATTACTCAGAGGGATTACAGCAATAATTACCTTCAACATCATCCAGAGGAACATATTATTTTGCTAAATTTGATGATAAATGAAGATAACCTTGCTCCTCATTGACAGAGTACCATCCTAGCCAGGGACAGAAAGTTCCTGCCAGAGCCCACTTTGTTCTAAGGTCCATCCACAAACTCATCCACAGAAAGGGAATTCCATGTATAAAACATCCAGCAGGATTTATGGCTTTCATAAGGAAATCAGGTGGCACATGGATTTTCTTTCTGTGGATGGAATAACTCATGTCATAGTGACCCTATGAAAATTGCAAACATTTGTTAGACACTTGGAGCTCAAAATTTCTATTGAAAAAAATCTGCCTGAATTTTGTTCACTTTGAATGTTCACAAGGAATTATTCAGAGGAATGTGACTCCTATAACATGGAGTAAGTTCTGCTTTTGCCTTGGCATGATTGAAACTCAAAGAGATGAACAAAAGATAGCAGAAGTAAACAGAGTGAAAAATAACATAAGAACAAACACTGTTCTTTACTTGTCAAGGTTTATGCTGTACAGCTATTCAAATATTCCTGTTAACAAAACCCCTCAAACCACAAAAACCCAAAATAATATTAATGAATAGAGACTAAAAAGGGGAGAAATTAGGGTGAAACCAAACACCTACTCAAAATTCATGTACACATTGCAAACCTTGCTTTTCAGAATTCAGCCAGCACATCTGTTTTGCCACATCAAAACCAAAGAACCCTGAAGCCCTCCTTGTGTTACATGTTTGTAAGGTAACTGACCCATGGTACTCAGGGTGACTAGCTAAGGATTTTAGAGAAATGCCAACAAAAGGTTGATATTTTTTATTAAAGCCTTCCTTAGTACTTTATAAAGAAAAAAAGAAGTGAATGCGATTGAGGAGTTTGCCATTTTAAGAAGCTCTTGCAGAAAATACAATTTATTAAATAATTATATTGCTTTTCCATCTATTATGATCTGAAAAGGTTGGTATTAATCAACGGTAGTCAGGAATTTAGAATAATTTAGCAGCTAGGGTGTCATCACCTCTCCAGGTGCCCACTGACAGAAGTCATCTGATCCTTTTGCACAGGAACCAACCTTCCAAATAGGCTCTTGCTCTCCAAGGCAAGTTTATTTGTAGTGAATTTGTCTCTAGCTTACAATTAGTGTGGTTTATAACTTAGAAGAAAATGTAGCTCCCTCCTCACCCTCAGTTTCCCTGACCATAAATTTTAGTTATTTGATATACTAGGAACCAAACTTTCCTGAGCATAGCCCTGGAGTCTTAGAAAATCTACCATGACCAGGTCTGCAACTCCAGGTTAAAAATGTTATTTGTATTACATGTTGTTTTTTCCTAAGAGCAAACACAAGAAATTTGTTTCACTACAGACTCACCGCAGCAAACACAAGTAATTGCTGTGTTGCTTTATGTTTAGTTTCATTAAAAAGCACGCCCATGAATATTTATAAATGTAGGCATGCAGAGACGGACACAAACAAAGTGAGCTGTGGTGTCACTCATCTGCCAAGCTCTACTGCCACGAGTGGGTCACTTGCCAGAGAGGAGCCCTGGAAGGAGTGAGCAGATGGCAGAGCAGACAAAGCAGAAAGAAAGCTTTTGATCAGGACTGTTCAGCGTGTCACCCAGCAGAGCTGCAATTATGTTTCCTTGATGGCAAAGGAAGACATGAAATAATTTACTGAACCTGGAGGTTGTTGAGGCTGCAGCAGCACATTGGTGCCTTTGGACTCTGGCCTGTTTGGAATGCTTTGTCCAGGAGAATTGGAGAAGGGCTTTCATTCTATGGGTGCATTGTGCACCAAATCTGTTCAGAGATGCTTTGTGTAAAAACTGATAGTCCCAGCTCTAGGGTTTTCATTGTCCCAGGGAAATTGGAAACAATCCCCACCATCACTCATGTTAAATGATCAGATTTCCAGAATGATGATGGATGAAGCTCCCAAGGTATCTAGGAGCCTTAATGCTTTCTTCTGAATAATGCCACTGAAAGGAAACATCTTTTTCTGGATGATAATGGTTCCAGCCTTCTAAGAAGTTCAGTCAAAAGAAAGAATTTTATACTAAGAGAAGATAAATTTAATTACTTAGCTATTGTGAAAGAAACAGCAGACTCTGGAATATGTTGAATGCTCTTGAAATGCTTGAAGACAATTTCTCTGTTCTGAAACTTGCAAAATTTATTAGAATGGGTCAGATTTGAATTGGATGCCAACTGATGAAAAAGAATGGGTTAAATTCTCATCATGGGATATTTTAGCTCCTTTGAAAGTCTTTTTATGTGAAAATGGTCAACCATGTCTTAATTTTTAAATGTTATTTTATTTAATATTTTCTTTTAAACAATGACATAATAGTTTGCTAGCTATCCTTGTGAAATTAAAATACTATATTTTCAAAATTACTTCTTATATTGCTTACACTTTTCTCTCACTCCCCTCAATAAGCATATTTGAATAAGTTGCCTTATAAAGCAGGCAGCCAAAATTTTTATTCACTGCCTCTGAAATAGATAAAAATATTGGTTTGTTATTGTCTTAAACATTTGGAAGTTAGGATGCAAATTAAAAGATAAAGAGAAAAGTTATATGTCACACTAAAGGCATGTAAAAATGCTTTTTTTACCCTAACGCAGCAAGAAGTCTAAAAGTTAGGAAAGATTTCATTTAAGGATATTTTTTCTCCCAAGATACCCTCCAAAATCTTAAGTATCAGGTACCTCCTGAGCTGAAAGTCACAGTATGCATTTTTTCCCATGAATTTGTTTCCTTTGGTTTCTATATTTTTTAGCACCCATGATGTCCTGCAGTAAGGAACTCTGCAGCTGGAACATGAGATGTAAGAAAAGCTACTTTTCTCTGGTATTTTTTTTTATTCTGCTCACAGCTAATTGCACTTGATGTCTCCCAGCTCTTGCACTGGAAGAGATGCTGGATAATCAATTCCTTTTTGCCTTTGCCAAGCCTGATTTACCAGACCTTTATCAAATAGTCTTTCAGCTGTCTTTTCTCCAGCAGGACAAGTCCTTGTCTACTCAGTCAAAGTAAGAACAGTATTCAATATTCCTTTTCATCTTTGTTGCCCTCCTTTGAGCCTTTTTGTAGAGGAGGATGAGAGCTGCATCGCCTGGATTGATGCGGGAGCATAAATGTTTCCTCTTTGTTCTCTCTTCTTTCTCTAAAAAATCTTAGCATGGTATTTTCTTTTTTCAGTCTTTCTCAGCTATGGAAAGTGCCTGAACTACACATCATAACCCCAGTCTCACTACCCAGCTACTTTGCTGAGCATAGATCTCTTCCTTTAATATGCAAAATAATTTTATATGCAAAATAACCTTTTTTCATCCATGTACCTTACATACCATTTACCCAGACTGAATTCAATTTATCCATTTTGTTTCCCAGATCCAGTTTTGTAGTACTCTTAGGCCAACATTTGCAGCCACAATCTCTTGATCTCACAACTTCAGAACTGTATTTTCAGCACATTTTTTTCATGTGTATTAAGGATTTAAAAAAAAAAAAATTGGATAAACTCCTAATTTGATGGTTTTATGTTGCATTTAATGACTTGTAGTTCCCTTGATCTTTCATAGTATATTTCTTGAAAATGTTTCACCCTTACTGTATCTGCCACTTTCTTGCTCTCAGATATGAAAGTGAGTTTAAGGGACACTTTATGCACCACTAACAGTTCTTCACTTTCTGGTCCTTGAACTCCTTTTGAATTCTTAGGTAAGTGTTTATTGATGCAATTTGTCCCTGTCCAATTTTGTTGTTTGCTCTGTAAAATGTATTGACACCTCAATTTGATTCAGACCTTCAGCCAATGCCCAGTAATGAAGGGTTCCAGTGCAGAAAACTCCCCAAGCTTTTACACAATAAGTATAAAGGCAGAAAATTAATTTTGTTTCCTGGTTTTACCCTTTTTTCCCTGAGTGCTCCTTTTATACCTTTATTATCTATTGACTCCAGAGACCTTCTGGCTTTTTACTGCTAATGCCTTTGAAGGACAAAGTATGAAGTGTATAAAAACTGCTGGTAAATACTTTTCAATTACAACCTTTTTTTTGGTCTGTCTTTCTGTGTCTCTTAAATTCAGCTTGCCAACACCTGTATTCTGTGTTTTTCTCATTTGAAGAGAACCTTAGGTTTTCTGAAAGCTGCTATTCAACTTCAACCACCTCCCTTCCCCTAAGTGTAGTCAGAGCTTCTTCTTTTTTCCTTCTCAGATGATTTCTGAAACGTGATGTGCATTGGCTTTATGCCTAAAAATGTCATTACAGTGCCTACATGAAGGCTGCAAAGATTTTATTCCAACACCTTCCTCTTAGAAGAAATTTAAGCCCAAATTTATGAAAATACTTAAAACAAGGAAGCGGTTTGGCTATCATGTCCATATACATTTATGGAAAACTAATTTACTCTGTGCCTTTGTGGTTTCCTGGAATTCCATAATCCATAACAGTTTAGTTTGAAGAAGAGCTGTGGTCTTAAAATTGTGCACATATTAGACAAGAACTTTTTTGTCCTCAGTTGAATTTTACGTTGACCATTGTTGAATTATTTCAAAACTGAGGATTACAGCACACAATGTAGCAAGCTACTAACTTAAAGCTTCTTCCTCCCTATTTTATTTCTTGATAGTGATGAGCCAGTAAATTCAGGAACAGGGAACAATCATACATGCAGAGTCTAGAAAAATTTGCATCAGATGAAAATTTGATTTGTAATGTTTCCTTGAAAAAATGAAAAAGGGATACAAAGAACTAGGGTTGGGGTGGGGCTTGTTGGTGATTGGTTGGTTGGTTGGTTGATTGATTAGTTGGTTGGTTGGTTGATTAGTTGGTTGATTAGTTGATTGATTGGTTGGTTGGGTTTTTTTCCTTTTTCTGAGATTTTTCTTCTGGGAAAAGACATCCTTTTGCAGTGCTATACAGAAAATACTGCGCTTAAGGCTTTGGTAAATTGAAAAGTTAAAATGAGAGAAGAAAAAGCAGGAGATATGAAGCTAAGTAATCTGGGAGCTCCCTTCTTGTATAGGCAAAGCCTGATGTGAATTAACTTTGAGTTACTTCTAGAAATTAGTATATTGAAAAATGAGAGTGGTTTGAGATTTGGGATATGGCCATTCCTTGTATCTCTGAAGAGACTGACACTGAAGGTCCTGGTTCAAAGCACTCAGGGAAAGGATTCTGTAAAATCCCCACCCAGTGAGATTAGCACTTTGGTTACTCAGCAGGGCTCAACTGGCTCACCATAGACTCCCTAGACTGGTGTAGTCTTAAGAGCTTTATTACCTGGATTAGTTGAGCTGGAAATTGTCTTAGTTCACAACAGGTTATTAGCTGCAGACACTTCATTTCAACTTTGTTTAAAAGGTCTTTTGAGCTTTTTTCATTGCTGTTTTCCCCCCGTTAATCTTGGTGCATTTCACATATGAAAGTTTAGACAAAGAAGGAGAACATGGTTTCCAGAGAGGCTCTTCCAAAGAATCTTCTCTTTCTCTCTTACATAAGTGCATAATTAAATGGATTACAAAAAGCTGTCACATTGTTGAGGATGGATGCAGATCCATACAATCATGCCTCTTGTGATGGAAATCTCAACACTAAAAACAAGAGTGCCAAAATCAGCCTCAGAGCTCCCTCAACCAAATGGAAATAGTGCAAATATATTTCTGCCAGTGGAGAAAACGTGTTTCTAAGAAGGCAAGGAGATGATTCAAAACCTCCAGAGAGTTTTGTGGCTAAATCCCAACATTTTTCTTGGAAAATATATTCCATAGCAGAACAGCCATTTGTCTTAACAGCCCATGGCTGCCTACAAACAAAGTGTTCTGCCAGTGACTGGCATAAACTTCAAGCTGCAGCCAGAAATCAAGCTGGTCCTTTTTATTCTTTCCTGGTTTGCTATTTTTTTCAATCTCTCAAGGGCACATCTCATAGCCTGGATGAGAACACAGAGAAAAGCAGATGGCAACACCATTTGCAGCCTGAGTGATAACAGAGGATGCCAAAATGCTGATTAATGGCCTCGTCCCCTCACAAATCTTTGTGAACTCAACTCTACTCGATTGGGTAGCATTATCTGAGCACCCAGAACAGGGCAGGCACCTCCCTAAAGACTAAAGGCATGATCCCAGAAGGATCTGCAGGCTTTGTTCAACACTGTGCACCCTAAAAACTAAATCACTGCAATAGGAAAATGCTGGGGCAGGTCACTGACCACGCTGCAGCTTGGGAATTAGGAGAGGGACTATAACACCTTCACACCCCTCTAGAACATGGTTTCTAAGGAGAGGGTTTTAAGAGGCCATTCATCTGTTTTGCTGTTCTAGGGTTGCCTTTTTTCCTCAGAATGTGGCAGACCTCCAGAGCAGGGCCATCTGACCATGTTCTAACAACTCCAGAGCAGCCCAGGTGGGATTGGCTGCACCCAGGGGCACAGGCAGAGGAGGAGCTGCTTCCACAGGGGTCTGGGTAGGAAGAAATGCAACCCAGTGAGGAGAGATTTCACTCAAAATCTGCTATCAGAGAAAAATTGGATGAGATGTTGGAAGCCTAATGGTTGCTATGGAGTTTGGCACAGAGGGAGGCGTCCTTTACCTGTTTTATAGGACAGAGGCTTCTGTTGCAAGATCTACCTTTCGGCTTCAATTAGTAATATAGATCTTCTCAATAAATATAGATCTCTTCAATGGATGTTCCTCTTCATCTAGTGCCTATTTTTACATATTATCCAGAAGGGATATAAATAATGAATATCCCCTGAGCCACTGGTTCAGCCCTGGTGCAGCAGGACACCCGAAAGGTATGAGGAAATGACACTTGTTTAGATAAGATTTTCACTCAATGTGTGATCCCAGAGTGAGGTCAGACCTCTGAGGAGATAAAGGACATGGGATTTGCCAGGCTAAAATGGCCAATAACAGCTGCTTAAGAGGGAGGGGAGAAATATAAAAGAAAATGAGCCAGAAAACCTTTTTACTACTTCAGGTAGTGAATGGCAGAGTGGTGTGCATGAGGAGGATCCCCACAGGGGAAGGTGGTTATATTAATAAGACATTCTTGTTAGGATTTGGATCTGACTTTCTTATGCACTGACAAGGCAGAGCTTCCAGAAGCACCACTGTATCCCACAGGGATGGGCAATGCAGGAATGTCTGCTCTTGTATCCAGCTGGTAAAATCATCCTGTCCAGGAGGTTCTGCTCTGCTGCCATCCAAATGCAGGACTGTGTTGTGGGAGGGCACTTGGCAGCATGTTGGAGTTCCTGCAGGGAGGTTGTGGTCCCCATCTTTCAAAGCAATATTGCTCTTCTTCCAGGGAAAACCATGTGGGCTCAATATTATATTAAAAACGATTCCACTGATTGGTTTTGTAATATCTTTCTCCCTGAAGGAGATGGTCCAGCCTTATTGGGATAACACGTTCTCATGAATTTGACTATTAAAACCTTCTCTGTAAGGTACTTAATATGGAATAAAAGCAGAACCTGATACCTTACAATATTTTAGTTGTGGGTATCTCTGCATTCAATTATTTTACTTTTGCTTATCACAAATCTGCATGAAGTGATTTTAATGATAATTTTCTTGAATACTTAGTCTGAATTGTATGGTTAGAAAATTAGAACTAATTGCCATTTAAAGTAGTCCTTCATAACTGATAGAAAGTGCACTTTTGTGTCCTGTACCTCAGAGGCCAAATGAAGTTCTAGTTGTGAGATGACCCAGGTATTTTGAGTTTGTTTACATTTGTTCCTACCTTTTCTCAGTGCTGTCCCAAGTGTCAGATGATGATTTCTCCTGCTAGAAGAAGGAAAAAAGATCACAGCAGCTGCATCATTTCTGTCAGGGTAAAACTCACATATGAGGAGATGATAGTCACAAAAAGGCATTCAGACATCTGAACATGATCACTGGGGGCCTGCTGTGATCTTTGAGCTCGTCTAAACCACTGATCCCAAAATTCTTCCTGATTTATACAGGCACTATGGTCATGGTCATTCTGGAAGCACTTGGAGGAGAATTTCCCCCAAGCCTTCTAGTGGACATTCTCTCCACTGACTCTAGATTTTCATGCTGTTTTTCTCTCCTTGCAGAGAGAATTTCACCAATTTATCTTTACCATGTCCTACTCTCCCAGAGCATTTTGTTTCCACTCTTTGATCAATCAGACCCTGTCACTTGGACTTTCTGATATCTGCAGTCTACCAGCATCATAAATTCTGGATTGCTCCCATCCCTCTCATAGCTGACTTTTATTCATAGCTGATTTTTGGTTTTACCTCTCATACATAATTTTTATCATGTTTTCACCTAAAGGCATCCTTAAATCTCCATCATTCTTCTGCATCCTATCTGCTGCCTTCTCACATTCTTAACAACTGAAGTGAAGATAAAATTATCAAACTGAAATGTGACCTTATTCTCTGTTTTTGACTATTTTTAATTTCTCCTTTCTTCCCTCTTGACTCTGGTTGAAAAACTCCATCCAACCTCTGCACTGTATTGCATTTCATCACATCTGCTGGCCATTCTTTCCTCCACTGTCATGCTACTGCTGCCTCAAGTTTCTCATTTACCACAGTTTTATCTTTCCAGTCTTCATCATACAATCCTGCTCTGCTATTTTCTACTAAAAACAAACAATCTCACACTTTATCCCATTTGCTTCTGTAGAGACCAATTTTCCTTCCCATTCTCATTTATCTTTATTCTTATTTACCATGCTGTTTTCAATTCCCTCTGAGTTCCATCCTCAGACCTGTTAGTTCTGCCTTGTATCCTTTGCACTCGATCAATTCAAAGCACTCATGCCAAAATTTTTAATGGCCTGTTCTTAGCCAAGTCCCAGAACCTGCACTCTGTCTTCATCTCTGTGGCCTGACAGCTGCCTTCAATACTGCCACCATTCTCCTTTCCTTGAAATATTGCCTTTCCCTGATGATTCAATTTTCTCCTAGTTCTCCTCCAAGCTATTTACTCACTCACTCTTTTTCCACAGGATTCCCTCTTTAATTCCACAAACAAAACCATCTTTCTTACTCTATGATAACATGGTCTGCACCTCAATCCCATCTGCCTCTCTTCTGGTAAAAGGTAAAATTTCTACCAGTTATTTTTGTGGCTTAAGGATGTGTAGTCACCTGGTCTCCTCCTGTCCCCTTCCACTGCCTCCCTGGCACCTCATTTCACACACAGATTGTAAGGATTTTGTGTGTGTACCCTCCTCTTCCTCTGCAGGTAAGGGATCCTCATCCCTGAGGTGGTTTTTATTCTGGAAACTGGGGCAATAGCAAAGGGTGTTAACCACAAAACCTCAGCTTGTGCATTTTGTGCAGCCTGGTGACCAGACACTTTTGAGGGAAATTTCCAGTTCAGCATCTTTTAGGGAAAAATGCTTGCAAATTTTTTGCTATTTCCATCTTCCACAACAGTTTTACAGAGGATGGTTCATCTTGACCATCTCTGTACTACTGTATATCCACAGCTCTGCTGAGAGGCATTTCTGTCATGGGCTTTTTTGCCTTAGACTGTTATCAGTCACAGCTTTGAGAAGTGAGCTCAGTTGGGGTTATTTATAAAATTTAGGGTTGTTTTTATTTTCCTTTCTTCTGCTTTCTGTTTTTACCAGAAAAAAAAATGTAGTTACATCATAGCAGAAAAATAAACTAAGATATAAAATTACCCTGAGAGAAGAAATTACAGCCTAAACCCACAAGAGGTATGTGATTTTATTTGTTCCTTTGTTTGAATGACCTCTTGCTGACAAACTCAAGGGTCATTATTGTGGAAACTTTCAGGCAAAAATGATGTCATCAGAAATCATTTTAATGGAGCCTCATCTTCACATCCTATTGATTTATCTGCTAAGTATGAAGGGAAATCAATAAGCAGAATAATTTTCACATCTTTTAAACTTCTAGAGTAGCCAAAAAATATTGTCTGGTGCAGACATAAATCATTGGAAAGAAAAAAATCCTAGCTGTTGATAGGCATGAAAACATTTCTTTATATTAAGAAGGTGATTTTTATGTCTTGCCTACCAGCTTTTGTTTGATGCATTTTTACTAAGGGGGAATTTCACATAGTGGCAGCAGGGATAAAAAACTTGAGGTTTTCCATATTAAAAAGAGAGATCTTCAGAGAGCAGAAGCCAGGCCCAGTAGCCCAGGAGGAATACAGAGAATTTGTCAAAGGATCCATAGGTAAGGCTAGGAAACTTAAATATGGCCAGAGAGGTCAAGGGAAAAAGAACTTTTGTAGGTATGTCAGTGATTAAGAACAGGGGAAATGTGGGCCCTGTCCAGAAGCAAACCAGGCAACTTGGTCACCTGAGATACAGAGAAGGAGGCTGGAACTGTATCATCTTTAAAGTCCCTTGCAACCAAATCACTCTGTGATTGTATAATTCCAGCTAAATCCATACAGATTAATTAATCACAGAGCCATAGAATAATTTAGGTTGGAAAAGACCTTAAGATTACTGAGTCCAAATGTGTTTGCCTACTGAAACAGAAGACCTCAACTGGCTTCTTTGCTGCTTTTAAATGAGGAACTTCATTCCAGAAACTGCTAATGGAAGACAGCTCTGGAATATTAATTCAGGGAACCCAATTTAGGAGCTTGCTTTTTACTGTGGGCTATTTAGGGAGAGCAAGATGAAGGGATCTTAATGTCAGCTGTATTCCCCCTTCCCCTCCACCTGGCCACTTCAGTGGCATTGCACTCACATTACAGCATGGAACTGCAAAATAAAACAGATCATTAATTATCTCATAAACTCATTTAACTCCTGGACAAAGGTGTAAATTAAAATTTTGAAATTTTTTATTTGCATGGAAAGTGCTTTATGTCTGATGCCATTGCTTCCCTCCAGGGCTAATTTTGATGTAGTTATCAGAGGGAGGAATACTCCTGAGAAACAACAGAGAAAAGTGGTTTTCCAGGTGAATCACAAGACATTGGAAGATGAAATCAGGTATTTTGTGTTTTATGGAAAATATAGGTATTTGTGTTTTATGGAACAGTGGTTTTCCAGGTGAATCACAAGACATTGGAAGATGAAATAAGGTATTTTGTGTTTTATGGAAAATACAAGGGAAATGTTTACCTTCCGTGGGTGCTTTGTCTGATTATCTCCAAAGACTAAATTATTGTAGTTTGATTATTTAATGATCAATATGATCAAAATTGCACTAAATTAAATGCTCTTTTGTGGGGATATTTTTATGAATATCAAGGGGTTCTTTAATAATAATCCTAAATATATTTCTTAAAAATATTTCTTCCACCAAACAAGAAACACATTTTTCAATGTTTTCAGATCATTCATTTGTGGGGTCTGTACCTTATGACACCACATAGAGGATGAGCTTAGTTGCTTGTTATTTGATAAGATCAAATCTGTTTCCTAAGTCACAAAGAGCTATTTTAATTATAAATATGTTATTATAAATTGCAAAAAACATTTAAAATGTGTGGTCTAGCTGCAACATTTGAATGCAGTAATTGACGAAATAATCTAGTCATGCCAGATAGTGATGAAAAGTAATTTTGGCCAGCTGGCTCCCTTGGGTGCCCATTTATTTTCACCACTCGGTTCACAGACACTGGCCTTCACCTCACTCATCACAGTTTGAATGAAAAAGATTAAAACCATGGAAGTTTGATTTGCCAGTAATCATAGATTGAAACTTTGAAGCGAAACTTTGGTGGCTTCATTCTGTGAACGAGCTGTCAGTTTGTCACCTCACATGGCCCTCCGTGGGGCTGGCTGGGAAAGGAGCAACCTTCCAGATCCTTCCAGATCCAGAATATCCTAAAGGCATCTGGTGTTTGACAAGTAGCAGCAGATAATGCTGTGTCAAATTCTGTTACATCACAGTTTGATAAAATTATTTTTCTAAGTATCACAATTTTGTGTGCTGTCAAAGTTATGGGTTCATGAATATGCATTAAAAGGATTGCTAATATTGTAAGAGAAAAATGATGGTTTCTGTAAGTTCAAGTGGGAACTCTTCTCCAAGACCCTTTTCACTGCCAAAAGGGTGTATTGGAGTGTCATGTCTGCACGCCAGACTCTTCCATTTTTCCACTCCCCAAACTCAGACGATTCATGCTCTGAATTTTACCACCAACTTTTACAAGCGGGCTCAGCTCCAAGCAGCTTTTTCCCCTTGGCCACCTGCCAGATTAAAAGCATTCCATGTTTCCTCACAAGCACTGACCTCCCCACCAGCCTCCAGCTGTGCCTGCTTATCCCGTACAGAGGATAAAAACACGGCTTGCTCCTTCTCTGCCTGCATAAACTCTTTACTTCAATTATGCTCATCTGGCAGATGAAACACCTTGCTAATTCAGAAAAAGAATTTTTACATGAAGGGCACATCTTCCTCAAGGCTTTCCAAACTAAATTAGTATTCAATTTCAATCTTTCTTCACCTCCTAATCTTTGAAAATCTAATCATGCGTTTTTCCTTTCATTGCATTACCACATCAAAACAAAATTTGTTGTAGATACTTATTCTAAATTCACTGTCTTTGCTTTCAACAACAATTTTCTTGAACAGCCATAGTTTCTAGAAACCTCATTTGTACAGGTTTTTTTTTTTGTCCTTTTAGTTTAAATATCTATAGGGATTTTATGGGGTTTTTTTGTTTCTTTGTTTTTTTTCAGGGTTTTTTTTTTGTGTGGGTTTTTTGAGTGGTTTTTTTTTTGTTAAGTTTGTTTGTTTGTTTAGGGATGGGTTTTTTATTTGTTTTTTTGGGTTTTTTTTTTGTTGTTGGGTTTGGGTTTTTTTGGTAGAAGAATAATGAAACCTTTTTCAAATAAACTACTAACCAAGGACAATATAAATTGGCTTAAGCAGATTGATTTCATCAGGGAATTGTAAAATGCTCTCTGGGTATATTTACAACTGTTGCCTCTATCAGCTTCATACAATCTTAATTGTGTATCGACTTCTGAGGAAAATTCTGCAAGATCAAACTCCAGTCAAAACTTTGAAGAGCATTTGAAGATATTAATTATATTTATCAATTTTATAAGTATTTGGTAATTATGGTAATGTATGGACTCAAAAGGTTCAATCTTACAGGTGCTTTTCGCAGATATGCAGCAAATCAACAGTGTTTTAATGATTGTTCTTACTGTTAGTCCAGAAATTAGTGATGCTCTGCTGTATCTGAACTGACCTCCGAATGTTTAGCCTGGGATTGTGGAGTAGCCCTTGAACTGAGCAATTTAGAATGGAGAAGATGTGAGTGTTCAAAAACACATAATCACATCAGCGATTATATGTGGTGCTTTTTATTCAAGAGCTCTGGGAATCGGGGTAGTTTGCACCCAAATCTGATTCCAACCATCCATTCAAGGTGAATGTGTTTTATACTCTATCATTACATAACTTTCTTGTTAATTATTAAACTTATATTGTTCTATTGCATGCACAGATTTCAGCTAAACATAGCCCCCCTTTAAATTTCCAACATAGTTTCTCATGATTCTTCTTATGGTTATATAATAATTATATTTAATTACTAAACAATCATCACATCTAACAATTATATCTTTTATTATACTGCTTACGCAGGTGCAGTGATCTGAGAAAACACAAAGCCTAATATTTTCAAAGACTATTTTTAACATTTTCCAGGGCTCCACTATCAAAGATATTCAACTCTGATTTTTGAGAAGAACCAAGGGCAGGAGTTGGGGGACAACCCAGTCCCAAAAGCTGCCTCAGGTCCTCTGGCTTGTCTGAGTTCTGGGCAAAAGGTGAGACCTCAGCAGGCACTCCTTTCTTTCCTTCTGTTGTGCAGCTAGCTGTGTTACTCTAGACATGGAATTAATAACCTGGTTTGAGAGAATGTGTCACTGATCCCTGCATTTCCCAAAAGCATCAATACCCCTCATAAGTAACAAAGCTACCTGTAAAATCACAGAAAAAATCTAGGGGAAAAAAACCCAAAAAGAGTCCTGTAGCAAATGATGGGCCATTTATAGAAAAATGTGGGTTCCTCCCTGAAATAAATGCTTTTACAGGTTTCAAGGTCCTACTAAAATGGTAAAGAGAGATAGATATTTGCTAAAACCTGTATCATGTCCATTTCATTCCTTGCTGACAAAAGCCCATTAACATTCTTGACAAATTACAGTTTTTATATGTTCTAGATAAACCTCCTTTCAGCCTTATCTTGGTTGTTTTTTAATGTGCTCAGCCTCAGAGATGGCTTTTTCTAATATTAGGGTCAGAGTCAGGGAAAGCAGAGCTGCCATGATCATTTGACATCTCCTAGGATGAAACCAAAAAAATTACACTGGGGATGTTTTTTTCCATCCCTACTGCATTTGGGATTCCAGAGTTTCTCCTTCCATATTCAACAGAGTGTTTCTGTCAATGGATTAAAGGATTTTTCTTCCAGCAGTGCCCATGCTGGGCTGGTGGCAAGGCAGGTCAAGGGGCTTGGACATTTCTGGAAGAGCCAGTCCATAATTTTATAAGTTTGTGAGAGTTTGTAGGATTTTAACAGTGAATCCATCAGGAAGTCTTTCAAGAGGGAATAACTTTTAGACAGTAGGTCATGAGGAAACTCACGATCATAAAGCAAAGGAAAAAGAGGAGATTTTGCAGCTCAGATCTTTGTTTGAAATTATCTGAAGAAATAAACACATTTTCCTCAGACAGCTGTTTAAAATGTATTGGAGTACCTGATTGCATTATTTATCTCATTCTGGGTGCCTGAGTTGATTGTGCTGGCTAACTCTTCCAAGCAGGAGAGGAAGTTCTGATTAAACCATGTGTGCCTAACTGCCTTTTTTAACCCAACATCAACTGTACAGAAGAAGTAGATATGTGCAATCATCTCTTCATCATTTATGGGCCACGGTTTATTCAATTTCCATTTCTATTTCAGTTTATCTTAAACAAACACAGCCTATTTTTCACATTGTGTTTGGACACCTGAAATATTTTATGATATTTCAGTCTAGATTTATATCCTGAAAAGCCTTGGAAAATGATACAAAGGAATTTAAAATAAAAAATCTTGCATTTAGTTACAACTGACAAATTTTGAGGCAGATCACCATTTATTCCTATGTAATAGTGATTATATCTAATCCTATATTTTCTTGGACTGTTTTTTATGACAAAAAAAATCTAGCAAATTAATAAAAATAATTAATTCATTCATGTACTAAACAGTACTTTTCAGCAAATATTTCTTGCACTATCATTGACTGAAAAGTAGCTCCATGAGGTCCCTGAGGAATTTCTCAGATTTATGTACTTATTTTTCCAAGTAGCTGAGAACAATGCAAGACTCCTGTCCAGTGTCTGTTGAAGGGAAAGATTCCTCTCTGTATGTGACAAAATTGTCTGTATTCTACCAAAGGGCTCTCAAACAATGTATTGTGAGAATATCCCCAAATGCTGCCTCCTGCCTGGCACAGAAAATTACACAGGCAGGCTTAAAGAAGCTCTGTGCTCTGGTTTGCATCAAAAATATTTGTCTGAAACAGTGGCATCAGTAAGAAGCCCTGCACTAAAAAATTAGAGGTATTTCATAAAGTTGAAGGAAAGCCAGTCAGGAAATCAGAAATATTAGACAAAAAAGGGCTTATGTAAAGATGTCTACACCTCAAGGATTTCTTTGTACATGCTCAAGAGATGCTCCAGTTAAAAGAATGGATTCACAGAGCTGACACTTACGGTCTTTAAAGAACCCTAGTGAATTTGTGAAGCCTGTAGTTCATGACAAAACCAAATTTAGACCTGAATGCAATTAAGAAATGGTTAGAGATCTCCCACTGACAGCCTTGATAAAAGATATGTCATAAAAATCAGTATTGTGAGTGTGAAATTGCTGGAATGTTGTGGCTTCAAATTGTTTTGGGACCGATTAAATGGTTTCTAATCAATCTGTGCACTGGAATCCAGATAACTGCATTCTAAATCCAGATCCACAGGAGGACCTCATAGAAGGTAAATCTTGCCATATTCCATTAGCAGTGAAAATGAAGTTAAAAAATTCATGTCGAAGGTAATTGCTAAGGATTTGTGTGAGGGACCACCACCAAGGTAGTCACCCTTCAGATGCAATATGTGATCAAACCTCTGTTCAAATCAGTGGAACCCTGTTAATTTACTGTGTTTAGACATTTGCTGGCAGATTTTTAAAATTTGATTAATAGATGCAGAGAAAAATGATCGTGTAGTTCATGCAATCTGCTACAGGAGGTTTAAAAGTGATTTAGAGCAAATGACAAAAGAGAGGGGCTCGTGCCTTTTTCTCCTGTACTTGTTTGAATGGCCAAGAACACACATCTGGAGAGAAAGTCAGAGAAGGAGTTGTTTTTGGAAGGGCATTTAAATTCTAGGTAAGGCAATACCCCAAGCTCTAGAGAGGGCCACAGTGGAGGTGAAACATTGCAGTGTGCTGTGGTTTGGTTCAGCTGAAATGGAAATTGAGGCCTCCCCATGCTTATCTGAGAAAATATGAACAAACACAGAATTGTCTGCAATGGTTTTAGAGAACAGGATATTTAGAATAATATATTATGAATATATATTGAGAGAAAGAAAGCAACATCATCACTTTGCTTATCAGCTGGGGTTCTGCCCAATATACTCATAAAAATGATGAGGCTGTCTTCCTGCCTAGCTGCAGCAGATGTGGGGAGCATGACTGACACTCCTTCCATGCCATTATCACAGACAGATTGCTATCAGAGAGTCAATCTCTTCCCAGCCTTGCAATGTGTCTCCAGGCTCTGACAGCACAGACATGAGAAATATTTTAAGCTGCCTGTAGATTCCAGAATGAATGAGAGATTTAATATGGGGAAATGTTCACTGATAAAAGGGACCTATTTACCATGCCCAGACTGTGCTGCATTCCAAAAGAGGCAGATAAAAAGCAAGAAATAATAATAAAGAAAATGTATAGGTGGATTTATTCATATGTGATTTTGTCCATCACCAGTAAAATGTTTTCCTCACTGCAGGACAGAAAACTAGGAGGAGGAGGTGAACACAATATATGTCCTGTTAAGCAGAATTTGAAGCAAGAAGAAATAATACATAGAGGGAGTAGTAATGTTTGTGAAGACCACCTGTAACCCAATCTGTTATCAATGAGCACAGGAGCCCTCTCAGATATGGGAGGGAAAGGTTTGATGCCAGCTGATGGGGAAAGGATATTTGGATATTTTATATCTCCAGATGTGTTACTGAAAACCTCTGCTGCTATCACAAATAAGCTGAATTTATGTCTGTAAGTATAGTACCAAAAATGCAACACAGATCACATAATCTTGTTTTCCAGCCAGACCACTTAGCAATGCACATAAAAATATCACATAAAAGCAGTCTAATGCCTCAGATCTTTACAAATGTCTAACAAATAACAGTTTGAGAGAGAGGAAAAACATTATGCATAAAACATCATCAATATATGTTGCCTTATTCAAAGAACATATTTATGTATTTTGGACATTTGCATTTTACAGTTTGCCATGAAATATTCTCTTTCCTTGGTTTCAGAGAAGAGGCAGACAGCTGGTGGAGCCACAGATATAAGAATGTTTTCCCTTTTAAGTGCCTTTGACTGCTGCCTTCCACAGGGACAGAGATCAGCTGGGAGAGGGAGCAAAGTTTATCTGTGCTGTGTCAGCCTGTGGCAGAAGGATGAGTATTCTTGGGAGCACTCCTCTAGAGAGGTACAGCATTAGACATATGCCAGAGATGTGCTCTAGGGAAAATGTTTAAAAATCACTTTTCAGCATGATCTAGGGAAGAGGTTTAAAAATCACTTTTCAGCATGATCTCCCTATTGTTGGGTTTTGGGTTTTTTTTTTGTGAGCCTCAGCTGGATCCTTAATGTTGTCTTAACCCGCCCATTGTGGGAGTGGGGACAGGGGGAAAGACTTGATTAAAAAAAAGTTGTAAATATTGTTTACACTTTTTATTCCAAATTATGAAATTATGTTTTATCATGATTATAAATTTAATATATTGCTGAAGAGAAGTGGTGGAATCACCATCTCTGGAAGTGTTCAAGAAACAGAAGTTGTAGTGATTATAGACATAGTTTTGGTAATGCTAGATTAATTGTTGGAATCTATGATCTTGGAGGTTTCTCCAACCTTAATAATTCTATATAAATAATTATTTAAATATATATTGAAATATAATTATATATATATAATTTTATATAATTATATATCAAGATATATTTTATATAAATATATAAATATAGTTAAATATAATTATATAATTAAATACATAAATATATATATAATAAATAATTATATTTCTTATTAAAATAGTTATATTTGATCAATTAAAAAGTGGTAAAAGGAAGGTCACATTGCATACTGCCCTTTTTCATGCATTCAAAAGAAAACTTAGACAAGTTAAAGTAAAATTTTTTGGGAAGAGAGGGGTGAACATTATTATGAGGAAAGAGACCATAACTGTCTGCTTGTAGATTAAATCAAAGAATAGGTTCATCATTTTTCCCTGTGGCAATTTAATTCACATTTTGCACTGTTCAGGTAGAAGCATATTAATGTCAAATTACAGCAAGCTAGTCATTGTAATGCAGTGAATAACTAATTCCATTGTTAAAATGTATCAGTGGTTCTCAGCCAAGGATAAATGACATTGCCTTTTCTATGCATAAGGAAAAATCCTCAGTGCAGTCAGGAGACTGATGAATGTTAAAGATACTCTGTCTTCTTAGAACTCAAATCCTCATCTGAATTGCTCATGCCCACCACTCCTGCCAGCCAGGCCTGTTAAAAAGATAATTTCAAAAATTCACAAAGGAAAAGTTCTGTTTCTGCATGTCATGCTGGCTGTTTTGTTCATTTTTCAGGCCCCTGCATATTGCTTTCACCAATCTCCCTGTACTTTTAGCAAAATGGTTCCACACCATGGTGACAGCCAGTTCCTGGGGGCTGCACAGACCCACGGAGTGAGGAGAAGGAGAGCATTTAAAAGGACTAAGAGATGGGAAATCCAAAATTTCATGGTCACTGGAAGCAAGGAAAGGTCCTAAAATCAGCTCCTTGAATGCAGTTTCCTGCTCTTCTCCAGTACTGGGGCTCAGTGCTCTGTGCTGAGTTACAGTGAGGCTCACAAAGACAGCAAAAAGTGAAATCCTTCCTCTCCTCTGCAAGGTAATGGCCTTTGAGTCTGCAGGAGGAAGGGAGCACAGTGGCAAAAGGAAACCAAAAAATTGAATTTACCTGCTGCAGGTCATTCTGGTGTTATTTAGCATTAAGCACAGCACAGCCTACAGAGTGCCAAAGCAGCTTTCCAAGATACCTTTCCAAGAAGATATTAATTTTCAAAAATTAAACCCATACATATTTTGTTCTTCCTCTCATACCTGCAATTATAAGGATCTATATGCATGTATATTTTTATTCCCTCTGAGCTAATGGATGCTTTTACTTCTTGCTCTGAATCTCAATAGCCAGAAGGACTCTGCTTCTTCATCTCACCGTTGTCTTGAGAGTTTCCCAGAATTTCTGGCTGGACTACACACTTAGAGAAACTGGAGAGGTGTTGAACATGTGCTTTGGCTGTACAGAACTGCACATCAAATCTTCTGGGCTACCTTAAAACCATGGCATCTGGGCCAGCTCAGTCTCTTGAGATATGTTATTAACAGTGAAATGAAATCCAAACCTAATTGCAAATTTTCTACTTCGCATCAGTCCACTTTTCTCATATTTATTTTCCCTTTGCTTCATTCTCTCACTTTCTAAAGATGTTTTGAAGGACATTTGAGAAAATCTTCACTATTGCCCAGTTGGCTTTTGCTCATACAAATGTAGGAGCAAAATAGCTAAGGAAAATTTCCTTTGCCATGGAAAATTCAAATAATGAACTTGTCAATTACTAAAAATTATTAAATATTTTTCCTTAACAATTAGGCTTTAAGAGAAAAGATGTTGAAGCACTATCATATCACTGGAAATGGAGACAAAACCCTTCCTTAAACAGTACAGCTAGAGGTGATATTTCCATCTGTCCTGCTATGGAAAAGAAACTTGTTCAGGAGTGGAGGATTTGCTGCTTTTCAGGAAAAGATCAGGTAAGGTCACAAAAATGTCTCAGAGGCTAATCTCATGGGTGGCTTTATTTATTCCTCCCTAGCACTGGTAGGTCAAATCTGCTTAGCTTAAAAGTCTGGAGTACAAGGTAAGGTTTCTGCCTTTGTTTTGACTTCCACCTCCACAAATTAAGCTGGGGTTTGAAAATCACTCCATTTCCTTTCTCCATTAAAGATTCTTCCACAGGAGTCTGCCTGACTCTTTTGTTCTCCAGGCAGAAATGCAAGTAAAATCCAGCAGATGTAAGAGCTAACAGTAATTCCTTCTCTGGCTGAGAGGGCTCCCAGGAGCCATCCCTCTCACAGCTCCCTGATATCTGTCAGGCTCTCCCACAGCTAAAGTAGCTCTCGTTGGTTTTGTCTTTATTCACTGAAACTGTAAAAAACCTCACAAAACCACCTTTTCTTACCCTGTTTGGAGCTGTATGGGGTGTAGTTTTTAATCACCATTGTAAGCATTTCCTGAGGTGCCTTTATGCATCTTGGGCACTGTATTTCCAGATATTTCCAGGTCTAATGCATTCTGCTTCACTATAGGGTAGTCACAATTCTCTATTAAATTTCCTGTCGCTTTTCCTGTCATATTATTCTGCAGAAGTTCCTCTTTAAATTCAGCATGACTGTTCACAGAAAGTGGTACTGCTCAGCATAAGTAAAGACTGGCAACATTTGACAGTAGAAATTGGAGTAGCCCATTTGCTGCTGCAGTTCCAAGAAGCCTGCCTGCATTTCCTGGGCACTGCTGGGCCATTTCTGATCTCCCACCTTCAGCAGGTTCCAGTAATTCCACGACAGTCTTCATTTCTCTGCTTGGAAATAAAAGCTGAGTTGCCTACCACAGGAAAATCAAGACTCCTCCTCATGGGAATAAAGATGTGGTATCCACCCATTGGGGATGGAAGAGTCTAAGTATGAAAGAGAAAGTAGATAACATTGGGAAAATTGATTTATTTCTACTTTATCTAACTTGAAATGCTACCCTGAAAGTCCAAAGAATTCAACAGACATGGCCAGACCATGGACATTCATATCCTTTTTCTTGCTCAGGTGGTGAAAACCTTTCTGTGAAAAGAATATTTCCATTAAAAAAAAAATAAAATTGCTTCCCAAAGAAAATTACTTTTTCAGTTTTACTCTTTTTTTTTTGTATTAACTTCTTAGTCCCAGTCTCTAGATTGTAGTCTGCACTTTATTCACCATCCATCTCCAGTGCCACATAGCAATGACTGACAACAGGAGTTGTAATAATAATCTGATATCATTTTGCTTTTATCCGATGGGTTAAGTTTTTCCCACAGAAATTGTATTGTTTCATGTTAAATATTTCCATATTTTGGTTGCTAATAGAAGTACATAGAATAAATATGATGTTGGCAGTTTATGTTTCTACAAATTCTGCTTAAATTGATTTGTTAAAAGAACCAATATTATTTTAGTGCATTTTACCTTCTGGTACAATGTCTCATGATATCCTGTTGAACATAACAGTCTTAACTATGCATCATTTAATGCAAATATTGCTACTTAGGGTGATGGGCACATTTTTAAGAAAGATATACCAAAATGAAACCTGTACTTTTAGAGCTATTACATTGCATTATCTCAAGAAATAGAACACAAGGAAATTGGGGTTTTTCCATAGATTTTAAATGTGGGTTTTTTTACAAGTTCCAACAACTATACAGTAAGTGGAGGTTTTTTCTTTATTTTTATTAAAAAAGTCAGATTTTCCAAACCCATCCACAGGCTTGCACACAGTCAGAACCTTGTTCTGGACAGAAATACTTGGTCCTACTCCTGTTGCACTCTGCAGAATTTCACTCCTGCATCCTTTGTCCCTGCTTGTCTGACTCAGTGTGAATTGTGTCAATCCCTGCTCAGGCCTCTCTCATTCTTGGGCAAATCTTCAGGCTTGACTCAACTTGCCCAACTTTCAGCAAATTCTCCCCTTGATGGGAAGGGCCACGTTTTGGGGAAAGAGAGAGGATAAAATACAAGAGCTGCATCTGTGCTTTAAAAGGTGACTTTGCCACCTGCATTGTGAAATAACAGGGCTAAAAATAGGTATTCAGTGGAAGTTTGTTATTTATCTTTCTAAAGGGGTGTATTTTTTTAAAATTCTGGGACAAAACTCTTATAGATAACCAAACTTTTGAATCCCTGCACAGAATTAAAACATTACATTCACTCCTCTAGAAAATGACCAACAGTCACTCACCACCTTTAGCACTTGTTGTAGGGTCTGCAAGCTGAAACACATTTATTTTACACCTGGAAGTTTGGTCAAACATAAAGTAAATCACTAAATCTACAAACACCAGTTCAGGCACATTCCCCAGCCTATTCTGGATTTAAAAAGAAATAATAAAATCAAATGAAATTTCTGGTGCAGGGAGTTCAGTTTACCATGAAATCAGAAGTGCAAAGTGCTGCTGTCCAGCACTGACAGCTGGGAAGTTGTCAAGGTGAGAGCTTTGAAGAGGGACAGAAAGTTTAGTAGGTTGGCATAGCAAAGCAATTCCAACTGATAAATGGCTTGCCTGTCCTTCCTGTAACAGATAATGTCCAGCCTTATTCCATAATTTCTCATTTTCAACTATGTTATTCACTTTCAGTGCAAAAATGACACCCTTTTTTAAAAGCACAATTGCAACTGCACAATTTAAATTTAGACACATTATAAATGGAGAAGCAACATTTTTCTCAGAATGTGCTTTAAAATGTCTGGGAAATTTTCAGGGCAGACCAATTTTTTTGCAAACAAAGTTAATGAAAGCTAAATAAAAAACCCTATAATGAAATTTGGCTGAACTGGGAAGGATTTATGTCTGCAATTTTTTATGAAGACTGCAGCAAGGCTCTATAGGAAAAAAAAAGAAAAGAAAAAGGGCAAAAGAAGACCAACCCAAAAGCTTGTCCAATAAGCTGAAAATAACAGTTTTCCCACCAGGTTAGGCAAGTAAGAAGGTTAAATATCATAACAGGAAAAAGCTGTCTAAACTACCAGACAATTTTAGCTGAGAGTCCTTAGGGAATATTTTTAAAGGGTATGTCAAGTAAAAATAACATCTTCCCAGTGGAGGAGTTAGTGCAGAGAAAACAGTGGAGAAAAGGAAGAGAAGAGAAGAGAAGAGAAGAGAAGAGAAGAGAAGAGAAGAGAAGAGAAGAGAAGAGAAGAGAAGAGAAGAGAAGAGAAGAGAAGAGAAGAGAAGAGAAGAGAAGAGAAGAGAAGAGAGAAGAGAGGAAAAGAGAAGAGAAAAGAAAAGAGAAGAAAAGAAAAGAGAAGAAAAGAAAAGAAAAGAAAAGAAAAGAAAAGAAAAGAAAAGAAAAGAAAAGAAAAGAAAAGAAAAGAAAAGAAAAGAAAAGAAAAGAAAAGAAAAGAAAAGAAAAGAAAAAAGCCCTTATTAGCTCCCTCCAGGTGTTAGGGAGGGAGAAGCAATTGCTTTGATTCATAATCAGGAAAATCAAATTTCTCTCCTCGTTCCTGATTACTAAAATATCTTTATTTTATCATATCATTTTCAGACAAGATTCTCTAGCCTGATGACAATGTAGCAAGAAGCATCATCCAAACAATGAAGAAGACATGGATTGGAAAATATCCCTGGGTGTCTGACAGAAATAAATGATCCATGGAGATGGGGTAAGGATGAATAAGTTGCATTTTTCAACTTCTGAACTGAACGAAAATTATATTAATGCAAGAAAAGAAAATCTAAAGGGAAAAAAAATGGAATATTGGTTCTTGGAAAGTAACACTTTGGAAGAGACAATTAGTTGGAAAACTGTTTCCATATAATGGGCCATACAGATAATATAATTACTCATATTACAGCAAAAAGAGAGAGTTTTTATTTTAAATCGAGGTGGATAACACATGTTCATCTTTCATTAGTGGGTTGTTGCCAGATGAAAACCAGTGCCAGGGGATTTTTCAGAGAAGTCAACTTTGTGATAGGGAATTTTTTAAAAGCAAAATCTTCTGTTGTGTTCTGAGTCTGAAGTATATTGCAAACATTATTAAAGCTTCACAAGCCTGGGAGAAGCCCCATGATTGTCAGAAATGCTGACATGAGTGATGTAGAGCCTTGGTGTCTAAATGCTGAAGCATCACCATATTGAAGCTGACACATCAAAACAGAATCAATGATAAAATGCCAGAGAAAATGTTTCCAGTGAAGACACCTGAATATTTCGGTGTGGCTGCAGTGAAGTCAGTTGGCACAAACTCAGGAAATGCTTTTCTAAAATGACAGACTGACCAAAAGCACTTACAGGGTCCTTAATGTGCATATTTTATGACAGAGAGCACTATGAAAACCTGGATCAATTACTATGGGTAATCTTTAAAAATATATTAAAATAATAGGGAATCTTTCTTTCTTTTTATAGCCAACAAGAATGATGGTTCATTCTATGTGATTTTTGAAATCACTGACATCATGTAGTGGTGGGAATTCGTAGTATTCAAGGCCAGGAAATTCAACATCTTTGGCTACTGACATAAGAACAATTCAACAACATGCAAGCAGCCTTGTTCAGCTCAGTGAAGGGGAAGCTGCATGACAAGAAAATCATTGCAATCTCTTCTAATCAGGCAGATGGATACAGCTTTGTTGGCATCTGGTGAAAGGCTATTCAGGAGCAGGCTGTACATCCCTTCTTCAGGGCATTTATTAAACAGTTTGTCAGATGAGATGGAGCTGAAGCAAAATCCCAGACTGGTCCATTTTGGATTTCCAACTGCAAGTCACAGATGGAATAAAGAGGAGAAAACATTCAGCAGTGCAGCAGCCAGAGGCCCTAATGAAATGTGGCACATTAATTTCTGAGCTATGAAATTATATAATCCCAGTGGATTTACATTTCAAATTCAAGGCTCACAACGAGGATGAGACAGTCTCTTCTGTGAAAAGTCTGTTTACTTCACACATTGCTTGTGGCTGGGTTTTGCCTCATATAATCATCTCTGGGAGCAACCTCTTACCTGAGAAATGAAGTAATGAATTATTGCTCCTGAATTATTGCTTGCATTTGTCCAAAGATATCCAAGAAATGTCAGCCCTGTTGCTTTATGAAAAGGGCCAAAGAACTGATATAGAGAGAGACAGAAAAATGGATAAACAGACAGGCAGACAGACAGCAAGATATGCAGAGCCCAAGCCTGATCTCACAAAAAGCCCTAGAAGAAAATACCAGAATTCCATGTCTTCTTCTTAAACCCATCAGTGGAGGTGGGGAATAAATTTAATATCATTTTTTCAAGAATTAAATTCAGGTGCCTCTGATTCAAATCTGCCAGCAGTTTAGGCTGGGTGCATCCACAGCCCTCTTGGGATGCTCTCCTCAAGCTGTCAGCTGCCTCACCTCACACCAGGTTTATTCCAATGCCTGACACACATTCATGAGAGCAGTGATGAATTCCCATATGAGACTGTAGGTGCAGTGAACATGAATGACATCAACAGGAATCAGATCAATTTTCAGTGTCCCAAGGACTCCAGCAGCCTTGGAGCAATCACATGGGTCAGGGCTCAGTTTTCAGCACTAAAAATTGCAGGCAGTTCTTTCATCTTTGCAACATGAGCCATACAACTGCCCTGGACCTTCTTACATGGAGATAATCCAATTCTTCTGCCATGTGGCCAAGCTCAGTGCCTTTCTGAAGCTCAGTGCCTTTCTGAAGCAGAGCAACAGAATCAAATTCCTCTGGCCTGAGCTGGCTCTCACTGTACTGAGAGTGGCAGGTTTCCCTCAGGCACTATAATTTCCATATTTACTTGCCTTTTGTTACTGGTTTGGGGTGGATTACTGTGATAGAAACATGAGTATTCCACAAAAGCAGCAGCTTCATGAAGGATGTGACAGTCAGGCAATGTTTCAGGCTGACACAAATTACTCAGATTACATATTTACAATAGTTTTGACTTAAGTCTTTTTCCAATACCAACATGAGGCAGGATGCAAAATTGTGTGCAAGGATTTGGGCAGCTATAAACAGCATTCAGATGTGTCATTCACCAACACATTCTTTGCAGTCTGACTCAGTTACAAGTTCAAATTCTTCTTTAAGCTTCTCAAAAACAGGTGGGTTTTTTTCTAGGTATTAGACTAGAAACATAACCTAGGCATTAAAAGCAGTCTACAGTGCATGACAATGAAGAGAATTATTTTGTTGAGACAATGAGGTTCATTTATCAGAAATTATAGCATAAGGAAAAGGGAAGACAGATTTGGGTATCCTTGGACAGTACTCTATGGAGAAATAAATACAGAATTGCTTTCAAATTTCCAGAAAGGATGATTAATGTAGGAACTTAGATTCCTTAATATATCAGTTTTAAGTTTGGCTGTTCAATTTTACTCTTACTTCTTTCCAGAAGCAAGATCTTTGATGTTCAGTTAAGACACTGAGAGAAGTCCTTGCTGTTTAGCAAGAATTAATCACCCTTTGTCCCCATTTCTTACCTCATTTCAAATTTCTAGTCAACTTCAATTCTTTTTTTAATTTGTTTTGGCTTATATTAGAAATAAAAGAAGATTTTTTAAAAAAATCAACCCCTTAATAAGGGCCTACTTTACACAGATTAATGAGGAGTTGACATTCTTTCTATAATACCTCTCAGGTAGCATTGACAGTTTTTCAATACAGAGGAAAGCTTGGGAAATGATAGTGTATATCAAGTGATTCTCAGTCAAAAATGAAAATAAGAATTAATAAATACTAAAAGACATACATTAAAAATCTGGCATCTCTACACATTCCTTTTTTTGCCAAACCTTGATTTATAATGCAGGGCATGACATATGATAAAGGCAAATATATATATTTATATATATAGCTGTCTCTTGATCTATTGATAGATATGACATATGAGATCAGAGGTTGTTTCTAGGCTGTTATCTATAAAAACTCAGCTGAAGCTGGACCAAAAGTACATTAATCATTCATGTTCAGGTACAGACAGACATGCTGTGAAACATTTTCATCTTTTCCCTAAAAATAATGTTCAGATGTCTCCCAGCCTGTGTGACACATGCAAAATGTCTTGAGATACTAGCCAATAATAGTCTTTGTCTATTTTTTATTTATTTTCATGTTGTACATTGTATTACCCACCAACAACACTGTGTGAAATATTTGCTTATTAATTATGGATGGAAACATGAGACCCATGAAGTCACTGGTAAAATACCAAAACCCCAAGATTAAAGTGCAGGAACAAGTGCTGATGCTTGGGATGGAGACTAAATCTTGATCCATGTCTGTAACTCAGATGAGGAATTTGAAAATTGCAATATGGATAGAAGATATGGGGAAAAAAAATCCTTGAAATTATAAATTTAAAATTACCTTTTTTCTTCTACAGATAGAAACCTAGGGGGGAAAAAAGTAAAAAAAAAAAAAAAAAAAAAACCAAGCAAAAAAAACCCAGTAAAACAGTAAAAAGTAAAAAGGCAAGTAAAGTTCCCCATGTTTAGTGTTCAGGGTCTACTGGTTCTATCAAAGCCACTTGGCACCAGAGCTATTAAAATCACATTCACAGTACTGCTCATTTCCAAATCATTTAGCAGAACCACGCACTGCCTCTTAACATAAATAATAATTATTTTCTCTGTCATTTAACAGATGAAAAAGTTAAAATAGAAAGAAAAGCAGATCCTGAGATGAATCTTTTTAAGAGAAAAGAAAAGAAAAACGTACAACCCAGTATTCCCCCTTGTTAAAAAATGTGACTGCATGAAAATTTGCAGCCTGCTGCACTGAGAGCATTGCTGCATCCTCTTGGCACACCTAGCTGATGCCTCCAGCAGCACAGCTGCCCCTGCAGTTGTTTTTTGCTGAGAATCCAAGGAGTTAAGCTGTGGGCTGCTGTGGGGGCAGAGCTGGCAAGCTGATTGATAACAGAGCACTTTTTAATGTTGTGCTGCCACTCTTTGCTCTGCTCTGAGCAGCTCCAAGCAGCCCAGGGACCCAGGGCATGCCTAAGCACTCCAAATGCTGCAGCAATAAAAATACCAAGGATTATTTATAGGGAGCTTCACCCAGCAAAAAAGTCAATGTGCTGGAGTGGCCAGGTGGAAGGAAGGTGAGAAGCCATGAGATTTGCAGCTTTCTGCACATCATTCCAAAATGTCTCACTTCAGTGGGTTACCTGTGTGATACACTGCCCTTTGGAGAGGAATCTCACCCAGTATGAAAGGCTTCCATCACAATTTTAGGGTGAAGTATTAAGAGATACTTAAATACTTTTTTAATCAAAAAAATTTGTGCTGTAAATACCTCAAGACTGGCAAATCCTGATGTCAATGCCCTCTAAATTCTTCAGATTTTTACAGCTGTGCAGTTACAAATGACCTCTGTTGGTAACAGGTATTGATTTCAAAGCTGCATTTAAAAGGAGATGAATCCAAAGTATGCCAAAAAGCACCACATTTTCCAGAGATAATGGAGAATGTTCTTTGACTAAAATAAGATTTTTGCTGCTTTGTCATTACTCTGTTATATATGTGCCTCATGGCACCTATTGTCGAGCTAAAACAGTCATTCAACATTTCACTGCTTAATGTAATTTTTTTAATAAGATCATTTATTTTTATTACTAATCATTCAAATAGAATTTATAAGTTGTATTCCCCTCACCATTCTCAAACACAGTTATCTCCCAAAGGTAAAAAATCTCAGAAAGGGTATAAAAATTGAATTACACCAATGTGTTTTTATTCTGCTCCAGCTCTTTCCCCACTGTTCTACAATTAAAATTCTATGTGGAATACAACATTGAAGAAATAAATCTTACAGTGTTTAATCAGAGAAGATTCTGGGAAATAAATCACTAAGGAAACAGTGAAACATCTTCTTGCAATGAATGCATAAAGGAAAAGGTAAATCCTCAGACAAATGGATAGTTCTGTGGAAATGTTTTTCTTATTTTAACAAGCAAAAATTAATTTTCATGTCATAGACCTGACTCTGCCTGTTCATTTGTGAGTGCATGGGCTGGGGCTGCTTAAGGAAGCTGAGAAAAACTGAAGGAAAAAGAAATATCTGAAATCATGGGGTGCTCAAGCATCAGCAAAACCTCTCAGTCATCAGAGATGTTCTCTAAATATTTTGTGGTTGTTGTGTTACCAAGGGAATTGTGAAAGAAAGAGACTTAAAATATTTTTTTCCAGTAAAACAACTCATAAAGTTTTCTATTGCAAAATCTGCTGTCTATAATTTTGTGGGCTGAAATTTATTGTTCCAGAAAGAAACACTCCCAAAGTGCAAGTTGTGCTGCCACAAATATCATTACTAACAATAATCAGAAAATAAGTAAGCAAATACCACACCATGAATAAAGGAAGAATTCACTCTTTGGAGTGAATCTTACTGCAGAACAAGAAAAGACTTCCCTGGACCATTTCCTGGAGGATTTGTTGGTGCATTTATCTTTGGTTGGAGCAGCATCCCTGTCAACAGTGAATTACAGCAGACATCTTGCCTTGGCAATTCCAAATCTTTAATGCTTTACTGAGTTCAAATTTCTCTATTTTAAAAGCTGACACTAATCTTGAATCAATAAAAGGGATGGTTTTTCCCAAGGATTTTCTCCTAATCATTGAGCTTTTGTTCATAAACACCCAACTTCTGCTGTTGCAGAAATTACAGGGTGGAATTTCTCAGTTTGGCATTAAGAGCTGAGGCTATTTGATCCCTGAATTAAGAAAACAATTAAGTATGTACTTAAGCTTAATTGACTGAATGAAAACAAAGTGATGGTTGCATTTCATTGAACAGTGAAGCTTAAACATGTCAATGTTCTCTTGGGTTACAGCTTTGGTTACCCTCTTGCTATATCACAGCACTGATGGAAATGAAGTTCTCATGCACACATTTTTGCCATAAGTGATCAGGATTAAAAACACTGTGGGAAACTCACCAATCCTCACATAGAGGCTGTGTCTTAATTGTCAGTAAAATTTGAATGAAATTGGAGTTTCCTTTAAATTTTTTTTCTCTGCAGATTCTGCATCTGCCTTGAACTCAGGGACAGAGAGAGCTAACAGCAGAATTTCACAGTCTGGACTATGCAAAGAGCAAGGTGATGATGGAGAAAATTAGCTCTTTGTTTGGTAAATCATTATCACTAATGAATATGCAAGTATAGCTTTTCTGATTTTTGAAAAAGACCTTTCACATCACCTGAGACAAAAGGGTCAAATCTCACATTAGAGATCCTCCTCCAATTTGGCTGCTAATAATGAAAAAAACAACTGAATATCCAGATTCAGCAAAAACATTAAAATCATCAGTTAATGAGTAATTTCTTTTAACTGGGTGTTTGTACTAAACACCTTGGAATAGTGATAATTTTATTTTGCACTTGTATTTTATTTACCATCTGAGGAGTTCAATGTCCTTTGCAAACATTACAACAAATCTTTCCAAAGAGCAACTCAGCTTCCCCTTGAGTGGGGATTTCTAATGTCTTTTCTTTCCCAGCATGTATTTAGCTGGAGAAGTAAAAATATGAAAGGCACAAATAGAATTTGAACACACATTTATTTGTTGATATGTGGGTACCTTTGAACCCCAGAATATCGAACCCTAGAACCTCAAAATCAAAATAATTCAGCAGACATCTGCTTCAGCAGTGTCAGTCAGGACACTTCACTTGAAAAGAAAAACTTCATCAGCTGTAATTCCTATTATTTCCAAGACTTTCCCAGCTGGAATTTTGTGAAGTTTGTAGATTAAAAAAACCAAAAAAAAGTCTGTCTTAAAGCATGTTAAATAGAATTTGACAAAAATAGAAACTTACTAATCAAATGTAACAGACTCATTAATGAAGGATCACTAATTGCTCTCATTTCACATTAATTACTGTAAGATATATAGTCTAATGGCCTTTGATTACTAAGTCTTGGTGGAGAAAGCAGAAACCTTATTGACTTTCCTCCTCCTTCCCACACAAATTAAAAGAAATTAACATAGTTCTGAAACCAACCAACTTTTCCAAAGAGTATTTTAGGAAAACACCTTCCTATTTGGTCTCTTCAGCTAAGGATCCACATTCTTGAAGGACACACATTTCTCTTTTTATCCTCTCAAATCTTCCAGGGAAAGTAATTTTTTTCCCCTTGTATTTTCTGTCTGTCAGTAGAACTAACCCAGAGATGATAATGAAAATATTTGTGAATGTTTCTTTTCATAACTAATTTTTTATACTATTTCTGTTGTAGTGTGCCTCAACAAATCCATGATACTTTCAGTATCTTTTTTTTTTTCTCCTGCCAGTGCCAGCCTATACTCTTATCTCATCAGTCAAAACTGCCTTGAATTTATATACCAAAGTTCTCTTTTAAAGTTTACCTCCTCCCACACGCAGATCTTGTATTTGTTGCTGATTTTTCCATTGTTGGCAGCCAAAAAAAATAAGGCTATAGATCAGTTTAGTTATTATTCAGTAAAGATCTGAAAGTGAATCACTAAATATTGCATTTTTAACGGGATAAAACCTGACATCTTCAGGCTGATTAAGTCTTAAATATTTTTGCTTCTTACTGTCTCCTTGCTGCTGCGTCTTGACCAACTATTGAGATCAATCAGCTCCAAAATTATTTCCACCTTCCCTGCTTGGTCTGGCACATCTGCATAGCCCTCTGATATGTTTGGGCTGTTGCAAATAAATGACTGATTTATTCCTTCTGGTCTTCTCTGTCAGCAAGAACCAAACTCCAGGGATGAGCTGCAATTCCAACCTTGCTTCTTAAGGGAAGGGGTTTTAAAACACCACCCACTGGATCCTGTGCAGGATGGCAGAGCAGGCAGAGCCATTTGGGGGCAGAATTTCCAAACCCCTGTAGGGATCTGCTCATCCTTGGTGGGATCTGCAGGGAAAGCCTTTGGTGAGCAGGTTTGGACACTCAGCAGCTGAGGGACAGCAGATGTCTAATGGCAGTGGGGGTTTATGTCCTTCCTGTGGCATCTCCTACCTCAGCCTGCACTAAAAACCTCAGCCAGTACTTGTTTTATGGATGAATATAGTTTTACAACAATAACATAAAGCTGCATAGCTGAAGAAATCAGAAATGTGACACCTAAGACTGTAAAAACGGGAAAAAAATCAATGCATTTAGCCACATATGCAGAGTACTTTCATTTTTTTTAAGCAATTAAAAAAACCTTCCCTCCATTCCATCTGTGACCTTTCAAGATTTGTTTAGCATCCATTTCACTGGGGTAGTAAAGTAAAAGCTAACTCACTCTTTTGGCAGAAATTAAATTTAACAATTCCTTTATTGCAGTTGCTTTAGGTAGGGAAGGTCTCTCTTGAAAGTTTTAAGACATTCTGCAAATAGTCCCAGTAGGCAGCTCAGGTAAACAAAGCCTGCTTGTTCCTGAAAGGAAAAGCAAATGCAAGGGCTGTTCCTGGCAGCATCATCCCAACTGTGCTGCACGGGCTGCCCCAGCCCGGGCTCACTGCTGGGGATGCTGCAGAGGCAGGGAGGCATCACAGAGGCATTTTGCCTCTATTGTCAGCACACAGCATTTCCAGGCAACGTTAAATATAATTTCTGTATTTTTTTCTTTTGTTTTCAGCAATTGCCAGGTGAGATGAACATCTCTTCTTTATGAGGGCTCTCTAGGAGAGCTGCCTTACACTCTTGCCCAATGCTGTATGAATAACTGTGTAACACAAGGTATTCAAGGCAGAGCTGCAAGTCATGAGAGCTTCATAAACCCAGTTCATTCTGCATTTAAAAGGCTTGGTGAAAGAAATTAAGTTTCTAAAAAAGCAGGCACTGGCCCAGCAGTTTGGCTGAGCAGGACAAACCACGGGAAGCCACATTTCAGCTGTCTAATTAGAGGCTCAGACCTGGAGGTTGGTAAGAAATATAATTCCTGTGAATCACCCAGCACTATTGGTGCTGCTACACCTCAGGAAATGCAGTGGGTAAGTTTGAAACACTACCAAAGCCAGGCCTCTGGAATTAAGGAATTTGGCTTCTAAAATCACCTTTTACATAATGATGCCCATCCCTGAAAGTTTTCAAGGTCAGGCTGGGGGAGGCTTAGTGCAATCTGGTCTAGTGGAAGGTGTCCCTGCCCACAGCAAAACAAAAAAAAAGAGATTATTCCTAGATAACTCATTACAAAATGCAGTGCTGGGACTGATTGATGCTTATTTCTGTTTATCCCTCTAGACTGAAGCAGCTTGCTCAGGTTTCTCCAGGTGCCCATAGAACCCTTCTGACACTGTTTTAAATCTGTAAAAGTCCTGAGATGGCTTTGGGGGGGATTTCTGAAAGCAGCAAAATGAATCCTTGATCTTATGCACATGCACATCTCAAGTGTCCCTCAGGACAACTCTCTGAGGACAATCTGCATCTGCTCCAGCTCACCAGAAATGTGAACTAAACTCACTTTAAGTGAGTTTGTTTGTTAGTAAAGATCAAAAAAGACATTTGCAGAGACAGCCAGGCAATAACCCTGTCACAGTTGTTAATGCAGTTCCCATCCAGCACTCAGTCTTTCTGCAGCCCCAGTTGGCTCCAGGAATGAGAAGAATGGGACCATAAAGGGGAGAAAATCAGGTCAGAAAAGCTCGAAAGGAGAACAGCAAGAAAGTAAAGGAAAAAGTCCCTCCAGAAAACCACAGGGATGAGTGAAATATGATGCTTATACACTATATAAACAGGAATTTTGCTCTGAACTTGACTGCCTCAACAAAGAACTCTGTTGAGTTCCACAATGAGCTCAGTGAGCTCTTACATTTGGCCATGGTAAAGCAGAAATTGAGTATTTCTCTAGAGCAACTGCTCATAAATTTTAAGTCCTATAAATGCTGTGGAAGCTCCATCTCTATATCCCCACCAAATAAAATTTCCTCAGACAAAACCAGTTAGGACCTGTGAGAGTTGAAGGGAAGTTTCTATTTTGATGTCATAGCAGAGAAATAGAAAATACAGCCCCAAATATGCTCCAAAATGCAGTTAGGTGAGCCAGAGCTAGAGAAATTTTAAAATATATTCTGCAAAGATCATAATGGCAATTCAGAGTCAGGGAAGGAAGATTTATTTAGCTATTTCCAATCTGATTTTATAGACACTAGTCACTCATTTTCCTATCTATTTTATACACTGGGGTTTATTTATAAAACAATGCTTTTTTTGGTCTAAATTTAACTGGTAGGTTTGTGCTCTTTAGAATTATTGGGCTTTGTTCTACTTTTTAAATTATTCTGCATAACTGCATTGGAGCAAGATGTAGGCAATAATGTATTACACCTCCTTATAGTTTCCTCAGATAATTACAATATCCATATGTTGAATTAAAAGCAAATAATCCAGTCTAACAGTCCAAGAGAGAGAAGCCTGTGGATTCATTTCAGTCAGCCACTGAAAGTCCTAGACAGGAAGGACATTTTGTAGTTCTCTGCAAATATCAAAGCTTAAAAAGCATTTCAATAAGGTAATAAGTGTATGATTTCTTTTTATATCATTTAGAAAGAAAATAGGCCAAAGGAAAATGGGGTTTATTATCTCACTTTGCTTTGGCAGTGATATTATGGGAGGAGAGCACAGCTGCCATTTATGAAAAACACAACCTCCAATAACACATTTTATGGGTTTTGATTTTAGACTCTCATCCAAGAGCATGCATAATGTTTTGAGGTATCATTTTTTTACACCAATAAAAAACCTGATGTAAGATTTTATGTATGGCATTTTGTCACACGAATGGTGAAAATTTAAAATAAGATCAGCTGAAACATTTACCACATACTTCATTATCTCCTGTGAAATGAATATCTGGATAATTGGCAAAGCAAAAATCTTTGTTATAAGGATTTATGAATTGAATAAAATTACCTCCTGCAACAGGAATTTCTGTGAGACTGAGCTTTTCTGCTGGAAAAGATCAGGAGTTGTGAAGTGTATCCTAAGAATTTTCTTTCAAGAATAAACCTTTTTTCCTATTTTGTGTTTGACACAGAAACTCTCTTCCTGTCCCCTCTTGATTTCCAGGTTATTAATATTTAATTTAAAATAGCCTTAAAGTCTCAAATCCAGCTTCTCTGTCAGTTCTTAAATCAACCTCTTTTGCATATCACATAACTAGGACACCTGTTTGACAGAACTTTGAGCCTTTATTAGCAAGTGCAAAATATTCAAAGGTGACTGCACCTACTGGAGTCTGTCCCCATAATTCCAACATACATTTTTGTTCTGATTATCTCCTTCTGGTATCTGTCCTTTGACTGGAAGGAAGGAGTTTTAAAAGGTAAAGAAAAGTATAAAAATTAGGCTTACTCCACAGAAAGGTGGGGAAAGTTGGCATGGATAGTTCAGAGAAAACACACATGTCTAGCACAGACCTCCAATGGGACCTCAGAAAAGTCCATTTATCAGTCACTCCTTTTTCAGCTTTAAAATAATGTTTTCTTTCTCTTGACTTTTATTGAGAAGCTTAGAACTAGATGTCCTAATCTATGAATTATGAATGTTGAATACCGTTTTACACATAATCCAATCATCTGACATTTTCAGTCTGATCTTTAAATATTAAAATATTTTAGCTCTAAAACGACACAGCTTTCAATAACAGCAAAACTAAGAGAGCTGGCTATTGTTTCAGGTGTGCAGCTGCCACTCTACTGCTGCCTCTGCTCCTCCTGTGGTTCCCACTTCATGATAAGGGACTGGGCACTCTGATTTTATGGCCCTGCTTATGCAGCTCATTCTCCCCTGAGCCCAGACAGATCCCTGGCTGTGAGGGATAATGAACTCCTCATCCCAAGGACAAGGCAGCACTTTCACTCCCCAGGATTATCCACATTTGTTCCACAGCTGGTCCTTATGGGCATTTTTCTCCAAACGTCACCAGAGCAAGTCACAGAGTTGTTTTTCCTCTCACTGCACTTACACAAATGTTACCCTTGCTTCACACTATAGCAGGAGCAAGAGTCCTTCAGCTTAGCATGAATTAAATTTAGGTACAGGACACAATAGTGGCACTGTAGCAATAATCATAGAGAGAATGGGAAGGGCATTATTTACTCCTTGCAAGTTTTTCCTAAGATAATGCATCTCTGAAACCCAGAGGTCATTTATTGTGAGCGTTACAAATACATTTGGATCCAGCAAGGGCAATAAATATTGCAAATTAAGTTGAATAATGACTGCACTGTCTATTTCATTTCTACATGAGAGGCACACATGGGACTTAAAGCAAGTCAGTATTTATAAGGCAATATATGGCATGAGCCTCATTCAAAGGTAGAATTGCAGCAATGTCACAGGCACCCAAATTTACTGTTACTGCCTGAGGAACAAGTGGAAAAACAAAATCATTGCAAACAACCAATGTGTACAGAATTTATCATGAATCTTCATCACTAACATACTTTTTTCAAGGTATGTTTTTTTTTTCCTTGTGAGAAGATCTTGGCATTGAAGAGGCTGAAGGGGAAAGGTGAAGCAGTGCAGCAATTACTGCAGAAGTGCTACTTGCCATGGGTTTAACTGGACTGATTGCTTCAAATGTGCTCCAGCTTACACAAACCTTCAAAATATCTCCAGAAGTAACAACCAGGGAATCGAAAATAGAATCACAACTTCTGGTGTGATGACAGGAGGGGAAAACAGGCACTCAATGCCATACAAAAGCATAAATAACTATAATTTCAAATGAGTTCTGGGCTGCTGGCATGCATACAACTGAGCAAACAATGTATACAACTGAGTTTCCAGGATTTTGGTGATGCAAATGGAGCACACAGAATTTACAGCTCTGATGTTCTCACCACCTACTTATGTGAAGCAGAGCTGTGACAGGAGTCTGACTCCAGATTCTTGTGGGATACAGAGGGAGATGAAAGAGAATGAACAAGCAAGCACTGTGGGTGGTATAATAGCAAATTAAATTAACTGTAGAGATAAGAATATGACAATGAAATATTGACAAAAAATAGAGGAAGTCAGTTGTTTAAAAAATATCGAGTGATCTTATTTATCACATCAGACAATGCTGGGAGCCACTGTATGTTCTTCAGTGTGAATTTTGGTAGGCTACCAAGTCCACAAATATGTACTAAAATTTTTAGATTTTCAACAAACTATGCAAGGAAACTGAACCAGGGCTTAAGTTCCTTAATTGGGTAGGTTTTGGTTTAGGAATTTAAAAGCCTATTTTCTGCTCACCTGATTTCCACACCCAGAGATTTAGCAGCTCTTTGAGGACCACAGATGTCCAGCATAAGCTGTGATTATCTCCTGCTGGAGCCCAGAACTCTTCCAAAACCAGATCTGTCTATGTTTGCATAGCAGCACTGAGGCACAGCAACCTGAAACATACTTTCAATTTTTTTTTTCTTTGATAGTATTTACCCTTTACTATTTTTTTTATGGTAATGTGTTTAAAAAAATAAAGAAATCTTCAGGTCCATGACAGCAGATTACTTACAGTGTTAAAAGCAGTTTTCAGTAACAATCCATATTGTTAAGTTGGCATCAGTGTTCTTCCTAAATTCCAAAGTGTTTTTATGCCTGGACCAAGGTATTTTGTTCTGGCTTTGCGAATCATTGCCTACTTAAAAAGCACAGATTTCAACTCAAGACTATTTTTTGTATGTTTCTAACACATCCCTGCCTCTGACTCTTTCTGTGTTTTAAAGCAGGGACACCAGAAGTTTTTCTCCATAATGCAATGGGTGCTGTGGGTCCATTCCCCTGGCAAGTTATAGGAGACTTCCCTTTCAGGAGGACTTTATTGTGTTTGGATTAGATTGGATTGAATTTGAGTGGAATGGATGCTTCAAAAATGTATAAATACAGACCTGTGTTTATATACCTACATATGTGTATATACAATATGTATATATATATATATATGCATGTAGGTACATAAATGTATATATATATATATATATATATGTGTGTTTATATATATATGTATATATATATTAAAAATATATTAAAAATATATATATACAATCTATCTAGAGAGTGACAAGTAACTCTCCATATATGCCTATATACAAATATATATTAATTTTCTGTCTATGAATATTTATATCTCTGCATAATAAACTTCCCTTGAAGAATTCTGGGTCATACAGAAAAGTGAGAGAGCATTTATTAAAGACATTCTCTTGAGCAGCTCTGGTTATCAAGGCTTGTCAGAGTTTCAGTGCTTTCCCAGCCATACAGGCATGTACAGTCAATCTTCCTGGAACCCAAAGTGTGAGAGTTAATGAAATTTGACAATTGATTGATGTCAGATGCAGCATTGAATTTGGAAACCCAATTACCTCCTTCCATTTCAAAGCAGAGGTCATTCCAGTCAACATGACTCTACTGACATGCTCTGCAATCCAATCTGAGGGGTTGCATGAGATTGTGCCACACAGAAAATTCAAACATAAAAGGGAGAAAAATTCCCAGATGAAGCTGACACACATTGACTAATGGCTGGTCACACAAGCCAGGTGGAAAGAGGCACACAGATTATTTCTGCACACACAGACAGATTATTTCTGCACACAGACATTATTTCTGTTTGTTACCTGGATATCTGTAGCTGAAGGTGCAAACACAGTACTCAGCCAGTGCCTCAGTTAGATCCATGCCTTTTTTCCAAGTGGTAAATCTTTTTTGTCCAAAATTTTAGTGGTTCATACAGGTTTTTATACCAAATGTTCAGGGGATCCTCAGCTCTATTACTTCATTTAATATGCTGAAGATGATACAACTTCAGTAGAGCTGGGACAAATTGCAGCAGAAGAAAAATCCAGCCAATTATTAATAAGCTACAACGACCAGATTTCCAATCTCACACCTGGTTCATTGGGCTCTGCTGGTCTAAAATTGGAACTGCTGTGACTTGTGCAGGTTTCTGCAAGCAGAAATCACCATGTGAAAATCAGATGGGCAGAAATGGAGATACAATCATCTCTGTCCTTTCTCCATTCTTTAACCTAATAGCAAGGAACAAATGAATGTGGATCTTGGCATCTGTTCTGGATTTAGCTTTTAACAATTAGGTGCTGTTTAAAGACATTGTAATGTTAATATTTACTAAAGAATTTTTTGGGGGGAACTGCAGAATTTTTGACTGAAGAAATTTTTGGGGGGAACAATTCCAGGGTTCCTTGAAGGGAAATAAGAAGAAATAGGAGATGCACCAGGCTGGTGGCAGAGAAGGACCACAAGCACCACAGTGATCATCCCAGGTTTCTCCAGGATGCTTGAGGATGCAGTAAATCAGAGCACTGGGTTTTTATTGTAAGCACTTTGAAGCACTGTCTGCATGAAAGAAGTGAAAACAATGCAGGTCAGCAATTCACTGCCAGGCCTGATTCTCCTTCTCACCCACCAGCATAAATCAGGACCACCCTGGGGAAGGATTTACTTAGTTTTATGTTTCTGATGTGTGGAAGACATGATTATGCAGCGTACGCCTTCTTTTGAATTTATATTTCTATAATTACTAATTAAGTGAAACCAATAACCTGGGAGAAAGTGATACAGCCCTATTATCTCATCATTTGTTAATGGTGTTAAAATAATTGGCAAAAAGTATCTACCTGGTCTTTGATAAACATGCACTAAAACTAATTAACCCAGGTAAAACAGAGAGTATCCCACAGACACCTGGCCTTCAACCTCACATGTCCAATGCAATAATCCTTCTGCTCATTTCAAAAGCCCTCTAAAAGATCCTAAGCTCCAGGTCATGCCTCTGGATTCTGAAGATCCTCTCCAAATAAGTGTTGAAGTGGATCTACAATTTCAAGGGAATTAAATTTTAAACTACTCATGTTATTTAGAAAAAGATAATTTCTGCAATTTTCTCTAAGCTTTTACATCAACACTGAGGTTTAAGATTAGTAAAGTCTGTTCTAGTCTGTTCTTCAAAAAAAAAAAAAGGAACCATCAGTGATTTTCCTCTAGGCTTTCAGCAGTATCAACAGCTTTTGCAGGGCAAAATACAATTTTAAGAACTCAGAATCTTCTTTTTCCTGGGATTTTAAAATTTCATCCCATTCCAGAATGTCATCTTTTTCATTTAAACCACTACCCTGAGGGCCTGCAAACCTGCAGGCACAAATTTATCCCTTTTTAAGAAGAGTTTAGAATTTGAATGTACTGCTTCTCTTTAGAATATGTAAAGGCTTAACTAGATGGCATAATCTACCTTTCCCTTTTATGAAAAAAATAAAAATTTGAACAGAATTACATTACTCCAAGCCTCCTTTGTGCTCTACACATATTACTGATATAATTTTCTGCCAGAGATATTAATCATTTTGAGAAATTTATCTCTTGGAAAGCTCCAGTTACAGCAGCCCAAATTGCATTTTCCAAGATTAAATGACGAACTAGCTTTTTCCCTGGTTAGGCTGCACAATTTGCATGTCAAGCAAGATTATCTTCACGATTTTACAGTTACTCAGCTCACCTCAACTTGCTGCAGGTGATGTCAAAGTTTTACTTTTTCACACCACACAGCATTTGAAGCAAGACAGCAAACACTAAAAGCCCATCCAATTTAACTGTGGCAAATCTTTTTTGTTGTTTTGCTTGGTATTATAAAAGAGAAAACTTGCATGGGATGACTTTCATAACAAATGAAGGTCCCTAGAAATAATTTTCATTAATGCTGCAGAAGTTGTGTTAAACTGGACCCATAATGATTGGTTCATATTTTCCTCCTTTATTTACACAGCTAGGGATGCACTGCCCTTCAATGATACATGGCTGTTAAAATGGTCTCAGTGGGGTTTCTTTTCCCTTTGTTAGATTTTTCTCTGCTAGCAAAAAAAATAAATAACAAAGATAACTTTGTCATTTTTTTCTTTTCCTCCCCCAGCCTGCTCAGACAAAGGCCTGCAAGGGTGACCAGAGCTTGAAAACAAAATGTAAAGGACTATGGTATCTACAGCTGGGTGAAGATTTTACAGATTTACAGTGAAGCATTTCCTGAGCAGCAAATGTCAGCTCACAAACAGAAACACTCTGCAGCAGTTTGCCAGATTTAGTGGGGTTTCATTTGGGGAAAGAACAGCTCTTGCAAGGCTTCAGCAAGGAAGAACCCACTGACAGAGCTGTGCTGCTGGGAGCTGAGCATGACAGACAGGGAAGGAAAAGATGACAGGAAGGGAAAAAAGAGATAAACTTTCTTTAGGAAATGGTTAAAAGTCTGCAAGAAACTGGCAAGGCAAAGGGTCTGAGTGGGAAGTATAAATGTTGGGACACCCTGGGATGGAGCTGTGCTCTTCTTCTGAGCCCCACTCATAGAATCTCAGAAGCACAGAAGAGTTTGGGTTGGAAGGGAACTTCAAAAGTCATCCAGTTCCAAACCCCCTGCCACGGGCAGGGACATCTTACACTGCATCACATTGCTCAAAGCCCCATCCAAGCTGACCTTGAACACACTTCATCCATCCACAGCTTTTCTCTCACTCTGAGCTGAACACAAATATATTTTCTGCCAGCTGTGCTTGTACAAGCTTCAAAAAGATGTCTCAGCAGCAGCAGCATCCATTTTTTTTTTCCTTTATTTTCATTCCTTTATTTTCACTTCCCAACATGAAACAATCAAGCAACAAGGGCAGGGTTGATCTGAAAGCAGCAGGGTTTGGCAGGAGAGTGCCAGGATGCCACGCTCTGCTCAAGGACTGCTCCCAGCAGCAAAGTGGCCCTGGCTGCTCCCTTTGCCTTTCTGAGTGGCTCCACTCTTAGTATGGAAAATCAAAAAAATGGTGCTGTTTTCCTGGCTTCTCATGCTCTTGCTTGTGCACTCAGAAGTGAAAAAAAAACCAAACCCATAATGAAATGTATGGGCAGATTGGCCATGGGATCTGTTTCCCCTAATGCAATCTATATTACTTTGGAAAGTCTTCTTTCATATCACTCAAACAACGTAATTACACCCATTTCCTTATGAACACAGATGTGTCTTAACAACATTATGTTGTTTTCTTTGCAGCTGAGGCTCTTTCAAGATGAAAGGGAATTTAAGTGCAATAAGGTCAAACAAGAACTGAGCACTGAAACCCAGCAAAACTCCTCCAAAAAGTAAAGAAATACAGGGCAGATGATGCAGTGGGACAGATCTCCATGTGCTGTTCTGCACTGAATCCAAAACCTGTGCTGCTTGATATCACTGAAAACCTGTGGCTCAGACCCTGTGTGGTCTCAAAGAGGAGATTTATTCAGCCTAACTTAAGTGGGATTTTTAAAGCATTCTATTTTTGCATCAGCTACACCAAGGAGAAAATTTGCTTCTCAGCCTTCCCTCACTCATAAAAATGAGAGTGCAAATTTGGGAGAGTCTTACACACACTAAAAACATATCTTATGGTAAATTTCAGCCAAAGGAAAAATACTCTTCTGTAGAGTTTGTTTTTTACCTTGGATTAAAATTATTATTATTTAAAAATATCCAGGTATGCTCTAATCATAATTACAAAAGCTCACAGTATTTCTTATTGCCCCTGTAGTTTGCCAGCAATAGGAAAAACTGTCACTATCAACTTTTCAACATTTCTGTGCACATAAAGCCATCTTGATTAACCTGTACTCCAGAAGTCCTGGAAGGTTCTACACTTAATCATGAATAGTTTATTTATAGCTAAACCTGTTTTTATTAATTAATTTATTTATTTTAAAAGAGAAAAGGTTTTTTGAAGTCTACTTTACTTCCTGCAATAGATGCAGTATAATCCCATACTTACAGGCTTCCAATAGACTGTGAGCTATTTCTGAAGTCATTTGGTGTTTTGAGTCCACTTCATAAAGGATTTGCATATCTTTTAAGTATCTGAGTTTCTTCTGGCCTAAACAAAAAAGTGTCTCCAGAGGCACAAATCTCAGAAAGACTGTAATGAATAAATGAAAAGCATTTGCATACTAATACAACCCTAGCCTTACTTTTTGTCTTATGAGAAGGCAGCTATTTATTGCAACCAGCTTTGGCACCTGTTGGCAAGTGCAGGAAATAGATGCACTGTCAGCACCACACAAAGGAAATTATCAAGCCCTGGTTTTATCTGAATTACTTACATCATGCCAAACCTGAAAATCTTTCAGAAAGATGCCAAAGGATCACAATTTAGCTAAATGGAAATTTATCATGGAGAGGAGAGGAGAGGAGAGGAGAGGAGAGGAGAGGAGAGGAGAGGAGAGGAGAGGAGAGGAGAGGAGAGGAGAGGAGAGGAGAGGAGAGGAGAGGCTGAATGTTGAGGATCTTTTGGGATCAGAAGGTAATGAAATACCTGCCTGCAGCTCCCTGCCTGGCTTCAGGATGACTTCCCAGCCTCCCCACTTGGCAGCTCCAGCTCACTCCTTCTCAGGTGCTTGCTCAGCTTCTTGTTTTATGTATGACCATAACAGCAACATCTAACACACCCATAACATGATCTAACACGACCACAATCTAACATGAAACATAGCAATCACAGGCAATTTATTCTGAAATGTATGCAGATTACTGCAATGACCATATGGACACTTACCCACCATGTTCAAAAATCAACTATCTCTGTCTCTCCCCTGCCCCTGGTACAATAGGTGTGAGAAATCTTTTTTGACCTTTGTTAAATTTGTGAAAATTGTTAAATTCTGTTCATCAAAAGGTGGGAATTACTCCTTTTCTAGCCTACCAGTGGCTGTGCAGAGCACTCAGCCTCTGTGGCTGCTGCAGGACTGCACTCTGCAATAGGATCAAGCCTTGCCTTTTTTTCCTTCAGCCCCTCTGTTTCCCACAGATCCCTAGAGAAAAATGTAACATTTGGAGCTCCAGGGAGAGCAGCTGTTTAAATCTGCTCTTGAAAGTGCTGCACATTCTCATGTACAACCACTCTAAATCCGGTTGCAGAATCCAAACTATTGGAGTTACATTTTGTTTTTTGAAAAAGCCATTAACTTATTACTTCCCCATTAGTGCATTGGGAAAATGAATTACATTCAATTTTGCAATTACCTCAGATTTTTTAAGTATGATGAAGCAAATTGCATGAGGCCAAAGGGTGGTTTTTCCATCTGAGCATCAAAAATGGAAAGGGGCAATGGAGGCAAAAGTTGCTCAAATTCCTCACTAGCTGGAAGCAAGCGGCACAGCTTTTTTGGGTAGATAAAAGAGAAATATGTAATGAGAATTTGAAGAGTCTGTGCTAGACTCCAGCAAAGAGCTCTGACTCCCACAGACTGACAATATACATTTTGTGTAGTTCTGCCAAAATCAAGGGCACATCAAAGGGAAATTCTTGCTATTCTGATGATAAGGGTCTGTAATTGACCTTTAGCAGCACTGTCCATTATTTATGCCTACTTATCCATTTCTATTGTTATAACACATTAGGCAAATGCCTAGAGTAGATTTTAGTATGAGATATCAGTCTAAAGACTTTTTTGTGCAAATACAAATATCTATACATGCACATGTCTGTATGAACACACCCCTATAGCTGAATAAAGACTGTTTCACAGGAAATTAAGGTGACATTATTTCCCAAGCAAAGCCTGGAGGATATGAGGATAGGACCCCAGAATGTGAGAAGAAATGTACCCCAAAAATTTAACTGCTTTAAAGTACATGTACTGTTGAGAAGGAGAAGAAAAAAACCCAAAAGAGTGGAGGAACAGTTTTCCTCAAAAACCTTAACCTTTCTTTCCTTGATACTCAAACACATTGGTTTCAGCAGTCCAGGATAATGAGCATTAAAAAAATGCAAATCAACAGCACTAAGATGGGATAACCACATTTGGAGACACAGTGAATTTCTGTACATTTCTAAACTGCAGAGCAAATGATTTCACAAGCACAATGCCTGGCTTCATCCTATGCCCTGAAGAACTGAATCTCACCATTGATTTGCTGCCCAGCCTGCATTTCCTCCTTGGCCTGTTGATCCATCCCCTAAGTATATCATCACATTCTTCATGCAAAAAGTCAATATTTAGCTTAAGGCTTTGCAGAGACCAACTCAAACAGAGACAATAAAGGCTGACAGGTTCTAATGTATAAAGTACTTTCTATAGAAACACCAAGTGACAGATTTGACATATATATAATATTTATTCTGCTTAGGGCTTGTGTAACATCTTTGATCCCACTTCCATTTGTGTTCTGCCTGATGCACAGGAGAGAATCCAACATTACTGGAAGGCTGGATGGTCCCCCAGCCCCAGGACACAACAGGAATATTTTTTCTGACCTCTCTGGCCACAGATCAGGCTCAGAGGTGCAGCATAATGAAAGGGACCCTCTCTAGGTGTGCTTTGTGATTCAGGTTTGATGATACTGGGCTGGCTGGCACCAGTTCTTCCATATTTAATGTTGCAATGAAGCAGTGAAAAAATTACTGATTGCTTCATGGTAATGGTAAAAAGACAAAACCCTGAAGCTCTTGGAGAGCTATGGAGGGTAAATATGGTTTATACATCTGAAAAATAAGGGGGAAATGAGGGAGAAATCTGGAAATCTCTGCATTCCCTTTCTGTTGTCTCCCTGCCCTTAGACCTGAGTGCAGCCTCATGGCAGCTGCAGAACTTGACTTGGTCTGTACTCAGATAGTCCTGTGCCTACTACTGATATTTAGTGATAACTCTTTAATACATGATTAGTTAATTTACTGCTTTTTTTTTTCCTTTGCACAGCCTCAGATAAATTTGGTTTTGTTTAGTGCTTGTTTTCACTGGAAGAAATCCTGGCCCAGATTAAGGAGCTGCTTCTGTCAAGGAAGTACTGGGAGGGCAGAGCTTCTCACAGGAATATCTAAGGAATTCAAGGCTTGATGGGACCATAAAATCATCAAAAATGACCTTCTCTGTGAGACCAACTACTACATGGCAGCTGTGTATTGAGCACAATAAATTGCTTTTGGTCAAAATGTAACCCTTTCTTGGTTGATTAACATCTTCCTGGGAGTTATCCAGATGTTATCTGAGGAGATGGGAGGCCCTGGCACCCTCCATCTCCTGTAAACAGCTCTGCTGATGGTAATTCTCTCCACACACATTCAATTATTTTCCTCTTCTCACTCTCCACCTCTACAAACATCCCACCCCACCCCTCAACCCCACCCCTTTTGTCTAATTTAGAGGTTTTCACCCTCCAAAATGTAAAATTTATGTTTCCCTGATAAATGGAGGTTCCTTTTCTGCCTTTCACTACCAAGTTAAGGGCATTCAGCACAACAGATTGGGTTCTTGTCTTTTGCTGCCAGACAGTGCAAATAATATCTTTGTGACTCCTCTGTGCCACCTCCTCATTTTTCAGGAGTGTTTAAAAAAATGTGGGCCATATTCAGGAGTGTGTGTAGTTTATCCTGAAAATGGAACTGCTTTAGACAGAAAGGCTCTGAGCAGGCCATGCTCTGATTCACTGCAGTCTCCTGAAGACTTTAAAAATGTGAGTTCTCATCTTCCCCTATGCAAAGCCAGCAGGGCTGTGCAGGAGCAGGAGGGCAGCTTGGCCACACTCTTACATGACATGGCATTTCAGAGATATAAAAGTCATTTTACTACATCTCCCTAGAGCTCTGGAAATCAGGCCACCAATCCACCAATCCTGGATATGCTACTTGCTACTTCCTTTCTTTTTTTTTTTTTTTTTTTTTTGCTCATGGCTGCCATGTTCATCACCCAAGCAATCTGGCATTGAATTCCTGTTTTCCCTAAGGAAACTCAGTTGTGTGTCAGAGGACAAAATGCCATTAAAACCAGAACTCCAGAATGTGGCTCCATTATGGTATTTTCTAGAATTAAAATATCTCACTGCACAGCTCATGGACTTCTTCCAGCATCACCATGAGTGCAGAGCATCTCTTTGTAAATCAACTCAGTTATCCTGAGAGCAGAATGCATCCCCCTAGGAACATCTAGTAATAAAAAAACCCTAGTAATAAAAGTGAAATCATATTTTTTTTTCCTTTTTAACTGACAGTGCTTCATTCCCTTAAGGTACAACCAAAATCAAGAAAGCTCCTTGCTCCTAGCCCTGAAACCCCAGGCAATTATCATTAAAGTGCAGACCCTTCCTTCTGCATGCATGACCCTGACACAGAGCCCAGCTCTGGCCACAGCACTCTGAAAAGCCACTGCTCAGGAAGAAAATCAATGTTTTGAGCACCCATCCAGGGCAAGGGGGTCCAAGTTTCACCATTCATAAGACACAGAAGGGCAGGAGAAAGACAAGGACCTTCTGTCACCCTGCTTGGCTCATTGTGGCTCATTCCCTCTGGTGGCTCTGGATCCCACACCAGAGTTCAGTTCCTCCTGTGCACTATCCAGATTGCTACTTAAAACTACTAACAGCTACTTAAAACTACTAACAGCTACTAAAAACTGATTTCTGTGTTCAGCTCTGAGAGAAAAATAACTAAACAGCAGCCATACAGCAGCAGTCAGTGCACAGTGAGTAAATCTGTGGGGGATGTAGAGCTACATTTAGCTAAATGTAGAGCTAAATAACAGAGTAATCTATCATTTAGCAAAAGCAGAAAACAAACTTTAAATCCTGATATATATCAAATTTCTCTGCACATAAAAGCAGTGAGTAAGCATGGCTTGGCTCACTAAATGGCAGAAAAAGCATGCCAGCTTCTAAAACTAAAAAAGTGTGCCAGCACAAGAACAGGCTCTTTTCTATGTAATTTCTGAGACAAAATCAGCCTAGCACTGCTACAAACACAGGCTGTGAAGTGCTTGCTTTCATTCAAGGCACCAAAACTCATCTCTAAAGGCAGTGCTGAGTCCCTGCACAGCACAATGAGGGAATGACTCAGCACTGTCTGTGAACAGCTGGCTCCAGAAGTGGCACAAGCTCCTTGTGGTGGCTTCTGCCCAGAATTTCTTGACTCATCCCTACCTGCCCATGGCCAACCTCACACACAGCTCAGGCCCAGTCTACACCAGCACACACTGCTTGTACTGCCTTTAATCCAGATTGAAGCAAGAGTCAGAAATCAGCTGAGCCTTTCTGCCTTTTGAAGAACTGTGCTGCCAATTCCCCTCTGATTTCTTCATCTACCTGAACCTCCTTTTTAGTGTGTGAGAATTTCTTTCAGTTACAGATTTAGATGTGCTGCATTTTAATGATAATCTCCTGGAGCTTCAGGGCTAGGAGCAAGGGGCTTTCTTGACTTTGGTTGTACCTTAAGGGAATGAAGCACTGGCAGTTAAAAAGGAAAAAAATTAAGATTTCACTTTTTTTACTAGGGTTTTTTTTTATTACTAGATGTTCCTAGGGGGATGCATTCTGCTCTCAGGATAACTGAGTTGATCTACAAAGAGATGCTCTGTAATTGTGGTGGTGGTACTAGAAGAAGTCCAGGAGCTGGGCAATGAGATGTTTTAGTTCTAGAAATACCAAAAGGGGGCCACGTTTTGGAGTTCTGGTTTTAATGGCATTTTGTCCTCTGACACACAACTGACTTTTTTTCTGGTTTATATCTGATTTATTTTATATTTCATTCTGATTTATATCTGACTTATTTTATATTTATTTTATATCAGATATTTTATATCTGATTTCTGGTTTATATCTGGTTTATTCCATCTTTGCATGTCTGCACTGGTGAAAATGTCTCCAACCTCCTCTATCTTTAGTTGTTTCCAGAAAGAAGGAAGGTAAAACATACCCAAGGTAACAGTCTAAGATAGGTGTAATGGTAAGGAGACAAAACATGGTTATTTTCTCAAGAAATGACTTTTGTCCCCACAAAAGGAGAGACAACCCTTGAAAACCTCTATTTTCTTGCATCTTTCTTAAAAGTAGGTTCCAGTATCATGGCTTTAGCTGTGCTTCAATCCATTTATTCTTCAGTGACACCTGCTCAAATTTAGAATTAAGCACTGAGAATTTAGCTTAAGTCATTGTTTGCTCTCTTGACTGACATTTAAGAGGCTTTCTCCATAATAGCAGCCCAAGGAAAAAAAAAAAAAACACCTCAAAAACCAGTTTTATGTTCCAGCCTTTGAGCACTTCTGAGCTGAATTCTGGGGGTCAGGCTGTAGCCATGGCTGTGTTTTAATTCCTGATGAATTGCACCTTGCCTGCTGTCACAAGCAGTTCCCTGGGGACCACAAAGCTGCTCCTGATCCTCAGGGGAATCAAGAGTCACCTTCTCCATGCTGAGCCCCTCTGCCTCCTGCTGCCATTTATAAACCCATGATCACTTATTTGGGATTTCCAATGTATTATGTAAGGTATTACTGGGGTTTTGTATGGACAAAATGCCTTTCCCTGTCTTAATTTGATGCTCCAAGCTGTTAGGCCACTTAATGCATCCCTTGTCACCCTGGGTGATTCCCAATGCTTATCCCAAACCAACCATGCTATAAATTTAGAAAACTATAGGAGACTTCATATAGTTATTGAGCCCAGTTACTCTCCAAAACTCTCTTGGGGTCTGAGTAAGGAAATAACACAAATTAGAAAAATTCTAAATTGTTATCTCTCAGGGTTTAAAATAATTTTTAAAATCCTTTTTTTTTTTTTTTTTTAAGGCAATTTCTCTAACTGGCTGTAGAACAGAATTTCCATCTTGGAGGTGTCTAGTTCCTTGCCAAGGCTTTTTCCTGTTAGCATAGTAAAAATGAATAAGGGAAAAAAAAAAACCAGAAGAAGGATTACACATAATATAGTTTTCTCAGCAGAGGCAAAAGCACCAAATGCCTGTAAGAAATGCAGGTAGATAAAACTAAATGGTGGCTTGGGACCTCTCCAAGTGGATGATTCATCATCAGGCTGCTTCTCTGAGATATGTTTGATGCTGACAATATTGATGCAATATACCCAGGCTTGGGCATGGCACCACCTGCCCAAAAAGAATAAACACCCTCCTGCTCCACTTGAGAACTCTAAGATGTGTTATTATCTGTTGTTACTACATTAAACTGGCAGAAAATAAGTCTTTTCCTATATGATTATACATCAGCCTCAATAACTTATTTTTGTCGATGTAAAATTCTGGCACTTCCTAATCTTTTAACTGCACCTGTACTGGGATTTTTTTATTTTTTTATTATTCATTCAATGCCTCACATAAAAAAAAATAAAAAATAAAAAAAATAAAAAGCCTGGTCACTGGGGAAGGGACCATGAGAAAGAATAAGGACAGTATGAGGTGGTGGCTGTACAATCTGAACTAACATTTTCTCAGTTATGGCACTGATGAGTCAAGAGTAAACTGCAGATAAAAATACCAAAATATCTAAAAGGTGCACTGAAAGGTTTTTATCCAACATACTCCACCAGCTGCAAACACAGATTTTGGTGTCTTTCTTAACTGACATAAAATTATGTGCAAGGAATGTTTAAGCAATTCATACCATCTTGATCAGACTAAATAACTGAGATTTTCATGAATGCAAGTGAGGTCTGGGTACCTGCATCCCTTTTCATGTTACTGGTACATAAGAATTATCCTGCTGGGCTAGAGCAGAAAGTTCAGTCTCCTGTTGCTGAGAAATGCTTTTTCACACATACTCTGTTAGTGCAAACAAAAGAATTAGAGTTAAGTTTATTGCCTACTTAAAGCTTCTGGAGATTCACTTTGTTGTTATGAAAGATGCCAAACGACAATTGATGTGTAAGATTGCAATAGTGGGAAAATGGAGAGGCAGGAAAAGGTTTAAACACTAAAAAACAATATCTTTCTGTGGTGGTGTTCACAGGAGTCCCAGGATGAGGGAAGAGATGAGAATCTTGACCCCATGTTTCAGAGGGCTGATTTATTATTTTATTATATATATTATATTATATTAAAAGGAAATTATATACTGAGACTATACTAAAAGAAAAGAGAAAGGAGACATCAGAAGGCTAGCAAAGGAAAGGAATGGAATCATAATAAAATCCTGTGACTGCTCACAGCCTCGACACAGGTGGCTGTCACTGGTCATCAAGTAAAACCAATTTCACATGTTGGGTAAACAATTCTCAAATCACATTCCAAAGCAGCAAAACGTGGAGAAGCTGAAACTTCCCAGCTTCTCAGGAGAAAAGATCCTAATGAAAGGATTTTTCATGAAATATGTCTGTGACACCTTTCAGTAGCCCATGGTGCCAGTGCAGGTGTGTAGAAGCAGAGGTGGTGCTGTGTGGAGAAGGATGCACAGACCGGCAAGGACACAAATGCTGGGTTTGGTTTTGTTTCCATTCAATTCTGTTTCCATAGGGTTTTCCTTTAAAGTAGAACCACACTCTTAGCAGAAGTTCAACATACCCAGGACTTTACCTTCTGAAGTCCCTGCTGGAACTTCAAGGAAGCTTCAAGTTGTTAGTGCAGGTCTGTAGAAGCAGAGGTGGTGCTGTGTGGAGAAGGATGCACAGACCAGCAAGGACACAAGTGCTGGGTTTGGTGAGTCTGAACCTGGCTGCTGCAGGCAGAAATGTTTACTTGCCTGGGCTGCTGTGGCACCTGGCTCCCCACCTTTGCTCAACCCCCTCCTCCTCAGAGCAGGCCCTTCCCTCCACAGGACCTGGGATCTACAACCTGGACATTGCTCGGGCTGTGCCCTCGTGGTTTCCCACCCCACACAGAGCTCAGGGACTTGCCAAGGAAATCCCCTCTCTTCCACAGCAGAGATAAGCCAGAGCTGTCTCAGGAAAGAAAGGGAATATGCAGATGATTGTGGCTTTGAGGCAAGCAGAAGCAATCCCTTGAGGAGCCCTGTTCCAGGCCCCTTGCACCCCAGCCTGGCTGCCAGCACTCCCAGCCCCTGCAGAGCCCCCTGAACCTGGAGCACAGATCACACTTTCTGTATCTGTACAGCACCACCCCGGGTTCTGCTGCTTCTAGGAGTACTTTGTGGCTGCTCCAACACTTCATGCAATGCATTTCTTCAATGCTGCAAAGAATGCAACTTTTGCTGGCTTAGAGATAGGACACAGCTTACAGCAAGGCCTATTGACTGATATTCACATTCCTCAAAATTTGCCCAGAAGGCATCATTTTAATTCCAATTATAGATAGAATATGCAATTTCATTCCAAATTGTAGCATTTCCTAAAATATTTTACTTTTAACAATTTGATAAAGCCCGCAAGATGGGACCTCAAGCACTCACTGGTCAAATATGATCATATACTTCATTACTCTATTATCTCTCTCACCAGCTTTCTTCTATATATTCTATCTATATCTATATTCTTTCTATATATATATATTCTATATATATCTATATTATAAATTCTATGTATAATTTTCACAGCAAAATGCTTTTTAAAAAAAATTTAAACTCATTGTTTCAAACAAATCTTCTTTTGGGGCTTTTAAACAATCTTTCCTAAAACTTTGAGAAAAATATTTTTTGAGTCACATCTCCCAGTGTTGCTAAAGTTGCTTTTGGATCAATTTCCTCTCAGTTACCACCTCTTCATTTGGCTCTGGCTGGGTTTCCTGTTGAGGTCCTTAGTTCTGATGAGCATCCTTCCACCCCAATTTGCTGGGTGTCAGCACCTTCAAATCAAGCTCCTTTTGACCAGCCTGGTGATAACTCCTGTCTGTTTCAGCTGCCTCTGAGCCACTCAAATGCACCAGTGGGTGATCCCTCTGCCATATCCACCTCTTCCCACTCTGAAATGGAAGCATTTTGCCCAGTGGAGCTTGAGGAGTGGTGTTTCATCACAACAGACACATCTGTGCTTCCATATTAACAATTCAATACTCCCCAATAACTCTCTAAGGACCTGAGCCCCCCATCCTGGCTGTAAAGTGCAACCAAGGCACCCTGCTGCCATCAGCCACTGAATTCCATGAGCCTTGATGCAGCTCCCAAGCCCTTCCATGTTTATCATTACAGCTCTATCAAGTTCCTTATCCCAAAACAAGCAATTGGGGAAAGCAATCACTTCTGATTTATCTTCCCTAACCTTGGGAATGAGAACAGCATTTCTGCTTTTTCTTAAATCATTAATTTTTGTCTGCAAGATCATTACTGTACTCTCTGTGTAAAATCTATGACTCTTCCTAGGTATCCCTTAATGTTTCCTGAACCCAGCCTTGATGTGCATTGGACCCTTGGGATTCATTACTGGTGTTAATCTGCAGCCATTAAAAATGCAAGGTCGTTTTGGAGATGGAAAAAAAAAATAAAAAATCAGGCAAGCATCTTTCAAACCTATACTCAGCTCTCTTCACTCCTCATTAAGTTTCAGTTGGTGAAGGCTACTGGTCTTCCTCAGTCTTTTGTCAGGGGGCTGCAGCACACCCAGAGCATCTGGTGGTGGGCAGGGGTCAGCACAGGGGGTTCCAGGGCTTCAGAACAAACTGGCCTCAAATCACCCAGCAGCTGCCAGCTCTGCTTGGGAAAGCCAGGCTTACCTTGCTGTGATCTCATTCCTCAGTCTGAGCCTCTCTAACAGGTTGTATGATAGCCCAAATGCACTGATTTTGTAAGGATTTTCCACAGGAATCTGTAAGCAATGCCCTGTGAATGAACTTGGTTGTTCATGTGGTAAATTGCAATATCTTTTCCTCACAGAGCTCTGCTTTTCATCATGAGAATTTGCTGCCTAATGCAGAATCTCTGGGGGGATAAAGCCTTTGGGGGCAGATTCACCCCAGCATCACAGAGCAAGGAGCTCAACCAGAGATGCTCAGTGAGAGCATCTGTAATGCTAACAGGCCAACATTTGAAAATATCATTCATCACAACTATCAACAAAAACACCAAAAACAAATCAGGAATCCCTGATAATTAATAAACTGATAATAATTAATACACTGATTACATCTGATTGATTAAATTAACAACCAAAAAAGTGGTAAATTTATTGTCATTGTCTTAGCACACAGGGTGTGTATATCATCCAGCATCATTTTAAGTGCTCTTCCATTTTCCATTTGTAAGGTATTATGTGAGCAACCCTTATTTTTGTCATTGTGTTTAATGGTTTGGAGAGATAAAAGCTTCACTTCTTCTTTACTTACTGTCTCCTAAGGACATGCATCTTTATATGCAGTTTGTGAGGCAGAAAGGCCTCTATACTCAGAGATGGAGCTGTGTTGTCTTTAAAAATATTTATAGCATCCTTTCTTCTTTTAAATTACACCTGTCAGTCAAACACAGCACTCACTGAAGAAGCCTCAATCCAAAACCTGTGCAATTTGAGCTATTTTCTGTATTTCTGCAAAAGAACATAGATTGCCTATTTTTCCTGCAGAGCAAATGATGACCTTGTATTGATCACGGACATTTTCTTTATTTGACTGTTTGTTTTTTTTTGTTCTGTTTTTTGTTTGTCTGCCAGACATCAGCATGCTTTACAGATGGACAAAGGGTATTATCCATCCCATTTCACACTAGAAAATCTAACTTCCAGTGTCAGCAGTGAGCCAGGCCACCACCAATGCCAACAGAGCCATCTAGCAAGGCCATTGGCACCGTGTGGGAGAGACAAGAGCCATCACAACAACCCCACCATCACCTGCTTGTTATATTTTGGAGAGAATTTGAGTCTGAGCACAGAAAGCACAGGTGGAATTGAGGGGAAGAGCTGTCCAAGAGCAGAGGCTGGATGACAGAGAGCTCATCCTGCTTCCAGCCCAGCTCAGAGCTCTGTGCTCCTGCTCTCCTGTGATGGATGGTGCTGGGAATTCCCTCAGCACTTCCCAGATTCTGCAATGGCTCCACACAGGCTCAGGGGGAAGCTGCATCTGTGCAGCACATTCTGGCCTTTCCCATCTCATTTGTGCCCTGCAGCCCCCAGCAGAGCTGGGAATGATCCCTTTGCCTCTCCAGCCCAGGTTTCTGCTGCTTTCCTCTCTGTGATGGCACTGCCATGGCCAGTGGCCTCCTCACTGGCCTCCCCACACTTCCAGCCTCACCTCTGAGTTCCCCCCAGAGAGGAGGCTGAGAAAGGGAAAAATGGAAAGAAGCTTTTTGATGTTTTCATGGACTTGGGGGTCCAGGTGGGAAATGGGTTTGTAAAGAATTTTTAAAACTTGGCAGAAAGCTCATGGAGTCTTGTACACCTCTAAGTAACATTGTGCTGACTTAGGAGGGCTGTGGAATAGAGATGATGTTGAGAGAGTGTCTCACTACTGACACTCTTGTGTCTCACTATTTATCAAAACTGACAATGGAATAAAATATTTTAAAATGCCTCTCAGTGGCCTCATCTCTGTAAAAGCTGGAAAAAACCAACAGGTCCTCAAGGAGCCGAACAGGAACTTCCCAGTAAACCCTAATTCTGAAGCAAATGAGGGAACCTGTACCCCATAGCCCACTCTCACCCCCTGAGCCTCAGGAGCCCTGCAGAAGCAGCCCAGGCAGCCTGAGATGCACCTCTGCACTCCCTGGCCCCCTCCCAGAGCCCTGCAGGACCAGTGGTGGCTGTATGAACAAATTCCAGGCATTGCCATGAAGTTACAATAATGAAAGTTACAACTAATGAAAAACAATTCAAGAGTCAGTGGGAAAGAAATGTGAATAAGGAGCAAGAGTTCAGACATCCTGGTGAGCAGAGGTCACTCAGAAATACAGAAACCAGAAGTCTTGGCCCCTCATGCTGCATCCTTTAAATGGTTGATTGTTTTGTATATTTAAGATGGTAAATTGGAATGAAATTCTGCTGAAAAGGAAAAAAAAGTCCATGAGTATTCCTGTTAGGACTGGCAAAGTCTCCATCAGAACTGTCTTCTGGAAAGAGAGATGGGAAATATGATTTGTCTTCAATGCCTGTGAAAACCACCTATGACAACTGCAAAAGCACAGAAGGGTGAGACTGGAGGTGAAAAGCTGCAGAGGGGACAGAAGGGTGAGACTGGAGGTGAAAAGCTGCACTTTTTCCTCTCTGTGACCCAGCCCTGGCCCAATCCCACCTCACCACCTGCAGGCACATTTGTCACAATACAAACTTCTTCTATATATTATTACAGATTTATTAGTTCTGAGGAAAGGAAAGGACTAACATGATTCCTTAATAACTCAAATGGACAAAGGCAATTGCTGGACTGATCACAGGCTTTTGAGACCCAAATCATCCATCAAACCTACACCTCCTCCTCCTGTTCTTGTTATCCATCAGCCTTTCCTTTAGGTGGGCTGGCAATAAATTTTGTGTCAGCAGGTCAGAGAGGATGATGCAGTTCTCAGCTTCAAAGGGCTTATGAAGCAGAAAACCAAGGTGAAGGACATCAGGAAAACTGTAAAGCACTTCCTAAGCCACAGCAAATGCAACTGCCCACATTTGGCACAGATAACAATGCTGACTAGATCAAATAAACAGGAGATAGACAGATAAACAGATAGATAGATAGATAGACAGATAGATAGATAGATAGATAGATAGACAGACAGACTATATTTATATGGGGGGATATATACAGGTGAAGAGATAGAGATATATAGAAATACTAAACAAAAAGGATAATAACCTTACTAGGTCAAACTTAATTAAATAAGCAATTTAGATTTTTTTCTTTCTACCAATTTTTTGCACATCACAGTCTCAGAAGGCCTCTAAGCACCCAGTAGAGATATTGTCTATTTTGGTAATGACTGACTCAGTCAAACTTAGGGGAAATGTGAAGAAGTGTATTTCTGGAGGATCCTGGGGAGGAATACAGAAATCAGAGTCTAATCTGATAAAATAAAAGTAGAAGAGCCAGTCAAGGAGAGCCAGAGAGGGACCTGCAGTACTAAAATACATAAGAATCATTCAGAGAGGGAAAGTATTCAGAGAATTGTAGCAAATCAGCAAATAGATTCACTGCAGTCCTACTTTATGAATTACAGTAAAAATCCAGAGCAATTCCTCAGGCAGATGGATTCAAATGTACAATCCAAAGTGGAGCCAAATCAGAATCTGTCCCTGTCCCTTTCCTTGTGACAATACCATCTTCCCCTCAAACTAATGGTGTGCACAGCACAAGCCACCTTCTATAAATGAAAAAAGATACTGTGTGTGGTTTCCAAGATTGAACAAGACATTCTATCAACATGCAAAATGAACTAATTCAGCCATTGCAAATGAACAGATTCACAAAGCAAAAGATAAACTTTCCACATCTCATTTAATTTATGCTATCTCACTGCACTGAGAAAACAGCTTTACCCATTCTCTAATGTATTGAAATGTTAGAAACTTTAATAATCAAAAAAAACCCAAATAAACATTATGAACTGCTTGAGAGAATATTTTAAATGAGCAGGAGAATAAAGAAAATATTCATAATTCACAAGAGTTTGCAGTTTCTGCAGTAGAAATCTCCCTAATGTTGTATGTGAAAGAAATGAGCATGGACTGGATGCAGTGGGGAACCTGTTGCTGGGACTGAATTTAGGTTTACACACACACACACCCTTATTCCAAAAAGAGTTCTAAGGGCGTCTAAAACTTTTAAAATATGTCATTTAATTATTTGGTTTTGTTACCTCTGTTAGATGCAGGTTGAGACACATTTGTGAGAATGGCTCCATACAGAAAATCAGGGGTTTGAGCAAACCATTGTATCCATTGTATCCACTGGGCTTTTTGAGGTTCAATTCCCTCTCATGCTCCCACTTTCTAGGCAATTTCAGATTTGCTCTTGCCTGGATCCCTGAGTTACATTTACAAAAAGAAAATTTAATTTGGCTGGACATTTCTCATTTGTGCACAGTGAGATCAGTCTCATCCAGCCCCCCCTGCTGCCTTGTAGGGAGGGAGGAAATGTTTGAAGGCCATTTTATGACTGATTGCAGCCCTGCACTATAAGAATCATCCTAAAATTTTACAGAATCAAAGACTTCTATTCCATTCCTGTGAAGAAGGAAAAATAAAAAAGAGGCTCTTTCAGTGATTGTACAAATTTTGAGCAGGGTTAGTGTCTTTAGATAGCCTTATTTCAGCCTCATAATTGAACTTATATAAGAAGTCAACAATAAAATATGGCAATTTTCTCTGCTTTTATAGCCAGGCCTTTCCCTGAGAAGCTGAGGAGAAGAGGAAAAAAATCAAGTTTCTTTGAATTTCTTCAAATTTTTGTAAGAAGCTGTAGAATTTTCTCATGGCATAGACACAAAGGAATTATAACCATTCTCCCATGGTTAAGAAATGCATTAGGCTTTTAATAATTATTTAAAATAGCTCAATCTACACTGTTTTGGGTTTTTTTCCCTTTAGATCCAATATCAAAAATCCTTGATTTGCTCTCTGCATCCAGTTGCAATAACACAACCCAAATGCTTCTGTCTTACAGGCTACAAAACACCAGACTCCATCTTCCCTAGAGGACCTTTTATGAAACACACTCTTCTCTTTCTGACAAATATAAATACACACATATATATATATAAAGTTAGCAGTTCCCAGCATCCTCTCCCTTCAGTGCAGACAATTTAAGTCACCCACTCACCTGCAGGAGCCTTGCTCTGCTCCAGTGTGAATTCCAGTCCTTGTCCTTGGGCACAAATCAGGAGAACACATATCCAAGATGCTTTTCCTCCCAGGCTTAACTTGTCTTTCTCTTTAATTAAGCAGCCTTGGGGGAGCTCCCAGCAAAAAGAGGCATGAAATAAAAGATTTTATTAATTAAAGGTTTTAAGAGCAGAACATTAAAAAAAAAATAAAAAGCTGGCTCTTTTTCAGCACATGTACAAATAGAACTCTTCAGTCTTTTTGTCCTTCATCTTCAGTAGTTTTTCAGTTTTCATTCTTCAGATTCGTGTAAAGGGTAAACTGGGCACCTGCCCCTCATTTTCCCAGCAGTAAGAAATAAATTATATGATAGAGTGATTTTTACCTCAAGGGTCTTAAAATTATATAAATTTTCAGCTGGACAGAAATGCCCAGTCACACAACTGTTTTCCTAATTGAGAAGCTGAATTCCCACCCATGTTGCACTTCCAAGCCAAACCCACCTCACTATAACTCTGCAAGTCAACCACCATTAAAGCCAGACAAATTCCTGCTCACTGGATAAGCAGCAATGGACTGGAATGATGGAAATGCCTGCTCTGTCTAGAAAACATCAGGCCCCTCATTACTTTGAGAGGTAAACAAGCTTAAATCCATTTTAGATCCTCAGATCCTCAAGTGAGAACAGAAACCCCCTTTGTGAGGAGGACTTGCTGAGCTGCTGAGGTTGGAAGTGTGATTCCCAAGCTATTCATCTGTAATTATAGATACCACCTGGTCTGAGACAGCTCTTTTTGGGGTTTTAGGCACCCTGGCCTCCCCTGGGTGATCCTAAATAGCAATTCTTTAACTTCTGTTTCAGCAGGGCTTCAGTTCAGGAGCCCTGGCCAATCAATGGCACTTCACATTTCTAGGTGTATGTATTTTGTCCAAATGTCACAGACATGTCTATTTTCCTTTTACTTGCATTATGAACTGACCTTTTCTTGTTCATTTGAAAAGTCTTTGGTTCTATATCTTGTTTTTCTCAACTCATTCATTGCTCCATAATGATAGGTGCTATTCAGTAAAGCACTTGAAAAATTACCACTTTACTCTAATAATGTATTAACAGCATGATGAAAGAGGCAGTTTAGAGCATGCTTTAGCATTTTTCACTTCTATTTTTATGGAATGGAAAACGTTTAAAATTATTTAATGCTGTATTAACTTCTAATTTGCCTCATCTATGTGTAGTTTATCATATAATTCCATACCAGGACTGAGGATTCCTTCTAATTCATACCATGCAAATCAACAAAATGAAAAATTTAAAAAAATATATCCTGGTGTTAAACAGTGTTTTATAACCTAGATTTTTATTGGCTTATATAAGCTTTAATTAAAGCTAAATGTAATTAATTTCAGTTGGCTTATCTGCAATTGTATAGAGCAATGACTACTCTGCTGCTTTTTTACTCCTGTTTTATTTTGACATAAAAGTCAGACTTCAGCACAGTACCGAAAGGTGTGGAAATTACACTGGGAACACCCTTGGATGTCAGTGAAGTAGTTTGACATTCACTGTGATGTTACACAAGGGATTAGACCCTCTAACAATGACACTCCAGGGAGCAGCATCACTTGGCATGTGCCTGGCTTAGCAGAGCTGAAATGCTGTGGGGGAAAAACCAGCAAGGAAAGTGGTGCTAGACCATCAGGAGGTGATGGGAAAATGCCACAATTAGTAGGTTACAGCCCCTGTCAAACCTTCCATCTTTAACAAAGGTTTCTGTGCCAGCTCTCCCCACTTACCTGCCATGCACATCCCCTCACACAGCAGATCCTTCAGGCCTGTTTGGTGGAACATTCTGCTAAAAAATGCACAAACCCAAAAAATTGTTTTGGCTAAAATTGCACGATTTCTCTCTGGAAAAAAAAATATTCAGTGCTCTTAGACCAACTTTCCCCGAATTTTCACTTATTTTAATAAGAGTTATAACAACTGAATATTTTTTACTCATGGTGTAGGCCAATTCCAATGAATATATTGTCTTGGAAATATTTCAAGCAAAACTTTAGTGATTCAGGGATCAAGATGTAGATGTTGAGAAGAGAGAGATTTACTTGTTTTGTGCATCATATTTACAAAGTAAATATTCACAATTTCTGACTACCAGTGTTTCCCTTTTTTGAGGGAGCAGTAGCAATACACACAGTGTCCAAGGTTTTTGGGTGGCTTTCTAAAATCTGATTTCTACAACTGCATAATAATGTTTCCTCTTTTATTCTTTATGTGTCCTCTATAATCCCTAATGCTTTACTTGGCCTTCTTGCTGATGAACTCCATGCAGTACCCAGAGATCAATACAGAATGATTCTATGATCTCTCCCTTGCATAGTAGCAGTGCCTACCGTGCACAAAAATAGAATAATTTCTCCCCTCTACTCATTAATTTGCATTATTGATGCTGAATTTCATTGCAGTTTTATTTCCCAGCCATTCAGGATTTCGGGATCCTCCTGCACCCCTTGGAGTCAGCTCTGGGCTTGTCAGAACGAAGAAACTTTCTATCATCAGCAGAGTTCTTTTCTTGGCTTCATTTTCTTGTCTTTTTCCTTTGTTTATGAACATCTCAAACACATTCAAACACTGTTTTTTCTGGAATTATTAGTTCCCACCTTTGTTTCCCATCTTTTACATAGTTTTATTATCAACTCTTCTGTGACATGAAAGTTCAAGTCAAGAAGAGAATTTGGTAAAGGACTTTTATAGAAAATCCACACGTGACAAATGGTAGAACAGTCCTGTGCAGTTTCCTTGGCTCTTGGGGCAGAGGGGGTTCCTGCAGAATTCTTGTACCTCTTTCCCACAGTACCATCCCAAACCATGAGCCTTCCTGTTTCCATGCTGGATGCAGAATTGAGGCTGCCATCCCCCCTCCTTACAGGCTGTTGAAGGCTGGAATTGTTTGTCTCTCTCCTGTCTGCTCCTGAGATGTGTTTAAACACTCCACACTGCCAGAAATTGTTCATCAGCTTTACACTTCGGATCCTCTGAGAGCTTTAGGGCACAAGCATCTGAGCCCAGCCATTTGTAACTGTAAATTTTATTGATTTGCTTTAAAAACATTTCTGCTGAGGTCTCAGCATGGTCCCATCTCTGCCTTGAACTCCTGTGCAGAGATTCATTGCACCTGCCCACGATGCTCCCTTGCATCCCATCCCTTCCTCCACTCCTACCCAGCCCCTTGGGCATCCTGCAGCCTCTCTGCCTCTCCAGGATTTGGGAAGTTTTCCATCATCAGCTTTTAGGCCCTCAGGAAACCATGTCTTGCAGTTTCTTCCAATCTATCTGCTGTGCTTTACATTTCAGCTACTAGAATTGGTTTTTCTTTCATTCTTACATATTATTCACATTTTAAAGTACACCTTTATTACTCCCAACAGCATCTTTTACAATGCTCTTTTACCTGAATGGCTGAGTTTGGTTTTTTTTTTCCTTCTAAACAAACTATTTTTCTTCTTTTAACAAGGTGTTTATTCCAGGCATCTATTAGGACATTTTAAACAAGCTTTATGGCCTATAAGCTGCTACTTGAACTGTTTTTCTCAATTTAAGGCCATATTGTTTGGTGTGTGTCTTCCAGAAATGATGTATGTTCACTGGTACAGATGGGGTCTTCCATTTAATCACATGCCAAGGTCAACAAAATACTCACAACTAAACCACCACCTGATTTTCCTCCTCCAGCTTCTGAGAAAGAATTATCAGCATCTCTAAATATGTCACCTCTCCACCAAGTTCTCTACAGCATGGGAACAGAAAGTATCTCCTGCCCTCAGAAGTGGATTTTCTAGACATCTCTCGATTCTAATCTTTTAAATAACCCCAAGTTCTTTGAATTCAAATTTACTTACTTGGTGATTGAGAGTAGGAGACAACTAAGGGGCACAAAGAGAAGGACACAATAATGGTTCCTCCTACATTAAACCTTGACAATCCATAATATTGCTTCCTGAAGTGTCAGTGCTCTCAAGGAGTTACCCAGCAAAACAAAACCTCAGGGATACCAAAGGCTGATAAAAAGACCATTCAAATGCAATTGGGGGAACTTGCCTCAATCGTCTCTGTCATTTTCCTTTTTAAAATAAATACTGAATTTTCCTGCACATTACCAATCTGTATTTAGACATCCCTGTTGTAAGACATAAGACCTCCCTCACCTGTAAACACCTTTCAATACAAACCCAAGCCATTAAAATTACAGCCTGATGTAGACTGACATGCAAACTGGGGAGTCTTCAAGGATCTCATCTCAAAACTCTCCTGTTACAGACAGGACAAATCCTGTTACTGCCCTCCTTCCACCACCTCTCTGTGGACAGCTCTCCTAGGCAGCAGGACACAGAGTCCTCTGGAGATTCCCAGCATGACTGAAAATCACTGCCACCCCACTGATAATCTGGCCACTTTGCTTTTCTGAACTGGCCAGTGTCACGAGAAGATCTTACCCTGAGTCCTGTGGCTCCAGGAAATCAGTGCAGTCCATCCTCTGAAGTTGAGCAGAATTTGGGACAAGGTGGCCATAATTCCCAGGGAACTTGGCTCATGGCATCAGTTCCTGGGAGGACTAGGTATGAATAAAGCAGGAGGCTACACATTTTGAGTGCCCATCAAATTAGGGAGCATCAGTTTATTTCATTGTTTTCATCAGGACCAACAGCTCAAAATAATATACAAGTAAGTTTTCTGAAAGTAAAAATTTGGCAGAAAAAGGAGCTGTCAACAGCAGGAGAAAAAATGTGTTCATCAAGAGATGCTTCCTAAAGAGAGAGCAGGGATGTCACTGAGAGAAGCTTAGGGATGGATGAGTCTTGAAAACCATTCTTCATTTTTTATACCACTGATTGCTGCTGTCAGAGACCTTCAATCTCTTGAAGAGGCAGCATTTCAATCTCAGATACAGGCAGAAGTGTCTCTATAAACACCAAGAAAAAGGGTTGGCTTGCATTAGGAGATGAAACACTGGTGGATGCTTTTACCCAATGAATCCAGAAAACCTTTTCTTACCATTCTGAAGAAACATCCTCAGACACGTGTAGCCTGCAGGATGGATTGATTTAAACAGCCCAAGTGATTCACCATTGCAGATACCAACTAGAGGTCATTTCTGTCCATGGGTCATGAGGGCAGGAGCAGGTTTCCCCCAGAATATAGACAATTTCACTCTGGTTGTTCTTTCTGGTAACCTCCCATTCATGGCAGCTGACAAACACAGCCTCTCAAAAAACCCCAAAGGTACTGGGGAGGATGGAGATGGAAAATCAAAGCAGTCACACAGAAGCTTTTCTGACTCCTCAGTCGTAACAATGAGGAGGGAAATGTGGGCAATAGCAGGAGGGAGGGAACCTGGCAACAACAACAGACAAGGCAGCCACTGAAAGAAAAAGATGGAGTAAGGTCCAGTAAGTTTTTTTCTGGGCCACTTAATTACAGTGATGGTTGTTTATTCCTCCTTCTCTCATGTTACACATTTACTGTTTCACACAGCACTCAACCTTGTCCTTAGCAAGGATGAAATCATCCCTCCAGCAGGAGAAGGCCACATCAGTGTGTTCAGCTTCCCTCCCACAGCCCAGGCTCACCAGGCACCCAGGAGATGCTCAGCTGGGAGGAGGAAGGTTTCTCCTGCTCTTTATTCCCAACTTCTGATAAAATAGAATGCAATCCACACTGGTAGTGTACTCCACTTCTGCTGAACACAAATGCTCTGAGAATCAATACAAATAATTATTTAAGCATATGTATAATGCAGTTTGTTTTGCTTACTCCCTTTGCCCCTACCCTTGCAAGAACTCTGTTGGTACAGCAGAAACAGGCAATATGCCAATACATTGAAGTGTTTAAGGCAAACACATCACTCCTCTTCTGTGCATTTTCACATCACTGTGTGCCTGTTCCTCTGCTTCACACATGGGGAACAGAAACCCCAGTAGTTAGGCTATGTTCTTTTTAAGCCATAACATAAAATATGAAAAGTAAATGTGTGATGCATTTTGAAATTTATGATGTAAACGTAGCTTGGGAGAACAGTTACCTTTGCAATTTCACTGGGCACAGTGCTTGGTGTTTCAGGCTGGAAGGGCTGTGCTTCACCATGGTTAGAAATGGATTAGAGAGATTGTGAACAAATCAGACTAAATTGGCTGAAACATGAGTTTCAGCCTTATCACTCCTCCTTAGGGGCTCTTTACAAATGGGTGAGCAGGACTTGGAGTCTCACATTTAATACTTTCATTCTGGCAGAAGGAGCATGCACAGAGCCACAGATCTCCCTGTTACAGGACAGTATCTGTATCTACAGTGGAGGACAATGCTGGGACTGTCACTGCCCAAAATCTCTGCCAGACTTTGCACTGGCTTCACTCTGCACAGATCACAAACCCAGAAACCTCTGATCCCCTTGAGCACATTCAGATGCTGAGAAAAGCATCCTAGCAAGTGCAATAGGTAATTTTCTCCTCTCAAATGAAATAGAAGAACGCTTTAGTAGCATTTTGTTTGGTTTAGCAGTGTTCTTCTTAAAAACTTCAAGTAAATGCTTTCACTGATGAAGATGGACAGTCCAGGTGCTGGGTCTGAAAAGGTGTATGATGCTTGCTAAGGAACAGCATGAATGTCAAATAACAGAATAATTAAAATACAGAAGGAAACAAAAGAGGTGAGTGGATAACCAGCTCCTAATCTTGTTTTAACTTATAGCTCAAAATTACATCTAATATAACCTCCCTATCTCTACATAAACCCTTAGGTCTGGGTTTAGATTCTCCAGTAGTCTGAGTCTGGCACAGATTTTCCACAAAGCAGCAACTGAATAAAACCTCCTTCCCTTTTTTCCTCATCCCTGTTAATCCATTCTGTATCTGTGGTGTTTGCCTCACCTGTGGATACATTTCTGCATCACCCAGTGGAGTTTATAATTCTCTGCAGCTCTTAAAATGGTCAGACGTGCCAGTCCATACATTACATTGTACAGCTGGAGACATATGTGCCTGACAATGTGAATAATCAATTTACTTGGACAATCTGATATCCCCCCTCTGCAAGCTGGATGTGTTCTTTTACTTCCATAACATTATTGTAATTGCCTGAACCACTTTTGCTGGGGTATTTTTCCCAACCTTAATTACCTTGTCATTTATTATTAGGCCTTTTAATATGGCCATTGGCCATATGGCCAAATGTCACACATACCTTTCAGTTTTTCTCTCTGTCTGGTTCACAATCCTGCAATTTAGAAAGGTCCAGCCATGTACATATTTTTATACTTTGACACGTTTAAAACTTTGCTCAGTGCCAGGTTTATTACAGCATTAAACTGATGAACTTGCTCTAATAATCAATGTATAAATAATCAATTTAATGCTATAATAAAGAAAACATAAACCAGCCAACTCTCTGTTGCTTGTGCTGAGGTGCAGTGGCATTTGGTGGTCATGCATGGCAACATTTGAACAAGCTTCATTTAGAGAAGGTGGCAGGTTAATTGGGACAGAACACAAATGCAGTACAGCATCCATAATAAGCAGCCAGTGCCAGTAATATAAAAAGGGAAAAAGAACTGGAAGGTTGCTTCCACTCCTTCCAGATATACCCTCTCAAGGTAACATTCAGAAGAATTAGCATCAGAATGTTTTTATACATTTATAGGAAAATACACAATGATCTCTGCAGGCATCAAGCTAGTTTTTTTATCTACCAAAAAAAAAAAAAAAAAAAAAAAAAAAAGTTTGTAGCTCCAGAATCTCATTGCAGTTGCTGGATGAAGTGCAGATATGGCTTCCTTTTATTCAGTACTTGGTTCCAGAAGCTAATGGAACCCAGACCCAGCACTGGAGGGACAACACTAACAAAGTGTGAGTTACACAGTGCTCCTTGGCTTCCTGTTCACACATCCTCATGTATTTCCCCTCACCTCAAGCCTGTCACTGAGCAAAACCCAAACCAGGATTTGATGAAGAATTGAAGGCTCCTATGGCAATAACATCAATATTTATCTGCAAAAATTAGAAGCTTCAGCTAGGATGCTAAAAAAAGGCTCTTAAATCTTTCAGATTGATCAACAGCCATATTTTACACTGCAATTTGTGTACCAGTATTTCTGAGGTGTGCTCTCTCCCCAGGGTGCCACAATCACACCAGGACAGTCACAGAGGAGCCAAGGCTGATAGGCTAAGAACCAGTAATTGCCAGTCAAAGGTTGCAGTGCAGGTGGATTAAACTGTGAAAGAGACTGGCTTGAAAAAAAAAGTGGGTGCTTATCAATAAATCAATTTTCAACATGCTCATGTTGACTGTATTATTTTTTTCATCAAAACCATAATCCTAAATTGAATTACCAGAAGAGGTTAGGTTTGCTTTTAATTTTCCCTCTTTCATGGACGGAAGGGGCAAGACATGGCAGATACACTTCATCCATCACCTGCTATAATGAATGAATACTCATTAGCATACCAAAGAAACTGCACCTTCCCATCACATCATAGTAAAACAGAAAGAATCTCATCCTAATGCTGTTTATGAACCACATTTCAACTTCTTCACTCAGCATTAACAGCACCTTGCTCTATTTTCCCACTGTGATGAGGCCTCTTCTTGAAGCACTGTACTCCTCAAAATCAGCCTAAGCCCTGTTCTTCCAATCTTTTATTGCTAAGCTCCTAGCTTACACTGTGGGCTTTGATTTTTAATTTTTTTTAATAAGAAAACGATTGATAGAGACTCCGGTCCCTGTTGGAAAAATCTGCCCTCAACTTTGCTTCAAAGCCTAACCTCAGAACAAAGTTCTTGAATGAACAAAATTTAGGATAGAGCAAAGCTACAAAATTTTATATGCTTTCTCACAGTGCTCCCTTTTTAGACTAAAAGTTCTGCCTAAATCAATTTTTCACACTGCCTTTTCTTTTGTCTTGCTTAATTCTGATTATACTGACAAATTACTATACTTGTTCCTTCCTGTTCCTCACTTTCCCAGTATGTGTATAGATATGATATTCTATATTTTTCATATGCTGTTCTACAAGCCCTCTTCCAAATATTTCACTGGTATTCAGATTCACTCCATTTCCATAAGCAATTCCTACAAAAAAGATAAGCTTCCCTGTCCAAGCTCAGTGCAATTTCCACTGCAATTAAAAAACTTGTCAGCCCAATAAATTTAGTGTCTACCACAACCCAAAAGGAAGAACAGTTAACCTGGCAATGTAAACACCTTTAAATGTAACAATTTTCATGCTTTAAAAATGAAATATTTTACTGTAACTGCTTCTTTCAAATGTGGAATAATACTCAACATAATTCTTATCTTTTAGTGACCATCTGAAATGTAGGGTATAAATGAAGCACAGGACTGAAAATCCGTAAGAAACCACGTAATTCATCACTTTTTTGTGGAAATAACAGAATGATCTGCCTTTCTTGCCTTAGCTGAAAGTTTGTTGAATCAAGCACTGGCTACACTTGTCTCTAAGGTTACTGGTGCACCAATTTATTTTGGAGTGACAGCTCTGTACAGAGCAACATATTGCAATAAAGTGTCTCCGTGCTTGTCTCCCTAGAACACTTTTCTTCCTTAACCCTCTCCTAATGGTGCTGAGACCCTTAAGACTGGACTCAACACACTCTTTTATTTGCCAAATGCATGTGCCAGGAAGGGGCTGAGGGGTGGAACAAACCAGAGCACTTCTTCAGGCACGTGCTGCTCTCCATTAGGATTTTGGAGGCATCATTCTAGTAAAAGAGCCCCTCTGCAGCATTATCAGGCACAAGATATTCTGTCCATGCATTATATGCCCTTCCCTTTTTTCCCCCAGGGAAGCTGGAGCATCCACAGCCCCTGCAGGAGCTGTAATTGCTGCCAGCTGCTCTGTCAGCTGGGTGTGTGGAGCTGGGCACCAAGTGCCCTGGCCAAGGTCCCACCCTCACCCCAGACAAACTGCAGAACAGCAAGATGCCCATATTGCTCTGCCATTTTTAACAATATTCTTCTTCTTCTTCTTCTTCTTCCCAAGGCAACAATTTCACACCTTTTGCTATCAGCTGTGTTCTTTGATGGACTAAACTCTTGGATTATGACCCCCCCTCCACAGAGAGCTGGGAAGGTTCTGCACTGCCTGGGGGATGGGAACACCTGCCTGGACAGGTACCTGCTCCCCACATGAGCCTTGGGACATCAGCGTCCAAATTCACACAGAAGCACCCAGAGAGCTGCACTCTCAGCTCACTCAGCACTCAGGACACAAAATATGTTACAGCAGAAAACATCAATTTCCTCACAGAAATATTTCCTGTGTATCTCCCTACCAACCCTCTGATGGTTTCATCAATCAGAAGCTTTTTTTTTTTTTTTTTTCTTGTTTGGTCATGAAATCTAAAAAAAGGCTGTAACCACTTTATGGGATATTTTAATTAAAAATAATTGTGTATATATATAAAATTTGTGTCCTCATGGAGTATAGGCATTATTAAATCAATTTTGTTGATAAGTTGCAATTAGGTAAAATAGGATATTGGATTTCTAAACTAATTATACAGGAAAGAAATCTAGTCCTGAGTTTAATGGACACTTTGGTCTGCATACACTCGGGTGGTTTAATTTCCTTAATTCTATCCAAATACCCAATCCAACAACACTGTAATCTGCAGACATTGGAAAACAAATATTTTACTCACCACTGCACATTTAGGTGCTGCATTTGTAAGATGCCTGTAGTTTTACCCCCCCTCAATGACAGAATCACTAACATTGTCATGCACCTACCTCCTTGAAGTCAGGCTCCTTCTCCACTTTCATGTCTGAAATTCAACAGATAGAAGTTTAACTAAATTCTTTCTTTCCTTTTCAAAGCTCCAGGTGCCTGGGAAGTTGTGACTCTCCTTAGCCACATCCCAGGAGCTCCCCATTCTCTGCAGCACTCTTGAAATCATCCAGAGGATAAGGAGAAGGAATCCTAATGCCACTGAAGAGGTGCAGAAGATGCATCAGTAATCAATACCAGTGAGGTTCTTCCTTCCCTGGAGGCAACTGACTTGCCAGGATGAGTTACTTGCAGTAAGTATAAAACACCAGGACCACTGCACCTTGCCTGGGTACTTTCAAACTGTGCAGAAGAAAGTGGTATTCAGGATCTCTGGGTCTTCTTCCTCTCTTGTTTCTTCTCTGAAGTCTAATAAACCTGTGTGGAGGGATACGAGGTCACACCTTGTATCCTCTGCATTTTATTAGAGGAGTCAACACTCGATATCCCAAGTTTCCAAGGAGAATCTTTGGCTTCAGATCAAATACAAGCTCTTCTGCCTTAAAAGGTGCAATTTCTCAATTAAATGAACCTGACTCCATACTCAAAGTGCCAGAGCTGAGAGAACAGAGACAATCATCTTCACTTTCAGCCACAAAGAAAAATCTACGTATGCCAAAAACTGAGCAACAAGGAGTAGTTGGTTATAGCAAATCACAGCAGACATTGAAAGAACCAGGTCATAAATAATTCCATCCTTGCTGCCAAAAGATTAAATAAATTAGTTTTAAAAAATAATCAGCCTTTCTTTGTACTCAACAATCTGGGGAAAGTGTTCCAATTGACATGCAGTTATGCCTGGTTTTGTGATATAATTGAAATTTCAATATGACCTACAGGTTTCATAGATTTTGCAAGTTGTAGTAGCAGAAAAAGGAGCGAGGAAATCAAGAAGGTAAAGATAAGCTCTAGCAAGCAGTAAATGGATATGCTGATTCCCCAGCTTTCCATAAATAGGTTTATTCTAGTAAGTGTCATATTTTAAGGACAGCTGAATCAAGCAGCAATTTTTCAGACCTAAAATGTCATCATGGTGCTTAACAGCAGATAAGCTACAAAAAGTCTACACATGTGCTGTTTCAGTGAAATGTGTACTAACTCTTGCTCTCTACTGTAGATCACCTGGAGTAATTCATGATTGCCATTAGTTATGATGTAGAATCTGAGAGGTAGCACTTTTCAGTTGTGTTGTAAGTGGAAGGATTATTTCAACAGATCAGCAAAAGTAAAAGGACATCCTACTAAATTCTAAACTAAATTCTTCAGTTTAACTAGCATCTGGCAAACTTCTTTTGCAATATCTGAGTTCAACTCATGCATAAAAATATCAGTAAAAGCAATTAATTTGTATCTGATGCTCACCCTTGTGTACACAATTACATAAAAATATCTGTATTTGTAGGACAGTGTGAGAAACCATGAAAACATTAAAAGCATACCACATTTCCACCCAGATTTCAGATAACACATTTTTTAAATGCACCAGTCTTGCCAAAGGCATTCCCCCAGAAGGCCATGTCCTATGACACATTCAAAGTCTGGAAAGCTGGAGGTGGGATGCTGGGGTAGAATGAATTGGGAATGGGGGCCTAAAACAGAGTTAGGAGGAGGTGCAGGATCCAAAGATCTGAGACAACATTTCCTGAGCACTGCTGAGACACAAGCATTCCTTTTGCAGGTAACTAACACAACCAAGTGTGAGACATGGCAAACACGAGCACGGAGTGGCTGCTTTGCAGAGGAACACCAGCCAGCACATCTGGGGGGAATCGGCCTTTTCCCAAATCCTCCGCGCGCCGATCCGTGCTCAGCACACGCCCACAGCCTGTGCTTCCTTCATGTGCATTTGGCTCAAACTGGGAAAAACCTCAGTGAACTGAGCTAGATGAGGAGCTCATTGAGCATGTCTGGTTAGGAGAAGCAGCAGTGTTGTCAGGTGAGCGTTTATTAAGTGACAGGTGTCATTTATAAAATCACAAAGCAGCAGTCCCAGCCAACAGAAGACTTGAAAACGACGCTCCTCCATAGAAAACAGGATTTGCAAAACCTTGTTTGACTTCTGCTCTTACTTTTCTGTTGTTGTTTTGTGTGATCTTACTGTAGTGCACATCGTAGCCCCTATAAATTATACCCTACCTACACTATACATATGCACTCCATATGCCCTATAAATACCACAAAGCAAAGCCATACTTTGTGGTGACACTGGGACCCAAACAAGATATCATTGCACATTAAAACTGTATTAAACTAATTGAAAAATAGTTGAACATTGCTAACAAAACGAGAGAATTACTAAACATTAAAAGACAAGAGACTTTTCAGTGTTCCATAAAACCACGCCTTTCAGACAAATTAATTATTTGCATCATAAAAAAAATCCTAACAGTGAAAGAAAATATTCCAGAAGGAAGTGATGAGTAAAAAAGCTTCAGGTGATTTTTCATTACATTAAAAACAATTCTCATTCTCATAAAATATGCAGAACTTTACATCTTAAATAGCATATTTACCTTCAAAAATTACTTTCATTTTAGTCTTGCAAGAAATTAAACCTTAATTATATAGGAAAGTATTTGGAATATATCCAGAAATAAGAAAACTACAGCTATTCCCCTCTAAGTGGCACAGCATCTGTCAGGAGTTTTCACGTACCTTCAGGAAGATATCCCAAATTAAACCCACACTGTACTTGCTTTCCATGATCAGAGTTAATATTCTGCAGACCCAACCTGGCTGCCTTGTTTATTTCATAGTTTCAATTTCTATTGCTGTACTTCACCCTGGCAAATAAATGGATGCGCAAGGGGCTCACCCTCTGAATAAATAATAAAATCTAATCTGTCAGATCTTCCTTTGCCTTGAATGAAAAACATTTCATTCCTCTGTGATGCTGTTAAGCTAAATCTTGTTGCATGAGACTGAATGAGCAGCCTTGGAATAAGAACTAAAGGTGTGTTGGAGCTACGTCACCACCGTGATGAACATCAGAATTACCTCTGAGAGCAGACGGGAGGAAAGGAAGATGCACTGTACAAAATATGTCCTCATTTGAGGAGTAAAGTATTACTCAATGGCATTATACATTGTTAATAAACTTTCTTTATCTGAAACTATAATTTAATATTTATGTATCTAATTTACATGTGACAAAGTAGCATATTCTAAAATTAGAGTGTAACCAGCAAACTATTAACTACTATAAACAATACCAAAACACAACTCAAACATATTTTAAGGAAACAATAGATACATTTTGGACTGGGGAATGATTTCAATTGCAGATATCGTTTTAAATACAGCTGTCAATTACATCTTGAAAAAGTTTCTTCAAGCTCAGAAAGATTTTCTGCTTAGGGATTCCTGGGTATATACATAAAGACCAAGAGCACACCACCAAAAAGACCCCTATTGGTTACTAATAGGTACAGTAATAATTGTAAATGCTTAAATTGCGTGGGGGAAATAATTTTCAATAACCATGTTATATGATGCACTAGACAATATCCCCTTTGAGCAGAAACTAGAGAAAATACCGTGCCCTTTATTATCTCTGTGGTTTCTTACGTGTAATAGACAGCAGGAGAATTGCACTTATTGTAACATTACAGTGTTAGATTCCAGTTCACCTTTTAGAATATTAGTGGCCATAATACTTATGATAGGTTGTGCCTTATGCAAAGATGAATAAAGATGTGCATTTAAATTTAAAAAAACCAAAACCAAAAAACAAGCAACCACTTACAGAACCAACAGTGAGGCTTAACATAACAAACATGCACTAACCCTACACTTATGCAAAACTAAGTTCTTCCAGGAAACTGTAACCAACAGTTGACCTTCCACAAAGGTAAAGGTTTTGTCCCTTGGTAATATGTTTGGACTTTGTAGTTGAATTCCAGTTTATTAGCTCATTGTCTGTAAATGTGCTGTTCCACTGTGGTATCCTTTAGCTGCCCTTGAGCTTCTGCAGAATCTGCAATCTTACAGTCACTTTTATTTAAGGTTTTATTGAGCTGCAGAGTAAGTCCCCTTCAGTACTACACAAATAGGCTTCCTTATTCATCCTCTTCAGGTTCCTGTGGTAAAATTGGTGTCTCCTCCTTTAAACAAGCACTAAAAAACCCAAGGATTGTGCTGTAAAGGTGATATTTGCTTTTCTCAGAAGCAATGTTATGACCTTCATCCGGATAGATCTGGCAGAGGAGAAAGGAAAAAAAGTAAATAGTTTTTAAAGGCTTTTCAAATATTTAGGGCTCTAATTTTCTTTCTCTGATCTTCAACATGTTTTAGATGACAACAGGATGATAGCATTAGTTTTATGGCATCAAGGAAAGCTAATAAAACCTAAAGTAAGACTCATTCTCTTGGAATTTGAACTTACATAAAACAACCACTGCAGTGGGATCTGCAGAAATGAAAAAAATTATATTCTCAGCCATTGTGCTTACAACAGTTTACTTTAGCTGGCATTTTCAATAGTGCCTAGGCATCCAAATCCCATTAACATCCATGAGGATTAATTGTCTCATGCTTTTAAGGACCTCTCAATAATTCAAATTCTGTGTTTGGCAAAAAGCCTTTTTATTCATATCTTAACTATCTTCCTATCTGGTCCAAAGCCCATCTTCTCTCTCCCCTTGGGTGGATGTGGGCATTTTTAACTCTTAAAAAAATACCACTGGGAATTTCTCCCAAATGAGGCTAAGCAAAGATTTGCAGGCTGGATGAAGAAATCCAGGCCACAAGACAAGAGACCTGAGGAGGCCTGAGGCAAAAAGCTTCAGCTGCCTCCTCAAACCCAGGTTATCAGAAGGTTGCATGAGAACAGCTCAACAGGGCTCCTCTGGGAGAACTGTCATTCCTGCTTCTTCCTCTCTCCACAGGCCTTCACATCACCTCAGCTGAAACCACATTGGCAGCAGGAACAGTTCTACATTTAAAATCCTTTTTGCTTCCCCAAGTGGCACCAAGCCCCTTTCTGCCACCTCCTCCCTGACAGGAGCTCACACTCCAGTGCAAACTACAGGATCACCTTAAGCCCAGCAGGGTCAAGGTTTGCAATGGCCAACAAGCATCAGGAATATTTGGAGAGACTGATTCAACCAAAACCCTCTGCCAGCAGCATCCATGTGCTCCAGGTGCGTCCCATGCAAGCCTGTACCTTGACAGAGGCTCTGTCGTGCTCTTCCAAAAAATGTAAATGTTGAAAATAAGGGGAAATTACTCTCATGTGACCCAATACCTTTTTAGGTAAAAAGGAACCCAAAGTAGTGACATCTTCATGTTACAAAGGGTGCCCATGGATTCCAGAGCACTTTGTATAATTGTAGGATAAACAGGTAGAAAAGAGAAAGATGAGAGAGAGGAGAAAGAGCCCAGGAGAACAAGATGATACAGCTCCTGATATCCATACAAACAGTGAGAAAAAATGGGATTAAACAGAGTTCTAACTGCAAATTGAGGAAATACCACTGTGTTGTGGTAGAGAGGATCCTTTGCAGTGAAGAAATAGCAATAGGAGGTTAAATGTTCAACTATGTTTATAGGAAAAGTCACAGGTGCACATACCTGCATAGTGTAATTAGCCCCAGCTTTTATTAGACGCTTAATTAGTTCTGCTGAATGCTGGAAGTGAACTTTAGCTGCAAGAAAACATTTGATATTATTAGAAACAGCTACAGGAATGTGAAATACTTATCTGTTACACGGCTTTGGCTGAAAACATTTCCAGGCTCTGTAATTCCTGGATCTGAAGCTGACTATTTCCAAGGCCAGCCCCAGCAGCAACAGGGTGTTACAGCAGAGGTTTTGGAGAAGGAGCTGGAAGCCCCAGGGGAAGCCACACTTGTCATTTAGTGAGGACTCCTCTGTTTACCCTTGATTTACACATACTGTGATAGCTTAGAGATGTGTAAAACCATTCTGTTTGAACATCATGGCATCTTCTAATTTGCTGGGAAGAAAGCATGCTGCATTTTCTATTGCTTGCACGGGGTCATTACACCCCACTCTTTAGGTAATGGACTTTCTTGAACCTATCAGTAACCTGATCTTTGTGTGGCAAAGCCATGATTACCATGTCTAACCCTGCAGAGTTTAGGCTGTAAGTGGTCTGGGCAGTGTCACTGGATGTGATATTGAGCAGGAACAGCAGACAATCACACTGCCAGGCCAGAGCACCCTGCATTGCTCAGGCATCACCAAAGCCCCAGTTCCCTCCAGCTCGGTTCAGAGGGGCAGAAATTGCTGCTGCCTGTTGCAATCAGTAAAACCTGAGCCCCTCAGGCCCCCTCAGTCACCCAGTTTATTTTCAACCCTCCCTGCTGTGCTCTGGGGAGAAGCACTGGACAGGGCTTGCACCCCTCTGGTTGCACTTTGGATCCATAAAATGGGTTTGGCAAGTCAGGGATGATGGGCTGGCACTGTGCCAGCTGTGCAGGGGCACTGTCCCCTTGGCCCTTGCCACTGAGAGGCAGTTATCTCTTCAGACTAAGAAACCTTGTATTGTCCCACATCCACCAGAAAATACTGGGGAAGAAGTAGGCATGTCAGTCTGTACAGAGCAGCTGTTTGCATCACTATAATTTGTGCCTGCATCAAAGCTCATTCTTTAGACATCAGTTAAGAAAGTTCAGAATAATACACTGCAGTGAAATCTGCAATTACAAATTATCTCAATTCATACATCTTATGATTCCATCTAAAGTGCTAGAATTTACCCTGTGTTACTCATTCTCTGTTTTAATCTACTGCTAAAAGTATTGGTGCTATTAAAAGGTTCTGTGTAGCTTCAGAAGGTTTGCAAGTACCTTGTAATTACTTAGATGAAAAGATTAACTTCCCATTTGCTGATGTACTTCACCAGCTGTACTGATAGTTCTGCAGAATTTGTATGAATTTAAGACAACATTAAAAATGTATGTTGTACTATTAATTATTCATGTAATACCTTTCACTAGTATCACAGTGGTCCACAAGATTTAAACAAATTAGAACATACAGCACCTAAAAGGTGCAAATCCTCAGCAAAAAAAAAAGCTTCACCAGTTCAGAGTTAGAATTGACAGTTGAAACAAAATAAAAAATCCTATCAGAGGGAAAAAGAAAGTGCAAATGTACTTGCTAGGTGTGTGCCTCATCAGCCCTTCAACACCTGCCTGTTAGAAGCTCTGACTCCAAATTAGCTGCATCTGTAAATACTTACCATCAGCTGTCCCATGAACTATTAGCAAATCCACTTCTTTTAAACCATGAAGATTGTGTAATACACTGGATGCCTAGTGAACAAACACACACAAAGCTGTGATCGAATTGCATTTTAAGAGTAAAATGGTCATTTTAAGTTACTTGTTTATGCTAACTTACCTGATAGGTGATTTCATCTTTTGATGGAATCCCAAGGTATCTTTCTGAAAAAGCTGATGCTGTAAAAATAAAAACAAAACAAAACAACAAATCTTGTGAATTTCAAGTTATTTCTATTTTAAAACCCATAATTTCAGAAGCTATTTAAGCCATGAAGTCAAGATGTTCATTTGAGACACAGAATGTATCATTTTGATGTAACATTTAAACCCACTTTTAAATAGTTAAAATAGAAAAAAAAACCAAAAAAACCCCAAAAAACCAACCCCAAACAAAACAACCCAAACCCAAAAGAAAACACATGCTAAACCCCAAAGAAAGTCTAACAGACCATTAAAATAATCTGGTCTGGTTTCCAGTGCCCAAAACTTTACAAACAGAACCAAATAACCTGCGACTGAATGACAACATGACTGATATTGTAGGGAATTCACTGTGAACCTTAAAGGATTCATTCCTAATAAAAGATTTGATTCGTGCTGATATACATAAAGGATTCTTAAGAAATGAGGTAACTGCAAAATCAGTGCTGTCAGTAATAACAAGTGTGTTGTGGCTTTTGGTGAAGTGTCCCAGTGTCAGCTTTACTTTCATTTACAGGAGAGACCAAGACAGTGAGCTGAAATCTCACTAACATTGTTATGTTATCTACCCTTAGTTAAAATAGAGCAGCTCCATGAATAAAAGGTCTTTTGAATAAAGTATCACACAGGTTTAGGTCAGGGATTACTCACCATATAACTTCATATCTGTGATTGGTGCCACCACAGCTCCACACTTGAAGAGCCGCTCGCTGGATTTCAGGATCATTGATGTGATGTAGCCACCATATCCCTAACAATGGGATGGAAATTTTGGTTTATTTATTTCATTCTAGCAAAAATAAAGCTGAAGGCCACTGTGCTAATCCAGTGGTATAATTTTTATGGTTTAAGGGCGCATAAAGATCCCATTGACCTGATCATGACTTTTAATCTATGCAGTTAATGAGTATTGAACATTTCTTCACCATCCCTGAAGTCTAACACATTTCCCCTGGAACAGCTGATACCAGAGAGTCATGAAATCTTTTTGAAAGCTTTAACTTGAAACCACAGATTTCCTTGAAATGACACTGGCAATCCACTTCTGTACACCTGTAATCATTCTAGACTCACAGAAAATGGAATTTTGAATGTGGTTCCTGGAATCAATGATTTAGTCGTATATTACAGGCTCCTCAAATTTCTCTACTTGCCATCTGTTTTCCCTTCATTGGTACTGAAAAATTGGTATTTCTTCAAGTACTTTGTTGTTTTTGTTGTTTTGTGTTTGGCACAACACATTTCAGGAAGACAGAATTATCCCATGACAGGGAAAATATAATGCAAAACACCAGCTGATCCAAAAAAAGATAATGCATCAAGTGCTTACAGTTTTCTCACAGACTTTTACAAATGCTGCCTGTTCCTGTTCTTCATGTCTAAATATTTATTGAACAGATTATTCCTGTGGAAGAGTGGCAATATTGAAAAACCCTTTAACCTTCTTTAAGAAATATTAAGTAAAGAGGTTTCTTGTTCTCTGCAATCAATCCATATTAAGGGATGGACATACTGAAGAAAATACCAAATAGGAGCTGGATTTTCAAAGGAAATGTGTGGGGAACTGAGTTACTCCTTTCCCACACAAATTTTAGCCCAGGGGGCCAATAGCCATCCAGATCTGTTCATGAGCAGGAGCAGATTTCACCTAAGACAGAATTTCTGTAATTTGTGTAATTCAAAGAGCTTAAAAGAATAGCAACTTTCCTCTGCCTCCGGGTTTTCTCTGCTTTTACTTTTGTTTAATATTCTGTTTGTGTCTTGCCCAGCCTTGTCCAGCCCCACAGCACAATTTTAATCCAAGGATAGGTATTGCCAGGTTATTTTTTATTTATTCCATGCTTTCATTAAGAGCTTGTTTAATTCTCCTGAGAGTTTCTTCCCTTTGTGCCTGTGTCCTTCCTTCCAGCCAGGCTTTCCAGGACAAAAACACTACAGAATGAGTTATTTATAAATTCTTAGAAGCATTTCACAGTGACATTGCTATTCCATATTCCCTGATGCAAGAACATGTGCTGCCTCACTCACCTGCTGGGTTTCTGGGGTTGCAGCCTAATTGCCACATTTTCAAGAAAGACGTTGGCTGTAGAATTGCAACTTATTTTTAAACTCTCTTTTCACTTCCATGAATAAAACCACAAACTCCATGGAACCACACTTGGCTGTCTAACAGCTCAGACCCTCAGATCAGGCATCACTTAGGCTTGCACCCCTCACAGAGATAAGCAAGGGGGAGTTGGCAGATTGCCTGGAAATTTACCCTGCTGTGCCCTTCTGGACAGTCTTGTTACTCTTGTGCCTCATTGCCATCACCAATTGTGACAGGAATTTTACTTCTGTCTAGCTCTGAAACCTCTTAGAGAGCTTCCTGAAAGTGTACATGTCCAGTTTTATGAGATCAACACTAAGCCATTACAAAGTCAATTTATTTTCAAGCAAAGTGCATATTCTGTTTCCATCAGTACAGCAAATTTAATGCATAGAAAGAAAAAAAAAATCCTTGTTTCTTTATCATGTTCTTGTATGTGATATAAAAGAAATGAGTTTAAAAAAAGATTTTTAATTGACTCTAAAACAAGCAGAGTGGAGGAAAAATACAATTAACCCTAAGAAGTGGTTAAATATATTTTATTGTTAATTATAAAACTAACTTTTAAATTTTATGGGTTTTTTTTCTTGTGACAGTAAAAAAAAACAACCCTGAAAGGTTAACTTGGAAAGGGGAAATTTCCCTGAATTCAAAGCAGTGTTGAAAGCTTATTGAATTTCCCACTCTTCATTCCTCAACACCGCTTTCAGAAAATAAATGCAGGAACATGGCAATCAATAACATTTTGTGAAAGAAAACAGAATTGGGGGTAGGTCTTGGCAGATATGTAAAGCCATGGTTACAGGCATGCTCTTCAGTAACTGTCTCGTCACATCACTCATAGGAAAAAAGATACTGACAAATCTGGCAGAAAACAAGTGGGAATTTTCAAGTAGCAATGAAAAGAATTTCTGCAGGCAAAACCAAGCAATTCTGGCTGCTCAGGGATTTCATTCCAGAAACAGTATTTTCAATCAAAGGATTGAAAGGGGAAGAGGATATGGAGAAATGTTGATGCTTCTATGCCTGTGTACTTTCACATAGATTGGCAACAGGCATTGAAACCTGAGCAGAAGTGTGTGCCACGATCACGTGGTGCATGAAATTGGCCCTGCTTTACATCCCCAGCTGGAAAATCTCTGGCTGCTCCCTTACAACCCAAATACTGGTTTTGACCCATTCTTGCACTGAGAGTTTCTTTCTTAGCTCAAGGAGTACAGCAGGAGCTCAGATCTTTGAGGAAGGTCATGTTCATGTGAAATGTTAATAACAGTCACAAACATCAGCCAGTCCTCAAAATGCTACCATGCAGGAGGTAAATGTCAATCTCCTCATCCTGCATCCAGACAGGCTGAGACATGCAGGTTAAATGACTTGCCTGAGGCTGTGCAGCAGCTCAGCAGCAGAGTGAGAACTAAGGCACTTCATGAGAAACACATGCTGCTCTTAAAAGTGATAACTGGGGCGTACTTGATCAGGGTTTGTTACTGCTTTGAGCTCAAAGGCAGAAAACAGCTTCATTTTTAATAATAAAAAAAACCAAAACAATTTAACAAATTTAAAAGGTTGCACATGCCGGTTCATCGATGAAGCAGCAGTTGTGGGGTGTTTCTAATTGCTGCTTTTTAATAGACATCAGTAAAATGCTGATTAATTTGCTACTAAAAGTGGAGCCTTTGCCTCGTTGTATCTCATGCTAGGGGCAATGACACACAGCTGATAAAACAGCAAAGGCAAGATTTCTCACTGGTGCAACAAGGAGCTTGCTGACAGTACCACAGGGTAGGTGCTCAGCTAAGCTCAAGGGTCAGTAAAACATTCAGATATAAAACTTGTATTTTACAGGACAACATTGTCAATTTAACTGCAGCCCAAACATAAAACTGTAATAAACAAGCTTTCACAAAACCCAAGTCCCTATTAAAAATTTCTAAAGAAAGCAGAAAGCAGAATTTTTAACAAATACTTTCTCCTTCAGATTCTGAAATGCAAATAGTGTTATAGCATAAAAATGATTTTATTGACTTAAATACCTGTTCTGAGAAAAAAATACTGTACAGAACAGACAGTAAACTATGGATGGCTTTTCCGCCCTGTTTTAATAACTAAAATTGTCTTTGGAGAATATTTATATATATTTGTTTATGAACTGACAGCACTTTCTTAAATAACCATGATGATATAGCCTGCTATTTTTGCACATTACCTTTCCAAATATGCCCAGTCTCTTAGGATCAATGAAGGGCTGTTTCAGAAGTGATCTGAAAGGAAAAAAAAGTTTATTTTTTAATTTTGTCAAAGTAAAATAGTGGATTTTACTTTCTGAATATAGTATGTAAATACCATTATTTGTGCATTAAGAAATTGCCATGCAAGTAGTACTGCACTGGGAAATGTGATTTGTTTCCTAATTCCTTTCTCCTAAGGCAAACAGTTGGTGTTTGGCCAATCTCACCTAATTTAGATATCTGAATTTAAGCATCTTGTCTAAATTATCCATTTACACCTGCTTTTAAGTTAATGGAGAGAAGAGAGATACCCTTTAGCACTCCTACACATGTTGGAAACTTCTCTCAGTCTGGGGAGAGTTATCCCTCAGAAATGCCAGGATTTTCCACTGTCTAGAGCTTAAATGACTGGCTTTGACCAGGTGCCTAGCACCAGCTAAAGGAAGGTAAGGTGAATGGAACTTCTTAAATCTAGATAATTATATAAATAATTAATTCTCTCATCAAAGCCATTAATCATCTGTGGTGAATTTTATACAGAAAAGACAGAATAACCTGAGGGCAAATATCAGACACATCTGCTTATTCATGGAATGGGTGAAGCGCTGACCCCTTTCAAAAGAAAAAATATCTGGCTTAAAATCCGTCTTTCCCTGGGAAACCCCAGGAAAAATCCATCCAGACCTTGGTATGTGCCATTTTGACATGTGCACCCTGAGTAAGGAGTGCTGTCCAAGCTATGCATAACTACTCCACAGACAGAAATTACTCTTTTCTGCAGCTGGTAGAATCATATCAGTCTAAGAATGATAATGCAAATGAGAAATAGCAGGCATTTGCCAAAATACTCTCATTTCTACTACAGAATTCTGGAGTAATTGCACAAAGCAAATGGAGTTCTAGTGGTCTAAATGAGAGCAATATCCTCTGGTATAGACCTAAAATGTTGTTACACAAATGTATTTACATGTTAATGTGGACAGCAAGAAATTTACCTATGGAATATAGACAAATATGAATTAGCTCAGGTGGCATATTTGGATTGCACAGAGCAGGACAGCTCTATCAAAGAGAAGGAAGCACCAACTCAAATAAAAACCCCAAAACACCTCTTTGATTTTTACTTGCTGTTTGTAATGGAAGGATTACGGTTTACAAAATTTGCAACTGCATTAAAAACCAAACATGAACAATGCAAATAAAACATTCTGGGCAGCTTTAGTCCAAGTGCTCATTCATCCAGGTGGAGGCAGGGTGAAAGACAAGAAGAGTTTGCACATACGTACTCTACAGCTGCTATTTGGTCCTTCACTTCCACTGATCCTAAGCACCGATGGACCTCCTGTAGGATCTTGAGGCCTTGAAATCCACTCCCTCTGCCATCAAATCGAGCTACGATGACATTATCAGAGTTGACAAGCACTGAGTCCCAGTCAATGTGAAACTTATCTGTAACCAACTGGCTGCCTGGAGCTTCATCACTGCAAATACCAACACACCAGACACAAACGAAGACTATTGACAATGTGATGCACTGTGCCGAGCTCTGATATTTTATTTAGCCTGCGTGGCAGAGTTCAGTTGGTTATGCAACCCTGCTGAGCTACTGTCACTTCCATCAATACCATCCCATTAGGGCTGCAAGCCCTGCAGCAAAAGAATTTCTTTAACTTTATAACCATTGTGCTGCGGTGCTGCCAGTACCTGAATACATTTTGCTGAAGGACACAGAAAATTAAAGCAGGTAGTGCTGCTTATAATAAAGTGAAGGAAAAAACCCCAGACAAAATCACTAATGGCTAGCTCACTTCTGGGAAGGCTCATGCAGAATTTGTCAAGTCTCACTGAACACACAATGAGGTAAATTCATTCAGCATCCTGATTACCATTTTGTAGGATATATAATACTATTAAGAAGGATGTCACCTGAGAAAACAAAAATAATTGCATTATTGTATTCTTGAATAGATTTTTTGAAATACAGTACAAAGAAGACTAAAGCATACACTGGAGAAAATTCTATTTTCTCCATCAAAATTCATACGAAGAAATGGATGCAGGCAGGAGTGATAAGTCTATTTTATGACAAAGAAAAAAAGGTGGTTTACAGCACAAAAGGTGAAATAGAATGGGAGAATGCAGTTTCTAGAAGAACAATAAGATTTTCCATTGAAGCCAAATACACTATTTCCTTACAAAGAAAATAAAATGTCAGTTTTAAAAGGGAAGTTTGTCATTATTTTCCCCCAAGATAAACACAGAATAAAAGAACAGGCTACCATTAAGTTGTACAAAATGCAAAATAGTTCTATGCAGGCTGCATCTGCCAGTGGAATGCAAATTAAAATGTAAAAGTGTCTGTGCTGGCTGTATGGAAATTAAATTGGATGGTCTGTGGGAATATCCTGTCTAAGGTGAAAGAAAGATGAAGACAGAAATTATTATTTTGCCAAATACTTATGTAAACTTTACTTATGTAAACCCTGGGGAGGAAAGAGAGAAAAAATATCCTCCAATAAGTCCTGTCTTATAAATACAATAATGTGCTGATTCAGTATCTGGCTTTGACTGTGGATAACACAGACCATCTTCAAGGTAATCACTCAGTTAATTAGCAAGCATATGATGAACGTGTGTGTTCTCAAATTCAGTCAGACCTATCTATTCAGTTGCTAAATCATGCACTGAAATCAGGATTACTTGGTAACAGACTCAGCCACAACATGTTATGCTTGATTTACCATTATCTTGCACACCAGGCTTATACTTGGCTTTATAAAAAGAAAAGAAGGGTATTTTTTTTTTGGTGTTCTTAACCAATTCAGTTATGATTATACTAATTACTAACATTGTGAAGCAACGAGTCTGCAAATACTGTCAAGTAAGCTCTGCAGAAAAGTATATACTCAGGAAGTATATAATCATTATTATTTGCAATAAGGAGCAGAACAATACTTCCCCTATCTGCTCACTGCACAGAGCAAGGTTTTCAGAAGCACTTCACATTGACACAGATGTTTTCACTAAGTATTTATCATTACTTCCAATGTAAGTATTTATCATTACTTCCAAGGTAAGTATTTATCATTACTTCCAATGAGCCTCGGACCAGTTACAATTATTAGTAAGTTATTCCAACTTTCCACAATAATACATAGAAATGCCCATGTTTGACTAGGTAACCTTCCAACAGATTAATACATTCCACACAAGTGAAAACATTGTGAGTCAGCCTGCTTTCCTCCCTTTAAATATGAGACCAAAACTAACACAGTAATCACATTTGATTTATACATGTTCTATATCTAGGTTATACATACATCTGATGGATATAGATATCTATATGTTCTATTTCTAGACACTTAGGAATAGGAGAAGCACCATTACAGTTATAAGCCCTTCTCTAAGCCAGAAACTGCTTAAAACCAAAAAAGTGTTTTAAATCAAAGTGAATTCTTCCAATAAAAAGGGGACAACAAACAGAACCTCAGCAAGTCTCTCAGTGGGTGAGAACTGACAGTGTTGGTTTCTTAAGCTCCTTTTGGAGGTCATAGCTTGGCTACTTTTGGGCTCAGAGTTCAAACACTACATATTGTCCAGCCCTGCGTGATGGATTGTTTGATATATTGCTTTAGGAAGCAATTTTCCAGTGGCCAGCTTATTTTTAAGAATGTCCATATAAATAGTCTGTGATAAGCCTTTAAAGTTATTTCCATTGAGGTACATATCAGAACACTTATTAGCACCAAAAGGTCTCTTTATTCTTCAGTTGCCACTATAAAATGATACTGAGCATCTGAGGTGTGCTTCTGTCCTCCACAGAGAGACAGCAGACACATATTTCCCAATATTTGCATTATGCCTGTCTATATTTCTTATAGTCTTTTAATGGCTTGTTTTCAAAGCTGCACAAAAAAATTGACTTTCCAACCCTACTGCTTCATTTTGCTATCAGTCCTGAGAGTGTATTCACTGGGGGCATAAACATGTTTGACTCTTTGTGCAAGGCCCAAAACATTCATCAGTTCAAATCCAGGTAAACCAACCCCTACTTATGACCAAAATATAAAAAAAATAAGTAAGCAAATAAATCCCCCTCAAATACCAGGACAATCTTTTAATTGATTCAGTTTTACAATATCAACTTACATGTTGGACAACTTTAAATGGCATTAAATAATAGATACTGATATTTAAGATACATTATCTACACATTTGAAGGAATGAGGTTAATTATGATCAAGGCAAAATAAAGAATGATTATCAGCTCTGATTTTATTACCCAGATTAAATGCCAGAGTCTTTACTTAATCATTTCCTGTGTGTTACCAACAGGAGTATCTTCCAACTTTTTTAATGAGTAAGGTGAACCATAATGAGGAAATCGAGGATTTGAAATTTAAACTTTGATCTTAATTATATAGAAAAGAGATGGTAATCACTTTTTCAGGCAATTACCATGCAGCTCTCTAATATATAGTTACACTGTGTGTATTACATCAGAAGGAAACTGAGTGTGAAACATTATCAGTGGTTTAGGTGAACAAATGGAAGAAAGGAAAGTGTTTTAATCTATTTAACATTTTATGGGCTACTCATCACAATTCTGGAAAGAAAAGGAGTGCCAGCCAACATAACTGGTTTCTACATGAGATCTGTTAGACAGCCCAGCCATCCAGAGGGACATAAATTTTAACACAGCAATACAATGACCTACTATTTGAGTTCTGCATCTTGCTTTGCAGCTGCTAATGGATGAATGTCCATGCAATCTTTATGCTGATGGTTACAGCATAATTAGGTCTTGGTCCTTAAGCTGAGCTTAAGGATATCTACATGGAACTGTACTCAGTTCACACCCAGGTTTCACATCAGGACCAGATTGCTTTGGTACAAGCTTCCTTCCAGGATTCAGCCTTAACACTCAGGCATCTGGGAGCCATGTGCTGGAAGTTCAAATTTACCTGCAGACATCCCTGCATGAATACAGAAGCCTTTTCATAGTCATGCACCTTTGAAATGGCTACCAGCTTTCAGTGATTTGAAAAAAAAAAACCTCAAGTAACAGATTACACCAAACATCATCCCCATAATAAAATCACTCATCACCTTCCTCCCTCTTTTCTCTTTTTACTCTTAAAAGTGCAGTGCTACTGAGATGGGAAAGCAAACACCACTTCTCTGCTAATATTCTCCACTTTTCTGTTTCTTGTATCTTCTGGATTTCTATTTCTAAGTGCATGTTTCCTGGATCAAGATGTTTTATAGAATCTCCTTTCCAAAAAAATGGGCATACAATTAAACCAACATTCTTACCAAGGACATTGATAAGCACTCATTTTCAAAGGTTTTTCTCTCATTAGCTGGAATATAATGATAATCATACCATGGCTGAGAATGGAAGAAGGAAAGCAGGGGCAGCTGAGCAGTGCAAAAGCCAGCACTGGTTATCAGCCCCCAGTTCTCATCTAACACTGGTGGCAATAGGAACAGGGTGTTTCTCCATCAGTCCCAACAGTACCACTCTGGGACTCAGGAGAGTCAAATATCTGGGAAATGATATCATCTCCACAACTAATCAATGTTCCCTATAAAAGCTACATGTTCTCCTTGGACCTGAATACTTTTCTCTTTTTTTTTTTGAAAGTAGTACTTCTGATCATGAAATAAACCTTAGGATGTTAATTTGGAGCTGTGTAGGTCAAGAAATTACCCCCTATACACCCACAGATATCCAACAGTTCTTTCTCAGGAGCTAGACAGAATTTATTAGGCTCAAATAATCATCCCACAAGGGAACCTCCCATAACTTCAGTGACAGTTTGCAGTTTTATATTTCATTTGGGGACCTCTTTAATAGAAAAAGGGATTGCTGGCAACCTTAGCTTTAAGTCTGTACAAAGCTGCTGAAGAAATATAGCTTAACTAAAAGAATGTAACTTCTTTTTCTTCTAGGGGAAAGGAGGACACAAAACATGCTACAGTACATGAGCCAGGACAGATTTAAAATTTTCAGTTTCATACTTTCACTAGTTTATAGGGTTTTCTAGAAATAACCCCTGCTAAAGCTAACAATGAGAATTCAGTATTGCAAAGAATCTGACCTAAAAGAAACAAAGTCCCCATATATGCAGATATATAGACTATATATATATATCCCCATATATAGACTATAAATGCAGATACAACAATTTGAATTCATAAATTGCTAACTTTCCTTTTTATCCCACATGCCTACCATAAAAACCCCAAAACAATTATAAAATATAACCATACATCATGACTTGGCCACATTATTTGCTCACAGGGTAGCAACAACTTTGGTAAATTTAAATTCAGACCCTGACTCAATACTGTTCTTACTTCTTTCAACTCTTGATATCAAAAAACAATTCAAAATAGTATTTTCTTTAGCTTTTTTTTTTTCTTTTCCTGTGATTTCTGGCCTTGGACTTGTCAGGTTTCTGATCTTTCTCTTCTGTCTTCTCTAGGTTATACATGAGTTTATAACCCCATATTTTCCCACAGCTGCATATGGCAGATTATGTATTTTTCTGGGACACTTGAAAAGAGAAGCGTTGCGCTGCTTACACCTTTGTGTTTCCCTGCTCTCAGAAACAGAAATAAGCACAAGCGTTTGCAAGTCCCTGCAGTGCTGCTGAGGTCAACTCACAGAGTCAGTTTGCCTTTGGCACTTGTATAAGAGCTGCTTAAAATATAATCATGCCTCCAAGATCATGCTGCAAAGATGAAATAAAATCCATGTGTCCTGTTTCTCCACAAGGGAAGAAAAATATGTTTGTGAGCCAATTAAAGCAGAGAGCTTCCACAACTGCAGATAATTACAACTGAAAATTCTGAGTTTTAAAACACAAACTGGGCTTAGAAATAAGCAGGTTTGTGCCTTTCTGTCCTGTTATCTGATCTGAGCAGAGGTATTTGGGATCATTCAGCAGCTCAGCTCTGTAAACACCTCACATCCAACAATGAGGACCTGTGCTGTCGCTGAGGGGAGATCTGCTCCAGGTGACACAGCTCAGTAACGTGGCATTTTCATCAATTGAGCAGCACACTCCTACATTTGACTGAAATTCACATCAATTTTTTCCAGCTGGGACTGGAAGAAGCTCTGTAGGTCCAGGGAAGCTCTCTCCACCCATGCTGAGCTCGGGTGGAGACAGGAGTGATGCCCTGAGCTGGCCATCACCACTTTTACCAGGCAGGCTTCAAGCACTCTCATGACTCTGTTCTTTTCCTCTGCTACACATGTGCAGATACAACTTAAAGGCTGACTCTCCCTGCAGGAAACACACACCCCATCTCCTTTTAGAGGAACAGCACAGGTTTTCAGGGAATACCATTCTCCTCCCATGCAGCTTTTCTACAAAAATCCACAGACTTTGGATCATGACTATCATGCCTTCAACCACTGAAGATCAAAAGTAACTTTTATTTCATTCTGGAGTTCCTAAAAACAGTTTTATGTATCTCAACTGAGCCCCTTCTGGAAGGTCTACTCATTTCTCTCAGGGATAAAAAGGAGCACAGGCTCTGAGGGAGATGCTCTGTGGGCAGGATCAGTAAGAGCCCAGGAAACACTGCAGGACTTCTCAAAGCTACACCATCAGAAACACCAGTGCCTCCCAAACATGAAAGTACAGCAAAGCACAGTCAGGTTTGACTAGCACAAAAAAACCCCAGAGGCATCTCTACCAGACAGCACCTGTCACAAAACCTTCTCAAGAACAAGCCTTTTGATTTCTCTACTCAAATCCATAAGATTTTTTTTTCCTACAAAAGGTAAAAAAAGAACAACAAAAAACCCCCTAATTTCAGATTTGAATCTTTTCTATGGAGCACTTTTTTATTATTTTGAGTGATTCCAAGCAGATACTTACATTATTAATAGAAGGGCATACTGGTTTCGATCCGTGAAATCTTTTGGCAGTGACAACTGTAAAGGGAATTCTTTTAAGAAAAGAGCAAAACATTAAAGGCTGGTAGTTACACAGATGAAAAACAGTAACATTAAAACAAAACTTTTGGCTTGCTAAAATAACATTTTGCCAGATTTACCGTAATCCTCAATGTGAAGCATTTTGATTTCAGTCTTGTAATTCTTTTTCTTAAGAACAACTTCTTTCAGCACAGGGTTATTTTCCAAAACATAAAACTCTAGAAAACAGGAAGAAAAACCTTGTTGAAAGGCATGGAGAATCATCACACCAAAGATACATCAAGATTCAAAAAAAATTTAAAAAAAGGACAAATGTGCAATGATCTTGTAAATTTAATCTTGCAATTAATATTGTAAATTAATTCCTTATGTAAATAGTTTTTTGTAATGCAGCTATGTTTCAATTCAAAAAGATGCACATCCAGTTTGTTTTTCTGGCCTTGGAGGGCTTTGTTTTCATTATGCACTACCAAGGAAATTTCTGATGACCAACATGAACATCAGCATCTCTGATAAATCCTAAGAGCAGCTGCAGCATCACAAGGCTGCTCTGCTGGGCAATATCCTAAGCCTCATGCAGGCATCCTTTTCCCCAGTATTACCTATTCCAAGGCAATATTTAGCCAGCACAGCCAAATGTGGTCACTGCATGCCCTTATCTGTCTTCTGCACTTCAGCCAAGAGCAAGATCATCAGCTTGGTTTAAAGCTGCAGACTAATTTGATGCAACCCTTTTACACATGAAAGAATGGCTAATTTGTTGTGTTTTGTTTTTTTTTTTTTTTAACTCAAATTACCGATCTTGCTTCCAAAATTTAGATTTTTTAAATTAAATAATAAACTCTTCACTTAGGGCCAAAACAGATAATCTGAGGAGAATGCTTGTTCTGGGCAGTCAACCAAAATGGTATAATTATAGTTTGAGGATGGAATAATTGAAATAATCCTTAATCATTCCTTTATGAATTGAAGAGGATAATCTCATCTTGCACTGAAACACTAATGGCAAATTATCTCTCTTATTATTTGGCTTTTTGTTGTTACAACAAACAACGTCCCTCTATCCTGACTTGCTTTATTTGACTCTAAGGTGCTGCACATAAATCTCAATTTCAGTAATTCACACTCCATAGTACTTTAGATGCAGGTAATAAAGAGCAAAAGCCTGCCTACACAGAAATGAGGAGCTCCACACAAGTCTAAAACACATTTATTTGAGCAATAGCTCCCCTTTACTGAGCTGGTAAAACTCCCTGCCCTTGGTGTGCTGTGGAACTGGGCTTTGCAAACACAAACAATGGCATTAAAAAAAAGGAAAAAAAGAAAAAAAAATGGAAACTAAATTGTAGATATTAATTAACACTTCATAGCATGGCACTGTTTATCAGGATGGTACTTCAACATGCAAGATTAGACCCACTGAACAGTGACTGGCCCAGGAAAAAGGGGATGCACACAGCTACAGTTCAGGGTTTCTGGATTCTGGGAAAAATCCTGAGGATAATCCAATTAATGAAATGAGGACTTGTAAGAGTTGGTTTAGTGCTTTTGAGTGAAAAGTTGTCCCCCATTCCTATAACCCACACCTCCATGCTAGCGAAGTTCCTATAACCATTCCTATAACCCACACCTCCATGCTAGTGAAGCTCCTATAACCATTCCTATAACCCACACCTCCATGCTAATGGAGTCACAGTGGAGCTGGAGGTGGCAGAGCTGTTACCTCTGCTGCACCACCAGGAAAATTCAACTGCTGAAGGACAGTCTTCCACTAAAAAGCACCTCAGCACCCAGGAAACAGTAACAGTAAATACTGGCATCAATATACAAGAAAATAATGTGTAAAACTTGACAAATAGAGGTATAGAGTATCCTCCTAAAAAGCCTTTATTATTGGATTTGTCTTCATTGAAAGTATCAGTGGAGTTGTTCTGGTTTGAGAAATGGAAGAGAAGGACTAAATCACCATATGTAGGTCAGCTTTTATGATCAATCATCCCTGGACTGTACCTGACTTCAACATAATTGGATTGTAACTTTAAAAACATCTCTAAAAACACAGAAGGTGTACTGCAATGGCAGCATGATCTACATAGGAAGTGAAAAGGATGAAGACCAACCTGCCATCTAATTTACTTAGACCCACCTGACATCTAATCTACTCAAATGTAAACAGAAAATGAGTCACATGCATTTAGTCCAAAAAATATCTAAAAATCTGGAAAAGTTTTAGGATTAACTGATTTCCTTACCATTTGCTGATGTGATTGTTGCTAAAAGGTAATTAATAGCACTTTATATGAATTAGTTTTCATGTACTTGCATGACATCTTCATGTGCTTGCTTTCCCCTCTCCCACGCTCCCCAATGAAATTAGGGATGATAGGAAAACTTAGTTATTTCATAAGGTGTACTCACTTGCAGTATTACTAGTCCTGTGCACACTTACAACTGGAACACCTGGTCCTGTTTTGAAGAGAGAAGAAAAACAGAGGAAGGGTGAGGTAGTTTGTACTCTGTAGTTCAGTGACAAAGACTGGGAGCACACAAGACAGGATCCTGAAAGCTCCAGACACACAATTCACTTCAAGCACAGCAGGAACTCCACTGGTACCTCTGGAAATGACACAGGCTGGGCTACAGTTCCAACAAAGTGTGAAACAGACACTGCCTTCTGCCTGCTCAGCAGCCCAGACCCTGCACCCAGAAAGAACATTCCTCTTTTTGTTTCTTTAATAATTTCCATGTCTTAGTTTTAAGTGATGAATAAAAAAATTATGGATTTTTTATCGCGCTTAAGGGTACTGTTTAAAATATAGCAGTTTGACAGGTTGACTGGGAAATTAATTAATGATAATATCCACTTATTTTGTCTATGAAAAAACTATAGATGTGTTGAAAAATATATTTCATATTATTATCTTTTTAAGGAGCTCCCTTGCTATGCCAACTCTGCAAAACCAACAGCATCACAGTTAAATCTAGGTGTGATGTGCTCTAATCCTATTTCTCATACTCTATTTTCACTGCACCACTAAGAAACTAAAAACAAGGAATAATTGTTCATGCCAACAGCTACAAGGTGGCATGGGAAACTGCCATGACCAAGCATTCAGCATACTCAGAAGTGGCTCAGTCTGCTGTCCCTGCTCTGAAGATGCCCACCAGTGTAAACCTGCAAAAGAAAATCTTGTGTCCCCATCCCCAACATGGAATTTACACATCAGAAGCTCTGTGTTACTTCAGTGCTTAAATTACCAGCATTCAGTCACTATTGGGTGATGAAGAACAATAGAGAAAAGCTGAAGTCCCTGAGGACCCCATGGCAGATGAAGGCATGGACCCTTTGAAATTAGGAGTTACAACTCTCTTTTTGAGAAAAAAAAAAAACAATTCCCTTTGAGAGTGAAGAGACAGAGCTTAATTTATGTGTTTTGAGAGGTTGTCTCTCTCAATTAATTATGGCATGAGCCTAGGGAAATGTAAATACCTGAAATAAATAGCATGATGACATTCACAGCCTTCACTGAAGATTTTTATCAGTTTCATTCTCTCCCTCAAGGGGGACGATTGACAAAAATCTTACAGGTAGGTGGTTGACAAATCACAGCTTTCTGCCTTAGCTCTCTAAGAAAATAATTTCATAAGATGTCTCTTTTGCTTTGGTTTGTTTTTATTTCCAGCTCTTTTTACTTCTGAACTTGTCATTTTGCTTTCAATTCTTATTTAAGACCATTTCTGAGCAGGGAAGCACCAGCATTTCCCAGCCTATTTCTATTTGTCATACTAAAAGATGGAAGGATGATGACATTTTGAAAAACGGGAGATTGAAGTAGATTAAAATGCTGATCAGAGGAAAAAAAGGGACAAATTTGTGTCAGAGGCATTGTGTTACAGTGCATCAGAACAAAGCACAACACTTGGATTTCCCATTGACCTCCTATCACTAAGCCCAAACCCACAGCTTCTTTCCTGCTGTATAAAAGGGGAGAAACAATTACTCCCTTTCTAAACAATCTTATTTGAGTGGAGAGAAAAATATCTTGCTAGTGTTTGTGAAGTGCCAAAGGAAAAATCCCCAAGCAGTGTGGAAAATAAGTGCAAAGGATGTGCTTGCCAAAACTGAGAGGCTGAGGATTCAGTCCTTCACTGACCAGGCAAGAAATGACTCCTCACTCAGGAGAGTATCTGGAGATGGATACAGTTGGTAAAATGAGAGAGATCTCCTGGCTGAGGGAAACTAAGGAGGAGAAACAATCCTAATAAAGGTGCTTGTGGGTGAACAGGAGGTTGAAGAATTGCAACTTATACAGATAGAACCAGTCCAGAGTCCCCCAAGGGTTTTTCTGGGCAAATTGCTTTTGTAACAATTGGGTGAAGGCTTTTTGCTGTGGGAAAATGAGTGTGTATGCACACAGCAGATGTGCCATTTGTCTCCTCAAAGCAGTTTGCTCAAACTCCCACAAGCAGGAGAGTTTTGATGCCAGTTCTGTGGTGACCTTGCCACCAGTGTTGACACTGCCAAATGCCCAGCCCAGGGCCCTGGCACTCCACTGGGGCCACGCTGCTGCTGTGCCTGCCAGGCCCTGAGGAAACACAGGAGAAGACCCTGAACAACTCCCAGCCAGCATTAACTCTACATTAATGTTAGAGGCAGGAAAAATTAATGACAGTGGTTTAGCATCCCTGCCCAACATCTACAGCTCAGGGTAGTCTACTGCAGCCCAGTGGAGTGTAGGTTCAATCCTGGGAGGATGATCTACAGCCTTTCCAGCTCAACCAGAGAACTGCCAAAGTCACTGAAAGTTGTGAGCTTGTGAGTAATCACATGCACAACCTCCTACTGGCATCTACATTTTTATATCACAGAAGCACATTATAAATTACAGGCTGGATAAATTTTGCTAAAATAGTAACAAGATGCTTTTGGACCCCAGCACATTGCTGATTCAGGGCAAAAATCTCTTCCCAATTATCAACCCTCTCTCCTGCAAGAATCTGAGATTTACCCTATAGGGATTATGTCAAGCACAAGGGAAAACTCTGCCTAAAGCATGAGGAGCTCATTACTCAGAGAAGGACCTCAAGATTAGCTCCATCACTTCTACTGCAGATTTAACCATCTAAAACCATACAGTCTGTACATTCTTCTTCTAATCAGCTGTACTTTAGGTGCATTTCCAAAAAAAAACAACCCAAAACAACAAAACCGAAAACAAATCCCTTATTTTAGCCAATATATATTCATAGTTTCCTTGTTTGGATACATTCAATGCTCAAGTCTGCCGGTATTTTATTTTTGTGTGGGGAAAAAAATAGTAGAGTTGTAAAAGAAATGACTATAGCATGACTTGAAAAAGCATGACTATAAAATGAGCTATTCATATGTATTTCAGATGAATTGTCATCTGCTCTTTGCACTCTGATTCTAGCTATTAAAAAATGCTGGGGGGATAGTGTCTGTAAAATTTTTCAAGTTTCAAGGACAACAAGTCTAACTATGTACTTTATTATGCATTGACTCATGCATTTCTGAACCTTTTTTTATCACTTATATATCAATGTTTACTTCCTATGTGTAGGTTATAACTTTCTCTGGGAAAGTTTTAATTCTTTTTGTTTATACAGAGATTCTGAAGCCAACTGGTGCCATTTAGTGCTACTGGAATGCAGCTAACAGTAAAACACTGTGAGTTATTTATTACAACTTCTGATATAGAGGATCTGTTTCTGGGGATTAAACCACAGCTGGTTTTTGGTAGATACACCCATACACATAATTATGGGAGTGTATAGATACATTGCACATACATGTGTACAAACACTGCTAGAGAACACAGGCTCTCATTTTTTAGCTAGGTATAGTCACACAAGATCAATCCCAATATTTGAAATAATAAACTGTTACAAACCACAGTACCATCACCAAAATTCCAAATGTTTTGGTGAAGGATTTCTGTTTAGGGTGAATGTAAGTTGATGTCCTTTACTTGGACAGAGGGGTAAGGATTGGAACAGTGTTCTGACATCACTCATAATTTAGCAGAACATCTTTAATCATTTCACAGAACATCTTTACTTGCAGTCTTAGAATAGGCTCTGTACAGAACTTTGAGTAATCCACTGCTGACCTCAATGTTAGAGTCCAGCCTAATGCCCTTCTCAAGAAATGCATTAATTCAGAAGCAAGCAGCACTGCACCCTGAACATTTGCCTCACCTTTACAGTGCAGGAGAAAATGCCTGTTCATGGGGCTGAACTTGGCACTGAAGTAGGTGCACTGCTCCTTCAGGAAGTGACACGAGAGACACTGACGGTTCAGTGACCCCACTGTTGATACACTGGGGGAAGAAAACGATCAGAAGCATTTTACATTGGAATAAAGTACAGCAAAGTAACCTTGGCTATGTAGACAGGATCCAAAAGCTGCCCAAAGCACCACTGGCACTGCAATAACTCACAGCATTAGTAGGAAAACATGAAAACCTCACTAGCCTCAGGTTTAAGGACTGAAAATAAGGTGATTTTCCCCCACACTTTAAATTACATGATTAAACCCTATAAATATTTTTATTTAGTAAAACACAGTCATATTAAATGCTTGTATTTAGGTTTAACTTTTTAGATGATTATAAAGGACTCGTGAAGATCTATGGTAAGAACATTTTTTTGTTAGAAACTTCTCTACTTTTTAGAAAATGGGAATTTTAATTTTGAAAAGCTGTGGCAGTTTCTTTGTTACAGCTCAAGCATACTAATTTTTACACAATGTAAATGATGACCCAAGCACCATAGCACTTATGGCTTGGGATGAAGAAGCTGATAACACAGCCCCATGTAGCTCTTACCTGTGCAGCTGTCTTCCTCTTGGGGACTCTTCAGTGCTTAAGAAATAACTGTGTCCAAAAGAGGAAAAAAGTTAAAACTCAGTTTGGTAAAAATATCTAATTTGGGTAGTGTTTAGAGAAGTGAAAAACACTGTAAGTAACATTCTTAAAAATTAAAAGTTCACAACAAATATCCATGAAGATCAAGTACTTATATATTAACCCAAGTTCAAAATTAAACTTAGATCAAATATACAGATTAGTTATTTCAGCAGCTATACAATTTCCTGTTAAAACCATGATGAAAACAGGATTTCATGATTTTAATTCCTGTGATGCCCAGGAGTTCCAGTAGCAACCAGAACACCTCTCTGCATATTAAAAATACAGAAGAGAAAGTTTCTGCTTCACTCCAAGAGTTTGCAATATAAACCCAAATAGCAGATAAAGGTCACAATGAAATTATGTCACATATTACAATAAGTCTTATGAGAACTGAAAGCCTCTCTGAGCTGTAAACCAACTTTTTCCTCTATCTGCTTTGCATAGGTGGAAAGAGACTCTGCAAGAACCCAAGACAAGCCCTTGGTGTTTCCCTGATGAGATCCCCACAAAGTTTCTGCTGGACAGGCAGAAGGAGGGCAAGGCAGTCCCTCAAGTGGCTGAGACAACCCTTGTGACATCTGCCACCTCTCTGCAGCCTGACTGCATCCAGACCTCATTTCTACCCCTGGGCCTTGCAGAAGCACCAGGAAATTCTCTACAGATATATTTTCAAAGCCCATAGAAAGACTTGCAAAAAAAAGGTTTTCTCCAGTACCAGTGGAAAAGATGGGACTTCTTGCAGCCTCAAAAAACTTCTTGTTGAAATAGCATTTATTTTAAAGCAAATGAGAATTAGATATGCTTGTGTATTTTTTGCCATGGACAGATAAAAGTGAAAATTAAACAAGATCCACTGAAGTCAGGTGAAGCCTTCAGACATTTTGTGTTAGTTCTAAACTCCTCTCCAAAAGCACCAAATATGCATTGCAATTCCTTCCACTCTCTCACTAAGATGGGCTGTGGAAAGAGTTCTCTGTGGGTGAGAATCAGGAGCTCTGATAATCTCTACAAATAATTTGAATTTATGAAGTTGGATCAGATTCCCAAAACTCTGAGACCTCATGCAGTAAAGGTGTGATGTTTTATCAAGTACTAAAAATATATTATGACTTCCTATCTGGATTCCAGGAAAGAAGTTTCCAAAATGTTATTACTGCTGCACTGTGTGTTGATTCCTTCTATTCTGAAAAATACAGAGTCAAGTGATATCACAGTGTGATTCTTTCCCTCTGCATAAAAAGGCATTTAGGAAAAGAATAGCAGATGAATTTTCTTAAAACTGCACCTTATGTACTCAGGTGTGTCAAAGTTATGGTAATGCTCCAAAATGAAAGAAATATAGCTGTTTAATTTTGAGTTTAATGGATTCTACTTTAATAACTTGAATATTTTTATAAAAAAAGGGAACAGTGCTTACATCTTTTGAGTGTTTTCATCATATGCCAGGATTTTGATAACCTCCCAATTCCCTGAAGTCAGGTGTCTCACACTGATTTGTTCACTTTTAGCCTGTTGAGAGATGGAAAACATTAACTTTCACCTTGCTACATTCTTCTTTGCCTGGCAGGATTGCCTGCACATGTCATTACTGATTACAGCTTTTTAAACTTTAATATGCAACATAACATCTTTAAACCACAAACCTAATAAATATTTTGAGAGGCCTGAACTTCACTTATCCTTTCCCTCCCATCTATAAGCCTTTTAAAGTCATTGAAATAATCTTTGTTTTCAGCACAATTTTTCTTTCAGTTGCCCCCATGTCAACAAATAATAGAAGTCAGGAAGCAATGCAGGTAAAACCAACTCTTTGGCTGGAAGTTGCAGCAGACTCTTCATCAGACACAAGTTAAAATAAAAAAAACTTAAGTGAGAAGCTTAACTGAGGGTGTGTCCTAGTGCAAAAGGTAAAATCGTGGCTCAGGTTATTGAAGATTAAAACTTAAACCCTCACAGCTTGGACATCCTTTTTGTGGATTTTTCTATATTAGGGTTTTTATGCTTGGCCTGGATATACATATTCTTAGTTTTCAAATTCAAGACAAAGTTCATAAAGAAAAGAGATGTCTCAGAGGTGATATTCAGTGGTTACAAGGCCTACAAAAAGTCATAAAGGCAAAAAGGTTGGCTATTTTTTTTTTTAATCCATGTACTTCTGACCTGTGCCCTGAGCCCCACATCAACAGCAGCAATAACTAAAAAGAAGCAAATGCACAAAGATACCCTATGAGACTTTGGGAGCTGGCAAGGCAGAACCAAGTCCCTTGGAACTGATCTGTTTCCTAGCAGATCCATGAGGAAAGAATGACATAGCAACTCTATGTCAAGCCTTGCAAGTACCAAATGAAATCAGGATATTGTGCTAGGTGCTGTACATCTGTTTATGATGAGGGCTCCCTGTTCAGGAAGGTTCTGATAGTCAGTGCTGTCTCCAGGAATGATTAAAATACATATCAGTGATTTATTCTAAGTGACTATTTCTTCTTTAGAGAGAGAGAAGCTGCAACTACTGAAATAGATATTTAAATATTAAGATCACAGAATCTAACAAGAAAGAGCAATAAAAAGCGTAGCCAAGCGTTAATAAACATGGTTATTTTTCAAGGTTACAGCCATAATACATAATTTATGAAGCTTGAAGAAAGTTATCCCCTTGATCCATTAAAGTTATTTTATAATTCTTATTTTGTGGCTGGAAAAAAAAGAGATTTTCTAGAGCTGCAAAGCTCCATGAAAGAAATGTCTAGATACATAAGACATGATTCAATACCATTTTGAGATTAGTTTCTTTTAAATATTTCATAAGTTACTAAAAGCATTTGAAAACAATAAACCACACATCCAGCCCTCTCCATTCATACAGTAAATAATCTATGAGAGACAGTAACCTTTCAGACAGTAACTTCTCCCTGCATAAAGATTTAATTAGATGTCTCTGCTAACATGCTTTGTGTCATTGACACATGCTTTTCTGAAGTGCAGTCAAAGAAATGCAGCCTGAAAAACACCAGAATTTGTTGTACGATTGAGAAATCAGCCTCAGTGATTAAATCAAAGCAAGCCATTAAAATTTCCTCCTTTATCCCTGCAAGTCCACATTGGTTCTGTTTTAACTTTCCTGCACATGAAAGCTGATTTCTGTCACTGGGCTGATGCCTCTACTGAGTGGCACCAGAGAAGGAATGAGAATCCCAGTGCACAACTCCAGAGTTACCCTTTTCCATCCTGGAAATGCTGGGACCATCTGGGTACTGGTGATCTGCTGACTGCTTTAAATTCTGCAGGGCACCTGCTGTGCTGCTGTGGCTCTCACAAGGTGTGACAAACATCTAATGTGACCAAGGGCTTTATGTGCAACGCTTAATATACTTTTTATGCCTCTATGTTTGCTTTAGAAATAATGGACAATCAGATTAATGCAGTGTGTAAAACACATCATATAAACATATTTCCTGCCCTTTACTGCTCTGTATCAGCCCCATTACCACACAGAATGTTGCTTACCGATGAATAATGGCTGATATCACATGGGATTTCACATTTCCTTTTTCTCAGGAGCAGCTACGTGCTTAAAGCCAAATTTGTCATTTGTGATACCATTCAGATTTGTTTATTCATGCTGATGACAGGCAAAATAGAAGTATTTTCTAGTTTTGGAGCTGTGCAGTACCCAGGGCTCTAATTCTGCCTAAAAGGGACAGAATACTAAATTCTGAAACACAAGCTTGACTTTAAACATTATTCTGCCAGAATTAAAAGGTGTTTAAAAGTAGGCATGTATTATCTTACTGAATAGGAGTGGGCTTGATCTTTGCTTAAACATTTTCCTGAATTACAATCAAGTTTCCCGGACTTTTTAGTAGCAATAAATGTCAGAGCCTACAAGGTTAAGGCAAACTTGATTGTATCTGTAACAATGGAATGTTGGGAATGTTGCAAGTGAACTTTCACATCTAAATCATGATTATTTCATGTATTTTAAAGCTAGTTATTCACACTGTGAAAGATAGCAAAATAAGGCTTGATTGATGTGCTGGTTTTGCATTGGAGCCACCCACAGAAGTGATTTTTTCTGCGAGGAGGTGCTGAGAGCTTCCTCTGTGCCTAGCAAAACCAGTTGCTGGCTACCTTTGAGAATAAGCATGTTAATAAGCCAATTAAAAACTAGATTCATCTCTGTGAGATTCACAATTTAAAACAAACAAACCCAGGGAATTCTCTCATTTCCTTCCAGCCTGGCAACAGGTAATAAGGCCAGCCCTGCTTTCTTTTAGTTACTGTTAATAAAGTTCTGAGCCTGCTTTGCCTTTCTCCTAATCCTATCTCACAGCTGGAAATGAGTAAGTATATTCTAGTGGGTGCACTGGCATTTGGCCAGTGCTAGGCCCACCACAACTGACTAAATGGTTTTGCTCAGGTGTGAATTTTTATGTGGTTATTATATCAATAATATACACTTTTACCAGTCTGTCATCTGAGTTACTGTTTTCTTTAGGAAATAGAATTTGACATGTCTGTGATCCCTTTTATCTTCACTGACTCTTTCCTGATGTATTTACTCTAGTGAATGAGTATTTTTGTTCTTGTTCTTCAGGTTAAACTGTCATTAGAGTTCTTTTGTTCTTGTTCTGTCTGCAGTGCACTGTGAACATATTTCAGACTTAATAATGTTCATACCAGAACACTGTCATAAAGGCAGATAACAAGAGCTGCCAGGCACAAATCTGTTATTTTGATGTTTGGCTACCTTGGTAATCCTTCCTATGTCATATGGCTCTGCTAAAGCACCTGGATTAATGCTCTGATGATTTAAATAGATGCCTTGGAGTGTTCCGTTCCAGGGCATAATTTCCTTTATTAGTTCATCACAACTTCATACTGGTGACCTTCAAAGTCACACTGCAATTTTATCTTCTTTCAGGTTCTTCTTTGGAAAAAGTAATGACCCTGGGAAATGGAAGCTGCTGAAAAATGTTGCAAAGGGTAATAAAAGAGTCCTAACTTTCACAAAAGTTTTAAGTTTGGGTGTTGCCTCCCTTTACTGTTCTGTAAGAGCAGATTCTAAATAGACATTTAAAATTATTTGTTATTTAAAAACATGCATGTATAGTGTATTTAGAGAAGGTAAAATTAGTGTTTATTCTGGAAGAAGTTATAAATACATCTCACTGCACTGAGAAACAAGCTGGACAGGACAAATGACCATGACAGAAGTGTTCTGATTAAACTGAAGTTCAGGCCTGTGCCTAGGCCACAATAAAAGCCCCAGATAAGCAGTAGGATATCACAAGCAGCCTGACCAGAGCCTTACCTGCACAATGAACATGGCTATGTGGTGGAACTCGCCACGGCCACCCTGCTTCACTGGCACAGTCATGAAGAACTTACTGCCATCCTTGGAGAAAACAGGTTCCTCATTCTGGAAGTGTAATAATGTATTATTAGTGGCAGTTTTAGTCTGGCACACTCCTCATTACACTTCTTAACAAAAGATCAGCCTCCATTTTTTTGTCTACGTGGTTTTGCTGTGCTCAGAAGTCAGTTGGAGAAAACATTCTTAGATTTTAAGTATATTCTGCTAAGTTTAAGAAGAAAGTGGTGGCTAAAGCTGAATATGGTTCATACCATGTGCAATCCTGTCCTAAAGGCTGGGTTAAAGCCCTTGTAGATCTCTCCCTGACAATAATCTCTGGTAATTACCTCTGGTACTCTCATTCCTAATCCAGGGAGACTTTCCAGGACAGTGTCCTTTACAGACATACAAATAATGACAGAGACAACTCCTACTGCTGAGGAGAAGAACAAAAGTTTCGATGGTTTGGACTCACTGAGTACATGTTTAACACCCACTGCTTTTGATAAAGTTGTATGGAAAAAATAAGCACATTGAAGTGATATTCTGAATCAGGGTTTTACCACAAACTGTAGCCTGATGTGATACCATCTCTCCCTGTCTAGCTTTGCACAGAAGTATTAAAGGAAATGGCTTGCTATAAAAGCATAGGGGTTTTTTGTTAAAATGATTTCTCATTTGCACATTGCAAAATGAAGCCTGAAATGTAGTTTAAATGGAATGTGTTTCATCCAGTTATTGGACAGTTCTTCTGAAGCTATGAAAGTGGAATAATTGGCTGACATATTAGTTAAACATATTGTTCTGGGTATGAATTTAGAAATATTTTACTTTCTCATTCCAATTATAGCCCATATGACCTCTAATCTTTGAACCTCTGCTTTAATTTGGTGAGATAATTTTTAAATCAGAAACAAATCACGGTAAGTAGGACATGCAAGGAATGAGATTCATCTGGTCTGTCTTCCACCATCCCAGGCTTGGGTAGTTAATCAGCTGCTCATCTAAATGCTTACTGAACTGAATCCAGACAGACCAGAAACTGAAGGGAATACTGCCTCCAAAACCCTCAGAGGTGCCTCAGGATTTTATTAGCGTATAAAATAACACACAGTTAAATAAAAATGACAATGAAGCAGTTATGCATTATGCACCCAGAAATAGCATTTCTACTGTACCTGTTTAGGAAGCCACAGATCTGACTGCATTTCATATTTCTAAAAGAGAAAAAAAAATAGGAAAAATTGCTTTTATGGAATAGCTCTAGATAAAAAATATTTCCCATATTCAGCAAGAGGCCTCTAGCTATTTAATGGGGTTTTTTTCTACTGTGTTACAATCTCCTCATCTCTTTGCTGGCACTTGCATTGAAACAAATGATAATTTAATTACAAAGTCAGCTGCTTTGTTCAGAGTTTTTGGTAGAACATCACAGGGGAAACTAAGAATCCCATTTCAGTCCTTTCTGATTAGCTATCAAGAAGCTTTTCATAGGCAGCTCTATTTGTTTTTTACCTCTAGGCATCATCTGACAACTGGATATTTTAGGTCCTTCATCAACACTGGGCAAACAGCCAGAATCAAGCTCAAATTGTGAGACCTTTTCAAATCACAATCCTGTGCTTTAATGGGTTGTAGCGTGGCATTAGTGATGAGGAAAAAAAATAAAAACAAATTATTGAGTTTTATTGTTCATACTCATTTCACATGATGCCATTAAAAAAAAAAAAAAAAACAAACCAATAAAACAACCAAATATCATGCACACACTGTTGGAAAAAAATATATAATATACATCAACTGCTGCAAATTGTCATAGTCACAGTGAAGTAATGAAAATTTATTAGCTATAGAAGAATCTGTACATATATGGCCTGAAAAATGAAAATCTGTAGCTACTGCAGCAGTTGGTTTTATACATTCCTTTTTGAAACTGAGGACATGTGCAACATCCTAGAGAGAAAAAAAGGTTTACACCTGAAGTCAAATGGTGTGATAAAATGTTAAATTCTCACAATATTTAGCCTTTCCTCATCCATTGATGCTTTCAAGAGCATCACCTTATCCCAGAGGGTGCAGGGTAGGAACCCTCCAGGAGGAGCCAGGCCTTGGCTGGGCTCACAACAGTGAGAGTGCATCACTATCCTTCTTCAGCCCACTAAAAATGTCCTTTGCTGCACTGTAAGTATTCTGGAGTGGAACTTCTCAGTCTCTCTCTCTTACATTATGTCCTGGATTACAGCTCCCTGGGTACCTACTTCCAACAAATCCAATTGACCTTCGAGCACATAAAGGTTTCTCTCCCAGAAGCAGCTGTAGTGGTTCAGGACCAACTCTCTTAATAAAAAGACAAAAGGCTCACAGGAACCAAATCTCCATGGTCACAATCTTAATCCATACTTTGGGGTTTCATTCATAGTTTTTGAGTGAGTAGGCAGCAAAAGAAGAAGCTGAGCTTGGAAATAATCTCTGACACATCAATATGACTGACTTCAGCAGCAGACACTGATGGGAGTCTTTTGACTCAGAGGCCAACATTAATCACTCATAACCATTTAAACTGCCAAATTATACCCTCTCCTTTGGAGCATCTGTTGGTACTGATATCAGCAATGACAGAAAATATTTATACTTTTAGCTGGTTCTGGGAAGAGATTGTGACTCAGAATGGGAAAGCAGCCAAATGCATTCAAGATGCAAGATTGACTGAGAAAATGGGGAGATGTAATGCAGGAGTGTCAGAAGTCAAAGTCTGGGTCCAGGGGTGGAATGTGTCTGGATTCAAAGAGAAAAATGTATTTCAGTTTGGTTTACATTCAAAAATGAAATATCCCTGTTGCCTTTCAAGTCCTTTTTTCTAAAGCTATTTAATTCTGTGATCAAATTTGAAGGAGTTATAAGAATTTTACACTTTTTCCTTAAGTGTATGGAAGCTGTGAGAGACAGAAAAATCTAAAATGAAACTCTGTGGGGGGAGAGAGGAGAAACCAGTCAGCTGAAAATATCTGTCAGAGGACAAGCTTGTCACTGCTCTAGCTATATCCCAAGTACATGATGTTCAGCAACTGCAGCTTCCAATGAAGCTAATGAATGAACAAAGCTTAGTAATTCTGAAAATGTCACTCAAAGTTGCTAACTGCATGAACTCATTTCACCACATTTGGAATTTTCTCACATCCATTTCCTCCCTGTTGACTAATTATATTCAGCTTGCAACTACTGCATCTGCAAACTGATTTCCAAATATCTTTTTCTGAATATGAAAACAAAACGCAGAAGAAACCTTGAAAAGAGACCTTGGGAAAAAAAAACAAAACAAAACACAAAAACCAAACAACTTACCCTGGTACAAGCTCCAGTTGTGGTTTCACAAACTGTAAGGATGGAGATATTCTGAGCTCTGTTTAACCATCTCACCACAGCCTTGGTGTTGCTTATCCATTTCACCATGGTGATATAATATTCCCTAAGCAAAACATTTGAAAACACAATGTTCAGATCATTGATATTTCAGATTAGACTTCAGGAAAAAAACCCCATATATACCGTTCATTCAAATGCTGAATTTGTACTGCCTGATACTGCCAGTACTAAAGGATCAAGAAAATAACCCCAAACGTCCAGCATCTGTGTTCCTACAAGTGGGATGGCTCAGTCCTTTGGTGTGATGTTCCCCTGGGAAATTCTTTGCATATATACACAAACTTTACCAACTGTGAGACATATGCTTGCAAATACACATGAACTGTGTACTTTCCAGCCAGCTTAGGCACAAGCACTGAATTCCAACAGAAGCCAGTATTTTCCTACCACAAATAACTTCAGATGACACACATTTTTGCAAAATCATCCAGTCCTACTGCCAAAGAAAAAAAAAGAAGTTTTATAATATTAGAGTTCAGCTAGAGCCCACTTCAAAATTATAAAATAACGAGTATTTTATAACAGGACTTTTGGATAAAAGGGAGGTCCCTTCACTATCAGTATGTTCCTGTTTCTGTTTTAACAAACAGCTCACAGTATCAGCCAAATGGTCTGTCCCTCAACAGCCCTGGCTGAGCACATGGGCTTCCCTTGGGCTGGTGCTATGGAGGATTTGCCTCCCTTCTCCCAAGATGCTGCTGGGCTGTCAGGCTGGGGATGTTAAGAGAAGCCTGTTGCACTCTGTCATCCCTGCCCAGCTATTTCCTTCCCTTCTCCCCTGCTGGCAGCTCTCACAGCCCAGCTGAGTTATGTGCAACACTGGAGTCAGCTTGTCTGGAAAAAACTCAGACCCCCCCCCTTTAAAACAAGGGGCTTAGCTTGAATATAATTAGGCTTTTAATCTATTACTGATAGGGATCTCATTACTCTTTGACAACAGGCTTTTAATTATGCATTCAAAAGGCTCCTTGCTAGATCAGAGATTCTGAGCAGCACCAGCAGCAAAGCTGCACACAGGAGAGGCAGGAGACAGGAGAGCACTGCAGCCTCACCCAGCCTGGTGCTGGGTTTGCAGAACACACCTGAGCAACCCAGCATGCAGATTCCTTGGCTTTCATACATTACTTCTAGTAAAACAGGTATTTTCACATCTGGATACCAGAATGATAAATAGAAATGGGGACTTGAAGTGTGTTCTGAGTCTAATATTTAACTTTTTTTCTTTTTTTTTTGCTTTAACAGATGTTTAATCTTACTGAAAGGCAAAAAATGTATGATCAAGTAAAACAAGATCTACCATGACAGCAGGTGACACAAGCAGGAGAGCAATCAGTTTGTGTCCCCAAGCTTCTCAGGCTCTATTGTACACACCTCCAGCTTCCTCACAACCCCACTTCCAAGAGGAAAAACTAATTGCATTCTGGACAAAGGACTGAAGTAAAATCTTAAAGATGTTTTTCACTGAAGAAAACATAACTGTACACATGAAATGGAAGCACCAAGGGGGAAAGAGTAATTGCATGAAATACAACCATGTATCTGAAGGGAGATTGTCAGTCTTTTTGTGACATTAACAGTGCATAGCAGGTGGTAAATTTTTCTGCAGAATGAAACTTTCAGGAGTAAAATTTACAAGTGTTATCCTATCTTTATATCAGAATAGCCTGAACAGGACTAGGGAAACATTACCAAGCACCTTTACAGGATCTCTAAAAGAAGAAAATGAATTTTTCATTGAATTTATTCATTGAGTTTTTCATTGAATTTATTCAATCTTACATCAAGTTCCCAGATGCCTAAAAATCAGGGAAACAGTTTTATGTCTTCAAAGGTCCTAAACCAGACACAATTTGGGAAAAGTTGAGAATCTGAATGTTACTTTTTGTGGTTAACTAACAGAACCTCTTTCCCCTTCCCTCTGTCCCTCCTTTCCCATTTCTGTGGTTTCTCTGTACAGGAGTGAATCTCTCCATAACAGCAGATGGTTATGACCTGTATAACTACTTCTAAAAATAGTTTAATAAATAACCTATAACTATTTCTAAAAATGTTTCTGACCTTAAAACTATATGTAATAATGAACCATTCAATTTAATTCTGAAATACTCCCATGACCTATTTACTAATAACTCCATAATGAAAGGGTTGGAAACACAATGAAATAAAATAACTTCTAAAGGTAGCTGCTACTTTTACTAATAAAAGCTATACTTTAGAAAAAAAAACCCAAAAACTCCCAATCATTGCAAACTTCAAAGATTTTCACTCTGGAAAAGCCTGTTTAAAGCACATTGTTCATATCTCCATATATATTCATATATGGGTTGATGACCAGTGTGAAGACTGTTACTAAAATCCTGAGTCAAATTCACAATTTACAGTAAAAATAGATAACAAATATACAATATTTCTAAGTTTTACTGCATGAAAATTATACCTTAATAGTTAAAATGAAGAAGAAAATAACTTTTTTCCCTAGATTAAATAGATTTACTCATTTTCATGCACTAGCAAGCCAGAATTTTCATCAAATGAACAAAAACAATATCTTTATCAAGAACTGGCAAAGATGCTCCAGAGATTTGGCTTCAGTTTCAAGAAGACAAAGAAAGTTTTAAGACACTAACATTTATATTTGAGTCTACTATTACTTTTCATCTGCTGAGGAGGCAGAATGAATCTGAAAACCCTGAAGTGAAACCATAACATCTGAACAACATTTTCAAGATTATCTTTATCTTGGGGATCTTTTCTTACACAATGCTTTTTTGCTTAGCTTCTTTGCTCCTTCTGACACTTAAAAGTTCAACTTTAATGTCATTAAGGAGAGTGAAGATGCTGATTTGATGGCAAAAAATCTCTTTCAGATCTTACAGCACTGTTTAAATTAATGAAGGGTTAGCAAGCAGCCGCAGATTTTATTATGTTTTTCAGTAGTGGCCCATCAATAGACAGAAAATACTTCAAAATCCTCAACTCATTCAAAATAATTTCTCTTACTAACACAAAAGTTAAAATCAGTAAGCATTCCAGTTGACACTAATAATTGCAAGGCATAATTCACTATTAAATTATTCCTGCAATAAATTAGAGCACTTCAATTTATGTAGAAGAGAGCTACACCAGCCTAAGATTGTTTGTACCAGTTGTGAATAAGCGGCCACTGTTAACATCCTGATTGTTTTGGGAACAATTACCATAAAACATTTCACCATGAAATTATATACCTTGACTTAAAGCTGTCAGGTGGCATCAGTTCCAGGGTATGTGCTGGTCCATAAAGATTAACTACAAAGAGCTTTACTGTGGGGTTTGTTTGACCTGCCTTTGGAAAAGAAAAAAAGAAATAGGAGACTTAGAGGCACTGAATAAGTGACAGCTAAAGAGACTCAGTTGTTAAAATAATTCAGTATCTTTATAATAATGAAAAGTTATTAAAGCTCAAGTATCTTAAATCTGAAAAATTAATTTCATAGCCATATGAATCACACAGATAAAGATATGAAGTATTGAGTGATTCTTTCACCACCCTTTACTGATGGAACACCTTCCTGTGCAGAGCAAGTGACCAGCACTAGAAGAGGCTTTGTCCACTTCAGTGCAGTCAGCTACAAAACCACAGCCAGTTCCTAAATCTACAGGTAAATGCAGCCTCCAGCTAAGCCCTTTTCAGATGCTGTTGTTCCTTCTTCTGAAAAGCTGCACTACCTGAGTCTTGGATAGCATTCCTCCTCTCTCACCTCACTTTTTCTTTACCATTTTCCCTTGGTCTTCCGTCCCTTGGTTGCTGAGCTGAAACTCTCAATTTCTGGGCTGCACCAGGAGCCAGCTGCTTTGGCAGGCCAGCTCCCAGGGAAACAAAATGCTTCTTGTGGCTAAGGAGGAATAACATGGCAGTTTGATAGATACCCACTGGGAAGAGTCTGATAAATCTTGAGGGTCTACAGGGAGGTGGGAAACATCCTTCTCCTGTAACATGGCTTGTTGCTAAGGGATGTTCCTGAGATGAAGGAGAGAGGCTCTGGAGGGTTGCAAGGAGGTGCTACTGGTCCCACATCCCTGCCCTATGCTATGCCCAAGTTTCAGTTTCATGTCACAGGAATTACACTATATAACACCCTTGGGACACAAAGCATGACGTGTGTTCCTCAATGGGGCTGAGCCGTTTAATACTGGAAGGAAAAGGTAAAAATCACTGATTCTACAGATTTACTATTGTATATGACAAAGTTGTATACTTGGCTCTTCACAGGCTGAAATACACCCCACAAATTCCTGTTAAAAATTCCTGTTTGGGCTTATCTCCAAATAAAGTCCAAATGCTGTATCCACTCATTTCTGAGTGCTATGGAGGACAAGAGAGTGGCATTTGTGTGTTTATAACACTGCTAGGAAAAAAAAAAAAAGGTTTAAAAACTTTTTTTTAAAGAATACAGTCTATGTGTACGACATGTACACAGACATACTTAAGCATGTTCCAGTGCTCACAAAAACACGTGTGTTTCATTTTATTTTTTAATCCTAGTTATAATTTTCTCTGATGGTTGCACTCTATAATAAAGGCCAAATCTTTTTTGTAATCTCTGTTGCTACACCACCAGCTTCATTACCAATTAATGATGTTTAACGAGGAACTAAATTTGTATTAAATGGAGACATTAAATAAAGATAATGTTTCTTCATTAATGAGATTACTGAAGTAGTATTGTGTATCACTTTTATGCTGAATTGCTAATGAAATAATATTATTCCTTGCTCATTTACAAAGCTGATTTAAAAATATTCCTTATTTTATTCTTTGCTCTGTCACTCGAGGCATTTTGCCAATGCAAGTAATATAAACTATCCCTAAAATTTCTGTTGTTTTTTTATTTCAGAGTATTATTTCAGCACACAAACATATTCTATTTATATAATGTATATTATTGTTTCATAGTACCTGGTACAGTCTAACTGTTCAGCCATCAAGAATAAACATTCCTCACCAAAAAGCAGTAGAAGAATAGCAAGGTAACAGGAATATTTTCTAAAGCTCCCAATAAACTTCCCCTGAAATGCCAGATGAGTACCATACAGGTGGACCTGTCAGAAAGGAACCCAGACATTTTGTGCAAGGGCTCAAGAAACTGATCAGCTGGAAGATCAAAACAGCAGATCTGGAGGCACCTCACCAGAAAATCCCCAGGAAATGAGAAATTATTTCAGGCATTATCCCTGTGGGGGCTGTTCTTTCACTTTCCAAAACAAATCTAAAAAAATCTTCTCTAAATCTTCTAAAACACTGACAGTTCTAAATTTTTTTCTCTTTTTGATGGCCATGAAAATATGTTACTGTGGCTTATTTTATTCAATGCCAGTCTGTCACATTTATTAACAACAGCACAATCTACTGAGATCTCTGTATCTGCGAAGGAACTTGCCCTGAGCTCTGCACACAGAGTGTCTGACTCCAGAGCAGCTGGGGCTGGATCTTTTTCCTAGACAGTCCTTCAAATGCTTTATCCTTCTCTCTGAGGTGCTGGATTGATTTTACCAAGCCAAATATCAGTGATGAAATGACTTAAATTAGTTTCTCTGCTGTCCCCTCACCCGACAGTTTCTTTTCAGGTATTATAATCTACTGAAAAAAAAGAAATAAATTATTATTTCCTCAAAAGCATCATGAACAAAACCAGCCTCTGTTACTGTCTAGAAAAACTCTTTCCACATGGCTGAACATTATGAGTGAACACAGAAGAGGAGGTGGGGGGTGCATTCCCACTTATCTTACCTTAGGATATGGATACTGCTTTCCCTTTGGATACAGACCTCCTGTGAACCTGGGAATGACCATGTTGGGCACCAGAGAGTCATTGATGGTCAGGAAGGCCAGTCTTTCCCCATCTGGAGACCACCAGTGGGCAATGTGGGAGTGGAGAAGTTCCTCTGCAAAACCAGATTTCCTTAGGCTCCATGAAAATATTCACACACAGCGTCCAGCTTGTTCAGCTGGCACCAAATTGTTCTCCCTGTGCCAACCTGAAATGTGCCTGCTGTAATTTCAGTAATTTCACATCATCTTGCCTTGAATGGTTGGATAACAAGGAACATTGAAGGAGCATTTTCCTCAAATGCATACTTCCACTAACATCAATAAACCATCTAAATGTGAAAGATGATTGTTACTGACATATGCTTAGTTCTATTGCATTCCAGTACGTGTGTTTACTTAAATTTTAAATAATTTAAAATAATCTGGGGGTTTGGGGTATCTTTTGTGATTGCCAATTTTTTTCTTCTCCTCTTAATATAGAACTTCAGTATATCTGATTTCTCTGAGTTGTGGCACCTGATAACATGCAGATCTTCACACAGTCATATTTATGTAATCAATATTGGAGTGCAATATTATGATTTTCTTGTCTCAGTCTAGTGGACAGCTTTAATTTTTGGGAAGTTCAGTTCTTCTGGAGTGAAACACTCTGAAAATCTGAACCAAACTTTTTTTTAATCCAAATTTTATTTGCTTTCCAAATGAATCCTATTCTCCAAGAATGTCACTCAATATTTTCTTACATTTATTGTCATTGTATATCACAGTCAAAAGAAACAAACCAGAAGCAACCACAGGCACAGAACCCAAACTCCTGGAATCCCAGCAGCTCCTGAGCAATTTTGAATTCTCCCTGTACGAGTCTTCTGCTTCCACTTGTGAAAACACTTAGAATTTTCATCATGTATTTGATATGTTAGCCTGCTTAGTTAGGATTTTTTATTTAAATCTGAAGAATTTGGCTGGAAAACTAATTGAGAATAGTGTACTAAGGGAAAAGGCCTGACTGCATACCTAATTGGAGAGCTTACCTAACAAAACTACTTAAACTGTCAATAGAGACTCTCCAAGTTGCTAATTGGATTCTGAGGGTTCTGAAGCAGCTTAATGGGTTGAATTATCTAAGTTGAGGTGAAATGAAGCTGGGACCTATATTCAAAGTCATATATTCTGGGTCATGCTTCTCTCCCTGGCTAGATAACTAAAACCTTTTACACAGGAGAAGAGCAGAGAACGAATGGTGAATATCAGATAGCAGAAAACCACAATTATGTTTGCTTTAAAATATTACTGTTTGCATTTACACAAGGTTATTCACACAAAGGAAAGCTATTCCCAAATGATTTGTAAGGTAAAATGCTAATAACAATCTCATGAAAAGATAAAAGAAAACAAATGAGGACAAAGGAGGAAGAGTGCTCGATTCAACTGAAAATCTCTCAACTTCACCTGGAAAATCTCCAGCCTGCTCAGCTTCTGATGCTGTTAAAACACTGCTGAAAGTGGAGCAGTGCTCTAGGTTAATGGGAAAGGAGCAGTGAGTTCCTGTGCCAGCAGACACTGGGGTTCTCCAGCATGTGCAGTCTCACCCTGACTTCCATGGTGTTCAGAGTTGAGAAGAGCTCACTGCCTGCCTGCAGGTTAAAAGACTTGGAAAATAATGAGCAAAGAAGGCTTCTTCACTAAAAGAAGGCTTTAGGACATGATTCATGAGGAAAGCTTTGGGATCATCTCCCACAGCACCTCAGAAATTTTCCAGTCCCAAATGAAACAACTTTTGCTTCTTCTAGGTGTGACTCTTTGACTCTTATTAATTTCTTATTAATTTATTATTAACTCTTATTAACTTCACTTTGTTTTAGCAAAAACTTGATATATTACATCAACTTTGATAAGCTATATCTCCTTAAATTCTTCAATCTGCATGCTGTCATGTAAGATTTTAAGATTAAGTGTATATAAAATTATATTGCATTTAAAAAATGCAATATAATTTTATATGCACTTAATAATCTTCAAAACAAAATGTTATTTTGTTTTGAAAAGTGCTGCCACATTAAAAGATTTCAAAACACTAATGGAAACCTTGGAAGTGGGTAGCTATCAGATACAGGCTGAGGGATGCAGATTACCATTTTAACTTCAGAGTTCACTTGGGCAGAGATTTGGGGAAAAAACCCACAGTGAGCTGTTTGCCCACAACTACTGCAATGCCAAGAGGTGTGGATAGACCATTTTTAAGGTGAAGTTCCATGCTGTATGGCATTAACACCATTCCTAAAAAAAACTCTTCACAGAAGAAATTCTATACCTCAGGTAAATTAACACCAAGCTATTTATCTATAGAATATATGAGTCTCATAGAAAGAGGAGCTGAAATCTGTAATAATTTTAAGCTGTTATACTAAGCTAGATAATCTGCTCCCTTTTTAATTTTTTTTTTTCTCTTAAATTTATCATTATGTTAAAAGCATTTTGGGTGCAGAGAGAAGCATTCTGTGGTACTGGCTGCAGGAGACAGACTGAGCTATCCCCCCACTAAAATCTGGGTGCCCTTTTCTGTGGGGATGTTTTAACTGCAAATGGATCATCACTGTTGTCCCTGAAAGCAGCCAACTGAGCCTTTTCCCTGCTCACTTTTGCATGCTATCAAAGTGAGCTCATTTGCCACATTCTAGTTTGAAATGAAAGCTTCTTTCTCAGAAAACACTGCTATATGCAACCAGCAGCCAATACAAAGAATGAGCAGATACAAAGGCAATCTTGCAGGAAAACGAGAAGGGAAAGGAACAAACCCACCCTGAGCATTTTCTGGAATGAACAGATTTGTGCTATTGGGTCTGTGCAAGGACCTTGCATCTGTTTTTGTAAACAGATCTATTTGTCCAGCTTACCTTCATATAGCCAGTCTGTAATTCCATTAAAAATAATTCCTTCTTTTCCTGAGGATGTCAGGCGCAATGAGCTGCTCTTTACATCAGGCTGATAGTAGATGTTATTTTCAAATATATAAATCTGGATGAGGTAAGAGAGATGGAGAGAAAACCAACATTTTGGTGGATATAAATGAATGTTCAGCAATGAATACATAATTTCCTCCAGCTCAGAACAGTCTACAGAATAATTCAGCATGAGTTTGCACCAACATTATCTTCATATTCCATTTTATTATAAAATTGGACAAACTAAACAAACTTTTAATAATTATGGCAAGCAAATCCTTCTTTTGAAATTGTCTTTCCAGTTGAAATATTCCTATTCATGTTAAAAAATATTATTACATTCTTCAAAATCATACAGGAGACAAGTTTTATGAACAGCTGAATGAATAAAGAAATTTTCATCTGGTTTTCTAACTGTGAGATGAGACACACTTCTGCAAGGACATACAGCACAGTTCATACATCATAAATATAAGTTACAGCTTTATATCAGGGTGTGAGAACACATTAGAAAAGCAAAAACAAATAGCAGCCTGCTTTTCTCAGCTTGCTGATGACTTCTGACTGACACACCAATGTTTTACCTCAAGTGTACTATATAAATGCCCTTTATTTTTCAAGTCTGGGCTCCTCATCACCCTTTTTCCTTCTTCACTGCCACTCATTAGCCTTGTCTGCTCTTCTTTCCCTGCTCACTTTGTTGCAAAGGGTATCAAGTTCACTCATTTTGTGAGGCTGAGCTCCAGGTTCCATGACAAAGTGGAATAAATCATAATGGCCATGTGTGCACTTCCACAGCTTAACACCAAAATCAAAGCAACAGCAAGATTATGCACCACCTCAATTCACACTGAGAAATGCATCTGTGACAGGACTAAAGAAGCCAAATGCCACTGAAGTTTCTGCTACACCATTTCAGCACTGTACACTGATGATATACAGTGTCTCAGGGAGTGTAACAGGAACTAAATATATTTCCACCAAAGACTATTTAAAAAGCCTGATTCATTTATCATTCTCTCATACTTCCATAATACACGACTTATGGGAAAATACTAACCAAAGAGCAAAGTTTTATTATCACTATCACTGCTGTTCCCTTTGCTTCTACATTACCATCTGAAATAGGTTTCTCTATGAGTCCCCAAACTAATGATTTTTAGGAGTAGCCACTTCATGATTTCTGCTGCAGAAAGCTATAAAGCTGAGGGTTTTTACATACCATAAGCAATGCAATGATTTTAACCATTACTGGGAACAGAGGCTGACTTGGAAGTAAGTCCTTTATGGACAGATATCAAAGCTTAGCAGTGAGCTCAAATCTGAAGTAAAAATAGATGAACCTATTTGAACAATCCAAAATGTACTGAGCTTTATATTAGTACAGAGAATTTCTGGGAAGCTGATGTATCACTCAACATCAACAGCAAAAGAAAACAAGCATGAGAGAATGCTGGATGTATCAAATGCTGGATGCTTTTGAAATAACATCAACAAGAATTTCCTTTAACGTGTATTTCCACACCAAAAATGCACTTTTATTTCTAACATAAAAGAAATTAATACAAGCAAAACCAAGGCATGTTTAACTGCTTATAAAATAATTTAGCCAAGTATTTGTTGTTTATGTCAAATAAAACTATTGCTATCATACTCCATTACAGGTAGACTAAGTAGTGAACCACTCTAATGACTATTGCTTCCTATGAAGCAACTTCTTATTGAGAGCTGACCATCTCTTTTTATTTAAACAGCAGCTTTCAAGAGGTTACCAAAAGAGCCTGCTTGGTCAGATGACTGTATTTTATTTAATCTACTTTAATTAAAAAAAAATCTAATTAATTTTTGAGGATCAGGAGTATGATTTTTGCTTCTCTCCCCCCCTTTTCAGGCTGTTAGTATTCTTAATTGTGAAGATACCCACACTGTCTTGTCTCTGCAGTGAAAACTTTCATTTCAAATGATCAGTGACAAAGTACAGGATTAAGAATTATTTGTTTTATGACTGAACCCTGAGAAGGTTTTTAACCCTGAGAAGGCTTTTAATCCTGTTATTACTACTTATCAGGCATTGCTAATTCCATTTGACAGATCTCAGTTAAGTAAATATCTCTGAAGGATACTCACTGTTGTGCCACTGATTGTGGCTGTATCATCTTTATTCCCCATTCATTTCATAAAACAGCTTTGTCTCCATCCCAAACCAGTTGTCAGTCACCCTCTGAACATCCTCACAGTCTTAGTCTACTCTATCATCCAAATTTTCCCCTTTCCTCGTCACTCCTGACACAACTTTGAACCTGCTTCAACTTTGAAAGCTGCTCCAAACCCCCATTTTTTTCCTTGAATGTACCTACTTGAACATTTTAAAGTTCTTGAAATGCTTCAAAGTCCCACAGCAGCTCTGTCCCTAGCAAGCCTTGAGCTCACTGATTACTGAATTTAACATTAAGAATTCATGTTCCTTTGCAGAACATTTATGAAATACAACCATTAATGCTCCTCAACACAACTAAACTGCATGGATGAGGGGTTGGAGCTCTGGCAAGTATGGCTCTGCACTGAGTCTGGACCATTCCAAAAGATCTATTTTCCCTGCCTGTAAACCATCTTAGAAAGATTCACCATTATGGTTAGGCATTTAATCTCATCTGTAATTTTGAATTTGTGTTGTATTTCAGGAGGTGCCATTTTCCAGAGGAAACCCCTGGGCTGCTGTTTGCCCTGTCAGAAATGCACCCTTCCTACAGTGACACAGCCTGACCCCTGCAGCAAGGGCTGCCTGTATTCCCCTCCACCCACCCCTGACCATGCCAAAGGGCTCATCTGTAACTATTTAACCCATTCACCACTTGGAAATAAGGACTTGGGAGTTAAAATGTTGTTTTTTGCAGCAAAACAGGCAGCAGAGGTGCAACAGGAATGGTAACATTACTGTGAAGGCTACTTAGTCATGGGCTGAGAGGCTCTCACTTCTCTCTCAGTGAATGCAAGCAGTGGATTCAATTGAGCCCAAGTACTCTGAGCACCCACAGAGCCCAATCTCCCATCACTCTGCAGCCAAGAAAGGCATTTCCAAAAGGCAGACTCACTGTGAATTCTTCTTCCCAGTATAATACTTATATGATACAAATCTACCTTACACATAGCTCTAAAATACTGAAATTTTCATGGGTCACCCCTTGAAATTAATTCTCTTTTCAAGATTATGAGTAGATCCTTCTTGCTTTCACCTTGTCCTTGCAGAGACAACAGCCAGCAGCTAGAGGTGGTGTCAAATGGGAAGTGGCTTTAGGAGGAAAACAGACACTGGCTTTATTTTATGTGAATTACCAAGAACCCACAAACTAAGAGTAGAAATGGAACTATTCCTCAGCTGAAACATGCAAAAAAATTCCACCCCAGAGGAAGGGAATCTCTTAAATGCCAAGCCCTCCCCTCCCTGCACAACAGCTGAGATCCTTTTCTTTGCTTCATGTATTTTTCTCTTTCTTGCTCAATTTAAAAATCACCAATGCTTTCTGATGAAACCTCCTTATAATTCTACTTTATACTACACCAAAATTTATTTCTAATCTTTTTTTTTTTTCAAAACCACAGAGACTAGATGAAAATTTTTATTTTTTAAAGGCAGCTACTCCTGCTGATTACTTGCAGTACCAGAATACCTGGAAGTTGAACTTATGAGCCACAGTTTGGTTTTCAAAATTGAGTAAAGAGAAAGAAAGTGGCTAGGAGAGAACTCAGCTACTTTTCCTATAAGAGAGACTGAAACTCTCCAGCACTGCAAAGTAGATAACAAATCATGACCCTGGGATAAGAATAATTGATCAGAACAAACAAAACCAAACAAATCCTTGGAGCACAGTCTTGCAAACACATGTACCTTACCTGACTTCAGCAAGTAGAACTGAAGATGTGCCCAAAATTTTCCAGGAAGGGGACATAATTCATCACATTGGATATTGAGTTTTGAGCAACATCACATAAACCAAGATTTCCCTTGCTCATCTCTCTCCACTCAGGTATATGGGAGCAAGTAATAGTAAAAGGCTTTTCTTAGCATACACTTGGGTCTATTTACTACATCACAAGTACTAAAATGTTGACTGCAACTACTGAATCTTCCCAAACTGCTAAAAAAGGAGTTGCTAACTGTGTATCAGACAAGTATTCTCAAGAATACATCAGTAGCTTTGTGCCCAAAAAGCTTTCAATGCTTTCAGGTATAATGATAAGAAAGTAAATTGAAAAAGGCATAAAGTGGAACCAGGATATGCTATTGTATGTGGAAATTATTATTACATGTTTTTTAACCTCTTCTCTTCTATCCATCTTTCATGAGTATTCTTAAAACATTTAAAGCAATTTTTAGCTGAGACCCTCAGCTAATACTGCTGTAAATGGGGATAAATGTCAAAATCTACTACCTTCAAAATTATGTGACTTTGTGGTTTCTTAGAGATTTTGCACATCAAGTCTTAAACCAAATGGAGAAAAACCCCACAGAAATTCCTTAATTATTTTATTAAGTATTTTCCAATTAATGAAAAACACCTGCAAGAATGTTTTGGTTTAGTGAGATATTAATTCTTGGTAATGATCACATTTATTTCTACTGACTGTGAAGAATTTGAGGCCCTGCTTACTCTAATATTCTACCTCAGCACTAATCCTCAGCACAAATCGCATTCTTCCACATCTGGCATCCTCTAAACCATTTTTTCATAAACCTTCTTCAAAATGAATTCTTTCCAAAACACTTATTTACTGTTTGCAGCATGTTTCACAATTACAGGATTTGCTTTCAGGCTGAGGTCTGGAGCAGAGCACCCAGTCCAAGTTAGCTGCAGATGGCAGGCAGCTGTGAAAACAGAGACATCCACTCCCCAGCTGAACAGCAAACCTAGTGACAGTAGCTGGAGAGGCCCCCCGTGTGTCTTTAATCATTTCAAACACTACAGGCAGAGAAAAGCTGCTAAATTACAGAAAAATACTCCACTTTTTCCCTTTTGGTGCTCCACTGAAGCCTCCAGCATGGCTGATCCACACTGAATCCCCCCTGTGACTGCAGGGCAGCGTTTCAGTGACAGCACGAGCCTGTTCTGCTCCAGCTGGGCAGCAGCAGAAGCTTGTCCAGAGCTGCTGCAGGTCACTCTAAAGACCAGGTTTTTTAGGTGGAAGAAAAGCAAAGCTGCTCTGTTCAGCCTGGAGAAGAGGAGACTGAGACCTCACTGCAGCTACAGCTTCTGTGTGAGGGGAAGAAGAGGGGCAGACATTGAACAGTTCTGTGCAGTAACAGGATGCAAGGGAACAGCCTGAAGTTGTGCCAGGGCAGGTTTAGGTTGGGTATTAGAAGAAGGTTCTTCCTCCAAAGGCTGGTTGGGGACCAGAACAGGCTGGAAGGAAAGAAATTGTGGACTGTAGCTACATGTATTGTTCACCATTACATGGATTCATCAGGATGAACGCCTTGTTCAAGGAAAGTGCCAACCAAACTCTAAAGCTACAGAGCAGATGCAGCTGGAAACAAAGAAGTCACCTGTATCTATAAAACTTTGGTATAGAAAAAAAAATCTGTGCAACAAGCACTGGTACAGGTGAGAGTTCTACCTGTGATGCATAAAAATCATCAGATTCTTCCACAGAATCTCGGACCAATAACAGACAAATAAATACTCCAATCTGGAACAACTTCAGCACTCCCACTCAATACCCCAGAGAACATGACAGTCTTTCCTACTTTTCACACTGAAAATATGAGCTATGACACGACTAAGAAATTTCTGATTATGCCCAGAGGGAGACCTCCAGGCATTCAGGACACGCTTCAGCCGCCGACCTCCTGCTAATGACAGCGCTGAAGACATCGCACCTCGGCCTCTGAGGAGGCAGCCAGACATGGCCCCATGGCCTCCTCAGGCAGCCCAGCCCTGGCTGCATTCCTGTGCCAGCTCAGCGGGGACACACAGCTCTGTGGCCAGCACAGCGAGCTCAGAGCCCAGCACTCCATGGAACACAGAGCTGAGCTCCACTTGTGGCTCTCTGCAGGGGCTGAGGACATTTCTGCTGCAGAAACCAGCGGCAGCCACCCCGTGTCCCACACGGCCCGCCCGGCCCAGCGCGCACGCAATGGCTGCGCCTCTGCACAGGCCCCGCCAAACCTGCTGATTCCTCAGCATTCTGCACAATCCCACCCCTCCTGGTGACACTGCCAGCCAATTAGCTGCATAATTGATTCTTCAAAAGCTTCAAGATGCTTTTCCATCTGGGCTTGCCTCTGACCATTTGTTCTGTCTCCTGTCTTACTGTACATTAGCCAGGGCCAAGTCCAGCTGCTCCCCAGTCAGATCATGTTGTAATAAGTTTGCTAAAACTACATTTTCTTCATGCAGGAAAAGCTCAATCTTTAATGTTTATGTTACATTCTATAGAATTATTAGAAGTTAGATTAGCATTATTATCACTGTTTAGATTAGCATTATTATCACTGTGTTGTATCTCATTGGTTGACAATACATTTACAGTTAGATCATTGGTGAGTACATGGTATTTTGCGTATTTATCAAACTTTTGTATTTTTAGTTAGCTTACATCTTTTTTTCTACTGATTCTCATGGGACAGATCGTGTTGTTTATACAGGTGTGCTTGTTTTTCACCCTAGGAATAGATTGTTGTGCTAATGAATTCTCATTTTCAAGATGTTTTTGTATGGGAACTTGTAAGCTATTGTTAGCTTAGCTGAAGTAGCAGGGCCTAATCTATATTTTATAAGACTTTTCTTTCATAACATTTTTACCTGTCTGCAACAAAATCATTCACTAAGATTTCCACATGAAATATGTTTTTTCACTAACAACCATTAATACAAATAATATCAGCTATTCATGAGCAGAACTAAGTCAAATAAAGAATATTTTCATAGTTGCCCTGCAAATATTGTACTTTGCTCTTCAGGGATTAAACCACAACTTCTCCAGTTTCAGGGGCAGTGCTAAGTTTATACTGCATGATAACATGGATGCACACATATATATTATATATATACACAGAGCTGATGCCCTTTTTTTCTAGAACATATGGAAAGCCCAGCAGAAAAAATGGTCTTGCACAGAAGAAATTAATAAGTGGCATAATAAATGAAATAATTAATTTTAGAATTATTTTAAAGTAATTTTTATTCTAAAAATGTGGTCTCAATTCCTACTGTTGCTTTCACCAAAATTATGGAAAAATGCAGATATCCATTGACTTGTAAGTTCCTTTGACTTGTAAGAAATATTAGAACTAACTTTGGATTGCTGGAAGAAATTAAAATCAAAGCCTTGCATCCACCTAGAGATAATTTGGTTGCCAAACTTGCTACCTTTCAACAGCTGCTGTTAAGGTAGCAAGTTTGGTTTTCATTCAAGGATTTAAAGTATTTGTTTCTATCTTCTGGTTCAGAGATCTGAAAAATTATAGAAATAGCTCCACTTCAGAAATTTACAATTAGTTTTCACCAATTAAAAAAATACTGCAAAACAATCATAGGATCTATCAATGCAATAGCTTTCAAATGAATACCTGGCTTGGCATTTTCTCTACCACTATTCAGCATCCTTCAAAGTTCTGATAGACAATTTTTTTTTTTCTGAGAGCCACTGATTACGTTGTTTTTAGTCACAGTGTAATATCTGCTCTCTTCCAGTCCAAACTGAGCAAACATTTTCTTGTCATCTGTGATTTCACTTACAATACTCCTGGGACTCAGAAACTTAAACTGAGATTGTCAGACCATTATTATACCCACTGTTACAGAAGATGAGCACCCCTTCCTGCCCTTTTTCCTTGCCAAAATCTTATTTACTTGAGAGAGATTCCTGCTGAAAAACAAGGTGTAGTTAAGATTATGTGTTTTGTGTGCCAACGCAACAGCAGTGTAATGGCTATTTTTTCTTTTTTTTTTCGCCTTTCACAGAAAAGATAAATTCTCATTTGGGGAAGAAAATATCATCCAGAAGGACTGGGCACACAGTGTTAGACAGGAACAGCTGTTTGCTGTCCCAAGCTAGAAGTTCCATGATGGCAATCCAAACCCTCTGGCCTGTATTGAAGCTTCTCTGTGGCCAGGAGTAACAGGGCACATGGTGGAGAAAGCCACAGAAATCCTTCAGGGCTCTATTTGGAAGCAGAAAGAGGTGGGTTTTCCTGTGGTCTCTGCAGACCTGGGGGTGTGATGTCATTTGGCCCATTTTTATCTACAGCTGGAGACTCCTTACTCTGCTGGCACTCAAAGTGCCCACGGTCAGGACAACAGGTACACCCCAGCCTTCCTGTGACAAGGCTCTGGAGTATTTCCAAATCAGGAGTCAATTTACTGCTCCACACAGGTGAACTGAACACACATTGTGTACAAAATCACATGGACAATCCACATTTCTAGGAGGTACTTTGCACTTTGTTGGAAAAGGAGCAGAATCAAGGGTTGGTGTCTGCCTTTCTTGCCCACAGGAATCAGCTGTGGAAGATGCTCTATGGTAATGAAGAGGATGCTTACTCATTGACAGGCAAGTGATATGTAGGGTGGCAAACTACCACCCCAAACACTCATCATGCATTTCACTGCTGGGACTAATTATCCTGCTAATGTCTTTCTTACAGCAGCCATCTCTAAAACTAAAGAGAATTATTATATTTCAGATAATATAAACCACAGGAAACTGGCCTATAAGGCTTTCATAGGTGTGAATTTTAGAAGGTTAGAATATTCTTTAGTGACTTAGTGAGTTACAATTAGACAGACCTCTTCCAAAAGCCTTTTATTTTCTTCTCACATCTTACAAATTTTCCATACAGATCACACATGTTAGAGGATGACAATTCCAAGGGAAGTTTTATGGGATTGTATTGCAAAGCAGCTTTGTTTCCTATTCCTTTCACTGACAGTATATCTGTAGTCTATTTAGATTGTGAGCTCTCACAGACAGGATTGCAGGCTACAATGTCTGATCTAGTTTGCAATACAGCTGCTTTGCAAGTCTCCAGGAGTGCATAATGGCTCTGATCTCTTCCCTGCAGATTTTTTTTTTTTTTCTTTTGCAGGTCAATCTGTACTGGTACAAAATTTTCAGAGCCATTCAGCTGTGACTTGCTCCAGCTCTTGCCCCACAGAGCACTAAATTATGCAGGTACTGGGCACCATGAGCTACCTGAGCAATGCCTGGCAGTGGACAAAAAAAAAAACCTGCCCTTACACGATCCATGTTCCAAAAATCATCACCATTGCAAATGAGGTGGAAATGAAATAATAGATAATAACAGAATTATTATATTTGTAAACAATAAGAACTACATTCACTCTTAAAGGTACCAATTTTCTAAAGGTTGTGATTGACCTGCACAATGAGTCTATCAGAGGAAGCTTTCAAACCTTTAGATTATGTTGTAATTAAGGGAGAGGGGAAGTAGCTGTTGATCAGTAAGAGACATGGAGACCTCAAAGCACAGACACCCCAATGTCATACACTACATTTTTCTGGTGTCAGTTACAATATGTTAATTTTATTTTTGCAGTAATCAAGCTGCCAGACATAGCCACTGAAGCACCACTTTTCTTCTGTCTAGATTAATGCCACTGCATCACAGTAATGTGTTAGCACAATGGTTTCTGAACAACCACAAACAATCTACAAAGCTATTATATTTAATTGCTATTTAGATAGTTTATAAATCTACTGTAAACAATAGCAAGGATGCACTCATAATGCAGCTGTAAGATTAGTTACTAATGTCATGACATAAACCAGGCCATGAACTCAGACTATCAGCAATTCCATGGTAACTCTGATGTTTATGTCCTTGATTTCCAATAAATGCAGGGAAGCGTTGCCCTCTTTTGTTTCAACACACATTAATTATGTTGCCTTTCCAATGATATTGGATCATGATGCTCACTAATTCACACCCTGCCTCATCCAATGACAGCTTACCCAGGAGAGCAAACATAGTGTAATGTGCTATATAAATAAAATCATATATAATATCTGAACTACGACCTATGCAGAAAGCTGCTTCATAAATCAGCTGCACAGATCACAGCAAGACTGCCTTGCCCCCAAGCTGATGGTCTGGATCTGCTGCTTCTTGCCATGGAGCTGCCTGATCCAGCCAGCTCTGCTGGCTGCAGCACTGGGCAAAATGTCACTGAGGATTGGGCTGCTCAGCCCTTTGATCTTTGTCTAAGTGATGTGAAGAACAGACTTATCCAAAACCAGTGCATGCTCAGGAATTCACACTCCTCCTTCCTCACACTTACTGATTGCTTCTGACTAATGAGCCAGCATGGAGCTTATAACAAAATCATAATCTGTCCTTACCATAAAATCTTTTAAAATGATCTCTGGTTATTTCAGGCTCATCTTACACTGATATCAAGCATTCAATTATGCCCAGACTGATCAATCCATAACAAGCTAAACTGAAAAATTTTCAACCTCGTTACTCCAGAAAGAAAAAAACCAATGTTGGGAGACAGAAAAATATCTAAGGGAATTGTAAGGGCTTGGTATCAGAGGAGGAATCTTCTGTTTTCTTCGACAAAATGTAAGAAAGTAGCATTACAACTGCAAGAACAAAAGTAAAAAGATACAGAATTGAAAATTCTGAGCTGTAAATTCATACTTATATTTTCTACTATTTTTAGGGCAGTGGGCAACCCCTGAGAACTTTGTATGAAATACATAGACCAGGCTGCCTCTGAGCATCTCCTACATGAGAAACCCCAGCAGAGTTGAACACAAAGGTTTGTACTTTCAACTGCTATTGCTGAGCCAGCCCATCCTGCTGTATGGAACACGTGCCTTCATCTCCCCACTGCACACAGGGTTCAAGTTGTCTGCTGTCCTTATGATGGGCCAAAACTTCACTGGATGGCATCCACCTGTACAGACTCCACATAGCACATTCAATGCAAGAAAGAGTTTCTCTGAAAATATCTCATTAGGAATGAGACAAGGAGGAATTAGGAAATTTTGACAGGCTCTTAGAACATCTCTTTGGGACAGTTTAGCATCTGGGAAACAACACATGAAAAGAACTATTTGGTTCCCTTCCACACAAAACTTTTCCCTTCTATTTCTCTAAACATGCTGTCACCTGCCGTAAACAGTGAAGGAATTCCATGCATTGTCTTCTCTTAGATATCAACAGTACACCTGACTTTTTAATCCTCACTCTCCAGGCCTTGGAGCTGGCAGTGGAGATACATTGCCCACAACTACACATCCACAAGCAGTTCTTTGCATTTCACTGTCTGGTCCAGGCTGAGTCAACATGAAAGCCTAAGTCACTTTAACACAGTGCAGCCAAAGTTTAATCAACTCTGATTTTCAGCACAAACAGAGTGGGGAAGTCATAACCCCACTGTAGGGAAAAAGAAACATGCAAGGACATTTATGGGCTGGTGATGATGGAATTTTATGTCTCTTTTTCAAGAGGGACTTGGCTAAAATAGAGAGAAATAGCCAGAAGCACTGAACATACCCAAAGTGATTCAACCTTGCAGAGGAGGAAAGTCACTATGACTTTCCTCTCTTATTTCAGATGGATTTTATGTGCTGAATGAGGAAATAAATTTTAACATACAGTAAACAGAACCTATAAATGGAAGAGGTGGAGGAACCCTGCCACAGAGCAAGAGTTCAGTGGAGTTTGTGTCAAGTTGGTTTTGCCACTTCAGCCTGTTCCTAGCAAAAACTCTGTAGCCATGGGTACCATCAGAGAAACTCCAAAGACTTCTGCCAAACACTTTACAAAAGGCAAGTCCTGTTTACAATTGATTAGAACAACCTCTGCCACAGAACCTGAACCAGAAAGGCATTAAAAACCTTCAAAGTCTTCTGTTTTGACATTTTGATGCCTTCCTCTTTGGAATCTTCCTTTTTCAAGGTGTTAAAGAGCATAGAATATAGCTGCTTTCTTGGGGTTTTTTACTCTTTTTTTCTATTTGCCAGATAAAACTGTTTTTTACACTATATTACCAGAAGATGGATGTGACAAATTTTCCATCCCATTCTGGGGTACACCTTTTTTTTTAAATCACTAAATATGAAGTGACTACATGATTATACGGTCCAGGGACACAGGTAAGCATTCAGTGGTTTTGGGCAGGATTTTGGAGTTATATAGAAATGCAGTCCATAATAAAGCCCAATCTTTCCCAACTCTTAGTTTAGCTAAGGATTCCATCAAATTTCAACCTCTGCTTCACAGTTTTAATGGGTGGCTATTTCCAAAGAACTTTAGACTTCTGAAATATAATTTTCATGTTTCTGCATTACAGAAAGCCACACATTTTTCACACAAGAAGCACAGAAGCCCTATTTTATGAGCCATTGGACTTGCAGTTAATATTAGCTAACAGACGGAAGTGTGAATATTCAGATATGCTTTGTTACACACAGACATGTTGAACAACATGATGAGAGGTGCATATTGCTGTTTTCATTGCTCCCTGCAGGCTGCTGCATGGAAAAGTCCTTAGGACTGCTCCTATCAAACATGCATGTCTATACTTGTTTCTGTGTCTTTGTGGGACTGTATGTAAAGAAATATACATATATAAATACACATATATATATACACACGCACACAAGAAAGCATGTGAAAAAAATAATTTGAGTTTTAGCACAGTGATATATCAAATTTCCAATATATTTGCTTCTGGATTAAAAAAATCGCAATACTTGTGTGCAGGGCTTCCATATTGACTCAAATATTAGCTGCATGCTAGATCAGTGATAACAAAATAAGAACCAGCAAGAGGAAACATCTTTTATCTCCTCTCTTGATTTATTCACTATAAAGCTGCTGGGCCTTTTACTGTTTCACATGAAAAACAGTGGTAGAGGAATAATGCCCCTATAAAACATACGATTTTCTCATTATTTCTTCACCTCTTTCAGATACAGCCAAGTGGCTATTCCCACAAAGGGCCAGCAATTTCTAACCCTTAATACTCATCATTTTAAACTGCCTTTGATACTAGAACACATTCGTTGTATTTCACCAAGCAAATTGATGAAGGAACTTCTTTGCTCAACTTAGCCTTGCTCCATTTATATTGTTCCATTTATAATGTTGTAGTGGTCCCTAGAGCTCACAAAAATTTTATTGAATATATCCAGCCTTCATAAGTAAAACTGTATTTTTTCCTGTTTTGCCAAACTGCTCGTGTTTTCTGGCTGCATTCTCCATTCCCCTTTTCTGAGATGGGAAGCTTTCAGATTGAGTATCACTTTTTGGAACTAGAGACCACGTATTAAATGCTCCTCCAATCCATATTTAAGTGGAGTAAGCACCCAGAAATTCATAATGGAAATTCATAGTTCAGTAGAATACCTTCAGAGAAATTCATGCTATTTTTTTTTTCCTTGAAGAATAGTTTGAAACAAATAATTTAAATTAAAAGGCAAAAAACATATAGATTTTACAATGATAGTTTGACAAATCCAAGAGAAAAATGCAACGTGTAGCAGCAGCTTAGTAGGAAGAAAGTTTAACTAAGTCTCTTAGGCAACTCCAGTTCTTCTGTGGACTCAGCTGGGTGGGCAATGCCCAACCACAGTTCCCTTCCTTCAGAGAAACATCCCCAGCAGGACAAAGGACCTCCAAATGTGCTTTGAACTACACAAGTTTGGTAATTGAGCCCCTCATGCATTTTAAATGAGGTATCATACCTGAGGTTAATGTCACATTGAAGTGTTCTTGTTTATTTCTAGTTTTCCGAATAAATTCCAGCAGACTGTTTTGCTCTCAGTTTCACTGCCATTTGCCTCATTAGCATAGTCATTAAAAGGAAAGATGAAATAAAGCCTTGACATTTCCATATGTAATTTTAAGTTACTCATCTAAAATACAGTAAGTCAAAAGAGCAGAAGACTTTGCAGATAAAAAAAAAGCAGAAGAAATATATTTATTTAGGACATACTTCATTAGCATTAATTAAGCTTTTACTTCATTTGCATATGCAAGTGTTCTTGCCAGGAGGGGGTGCCAAGAACCCACAGCACTAATTATGCAAAAAAGAAAACACATGGCAAATATTTTACAGAAAGATAAATTACCATGTTTTATAGCAGTTTTACATTACCTTGATAGACCAAACAGTAAATGGAGCTTTCAGCAAGTAATGGCTGTTAAAGCATGTGTTGAGCAAGGTAACTGCCCAAGAACAATCCTGCTAGTTCCTCATTTGCTAAAATTAGTCCAGTGTTTATCTGAGCACACAGAAAATAATACATCAAAGAACATTGCTGCTGCACTATTTGTCTTATCTAAAACAATCTTTGAAAGCCATTAGGAAAAAAAGGCTAAACCTTTGACAAAAGCAATTGTAAGGTAATGTCATGTTAATGCAGCCTGAGAAGTATTTGCATTTTTGTGGGGCAGTAGGTATTGGTGAGGGGCTGAAGGGAAACTGAAGGCCTCAATATGACAAAAGGATAAAGATAAAATGACTGATCACAGAGCAAAAGGGCAGAGAGTTCTTGAAATGGTATATTTATTAACAGCAATTAAAGCAGATTTTGCTCTGGTGTATTTCTGGTTTTTAGGTAGTTCCAATACAAGGTGAGGTAGTTTCACCTTGGATCTTTTTCATTCTTTATGTAAAAGCTTCAGCTTCTAAATCTATTATTTGTGAGTAATGGGTTTTTCAGTTGGTTTTTTGGAAGATGAGGGTAATTTATAGATTTCTAATATTTAAATTACTCTCTAAAAATTGATGAGAACATTCTGAATCCACAATTCAGCTACAGTCACCGAATTGTTCTTAGTGTATACAGCCTAATGGGTAATTTGAGTCAATGAGGGTCTAAATTAAAACAAAGCATTGTAAAAGCTCATCTTCAGTCCTACCATTTATTTGATAGTGTTATATTTTTTTGGTAGTACCAATCTTTGTCAAAGCTTCTAAAAATATTTTTCTTTAGTATTCTGGATAGTTTTAGTATTTTCTTGATTTCTGTTTAGTTAAAAAATTATTAATTTATGCATAGACATTCATCTGTATGTCAATAGATCATTATTTTTACTGATCCATCCAAATATGTAACTCAAACTCCCCTCAGAATCACTTAACATATCAAAAGAAAAACAAGCTTACTGCAATAAATAACACAAAACATCTATTATAAATACAAAGGCAAAGTGATTTGCATGGATGTATGTTCATAGAATAAAGAGAAATAAGGTATTTTATACAACATAAACAACACATACCACCACCAAGGCAGGAAAAAAAAACTTATGTATAACTTTTAAGGAAAAGCTATTTCAAACTGAACAGCTTCTAACCATGCTTCACTGGGAGCTAGTTGAAGTAGCCAATAATTAGTCAGAACTATTTGTATGACATGGAGCACTGCAGAAGAACACAAGAGTGTTAACAGGCACTTAAATACAGCACTGCAAACACTGGAGGCATCTCCAGCCTGAACTTGGATATCCAGGCTCCTACTGCAATAAATCCCCAGAGACAGATCCAGAGCTGTCTCCTCTGTGTCAGACACCAGCCAGGTCCAGCACAAACACATGAAAACCTTTGCTACAAACTGCTGGAGAAGATAAGACTCAAGAAGGGAGAACTCTGGATTAAAACCTGGGTATTTCAACAACAGAGGCCCTTTAAAAACCCCAAAGCATTCTTCTTCTCAGTAAAGCCTTCCCACCAGGTATAGGATAGCTCTTTCTCAGACACAAACAGTGAGGTCTTTAATCAATAAACTGGAGGCAGAAAAATGTTGATGAAACAAATTAGATCTCTAGTTGGGTTTGTCTTTCCTGGAATTACTTGATGCTGCAGTGATGGATTCTATGGAGGTGAGATAAAGAGATAATCAACTAATAACTTGCACAACTTTAATCAAACATGAGTAATGTTTGGCAAAGAGATAAACAGCTCCCTAACATACTATGACACAGAAATGGTATTTTAGATCTGGCACAGTTCTAACACAGTTAAAAGCAGCATTTTAAAGAGTGCGACCTTGAAAAAAGTTCTGATTTTAAGAACGATGTGACCTTAAGATACATTAATTCATTAGATAAAAGTTTCTTCTCCCCAGTGGCAAACATTTTCAATTTCACCACCAAAATGTCATGAGTCAAGCAGCAGATGTTTCTCTGAGCTTTCCTCTTAATCACTAGAAACCTTCTACTCTAGGGAAATAGCAAGGAACTGAAATAACTTGCAACCACTGGCAAACAATGGTACTGTGGCTCAGTCACCTGGCCTCTGACAGAAAACTGACTCTGTTCTTCACTAGCCACATGGGGCATGCTCTGGGGCCCATTAGACAGCCCCAGAAATTATCCCTAACAGTAAACTGAGACTGATGCACGCTTTCCACAAGGATGTAAAACACTGGATATACTTGATTTCACTGCAGCCATATTCCATCTGTGCAATAAGCAGTTTGTGGCTTCATACATATTTTCCTTCCTTCATACATATTTTTCCTTCAAGTCCTTACATTATCTGTTTGAACATCTTGCCAATTCCTCCTCATTGGAACACTTTAAGATAACCATGTAGGCTGCACTGGTACTTAGATCTGCACAACTGTGGACTGGAAACATCTTATTTTACACTATAGCCTATAAAAATAGTTGATCCAAGTCCATGTGTTATCCTCCTATAATTTGGATTTAATCCAAGACTTTCCAAATAGTTTTAGTGTAAAGTTGGGATCTCTGGCTCAGTCAGACATACCTGCACCTCATGTTTCACATTTTGTGCTACTTTTGCTGACCAGTCCTGGCTATAGTATTGCTGTTCATTTCTGCACCACAGATGAAGGGGGACATTCCTCCTCACTTTAGAGGACCACATACACTCTATCTCTGTGATGGCACACAGCACATGTCATGGGCCCTTCTACATCAAATTTTTGTATATAAAATTAATCTCTTCTCCAAATGTTCTCCACTTGTTCCTCAGTTGTAAAGAACGGCTCTTGGAGATTATTACTCAGGTTAATACACTATGATTATTTTATAGAGAGTAAGTATTTAATTGCTTGTTTTACTCATGAATTATCACTATTTCCTCAGAAAAGAGATGCAAATTTTGTTCAGGAAGGTAAACCATTCATAGTGTGTTTGGCAGCATGGGTCTATGAGACTGCAGCTTTGTTTGCACCAGGTACTGCTGGAATCCATAAAGTTAGAGGGTTTTGAGAAAATGGTAAAAAAGCAGGCCCCAAAAAGCCAGCAAGGACAGAGAAATGCCAAGATAGCAGAAAGAGTTTTAGGCTGCAGCTTAGTCATGAGAAATAGAACAATAAACCTATGTAGTTTGTCCTTTTTGGTTGCAACAAATTTACTTAATGTATATTTTAGAAGGCTAACATGAACGAGCCATTGTGTTAGAAAGTAAGGCGCTACTGTTTTAACTGAAGCTATGTGTGCTCCATGTAATTGAGTAGAAGTAATGTCAATATGCTTTTGCTCTATGTGTGATTGGCTGAAACTTAGAAAGATTTTGCTTTATGCTGTGTTGTAACATCATGTTTCTTTGGCATTCTGTGTAAATCAGTGAGCTGTTCACATCGAGTGTCTCCATTGTTAAGTGTTGAGACTGATGTTGAAATAAAACTGCTCAAGACACTGATTTTTGAGTGTCCCGTCCTGTTCAAGTCTGTAAATAGTTGCCAGTGGCAGGTACCTTCCATTGATAGCTACTGATGGATTTTCATCATTAGATCTCTCCCTTTATGCCTTCCTCTGTGCCCTGTTTCACTGCTGTTTGCCTCCTGTACTATTTTACTAAAACCCACTAATCCAGTGTTTGTTCCAATGACAAATTTTATAACAGAACCATTGTGGCAATGTGTCCTCAGCCACACATCTTTCCTCTGCCTAAACTGTTCTGCTGGACTGAACTCTCTGTCCTGCTTCTGCTCGAGGCAGATGTTCCTTTGGACAGCAGCAACAACCATTACTCACAACAGTCTTTATTCATTCATGCTCCTTCTACATTTTTGGCTTGCTGCTGAAGTGGGAGGGCAATGCAGCAAGGCACTTCTGTCACTTTGGAAACCTCCTTCTGCCACGTGAACAGCTTCAAGAGGACATCCTTCTAATTGGCATTCCTAAAGTCACCTTCAGTGGACTGTTCCTGCAGGTGTACATCTCTATGGCAACACTCGGTGCCATTCAGAGTGCACAGAAGATTTTGTGTTCAAAGTTATTATTTCCTAATTCTGCAGACCATATGGCACCATAAAACCCACAGTAAAGCAGATATTTTTAAAGCATGACATTAACTTTATTAGGGACATTAACAAAGATGAGTAATGTTATCCTCGCTCAAGTATGAATTATGCCAATGTTTTCAAATTTGGATGATTAAGGTTGTCCTAAATCACCTATTTTTTTGCAGTTCTGAGATGTAATAGGAGTCCACTTGTGCCTGTACCTGAAAGTATTCATACATATTTTCAGAATGACATTTTAAGCAAAACCACGTAAAGACAGCATTATTCTGATTTATTTTTCTGAGGTTTATGATTGGCAAATCTGACCCTGTTCCTATGAGACATCTCACAAAAAGAAAAAAATATTTTCTCAGTAATCACTGCATTTCATTTTAGTTCTACTTCAGATTACTGATTCTCTGATCAGTACAGACAAATGTGCAGATCCTCTGTCCAGTACAGAGGAATATTACAAACTGAAATTTAATCAAAATATTTCTTAAATCTGTTCAATTTTGCAAACGCTTCTCCTTTCTACTACAACCTACATGGTTTGCCACATTCCATAATGCTGCCTGGTAAATAACCTATGTATTTATTTCCACTAATCCTGTTGCCAAGGTCTCATTATTAAGAAATTAATGTGGTTAATTATTAAAACATACCAAGCATGTTCCAATTACTTTTTCTCACCTGCCTCCACTTCCTTAGTGCAAAACATTCCAACCAGAAACATTTTTTACTTTCCAATCATCTTGATGAATGATATAAAGCAACAGGGTATATTCTCTAGACATTCAGCTTACAGCCTCTCTACATGAACAAGCTGGATGTGCAAGGAGGCCCTGGGATCATGCCTGGGGGCATTAATGAGCTTATTAGAACACTGTAACAAGGATTATCTGAATTTCTTATGCAGAACTGAAGATTTAATCAGTCTCTTGCCTTCAACTACCAACGCAGGTCAGCTTAAAATCATTGCTGTTCTGAAACCACAATTTTTTTTTCTTATATTGACATTGATTATGATGACCATGGATGATTAATGTTCATTAAAAATGGTAAAATTTCTGGAAAAAATATTGTACATGAAGCATGGCATCTTGTTTAATTATTATGAATTCAATGCAGCAAAGTTGACCTTGGCAGTAATTTTCATACTGAAATAAAAACATCACTTTTCATGAGTCCATCACATCACATTTGGATGCTAAGCTTTTGCCCACAGTTTTCATTGATATTGCACTTAAAAGAAAACTGCCTTTCACCTTTAATGTTCCTTCCCACACAGCAGTAGCCATAAAGATGGTTATCCTGAAAATCACCTGAGTGCATATTTAGATGAAGGTGTGACTCTTTCAACAACTACACCATTTGCTTATTGGGGGTCAGCCTGGAAAAACATATTTTTAATAAAAAATAAACAAACAAATAGAGTTCTCCTAAAAGCTGTAATAGGAACATACTAGCATAGTGCAGAAATACATGACACAACTTATTTTAAAGCTTTCAGTTTTGTTTTACCTCAGTCTGTCTGGAGTCCATACATTTTTAATGACTGTGCTTACCAGTTGCTGTCCATGAACACCCCAGGCTGCATACTGTAAAACTGAATCCTCTACTTCTGGAGGGTTTAACTCCCAAACTTCCCTTGAAAAAAGGGAAACATTTTTACTTGAACACACTGGCATCACCTCATGCATAGAGCCACTGACAATGACACAGTATGGAAAAAACAATGTGACCTACCTTGTGTGTATGTTATAAATCACATATGAAGCTGTATAAGAATAATGAAAAACCTGTTAAAAAAAAGAAAAAAAGAATTACAAGACAAAATACAGGATTAAATACAAACTACCATGAGGGCAATCAGACTCTTCAACCCTGGTAAACACTGACACCTTTATTACTGAAAGAAGGTTCTACTGAATTAATTATAACCAATAGACCTGAACCAGGTTTTGAAAGCTGTAGGAAGGACACACATACTCACCTGTTAATTTAACCAGCCACTGTAACAGTACAACTGCACAGAAAATGTCCCAGTTAGAAAAATCTGCATTCTCATTTAAAAATACCCAACAATAAAAACAACCTCCCCCCCTCCAAAAAAAAAAAAAACCAAACCAAAAACCCACTGAGAATATCCATTAGAGAAAAACAATTTTTTTTTTCCCTTCATCAAGCTGTGTCAAAATGATTGCACAGGCATCACAGTTATTCTACTTGAAATGCAGACCAATACAGACTCATATGGTATTTTTCTGACCACCTGCTATGAACAGCCTGAAGGACCTCCCAGGTATGGCTCACAGAACAGAAAATCTCTGTACTTAGTGGGGCTCTGTTTGCTGTGGCTTTCATTAAAGAAGTTTTGGTCTGATTTTGGCCGACTTTCTTTGCTTTTCAGGAAAAGTTTGTTGAAGTTTTTTTGATATTTTGGGTAAAAGAAAGAACTATGAGACCTAACTTTCTCATTCAACAGCAAGTTATCAGTGACTTCTGGAATCAAAACCTGTAGGATTCTCTGAGCAGAACAGAAGAGCACTTACAGCGTGTAATGTGATGGACCACCACACCACAGAGCTCAAATCAAAGCAAACAATTACACATTCTCTCTAGTCAAACATTAGTCTATACACACATAGTGAATAGCAGACATTTTGCTCTCTTCCAGGATCGAGTGATTGATTTTCACCTAGCTCATTTTTTACCTCTATGTCTTGTATCATGAAAGTATCATAATTCCATAGTATTAGTTTTAACATGATTTGAAATTGCTTCATGGTCTTGGAATATGAAATATATTTGCCACTAATTATTAGTGAACTAAGCAAAAATCTTTCTAATGGAAACTTCTGTCAGAAAAAAAATGTTAGATAACATCCTCTAGACTTACTGCAGCTCCATGTCTACAGTTACAGCATCTCTGCTTGGCACATGGAGGATTTCTTTCTGGACAGGCTAATCCCAGTTAGATGGGGACAGCTACAGTTGTAAAGCCAAAACCTTTACTTGGCTACATGTGTTGGGAGCTCCTCAGGGTAAATTTTCTGCTCTGGGAACCTTTTAGTGTCTCCTTCAAAGAGAGCAGGCAAAGGGGGATCCTACATGGACAGAGCCATTGGAATTTGTCACTATGGCACATGAGAGGGTTTCAGAGGTTGTTATTTTCCCTGGAGGCCATTCAATAACAGAGCCATCTGAAACATCCTTCCACTGACCCCCTTCTCATCATTAGTTCCCTGCCAACACGTGCCAAGAATTTAGCATGCGCTAAATCTTTGCTGGCTGATGCAGCAAGAATCCCACAAAGGTTTCTAAGATTAGTAACCCTACTTTGTGCAACAGCTGAATATCCCTTGTATAAAATTTCCCTTTGAGACAAAAATAATTTCCATTTTCCAAGTCTATTGTGTTCAACATCAGAACTGTTGCTTCAGTAAGAATCATACAAATATTAATTATAAGTTTGCCCCAAACGTTTTTATATTTTATATTACAGCTTAAGAGAAACTGTTTTGTCATGCAAGGTACCAGCCTCTTCTGAGAAGTAGAGACAAATGGTTAAATCATGGTGGTTTCTGCACAGGGTGTGCACTGCCAGAGATTACCCAGAGGGGCACTTGCCAGCAGCCAGTTACAAAGAAGAGAAATGGATCTCTTGCCCTTGTGGGAAAAGGGAAAATTGTATCAAAGATAATGTGTGGAGGGTTGATAAATATTTTGAATAGGAATATTTTAAAAGTGAATTATTAGACAGACTATATTTCAACAAGAAATGCTAAACTAATAAGTCATTTTGGCAGCTTAAACAGAAAATATACTGTAACAACAAGAACAACACTTCATATATCATGTGGAAACTCTGCTCCTGCCTTGTGTAACATTTCTGTCTAAACATTTATGCAGCAACATTAATATCTTTTGAAAAAAGTGGAAAGAGCTCCACTTCTAGTGGAGACCAACACTACAGTGAGGTCACTTTCAGACAGGATGCTGACATTTTTTCTTGATTTACTCATATTAGTGCTAGTTCTTAACAGGAACATCATGCATAAATGACAAATACCAAGCTTCCTAATTCATCCTGCTTGCAAGAGCCACACACTGAAACACAATCAATGTCAACGTGAAATCAACAAAAATGGATGTAGAAAATATTTCTTTTCCTAGTCTGGCTCTTATAGAATGTCCTTAGGAAGCTCTTGTATTTTTGTACAAAGGCTCAACCTGCTTGGTTTCCTCTTGCACAAAGCTGGGACACAGCCCTTCCCTAACCCCATCACACATCTGGCAACACAGGGAGGAGTAGCAGCAACCCTCTCAACACCAGGATCAAACCTCCCACACAGCCACCAGTGGTGTCCTCTGTGGAAGAGGTTTGGGGAATTTGGGGAATTATGCCCTGCAACTTCTGAACTGTAGGATGTGCACTAAGCAGAAAAAGAAAACACCAACCTGGTAATTTATTACAATAACCACACAAAAGCTTAGGCAGCACTGATCCCTCTCCCAGTGAATTTACAGTGAAGGCTGGCTACTGTGTGCAAGTCAAACCCAAAGTGCAACCATTCATACTCCAAAATGTTTTCAGACATTTCTTGTACTCCACATTTTCTAACTGAGGTCCTATCAAAAGACCAAATAAAGACTAATATTTAAACATGGACATTGAATTGCTCCAACTGACCAAAATAAGAGATGTGAAACTGAGGAAAAGGGTTTGGTTGTAGTGAAAAATACTCATCTTCCACATACAGAGAGAATTAGTTAATGACTAAGGACATACAAAACATCTCTAAGAAAAAAATCAATGTAGGAGAGAAAAGCCTTTTAAAATTTTAAATGAATTACAGCAATTTCTGCAGTGTCATATCAGCTGAGGAAAACAAAAAGAGGAAAATGGCCTGGTATAATTTATTAAAATAATTATAGATGTTAAGGTTGGGTACTGTAAGGAGCCTTAACTTCAGATGTGGCATGTATGCTTGCTAGGGTTCAGGCCTTTCTGGCAAGTAAATAACTTGCATGCTTCTATTATGATAAGCTGGAAAATGTTCCCTGCAATGTTAAAAACTGTGAAAATGGCTTTTTCGATCAGACAGACAGTATACCTCCCCCTCAGTGCAATTTATTTAATTTTTCTTTTGCCACAGAATGCAGTCAGTAACAACCATTGCATATTAAATATTTCTTCTGAATTCATTCTTTTAAAGTGATGACAAGCTTTCATCTGGTGCTGCTCAACACTGAAAAAGTTAGATGCGTTTGTGTATGAAAAAAATGAAATTACAGAACTCCACTACAAAGGGCCTAAAAGAAAAAGGTGCCAAAAGTATTTCAAGACAAATTGCTCCAGTCAAAATGTATTGAAATAACAATCTATTACTCAGCTAACAGCCAACAATAAAAAACGCACTTATCAATCATGATCTGAACTTTTAGATGACACATTTAGATGAAGGTGTGATTCTTTCAACAATTGAAAGAGTTTCATGTGTCCTTTATTCTCTACCTTTCAAGGAATTATTTTTTTCTTTCTGTGGTTCTAAAAGTGAAATAATTCCATGGAACTCAGTGCAGAGCCCAACAAGATGCAAGAAAATTGCCTTACACACTCTGCCAAGTACACTCCACAAATTCCGCAAAACGTTCCAGAAAAGATCCAGTTCACTGTCCCTGGGTAATTTGGAAAACATTTCTCAGCAGAATGGTGTTTTTGCTAAAAAGTTGCCAAGAAAAGCTCAGTAGCAGTATTTTTATGGTGTGATGAGAGCTCTCAGCTCCAGGGAAATGGAAGAGAGCTGATGACATTAGAACCTCGCAGTGCTATAATCCCAAAATGCTTGGGCATGCCAAACACCTTGATGCATCCTTTATCCATTTCCTGTATTATAAACCAATTACATTCTTTCATGTGTTAGTTATTTAGACCAGTAATGATGCCTTCTTGCTGGCACAGCTTTTTGCAAGGTAGTGGAGTGTCTGTCCTGTATTTTTGTTTTCACCCAAACAGACACCTGCAATGTGAACTCCTCACTGCAGCTCTCAGTGCTGCTACACTCTGTAAATTCCCCTTTCAGGTTCCAATAAGGCATCCCACAGAGCATTAAAGCACTCAGTCTGTGCAAGAATTATAAAAGCTGAGAGGATATGAAATACATTGAAAACTTCAGCACCTGCAGTAATACTTTCAGTTATTCCAAAGCTTAACAGCCAAATGGTGTCCATGTCTTGCACAAAGCATGGATATCCATCTATTTGTATTGAACATAGCAAATAGAACACACTATTTAAAAGCCATACCCTTCCCATTAGTGGAAAAAAAAAAGCAGCAGAGACTCATTAAATTACTGAAATTGCAGTATTTGCCATCATTCCCATCCCACTTATCTCCAAACACTACCCTGATTTGAAAAGAAAGGCAGCTGCTCAGATAAGGTTCAAAACCATGCAGGTCTTTCTGATTCAAGAGTGAGATATCAGATCTTTTACAGGTTAATTTATACTTCTGATCCCATGAAAAATAAAATCTAGTATTTTATGAGACTACTAATGTGAATGAAAAACGACTATATTCTTGTTCTATGAGTTAAGAATTTAATCAGCTTTGGACACAAAATAATCAACCTTAGCTGGGTAAAGTCTAAACTCCTGCAATATATGGATGCCTCTCAAACAGTATTACTCATAAAAAAAGAAAGATCAAAAACTGCTTTTATTGCTTCACAGGCACAAGTTAATTATTAGGAAGTTCAAAGCTATGAGAGAACCTGACCTGGAAAAGGTTTTCTGTGCCTGAAACCTTTTCTATTTTTTCCAGCTACATCAGTTGGCCTAATAAAAGATATTACCTCTTCCCACAAATCTTGTCTTGTCTTATCCCTTCAGGCCACCACATCTGTAACAACAATGTTAGGGAGAAACAAATATTCCTAAGCCCAGCTGAAAAAAAAGCACTACCTCAAACTAAAAGTGATCCTTCAAAATGAATAACCTGCATTACAGTGCATGTCACAAAAGGCATGTGAACCCAGAAATCAAGGGGCAGGACACAGTGAAGCAGGGAGGTAAACAGGAATACAGCTTGCCAAGGACACTCACTTCTCCATTCACCCGTGGCCCTTCTCACTTTTGAAGATCTTTCATAATGCATCAGTAAAATGGCCTGGCACGTTTCCAAACTGCCTCAGTGGGTGCCAGCCACAGGAGCTGCTGGCTGTTGTGCACAGTGTAAAAAACAGCACCACGACTGGGATTCTGCCTTTATCCTCTTTTCTACAGCTGAATTAAGCATTTGAAGAATTACTGAAAAATCTACTTATGCTGAAAACTGAACCAAAAGGCCTTTGCTGTGGCTAAGTGATTAGAAGGCCAAGCAAAAAGTAACTCATCATTCCTCTGCCATTCATGCAATGACAAACAATGACTCACACACAATGGCAAACAGAATCTCATTCAAAAACCTAAATCTCTAACAAACCTCCACTAAAGGCTCAAAAATACAATTTAGAAAAAGAAATGTAAACATATATTGCTTCCTATTTTGCCTTTAGGATAAAAGTATCTTGGAAGAAAAGTGGAATATCCAGAACATGCCATGAGCTACAAATATTGAGCAAGGACCAGATGCTGAGTGCAGAGAATGTGAGGGGATATAATGAGGCACTGGATGGTTATGGAGATCTTTTGAAGGGATTACTGATATAAATACAGTCTGCTTGTTGCCAGAAAACAAAAGCTGTATTATATATTTTAAGTAAGTTAATATATATTCAAGTTCACCCCTCATACAAAAAACACAGCCTATATAAATCATATTAAATTATATAAATTCTATGTCTATTATTTATATAAATTATGCAAAGAATTATTTAAATTATTTTTCCTATAGTTAGTGATATTTTACTATCAATTTTGCTCAGAGAACACTGGTGTAATTCAGATTTCCAGCAATGAAAATGAGAAAAGGTTTTCAGCAGGTCTTTAATGTCATGTACAAGCTCCTTATTCAGGTACACATCTGGAGAACACAAGATTATTTGTGGCCAAACTTCCTCCATTGTGGAAAGACTGCTGAAAGCAAATGAGTTACAGTGGGAGGGGGCACTCTCTGCTTGATGCCATCAGGATTCCAAGCAGCAGCTTCTTGCTCTCCAAAAAACCGGATTAACATTCACACAACCAGCTCCTATTCCTCATCTCCTTTTTATGAGCTTTAAGACACGTGACCTTGCTGGGACTGCAGTGCAAAGAGAATGGAATCAGTATCTAATGTGCTGATCACAAAACAATAAAGAAGATACATCCCTTTCTTATCTTTGTATTGCAAGATGTTCAGCACCCCGTTAGTAAAACCTGTGAGGGAGTTAATAAGATTAAATTAGGAGCAGCATGACTACTGCCAAAGGCAAAGCACAGCTGCTGGATGAAGCTTCCATCCATTTTGCAATTTATGTGCTAAATAAATTAATAATGTTAATGGTATCAATAACATTATGGTGAAATCCAAATTTCTCTAAAATTCTGTTATCATTCACATCAAATGTTCCCCCTTTGCCTTTCCAGTCTGACTCCATGTGTTCTCCAGCATAGGGAACACATGCTGCTAAATGGGATTGAACATGGCATGGCCATGGTTGGGTTTCAAGTAATTGGTTCCTTGGGTATGTCAGAGGTGAAGAGAGAGCTCTACATCACTGAATTCTGAGCCTCAGAGGGACATGAAACCACTGGATAATACCTGTGCTATTAGTGAAGAGTTTGAAAAACCACACTCCATACCAATCAGTGATGGCCTCTGCATATTCATTAAAATATTGATTAAAGACTGGAATTCTGCTGATTTCATGCCATGGCAGCAAACACAGTGAGAGCTCAGACTATGCATTGACAACAAAGCTCAGCTCACTTTGGGACACACACCAGAAATGCTTCACACCATGCACCAGTGAAGTGGGACCTTTTGCTCTTGGAGCTCTAGCATTTAACTGGTATTTTCCTGGAGTTAGATTCAGTAAGCTAAGCCAGATGAGTTAATGACTGATTTTATATTGATTATAGCTGGGATAGAAAGAGCAGTGGGGATTTCTCATTTTAAATAGTATCACACAACATGTCCTTCAACTGGCTTCAGAGCAAACTCTTAGCACAATCAACTGAAGAGTCTGCAATACTGAGATGATGAACTGCCACTCATCTGTAAATCCTATTATTTCCACCCAATTCTGGAAGCAAAAAAAAAAAAAAAGAGGTAAATTTTGCCACTATTGATGACTAAATATTTATATAGTCTTGCACAATTTTAGCTCTTTTAGTGAAATATCTGGTTTCTAAAAACTCTGTATATAATTGCAGAATTAATTTAAGATAGCACTTGATGCATTTGAGCACTGAAGTCATATGACAAGGTTATAACTTTGAAAAGCATCATATTTATTTGCTTCAATCAGCATTGATTATTTCTCATGATTGATAAGAACCACTGCATATCATTGGTGGTAATTTATGGTTAACATTAATACTTTGGGGTATGAAATATTGCCAGCCATAACAACTATATGCTGCCAAACCAAAATAAATATAAAGGCAAGACATTCTGAGACACGTAATTTATCTGTAAGAAAAAAGGCTGTCAAGGAAGCCTAAACAAAAATGCACCTCTAGAAAATCTGTTAGAGCCTCAACTGTTCACACAGAATTTTTCAGCAAGATTAATTATCTCAAGAAAAAGACATCCACTGCAGAATGTAAATTAAATCACAATCAATTAAACTCAGTTCATATAACCAAGAGTAATGTGATACAAACCACAGTTCAGAATAAATGCTGAAACTTCTTTTTTTTGTCCTACATCAACAGCTGATAGACCATCATTTGGATATGCAACTCAATCAGTTTTGAATATATAATAACTTCAGAGGAGTGAATTATTCAAGAAAGAATGCTCTGCATTGCCACTTCTCAAAGCCTCACATATCACTGTCATTTGAAATTCTATTAGTTACACTACCACGTAAAATATGTTTCTTGAGTCTTGTATGAGATGACTTATGACAAAAATTTATATGTTTTTTTTTCTGGCTTATTCACCCCTGCAGCACTAAAAAACAGGAATGACTGCACTGAAATCATTGTTACATGACAGTGAAACTGGTAAATCTCAAGCCTCAAGCATAATACGTGCTTTTTTTTTTGTATTGATACACAGGTATGTGCACATCCTTTTCAAGCTTATGCTCACACCCATATTCAGTGATCAAAATTTGGACTTTATAAATATTTGGGGATTTATAGGATCTTCCCTTTTACTGAACTGATTTGCTGACAGCTTTAGAGCATGCATGTGCATTTTGATCTGGACAAGTGTAAGGGGAAACAAAAGATATAAATTCTGACAGCACAACCAGAACTTAATCTCCATGGAAATATGAGACTGGTGAGGGTGCTTGCCTCTGGTCAATGCAGCTGAGAATCAAAACCTGTCTCAGAAAAACATGCAGTTAAGTACTTTAATATGCCTGACACTTCAGACAGTCTGATCTCTTTACAAGGTCCTATGGATTACTCATATCCCACACAAAAGGCATCATCTACAAGGAATTTGGATTGAGTGTCTCCACACATACTGAAAATTATTAACTGAAAACAAAATGTTTTAAAACACTGATTCTTAAAGGCAAGCTTCATCAAGTGTTCTCAGAGTGTTCTGAGATGGCTTAATTGCTCTTTGAGGTACTGTGGAAGAAAGTAACAAGTCAAGGCCTGGTTTTATTTTCAGTTTTTCCACAGTGAGTCACAAATTGTACTTATTCAGATTGCTGAATAGAAAATTTCCAAATGCAGAAAAAACACCACCCTGTTTTGAAGAGACACACTTCTACATGTTATGATATTTACAAAAATATGCATAAATTGATTCATGTGAAATATGATGCAAAAACCAAAAAGTTAAAAAAACACTGAGAAAATATTTTCTAAATTAACATTTCATATAAATGAATTGTCCAGGTTCTGAGCACAAAACTAAACAGAACTGAAGGTGTCCTGAAATGATGAGGACACAAAAGGAAATCAAAGCATGTGATGAGTCAATTTTGAAGTAAAGACTATAGTCTCAATATCTCCTTTTCTTCTCCAGACAATCTGAGTCACTCGGGCAGCACTTAGGAAGCAGATATCGGATGCTCATCTGCTGTTTGCTTACAAATTGCATGAGGAGATGAAAGGACCCTGTGGAGCTGGAGAAAGGAGAAGCAATGAGATAAATGGCCTGTGGGTCTGAAGAAATGGAAAGGGGAAATGGAAAAGAAAACTGGGCTGAGGGAAGCAGATGGCTAAAGCAGCAAGCATGCAAGATGAAAGAAGGAAGACAAAAAGACAGGGCTAAAAATATCAGGATTGGAAAAAAGAGACGTAATAAAAAGAAAGAACAAATCCAGAACAAAACAGAGCTGAGACCCTTATATGGCTGGAAATGAAGAGGCTCAGATGAAAGGAGAACAGGCAGCAGGGAGGGAAGGCAGCAAGCAGACGGGCAGTGTGTGGGCATGGTGACTGCAATACACAGGCTCGGGGAACTGAGGAATGCATCCAGGCAGAACACACTGGCACCTAGAGCCTTTCTCTTCTGCAGGATCAAAGGCATGAATGAAAAGCTGTTTTTTAAGCAATCTGACAGTTCAGTGCCTGTACATGAACTACCTGCCTTTCACTGCCTTGATTACTACAGTCAGTAATTGCTTAGTGTGGATATGACACGTGGAACAGCAGGAAGGCACTGGGTGTTTCTTGGGCTAAGTCATCCTCTCTCCTATCTCCCACTGTGACATCAAGACACCTTTAATGGTAGCTCTGGGTGTTGGAGGGTCCAGGGAATCTTTGTGTAGTACTGACAGGATTTTTAAATAAAAATAAATTCCTTATTTAGCCTTTTATAGAGTTTTCATGATAAAATGACTGTTTGTTTCTCTTTCAGTATTTATCTGCCTGTAGGTTGAGCTATGAACAGCTTTCACTACAGCTTTGGAAATCCATGTGCTTAAAGTGCTCTTGTACTGCAATCAAACCTTTAAGATTCCAGGCAAGCAACATGGCCAGGACTCCATCCCTCCAAGACATTCTCTAGAAACCCTGTTTAAACTCTTCAAATAATCTGAACACCACAATTTAGATTTCTCCCCTTCTTTAGTTCTGCACTGCAATGTGAACTCCAGTATCTTCATGTTTTAAATACAGCATGAAAAGAAAATCTTTTCCATAGGAGTAAGTTCAACAAGTATCACTACAGCTAAATTTGGTCTTTAAACTTCCTTTTCAGTCATGCCCTATTCATCTCCCACATCTCCATGATTTCTTTGGCGCTGCTGGCCCTGCTAGCAAGCTTACACTGTTCCCCTTCTGTTCCACTACCCTGACACAAAACTGAGCAAAATATCACCTCCAGGTGCAGTTCCCAACAATGGAGCTCACAGCCAGTTATCCTCTCCAGCACTTCCCATTAGCAAGCCATGATGCTGCTTGCAGCCAACTAGGTCTATCTTCACTAATTTTCTCTTATTGTGCCATATTTCTGTACTGGTCTCTGTTGTGGCCATTTTATGATATTACAGTCCCTTTGATGGTGGTATCATGAAGTAGACTCCTGTAGCAAGTAAAAGACCTCTTCATGATGAAGTGATTAAAAGGTCATGATAAGAGAGCTATTCATTTAGTACAAGGGAGTACTTCGTGGTGATCTCAAAGAAGCTGTAACAAAGTGATGAATACCTCACACCAAACCCATCTCTCCAGGAAACATCTAATCTGGTGCTATATTTGCAGATAATAAATAGAACTATAAAGGCTAAATTTGTGCAGGTGGTTGACTGCCTTCACTGGAACATTAATTTATTGCCTAAGAGCCCACGCTAAACCTTTCATGCTCAAATACCCAAAAAGACTTGTCCTTACTTAAAAAGAACACAAAAATTGGATAATAACGGGGCATATCTTAATATTTCTCTAAAAATTGGACTCAACCATTTGATCTGTTAGGTCTGTCACACTATCTGTGCTCCTCATAGCCTGAGATGGAAGCTTGGTTTAAAGAGTGATGTGCAACAAAGACAGCTTAAAACATTTCTCTGGGACAGTTACATAAAGGTCTAGTCTTTTCCACCTACTTCAAGGTATTTCAACTCTATGTCTGTATTTTAAAAGACCTTTCTTTCATTCTATCTGTACCAAAGTAACTGTTAACTCTCATTTACAGAAATCCACTTATCCAACACTCCTTTCAGCGCTGTTGAGAAATGCCAACACCAGCAGATTTATCTGCTTTCCCAACTGTCCTGTTGGCCTAGCCAGAGGCAGACAGACCTCTTTTTTTTGGGATCAAGGAGCCAGGAATGGGGTCAATGTGAGAAAGATGGGATGGTTTCCTCGTGCATAATGCAGGTGGGAAATACCCCTGCCATGCAGTGCATGAGAAAAGGACTGTGAGACGGGACGGTTAAAATATTTGAAAAACACACAGCCTGTTTTTATCTTGGACATTTGCCCTGGAATAAAGTTTTCCACCCCTGGATTAATGGATTACTTCTTAAGAGTCAAACAGAGCCAACCATCCCCATTGATATCCACTTGCATGGTGGATTCAATTATGCTGTACAGTGGCGTTTCAAGTGAATGAAAACTCTGCCTTAGCATTTTTGAAGCAATGACCTGGGTCAGAGTGACCATTTCCCTTCAGGCTAAGTAATTTTATGTTAATAGAAAGGCACAGGGGCAGCCTGTACAGGTACTTGTTTAATAAGCAGCAGCAATTCCAGATTCCAGTGATAAAGGAGCTAGCTTGATACTTCACTGCCTTATTTCTGTTTTGTAGGGGGAAGAGACTCAGAGTGGAGGTGGTTGGGGGGGGTTCTTTCAATTTAATTTTTTTTAGAATCTGTGTTCATCCTTCTAATTTGTAGAATGCTCTCACAAAACATTTGTTCTATTCTAAAAATAATCAACTACTACATTTGTTCTTGATGTTGAATATTTCCCAGAGAACTATTTTGTGCCCTGATTGTACATAATAGCTTGTCACAGAACATATCAACCACTTGTTGAATTGCATCATATTTTAGTTCTTATTTAAGAATGGCAAACCCATTCCAACTTCACTATATCAAGTTAAGGACTTGGCTGGATTTGTTCTTTTAACACCACTGTGTGGGCTACAAGCCAATTTTCAAAACCTCCTGACAGAGTACTTGCACATTTTCTCAGCTTCTATAGCGATCCAAAAAAAAATCTGTGAGAAAGCTAGTGATTTCACAGAAACAAAAAAAAATTGTTAGATAAACAAACCAGATCTTTTTATGACTTATTACACACAGCATTTGATTTGCAATGTTTTTTCTGGTCAGCAGGCTTAATTTCCAATAGATTTATAATTGTACCTACTAAACTGAACATGATAGTGAATGGGATCTTCAGAGGGACATTTTTCTTTTGATAAAGTCTGTTCCATTGAATAAAACTAATTTTTTTTAAAGAGCTCAGCCTATGAAATTTGTGCAAGGAAAATACTCTTGACACAAGGAATCATGTATAAGAAAAATCTAGGTATTGATAACAACTATTACTGCCCATCATGTTGACCACTGCCACCTTTGATCTGGATCTATTGAAAAGATGTGGCTAGAAAAATACATCTATGATGAAAACCTTTAAATCCTTTTTATATCTCTGTAAACTTTGTTTAGTTCATTAATGTGTGATTTGTATCCAGGAACAACTAAGTAGTCACTTTAAATATGCATTGCTATTAATTTGACATATATGCTCACCGTATTCCATATATATACACACACACACACATATATATATATATATATAAGCAAGGATCAAACTGCATATTTTCAATTATTTGCACTATGAAACCCTACAGAGTTCTTTGCTCATGGAGATGAACTAAGCAGTGAACAGCCCATGAGTGCAGGCTATAAACTCAACACATTGTGCTAGGTTGTAGCTTTCTTGCAGGAACAACAATAACACCAAGGTTGTCTTGTGGCCATATTTGACATAATTTTAGTGCTTTCTCTGCAAAAACATATGTGGGGAATAGAATCCTAAACTTTCTGAAGATGGATGCATTTAGGTGTCAGATGAAGTCAATAAGATACTGGTAAGTCAATGAGATGCACAGCTCCAGCATGATTCTAAAAAAACATCTCTGGTGCTGCATCTTTAGGCACTCAAATAAATAAATGTGACACATAAAACCACAGAAATTGTTACCACTCCCCTTTCCACATGCACTAAAGCTATTCTAATCAAAACAATGAAATTCAAGAGATTTTACATCAAATATATGATATAAAGTGCTTATATTCTTCTCACATACTCAAGTGGAGCAAATTCCATAATATAACACTTATTTGATATTTAATTCATCTTCTTTGTAATTCAGTGTGCAGAATTAAATGATTAAACCTAAAATGATTATGTACATAATGAGTAAAAACAGATCAATTATTTTTTAATTTAAGCAAGTGGGAGTTATAAAATTGTTTAAGCTCCTTTAATATGAGGAACTACCTAGTCAAATTCACATTTGTGTTCTTTTAAAAATGATATTGACTCGAATCAAATTGAGTTGCTTAGATTTTTAACTCAGCAGTGTCTATTTGATTATAATCCACTGGCCAGATTCTCAGTTGCTGTAATGATTTCTCATCTCTGTTCACTACTGCACTATGCCCACTTTGAACACCTACATCCCCTTTTAAAATATTTTTGGTTTTTGGGTTTTTTTTTTAAATATTAAAATTTTATTTATTTGTTTATTTGTCATAAGAGGTGCACAATAGGTCACCTTTTCAAGAGGGAGAACAGCCCTTTGATCTGTATACTGACCATCAAGTTCCCTGAAAGCTCCTCTTCCCTTACAGAAAATTATCACCAATTTAGTAAATTCATTACAGGATTTCCTTTACTAATTATGGTGCTGTAGTTTGAATGACTCCTACTCAACGCCCTTTAATTAAATTGTACTTGTAAGAACTATAAATTCAATAAGGAAGCTGAGATTAAAAAAAAAATATACCGAATCATGTATTGATCCAGGATTCTTTCAAGGATAAGAACCCTGTCTTAGATTATGCCAGCAGCACAGCTTTGTAGATGTTGAGGAGGGACAGGATTCACAGCACATCCACCTTTCAGAGGGTGCAAGTGCTGTCTACATTTGGTTACATGCCCAAAACTGAGTGGTGTAACTGATTCAACACCTGCTTAAAATCTGGATCTTCCCTGATTCAATTCCGTAACAAAAAATTTCATGGTGCTCACTGGTACAGAGCACAGGTATCCTCACAAACACAAAGAGCCATTTCAGGCATCTCTTTCACACATACAGACAGCAGGTTTCCATTAAACAAATAAATGTTGGATAAGGGTCTGTGGAGTGACCTTAACCATGCACCATTCCCATTCCAGCTAATATTAAATGAACACAGACATGAATGGATTACTGGCAAATGCTTTGGGAATGACATTAAATGTGACCCTACAGTCAGTACTTCTTAAAAAGCTGATCATTCTTTTCTCTTTTTCAGATCATCAGTAAGAGCAATGCACCTCACAAGCACAGCACTACCAAGGTAATACAGGACACATCCAGACCTCTGGAGCCTGCAACTGGTTTAGAGGTGGGTGCAAGTTATATGATTAATTGCATATTAATTTAGTGGGTTAGGAATTTATAAGGGTCTATTAAGAACTTATTAGAGATCACTTCTTTTTTCTCATACCTTTTTTCTTCCTTTTTTTTGTCCCAATTAGGTCAGTGGTACCTGACATCTAAGGCACATGTAACTAAATGCTACTGAGCTCTTTCTCTTAGCAGACACTTCTCTATCAATACTTCAGAAGCAAAGTTAATCAGGCAGCTAATGATCTGCTTCACTCGAAGAAATTTTAACTTCCTCATCATCCTTCCCATTATTAACTGATGGAGCTTCCCACACAAGACTGCTCTCTTTACCACAGTTCTGGTGGGGCTGATCCAACTGGACTCAAACCTGGGATCCTAGCACTACTTCTGTCCAGGAGAACTTGCATTTTCCATTATTCCCAAGCAAGCCCTTCTAATGCTCCACTTGCATTTCCAGCTCAGCTCCTGGCTGAATGAATCTCCACTAGCCCATCATTAGTTGCAGCATACAACACTGAAATTCCCTGGCCTTCCCCTGCAGCTGATCTTGATGCTTCAGGTTTTAGCTTTTTATTTTTTTCAGATTCTGTTTGGTGTGTGGGTCTGGGTTTCACAAAAGGGGATGGTGAGCTCTCTTCAGAGAGCAGGGAGACAAAATTATTCCTTCTCTAGTCAGGGACCCAAGGACAAATGATCTGGATCTCAGGCCCAAGAGCATAAACAACATGGACTGAAGAGAGAAAAACAAGAAGGATGGGACTTCATGGGCTGGGGCTGTGGTTGGACAATTAGCTCCAATATGCTAATAGACCAGAACTTATAAAAATGTGAGGTAAAACTGTGACCAAGCCTACTTTTGCTCCCAGCTTGGAGCCATCCAGCAGAGCCACGACTGAGGCTCCGGTACTGCCAGGGTGCAGCCTTTGAAGGCTCTTCAATAAATATCCTCTTTATTTCCCTTAAATCCATCTAGACTCTGTTCCAGCTGCTAAAGGCTCCTGGCTGAATGCATCATTAGCTGCAGCATAAAACACTGAAATTCCCTGGCCTTCCCTGCAGCTGATGTGAGCACAGAACTCCTGGAGCAATCCCGGGTTGGTGACTGCAGCTCTGCAGAGCAGAGATGAGATAAAGACACTGCAATGCTTTGTTCAGCAAGGTTATCTGCTCTGTTCCATGCTGATAATAGCACATTTAATTCTCTAACAACCTTCTCCAGGGTATTTATCACACAGCAAAGAGGTGCATTATATTCCATAAACACAGTGTAGGAAATAAAGTGGTTTGGGAGTAGACTGCTCTGTGCACAATGTCCTAGCAGCAAGTTACAAAAGTTAACTTGAACTTTCTAACACTGACAAATTATTCCATTTCTTATTAAATGAGCATGCAATTAATTCTGAGTATTAAACTGTAAAAACACCCTTTTTTGAAAAAAGAAATCCCAACACCTAAAACTTGACATTCTTGAGTGGACTTCTCATGTGCAACTTTATTTTAAAAATTTTCAAATACTAAAATTAGAGCCAGCTAAAACCAAGTTATAACTCTATATTATGTCAATATAACAAATTATGCATATTATTTTTCAGTAGGAAAGACACCAAAAGCTTGCATTACAGAATACTAACTTTAAATTAAGTTTTCCACTTAGATCTGAAGGCAAACAGTGCCTACTTCATGATCTTCTAAATTACTTCTCTGGGCAATATTTTTACTCCTCTACTTGCCTGATTTTACCAATCATGTGGTTTTCTTCCACAGTATCAGATTTGGCTTAATTTGCAATTCTTTAACATGCTAATGCAAGAGAGTTCAGTGTAATAAAGAAAGAGGAATTTTTCCACCTTGCCTGATAATGCAGAAGAGCTTATCAACATTCTGGTCATACTTAATGCAACCTAAACAGGTTTTGCAATCAATAGGAAAAGAGAATTTGTTAAGTCTCAAAGATGTGCATAAATAGACTTTCTCTGTTATTGGATTATCCCCTGCACTGAAACAGACTGAGCAGGGGACTGCAATACTAAGCAGTGTGGGATTTAGTACTCAAAATATCAGTGTCTGATGGAAAAATGGGAGAAAAATCTGACTGAGAACCAGCCTCACCTCAGGACAGAATGAGCTGCCACTAAAGAACAGAGAAGAAATGGGCTTAATCAGGTTACGAAAGCATCCAAATATGGAAATTCTACACACTTTCTAAAAAAATTATTTTGGCTTTCAACCATTTTATGGTTTACAAATGTTTCTCTTCATTCCAGCCAAAATCTATTTGGCTACTAATTAATCTATCTAATCTTAATCTCCTACCATAAAATCATATTTAAAAAAAATCATCTCACTGTACACAGGAATCTGCTGCATAGTTGAAGACTTGTATCCCCAGCCTCCCCCTGCTGATGCTAAGGAAACTCAGTTCTTCCTTGACCTAAATATTCTTTTCAAGGCTTCACTATTTCCTACAAAAAACACACGAAGTGTGAAACTTTTTTTTTCCCAAAGCATAGGACATTACTTTTGTGTTTAGTTTGTTCCCTGACCCATATCCCCATATATTTTTATACACTACTACTGACTAAAATACACTGCCTATTACATGTCTGTTTACTAGATTTATTCCCTAGGAAGTGCAATATCTTGCATTTGTATCCATTGAATTGAAACCTGCATATACAATTCACTTCTCCCAATTTTTTCATATAGATTTCAATTCTAATTTTGTTCCTGAGGCTGCTGGTAACCCACTTTGATATCATCTGGTAATTTAAATAGATGTATTCCCTTTTCTGTTATCTGAATTATCAAAATGCTGAATATTACTGGTCTCTGGCCAGAGCCCTATGAGATATAAATCCATCTTTTTTGACAGTGAACCATTTATTTGCCAGAATTTACTCCAGGCATAGAACTGCAATCTGCTTTAATTATGATTGTCCCATTCAGACCACATTTCCTCATCTCCCCCTGGTGACACCACCATGGCCACTCACTCCTTATCTACTCACCAGCTTTTCTGTACAATTGCAGAGAAATTAAACTGATTTGTTATGATTTGAACGTTACAGATGGATCTTGGCAGTTACCCACTCTTTGTTAAATTCTAGGTATTTTCAAGCAGTTTAACTCCTCTCAAATACAATCAATCTTACTCCATTTCTCCACCAAAACTCCTACAGAAATCCTATTTTCATTCTTTTGGGGGAAAACCACTCTGTCCTTTCCAGTTTAATGGATCATGTCAATCTTCCATATGTCTTCAGAGATTAAAAATCATGACAATTACTTTACCTCAGCTACTTCCCTGCAGCAATTTTTATCAGGGCCAGGAGGGCAATTCTAATATTTTCTTAAACTCTCATAAACTAAGCATTTGTTAGGTCAACCAGGTCACAGCTAGCCTTGCTTTTGAATGCTGGGGCAGAAGAGACAACATTTTAACCTTCACTGCTCCAAGCAATTCCTCCTCTCACCAACAGATTGATTTTCCCCTTGTTTTTGTTTCCTTTTTGTTGAAACACTTTCTAAGAACTCTTTACCTTCACTCACTCACCCCAGGGGGACATCCCAAGTGCCAGGTCCTGCATCCCATATGGCCATGCCATAACCACTGACACAAACACAAATCAACAGCACCTCCCTTGGTGTTGTTTTTCCTTTCTCCTGCTTTCAGTGAGTGCTGTGGGAGGGATGGCCACAGTGCCAGCAGGGGAAGGGAGGTGCTCTCCTGATCCCCCCAGCCCATCTGCAGGGCTACTCAGCTACCTAATTAGGGCTACCTAATTCCTACTCAGCTTTCACACCTCTGGCTGTGGTGTTTGATTTTTCTCTACTTGCTCTCATTATTCTCTTCCTGTACAAAGTTCAGCATAAGGCATCTGTTTCTGGCTTTTTTTTTTTTTTTTTTGATTCATGTATTTTCTCCAGACTTTCAGGCAGGCCCAGGCAAGAACAAACAAAGGAGATGATGAATGAAAACAGGCAGCAGTCTGATTTCTAGCTACTGCTTAAGAAAATAAAAAATTTTAAAAAAATATATACACAGAAAAAAAAAAATAACAAGGTGGAATAAGAACCAGCTATTGCTCTGCAGCTACAAATGCCTTCTGCAGGTTAAAGCACCTGTCCTGCATGTTCTGTGGCTCAGCTAAGCACCTGTGCATCAAGATTCACATGGGCATTACTGAAGTTAACTGCACCATGAGGTCAGTTTTTTATCAATTTAAACTGGAATCTCATGTGAAAGCAGCATGCCTTTCTCAGAATAATTTTAAGAGCCAGATGTAAACAGAACCTGGGTTTGTGAAGTGGATCATAGGCACTGCAACCCAGTACTGCAGCCCTGAGGGAAAATGAATCAGTCAAAAGAAACTCAATTATTGACTACTAGAAGTGTCCTTTTAGCATTAAAATTCCTCACACATCGAAAAAAAAAAAATTAGTTCTGAAGCAGGTGCTAAATTGCTCTGCAAATAAAATAAATCTGATATACATATATATTTTATATACATAAAATATTTCTGATATCCCCAGCAGCTGAACCCTTGGCTCTGCTGGGCATCCTCAGACCACCCCTCACTGCCCTTGCCATGCCCCAGCAGCCTCAGCTGCCCTGCCCAATGCTGCTCCAGAGGCACCACCCTGGGCCAAGGTGGGATCTCTCCCCATCCCTGGGGCCAAGGGGGGATCTCTCCCCAGCCCTGGGGCCAAAGGAGGTTCTCTCCCCAGCCCTGGCACCAAGGGGGGCTCTCTCCCCATCCCTGGGGCCAAGGGGGGCTCTCTCCCCAGCCCTGGGGCCAAAGGAGGGCTTCTCTCCTCAATGCTGGGGCTAGGGGGGATTCTTTCCCCAACCCTGGGGCCAAGGGAGGTTTTTGCCCAGCCCTGGGGCCAAGGGGGGCTCTTACCCCCACCCTGGGGCCAAAGGAGGTTCTCTCCCCATCCCTGGGGCCAAGGGGGGATCTCTCCCCAGCCCTGGGGCCAAAGGAGGTTCTGTCCCCAACCCTGGGGCCAAGGGGGGCTCTCTCTCCAACCCTGGCCAAGGGGGCTTCTCTCCCCAGCCCTAAGGGGGCTAAAGGAGGTTCTCTCCCCCACCTGGAGCCAAGGGAGGTTCTCTCTCCAGCCATGAAGCCAGGAGAGGTTCTCTCCTCCCCTCCTCCAGCAAACACTCTCTCCCTGCCCATTGAGACTGACTAAATCCTGTGCCAGTCCTCAGCAGAGAAGAAATCAGTTTGTTCTTGAGGAGGTGTTTTTTGGCACGGTGAGTAACACAGTGGTGTATCTCACTGTTAATCAAACATGCAACATTAATGTGTCAGTGCTTTGTGCAGCTCTGACCCTCACAGCTCTGCTTTTGAAGGTTTTTTCCAAGTATGGCAAGTAAAGGGAGGGAAAAAAACTCACAGACCATTTTGGATAGAGATATTCTGTCTTGTATAAAATGTAATGAAGTCAAATTTAAATACATCTAACCTTGGGGTTATACAGTCTGAGTTCTTCTAAATGTGCTCTGCTCTGATAATACCTGACATTTAGAGAAGAATATCCCACAGTTATGCAATAAAGTTGATAACTTTCCAGAATTAAATCCACTCCTAGTGTGAATTCTGTAGAAAGAGCTGAAAGGAAAGTCTAGAAAATAATCTAATAGCAGAATAAAGTGTATGAATTTGCCCATATTTCTTTTTTTTTTTTTAATTTACACTGAGACAAGAAACTACATCTGATTTGAAATTTAAAAAGCCTTCAAACTTGAAATGCAAAGTAGAGTCAAGTAAGTATGTTGGTTACTTATTTTTCATTATGAGGGACAACCTCATTTCAAACACATGTAAATATTTTACAGAGGTGTACAAGTTGCTTTATAGAATATTTTCCTGCAGCTACAGCTTGCTGGTAACTTTTGAAACACTACTTTACATGCTTAGGAGTGGCAGACCTTGAACCATTGGTATTTTCATTGACCTTTTTTGCTGTACAGGGGCCTTCCAGGGAATTTGCTTTCCCTGATTATTGAAGAAAAGCAGTTCAGCCAATTCTGAGAACAAACCTGGGAAACTTTGCAGCAGCAGAGGAGGAGAACAGCAGCAAGAGACTCCTCAAAGCACCAGCTCTGGCTCCTTTGGTTACCTCAATCCCTGCTAAAAGCCTGCCAGCCCATGGCTCTGAGCCTCACAAATGAGATCCCAAATTTGCCTGGGCTGGAGTGGGAAACTCATCCATTTTTCTCCACAGAGGACAAAAGGAGCTGTGTTTATCAAGCTCTTCTCAAGGAAAGGGTAATGTGGAGAGAGGAGTGCTCCCTACACACGTGTGTGCACTCACTCACCACACATCCTGCAGTCCTTCACTGGGTGTAATCTGCTACAGTCTGGGCAGACTGATTTTACTGCAGTGATTTGATTTCTTTATATAAACTTCCATTGTATTTTGGGCACAAAATTGTCTAGTAATAATGATATAAAAAAGTTATAAAGGAGAAAAAAAGTAGGAAAACTGAACACGTCTATTTAGTGTTCCATCTTCTCAAAGTGATTAGCAAATACAGAGAAATTGGAATTGAAGCTTTATCTCTGATGACACTACACTGCAAACCATCTCTGCAAATTCCTACTAGGACTTTTCTATTCCTACTGTCCTAGGAAATCAAAGAGGAAGATGTGGAATTGCCATAGGTACTCACAGTCATACAGGATATTCTCCATTCTGCAGAAGATGAAAGGAATTTGCAAAAAACACAAATGTCATTCTGTGTTTTAAAGCATTACCATGATAAAAGTGCCTAAGATGATTCTTTGCCTTTGTTATGAAATGAAATATCTCAAAAGTAATAAGGAATGCCTGTAAGAAGGCAATTACACACTTTTACTACAAATCTATTGTCAGGCATGGCCTGACTCTTCCCTGAAGCAGGGATGAGAAAAAAAAGCAGCATATGTTAAATTAAAATACTTTAATTTTTTTTCTCTTTTTACTAATACTACAAAATTATTGTGCTTTCATACATTCACTTTTAAAATTTCCCAGAATGTATAAAGAAAGCAAAAATTTAAAAATCATTCATTTTGTATTAAAAAATTGTTTGCCTATATTGAGAAGGTTTTTTAAAAGCATTGCTATGCTTGTGTAATTCTGTCCTCCCCTTTTCAAATGCTTATTTGATATATATCTCTTGCACTGGTTTGTGGTTACTATGACACACAGTGTGGGATTCTGGCACTGCTTCCCTATGTTAAATAAATCTGAAGATGACTGAAGCAGGTAGAAATTAAGGTATATTCATAACATATTCTCATCTCATTGTAAGTTAGGGTTGGGATACTAAAACCACTCCCTCCTAAAAATGAGTATAAAATGCCACTATTCAGATGTGCTACCAGTCTTTATTTAATCTATGACAAAACACAATGCAAACTATTAAACTCTGAAGGATTAGCACGAGAAATTTTCACATTATGTTTTCAACCAACATTTTCTGTATTCCATTTACCCTGTTACAAGTTCAGGTTATGGCAGCCTTGTTCATATTCAATAGTCCCTTAATTAACTACTAATGCTGCTTATTTAGCTGGCATTACCACAGAACAAACACACTCCTCAACATATGCAGAACAGGGAAGTAGCCCTGGCCATTTCCAGAACATATTTTCCCTCCCAAGTGCTTCCTTCATAAGTTGCAATGTTGGGTTTTTTTACAGAGCTGTGCCTTACTGAATTCATGAAAGCCACTTGCAATGATTTTAGTTAGAGTGGGAGTGTAATCTAAGGATTAGAGGTAATGATAAGCTGTACAAACTGATTATTTCTGATCTCAAGACATACTACTACAGGGATAGAAAACACAGTTCTTCCCAATGAATAGAAGTGGAAAAAAATTGTCCACTTTCTGGTATTTTTGAAGATTAACCAGAGCTCGGAAATGAGAGTTTCTGTACCAGTTATGAATACAGACAACAGTATTACATTTTTCTATTTTGAAGGCCAAAAGTGACCAGTTTTAATCTCTATTCTGAGCTTTTGCCAACCTCATGGTAATAACAGATATTATTCCATGACTGACACATCATGCCCATAATTTCTGTATGATTTTGAACAACCCTTTAAGAAAACCATCAAGTCACAGTCAGAATCTAGAACCTGCCCATCTTCATTCCATAGCCAGAGTTACAGCATCAGTGAATCCTGTCCTGTGTAGGTAATCTTTAAATGAGAATATATGCTCATATCTGTTTTGAAAAATCAGCCCTGGGATTTCCTTTCCTCTGAGTTAAAAGTCTTTCCTCCTGATCTGATTAAGCTCCACTAATATATAAACACACTGTGCTAATTGTGAGAGAGTGAGCAGGACTTAAAAAAACTAAATTATGCCCATTTTTAATCACTCATTAACACCCTTTTTGGTAACACTCAAATGATATTACCAGCTGAGGAGGAAAATTGTACTTGTGAATGTCTTTATAACTTTACATTTTTGGAATGAAAGAATTTCTTCATTGGGTTATCTGACACATAATGATCTCTGTTGGAGGGTGCAAGAATTTTAATTCTTCTTTCTTTGTTCTCTGAAACAAAGCCCAAAAAAGTGGGATAAGAGACGCTTTCTCCCTGCCCTAAACCCCTGCCCCAGCATCTGTACATATATTTATCCTGAAAAACACTCTAGCCTCACTAAAATAGGCTTGCTTGATTTCAGACTAAACAACTGAGGATCACTGGTTTTTCTTACATTTCTAATTATTCTTTTCCCTGTTTTTAATTTAATTCACATTAAAAGAATTTTGTGAGACATCTTACTATGGGTTGGTTAACACTTCCAGTATCTTTGAGTAGGTCTGGCTTTCCATCTCATTTATTTAACCTCATTTTCACTCTATTCTCATTCACTCTAATTCTCATTCTATTAGTTTCAGAAGAACTTCTTCAGAACCACAAGGCTGTTTCAGAAAACAGAGTCAAGATTTCCAGCTAAGGAAGAGATAAAAATTAAAGTCACCATTTTGAAGCAGAAAGTCAGTGTGGTAAAATAGCATCCTCTTAATTCTCGGTCAAACTTATATAGGTCTCTTGGGCTAATAACTAACTTTGAAATATGAATTAAATTTATGTTTGTAATTTAGAGCATCAAGTACTACCCCTTTAATGTGTATGCAGCAGTGTTGAGGAAAATGCTGAAACTGAATTACACATATTTGCTGTGCCAGGGGATACAGCCACAGTTTGCTAATTGCAAATTTACTCTTTTATTCTAAGGAAAGCAGAGAGATTACAGGATCACCAAATCACTGAGGCTGGAAAAGATCTGCAGGGTTACCAAGCCCAACAATTGACCCAGCACTGCCATGCCCATGAGGAGAAGCCAATTCCCCCCTGCCCTGGCACTGCCAGCCCTGCAGGAAGGGCCATGACCCACCTGCCAGGGAGTGATGCTGTCAGCAAGAACAGACCTCTGCCACAGGCATCCTAAGCAGGATGATTCCCTGCTTAAGATATTAAAAAGGCTACTTAAAGAGAAAAGTCAGCATCCCTGGGAATCTCTCAACAACTTGTGCGTGGCCTTTTGCAGGAGAAAAGTCAAATTTTCCTGTTCAGAGCACCAAGTGCGGGACACACCTGAGGCTCAGTCATTGCCTGCAGAGCTGCACACTCCATTACAGCTCATTCTGAAAGAGCATTTTTCCAAAACTCCTAATAAATAGTTTTCACAGAAATACTGACAAAGCCATAATTATAGTGGCAATTGCAGGTGACTCTATAATAAACCATATTTCTTCCCCGTGAAGATATTAATTTACATTTTTGAAATGTTCATTGCTAAGCCTAAGATTGGGTTTCTGAATTGTGTTCAGAGGCAATTTATACAGGAGAAAAAATACACTCTATCCTAAATGTACTGAACACTAATTTAAAATGATCTATTTGCCATAATATACATTCAACCCCCTACTGAAAAGTTCAGAAGCTTCTCCTCCTTCACATACAGCTCCATCAGGCTATTCTTATGCACTGGGAGCCCTGGCACACATTTCAGATGAATTGTGAGGCTTATTTCAATTTTCCAGCTAAAAGCTATGGGTTAGATACACGGGTTATAGTGCAGATATGCCAGTAAGCCCAAATCTCCTATGGTGTGGATTCAAAAGCATCATCATGAGGGCAGTTTAATTTATCAGAATATCAAGCAGTGCTAATGCTCACCTACATATGATTATTTCCAGAAATTCTTAACTTTGTAGCAAAACTAGTATCCATTTACAAGCACCTGCCTATGAAGCTCAATAGTACCCTGAAAATCAAAACCGTTTTCTTCTGTCCCTCTTATACCTTTTAGTGTTAGAAATTGAACCCCACTCTTTTTTTTTTTTTTTTTTTGGTGCATCACAGTAATTTTTTGAGGTAAAAAAAAAAGAAAAAGAAAAATCATACAGGACTATGCTGGGTATAAGATAAAATCCCATCTCACCACATCTACAGCTCTAACTGTGTGAGGTTCTAGCCCTAAGTTCGATAACTTTACTGACAAAAAATTCTGTGGAAAACCCAAGCATTTAAAAGTGGGTTTGTTTACTCAGGAGTGTTTCTTAATTATTAGGATATCTTAGTTATTGAAACAGCATCCCATCACAATGCTGTAAACCACAGCACTTTTGGAGATGCACGTCTTATACAACATACAATGGTTGAATTCAACTTCCAGTTACAGCTGTTTTGTTAGGAGTTTTCTTTTAAGCTTCTTGCTCAGAAAGCAAGATTTTACACATAACAATTTACAGACAACACTCATTTGAATTTTCAGTAGTGTTTTCTATTTTAGTTCCTGTGCATCCAACTATTGTGTAAAGTAACTTTGCCAGTAAAAAAAATCCTGTACATTCACTAAATGGGTGTGTTCAGAAACAAGTGTTTGTGAGTGATATGATAATCATCTGGGAGCTACATGCCATAAACAGCCTGCCCAGAGAAAGGACGTGTCTCTGGCAGCAGGTCAAGCTTGCTCTGAAGTTAATAATTTAGTGGTTAGAAAGCCCAGCAAGGAGAGGTCACGGTGGCAAAAAGGATGTGCAGGTTTCAGTAATTCATAATCACAACAGGGAAAAAATTGACATGCTCTAAGTGTCTTTAATTTTAAATAAATTTTAGAAGCTGAAATTTTGGTGTACAAAAAACAAAATAATCCAAATTTTGTTCATTGGCTTGTTTTTTGTTGCTGCTTCCTCGTGGGCTGATTTTACTGAGCCCTCTGTGGCCATTTTGGATTCAAATAATTCTACATAAGATGTGAACAGGGCCCATTGACTTTGAAGCTGCTGGGCCATTTATTCAGCAGGCAGTCTGAGGAAAGCACAATACCCATCCTTTGCAGCACTTCAGTCTGTTCTCACACAAAGCTGTTGCCCTGCTCTTTCGAGCAGCGCTGCTGCTTTCACTAAACTGAAGATCATCTATTGACAGCAGCTGAGAGAGTTTGTGTAAGAGCCTTTGACCTGGGTCTGCTCTGCCTTGGACTGCTCTGGATTCCACACAGCAGAAACCAAAGCAGAGAGGCCACAGCCCCTGCTCAGCCTGGAAACCCAGTGAAAGAAGGCACAGCTTAGCACTGCACATTGAACTCACTGAAAGCAGCACTTCAACAACCTTTATCTGGCCTGTCTACAACCAAACGTGATGTTCCTGCTCCTTTATTATTAATCAAACAGAAATATTCAATTAAGTTTCCCCTTATAATTAAATTTTCACTTCATGTAATATGCCATTTGTGCAGAATCTGCAGTTGCAATCATTACTGGAGAAAAGAAATGTCAACTTCAAAGTTGCTAACTCCTACAAGTTGGAAATTCTGTTTTAGTAGATGATGGTTATAAGCTGTAGACCCTTATAATAATTTAAATTCAATTAAGCACACATTCTTTTTCCATAACAGGTGATGATGAAACAGATTATTTGAAGCAGTTAAACCAAAAGACATTAAAAATACATAAACATATAGAAAGATTGAAAAGAGACAGGTAGAAATGCCTTAAATGCATAAAGCTCATACAGAATAACGAGTACAGAACTTGTACAAAATTCCTATTAAAATTCACAGAGTTGTATCTTTAATTCACTTTGACTGTCTGTAGAAGTCAATTCATCCAGGTACATTCCAACCTGCATTTAAGAATAACAAGGTACCTGGTTTTATTACAGAAAATTGTCCCTATAGACAAGGTATAATTAGTAATGTGGCAGAACATAATTTGTTTTGTGATATGTATTCAATGCCTCTAAAAGTTTTACCCAAAGGTCCTCGCTCCTGGGACTTGGCAATGCACTTTTTTAAAGTATTGCACATCTTAATAGAAATTTAAAAATAAATGCAACTCTGTTATTAATTTGTAGTTGCATTTATTGTTAGTATCCTGAAATATTCACATTACTCAAAGAGATCACAGTCTTACTACAGGGCATAACTTCTAATTCACATCTCTGCCAACTCTGGTTGCTTAATGCACAGCAAGAACAGGCAGAGAATGGTGTAGTAGAACCAAGGATAATGAACTTGTAGGGCTAATTCAAGGAGCTATAAAAAGTATGCATAAAGGAAACTGTAAGGAAGGAAACTGTAAACAGACAGTTACAACCTCCTGTGTCCTAGAAAACACACAAAAAATCAGTTTCCTGGCTTACAGGATACAGTCAAGGGTTTTAGGTCAAATATGCAACTTTTCTGAGCAGTGTCTCAGTGAGGGAGACTTGGTCTTTTTTCACCCTTGGTCTTTTTTCACCCTGCAAAGGCAAGACAGGCATAACCCAGGTTAAATTTCAGGTAAAACTGAGCCCTTCTGCCCACAGTTTGATAACATGATGCTCTTTAGCTTGCCAATGCTGCAATTTATAGCAGAGATAAAATATTAAATAAACCCCACTTCCTTAAGTTAAGTCAATTCCACCTCACTAAGCAGCATCTGCCTTCGGCACAGTTCCTAAGAAATACACGAGTACAATTCAAATAGGTTGGTCAGGAACAAAATACAGGTAAGGTGCTCAAGTGAAAGAAAGAAACAGAGAAATTGATTCAGCAGCAGATGGTGAGAGAGCTGAGATCAATACAAAACAGTGCTTGATAGGAGACCCTGTGTGAAAGAGGCAGGAACACAAAGGGCTGAATTGCCAAGTGCAGCGAATGTAAAATCTGTAAGTACCTAATGGACCTAATGGCCTCTCATCCCTGCTGATGGCAGAATCCATGGACCCATCACCCTCAGCAGGGATGGCTTGGGAACCCAGCAGAAAGTGAGCTGCATCCTGAAAACACCACGAGAGGCTGAGGGCTTGGAGGGGATGAGCAAACACTGACAACGGGAAAATAAAAAAACCTACAAACTCTTGTGGATTAGGAATGCCAAGTCAGGCAAGTACAGAAAAGGGGTTGGTTTGGGACCCCCCAGAATTATTCATCACACATTAATTTGGATCTCTTGGTGAAAAATGCAAAATAGCAGAGGAAAACTTGAGGAATGTTTGTAACCTTGACACCTCTACTACTGCAAATTCTGTTTCGTAGAAGCTGAATAAGAAATATTAACCAGAGGAGGAATAACTGATGGTCATGCCTCAGAAACTTCATTATTTTAAGAAACCAGTCTGAAAAAGTGAAACACTGACCACTCTGACAAGCTTTTTAATTTCATCAGGAAAAATAAAACAGGTGGAATCACTCTAAAACATTTAATGAAAATTGTCTTTGTTTGTAGCCCACTACATCATGAAAAAAAAGAAGAAAGGAAGGAAACAAAAGACCCCAGTACTATAGAAATATGCAAATAAAGAATATCCTAGAAATATATAAATAAAAAGTATCACAGAAATGTGCAAATAAAGAGTACCATGGATATATGCAAATAAAAAGCATCATAGAAATATAAAAATAAAAAGTACCATAGAAATATGCAAATAAAGAGTATCATGGATACATGTAAATAAAAAGCATCATAGAAATATATACATAAAAAGTATCATAGAAATATGCAAATAATGAGTATCATGGATACATGTAAATAAAAAGCATCATAGAAATATATACATAAAAAGTATCATAGAAATATGCAAATAAAGAGTATCATGGATATATGTAAATAAAAAGCATCATAGAAATATACAAATAAAAAGCTGTCAGGAAAAAAAAAAGACTGACACACGATGAAAAGCCATTGCCAAAGCAATGAGAGCTAGAATTATTTCTCAGGTGTACTGTTTTGGATTTAGATGGAATTGTACAGAATTACTAAGTTATCACACGAAAAAGATAAAACTTTCCCTTTGGAATGTACAAAATAGTCCAGGATATAAATAGGGAGCCAGATTCACTTCCAGCTTTAATTACTGCAAAGATGCATTTGCAGCTAAAATGTTGCAAACCATCTAATGCAGAACATGATATGCACCAAGGTAAAATCCTTAAAAGGTAACCTACAAAACTCTCTTTCTTCCTCCATGAAAACCCTCAAATCCTGTGGAACTGAGAGCCTGGAGAAATTCATTAAAGGAAGGAAAACCTGAGCTTTCAGCCTTCTCAGAATGGAGAAATATGCAAGATTTAGGGCAGATGGATCTGCACCTTTTTCTTCAGAGCAGCCCTGCAGCAAGGCCCTCACATGCCCAGGCTACAAAGCAGGATTCAGTACACTTAAAAGGAATAAACTTTCACCAAAGCAGATTTATTTGGACTGCTTATATATATATTTAACAAATACACATCATGTTCAGTCTGGTAAGATTGATAATCATTTACACATTATCAGCTTTGATATTTTAATTTTGTTCAGTAACAAATAATCTGATTGTGAAGTAAATAATCAAAATTTACTTATTCTAAAGACCACTGTTAATTAAAATGAAGAGTAGCACCCAGACATCTTGATTAATTGTATGCATTTATTCCACTTTGTCAACACCTGCTTTTGGCAGCCAGAACAGATCCCTCATGGAACCTGAAGTCTCACACCTATGCAAGCTTTTCATTATAAAACCTTATTGTAGTTTAAATTTTGTGCACATTGAGCATTAAATGCTGTTTCTGTTGCACAGCTAACTTTAAAAATTGCATGGAGCACCATTTTTTCATTTCCAGTTCTGGCAAAATACATCTGGAATTTGAACTCTGACGACCTGAAGTTACTGCTGGTTGATAAGCTGAGGATTTTCAAATTAAGATTTCATTTAAGATTCTTTGTTCTGCAATAAGATTCCAGTAGCCTGGAAATGAAAGCAACAACTGCCGTGTGAACAAACTTCTGATGAAAAACATTTAATAGGATTTTTCTGCTACATCTACCCATGCTATTCTAGTACACAAGCCCTTCAACAACTCATTGTTATGTGAGACAAGTCTCCAATGCATGGGAAATGTGGACTCCCAGATTTTCTGCATGGCAACACTCACAGCATCTGCTCTCTCCAGAATTCCCACACAGCAGACCATGGATGGGGTGGGTTGGCTGGAATTTAGGAATCCAACAGCCCTCCAAGATTTGCCATCACTGGGAGAGAGCTTATAAACAGTGCCATTTAAAATTAATTACCTGCACTTTGTACAGTAATTTATAACCTGAAAGCTGTCTCTAAATGTTTTCATAGCAGATTGGGTATTGCAAACAAGCCCAAACACATATGGCAGCAGTCAGCAGTTTGGGAGCTAGTCCTCTCTGACTTCCCTCAAATTTCCTCTCTGAATTCCCTCAAATTCTCCCTGGTCTATCAAGCTTCCCCTCAAGAACACTTAATCTCAGAATGATTCCCATCAGCTGAGTATAAATAATGGTTTTGAAGTTTTTATTTCACTCTTGTATGGTGAATGTGAAAAGCTTCATCCATTGCCACTGAATCCAGTCAATGATGACAATATTGACTGGATATTGAATTGGAATCAGGAATCAGCTCTTAATCACATTATTTCTTGAATGCTTAGAACCTAAGCAGTCAAGCACTGAAATAATCCCAGATGTCAGACATCATCACAGCATGGAACTAGAGAAGGTACTGTGAATAATGGTATCTGCTCAAGTCAAGGGTATTTGTACCATATTCTAGCCTGAAAACCAGAGTCCACTATCTAAAGTAGATTATGCAGACACTAATTTAAAAAAGAAATGCCAGATATTAGCAATTTTTGATGAAAAAAAAAATCCCCAAACTTGCCTAGATGAGCATTAAAGAAATACAGACAACTGACCAGTGAAATGCAGAATGGATTCTCTCAGTGTCATTTTCATTTCCCAATACACATTGGTTTCTTCCAGTAGAGAGCTTTGAAACAAGTTACAAATCTAAAAGACTGGTACAGTTATTACATGGTAAAATATATAACATTTTGCTCATGAATTTTCCCCAGTCCTGTCATTCTGCCTACCCTGTTCAGAGGTGCTCTGCACACAACATGAGCAATGTGGAATGTGTTCCATTCTCTAAGGCACCCACCACACCTGCAGATATTACACATAACAGTGGACACTACATATAAACAGGCTCTAAGGGTCCCTGAGTTAGTTCAGAAGATAAAGTTAAAAATCTTTCCTGCATTGTGAGGCTGATGATCACAAAAGGGAATAGTGATGATAGGAGTAAGGGCTTTGCCAACTTGAAATCTTTACCAAGTGCAAGCTGCCTTCACACATAAATAGTTAAAACCCACTGCAGCCATCCCTTTCCCTCCATCCCTTTCCTTCCAGCCTCTGTTTATTTATGTATTTATGTGCATTCAAATCTGCAACTTCCCAGCTAATAGCTTGTCTGCTAACACCTCCTGTATGACATTTGAAATTCTGCCAGTTATGTTAAGTACGAAACAAACCCACAATGAAACTGCAGAGCAAAAACAAAACAAGAAAATCTGAGAATACTACAGAGGAAAATGCTATTATTAGCATTTAAACCTAAAAATTCCCCTTGGGTAAAAACACAGAGGTCTCTTCAGTGCCCTGCCTCTTTGTCTTGCAATACTGACATTAGTGGAGAATATAAGTGTCCATTATAAGTAGACATACTGACATTAATGAGTATTATAAGGCTGAGAGTTTATAAATTGTATGAAGTTTCCTTTGCCAATCAAAATACCTGCACTTCTTTTTCAGAGCCCAACACAAAATATGCTTCTCCAAATTCAGCTTCCAGAACAGTTCAATTAAGCAAGGATGCAGGAAAACAGAGATAATTTATTTTTGGTCAATACAGTTTTGTTTGTTTCTCATACATATTGTATAAATCTATTTAACTTTTCTTTTTTCCAACTCATACATCAATTGTGTCTTCTTTGGAGCAACCTTTCTTATACCAAGGTATCTTCCTCTAAAAATTACAGCTTAAAGCTATCTTTACAAGATGCCTAAAAAGTTCAAGATATCTGAACATGAATTCTTGCCCATACAACCCTATAAACCCCACACAAAAGATAGAGCATTTCTATCAAAGCTGGCTACTAAGATATTTATGAACTCCACCTTTGGCACTCAATGCACTTCTGGGCAGGATCTTTCCCCTGTGCAAGACAAAACTTTCACCTCCCAAAGATTTCAGAATCAAGTGGTGAAATTATGGTTACAGTCATGGAATTGTCAAAAATGTTGCTGCACATGCTGGCATAGCTGCTTTTATTTTTAGGGAGCACTCAAATGCTTTCTGGGTAGTCACCAAATTAAGGAGGATTCTCTACATGATCCCTTAAGGCCAGAATCTATATAATGGATTTATGCTGCAGCTTCCTGCTTCTTCCTTAAAATACTATCACACTCACACATCTCAAAATGGCTGTGGTGCAGGAGAGACAAGGAATCGCCCTCAAATGCATGAACTTGAAAAAAGGCAAATAGTTACCTGTGCTGTCACTGTTAGATGCCCACCAGAAGTTCTTATGAGCAGTCAAAATGTTTTATTCTCCATGTGTTGTCACAGGTTATAAAAAAACCTGTTCACAGATGAAAGTTTAATAGAGTAGTCATAAAAATGGAGTTGTAACATTGTATTTGAAAATGGAGGTCCTTTCTACAGATAGCATTTGTCAGGTACGTCCCTGCAAACTATTTGCTGAAGAGGAGGAGAAAAGAATCCCTGCAGCTGGTATTCAGAGGTTCTGAGGAAATTTCAGGCAAAGCACCAGTTTTCATCCTTTCCCACTTTGGTCACTCTCACATCCTTTCCCACTCTTTGGACACCAGGAGAGATGATAAGCTCAGTAAGAGCTCTGGGTGCACAGATCTGATCAGGGTTTCTCCCCCTCTGCAATGGAATGTAAGGAATGCATCAACCTGAGCACCCACCCCAACCTGCAAACAGCAGAGCCAGGCAGTCAGAGCTCTCCAAAGAAACCACATTCTGTCCCTGACCCATAAATTCACAAAGCTGCACTTCTTCTGCAGTCTGTGTGCAGAGACAGCTTAGAACACCCTTGTTTATTGGGGCCATAAGAAAAGTGAATTATCCTACATGCCTTAGAGGGATTTTAGGCACAGGGGAAGTTGGGCTGTGCCCTTGGAAGCCAGGCAGGGAAGTGCCAGCCAGGGGAGCAGGAGTGGCCAGCAGTGGGGACACACGTGGGAGAGGGGGCTCAGTGCTCACAGACAGGCACAGAGCCCTGTGACAGCACCAGGCTCCTGCCAGACTGGAAACCCTCTCTGCCAGAAGGCTCTGAGCTATTTCAGAGCAGCTGTGTGTGGGCTGCAGGTACTAGGCACAACAGAAAGAAAAAAATAAAATAAAAAAAAATTAAAAAAAGGAAAAGGCTTTTTTTTTTCTTTAGTGTTTACTTAGCATTTGACAAACAAAATGATTGCCATAGCAACGTGTGCATGCTGTTGGACAAATATCTGTGTAAGTCCCACAGACTTAAAGGTTTAATTAGTCTATACTGGTTTAAAAACAAATCAGTACATTTGATTGTGTATTCTTCTTTCTTCTAGTTTATCAAACACCTTTAAGGACTACTTTGTATTATTCTCTGCAGGACACATTTCCTGGGGTCAGGGGGAAAGAAGCAGAGGGCTCAGAGCAGTATTTGCTGTGGAAATATTCCAATCATGTGGAATTCTCACACGATGGAGTGGGGCCCTCCCTCACCAACCAGTTTTGGTTTAGTAGTCAAAGGAAACACAAAAGTCACCAAATGCCCATTTTGAATATTCCTTCAACGCATCATTTTCAGTGCAACACAACAAGGCTGAAGATACTTCTCAAAGTATCTTTTGTTTGTTTGTTTTGCAATTAAAAGGTAAGATACTAAGAACTCAAGAAATATATTATTTAGGTCAAAGGAGGACAACAGTAACAGGACACAAAGGTAACATCATATGTGGGAGGATCTGCAAAAATCAAGAAATATCATGCAGAAATGGGTTTACTACAAATGCTTCCCTATTTTCTCATTCAGAAATAATTAGGAGATTTAAGTTTCACATATATTTAGGAATCCTATGCATCCTTTCACAACCATAATCTTCAACCAACACTTAGTTTAGTGATAGCATGTTACAATTTCCAAATGAAGAATTTTTCAAATCCATACACTCAGCTTGTCTACTTCAATCTGCAGGGCACAAATAAAATTTTAAGATATCATCACAGTGGACATTCCAGACAAGACTTAAGATTGAAAGGATTTTTTAATTCAGAGAAAAAGGAAAATAAAATTAATTATGCTAAATCCAATTTACATTTTGTTTATGGGTTCCTTTTAAAATTGCTCTTATTTTCATTAAATGCACATTTAAGTTGTTAGGACAATATTTTAAGTGAAAGATTGCAACTTAAGAGAACTCCATGTTCTTTTGTCTTTTAATTTATGACTCTTTGTTTTTAATTTATGACTCTTGGATCTTCTTTTTACATTTTCCATTATTTTGTGGCTGAATAAGCACTAGCAGTGTGCTCCTGAATGACTGAGATCTCTGACAGCTTTACATATTCTGTACAGTCATGGTTAAGATCCCTGTGGGTCTAATTATTGTGTTTGATTTGTAGGGTGGGCAATACAGTGCCTGATATTGAAAAAAAAAATAAAATGCTGAATCACTGAAATGTTCTTCGTATTTTCATCTCCTATTTGCCTGTTCCACCACCCTGGCCCTGCTCTTTGCAGACAACAAAACACTGTAAAACTGGACAGCAGGGATGGAAGCTGCAATATTTTCATTTTTTCTTCCTTCCTGTCAAAAAGGCTGGATTCCCAAAGGGAACATTCCTATGTGCAGGGACATGACAAATCATTCTTCAATCAGGAATAAAGTGAGAGCCTATTTTCAGGATTAATCTGTCTAATAACTTACATAAGGAAGGGATGGGAGAAAAAATGAATTCCTGCTGTAAATGACAAGTGCATTTCAAATACCAGGGTCCCTGCATGTTGGATAGAGATAAAAGAAAGATAAACCAAGTTTGCAGCCACAGAAGGGGATTTGGTGTGACTCTACTTTGTAGCAACACAATGAAAACAATCCCCAAAATAAAGGGAAAACCTTACAGGTTCCTCTTGTATTCATTGCATGATTCACTCAGAAGTCACCCATGGGGGTAGAGGGAGACAAACCAAACACAGGTAAAGCTTTGCCCCCTCATTTCCTACCCAAAACCCAGATTTGAGTTTGAAAAGGATTTTGTTTTAGCTCTGTGCACCACGACTGATTTGAACTTCAGGAAAACCTGAACTAAACCAGATAAAGAATAAACTAGAATAAACTACCTACATGAACTTCTGCACTTGTAATTACATAGTATTTCTGCCTTGCTATAAAGGACTTCTCAGAAAGCCTGACTGCAAAATCATCAAGATCTTAGGCTGCACACTTCAGGATATCATACAATCTTCAATCAAATGCAAATTCCTAATTTATATACTGCATCAACTTATTTAATTTAAATAATTTTAAATAAGAGACATGCAATTTTATTGGTATAGAATAATTCTTCAAGCATGTTCCAGAGATACATAAAGATCCTAATTTTTTAATCTGTACTCCTTAAATTCTTCCAGCCCTTGCATATGATTATTGATCCTCTGCACCTTCAGAGACAGGAGAACATTCAAAAATCACAAGGTCTTTTTGCTTCCTCTGTTATATGGAACTGAGAAATGTGTTTTCCTCTGTGTAAGCAGCTATTATAAACATATAATGAGAAATATTTGAGGGTTGAGGGGGAAAAAGAAGATGTATAAATGGACAAAAATGCTGCAGGTGATTTTGCAATGTAGTTAACTTTCCAAAGTTACTACATTGGCCAAAAGAGACCCAAAATGGCTTCAGAGTGAGTCAGCTGTTCCAGCTATAGTCATCTTTACTGGCTGTATTTTACATCTTACTTTTCCTGACTGCACTTATGCTGGTCTAGATCTTTAGTTCTTAATTTTTGCCAGAGTACTATGCATAGTAGCTTTTTAATACTGGCTTTTCTTGAACCAAATGCCACAGAGCAGCTACAGCAAAACCCACTGGCAATTAGCTCAGAATAACAGTTTTTACTGCATCCACTGAATCAGTAAGAGCTGGGGAGTATAATGAGAAGAAGACAAAGCTGCAGACACACAGAAGAGAAATGAAGAGCATATTTTAGGGCTTCTCTGAAAGATTGTGCCTTGTTGACACTTCTCCAAACAATATCAATCATTTTTATGTGCTATGCCCATGAGAAGTGGGAAAGAGTCACAAATAAAAATACACCTTCAGGACTAAGAGAGTACTTTATACCATAAGCTTGTCATTCGTGAAGATGTAGTCAACACTGCTTGATTACTTATACAGATTACTTCATTTTAAGGTTTTATTATGTCTTCCAATAATTTTCATGAAGCTTGTAATTGAATTCCCTCTTGTGCCAAGCTATTTTTAATTATTGATTTTATAAATAAAATCAATACAAAATACTGTCCTCTAGACTTTTACATTTGCTACTCCAAGGCAAGTGAACAAAAGGAAAAACAGATACTGTGCCTCAGTGCATTGAGAACATCTTTTACTGTTAAAATTACTGTGCTTCTCCAGGTTTTATTTGCCATATGTGGAACCAGAGACACCATGTTTAAGCAACAAACAGAAAATGGAAATAGGAAGAAAACCCAGTCTGATCAATCTTAGAGCACTTTGCAGTAACACTCCCTGGAAGCTGCAGTAATCCCTGACACCCCAGGAGAGAGCAGCAGGGGAATCAGGCAGGAGCACAGGGCAGGGGCACAGGGCAGGGGCACAGGGCAGGAGCCCAGGGCAGGGGCACAGGGCAGGGGCACAGGGCAGGGGCACAGGGCAGGGGCACAGGGCAGGGGCACAGGGCAGGGACACAGGGCAGGGACACAGGGCAGGGACACAGGGCAGGAGCACAGGGCAGGAGCACAGGGCAGGAGCACAGGGCAGGGGCACAGGGCAGGGGCACAGGGCAGGACAGCCCTCTGTGGTGACATCCACAAAGGATGGGGGCCAGCCCCTGCCTCTCCACAGCAGGGGCCAGGGGCTGTGACACTGAACCTCCCAGCGCTGCCAGTGCCTGGCCACAAGGCTCTGCCCAGCCCTGCTGCCAAGGACAGCCACTCACAGCCTCAGAGAGCAGCAGAGTGCCAGAAATGGGACAGGTCACCCTTGGCCAGAGAGAGCAAAACTCTTGTCATGATCCCTTTGCATTCCTGCTCCATTCACTGCCTGTCAAGCACACTCTCACTGGTCACATTCACACTTAGTGTCAGGACTCAAAACTACGCTTTCCCAGCCACTGATTTTTCCCTTTATTCCAAAGCAGAGATTGGATACAAACTTGTATTGATGCCTCAGGTTTTAGCTGTTATGTTTTTCAGATTCTGTACTGCTTTAGTGTGTAGTTCTGAGCTTCATATTAGGGGATGAGCTTTCTTCACAGAGTAGGGAACAAAACAATTCCTGCTCTGGCTGGGGAGCAAGGACAAATGATCCAAATTTCAGACCCGAGAGCATAAACAACATGGATTGGAGAGAGAAAAGCAAGGATGGGACCTCATAATCTAAAGCTGTAATTGGACAATTAACTCCAATATGCAAATGAACCAGAACTTATAAAAGTGAGACACCCCCTGACCAGTTATGCATTTTGTGACCATTTTAGGTTCACCTGGGGTGTAGCCCGGGCTGGGCTCTTGTGCTGCCCAAGGTGAATCCATTGAGGTCTTCTAATCAATCTCTACTTTATTCTTTAGCTCCATCTAGTCTCTGTTCTAGGTCAGCCTTCACAAGGCATCATTATGGGAAACAAACCACAATATCAGAGAAACAGAACAGCTCTCAGAATGCAAACAGTACACCAAAACCATGACATAAATATATTCTTAAACCACTTTGGAATTCATTATTGGAGGACACTATGGTGCATACAATCTTTACAAGTGATGAAGTATTTAGAATGAGAAGAGACTCTTAATTCTCCTCTTATCTGTAGATGAAATCCTGCTTATCCAAGGTAAGATCTAGATGAGAGTTTTCTGTGTCTCCTTATAGAAACACCCTTCACTGTCTACAATAAAGTGTGTTGCTGAGTAAGCATTGATTTCAAACTTATTTCGTCTGCTTAGGTATTTTTGTGCATTTTGAGTCTATTGACTGGATTCAGCTCACCCTAATACAGTCACTTTTATCCACTGCCAAAACCTAAGGTAGAGGAAAAAAACCCCTAATTGCAGACTTCACACTATTATTTGTTATTTTTGTTTCATTTAAGCTACTGACACCTTTCCCTTGACTAACATAATCGAGTTGAAAAGATGGAGAAATTTTTTTGTCTGAAATTGCCAGGAAGTTAGAGATTCTCTTCTTTGTCAGTGGGACAGTAACAATGGGACAGAGCAGGAATTCACTGAACCAGAGCTCCTGAAAATTCATTCCAGTATCAGAGAAGTTTGCTTGCAAACACTTCTTTATTAACTCACTTTGATGCTGAATGGTTCTAGGTGATAAAAATTTTACAGTGTATGTTTTAAGGGAAAAAAAAAAAACAAGAGCAAAAAAGAAAGGTAATAGATTATAGATGAATGGCACAGAGATGGGCAGGAGTATTTTGTGTAGGACTGGAAATAAATGAATTCAAGTAATTTAAGAGTAGGAAGTCATCAGGGAGAAATATATCAGAGTTGAAACATCAAAGGGATCAAATGTAATCAGACATAGAAATCTTTTCATATGGTCACATGGTCCACCTACTTCATAATATAAAATAGGTCCTCTTCCATTACTATTTTTCTCCTTTGCACTATGTTCACTTTGGTTCTGAAAGTATTCAAGAATCACTTTATACTTTAAAAAACTTGTCAAAGTCTTTTTATGTTGTTTTTTTTTTTAATCACTGGAATAGCTACCATAAATACTGAGTAATGAGGAGACCTCTCTTTTATCAAATGCATCCCACTTCTCTCAAACCCCAGACTTTCCCAGAATTTCATGCAGAGACTGTTTAAGATTCCCCCTCCAACTGCACAGTTGCTGCCTCTGCTCTGCCACTGGAAGAATGACCCTGAACTGCCCTGCTCTGAAGGTTATCACTTTTGACTTATTCTTCTACCTCACAGTATATTTCATTTCTTTGTTCTGATGTCAACGCTGTCCTTTAGCATACAAAGCCCTGCCTCGCCTCATCCTTTTAGAAAACAAACCAAGCATTTTTAGCTCTTCTTATGAGACAGCACATCAATCTCTCCAGATCTTTTCAAGGTCTTCTTCCTCACTTCTTGAGCAAAGGCGAGAAAAATTGCTCAGAGAATTAAAAAAAAAAAAAAGTCATGGAAAGTCTGAGATATCCAATGGAGATTAACTGTCAGAAGAAAGACACATTAACACAGATATCCTGACTACTGCTTCTGCACCCTCCTGTGCAAGGCCATTCAGCTCCTTTTCCAATCTCCATGGCAAATTGATTTACTGCAGATGTGTGCAAAGGCCTTAAGGTAATCTGTCTTTCCCACCCTAAGGTACTTTCATACAACTGTTTAAGAATTATGGAAAAAGAATGATTTCTTGTTTTGCCCATTATTGTTATTAGAGCAAAGCCACCTAGTGTTGTCATTTAATATGCTGCTCAAAGAAAAAAATGCAAGGCCAAGGTTATCCAAGACAAGTGTTTTGCTCTTACGAATGCCAAAAGTGAGTTGGCAAAGAATTTTATCCCCAACAAATAAAAGATGCAGTTAAGGATGCATTTTTTTTTTTCATAAGATGGCACTTTCGAAATAAAAGCTTTTTGTTGAACCCTGTTTTTCCTTTGGCATATTAGAACTTATGCCTTGTAAGGATAAAACAGAAAAAAATTATGCAAATAAGTGAAATATGTCAGAAACAAATCTCTGAGAATCGATCAATTTGTAGTGCATTCTATATATCTTCCTCAGCTAACAATAACAAAAATCATTTTTTCCAAACTATTTTATATGAAGAATTAGTGTGTCACTTCCATGAGATTTCACAGAACCACAGAATTCTTTAGGTTGCAATAAGATCACTGAGCCCAACCACTAACCCAGAAATGCCACTAAACCATGTCCCAAACGAAGTGACCCATCTACACAACCTTTAAATACCTCCAGGGATGGTGACTCAGCCTGTTCACACCAGACTGAAGAGAATTCACTGAACTTGCCTGTCTGCTGTGAGACATTACCACCAAAATGAGGCTAAAATAAAGGTTTTCTCTGACCACCCTTGATCCCCCACAATAAAAGACACGACACCTAAAGATCTACTTCCAGTAAAATCCTCCACAGAAAATTCTTTTGGAGATGTCAAGTGTGTACCCCCCTGAACATGAATTTTTTCCATAGTTGGACTAAATAACTATCAAAAGTTTTTTATAAATATATATATATATATATATATATATATATATATGTCTAGGCATACTTTAACGAAATATTTTCAGGTTAGAGTAATAAAGTGGAAAGTACAACAGAGATGAAATTTGATAGGCCATTTGTGTAGTAAACTACATCTCCACAGCTCTTTAATCAATGTCCTGAACCAATTACTACTCATTATATTTTATGCATTGTAAGAGAACACATGACCATATATCACTCTCAATGATCATAATGTTTTATGCTAATTTAATATGCTACCATATATAACACCTCAAGGTTAAGAAGAAAAAGTCTCAAACATTTCTGAGAGACATATAGCTCAGGAACTGACTTTCATTTCCATTATTTCAGTAAATGTATATATTGATAGATATGCTATCCACTACCCATTTGGAGTACTTTATCAGACATAAACGAGTGGAAGTGAGGACCAAGTTTAGCTGCCAGAATTTTTCATCCACTGCATTCATTTTTTACTCTGAATATTATTTCAGCTCTTTTCTATACATGGGAACATTTTGTAGCCTCAGACTTTTTGGATAGCCCATCCCAGTGGCAAGAACTTTATAGGAACTGGGATGAACTGGGCCACCCTTCAAACCCAGTGCAGCAGCACTTGGCAGGAGTGAGACCATTTGCCCCGTTCATAGAACTGCTCTCCACCTGACAACAGATCCAGTTTGGGTCATTGAACACCTCTGAGCTTTAGATACAAGCAGCAAAATCAGCACAGGAGCTCTGCAATCAGCCATCTTCTCACATTTAATGCTGCCTAAGCACGCTCCAGTCTCACTCTGTAGCCAAATCACAAGGAGCTGCAGAGAGACTGTGTGCTCTGAATTCCCATTTCTCCTTGGTTGGAACACACAAAAGATGGTTATAACTATGATTTATCTATAAAACTATCAAATACAGGACAAGCAATAATGAAAGCAGATATTACTAACTGTGGCAAGAGGCAAAATAACGAAGTAGGCAGATTATGGATTAAGTGAGGATTTTTTGAGATCAAGAAACATATTTGAAAAGGGAACTTTCTCTCTTAGGGACGGAGAAGAAACAAGAAGGAAAATTAAATGAGTAAGAGAGTGCATAATATTATCTGGGAGGGCACAGGATTAGGCAAGTTAAATCTTACAAACACTAAATGAAGTAGAGAAAACAGAGGCAAGAGAAAAGCTAGAAAAGTGGAAAAGGAAAAAAGAGGGATGAGATTTCACAATCAACCTGGTATTTTTTAATGTGCACATGGAAGTATACACAGAAAACACAGCAGGAGTTTGGGAATGCTTCCTGACAGAACATAACACCAAACTATCAGGATAAATGTAAAAAGCTGCAAGCTTCAGACTATTAAGAGATAGAGTAAAAGGAGGAGTTAAGAATGACATATCACTGGATATCAGTAATAGGAAAGAGAGTGGGAGAGAAGAGCAATCTGTTCCTCGCTGTGACCTCTGCTGATTCTCTGGTTTTCCCCATTCATTTCCTTGTCACATTTTCAAGTTCTAAAATCCTATTTCACTGTAAGGTTGCAAGAATTACTGGAACACTCATATAAGCAAAACCACCCAAATAGACAGCCTTTCTCTGAATATTCAAAACAGTTAATGATGTTCTTCTATTTTTGGAACACTATACAAATAGAACATAAACTGCAATGAGCTACCATAACTTTAATACCAAGCTCATATTTAGATTTTTACTTTCCTAGCAGTGTTCACTGTATGATGCATTTAATTTCATCTGAGATACTGAAAAAAGAAATTCCAGCACTGCCAAAGCAGATGGCTGCTCTAATGAATACCACAGCTGAGAGCCACAGTGAAATTCCACTCACTAGAAATACTATCAATATACAAATTTTCTTTCTCAACTTTATATCTGCTCTTTTGGGGAGGACTGATTTTTACATGCCTCAAGGTGTTGGAAACCAAACTTCAAATTTAATTGCTTCATTTTTATTTTATGTGTATACATATTAGCTTAATGGTTTTTAAGCTTCCTATGTCTAAGTCCGATCAACCACCCACTCCAAATGCTCCTAATCTTTTAGCAAAATTAAGAATTAAGCCTAATAATACACTGCAAAATAGCCCAGTTGGTTTTTTTCAACTGAGCCTTTTATAGTATAAAATATTTTAATAAAATTATTATACATATATATTATATATTTATAGTACTATACATACTAGTGACAGAAAAAAACCTGAGGCATGTGAAAAAAATAATGATTACTACAAAAATAAGACAGATCTAAGGTCTGTAATATTTATACAAAAGCCTTGCTTAATTTTAAGGTACAACATTTGATTACAGAAAAATTAACTGGGAAACAGCCATATACTCCCCATTAAAACAAGTCCCACTTCAGCTTCCTAATTTAAATTTAACTACAGTTTATTTACATTATTTCAGGTAAGTTCTTCAACCATTATGGCAACCTGAGCCTCTGTGGTAGAATTCCAGGTTAAGAAAACACAACATTTTCCAAAAAAAGACTCTTCACCTTTGACCAGCATCCACAGAAATGACAAATATAAACCTCACAGCAAAGGGTTGAGACCTGTACAGTAAATTAAACTATTTATGCAGTCTACTCTCTGAAAAAAGCCTCCAAAGAAAGGTTACATTAATACCAATAATCTGCCCTGAACCTGAAGGACACTTTGATGAGCTAAAAGCACATTTAACACCATGCCCTTTAAGATCTTCATTATGCTGCTGAAATGAACCTTCCACTGCTGTTAGTGCTGATGACTCCAGAAGACAAGGGAGACTAAAATAAAGTAGCACTGGCGTCATGTGCTAGGGAGACACAAAGTTACTTCTGCCAGCTTCATTTTCTGTATTTTCCAAAGGACTGAAATTCAAAGGGTTAAGGGGTACTAGAATTGTACTCTGTGATCCTCAGGGGTCCCTTGCAACTCAGGGTATCCTGTGGAATAGCTGGATGCACCTTTACAAAACAAGGTCTACAAGATACCAGCAAGGACTAGAGATAGAGGTGCATTGCAGCTGCAAATTATCTAAATGTATAGATAATCTACAATATATTTATATATATATATATAAACAAATAGTAGAATATATCTATTTATTCTATATTCTGTATAGAATATATCTATAAACAAATAAACCATCAAAGGATACAATAGCTTGTGCTACTAACTGACAGAGCATGAAAACAAGCACAGCTTTTCCACAGGCAAACCCCTCCCAGTTAATCTAGTCATAGGTATGGACTCTTCCTCCTACCTCTACTCCAAGATAAGTTTAGAAAAAGGTGATTTTTTTTTCAGGAATACACTATGCAAATGCATAAATCATCCATCAGAGCATAGATGTGAGTTGAAGCTGTTGAGCAGACTTTGTTCGATCCCGGTTTCAGACCCAGGGGACAGCAGGGAGACAAGGGATTATCACAGGACAGGCTGAGGCTCAGCTGTGCTTTGCACTGAGCACAAGTCACTGATCTCCTCTGCTCTGAGAGCCCAGCCTGCACTGCTGGTGGAGATCACAGGGGCAACCAAAGGCCAGATTCATCTTCTACTCCTGGAACACAAATCAGGAGAAGAGAAGAGCTGATGCATTTAGGAGTGGCACCACTCCAAGCACAGCTCCCCAGGAGGGAGGAGAAGCAGAGGAACAACCTGGCTCATTCTCCCCTCTGCAGCCTCCTAAACATGTTAAACTCAGCACAGTCACACGTGTCAGATCAACCAGCAGAGGAAGGGCCAGAAGAAAAACCATGGGCACACCAAGCTCACAGGGACAAGAACTGGAAACAACTCTTCTCTCAGCATCCACAAAAAGCAGGTGAAGGTCATATTCTGGAAGTTTTCCACTGGAGGAAAACAGTTTTAACGTATCTTTAAGATAATGACAGTGAGGATGGCAATTAGAACCACTGTGAGCTGACAGTGCATCAGGGCCAAGTGAATTGTACTCCAATTCCTACAGAAAATAACAGTGACAGCAGCAAGCTGTCAGAAGTCTCTGTCACATTTGTCCCTAAAGAGAGGGAACACCATGAGAAACAAGTGACTTGATCTTCACAAAGTTATAAACAAACTACAGACCTAAAGGCCAACTCACAGCACAGATGAGCTGCTGCAAACATTGATAAATCCTCTACAAGATCCTGCTGAAAATCCTGTGCCTTATCCGTTGTCCACATGGCTGCTGCTGTCACACTGTGGGGATGACTTTATTACATTTGTGTGATAGGTGGACAAGGGCTAACCCAAAAGCCCAATTTAAAGACAATGGGAAAAGTTCCATGGACTTTAATTGCATTTGCATCAAGTTCAGAAGTGATAAGCACTTGAGGAGCCTGCTAGATAATGATGGCTACTTGAATATAAAGTAAATGATATTTCCTGTGCAGTGAAAGTGTAAGACTATGGAAGAAAATTAAATTATCGTGTGCTTGCACTGGTTCTCTGAAGTGTGACAAGCAGCCCTGGAGCACCCAGGGCACTCTCTCGGTTTTTGATCCTTCTTGGAAGGATCTTTACATTTGGGAAGAGCAGACATTCTCCATGGGACAGTTTTTAAACAAGTTTCCTCATATTTTGGACCATTTATGATTGTTACAGGTACTGATAGCTGAACTTGTCTTTGAAGTGACTGATTTTTTCCAGAATAGTGCCAGGAATTTAAGATGTCAACAAACTTGGGTGTTTTCTGCTTATGAAAAACATGCAAACAAAAAAGGCTGACACTTCACCCCTGCTGAAAAAGTTTGAGTTAATGCACAATACAAAATTTCTCTTGTTCAAGACTAAAACCATTTGCTAACTATGTCCCAGTTACACCTTCAGTTTGTGTATTTTATTCTTCTGACCAGGAACCTCCTGTTCAGAATTTAAAATAAGTTGCAATTCATAAAATCATGCTATGATTTTTTTCAAGCTACATTTTTTTTCCCTAACCTGTCTATTTTAAGCAAGATTTAATTATTATTCAATATGCACTGCTGATAGAGACAGAATTATGCAGAATAATTGAAAAGCATATGTAGTTTTTTCCCCTCTCACATTTTAGAATAATTGGTTTCCAGATTTGGCCAGCCTGTTTGATACTTAATCATAGCAAAAAGTGATTGTGAACCTTCAGTAAAAGCTTAGGTTTTCCCTTTTTCTGATTTTCCTCATTTTTGCAGCAGAGAAATATTTCAGGATTTCTTCCCATCAAACATCATTGATACAGAGAGAACGTAGAGAGAATGTTCATGTGTCTGGAGCAGCAAGGGATGAGATTTGTAATATTCACAAAGACATGGAGATGCCTGGAGATTACAAACCTAATCTTAATAAAAGAAAAGTATAGATAAAATTATTGGAAATAGTTTAAGGAATGTTTACATACTATTTGAATCTTTATGAAACTGAATGTTTGGGTACATATTTGACATTTGCTTTCCTTCTTGGAAGCTGTTCTAAAATATAATGTTTGTTTGGGTTTTTTTTAAACTTGGGAATCTTTATCTCAAGGGGGAACACTCCTGGTGTGATGGTGCTGACTCAGAGACTCAGCCACAGTGAAAGATCTCAGGCAGCCTGAGCTGAACTCCCTCAACCAAGCAGGATCAGCTCTGAATCCAGACCCAACCAGGCCCTGAAAGTGCACAGTCTAATTAGGCTTGATTGCATTTAACACCTGAAATAAGAACTGCAGATTACATTTGGGAGTTTTGGGTTCAGGACAGCATCACTGTCAGAGTTCAGTCAAGAGATGCATGAGAGCACAGACCAGACAGGAGAGGCATTACCCTTTTTACTTTGTATATGCTTCTACTTTGTATTTCAATTTAAATTCTAGGGTATTTTAAACAAATATTCAGTCAATATTTACTTACACATAAGCATGTATGTGTATATTGAAATACATTCTCATGGATCATCCCTGCCCCATGCCTGGAATGGTTCAAGGCCAGGCTGGATGGGGCCCGAGCACCTGGGCCAGTGGGAGGTGTCCCTGGCCATGGCAGGGGTTGGACTGAGATCATCTTCAGGGTCCCTTTCTATGATTCTATGACATTTAACATGTGAAAACCACCATGGCTCCTTTACAAAGATATTTGGCTCAGTTTTTCTGAAGATTTTATTAAAAACAAACTCTACTGTTAGGGCGACTTTAACCACATGCCAGCTCATCAGTGAATATTGTGGAATGACTCTGCCTCTTAATTTCCATGAGAATTCAAAACCCAAATATTTTAAAAGATGACAACTTTGGGTTTCTAGACTGTGCTTAAGCACTCTATTTCATATATCAATACATCTGAAAAGATTCTTTAGCAAATGTTGTTAAGGAAAAAAACCCAACAACCAGAAACTCAATAAGTCATCCCTAGTTTGTAAATCTAATTCATAACACTGCAGCCAAAGAAAGATGTTAATTGCTATTGGTATAAAATTCATGACCACTGACAATATGTACTATTTTGGCTGCAAGACTAAAATTCTGAATGTGTGATCAATGACAATTTTAAGATTAAGTGACCATTTGGGATTACATTCATCAATACTAATGGTATCTTATTTAAAAGCTTAATGAGAAAGCTATAATGCATATCACATTTCTCAGTAAGAAACATTATTATTGAATTTCAGAGAGACACTCTTATGAAAAATGAAATAAAAGCAAAAAAAGCCCATCGTTTAAAATGGATTTTTTAAGTGTGTTGAACCCATGAACTGGACTCCAGGCATTTGCTTAGAGGACTATTTTTAAGGTAATTCCATCTTGTTTATTTGCAGTCCATATGAAGAGAATGTGTGTAAGTTAGAACTGAAATTAGTCACTATAGAACATGAGGATATCTACATCAGATAAAACATACATTTTGCATTTTCAGCAAAATGTTTTAACATAAGGCGAGAGTGAGACCCATGAAGTAATTTTGCTCCTCAGAGGTCGTTTATTCACAGAATTTGGTGTGAGCCAGCTCTTGTATTTGAGAAATCAATAGGAGTAGCAGTTGAAGTAGCAATGATTCATGCTCAGGGTAAAACCTGTCAAAACTCAAAGATGTAGAAAACATTCTTTTAGTCCTTATTGTTTTGGTAGAGAGGAAGGGAATTATTTTTTAGGAGCACAGAATATAGAATTGCTGAAAACAGGTGGGTGCACCAGTTGAGTCTAATTTGTGGTGAACTCTGGCAGATCTCAATCCAAATTAAAACTCTGTTCAGCTTTTGCAGCCTTTAACAGCCACTAACACAGCCCCAATTAGGGCTCCCAACAGTCCTTGCCCTGTTATTTATTCAGGCTGTCCTTGCTTGTCTTTCTTTCATTAAAACAGCCTCTTGGGTGTTTTTTTTCCATTCAGCATTGTTGAGGAAGACTTGTTATCACATATATTGATAAGAAAAATAATTTCTACCCCGTCTTCTAAAAACCCCCAAACACTACATTAGCAGTGTATAACTGGCTTTCAGTTGTACACGTTTCCAGCACATAGAAGAAATATGTGGAATTAAAAACATCACAAAACAACAGAGAAAGCCCAAACACCTTTAAGACACTGGGTTTTTCTGTCAGTGGGCTGTGACAGACAAACTCTTCATCTGCAATGGACATTTCTGGGTCATTTCTGCACATTTTCCATGCACAAGAGAGGAACAGGGAGGATGTGACAGTTGCCAGTTTCACAGCAGAAGGCAGAACTTCTGCTTTAGAGAATAAATTGTCCATAGATTAGGGGAACTGATGAATTAAATAGTGCAATATTTCCTGTTTCTATAGCATTAGCACAGTGGGATTCCAGTCCCATGGATTATTATGGGAACTAAGGAGTACAACCACTCTGAAAATCAGATTTCTGTTAAGACTGAGTTTCTAAGCTGCTGGATCTCAGAAACTCAGCTGGACACCATGTAGGTCCTCCTGAAATAACAGTATTCATACTTGATAGGAATGACAATACTATTGAAAAGAAATACTTTTTCTGTCAATAAGCATTTTCTTTGAAAAGCTGAACGCCTTCATTCTTCCTGAACAACAGCAAAGTACAAACTTCTTTTTCAATATTGGCTTTGAACAAGAACCTGAAACATGAATTCAGATTTTTCAGCTCTGGCAACTCTGAACAAGGAAAAAAAGCCATCTTTTACCTCAATTAGAATTATTTATTTTGCTTACTTCTAAAACTTGAGGCTGAGCAGCAATCCTGTAAGTATAAATGGAACAGAAAAACTCAGTAAGCTACTTGAAAAGCAGCAATACACTGCCTTATGTGGTTTACTAGGAAAAGTCATCTATTTTCTTAACTGCTACACTGGGCTGAACTTGCATCTATGAACCAACACATCCCTTATGAAAAACAGGAAGTGGATGCATAAGGACTGGTATGTGATAAGTGATATTCCCTTATTAGACGTAAAGAAACAGTGGAAGCATCCAAATAGTACTCCAATTTCCCATCTTTTCAGTTCATTTTTTTTATTTTTACAGGAAAAAATTGTGACAGTTCCAGCCCTCTCCTACAGGACACCACAGTAACACCCTGGCAGAGAGCATCCCCAACATCCCATCACAAATTCAACAATAATTTTTACACAGAATTGCAGATATATGCAGGTCCTCCACTTACAACTCTGCTGCTTCTAGTAAGTGGTGAGGCAGTAATAACCTGTCTGATGGACTGAAGGCAAGCACTTGAAGGACTACAACTCAACAGGAATAAAAGATGAAGTCTGTTTTTCAGAAAAATACAAAACAAACATCAGTGTCCATGATTCCCACCATAAAACAGACTCTGTTTTCCCCATCATCTATTTATGGGTGCGGGTTGCTATTGCATTGCCACATAATTGAGATAAAATCCTGGACAGAAGTGGGACACTGGGTATTCACATGAATACTCACTCCTGAGGGATAATTCATGATAGTAGGGGGTGTCATAAAATTCATTTGGCCAGATTTTACTACAAAGCACATCATCTCCTCAGGCAAAGACCTTGGCTTTTTATATCTTTAAAATGCCTTGCTTAGCCATGGAGCTCTATAAAGTCAAATATATGACAAATAAGAGCATTATGCCAAGAAAACCAACAGCCCTAGTTGTTATATTACCAGACTCTGTCCATCTAAAACTTCAGCTCAAAGTAAAACAACAGCCTTGACAAGGCAAAAATTTGAGCAGCCTAATTCCACAAATTGCTCAATATCTGACCTTTTAAGCACCCAGTCTTGTTATATCTAAGAGAGGAAGAAAATATATCACAAAAAACTATTTGCAAGAAATTAGCTCAGATTTTGGGGGTGGATCTCTCTTAAAAATCCCTTCCTATATTTTTTTTCTTGCTGCCCTAAAGCTGATAAAAATTGGTCTTTCTTGTTCTTGACAGGAGATAAAGATGAATGGGAAAGTCATGTCAGGATCAGACTTTTATTTACGATCTTGTAAGTTCAGGACTGTGCATGATTTGCTTCTGGACTCATCTCAAAATGAACAAATGAGAAATGACAGATTACCCTGAGGACCTGCAGAAATACACATGAAAAACAGGTTTATCTAAAGAAACATGCATTTTTGGAGGAAAAAGGTGATATCATGAATTTTATATCAGATCTTTACTTCACGGAGAGCGCTGCATAAAATATTGTTGGCCCAATTGCTGCTGCTTTAAAAAGTCTTTTGTTATTCCTTTGTAAGAAATAATCTTGTTGAGAAAATGCTGTTTCCATGTGCTAGGTGACAGATTTCATTTCATCTTTGTTATGTGTGTTTCCAAGCCTTGGCTGATATGCAGATAATGCCCCTCGTAGTCAGACTTCCACAAGCACTGGATAAAACATCTTGAAAACACCTGCACATGTAAAAACCAGTGTTGTGATTAAAAATAAGACATAGTGCAAGGTAGTTTCTTTACCTCTTAACTTTTTCATAACAAAAATCCACAAATAAATGTCACTGACCTAGAGGTACTGATAACTGGGCATTTAACTTCCACCTGCTTGGAAGAAAGATAATCTCCTAATGCAGAACACATACTCATAATTTAAGACTTCAGTGAGTTCTTCCCCCCATGGATTCTCCCAATTTGCAGACAAAATCCTGAAGATCCTTTCAGTGCACTTGAGTAAGTCAGTGTCAGAGGCAATTCTAAGAGCTTGATGAGAATGTCACTTGTTTGTCCTTCATTTGCTGTAGACCGTGGTCAGTACTCCTTGTCATTATCCTCTAAAAATAGATATTATAGCAGCAGAGTGGTGACAGGAATCAGCACAGAGCAGAAAGTAACTTGGGGCTTCTTTGCTTCAAATGCTGTTGGAATCATGTCTTTTATACATTAAACTGAAAATATTCAGATACACTTTTGAACTCTTTCTACTGGATAACTGACATTCAGATCTAAAATTATTTTTCTCCTTCCTTTCTGAAGAGTATTGGGTTTTTCTTCATCCTGATTTTACCATAGGAAGTGTTAAAATCTATTTCTTTTAAGCTATGCATAGTTTTTTATTAAAATTCTCTAGTTAAAAAAGATTACAGTTTGAAGTCCTAATTCAGGAAAAGATTTCCTTTTTTAGACAGTATTTAAATGCTCATGCTTCTAAACTAGAGCTGAACTTTAATCTGTTTTTAAGCACATTTCTGAACCAAGAGCTAAAAAAAAAATCACACATAATTATCTTGTACTGAAAACAGAAGATGATGCCTTATTAATAGAAAAGAAAGTAGGAAAAATTCCTGAAGCTTGGCATTCAAAAGGGCTTTGAAAGCAGAGAAAAGGAAAGAACAGTTTGTTTGCAGGGAGAGAAAAAAAAATCACAAGGATTTAATCATGTGAGGAATGAGAGGAAGTGATCTCATCTACTTCTTCATTTGCTCTTCTGTAGCAAATTATGCTCTAGCAAGAGCATTGGGAGAACATGCCCATGATGTCTGAGCAAAAACTCACTATTATCTGGAATAAAGCTGGTTTTTTTCATTTCATGTGGTGTCCAGGGACAAGCAGGGACAGTCTGCTGAGGGATGTGATACCAAGTTAACACCAAAGTTTCCTAATGGTGAAAGAATTTCTTAGGACCTTAATTCTCACTCTTCTGCAAATTCACTGCCCCCTTCTTTACCATTAATACAAGAACAGAATGTCTGACTTCCATTTCCCTATCAAAACTATAAATCAGATTCTGATAGTTGTGAATTATACCACCAGAAGAGTGAGAAAAGTTGAAAATATCATTTTAACACAGTCCTTATTGAAAGCAACAGTGAAATAATCTTTCCTCTTGAAACCTCAACTGGCTTAGATATGCTGTCACCAGAGTGTCACACTCTTTGCTCACACCTTGACAATCTTCAAAGGCAAATCTAAAAGACACAGCCCTGCAAAACTGTCCCCTCCCTGCATACAATGGGTACAATCGTTTCCCTGGCGCTGTCTTCCCACTGTCCCAGAAGAATGAGGATGGCCTGACATCCAGCAAGGATGCCTGAGCTCATTTCCCAAATTAGTTTCTATTTCTGATCTGCTGCCTTGCACAATGAGACTTTTTCAGCGACACCGACCAAATTGTGGTGAGCTGCAGACAGAAAGACCACGTACAACTGCAGCTGAGCCATGGGAGCTTGGCAAAGTCAGAAACCTTGGGGAACTGGTGAAAAGCAACCCAGGAGTGTGGAGAATGGGGGAGTACCAAAGATCACACAGAAAGGACCTCTACAATCACCACTGCCTTGTGTTCCAACAGGATACACCAGACTGCCCCAGGGCTTGTGTTCTGTGACTGCTGGGAAGGAGATGGAGGGAACCTGACATCCAGAAATCAATGTACAGCACCTCCAACTCCTTAGCAAAAGAGCTTTCTTCCATAATATTTGCACAGAGCTCTACCAAACCAGCTGCTATGCCACATGAAATGGTTTTCATCCGTGTATTAAGCATAATTTAAATGATCCAATTATTACTTTTGTATTCAAAGATGGCTTATTTTCATGCAGATTTATGTTTCGTTATGCATAGAGGATATTCTTAATTGTGCTGAAACAACTGCAAATTTAATTAAAGTTTGCCAGTCCAAGCATAAAATAGATTAAAGAAAATGCTGACAACAGTAAAATAAATATTCAACTATTTAATTTAACATTTATTTTTAATCCAAACATCAAAATAACCTTGTTCCTAATTACAATTTCATGACAAAATGTCTTGAAGAAGTATTTGTCTCTATTTCCCTCCAATCTGCTCAGCTGAAACACACTAGCTTATTTATAAAACTGTTGATTAATAAATCTGTTCCAGCTGTATTACTGTATGTTGCAAAGAGCACAGATTGATGTATGTAAACAACCATTATAATTTTAAAGACCCAAATTCTTCACAGTCCTCAAAAGCAGAAATCCTATCAAATACATTGCAGGACAATTATACACCTAAATCTTAACAAAGAAGGAAAAATAAGGGGCAAATATAAGGTCCAGAGACCTGTGGCAATTTATAGCAGATGGAGAGATCAACTAAATACTTATTATGAGTTACTTGTGGTTCCTTGAACTGGGTATTATTAGACTAAACCATGTGCTGTAACTTTGACAATAAGGAAATCCTCAGCTTCATAAAAAGTTACATTCAAAAGAGGCATGAAGAAAGAATCTGGCCTGGTTCTACTGAAACTAATTGGAAACTCTCCAATTAAGTTATGCTGCTTAGTATTGATTTTAATTTTATAGTCAATAAATTTAATCATTTATACTTAGCAGCTGTGGGAAAACAAAGGTAGATGGGCAGATTTCCTCTCATCCAGATGCACTGAGTCTGGCTCTGACTGAGGAAAAAAAAATTCCTAAACCACAAGAATTATGAACACTAACTTAACCCTGGGTGTAATTCAGAAGCATTAGTTAAGAAGAAATATACAGGCTTTGCATGCCTTTTCTCCAACATATCTGGAGGAAACAAAAGTGCCTTACCAGTCTAACAAATATCCTAAAAGTCAGAAAATTAGGAGGAAAAAAATAAAAGACTTTCCCCAGTTATTCACAATAACATTTTTTGCAACGTCTGAATAAATTGTCTGACACGATTTTTGGTGCTCCTTCCTTCCACCTTAAGCAGCACATTCATGAGCTAAGGTATTATTTACATCTGAGTGACAACATCCAGCTATTATGGTTTTAGGACCACCACTTGTAGAAGACACAACAATCATAGCACATTCCTGGTTTGAAAGCCACAAGCTCAGCTGGAGCAGTCAAAGTGACACAAACCTCATGCAAAGGCACCCAGGACTGCCACCACAAACTCCTGGCCAACCCCTGTTCATTTCTCTTTTTAATTACTTCTTGTCAACACAGCTGAGCAAAGAAAACCTCTGGATGGAAAATACAGATGCTGCAAACCTCTTTCCTCTATGTAACTTCACTGTGAAAGGACAGAAAAGTTTCTTTTTGCAATGAAACCAAGACTGAAATACAGAAAGAATTGCAAGCTGATAGAATCAGCATACAGTGAGAGCTCTCTGCATGTCAATGTACCATCTTTATCATGGTGTTGACACATTTAGATGTAATAAAGTGTGACAGACACTTTCACATTTTCCTTATTTATCTTTATCAGCTATATATGTTAGAAAATCTCAAAGGAAAAAAAAAAAAATCCAAAATCAAAAATTCAATAGAACAAATGAGGAATTTAAGTCAGTATGAGGGATTACTAAACTGTTTCACAAAATAAGAAGCAATCAAGAAGGGAAGCAGCAAGGAGCATAGGAATAAAGCTGGAACTCTTCATCAAAAAAACAGTGAACTGAACAACAGCACCTACTGATACATGCATATTGTAAGGAAAGCTTGATCTGGAATCCAGCAGAACTGGAAGATGAAAACCCTATTTGGATGTAATATCACGTTAACAAATCACTTTATATCAACACTGTTAGGACAAACAAAACAACCCAAACTTATTCAAGTAACAACTGAATTCATCAACCCAGAACCATTCTTTCATGAAAAGCAGTTCATATTTTAGTTCCACTTTTTATACAAGCACCAATATACACACAGAAAATTCATAAACCTGTTTTGTTTCTTTCCTTTCTGTGTTACAAGATTTGTCTTAGAAAACTCTACATGGTGTTATTGACCAAAACTCTTTTTGACAATGTAATGGCCTCCAACACCTCTAAATACTATAAGAAACAAAGAATACACTGCATTTACAGGCATCCAGACTATCACAATTCAGACTCCTGAAGACAACAATAAAAATTCCAGAACGTGCATCAGCCTAGACCTTTTGTTTTGTGTAGTCCATAAATTACCAGTGCAGCTGTTTAAAACAGAAGGAATATCAAAAGATAGGATTGCACATAAACAGGCAGGGACAGAGCAGTTTAAGGGTTAGAAAACCTCTACTGCCAAAACCAGCATGGCAATTTATCTTCCTTAGAACCAGGTAACACCTCCACACACATCTCAATACAAACTTCCCCATCATTGAACCAGAAGTTTTTGAGAAGAGAAATCAAATATACAAGTAATAACATGTGGAATTACAAGTGAAACAAAGTTTTCATTTGAAAATACAAAACAACAAAGTTTTTGGAGTTTTGATTTAGAGGCTCTTTGATTAGGAAGGCTTGGCTTACCTGTTTAACATCATATGCAAGAAGAACAAATCTTAGGTCTGGTGAAACAGAGTATCTTGATGCTTTGAAGGTTACCTGCAATGAAGTAACAAACAGTAGAAGTGAGCTAGCAATAGAAAAGTAATAAGATCCCCTTTCCCAAATTTTCTTGCACCTCATTTAAGAGCTTCCCATTCACAAGACAGAATTGGTTTAGAAAACCAATGTAATTTTCACAAAATAAGGACTCATTAAATAATTCTTAGTCTAATTAGCTAGTATTAGCACAATGGCAACAGAAGAATCTGGCTTCAACATTGAATACCAATGAGAGGCTGATGAGTTTTTTTAATCATCACTACAAGCACTATGTTCAAGGATAATAAGGATAACTATAACTGTAGGATAACTATAACCAAGTCATTCCCAGAGAATGAAGGAAAACACTTTGGTTGGAATGATTAAAAGGGAGATTCATCACTAGGCTGGCCTTAAAGACAATATGCAATAAAAAGAAAAAGTGTGCACTACATTCTCTACTGCTTTTCTTTTAACACCACATATACAAACATTTTGCAAAACTTGAACCAAAGCAAAAGTCTTTCTTAAAATAAAGAAAATTCTTAGCAGAGAGAAAAGTGAAACATAAGGTAACATTATAAAACTAATAATGCTTTACGTCCACTCAAAACTACATGACACCCAATTGAATTCAGGACTGTAATTTCATCAAGGGGTAATGTTGATGTCAGAAATAATTTAATGAATCTACTGCATGAGAAAGATAAGAATGTGCTTTAAAGGGCACTGAAGGAAGTAATTTTAAATTAATCTCAAGACATCTATTTGCAGAATGAAAGGAAAAGGAAGAAATGAAAAATGCAGATAAGAATAGAAAAAAAGTAGGACAGCAAAAAAAATAACAGAATCAGAAACCATAAAATGAAAACAAATAAATACAGCTATGTAGGACAAGATCTATCCACTATTTGATTTCTTAAGGATTTTGTTCTGCTTAGCCTAATCCCACCACTAAACTAATGAATTCAACAGGGGTTTAAAGGTACACAAGCAGGAAGTCACAAACTATTACATTCAGAGTAGCTGAGGAGCTATACCTGGAAAAAAAGAGCTTCCAATAAACTGAAAAGATGCTATATTTTGGTATTCATATTAAACTCAGGTTCCTAAGCTTTTAATATAGTTAGAATCAAGCTATCCAAAATAATTAAAGGGAAAAATATTTTTGAAGATAAACTCTTTGATTCAGCAGCATAACAGAATCAAAAGTCAGAAGATAATACTGCAGTCTTGAGAAAGAAGGGAAAAAAAAAAGGACAACACACCTTAAACCATCCTTCTGTATCTGCAAAGCATCCAGAACAGATTTCTACTGTGCCCAAATTTGCTTTTAGGAGTTAATCATCTTTAAGCAGAGACCATGTTAATCTATGAGTAACATTCCCTTCTCCTGGCACTTCACTGAAAATATTTTCAGATATGAAATTTATCCTCTTTCTAGCTGTTTATTAATTATTACCCCACTACCACAGCACTACACAACCCAGGCAACTTTCCAAATGCATTCCCAGGGAGTGCAGCTCCTACCAGTTCACACATTTAGCAAGAACCTGCATTCCCTGATGGTGCCACCACAAAGGCACTGAGGCTCTTCCTGCAAACACCTGAGCAGCTCAGCTGCAAGCTATTGGCACTTCCAGGCAGTACCAGCAAGAGCTACTTGCATATTCAATTACTGAGTGTTGTGGATTTGAGATTTAAAGTCTTTTGAATCCCACTAACCTTGTTTATTCAGCTTTGCACTCACCTGCAAAATTTTATTTGCCTCCAGACACAGGGTGTACATTCAATGCAAAAAACTATGGTAATGGGATTTGGGCAAAATAGTTTTATTTTTGTTAGCATAATGGCATAATTCTTGGTAAAAGGAGTATAAAGCTGTGTCATACAAGCAGAAATCTTGTGCTCATTGCCAAAGCTGATAGAAACGCTGATTTCTTTAAATTATCATAAAAACCTTATTAGTCCTTTTATTTAAGCCTCATTTACAATCAAGCCTTTAATAAAATAGATATTTAATTCTAATAGAATTGCAGAGATATTTAAGTGAATTGAAGTGATAACAATTTCCTTAAAATTCTGGTTTTGAAGGGTTTTTTTTGTTGGTAAAGACAAGCACAATTTTGGCAATTAATTCAGAAACGCCTACTTATCTGCACAGAAGAAGCCCTTGCAGATGAAAAACAGAAAATTAAATCACCTGAGTCATTCCTCCTGCAAGTAAACTCCAGATCTGTCAGTCACTTAAACAAAAGACAGAATTCTTTTTTTTCCCCCCTTTTCAAACATGTCTCAGGGATTTCATCAACCAACAGCTGCCTGACCCCATGGCTGAGGAGATTAGACCAGCTGGTGAAGGGCTTAAAGAGAAAGGAAGTTTCAGTCCCTGCTGTAGGAGATGAGATGTCTGCCACACAAACCTTTGGGAGAGCATTATTGGGCCAGTCTCTACAGGGGTTGGATATATTTATTCATTAAAAAGAAGCTTGCGAGGACTCAGACCCCGAGGGTTTATTCTTTTCTCAGGAGAACACATTTCTGAGAAGAGAATAAGTGTATTTCCACATTGGAAATACACTAGGAATTAAAAACCCTCAGGTGTCTTGTTATCTGGAGGATGGTTGTTGCATGGGTCTGCATATCCCCAATTCCTCAAGCTTCTTGCTTTGTCAGGAGTTATTCAGCCTTCGTTAAGGAAAACAGACCTAAATGCTGCCCCATGTGACTATAACCCTATGGGCTTGCTGTGCTTGATCTCTAAGAAATGGAATTTTGGACAAACAAGCTCTGAAATTGGGAGGAACAGAGCTGCCTAATTGGGCAGAGTCCAGGGATGCAGGGCTGGTTTCCCTCTGCATCCCTGCTCACTATCGGCACTTGGGGACTGGGGCAGTCCAACCCTGTGCACTCCCTGCACACCCTAATCCCTTTCCAAAGGCAGAACACAAGTTAAAAGGGAAGGGAGTTTCCTTGTTTCTCTCTACCCAGCCCCACCAAGAATTGAAATCCCTATAAAAAACATTAGCTCCATGCAAGCAGAAAACATTTGGACTGGAGAAAATGCTGTAATCCTTGAATTGGTTACAGTCCACACTATTGCATAATTCTGAGACAAAATAAATGTGGGGTTTTTTAACACTTGTGCACTGTCTTCCCTGCTTAATTCACACACCTGTCAGCCATTTCCCCTATATTGCTGTATTTGACATAATTTCACTTTTTCAGACATAAATGATCCTTATACCTGATCTTTCATTGCTCACTTGACCAAATCCCCCACTGACTGTAAAATCAGGTCTAGCCATATGAAACATTGTATTTCTAGGATTCTTTGAAATACCTCCTGTGATAAGAGATTTAATTCTTCTCCTGACAGTGATGCATGATGTGATGACCTCAGTGGTCTCACTGCCACCACAGATTGCAACAGTAAAAGACAAATCCAGGCAAAAAGACAGAATTTGAACAGACTTTTGTCCTTCAGCTTTCCAGTTTCCTTCTCTCATCCACCTTTCAAGAATTGCTAAAATATAGTTTTGCACGGAAAAGAAGAATTGGCTTTTTCCATCTTTCCATATGGGTGATTAAAAGGGAACACAGAATTCCAGTGGACAATATATTCTCAAGTTTCATTTCCAATGTCAATATTTCTTTCTTTTTCTAACTTTGTATGTATGTGTGTTTTCCTGTTAAAAATAACTTGTTATGATTGTGTTTAAGAGAAATTTTAGGCTTGGTTGAGGCTCTGCATACTCAGCAAGGGCCCCTCAGCAAGTATCAGCTCTTTTTATTTCTCCTGTTTTCTTAAACCCTAGTTCTGAGCTCCTGATGCTCCTGATTCATCTTTCACATACTATAAAATTTTGGGGTTACTGGTTTTGTGAATTTTAACTACTATGACATTTAAATCAGTGCCTTATTCATAATCTTTCAAAAACATGGTAAAGAACAAACAGATGAAGTTATCTGTAATATAGTCTAGCCCAGAGTTTTAAAATATTTTTGTAACATGTATACTTTACAGTTTTCTTTTTCCATAGTTTCAGTTGGATGGTTTTAAGTGAAATAATATATCACAGTTAAAACTGATGTAAAGAAATGTTCACTGTTGTGGAGTCTGCTTAATTGTCTGGTTTGGGTTTTTTCCTTTAGGTTGACCCCTCCTGCTGTTTCAGTTTTTTGTGCTTCTATTTTCCCCAGAAACTTTCATCTTCCACACTCCTGTTATTCTCCTTCTCCAGCTTTTTAGGGCTCCCTTAACACACATTTAGGCTTTATTTTTTTTATTATTATTCATCCAGAATGAAATATTTTAAGACCTTCAGGAATGTTGCTTTAGATCTTGGTGGCAACCAGGATCTCTCTATTGCACATCTACATCTGTATCAGAAATTTAACTTGATGGTGTAGTGGAATCTCAGGGGATGGGGGTTCATCAGCATTCACAGGCATCCAGCTCCACTTATCAGACAGGAACTGGCCAAATGGCATAAAAGGAGTCAGGCAGGATGGAATTACAGGAGCTGCAGGAGGAGAAGGCATTTGGCATGTCACAGTTCCCTTGGGAGGCACTGGCAGTCCAGGGAACAATGGGATTCTCCTTCACTGCCACTGCTGTGACTGAAAGGAGAACATGGACCAGGAGAAAGCAGCAGAGAGTGGAGCCCAGCAGAAGAGCAAGGCTGGAAACAGGGAACCTCTGAGAAAGACAGGTTGTAATTAGAAAAATGTGCTATAATTGGAATGAAGAAAAATTTGGGTTTCCAAGGTTACGTTTCTTAATGCGGTGCTTCCTGTGTCACCTGAGCAGTTAATCTAGACCCAAAAATTCTGCAATGCCAGGTGTTGGAACTGTTAACCCTCAGGTTTCCTGTCCAGTTTAAAAGACAAATGTGCCTTAAATCATGACCTCAGATGACTTCTATGCTCTGAAAAACAGCAACCAAATTCCCCAAACCCACCTGGAACTGTAGGACATAAAAATAGACATGAACCAACCATGAACCTTGCACCATCACCTCCCTGACAACAACTTCTAACCAGTCAATCATACAAGTTTTTCCCCCTCCATTTCCCAGGACAATTGACATAGTTAACAATTAACTATATCAAGGAACAATCTTACCATGAATAGTATTTAGAGAAATCCCACACAGAGTTGCCGTAACCTGATATTTTCACATTTTTTATGGTGAAACCTCCTTCTTGGACAAAACTTGGACAAAAACCAATTGCCACCACCTAACCACAGTGATTGCAAACCCTTGCATCTGTCAGGCTTTCCTGCCTTGATGCACAGTGGTGCACTGCAACAATAAACCCCTTCCTCATAAAAACCCCTCTGCTGAAAAGGCTGTGCTGAGAGGGTTATTGGACACCCAGAGGAGCATGGGAGAGTAGAGAGAATGTTACAATATTCATAATCACCTATTTACAACATGTGTGGGTCATTAAAATGTCCAGTGTTGCGACAACTATTAATATTTATGTGGTTATATAATGTTATTTAATGTATTTACTATTATTCACCCTTTCATTAATCTCTTATGCAAGGTTCTTAAATAGAAGCATGCAACCTACTCTTGCAATTAAATCTACCTTAATCAACAAAGGAACTGTAATTGCATTATGATGCTGCACTGAGTTTCATGTCAAAAGAGGAGGGTGGTGGTGGGGAGCACAAAACAAAATAAAATAAGTGTCCAAAGGAAGAGAACAAGCAGGGCTGTTTATGAACAACACTCTGGAAAACACCACGAAAGAGTCCCTGCCAAAAGCTCTGCTCAGATTGAAGCTCTCATTCTCTGCTTTTGGCTGCAAGGCCTCCACAGGGCTGCCTCGGCCTGGCCGCGGTCCCTGAGCCAGCGCTGCTCCTGCTCTGTCACCCTCTGACTCCAGGAGCAGGCAGCAAGGCCCTTCCCTCCCCATCTTCGTGTAAAAGATGGTCCACAGTAGCACAGCAACACAACAGGCTGCAGGGTGTGCTCCTCTAAAGCCTCTGGAAACAGCACTGAAGCTCAGCAGTAATGGTTTGATGCACACCATGAATGCAGTCTCCCTTTGAGCCTGAGAAGAGTTGTGGAAAGGCACAGAAATCAGGAATTACAGGGCACAGCAAGTCAGGAATTACTGGGGGTTAGAAGAGTACAGCTGGACAGTTTTCACAAACTGAAAACAATTCCATTTGTATTGCCTGGTATTGAAAACAAATCAACAGATTGAAAATATATCCCACTATGCACACTCCCAAGCCTGGAGGACTCCCAGTGAAATCACTTCTGACAGAGGACCCTGAGTGTTTGTCAGGGTGTGTGCATGGAATCTGAATACATGCACCACAAGAGCAGTGAAACTGAGGGCTAACAAAAGTCTTACCACTTTCAAAATTATTGCAGCTTTTAAAGACAGAGACACGAATGCAAAACTTCTGCAGGTTTCTTTCAGAGAATTCAACACATTTGGAAAGTTCCACACCAGAACACACAGACCCTACACACATTTTCTATCCTCTCCGTGCTTGCTTTTTCCAGTTTGTTTTGTGTTTGAGGGTTGTAAAACAGGCTTGAGAAGCTGAGTTGGAATAAAGAACCAGATGGACAACTTTCCCTGAGCTAAAGGATCCACGTGGTCCTGCATGCTCTCCTCTCCAACTCGTGGCTGTGCTGTGTGTGAACTGATACCCTGCTTTTACTGACCTTAAGGAACAGCTGATGGCAACAGCATTCAACAAAATGCTTGGTAAACACTGAAATTTCTTAGCTAAATATGGCATAATGCCACTGATTTTGGAAGTGTGAAGTGCAATAAAGTGTTGGCAAATGCTGAAAAGCTTTGTCACTTAGGATCACAGTGATAGGCAGCCCAGGCAGATGATAGAGAACATATTGTAATCATGTATCAAGGCAGCATCTCAAACACCAGGATGCCACACAGTGATTAATGTCTGGGGCTTTTTCTGGCTCCTCTTCATAGGAGACCGGCCCAGCTTCCAGCTGTGAGCATTTATATGCTGCTGGCTAAGGATATTAACTGTTTATTAGACAGCTGAAACAGGAGGGACTACATGGATACAGTCAGAGGGAAATGTGTATTAGAAAACATCCTTCAAAAATAACACCCAGAGATGTCAACAAATATTCTTTGTGCTTTGCCACCTACCCTTTTCACTTATGGCACTGTATTTGTTACCCATAACATTGCTTTGCTGATAGATTAATTATATAAAAGCCAGACTGTTTTACTAATTGATTACAGAAAAGGATTCTGTTCCAGAAGAACACGAGAATTTCTTCTACTTCTAAATAAAACTTGATTATACTGGAAGAAAAGTACTTTAATTCAAGAACTGGGGATAGATACTTCTCCTTTGTAAGAGAAGAGGGCATCCCACAATGACAAAACACTTGCCTTTCTTCTTTCCAGGTGCATGACTATTATTAATGGTATTTTTAAAGGTTGGGGGATTTTGTTATCTTTATATCTGTTAACATAGAGTTTTTTTAAAATATGCAGCCTGCTTTTTGGATGATACACCTACACAGTGAGCACAGCAGATTCTCATTAGGGCTACCTGGCTCCTACACAATAAGCAACACAAAGAAGGATAAAAGGTGTGTATTTTGCAGGAGAGTGGCAGTCTCTAGGATGCAAAAGAAGAGCCAGTGATCTGTGCCCAGTAGAAGATTGCTTCAGGGGCTGAGCAATGAGGGAAAAAAAGAAAATCTCCTCTGAGCTGCTGATTCAAACACAGTCCAATCAGGGGTGACAAAGAGTCATTATTTGCCCCTTTCCTCTGCACAAGGAGTTTATCACAGCAGTTCAATTCTCCATGGACAATTATCAACATTACTGAGAAAACCCTGCCATTTCTCTGGCTGCTTGAGCAAAGGCAAACAGGAAAGCAAATGCAGACTGAGATCAGACTAATAACTCCCATCAAAAGGTGACTCTTCCATGACTAAAACCCTTTGATAGGGAAGAATGAAGGAACTTGCATTGCCACTGCCTGTGTTGGATCTCTGCTGTATTTTTTATTAATCCAAGACATCTCTGCAGAGTCATTAAACCACCACCATTCTAATTATGCACTGATGATTAAGCAGATGTGACACTGAGCGAGGAAGATGTTTGATTAATGATCCAGGTGTCTAACTTTAGAAGATTACATTTAGCAGTGCAAATCTGGGGACAGTCAAGCTCAGAAGAACAGGAGAGCTTTTGATTTCAGCCTGCCTCAGTAATGTTATCCTGTTTTGTTGGATAACATTAATTGTTGGCCACCATGTCAGACAGCACAGAACATTTCCCACTGTTCTCTTCCAAACATACACCAACAAACTTGCTGGGCCTTCTGCTCTGTTTTCAGCTTTTTATTATCCTTCCTCCATGTGAATACTAATTGCTGGAACTGACTATTTTTAACTATAACACTCTCAACTTTTGGCTGTGTAAAGAGAGGAGCTCTGCAGGAAAAAAAAATACACATAGGTTTTTATTTTTTTCACCATAATTACTAAATGGTTGTTTGAATATTACATATTTTGGATCAGTTTCCCACATTGTTACTTAATAGTAGATATCTAGTGTCTAGAGCTCACTTGGTTTGTGTGAATTGAGGATAAATCAGTTCCATAAAAAGCCCAGAGAAGAACAACTTTGCAGAAAGAGGTGACACCCCTGGTGTGAAGCAGCCTGTCCTTCCCAGCCCACCATCAGCTGGCAAGGCTGGGGTGCCATAATGGCCTGAATAGCCTGTCATGCTGGCACCACACTCCTGAGCACAGGCCAGGCACTTCCAGCCAGAAGGGTCTGAATTCCTCTGTGAGGAGACTCAGGTCTTGGCATTAAAGTCAATTCTGCAGCCGGGGATGCCCAAGCAGCTGCTCCTGCTCAAGGATGCACTGAAGGCACCACACAGACCTGGCACAGGGCTGGCAAGGGCTCACACAGCCTTGGATAAATGGCTAACATGGAAAGTGCTTCCTCATACTTGAGGGTTTGTATTTACAGACATTCAGCCATCCACTGATGGCTCAGGTTTTAGTTTTTATATTTTTCAGATTCTGTGCTGCTTTAGTGTGTAGTTCTGAGGTTCATATTAGGAGATGGTGAGCTCTCTTCACAGAATAGGGAGACAAAGCAATTCCTTCTCTACCTGGGGACCAAGGACAAATGATCCAAATTTCAGGCCCAAGAGCATAAACAACAGTGGACTATAAGTGGCCAATTAACTCCAATATGCAAATGGATCAGAACTTTCTGAAGTGTGAGACCTCGTGATCGGTCATGCATTTTGTGACCACTTTGGGTTCACCTTGGGTGTAGCCCTGGCTGGGCTCTTGTGCTGCCCAAGGTGTATCCACTGAGGTCTTTCAATAAATGCCTACTTTATTCTTTACCTCCATCTAGTCTCTGTTCTAGGTCAGCCTTCACAAGGCGTCACCACCCAGTTTTAATTGTGTCTGACAGCCTTTTTTGGGCTAAGAGGTCCCCTGAGGCACATCCCAGCATATGGAAGGTGCAGCTCACAGAAGGGGAGTCAAACACACACACACACCCCCATTAAAATATAATTCTCTCCTCCATCCTCCTCCATCTTTACACTGACCTAGGAAATCAGCATCAAATTCCTTCTCCTTAAGTTCTACTCTCCTCTTTCTTGTTTGAGGAGTTAGAAGTAAAGGTTCTACTCTCCTCTTTCTTGTTTGAGGAGTTAGAAGTAAAGGTCACCTGAGGCTTTATGCTTTGAAAAGAGGAATCTCTATCAGCAAAGGCCAGGAACAGACCAGGAATAAAATCAGCCTTTGCCAAAGAGCACTGATGAAAATGAATCATCCTTTTGAGTCTGCAGGTGTAAAAGATTTTATTAAATTAAAAGTACAGGGATTAACAATAACAGCCAGTGGTCTGCATGGAGTATTTATGAGGAAAGATTGACAAGCCACACAATTATGCTGCAAAACCCTGATAAACGAGAATTACAGGGTGGAATGTAAGTGGTATCCCTGAGAATAACAGTGCCAAGCAGAGCAAAAGAAAATGCAGACTAAAGTATTAAAGGACTTCTTACCAATTACTGCTAGTCAGAAACCATTCTTGACCCTTTGCTGGTCAAGAGGAATAATCCCCAATCATCTACTCAGCCATTAAAGCACAGAGAAACAACTAAACCAGAGATTAACATGACATTTTTCTTTGCATATTTATTTCTCTGAAGGAAAATATTCCTATGAATCTTGAACAATTTCCCTCTTTTCTAATAGTGAAAAAACTCTCAGATTTAAGTAGCATTTCCATCTTTTATGAAACATTTTTTCCTGATAGCCATCAGGCAGATTCTCAAGCACATATGCCAAGCATGATCCATCCTTCAGATGGTCTGAACAAAGCACAACCAACAGCACATCCTCCAACATCTTGGTTATTTACACATAAAACAACAAATAACTTCATTCAGAAATCATTCCATGACAGAGGAATGGATTATATTTTTCATTTATATGCAATTTAGTCTAGGTCATGAACATATCTCCTCTAACTTTTAGATATTGTACTCCCTCCTGTTGTAAGAAAAAAATGTTAGCAGACTTTCACTGAGAGAGAAGAAGATAATATGTATTACTTACAAAAGTTGTGTTTTCCAGTAATAATGTAGTTGTATTTGTTTCTACATTCAGTTCAACAACATGTCCATTCCTGGTTTTATACACCACTGCTGTATCTGCAATGACAAAGAAATAAGAATCAGCAAACACACTGACAATTTAATACCTCTGTAGAGAGAACCAGCAGGTTAAATTAATTACAGTATCCTTATTACTACACAAAAACAAGACAGAAGGTTTCTTGATTTGCCTCATGAGCCTCAAAATTACCAGTTTATGCCCTATAGCATGCTCCCCTCATTCAATACATCTAAGTTTTGGCCATATAGCAAAGTAAAGTTTTGCAAAAAACCAAAATATTTTGTTGACCATCATATTCACATCTCCTTAGAAGTGATTCCAATAAAACTTCTGTACTGGTCTGTATTTCTGGTGACTGGATGGACAAAGTTATGACTATTTTAAGACAGTCCATATTGTGTGTGATTCACGTTTGGCTGCAGAATAATGAATTTTCTTGTGACCTGAATGTTAGCAAAGGAGGGTTAAACCGAAGTAGGTCCACTTGAAAAACATTTAAAACATTGTGGGATGAACTTTTGCAACTTTTTCCGCTCACTTGATTTATCATTTCTTGCATGAAAAAGAATCCAACACGTGTCAAGGAAAAAAAAGAAATCTGTAATTAATTGGGATTTCTATGAAAAATATTTTGTATTTTTTTGTATCAAAACCTGCAAAATTACCAAGAAATACACAATTACTACATCAGCCTTGAGTTAAAAAAAAAGTTCCAAATTTTCCACTATTTGTTACAAGACTGAATAGAGTGCTGATTCTCTCAAATTATTCAAAACCCATGTAAGAGATTTGTACTTAATTAAATGAAACAATTTTATTATAACAATACAAAAAGCATAAGAAAATTTCTAAATGAAGCCTAAAGGAAACACAAAAGAACTTCTCTGATCTTCAGTAATGTCTGAGAAATTCATTACAAATCCCTGAATTTTATGAAGTGGGAAGTAAACATGACTGGAGGAAAAGGTTATGCTATCATAAAAAAAATGTTTTGCTTATTCAGAGAAATGTAGCTCTATTTTAATTGACTCCACAGCAGCTCAAAATATCCAGCACTAGCACAGAATATCCTCTGGTAGGTTCTGTAAAATTAATGAAGCCTCATTTGAAGAGCTTACTAAGCTATTTTAGGACTGGGGCTGAGAAGTGGGGTGGGATTGATGGAGTTTAGGACAGTATTATTGGAGCTGCTGTTTAGGAAGGCAAACCAGATTGTGAACTGTGGAATTAACAGCAGCTCCTTTTAAAGAGAATATATTTCAAACATTCATTTTGAATAAAAAGGAACAGCACTTCACAGACAGTTATTTGGTTTCAGGTTACCAATTACAGAACATGGCTGTTTCTGCAGCTTCCTTTAGGCTATTTTGCATTTATTCTTTTAGAAACCCCAGCACTGGAAATCTCCAATGACACTGGATCACTGTGCTGAGTTTTATAGGAAAAAATGAAGTTGTCTGGCTAAAAACCTGTCCCTAGTTATGATTGAACCCTATTGTGAGAAATGGCATAAATAACCAGGACACTGAACAGCAGTGCTCCAAACCATGCATTTTGACCCCATAGGTGACACTAATGTGCTAAAATCCAAATAAATACAGAATGTGACTTCTTATTTATCTACTCTCCTACATGTCATTTGCCAGCAGAATTTATAGCACTGTGCCTCATTAACTAATCCTACCAAAACAAATAAAATACACAGTCCTAAGGCTCTTCTTGCAAGTCCTTCACAAGGTGTGAAACAACATTTGGAATGGCAAATACTGTGAGAGACATAAATGAAAGCCTTTGTTCTAAAGTTAGAAGAAAATTTACTCAATAAATCAGAACAGAAAACTGAGTCAGACCTCTTGAAGAGCCAGGCTTTACTGGACAGGAATTATACCTCTCTTTGAACTTGGATTCAGTAGTTACCTCCTGAAAGGCATTAATCAAATGAATGCTTGCAAAATGTATGGTGCTTTGCAGGTAAAAAAATATACCAAAATCCCATGTAAACACAGAGCATAACAGTCTTCAACAGTAATCATAGCAATTAATATGGAAGTCCCATTCCAAACAATATTTTTTCAGGCTGGATAATGGGATAGCTGATGATCACACCACATGATGATGATCATTTTCATTGGTTGCTCAAATGTTAATTAAGAGCCATAAACACAACGTTTTCTTTAAAAATTTTGTTACCTAGAGTCAGAAATTCTACAAAAGAAAACAATACCTAGTCCTTAGCCTCATCCATTTGCACAGTTGATGGATTTGTTTTATTTATTATCTTGGTGCCTTCACCAGAGGAATGTTCAGAGACCTCTGACACTTCACAAAGACATTCAGAGAAGTGGAGTTCTTAATTCAAAGAAATTCTCATTTAATTTGAAACAAACAGTAGTATCATGTGAAAAGCTCTCAGCTGGGCACAAACTGCAGCCCTGAGGAGACATACTATTGATCTGAGGACATCACCAGAATAAAAAACATCCTGTCTTAAGCAAAGGAGAATGGGAGGAAGCCTCTGTAAAGAAGATGTGCTATCGAGTCACCAGCCCTGGATGATGCACACAAAAAACTGCGCAAAGCCTTGGAAAAAACTGATTGGAAATTTCCTAATTATAATAGTTCTCAAATTTCTGAAAAGTTTGGAAACTCCAGAGCACTGAATAACTGATTAATTTATTCTGTTTTACTAAAACACAAATACAGACAACCAAGGCTCTGTATGCAAGCTATCCTGACATCAGTACCAAAGAAAATAATGGCACTATAAATCCAGGATTCTCCCCACAAAAATAATGGCTGACAATATATTTAACACCTAACAGCACTTTACAGAACATAGATCTTGTTAAAAAAAATCGAGAGTCCTATATTTGATAGAGGCAACTCTGCTGAAACTCTGTATTGGGTTTTCATCCAAGGCATTTGATTTATTTTATGACATCCAAAGCTTACATTAAACAGAATTAATGGGAAACACATTAGAAGGATTAAAAACAGTATCACTAAAAAAATAGAGGTGGACAGGGTTATTATACACAACTATCTTTGGGAAGAATTGATTCCATCTTGATTTTGATCTTATTTCTAAGGCTGACTGAGAAGGAGGCTGCCTAGTGGACACACACCCCTGCAGGACAGCTTGATGCTCAACAGGTTCTCTACAACTTATTTGGCTTTCACAAAGAATGCAACATTAAATAAAATATTACATGAAAACAAACTCAAACAAAATTCTGAGAGAATTTTGAACAAAATTCACAACAGAATAAATTCACCTTAGTCAGCAACATCCTCTTATAGAATTGTACTAACTGCAGAACCAACAGGAATTTATTTTATCATTGTGAAGTTGAATGTCCAAATGTTTATGCTATTGCATGCTTTTGAAAGTAAATATTTTCATCATCTACCTTATCTCTAGGCAAAGAACATGGAATATACATTCTGCTGAAATGATTTATCCATACATTTTAAATCAGAGTTTGGATAGATATAAATATAACCCTCAGTGACAGCACTATTACATAAATACAGCACCATGATAATCTCAAGTATTTTTTTAAATAAAAGCGGTATTTCTTATAAATAGCTTGACTAAGAGCATTGTTTCTGGTTTAGGTTCAGCACTGCTAAGGGTTTTGTTTAAGATCAGTGTATGAGTTGGCAGGAAATACAGCTCTATACTGTGCCTGACATAACATAAATTGTTCCTGGGAATGTCGAAGTACAGGCAAACTATCATAAAATGAAAAGAAATCAATGCAAAACTTTTCCTACTTGACAAGCAGCTTGACCCCCATCAATTTTGCAATAATTTCTTTCCCTCCTTTATTGAATTTACCCCCCTTTATTGAATTGACAACTTGCTACCACATCCTAAATGCTGCAGAATTCCTTTCTAGCACTCACAGTTACACAAGGTATGTTCACATGAACCAAAAAAACAATCCAGGCCCTTGCAAATTCTAATGAAAAATCCTGTATTGTTTAGGGGGGAAATGGAGCAACTTCCAGCCTTAAATACATCCCCATACTGCAAATCAACCCCTGAACTGTTCTAGTGCAAGAATTTGGGCCAGGGCCTTTATGATTCATCTTTGTGACAACAGGACACTGAATTGTGGTGGTTTATTTGAAGAGTATAAACTCTAGTTTCATGTGTCACTGAAATTAAGCAATTCATCTTGTTATTTAAATGACACTGAGTTGAAAGGACCCACTACCACACACTTTCAAATCTCTTGAGTTTCAGTCCAGTGTTCTATTCACTTTCACATCTATATTGATCCAACTTTTATTAGCTGGAAGTCTTCCTCTTTTATCGGCGTTATTTTCATCTTTAGACCTTTATGTGACACAAAAAGCTCCAGGCTGCTAATCACATTTATTCTTTTTCTGCCATGGAGTAACTCCAAGAGTCTCCCTGTGTGCCCTAAGATGTTGACACATCTTGTTGGCACATCTTGTTGTTCTATCTCTGTAATTCAGCAGCAAGTCAAGAGAAGGGAGCTGTGTCCTTCACGTCAATGAGCAAAGGGGGTGTGAAATGTTTTGTCATTTCTGCAGGTCCCTAAATCTGGGATATTTTACGAGAGATTGCAGATCAATAGAGATATGAGATGTCATCAGCCAAGTACTAAAAGTCTTCTGTGTTGTATTTGGAAAGGTCCAAAAGCCTTAGGAACAAGTGGGGCTTCCTTGATGAAGTATGAAAGCAGGAATCCTGCCCTGGATGAATAAGATTTTATGAAAATATAGAGACCCATCACAGGCTCACTAAAGCCACAGGACTTAGAGGATTACTCAGTCTGAGCCTCCACTATCCTGTCAATATTTCATCTAAACTAGACAAGATTTGCATTTCTCCCTAGTCTATTCCATTCTCAGAGGTTTTAAGTGATGATTTTTGACGTATGAATACACATTGAATTATTCTTTAGCCTCGGATAGACATCATGGCAGCCCAAGCTTATTATAAAACTAAAACCTGTAAATCTACATTGCCATCATGTTCACTGAGATTATTCACATTAATCTCTGCAGATGCTAGCACTGACAAGGAGCAACAGAATTAACAGCACTTCTTTGAGTGTAAAAAACCTGATTCTTACCAAATTCACAATACAGTTAATGTACATTTTGTTTGCCAAACAAAAGTTTGATAAAATATTTGCTAGATATTTATTACTTGTTGATAATAAGGTTTATTTCATGGTAACTTGTATGGATTGATCAATTTGAACAGATACAGGCCAAGACCAATTTGATAGAACCTGGCTTAAAAGTGGTTTAGAATTTACTAATACTGATATTGAATGGTTTGACAAAAAAAACTGATTTATAAAGAAGGTGCACAGATTGCTAATTGCTGGTTATTTGCACAGAGCACTTTAAATCAGCCTAAGCTAATTGTCCAAAGGAGATCAGCACTCAGGCAGTTTTGTGCATAGAAACCATTGGGTATTAAGGCACTTTATCAAACAGTCTTGAGAGACCAAGTAGTTTCTAAAAAAGTGGAGGAAAGAGAAGGAAATAATTCAGGCAATGCTGAAAATCTGTTCCATAGTATCTAGAATAAGGAGGCCTCAGGGTAGTCTTCTGAAATTGCTGACAGTGTTAACCTGAAGATTGCTAATGCTTGTTTTCCCACTGAAAATATTTACTAAGTTTTAGTTTGTTTAGCTAAAATTCTGCTTTGCAGCACAAACAGCAGCATTAGCAAGTCAGAGTCCTCCTCTCCCTTATATTTTATGTTTTTTCAAATGCAAACATGCAAGAAGGTTGATACCTTGCAGTCAACACATATGTCAATCAACCTTTGCTGTACACAGTATTATTAGAACTGCAGATGGCATTTCATCAAATTGATTATAGAAAATGTCATGCTAATTAAAATAGAGAATGCTTTCTGATTTAATAAACAGGGGGTGCTAGACAATTCTTTGTCTAGTGAAGTGTTTACTAATTAAATACTCATTTACAGAGATATTAGAGATACAGACCAAATTGCAATATGTTACTAAAGTCACGTGTCAGCTGAGCAAGATTTCCACTGCTCTTCTAAAAGGTCAGGCTGTTAGCAATGCTCTCAAGACAAAAATTATTCTGGACTAGTTTTATAATGCAATGTACTCTTGGAATGTACTCCTCCAGATAATCCTTTAGGATATAGAAGATTTCCTATTCAAAATGGCTTGCAAAGTTGTACACACAGGTAATTCCTGTTCTTTCTGATCCTATTTCCTTTTCCCATCTATGCCCAAAGCAAACAAGCCAAAAACCAGACAGAGATCTTATGGTGCAGCAGCTACAGGAATGGAGGCGTCACAGTGACAGTGGCACCCTGCCAGGCACAAATTAATTAGCTCTGCTCTTCCTACCTTCTTGAACTTCAGAATGAAGTGGCCAGGCATGGACTGACCTAGAAAATTCAAATTTCCATCCATACTCAATGTATCTTCCTCTTTTCCTAATCTGGTCATTGGTTTGCAAAGCAAGTCAAGCTCAATTCCTGCCAATTTTCAGTGGTCCCAGTTACTCTGGCATATTGATGTATGAAAATCCTAAACTCTGCTCAACAGCCAGTATTCATTTATGAAATCCATTTCTTCCTTGTCGTGCAGCTGCACAGGATTCATGCCTCAGTATCACACTATCCCCATGCCCACATCAGACAGAACAGGGGGACCAGACAGCTCCTGAATATTAACAAATCCACTGGGAGATTGATTTACAGGGAAAAAAAAAGAAAAAACAAAAACAAAACAACCAACAGTGAAATATATAGTGCAGTTGAGCCAAGCCTCTGGAGTTTGAAACAAGAGGAAACATTCACTGTGGGAGGCAAGAAGGAGGACAGTGACCAGCAGCCACAGGTCATTATGTCTGTGACAAGCTCAGCTGGATAACATCACTGTCTGCTGCCTAAGCCACTTCTAGACATGTTGGAAAGGTGGGAACACAAGGGAATTACTTCACAAAGACAACAAAGATAGAGGCAGATAAATTGAAATGCAGGTGACCACAGAGATTGAATAAAGCTGCAGCCACTGTCCTGGGGCTCTATCCAGACACGTCCTGCGATCCAGGTGTGCTGTCAGCTCAGTTTTCACACAAAACTAAACCATATATTCCTCTACTATGTGCTGCCATGATCATGGAAAGCTGTTCTAATTTAGAAATTTCCAAGTTTTTCCAAGAAGTTTATCAAATCACTCATGGCTTAAGTTGTAAGTGTTTGAGGGCTCTGGTCCTGCTATCCCTGGCACTGAGCAGCAACAGCTTGTGGAAGACATTTCTTCCCCAGTCTTCCTGGATGAACAAATTGTCAGGCATTTCTCTTCTGCTCCCCTGGTACTCTGCTTGGCAGTGAGCAGAGCACCTTTACATGGATCTGCTCACTCAAAACCTGTCAAATCAAGGCTGCCCCAGCAGGGTCTGTCTCATTTTCTCTTCCAAGAGCACACTCAGAATAACACAACTACATCTGAGCTTCAGCTTTCCAAAATCACAATCTGCAAGCAGGATGTTGACATTGTTAATGGAGTTGTCTATCAGCTAAAAGAAGTTGAAAGAAAATAAGAATTGTGCCATAATTATTCTCCTATAAGAAGAATTAAGTCTCCCTCATTTTAGAGCACAACTGATCAAAGCACTACAAAGTAAATTAACAAAAATAAATGAAAACACAAAGATCTAAGTGCATGCCAGAATAAATGGGAGGCAGTTATCTAACCCAAAGAGCAATGAGCTGATGGACTAAAGCACAAAATGTGACTGTTTCTAGCATTCCTCCCCATGCTTTCCCCATCCCACTATTCATAATGCAGAAATCTCCATCTGTATCTCTGTCATTACTTGGAGGAAAATGTCAGGGATATTCATTCCTCCTCTTAGAGCAAAGCACTGAACATGATTTCATTGTGTTAAAAGCTAGGATAATAGACTTCAGTCTATTAGTCCATTCCAATTTGTTTGAGATGCAATTAACAGTAAATCAGCACCAAAAGAAAGGGAGGGGAAGTGGCTGCATTGGCAGAGCCTTCCTTCTAGGCCACATCACTGCTCGAGTACCACACAACTTTGGGTACCTACACTTTTCTTTAGCCATTCTTTATGTCAAAAAAAAAAAAGAGAGAGACAGAGGATCCAACTAGATAAAATTATAAGAAATTTTAAAGATGATGAGTGGTGAAATGTCTAACACTTTGGTTTTCCCATTCCCAGGGTCCACATTACACAGTGATGGTGAAACATCAAACATTGGTATTTTGCCAGCTCTGAAATTCTGACAAAACTCCTCAGTTTTCCCAACTACTTGGGAACATTTTTGCTCTCCTGCATTGCACCAAGGGCCATTCCTGAGCCAGTATGGCAATGGACCCAGACAGCTGTTGTTCAAATAGCATACACGTCCCTGGACCACTGTGAAAATTAGGGAACAAATTCTCCAATTTGGTCACACATGCCATTCCAGCCTCTTCCCCAGAGGGATAATAAAGCACCACAGTAGAGCAGCCCTTCTCTGGCAGCCCTGGGAGCTGACCTTTGTGCTGAGCCAGGGCAGGAGGAACAGGGACAGCTCCGCTCTGGGGCCGCATTTCACACAGGCTGCTCAGCTGGCAAGGCTGCACTCTGGAGAGGACAGTGATTGCAGTGAAGGGAGATTTACATGCTTCTCTACTCCTACATAACTGCAAATCTCAAATAAAACAGCATTTCAGCTTGCTATAGGAATGTGAACACCCTAAGCCTTCTAAACAAGCACTCCTGAGGGCTCACCATTGTCTCTGCTTCTGCAGCGCTCCAGATGAAACTGGCATTTCCCAGAAAAGCCCAACAAGTGAGAAAATTAAAATTCAATGGCTATGTACATATCCCAGTAAAAGGGCAGTGTCTGGAGCAGCCACAGGGCTGCAGTTTCCTCACTCCCTTTAGTCCCCATGAGGGTATCTCAGCAAGCTGACTCAGGCAGAGCTGGTGGCTCAGTGCCCAGCACCACGCTCAGACACTGAAATATCACAGCTCTGATATCCACGTGCCCTAGGACTGTCCTTAACAAGCTCTAACCCAGCTCCTGAGAGGCTGGCACACCCAGCAAAGCACATCCAGGGCAAACAGGGTCATGGAGTAGGATTTCCAGCTCTACTCTGACAATGCTGAATCCTTTTTGTTTTATACTACCAAAGGACAAACAAAGAATTTTATTATAAAAGTAAACAAAGGGAAGCAACTTTTTGTTCACAATTGTTTAACTTGCTTCTTCCAAATCTCATTCTGATTTATGAGAACAAGATGTTGATTAAATGAAGATCATTAGCTTGGAAGAATTATCATGCACCCAGTAATATATAAAACAGACCAAGGCACTGTTTTGCTATTTTATTTGTACCTTTCTATGAACCTTAAATACTTGTCTATATTAAATTATTTCTACTGATAAGTCAGTCATCTGTACTTTGAATAGAAAACACAGATTCAAGAGTCACATGTGCCATTAAGAATTTTTGCCCAGAAATATTAAATTCTGTGTCTCTAAATTCAACTCACAAAGTGAAAGCAGTTTAGGTGTTGTTTTCACATGTGTTCATCACCTACCATAATACTGAAATTCGTGGGAAATAAACATGCCAGGTAATTGGAAAATGAAATGGTGAGTGTGTAGGCATCTCATCAGCATAGATATGGAAACACAGATTTGGCACCAGCATTTGAAAACACTGGCAGAATTTCCTTTGGCTTTCATTCACTTTGGATGCCATTGTTTCATCTGCACATGTAATTCCACTGTTCTGTTTGCAGCATCACCAGGACAGTGCTTGGCTGCACCCACCAGGTCCTGCCCTGCCTGGCACACTCTGGGCAAGCCCTGGAGGAGCAGGAAGCAGCTCTGGAGAGCAAATGACCCAGGAGAGTGCCCTATCCTCAGCATCCAAACAGAAAACTCAGGTGTAAGCTCAAACTCACACAAACAAGCCTTCTGATCAAAACACATCAGCATTAAGCCTGTCATACTGGCCTGGAAAGGATTCTGATTGCATTTTGGAGCACTTGCCAAAAGATTTTATTTGGCTCAAAGATGAAGTCTCAGTTCCAAAAGGAAAGAGACACAAGCAATTAAGTCTCTATCTTAACATTATCATCATGTGCTTCACTTTGCTTCTTTCAAAATTACAAAGGTGACACATTGGTGCAGCTTATCTTTATAATTAATTTAAAATAAAATGTAGCTGAATGGGAATATTGCAAGAAGAAGAAAATCAAGGAGAGGTTGAACAATGGAATTCTTGGCAAGCCAGCAACTCTTCTGTACCAGCATGAACATTTAGTGGCAATTTGACAGCATTCCCAACAAATGGAGGAGCACAGGCCTCCTCCAGGTGTGATGTGCAAGTGAGACAGCAGATCTATTCTCCATGCTTTAGTCATACATGAGTTTCAAAGAATGAATATTTAAATTATGTTTCCAAATTTATCCTAATAATTATTCCATAGAATTACACCTCCTACCCGCTTCTGATCAGAGAATTCAAGCAATGCAGCTTTTATTTTCTATTTGAATTAGGATCCCCTTCCAGATTAACATTATTACTCATTTTATTAATTTCTGGTTTTCCCTAAGTAAAAGTGTCATTTTTTCATTGACACATTAACTTCATTAGTAAGTCCACACTTGCTCAATAACTGCTTTAGACACACAGAAAATATTCTGCTCAAAGTTTAACACACCTGTCTGGATTTATTTTATTTTTGTACCATAAAAAAGAAGGAAAGAAACTGGAAGGATTGAATAAAATAGAGTGCCATAGCTGAAAAGTATGTACCTGGGGCTCATAATTAGCAATTATTAACTGGATCTAGAATAAGCACCATTACATTATGAGGAAAGCCCCAGTAGGAAGATTCTTGAATTTTTTCTTCTACTCCATTACCAAGGAGATAAAGGCATGCAAGAATGGTTGATCCAAATACATTAGCAGGAAAACAAAATTTGTTTTGGTGTAACTTTGCTTTTGGCAGAACATCCATATTTTCACACCTAAACATTTTGCTTTGGAAGAACATTAAACATCTTTCTAAATGAGGGATTTTAAATTTGTTTACACTTACCCATTTTTATCATCTTTAGCAAATATTTTCCTGATGGTGAAATTGTCAAACAGATTTTGTTATTTTCATTTTTCATGCAATTAAGAAATACAAATCCTTCATGCACCTAATTGAAACACAGACAGAAATGCTCCCACATTTCCCAATTGCAGATCACTTTTAGTAGTTCTAAAGACAAACTTATTGCAGTTTACAGGTTGAAATTTAAGTCATTACAAGGAACCCACTTAGTAGTTCAACATACTCATATGAAGTATATGAATTTGATATTTTTTTCCAAATTATATATTCCAAGTACATAAAGGCTGGACCATCAGAACTGATGGAAGCAGAATAGATTGCATTCATTTTATGCAGTGCATTCAGAGATTTCAGGGCCAAAAGAGCTCATTATGTACTTCTATCCTGAATTCTTTCAGAGCCAAGATTACAGGATTTTGACCTGCAATTCTGGCACCAGGCCTGTAATTTCCTGTTGGGTTTTCCCATGCAGGCTTGTTTTAAACACTTTAGTGCAGAATCCACCACAACTCTTGATACTATGAGCTGACAAAGTGAAAAAACAAATCCCACTAGGATGTCATTAACACCTTACTTAAAGACCTTTCACTATAATAATGCTTGGGGGGAATTAGCAATAAAAGAAATCCATTTAATTTTACTGTGTAATGTGAAGCACACTAAGGAGATGCCAAAATTTGGAGCCTGTTCTGCTCTGTTCTGTAGAGTGCCCAGTTCAACTGTCTGAATCCAGCTTATGGCACTGAAACAATTCACTGTTGGGGTAAAAACACAGGTTAGGTGATACAGTGATGTATCCAAAGACCAACTACTCCATTTCTATTACATAATTTAATTAAGTGGTGCATATAAATTTCTGTACTCCATATAAAATCACACATATTCAATCTGCACAAAGCAGAAACATTCCTTTTTCTGCCATGGCATTTTCCCTGAACATGAAACTCAACGGGAAGTGACAGCATTACTGTTTCTGTAACACTTACTTTCATCTTAGACAAAAAAAAAAGAGCAGCATTTTATCAGCTTTCAACACACAGCCCTGAACTGGAAACAGAGGTATTTCACCTTTTTTCTCCAAGAAAAGAATCCAGAATTGGAGCTTCCCAGGAAGGAAACTATTTCCTAGGAAGAAAATAGCTACTACATTTTACATTTGAAGATAGATGTCTTGTTTCAAGCAGGTGCCAAGAACTCTTGGCCTGATACCAATGACTCCAAGAAAGACTTTTCACATTCCTTACTCAGTAGCAGGGCAGAGGAAGAAAAGCTTCCAAGCTCCCTGGAGTGAAATATCAGCACCATAAGTCTGTGCTCAGTGATGAGGACATGCTTGGCATGTTTGGTTTTGGGAGATGAGAAGGGAGGAGAGGAAAGTGTTTTAATTCTCTCTTCAAAAAAAAAAAAAAAAAAAAAAAAAAGAAAAAGAAAAAAATACATTAGCTCTTGGCAGGAGCAGATTACTTATTCCATATAGCAAGGAAAGCAGCTGAGAGAAAAATGTAACTTTCAAAATATTTGAAACTCATTGCTGACAAAGTTTGGCACAGCTTGGACCTGGCACTTGCTTCAGGACTTAATCACTGTTCTCCTTTCCTCTAGGAGAAATATGGGGAGTATACAACATCTAAAGCAAAGAAAAATACATTCATTTTCAGTAAATAAGCAATACCTACAGGAGTACCTATGAAATATAATTTTATTTTCAGCTATGAAAAGACAAAAAGCTGTCACTCATGTTTCTACAGTCTTATAGCCAGTTAAACACTCTTCTTCTGAGACACCAAAAGGAAACAGAAATAAAGCATAATGAGATAAACAATCTGCATCCCATTTTTTCAAACCTGATTTTTGCCTTTTTTTTAAGACCAAAAAAGCTTTGAAATCTTTCAGCACAGAGTTATTTCCAAGTTCTAGGTTTCTAGGTACTACTTCTAATCAGCATCTGAGATTCTATTGCATTTATTTTTCACTTATAAAACAGACACTCGAGGAGGGATAAACAGTCCAATGCCAGCACACCCTAACCCAGCTAAATGCTAAAGTGATGTGGCATCTAACTCTATATGGCATTTATTTTTACATATTTCATCAGAAAATGTTCATGCACCAATTATAAATGCAATAAAAATGTCCTAAAAATATTTAACAAATTGTAAATATGAGCTACATTGTGTAGACCACATCAGGATTTCTTATAACCTTGTATAATATAATACTCACCCTTTTTTAAGAGCATACTCATCCTGCTGTGATGTTCTGCTACCTGTCTGATAAGTGTTCATGCACTGAACCATTAAATATGTCCAATTAAAATCAATCATGTCATATAATGTGATTATTCATCACACACCAAGAGAATAGTATCAATTCCAGAATTTCACAGACAGTTTATTTTAAAAAAGAATACAGTTCACATAGCAAAAATGTGAAGTGAACTCTTCTAAGTAGCAATCAAGAAATGCAGTGCCTATTAAAATCCTGAGTTAGTGCAAAATCAGAAGAGGACAGAGTGATGTCCATCACTGTGAGACCAAGCAGCAGCTGAGAGGTGTGGCTGAGCAGATGCACAGAGAGAGGAGGAGGAGGAGGAGGATGAGAGCCCTGAGCCTGGGAAGGGCTCATGCCTGAGACCAGATCTGAACCTGCTCCCCTGGCACAGCACCAATCACTTCATCTAGACAAGAATTCATTTAGAGTCACTTGTGCACCAGGGATGCTGCCCAAACTAATATATAAATAATCAATATCATTGACAACATGCATCGGCAAGTGCAAAACTAGCGATTTTTTCCCCTTTAAACAGGTTTTTCTTCCATAATTAGACTTTAATGAATGATTTTCATAAATGTCAAATGAAACATTTGAATAGTAAGTCAGTTTAGAGAAAATGTTAAACTGTTTTAAAGCCTAATACATTGAGGCAACCCCTGACTGGTAAGTCATGGAGGCAAAGCCCCGAGAGCAAAGCCCAGCAGCGACAAGGGCGCTGCTTTCTACATCACTTGCACTGATCACATCCAGAGTGTTTTGCCTGTCACCCAGAGCAACTTCAGCTATAAAAGCATCCTCTCTAGCTTTGTATCCTTTGAGTTCAAAACGATTTTGAGCAGCTTGAGCACAGAACCAGTTTATAATACTTTATTCTGGGATTGCTCACAGTGCCACTGGCAGTGACGGAGGTGCTGATGCCTTCATTAGATGGCAGCTAAAATTGTGGTGGCCAGGAGAATCCCAACCAGTTATATTTTCCATTTGGACAGCAAATAAAATGGGCAGTATTTCTAGTTCAGTTATTAGGATAAGTTTATTTATGTCCCTGCATCCTTCCATTGGTAAAATACTGTAACAAAGATTGAACTGATGCATGGAAAACACTTGAGCTCAGAGAAGCAGCTGTGGGAGTCATTCCTGCCCAGGGAAAGGCCACTAGAAAAGGGATTCTGCTTTATATTTCATGGAAGAACTTGTTGTCAAGTCTAGAAGAGTGTATAGAAAAGTAAGTTTCTAGTTTTTCTTCTGCATTTCTGCAGTAAGAGATGCCCTTTCCAGTAGCCCTAGGTTGCATCAACCAGAAAGATAAAGCATTTATTATTTAATAGTTGAACACTTGGATTACTCCTGTTTTGTTTTTTTGTTTTGTTTTGTTTTTATTCATTTGGGGTTTTTTCACCAGGCTTAATTCTTTTTACATCCAATTTTCTCCAGCTGAACTGAATACTGGAAGATAAATGGGTAACACTTATGGGGTTGGTCACTTAGCGACAGTTGTAGAGCAAATCATACAGTCAGAGACCAGAAACAATGATACTGAAGAGCAAAGGGACTGCTAAAGTCACCATGCCTGACCTCTTGCACATCATATTGGAAAACTAAACTATCCAAAAGCCAGAAATTCTTCTAAAAGGCAGCAACAAGAAGACATAAATATGCCAAACAGAGTATAACTTAAAAGAACGTGTTTAACAGCAATAAAGGTGGACATGAGTCTACACCCCAGGACCTCATTAGTACTAGAAAGGTATTTGTAGATTCAGTTTTTCTACAGACTGTCTGAATTCATTAAACAGGACACAAGAAATGATAAATAAAAATTTTAATCAGGTTTTTCTAGATGTAGTAGTAAAGGAAGAATCTAAGTTTTTAATTTCTCTCTAAAGCTTAAAGCTAGAAGAAAATTAATCACAATCAAATGGAAAAAAAAAACCAAAAACAAACAAGCAAACAAAACCACAAAACAACAAAAACTCCACCCAGAATCAACAACCAAATCTAAAACAAACAACCAAAACCAAAATCCTGGTTTTTGATATTCCACATTTCAGCAAAGAATCAGTAGCTGATATCAGTTATATTATAGAACCATGAGATAGAAGAAGAGAAGCAGATGCCCTTACAGAGAAGGACATTCAGTGCACAAAATGTGTTTCCACATGTTCTTCAGCTTGGTGGGAAGCATCTTCTAGAAGAAGCAATAGATAAATTCTCTTAACTGATATGAAGATAGAAAAGATGTGGGGACAATGCTGTAGAAGATAATTGGCATTGCTTGTGGCAGAACCAGAATGAATATTTATCTTGTAGATCAAAAAAATCTTAAAAATTCTGCTTGCTTGCTTATAAAGACATGCAAAAATTCTTTTCACGTTGTTCACCAGTGAAATCCTGAAATTAATCTTTCCCCCTCAGAGGAAATGACTAACACTAAGAAAGACTATTCTCATATGGAAGACATAAGAGGTTATTTCAGGTCACCAACTGGTGATTCCTGTAACACAGAGAGACACAACAGCAAACCCAAAATACTCCCATAAAATCTAACAGTTAGATTTTGCATTCAGTCAACATTAAGAGTTACTGCTATTCATGAAGGACCTGTGCAGGTAATGTTTGAGTGTTACAGGAAATTCACAGCAAATAAAAGGCACGGAAGTAAAAAGTCAGTTCACTGATTTCAAAAGCAAATTCATACTTACAGACAAACATTTCCCAGTCACTTCAAATCTACAGCAGGCAAAATGAGCTGACAAATCTCTCTTGCTCATCCTGCTATTTTTCAATAGACAGAGAGGATCTCTGAGTGGCTGCCCTGGACACTCCTCAGGAGTGATTCTGGAACAGAGCTCAGCAAACCCCCATGGGGATGGAGATGTCAGAGCCTGAATGCAAAACCAGGGAGTTCATCATGAGCCCACTGCACGGGGTGGCTGCACAGGGACAGCAACTCTGCCTGGAGCATGGATATACAGGGGACAGAGCTGTCCCTGCAGCCATGGAGCAGCCAGTCTGACAGAAATAAAGTGCCAAATTATCAAAATTATCGGGTGCCCCCGACACAGGGAATGATTGGCATCTGACCCCACTGGTTCAGAATGCTGAAAAATTGCTTTATTAAAACTATATTACATTACATCACATCATATTACATCATATTATATTATATTATATTATATTATATTATATTATATTATATTATATTATATTATATTATATTATATTAATACTGTACTATACTAAATTACATCCTAAAGAAAATGCGTGACTGTCTCCCAACAGTCTGGACACAGCTTCAAGTGATTGGTCAATTATTATTAATATTAACTAACAAATATTAATAAACGACCATCACCAGAATCCAATTACCAAATTCCTTCAGGTAAACAATCTTCCTAACACATTTCATGTGTGCAAAAACAACAGGAGCAGCAAGTAGAGATAGGAATTATTTTCTCTCTGTGCTTCTCCAGGAAAAAAACTGAGAGAGAGACTTCTCTCTCTTTCTGTTCAGAGAATGTGAATGCCACACCAAATAACAGAAAGGTGCCACTTCTGTGCCACTCTGGCTACAAAATAAAAATGTGAGAATTTCCTGCAGAAGCAACAGCACATCAGTGGTGTGACTTTCACCACTGGCTTTTTGTCATCTTGCAAGGACTTTAACCTCATTATACTCTAGGTGCAGCACTTTATATGCTGCTACATGTAATACTTCCACTGTAATTTTACCTTTTAAAGCATCATACTAATCAATTTAATATGGTGTGTGGTACCACCATGCAGACTTCCCATGAAATAAGGCCATTTGGAAGGTTTTACTAAGCCATTATCTCTTGGTGTCTACTTTATAACTGTGCATAGTATTTCTTAGCACAGATTACCCCAGTATTGATGTGAGGTAGTAGCACAGGCTATAATTATTTAAGTTAAACTGGCTTTGAAACAAAATACCACATCCAGCTTAACTAAGCACCCACATCAACAACACCTGCAGGGAACAGTGGCAGTCCAAGGGAGAAAATGAGTTCTCACAGCTTAAAATTCAGCTTCAGAATGCTGAAATATCTGAATCCTTCCAGTGATACAGAGAATTGAGTTTTACTCCCTGCAGATTGTATTCTGATATTGCCTTTCACATGCCAGCCTGTGATATTTCTTTTAATGGGAAAAAGTACATTTATACCATATATAACAGATATAACATTAGCACTTCTTCAACAGATTTGAAATACAGTGATCTTAGCACTCAGCATAACAGAGGCAGAACCACTATCAAATACATTAAAATTCTGATTTTTATTTTAATGATGACCTATTTTTAATTTTTTTTTAACAGAGGGAGGAAATACTTGAGTTTTCCCGAGACATGTTGTGATGACTGAAAATTCCTGCACCTTCAACTTCTACCAATATTAACTGATATTGCAGAAAGGTTGCAGAGAGTAGTCTGAAAAAGCTGGGCAAAATAAGAGGTATATAATAAATTTCACAGATCTACAGTTAGAAGTTTTCATTAATTCCTCCAAAGGATTACTTTTAGTTCTGAAAGAGAAATTACCTCAGTGGCAGAAGCTAGAGGCTCCTTGGAACTCAGTGAACCACACTAAGAGTTTGATCATTAGGAGAGTTAAGCATTTTGGAGAAAGGGAAGAGAAAAGTAAAATCTCTTAGATCATCTTTTGAAAACAGAGCTCAAGCTGTGTGCTTCAGCTGGAAATGTTTTGCCACTATGCCTTTTGACATAACAGATGGCACTGCCACCCAAGCAAGCACAAAATCAGGTTCAAATTACCTGACTGGCAATCACAATGGCTTTAAGCCAAGTTGTAGGAAGTAGGATCTGACTGACCTTACAGATAACCTGTCCCTGTCCTAACCTTTGTGTGGGTTGGTCCTAACTTTTCAGACTGATTGAACTGAAAAGACTGAAAAGAGGTTTGCCACATCTCTAAAAAAATGTCAAAAACACTACAAGATAGAAAAGAACTTTGTTTTCTTTCCTGTTCCATGAATTGCTCCTAAGACACTTTGTGATTCAGAGCTTTACATTTGTTCAAAATAATTTAAAGTCCCATTTACCTCAAACAAAGTTTCCCCATTCAACAAAAATCCTTAAGCACTCACAATCACCATTTTTACATAAATGCATGTATTTCCCTCTCTCTTTCTTCAGTTCAGCTGCTAGCAAAACATTGTCAGATTTTTAGCTGGAAATGAGCAAGCTTCATACTGATATCAGAAAGGACAAAAACCAATCACTTCAGCAGCCATAGCAGCCAAACTTTGCTTTAATTACATGAAACTCTTGAACTGAGAACTGCTCTTAGGTCTGGGATCAATCAGTCCTGGGAAAGGAAAGGCTTCCAGAGAGGCTCCAGTCACACAGGTGCTGGAGCAATCCTACTTCTCCCTCTAATTGTCTCAATTTTATTGAAGAGCAAAACATAACTCACAGAGATGGCAACTCTGTGCACACAGTGAATGCAGAAATACAATTTATCTTCTTCTTTGGAGATGCCCCAAAAATCATATGATGAAATCTAATATAAACTTTAGGATAAAATCAGTGTATTTCCACAGGCAACATAAGTACTTATAGTATTGTATATACATTTGATACTAACAAACTTCTTTTAGAAGGATTTCTAAAAATCCTATATAGGTGAATATATTCCATTTCTAATTTGGATGACTAAAAGCCTCTTGCTTCAGTGACATGCACCCCCACAAGCTCCCATCTGGGCAAGCAGCAGAGAACTAAGAGCCACTCTTTTCTCACTACTATTGCAGGTTAGAAACAATTAAAACTATCAGGAGGAATTAATTATTGTTTAGATTTTTTTCCATTCTCTCCCTGAGGATGCAAAGGGTCTGCAGGTCACTTGTACTCTCCTCTTCCTTTAAAGATAAATCAAATTGATTGATTTGTCTTGATATGGGGTAGAAAAATATTAGCCACAAAGTAGAGAAAGCCTCCCCAGTAGAAGAATCCATTTTATTCATTAGCTTGTTTTTTTTTTTCCTTTGCAAGTGTATCATTTCCAGCAGCAAGAAGTCAGATTAAACACAAAAATTATCTGACCTGTGCTACGAAAAGGTGATTCATCTGACTAACACCAACAGATCTTGGTTGTTTTATGCTTTTTATTAAAAGTATATTTGAAAAGAGCTGTATTCCTGAGAAATCTCTCGTATCAGCAGAGATTTTATAAGAAATGTAAAGAAACATTGTATAATTACACCTGCTGGGCTGTGTATTTTTCACAAGATGAGCTGTTGTGGAATTAAACTGCCTGTAAGTGTCATTCAAGTGTTTTTTCAGTGTGTTTCTTGGTCACACACCCCGTGTCCCCGAGCAGGGCTCGGGATGTCCTTGTGATCTACAGTTCCTCTGCCTCCCATGGCCAGCAGCATCACAGCTCTTCTTTCATCAGGGGGAAGAGGAGGAGCTCTTCTCTGAATTGAGAGGTTTTGATATTTCTAGTGTTTATCTTCTTTTCCTTAAATCCACCTAGGATTCCATGGTTTTTCCCCTTGTTTTACCTCATTTCCTTTAGAAGAGGATTTATGAGGAAAAGCCCCACTTGCTTACTGTGACATCAAGCAGCAAGTGGGGTTTGCATTGGGGTTCCAAAGCAACTCATGGTTTTTCCCCTTTTATTCCTACAGCAATGTTACTTTCAGACTTTGAAACTATTAAAGATTTAAAAGTCACAAGAATAGTATTAAAAGCCCACATTTGAATATTAACGAATCAGCATTTGCTGGTGCATCTCCAAATGTTAAGAGTGTAAATATTCACATGTAGGAAAACAAATTTCTGGATATATTAAGCAGTATTTTTAATACAATCTCCTGAAAAATAAGTAAACATGAGGACACTCTTTGCTGAGCAAACCTCAGGAGTGACTAAAGGCCATCCTATCCATGGGTCCAGTTATTGGGCTGCCTCAACTCCCAGTGTCTGCAAACATGGCACGAAGAATATGATCAACCAGAAACTATAACACATCTCCTCTTCCTTCTCCACATCATTTTGACCCTTTCCATGCCTTCTGATGTGTGAAAAAAGCAAACATAAAAATGTAACTTTACTGATCTGAGCTTCCTGACAAAGCATTGAAAGAAACCCTACCTATTATAAGTAGAATGAAACCCACAGGAACATCCTGAAAGTTATAAAATACGATTCAGTGATCTGCAAAGACAAAAAAGAAGTCTCTTAAATAAAGCATCATGAATGATTCACAAGGCCCAGAACTCCCTCTATTTCCAGCAGTGATCTCAAGCCAGTTTAATATTTCTAGGTAAATAATTCATGTTACTTTTGATTCTAGCAATAACACATTCTCAGAAATGCTGGCTGCAAAGTGTGCTCTGCTCCTTCCCTGGATTTCCAGGCTGAGCTGTCTGAAAGTACATCACTTAATTCCACTTCCAGGAGTGATCACCACCTGGTTTTGAGTATGAATAAAGAAGAATGAATAATGACCAAGGTTTCAGGTGTGATATATTAAAATGGCCATGAACGTGGAAAAGTAAAGTTGGTATCTGTACATTAGATACAGAATCACCACAAATGATGGAGTACTTCTGAGAGCAGGCAGACAGTGAGAACTGAATGCTCAGGATTTCCGAGGACAGTCCCATGATAATGTGGAAAGGCACAGAAAGATTTGGAAGGGCATTTGAGTTAAGAATGGTCTTGTAATTCAGACTTAGCTCTTATACTTTGCAAGGATAAAGTCTGCAAGCAGTGATGCTCTTTGACTCAAAAATTGTCTTTATATATGCCACTTCCTGCCATAGGGAAGGCAATTATGTTACAAAGATTATTATTTAGCAGGTTTTTGCTATCATGCTGAAAAAGATATTCCTGTATATGATAATGTAGATCTGCTGCATCCTACAGCACACTACAGCTGTCACAGAGCTGTAAACATTACAAGCTTAGCCCTATTAAAACAGCCAATTTTGGGACCTTGCAAAGGCAACATCGCTTCACGCGTAGATTCTTACAAACAATTATCCCGCACAGCTCCAGCTACCAGAGCAAGCAGAGGAGAATACCTCTCCTGAGCTATCTGCAGAATTATCTTCACCTTCCCAAACACAGTGGGAGATGGAAATCTCAGGTGTCATCACGTGGGCCATCATGGCCAGCAGGCGTTGTCCCAGTCGCGGTGCAGATTTACGCCGGTGCCGCAGCACGGAAGAGCGAGGAGCCGTGGTGCTCCTTGCTGTTTGTCTCCAGAAGAGCACAGCAGCTGCTCACAACTGACTGCTCTTGTTATGTTTCTCCCCACCAGCTTTATGTCACAAAACTAAGATGCAAAGCCATTATGATCCGCCCGCGATAATGCCTGCTGAACTCCAGTGTGCCCAGATAAAACAGCTATTGTGTCACTCAAACGTGCATGAAATCACAAACTGGGAGGGAATACAACTGTTCTGAGCCCAGCTGAAATCCTATCCACTCTGATCAATAGCAATAAGTGGGCTAAGACCAATTCCACCAAGCACACTATCAAGCAATAATATAACTATTGCAGTGATCACACAGAGACATAGGGAAGCTTGAGGTGGAGCTCAAGGAGGGATAAGTTTTATTATTTGATGAACAGTTGAAGCAGAGACAAAGAAAAATGTAATTTTCAATAATATTTAATACTTATGTGCAGATGGGAATACCTCCTACACATTATCTGTTTGTTCCTATTGGTGATCTGCTTAAAGAACAGCCTATTAATCACATATTTTTCTGCCTTCAGCTTTGATTGCAAAATTGCCATGAATAATAAATAATTTCCTGTACCATCTCCAGAGGCTCAAGAAAAAGTTCACCAAATTCCTTTCATCCCCATATGTATCTCTCCCACAAATTTATGCCTCTTTCAACTTCAGCTCCCCTTCAAATGATGCATTCCAAGCTTTAAAGGGGGGAAGGCATGAGTTATCGGGGCATGCTTCACTCCTAAATATCAATCACTTAGTCCCTCACCAGCAGTGAAATCTATTTTATCATCACTAGTGGGGATACACTTCGATTCTGACAGAAGCCATTGAGACAGACTTAAAATAGCAACCTACAGAAGAACAAAACTGAGTTTTCAGCAATTCCAATTGGTTTCAATGCCAGGGTAATTTCACCTAATCAACAGAGACTGATTCAAGTTGGAGCTCTAGATAGTTATTGATTTGAGTTTGAATTTTTAAAAAGGAAGAGCCAACAACTTTGCTTCCAAACATTTCTGCAACTGTCACGTTCGAAGCTGTAGATTTTGCAATATTTAAAAGTTTATGATAATTTAAGATGATGATTTGATGCTATTAGTTCTGCTGACATTTAAGAACTTCTCCTATCATAGTTTTAAAAAAATCCCTCTCTCTCTGCCAACTTAAAGGTACAAAGATAAAAATAAATAACACAATTACATCAGTAATATAATTCATTATAATCCTATCATTAATTTAATTGACACTATGCAAATTTACATTAGCTCTGTATGTGACTTTTATTTATAAAGGTTTTATTTTTAAAAATACAAACAGTAACCATGCCAGATCAAATCTTGCAGTTTGAGTGGGTTTAATCTACCAATTAAACCTCCAAGATGTACTTTAAAAAAAGAACCTGGTGAAAAATTGCCAATATTCTTTGGAAATACAGGTGATGTTTACCTGTGTTATGGGTGCTGGCAGAATTTATAGGCATATTTTAAATATATTTTAAGCAGCACTTCTGTTGTCTGCCTTATTCCTGTGAAAGTGAATTTCACTCTTTAGAGCAAAATATTTTCTAAGCACTGGTGCTAATTTCTCATGTTTATGTCTCAGCTTAGACATATCTTTTGTTACTTCTTGTCTTTGTCACTTGTTCTGTCCTTCCAAGAGGCAAACTTATATAACCCTGTCATTTCAGTGTGCAGCACCACAGATGAGAGAGGAGTTTGCAATTGGGAGGTTTCCAAAAATCAGATTTTAGCCCAGTCTCTATACACTTCAGATTGATATTAGAAAAGAATTCCAAATTTAAGCAACTGATATACCAAATGTAGGAATTCTTGATCTCTGTTGGCTGTGATCATCTTTAAATTCCAGCCCTAAGGTTAGTCTGGAGAGAGATTTTCACAGGGCAGCACCACAGCAGAGTGTACTGCATATGGAAGTGTCTGGGATTTTTTCTAGTTCCTTTAGAAACCTGCAGATTCCACAGAGTATGGCTGACCCACGCTGAGTTTCCAGCTCTCAGACTGCTCCAGGTCTGTGGTTCACTAACTAAACCCAGACTCCCATGAGGAGCAACAACAACACAACATCTGCAAGCGTGCAAGGGGGAAAGGTGCTTTTCCCAGGCAGAATTAGGAGCCATGCCATGGCATTTCAGCCAAGCAGCCACAGGAGCTCCAGGGTGTCCCCTGGCAGGTGATCACACCTTTTCTGTGGTTTCACTCTGCCCACTGGCACCTTTGGACTGGCTACTGATTATCACTGCAATACTCTAGCACACAAATAGAAACATCCTGCACGGCTGTTATGATTTTAGAAAAAAGGGGAAAAAATAAAGCCATTCTGGCAACATGAAAGAGAGAAAGAAACGTTTGAAAGTGAGGTTTTAGATTTTTCCCCCTAGATGTCAAACTGCACTTTTAACTCCCTGAGAAGATGTAATAGGATAAAAGCAGGTCTGACAGCTATTCAACAATCCAGATCTCTCAGTAACAAGAAAACAAGTAGCAGTTTTCTGTGAGCACTGTGAAGAGTAGCCAAGTCTTAGAGGAACAAAAAATTACTCAATTGTTCCTTGTCTTAGGGAAAAAAGGTCCACAGATATAAAAGACCTGAATAGAGGCAAGGCACAAGTTTCTTCTCCTCGTTCTCTTTAATTCATTCAGGCAGAGTCTTCAGAGAAGAGACATTCACTGCATGAGCCTTGGCCAAGCGTGGGCACAGTAAACATGAGAACTGAAGGGGATGGCTTCTGACAACCACAAAGCACACCTTGACATTTCAACATCCTGATTAACCTGATTTCTCTAGTGAGTTTCAAGGTATTATCAGCATGTGAGTTGTAACAGTAACAACAACATAATGCATAAGCGCTTGCTTTTGGTTTTGGTGTTTTTTTTGTGTGGTTTTTCTTTAAAGAACACAAAGTCTATGGCAGGTCACTTCGCTGGGCTATGCTCCTGCACCCTGGCCTTTCACCACACTGAGCTATTGGCAACACTCCCTGAATGAAGCTTCCACTTTCAGTAACTTGTACAAAAGTCATCTATCTATCACTTTAATGTGCTCTGCACTTAGTAGATAGAGAGATGCCAATCATTCTGAGACATTTTCTTCTCTCCTTCTCTGGGAGAATAGTGTTCAGAATTATTTAGTTGTCAAAATGTGACACAATAATGCAATAAAAAAGGCTTCACTTGGTAATGGATATGGATGAATTTTCAGAAGAGTATAATCAACTTCTTTTGGGTCATCAGAATGAAGAACTGAACCGTCAGTTTTCCAAATAAATGTGTTCAATTCCTTAGGACCTGAAGGAAAAACTGTGATCCTGAAAGCCCCCAATGACTTCCTAAACACAGAGAATCTTAAATGGCAAATGAATTTACTTTTTAATGTCACTTTTTTCCAGGTGCTACAGCTTCTGTACATTCATTACAGGAACAGAGCTGAACAGTATGTCTACCTGCACTCAACCCCAGTCCAGATCAATACATCATCTGTCCCACAGCTGAAGTCCTCTGTGTTTCTCAATCCAGGCATTTGAAAACAGACAGAAAATGGACAGGGACCCTTCCAAACTGAGTAGAAGATGCTTTTGTTCACAGTCAGTTGGACAGAAAATCTTTCTATCTAGTAACTGAATAATAGTCAGTCAGAATACAGAAAAAAAACTTTTTTTTAAAATCCAGCTTCTCCTTAAAGATTTTATATTACATCCCCTATGTCCCCTCAAAAATGCTTCCAAAGCTGGGGATGTCTCAACTGGAAAAACTATTCGTGTATTGAACCTGCCAATTCCACATCCTGAGCTGGAAGTCACCTCTGCTTCTGCTCCTGCTCAACAGCTGCAGGAGCTCTGGGCTGGTTCCACTTCCCTGGGCTGGTTTTTTCTGCCAGAACATCACACTAGAAACTCACATTGCTCATTCCTACAGGTGAACCTTTCTCAGTGCCACTGGTTTCTAAGATACATCACAGCAGCATGACTGCAGCACAACCATTTCTTCCCTAGGACTACAGGTATTAGTTTTAAAAGAAATTCAAAATTCTCTTGGTGTGCATATATTGTCCCTCTATATGACATAGATATACAGATTATTTTTACTCTCTGAGGATCTTAACAGCATCATTAACAGGGGATTTCAGCAGCAGAGATCCTTTGAGCTCCCTGTTGAACAAACTGGGCATGTGGAACCCACAGCTCCCCCATGGGAGCCTCATTCAAACCATTCTGATGACATTTTGACTTCCCACTGACAGGTACATTTTAAGTTGTGCTAATCAGCTGATTCTTAATCCATTTAAAATGGATACTGCTATTCTGGTTAATGTGAGAGGAGAAATAATTTGCTTAATTCTAATTGACAATATTTTACTGAAAAGTAGTCATGGGCTTAAGTGTCCCATTTACATCCACCTTTCCTACTACAGAACTGATAAGCATCCACAGACTAGGTGGAACTTAGGTGTTTAAATACATGTCCTAGAGACAACAAAGCTTTAAAGACAATCAAAGCCTGTGTTTTAGTCTCTCAGCACTAAAGTCTAAGAACTACAGCCAAAAATCCTCCATCTCAAGTACAGGTTACAGAAACGGGTGAAACAAAACAAGAGAGGATGATTGGAAAAGCTCTTTGAAATGAAAAATAACAATGTGTGGCTGAATGGCTGCCCAGAATTAGAAACCCTTGACAGAGAGAAAGAGAAGGAACTGTGCTGCTGGAGGCTTCACTAGAACATGGAATAGTGACCACTCCAAACCTCAGCCTACAGAGGAGGCAGCCTGATTCCTCCTGAGCCCTAAGGGGCTCCTGTGCTCCACCTCACCAAGGATTTCATCTGGGGACTGGGAAGGCAATGCTTGGAGGTTCTGTACACTGAAAAACAAATTAACCATAAAATGTGCTTCCAAACACATGAAAAGAAAATTGGCCTCCACCATTGCAATTAAATATACATTACAGGCAACCTTCTGACTGTGTTAAGATTTCAGTTCTTTCAAAAACAAACACTCATTTCACCACAGGCAATTGCAGCTGCATTTCTGTGGGAAATTCCACAAGACACTCCTGACAGAAAGAGCTGATTTCATTCCTGAGAATTCATAACTAATTTAAATTTCAATGAAGCAAGTGCACACCTGTCTGCCCATTTTGTTCCTCCAAATCTATCAAATCTTCAGTACCAAGCCAGTGAATCATTCAAAGCAAAAAAGCCAAACAACACAACAAAACAAAACACAGACCCCCCCAAACCACCAAACCATGAGGTATTTTAGGAGTTTGGGATTTGAGCCCCTGCCATTGAATTCTGTATTGGAAGCTGGTTGATATGCCCTATGCTAGAATAGATTTATTGGCAAAACAAACATACTACAATAAAATTTTAAAAAGCCAATATCACATAACAAAAATTTATAATTCTATCAGCCTAATATTCACTGTTCCAAACTTACATGGCACTGACCAATATCTATCCATGAAAGAAAAAAGAGGCTGCATTTCAGTCTTTAATACAATTTTCACCAAATAAGGATCAAAATACTGTTTTTTTCAAGATAAATGGATCCATTTTGGCTGGTAACAGTCTTTCATCAAAAAACAAATGTAATTTGGGTTTGTGCAGCTTTTTGAGGCAAAAAACCAGAGAAGTTTATTTGTTGTATTGTTTTTAATCCCATACTATTTGCAAATATTTGATGACAATGATAAACACAGAGCACTCAGCTGTTTCTAATAATTCCCTGGACAATGTTTGCATGTCCCTCTCCAGAATATACATGGATAAATGTGTTACAGTGACTTATAGGAAAGTTTTACTTTAAATGTAGATTTTAAATGTTTAAATGGGTCAGTGCAGAGCTCTTGAAGTGACACAAGCTGAGTCAAGTGCAGTATTAATGAAAGAGATGGTGAGCTGCAGAAACCACATTTGTGTGCCAAGAAAACACCAAATGGACACCAACATATGGCCCAAGCTCTTCACAGTTTCTACAAAGGCACAGAATGAATAAAATCTCCTTGGGATCACCCAACAAACAGAAAAGACAGCAAGGAAGAATGAGAGGTCTTGAGTTAAATCCCCAGAATGCAGGAGTTGCCAAAAAAGATATAAAAAAATCCTCACCCATTTAGAAATCTGTATTTCTCATTTTGGTTACTTGCTTTTACACATGACCTGCAGTTAATCCTGATGAGAGCCCTGATCCAAAGCAAACAGTACTATATTAAAGGAATTCAATGTAAACCTCTGGGAAGTTTGCTCCCCAGGAATCTTAAACTGGATTTGGTTGTAAGAATCCCTCTTTGTGCAGTAACACCACTGAATTCAATTCACAGAGTTAAATTCTTTGCAATGATCGTTCATGTAATGGTTGCTCAAAATTAAGGTGTAATCCTCTGCACACTGTAACAAAACATCACTTCAGAAAACTCAGTCCAAAATATTACAATTGCCCTGATGTAAGAGCTTTCAAGCTAAGGCTGAACATGTCATGAAGTCTTATAATGTGTTGTTCTAAATGAAAAAAAAAAAAAATGTAAATCTCTCTTACTAGTTAATTGCTGCTCTGCAGACAGCAGATGAAAGCTGTATGTGTATTCAGGAGAGCTGTAGCCCAGCAGAAGTTCTCTGTGGGCAGGAAGAGTGGTGGAGATCTGAGAAAACCCCCACAGATCCACAAAACTGAGATGAAAATTGTCCCTGCACCTTCAGAGTGAGGCTGATTTAGGCCACAGTGCCCCACCTCCCCCAGGAATATTTGACAAGTGATCTTCATTGTGGAAATTCATGGTGTAACAAAATGGCCCTTTCCAACTGCACTTGTATTAGGATCTTGAGTGTTGTGTAAAGTTTGCAATGTTTCATCTAAATTGGCTCACAAATATCAATATGGTGATTCACATGAAAAGTTATGTTTCTGTGCTTAAGAGCTTGCAAGCCTGAGCCTTTGGTCCAGATGTTTGCAAAGTGCTGGATCAGAATGGCCACAAATTTGTTCACAGGTGTTTTGCAAAGTATAATATTCACTATTATTCATCAAGGGGAACTCCACTAAAATCAGACAGACAGGGCTAGAGCTGGAAGGAGTGAATACAAATCAAGGTGTAGAAGTCTTCCTTTGCTCTGTGTCATTTGCTGTCCCTAGTGGTAGAAAGAAATACTAATTATGCATAAGTAAAAGATTTTACAATGACCTTGGAATAACATAATTAATATCAAATTAATTTCTGATACTTAGAAAAATATTAGAGAGTCCTGTTCACAAAATGATTATTAATAAGCTTTGTTACATGGGTCAGACACTGAGTTCTTGAATAGTGGCCTTTTAATTAGCAGGAAAAAAAGGAAAGTAACTCTCATTAGGAAAAAAGGAAAAACTCTCGCTGAAGTTTTGAGACTCCCCTTTAACCTTGTCACCTGAAGGAAAAACAGAGGCTGACATTAAATGGAAAGGGTTTGATATTTCAGAGTTATCTTACTCTGTGTTTTACACACCTCACTCCTCTTGTAAAGGTGAGCACAGACCTGACTGAGAGATGGTGAAGAAAGAAAACTGACAGTGCAATGACCTCTGTGGTCAGAGCCAAAGCTAATAGCTCTGGGAACTGATCTTTGATTAACTTCTTCCCCCTCTTTGCTTTTTTGAGCCTTTGAAATCAGTGACAAAGTTCTCTGTGCTGACTCCACCACCACAAGTTCTGTGTGTACACGATGTTCTTTCAGAAGCAGCTTTGCAACAAATCCCCGTAAAGAGTGAAGCTGTATTTCTCAATTCTCACTTCTCTGCTGCCTTATCAGCACTGCAACGTGCCACTGAGACAAGATCAGACAGAAAAACTGGCAGCCATGCTCTCTGTGCATGCAAACCAGGAGAATTATCCTGGCTGGACAGGGTTTTCCCTACAAGGACACGGGATAGAAAAGCAATGTGGTATTTCTGGCATTTCTGGTGTATTTGTCCCTTAGCAGAGGCAGGAGGGACAGCAGGGTATATTAAGTCCTGTACCAGGTTTTTGCTTTTCATGGTTTAGGAGAGTGAGCCAATTCAAGGGGTTCATTACCCCTGGGCAGAGATATGAGTCTGGGATATAAAATAGTGTGGTTCCATCTCTCACACTAATATAGAGCTCTCACTTGGCAGACTTATCACTCCTACTCTGACTCATTTCTTCAGCTACTCAAATGGCATAAAAAGCTTTTTCATTCCTGCAAAGGTAAATACAATCATCCCTGTAAAGCAATTCAATAATGTGACAAAGGAGTTTACGAGAAAACACAAAAATAATTATATCCAAAAACTGTTCTCCTCATCCTGTCCTTTACTGTCACAGAACATCTGTATGATGGGACTGATCACAACAGCCATGACCACCCCAAATAGCAAGGAACAATACTTTTATGATTTAACATGGTTTTAAGAGTCCAAAAATCATCACTGACACTGCAACTTGCCCTCTGGGGTCCTTAAGTTAGTAAGTAAATTATTTTTATCAAATGAGCTCAAGGAAGTGAAAAGTGTGAGCATTTGTTGCGTGACTACTATAAATTCACAGCATCTATTTTTTATAAGGATTTTTTAGTAAGCAGCTTACCATGCACGCAATGATTTCTTGCAGCTTACATAGAATAATGATATTTAAAAATTAAAACAGACAGATTTCAGCCATTCCAAATTCCTTCCTACATGAGATTATTCCAAAAACCTAAGAATAAATGTCCATCCCATCCACCCCCCCCTTGGTGTACAACTAGAACAACTCTACTGGAGCTGTCAAAAAAACCCCAAAAAACCCACTTTAACACCAATTGCATTGGCATTTGATTCCAGTATTTTTCTTACCTTCTGTTTGACTCCAGAATTTCTAAAAGCCTCATCCTGATCCTCACATCCCAAGAAGCTCATGTGCATGTTTTTGCTGAAGTGCAGGAAGAACTCCCCTGATATTAAAGACCAGCAGCTGACTGGCACATTCAGCCATCAATTTCCACACTGGCCCTTGGTTTCTGGGTTTTTTGGGCCACAAAACCCTTTTAGCCCTTGTTTTCCATGTGGCATTAACTGCTGATCTAACACAGCATTGACAGTTTGGTGATGCACCTAAAAGCATTAAAAAATTCTCATATAAAGTATTTTAATGCCCACAACTCCACAAAATTAACTGGGAAAAAATAAAGGAAGAATTTTATGCATGAAATCTTTTCAACAAATCTACTTAACTCATCAAATTGAAAATGGCTAGGAGGAGCAATGCAAGTGTGATGACTTTTAAGCCACATTTCACATTCTGATCAGTGTTCTTTGTTTAGGCCTTTGTATATACAAATCACTTTGTTCTTTCCTGTTCTTTATCACCCACTGTCCTTTCTTCTGCACACAATGATTCTAAATTTTGAGCCATTTAGTTATATCTAACCTTTATAGCATTTTTGTTCTGATGGATGTATTCTTATGAGATGAAAATTGTTCTATAATAGTAGAGATTTTTCAATAAAGTAGTGCTCAGTATGCAGTAAGAAAATGCTAATCACACGAATAGTTTTTCATTGCAGTTATGCAGCATAATATTTAATAATGTGGGTTTATCACAGAATTTCACTAAATGATGTAAAATTCACTACTGCAATATAGAGCCCATTCACTCAGTTGCTCATGAGCTGTTCCCTCTCCTGGACAGCCTTGCATTCTCACTTCCAAAGTACAGGGAGAGAAAATGTTCTGACATATACACTGCTTTGTATGGGCTATTTCTGCTTACTGATGGACTCCAAGCATGGCTTTCGATTTTTTTTTCTTCAATTCTCCTGGGGTTGTATTTTGAGGGTTTTTTAAATTAGTTTAAATCTCTTGTATAACAGAAGACCGGGTAAGAAAAAAAAAATTAAAATAACAGGGAATGCTGCTTGTTAAACTGATTGGATGTGCAACCACAAAGATTCTGGTAGCAAGCATGGAGGTGAACCTCTTCAGTTTGCTCTAATACTGAAAAATACCATATTGCCTGCTGCCAGACTGAAAGTTTCTTTCTTTCTAAAGTATGAGAAGTAACCAGGGAAATCACAGACATATGATCCTTTTTTTTTTCTATTTCTTCCCCAGAAGATATATGAAAATAATTATGAGGGAAAATACTCTTCCAATTGCCCAAAGCACCAAATTAATGGTCAGCATATTATATGACATTAGTAATAAGGTAAGAAAAGATTATCATCTTTAATTACAAAAAAATTTGAATCAATTATTTTACTCAGCTACCGCTGAGCAATTGCAAAGAATATTTTCTCTGCTAAGAAAAGATAATAAAACCAATTATAAAATTCAATCACCCACAGAAGTACTACTTTGCAACATGTAAATACAAATATTTTTCTTCATAGAATTATTTTATAGGCTCTTCCTCAACCATCACATTGTGTGCAGTCCCACCCATTTTAAAGTAAGTGCCATATTATTCAATTTTTGAATAGTCCTTACAGTAGCTGACTCTTAGATACAGATAATGCTTTGGACATTGAGTGTTGAATATAAGAAAGAACTTTTTTGACATAAACCATTGTACCACCATTGAAGGACCTCTTTCCATCTCAAGATGCATCTTTTCAAGTTTTTGAAATAAACTTGTATTAGCATTTCATTGACTAGCACCTTAAAGTATTCAAACCATTCAAAAGAAGAACATCCATTATGTTTTCCTCATGAATTTTAATTGTCTTGAAGTCAGTGTCCTATAGCTTTAGTCACAATAGTGAAGATTATCAAGGAAAAGATTTCTATACCGAGAAAGAGTATATTTTATTATACAAATAGCTTCGTTAGAGCTGGAGATAAAAATAAAGACAAACTAGAAGGGATGAAAACTTCACTGTCCTTCAGATGTTTCTTTCTGCTTTAATTATACAGAAGTTTCATTTTCAGCTGCTTTGCTTGCCATGAAGCCACATAGTAAAATACAGTAGGATAAAATGCTACTGAATCATAAATCCTTGTTTGACTCAGAAAATATTTACTAATAAGCTGATGAAGAATCTGAGAAGCAAACATTTCATCAGAGCCTTCAGAAATGCTCTCCATCCATATGCCCTGTCTTTTCTCACTGATCCTTGGACCTTCAATCCAACAGTCACAAAACTCTGAATGCACCAAAAAATCCCCTGCAGCATAGGAGAGAGTTGGCAATATTCATTGAGCAGCCAGTATTTATAACTCCCTGCCATTAGCAGCAATAACCAAACATTGTGTCTGAAAGAAGAGACATTGATGAGCTCTCAGCATTACACACTCAGATATTCACTGTGGAAAATGCTCTTTCTCCAGTGCACTGGGTATTTATTCTGGCCCATTCTGGCCAGGACAGTGCATCACTTCTCCTGAGAGCCCCTGCACTTGCAGCACAGAGGAAGTCACAGTGACAAAATGTGCCTCCAGCCAGGCTCCCACTGCTCTGAACCCCCCTCTGGGGGCACAGGGAAGAACCTTTCTATTGAAGAATGCTCAATTCAGAAAACTGCTCAGCAAATGATTCCTTTCACCAGAGTCTTCCAAATCTATGAACTGAGTTGGTCATAAAACTTGTCCTCTGAACCTGAATATTCTTCATCTGCTTTCAGTGTTACAGTGGATACTAAAAAAAAAAAAATCAGAAAAACTAACAGTATAAGAAATAGTTTTCTCGGCTATTAGATTCCTTTTCCACTTTATCAGCAGGATTCTATCACATTCATATTTCTTGAATAAAATCCTGCCCTCATGGAATAAACACAGACACAGTGCAGCAACAGAGTCCCAAGGATGACTGAAAACTCTAAGATTGTTTGCAATTCAGATATTAATGAAAAATAACCTAAAATTACCAGTGAATAAATACCTAAATAGAAATGGATTCACTTATAAGAGGGTGAAGCTTCTATTACAATGAAATCCATGGCAAATTTTTTAATGCCTGCAGACTCAGCAAACACAAGGTGATGTAAATTCTTTACTTCTTATAAGCTGGGACATATCTGTCACTCAGGAGAATTGTGTCTAAGATTGCTGCTGAGTTTGTCCCAGGGTTTGTCACCAAATATGAGAAAGCATTTGTGCAGTGAAACAAAACTGGGTCAGGGTTTTGACCAAGTCATCAGAAATTCCACTTTTCTTGAAAGCAATATAACCTCATATTATAATTATTGGTTTTTAATTGGTAGAGGGAGTGGGGGAAAACAAACAAACCAACCAAACCCCAAGTATTAATGCCAATAACTGTACATTAAATCAGGAATAAAGCAGCATAGCAATCAAATCAAGGTGAATCCAGAGAGTCAACTTCAATATTGTATTTGAATCAAATAATCTAATTAGTTAAATTGTTGGATTAATACAAAGGTAATAAATCCTTTTAAATCCTAAGAAAGCTCTAAGAAAGCTTCTGTCAGTTGAATTATAAGCCAGAATTAAAGGCTTACAGTTGAATGTAATAAAATCTTTAATTTAAAGCCAAATAAATATTTTAATACCAAACTCCTAGTAAATCCTGAATTGATGCTGAACCAGGACCATCACTTTTTTCCCAGCAGATCTCACATGTTACATTCACTTCTTCTTCCAGCAATTAAGAAACTGCCATGCAGCCTTAAAGAAAAATTCTGATGAACTGAAGTAATAAAATTTCTGTGCACACAATGTACAGTTAGTTAACATTTGACTATTTCAGATTCTTCAGGGCTCAAACAGTGCAGCAGGCACTGAGGAGCACATTCCCTCAGCTAAGTTTTAGAAATGCAGTTTCTATTCAATCATTAGAATATTTTCTACCCTAATGGCTTAATGATTTTGCTGTTGCTTATATGGCCTTACACACACCCATTAAAAGAATCTGAAAAAAAGGATTACAATAAAAATATCAAACTAGATACAAAAAATGTGCACAAACTCTTCTCACTGGCAAATACACAGATGCCCCAGGAAAAGCAGTCCAGGACTATTAGGGTGCACAGCTTTTTTTCCTTTTTTGCCATTAGAAACCCTGCAGCTGTGAAGATCTGCCAAAGGCTATTAGATATTATTCTTTGCTATTGCAATTTTCTCTCCATTTAGTCTTGGGATTCTGGTACATTAATGTTTTAGGTGCTCTGCTGAACAGCAGAAAGCAGATTTTTGTCTTTCCCTTGTCTCTCACAGTCATAGAGCACAGAACACAGCCAGAGCCTCAGCCCCAGTCACATTCTATCCAAATCAGACACAAAGCCTCCCTCCAGAGCACACCAACTCAGATTTGCAATGCCTACTTCTCCTAGCATCAAATTGGAAAAGCTAAAACCTTAAAATTTGTAATTATGAACCACAGAAACATCAAAGGATTTAGGAGGCTAAAAACACATTTTCACTCCATGAGGTTTTATGTCCTGAGACAGCATCTGAAATGAAATCCAAGGAATAACACTTTCACCAGGCAGCTCAGGGCACTCCAGATCATGGCTTGGAAGAACCTTTCATTTGAGCAGAAAGAACAAAGCTAAATCAGTTCATCTCAGTACATTCCACATCATCCTCTCAGACAATCCTTTTTGTCTTCCTTTTACAACCCTGTCATCCCATACTGGGATATTTTAACACTAAAAGACAAAACAAACAAAAGCCCTACAAGACTATTTGTATCTTGGACAAGTTGGCCTTGGTGAAGAAACTTTTTGATAACACATTTGTCACCAATTTACAGAACACTCATCACAAAAATTTATTGAAATTGCTAGTGGAAGGGAACTAACAACCACAGCTACTCAGCATTCATCTATCAGTACCATTAAAAATAAATTTTAGCTCCTTATGACTAGATTTCACCATTCATCTTGCAAACAGCTAAATTTAGTGGGAACTAGGCTGTAAGTCAAACAGGCCACCTTTGAAACTTTTAGTCTGAGAACAGAACAGGTATTTCAGAGCATCACAAAACAGAAACCATTTAAGAACACAATTTAAATTGTATGAAAGAGCTGTTATCAGGCACAGGGTATTTCAGGTACCTGTAATTGTAGTGTGATAAAACTGTACAATAATGCTGTAATCAAACATTCCAGCAAAAAGAAACCTTGGATGCTTTTTCTACTCCAGCACTATACTGCTGTCTTTTTTATTAAATTACATAAAAGCTTTTTACCAGCCACTTTCTATTCCAGCATGGAGGCACTTAGCTAACCAGAATTTAGGGAAATTAAAAAAAGAGAAGAGTGCATTTTTCACAGCCAGTCTTTTCTCCTTTTAATATATTTTTATAAATTGTTTTCCTCTTGTTCTTTCAGCTCAACAGTATTTTGTTATGTCACTTGTCAGAAATGTGGAAGCTTACAGGCTCCTGGGCTCCCCTTTGGTATCATTCTCTATTTAAAAACTCTCAAAGATCCTTTCTTTCCCATGCTTACTGAATTCTTACTTCAGGTGACCAAATAACTGGGATTAGGATTTCTGTTTAAATTTTATAATTTTACAGTTTTAAGCTACACATCATTGGATTACATAAAATATGTTGGAGACCTTTGATGTCCAGTTGGGGAGATAAACACCCCACTTGTGCTCAAGTGCCAATTACAGTCTGTGCAACACTCAGGGCCAACCAAGGCTTAATCATTTCATCCAAAATGAAATCCCTGCAGCACAGAGCCCTGAAAACTCCCTGCTCCAGACCATACCAGAGGGTGGAACTGCTGTCAGTCAGCTGGGAAACCAAAGCCAGTTTCAGATCCAGCAGCAGGGGAGGTTTTTGGCTGGCTGGAAGCACAGCCCTGCAGTCCATGGCCCCACAGCCCCTGTGCCAACACAGCCACATCAGAGCACGAAAAGAAGGGGGGAAAAATTCCAAACCAACCAAAAACCTACTGTATACAAAACTGGAGAGGATCAAATGTTCATTGCACATTACACAATGAGTTCTACCTCTGGACTACACAACACTTGATGCAGCTTTGAACCAAATTGATTTTCTAAGGAAAGAATGCAAAAGTGATGAGGCTGAAAGACCACAGAAACTGTCAATAAAACAAAAAAGGAGTCATCTGAATGTTAATCAAAAGCTCCTGCTAGTTCCTCCTGACAAATGGCTGGAGGAAGGGCTGAGAAATCTTGGAAGAATTTCAGAAGTTTAATGTTAATGATAATGAATGGAAATTATTTGCATCCTCTTGGACAGAGGATACTCAAATATTCAGGACTGTCTGATCTTTTCTTGAATTATGCAACATAATAATTATTTATCCAAAGTATATCAGAAGAGTTATATATCTAATACTGCCAAAATAAAATAATGAAGCAGATACAGTAGCAGATATAAAGACATAAAATTTAATAAAATTAAAAAGATGAGACTGACCTTCACAACCATAAAGAAGTGACCTTCCTATATTTGTTAATTCAGATCTTCTAGGACCACAACCTTTAGCAAACCATATTTATGCAGACTGAACCACTGTCAACATTTCATTTTTAAAAGTCAAACTTCAAGGACTAAGGACGGATGAACCAAGGTGATAGTCCATCATCACCAATATTACAGCCCTTAGTCTTTTTTAATAATGATTATTTTAGTAATTAAATTAATAAAACCAATATGGAGGTCAAGAGCAGAGTCAAGACTTCCTATCTCTCATTTTTAACCCAGAATCTCATTTAACAACCCTGAGATATAATTTCTAATTATTTTTCTTAAATATTTGATTCAGCTGTTTATGAGTTTTGTGTCTTTGCTCATCACTGCAATATTCAATATCAATGTAAATTAGTTTGATATAGAGAAAACTCCAGTAGACTTTTGGAATTCCCTTGTCTTTGTTCACCTGGACATTCAATACCCTGCAGCTCCCACAGAGCAGACTGGAGTTAGTTGGGATTTTATAGGAAACAAGGAAAAGACAGGTAATAAAACCAAGTGCCAGAGCATGTAAGTGTTATGTTGCCTCCAGATGATCACATCAAGACTTTCCTCCACTTCTCTCCTTATCTCAACCCCGTTTCTCAGCTATTTCTTCTGCCTTTTTGTGCACACAGAAGAGAGGAAGTTGCCCAAACTCACTCTCAAAACTCCACTGTGAGAACAATTCCTTCTCACACAATCCAAAGCCTGTGTTTTGGTGATTATCAGCCTCTGTGGTGCCACCACTGAAGTTTATGTGTACCAACAGGAAATGGGCTTTTGCCAGGTGCCCCACTGGCTGCAGAGTCAGGAATGCAGAGTCAGTTTTCTTATCCCAAGAGCAGCAAGGGGGGACAACCAGAGAAACATCAGGAAAATCAGAAGGGCCTTTAGCATGAAAATAGATCCTCATTTCATTGAGTCTCTTCTCCCAAAGTGACTGGAGGAAGAGCTCAATAGCACAGACAACAAAATGAGGAAGCAGAGACAATGATGAGGTTTTGGTGTCTCTGAAAGAGTTTCAGAACTGGTCCATCACTGAAGGGAATGGAAGCCAAAAGAAGTAGGCACAGGACAATAAATGAAGAGTCAATTTCAGTTCACAAACCTTGCTGCCCCCAATTCATGTGGTATTTTCTTCTTTCCCTTTTCAATGGGGACCATTCCCAAGGCTTTGTGCTGGTGCCAGGTAGCTGACTCAGCCTACAGCTGTTTGTGGAACTGAGCCTGGGGCTGGTCTTCAGGCAGAACCACAAATCTAAGTTTGTTCTGTGAACATCTCAGGTGCTTTTTGTGAAAATCTAAGTTTGTTCTGTGAACATCTCAGGTGCTTTTTGTGAAAATCTAAGTTTGTTCTGTCTAAGTTTGTTCTATGAAGAGCAGCTTTATTCCCCCCCCATGCCAGTTCTGTCCCTATGACAGATTACATCACAACACTCATGGTGCATTTCAGCACTCTCCTTTCTGCTCCCCAGTCAAGTGCAATAGCCACAAAGCCAGGAACACAATGCTGCCAGCAGAGAACAACACAGAGGTGTGCACCAGGAAGAACATTTTAAAGAATTGTTTACTAGAGTAAGTTCTGAATTGACTGTAATTTATTATTAGGAAGAAAACCCCACAGAATGAAACAAGATATATTATGTTTTCAATGTAGTACAGGATCTGACAGTGAGAAGGGGAGGTGTTGAAAAAGACAGGTTACACCCAGCTATTTCATAGAGGTACATGTTTTTTTTTATTTTCTGTGACACAAAATAATCTATGAAAAGCAAAAGAATACAGCTGGAAACAGAAAACAGCACCAAAACAATAAGATTATATATTCAATTCAGAAAAAAGAACCTGATAACACCACAAGTACAGTGAAAAACAACATATATATTGCCTTTCTTCTCTGCAAGAGAAATGCTTCCTTGATGATATTAAAATGAAGATATAATATGGATAGAATAAAGATTTTCTGCAGAACATATAATGAACCTTTTGATCCTGCTGTCATGGGACATCTTGATGCAACCAGTAATTAGACTCAGCAAAGTTTTGACAGCACATTTATGGTGAAAGCATAACCTTGAATAACATGTCAAAAGTCCTCCTGATTTTAATTGTAATGTTCCAATAACCTCAGGATCACAATGAAACAGTATTTTCCAGAAACAAAGGAATTTGCCTAGCTTGGGATTGCTGGTGGATGAGATCACTACATGCCTAACTTCATGCTCTCTGTAATTTTATTTTTTTTAGACCTGGCACGTACTTTGCACATGTCTTTTAGATATTTTATGTAAAGGCCAAAACACCAAAAAACAAGAAATCTATCTCTGGAAGTCTATCCTTCATGCCCATGAGGCATGACACCCACTTCACTATCAGCATCCTCCACTCCACTGGGAAAAAGCACAGCAAGTTTGACACAGGGCACAAGGGCAGAGCCCACCTCCTTCCCTTCTCTAAATTGTCATTATTTGCATTGGATTGGGACCTTGGGAATGGTCCCCATTTAAAAGGGAAAGAAAAAAATACTACATGAATTGTGGGCAGCAAGGTTTGTGAACTGAAGTTGACTCTTCACCCACAACACGATTTTTAAGTGACCCCATTCACCCATATAGAGAATATTATTACATCAGACTGATGTAATTCACAAATTTAGAATTATTTACTGGTATTTTTCTTGGCACAGCCTGGTATTCTCCCTCCTACCCCCATCTGCCTAAGCAGTGTCTTTCTCACTGGTGCTCCTGAGATCAATCCCTCCTGCCCTTCACCTAAATTTAGGGTGCAAGGCTTTCATGTAAGGTCTGTGTTTGCAAATGTCCCTGCAAGGTGCTGCCTATTACAGCTCCTGTAAAAAATAAGTGTGGTAGTAACTGAATTTTCTTACAGTCTTGATGTTTCTTAGTTTTCCCTAAATTTATCCTGCAGGAAGAAAAGAAAAAAAGAGCTTGTCATTTTTGGGAACACCTGATTATTCAGGTGCCTGCTGCTTTGGATTCAACCATGTCACAGATGTTAACAGAATTACATTTGCATTCAGACCACCCATTTTCCAGTTTAGTTAGGAAGGAGCTCCTTCTCTATTCTCAGATCATTAGGAAACAAAGATTACAGCTAATTCCTCCTGCTTTGTGGGATCGGGAAAAGTAAGATAATCAGTGAAAATAAAGTTTTGCAATCTTATTTACTATCATTTCCTCTCCAACTATGCACAAGGTGCTACAACACCAACACAGAAATGGGATGGCTGATCTGAGCACAGAGGATCCAAAATCTCTACAGTGCAGGGCCACATGCAGCAAACATCAGCTCCTATACCACAAATTTACTGCACCACTGACATTTTCACTTCAGCCACTTAATCACTTTGTTTCCTCCTGTCAGAAAATACTATTACCTCTCCAACAAAATAATATTTCAAAATTCCCATTGGAAAGAGTAAAGCTAAAAAAACCCCAAATAACCTCTGGGAGAATCACCTACCATGAAGCTCCTCACTAATGGGGTATCTCAACAAGATACTCACCTAAGGGTGCTCTCACTCATCCCTGACACATTAAATATGATGGAGTGGGGCTGTCAGTGCAGGGGTTTTACAGGCAAGTGTGGAGAGCAACTCCCAGTGCTCTGAGAGGAGAATTCAGCTCCCCACACTCCTGCAAGCACTAAGGGCTGGCTGTGACCCATGTGCAGCTCTGATCCTGCAGCTCTGGACAACCAGCAAGGATCTCCACCTGCTGCATTTTGGGCACAGCAGCACAAAGAAATGGGACAGACTTTTCCATAGGGAAAAGCTAACAAGAGACAAAGCTATGGAAACAGATTCATGCTCAGCCTCAAGGTAGATGTGACCTAAGTTTACAGGAAGAAAAGCAATGGGACTCTATTTTTTGGCACAAACGCAGGATCTTGGTCATTTCCAAAAATGTAAGAAGCCAGCATCCATGAAAATATGCTTTTCTTCTCCATTCACAAGGTGAAGTCATAATTTCTATAACCTAAATTATCAACTCTGATGCTGCTGGAGAAAAGCAATCCCTGCCCTGTGTTTCAAGTGCATGGTGGAAAACAAGACTTTTCCTGAAATTTTTCATTTCTTCACACAGCTCTGTAATTTAAAAATGAGACTAACTTGCTTAGGCAATGTTGACCCTGTAGAAGAAGAATATTTCAGTCTAAGTTTATTGTTAGAAAAAATAATTAACCCTTGAAAGTCCTGGACATGTGTTGCTATGAAACCAAGGTGAGAGGCGCAAAACAAACAAATCCTGTGGGCAACTGGCATTTTCTGCAGAGCAATTCCCTTGAAATTCTTTCACAGATACTTTTAAAGGTTTACCATGTTTCTAGGCACAGTGCTTGCCCTGGCAGTCCAGCAGGGAGCAGGGCACAGGCAGTGAGCACTCTGACCTGGTTTTATGTTACTGTCGTATTTTCTGAGAAATCCCTTCACCAGGATTTCTCCTCCTGGGAAGCTGAGAAGCCTCAGAAAAGGATGAAAATAAGAATTATCTGATTGCTTCTCCTGTGTTTGCTGCTTTGGAATGTGGTCTGGAGATTGTTTACCAACTGGTCACTGTTTTATTGCTTTCATGTGAATTGTTTTTACTTAATGACCAATCACCATCAGCTGTGTTGGACTCTGAGGAATCAGTCACGAGTTTTTATTATTCATTCTTGTTAAGCCTTCTGTCTGTATCCTTCTCTTTCTTTAGTATCGTTTTAGTATAGTATTCTTTTCATATAATATAACATCATAGAATAATAAATCAGCCTTCTGAGAACATGGAGTCAGATTCCTCATCTCTCACCTCATCCTGGGGACCTCACAAACTCAACAGTTTCACTCATCCCTTGGTTTGTTTAAGCAGCTCTGCCTGATTGGTGGCTGATGTGCACAGGAAAATTTAGTTTTTCAGGAAAACACCCTTTCCTGAATAACACTCAGGGATTCCAGAGTTGGCTTTGGCTTTTACAGATTTCTCCAGCTTAAACACATTTCTTTATGTTTTGCCTAAAATTCATCATAAACTCTTAAAGCAGCACATTAGGGCAGGGGAAAATATGGAGGCTCAATAATGAAGCTACTGAAATTCACTTGTTACAGCAATTCCAAGCAACCTGAATTCCCTCAACATTCCTGTCATTGGTTAGAGAACAACCACTCCTTTTTTTGCACTGAGTGCTAAATACTGGCATTTAGACACTGACAGACAGGTGTACATGAAAAAAAGGTGATTGGAAAGTTTCTGTCAGCAAAATGGAACTGCAGGTCTAAATAGTGCTGTAAGATATTATTATTCAAAGATGCCATTAATTTATGTTTTGTACTGACTTGAATAATTTTTTTTTTTGCTTTTAGCTTTTTGGGGAACTGCTTATTTAAAAATGGCATGCAAAGAAGAAATTACTATGTACTGAGGCTTGGACAAGAGGTGGCTCCACTCCAGTAAAATGTATTTAATCTTTCTAGAGCCTCATTCAATAGAAACAGGAGTGTGTGAGTACATTCTTTATAAAAGCATCACCATAATAAGCACTTTTCATGACATTGAAGTTAAAGCTGCCCATCAATTACCACGCACTTATAAAAAATAACTTTCTACTAGAATTTGAGCTTAAAGTAATCTTGTTAAATAAAAATAAGTCTCATGCAGTGTTTGGCACAAGTTTAAAGAAACAACACAGTGTTCAGTACCTAAAACCCAAAAGCTAACACACAACTGCTATTGGGTTCTTGAGTATCCCTCCTCTTTGCATCAAATCCTGAAAAAAACAGCACACACAGAAATCTGTTTTGTTGTACCTACTGTAAATGAGAACATTTGGGCTTTATCAGAGAAGCTATGCAGCACCAATCTTTAATCCCAGTCCATGAAAGTCATCCACCCCTGTGATTTACTGCAATGCTTCAGGATCAGCCCTGTGGCACCTCTGAGCCACCAAGAGATGAAGCAGGCAAAAATCATTAAGCAAAAGTTCTCCTCTCCTTTCAAATCAATTAAATGGCCATTGCAATGAGTTTAGCACTCAACTGTAAATGTCAGTCTAGACATACCACAAACATTTTTTGATTGCTCTTGGTAATCAATTAAGCCCAATTAAAAGAGATCAGCAATGCAGCCAAATCCTGGAGGATTTAATATACATATAATGCAAATTGAATCAGCAGGTTGGTTTTTTTTATTTTTAATTAAACTTTACTCTTTATTGCTACCCAGGAGTTTTGGGTTAAATAATTTTATTGTTTTACAGAAACATTTTGCAAGTCTGGAATGTATTTCTCTCAGGGTTTGGTACTGCAAGGCAGTCATCACTATAATATGCAAGATGTACAGAGATAAATCACTCTAACAATGCTCATGATGGATTTCCCAGGCTAATCAATATTCCTGGTGAGGAGGAATGTCCTGCAATAATAAAAGCACAGGAAAGGGAGCAAAGAAAGCTGAATTCACTTTGCAGAAACACTCCCTTCCCATGATGCTATGAAAATTCTTTGAACTTAAAAATGAGAGAAGACAGACCAGAAAAGACATCAAGAAAGCTTTTATCCTCCTCTCTCAAATATCTTCTCCCCTGATCTCTTCCCCCTGCAACTTCCCCTGCTCTGCTGAGAATCAGCTGCATCCAAACCCCTCCTGGAAGATGCTTGTCTCATCATCTCATTTCTCTCCCTTTAACAATTCACCCCACAGAACAACCCTTGAGCAGAAGCACTGCAGCCCTGCAGGGTGAAACAAAACTCCCCTGTGGGATCTCAGCACATCATTCCCGATGTCCAGAGATGCCAGGAGAACCCTTGGGGGTCTCGGAAATCCTGGAATGTTGCCAAGAGTGCTTGGTGGCTTGATTTTGATCCATCCACAGAAGTGACAGCAGTTTGAGGACACGAGAATCACTTTAGAGTGAAGGGTGTAAAAGGGACACATTTAGAGGGTGAGATATAAACTTTAAGGTTTTTGGTACAGGGGGTTATGGAGACAAGATGGAGGGATCAGGGCGTGTCTCGTCCTTCTTCTTTCTTCTTCTTGTCCTCCATCTCCTGTGGTGATGTTGGCACTTGGGGATTGGTTTATGGTGAAAGTGCACTTGCTAACATGGGTGGAAAGTATTGGAAAATAAAGGTAAATATCATGTACATAGATTTTAGTATAAAAAGACATGACCGCCCCGTGGGTGGTCAGAGTGCCCTTGGCTGCCTTGCAGGTCAGACCTCTGTTGGGCAGACAGAAAATTTTGTAGATAAGGAACAATAAACAATCTGAAGATGAAAAGCTGAAGAGTCCAGACTCGTCCTTTGCATCGCGTGCCACCCAAGAACCACCCTACCCGTGTCGGGGCAGAGACAGACAGACGGACCCGACACTCCCCCAGGAGGGCACCTGGTGCATTTCTGGCCCCACAGAGCAGCTGGGCTGAAATGAAACCCCCCTGTCAGCACACAGGGTGGAGCAGATTCCCTCTGACAGTCCTCTCCTGCAGGCTCACCCCTGCTCATTGACACAGACACGGCCTGAAGCATCAATCTCCCACCATCTCCACCTTGGAAATAGGGAGTTGGCAATTCTCTTCTCTTTTCTTCAGCTACTGCTTTCATTTCTTTAGTACTGTGCCTTAATTTCCTCATGTCAAACCAGGGATAGTGATTGTGCTTCTCATTGACAGAGCACAATGATAAAGAAAATACATTATGGAGATGATGCAGATCTTCACTGAGGTCATTATTTCCATGACTCCTGCTCAGAGCAGCAGCTCTTTTTGCACTGATGCAAAGGGAGGAACTGCAGCCCACTACCAGGTAGTGACTTCCTAATCCATCCAACTTGGTCTCACAGAAGGACTTCCTTTATGAAAATACGCATTATAATACCCAGGCTCTCTTTGAGACCATGAATTATAGTTGTATATAGCCCTCAGTGCAGAACCAAACAGAGATTTACATCACACTCCAATCTTCATTCAAGAGAATTTTTAAGTTTACATGCACAGAAAAAAGAAAAAAAACAGGCTCCTAACTCAGGTATGAAGGTTGATTTTATGAAAGAAAAAAGTTATTTTTTCTTTAGGTTATAAATCTAACATACCCATAACCACAGAGAGAAATCTTGGTTTCTGAAACAAAAGAAAAATTATTTAACCCTAATCAAACATAGTTTTTGTAGGCAGACAGAGGTCTAGATGAAATTCATTCATATATAACACGTATATTCATACACCATATGTATATTCATAAATCAGCCTCAATGCAGCTTGTTCCTATTTTAAATAAAAGCATTTTAATCCATTCTCCAGTGGTGTTGAAGCACAACAAAAGCAAGAAAATCACAGACCAAATATAAATATATATTTATATTTATGTTTATATATATATTTTTATATATCCTGTTAGTGCAATTGATATATCATCCTCAAATTCCAAGCCAGAATCTGTAGTTAGGGCTGACAGCTCATCTGTTTCAGCACAACACAAGCCACTGAGATGGTCTTTTTCCATTTCACAGCTGCTTTAAAATAAGACAGAATGTCATCCTTAACTCTCAGTTTCTTCCCTTTGTCATTTCACATCACAGCTCTAATTTTATTTAAACATCCTCCTCTGCTGAGATTACATCTCTCCATTTGTTGCAATACAAATTAGAAAGATCCGTGCCAGCTCTCACCACTATCAGCAGAGTTCTCTCCTGGTGCCTTGATTAATTGCCCATTTTAACAGATGAAACAACAGAACTTAGAGTTTTGAGACTGTCTTTTGTTTGCATTAAGGGAGGAAATCTGTGTCCCCACAGAGACTTGCTCTTTTGCCATTACCATAATTACATGTTTTCAGACTAAACTATCATATCAGCACATCCACGCTGCTGCAGTGAAGGGTGTCAGGATTTTCATCAGCAGCTCTGCAGCCAGGTTGGACAGAGCCTGACTTCAGTCAGCAAGAGAAAATGTGAAACTCAATACACAAATACAAGAAGAAATTTCTCTAAATGTTGAAAAAACTCGTACTGGATAATACTAAACTGAAGACAAAAAGAAACAGAATCCATAAAACAGAGTTGAATGTGTCAGGCAGACACAACATCCAATAATAAAACTAAATTACACCCTAACCATAACCAGAAACATGCTCCCTCTTTCTGCCACACACTCTAGATGATGCATTTGGGACCATCACGGTCCCTCAGGCCAAGAGCAGGAAAAAAACAAAAACAAAACTAACTTCTGGGGATTCCAACTTGTGGCAAAGCTGAGCTGCAAATTTTACACTGTTTGTGAACAAGAATGAATATGAGAAGTATCATTACATCCTTATTGATCTTGCTCAGTTCTGAGATCCATCAACTGGAGTTTGAATGCAATTTGTGTTCCTCCAGCCCCAAATAACTCCTGTGGCTCATAGGGAAATTTCAGCCTTACAGAGGATTTGTCAGATGCCTGGGCACCTCCAAGTGTCACACATCAGGGAGAAGCAACTGAGATTAATATTAATAAGCTACTTTTAGGGAAAAGAAATAATCAGGTCTCTTTGGTCCAACTGATTCATCTTCTTTCCCTTTGTGCTGATCTTCTACACTTCCATGTCTCTTCAATTGCTTCACTGCTTTCAGTTCCCAGATGAACCTGCTGCATCTGCATCACCTTCAGTGTGAGTGACTTGCAGCAACAGCTCATCCTTGTTTTCCTCCAAGCCATTCACCCTCCTCTCAAGGGTTGTTTCCTGTTTGCCATCAGATTGAAGCACAGGATCCAGGGACAATTTATGTGTTTGCTGATGTTTGCTGTTCTCTGCTCACAACAAGAAGATTAAGGCAAGGCATAAGGAACACAGCTCTCCTGTCTATCTCAACTTCAGCCAGGTAAAACTTGATCTGAGGTTAACCTTGACATTGATCAATCAAGGGAAGAGATATTCAGCTGTCACCTAAAGGCAAGCAGGGAAAGAGAGAGACTGCCAGAAGGTAGATTACATATCTAAGAATTAGATGTGAGATGTCTTTAACTATCAATATGTCACAACGTGATTTCAACTGCACACAATACTCATATTTACAAGATTTCATGACAATGTGTCAGTCAACATCAAAGCATGCACAGAGCAACAGGGAACAGGGGAGAAATTCAGAAAAAAATTCTCTATCTCAACACTAAAGAATCTCTGCTTTCAACAACATCTCACATTTCCTTTAAGTGTTATAACTAATTGGAGTGTAGACTCTTCAAAGCATAAATGCATAACTCCCATTAGCACTAATGGAAGTTAGACACACTCATCAAAGGGAGAATATACTTCTATCTTTACAAAAGTAATCAGTGTGTCACAAAGCTGTATTTTTCTGAAGTTATCGTTTGCATGCTATGCAAGCTGAGTACAAAGGTTTGCATTAATTTAAATTCAGATTAAGCACTTAAAAAATATTTCTCCTTCACTGGAAGAACTGAATGCAGCAAATCAGTTTGCTATTATGTAAAAAAAATACATCACAAAATGCAGTAAAAATAATCACCTTTATAATTAAAGGCTGTCATGGTAAAATGCTTAAAAAAATCCATTATTGAAAGAACATTTCACTGCTGTTCTGGGAAAGATATAATCAGGCAATTCCTCTCTGTGGTGCTTTCTTTAACACCCTCCCAAAGAATCACTGTGAGTTCAGCCACCACAAACTCTTTTGCTATATCTTGATTATCTATCATTTTTTAGCAGGAGGATTTCTCTTATCATCTTTTGCAACAGGACAAGGGCTAATGTTTTGAAGCTAAAAGATGATCAGTTTAGATTAGAGGTAAGGAAGAAGTTTTTTACTCTTTTTACCAGAACAGGCTGCCCTGAGAGGCAGTGGCTGACCCATCCCTGGAGCCATTCAAGGCTGGATGGAGCTTGGAACAGCCTGATCTCATTGGAGACGTCCCTGCTCTCTGCAGGGGGGTGACCTAAAGGAATTTTAAAGGTCTCTGTCAACCATTCTGTGATTCTATGGACACACAGCTAATCGTGCCTTAATAAAGATGGTGAACTGATGGAGTTTTAAAATGACAAATCAAGTTCTTATTAACTTTTTCTTTTCATTTATTCAGTAAATTCTCCGACAAAGCATTAAGCTTTATCCATCCTTGAGAAGCAGGGAAGGAAAAGGCCATCAAGAGCTCTGAAGGAAAGCACAGGAGATCTTAGAGGTGCTTATCTCCCTTTTCTGACACTGTTTGTTCAGTAAGATTAATCTCCAAAAAGATCAGAGCCCAGTTCTTACTCCAGCACAGCCATCAACACTGTTTAATAAAAAAAAAAAGAACAAAACAAAACATAACAAAAACCTTCCTTGAAAAGGCAGGTAACAAACCATCTTTTCCTGCACATCAAACAGGTTTCCATGTGCTCTCAGCAGCACTGTCAAAGTCAGTGGCTGTTAACAGCCTCTCCACATCAGTTTCCTTATTTGCTAAAAAACCAAATCCTCTTCCTGACCCCTGAGCTCTTCACACTTGTCTAAATATTGACTCCAAAGCAAGGAACTCACTAAATTCCTTCACATCTTTGAAAGAAAAAAATGCTACTTTAAAAACTCTTATGTTTAAATTAGTTTATGTAAGCATCATAGTCAGTTGTGAGTGCTGAAAAATCAAGTCTTCCTGAAAAATCAAGATTTATACAAGTATTTCTTTTATCAATTCTACAAATATAACATTGTAAACTTATTCAGCAGAGGCATCACATTTACCAGAAATAACAAAAACTCGTAAGCATTTTTTAAGCTTTAATTAAAAATTAATATCTGTATGTTCTGACTTGATTTAAGCCCAAATTTCCTTTTTGAGTCACTGTAATAATGAAATATATTTTTAAAATATGACAGTGTGCTGAAGTTCACTACTAAAGGAATGAGTAGCTGCAGATACATCAATGCACTCTGAGTTACTGAATGGAGTTGCTTGAGAAGTTTTGCTCTGAAGGTTTTTATGGTTATTAAACAAACCAGGAAGCAGAGACTAAAGCAGATACTAGGTCAATCTCCACTCTAACTAAGAACTAAAATAACCTTCATCCAGCACATTACCAGTGTAGGGAATTAGGAAATGTCATGGTTTTCAGCAAAGGGACTCTCACAGAGCAGCCTGGAGTCAGGCTGTCAGTGATGCCTCTTTCCCACTCCCAGCTCTGCAAAGTCCTGCTCTCAGATAAAACCAAACCCTGCTTCAAATTCATTGTATTTCCTGGCCTTACCCAATCCAGAAAATCACCAAGCAAACAGAAAATAATTTATGTAAATTATTGAACATTCAGACTTGTTCAGTTTCATAATGAGGAATAAAATAAAACCCACTGTTAAATCAGAGTACATTTTAATCTAGAGGTGAGGCAATCAGTGGTTGTGTGTTGCAGTACCCAGGACAGACACATCCTAAACTCAAAAAGTGTCTGGTTAAAATTAATAAAAGATTATTTTGAAGATGGCAGTGAGTCAGAAAGGATTTAGTCCTGAAAGACATATTGTCTGCCTCTACTTCCACATGCAACTCATCCAACAATGATATGGCAATGGCAGCAACTCAAGTAAAAATTCATTTATCTTCACTTTCAGCTCTTTCTCTATACTCTTTGCCCTGATCTTAGCTAATTAGGTAAAAATACAATTTAACATTATAACTTCTGGAAGAATACAGCAGAACTGTTGCTGTTATTTCAAATATAGTAACATGCATGAGTTATTCAAGGTCTTCAGCAAGAAGTTTGAGTTTGAAATTGTTTTCAATTAACAATTTATCAAAATAAGAGCTCAGAAAATAGCTAGAGAAAAGGGCAGAGCATTTAAGAAGGGAGGAACATTTATGTAACATGTTACAAGACCATTTTAAATTGCTAAAAAAAGAAAACCTAACTTGCTGGAACAGTGAGTCCTTGCCTCTAGGAGGACAAGGTACAACACTGGGTATGAAAATGGAAAAAAAGATAAAAATTCATAGCTTACATAAATTTCATTACATGTGCAGTTGCCCAGAAAGCAAAGAATTAACATCTACCTTTGAGGCACCTCGTAACAGGAGCCCATTTCCATATCTCTCTACATCTGGAATCCATCAAGGATCAATGGAAATGCTGCAGATTATTATATTCACTCAGCAACAGATTCCATGAATGGAACATGACATCATAGTTTGGGAAATTTATAATGTGGTTTAATTTATAATATGGCTTAGAGCCTCCTTCTCTACATTGCCCATAGAGAGGAATAAATATTGGATAATGCAATCATTTTTATTCCAAATTAGAATAAATTGAAAACCTTATACTTCACTATTTTTTTAGTTAAAATATTCCTCAGAATTTCAAATAGAATATGTTGAAATACTTGTTTTTAAATGTTGAACTGTTCACTCCAATAATACATCATTTTTGCATGACTAAAATATTGTAGCCAAGTAATATCAAAGACATTAAAATAACAATGTCAAAATGAAATTATTATGCCAAAGATAAGATTTCGACATTCAAAATTGAAAATGACATTGTCCAAAATGTGAGAAAGCTGAAGCAAACTATCTAAACCTTCTTCACTAAGTTTATACAGAAAACACTCCTTCATACAAAACCTGCAAGTGAACATCAAAAAGTATCAGAAAACATTTCTAACAAATGTATCTGCAGCCAACCATACTCGTCACTCTGAATCTGACAGCTCAGTGACCTTTACAGTTGAGCTGTCTCAGCTGAGATCCTGATAATAAATTCATAATTATCTGAACCATCATTACAGAATGAACAGACCCAGTCTGGCAGACAAGACTCCAGGCCTGAGAAGAAACAAAGCTGCCTTTTGATCCCAGAGCCAGCTGCTCTAGGATGGGGTCAAAACCCACCTTTTGAAATTAGTCAACCTAATTCTCATGTAGTGCCAGCCCTGCAATAAAACAGATTCTCTTCCTTCATGTATTGCTATTGCTCACAATGACAACCCAAAAGTCCTGGGTTTTCACAGCCACAATTTTAAAGTGCTTCGAATTTTTATTTTCAAAGTGCAACTTACAGATTTGCAGAAAACTTTAGGCTTCCAAGTAGCTTTGGCTGAACTTAAAAATCAATATTCCACATGCAGAAGAAATTCAGTCAGTCCTATGCCTAAAGAATCAGTGCCTAAAGTAGGCTGCAAGTGCAGAAAGCACACTCTGCATCTCCCTTTGAGGCACAGTTAAATAAGATGGTCTGCATTCATCAAGGAAGTCTCAGCTATGGACACCCTTCTCAAAACTAAAGACGTGCTTTATCCCTGAGGAGAAAGATATCATGGGAAACACAGGAAAAAACTGGGTTCAAGTTAAATGACTCTTAGCATGGGAGGCTGATATCTAAATTCTGTCTAAATTTCTGATTGATTCTCCCATTCCCCTGTTTGAGTAATAGTTTTTTTACAAGGTGCCTGGAGTTTAATTTATCTCACTAAAGAGGCTCTGAGTTTGTACTGCAATATTAGTGGGTCAAAGCCAATCTATATTTACAGATGTGCAAAAACAATACATGGCTACTCTAATGATTACCAGCTACAAGTTTCTCACACAAATTGCCTATAAACTTTGTCAGATTGCAGCAACAAGCAAAGATCAATTTGCTCGGGGTTCCTCTCAACACTACAGTGCCACACAGAAAGTGTTGGGGACACATTGATTTCTACAGCAGTAAATTAAAAATGTAATTAAATCCAATTGTCAAAAATGTAATAATTTCAAGTTCATAGCACTGTTGTTCTCACTGCACTTCACACTTCATTGTGAGAATTGAACAGAACTGATGCACTTAATAGACCTTGAAAGAACCCCAAATACATGAGCTCAGTATATGTAGACAAATAAATCCAAACATTCTTTCCCAAAAATACTAAAACCTAAACATACTAAACCTACCCAAGTCCTTTTGCATCACACTGAAAGAGATAACAAGAAAAATTGTTCAAGTGCCAACCACATTTTCATAAGAAGAATAACCCTGTCCTGGCCAAAACAGACCAGGAAAATGGATGAATGAGTGGCCAATGTGAGTCAGTGTCTATGAAATCTGCCACAATGGAATCAGTTAAAGAGAGCAAACTAAAAAAGGACTAAAAGTGATATAAATTTATATGTATATATATCTTCATAGATACAAACGTGTTTAAAAATGCAATTTTTATGGATCCATTATGCAAACATTTGAGCTAGATAGAATGGTATAGAAAGCACTGGTTTTACTGCCTCTTAATCCAAGAAAAAACATGAATGGACAACAAAAATGTAAGGATTAGCAATGTAAAACTTTGGCTTTTAGAGATACTCACTTTAAGCACTGTACAGCTTACTTATCTGCCACAAAACACAATTGAGTGTTTGTTAAAGAATTGTCTAGAAAGAAAACCGACAAAAATTCAAGGATTTGGTTTAATCCATTTCCATAAAACCAAATCCTTGGTTTAATGGAAACCAGGCCAGCTGTGCTGCTGCTGCACATAGCTACAATTCCAGGTCATCCCCCTCCTGCACAGCACTCCTTTGAAGAAAATCCAACAGCTGATGAACAAATCAGAGCAGCCTTCAACGAGCCTTTAAGAAGGACCATGAAGCCAGCTGGAGGTATAAACAGCAGCTTCCAAAGGAAAAGTCAACAGGCCACCCCAAATCCATCCATCCCCTGGGGCAAGGGCTGCAGCTCCAGCTGGGCAATGGGTACACTTGGTGCTGGTGACAAGTGGGGAGAGCTGAACAAGCAGGCACAGGGTGGAAATATCACCCTTCACGTGTCCATGAGCCTGCTGGTGCACACAGATCCATCCCTGAGGTCTTTATGAGTAAGAAAAAACCATGTGGAGGTCTGGAGGGAGCTCACAAGTCTGCTGAGGAGCACCCACCATCTGTCACCATTCCAAAATGCTTCATCCACTGCTCAGCTCTGCTCATGCAACAGAAATATTCGCCCTGGGGGGCTGCTGCATGCTAGGAGTAATGATGTAGCACACTCAGTTTAGACCTGCTGATCACATTAAAGACTGCTGGCTTAGCCAGAAATGTGTTACTGAGGAAAGGCCTCCCTGTTCCACCAACATCACTATGGAAACTATGGGAATATTTAAACTTGCTCCTGCACTGCACTCAGGAGACTTTTGCTTCAACAAACAGGGAGAACTCAAATTTATTTAGTGTCTGGTCCTCTCTCCCAGGGGTTCACACTCAGAACTGATGTACTTAACCTTTCAGCATTAGGTTACTATCCAGAAATACTGATTAGAAAATGTAAATCATTCTGCTAATCTCTTTCAAAAGACACCTCGTGCAACAGATACACTCTCCCTGTGTAAATGTTTTCTAAGGATATTGATGTCTTTGTTAAATTCTTAATGCTTTGGGCTGTGGAATAAGTAAAAAATCAATAGGGACATAAATTTTAAGAAGGATTGCAATGATTAGCTGTGTTTTTGGCCATTGGTGGCAAAAGGTAGTTTGATCTCCCACCAGCTGGAATGTCTGATTTCATTTTTTCCTGACTTATGTCCCAGTCTCTGGATTTTGTCCCATACCTAGAGATTTCAACTAGCATGGAATCAGGCTACATCTCAAAATAAAATACAACTTGAAGTAAGTTGTTCCAAGAAGCAAGGACTCTTAAGGAAAATATATTTCAAGTATTCTGTGGAGGAAATACAACACACCTTGGAAAAATCAAAAACAAAATGTCAAAATAAAAAATGGCCAGAAAAAAAAATTTTGCAATCAGTAATGGTGATGCTTGAGAGAAAACAAGAGTCACAGGATATTGCAGAAGTCACAATAACACAATGTTGTCCTGGTGTACAAAGAATGTTGGTGAAGGAAGGGAGAAGTCATTTGCAGAATCCAGTGGTGACACAAGTTAATGGCCCTGAAGGCACAGCACTGTTTAATCCTTGTTCATGATCATTAACAGTGGCACCAGTATCGATGCAGCCAAAGGGATTAACTGATCTGAGCACAAACTACCCTGATCTGCTTCTGAGGAAGCAGAAATGTGGCACCTTGGGGCCATCAATTCCAGGAGAGCAGAAATGGGCACAGTCCCTGCAGCAGGTCCTGACAGTGCGGTGGGGCAGGGAGATCAGGTGAAACAGCCACTGAGTGACATTGTTTAAAGACTAGACCAGAGCCAAGAGGAAAATTACTGATTAAATCACCTCATTGTGGTACAAACGGTGGAAAAAAGAATTTTAATGAGGACAAAACACCAAACCAACCACCCACAAAAACTGAAACTAATGAGAAAATAAAAATTCTTCCTAAACCAAAATAGTCCATTGCTTGAGAAACCACAATTCCTGGAGCAAAGGACACCACAATGCACATTTTTCTTGGCACAGGGGTGGTACCTCCACAACCTTTCCCTGAATGACCAATTACCCACCCACAGCTGGCTCACAGAAATTCTTTAGCATCAGCACAAACACAGCCCCAAACTCCTCCATTCTGTTCCTTAATGAGAAAATTGAATCGCTCAATCTGCTTCACAAAAACATCGTTTAAATTCCTTTGTTTAAGAAGTTATTCTAATAAATCAGTGGAATGGTATCAATCAAGCCTTTTATTCCTCTTTTTAGCAGTTTCTGAGAGAACTATCAGCCAGCCTGGAGATGCTTTATGTATCTTCTCAAATTTTCTGGGCCTTTCCCAAACCATTGTCTTCAGACTTGGCAAAACTTGGGTGTGTATTTCACACAACTTGCTGGAGTTTTAGGAAAGAAGAATTTCGGCTGAAAGCCTCCAAAGATTGGAGTGCTATCTTAGGATTTTATTTTTTTTTTTACTTGTTCTTCCACAGGCTGCTTTTTGCAGCACAGAGAATCAAAGTGCAATCCCCCTCTGCTGCCTTTCAGAAATAAACTCTTCACAGAGAAGAGACAGCAAAACAACTCCCTGGCCTGGCTTCCAGCTCCAGGCTCTGCACAGACAGATTACAACAAAAAATGAAAGTTCTGTGCAGAGCTGGCACAGGTAACACTGAGCACACCCCTCTTCACTTCTGCCCAAGCTCCTGACAGAGCATTAGTTAATTAATTAATTAATTAATTAGCATCACAGCAAATTCACGAGCCCCTGCTACACCACCATGGCTCTCCTGCACCATGGCTGCATTCCAGCCTGGCCACTTCCCACTCCCATCTCATTTAGGGGACAGGGAATGAAATAACTCCACTCTTAACATCAATCCTGATTGCAAGGGTAGCACCAACACACACAGATGTGTAATTCTTAAAGAGGTGTTTCTTTGCTTCTGCAATCCAACTCCATTTCTGGAGCAGAATCTCTTCTCTTACTGCTCAGTGGTGGATTATTTCTTGCACTTGACCCATATCCATTGACAAACATCACAACACACTCACCTATGTGAAAACAAGTTTATCTCACACACAGGAGATGCTTCTTTTAAGAGGTGCCAAATGTTTTAAACCATATTTTTACTGCACAAAGTCGGCGTATGTGCTAGTGTGGAATCCAAGTGCTGTGCCTCCCAAACCACTTCCATTTCTATCATAAACCATTTAAAAGCAGTTTCCACCACCTTCATGCCAGGTTTCCCAGGCCCACTTTTTATTTTGTTTTTCAGGAGAGACAAGAGGCAAGAGAGACCCAAGGGAAGCTCCAGCTCCAGCAAAGGCCTCTGCCTGCACATTTCACTCCCCAGGTGACAAAGGCGGTGTGCAGCATGAGAAACGTGCCAGGGACAGCCACAGATGAAATTATGGGCAGACACTCTCTCAGTTGCTCTTTAAGGAAAGAAAACATGTTATGAGAAGCTGAAGTATTATTTCTTCAGCCAGGTAATATGTTTCCATGTAAACTATAATATACAGTCTACAAAACATGACCGTGAAACCATCGGTCAACTGGAAAGTAAAAATGCTACAAAATTATATTTTTTCCTTTTTTTTTTCATTTTAGAGACTACTGAAAAAATAAATGATCACAAAATAAATGTTAAGAGCAGAAAGATTTCCCCCCTAAACCAGTCCCATGGTTTCTCTGATGTTCAAAAAGGGGTGTCATCACCTGTTCTCTTTTCCCCTTGCTATATGAAAATAAAAGATGCACACATCAGAACCAGCAATTAATTAGCAAATGACAGTTTCTGCTGAGGCTAATACAGGAAACCCAGAAACACCATAAAAACACCAAAATAAAACAATTAAATAAAGTTAATGCAAAGGCTTGAGTTAAAAAAAACACCTGGTGTGAAAATATTTCTGACTTGGATGAAGTGGTTTATTATAATGTCCAAAGAAACACATTAAAACTGTAAAAGGGGAAGACACAAACAAAAAAAAAATTTGAACAATCTTTGCCTTGAAAATATATATGTTTATTAAAAAATTATTTGCTTTGAAAATTAAAACTGAACAGGGTGTGCCTGCTGGGACTGCTGGCACAACCTTGGATTTTATGGTGGAAAAGGTGATAAACCTAATTCCAAAACAGGGGTTTACAATAAGAGAAAACAAACACAAACACATACACACAAAAAACACACACACACAAAAACACCCACTCTTTATTAAAATATATGAAAAATCCTGTCACTGTGCTGGCTATGCACCCATCTGCCAGTGCCACCAAGGAGCCAGGGCACTCCATCATGTACAGGAAAGATTAGCAAAGAATGTCTGAACAGAAAAAAATGCAAGCAACTCATCTATTTGAAGAGGAATACACAAAAATATTCTGAATTTTATTGTCATTAACAGCTATAGCCCCTGAAAGAAGAGATGTAAATACAGACTTCAGTAAAAGAATGCAAATCTGTTGAGTCCTCAATATTTCCCAAAGGGCAGCACACACATTTCTAAGTAACTTGAGAGAAATTGGGAAAATATCCTGAAAAAATTCTTCCCTCTGCCCCAGTGAGCTGTCAGGTTCAACCTGACACATTCACATTCCTTATTCGCTGGCAGCATTTGAAACTCTTATTTCCTATTAGAAAACCTGAAGATCAATAATGCTACAGGAAGATGTACTCTTGTTTAAGGTCTCCAAAACAAACCAGACAACTGGAATGCCTTCTGAAATTAAACACTTTTCCAGCTAACAGGGATTGGACTGGTTAATGCTTGTGTGCACTCTCCACCATGTTCTTTTACACCCAAAGTAATCAGATTTAAAGCTGACAAAGCTTAGTGCCCTACTAAGTTACTTACAACAAAATTACTAGCTACCATCCCTATTTTCTTATTCTTTCTATGAAAATTCTTTCAAAGAGAAAAAAAAAATCCAAGTCAGGTTAAAAATATATATATATATATTGCCTTTGAAATAAACCAAAATAGAACAAAAAAAATGAAGGGAAGATAAATGTGGATATCTGCACAGGTACATCTTTACATACTATATAAAATGGGAATATATTTTGTCAGTTATAAGACTAGCTTATAGTGTTTCTTTTATTTTCTTCAGCAACTTCTGATTATCTCAGATAAAGACCAACATCTCCTCTGTACCTTTAGACATTTGCATAATTATTAACTTTGGTGGCAAGCCCATAAAATTGTGGACTCAGTTTCAAGCAGAAAAGGAAATGGACTGTAAAAAAAAATCTGCATTTAAGGGCTGCTCTTATTAAAGAGCATTCTAGAAATAGCTGCATGAGGATGGGGTTTGTAGTGGAGGAGATTCCAAACAAGGAAGAAATAATGCAAGATTGGAAGATAATGTCAGAGAAATGCAAAGATCAGTAGGGAAAGTTTCATTTAAGGGCAGCAGTTAAATCCCAGGCCTTACCTAAGGACACAGTGATTCATCCACCACTTGAAATCCTTCAATCTCTCTTTTTGTTTTTCTACAAAACATGCTCCAGACAGACCCTGAAGACACTGCTTACCGTAGGAGCCACTTTTCCATCTCTATTCCTACCCCTTCCCAGGAGGGAAAGATGATAAAACTTTCAGATGGATACAAATTATCCCATTCCAAGAGGAGCTAAAGGTAGTAAGTAGCTATTTATTTTCTGCTAAAATCATCCTGCTCAGAGTTCACTTATCCTGCCAATATCCAAAGAAAGTGCCAAATGCTCCCCTCCAGCTCCACAGTAATAAATCTGAAGTTATATATTTCATTTTCCATGCATATAATGCCATCACTGCAATGCCACAGTGCCAGGAAATAAAGACTTAAAAAATAAAAATAGAAGCAGGAAGCAGAAATGCTGCTTTGCAAGACTATTCCTTGGGGTTTTTTATTGCCCAAGATATTGGTTATCATTAACTATACTGGCTATTTAAAAAAAATAAAAAAATAAAAAAAAAATCCCAAAACCTATACATATTTTTTCTGTGTTTATCAAAAATACTAAACAATTCATAATTCCTTAATTACCCCCACTATTTCTTTATTTCTAATACACACACATACTCTGATAAACAAAATGTCCTTTCTTGCCTCCTTTTTTTTTTGTACTATTGAACTTCATTGTTTCTTTGGCCAATAAACTCAGGAGAACAGCTGAGTTTAATGTAAAAAGCTTAGAAGTTTTCACACTGACTCAGAAAACCATCATTGCAGAAAGACTGCATATTAGTACCAGGGTACTATTAATAAAACACAGGGCTCTTCTCTAATAAAGAGCATTTCTAATATTCTTTTCAAGAGATGGAGAAGTTCATACCTGTACAATCTCATAGCTTTTAGACTAGATTGCTTACAACAATTTTTTGCATGATACAAATTATATTTTTGCATGATGCTAATAAAATTCTCTTTCACTGTAGGAGCTTTTTAAGATGGATTTTGAAGACCACAGGGAAAACCTGTATCCAAGCAAGGGTTTAGCATCAAATTCTGCATTTCTTTTTTACCACATCTGGAAAACTCATAAAAGAAGCTTTGCTGTTATTACAGGCTGTAGAAGAGAGTTAAGAAATACAATTATCTACATGTTTTATAGCTTCACCAATATTTAATGTAGCTCCATCCGCAACCTTTTAGTTTTATTGTCCTGGGATTTGAAATTAGGACCATTTTTATGCATAGAATATTATGCACATGTTATGAGGAACTACTAGAGCTCTTAGGAGAATAATCTCATGGATTTTTTAAGTAAGAAGAGTAATAGATGGAACCAGCATAATGATGTTCTTCCACTATGTACTTATCTGCTTTTAGTTACCCCTTTAGTTTACAATACTGGGTCTGGGATACCTTTATTTGACAATTAGGAGCAGGGTTTTTCAGATAGGGTAGGGTCAGAAGCAGCTGTTTTGTGAATTTAACAGAGAACAGAAAATTGAAAACCTGCTTTTATGATTTCATTAGCAAAAACACAAGAAACTGCTCCTCTTGGCAACAGAACTGTTCCAGCTTTACCCAGTATCAATTTTGTTTTTTTTTTATTTTTGCACTGACTGCAGACAGAAACCAGTCCCAAGAAGAAACTAAGGGCAACTCAGCAGAGGTGAGAGGAAACTAAAATGAGTGTCCCTTCTCTTAGCACTAAACTAATGGCTAACAAATAACACCAGGGCAGGTGCTGAAAAAAAAAAAAAAAAAGATTGACCATACTTTTCTCCTTTTTATGCTTTTTCTTTTAAATGCACTTATGTTTATTATGCCCACTTCATTCTTCAGAGTATATCACAAAGCAATAATTCAATCACACAGCTCCCTGCTAAGTAAAGCAGTTCTAGTTATAGCTGAATGCCAAAGGTGATATAATGGAGCATTATTTCCATGCAAGGTCATTCTGAATTTACACACACAGCCACAGCCTGCCAGACCCCTGCCTTGCACAGAGCACTCCACAACAGTTTTGTCTTGCTCAGTTTTGCACAAATCCTGTTGTAATTCCTTTGATACAGCTGCTACTGCACTGCCTGTACATTTCTTACAGAGAGAAAGTGAACAAGGCATGGAAACAAGAGAAAAGGAAGTCAATGAGTTGAAAAAAGAGTTTGAATTAGTTTTCCTTAATTACATTAAAACTGCCTAATTTTTTGAGAACTCTGTATGCCATGCATACGTTTAATAAATTAGAATACTAAATACAATTTGTAGTCATCAGAAAATGACTATGACTGTACAGATATTGAAATATTCAAGTCTTTTCTAGATGCAAAGAGAACCAGTTCCCAGACCTCAAAGTTCAGATATTAAGAGTTGATTTTCCTGTGAATCCACAAACAAGGTCCAGTTCTTAAATACAATTCTTCATCATTGCTTCCAACTGAGTCAGGAGCATGAACAGATAATTTTAATGGGTTTCTACTAGACAGACCTTTAAAATTAGAAAGCTACTTCAAAAATTAATGAAAGAGACGTGATTCAGAGCAACAAGGAAAACTGGGACCCTGGCCAATTTCAAGAGGGTTTGAAATTTTAACTGATTTTATTTTTTTTTTCCTCAGTGACTGGATAATATCATTCAAGACTTAAAATTTTTACCTAGTTTCAAATTAAGTGAGAGCTTATAAACTTACCATTAATCCATTTGGCTTCTGGATTATGAACGATGAACTCTTTTCTGAAGAGATCTTCCAAGGATAATCTGTTTTCTGATGAATTTGCAAGTTCATCTAAAATAAACACAACAAGATCATTTTAGATAAAGATTGGAGACAATATATTGTATTGTTCTCAAAACACTGGAATTATAGAACCATGGAAACAATACTTTTACTTGTTATAAAAAAAAATAAGAGCAAGGTATCGTTTCTGTTTAGTAAAGCTTCAGGAAACAAAGAATTGGTACCTTTTGGACAGGAAAACTACAGGATTTAGTGTTTGGCTATTTATTATATTGGGACTTTCAGAGCAAAACTCTTCCTTACCACTGCCCCACACCACAAAAAATTACAAACAACACCAAAATTTCCTGACAGCCAAAGGATGTTGGCCACATTGAGTACCATACACTGAGAGAAACTAGATAAAAAATTCCTGCAAGTAAATTTGGAACCAACTTCACCTATTCAACAAATTAAAATAAAATTTTAAAAAAATTTACATGCACATTTCATAGCCTGTGCTTGCTTTCTAGTGACATGAAAAACATAATTTGGTTAGCAGCCTTGTGTTTGTCCCAAACATGACCCAGGAATATTGTGCTCCTGAACATTAGCCAACATTGACTTACAAAACCAAACAAAATAAACCAAAATTATTTTCCTGCTTCTAAAATCATCTCCACACTTCAGAAAACTAAAAAAGAAGCTCTGCTAAATATCAGTGTTCTTGTGCTGGAAGCTATAAAAATAAGTAATGAAGATTTCAGTAGTGAAGATTCAATAGTGAACTGCTGCACTAACAGTGGTAATGTTGAACCACTGCTATTACAGCAAAAGTTTTAGTGTCAAAAGACAAACCCACCAAGTTTCCAAGCAATGATCTCTGGCAGCAGCTTGCACCTCACCTGACTGCTTTAGGCTCTTTAGGACAGCAGCTGCCAAAAGCTGTGCTGGTTGTTGCCTCTGCAAAAAGATGCACCTGTGCACTTCCCACACAACCAGCCCAATGCCCTGCCAGGTTTTTAAAATAATTTTGTGTTCTTGGGCAGGTTACCATAAATTATTGCACTCTTTCTCTTCTCTATGAGCTTTTCTTTCCTTCTCCTTTGTGGTAGGCAGATTTTGTCCTTACTGGTATTAAACAGTGCTCTGGTGACAGACACATACAAAGAGAGTATCTGCCATCACAGCAGTCAAGCATCTTTGTTATCTTTGTGTCAACTCATGATGTTACCAGGACATTTTTAACAAAGAAATTTGCTTTTTAAAGGTCATATCCTGTCATACATTTTGGATGAAAATGTGACCCTTCAAAGAGAATGAATTCAATCAATAGTTTTGTTATTGGTCTTTATTCAGCCAAATTTCTCAATTAGAGGGCCAGCAGAAAGCCTGCTGGAATCAGCAGCAATATGGTATTTTTGCCTTTAAATGTCAACACTGCCTGCTGCAGCCACTTCAGCTGATATTAATAAAGGTGCATCCTTGGTGTCCTGAAAAGAAACTCCCTTTTAATGCACATGATGAATTTACAATAGACACAAGGCCATCCCAGCTGCTCACTCCCCAGCTCTGCTGCTTTTTGCATGTTGCTCCCTGCCAGGTGGCAGCAGGGCTCTGGGAAGCACTGACCCACTGCAATCAACTCTCCTTGCACTTCATGTCTTGTAAGGATCCTCCCTCATAAGACAAACATTCTAATCCTTAAATAAGCTTTTTTCCCCTCTTCCTACCTTCCAGGAATCAAAATAGTCTGTTTAGGTTTGTTTTTATTTTTCATCTGCCAGTCCAGCATGGCACACAACATTCCACTTGCAGTCTTACTGGGGCTTTACAGCAGAGCAACATTATCTCTCTTGATTTATACCTAATCCCTCTGTTTACACATTGTGGGACCTTGTTAGCTCCTGCTCCTGCCACACACTGTGTTTTATCCTCAAAGTGAGCACATGTTGTTATGTGTGCTCTGTTCAGCTCCACAAACACCTTCCTGTGTCTTCAGAACGCTGCTTCTGACTTAGTACCAGACACTGGGCTCTCCTCATGCTCATTATCCCCTTTCTCCACAGCCTTGTTGACAGCCTTACCCTCCACAAGCTGTTTTCCATCACCTGTTTGGATTCCACACACCCTGGTCCTGATGCTGTTTGTAATTCCAAACGTGTTCCCCTCCTAACCTTACCTGAGTCTGTTTCCACTCATTGTGGCCCTTTATTTCCTGCCACTTTGCCAACTAGCAATGAAGCTCACACAAGCTGTTATGCTGTCAAAGATTGCCTTACCTATGACAGATTTTTTTCCAACTGCTTAAATAAAAATCACTAAAACAATATATCAGCTGAGTACAGAGAGGCTATTAGAGAAGAAAGGAACACCAGCTCTGCTCTCTGTTTGCTATCACATCCCTGGCAAGAAATCTCAATATAAATTGGATTTTAAAGTAAGTTTTAAATTATGGTTTGCATTTATCAACTGAAAAAAATGGCATCTTCAAGCAACTTTATAAGATGTTTTAGAAGTGGGTTTTTTTTTCTTAATGGTAAATTTTAACCAAATCAGAGTCCTGTTTGTAACCCTTAACTCCACCTTTGTTCTCTGTCAACATCTCAGATGTTTATCTATATAGATGTTAACATCTAGATGTTTATCTATAACAGGATGAATTACACATCCTGGGAACCCTCAAAACAGCTGTGGGTTCATCTCTATTGAGCAAATTAGTTGTACCCCACCACATTTATACTTAGAGGCAGGGCAGAACAGGAGGGGTGGCCCTCTGTGCCAGGGACCAGCTGGGATGGATGGATGGATTGGATGGATTGGATGGATGGATGGATGGATGGATGGGTGGATGGAATGGATGGATGGAATGGATGGATGGATGGATGGATGGATGGATGGATGGATGGATGGATGGATGGATGGATGGATGGATGGATGGGGTGACCTGACCTTATGGTCAGGATTAAAGAGGGCACAGGGACAGGTGACATGATTGTCTCCTTGGTGGCTGCTACAGGCCGCCCCAGCTGGGAGAGCAAGGGCAGTGTCCTCACATCCACAAGCCCTGGTCCCTGTGGGTGACTTTGGCCACCCCAATATCTCCTGGGGGACAGCACAGCAGGGCATAACCAACCCAGAAGGTTCCTGGAATGCATTGTTGGTAACTCTTCTCCAAGTGACAAGGACATGGACCCCCTGGAGCAGGTCCAGAGGAGGCCACAAAGATGCCCAGGGGGCTGCAGCATCTCTGCTATGGAGACGGGGAGGTTTGAGACTGCTCAGCCTGGAGAAGAGAAGGCTCCAGCAAGACCTTAGGGCACCTTCCAATACCTAAGAGGGCTCCAAGAAAGCTGGAGAGGGACTTTTGGGCAGTCATGGAGTGACAGGATGAGGGGAAATTGCTTTAAACTGAAAGAGAGCAGGTTTAGATTGGGTGTCAGGAAGAAATTCTTCCCTGTGAGAGAGGAGAGGTCCTGGCACAGGATGCCCAGGGAAGCTTTGGCTGCCCCATCCCTGGAAATGCTCAAACCAGGACAGAGCTTGGAGCCACCTGGGATAGTGGAAAGTGTCCCTGCCCATGGCAGGGGGGTTGGAATGAGATGATCTTTAAGGTCCTTTCCAACCCAAACTAATCTCTGATTCCATTTTAAAGACTTCTTTTTACTACTTTGCATTATTACATTACAAAATAGCCTAATATCTCTTTTTCATTCCCCTGTAAATTTTATTGAATTATTCCTTAAAGGAATGATATTTCCAATGTTCTCATGCTATTTACCACAGATTTCTGTATTTTGGTCTGAAATTATATATATATATATATATATAATGTCTATATGTGCAGCAAATGACACAGATTACAGAGACACAAACAAAATCAAATGCTAAAGACTAAATGACTACTTCTTAATTGTACATCCAATTAAAAAGAGTTCCAATACTGGCATGTATTAATTCAAAGTGACAAACCTGTTTATGCTTGCTAAACTAGAAGGCTCCAAAACTTGAAATTAATGGCCTTGCTACTTTTCACGAGTTTATAGGATATTATTTTTGCAGGTTAAATATAGTCTAAACACCTCCTAAAATTTGCCTTCTAACTTAGCAAATAAAACTAATAATTATGTACTGTAGTATGCCATTAACTGAAACTCCCTACTGACTTTGCTGTGGAAAAAAAAGGTTTTATGCTCGAAATTAGGATAAAGGCTTGATGTTAAATGCCATCTGAAAAGTGGAAAAACACTTTCACTAGTAAACTGCATGCAAGCTAGCAGGTGTAACTGGGAATTAGCATAGCTCACTTTGTGTTATCGTGACAAAGGAAGAAAACTTGCCAGAAAATTGTTGGATATCAAAACCTGCCTGCCAATTTACACTAGGTACAGGGAGTCTATACAGAATTGAATAGAAACCTGAAAATTCTTGCACTGAATATCCACCAATGGAAAACAAAATAAAGAATAGTAGTTTGCTTTCTTTTCCTTTAAGATTAGTATGAGAGAGGGTATGGAGAGGTTGATCCTAACCCTGAACAGTTTATCTACTGGACATAATGCAAATAGATTCTCTTCCCAGAGCTTGATTTTACTCAACCCTTTCCACAAAAAGTCTTTTTCTGACCATTTGTCTGACCTAAATGTTTTCTAAAGTAATTTTTCTGAAAAAGTGTCTTTTTATTTCTGTCATGTGTGAGTTTTCCTTGAATCTCTGATTAGGCAGGTGCCCCTTTGCTCAACAGCAAGTGCACACATCAGCAGGCATGGTTTAAATACCAACATCAATATCTCAGTAATCAAGTCCTAGAAAAAGCATTTGAGTCTCCTACACCTTCAGAAACTGTAAGTTAACATGAAGGTAGAAATACTGACAGTCCCAAAAGGAAAAAACCAGCTTTAAGTATTGTGGCAAAACACCTGTACAGGGGAGGCCAAATCCATACAACTCTTAGGCTGTTTTTAAATGGTTTTTCATATAAACCTTTAAGCTGCTAATACTTTCAATTGAACATTTGTCAGTTTTGAGATAGAGATCAACAGTGGCTCATCAGATAGGTCTTCACATAATTCCTACAATGTGGAACATACTGTCATGATGCAAAGCAAGAACAAGCTGATTCAAAGGCAGGAATGATTTAAAGGCACTGATATCTAAAAATCTACCCAAGACTATTTCAGTATATGCAGGTGTGAGATGAAACCTCAAAAGCATAAAATAGAATAAAAGCAGCAGAAGAAAGCTGCCTGTGTTATATTTATACTGACATACAAACCAAATGATGGCATCTCATGGATGTCTCTGCACTGGCCACTGATTCCCAATATAAAGATATATTTATAAGATTATTTTCAAGGTATTTTATTTTGTTTTCTCTTAAATATTTCTCCAGTCTACTCCAAATCCACTCCAAATATTAAACAAAACTCACTAGGTTGATAGTGCAGTTGCCCCAGAGGACAGACTGTTTCCTGTTCTGAAACTTGCAAGTTTTTCCACTCCAGCCCTCTGCTTTAACAAGGGCAACTTCATTCTTTGGCATTTCTATGCACTTTCTTTATCACTGCACTTTTCTAATTTTGAAGAAAACCATCAGGGATATTTGCCTGCAAGCCTTCTACTTCCAGGTAAGGAGCACTGTAGCAATTTCCACTTGCTGGGAGCAGTGGGGTCTATTTAATGTGCTCTTTAGTCCATGGGGGCTCACAGAGAGTTCCTGAGCCCCAACAAGTGGCTACTGGGCTGAGTTCATTCACACTCTGCCACTAATGTTTTATACCACTGGGTTATTTGCTCTTCCACTTTTTTCATCTCTTTGTTGAGAAGACTCAGACATTTATAAAGATTCTGAGTATTATCATAGATTAAAAGCAAGATGAAATGATCAGAAATGTTACTAAGATTGTTGGCACAAAACATTTACTCAAACCACAAACATAATTGTAACACAGAGTTTTCATATATGAACAAAAGCCAATATACTAATAGGTCAAAATACATCTCTTATTTCAACAGAGATCCTGCTTAATATTGTATAGTCAACTTATATTTCATGTGATAAAAGATAATACAAAAAAGAAAATCAAGAATTTCCTTTTAGTTTTAACATAATTTCTATCTTTAGTGGAAGCTAAAGCCTCTTTGAGGCTTTTTGCAAATGAATTGCACTTTCTTTTAAAAACATGCTATCCCATATGGAAGCATTGGTCCCTCTATGAAAAGGCAGGAAAGCTGTTGCTCAAAATTTGAGAGAAGTCAAATGACAGCTGTTAGTGCACACAGACCTAAGAGTTTCTTACATTGTGGACAAAACAATGTGTAAATAATTACAGGCAAAAGAGTTCACTGCTGTTGTGTTTGGCATATCAGTAAGTACACTTTTGCCTCCAAAAAACACCAGTGAAACAATCATGCTTCTGAGCCATAACCATCTGAAATTATCATCATTTCCATAAAAAGAAGCAGCATGATGTACAGTGTTTAGGGGAATTTACATGAAATCTAAGAAGCACCCATCCATACAGGCAGAACTAAATAGGGAGAGAACTCTCTGATGCTCAAAATAGTACTGGAAATGAACACTGAAACATCCCAGGGTAACAAAGGACATTTACACTGAATATCTTCATTCAGACCTGCTATATTTTATGAGAAGGATTTTCAAAGCTAAATATTTATAATAACAAATTAGCATCAATTTGGAACTGAGCACTTCACAATAGCCAGATGTGAGGGGGGGGTCTCTACTTTTTTCCTCTCCTCAAATACTGAACATCCCACAGTGATCTTAAAACATATTCATGAGAAATTAGTGTCAGCTATAATGCTTAGAGTAACAAAATATCTGCTTCCCAAACCACTAATAATTCATAATAATCAAACAAATTAATAATGAAAGTAAAGGGGGAGCAGCAATGATTGGGGCCAAAACAGGGCAATTATCTATCCTACAATGCACCTCAAAGCTTTCCATGGTGAGCATTTCCATGCCACAGGAAAGCCCAGTTTTGCAGACCTAGACTGTTCTGGGAGAAAGGTTTTCATTTCTATCAAGCTTCACAGTCTCTATGGGATATCTCAGAGCATCTGAGCTGACAGAACTCGTTTTCACTTGCATGACTTCAGCTGAAATGTAGGTCCCAGCTTACACAAGTTTTCAACCAAGATCTCTGGATTTTGAAACAGCCTCAGAGATGTTGCAATTCACTGTGCTTTTTTAACATATTTTTTTAAAAAAGTTAACATTCCCCTAAGTTGTTTATTCTGCTTCCATGAGTGCCTTCAAGGACTTCAGTTTTTGTTTTACATCATTAATAATTCTATATAGATATAAGAGCCACAACTGAAAGTTATTATTGTAGGTTCCAGCAAACACTTGATATTTTATAAGTCTTCAAAAAAAGGGAAACATCCTCCTTGAAACAAAAAACAGTCTTCTGTCTTAGAGTGTACTAGGATACACTACCATGTGCTCTCAAAATCTTATTTTTCTTATTCCCTGAAGAAGGCTCCTATTCACTGAGACTACAGCAGCACAACTTTGCTTTTATTTTTCTCAACTTGATCTAAGTGGAAATAAGCAAACAGTTATTTTGCACAGCACCCTGCATAAGGAGTAGGTATTTCTACAAAACAGAGGAAGCAGACTATCCATAGTGCTCCTGCCTTCTCTTTCCAGCTGCCTCATGCCCTCTGACAAGCAAAGCTTTTTGATCCTTTTCCATTTAGCCTCACCACCTTCCTCTAAAGCAGCAGCACTGTGCTGCTGTACTTGCTCATGCACAGCTTCCCTCGGTGATTTCATCTCGTGGCCAAACAGCCTGGAACCATTATTTAGTGAAAAGAGCTTCATTAATTTTATGGTTTACACAAACTTGAATGGCAGAATATTTGCAGACCAATATTTACTATCCAGGCCTGCCATGCAAATCAGGTACTTTACACTCCAACTTTAAAACTGGCAAAAGGATTCAAAGTTTGGGGTTTTTTTTAAACTTGTGGAGTGTTTTCTCTTTTTACCTACTTCTTCTTGCCCTCACCCTTTTTTTTTCCTGTGACTGAGCAATTACTTTCCCTTTGTTGTTTCAGAAAGAGAGAAAAGGGAAGGAGCTTGTGCATGTACAGGTGGAAGATCCATGTTCATGATTCAGAGAGAAGTTGCATTCTCAGAATCAGTTTTCCATGGAATACAATTTTCTCTTAGCTCATCTCTGAATCTGTAAATACACGAAAAACCAACAACAAACTCTTGAAGTCAGCTCACACCTGCTGAGGCTCACAAGGATTGCTATAACCCCCTCAAGCCACACACAACCCTAAGGATTGCCAACCCCAAATATTGCCAACCCCAAATATTTCTGCTTCGCGAGGCCTCCAGCAGCTCCCGGGTCCCTACAGCACCAAATTTACAACAGTCACAAGTTAAGAATGCTTAAAGGCAAGAGACACTTCAATATCCATTGCTTTATGACTGCATTATGAACCACAGACCTTTAATAAGATCAAATAAAGAAGAAGGTTACCTGGGGTTAAAAGAATGACTGACATGGTGATGAGAGAACAAACAACTAGAATCACCAGCAGCGCAATGGCAATTCCCTTCCAGTTCCTCTGCGGAGGGCTGTTACTTCCAAGTTCCTACAGGAATGGAAAAAAATGAAATAAAAGGAAAAGACCACGTTTCTCAAACATACATTTCCAGAACTATTAGCAACAGGAAAATTGCTCTGTGCACGCTCATAATGTGCAGGGGAGGTGATCATGGTCCCTCCCTTCTCCGCAGTACACAGAGTCATCCAAAGGTGTGCAACTCTCATGCTTTTTTAATAGATTTTTTTCTTCTTTTTTTTAATATATATGTAATTTTGTACCCCTAAGAGACAATCAAATGATCTTATGCAAGCTGTCCAAAATACAACTGGTGTTAAAATGTCCTGAACATAAACTTCAGGACAATATCAACTCGCAGTTTATAAGATAATTACAGAAATGAAATGTAGCAATTTACTGTAATTCCACCTAACATGGTATGGACCATAAAGGTTTAAATACACATCCTTTTTAATGCACACTATTAAACTTATTTGTAATAGAAAGCATTAGCAAAACTGCCTGAGGCTGCAACTATTCCATCTGAAGCTACAAGCTCTTTTTCTCTATGCAGTAGATCAACTGTAAACTGCTCCCCTATTAGTTATAAAAAAACAACAGTAGCTTATAACAAATGTTAAATGAATGCTTCTGTAAGTACCAGTGCACTTAAGCCTCCACCCTCTGTGCTTACACATTTAACTCCTGCCAGGCACCATTTACATATTTTCAATCCCAGCCATGTATTGCCCACGTTCATGGTACAGTTTGAGACCAAACAGCACATGAACAGCTAACAACACAATGACAAAACTAGTGCAATTGTTTCTTACAACCCCAACCCTCCCTCACAGAAAACACTATTTTTTCTATCTAGAATTGGCAAGCAGAAGTATTTCTCTACCACAATGACACATGCCTTTAGTTAGTAATAATTTTATTTAATAAACAATTATTATTAATAATAATTAATTATCAAGTAATTTTTTTTCTAGGATAAATGCTTTTATTTTATTTTGCTATAAGTAATTGCTATGGTAGGATTGCAAAAAAAAAATCCAAAAACCACCTCCTGTTATGTTTTACAAGTTCCAAAAGCATGGTAAAATTTTTTCACATACACATTATTTCATTTTGTATTTCTGAGTCATAATGAGTGTGAAATGGGTAAGTCTTAACAGAGAGTGGCAATTTTCTTGTGCCTTCTTGGCTCACATGCACCTCTTCAGCATCACACATCACCCACAGCAGCAACTGTGTCTTTAACTTTTTCACGTTGTTTTTTTAACTCCTTGCCAGTTCATTTCTACCTATAAAAGACACCTTCTCTCCCTGGTCCTCTTTTCCAGAAAATAAAAGGGGAATTGCCCAACACAGGCTCTGAGCAATCCCACGGGGAATTCTCCCAGCAGCCCTCAGCACATCACAGCTCCCAGCCAGGAATGTCCCCACTTCTGCCCACGGGACACATTGTGCTGCCCAGCCTTCCTGAGATTGCTCATTTTTGAGATTTTTACTCTCACCAGAGTGGCAGAGCAGCCATTCTGTCTCCTCAGGGCAGCTCCTACCATGGCTTCAGCACCCAGGCGGAAGAAATGGTGTCAACAGGAACTCCTGGCATCCATCTCCTTTCTCCACCCCATTGCCCCTGATTCCCAACCACTTCCAAGCCTGCCTGCTTCCCTCATTTCCCTTCCTCCCTTGTGAAATGCCAATTACCACAAACTCTGTGGCCTTAGACACAGGTTCTTCAAGGCCTGCATGACTGCTTCACCAGCCCTTTGGGGATCCCTAGGGGATGAGCATCACCCAGGTTATGAGCCCCAAGTGGTTCCATCCTCTCTGGACAGCCCTGGCCATGGGACATTGCAGGGATGCACAGCTTTTCCACAAAAATAGAGAATTTCTGCATCCTGCAGGTGAACTCAGATCCAAGCTATGATTTTCCCTTAAGTAAGAATTCTTTTAAAGTGTTACTAGCACAGTCTAGGAAACACAAACTTATTCTAAGCATCACAGTGTTAGCCTTATTTAAATGACATCTGACAGAGTCCAGTTTAAGACAGGAACTAGAAGCTCACAGAACCAAGTGCTGGTGAGAGAACTTTAGTTTCCCTCAGAGCATTGTGAAACCCTATTCCAAAGAACTGACTTAAAATGACAGAAGCTGGACAACTTGATGAATGTGCCAAAGCTTCTAAAAAATGTACCAAGTCCTTATTACTCACGAGGTTCTGCTCTTCAGACATGAATATTGTTCAGTTTCTAAAAATAAAGCTTCATTTTAAATACTTCTGCAAATTTGTGCAAGGAGAATACCAAAGAGATGAATCAAGTACTGAGCATGCAAAGCTTACAGTGAGAAAGAAGAGAGTTTCTAGCTAGCTGAAGGTTTGGGGAATGACATAAAAAGAAGGGCTTGTCTGAAATTAAGATATTCGGTTTTAATATTTGGATAAAAGTTGTATCAAATTATTATTTTAGAAATTATGAAAGGCCATTATGATGTTTTGATATTGAGTGACAACATTCTTGTAAGACATTTATGAAGTTACTGTATACAAACAATATTAGAAAATTGAAATATTATAAATATTGATGAAATATGAAGAAAAATTGAAATGAAATGAAATGAAACATTGGAAAAATTACTATAATGAAGTGAACTCATAGCACAGTCTGCATCGAGGGCATCTCCAATTAACTTTTTTGATGCTAACCAATGCAACTCTTGCTGTAACCTACAAAGTTTTAAAACAGTGGAAGCTGCAGTCCTTCAACAATATAATATTTTTAGCCTCGTGCTGCTTTGAAATGGCCATAAGCAAAAGGCAGTCAAAGGGATCTTTGGGCTGTGTATCAGTGGCAAGGCAGAAGCTGTGATTTCTGAGTGTGACAAGAAGATAGAGCCCTTCAACAGGAAACATCACAGAGAGCCATACAATGAGAAGCTTTTGACAACATGTAGTTTCCCCATAACTATCTGCTAACTGGCACATAACAACAATGCAGACACAGATTTAAGGATTTAATCTCCTAAACAGGCTCTTTTATTAATGTGGTTTGAAAAAATACCAGCTCTTGAATATGGTGGTTTATATATAACACTACCTATAATGTTATTATAGATTTTACAGTCTAACTCTAATGAATCAGAAAATGGCTGTGCAAAGAATAATACAATTGCAAGTTTTCTCATTATTTATAGCAGCTTTTTACAAACCATTTAATTGCATTGTTGCCAAAAACAATCCTCAAGTAATACATATTTCTGAAAGTAATTTGTGACTGAATAATACCTTACTAAAACACAGCTACAAAGAGAAAAATGAAACTCTTCTTACACAAAAAACCCCTGTACACCAACTTTAGAGGTTCAAATGGCTGCTGCTGCCAAATGCTGGGGACCACATTTACCAAGAGCCTGCAAGCACTCACCATCAGGGATCTCAATGCCTGCAACCAAAGGACAAAGCCTAAAGTCCCTGCTCTGTGATTGTCTCCATCCAGCTTCTGTTGAAAAGACCCCTAAAAGACTGGTCTTAAAAAAGAATGCACCATATGTGTGATACAGCACCACAGAGGCTGCAAATCCTCAACCAAAAGAAAGGCTAAATTAACCAAAAGAAAGGCCAAAGTAACCAAAAGAAAGGCTAAAGTAGCCAAAAGAAAGGCTAAAGTAGCCAAAAGAAAGGCTAAAGTAACCAAAAGAAAGGCCAAAGTAACCAAAAGAAAGGCCAAAGTAACCAAAAGAAAGGCTAAACCAAAAACCTGCAGGGCTTGGGTGTGGGAGGTAGGACAGGTTGAGGCTGTCAGAGGACAAATGAGTCATTTCAACCCTTCTGCAGCCCTCTGTGCTAAATCCCACTCATCACTGCAAAACGAGGTATTTCAGAGGGAAATGCTGAAAAAATACATCCAGCAAATATGCAAAGCAAATATAATTCAAATAGGCTGAAGTATCTTTCTCTCTCCTTTTCTAGGCTGTTTTCTAGATATATAGTCCATCTCCAAACACAGTTCTCAGGCTGATGATGAACTGATTCACTACAGGCATGAAAATCTTTGAAGCAGCAGCAAGACATGGCTTTGAATACCACAAGCTGTGGCACAGAATCATAAACAGTTTGGGTGGGAAGGGATCTTAAAGATCAGCTCAGTCCAAGCCCCATCTCCTTCCACGAGACCATCTTGCTCAAAGTCCATCCAGACTGGCCTTGAACACTGACAGGAAACACACAGCTTCTCCCAGGAGCCAGTGCCACACCCTCACAGTGAAGGATTTCTTTCTTATATCTCATCTAAGCCTGCCCCTTTCAGTGTAAGGCCATTCTCCCTTGTCCAGTCACTACAAGCCCTGGTAAAAAGTCCCTCTCCAGCTCCCCTGTAACCCCTTCACAAGCTGCTCTAAAGTTTTCACAGAGTTTTCACTACTCCAGGCTGAACAGCCCCACCTGTCCCAGCCTGTCTGTGCAGGAGAGGTGCTCCAGCCCTCTGAGCACCTTTGGGATCTCCTCTGGACTCCTCCAACAGGGCCCACACCCTTCTTACCCTGCAGCCCCAGAGCTGGATGCAGCCCTGCAGGAGGGGTCTCACCAGAGCAGGGTAGAGAGGCAGAGGCCCCCCTCCCATGCCCCAGGGGATGGATGGAGCCCAGGATGCTCTGATCCCTGCCCTGCTGCCCCAGGGGATGGATGCAGCCCAGGATGCTCTGATCCCTGCCCTGCTGCCCCAGGGGATGGATGCAGCCCAGGATGCTCTGATCCCTGCCCTGCTGCCCCAGGGGATGGATGCAGCCCAGGATGCTCTGATCCTGCCCTGCTGCCCCAGGGGATGGATGCAGCCCAGGATGCTGCTGATCCCTGCCCTGCTGCCCCAGGGGATGGATGCTCTGATCCCTGCCCTGCTGCCCCAGGGAATGGATGCAGCCCAGGATGCTCTGATCCCTGCCCTGCTGCCCCAGGGGATGGATGCTGCTGATCCCTGCCCTGCTGCCCCAGGGGATGGATGCTCTGATCCCTGCCCTGCTGCCCCAGGGGATGGATGCTGCTGATCCCAGGATGCTGCTGATCTCTGCAAGTGCACATTGCTGGGTCACACTGAGCTTTTCACTCAGCAGCACGCCCAAAGTTCTCCTCCTCAGGGCTGCTCTCAATCCATCCTCTGCACAGCCTTTGAGCTTGGAATTGCCACAAGCCACCTGAGGACTCTGCACCTGGCCTTGCTGAACTTGAACACAGGCTCATCTCTCAGGCCTGTCAGGCTGCCATGTGGGACAGTGACAAAAGCCTTGCACAAGTCCATGGCACTCTCTTTGCCCTGATACACCAGTGCTGTAACCCTAGAAGGCTGTAGTCTCATTCAGCAGTTCTGAGTTTTTGTTCTCTTTTTTTAAATAAAATAGAGATTCTGACACAGAAATATATAGTTTTAATACAGAAATATATAGTTTTAATAGTTAATATAAAACATAGATGTTTTATATTTAGAATAAAAAAACTATGACATTGCCTCCATAATGGTTGTATTACATGAGACTGTAAAAAGAAGACTTTTTACCTTTTATTTCTATTCTATTAGAATAGAAATAAAAACATGAAACTAAATTCAGCTAGATATATTTCAAATAAAAATATTTTTTATCCCTTGACACAAAAATGCAAGCATATATTTTAAGTAGTATTGGGGATATTGATTTGAGAAAAAGAATCACTCAGAATTAAGAGATGTAGTAGAAGAACATACAAAAAACTTTCAAATATTTCCATATTTCTACCTGAACAAACTTGCAACCTTTCTTGTAAGCAATATAACCAGAAAAAAATCACAGCTTCCTTCCTGAAGCTTATTGAGTATCACAGTTTTATTGTTAATCAATGAGGATAAAAAGTCTTTAAGACATCATTTTTCCAGCAAGTGTGTACAACTAAGGTTGTTGTAAGAGAACAGAAGGTCAGAAAACATTGGCATAGCATGCTGCATTAGTAAGTCAGGTTTCTGAATTATCCTAACAGCACTTTCCGGATTTCTTGGAAAATTTCTGTAAACCACAGCTTAATTTCCACCATGGAAATCATGCCAGAAGCAACAGCAGAATGCCTGGTGGGAGCAGAAATGTGGGAGGGCACTGGCTAAAGCCTGAGGACTCCTGAGTGCCTCTGCCAGGCTTTTCCAGAGGACATTTGGGTAGTTAAAATGCAGCATCCCCTTTGGGAGAAGGAGTGAAACCCAGACTTTCATAGACAATTAACCCTGAGAGCTGGCATTTAACCCACCTGCTTTTTCTCATGGAGCTCCTGCCCATGCTGCATCACCCCTGCTGATGAATGGTGGCATCACCCAAATGCAGAAAAGATGCATTTCTCTATCATAAAGCTAAGAACAAGAATTCAAGCATATTCAAGAATTCAATATTTTAAATATTTCTGCTGGGTTCAGCTCAAACTGAATGCAGAGATTCTCCCACAATTTCTGCAGTCCAGAGTGAACTTTACCAAGCTTGTGTGCCTGACAGTCCAGGTCTGCAGATGCACATTGGTGTTTAGCCCTGGACTGTGGTTATTTGGAACACAAAACCCACCAGCACCGAGCTGCAGCAGTGTCTGGTGCTTGCCTGGTCTTGTGTTGAGGCAGGTGAAAGATCTTAGAGGGGCTTGATTTGGGCTGTAGAAGTTTCTGCCAGCATGGCATCTTCTGATGCTCTGAATAAATCACCTGCTTCCTTTTGTCTTTTTTTTTCTTTTTTTCTTTTTTTTTTCACCAAGACAAAGCCTACAGAGAAAAGCACTAAGGAGAATCACAGCCCCCTCCTTATTTTGGCAAGAATTTCAGGGGCAAAGTGCATTAGAGTAGGAAAAGCAAACGTAATTTGCTTTGCAGTAGGAATGAGAATGTCTCACTCTGCAGCTCAGATGTAATCACAACAACATCACTTCATTAAACTCTTGCCATTTGCATTCCCCAAACATAAAGAAAAGGTGACAAAAGAAAAAGAAAAGACTAATAATTTCATGTCACATTTCAGGTGTTTTAAAAGACAGACTCAATACACTTATAATGGAAAGATTGCAGTCTTTCCAAAGTTCTTTGTAGAGCTGAGCTTGCAACTGATATTAAGTACTACCTGCCCTGGGTTTGCAGTGTGCCATTTGAAGGGAAATTACCACAGCAAGCCTTCTGATTTTGTGATTAAGTGATTGTGTCCATTCCATTCCAGCTGCTTTTGACTAATCCCATGGCCTAGATAGCAAGAGAGATTAAAAGACAGATCCACAAAGTGGCACAGGATAGTTCTAATCCATTTGCATAAGTACCTATCATTTTCATCCCTCACGTTCCCTTTCCAATCCTCTGTGTTAGAAGATCCTGCTGCTACAGTTCTTGTCTCAATGATTATGGTCACACAATTGCTTTCCCCGGTCAATATCTTTATTCATGAAAACATTGGCACTTCTTTTCAGAGTCACTGTAAAATGCCACTTTCAGAGGAATGCAGGATTTTGTCAGCTCTGTGGATAACTGGCATTTTAAAAAGAGAGCAGCCTGTTAGCAATTACCCTGCTCAGAGCAGGTGCAGGGTTTGGATGTGGGAACAATCTCCCTTCATATTTTTATTTCTTCGGGCTGCTCTGGTAGAGCAAAGTCATCCTTTTGCAGAGCCAAAGTGAAAACAAACCCAGACCAATAGAACTAAAACAAGCCCAAACCCACCCCTCCTCAGGAACAATAAACCAAACCAAATGTGCACATATAAGTCATTGTGAGAAGTGTTGATCACTCGCACTGGTTGTTAACCTTAAAAAATATTTTGTGCTTTCTTTCAGCTTGATCATTTTTGCTCTAAGCAGAGAGATCTTTTTCTTGGACTTGCAAGTGCCCATTCATGAACTGGATTTTGGTTGTTTGGAGTCTTTTGGAACAGCTTTGTCAACACCCTTAGTTCTAACTACTCAGAAAAAAAAAAAGGCTAGAAACATTTATGGAATCTATTTAATGCATTATGGCCAGCATTAAGAATACATTCCACATCTTCCCACTCATTTTGTAGTGTACCTTGTAACACTTACTCAGAGACAATGAGCTAGCTATCACACTAGACAAATAAGTAAAAGCTTAACTTCTAAAGCATTCTGCTGAGACCCTTGTTCAAGGTCTAATCCCAGCAGATGAGTTTAAACCTCAGGTCATTATTCCTGCATGTAATAAATACAAAAGCAGAGATGGGTCAGCACAGCTGATCAAAACAGAAGGAAAAATTTGTGGCCATCAGCTAACACAGCAGCATTCAAACAGGGAGGGGGGAAATGAACTATCCCAGTTCTCAACAGTAAAGAAACTACAGAGAACATGGGGCAGAGGGAGACTTGAATAAAGGAGCAATGGATGACAGAAGAGGGTTTTATCTGAAAAAAGGAGCAATCACAGTGTAGAGAGAAGCTGCAGCAGGCAAGGGAGCTCCTCATGCTTTTGGAAGCTGAGCTGAATGCAAGGCACTTCCATGAAGAGGTGCAATGCCAGCATCAGAGGCAACTTCACTGAGCTTCAGGATTTCAGAGCTGTTATCCCCTTTCCACCCCGTGCTCACAATCTTTTATAGTTTGTTTCTGACAAAGTTTTGGAAGTAAAAATACTGTACTCTTTCCTTGCAGTCCAGCAGAAACACTTGGAGAGCTGGGGAGAATAACAAAGTTGTGACAAGAGGTGAGGAAGCATCTTGAGATGACAGGAGTATGGAGGGACATGAATGTAGAGAGCTTTTTGGATAATTGGTTAGCTGAGAAAGGACATTTCGATGTGATACCGATGGATAAGGATAGGGGAAACAAGCTGGGAACTGAGCAACCAGTGTCCAATCACTGACAAAGGTCACAGTGACCTTCTCTGAAACGGGAAGACGGGGGAGAAAATCGCTTGCCAGAAATGTAGATATCTTAGGTAGAGAAGTTAGAAGAATGCAAACATAGAAGCAAAACAATTGTTAGAAGATAGAAGTAGGTGTGGTTGATCCAAGTGTGCTTTAACCAATAATGAGCTCAGCTTTTGCAATATGTATAAGCTTCATTAACACCAATATAAATATGTGTGGGTTTTCAATAAACTTTGGGATTTGCTATTCACGCATATGGTGTGTCGCATTTCTCCCGCCGTTCACGACACATGAAAGCTACAGGAAGCCACCTATGAGGATCCCTGCAAGTTCCTGAGGATAGCAGCTAATGAACAGCTGCTTTATTAAATAGGACTCCAGCCTCCCCTGCAACTCTCAGCTGCAGACAGAGGGCTGTCCAGAGGAGCCTCACACTCCTCTGGGGGGCTGAGCTCACCAACAGCTCTGCTCTGACTCCAGGTTGTGCTCCTTGTGTCCTCATCAGACCAAAGCCCCAGTGCACACACCGTGCCACGTGTTCTTTTCCTCATTCCAGTCTCATCTGGAAGCTAATGAGATTTTTGTCTGATTAGGAAAAGCCACCTCTGTATCTTGAAGGCTGCCAGTGAGATTACATGGAGATGAAGCAAGCAATTTCTAATGAGCCCATGCACCATTTCTACAGGAAATCAACAATACCTTTGCATAATTAAAGAAAATTCTTAGAAGTATTTCACTAAAGCAAATAAGGCCAAGGACAGAAAAAGATGACAAAGCAGCAGGCATAAACATGATTTTATCCAGGTTACTATGATGCAACACAAGGAGTCTGTATAAACACTGGCACAGCCATTTACGGCTGTGTATTTTCACATATGTATTTTCACATATTTCTATTGATCCCAAATTTAATGAAACATCACAAGATATTAAAATATGTCTTCCATTCTTATCACAATCCCCCAAGTAAAATAACATATCTCAAGAAAAAGGGACTTAAAAAATAAATGAATACAGGCTATCCATGTTGCATACCTATAGATTTTTTTACAGATATAACAAAGTTGCTTGCTGGAATTTGCACTTTTCATTGCTCAGAAACAAAGTTATACTTTGCCTGATTGCTTAAAAAAAAATAGACTTTAAAATGCATTTTTATTTCCGGATACACTGGCAAGGTCCCATAAGAAATGATCTTTAAGACTGACATCAACAATTTCAGCATTAATAAGCAGATCTGCTTGACAACACAACACTGCAGTTCACTGAAGGTTAGATAAACAGCAAAGGTTACCAAACTGCAGCAATGTCATAAAGTCACATTCAGATCTGTGCCACGTAATTTTACAATTTAAATGTAACACAGTGCTCCTATTTTTCATGGTAAAAAACTGCACTGGTGCATGACTTTCAAGAAAGTTCACTGTTAGAGCAGAAAGAACAAAATCAACTTTTGGAGCTTCTCACTGTTCAGGTATCTGTACACATGCTTAATTTTATGCCATTTAACAGTCCTGGAGAATGGATCTGACAGAAACTATTTTAGATGAGTGAGATTAAATCAAGATTTATCAAACTATGAAATACATTTGCAAAGGTTATTTTGCAAATTTACATCAGGATTTTTCTATTTGTTTTCAGATTTACATATAAATTACATGCAAATAAAACAAGTAGTTTAAATCCAAATGTGCCTTAATAAGACTGTGCACATACATATGTACACATGCACATATCACTGAATATATACAGAGATAAATATTATTGAAGTCAACATTCCAATAAACAAATAAAAATGTTAATTAACCAAGGAGTACCAGTAGCAGAAAAGGGAACACAAACACAATCTCTGTGCTTAGAGGGATCTAAAGCAGTAGAAAGTTACATGAGTTTCCCAAGCTCAGGTGAGAATGGGAAACCAGCCACTCTTTATGTAAATATTTGTCAACAAAAATGTAGCAAGCAAAATTACTCAGTCAGTATCACTGGACTCCAATTGGAAATTTATCATTTCATTTTTCCCAGTCTGCTTCACCATTACATTACCTGTTTTTCCAGGAAATGGAATTCTATTTAAAGCACTAAAATACTATGATTCTATGATCAGAAATGAAGATATGTTATTTTTTCCTGCACTTTTTTTAGGATAAAAAGACCAGAGAGGTGATCGGGAAATTGGTAGATGCAATACATTATGGTACATTATATAGAGTTAATACATATATATAATGACCAGAGCAGAGCCAAGATCACATTTTACTTTAAAACAGTGTAAGTTCTCACAGGACTGAGCACATCACATTTTTCCAACACTCATACACACATCCAGAGTTTATAAAAAAGCATTTATAGAAAGACAATGGGACACAAAATCATCTCTTTACATATATTCCACTCAATTAAAAAGCAAATTTAGTACTAGGAGGAAAAAAACATCAGGAATTTCTTGGCTGTTTTACCAGATTCATTGATTTTTTCAGTATACTTCCAGATAATGTAAAAATCCAGCTTTTCTTTCCCTGCAAAGTCATTTTACCTAATGGCCAAACCTATCTGCATAAAACACCTCAAAGGCCCTTTATCCATTATGTTTCTTTGGGAAATGTGAGCCACCCAAAAAGAGTCAAGGTGCTCCTATTGGCAAACTTCTCCAGATGCTGCTTTTTACAGAAAAGCAAAGAAATGCACAGATCCACTAAGGACTGCTCTAGCAAAGCCTGGGCATTCTAAGGAACAACTCAAATGAGCCTTTGATTGTAATATAATAAATATAATAATTGCAATTATATAACAATTTATTATAATAAACTGTAATATAATAATAATGCCAAGAAAAGCAGTGATGTTGTCAAGCACTCCCTCTATGCTTTAATATTTTTACTAATAAAGGTGAGAGCAAATCACTGTCTTAGAAATTTTGGCAGAAATCCATCCAAACTAGGAGTTTTGACTCAGAGAAAGACATGAATGGCACCTTTCATTTTCCCCAGAGCAATGTTTTCTTTCTGTCTGATTCCAATGACAAATAAAGCAAGGATGAGCTCTTTAAAACACATAATATCTTTTTTTGGGGGGGGTTTCTTGCCATTTAAAATTAAGAAGAGTTATAAGTTCTGATAAACAGAGATAGAAGAGAAAGATCTTACCAATGCAGAAGTGGGTACCTGCCTTTGGCAGAGTTGTTACACTAAACATGTAATGATTCATGATTTCATGCAATGATTTCATCATTGAATGACAAATTCCAAGCAGCCCTGTCACTGCATTTTCCATTAATGCTCTGGAAGATCATTTGTTGTCTACAGATCCAGCACTCACAACAGGCACTCAGCTCAAAACCTCTCCTTGGCTCTGAGCTTTAATAGAAGAGCCAAATAATTCCTTCAGATCCATTTCAACAGCTCCTACTGAAATGTCTGGAGGCAAATATTTGACTCAAATGAAGGTGTTGGGCTATGAGACAGGCTGTAACACCATGGCTTTTTTTTATACTATAGGCCTTAAATAAAATGGATTCTTAGGATACTCCATGGTTCCCCAGATTAATAATTTTAAAACTATCAACCTTCATTTCCTTTTTCTAAATACTTGCTTAGTTTTTAACAAGAATGAATAAACCTCTTCAGTGTGTACTCAAAAACAAGCTGCTAGGAGTCAGAATCCAGACCTACATGGCCAACTAAACTGAATAATTTCATTAATAAGCTACAAAAGGAATTTTCCCAGATTTGTGCCATGCAAAAATGGGTTCACAGGTAATCTTGAATGTTCATAAAATAGAAACCACTTTCAAAGTAAAAACAGGAGGAAAAAAAAAAACCAAAACAAATTAAAGCAAATAAACCACCCACGGAACAGAAGTCTGGATTTTATCACAGATAAGTGGCAGTGATTAACAAATGTATTTTCAAACTGATGGAAACTTGCCAAGAGTTTGGGTTTCAGCTAATTTACACAAAGGGAGCTGTAACAAAAGTGTTGGTGTAGTTAATACCTGACTTTTGCAGGAGAATTTCTTTCTTCACATTTTGTGTTGATTTGATCCCTGTGGGGTTTCTTCCTGTTTTCTGCAGCTCATAGCACCGTATGCTCCTTATTCCCCCCTGAGTAACTGAATAATCTTTCACATCCCTGCCTCCTCTGTGTAAACAACTTATGAAATTTTCTGGAAGCAGCTACGTTACAACTCCTGAGACTGCAACTTTAGCCAGCTCCAGCTAAAATTTTAGGCTCTAGCCTAAAATTTTGAGGAATATTTAAATTAAAGCTAGCAAAGCTCCTTGCAGCTGACCTGACACACACCAAGTGGCAAAGCCAGCAGCTGGCTGCAAGCTGCTCCTGTGATTTCTGGCTAAAGTAGCCCTTGGAGGAAACAGCTCCTCAATCACAGGGTGTGGAGATGCGCAGCCAAATCCCTGTGGCTCTCTGCTGGGCACAGGGTACTGAAAATAAAATAAAAAAAAAAACAAAACAGCACTAAAGTAGCTCTTCTGCAGCACCTTGAGTGGGAAAACAAAGCCCAGTGACTGCACTCCATCCTTTCTGACTTCTGCACCTACTCAATCGGAATACATGAAAAAAAACCAAAACCCAACCAAATAAAACCAAAAACTTCAAGAGCAAAACAAACCAGAAGTGGCTCTGACAAAGCTGACTTGGACCCAAGCTGGCCTGATGGACCAGCTGGTGGAAAATCTGGTGTTTCCTCACCTCTGCCCCCAGTGTTCCTGCTCATCACAAGCCTTACAAATCATTCCATGACACTCTTAGCAACAGAGGACCCCAAAGCATTTTTCTGTGCATGCTCTGCTCACCCAGACTTGATTGGAGGTTAATGGGGACAATTACAGGGGGTTTTTAAATTTTGTCATGAAAACTAACATCAGTAAAAAGCTCAGCTTCTAAAATCCAATCAGTCCTATTTGATGATGGAGCACTATTTCCATTAGTGCTTTCTAGAGAAGCCTTTGAGAGCAAAAACCATCATTTTTCACATATTTGAAAGTGAAATAAAAGTATTCATCTCATCAGTTCACAAAGACTACCTGTCTACAAGAGAATATTCTGCAAAACAACATAATGCTTTAATTACATGGTGTTTCAGCACCATGCAGCAAGAGAAATTGAAGCAATACATCTTATAGGAAAAGAATTTGAAGGTTCTAATCCAGTATAACAGTTGCATATCTACATTGTTAAAATTGTCCTTAATTAAAATGCATCAAAATGGTCGCTTATGTACCACAGTTGGAATGTAGAAAATGTTCTTCTGACCTAGGGAAAAAAGTTTTGGTAGTAATTGTTCAATTATTTCCCCTAGAAGGGGAGTATGCATGCATTATTCTATTTATACTTCATACTGTGCACAGGATTTTGCAAAAGAAAAGTCTGACATTTTGACTTGATAATGTTATTACCTGTGTAATTTTATTCTGAGCATTTGGGAGGAGTGTTTGCTTCTTACTACAAGCACAAAGCTGGATTGTTTTTTAAGAATGGAAAAATGAATAAAAATAGCAGACATCTGAAAACATCCAAGAGGATAATGAAGAGTTTTGCAATGCACAAGTGCAACAACAGCAATTGTATACATCAACTTCTGAAACAAGAAGCTACTAAAAATATACAAAGTAATTCTTCAGGGTGCCCTTACCGAAGTGGGAATCAAAAACTGCAGTTTATCCAAAAGCTGTCTCATTACCACTCACTATCTACCCCCAAGTGTACCACCCCTCTCTGAATATCTCTGCATCAGTAGCCAACACACTGCAGCAAGAATGTTTTATTTTCTGGGTTTTATGCACTCCCTGTGGTGTTTAGTTGCATATTTAGGTAACCCTGCAAGTGAGCAACGAAAGAAACCCTTGGTGCTTTTGTCAATAATTTATTTAAAAGCTGCAACTTCAAATATTTAAGCATACCAAGCAAGAAAAGAGCATAAGCTGGTAAAAAAAAAATGAGACCCATTCCAATTCTTCCAGCCACTCAGTAATTACTGCATTAATGTGAAGGTTACAAAGAAAAGAAAAACATATTATTGAGATGACAAGTGGAGCTATTGTTGCAGGACAGAGGAGAAGAATTTCATCAATGCCTCAAGTGCAGCCACTTGGTGAGGAAGGGCCCACAAGAATCCTTGGCAGCTCCCTCCATGAGCTTGCACCTGTCCCAAGCCTTCTAGTTGTGTTTCAAATTGAGGGTGCAATTAGGGGTGCTCTGACTGCAGCCAGGCTGATTTGCAGCCTTCACTGGTAATTAGGCAGGAGAGTGGAAGAAGTCATCAGGACAATGAATTGTGCCTTAAATGTAGTTTCTGAGACCCTTGTCAGATAGGAGTGGAGAGGCATGAGGAAAAGTGGAAATTCACTCAGCTCAAACAGCACAAGTAACCATGAACAGCTCTACCTCCCCTGTGATCCCTTCCTTTTGTTCTTATGGAAAAAAAAAATAAATTATAATAAGGCCACTCTCATCTCAGAGGGGGATATCTTCATGACCCACAGCTGTCCTGATGCCTGTACCTGAGCAGCCAGGCAATGACACCCAACCAAGGGCAGGTCTAGGGGCTGACAGGTGGCACCAACACATAAATGTGGATTTAAAGAAATAATGACACACTTTCAATTATAGATCTGATTTTCAATCATACACCTTTTATGGGTCACTGTCTTCTGAGATTACAACAGTAATTTCCACACCTGAAAATTAGACTGATAATCACAGGATGGGTAAAACTTCATCAAGTCCTTTATCAGTTATCTGAACCTTTATCTGAACCTGACTGCTGTTTAATGTAGCAGGTGACAGACATGATCCAAGGTCAAAGGAGAATAAAATACATGGAGTATGGAAAATTTCCATCCCAGAAGCACCATGATTATCTAAAAATGAAGAAAGGCCAAATGTCATTACGTAGTTCGTTTCAACTTTTTTTATTCTTATTTACGAGTTTCTCATCTTAATTGTCAGATTTCTGTCCACATCTATATCCAAATTGGTACCATGGTTTTCTTATACCAAAAGAAAGGAAAATTCAGGGAAGAAAAAAACCTTAGAAGAAAAAACATACACTCATAAATTCAAAATTTTGTAAGACTGGCAAATGTAGGTGCCTAAAGCTTCAGAAAATCAGAGCACCTTAGAGTGTTTTTAGTAGACTGAGAACAGCAATCAGCTTGTGGTGTATTTCAGAGTAGTGTAAGGTTTTTGCTTTAACAGTGAGTGTTTGTCCATCTCAGCAGAATAAAACCAATAGAATAAAATTAACTTGGCACTATTTTAAGGGGGTTTTGACTCATTTCCTAAGTACTCAGAAGGTTTTTTCATTTTGTCATTTTGCCACAGAAGTAATCATCCAGAAGAAAGACTAAGGAACATCACAACCCTGGTCTACTCAATTCTTCACAAATGAGGCATTAAAAATGACCACCTGAGCTGCAATTACTACCAGGAGTTTTTAATAATTCTTACATTCATACATCTGTCTTGCTGCTTTACAATGCAATAACCATGTTCAGTCTTCAGGACTATCTACTCAAGCCTTTTGAAAATTGCCAATACTGTCTTAAGATTTCTCTTCAAATTACTAAAATCCTCCTTACCACTTAATTCCTTCAGAAATTAATTTTTTTTATTCTGTTTGGTAAAACTGGAATAATTTGCAGAGAACACTGGCTATAGCATGTGACTGAAATTTCATTCCCCTTCCCATTTTAGCCCATTATTCCACACTTACTCTTGGTTTTGTTACCCCTAACGCTGATAGAAGAGAGTTTAAATTATCTCCTTTTCTTCAAAAGCTCTACACTGCCTCTCATCTTTACCTGCCCACATTTTACAGACACCATACAAATCTATCTCTTTCCTTCCACAATTCTCATTTTCCATGCATTGGAGTTTTGCTGTCTAGAGCTATAGGTAGCTCTGTTAACTACAGTGACCATTAAGAACTGGAAATGTAAAGCCAAAATCACTCTGCTTTAACAAATGTCTGTGGCCATAAGAATAACTTCCAACATTTCTAAACATATATAAGTGCACAGAGCTGTCTTTGGAAAGGACTATATTAAAAAAAAATGTTACCCTATTTATGAGCAATGCTGTGTTGTAAAGCTAATTTAATTCCTGGTCAAACTACATTTTATGCAAAAAAAAGAAAAACAACAAGAAGAAAAACAAACAAACAAACAAACAAATGACCTAAATTGTAAGATCTAGACATCATTACATCATTTTAATGATCTTCAAATGCCTATGGACCCAGTAAGATTGTTTTAGCTATTCCAGCAGAGAGCCCAGGGTGACCCCTGGGCTTTGCTCACCAGAGCCTTCAGCACCTCCTGCACCTCTGCACTGCCTCCAGCCCACAATGCACAATGCAAAGATCATTTTCATTCCCTCCAAACACCTGATAATCTCCAGGACTTAATGCTGCAACATTCATTAGCTGGCATCAAACAGGATTTGCCAAAAACAAGCAGCGCTGCCAATCAAAAGAAATCCTCACAATTCTCTGCTGTTGTGGACCAAACTCTTTTTCATCCACCTGTTCTTTTGAGCTAATATTGTATTTTTTTGAATGAAGGAAGCACGTTATGGGTCATTGCACCATTTACAAGGGAATATTATGTTATACTCAAACTTTGTTCACCATAATGAACATCTGCATAACTAAAATAGAGCACAACTAACCTAGCAAGATGATCCTCCTTCCCCTTCCCACAGCAACAACCAAAACTTCAAAATGGTAAAAACAAGGGGTTTTAAAAAATGTCAACGAATTGTGGCTTGACCTTGAGCAGATGCCACAGGTTCAAATCAAAGCTAAATATTACACCTGAAGGTAAGTCATTAATTTGAAATGAATTTTGCATATCAGTTTTGAGTGTGAACTCTGCTCTAATAAGGTTAGAATTCAAAGAAATTCTTCCCAAAAGAAAAATAGCTTCACAGAAACTTCAGAGGTGCACCATTTTGCAATCATAAAAGAGGATAAAAATAATGCATGTTTATAGGCAATCAGCTCCTTTTTTTCTTTTTTTTTTTTACTGTGAATTAGTGATTTTGAGTGTGTACTCTCTGCTTGTACTGTAGGTACTTTGTAAGGGTTCACACATTCTGAATTAATCATGTGGAACCATGGATGGGTCTCAGATCTGCTCTGAAGTCCTCAGCAGTTTCTCAGGGTGATGCTTTTAATAGCACCTAAATTAAGTCTCTTTATTTCAGTGGAGATGACTTATTTTAAATCAGTACCAACAGTCCCACTCAAGTCCTAATCAAGTTGAAGTACTGTGAAAAGCACTGCATTTTAATTCCCCTGCACTTCAGTATTTGCACACAGAACCATGCAAACCTACCTTACACCATCTGGACACTATCCTTTCAAAAAGAAAAAAAAGAAAGCCTAAAAGCAAATGTAAGCCTCAGTTCAAAACTGCTTTTGAGCTATCACAGAGATTTCTGGGTTGATTATCCCACTGTACAATCAGAGCAGATCTGCCTACCTGCCTGGAATCATTCCTTATTGACAGAGCTTAGAAGATTTAAAGAGGATCAGCCATTCTGCACATCTGGGAACCAGTAATTAAGTCACAGCACAGAAAACTGAAGTGATGCAGGGATGGACAAAGAAATGAGATACAACCTCTCAGAGTTTCACAGGGCCCCAAAGCATCAGCAAGTGTTTTGTGCCCAAGTGGTGAAAAAATGCTGATTTGTCCTGAAAATGGGCTCATGTGAAGAACAGCCACTCAGCTCAGGGATGAAAAGTGTCTTCTGATAGTGGAAAGTTACTCAAATATATAATTTCTTCCACCAGAGGCACTATATTCTGTAATTTAGTGGATGTGACTTAATGGATGTATAAAACACGTTTTGCATATCCAAGCAAAACATGTATTGTAAGTTCAAAAAAAAAAAAACCAAACAAAATTGTGGATAAAAGCATTGAAACATAAAATGATTTTGCAAGGATGCCATTTTGCTGAGAGGCTGAAATCCAGAGTTTTAATGTATGTAGTAGTTTTTCTTAGTAATCATTTTCCAATGCAAAATCAATTCCACTGTCAGTGTCTTCCAAGTGATGCCTCTAACTCCTCACACACGAATTTCCATCTCCCACACATCCAGCTTTCAGGGATGATAATCTTATTTTAGCAAAGTGGCTGGAGACACTCTGAGCCTACTCAGATGGGAATTCTCTAACTCCAGAAAGGAAGAAATCCCAGAGCTGCTTCCATCAGTGCATGTACTATAGCAAGGCCATTTTGAGGGCAAAGCCTAATTATCATTTGGATACAGTTTTACCTTCAAAACCAAACATGAAAGTAGTAGTATAATATGCCTCATTTCCCTTGTCTTTTTTTTCTATTTTAATTTTCTGATTTTAATGAACAAAGGCACTCCAGAAGCAGATTCTACACACATAAAAATAGACTTCAGTCTTCAAATATGACCTTTTAATTAAAATATAACAGATCATTAAAAAAATTATTTCAACAGTTGAAAACACTGGAAATAGAATTATTTTAATACAATATAAAAGACAGAAGTAGTGGCCAAAGTTACTTTCATTCTCAAGAGGAAACTCACACTGTTTGTACAATGAGTGGGGCACACAGTATACCATAATTACAGCAACTCATTTTAGGCTGGACTGTGACAACTGAAACACAACAAAACCTTCAGTTCCCACCAGCACAGCTTTGGCTGCACTCTTGAAACAGCTGTGAAGGACTTTTGGAAGGAGGAGGATGACAGAAGATGGAGTTGTGGTGGTTTCCCTATTCCAGTCAGAGCATCATCCTGAACACAGGTTCCATGGAGTGTTCTCCATGCCTGCTTCAATCAGGGGCAGGAAACATTGCTCAGGAAAATTTAACTGAGGAGCCAAAGCTGCTTGGAGAGCAAGTTAGGTAGAGCTCAGGGGCAAATCTGTGTTCTATGTTCTAACTCATAGTAAAAGCTGTCCCAGTAACCTTTCACAAAAGACACATCAGTGTGGGTGCTTGGAAGGGATGTTGTGAATGGAGAGTTTCAGTGAACCACCCAACAACAGACAGAAAAGTGAGGGGGAAAAAAGGATATGTAACAGGTCAGGGTCTGCTTGAGCAAAGACTCACCTAGGTTACTACAAGGATTTGTTGCTGAGGAAAGCCTTTGAAGAGGGGCTGCACCAGAGGGGAGGAAGAGCTTGGGGGCTCATCCTCCTGGCTCTGCACAAGCACAGCTGTGCAGCCCTGGCTGGAACAGGAGCAAGGGCCTCTTATCAATGCAGGATGCCTTGAAAGCAACACTGTCCTCCTGGAAACTTCCCTATTTCTGCTCTTCCTGACAGAAAGCACTGCCTAGCAAGGGCAAACAGAGCAGCAGCAACTACAGAAACAGCAGGTGAGCTCTGCTGCCTGTAGTCACTCCCACCACACACTCACCAGATGAGTGCATGGGGAAAAGCAGAGCCCATTCTGTGCTTTCACAGCAGAGAATGAGGTGCACACATGCTGAATCTCCTAAGGAGTCTTGCAAAAAACCTCCACACCAGCAGCTGACTTTGCTTTGATGTTCACCCAGAGATGGAGCAATTTCCATCATCTCTGCACAGACACTGTCACCACTTCAATCCCAAAGCTGTGTGCACTCAGCAGTCCAGCAGGAATGATCCTTCATCTTCCCTAGAAGCTTTTAATGGAGGAAAGTCTCTTTTTTTCCTTCTGCTCTTGATGGCAGTAGTGGAAGAGACAATTCACAATTACAAATTTTCTTCAGCAGTGCAGAAGAAGCCAGTAAAATTATCTCCTTAAATTTTCTTCTAAGCCAGTAAAATTATCTCACTCACGTCATGCTTGTTTGCACACCACTGAAGACAGTGCAATAAAACACAGCCCTCAAACCTTTCTCCTACTAAGAAAACTCTTTTAATAAATATTTCCTTAATTCCAATTTAACAAGAGGTACCATTACTCACCCACTTCACATCTATCATGGCATATCTATCTGAACAGATATTTTTTATTCATTTTTTCTCCATTAGTTCTGACCTAAAAGATACATTTTTCTTGGACTGTTGGTGACAGAGATAAGATAATATGAGGAGAAGAGTCATGTACTGCTTTCCAAACATTTGGAATTGCCAGCTTTCAAGGAAACTTTCTGGGTTCTCTCCATAGCCATGGTTTCCAGGGCAAACAGGTGCCCTAGAAGGCTGCCATTGCTAGAACACACAGCATGTTTTGAAACAAAATATTTTTCAGTGGCTGCACATTGTCTCTTCAGCCTGACAAATCCAGAGTTTTATTATTAGGCAGAAGGTAACAATTCACACTGCATTTCAAGTCTCAGTATTTGTTTGATGCCTCACTCTATTACTCAGAGGAGTTCTGATCTCTGCACTTCAGATGCCAACATGGATCAGAGCCAGCCTTAAAAATATGTAAATTTGAATTGCCAGAGAAGTAATGATTAATTAAATTCACAGGAAGTTGATTCAAAACATGTTTGAGGTAACATTAATTTTAAAAATGCCTCAGTTAGTATTCCACACACATGCTTAGGATTTTAAATATTGCCAAACATTAAGAAGATGACTTTTGAGAAGGATTATGAACAGTATGAGTTTTCACAACAGTCTTCTTCCTTTTCTGACTGCAGAAAAATGAGACATATAAGACTTTCTTTTTTTCTTTCCTTTCAGCATCTAGAAATGTTCTTGTAATTTTGTGAAAAGAATTCTCTTTCTACCTTGTATCGGTACTCTATTTCAGGGTTAACAGCCACTTATTTACAGAAAATAAAGCCAAAAAGAGAGAGTAGAAGATTAGGGTTGGTACTGCTTCAGAAAGGTGTATGGTGCAGTGGGCATCTTCACAAGAATATTAACCAGGTTTGGGCTAATTTTTAACAGCTTTTTAAACAACACATTACCCCAGATTCTGATTTCGGCTGCAGCTCTTTGGCACCAGTGCCAAGATCAGAGATGACTGCAGATGAAAGCCAGACTGAGCCCGTTTTCTCCTGCTGATGCACTGTGTATCTCACCAGGATAAGGCACAGAGGCACCCAAATATAAACTATATAAACTATATAAGTAATGGTCCAGCAGCACCTCCTAAACCACAGCAGGGATTTGTGCATTGACACGAGCACATTTTAAAAATAGGCAGAAGGGGCCCTACTGAAGGGATCATTACAAAAGGCTCAACTCCTCCTCCACGAGGGCTTTGCTGACAGTGAGACACACCAACCACCTCTTTTATCACCTTTTTTCACCACCAACTCTTTTACACCTTTTTTTCACCACCACCTTTTAAAAGTCTGAAAACTCCTTGGATGGGGATTGAATCTCAAGGTAGAACTCTACATAAATCATCTTCTGAAGCTGTGCCCTTGATGATCCCTCAAAGCTGCTGTTGCTTTGGCTGGGTAAGCCCTGAAACCTTCTAGAACTGAAGAACTTTACTTCTCTAAGCTCTTTTCATACAGTACATCAACAAAGAAAGTTTTTGAAGCAGACAATTCTTTATCGACTCCTTCACACATCCTGAAATGCTCCCTTAAATTTTATGGATCTCTCAAGACAAATGAAGCACCCTTCTGGAATTTAGACAATAGAAAATGCCCTACAGTGTAGCTTTAAACCTGCTGAGAGTCTATACACACTGATCTGAACAAATAACTGTAATTGTGTGGTGAACCTGTATCTGGATTATAGGTGTCCATCACAACAATGACTCCATACTAATAATCTATTTTCAAAATGTTGGGGTTTGTTTTGATTTGTTTTCTAATAAAGTCTGGTTAAGCTTCAGTGCTTCATCTGAATCCTTCTGCATTTAAACTTTGCTTAGGACATGAATGCAGCTCCAAAGCCTCTTATTAAATGCTCATTCAATTATGCTCTCCATGGATGTACCACAAAGCTGAACTGTTACTCGTGACATTTACACTCAGAAAGTTTTAGTAATTTTAATTGGTAATTGTTACTCAGCATCCTACAAAGCTGCCCTGGTAATCACCTCTAATGGTTTCTACAGCTGGTTTTTGGACCAAAAAGAACTCTCCTTTCCAAAATGAACTGTTTGCAGGTAACACAGAGAAAGCCCTCTGACAGTAATTTAATAAAGACAAAAAAACCCTCATTTTTTTATTCAAATACCTCCCTGTTCTTTCCCTATCCTGTGATAACTTTCTATCTTTTCCCATATTTTAATACACTTTTGTGGCAAATTGTTGCTGGTCTTGTCCACCAAATGCCCCTAACCTCTCTTAAAGAACTGCCTAATCTAGTTTTCCTATCAATGTGCCATATTCACCCAAGTTCTTAAACATGCTCCAGTTTCCAATTCAGGTTTTACATTTCCTACCTATTTTCAGGGTTTTTTACTACCCACACTATCAGTGTTTATATAAATAATAACAAGCACCTCCAGATCATCATGAATTTTGGGTCATCTGCTGTGGATTCATTCCAAAGAACAAAACAAGAATCTAAGGAAAATGGAAATAAAGATTGTTCTGTGCTTTAAAAACCAGGCAAATGAGCAAAACCAACCCCAGCCTGTTCCAGTTAGGCCTCTAGAGCACAGAGAAAGACAAAACCCCTGCCTTGCTCCTCTGCAGACATGCAACACTTCATAGGCAAAGGTAAGTGACAAGGACATCTCTCAAACTCTTTTCTTCAGCTCTTTATTTGTCCATACTTTCTGTAATGAATTCCATAATTACATTCTGTAATGAATGTTTACCTTTTCCCTTCTCTACTGTTCTAGTATTGCATTACTAACTGAAAAAAGTGATTTATATGGCATTCTCAGCCTTCAAACTAGCAGAGAATATATGATTTCCTAGCCCAGATGAAGAGACTTTCCCCATTTTTCAGTGTCTACATTATTCCTTATTGTGGAGTATTCAGGTTTGAATACTTAGCCAAAATTGTACCTGTCAGTTCCGTGAGGAATTGCAGCTTCCTAATAAGAAACAAAAGACCAGAAAGGAGAAACAAAAACAAAACAAAAAACCCCAAACAAACAAAAAAAAAAAAAAAAAAAAAAAAAAAAAACAAAAAAAAAACAAAAAAAAAAAACAAGAAAAAAATTCCAAACTACAAAAATCCCCAAACCAGTATAATCCTGGTTTGTTGAGTTTTTAAATGGATTAAAACCAAACACAATAAAAATTAAAAGCATCAACAGAGTAGTACCAACTGTGAAGTTAATAAAACTCCTGTTATCGTCATGAACAATGAACTGGAAAAAATAGATACAGCCTTTCCCTCTTCCATTTATGTGACACACTAAATCATTCTAAGTGTTCAAAATGCATATTAAATTATTGACCATACCAATCTCCCTAGCCCATAAAAACCCTGCAGAGAAAGGCTTTGCCCACACAGCTCTGCTGGCTCCATCCCTGCTGCACAGCACTGAACACAGCTCTGGGCATCCTTGGTGCCTTACAACACATTTATTTACTTGTGCAGGACTTTTCTGGTTGAAGATGCCCAAAATAAAGCATGTAAAGCTGTTTTGTTAAAAGCCTGTTTTGTTAGAAGCCTGTTTTGACAGCACACAGCACCAAGCAGAGAGACACAACAAGTGCAGAAAACCCAGCTCCATGGTATTTTTGGAGTGTTGGAGAAACATGTGGAGTCTGGGCAGGGATGACATTGCAAGCCTGACACATTTCATTGTTATATGTCTTTATTTATCTATTAAAAAGTATTTACATGCATTTTAAATGCCACTACTTATCTATAATTAGATATATAATATCAGTCTGATATTTAAGATATTTAAATATCGTGAAAGTAAACAATATGTGACTGTGGATGTTTAGAACACTGTTCCCAAAAATCTTGTTGCAGTGGCTACGGACAAGCAGCAGCTAGAATTAGAAAATAATGACAGGTTTTTTCATAGGACTGGAACATAAAATATAATTCATATGTCAAAGATGCCACTATCATTTCCTGAGGCAGATGACAACAAATATCATCAAAATAGCTTGGTTATATGAAAGTACTGCTCTCAGGACAGCAAAACAAATTATTTTGCAAGTCCAGTGCAATGGCAGCAGGGGAACTTTATGCTGTTTGCAGCGTGTTCTAGAATCAGGAAATAAGAACAGCAACAAGCAGCTTTGTTAAGGATTAAACACTGATACAGTGATATGGAGAGAGATACTGAATAAATGAGTATTCAGGATGAGTTCATTAAGCTTCTGCAGCAAACTAGGCAGCCCTGTCTCTGAGATGGATGTGTTTGCTCTCAGTTGAACGCTGCAGAGTAAATATCAGAGTTCAACCTATTCCAGAAGAATCTGAAGTCAGGAAAGGTAATCTGCATAATAGCAGCAATTTCAGAACGTATTTACTATTAATTAATTACATGATTGAAAAAAGTTGCCAGCAAACTCAATGAGCTTTCAGTTACTCAAAAAACCCCATTAGCAGTCTGCCTTTCTTGAACTTAAAAGCTGCAAAAATCTACTCAAATTTGCCAGTGGTAGCACATGAAGCCACTAATTCTTCTGTCTTATACATTTTTAATTATTTATTTTGCACAGTGCATCCACTGCATTGTTTCTCAGTTGAACTAGAGATGTTCTTGGCAGATACCTAAAAAGCCTCCAAAGGAAAACTCTTCCCAACTCAGAACAAGCTGCAGGTACCCCAGTCAGCATCACATCTGCCTCTACACATCCTGCTGGAACTTTGTGCAAAATGGGGCAGAAAAGGCACAACGCATATTAACAATGTCTTTTTAAAAAGTCTGAAAACTCGCTGAAATTATTATAACTATTATATATTATTATTAGGTATTCTTTTGTTTAAACTACAGAATATTACGTAAATATTGACATGAACCCTTACAGCACTAGTTAATTTTTAAAAATATTGTGAGGCATTCCATTAACTAAGATACACATCAAAATCACTGCCAGGACATGCACAAAGGACAGCTGGCAGTCTACAAGCCTGCATCTGCCAGGACACTTCTGCCCTCCTCTACCACAGCACACACTGCAGGGATTGTGTCTGCATTGCTAATGCCAGGTTACAACAAGAAAATAAAGACTTGAGGATCTGCTATCCAACACAACACCACATTAGGCTGCATTGTACTTCGCACAATTTGTGTGTTGGAGGAAAAATCTAAGCCTGATTTTACAAAATTGAACTAATCTAGAGTAGGAGACACTTCAGGCAACTGTTCAGAGTTCCTATTGTTTCCTAGGAATACAGGAAAAATTGTTTTTCGCTCAGCATTTCAGTACTGGTTCATCTATTAAGCCTTGATTTTGCAAAATATTCTTTTAAGTCACCTGTTAAAAGTTGAAAAAAGACAAGAAAATGATGACTCTGCAGTAGGTTCATTAACTTCTTTCCTAAAGATCAAGACAATAACATTACAGATGTGTAGATTTTCCTGCATCTTTTATGAAAGAGGAAAAACATCAGTAGTACACTGCATTATTTTTGCAAATGGTTTCCAGCTAGTGAGGTCCAAATGACACAGAGCCCTACCAACAGCCTTGCAGCACATGCTGCACAAAGCTGTAATGAAACACACCTCTGAACCAACCTGCCCCACTCACTGTGCTGCTGCTGCTGCCTCAGCACAGAACGTGGCTCCATGCAGGACAGGCACAGCACTGCTTGCACTGACACGATGCTCAGAATATTCACTGAGTTTGCTGAGATAAAACAAGCCCAGCTCTGCTGGCAGCAGTTGAACAGCAAACATCTTCCCCCACTGGCTGATGAAAACGTCAAGGAGAGTGAGCTCTAGTAGGATAAATGAGGTCACTGTTTGCAATTCCCTGCCAGCCTGCTGGTTGAAGAAAACACCATTCGTCAGTAAACCTAAAGCAAAACACACTATACCACAAAGCTGTCCCAAAGTCATTACTCATCCCGGCCCAAAACAAACACAAGCAAAAAAAAAATTGTTTTTAATTCCAAAAGACAGCCTGTACACCCCTTACTACTATAAGCATGATATTCATTTAAACACTGAATAAAACTAAAATTTAAAAATAATTTCACAGTAATCACAATCTACTTGAAGGAAAAAAAAAAACAAAAAATAAATGCAAAGCAATGGCTGTAGCACTGCTTCTGAACCACTTCTCCAAAATCATTCTATAAACCCTTGAAGTCCAATATTTGTAGGGGCCCTGAATTCACATGCAGCACATTCATTGTGTTAATCAGCCTTAATAAATAGTTCCACCCCAGGGCTTTGGGCAATCCTTTGATGCTCAGTCTGCTTGCTTTGAGGAACTGCTCCAGGAAATTATTTCAGGACTTTTAAATAGAATACACAGAGAGAAGGCAGCTGTGCTGAAGGGTTTAGAGGTGCTGCTCATGGAAATGGCATGTCCAGCCCATGGTTCTTGGGAATGCCCAGAGATCACACTGGAATCAACTCATGGTTTAAACCCCTTTGTGTTACCACAAAAAGAACAGTTGCACAGGACAGTTCATTCCAGGACATCTGACTATCAAGGGAAAAAAAATCTTTAACTTGATGCATTTTTAATTAGGCTTTGTCAATAAGAAAGCCTGGCTGAGCTTTACACAGGTCTCCACTCGTGCTGCATGCAATGCTGGCACTGTTTATCCTCAGCAGCTCTAATCCTGCTTTGAAAAACCAAGTGTCAGCATCAGGAATTAAATGCATTAAAAAATGAACACAGGAACGATCACACAGGCCATTTGTTCCCTTTAAATGCTGCTTATACATAAATAGATAAAAGTATTTGCTGAGAAAGCTGAGGAAGCTTTGACAAGCCTTTGGGGAAAAGAGTCTGCTGCTGCTGCTGCTGGCAGAGTGCAGGAGCACACCTCTTTCAGAGCATTAGGCAGAGGAGACACAGCACAAGGAGGATCTCTGACCATGCCAGGAATCAAAGTGGGATGGAAGTTTAGGCACAGACCCACCCTATGGCTTTGAAGCAAAGCTCCCATCCTGTGGAGACTGCCTCCCTGCTATCTCCCTGAAGGGCAAAGGTGGGCCCAAGGTTTTATGGTTCCTCCTTTTCCCTAATGATTCAGACCCAAGGAAGAACACTGACATAGTGCTGGAATTTACCCTGACCCTGAATGTTTTGCATCCTTGAAGTAAGAGGAGAACTCAGTTCCTGCAAAGCATTCAGAGAGTGAGACATGATGCCAGGTGTAATTTGTGGTAGCAGTGATGGTGGATTTTAAGTCCCTGTGCAAAAATGAAATTATTATGCCTCGTCCATCCCTTACTTTCTTCCCTTTCTAAGCAAGTTGCAAGGCCAGCAGGTACAGGCAACTCCTTTTTTTGTTTTTTTTGTGTGTGTGTGTGTGTGTGTTAGGATTGGATTTAAGCCCTCAACCTAGAGGACACTTTCCAAAGAGACACAGGGGGATAGAGTTCTGCTCCTCACTTCCACCTCAGATCAGGATCAAAAAGCACTGCCTATTACTGGAGAAAATTAACACCTTAACACCTTCCTCCCCTGGGAAATCCCATGGGTATGACATCCACCACAGGGCTCTTTCCTGAGGTCACAGCTGTGCACCCTGCTGTGGACATAGGTGAGATTCCAGAGGTGTAGGAAGTTCTGACAGATGCAGGATGGACTGCAGAAATGAACCCCATGACTTAGGACATAACCTCTGCTACCTGCAATGCTCTCTACTCTCAATACACAGCTTTGCCAGCAAACCAAGCCACACAATTAATTCTTTTAATATACAGTAATGATCCTGTTTCATCTGTGATCTTGGGATGAAAGCACAGCACATGAATACAGATTGCTGTGTTATGGCACCAGGACCCTGTGGATGCAGCTACAGCCTGCCCAGCACTTCTGAAAGCAGCAGAGATCTCAGGGGGGTTTCCTCCTTTTAATAACTGAACAGCCTAATACAGGAGGCACTGACAAAAGAAATATATGAAGCACAATTCAATTATTTCCAACTGCTGATTTTACAGTTTCTTAAAATGCCATTTCCTAGATGGCTGCTCATGCTTCCTGAGGGGGGCTGTGCTTTGCCAGGGGTGGGGCTGCATCCCTGGGGGGCTCTGTCCTTGCACTCCTGGGCACAGACATCCAGCTCCATCCCTCACCTGCAGATTGAGCCCACAGCTCAGCCCAGAGCTCAGCAGCTGGGCTTGCCCAGGGTCTCAGACCCAGCAGATTTTCCTGAGCAGCCTGAGCAGATGCTGGAAACACCTACACCCAGGAGAGTTGGGCAAAGCCACTCCCAGGCTCTTCCCAGCAGTGCTCAAAGGCACTTTCAAAGACCATGCCCTGCCACCCTTTTTTTCAGTCACTCCTTGATTTAGGGACTTATAGACTCACAGAAATGGGCACATATATCCCTGTCTGCCTGTAGGTGTTCATGTAACTTCTGCAAGTGCTGCAGCTGACAGGAGCCCCTGGGGCTCTCGGCCATGGACAAGGTGCCACAGCTGCAGGAGCACATCCTGACACAGCTCTGATGTGCAGAACACACCCAAATCACATCCAGCAGCCTGGAGCCTCCCATCTGATTAACAGGACACCTCAACTCCCTAGAACACTTGGGAAGAGACAACCACACCAGCACCTGCCCTGGCACAGCAGCACTGCAGCAGCAACAAGTGGACGGCAAAAAAAAAGAGCAAGATGACAAAGGATGCAAAAATGGATCCAAAAATGTCCTGATTTCCCGTGGGACACTATCTTAGGGCTCTTGCCTTGATGAAAAGGCTGCATGCAGCCTGAAGGCTCACTAGCATGGCACCTGTAATTTCTGAGAGCAGTTTGAGTGAAGGATCTGCTGCTGCCCACTCTCAAAAAGAAGCAAAAACCAATAAAAGGAATCTGGGGAAACCAAAACCAGTGCATGGAGAAGATGGATTCCAGAGGCAAATAAAAAATAGCTGAAACATGAGACACTTGAGAACTTTTTATCTCCAAAAGATCATAGCTGCAGCCTTTCATCTTCTCAGCACACTAATCCAGCAGACACACAAGTGGGAAGCAGCACAAAGCTGGGTCCTTGGAAAGGGGGGCAGGTGAAACAAAATCCACTTGAACTCAGCTTTGGTCTGAAGCTGCACAACGTGCTGGACCAGCTGAGAGCATCCTGCAGCCTCCACTGCTGAGAAAGGTTTTGGAAATGTACCCTTCACAAATGTCTTCCATCAGAATCTCTTTTATCTCTCACAATGATAAAAGCACTATTGCACAGAAATGACTTTTGGTTTTACCAGCTGACATCTAGAGCTGTCTGTGAGACATTTTTCAAAAAAGTCCCAGCAACATTACTATTAGGAAAGACTTTACATGATTATTATTGGTCTTCATTAGAGAATCTTTTGCTATGAAATGGTTATTCATAATATAAATATTTTAAACTAATCACACATTGATATGACATAACCCTTCTTTTTGTTCTTTTGTGGAAAAAACATACAGATTGCATCTTGAAGATGCACTTACACCACAAATGAACAAAAATTTTAAAAACATTGCTGAGTGAAATAAATCTCTCCTTAACCCCCTACTGCTGTCAATAGTACCCAAGCTACATTTTCTGCCAGGTTCTATCCCATGGGGTCCCTGCTTGGTCCCCAGACCTTCATGCAGCAGAAACTGTCACCTTTGCACTGTACATACTTGTTCAACCAAACCTGGATCACGTGCAGGACGTGGGACAAGGATGTGGGACAGCCCCTGAGTCCCTTGCCTGTGCCAGAGCACCAGGGAAGCAAGGCTCATGCTGTTTTCCTGCACAACAAAATGCAAGGAGACAGTGTGGAAGGCAAGGGGAAGTCAGGATGACTCTGCAATACAGCCTGTTCTCTTTGCAGCTCTTTCTCATTGAAAATGCTGTTTGATCACAGGTCAAAAATAATTCACCTCCGTCACCTCCCTCCTTTCAGGGCTGCAGAGATGTTCCTGGGCTGCTGTGCCAAAGCAGAGGCAGCTCAGCACAGCAAATCCTGTGAGCTCTGAAAAGCTCCAGCCGCCACAGAGCTCACCCTGATGCCAACAAGTGAGGCCATTCAGACAGTCTAAGAGCTCAGGGCACTGGGGTCAGCTCTCTCCTCTGATAAACAGGATTTTTTAATCCTCTCTCCTTCCTTGCTGCAGCTAGTTTTGCCACAGTGTGTACAGAAGAGTTTTCCTGACTTCAGCCATCCAAGGGTAAAACTGGCTTTGAAGCCCAACAGAAGGCACACAAATGGAATGGAGAAAAGCTTTGTACTGCAACTTGATGAGAACACTTGGAAAAAAAAAATACCACCTGTCCTGTAGCTGATGCTTTCAGGAGAAAGGGGGTTTTTTTTGTCTTTCACTTCTGAAGCCACATAGTTGTTACAATGGTGATTTCCACTCTCTTCATGTGACAGCAAGAACATAAAACTAGCCTGTTAACAGCTCGGGCAATGCTACATAAGGGAAATATCATTCCTTTAAATTGCAGGGGGAAAAACATCTCAGAAGTGAAAAATAAATGTAGTATTTGTGCTACACTGTTAAAGTGTAGATCTCAAAGCATGCTCAGGTCCTCAGCTCAAGCCTCACACATATCAGTATGCTGTCATGAACAGGGCCAGGAAACAACTCAAAGCAAAGTGCAATTTTTACTGAACTCTAACTATGGCTCTCATTACACAGAAAAATGAGGTTTTATCCTGATCCACGCTGTACTTCTCTGAACAGCTTGCTGGTTGTTTTTAAAAAATACACAGTACAAAGCTCTTCAGCTTTCTCTAATGCTCCCAATTACAAAACATTACTCTTTGTCAATCACCTTTGTCTGAGGTTTATACTTTGTGCCACCAGAACACTCTGACACAATGCCACTTTCTCTCCTGGGAGCCAGCAGCCTGAGACCACTCTGAAATCATGACATAACTCTCCTGAACCCCCAGAATTATGCCAGCACTGTTTGGGTGCAAATGAGCCCTGAAGCAGATCCTGGGAATGTGATTCAGCAGCCTCACACCCTCCCAGCAGCGGCTCAAAGGCACTGCAGACCAAGCTCTCTTTCTTCACTGCCCAGGACAGGCTTGCCTAGCTCCCCCTAATTCTGTTTGCTCTCCATTTCAAAAGGAAATGCAGGCAAATGTCTGAAGGAAACCCAGCTCAGACATTGCTATGTTTTAAGCAGAGGAAATGTTCATAAAAATTGACTCTGAGAATGTATTTTTAATAGCAACGAAGGGAAAAAAAATATTTTTGGATTGGCGATTTAACCCACCTGTACTGGGATATGAAATCATTTCACCAGGCTAAGATCCAGGCTCATTTCACAATAATTGCAGGCATCTAATTTAAGAGCAAAGTCACCCAGGCTTCCCTCTATAATTAACTGCAAAAGACTGATGACCTGAATTGTTCTGCTGAAATACCTAAAATTTGTCTAATCCTCCCTGCTGATTTAAGAACTTCATCTAAGGCTTAAAGTCAGGTAGGAGGACTTTCAAATTAAAAAGAAATTAAAAGAAAAGAAGAAAAAAGAACAGAAGGCAACCCAGAAACCTAGAACAGAAGATTAAATTTGCTTTAAAAATACAACAGCCAGACATCTACTCAAGGTCCACAAAATATTTAATGCCCATGCATTAAAATGTTCCAAAATTGAATAGTGTTTACAGTTTAATGAAGCAGATGGACAGAGCATGTGCTGTTTTCTCTGCATAAAAGCCCAATCAAAGTAAAACAGCATCCCTTCTGATGTCCACATGATGGTAAACTCAAGGGATTAATAACCATGAAGTCAGAGTCATAGTGCTTTGCTTCAAAGAAATTTGCAAATGAAGATTAATTCTAACAGCTTGATGCATATCTGATAAATAGCACTAGAAATACAGAAAATACATGTTTCAGAGTTGTATTTTCATGCAATTATTTGAAAAGGTTTTGTCACAGTGGCATGAAAATTGGTTACTGTCTACTGGTTTGTAATCATTTCTGCCTTAAAGTGGTTTCCAGACCCCAAGTACCTCAGGGTGGATGTTGTGAGCGTTTGGCATTTCTGAATGTTGATCAGTCACACTCCAGAGAAAAGTGTCTGCAAGCTCAGTCTGTGATTTTCCTCCCAGGTTTGCCAATGGCCAGGAGAGCTAAAACCACACCCCATGAGCATCTACAGCTCCAAAGAATCACAGAATTCACAGGATGACTAGATTGGAAAAGACCTTCAAGACCATTGAGTCCAACCCTTCCCTAACAGCCCAACCAAACAAAGGCATTGAGTGCCACATCCAGGGGATGGTGACTCCACCACCTCCCCAGGCAGATAATCCCAGTATTTTATCACTCTTTCAGTGAAAAACTTTTTCTTAATATCCAACCTATATTTCCCTTGGTGCAACTCCAGACTGTGTCCTCTGGTTCTGTCAGAGCTGCCTGGTGAAAGAAGAGACCAACCCCACCTGAGCACAAGCACCTTTCAGGAGCTGTGGAGAGTGACAAGGTCACCCCTGAGTCTCCTTTTCATAAGTGCATATGGTCTCATCTGCACTTTAGGTCAGACACTAATATCACTTCAGGAGTGGGATCCTAACATTATTCCAGCAGATCTTAACATCAGTTGGTATCAGAGGTGGATCATAACATTAAATTGGTGTCAGAAGTGGGATCACAACACGGGATTTTGGTACAACCCCAGTTTCACAGGGCCTGACTCCCTTTCTGCATGCCCTGGTCTGTGCCATGGTGCACAGTGGGAGGCCCATCCATACCATACCTATCTTCCCAGCCTTTAAATTACCAACACCTTGTCTAAAATCTGTGACTACAATATTATAAAACTACCACCAACTGTTGCAATATTTTCTTTCTATTTATTTCATGGGTGTTTCACCATCCAATCCCATATGCCACTGCAGGAGCCCTGCACTCTGACCAGCAGCACAGCAGTGAGAGGCAGATTACATCCAGACAACTGGTGGCTTTATTATGCCACATTTCTGAAAAGGAAAATGGGATTGCGTGGTTTATCTTAATGTTCAGAGGCTTGGGATGACTGGATTAAATTATTTTAATCACTGCTCTGTTACTCCTCCCAAGACTGGTTTCTACAGCAGAGGACAAGAGTGTTAGAGGAAAGGGTTATTTGCTGCAAGCTGCACTGCTTGGAAGCAAAGATTAATATGGATTACATCCAGCTTCATCAGTTCACTGTCTTGTAAGAACACAGAAGCTCCTGTAAGGCTGGTTTCTTCAAAGCCACAGCATGGTGAATTAAAACTCAGCTACTCTCTGAGCAGCAGGGCTACCAGTAGTTTCCTTAAGATCCAAGAAAACATCGATAAAATCTCCAACTGAATTTACACAACACATGTCCCAAGATGAAAACTTAAGTAACTCTCAACAGTAGCAGCTACATTTTTATGAGCCCTTCTAGAGTGCTGGGGAACATTTTCAAAGCACCTACCATTGTATCATTTCAAACTGCATCACAAATGCTCACTACCTGAAATGCAAACCCTCCTGGGAAGCAGGTATCATTACATCAACTACAGCTTGGTTTAGTATCACAGGTGATTTGATGTCTTCAAACTTGCAGGTTCAACTGCAAGCACTAGGATAACTTCCAGGAATGTGAGTGTATTTTGAAAGAAAAAGATGAATAATCCATGGGGGAAGCAGACAATAGGTTTTACATGTGCCCATAAATCATAAATCCAGGCACAAAAAGGCTTCTCTTGGTCAGTGGCAAAATAATAAAACCCAAAATAAACCATTATGCTTCTTCCAGAATTAGACTCTTTACAAGTTTTTGAAAGACTCTGTGGGCACGAACCCAAAAAGGGGGAGAAAAAGTCAATGTCAGAGACTTGAAATGGGATGAACGCACTCACAATCCTTGTCAAAAGTACCAACAGGTTCATCTTCCATTACTGCTTCCAATTTGCAGCCTCCACCTTCACTGATCCATGCTCAGGGTCTGACCCCCAAGGTTTTGGGGCACCACAGCAAAGGAGGACCACAGCAGCTCAACACTTGGCATTGCCCAAACAACAGGAACTTAGCCAGTAGATTCAGGATCAATTCTCCAAGTCAGGATATACAAATAATTATAACATGGACTGCAGCAAATTGAAGTTATCACTATATGGTATGCAAAAGATATTAAATTAAATTAATTCATTATATGCATAGAATTATTAATACTTACCAAAAGTCCTTGAGCAAGAAAGGCCACAATAAAAATTATCCTAAAGTTCTAGATAAATGTTTCCAGTCAAATCACACAGATACCCTCAGCTACTTCCTTCCCTAATACATAAACTTGCTGCCTCTTTTTCCAATTTGATGGGATTGTTTGCAAATATTCTTTTTATGTAGTGATTTTTTTTTTTAAATCTAGTCACACCAAGAGAATGAAATGCTCTTCCCTCCCTTCTTGTCTACCTGGAAAGATTCTCTCCCCATTTCAGAGACAGCCAATGCAAACTGCTGGTAGGTTTCTCAAATCACACCAATTCACAGCTATTTAAGAAAAACTGAACAAGAAAAATGGAAAATTGAGATAACAATATTAATTTCCATCCCCTTGATACTTATCCTATCTATTTAGACTGCAGAAAAATGCTTTTGCTTCCCTCAATGTTCCAATTGCAATTCAGTCTTGGGTGACGATTGAAGCCCTGTCACAATATAAATAAAACTTTCAGAAATTATTTGAATTGAACTACAACTACTGAAGTACAAAACCACAGAAACAAAGTCTTTGGGGCCATGCAGCTGAAGAATTGAGCCCTCAAAAAACCAGTAGATGCTTTGATGAGAAATAATGAAAGGTTCCACAACCCTGTACACTAAAAAATATGGGATATTTCAGTGACTGTGACAGATTCAGAGCTGTGGGCCTCTGTCCCAAGAGCCCTTCAGATGTTCATAAAGGAACAGGCTTTTCTTGGTGAAAACAACTCACCCTCACCCAGATTAACCTCTTGTCACCCTCCAAGTCCTGGTTTTACTTAGAAGTTTTATGCTTGAGGTGAATTTCTGGAGACTCAAATTTTGTGCTTCCGTACATCACAGAAGGCTGCATGCTGAATGCATTGCCTTTGGGCAATATCTTAAAAGCCAACTAACTTCTGATTTTTCCCAAATGATGTTAAATCTTGATAGCTGAGAGCTGTTTTCAAACACTTCAAGGTAAGGCACAGACACCTCCAAGTCTCAGAAGACTGCAGCATGATCAGAAAGTAGACTTATTTTTCATAGGTATTACTAAAAACTAAATCCATAAAGTGCATAAAGTCCATAAAGTGCCCCTATGATAATGGACAAGGAATTTTTCTTGTAGCAAGAAAAGTCACAGAGACAGGAATAACAATGAAACTGAGCACAAAACAAAAAGGGAAAAAAAACCAGAAAGGGCATTGTAGTGTCACTGGTTCATCCAGGTCGACTTGCAGGAGAATTACTACTGAAAACACTTTCATAACATGAAAATGTTATCTCCATAGGAACATTCCTTCTCTCTGATGGATGAAAATAAATAAATAAAAAACCAGATTAAAATAAAATACAAAAACAACTTTATGCAAGGTAGGGCAAAAACAAAGGGAGAATCTTTTCCCATGTGGAAAAAAGTGTATTCATATCACCAGAAAATTTCCATATCTGTAGAACAAAAATGTGAAAACTTTGCTGATTAAAAAGCACCTATTACTATGCTTTCTCCAGGACCAGTGGAAGCTGATGAAGAGTCCCTTAAGATACTTCACAGAGCTCACAAGGTTTTCATGGATTTGCCCCAAATGTCCAAGAAATTTAAAGGATTTACACTCTTGAAACGTCTCTCTCTCCAACAACCAGGGTTCTTCTAACTTACATTGCCCTTTCTAAGCTTTGCATGGATAATTTTGAGCAACTTTGGTTTCTTTATTTTTTGCAGAAATTATTAGGAGAGGCCTCAGACCTCCCTGGAAGCTGTGAAAGAGAAACTGGAGGGATCTCAGGCAGAGGAACAAGCTGTTACAATGCATGGGATAGGCTGAGAGTACAGGAATGGAAACACAAGACATGCAGGACAAGGTGCCTTTCTGTGTGCTCACATAAAATATCCAAAAATTATGGACGAAAATTATGGACCAAAAAAAAAATTATGGACAAAATATGTCTCCAGATCTTCACAATGACTAAGGAACACTGTCAGAAGAGTACAAAACCTCAGTGTTATTATGGAAGTAGCTCTTTAAAAAGCAGACTCAGAATAATTAATGAATACCTGCACAGATGAGCAAGTATTCATTACAAGCAAGTATTCTCACACTGACACTGACACATAGGGGATGCTCTTAATTTGTGTCTTAGGTATTTCTTTGTTTTTCCTGATAGGAGAGAGGATAATGAGAGACAACACTGGAACCTGCAACAGTGAGGTCTGATTTGCTGTTGGATTTCAAAGACCATTCACTGATTCCTGAACAGCAAGTACAGGTATCCAAAGGACAAGGTACTCAATCCAGAGGGGGTAAGACAGGTAAAGTTTTTAAAAGACTGAAGGAGTTCATGCATTGATACTCTCAATGACTGGGAAAAAAGAAAAGAAGGGGAAAAAAAGAAAAAAAAAAAACAAAAAAAAACAAAAAGAAAGTATGAATGAGTTACTGTGGGCCAGAACTCTGCAGAAATGGAAGCACAGATAATTTATGTAATGTATGTGTTTCACACTCCCACTGTTCTGCAGCACTCTGTAAAACCTGCTGTTATTACATGCTATACTGGCATGTCTATTACTTTCCAACAAGAAAATCATTACTTTGGCCTGCCTCCTGGTCTTGCTGAGTTTTGTATAGCTCACCTGGCCATTTCAAAAACACAAACTGAAAAATTGTCTATAAATCAGATACTTGACAGGAAAAAAAGTATTTTGCACTACTTAGCACAGCCAGGGCTGTACTGCATCAAATTCTACTGCCTGCTTTTTAACAATGCCATCACTTAGAAAAAATGGCACTAATATAATGGTTCAATATTCAATGTAATGAAGTGGGCTCAACAGCATTCCACCAGTCACAAAAGAGACATTTCTGTCTGTCGTTTGTGAATAAATTTCCTTTGTTGTGATTTAATCAGCCTTCATTTTTAACCTGCATACATAAAACATTAAATGCTAGAAGCCTTAATTACTTTGAAAAACACCTGAATAATTTAATCTCAAAGCACAGCTTTTTCCACACCAAGAACCTCAAGAAACTCCTTAAGGGCAAAAGCCTCCCAGTAATCTGTCAGCTAAATCCAAGAGCCTTTGTAGAACCAGTTAATTCATTTTCAGTGACTAAACATTGCTTCTACAAATACTTTTAAATACAGACTTTGGATGCCAACCATGTGCAGTGTCTCCAGAGTAAGTCCCAACACACCAGCTGTAAAACAAGACTCGCTGGGAGGAAACCACCTCCCTGAGGTACAGAACAAATGACACCCACCAAACTGATGGAGTCACTTCACTAGAGCTGGGTGGACACTACTGCACGTGCACAGCCCAAGATGGACCTGCTAAAGCCACCAAACAAGTGGTTTTGTGCCTGCTTTAACCCAGCCACCATACTGCACATTCACAAGGAAGACACACATCAAATTGCTTCCACTGCAATAAAAAGGATACGCGATTAAAAGGAAAAGAAAAAAAATAAGTCCTTTCCTCAAAATCTTTATAGCAAGTGAGATGCTGTATAACCTGAATTCTTGCACTCCCAAGGAGAAAAAAGGAAAGAAAAAGAAAAAAAGAAAAAAAAATGGCATAGCACTTACAGCCAGATCAAGGTCCTGGCATGAAAGTTAATGCCAGGTCATGGATGAATGCTGACCACATCCAGCCAAAGTGCAGCCTCTGAAATCCTTTCCACAGTCACAGCTGCAGCTTTCAGACCCCAGAGTAAATTTATATTAAGTTTTGTCAAGTGCTGCATGGAAATCAGTAGAATTCCATTCTTCAGTCTGCAGCTCTTCAGGAAAAGTTCTCTTTAGCTCAGATATAAGATAACCTATTATTTCTTTCCTACTACAACAAAGATTTACAGTAGCACATAAAAAGGAAAGGAGGAACCTTCCATCATTGTCAAGCAGCAGAAAGGGGGGAAAAAAAGAGAGATGATTGTAATAAAGGTTTGTTTTTGTATCTCGTAGGAGTTCATTTCTATTGACTATCAACAATAGTAAAACTCCCAGTAATTCACTGATTCACCAAGGCATCCCCATCATTCCATCTCCTGTAGACTGCAACCCATTACATTTCCCTGGGATACCACCTTTACCCAAGAGCCAAAAATTTTGCTTGAGCATCTTTCTGGAAACCATTTTTCATTTCAAGACATCAAAAGGTGCAGAGTTCAAAGCTTACCTCAGCATTTCTATCCCAAGGGTTAAATTGCCTGCCTTGAAAAATATGCTCCTTATTTCACTCTCCTTTTTCCATTTTATGTACCTATTGTTTCTTGTTATGATTTGTGCAAGATCAGGCACTCGATTGCAATGCAGAGCAGCACCTGGCAGGGATTTCTTACACTGTGTGTTTTCTCCCTTAACTGGTCACAGCCAGAGATTTCCACCTCACCCATCCCATCCCTCCTATTTATGTGCCTTCTTTCCACCAAGCCAGTCCCAGCCCACATGTTAGGTGGTGGATGTGCTGAAGTCCTGCTTTTAATGGAAATCCACTACAGTAAAATAGATAACGCCGTTCCCCTCATTAGGGGAAGTGTTTCCATGTAAATGTGACCATGCCTCATTACTCCATACTCTACTTGAGCACACTAAGCACAACACAGGCAAAAAAAACCCTGTTCCTCTCAGGTTTGTTGCAATTTGCTGACAGTTTTGATGTGCTGCTCCTCTCCTCCTTATTACCAGTGCAAGTTCAAGTTCCTAGAAATGATGGAAATGCTTTCACAGTGGTGTGAAAGCAACACTCAGTGCTGGGTCCTCAGAATCCACAGATCACTGAAAAATAGGTGAGTGATTAAGAGTCCATCCTGCTCAGCTCAGTCACACAGGATTGTGCTGGCAGCAAGAACAGAGGAGGAATTTTCAGCCCAAATCTGCTGGGTTAGATAAACAGGTAATGCTAATTCTGCCCAAAACCACAGAATTATGCAGATAAAATGCTGCTTTTAGCACTATGAACCACTTCAGAGATAATCACTGAAAGCTCGACTGGATCATACCCAACATTCCCAGGTATGCTCTTTATTTACCATTTTCCTGGAATAATGGATGGAGAAGGGATAGTACAAGAAAATCAGATTAAACTGATTTTCTAATACAGTCTCTTTTTTTCAGGACTACAAAAATTTTCTCATGTGAGACTCCATTCACAGACACAATCTGTACTGAAATAAATAGAAAATCTTCCACCTGGAATTTCCAGGTTGCAGAGATGGTCTGGTAGGGTGAGTAATAACAACACACCAAAACCCCTCAGCAGGAGCAGCACATGTGTTACCCCTGTGGGGCTGCTCCACTGGCACAGCAAACACAGACACATGGAACTGCAACACTTTGGGAGCAGCAACTGCACCCTAAATGACAACCACTGTGACCACTGTATTTCATATCATCTCAGGTTCCTGCCTGATGGGCAGAAATCCAGACCCTTGACAACTACCAACAACACCAACCTTCCTGCAGCTCCTCTGGATTGTGAGAAAACTCCTAAATCTTGGTGTTTTTCCCACAGAAGTGCACAAATAGCAGTGAGCCACTGTGTTAGTAACAGACCACCACACGTGAGCCCCCTCCCTATGGCATTGCTCAGTAACATTTTAAAAGGCAGTCAGCTTTCCCTAAACGTGCACTGGAGGTCCATCACAGGCAACTCTGACATTTCAAATTCCCAAAACAATAACACAGCTCAAACACTAACATTATTCCTGAAATTGCAGCCTTCAAGGACCTGCCTAAATCACACAGAAATTTTGCAACCAGTCAAGAACAGAACAAGGGCTTTTAACCTCCAATTTTGTAATCTCCATTCTCTTTCAAGTTAGTGGAGCCCTTTCAGATAGATCCCTCTATGCAGAGCTAGGAAAAAAAATCTCAGTTGCAGAAGATCATATGATCTCTATAAACCTCCTCTATAAATCTGTTGTTTATACACTATAAACAATCCCTTTGTTCCCTGCTGTCTATTTCAGATTCTGAGTGGTCCTCATAAGCATCTCAGTGAAACTGAGACCTCTCCACCACCTGTAACTCACTTATTCATGTCAGTATATTTCTGTCTTGACTGGGGAGGCAATGAACACTGGTATGTTTGAAAAATAGCAAACAAATGCCTAAAACATGTAAGAAATTGATCCAGTGTTGCAATGAAAAAAACAAAGTCATGCAATGTAATTTCATCAGGCCTAAGCCAAGTGAAAAAAACCAAAGTCATAGAGCTGCTTTTAAATACATGCATGTATTGATCACCTTCTGTATTTGTTAAATTTGTGTAGCAAAGAGAGAACAGCAGAACTGCAAAGCCATACCTGTTAAGTGTTGCAGAAAGGTAGAAAAATTATAAAAGGCCTCATAAAATCAGGCCTGCTCTGTCAGCTCAGTGGCTAGCCTGGCAAGCTGGCACTTTGCAAGTTCCCATGTGAAAGCAATCCTGGTGTGAACAGTCCATTAACATAACAATCTATTCCTGGGTGAAAAACAACTAACACCTGCAATAAACATTAAATCTATTCCATGAGAACCAGTGAAGAAAATATGTAAACAATTTAAGAATAGAGAGATGTGATTGACAAATAAAATACTAACAAATTACTAATTACTAACCAATAAAGTAATTGGCAAGAAAGCTACTAACCAACTGGAGTAACACACAAAGTCTGTAAAACTGTATAAAAATGAATTATGTGAATAAAAAAGGGTTTTTTCTTGCATGAAGAAAATGGAGTCTGGCATGATTTATTCCCATAGTTAAGGACCTGATTTGCACACCTGCTGTATTTCATGGACCAGCTCCAGTCTGATCCAACACCCACTGAGAGCTGGTGCACCCCACGGGTGCTCCTGGAGCACATCAGCTTCCTTCGCTTCATCCCAAGAGAATCCAACTCTGAAACTGCTCCAAGGTGCAAGAAAAATTCATCAGGGTCACTCAGGAAATGCTACCATGTGCTTACCCAACTGCAACGTCCTGCAGGCCAAGGCACTCTTCTGGAACTACACCGACTCAGGTCACCCAACTTTTAGAGCAATTACATCTTTTAGATCTTAGAATTGTTATTAGACCACTGATTTGAACAGCTCTCCTTAAGACTCAAAACTGCAGCACACCATCACTCATAATTAGGGGGGCTTATGCTCAAATCCTTGTTCTGAGGAACTCCCCCAATATATCTTAAATGCTTTGATTTAACCAAGCTCTGAAGCCTCAGGATGGAAAAAGGGGAAAGGAGGTCAGCAGTCTCTGCACCGCCAGGAGCAGAGAGAACAAACACTGGGCATGAATGATCAGTCACACTGGCAGTGTTTGATTTACTTTCTTGCACTTGCCCAGCACTTCAAGCAAGTTTTCCCATTAGCAATTGGAATTCTCTCCATATTCTCAAAAAATAAGACTGCAATATTGGCCCGCTTTGTTTTTTGGAAAGCTACAAAATGCTTTTCTTTCCTCCCCAAAGGAACTGTAGATTGCAAATACTGCCCCAGGCAGTCTAAAATATGCCCCCAAAAGCTTTTATAGAATCATTATTTTCCTTAAATTATCACATTGTTTAATACTCCCTAATTGATTTTCCTAGGCAATATCCTCCAAACGCCAGAGGGTTTTTATCTTATCTATTTTATCTTAGAATCAGTCAAAACTATTTACAGATTCTCTATATAAATAACACATAATAAGTTATGTGGCTGTTGCCAGCAGTGTTAAGAAAGATTAAAAAAGGTCTTTTAACTTCAGCCTCAGATCTGTAGGTCATCCAATGTCCTTCCTAATGGATAAATACAGTAATTTATCATCATCAGTCACCATCAGCATTGTTCTTTTTACTATCATATATTCACGGACATCATTCGATGCAGCTGAGTGAAGCGGAAAAGAAGTGCATGATTAAAGTGGAAAGGGACAGGGTTTGAGACATCTGAGATTTTGTGACTAAAGCATCGACTTGAAATATGACACAGGTCCTGTTAGACTTACAAAGACAGTGCCAACAAGTTACAGGTACCTGCTGGCAGGACACAGGCAGGTGTGGCAGCAGGTGAGACTACCTGTGTCTTGAGATGCAATGTTAAAGAAAGAAAAATATGTGAAATGCAAATGTGTACACCTACAAGTCCTTCCATAGGTCAGACAAATTTCAAAACTCTATTAGTTCTAAAAAAAAAAAACAACACAACAACAACAATGATACCCCCTCTAGGGATCACTTATTGCATTATTTATTCTCTTCCATGGGAAGAGAGTCTGTGGTCATATTTGTGTGTCACTAACACATGCATATGCTTCCAAGTTATTAAAAAGTGCTAAAATGATGGGTTTCAAATTTGAGAAAAACATCAAACAGCATCACTGTTTGCTTAAAGAGTTCCTCCCTCTTGTTAATTATCAAAATAGTTTGCCTGAAGCAATACTTTCAATTGGAAGATGCTGGAAAAAAAACCACAGACAGGGTTTATAAAAACAGCGAATACAATACGCATGTTCAAATATCTGAGGCTACTATGTAACCTACAGCATGCCTGCAATTCTTTCCAACACAGAAGAGCCAAAAAGATTGCCCTGTTTCACAGTTTTTGATTTACTGCATTAGGTAATCCCTTTAATCCACCTGCAAGCAGAGGCCTCTACATGCAGGAAAGTCAGGTGCTGTATGATGCTGCCCAGGTTCCCACAGGCTGTTCTGCAAGCAAGGCACACTGCAAAAAGGAATCAGAACCATGAGGGGAGGGTACCAAGAGCAAGAGAGCATCAGCATGATCATCCTGCCCTGAGTCCACCAGCAGAGGCTCTTGTGCTTGTGCCCCAGGGCAGAGGCTGGGTAAAGGACTGGAAGGATCTTGGTGAAGTTTTCTGCATTAGGAAAATGAGTTTCTGACACTTGTTGGACACTCATCACTTGTGAATTTGAGAGGTACAGAGAAATACCCCCATGTGCTCTGCAGAGACTGGAAAACGTGTGTGGCTCAAGCTCCCCAAGATCACGCACACACTCAGAGCAGGTACCAGCTGTCACTGACAATGATGTTCCTCAATTACCATCAGGAACATCTCACCAAAACCAGATCCTGCTCATCCCTGCCCCACAGAGCTCAGAGCAGAAGACAAGAACTCAGTGAAGGTGAAGACAAGCTTCAGGCTTTTTGTGCCAATCACCACCATCAGTACACGGCTGAACTACATGGAAACAGTCACAGGCAGAGAGAAAGGGAGTAAAGGCCACATGTACTATCTGAAAGATGACACATCTGTGCCTTCCTCTGCAATCTGAATCCTGAGCAATATTACAAACCACAGGTAATACATTTTCCTATGAGCTCCTTGTGAAGCTGGTCACACAGTCAACAGATACTGCAAGCCTGTAATCCCCCTTGCTGGATCCAGCACAGATATAGTGTGGCCTCTATAGGGTGTAAGAAAAAGAATTCAAAAGTTTATGTTAATATTCAAACAATAACTCTTTATGAAATATTCTGGGCATAGTAATATAACTTTATTTCACCACTATTATTGGCTTTGCTTACCTACTGTTTGTGACATGGTGTTGAACCTTGTTGAAACCAGTAAGTTGGGTAAAGAGCCACAACAAAGCAAGGTAAAAGTTCCACCAGGCTGGCAAGCAGGAAAAATGCAAAGTCACTTTGGATTATGTACAACTGGATTTCTTATTTCAGCCTGAAGCCAGCTCTGCACACAAACAGGAGGGGGAGACATGAATTTGGCCACCTGACCGAATCTTTCAAGGACTGGAACTGTTGTGTGTATGTGATTAAGAGTCCAAGTTCCCTCCTGACCCACCAAGCTCAAACTGACCTGAGTGGGGAAGGGAGAGCCCTTTCACCTTGATAAAACCTCATTAAGGTGAATATTGCTCTGGGCAGACACAGCTATCCATCAGTGTTTTTTCCACTACAAGATCAGTCTGGTTTTGGGAAAAGAAGAGCAATGAAGAAAGACATTAAAAAAAAAAAAAAAAAGGAATTATTTTGGCTTGAGTCACTGAAAAAACAAAACACAGATAATTGTCTTTTATTCAGATGCACTTTTAGAATGTGCCACTTGTCTGGTGACCACCAAAACTGGTCCTGAGACAGAAAAAGTTGACTCCTGAAATCAAGACAGTCAATCAAGCAGTAGCCAGTTGTCCTTGGTTTTTTACTAAACATCCAATTTAAATGTGTATCAAATAATGTCCTGACTTAGTACAACACATCTGATTTGACCTTGCCTGTTTAAAGAAGAATAACGTAGTAGAGTCTAAAATTATATACAGTAAAAAACCAAAACAAACAAAACCCCCAAGTCAAAACAAAAACAAATAAACAAAAAAAAACCACTTTTTTCTGCTTTAAAATCAATTTCAAAAAGACATCAGGTTGGGAGAGTAAAAAAGGCTCGGGAGAAAACGATTATAAATTTCAAAGGTCTGTCTTCTGCACACACAAAGAACAGCGAGTAGCACCAGGTGGTGTAGATCATCTGGCTCCTTGTAAACAGACTGAAGCCTCACAAAGGTAATACCTAGAGGAATTATCTCAGTTTTTCATCTGCAAAGACAGAAACATTCATCAACCAGCAAGTCACTCAGGTACATTATATTTTTCAAATATGTTGTGTCCACTGACTACCAAACGGTTGTGCCTTCTAAAAAAGATCACTAAAGATCATTGTCCAAGACCCCAAGACAGTTCTTAAGAGCTACAAGATGAAAACCACTCATTTTTGTCCTCTAAGGGGAACTGAAGGAGCCACATTAACTCCTGACACAGTGCTGAGCACTAGGATAGAGCATTCCAGAAATACAGATAATTTACAGCTATTTTCCTTTCTGCAGATATATCACCTGAACGTAAAACTGTAATTTTTGCAATAAATATGACTCATCATTCAGCAGCGAGGTGAGAATAAATCTGGCTAATTTATCAAACCCAATGCCAAAACATCATTAGCACTGTTAATGGAAGTTGTTATTGGATGCCTTGTCCCAGGGGAGCCTTGGTTTAAAAGTACTATCAGAGGAAGTGTTGGATATGAAATTGTATCCAATTATTCATAAGGTGATGGCTGTGGATGCTTCAGTCAGTCAATCCAAGCTTTTATTTAAAGTGGAGAATCCCAGCATTAGCCTGCTGTGATTTGAAATCCCATCTTGGGTCACAAGCCTATACCAGAAATGCTTCACCTTTGGTATGACTGCTCTCAGGAAAGTAAAACCAGACTTTGGAAGCAGGGAAGAGATTTACACTTAGAAGATTTTGGTACAATTCCTTATTTTTTCTAGGACTTTCTACTTCTCCACCAGAAAAGATGTGCTGCCCTGCTGCCTCAGGAAACCCTTCTCAGAGCACACACCTCCTTGTTATAAATAGGTCAATAAACTCCAGGTGTCAAATACAGTGGCACTACAAGTTCACACGAGCTCACTAACATGCAATGTGAAACATGAGTACACAGAGATGGATTTATTGAAGGCCCCAAGAAGGATGTATTTCCATATGAGCGAGCCCATAAGGGTGCTGTGGGGTGTGGAAAAGCAGAGTGAATATTTTGCACCCCTTTTCTTCTTCCCTCCCACGCTCATCACAGCACCAACTCTGCAACTGCAACCCTGAAAAGCCAACAAAAAGCTTTGAAACTGTAATATTCTTTTGTCAGGAGCACAGCCACATCCCACTGCTGCACTAAGAATGGTTTCCTGCACAAACCTGAAGTCAGACACATTCTCTGGTCCAGCCCTGCCCAGGGCTGAGCCTGTCCCACGGACCTCAGCTGCTGCAGAGGTGCATGAATGGGCATCCACAATCCTGGCCTCATTCTGCATAGAGCCCACTGCAGGATTGAGACCTCTGTCCTTATGACAGGCATTCAAACCCATAGAAAGGCTTGCTATTCACTAAAAGCAACATTTTTCATGCCATGCTGTTACATATTGCACAATATCCCTGGCACCTAAGACAACAGGAAACCAAAGCTGATTCAACATGAACTTTAATCAAGATAATCAAACTTGGTCTGAAAACCCAATCCAAATACACAGCACTTCCCACCTACACTTCATTCAGCCAGGCCCATGGACAAACCACTGAGAGAGGCTGAAACTCCAGAGCACTCAGGCAGTCATATTTCTGTATTTAGGATTAAACTCTTAATATTTAGTGTGCTTTAAATTGATATCTTACTGCTGTTCCTCATTACAACCTAAAAAAGCAGTCAAACTGGTAATTTTTTTCATACAATATTAATCCTGCTTTAAAAAGATTTCCACCTCCAACAACAATTGCCAATTCAACACCTCTGAATTGAATATAAAGAAATAGAGATTGGTTAAGTTCAAGTACTTTTTATTACATCTAATAGCAGTATCCCTCTAAAGGAAAACAATGTCCTTGAAATTTATGAGCTCCATGAACCACTGAGCCTATTTAAAATGATCTTCACTTTTCCATAAATTCTACTATTTAAGCACTGGTGGAAGTTTCCCATCTATTTCAGATCATGTAACTTATGCAATTAATTTATTCAGGAAGGATCAAATGGATTATTTTACCAGCATTACACGAAAATGTGCCATAGTGCACACATTTTTGAGCAGAGAGCAGAGCATAAATTTATTTAAATGAATGGGTTCAGTGATTCTGGACAGACTCCTCAGAGCTGAGCGTGCAGCCTGGCTGTGCTTGCAGGACTGGGTACCCGGGCTGGCTAAAGCAGATCTGAGCCCAGCAGCTTCCACTGCTGCCGTTTTTCACCCAATGCCAGTGTACCGAAGGAAAGCTCAGCTCCGTGGATGGATGTAGCAGAGAATGAAAACGTGAAATGCAGCTGCCCGCGTCCTGCCAGCCCGTTCAGCGAGCCGGAGTTCCGAACCAAAAGCGGCGCGCACGGACAATGTGATGTGCAAAAAACCCCTCCGCTGGAGTTGGCGTATTTTAAAGTGCCTGGGGGAGAGGGAGAGCTGAGCGCTGCCGGGGGGGCTCTCCCGCCGGGTACCGAGGGCAGGGGCGATGCTCCGGCTCCGGCACGACCCCCGCCCCGCCCCGGCTGCCGGAGGCTCCCCCGGGCACAGCCCCATCCCTCCTTAGAGTGCCTTAGATCCTGTCGCCCGGGAGCACCGGGCGCAGCGATCTGGTGATGAAAACTTCATCATTTTGTGAGGATGACATCCAAGTTCTGCTGCTCCCCGGTACCATCTCTCATATGCCGCCCAAGACTCGAAGCGAGCCGGTGCCGAGAGACACCGGTACCGAGAGCAGCCCGGAGCCCCAGCCCCGCCGGCCCACGGGGCGGCACCGCCGGGCCAAGGGACGTGACCGCCGCCCGGCCGCTGCCAAAATCCCCCCGGGAAACCTCCCCGGCCTCGGGGCCGCTCCCTGCCCGCCCCGAGCGGAGCGGGCGGCGATGAGGAGCGCCCCGCACCGCCGGCCAGCCCGGCCGCTCCCGCGGTGCCACCGCGGCTCCCCGCGGCCAGGGCAGCATCGCCCGCACCGTGCGGCTCCCCCGGCGCAACTCGCGGGGAAGCGGAGCGCAAACTACTGCGGGACCCTCTGCTGACCGACATCCCAGCCCCGATACGGGTCCGGACCGGGCTGGGTCCCCTCCGGGCGGCCCCAGCGCATCCCCGAGACAGCTCCGCGGGGCTCCCTCTTCCCCCCGGCCGAACCGCCCCGAGGGCGCCCGTGTCCCCCGTCTCCCTCCCGCACACTTTTCTCCAGCTCCGCACAACTTCTCCGGGACGGCGGCCGCCCCCATCCCCGTCTATCCCCGGCCCCGCGGCGCCTCCCGCCGCGGGTCGCACCTGGTCGGGCTGCGGCGGCGGCGGGTTCCCCCTGCCGCCCGGGTGCGCCGGCTGCTCCTTCATGGCTGTCATCGCAGGGGCTCGGCGCGGCGCCTCTCACTGCTGCTGCGGCCCCGGGCACCCCTCCCTCGGCGCCAGCCGCATGACACCAGCCTCCCCTGGAAGTGGCGCGGCGGAGGAGGAGGAGGAGGAGGAGAAAGAGGAGGACGGGCGGGGGGCGCGGAGCCGCCGCCGCGGCAGCGCCGCTACCGCAGTGCCCGGCGCGCCGGAGCTCAGGGGGCGCCCGGCCCCGCCGTGCCCCTCGCCGGGGGCGGCCGCGCAGCAGCGCCGGGCACCGCGGCCGCGGAGCGCCCCGAGCGGGCACGCTCTGCCCGCCCGCCCCGCTCCCCCCGCTCCGCCCGCCGTGGGCCGGCCCGCCGCCGCCAGCAGGTGTCACAGCCGCTCCCGCCGGCCCGGGAGAGACCATCCGCGCCCCCGCCACGGGGGCGTCGCTGCCGGCTGCGGCCGCGCCGAGACCGCCCCGCGACCGCCCCGCCGGGACCGGCCCCGCCGCTGCTGCCCCGCCGAGGGCGGCTGGAAGCGGCAGAGGGAGAAAGGGGAGGAAGGGGTGAAGGCAGCCCGGCTACGCTGCTCGCTTGCTGGAACGCCTCTGGTGCCAGAGAGCTCCGGACTTGCCGGCAGGGCAGGAGCTGTCCCGCCGCTGTCCAGCCCCGGCGCTGTCCAGCCCCGCCAGGCGTTTCAGCAGCCAGCAGCCAAAGGCGCATCTCCCCGGCTCTGCCGGAAGGAATGTTGCCAGCCCCGGACTGGGAGGCTCGGCATGGGGAATCACAACCCTGGTTTGCACCAAGACACTCATCTTGGGAAGCCCAAGGTTTTGAAAGGGGTTCCAAGGACTGTTTTAGCTGAAGTCAGCACAGGAGGTCCTGATATGGAACTGGGAAAAAGGAGAACATGAGGGAAGACCATAGGGATCCAGTTTACCCTGTGTCCATATCATCAGGTAGCTTCAAGGGGTGCTCTGTGTAAGGATGAATGAAGGAGACCATCTCCAATTTGATTCTAACCATCAGGAAATAAATGGTTGAACTGTGAAGACAGATGCTGACTCAAGGCATAGTGAACACAAGTCTTTGTAAGAGAAAAAAACCTCAAACCCAAGCAGGTGGAACACCCAGGTTTGGGCTGGGCTGCTTGGTAATTCAGGCTGGTTTCATGCCCCAGCACTCAGGAGGATGGAGAGCACAGCACTGTCTCCATGCAGGAGATGGACCACTGGGATGGGAACGTGTGGCTGGCAGGACAGAGCCCCAGCACTCTCAGTCAGCCTGGTCTCAGGAGGCTGAGAGGTAGAAGGAAAGCTGTCAGCACATAGCAAGAGAAGCTTTTGATCATTTTTAATATATTTTTCATCAAACCTTACAAGAAAGGTCAATTCTGACTGGATGGTGAGCATAATTAATAGCAGTGACAGAGATCTAAGATTTCAGTCTGTGATGGCAACTGGTTTAAAAGGGACAGGAAGATGGCATGGGACTGAGGAACTACACACCAGGCAGCCACAGAATAGAGAGAACTGACTGTTTCCACCTTCCACTACCACCTATTGCTGTGTTGACTCCTCCACCAGTCAAGAGGCACAAAAAAAACCCAAGCAAATGAACTTTGCAAGCACCTAGACAAAAACTAGATGATGACTAATAGCCACCATTAATTTGTCAAGAGTTTATCACGTCAAACAAACCTAATTTCTTTATTTAACAGGCTAACAAGCCTGTCAGCAGGAGAGCAGTGAATGTCACCTAGATTGACTCACAAGGGATTCCAGCACTGTCTTCCAGGACAGTTTCATCTGGTAGAGAAAAATATCATCTGAGTAAAACTAAAACAAGTATCCACAAAACTGTTTCTCCAGCATCATTTCCATTTGCTCCTGCCAGTGCTGGCAGGGCAGCTGTTGAATACAGGAGCCAAGGCCAGGGAGTGCACAGCAGCACAGACATGCAGCAAGAGAATCAGAAGTGTGGCAAGCACATGCTGTAAAGGAAAACAGAAAATAACCTGGATTAGTTAGTCTTAAGGAAAGAAAACTGGGGGCTGATATGGAAACTATGTTCAAGTGCTTAAAAGGTGCTAGCAAAGAATGAAAATAATCTTTGATTATTGTCTAAATGTCTCTCTGGAGCAATATGAGTATAATTGGTGATGCCTAGAGTAGGAGAACTGTCTAAATTAACTGACTCTATCTCTTTTTGTTGCTGACTTTATGATCCCTCTCCAGCAAAACACCGAGGGCCACCACACAGTCCCCTGCATGAGACCCAACTACAAGATTGTTCTCACTGCACAGCTGCTTTCTCTCAGCTCTGGAATCAACATCAGATTCCTGAGTTCCTGTGCTTCTCTTGACACCATCTCTTCCCTTACCTCTCCCTTTTACATATCTATTTTCTCTCTTATAATTCATTATCCCATCCCAGCTGCTGTCAGCCCTGTCCCTTTACTTCCTTGCCCTCTGCTGCTGCCTCTTTTTGTTTTAACAATTGCGCCATGCAAAGAAAAAGCAAAGAGGGCAGCAAAGGTGGCATCCTGTGCACTCCCATGCCCATTGCTCTGCTTTACTTCCACAGAGCAGCCTTCCCTGCCTTTGTTTTGGCTGCATTCTGTTGGATTTGGGGTCTTGTTTGCTCTGAGCAATGTGTAACACAGGGAGACTCAGATTTTGCCTGTGGCCTCTAGGTGCTACAGTAATACAAATAATAACTCTTAGAAGCAGACATGGTCTGATTCATGCTGTTTATGGCACAGGTCTATTGCTACTCAGCTAATCATTGGGCCCTCATCAAAGCTGAAGAATTCTAATGATTTAAGGTTAGAATAGGCATGTTTCAATCAAGATCACTTTCAGCTTGTTTTCAATAAGACCCATTGTGATGGAGTTCCACTGTTAATCAAAAGGGAAAAATACATCAGCAGTCATTTAGCTGAAGCTTGGTTATTCATCAACAATATATTCACTGTGAGTTTTACCACTCTAAAGGACTGAGATATGCAGCATAAGCTTCACAGAGGTTGTGCATGCTGGGCTGGGTTTTCATAAATCAATTAGAATTATGGGAAAGAAGTATTTTTGGGGTAGGACTTTCAGAATTGGCTGTATACACAATGATTCTTATTTAAAGCTTCCTAAAATCAAGGCTAAAACTCTTATTTACAGCACTCATTCTTACCTTTCATCAATAATTCTGAATGTTGGTTCATTGATTTATAGTATTGATGCTTTGGTGATATTTAAAATAAATAAAATAAATTAAAATAATTTAAAATAATAAATTAAAATAAATAAAATAAAAATTGGTGTGGGCATTAGTGAAAACTGGTGAATTAATATTCACCAGTTTTCACTAATGCCCACACCAATTTTTATTTAGGACTTTTTTTGCAAATTACTGTTTAAAAGTCGTTTGACTGGGAAGTTTAAAGGAACATACATTTTTCAGCCATTAATAGGAGATATCATTGAAACTGGAGGCTGGTACTGAAACTGCTGCCATATGGGTGAAGCAATTAAGTTGTATGGTGTTTATGGTGGTCCTTGTACCATTTTAACCCAAACACCTCACGGTATCACCAGGAAAAGCACCTAAGCCTTGGGTAAAATAGCTGCAGAAAGCCATAGAATTATGGTCTGAATCAGTTCTTTTACATTAATCCACCTTTCAATGGCAATTTAATGTTACAGGCTCTTTGTAACTTCCTCCATCTTCACACATGAGTTTTGGGTGCATGAGTCAAAACACAACATGATTATTTTATCTTCCACATAAGCTGAAAATCAGCTCCATCAGAGCATTATCCAATCATTGCAGCTTGCAGCACACCATGACTCAACCACACATATGTTCTGTTGACACAGCAGACTAATGTGCAGTAAAAATTTTGGACAGAAAGCCAGGAAACTGTTTGAAAAGTAAAGGGGCCAGACATATGTGCAAAAAGAATACAGCACAGGATGCCACATGCAAGGGGAATTATCCCTTTTGTCCCTGAAGGAACCCTGGTGGTTTGTCACTCTCCTGGCCTGTCACCTTTCGGGTGATGTTGGGAGTGTGCCCAGGTGCCAAAGGCTGCCCAGGTGTGCCAGGTGTTCATCCCTGCAGAGCCCTGGGACATGGGCTGGGAGATGCAGGGTCTGAGCTGCAGGACAGACAGAAAACCTGGTGATGATAAAGCCCTGGTGATGAAGTGATTTCACTGCCCTGTGTGAGCAGATGCTGCTCTGTAGCAGCCACCACGAAGAAGAACAGCATTACTGGCACAGTGCAGGTCCTGGCCCTTCCTCTGGCAGAGAGCTTTGGGTCTGCTGCTGCTCCAGTGATGGAGTTTCACAGAACAAACCTGCACCAGTTTTTTTTTCTGTGTTTTATATGGCTCTCTTTACTGTGCAATTCCAGTCAAGGTGTAAATACTTCCTATTTATAAGCATTCCCATAAAAACAAGAAGCCACTTATACCCTTTACATCCAGCTGAGCCATTCCTACAAAGAGTGTCTGGATTTTTTTTTGTGATCAAGTCAATTGGTAGAGCACCAAGTCTGACAGGGTTCAAGAAGAGTTTAGACAATCCCCTCAATCCCCTAGGGCACTCGGTGTGACTCTTGGGGATGGTTCATGAAGGGCCAGGAGATGGATTCCATCATCCTTGTGGGTCCCTCCCCACTCAGCTTATTCTGTGATTCTGTCATTCTGTAGTTGAGATTAAGACTGTCAATCCCATCTAGCCAAGAAGTTCAGCACTCAGGCTCTTAAAACTGAGGGGGAAAGACTCTCATCGTATCACCCACAGCCTCTGTGCAGTCCAGCTGATGCCTTTATGAAAGCTGCAAGGTCATGGCTTGAGAGCTTGTTGATAGCTTTTCCAAATCAAATCTTATGAATAAACTCTGAATATGGATTTCTGACTCATTTTAAAGCTCTGGCAAGTCGGCTAAAAAAAAATCCTTGAAATTATAAAGGTGAATTTAAAAATCAAACAAATGTCACCAAAACCCAAGAAAAGTTAAGATGATTGTTCCTCACTTGTGTTTTAAGTGGATTTGTGGGCTTGCAAAAACTAAAGATAGTCCTCCAGAAGAAAACCACTCTGAGTCACATAAAGCTGAAAAACAGACAGATTGTGGTTTTGTACAGAATGCTTTTTAAATTATGACTTTAAATAACTGAATATTTGAACTTTGCTTCTTAAGAAATTCTTTGATAGAGGGAAAATTCCAGGCACCTTCTGCATTTAGAAACACATTTCATTCTAACACCTGCTTCAGTGAAAAGCTGTTTTCTTTGTGAATAAATTGTACTCATGTTTTTCTCTCCTTGTCTTGTTTTAGATAAAACAATCAATGCAAACACTGAGTTAATACAAATAAATGCAAATATATTCCAGCAGGAAAGTTACAAGACTTATTAAAATACCCATGCAAATATGTCAATGAAAGTACAGAGAACAAGACCAAGTACAGACAAAAATAACTCTCATTATCCAACAAACAGCATATTCTAACAATTGTTCAAAGTTCAAAGGGCAGGCCTGACCCACTCCCAAAGTCTCCATGGAGCAACTCTATCCGAATGTATTAACGGAATTTAAATCCTAATGGCAGCTTCCAGCAAAAGATCCAGACCTCACAAGCAGTTCACTAACATGAAACTGCTATAATATAAATAATAATATAATATAAAACTACTCGTGCATATCACTAACACTACTTTTACTCAAGAAAGCAGTTATACAAATCATAGAATAGTCTGGGAAGAGGCAAGACTAGATATTAGATTTTGAAACATGCATTTCCAATACTCGGACCATTGCACTGTATCTTTAACCTGGCAAAAGTTACTCTAAGAGCTCCTCACCCAGGAAAATCTGTTACACGAGAGTTTGCATGTAAAAGCTTTCAGCTTACTTTGTAACTCTTAAGAAGATACATCTGCCACTGAGGGAGACCACAGTACAATTTGTACTGAGGATCAGCCTGTACAGTGAAAAAAATTAAGGTTCACACCTTTAAAATGCTCCTAATGAATATTTGTAGTAAAATATATGAATCCAGAAATACAGTGTAACCATATATTTGCAAATCTGTCAACACTCAAATTTGGTCAACTAATGACAGGTCTGGGAACTCAGAATTCTCCTATTAACCTATTAACATAGGTATAAATCAGAAACACGTCTAGAAAAAGCAAAAAGATCACCAGAGTAGTCTCATGGTTAAAACCACAAATGAGAGGCCGATTTCTTTTTCTCCTTGATGGTTGTCACACAGCTGTTCCTCAAAAAACTTCATCTGCATGGATTTCCATGATAGCAAATGGGTCCCTGAGGATCCCCTATCAGTGGTGAACAACTGATAAAGAACTGAGATTAATATGCAGGCCCAGGTTATGACCTGAATCACAGTTCACAAAAATGCAGTTGGCCTATTCAGGAATCCAAGACCTCCTTGCTGCTCCTGGAAGACTTGTCAGATTCACAGATATTTAACCATGAGGGATGCAGGAAGTAGGTGGGATGGTAAACAGAGCCTCAACAGATTAGGTACTTACTACTAAAAATTACCCTGATTGAATGCTTAAATTAATTTCATCCAGAGAGAAAACATTCCTATACCAATAGAAATTATTATCTTCTCCTATTCTAAAATCTTGTAAAAATCTATGTAATTCCCCTGACTCTTTTGATCAAAATTCATTTTTGTAGGCTGATTTTCCTCTGAAGTATTTTCCATCCAGCTCCAATTCACTCTACAAGTAAACCAACAAGCCTCATGAAGCTGACAGGGATTAAACACCAAATTTCTATTGAGAATTGTTTTCCTTTGAAACAGAGATATGGCTACATGCACTTACATTATGCTGAAAATTACAAAAATCTTCTAACATTGCACAGTTTGGGTTTAAAAATGTCAACTCCACTGCCCACCATAATTCTAGGATGCCTTAAAACACTGAGGGGAAATAGTGGAGAACACAGGTGCCTGGTCTCTGTTCAATACTCCTATTTCTGATCAGCAGTCACTGGATAGAGCAGATCTTAGCATGCCAAAAGATTTATGACTACATCAAAGAGAAGGAGAAGAGGTTTTGTGTAAAACTGGACAACTGAGCTTTTTTCCATGCTGTTACTGCAATATGAAACGGGGCTGTCACAGAACTTTGTGCTAAGAGCCTGCTCATCCACTGCAGATGTTACATAATGAAAGGCATCAGACAGTTGTACAGTAATACATGCATCCATTATCCAAGATTTGTGTAATACCTTTTCCTTCCCAAAGGATCTGAAAATGTTTTACAAACTGATATACAAATTATCCACACAGAAAGCTATTCATCCATCAAGGAAACACAACTACAGCCCAAGGCAAAGCAGAACAACTATGTGAATACACACAAAAAAAAAAAACAACTTTAGTAAATGAAGGAAGTATTCTCCAGTCAAGGCTGTGAGGAAAATATTAAGTATACAATATGTGAGTATAAAAGACTTAGGAGGAATTTTGCTTTTATAATGCAAATTCTTCAATAAAATACTGTGGGATCTCACTTGGATATTGGCAATTGCAACATTAAGTGAAATAAGCAAATATTTAAGAACATTAAGTATAATAATAAGTTCTAAGACTAGTTTATTGCATGTCTTCCTTCATGTTTCCAAATACTGTTGCTACATTAAAAAAAAAAAAAAAAATCTGTTGATGTAGTCTGTCCCAGAAACAGAAGGAGAAGACAGTACCTTACTCAGCAATAGTCTACTCAATTCCTATCAGCACAAGTTAATGCAACCAAGTGTTTCCAAAATGAAAAGCATCGCCCCAAATGAACCCAGCATTTAGACTGCATTATGGCTGAACTCTCATTTCAGTCCTAGTTGTGATTATGGTGACCAGACATCTCATTTAGATCTTATTCTGAGACTTTTCAGCTTGGCAGTCACTTCAGCACTTCTGCTCAATGAAGAAGGTGGCAGAGATACTCAAGGGTACTCAAAGTCATGGAGTGTGATTTGAGGCAAAAGAGAGCTCTTTCCCTTTCAGTACTGGTACCAAGAACCTCTAATTAGAAGCAAAGTGTGTAAGGAAAAATGCAGGCAGTGGGAAAATAATCCAGCTGAAGACTTAGAAGGAGGCATTGAGAAGCGTTACAGAAAGTTTGGGATTATTTTTAACTTTGAGAACTGGGCACAAACCTCAGACTTCCCAAGTGTGCTGACAGTGTCCTCTCAGGAGACTTACACAGGACCACATATTGACACACAGATACTTTGATTCCAAATAAATATCTAAAACCCAGCCTCAGCACCATTACTCATCTGGGAGCTGCATTCAGAAACCCTCTTGAGGATTTCGACAGGCTATTGGGCAGGAGAGGCAGATAAAGAATTGCTGATGCTTCTAACCCTGGAGAATCCAGGAGGTTTGAGAAAAATAAAATGCTATTAAGGAGAAGAGCTATCCTTCACATTGCACCCCTAAGCTAGGCTGGTACAGTGAAAAAAATCACAGAGATGGGCAAAAAAAAGGGGATATTATAAAAGTCTGAAATTCTCAGGCCAGCTATTTGCTTGGGAAATTAAAGTAGAATTATAGGAAAGGAATAAAGGGAACCTCCAATTAAGTACCTAAGGTAGTGATATGTAAATGTCATGAAAATGAAAAACAGCTGCAAGTGGTTGAAATTTTTGCACAAGGTCAATAATGGAAGCAGCACTAGAGCATCAATGGGATGTGCTGTGGAACTGGGATTTTGCTGTAAAAGGGCAATAAATTGTTCAAGAGGAGCAGGCCAAGGGAAGGGGAGGTGTTGCCTCTGTATCAATAACACCTCTGCTGGTTCTGAAGTCAGCAGCTCCACCAGCCAGAGGGAATGAATGTCTCCTTGAATGACTGCATAAAGACAAAAGGAACCACGAGCAGGGGTGCTGTACTGCAGGGAGTCATTCTTTCCCTCTTTGACCTTGAAAATCAAGCACAAGCCCCAGGCTCCACAAACATCCTGAGATTCATGTCTATGTATTGATGGGAGTAATGTGCAGATGCACCCTCAGGATGGATCAGGCAGCAGGAAGGATTTTTATTATACAGTTTATGTCAACTTTCTGAACACAACAGGGACTGTATTTTGTCTCCCAAAAGGAAGGAGAAACCACCAGGGAAATAGAAGAAACATAAAAGAATTGGTTAAGAATCTGAAGTTGTAAAGTTGTTCCAATGAGAAGAGTAGGAAAAAAATGAGAGAAAGGTGAAAGAGAGAAGTCTTCTGCAAAAGCAAACTTCAAAAGAAGAAGGAGAAAAGGAATAAGGCTGATGTTTCCAATGCTCGTGTCACACAAAAAAACCCTGAGTCTACATACTTAACTATATGTTCACAAATTATGAAGACCAGAACATGTAAATAAAAAATGTAAAGGAAATAAACAAATAGATAAATCGAAATCTCAGTCAACAAATCAATCGCACTCAGAAATATTTGAGGCTTCAGCCATCACTGAACTATTTAAGAGAAATCTCTGAGAAGTTCAAAAAGAAAGGGTAATTCTGGTGGATTGGAGAATGGCAAAAATTCTAAGGAAGGGGAGAATAAAGTTCACACAAGCAGCTTAGTGGTTAGGTGTCAGAAAAGAAAAAAAAATATACCTACAAAACTTAGGTTTATAGACAATAAGGTGATTAAAAAAAGCCAGCATTAATTTATCCTGACAAGATAATATCCAGCCCATCTCATTTCACTCAACCAACAAACTAGGCATAATCAGGACAAAGTGCTGCAAGACTTCAAGAACAATAGCACATGATTTTCTTGTAAGAAAATTAGATTTAGATGAAATTATTGTTGCACAGCTGTTTGACAAGCTGTGTGAAATGTCAGTTCTTAATACTGAATTGTCAAAAGGGGAAGTAATTTCAATTAGGGACTCTCAGGGACTTTTCGTGCAAGTCCATCACTATTCATCACTATTTCAGCTCTTGGAGTGTTCTTACAGACAGATAAGAACAGAATCAGAATTGGAAGCAGGCTGTAAAAATGATCCAAAATCAACATCATGAAACTCAATCAAGAAGTGTGTGAAGTGCTACCCACACAGAGCTGAAATCTGTGCAGAAAAGCAACAAGAGGATGAGCTGCAGCCCAGAAGCAGCACAGAAATGCTGTCCCATGCTCCATCTTGCAGCAGGAATCATCAAATCATGGAATGTCCTGAGTTGGAAAGGACCAACAAGGATTGAGTGCAGGACCCATGAGCTCAACAGGACTCTGCAGCTGATGCTGTTACCCAAAAAAACCGCTTCTCATTCCTGGGAGAGATGAAGAGTAGGGCTTCAAAATATCCCAGCAAAACCAATATTTCATCTGATTAATATCAATCTTGTGGGTCTGTTGTTAATTTTGGTCACTGCACTACCAAAAAAAAAAAAATGTAGGGAGGAACAAGAGGAGCAAGAGGAGTAATTAAGAAAGTGTGAGGAGCAGTTAAAGAAATTTGATTTTTTTTAATCAAGAGAAAACATGATTAGATTTAGCTTCTCTGAATCTGGTTAATCTCACAGTGTGTAAAAAAGTGTTAAAAGATAGTGGACACATGGGTTTTTTCAAAAGGCTGTTCTGGAGCAAGACAAGCATTTTCACTACAGAAACCACAGGAATGCTTCAGGAGCATGACTCTTCCTGATGATAAGGAATTTCCCTTAGTACCAACTGGATCTGAATTGCCCAGGTGCTGCCAGAGGTGGTTTTCAGGCACTTCAGGGAAGGAGCAAGAGGAATTTGAGGATTTCCTTTAAACCCTCAGTTTCCAGGTGCTTGGCATTCCCTTCCCTTTCTGTCCCACACTCATCTCAGCATGGCAGCAGGGTTCAGGCCCGAATTCACTTTTCAGCCACCCAGACTGCTGTATAAATAAACCCAATGACACTTTACCACATACCTGAAATTAAGCACTCGCTTAAGTGCTTTGCTCAACAGCAATATACTTTAAGCACATACTTTAAAACTCTGCAAACTGTGTCTTTATGGCTTTCCAAAGTCATTACAACGGTGACATGGGTCTAAATTATTGCAACACAGGAAGGTAACTGCCTTCTATAAGAAATAGACCTGGAAAAGGGGAGAAGAATGCAAAAGAAGACTGCTAATCTTAATTTTCCACCTTCACATTATTTTCAGAGCAAACTGATTTAAATGATAGACTTCTGCATAGTCCTGTTCTTAGAGAAATCAATCATGATGCCCATTTTATCTTTAATCACATTCACCCAAATGTAGGTGACTCAGGCTGTAGCACTCCCATACACACTTGGGAATTTAAGAACAAGCTCTTCACCCCTGATCAAATCAGCTTTATGCAATGTACTCAAATGTAATTTTAAAGCAGAATGAATGGGAGGACTTTCTAAAGATTGGATGGTTTTCAACCAAAAAGAACCCAAAAAACACTAGATGGTTGCCTCAATGCAACCAGATATGACTGGTCTCATAACAACTTTCTTTTTTTCAGAGAAAAAAAATATCCATGAGTCCACATGCTTTCATATTTTCTTGTCTGGATCCCTTTTCCACTCCTATGAAATGTATCCTTATTTTGACCCTTGGGCTCACACACTGACAGATATTTCAGGTTAGCCAACATTTAGCTGTCTGATCAAAGGACCTTCAACAAAAGATAATCTCTGTGTTTGCTTGTAGAAAAGCAGGTAAAAGACATTGCAGGACTGTAATTTACTATATTACCTGTCAGTATGAACAACTTTTTTTTTTTTTTTAATTGCATACTTTATGGTATGCTTAAACTGTGTTTAATTACTTGCTGCAGAGTGAAATCTTCACAAGGTTATTCTGTATCACACCTTTCAACTTGACTTTATTTAAAGGAGATGTCTTATTATCTTCCTAATCTTGAAGCATAGTCTACAATGTGAAGAAAATCATATTTAAACACAAAGATTTAGACACTATTTTTCTGAAAATCTGTCACCATTGGATTTTCATGGAAAGAAAGATAGGAAGGGAAAGTCGTTATCTAAAAAACAGACTGTCAGAAAATTATTAGTAATTCTTAGTGTTCTTACAGTCACTGTTAAAAGTGACATTATCAGTGACGTGTCATCAAGAAGAAGAATTGCAAAGCCACAAAGAAGACAAAGTAATTTGCAAAAGCACAGTAGCCATCACAATGATGCCAAGATAGCTTTAAATGATATAAATTCTATGTATGTTTATGCACTAAAGAGTCTAAAAAAACACTGGGGCCAGGTCAAACTTTGACATAATTTTTACTACATTAATTACATTTAATTACTAAAAATCAGTGTTTGATAACACATCCAAAATGATTTATTTCCCACTGAGGACTTGTCCTTGTTTATCATTTCTTGCCCTGTAATTAAAAAAAATAAAAAATCACAGTTCTACCAGAACTATCCACTGCTTCATTAAACATGAACAGCTTGAAGTCACATTTTGGAGGTGGTTAATGAAATGGTGTCAATAGGGTTTACACCACCTTATCCAGCAGCCACAACATTCTACAACATTTTCCCCTTAAAGGAGAAAGAAATAATTCCAAATAACTCAGGTTAATTTTGTTCCTAGGCTCTACTCGGGACAACAGTCACCAAAATTAAAGCCTTTTCCAGGCTGCTGCATTTCTTCAGGGTAACTCAGCTCCAGCCTCAGCCAGCATAACTTGGGAAGCAACAGTCAAATATTCACACTGACACACAAGGAGAACCTCCAAATCCTGCCAAAAAAAGGTGTTTTACATCGGTGCTTAGGTCAGCTTTCAATGCAGAATTGGGTACCTCATTACAGCAGAAATTGTAAACTATGAATGTTAATTGACTGAAACGACTCAGATTAAAGGGGCCTCCAGCTCTCCCCAGGTTTGGGTAAACAATTCCCGGTTCCAAAGTGTGTTACTGAAGCATTAACTTGCACTGCTTCATCTGGCACCACCTGACAAGAAGTACAGTGGCAAATGTGCAATATGTGGATTTTTAAAGCAGAATTATCAGACTGAGGGGCTTAGCAGTCAGTAAGTCTGGGAGCTGGACCTGGCTTCCTGCCCTTGCAGCACTGGCATCTCTGGGACACCACGAGTGTTTCACAGCCTTACATCCTGTTCCACTTCCAGAACTATGGCCAAAAAGACTCCTAATCATTGATTTTCAGACCAAAAGATGGAATAGCTGTAAAGTTCTTTTGTCTCCCATAAAACAATCCAGCCCTCATCACAATAATGGGAACAAAATATTCTGAATTTCCATCTTTTCTTCCTGTTAGTGCTCCTGAAAGAACACTACATTTATTAAAGCTTTCTTAAGAGCTTGTCAAGTAGGGCAATAATCACATTAGAAAATAAGGCTGCAGATTTCAGGATTAATTGTTGAAGTATTGTTAGTTTGTTGAAGTTTTGTTAGTCTTTTCTAACACGACAAGTTTGCCCCTGTGGCACTAAAAAGTGCCACTAAATTTTTGCTACAGCTCAGTTGTGTCTCATTCCCAGGGAATGAAGAGAATCAGCTATGGTAGCCCTTCACAAGCCCTCTCCAGTGAATGTTCCAGTCAATGGATGCTCCTGTTCATTTTGTGGTGTTACAAATGCCAAGTATTGAGCCTGCTTTGCTGTTCCCCTGCATTCTTTGCAGTCATGACATCTCTGTAAAACAAGCAACATACACATTTAGGGTAACTCTTCCTGTGCATTCTGAAAGGTGTAAACAAGGGGATAATCAAGCCCACAACCTGAGGTTATTATTCTCCTCAAATTGCTCTATTAACTTCTAGCTTCTTTCTATACTTGAAAATTATTGCTTGCTGGTAGAGAAGTCTATCTCAAATTTAAAAAAAAAGAACAAAAGAGGAGCAATCCAGTCTTTTGGTAGCATGTAAACAATATCAATTACTTTATATTTCCATATAAAGATCTGATTAACATAGCTCAAGATTTGTAAAAGATGAGAGATGAAAGATACTGGGGAAACCAGCACCTATCACAAGAACAGCAAAATCCTAATAGTGAGAGCAGCTACCAACTTGTTGTACAGGATGTGTTACAGAGTGTAAAAAAGGAACATTTATTTTCTAAGCAAATTCCAAACCAAAAGGCAATAGAAAAGCAGCACTATGTGGATGAAGCCTTTCCACACCATGGTAAAAAATAGATTATATCAGCTCACTGACAGCAGCCACAATGTATGGCCATAGAGCAATAATGATATGGTCTAGGTAAACCCAGCCCTCCATCAAAGATGCATGCCATGGATTTTCATCTATGGGAAAAGCAATGTGCAACAAACAAATTGAATGCATAAATCTTCAAAGACCCTGAAAATTTGGAAAGCATCAGCAGAGGAAACGTGTAGAAACAATGAGTCCAAATGAGTCACTCATCACAACAACGCCATTAAATCCTAAGAAAGGGTGACAGCACCAAAATACTGTATTTGAGAGCAATTCCAACTTCCTAAAGAAAATTTAATAAATGTTCATTTGGCAATAAGATGAAATTAGTACCATGCATCACAACCTTTAAATAAACCTGCCAAAATTCACAAGTTTCCCGCACTACTGCAGGAAGGAATACCTGTAGGGATGTGTATGGTGAGCAGTGTATTTTTACCCTGACTTCAATGGAAACAACACTCTCTGTGGACATCATTATGGACAAAGATGAGTTACACAGCAGTCCATGAAATGGGGTGGGGTTTAACCTCCCTTTCAGTTCTGAAAAGAAGGTTAATAGTCCCACATTTTCATGACCAGTCTCAACAGACTGAGGCAAAACAGAGAAAAGAGACATTGGAAGCTAGAACATGAGATAAAACAACGTATCTACAGAGCTGTGATTTCATTTCAAAATACTGACAAGAGTGGACTCCTGATCAGTGAAGCTACTGAAGGAAATCAGCCTGAAATTACCACTGTTGGCACAAAAAGATAACAAAGCCTGTCTACAGCCAAGATAAAATTCTGCATTTATTTATATTGACTCTTAAATTAGTTACTGAATCAAATAACGGGAAAAGAAATAAAAAGATATATTTGGTTTTCTTGCTCTAAGGCCTGAGGGTACAGAATGTCACATGGGACAGATGTGATGCCCATCCTATAGACATGCAGGTAGATTTCCTTTTATGAAAGAAAAGGATCTGTTTCATTACTCTAAACCAACAGATACATTCTAAGATTTTATGGCAACGGGCAAAACCCATCATTAATTGAACCAGGTTATATAAGAAATAATTTCTGAGTGTTTTTTTAGACTAAACGAATAAAAAAAAAAAGTAACAGTTCACTTCTTGAGACACAACTAAAAATATTTGTAAAATATTTGTTGCATCTGTGCTGTATCAGTGAAATTACAGGTTCACAGGTAAATTTGTCACAGATGGCAAACTTCATTCCCCTCAGAGGAAATCTCAGGTAATCACACCAAAATACCAAAATAGAGTAGAAAAGGCCACACCTTGACCACTGTAGGTCTGAGGATGATGCAAGAGATGAAAGGGCCTGAGCTAAATAAACATTGTGCAACTTGTGCATGAACTCAGAGTGGTAACTCCAGACCTTTGCTTTCTCTCTTTTACTGTGACTGAGCCCCTCCAGGACTCGTGGCACTCCTACAAATAGGGGCCATTTATTAAAGAGGAAATAAAAGCAACTATTTCCCCCTAAATTACTGCTTGGTCATAAGTACATTGCAATTCTTCAACATAATTTAATGTTCTTATTAAAGTTACAGTAAACTGCTAATTGTGTGGGTAATGTTTTTAGTTGTGTTTCATTAAATAATATTCAGTATTTATCTCCAGATGGGTTAGGTAAGCACATAAACAAACCACAGTAATTTATATCACCCCATTGTGAAAAGAAAGAACACATCAGAGATCATTTAATAAGACAGAACATCGCTGTTCACCCAGCATCACAAATAAAACTACTTTCACACCATTTACATCAGATACAGTGCTGGTGCCATATAGTGGAGACAAAGACTCAAAAAGGAGCCTGACACACTATTCATAAAGTCCTTTTGAAGTAACCATAAATGATATAGAATATTTATTCCCTTTTCAGGTACACCAATCTCAATCACCTGATGATGGTTTCTTGCTTCCCAACAGGTTGATTTATCCAAGGGGACACTACAAAATGAATAAATGTTTCACAAATTTTAGTTTTCAAGGAAAACTTTTAGAGCAAATGTGAACATAACACATTTAAACTGGTCAAAAACTTATTTTCAAAACCAGTTTTGACATCAAAATAGTTGTCACAGCCTGGAAACCATGCAGACACCCTTCAAAAACCACATCCTGATTTGCACCTCTTTCCTTCCTGTCCCCTCTCTTTTCTCTCTCATATGACACAACACAAGCTCTCAGTCAAACACATTTTCTTTGGAAGGGGTAGGATTTTTAAAATCAAGGTTTTAATACCAGGTGTACCATGAAAATTCCAATGTTTTACAAAAGATGGTAACTTGAGGTAACAGAGATGGGCATAAAGTTCACCCTCCTGTCTGCATCTTTTGTGCTGAGAGAGTTTCAGTCATATTTACTGTAAGGGGCTTCAAACTTCATTTAAAAATTTGCCAAAAGCTCTTTTGGTTTTGAACTTAATTTGCCACTCACATTTCTTCCTAGAAACGTGTAGATCTTCCCCAAGATTTTGTTAGGCTAATGGAGAAAAAGAGATCTCTCATTAAAAAAAACAACTTAAAAGAATGACAAGATGCAATCTCACTATGATTTTTAAAGTCAGGAACATAATGGGACTCTGTAAATGTAAAACCAAAAAAAGAGCTAAACGAGTCAAAACAAAACATTATCTTAGCAATTTATTCTTATTTAACTGGAACAAATAATCACATTTGAGAAAAAAATACCTCTAGAATTGTTACAGAAAATGACATATTCCTTTAAAAATCATTTGGTTCCAACAAAACTGCCTTTTCTGATTAAAAATTGTCATTTGGAAACATTTCACTCTATTATTCCAAGTTCAAAACCAGCAGCCTCTACTTAAGTATCTTCTAAATGTTTACTTGTTGAGCTAAGGGACAATTTCACTGATCAAAGTTTATCCTGGGGATATTCCAAAGAAAATAAACAGGGAATTAATTTTTCATGCTGTTTATAATGACAAAGTGTTGGTATTTGTGCCAATATCACCAGTAAATTTCTAGATTTCTTAGTTACAACTGATAGATATTGAAAATATGCCACTGATCAATCCTGGATATGTTCCATTGGTATAAACATTTTATTCTCTGATTAAAAAAAAAAGCCTTATAGCATTGCACTTGCTGAAAGCAACTGCCTACTTAAACTATTCTCAAACTTATTCAATATCCTTTATTATTAGGAACTCATTATGGAAACTATTCCACAAAGTTTAAAACTTCTTTAATGTTTAATTGCATTTTTGATCATTAATTACATCTGCAGATAGACAGAACTTTTTAAATCTTAATTTTCTCATTTAAGTTTGAAATAGAGTTTGCTACCCAATAAATTTTATTTTAGTGCAAAGACAAGGCCTATGTATTGATGAACATTTTAGAAGAAACCCACAGCTCAATCAGAATAAAATTCTATTTATCTACCATTTCATAATACGAGAATGAAAAAGTCATTTTTGCAGCTGAAATTTTGAGTTCACTGGAAACCATCTTTAAGATTTATTATTTATACATTTTATAATAGAAATTGTGACATGAAGACTTTTTATTTAGAAATATCTGCTACAGAAGAACAGTCACTGAACTTGTCAGTGAAAGGAGAGAAGTTCTTGTCCTTTCTGTCCACTACAAAAACAACAGTAAGGGGTGTCGTAGGCATCTTTTATGAAAAATCCTTTCCTTATGATTTTTTCCTCCTGAGAAGCTGAGAGGCCTCGGGAACAAAATGTAAACATTGATTATCTGCTGCTGTGGAATGCAACAGTGGATCTGTGATTGACCCATGTTGGATGTTTGTAATTAATGGCCAATCACAGCCCAGCTGTCCGAGCCACAAGCCTTTGTTATCACTCCTTTTTATTCTATTCTTAGCCAGCTTTCTGATGAAATCCTTTCTTCTATTCTTTTAGTATAGTTTTAATATAATACATATCATAAAATAATAAATCAAACCTTCTGAACCATGGAGTCAGATCCTCGTCTCTTCCCTCATCCTAAAACCCCTGTGAACCCCGTGACAAAGGGGTACAAAGCAAACATTGGCACATGAGTGATGGTTGGGATTGATGCTCTTGGAGGCTTTTTCCAAAACTAACAGCTCCATGATCCAGTGATATCTCATGGTTTGTCAGCAGCCCCTGGTGCAGAGCCCTCCCACCCCATTCCTGTGGGGCAGGGGCTCCTTTCCAGCCCTGGGCTCTGGGAAGGTTTTTACAGAGCTCACTGATGGCAGAGCACCAGCACCCCACATCTCCCGGGCTGAAACCACCACCCTTCTCTTCTGGCTTAAATTATCTGAGCTCTGCCTCCACAGACAGGCTGGGACTGAAGGAAAACGATCCTGATGTTGCTGGGTGCTGGCAGGGTGAGAGCCTGGCTGGTCTGAGGAGCCCTCTGCTCACAGACACATAACTCACTCTGCAATGCACCTTCTAAACCACAACGTGGGGAAGCTTCTGACACAACAAACAGCAGTTTGTTCCATTCAGCAACAACAACAAAAAAAGCTTTATTTTTCTTTTCAAGTAACATTTACCACAGACCCTTTTTTTAACTAAGAAACTTTGCTCCTTGTTTTTTCCCTCACCTCTATTTTTTACAATGTAAGTAATTTGAATTATCCTATCTGATCCTTGATTAGTTATGTTCCTTTACTTGCAGAACTGTGTTATTTTCTAATAGGGCTTATTTAGGAAGTTTAGGCTTATAAGGAACAGGATCTGAAAATATTACAAGTCACATGACCTTAATTATGATATTTAAAAAAATATAATTAACAAATACTATCTATGACAGAAATTGTTCTGTTAAGATTAGATGATATCTGAAGGGTTCAGATGTAAGAAGTTTAGCTGGAAGTAGATGGAGGAAAAGGGAGACCAACTTGCCCATAATATTTCTAGAGATGGAAGAGGTGATGAAGAGGCAGCCAGTTGTGTATATCCCACTCCTGTGGTTATGACAGAAAAGAAATAAAAAAATAGAAATAAAGGCTTCATGCATTGTCAAGGAAGGAAAACTACAAATAATTGGGTAATACATTAAAATAACATTAATGAGGGATGCTCAGTACTAGGAAGTCTCTTCTGTGTGTGCTTGCTTTTCATGTGCCTACTTAGGTGCCACAAAATGATGTAAGGTTTAAAGATGGACATTGTATTTACATTTGCACATTGGAGGTTTTTTCATTATTCTTAGTCCTACCAAATTGTAGCATTATTTTCAGTGTTCCTGCTACAGTTAGGCTAGGAAGATAGAAGACTCTGGAATAATAAAAACATTCTTCACTGAATATTCCTCTGGCTTTACTTCTTAAAAAAAAGATAAAATTTGCATAGTTAACTCCAAGGGACTCCATTCCATGGCATCTATAAATAAAAAAATATTTTGTCAATTCTTACCAAAATGCATTTGGGAAAACAGCTGCCTTAAGTCGGGCAAGCACAGACTTCATTTTTGACATGAATTAATCCAAAACCAGACAATTATTTTAGATAACAGCATTAAAAAAATTGTTCAGGATTAGATAAAAAAAAACATAAACAGACCATTTTTGATTTGTAGCTTCAAGAATATTTCTGTGACAGATATGTAATTCCTTCTTTTGTGTGCAAAAGCCCCCACGTCTGATAAGCAAAATTAAGGCAGCCATGTACATCTTAGTCACAAGTTTTTCCTCCTGCTAGGAGTACCTCTAAGAACATTTACTTATCAAGGAGTTTTTAGGCAATTTGAGTTATTTTGGCAAGTCTGTTACTTTCTGATATTTTTTCGTAGCATCAGAGCTCAGACAGCTCAAACTTACCGCATTTAAACAGAAATATTAAATGGTTCACAAAAATCTTTGCTGAACCCCTCTTGCTCCTGTGTCTAGAACCAGGGCTGCCCTTGCTTGACTCCTTTTCACCCCACAGCTGAGGGCTCTCAGAGGCTGTGATTTATGCACCCAGCCCTCCCCCTGTGCCCTCATTTCACTCCTTTTAGGAATCCTGGGTGTTGTTTTTCCCTGACCTCCCTTTTCAAGGGAGGAAGGATTGCTTATCAACAGCTTCCACACTGCTGATCTCTGTCTCACACCACTCCTAGAATTTATCCACAGCTTTAAACCAGAGAGTTTCCAGCTGCTGCAGCAGCACTTTGTCCTAGAGAAATAAACAATCTGTTTTCAAACCCAGCCATGACTGGGACCTGTCCTGACTAACAAACAGCATTTCCTTGGAGGTGGCATCTGACAATTAAACAGGGCTAATTTCTCAAGATCCTGCTTCATTAAGGATTATTAAGAGATTAACATTTAATCCATTCTAGTACATTAATGATGAGGATGTGGATAAAATATTGAATCTCATTCCTTTGGGTACAATTCTCTTTCAGTACTTGGGGAGAATAATTGCTGGTAAAAGGGATGGGTTAATGGTGCACCTGTCTGCTATTTGTTTGGTTTTCAATATAAAACAAAACAACAAAAAATCAGACTCAACTGAGTAAGAAGTCTAGAGTTTATGAACAAAAAAAACCTTCAAAGGTTGCTGATCTTTCTCACCCTTCAGTGTTTATGGAGATTTTGAATTCTCAGATGATCTTCCTGCCTTTCCTTAGGAGCATACCCTACCCCTAAGATAACTAGTGATTTGGCTATTGAAAAACATCTTTCCTTGGTTTTGAGTTTAAACATGACAGTTTAGGCATTGGAAAACACTGTTTTGAATAGGTTTTGCTGTTTGCCTTGTGAAAGTAAAAAGAGATACTGAAGTAATGCTTTTGCCCTTGCTTCTTTTAAAAATGAGGCTTTAAGGGAAGAATAACGTGAGTTGGATCCTTTCCAAAGGTCTTGTTCAGCATTTTGGCACACAGAGATAACACTTTAAAGAGAGGAAGCAATGGTAATGATTCCATTTGCTGGGGAATCTCAATGTTATGTGAAAGCATGACTCCTGTGTTTGTAAATACACTCTGATCACGACTCTGTGCTCACACCCAGCACTTCTGTAGTTATGCTTTGCTTTAATCCTCCTCCCCAGAATTGTTCCACGGCCATTCCTGCCTAGCCATCCTCCTTATTTTAAATAACACACAGTACAAGATGAAACAAGCCCAGATGACTGTAATAAACTCCAAATGGATGCTAAAAAATATCCTGTATTCAGAGCAATGCAGGTGCACTTGCAGCTCCTGCATCAGGACACAGTTTGACAGAGGCAGTGCAAGCAGCAGTGCCTGTGAAAACCTTCTGGCAGGGCTGGTTCATCTGTGATGAAATCCAGGAGCTCCAGGCACCTGTACAGACACAGATGAAATCTGCACCACCCCATCTTCATTACTGATGCCCTTCTAATTGGGTTGTGTAACTGCTGTGCCTTCCATTTCTACATAATTTGTGTGAGTCAATGTCTTGGGCTGCTTCTCACAGGAAGGGCAGGCAGGAGGGAAGGAATCCCAGCCCCTCTCGTTGAGAATAAGGTGGAATTTGGTTATTTAGCCTGGGGGAGAGGAGACTCAGGGGACAGCCCACTGCTCTCCACACCTGCCTGGCAGGAGGCTGTGGCGAGGTGGGGATTGGTCTCTGCTCCCAAGGAGACAGAGAAGGGGCAAGAGGAAACAGCCCCAAGGGTTTGGGTTGGATATTAGGGGAAACATTCACTGAAAGGAGTGCCAGGCATGGGAACAGGCTGTCCTGGGCAGTGGTGGAGTCAGCATCTCTGGGGGCATTGGAAAAGTGCAGATGTGGTGCTCAGGGACACAGATAGTGGTGGAACATTGGACTTGATGATCTTAGAGACCCTTTCCAGCATAAACAAATCCATGATGCTATTCTAGGATACTATCAGGAAGAGTCATTAAGCCCATAACAAGCCCATTCACAATCCAATTTCTTGATCTGTAGGGTTTGTGTTGCATTCTATTATAATAATTCTCTTTTCCTTAGCTCCTGGACACCAGTAAATATTAGTGCCCAGTTTGTCACCAGAGCTGGGTTTCAGCCACAAACTTTCACTGCCTAATGTGCCAGATCCTGAGAATTGGGAACCCATTTAAAACTCAAAGTCAAATGTAGCAAGTGGGGAATGCCAAAACTGGTACCAAATTACTTCAGACAAAAAACAATTCAATACAATGTTACCTTTCTTTAATTTAGTAATATTTTTTGTAGCTTTTAATGTTTTTAATACACATATTTTTTTTTTTATCCACAACTGGAAACTCAGTGGACAAGACAGAAGTTTTGCAGAAACCCAGGAAAGGGAAGGAAAGCTTCTTTTCAAATGTAAAAGCAGAGCAGCTATTCCTGTGTTCCAAGGACTAACACTTGGACACAAATGTACTGGAAAATGACAAAAAATTATTTATTCATCAAACTTAATGCTAAATTCCTTTTTTTTCCCACTATAATTTGCATTTTTAGTAAGCCAATCAGGTGATTTCTGATACAAAGCTGATTGTATGATGAATAATAAAAATGCTCAATTTTAGCCAGAAATACGAGGAGGCATTTAAAAAACAGAGTCTCAAGAATACTGAGCAGAACATCCTCACACAAATGTACCCCTTGAGCTGCTGTATTTCAATAGGGAAGGAATATTTTCCCTCTTCAAGTATTAGAAAAGGTGTAGGAGTAGAGAAGGAGCAAGAAAGAGACCTTTCAAACGAGAACACTCTCAGTGAGTCACTGCTGTGGTGAGGGGTAGAAAATATCCTTCTCCTTTTCAAAGACTTCAGAAAGTCATTTGTGTGTTCTGGGTCCATTTATCTGCTTGTAGGATCCAGGGAAAGATGAGAAGTTGTGGGGAAAGAAAAATTGATGGACTTTCAGGGCCTTTTCTTACCACCCACTCTTGTACAGCTCACAATAAGTAGAACATTCTTTATTACATGCTCTTCCTATCTATTTTGCCAGTGCCAGAGAATAAACCTCAGTCATTTTCTTAGCTGACTACCTAGTAAGATGGAGAACAGTAAAAGCCTGCACAGGCACTGTCAGACTGACTGAATAGGTGGGAAAATGGTAATGTTTTTTTGTCAGAACTGAATTTAGGCTTCCAGCAAATCTGAAACCTCAGGTGAGATGTTGGATGATTTTCTGCAGTCCTTTTTTTCCAATACCCACGTCCCACTTGGTTATGCTGAACAGATAATAAATCCCTGTCAGTCTGTACAGCCTCTGTAGCACTAAGGAACTTCTCCACATCTACACAGAGCTCTCCCATTCAAGGCTGGACAGGAGACTAATTTGGTACTCCCAATAATTTGGTAGGCCTTTTAATTATCTGCTTGCTTTCCTCATTTGCTCTTCCCAGCTGAGAACTGGATCTTCCTCAAATAACTTATCTGCTATTTCTTAGGCTTTTAAGAGACCAAATCAGGTTGAGGCAACACAAATGAAGTATCAGAAAACAAACAATGAAACTCCATTCAGCTGAAAAAGATTTTGCCTCAAATTCATCTGCTCATACTCTCAGTATGCCCCAAATTCATCCTACACTTTGGAATTTCTTGTGCTTGTTTCTAATATATATGGACCTCATATGGGCTCTAATTCAACTCTGGGCAGCTGCTCAAAAATTTTTTTTAGATATTCTGAAGCACTTTATAGCTCAAAGACACCATCATCCTTTTTATTTTAGACATATATATAGGGTATTCTAAATACTTCCACAGGAAGAAGGAATTGCTATGAAAAATGTTTGTTGGTGCAAAGGCAAAGGTATAAACTCACCAATTGGATAAACTCATCAGCAGATCATAATAGCAATTCTCCTATCAATTAAAAAAAAAAAAAAGCCAGAAAAAACCCCAACAAATTCTTTCATGTGTAAGTACTGTTAGGAAAAATAATAGATTACTTTAAATCATGAAACGATGAAATTTAAGGTAAACTACAAACTAAGTTGTGCTTTATTAAAACATAAATTTATAGCTCCATTTCAGCTGTCCTTTCTGGCACAGATTACAGCAAGCTGTTAGCAAAGGAAGGCTGCTATCCCATAATGCTACACTAACAGCATATTGCAATTGAAGAATATTTCCTGAACAAAACACAGTGCTAAGTGAATGTTAAATTTCTGGATTTGGCACTTGGGGGGCATTGACAGGACTGGAATGAACAGAAACCCACTGGAGCAGGAAACCAGCAGCTATGGGGACGATGCTGAGTGCTCTGCAGTGTGGCTGGAGGAGGTGTGCAGCAGCCAGGTGAGTTTACAGCCACTCTGTTTACAGCTGTGCACAGCAGGAATGGTGCAGGGAACGTCCTGTGAGGAAAGCACAATGCAGGGCTGTTCCTTCAGGAGGGGAGCTGTGTGTGCTGTGCTGTGGCAGCCCTGGTGGGCACAGCCCTGCTCTGTGCCAGCCAGCACGCTCCTTCCCTCCCACTCTGTGCACACAGAGGGATGCTCAAGGCAGGCTGCCTACAGACAGCTGCACCCCTGGATTGACAAAACCCTGCTCCTGCAATTCAGGCTGCAAGCTGTGCACAGGGACAGGCTGCAGCTCCAGCTGCTGTGCAGATGTCCTGTGCTCCCTTCCCTCCCTGGAGCTCTGCCCTGTTCCACCACCCCACCAATTCCCTCAGGAACTTTGCTGGTCACCATGACCCTGAGAAATGTTAAAATTCTCTTTTCCCAGCCTGAGTGCTTGAAGAATGATTTGGAGCTCTTCATTTCTCATTCTCAAGGTTGTTTATTGTGTCTTATCTATAAAATTCTTTCTCCTGCCCTGCCGAGGTCCACTCAGCAAGACAGGCAGAGGCACTCTGCCTGCCCCCGGGGTGGTGTTATGTCTTTATACTAAAAACTACATATACAATGTTTATCATTACTTTCCAATACCTATCACCTATGTTAGACAGTGAGCTTCTACTCTAAACCAATCTGTAAGTGCCAACATCACAGCAGAAGATGGAGGCCAAGAAGAAGAAGGAGAAAGGCTGGACACACCCAGTTCCCTCCATCTTGCCTCGTGAACTGTAATTCCAGAAACCCCAAAATCTACTTTTTCACCCCGTGATAACTTCACTATTATTCTACCTAAACTGTTGTGGCTTGCTGATCTTCATATAAGGTTGGTAATTTGCTCCATGGGTCATAATCAAACCCACAGGTGTTTTGGGCTCTGTGCCAGGGCTTCTGAGCCCCCTGGCAGGGTCCTGGCCATCCTGGACAGCCCAGAGGGATGTTCTGGGTTCCCACACCCATGTTAAAAGTGACTTTTGCTGGCTCAGTGGAGCTGCTGCAGGGCAGCATCCTAAAGGCAGAAACTGCCTAGAACAGGAGGGGTCAAGCACTGGCCAGCTCTGAAGGAAGGGAAAAGGCAAAAAAAAGCAATTTATTGTGTGGGCAGAGAGATATCACCACGAAGATACAGCAAGCACAGAATTGTACAAGGTGCTAGTGCATACCCTGAAGGATCTGAACAATTCTTTATCTCCGTTAAAATATAAGGAATTAAAACACGGTGAGAGCAGAGGCACCATCATCAGGGGAAAGTTCAGGCAAGGCTAAAACAACCTGGCCTGTTTAGCCTAACAAAACAGGAGCTGGAGAGAAGTATGATAGCTCTTAGAAAATACTTCAGAGACACTCCAGGAAGGGAAAAGACATTTTTAAAGCTCAAATACTGGCAAAGGAACAAATGGGTACAAACTGCTTTGAATATATTTAGGCAGTAGAGCTGATAATTTTGATCAGAAGAGAGAGTCCTAGAACAGCCTCCATGAGGAGTAGCTGGAGAAACATTTTGCAGATGGGATATATTTAGTTTATTAAAGGATTACATGATTTCGTTTTGATGACCCAGAATCCTGCCTTCTGTGTACCCCAGCAACTGCATTTGAAAGCAGGAATTAAATTTAACCAAGGTCTATCCAGTCATAAGAAACTTCATGTCTGATCCTCTTCCAGACTACATTACCTGGCCATGTAAATTTTCAAGTAAAAAGAATGGGACACCATATATTTACTACAGCTGAAAAATACTATCAAAGGCTACCCCTTAAATGCATTGTCTTGCTGAATCTCATATTAAAATAAAGATGTCAGTGTTAGCTCTTCCTTATGCCAATCAATAGGCACTTTAATAACTGTGCTAATATGTCAACTATTAATAAACAATTTTAGAAATTATGAACCAAATTTGTCACACATTCTTAAAATGTAAAGCATTTTATATAATTTAGCAAAAATTAAAAAAAATTTGTCATCTTAAAGAAGTGCATTTGAATTAAGAATGAATATTTTCATTTTATTCTAAGCATTAATCAAAGACCATAGTCTAGCTCTTTTGTATTTTCATGGAAAAATGCTAAAGCATAGCACTGAAGTTCATGTTTCCTTATGCTGACTGAAGATCAGACATTTACAAAAAGTGAATAATATTTGCATAGCAAATGAGCATCTAATAACATGCAGTAAGACATGTAATGTCAAATTTGCATGAGATATTAGCTTTTATAAACAGCTAATGTCTCTGTCATTATCCCCTTTACGAGTCTGTTGTTGAGGGGTTTTTAAGAGCCTCATAATTTTCATTTGATGGGTTGTAAAAATAACAACTTGATTTGGATAGTGGCTTAAAATGTTAATCACATTTCATACCACAAAAAAAAAAAATAAAAATCAGTGCTATCAGCATTTATACACACTACAAGAAGATTTGTCCAATTTTAAAGCATTCATGACATCGACTTTGTGTAGTATGCAAAAACTTGATCTGAAAGTGGAAATGTTGGGAGGGGTAGATCCTAATAATTCTACTTAATCCATGAAAATTGAATCTGCGTTGTGGGGCAACTTCTGGACACCTCCTCCTCATCTGGAGGTGTCCAGCCCTGCATCATCTGTTCCTGTGTACTTCAAAGTGCTGTTAAACTGTGAAAAGATGCAACTTTTCATGAGATCTTCTGGTACCTGCTATTTGTTACTCACATTTATATCAGACAGAAAGATCTGTCTGTGATTAATGCTAATTAACATGATGCTCTGGTTTGCATTTCCTGTACACCAATGAGCAGTCCTATTTTTACTTGAATTCCTGGATTTACTGGAGTTATATCTCCTCTGACAGAGCAAACAGAAACTGGCAGTTTTCACTTCATATGGTTTTGCAGATTGAGAGTGAACAGAGCATTTTTCTTCCTCTGTTTGAAAGCAGAGCAAGATCCTTGCCCACATTCATGAGGCAGGAGTGAACAGAGAGGGCTCTATTCTGTCCCCCCTCACCAGGTCCAGGCTGGTGTAACTTGGCACTGGCACAGCAGCTCCTAACTCACCCTTTTGTAATGCAAGCAGGGTTCCAAGTTCTGGGGTTTCCCTCAGCTGAAGCTGCTGGGAGGGCACACAAACCAGTCTGCAATATAATGGATGGCTTCAGCAGTCAGCCTCATCACTGCCTGGACACTACATGCACCCACCACAGTGGTTTGCACTATTTCACATATTTCCTATAAAAGTTCAGATGGCATTTCTACTGATATACCCTTCTTTATTTCTATATTGCACTCCAAGCAGCTGCTAAAAGCACGCATTAAATTCTTGCACATTCACAAGTGACCAGCTGCAATAAAAGATGAATTGTGTGTTGCTATGTATTATTGTTAATTTTGAATTGATTTACTGCTAAAACAATGCCTTCTTTCTAAGAATCCCACTTCTGTTCTCACACTAGTTGCACACTGATGTAATTTAAACGATTTTGGTACAGACCTCAATGGAATAACTATAAGACATCAGATTAAAGTCTGAGCCATAAAAAGAACATGGAAAATTCAAAAGGTTATACATATGTATTTTTTCTTAGTCTGTCCAGCTGACTATCCAACCTCACAGGCAAGTTTGTTATTTTAGCAGTGACCTGTCAGCTTTGGGGTGTTTGGAAATGTGAATTCCCATGTGCAAATTGTCTCAACACTGAGTTCACTCCAGCCCATCCCACCTTGAACACTTCAGCTACAGCAGGTGCACAGCCCAGCTGCATGTGGCAGAACAGGCTCTGTGCTTCTTAGGCACAGTGGTGCTGGCTGATGGGAGCTTGCACAGAGAGATCTGCATCCTTTTTGCCTCAGTTTTACCATTTATAAAACAGATTCCCTCTGTGCAAACCCCTTCAGAGACGGGTGCTGATGCTTGATCTCTAACCAACTGTGAAACTTTCTTTTTGTTTGAAACACATAAATTCCCATTCATGCTATATACTTCAATTTCTTATAACTCTTAGAAATCAAGAAGTTTATAAATTCGTTTTATTCTTTCATTTTCAAGCTCCAGCTGAAGAGCTGGAAAAGAGAGGCTGGTAAAACTCTTTAAGCTGATCCAGGCATTTGCCACTGGTTTCTATTTCAGTCATTTCACCTCGCCCATGTTGCCTGAGGTGCACAGATCATTCAGGTACCAAATCATCACAACACAGGCCAAAATGCATTTTGTGAAGCTAGGAAGCCCTGAAGGAGAGCACCAGGGTTAAATGACAGCTTTTGTTCAGCTCTCTGCTTGGCTGTGCTGGGGATGTGTCTGCGGGCTCTGGCAGCAGGTGATGCACGACTCTGAGAGTGCCTTACTTACTGATTTGGAAGAAAGCACCAACATTTCATCCTGCCTGCTGGATTTAACTTAGATGGATGGACAGAAGCTGAATACTAATAATGGTAGAAGAAGAGAAGAAATAACTCCACATCCCATCCAGCTGAGCTTTCCTAATTGCTGGCCCCAAATTTGGGAGTTAGAGCAGAGTTTTGCGAGTTGCTGTGACTGCTGCATTAAAGGAAATCCTTTCTCTGCAGAAGAGATTCTTTCTCCCCTTCAGAGACCAAGTGATGCTATGGGTCACTAAACAAGGAGGATAAAAAATACTTTGGCTTTTGGCAGTCAGAACAGGTATTTCTTGTACAGAGAGGTTGCTATAGTTGGAGACAGCCTGAAGAAAGACTTCACTGAAGCTGCAAGTAAAAGACAGAGACTTCTGACATCAGGTGCAGGAGCAGTGACTCCTTTTCACCTCCACCTTCCCCTCACAGCCCCCAGTGACCTCCTGTCCATTAAGCACTCACACCTGAGGTATCATGCCCATCCTTGCATGAGAGGAGGTTACACCAGAGGAAAATAAAAAAAAAAAGGTATACACCAGAATGATCAGGAAGAGACTGTTGACTCAGGGCAAGAAAATCACTGCCAAATAATATTTCTAAGTGACCTGATAAATTGCCCCGACCACCCATCCTGCCCTTTGCTCATATGAGAATTGGCACGACCCAGAGCCCACTGATGGGTGAGGCTGAAGGGCAAAGCACTGGCTCCCTCTCAGAGAATGGAGCAGTCAGATCTCTCTGCAGGGGCACAGGAGCTTTCACAGGGGCTCTACAGGTGCAGCAGAGGCTCCTCAGCAACTCTAGGCAGGGTTACAGGGCTGACCCACAGGGAACTTCATTATATTTCCAAGGACATGGAGGTAAAGCTCCACAGCTTTACCTTCCCCCCACTTCTCTGAGTTTCATAAAAAAGGTGCATGACTAAGGTGCATGACTTGTAGCAACTTAGAAGACTGAACCAAATGATATTTATTACATATAGTCATGGTGTATTTTACGGTCTGCTGGAACCATCTCATGAAAAGTTAATTTTGAGAGCTATTTCCCTTCAGTGAAAATGGGACAAGTAACAAGAAATTACATCAAAAGAGACCTGAAGTATACAGAGAGACAGGAATGGTTTGCACATTCCAAAGCTTTGGCAGATCTACTTTCAGGAAATGATAGTTCTGCATGAATTTCAGGCAAAATGAGGAAAGGAAGAGAACCTCAATATTTATTCTGACTCTCTAAAGTATTCCCAGTTATTAAAGCTGCTACTGTGGTTGTGAAAATAAAGGCCTCACCTCAGTAAAAGTGCTCTTATGTGTGTTTTAGAGAAGCTCCTACTAAAATTTCTCATTGATCCTGAGAGTCTCCAGATTAAGCTAAATCCTTACTCATGCTTACATCACAGCAGCACATTTTCAGGCTTATTTTTTTCTTTTATGTACGAGGGGTTTTCTTCTCCCTCCATAGAAGAAAGTTTGGCCCAAATGCCTGTAATGATTGCTCTTGCAACAAGCCTCAGTGCACACAGACATCCACATGGCAAAGCTAATAATTTTGGAATTTTGTTTGGAATTTTATACTCTCTGTTTTTATTTAAAAGTTTTAAAAGGCATTTATTAACTACAGAGAGAAGAAAAACTGCATTAGCAAGCCAGAGCAATTACATCATTGCTGAGTTCACAATGAGCTGCTGTCAACTCTTCAAGCACACACAAAATAGAAGGGGTTTTACAGCCTGTCACCATCTCCTGACAGGCAGGTAAGTCACTGCTAATAATCAAAACAAAGCTCCTTTCTGGGGTCTAACTTCTCCCAGGAGTACTCTGCAAGATGACAGTCTTTAGTTAATTCAAAACTAGAACATGCTTTTGCTCCCAATGTGAAAATTCTGCTGCTTTCCCAGACGCATCCAGAGAGCTGAGCTCTCCCCTTTGAACTCCTTTTTGCACCTGTGCCCTGTTAGACATAGCAAAGGCACATCCCACATGGATTTTCACCAGCAAATGTCACTGCAAACAGACAATTCCCTGCCAATGGTGTCTTGAGAAGCAGCCATCAGACAACCCAACAGGATGCTCTTAAAATCTTTGTATTTGATGACATTTCTGAAATGGTGAAAGTTTCTTATTATGTTGAAAGAAATTCTTATTATGTTGGAAGAAATAGCAACACACTTTAACCCCAGATTCCTATTCCAGGAACAGCCAAATGGTAACAAAACACAAAGACTGAGATGAGTGTGGGAGATGCTTTCCTCGAGTTTGGAGCAGAAGTTTAAACAACTTTTTTAAACAATTTGCTTGTAAACAACAGGTGAAAACAAAAGACTCCCTAACTACAGTCCTCAGGTAGCTAAATGAGGCAGATTGAAAGTGAGGGCTTCAGACACATTTAATGAGTGAATGTTGATGCTTCCAGACCTACAGGCCAGATGGTCCTATTTCTACAAAGCCCAAGGATGGAAAAAAGTAAAACCCTCCAGGTGTCTACTGTACATTTCAATCTGTGATAATAGTCAAGAAATGACAAGTCTGATAAATTAAAACCCCAGGAGGCAAAACTCAAACCAGAGAGAATTTATAGAGGAAATACAATTTATGCAGCTTATGGAAACAAAATGGGAATTAAACCAGCTTCCAACAAAAGAACTGTAATATTTTATTTAAGCCAAAGCATGTAATGTTGGTTGTTTTTTTTTTTTTTTTTAATGTAACCTGGAAGAACTGCTAGCCTGAACCTCTGCTGAAGTTTTCTTTCTCATTCAGACTCACACCACTTGTCCAGCCCCCCTGTCAGTGCCTGTCATGTATTTTATAAAATGTATTTTTTATGCTTTGCACCAGCATTTCGTGTGGCCTTGGTGCTGCTGCCCAAGCAGATGGACCCTGTGCTCCTACAAAACCTGTCACAACAGCAAAGGGACAGTGCCTGCACACCAGGCTGACACAGAAAAAACCTGTGGCAGAATAATGGCCTGGGTGAACATTAATTTGTACCTACAACATTTCAAACACCACTTGAGACAGCTGTGATTTTCTGGGGTCAGTTTAGCTGCCCCCAAATTTACAGTTTACAAATTCTCATTGGGAATGCTTCTACATCAGTAATTTAAGGTGAAAAAAGGCTATTGCTTTCTTGACTGAAGATAATATTGCTTGAGCTGTGACATACCTTATTCCAAGTAATATAAGCAAGAGGCACCAAAAGCAAGAAATTTATTTTCTCAAACAGGCATGAAAACACACTATTGAACTTATTAAAAATACCCATGTGGATAATTTTATTCCACCTTCAGTGTTCCTTAGTTTCAGTACAGCAAGTTTCTTACAGCACATCACTTTCTTACCAGACAGCATTTCATTAAAATTCCAAGTCCTTAGAAAATGGGAGGTTCATTATTTTTCAAATTTACCTATATTTAAGTATGCTGAAATCATTTATCACCAGGGAGCAGAGGTGTTGCTACACAAATATTCCCTGAGTGCCCACATCATTACCTCATCCAGGTAAGGCATTTGAAGCAGAAGCTGAATTTGGTCAAAAAATTATTTAAAAATCAAGGTGAAGCACAAAACCTCCTGATGCCCATTCAACAGATGCGAACTCAGATTCTGACTTGTGATACCCTATATATGAAGGTGTTATTTGAAAATAAGACAATGTTGCACACTTTTACTCAAAACAAATGACCCATAACTTGCATTATACAGAATCCACTTGTTTTTTTTAGAAATCTGGGCCTCATTTTGTTTGATACCATGATATAAAATCCTAAAAGTTATTGATTTTTGAGAATCACAAGCCTTTTCACATTAAAAATGTTACCAGCATCCTACATCCATATTCTTGGAAAGTAGCATATCTTGGCTATACAGAATAAAACTCTTATTCCTTTACCTTTGGTTGAAAACCACTTGAAAATTTACTTCACAGTTACCAGGTTAGTTACACTTTTCACTTGCTCACTCACACTGCCTTCTCAAAACTAAACACAAACAAAAAGCAAAACTAAACCCAAACAAAAAAATTCTCTCTAAAAAGGATTTTATCTTTCTTTGGACCTTCCTTCTCTCAAGCTCCCAAGCAGAATGAGAAGTGGAAGCTGGTATGCATTTTGAAGAGCTTATGTAGACTGCAGATTTTCCACTGTTGTTAAGGCTTAAATAATCCATTTCCCTCTCCTTGATGTATCTTCAATCTTTGTGGACTAAAAACTTCCACGCTGGCATTTCCTAACAAGCAGAAGCATCTGCCAGAGAATCTTGTAAACAAACTTTGCTTTCTTAAATCTCCTTTTTTCACTAAAACACTACTAGCATTTTTTTCCCCTAAACTAGAGCTCTGCTATGTTTTTCCTGGAAATTTTCCAGTCCAACAGTGTAATCCCTGCAGATGTATCTACGTGCATTTGGCAACAATCTGAAATTACAGCTGACATGACCTCTCATAGGCAGGTGTCTCCCATATCTCTTAAATATTTAAACAAAAACATCATCAGATAATCCTCTGCACATCCAGGCATAGAAACATCATTTAGTTCTTAAGTAAGTAATCAAATAGTCTGCTCACAGCCAAATATAATAAATGCAATAAAGTCCAAACAACCTACAAACCTCATCCTAAGAATATTCTAAAATAGAAAGTGAGGCATCCAAGAGCCTTTCTGGGCCCCAAAGCATTTTGCAAGCTCTGTACTGATTGCACTTCACCACACATAGATGTGTCCAGTGATCTGACAGTGGGCCTTGGTTTGATCTGCTGCTCAGCAATGGAAGCTGATACACAGCTTTCAATATTGCCCATGCTCTAATTGCCCATCTTGCAATTAAGGCAGGCAAGGAAAAAGCCTTTGGGGATCCCAAGCACCTGCAACATGCACAGAGAACTGACCAGGGAAAATATTGAAATTTATTGGTCACATGCTCAGGTAAGTTTTCACAGATCATGGCATTTATTGTATTCAGGCTCATCATCTCCAAACATGAGCTAATAAACCACTACAGCTGTCATGGAACTCCTCTGTTCTTCCAAACTTGACCATCTCAGGAGGGCAAGTGCAGCTCTCTGCCAGGGCAATCCTGACTTTGCATTTGGTTTGAGGAAAACAAATACATCACATACACAAATAGATTTCATCAACACAACCTTCTCAACTTAGTTATATCATTGACATTAGACAGGAAGAGTCCAAACTATTTGCTAAGAACAGAGGAAATCAGCGTTGGTGCTGTGAACTAAAAGTGTCTCCATCTGCAGTGAGAATAGAGAGAAGGAAGACTAAGGCTTGGCATCCCTCAACAATGAATTATGGGGCTATATGGCAATAAACTTAACACTTAGGTTGTAAAAGAAACCATAAATGGAACCACAAGGCCCTGATTTATGCACTAGATAGATCCTGCTTTGAGATCTAGATTAATTCTTTAATAAAGATGCTATCCATCACTGGAAAAGGCCTGCCTTGGTTGTTTATTTGCCTATCATGAACAAAGAGTGTTAATTATGTTGTTTCAGATATAGTAGGTCTTCCCTGATACTTACAGCCTGCCACAGAGCAATATGTCTTACACAGGAATGCATTATATTTTCAATTGAAAACGACTTACCAAATTGAAAACATAATTTTTTGTCATTGGAAGCCATATAATGTATTACAGCTTGCACAGCTCCAAGATAGCAACAGAAGAAAATACCGTATCTGCACCTATTTTACTGTAGAAAATAGAGTTATATATTGTTTCAATTATCAGTTTAAAAAAGTGCCACTAAGGATGGAATAAAGCTAAGGATTAGTTTCAGGAATGTCAAAATGTCAATAACTGCTCTGAAAACATTTCTGCCTACAATACTACAAATGTCATAAGTTGAGGTGTTCTGGCCACTTTTCTATCACCTTGAATAGAAATGTGATCAGGACAGCTGTTCTTACACAATCTCACCTCTTATTTTGGGCAAGGTCCTCTTCTCAGCCAAACCCAAACCCCAGCAAAATTAATTTAAGAAAAGAGGATTGGTCTGACCACAGCCACAGTGGAAGGTGAGCTGGCACTTGGTTGGCCCCACTCTCTATTTTTACTTTTGACTTTTCCCACTCTGAAGCTGGATGCTACAAAATCAAAACTTCCCCAAACCTAAAGCATCCAGGCCAAACGGAGTCAGTTAGAACAAAACCTCCAGGGATTTACCAACTCAAACCTAGGACAGAAATTTAAAACACTTACAATTGTCTCATTATTACCCAAAATTAAATTTGATCAAAAAATTTGACTAGGCAAAATTAATTTTGATCTATTGTTCTTATGAAATTAAAAGATATGAACATATGGATTTAAATGGATGTTAATCTAATAAAAAGTTTCAATATCCAAATTGTATACAAATGTATTCTCACCTGTGGGAGAACAGGTTTTGGTGCTAAAAATAGGGATTTCTGACTTGAAATGTAGATTAAATCCTATTGCAAAGGCATGACTGTCTTTAATTGAATACTTTGTTTTAAATCTCTGTATTATTCCAGCAATGAAGCATCAGTCCAATTTGTTGGATCAAATAACCCATCAGGAGCTTAATTAGGTAACACCAGCTCAAGCTCTTGAGCCTTACTCAAATATCACTGAGACCAGTGAGTATCTTCCATTGATTTCAGTAAGTTTTGCTTCAGATCCATACTCATTTCCTTCCAACCAATAAAGTGCTGCCATTTTCTCAATATCCTTTTGCAGTTCTCCTTATGTGTTTCCCCTGTGATCACTTCTGTCTCTAAAAGAAACCCATAATGGATTTAACGTTATCTTTTAATTGAAAACAAAGGAAGGAAGGCAATACTTTTCCAATATTTCTATATCCTTTAAGCCAACTTCTAACAATTATATCCACAGCTACTTTATTCTTGGGCTGGCATTAAAGTATATCCAGTTGTTAGGGCTTCTAAAGCCTCTGGACTTCTAACCCCATGATGACAAAAAATAAAAATTTCAGCAGTTCCTGAGCTGAAAAAATAATATTTTGAAAGTTCTTCCATTCCAACTGCAATCTCAAAATGCAAGCACTGGGTCTGATTAAAAAACACGTTACTGGAACCTCAAATTTCAGTCTCAGCAGCTCGGTTTTGGGCTTAAAAAGTGTTTTGGACAAATGTTCAGATAACATGGTGGGTTTTTCCTAAGTCTATATTTTAATCCTGAGAGCTACATTTCTTTATCACTGTTGCTGGTTTAATCAAACCATTTTTATTCCTATTCCTTCCCAGGCTGTCAAGATTATGTCCCTATTTGCATTTTCGTTCTCTTGCCTTCAAACCCAGAGTTTAAATCTGTGCAAGTTTTTGGTAAGCTGGGAGAGCAATATCTGGAAGTTTTAGTAAATCCTACTTTATAGATAATGAATTGTGCTTTTGATTTGTAATTTTAAAGCCATGAAAGTTTTCTTTATATATTGCAATGTCCATTATAATTTGCCTTCCTCAAGAACTTCCATTTTCTTTAGTGTTTCCCTCTTTCTTTGAAAGAAATTCCAGTCAGTGGCCATGTACTCCTGATAGAAACAAGCACCAGTTTGACCTTTTAATTTTGTTTTCATTTATTTTAGAGATAACAGAAGACTGATATTAATGTTTTGTAGTTGGGACACCTGTATGTTGTCAAATCTCCCGTAACACATGGTGGTAAAAACTGCATATCTGATGCTCAGCCTGTACTTTCACTACCCAAAATGTTTTTCCTCCTGATTTACATGATTAACTTATTTAATGAGGCAGAAAGAAGGTCTCATCCATTGTAGTTAGTCACAAGCAATGCAGTACTGAATAAACAGCAACAGCACATTAATCTCTCTGACTTTTCATTATTACCCACTAACAGGAATACATTTGTACCTGCTTTCATGGTTAAATGCACTTGTTTGCTGGTTTTAAGAAGGGAAGAAAAAAACAACCCAAACTATGACACAGCATATTAAGAAATGCAATTTGGATACTGCAGGAAGTGCAGGAAAGGCCAGAAGGGACAGTTTGTCCACAGGCACTGATAAGAGCCTATGGCAAACTCTGACACCATGGGAAGAGCTTAGGAATGGAGAGCACATGAAATAACTCACCCCCAAGGAAGGGAGCCCTTCCTCCCTTCAGCAGGAGTGACAAATCCAGAGCTCAGTAAAAGATCCTGGTCTGCCATGTGTGAGACATGGAAATGCACAGCTTTTCATGTGCACAAATGCCTGGGGCCTTTCTGCCCCCTGCAGCTGCTGGCCCAAACTGGGGTCCTCCAATACCAAATGTTTCCTCAGGGGCAGAAGACACAACCATATATCATGCATTGCTTTTCCTACCATTTCCTCTCCAAAGAGGCAAATAAAAAGTGGCATTTGGTGCTCTCTGTAATGTGGTGCATCCTGCTGGCACTACTGTGTGAGAGCATTGGCAAGCAGAGCCCTCTCCCCAGCCAAGTGCCCATTAGAATGGTTGATGATGGTTGGATTTTGTCTGGACAGCCACTGACCATGTGCTCCAAAGAGAAATGTGATGATTACAGTAAGACCCCTTTGTCACAGTCTTGGTTGGGGTTTTTGGTTGTGTGGCAGCCCAGCTCTGGGACTGCCCTGTGTCAGGAGGGGTGTGCCAACATTAAAAGCCAAGCTTTGGGAGCAGGGTCTGACTCAGCAAGACATGGTGAGCACACAGAACAGGAAATTTCAGCAGCACTCCCAGAAAGTAAAACTCTTGTAGCTCATCCTCTCAGTAAAAACCACCAGACACTTGAACCACTGCTCATCTTGAAGCAGTTTTTTTTCCACTCCCAGAATGGCTGGAGCAAATGAAGATGAAGGAAAATGCTCCTTTACAATCATTCCATCAATGCCCCATCCAGCCCCAGCACTTCCAGGGATGGAGCATCCACAGCTTCCCTTGGCAACCTGTTCCACTGCCTCACCACCCTCACATTAAATAATTTCTTCATAATATCTAATCTAAACCTGCAATCCTTCAGTTTAAACCATCAACCCCTGTCTTATCACAACATGCCCTTGCAAAAAGTCCCTCTCCAGCTGACTTGTAGCAGCTTTTAGGTGCTGGAAAGCTGCTATAAGGGAAGATATGAATATCACAAGCAATACATTCATCTATAATATCCATTATGCAGAAGTCTTTGTATTCTAGAAATTAAATATTAGCTAGATCTATCCTTGTCTGCATGAAAAGATCAGTACCATTGACCAGCAGTACTTTGAAGATACCAACAACTTTAGATCAGAATCTTTCCACACAAAGGTTTTTTGTTGGGAGATTTTATACTTTTTTCTAATGAACCCACAGGCAAACTTTGAAGGAAGAAGTATAAAAGGCAGTGAACAAAGCAAGGTTCATGTCCATTTTTGTCTTTGTGGAGAACAAAGAATCTGTCTGGGGAACAATATTTTGTAAAGGGCTGAGCTGCCATTGCTGCTATTCTGTCCCAAAGCACCAGAGCAGAACCAAAATCTTCCTAACCCAGAGGATTCATGTAAAGAAAGCAGCACATTTCTGAAAGATGAAGGAGTTGCTTAAGACAAAAGGTGGTAGTCATCAACAGGAAATAGACATTTCTAAATGTAGAAAACCAGTAGGAGAGGAGAAATTAGAAGACAGAGCTGGGGGAGGAGCAGTAGGACATTGCAGAGACAGGGAAGCTGGGTTTTGCTTTTGCTTGTTTTCTAAGCATGTTGCAATAATAGAAGTCTATGTCAAGGCAGAATGATAACCTTTCTACCAAAGACAGGGGAGAAGAGCTCAGTAGCTGCTTCCCAGATACATCTGGAAAGAAGATGTGCACACCTCTCCCTTCTCCAGCAAGCAAAGTCCGTAGCAGACAGCATCTACTCAGGATGACTTGCCTGTACCCAAGATTTGTAGCCTAAAAAATCTTGGCACCTCACATATGCTCCAGAAGACTGAAAATTTTCTAGTTTTAATGGAGTTTTGTGAAATATTTGACATGAAAGGGGCAGAGGTTATAGTTCCTAACTATCCTGAATAAATATTTATATTTGATGGTTCCTAACCAGCATTAATCAATCTAGGGATTGTACTGCATGCAAACGTCCCCAAAGCTGAGCACAGGAATGTTTATTAAAAAACCTCAATGGATCTAGTATATAAATGTAAAAATATAATATCACTAATGCTGGGATTGTGAATTCAGAATTAATATAAAACAGAAGAGGTTTCACCTGGGACACAATTTCACAATCATCTACCTTCACTTTGCCCTCTGACAGCTACAGAGGCAGATCTGCCTACAGAAACATCTGTAATCCAACTCTTTGGTGCTACACATTCAGAAAGGAAAGCCCTGCACATGCTCTCTGCTTTTCCAATATTCTATTTTGTACCAATACAGAAGGACTAGGAAGAGCTTGTTTCAAAACCATCAATATGAATTGGAAAAAAAAATAGATGTGGGAAAGAAAGAAAAAGTCGGTAAGGGGTACCACAGCAAGGTAGAATCAATAGAAATTAGAATAAAGTGAGACTATGACAAAAGATGAAAGTCTGGAATAAAACAACCCACAAGTCCCATTTCCTTGGCCTGCAGCTGGTTCTTTTAGTGCTACAAGCTGTGTTTCTGGGAACCTGAGCAGCCTGCAGCCTGACAAACTGCTGCATCAGGAGCTGGGGAGAGGCTACCCTGCTGCTCAGTCTGTCATTAACCTCTTCCTTGGGCTCATGTGTCTCACAAACCTGGCACACAAGGACAGAACCAGGGATAGGAATAAACAGAATAAACAGGCTAAACCAGGACAGAACCAGGGATATGAATAAACAGGCTAAAACAGAGCCACAAAACTCCTCTGTCACTCAGGTGGGTGAAGCCATCTCTGCCCCACATCTGCTCCCAGCTCAGAGGGTTCCCTCTGCCCACAACACCTGGAACAGCCCAGCACTGCAGCCCCACTGAACTTACAGGGACTGACAAGGTACTTCTCACTTCTACACTCAATTACAACCTTCCAATTCCCAGTACCGAGCAAGGAATCTTTTAACTTGTCACCACAGCTGCCCAGGTTCACCTCAGTAGTTTTTCATTTGGTGTTTTGTATTAAATTTCCCAAGACTTGAAACAAAAAAAAAAAAAAATTCTTCATAAAACAAAATTAAAGCAAATCAAGTAACAGTGAAAACAACAAAACTTTATATTAATTATTGGGGGTGTAACATTCCATTTCTCCATGAATACTTAGTATTCAAGCAAAGAACATGAACTGTACAAGACAAATCAAAATGTATCCCAGCTCTGCATTAGACACAGAGTACCCAGACATGATACAGTTATTATGTGCAACCAGTTCAATTACAAAGACTGCTAAAGCATGTAATTCAACAGCCACTTCATACAGTATCTCTTCAGCTGATCTGGCAAGAAGGAGCAGGACTTGCAGATTAAGTGCAGCCTCCCAGTTGCTGTAAATGCTACCATTTACTTAAAAATGTATTTTCTCATTTTAATTGCATGATGCCCACATATTGAATCAGAGTTTCTTTCCATGGCAAGCATCATAACCCAAATGTGTTGTTTGAAAGACTTGAGTTACTTAAAATATGCACTATTGCAAAGTGATTTCAGAATGTTTTTGTGTTTTTTACAACACTAGATCATCTCTTCATGTTACAACATGCTGTGTCCTGCTTAAAAATTAATTAATATTATGGCAACAGAGGTGCTATCATGAGAATTGTTTACTCTTTGGAATTTTAAGAATATTCAACAGCCTGGCTAGCATCAGCTTCTAGAAATTAATTTTGAAATCTGATAGCAATAGTTAAGGTCTGTTGCAGAAGAGCTTTCATGATGTGACACCTAATTTTAATACAATTTTAACAATCAAGCAGATAAAAGCAGTGTCAGTGATCCTAACGAATGTGTCTAATTAAATGCCTCCAAAGGGGAAAATGCAATCATTTAGTAGGCTTAATTTTATATTACTAAAAAAAACCCTAAAAATTCTTTTTTTCAGCCCATAGTTTCACATGTGCGTGCTGCTTTGAGATGTATGGAATGTTCCAGAGCACCAGCGGCAGGAGCAGCCTGAAACAACCATCTCTTGTCCATAGAAATCAGACAATGCAACATTTTATTTTCCAAAAGACATTTTTGTAAGATGACTTCAAAGGACTTTCAGCAGAAAACTTTCATCTAACCAGTTTCTCAGACATTTTTTTCTCAACATCAGATATTTTTCCATGGGAAAAAAACATAATTTTTCTCGACATCAGACATTATTTCCATGTATTTCATGAGAAAATAGAGCTGTTTGTAACTGTTGTAACTGAGGGAACATTTACCAAGACACATTTCTTGGCATAAGCAAGGCAAATTATTGTAGCAACAAAACAGCTATTTCACCTCCAGCAGCTATTTAACCACCAGGATATGGTATTAGTCTTACCTACTGACCTTTAGTTATACTGCAGATATGAAAGAGAGGAGTAGTGTACTTTTTATTTCTTTTTTATTTCCTGATTTATAAGAAAGTGGGAAAGCACTTACCAGAGGAATTGTTATATGGGCAAACTATCAGGATGAAAATTCAGCTTCCTGTTTGTATAATTAGGAAATGCTTTTTGTAACGAATGGGAATTTAAGCATCAATTGGATGAAATAAATACTTGGGTCCTAGAACAAAGAGCAAATATAATGCAGTAAATTCATCCTCTGTTCAAGTTCTGTGCGCAGAGAGCACAGAGTAGGGAGAGGACCAGACATAAAACCAGCTCTTTTCTGTGATTTCTTGAAAGCTGGTGCCCAGAGACCCTCAATCAGGTAACTGATGAATTTTTTACTTATGCAGGTAATGATAATTTACAGCAGGCTGTGCAATCATGCCCATCACCAGAAAGAGAACATGCACTATCACCTGAACCCGGTCTGCTGGCCACAATTAGAGTACAAATGAAGCATTTCCCTGGGTTAATTCCTCTGTGTCTCTAAAACTGACCTTTTTCTGGAAATTCCTCACTATTCAAACTTCCCTTGGTCTGGCTTTCACCTCATTGTGTATTCCTCTTCTCCATCTCAGCAGTCCATTAATGTTTAGTGCTGTCTCCCACCTTGCCTGGAGTCTGTTCTAACATCCTGCAGTGCTCAGTGTTCCATACTTCACCCCTCTGCACTCACTGGGAACTCACACACAGCTTTTTATTTACAGTGGTAGCTTAACACAGCAAATTCAGAGGTCCTACTCTCCTCTGAGGCACTTTCTGATCCCAGATGTCCCCCACCCTCAGCACCATCTCCAGCTTTTCCAGCAGCAGCTTGTCAAAACTTTGATATTTCTCAATATCTTCTAAAAGCTTCCTTGCTCTCGCTCTCCTTTTTCACAGCTGGAAATGATGTGATTTTCCCTGCTGCTCAGCTTTGTAATCTCAGGTTTGTTTCTGATGTCTGGTGCTGTGCTTTCTCTCCTCAAACAAAGGTGAGAAGGGTTCAGGTGTTTTCACCCAGTCCCCAGGCACAAGGAGAGGAGATGGGAGTCAGAGGAGGCACCTGGTGCTCTCTCTCCCCCAGCTGAAAGCTCTGCTCCCCTTTCCAGCCCTTTACACCTTGCAGAAATACAAAATTCACTTCATCACCCCCACCAGAAAGACCTTAGCTAGGGCTCTGCATGCTATCCCTCCACTCCATCCCAAGGCACTGCCCAGTGAAAAAGCCCTGAGGTGCTGCTGGCTCTGCAAGCACTCGGGATTTGTCTGCAGCAGCATTTCTCAGGGCACAGCTGGCACCTGCCTTGTCCAGCTGAAGGCACCAGTTACTGTTTCTGGGATGGAGGAAAGAGGGGGACACTAATAACTATCCCATTCTCAGCTTTCACTCTGTATGAATCCTGCCCCATTTCATGGGAATATTGGGGATCACAGAGTGTGAAAGGGCACAGTCTTTGGCAGGTTGGTTAACAGATTTCAAGTCAAGTCTCCCTGACTGAGTGATTTCCACTTGTACTCAGTTATGCTTCCAGCACAGGACAATCAAGTCTTTTTTTAGCTCTACTCTACTGCTTGGCTAAAGACACTGGAGTGAGCAACTCACTGTGCTGTGGAATAACCATGCCAGTAAAGAAGATATTTGTGATGGCTATGCTGGGTTTTTCCCATGATTGAACTGACATTCACATTTTACATTATCAAGCTGAAAAATTATCATTTGGCCAAATAATTATTTATCCAAGGTCTCACCTTTTCAAAAAACCTCCCAAAACAATCCTTATTCTCAAATAAATTTTTTATTTGCAATTGTTATAATTGCAATTATTATTGTCTTTTCTAATGACTTTCAAAATCAGAGTACTGTCTGTGGTGCTCCACAGTTTCAAACTGAGCCTAAATGTTTCCTAAAATATCTTCTCTCCCAGCTTGCTCTGGCAATCCATGAGGCAGTAGAGCCCAGCTATTTTAAAACTGCTAAACCCATCTTTTTCATTCCAACAAAGTCACTTGAAACTTACTGTTTCAGTTTTCAACCCATTTATAAATCTCTTCCAAAAAAGGTTTGGAAGAATTTAAGCCAAAATTATGTGGTAACTCCTCCCTTTTCTTTAACATCCCAACTAATGTTGTACCTGCTCACTAGCAGCTGCTTTATTTTCTTACAGAAAAGGACAGCCACAAATAATTCTCACTCATTGCATCTAAACCTGGAAAATGATGTTAAAGGCAGGTAATCCAACCTATTATCTACATGCAGATTGGTAATCATTTGTGAATGAATACTACCATTACAGTAATTGCTTAAAACATAGATAAACATATTTCTTTTTAAATATATGTCCCACTTTATTTTCTGCATTGAATCTAACATAGTTTGTGCAGTCAAGAAGAGAACACCCCCTGCTAGCCTGGGTTTTGCCTCTGCTTCCCATGAACACCATTAAGTGTTTAATGGAGCTTGCTTTCCATGCAAGTAAAGCTGGGAGTGAGTAGTTAATGAGACTGAGCACTGCATATTTTTTTCTAGAAAGAGTGAATTATGTATCTTTGGGGATAAATGGCTAAAAAGCCCTCTCAATACTGAAAGATTATGTGCCAAATTCATAAATGCCTATTCGTGCACAGAGCTCATTTTTCTTTACTAGTTGCTGATGCTCCTTGTTTCAGGCTCATTGTACAGCTGAGCAGACCAATCCTGTGGTGTAAATGGTTTTGGAAGTCAATTCAAACACATTAAAAAAGAAATCCAGATTTTGGCACCACTGGGAAGCCCTGGCTCTCTGCACATTGCTGCTCTCAGGATGCTTTTGTGATGTTGCTTCACCACAAAAAAACTCACTTTATGAAACAGCAGCTCTGCAGCTGGGCAGTGCCTGGAGTGCAGCACCACCCTGAAATCTCTGTGCATTCTCCACCCTCCTTGGGGGCAGCTCCCCAGCAAGACCAGGGATGCACAAAGCAAGCCTGAGTTTCTTTATCAGCAAGAGGAGATGCCCACAGGAGTGAGATTCACCTCACCATCACCTGTGCAGGCAAATCCAGGGCAGAGCTATCACTGCATTTCTATGAAAACATTTGGATACAAAAGGCCAATTATAATATTTGCATTCCTCCTATAGAGTAACAGTCTCTTTTATAATTTCAATTGTATTTATTTGCTGCTGCTCATACTCCTTTGGAAAAGCAGAAGCTTCTAGAGACATCTGCAACCAAAATTCTTGGTGAGGAGTGATGCTTATGCAAATGGCTTTTGATCCATTGGAAAGCTCAGAATCCACTTTCTCACACCGGCCCTAGGTACTTCCATGTTCTTTCAAAGATGTTTTTAAACCTTTACTATTAATATAAATTTAAAATAATTGACAATAATATATTTATTCCTCAGATGTTACCAGGGTACTAAACACACATTTCTAGAGAGCTCAGATTAGTCTCTATATGTAGCAATTATGTATATAGCTTTTATAATGCATTTCCATTTTTTTAAATTATAGTCTAGCTGGGAAAAATATTTTCAACATAGAAAGATAAAAGGATCCAAATAGCTCAACTAAAAGCTTCCTACCAAACTATATTCACTAGAGAAAAAACCCACAAGCTGGATAAGCTGCAAAAATTTTAGTAGCCTCTCCTCAAACTCTATTATTTCTAGGAATGGGGCAGAGAAAAAAGGGAAAGGTAGCACAAGTGAAAAATTACTTATTGGAAACAGAGTCAAAAACACATACTAAAGTAAAACCAAAGTATAATTTAGAAAAATTTTGAAAACTACAAGGGGAAAATACTATTTCTCTAGAGCATAAACAGGGGAGAGTTTAGGTATGAAAAACTAATTGAAATATTATCATATATATTTTTTTAAAATATTTGTATGACATATATTTTTGCTAAGTAGAATATTTAAATTCTCAGATCACCTGTACTGGTCTAGTCTAGTACAGGTCTTCATGTTTTCTTGCTATTCAATTCAAAAGGTAATGATCAGTAATCTAACACAAAATTCTCATATTTAAATGTTTTAGAAAGGATCAGTAATCTCTCAGTAATTGCAGTCCAATACTACCTGAATATTTTCAATAAAACAAGCCTTGGATGACAGATGAGGTGTGGCTATGAGCAGCTGCTGAGGAAAGCAGCAGTAGCAGAAGAGGCTGCACTGCTCAGGCAGCCATTCCAATAAATTCCATTCCTTTCCCTGATGCCTTCAGAGGCTGCCCAGAACAGAGGCCAGACAGAGTTAAAGGAATAAAGCAGGGATTCTTTAAAAGGCCTTCAAAGGACACACTTTGGGCAGTACAAGAGCCTGGCCAGGGCTCCACCCAAGATGGACCCAGAATCACAAGTCTTCACACTTTTATAAGGTTTGGTCCATTTCCATATTGAGGTCAATTGTCCAATTACAGTTCCAGGTTATGAAGTCCCATTCTCCCAGTTTGCTCTCCTCAATTTACTGGTTTTTTACCCTTTTTGGGCCTGAAGCTGCAATGATGACCTTGGTTCTCAGGCTGGAACAGGATTGTGCTGTCTGACTAAACTGAGGAGAACTTGCTAACACTTCATATGAAGTTCAGAGTTACACACTCATGCAGTACAGAATCTGGAAAGTAGGAAAGCTAAACCTTAAGGCATCACCTTAGTCCCCAGCATCCCTGAGACCCCACAGGATCCTGGGTGTTATATTACAATAAAATGGAGATATTCTACTTCCCCAAAAGTTTCCTCCAAATCCCTTCATCATCAGAGGTCCCAACAGCCCCAGTCCACAGGTGACTTCTTCAAGTGCAAATACAAAACCTCAGCTGATTTAAGGAGTAATAATTTTAGAAAGAACATAAATAATGAATGTCAGAACAATCTATCTGTGCTGTTATTTTCTAAATATGCTTTGTACTTCTCAATGAGGTACATCTCAATGTGCTATCTCCATGTACTTCTTTTGAATCCCAACCAAATTATTAATCTCCTCACAAACTGATATAAAATGAATTTTAACTGCAAACCTGCATCTCTCACCTCCTCTCCTGCATTTTAAATGAATGACTAATTCTGCTCTCCTAAAAAAAAACACAGAAAAAAAATCTCTAAAACATAATAAAACCTCAAGTGACTGCCAAAATTAGCAGGGTACTGCAAGGTACAAGACAGTCATATTTATATTCATCTGTGCAAATGGGAAGTATAACACTGGGACACAGTGGCTGTTCTTGCTAGATAATTATAATTTGGAATTGCAATGAAGCAAACAGAATTTCTCCTGTGCAGAGCAGAATTTCTTAGAGCTGAAGACTCCACATCTTTCTGAGACTCCACATCCACCAGAGAGGATAGGAGGTGTCAGCTTGTCTGTTGCTTTACAAATAAAAATTGGGCATTACTTGCTGCTTATGAGAGAGCAATAAACAGCACAAGGAATCTTGCTGAAAAGCAGGTAAAGTGATGATAAAGCGATGATAAAGCGATGATAAAGCGATGATAAAGTGATGATAAAGCGATGACAAAGTGATGCTAAAGTGATGCTAAAGTGATGCTAAAGTGATGAGCAGATGCCATGGACAGGGGGTTGGGAGAGCTGCAGTGTGAGGAGCAGCCCTGAGAGCATCCCCAGAGCTGCCTGCAGTGATCCTCATCCCCTGAAGTGATGGTGCCCAGTGCTGGCCTTGAGACTCTCCACAAAGCACTGCCTTGCTCTCCCAGCTCACTCTGCTGAGCCCCACACAAAAACACATCTCTGCCTCCAGGGTCACATCTCAGATGCAGGGACAGCCCAGGAACACCACCCAGAGCCCTTCATGGGCAGGGGGAGAGGAGGGATGGCCCCTGCTGCACCTCCTGCAGCACAGCAAGGCAAGGCTGTAACAAACAGGAGGAGTTTTGCCCTTGCTAAAAGTCCTTGCCACAGGATGCTGAGGCTCTATAGTGGTTCACAGAGAAGGTGCCCAGGTCAGAGGCAGAAATCCCCTGAGGCATCTCAAGACATAAAAAGCAGCTCCTGCTTCAGGAAGCCTCTGCTGTTAGACCTGGGAAGGGGCAGCCAGGATTGTACATTTTATGGTTTTTAGCACATTTGCTCTGGGCTACCTGTAAAAGTACAATTGAGAAAAAAAAGAAAAGTGTAAGAGTTAAAAAAAAAAAAAAAAAAAAAGAGAATAAAAAATTAATCTATTTAGTCTTGCCAGCAATGACTGTACTGGTTCTTGACCTTGTGCAGAAGTTTCTTTTTAGCTGCTGCATACTAAAAGAGTATTTCACACCACTGCCTCCAAAATATTGCTGTCTTAATTCAAAAGCAACCACATACAAAAGATGAGTTAGCTTTATACTAACTTTCTACAAAAGAAGGCAGTAAATACATGGATTAAAACAATTTATAGAAAAAGAACAGGGTTTTTTAACTGTTAAGATGATTTTATCTGCTGTGAATATTCAAGGAAGAGTGGAAGAATGTGAAACACAATTATTGGGTATCCAGCTACCAGACTTCCTTGCACCTTGACTTAACAGATTAAATGCTTATTTATGTTCTTAAATGCAAAAGAAAATCTCAAATTTCTGCATTCTGAGTTTGGGCAAAAGCTCTTATGCAAGCACCAGAGAGGGTAGGAGGTGTCAGCTTATCTAGAAGCTACAATTTTTATTTGTAACCATCTTCTTGTTGTTTAGAAGATGGTTACAAATAAAAATTGGGCATTACTTGTTGCTTATGAGAGAGGAATAAACAGCACAAGAAATTCTGCTGAAAAGCAGATAAAGTGATGAAAAAATTACCAAGAACAACTGAAGATTCATGCACAAGGAATTAAAGTAGGTATGGGCACTGCCAAATGCCCCACACCAACCACTGCAGTGTGAGACAAATCTGGAAGTAGGAAAGAAGGCATTGGGCACAAAAAGTACTTTGTACTAACAATTATTGCACAAGAAAGTACAAAACTGCATTTTTTTTTCCAATAAATACTTCTTATCCCTGTCCAGGAATGTAGGTTTTCAATGGATACACCTGCAACCCAAGTTCAGAAAATAGTGTAACCATGACAAGGCTTTATTCAGAAAACCTATTTTGTATTTTTAAATTTCTGATCTTTGACTTCAAAATGCCCTTTTGGCCCAAAAAGGAAAATAAATTTAAAAAATAAGTTGGTGAGGAAGAGCCACAGAAGAGGTTGGAGATGACATTAAATTACGAGAAAATTAATCTCTCTTATTTTTTTTCATCCTGTTGGTCTTTACTTTTTGTGACCCCTGTGACCATTGTTCTGACTGTCCTCTATAGTTTCTCCATGTTTCTCCAAGGCTCTTCATCTAATTTTAATGATGAAGAAAAATCAATGTATATCAAATATAAAGACTCAAAACCCACTGCAGACCCTTTATTTGCTGCAGAGAATTGAAAGCAATCATGAAAAAGGAAAACTGGATTTACATTTAATGCTCTCCAAGCCTGAAAATGCAGGTTCTTATGGGTTTTTATTTAAAAATAGAAGAGAAATAAAATTCTCAAATGTGTTTTGAAGAATATAGTAATTTTTGGTTAATTTCTTTACTGAAAACCATAACTGACTTTATTCATTACCAGAAGTCTTAATTTTGAGTTGTATCTGGAGGGTATTTTGCAAGATTTGCCTGTATGTGCAGTACAGTAATTACTTTTTTGAAGTGCACTGGAAAAGGAAATGAAGTCAGCAGGTTTATGATCTCAAAGCTTTTTGATTTAATTAAAAGTCATTAGCAGCAACCCTCACTACTCAGTGACTGAACATGCCCAAATAGAGATCTTAAAGCAGAAGCCATAAAGCTGCAGGTTTTCCAGCATGCTCAGGTTGAATATATGGCAAAATTCAAGGTTTTTCCTGTGTTACAGTGGACTGAAAATGTGATAATAGAAGGAATAGCCATAATTTAAAACTAAATAATAATAAAAAAATAAATAAAAACATTAATAAAAAATTAAATGTGGTTAAAAGGTTCAAGTTAGTAGAAGTAAAGCATAGTAATTTATATCATATTCCCCCCATGAATGTGTTGCTTATGAGCTCTGTTCTTGATTTATGGCCCTGGAAACTTTTCAGAGCCCCACGTCCGAGTGGCCACACTCAGTCCCAGCTGAGCTGCTCACAAATGTGCAGTGTCCCCAATTTCACATGTGACAGCATCCCTGCACAGCCACAGCCCCTCATTGGCATTCTGCTGCAACACCTATTAACAATTAGATCCCTTTGCCTTGCTATTGTATCTTGCTATTGTCATTCCAACAACAGATGCTTTTCTTATAAACCACTGAATTTACTCAAATTTTAATGTCAGGCGAAGCAAGTGAAGGCACAGTCCATGGAAGCTGCAACTGGGAAAATGAGCTCACATCTGTCTCATTATAATTTATTGTATTTCCATTTACTTTCCATTCTTAGCAGAATTTCAAGCAATTTTTCAATTTCCAAACCAAGCAGCATCTTAGGAAAATTGAGGTGATTTTTTTCCCTTTCTTTTTCAGAAAATATATTGTTTGTTGGTATATTTTTGTGGTGTCACCAACCACCCAGCACAATGCTGCTCTCACAAATACATTGTTTAGCTAAACAAAACAACGTGAGAAAAAACACTATCTAAAAGTTACCAAGGCAGAAATTTTACTAACAGCTTTCCTGATGAACACTTCTGCATAATTCCAGGTGTCATGGGCATAAATGAGTATAAATTTTATACACTGGGTAATTAAATGAATGGGATTTCACAGGGGAAAGTAGGAACACAGGCTCTGACAATCTGCAATTAAATGGGTTGTAGTGCTGGAGTTTTACAGATATTTAGTGATGCAGGTAATGTCTCAAGGAGTTTCTAAAGTACTTCAGTATTTAGGGAATTAGCTCCTTTGATGTTTTCTGATAGATCTCATTAGTTGCACCTTAAGGTATATCAGTATGTAAAACAAAATCTTGTTACTGAATTCAGTACCTGAAGATTAAAATAATGACTTGTAGGTGGTTCAGTCTCTGTTTAAATCATTTAATGCAAGCAATATTAAATTTTAAGAGCAAGATGAACAATTGGCTTGTCTGATATGATTAAAGATGTGAGAAAGAAAAAGAAAATCCAACAGTAAATTCTGAAAGTCTAAAATAAACCTAACAGGTGTGAAGGGTAATTCAATTTGTCCCAAAATACAAAGCAATCAAAGTTGCTATGGTTTTATCATTATTTTAAAATTATGGCCAGTCTCTTGCATACTTGCAAATGTAGAATTTTCAGACTGATTCATCCAAGGCTAGATTGTTTATTCCCAGTCTTTCAATATTTTCTTACTGTTAGAAATTTTAAATGAACATTTTATCGTTGAGTTCTCTGGCAGAAGTCCATATGAGTTGGGACTGTACTTAGAATACAAATGAGAAAATTAATTAGGTGATGACAGTTTGGAATATTAGTTTTCAGCCACCAGTTTTTATTAGGTCTCTTTTTCTGGATGTTCATGATGTGATTGACAGGAAATTTCAGAAATGCATATGATGTTTTTAAAATTTTCATACTGAGAACAATATATTCTAACTCACTCTTTTGGGGAAGGAAAAATCAAAAATACCACATTATATTTAAGCTGAATAAGTGCACTGCATGGGAATGCAGGAATTTATCCTCTCTTCTGCCATATTCCACCAGAAATCTCAACTCTCACACACTGTAAAGAGTTTTTAGATGATAAAAGAATAAATTTCTTGTTCTTTTCCTGAAAGTTGCTGTACAGCATTGCTGTCCAAATGTGGGCCTACACATGTGATTTGTATCTCAGTGGCATTGCTGAAACCCAGTGGCTCTGTGAACCACTGCAAAGTCTGCATTAAATTTGGAGTTAATACCTCAGGAATAAGAACTTTACAGAAGAAAAAAAAAATAAAAAGAGAAAGGTTTCATTACTTTGAAGAACACATTTAGTGTAAAACTATTCTTTTTTCCAAACTAGATGAATATTTAACCTTAAACCTAGAGCTTAACCCTAGTCAATGTAATCTAAATATGGCATCATGAAAGCTTTCTCAGCACTATGCTTCCACTTAATATTTTTTTAATATGTATCTTCAACATCCTAATTTCTTGTCTTTCCCATTATATTCTCTTGACATAAAAAAATCAAATTTTAGCCCTTTACAGAGCTTTTGTAGCTCTGGTGCATTACTGTTCAAATGCGAGCACACAGATCTATTATTAAATGTCACTGTTTCAGAGACATCTTTGGTGCAAATGGAGTTATTTAGATGCAAACAGATTATCACAACAGCAGAGGCTCTTGTTCTGTAAATTCTCCTTTTAGTCCAGCCTGCTTTAGAAGCCTACAGCTGTCAGACCTCGTGTCTTTCTCTCTGATCCCTCAAGCTGAGGAACTTTGTTTGTTCCTATAACAAAACACGTGTCTGTCCTTTAGCTGATTAGTGCTTCAACAAGAACATAACAAGATATTCACTGTTTCCAAACGTTTGCACATCAAAGACAACTTTAAGCAGCTTTGTGAAATGAATTTGATTTGTTAAACCCTCAAAACTGCAGAAGGATTGAGCTGGAGGAGCCTGTTGATTCCTTGCATCTTGCATAATTACAATTTACAAGTGGTCCAGTACATATTTGTCTACTTGTGGTTTATGTAGGCCAAAACTTTGCCCTTCTAACTTTCCCAAATAATTGCTATCAGAAATATAACAATATTTTACACACAGTTTAAAAAAATGCTAAACTTTGCAGGAATTATAAAGGGCTTTACATCAACCTGCACAGTGGTGGCTTCTTGCCACACAGATATCCTCACAGATCACAGCTATGTAAAACCACACACTTTCAAAAGTGCTTAAAATAGTTCTCCTACTCTGCTTAACTACTTCAATAGCTAGATTTACCTATAATAAAGAGAATTATTGCTGCTCAGTTGAAAAAAGGAGCTAGATTTCTTTTGCCAGGTAAAGTTGAGAATAATTATTCTAAAATGAGAACACAGCTGTGATAAAACAGGAGATGAGAATCAGATTGAAAGTTAGAGCAAAAGATCATTTTTTTAAAATGAACTCCAAATGTCATTTTCATTTGCTAAATTGAATTCTATAAGCTTCCATAAATTCCATGGCACAGAAGACTAAGTTAAGCAATTACTCCTGAAAATATTATCCATTCCTCTGCAGTATTAACAAAAAAAAAATCATAAAACACATACAGCAGATAGTCTAAATATTCATTATAATGAAATGCTGAAATTTGTCTAGTGGGTAAAATAACAATATTGGGTTAAAATTATGCTTATAAAAGCTACAACAGCAGGGAACTTAGGAGGCAGGGAGCTCTGCAGGCATCTCTCTCTGGGAAATCAGCAGCCTCCCCTCCACAGCCAGCAAAGTTCACTGCACTCCTGTGAAATGTAGGGCAGTGGGCAAGGTAAAAGAAGAGAGACATTGAAACCTTTCCTATCTACATTCCCTACTCAGACTGCCTATGTGGACATTCATGAATGTAAAAGTCAGTTTAACATACCTTTTACATTATTTATCTTATTCTTATAGGTTTGAAGCAAATCTATTGGAACAGCAGCAGGTATATTTTGGCTCCTGCCATCACTTGGTCTGAGCCAGCTGGATATAAATATAAATGCTTTGAAAAGACCTTTGCAAACAGTCAAGAAATACTTAGAAGAGCAGGCAGCAAAACCACAGGAAGAGACCTAGCTGAGATGAGAAAATTGGTATAAAACACAACAGCCTCCTTCTTAACAGCCACCCAGCCATCATCTCACAATCAGCTAAAAGTCCAACAGGTCCTCACAGATCCTCCTCACTATGAAAAGTAGGGGAATTTTATATTCAAAACAACCAGGAGTAAGGAAATTTAGATCTACATTTGTGCCTAAATATAAGAGGTGTTCTACAAATTAAAACTAGCAGCACTCAGCCACATAAAGCTCCTTGTCCAAGGATGCCCAAACTCCTGTCAGTGCTGTGGTATCCAAGCAGCCACATGGCCACTGGACCTGATTACAGACTCCAGCTGACTGAATGCACACTCTGGGCCCTCTGTAGGGAACAGAGGGCTTACATTAAAAGGTCAACAGTGTTAATTCTCTGTAAATCTCTTTTGCTCAAACATGAATTTTTAGCTAATCTGTGTTTCACCACCACCTCCTTCTCCTAAAATTCTCACCCCGGTTTTAGGGTGAAATAAAGACCTTGTCATAGAGCAGTTTGGTTGGACCCCTGAGGTTTGCTCAGGGACTTGGGAGGCTGAGAAGCCAACACAGGCACTGTGGCCACAGGAGAAACAGAAAACACAAATCAAGCCCAGTTCCTGTATCTGCTCCCTGCAAGTCCAAAGACACACCAAGGCCAGCTCCTCCTCCATGGCAAAGGCACTTCCAAAGCCTCAATCAGTGATCTAAACCTTTTAATAACCAGTGTCACCTACTTTTGCTGAAAGGACCACTAGAAACTTTTAAAGGATACCCACGTTCCTTTACATTTTTCCTCTCTTCACCATCTGCATTCTGCTGCATCACTCACATGGCTTTCTCTAAGGCTGTAACTCAAACTCAGACCAGCTCCAAATGGGGTCCTGCCTCTCTCCACAGTGAGAGCAAGGCATGACCTCCACAAATCTCTGATCTACACTGAACTGACATGTGCTCAACCAGTTCAGCATTAAATCTCCTCTATACTCCAATGGTCCCTGCTCCTTCAGGACTTCACTGTCTGATTAGAGAAATTATAAATGCAAACTTGGCTTTCTGATTAATGAGTCATGAACATCACAAGAAGGCAGCAAGTGACCTTTGCCGTTCATTTTTTGCAGCCTTCCTGTAATCAGCATCACAAATACTTTGGCACAGTTTGTTTATTGACTCTGCACTGGAGCAAAATCAATTTTCTATGCTGTTTTCTTCCAATTTTAGGAAATAAAGCAGTGTTATAGGTGTCTGGGTTTAATAGCTGTGTGGTCTGATTCAAACTGGGTATGGCCACATACAACCCAGGTTAGTTTACCTGATCAGGTGAGATCAAGGATTGCAGGAAAAAAAAAATTATATTTTTAAGGAATACTGTTAAAATACTGGGAGAAACCCAACAGAACTCAGAAACCACAACCCAAAAAGACAATTTTAAAAATTCTATATAAAAGTAATTTCATGTAGAAGTTTTGCAGGTATTGCTTTAAAACCAAGAACAACAACAAAAAGATATAAGAAAGAAATAAAAATGATGATGCAAAACACATTAAAAGCATCACATAAAAGCTTATCCTGCTTCCCAGACTGTGCTGTGGCTAACCAAGGAAGGAAGTCCTCAAAGGAAGATCCTCTTCAGGGTGCTGAACACACACTGCTAAAATCATTATGCTTAGGTTCCATACCTCCTTTTGGAACAGCACCAAAGCACAGAACAACTCCAGGTATCTCCAGCTAAGGCTGAGCTGGGGATTTCATTATTGAGGATTTGGTGCAGTCAGGCACAAGCCCTGTAATGCTTTACTTAACCAACTGTCCATCAACCACAGTGAGTAAACTGGTAGGGTCAAAGGCAAAAAAGGGGTTTTTTGGAGACTAGATACAGGTAACTCATTCTGTCAGCTGAGATTAAATCTTGGTGCTGGAGTGGGATGTGCAGAGGAAAAGAGCAGCACTGAGCAGCATTTTTTTAAAAACAAGTCAAATAGATCTGAAGGAAACCTCAAGGAGCTGTATTTTAGCTAGTCTCTAAGAGCTTCTGCAGGCTCATTCTGGTAATCATGGGACTGTGAAGTATTTACAACAGACAGGTAGCTCCATATCCAAACAATGGTCATTGCAAATCAGTTGTGCAGACAGAAGAACACGAATTTAAATATTTAAGAGGCAGGAGTCAGCCATGGAGTAGACTTTTTCACAGTTCATTAGAAGATTTAGAAGCAAAACTCTATTAGCATTCTTCTGCACACAAAAGGCTGATTTAGGAGAGACTAGATGAATTAATAATCAAATATGGTAATGCATATTAACTACAGAAAAATCTGCTCTAGAAGGTACAGACATGGCTGCTGAAGTGTGGTGAAAATAAAACCAAGTACTAATTGTCCCTAGGAAAGGGAACAAACACCCTTGAAAAATGTTATTTTTTATGTTGATTCAGAGCATGTGGTCTTTACTCATTAATTTTGTATTAAGACAAGATAATATCTGGGGGCCTATTTCCATCACTAGCAAATATATGAATGAACTGGCTTTTTGCCTCAACTGGTATTTCCTGAATGAATAAGAATGTTAGCTCTAAGCAAGACACATAGCAGCAGCACACTGCACCAGGCCCCCTGTGTGCTCTTCTGTGCCAGCACAGAAAATCAGTTTCCTTGTTTTGCCATTCATCGCTTTTCTTAGGGATCTGTTGTGCCTGTAAAACCCTGGAAATGGTCAAGAATATTGTGTGCTGAATAGGAACAGTTGTGACTACCATGAGGAGAGGAAGATATGACAGCAGGAGAAGGAGGAAGGCTTTTCCAGCTGCTGCAGAGCCCCTTCCCAGCCCCGTTCCCTCCAGTGGAATAGGTCATGCAGTCATTGCCAAGCAGGAAATCTCCTAATGGCAAGGGCAGTTCCACAAGAGGAGGGTCAGCATCCAATGCATCAGCAGGGCTGGCACCCTCCACCAGACCTGCAGAGTTAATTGCTCTCTCCAGCTCAGTGTTTGATGCAAACTCTCTGAGTTTAATGAAGCTCGGTGGTGCAGGGAGGAGGAGGCTGCACTCACTCGCTCAATGCTCTGCACAGACTCTTTGAGTAAAATGCAATTTCCATCACCACTGATGGATGAGTTCTCTCTCACCTGTAATAGTCATTGCTCAAAACATGGGTGCCATGTGTGCTTCCAGCAGCCATCCTAAGGAGAGCTGCTGCCTCTCCCAGCTGGGATCCAGGAGAGTTCATCATGACACCCTTCTTCACAGCATTTCAGAAAAACAGCCCAGCCCTGCATCACCATGAGTTTCATAAACACAGGTACAATTGTGCTCCTATGTGCTCCTGGATCTTTCAGAGCTCTGCTGGGGGAATATTTGCACAGAAAGGCTTTGCCCATTCCTCAGGACTCATCTTCACAGGAGGTCTGGAGCCAGCAAGGACAAGGGCTACAAGGGCAATGCAGGCAGAGCATAATGAATGTCAGTCCCTGAGTAACACAGCAAAACTGCAAACCTCCAACCAGGCCAATGGGGAAAAGGGGGAAGGAGATCAGAAAAGAAGAGGTGTGCCACAAAGTCATAACTACTGAGTCTCCTGAGGAGAAAATGGTGAAATCATGTCAATTTTCAGGAACACAGTTTAAAAGTTATTTTTAAAATGAAATACTGAACAGCAAGCAAACTGTGAGTCTAATATCAACTTCCCAAGTACCAAATGGGAGAGGTTTTCAGTTACTTTGTGCACTGAATACAAACCAAAGTTTAGAGATTAAATGTCAACAAATGAAGGCAAAGCATTAATCTATTGTGCCATATCACCTCACTCTCAAATCACTAACAAGCTACTATCTATCTTATCTCTGCTTCACTTATTGACAATCTCCATTTGTTTCATCAAGAAAAGGGACAATCCATTCTGGACTCAGCATACATCATCCTAAGCAGAAATAAACACTTTGCAATAAATGGCAACCAAGTGAGAAGCAGTGGGCTCTGCTTTGCCACAAAAGTATGCAGCAGAAAAGCATGAAGTGCATTATTTTCTGCCCTTTGTATATACATATCTCTCATACATTCACACTTCTTTGGAAAGCAGGAGCTGTTCCTTTTTCACTCCTCATAAAAGAGAACCAAGTCTAAAATCACTCTGTCACTGCCAACACCAACACACCCAGTGGCTCCCATCAGCTGTGAGGGGAGAACCTTCCTTCTCTGCACTTTTGGGTGAAATCAGGCAGCCTCCAGGACAGACAGCTCTCCTGGACACTGTGGCTGGCAGCAAGGTCATATTTAATGGGATATGCCTTTTGGGGAGAAAGGCTTTCAGGCAGACAGCAGTGTCATACAGACCTAAGGGCTGCATTTCAACATTTGTATTTCGGCTCTCAAAAGGCAAATTGTATTGAGGAATCCAGTACCTATGTGAGGTTCCTTACAGGGGAACAACAGAAATTGTCCTTTACAAGCATTACATTTTAAGGAGTGAAGGAGACATTTTTTTTTAATTTATTAGTTTTGTATCTTACCTTCTTTTAGAAAAGCCTTGTGGTGACTGAGATATCTGCCCTCAACAGACAGAAGGTCACAAATAAGCAATCTCAAGAAACCTGACACAACTCTCCAAGTTTAGCTCCTTTTTCATCTGTGAGTTACAACACAACAAGCACAAAAAACACAGGAGCAGAAAGGTTTTCTCAGCAAGAGCTTGCAAGGTACCTGCACACAGATCATTTGCAGGTGAAACAAAACAATGAGGGAATTGCTGTCTCTTGGCCACTGTCACTACAGGTGATTCCTGAATAGGGGAAATTAAGAGTCAAAAAAGAAGCTGGATGATGTGGTCATGGTGGTACTTATAAAGTAATGATTACATTTTGAAGTCAAACGTCCCTGAAGTGCAAAGATGTTTTTGCTGCTTTACAATATTGGCAGGCTTACACACACAGAGCTGCCACAATCCACCTTCTGCTTGGATTCAAAATTATTTCCATGTAACTGAAAGCTCCAAAACCCTTTTCTTTTTTTTCTTTTTTTTCTTTTTTTTTTTTTTACATAAAAGCTAAGGTTTCTTAATGCATTTATGTAACAGGATGCTTCTCTGGCAAACATCAAGGCCAATGTCAAAACAAAAATATCACAAAGTACACAAGATCCCAGGTACAGATCACCACTGGAGATGGATAATAGACTTGATGGACCATTAGAGTGCTCCACTGTGCCTGCACAGAGCCAGCAGGGGAGAAGGAGGCAGTGAAAGAAACAGACTGCAGATTAGAAAGGAGGAAAATTATGTAGGGAAGTCAGCTAAAAAGAGAAGCTTCTTACTGAGTTTCCCACTAATATTTTATCACAGCACTATGGCCCAAAAGAGAGACTTATGCCTCGCCAGGTTAAATACTTTGCAAACAAATACATTGCAAGCTGGGCTGAGGAGATGTAAAATCAATGCTATAAACATGTGTCACTGCTAATATTGGCTCATATTTCTACTGTTTACAGCATTTAACCTGTACCTCAGGGAATTCAATAATTATTACATCAATAATGAACACTAACGTCATTGTGGCAACAGCAACTGGGAGAATTTTGTACCTTTGTCATGACAAAGTCTAAACATCATAACACTGGAAAGCAGAACTGGATAGTTTGGCCAAAATTCAAATGCCCTGCCTACCTGCATAATTAACAAATATAAATTTGGTGCTGCATTTATCACTGTAACTACGACTGCAGGGTTGCTGACTTTAAAAAGAAATGCCAGAGAACAGGATGCCAGAGAGTTGACTAACAGTAAAGTCCTGATAAAAGCATTAGTCATAACAGAATAATCAGATACAATCAGAAGGGGAATAAATTCAGTGGTAAATCTGAGAAAACATTCCCACCAATGCAATACAGCATTAACTTTCCAATGCATGGCTGTGCTGTCTAATACAGCATTAACTTTCCAATTCATGACTGTGCTGTCTAATAGAAATGCAATATAATTAGTTAAAATAATAAAGCTACAAAGCTGTGTTTTTATCAGAAAATGTATAAAGCAAGCAGATAAAAGTGCCTCTACCCTGTAATATTTCAAGATTGTTCCAGTGTGTACCAGACACCCGCAACAGTTTACATCCATGGAAAAGGGATAGACTGTGTTGATAAGCACAAAATCAGAATTATACGAGCCTGGGCTTAGTCCTTAATGCCAAACTCTGTGTAAATGTAAAAGCTGGGCTCTGGAGATAGCAACCAAATGTCATATTTGAACAAGTGATATTGGGAAAAGGTAACTGGAGGTCCCAGAAATAGAACTGCAGGGAGGAAGCAAAACCACGGGGGCAGTGAGTTCCCAGCTAGGATCTTTCCTTCACTCAGAGCAAGATGGAGGGACACTGATTAAAGACATTTCTGTGTTGCTCAGACACAGAGAGAAAACCATTTTTAATGGAATCATAAAAGTTTGAGACACTACAGGGATATCTAGGTCACCCAGGCCATTCTCCATCACTCCTGGAAGTGAACCACACCATGTGACAAGTGCCTTTGATTAGCTTTAAATGACAGAAGGAGCCTGGGAACGTGCAAAAAGAGTATCAGCATTCATTTCTGGCTTACACTGAGTTGTTAAGGATGGCCAGCATTATGGTATTCTTCAAGGGACATGGGAGCTCAAACCACTGCACTCAAACTGTATGTTCCACATTTATGTATTTTTCCTACATTATTCCACAGCTTACTTTCTGACATGCATTTCAATTTCTATTTTAATGCTCAACACAGGACATTATTAGCTGGCAAACTGACACTTTTCTAGGTGGTCCCACTGGTTTCCTTGTCTATTTAATGAAATGTATAGGCACTTATATACCTCTCAATTTTAAAAACAAAACTGCATCAAACAAATTAAAAAAACAATGGCAAACCTAGTTAAGTTCCTACTGGCAGCTCTGATATGTTTCCATCATTGTTGCTATTATGTTTACATGCAGATATACACATTTCTCAATTTTCTCACCAAGTTTCACCATTACTCCATCAATGCCCTCATTTTTTTGATGCAGTTTAATCATACAGCTATTTTCAACCACTTTAGTCTCATCTTTCTTCCTTTATTAAATGTCTGATTCTTTATGAAAAATGTTTCATTTTCAGGACTAGTGACTAGAAAGTGCACTAGAAAGTCATACATAAGCACAGCAACCATTCCTCTGTCCTTTGCAGTTAAAGCAGACGCATAGATTAGAATTTCCTTGTTTTAATATTTTTCTCTTCTAACCTTTCCTTTTCAAATCAAATGTGATGATCACTCTTCCCTAAAACATTTAAATGCTGTTGAGGAGTGAAGCAGGATCTGTTCCTTGCTAGAGGTCAGCTTAGAAACAAAAGTGTTCAGTAAATGGCAGACATGGAGAAACACTGCTGCAGTCAGAGCACAGAAATGGCACAACACAGACTCAGAACTGAGATGAGTGAACTAAATTTAGAAAGACAGAAAAGCAAAAATAGAATGAAGTTCACAAGATCAGAGCTAGCTGTATTTTTAGGTCCATGGAAGGCAACAGCGAAAAATAGAGAGCAACATCTTGGTTCAGGAAGCAATGCATGCTAAAACCTAAAATCCAGCATGTTTTAGGGCAATCTGTGCCCTGCCCACTGCCAGCAGGGCAGAGCCCTGAGCCCTTGGCAGCAGCACAGACCAGCAGGTTCTGTACAGGTTTGTCTTTCTCCCCCAGCCCTGTGCACACACAGCAGGAGCCCTGCAGGAGAGCCCAGGAGCTCTGCAGAGGTGCTCAGCAGGTCTGGCATCTCTTGAAGAGAGAACTTAAAAAGAAGCAAAAATATCTGAAGAGCCAAAGAAAAACATCCAGCAACAGTCAGCACAGCTGCTGTAGAATAAATGAGGTCTCAATTATTATTTTTAGCAGAAGTCACACACTCCAAGTCCTGGTCCAAAATAAAAGATTTTCCATTATCTCCTACAGCAGTGAGAAGTTATTTCCTACATAGCAACCCATCCCTGAGAGCTGCAGTACATCCACAACTGAATATAGACTCTCACTTATTTCATACTTCCCAGTCATGATCGTGTACAGAGCTTGAATATCAGAGATGCAACATTCCTGGGCAACAGATGCAGGAAATTCCACAGAACTTCAGTCCTGGAAAAGCATTGATTGTGTCTAATAGTAATGAGCTGGGAAGTAATGAAAAACATGACAAGACAGCTCTTGTGGGACCACCAGCAACCTCTGATACACAGAGAACGTTACACAAAAGCTGCTGCTTCACAGACTCTGGTACTTAATTTAGGGAGAACTATCTGAAAAAAAGACCTCATGCTAAAATAAAATACTTTATTCAAAGAAGTGAAGCCTTTCAAATGAAAAACACACCAATGGATTTTAACTCATAAGCCTTCCTCCCTTTCTTTTTTAACTTTCTAAACACAATCCCTATATAGGATTATCCATTCAGGGTCACTCCTTAAGAAAACTGCTATAATAGCTTCTCATATTTCATTGCATTACTGAGCACTTTAATATCTATTTCAGCCCAGGGCACTGGACAATTTTGCTATCCTGAACAGCTGAGCAGAAAGCACATGATATGATTTAGGAAATCCCCAGAATGTTAAGACTGGGTTTTGTAAATCCTTTATCACTATGTCTGCTTCCCACTCCACCTGTTTCATTTGACTCCTTTAAATATTTGTAATGGAAATGGAACTGCAGTCACCATGAGTTGATTTAAAGGACAAAATCTTTATCAGCAGTTTTAAATTCCACTTCACTAGGTACCCTTACATATACAGATATAAATCTGCAAGCATTTATTTGGCAACAAGTACAAGTGTTAAAAGTTTCTTTTCCCATTGCTTTAACTATCATTAAACACTATGGAGACAAAAACCTTGAAACCACAACCCACAGAGGAGTGAGAGCCCAGAGAAAACCAGCAGAGAAATGGAGTGTGGCAGGAAATTTGTGCATGTTGGAAGACCTGAAGGCTGCCCAGGCCTGAAGGCTGCACAGTCAGCTGACAATGACACAGCATCACATCACACCATGGATGCCTCGGGTTTTAGCTTTTATATTTTTCATATTCTGTACTGCTTTAGTGTGTAGTTCTGAGCTTCATATTAGGGGATAGTAAGCTCTCTTTGCAGAGTAGGGAGACAAAACAATTCTTTCTCTAGCTGGGGACCAAGGACAAATGATCCAAATTTCAGGCCCAAGAGCATAAACAACATTGGACTATAAGTGGACAATTAACTCCAATATGCAAATGGACCAGAACTTACTGAAGTGAGAGACCTCATGACCAGTCATGCATTTTGTGACCATTTTGGCTCATTTTGGGTGTAGCCCTGGCTGGGCTCTTGTGCTGCCCAAGGTGGATCCATTGAGGACTCCCAGTAAATCCCTACTTTATTCTTTAACTCTGTTTAGTCTCTGTTCTAGGTCAGCCTTCACAAGGAATCACCGTGGTGACAAGTGCAAACCACAGAGCAAGAGTTGTGTTTTGCTGAGCAAGGCTGCAAGCAGGACATAACCACAGTGATGTGTCTTAAAACCAAAATAATTACAAATTACTGTATTCCAAAGCAAAACATGGATGACACCCAAGTTAAAAAAAATCAGACCTGTTGTTTTAGCATGCACAGATTTAGAGGAATGGGTATAGTTACAATAATCATGATGATCTTTGACAGCAGTGAATTTGATTCAGAAAATACTACCACTCTCTCTCATGTTCCCAGGGCTGACCCTAAGTTTGTATTGCTGCAGACAACTGTAATAACAGCAAGGCTTTACTTAGGACAATATCAGGAAAAGTATTTAGTTCAAAATCACTGCAAATTTTCTGAACTGCTTTTTAAGAATGTTAATGTTTCATCTCAGGTTTTAAAATCAGTACTCCAAATTCCAATTCCTTTATTTAGCAATTCCATCAGAAAACAAATACGACAAATTTACTGGTTTTCCCACTTTCAAGCAGTTCAAAGAATTCCAACCCTGTAATTTAAGGTTAAAGTCTACTTGAGAAAAAAACTATCCCTGAAAAGGTGGAACAATTTGCCCAGTGGCAGCACACTTTAGGATGTGCAAATGAGCTCCTGTGGTGGTTCTATTCTCATGTTACTTCCCACCTTCCCCACCACAGATTCTGGAGGCAAATATGATTTAAATTATAGTTTTAAATCACCACAAGTTTCAGTATTAGATTTATTTAACTACAGCTATGCAGCCCTGAATGTGCAGAGAAAGACCCCATGGTGGGGATTAAATTTGCCTTCCCTATTGTGTATCCCATAGCTCCCTTTGAGTAATTTAAAAGAATAGTCCTCATCTCCATCTTTAGTTCTTTGTTTTTCAACTCCACACCATTAAAAAGCTTTTCAATTATAAACTGTCAGCAGACTCATTTGTCCTCTTAGGTTAATGAAGGAAAACCAGCAATGCTCTCGCCCCCAGTAATACTGGAGAAGAAACACAAATTCTCCCTTGACCCTTCCCGCTACCTGAGCCAAATCAAGGTGTTCACCCTCACCACATCCCACCAACTTCTATAAGCACATCTCAGCCTGCCTGAGCACTTGATTTTAAACATAAAATATAGAACCAAATTATTAGAGTTCTGTTTCCTTTAAAGTGTTTCCCCAAAGAGCAAAAATATATTTTAAAGTAGATCTTTAAAATCCAGCAGACTATATTCCTTTGGGAAATAATTGTATCAACAGCAAGCAATAAAAGAGCAGCCTTTACTACTTCAGTAAAAAATTACTTTTTTTTGGTTTTGTTGTTTTTGAGATACCTATTTTCTTCTTAAGAAATATTTTCATTAATCTTATCCAGGAGTCCATTGTTTTTATCCTGCAGTTAGATAAACTTCTCTTGTGCTGGATAGTGTTGGTGAAATTATATATGACAGTACTGATACAGCTATTCACTTGCATGTTCAAGCCTGCATCAGTAATGAACATTTCTCAAGCTGCTTTGAAGCTTTGGTTATGAAAACAGAATGAAAATGTGATTACTGTCACAGTAATACAGGCAGATTTCTTAATGAGACAATATTCTTTATTTTGTCTCAGACAAAATTTTAGAAATAATACAAAAACATGATTAACAAAAATTAGACCTTGCTGTATTACATTATAGATTAAGTTTATGCAGATGTGTCCTTTCCCCTCATCATTCAGAAGAACTTTCTTCAGATATCATTCTCTTGTTAGTCTGGGTGCAAATTTTGAAGGCATCACAACTGAAAAACAGATCAATTTGAGTGATGTTCGGGTTTGATGAAGTGGATTTTTCCTCTCTCCATCCCTACAACAAAGACTTGGAGCCTCTTGCGTCTCACAAGAGTTTGCACAGTTCAATAACAGCACCTTTGCACTTCCATTTCACAATTACCCAGATGAAGCTGGTGAGTCCCACCTCAGTCACTGGGACAGGGCTGACTTGTCACCCACCCAGCTGAGTTTCAGGGAAGGACTGGCAGACCCAGCTCCCCTGCTCAAGGCACAAAGAGGTCATTTGAGTTCTGATCCATTTTTGTGGGCACTGCTGTTCTTCAGGCTGACACAGAACCTGTCACTTCACTCTTACAAGTCTGCAACATCCCTTTCTGTTGTTTCCAACATGGAAATCAGAGAAGTGATACATTCCTTTGCCATGGCTTTGTGCTGTTTGCTTGGCAGGGAGGGCAGGAAAGTGGAAGAGCAGGGGGGCAATGACAAGGACATGAGCAGAGCAGCACGAGGCAAGCTCAGGTACAGAGCTCACATTACTTAGCCTGCTCTTGGGACTGATTGTGATGTGTTTGAAACACTGCCTAAAATTATTCCTTCTCCAAATGTGAAGATGTTAGGTTTGGTTTGTTTCCAGCAATCCCACATTCTTTGCTTTCCTTTCACCAATTGGCTAAACCTGGGCTCCATTCTCTTCCTTAATTTGCCATTATGTGCATTTCCTGTAACTTGTGGCTTTTCTTTAGTTCCACAAAACATAGTGCCCCATTTCAACTAGCACTCAGAGAGAACTTGACTGGCTTATCTGCCAGAGTTGCAAAAAGAAGTTGGCTTGAATTGTTGTTATTTACATTCCTCCTTAGAAAATCTACCAAAAAAATTGCTTGAAAATAAAGTAATATTATTTTCTAAAACAATGTCAGATTACTGACTGGATGGGTAAAGAACAGAAATGCAAGGCTCCTCAAAAAAAATGGAACAAGAAATAGAGAAATAAAGAATAAAAAATCCTTCCATTAGCTTCTCAGAAATCAAATCAGAGAGTGTTGATTCACACAGTTTCCAGATGATGAGCAATCATTCTATGTGGTCACTTGCTGGTACTTTTGCTCTGCAATAATAATAATGAGAAGAAGCCTTATCACCCTTATATTCAATCAGACCACTTGAATTACAACCCCAGATTACAGCCAGTGGCTGCTGGTGTTTGAGGTTATATGGATGCCATCAGTACAGGTTTCAGGATAAATTACTGTGACCTTCACCTCTCTGCCTCCAAATAAGACCAGCACACTTTAAGGCAGATGCTGCAGTGGTAAAAGTCCTGTTTACTACATGGCATTGAAGGACTGACAGAAACACCAAACCCTAAAATAACAACAAAGGAGCAGCAAACAAATCCATGGCATCCTACAAATTCACCTAATTAAGATAATTTCTCATAATTTTTTAGCCCTTGCATCTGCTGTTTTCATCCACCTATTATCTCATCTTAAACAGAAACTGAAGATATTTAACAACATATGGTTTTGTGATGTGTACAGACTGGCTAGAATAGCAAGGTCAAAACTGGCCTGCAAGTACCCCTGCAATACCAACATTAATAAAATCTAGGCAGGAAAAAAACAACCCAACCAATTATGGGAACAAGCTTATCAAAGGAAGAAGGATTTCGCAGAAGAGAAAGGCTGCTGGTACAGCTGGTGTCAGCAATATTAGGAAACTGAGGGACCAAATGTTAGCTGGGACATTCCAAATGAATCCTGAACTATAAACCAAATGGTAATAAACAAAGCTATTTGTCAGCTGACCCCCCTTGGATGTTGTTAACAGGCACACAGCATGCCCATAGCCCATGGCAACCTGCAGACTCCCAGTGATAAAATCATGACAGCTAACAGATGAATCCTTTCTGAATTCTATTAAATAAATTAATAATCTTAGCAACATCATTACAGCAAAACATCCATCTTCTGCAACAGCTGTTCCTCCACTGCTTGTTGAATTTATTTTCTGTGCTCTTGCCATGCCTTGTGCAGTAGAACTTAACTCAGAGACTGAACTTTAGCATCTCAATGGCAAACCTATAAAATCAGATTATTTGCATTTTTTATGCAGTTTGTGCAAAACATGAACTTTTGCCTGAACAGAAAAATATGTCTAACTCCTCTGTCTCTAAAGTAAACAACAATAAACTTTGGTACTTTCTGACAAGAAACAAATGCAAACCTTACAAAAGAGAAACTATGACTCATATAAAACCTTTTCTGCATCTTTCAATTCATCAACAAAGATATTAAATTAAATCAAATATGCTCTTGTTCTGTCTTTATCTGACTATATAATGCTAAACAAAACTTGTTGGAAGTTAAAGTATGCCATCAAATTGCTTCTGAATTTGTTCCACAGCTACAATCTGGACCCCCATAACCTGAAAACAAAAATGTTCCTGGTATTCTTCCATAACAATACAGCCAGGATTAGCAATAAACAGGTAGCTCAGGAAACAGAAATGACAAATAGGAAAAACTTCCCACTTCACACTGAGCCAGTGCTGAGTTCTCCAAGTCTCCATCTCCATCTGAACTCACAGATCAGGATGTTGTAGCTGTTTGTGGTACATAAGCACTTGTGTGTAGTTCTGCACCTGGCCAGTTCTGTTTTGCTTTACCCACTATATGCTCTTTCTAACACTGCATTGAGAATTTCATTAAACATTTCATTAAACACTTACAATTCTGTACCTCAGAGGAAAATACAGTACATAGAAACCTTAGTAAGCCTGGAATCATTCAAATCACATTTTACTTTTTGGTGACACCTCCCATGCCACATGCAACCAAAGTTACACGTTGCAGAAGTTTTCCAAAGGAATAGAAATTCACAGACCATGGGGTCTTTTCTTCTAAGAGCACTTTTGAGACCACTGGTATAGACACCTATTTGCCATTAAATAAACAGGCTCAGCATCAGATACAGCCTCCTCTTTCGCATCTCCTGTAGGGGAAATTATGCTTTTCTCAAGTGTATTTAATCTTGTAAATGAAAGAACTGAGAACATTTGCTCTGCCAGTCTTTCTATGCTGTGATTTCCAATTGCTGTAGCAACAATTCTTGTAAATTGTTTTTTAAATCCTGTTTTTGCAGAATGGCATAAGTTGTGGCATCTCTCTATGCCTGTTCTGACAAAAATTCTTGTGTCGTTTATATTTCCACTTACATTACAAACACCCATTGGATATCTCATTCTAATACAGAGCAGAATTTGCCTCCATTTTTTGTAGCAGTTTTCATGTTATTCACCCTCTCCCTGAACTGGTCTTGGAATGTACTTCAGAGCCTCCTTTTGTCAAACTTCACACTATTTTAAGACTAACTTCCTTGAAGTGTGATGTGCCCTGCATATATATTGCAGTATTTCTATACAGCTCAAGATTTACAGAAAGTGCCACATTTAGCAGATTTCTGATGTATTTACAATTAATTTCTTTAAACTTTTCCTTCTCTACTGCAACATTGCTGTTCCCTGAGCAGTTAAATTTCCTATAAAGTACAATACTCTGTATTGCAGAGACCATCTCCATGGTACAAGTGCAGCAGCACTAATGGTAGAAGCATCCTGGAGCTCTGGAGAAGCTTCAGCAGCTGTGTCAAATGAGGAACATAAATACACAGAACTTGTGATCTGCCTCTGGTTCTGCTACTGACTCACTGTCTCAGATTAAATTCAGCTCCTTATCTTAGGCCACAAACTGCAGACAATAGTATTTGCCCACCAACCAGAGAACACATTAACAATTCTGCCAGAAAAAGTACTGGGCATGGATTTTGCAGTAAGACTGATTCAAAATCAGATTACAGAAGTCACCCTTTACACATCCGTGAAAAATCACACAGAACAATTGCTACAACATTATTTTAGTTACATTTTCACTGTCTTGTCCAGGTATCTCACACAGAAGGAAAAAAATGTATAAATATTTTGTGAAAAATGGAATTTTTTATAGGAAGACACTTCTACAGAGCTTACAGTCCCCAAAGTCAAGGCAAGGCAGGGTTAGTATTCTCTGAGTAGCTTGCCTGTGCATTTCTCTTTTCAGTGGTGGACACTGTTCAGGTTCTTCTACTGCATTATTAGGATGTAACACACAGCAAGAGGCAAACGTTTATCTCAGAGCATCCCACACCATCCTTAGGTGTCCTCCTTAAGCTGTTTCACATGGAAAGGATGCCAGGTGCCACAGTGCCTGAGCAGGAGCACTGAGGGAGGAAGGTCTCCCTGACAGCTGGAAAGAGCATCCAGCTCCAGCTGTGAGAATATGTGCATGTTCCATTTAAAGACAATTCAAAGTAAACTACTTAATTTATGTAAAATATAAAAAAAAAAAATTCTAGGAGGCCTTTCTCAAGAGGAAAAGCACCTTGTCTTCTTCCTCTGTGCAAGGAGAAAGCCTTGGGCTTTCTTTCAGGTGGCAGAGCTGGTTCCAGTGGCCCTTTGTTCTCTGTCTGCTCTGTGCTCATGTCCCCATCTCTGCTCTGAGATGCAAGTGCACAACACAGACACCTCAGGGAGCTGGGCAGGAGCTGATGCAGATTGCAGGGAGAGGCCTGAGTGACCAGTATTGACAGAACTTTTTAAATCCCCACAACACTCAAAAGCCCTGTCCAATTTCCAGCTTGATTCTTCCAAGCCCTTCCCATGATGTGTTTAGCACAGCAAACTGCCCAGCACAGGGTCATGCAACCAGAAATGCTGGAGAAACCATTTAAAGATGGTTCTCTAGAATGCTGGAGAAACCAGGGATTGAGCAAGGAGACATCTGTACACAAGCCCTTCTTGGACCACGGCCAGAGCATTTTACAGTGCAAGATAAAATTTAATTAAGCTTCATAGGTTAAAAACATTTCCTATCTGTTGTTGTCTGTCATAATGGTTTAGAAATGCATAATCAAGTCTTTTTCTCTCTGATCCACACATTTGTTATTAGATTATTGCCCTTGAGAGCTCAGCTGCACACAATAATTCTTTTTGTACTTTTTAAGTGGCTATGAAATATTTATACTGAGGAAGAAACACGTGGCACAAAATGTGTGGCACCAGAAAATCACAGAAAATATGCAAAAAGATCTATGAAAGTTACCTCATATAACTGTGAAGATAAAATAGAGATATTTATTTATTCACTATAAAGAAACACCATCCCTTACAAAGAATTATCAGCTTTATATGAGCTCAGTCAATGATGGGACTACTACTCCCACTGGGAGAGGCAGAATATTCAGGCTCTATAAGAACCTACACATACTCTTGATTGGGAATATGAATACTAAAAATTTGGTTTCAAAGTGGGAAAGTTGGAAGGATGTCTCCAAAGCAGAGTTGGATTATGAAGAGAAATAGGCTGTCCCTGCTCTGACCCATTTGATGGGGTTCTACAGGAATCAGAAACCTCAGATGCTGCAAAGCTACCAAATTGCCACTTCAGTTACAGAACATCTGCTTAGAACCTGGGGAAACCCTTCTGTGGGTTAAACTCTGCTAATTATTGAAGGTAACATGCCAAGACAACAGCCCTGTGTGGGGAGCAAAATACTTGCCTTTATCCCAACACCTCTTTTCATCAGTGTGGCCACTTATACTTTGCAAGGGCCATCATGGTCACCCTCCAAACCCATCTGGTAGCATCAGACATGACAGGTCAAAGAGCATGAACTGCAAGCATTATCCTCCACACAAACACGAGTGGTCCTCCTAAAGAGCCAACACAGCTCTTTATTTGGGGGCAGGAGGGCCACCTTCTCCTGCCTGAGACTCGAAAAGCTCCTCTGGTGACACAGATTTGTTGAGTCGTGACTCTAGTAAGGAACAAAACAAAGATGAATCAAGAGAACCTTAACAAACCTGGAATCCTTTTAACCCATTTCAGTTCATTCCTCTGCTCCCTACTGGAAAGTCTGGGCTGCATGTGGAGCAGAGAGCAGAAGCCAGCCTTATTCATCTCCAGCTCCAAGAACAGAAGTGAAGGAATGGCACCCCGGTTGTCCTGCCCTCCGCTTTCGAGTTTGCTCTCACCTGGCGCGGAGCTGCTCAAAAGGAACTTTCTGAGTCCCTCCCCCCATTGTTATTGAAACAGGCTACAAAGTTTCCTGAAGCCCTTTCAATTCGCTGGTCTTTGGACCCAGCTTCCCATCCTGAAGAGATGAAAGTAGAAGAGTAAACCATTCAGCTCAGAAGGTGAGGCCTGAGTGGCCTAGACAGCAGGAGTTAATTAAATTCAAGAGACATCCAGCCCAATTTGAAGTTCTATTCTGGCTGACCTGTCCTGGTGATCAGGTCATGCCGTACAAGAGTCAGCCATTCACACTGGAATGGGAAGCAGAAAAGAGGCCTGACAGCAGCCTAACATGGTATCCAAAGCTCTTAGTCAAGAGATGCTTTAATTCCTGGGGCACAGTGTTAGGATGAAGGAGGTTGGGTGTGATCTATTTGTACCATGGGGTCACCTAACAAACGTACATGTGATGATATTTAGGAACAGGATTGCTCTTCACTGCTGCATGAAGGGAGGTTATTCAACTCAATTTCACACACCACACAAAGAGTGTCCCCAGCTGCCCCATGTTCCAGCTTGGTCTGAGGGGCCTGAGTCAGGCACAGGAGAGGGATAACCCAGACTGAGCTGCCCTGGAGCAGCCACCAACCCAGAGCAGCCCTGACACTTGATTCCACAATGGCAGTGTCATCTCTGAGCACCAGACCATCCATAAACCTCATTGTTGCTCATGACTGGTGATTTTGGGGCTCATGTGGATTCACAAGGGCCTTGTAGGATCTTCTGCCCCTTATCACCACACAGCACAACACTGAGGTGGGCTGCTGAGGGGTTGCCCACTGTCAGACCAATGTGCTGGGAGGCAAGCTCTGAAGCACTGCCTTGTTGGCTCTGGAGCACTGAAGACACTGATAAGGACACTGAGTAGGCAACTTGCAACTTTGGCTTTAAGTCTGACTTCAAAGCCATTTCTGCACCATGAGTTACACGCAGCCCATGCTCCCACAACTTGACTCTTTCTGCATCAGCTATATTTAAGATGGTAGTGAAAACTCTTAGGCAATGTTTTGAATTTTGAAAATTTAAACCTGATTTACAGTATCAGTTGGTTGAAATTTATATAATTTTAAAAAATAAAATCCATTATACATGATATGCTGTCGCAATTCTGAGGAAAAGTTTAAATTGCAGACCTTAATGTCCCTAAAACTAAGAAAACAAAATATTGTTTTCTTGCTATTCAGAAATCAACTGAAAACATTCAACTATAAATTCTTTAACAGTGCAGGGTGCAACAGCAGAGGTGTTCAGGTGTCCTTCCTGAAAGCCTCTGACAATGCTTCAGGGCTCTACAGTTTTTCCAGGTACCCACCAGTGCTTTCAAGGACAAACAGGTATAATTTAATTCCTAATGGGAGCAGCTGTTTATTAGAAAACCATGGCTGGGAGTGTCCATTTGTGTTATTTCCCATGTAAAAGTCATGTTTCTCAAAAATTTATTATCCATCACTCCAGATTACAGCACACAGCTGCACTAGGGTTTTCTCTAGTGTTGCAATAAGATGATCTAGAAATTAAAGGAGAAAGACCAAGTCACTGCTTATGTTTATTTGGAACTAAATGATGTTACCTACTTCTGTTTAACATCTTGAAGAGTTCTGTATTTGTCTGCCTAGAATCAGTTCAATTTTGTCCAACCACGATGCAGAGTGAGGATATTTTGGACTCAGTGACACATTTTCCCTGTAGCTCCAGGGCTCCATAAGGAGCTAAATGCCTCTAAACCACTGCAAGAACTTCATTGTTATTATTCTGGCAATGTTCAGTTTTGCAACCATCCTGTGACCCAGTTTTTTCCTCACACACTCCAATAAAGGAGTCAGTTTCTTGTACTTTTGATTAAAATGGTGAGAAATCATAGAGCCTTTGAGTATGAAAAGTTATTATGCTTTCTTCAAGGTCTTAAACAAATACATTTTTCTGACCAATAAGATTGGAAAAAAAGTTGGAATCCCTATATGAAAAAAAATTTTTTTTTTCAGATGAGAAACAAAGATTATCAGTCCTTATAATCAAAATATACAAAATAATAATTAAATGCTTATGTGATTTTCATTGACAAAAAATGGCTCTGAAGTGTCAACAAGTAATAAGACAGGTTGTTTTAAAAGATATCTAAGAATTTCATAGGAATTATGAAAAAATCTTTTAGAGGAAGACTTAATAACTGCTTTCCAGCTTTGTTAGACAGATTTCCAATTCATAAATGCAGTTGCAGCCCAAGTACAAAGACTTCTTTCTTTTGGAAAATATTGAAGGGGCACATTTTATTCAATTAACCAGAGCTTTGAATCAAAAATACATTTTCTTTCTTCTCTGATTCTTTGCTCTTTTATCCATTATCCCCAACTTTAATCCACAATTACAAAAAGAGACACTATCTTTTTTATTGATGGACCACAATGTTGCAATCAAACAGGTTTTAAGGTAAAATTCAGACTTTTCAGTGAGTCTTGTATATGTTATGTGTTAACTCATGACTGCTGATGAATAGTTGTGTGATTTGATCAGGCTTGCACGGCATTCTGCCGGTTTTTTTCCACTCAGATGAAAAAGTAATAAATGCCATGAGTGTGATATACAATCTATCCTTCAGGCAATTCCAGCAGTTCAATGGTGTAATTACACACAGCAATTCTCATCATTTCAGCTCAAGTCAATAACAAACCTTGCAGGAAAGTCCTGGAAACACAAAGGCATCGACGCGGCCACATCGTCCCCGACCCTCTGCACAGAGCAGAACAAAGGGGTGCCTGCACCCATCCACAGAAATCTCCAAACCCTCCAAAATGTTTGAAGCCAAAAACAAAAATCAACCTTCAGAGGCATGACTGATGATATGAGGACTGATGTACACACCTGCAGCCTCCTGGTGCTTGCAGCGTGTCTGGCTGCATGGGAACAGCCTCGAGCCAAAACTTTGCCAGGTTTACAGTAAAACTCCCTGGGATGAAGATGGTGGGACCAGGGCTGGGCTTCTTGCTCACATGGAAAAGATGTAGCTAAATGCACAACATTAAAATTTTATTTTATTAAAATAGAAGTTGAGTGCTATCTAGGGAAATACACGAAATAAATTAAGACAAAGAAAAAAGTGGAGGAGAGAGGAATAACATGCAAGAAACCTTTCCCAACATGAAAAAATGGTTTATGCTTAACTCTAGCATAAAAGGATACATAGAAACCAAACTGCAGTGTTTAATCTGCTTCTGCAGCCTTGGAAAATGGTACAGCTTCTGCTAAGACTGAGATGCAATCGGATTTTTTTTTTTTAGTTCCATTTGCTTCACAGATCATGTACAAGTTGCCCTATAACACAAAGCCTGTAGTGGGTAATCTATTGTTCTTGCCAGAGATAAAATAATTGAAAACAAAGCGTGACACTCACTGTGCCTATTAGAATGTCTCCTTTAAAATATTACTTCATAGTATCAGATCCCTTTTCACACCCAATAATTGGTAATAAATTTCTTTAATCACAGCTGCATTAACAACATGCCTGGGGCAGATAGGTAGATACACAAATCTAATGGCCTAATTCATGTGGCAACTGATTGCAGGGAAAAAGGGGAATTTCATCAGCTCAGATTCTAATCAAAGAAAAGGTCAAGTTTCCTGTAGCTGTAAGTCAATTGTAGGAATGATTAAAAGTGCATCCACCTGCCTGGTAGGGCCCCTGCTCAGCCACCAGAACCCTCCCCTGAGCCTGGCTCCTCTGCTTGGCCTCAGAGGGAATCAGGTGTCTGCCAGCAATTAGCCTTAATGAGCCAGTAGCACTTTCCTGAGAGGGATGTTGAGGAGCCTAATTGCAGAAAGTGGAGGCTCTGCCTGCCTCCACAGAGCTGTAACCCCTGCTCTGCCAGGGAGCCTGCAAAGCTCTCCCACAGCACAGGGATGCTGTAAAATCTGGGGAGAATTTCAGAGCCTTCCTGGAAACCCCAGGGTGCAGCTCTTGAAAATGCTACATATCCCCAGCACAGGCAGCTTTGTTCAGGTTTGGGGTACTGATGTCTGCTCCCAGTTTTGAGACTTGCTCTCCAGCTGAAGCATTAATGTTGCTGGGAAACCAACACCTTGTATTTGACTTTTGTAGATAGGTTGTGATGTAGGTACATAAATGACACCGTAGTTAATCTGATTACAATATGATTCTAATTTTGATGTCTGTAATTACTACCACTTCATATAGCTAGAAGGTTAATTTAATGCCTGCATTACTTTTAATTACCTCTTAAGTTCCTTACTTTCATATTTAGTACATGCACTTACTGCAAAACCCCACTATCAGAAGATTAGCTTAATTACCTTATTTCAAGTGAACTTCTATTCCTGGCCAATTCCTAGTGATCTGTGTGCTCACATCTTTAATTAGTCTCCAGCACATTATACATGTCTGTGTTAAGAATGCACCCCTTTAATTGCCATCTTGTATCTGGTAATTGCAACCAGTTTTCAAACTTCCTGGAGTTACCCATGTGGCAGGGATAGAGGGGTTCAGTTTTATACAGAGCTCATCAGATGACAAAGCCTGACTGAAAACCATCAGTAAAGCAGTGCAAAGGTTTTATCAAGCTCATATTTCCTGAGTTCTGCAAAGAGTATAGTTGAGAAATAAATCTCATACACACAGTTCCACCAACCCAAGTTTTGTGACGCTGTGCAGTTTTCTCACACATTCATAAACACCAATAAAGTTCATTGGTCTTCATTTTAGGAGTTTTTGTATCACACAACCCCTCCAGTAAATTAAAAGCAAAGATTTGTCCCAATCTCAGGGTCAAAATCCATTCTTAACACACTTCACTTGAGAGGACCTGACCACAGAGATACCTTGGTTACAAAAGCAGCAGGGTCACCAGAGAGCATTAAATGAAGGCCATTGCCAGGCCCCCAAAGCTACAGAGAGTTCTCTTCCATTGCTGCAAGGACAGCAACACCAACAATTATCCTTGGGAACCTGGCATGATGATGATAATGTCAGCCAGGCATCAGAAATTTTGAGCAGGTTACAAAATAATTGGATTTGAAACTCACTGTTATCTTTCTGATTAGGGAAAGGGCTTGTTATAATCATTTTTGACTGGACACAAAGTAGTTTTGAGAAATTAATGCACTACAGGTTAAAATGCTGTAGGCACTTCTGAATAAGAAGCATTAGCTCCTACTTAGTTCAGTAAAATACTTTTCATTCATGGGGATTTTATTTACCTTGCTGTTTCTGAAAGCAGAACGTGGGAACAAAAGGCTAAAACATTGTAAAATAATCCAGGTTCTTCACGGTGAAAGCTAGTGGGTGCTATGAATTTTTCTATCTATATCATAGTAAGCTCCTATTACATATGAGGCCCTAGAAACAAACCTAAGACAGAAAAATATTTTCCATAAAGTGATTTTAAAAAGTAGGAAAGCACAAAATTAACTCAGTTTTGTTCGAGTAGAATTTTTGAGATGGAGATAATTTTAAAATAAATGTTTAAAAGCTGGATCGATTCATTTAATCTTGCCAGTTAACTGCTGGAAAAGCCAGGATGAGCTCCATCAGGCACTCCATGTGCCCGTGTAGGGAGCAGCTCCTGCTCCCAGGACAGGGAGTGAGGTGCTCTGTGCCAGCTGCTCCTCTGGCTTTGGCAGCTCTGGCAATGGCCAGTCCAGCAGCAGCTCGGAAATGAGGCTTCCTCATAGCTGCCACTACTAAGAGAGGTGATAATGTGCCACAAAAAGAGAGATTCAGATGTTACAAAACTAAAGGAGGCTGGTTCTTTACACAGAGAATGCCCTCAATTCTGAATGAGGTCAGCAGGGACAGCAAGTGCTTCTCTGTTCACAAAACCTGCTCCAACTTGGGAGACAGCAACATGCAGATAACATTAATGCTTAAAGAATGGAAAATCCCAGAAAAAAACACCATTCTCAGTTCATTTGTTTCCCTTTCTGGGTGGCGACCAGCATAATAAGAGCACGGTGATGAAATGTGTTTGATGACAAACTCTGCTCAGCTATTCAAATCCCTTGCACACAACATTCCTGATAAGTTAAGGATCTAAAATTGCTTAACCAGTGTTAATGTGCAAGTTAATTGGAGGTCTTATATGAATCCATATACACTACTGAAGATTGATTAAAATAGCTCTATGAAAGGTACTCTAAGCCAATGCTCTTTTACGCTCTCAATTAGTTTCTTGATGAGATTCCAGAGAGAAGAGAAAGAAATTAAGTGAAGGGGCAAAATGGCATTGAAAAGAAAAATTCAGTGATGCAATTTAAGCTCAAATGCTCTTCTCCACAGCACACTCTGGCTCTTTCTCCATGTGTATCTGTGTGTACACGTCACATCTAGAGACAAAGCCCTTGTGGCTCTTCACACAACCTCCACATTTCACTCTGCTCACATTTCATTCTTCAGATGCAAAGCATATGAAGAAGGATGATGCTACAGAAGACCAAATGCTATAAATTTCTGTTCTGGGGATATTTTGATATGTACATTTTTAAACTGTTCATATTTAGAGAGATTTATTTAGTGCTACTAATCTACTGCATAAGAACAATATATTTTTAACATGCTAGATATGTTCTGTGATACCAGAAATGTAGATTTTTTTTAATAGGATTTGCAGTCCCCTGTTTCTTCTTTGGGGATGCCAAATATTTTTATTTAGTGAAAACTATAATATCAGTAAGTGATGGGAATAGGGTACAAAAGGGTGAAAACTATTCCCTGGCTGCCTTTTTCAGCTTAATATTGACCACCTAAGCAACAGCTTGCATAGCTCGTCACACAGAACTTGTCTAATGTTTCTAATGCTTATTTTCTTGGTAGTCAAATAAGGGATAACATATTTGTAATTAAACTGTTGCCTAACAAGCCTAATTTAATGTGGGTAGCAAAAACATTAACATTTTTACCTATACCAGGCTTTTTGCATCTGCTTCCTCATGAGAAAAAAAGATTATGGTGATGACTGGTCAAAGATTTATCCTGGATTCAGCTCTTCAGGGCTGAACCAAGGAACTTTTTGTTGTTTTTTTCATAGGAAGATGATAAGAGATGGGTGTGCCATCAGGACTTTACCATAAATCCTACCTATGCCAATTAAAAAGAAATAACTGATCTCTGCTTGAACTTTCTGGGTCCTATTGAAAACAAATGGGAGTAGAAGGAATACAAAAAAGATTTTACAGGAAATTAATTGTCCAGGTATCCATGGAACCAGATTTCAAGGGTGATCCTCTCCATCAACTCCAACCTCTCTGTTCTCATTGAGTAGGAGGAAGGCCAGGACATGGCAAATACTATTTTCTTAAATAGTTACACATATTATGTACACACACAACACATGCATGCACACTTTGCTCATCAGTTCTGAAGACAACTTCATTTGCTTGTATATGTACACATAAATAAATAAATAAATAAATAAATAAATAAATAAATAAATAAATAAATAAATGCCAACAGTCATTGGTTAGACCTGTACCACTTCTTTTAACAGAACTAGTTTTCAAATATATATTTATGTAGTTGATTCAGGGCATCTCTTGTGCAGCTTTTCAGTGGATATAAGCCTCACAGCCAACTCAAAAATAATCAGTGGAGGACTTAAAACACACAGGATTAGGCTAAAAGAAAAATTCACAGAACTATGTATCCCAAATTATCTCTCAGCATTTCATTAGCTTAATGGAGAACATTAAACAAATAGTCTTAATGAAAAAACTAATTTATTTGCAGGAGTATAGTTATCATGAACACAGTTCCCTCATTTTTTATGTAGTAAGGTATTTTTAATTAGGTTTGAATGTTTAACCATATTCCACAAATCCTTTTACTTATGCAGCCCATGAATTTTTAAATTAGATTTGATTTTTTTTTTTAGTTAAGTACTTTCTGCAAACCATATTAATATTCAAATTTAAATTTAGGAAAAGAGGATACTGCCTCAAAGTGATGCATTTTGTTTGATGCTAGTACCTTGCTGTTCAATATTTTATGAAGAATACAGACCAAGTTTTACATCTCTAAATGCTACAAAAAAATATTTGAGATATTTTCAAATAAGCAGATTAGAGATGATTTTCCAACCCACCTAACAAAAATGCACTGAGAAGTGAATCCTCCTATGGTGGTTCCACTGCATCAATCCTTTTGTAAATTTTGTAACCTACAATTCAGGAAATGCTAAAAGGCCACACTTTCCACCTTTTCACATAGTAAGTAGTACATTGACTGCTGATTTTCCAAATGGTTCTCCAACAGGTTCTATAAATAAAATGTTATTGTTACTTTTGTTTATGGTTGATCAAAAGGCTTCCTTACTCCAAAGAATTATTGAAAGCGAAAATATTCTTTTTTATTCCAAATTTCAATTCTCTTTAATATATTTTTGAAGTAGAAACAAGGGACTGTTTGCATTGTGTCTGACTATAATCAAGCATTTTCTGTTTTGTCACACCAAAAACAAAATCATTATTTCCCTTAAAATTCAAAACCATTTTCCTGTGAATAACTACATGCGTTACTAAAATGTATTTTAATGGGAAAATTTTTGTTTTATATAGTTAGATAAGCAATCACTTCTCTATAAATAGGTGACTATAAGTACTTGTTTTTCATGTTCTGAATTTTATTCCAGCAGCAGCAATTTCCATTTGTTACTTTTTAAAAGTACCACCTGAGATTTTCTCAACTCAATGACAGATGGAATTATTGCTTTAATGCTAGAAATGTCAGAATTCCTGTTATTATTTTTAAAATGTAGCAAGCTTACAGGCACACAGACATGATTTATTTTTCATATCAATCAGATCATGTTTGAATGTGTATGGAGCGACTTTCAGCAGAGGTGATATGAGAGGGAAGTAAATATATTATACTCTGGTTGAATGCAATTTACTAAATTTCTCTTTGTGACTAAATTGTCATCTGTTTTCTTACAAATACAGGAGGCTGCACCTTCAGAGCTTTCTCCCTTCTTAATGATCATGTCTGTAAAATGAGAAATACTGACATTTTCAGACATGCATTCTCAGTTACCTTCCCACATTTTTTATTTGACAGACCAGCGTGATAATGCTGAACTCAAGAGGTAATTACAGAGTGACAAGTTTCATGATTGAAGTGCTGGTTCATCCAATTACTTCCACAGCCACGTTAGGCAGATATTTCATATCCAAACCACCCCAAATTGTGCTGTTTGCTGTCTTGTTACACCCTGACATGTGCAAGTCCACCAGCCCTCTATCTCTCAGGCTCCCAGCTGAGACGGCTCTCATTATATATTTATAAGCCTAAAGAATCTTGTTTTAGTTAATTTAACATAATGAAGCCTGGCTGCATGCTAGTTTATCATGAGGGCTCTACCTCACCAGTGATGTATTGCACTGTAAAAAATTCAGATGGTTCAATGTAATGATGCATTTCATTGGTACATCAAACAACGCCGGGTAATGATTAATTCATTGATACATGATCAGAAGAATATTGCATTGGGTCTGCTCCAATTCTGCTCTGAGTCCTTCACTGACAGTCTCACAAGAGATCCCCACATGGTTACCCACATCCTCTTCAAACAGATCCCTGTTTGCTGCTGAACATGGTTTTGCTCTTCTTCTCTGATGCTTTCCTTTCTTCATTTCCTCATCTCTTCTCCATTTTTCCTTCTCTGCCACATTCCTTTATCTCCCTAATCTTCATGTACAAACAGATTCAGTCAATGGAGAGTCCAGCACTTACACATCAAGATATTTTTACACCTTTTTTCACACCCTACATCCACTTTATTTCTCCAAACTACGGAGGAAGAGTACTGACAAACCTTTCTACCTCTGAAATCTTGGGTTTTCTGAAAGCAATTCAGTTTTCTGACTGTCAGTAACTTTCTGCTGGGTAATTCAAAAGGCATCATGAGTTTGCAGAGCTAAGTACACCAGCCAGAAGGACAGGGGAGGCTGTGTCATGAGTGGGGCTCCCCCACAGGAAGGACCTTGAGCCAGGTTCCACCATCTGAGGTAGCGGTTGATGGCAAAAATCTCACCTGGCAAAGTGCCTGCCCCTTTGCAGCTGACTGGGCAAGGCAAGGAACTAAACAAGGACCAAAGGAGGAGTTAAAATGTGGAATTTAATTCCTTGGGTTGGAGGAGATGAATGCACTTTAAACCCAGAGTGCAACTGCACAGGCAGAGGGGAGAATTTTTAAAAGGACATAAGAAGTATATAGGACACATGGAAAAGCCATTAAACCCAGCAAAGTTCAATTTACTCTCTTCTACACTATGAACATCTCTAATGGTTTCCTGAAAGACCCCTCTGGTTTTGTGTGCAATCTTGCTGGCTGGAAAGCAGTACATTTGTAACTTGTAAAATATAATCTCCATAAATGCCTCATTATCCCATTACCTGCATTAGGCTGGAAACACTAACTTGAAAAGCCATTACCTATAACATTTAAAATGTTATATAATTTGACTGAGCTTTCCTAAACTGACTATGTTTTGTAGCATCCCTAGCACAAAAAAAACCCCACCTTTCTCCTTTTTAAAGAATCAGTGGAATTACTAATTTTTCCCTTTTTCAAGTACTACAAGGTTTTTGTAATACACTGATATATTCTAAAGTGCACTACTACCAGACACAACTAATCCCATAATTAAACCTGTGTTCTTCCATTTCAAGGTTCTAGAATTATACTTGATTTCAGCAAATCTCCATTTCTGAGCATTTAAAGGAATTTTCCTGTCCTTTGTTTCATATTAAATGTAATTCCTTTTTTCCCTATTATTTGCTTTCCAATGAATAGGCTAAGATAACAGAATTGTAATGAATTCACATGGTTCTTAAAGTGCTTATGATATATGAGTGAGATCCTTGTTCTTTACATCACTTATTATAGCAATAACTTTTATTTTAATACTAATCATGTGACTTAAAGATGCTTTTCCTTGAAAATGTAGAGTCCTGTGCTAAAAAAAATATTCACATTTCATTTTATACACTATTATTAAAAGTGGCTAGAAAAGTCACAATGAAATTGTGAACATCTTCTGAAACACTGTGCTAAGGCAGTTTTTGTATTTCAGCACAAGCTCTGTAGTTTTAACAAGGGAACAGTATGATGAGGCTGGAAGGCAAAACCAGGATCTATATAATCCTATTATTGACCTTAAAAATTGCTTTATTAGTTGAGTGCAGCTATTGAATGAGTGAAATGTCCCTGTCTCTGATTCACTGTGCAGTTGTTCATAGTTATATATAACTTAGTACGGGAAAATGCTTAACAAAATAGATATATTGTTTTATATCTTTTTAATATTATATATTTATTTGTTTATATTATGTTACATTGGATTAGATGATAGATTAGATTATAGATTATATTATTGATATATTATTATATGATATATAATAATATAAGTAAGTATAAAGAAATTCCCTGACTCCAGTGCCTGCTCATGGCTGCACTGTACCAGTGGCAGTGGAGGAGGACACATCTGCATTTGTGAGAAAACTCATTAACTTTAATTGCTTTGCAAATTTCATGACACAGCTCTAGACATCAGCCTAATTAATGCAGAAAGCCATAATTTTATAGATACAACCTAGAGAGCCAGAAAAAGTAGAATTCCTGCTTCCTGTTCTCTAATATCAATTTATTTTCTTGGTGTCCTGTCTGTGTTTTACTGATCTCTTGGTTGACAATTTTTCTAGACTAAACATCAGACATTCTAAATAAAAAAGATATTTATTAAAATAAATATTTATTTATTTTAATAAATATCTATAAATAAATATTTATTTATTGCAGGTAATCATAAAATGGCTGGTATTTTGGTTTGTTTTGGGGTTTTTTTCTCTGATTTAGGTAAATGAAAATAATCAATACAACCATGTAAAACTTACTTAAAATTAATCATCTTTAATTCACTTTGGTGCTGTTGCTGCACTTTGCAAATCTCTGCACAAACTACAACTGCTCAGTACACTGCAAGATTTTGGGATATGTATTTTGTTTATTATAAGGCAACAGCAATAGAGACTTAAGATTCCACATTTATCACAACACAGCTGCTTGGAATTTACCAAGATATTAATGATAGTAAATCATTGGTGATTTACAATCATTGGAAGTAAATCCTCACCTATAAATGCCAGTATGGACCATTTGAAATAAAGAGAATTTCCTAGAGAAAACCTGGCAGGGGTCACCAAATCAAGTAGGTTTAGTTCCATGCTAGAAAATGAACATAATAAATGTTCATTGAGCAGCTGCCTTAAAAATCCTGATTTGGAGTGCCTGATCCTGCCCTGTGACTGCTCATCAACTTGGATTGGACAATTACAGGTGTTTAACAAGGATATAAAGATGGGGCATTTGGGATTAACGTGCCCATACATTCCATTTTCTAAAACTTCTATTTTTCCCCCAGTTGGGCACCCAACACCATGCCAGGCTGCTGGGGGTGGAGCAGGATGATAGAGAGCTCAGTCCTGCTGCAGCAGCTGCCAAGAGGCAGCAGAGCAGCCCTGCCAGGTAAGGGCTTTATCTACCATAAAAGTGGCTTTTCCTGGCCACTTTTTCATTCCTTTATGCTGTCAAAGTGACTTAAAGGTTGTGCACTGTTATGGAACTACAGGACAGCCCTTTGGGGGACATGCAGTGGGTCTGAAGGGGCCATAATAACCAGCCAGGAAAATTTATTTGGATCAACAAAAGAAAAATTAATTCCTCCCTCTTCTCTAGGTAGGAAAATGGACTGCAGTTCCTGTGATGTTCAATCAAGTTCTGCATTTCCTGACAATACTCTGGATTTTTATAGATCTTAATAATTTCTGAAGGAATTATAATTACTGTATTACTACAAATATACACAATATTTTTAACTACAGCTGTTGTTTGAGAAATGGCATCACCAGGTCCTCAAGAACTGACCTTCAAGGCACTGTTTATGAATAACTGATTGCATTATTCCCACTAAGTCTAAATAATTCCCTACCTCAGTGGAATCTAGCAGAAATCCATAAATTACTTCTCTGATATTTTTATCAAACACTATTCCCATCATTTATCACCAGCAGGGCTACAAACAGCAGCAGTCTGAAAACCTGTTTAATCACAGCAATCTTCTGTCTTAACTAATATTTGCAAGCAACATATTAAGTGCTTTGGAGCTCATGTGAACATCTGGTCCCAAAAGTGACAAACAGGATTCTGGGGGTGTTTTTTTTACTTCCTCTGCTCTGAGTTTGTACTATCAAAGAAAATAAAAATAACAAGGACTGAAAAAAACCCCAAACAAATAAACAAAAAGCCCAAACAACCTCCAAAATCCCAAACCAGAACTACTTTTAAAGCAGGGGAAATCAATAGGCTTAAATGAGCCAACAGATTTCTTCCTGAGCCTCTCTCAGAAGCTTTAGAACAGAACAGAAATAAAGAAGAAAGAATATAGAAGATACAAGCAGTTTTGAAGTCCTCACCATAAGCCAGAATACCCAGGAGGGTCGATTTCATCATCTTCAAACTGTTGTTACACCACTCCCACCAAATGTTTTTCAATTAAGCACTGGTCTAAAACAGTGCAAATTAACACTGCTACTTAGAGAAAAATGAAAAATCCATGCTCAGTTGTGCACCAAATTCATGAATATCCCATTACTTCAAGAAGGAGGACAGCACACCATCATGGTAAATAGACATTCACATTATGTGCATGGCATTGCATGCCTTTCCCATGACTGATCCCAACAAAATACATTCAAAATGGCAAAAAAAGGAACATGTTAACTCCAAATGTTCATTACACAAACAGTTCATGGGATTTTAATGCTTAGAACTCAGGATGGAGGCCAGATATTTTCTATTCATCAAACTTTCCCAAAAGGAGTCTTCAAAATCTAACATCTGACAAGAGGTGCAGGTGAGTGTAGAGCTCATAAATCCACACAGGAACAGGACTCCTTCTATACCCAGAGCAGGACTTTGGATAAAGGCTGCAGCAGAGTGCTGTGCACAAATTGCAGAGCCCTTCTCTTGTGGTAAATCCTCAGGGAACACAGTCCCTGTCTCTACAGAGCCATGACAGGACCCAGCTCCATTTGACAGGAGGGAAAACGTGGTTCTCCATATCCAGCCCTCTGCTTATCAACAGTCACAAAGCTAAAGCATTTTAAATTACTAATTTCTTCCCACACAGCCAACAGTGTCAGCCTATAAAGTACATTTCTTGTATCAGTGCTACCAGATGTGATCTCAGTGCTGTGTCTCTTTTACAGAGGGAGGAGTTAGAATTTGATTATTTACACTCAGCTCCTCGAGCAGACTTTGCATGAAATAAAACCAACATTAAGAGTAAGCCCCTGACATCTCTCCTGGTTTATTTTTCTAATAAATTGCAGCCCTCATAGCTATCTAAATATCCATGAGATATTTCTGTGGCCCCATAAGAACAGCAACAGAACAAACGATGGTCTCCACTCCCTTGAATTACAACTACTTCTTTTTAAGATGCACACCATGGGAATTAAAGACAGGATTTTTTCAATATAACTCCCCAAGGTAGTAAAGAATTATCCTGAATAGAAAGGATTGTTTCCCTTACATCAGACTCATGGCAGACATGCAAAAACCTAAAAGGATTTTCAAAAGTAACTGGAAGCAAATGTCCAATAAACCAAATTGCATCACACTCCAAAAGAATTTCTGTTTTACCTTCAAAACTGTTCTCCACTGTCTTTGCTGAGAGAAGAAAAAGGCACTTTAAGAGCCTGAGCAAGAACTAAACTGCAAGTAAGGAAGCATATGATTAATTCAAATTATAAGAATGGCAATAATGGTGATACTACAGCTCTGCAAAGAGGGTGTATTGCCTCTGATTTTATAGAGCCTGAATTTCAATTACACAGGAGGAAATTGTTTCATCCATATAAGTCATATCTTCTAATGGTTTGCTGTTTGACTTATGTTACTACTTTTACTATGTTGCACATGTTAATGTGGATATTAGCCCATTGGGCAAGGCTCTGCTCAAGCACATTAGGCATTCTGCAAATAGTGCTATTTAGGAGACTCTTCACTCCTGAAGGAGGCAAAAAGCCTGATAGGTAAGGTCAGGCCGTGATCTAAAACGTGTTACACCATTCCAGAGTTACACACTGCACGCAGATCTCCCTGTGCTAGGACAGCACCTTCAGAAGGTACAGACATTCCCCAGAAAATCATCTTTATTTTTGCAGTACCTTTTACAAAAGAGCAGAGGTAGCTTGACAAGCAAACTTCACTGGAAACTTTCTCCCTTTGCAATGGCTCTCCTTACCTTGGCAAATGTGCATGATTTGAACCAAAATCAGAGGAATTATTGTATTTTAGCTGTTTTACATTTCTTATGAAAGAAAATGGTTTAAGATCAACAACAGCACTACTGCTTGGAACCCCAAAAATTACGAAGTCATCAGGTGCAAAACAAAAATATTGATTATTTTTTTCCACCAATGTTGCCGGACAGAAAACTAATTACAGGCCCAGCAGCAATATTCATCCTAAAAGTATCTGTGTAACCATAGCTAACATCTGTTATGGGTCAGTACTGAGAGCAGGAACATGGCAATGCATTAGATGCAGACATTTTGAAATTTTTTTTGCACACTCAGGTTAACTTCCAACATACTTCCATGAAATCAGCATTTTACAAAAGCTACAGTAATTTTAGAGTTTTTTCTTAACTGTAGGGGTTTTTGGTTTTTTACCTCTCATCTTTCATGTAAACCAAGTCACCTCCATTTTAACTCATCTGGTGTAATTCCAACAAAGGAAACATTAAAAGTTACACCTCTGGGCTGTGATCATGCAGTTTTTTAACAAAGCACAAATAGCTACCTAAATCCAAATAGAACACATTTAATAAGAGATGTCTAAATAATCCAAGAGAAATCAAAGGGACTTTATTATATTCAAAATTATCTGTCATCTGCTACAATTCCCCTCCTTTACTACACAATTTAAGTAGGGTTATTTTCACAGCAGGAAGAATGAAAAACATATATTCATTAAAAAAAAATTGTAGAAAGTTAGCCATTTACTAGAAAAATATGAGAGCTCTGTACCAAACATTTTGTACAAATTCCTGGGGTTCTGGGTAAAAGCTTAGAAACCTCAATATGGCAGGACACCAGAGAGAGAGGGTGCATCCACTCTGCACAGGTTTTCAGAATCTTATGGAGATTTTTTGTCTCTTAGAAAAAACAACCTGGTTGTCAGATAAGCAGTTTTGATGAAGTTGTCATGAAATAAGATGTAAAAACATGCCAAGATTTTCCATCAGTCCTTTTTTACCTTTGCAAACACTTTTCTAATATGACTTTAAGATTGAAACCTTGTTCCAACCAAAATTAATGGCAATCAAAGATTTGGATCTTCCACTCCAGAAGTGAGGAAACATTGGAAGCAAATATACTGTGACAGGTGAGAATCATCTAATGAGATACCCAGGCGCCAGGAGTTCCACCCAAGACTGTTGTTTGACTATAACTAAATCCCAAGGAAATCCCCTTCCCTGAGATAATTTGGACAAAAAGAAGATGAGACACAGTCCCACAGATCTTGTCCTTGCAGTTTCTCAAGGGAAGGTATCTTTGGGAAGAGGTAAGGATAACTCAGCTCAGGATAACTATAGATAACTATTAGTTCAGTCAGGAGCTCCAACAGGAAAAGTCTAATTTTGCTGCAAGGCTCTCTCAGTCTCCAAGGGGAGATGCTGCTTTCTGACTGCCCTGCAGCGGTTAGCCCGAGCATTCTGATGTTCACACAGGCTGAGATACACAAAATAGGGATTAAATGCCATCAGACTTCTGTCAAACCCACATAGAATCAGCTGACAGGCTGAGAAGCTTTGGGAGTACAGAACACACAGTGCAACCATACATGTCTTAACTCCTTAAAAAACCATGAAGAGATGCTGTGGAAATGGAAGAGTTTGAGATATAACCAGTAAAATCCACTGCAGAAATACAAAGATGTTCTTCAGAGTTCAAAAGGGGTAGGACACTCAACACAGTTGTCTTAGGCTGGGGGTGTGTATTCTATTCCCATCTGTCAGAGGTGGGGCAGTTATCTTCTGTTCATTGGGCAGTTTTCTTTATCTCTTCCACAACCAATCCTCCCTCCAGGAGATCTCTTCATGGGCCATTAATTATTAATTATCTTCTGTTCATGGGCCAGTGAGTGTCCCTGCATGGCTGATAAAATTCCATCATCCCACTGGGAGATGCTCCAGCCAGGGGATATCTGCCTGGATATAATCTGAGGTTTGGAACACTGGAGGAGCCTTGTCCCACCACATTCCCAGAGGAGCAGCTTTCTGCTCCACTGCATTCCCAGAGGAAGACCAGGCCCATCTCCAGCACCCCTGGAGCTTCAGAGGAAAGCTCCACCCTTCTCCAGGATCCTGCTCCAACAGAACCACAGCTGTCACTGCAGGAGGGCTGAGCCACCATGGAATGGGACTGCTGCCACCACCCTGACACACAGGGGGTCAGGTCATGTTCTGACTCTGGCAGTGGTTTTTCTTTTTGTACTGTTACATTTGTATTGCTTTTTAATTTCCCTAGTAAAGTACTGTTATTCCTATACCCATACCTTTGCCTGAGAGCTCCTTAATTTCAAAATCACAATAATAAGTACAGAAGGAGTTTACATTTTCCATTTCAAGGGAGGCTCCTGACTTCCCTAGCAGGACCTGTCTTTTCAAACTGAGACAACAGTATTTTGTTTAACAGTCTAATTCACTGGAGTAAGAATACTAGAGAAGGGAAGAGAGGCTGCACACCTGATGCTTTCCCTGCTACTAAACTGGTGAAGGATGCAGGTACAGGGGTATTATTGGCAGAGAAAACAGGGGAGCTACTATCTCCTTCTGAGAGGTGGCAACTGTTGTTCAAATAGTGTCACCAGCTGAAGGGTTTGAAGGGGAAGGAAGGACTAGAAGTAGAAAGATTATTCATCTTCTCTTAATGTTCTGTCATCTGGGTCTGAAAGGCAATGATCATTAAGTCAGGTTTTAATTATATGGTCTATGGTAGCATCTGGATTTATATTCCTGAACTGAGAAAACAGAGAAAAACCCAGCATGTGGGAAGATTATGGTCCATAGATGGAAGGGAGTTCATATCATCTCATTAAAATTTTGAAAAAAAAAAAAAAAAGATAAAATTGATCCATTTAACTTTTAAAACATTCATAAACTACCAAATCCAGAGGGTCTATGTGCAAATAACAAATAAATTACTGTCAACAGTTATTAAAGCATAAGACAGCAATGTTTTTAAACTAGAAAGTCATCTAAAATGAGCTTCTCACACAGCTGCTTTTTAAAGAGTTAAGGATTCAAATATGCTATAGACAATGAGAACTAAAACAATCAACACTGAAGAGGCATAAAGAACAGAGAATCCTTTTTTATGGAATTTTTCTATGCAAATAGGAAAGGTTGTAAAACCTTATCAACGTACACCTTTAGCCCAATTTTATTTTATTGTTATTTATTGTTAGTTCAAAAGAGGAGAGAGAGAGGAGCAGTCCCTCCCATGGGAAAGAGATCTCCATGAGAAACCCTGGCCATGCAAACCCAATACCCAGGCTGAGCCAACCCACAGAAATGGGGTTTGCACACAGAGATGGTGCTGACTCAACACACACAGTTCCTGGAACCCTCTCTGTGGAAAAACTTAATTCCTCATTACACCTCACCTTGAACCAGGTCTGAATTTCTGTCATCTGAACCTCACCCAGTCAATACCTGGCTTTGCCCATGCCACAGAAAAGAAATGCAACTGATACAGCTTTACATGGACACTGCAGAAAACTAGAGTAAGTCCTATTAAAATCCTCAAATAGAACTGACTTCTTCTTGGTGTCATTCTGGCTTGGAGTCACATCACAAGCCAGAGTATTGGCTCCTGCAAATTAGATTCTTTTACTCTTTTTCATCTTTTCCCCATACAGAAACATACCTGAAGTCTGCTCAAACAATTCAGCATAATTCAGGGGTTTCCTAGATAAAGATGGTCGAAAATGAAGTCAAGTACATTTATTTATGTGCACTGACAAAGGCATGACTCTGATAAGCTAGCATAAAATTTGTTAGCACTTAAAAAAACCCACATTGTACTGGCAATGGCAGTCACTATAAAAATTTTAATAATTCAGATGTTTTTTAATGGGAGAGTGGTAAACCCATAATTGTGGAAAGCTTAAAAGGATCAGATTAAAGTAACCCTGCTTCTTTATTTCTGTAAAGTTTAAAATAGCAATGGAGACTTAAATATGTTTTTTTAAGGCCTTTGGGAAATAAAAACAGAAAGAAATTTTTCTTGAAATAAAACTGAGGAAGGATGCATTTACTCCAAGTTCATAAGAAGTTCATTCTAATAAATACTTTTCTTCCTTTGCTAGAATTTCAGTGCAACAACACACATATTTAACATTAGCAATTTTAGAGAATCCTCTGTATGCTTTCTAGTAGGCTACATCAAAGAAAAGGACCATTTTTAAAATATTAAATTAATTTTCCCTTTATATTAAATCAAGAAAACCTTGCATGTCTACTTGCCAGAACACCTGATTCTTACCAAAGGGAAATGCTTATGCATAGTGAGGACTCTCTAAGAGCCATCTGCAGCAAAATTACTCAACCAGTTAATGAAAAAACACAAAACCAAAGCATACAAAGGGAGGATTTGTGTTGCAAATGTTTTGAGTTGGTTCTCAAAAACAAATGAGAAAAACTTAATACACAAGCACACAAAGCAAGATTCTTTAAACGTGCCCATGGCCTTCATGGGAAATCAGAGATTCATCCTGCTACGACTTGTGCAATTTGACTGGCACAATAAAATGATTTTGCAAGTGAAAACAGCTCTCTGTTTTACAAAATGGAAAGCTGCCTCATCAAAATGAGGAGAGAGAAGTGAAGGTCAGAACAATGAGTCATCTTCCTAAGGCAGAGTCACATCAGAGGGACCTTCAAAGAGTCAAGTAGTTACTCACAGGCATTTGAAAGAAGAGGGAAAAAAAAAAGAAAAAAAAAAAAGAAAAATCACATAAATGAAAATTGGCCGAAAATAAGCACCAATTGTCTGTCTGTTTTTGGAGCTATTGTGCCTTCTGCAGTGTATCACTAAGATGGGTGATTATAGCACTTTGTAATAAAAGACAATCTTCTAGGGAAGTTTTGAGAGAGCCACTGATTGGTTAGCAAATGTACAACAGATGAGGGAAATGAATAGCAATAAAGGGAGGGAATACATAAAAAAATAATATACTGAAATCAGACAAAGAAGCTCCTAAAATCCTTCTTCTTTGTTTTTTAGCATAAATACTAAGAAGTGAATGAAAGACAAAGACCATGAAAGAAGGATGTAAGATGTCTTCTCAGTCATCACATACATTTTTTGTTTTCTAGTTGCAACTAACAAACCAAGCCTTCCCTCCAGCTGGTTTGGTCTCTGCAAACCACAGTGCTGACCAAAATTCCCACCCAAATCAATGGGAAGAATCACAGTGACTGCAGGGAGAGATTTTATGCATCCATCCTGTGGGTTGTTGCTTTTTCAAACCTTCTGCGTCTGTAACCTAAGGAAACATGGAAACACGGGGATTCTTATTCGTGGTCAGAGTGCAGGGGCACCCAAGGGTGACTGAAGGCTGAGCAATTCTCCCAGAGCCAGCTCACAGCGTCCAGGGTGCAGCAATTTGGGCACAAAGTGTGTGGAGCTCAGGCTGGGCCTGGTTCCTCCCTTCAGCTTCCTTGGCACATTGGTACACAGAGCACAGAGCAGGGTCTGTAGGTGCTCCAGCTCAGAGCCAAGGCTGCTGCCCCAGAGACAAGAAAACAGCCCTTACAGTGCCAATGGTCAATGGCAAAGCCTAGAGGCTGAAACTCTTCTAAAGCCACTCAGCAATGGATGTGAAAGGGAGATGTCGCTCTGTACTATGAATATTTTTGTTCCTATTAAAAATATTTGCTGTTTCAAAGCAGGGTGAGGAGTTAGAGATACATTCCCAACTTTTGAAATATCTTGGTTTAATGTCAATAGCATATACATACCTTTTCTTATAACTTAAAATTTATCTCAAGTTTCATGAGTTTTAAGTGATTAAAGCACAGTGAGAGGCACCTCCTCCGATAAACATTTAAAAGTACATTTCAAGTAACTTGTGCTCAGAATCTCTCTTTGCTAAACAAAAATAATTTCTCCTTAGCCCTCATTCTTCTTTTTAAACCACTTTCACTCATAGCAAATTCTATTATTTTACTCAAAGAGTACATTAAGTACAAAAGCTCATGAAAACGTCATTGAATAAATAAGCCAGAGTAAGTTTGATGAAATAGGACATCAAATTATACCTAAAGCACTTCTGTCATGCCAAAGAACAACCATCTGCACAGCAGACTGGCAAAACTCTGTTAGGGCATCAGACAAAGTGAAATCAGTCTCTCTCCTCATGAACCTTCAAAAGAAAACAGTGAAATTAAACATTTTTTCTTACAGTTGTAGTACTCTGGTCTTGCTCAACCACAGTTGTGGCATTGATAACATTGGAACATTATTCCTGTACCCTTCCAAAATGCAGTGTCTGGTGCTATCTCCATTCATCATACATTTTGCCATCATTATGGCACTAAGGCCACAAGTGTACTATCTCCACATCATAATGAGAACTGGCGAAAATTATTTCTTTTTCCACTTTGATATCACCTTTGTCATAGTGCAAATTAACTCTGTGCCATCTGGGAACACATATAGTTACACTACTTTAAGAAATATGTTATGCAACTCTGACTTCTCAGTATTCTGGTACACGTTGTTCCTTCTCTATAACATTCCTTGATAAGCCTACTTCCCTTTTAGGTACCAATTAATGAATATGAGGCCTGAGTAACAGCCCTGGGAAGCAATGAAAAGGCAGACAGTCAAAATGAGAGTGAAGTGCATCCTGAATGCCTGCCCAGACTGCACATTCCCTATGGGATAATAAAGCAGTTAAAAAAGAGAGCACTGGAATGGCTACTCTATCAAATTAGAGTATGTAGAAAAGGTCAAAGGAGTGGAGCACAATGATATAATTCATAGATTATACAAGACATTAAAATTCTGATATGACATTCTTTGGAAAAAAAAAAAAAGATTGTAACAAGGGCAGAAAATGGCAGGACATTAATCCTTTCCCATGACAACATTCATACCCAAATTGGAAAATGTACAACTCCAACCCTTGTTAAGCATTTGCTAAGACTGGTTACATGGCTTAATTTCAGATTCCACTTATTGAATCCCTGTCAACAGCTGCTGATTATATTTAATGGAGCTGCACTAGGGGATGAAGTTGAATGACACTATTTATATTTCTAAGGACATATACAAGTTCATGGGATCAGCCTCCTGTTTCAGCACACAATTGCATTTGCTTCATACAAGCCTGAACAAGACAGAGATAAAAGTATTTGCAGTAGACAAGTGAACAAGCACACTTGAATGTATAAAATTATACTTATTATGATGAGGATGATAATAATATTTGTATCCCTGTAGGGCCTAAATTTGTTAGTCAAGACTGAGGAACAATCCTATTTCCTAGCCAAAGCAAAGAAAGACATGGTCACCTTTCACCATAAGAGTTTACAGATCTAATATTAAACATGCCAGGACAAGGGAGTGTAACAACTATAAATACAATAAAAATGCAAGTGAGGAGCCTGATGAGAAGCAGAGAAACCAGCAGGAAGATTCCCACTGCTTGAATGGGCATCATATCAAGTTTTGATCACTCCAATTATTTCCCTGTAATTTACAGGTTTTATTTTTGTAACTCAATAAATGAATAGTACCAACTAGACCAAGCTGAGGCCCACTCAACTTACTTCTTGAGTGTCACAATAAAAAACGCTTTGCAAAACAATTAGAGACCAAAATAAAGCAGTGGCTGCAGTACACTGGAACAGAAATCCAGCAGAAAACAGCAGCAGCACACAGGGCAAGTCCACTTTGACTGAGACAAACATGGAAAACTTTTTGAAAATTCTTTCTTTAAAATTTAGAACTGGAAGAAACAGTGACATTCAATACTAAATTCACCTAAAACTACTTTGATTTTTAATATAGTTAAATTTCTCAGAATAGTTATTTGGGGAATACTTAAAGTCCAGCTTTTCACTAACATTACACCATGTTCCTTCATCTTTTACATACTAGTAGCATTAAAGCTGGTTATAAAATTTTAAGTCAGAAAGGACAAAAGCTACAAAGAGGTTGCTTTTTTCTACCAGTGCAACAATTCTAATACCAATGTAGATTTTACATCCCATTATCTTTAGTGATTAAAGGTCAGTTTGAACACTTGTAAGGGCATGAACTCAAACAAGTGGTTTGAGTTCATGCCCTTACCTCACAAAAACTCCCCTATGGGAGAAAAATAGTCAGGAATAGAACCATAAAGAATATTGTGTTTGGTGATATAACATGCCAGCTTTATCATTTCTTTCCTGTCTGTAGAGCCACAGCAGGTGAAACAGTTATCTGTGTGCTCTGCAGCCAAGTCTCAGAGGCAGGATTTCTTGCTCCAGACTTTCCATTTAGCCCATGACTGAGATTGATTTGCCCTTATTCCTTTATCATCCTCTTCTGTACTTCAGAGGCAAAGGAGGCTGCACCACAGCTCAAATGTTTAGGCTGGCAGCTCTAAAGATACACTCTGCTCAACACTGAAAGGTGCCCTGGCCTTTAAGAGGATGTATCATTTAGTAGTAACATATTTTCAAGCTGCATATTTAAAGAAATTTTCAGGGATTTACCATTTTTGAACACTTAAAACCTGCTTGCTTATGTAGAACATGCAGGAAAGACTGGAAACCTTTATTTTAAAGGTATCAAATAAATTTCTTCTACTCTTCTAGTGTGTATCCCTAGCTGCTAGCAGTATTAGTTGCATAGAATACTCCAGCAACACAGGTTAGAGCAGCAACAGAATGAGTTAGAGAATAATCTACTGTAACAGCTCTTCAAATATGAAATCACAAAATCACAGGATTATTGAGACTGGATGGGACCTGTGGAGGTCATCTAGTCCAACCTCCTGCTGAAAGCAGGACTAACTTCCAAGGCAGATGTGCTTGCTGAGGACCTGAGTGAAATATGCACAGGTACTACCCAGGAAATCACATTTCCAATGTCAGACTCTGGTGTTAAGATCTTTGTTATGTTCTCTCTGGCCCTGTGCATCATTCATGTTTTTTTTTAAAAAGCTCCCTTAGCTGGTTAGAAATGCTGGTCACAGTCTGCTTCCTGCATAGGCCAACAGAGGATGGAGCTTGATTGGCATGTCTGGAGCAATTATGAGTTAGTAAGAATGCTAATAAATCAACACTGTAACAGCTCTCAGCATCAGAAATCCCCATCTAAAAACAGATCAGCCCACCAAATTTAAAAACAGACAGATCTGTCAAATCATACATGAGCACTCAGGTAAACAGAAGTAAGAGTCTTGACAAGAAGTCAGAGTTTTTGCTTCAAAGCAGCTATACATCACCAGATAGTCAATACACTCAGAGGTAAGCAGGGGCCACTGATTTATTTTCCCACATCCTCCTAATAGTAATAATGCTGGTTAAATTCTGAAAATTACAAAACTATGTCTTGCAGAACATGGATTTTGCAGTATATTTACATGGGTAAAAATCCTTACTGAGCTACTGAGACTTAATCCAACACACATTTGAATGATTGAGGAAGTGCTTTTAGTTCTGCAGCTCCCCAGGGAGTCTTGTCCAGGCCTCCAGAGATCTGAAGACTCTGCCCACCCTGAGCTCTGCAGGGTTCTGACCCACCAGCTCTGCTGAAACACCTCTGGAGCAATGTGCAGGCAGCAAGGCAGCAGACAGCTTTGTTTGTTTTTTATTAAAGGTGCCTAATAAAGTCACAAGTGTCCTTACTGGTTAAATCTCATAGCAGGAACTACATTGTGCATGCAGTCAACTGCTCTGCTGTTATTTAAAATGAACAGAATCAAAGCTTCTTTCTTTCATCCAGGCCATTATTATTTACATCTTGAAGTCAACACTACACTGGAATAAAATAACTGTCACCAGGTGCACTCTTTTCTTTCTGGCAAATTAGAGCTTTGGTGCAAAATACATAAGGCTATTTGAAGTCAAGAGAGTTATGCCATGGATAAATCACCCTGGTGATATTTTACTATTTCAAGTCATTACAACACAAGCTTTGGCTTGTCTCTGTGATACACAGTGCAATGTTCTTTAGAGAAGTAAACTGTGCTTCTTGCAAAATGTTTCAGATGGGAGTCTCTTTACTGTCTTTTCCCATTCCATTTTAAATATTTGATATGTATGTCTTCAGGGAAAGACCTCTCTATTTGCAGTGCCTTTGATTCAAAGATATTGCCATCTTCTTCACTCAGGAAGTGCTGCACACATATAGTTTATTACTGGGAAATCTGTGAGCTGAGATGTGGCATATTTTCTACCCTATATGCTAGGCAAAAAGCAGCACAGAGCATTTGGTGTCTTTTACCACTAAAAGAAGAGAGATTGACCTTGCACAATAGAAGAGAAATACATTTCCAGCATTAACTAAGCCAAAGCTCCTGGGAAGCATGAGATGGCATCAATTTCTTTTCCACCACTAGTACTGATGTGTGCACTGCTCCAGGAAAAGGTAGAAAGAATAGAGGCCAGAAGTTAAGAGCAAAACCACAACAACATGAGGACAAGCAATTCCATGTACACTGCAATATTTAAAATTATATCACAAAATTGCAATGGATAACAGTACCCCATTGTGTGCAAATCATTGATTATGATCAATTTAAGCCCTGAGATACTACACTGCATTACAGATCATAATATTGAATTTATGTCTCCAAAGAGATGAAATGGTATAAGAAGAAAGATATATAGTGTGGGTTCAGTTTCTTTTGTTGCTTTGTAAGAGACCACAAGACAGAAGAACAGTTAGGTCGTAGGTGGCCATGTGACAATAAAACCACTCTGTTCCCTTTTGTGCAGTTATATTGATCTTGCCTCATACAAAGGCAGTCTAATTTTGGTTGCCTGGTACAAAGCAACAACCAAAGTAATTCATATTTTATAAAAGCTCATGGAGCATATTACCTCCCATTCTAATATGCCTTTTGATAGACCAGTTCCTTGTCACTATAATCCACCAACTTCTGGAACAAAACACAACCATTTCACACCAATATTGGGACACAGGCTTGAACAGTGCTGTCCTTGCTCAAATGGGGTCTTGTGACAAGTGAAGGACACCAGGCACTGAGTGAGCATCAGCAGCCACAGCTGGAGGTGCTGCTCCACTCCTGGCACAGAGGATCCCTCCTGTCCATGCCCATCAGGTGACAGGGACATGGGATTCAAGCTCTGTGTTCACAGTGCAGAGAGAGAGCAGCTAACAGAAACACAAACATTAACCTGGACATGCACAGAGACTCACTCCAAAGTTACACCTGTAACTGAGCCCAAAAGAAACAACTCATGACTGAGACTAATTTAGAGTGAAAAAAAATTCTGATCTTGGGAGGGGGGAAAAAAAACCTCAAACCTCTTTCACCATCCAGAAAATCCAGAGGGGGGGCGTTTTGATCTTGTGGTTGTTGCTGTTGGGGTTTTTTGTTGTTGCTGGTTTTTTGGTTAATTTAACATTATTAATAATTTCAAAAATGAGACTCTAAACATCTTCCAGCTCCCTATTAGGACATTGCAGTCCTGTTATTAATACAGCTGTTGTTAAAGTAGTGCCTACATATCAATCAGGTGACCTTGCTCTGCCAAGTAAGAGGAATAACCATTAATAATGGTTGCTAACTCTCTATAATTATGAGATTAAGTGGTACCACATTGCACAGCTTTCCTGTGAAAATTCATCCCTGGCATAGAGGAGAAGAGCATCCACAGGATGCCAGGTAAAGGAATATGTACTTGCACACATTATCTCAAAAGTAAAGTCTTTTGGATTCTAGCCCAGTGAAATAATTAAAAGACTCAAAAATAGATCAGGTAACAAGTCTATAAATAGATTATACAATTTTTTCTTCATCATTTATAGAGTTTTATCATCACCCAGTTTTTTACATTGCTAGAAAGTTTTTCAGATCCAGCACGTGGAGCCTGTTCCACTTGGCTGTCTAAAGACTCCTTCCTACCCTGGCCTCTAAAGAAAAACATTTCATTACTACATGCAAAATAATTATTGACAACAGAACAGGAGGGAGCAAAACAATCCCATTTATAGCTTATCTTGTCTGATGAACATGTTAATAAAAATGAATTACACTGAATTACTTAAGCAAGTGTAAGAGCAAAATTCAGTTTTATGTTCTATACACACTAGAAGCCACAATCTTATTTTCTATTCCACTTATTGTGCCCTCAGTTTGCAGAAGATGAGCAATCAAAAACTCTTTGCCTCAGCTTTAATTGCTCACATATCCAGTGTGTAAGTGCTTATGTAGTAATTCTTCTGATACACATTTTAAGTGTCAGTTTTCTCATTTTTTAAAGTAGTTAACATAGACCTCACATAATCACCTTTAGCCATTATCAACACTGCATTGTTCTTTTTCTAACACTTAAGCCTTCTTTTATAGCACATGCTTATGTAATTGCAGAAGAGATCTGGTTTAGAGCACTAAATCTTTGTTTCTTTCACTTGTACCATTCAGAGACATTTGGTAGAGGGATAAATTCTGTGAAAACAGCAAGTTTGTTCTAAAAGAACTGGATGTATTCCTCAACAGCTGAAAATAGTATGTGAAATACAGAAAAATAAACTTGTATTTTCCCAGTCTTTTACGTCCTGCACAGAACAATGAAGTCTGTTGAAGAAAGGTTAAATGATGACCATAGAAATATAACTTTTTATAGCAATTTCAGCTACTTTAAACTAATTTGAAGTCACAAAACTCTTTTTGGTGCATCAATGATTTTTACTATGACGATGATGATATGATAACCTAAGTTATTAGGAAAAGTAATTTCCCAGTTATTGTATCTAAAGGCAGTAATTACTATTTCAATAAAGAAAATGAGAACTATTAGGATGGCAAAAGAGAAGTAAATTAGCTTTATACCCTACACTCAATTAAACTATCATAGCAAGAAGGCAATGAATTAAGGTAATTTGAGGGAAGGAATGAGATTTTATATAACAAAGTGTTCAAACTTTTTTGAAAATCTACTGAAATCAAGCCTAAGAGCAGCATTAGCTACACTAACACCTGCTAAGACCCTATGGAAAAATAGCCTTATAAAATATAAGTAAATGATGTCTGTTCACAGCTCTGCCTGTGATTCTGGCACTAAAAATTCACAGAGCTGTCCACCACAGGGGAAGTCTTCTGTGCCAATCTCACCCATTGCAAAATAATGCAAATTGGGCTATACCACAAATAGAGACTCCCCTCATCAAAATAACATTTCCAGAATGTTCCAGAACCTTTTAGGAACTTTCCATAAAGCTGAAGCACTTCTTTTCTATTATCAAATTTTAGACATTGTACATTTTGCACAATCAATTTCCATGGTCTGTTTTTACATAGGAATCCAAAATGAGAAACCTGCTTAGGAAATTCTTTTTTGCATGCTTTGAAGCAATCCCAATATTTAGTGCTCATATTTTTTAATGATTTTTCTCTCAACTTAAGGAGTTATAATTTTTAACTAAATAAGATTTTATTACATTACACATAAGTCTAAAGTTCTTCATGAAAATATTTGCCCACCTCTTAGTTTATTCTAATTCCCACAAAGTTCCTTTTTGTGACTTACAAATTCTGTGGTAAGAAACATTTATTTGCAATTTTTGTTTTCTGAATGTTTATATTCTTTTGTACAAACAATATTAAAGAAAATAAAATAATCCTAGTGGCATTTTTGTAGCAACATGGGCGCTTGGCTACCAAATTCTAAGAGCATGGAAAGAGAACTGATCAGTGGTGAGTTTTGAATAAAGTGACTGAGTCTGCAGCAACATGGCTGTTCAGGTACAAACTGTGATTTTCCTGAATCTCAAAATGAGTATTCAGTCCCTTCTGGTTTAGAGAACATTGTCCTTTCTTCCTTTCTAATTATACAACCAATGAAAAAAAAAAAAAAAACACCAATGCAAAAAACAAACAAACACAAAAAACAAAAATAAACAAAAAAACCCAAAAAATAAACAAAACAAAACAAAAAAAAAACAAACAAACCAAAAAAACCACAAAAAACAAACCAACCAAAAAAAAAACAACAACAAAAAAAGAAACTAAGTGGTAACTCTGTTTAGCTGTTAACATGCAGGCAGCACAGTAACACAAATTCCTGACCATATTTAGTGTATTTAAGAGCTTAGCACCTAAATTTTTGCATCTACAAACTCTGTCTAGTGCACTCCAGCACCTAAATTTCACAGTTTGCATGAACCTATTTTGTTTCACTGTTGGGCTCCTTCATCAGGCAGAGAGCAGCACTGAATCAGGTTAATGAGACTTCCCACATTATCTCCTCAGCAGTGGGATGCAGCAGAATATTTCCCATATTATTGCACCATGGCTGGTGTGACATTTAATGGAAATCAAATATCATTTCTTTTAGTGAAACTGAACTAAGAATTGTCTTCAGACCTCCAGGGGTTGTAGGAAAAATTAATTCTAACTTTCAGAATATTTAAGTTAGTGTAATTTAAGATATCAAAATAACCTTCAAGTTTTCAAGTGGAAGAGCAAGACAGTAAGATTTTCTAGGCTAAAAATTTGTAATTTATCATGTATGCTGTTTCAAAAGTGAATCTGAAGTATTCAAAAGATAAATTCAAAGATGATCTTTACTTTCATGAGGTGAATGTGGACAAGAACAGAATATTTCAGTGGGAGAGTTAGTCTCATTTTTTGCCTTAGTTGTCAAGCACTGTTTTATTTTAGCTCACAGTTTCAGAAGGAGTGTTATCACCCTGACCACCTTTTAAAGGAGGAAGTAGGGAAAATTACCATCTCTCCCAGAGAAGGTTCATAGGATTTTACCCCATCTTTAACAAACTAATGTTCCATTCTATAATGATTTTTCCTCAAAAAAAAAAACCAAAAAAAAACTGGACATAATCTCTCTGTTAGAAAAATTCGGTGGTGATTGCAGAAAACAATTTTTCTAAGACTTACAGATTAAAATCAGGTGAAATCCTTGAATTTTTTATTCAGAATGATCCCCAATTATTTGTCTTAGTATCTGAGCTTATTAAAAGGATGGTAAGTGATTCTGACCATCTGAACTGGCCACAGCATTCTTTCATCAATACCTTCAAATATTGTTAAAATTTCAGTGCTCAGGCTTCTTCTGGAAATTGGCACTGGACTAGTCAGCCTCTGGAACTGAATCCCTCTCCATTAGCACCATATTTTCCCAGGCAGCTCTATATACTAAGTTTTGAGTAGCTACCTTTATCAATGTTGAATGCTGGAGATTTTCCATTCCAGTTTTTAAAAAATAAAACATAACCCAGGCAGGTTTAACACCAGTAGCAGTGACTTATCTCAGTGCCTAATAATAATAACACTTATCATTACTGTGCATATGTATGAAATATTTCAGATTGAAGAAAAGGTCTCAGTGCAAAACAAAGGCTTTAAGTCCCAGGAAATTGGAGTTATGTCTTTCAATGCTATGACCAGAATCAAATGTTACACAGTCTATCAAATACAGGTGGTAAGAAGACACTTTAACAAAAAGACTGTGTCCAAAACCAAAAATGACATTGCAAGAGATGCCTTTTTCCCCCATCATATTCAACTCTGAAAATTCATTCTTGGAAGAAAGCCCACTAGTGAGGCAGCAGTGTATTTAAAATACTGAAAAGCAGTAATACCACAATGTAGTCCTGGTTCAAAAGGAATATTACTGTTACTACCAGAAATATTACCTCCTTATTTGTTTGATTACTGTGCTTGTAGCACACTCAAGCAGTTGAACCAACCTTTCTTGATTTATTGTGTATTTCACTGAAGGCAACATTTTACCTACTAAAAGTAGGTATTAAAAATCCAGTAAGGAAATTTCTCAGAAATTCAACATAAACTCTTCCTACTAAAAAGAAAATTCAATGAGAGCACTGAAACATTATACTATACAGCACAATCTCATTTGATATAGATAAGCAAATTAAATATTTAATGTTCCTGGCTTCCTGTTTATTACTAAGGCCTAACACACAAAATCAGGTTTTAAATAACTTCATTTTATTCACCATGATAAAATTACTTTACCAAAAACAAAAATCAAATACATTTTAAGTTGTAAATCACTTTTATTTTCCCTATTTTTTTAAAATATAAATGAGTCACTTCATTGATTACAATCACAATTGTGCTAAATTATTCTGGCAGAATAGGAATACCCAAAGATCTCCAGTACTGTTACAAGGGTTAGAAGTTCACTAGTTTCCCTCAATGTGAATAGCACATAGGTATTATAACTTAAGTCCTGTGGTACTGAGAAAAACAGATCCCACCTCTGTACTGTCTGAGGTGGCTCAGACTGGGATAATTTTATTCAAAATTTGGCCATGACTGCAGAAATTTCACCTGGATCTACTTAGAGCAACATTCCTCCAGCTCCTTGTACATGCAAAGGAATTGAAAAGTGGAACTGAGCAGAAGGTAATTATCTCCAGTGAATATAAACTTCCATATTACAGAAGAAGATGCATTTAGTTGTGTATATTAGTTAATAACTAGCAGTTTTCTGGTTCCCTATCAGGCATCCAGACCTTCACAAGTCTCATTTTTAGTCTTCTTGATTCTTTTACTGAAAATGTTGGCAACTCAGATCAAAGATACCTGAGAGATGAGTGCTGCAACTCTGAGCAAGCCTCCTTGGGGATCTACCAGCCTGGATACCCAGTGCCTACTGAAGTAGGAAATAAATAATCTATATTTAAATCCAAAAATACTAGAATCTGATCAATAATTTATTTTAGGAGCTTTAAGTATTTCATGAGACCAGTGAAAGAGAGAGGGTTAACTCCTTCATGACACTTATCTCCCATATATAAGGTGGTAGAGATGACAATGAAAAGAAGATATTCACTATTGGTGTTGCTGTAACATTTTGCCAAAGCATGTGAGATTTTGTTACCCTTGTGGGATCAAACTGAAGGGATTTTATAATTTTTCATTTATTTCCTATGCACACTGAGGCACAGCTGACTCAATCTAATGCTATTTCACTTCCTGAATCAGCCTGTAGATTTTAGATCTTGTCTTGTGATAAAGAATGAAGGTAAAAATAGTCATTTTTATCCAGTCCACTGCTATTACAGGGATGGGCCCTCCTGAGAGAATTTTTGCAAGTGGATTTGAAGGCAGTGACAGACTTGATAAGCAAAACAATGAGCTACAGTCAAACACCTTTTTGTGCCACAGAAACCCCAGAGAGAAGTGTCCATCTCCATGCCAGAAGTGACTGATGGACAATACCTGAATACAGCAGAAATCAGACAGCTTATCATAAGGGTTCATACTTATCAATTCAAAAGTCAGCATCATCTTAACTGACACAACAAAAGTGCTCCAAATTTCCAGCAATCAATTGTTTACATTCATTGTATATGCAGATGATTTTTTATGAAGTTTGACAGGTAACTAATCCGTATTGCCTTCCTAATTCTTCTGGATTTTTCTAAACAAAAGGAGCTTGTGAGTCCTAACTACAGTTATAACATGCTTAGCAAGAATTTGGGCAAAAATGTACATTATGCCTCTCTTACCTGGACAATCTGGTATATCTGAAATGCTACAAAAACTTCACTCAGTAATCATGTACTTTAATTTTACATTTTAACCATGGATTACTGTTGAAAGCAGACTGATGTGGAACTGAGGAAAGAAAAAATTTGGATTCTTTATGCAGCAGTAGAATGTAGGGGTGCAATGAAATGCAGGTTAAGATTTGGAGTGTATTGTCCCTAACTACAACAGAGAGGCTAAAAGGTAAATTTTACTGGGGGAAATTTGCACAGAGTGTCTTTACAATCCTATAGAGAACTAACAGAATTTTTTAAGGAAAAATCTCTGAAAATGCATACTTTATACAGTCTTCTGCAGTAAAAAAATATGTGAAATCTCCAGAATGTAGAAAATGCCCATTTTTCAAAGAATTGACACTATGAAAAGGCACAGAGGTACCACTGAAAGTCTGGAGCACATGGGTATATTCTGGACTCTTTGCGGCACTGTTCTTAATTTCTGCATTTCAGAGTAAATGCAGAAAGGCAAAGTCTCAGTGAAAATAGGTGCATTTTTAACAACTATTATAGAGCATGGGTGGGTCTGTCTTCTGCCTGCATCCAAAATCTGTTTTGCTTCAAAGCACAGCAATCTTTGGAAGCTCCTGTGTGTTTGCATGTTTCTGTTCACAGTTTTCATTGAAACATCAGCTAAACACACACCTCACACCTAAATATTGCTGTAGCCCTTCCTCAGGCGTGGGAGATGACTGCAGCCATCATAACTGTTCAATCACCAAAGGAACAGCAGGTGTTAGAGAACCAGCTGAGCCCTGTGAAATACTCAACAAAGGGCTGGGCTTTGCAGTCACCAAGCACACACATAAACCCACCCACAAACTGAAGGATGCTGCACAGTTCTCACTGCCAGAAAACCAAAGATGCTCCTCAGGCAGCAGCTCCAGTGGGATTCTCCACTCCAGTAAATTCCCAAATGCACAAATGGATTTTGTCCTTAAATTGCCCTGCACATACTGGAATACCAAGTAGCTCACCCTCTTTCTCATTATGTGTCTTGGGAAAAAACATGACAAATTAGGGATTTACTAACTGATTATTGCCCAGGTTGGTTATTGGGCAGCTGGACCCTGACTCACAGAGCAGTATTACTGAGAAATCAAAGCTAGAACTTGCATTTAATATAATAGTGCACCTTTGTTAATTGAAATTTAGGGGAAAAAAATAGTTTCTTAGTAAGAGTTGAATGACATGGTAAGTCAGGGAGAAAAAAAAAAGTAATTACTTAGACCTAAGTAGCCCAACTAGAGGATTTATTTTTAATTTAACGTGCAATTCTATACCACTGCCCATTACCACAAATATCTTCCATATATTCAAGCACTAGTAAAGTCCTATTAATGGAGTCCACTTTTCTCCATGACCTTATATGAAAAGTATAACTCACAAAAGAATGAGCATTGAAGCAGAGGGCAATAAAAACTGTACAGCAAAACTGCAATGCAGTTATTGAGGTGCAACTCCACCAAACTGAGGACAATTATCTCAGATTTGTGCCGTTTGACTAGAGCAAAATCTAGTTACATCTATTGTAACAGGTGACACAAGTATTTGGAGGCACTTTGAGCATTACTAACTTCAAAATCAAAATGTGCATGTGCTATCCACAATGTCATTTCAAACTGCATTTACCACTCAGTGGCAGGTATCTATCATTTCCAAACATTTCAGGCATGCTTCCTATTCATTCTGCTTCCAGAAGGAGACTGCTAGCCCTCATCAAGCCAGCTTGTCACTGTGAACAAATGCAACTCATCAATGTCAAGACTGTATAATAAGACAAGAAAGCAGCAAACTGCTTGAGATCTCTTTTTTTTATCCTGAAATAAACAGCTCCAAAATATTTATAAGTTCAGTATTTCTATTAATCTCAGGCATTGATTTAAAGTGACACATAAAAAACCAGAATACGGATAATTATTTAAGCCAGAAACAGAAGCCCACTAAACATCAGGCTATTGGTTAAGGTATCAAAGTATTTTATGGTCTTCTTTATAGATATGAGACACAGATGTCAGACAGACATTTCAGAAGTCCTCACTCAGCTCTGGTGACATCTATTACATGGGTTGTCCCACTAAAATTATAATGTTCTGAGAGTTACAAGATTCCTAAATTCACACTGATGCTCAAAGTTTGGAAGGGGCTGATTTGGGGCCAGAGTAAATAATTCTTGGGCTTATATACTGAACAAATCTACTATTCTTAATTTCTCATGTAGAAACATTGACTGCTGTAAAATTCACTATTTCTTGATTGATATGGTTGATTACTGAGTTAGGGGCAACAAAAGTCTACTATTTGGGCATTTGTTTCATTCCCAAATCATTCAAAGCTAAATAAACACATAATCTTGAGGTCAGACTCACCTATGCAGACCTCACATCCAAAAGTGAAGTAGTTGGTTACACAAGTCTCAGTTACAAAACTAGACTGAGGGTTTTGCATTATTTTGTGCAGGTTTTGTCCTTTTGTGCAGCATTCACACACACACAGGAGCATCCTACATGAGACACTGAACCCACAGAAATTAAAGATGCAAATGAAGTCTTTGGATTTGGGACAATTTTCCTGTCACTAGCAAAAAATAAAAATCAGTATTTTATCAAGATTCACAGTGACAAGGTTGAAAATGCCAGAGCAGCACTCACAAGTCATTTTAAAATTTGCAAACAACATGTTTAAGTGGCATACAAATTTAAGAGCTTGGAAGGAAAAGAAAAGCAAAACCTAACAGTTATATCTTTCCGGCACTATAGTGACAACAATGTAGGAATACAAATCTTCTTAAGTTAAATAAAGTCTTATTCACAATTGTGTTTTCACTAGAAAAAGGCTTAATGAGACAGCTTAACTCAGATAAAATAATTTCAAATGACATTCAAGAAAGCAGCCTGGTTAAACAGCATGTCTTTGCCTTTTACATAAAGCAGCAAACCAAGATCAGCCTCAGTACATATGGAAAAAGGCTTCATTCCTTAATTTATGCAGCAAGTCCAGTTTTGCAGAGTCAATTTTAGAACAAAAATCCAAAGCTGCAGGTGCTACAATGTTAATTCCAAATGATTTTGTTCTGAGAAATTCATTATTTATACATGTGCATCCTCTTCCCATCAAGTTAATGTTACAATTCACTATAAAAGTATTGCAAGAACTGTTATTTCAGTGGGGAAAAAACCCAAATCCTCACTTACAAAGAAAAATCAATATATAGCCTTTGGAAATCAGTAATTATCATATTTTAGTCAAAAATTACTTAGGGCGAGAGAATTTCACTGTTCACTGCTAATACACATGAAAGATTTCTCTTCCTTCGCTTTTTCCTTTTATAAAAGATTCCATTTAAGGAAAGTTCTGTTTCCACCTGGGGCAATAATGGCCACTACTTACAAAAGGTCTGGGATGCACTTATTTAGTCAGGTGCAGCAGTCAGTGTGGACTATTCCAACATCAGATCACACATAACACAATCCTGACTGCACTGAGGTGTTTGGATTATGTCAAATTGTTCTCACATGAGGCTACTAATTCCTTGAGAAATACAGTCTTTGTTTAGTGTAGAATTCTTTCTGCTGGTACACAAGTTTTTTTGTGAGTAGGAAACAAATTTGTCATCTCTCATCACCCACTTGGTTGACGATGCCAAGTGCAGCAACCTTAGTGGTGACACTTGGCTCCTGGTTCCTGAGAAGAAAGTGAGTTTTTTTGCCTGAAATACCATCTCAAACAAATTATGAACTCAGTGGCAACAGCTGGGATACTCAGGGTGCTTTTAAACATTGCCATCCCAGTACTAACCTACACTTCACCTTGAGACAGCTTTTGGAGAAAATAATAGGATTTCATAAGCTCTGCACAGCACATTTTATAGATTTCTGGCAGGTCTCTGATTTAGTGTATTGAACAACTTGAGGCATCTGATCAGGTGTCCTTGAAAGGACACATTATTGACAGAAGAGCTCCAAAAGGGGCAGGAGCAGGGTGGGCTGCTCCTACTGCCTCTTGTGTTGTATTCACATGCATTCAACCAAAGAGAAGATTCATTATCACACACAATTAAGTTCCAAGCAAGACCTTGCCATAAATATTAAGGAGACTTCAACTCCAGAGCATGATCAGCTCAGTAGCCTCCAAATCAAGACTACAAAAACATGGCTGTGATTGCTGGATTAAATATATTTACTGTGTTCTCATCACTCAGGTGATGCCTTAAGCCACATCTACATTGATAAATGAAAAAAGGTTTCTATCAACAAAATTAAAACACAGGATCTGTGATCATCCATACTACTTCATTCTTAGCTTACTCTCTAATTCAGTTTTGACAGGTCCAGTCCTCTCCTTGCAATACAAATCTGCCCCAAAGGGGGATGGCCCTAAACAATGTGGGAATGATCAGCCCATGCCACTTGGCTTCTGGCTGTAAGAAAGAAATGCAAAAAGTATCATGATAATGAGTAACTGAGCCATAAAGAAATTGTGCAAAGCTTCCAAAATGTCAGCTCAATTCTCAATAGCATCAAGTCTTTTCCAATTACTTTAGGTGGTCTAGTAAAAACTGTTATATCCCTTTTTACATATTCTTCCATTCAGCTGTATAGCACCTTTCTTTTTGTTCCATTTTACCAAATATTTAGCATCTGTTATATTTCATGTCACACTAATTTTTCTAGTTTTGAATATGTTTTTATAATGTCCTTAACACACTTTTATGGCATATTATTTGTTCTTTTAAAAAATCTTATCCATGCATATTCTGCATTTAACTAGGAATGTTCCAAGTTTAAACAGAATGAAGTTAATATGAAATGCTACACAAAATGTATGCATTTTAAAAAATTGTTAATATAAATACAATTAACATTGTAAAATTACTCAAGATTAAAGCTAATAAACATCAATGTAAACAAACATGATGAAAATTAGAACCTCTACTGGGAACCATCTTTCAAATCTCAAATTTTTTGGATGGTTGACTAAAAACACCAATCAATAAGACAATTTCTGACATGATTCAGGAAGCAATGAAGACTTAAAGTTTTGCCAAATTATTTTATAACACAACAATCCTGTTAGGAAAACCTTGGTGTGCATTTAGATTTATAATTTATCAATGGAGAGGAACAGTAATTTTTGCAGGTACTGCCTTGGCTGACACGCCACAAATTGAATTGAACAGCAGCATCCCAAAAGCATCTGCTGGTACAGCCAAAGCTTTCTAATCAGGAAATACTTATTTCCATTAAGAGTGAGACAGGAAACCCAGTCAGAGTCTGAGTCTCAGCTAATGAGCTATATACTTTCTTTGTTTAAAGCACACTTGCCCAGAAGCATCACTAGGCCACAGTAATTCAAATTCTGGACTAATTTTACTTATAACAGCCATCCTGTGGCTTGCAAGTTGCAGAGAGGTATTCCTACCCATGTACAATATCTCTTTTCATTTAAATGCAAGTTTTCACTGTATATAACTCCATTAGCTTCTGTGAGAAGAAGCTTGACAAGCATTCACTCTGTGAACAACTGCAGCAACAACTTCCTAAAAGCATTTCACCTCAAGAAATGGGTTTGACTCTAAGATTCACATGCGCCACTATGCACTGCTAAGATTGTTTGCGGTACCTTTGCTGTTATGAATTTGCCCTTTTCCACAACACCATAAGCTCAACACCCTGTCCCTTACAGGGAGACATTAAAATCTCCTCCACTTCCCACACGTGGGGCTGCAGAGATTGAACAGAGGTGCAGACTTGCCTAAAGCTTCCCAACAACGTTTCCTGAATGGAGCACTGTGATGAATAAATGCAGAATTTCCTGTTTCACCTCAGCCACTGTATTTTTAGAAGAGCAAAATCACCTCAGCAGAGCACTATTTTCAGTTCTGACTCTAAGGAGCTTCCTAAAGTCTATTTTGCAGAGTGAATGGACAAGATGTGCTACTGACCTAAAAAGCAAGATTAGGTTGGTGCAGTGAACTGGATACCAATTTTAATGGGGTTATTGCTTTAGAATTTGGCTTAGCTTGTACCATTGCACTACTGACACACTTCCAGCCTCAGCATCTGTCAAGCCAACTTTCATTTAAAATGAGAGTTTGCTATTTTATTCACTTGCTGTGAAACCAAAACCAATGAAGCAACCATTTGTTATCAAGTTTTATTTTGATTTCCAAGGATTTCTACTTCAAAAGATGAATGTTTCAATGGATTGAAAATAAGTTGTTTAAGATACTGACACAAGGTCAGGTAGCAAGTATGAGCTCTGTAACTGGCAAGAGTGCAAGTACATATTTGGCATTTTGCAGAACCTTCAGGCTTAGTTTGATTAGTTGTTAAAATTATGACTTGCCTACAGGGAGAATCACAATAATTGGTATAGGTCATAGATAATCAAAAGAGTCTCTCCCAGTGGGATGAAACCTATTAAAATCAGATATTTAAATCTCTTTACACTTGCGTATTCACTTCACGTGCAAAATTATTTGTCCCAAATCTTAGTCTCCAAGGAAGACTGCAGACATTTTTCACTGTTCTGTATTTTGTGCTAATTAACATTTTCAAGAGGTTTGAGAAAGAGGAAGCTCAGTATACCCCAAAGAAATTACTCTTTTAGATGCCAGATTTTTGCTTTATCTTGTTGAAAGAATCAACTTTAAAGCTTTAAATGTTTAGATTACTTCAGATATCATCTCAAAGGCTAATATATAAAAAACAATATTAAATAAAACCCATTATTCCTATTGTGAAGACCTGAACTTAAAAGGAATGTTAATGAGATCAATTTTGATTACTAATTGCAAAGAATGGCTTTGCTATTGAGACAGCTTTTGCATTTTTCTATAATAATTACTATGACAAATGAATTAGATCAAATCAAGCATTATTTTGTCCAGCAAAGTTTAAAAAAATGAGAAAACCAGTAGATAAATAAGCAGCCAAGTTATATGATGCCATGAAATTTATTTATGTAAATTTAAAAAGTAATAACTATCAGTGCCTGATAAAGCCCTATAAAAGCCAAAAAGATGTTTAGATGACTGACAGCATCTGCCTGAACTTGTGCAAAGCACTGGACCCACCCCACACAACACCTTTGGGTCTGAACTGGAGAGACAGGGATGTGAGGCATGCACCACTTAGTGGGTAAGGAATTGTTTGGATGCTCACACTCAAAGAGCTGCAGTCAATGGCTCAATGTGGAGACCCCAGTGCCTGGGTTCCTCAGGGTTGGTTCTGGGATGTCACTGCTCAGCACATTTGTTGGGGACATGGAAATGGGACTGAGTGCACCCTCAGCAGGTCTGCCAATGGCAACCATGATTTTATGATTCTAAAGGAAAACAGCACTTACTAGTACAAAGCTTTAGAGAATTAATTGCTATTCAACATAAAGGAGACCCTTAAGATAAGATTTAGAAACCCACTGCTCAGATCACTTTATTTATTGTGGTTTTGCTTAAAAACAAAAAGCAAAACTTCTCTTTTCATCAGCACAATTCAACAAAAGAATAGAAAGGAATTTTTAATTGTAGCTGCCCCTGAGGAACACACGTAGGCTTTGACATTTGCCCTCCTCAAGTCTGAGCTTTGAAACTTTAGTTTTCTGGTGCCAGTTAATGACAGATAACTGCCTGTTTGCCAGCCTTGCCATTGGTAATGTCACTTCAATCAGCTGTTACAACTCCTATGAATAATTATACAATATTTTTTGCCTCTCTTCCATGATTCACACAGCCATTCAGTCTCTGAGAATGTTTTGCTTTGATTCTCTTTCCTTGAAGTGTAGAAACAATTCCTTTCCTGTAGTCCAGTATATTTATCCAGTGAATGAAAGTGTGTAAATGGAGGGCAGGAAGAAGGCAGAAACCATGGTTACTTGCCAGTCAAGTCAATATACTAAAACAGATGTTATTCACCTTGACAACATCTGGCTCATACAGTGCAGTAGCATTATTTTTCCTAATAGTTTCACTGTTACTCATTATTTGAAATATATTCCACATTTTGAAAGTGTTATGAGAAAGGTGTTAGATCTTTAAAGGATTTCATTCAGTCGAGGCTGAGCATGAATTTAGTCCCTGTGCAGAAAGGGATCCATGAGAAAGCACTGAGCAATCACCATTAAACTGTTGCTAGTGATGTAATTTTTCTTACCAGGTTATAGTGTTATATTGCATAATTAATAATTTCTGTTCTTGCCCAAGGAGTGTTCCTTTAGGTATCAGTGTAAAATTGCTCATGGGCTGTGCAACAAATTGATTCATCTCAATTATGGGAAAGAGAAAGTCTCCAAATCAGGGCAGGGCAGCAAAATGAGCACTCCAAGGGCATTTGGCACTAACAGAGATTATGCAGAGGCTGATGTGTCTAACCCTTTAAATGAAGTCCTGGCTACTCACCATGGCATCTATTAAAGCCCTGTGTTGCCATGACTATCTGCATTGTATTTTAAGGGAATCGGTGCTGATGTAGACAGGGTCTGGAGCAGCTGTGTAGGACTGCAACCACATGGTGAAAATATGGATTTACACATCAATCCATCATCTGGGTCTACACATCAATCCATCCACACATCAATCCCTTCCTTGCCACTCCTCAAAGAGCAAAGGGGGTGACTGAACAGTGGGGACAAGGCACCTCCATGGTGGGAGAGGGCAGCTGAGGACCTCTGATGGAAGAGGTACAATTTTCTTTTAATTATTCTAGATATTTCCTCTTTTTTTTTTTTTTTTTTTTAATGCCCTGCCCTCTTTTTCTGTTAGTTTAGGGGACAGGGTTTGGTTCTTCACTTATCCTCTGTCAATTCCTTGTTCAGAGTTTCAACATGTCATCTGTTGGGGTAGTATGGAAAAGAAAGGAAAATTGCAACCTTCATTTATCAAACTGCTCTGTTAAGAGCCTTTAAGCCTTGACACTGAAAAGACAGCTAAGCCAAGCCACTCAGGTTTCTGCAGCAAAGTTCAATTCAGATACACAATGCTGTGAACTGAGAGAGCAAGAGGAACTTTCTGAGTAAACCTGAAGGTGGTAAGAAATTGTGACGTGAAATCAGAAATGAAGAAATAGAAGACTGCTGAAGATACACTCTCAATTCAGACACACTGTTGATTTTTATTCAAGTTTTAGGAGAGTCCAAATATTTTAGCGAAAGCAGTTTTCCAGTTTCTGGACTGTACCTTAGTTACAGAACCATTAGTTAATGACTGCTGTGTTGGAAGCCCTCCACATTAAGGCAGCAGTATAATTAGTTTAGCAGAGCAATATGTTCAGTGGTAGGAGAACATGTCCAATAATGCTCTTTACCAGGAATATCTAACATTATCTGTCATTGCCCTGAAAAGGTTACTGAGCAATGCAATGCTTAAACAGACCGACATCTAGTCACAGTCAAAAATTAGAATAAATTTGAAAAGATTGCAGGAAGCCAGACTTCTGCACAACATTTTGCTATGATTGTTCCAAGTGTTCCCTAAAAGAAAACCACAGACAACACAATATCTGACATTCCTGGCAGCATCAAGTAACAATTGGGTTTTTTTTCCTTTTTAGTTAGTATCTAACAACTCTTCATTCAAGGAATCCCTTTTCTATAAAAAGACTTTTAAAATGTTCCTTACCCATTGGCAGTTGAAAACATTGTCATGTACTTTAACAACCTACAAAGGAGAAAATTTTGCATTATCTGAGACTCCTCTATAGCACTTAACGTGTCATTAGTGGATCTTGGTAGAAATGTTCCTTTTTGCTATCCAACTTTGCTTCTAATGAACAGCCAAAAACCCCCACACCTGAGCAGGCCATGCCACAAAATAAGTAGGAAAGTCTTTTCTGAGAGATCTGATCCTGATTCTCCCAGCAAGCTGTGGTTTTATATCTGGGGCATGAAGGGTTTTATTCTATTCCTTAGTGGAGGAATCCACTTTGTGAGCTGGATCCTGTCCCTCTGTGTTGTCAAACACTGCCAACACACATCATCTGCCACTCTCCAAACTCTTACAAACCCTGCTGCAAAGAGAAATATTAGAAAGAAATAAGCTTTCAGTCTCATGGTTAATAGCAGCATTGAACATTGCACCAATATTTTCTCCTAAGCAAAAATGAAGGTCAAAAAACCCCCAAAATTATCAGTGTTATGAAGAAAGACCAAAAATTCTTGCCAGAATTTTTGATCTTTCTTTATTCTGATTTATTCTGCTGATAAGTCAATAAAGCTCTGGAAGAGAGAAGCCCAGAATGGACAGATAAAACAGCTTCCAGTCACCACATTTATCTCCCCAAATGTCCAGTTGTAAAGAGACATAACACTGACATGGTGTCAAGTCCTCACACCACAAAATTAATAATGATTCCAGCAACTATGTTATAATAAAATGATGAAAACTTCAAAATTGTGGTCTCTGAAAACAACTGAAACACCAATCTTTCAAAATTGACATGGTGGGAACGATGGAATTGGCTGTCAGAGAAATGCCTTGTTGTGAAGGAAAGCCAACAGTCAAAGAGAATAAATTCAGGGTAATTGCATTGCAGAATTCCCCTGGATTTTTTATTACCTGCATAAAGAAAGAAAGGATTTTACAAGTGAAATACAACTAACCAATGCACTGACTGTGAAATATTGAAATCACAGAAAAAAATATTATTAAGCACAAATGGTTCTTTCAAAGAAACTAGTCACAAAATCCCAAGAGTTCCTGAGTTAGGCACAAACACCATGCAAGAGGTCTCACAATGTAACCACTCTGATACTGTATTCTTACATGTTTTTCAAATTCAACATCCTTTAAATTAAAAGAAAAAACAAAACTAAAACTTTTCCATTTCAAGAAGAAAAAGTGCATGACAGTGTCAAAACTCCCCAAAAGAAAATTACAAATAGCCAAGCACTAAAAATATTGTGAACTGAAACCCAGCTGAGAGAGTAAACAAACTACTTTAACAGCTGTGACTTTAAAAGCCTTTCTCCTACTTCATTATCTCTCCAAAAGCTGAAAGGGATAAACAACAGAGCTTTAAAGGAACAGCAGGAGTAGAAGAAGTCTTCAAACATGGAAGTAACATCCACAGCTTTGTAGAGGAAACTTGGGGTATTTGAGACACACATAAGTGCTTTGAAAAGAGCACGAATAAGGGAAGTGATAATATCCTGTGCTGATACAAAATTATCCAGGGTAATAAACCTTAAAAAGAATTGCATGAAGATTTCATAACATTGAGAGACTGGGTGACAAAATGCCAACTGAAATTTAATGTAGATAAATATAAAACATTGTAAATGGGGATAAAAAGGTAACCATACTACACCCACAGAGTATTCAGCTCATGCTACTCAAGAATATTTCAGGGATCTTTCCCTGGAACAACAGCACATCATCCAAAAGGCAGTAAGATGATAACCAGACTGCCAGGAATTTTTACCAAAAGAATGGAGACAAGGACAAAAATAAGATAATTATTCCACCATTCTTGCTATTCCTGCATCCCAAACAGCACATGTAGTTTTGAGTGTTCCATCTCAAGAACAACACAATAAAAGGGAAATGCAACAAGGATCATCAGAAACATAAAAGGCTTCAATACAAGGACAGTTCAAATGGAGTCAGACTCCTTAGCTAAGGAAAACTGCCAAGTGAAAAAAGGATGAATAGGAATGATTAGTCACTACCTCTCATAAAACAAGGACTAATGGACACCAAGTGAATTTTTCAGGCAGCAGGTTTAGAACAAAAGGAATATCTTTTACACACACACATAAATAAATTATTGGATTGATTGCCGGAGCAAAGGATGAAGATGGATTTACAAACTGATTACACATGTTCAAAGGTGATTAACATAAGAGGCTGAATGCAAACTCCTCCAGTTTAGCAAGCCCCTGGACTGCACCCTGTGTAATATTTTGTGCTCTCATTGCTGTTTTTTCAGAAAACCCTTCCTAACCTTTGAAGTTGCCACAATACAATTTCAAGTATGGTCTCTCCATATCCAAATCAGCACAACTGGAGGAGCAGCCAGCTTCAGAGCTGGGTGAAACAGCAGTGCAAGGGCTCAGCACACAGCTGGAACATCTGGCACAGCTCTGTGAGCCTTGGGTATGGACCCAAACCAGCCCAAGTGCAGCTCCTTTCAAAAGGTCCCACCCCTGTGTCCATGTCCTGCCCAGGGAACAAGGATATGTTCAGCTCCCAGGGATCCCTGTCCCTGCTCAGGATCAAGCACAGACAGCTGTGGCCCAGCTGTGACACCTGAAGGAGCTGTCCTGCAGGTGACTCTGCAGAGGAATGGTGCACACACCCACAGAATTCCCTCAGAACCCAGTCCTGCTGCTCAGCTGTATTTTATAGATACTGCTATTTAATATTGATAACTTTGAAAGTGAGTAAGTTTGTCTTCAAAAAACAAAGGCTCGTGGTCTTAAGTCAAAAGATAATGTTCTTAGAATAATGAGCAATTATTCTCTCCACATAGTCACAACACTTGAAACTTATGCTTTTCAGTATTTTCTCTTCCACAAATATTTTTAAAAGCCCCCACATAGTCTCCTTTATTCATTAGCTACACATTATATTCCACTGTTCATTTATTGTTGAATTATATTTCACTAATAAGACAGAATTCCACTTCCTCTGAAATTTGCTTCCTTTAACTTCATAAAAGGACTTTTTTTCCCCCTTTGGGACATTTCAAAGCATGTAACTGTAATTCACCTCCAAAGTAAATTTTAAGTACCAGATACATGCTGAAGGAAACCAAAGGTACATGACCACACAAAGATCACATCTGGAAATGCTGCACAGAAAAGAAGCGCTTCCCTTTTCATTATTTTATAGAATGAGTTCAAGTGCATTTCTGAGTCACAGACATACTCAGTAAAATTAAATGACTGTATATAAAGCAGTATAGTTTTGTGCCCAAGAAGCAGAGATTACTCTTTTATGTAGTACCTGCTGAAAGCTGCTACCCTGAATAAGATTGATGATTTTAACCTTTCACGAGACATAAATGATAAATTTGGTCAAGGACAAGATTAGACATTTCTTCTAGAAAGTCTTTCCAAATCCTAATATTAATATGTTATTGATAAACATCTCTGGCAATATTCAATGCTTTTAAATAAAAAACAATAAATTCTAGGCTAAGCACACCAGATAGTCAATAAAACTTGCAATTAAAAGAGGATGATTGTACACAGTTCTAATAAATTAGAATAGTGTTACCTGCTTCGGCAAATTTACAAAGCAGCTTTTTTTAATTTCTAGGGATTTCTCCCCAATATTCTTGGTTTGCAATTCAGTGAGCACTGCTGCCATCTCCTGATGCTCAGCTGTATATAACAAAATACATTTTTACATTTTGTAGGACTGTGAAAGCTCTGTAGAACATAATGTTCAATGACTCAGTCATTTGCCCTTAGCTCTTGACATCTGTTTTGGTAATATGTTGACTTTATTTCTGTAATTCTAGGATATTTTATTTCTTTCTTTATGATGTGATTCCTTTCCATCCCTTATTTTTCACATCAATAACACTAAGAGCAAGTGAGTGACATAATAAGAGTTATGTTGACAAGTTTTATGTTCACAAGAAGTCATTTTACTACAGAAACTCCTCTGGTGGGGTCAATTTGAAACATAACACCTCTGGTCCTGAAAACTCCACTAAGGTTTCCAAAGCATTCCAAATATTCCATTTGGCACTGATACAAGCATAAAACTTCCAAATTAAAAAAAAAAAAAAGGGGATTATCCAGAAGCAGAAGCAGCAAGATGCTCTTTAGAGATGAGATCTTAAAGGTCACCAAGGTTCTAATTCTGATCACAGATTTGCAGTCCCAATTCACCTCATCTATTTTCCAGTTTCTCCTCCAGCATATCAAGTAAATTATGTACACAGGAAAGCAGGGAGAATGCAGAGGAAGGAGAGAGACACTTCAGTGGCTGGGAACAGGGCAAATGTGCATAACCAGGATTCAGGTCACTGCTTCAATCAAATAGAGTTTCACTAAGGGAAAGGTGGCACTCCTGTAGGAGAGATTTATTATGCTCTCCATCTCTACCCATCTGACCTGTGGGTGGTTGGATAATGCAGGAGAATCTCATGTTCTAACCAGGAGACCACCAAGGCCCAGAAAACCTTTCCTGACAAAAGTAAACAAGACCCTTTCAACATAACATTTATTTTAACAAACTGATACATTCCAAGAAGTACCTAATGATAAAATTTCCAACCAGTTCTCAAAAGAGAGACATAGGTCTGAACAAAGGAAACATAAAAACAAAAGCTATAAAAGCTTAAAAATGTTCTGGATAAAATCACACCAGTGAACAACTCTCTCTGTCTGGCAACCAGTAGAGCAAAGGATGGGCTGTCCCAGGGATCTGAAAACACTTTGGAAAAGTGGGGAGGAAAGAGAAGTGCCTAATGAAGGAAAAGAACACCAGCAGCAAGCACTGTCCTCAGCAGAAGGCAACTGCATTTACCTTTCTTCCTTAGCCAATATTAACCATGTTCTGGGTTGGTACAACAACAAGGCTTTTAAATAGATTCCCCCTGTGGAGTGAGATTTCAGTCATGGAGTGGAAACACTCCATTTACCCACACAGACCACATTACATAATCATATTCTGCAGCATACAATGATATATATTTAATAGTCTGGAACCAAGATGCTGCCCAGTTCCACTTTTCAAAATTAAATTAAATAACAAACAATATCAATCACAACATATTTGCAAATTAGGAGACAAAAAAAAAAAAAAGAAAACAGAAAGAAAAAGAAAGCACACTTAGAGAAAAGATGTATCAGGATCTACAGGTTGGACAGGTGCAACAGTGAAGCTGCAATTTTACTCGGTATCTCCAGCCTGATTTTTTGGCACAAACCCATATTTTTCTACTTTACTGCTGGCTGATATCCATGTTGAGGTTTTTCTATTAGCACAGCCTATTTCCCCTAGCATTTCAGAAGGCCAGATTCAATTTCCTCTCCAGGAATTTAAGCAGAAAAAAGGATTGGCTCTGCAGTCTTCTTAAATTTTGAAACTAGTTTCAGCTAGCTGTTTCATCATTATCTTTTTTTTGTTCTCCTTTCTTTGAATTTCACCACTGCACTTCTCTTATCCTCCTCCATGACTAAACTGCTTCATTTCCTCCCATTGTCTTTTAATTGGCAAACACATTCACCATCTCAAAGGATCCTCATCTCAGGCATGTCACACTGATAATAAGAGTCCTTAGCAACCACCTTGGCTTTGTGTTTTAGAAAAAGTACCAACAAAGCTACTGTAGAAAAAACAAAGGCACTGTATTAGCCAAAGCTCCTACACAACTCCAAAGTCCAATTTTATTCTTCTCCTGAGGTGGGTATTTATAACCAAGCAGGAAAACAGACACCAGCACAGGATGTTTTTGGCTGTTGCAATGTTCCCTGGCACCTGAATCCTGTTGGTGTAGACAAAGCAGCCTGTTCCCCTGCCTCCAGGCTGGAAAAGGTAAGGTTTCATTAGTTAGAACAATTATTTGTTCTTACAGAAGCAACAAGGATCCATACAAATCATCAAAGATAAGATGAACTGATCATTTCCTGGTCCAGCATGCAAAAATGGCACTGCCCCCATGGCAGGTGAAACAGGAGCATCCCTTGTCACCTCAGAGCACATTAAAAATCTGTTCCAGAAGCAGCTGCAATGACTGTTGTGTGTGAGGTTTCTAGAGCTGGCACAAATGCTAGAGAGATTTTGTAGGGCATTCACATACAAAAAATTCACACTGAGAGGGGTATAATTTCATTACCATCCCCTAAAGGCAATGTATCATTATCACAAAAAATGTGTTTCTGGAAATAAAAACTGGCTTTCATGATGATTACAGGATACAGATTAAGTAGCTATGGAATCAATATTTTGTACTGCTTTGGTGTCAAAAGGTGTTAATTTGGCCAAAGCCCCTTCTTGCAATTTTACAGGCATCACAGAGATGATGGACCAGCAGTTTCTAAAAAATAACTTTTGTCCAATGATGACCACCTAATCCCTTTTATAAATTCATCAGCCTATATAATAATTTTTACCACTTTTGAGGCATAGCCTTCGTACAAGTGTGTTTTTATAGGAGCCTCTCATCAATGGATTGACAGCCAACACAGATACTCTTGATTAAAATACCATTTACCTGTAACCCATCTGCAATCCCTGAGACTTACTCAGGGCTTTTGTTTTAAAAGAATTAAGAACTTGCACAGGGCTAAGCCACTCTCTTTGCATTCACTGGGTCCCTGTGTGTTGTCTGCAATGAGGTGAACAGTGAACTGAAGAGCAAAACTGCCCTACACAAACACACATTCCAATGAAACAGCACATTTAGGCAAGAAGCAAACAGCTCCATTAATTCCATTGGGTCTTTTTCTTTGATGAAATGAGCAACAGGTTGAATTTCAAATTCAATAATATTGAACCTGATTTGATGCTAATCCCCTTAAAAGCACAAATTACAAAACAAAAACCCCCAAATTTCTGAATGATAATTTCATCCTTCATATCCTGTCTTTCATTCTCTGTAAGAAATGTTCTTGTGTTATTCACACCAGGCTGAATTCAATTATTTACTATTATTCACAAGGGTACTTCTTCTCTTTCCAGACAGTGGGTTTATTTTGTGGCAAATTAGTCAAGCCATAATTTCTCATAATTGCAACTGGGCTCTTCCCCTCCCTGTTACAAACTAAACAGGTTTTGTCTTTCTAAAGAAGTATAAAATATGTACAGCACTGCATGGTTGTGAGCTACCAAGCATCTACACAATTCTCAAGGGCTTAGATATTTGGTGGATTGTAGAAATGTTGCAACATCAAATTCATAAGTGTAAAATTGAGTAAAACTTCCACAAATAAATTTTCTCTCTCTTTAGAGATATTGCTACTATCAGAAACAAAGATTAGTGATAATGACAGTCTTATTCATCTTTTGGTGATATTTCCCCTTAATAGTTTCAATCTCTCTTTAAATGACATTTACATGACAGAAATTGAATTGAATTTTGGTGTTTGACAAGCAAGCATAAAGGCATTGAGATGATAAATGCTAAAATGTTCATTCAGTATTGGATTTCCTGTGCATGTGATTTGGACAGATTACCAGCAGAAGCTCACCAGAACACTGGCCATGCCCAGATCTGACTTCTACAAACTGGTCAAAGGTGTGCCTCACACTTTAGAATAAAACTGGACAAAACAATTGGTGCATTTGGTCTTATCAAAAACAAAGAACCAAACCTTCCAATGGATCCAATCTCTTGATGCAAAGCTCAGTACAATTCCAGGCTCTTAAAATCCGTGCTGTTCTTTTCTTAGTAACCTTCAAGACCACATCAACCTTTCCTCCTCCTCACCACAACCAGACATGAAAACTACATTTTATTTTCTCCACAACATCTGTAAGTAGTTTCCAAATGACTGAACTCATTTCTCCTCCTCTTTGCACAGGTGTGATCTTGCTGCAGCAAACCTCAAAGCCCACAAATGCTGACAATCCTGCCTGGACTGAGGGCGTGTTGCTCTTCCAGTGCTTCAGCTCAACTAATTTACCATCACTAAGGCCCACCTCAGCCAGCTGGGATTTTCTTCCTCCTTTGACAAAACCAGGGTCAAACAGACAGAAGCAACCCAATTTCGTTGGGTTTTTGTTTTGGTTTTTTTTTTCTTTTTTTTAGTTTATGAATCTTACATGTTATCTTCATCTGAGAATTTATGAGTACTGTTCATAGCTTGAAAATTACTCCATCCAGTTTAAGACAATACTACTTTATGGTTTAGCTTGATTTTGGGTTTTTTGGAGGGGATGGAGTGAGGGATTTTGTTTGTTTTTCAGGAGGAGTGGTACAGTAGTTTTTGTTTCGGTTTTATTTTTTTTTAAGGTTGTCCTGTCCTGCTTCATTTTTGTAGATTCATAGCTGCAAACCAACACTGCCATCCACTGTCTCTCAGAATAATATTGCTCAGTGGATTTTTCCCACCATTAAATAAAATAAGATGCTCTATTTTAGAGTCTGAGAGCCTACAAGCAATGGGTACAGGGGATATGCAAGACCTTGAAGCGTCTAAACAAAAAAAGCCAAATTATAATAGAAATTTGCATGGAAGATAATAAAAACTCCTGACTTGATTCTACAGAAAACTTAATGAGCAATAAAGTTGGTTTTTTCCTCCTATGACTGTAGCATTTTATTCAAATACACTAAATATGATTCATTTTTAAAAGGGCTGTAGTCTGACTTCACACCTGAACCACAGGTTCTTAACTGTTGCCAGCATCAGCAGTTCTGGAGCTGATGTTTCCTTCACAACACCTGTAGGTGCTCCAGCAGGACAAAACTGTGCTGGTTTTCAGTCATTTCTCCATTCATCTAAATGACACTCTGTTGGATACACAGGTCTTCTATGAGTTTTATTGATCAAAGAGGAAACAACAAAAACTGGCCGTTAGAATGTAACACGTTCGTAATGGAAGGAGAAAAGATCACGTAGGTCAATAAGAGACAGGATGCAACCAGATGTAGCAATTTGGTGCCATCAAATTTTCAACTTGTTTGAGGGATTCCAGCACATTCTGGGGAGGCTTAAGGAGATATGGATGTATTACACTTTGGCTAAGTGTTCTTTCCCAGTACAACACCCCTCTGGAGTAAATGTAAATTAATATTAGTACCATAACATAAATTAGTACCATGTACATAGACAAAGCAGTCTATGTACAATCATCACATTTTAGACAATTAGCAATGAATGGGGTAATTCAGGTTCTGTAAAACATTAGATTTATGAGATTTTAGGTGTTTGTGCTAGCACGGAACTTCTCAATTGTATTTGAGTGAGGTCAAGAAGTGTGAATCAAAGTGGTATAATGCCTATTGAATTTTCCATGGATATTCATTATAAACAGGATTTTTGTGCAATACTCAGAACATTTTCTTGATACATCTTGGTACATCAGCATCAATACTAGCTGATAATAAAATCAGTCTTGGACACAATACTTGATTTTTTATGTATTTGTTTAAACAAGGTTTCAATTCCCTGGTGCAATTATGGAACTTGAAATGTAATTCTCCTTAGAACTGCAAAGGAATTAGACCACAGAAACCCTGTTAAGGGTAAAGCATGATAAAAAGCAACAGCTTCAAAGACCTCTTTTATATTGCTGTTGCCTCATGTCATGCTATATTCCAAGCCTGAGCTGTGTTAATGTCTGTGAAAGGACAATAAGAAAAAATCAGAAGGGAAAGAAATCTGTGTAGCTTAGCATTTCAAATAGTCACAGAAAAACATTTGATACTGTCCTAGTGCAATTTAACATTCTACATTGGGATGTGCCTTTGAAATGCAACAGTGATTTCCAGGGTGTTGACAGAATCATCAGTAATTCTCATTTAGCCAAATTCTGTAAGGAGACAGAGAGAACCTGGTCTTTATTCTGATGTCACACAGTGTGTGATGGAAATATTCCTTTACATTACTGTTATAAAATTGTGTTTTATTTTCAACATTTCACATAGCAAAAACACTAAGCCTGAAACACATCCTGAAAATTCACAGGGGAAAAAGCCCACAGTTAGGATGGAGTCAGTAGACACATCTTTCCTCACTGAGCATTTCCAACCTAGGGCATGAAGGATGGCTCTGCATGGCTGAATTTGTTTGCAGCCATCCTAAATTGCTCCTAAGCAGGAGCAATTAATATCAGCCTTTTTCTGTCCTTCTACATCTTGTTTATTACTCTCTGAATCAGCAGAAAGGGAAGATAAACATCCAGAACATCCTGATTCCACTTAATCAGTATAGCTTCAAAAACTTTTAATTTATTTAAACAAGCAAGCATAATGCAGATGGAGGCAAGCAAGTTTGTCTATATCGCCTTAAAACTGAAATTTGTCTCCATGACTGTCTTCAATAACCACTGATGCCTTTCAAACTTATGTTTGAGAAATGTTTTAAGACTTCAGTCTTCTCTGCCTATTTTTTTAAAAATCCATACTATAAATTTAAATGCAAGATCTTTAGTAAATAATTAATCTCAAAATGCCATGCTTTTAAATTTACAGCGAGGAAGTAGCCAGTAAAATCTATTTCTGAGACTCTCCTCTAACATCTGATCCTTTAATGTATATCATCTCTGATTTCAATAGTTGTTTCCAAGAAAAAGTCTTGAAAAACCAGAGAACATACACAGGCATTTAGATAGTTTGAACACAAATCAGTCATTTCATAAAATTATGTATAATTGTCCAATTTTAAGCTTATTAAATGCATTCCATGAAGTCAAGACAATACCAAGTAGAGTGTAGCAAAAGCCTGTATCAATAAGTAAAAATGGAACTTCAGTACCCATCTCAGTTGTGAGGGAAATGCCTGGAAGAAGTTGGATGTAACCTACTGGGACTGCTGGAGTTGAAGGATGTGGAATACCCAAAACCACAGAAGAAGTCCCCAGTGCAGCCTGAAGGAATTCTGCTGGACCCCATGATGGCATCCATGATCCTCTTTCAAAGAGCTGCTCTTTCCCCAGTCAAACTGCTCAGAGCAATTAACCCATTTGGAGAAACATGGTTTGAAAATGAACATGATACCCTCAGCAGCCCAGCTCTCAGATGCATCCCATTCCCAGCACTGGAATTACAGATAGCCACAGACCTGGACTAAATGTTTTGCTATGCCACGCTTCAGATAATAAATTTTTAACCCCATTATGGTTCTGTTTCTGTAGGGCTTGCGCGATGCAAATGAACTGCAGCTCCTGCACTGCTCTGGCTTTGAGTTTCTGGAACCCCTGTAAAACTACTGTGACCACCCCTCCACAGGCAAATATTTCTTGAAAACAGGTCCCTTTCAAAACTGCAGTACAAAGAAAAATGCAAATTGCAAAGCTTTATATTTGGCTTCAACATTGAAATTAAAAACAGGAGCAATTACCTCAATGACCACCCCACCATTTCCTTGTCACCATCAGCCACTGCAAACCATAAGATGAACACAAAGCTCTTTTTGCTCTCAATCTCTCTCACATCTTCCCACCTCACCTGAAAAGACTGGTGCCAAGATGAAGGCCTGGACCACCTCCATTCCAGGCACACTAAACCATAACTGCAGTTCCAGCTGAATACGTTTACTCTGCTTCAGTGCAAAGCCAGACAGAATCATGAATAATAAAGAAAAGAATAAAAGAAAAATATTCTTGTATGAGACTCCTCAACTGTCACCTACAACATGAGCAATACTTGACATGCCAAAAGTTAGAATTTCAATTGCATTTCTCATATGAGAAATTGTAACAAAATATTAGCTCAAGCAATCAAAATCAAAGTCAATATTCAGCTATAGAGACAGTAACAACATTACAGTCTGTTGATGTAATTTAAAGTTGTCTATGCAGCTACCAGCACATCCTGTTCTATTATTCTTTGGAGTTTTCATACCTGTTTTCAGCCAGTCTTTGCTTTTGCATAATAAAACCTACTATTATTAAATCCCTGCTCACCTAGAGGAAACTGTAAGAGGTTAAGAAAATATAAATAAAAGCAAGAAAGGAAAATCAAAATAATAAATGAGAGAAATCATTTAACTTTCTGCACCTCACTTTTCATGAGAACATTTAGAAGAATGAAGGCTCACAAACCAACAGCTATAATAACTGCAAACTATGACATGCTGCCTGCAACTCTGTGCTGAATTTGCAGCTAATACAGTAATATAGGAATGTTACCAGGAAAAGAAAGAATGCTTATTTCTGTATAACACTCTCTCATTTCACTATTATATATAACATAGAAGATTATATACACCTAACTACCCACTGGACAGTTGGGTTCCTGCCCCTGCTGCTGACAGGGACTTGATGGATTTTCCCATCTGGTGCCTCCTTGCAGATATCTTCATTCAATTACAAAACACATGTGGCAATGGGAATACCTAAAAAATACTATAGATCCAAATACCCTCACAAAGATATTGACCAGACTATCATGGGGAAAAGTATATCAGGGTAAGTTAAGATCACCTTGTCTTTATTTCAGTTTAGAATACTCATAGTTGAGTATTCAACCATGCCTACTAAACACCCCCCGTCTTTCCACACATTTCACAAGCTCTTACTTGGCAACCTGTTAAAACCATTGCATCTAAAATGAGTTCCCAACTCAACACCAGCTGTTACCCAGTAATGCCATATTGCCAGCTACATCTTCAATTGGTTTAAGTCCTATGATTTTACTGTATTTAACTGGTTGAACTGGAGAATCTAGATTCCTCCTGGGAGTCTGATCTACAATATGGGACTGATGTATTCTATACTTTTTGTTTATAGCAAAAAAAACCCAAAAAATCTCAGATCTCCAAGAGATTTCCACTTGCAGACTCGCATCACATGCATGTTACATGCTAGAGAAATTCATGCTGCAGAAATACAGGAGTGTTATATCTGGTGATAGACATGTCTGTCATGGTTATAAAGAACCTCCACACAAACCCTAAAATGTTGTAAACAACCTACTCACAAGCCCCAAAATAATTACAGTAGTTTAAATAGGAACTATAACACTTCAGGCCTATTTTATTTTTATTTACTAACATTTTAATTACAGCATCCATAAAACATTACACTGCAAATAGCAGAAAACTTCCCATTTTTTTTCTCTGTAGAAATTCAGCTTCTGCTCTCAGTTTCTTGGGGAGGCAGAAAGGATGGGTACCAAAGAGTTAACCACCTTCCAGCAGTTGCTAGGTAACATCCTCTGCCATCCCTATCCCAGGGTGTTCAACAAAGTCTACCAAAAATCACTACTGCTTCATCTTAAATTTCGTTACTTGAGCACACATCCCTCTCTTCTCCTTTCCAATCTTCCCCCCAGCATCAGAACTGAAGATGGACAAGTATCATCCTGGAGTGATGCTGATTTTCTTGATTTAATCTTTGTTGAAGCCCTGCTGGTTCTCCCCTTTCCTGACACCTGGAGCTGCAGCCCTGCCTGGCCTGGCTGCACTGGCCAGTGCTGAGCTCCATAAGGAGGCTCCAAAATGCACAACAAAAAATAACCTGTTGCCCTTCTGCTCCCCTTGAGTCTTAATTCCCACCTATTTTCCCTAGTATGCTCATACCCTAGAGAAAATTAAGTTTGATAAAAAGATGTTTTGGTTGGTCAACAGCTCTGTGGAAAAGCCAACTGCAAGAAGTAGAAAGGACACAGCCCTGGGGACATCCCATTAACTTCTAAAGGATTCAGCTCTGCTTTGATTTGCTTTTTTTAACTCATAGAAGAAATAGAATTAGATAGAGGCTGGTCGTGGAGATTACTGACAAAAGATGTTTATTTTTGAATGAATTTATTTTGTTCTTTATTACCAGATGTTCCAAATATTTTTGTTTCAATGAAATACTGACAATTTAAGTCCAATTCTTTAAGAAAATGGTCATTCACTGAAAAATAGTAGATTAAGTAGAAGATACTATAATTAGATGAGTAACACCTAAAAAATTAGTAAATAAAAATTACAAGATACTATAATTAGATGAGTAACACCTAAAAAATTAGTATTTAAAAAATAGTGAAAATAATCATAGAGTCTGATAAAGAAATGAACACCACCATTTCATGTGGTCTTTCATGACTTCCCACATCCCTGAACAAGTCTTTCTGCTTTAATCCCTTTATGTTTATTGTTAGCAAATGCTGACTGAAGGGGATAGCTCCCTACATTCTAATTAAACCATTTTTTAATTCCTGCTCTGAAGGCATAAAAGCTTGAGGAACCAAATGATTCCTGACTGGTACAGAGGTTCAATCGATAGAGCCCAATTCATCCATCGTGTTGTTTTATAATCCAGATGGAATGCTCATTACATATTACAGGACAAATAAAACAGCCACTGTGTTACTGTCACCCTGCAACAACAACACCACTAATTACTGCTGCCCTCATCAGAGGAAGGGCTTGGTGGCTGGGGCTTTTTTGTGTGCTCATGTTTTCAAAATAATCCACACAAGTATGAACTAAAGGTTTCTTCACTAAAGGTCTTGGTTTTGCTTGACTCAGAACTTCTAAAATGAAATGCACTGGGTTTTGTTGTTCAGGGGTTTTTGTCTCTGTGCAGAATGTGGGTCTGTGGGTGGCTGAGGGCAGCAAAATAAATCTGAGAGCTGGGTTCAAGGGTGCTTCTCCCCCCTGGGACACTTGGTGCCACAGAGGGGTTCAAGGTGCACCTCAGAGCAGGTGGTACAAGAAATTTAGGTCTGAATTTCCAATTCCCTCCATCCATCCTCTCCCCATTGCAATTTTCTTCCTCATCCTGCAACAGCCTTGCTCTCACCTCTCCACCCCAGAACACAACCTCCTGTGCCCCCAGCACAATTAGCAGCTGAGAGGGTAATTTTACACCTTGGATGGCTGAAAAGAGCATATAAACTTTTATTAAGCTTCATCTCCTTGAAGTCACAACCAGCTCTACCTGCCTTAAAGGCAGCTGAGATGCACCTAAAATTCCACATTGTAACAGATAAGTTACAAGTGGGGACACAGAGAGTACTTCAGGGAATGACATGTTAAATTTCAGAGGATTACAGAGTTCCATGAGACTCTCAAAGGGAGAGTAAAAAATAAAATACAGAAGCTGGAGTGAACCTTCCATGCTATTGCTCACACACCTTCACAGTGACAGCTGGCTCAGCTCCTGGAGGGAAAGAAATGCCTGTTTCCTTTCTCTCTTCTGACATTTCATTCAGCCAGGACTGTCAACACACTCAGTAAAATTACAGCCTGCTCTGGGAGGCAGGGAAGAGCACACTGCTCACCAGATTCACTCAGGGTCTCAGCATGGTGGCAGCTTTGTTCTCCTTCAAGGATCAGCCAGGGCTCAAAGCCAGTCCCAGGCATTCCCAAGAGCAAGTCTCACCTGCATTTTGTTTGTTTGTTTTGTGGTTTTGGTTTGGAGGTTTTTTTGAAGCAGGATCCTGTTCTCAGCCAAGAGAAGCTGTCTGCTGCACACAGGGTGGGAGGAAGGGAACAGCCACTTTTCCCTCCCCAAACTGACCAGGGCTTGCAGTAAAGGGAGGGCAGCTGGGCTGGGAGGGAGCAAGGGCCCTAATTAACAAAAGGTCCAAAATAGTAGGTTTTATAAATTACTCCAAGACAAAAGCAAAACCTTTAACATGTAGAGGGAAAGCCTCATTTTTAATCTGCTGCTCTTCAATTATTTCAGCAGCACTCATTCTGACCCTCAAGGCAGAAATACAAGGCTGGTCCTAACACCAAAACATAAATACAGATGTAAAACAACTAAACACAAGTTTAAAATGACAGACCCACAAGGAGGGTCATATCTCTAACTTATGAAGTGATTATTTTGTCAGCCTTTTTTTGAGACCTATTCTGTATTGTTTCAGGCATGGTCAAACAGATAATTATAATCATTGGCCTAAAATGTTTGCTCAGGGAACCAAACAGGAAGATGGAGAGCAGGACACAGCATATCATTAGAGCAGTTTAGCCATTTTTTTCCTCCTCTATATTATATTAGTATATTAGAAAATATCCTATTCAGGCTAGAAATCTCATTTTAGTGAGTTTTGCAGAAGTAAATAAAACTAGCAAAGGCATATATTTTGTTAACTCTATCACTATATAACAATTATTTTACCCAAAGAAAATAAAAAAAACCATATTCAGTTTAGTATTTAGTGATAGCTGCCTGAATTTAAAATATGTCTAGGTGTACACTATATATAAATGTATATGTATGGATATATTTTGCAGCTGTATGTTAAGTCAATATTTATTTGCCAGGCTGATCATTATTAGTTAACTAATTTCTTACAGATGCCAAATGTAAAAGTCACTTTCTTCTGGGTAAGAGGGACTGGTTAAATAATCTCTCTCCAAGCTTGAATTGCAATATTTACTGTAATGTCCCATTTCCTTTAAAGTCTGTATCTATTCAGGAAAAGTTGCAATGAATAGCAGGAAAAATGCTTCAGCAATTAACTGAAGAGGCAGCTCAACTAATCAAATTCTTATACTCATGTTTCTATGGGTGATAATTTATTCTGGAAGTAGTTTCAGTGCTTTCAGATGCTCAGAAATAGGTACTGTTTCTCAGAACATGTTGATCATTCCACTTTGAAAAATTCATAGTCCTTAGGAAAGGAAGGAACCTCAGTTTAGAGTTTCAGAAGCTGATGCTTTTCTACTGAAAAATTAAGCACACCTAGTATTTTGAGGCTTTAGGTTGTGCGGATTTTTAGATTTTTTTTCTTCCTCATAAGCAATCCTTAAATATCAGTGTGCAGAAAATTTTTACATTAAAGATACACACTTTAAAAAGATATCTAAAAAGGAAAACACAGCCAGACTTCTATTTGTTTATGCTGGTGAACAGAAATATGAGTATGATAAGACAGCAAAGCACATACAAGAGAAAAACCACCACAGGCACCCAACTTAATGGACAGGCTAGGAAAAAGGATACTATAGAAAGGAAACAGGCATTTAAATCACATACACGTCATGAACCAGTTGTACAAGGGAAGAAAAATGAGAATATGAGAGTTCCAAGGTCAGCTGACAGCCTGCAATACATCAATTAAATTACAGAGCCACAGCACAGGCAATAGAATACAACTTCTTGGCTTTGTGAGCTCTCCCTGTGCAGCACAGGTTACAAAGTGCTCCATGGAACAGGTACTTAACAGGGATGTTACTGCAGGTGCTAATCAAGCTTCAGAAATACTGAAATCCACCTGAGAACAGTTTTGGGTTATTTCCATCATTTCACGAGGTATGAGTTGAACAGATTCCTGATTGTTAAGGTATCCTAGAGCAGATTCCTGATTACCAGTTGGATGTGTTTAGACTCCCCAAATCACTCTAAATACAAAGTGTACAGGATTGCCCCACTCAAATCAGGGGCACTCCTCACTTCATGTTATACACACCTTTAGTGGCTTCCCTGGATCAGGACTTACTGCAGGAAATAAGGATTAAGTGCTCACCACAAATATAAGCAGAGAATTGGTCAGAAACCAAGAATTCCATTTCACGTAAAAAAATATTGAGCTTTTGACATGCTTTCATTCTGAATTTGCAAAATGAGAAATATTTCTAACATAATTCAGGAGGGAATGAGGAAGAAACCAGACTCCCCTGAGGAAGTATCCTCCTTCCAGACTCCCAGCTTGGACTACATTTAGAAAGTCAGTCCCTACTCTGCTGCAAACAAAGACTTTAACCTTGGTGTCCCTTGTAACATAGATCTCTTTAATTAAGTTATCTATTTATCATGGAACCTTTCTAGGTTTTAATTGAACATTTCATTAGGAGGAGGAAAAAATGAAAGAGGATTACAATTGACATTTCTAAAATATCTTGATGTTTTTAAAAAAGCCATTACTTTGTCAACAAGCTGCAATCAGCTGGCACTTTGTTCCTTCATGCAACTGCAGTGCAGGCAGTAAGTCTTATATAGATGGAGGTTTAAATCCAGTCTGTCAAAATTCCTGACAGCACCCCTCTGTAAATCACCCTTTAGTGAATTCTTGCTGTGGGAATTACAGTCAGTGTGTGCTCCACACTTGCAGAAAAAGCCACACTGCTTTAACTGCTGTGGTTTAAGGTAAGCCAACTGAGAGCACCAGAAGCTCAAGATACACGAGGAGACAAAAATAGAAAACTGGTAGAACCACTACAAGGCTTTTATCAAGAGCAAGGCAGAGTAGATTCCTAATCCCTAAATATCTGAAGTTCAGAACAGTTTTAGTGTTTAGTTGTGCCTTTTAAAGGCACCAATGATCTCTGAGAACTTCACTATTATTAATTCCATAAAGAACTTGTATCGTGCTCTAAGTATAAAAACATTTAATATTTCCTCTTTGTCTGCAAGTTATTTTCCAGTAATCTTTAACTAAATGTAGTTATGTTGAAAACAAAAATACAAGCATGAATCCATACAAATACATTTTTACTTATCTTTGTATGATATTTTAAACAAATTTAGTTTTATGTACCACAGTCTCTTCATCTGTCTGCTGTCTCTAAAATATTTCTACCATTACCACTTTGAGCAAATGGAGATTATTTAAATCCATGAGTCCATAGGAATCTAGGCAGTTCCTAACAGCCAATACAGTAAAACAATTCAGACACTTCTCAATTTTACACTTATTTAATTCAGAATGTAAAGATTTCTCAAAAGATTTAGTGCTGGGAGAGGAAAGAAGAAAATTTGTATGTTCTCAGAGTATATCTGGTGAAGGAGTTTCCAAAATTATGACTCCTTGACCCAGTAGCACCTTTCTTCCAACCCTCCATGAGACACAAGTCAAAAAGAAGCTACAAAAACAGGATACTGCAAGGCTGAAGGTTATTTGGTCTCTTCTATATTTTTCCCACTGAAAAATAAAATAAAAAACTAAACCAATAAAAAACTCAGTGTGCAAAGGTAGGATAAATTACGGGAAAGGGAGTGTGCTCTATTTATTCTATTTCTACTTTCACAGTTTCTAAACACTCCCAGAGGAGAGCTCCAAGGGTGGCCATTCATCACCAAGCCCTGGCAGCAGGGCTCTCTCAAGGAATATTTACAGCTGCAGTAATCCACAGACTACATTAAGAAATGCTAATCAAATAATGATTAGCTTCCTTTTCCTCTGGTTCTCCATGGCCAAGTGCCACTTGGGCACCTGCTTTAATCACTGTTTTGTGTCTGTCTGCGTTGCCTGTTGCAGGACACAAGCTCACCAGGCACAGCAGAGCACAAGGTTGCTGCTAACTCAACCACAAATTCTGACATTTTTCCATGGAATTTGTTCCTCTGCCAGCCATGAGCTGGCTCTTGAAATCAGGATTTTTGCATGACAACCTGCATTGTTGAAGTTCAGAGTATAATTTGCACAGCTGTATTTCTTTCCAAGTTGTGTTTTAAGAAAAATCTTTGCCTTTACTCAGTTTTTGATTTAGACTCCTTCTCCTATGGTCTGTTAAAATCACCTACTACAACAGCTGCTAGCATGAACTACCAGTAAATATAAATTTAGCAAAAAAACCCTTTCCCACTACTCACTCAGCTAATACAATTTTTTCCCCAGGAAACACCAAACAGCACACCTAAAAAACCAGCATGCTTCTTTCCAAAAACTCTGCTCAAAAAGTGTATTTTATTCTCAACAAAGATGGAACAGTCTTCCTCAAAAATGCACAGAATTGCACGTTTGCACAATTAATTGTCTTGAGTCTTGTCTCTAATCACCTCAGCTACAGCATTTGCTTAGTACCCATTAAGTTCTATTTGGAGAATAATACACAAACTGAGCAAGAACATTCCATTAGGTGCTTAGGAATTCTCTAGGTCCTTGACTTCACCGTCATTGGAAATAGCATTTTTTTTGTTAATTTTCAGCATACATCTACAGAACACCCAGATCTTCCTTTTTGTCAGCAACCCATCCACAAAAGTGATCAATTCAAGTGACTTTTCAGGATTTCCAGCCCCCTGAAGGAGTTGCAGCCTGTGGGACATGCTGGGAGAAGCATTGGATCAATGGTCTCCTCACAGCTCACTCCAACTGAGATCAGTGGACTCACTATAATTGAGCAATATGGATCACACTCACACAAAGAAAAGGCAAAATCAACCTGAAAAGGATGAATTAAGTATAATTATCTCCCCTAGACTGAACCCACTTCTGATCTGTTAAAATATATTGGAAAGAACTTCTGAAGGAAGGTGAATCTTAGCACAAAACAAGAAAAACTGATATGAGGTTTTCAGAATTGCTGCATACCTAAAACCAGAAATTGGCATTAAAAATTTAAATGCTTTTTTAAAAATATAATTATTGAATAAAAATATCTCTAATATGAATTAACACAATTTATGTTGATTAATAACAATTTTATATATTTTACATCATAAAAACATTCAGAAAACCACTTTTATGAGCCAATCTAGGAACTTTTTTCCTGTCTTGCTAAAACTTAAATTTTTCAAGCAGATCAGGTGGATTATGTATAACTGTCACTGAAGTTTGCTAGTTCACCACATCTTTTACACACCTGCATTAGCAGGAAGGAATCACTTATTTCAAGTCACGGCTCTATAGGTCTGATTTTTGCATATAGAAGAAATTTCAAAATATTTACCTAATATTCATTTGATGGTTTGATGAATTATGCATTTGAAAGTCAAATGCCAATCCATTTCTTTTATAATCAAATCCATGTTTAAAAAATGTTATAGGTTATTTGCAAGGAATTAGAAAAGGAACCTTCTGTTATCATTCAACAGGAACCAATTTATTTCATTAAACAGAAATCCATATTTCCATCCCACTTTAAGTCTGAAAATTCAACTAAGCATATCAGACTTCATTTCATTACAATCCTTTGATTTTAACCCCAGTAGATATTTGGAACACTTGGAATAGGGCCACTCAAGCCAAAGCAATGTCATTAATAGTCTTTCATGCAACTTCAGTACATACATAACCTATGATGGTGCTGAATCAACCCCTTCCCACCACGCTTCAAAACCCAATATCTGTTCATATCAAGATGAAGTGTCCACTTAGATCTGAAAAGAAATGGCAAAAATAATTTACATATTGATGCACAGAAATGACAGCAAAATACTTCAGGTTAAGTGTTCCAAGTGCTGCTCATCTGTCATGCAGCAGTTTGCAATCAGGCTGGTACAAATGTTGTGAGGGTTCCTGCACAAACACTGATTTACTTAGAGAGGATACTAAATATGAAGCACCACCTCTCCAAATAAAATCCAGGTATTGCATGATGTTAATATACAATGTACATCAGCCCCTTCTGACCCCAGGAGAAATAATTTCACCACAGAAATGCAAAAGACAGATAAAGACAAGTGGTTTTAGCAAAGTATTATTAGTTCACATAAATCACAGCTCACATTGTCCTATTGCTGGTTTGTTTTTGTTGGTTGGTTTGTTTTGGGGTTTTGGGGGGGATTTCTTAGTTTTGGGGGTTTTTGGTTGGTTCATTTGGGGAGGTTTTTTGGGTTTGGTTTGTTTTTTGGTTTTTTTTGCTCTGCTCAAGAACCAACTTTTTCAGGGTTAGAGGTTAAATTTTCAAGGAGTGACCCCAAGATACCAAGATTTCTAGAGAACAAAAATTCTACATTACTGGCTGTTGTTACAGAGGCATTATGTGTATTCACTACATCTTATAGGATATAAAACACTGCATGAAATACACCTTTTAAATGTAATTTCAGGCTAATTATCAGCTGCCTTTGTTCCACAGATACTGTTATCTTTTGAATCTACTGATAATTGCTTCTTGAATATACTTGAATAGACAGCATCATTGCTGATCGATTCCAGTTCTGACATGTTCTGATTTGGAAATAAACTTGAAAGAAACTTTTCAACAGAATGAAAATTGTGTTCATTCAGCTCTAGGTTGAGAAGGAATCACTTAAAGAGAAGATTACATGTTGTAGAAATGCTCTGCTATTCCATAAGGAAATTAATAAACAGAATAGATATCCAGGTAGGAAGGTTTTATCATGAGCTTAAAAGGGAGAACAAAAGCACTTGAAGTTCAAAGAAAGTGAAAGCATTCCTGTGAGGTAGGAAATAAACCTGACTCCTTTGTATATAGAAACACTCTTGTGTAGTTCTTCTGCTGGTTTTTACCTGCTTTGAGGGATTTGCATAAAAATTTCATGTATGTAATATACAAACATTACCAGTGGCCAATGATTTATTCCAGTCACAGAAAGCAAATCACAAAACTCCACTGACAGACTCTGCCACCAATATAATAATAAATGTTTGGCTCTTTTCAATGAGATCCCAGCACACCTCCCAGTCTAAACTGATGCCTGAAATAATAATAACAGTGATAATTATGTCAACTTCAGTAACACTAAAGCAAGATTTTGCTAGATTAGGTGGGACTTATGCTCAGGAGCACTTGAGACCTCAGACAGATGTTATGCTGCCCTTCATAAAAGTTTAACACAGTGGCTCCAGTGTTGCAATTATCTGTACTGCAAGATTAACTCTGATTTTGGAATGCTCACACACTGCAGGAACAGCTCTGCAACAGAAAACTTCCTTAAAACGGGAAAAATAGAACTCTAAATGCCTTGCACAAGAAATGCTTTGTGTTTTTCTTTATCAACCACATAAGTAGGGGGATGAGTCAGATGTTTTAGAAGCAGCCCACTCACAGCAGTAACAAAAGCTCTGTTTTTGTTTCAGTTACTGATTCCAGTAATTTAAAATGACACACAAAAGAGACAGCAGAAGTGAGAGACACAAGTCTTTGGGCCTGTTTCACTGAAAAGTACACAAAACTTCTACCCAAACATGGAGAAGCTTTGTCAGTTTTGGAAAAAGCTTGGCCAGTATCAGGCCTCATTTTTTGATCATCATTAAACTATTGTTGTACATGTAGTTTATTTTCTGCTCACACCTTTATGAATGTCCACTCAGTTACTTTCTAGCATGTTCCTCCCATCTTCTATTAGGGCATTTAGCTCCACCTTTCCAGATATTGATGATTTTAGACCATGTCATTGTTTTATCAAGATTATTTTATACTCTCTCTGATTTTTCAGGAGATTCTTCCAACATAAGAAAATTCAGTTCAAACTCTACCTCCAAATGTATTAAGTGTATTCTCTATTCCATCAGCCAACTTTTTTATTAAAATACTGAATAAGACTGGAGCATCAAAGCCAGAAATGCTACATCATCAATTTTATGACCCTAGCACTAAGAAATAAGCTAGAAGTGTCTAATAAATTTAGAGAAAAATACAAATTTTGAACTAAATAGCTTGTGTGTCCAAGAAGACACAAAAAAATCTGATCAGACTTCTAGGTAAGCACATTCTCTGACTATTTCTTTGCTGTTTAATAATATCTGTTGCTTTTTAACAATGCATTAATGGAAATGCAGGAGCAGAGCTGCAATCACAGGCTCTTCCTCCCAGCACAGAGCTCCTGTGCCTTCACAAGGGATCCCCAGCAGATTCAGAGCAGCAGAACAGCACCAAGCTCCTGCCAGGAGCTCTCAATTCCTGCTCTGTGCTGCACTGACTCCATGTTTACCTGAGGCCTTGCTAATTTGTACCCTCCCCAGGCAGTTGTCAGGTAGCACAAATTTACACATTTGTGAGCTAATTCAGAGGCACAACACAAAAATGCTGTGTTAGGGAACAGAACACATATTGTAACACTCCCAGCAGGCACTGAGATTGGCAGGGAAATGCTGTAACCTCCTCCTTTGGAGTAGAACTTCCCTGAAAAATCATGTTCTGTTGTGAATTTTGCTTGCTGTTCATTTTCTAAACTAGACTACCTAAAAGGTGGAATATATAACCACAAAAGGAATATACATCTATTCCAGCCCAACAAAGTTCATACCAACAAAAAAGAACCAGAAAATTATTTTGCAGACTCACTCATCTGTGGGGTTAGACTCCCAACGTTGGGGTTAGACTCCTAACATTGGAGTTTTTTTGCCCATCATTGTTGCCCAATTCAGGCTGTTACTCATATGCTGCTGGCTACCAAACTTTGAGACTCTCAGCACCCATGGAATTATGGCTCGTTCTCTGCAGAATCAGATGTAATGAAGTTGCTCATTAAAAATAATGAGCTGCTTTAATAATGAGCCCTGATGTACAGCTTTGGTCTGAAGAATATCTTATTTTCAATTGAAACATAATTAGATTCAATTGAAGGTCCCAAGTTGGGATATTAAAGGGAACCACAAAAATCACACTTAATTATGAAACCTGAATACTCAGAGACTTTCAAAGACTCCCTAATACCTATAGTGTTGAAATATTGGTAAATATTAGTTAAAAGAAATTAATAATGCCAAAATTGTTGGGTTACAGTCCCTAATTGGTGATAGAATCAGTGTTACAATGATTCAAGCCATTAAATTTACACCCAGCTGCCTGAGGAATATTGTTTACATGCTCACAGTTAATGGCTTAAAATTCAGCTCTGTTAAATGGTTTCCACTGCCACCAGCAGGAACTGAGGAAGCCTGACACTGAAAATCCAGGCCATTATTTTATGCACAAAATTAAAAATTTCTCTTGGTGCAAAGTGCATAAAGTTATGGCTATTCCAGCAAATATCCAGACACAAGTGTGACTGGAAGGAGGCAACACCAAAAGATGTAAGAACCCCAAGCCTGCAGCAGAGTCTTTGCATGAGGTCAAACACTGCACAGCCAACAAGTGGCACTGAAGCTCATCTGAGAGCCCCTAAGTTGTTGTTTATCACCACCAGCACTGGGAAGACAAAATGAATTTTCTGAGCAGCAATGATATCTAACACCAGCACCATTTTAAAAGCAATAGCCCAGGCTGTCAGGTTGCAGCTCCTGCTGACTACCAGACATGTCCACTGACATCCTCTCTGGCAGGACCTCTGACTCTCTCCCTTCCCTGCAGCAGCTGCTATATTCACACCAGCACAGGCTTTGAAAACATCAGGGATGAGCACAAAATGCTTCAATATGGTCTGCGAACCTCACTATAAATATCTGTTTCACCCACAAGATAATCAATTAGCAGTCCCAGAGATAGGAAAAAAAACCCCAAAACCCAACCAAACAAAACCCCAAAACAAACCAGTAGCAAGGCAGAAAAGCTGGAATAGCTGCTTAAGACCATTTAAAAATTTATGCCCTTTTTATTCTTGTTTGCAAATTCTCTTATAATTGTTTTAAGCCTTTTAAAGTTAGCAACATATGCATAGTTTGATACAGCAGGCAAAGATGTAAGCACCCCTACATAATTTCATACATTTTATAAGGGTGTTTTTACTCTTTATGTGGTGGACTTTAATTATGACCTACAAAATGTACAGTAATAGAAAACACATTTTTTCCCTTCTTAATCTTCATTTTTCAATCTTCTGCTTTTTAATCATTTGCTTCATTGACCACTTACTTGGTTAATTTCACTGAATTATTACACTGAGCCACAGAATATTGTACTTTTATCAGTGAGCTTAGAAAGCTACCTCATTATAGAACTTTAATGACTTTAAAATAGACTTTTGCTTTAGCCAGGAAACCTTATAAAAGTGTTCTACTACATTTACCATGGACTGGGCGGCAGATCTTGCATTTTTGTAGTAAATGAATTTATTTTTTTAAATAAAAATCACTGTGTATTGTTACCATCACATACATCATTACAACATAGAATGAAAAAAAAAAAGCCTCTGATTTTTGGACGCACAGGGTCACTTTTCAGAGGCTCTCCATGACTTTCATGCTTCCACATCTCCTCTATTTTTATGTCAGGCTGTGCCTAGCTTAGCTGCAGCCCTGAGGACATCAGATTATACATTATATTACATTACAGACTCACACAACTCCCAGAAAAGGGGGTTTTAGAGCATTTCCAAGATGCCAGAGGGAGGGGATGTCACTGGTCAGGTCACTCCTTGAGCAGCACTGCACAGGGCACAGAGGCAAGGCAGGGGAGCAGTGGGAAGCAAAGCTGCCTTGAGAAAAGCAGATATTAAACCATGGCAATAAGGAAAGAAACCTTGGGCAGGTGTAAGGAAAATCAAGATCTGCAAGGAAAAAAGGTGAAGTGAAAGACCTTGGAAGAAGATAAAGATTGACAAGAAGGGAAGGCAATGCCACCTTCCCTTGCAAGGAACAGAGCTTCAGGTGACAGAGGCAAGAGTTTATGCTACAGGGGAAAATGGCCATCTGAAGGAAAAACAAGTTTAAATTAACCAGAAGGTAAAAGCATCTGAAAGAACCATGAAGCAGCCTCAATGGGGGTTGAGAGGAGAAGAACAAGAGTCTGCCAGGGACAGCACATGGGAGAAAATAAAAGATCACTTGAAGCAACTTAAGCAACTTTAGGAGATGCAGAATGTGCAAACTTCCTTCCTGTTCCCACCCTTAGTAATGAAAAGAGAAGAGAGGTTCAGAAGGGTTTCAGTCAGGATATTTGCCCTGGGGAGACTGTGGAGGTGCTGTGCACTGAGGGCACACAGTCCTCAGCTCCAGAGTTACACCTGCAGCTGAGCACAGGTACAAACCTGCACACACACAATAAATGATATAAACCCCAAACCACTACTAGGTAAATAACTTGCCAAGAAACAGATGAACAATTCTCATAGTCTCATTCCTCCCTGTAGATAAACTGTTGAACACCTCTAAATAGTTGGATTCTCAGTAAATACCCCTCTACAAGTGACCCAGAGCAACTCGCAAAAGTCACCCTAAGTTGAGTTTCACTGGTTGTCCTCAAAGTAACCCCTCCAAAGTCACCCTGACTTTCACTGGTTATCCTCAATTTATCAACTGCAATTCACGTGTTTTCCTTTGGGGTTTTACAACATTCAGAATTTTTTTTATACAGCTATTAGATTTTGCTGTTACAAGTATGTGAAACTTATGATAAGCAAATACAGAGACTGCAGAATTACTGTAGCTTGAAATGCCTGTGTGTATATTACATTTTGAAGTTTATGTCATAATATACATCACATAGTAGCTGACTGTAATGAATAGTTATTAACAGAGAAAAGTTGCACCAGGAGACATTGCAAATCACAGTTACAGTTAGCATTAAAATTAAATATTCCACAAGTTATTGTTAATATATACATAGTACATTTCTCAGGAAAAAAAATATTTTATTATTAAAGAGAACTGGTTGGGTTTTAGTTTCACATTTAGCATTTCCTAGTCCAGAGAACAGTGAAGCAGCTACAATTATGGGTTTTTTTTAATGCTGCTTTTCCTTTTGGCAGACAAATTCCCCAGGCATTAGAAGACAGAAAGTACTAAAACCTCAGGTCATCCTCAAACAGAAAATAATGAAGGGGGAATTTAAGAGATACAATAGACCAAGGCAAAGGAGGAGTTCAGCCTTATGGCAGTACCACCAGGCAGCTCTGTGCTGTTCTCAGCATAACTTCAGCTCAACCGGTGCAGTTCAACATAGGCTGGAGCCATTCTGGGCCCACCTGTTGTCTGTCCCTGCTGCTCCCCTCCTGTAGGCACAAGGCCACAGCAGCAGGCTTCCCAGTCAGATTATTCTATAACCCATTTAAACCTGATCTCCTCTTTAATTAATAATGGGAAGATGATAAAAATGTTCTTTGGTATCTAATTTAAAACTTATTTCTGAAAGCTTAATTTTTCAGTATTATATTTCCTTTTCTTTTTTTTTTTTCCAATTCATTTAATGCTTTTTTCTAATTGAGCAAATTCAATTAAATTCTGATCACTGGGAGTTTATTAAGCCTTTTCTCTGCTGAATTAAAGAATATGTTCCTTTGAGATACTGATATAAAAGTAGACCTATACTGCAACAGTTCAGAGCACAAGTTAAATAACATCAGGACAAAGTGCTCACCACACATAAATAAATCCACAACACCATCCAGCTGGCACTGAGGGGCAACACTGAAGCCAAAAAGTGTTTTTCAATAAATTCTACTACAATTACAGAGCAATCCAGTCTCTGGTGGCTCTCAGTACAAAACAATATAACACAGGCACAATTATGGAACAGAGACTGAAAAGACTTCTTCTGGAAGGGTCTTCTTGAAATTTGAGCAGGTTAATTCAGGTTCTGCTGTGCCCATGGATATGGGCTGGTCAAATGCAGGGATTTTAATCACTGTTTTTCAAGGGTTCTGTTTTCTTCTCAGCCTTGCACTACATTCACAAGCTACTTCTCTATGTTTTTATTTTAATGAATCATGGCAGTGTAAAATGAATTTTAAAGAAATCAAACCAAAAATGTGTTATTATGGCTTATTCAAGCAACCTCACAGCTGCATGCAAGTGGTGTGATTAGGGAAAAGCAATTAGAAGATCACACGTGAGAAGCAGGATCAGAAAACTCTACCTTGAACACAACCAAAGAAAAGCACCAAGAATCCACATCTGGAAAGCATTATCAGGAAGCTTTCTCAATTGAGAAAAAAATCTTCTAATAAACATCAACAAGGGGTAGGGGGGCAAAAATCACTGCATAAGCACCTAAAGATGCTTCCCAGAGATACAAGTCACTTAAATTTTGGTGGCCATGGCTAAATGAGTGCACAAGCAAGTACAGACAGTGTGTCTGGGCTACGCTTTCTTCCAAATGTGAGTGCTCAGTCTCTCCCCACACATTTGAGCAGTGCCCACCTCCCACACAACCAGCAGGACCCTGGCATGCAGACAAGGATGATGAGAAAGCTTGGGAAGGGAGAAGGTTCCCTTATTCACCCAGAGACCCTGCTCTACTGAGGAATTTCCAAATACAGAAGGGGCACAGGGTCTTTCCCCCCGAGAGTTTGAGCTCTGCATGAAGCAAGGCAGGGCTTTACAAGACAGTGGTGCAGAACTGTATCTGCAATCAGCCACAAATGTCAACTGTGACAGAAACAGATGAAGAGCATTGATCAAAAATAAACTATTTTGACACATTTAACACAGTCAAATCTCAAAAGTTAAGAAATGAGGAGAAAAAAAAAAAAAAGAAGAATTTGCATATTTACTACATTCTTCTTGAAAACCACATTATCATACATGCAGTCATGCATTCCCAAGCAGAGAGCACTACAGACAGCTGCCTTAATCTTCAGTGGTAATTTAATAATAAGCTGTATTTGTTTTGTAGATGAGAAGGTAAACTAAGAATATTAACACTCCAAGCATGTATAATTAAATTAACAGTCAATTGATTGCATCTCTCCTGGTCCCTTGGAAAAATGGTAGTGTTCAAATTAGCTGAACAAACTTGTGGTGTGTGCCTCTCTCCTTAAGAATCTTATTTCTTCATTCCCTACAATACACTTCAATGCTTCCCAGCTTTACATCTCTTACTCCTGCCTTGGATAGAGGCCACCAGCCCTCCCCAGCAGTGATGGGGAGAGCCAGAAGAGGACCCATGACACTGTGGGCCTGTCTCCAGGGAGAAAACTGAACAGATAATTTTCCAATATAAAATGAAGTCATGTGTGTGTTGCTGTTAGTTAGGCTGTGCTTGGTTTCTGGGAGAATCTGTTTCACAGCAGCAAGAAAAAGCTCTGTCCCAGAAGAGGCATTGGGAGGACTGGGACACAAGGGAAAGTGCACAAAATCCCAAGACAAGAAAACCTTTAGCTTGAGAATGTGAACTTCACCTCTCTCCCAACTTCTCCATTACATTATTTGATTTATTCCAGTGCTGCCCCAAGGAAGCTCACAGCTCTGATCTAAAGTGCAAGCTTTTCTTTTTGGCTGGGAAATAAGAGTGCAAACTGGCATTCCCCACATTTTTATTTATGCCTTTTGCATCTCTTAAACTTCATTTTTCAGCTGAAGTATGTTATCAGCTTAAAATAATGAGCTGATAATGAATTCTAAAAACTGTGCAATCAGACCCATTACACTGCACTCTAAACTCCTGTTCCTCCTCAAATCATGAAGACTGACCTAAATGTTCAAGTTTCTTCGTGTGACTAATTACAAAATTTCTGACAGAAAAGCAGATGTGTTATATTTCCGTTTTCTTGCTTCTAAATAGCTTTCAAGTGTTTAGGCCACACGCTGGTGTTGAATTTGAATGTGCTAAATTAAGCCATAGATCAGGAAAGACAGATAACCTCAAATCATTAAAGTTCTCAGCTGAGATGCATAAAACATCAGAGAAAAAAAACCAAAAACAACACAGTAGGTCTGGGCATAGGGCACAGAAAATGTAGCTCTTTTGCATAACTTTTGCATAAAGAAATCTTCTCAACTCAAGCAGGCAAGTGGCCTGAGAAGGCTGAACAGACCAACACCAGGTTGCATTCCTTTTCCTCCTACTCCCTCAGCACTTTCCCACCAGCCCAGGTCAGGTATTCCCACCATTCCTTCTCCTGGGTATCTCACAGCACTCACCTCAATACACCTGCCCAAGGGACAGAGCAAGGACCAGAATCTGGGCACAGCAAAGCAGTTGTCCCAGCAGAAGCTCCCAGTAAAGTTCACAAGCTGCCCAGCAGAGCTGCAGAGTGCAAGAGCACTGAAAGGCAGGGTATCCCAGAATCAAGGATGCAGGAACACAGCACACAGGCAGCTATCCCCCCAGCAGGTGTGCTCAGGCAGGCAGGGCTTCACATCACACTGTCAGACACATTTGATGAAAAATCCTTTCCTTAGGGGTTTTTCTCCTGAGAAGCTGAGAGGCCTCAGGAACAAAATGTAACCAATGGTTACCTGCTGCTGTGGAACGCAACAGTGGATCTGTGATTGGCCCATGTGGTTGTTTCTGATTAAGGGCCAATCACAGTCCAGCTGTCTCAGATTGTCTGAGAGGCACGAGCTTTTGTTATCATTCTTTTCTATTCCTTGCTAGCCTTCTGATGAAATCCTTTCTTCTCTTCTTTTAGTATGGTTTTAATGTAATATATATCATAAAATAATAAATCAGCCTTCTGAAACATGGAGTCAGATCCTCATCTCTTCCCTCTTCCTGGGACCCCTGTGAACACCACCACATCAAACTGTACAGTAAGGATCCTCTGGGAAGTCAGCCTTTAAATGGAACTTAAGCATGGGAAATAGAGATTAAAGTCACCAAATCAGCAGTCATTTGTGAGGACTTTGCTGTTACACATTCTGGCTCTAGTTCCTATCCCATTTATCATTAAAATATTCAGATGAACTCTGGTAGGGGAATAATGACTGGTACTCCTATACATATAGCTAGATATCTACCTTTTAAGTATCCTACCCAAAACATTTAAGGGATCCACTCAAATTAGATTTGTATGAGATTTACTTGAATGAGGCTCTCAGCCCTTTAATCTCATCATAATAGATGGCATCTTTCAAGAGATTTGAAATGTGTGGTAACATTTACAATACATCAAGTTTCTGGTGTTGCAGACTGAAATATATGCTTTTAATTTACTCTGAAAAGTGATGCTTTCTAGATATTTTTTTTTTTTTTGTGCAATTTCTGCCTCAGAAATCAACATCTTTCCACCTGCTTGCTTCTTTTAGGGAAAGACGATTAATTTGGGCTGGCTTGTTACTAGTGAAGTGTATGCAGAATTCAAATCCAGTCTCTGCCATGGCCTGGAGTTGCACAGGCTGTTTGTACACCCTAGTGGGGGAAGGATGCCAGTGCACAAAACCCCGACAGGACCAGCAGCTCTTCCACCAATAAACAGAACACTGAGACTGTGATGCCAAATAACCACTGAGGCACACCTGCAGCGTCAGATTTTAATATCCAAATCGTGGTGCACTGCTCTGGGTGGACTTGAAAAAGCAGCACCGAGGTCTGAGGACAGTAATGTTAATTTACATTTGAAAATATGCATAATTGTCATGCCTGAAATCCCTCTTTCTTACATCTCCCACAAAGGCTGCAGAAAACACTTTCCTCGGTATGAAGCAAGCATGATCCTTCTGATCACCACTAAAGGCACTTTTTTCTTCATCATGTCTTCATTTCCTCAGAATACACAGACCAGCAGAGTAACTTATGTGAGTAAAATAACCCACCAATACATTCCCCTGAAAACAGAAGCCCTACATAATGGAATTCTTGCAAAAAAAATATAAATTAATAGTAATGGAAATATGAGATGATTAGTCACTCAGTTTCTATTCAAACTGAGTTCCAGCACATTTGTCATTCATCACAAAAGAAACACAAAGATAACTTCAAACTGAAAAATTCTTTTCCATAATTTTCTATCAAAACACACATCACAATAACAAAGTCTGCAATTGCAATTTATCTCGGTTCACACACTGCTCTATAAAGAATATAATAGAAGTTATGTGTTTTTTTTCTCCTTTACATGTAATTGTTATAATTTTTAAACAAACTTGCTCCACTTAATATGTACTTTATATTATCATAATGTTAAAATTACCTCATTTATTTTATTAAAACTGAAATTTCATTAAATACTTTTACTAAGATAATTAGTAAAAGTATTTAATGAAATTTCAGTTTTAATAAAATAAAACTACATGATAGTAGTAGTGGGGTGCTACATGATAAGCAAGTGGGGTTTTTTTATCATTTCATTCCGGTATTATAGCCTTAATCTTCATCTGTAGTACAGATACGATAGTTTATCATTGATTTTCTTCTCCTGTAATAGAAATACCTTTCAATTTACTGGAACATCACACCACAAGATAATTCCTTTTCAACACTTCAGTGTGGACATATCTGTTTCATCTATGCCTAAAATAAAAGCATGGAAGCAGATTAAAGATCAGGCCTAGGTTCTACACATGGAGACAGTACCTGTGATGTCCATCAGTCACTTTGTCCTTCTGTAGGAATGATAAGCAGACATGCTCCTACTGAAATGCCACCTCCTGGCTTCTCCCTTTATCCCTGATGAGGAAATGCACACACACACTCATCCTCAGGGGATGGAGGCCCAGGAGAACCAGCCCCTGTGGTGCCACTGCTCATGGAAATGATGGCTCAGTGGTCTCAGCACACGCCTGGGGACCGCCAGAACAAAACCATCACAAATAGTTATCCTCCTCATGGGGTTTTCTTGGCCACCTATTGCTGAAAACTGTAAGCTCTTCCATGGTACAAATCACTAGCTGCTTGCAGTTGGATATTTTTAGGGCAGAAATGTTTACTTCATTTTTACTTCAGCAAGTGCTGAATGAAGATTTACTGCAGGAGAGCTGTTGATCCAACCAGCTCCATTGCACTCCACTCCCCTGTGGCAGCTGCATCTCACTGAACCACCACCTGCCAGACCTTCCTTCTTCACCTGCATAAAAACTTCACATCAGGCAGCAGGATTTATGAGTAAAGGTATTTTTTATGTTTCTGAATACCAGTCACTAAGAAAAACATTTTAAAAATAATTTTTATGTAAAATCTTCATTTCACCCCTTGGCTCCCTCTGCACACGTATAGGTAAATTCCACAGAATTTATGGTCCTTTAAGCAAGTAGAATAATATCAAGGACAGGAGATTTTCTGGAATTTTTTTTACATCCAATCCTTAAAAGAATGAAAGGGGAAATGGAAAAGAGGAAACATTCCCTCCCCTCATGGTTGGAAAATAAAAATAGTGGGATTTGTTCATTGGGATTTGTTCTAAATATGGTTTTAAAAACAAGCTGATAAAGGGAAAACCTATTACTTTTTAAGCTGCAGTTAAATGTAGAAGTAGTTTAAAATTAATATCTATGTGGAAATGACCAGATAAATCCAGACACTGACAGCCCCGTCTCATTCACCATAACAAGCTGGTGGAGCTCCATCACAGCACTTCTCTCAGTCCTCACAAACTGATAAATTAAAACACTTTCCCAATTGTTTCATATTACAGAATATTGCCATATCTTTATACACAAGACAGCATTTGAAAATAAATACTTTTGTCCAAACTGAGTATTTTTTATCCATCTCTTCTAATGGTTCTTAACACAGGAAAGTTGAACATCAACTCTTGTGAGCCTTGTCACAAGAATTTAGAACAGAGCTATTCCCTAAAATTTGCAAAAGCCAATCTCCTTGTAAGCTTAACAGGATTTATAACAAGAGGTAAATACTGGCAAAGCTGTTACCTGATTTCTCCTGTTTTTAATGCAAAATAATAACCAATTGGCACAGCACAAGTCCTTTGAGAAAGAAACTGAAAATTAGAAATATAGAACTTAAATAATCAAACCACAAATGACTGTTTTTAAACTAACCTAAGACAGAAGAATTCATTTTCTTTTCTTTCTGCATTAATCCTTATTAACATTTCCTGACATACGGGATCAAAAATGAACCACTACATTTGAGTGCCTTTTATAAACACTAATCCTTTCCCTGAGGGATATGTATTAAAATCAGCTTTCTTAAATAATCTGGTTTCTCAACATTGCCTGTACATGTTTTTTCTTCAAAATTTCATCACAACTTCATTCATTTAGACAGGCACTTTTTAAAATCCATCCTATCCTTCACAACCTACTAAAAGGTGCCCTCCCTCCATGGGCCTTGATCCACAGTAATATGTTGAAAATTGAGATCCATTTTTCTTGCCAGACAGGGTGGATGGTTATCTGAAGTGAAAAGTTCCATTTCCCAGCATCTTTCATTGAAACTACTGCCTGATAATTATATGGAACAGGAAGTAACCATTCATCAAATCCATAAAATATCCATTTATCACGGTGATTCTCTCCTCCATGAGAAATATGAGAATCAAATTGAATCAGCCAAACCAAACTCCATCACACCAAAGGTTTTCTAAAAAAATCAAAGGGATAAAAATATATTTTCTTCATAAGGCAGAATGAATGAGGCCTTATAAATGTTAAGCTACCTTCTGTCATTATGTGAAGTTATTTTAATCTCATCCTTACAATTCAAGTCAGTATAAATAGACTGGCAATTAAAGGTTATTAAAAGTTATCTGATTCAAGTGGAAGTAACAAAATTTTTCATTCCCACACAAATCAGGCAATTTAAAGTAGCATTTAAAAGGGAAAACCTTGCATTCCTCAAACAAACCCATCTAAATGGACCCTAGTAGCTGAAAACATACATATGCATGTATATCTATATATATTTCAACAGTATCTAACCTGAAGCATCTCCTCAACATAAAATCATCATAAATGGATTTGTCATTTCTGGTTGGCCTAATGTTACTTGACTCATAACATATCTCAGAATAGCTAAAAATAATAATAATCTAAACTTATTTCCAAGTCTCTTGATTCTCTGGTGTTGCCTGTTGGAATGCTGTGCACAGAACACTTCTCCTCCCGTACAACTGGTTGCAGATATTGGGTAGGCCTACCCTAAGGTTCTAAATTGGGCTGGGAATGCATTCCTGAGGGAATCCCATTGCCCCCTCCTGGCTCCCCAAGCTGGGGTTGCAGTGCCAAGCAGACGGGCTGGCACTTCCTGGGCTGGCCCATGCCCCAAAGGCACCCTCCAGGCTGTGGGTGGGTGCTCAGCCCCCCAGCAGGGCACAGCCACGGCTCACAGAGGGGTTCCATGTGCACCTCCCTCTTCCCACTGTGAAGGTCTCCCCCCATCCTGTCCTGGGATGGCCCAGCCAGAGCCACCAGAGTCACCTGCACCAGGAGCTCCCCACTGCTCCTCCACCACAGGGCTCATCCTGGGCTGCATCTCCGCTTCATCATTTCCAACCTTCTCCTAAAGTCTGCTGCTAAATTTACTGTCCGGCCACAAAAAGCCACTTTAGAAACAGCACAAAGCCATGCTTTGTACCTATATCCCTAGAGAATACATTGGAGATAAGTCTATTACTGCCAGGAATGCAGCAACTAAATCAAAGTTCAACACACTATCACCTCCAATTTCCCAGAGGCCGTTTCTTTTTAACCTAAGCCCTTCTCTCTGCCCTTTTTTCAGTCTGTGGTTGTCCTTCATGTTTGCTGTGCATTAAATAATTCCCATTGGCCTCCACCCACAAATCCCTCAGACACAAGGAAGGGCATTTACTGTCACTTAGTTGGATTTGAGTATCAGCTGTGCATGCATTGTCTTAAGTGCTACTTAGTGTGGTGGTGATGCCCTTCACAGCATCAACACGTACAAAGTTTGAGAAGAAAACTGCAATTTCAACTCTCTAACATCTTAACTCATTGTTAAAAATTCATTTGTGTAGTGTTTGCTCTGACAGTGTATCTCAGACCTCTGCAAGCTAAATGCCACCTTCCTCCTTACCCCTTCCCTGCTCACACTCAGCTGAGGGGTTTGGAAGCAACTGAAAAGCTTTTTACTAATGGACATTTCAGACAACAGTTTGTTACCAAAAAAGTAAAGTGATAATATACATCTTTATCGATCAGGATTGTTTGAAAAACTAAAATGAGAACTGCCATCAAGGGAGACACAGCTGCAAGATCTGGGTAGAGTGACATCTTTGCCAGCTGAAAAAAAAATTTAAATTTTACTAACAGCAAAAATAGAAGCATGATAATAATCCCACGAAGACTTTTTCCCAAAGTAAAATAATTCATCACATATTTAAATACATTTGATCATTTATTCAAGACAAATTATGAGAGCATAAGCAAGAGAGCAGCAGGGTGAATTTCCCTTTACTTGAAAAGAACTCTGTAATGTCAATATTTAAAAGATGTTCTTTTTTCATACTCAATGAACATCTGTACACTTACAGTCTAAAATGGCTCACTTTACACTAAACAAGCATCTCAGAAGGAAAAAAGTCTTCAAAGTACGCTGGGAAACTTTCACTTCACCAACTACTTGAAGCTACAGGAACAAAAGTTACCTTTAACTCCCAACCAACGTGAATTTATTTTGTTGTAAATCCTCAAACACACAGAAGATACACAGCTCAGTATTGTAGCTGCACATGGCACAAAAAGCTTGTTTCCAAATGCATTGTTTTACATTATTTTCTAACAGTAACATGAGGAAGAGCACGAGATATATGGCAGTGGTTTTGCTTCTTAGCTGAAGACATCAACATGAAGTACTCTGAAAATCTCCAAGCTGTGTTCATCTTTACAGGCTCACATACAAGAAGCAAAACTATTAGCATCCCTCTAGAAACTTCAGACTCTTTGAATGAGAAAAATGCTGTGCAAAAAGAACAACTAAATACATAGTATAGATATACTATTACTATATTACTGTTACCATAAAAGTTTTTTTTTAAAAATATATACACACACACATACACACACAATTACTCTGTTACTTAAATTGCTTTTGCAGCTTTGTCTCAGATGGCAGCAGAGCCAGGGCCCTCCTGCAGGTCCAAGAGGATGTTACCACCCTAAATCTGCTCTGAAATACATGTTAGGATTTCCAGAAAACAGCATGAGAGGCCACAGATTTACACCACACCAGCCAGCTCTGAAGGTTGCAGATTATTGAGCCAATAATCTGCAAAACTGGCTATTTACCTGAAGGAAAGTACCAGTTCTACAGTATTTCTTAGTTGGCCACTTAATATATTTAGTCACACTTTACTTCCTGTTCATGGTCACATACAGTTAACAATTAAAATTATTGGTGCCCTGGCACTCTAGGATAAGTGCAATAGGTCAAAAAATATGCTTGAATGGAAAAAAAAAAAGAATACTTAAACAGCTGCCAAAGTTTCAAATTCAAAGGATTCTGGCTTAGATACTGCTTTCACTTTCCTAGGTCAGGGAAGCATTGGACACTGTTACATGGGTTGGATACTTCTAATTAGGAATTCATGCTCTGAGCACTCCAAGTGCAGAGTTTTACTGCCTTTAAATGGGAAAAAGTTGTTAAATGGTGGTAATTTGGAGTCAAACAAATGACCCCTATTTCAGGAACATCTGGGCACATACCCTGCCTTGAGTCACAGTGTTCTACACTTACATTCAAATAAGCTCTCTTAAACTGAATAAGGCACAGGTTCAAGTGAGTACTGACCTGGAGCTTAACTGGCCACAAAACTCAGAATAAGGAGGATCTATGCATTCAAGTCATGGGAAGATTTACATTTTCATAGGACAATTTCTGCCTTCCAAACTCCTTTACACTGAAAACCTGTGACAACCTCCTTAGCACAGATTATGCTACCTCAAAATTTATAAGAAACAGAGTACAGGAAAATTTCTTATTAACTTTGTGCTCTGTTTTGCAATGCTTTGTACCATTGCTTTGCAAGTTGTTTTTAATTTTGGAGAATTGTTCCCTATACCCTTAGTCATTTTCTCTCTATTTTCCTATTTTATAGTGAAACAAAACTCTTTAAAAAAAAGAAAACCAAAAAGAAAACACTCACACATCACTGTAGTCACATGATTGCTTAACCCACACACGTTTTAAAGGCAGACTTTAAACATTCTGATGGATTTTCTCATTTCAATGTTAATTTTACTGCTTCATCTGAAATATGGTCTCCAGACCACACAAGTAATTATTTTGTTGATACTGGATCTTCTCCTCACGTTCATTCCTCAAGGTATAGATGTAATTTTGAGAAGTTTTTGTGGCATTAGTGGGCTGGGGTTTTTTAAAGCACAAACAATAATAATTCAGAATTTTAAGCAATCTATGGGAGATAGGACCAGTTTTCCAAAGACAAGCTTACAGTTCCTCTCACAGCATTATTTGTACCCTTCTCCTGACAGAAATATTGCTCATAATAGGCACCAGCAGAACACCCTACTGGCTCTGGTACAGCTCAGCCTGCTGTGACAACTCCTATGCAAAACATTCTCCAAAAAGAGGATTTCACTCTCAGATTTGTTATGCTGCAGAGCCCTGAGTAGTTCTCTTGTGCCCTAACCACACTGGGTTACTATTAAGAACCTTTTCCTTTCACCTGAAAGGCTTTTGTGCCACCAACACCAACTCAAGCTGATTCAGCCACAGCAGGAAAGTTTTGAGCCTGAGCACAGTGCACCATTAGAAGTTAATTTTGTTCAAGGCTGAGCAGGATCTGTTCTAGTCTGGTAAACAGTAATACAATTGCAGCCAAAGTTTACTTTTTGTTCAGGAAGAGCTGTGCAGTCACAGAAATATTCCATACAAACTATAATTAGATGATATTGTACAAGTCAAGCTACTTGTGGAATAATTTAGCAAAGCCCACAGTTTATATTTGAGCCTCATGTCTACTATTGCATTGTTTAATTAGCCATGAGATATCAAGTCCAATATTGACCCCTAACAATTCCTTGTAGTCAGAAAAATACCAATGCATTTCTACTGAATAATAAAAACACTGCAGCACTTTAACTGTGATGCATCTGTCTGATATTAACAAGACTACCACTGGAATATTGCTTTCCAGAAGAGTCATCCTACCTTTTATTAAGAGTTTCAAACAACTCAATCCTTGTAAATATTTATATAATATGCTAATTGGAAGTGGAAATAGATTTTTTCCAGTACAATGGACTTAATTACCATGATAAAGATGGTAATTCAGCACATACCTGAACCATTCTCTTATAAACTTAGTAAGAACAAAACATGCCAAACAGGCAATTAATCAAAGTCATCCTGAATTAAGTCAAGGCAGTTTGTCTTATTGTTGGAGAATCATTTAAATGTCTTACATGTGTGTATCATATTCATAGTAACTGATGTCAAGTATCTTCTGATTATGACTGTTACTGTACTTATTTATAATAGAATGTGCACATCATCATTGATTAGAATACAGACTAATAGATGAAAACCAAAATAATTTGTGTAGAGAGCCTGTGAAATTGAATTCACATCCAATCTGCTGAAAAAGAATTTCCATTTGACTCTAAACTCCAATTCACAATGCATAAACTATGGCTATTTATTATAGTGTTCTGTCATTTGTCACTTTTATAGAATACACCACATTTTCCAGGCTATAAAATGCCTTAAAATTATGCAGCAATGATGTATGTTATCATTATTTTTTCTTTGCCAATGTTTGGATTACATTCAGCAGCTCAAAACAGGGCTGATTTATAATCTGAATAAATAGCAACATCCTTCAACTCTGTGTGTGTGGCTATGAAAGCTTCATTTACTTCCTGATTCTAAATGCTATATTCAAACCAAATATTTGAGGAAATTGAATTCAGAACATCTCACTGCACTGGACTGATGGAAGTAACTGCTGGAAGAGCACAACTTTCCTGCTAACACTTCAGCAGGAGTGCAGTGCTGCCAGCAGCTGGTAACCAAATTTCACTTACAGATTTTCATTCAGAAAAGTGAAGTTCAGCCACCATTGAAAGTCTGTATAGCAGGCTCTGACACTGTGAATTCATAAAGAAAGCTATCCTTTAGTAGTAAATGTACAGTTCAGTCACTCTGAATATTTCTTTCCTTCACAACTACTTTGATGATCTGATAACCTCAAACTTGTGAGCTGCTTTTCACTTCAAAATTATCCCAGAGGGTGACTTTAGGTTGTAGCAAAGATGAAAACAATGAGGCTCTAGACAAATGTGAAGAGTTTATTAGAAAAAACTGCTACCTAAGGAGTTCAACAGAAACCTGTAAGCTCTGACAAATCCCCATAGATGACTACAGCCCTACAGAATAGATAACATAATGGATTTAATAGCACATTTCCTCCCCCAGAGCAGTCATAAGACACAAATACCCAGCACACATTCACTGCTCTCACTGACAGCTGATACTGCTGCTCATTTTGGGGTGTTTTGTTGTTTGGGATGGCTTTGGTAACCCTACAGCAAGTTACTCCTATTAACTCCTCATCACATTTTTGTGCTGCCTGGGATGCATCCTTAAATCACAGCTGGACCAGTACAACAATTGCATTCTTTTCTTTGAAAACAAACTTTTTCTCTTGGTTTCATTTGAAACAGCACATTGCACATGGAGAAAGTAAAGTGTCAGCAAAAATACAAAAGCTTACAAAGGAACCAGTCTTACAGCAAAATTAATTTGTCTTCACATGCTAACAAGGGTAATTACTAAAACACCTTACTCAATTACAGAATTGAAAAAGATAGCAGAAATAGCCCATACAGATAAAGATGCTGTACCCTAATAATGTTCACCCAAAAGCACTGGGTGCCTTCTGAGGAAGGGAAGATTAGCTCACAATTCTCTAGAGACATCTCATGCTAGACAGGCTTCCCAGCATGGCCTTCTTACAATAAAAATGTTTAGACAGGTTCAGAAAGGCACTCCAGAGGAAACATATGTTGTTCCTGGCTCTAATGGATGCTCTGGTAATTAACTTTCACAAGGACCACAGGCATATCATTAAATATTACCTTCTCTTCCAACACTTGCTTCTAAATATATTTTTGTACATCAAGGTAAAGAAGAATTAAAATTAATTGCACCACTTAAAAGCTTGTTTCTCCAACTTGCTACTTGTTCAGCATTTCCACTTATATGGCCATGTCCTTGTTTTGCCTTCTGCTTCCTTGCTGATCTGAAATTTTCCACAGATTTTTAGGATGGGTGAAAGATTTCCAGAGAGCCACCTGCATCTTCCTGAGAGTGCCACGGGGCAGGTGGGGAAAAGGCAAATCTGAGCACACAGGTACAAGGACATCACCCCACAGGACACTGCCAGAAGTGACAGGGGGATACCAGGAGCAGTAGGAAGGGACTAAGAAAATAAGGGGGAAAAGAGAAAAATAAAGTAGAAAAGTGAAATGAGGAAATATAGGCAAGAGTGGAAGAAAATGAGGGGTAACCAGCTGGGATTTCCATTGGACAAAGATGTCCAAAGGAACAAAACCAGCAGTTGCACTATCACCTCTCCTGAAAGAGTCACACATGGCTGTATCAATAATAAATCAGAAGGGCAAAATCAGGGAACATCAGGTTTGGGATGCTCTGCATGAATCACCTTCACAATGTAGTACAGTTACCTCAATATTTAATAATTTTAACTAAGTTTCCTCAACACCTCATTAAAAAAAAAAAAAAACAAAAACAAAAAAACCCAAAAACAAACAAACAAACAAAAAAACCAAAAAAAAACAAACAAAAAAAAACCCCACACAGATAATCTTCTTTGTCAGTATTTATCATAGAAATAAATTTCAGTCACTCTGCACAAATTCTGGTGTATTCCCAGGAAGATGAAATCCCATAGACCAGAGGTGACATGCAAATATTTGTCATCAGGAATGGTATTTCATAACTCTAATCACCAAAAATATGTCATTTTCCTCTACTGCCTCTCCCCAGGAACAGCTTGCTGATAACACCAACAGATTTTAGCTACAGTGAAAGCTGTAATTTCTATACACAAGATTTCACCTGGAAGTAATCAATGACAGCTACAGAAAGATGAGTGAGTGACTTTGGAGGTGGGAAAAAACCAAAAGAGCATGTACTGTAGGGAAGGGGTAACCCTCCACCCCGGCTACAATAGACACAACATCTAAAAGGTGGGCCAAAAAAGATGCCATTCTTTAAATGAAGGGCTGCAGGGTCATTCAAACCTCTGAGGAATTTTAGCAACAGATAAAATATTTATGAAGACATATTGAAGACAAGACAGCAAAGTGTGCAATGATGAGATTGAGAGTTGGCAGGATATAACCACTGGGAGAAGAAAATAACAAGAAGAAATATTAAGAAAGCAAAAAGGCTTTGGAAAACAGAGAAACTTTGATTTGTTAAACAGAAAGACCCAACATGCTACACAAGACTACTACCATAGCATTAGACACCCATTGAAGACTGGGATTATTTCTGCTCAGGCACAAATAAAGGTACAGTTTTAACTAGAGAAGGACCTGGCTCTGTGACCTGAATTTCAGTCACCTAAGGAAAGGAAAGCCACAGCCTCATGACAGACATATCAAGTGTCAAAGGCAACACCTAAGATCACATTTTTGCAATGAAGAGCCTGTTGCTGGCACATGTAGGAATTTTCTGCTCCAATGCTCTGGTGCTCTCACAATTAGATGGAGCTGCAAGCACTCCAGCTGCCTCTCAATCCAAGCCCACACCCAGAAGGAAAATGTGACCATCTGGGGACATGTCCCTCCCTACCTCACCTTCCAGGAGCACTAAGGATAACTCCCAGCCTGATCTTTTTATGAACTTCAAGTTACTCTGCTGATCTCTGGGAAAGTTAATCTTCACTCTCTAACCTTCAAAGAGGACACGAGTTGACAGTAATTTTCACACCACACATGAACATAGCTTGAAAGGTTTTTATGAGGCAGCAGGATTAATCTCCTAAGGAAATGTGAACAGCTGGGTGGTTTTTATTTACTCAGAAATACTCAGACAAACCTGTGGTCCTCTCAATTTTTGGAAATACAACGACTCTTCAAAATAATTAAGTGTTTTTGGTTTTGCAGCTAAATATTTGTGAGATTATTTTTCAGCCTCACAGGCACTGATTTTCAGCAACATTCAGAGTCAAGACACATTTATTGTATTACATGCATAGACCATATTTTATACTAAAAACAGGCTTGCATTCCAAAAGAATTCTGTTTATACTGATGAAAATCTCATTAAATATGAAAGCCACAGGCAAAATGGAAGAGATGCTGATTTTCTTTATCTGTTAGAAGTGGTGCTGATTGCTTTCAGAGCTGAGAAAAATGCTGGTTTCACACAGCTCAACGTACTCTCCATAATCCATTTATCCCTCTCAGGAGTTACAGTCGTTTGCCTTCCAGCAGGCAGGAATTGCCCCATGCTGCCACCGGGAGGCACAGTCAGATTTTACAGTTTGCAATTTCTCCATTTATGTCAGAACAGCCTGCCTGAAGAATCTGACTAAAAGATATATTCAGCTTTGTTCCAGCAGAAGATATGAAAAAGTTATTCAGTGATTTAAAAAATTCCAAAATTCTATCCACACAAAAATATGAAAGCAATCCACTGCCAGAGTAGATTTTAGCTATTTCAAGTTGACATGTGAATTCAGTTTGTATAAAGGGGCCACCCACAAAAACCTTTTTGAGAGGGATTTTTTTTTTTATGATGTCCTATAGGTGGCTAAAATCAAATACAGCATTAAACACTTCCAGAAGGGGTTTGAATCAAAGAAATATAGAAATTTTCTTAGTAAAAAATACAATTATATTCTGTTAATTGGAGAGCAGAAGATGAATGATCATTTCGTTAAAAGCAAGCGTGGAGTTTTTAATTGCAATTTTAATGCTGTAGGCTATAAATAGATCTGAACTCAATGGCAGAAGTGTTGCTGCTATAAATTATTTTGACTTCAATTATGCTTAAACCACTTAGAAAACAAACTATTATTTGATGGAGAGACTTGGTGCAGCTTTTACAAAGTTGCAGCCCTTTTAAATTAATTTTCAACTCAAGTCTCCTCCACAGTGTGATAAAGAGGGAAAAGACATTAAAATGTTTGAATATGAAAGAATAGCAAGAATTTGAACACTGTCAGGAATCTCTCACTTGGAGAGAATTGTGAAAACTGTTTTTTGTGAAAGGGATCTGTGATATTAAAGATATGCAAGTACAATGCCAGGCACTGATTTGTGCAGCCATGGGGTTTGGGGATTGAATCCACACATTGGGCTGGGCTGCTCCAGTGGGGCCTGAGCTCTTCCTCCAAAATTCTACCCCAGAACAGATGTGCCCAGGGTCAGGGTCTGCTTCTTGCTCTGCCTTGAGGCAGGAGGAGAAGTCTCAGGGGCACATGGAGTAACTGGAGCACCCAGGTCACAGGGCACCTGGCCAGGAGCCTGACAGAGCTTTCAGATGTCACACCTGGGACTCTCTGCTGCTTTCAGGAACTTTGTTACAAAGATTCAATAGTGTAGCATCCCAGACTAAAGTGAACTAATTCAGGATTGTAAAATGCAGCTGTTATATTTTATCACTCTATCAAATCCCATTATAATTTAAATAACAGAGATATGATGCACAGCTTCCATGCCGAAGGGTAAGTGTGGGTACAAATCTGCCTCCTTCTAACTGAAACAGTGCTCTCTGCATTTAGCTAAAACATCTTCTAAAACTGCTTTGATAAATGCCCTTAAGAAAAGATGTGGTTTAGGAGACAGATAATCTAAGCATGATTCAAACCAAGTGTGGTACTATTGCTGAATTGCTAAGAAATCTGATAGCTAAAGTACCATGTTTATAATATTTTAGGAGAAAGTATTTCAAATTAACTTCTAAGTAGAATAACCAATTGCTATGAAACTGAAAAGCTGAAGAAACAAATGTAATAGGTTATCGGTTGGGGGTCTCACTGTGTAGCAGGGAGCAAGTGATCTAGACTAGTGTTTTCCAAAATTTATCTAAATAAATATGAAGAGAGACAGATTGGCAGCCAGCTGCAATTTACCACAACATCCAGAGGAGTTAAGTACTTCCATCACAGTCAGCAGGAGTTGGATGCTTAATGCAGTTGGATGCTTTAGAAAATCACATTAGGCACCTAAATGTGTGAAGTGCATAAATATCTTTCACTTTATAGCCTTTCGTTTTCAAGCCCCTTAGTCCTGTAGTTCTCAAATGGGAATAAGTGCATTTGCCTAATTCATGGGGGAATAGGAAAAAGCAAAGAAGAGTGTGAGGTGTTTGGATCCTGCAGCAGGGGTGCATAAATGCCATGGAGGAAGGACAGACAGGGCAGAAAGGTGACTGGATGTGAGGGTGCTATCAGGAACACAACACAGAGGAACATTGTGCAGTCCCAGCCAGACAGAAATCAGAGTCCAGAGGGCAAATGGGAATTATTTAGCATTTTTTTTCAGAACATACAGCTGTTAGCTCCTTCCTATCAAGTGAAATCACCAAGTGAAAATATCCACTCTGAAATGTCCCCTCCTGTCGCTTTTCATGGAAACAAAGAAAACACAGGTACTTCAGAGCCCTTCACACTGTGACCAATCTGTTGGGAATCCCTCCTCACATTTCCTACAGTTTCAAGCTTTTTGTCTTTTCCTTTAATATCTGTATAATTCTTTTCCAATCTAATAACAAGCTCTCCATCCCACTAACAGTAATAACCATCAGGGCCAGCACCCACCCACACCATCCTCTCAGAGTCCAAAAAGGCAACAAACAAAACTGTAACAAACTTGTAATTGTCATGACAAATATACCTAAAGATTTAGGTTGCCATGATTAATCAAAGTATCTGAGATCAAACTAACTTATGCACTTAAATTGTCCAGTACTGTCTTAAGTATAAAATCAATCCAATCAGTAATTCACAAAAAAAATCAATTCTGCATACTCCAGAGAAGGCAGGTATCCATTACACAGTAATTGTTACATAGCTGCTATAAATGCTCAATAAAGAAAAATGACCTTGAAAGCCCATCAGAACTGCTCCCACACTTAAAGCTCATGTGTTGCACAACACTCAATTAAGCCTTCACTTGGTAAGCTTCATTTTTTTTAAAAGTGAAAATCCCATGAAAAAAATAATCGTATTTTAGGGTGGTCCCTAAGTGGTGCTTATCATGGCATCATTGGCTGTGGCCACATTTCACAAAGAAAAGCAAGGCACAACTTCCCAAGGATATTTCTGGGAATCACGGTGAGGAACTTCAGAGAAAGAAAAAACAGTTCTTATCTGTTTTCTGCTGCTCCTCTTGCTGTTCACAAGTGGAACACATTGTGGTACATTGTTTATCTGAATGGAATTGGTAATTGGATTCTGGTGTGAGTGTTTTGACTCATTGACCAGTTGAACCCAGGTGTGTGTGTTGAGACTGTTGGCTGACAGTCACAAGATTCTGGGCAGTTGAGTAGAGTGCTTGTGCAGATTCAGTGTAATATAGTATAGAATAAGATAATATAATAAAGTAATTAATTAGCCTTCTGATATCAATGGAGTCAGATGCATCATTTCCTCCCCTTCCTTGGGGGTCACCTTGATTTACAATAATTGGCCACCTCTGCTGGTCCCAGAACTGTCCAGCAAAACATATCCTGCTTGGAGAAGCTCAGAGGGCTGCTGAACCCCAAACCCAGGGCCATCAAGTGTGCTTGATGCTGGGGTCAGGTAGGCACAGGTCCCTGCTGGAGAGGAAGTGCACCCACAGAGTTCAACATTTCAACAATTTCAACATTTCCACAGGATATTTAAAATTATTACACTAGCAGCCATATGTGTTCTTAAAGACCTTGATACAAACTTAAGAAACCTGGCTTTTGCTCCAGAAGAAAATTCTCCACTGTGATAAATTCTTTCCCTGTGATCTACAAGGAAATGCTTTGGCAAAATATATAACATTTTTCTCCCCATAGTGTTTTACTAGCTTGAACATACTTTCTGCCCATTTGGTTTCTTTCAGTCTTCTGCTTTCTTCCAGAAATAAAGGAACATTTATGTTCATCTTTCCTCTCTGCTCCTGCCAGCAGCACTATATCAAAGGCAAGAAAGCACATCGTAAATAAATGCTATTATTGCTAGAACAGTGTGAAAAACACTGTTTCAGTTCAATGACCAAAAAAGATGAAAAATTAATTTCAGGTCATCCCAAACTGAACAAGCCTTCCTGGGCCAGCAGGTTTATTCCTCTAGAGCTCCTTGGTTCTGCATTTTCAGCAAATCCTCTAAGTACACTCATAATATTTATGTCAAGGCCATTAATGAATATATTAAACAAGTTTGAAGCACTCCATTTTTTTTCCTGACCCATTTATTAGAGATTAGAATGGTTGAGGTTGGAAGGGACCTTAGAGATCATCTTGTTCCAATCCCTGCTGCTGTGGACAGGGACACCTTCCACTATCCCAGGTTGCTCCAAGCCCTGTCCAACCTGGCCTTGAACACTTCCAGGTATGGGGCAGCCACAGCTTCTCTGGGCACCTCTCCACCCTCACAGGGAAGAATTTCTTCCTTGTACCAAATATAAATCTACTCTCTTTCAGTTTAAAACCACAACGCCTTGTCCTGCCCTGATAAAAAGTCCAGATGTTACCAGATGTGGCCACCAGACCAGCCCACCTGGCAGCCAGAGGAGCATTACTGGGGAGAGGCTTCCAAATACCTGCCATATCACTAACACTTAAGTCACATACCTATTTTTGTTAGTTTTTTCACTCAGTGCAAGCTGGACTTGCATTTGTGTTTTCCTCAGTCCACAGCACCAGGGCAGAGGATGAGCTGTCCTGAGCAATCTGTGGTGCCACACTCCCCAGGCAGTTCCTGCCCCAAAGCTGAGGAGGGGACAGTGTCCCATCAGTGTCTCCTCTCAAACAGTCTGAGGCACACACTTGAGTCCCAAGGGTTCCCCAAATTCCTGAGATGTGGGCCACTTTCCCCACTGTGCCATGCTGGCAGTGGGGACCCTGAGAAAAGGTCAGTTCTGCAGCAGCCCTACCCAGGGGCACCTCAGGGATTTGCAAAAGGGCAAAACATTGCCCAGCAGTGATGGGGAAGCACCTGGGTCAGGCAGGGCGAGCAGCTGCAGGTCCTGGGTGGGTATTCCCCCATGTACTCCCACAGAGCAGCCAGCAGACACTTCCTGAGGCACTGGGTCCATGGAGAGCCCAAGAGTGCTGCCCTGGTGTTTGTGAACATCCAGTGCCTGGGGATGAGAGCATTAAAGTTTTCCTCAAGTTCTTACAGGAACCCTCTGACCTCAACAGGGAAAAAACATATATTTAGCAAATATTCAAATGAGCTGATGAGCTGGGCATGTGAATGCTCAATTTTCTTTCCTTGCTTCTGCTCTCTTCCTCTCTCTGTCTCACAGGTAACTACACGGAGAGTTCTTTGCTTTGTTGACCCTGGTAGGTTTTTGTTCTTGCACACATGGATCAGGCAAGACACAACTAATGCTAGTCATGAGAGAAATTATTAAAAATAAATATGTCATTAAAATACATATTAACTCTTGTAATAACAAAATCTGGTTCACAACCTTAAAAGATGACAACTGTCAGAATAAAAAGGCTTGACTGCACCTGCTGTACACTAAAAGTCTGTATCCCATAGGGAAACCAGCTCCCAGCCAATTCCTGGCATTCCTGCTATTAACCCCCTGGAGAAGGGCCTTTCCCTCTGTACTAGTGAATTTCCTTTCTGTTACCCTAATCAAGGTCACACAATCCTTCCTGTAGGACATTCCACACCTTACTGACATTCCCTTTTACCCCTGCATCTTCAGCAAATCACACCAGCACTCTCATATCTGTGCCAAGGTCTTTCACACTGATCCCAAAACCAGTCAGGGAAGCTGCAGCACAACCCTGATGTTGCCACTTGCTGTGTCCCCATAACAGCAGCTGTGGCTCCACCACAACTGATGGCTCCTGAACCTCCCACCTTTCATAAGCATTTGGGGTTTTCAGCCACGTGAGGTTCCACATTTGGGGTTTTCAGCCACATGAGGTTCCAATGGCTCAGCTCACTGATTTAGGGTTTTCCAGCTGCAGCCATTTCCACTGGCTTCTCAGCACACTGATGTGGTTTTCCATCCACCTACAATATTATTTACACTGACTTTGGTTAGGTCTTCCAGCAATGGTGAACTAAGCCCAGACAGGAACTAAACTTGTTTTCCATTAACTTGTTTTCCATTTTCTTCTCTGAAAATTCTGAATTCTGTTATTTAAATTGCCCAACTTTTCTCTGGAAATTTGTTGATTTATCTGAAAGTAAGGAATATTTTATGAATTTATATCAAAGAAAATCTATTCAACCATTTTTTACATACTTTCACTTAGCTAATTCTTTACAATCAACTAAATTCTGGGTAAGATAAACACACACATGGTACATGAGCCTAAACCTTCCTCCAAAACTACACGGAAATTGTTTCAGACTGAAGCTATACTAGAGCACTACATAGAAACTCTTCCTTTCTTGGCTCCTAGCAAGTACCAATCACAAAAAAAAATTGATTTCTAAGTTTCAGAAATAAAGAGCAGCAGATAAATTTAGCACTATCTGGATTTATCTGGATTTGCAGAGCAAGGTGTGAAGTTACACCAGGAGCTAAAACAGCAAACACCTGTGCCTGCCAAATGGCCCTGTCCTTCCCTGAATTATTCTGTATTTCAGTGTAAAATTTACATTGTATTATAGGCTACAGCACACAAACTCTTGAGAAAGAAATGGAAGCTTTTGAAATGGAAGCTTTCACCTTCAGAACTAAAGCAAAATAGTTTTCAGTAAATCTAATGTTCAATTCTGTTATCTTTTTATATGACCCACAACCAAAAACAGATGCCTTATCTCTTCAGCAGCCAGATAATCTTACTTGGTTTTATGAGATTCTTTTTCCCAAGCTGGAAGCATCAACTTTATATATAATAAGCTATCCTTGTTATCTTCCTTATCATAGGCCCCTATAAGATACCACAAAGAACTGGATTTTTCCCATTGCCTCTTAAACATATCAATATTAGTGACAGAAGTTTGGCTTAGCCACCAGAAATCATATTCCTCTGTCACTGCATTTTTAAAATGACACCCAGCCTCCACAATCTGCATTCACAGAATTCTAAGCACATTTTAGCTAAAAATTATTTGCATAGTTGCATTTAAATTGGTTATTTTGTCCCACTTCTAGTGCAGTACCAAAAGACAAGGAATTTCACCCAAATAAGCCCTGAATGTCATAATAACAATCTCTGTCCTGTTCACTCTGCACTACAATAACTCTAACCTCAAGCAGGTCCACACTAAAATGTTTTTTCCAAGAAACTAGAGAAGAAACCTTACAAGAAACTCTGGACTGCTACACTTCATTTTTTAGGTTATTTTGCTTGAGCACAAATGAAAAAGAAATGCAGAATAACTTTGGGAAAGTTACTGAAAGTCAAAAAAACCTGAATCTGCTCTGACATGCAATGGTATGAATCAAGCACCTTCACAACTACCAAACCCATCCAATCCCCCAGCACAAAGCCTGTGCCAGGGCCTCACCTCCACCACAGTGAAGAATTTGTTCCTTATCTCCAATCTAAACCTATTTCCTTTCAGTTTGAAATCATTCCTCCCTGTCCTATCACTTCATGCACTTGTAAAAAGTCCTTCTTGAGATTTCAATTACGCAATACAAAAAAAAAAAAAACAACCTTTATTTTACACTAAGATTTTCAATAAAATTCCAGAACTATTACTTGTTAAGAAAACATTGCATGAAGGTGCTAGTTACAATGTGGTTAATGAATGAAAACATGTTTGGCGGCTCTGTTTGCACAATTCCTTAATTTTGTCAACAGAAAAGAAGGAAAAAACACCCACATTTTCATTAGAAGAAACTATTTCCTTTTTCTCCAATCTACATGAAAGCAAACACATTCCCTTGTTGCCACAGTTACCAGATGACTAAATCGTCCTTAGAAACTTATTCCACAAAAATAAAGTAGTTGTTCTTTCCCCCTTGAAATGTTTCTTTGATGTGTGTTCAAAGGTGGGTGAGCAGGTGGTAAGACTGTTAAATTCTCTTCCCTGCTCCTTGTTTTTCCAGAGCATTGAACCACAGACACATCTATAGAACAGCAAATGTTGTCCTGCATGGGTAGAAAGATGCTCCAGCCAGCAGAGGAAACCCTTATCCTTCAAAGCATTATTGCCTAAACTAACAGATGTAAATCACTCACAGAATCAAGAGGTACACCCAACCACATGGAGAAGAACAGGGCAGCAAAAGCAGAGGAGCACAGCTGCCATTGAAGATTCACAGAGTTTCATACAAGGGCCACCAGTGCCTGCAGAGAAGCCCACTTAGGCAATCTCTGGCCTGCTGAGACTCAAGCAGAGCCCGTTGCTCCTCTCAAAAAATATTGAGCATATTCATTCCATTGTTTGTGCCTCCCCTGAAGCTGTCACCCAGAGTGGAGCTGCTTTTTTTTTTTTTTTTTTGTAGAAAATGTTGGAATTTCTAATGAAAATCAAATTCCCATGTGATTTCTGTTATTTTTCCCCACCCATGAACAGAATGTTACTCTGGCACAGAGAACAGGAGCCATGTACCCTGAAATTTGGAGGTATTTCTCCAGGAAACATTCACCTGCTCTGATGTGCTGCCCAAGGGCCAGGTAGTCATAAACCCCACAGATTTTCCATATTTAAAAAATTGTGAAACAGATGGAATCCAGGGCAAAACATGAAATTCAGTGAGTCTAATTTTCATCTGGTTAAACCAGGGAAGTCTTCACTGAGTTCAGAAACCCCAATTTACAGCAAGAAGAGTAGATGTACTTTAGCACTGTTTTTTCCTACTGCTTGCTGACTGTTAATCCCATTTCATGAGAAGTTAAAATTTAATCACCCATAGGCAGGGAAGATGATAGTGATACACAAAAATATTTATGATTTTTGATACCAATCTAGGTTATCAAATATATTATGAAGTTCTACATGAGCAGATAAGGACAATGGTAATGCATTAACTTGATAGAAAAATGCACAGTTATTGGGCTAATTACCATAATTTTGAATACTAATGAATATTTAAATTTGTTGCAGTTTAATGTTAAATTTTGCAAGCAAGATGTCTGATACATCTGGAAAACAAAGTTGTAATGATATCATATTGTATTTTATTTTACTTCATTTCCTACTTGTGCAGCTTTCCATTTAGATGGAAATTTGTTCACCTAAAGGAGGACAGAATTTTCTCCACAATTTATCTTTTATACTCTATAAACCATCCTTCATGCTATAATTTCAGCTGCTTTTTTTATCAGAATACAGATTCTTTTCAATAAAGTACAAGAAATATGTCAGGTTTGTCTTCTGGATATTTCCATTACAGAACAGCTCATTTAACCTATGAGCAGAGGTCACTGGAGAACCTGGGGAAAAGAAATCTCTGCAAGGTCACGTCTAAAAACTTACAGTGCACTGTTGACTTCGTGGTAGCAGAGACTTTCACTGAGTTTTTTGGTGGGAGGAGGTGAGCTGCTTTCTTTAGCTCAACAGCATTTCCAGGAAATCCAGATTCTGTTCTTGTTTTGTGTGAAGGCTTTATGTTTCTGCCTGGGAAAGTTGAACAACTCAAATGCTTTCAGGTATTATCTATGTACTGAATCATACTCATTTAATAGGCAAGAGTTTCTTTTCAATATTTTGTCAATGTTTTATTTGAATTGGGTTTATTTTTAGAAATATATATTACTCACCAGACTGAATCACGAGTGGATACTATATGTGAGGTTTTTTACAAAATTCTTTAAATAAAATATTCCCAAAATTTCAAAGCTGTTTTTCATATTTCATGAGCAAAGCAACCCACTGAAGAGAAACCTTTCCCATTTGGACAAATCAGTATCTTCCAATTACCAAGTCTTGTTACAAAATACTTTATCTGATTTTCAGCAGCACCGAATGCCATAGATTTTAATGGGACATTCAATTAAAAGCATGTCAAATTAGGTTACCAGCTTTCAGTGATATTTCTGAAATGGTTTTTCCTCTTGCCATACAAAACCATCCAAGTTTTGCAGTATTCTGTCCTGCACCCTTGGCCATATCACCTGTCACAAAACCATGCCCTGACAGAAAAGGCAGAACAGCCACAGACTCATTTTGAGCACCAGACAGTTGTAAGAGTGACCAGCAGGCTCAGGCAGTGCTTCCAGATCTGCAGTACAAATTGTCAAAGACAGATCTGTGCATTTCCTTCCCCACAGAGCAAACAAGATACTCACCTCAAAATGATGTTATAGTCCAGAGCAGCTGAATTTGTATTTAGGCACCCCTGGAAGCCTCATCCTTGGTGGGATTTTAAAAAGCACAACAGTACTTTAAATGTATCCCACTGATTTTCAATAGAGCGTAAATCACATCTGTGATTTTTGGAGCTCCAGACAAACAATTGTTTGACAACACTCTGTGCTATTAAGAAGTCACTTAAAAAAAAAAAAAACAGAGAGTTAATGCATCATCAGAAACTACAATTGTAGAATTTCACACTTTTTTAGCAATAAACATTTACACCCAACTGACTCTCCGAAAATTTCATCCTCTTAATTTTTTTTTATTTCAAATGACAGAAGAAATCTAAAAACACGGTAGGAATACATTATCTGATCTACCCTTTTTATCCTTTTAAGGAAGAAAATAAATGTTAGCACAAAGCTGATGCAAAGAAACCGTGAAGAGTGATTGGTGACAGATGTGAGCACACCCTCCCACAGTGGTGCCACCAGAGCAAGGTAAGGGACTCTGCACTTGTGCCAATAAATGCTGCCACAAATCTTGGCCACCAACACAAGGAACTGCAGGAGAGACCCTTTGGGCCTTTCCATCATGTTTCATTACTTTCCAAACCTCACTGCCACATCCAGAGAGAACATTGCATGGCCCCAGCAGACAGCTAGAGGGGAGTAAAACTGCAGGGGTTTTTCACATTTTTCAGAGAAATGCTTTCAGTCGCTCTGTAAGGAGAACAAGGGAACGAGGGGCTGCCATGGCTCTGTCAGGCAGTAAAATAACTCCTGTTCTTTCAGTGCCTCTGATGCTGCCTGTCCTCTGTCTCTTGGAAGAACCTGGGAGAGGATCCATATAGCAAAAGCAGGGCTACCCCGACAAAGAATCATCAATTCTCTCAAAGGGGAGAGATGATGCATCTGACTCCATTGATATCAGAACACTAATTAATTACTTTATTATACTATATTATTCTATATTATATTACACTATATCACACTGAATCTAAACTGAATCTCCACAAGCACCCAAGCCCACTGAAGTGCCCAGAATCTCGTGACTGTCAGCCCAGTCCCAACACACACGTGGATTCAATTGGTTGATGAATCAAAACACTCACACCAGAATCCAAACAAATTCCTTCAGGTAAACGATCTTCCTCAATGCATTCCACTTGTTTTAAAACACAGGAACAGTTAATGAGATAAGAACTGTTTTTTTCTTTCTCTGAGGTTCAGAGAATGTCAATCTCAGAAATATCCTTGGGAAGCTGTGCTTTGTTCTCCTCTGTGAAGAGAAATATGGCCACAGATCCAAACCCTTTCACAGCCATTTGGAGCAAGAACACAACTCTCCCTTAGCTTGTCCAGCCACAACGCAAAGTTTGGGGCAACTGCAGAGCTGAGCCCCATTCCAGGCACTGACAAGTTTTCTGTGTGCATCAAAGCAGGACAATGTCATGTGGTGATCATGGCCTGGAGATTTGAAGGCGAAATTGTTTGCAAAATTGAAATAAGTGTCTCAGTCCTATTGCAGTGTCTAGAGAACTGGAGACAGACATCGCTGGCCCATTCAAGCAGCAGTTATCTGCACTTCCACTCTGCAAAGCCTCTCCCAGTGTCTTTCATCTCCTCCTGTTGCTGAGATTACTGTGTGCAGACAGGAGTGTTTTGGAGTGATCTTAAAGTGCTTTTAACGGGTAACATGCGGAAATAAATAATTCAAGCTTTTCTCGAGTGTTTTTTAGTGTCTCAGCTTACATATAGAGAGTGCTTTTATGGAGTGCTCACCTGTACAATGGATTCTGCTCTCTGCTAAGTGTTTTGCCCAAATGACTTTTGAATGCTCTTCTAACACAAAGATAGTAGACTTTTATATCCCTACTGTGATCACACCCCTGCTAGGCAAGGGATCTAAACTACTAGACACAATTACTGCCATGGTTTCTAGCAAAAGTACACATGCTGTACCATTTAACACGCAATATTATGTGAGTTTTCAATGAACTGTGTCTAACAGGAATAGTATATGGGAATAAAAAAGAACAGAGAATTTTTGAAACAATCAGGCAAGATTTAATACTACCAAAAGAGACAGTAACATAATAAACATTAGAGACCTGAAATTACAGTTGCAAGCATATCCCACAGCACCAACAGGTAATGCCAAAGTGTGCTAAATTAGTCATATCTGCTGAGAATTATTTATAATAGAATGATGTATGATATGATATTGAGTGGCTATGGTGCTTTCTGATTATCCCTCCCTGCTAACACATGATCCACATCAAAAGAAATATACATTTTCTCCTGAAAATGCTGGATATTCTGCTGCCAAGTTTTCTTTTAAAATACCCATTTTTTAACACTTGCATGCATGCTCAGGATCAGGCGATAAAAGCAAGTTACAGTTAACACATTCTGTTATGGTTTTTGCTGACATTTCTGTAAAAAATACTCATGACTAAAGATTTCAGTAGCTACTGATATGATTTATAATCCCTTAAAGTTTCACAGGATAGCAGTCCTAAAAAAAGTGTTTTAAACCTCTTTTTCTTTCTTCCTCTTTTTTTTTATAGCACAGCCCAGGAACCCAGCCTTTAGGAGAGTAGTCTGGCTGGTGGCATCAAAATTAAAGCTCTCACGGTGTCTTAACATGTCTTGGAGGGCACAGACTACTGTACAACTGAGATAAAATTAAACATCTTGGTCCAGGGATGTTCAACAGTTTCACTTTAGGTGACATACAGTACAGACACTATTTTTATCTCTGGGTTAACAGCCTGCTCTTGTAGCAAACTCCTTTTCTTCTGAGTCTCACCAGCACATCCACTCCTACCCCACACAAGAGGCAAGGGTGGATGTTGGGGGTGAAGCCTGTGGGTTAAAGCAGATTAAAATTTCAGCTGACTGGCATAAGGTCAGAGGAACAGGGCCAGGCTCTGTGCACACCAAACTGAGCACTTACACCCCCCCTGTGCTGCAGCCTGACCCAACTCATGTTGTGATGTTACACAACAGCAATTAAACACATTTCAAAGGCTACTGCCTACAGGAGATGGGACTGGATGACCCTCCAAGCATCACATTTATGACACTGCAGAATAATGTGACTATATGGTTTTGAAAAAGTGAAGACAGATAAAATAATGAAGACTGTAGAAAATTTAAGTTGGTGGCTTTACTCATCCCTTCTCAGGATATAAAAATATTTGGCACAGATCAAAAAGGCAACAAATCATCCTCCCAGCATGAACAGTGCTGATTTGTCCCAGCAAGGAACAGAAATGGCTGTATGGAAAAGACCTTGCAACACAGGGAGACTGGCCAGCCTGCTGGGAAGACCTGACAGCTTTCCTCAAAAGGTTTCAACTGATTTTAATTGACCATACTGAAGTTTTCTTCCCCTCTGCCTTGTAAGCAGCAGTTGTTTACAAACTGCACCTTCTCTTTTCTCAGTGCAGTGCTGCTGCTGTCAACCCAAGACACATTCTCCTATTCAGCCTTCCTAAATTTCACTGATAGATGTACCAAGTGCAACCTGGTGATAAGATTAGTGGTTAGAGTCTATTAAACATTTCTTGAAAACAATCTTTTACCGAGCTAATGAGCTTCCAGCTCCACCTGGGTTTACAATTTACATATTCAAAAATCCTATTTGACTATATGTTAGAGTGTAGAGATTTATGTTTCCTTTTCCAGCAGATTCTGGCATAATATCAGAGCAAAGCAACATTAAAATAGGGAACTAAATTGTCCTGTATTGTTCATCCATTGCAGGATGAAAGCTTATTTGCACATGGGCAGGTAGCTTGTACTTTTTGCTTTCACCAGAAGCAGCTGAAACCAGTAGCTAACTCATAGGCAGGATGATTTATAATGCACTGTAGTGCCAGCCTGTCAGCTGACTGCTGTAGAAATAGTTTATCTACACCTGAGGTTTGGCACCTCTTCTCCCACTTTGTCTCACCTCAAAATGCTCAAAGACCACATCTTTCATGCTCTCCTGCTTTTGCTGCTGCTGACAGGAGCAAAAGCTGCAGTGCCAGCCAGTTTTCATACATTTAGGTTTCAGAAGACATTGTGCTAATTCCTATAAAGTACTTACAAATGCAGAGAGTAAAAATCTTGTATGTCAGTAATCCTAGTCAGTTATCCTGAAACAAGTCTCTGGTGGCACACAATTATTTAAGGATTGCTCACATGCTTTATTGTCTGTTTTACTTTTCTTTGGGCTTCAGCTTTGGGAGCAGTCAGAAGGTGAGGAAATGGCTTCACTGGGGCAAACTGAGAGCCCAGAGAGACAAATCCATTTGAGGAGAACATAAGGCTCAGCAGGGACATTGCCCACATGGTCCTCAAGTCTCAGGGTGGCAACAGAATGTTTCTCCCTACAAGCTCTCAAAGGGTGGCAAAAATTCTGAGAAAACCCTTCTTTCCTAATAAACCCCCTCTGTAGCTGTACATACTCCTTCCCTCCAAGCATGGTTTTGATTTCTCTTTCAAGTACCTGTGGAAGCCCAGATTTCCCTCCTGAAGCAACACCCCCAAAGGAAATCACTAAAAATACCCTCAGTAATTTGTGCATCCATTTCTTGACATTTTTCAGTAATTCCATCCATCACTGTTTCTCCATTTTGCCTGGAAAGAGCAATAGGGATCTAACTACAATACCATTGTTGATCACAGCAAAAGAAAAAAAAAATAACCTATATGGCCACTTTAAATTATATTGTTCTAAAATTACTTTTATGCTATGATATGTTCTATGCATTTCAAAGCAAATCCATATTTAAAATTAAGCACATGCTTTAAGGCTTTTACCCAGGGCATTTCTCTAAGCCTTTTACAGGCAGTTGCAGCTTTGACTGCAGATAAACATTTTTAACTAAGAGGATGAGTTACATTACTCACTTAGCTCAGTGCTGCTCTTTATCTGGCTCCCATTTTCATGTTGGATCAAACCCTGAATGCCACAAGACAAAAGGAAGATAATCAGATTGTTGTTTTGCATTACTTGGCCTACATGGTAATGCCATTCAAATGCATTTAGGAAAATCTTCTTGTTTAGATGTATTACAAATCAGCAAATAAATTAGTTCTTACTTACAAGCTTCATAAATCACTTTCCGTATGCCTTTTTTTTTTTTATTTTGCTGTTTAGGATGTAGATAATGTCTATTTTGGAAGGCCCTTGTGGATAAAAGCACTTACTGACTTGGACTCAGTAAAAAAAAAAAAAAACAAAAAAACAAAACCACAGTAACCTGAAAATTTAATACCCCGAGGTTCCTTTCAGACATGAAATAATGAGTATGAGGGAATGCCTCCAAATCCTCAAATTTTCATGTGGTTTACCAGAAAGCCATAAACTGTCTTGGTCAAAACTGGTCCCAAACTCACCAACAGTCAACTTCTAGAAAGTTCAGAGTGAACTGAATTTTAGGCTCTGTTATGAAACCCTGTTTTTACAAAAGCACAAATGAGAATCCACAGAGCCTTAAGTTCATTTTGTATCAGACTGAATTAAAGCAGCTCAGTAATTAAAGACATGAAAGTTGTAATCACTAATGACAAGCATCCACAGAGCAGCTTGGGGGTGGCACTGGTGACAGCCACCTCCCTTCTCCCAGCAGATCAGCCTGGGACAAAAACATGGAGTTTGGTGACCTGGATGCTAATTTCCCCACACATTCCTCAGGGAAAGCTAATGCATTATTTGCATATATGCAAACACTGGAGGGATTTTTGTGCCCACCATCTCCATCCTGCCTCTGGCTCAGCCCATCTATGCACCCTCAGGCATAAGCAGATACTGCAAAAACTGTGCTCTAGAATATCTGTTGATGCTTTAAACACAGGCAGTTCTCTAATTAGTAGCTTATGAAAGATTATGCATATGTTGTTTTTAATCATGTTAAGAAATTTGGCCTCAGTTTTACTTCCCTGGACAGCTCCTCAGTAGTGACACAGAACTGCCCAAAACATGTCCATTACAGCCATAGTGGCTCTAACACAAATTCTGCTGCCTTTGGAAATTTTTGCTACTTCTGAAATACTCTAGAATATTTCAACCTTCTGTATTTCACCTGATATATTACTTGGCAATGAGGAGGCTCCCTCTTTTTCAGAACTGGAAATGTGAATTGTCTTATCACCGAAGAGCAAACTCCAGATCCATGTCCAGCTTGCTCATTTCTTAAAATTTTCTTAGACTTCATTTATCTCCCAATTAACTAATTAATTTGCTGCACACCAAGAACTAGACCAAGTCTCTGGAACTGGCATCCAACAGAGACAACACGTGGCTGCACTGGGTGGGTGGCAGTGAGACTTGATGAGTTGGCTGAAATTGGTACAGCTGGAGCACCAGCAACTCCTCCTGACAGAAACCTTGAGTGGCCAGCTGAGGGGAAAGCATTAAACCAATTTCATCCAATCCTGAGGCTAATTCCTCATTGGAAGCTGGAAATTATGTCACTTTCAGAAGATGAATTCCAAGTGTTGTTCCTTGCTTTTTAGTCTCCTGTTTCTGATGAAAACTAACCAAAAATACCTTCAGGGCTGCCATGGGACTGATTCTAAAGAAAACATCATTTTCATATCCAAGAGATATCCTCAGAAGGGATCCCATGAGGTGGCTGTGTTTGCACAGACTCTAAGGCAGTAACACAAGTTTTAGAAGTCACACTCTGACAGTCCCAGGAAGAGGAAGGAAAATGTCATTCTATTCACAGTTTACAAAGCAGTACAATTTTTATGGTATTTTAAATTTGTTTTATATCTTTAATGTCAAAACCAGAAGCCTCACACACTGTGCATTAGGTATTTTAGCACCATTTTCAGTCAAATAAACTTTAATTAGGTTGAGTTTTTTTTAAAAGGTACTTGACATTTTCCAGTCTCCAAGGGGGTTTTTGCCTGCAACCCCTCTGCTCCTCTTTTGGAAAGGCCCACAAGCCTTCTGCTGCTCACCTGTTTAATCCTACAAACTGTAACAAACTATGGGATTTTTTTTTATTTGTTTACTCTGAAAATGTCTTAACATCCTCCACTGATTTAAGTTGGGGGCGGCGGCAGGGGGGTGGGCAGGCTGTGAAGTTTTACTTACAGAACCAGCTTTGATATTTCTTTTAGAACAAAAAGCTTAATTTTTATAAAATAATATGCTGAATAATGTGACTCCAAAATTTTTGTTTATCTGTTGACCTGGAAAAAGGATAAAATATAATATAAACTTAAGTATGAAGAGAAGATCACATGGGACAAAAACAGTTTCTTTTGAGCATAGATTCTAATCTATTCTAATAAAAATTTAAGGTATGAGTGGTCTGTAAACTTTATATTTTTGCAATTTAGCAGTGAGAAGTACGTGTGACATTGCTGATGAAATAAATGTTTGTCAGTCTATCCTGAGCTTGTATCTCCTTAGAGACTAGGAGACAATATCAAACCTTTCAGCTGAATCATATAAAGTCTTTTAGATTCAAGTCAAATTCTGTTTCATTCAATTTCCATTTACAAGGCTGTATATTCTTTGCCAAAATATTCTACATTTGGTAGTTGGGTTTTTTTACCAAGAATTGCTTAAATCATTCTTAAATGTGATCTGGAACTGTTCTGAAATAGTAAGATTTTTAAAGTCTTCACTTGGTTACCATAATCAGCCATTACTGATCATCAACTTTACTCCATAATCTGAATCTTTATCTCATTATTAGGATGGGAAATTTGACCTCAGTTCAACTCAAAAAAGTTTGCAGAAGGATATGGTTGTGCAAAGCATGAGTACTTCTACTCAAAGTCCCATTTCTACTTTAGAGGAAAAAAAAAATAAACTTCCACTTCTAAAAGTAAAGTGCAAAATATACAAGTTCTTTAAAAATAATTTTCATTGAAGTCTATCTAAAACTTTTACATATTCCATTTAAATATCTTTTAATCTAGACAAGTTGAGAAATACTACTAATTTTTTGGACCTTCAGGGCCCTCAGATGAGCCAAACCAGCATTTTTTCATTCAAATAATCCTTGGAACAACACACATGGAAGAACCCAGAGGAACAGTACTTACTCACATACAGTGTAAAAACCTGCATATTTGTTTTAATTTTTTATGGTTTTTTGGCACATGCCCTGTCAGGAGAAGGCAGCCAGGCCACACGCTGGCTCTCTGACTGTTTCAAGCATTAGCTATGCTGTTTCATACCACAGGCAAAAACCCAGATTCTGAAAAGCTTTCCATCCACAGAGAAGATGGTCTTGCCATAAAGTGTTACAGCTCCTGCTAGAAAACGTAGAGAGGCATATCAATTAAGCATTTTTATATTGTTCGTTTATGGGGAATCTTGTATTGTAATATCTGGGTAAAAAATGTTGAAAATAAGGAGAGGAAGGAAGGAAGGAAGGAAGGAAGGAAGGAAGGAAGGAAGGAAGGAAGGAAGGAAGGAAGGAAGGAAGGAAGGAAGGAAGGAAGGAAGGAAGGAAGGAAGGAAGGAAGGAAGGAAGGAAGGAAGGAAGGAAGGAAGGAAGGAAGGAAGGAAGGAAGGAAGGAAGGAAGGAAGGAAGGAAGGAAGGAAGGAAGGAAGGAAGGAAGGAAGGAAGGAAGGAAGGAAGGAAGGAAGGAAGGAAGGAAGGAAGGAAGGAAGGAAGGAAGGAAGGAAGGAAGGAAGGAAGGAAGGAAGGAAGGAAGGAAGGAAGGAAGGAAGGAAGGAAGGAAGGAAGGGTCTGTCTGTCTGAAGTCTCATAGCAATTGCTACCATATGAACTCTTGAGCTGAAGGAGGAGTTTTCATTTCATTTCTGGATATTTTTTACTTAGAAACAACATAAAGCCAGCACAAGCAAGACAGCTCTACATCACTCTGATATGACCTCTATTTTTCAAGATCATTTAAGCCTTCTGAAAGGCTAAGCCTAGAATTTGCATTGCAGAAAATGCAAATAACTCAAAACCTCAAGGAAACATCTTTTCTGTCTCAAAGAAACATCTGATGAAGCAACTTTAGTTTACTCATGAACTGGCAAACCTAATTAAAGGATCCAGGATGTTATAGTGATGGATTTGGACACTAATACATATCTGAGAAAGAAGCTGGCTTCAAAGCAAACAGAAAAGCTTCTATTCATAAATATTTAACTGAAGCATTGATACAAAAATGAGAAAATCTCCTTCATTCTATTCCCTAAGGAATTTCTTTGAAACAAAACTGCTCATTGCAACTAGCAACTTCTAATTCTCACAGATAGGGGGTAATTTAATATAAGCATTTGTTTTAAAAAAGCTTCTACAAGTTTCCAGTTTAGCAACATGACATGACATTTGAGTCATGGAATCCCAGAGTGGTTGGGGTTGGAAGGGCCCCTACAGATATTTCACTCCAAGTCCCCTGCAATGGTCAGGGACACCAGATTGCTCAGAGGTGTCCAGTGCTTCCCAGAGCTTGTGCTACACCTTCAGCTCTGCCCCACAGCTATGCCAGACTTCAATGTGTCCTTTTCCAGCTGTGTAAGAATTGTCCTCAGAAGGCAGGAGTGCATGGAAGGACCCAGCTTTGTCACTCCCTGCTCACACAAACATTGCTTCTATTGTTTCAGCTGCAGGTGCAATGATAAGTGACCCTTACAGTGATATCAAAGGACCTGTCTCAGGTCCCTTCCAGCCCTAGATCCCCCAGGGATGCTTCAGCCAGAGGGCAGGTAAATCTCATCAGCTGCTCTTTAAGGGGCTGGAGGCCCTGATGGCTCATGGCAATTACCCCATCTCCTCAGACACCAGCCTGTCCCTCTGGCTGGCAGACCTCACTGCCCCACCAGCACATCTCCAGAAACAAAATCTTCTCTCTTCCCTTGCCTGTGCTGCCTTGTGCTCGTCCTCCATTTTCACAGCCACACTTAATGACAGAAAGAGTGCCTGATCTTCTTTGAACCAACAAAACCTTCATCCAAATGACTGCTGCAGTATTGTATGTCTGTTAGGTCACTAATTACTAAAATGTTATTGGACCAGAAACCTAAAGTGAATCTCACAGCAATTAAATAAAATTTAGAAGCTGGCATTAAATTCACATAATTATTGGCAGGCTACTAATCTTACCTGTCCAAGAGCCACCTACTGAAATGGGATTAAGGAGAAGAAGATCAGTGGGAGTTCCTATCATCACTAAATCACAAAGTCACCTGGCACTTTGTGTGTATTTAATATGCTTGAACATTCAAAGCATCTTCCAGCCATGGCAGAAAGGCCATCTAAGCTTGCTCTCCTTGTATAACCGGCACAATCACATTATTTCAAAACAGTTTTGAAATCAAGTAGCAGAGGGTACAAGCCCATGGACAGGTGTGATCCCATTCCAGCAGCTGAGAGCCATCAGGTGGGACACTGGCACTCTGTATGTTCCCACTCAGATCTGATTAACTGAGTCCAGCAGGATACAAAAATGTCTCTGTGCAGGGTGTTCCCATTCCCAGCATGGCCCTGTGAGGCTGCTGCACCATGGAAAGAGCATCTGCACTGCAGCCCTGCTACTGAAACCTGAAATAAACCCAGCCATGCTTTAACTTCCCTTGGAAACACAAACTGCTTCGGAGTGTGTGCATAGCAAAACTGTTATTGCTCTGGTTATTGGTAGTTATTTATCAGTTACACTCAGGATCTGCAGCAGATTTCAGCAATTACTCTGGTTTTACTCTTTGATTCCATCCACATTTCATCAGCACGCTCCTCCAGCATGCATTATACATGCTGTGTATTCCTCCAGCACGTTCAGTGTTCTATGCAGAAATGATGGATCCAAGAAGCCCTAGAGTCTGCCTCAAAAAGTAGTACAACCAAGTTTCCTCATCAGATCATCTGATGCATGTAGATGGCACTCAACACCACCAGCTTTCGTCTCATCAACCAACTTGGATCATATCTTGCCTTCAGGAAAGAAGGGCAAAAATCTTTGTAACTCACCACTAAATATAAAGCTACATTATTAAAAAGCATAATTCAAACTCCTTCAGCAGAGGCAGGCAGATTTCCCAGCTCTGTAGCATTTCTCACTGAATGACAGGCAAATCTATCAAATGTGGCTGGACAGGGAAGATCTTCATTAGCTTTTTTGTGTCCCTCCTCTGTTCTTCACACAGCAATGAAGATCACAATTACATCAGTTCATTAGTTTGACACTGCAAAGATAATTAAACATTCTTCATAATAATATTTTTTTATTTAGAGAATATGCTTCCTCCAAATTTTAGATCCTTCTATCTCTTTAGGAAAGGTGAATACAAATACCTCCAGGCTGAAAGAAAAAAAAAATATAAAAAAAAAACAACAACAAAAAACCCACAAAACCAAAATACAACAGCACCTTTATTCTGCACCTTGTCCAAGTGCCTACAGATGACCTATAGAGAAATCAAGAGTCACCTACCCAACAAGTATGTCCTCTTAAAAATCAACAGAACTTCTGACAATTTGTCTTAAAAAGGAACAACACTGGTTCTTTTCCTCTTGAATATTGTATTTCTAGCTGGGTATTGGAAAGAGATAGGAACCCTCAACGTGTCATCACTTCTAACACCAAACCCTCAGCAGCCCTGTGCAAGATATTTAAATTTTCTTTGTCTCAATGTCCATCACAGAAGGGAATTAATAGTGCTTAATTGTTCATCATGTTGGCACAAGGCAAGAACATGACCATTTCTTGATGTGTTTTTTGAAAATGTAAATTGTCACCTATGGAAACTCCTAAATATCACAGACCTGACTCAGAAAAATACATGCAAGAAAATGTCTGAAAAGAAGAAATTTTGATTAAATAATGACTGTGGGATTAGATCTGTTATTAAAAAGATAAAACCCATCTATTATCTAGCTTTTGTAGTCAGGGATATTCTCCATAAATCATAATGAATAAAGTAGTCACATAAAATAATACTGAATGCAGAAGGGTTATCAATGTCATTTTAGTATTACCTCTTACTATCTTCATTATCTTAGAAACTTTTTATCATCTTTTTTTTTAGGTGTCATTTTGAGAAAACACTGAGAATCAGATATTAAGTATTTTCAAGTAAGCCCCCCTTACTGAAAACAGTTATAATATTTTATCTCTTTTTCTCCCTTTTTCTTCTGAAAGATTTATCAGCTCAACTCATTACCACTACCTTTTCATCTACATGAGAGTTGTCCAGAGGCAGTAGGATGAAAAACACAATATAAAGAGAAAACATTACCACAGAGCAATGCATGCACAAAGCACAATTTCTTCCAGCTCTTCCAGGCTGCCTCCTGTTAGATGGGAGGAGATATTATTGACAACTCTGCTGTGCTTCATTGCACTTTTAATTTTCTCCTTTTTTTATAGAATCATGGAATAATTTGAGTTGTTAGGGACCTCTAAAGTTTATCTAGTCCAACCACCCTGCAGTGAGCAGGGACATCTTCAACCAGAGCAGGCTGTTCAGGACCCCATCCAATCTGACATCCAGTGTTCCCAGGGATGGACCTTCTGCCACCTCTCTGAGCAACCTGTTCCAGTGCTTCACCACTCTCATTGTAAAATATATCCTTATATCTAGTTTAAATCTACTCTTTTTAAATTGTAATTACCCCTTTCCTTACCCCAACAGGCCCAGCTAAAAAGTCTGACCCCATCTTTCTCCTAAGATGAGAAAGTGCTGCCCTTTAAGTGTTGCAAGGCTGCTCTGAGGGTCTCTGGACTCTTTTACAACATCTCAGCTCCAGCTTGAAAACTCCCAGCCACCTCTGTTACTGATGGCATCTGGCCACTGGCTGGCAGACAAGGACTTTGATGGTTCCACAAATACTTTTGGCATAAAATCATATATTTGGCATCTTCAGCCTTAGGGGTAGAGGATGATCAATTCCATGGGTATTTTCTGGAAACTAAAATTATCAAAGCTAATGAGAAGAAAAGAAAAACCAAAAAAAAAGGCTGTTTGTGTGGTGTGCAGTAAATTGGTGCTCTGCAGAACTGAGTTCACTAATAAAACAAACATCTTGGGAGTAATTTCTTATCCATTAAGATGACTTATAATTGATTAATGATGTATACAGTCTCAACATCTTCCTTTCACTGAAAATTTTCATATTACACTGCCCAGAAATATTTCTATAAGTATTTAATGGCAGAAATAGATTTGGTCCATCTTATATCAACTCTCATCTGCTATGCTTTACTCTGTGTCAGAGGGAATAGTCATTACTGTTCAAGGATATCATCTGTATTAGACAGACAGCCAAGAGAACCTAAGCTTTTATCAAAAAACTGCCCTCCAGCCTTTACATATTTACAATTTGCATTTATCTTTTTAAGCTTTCAATAAGCAATTTCTCTGAGATATTTCCTCTAAGATGTTTTATTGTTTGTTTACAGTAATTTAGATACTTTATCAACCACTTGGATGATATATTTACTCAGCTACTTCATTTGGAACATGCTTCCTTTTATGTCTCATGATCTACATAGCAGTTTCTACAGCAGAATTGTAGCTATTCAATAATTTAAACTTTGACATTATGAGAGTTTGTCAAGCAGTCATAGTACTAATTTGGAGAACTCTTACATTATCACATACTATTCTATATAGCCTATACCTGTAGGTATTCCACATTTTCATTTAAAAAGTTAAACTATAAATGCTGATTGTGTAAGTGTGCATGATCAATCACACAAGTCACCATTCAAAGCAGTTATTAAATAGAAATGAAAATTTATGCTAAACTGTAATGTTAGTAGTTTCATTCCTATGCTCTAAATGCAGAAATCATTAAAGACTGATATTTGGGCTTTTAGATACTTTACTGTCTGCTTTCTCTGCAGCAACAACACAGAAGAAATACTGGAAAGTAATGAGCATACTGCATCCCTCCTCAAAAAATAATTGACCTAAGCAAGAAGGCAGCTTGAGAATTGTTAGTATTTTAAAAAATACCAAACCATAAAAAATAAAATTCTTCCCAAATCCCACTGTATCAGTTGTGGGCACTTTTCCAAAATCTTGCAGTGCACTTTTTCTGCAGTGTGTGCAGCATTCATCAAACAAGAGTACACACTATTTTTTTGATTACAGTTTAAAAATGAAACATAAAAATCTTGAATATCAGTTATTATTTCCTTTTCATTCAAACTCAGTCTTTTTTAGTTCCAGTGCATCCAACCCATGCCAGCTTTATTTTGTAAGGCTAGAGTACTCAGAGGATGACACACACAGAAAATACATGTTTATATATCTTTCTCAACATGAGAAATAAGTTCTTCAAAATCCTGCAATGATGATTCTTTTTCTTTATCAAAATTTGGTTCTAAATGGTTTAGATGTGAAGCTATAACAATATTATTTCAGGAGGAAAGGGGATAGACAGGTTGAAACTTTAAAGCTTTTTCAAGTATTTCATGTAAAAATGCAAACCAGTTTAATTACAGAAATCTTCTTAGGTATAGTGACCCAAATTCTCCTGTTAGCCCATCTCTCATGCAACATCAGGCAAGTTACTTCAGCAAGCAATTTTATGCACAACACTCATTCTGAACACTGCCTGGGACTATAAATGCATTTCTTTTATGTTGCCCAATCCAGTACAAAAATGACAGAGCTGTTCTGGGAACACAAAGCCTGGTAGGGAATGAGCTTCTCACTTCCATATGTCTAGAGCTCAATCCAAATATAACTTGCCTGTATCAGGATTGCTACAGTGAACCTGCAGAATTTCAAGCCAATATGACAAAAAACAACTTAAAGATCACAAAATTCTGACACAACATAATTTTAGTTATAACTCCTGAAATAAATCTCTTCCACAGCATAACCACCAACTCAATGAGTTGGTATTTAAGTACTGGATGTGGAAAAGCACAGCTGCCCACCAGTAACCAAGAGGACAATGGTCATCTAAAATTCTTTTTCTTCATACTTTTAAGAGTCCTCAAATTTGAACACTGCTTGGTATTATGATTCTGATGATGCCAGAAAAGTTCTTTGAATCTATAAAATATCTGTAAAGATATCTCAAAAATTTCTTCACATGGCATCAGCTTTCTCATGGGTCTCACCAGTAAAGGTGACCTCTCTTGGGATGCAATCAATGTCACCAGGGACTTCTAAATCACTGAGGGGAAAGAGGCATCCAGACACTTTGGGAAATGTTTAGACAGACACAAATACTATGAAAATAGAAACCAACAGAAATACTACAAAAATAGAAAACCACCGGTCTTTGCTTAATTATTTTATGGAGTTGTTCGCTGAGCGTTTGTTTGCCCTCTGCAAATATTTGCATAATCAAGTTTCAGAAACATTAATGTTCCCAGAAAACACATTACAGCTGTTGAATTACTAAACTGAGATTTTTCAAACTCCAGACTAAATCTATACAAAAAATATGCATTCTGGATGTCAGCTGAGGTTTTATTGTAGGTAAATGTAGGGAATTCACAGCTTAAAAATCATCACTAGGAAAGAGAGCCATGTGTAGTATATATTGGGTCTTTAAACAGACAAATCTAGGGTTGTATTGACTCCCAGCAGCCAGATAATATCATGTGAAAAAAATCAGTTGAAAAGGTTTCTAGGATGAACACAGTTCTGTCTTCTCAGAAAGCAAAAATCATATCCCAAACTATAGAGATGCTCACATGAACAAGGTGTGTACGGTGTGCCATCAACAGATGTGTCTCCTGAGGCCACCAGAGTGGTTCTGAGGGATTAACTTTTCTCCCCCTTCTTTTCCTTCAGTCTTTTTCTGCCATATTTTTTATTTGCCTCCTTTCCCCCCAGAATTACTGCTGCCCCAGGCGTGGCTGAACAGAGCGACACAGGGACCAAGCTCCCTCCAGGCTGCCCCAGTGACTGGCACCATCTCTTTTTCTGCCACTGAAGTTCACTTGCTTGTGATTGCCCAGGCAAACAACCCACAAGGACTCACAAACAGAAGAAAACAGAAAGCCACAAAGGAAAAGTGAGTGAGAAGCCCCAACTCTACCCACCACAGTGCTGAGGTCACCCTGACCTTTGGGGCAGCTGGGGCAGCCTGCTAAGCCACGGAAAGCTTCCTTCCACCTCCTAAAAGAAACTGTTAACCTTAAAAGTCAGCTTTAATTCCCTGAAAAAGCCCAGCAGAAACAGTTGCAAAATCTCTGCCTGGATGAACAGTTACCACCAGGGGAAACAGAACTCGTGAGTCTACCCCAAACTCCAATTTTTCAGTTTTCAGCTCCAGCAATAAGACATTGTGTCCTGTACTGAGGAAAAAAATCAAGAAATTATTGATAGTTGTATAAATTACAGAGAGAAAACCTTTAGTCAGTCATTCCAGCACCGCTAGAATGGTTTTTTTAGGTTTGGATCAGGAAAGTTGGGGAAAGGATCCTTACAAGCAGCAGAAACTAATATGTCCCACAAGCAAATGCAGAAGCACAGCAATTTCCTTCCAGCCTCTTGGAGAAGCAAGGTTAGCTCAGAGAATGAATAAACACACTACTGTGCTGCTCAGTGCCACACACACACACATGGGGTTTGCTTGTACAGGTAAAATGTGAGTGATGGAAAAGCTCAAAAGCTTTGAGAGGTTGATTCCTTTCAGTGTTCAGGAGCTGTGCTGATAATCTCAGAACATGTTCAAACTTATTTATACTGACAACGGGCAAACAGGTTAAGAGGAAAACAAAAAGTCTCCTCCCCTCCCTAGATTTATCCAAAAAGCCAAAGTAAGCCCTAAGTCTGCCTGGTGTGCAGTGGGACCAGGCTCAGGGCAGGTTCTAGGATGCCAGGCTAAGTGCTCACACCCAGCCTGTGGGGGCACCCGTGTGTGCTGATGCTCCCATGGTGCCCATGGGACAGGGACATGGCAAAGGCAGAGCCACTGCAGCCAGAAAGCCATTCCAGAAACTGCCCAAGCCCCAGGAGGCAGCAGGGATGGATGGGCCATCGGGGGCAGGCACCACATTTTGTGTCTTCTCCCCTCCTCTAAGCAGTAAGAAGAAATGCAGGAAAACAGAGGCAGGTTTTTTGGCTCTGTTATCAGGCACAAGGAATTATAAAAGCTATTTTTTAACATGATGGTCATGTCTGCAGGTCATCTCTGCAGCAAATATGAGCAGTAACGTTTGTGGCATTAATCCCACACTGGCAGACTGATGCAGCTTTCAAGCTGAGTAAGGGTTTAATGCTCTGAAGGGAAAGGAAAAAAGATTTCTTTTAGATAAATTGCTTAATTGGGAAGTCAGGAACTCTCCTGCCTAAGCAATTGATTTTACAAAAGAAAAAAAGTTTATTTCAAAATGTAAGCCTGCTATTCATCTCTAATACCCAGGGAAAAACTAAGCCAAGGGATAGACTCTTGCCTTTACACTCCTGAAACCACAATTTTAAAAACATAAATAAGGCTAATAAACAAGAATTTAAACAAATATTCTTCATTCCTTAACTGTTTCAGTGAAGAGCAAATTCAGAGACACTGTTCCAGATCTCTGACAGATCATTTACCCAGGCGGCAGGGGCTGAGGAAATGGGGTCCCCAGGGGCACACTCAGCCCTCACCACTGGCATCAAGAAATCAGCTCCCCTTGAGCTAATGGACTTTGGTGCATTGACTTGCACGGTGCTGCAGAGCTTGGGGAAAAGCTCCAGCACCATCCCCTGCCCTGGAGAAACTCCTCCACCTTCTGCAGGAGCACGAACAGAGCATTTACAGCCACCAGTGTGACCACCAGGCACAGGCGTCTGCCCCAGCTTTCTCCCTCCCTCTCCCCATTAAAAACCTTCAGCAGGTCTCAGTTTTGTCAGAACTGAAAATGTTTGCATCTCTCCTATCCACAGGGTGTGAAACTCTCTCCCTGCTGCACCTACAGAGGTTCCTCTCTGAGGAACAGCCACAGGACACTCGGCCAGCCAGGGATGTCCCTGGGCAAAGCTCCACTGGTGACAAGGACAGTTGGGATGGGATCAGGCACGGGGCTCTCCCAGCAGCAGGAGGAACACAATTATCACCCCAAAAAACAGTACCTTTGAAGACAAAGCTTGTCTTTTTAATGATATAAATGTAAAGGCAAGTTTGATATGAAGCACTAGCATGTTGTGACTTTCTCAATCTGAAGGAACACAAAACCTAAGTGTTACTCTTTAATATAACAGTGTCAATTTTTCTGTGTTTAGCAACTTGCTGCACAACTGCACAGTCTTTTTTACACAAGTGGCTTTAATTTTGATTTCACCACCATTGTGCTAATGAAAATTCTTAGAATTCCTCATGCAGAAATGTCCCTCAAATGAACCTGACATCCATTACTTGCAGAAGTAGCTCAGGTTGTACAAGAAGCAATAGGCTTATTATTGGTAATGAAATATTCATTTTTTATGAGCTACACCAATTAAAACATTATTAAATAAGCTTAAAATAACTTAAAACTTTTAAAAAATAATTTAACACATATGTACTGTTATTGCCTCTCACAGTGCTAAACCATTACTGCACAGGTAGCCAAACCTGGATAAAGATTACCAAAATACTATCACTGTAGGCTCCCCAAACCTTTTCTTAAAGGGGAAACATTTGCATAATTATTACCATAAGTTTCCTGACAAACTCATGGTTTTGGCACTATTTTAGTTACTTTTCTATGTTACTACACAAAACAGTGGACTTAATTATAACAAGCCCTGTGCATATATTTTTCTTTTCCCCCATATTGCCAAACTCTTCTGAATATATGCATATATATCTCTTCCAAATATACCTATGGGGTTTTTCCCCAGCATGAAGCCTGCAGACACTGTGCTCCCTTGCTTCTGGGGGTTCCATAGAGAGATAACTTTGCAAACCTCATCTCTGTCACTTCTCAAAAAAAAGTACATTATCTCTGTCTCTTGGTTTCTCTTTAGGGCTGTGACTTTCTGCAACAACTTCTGTGTGACAGGTCAGATCTAGCAATGTAATCTAACCCAGCAGCCAATATGCCAAGTGCAGTCTCCTTAGCTGAAGCCAGAACACAATACCCCATTCTGATCTTCCTTGACTTGCCAGCTGTCATTAGCAGCCAGTCACACTCGGGTTCTGTCTCCCTGAAACTCCCCTGTCTCTGCCTCCTCCTGCCAAGCTGCCGCCACTGCCTCAAGGTGTCCTTCAGATATCATCTCTACTTCCTTCTCAACTTTCTGCAGAACTTCCCCAGGGCTTGCCTTCCCCATCCTTTTCCCTGGTAAGGTCACACACAAGCTCAAACAGCTGTCTCCTTCTCTCCAGTTCCACTCGCTTTCTTTTTTAAACTCTAACTTCGGATTATTTTTCTGATGTATCCTCAGGAAAGAGGTCAGCAGCTCAAGGCCAGCATCAGTATCACTAAGCTTTAAACATCTTTGGACATTATCCTCCCTCCCTCCCTCTGGCACTCCTGATGTGGGGAAGAGACCCACAGCATACACCCTCCACCCAGCTTGGGCACTGGAGCTGCCTTTGCCATCAGCACTAAGAAATTAGCATTTTAAAGCATAACTCACTCAAACTATTCCACCGGTTAAATTCAAAATGAAATAAATCACACCCTCATCTGCAGCCATTGCATTAGCTTCACAGCTCAGGACTGTGGAGACTCTTTAATTAAGTTGATGACTCTCATTCTAGGTGTTCCTTCCCTCAGGTCCCTTGGGTTGGTGTACATAGTTGTGA